>NC_141187.1:32727500-37727500 GCF_055505025.1 Bos grunniens
CAGATTCTTTTACCAGTTGAGCTACAATGCCCCCTCGATTTCATTTTGTCTGATGTTTCCTGAGAGTTAAAATTCAGATTGTGTATTTTTAGCAGGAATAACACATAAGTGAGGTCGTGTCCTCTGCACTTCATCATATGGAGATGCACATGATGTTAAATGTCCTAATACTCCAAATGCTAACTATGATCAAATGATTAAGGACATGTCTGTCAAGTTTTTCCCTTGTCAAGTTACTATTTTCCTTTTGTGTTACTCATCAAATGATTTCTTCTGCTCCCTTCTTTTTCATTACATTTGGCTGCCTTGAAAAGAAGAAGAAACTTAACATTTGAGCAGAAGAACAAGAACAGTTTGTCAGAGTTACAAAATTCTGAAAGATGACTTAAGTAGCCCGTCTAGGAAAGGAGCCCAGGTGTTGCAGGTAATAGACAAGCGCACACACCACTGATGAAGAGTGCCTCTCGTTCCCACCTGTATCACAGACTCCTGAACTGAGTCATTTAGCAAGACAGTGTTGGTTTGCTCGCTGGTTTGATGATGCTTACTAGAAACTTATGGAATATCTCAGGTTCGACTCCCCGAAAACGGAGCAGGAAGCCACGATTTCAAGACCTTTACTTTTAAAGTGAGGTGTCTTTTCTGTGTGAGTTCTTTCAAAAAGGGCATAATTCTGTGGACAAGAAAATCTGAGGTGGGAGGTTTTTTTAAGTTTTGTTTTTTGCCTGTGGAGGCTTCTTTTTTTTTTTTTTTTAAGTCATCTCAGGACAGGAGCTAACTGCATTTTGAGTGAGGGCCAAGCAGGACAAGTATTCAGGGAGTTAAAAAAAAAAAAAAAACCACACACACTCTCGTAGTCGGCAGGACTCGAACCTGCGCGGGGAGACCCCAATGGATTTCTAGTCCATCGCCTTAACCACTCGGCCACGACTACATGTGCTGAACCGGGGTGGAGTGACAGGAATCACGTGGGAAGCTATATATATACATATACACACACACACACACATACATGCACAGAGGTACAAACACTTGTCCTCGGTTGAGCTTATTGGAAATGCTAAGAAAGAGAGAAATGGAAAGGAGAATTAGGAAGGGAAGCTAATCTCTAGGAGACCCCCTGGAATCAAGGACACTGGCATGAGCCCTCACCGCGTATTAGCGTTATCAGCAAACTTCAGATAACACTCCCAGGTGCTGCCTGGTCTAGGCACCCAGCCAGGCTCTTCTGGACTTCTGCAATCGCCACCACTGGCATTAAATCTAGCCCATATCGAGGGGAAGTCAAGACCTAACAGTCTTCCAGTTCGGGATGTTCGGGCTTCCTGGAGTCTAAAGAAGCCCAATTCAATCCGAGGAGTTTGGAGCATAGGGCCTGTCTCTAGTTGTCTTATACCTGGCCCTGGGCTTACTTCAGTTCAGTTCAGTCGCTCAGTGGTGTCCGACTCTTTGCGACCCCATGGACTGTAGCACGCCAGGCTTCCTTGTCCATCACCAACTCCCTGAGCTTGCTCAAACTCATGTGCATCGAGTCGGTGATGCCATCCAACTATCTTATCCTCTGTCGTCCCCTTACTTAGGATTACATGGGGTCACAAAGAGGCGGACACGACTTAGCGACTGAACTGAACTGAAGGGCGGGAGAAATTATTGGCTTGATGTGTGTGAGCTAGATAATGGAGTGGTTCAGATAGCAGAAAGTAAACAACTCTGGTGGTTAATTTGGCCCTATGATTGATGGGTAACAAATAGAGAAACACAGAAAGCAATTTACATATCTAGGCAAGTTGCCAAATGCTGCTGGTAGTGTTGGTCTGGGGACCACATTTTGAGAACTGCATGTTTTGGAGTATGCCATGCTTCTAAATGCAAATTGGCAAAACAAACGAGGCCCCTCACCTTGTATTCCTCTGAGGAAACCCCCAAAGTATCCATGACAATGCTTGTTGGCACAAAAGAACCAAACTAGAAGGAGTCTTATTTCCACCTTAGACAACTCTGAGAAAAAGCTTAGATCACACCTAGCTGCAAGGGAGCTAGGAACATGTAGTTTTAACCTTCTAGCCTTTGTAGTGCAGGAAAGTTCACCTGGAAGACATGGAAATAGATGATTACTGGCAATCTACTATACCCTGTACAGACATTGAAATTGAAAACTCTGTCAAAAATGGAGGCCCTTCGCAGAGAATTAAAAGTAATGTGCCAGTACTGCACTGAGAGGAAGCTGGTTGACACTGTCCTTGAAGTGGACTCCACAGTTAGTGACCAGCTTATCTGCCATCATCTCAAGAGATATTACCCAGATCCCACCATCTGATTTATTACCTATTGTCTTTTTTCTTACCGATTTTAAGGAGTTCTGTATATATTCTAGACATAAATCTTTCTCAGATATACTTCTAAACATCTCCCACTCTGTGCCTTTTCTCACTGTTAATGATGTCTTTGGATATGCTAAAGTTCTTAAGTTTAAACAAGTCAAAATTATCTTTTATGGTTATTGCTTTTTGTGGCCCTTAAACAGGAAATCTTTGGCAACCCAAATTTCATGAAGTAGTCTCCCGTTTTCCTCTGTAAATTTTATTATTTTTACCTTGCACATTTAAGTCTTTAAGCCATCTTGAATTAGTTTAGGGGCTAGTTTACAGAAAGCAACGTCCACATTGTTTTCCTTTGTATATCCAGTTGACCCAGTACCACCTTTTGAAAAACCTATCATGTTCTCCTTTGAATTGCAGTGACACTTTTTTAAATGTACATGGTCTTGTATCAGCATATCTATTTTGTTCCCTTTATCTTTATACCAATAGCACATTTTATTAATCAGTATAGCTTCAGAATAAAACTTGTTGTGTGGTAGTAAAAGGTCCTCTGGATTTGTTCTTTCTTTGCAAGATTTCCTTGACTATTCTAGGTCCTTTCTATGTGTACATATATTTTAGAAACAGTTTTTCAATTCTATCAGAAGTCCTCTGAGCATTTTATTTCAAATGCATTGAATTTGAGATTTTCAATCAATGAATATATCTTTTATTTAGATATTATTAAAATTCTCTGCACAATGATTTGGAACTTTTAATATAGTCTTGCACATTTTTATTACATTTATTATGATTATTATTAGGATATTGATAGTTTTCTTGCTATTATGTGATAAAAATTGTGCATTGTTGCTGGCATACATGAAAATATAGAGTTGAATATGGGATTTTGTATCTAGTAATTTTGCTATTTTTACTTATTAATTCTACTAATTTGTAGATCTTAGGAGATTTCCCAAGCACTTATTCATATCATCTGCCAATGATGACCGTCCTATTTGAATAGAACTGATGAAAGATATTCATTTTCAATCTAAATATCTTTTCTTTGTCTTGTTCCCTGGCCTAAGAATGCCCAATGCAATGTTGCATAACAGTGGCAATAGTGGTTATGCTTGTCCTGGCCCTTTAGTGGAAGAAAGTGTCAAATATTTACCAGAGGGACTTCTCTGGTGGTCCAGTGGCTAACACTCAGTTCCCAAAGCAGGGGGCCCAGGGTCATGGAACTACACACTGCAACTAAAGATCCTGCATGCAGTAACAAAGATCGAAGATCCTGCATGCAGAAACTAAGACCTGGAAAGCCAAATAAATAAATATATACTGGGGAAAAAAAGATACAGTTTAAAAAAAAATTTTACCACAATTAGGATGTTAGATGTAGGATTTTGTATATATGCATTATGAGATTAAGAAATCTCCTTTCTATTCCTAAACTGCTCAAAAATTTAATGATTGGCATTGAATTTTTTCAAATTTTTTGCATCTACTAATATGATTTTTTTCTCTTACATTTTGTAATACATTTAAAGTGATCGATTTTTTATATATTAAGATTTCATATTACGAAAACAAGCATTACCTTTTTACTTTGATTCCTATCTCTATATATTACTAGATATGATTGCTATTATTTTGTTTAGTGGTTTTGCATCTAGAAGGTTTTTAACAAAGTTTGACATGTAACTCCTTCTCTAGTAACATCTTTGTCAGATTTTAATATGAAGATTATGCTGGCCTCATAAAAAGAGTTGGGAATTAAGCTAATAATTTAAAATGAGGCTGTTAAAATGGACACTAATTTAACCTCAGTATCCTGATAAGAGGAAATTTGGGTACACAGAAATACCACAGATAAGCATGCACAGAGGAAAGACCTGGTGAGGACACAGAGAGAAGGTGACTATCTGCAAGGCAAGGGAAGAGGCCTCAGGAGAAGCCAATCTGTTGACATCTTGATCTTGGACTTCCAGCCTCCAGAACTGTGAGAAAATGAATTTCTGTTGTTTAAGCCACTCAATCTGTGGTATTTTGTCATGGCAGCCATAGTAAACTAATACAAAATGTAATTATGATTTTAATTTATTTAACAAACTTCAGACTATCTAAACTTTTCATTTCCTTTTGTGTTTGCTTTGGTAAGTTGTGTTTATATAGAAGCCTTTATCTTCTATTGATAAATTTTCCCCCCAAACTATTCATTTTATCCTCTGACTCTAATCCTGATATTAGTAAGATCTTTAATGTCATCTTCTGTTTATTCTTATTAACTTTTTCTTTTTTAAAAACATCAGTCTTGATTTGGAGTAGCAATTTTACTAACTAAAAAGTGAATTTTTCCTTTGTTGATTTTGTCTATTTTTCCTTTTTTTTCAGTGATTACAACTTTTATTCTCATTAGTTCTTTCCTTCTAACTTTTAAAGTTTAATAAACTCTAAAACCTAGCTAGGTTCTCAAGAGGAAATCTTAGACCATTAAATTTCTATTTTTCTTCAAAAAGAAGATGACATTAAAGATCTTGATGTCTTAGTTAAAAATCTTTTTTTTTTTTTTTGGTTAGTCTCATTGGGTTTATCTATTTTATCAGTCTTTTCGAAGAACCAACCTTTTGCTTTGCTGATTTTTTCTGATTATATCTGCTTTTCATTGATTTCTGTACTTATTTTAATAGTTCCTTCTACCTTTTGCATTTAAATCCCCAGTTTTTTATAGCTTCGTGAGTTAGATCACTGATTTTCAACCTTTCCCTTGTTCTAATACATGGAATTAAAGATGAAAATTTCTCTATAAAAATAGCTTTAGCTACATCAGACAAATTATGATGTATCATATTTTTATTTTCATTCAGCTCCAATTATTTTAAAACCTCTGTTGTGTTTTCTTCTTTGTTCAATGGGCTATATAGACCTATATTGCTTTCTTTCTAAACATTCAGAGTTTTCTGGTAGTCTTTCTGGAATATACAAAGACTGAGCCATTGTTATGGTCGGTCTATGTTAGGTTCTCTGTTCTCTGAAGACACAGACCTTACTCTTTGTTTGGTCCTTACAGCTGGGTTTGTCCCTTACTGCTTAAAAGATATGCTTCTGAAGTCTCAAATGACAGAGTTTATTAACTGTGAGAGGTATGAACTTTAACGTCTGTTTCTCAAAAACTAAGCAGCTGATGAATCTCTACAGATTTTTAGCCTTCCAGCTTCTCTTTCCTACAGAGTTTTGGAACTTTTCTTGTGCGTTGGAAATTTAAGAATTAGTCAATACTGTAAAGAGAATTTATACATAGAAGTTTGAGTTCCTTCTCTGTGGTTCCCTCATCATCTGAATTTTGACCTGCAGGTCCTATGGATTTTGGTAGCCAAACACTGATGAGTATCTCTTCAGTTCAGCGCAATTGCTTTTTCCACCTAAAGTCTATTCTATTGATAAAATGCTGCAAAACACAATGTGTCCCTCAAGAGCAAGCTCTTGTTCAACTCATCATGTGTTTCCCTTCTCTCAAGGATGTGGCCCTTCAAGCCATACCTGTGTTGACTCCTCATCAGTGCCTTTATAGATCTTATCTATGATCAATCTTTTTTCCTCTGTAAAAAATAAAGAATATTTTGTCTATGATGAAAAGAAGTAATAGACAAATGAGGGACAAATGAGATTCAATGAAAGGGGAAAGGAATGGATTTGACCACT
Organism: Bos grunniens; assembly: GCF_055505025.1. Classification (NCBI taxonomy): domain Eukaryota; kingdom Metazoa; phylum Chordata; class Mammalia; order Artiodactyla; family Bovidae; genus Bos; species Bos grunniens. The sequence goes on from NC_141187.1 coordinate 32,733,506, forward strand.
CAACTGTGTAATAAAATTACTGAAGAAATAATCTAGTGTCTGAATGGATTTGACCACTCAACTGTGCAATAAAATTACTGAAGAAATAATCTAGTGTCTGACAGTACTGCACAATAATGTTAACTTTAAAATCTGACTACCAAAATTTGATGACAAAATGTTAAAAATTAATTTAAATTAAAATTTCAAAATTATTCTTATAGCTTTCTATTCATTCATTAAAAAAACAAAAGCTGCTTGGTTTTGAACATGGCTCACAGAAATACTGATTTTAGCACTCATCCATTCAGTTCAGTTCAGTTCAGTCGCTCAGTTGTGTCTGACTCCTTGTCACCCCATGAACCGCAGCATGCCAGGCCTCCCTGTCCATCACCAACTCCCAGAGTTTACCCAATTCGTGTCCATTGAGTCAGTGATGCCATCCAACCATCTCATCCTCTGAGATGGTTCTTCTCGTCGTCCTCTTCTCCTCCTGCCCTCAATCTTTCCCAGCATCAGGTCTTTTCAAATGAGTTAGCTCTTTGCATCAGGTGGCCAAAGTATTGGAGTTTCAGCTTCAACATCAGTCCTTCCAATGAACACCCAGGACTGATCTTCTTTAGGATGGACTGGTTGGATCTCCTTGCAGTCCAAGGGACTCTCAAGAGTCTTCTCCAACACCACAGTTCAAAAGCATCAATTCTTCTGCGCTCAGCTTTCTTTATACTCCAACTCTCACATCCATACATGACTACTGGAAAAACCATAGCCTTGACTGGATGGACCTTTGTTGACAAAGTAATGTCTCTGCTTTTGAATATGCTGTCTAGATTGGTCATAACTTTCCTCCCAAGGAGTAAGCGTCTTTTAATTTCATGGCTGCAGTCACCATCTGCAGTGATTTTGGAGCCCCCCAAAATAAAGTCTCTCACTGTTTCTGTTGTTTCCCCATCTATTTGCCATGAAGTGACGGGACCAGATGCCATGATCTTCGTTTTCTGAAAGTTGAGCTTTAAGTCAACTTTTTCACTCTCTTCTTTCACTTTCATCAAGAGGCTCTTTAGTTCCTCTTCACTTTCTGCCATTAGGGTGGTGTCATCTGCATATCTGAGGTTATTGATATTTCTCCCGGCAATCTTGATTCCAGCTTGTGCTTCCTCCAGCCCAGCATTTCTCATGATATACTCCACATATACGTTAAATAAGTAGGGTGACAATATACAGCCTTGATATACTCCTTTTCCTATTTGGAACCAGTCTGTTGTTCCATGTCCAGTTCTAACTGTTGCTTCCTGACCTGCATACAGGTTTCTCAAGAGGCAGGTCAGGTGGTCTGGTATTCAGCAATGGTCCAAATATGTATCATGTTTTGAGTGTACATTTAATTCTAACCTTTTTCAATATTATAAGGGAACATAGAACAATTGTATTTGGCCACACCTTCCCATCACACATGTTATTGCTGTTTTGAATTATAGCATTGTCTTATTTTCACATCGTAAAATGTAGTCATTATTAAACAATGTTGTTTTAGGTATGCTCTCTCTATTTAGCTTTTCTCATGTGTTATGGATGTCCTTGCTCACTACAGCAGTTTGCATCGCATTCCTTCATCAGTTCTAAACTCTCATTCATTAATTTACTTATTTCTTTCATATCTATGGTTCAAATTGTGTATCTATGCTTTTAAATGTCAATGAAAATATTTTTCAGTTATGGTTTTATTAGTCTTTTTTTAACTTTTTATTTTAAAATAATTTAATTCTGAAATAATTTCAGATTGACAGAAAAGTTACAAGAATACAGACAATTCCTGGCTATTCCAGTCCCCAAATGTTAGCATTTGTATTACTGTATTTTTCCTTTTCTGTCTCTATCATATACAAGGGAGAAAAGTATACACACACATATATATTTTTAAAACATACATTCTTAACATTATATATGTCTTAAAGTACATATATACTCATAATATTGTATATTATACATTTACATAAAATAAAAATGTAGTCTTCACCTGTCACTAAATCGGCTGGATCACTTGGTAACTGTGGAAAGGCCATCCTCTTTTCATATTACTTAATATGAATAGTAATGTAATAGTAACTTAATACGAATAGAATAGTAATATTAATTACTTAATATTACTTAATAATTATTAATAGAAGAGAGACAGTGCCCAATGTATAGGAGAATCGAACCTCGGTCTCCATCAGGACACGTAGAGATGCACAGTTCAGTTCAGTTCAGTCGCTCAGTCGTGTCCGACTCTTTGCGACCCCATGAATCGCAGCACGCCAGGCCTCCCTGTCCATCACCAACTCCCGGAGTTCACCCAGACTCACGTCCATCGAGTCAGTGATGCCATCCAGCCATTTCATCCTCTGTCGTCCCCTACTCCTCCTGCCCCCAACCCCTCCCAGCATCAGAGTCTTTTCCAATGAGTCAACTCTTCGCATGAGGTGGCCAAAGTACTGGAGTTTCAGCTTTAACATCATTCCTTCCAAAGAAATCCCAGGGCTGATCTCCTTCAAAATACAGCACTAATGTGGAAAGACAGTATGCTACTCTAGAGGAATCTCCATACAATTGCTCACCGTTGTCTTTATTAATTCACTATGCAAGCTACGCTTCCTGCTATCGACTGTACATCGTGCGATTCAGTATCCGAGCCAAATATATCCATGTCTAGCCTTGAGGGCAATGGCACCCTACTCCAGTACTCTTGCCTGGAAAATCCCATGGATAGAGGAGCCTAGTAGGCTGCAGTCCATGGGGTCGCTAAGAGTCAGACACGACTGAGCGACTTCACTTTCATTTTTCACTTTCATGCATTGGAGAAGGAAATGGCAACCCACTCCAGTGTTCTTGCCTGGAGAATCCCAGGGACGGGGGAGCCTGGTGGGCTGCTGTCCATGGGGTCGCACAGAGTCGGACACGACTGAAGTGATTTAGCAGTAGCAGCCTTGAGTCCAGTTCCTCCCTCACTTCCCAGAACTGGCAGCACAGTGGGACGGCCAGCGATGGTGCTCAGTGAGAACTTTACGATAAAAGACAAAAAGGAAAAATAAAAGGTACTCTGTCTCTCGATAGCTGCCTTTTTGGTGCACTGATTCCTATCTACACGCATGGCCATGATCTGAATTTGGAGAATACTGGAAGTAGTTGCTAAAAGGGTATGTGTTGACTGCAGAGAGATTTCTAAGTTTTCAAGGCAGAGTCAAAGTAAAAACATTGCCTTCAAAGGTGCGTACTACGTAGCTCGTTCTAATAAGCTTCGAAGTTAGAAGTACACACCGTAGTCGGCAGGATTCGAACCTGCGCGGGGAGACCCCAATGGATTTCTAGTCCATCGCCTTAACCACTCGGCCACGACTACACGGGTAGTACCCTTTCCGTTTAAATCCTTAAATAGAAATTTCACTGGCCGATGTCACGGGAAAGAACAAAAATGAGTTTGGTGCAAGAAAACGTACTCTTGCAAACTGAATAGAAACCCTCAGGTGAAATGCAAGTTTGGCATGGAGATCAAATTCTCTGGGCACCTGTGGGAACAGAGAGCACTAGAAGGGGAGTCTTCACTGCATCAGCAGTAGCTTTTCGAGTTGTCAGGAGTTAAATAGCCCTGATAGGTGTAGCTTTTGTTTGGAACTTCCTTGCAGGCACTGAGGCCCCTTAAAGAACGCTAGTGGCTTTCAGGGAGGGGCTCAGTTCCCTGATTTATGTGCTAAGTAAAAAGTGAGGGAAATGATGCACAAAGGCCTCCTTGCATCCCACTTGTTCTGTGTCCCTAAGTGCCTCAGCCCACATAATCCTAAGGGAACGCCAATCCCATTGTGTTTGTACGGTGCTTTGTATTTCACTATAAGCTTCCATGCTTCTGTCACGTTAAGAATAAAATTTATAGATGGTTGGTGAGTTCCTGTCGCCCCTAGAACCTGGCTACCTTCTAAAAAGATCTTAGTTTGATTTTTACCAAGATAGGAGTTCATTTTCTCAAAATTTAACCAATGCAAGTATGTTTTCTTTTCCCCTTCTAGTTTTCCCATCTGAGTCAAAAGCTGCCAGTCAGGAGTTTTCCTGGGCCAGTCCAGTGCAAACATTACTGTAATTAGCTTTTGACTACTTCTTGGTGTTTTTCACTAATAATTTAAGAAAAGAGGAAAACAATCACAAACAGAGAAATCACATCACCTAAATAGAGAAATGAGGAGGAGGGACCAGGAAGGAGAGGGAGGAGAGGAAGAGAAGAGAATGAGGTAAAGGCAGAGAGACCTAAGATGTTCACTGGTTTTATGGGAGACAACCTGTTCTGAAGGGACAGGCATGAAGCAATTTTGATAGAAATTATGCTTAAAAGATTGCTGTCCATAGTTTACACATAACATGTTATTTGGTGTACATATTTTTATCAGGTATATATATTCTCTGAAGTCATTTGGAACACTAGCTTTGATTGAAATTAGGTATCAAAGAAAATCTTTGTGGTTGAAAAAATATATGTGCAAAATAGAAAGTAATTAGTGATGCATTTAAACCAAAATTATTAATCAACAGGTTGATTTAGGATAACAAGGAACAAGGATTGGACACAGCTGCAATTTTGTTTTTCTGGACTTAAAAAAAAAATGTAAGCATGTCAGAATCAATCTCAGTAAAGGAAGAGCCAGAGTTGAGTTGTAAGAAACAAAAAGTCTAGTTATTATTTTAAGCTGAAATTGGAAACACCCCCAAAGTCCATTTACAGTAGAAAAGGCAAATTGAGAGGTTTTTCACTATAATATCACACCACATGGAGAGTGAAGGAATTACAAGTACACATAACCCCATATGGACAAAATTTCACAAGCTAATATTGAGTGGAAAAAGTCAGACAAAAAAGAACACATAGTGCATTCCAATTTTTGAAAGTTCAAGAATAGGTGAAATTAATGTATGGTGTACATTATGATGAGGGTAATAATTACCCTTGAGAGGACATGACTGGGAGGTCCCACTACTCTTGCAAGGAGTTTTAACTAGGAGTTTAACAAGGAGAGTAATGATTTAACTTTCAAATTGGATGTTGGGTACATGGGTCTGTTTGCTGTGTGTAAATGCATTGAGTGATTTGCTACCATATGTTTTTTGGGTGTATCCATTAAGCTTTGGCAAATATCTTTCTTTTGAAAAATAATTCATCTACTATGATGTAATATTTTTGCTGCCACTAAAAAGTATGTTATGCATGAATATTTATTATGACATACTAAGATTTTCATTATGTATTTTCTTGAATAAAAAATCTGGTTATTACCAAAATTCTGGCCACTGTGCAAGTTCGGTTCAGTTCAATTGTGTCTGACTCTTTGCAACTCCATGGACTGCAGCACGCCAGGCTTTCCAGTCCATCACCAACTCCCAGAGCTTATTCAAACTCATGTTCATCAGGTTGGTGATACCATCCAGCCATCTTATTCTCTGTCATCTCCTTCTCCTCCCGCCTTCAATCTTTCCTAGTATCAGGGTCTTTTCAAATGAGTCAGCTCTTCGCATCAGGTGGCCAAAGTATTTGGCATTTCAGCTTCAGCATCCGTCCTTCCAATGAATATTCAGGAATGATTTCCTTTAGGATGGACTGGTTGGATCTCCTTGAAGTCCAAGGGACTCTCAAGAGTCTTCTCCAACACCACAGTTCAAAAGCATCAATTCTTCAGTGCTCAGCCTTCTTCACAGTCCAACTTTCACATCCATACATGACCACCGGAAAAACCATAGCCTTGACTAGACAGACCTTTGTTGGTAAAGTAATGCCTCTGCTTTTTATTATGCTGTCCTGGTTTGTCATAGCTTTTCTTCCAAGGAGCAAGGGTCTTAATTTCATGGCTGCAGCCACCACCTGCAGTGATTTTGGAGCCCCCCAAAATAATGTTTCTCATTGTTTCCATTGTTCCCCCATCTTTTTGCCATTAAGTGATGGGACCAGATGCCATGATCTTAGTTTTCTGAATGTTGAGTTTTAAGCCAACTTTTTCACTATCCTCTTTCACTTGCATCAAGAGGCTCGTTAGTTCTTCTTTACTTTCTGCCATAGGGTGGTGTCATCTGCATATCTGAGGTTATTGATATTTCTCCTGGCAATCTTGATTCCAGCTTGTGCTTCATCCAGTCCAGCATTACACATGATGTACTCCACATATAAGTTAAATAAGCAGGGTGACAATATACAGCCTTGACGTACTCCTTTTCCTATTTGGAACCAGTCCGTTGTTCCATGTTCAGTTCTAACTGTTGCTTCGTAACAGATTTCTCAAAAGGTGGGTCAGGTGGTCTGATATTCCCATCTCTTTCAGAATTTTCCACAGTTTGTTGTGATCCACACAGTCAAAAGCTTTGACGTAGTCAATAAAGCAAAAGTAGATGTTTTCTGGAACTCTCTTGCTTTTTCAATGATCTAGCAGATGTTGGCAATTTGATCTCTGGTTCCTCTGCCTTTCCTAAATCCAGCTTGAACATCTGGAAGTTCACAGTTCACATACTGTTGAAGCCTGGCTTGGAGAACTTTGAGCTTTATTTTGCTAGCGTGTGAGATGAGTGCAATTGTGTGGTAGTTTGAACATTCTTTGGCATTGTCTTTCTTTGGGGCTGGAATGAAAACTGACCTTTTCCAGTCTTGTGGCCACTGCTGAGTTTTCCAGATTTGCTGATATATTGAGTGCAGCATCTTCATGGCATCATCTTTTAGAATTTGAAATAGCTCAACTGGAATTTCATTACCTCCACTAGCTTTGTTTGTAATGATGCTTCCTAATGCCCACTTGAGGTCGCATTCCAGGATGTCTGGCTCTAGGTGAGTAATCACACCATTGTGGTTATCTGGGTCATGAAGATCTTTTTTGTATAGTTCTTCTGTGTATTCTTGCCACTTCTTCTTAATATCTTCTGCTTCTGTTAGGTCCATACCATTTCTGTCCTTTATTGTGCTCATCTTTGCATGAAATGTTTCCTTTGTATCTCTCATTTTCTTGAAGAGATCTCTAGTCTTCCCCATTCTATTGTTTTCCTCTATTTCTTTGCATTGATCACTGAGGAACGCTTTCTTATCTCTCCTTGCTATTCTTTGGAACTCTTATTAACCTATGAATTTTCTGTGAATTTCCATCCTTTTATTTTCTCTGTTTGGCACCCTGAATCAATTAAATGACTTGGTTCAAGTAAAGTATTTATAGCTAGTAACCAAGTAGACTCAATAAACTTTGGCTTTTATTCACTAAATTATACTTTATTTGCAGATAGTGTTTCTTATGGGTGCTTGGCATATGGTTGGTACTCAATATTTTGCCTATATACTCAGGGAATATCTATATGCTGCTTACAATGGTTGCTTAGTTTTTCATGTGTACACCCAGTTGCTAAAACTATGAAGAGAAGTCACTGAGGACAGAAATTTTACATATACATTTTTTCAATACACGCATCTTTCAATTTGTATTGGAAGCCTCGTTTGTAGAAGGTGTAGTTGAAATTTTTCCAAACCATCATAAAATGGTTTCTTTTTGCTTATTCTGCTTAACAGTTCTTTCCTCTTTGGTCTTTTTCCTTACATTTTGTACTATGAACAGCACAGAGAAACCAGGGTGCACATTCACATTTATCTAGGAAATTTGCTCAGCTAAATATTCAAGTTTATTGCTTACAAATTGTTTTTCATCCCACTGAAGAACACAATTCAGCCAAGTTCTGTTACTTTACAGGAATCACTTTCCTAATTAGATATCCAATTTCTAATTTCCAATTTCTAATGAGATGTCCCTCATTTCCCGCTGAGACCTTACCAGAAACACTTTTAACAATTATATATTTTTTAAATTAATATACTTAAAAAAACAGTTTTAGGTTTACAGAAACATCCCATCTCGGCTCACCACTGCCCCCCTCCACTACCCAATTTTCCCTATTAACATCTTGCATTAGTACATTTGCTACAACTGATGAGCAAATATTGATAAATTATTATTGACCACAGTTTATATTAGGGGTTCATTCTGTATTGTTTGACACTCTATAGGAGAGTTTGACAAATGTACAATGATATATCCACCACCACAATGACATACAAAATAATTTCACTGCCCTAAAAATCCCCTGTGCTACATCCATTCATCCCTTCTTCCCTTTCCAAACCCATAGCAACCATGGATGTTTACTGTTTATAGTTTTAACTTTCCCGTAATATTATATAGTTGGACTTCTAGAGTATGTAACCTTTTCCCTTTAACTTCTTTCATTCACCAAGTTGGATTTAATGTTTGTGTTTTTTTGGTAGCTTAATTGCTCATTTCATTCAGTTCAGTTCAGTTACTCAGTCCGACTCATTGCGACCCCATGGACTGCAGCACACCAAGCTTCCCTGTCTTTCACTAACTCCCGGAGCTTGCCAACCCCTTTCATTGCTGAATAATATTACACAGCAGGGATATACCACAGTTTATTTAACCATTCACCTATTGAAGAACATCTTGGTTGCTTCCAAGTTTTGGCAATTAGGTGTTTGTGTGTCTAACTTTTCAGTTCATTTAGGTAAATACCAAGGAGTACAATTGCTGGATCATATTGTAACAGTGCTTAGTTTTGAAAGAAACTGCTATACTGTCTTCCAAAGTAGCTGCACCATTTTGCACTCTCACTAGCAATGAATGAGAGGTGTATTCTTCTTAAACTTAGGAAACTGTTCATCTTTTTACTAGGGAGCCTACTGTTTATTAGAGATTAAAAATGAGATTAACAATGGGAGCTTGGGACCAAATTACTAAATTCAAGTCTCAGCTTCCTCATTTATTGGTTATGTCACCTCGGGCAGGCTACTGAACTTATCTGTGCCTTAGTTTCCTCTTTAGTAAAGAATAAATAATAACAAACAACTTAATAAAGATCGTTTTAAGAATTAAATGTTAGGTATAAAGCAGTCAGAACACTGCCTGGCACATAGAAACTATTAAATGATAGCTGATTTCATGTGTTCTCTCTTTTCTGATGGGGAATCATCCACATGGTGGCTTTTCATCCTCGGGCCTTTATATGTATCTTTCTTTTACTTCATTCGTGTTTTTCTTATGATTCACACAGCTTTAAAAGAATATTCTGCATACCACTGATTCACTTTACCACCGCATCAATTCTGTTCTTCTCCAGTATGATTTTAATTATCTTCCTTCATTTTAAACATGCTTGCATGTGTTTTAAACCCCTTTCATCCAGTGTTTTTATTTCAACTTGTTTTCTCACAGCTTTCATTCGTTTCATTTAGGCCATGTCTTCTTACAACCTACTAAGAATTGTTTACTGAAATTGTCTATTTCTCACAGTAGGTCTTTTCTGATATCTGCTTCTAGATATTGTTCCCTTTTCTTTGACTATAACTTTGTTCTTCATATACTCAATGTTGCAATTTTCAAATTCAGTGTTTTGTCAGTTAACAGACTGGGTGACTTGACCTTAGCCCGACTATACAAATACGGAGACACACAGAAGTGCTTGGGCCACATGTTTAAAAATATAGAAACCTACCTACTTCTGTTGGATTCTTTTCTGCCAAGGACACACCAACTGGCGTTGGGCTCCATTGGCAACTACATGCTGATTGAAGTAGGCAAATACAATGCGCTACCGTAGGGCAAAACACGGTAAGACCACCTCACGGTTTAAAACGTGGGTCGCAACCTATTTTAGAGTCATGAAAACAATATAACGGGTCAGGACTAGAATTTTTTAAACAAAGGAACAGAACACTAAATACAATGCCGGACAAGTAATAAGGGCAAGTAATGCATTATGAAATGCTTATTTACGTTTCTGAGTTATATTTGTATATAAAAGTGTATTCTTACAATCAGTCCGGTCACAAAACCTTGAGAGCCACAGCTCTAAAGAAGACTTTCACCTGAGACATTGAGGAACAAACTATTCGCGGGTAGAATTGCTCGATCCCGCTCTACAAGAGCTCACACGTTGGCTGAGGCCTCTGGGAAATGGAGTTTAGCGTCGTGGAGCATTCTGGGAATCGTAGTCCTGCATGCCCTCAGAGCACGGTTTACCGCTAGTAAGTGGGGGTGGGGTTCTCTCCGCACGACCGGAAGTGGCCGTTGAAACCGGCTGTAGGCATGAAAAGAGGTTGGCCGAGGTAAAAGTCCAGCTGCTTCGGCTCCCTTCGCTAGGTTTGGTGATTGACCCAGAGCTTCCAGACCCGGGATTGGAGTGTGAGAATCGCTCTAGAGGGAAGCCCAGGTATCACTATGGCAACCGGCAGCCCTCCGGCCGCGTGACGTCACCTCTCTCACTCTAGGCTAGGAGCGGCCTCTGAGGGAGGGAGCTGGGGAGTCCTCGAAGAGGGCGCCCCTCGCCTCTTTCAGTGTGGGGGCTGTTCCGCCCCGATCTCTGGGAGGGCTTTGTTCTTTTGTTCAGGCCTAGGAGGAAGGCCTAGAGCCGGGCCCCGCCCTGTTTGTCCACCTTCCAGCTTTTCTGCTCCGCAACAGGTGTGTCTTTTTGAGCCCGCGGGGGTGTGAGCCCGCAAGTGTGCACTGAGGTAACCGTTCGAGTAAATGGGCGCCTCTAGCCGGATTCTAGGGTAGGCGCCAGGGTTTTTTTTTTTTTTTTTTTAATCTGCGGCCAAACCTGCGTACTCGATCTCCATTCTGTTTTTGTTCGGCGGCGGGAGTGCCACTTGCCTCTTTAATGCTCTCTCTGGGCATTTCTCTTTTTCAAGGATCTCTTGACCACTGTGCAAAACTCTTTTAAGATGTGATTTTGTAACGGTTGCCGCTGACCCCCATCTTGTGTCTTTTAGGGCAACCAACTTCAGCGTGTATAAGGGTTCAGACTCCTGCTGGACATCTGGGCTCCAGAAAGAGGACCCAGATACGCTGCTTGGGAAACCCTGGTGTCCAGATTCCCAAGAGGAACGAGATGTGCGCCTGAGATGGAAGGTAGTAGGGATGACTTGGCGGGGGGGAGAGTGGGATAATGATGGCAAAAGAAACGTCCTGACCTGAGGATTAAATACTTGACAGAGCTGGAAGAGGTGAAAGAAAGGAGCCTTATATATATGAGGATGGAGAAAAGAAACAATTACATCATAGGGAGGGACTTGGAGGAAAAGTTAATTCTGCCTGGCTTTGGGATTGGGGAGTGAAAAGGAGTAATGATTCAGAATGTCTGTGATCCTCACATGACTTGGATTTAGTAAAAATTAGAATGATAATCTTACAGTGAGAAAAAATCTTCGTAGTCATCCCTTCAAGTGCAAGAATCAGTTCTGAAATACCCCTGGGTGTTAGCCATCTGTTAAGTCTATGCCTTAATATCTGTTAAGTCTTTGGAGGTATTAAACTCCATTTTGAGTGCAGACTATTCCCTTGTTGGCTTTTTCTTTTTTTAGTTCCTTCTATTAGGTAGAAGTGCCTTTCCTTGTAACTTCTGTGTTGATCTTAGTTCTTAGTCTTCCAAAGCAAGAGACTGTTCTCTGTTTAACACTGCTGCCCTTCAGATACGTGAATTCAGCTGTTTCCAACTCCTACTCACAAATTCTCTCTCTTTTCTAAGTAAAATAGCCTCAGTTCCTTTGATGGGTCTCCATATGATATACCTAGTGTGCGTGCTAGGTTGCTTCAGTTCTGTCTAGACCTCTTCTCTAAAAACTCTACCACATGACAGCATGCTTCTTAAAATACACTGTATAAGACTACACATAGTCATTTAGAGGTACTTTGAAAAACATCTTAAAGTGCGATGTACTATTTCTTTTGATTTGGCTATTTTTGCTGTTCAGTATCATTGTATTTGCTTTTTAAAAATCAGTGCTATTATGCTATTAGTCCTAGGTCTTTTTTTTTTTTACATGAACTGCTGTTAACTAGATTTACATCATCCTTGTATAATAGAATTGCTTTTTATTCTCAATGTCAGGACTTCATATTTATTTATTATGATTGTTCAATTTTTTTGGCCAAGTATTTTAGCTTGTCAGAGTAATCAGTAATTAATATTAAGTTGGTTTTTCAGTATTTTAACTGTTTTTTCCACCGTTATGGGTAAGGACAGAGCCCTGTGATATGTGACTCTAGACTTCTTTCTATGTTGTCATTGTCTTTACATTCTTTAGGTATGGCTATGCAGTCATTTGGTTTAACCTAACTGCTTCCCTGGTGGCTCAGATGGTAAAGCGGCTGCCTGCAATGCAGGAGACCCAGGTTCAATCCCTGGGTTGGGAAGATCCTAGGGAGAAGGAAATGGCAACCCACTCTAGTACTCTTGCTTGGAAAATTCCACGGACTCAGGAGCCTGGTAGGCTACAGTACATGGGGTCACAAAGAGTTGGACATGACTGAGTGACTTCACTTCACTTCAACTGCTATCATACAGTCCTTTTTCTTGGATCTGTTTAATATCACTAAAAATCTTAACATTATTTGTATTATTTACTTAGGTTTGAGCTATACCTTACATTTGTCCTCAGCTCTTTTTTCCTAAAGATACGAAGAATCTCTGTTTTATTTCTTACAACTGTGTGTGTATCTACAGTTATCTCAAAACAAAAAGTTTAATGAAAAAATCAATTGCCCTTCATTCTATTGCCAATGAACAATTGGAAATAAAAATACAAATTCCATAGCCTCCAAAATATGAAAGAAGAATAGAAACCAACAAAAACATGCAAGATGTGTACACTGAAAGCTGCAAAGCATTGCTGAGGAATTTTTTTTTCCAGCTTTATTTCCAGCTTTATAATTGATCCTGACATTGTGTAAGTTTAAGTTATCCAATGGGATGACTTGATCCACCTATGTATTGCAAAATGATTACCACAATAAGGTTAGTTAACCACATCTATCACCACGTATATTTGCCTTTCTCTCTGTGTGTGTGTGTGAGATGAGGATATTTAAGATTTATTCTGTTAGCAACTTATAAGTGTATAATACAGTATTGGTAACTATAATTACCATGCTGTACATTAGATCATCAGAGCTTATTTGTAACTGAAAATTTATACCCTTTATTCAAAATCTCCCTATATCCCCCACTCTCTAGCTCCTGGAAACCATCATTCTACTGTTTCTTTCTGTGTTCTGCCTTTTTAGATTCCACTTATACGATCATGCAATATTTGTCTTCCTCTTTCTTATTTCACTTAGCATAGTGCCTTCCATCCATGTTGTCCCAAATGAGAGAATTTTCTTCCATTTTATGGCTGAGTAGTATTGCATTGTATATGTGTATATTCTCACTGTTAGTGGGAATGTATATTAGTGTACCAACTGTAAAAAACCATACAGAGATTCCTTCAGTTCAGCTCAGTTCAGTCGCTCAGTTGTGTCCGACTCTTTGTGACCCCATGAATCGCAGCAGGCCAGGCCTCCCTGTCCATCACCAACTCCCGGAGTTCATTCAAACTCATGTCCATCGAGTCAGTGATGCCATCCAGCCATCTCATCCTCTGTCGTCCCCTTCTCCTCCTGCCCCCAATCCCTCCCAGCACCAGAGTCTTGTCCAATGAGTCAACTCTTCGCATGAGGTGGCCAAAGTACTGGAGTTTCAGCTTTAGCATCATTCCTTCCAAAGAAATCCCAGGGCTGATCTCCTTCAGAATGGACTGGTTGGATCTCCTTGCAGTCCAAGGGACTCTCAAGAGTCTTCTCCAACACCACAGTTCAAAAGCATCAATTCTTCGGTGCTCAGCCTTCTTCACAGTCCAACTTTCACATCCATACATGACCACTGGAAAAACCATAGCCTTGACTAGACAGACCTTTGTTGGCAAAGTAATGTCTCTGCTTTTCAATATGCTCTCTAGGTTGGTCATAACTTTCCTTCCAAGGAGTAAGCGTCTTTTAATTTCATGGCTGCAGTCACCATCTGCAGTGATTTTGGAGCCCAAAAAAATAAAGTCTGCCACTGTTTCCACTGTTTCCCCATCTATTTGCCATGAAGTGATGGGACCAGATGCCATGATCTTAGTTTTCTGAATGTTGCTTTTTAAGCCAACTTTTTCACTCTCCTCTTTCACTTTCATCAAGAGGCTTTTGAGTTTCTCTTCAAATTTCTGCCATAAGGGTGGTGTCATCTGCATATCTGAGGTTATTGATATTTCTCTCGGCAATCTTGATTCCAGCTTGTGTTTCTTCCAGTCCAGCGTTTCTCATGATGTACTCTGCATATAAGTTAAATAAGCAGGGTGACAATATACAGCCTTGACGTACTCCTTTTCCTATTTGGAACCAGTCTGTTGTTCCATGTCCAGTTCTAACTGTTGCTTCCTGACCTGCATACACATTTCTCAAGAGGCAGGTCAGGTGGTCTGGTATTCCCATCTCTTTCAGAATTTTCCACAGTTGATCGTGATCCACACAAAGGCTTTGGCATAGTCAATAAAGCAGAAATAGATGTTTTTCTGGAACTCTCTTGCTTTTTCTATGATCCAGCGGATGTTGGCAATTTGATCTCTGGTTCCTCTGCCTTTTCTAAAACCAGCTTGAACATCAGGAAGTTCACAGTTCATGTATTGCTGAAGCCTGGCTTGGAGAATTTTGAGCATTACTTTACTAGCATGTGAGGTGAGTACAGTTGTGCAGTAGTTTGAGCATTCTTCAGCATTGCCTTTCTTTGGGATTGGAATCTTTTCCAGTCCTGTGGCCACTGCTGAGTTTTCCAAATTTGCTGCATATTGAGTGCAGCATTTTCACAGCATCATCTTTCAGGATTTGAAAATAGCTCAACTAGAATTCCATCACCTCCACTAGCTTTGTTCGTAGTGATGCTTTCTAAGGACTTTGATGCTTCTAAAGCCTGGAATGATGCTTTTCACATTCCAGCATGTCTGGCTCTAGGTGAGTGATCATACCATCGTGATTATCTGGGTCGTGAAGATCTTTTTTGTACAGTTCTTTTGGGTATTCTTGCCACCTCTTCTTAATATCTTCTGCTTCTGTTAGGTCCATACCATTTCTGTCCTTTATTGAGCCCATCTTTGCATGAAATGTTCCCTTGGTATCTCTAATTTTCTTGAAGAGATCTCTAGTCTTTCCCATTCTGTTGTTTTCCTCTATTTCTTTGCATTGATCGCTGAGGAAGGCTTTCTTATCTCTCCTGACTGTTCTTTGGAACTCTGCATTCAGATGCTTACATCTTTCCTTTTCTCCTTTGCTTTTCACTTCTCTTCTTTTCACAGCTATTTGTATGGCCTCCCCAGACAGCCATTTTGCTTTTTTGCATTTCTTTTCCATGGGGATGGTCTTGATCCCTATCTTCTGTACAATGTCACGAACCTCCCTCTGTCCATAGTTCATCAGGCACCCTATCTATCAGATCTAGTCCCTTAAATCTATTTCTCACTTCCACTGTATAATCATAAGGGATTTGATTTAGGTCATACCTGAATCGTCTAGTGGTTTTCCCTACTTTTTTCAATTTAAGTCTGAATTTGGCAATAAGAAGTTCATGATCTGAGCCACAGTCAGCTCCTGGTCTTGTTTTTGCTGACTGTATAGAGCTTCTCCATCTTTGGCTGCAAAGAATATAATCAGTCTGATTTCGGTGTTGACTATCTGGTGATGTCCATGTATAGAGTCTTCTCTTGTGTTGTTGGAAGAGGGTGTTTGCTACGACCAGTGCATTCTCTTGGCAAAACTCTATTAGCCTTTGCCCTGCTTCATTCCGTATTCCAAGGCCAAATTTGCCTGTTACTCCAGGTGTTTCTTGATTTCCTACTTTTGCATTCCAGTCCCCTATAATGAAAAGGACATCTTTTTTGGGTGTTAGTTCTAAAAGGTCTTGTAGGTCTTCATAGCACCATTCAACTTCAGCTTCTTCAGCATTTCTGGTTGGGGCATAGACTTGGATTACTGTGATATCGAATGGTTTGCCTTGGAAACGAACAGAGATCATTCTGTCGTTTTTGAGATTGCATCCAAGTGCTGCATTTCAGACTCTTTTGTTGACCATGATGGCTACTCCATTTCTTCTAAGAGATTCCTGCCCACAGTAGTAGATATAATGGTCATCTGAGTTAAATTCACCCATTCAGTCTATTTTAGTTTGCTGATTCCTAGAATGTCGACGTTCACGCTTGCCATCTCCTGTTTGACCACTTCCAATTTGCATTGATTCATGGACCTAACATTCTAGGTTCCTGTGCAATATTGCTCTTTACAGCATCGGACCTTGCTTCTATCACCAGTCACATCCACAACTGGGTATTGTTTTTGCTTTGGCTCCATCCCTTCATTCTTTCTGGAGTTATTTCTCCACTGATCTCCTGTAGCATATTGGGTACCTACCCACCTGGGGAGTTCCTCTTTCAGTATCCTATCATTTTGCCTTTTCATACTGTTCATGGGGTTCTCAAAACAAGAATACTGAAGTGGTTTGCCATTCCCTTCTCCAGTGGACCACATTCTGTCAGATCTCTCCACCATGACCCGCCCATCTTGGGTGGCCCCACAGGGCATGGCTTAGTTTCATTGAGTTAGACAAGGCTGTGGCCCGTGTGATTTGGTTGACTAGTTTTCTGTGATTATGGTTTCAGTGTGTCTGCCCTCTGATGCCCTCTTGCCACACCTACCATCTTACCTGGGTTTCTCTTACCTTGGACGAGGGGTATCTCCTCACCACCGCCCCTCCTGACCTTGAACGTGGAGTAGCTCCTCTCGGCCCTCTTGCGCCCCCGCAGCCACCGCTCCTTGGACGTGGGGTTGCTCCTCTTGGCTGCCTCCCCTGACCTCTGGCGTGGGGTAGCTCCTCCCGGCCACTGCCCCTGGCCTTGGGTGTGGGGTAGCTCCTCTAGGCCACTGCCCCTGGCCTCGGGCGTGGGGTAGCTCCTTTAGGCCGCTCCTGCACCGTCGCAGCCTGGCACTCTCAGCTGCCACTCCTGGCCTCGGACGTGGGGTAGCTGTTGGTGGTAGGGCTGGAATTTGAACCAATCCCTTGGTGGACCAAAGAAGCCTCACTGGAGGCACGAAAACCTCTGGACAGGAGGGTGGACGGCCCCTTTGCAGGCTCCCGGGGTAAGCAGTGTCCAATTTATAGTTTCCACACAGGCCTGGCCTCCCCAGGGCGGGCAGAGATTCCTTAAGAAATTAAAAATAGAACTACCATATAATCCAGCAATCCCATTTCTGGCTGTGTATCCAGAGGAAATGAAATCACTATCTCAAAGAGATATCTGCAACCTGTATTCATTGCAGCATTATTTATACTAGTCAAGACATGAAAGCAGCCTTAGTGCCCATCAGTGGATAAATGGATAAAGAAAATATGGTATATATTTATATTTCCATAGCGGCCATGCCAATGTACATTCCCACCAACAGTGAACAAAGGTTCCTTTTTCTCCACATGCTCACCAACATTTATCTCTTGTGTTTGTGATAATATTCATTCTAACATCTCTGAGGTGATATCTCATTGTGGTTTTGATTTGCATTTCCCTGATGTTTAGTGATATCAAGGACCTTTTAATATACATTGGCCATTTGTATGTCTTCTTTGGAAAAATAACTATTAAGGTTCTCTGCCCATTTTTAAATTGGATCATTTGGGTTTTTTGGCTGTTGATTTGTATGAGTTCCTTACATATTCTGGATACTGACCACTTACTAGATACATGATTTGCAAATTTTCTACCATTCCACAGGTTGCCCTTTTATTTTACAAATTGTCTCTTTTGCTTTTTAGTTTGATGTTATCTCACTTTTTTGGGGGGGGGGTTACATATCTGTCTGTGTACAACATTTCCTCTTACTGTTAAAAACTTCCATGAAGAAAATCTTCATTTTTTTTTTTTCGTCAAGATTTCTTTTACAAAATGTCTTTTCCATACTGTCAAAATGAAGTCTGGAATAACAGTTGCTTTTATTGCTTCCTCTCCTTCTTGAGAATTGGACTTTCATGTCAGCCATTACTCTGAATAGACCTCCTAAGAGCAAAGTTTGTTTTCATTTTGTTTATTGATGTTTAAGTTACTACATTAAGTGCATGAATCTTGAGCATACCACTTAATTAATTTTTATATATTATACACAGTGTAACTACCACCCACACTAAGATATGGAATATTTCTATTGCCCCAGCAGTCTCTCTTGTGTGCCTGTCAGTCAGTAGCCCTCTAGAGGTAACCACTGTTCTAAGTTTTTTAATTTAATATACAGGCACACTTCAGAGATATTATGGGTTTAGTTCTAGCCACTGTAATAAATTGTGTATTGAAATAAACTGAATCCCATGAGTTTCTTGGTTTCCTAGCGCATATAAAAAAGTTATGTTTGTACTATATTTTTGTCTAAGTGTACAAAAAGCACTATGTGTAAAAAAATGTATATACCTAATGCAAAAAAAATAGGTAATTGCTAAAAAATGCTAAACATCATCTCAACCTTTAGGAAGTTATAGTAGTAGCATGAAAAATTACTGGTCACAGATCACCATAAAAAATACAGTAATAACAAAAAGTTTGAAATATTGTTGAAAATTACTAAAATGTGACACACAGACATGAAGTGAGAAAATGTGTTGGAAAAAAATGGTGCCAATAGACTAGCTCAAAATGGGATTGCCACAGGCCTTCAATTTGTAAAAAGAAAAATTTAAAAAACCCAGTGTCTAAGAAGTGCAAATAAAGTGAAGCACAATAAAATGAGGTATGCCTGCAAATGTACTCATATTGTATGTATTCTTTTGTCTTATTTTGCTCAATATTGTTTATGAGATATATCCATGTTGTTAGGTAAAGCATCCTTTTATCAGAGAAGGCAATGGCACCCCACTCCAGTACTCTTGCCTGGAAAATCCCATGGACAGAGGAGCCTGGTGGGCTGCAGTCCATGGGGTCGCTAAGAGTTGGACACGGCTGAGAGACTTCACTTTCACTTTTCACTTTCATGCATTGGAGAAGGAAATGGCAACCCACTCCAGTGTTCTTGCCTGGAGAATCCCAGGGACAGGGGAGCCTGGTGGCTGCCATCTATGGTGTCACACAGAGTCGGACACAACTGAAGCGACTTAGCAGCAGCAGCAGTATGTATTCTTTTGTGTTTGTCTTATTTTGCTCAATATTGTTTATGAGGTATATCCATGTTGTTAGGTAAAGCATCCTTTTATATTTTGGAATACTATTCTGTTGTATGAATATACCACAGTTTATCCATTCTGCTGAAAGCCATTTGGATTCTTTCTGATTTGGGCATATTATAAGTAAACCTTCTATAAACAATCTTGTACAAGTCTTTTGGTGGACATAACCCCTCATTTCTCTGGGTATATGCATAGGAGTGGAATTGTGGAATCATAGGACAGGTATATGTATATCTTTCATATATACTGACAAACAGTTTTTCTTATGATTGGTAAATATTTACCCCCACAGCAATGTACAGAAGTTCTAATCTCTGTATTCTTGCCAGTAGTTAGTACTGACCATGTCTATTGAATTTTAGACACTCTGGTGGGTAGGTAATGTAGCTAAGTATATGTCATTGTGATATTTAATTGGTATTAATATCAAAGTTTCAAAGGGTAAGGGGAAGACTTTTGGAAAGTAATCTGATTGTTAATTTTATATGTAGCAGAGAATATGTACATCTATAAAGGGATTGTATCCATTCTTCACCAAACTCCCATCCAGACTGCCACAGTGGATACATGTTAAAAGGATGTTAAAGGGAAATTCCCTTTATACATGTACATTGTCAGAAGGCAGCAGAAATATTTTGCCTCACTTAATGAAGAATATGGATTAAGTTGTATGATGAAAGTGACTGTGAGTATGTAGGGGCAAAATTGAATCTTAAAGTAAAGTAATTCTTTACTTCCTAAGTCTACTGATGAAAGTACAAGGGTCTTAGTCAGCAGTTACCTTGTGTTTTTGTTTTTTGTTTTTAGAAGGAAATGGTATAATTCCTGCTGTTTTCGTGTAGAAAAAATAAGTGGATTTTACAGCTAACTTGAACAGGATTCATTGTAGTTTCTTTTCCCTCCACTAGATCTGTCTGCTCCAGAGTCTGCCCTTTTCCAAGGGAGGCATACTTTACTCCCATCAGCTAGTTTTCAGGTAAGTTGAGATTTCCTTTACATTTCAGTCCTTAGAGAGGAATTGTGTATTATTTTGGTGTGATGTGTGTTTATCTAAGAACCAATGTTGGCAATTCATTGTGGGCTCCCATTTGCCAACCACTTTCTTCCTAACTCTGCCTCTCCAGCTTGACTAATATATTCATCACTCACTTCTTACTTACATCTTGCCATGTGCCAGCAATGAGAGAGCAAAACTTGATATTTTACCTGAATAGACCAAATGACTGCTACAAAAATATAAATCTTAAAAAGGTGAAGTGAGTACCATGGAAAATGGAGAAGCAACAAAAATCTATGTAGTCTAGAGAGTTTAGGAGAGTTTGTGCAGTTCTCATTGCTGCTTTCTTGTGTAACTCCCTTCCATATAGTACTCTGTCCTGTGAACTCTAGTCACCTTGACTTCCTCAAACTCAGCATTATCTTGTCAGTTCAGAGAATCTGCAGGGTGGCTCTTGAATTCCCCTTCCCTGCACCCCTGCCTGGAAGCTCAAAGCAGTAAGCTGGAGCAGTTGTAGGGCTCGCTTCATTTGTTTCCTGATTCATGGAGATCACTGTTCTTTGTTATCTGAAATTCAGTGCCTTGGAAACTTGTTTCATACATTTTGTCTGGAATTTTTTGGTTATTTAATGCAGGAGGGTAAATCCAATCCTGTTAATCCCATCAGGGCCACAGCTTGATCTTTTTAAGATTTGTTTTTGCATTGTAAGCTTTGCCAGGGCTGATCTAGTGCAGTCTTACTATTGGGCTGTGTTTTCAGGGTCCCTATGACCACCATTTACTTCAGTGATTTGCTAGGATGATTCACCCACCCCAGCAGCATAACTCAGGAATGGAGATCATGACCACAAAGGATACACAGTAGGATCAGAAGGAAAAAGATACTCATAAGGCTCCAAAGAAATCTGGCTGTACTTTCTCTGTTGCTGTTGTCCACAGAGACATGAGAAATGTCTCTCATCGAGGAAGTCTGCTTGAGTCTCTCAGTCCAGAGTTCTTAAAAGGGAGCTGATCACATCAGTGTGTGCTCCCTTGTGGCTGTTAACTAGTCGTGGTGCAGGCCTCAAACTGGGCACCACATGTGCATCATAAATCTTCACGTATACTTTAAATAATGCTGACAGTCTGGTACATCCTGCCCCAGTATTCCAGGCACACAATAACTTCGTCAGTCATTGACTATAAACATTCATTTTCAGAGCTTGTTTAAGGTTCAGAAACATGGATCCAAGTGTCCCTGGAAATTAGCAAAGATTGAGCAAACTGGACTTGCTGCTTTAACGCTTTCCTCACAGGCTAAACTTGTCCTGCTACTAAGGTACACTGGGACTGTTTGTGGGAGCTGATTGCTCATATCATCTTAACTCTGGGTTCAGTTGTGTCATATTGGTAGCTTGTCATTGCCTGTGAAGATTGTATTTACACCAGATTTTTGGAGCTCCTCCTCTGTGCATCTCCCTTGTCTCTAGTATCTATCATGCAAATCCCTTGCCTTTGTAATCCTGAGCTGCCACCTGTGTCTCTTTAGTTCAGGAAGACCACTGTGCCTTGCTCAGGTTCTGCTCCCTGCTCTGCAGTCTGGAGATGCTTCCAGGCAGGAAACTGAAGGATCTGAGGAGCTTGTGTGATTTTCTCCCTTTTCTCAGGATCACAGTTCTGTTCTGTCTGCTGTTCAAAGTACTAAAACTCTTGTTTCAGTTATATTGCAGAGTTTTATAGTTGTTTACACTGGGAAAGCTAGTCCAGTTGCTCTGTCATGGATATAAGTCCCAATAATTTATCTGTTTTAAAACAAAATTAACTCATTTGCTCAGGAAGTTCCCCTGCATTGCCTCTGAGTCCCACTAGAGTTGCACTGATAATATTTCATAGTGTATTCTTTTAGCTTTTTCTCTGTGCATTAACATACAAACTTTCCTATTCATAAAAATAAAAATGGTGTAATACCATGTATGCCATTTTTAGTATGACATACATTTCCTAATCAGTGCATATAGAGACACTTTATTTTTTGATACACTTTATTTTTAAAATGTCTACATGAACTGCTTTGGTATGGATGTACCATGTATTCTTTAACCTCTGTCCTATTAATGGACATTTAAGTTTACTTTTTTTCCTCACAAACAATGTTGCAAGGATATTTTTATATATGTTTTTGCATCCCAGGGTGTTTCTAGAGAATAAATTCCTACAAGCTACAAACTTGGATTGAATGATATATGCATTTAAAGTTTTGATAGATCCTGGCAGACTGCCCCTATATAGATTGCATTAGTGTTCTGTTCCCACCATAATATACATGAGCACTTTCAGCCGTGTTCCCTAATCTGATATCTCATTGTTTTATTATGTTTTTCTTGGAATGGAGCATGTTTTCATGGTTTTAAGGCCATAGATGAATTGCCTGTGTGGGTTGCTGGCCTTTTTTTGTTATTGTTGTAGGTTGTTAATCTTTCATCCATTTTGCTATTTGCAGGAGCTCGGAATGTTGCATTTTGTTTATGGTTTTTTACAGAAGCTTTACATTTTATGTAGTTCTATCTGGCAATCTCTCTCATAATTTTTGCCTTCCACATATCAAGCTTATGAAAGTATTTTTGTGTCTTTTATTCTATTATCTTATTTTTGCTTTTTCTTTAAAATTTAATGTCCAATCCAGCAGATATTTTTGTGATGTCATGAAGTAGGGAACTCACTTTATTTTTTTCTCAAATAGACAGTTATTTGTTATGACACCATTTAGTGACTAATCCACCATCTCAAAGCTAATTTGAAAGTTGCTTAATCCCATTTAGTTCTTATAAACAAAGCTGTATTTTTGCGTTGTCTGTTTTTCATTGAGTTTTATTCCATACTAGGCCAGTATGTTTTACCTTTCAGTATACTTTACTATGTTATTTAGTATATTTTGAAATGTGGTAGGGTAAGTCTCCTCCCCAGATTCTTTCAAACACATTTTTGGCTGTTCTTGCACTTATAGTAGTAAAACATATTATTGATGTTAGTAGGTTTACTCTTGATACTTCAGATATCTTGAAACACAGAGATGATAATGATGATAATTATGAAGATCAATACAACAGCAGTCAACATTGACTGAGCACTTGCTAGACCCTAAATTAAGCATTTGATAGCAAACATTTCTTATTTAATTCTTTCAGTAATCCCACGAGTCAGGTTCTGTTTTTATATTCATTTTGCAAAGGAGGAATTATCAAAATCATTTTTCAGATAGCCCAGAACTTCCCTTACTTCTATCAGTATAGCTAAATTTGCCCCTTTCTGAGGTAAATGCTTTATGGCTAAGCAGAAATATGTCTGGTCTTCTAGGAATCAGTGACCTTCAAGGATGTGATAGTGGACTTTACCCAGGAAGAATGGAAACAGCTGGATCCCGTACAGAGAGGTTTATTCAGGGATGTGACATTGGAGAATTATACACATCTGGTCTCTATAGGTAAGGATGACTTTTCTGAGTTAATATCTGGAGGTGTGGAGGAGGAGGGAACTCATGTACTTAGGTGAGTTTTTTCCTTTCAGTTAAGGAACCAAAAACTTCTTTGAAAGGTTTTGAAAAGGTTTCTGCTCTCTAGTAGCCTTCCTTCATAGTTCAGTTGGTAAAGAATCTGCCTACAATGCGGGAGACCTGGGTTTGATCCCTGGGTTAGGAAGATCCCCTGGAGAAGGGAAAGGCTACCTACTCCAGTATTCTGGCCTGGAGAATTCCATTGACTGTATAGTCCATGGGGTCACAAAGAGTCGGACACGACTGAGTGGCTTTCACTTTCACTCTCTAGTAAGTAGAAGGACAAACTAATAATTTTTCTAAAGCCAGATCAGTTCCCAAGTTATACCACATTTGGGAACGTATAACATCAAAGCTTTGTATATGTCTTCCTTCCATCTGATTTGTCCACCTCTCCTTTCCTCTAAAGACAAAGCGATGAGAATGAACTCTGAGAAGGCACTTTTCTCTCACTGCAGAAAGGTAACTTTTTTTTTTTTATTCCAATGCATAGGACTCCAAGTTTCCAAACCTGATGTGATTTCCCAGTTAGAGCAAGGGACAGAGCCGTGGATTGTGGAGCCCAGCATCCCAGTAGGGACCCCTGGAGGTAAGTAGTGGGTACCCAGCAGATGAATGTTATTAACTCTGACCACCAGCCTGATGAGAGGATTTTACACCTGAAATGTAAATGTACTTGCTTCTCCTTAAAGTGTCTGTTGGGAAGGCATTTGTACTTTCTTATGTGTTGTCAAAACACCAAATGTCTCAACATGTGAACACGTATACATTTTTATGCTCCTTTCAGAGGACGTGTCCTTCCTGCTCTTTTCTAAAAGCAACTTCTTGACATGGAATCTGGATTCTATCCTTTCCCAACCTCCTTTGGGACCCAAGTCTTATAATTATTAGTACTTTTCAGTCCTTAAAGTTTTCTTTTTGGATCTCTAGGCTCCATTCCCATAACCTTCAAACAGAAATAGGTACCTAAATTCCAGATACTTTTACTCAACGCTGTTAATCTATCTGGCCACCATCCGGTCTGCCTTTTTGCTTTCCCAGCCAAACTCTGCGAAAGTGAGTTCCATACCTGTAGACATCATTTTTTTTCATACCTAGTCCTGCCTTAATCTCATTGTGTAGCTTCTTATCCTACACAGTATTGTCTTGTCCTTGACATTATGAATAACTTTCTTCTAAACCTTGATTCTTAAATTGCACAGAGAGACCTCTTCAAAGATCTGACCCTGAAAAAATATAGAAACTAAGACACTTTAGGTAAGGAATATATCTTCAAAAGTAATGAGGTAGACATGGGGGTCCTTTTTTATGGGGAGAAAAAAAGCATGCAGTGTTCAAATTTGGGAAGTGCTGAATTAGCTAAATTTTAGCAGGTTTCATTCTCTTTTTTTTTGGCTGTGCAGGGTCTTTGTTGCAGACCACCATTGCGGTGTTGGCTTGTGGACTCTGGAGCATGGGCTCAGTAGTTGTGTCACATGGGCTTACTTGGTTCATAGCATGTGGGATCTTCCCAGACCAGGGAGCCAACCCATGTCCCCTGTATAAGCAGGTGGATTCTTATCCATTGTGCCACCAGGGAAGTCCTTTAGCAGGTTTCTTATTGGAGAACCACTTAGAGATTTTTTTTTTCTTTTACATAGTCGAGAATTATGAATTTCTAAGAGTTGCATAGAATGTAACATTTCTCTCCCCCATCCTCCTAACCATGATTCTGGTTTGTTTTTTTTATACTGCACCTTTAAAATCTTGCTTTTAAAAGATGGTTTCATGGAACACAACTTGAAAAACTAATTTTTTAAAAATAAGAGCTTTATTAACTTATGTTTACAGTTTGTTAACTTTTGGAAAGTTAACAATGAGGTGGCCACTGGCCCAAGCCCTTGTCTGCATCATTTTCCTGTCTTCTTTATTACCATCTTCTCTAGGCTGTCTTGGTGACTTGGCCCCTGCCGGATTGTGAGAGAGATATATATATATATATATATATATATATTTATATATTTAGGTAATATATATATATTTACCTATCTATCTGTGTATACACACACACACACACACACACACATTTTGTCTTGCTAGTCTATCTTGTTCTTTTGCAGCCTGAATGTCAGCACCCTCTATTATCTCTCCAGGCACAGGATGTCAGAATATACTGTGGTCATTGCCCGTTGATTTTGCATACTGTATAGTAAAGTGAAAATTGCTTCCTGCAGTAGGAGTGGTACTGTTCAGTCTGGCCTTCTGGAATTTTCTCCAATCTTTCATTCATAAACCCACTCCTGATACTCTGGTTACTCTCTTGGTTAGTGCATGGACAGTATGACAATGTGGATAATATTGGTCAGTTTGTTGCATGTTTATTGCTTTCATCTGGAACTCTAACCTGGCTCAAGATCAGTCACTTCTACACTCTTTTTGCCTTTAACAGCATATGACTCTATGGTCTCCATATCCTTCCCTGTGAAGTACTTCCAGGAGATAATTTTTATGGTTATCTACTGTACAAGTAGATAACAACAACAAGGGCTTCCCTAGTGGCTCAGATGGTAAAGTATCTGTCTGCAATACAGGAGACCCGGGTTTGATCCCTGGGTTGGGAAGATCCCCTGGAGAAGGAAATGGCAGCCCACTCCAGTACTCTTGCCTGGAAAATCCCGTGGACCGCGGAGCCTGGTAGGTTACCGTCCATGGGGTCACAAAGAAACAGACATGACTGAGCGACTTCACTTTCACTGTACAAGTAGTAGTTCCCTTGTGGTTCAGCTCATAAAGAATCCGCCTGGAATGTGGGAGACCTGGGTTTGATCCCTGGGTTGGGAGGATCCCCCGGAGAAGGGAAAGGCTATCCACTTCAGTATTCTGGCCTGGAGAATTCCATGGACTGTTTAGTCCATGGGGTCGCAAAGAGTCAGACACGACTGAGTACCTTTCACTCACTATACAAATATATCCTTCTTAGTGTCAGTTTTGTTGTGGGAAACATATCCATTTCTTATATTGATTGGTTGTTCCCCCCAAAACTTGTTTTGCATTAATCTTCTTGTCCCTGCTAGAGAAATATTGCTGTTAAGAGGCTGCCTGCCCTTCTACATGCTGGTAGGTGCTACACCATTACCCATGGTTCCAGGTATGGAGGGGATGGTAGGCAGCTCTGGCTCCCTGCCCTGCTCCTCATGCTACAGTGATAATGGTGATGATCACAGCTGGGCTGGTAGCACAGGTGATTCAGGGTTTGCTGGGGGTCTGCTGTACCTTCCTGTTACCAGTGGAACCAAAGAAATGCTGTTTTAAATACAGCCTTTTTTTCTTTACTAGATCTGCCAACACTGACTACCCTGTCGTCTTTCTTGTCTTGACACAAGATAAACTATCCCACAGCAGACAGCATAATAGTGTAACTCTACTTCCTGATTATGTACTTTTCTGGTTTTTTATATTCTTTTGCTTGTTTGCTGAAAACTGCTTTCTTTCATTAGTATATTTTATTCATCCATTATACTAAACACACTCAAGAATCTTTCCTTATCACTGTTCTTTTTTCACATACATTCTTACATCTTTAGCTATTCTTTTCCTTCCTTTTTTGAGCTAATAGTTTCTATCCTATATTTGAACATTTTAGTTATTCTGCTACTTTTGGCATCTTCCATCCCCTCAAACACCATTATCGTCTAGTCCTCCTTTTCTCTTATTCTCAAAATGCCTAGGGTTGACGTTGTCATCTTCCTCCACCTAAATTATTTTCTTTACTATTTACAACTTTCTCATTTCTAGCAGTGATACAGCTACTCCTTCAGTTCTCTAGGCTATAAACCATGGAGCCCAAGTCATATCTTCTGTTTGTCTTATCTTGAAATCATGCTTCTTAGATTTTTGTTTTGTTGTTCACTGGCAAGGAATCCCTGTTCAGACTGCCCTTTTTAGATCCAGTCCATCTTGTCTACTTAGCTATGTCTGTGGTCACTTTCTAAATTTACTGTCACCTTAAATGAAGTTCCCTTCCTGGTAGAGATTATCTGTGAAATTAAATTAGGCAGTCTCTTGCTGCTCTCATATTTTATTTATCATTCTCCTTACCTCTTTCCAAATGTCTCCCCAAAAAATAGGGCTGTATTTGAAAGTTCTCAGAATTCCCTGAGGGCTTTATTTTTAGTTTCATTAGGTCATCCCCACAGTAACACTTTTGTTGTTGTATTTGTTTTTTTTCCCTCGATTCAGAGTATGCTGACATTTTCTTTTTCTTTCAGACTGGGTGACAAGACCAGAAAATAGCATAACAGCCTCAGAGCTGGACATTTCTGGAGAAGAGCCGTCTCCAGGGGCAGTAGCAGAAAAGCACAAAAGGGATGATCCTTGGAGCACCAACTTCTTAGAAACTTGTGAATCCAAAGGCAGTCCAGAGAGGCAGCAGGCAAACAAACAGACACTGCCAAGGGAAATAAAAATAACTGAAAAGACCATACCAACTTTGGAGCAAGCACATGTAAATAATGACTTTGAAAAAAGCATCAGTGTGAGTTTAGACCTTTTAACACACAAACAAATATCTCCAAAACAGACCTCTACTAAAACAAATGTCAAACAGAATTTAAACCCAGTTAAAAAAGAGAAGTCTTGTAAGTGCAATGAATGTGGAAAAGCTTTTACTTATTGTTCAGCTCTTATTCGCCATCAGAGAACGCATACTGGAGAAAAACCCTACAAATGTAATGAATGTGAAAAAGCCTTCAGCCGGAGTGAAAACCTTATAAACCATCAAAGAATTCATACTGGAGATAAACCATATAAATGTGATCAGTGCGGGAAAGGCTTCATTGAGGGTCCATCTCTTACTCAACATCAAAGAATTCACACTGGAGAAAAACCCTATAAGTGTGATGAATGTGGGAAAGCTTTTAGTCAGAGAACCCACCTTGTTCAGCATCAGAGAATACACACTGGTGAGAAACCATATACTTGTAATGAGTGTGGAAAAGCCTTTAGCCAGAGAGGCCACTTCATGGAACATCAGAAAATCCATACAGGAGAAAAACCTTTTAAATGCGATGAATGTGATAAAACATTTACCAGGAGCACACACCTTACTCAACATCAAAAAATCCATACTGGAGAGAAAACCTATAAATGTAATGAATGTGGAAAGGCTTTCAATGGACCCTCAACGTTTATTCGTCATCATATGATTCATACTGGGGAAAAACCATATGAGTGCAATGAATGTGGTAAAGCCTTCAGTCAGCACTCAAACCTCACTCAGCATCAGAAAACACATACTGGGGAGAAACCTTATGATTGTGCTGAGTGTGGGAAATCCTTTAGTTATTGGTCATCCCTTGCTCAACATCTCAAAATTCATACTGGAGAAAAACCTTACAAATGCAATGAATGTGGAAAGGCCTTCAGTTACTGCTCATCCCTTACTCAACATCGGAGAATTCACACCAGAGAAAAGCCTTTTGAATGCAGTGAATGTGGAAAGGCTTTCAGTTATCTCTCAAACCTTAATCAACATCAGAAAACTCATACCCAAGAGAAAGCTTATGAATGTAAGGAATGTGGGAAGGCC
The DNA here is from genome assembly GCF_055505025.1 of Bos grunniens. Classification (NCBI taxonomy): domain Eukaryota; kingdom Metazoa; phylum Chordata; class Mammalia; order Artiodactyla; family Bovidae; genus Bos; species Bos grunniens. The sequence continues at coordinate 32,762,678 of NC_141187.1, forward strand.
TTTATTCGAAGTTCATCTCTTGCTAAACATGAAAGGATTCATACTGGTGAGAAACCCTATCAGTGTCATGAATGTGGGAAAACCTTCAGTTACGGCTCATCCCTTATTCAGCATAGGAAAATACATACTGGAGAAAGACCTTACAAGTGTAATGAATGTGGGCGAGCCTTCAACCAGAACATACACCTTACACAGCATAAGAGAATTCACACGGGAGCAAAGCCTTATGAGTGTGCCGAGTGTGGCAAAGCCTTTCGACATTGTTCATCTCTTGCTCAACATCAAAAAACACACACAGAAGAAAAACCCTACCATTGTAATAAGTGTGAAAAGGCCTTTAGCCAGAGCTCCCATCTGGCACAGCATCAACGAATTCACACTGGAGAGAAGCCCTATAAGTGCAATGAATGTGACAAAACCTTTAGCCGGAGCACTCATCTGACTGAACATCAGAATACTCATACTGGAGAGAAACCTTACAACTGTAATGAATGCAGGAAGACTTTCAGCCAGAGCACTTACCTCATTCAGCATCAGAGGATTCATTCAGCAGAGAAGCCTTTTGGATGTAATGATTGTGGAAAAGCCTTCAGATACCGTTCTGCTCTCAACAAACATCAGAGACTGCACCCTGGCATATGACTCTTCTAGGATCATCCTAAACATAGGGGATGCATTTATTCGGGGATACATTTACTCTGGTTTGTCCTTTTGTTCAACACAGAAGAATCAGGCTGGATTGAGAAACTGCTGAAAATACTTCTACTTTTCACTGTTGTGCTGTGGAATAGAAAGTGCATTGGGCTGAAATAATCCGATTATGTTGTTAAGCAATTTTGTGACATTGGCAAATTCAGCCATTTTAAGCTTCAGTTTCCTCTGTGAACTGAGGGATTTGGAGTAGGTCATTTCAAAGGTCATTTATTCAGTTTTGTATGTTTACAATATATTCTTGAATAGGATTATTATACATCAGCATTTTGCTTTGTTGCTTCTAGAGTATATGTATTTATGCATGTTTTGCTAATAGAAAGCATTTATGTTTCAGCAAGTAGACTGGAGGTCGGTTATGCTCCTGTTCTAACACATTCAAGTTCTTTAAGTAACTGATTCCTAATAAAAAGAATTGTAAAATACCCTCAAATTAACAATTCAGGAGCATATAATGGCTCACTTAAGTCAGTACAAGTATTAAACCTTCCTATTATTTTCTCTTCTAGTATGTTTTAACATCCTAGAAGTTTATCACAACTACATAGACCCTCTACTACAGCTTACACCTGTGCTATTTAACCCTAGTTACATAGTGAAATCACTTCAGTAACTATAAAATTCTGTTGGCCAAGACTCCACCCCCAGTGACTAATTGGCTCAGGGAGTAGGGTCCAGGCTTGAGTATCTTTTTTAAACTCCTAATATGTACCCTGGAAAGAAAAACTGGATTTCAGTACTCACTCCCTTAGTACCTTCTTGTAGCTACTCCTAGAAGCTCACAGGTAGCTATTGCATACACATAATGTAATTTTGACTGTTAGTTTGTTTTGTAAATTGATTTCTCAAACTCTGAGAGGTAAGGTCAATTTGTTTCCTTACCAAAGTGCAGAAATTAAATGGCTGTATAAAATAATAGTCATTTTATTTGCTTTTCCTTGGCCACCTGATATCATAAGCAGATGACAGTGAGTGACACCCCTGAAGATGGGTGGCCCATAGGCTGCATGGCCATTTGTGACAACCCTGGTCAAAATAACATTTGAGCCTGAAATAAATGTGAATTTAGCCATAAAGAGATTGGCCCTCATATTTTCTCCAGATACAGTCTGATTAAGTAGTCACCTCTTTTAGGAGCAATTGACAATTTCCTAGCCTGTCCTTGAGAATGGGGAGCTCTAAGAACAAAATGTAGCACTGAAATTGATCATTGTTTATATAAAGGGGTTCCAGACTCTTCCCACAAAGGAAGTTTGGGGGAGTGAGTGCTATAGCTCACTTCAAGTGAAAAAAATCCAGTTATTTTTGCTTATATAATGCCAGTGACCTGCATCAGATTTTTGTCACCTCCTTAAATGAAGATGCCAGGCAGTGAAGAACAGAATTCAGGAAATAAAGTAGCCATTTAAATCTCGGGACTTTTTTCTGTTGTTGTTTTGAAACATCCTTGAAGAAATGTCATCTTGGTATTTCTTCATTTCTCAAGGCTTCCCTTATATAGGAGTTTTTTTTAATCCCACAGCAGAGAGGTAGATGCTGGCAGAGAGGAATGGATCTCAGGTTATAGGATACACTTTGGTTGGAACCTGAGCCACTCCCACAGCATGAGGAGATGAAGTTTCTATATCCAGGTGAAGGGTCCTCCTGTTTTAAAGGAGATCCCAAAATAGAAAATACCAGAGTTTGTCTGAAATGAACAAGAAGACTCTGTTCTTTTGCCACACTGATTCCCATATGAGGGAACAGAATTTATTTGGGAATTTCTCACTAACCTTGGAAGACCTTACTTTGTTCCATTAATTTGATCTCTTCATAGATAATGGTCAGGTCAAACTCAGAGCACTGGGAATGTGTGATCACTGCCTAACTTAATTCTTTTATTAAAAACAAATCTGATCTTTCATGCCTTTATATTCTCAGACTGGATGTGTGCTAACCACTCCCAGACAATACAGGCCTAGAGAAGGGATAGGCAGTGTGGTTCTAGAACTTAACACGATCTCACAACTCTCTACTAGCTATCCCAGTTTTCTCAAAGTGGGTGAATTTGCAATTACTGCTGTTTCTCAGAGATACCAATCTACTTATACACTGTGGTAAACTAAGGTTTGGTCCTTTGTCACCTGATCTGTCCCTTAGCCATGTACTTAACCTTCCCTCCTTACTCCTATTTTAAGAGCAGAGTGAGTAATTTTAAGTTTCAAACTTTTTTCTTAATTTTGTCATTTATATGCCATAAACACCAACTATAACACTAACATTACTTCCTTAACATCATACGCAAAAGAGTAGAGCAAAATTAAAATCTAAAGGGGAGATTTTGAAGTTAGAAGTCATAATTTCTTCCTTGAAGTTATAATTAGTCCAGAAAAGGAGAAGAGGGATTCAGCTTATCTTAGAGGCTTCACAGCCACTGAAGCTGCTCAAAAATAAAAGGATCTCAGAAATAACTAAAAAAGCCAGTAGTTCTTTATGAAGCAAAAGATTCCCTATTATTTACCCAAAAAATCTAATACTAATTTTCATATGTATCTTTGGATGTCTCAGTGTCCTAGGTTGAGCCTTTAGAGACTAGATGCAATGAGCTTCAGTATACAAATGGAAAGGTTGACCTTGAAACAGTATAAATGGTATGATTGTTAAAACAGGAGAGAACATAACTAAATCTTCTAGTGGATTTGATAATTTGGGAACATTTTGAATCAAGAATACACAGTAACCACAGAACCTGGGCCTCCTAATTTTACAGTAAAGAGGAAGAAGAAAGACGGTGGAAGGAGGCACCACCCCCTAGGCTTACTACCTCAAATACTGGGCACTAAGTATTTATAATTGATTAACTGGTTGAAGGTTAAGAAGGGGAAGTACATTAAAAGGATGGGGGCAGGGAGAGGTCAATACTTCAACATGATCATAATCATGGCCCAAGTCCCTAGGTAAATTATAGCATCCAGGCTGGAGAGAAGGAAATGAAACTAGGAAGGGACAGAGAAAATGGAGGGACACAGGGCCTGTGAATACTGTGATATGAGCTCAGGGGGGCTTAAAGAGCTATGTTAAAAAGTCGAGATGCCTCCCTGTTTGCCTTTCGGGAGTAATAGAGATTGCTGAAGAAAGAGCACTTTGAAAATTTTTACTTGATCTCTCTACAGTTCAAGCAGCTAGGAAAGATGATTGTACAACATGAGACAGCATGTGGTACTCAAAATCATCCTTGACCTGAGCTATTGGCACTCTGCTTTTGATACCTGGAACATATCCACCTTCATTTCCCTTAGGATGAATTATTTTCCATAAGTTTCTTGACTCTTCATGCAAAACACCACCTGTAATTGAGTCTGTTTATATTTTAATGACTGCTGACATTTCAAGCCCTGTCCTTTCCCCTTGTGCTTCCTATCTGGGCAAGCTAAATAAGCAAGCCTGGGTGCTTCCTCCCTTGGTGTTTGGGTAGAGGGTGTTCAAACCACACAATCCCTGGCTCACATGCATGAACCCCAATCCCAGTCCAACCCCATCCACCATAAACCTGATATGGAACTCCCTCCCTGCTCTCTCTTGGGCTGTTATCAGGCCAGTTTGGGAGCCTGCTGTGCTCTCCCCAGAAAGGTTTTATTTATGGACAATAAAGCGCTTCATACGCTATTGGGGCATGTGGGGAGTCATCAGACTTGACATCTGAACCAAATTTTCAGTGGGGATGATCCACCTGCCTATGTGGGGGTGACCATAGCACCTCCACCCCAGACAGTCTTTGCATGAACTAAAGCTCAGGTTTCAACACATAAAGGTGTTAGGAATCAAATTATTTCCCTGAAGAAATTCTGGTTCAACTACAAAAACACCCTGCAAAATTAAAATCATTGTATAGGTGGGACTTCTCTGGCTGTCCAGTGTTTAAAGACGGCACTTCCAATGCAGGGGTGTGGGTTCTATCCCTGGTTGGTCTGCATTCCACTCAGTGTGGCAAAAAAAAAAAAAAAAAAAAGAAATCACATCTACTTGCTGCATTGAAACAAGATATAATGTTAAATCACATATAATTACTTTGCTCTCTGTGTGGCCTATCAGTGCTGGAGAGTGTTTATAGTTCAAGGTTTAAGAGATATAGCAAGACATTTTAAAAAATTAATTACCAAAAAAAAAATTAATTACCTTTTTCTTCTATAAACCACAATTATTAAAATTTAGTGGTGGTATATCTGTCCAGCTAATGGTAGAGAGTGGTTCCTAGGGAAAATTTATGACAAGACCAAAGTCAGAGCAGTTTCTCTTTCTCTGGATTTGTCCTTGGGGATGGTTTTGTGGGAGGGGGAGATGATATGAATGACCTCACAATGTGATGGAACCTGTATTCTAGACCCTGTCTTGGACACACCTTTGTCTCAGATGGGCTCAGATGGGTGCCTGGGCCATGGATGAACTCACCCTTGAATAGGGATGAGGGCATTCATCTCCATATTGGACTAGTGAGAAAGCATAAAGGCTCAAGATCCAGGTCCAAGAGAATGTATCCTTACTGAGGACCCTGGGCAATGTAGTTCTGAGCAGATTACTTTGGGGCCAAGAGAAATCTGGAGCCACAGTTATGGCACTGCCCAAGAAGACCAGGAAACAAGGAGTGCGTCTATTGATGAAGGAAGGTATTTTCAGGTGCCACTTCTTATTTGGTCCCTTTTCACTCCACCTCTAGGCAGTGTCCCATGCAGAAACTAATGGCCATACTTAGTTTAACTGAAGAAAATTTAAACAGAGGAAACCAGCAAAGGAGAGTGGAACACTAGCATCTAACAATTGCAGGACAACTACCACCTGGAGCCTGAAAGAGCAAGAGCAAAAGAAAAATGTAATCATTTTCCATGGCTGCTGTAACAAATTGGTGCCTTAAAACAACAAATCTATTTTCAAAGACTTGTAGTCCGGAAGTCTGAAATGTTTCACTGGGCCAAAATTGAGTTGTTGGCTGATCCACACTCCTGGAATCTCTAAGGGGAGAATTAACTGGGTGGGTAAAGCAGCATGTGAATTTAAGTAGAATCTTTTAAAATCAGTTCAGTTCAGTCACTCACCCAGTCGTATCTGACTCTCTGAGACGCCATGGACTGCAGCACGCCAGGCTTCCCTGTCCATCACCAACTGATGGAGCCCGCTCAAACTCATGTCAATCGAGTTGAAATGCCATCCAACCATCTCATCCTCTGTCATCCCCTTCTCCTCCTGCCTTCAATCTTTCCCAGTGTCACAGTCTTTTCCAATGAGTCAATTCTTCGCATCAGGTGGCCAAAGTATTGGAGCTTCAGCTTCAGCTTCAGCCCTTCCAATGAATATTTCGGACTGATTTCCTTTAGGACTGACTGATTTGATCTTTTTGCAGGCCAAGGGATTCTCAAGAGTCTTCTCCAACACCACAGTTTAAAAGCATCAATTCTTCAGTGCTCAGCTTTCTTTATGGTTCAATTCTCACATCCATACATGACTACTGGAAAAACCACAGCTTTGACTATGTTTTTAAATAAGAGAGAACTATTAGACTTGTTTGGATCAATGCTGTCCAGCCATCTTATCGTCTGACACCCTCTTCTCCTTCTGCCCTCAATCTTTCTCAGCATCAGGGATTTTTCCAATGAGTCATCTGTTTGCAATGTTCATGCAATGAACATGAACTTGGGCAAATTTTGGGAGATGGTGAAGGACAGGGAGACCTGGTGTGCTGCAGCCCATGGGGTTGCAAAGCGTTGGACACAACTGGGCGACTGAACAACAGCAGTTAGACTTGTTTACATTGGTAATGAGTCACTAGAAAAGGAGAGTCTGAAAAGTGAAAGGAATGTGAGAGTAAAGTCCTCAAGGAGGCAGAAAGAAATGGTATCTCTGACAATGTTGGGATAGATGGTGGGTGTGGAACGTGTGAAGGACAGAAGCTTGTGGGTGGGGAGCAGATGGCAGGCACCTTTAAAAGGCAGAGGAGGAGGAGGACTTTTGGAACAAGAATTAAAAAGGGAAGGATAAGATCCACTAGTGGGAGAGGAGAAGCACACACAGCAGCTGCTGCATTACCCACACGCGTGGGGATTCCTGCCTGCCAAGACCCCAAGGTTCCAGATAAAAGGCAGAATGTTCGCTGGATGATTCACCCACGTGGATATTGATTCAACAAATATTTACTGAGCAACTACTCTGTCAGGCACATTGGTGCCACTTAGCATTAAATGGGAGAAGGCAATGGCACCCCACTCCAGTACTCTTACCTGGAAAATCCCATGGATGGAGGAGCCTGGAAGGCTGCAGTCCATGGGGTCGCTGAGGCTCGGACACAACTGAGCAGCTTCACTTTCACTTTTCACTTTCATCATTGAAGAAGGAAATGGCAACCCACTCCAATGTTCTTGCCTGGAGAATCCCAGGGACCGGGGAGCCTGGTGGGCTGCTGTCTATGGGGTCACACAGAGTCGGACACGACTGAAGCAACTTAGCAGCAGCAGCATGAAATGAGACATGAAATAGAGCAGAAGTATAAAAGCCAGATAGATGCCACAGTCATATACATAGGAGAGATCAGGAGAAGACTAAAATGTGGGAGAGCATGAAGGTAAAACATGTGTTCTCTAAGGAGCTGAGATTTACTTTAGTTTCAGAGGTACAGTGAAAAAAAATCTAGTAAGACGATGGGTCCCAGGAAAAGGAATCAGTCAGCATTACAGATATAACAGTGGAGCTGAAAATTCATTTGAACAGAGGTCAAAGGATGACTTGAACATGAGGTTGGAAGGTATTAGCTGGACACATTGTTCCAAAAAGAATGCTAGTATACATTTTTAAAAATTATTACAGAAAATTTCAAATAAACACAAAACAGAAATGTGAACTCTGGTGTATTCTTCACCCAGACTAAACAATAATCAATATTTGCCAATCTTGTTTAGCAATCCCTCTCTGACTTTTTATTTAAAATTTTTTATTTTTTCCTGGAATATTTTAAAGTAAGACCCAGACATCATTTGTCTTGTTGTATGTATCTTTTGTATGTATCTTGTTGTATGTGTGGTTTGGGGGTAAAGATCTGGCCTGCCAATGCAGGAGACACAGGTTCGATCCCTGGATGGGGAAGATCCCCTGGAGGAGGAAATAGCAACCCACCCCAGTATTCTGGCATAGGAAATCGCATGGACAGAGGGCTACAGTCCATGGGGTTGCAAAGAGTCAGACACGACTTAGTGACTAAACACCATCACCACTGAACCCATGTATCTTTTAACCAATACAGTCTTTTTCTTCCTTTTAAACATAACCATGTCATTATCACAAGTAATAAAATTAACAATAAGTTTATAAAGTTGTTTTGACAGCAGATTGAAGCCATTTGCTAGGGTTTCCAAATAAAAACACTGGTATTTAGGAAGCTGGAAAAGAAATGCTTGATACAGGGACAGGATTAGTTCTTTGACGGTACCATTAAAAATTATATTGGAAAATACTAACATGGGGAAAGTTCAAGATAAATGTATATAGTAAATCTTTTGTTACATACAACTAAAGCTTTTTTAATGTATACACAAAATCCATCTCCATATCTAGCATATGTAGATATATAGATATCAGAAGAAGAAGAAAAGGCTGAAAGAACATTTACAACGTTCAGGGATGATCCAAGTAATGCGATCAGTGTTTATTTTTTGGTTTTTATTTATGCTTTTCAGAGTGTGTTTGTGCATGTTAGGATGGGGGATGGGGTGGGCGGCAGGGAGAACGTGGCCTGTTTAATGAAGCTGAATGAATAGATAAGAAAGTGACTCATCTTCAATCTCAGTTCACGTATCAGGAAAGTAGATTTAACACAGGAGACGCCTAACACACCAGTTAAATGAACAAAATCTAACGGAAAAGGGTGAAAACTTCACTCTGCTTTATCAATTTTCTGGAAAAAGAAGTGACAGAGATTCAGGCTAGGATACTTTCCCAAAACGAGGCTCATTGGTATCGTCACAGCTCGTTGCATTGCCTTTAGAATCTTCAGCAGGAGAGACACGCAAGAGGGTTTTTCAATGAGGGTGGGAATTGGCCCTAAGACTTCTGGGAAATAGAGTCTTAGCGCTCTGTCGACTGCGAGTCTCTGAGCTTTCTGGGAATTGTAGTTCTCGGGTGTAGGACAAGTTCTTTGGCCGATCTAGCTTCAGAGCGCCCCCCCGGAAGCTGGAAGATGGCTTGGGGCGGTTGAGACGGTCGCTGGCCCCCATCCAGTGGCTTCTAGGAGTAGCCATCTCAGCTTTGTTAAGGGAAATCTGGACACACAAAGGTCACCATGAAAGTCCAGGAACACAGCGAAAGCGCGGAGCTCAGAGGCCTTTATCCCCGCGGTGGTCTTCGCACTCAAGCGCCTCCTTCTGGTCGAATGACGTCAAGGAAGGCAGCTTGCCTCCGCGAGAGCCTTTCTCCCCATCCACGTACGGCGTTTCCAGAAATGGCCCACGCTGAGAGTCTGGATAGGGGCTCCGTGCAAGGACAGAGATTATTCTGAAGACATGCTTCAGTGTGAGCCGAGTCACGGTGATTCTGGCTGTACTGGAAGACCCTCCGTTTTTCCTTAGAATAAGACTCCCCACTCCACATTACTCCTTTGACCCGACTTCCCCACCAGAAATTCCAAAAGTTTTGGATTCCACATTGACTTTAGAGTTGCAAATTAATCATATCAGGTTTTCAACTCTTTAATATTTTGTATGCATGGCTAACTGCTGAGTTAGTCTCTAACTAATTTAGTTAGTTCCTCTGCTTCATGCCCTACATAGTTTACATGAAAGTTAACAGCAATTAAGGAATTACTGGTCCCTCTTCTTCCTGCTGCGCGGGCGCAGGAGGGCCTAGAGGAGCTATCCCACGTTGAAGGTCAGGAAGGGCGGTGGTGAGGAGATACCCCTCGTCCAAGGTAAGGAGCAATGGCTACGTTTAGCTGGAGCAGCCGTGAACAGATACCCCACGCCCAAGGTAAGAGAAACCCAAGAAGACGGTAGGTGTTGCAAGAGGGCATCAGAGGGCAAACACACTGAAACCATACTCACAGAAAACTAGTCAATCTAATCACACTAGGACCACAGCCTTGTCTAACTCAATGAAACTAAGCCATGCCCGTGGGGCAACCCAAGATGGGCGGGTCATGGTGGAGAGATCTGACAGAATGTGGTCCACTGGAGAAGGCAATGGCAAACCACTTCAGTATTCTTGCCTTGAGAACCCCATGAACAGTATGAAAAGGCAAAATGATAGGATACTGAAAGAGGAACTCCCCAGGTCAGTACGTGCCCAATATGCTACTGGAGATCAGTGGAGAAATAATTCCAGAAAGAATGAAGGGATGGAGCCAAAGCAAAAAGAATACCCAGCTGTGGATGTGACGGTGATAGAAACAAGGTCTGATGCTGTAAAGAGCAATATTGCATAGGAACCTGGAATGTCAGGTCCATGAGTTAAGGCAAACTGGAAGTGGTCAAACAGGAGATGGTAAGAGTAAATGTCGACATTCTAGGAATCAGCGAACTAAAATGGACTGGAATGGGTGAATTTAACTCAGATGACCATTATATCTACTACTGTGGGCAGGAATCCCTCAGAAGAAATGGAGTGGCCATCATGGTCAACAAAAGAGTCTGAAATGCAGTACTTGGATGCAATCTCAAAAATGACAGAATGATCTCTGTTCATTTCCAAGGCAAACCATTCAATATCACAGTAATCCAAGTCTATGCCCCAACCAGTAATGCTGAAGAAGCTGAAGTTGAATGGTTCTATGAAGACCTACAAGACCTTTTAGAACTAACACCCAAAAAAGATGTCCTTTTCATTATAGGGGACAGGAATGCAAAAGTAGGAAGTCAAGAAACACCTGGGGTAACAGGCAAATTTGGCCTTGGAATACGGAATGAAGCAGGGCAAAGACTAATAGAGTTTTGCCAAGAAAATGCACTGGTCATAGCAAACACCCTCTTCCAACAACAAAAGAGAAGACTCTATACATGGACATCACCAGATGGTCAACACCAAAAGCAGATTGATTATATTCTTTGCAGCCAAAGATGGAGAAGCTCTATACAGTCAGCAAAAACAAGACCAGGAGCTGACTGTGGCTCAGACCATGAACTCCTTATTGCCAAATTCAGACTTAAACTGAAGAAAGTAGGGAAAAACACTAGACCATTCAGGTATGACCTAAATCAAATCCCTTATGATTATACAGTGGAAGTGAGAAATAGATTTAAGGGCCTAGATCTGATAGATAAAGTGCCTGATGAACTATGGAATGAGGTTCGTGACATTGTACAGGAGACAGGGATCAAGACCATCCCCATGGAAAAGAAATGCAAAAAAGCAAAATGGCTGCCTGGGGAGGCCTTACAAATAGCTGTGAAAAGAAGAGAAGCGAAAAGCAAAGGAGAAAAGGAAAGATATAAACATCTGAATGCAGAACTCCAAAGAATAGCAAGAAGAGATAAGAAAGCCTTCCTCAGTGATCAATGCAAAGAAATAGAGGAAAACAACAGAATGGGAAAGACTAGAGATCTCTTCAAGAAAATCAGAGATACCAAAGGAACATTTCATGCAAAGATGGGCTCGATAAAGGACAGAAATGGTATGGACCTAACAGAAGCAGAAGATATTAAGAAGAGATGGCAAGAATACACAGAAGAACTGTACAAAAAAGATCTTCATGACCCAGATAATCATGATGGTGTGATCACTCACCTAGAGCCTGACATCCTGGAATGTGAAGTCAAGTGGGCCTTAGAAAGCATCACTATGAACAAAGCTAGTGGAGGTGATTGAATTCCAGTTGAGCTATTCCAAATCCTGAAAGATGATGCTGTGAAAGTGCTGCACTCAATATGCCAGCAAATTTGGAAAACTCAGCAGTGGCCACAGGACTGGAAGAGGTCAGTTTTCATTCCAATCCCAAAGAAAGGCAATGCCAAAGAATGCTCAAACTACCTCACAATTGTACTCATCTCACACGCTAGTAAAGTAATGCTCAAAATTCTCCAAGCCAGGCTCCAGCAATATGTGAACCGAGAACTTCCTGATGTTCAAGCTGGTTTTAGAAAAGGCAGAGGAACCAGAGATCAAATTGCCAACATCCGCTGGATCATAGAAAAAGCAAGAGAGTTCCAGAAAAACATCTATTTCTGCTTTATTGACTATGCCAAAGCCTTTGACTGTGTGGATAACAATAAACTGTGGAAAATTCTTCAAGAGATGGGAATACCAGACCACCTGACCTGCCTTTTGAGAAACCTGTATGCAGGTCAGGAAGCAACAGTTAGAACTGGACATGGAACAACAGACTGGTTCCAAATAGGAAAAGGAGTTCGTCAAGGCTGTGTATTGTCACCCTGCTTATTTAACTTATATGCAGAGTACATCATGAGAAACGCTGGACTGGAAGAAACACAAGCTGGAATCAAGATTGCCGAGAGAAATATCAAGAACCTCAGATATGCAGATGACACCACCCTTATGGCAGAAAGTGAAGAGGAACTCAAAAGCCTCTTGATGAAAGTGAAAGTGGAGAGTGAAAAAGTTGGCCTAAAGCTCCACATTCAGAAAACAAAGATCATGGCATCTGGTCCCATCACTTCATGGCAAATAGATGGGGAAACAGTGGAAACAGTGTCAGACTTTATTTTTCTGGGCTCCAAAATCACTACAGATGGTGACTGCAGCCATGAAATTAAAAGACGCTTACTCCTTGGAAGGAAAGTTATGACCAACCTAGATAGCATATTCAAAAGCAGAGACATTACTTTGCCAACAAAGGTCTGTCTAGTCAAGGCTATGGTTTTTCCTGTGGTCATGTATGGATGTGAGAGTTGGACTGTGAAGATGGCTGAGCGCCGAAGAATTGATGCTTTTGAAGTGTGGTGTTGGAGAAGACTCTTGAGAGTCCCTTGGACTGCAAGGAGACCCAGCCAGTCCATTCTGAAGGAGATCAGCCCTGGGATTTCTTTGGAAGGAATGATGCTAAAGCTGAAACTCCAGCACTTTGGCCACCTCATTGGAAGAGTTGACTCATTGGAAAAGACTCTGATGCTGGGAGGGATTGGGGGCAAGAGGAGAAGGGGACGACAGAGGATGAGATGTCTGGATGGCATCACTAACTCGATGGACGTGAATCTGAGTGAACTCTGGGAGTTGGTGATGGACAGGGAGGCCTGGCATGCTGCAATTCATGGGGTTGCATAGAGTCGGACATGACTGAGCGACTGATCTGATATTCTTCCTGCCCATATCTAGTCACCAATTTCATAGGATTGTTCCTTTAAATCCACTTGTTTAGTCGCTAAAGTTGTATCTGAGTTTTTGCAAGCCCATGGACCATAGCCTGCCAGGTTCCTTCTGTCCATGGGATTCCCCAAGCAAGAATACTGGAGTGGATCGGCATTTCCTTCTCCAGGTTGGTCTTCCCAGCCCAGGAATGGAACCTGTGTCTCCTGCATTGCAGGTGGAATCTTTACCCTTGAGCCACCTGGAAAGCCCAAGAGGTCCAGTAGTGGGGTCAAACCCTGATCTTTGGGTAAGCTGTTTAACATTTGTAAATTTCAGTTTCTTCACCCCATAATATGTTAAGTAAAATGACTCAAATGTGTGAAAAGAGCTGTTCTGGCACCCAGTAATTACTTGATTATGCAGTATAATCTGTCCTCTGCTGCTTCTAACCCAACTCCACCCCAAGAAGAATCTTCATATTTGCCTTTATGAGACTTCCACTAAGAACTCAATATTTATTCACTGGGAAATACACTGTTTGCCAGGTGTTGTGAAGAACACATAATTTAATTTTTGTTATCAAAAGTGCACTGTATAATTACATGAAGGCCAATGGAGAAATAAATCTTAAATCTATCAGGCTTTCCTTGAAGAATGGACATTTTCTCCCCATCCAAATACAGTGTAAGCAAATGAGCACCTCATTTCACCTGAATGGTCACTTTGCATCTCTACCTGAATAACCATATTGCATACCACAATTTGTCATGATCTTGATCTTCTAGGCAACTTCTCCTTTCTCTAATGCTGATTTGTATTGTTTTCAGTTTTCTGTTGTATCATATCTTGTAAGCTGCCTTGAGTCATTTTTGATACACAGTAGAGTTAAAATAAAGTAGGTGACTATTGTCCAGGATGGCAGTCAGAAGAAATATCTTCTTATTTTTTATTGTGATCCTAGTTTTCCATTTCTGTGGAGTTACAGGTCCTTCAGGATTGAAATGAAAGACTACAGGCAGATATTAAGAAATAGAATGATAACTATTAGCATTTATTGAGCATTTATTATGTCAGGCACTGTTTTCATCACTTTATATGAATAAACCCACCTACTCCTTAAAACAGTGTCATGAAGTGGAAAGCTAAAAGGCTAACATCCTAGGAGCTCTGAAGGAGAGCCAGTCCCAAGGCTCAATGTACATAATTAAAGATTAAACAAAAATGACCCAAAGATTCATGAGGTTATCTCACCATTTAAAAGATTAAAGCAAATGGACCATTAAATTAAACCCTCTCAATTTAAGTTAAAACTAGAATTCATTTGGGTAGATGGGGCTTCAAGAGATTTAAGACAATTTCTAACTTCAAAAAATTTCATGGATTAAAAGCACTTGACAGAACCAGAGAACAGAATAAGAAAGTATGTAATACAGCAGAATGATGCAAACCATCACTGTAAAAGACTTCTAAGAAGGTGGGCAATTGAAAATATCGCAGTGAAGGCAGAATGTGAGCAGGGCTTTTATAAAAGATTTCTGGAGATGTTAATACAAGGAAGAAAGCAGGACATGTAAAAGAATGCCATGGAATAATCTGAAAGGAAGACAAGTGTGAAGAGAAAGGCTGTGGCAGAGACAAAGGGTAGGGCCACCCAGCTGTACTGGGGAGTAATGAAAATAAATAAATAGATCCAACTGTGGAAGGTCTTCAAGTTAAAGCAGTTTGAACTTTTTCCTGGGGATAATGGGAAACTAGATTCTTTCTGAGCTAAGTGATAGTTTAGTAAAACAGCTAGATAAAGACACAGAGATAAGAGCAGCAACAGTGTGTTCACTCTGGTAACCTAGGTCCAAACTACCAAGGAGTTGGCAGCAGCAGTAGGAACACAGAGAAAAAAGTCAACTATTAGGCCATTTCAAATAAACCCTAGCAGGCTGATTACCCATGATAGAGAGGAATCGGTAAGCAATAATTATGGGGCATTTAGTGACCACTCAGCACTGTGGGATGTTTTGTAGGGATCTAAAACAAGATTTTTGTCTTTAAGAAGCTTACAATCTAATTGAATAACCATAAGTACTATAAGCCAATAAAATGAAATTATTCTGGCTCAACTCTTGCCCCAAAGTCACAGAGCTAATCACTGTTAATCAGAGAAGTGCTGGGAGGCAGAAAAATTTGTGGATCAGCACAGAATCATGGATCCCAGAGGCTCAAATTTTAAGGCATAAGAGTAGCCCAAAGTGCCAATTCTGCAAATGTGAAGTAGGAAAAGGACTGAGAGGTAGGCGCTGCATTTGTCCTCGATAGATCAGCTTTACAAGATTGGTAAGAGTCAGAACCAGAGGGTATGCATTTATGAAGTGTGTAAACAAAAAATGTTTTTAATATAGGGCAGCATTTTTTTTTTTAAAGATAATGTAGGAACTAAATATAAGATTTTTAGGACATTTTTGGTCAGGATAAGATAAAATAATACTAGGATTAATTAGGCACATTAGTAGAACTATGGGTTATACTTTGAGGAAAATATGGTGTAGCCAAAAAGGTAAGGGAGGAAGGAATAGAAAAACTGTCCTTTAAGTCCAGAGACTGAATTTGGCTTATTATTGTCATCCCCAAACTAATGGGTAGATTTTTGTTCTGAAGCCAGCTTCTCTTCTGCTACTAGAGTCAGCAAGCTTGAAAACATCCACACACAGGATTTCCTCTTTTAAGTAAAGGGGCTGATGTGGTTGGGAAAGAAAAGGGTTCACTGGTTGTTCAGGGACCAAAGTTCCATGGAAGAGATAAGGTGAAGGACTGAAAGGTGTAAGGTAGTAAGGTATATTCTAAGACTGGAGCCCTCCAAAATATTAGACTGAATATCTAAGGTTTTTAAAGTTCATCCCCGCCTTGTTGAAATGAATCTGATCACTTAGTTTCCATAAAGGAAGGAAGGCTAGCTTGAAACTGGCTTATAGCTAGTGGAAAAGGAAAATTCAAACAAGTATATATTTCTCTTCAGCTATAGGAGGTTATGCTATGTGCTCTTATGCCAAGATTAGTGAAAGCTCAGATATTACTCTTTAGTGTGAAGTTGCTGATGTCTAATAAGAGTTGAACTCTGACTGAAGGCTTTCTCACAGCTATTACACTTGAAAGGCTTCTCTCTGGTATGAGTTCTCTGGTGAATAATAAGGGAGGAGCTCCGACTAAAGCCCTTGCCACACACTCTACACTCATGGGGCTTTTCTCCAGTGTGGATTCTCTGATGTTCAGCAAGGGATGAGCTTCGACTGAATACTTTTCCACAGTCATTGCATTCATAGGGGTTCTCTCCAGAGTGTGTTCTCTGATGTTCAATAAGAGATGAGATCCAACTGTAAGCTTTTCCACATTCACTGCATTCATAGGGATTCTCTCCAGTGTGTATTCGTTGATGCTGAATTATAGTTGAACGGTCACTGAAGGCTTTCCCGCATTCATTACACTTGTAAGGTTTTTCTTGAGTATGAGTTCGCTGATGTTGACTAAGGTTAGTGCTTCGGCTAAAGGCTTTTCCACATTCACTACATTCATATGGTTTTTCTCCAGTATGGATCCTCTGATGTAGACTAAGGTGTGTACTCCGGCTAAAAGCTTTTCCACATTCAGGGCATTCATAAGGTTTCTCTCCAGTGTGAGTTCTTTGATGTTCAATAAGGTGTGTGCTTCGGCCAAAAGTTTTCCCACATTCATTGCATTCAAAAGGCTTTTCTCCACCATGAATTCTCCTGTGGACAATGAGGTCTGATTCATAATTAAAGGCTTTACCACATTCATTGCATTTACAAGGTTTCCTTTGCAGAAAGAGTTTTTGGTGTTTAATTAAGTCTGAATTATCTTTGGAGTTTTTCCTAGATTTGGGGGACCTAGCTCCCTTTGGAATTCTCTGCCGTGTATTAAAAGTTGAGCTTAGATTAAATTTACTGTATTCAGGGCCTTTCTCCTTAGTGAAAATCTCCTTGAGAGACACTGACACTTTTCTGATTGCTGTTTTCTCAAAAGAAGATTTCTTCTGTACAGGACATTTTGTCTGCCTTGATAATTGGCCCTCACTTTTACAGGCTTTTTCATCCATAGGATGCTGGGCAGTATTCCCTTGAAGACTTTCCATTGCTGACCCTGAAAACTCTAGTTCTTCCAAAACAGCCTGATTGGTGGTGATGCTTCAGTTCAGTTCAAATCTTCCCTATCTGAAAGACATTTAAAGTGCAAATGTCACCTGTCTCTAGTGTGGAGAACAAGGAAAATAAACCACCAGAAATAAAAGACAACTAATTCATGCACACTAGCAACTTTATATGGGGAGAAAATTTAAATGGACAATGAAAGAAAAGTGAATGAAGCCAGAAGAGATAACAGAGTTCTCACAGTGGATGCAAAGAGACATCAAGAAATACAAGTAGTGGACTGGGTAATATGTTCAGCCTCCCAAAATGAAAATGAGCAGACATACAATTGATGAGTAGAGAATAAGGGATTAGAAAGTAAAATGAACTATTAGCTATTTAGCCAGTTACTTATGGTAAATGAGAGAAAGGAAAGGGATGAGAAGAGTAAAGACTCTCAAATGTAGAAAGATAACCACCCTCCTAAAAGCAAAAAGTGAGAAGACTCTGTCAAGGTTGGATGCAACCATTTTATTGGCAATGAGAGAGAACAGAATTTCAGAAATGCTAATGATTATACCACTATCCCCACTGAACCCACCAACCCTTCTTCCAACTAGTTTAGGTACTCTTCTAAACAAGTCTATGACCCCAAATTTCAGAGGTTTAACAACACTTCCCAGGGATCTCATCTTAACAGATCTTAGAGTTCATTGAGGCCAACTTGCTCATTGGACAGGAAACACTGAGTACCTTAAGTCACCCAGCAAATTATAAGAGCTCATGTCTCCTAAATTTCAAATTGGTGGTCTTTTCATAATACTACTCACCTAAACAGATATTTTTGGTCAGTCCCCTCTTCAGTTCCCTGAAGATCCAGTATGTATAGCTGTTCTTCCTCCAACTGGGTGATCATGTCCAGTTCACATGCTGGGATTCTGCTGATGAGAAGTGATTTAACACAAGGCTATTGGTGCTGGAAACACAGGGCTATTGAGAGCTCAACATTAATGCTTTGATCTATAGAAAAGATAGTGTGAAATTTCACAAGGCTGTGGCAAGAAGCACTGGAGAAAATGTGTATCTGAAAATTCTGGGTTAAAATTGGTTCCAAAAGAAAGGCTATACACATACCCATCAGAATCACTTATGGAACTTGTTACTCTAGATACTGGGCATTACATCAGACCTAGAGAGTATGTAGTAAGTTCACGTAACTTGACAAGTTGTATTGTCCAACATGAACCTTAGAAGAAACACTCTAGGTTGCCTGAAAAATGTGCTCACTGGGACCAGCCTTCCTACAAACATTCTTCTCAGACCTAGAGGATCTAAAACATAAACTCAGTCTCCCATAAGACAGGTGGTTTCTTTCTCCTGCTGGAAGGTCCAATTTCCAAGTATTAGGTAACTGCATTCCCAGATGACACCTTTAAAAAGCTGGTACCCCACATTCAGACTGTACCAAACAGTCTGTTTATCTTCCTACTCCCAAGGTTGTTCTTACATTTTCCTTATAAGAAGGAAGAACAGCAAGGCCTTCACTGAGAATACTGACCTACACTGAATATCTAACAGAGCATCCTGGCTCTAGCAGTAAAATGGGGAAGATATGGGAATCTGTGCCTATTCTTCTGAAAGCCCTTCTCCGAACTCTTGAGTTCCCCCCATTGAAGCTTTTTCCTTAACCCGTTCTCTTGTAAATTTATCCAGAGCCCTTGGGTATGACAGTAGGCAATAAACCGTATAATAGTTGCCCTAATGGTTCTGCTCACAGCACTATTTGAGATCCACTAGGTTAGGAGCATATCTGGTTTCATAAGTCTTGCCTTTCTCAGAGACTGGGAACCTTCCAGATGTCAAGGTGAACCTTGGAAGATGTTCATCAAGAAGCCATCCATGGAGAACCTCAAGAGCAAATGATCATGCTGCTGTCTGTGTCCAGCTTTGCCAAGAATGTTCCTTTCAGCTGGAAACAGGGAATGCAAGACCCTACCACTGAGTTGATTGATAAGTCAGAATTTCTAATTTATTTAGAACCTTGGAATAAAATCCAGTTGCATACTTTATAGTGCTAATATTTCTTAGTAGCAATTTGCCTAACTGCTTAGGTTGGCTGGCCTACATTCTTGCAGCCCAGATCCTTAAGCTACTCTGCCATTATTCTGTTGGCAGTTTTGAGAATTTGTGAGGGTTTTTGTTTGTTTTGGTTGAAACATTGATTTCACGGTGTTATTAGAATCAGAATGATCTCTGTTCATTTCCAAGGCAAACCATTCAATATCACAGTAATCCAAGTCTATGCCCCAACCAGTAACTCTGAAGAAGCTGAAGTTGAATGGTTCTATGAAGACCTACAAGATCTTTTAGGACTAACACCCCAAAAGATGTCCTTTTCATTATAGGGGACAGGAATGCAAAAGTAGGAAGTCAAGAAACACCTGGGGTAACAGGAAAATTTGGCCTTGGAATATGGAATGAAGCAGGGCAAAGACTAATAGAGTTTTGCCAAGAAAATGCACTGGTCATAGCAAACAACTTCTTCCAACAACACAAGAGAAGACTCTACACATAGACATCACCAGATGGTCAACACCGAAAGCAGATTGATTATATTCTTTGCAGCCAAAGATGGAGAAGCTCTATACAGTCAGCAAAAATAAGACTGGGAGCTGACTGTGGCTCAGATCATGAACTCCTTATTGGCAAATTCAGACTGAAATTGAAGAAAGTAGGGAAGAACACTAGACCATTCAGGTATAACCTAAATCAAATCCCTTATGATTATACAGTGGAAGTGAGAAATAGATTTAAGGGACTAGATCTGATAGATAGAGTGCCTGATGAACTATGGATGGAGGTTCGTGACTTTGTACAGGAGATAGGAATCAAGACCATCCCCAAGAAAAAGAAATGCAAAAAAGCAAAATGGCTGTCTGGGGAGGCCTTACAAATAGCTGTGAAAAGGAGGGAAGCAAGAAGCAAAGGAGAAAAGGAAAGATATACCCATTTGAATGCAGAGTTCCAAAGAATAGCAAGGAGAGATAAGAAAGCTTTCCTCAGTGGCCAATGCAAAGAAATAGAGGAAAACAACAGAATGGGAAAGACTAGAGATCTCTTCAAGAAAATTAGAGATACCAAGGGAACATTTCATGCAAAGATGGGCTCGATAAAGGACAGAAATGGTAGGGACCTAACAGAAGCAGAAGATATTAAGAGGTGGCAAGAATATACAGAAGAACTGTACAAAAAAGATCTTCATGACCCAGGTAATCACAATGGTGTGATCACTCACCTAGAGCCAGACATCCTGGAATGAGAAGTCAAGTGGGCCTTAGGTAGAATCACTACTAACAAAACTAGTGCAGGGATGGAATTCCAGTTGAGCTATTCCAAATCCTGAAAGATGATGCTGTGAAAGTGCGGCACTCAATATGCGAGCAAATTTGGAAAACAGCAGTGGCCACAGAACTGGAAAAGGTCAGTTTTCATTCTAATACCAAAGAAAGGCAATGCCAAAGAATGCTCAAACTACCTCACAATTGTACTCATCTCACACACTAGTAAAGTAATGCTCAAAATTCTCCAAGCCAGCCTTCAGCAATACATGAACCATGAACTTCCAGATGTTCAAGCTGGATTTAGAAAAGGCAGAGGAACCAGAGATCAAATTGCCAACATTTGCTGTTCATGGAAAAAGGAAGAGAGTTCCAGAAAAACATCTATTTCTGCTTTATTGACTATGCCAAAGCCTTTGACTGTGTGGATCACAATAAACTGTGGAAAATTCTGAAAGAGATGGGAATACCAGACTACTTGACCTGCCTCTTGAGAAACCTGTATGCAGGTCAGGAAGCAACAGTTAGAACTGGACATGGAACAACAAACTGGTTCCAAACAGGAAAAGGAGTATGTCAAGGCTGTATATTGTCACCCTGCTTATTTAACTTATATGCAGAGTACATCATGAGAAATGCTGGACTGGAAGAAGCACAAGCTAGAATCAAGATTGCCGGGAGAAATATCAATAACCTCAGATATGCAGATGACACCACCCTTATGGCAGAAAGTGAAGAGGAACTCAAAAGCCTCTTGATGAAAGTGAAAGAGGAGAGTGGAAAAGTTGGCTTAAAGCTCAACATTCAGAAAACGAAGATCATGGCATCTGGTCCCATCACTTCATGGCAAATAGATGGGGAAACAATGGAAACAGTGAGAAACTATTTTTTGGGGCTCCAAAATCACTGCAGATCGTGACTGCAGCCATGAAATTAAAAGACACTTACTCCTTGGAAGGAAAGTTATGACCAACCTAGATAGCATATTCAAAAGCAGAGACATTACTTTGCCAACAAAGGTGCGTCTAGTCAAGGCTATGGTTTCTCCAGTGGTCATGTATGGATGTGAAAGTTGGACTGTGAAGAAAGCTGAGGGCCGAAGAATTGATGCTTTTGAAGTGTGGTGTTGGAGAAGACTCTTGAGAGTCCCTTGGACTGCAAGGAGATCCAACCAGTCCATTCTGAAGGAGATCAGCCCTGGGATTTCTTTGGAAGGAATGATGCTAAAGCTGAAACTCCAGTACTTTGGCCACCTCAGGTGAAGAGTTGACTCATTGGAAAAGACTCTGATGATGCTGGGAGGGATTGGGGGCAGGAGGAGAAGGGGACGACAGAGGATGAGATGGCTGGATGGCATCACTGACTTGATGGACGAGAGTCTGAGTGAACTCCAGGAGTTGGTGATGGACAGGGAGGCCTGGCGTGCTGCGATTCATGGGGTTGCAAAGAGTCGGACACGACTGAGCTACTGAAGTGAACTGAACTGAATGATGATGGCTATTTCTGCAAAAACAAAGAATGTTCTTTATCCTGCTAGACTTAAAAAAAATTTGTTAATGGTTACGTGAGGCTGGAATGCACCACTACTTTTCATGTAAATACAAAGTATTTTGTAGAAATTTGCTGTGTCGTGCAAAATCAAGGAAATACTTCTTTCTCTTTGAATGATACTAGGAATTGTTCACCATTTGAGGAATATCAAAACACTTATGGTATTAGATTCCTAACTACAATATTCAAATATCAGCCTGCATTCATAGCTGTTGCATTCACAGTGATTCTATGTATAAGTACAATAGTCTGTTTTATCCAATCATTTACATGCTGAAATACATATTATTCTAAATTACTTTCCTTTTTTTCTCCTTTTATTACAATTAAGGTAATATAGTGATATTATATCTGTAGGTAGTTAATATTACCTATGAATTTTATTTCGAGATAGTACAAGGGACGGTAGGTCATATAGGTAGAGAATTACTTCTCCAGTGCAATGGAACTAAAGTATTAACAGTTACACAATTGATAAATAGTGAATCTCTCAGGCGGTAAAATGCAAAGCCTCTAAATCCTCTAAAGCAAAGTCCTCATCCCCAACAGAAGTCCTTGAAGATCTGAGAACATTCACACTCCATATAGGTGACATAGGTACAATGGGAATTTTGTATATAGTGGGATATTAGTATATTTTTACATGTTACAGTCCACCTTGGAGAAGGATTATTTTTGATAAAATGTTCAGGGTTTTGGAGACAAAGGGAAACCAGGAAGATCTGAAATTTGAAGACAGTTATAAACTGACTCACTGGAACTCTTAAAACATAGAATATCTAAAAATAGGCAGAATGTCCTGAACAGAGAAAGAACTAGAACAGAGTTCAAAGGAGAGAGCCAATTTTGAGGGTTTACTCTCATGCTTATTAATACTTGATGACTGGTAAAATATGCCAGTTTGATATAAGATTATCTCTAATTTAACTAATGTGTATATAGTGTGCAGTACAAGAGCCTCCCTGTCCCTCCCCCAATAGTTGTTTTGGCATTGCAAATAAGCTCCTGACATGTGTAACTGTTATTATATATTGTTTGTGTATGTGACACCTACGACAGACACATAGAAACCGCACTGAAGAAAATTTCTACATTAAAAAAAAAAAATTGAATAGCTCTTCTCCTGGTGCTTTGCTTTCTGGTACCAGACTGACTATTTCCCGGAGCCTTTGCCAATGCACCAGAGTTAGCCTCAGCAGCCTCCATTCAACTCTAGTAGAACAGAGATGGTCAAGTCTCCAGGCCTATCACAAGATGCTCTTCAGACAACAGTCTCCATAAAGATTGGCTCAAAGTCACAACAGATTCACAGAATTTGATATACAGAATTTGTCAGTACCTCTAACAAATAACACCTGCTGTGTTCAAGCATCAACCCTCATCATCAGAATCACTGAAAAATACTACTGCTCTCAAGTTCGGTAATTTCAAGTAAGGTACTTAGTCTCTATGTGCCTCGATTTTCTTATCTGTAAATGAGGATAATATAGTACATCTCATGGGGTTAAAGCGAGGATTAAATGAGTTAATTCTGCTAAAAACTCTTAGTGCCTAGCACCCGCTAAACATCTGGGAAACACCCCCAACACAGAAGCCCTTGCTCGCCCAGCTAGAACGGAGCAGAACGCAACTCTGATCATTTCCATCTCCCAGAGGCTCACCCGGAGAGCATCACCCACTGTCACTGCAGCCGAAGGACTAGGCTGTGCCCACCCGGGAGGCGAGATACCGTGCCGAGTCCCAACAGCGGAGGCACCTCTCGGCCGGATCTGCGGACAGGCCACCCCCAGGCCACTCGCTGGTATTCCCCGCGAGACCTGTTTCGGCACGACCACTTCAGAATCTCCAGGCCCACCCGTCCAGGACCCAGGACCCTGCGTGCCCCACTCACCGGCCGTCTCTGGCCGAGCGCCGGGACACACCCTGGCCCGGACCCTGGCTTGGACGGAACCTGAGTGCGCGGAGCTAGAGGAAGCCGGAAGGATTAATGAGAAACCCTTGAGTCGAACTCTGGGTTTCACCAAGTTTCCCGAGGTCACTGACACTCTTCCACTCAGACTCGTGTGCTGCTCAGTACGGAGAGCCAGTCATTGCCTGATTAACCGCCCAGCCCTAGTTCTCCTGGAGCAGATGACCTGTTAGAGGACAGAGACGCTAAGAAGAATAGGAAGCATACCAACGGCCGTGGCTCCGCGCCTGCGCCGCAAGGTCCTGAACCGCCAAACTATGCTCAGACGTTCTTGGAGATTATTGCAGAGCACCTTCCCTGGTGTGACACTGAGATTGAGAACTTGACACTAAAGGCCCGGAAAGCGGGTCTTCGAAAGATCCTGAAGGTCTTAATACAAAGTATAACCTGGTTCATATTTTTAAACAACATACCTGCAGAACTGATTAAAATACAGATTCACATGCTTCCCTACTCGTTGGCTTGAGGAAAATCTGAGACACATTGCATGTTCAGCAGTCATCCCAGATAATTCTAATACAGGTGATGCTCGGCCCATCTCTGTGAGTAACAGGCCCCGCCCCCGCCTCCAACACACACACATTCTAGATGCTTAAATGCAATTAAACGCAGGACAGGTACCCACAATTACACCAAGAGATGTAAAGGTTAAAAAAATTAGGAAGCCACTCTGGTCATGAATATTTTTTTACCTGTGTTTTATCCTAAGAGTTTTATAGTTTTGCTCATAAAGTTAGATCTTTGGAGCATGTTAAATTATTTTTTATATTTTAGATTTAAGGGACTAGATCTGATAGAGTGCCTGATGAACTATGGATGGAGGCTCGTGACATTGTACAGGAGACAGGAATCAAGACCATCCCCAAGAAAAAGAAATGCAAAAAAGCAAAATGGCTGTCTGAGGAGGCCTTACAAATAGCTGTGAAAAGAAGGGAAGCAAGAAGCAAAGGAGAAAAGGAAAGATATACTCATTTGAATGCAGAGTTCCAAAGAATAGCAAGGAGAGATAAGAAAGCTTTCCTCAGTGGCCAATGCAAAAAAATAGAGGAAAACAACAGAATGGGAAAGACTAGAGATCTCTTCAAGAAAATTAGAGATACCAAGGGAACATTTCATGCAAAGATGGGCTCAATAAAGGACAGAAATGGTAGGGACCTAACAGAAGCAGAAGATATTAAGAAGAGATGGCAAGAATACACAGAAGAACTGTACAAAAAAGATCTTCACAACCCAGATAATCACGATGGTGTGATCACTCACCTAGAGCCAGACATCCTGGAATGTGAAATCAAGTGGGCCTTACAAAGCATCACTACGAACAAAGCTAGTGCAGGTGATGGAATTCCAGTTGAGCTATTTCAAATCTGAAAGATGTTGCTGTGAAAGTGCTGCACTCAATATGCCAGCACATTTGGAAAACTCAGCAGTGGCCACAAGACTGGAAAAGGTCAGCTTTCATTCCAATCCCAAAGAAAGGCAATGCCAAATAATGCTCAAACTACCACACAACTGCATTCATCTCACACACTAGTAAAGTAATGCTCAAAATTCTCCAAGCCAGGCTTCAGCAGTACGTGAACCGTGAACTTCCTGATGTTCAAGCTGGTTTTAGAAAAGGCAGAGGAACCAGAGATCAAATTGCCAACATCCTCTGGGTCATGGAAAAAGGAAGAGAGTTCCAGAAAAACATCTATTTCTGCTTTATTGACTATGCCAAAGCCTTTGACTGTGTGGATCACAATAAACTGTGGAAAATTCTTCAAGAGATGGGAATACCAGACCACCTGACCTGCCTTTTGAGAAACCTGTATGCAGGTCAGGAAGCAACAGTTAGAACTAGACATGGAACAACAGACTGGTTCCAAATAGGAAAAGGAGTTCGTCAAGGCTGTATATTGTCACCCTGCTTATTTAACTTATATGCAGAGTACATCATGAGAAATGCTGGGCTGGATGATGCACAAGCTGGAATCAAGATTGCTGGGTGAAATATCAACAACTTTAGATATGCAGATGACACCACCCTTATGGCAGAAAGTGAAGAACTGAAGAGCCTCTTGATGAAAGTGAAAGAGGAGAGTAAAAAAGTTGGCTTAAACCTCAACATTCAGAAAACTAAGATCATGGCATCTGGTCCAGTAGATGGGGAAACAGTAGAAACAGTGGCTGACTTTATTTTTCTGGGCTCCAAAATCACTGCAGATGGTAATTGCCGCCATGAAATTAAAAGACACTTACTCCTTGGAAGGAAAGTTATGACCAACCTAGAAAGCATATTCAAATGCAGAGACATCACTTTGCCATCAAAGGTCCGTCTAGTCAAAGCTATGGTTTTTCCAGTGGTCATCCATGGATGTGAGAGTTGGACTGAGAAGGAAGCTGAGTGCCGAAGAATTGATGCTTTTGAACTGTGGTGTTGGAGAAGACTCTTGAGAGTCCCTTGGACTGCAAGGAGATCCAACTGGTCCATCCTAAAGGAGATCAGCCCTGGGATTTCTTTGAAAGGAATGATGCTAAAGCTGAAACTCCAGTACTTTGGCCACCTCATGCAAAGAGTTGACTCATTGGAAAAGACTCTGATGCTGGGAGGGATTGGGGGCAGGAAGAGATGGGAATGACAGGGGATGAGATGGCTGGATGGCATTACCGACTCGATGTACATGAGTTTGAGTGAACTCTGGGAGTTGGTGATGGACAGGGAGGCCTGGCATGCTGCGATTCATGAGGTCGCAAAGAGTCAGACATGACTGAGTGACTGAACTGAACTTTCTATTTCTGTAGAAAAACATTGTTGGTATTTTGACAGGGACTATATTGAACTTGCTTTGAGTAGTGTTGCCAACTTAACAATCCGTTCAGTTCTGTCACTCAGTCATGTCCGACTCTGCGACCCCATGGACTGCAGCACACCAGGCTTCCCTGTCCATCACCAACTCCCGGAGTTTACCCAAACTCATGTCCATTGAGTCTGTGACACCATCCAACCATCTCATCCTCTGTCATCCCCTTCTCCTCTTTCCTTTGATCTTTCCCAGCATCAGGGTCTTTTCCAATGAGTCAGTTCTTCGAATCAGGTGGCCAAAGCATTGGTGTTTCAGCTTCAGCATCAATCCTTCCAATGAATATTCAGGACTGATCTCCTTTAGAAGGTACTGGTTGGATCTCCTTGCAGTCCAAGGGATTCTCAAGAGTCTTCTCCAGCACCACAGTTCAAAAGCATCAATTCTTCAGCGCTCAGCTTTCTTTATAGTCCAACTCTAACATCCATTCATGACCACTGGAAAAATCATAGCCTTGACTAGACGGACCTTTGTTGGCAAAGTAATGTCTCTGCTTTTTAATATTGTCTTCTAATCCATGAACATGGTATGTCTTTTCATTAACTTAGATCTTTCATTTCTTTCAGCAATGTTTTGTAGTATTTGATGTATAAATCTTTTGCTTCCTTGGCTAAATTGATGGTTAGGTATTTTATTATTTTTGATGCTATTGCAAATCAAATTCTTTAATGAATAAAGTAATCAGACAGAAGATTAGTTTTTTAAAAATGGAGAATTTGAGCAACAATATGAACCAATTAGACCTAACAAAATATGTATAGAACATTTCATTCAACAAGAGCAGAATATACGTTTATCTGAAGTTAACATGCAACATTCTCCAGGATAGACCATATGTTAGACCACAGTAAAAATGTTAATAATTTTTAAAAGATTAATATCATACACAGTATCTTTTCTGATCAAAATATAATAAAACTAAAATCAAAAGCAGAAGGAAAGCTGGAAAATTCACAACTATATGGAAATAAATAGAATGAGGAAAAGTGGAAGCAGTGGCAAACTTTATATTCATGGGCTGCAAAATCACTGTGAATGGTGGCTATAGCCATGAAATTGCTCCTTGGAAGGAAAGCTATGGCAAACCTAGACAGCATATTAACAAGCAGAAACATCACTCTGCCAACAAAAGTCTGTATAGTCAAAACTATGGTTTTTCCAGTAGTCATGTATGTATGTTACAGTTGGATCATAAAGAAGGCTGACTGCTGAAGAATTGGTGCTTTTGAATTATGGTGGTGGAGAAGACTCTTGTGAGCCCTGTGGACAGCAAGGAGATCAAGCCAGTCAATCCTAAAGGAAATCAACCCTAAATATTCATTGGAAGAACTGATGCTGAAGTTGAAGCTCCAATGCTTTGGCCACCTGATGCAAAGAGCAGACTCATTGGAATAGACCCTGAGGCTGGGAAAGATTGAAGGCAAAATAAGAAAGAGACAGTAGAGGATGAGCCGGTTGGATGGCATCACCGACTCAACGGACATGAATTTGGATAAATTCTGGGAAACACTGGGTGACGGAGAAGCCTGGCATGCTGCAGTCCAGGGGGTTGCAAAGAGTTGGACATGACTCAGCAACTGAACAGTAAGAACAAAAATGGAAATTAATATATTCTTAAACAAGCAATGGATCATTAAAGAAATCACAAAGGAAATTAGAAAATAACTTTAGAAGAATGAAAACAAAACACAAAACTTACGGAGTGATGTACTGTTTTTTCAGATCCCCTAGGGGTTGAGAATCCGTTTCAGCCCTTTGGAGTTAAAACTGTGGCTGACTTCTGTGCTGGCTCCTCAGAAATCAAAAGCAGTGATCAGCAATCAAAACATAAAATCTCAAGTTTCAGAAAGCAAGATCTTTATTGCCCACCACTGCACCAGCAACCTGCACCAGGCACAAGGCCGATAGTTCCCACTCGCTGCCTGCCATATTGCTAGGAGATGCGGGATGGTAGCTGCTACATGAAACTGACAGTCATCAAAATTTAACAATCTTTTCATCAGTTTCTCCTCTGGACTTTGCAAGTGTTTGACTAGACTCCAGAATTCCAAAAGAGTTGTTTCACAGGGTCATGAGAGCTCAGTGGTTGTTTCTATGGATGGATGATTCCTGGGTATTCCTATTCATCCCTGTTTCATGACATAGCTATCATTTCCTTTTACAAAGGATGGAAGGAAGATTGAATGACACAGAAACAAAATTAGAATGAAACCTTATGTTCTTTAAGGGGGGAAAAGCCTCTTGTACAGCAGAGAGAATTAAAAAAAAAAAAAGTATCCTCTCTGAGTGTTAAACTTGCCTTTGTGAGGGTACGAAGGTTATGTTCCTAAGAAACATAAATGGAACCTGAGACTCTTCAGTCTTATACAGGCATTATTCTCTGCCGAGAAGTTGAAGGTGTGGGAGGATAAACAAGACCTGATCCATGACAGAAAAACAGGTGGATGCAAAGCACCAAACTTGACCTTTGATTCCTCAGTTCAGTTCAGTCGCTCAGTCGTGTCCAACTCTTTGTGACCTCATCTACTGCAGCATGCCTGGCCTCCCTGTCCATCACCAACTCCCAGAGTTTACTCAAATTCAGGTCCATTGAGTCAGTGATGCCATCCAACCATCTCATCTTCTGTCGGTCCCCTTCTCCTCCCACCTTCAATCTTTCCCAGGATCAGAGTTTTTTCCAGTGAGTCAGTTCTTTGCATCAGATCAGATCAGATCAGTCGCTCAGTCGTGTCGGACTCTTCGAGACCCCATGAATCGCAGCACGCCAGGCCTCCCTGTCCATCACCAACTCCCGGAGCTCACCCAGACTCACGTCCATCGAGTCAGTGATGTTATCCAGCCATCTCATCCTCTGTCGTCCCCTTCTCCTCCTGCCCCCAATCCCTCCCAGCATCAGAGTCTTTTCCAATGAGTCAACTCTTCGCCTGAGGTGGCCAAAGTACTGGAGTTTCAGCTTTAGCATCAGTCCTTCCAGTGAATATTCAGGACTGATTTCCTTTAGGATGGACTGATTGGATCTCCTTGCAGTCCAAGGGACTCTCAAGAGTCTTCTCCAACACCACCGTTCAAAAACATCCATTCTTCGGCGTTGGTTCCTAGGTCCAGATCAAAAGTTGCTGCCTGGAGCACTGGAACCAATCTGGCCGTTGTCATGGAGACAGCGAGAGAGGTGAGTTGCCCAGGATTTTCAGCGCCTCTGTTGCGTCATTTCCCGTCGCTAGCCCTTGGCTCGGTCTCCCAAGGCCGCGTTTTTTGGGAGGCTGCCAAGTGGCAGTCTGAATAGTGTTTGATAGGTTACTGATTGACAATACGCTTTGCTGTTTCAAAAAGCCTTCTATGGAGATGCCCCACTATCAGTTGCGACATTGCAACACAGCAACGCTCCAGATGGAGTCGTGGGAGTATCTGAATAGGTCTCTAGGTATCTTGGCAACCGCCTGGCCTCCAAGTGGAGTTTCAGGTCCTGTTGCCAATGTTGGGGATGATTCCAGGAGGGGGTGCGGGGCGGGGGTGAAGGGGAGCACATCATACACTTTTCTGTCTTTTCCATCCTCCTAAGTTTCCCCATTGTGAAATTTGTGTTGCTCCCTGTTCAAAGGATCGTTTGAGACGCGCTCAAGATAACTGGTTTCTGCCAGAGTGGTTTTGGGGATTCATGCTTTTTCTTTTTTAATGGTTCCACTAGATATTACAATTATTTTTTTAAAAGATAAATTAAGATTTTTAGTTGGTGTTTTAATATCAAACTCTCAAAAAGTAACAGAGTAACTATACAGAGAAGTAGAAGGATAGGGACTTGAAAAGCTGTGAACCAATTTTCAGACAACAGCAGGATAGAAATTCTATTTATTATTTACTTGGGGTACTTGTGAGCTTTGATCTTCATTAGGTATGCAGAATCTCTTAGTTATGACATGAGAACTTAGTTGAAGTATGTGGGATCTAGTTCCCTGATACTGGAAGTGTGAAGTCTTAGCCATTGGACCACCAGGCAAGTCCTGAGTTGTTTTCTTATTGCTGAGTTCTCAGTTCTTTGTATATTTTGGAGAACAATCTTTTGTTAGATGTACCTTTTGCAGTTATTTTCTTCCAGTCTATGACTTGTCTTCTACTTCTCTTGCTAATTATCCTTTGCAGAGCAGAAGTTTTTAATTTTAATGAAGTCCAGCTTATCAATTATTTCTTTCATGGATCACTTTGAATCTAAAATGGTATCATCATATCCAATGTTATCTAGGTTTTCTCTGATATTACTTTGTGACAGCTTTATAATTTTGTATTTTATGTTTGTGTCTATGATCTATTCTGAGTTTTTGTGAAGGATGTAAGGTCTGTCTAGATTTTTTGTCTTGTTTTTTTTTGCATGTGGCTATTCAGTTGTTCCTGTGCTATTTGTTGAGAGTGTTATCTCTGCTCCATTGTTTTGGCCCAGGTTCAATCCCTGGTTGGGGACCTAAGATTCCAAAAGCCACCCAGTACAATAAAAGACATTATGATCAAAGAAAGTAAGACAAAATTATTTTTTAGGATTATAATTGTTCAAGTTTACTTTTTTGAATATGTGATGCATTCATATGATTCAAAAATAAGTAAAAAAGATATGCAGTGAAAGACTTGACTTAGATTTTTTTCTACATCTGCCCAGTTCCTGCTCCCCACTCTCTTTACATAACCCCTATACTTATCTGACCAGAGTTTATAACAAATACAGATTCGTATCTCTCCTTTTTATATATAAAAAAAGAAATTACATACACTGGTTAGCCTCTTGCTTTCTTCACTATATCTCGGGGAATCGTTCCATATCAGTATGTAGATCCGTTAGGGGAAGCACAGTGACTGAAACTGCCTAGCCTTGCCAGGCACCATAATAATCATTTGCATGAGTTATTTTACAACAGGAAGTTCTACTAAGGAATACAGAACTAATAAGTCACCACCAACCTGAAGAGTTTGGGAAAGGTCAAAAAGTGACACCACATGTCTGATCATCTCCCAGAATCCTTCTCACTGGCATCCATCTTGGTTGAGCAATGCATGTGCCACCAAGAAGAACTCTGAGTCAGAATGATTGCCCAAAGACAACCCAGAAACTAATTCCATCACCATAAAACCTGAAGCTGTGAGCCACATGACAGAGCAGTTTTCCTGGGTTCCCTTACCCTGCTGCTGTCTGCCCAGGTGCCCTTTCCCAAGGAAGTCTCTTGCTTTGTCAGCACACGTGTCTCCTTGGACAATTCATTTCTTAGTGTTAGACAAGAGCCCACTCTTGGGCCTTGGAACCGGTCCCCATTCCTACAACAGTTTTAAGCTTGATAAAGTGTTAGTCACTCAGTTGTGTTAGACTCTGTGACCCCATGGACTAGGACCCACCAGGCTCCTCTGTCCATGGAATTCTCTAGGGAAGAATACCGGAGTGGGTTGCCATTCCCTTTCCCAGGAGATCTTTCCAACCCAAGGATTGCACCTGGGTCTTCTGCATTAGCAGGCAGATTCTTTGCAGTCTGAGCCACCAGGGAAGCCCACTTCAGGTGGTGGTGGTTCAGTCTCTAAGTTATGTCCGACTCTTGTGACCCCGTGGACTATAGCATTATAAGCACTCATTAAATGTTAGCTATTATCATTTTTAAGAATAATTGTTTTATTATTATAGAGGATATGAGAATACAGATAAGGAGCCAAGAACAGGTAATGTTGGAATTGAATCCTGAAGAATGAACAGGATTAGCAATTAGTTTGGCAAACAGTAGGTAGTGGGAGGGAAGTTCTAAATTAAAGATCAGCATGAGGAGGGAGACATGAGAAATGTGATGAACTCTAGGAAGTAAAAACAGTATGGTTAGAGTATAAGGCATATGAAAGTGACAAATAATGATGCTGGATTTGTAGGTGGGTCAAATCATTAAGGACTTTTATCTCAAACGTATCGGAGAAATCTAAGTGTTCAGAATTTTTTGTATTTGAAAGGTCACAGTATCAGTGGAATTAAGGATTAGAAAGGGGACAGATGAGAAGGCCTTACCTGATATCACATAAGTAGTCTGTAGAAAGCTGGGATTAAAACTAAGTCTTTCAGTTCAGTTCAGTTGCTCAGTCATGTCCGACTATTTGTGAACTCATGAACCGCAGCACGCCAGGCCTCCCTGTCCATCACCAGCTCCCGGAGTTCACACAAACCCATGTCCATTGAGTCGGTCATGCCATCCAACCATCTCATCCTCTGTCGTCCCCTTCCTCTCCTGCCCTCAATCTTTCCCAGCATCAGAGTCTTTTCTAATTAGTCAGCTCTTCGCATCAGGTGGCCAAAGTATTGGAGTTTCAGCTTCAACATCAGTCCTTCCAATGAACACCCAGGACTGATCTCCTTTAGGATGGACTGGTTGGATCTCCTTGCAGTCCAAGGGACTCTCAAGAGTCTTCTCCAACCCCACAGTTCAAAAGCATCAATTCTTCGGCACTCATTTATAGTCCAACTCTCACATCCATACATGACCATTGGAAGAACTATAGCCTTGACTAGATGGACCTTGTTGGCAAACTTATGTCTCTGCTTTTTAATATGCTGTCTAGGTTGGTCATAACTTTAGCCTTTATCATTTATATTACATCATACTTCTTCCTAGGGCAGTAGAGATAAAGAGCTTGGACTTTGGAGTTCTGGCTTAATGTGTGACTTTAAGCAAATGACTCAGTACTTTGAACCTCCCTTAAAGTAGAGATTCTATTATTAACTTCATAGGCTGTTTAGGAGAATTACCTGTGTTATATTGTGAATCAGCTTGGCATAAACTCAATGAATATTGGCTACAAAACCCAAAAAGTAAAGAGTTTCCTTTCTTCCAAAATATGAAACAATAACTCGAGACAGAATATGCAAAAATGAGATAATAGACAAATACTAGACTTATCTATCATCTATACCATTTTTCTAAAATCCATTTATATGCATTAATATGTGATATTTTTCTCTTTCTGATTTACTTCACTCTGCATGACAGTCTCTCCAAAAAAGAGGGGATATATGTATATGTATAGCTGATTCATTTTGCTGTACAGCAGAAAATAGCACAACATTGTAAAGCAACTATACTCCAATAGAATTTTTTTTTAAATAGATAAATATAAGGCACTGCTTTTCAGTGCTAAAATTAGAAGTTAAAACAGTACAGTAAGTACTGTGGGAGATTAGGAAAACTAGGGACTTAGGAATGTCATGAGACTAGTGTAATTTGAGTGAGACTCTAAAGTATGGTCAAGAATTAGGTAAAACAAAGAAAGAAGGGCTTTTTGGACAGAAGGAGCAATAATAAACTAGTTACAATGAAGAATCAATGTTGAACATTAGGAATACAGTTAATAAAATCATTAATTTTTCATGTTTAATGCTTGTTTTTTTTTTTATATTCCTGGATCTAGGGGTCACATTGAAAATAGACACTTAAGTGAAAATCTACATACTGAATAGGGACACCCTCACTCCACAAATTCTTCCTTTCACTTGATTCAGAACATAGGCCATCAGACTTCTACATCCCACCCCCTTATAACCTAGCAAGATCCTATGGGGTCTTCCCCAAACAGACCCTTCCCACTTCATATCTTTTGCCTGACTCTTGTTTGTAGTAAAACTTTATTTTCCTAGCCTTCTCCAAGTTCTAGAAAGTAAATTTCATCAAAATGAATAAGTAGAAAGAAAGGAAACAGTCAAACAAGACAAAATAATAATAGTTTAGCCATTAAGAAAAAGCCAGGGATCTTTAGTTCCTCCTCAGGGGCTGTAGATATTCTGAGATGTGTCCTTTGAGCTGTTTTTTAGAAACTGAAACTCCCCAGGTGGAAGAAGTTAACTGTATGCTGCCCACAAGAACATAGACCCCAGACCATTTGGAACCAGAAGGTTGATGATGTTAAACTCCCAATTACCTCACCACCAACTAATCAGAAGAGTGTTCAAGCTGATCACACACCCGGCAACTCTCCTCCCTCTCCTTGTCTTTAAAAACCTTCTCTGAAAGCCAAGTCATCTGGAAATCCAGACCTTTGGAGCACTAGCTACCTGAATTCCTTGCTTGACACCCTTCAAGAAATGCTGCACTTTTCCTTCACTACAGCCCAATGTCAGTAAATTGGCTTTACTGAGCACAGGCTGGTAGACTCAAGTTTGGTTGATAACACCTTTTCCAAGTACAAGGTTGAAGTATTTCATTATGGGGAAACTGATCAGTACAAAATAAAAGACTATAGGTGCCAACATTTGGGGGATCCTCTAAAGGAACGCTACCCAGTCCAGTATTCTGACTTGGAGAATTCCATGGACTACGGAGTCCAGGGATTCGCAAAGAGTTCGACACAACTGAGCAACTTTCACTTCATAATAAAACAGCCAGGTCCCTGCCCAGTAATCCTGCAGTGAAACCTATTATTCATCATGTCTTTACACAAAACCACTTAGCTTCAATCAACATATTAGTACTCACTCCTAAGTATGAACCTATAGTGAAGGACTACTAGATATGCTGATATATATCCCTCTTTTGTTCTCTGAGCTTAATGTTTCTTATTTTTCTATCCTTGACTGAGAATTAAAAACAACAACAACAATGCAGGTTTGTCACTGGAAAACCCTAAGTATTATTTTCCATGTCAAAGGAATAAACTTCCTCTTTTTTTAGTCTTTTTCCTTTTAAACCTAGTTTCTGCTCTTCTTACATCAAAGGTAAAGCAATAACATTAGCAGTCATTCATAAAGAGAGATTAGGTAAAACTCTTGCTTTGTGCAATTCAAAATTCCAAATCTAATGGGAAAGTTTATTTGAAATATATTTCAGTTCAGTTCAGTTCAGTTGCTCAGTCTTATCCGACTCTTTGTGACCCCATGAATCACAGCACGCCAGGCCTCCCTGTCCATCACCAACTCCCAGAGTTCACCCAGACTCATGTCCATCGAGTCAGTGATGCCATCCAGCCATCTCATCCTCTGTCATTCCCTTCTCCTCCTGCCCCCAATCCCTCCCAGCATCAGAGTCTTTTCCAATGAGTCAACTTTTCGCATGAGGTGGCCAAAGTACTGGAGTTTCAGCTTTAGCATCATTCCTTCCAAAGAAATCCCAGGGCTGATCTCCTTCAGAATGAAATACATTTAAATACCTCCTAGTAGCCTTTGAGATAATAGTTTAAATGTTGCTTAAATAGTTTTCTCACAGAAGATTTCCTAAAACACCATCTCTCTTTGATAAGAGTTTTTCTTTTCTTAATCTGTGCTCATTTGCATATTTTCTCCACTAAGTTCTATAGTTTAGCTTTTTTTCTAATCATCCCATCTGACAGGCTGATTACTTCATTCTCTTTGATTACATTATTCTTGAATGATGCCCTTTCACACCAGTAGCCTTTCCATCTCTTCCTTCCTTAGATCAATATGCCATTTTTATGGTCCCCATATGAAATATTCTGAGTATTTTCAGTTTCATTATCTTGTTTCCAATATAGTAGCTTTTTTCCTTCCTAGCACTGGACTCATAGTGAATTTGTATTTTTATGTCTAATAGATGGGAAGCCTAGACCTAGAGTCAAGAAATCAACACTAGAGCAGCAGGACATTTTCAAATTCCTCTGAAGGAATAAAAATGGAAGAAATTGCAAAGAGAAAGATTATATTGGGAGAAACCTGGAGGCCAATTTAAGAACTAGCACCTAAACAAAGAGAAATATCTGGGAAAATATTAGTCACCTTCATGAAAATTTCTGCCAAAGAAAGTGATACAGAATGTAACGAATTTGGGGAAAATTTCAATGAAACATCAATACTTGTTTCAGAGCACAGTGATACTATTGAAGAGCATTGCCATGAATGTGGTACACATGGAAATATGTTCAAAAAAACTCAGATTTAATTATACAAAGTAAATGTGATTTAAAGAAAACATAAATGTAGTGGGAAAACCTTCAGAGAGGCTTCATTCATTCATATTTTCATTCAACATCATACACATCATACTGGAGAACAACCTTATAAATGTGATGAATGTGGAAAGAGATTTAACCAGAGTTTCCATTTAACAAATCACAAGAGAATCATGCTGAAGAAAAGCCCTATAAATGCAATGAATGCGGGAAAGTTTGCAGTTATTGCTCAGTCCTTATTCAACATCAGAGAATTCATAGAGGGGAAAGACATTTTGAGTGTACTGAATATAGCATGATATTCAGTCATAGTACATACCTTACTCAACAGCAAAGAATTCAAATGAGATAAAAGTTCTATGAATGTAATAAATGTGGGAAAACCTTCAGTAATCACTTAGGTCATATTCAACATCATATTGCCCATACTGTAGAGAAATCTTTTAAATGTAATGACTGGAAAAATTTTCAGTTACTCTCAGGCCTCATTCAACATCAGGGAATGAATACTGGAGAGAAACCATACAAATGCAATGTATGTGGGCATGCCTTTAGTGATTGTTCTGTCTATTCAACATCAAAGAACTCACACTGGAGAGAGGCCCTATGAGTGTAGTGAATGTTGGAAAGCCTTTGGTAACTACTCAGTTCTTATTCGACATCAAAGAACTCATACTGGAGAGAAGCTCTATGAATGCAAGGGAATGTGGGCAAGATTTCAGCAGAAGCACATACCTTACTCAACATCAGAGAAGTTATACAAGGCAGAAACCATATAAATGTAATGAATGTGGGAAAACTTTTGCCCAGAGTTCATTCCTTACACATGAGAGTTCATACTGGAGAGAAACCTGAATGTGGGAAAGCTTTTAGTGACTGTTCAGGGCATATTCAACATCAGATAACTCACACCGGAGAGACACCCTATAAATGTGTATGGAAAAGCCTTCAGTCAGAATACAAACCTCACAAATCACCAGAAAATTCATACCAGTGAAAAATCCTATAAATGTAATGAATGTGGAAAAGCCTTTAGTTACTACTCAGGCCTTATTCAACATCAGATCATTCATACTGGAGATAAACCTTATGAATACAATAAAAGTATCAAAGCCTTCAACTGAAGGATAGACCTTAAAAAACATCAGAAAACTCATATTTAAGAAAAACTCAACAAATGTAATGAATGTGGAAAAGTGTTTAGCAAGAACAAATATCTTACAGAACACCAGAAAATTCGTAGTGGAGAGAAGGCAAATATACATACTGAATATAGGAAATCTGTTAGACAAAATCCTTTTTTTGTTCAACCTGAAAAGCTTCATGTACAGAAAAGCTCTGAATGCCTTGACTGGCTACCATGGAGACCTTTCCCAGGGAACCAGTAGGACTGTGAAAACCATCAACTTCCTAGAATGACCACATAGTTTAGTGGAAAGAGCACATGTCTGGGTTTGGCAAGTCCTGGATTCTAATTCAGTTCTATTAATAACTAGGTCTATTAGTTATTTGGGGGTAACAAGTTATTTTGCTTGACCTCTTTAGACCTTCATTTACTCACCTGAAAAATCAGAAGACCTGATTAATTGATATTTAATATCCATATTTATTGTTTTTATTACAAATGCAGGCTTCTGTAGATGTGGTTCTAAAATTGTGACTTATTTACATCAAGTGTGATGCAATGAAAATATAGGCCACATGCCATATATACTGTTTACTACCCTTGTATTTGTTCTTCAAAATTCAACATTGTGAATATTGAAGAATATTGAGATAAAATAGTATAGATTCCATGCATTATTGCAGTAGGAAGATTGGTATCTTTAACTTAAGAATATGTTGTTGGATAAAATCCCAGCAAAGAACAAATCAAACTGTTGGTATATAAAGCTTGCTTTCTTAGAATTCACCCAAACTTAATCTTGCAATGTAACTTTCTCAACATTTTCTACTATACTGAATATTGTTGCCATCATGTCCTAGATAAAAAGGAAGTAGAAACATGTCTTGGGAAAATTATCAAGAAAAGATGAAATTGGGAGTTGCATGTTATTTGCACACCTAAATATGTAAAGGTGTGCATATTCATATTCTCATATGAGTGAGAATAAATTTGGAGATTCATAACATCTAGAAAAGTTGGTTGGCCTATTGTCTGACTTCTTCCTGTGGTTATACAGACAGTGACCTGAAAATATGAAGATTGATCTCAAAAGCCTATGATTTTGAATTCACTACTTAGGGAAAGAAAAAAATTCAGTTATGGAACTTCTCCAGTATAGAAGGGTCCAGAGTTACAAAGTCTGGTGTTTGTTTCAATGTCTAAGCAGACTGTTCACATGTAAGGAAAAATGATAATGGACTTGCTACAAGCTTTAAGAAAACCTGGACTTCAGGCAGCAATGTATAAGCTTTTCTGAATTTATGTATCCTTTTAAGAACTATAAAAGTCATAAACTTTCTCACCAGAACAGATGCATGACAATTTGTGAGCAGTTACAAAATAAAGTTAATAGTACTAAAAACACATATACATTGTACTAACAGTAATTTGAAAGTGTAAAGGATACGAGACTTTATTCACAAGAGAAATATAAAATATTTAGGAATGAATTTAATAAGAAGTAGGAAAACCAAAAAAATATAATTAGTCTACACATTCCCTTGAGAAATTGAATGCTCATTTGAGGGAACTGATATGGAAAATTAAGGGCACCAAATTCTCAACAGATAAGTAGTATAGACTTTGATCAGCAAATACTCTAACCTCTTAGGGTTAGTTCCTTCATCTGTGAAATAATGACAGGTTACCTGTCAAGAGTTACTTTAGGGATTAAGTGAGATGATATATAAAAGGTGCCAGGCACTTTGTGGGAAGTTTACTGTTGTTATTATATAGCATTATTATATATAATATTAATTACATGTTACAATAACTTACACTATAATATATAGTACAATATATAACATACAACAATATACTATAATAGTTATTGTAGTATGCTATTACAGTATATTATACAGATTATACATTAACATGTGAACTATTATGCTGTGAACTTGATGATATAAATCATAAATTATTGAATCAGTAAGAAAATGGTAGGCTCAGAAGAAGAACAAGATATCCTTTCAATCAAATGATGATGATAATACTAGTGGCCCTGAATCCAAAATTGACTGGAAATGTAACTTGCCAGAGGACATTTTTTGAAGTCAGGTTTATTGGAATATACTTAAATCAATAATTTAAACTTTTCTCAAAACAAATGCTCTCGGCACTGATGGATTTACTAGAGGATTTGGTCAAACAGTAAAGAAAGAACTGTTCCATTTTCCCAGAGTGTAAAAGAGAATATACTCTTTCCAACTCTTTCTGTGTCTAGTATAGCCTTGATACAAAAATCTGACAGGAACAATATTTAGAAAGAAAATTGAAGCCAGGCTCATTCATAATCATAGATACAAAACTCTTGAATAAAATATTGACCCACTGTCTAGCCACATAAATGTGAAAGATAATACAGGACTACCAGGTTGGATTTATCCAAAGAATGAAAGTTGGCTGAAGAATATAAATTCAATCCACACTAATTAATCCTATTAAGGAGGGACTTCTCTGACAGTCCAGTGGTTAGGACACCATCCTTGCATTGCAGGGGGCCTAGGTTTGATCCCTGGTAAGGGAACTAGACTCCCACAAGCTGTGCAGCCAAAAAAAAAAGAATATTAATGTTTTTTTAAAAATCAAAGAAACACATACGATCATCTCAATGGATGCAGAAATAAGATTCTACTTACTTCTCTGTATGTTTTATTTTGCAACAAAATGTAAAATTAAGCAAAGACAAACAAGGAAGCTTTTATGTTATCAATGTGTGCTGCTGCTGCTGCTAAGTCGCTTCAGTAGTGTCCGACTCTGCGACCCCATAGACGGCATCCCACTAGGCTCCTCTGTCCCTGGGATTCTCCAGGCAAGAGTACTGGAGTGGGTTGCCATTGCCTTCTCCAATGCATGAAAGTGAAAAGTGAAAAGTGAAAGTGAAGTTGCTCAGTCGTGCCCAACTCCTAGCGACCCCATGGACTGCAGCCCACCAGGCTCCTCCGTCCATGGGATTTTCCAGATAAGAGTACTGGAGTGGGTTGCCATTGCCTTCTCCGATCAATGTATAAAGATTCCCAAAATATGTTGTGGGGCGTCAAAAGCAAACCCCAAACATATGAATCTATATATTCACATATAAGTGAATAAAGAAACTCAAGAAAGTTAAACATCAAATTAGTTAAATAACAAATAGTAGAAACCTGTGAAAGGTAGAGAAAAAGTAGGAACCAGGTAGGTGAGTAACAGGGATGGAAAGGAAACTTTTAACTGTATAACTATTTATACTTCATCTGAACTCTATGAGTGTATTATCTTTTCAAAATGCAAAACAACCAAATAAATACAATTTCTTAAAAGCATTATTCAGAAGCCTTATAGGAGAGTGTACCTTCTTTAGAAGAGGTTCCCATTCCCTTGGAGCCTCACGTGTTATTTTCATTCATCCTTAGCTCCAGTAGCTCAGGAGTCAGGCTTTATTCCTGGACAGTTGAAGATTTGGAAACCAGAATAACTAGTGATTACACAGATGAACATCTGCACCTCTCCAGATGGGATTAGAAGTTTGAGATGCTTAGTCCTAACTGCAGGGTCAAGCTTTAAGTCTTTGCACAATCATTGACTAGCAATGGTGCCTGTGCATAGCATAATTAAACAGAAGACCCATGGTTAGCAACTCAAATTTATACACAAAACTACAACAGGGAGCTATATAAATGGAATTCAGAACCTTTATCTATGAACAAACCATTCCTGTATCCTTTCCAGGCTAAACTCTTGAAATCTGCTTGCACATCCACCTGTGAAAAAACTCATTTATTGTACCCTGGTAGACTGTTCAGCATTTATTCAACAAAATGTTGAGGATCTGCTATTTGACGTGTTCTCCTCTAGATACTGGGATTATATTTCTGAACAAAATGTGCAAAACTCTATCCTCATGGGGTCTGCATTGTAATGGGAAATGCAGACTAGTGAATAAGTAAAATGTGTATGAGTAGATGGTGATAAGTATGAATGAAAAAATATATGTATGAATGAAGAGATAATAGGGATGGCTTTTTTCTTTGTAATGTTTTATAATTTTAAGCATGTTGAACAGGTAAAACTTCACTAATAAAGTGATATTTGAGCAGACCTGAAGGATATGAGGAAATGAGTTAGGCAAATGAGTATTTGGGAAAAGGTGTTTCTAGGCAAAAGAAACAACATATGCAAAGGAATGAGGCAGGAGTATGTCTGACTTGTTTGAAGAAAAGCAAGGAGCTAAAGGGGAGGATAAGATAGGAAGGGAGAGCTCTTACAGGCCGCTTGAGGCGCTTTGACTTTTTTACTGGACAGAAGGGAAACTCTTGGAGAGTTTTGAACACTTGGAGAATTTTGCACTACTTCTGTGTTTAGAATAGACAGGAAAGGGGCAAGGTTAATAGCAGGAGGCCAGTGATGGGTCTACTGCAAAAATTTAGGTGAGAGACTGATAAATTTTCTAGTATGATTGCAGTGGAAATAGTAAAAACTGGTTGGATTATGAGTATATTTTGAAGGTGAAGCTGATGAGATGTAGGATCTGAGCAAAAGCAAAAATTCACAGATGCCTGCACAAAATGGAGTAGTTTTTTTTTTTTTTTTCAGTTCAGTTCACTTCAGTCGCTCAGTTGTATCC
The DNA here is from genome assembly GCF_055505025.1 of Bos grunniens. Classification (NCBI taxonomy): domain Eukaryota; kingdom Metazoa; phylum Chordata; class Mammalia; order Artiodactyla; family Bovidae; genus Bos; species Bos grunniens. Next base: position 32,805,143 of record NC_141187.1, read on the forward strand.
GACTCTTTGCGACCCCATGAACTGCAGCATGCCAGGCCTCCCTGTCCATCACCAACTCCTGGAGTTGACTCAAACTCGTGTCCATTGAGTCGATAATGCCATCCAATCATCTCATCCTCTGTCATCCCCTTCTCCCACCTTCAATCTTTCCCAGCATCAGGGTCTTTTCAAATGAGTCAGCTCTTTGCATCAGGTGGCCAAAGTATTGGAGTTTCAGCTTCAGCATCAGTCCTTCCAATGAATATTCAGGATGGATTTCCTTTAGGATGGACTGCTTGGATCTCCTTGCAGTCCAAGGGACTCTCAAGAGTCTTCTCCAACACTACAGTTCAGAAGCATCAATTCTTCAGCACTCAGCTTTCTTTAGACTCCAACTCTCATATCCATACATGACTACTGGAAAAACCATAGTTTTGACTAGACAGACCTTCGTTGGCAAAGTAATGTCTCTGCTTTTTAATATGCTGTCTGGGTTGGTCATAACTTTTCTTCCAAAGAGCAAGAGTTTTTTAATTTCATGGCTGCAGTCACCATCTGCAGTGATTTTGGAGCCCCCAAAATTAAAGTCTATCACTGTTTTGATTGCTTCCTCATCTATTTTTATTATTATTATTATTTTTTTTTTTGCACTGAGATGTGAAAGACTAGTGAAGAGAAAGTTTGGGGGGAGGATTAGGAATTCAGTTTTTGGCAATGTTAAGTATAAAATACTTATCAAGAAGGCAGCTGGATATGTGAATTTGGAGTTGGAAGGAACAGTCCAAGATGGAAAGACTTTTGCATATATGTGGTATTTAAAGACCAAACAGTGGGCATGCTAATGGAAGACTCATACAAGAGATAGTTATAATGCAACATGTAATAAACACTATTGATGGGACTGAAATAATCTCAGGAATTCTGGGTATATTTCAGGAGTTTCTAAACCAGTCTTGAGTCAGCAAAAAGTTCCAGAAGGTAGTGTCTGAACGGAGATCCAAAGGACAAGTAGGGAATGGCAAATGGGAAAGGGAGAAGGAATTCCAAAGGAAATGCAACTTCTTCATTCAAAAGCAAGAGGACATGAAACAAGAATTCCCCTGCCTCCTTCCACTTCAACTCCTCTGTCACAGTTACTCTTCTGTCAGAGGAGGGACTACAGACATTTGGAGGGAAGTTAAATTGGAGAAATTTGATGTTTGAATTCAGTGGGCAATATTTTTGTGGCTTCTAGTTACTTCTGTGTGAAGTTCTTATTTAGCATCTAGCACTGCAATTTCTGGAAGGTACCACTCAGAGGCAGCCTTAAATAACAGGAGCCTTGGTGTGCAGGGACTTCCAAAAGCCCCATTCCCTGAGATCAGCTTCAGAAACAAATATCCTGTTTTCAAACATAGGAACTCCTGGTCCCTGTCAAAACAGACCCAAACATTATCCAATCAGAAATGGAATTCCAAAAAACCTGGCTCCCTTGCAGGCAAAGAAAAATCTTGAGATTTTTGATAGGTTCTTCTCAAGTGAGGGTTTCCTTATGGCTTTGCTCTATTGGCCCCTCCTTGGTTCCCTCTGCAGTTCCTCCTGTGATCCCAGACAAACTTACGGAGAAGCAGGTCAGAGATTGAATATTTGGCAGAATGGGAAAAAGCAGACTTGGTGGAACCATCTGGTTCTCAAGAGGACAGAAAAGAGTCCAAGAAAAGGGAAGAGTGAGCCAGGGGAAGGAAGGAAAAAGACGTGGGAAAAAATAAAAGAAATCATTCTTATGTTTGAAAAACCGTTTGTTGTAACGCAGTTGAGTATCACTTTGCCAACAAAGGTCTGTACAGTCAAAGCTATGTTGTTTTTTTTAATCAGGGCTTATTTTCCTAACATATATAGGATTATCACTTGTTATCAAAGCTGTGGTTTTTCCAGTAGTCATGTGTGGATGTGAGAGCTGTGGACCATAAAGAAGGCTGAGCGCCAAAGAATTGATGCTTTCGAATTGTGGTACTAAAGAAGATTCTTGAGAGTCCCTTGGACTTCAAAGAGTTTAAATCAGTCAGTCCTAAAGAAAATCAACCCTGAATATTCATTGGAAAGACTGTTGCTGAAGCTGGAGCTTCAATACTTTGGCCACATGATGTGAAGAGCAGATTTATTGGAAAAGACCCTGATGCTGGGCAAGACTGGAAGCAAAAGAAGGGGGCGGCAAAGAATGAGACAGTATCAGCAACTCAACGGACAGGAATTTGAGCAAGCTCCAGGAAATAGGGAAGCAGAGAGGAGCCTGGTGTGCTGCAGTCCTGGTGTGCTGCAGTCCATGGTGTCACAAGTGTCTGACACGACTTAGCTTCTGAACAATAACAACAAATTGAATATCAATGAGGGCACATCCATTTATAAGCAGAGTGGAGCCACTGAAGCTTGTTGGACAAGCCAGAGATCAGTGTATTGGAACCAACCTTAGCTGCAAGTGAAAGGTTGTTGTTGAATCACACGAAGACACCGGGATTCTTGGCTCCTGGAGGAGAAGAATTCAATCCGGGGCCAGTGACGAGGCTTGATCGCTCAGAGCTTTTGTGTAATAAAGTTTTACTAAAGTATAAAGGAGATAGAAAAAGCTTCTGACATAGGCATCAGAAGGGGGCAGAAAGAGTACCCGCTTGCCAGTGTTAGCAATGAAATTATATACTCTCCAATGAATCCAAAGAATGTCTGGAGGTTGTAAAGATCTCACCAGACCTACTCCCATAATTTACATTTTAAGATAACAGAATTAGCCAGAAGTTTTAATCCAGAGACTGTCCTTAATCCAGAGACTGTCCTCAGGCAGGATACATTGTTATTATATAATCCTAAGGAATGTAGAGAAGGAAAAAAAGTTTGTCCTTTCTTCTTCCTTGAGAATTCCAGAACCCTCTCTCCTTGGGGACCCCTAGACTCCTTATCAACCTGCCTAGGAAATGACTCTCTCACAAGTTTTCTAACAATTCCATTGTTAAACTATATTCAAACAGTTGAACTAAATCTACTTCTAAATCTTACTTATTTTACCTTTCCTAATGTATTTACTTTTCTAAAATTCATCTCTTGAGAATCAGTCTACCATAGAAGTGTGGCACTCAAGTCCCACGTTCTCAGCTTCCGTGGAAAATTTTCAGCCTTCTGCTTGAAAAATTAAGACAATTCTGATAAATTAAGACATTTGACTGTGACACACTGCCCTGGGGTGCTCTCCTCTCTGATTCCCATCATGGGAACAACTGGAAAAACAATCCTTCAAGCTGTTGTTGTTGTCTTTTTTTTTTTTTTTAATGTGGCCTGTTTTTAAAGTCTTTATTGAATTTGTTACAATATTGCTTCCATTTTATGTTTTGGTTTTTTGGCCATGAGGCATATGGAATCTTAGCTCCTGAAATCTGTGTCTCCTGCATTGGAAGGCAAAGTCTTAATCACTGGACCTCCAGAGAAGTCCCAAGACGATTTTGTATACAACTTCATGGAGGAGGGAGAATGACAAATTCCACATTTACTTCTATTACCTCCTCCATTAAAGGGTTTTTCAAATTATTATCTGTTTATCATGCCTTGGTTATGTGCAAGTAGATGCAGATTAGCACAATCCACAGGAAGTATTTTTAATATTCAAAGGAAATAACATCAAATTTCAATATTTATATCTGTATTTGGTACAGAGAAGCATGGTAGGAAGATCAAGAAAAGACTAAATGCAAAATGTTGTATTGGGATAAAGTTCTGTGAGAGACATGAAATAGAAAAAATAAATTGAAGTAAGTATGAGATTTCTTTTCTCTCTCAATAGATGTCATGCATATGTTGTCACTTAAGTCCTGTCCGACTCTTTGTGATGCTATGGACTGTAGCCTGCCAGGCTTCTCTGTCCTTGGGATTTTCCAAACAAGAATACTGGAATCAGTTGCCAGGCCCTTCTCCAGGAGATCTTCTCTACCCAGGAATCGAACCCATGTCTCTTTACATCTCCTGCATCGGCAGGCGGATTATTTACCACTAGTGCCAATAGATGTTGGTAGGTGTTAAGTTATTATAGTTTTAAAATTCCTTTGATACAAGTCATTATATCTTTCAGCAAAAATAGAAATTTATGAAGAAAAATGTTAAATGTCCACTGGAAAAAATGTGAGGGGGAATGTCAAATTTGTCAAAATTATCTTGTACGTGTGTGTGTGTGAGTTCGGTCATGCCCAACTCTTTGCGACACCATGGACTGTAGCCCTCCAGGTTTTTGAGAATATTGGAATGGGTTGCCATTTCCTTACTTTGGGGGATTAAAAAATGCCCCCAAAGTCATTGAAGTGTACAAGGGAAACAAAGTAAGCCAAGTATTCTTAGAGCCTGGGTAGCTCAGTCGGTAGAGCATCAGACTTTTAATCTGAGGGTCCAGGGTTCAAGTCCCTGTCCAGGCGGGAGGTTTGAGTGCTTTCCTGTGTTAGAGGATCCTGACTTTTTATCTCAAGGAAAATTTGGCTACAACTTTGACCACTTTCACCTGCGTAGAGTGAGGAAACACCAAGAAGTCAGTCACCTTCAACCTTAACCAGTAGCTGAGATTTGATATTGTGTTTTAAGCAGAAGGAGATCTTAGCAGTTCTTAATAATGGAGACCTCCTGAGGAACACAGTATAAAATGCTTAAGTGAAATGAAGTGAAGTCGCTCAGTCGTGTCTGACTCTTTGAGACCCCATGGACTGTAACCTTCCAGATTCCTCTGTCCATGGGATTCTCCAGGCAAGAGTACTGGAGTGGGTTGCCATTTCCTTCTCCAATAAAATGCTTACAGCCCATGAAATATAAGAAAGCTATCTATTCCTTTAGACTAGGGTGTACTAGAAAAGGAACTGGAAAGTATATTTGTCGAGTAAAGTATTCACTGGGTCAGGACTTCTAGATTTTCAGTTATTCTCTCTCACAACTGAGCTACTTAGCAGATGGGAAAACCCTGCTGCACTAAGCCATGGTAATGTCACTCTAATGATAAACATAAATGGTAGGAAGTTATTTCACAAATACTGCAGTATAATCTTAGGTGAAATGCTCATCCTACCCAAAAATATTGGCATATTTTACAATCCATTTCTGCAATTCTGTCCAATTGTGTCTTGATACAATTTCTTACTCAGTGAATTGTATTTTTCTTTAGAAATATACATTTCCTCCCTCCATCTCTGTGGTAGGATTGTACTTCCCATTTGAAGATTATATGATGGTTTACATAGAAAATCTTAAGGAGCTAAAAGCAAACAAAAATCCTTCTAGAACTAATAAGTATGTTTAGCAAAGTCACAGAATACAAGATCAAAATAGAAAAATCAATTGTATTTCTATGTACTAGCAATAAAAAATGGACACCAAAATTAAAATACAGTGTTTTTTTTTTTTAAAGTAAAGAAGCACTTAGATAAAAATCTACCCAAACATGTGAACATGTGCCTGCTGGAAACAGCAAAACTACAAAATTCTGATGAAAACAAAGGCTTAAATAAATGGAGAGAGATTCTGTGTTCATTGATCATAAAACTCAACATAGCAAAGATGTCAACTCTCCTGAAAATGATGTACAAGTTTAACATAATTTAACATAATTCCTATCACAATCCAGGAAAGATTTTTTTGTAGCTATAGACATGACTATTCTAAAATTTTTGTGGAAAATCAAATGAGTTAGAATAACTAGAATGATTCTGAAAAACAGGAATAAAGTGGAAGAAATCATTCTTATGATTTCAAGACTTATTGTATAGCTACAGTGTAATAAAGAGTGTACATTAATTGGAAGAGGGATAGATATATGTCAATGAAACAGTATAGAAAATACAGAAACACCACATACAACTACATCTAAATCAGTTTTTACAAAAATGCAAAAGCAATTCAGTAGAGGAAGAAAAGTCTTACTTTTTTCTCATGATTGTGGGAGAGTAATTGGATACCCATTTTATCCAAATTAAAAGATGCTTGCTCCTTGGAAGAAAAACTATGATAAACCTAGATGACATATTAAAAAGCAGAGATGTAACTTTGCCAACAAAGATCTGTCTTGTCAAAGCTATGGTTTTTCTAGCAGTCATGTACGGATGTGAGAGCTGGACCACAAAGAAGACTGAATGCCAAAGAACTGATACTTTCAAACTGTGGTGCTGGAGAAGACTCTTGAGAGTCCTGTGAACAGCAAGAAGATCAAACCAGTCAATCCTAAAGGAAATCAACCCTGAATATTCATTGGAAGGACAGATGCTGAAGCTGAAGCTGAAGCTCCAATACTTTGGCCACCTGATGTGAAGAGCCAACTCACTGGAAAAGACCCTGATGTTGGGAAAGACTGAGGACATGAGGTGAAGGAAGTGACAGAGAATGAGATGGTTGGTTGGCATCATCAACTCAATGGACATGAGTTTGAGCAAACTCCCAGAGACAGTGAAGGACAGGGAAGCCTGGTGAACTGCCATCCATGGGGTCACAAAGAGTCAGATACAAATGAGTAACTGAACAAGAATTGGATATCTATAGGCAAAAGAAGCAAACCTCAGTTATATCTCATATTTTATTTAAAAATTAACTGAAAATGCTTTATAGCTTTAAAATAAAACATAAAACTGTAAAACTTTTGGAAAAAAATGTGAGAATATTTGGGGGACTTGGTGCTTGATGGAGAGATAATAGGCATAACACCAAACACAAGTCCATAAAAGACAAACTTGACTAACTGGATTTCATCAAAATGAAAAACTTTCACTCTGCAATAGACTGTGCTGAGAAAATTAAAAAAGAGTTATAGACTGAGGGAAAATATTTGCAGATAACATATCTGACAAAGACATATCTAGAATACACAAAGACCTCTCAAAACTCCTTTTTAAAACAACAATCAATCCAATTAGAAAATGGGCAAAAAACATGAAGGGACATTTTACCAAAGAGGATATACAAATGGGAAATAGCACATGAAAATATGTTCAATATCACTAGTCATGTAGGAAATATAAATAAAGACCATGATGAGATATCACTATACACCTATTATAAGAGATAAAATAACAAATGGTAACAACTGCTAAAGGTTGGCAAGAATGCAGAGAAACTGAATTTGTCATACATTGCTTATGGGAATGTAGAATGGTAAAGCCACTCTGAAAAACAGTTTGTCAGTTTCTTAAAGAAACACCATACAACTCAGCAATTCAACTCCTAGACATTTATCCTGGAACAATGAAAACTTATATCCATACAAAACTGTGTACATTATTATTTATAGAAACTTTATTTGTAATAGCTCAAAACCTGAAAACAACCAAAATGTTCCTTAATAGGTGAATAGGTTAAAAACTGCTATATCTATACTATGGAACACTATTCAACAGTAAAAAAAAAAAAAAGAATGAACTATTGATACACAAAACCTCAATACATTATCTTTGCAACTTCATGTGAATTTATAAGTATTTATAATAATTTCATGTGAATTTATAATTATTATTTCATTGGAATAATGTATTTATTGTATAACATACACACTTTCTCTTCCTCATGGACTTGGCCATGTGGCTTAGTTTGACTAATGAAATGCGAGTGGAAATGTCCAGTCTAATGTATCAGAGAAGCCTTCAGCTCACAGTACTAAAGATAAAAGGCTTTTTACCTTCCAGATTGGCCCTCTCTAGCGTTGTCACAAAGGCATCTGCAAACAAGAGCTATGTTCAGGAACTTTCCAAAGGTTCTGCTCTCTAACACGGGAAAAAGAAGGGCCTATCTATAAAAAAAAAAAAGAAAGAAAAAAATCATTTTTTTAAAGTCGAAACGACCCCAAACGAGATGCAATCGAAATTTTGACCCCCGTGTAATAATTTGAATAACAAACTAAGTTTATTGCAGGCACACCGTCCTTGTGAAAATCTTGCCCCCTTGCAAGCGAATAAAACATCTTTTATTCAAGGATTTTCTATGAGATTTTCGATAAACAACACAGGAGATGGTTAACACGATTCCTGTCTGATGGCACCAGAGCTGGCTACACGACTTTCGAGATTCTCCCCGAGAAGGGTCCATCCTGAGTTTTGCTTTGCGGGCGCTTCCTCTGCTCTTTCTGAAAGGCTAGCGGCTCCAGGTAAAGAACCCGCCTACCGATGCAGAAGACTCAAGAGATGTGGGCTCGATCCCTAGGTCGGAAGATTCTTCTGGAGAAGGAAATGGCAACCCACTCCAGTATTCTTGCCTGGGAAATCACAGTCCGTGGGGTTGCAAAGAGTTGGACACGACTGAGCTCGTATGCATGCATACATACATAGCTGCTTCGGGAAGGGGGAAAGGTGCTGGGGAGGGGTACGTTGATAAGCTTGGTCACTCTTTGGCAGATTGGAAAATTGCAGATCTGGAAGTGATGATCCGAGGTCATCTGATTATGGAAAAGCAGATCTTCTATGTGTAAGGGAGAGAGAGGGGAGGCGGAAACCATCAGAATGAAAAGAAATATATATATCACAAAAGGTGTTATAATCTTTGAAAGGAAAAACAGTGAGACTGCTTAAGAGGTGAGCAGAGTGGCGCAGCGGAAGCGTGCTGGGCCCATAACCCAGAGGTCGATGGATCGAAACCATCCTCTGCTAAGAAGGTTTGTTTTACACCTGTTTATTTTCGGTAAGAGTCAGACACGACTGAGCGACTGAACTGACTGATTTCCGCTAAACTTTATTCCAGCCAGGATACAAGAACAGAAACTAAGTCAATTTCTACATCTTCCATGTTTAATCAATAAAAATTCACGAGTTTGATAATCCTCTAGTTTGGGTTGTTTCCCACCTTACTTTAAAATCCCACGATTCTCCCACTAGGCAATTCCAAAACTCTTCTATCTGAAATGGCACACTACTCCGAATTGTAAAGTTCCTTCCATCCCTGATGTCCAGCAGAAGAGCAATTGGAAATATTCTTTCTGTCGAGGTGGTCTTATACATTGTATGCTACCTCATAGAGAAAGAAGTGATAAATTCCATATTTGCTTCTGTTACATCTTCCAGTAAAGAGGTTTTTCAACTTATTATTTACTTAAGATGTTTTGATTGGTTGCATTCTATTAGTAAATGCAAATATAAATTAAACCCCAAATTTGCTTATAACAGATTTGTGGTATCACTAAATATTAAAATTTCAGATTTCAATGTTCATACTTCTTTGGTACAGACTAGTATAGTAGGATTATCGAATAAAGACTTTAAGCGTAAACATACATTATATTGGCATAAGATTCTATAGAAATGCAAGTTCAAGGAGAAAGAGACCGATGAAGTGGGAAATGTCTGGACCCATTTTTGGACGGTGTGGGTTTTGAAGGGAACCCTCTCTCCGAGTTCCTTAATTTAACCTTGAAATGATCTTTCTTCAAAGAGTTGTCTTCAATCCATGCCAATTTTATTATTAGGAGTTGTTCTAGAAATCTTAAAACATTGTTTTTTAATTTCTCAGAATGTTAGTCCCCTAGTTCACCCTGGGTTAGTGTGAATACTCAACCTCAAATTAAATCTCCCACTCCTTTGCTCCCCTCCGAAAGCCTCGACCGCACTGGGCAAGGGGAGGATAGCAAATAAGAGATAGTCTGGGTGGCTGAGCTAGCGACTAAGCCAGGTGCCTGCGGAGGCGCTCAGGTTCGCGGCTGGCAGACAGGTAATCCCTTTGGCTCAGTCCGAAACCTCGAGACCCCTCCAGACTGCTGTAGCGCCTGTAGAAGCAGTACGAACAATCGGAGGGTAAGCCAGATTCAGTCTCCAGGGGGCGACCATGGATGGTGGGGCTGCGTCGGGAGTTTGTCATCCAGGAGGCAATGACTGACCCCTACTGGCTGCAGGAACGAAAAGGCAAAGGAAAGAAGTGCGGGAATCCCCACCCAGCAAATCCCGCTTGAGTTGCTCCTGGCTGCTGGCGCCAAGAATGCAGTCTGGGCTGCACAGGTCCTCGCGTCCGAGTCTCCAGTCTTGCGCTCCCGCGAGCTCCCCGACCCCGACTAATCCTGAGGCACTCGGACTGCACTCATTATTCCGACTCCAGGGAACAGGAGGGCGCATGGATCAGGCCCGCCGCCCGTAGCCTGGCCCCTTCCCGCCGGCCTCTGCGGTAATCTGGAGACTCCGCGACTGCCCAGCTCTAGCTCTGCGTGCCTGGGTGAACTCCGGCCGCGCGCTTCCTTTCAATCCCTCTCCGCCTGCCGCGCGCTGCAACCTGGAGAGGAAAGAACAGAGGCCCGAGCGTCCAGTTTCTGCCTCAAAATAGCCGAGCAGGCCACCCCGACCGCCGACATCCCGTGTGTCCTCTGTTTTCACCGGCTGCTGACTTTCGGATACCGGACCTGGAGGATGTGGAGCGCCCCGAGACCCTTGCTCTTTCCTCGTGCCGGGATGCTAACCGTCATCCGAACACTGCGCACTTCGACCGCGGCTGGGTCGTCGGAAACCTCGGGAGCGGAAACTCTAAATCCAAGTCATCGACTTCGCTTCATTGATCCGCATGGGCAGTTACCTGGGCAAGCTGGGACTTTCGCCATCATCCCCAGCAGAAGGGCGCACAGACTTGTCGGAGAGGCCAGTGAACCGCCGGCTAACTCAGTCCCTTCATCAAGTCTACCGGATTCAGCAAGTCCATCGTACCCACCCCGCCCCTCGACACAGACCTGCGAGAAGGCCGCCGGACTGGGATCCTACCAACCCCACCGCGTGGATGGTCCATGAGGCTTGGAGGCGCTTTCCCATGAAGAGATGCCAGAATTCCATCATGGGGCCTCTTCCCTCAGACTGGTGGGAAGGTTACTTCAAGCGGAGTATCTGGTCTCTGCGGCACCCTAGGGCAATATGGAGCCCGGTGACCATCAAGATCGTTCCTCCTGCGCGGACAGTGCCCCCCTCCGCTTCCCCAGCAGAGGTAATCAACTCTGCAGGGCTCTCGCCCTCTGAGAGGCTCCCAGACCCCTGTGCAAAGGAAACGGTGCTGAGGGCCCTCAAAGAGTGCAAGAAGGGGAAAGTGAGGTTTGAAGAACCACTGTTTCATGAGAGCTTTGACTGTAAGAGAAGTATTCCAGAGACCAGACTATCTGCATTTAAACCTCTGGTTAAAGAGGGAGTCCTCACTTCTTTTGTGCCTAGGCCGGGGCCTCTGAATAGAAGCCTCAACCCTTGGAGCTCAGATCACAGCTTGAATAAGAGGCCCGGTTGCTCCTCCATGGACTCCTTGACCAGCACACACACAGGCGACTCCCTTAACTCCAAAAGAAATGCTATCTCAAGCTCTTTCAGCTCTTCTCGAGATTTCTCAGAACCTTGGAAGAAAAGTATTCCCAGTGCATCACTCCAGATACCAGAGTGGCCAGTAAAAAAGAAAGAAAAAGGTCATCAGTCTCACCTTCCAGTCCCGCTGGTATCAGACGAGTCTCCAGAAACATCTGGCAGCTCTGGACAGCAAAATCAGTTTCCACTGCTTCCATCTAGCCCTGAAAACCTGCTGTCTCTCACTCCACCTCCCCAGCTTGGTCATCCAGTCCCTGAAGACCTGGCCTTATGGAAGAAAGCTGGACTCCAATCGAGCAACAAAGCCAGAGAGAATACAATTGAGAGCACCACAGACTCTGTCCCTGAGTCTAGGTCTGCTATTCAGCCTTCCCTGTCTCTCACCCTGCCTCCTGCAGGCACAGCTCCAACCCAGAGCACTGATCTTCAGTTGGAAAGTTTAAATAAGTTACAGAAGTCTCCAGGTCCACCGGACTTCCCACAGCCCACTGGAGAGGTAATCAGTGCAGCCCACTCACCTCTGACAACAGCAAGCCTGCCAGCCCCATTTGGGTGCTCACAGTCAGACCCCCTTTCAGGCATCTCTTCGGACTCAAAACTCCCAGCTACTTTCATCCATCTGACCCCTGTTTCTCCCACATCACCAGTCACTGGCACCACACGGCTACCTTTGGCTTCTCAGGCTGCCGTGCACCTAGACTCATCTGCTGTTATCCCTACAGCCCCCGCTACGCAAAGTACTTCGTTTAGACTGATGAGCAGCCCAGCTCCCCATCCTTCTGCATCTGTGCCTCCTATTGCAGCTTCTGCTGACCACATGTCAAAACCCATTTTAGGGCTCCCACCCAATAGTGAGACTGGGACCTCCTTATACTCTAGAATTTCAGTCACAGCTGCTCCATCTTCAGCTCCGGGTACCTTAACTCCCACTTTCAGGCCTATCTTTGGCAGTGTAAGACCACTTAAAACTATGCCCATGATAGCTCCTTTCTCTTTCAAGCAGGCCTCTCCTCCACCTACCCCTGCTTCTCCCCATCTCTTCCATGGCCTGGTCAAGGCTACCTCTGTAGTCATGTCCACCACACCAGCCAACACATCCAAAGACTCTCTTAAGCCACCTTTCGATTTTGGTGTAGTGAATGTTACCAGTACCATGGGCAACACTTACTCCATCCCTTCCACTTGCCATACTTTCCTTCTTGGGGCTGCCTGTGCCTTCAAGGGCAGTTTCTCCCCAGCTGCAGGCTTCATTTTGCCACCATGCCAACGTCCTACCATACCTACTGTACACACAGTCACTATCTTTAGCCAGGTTCTTCCCAGTGCTGTCCAAATATCCCCTACCAGGAGCACTGCCAATTTTAGGGCTAGCTCTCTCTCCGCTTCAGCCCTAGGAAACACCAACCAGCCTGCATTTTCATCCAGGATCTCCAGTTCAACCTCAGCATTCACAATTCCCTTGGGGTCAGGCCCAAGGCCACCTTTTTCACTATCCCTGGGAGCAACTCCCCAGCCTGCATTTGGAATTGCATATGGGCAGAAGCAAGGAGCCCCCCAACCCGCCCTTGGCCCAAGCTTTAGTAGCTCTCTCATTTTTGGAAACTCAACAGTGGCATTCTCAACCCCATCACAAACTCTGACTCAACCATCCTTCAACAGTCCCACTCAGTCAGCCTTTGGAGGTTTGGCACCATCAGCCTCCACCTTTTGCATCCCTACCAACCTCCGGCCAGATGTTAACAACACTCCAGTAGCTTTTCCCTTTGGTCAGGCTAATACAAATGGTTTTGGAGTTGTTACCCCAACCCACCGGACTGGGGCTTGTGGCTCAGTGTTTGGTAGCACAGCCCCAAGACCTTTTGACTTTGGGGGATTAGTAACCCCTATGGACTGTGGTGAGACTGGGGTCAGTGTGACTGCTCCAGACATGAGTTCCAACTCCAGAGCATTCAGCACTGGAGCAGTGCCAAGTGGGACAACTAACACCATCACACCCTTGGGTAAAGGCTGGGGCCCAAAAAACCAGGGCCTGACCAGCCAGGGCACACCTTTTGCCTTGGGGAGGGCCAACATTTCTGCAAGAAAAACTATGTTTAGGGGCCCTTCCATGGATCCCTTTGCTCAGAGCACTCCTGTCCTTGGACCAGTTAAGGCAGGCAGCAGTTTTGGCTTTGGGATGCATTCTTCACCTCCCCAGGGCTCTGTTGGAAAAGGATCTTTCAGATCGCCAGCCTCATCATTTTCCATTGGCACAAAATCAAAAACCTCAAGAAATAGGGAGCAAGGGCATTCTCGAAGGCATCATTCCCATAAGAAATAACCTGTGTTCCTTGCCATTCATACTGTGATGTGGACCTCTGTGTAGTGACTTGCCTCAGCATCTTCTAAGTCTCTACAGCAAAAATACCCGAGATCTAAGGTGAGAGCTTTGCACATTCATCCTGTGGTCCTAATCTACATTCTAGAAGACAATGAAAGACTAAAGTATCAGTGATAATAGCAGACTGGAACTGAGTGGAACTAAATCTTTGGAACTGAACAGAGCCTTGCCTTCCCCTCCCTGCCCATTTCTTTCTGTGTCAAGAATGAGCTCAATCAGGACACTGTCTCCTGCTTTTTTTTCTGGAAACAGACATGACAGAGAAGCAACAAATACAGCCCTCTTGCAACTCTGGAAGGTGGAATAGATTCTTTCTAAATCTCAGCCTTCTTTCATTTGGCCCAAAGAAGTGGTTCCTTTATCTGATTCCCTAGGGCAACCGAGTCCTCATTTCTCTCACCTTTGTTCCTCAATCAGTTTTCAGAGAAGCTTTTATTTTTTTTAATTTTTATATATTTTTGGAGAAGCTTTTAATGCAGTTTGACCTTGAATCCAACTTTTCCTTGAGGATCAGTAGTTAACCCATGAGAGTACCCACAGGAGGGTTGGGGAGAAAAAGATACAGTGGTGCAATCTTGCTTCTGCTCTTTACACCATAGGTCATAATTCCTCCAGTATGAGCCAGAAATGCTCAGTTAGGGAACCAAAGCTTACATTTCATTTTTTCTTTTAATTTGTATAATACCTTATATAGTCACCCTTTACATTCACATCTCTCCTAGCTGAGGTAGGTAGGGCAGTAAAACTCTTGGACCTGAGGAATAAAAAAGTACATAACCAATGCGAGGTCTATGAGTAAGCCTCAACATATTCCTTAGCACTTATCATCCTAATGAAAAACAAAAAGGCAAGAATGACTCCCTGAATACATCTATCTCCTGCTTTATGGATACCTTGAAAGAGACATAATTGGAAAAACAATCTTAAATTGGTTGATACAATAAAACTAAATTATTGAAATGAGTTTATGGTATAGGAATTACTATCGAACTCATGTCTATTCTGAGGCAGAGAGATAGTAAGAAACTTGCCCAATCTCAACCAGTTAGTAAAGGTTAGATTTGGGACTTAAACCCTCTTGGGCTCCAAAGTCTGTGCTCACTTATCCCTCCCTACAGCAAATCACCAAAGTTAGAACTCTAACCCAGGTATATATGACTCTAAATATTCATGCTATTTCACCTTTTAAAGACATTCCACAATTCAGGATTGCTATCTTATAGAGTGGGGTGGGATAAGAGAAAAAGTATGAGACCTTTTCTACTACTCTTTACATGATAATTTAGCATTTATATAGTGATGGCTATATGCCCTGTATTGTGCTTTGCACCAGACGTTCAGAGGAGATGGAAGCTCCTGCTTTGGAGATAATAGTTTAGCGGGTTGATTGGTCAGTAGCCAGTGATTTCAGAACAAATGGCAAAGGCTGGGGGAATGTAAGCAGAAGACAGAAGTTCATCTTACCAAAGAAGTCTTTGAACTCGATTTCTGTTTCAAGGTGTGTATTCTGGGAATAAATTGGGGAAGGGTATTACAGACCAAAGACAAAACACCTGCACAGGATCATCCAGAAAACAGAGCAGATCTGTTGGGATAACTGTTCAAGGAGTCTGACAAGCTTTGGGAGAAGCAGGGGCAGATCATAGATATGCTATAAACCATGTCCAGCGGTGTGGATCGGGTTCCAAATACAATGGAAAATCCTGGAAAGATTTTAAGTTAGGAAAACACAAGTTTGGGTTTATATTGCTCTAGTTGCCCTGTGAGGAAGGAATCAAATGGAGACAGACTGGAGGCTGGAAATGTGTGGTAGACTGTGGAGACACCAACAAACAAGACAGATACACCTTCTATTGAGGTAATTGCCTGATTAACAACCACCATCAGAATAGTTTGAGCCAGGCCCCAAAGAAGTACAGTTCACCGAGGCCAAATGTTTTTTTCTCTTTTTCTTTCGTAACTCCAAGATGGGGGAAGAGTGAAATAGGAACAATGTGAAGATTTTAAAAATTAATGGTAGCTTTTGGTTGTTTCGGGTTTTTGTGTTCGTTTCTCTTCTGCCATTCCCAGCTTTCTGCCCCCAAGAATTTGAAGAAACCATTTTGTTTCATTTTTATTTAATTGGATGAAGAGGAACAGGACAAGCGTCAGGTGGCTGGTTGGCTCAGTTGGTTAGAGCATGGTGCTAATAATGCTAAGGTTGTGGGTTCAATCCCTGTATGGGCCAACTGGCATGAAGTGATATTTTTGCTACATTTACACACAGATGAGAATTCTGGTCTCATATCCACTAGGGTGTCACAATTACTGCCTGAGAGATAAAGCTGGTTGAAATCCTTGATTTCCCCGAAGGTAGAAGTCCTGTAAAGAATCTGCCTGCAATGCAGAAGACCCAGGTTCCATCCCTGCCTGGAGAAGGGAATGGCAACCCACTCCAGTGTTTTTTCCTGGACAGTCCCAAGGATAGAGAAGCCTGGCGGGCTACAGTCCATGCATCCTGAAGAGTCAGACACGATTGAGCGACTAAGTGCAGCACATTGAACCCCATCTACAGGGCAAAAGGGTAGCAGTGAGTGACCAGCAAGGAAAGTAGAGAGGCTCTGGGCATGTTTTTCCGCTAGATAACTGATTCTGCAAAGAAACTGAACTTCTTGTACTATATTCATCTATAAATAAACTGTGAAACCATCGACGCTTTCTACACTTCCACACTTAGGTTTTAACTAGTTCAGCAAAGGATGAAACAAGGTTTTTAAAATGACAGGTGAAAAAAAGTATTAATATCAACACAGCAGTAAAGAATAGTGAAAGTTGGACAGTAGCCTACCAGGCTCCTCTCTCTATCGAATTATCCAGGTAGAGTGGGAAGCCATTCCCTTCTCCAGGGTATCTTCCCCATCCAGAGATGGAACCATGGCTTCCCACACTGCATTGCAGTCAGATCTTTACCATCTGAACCACCAGCTAAAAACAGCTTCTTTAATCGTCTCTTTAGCAAAGAGTCAAAGGTCTGTCTAGTCAAAGCTATGGTTTTTCCAGTAGTCATGTTTGGGTGTGAGAGTTGGACTACAAAGAAAGCTGAGCACAGAAGAACTGATGCTTTTGAACTGTGGTGTTGGAGAAGACTCTTAAGAGTCCCCTGGACTGCAAGGAGGTCCAACCAGTCAATCCTAAAAGAAATCAACCCTGAATATTCATTGGAAGGACTGATGCTGAAGGTGAAACTCCAATACTTTGGCCACCTGATGTGAAGAACTGACTCACTGGAACTGCCCCTGATGCTGGGAAAGATTGAAGGCAGGAGAAGTGGACAAGAGGTTGAGATGGTCAGATGGCATCACCGACTCGATGGACATGAGTTTGAGCAAGCTCTGGGAGTTGATGAAGGACAGCCTGGCGTGTTGCAGTTGATGGGGTTGCAAAGAGTTGGACACGACTGAGCGACTGAACTGAACTGAACTGAGTTGTCTAAGAGTGAAACAGCTGTCAATGGCCAAACCTGGAACACTTAGAACTACAAATAATATGGTTTGGGATTATAATCCAAACTGCAGTGTAAAATACATATTCATAAATCCATACTGATATAAATAAAGGATTGAAAAATAAGTCAGTGAATACAGCAGAAAGGATACTTTTCCTTTAAGAAAGAATTCCAAGGTAAGTAAGTAAATAATCCCCTGACCCACCCAAGACCCATCCATGGATCTTATTTCGACTAGCTTCTAAGTAGTCCAGTGTTAGTGTTAGTTGCTCAGTCGTGTCTGACTGTGACCCCATGTACTGTAGCCTGCCAGGCTCCTCTGTCCAAGAGATTCTCCAGGCAAGAATACTGGAGTGGGTTGCCGTTTCCTTCTCCAATAGTCCAGTATGAAGTAGGAAAACATAAGAACTTGAAAAGGGAGAAAAATGGCAAATACTACCTTAAAAATGATCAAAATTGCCATCACCAATGGTAAGCCATGCTCCTCTCATGTAACATCTGATGTAAAGTGATGGGACAAGTGCTTTGTTCTCTCCCCAAAACCTATAACCTCAAGCTGTTACATGAAAAATATCAAACAAACTTAGACTGGAAGATAGTCAAGTATTCTATAAAAATACTTCATCCACACCAAGATACAGTCACAGACCAGGGGAGGCTGAATACAACGTGGGGGAGTACGGGGTGGAGTAGAAAGGACATTATGTAAGAACAGGTGTGATATAGACAAAGTCAAGAGTTTAGTTATTAGTAAAATATCAACATTGGCTTCTTAGTTTTAACAAAGGTACCATGGTAATGTAAGAAGCTAATATTAAAAGAAACTGGGTAATGGGTATAAGGAAATTCTGTTGTCTTTGCACCTTTTTGAAAATCACTTCAAAATAAAAATTTAATTTTCAAAATTCTCATAGAAAGTATGTCTTTTTGCCACCACTTAAATCAGCATCAACACAAATGCCTGATTGAGAGTAGGTCTATGATAGGTAGTTGTTAAAAGCTGAAGGAATGTGGTTGATGTCTTCTTTTGGTGAGGGACATGCAGAGATGTTTACGTGGTGATATGTGCAAGATGGTATATTCTTGTCCTGCAGAATATTCTCCCAGAGCCCCATTCCCATACTGAAATGCAAACCAGATCAATAACATTCATCTTCAACCTATTAAAGACATCTGAAATGGAGCTATATGGTTTATGTTGAACTTGAAGCTCAGTGGGCTTCTCTCACAAAGTTTCAAACCACACCTGAAATGTTTTCTTTCCCGGCTTGACCCTAAAATATTTCCATTTGTGTCAATAAACATGTTAACCACTTCTCTTTGTTACATTTTGCCTGGAAAAACTGAGGTTATCTATCACACTGCTGCTGCTGCTGCTAAGTCGCTTCAGTCGTGTCCGACTCTGTGCGATCCCATAGAAGGAAGCCAACCAGGCTCCCCCATCCCTGGGATTCTCCAGGCAAGAGTACTGGAGTGGGTTGCCATTTCCTTCTCCAATGCATGAAAGTGAAAAGTGAAAGTGAAGTCGCTCAGCTGTGTCCGACTCTTAAGGACCCCATGGATTGCAGCCTACCAGGCTCCTTAGTCCTTTATAAAATCCAAGTTTTTCAGACAGAACAATGGCCAGAGCAATGTTCTCTTGTGGAGCCTTCACAGAGCTCATACTTTTTTCAGGCAATATTACTCACTCCTTCTTTTTTGACTTGAATTATTCAGATTACATTAATGCTAGGTGGATTTTTCCCTTTTATTTTGACTATTTTAACAAAGCTTTGAAAAGGATGGAAAACAAAGCACTGTGAGTGAAAATACTCTACAAGAGAAATATTCAAAATTATTAGATTGGGGGGGAGGTGCAACCAAGGAAACTAGAATGCCATTTTATTAGACAAACACCTAAGCTGGGGGTGATGTTTCTGTGGTGTAGTGGTTAGCACATTCACTTTATACATATAAAGGTCCCCGGTTCAAAACCAGGCGGTAACAGCTCACTCTTCTGGTTTTTGTCACCTTACTGAAGTACAAAACCTTCCTTTGTAGTCTACTGCCCTCATGAACGGAGAAGGCAATGGCACCCCACTCCAGTACTTTTGCCTGGAAAATCCCATGGACGGAGGAGCCTGGTAGGCTGCAGTCCATGGGGTCTCTAGGAGTAGGACACGACTGAGCGACTTCACTTTCACTTTTCACTTTCATGCATTGGAGAAGGAAACACTCCAGTGTTCTTGCCTGGAGAATCCCAGGGACCGGGAAGCCTGGTAGGCTGCCGTCTATGGGGTCGCACAGAGTCTGACACGACTGAAATGACTTAGCAGCAGCAGCAGCCCCCATGAAGGTTCACAACTTCAAAACAAAGATTTTCCAATGCATGCTCACAACTACAGCCTTTTAAAGTACTTACTGTATTTTAACATTTCTTTACCTTCCTCTGACTCCAACTCCAGCAAATTCTCATGTGTGAATTTTATCTGGAGTATCTCCTTCCAGTCTGTGGCTAGTGTTTTTCTCTCTTAGTGGACTTGTGAGGAAAAAGGGGTTCAGTTTTTGTGAGGTACAGTGTAGCTTATTCCTGTCTAACATATACTTGCTCATCTCAAAGGTGTGGAAGTATTTTGCTACATTTTCTTCAAAAGGCTTTATTGTTTTCACTTTCACTCATGACCTATTGGCAATGACTTGAAATGCAAGCAACTGGCTGTAAACAATTGAGGTATGCCTACCACAATTACAAATGAATTATTGAATGAATGCAATCAAACAAGAAGCTAAAACCAACAAATGAAAAGCAAAAGAGGATGTTTCCAGATGTCTTCCATCTCTGGCATTTCTTTTCCTACCCAGAAATATTTTCAAAAACATTCAACATAAAATTTGTGTGTGGAGAAGGTGGAAAAGAATTGAGGAGGAGATGGAAGCAATGAATCAGAAGTTTCCCAGAAACTGCATGGAGACCTTGTGTCTGGTGGAGATCATTGTTTAACCTCACAGTCCTTTCCTTTTTCTCCTAGTTCCCCCTTGTCGGAGTTTGTACCCCCATCAGTACTCTCAGGGAATTATTCTGCAGTCTGCCTGGATCAAAGTCTCTCTGCTTTGCAATCTTTGGATATTTTGGCCTTAATCTACGATGTTACCATTTGAGAGTTTGCAATGAGTGCTTCAGCAGTTACTGGAAACCACTGTTGTTTGTATAATCCCCACAACCAGTCTTAATTCTTTTTTGCATCCTGGAATATTTACCACACATGATGATCAGTAAATATTTGTGAATGGATCAATGAATACTCAATTTCTTTTTTCTACTATTGTGAAAGTCAAAAGAATGGAGTTGGACACCAAAGATGCTGATGGCTGCAGGAACTCTTAGAACCAGAAAGCAAAACTTTTATGCCTACTGTG
Organism: Bos grunniens; assembly: GCF_055505025.1. NCBI lineage: Eukaryota > Metazoa > Chordata > Mammalia > Artiodactyla > Bovidae > Bos > Bos grunniens. Next base: position 32,825,667 of record NC_141187.1, read on the forward strand.
TCTCTCCTGCACCCTCTGCCAACAAGAAAATAAATATTTAAAAGACCCAGGTCCCTTTTCCAAAAGCAGTCTAAAAGGCTGAATTTGGAGCTAAAAAGTGCATTAGAAAAAAACAAAACTGTTTTTCCTCCTGTGTGTCTTCACTACTCACACAGAACACTTTACTTCAGACACGTCTGGCCAGTAAATATGTGGGAGTACCCCACCGCCACCACCACCACCAAGTAATTCTGCAACACTAGCTGAGTGTCCTACAATTTAACTTAATGCTGACATTATTTTTCTGGAGATAACATCACATCCCACACGTTACAAGATTAGTCCCTTTAGACTACTCCCATTTCAGATGCCAATGGAACAATGTAGGCCTTTTTGTTATCTCAACGCATAAACAGATGGTACATTTCAATAGATTGTTGGAAACTAAAAGTCAAAAATATGCTAAATTCAAACACAGACACACAGTAAGAGACATAGGATGTCTTCAATAGACTAATTAGTAGACTCTATAGAAACTGAAAAAAGAAATTATTAAACTTGAAGGCCTAGAAACTACCCAAGTTGAAACATCAAGGGAAAAGAAAGAGCACTTAAGAATTATTGATTAATATATTTGTAATCAGAATCTCAGAAGGTGAAAAGAAAGAGAGAAAAGAGCAGAAAAAATATTGGGAGAGTTAATGACTAAGTATTTTCCCAAGATAATGAAAAACAGATATTCCTCACTTTTCAGAAGTTCACTTTGCTGCCACTTCATTTTTTGGAAAGACCTGCAGTAGCATCTGTTTTACTTCCCTGGTGGTTCAGACGGTAAAGCGTCTGTCTACAATGCGGGAGACCCAGGTTCGATCCCTGGGTTGGGAAGATCCCCTGCAGAAGGAAATGGCAACCCACTCCAATATTCATGCCTGGAAAATCCCATGGACTGAGGAGCCTGGTGGGCTACAGTCCATGGGGTCGCAAAGAGTCGGACATGACTGTGTGACTTCACTAACTAACTATTGTAGAGGCTGAGCTCATCAGGAGCAGCCAGGTTGGAACTGCCAAGCTCCTCCCCCAGGAACTATAACTCAGCATCCCACTGTCAACGCTGCTGCTGCTAAGTCACTTCAGTCGTGTCCGACTCTGTGTGACCCCAGAAACGGCAGCCCACCAGGCTCCCCCGTCCCTGGGATTCTCCAGGCAAGAACACTGGAGTGGGTTGCCAGTTCCTTCTCCAATGCATGAAAGTGAAAAGTGAAAGGGAAGTCTCTCAGACGTGTCCGACTCTTCGCGACCCCGTGGACTGCAGCCTAACAGGCTCCTCCATCCATGGGATTCTCCAGGCAAGAGTACTGGAGTGGGGTGCCATTGCATCACATCTTTAAACTGTGTCTATAAGCATCTGTGCTTTATTTCTGCTTATTTTGTGCATCTGTATGCAAGAAGGGTGCTAAGGTAATCGCTTCTTCACGCCAATTCAACTTGTGAAATGTTTCATAGGAACATTTCCACTCTGTTTTTGGATGGTATCACCAACTCAATGGACATGAGTTTGAGCAACCTCCGGGAGTTGGTGAAGGACAGGGAAGCCTGGCGTGCTGCGGTCGATGGGATAGCAAAGAGTCGGACACGACTGAGCAGCTGAACTGAACTACTTTCTGATAGTGGAGGAAACCTCTACATCAAACCTCAGCTCCAAGTCAGAGAATTCCAAGCTGTATCTAGCTAGCTAGCTATGTATTCAAAACAGTAGAATTTTCATCCGATTAGGTATGCCAGAAGATAATGGGATAACATTTGAAAGTGATGAGAGGCTAATTTTGTAAAATCTGTAAACCCAGAATTCTCTACCAAGCAAAAAGTATTTTCCAGAACTGAATAAGAGATAAAAGTCTTTCCTGACAAACAAAAACTGGAGTGCGTTTCTATCAGACCTGCAAAATAAGAAATGTTATAAGCTGGGACATATAAGGAATATTTTTCCCAATTCTAATCACTCTAAAAATGACTGACTGCATTAAGCAACAGTAGTAGTGACATACTATACAGCTATAGCATACATGAAAGCAAAATCTGTGGCAGCAATGACACACAATATAGGAGGAAGTATATTATTGCCAGCTTCTTACATGGTACAGTAAGTAGCATAATATAATTTGAAGGTAGATTTTGATTAGTTGTAGCTGTATATAGAAAACCCTAGGGAAACCACTAGTAATTTAAGACATACAAGTGATAAGACAATGCTCTAGACAGGAAGAAAGAGATAAAAGAAAGGAACAAGGGGAAAAAAACACATAGAAAACAGCTAATAAGATGGTGGATTTTTAAAATACAAGTATATCATTTACATCATATCTAAATTAGCTAAATTCACCCATTATAGACAGAGCCTGTCAGATTGGATAAAAAGAGTTCAGAGTCAACTATATGCTGGACTATTGTCCAATTTTGCTTAAAAACTGTCATTTTTGGGTAAGATACATGCTAAAGTAACTTGATCCCTGGGTGAGAAAGATACCCTGGAAAAGGAAATGGCAACCCACTCCAGAATTCTTGCCTGGGAAAGTCGAATGGACAGAGGAGCCTGGCGGGCTACAGTCCATGTGGTCGCAAAAGCGTGGGACATGATTTAGCAACAAAAGCAGTTCTACCGGGAGTGGGGTTCGAACCCACGCAGACAGATGTCTATTGGATCTTAAGTCCAACGCCTTAACCACTCGGCCATCCCGGTGGTGGGCCCAGGAGTCTATGTATCTAATATTCAGTTCGGTTCGGTTCGGTTCAGTTCAGTTCAGTTCAGTCACTCAGTCGTGTCCGACTCTTTGCAACCCCATGAATTGCAGCACGCCAGGCCTCCCTGTCCATCACCATCTCCCAGAATTCACTCAAACTCAACGTCCATCGAGTCGGTGATGCCATCCAGCCATCTCATCCTCTGTCGTCCCCTTTTCCTCCTGCCCCCAATCCCTCCCAGCATCAGAGTCTTTTCCAATGAATCAACTCTTCGCATGAGGTGGCCAAAGTACTGGAGTTTCAGCTTTAGCATCATTCCAATATTACAGGCTTATAATTAATTAGACTTGCTAGTCCCTGGAAGACTATGAATAATTTTACAGGAGATTAGAGACCAAGTTTAAAAAAGAAAAATCCTTTTAATGTTTCTTGGAAAAAAACAATGAAACACAGTAAGTCTAGTTAATATCCATCACCACATATGTTACAAATTTTTTTCTTGTGATATAAACTTTTAGGATCTATTCTTTTAAGGACTTCCAAATATTCAATACAATACTGTTATTAACAACTATACTACCACAGTGTACCTTAGATCTCCATAACTTATTATTTTTTTTTATTACTGGAAATGTGTACCTTTTGACCCCTTTCATTTCTTTAATACCCGTAGCTTCCCTGATAGCTCAGTTGGTGAGGAATCTGCCCATAATGTGGGGGACCTGGGTTTGACCCCTGGTTGGGAGGATCCCCTGGAGAAGGGAAAGGCTACCCACTCCAGTATTCTGGTCTGGGTAATTTCATAAAATCACAAAGAGTCAGATAGGACTGAGCAACTTTCACTATCATCTATTTCCTAACTCTGGCAAACATTTTTATTATGCATTACTTGTATATTTAAACAAACAAATAATGTTTGCTTTATGCCAAAGTAAAATGTTGAAACACATACTAATCACAAACTTAGGAAAAGACTGTTCTATAGCAGTGGTAACAGGTAGCCACCAGACCTGAATTTAAACCAACTGATTTATCTGTGATAATTGTTTTGTGAACATTTGCACAACCAATCACTGTCAACCCCTGCTTTCTGAAATGAATCAGCCAGGAATGCACTCACTTCAGTAAACATCCCTTTGAGTGCCAACCAAACAACAAGAGTCTCTCCAGAAGAACCATGCTTCCACAGAATATGTCAACCCACTGACCCTCTGAAAGTCTACCTTAAGCTCCTTCCCAGAAAATATCAGCTCTTTCAAAGGGATGGTGCCTTACCAGCACTGCTCCCTCCTTAAATGAACATAGGCTTTGGATTTCAAGCAGTGATTGGTGAAAATGCCCCTCTGTCAAATCTGAAATGCTGAAATTTCATTTTTTTGCTGGGACTGTGTTTGCTGGGGGCAGGGGTGGAGGGGAAGGAAGGTAGTGTCACTGCTGAAGAACAAATGAAGTCAACATTTATTCCCAATTTGATGTATGTGAGGTTATCTCCAATTTGTTAGATGACTGCAACAAAATTATTCAGTGAGTAAGTAACAAAAGGCTTGCAGTGGCCCATATGGGGACTGAACCCACATCCTTGGTGTTATTACCACCATGCTCTAACCAACTAAGCTGACTAGCCAACTGGCAAAGAAACCTTTTCATACAAAGGTAATACAAAGATCCAGATTGCTATACCTGCTTAAAACTAAATAATACATCAATGAATTAGACAACAGAGAACATAGATTCTCAGAAACATACAGTCTACCAGGACTGACTCATGATGAAAGAGAAAATCTGAAAAGCCCTATCACTAGGAAGGAGATTGATCAGTAATCAGAAACCTCTCAACTAACAAATGTGTAGGACCAGATGGCTCCACTAGTGAATTCCACCAAACATTAAAAGAAGAATTAAGACCCATCCTTCTCAGACTCATCCAAAAAGTCAGAGAGGGAGAATTCTTAAAAACACATTTTACCAGGCAAGCATTGTCCTGATCCCTAACAAAGAAAATGATGTCACCTCACATATTGAGGGATGGGGAATTCAGGTAAGAAACAAAAAGTTCTGTGAGATTTGCCTTATCATTTGTTTACTAATTTGCATATCCCTCCTATCTACTAGTGCTGGAGTCTGAACTTGCCAAATTCTCCCCTCTTCTCCACAGAAAATCCCTCAGCAGCTGGAGATCTGGCTTCCACTGGCAAAGGAGAGCCAGGTTAGATGGTGCCACGCCCTCACCATCTCCTGTATGACCTGCATGTTTCCATTTATTGGACAAGAGAAAGTAGCTTGTTTTGAAAGAGGAAATTCCCAGGAATTCACAATTAGCAACTGTCCTGCGTGAAACTATCTTGTGTCTGCAAATACCCTCATTTCTGACTAAAAGTGCTTTCTTACAGATGAAGAGTTATCTAAATACAAGTGACTGCTCTCAATGTCCTGTTATTGTTGTTCAATCACAAAGCCGTGTCTGACTCTTTGGGACCCTGTGGACTGTAGCCTGCCAGGCTCCTCTGCCCATGGAATTCTCCAGACAAGAACACTGGAGTGGGTTGCCATTCCCTTCTCCACGACTCAATGTGAATATCATTATTTTAAATGTCAAATGTCAATTTAACATGGCTCTTTACGCTCATCTCCTCCCCCTGCAAATCAGCTTCAGGCTCAAATTCTGTTCAAGTACTGGCCTGAATGCCTTGCTGCCTGTCTGTCTCTGGACTTCAGACCCTGACCTGTCTCTGCTTCTCACTGTTGCTCTCACTGGACCCTCCTCCCTCAGTCTCCAAACTCTCTCTGTCTGTAATTGTCTCTCAATCTGCTCCTGTTTCTCTGAATATCTTCATTTCTGTCTCTCTCTGTGTCTTAGTCTGGTTCTCTTTCTTGCTCTTCGTCTCTGTCTCGGCCCTTGTTGCTCATTCAGTATCTTTCTACTTTCCTCCCCTCTTGCTTGCTCTGTCCTTACTTATCTCCATTGCTCTATTTCTGTCTCTCATTTTTGGTCTCTGCATCCCTTTAGTCACTTTCTTTCTCACTCTCTCTCGGCCCCTATTCCTCTCTCTTCAGACTTTCCCTGTCCTTTGCTATCTTCTCAATCTTGCTTTCTCCGTGAGGCTCAGTTTCTGTCTCTTAGGCTCTTCCTCATTGCCTCTACTGCTCTTCTTGTCACTTCACCCTTGTCTTTCTCTGTCTGTCTTTTAGTTTTCCTTCTTTTTCACTCACCAATCTTTCCCCATAATCAAATGTCACGCTTGGGCAAGTCCAGCTTCCAATCCAAGGGGTTTAGGGTTCTGATCAAGCCTTCCTGCTGAGGACCCCTAATCTCTGAGAGATTAGACCCAGTCTCACGGGGGCCTACTTGGCCTGCCTTGGCACGGCCAACAATACCATGTTCACAGGTTGGTTCAACCCTCACCAGGACCAGGAGTTAGCCAGTCAAGGGGCCTGAGTGCCTCTGGGAAGCTGGGAAGTGGAGGGAAAGTAAAGACGAGTGGGATGAGGGGAGGGATGGGCAGGAGTGTGGAAACAGAGGCATAAAGCCCATTCTGTGAGGGGTCGTTCCCTGCCTTTCTTGACTCCAAACCCTGAGGAGTAACACTGTTCTCTCTCCTGAGGATCAGTCCTAGCGCAGAACACAGGTGCTACTGCTGCTGCTAAGTCACTTCAGTTGTGTCCGACTCTGTGCGACCCCGTAGACGGCAGCCCACCAGGCTCCCCCGTCCCTGGGATTCTCCAGGCAAGAGCCCTGGAGTGGGTTGCCATTTCCTTCTCCAATGCATGAAAGTGAAAAGTGAAAGTGAAGTCGCTCAGTCGTGTCCGACTCACAGGTGCTACGCTGTAACAAACGCTGCTCTTGAACCACAGCCCCTCATGTTGAGGTCTAGCCTCAGTGATTCCCATCATCATTTAACAGTGTGCACCATGGTCTGACAGTCATGGGTGCTCGATTCCTGCCGAGAGATGAAAGAATGAGGTCTACCCTCCAATCTTCACTTCCTCTTGATTTTCCTCCTACTTTGCTGGATACTTATTTGCAAGCTTCTCCATTTATTACTTAATGGCTTTGGGGTTTGTCCTGGGCTACCTCGTCTCCTCAAGTATTCTCAGAGCCTCCCTATCAATGTGGCTGTGGTGCCAGGCCTACCTCTAAGGCAGGTTTGCCACAGTTTTGATTACCTCAGTCCTCAGGAAATAGAGTTCATTCACGCCAAATACTAAGAATTCCTCTTTGTTTCCCCCTAATTCCACGATGGGGGAGAGGAAGAATGCGATTTCTTCTTTCTTTGAGTATTAGTTTGTGGTCGTTTGGGTTCACTGTATTCCTTTTCCAGCTCCCGGAAAAGCCGTATTGATACCTTTTCTTTTAATAGCATAAACACGATCTCAGACTCCCTTATCCCACACTCCCATGTCTGGCCGGTTAGCTCAGTTGGTTAGAGCGTGGTGCTAATAACGCCAAGGTCGCGGGTTCGATCCCCGTACGGGCCAGGCTGTGTGAAGACTACCGTTTTTCACACTTACACACAGAAGGTGACGGTTCATCCATTTTAGGTTCACCGCTTACATCCCAGTTCATGTCTGGGACACGGAACTCTCGGGGAGAACTGTCACTGGAATCGTACATCTTTCCTCATGTTTGACTCGCATCTGCAGGACGAAAGGATAGCAGTCAGCGACCCAGCAAGCCATAGAGCATCGCTTTGGCGCATTTTGATCCACAGGGTAACTGATTCCAGCAAAGAAACTGACCTTACTGGATTATTTTCCTCCTAAAATAGACTATGAAACCATCTACACTTTCTACATTTCCACACTTGAGTCTTAACTAGATCAGCAAAAGATGAAACAAGGTTTTTCAAATGCTATGTGAAAAAACTCTATTGATACAAACACAGCAGGAAGGAAGCAGTTTTGTCAGCTGTCTCTTTATGAGCTGGAGCCATCAATGGCCAAACCTGAAACACTTTGAACAACAAATAATATAGTTTGAGATAATGATGCAAACTAAGTATAAAATATGTATTCATGAGTCCGTACTGTTATAAATCAGTGATTAAATAAGTAAATCAATGAATACAGGAGAAGGGATGTATTTTTCTTACTGATGCATTCCAACTAAGGTTGGAACTATTCTCCACCAACCCACCAGGAGATGGAGATTTAACCTCTCCCTTCTGGAATATGGGCCATCCTGACCGACTAGCTTCTAAATATCCAGGAAGAAGTAGGAAAACATAGGAAGAAACTTCACCAGGGAGAAAAACAGCAAACACTCCCTTAAAAGTGATCAAGGTTGGCATCACTAATGGTAAGCTATCCTCCTATCAAGTCACATCTGATAGGAAGTGATGGGACAAGTACTTCATCTCTGTGGTCTCGTCCAGAAACCTGTAGCCCAGGCCTTCGTGTGAAAACTATCAGACAAACCTAGACTGGAAGATAGTCATAAAAATACCGGATAAAAATAATTCATCCGCACCAAGAAATAATCACAGACCAGAGGAGGCTGAATGCAATGTGGGATCCCGTGGGTGGGGGGGGAAGACATTAGTGTAAGAACAGATGTGACACACACAAATACATGAGTTTAGTTATTATTAAAGTAGCAGTGTTGGTTTCTTGGCTTTAATAAAGGTACCGTGGTAACCCAAGAAGCTAATTAAAGGAAACTCTGAAATGGGTACAAAGAAACTCTATTGTTTTTGCAACTTTTCTAAATATACTCCAAAATAAAAATTTGTGTTTCAAAATTCGCATAGGAAATGTGTCTGTTTCCCACCACTTAAATCAGAGTTGAGACAAATGCCTGGTGGGCAGTAGGTCCATGACAGGCAGTTCTTAAAAGCTGAAGGAATGTGATTGATGTCTTCTTTGGTGAAGGACATGCAGAAATATTTACATGGTGACCTGTGCAAGACGGTACATGCTGCAGATTATTCTCCCAGAGTCCCATTCCCACACTGAAATGCAAACCAGACCAATGACATTCGTCTTCAGCCTGTAAAAGACATCTGAAATGGAGCTATACGGTGTATATTGAACTTGAAGTTCGGTGAGTTTCTCTCACAAAGTTTCAAATAACACCTGAAATGTTTTCTTTCCTAGCTTGGCCAGAAAACATTTCCATTTGTGTCAATAAACATCTTAACCACTGCTCTTTGTGACATCTTGCCCATTATAAAGGGCAAGACCGTCTTGCCCTGTGTTCCCATGACACAATCCAAGATTTTCAGACAGAACAATGGCCAGTTCACTGTTCTTCCGTGGGGTCGTCACAGAGATCATACTTTGCCCAGGCAATATTACTCACCCCTTCTTTTTTGAAGTGGGAGACCAAAGGTTACTTTAATGTTAGGTGGGTTTGTTCTCTTGTGTGTGTGTTTGTGTGTGTTTTATTCTTATTTGTGTGCTTTGATTTTTAAGCCTTTGATGTGCTTAACAGCAGGTGGTTCCTAACTTAACTTAGTTTTCCCATTAATTCACAAAATACTTGATAAAGTGCAATCACATTGGGCAGAAAAATTGTAATCCTATAGCAGTATGTGATTGCAATGAAGGAGTTCTTCAAATAGAAATAAATGGAAAATGTGACCTACCTTTACAGAAGTACTCGAGAAGCTACAGTTGTTGGGAAAAAAAAAAAAACAAACCACAAAACAAAAGTCTGTTATTGCAAAAGATACTGGCAGCTTCCTGACACTATTCACTAGCACCTGTGGAAGCAGTATTGTTTATGCGGCCTAGATATAGAACACTTGTAGCAGTCTTATAGATTGAGGCTAGAAATAATCTACACTACCTGCCAGCACTCTTCAAAGAATTTGAGTAAATAAAAATAATAAATAGAGGTTTTACATTTTCTCAAAGTCACGAGTATAATGACAGATTTGGAACAAAGAATCAGTGGAGTCTGACATCAGAGTTTGAGCTCTAAAGCATCATCGCATACTGCCTCATGCTCAGAGGAGAGGACTATTCTCTGATAATTATGCAGTAAGTGTCCATTTTAGGAACTCAGACAAGTCAAGAACTTGATGACATTTTTAATGTAAGACATGTCTACCAAAGTTTTAATTGTCTGTATTTCTGTGTCAAACATCATTCTTGCATGTTGACATTTGCTGAATTCTTACCTTCCTTTTCCCTTTTGCATGCCTTTACCGTCCACGTTGCTCTAAAATAAATATGAACAGGCACACTCCTCTCTTGTAAGATACTGCTCTTTGACAGTGAGCGTAGCAAAAGATGTGGTGAAGTCCTTTCAAGCGCTCCATTTCATGCTATGTTTCAAGACTGATAAGCACCATCGTTTTCCTTTTACAGATTCGAAAGGGAGAAGTATTAGTATCTCCCATGCTGCTGTTAAGTCATTTCAGTCGTGTCCGACTCTGTGCGACCCCACAGACGGCAGCCTACCAGGCTCCGCCGTCACTGGGACTCTCCAGGCAAGAACACTGGCCTGGAGTGGGTTGCCATTTCCTTCTCCAATGCATGAAAGTGAAAAGTATCTCCCATAGGAAGGTGCAAAAGTCAAAGGACTTGGCTATCAATTTCAAGGGTTCAGAGGTTCAGAAGGTTTTTCTTGTCTTGGCTCAGCATGTAAACTTCTGTGCATATTTCAGACAAGAGAGGGTAAAAGACTTGATAGAAATTTTGAGAAAGAGTCCTGAGATTGTAGTGTTGATCTTAAGTTCTTGAGAAATGCATTGGTGAGCCAGGAAAGCGAAAACTCCTTCAAATAATGTTAGGAACCAAGGGTCAACTGCAGCTGGCTCCGTGGCTTAGTTGGTGAAAGCGCCTGTCTAGTAAACAGGAGATCCTGGGTTCAAATCCCAGCGGGGCCTCAGGCAAGACTGTTTTAAATAGAGCAAAACAAGTTTAAAAAATGAAATCTGTTTACCTCCCATCAAGCCCGGGAGTACTAGGAATGCTCTCCCGATAGCCATAAAAAGGTGGTTCTCAGATGGTCTTGAGAAGAGAATTAGAACTGCCTCTCGGTGTTTCCTTCGCGTTTTAGATCAGGTCTCAGAAGTTGCCAGTTTGGTTTTGTGGGATCTCTTCAATTATGTTTGCCTCCTAGAACTTTTACCACAATGGAGTCATTTGTTTTTCTTCATGGAATCATTGAATTGTCATGTCCCTCTTCAGAGCCACCCCCTCCCCCGCGAACTCCCACCACCCCGATTTGGCACCAACTTTAGTAGTGCCTTACAGTCGCGCTTCTCAAAATTTTATGGGCATGTGAATGACCTGGTGTGATCCATTATAATGAGGGTTTTAAATAACTGCATCTGCAACAGGGGCCTGAAAGTCAGCATTTCTACAATCTCAGACGCTACACTCCTGTTCCATGGACGATACTTCATGAAGCAAGGCCAGAGACTTACTGGTCTCGTTCAGTGGGTGTGTTTTCAAGTTCTGCACTTTCATATGTTGCAGCTGTCTTCCTGAATCACTAGGTAATCCAGCATTGTTTTTACTCATTTATCCTTAGTGAATGAAATGAAATCAAAAGAAATAAAAGAAGAGGAAAGACATTCTAATATAAATTACGGTAGTGTGAATCAAGTTGTGTTGTAACTGTTTCCTCTTTTCGATGTGAAATGGACTCTTGACGATACTGGAAATTTTGGAAGGAGAAGAACTGAGGTTATATCTAAAAGAGGATAAAGAATAGTCAATGACAAAATACACAAAATTATATTCTTTTTTTTTTTTTTTTTTTTTTTTTTTTAAGGTGTGGGCAAACTGACTTTTTAAAGCATTCTTTGTTTATGAACTTCAACTGTTTAAAAAGTACATTTTGATCCGAAAAGCCTTTGTGCGTTCAGGAGTCACATACCTCAAAGGGCCCTTTGAGTTGCTTGCATAATTTTTCAGGACATCTGGTAGGGTCAGGATTGGGTACATGGTGGGGCTACTCCTTACTGGCTTAAAAATAAACTTCTAATCAAATTATGGGAAACTAAATCCCAAACTTGCTGATTGGGAAATATTGTCTCTCGACTCTGTTTCCTGCAACGTTGTGACCAATCCTAGTTTTAGTTTTGCTGAGAGCAGGAGCTCTCAGCGCTGCTATTTGTGAAAGATGCCGATGCAGAGCTGATGCAAAGAAATCAGGAATTTCTCACATGGGATTTAATGAAAGACTACAATTTCGCTGCTGAGCACCTTCCTGGTCCTCGAGGGAAGTACTGAGAAGAGGGAAAATACAATGAGGAAGGTCAGGTGAAATGAAGAGAAAAACAAAGGAGAGGCAAGGTGGGCATCTGTTGAACAGATTCAGATCGCTCAAAGCACAGTCGTTCCAGGGCAGTGTGAGTGACGCTGGATAATAAGTTGACTGATGCCTCCCACCTCGACTTATTCCGGCGCAAAATCCAGTCCCATGAATTCCCAAACACTGCTCCTTTTGGCACTCCTTTCTCAGAGTCAAGAGGGCACAGGCCATCCCAACCCCGCTCGGCAGTCTCCTCCAAGGCGAGTTTGGCCCTCTCGGAAGTTCGGTGGTCTTCAGGACTCTGTGCGTTGTGTTCTGGCTCCGACGATGAGGAAGAGAGGTGGAAATCAAAGGCACAGGACAGTATCGGGTTGTTGCTCGTAATCAAATGCCCTTGGAACCTGAGGACACCCTGCCTGATGTTTGGGAAGGTGTTTGGACTCTGCTCCCTCCTAGCTCAGGCGGTAAAGAATCTGCCTGCAATGCGGGAGACCCGGCTTTGATCTCTGGGTCGGGAACATCCCCACTCCAGTGGGTTGTTTCCAGATGTCCAGCCTGGAGAATCCCATGGACAGAGGAGCCTGGCAGACTACAGTCCATGGGGTGGCAAGAGTCGGACACGACTTAGCGACTAAACCACCCCCACCACCGAGTTAGGTTTGGTGGGGAGCCTGGTAGGCTGCCGTCTATGGGGTCGCACAGAGTCGGACACGACTGAAGCGACTTAGCAGCAGCAGTAGCAGTATGAGCCATAGAATTTCGATATTATTCTTTTAGCAAAAGTTTTTGAAACGATGGAAAGCAAGGCACCGCGAGTGAACACATTCTGCAAGAGAAATATTCAAAATTACTAGATTGGGGGCGTGACGGGGGGCGGGGGGAGTGGGGAGCAACCAAGGAACCGAGTATGCCGTTTTATGGGACTTGTAATACCTCATGCGGGCGTGACGTTTCCGTGGTGTAGCGGTTAGCACATTCGCCTTACACGCGAAAGGTCCCCGGTTCGAAACCGGGCGGAAACAGCCCAAGCCGCCGGCTTTTGCTGTCTTATAGACAAGTGCAAAGATTTCCTTGGGATTTTGCTGCCCTCTCCAAGGTTCCCGATTCCAACGTATCCTCAGAGCACCCGTGCTCTCACCTACGGCCTTTTAAAATACTTACTGTAGTTTAACATTTCTTGACGTTCCTCTGACTCCAGCAGCTTTACAATGTGTCAACTATAATGTTCTCTCCTAGAGCAATTTTGAGGAAAAAGGGGTCGGATTTTGTGAGGTACGGGGGTAGCTTAGTGCTTATTATGTCCTGGACGCTTAGTGCGCCTTCTGTCCTGTCTAACATATAGTCGCTCATCTCAAATGCATGGAAGTATTTCGCTACATTTTCTTCACCAAACTTTATTGTTTTCGCTTTCACTGTTAGCCTGTGGGCAAATGATTTGAAATGCAAGCAGCTGGCCCGAAGCAACTGAGGTAGGCCTACAGCAGTACAAGTGAATCAACGAAAGAATGCAATCAGTCAAACAAGAAGCTAAAACCAACAGACGGAAAAAAGGGGAGGTTTCCAGATGTCTCCCATCTCTGGCAATTTTTTTTTCCCCCCGTACCAGAAATATTTTCAAAAACCTTCGACATAAAATCTGTGTGCGCAGAAGGTGGAAAGGAATGGCGGAGGGGATGGAAGCAATGAATCAGAAGTTTCCTGTCCCCAGAAACTACACGGAGATCTTGTGTCGGGTGGAGACCGTTGCTTAATCTCACTGTCCTTTCCTTTTTCTCCTAATTCCCCGGGTCCACGTGCAGATCCCCACCAGTACCCTCAGAGAATTATTCCGTAGTCCGCCTGGATCCGAATCTCTGCTCAAATGTTTCCACCACGCGGTCGACGCCGACTCGCCCCTTGGCCGGGAGCTTGGGTCATCTGCACGCGGAAGGCAGCACGCGGTCATCTGCAGCCGGACCCAATTACCCACCCACCTAGGTTTGCCTGGGCGGACTGGTCACATTCTGCCACGGGTTGTCCTTCAGTCGCACAGACCCGTCGCTTCCCCGGGTTCAAAAGACAGTTCCATTTAGGCACAGAACAGTCCCAGGTTGAGATCGGAATGGAGTGGAGGTGCGTTTGTCTGCGTGTGTGTTTCGAGACAAGGCTGTGGGACAGACACACACGGAACGGGGCCTGGGGACCCTCGCAGGCAGGGTATCTAGGCCAGCAGCGGCTCTTCTCGGACGGTTCGGGGACTCGGCATCCAGATCAACACGAAGCTCGCGACGGGCAGGCGGAGAAGGTCCGCGTCGCCCCCGGGAAACCAGAACTATTCCCGGAGTCAGGACCATGAACAGCGCACTTTGGATTTGCCGGGCCGAGTGAGGGATTTCTCACAAGTGAGAAAGGACAGGGGGAAATGTTTTAATGGTACATTGAGTCGGTGGCGCGTGTATTTTAGGGACAGACTTTTTTTTTTTTTTAATTTAAAAAACACATAAAATACCGCACATGGTATTTCCGTTGTTGCTGCTGTTCAGTCGCTAAGTCGTGTCCCACTCTACGGGACCCCACGGATTGCAGCACGCCAGGTTTCCCTGCCCTTCACTATCTCCCAGAGTTTGCTCAAATTCATGTCCGCTGTATCGATGATGCCATCCAATCAGATCATCCTCTGTCCCCTTTCTCCTCCTGCCCTCAATTTTTCCCAACGTCAGGGTCTTTTCCAGTGAGTCAGCTCTTCACATCAGGTGGCCAAAACATTCGAGCTTCGGCTTCAGCATCGGTCCTTCCAATGAATATTCAAGGTTGATTTCCTTTATGATTGACTGGTTTGATCTCCTTGCAGTCCAAGGGACCCTCAAGAGGCTTCTCCAGCACAGTTCCACGCTCAGCCCTCTTTATGGTCCAACTCTCTCATCCCTAAAAGACTGCTGGAAATACCATAGCTTTGACCACAGAGAGGGATCTTCATTGGCAAAATGCTGTCTCTGCCTTTTAATCCGCTTTCTAGGTATCTCATAGCTTTTCTTCCAAGGAGCAAGTGTCTTTTAATTTTGTGGCTGCAGTCATCATCCACAGTGATTTTGGAGCCCAAGAAAATAAAATCTGTATTTCTACTAGATGGTTTTGAAAGAAATGGTCACATGTTGAGGTATGGGAAAGTCATGCTGGCTTACATATGTTCGTGCCTAATGAAAGGCAAAAAAAAAAAAAAAAAAAAAAAGTCTGTTTTAAAGGTAAAGCTTAAATGCCTTTCTCCCTGAGAGGTGAGCACTAGTAGTATTTCCCAGGTGCCTGGGCCAGACTAATCTGATGTGAACTGGCTGATCTGCCTTTTTTTTTTTTTTTTTTTTGAAACCTTTAAGGAATGTGCCATTTCACTTTTGATGTTTTTTTGTTCTGACAAGGAATCAGTTCAGTTCACTTGCTCAGTCGAGTCCAACTTTTTGCCACCCCATGAACCGCAGCACACCAGGCTTCCCTGTCCATCACCAACTCCTGGAGCTTGCCCAAAATCATGTCCATCGAGTCGGTGATGCCATCCAACCACCTCATCCTCTGTCATCCCCTTCGCCTCCTGCCTTCAATCTTACCCAGCATCAGGTTCTTTCCCAATGAATCAGTTCTTCACATCAGGTGGCCAAAATATTGGAGCTTCAGCTTCAGCATCAGTCCTTCCAATGAATGTTCAGGACTGATTTCCTTTAGGATAGACTGGTTGGAACTTCCTGCAGTCCAAGGGACTCTCAAGAAGCTTCTCCAACATCACAGTTCTAAAGCATCAGTTGTTTGGTGCCCAGCTTTCTTTATAGTCCACCTCTCACATCCATACATGACTACTGGAAAAACCATAGCTTTGACTAGACGGGCCTTTGTCAGCAAAGTAATGTCCCTGCTTTTAAATATGCTGTCTACGCTGGTCATAGCTTTTCTTCCAAGGAGCAGGCATCTTTTAATTCCATGGCTGCAGTCAGCAACCCATCTGCAGTGATTTTGGAGACCCCCAAAACAGTGAGAGTGAGCCCCCTCTCACTGTTTCCATTGTTTCGCATCTATTTGCCATGAAGTGATGGGACCGGATGCCATGATCTTCGTTTTCTGAATGTTGAGGTTTAAGCCATCTTTTTCACTCTCCTCTTTCACTTTCATCAAGAGGCTCTTTAGTTCTTTGCTTTCTGCCATAAGGGTGGTGTCATCTGCATATTTGAGGTTATTGATGTTTCCCCCGGCAATCTTGATTCCAGCTTGTGCTTCATCCGGCCCAGCGCTTCGCATGATGTACTCTGCGTAGACCTTAAATAAGCAGGGTGACAATATACAGCCTCGACGTACTCTTTTCCCGATTTGGAACCACTCTACTGTTCCATGTCCGGTTCTAACTGTTGCTTCTTGACTTGCATACAGTTTCTCAGGAGGCAGGTCAAGTGGTCTGGTATTCCCATCTCTTGAAGAATTCCCCACAGTTTCTTGTGATCCACACAGTCCAAGGCTTTGGCGTAGTCAATAAAGCAGAAGTAGATGTTTTTCTAGAATTCTCCTGCTTTTTCAATGATCCACCAGATGTTGACAATTTGATCTCTGGTTCCTCTGCCTTTTCTAAATCCAGCTTCAACATCTGGAAGTTCACAGCTCACGTCCTGTTGAAGCCTGGCTTGGAGAATTTTGAGCATTACATTGCTAGCGTGTGAGATGAGTGCAATTGTGTGGTAGTTTGAATATTCTTTGGCACTGCCTTTCTTTGGGACTGGAATGAAAACTGACCTTTTCCAGTCCTGGGGCCTCTGCTGAGATTTCCACATTTGCTGTCCGATTGGGTGCAGCACTTTCACAGCATCACCTTTTAGGATTTGAAATAGCTCAACTGGAATTCCATTACCTCCACTAGCTTTGTTCATAGTGGTGCTTCCTAAGCCCCACTTGACTTCCCATTCCAGGATGTCTGGTTCTAGGTGAATGATCACACCATCGTGGTTATCTGGCTCATGAAGATATTTTTTTGTATAGTTCTTCTGTGTATTCTTGCCACCTCTTCTTAATATCTTCTGCTTCTGTTAGGTCCATACCATTTCTGTCCTTTATTGTGCCCATCTTTGCATGAAATGTTCCCTTGGTATCTCTAACTTTCTTGAAGCGATCTCCAGTCTTTCCCATGCTATTGTTTTCCTCTATTTCTTTGCATTGACCACTGAGGAAGGCTTTCTTATCTCTCCTAGCTATTCTTTGGAGCTCTGCATTCAAATGGGTATATCTTTCTTTTTCTCCTTTGCCTTTCACTTCTCTTCTTTTCTCAGCTATTTGTAAGGCCTCCTCAGACAACCATTCTGCCTTTTTGCATTTCTTTTTCTTGGGGATGGTCTCGATCACTGCCTCCTGTCCAATGTCACCAACCTCTGTCCACAGTTCTTCAGGCACTCTGTCTGTCATATTCTAATCCCTTGAATCTATTTTGTCACTTCTGTTGTATAATCATAAGGGATTTGATTTAGGTCATACCTGAATGGCCTAGTGCTTTTCCCTGCTTTCTTCAATTTAAGTCTGAAAATTGCAATAAGGAGTTCATGATCTGAGCCACAGTCAGCTCCCGATCTTGTTTTTGCTGACTGTATAGAGCTTCTCCATCTTTGGCTGCAAAGACTATCAGATCAGATCAGATCAGATCAGTCGCTCAGTCGTGTCCGACTCTTTGCGACCCCATGAATGGCAGCACGCCAGCACTCCCTGTCCATCACCAACTCCCGGAGTTCACTCAGACTCACGTCCATCGAGTCACCGATGCCATCCAGCCATCTCATCCTCTGTCATCCCCTTCTCCTCCTGCCCCCAATCCCTCCCAGCATCAGAGTCCTTTCCAATGAGTCAATTCTTCACATGAGGTGGCCAAAGTACTGGAGTTTCAGCTTTAGCATCATTCCTTCCAAAGAAATCCCAGGGCTGATCTCCTTCAGAATGGACTGGTTGGATCTCCTTGCAGTCCAAGGGACTCTCAAGAGTCTTCTCCAACACCACAGTTCAAAAGCATCAATTCTTCGGCGCTCAGCCTTCTTCACAGTCCAACTCTCACATCCATACATGACCACAGGAAAAACCATAGCCTTGACTAGACGCACCTTTGCTGGCAAAGTAATGTCTCTGCTTTTGAATATGCTATCTAGGTTGGTCATAACTTTCCTTCCAAGGAGTAAGCGTCTTTTAATTTCATGGCTGCAGTCACCATCTGTAGTGATTTTGGAGCCCAGAAAAATAAAGTCTGACACCGTTTCCACTGTTTCCCCATCTATTTCCCATGAAGTGGTGGGACCGGATGCCATGATCTTCGTTTTCTGAATGTTGAGCTTTAAGCCAACTTTTTCACTCTCCACTTTCACTTTCATCAAGAGGCTTTTGAGTTCCTCTTCACTTTCTGCCATAAGGGTGGTGTCATCTGCATATCTGAGGTTCTTGATATTTCTCCCGGCAATCTTGATTCCAGCTTGTGTTTCTTCCAGTCCAGCGTTTCTCATGATGTACTCTGCATAGAAGTTAAATAAGCAGGGTGACAATATACAGCCTTGACGTACTCCTTTTCCTATTTGGAACCAGTCTGTTGTTTCATGTCCAGTTCTAACTGTTGCTTCCTGACCTGCATACAAATTTCCCAAGAGGCAGATCAGGTGGTCTGGTATTCCCATCTCTTTCAGAATTGTCCACAGTTTATTGTGATCCACACAGTCCAAGGCTTTGGCATAGTCAATAAAGCAGAAGTATATGTTTTTCTGGAACTCTCTTGTTTTTTCCATGATCCAGCAGATGTTGGCAATTTGATCTCTGGTTCCTCTGCCTTTTCTAAAACCAGCTTGAACATCAGGAAGTTCACGGTTCACATATTGCTGAAGCCTGGCTTGGAGAATTTTGAGCATTACTTTACCAGCGTGTGAGATGAGTGCAATTGTGTGGTAGTTTGAGCATTCTTTGGTATTGCCTTTCTTTGGGGTTGGAATGAAAACTGACCTTTTCCAGTCCTGTGGCCACTGCTGAGTTTTCCAAATTTGCTGGCATATTGAGTGCAGCACTTTCACAGCATCATCTTTCAGGATTTGGAATAGCTCAACTGGAATTCCATCACCTCCACTAGCTTTGTTCGTAGTGATGTTTTGTAAGGCCCACTTGACTTCACATTCCAGGATGTCTGGCTCTAGGTCAGTGATCACACCATCGTGATTACCTGGGTCGTGAAGATCTTTTTTGTACAGTTCTTCTGTGCATTCTTGCCATCTCTTCTTAATATCTTCTGCTTCTGTTAGGTCCATACCATTTCTTTTTTTTTTTTAGGTCCATACCATTTCTGTCCTTTATCGAGCTCATCTTTGCATGAAATGTTCCTTTGGTATCTCTGATTTTCTTGAAGAGATCCCTAGTCTTTCCCATTCTGTTGTTTTCCTCTATTTCTTTGTGTTGATCGCTGAAGAAGGCTTTCTTATCTCTTCTTGCTATTCTTTGGAACTCAGCATTCAGATGTTTATATCTTTCCTTTTCTCCTTTGCTTCTCACTTCTCTTCTTTTCACAGCTATTTGTAAGGCCTCCCCAGGCAGCCATTTTGCTTTTTTGCATTTCTTTTCTATGGGAATGGTCTTGATCCCTGTCTCCTGTACAATGTCACGAACCTCATTCCATAGTTCATCAGGCACTCTATCTATCAGATCTAGGCCCTTAAATCTATTTCTCACTTCCCCTGTATAATCATAAGGGATTTGATTTAGGTCATACCTGAATGGTCTAGTGTTTTTCCCTACTTTCTTCAATTTCAGTCTGAATTTGGCAATAAGGAGTTCGTGGTCTGAGCCACAGTCAGCTCCTGGTCTTGTTTTTGCTGACTGTATAGAGCTTCTCCATCTTTGGCTGCAAAGAATATAATCAATCTGCTTTCGGTGTTGACCATCTGGTGATGTCCATATATAGAGTCTTCTCTTGTGTTGTTGGAAGAGGGTGTTTGTTCTGACCAGTGCATTTTCTTGGCAAAACTCTATTAGTCTTTGCCCTGCTTCATTCCGTATTCCAAGGCCAAATTTGCCGGTTACTCCAGGTGTTTCTTGACTTCCTGCTTTTGCATTCCAGTCCCCTATAATGCAAAGGACATCTTTTTTGGGTGTTAGTTCTAAAAGGTCTTGTAGGTCTTCATAGAACCGTTCAACTTCAGCTTCTTCAGCGTTTCTGGTTGGGGCATAGTCTTGGCTTACTGTGATATTGAATGGTTTGCCTTGGAAACGAACAGAGATCATTCTGTCGTTTTTGAGATTGCATCCAAGTACTGCATTTCGGACTCTTTTGTTGACCATGATGGCCACTCCATTTCTTCTGAGGGATTCCTGCCCGCAGTAGTAGATATAATGGTCATCTGAGTTAAACTCACCCATTCCAGTCCATTTCAGTTCGCTGATTCCTAGAATGTCGACATCAACCTATATAAATATATATAATCAATCTATATAAATAGACACGGTATAAAACTGCTGAAAACCGTGTTTCTCCGGAGCCGTTCATCAGAATAAGTGAGAGACACTCACACGGGGCTATCGTCCTTAGTTTGGCTTGATTCACGCTTTTTCTTCTGTTCCGGGTATAGACTGCTTGTTGATTATTTCCCTTGACACCTGAGTACAGACTGCAAAACGGGGGCTCCCGCGTTCAGGGAAGTGATACCTCGATGTCTGCACTCCCATTGCCTCTGCGCTGGTGGAGCTCAGCACCCGGGGGTGGCAGATCCCTGAAATTCTAACTGAGGGAGTCGGGCAGATTGGCCGGGCTGTCCACCGGGACCACCGCTGTTGCCCGCTGCGGTCTAAAGGGGGCTGCGTGGTTTGAATGCCTGGGAGTTTTCTCCAATATTTGGGGGAATTTTAGCTGACTTTTACTCAGATTAGATCAGACTAGATCTCAGATTCTGTGAACTTTGAGAGGACAAATGGATGAAAGGCAGGAAGCGGTGTTTCTGAAAGGGTCGCCTGCCACCTGAACATCTGAGACCTATTTTATGACATGACCCTTAAGCTTATGGCCTCAAATCCTCTCCATGGCCTCTCCTATGTCTCCAGCTTCATTTCACACTTCACTGCCCCCTTCTCTCCCCACCACCCTGTCCTCTCATTTCCCAGAGACTTGTGAATATATTATTTGTTCCCCCTCTGTTCCTAGTTACGATCTCCTCAACCTCGAAACTTCCCCTCCATCATCACTCCTTCAGATAAAACTTCCCCAAAGCTTTCTGCATAAATCTTCACATTTCTGTTAGCTTCTGTACACCTGGTCTTTTATTGCAAAGGCCAGTTAGGCAACAGATGGCAATGCTGGGGTGAGAAAGCATTGCATTCTGGATTCCAAGTTTGTGCCATCAAGAACATTACTATGCCCTGTCTCTCTCAACATCCAACATCCTTCTCTCAAGGCAGTTGTATATTTTGACGTGTTCCTTATGCCCAACTTGAAAACAAAAAGAAACATATAACCACGGTGTCTAAAGAGAGCATGTCTGCCTGTTTAAATTTTGTGTGGTATTAAATCATTTCCTGAATTCCAGCAGTCTCTGCCTAATGTGGTTTCTGCACCTTTGAGTATACCTTTCCTGCCTTCTTGCCTCTTTTTGCCTTTACCATTGACTTCTGCATGCTTTTATCTGACGCATGATTTATCATAGAATTTGGCCATGATTCTCCCTCTTAGGGAGTATTAACTACTCTTAACAGTAAGAGGAGTAGAATGTGATTCTTAGGGCCAAATGCACTTCCAAACCAAATAAGTGTACTTTATTTTAAAAACACTTAGTTAAAGAGAATACAGGGCAGTCAGTAACCATCCGCAGACGCATCATCAGGGCCCCAAAGAAGTATAGAATAGATGAGGGAGGTGGAAGCACGCCAGATTAACAGGTAGCAGAAATTAACCAAGAGCACTCCCAGCAGAAAACTTGCTCTCAAGGAGTGACTTCTTTCTATCATGTATGGAAAGTCCTAAGGGTTAAATTTGCTTGTAATCCAAAATGTAGACATGGAAAGCAACGTTGTAGTACGTACACTAACCCCAAATGAAGAGAATCGGTGGGAGTCATCAGTTTCGGGGTTATTTCTATCTTCATAGCAGAACCAGCGACTTCGGAGGCCTCATTGAAATAGACATGCTTAAGCCCTCTCGTCGCAGGGGGCCAGTGGCGCAATGGATAACGCGTCTGACTACGGATCAGAAGATTCTAGGTTCGACTCCTGGCTGGCTCGAAACCTTTTGCACAACTGATCTTCCTGCACTTGAACCACACCCCAACTCTCCAAGCTTTGGCGGCTCACAAGCGCTACGAAAAGCTCCCTCAGCCTTGCTTCTTGTTACCCCGTGGGGCCATCCTACGTCTTGTGGGAGTCCGAAGGACCCTTCAAGTGATTGCGATCACTGGAACATCCACAATCAAGCATTTTCTGGTTTCGATCTCCCACAGCAAATACGGAGGGGGAAAGGACCACATAGGGACACCTGTACTGAGTTTCACATCAAACAGGCTTTAAGAAAAAAGAAGAGGAGGACGAGGAACAAGAAAGAGATGGAACGTAGGAAGGAAGAAGGCTCGGCAAGTGTCTTCGCCACTTATTCCCACTGGGTTACCCTTCACCACGCCCTCCCCTCTTCCTAATAGAAAGAAGAGTGGCTTTGACTGAGGAAACGTTAAATCCAAGAAAGCCCAGGGTGTTGGGCACCGGATGTCGGAGCTGGCCCTGCACCCCGACTTCCAGAAGAGCGCCGGTAGGACAGTTTCAAGAGGGAGGAGTAACACGCTATTTTTTTTTTTTTTTTTTTTTAAGCAACCCAAGTTACATTACATACAACTCCAGGGTTCAAACAGGTAACACCTTGAGTGATAAGGAGCAAAAGTCCCCTTGGCCCGTACGGGGATCGAACCCGCGACCTTGGCGTTATTAGCACCACGCTCTAACCAACTGAGCTAACCGGCCATGACAAGTCTTGCTCTACAACTTAAGACCTCTGTTTGCCGCGGTTACACTTCTTTTTCGTGGTCCTCGGAGAGCTGTTCCACGCGTAACCCAACAAACATCTGCTGTGACCTCTGCACACAAAGCCAAACTCGGACAGCAGCCCTTTGGACCAAAGGCCGCCAAGCGAGGGAGCAGGAGACGAGCCTCACGTCCACTCCCTCTTGGTCTTTCAGTTAGCGGTGTTTTGTTGTTGTCTGTCTGTCTGTCTGTCTTCTCTGTCTGTTTGTTTGTTTGTTTCAAGCGGAAGACCAAAGAATCTGGGATTGATCACCGACTTTTGACATTTCAGGATTCAGGATGTTTCCGGTTTACCGTTCGCTGCCCTCGTAGTCCACGGCTCGGAGATTCTTTAGCTCAGCTTGCCCCGGAGAAACAAACTGACTTTGGATGTTACTGATGATATCTACAACAGCAGTGTTAGTGCCTTGAGGATGTTACCGACCACAGCAATTCTAGTCTGACTCTGGTTGATTTGTGCTCAACTGGCACAGAACTGAGGTCAGGGGGGACAAGTAAGGACTGCCTGGCAGATCAGTGGGCATTTGCCCCTCTCCGCCCCTCGGTTTCTATCAGCCAAACACTGCCCGTCACAGAATGGGCAGCTGCTAGAGTTCAAGGGCACCGAATCGCGCTTACTTTTCAACCAGGATCATTGAATCGTCTTCAGTCATTGCAATCTTTTTCTGGCACTCAAGAGATGGTGATCACAGAACTTCCTAAGGTCACACAAACCCACATAAGACAAAATCGAGCAGTTCTCCGACATCTACTGTACCCGGACGCTGCCTAAAACGTCTGCTCTGCCTTTGGCAAGGAATTCTTCGCTTAGAGGTAGTATTTGCTTAGTGTGACTCATTGACTGTAGCATTGTTGGTCGTGATAGGAGGGCGCACTAACGTCGACCATTTCCTGAAAGAGAAAACCGATTCGGTGTGGCCAGCTTGGGCTAGCCGGGAATCTCCTTTCCCGCTTGGACACCATCAGCCGGGGAGGGAAAACATGATCAAGGAGCCGAGAAAGCAAGTTTCCGTAGTGTAGTGGTTATCACGTTCGCCTCACACGCGAAAGGTCCCCGGTTCGAAACCGGGCGGGAACAGCTTCGCTCTTCGGAGTTTGCATTTTGAACCGTTCTCCGGAACCTCTCAGGAACCTTCCGAGAAACCGAACTCCCACCGAGTCTCACCGGTAAACCTGGGGGAACTACCGACGATCCGACCCATCGGAATAGTCTTCAGGCACCGTATTCCATCTCGTACGGCAGAGCCTGCACTCAGCCCAGCTTAAGGCGCTTTCTGCGAGCCTTTTACACAAACAGCAAATTCTTCCATGGATTCCCCGGGCCGTAGACCGCAGCTTCCTCCGAAAACCTTCGGTTTCCTCGTTCACGTCAAGGAATACGACCGAAAACCAATTGTGCCTTCTTTTCCTTTGGTTTTCTTCTCCGAGAAAGCGTCTCATTCTTTTGACTGAGGATGGAAGGCAACGACAATGACGAAACTCTCTTAAGAGAAGCAACAGTAAGGGTCAGTTGGAACTTGACATTTTGGAGGGGGAGGCGGGGGCCGTAAGAGGAAAGGAAGAAGAGAAGAGGACTCACGCAGTCAGGGGCCGGTTAGCTCAGTTGGTTAGAGCGTGGTGCTAATAACGCCAAGGTCGCGGGTTCGATCCCCGTACGGGCCACTGTTCTCTTTGGTCACCTCCTCCAGGAGGCTGCCAACTGTTTTCCGAGAAAACTTGCCTCTTAACCTACACAGCCCTGAGAATAGTGCCTAGAGTCCCCTTGCGGTTGTGCCTGTCCCGTCGGGACGCCAGGCTCGTCAGTCCTCCACCCTCTCCTGGAGGATGCTGTCTAACCACATCGTCCTCTGCCGACGCCTTCTCCTTTTGCCTTCCGTCTTTCCCAGGATCAGGGTCTTTTCCAGTGAGCTGGCTCTTCGCATCGGGTGGCCAAAGTGTTGGAGCTCCAGCTTCAGCGACCGTCCTTCCAATGAATACTCGGGGTGGGTCTCCTTTAGGATTGACTGCTTTGATCTCCTTGCAGTCCAAGGGACTCTCAAGAGTCTTCTCCAGCACCACACTTCGAAAGCATGAATTCTTTCGCGCTCAGCCTTCTTTATGGTCCAGCTCTCACATCCGTACATGACTACTGGAAAAACCATAGCTTTGACTGTACGGACCTTTGTCGGCAAAGTTACGTCTCCGCTTTTTAAGTTACGTCTCCGCCGTCTAGGTTGGTCATAGCTCTTCTTCCAAGGAGCAAGCGTCTTTTAATCTCGTGGCTGCAGTCACCGTCCGCATTGATTTTGGCGTTTTCCCCTTCTGTTTGCCATGAAGTGATGGGACCGGATGCCGTGATCTTAGTTTTCTGAATGTTGAGGTTTAAGCCAGCTTTTTCACTCTCCTCTTTCACCTTCATCAAGAGGCTCTTCAGTTCCTCTTCGCCTTCTGCCATCAGAGTGGTATCATCTGCGTATCTGAGGTTGTTGATAGTTCTCCTGGCAATCTTGATTCCAGCTCGTGATTCATCCAGCCCGGCCTTTCACATGATGTACCCTGCATAGAAATTTAATAAGCAGGGTGCCAATATACATACAGCTTTGTCCTATGCCTTTCCCAATTTTGAACCAGTCCGTTGTTCCACGTCCAGTTCTAACTGTTGCTTCTTGACCCATATACGGGTTTCCCAGGAGACAGGTAAGGAGACAGTTAGAGTCCTCTAACTGTGTTCCAAACCCGCCACCCTCACATACCTTTTATCCACTCGTTACCCAGTTCAGCTCTCCACTTACCACAAGCCCAACATTTTTCCAGGCAGGCAGGGTTCTCTTTCCTCCGGGACCAATAGATGAGGACAGAGAGCTGGGCAGGGTCAGAGGGTGGCCTAACACGAAAAATTTGGTGGGAGGTGGGGGCAGGGGCAGTGGAAAAGTTTCCTGGCAACCTTTTGTCAAAAGCGTATTCGATTTTAAATTGTCTTTCCAAAGTAGTTGCTCAATCAACGCCCTTTCTCAAATCCTCAAGAGATACAAAGTAAGGAGGCATTCTTAAAAGGTCGTTCTTTCCATGTCTCTGAAGACCCTTTAAGGTGAACTGACAGCCAAGATTGCCTTGTGAGGAGAGACGGCGCAAGGTGGTGGACTGATTCGGGATGCTTCCTCTCCCTACGTGTCTGCAGCACTTTGACCACTTTGAACAAGAAACACAAGACCACAAGACTGACTTTTTTTTTTTTTTTTTTTAGGCCAGGAATCAAATCTGGACTCTTGTCATCAGTTGACAGCCGTGCATCTCCCACGATTGCTTCTGATTTCAAAGGACAATTCAGTATCACGGTCCCTTCTCTGATCACTGTGGGGATTCTTTCCCCAGCCTTGTATAGTTTCCCTACCTGTGTGCGCTGACCAGTGTTAAGGTCCATGTGGAGAGCTTCCGGGAGTTTCCTCTTCTCCCGGCTCTGTCCTTTCCGGTGCTCTGTCCTGCCGTCTCCAGCTGTCTTGGTCTCCTGGACTTTATCCGCCCCAACATTTCAACTCAGAGAATTCACCAGCCTCTGCCTGCACTGGGCCTTGGAAACTCTCTCAAGGCAGTAAAAACTCGGGTGCAATCCTAGATCTCACGTCAGTTCCCAGCAAAATCGCTCATTCATTTCTTTTCTGTCAGAGATTACCATCCTTCTTTGCCTGATGTTTGGTGTCTGGAAAAGTGTTTCTGATCTGTTTTGGTTCTTTCAGGCAGGAGGGTGCGTCTGATCCTTGCAATTTTGTCTCGGCTGGAAACAGGCCTTTCCACTCTTTGGAGGAGGAAGAGGGGGAAGCTGAGGCCTCTTCGGTTTGTGGGTTTCTGCTCTGGGGTTGCAGGCTGCGGGGGAGCAGACAGGGACAGGTTGGTTAGTGCAGCGGCCTGTCCTAGGGGCAGTTGGCATCGCCTTTCCGGGAAACATGGGGCCTCCTGCTGCTTGTGGCAAGCAGTGTGTGCAGATATTGGGCTCGGGCTCCAGGTTCCAGCTGGGTCAACCTATCTGGAGGGTTCAGGCTACAGGCCCCAGCGCCGGTCACATGGTCTTCTCCGGTGTACCAGTGTGAGTGTGTCAGTGTGTGTGTGTGCCAGGGCTGGTGGTGGGAGAGGAGGGCTCTGGTGGGAGAGCAGGGCCTGAGTCCAGGAGTGCCGAGGGGCTGACGTCACCAAAACGGGCATTCGGATCTCTGGCGGGCCGGCAGGCTGAAGGTGGGCGCTTTCTGATGAGGGGGCGGGAGCCTTGGAAGATGGGCGATCCGCACACTCTTTCCTCATCGCCGCCTGGCTGTCACCCGCGGGACATCGGAACACCTACCTGCTGCACCAGTGCCTTCCCCCTGGGTCAATTCCAGTCGTCCTCCTTGGTGGCCGGGTGATGATTGCCACTTGGCAGAGCCTCAGAGGCTGGGACTGGATGAACCAGTGGGACTCGCCCAGCACCTGAGTCCGCCGGAGCCACGCCTCTCAGTCCCTTGATGCCTCTAGTCCCCTTTCTCTCTCTCTCTCTCTCTCGTTCTCCTTTCCTTTAGGTTATTACATCTCCGTGGGACCCTTTCCCCAACCCTTTATTAAAGAATATTTTAAAATGTAAAGAGCTTACGTGTAAATTGAGCTGGATGAACTTAACCGAGGTATACTACTCCCACGTGACCACCGCCCAGCTCGAGGTTCAGGACATGCCAATTAGTCCAGAAAATCGCCTTATGCCCCCTCGCCAGTCAATATTGCCTCCCGCAAGCTCATCGCTGTCTGATTTCTAGCGCCAGGTAATGTGCCTGCTCTTGAATTTCGTAGAAACGGAGTCATATAGCATATCCTCTGGTAAGACTCTTTTTCTTTTTCTTGCCTAGGGCAATAGTTCTGAAAGTGATTTGAGTCTTTACACGTACAATAAGTCGTAGAAGTTTGATCTTATCGCTGGGAGATTTATTCTTTCGATTTTATAAACAAACCAAAATTTATCTGTACAAGGAAATGGGACGTTGCTCATGATACTCATAGTAGGGAAAAAGCAGCCTAGTCAGGCCACCTGTCAGCAGAGTGGCGCAGCGGGAGCGTGCTGGGCCCATAACCCAGAGGTCGATGGATCGAAACCATCCTCTGCTAGGCTTTCTTTTCGTGACACCCATCCAGTTCCTCGCTCGAGCATCACGGGCACAACACAGTTCGTCAGCTTACAGATGCACCGTCTCCTTTCACCACTCCTAGAACCGTTGCCACCGCCTTCCTAATCTTTACAAACCAGCAAGCGTTTTCCTTTCCCGTCCTTTCTCTTTTCTTTTTTTTCCTTTCGTCCTGGGCGAGGGCCCTGGGGCCGGGGCGGGGGGCGGGGGTGAGGGTGTAATAGCAAAATCGGCCCTCCTCACTCATTTCCAAAGAGAGGCAAACCTCTGGCCCTTCTTACTTCGGAATAGTTGACAAGTTTACTGTCCATTTCCGATGGATCAGCACTACTTCTTCCAGGGAATAACATACACACTTGACTCCAGTTAGGGTTTTATATCTTCTTTACACTCGAAAGAAAAAACTTTTCTTGTTTGTTTGTTTTTCTTGATTTCTGCCTGGGGACTGGTCCGCGAGTCTCCTACTGTCTGTCCCTTGTCTTTTCACGACTATACGTATGCTGTGCGACGAGGTGGCCGAGTGGTTAAGGCGATGGACTGCTAATCCATTGTGCTCTGCACGCGTGGGTTCGAATCCCATCCTCGTCGTCTGGTTGCGTTTATGGCCTTCTGCTGTGGCTCAGCTGGTGAAGAAACCACCACTCGCAATGCGGGAGACTTGGATTCCATCCCTGTGTGGGGCAGATGTCCACTCCGGATATCTACGCCTCTCTTTTCACTCCTATAGGTCAAGTTAACGGGAATTTAAAAAAAAATCCTTCTCGAAGGCAATACACCTTGCTGTTACTTATGAAGAACCCAATCGCATTCAGTTTGTGGGAAAAACAGAAGGAAAAGAGTTAATTTCAAAAACGCAGGAGAATCAGATTACAGAAAATAGAGAAAACGTCACCGTGACTGCGATGCAATGTGAGTACTGAAGAAGAATGAGAATTAAAGCTGGAGTCACAGCAGGTTAAAAGACTATCAAAGTGTGAAAGGTTCCCCAAGGAAGGAGTAAAGAATCAGTTCTTTGTGTAAAGTCTCTGAAAAAGACTGCAGTTTGAAGAATGGTACTGGGCACAAACATGGAACTATAAAGGCTTTCCAACCAGTAATACATTTTAAAAGTTTCCAGACGCTACAGTTTCCTGCGAGACGAGGTGGCCGAGTGGTTAAGGCGATGGACTGCTAATCCATTGTGCTCTGCACGCGTGGGTTCGAATCCCATCCTCGTCGTCTGGTTGTGTTTATGGCCTTCTGCTGTGGCTCAGCTGGTGAAGAAACCACCACCCGCAATGCAGGAAACTTGGATTCCATCCCAGTGTGGGGCAGCTGTCCACTCCAGTGTTTTGGCGCTTAGAATTCCATGGACTACAGTCCACCTGGTCACAAAGAGTGGGACACGACTAAGTGACTTTCACTTCTACATGGTTACTAAATTTAGATCAAGTTAGCTGGAATGTTTTGTAAATCCACCTTGAATGCAATGCATGTTGCTATTACTTATAAAGACACCAGTCGCATGCACTTTATGGGAAGAATGAGCAAAGGAATTAAGTTTGAAAGGCAGGAGAAAATGAAATGAATATGGTATAATAAATAGGTTTCTGCATCACAATTCAACTGGCAAATTCAAGAAGGAAAACACAGAAATCTTAGGAAAGTTTTCCCTTTTTTGTACAGTACTGTTTAATGAGTCCTTACACTGTGACAAGAAAATAAAAATTCCTTGAAAGAGCAAGCACCATAAATAATGAGAAAATTTCAAAAAAATCAAATAGAAAAATAAAAATCTTCTGAAGTTGGGGCTGGGAGGATGGTGGAGGGTATGGGGGGATTGGGAGGGTGAGGTGAGGTGTGGAGGGACCTGCTCTCCTTTACTTATTGCTTTGAAGATGTTCTTATTTGGAAGCCCACTAAACTAACATACTTCAACTTATTTTGCCTGGTTACCCTATGCACTCATCTCACACGCTGGTAAAGTAATCCTCAAAATTCTCCAAGCCAGGCTTCAGCAATATGTGAACTGTGAACTTCCTGATGTTCAAGCTGGTTTTAGAAAAGGCAGAGGAACCAGAGATCAAATTGCCAATATCTGCTGGATCATGGAAAAAGCAAGAGAGTTCCAGAAAAACATCTAATTCTGCTTTATTGACTATGCCAAAGCCTTTGACTGTGTGGATCACAATAAACTGTGGACAATTCTGAAAGAGATGGGAATACCAGACCACCTGATCTGCCTCTTGAGAAATTTGTATGCAGGTCAGGAAGCAACAGTTAGAACTGGACATGAAACAACAGACTGGTTCCAAATAGGAAAAGGAGTTCGTCAAGGCTGTATATTGTCACCCTGCTTATTTAACTTCTATGCAGAGTACATCATGAGAAACGCTGGACTGGAAGAAACACAAGCTGGAATCAAGATTGCCGGGAGAAATATCAAGAACCTCAGATATGCAGATGACACCACCCTTATGGCAGAAAGTGAAGAGGAACTGAAAAGCCTCTTGATGAAAGTGAAAGTGGAGAGTGAAAAAGTTGGCTTAAAGCTCAACATTCAGAAAACGAAGATCATGGCATCCGGTCCCACCACTTCATGGGAAATAGATGGGGAAACAGTGGAAACAGTGTCAGACTTTATTTTTCTGGGCTCCAAAATCACTGCAGATGGTAACTGCAACCATGAAATTAAAAGATACTTGCTCCTTGGAAGAAAAGTTATGACCAACCTAGACAGCATATTAAAAAGCAAAGACATTACTTTGCCAACAAATGTCCATCTAGTCAAAGCTATGGTTTTTCCTGTGGTCATGTATGGATGTGAGAGTTGGACTATAAAGAAAGCTGTGTGCCAAAGAATTGATGCTTTTGAACTGTGGTGTTAGAGAAGACTCTTGAGAGTCCCTTGGATTGCAAGGGGGTCCAACCAGTCCATCTAAAGGAAACCAGTCCTGAATATTCATTTGAAGGACTTATGCTGAAGCTGAAACTCCAATACTTTGGCCACTTGATGTGAATAACTGACTCCTTGGAAAAGACCCTGATGCTGGGAAAGATTGAAGGCAGGAGGAGAAGGGGACAACAGAGGATGAGGTGGTTAGATGGCATCACTGACTCAATGGACTTCACTGACTTGGTGAGTTGGTGATGGACAGGGAGGACTGGCATGCTGCAGTCCATGGGATCGCAAACAGTCAGACACGACTGAACTGTACTGAACTGACCCTCTAAATTGTTCGGAGGAGGGAATACCTGGGTTCAGACCAAAACTTTGGATCCATTGACTCTGCAATTTGTGCCACAACATGATAGATATAAGCCGTATATCATACCCTAAGAATGGACAGCAATAGCACTCAGTCAGGCATGGAACAGCACTAAACTAAGATCTAGAATGAGTGGAGAACGAAAAGATGTGAAACGAGGGCAGAGGTTGAGCACTAGAGTGTCATCAATGAGGAATGAGATTATAGAAAACAGAGAAAATCGCCACAGTGTGAATACGGGAGTAACCAGGATGGAAATGAAACTGCAAGAACAAAGAAAGTGAGAGGTAGAATGAGGACAAGCAGAAAATTATATACAGTTCTTTTGTCAAGATACAGAGCAAAATTTACTTTTCCCCTCCACTAGAAAGTCCGACGAGGATGGGATTCGAACCCACGCGTGCAGAGCACAATGGATTAGCAGTCCATCGCCTTAACCACTCGGCCACCTCGTCTCGCAGGAAACTGTAGCGTCTGGAAACTTTTAAAATGTATTACTGGTTGGAAAGCCTTTATAGTTCCATGTTTGTGCCCAGTACCATTCTTCAAACTGCAGTCTTTTTCAGAGACTTTACACAAAGAACTGATTCTTTACTCCTTCCTTGGGGAACCTTTCACACTTTGATAGTCTTTTAACCTGCTGTGACTCCAGCTTTAATTCTCATTCTTCTTCAGTACTCACATTGCATCGCAGTCACGGTGACGTTTTCTCTATTTTCTGTAATCTGATTCTCCTGCGTTTTTGAAATTAACTCTTTTCCTTCTGTTTTTCCCACAAACTGAATGCGATTGGGTTCTTCATAAGTAACAGCAAGGTGTATTGCCTTCGAGAAGGATTTTTTTTTAAATTCCCGTTAACTTGACCTATAGGAGTGAAAAGAGAGGCGTAGATATCCGGAGTGGACATCTGCCCCACACAGGGATGGAATCCAAGTCTCCCGCATTGCGAGTGGTGGTTTCTTCACCAGCTGAGCCACAGCAGAAGGCCATAAACGCAACCAGACGACGAGGATGGGATTCGAACCCACGCGTGCAGAGCACAATGGATTAGCAGTCCATCGCCTTAACCACTCGGCCACCTCGTCGCACAGCATACGTATAGTCGTGAAAAGACAAGGGACAGACAGTAGGAGACTCGCGGACCAGTCCCCAGGCAGAAATCAAGAAAAACAAACAAACAAGAAAAGTTTTTTCTTTCGAGTGTAAAGAAGATATAAAACCCTAACTGGAGTCAAGTGTGTATGTTATTCCCTGGAAGAAGTAGTGCTGATCCATCGGAAATGGACAGTAAACTTGTCAACTATTCCGAAGTAAGAAGGGCCAGAGGTTTGCCTCTCTTTGGAAATGAGTGAGGAGGGCCGATTTTGCTATTACACCCTCACCCCCGCCCCCCGCCCCGGCCCCAGGGCCCTCGCCCAGGACGAAAGGAAAAAAAAGAAAAGAGAAAGGACGGGAAAGGAAAACGCTTGCTGGTTTGTAAAGATTAGGAAGGCGGTGGCAACGGTTCTAGGAGTGGTGAAAGGAGACGGTGCATCTGTAAGCTGACGAACTGTGTTGTGCCCGTGATGCTCGAGCGAGGAACTGGATGGGTGTCACGAAAAGAAAGCCTAGCAGAGGATGGTTTCGATCCATCGACCTCTGGGTTATGGGCCCAGCACGCTCCCGCTGCGCCACTCTGCTGACAGGTGGCCTGACTAGGCTGCTTTTTCCCTACTATGAGTATCATGAGCAACGTCCCATTTCCTTGTACAGATAAATTTTGGTTTGTTTATAAAATCGAAAGAATAAATCTCCCAGCGATAAGATCAAACTTCTACGACTTATTGTACGTGTAAAGACTCAAATCACTTTCAGAACTATTGCCCTAGGCAAGAAAAAGAAAAAGAGTCTTACCAGAGGATATGCTATATGACTCCGTTTCTACGAAATTCAAGAGCAGGCACATTACCTGGCGCTAGAAATCAGACAGCGATGAGCTTGCGGGAGGCAATATTGACTGGCGAGGGGGCATAAGGCGATTTTCTGGACTAATTGGCATGTCCTGAACCTCGAGCTGGGCGGTGGTCACGTGGGAGTAGTATACCTCGGTTAAGTTCATCCAGCTCAATTTACACGTAAGCTCTTTACATTTTAAAATATTCTTTAATAAAGGGTTGGGGAAAGGGTCCCACGGAGATGTAATAACCTAAAGGAAAGGAGAACGAGAGAGAGAGAGAGAGAGAAAGGGGACTAGAGGCATCAAGGGACTGAGAGGCGTGGCTCCGGCGGACTCAGGTGCTGGGCGAGTCCCACTGGTTCATCCAGTCCCAGCCTCTGAGGCTCTGCCAAGTGGCAATCATCACCCGGCCACCAAGGAGGACGACTGGAATTGACCCAGGGGGAAGGCACTGGTGCAGCAGGTAGGTGTTCCGATGTCCCGCGGGTGACAGCCAGGCGGCGATGAGGAAAGAGTGTGCGGATCGCCCATCTTCCAAGGCTCCCGCCCCCTCATCAGAAAGCGCCCACCTTCAGCCTGCCGGCCCGCCAGAGATCCGAATGCCCGTTTTGGTGACGTCAGCCCCTCGGCACTCCTGGACTCAGGCCCTGCTCTCCCACCAGAGCCCTCCTCTCCCACCACCAGCCCTGGCACACACACACACTGACACACTCACACTGGTACACCGGAGAAGACCATGTGACCGGCGCTGGGGCCTGTAGCCTGAACCCTCCAGATAGGTTGACCCAGCTGGAACCTGGAGCCCGAGCCCAATATCTGCACACACTGCTTGCCACAAGCAGCAGGAGGCCCCATGTTTCCCGGAAAGGCGATGCCAACTGCCCCTAGGACAGGCCGCTGCACTAACCAACCTGTCCCTGTCTGCTCCCCCGCAGCCTGCAACCCCAGAGCAGAAACCCACAAACCGAAGAGGCCTCAGCTTCCCCCTCTTCCTCCTCCAAAGAGTGGAAAGGCCTGTTTCCAGCCGAGACAAAATTGCAAGGATCAGACGCACCCTCCTGCCTGAAAGAACCAAAACAGATCAGAAACACTTTTCCAGACACCAAACATCAGGCAAAGAAGGATGGTAATCTCTGACAGAAAAGAAATGAATGAGCGATTTTGCTGGGAACTGACGTGAGATCTAGGATTGCACCCGAGTTTTTACTGCCTTGAGAGAGTTTCCAAGGCCCAGTGCAGGCAGAGGCTGGTGAATTCTCTGAGTTGAAATGTTGGGGCGGATAAAGTCCAGGAGACCAAGACAGCTGGAGACGGCAGGACAGAGCACCGGAAAGGACAGAGCCGGGAGAAGAGGAAACTCCCGGAAGCTCTCCACATGGACCTTAACACTGGTCAGCGCACACAGGTAGGGAAACTATACAAGGCTGGGGAAAGAATCCCCACAGTGATCAGAGAAGGGACCGTGATACTGAATTGTCCTTTGAAATCAGAAGCAATCGTGGGAGATGCACGGCTGTCAACTGATGACAAGAGTCCAGATTTGATTCCTGGCCTAAAAAAAAAAAAAAAAAAAGTCAGTCTTGTGGTCTTGTGTTTCTTGTTCAAAGTGGTCAAAGTGCTGCAGACACGTAGGGAGAGGAAGCATCCCGAATCAGTCCACCACCTTGCGCCGTCTCTCCTCACAAGGCAATCTTGGCTGTCAGTTCACCTTAAAGGGTCTTCAGAGACATGGAAAGAACGACCTTTTAAGAATGCCTCCTTACTTTGTATCTCTTGAGGATTTGAGAAAGGGCGTTGATTGAGCAACTACTTTGGAAAGACAATTTAAAATCGAATACGCTTTTGACAAAAGGTTGCCAGGAAACTTTTCCACTGCCCCTGCCCCCACCTCCCACCAAATTTTTCGTGTTAGGCCACCCTCTGACCCTGCCCAGCTCTCTGTCCTCATCTATTGGTCCCGGAGGAAAGAGAACCCTGCCTGCCTGGAAAAATGTTGGGCTTGTGGTAAGTGGAGAGCTGAACTGGGTAACGAGTGGATAAAAGGTATGTGAGGGTGGCGGGTTTGGAACACAGTTAGAGGACTCTAACTGTCTCCTTACCTGTCTCCTGGGAAACCCGTATATGGGTCAAGAAGCAACAGTTAGAACTGGACGTGGAACAACGGACTGGTTCAAAATTGGGAAAGGCATAGGACAAAGCTGTATGTATATTGGCACCCTGCTTATTAAATTTCTATGCAGGGTACATCATGTGAAAGGCCGGGCTGGATGAATCACGAGCTGGAATCAAGATTGCCAGGAGAACTATCAACAACCTCAGATACGCAGATGATACCACTCTGATGGCAGAAGGCGAAGAGGAACTGAAGAGCCTCTTGATGAAGGTGAAAGAGGAGAGTGAAAAAGCTGGCTTAAACCTCAACATTCAGAAAACTAAGATCACGGCATCCGGTCCCATCACTTCATGGCAAACAGAAGGGGAAAACGCCAAAATCAATGCGGACGGTGACTGCAGCCACGAGATTAAAAGACGCTTGCTCCTTGGAAGAAGAGCTATGACCAACCTAGACGGCGGAGACGTAACTTAAAAAGCGGAGACGTAACTTTGCCGACAAAGGTCCGTACAGTCAAAGCTATGGTTTTTCCAGTAGTCATGTACGGATGTGAGAGCTGGACCATAAAGAAGGCTGAGCGCGAAAGAATTCATGCTTTCGAAGTGTGGTGCTGGAGAAGACTCTTGAGAGTCCCTTGGACTGCAAGGAGATCAAAGCAGTCAATCCTAAAGGAGACCCACCCCGAGTATTCATTGGAAGGACGGTCGCTGAAGCTGGAGCTCCAACACTTTGGCCACCCGATGCGAAGAGCCAGCTCACTGGAAAAGACCCTGATCCTGGGAAAGACGGAAGGCAAAAGGAGAAGGCGTCGGCAGAGGACGATGTGGTTAGACAGCATCCTCCAGGAGAGGGTGGAGGACTGACGAGCCTGGCGTCCCGACGGGACAGGCACAACCGCAAGGGGACTCTAGGCACTATTCTCAGGGCTGTGTAGGTTAAGAGGCAAGTTTTCTCGGAAAACAGTTGGCAGCCTCCTGGAGGAGGTGACCAAAGAGAACAGTGGCCCGTACGGGGATCGAACCCGCGACCTTGGCGTTATTAGCACCACGCTCTAACCAACTGAGCTAACCGGCCCCTGACTGCGTGAGTCCTCTTCTCTTCTTCCTTTCCTCTTACGGCCCCCGCCTCCCCCTCCAAAATGTCAAGTTCCAACTGACCCTTACTGTTGCTTCTCTTAAGAGAGTTTCGTCATTGTCGTTGCCTTCCATCCTCAGTCAAAAGAATGAGACGCTTTCTCGGAGAAGAAAACCAAAGGAAAAGAAGGCACAATTGGTTTTCGGTCGTATTCCTTGACGTGAACGAGGAAACCGAAGGTTTTCGGAGGAAGCTGCGGTCTACGGCCCGGGGAATCCATGGAAGAATTTGCTGTTTGTGTAAAAGGCTCGCAGAAAGCGCCTTAAGCTGGGCTGAGTGCAGGCTCTGCCGTACGAGATGGAATACGGTGCCTGAAGACTATTCCGATGGGTCGGATCGTCGGTAGTTCCCCCAGGTTTACCGGTGAGACTCGGTGGGAGTTCGGTTTCTCGGAAGGTTCCTGAGAGGTTCCGGAGAACGGTTCAAAATGCAAACTCCGAAGAGCGAAGCTGTTCCCGCCCGGTTTCGAACCGGGGACCTTTCGCGTGTGAGGCGAACGTGATAACCACTACACTACGGAAACTTGCTTTCTCGGCTCCTTGATCATGTTTTCCCTCCCCGGCTGATGGTGTCCAAGCGGGAAAGGAGATTCCCGGCTAGCCCAAGCTGGCCACACCGAATCGGTTTTCTCTTTCAGGAAATGGTCGACGTTAGTGCGCCCTCCTATCACGACCAACAATGCTACAGTCAATGAGTCACACTAAGCAAATACTACCTCTAAGCGAAGAATTCCTTGCCAAAGGCAGAGCAGACGTTTTAGGCAGCGTCCGGGTACAGTAGATGTCGGAGAACTGCTCGATTTTGTCTTATGTGGGTTTGTGTGACCTTAGGAAGTTCTGTGATCACCATCTCTTGAGTGCCAGAAAAAGATTGCAATGACTGAAGACGATTCAATGATCCTGGTTGAAAAGTAAGCGCGATTCGGTGCCCTTGAACTCTAGCAGCTGCCCATTCTGTGACGGGCAGTGTTTGGCTGATAGAAACCGAGGGGCGGAGAGGGGCAAATGCCCACTGATCTGCCAGGCAGTCCTTACTTGTCCCCCCTGACCTCAGTTCTGTGCCAGTTGAGCACAAATCAACCAGAGTCAGACTAGAATTGCTGTGGTCGGTAACATCCTCAAGGCACTAACACTGCTGTTGTAGATATCATCAGTAACATCCAAAGTCAGTTTGTTTCTCCGGGGCAAGCTGAGCTAAAGAATCTCCGAGCCGTGGACTACGAGGGCAGCGAACGGTAAACCGGAAACATCCTGAATCCTGAAATGTCAAAAGTCGGTGATCAATCCCAGATTCTTTGGTCTTCCGCTTGAAACAAACAAACAAACAGACAGAGAAGACAGACAGACAGACAGACAACAACAAAACACCGCTAACTGAAAGACCAAGAGGGAGTGGACGTGAGGCTCGTCTCCTGCTCCCTCGCTTGGCGGCCTTTGGTCCAAAGGGCTGCTGTCCGAGTTTGGCTTTGTGTGCAGAGGTCACAGCAGATGTTTGTTGGGTTACGCGTGGAACAGCTCTCCGAGGACCACGAAAAAGAAGTGTAACCGCGGCAAACAGAGGTCTTAAGTTGTAGAGCAAGACTTGTCATGGCCGGTTAGCTCAGTTGGTTAGAGCGTGGTGCTAATAACGCCAAGGTCGCGGGTTCGATCCCCGTACGGGCCAAGGGGACTTTTGCTCCTTATCACTCAAGGTGTTACCTGTTTGAACCCTGGAGTTGTATGTAATGTAACTTGGGTTGCTTAAAAAAAAAAAAAAAAAAAAATAGCGTGTTACTCCTCCCTCTTGAAACTGTCCTACCGGCGCTCTTCTGGAAGTCGGGGTGCAGGGCCAGCTCCGACATCCGGTGCCCAACACCCTGGGCTTTCTTGGATTTAACGTTTCCTCAGTCAAAGCCACTCTTCTTTCTATTAGGAAGAGGGGAGGGCGTGGTGAAGGGTAACCCAGTGGGAATAAGTGGCGAAGACACTTGCCGAGCCTTCTTCCTTCCTACGTTCCATCTCTTTCTTGTTCCTCGTCCTCCTCTTCTTTTTTCTTAAAGCCTGTTTGATGTGAAACTCAGTACAGGTGTCCCTATGTGGTCCTTTCCCCCTCCGTATTTGCTGTGGGAGATCGAAACCAGAAAATGCTTGATTGTGGATGTTCCAGTGATCGCAATCACTTGAAGGGTCCTTCGGACTCCCACAAGACGTAGGATGGCCCCACGGGGTAACAAGAAGCAAGGCTGAGGGAGCTTTTCGTAGCGCTTGTGAGCCGCCAAAGCTTGGAGAGTTGGGGTGTGGTTCAAGTGCAGGAAGATCAGTTGTGCAAAAGGTTTCGAGCCAGCCAGGAGTCGAACCTAGAATCTTCTGATCCGTAGTCAGACGCGTTATCCATTGCGCCACTGGCCCCCTGCGACGAGAGGGCTTAAGCATGTCTATTTCAATGAGGCCTCCGAAGTCGCTGGTTCTGCTATGAAGATAGAAATAACCCCGAAACTGATGACTCCCACCGATTCTCTTCATTTGGGGTTAGTGTACGTACTACAACGTTGCTTTCCATGTCTACATTTTGGATTACAAGCAAATTTAACCCTTAGGACTTTCCATACATGATAGAAAGAAGTCACTCCTTGAGAGCAAGTTTTCTGCTGGGAGTGCTCTTGGTTAATTTCTGCTACCTGTTAATCTGGCGTGCTTCCACCTCCCTCATCTATTCTATACTTCTTTGGGGCCCTGATGATGCGTCTGCGGATGGTTACTGACTGCCCTGTATTCTCTTTAACTAAGTGTTTTTAAAATAAAGTACACTTATTTGGTTTGGAAGTGCATTTGGCCCTAAGAATCACATTCTACTCCTCTTACTGTTAAGAGTAGTTAATACTCCCTAAGAGGGAGAATCATGGCCAAATTCTATGATAAATCATGCGTCGGATAAAAGCATGCAGAAGTCAATGGTAAAGGCAAAAAGAGGCAAGAAGGCAGGAAAGGTATACTCAAAGGTGCAGAAACCACATTAGGCAGAGACTGCTGGAATTCAGGAAATGATTTAATACCACACAAAATTTAAACAGGCAGACATGCTCTCTTTAGACACCGTGGTTATATGTTTCTTTTTGTTTTCAAGTTGGGCATAAGGAACACGTCAAAATATACAACTGCCTTGAGAGAAGGATGTTGGATGTTGAGAGAGACAGGGCATAGTAATGTTCTTGATGGCACAAACTTGGAATCCAGAATGCAATGCTTTCTCACCCCAGCATTGCCATCTGTTGCCTAACTGGCCTTTGCAATAAAAGACCAGGTGTACAGAAGCTAACAGAAATGTGAAGATTTATGCAGAAAGCTTTGGGGAAGTTTTATCTGAAGGAGTGATGATGGAGGGGAAGTTTCGAGGTTGAGGAGATCGTAACTAGGAACAGAGGGGGAACAAATAATATATTCACAAGTCTCTGGGAAATGAGAGGACAGGGTGGTGGGGAGAGAAGGGGGCAGTGAAGTGTGAAATGAAGCTGGAGACATAGGAGAGGCCATGGAGAGGATTTGAGGCCATAAGCTTAAGGGTCATGTCATAAAATAGGTCTCAGATGTTCAGGTGGCAGGCGACCCTTTCAGAAACACCGCTTCCTGCCTTTCATCCATTTGTCCTCTCAAAGTTCACAGAATCTGAGATCTAGTCTGATCTAATCTGAGTAAAAGTCAGCTAAAATTCCCCCAAATATTGGAGAAAACTCCCAGGCATTCAAACCACGCAGCCCCCTTTAGACCGCAGCGGGCAACAGCGGTGGTCCCGGTGGACAGCCCGGCCAATCTGCCCGACTCCCTCAGTTAGAATTTCAGGGATCTGCCACCCCCGGGTGCTGAGCTCCACCAGCGCAGAGGCAATGGGAGTGCAGACATCGAGGTATCACTTCCCTGAACGCGGGAGCCCCCGTTTTGCAGTCTGTACTCAGGTGTCAAGGGAAATAATCAACAAGCAGTCTATACCCGGAACAGAAGAAAAAGCGTGAATCAAGCCAAACTAAGGACGATAGCCCCGTGTGAGTGTCTCTCACTTATTCTGATGAACGGCTCCGGAGAAACACGGTTTTCAGCAGTTTTATACCGTGTCTATTTATATAGATTGATTATATATATTTATATAGGTTGATGTCGACATTCTAGGAATCAGCGAACTGAAATGGACTGGAATGGGTGAGTTTAACTCAGATGACCATTATATCTACTACTGCGGGCAGGAATCCCTCAGAAGAAATGGAGTGGCCATCATGGTCAACAAAAGAGTCCGAAATGCAGTACTTGGATGCAATCTCAAAAACGACAGAATGATCTCTGTTCGTTTCCAAGGCAAACCATTCAATATCACAGTAAGCCAAGACTATGCCCCAACCAGAAACGCTGAAGAAGCTGAAGTTGAACGGTTCTATGAAGACCTACAAGACCTTTTAGAACTAACACCCAAAAAAGATGTCCTTTGCATTATAGGGGACTGGAATGCAAAAGCAGGAAGTCAAGAAACACCTGGAGTAACCGGCAAATTTGGCCTTGGAATACGGAATGAAGCAGGGCAAAGACTAATAGAGTTTTGCCAAGAAAATGCACTGGTCAGAACAAACACCCTCTTCCAACAACACAAGAGAAGACTCTATATATGGACATCACCAGATGGTCAACACCGAAAGCAGATTGATTATATTCTTTGCAGCCAAAGATGGAGAAGCTCTATACAGTCAGCAAAAACAAGACCAGGAGCTGACTGTGGCTCAGACCACGAACTCCTTATTGCCAAATTCAGACTGAAATTGAAGAAAGTAGGGAAAAACACTAGACCATTCAGGTATGACCTAAATCAAATCCCTTATGATTATACAGGGGAAGTGAGAAATAGATTTAAGGGCCTAGATCTGATAGATAGAGTGCCTGATGAACTATGGAATGAGGTTCGTGACATTGTACAGGAGACAGGGATCAAGACCATTCCCATAGAAAAGAAATGCAAAAAAGCAAAATGGCTGCCTGGGGAGGCCTTACAAATAGCTGTGAAAAGAAGAGAAGTGAGAAGCAAAGGAGAAAAGGAAAGATATAAACATCTGAATGCTGAGTTCCAAAGAATAGCAAGAAGAGATAAGAAAGCCTTCTTCAGCGATCAACACAAAGAAATAGAGGAAAACAACAGAATGGGAAAGACTAGGGATCTCTTCAAGAAAATCAGAGATACCAAAGGAACATTTCATGCAAAGATGAGCTCGATAAAGGACAGAAATGGTATGGACCTAAAAAAAAAAAAGAAATGGTATGGACCTAACAGAAGCAGAAGATATTAAGAAGAGATGGCAAGAATGCACAGAAGAACTGTACAAAAAAGATCTTCACGACCCAGGTAATCACGATGGTGTGATCACTGACCTAGAGCCAGACATCCTGGAATGTGAAGTCAAGTGGGCCTTACAAAACATCACTACGAACAAAGCTAGTGGAGGTGATGGAATTCCAGTTGAGCTATTCCAAATCCTGAAAGATGATGCTGTGAAAGTGCTGCACTCAATATGCCAGCAAATTTGGAAAATTCAGCAGTGGCCACAGGACTGGAAAAGGTCAGTTTTCATTCCAACCCCAAAGAAAGGCAATGCCAAAGAATGCTCAAACTACCACACAATTGCACTCATCTCACACGCTGGTAAAGTAATGCTCAAAATTCTCCAAGCCAGGCTTCAGCAATATGTGAACCGTGAACTTCCTGATGTTCAAGCTGGTTTTAGAAAAGGCAGAGGAACCAGAGATCAAATTGCCAACATCTGCTGGATCATGGAAAAAACAAGAGAGTTCCAGAAAAACATATACTTCTGCTTTATTGACTATGCCAAAGCCTTGGACTGTGTGGATCACAATAAACTGTGGACAATTCTGAAAGAGATGGGAATACCAGACCACCTGATCTGCCTCTTGGGAAATTTGTATGCAGGTCAGGAAGCAACAGTTAGAACTGGACATGAAACAACAGACTGGTTCCAAATAGGAAAAGGAGTACGTCAAGGCTGTATATTGTCACCCTGCTTATTTAACTTCTATGCAGAGTACATCATGAGAAACGCTGGACTGGAAGAAACACAAGCTGGAATCAAGATTGCCGGGAGAAATATCAAGAACCTCAGATATGCAGATGACACCACCCTTATGGCAGAAAGTGAAGAGGAACTCAAAAGCCTCTTGATGAAAGTGAAAGTGGAGAGTGAAAAAGTTGGCTTAAAGCTCAACATTCAGAAAACGAAGATCATGGCATCCGGTCCCACCACTTCATGGGAAATAGATGGGGAAACAGTGGAAACGGTGTCAGACTTTATTTTTCTGGGCTCCAAAATCACTACAGATGGTGACTGCAGCCATGAAATTAAAAGACGCTTACTCCTTGGAAGGAAAGTTATGACCAACCTAGATAGCATATTCAAAAGCAGAGACATTACTTTGCCAGCAAAGGTGCGTCTAGTCAAGGCTATGGTTTTTCCTGTGGTCATGTATGGATGTGAGAGTTGGACTGTGAAGAAGGCTGAGCGCCGAAGAATTGATGCTTTTGAACTGTGGTGTTGGAGAAGACTCTTGAGAGTCCCTTGGACTGCAAGGAGATCCAACCAGTCCATTCTGAAGGAGATCAGCCCTGGGATTTCTTTGGAAGGAATGATGCTAAAGCTGAAACTCCAGTACTTTGGCCACCTCATGTGAAGAATTGACTCATTGGAAAGGACTCTGATGCTGGGAGGGATTGGGGGCAGGAGGAGAAGGGGATGACAGAGGATGAGATGGCTGGATGGCATCGGTGACTCGATGGACGTGAGTCTGAGTGAACTCCGGGAGTTGGTGATGGACAGGGAGTGCTGGCGTGCTGCCATTCATGGGGTCGCAAAGAGTCGGACACGACTGAGCGACTGATCTGATCTGATCTGATCTGATAGTCTTTGCAGCCAAAGATGGAGAAGCTCTATACAGTCAGCAAAAACAAGATCGGGAGCTGACTGTGGCTCAGATCATGAACTCCTTATTGCAATTTTCAGACTTAAATTGAAGAAAGCAGGGAAAAGCACTAGGCCATTCAGGTATGACCTAAATCAAATCCCTTATGATTATACAACAGAAGTGACAAAATAGATTCAAGGGATTAGAATATGACAGACAGAGTGCCTGAAGAACTGTGGACAGAGGTTGGTGACATTGGACAGGAGG
The DNA here is from genome assembly GCF_055505025.1 of Bos grunniens. NCBI lineage: Eukaryota > Metazoa > Chordata > Mammalia > Artiodactyla > Bovidae > Bos > Bos grunniens. The sequence continues at coordinate 32,869,347 of NC_141187.1, forward strand.
CAGTGATCGAGACCATCCCCAAGAAAAAGAAATGCAAAAAGGCAGAATGGTTGTCTGAGGAGGCCTTACAAATAGCTGAGAAAAGAAGAGAAGTGAAAGGCAAAGGAGAAAAAGAAAGATATACCCATTTGAATGCAGAGCTCCAAAGAATAGCTAGGAGAGATAAGAAAGCCTTCCTCAGTGGTCAATGCAAAGAAATAGAGGAAAACAATAGCATGGGAAAGACTGGAGATCGCTTCAAGAAAGTTAGAGATACCAAGGGAACATTTCATGCAAAGATGGGCACAATAAAGGACAGAAATGGTATGGACCTAACAGAAGCAGAAGATATTAAGAAGAGGTGGCAAGAATACACAGAAGAACTATACAAAAAAATATCTTCATGAGCCAGATAACCACGATGGTGTGATCATTCACCTAGAACCAGACATCCTGGAATGGGAAGTCAAGTGGGGCTTAGGAAGCACCACTATGAACAAAGCTAGTGGAGGTAATGGAATTCCAGTTGAGCTATTTCAAATCCTAAAAGGTGATGCTGTGAAAGTGCTGCACCCAATCGGACAGCAAATGTGGAAATCTCAGCAGAGGCCCCAGGACTGGAAAAGGTCAGTTTTCATTCCAGTCCCAAAGAAAGGCAGTGCCAAAGAATATTCAAACTACCACACAATTGCACTCATCTCACACGCTAGCAATGTAATGCTCAAAATTCTCCAAGCCAGGCTTCAACAGGACGTGAGCTGTGAACTTCCAGATGTTGAAGCTGGATTTAGAAAAGGCAGAGGAACCAGAGATCAAATTGTCAACATCTGGTGGATCATTGAAAAAGCAGGAGAATTCTAGAAAAACATCTACTTCTGCTTTATTGACTACGCCAAAGCCTTGGACTGTGTGGATCACAAGAAACTGTGGGGAATTCTTCAAGAGATGGGAATACCAGACCACTTGACCTGCCTCCTGAGAAACTGTATGCAAGTCAAGAAGCAACAGTTAGAACCGGACATGGAACAGTAGAGTGGTTCCAAATCGGGAAAAGAGTACGTCGAGGCTGTATATTGTCACCCTGCTTATTTAAGGTCTACGCAGAGTACATCATGCGAAGCGCTGGGCCGGATGAAGCACAAGCTGGAATCAAGATTGCCGGGGGAAACATCAATAACCTCAAATATGCAGATGACACCACCCTTATGGCAGAAAGCAAAGAACTAAAGAGCCTCTTGATGAAAGTGAAAGAGGAGAGTGAAAAAGATGGCTTAAACCTCAACATTCAGAAAACGAAGATCATGGCATCCGGTCCCATCACTTCATGGCAAATAGATGGGAAACAATGGAAACAGTGAGAGGGGGCTCACTCTCACTGTTTTGGGGGTCTCCAAAATCACTGCAGATGGGTTGCTGACTGCAGCCATGGAATTAAAAGATGCCTGCTCCTTGGAAGAAAAGCTATGACCAGCGTAGACAGCATATTTAAAAGCAGGGACATTACTTTGCTGACAAAGGCCCGTCTAGTCAAAGCTATGGTTTTTCCAGTAGTCATGTATGGATGTGAGAGGTGGACTATAAAGAAAGCTGGGCACCAAACAACTGATGCTTTAGAACTGTGATGTTGGAGAAGCTTCTTGAGAGTCCCTTGGACTGCAGGAAGTTCCAACCAGTCTATCCTAAAGGAAATCAGTCCTGAACATTCATTGGAAGGACTGATGCTGAAGCTGAAGCTCCAATATTTTGGCCACCTGATGTGAAGAACTGATTCATTGGGAAAGAACCTGATGCTGGGTAAGATTGAAGGCAGGAGGCGAAGGGGATGACAGAGGATGAGGTGGTTGGATGGCATCACCGACTCGATGGACATGATTTTGGGCAAGCTCCAGGAGTTGGTGATGGACAGGGAAGCCTGGTGTGCTGCGGTTCATGGGGTGGCAAAAAGTTGGACTCGACTGAGCAAGTGAACTGAACTGATTCCTTGTCAGAACAAAAAAACATCAAAAGTGAAATGGCACATTCCTTAAAGGTTTCAAAAAAAAAAAAAAAAAAAAAGGCAGATCAGCCAGTTCACATCAGATTAGTCTGGCCCAGGCACCTGGGAAATACTACTAGTGCTCACCTCTCAGGGAGAAAGGCATTTAAGCTTTACCTTTAAAACAGACTTTTTTTTTTTTTTTTTTTTTTGCCTTTCATTAGGCACGAACATATGTAAGCCAGCATGACTTTCCCATACCTCAACATGTGACCATTTCTTTCAAAACCATCTAGTAGAAATACAGATTTTATTTTCTTGGGCTCCAAAATCACTGTGGATGATGACTGCAGCCACAAAATTAAAAGACACTTGCTCCTTGGAAGAAAAGCTATGAGATACCTAGAAAGCGGATTAAAAGGCAGAGACAGCATTTTGCCAATGAAGATCCCTCTCTGTGGTCAAAGCTATGGTATTTCCAGCAGTCTTTTAGGGATGAGAGAGTTGGACCATAAAGAGGGCTGAGCGTGGAACTGTGCTGGAGAAGCCTCTTGAGGGTCCCTTGGACTGCAAGGAGATCAAACCAGTCAATCATAAAGGAAATCAACCTTGAATATTCATTGGAAGGACCGATGCTGAAGCCGAAGCTCGAATGTTTTGGCCACCTGATGTGAAGAGCTGACTCACTGGAAAAGACCCTGACGTTGGGAAAAATTGAGGGCAGGAGGAGAAAGGGGACAGAGGATGATCTGATTGGATGGCATCATCGATACAGCGGACATGAATTTGAGCAAACTCTGGGAGATAGTGAAGGGCAGGGAAACCTGGCGTGCTGCAATCCGTGGGGTCCCGTAGAGTGGGACACGACTTAGCGACTGAACAGCAGCAACAACGGAAATACCATGTGCGGTATTTTATGTGTTTTTTAAATTAAAAAAAAAAAAAAGTCTGTCCCTAAAATACACGCGCCACCGACTCAATGTACCATTAAAACATTTCCCCCTGTCCTTTCTCACTTGTGAGAAATCCCTCACTCGGCCCGGCAAATCCAAAGTGCGCTGTTCATGGTCCTGACTCCGGGAATAGTTCTGGTTTCCCGGGGGCGACGCGGACCTTCTCCGCCTGCCCGTCGCGAGCTTCGTGTTGATCTGGATGCCGAGTCCCCGAACCGTCCGAGAAGAGCCGCTGCTGGCCTAGATACCCTGCCTGCGAGGGTCCCCAGGCCCCGTTCCGTGTGTGTCTGTCCCACAGCCTTGTCTCGAAACACACACGCAGACAAACGCACCTCCACTCCATTCCGATCTCAACCTGGGACTGTTCTGTGCCTAAATGGAACTGTCTTTTGAACCCGGGGAAGCGACGGGTCTGTGCGACTGAAGGACAACCCGTGGCAGAATGTGACCAGTCCGCCCAGGCAAACCTAGGTGGGTGGGTAATTGGGTCCGGCTGCAGATGACCGCGTGCTGCCTTCCGCGTGCAGATGACCCAAGCTCCCGGCCAAGGGGCGAGTCGGCGTCGACCGCGTGGTGGAAACATTTGAGCAGAGATTCGGATCCAGGCGGACTACGGAATAATTCTCTGAGGGTACTGGTGGGGATCTGCACGTGGACCCGGGGAATTAGGAGAAAAAGGAAAGGACAGTGAGATTAAGCAACGGTCTCCACCCGACACAAGATCTCCGTGTAGTTTCTGGGGACAGGAAACTTCTGATTCATTGCTTCCATCCCCTCCGCCATTCCTTTCCACCTTCTGCGCACACAGATTTTATGTCGAAGGTTTTTGAAAATATTTCTGGTACGGGGGGAAAAAAAAATTGCCAGAGATGGGAGACATCTGGAAACCTCCCCTTTTTTCCGTCTGTTGGTTTTAGCTTCTTGTTTGACTGATTGCATTCTTTCGTTGATTCACTTGTACTGCTGTAGGCCTACCTCAGTTGCTTCGGGCCAGCTGCTTGCATTTCAAATCATTTGCCCACAGGCTAACAGTGAAAGCGAAAACAATAAAGTTTGGTGAAGAAAATGTAGCGAAATACTTCCATGCATTTGAGATGAGCGACTATATGTTAGACAGGACAGAAGGCGCACTAAGCGTCCAGGACATAATAAGCACTAAGCTACCCCCGTACCTCACAAAATCCGACCCCTTTTTCCTCAAAATTGCTCTAGGAGAGAACATTATAGTTGACACATTGTAAAGCTGCTGGAGTCAGAGGAACGTCAAGAAATGTTAAACTACAGTAAGTATTTTAAAAGGCCGTAGGTGAGAGCACGGGTGCTCTGAGGATACGTTGGAATCGGGAACCTTGGAGAGGGCAGCAAAATCCCAAGGAAATCTTTGCACTTGTCTATAAGACAGCAAAAGCCGGCGGCTTGGGCTGTTTCCGCCCGGTTTCGAACCGGGGACCTTTCGCGTGTAAGGCGAATGTGCTAACCGCTACACCACGGAAACGTCACGCCCGCATGAGGTATTACAAGTCCCATAAAACGGCATACTCGGTTCCTTGGTTGCTCCCCACTCCCCCCGCCCCCCGTCACGCCCCCAATCTAGTAATTTTGAATATTTCTCTTGCAGAATGTGTTCACTCGCGGTGCCTTGCTTTCCATCGTTTCAAAAACTTTTGCTAAAAGAATAATATCGAAATTCTATGGCTCATACTGCTACTGCTGCTGCTAAGTCGCTTCAGTCGTGTCCGACTCTGTGCGACCCCATAGACGGCAGCCTACCAGGCTCCCCACCAAACCTAACTCGGTGGTGGGGGTGGTTTAGTCGCTAAGTCGTGTCCGACTCTTGCCACCCCATGGACTGTAGTCTGCCAGGCTCCTCTGTCCATGGGATTCTCCAGGCTGGACATCTGGAAACAACCCACTGGAGTGGGGATGTTCCCGACCCAGAGATCAAAGCCGGGTCTCCCGCATTGCAGGCAGATTCTTTACCGCCTGAGCTAGGAGGGAGCAGAGTCCAAACACCTTCCCAAACATCAGGCAGGGTGTCCTCAGGTTCCAAGGGCATTTGATTACGAGCAACAACCCGATACTGTCCTGTGCCTTTGATTTCCACCTCTCTTCCTCATCGTCGGAGCCAGAACACAACGCACAGAGTCCTGAAGACCACCGAACTTCCGAGAGGGCCAAACTCGCCTTGGAGGAGACTGCCGAGCGGGGTTGGGATGGCCTGTGCCCTCTTGACTCTGAGAAAGGAGTGCCAAAAGGAGCAGTGTTTGGGAATTCATGGGACTGGATTTTGCGCCGGAATAAGTCGAGGTGGGAGGCATCAGTCAACTTATTATCCAGCGTCACTCACACTGCCCTGGAACGACTGTGCTTTGAGCGATCTGAATCTGTTCAACAGATGCCCACCTTGCCTCTCCTTTGTTTTTCTCTTCATTTCACCTGACCTTCCTCATTGTATTTTCCCTCTTCTCAGTACTTCCCTCGAGGACCAGGAAGGTGCTCAGCAGCGAAATTGTAGTCTTTCATTAAATCCCATGTGAGAAATTCCTGATTTCTTTGCATCAGCTCTGCATCGGCATCTTTCACAAATAGCAGCGCTGAGAGCTCCTGCTCTCAGCAAAACTAAAACTAGGATTGGTCACAACGTTGCAGGAAACAGAGTCGAGAGACAATATTTCCCAATCAGCAAGTTTGGGATTTAGTTTCCCATAATTTGATTAGAAGTTTATTTTTAAGCCAGTAAGGAGTAGCCCCACCATGTACCCAATCCTGACCCTACCAGATGTCCTGAAAAATTATGCAAGCAACTCAAAGGGCCCTTTGAGGTATGTGACTCCTGAACGCACAAAGGCTTTTCGGATCAAAATGTACTTTTTAAACAGTTGAAGTTCATAAACAAAGAATGCTTTAAAAAGTCAGTTTGCCCACACCTTAAAAAAAAAAAAAAAAAAAAAAAAAAGAATATAATTTTGTGTATTTTGTCATTGACTATTCTTTATCCTCTTTTAGATATAACCTCAGTTCTTCTCCTTCCAAAATTTCCAGTATCGTCAAGAGTCCATTTCACATCGAAAAGAGGAAACAGTTACAACACAACTTGATTCACACTACCGTAATTTATATTAGAATGTCTTTCCTCTTCTTTTATTTCTTTTGATTTCATTTCATTCACTAAGGATAAATGAGTAAAAACAATGCTGGATTACCTAGTGATTCAGGAAGACAGCTGCAACATATGAAAGTGCAGAACTTGAAAACACACCCACTGAACGAGACCAGTAAGTCTCTGGCCTTGCTTCATGAAGTATCGTCCATGGAACAGGAGTGTAGCGTCTGAGATTGTAGAAATGCTGACTTTCAGGCCCCTGTTGCAGATGCAGTTATTTAAAACCCTCATTATAATGGATCACACCAGGTCATTCACATGCCCATAAAATTTTGAGAAGCGCGACTGTAAGGCACTACTAAAGTTGGTGCCAAATCGGGGTGGTGGGAGTTCGCGGGGGAGGGGGTGGCTCTGAAGAGGGACATGACAATTCAATGATTCCATGAAGAAAAACAAATGACTCCATTGTGGTAAAAGTTCTAGGAGGCAAACATAATTGAAGAGATCCCACAAAACCAAACTGGCAACTTCTGAGACCTGATCTAAAACGCGAAGGAAACACCGAGAGGCAGTTCTAATTCTCTTCTCAAGACCATCTGAGAACCACCTTTTTATGGCTATCGGGAGAGCATTCCTAGTACTCCCGGGCTTGATGGGAGGTAAACAGATTTCATTTTTTAAACTTGTTTTGCTCTATTTAAAACAGTCTTGCCTGAGGCCCCGCTGGGATTTGAACCCAGGATCTCCTGTTTACTAGACAGGCGCTTTCACCAACTAAGCCACGGAGCCAGCTGCAGTTGACCCTTGGTTCCTAACATTATTTGAAGGAGTTTTCGCTTTCCTGGCTCACCAATGCATTTCTCAAGAACTTAAGATCAACACTACAATCTCAGGACTCTTTCTCAAAATTTCTATCAAGTCTTTTACCCTCTCTTGTCTGAAATATGCACAGAAGTTTACATGCTGAGCCAAGACAAGAAAAACCTTCTGAACCTCTGAACCCTTGAAATTGATAGCCAAGTCCTTTGACTTTTGCACCTTCCTATGGGAGATACTTTTCACTTTCATGCATTGGAGAAGGAAATGGCAACCCACTCCAGGCCAGTGTTCTTGCCTGGAGAGTCCCAGTGACGGCGGAGCCTGGTAGGCTGCCGTCTGTGGGGTCGCACAGAGTCGGACACGACTGAAATGACTTAACAGCAGCATGGGAGATACTAATACTTCTCCCTTTCGAATCTGTAAAAGGAAAACGATGGTGCTTATCAGTCTTGAAACATAGCATGAAATGGAGCGCTTGAAAGGACTTCACCACATCTTTTGCTACGCTCACTGTCAAAGAGCAGTATCTTACAAGAGAGGAGTGTGCCTGTTCATATTTATTTTAGAGCAACGTGGACGGTAAAGGCATGCAAAAGGGAAAAGGAAGGTAAGAATTCAGCAAATGTCAACATGCAAGAATGATGTTTGACACAGAAATACAGACAATTAAAACTTTGGTAGACATGTCTTACATTAAAAATGTCATCAAGTTCTTGACTTGTCTGAGTTCCTAAAATGGACACTTACTGCATAATTATCAGAGAATAGTCCTCTCCTCTGAGCATGAGGCAGTATGCGATGATGCTTTAGAGCTCAAACTCTGATGTCAGACTCCACTGATTCTTTGTTCCAAATCTGTCATTATACTCGTGACTTTGAGAAAATGTAAAACCTCTATTTATTATTTTTATTTACTCAAATTCTTTGAAGAGTGCTGGCAGGTAGTGTAGATTATTTCTAGCCTCAATCTATAAGACTGCTACAAGTGTTCTATATCTAGGCCGCATAAACAATACTGCTTCCACAGGTGCTAGTGAATAGTGTCAGGAAGCTGCCAGTATCTTTTGCAATAACAGACTTTTGTTTTGTGGTTTGTTTTTTTTTTTTTCCCAACAACTGTAGCTTCTCGAGTACTTCTGTAAAGGTAGGTCACATTTTCCATTTATTTCTATTTGAAGAACTCCTTCATTGCAATCACATACTGCTATAGGATTACAATTTTTCTGCCCAATGTGATTGCACTTTATCAAGTATTTTGTGAATTAATGGGAAAACTAAGTTAAGTTAGGAACCACCTGCTGTTAAGCACATCAAAGGCTTAAAAATCAAAGCACACAAATAAGAATAAAACACACACAAACACACACACAAGAGAACAAACCCACCTAACATTAAAGTAACCTTTGGTCTCCCACTTCAAAAAAGAAGGGGTGAGTAATATTGCCTGGGCAAAGTATGATCTCTGTGACGACCCCACGGAAGAACAGTGAACTGGCCATTGTTCTGTCTGAAAATCTTGGATTGTGTCATGGGAACACAGGGCAAGACGGTCTTGCCCTTTATAATGGGCAAGATGTCACAAAGAGCAGTGGTTAAGATGTTTATTGACACAAATGGAAATGTTTTCTGGCCAAGCTAGGAAAGAAAACATTTCAGGTGTTATTTGAAACTTTGTGAGAGAAACTCACCGAACTTCAAGTTCAATATACACCGTATAGCTCCATTTCAGATGTCTTTTACAGGCTGAAGACGAATGTCATTGGTCTGGTTTGCATTTCAGTGTGGGAATGGGACTCTGGGAGAATAATCTGCAGCATGTACCGTCTTGCACAGGTCACCATGTAAATATTTCTGCATGTCCTTCACCAAAGAAGACATCAATCACATTCCTTCAGCTTTTAAGAACTGCCTGTCATGGACCTACTGCCCACCAGGCATTTGTCTCAACTCTGATTTAAGTGGTGGGAAACAGACACATTTCCTATGCGAATTTTGAAACACAAATTTTTATTTTGGAGTATATTTAGAAAAGTTGCAAAAACAATAGAGTTTCTTTGTACCCATTTCAGAGTTTCCTTTAATTAGCTTCTTGGGTTACCACGGTACCTTTATTAAAGCCAAGAAACCAACACTGCTACTTTAATAATAACTAAACTCATGTATTTGTGTGTGTCACATCTGTTCTTACACTAATGTCTTCCCCCCCCACCCACGGGATCCCACATTGCATTCAGCCTCCTCTGGTCTGTGATTATTTCTTGGTGCGGATGAATTATTTTTATCCGGTATTTTTATGACTATCTTCCAGTCTAGGTTTGTCTGATAGTTTTCACACGAAGGCCTGGGCTACAGGTTTCTGGACGAGACCACAGAGATGAAGTACTTGTCCCATCACTTCCTATCAGATGTGACTTGATAGGAGGATAGCTTACCATTAGTGATGCCAACCTTGATCACTTTTAAGGGAGTGTTTGCTGTTTTTCTCCCTGGTGAAGTTTCTTCCTATGTTTTCCTACTTCTTCCTGGATATTTAGAAGCTAGTCGGTCAGGATGGCCCATATTCCAGAAGGGAGAGGTTAAATCTCCATCTCCTGGTGGGTTGGTGGAGAATAGTTCCAACCTTAGTTGGAATGCATCAGTAAGAAAAATACATCCCTTCTCCTGTATTCATTGATTTACTTATTTAATCACTGATTTATAACAGTACGGACTCATGAATACATATTTTATACTTAGTTTGCATCATTATCTCAAACTATATTATTTGTTGTTCAAAGTGTTTCAGGTTTGGCCATTGATGGCTCCAGCTCATAAAGAGACAGCTGACAAAACTGCTTCCTTCCTGCTGTGTTTGTATCAATAGAGTTTTTTCACATAGCATTTGAAAAACCTTGTTTCATCTTTTGCTGATCTAGTTAAGACTCAAGTGTGGAAATGTAGAAAGTGTAGATGGTTTCATAGTCTATTTTAGGAGGAAAATAATCCAGTAAGGTCAGTTTCTTTGCTGGAATCAGTTACCCTGTGGATCAAAATGCGCCAAAGCGATGCTCTATGGCTTGCTGGGTCGCTGACTGCTATCCTTTCGTCCTGCAGATGCGAGTCAAACATGAGGAAAGATGTACGATTCCAGTGACAGTTCTCCCCGAGAGTTCCGTGTCCCAGACATGAACTGGGATGTAAGCGGTGAACCTAAAATGGATGAACCGTCACCTTCTGTGTGTAAGTGTGAAAAACGGTAGTCTTCACACAGCCTGGCCCGTACGGGGATCGAACCCGCGACCTTGGCGTTATTAGCACCACGCTCTAACCAACTGAGCTAACCGGCCAGACATGGGAGTGTGGGATAAGGGAGTCTGAGATCGTGTTTATGCTATTAAAAGAAAAGGTATCAATACGGCTTTTCCGGGAGCTGGAAAAGGAATACAGTGAACCCAAACGACCACAAACTAATACTCAAAGAAAGAAGAAATCGCATTCTTCCTCTCCCCCATCGTGGAATTAGGGGGAAACAAAGAGGAATTCTTAGTATTTGGCGTGAATGAACTCTATTTCCTGAGGACTGAGGTAATCAAAACTGTGGCAAACCTGCCTTAGAGGTAGGCCTGGCACCACAGCCACATTGATAGGGAGGCTCTGAGAATACTTGAGGAGACGAGGTAGCCCAGGACAAACCCCAAAGCCATTAAGTAATAAATGGAGAAGCTTGCAAATAAGTATCCAGCAAAGTAGGAGGAAAATCAAGAGGAAGTGAAGATTGGAGGGTAGACCTCATTCTTTCATCTCTCGGCAGGAATCGAGCACCCATGACTGTCAGACCATGGTGCACACTGTTAAATGATGATGGGAATCACTGAGGCTAGACCTCAACATGAGGGGCTGTGGTTCAAGAGCAGCGTTTGTTACAGCGTAGCACCTGTGAGTCGGACACGACTGAGCGACTTCACTTTCACTTTTCACTTTCATGCATTGGAGAAGGAAATGGCAACCCACTCCAGGGCTCTTGCCTGGAGAATCCCAGGGACGGGGGAGCCTGGTGGGCTGCCGTCTACGGGGTCGCACAGAGTCGGACACAACTGAAGTGACTTAGCAGCAGCAGTAGCACCTGTGTTCTGCGCTAGGACTGATCCTCAGGAGAGAGAACAGTGTTACTCCTCAGGGTTTGGAGTCAAGAAAGGCAGGGAACGACCCCTCACAGAATGGGCTTTATGCCTCTGTTTCCACACTCCTGCCCATCCCTCCCCTCATCCCACTCGTCTTTACTTTCCCTCCACTTCCCAGCTTCCCAGAGGCACTCAGGCCCCTTGACTGGCTAACTCCTGGTCCTGGTGAGGGTTGAACCAACCTGTGAACATGGTATTGTTGGCCGTGCCAAGGCAGGCCAAGTAGGCCCCCGTGAGACTGGGTCTAATCTCTCAGAGATTAGGGGTCCTCAGCAGGAAGGCTTGATCAGAACCCTAAACCCCTTGGATTGGAAGCTGGACTTGCCCAAGCGTGACATTTGATTATGGGGAAAGATTGGTGAGTGAAAAAGAAGGAAAACTAAAAGACAGACAGAGAAAGACAAGGGTGAAGTGACAAGAAGAGCAGTAGAGGCAATGAGGAAGAGCCTAAGAGACAGAAACTGAGCCTCACGGAGAAAGCAAGATTGAGAAGATAGCAAAGGACAGGGAAAGTCTGAAGAGAGAGGAATAGGGGCCGAGAGAGAGTGAGAAAGAAAGTGACTAAAGGGATGCAGAGACCAAAAATGAGAGACAGAAATAGAGCAATGGAGATAAGTAAGGACAGAGCAAGCAAGAGGGGAGGAAAGTAGAAAGATACTGAATGAGCAACAAGGGCCGAGACAGAGACGAAGAGCAAGAAAGAGAACCAGACTAAGACACAGAGAGAGACAGAAATGAAGATATTCAGAGAAACAGGAGCAGATTGAGAGACAATTACAGACAGAGAGAGTTTGGAGACTGAGGGAGGAGGGTCCAGTGAGAGCAACAGTGAGAAGCAGAGACAGGTCAGGGTCTGAAGTCCAGAGACAGACAGGCAGCAAGGCATTCAGGCCAGTACTTGAACAGAATTTGAGCCTGAAGCTGATTTGCAGGGGGAGGAGATGAGCGTAAAGAGCCGTGTTTATTTGACATTTGACATTTAAAATAATATTCTCATTGAGTTGTGGAGATGGGAATGGCAACCCACTCCAGTATTCTTGTCTGGAGAATTCCATGAACAGAGGAGCCTGGCAGGCTACAGTCCACAGGGTCCCAAAGAGTAGGACACGACTTTGTGACTGAACAAAAATGACAGAACATTGAGAATAATCACTTAATTTATATAACTCTTTGTAACAAAGCACTTTTAGTCAGGAGTGAGGATTTTGCAGACATAGGATGGTTTTATGCAGGACAGTTGCCAATTGTGAATTCCTGGGAATTTCCTCTTTCAGAACAAGCTGCTTTTTCTTGTCGAATAAACGGATACATCCAGGAGTGAGGTGGCCCTTCTGGAGTTGGTGAGGGTGTAGGATTCAGACAGCACCCCTAACTTGGCTCTTCTTTGCCAGCCCAAGCCAGGTCTGCAGCTGCTGGGAGACTTTCTGTAGAGAGGTGGGGAGAATTTGGAAAGTTCAGACTCCAGCGCTAGTAGAGAGCAGGAACATGCAAATTAGCATGCAAATGATAATGCAAATCACTGAGAGCTTTTTCTCTCTTACCTGTCGCGCAAGGCGGAGGCTCGGGGAATCTGAGGGTCTCTCAGGTGCCATGTCCAAGCAATGAGAAGCACTAGGGATGAGAAGGGCTGGCTCGGAAGATCCCAAAGGCTGTGTTACACTTAGCACATGCCAGGGGTCTGTATCCCCTGGAAAGAAAGGAAAGGATGGTGTGTTGAGCCACAGCCAGGCAGACACTAAGGAGTCAAGTTCTGATGGCACACTCACCATTAATAAACAGCACTTGGGTGGCTCCTGGGGTCTGGCCACCATAATAGGAGTTGGTCTGGGCCACAGCCTGAGCTACAGATGAGGTTGAAAGCCCAAACACCTGTTCACATAGCTCAAGCTCGGAGGGCAGAGCTGGGAGCTGGGAGAAAGGGCACCCGGGGACCTCACAGGTGACGTCTGTGGAGAGAGGGATTCATCAATGTGGAGTATATAGCCAGCCCCCTACCTCTTTAATAATCATGTTCAGAGCTCTCCCCAGTGATGACTGAGACAGTTCCAGACCCTCCCTTCAGTGAGTTCACGGTCGTCTCAGAGTTGCACTCAGCCCAAGACACTGATGGCCTAGAATGATCAGAGCTTGATAGAAAAATGTCTGGAGTGAGGTTGGGGGTGTCTCAGAAGGAGCATAATGAGCCTGGACCACCTTGAGATGGCTTGTCTGGGCACAGCAGAGACCGTATGTTTGGGAGGTGAGAGTTTGGCCAGTCACTCACAGTAGCCAAACTCGGTACAAGTTTGGTACAACCACTGCCGGTCACCCACGCTGGACACTTGGAGTTCTGTGACCCTCAGCTGTGCCACTGTCTCTGCTCGAGGAATGCTTAAACACCTCTGACCCAGGCTGTGTGTGACAACCTAAAGGACAATACACATACATATATGCAGACATACGTTCCTTGCCCCCGCAGCCCTGGGCACCCCCCACCCCCCCCACCCCCGCCGCCCGCCGTCCACCCCCGGGCCATCAAGCCAGGGCAGGGCCTGGAGCCATTGGTCCCTATGGGTCAAAGTCAGAAGTCAGAAGAGTGAGTTTCTGCGTTTTCCTGGGGTCACTGGTCAGAGGTGCTGGGGACCTAGGTCCCTATGGGTGAGAAATTAAGGTGCTAGATGACTAGGAACTTCTCATCTGTAAAGTTGATCTTGGGCAAGTGAGAATATCTTAGATCTCAGTTTCCTCAGTTGTGTGTGGGGACAATAGTAGTGTTTACTTCCTAGAACTATTTTAAGAATTCAATGAGATAATATATGTGAAACACACCGCACAGCATTTGGTGCAGACATCGATGGAAAAGTGATAGCTGGATTGTAGAGGCTGGAGTGCGAGGGAGTCTGAGGCTAGGAGCCCCGCTCTCTAGGAGAACTGTGTCCCGAGGACAACTGTGTCCCCTGGACTATTGTTTTTCCTTCATTCTACAAATACTATTTGAGAGTTTGCTGTGTGCCAGATTCTCTTGCAGGCCCCAGAAAGAGGACAGAACAATGTAGGCAAAATATTAAGCACAGTCGCTAACATCTGCCTACTGTGCTCCGGGCTCCCTGTTCTCTAGGGCATACTGCTCCTACCTCATTTCACCTCCGAGGTCCTTTTGAGATGTAATGCCCATTTTACACACGAGGAAACTAAGGTGCAGAAGGGTTTACTCTTGCCCAAGTTCACACAGCGGAGGTGGAGCAGGAATCCTCGCTCTGCTCATTCTTGGCGGTGCTTAGGGTTCTCACCTGCACTGCCCGACGAAGCCCGCGGTAGGGTGCAGAGCCGCTGCAGTTGCCCTTGCAGTTGCCCCGATCACCGAGGAGGAGTCTGCAGAGCTGTCGCACACTCAGGGGCGCTCCAGCTTGCCCATCGTACTGCACCGCACCTCCCACGAGTGCCTGCAGCGCCCCCAGAAGCTCGGCCTGGTCCTCAGCGCGCTCCAGAGACCCGCACGCTCTCAGCTCCACGCTCAGCGTTGCCCAAGCCCCTCTGCTCGCGCGCAGCCGCCGCTCCACCTCCGCAAAGGCTGCGGACGCCGCCGCCCGGCACTGCGAAGAGCGAAAGGCAGCGTTGGTGAAGACTTGGGCCCGGGGTTCGGCCTTTCCCTTTCCGTGACCCTCATCCTCCCTGGGCTCCCCACTTTTCCACATTCAGATTCATACAGGGGGCAGTTGAAACTCGCTTTTGCTCGAGGCCCCGCCCTCTTCCGGCTCCTCCTCCGGGCCGTCCCACCCCAGGCCCCGCCCACACAAATACAGCCTTCTGATAGGGTCGTCCGTCCTCAGACCCCGCCCCCGTATCAGCCCCGCCCCTGTTGGGTTCTCCCTTCTTGGTACCCAGACCCATCTTCAGCTCTCGCCTTCCCAAATTCACCCACCTCTCGGGGCTCCCAAGTCTCTGAGACCCCAACACCTTGCAAGCTTCAGCCGTTTTCTCTGGCCCCCATCCTCAAGGCCTTTTCTCTTTCCCTATCCCCTTCCGACTGGGCCCCAACTCATACCTCCAGGGATCCGCCAATCGCAGTGTTCATTAGGCTTCTAGACACCACCTAAAGTCCGGTCGCGGAAGAATATCAGGTGATTCGCAACACCGAGGCCTTCCTCCCTCCGGGCCCACCGCCCGCCATCCTTACGTCATTATACTTGGAGAAATCCAGTATGGCCCGCACCGGAGCGGAAGAGGCGATGGAGGCAAAAAAGAGATGGGGAAACTGAGGGAGAACAAGTTATCAGCCTGGGGGCTGAAGGACTGGGATCCCATATCTGCCCGCCCCTGTGTCACTCACTCGTTGTGTGATCTTCTACACACTGAACTCTTACGAAGGCAGATTGGGATGGGGGATGGAGGGAGGAGGGTCTGGAAGGAGGTTTTCCTATTATCTGAGTTATGGACCTCGCAGTCCAAGTTCCTTGCCCCCAGTCCACCCAGAGGGGTCCCAGGACCTTTAGCCGGGCCCAGGCAGCCAGGGAGCCAGCATAGGAACCTCCGAAGCAGATCCAGGGGCTGGTCGAGGAGACGTTGAAGAGGCGGGAGAGTGTGAGGCGGGCAGAGGCCGCATCCGCCAGCCTAGGGTCAGAGGAGAGGCTGAGTCGGTTCCCATGGGTAGGAATCCCTGAAGATTCCCCGACTTACAGGCGGGGATCCAGAGACAAGAATGGAGAGAGCCTGGCCAGAAGCTAGGGTTTTTTTCTCATGAGGTATTTCTGAGGATTCCCTATACCTACACACTCATTTCCGCACAAGTGCCTAGATCAGGGGAGACTCATTTGGAAAGCTTCCACTCTTCACTTCCAGACTAGGTGGGAGAAGAAAAATCTTCAAGACAGTTTAGGTGAAAATCTAAATTATAGGAGGGATTGGAGACTATCAAAGAGAGCTACTCAGGAAGAGGAAGGGGCCTAGGCTGGATAGGTTAGGAGGTATTGGCGGAGAGGGAAACACGATTAGAAAAAGAGACAGATATTGGAATATATCTAACATCCTTCCTTTTTTTCTTTCCCTTTGGCAGTACCACAAGGCTTCTGGGATTTTAGTTCCCCAGTTAGCAGTGATCGAACCCATGACCCCTTCAGTGGAATCGTGAAGCCCTAATCACCTAATCACCAGGGAATACCCTAGCATCTTTTTTTTTTTTAATCCCAAATGCTTTCTCCTCTCCCTAACCTTTCTGAAACAGTTTGTAGTTAGTGTCATCCTACTGCAGTTGGAAACTAGTTTAGCCTGTGAAAAGATTAAGAGACAGAGAGGAATATACAGGCAGTGTGATACAGATGGGGACACAAAAAGATGGAGACAAGAGTGAGGCAGAGAAAGTCAGACTGATTACAGACAGATACAGAGATAGAAAGCAGAAAAGGGAGAGATAAGTCCTGGGGGGGACAATAAAGTAGGTGAGGGAGGAAAGAAAGAGAAGGGATTTGGTATAGGTGTAGGGTGCACTGAAGGAAGTGAGAGAGGGAGCTAGACAAATATCTGGGGAAGCCCACTCTTTGAAGAAGGCAGAGTTCAAAGGCTCAAGGAAGCGATGTGCCTGCAAGTCTGGGGAACAGCAAGGACTTCAGTGTACCTGGAGCCCAGTAAGAGGGAGAGAGAGGCCAGAGAGCTAACTGGGGAGCCTCCAAAGCCAGCATAGGAGCTTCCAAAGCAGATCCAGAGGCTGGTGGAGGAGATGTTGCAAAGGTTTTGTCTTTGCTCTGAGTGCGATGAGAGACATGTGAGGGATTTGAGCCAGGAGAGAGGTGATCTGGATTGTGGTCTAATGATCACTCTGGCTCTTCATCTGGAGAATAGACTGATGGGATCAAGGACAGAAACAAGGAGACCAGTGAGGAAGCTGTGTCATCCACATAAGGGATTCTGGTATTCTGGACCAGCAGGTCATAGTATGATAGCAAAAGATAAGAATACAGTGGAAGAGGTGGAGAAATAAAGGATAGGGAGGGAGAGAGATGGAGAGACAGAAAAAGAAAGAATAAAACACTGAAAGACAGAGAAGAAAACATGGGACCAGGGACTCAGAGGTCAACTTTGGGCAATGGAAGAAGAGACAAAGATGTAGAGAAGCCAAAATATAGTCATCCTCAGTCCCATGACCCCAAACATCCCCTACCCGCACTCACGCATGGCGGCTGGACAAGAAGCGGAGCTGGGCCATGTCCAGCCCCTCAGCAGGTATACTCAGGCCATAAAATCTATGTTCCAGACTTATCACCAGGGCCCCCCAGATTGGGGCCAGATTTGCAGGGTGCCCTGTGAAGAGTCCAAAGGGGATATGTGTGAGGTGGGTGTCAACTCTTGCAAACCTCAGGCTTTACAGCACTTCACAGTATACAACTCCCCTTCCTCGCCTCCACCAGCTTCCCCCTGTCTTTCCTCATGCTTGCTTCTTACCTCTCATCACTGAACCAGGTCCAAGGCTGCCTTCACCCCCCAGATGCAGGAATACAGGTCCATCCTGGCTGGTCCAATGTTGGTCATTTACCCAGTACCGCTAAGAGGTGGGATGGGGAGGAAGAAATGGAATCGTGAGTTCTGACCTACTCTTTATTCCCTGTTCATTCTGGTCTCTTTCCCTAATGGATCTTTTTTATCTGACATTGACTTGTTTATTTACATGTTCATTTCTCTCCTGTTTGTCTCCTCATCTAGAATGTAATATCTACAAGGGCAGATATTTTTTTCAGCTCTTTCACTTTGATAATCCCAGGGTCAAGAATAGTGGCTAGGAAGTGGTAGGCACTTGCTCTATATTGAGATAATTATTGTAGAATAATTAATGAATGCAGGTGGATTTAGAAATAAGGCCTGTGTGAGATGACCTTTGGAGACTGTGGGGAGAGCAAGTGTAAAAGAGTAGGTATAAAAGTGGTAAATCTGTTCATTCATTCAATACATATCTTCAAGTGCCTATTGTGAGCCAGGTCTGGTTCCAAAGCTGGTCCAGATTTTTGCTCCATATTGAGACTTGGTGGTGCATTTGGTGATTAATCTGAAGGACAGGGAGAAGGGGGGTGGTAGTGAGGGGCAATGAGGGAGTGAGAGTGAATGACAGGGAAAAGGAAAGACTGAAGGATAGGACCCAAGGACCAAAAAAGTGGGAGGCTAAAGAAAGGAAGGGGAGACTGGGGGATAGAGGGCAAATCTAAGACACAGAGGGGCTAGACTAAAGGGCCATAGGGATACTGACAGCAGATATCAGGTAAGACTGATGGGGAGAGGACGAGGTGACAGAGGTGTAGAGATAGGAATAGAAAGCAGAGACTGAGAGGTGGAGTAGGGGGACTGAGAAGGGAGTAGGGTGGGCAGTGGATCTCCGCTCTCCTGGCCTTACCTGCAGGAAGGAGCGTCTGTCAGAGGCATTGAAGGGGTCCAGTGGCTGCTCCAACCACCCCTCTTTTGGGAGGGTCACAGAATCTGGGCCCAGCCCCAAGCCCAAGGCTGAGCTCTCCTGAAACCTCAGGATGTGCTCACCAAGGCGCCGAAGGAGGGAAGCTGTGGGACGTGGAGGGGAAAGAGTCAGGCCGGGGCTCCCCAAGGGGGCCCGGCCTGACTCTCAGGATCCTCCTACCTGGAGCTGAGGACGCCCAGAGGGAAACCAGGAGCAGAGGGCCCAGCCATGGTACAGGCCCGATGTCCATGCTGTCCAGTCCTTTGTGGGAGGGCTCTAGGGGCTATGTTCCCACCACTCACTCAAGACTTCCTCTATTGTCCGAAGGGCTGGCCTTTCAATTTATAGTCTTTGATCAGGAGCTCAGGTATGTTTGCAGACTCCTGTCCTGGAACAGGTCAAGCTTCTGTTGGAACCATTCAAGCAAGGCAGGGACGCCAGAGTCTGTATATAGAGCCCTGTGGCTGTGGCCCCTGGATATGCAATTCTCTCTCTGCTCTTGATTTTCTCCTCTCTTGTCCCTTGATCTCCCTTCCCTCTGGCCCTCAGTCTCCATGCCTGTGCCTCACTCTCCCCTCTCCTTCAGGGGCCATCTCTTTCTACCTCAGGAGCCCCTCTTTCCCCCACCCCGCCCTCCAGCATACTTTCAGTCCCCCTCATTTGCCCCAATATTCAGTCTGTTTGTCTCTTTGTTCCACAATTCTCTTTCCATCTTCTCTCTACTTCAGTCTCTCTCTTTCGTCTCTCTCTGTCTTTCATCTCTCTCTCTCTTTCAGTCTTGGCATGTCTATTTTCCAGTCTCCCCTTTTTTCCTGCTCCCTATCAATCTCATCCCCACCCTCTGATCCACAATCTCACCACTTTCCTTAGATCCCTTATAGCACTTTGAATATTTCTGCAGCAGCAGAATATTACTCCTGCCTCAGAATGCTTGCCCCTGCTCCTCTCAACTCTATCTATTCCTATTTCTCCATAAATCTTCATGGCTTCCTCCCTCACCTCAGTCAGATCGCTATTCAGAGTCCAGAAAGGGTCTTCCGTGGTCATCTCTTTAAAAATTGTCAAACCTGAGCTCGCCAGCCCCAAAGAACATCACAGTTACCTAGGGAGCCTGTTACACATGCAGATTTCTGGCCCTACTCCAGAGACTCTGATCCAATGCGCCTGGGTAGGAGCAGAGGACGCTGTGTGCCTACGAAGTTGCTTGTAGTAATTTTCTGGCAAACAGGACCAGGAATCGGGCAGGGAGCCCAGGGTAACAGTAGGGTCCTCATAAGAAAATAGAGGTGAGGATGAAACAGCCATCTTTGGCAATAACGAGGAAGCAGGTTAAAAAATCCTCCTCTGGAGCATCTTGACCCAACAAGAGACAGAAAAACAAACAAGTGGGAGGCACTTGGTTGAAGCATCTACATCCACAGAGGCCAGAGCAGGGAGGCAGGACAGCTTCGAGCTCAGAAGTCCACAGAAGGCACTGGGGAAGCATCCTCGACCTGCCGCTTTCTAGTTCAGTGACCCTGAGGAGGTTTTGTCACCTTTTAAAGGCTGTTTCTACATGGTGTTAACCACCATTCTCTGCCTCTTCCTACTCATGTCTTTGGTTCAAAGCACTGCCCTAATCCAAAGCTGAATGTACCCTGAAAACAACAGAACATTGAAATTAAAGAAGATCTAAGTAAATGGAAAGTTATCCTGTGTTCATGAGTTGGAATATTTTAAAATGTTAAGAAGGTATTAATAAAAGGGTCCAAATGGGGCAGAGAAGGCAATGGCACCCCACTCCAGTACTCTTGCCTGGAAAATCCCATGGATGGAGGAGCCTGGAAGGCTGCAGTCTATGGGGTCGCTGAGGGTCAGACACGACTGAGCGACTTCACTTTCACTTTTCACTTTCATGCATTGGAGAAGGAAATGGCAACCCACTCCAGTGTTCTTGCCTGGAGAATCCCAGGGATGGCGGGGCCTGGTGGGCTGCCGTCTATGGGGTCGCACAGAGTTGGACACGACTGAAGCGACTTAGCAGCAGCAGCAGCAGCCAAATGGTGGGGGGGGGGGGGGAGGAAAGGTCAAACCACTAAATCTCCTTTATTCTTTACTCTTCTTCATAGCAATGTATCATTATCAGAAGTATAAATATTTTATTTATATAGTTCATCATCTGTCTCCCAGATGAGAATAGTAAGCTCCATAGGGCCATGGATTTTTCATATCCTTTGTCCATTGCTCAGTGCCTGGTTCTTACAAGAGTGTACACAGTGGGCAATCAATAAATGTTTGTTAAGTGAATGAAAAATCCATCAACCAATGTTGATGGGGTTCTACTCTAAAAGTTTATCTACAATCTGGCAACTTCTTTCCACCTCCAGTGCTATCATCTTCTTTTAGCCACCAGCATCTCTGACTTGGACTATCACAGAAATCACTTAGCTTTACCTCTATTTTCAAAGCAGACATATTTTACTTCTGGACAATGCACTCTTCTTTAATGATTAAAGCAAAGTATACCAGATATTTTTGATGTGCCACAAGATAGGCTGTTCTAGTTAACATAAAGTTCATGCAAAGTCATGTGTAAATCAGCATTCCATTCCTCAGTATGTGAGGTAACATCCTTTTCCTTGTTAGGTATCAGGGCAATGCTTGTCTTGTAAAATGTGTTTAGAAGAATTTCCCCCTCTCTGATTTTTTGGATGAATCTGAGAAGGATTGGTCTTAATTTTTTGAATGTTTGGTAGAATTTATTAGTGAAGCTACTGGTCCTAGACATTTGTTTGTTGGGAGGTTTTTGATTACTGATTCAACTTCTTGCTAGTAATAGGGCTGTTCAGATTTTCTGTTTCATCAGTATTCAGTCCCAGTAGATTGTATGTTTCTGGGAATTTATTTCTTTCTATCTTGTCCAATTTGTTGATGTACTATTTTAAAGCAGGTACCAGAATCTGAATCTTTGTATTACTTTTGTATGAAAAGGTTTCTTTGCCAGCTGACTACGCAGCTTAGTTGGTTAGAGCATGGTGGTAATAACACCAAGGATGTAGGTTCAGTCCTCATATGGGCCACTTCAAGGCTTTTGTTACTTACTAACTGAATATTTCAAATCCTGAAAGATGATGCTGTGAAAGTGCTACACTCAATATGCCAGCAAATTTGGAAAATTCAGCAGTGGCCACAGGACTGGAAAAGGTCAGTTTTCATTCCAATCCCAAAGACAGGCAATGCCAAAGAATGCTCAAACTACTGCACAATTGTACTCATTTCACACGCTAGTAAAGTAATGCTCAAAATTCTCCAAGCCAGGCTTCAGCAATACGTGAACCATGAACTTTCAGATGTTCAAGCTGGTTTTAGAAAAGGCAGAGGAACCAGAGATCAAATTGCCAACATCCACTGGATCATGCAAAAAGCGAGAGAGTTCCAGAAAAACATCTATTTCTGCTTTATTGACTATGCCAAAGCCTTTGACTGTGTGGATCACAATAAACTGTGAACAATTCTGAAAGAGATGGGAATACCAGAGCACCTGACCTGCCTCTTGAGAAACCTATATGCAGGTCAGGAAGCAACAGTTAGAACTGGACATGGAACAACAGACTGATTCCAAATAGGAAAAGGAGTACGCCAAGGCTGTATATTGTCACCCTGCTTATTTAACTTATATGCAGAGTACATCATGAGAAACCCTGGGCTGGAAGAAGCACGAGCTGGAATCAAGATTGCCAGGAGAAATATCAATAACCTTAGATATGCAGATGGCACCACCCTTATGGCAGAAAGTGAAGAGGAACTAAAAAGCCTCTTGATGAAAGTAAAAAGGGAGAGTGAAAAAGTTGACTTAAAGCTCAATATTAAGAAAACTAAGATCATGGCATCTGGTCCCATCACTTTATGGGAAATAGATGGGGAAACAGTGGAAACAGTGTCAGACTTTATTTTTGGGGGCTCCAAAATCACTGCAGATGGTGACTGCAGCCATGAAATTAAAAGACGCTTACTCCTTGGAAGGAAAGTTATGACCAACCTAGATAGCATATTCAAAAGCAGAGACATTACTTTGCCAACAAAGGTCTGTCTAGTCAAGGCTATGGTTTTTCCAGTGGCCATGTATGGATGTGAGAGTTGGACTGTGAAGAAAGCTGAGTGCCAAAGAATTGATGCTTTTGAACTGTGGTGTTGGAGAAGACTCTTGGGAGTCCCATGGACTGCAAGGAGATCCAACCAGTCCATTCTAAAGGAGATCAGCCCTGGGATTTCTTTGGAAGGAATGATGCTAAAGCTGAAACTCCAGTACTTTGGCTACCTCATGCAAAGAGTTGACTCATTGGAAAAGACTCTGATGCTGGGAGGGATTGGGGGCAGGAGGAAAAGGGGACGACAGAGGATGAGATGGCTGGATGGCATCACCGACTCGATGGACGTGAGTTTGAGTGAACTCTGGGAGTTGGTGATGGACAGGGAGGCCTGGTGTGCTGCAATTCATGGGGTCGAGAAGAGTTGGACATGACTGAGCGACTGAACTGAACTGAACTGAACTGATTAATTTTGCTGCAGTCACCTAACAAATTGGAGATAACTTCACAGACATCAACTTGGGAATGAATGTTGACTTCATTTGTTCTTCAGCAGTGACACTACCTTCCTTCTCCTCCACCCCTGCCCCCAGCAAACACAGTCCCAGCAAAAAATGAAATTTCAGCATTTCAAATTTGGCAAAGGGGCATTTTCACCATTCACTGCTTGAAATCCAAAGCCTATGTTCATTTAAGGAGGGAGCAGTGCTGGTAAGGCACTATCCCTTTGAAAGAGCTGATGACTGATATTTTCTGAGAGGGGACTTAGGGTAGACTTTCAGAGGGTCAGTGGGTTGACATATTCTGTGGAAGCATGGTTCTTCTGGAGAGACTCTTGTTGTTTGGTTGGCACTCAAAGGGATGTTTATTGAAGTAAGTGCATCCTGGCTGGCTCATTTCAGAAAGCAGGAGTTGACAGTGATTGGTTGTGCAAATGTTCACAAAACAATTATCATGGATAGATCAATTGGTTTAAATTCAGGTCTGGTGCCTACTTGTTACCATTGCTACAGAACAGTCTTTTCCTAAGTTTGTGATTAGTATGTGTTCTCAACATTTTGTTTTGGCATAAAGCAAACATTATTTGTTTGTTTAACTATCCAAGTAATGAAAAATAGTGGACTTTCTGGTGGCTCAGATGGTAAAGCATCTGCCTACAATGTGGGAGACCCGGGTTCGATCCCTGGGTTGGGAAGATCTTCTGGAGAAGGAAATGGCAACCCATTCCAGTATTCCATGGACGGAGGAGCCTGGTAGGCTACAGTCCATGGGGTTGCAAACAGTTGGACACGACTGAGTGACTTCAATCTCAATGTATAATAAAAATACTGATTTTATTATTGATGACCTTTCATTGATTTAAGCCTTGAGGGAATTATACTACATGAAATAAGTGAGACAGGAAAAGACAAATCCCGAATGTTTTATTTACATTTGGAATCCAAAAAACAAAATAAATCAAAATTGAGTTCATAGACACAGAGAACAGATTGGTGATTGAGAGGGGAATGGAGGATGGGTTAAAGGAATAAAAGGGGTCAGAAGGTACAAATTTCCAGTTATAAAAGAAATGTTATGGAGATGTAAGGTACACCATGGTAGTATAGTTATTAACAATAATACTGTATTGAATATTTGGAAGTTGTTAAGAGAGTAGACCCTAAAAGTTTTCATCACAAGAAAAAAAATATATATAAGATGTATATAAGACGGATGTTAACTAGACTTACTGTATTTCATTAGTTTTTCCAAGAAGCATTATAAGGATTTGTTTTTTCTCTTTAAAGCTTGCTCTCCAATCTCAAGGGTGTAAAATTATTCATAATGTTCCAGGGACTACAAAGTCTAATTAATTTCCAGGTCTCCTACATTGCAGGAGGATTCTTTACCATCTGAGCCACCAGGGAAGCCTAATCAATTTTTAAATTTTATTTATTTATTTTAATTGAAGGCTAATTACTTTACAATATTGTAGTGGTTTTTGCCATACATTGACATGAATCAGCCATGGGTGTACATGTGTCCCCCGTCCTGAACTCCCTCCCCATCCCATCTTCAGGGTTGTCCCAGTGCCCTGCTTCATACTTCGAACTTATACTGATAATCCATTTCACATACGGTAATATACATGCTTCAATGCTATTCTCTCAAATCATCCCACCCTCCCCTTCTCCCACAGAGTCCAAAAATCTGTTCTTTTTATCTGTGTCTCTTTTGCTGTCTCACATATAGGGTCATCGTTACCATCTTTCTAAATTCCATACACACCGAGGAAACCAGAACTGAAAGAGACACATGTACTCCAATGTTCATTGCAGCACCGTTTACAATAGCTAGGATACGGAAGCAACCTAGATGTCCATCGGCAGACGAATGGATAAGAAAGCTGTGGTACATATACACAATAGAATATTACTTAGCTATTAAAAAGAAAGCGTTTGAATCAGTTCTAATGATGTGGATGAAACTGGAGCCTATTATACAGAGTGAAGTAAGTCAGAAAGAAAAACACCAATACAGTATATTAACACATATATATGGAATTTAGAAAGCCTAATTAATTTTAACCCAGTAATATTTGACTTGTAGGTACTAGTGCTCACCATCGGGATGGCCGAGTGGTTAAGGCGTTGGACTTAAGATCCAATAGACATCTGTCTGCGTGGGTTCGAACCCCACTCCCGGTAGAATTGTTTTTGTTGATGCCTAGTCATGTCCAGTTCTTTTGCGACTCTGGAAACTGTTGCCTGCCAGGCTCCTCTGTCTATGGGATTTCCCAGTCGAGAGTTCTGGCGTGAGTAGCCATTCCTTCTGTAGGGGATCTTCCTGACTCAGGGATCCAGTTACTTTAGCAAGTATCTCATCTGGAAATGATAGTTTCTTGTGCAAACTTGGATAATAGTCCAGCATATAGTTGACTCTGAACTCTTTTTATCCAATCTGACAGGCTCTGTCTATAATTGGTGGATTTAGGGAATTTAGATATAATGTAAATGATATACTTGTATTTTTTAAAAAATCCACTGTCTTACTAGTTTCTTTCTATGTTCTCCTTTCTTTTATCTCTTTTTTTGTGTCTTTGAAATATGTGAAAATCTTATATGATTTGATTATATCTAGAGTGTTGCCTTATCATTTGTATGTCTTAAACAAATAGTGTTTTCCCTACGGTTTTCTATATACAACTACAATCATTCAAAATCTACCTTCAAATTGTACTTTGCTGCTTCCTTTACAATGTAAGAAGCTTGCAGTAATATACTTCTTCCTATATTGTGTGTCATTGCTGCCACAGAGTTTGTTTTCATGTATGCTATTATTGTACAATATGCCACTACTATTTTTGTCTAATGCAGTCAGTCATTTTTAGAGTGATTAAAATTGGGGAAAATATTGCTTATATGTACCTCTATTGTATCCATTTTTGTGTATATTCATTGCTTTGTATTCTCTCTTCCTGAGACCACCTTATAACATTTCCTGTTTTGCAGGTCTGATAGAAATGCACTTCAGTTTTTGTTTGTCAGGAAGGACTTTTATTTCCTATTCAGCTTTGGGAAATATTTTTTGCTTGGTGGAGAATTCTGAGTTTACAGATTTTTTTAAAAGTAGCCTCTCATCACTTTCAAATGCTATTCCATTATCTTCTGGCATACCTAATTTCTGATGAAAAGTCTACCATTTCAGATAGATAGAGAATTAGATAGCTTGGAATTCTCTGACCTTGGAGCTGAGGTTTGATGTACAGGTTCCTCCACTATCAGAAAGCAGAGCATTCCTATAAAACATTTCACAAGCTGAATTGGCATAAAGTGAAGAAACAATTATCTTAGGACACTTCTTACATATGAATGTACAAAGTTAGTGGAGATACAGCACAGATGCTCACAGACACTGTCCAAGCTGTGGCGGCCTGAAGCTGAGATGCACAGTATAGTACCTGGGGGAGGAGCTTGGCGGCCCCACCCTTGCTGCTCCTGATGCGCTCAGCCTCTACAATGGCTCCCTGCAAAACTTGCTGCTGTTCAGTCGCTCAGTCGTGTCCGACTCTTTGCGACCCATGGACTGCAGCATACTAGGCTTCCCTGTCCTTAACCATCTCCAAGGAGCTTGCTCAAACTCATGTCCATTGAGTCGATGAGGCCATGCATCCATCTCATCCTCTGTTGTCCCCTTCTCCTCCCGCCTTCAATTTTCCCCAGTATCAGGGTCTTTTCTAATGAATCAGCTCTTCTCATCAAATGGCCAAAGTATTGGAGCTTCAGCTTCAGCATCAGTCCTTCCAATGAATATTCTGGACTGATTTCCTTTAGGATGGACTGGTTGGATCTCCTTGCAGTCCAAGGGACTCTCAAGAGTCTTCTCCAACACCACAATTCAACAGCATAGATTCTTCTGCACTCAGCTTTCTTTATGGTCCAACTCTCACATCCATACAAGACTACTGGCAAAACCATAGCTTTGACTATAAGGACTTTTGTGGGCAGAGTAGTGTCTCTGTTTTTTAACAAGCTGTCTAGCAAAACAAGTACTAAAGCAGGTCTTTCCTAAAAATGAAGTGGCAGCAAAGTGAACTTTAGAAAAGTGAGAGATACCTGTATTTCCTTATCTTGGGAAAAAATACTCGATCATTAACTCTCCCAATATTTTTTCTGCTCTTTCCTCTCTTCTCACCTTCTGGGATTCTCATTACAAATGTATTAATCAGTAACTCTTAAAAGTGCTTCTTATTATTTTTTTTCCTTTATGTTTCAGCTTGGGTAGTTTCTAGGCCTTCAGGTTGATCATTTCTTTTCTCATCCCTATAGAGTCTACTAGTTAGTCTATCAAAGACATCCTGTGTCTCTTTGTGTGTGTGTGTGTTTGAATTTAGCATATTTATTTGACTCTTAGTTTCCAAAAATTTACTGAAATTTGCCACCTGTTTATGTGTTGGGATAATGCGGGGACCTACTATGTTCCTTTGGCTTCTGAAATGGGATCGAGGGACTAATCTCATTGTAAGCTTTGGGATCTGAGGCTATTTCCAGAAAAATAATGTCAGCATTGAGTTAAACTATAGGACACTCGGTGTTGCAAAATTGCTTGGCTGGGGAGGAG
Source organism: Bos grunniens (assembly GCF_055505025.1). NCBI lineage: Eukaryota > Metazoa > Chordata > Mammalia > Artiodactyla > Bovidae > Bos > Bos grunniens. The sequence goes on from NC_141187.1 coordinate 32,896,914, forward strand.
CTTCCACATATTTACTGGCCAGAAGTGTCTGAAGTAAAGTGTTCTGTGTGAGTACTGAAGAAGACATACAGGAGGAAAAACAGTGCTGTTTTTTTTTTTTTTTTCCTCTAATGCACGTGTCAGCTCCAAATTCACCCTTTTAGATTTTTTTTTTTTTTTTTTTGCAGAGGGATCTGGGCCTTTTAAACTTCTATTTTCTTGTGCCAGGTGGCACTGAAATTTTGTCAGTAGAGGGTGCAGGAGAGACACAATAAGAGGAAAGAGTTTAGCTTTCTGGTTCTAAGAGTTCGTGCAGCCATCAGCATCTTCAGTGTACACCTCCATTCTACTGACTTCCACAGTTGTACAGAAAAGAAATTAGGTATTCACTGATCCATTCACAAATATTTATTGACCATCATGTGTGGTAAATATCCTAGGATGCCAGAAAGAATTAAGACTGGTTGTGGGGATTATACACACACACAAAAAGAAAAAGAAAAAGAAAAAGCAGTGGTTTCTAGTAACTGCTGGAGCTCTCATTGTAAACTCTCATATGGTAACCTCAAAGATGAAAGCCAAAATATCTGAAGATTGCAAAGTAAATCGCTGATAATCTCGTCACATATGAGAGGGGCATTGTCATCCAATGAAAATCTGAATTGTTTGGTGTCCAAATAGTAATTTATAGTGCTTCAGTCATACCTCGTGTGAAATGATTTTTCATGCAACTTTTTACATAGTTCACTCAGTCTTTACTTCTCTTCTTATGAAACTTCCAGTGCCTGCCATCTTCAGAAACCACATAGATGAAGTAAACATGAGACTCTTAGTTTCCCACATCATTCAGCAATTGGACAACATAGGCTTGATCAAGGTTAATTCCCCAGACTGTGTTCAACAAAATGAAGGCTAACACTTTTCACAAGGATAAAGCCTATGAAGAGAGCTCTGCCAAATTTCATTTCAGGATCTTTTACTTATGAAACAAGCTTTTTAGCCCTCTTCGATAGAGAAAAAGAAAAACAGATAAATATATTGTGAGAAAGTTTCCATTTTCACACACTAGAAATTGCCTCTAGAGAATAATACACATTTTTTTGAAGTGAAAATCAAATAGAAATTCTTGGGAATATGACACTGCTGTGGAGCCTGCTCAAAAGAACCACTTCCCTGGCAAATTGATCACACTTTACTGATGTTACTACATCAATAACCATAGGACGATGTGAGAGGTAATAATATCACATAATGAGTAAGTTTAATTTTTCTAGTAGTCATATTTTAAGAAGTAGAAATAAACAATTGGAATTAATTTTAATGTTTTAACTCCAAATATTATCATTCTGACATGCAATCAGTAAAAATTAATGAGATTGCACGATTTTTCTTTTAAAAATAGACTGAATTTAGAAGCATGTGTTAATGTCTATTGTTTCGGACAGGGCATCTTAACCCTAACCCAACATTCTGGGGAAAAGGAAATAATACTTCACAGTATTATCTCTGTAGTTTTTTTTTTTTTTTTTTGAGGAGGGGAAGAACTTCCCCGAAATTTTTGGAAAAGAACCTGTTATCTCCTTTAGGTCCAAGAGTGATCTGATGAATATATCAAATGTGTTTTTGTTTATTTGAAAGGGAAGTTGAAACGGACTTCCTTTTACAACAAGCCACCACCACAACCAAAAAAAAAAAAAAACAAAAAACAGTCCAAAAATCTTGAGAATAGAAAAGTTGGTTACCTTGGCTGGTTAAAGCCTCGTGGAATAATATGAAACGCTCTATTTTAATATAGACGCTCTATTTTCCCCTTCTACCGTGGAAGTTCCCTGTCGTTACTAGTTGGAAAAAGAGGATAATAAAATACAACATCAGTTTGCTAAAAATTCATGAGCTGCATCCTAGAATCACTATAGAATCTCCGAGGGTTGAAATCTAGAAAACTGGGCATAATACTCCCTCCTAGCGATTCTCCTCCGCCAAGTTTTGAGAAGCGTTTACATCAGGAAGTTCCAGATTCTTTGGGCCATTGTATAAGAGTTGACTCATTGGAAAAGACTCTGATGCTGGGAGGGATTGAGGGCAGGAGGAGTAGGGGACGACAGAGGATGAGATGGCTGGATGGCATCACTGACTCGATGGACCTGAGTCTGAGTGAACTCCGGGAGTTGGTGATGGACAGGGAGGCCTGGCGTGCTGCGATTCATGGGGTCGCAAAGAGTCGGACACGACTGAGCGACTGAACTGACTGACTGATCCTCCCCATTCTGCCCCCACTCCAGCCTTTTAACTGGGTAACAGCCCAACAGATCATATATCAAACGAGGAGTAGACGCGTGGCAGGTTCATTCTTTTAATTGCCAGCACCGCTTAGAACGCACAATGTACGGAGCCAATCAACTTCCGTAAAATGTGAAGAAAAGTGTTAGTCGCTCAGTTGTATCCCATCCTTTGCGACCCCATGGGCTGTATCCAGCCAGGCTCCTCTGTCCATGGGATTTCCCAGGCAAGAATACTGGAGTGGGCAGCCTTTCCCTTCATCCAGGGAATCTTCTTGACCCAGGGATTGAACGTGGATCTCTCACATTGCAGGCAGATTCCTTACCGTCTGAGCTACAGTACATAAGTACTACCAAAAGAAATTTTGCATGTTTTTGTTCCTTTCTATCTTCACCTTGATTTCCTTCCCAGACGCCTCCACTTTGCTCCAAGAGTCTAAAGTCACGCCCAGGAACACCTGGAAAGGAGATCAAGCTGTTGAAAGAGACACCACCCCCAAACCGCTACTTTCCTTGACTCGTTCGACATCCTTGCCCTCTTCCTGTCGGTTTAATTTCTGCCTCGGATTCCTTACAACTCTGAATAGTCTCTTAGTTTGATGGTGAGGCTGTAGCGCTCTTCTGTTTGAGATCCGGGGCTGGGCGGAGAGATACGAGTCTGAATAGCTTTCTCAGGTGTCAGGGCGTATCTTCGCCAAGATCGCTGAATTGAGGGGGACGCTATGATATCATCTGTCCATAGAAGCATATTTCCAGATTCAATTTCTCCAGTCGATGTCCTTTATTTTCCCTCTATGACCCATGCTCCGAGACAGAAATTGTGCAGGGAAGAGCTTAAAGAGGGAGAACCCTGCCCAATGGGGGACAATTAATGAAGAAAATGTTGGTCATATTTTTCTTTTCTTTCTTGCTTCTTTGATTTTTAAAAATTAAGATATACTTTATATACTGTAAGATTCACACAAAAGTGCACAATTCAGTGTTTTTGAGTATATTCCCAGAGTTATGCAACCTTCATCATTATCATGTTTCACATTTCCATCACACAAAAATCAACTCTACCCTTTCCCCAGTTCTTGGCAACTACTGTCTCTGGATTTGCCTATTCTGGACATCTCATATAAACGGAATCATACAACATATGGCTTTTTGTGTCTGACTTCTTTCACTTAGCATGTATCTTCAAGGTTCCTTCATGTGTAACATGTATCAGAAATTCATTTCTTTTTATGGTCAAATAATATTCCATATTTAATTTTTGAAGTTGTCTTTCCAAAGACCTTTCTGTCAACTCCCCTTCTCAGTATCATTGAAAGGAACGAGATAAAGGGGACGTTTTAGAAGACAGATACTTTAAGCATCCACCCAGACTTTAAGCATCCATTCAGACTTAAAGAAAAGCCGAAATTGCTCTGTGTGGCAGGTACCACGGATGGTTAAAAACCAGATCAGATGATTTACTTCGAAGAATTTTAAGAACTTAGAAATAATTTTTTTGTTTGTAAAGAGTACAAAGAATTTTTTTTCCTTCCTCCTAAAAATATAGGGGTATCGAGCCAGCCAGGAGTCGAACCTAGAATCTTCTGATCCGTAGTCAGACGCGTTATCCATTGCGCCACTGGCCCCCTTTTGTGTCGATGTTTTCTATTAGTCTTTGTTCACTGGAATGGGTGAGAAAATAGTTGTTTGACAATGAAGACGGAAATCAGTTAGACAGGAAGGAGGTGTGTATTCTGGTAAAGCTGATGGGTTATATTCAGGGTCATTTTGCATGCTACATTCACTTAAAATATTTATAATTATGAAAGAACTTTCTGCTTTGGAGCATCATGTATGTGACAGAACGACAGTGGTTAGCGCCTGCCGGCACTCCAACCTCATTTACGTACAAGCTTGTTTCTATTGTTTCTACTTGTGAACGCTTCATTAATTTCTGCAGTCGTTCATCTGTTCATTCCTCAAACCATTTCATTTTTCTTTAGCACTTAGATACTGATGCTGTGTATGGATCAATTATTAATGACCCGTTGAATTTTCAATTTTGATACACTGAAAGTGGAATAAAACTCATCCTTGAGGTATTAATCATATGTTTTCAATCTCACTCTCCAAATAGCCAAAACTCTTTCCAGAGGAAATAATTTCAGACACTGCATCAGAGAAGACATTCTGAAATATCTACCTTCTCAAATTAGGCGAAATGAAGGTAATAATTCAATAAAGGTAAACTCTTTAAGAACTAAGTTCACATAAGAACTTAGACGTTCAAAGTTAATATAATTATAAAATTTAAAACTATCAGTCATCATTACACAAATTGGCTAGCAATGTTTAAGGGCTCAAAGTAGGCGAAACAGGCATATGGAAATAAGTGTTTATAAGCGAGGGTAGTCCTTTGAGCGAGAAGTGCAATGGTTTGGGTCTGAGTGCAGCCACGGTGCCCACAACTTTTATCCGTACTCTTCTTTGGTTAGATTTATTGCCTTGGCCCAGGCTGTGTATCTTCTTTGCCTCAGCTTCCTCATTTCTACAGTTTTAAAGAGCGCGCGCGCGCACGCACACACACACACACACACACACACACACACACACACACACACCACAAGGATATTTATGACCCTAGATCTTTATAGTTCCTGCCAGCCCGTTCCATGGTTGGCTGGTTTCTTATAAATACCAGAGAACGCTTTAAGGAAGCTACCTGCATTTCTGTTATCAGAGCGTGGAATTTTATTACAGGTTTTTAAAAACAAAATTTGAAGCAGAGATTCACAGCGAAAAACAAATCGCCTCGCGATTAGAACAGAAAGCGACTGAATAGCGCTGTGAGCAGGATTTGAACCTGCGCGGGGAGACCCCATTGGATTTCGAGTCCAACGCCTTAACCACTCGGCCATCACAGCTCTGCTTCCATTGTTTATTTGGACATTAAAATACACATCGTTATAGGGCCCTGATTTACAATCCTGCCTACCAATTTTGGCTGCTCTTGCTTATTTGGTATGTTTACTTTAAGTATTCATCAGATCTGTCTGCTCAGCGTCATCCAACTTGTCCCCATCCTGCCAGGCTCCATGCTGCGACGTCTCACCTCTGAGAGAGGTCAATATTCCAGCATCACAAGAATCCTTGATTTTCTAAAAGTTTCTACGGTTTTCATGGATTGCCTGGTTTTGCTTCATACTTGGCACGAAATGAAGTCGTATTAAGGGTGCCTACGATCCTATTCATTTCTGTTTTCCACAGACAAATACACTATGCTTTGAGGCTGCAAGGACAACTGGGCAGGATCTACCAATATTTCAAATGCATATACTCTTTGCTACAGCATTTCCACAAATGTAAGAGATAGACTTGAACACATGAGAGTTATATTGTGTTCAAACTCACTCTCTGAAGCATTCATTGAAATAGTAGGATTGAAAAAACTTAATTAGTCAGAATTACTTAATTAGATAAATAATGGCACAACTACACAGTAGAATGCAATGCATATTTAAGACAGAATGATAAAGACTACTATATACATACATATAAAATGAAAGGTTCAGAGCAATCTCTGTAGAATTCTACTTTTGGTGGTATATTCATGTTAGATTGAATACACATTTTACAAAAAAAAAACAAAAAACTCTCAAGGATAATCAGTAAACTCATGGCAAAAGTTCCCAGTTGAGGGGCTGGAGACTAAGGAGGTGGCACTCTTTGAAAGCAGGAGGGAGAAATTTACTGCATATCCCTTTAGACTTTAGATGTTATCTATTAAAAAATCAAATAAAAGCTCAAGAAAACATTATAAATGAGGAAGTAAGGGAGAAAAATTTTTCTAACCAGAATTCTCCTCTGGAATAGAGCTTCCTTTCTGGAACTCAGCAATAGTCAGCATTCTGAAGGAGGCCTCACTTAGAGCCTCAGAAGAAGCAAATCACACAGATGAGATTTGAAGTCACTCAGGAAGCCTGAGGCAGAAAGGCAAAAGGGTTTTGGAATGCTGTCCAAGCTTAGACCTGGACACACAGGCCACGGGAGACATGGGGGTCTCTGGGAGAATCACGTGATTCAAGATCAGATGATTCTGGAATGTTCTTCAGACACTGAATTGAATCTTCTGTTTGTGAGCAACCAGGACCAGCTCAGTAGGTCAGACTCACCCTGACTTCAAGGTCCTTGATTGATTCTAGGATGTTCTCTCCACAGTGTAATCTCAGTGGCCTATTTTGTCCAAAATTGCAGAATTTAAATAGCTAAAACTTCCTCCTTTGGGTCTAGGAATACAATTTTTAACAGTTGTCTTTGTATGTGTTTTGTTGCTTTGTTTTTGCAGAGAAAGTAGCATGTCTTTCTTTTTATTATCTGTCTTGGCCAGAGTGTAGTTCTGTTTACAGTGGACAGTTTCCCAGGAGTTGTTTTCATGAGAAATTCTTTCCAGTTTCCTGTCCCCAGTTTTGCCACTTAGCCAGTTCACAGTTCTGGTGGTTTCATAGAACTTCCAACAAAGCGCGTTGGAGAATTCAATAACCTTGGGATAAAGATGTAAAATCCACTCACAAGTTAAAAGTTCTTTTGAAATGTGTTTTTTTTTTTTTTTTTCCCTCACCTAGATTTTGATCATCTTCCTAGTACTTCTACTCTACTAACAAATTTGGGAGAACCAAAGAGGGAGGGAGAACAGGAAAAGGAAGCTGTTTAAAATAACCCCATCCCAAAGCAGTCCCACAGGCAGGTCTGGCTCAGTTTCTTGTGTGTGTGTGGGAGGGGGGGGGGAGGGGGGAAAGGAAGGGTGGTCACTGCTCCTTTCCCTGGGTCCTGGTGCACACAAGGTTTTGCTTGTGTGTCTCTGGCGGGTATGGGATTTGATTTTAAACATGACTGCACCCCCTCCTACCATCTTGCTGCGGCTTCTCCTTTGCCCTTGGATATGGAGTAACTTTTTTTGGTGGGTTCCAACATTCAGAGGATGAGATGGTTGCATGGAATCACCGATTCAATGGACATGAGTTTGAGCAAACTCTGGGAGATAGGGAAGGACAGGGAAGCCTGGCATGCTGCAGTCCATGAGGTCACAAAGAATTGGACACAACTGAACGACTGAACAACAACAAAAGCAGTCACTGTTCATCCCTTCCTCCCTGTCTCCTCCTTGGGAGTTTAACTTTCATCAGAATTCTGAATGGTTTCTCAGACTCTCTGTGCCACTGTAAGGCTTCCATACTCTTCTATACATCAACATTCCCCCAGGAGATGTTCTTTTTCTTTCCTCCTGGATGTACACCTGTGGGTTTGGAGCTGTAAAAGGCCAAATGAGTGTGTATGGATACTATCCATTGTGGAAAAAAAGTTGGTGGAGAAAATGCTGGTAACTTATTATCATGTTTTAAAGCTTCTTTGATTTTAAAATATGTCCAACCTTCTTTCTCAGTCAACTTTCTCAATTTTAGGAAGAAGTGGGAGGTAAAAAAATGCTGGAGTCCAACTCCAGCAACCAGGGATTCAACCTGAAGAGGTGAACGGTGTCGGTGAGAGAAATGAGGCAGCCTCTCAGTTTTTTTGGACTGCCTGTTTATTTCAAGTTTAAGATTCTCTTTTATACATTTACAAAAACATTAGGCCAGAGGTTTGACATTTTCAGTTCCCCCTCTCCCAGATTTATTATCTCCATAAATCATTGTTGCTCTTCAAACAGAGTTCCTGCTTCAGTGATTCTCTCAGAATCAGCCTTATCATCTGTTATCTACTTCCTGTAAAGTGTCCTATAGTTAACTTGTGATTACACAGTAACCCGTGCTACATTCTTCAGTTTACTACTTATCTTCCTAAATCCTGTTTGCCCTTAACATCCTGAGCTCACTATCCCTTAAAAAGGCTTCTAGCTATAGTGTCTCTAAAATTCCTAACTTCTATAAGCTATAGTAAAATATGCTAACTTTACAACATTCCTTAAATCTTTAACTTCTAACTGTTTTAATTATTTCTAAGCCCTAAATTCAGTAAACTCCTTTGCCAGAAACATTCTCCTCACAAATAGGCTTCAAATAGCAATCCCTCCCATGGCCTCAAGCTACGGCCTATGTGCTCATCCTGGAACACTCTTTTGTAAAAGTCCTTGAACAAATGTCATTGATTAACTTTATGACTTATTCTCTGAGCACAGCTGCAGAAGGCTTTGTGCCTTCTCATGCTCCTCTCAAGAACAATAAGCACCTTAATATTCCTTTTCAGTCAACTCAGCCAAGGAGAGGAAAAGACAAGTCAGAATTACAAGGCCTAACTCCTTAATCCCGGGTCCGTGCCTGCGGAATGAGGAGAGGGGGCTGAGGGCCGTGCCTCCATTTTGTCAGTAATGCCTAATGTGGCTCCCGACAAAAAAATCTTAGAAAATAACTCCTCTGATGTCTCTGAAGACTCAAACTCAACTGACAGGACTGTATGATGGGGCAGCAGTTCCAGATGTGAAAAATCAGTTCAGGATAATTTTCATTCAAATGTCTTAACAACTGGTTTCAGCATCACCTATTGACCACTGGCCTCCTTGCACAGATGGTCAATATTTTCCGTGAATAAACATAGTTGAGGGTAGAAAAGGAAATGGATGTTTTGGGGATTGCTGTAGACTGAATGTGCTTACCCCCACTGCCCCCGATATGTTGAAACCTAATCCCCAATGTGATGGTTTTGGGAGGCAGGTGCTTTAGGTCATTAAGTCATTCATGAGTAGAATTAGGTCCTTCTAAAAGAGATGGTAGAGAACTTCTTCACCCTTTCCTGCATCTGAGGATATAGTGAGAAGACAGCTGTCTGTGGGACAGGCAGCCAGGAAGCAAAGTGTCACCAGAGTGAGAATCAACACTGGCCTCCATAAATGTGAGAAATAAATGCTTGTCTTTTAAGCCACTTGGTCTATTGTATTTTTGTTACTTAATCCATATGGACTAAAACTGGGATAAAGACACAAGTGAGGCTCACAAGACTGAGCCAGTACTGGAAACGTAAACCCATTCATTTGTGATCAGTTTGCACAATATAAATTTGCCTAAAATATTCATGTAAAACAACAATAATCAGCTTTCAACTTTAGAACACATGGTAAGGTGGTGACGGTCTCTGTAGACTAATTTATAACATATGATTGAAGAGTTGATATACCCCTGAGGTAAGGTAGGTAAGCTGTACAGTTAATTCAGCCAGCTGAAAGCTCAGTTGCTTCTGATGGTCTTTCTGACTGAATATAGAGAAAATGGCACAAAACGTATCAGTAGCTGCATACCAGGTGGCAGGGAATGTGTACGTTTTCTCCACTAGTGAAAGGACATCTGCGCTAACAGATGCAACTGACATAATCACTTAACCAGATTTACAATAACTAACTCTCATTCTCTGTAACAGATTTATCTTCTATACTCGAGTAAATGAATTGAATAGAAATTTGGTGAATCTGTGACCCTGTACCTTTCAAGCTCTTGATGTTGGCACTAATCTCAGCTACCCCTCCAGGAATATCAGTTTTGTGTTTGGTTTAATTATTTTCATAGAGAAAATTCTGGTGGCGTCTAATTGGCCTTTTATTCCGTAATAGCCGTCACTCCATCAGTCATGGAAATGACATAGAGATTCTGTCTGGAATTGGGAAAGTAATCACAGGGTGGACTCAGAGACCCACTATGCCCACAGTGAAACGGATCAGAGGCAAAAAAACAAACAAACAAAAAAAACCTTCGTAGGTTGTCTGATCATGAATACGTACTTTGCCCGATGGACAGCAGTGATATCTTGTATCTCTAGCAGTTGATGCCAGTTCAGAGCCATTGTCTAGTAACCTCCGAAAAGTCTATTTCCCTTTCCCTAATGCACAATCGCTTTCGTACACGAGCACAGATCCCTTTAGGAAAAGCTGGGAGGAAGAATAACAATATAAACATTTGGCAGTGTGCCAATGGTCTTTGTCAGGGGAAACTGGATTTCTCTTCAATTAGAACTGGTTTAAGTTGGGGGACTTTCCTGCTACAGATCAGGTCCAAGATCAAGGTGCCTTCAGAGTCAGTTCCTGGTGAAGCCTCTTTTCGTAGAAATCCCAATTCCAAAGAGAGCAACTGTTTCCGTGGAGCGGGCTCATCTCCGTCCTCTGATTTTGTCTGAGGGACGCGAGCTCGCAGGCCGGGTGGGAACCCAGCCAAAGAGATAAGGGGGAACTCTACGGCGTGTGCACAGCGAAACCAGGTATCACCACGGGACTCGGGATAATTTCTTTCAAACAAACAGCAAGTGCAAAGACTTGTGGGCTGTGTTATTTTTTACATATAAGAAAGTTGAAATCTCTTAAATCAAGTAGCGGTGTCTAACAGGTTAGGAAAGTGTTTCCGCCCGGTTTCGAACCGGGGACCTTTCGCGTGTGAGGCGAACGTGATAACCACTACACTACGGAAACAACTGACGGTTTCTTCTCCAGCCGTTACATAACTGAGTAGGCTGCCTGTAGGGCCCAGGTTTGTTCATGCCTGTGAAGTAATGTTTACGGTTGCAGGGCATTTCCCTACTTTTTTCTGTTTATGAAAACAAACAAACAAACAAAACCCAACTCCTTTCTTAAATTAACCCCAATTCTTAAATAAATTCCAGGAGTGGAAAGCTAAGGCAACATCCTGGAGATTTTTTTTTTTTTTCTTTTTTCGTGTATTAAGGATATCCGTTGAAACTACCGCAAAATTGCACTCATTGGTCTTTCCTGGTGGCACAGATGGTAAGTTTCTGCTTGCAATGCGGGACACCCAGGTTCTATCCCTGGGTCAGGAAGATCCCCTGGAGAAGGAAATGGCAACTCACTCCAGTACTCTTGCCTGGAAAACTCCATGGATGAAGGAGCCTGGTAGCTACAGTCCATGGGGTCACAAAGAATCGGAAACGACTGAACAACTTCAGTTCACTTCTTCACTTAACACTCTAGCAAAGTAATGCTCAAAATTCTCCAAGCCAGGCTTCACAGTACGTGAACTGAGAACTTCCAGATGTTCAAGCTCGATTTAGAAAAGGCAGAGGAACCAGAGATCAAATTACCAACATCCGCTGGATCATTGAGAAAGCAAGAGAGTTTCAGAAAAACATATACTTCTGCTTTATAGACTTCGCCAAAGCCTTTGACTGTGTGGATCACAACAAACTGTGGAAAATTCTTCAAGAGATGGGAATACCAGTCCAAAATACCAAAATACCAGACCAAAAGGCTGACGTGCCTTTTGAGAAATCTGTATGCAGGTCAAGAGGCAACAGTTAGAACTGGACATGGAACTACAGATTGGTTCCAAATTGGGAAAAGAGTAGTCAAGGCTGCATATTGTCACCCTGCTTATTTATATGCAGAGTACATCATTCGAAATGCTGGGCTGGATGAAACACAAGCTGAAATCAAGATTGCCAGGAGAAATATCAATAACTTCAGACATGCAAATGACACCACCTTTATGGCAGAAAGTGAAGAAGAACTAAAAAGACTCTTGATAAAAGTGAAAGAGGAGAGTGAAAAAGTTGGTTTAAAACTCCACATTCAAAAAATGAAGATCATGGCATCTGGTCCAATCACTTCATGGTAAATAGATGGGGAAACAGTGGAAACAGTGACAGACTTTATTTTTTATAAAATCACTGCAGATGGGTTGGTGACTGCAGCCATGAAATTACAAGATGCTTGCTCCTTGGAAGAAAAGCTATGACCAACCAAGACAGCATATAAAAAAGCAGAGACATTACTTTGCCAACAAAGGTCCATCTAGTCAAAGCTATGGTTTTTCCAGTAGTCATGTATAGATGTGAGAGTTGGACTATAAAGAAAGCTGGGCGTGGAAGAATTGATGCTTTTGAACTGTGGTGTTGGAGAAGACTCTTGAGAATCCCTTGGACTGCAAGGAGATCCAACCAGTCATTCCTAAAGGAAATCACTCCTAAATATTCCTTGGAAGGGCTGATGCTGAAGCTGAAACTCCAATACTTTGGTCACCTCATGCGAAGAGTTGACTCATTGGAAAAGACCCTGATGCTGGGAGGGATTGGGGGCAGGAGGAGAAGGGGATGGCAGAGGATGAGATGGTTGGATGGCATCCCTGACTCAATGGACATGAGTTTGAGTAAGCTCCAGGAGTTTGGTGATGGACAGGGAAGCCTGGTATGCTGCAGTCCATGGGATTGCAAAAAGCCAGACACGACTGAGCGACTGAACTGAACTGAAGGATACTAGTTTTGTTGTTGTTGTTTGTTTTTTAAAGCTCTGGTGCTTGGATTCAGACTCCACTGCTCTCCATAATTTACTGGTGTTATGGAATGAGAATTCTGCATGCTACAGTTTCCAAGACAGAATTTAAGTTATTCTTTCGAGGCCCCATTGGGAGTGATTTTTCACAGTCTTTTGTATAAATGAAGTCTTCCACCTCAGCATTTCTATACAAAATAGCACACTGTCATCTCCTGACCTCAAAATTCTCATCTCCTAGGTGACAGCAAGGTTCACAATTCCCTTCACTATTTACTTCTAAAAATTTTTGGTGATATTATTCCCCAAAATTGCAAAAAGCAAGAGATAAGGATTCCAAATGGATATTATGTTTAAGTAGATATGCCAAGATAATGGAAGCTATGTATCCATATACAGAAGTTTTCCATGGCACATAGTATAAGTACTTTCATTGGATATTATTGCTCATCTGTCTTGATCATTTGTGCAGAAAATACACCAGTATCAGACACAAAAGACTGAAGAAAAGATCTTTTTAAAGGTAAAATGAAAATAATGGCTATGTGGAGAAAACCATCTCCGCTGTTTGACAGTTAGTTAGAAGTCATGGTGGTATTGGATTTTAAGCTCTAGAAGAGTGTGGGAAGGACCATGTGTGACTTTGGGACCATCATGTTAGTAATGAAAACTAGACTTGATCATGGTAGATTCTCAATAAACATTTGTCAGATCAGGGGACAATATTAGAGGTAACTTTCTGAAATGTATCCAAATTTCATGTGACATTCTTTGGCCATGCAAATACCCAGCAGTCTCACTTGGAGGTCTAAGTGAAATCTGGCAACACACCTTCACGTGTCAGCCATTTTCCTTCTTGAAGTTTTCATGGTGTCATGTAGATATTATATTTCACTCCTAATTTAGTAAAAGAACAGAGCTAGCTATTTTAACTCTGTTCTTTTACTAAATTAGAAGTGAGAGTAAAAGAACAGAGCTAGCTATTTTAACGGAGAAGGCAATGGCACCCCACTCTAGTACTCTTGCCTGGAAAATCCCATGGACGGAGGAGCCTGGTAGGCTGCAGGCCACGGGGTCGCTGAGAGTAGATATGACTGAGCGACTTCACTTTCACTTTTCACTTTCATGCATTGGAGAAGGAAATAGCAACCCACTCCAGTGTTCTTGCCTGGAGAATCCCAGGGACTGGGCAGCCTGGTGGACCGCTGTCTATGAGGTCACATAGAGTCGGACACGACTGAAGTGACTTAGCAGAGCAGAGCTATTTTAAAATATCAGTTGAATAAATGATATGTGATATAAGGATAACCTGAAATAATATGCAAAGCACTTGGCAACATTAGGCCCTTGAACAGTTAACTTCCTTACTGAGAGAGGCTGCTGCTGCTGCTGCTGCTAAGTCACCTCAGTCGTGTCCGACTCTGTGTGACCCCATAGACCGCAGCCCATGAGGCTGCCCCGTTCCTGGGATTCTCCAGGCAAAAACACTGGAGTGGGTTGCCATTTCCTTCTCCAGTGCATGAAAGTGAAAAGTGAAAGTGAAGTCGCTCAGTTGTGTCCAACTCTTAGCGGTCCCATGGACTGCAGCCTACCAGGCTCCTCCGTCCATGCGATTTTCCAGGCAAGAGTACTGGAGTGGGGTGCCATTGCCTTCTCTGACTGAGAGAGGCTAGTCTGTTCCATATATTCTAAAGGAAATAGTTTCAAGGAATGACACAAGCAGTTTTGGCACAGAAATCTGGAAATATTTTAAAAATATAAAGCACTGAGTTTCATTTTTGGTTAAGTTGTAGGAAGTTGCAAGAATGTTGTCCTCTCAACCTACTAACTAGGTTGTCCTCTCAACCTGACAAATAACTAACCATAAGCTTAAGAGGAGTAGATTTTCTAAACCCATCAGGAGTTGAGGATACAAAAGAATCAAAGTAAACTAAATTCTAGAAAGAGGCCCTCATTGAAGAAAAGAAGTCTGTGGCTGTCTTTATCTCTGGCAGATGGGCAGTCACAAAGGCGAAAAAGCCTGTGAAGACCAGATTAAGAGAAACCAGAAGAAAGTAAGAAATTTTAAAGGTATGCTGTGGGCTTGCTTGACCCAAACAGAATTACAAGTAGCCAAACCAGTTCTGGTTATTTCTGCTAGGGGTGAGTAGGTCAAAAGAGGGTGAGGGAAAAGACCAGAAAGTGGAAATACCCACTGAGGCACTCTCCTTCTGAAGCTGGGGAGCAGGGCAGAAAAATGAAGAGCAACCAGTACAAAGTACTTTGTATTTTCGCTGCCAACAGCCGAGACTAGAGAGCTGAGAGAAACCTATCCAAGACTTAATGAGTGGAGAGAGCTCCCAGCCAAAAACAGCCTGGGAGAGGGAAGGAAAGCAAGAGATTTCCCAGTCAAACAGCTGACATTCTGGCCTTTAAGCAGAGGGAGGTTTCTCAGGGTTTGGAAATCTGGGACAGTGGCAGTAAAGCTCAAAGAGAGGAGAAAAGACTACCGATCAAGAATTGTAGTAAAAAATTTTAATGAAAATAAATAAATACATACAATTAAAATTAAAAAATTGATTTTCCCCACTCACCTTCCACCAAATTTGTACTAGAGGGCAAAGAAAATGAAGACAGCTACTAGTTCATAGGGTGGATGCTGATACAAAGTTAAAGATATATATTTCTTTATCAGTGTATTGCCGGGGTCCAGCCCCTGTGGATCCAGGGAATTCGAAGGGGAGATGGCATCGGCGATCAGGAAACAACAGCTTATTTAAATGTTAATTAAAGATATAAAGAGTGGTTAAATAAGGATAGTTCAGTGAGGAAATTCAGTGGAGAAAAGAGGCTGAAATAATTCAGCCAGAAGGTGAGAGAAAGAACGACATGGGGAGACCAAGTTTCGGTGAACAAGGCCCGCACTTTATTTCCCAAAGTAGTTTTTATACCTTAAGTTATGCATAGAGGATAATGCGGGAAGGGGTAGAGTCATGCAGTAAGCCAGGCTTTCTTCCTGCAAACTTATCATATGCAAAAGTTTAGGTGATTTGCATCATCTTCTGGCCCAGAGGCCTGTTAACATTTTAAGACCCTTTCTTCAGAAAACTTCTTTTTCTCTAAAGGTGATTAGTCAGGCGCCACCCTCCAAAAGCATTAGATAAAGCTGCATTCCTACAGGGCAAAGGTGTGGTGAGCTATAACAAGAAAAAGAATTAACTCAAGGGTCCAAGGTTACAAACATTAAAGCTACTACTTACACCAATTATATTCATCAATACACTGCCAGGGACACAGCAGGTAAGGGATATGGAGACATAGCAGCAAACATTAGCCCAACAAGTGAAAAACCCTTCACCAATACAATTTCTAATCAATCTTTTAACTGCTCAAAGGAATCTGTATTTAGACAGTTTAGAACATCTCATGCCTCTCACAGCTGGGAGGCTCTGAGCAATCACATGTGGCCGGAAAAACCTATTCAGGCAGGCTAGAGGACTTCCAAAGGAGTTTGTAGGTTGAAACACTATCACACCCAGGAATTATTAACTGGAGCTGTAAGTTAACTCTTTTTTTCAGAGAGAGGTAGTGGGGGGCAGCCCCCCGTAAAGTCAGAGGTGTAGGTGAGAGTACAAAGCAGAAAGTAGGCAGACTCTGGTTTTGGGGGTAGATGCTCGAGAATTTCTAGGGGGACTCCTGAGGCTCATCCCGCCTTTGCGTATGCCGAGCCTCCTTCCTCATGACCTTTGCCACGGGCGGAGCTCCTCACGCCTGCTCGGCTCCTGGCACCTTTTCAACACTAAAGATAAGAAATACCATCTTACAGCTTTTTAAACAATTAAAAAGAAAATTTATAAATTGCATAATATAAAATAAGTAAATGAGTAGTTAACTTGTCTCATTAAAAGAAATAACTCTTTTTAGAATAGTCTTTCAGATCTTACTCGATATACTATATACATATAAAATGAGTCAATTAACTTCAGATGCAAAAAAGTAGGGGGAAAAAAGAGAGAGAGTTGTAGGGTCCAACAGAGAAAAGAAAGCAAGTAGAAATTTGCTGCACCGCTGGTCCCTGCCAGAGTTGACACGGCTTGCAGGTGGATCATGCCAGGCTCAAAAGGGCAAAGATTTCCTAACTCCTTACTGTGTGTTGCCTGATCTTGGCTTTAGTTCAAGCTTTCAGATTCCGTTGTTTCTCCCTGGTCCGGATCATGGGTCCTCACCCGGACTCACCCTGGTCTCGACTTGTCCCGTCAAAGGAGACAAGTTTTAGGATGGAGGTTTTAGGATGGAGAAGTGCGTCCTTTTGCCTCCGGAGACCTCAACCCCGTCCTCTGTCGTCACCAAGTGTCCGATGGTCGGTACTGCAGCGTCAGATCACGGTCTTAATCCGCGCGGGACGAACAGCTAGCTACAGACTTAGCTTTAGAACAACCAGGCAACCCACCCTGAGGCCAAGCGGCTAGAGGCCTCTGGGAAGAGGTGACCCGCCCGTAATGGTCTCCTGGAGCAGAGAATCCGTACCCCGCGGGCGGAAGCCGGATCCTCTGAGCCCTGCACTGCTGGGGTTCTGTGATGAGTTCTGTGATCCGCCCGCCGCCATCTCAGGCGTGCAGGAGCTTTGCGTTTACCCTAGGCCTTCTGGGAATAGTTGTAAGGAAGTAGTTGTTTCCGGACATCGATCTGCGTCTTCCTTGGTCGATTTGAGAAATAATGTTTTCCTGGAGAGAAGTAAGGTTTATCTGTGCCGGTAGCTGGGATTTATCTTTTCCTTTTATGGTAGAAAAAAAGAGCATTTTTAAACCTTTCGTGAAGACGGCCTGCTTTAATTAGATCAGACTTTAAAGGAGGTAAGTAAAGCCTGTGCGTAACGGTGGCCGGTTAGCTCAGTTGGTTAGAGCGTGGTGCTAATAACGCCAAGGTCGCGGGTTCGATCCCCGTACGGGCCACTGTAGGAGTTCCTTTTTCCCCACCTCCTTTTTATCCATAGACCACATCTCAGGTGGAAAGTGCTACCATGTATCCAGTTACAGATAGTCTTAATATCACCAGCACTGAAATATTTGATTGTGTGTCTGTATTTTTTCTTTATAAAAAATAATGTATCAGAGTCAGGATGAAAAGCTTTCAAAGAAGCTTGAACGAGGTAAGGTGGCTGTATTTAGGAAAGAGGAGATAGGGAGAGTTAGAGAATTTCTTGCATCATCCTGGAAAAAACTTAAGGCAATAATGTTTTGATATAGTTTATATTTCTGAAATGTAAAAACATCATTCCTCTGCATGGTAAGCTGCTCAGTTGCTTAGGGTATTGTTTTTATAGTGTTAAGGTGCTGATTCGATCCCCTCGGGGATATACGCCTGGTGGTACTTAGGTTTCCTTTTTCTCAATGTGGGAATATCTCAGGCTTGTTCGCGTAGCCTCAGACCAGCAACCGCGAATGCTCCGTGGTAAAATGGTGCAATGGTCAGCCTTTGGGTTGCATCTGACCGTTACTTCCGTGCTGCCACTTACCAAGTCATTTAAAACTCGTCTAAAATTTTTGTTTTGAACGTTTATTATAAAATCTCTGGACTTCAGATGTGAATGACGAAAACGGGGTGTGCGGTGGGAGATAGGAGGTCCAGAGCCCCTGGGGCCGCTCTCAGTCGAAGCTCCTTACTCTCCCTGTCGGTCCCTTTTCTTGTAGTCTGGCTCCTGTCTCTCTGTGTGCCCAGCACGAACCTCCTCCTTTTTCTCCCCTCGACCCTTGCACTGTCCCTCAGACTCCCAACATATTTTTACTTTTTCTCTTGTTTAAAAGTACGGGGTTACTATAAAAACATGTATGATATTGATTAAGTAATGACCTAAGTAATGTCTCAAGCACAGTTCCAGGGACATAGTGGATGCTTAACAAACCCAAGATGGCAAGGCCTTCCTCTGTTTCAGTCAGTACTGCATCCTTGGTTTCAAAGCCAGCACCTGATTACTCCATTGCATATTAAATAATGTACTTACAGATTTGAAGTACAAGAAGGACTCAACAGGTCATTGCTATCTTTGGAGATGAAGGAGGCCACAGGCCATGAAATGTGGACATTCACTAGAAACAGAATAACTGTTAGCTGACAGCCTTCAAGGAATGAGAAATTCCTAGAGATTTATCAGTGCCCACTGTTCATAATATGTTTGGAGTTCTGGTGTCGTTTTGCCTGATAGTGGCACCCCACTCCAGTACTCTTGCGTGGAGAATCCCATGGCTGGAGGAGCCTGGTGGGCTGCAGTCCATGGGGTCGCTAAGAGTCGGACACGACTGAGCGACTTCACTTTCACTTTTCACTTTCATGCATTGGAGAAGGAAATGGCAACCCACTCCAGTGTTCTTGCCTGGAGAATCCCAGGGACGGGAAGCCCGGTGGGCTGCCGTCTGTGGGGTCGCACAGAGTCGGACACGACTGAAGCGACTTAGCAGCAGCAGAAGCAGACAACAGCAGCAGAGTACAGTGAGACACAATTTCAGTTACTTTTCGAAATGTTAACTTGGTTGCACTTTGAATCTAACATCTAGGCAATTGGCTTTCAACTGAGGATTTATATTACTTACATATGAAGTCTTATGAATATATAAATGTGTAGGACCTACTCCAGACTTACTGGGACGGCATAATCCGCTACTCCCCATGACTACCTTTTTTGCTCACATTCCTTGGGAAGTCCATGGGTAAGAACTGCTATGGATAAACTAATGAAAATGAAACCAGGTTTCCACGAAGTATAAACAGGGTTTCAGGCATAATGCAGAACTACTTCTATGAAAGTGAAAAGACAATGACTCTGGTAAAACTCCAATTATAATGTTTGAATTTTTTTTAATAAAAGTGAAAAACCCAATGTGTAGGCCAGTGCTATGCAGTGACATTTTAGCTAATAAACTGATATCATTTAACATTCAAGAAATTGATCATCTATTTATGATTTATTTCCCCAAAATATCATTAAGCTCCCAATTTCCACTCCCAGAAGGTTCTACTAACGAACAAACAAATACAGTTTTGAGGGCTGTACAAAACCAAAATGATGAGGGTCTAAATTTGACATTCCTCTCTTACTTGTTCTCAGAAATAAAAATGAGTCTGATTCTAAAAATGTTTTATTAATTCTTTACCTGATGCTGATAACCAAACTCCATCGTTTAGCTGAAAATGTTGGATGTCACAGGTTAAGAGAGCTGAAAGTGAACTTCCGAGACAGAATTTGAAATTTTGCTATCAGGTACTGTAAGATAATTTGTGCTCAATCCACACACCAATCATTAGCAAATCCATCACTTTCTATCCTTTACAGGAAACGTACTCACTTTTCCCTTCACCACAGCTCTTCATACTGTGATGCTGGAAAAAGACTCTCCACATTGGAATAAGAATTTAATACAGAATTTACCAGTAATATAAATTGTTCAATGCATCTCCAAGATGTTTGGCGGCAACAACTCTTGAAATATAAAAACCGAACAAGGAAGGCCCCGCTGGGATTCGAACCCAGGATCTCCTGTTTACTAGACAGGCGCTTTGACCAGCTAAGCCACAGGGCCGCTTTTCTAACTAAGATTCAGTTATATCGTATTGGTAATATTTTCTGTGAAATGCAGCATTTTGACAGAAATGTACATGATTTCTTGACAAAGAGAACGAATCTATATTTCCAAACCATATTTCTATACGAAAGCAGAAACTTCAACATATAAAAAATAATGCATTCTTCAGTGCGAGGTTTTAAAAATTATTTTACATTGGAGTGAAATTCCTATTTCATGGTGACTTTCGCCCTCTAGAGGAAATATTGGATATTGCCACACATTAAAAAATTTTATCCATTAATTCATTTTGTTCACAAATGTGGTCACTATTGTACCTCAGGTAATTTACTGGGTACTGAAGATAGAACAGTGAACAAAACAAACAAAAACTTCTTCATCTTTAAGATTTATATTCTAGAAACAAATAAAGTGAGTTTTAAAAACTTCCCCCTCCAAACAAATGAGAGACATAAGCACCAGTTCCCCAATCTCCAGGTTACAGACTCCATGAAGCTACTTTCTGAGCTAATTCACTGCACAAGAGCAACACTACCATGCTTCCTTCGATTTTATCTGACCTGGCACAAGCAAGCAAGCAAAGATAAGGACACACTGATGCAGAGAAGATTCTGCTCACTGCACCAGTGAGTTAAAACTGACTTGATTCCTGTCTTCATTGACTGTAAAAGTGAGTGAAGGATTCAGAGAAGTAATGAAAACTAGGGTGCAATGTGGTTAATACCTCCTGCAGGAGGCAGGAGGCAAGGTGCAGGGTGTCTTAGCAGAGTCACATGACCTCTCTTCCCAGTTTCCGTGTCAGGCTGATGATTGCAGAAGGGTCTGTGGCATGTTGGCCAAATACAGCTTAAGGTGGGGAAGGAACAGATGAGGCCATCTTTTGGAAATGTTTAAATAACTTCCTTGTGTTTTGTGCTTTATAGAGAAGCACTGAGACTTATGCATTCACTGAGCACCCACAAAATGAAAGACCCTGGAGAACAGAGAAATCACTGAGACCCTGTGACAAATCTACGTGATTTCCTCTGGGCACCCACCAGCTCTTCTCTGCTAGGGTAGCCTGTACCTAAACTACTCACCCTTTCTTACAACAAGATTTATTCATTTCCTTTGTTCTTATGTCCTGCTGCCATTCCTCTCCTTACATAAACAAGTTTTCTAATTTGTTCATTGTGTATTATTTTGATCATACATATATATACATACAAATATATACCAAAATTGACATTTTTGGTTTTTGCACATATAAATTTATATGAATTATATATTATATACTTATGCCTTTAAAAAGCATTTTTGACTTTAAGATCCATCAAAGTTGCCCTGTGTACATTTAAATCATTGCTTCTAATTTCTGTGTAAAATTCCATAATGGGTACCGTATTTCCTATCTTCTGTCCTTTTCCCCCTAATGGTTTGTACTTTTGAGGTTATGCTTAAAGGGTTTTTCTCACTACTAGGTTAAAAAATATTCTCTCTTTAAAAAACGTAGATTTTCTACTTTTAAATTTGAGACATGATCTGTCTAGCCATATAGGGAAGTCTACTGGTTTTTTATATGACAGTCTGTTGGAGGTGTGTCTTCTAGCGCTTCAAGTTTTGGTTTAGTAAGAGTCTTCAGAACGTGTTGGTGGTCATGTAGCATCCTATACTTCCTTTAACTTAGCCTCCTTGTATTTTCATGAAATTAGATATTTAGTAAAATTATATGTTTTTCTTGTTATAATATATATCTGCAAGGTCAGGGAGAGTTCTAACAACCCATCACAAGTCATAGCACATAAATAGTAAATTTTATGAAAATAATTGTTTGAATTATATTTTATGATTTTCCCATCAAAGAGCCTTCCAAAGATTTGTTTTTTGTTTACATTCTTGTAAGCTTGGGCCAATGTTTCATGAGCCTATGAAATCAATCCTAGACCTTCCAAACTGTAAACAAATATTTTTTGGTTTCTTATCAGAAAAGATATGAGAACAAAATCCTATTGCTGTCATTGGTGAGTGGGAAGGTTTTGAAATTAGTTTGTAAGTTGTTTGTCTACTTGAGTTCAGTCCTTGCTCTGGTGTGTGAGCTTGTTTTTTTAATTGATCCTTTTCATTAAGAACTGGAAACTCCTTATTTTTGGTCCAGAAACCCTATGAGTTTCTATCTTGTGCTCAGGCTCTTTGGTTATTTTTTGCTCTCCTATAATTCTAAGACCTTGAACAACAAGGATTATGTGACACTCAAACAACCTTCTCATCAGTGACTTGACTTCTAAAAGGCTCCCAAGTCTTCACTAAGGCTCTGGAAATCAGGGCCCAGAATTTGAAGATTTGTTAGACCACTAATATATTACAAGGAAGAAGGGAGAAGGGAGAGAGATTGTGTAGGAGAGGTAAAATTTCTCCTCTACTCTTAGGGTTTCTGATTGGGCCTAAGAATTAAACTAGCATAAAACAGATTGATAGGAGAAACCCATACAAATTTTATTAAGCAAGTTGTACATGGGAGCCCTCACAAGAAAAATGAAGACTTAAAGAAGTAATTAGAGTCCAAGACTTATGTATTAGGTTGGACAAACATGAAAATGTGACAAGATGAAAGGGTTTGGACTAGGGCAGTTAATTGTGGAAAAGTGACTTGGAAGATAAGGGTTAGTTTAAGGAGGTTTTTCTGTTTTGGAAAGATTTCTCTCTGCTTGGACTCCCCAGTCTCTGGTAATAAGAATGCTTCCTTCTTCCTGGTACAGGGAGGGCATATTGTATTTCATCTCCTGCTTTCAGAATCAAAATGAAGGTAAGAGTGCCCTTTTTTGCATTTGCTGTTTTTCAAGTGTGGTTAACTTAAAAAAAAAAATCAACATATCAGAGGAGAATATTTTGAAATGGCATGCTCTGAACCCCTATAATTGAAAACATTTTTTTTTTGCCTCCCATCTGCTTTAACGCACAGATATCCTAAGTTTAACTTAGTGAGCAGTCCCCTGCCGGGGACCAGCCCCGGCTGATCCAGGGTATTCGAAGGAGAGACGGCGTAGGCGAGGATCAGGAAACAATTGCTTAATTAAATGTTAATTAAGGATATAAAGAGTAATAGAATGAGGATAGCTCAGTGAGGAAATTCAGTGGAGAAAAGAGGCTGAAATAAGGATAGCTCAGTGAGGAAATTCAGTGGAGAAAAGAGGCTGAATAATTCAGCCAGAAGGTAAGAGAAAGAACGACATGGTGAGACCAAGTTTCGGTGAACAAGGCCCGCACTTTATTTTCCAAAGTAGTTTTTATACCTTAAGTTATGCATAGAGGATAATGGGGGAAGGGGTAGAGTCATGCAGCAAGCCAGGCTTTCTTCCTGCAAACTTATCATATGCAAAAGTTTAGGTGATTTGCATCATCTTCTGGCCCGGAGGCCTTTTTCTCTAAAGGTGATTATTCTAAAGTCAGGCGCCAGCCTCCAAAAAGCATTAGATAAAGTTGCATTCCTACAGAGCAAAGGTGTGGTGGGCTATAACAAGAAAAAGAATTAACTCAAGGGTCCCAGGTTACAAACACTAAAGCTACTACTTACACCAATTATATTAATCAATACACTGCCAGGGACACAGCAGGTAAGGGATATGGAAACTTAGCAGCAAACATTGGCCCAACAAGTGAAAATCCCTTCACCAATACAATTTCTAATCAATCTTTTAACTACTCAAAAGAATCTGTGTTTAGACAGTTTAGAACATCTCCTGCCTCTCACAGTTGGGCGGCTCTGAACAATCACATGTGGCCAGAAAAACCTATTCAGGCAGGCTAGAGGATTTCCAAAGGAGTTTGTAGGTTGAAACACTGTCACACCCAGGAATTATTAACTGGAGCTGTAAGCTAACTTTTTTTTCAGAGAGGTAGTGGGGGACAGCCCCCCGTAAAGTCAGAGGTGTAGGTGAAAGCACAAGCAGAAAGTAGGCAGACTCTGGTTTTGGGGGTAGATGCTTGAGAATTTCCAGGGACACCCCTGAGGCTTGATCCCGCCTCTGCGTATGCCAAGCCTCCTTCCTCCTGACCTTTGTCATGGGCGGAGTTCCTCACGCTGGCTCCTGGCAGTGATAGAATTCCAGTTGAGCTATTCCAGATCCTGAAAGATGATGCTGTGGAAAGTGCTGCACTCAATATGCAATATGCACTCAATATGCAATATGCCGGCTTCCGGCATCCCCCAATTGTCTAGCTGTAACTCAGCTGCAAAAAAGAGAGGTCATGAGAGTGCTGCTAATTTTGTTTATAATTCTTTTGAAATAGATACATTTATTCAGCACCTGTTATTTGCTAGGAACTACAGCATGGTAAGATAAGGTGATCAGGTATGTATACACAGGGGTTTTGATTGTTGCACTGCTCTATCCTCAGCGCTTTGACAAGCACTTGGCCCACATGTTCAACATACATACTCTTTGAGTGAATGGATAAATATAGTCTAGAAGTGTTCAAAGGGGCACAAATCAAGAATCATGTGTTCACAGACAGATTAATCTAGAAGTGTTCAAAGGGGCACAAATCAAGAATAGTGTGTTCACAAATGATGCAACTTGAAGATATTTTAAGCTTGTATGAGACTGAAATGCAGTAGAAATGTAATTAAGCACCAAAAATTTCCATATTCAAAGCTACCTATCTTTGAATCAATAATTATATTTGCTGATATAGTTTGCCAGAAACTTTTGTATCTGGGGACAGGAGACCTGATAGCTCTTGGTTCCATAGTGTAGTGGTTAGCACATCTGCTTTACACGCAGAAGGTCCTGGGTTCGATCCCCAGTGGAACCAGCTACAAAGATATGTGATTTTCTTGTTTGTTTCTTCTCCAACTCCAAGGCAAACAGAGTGAGGTTTCGGTGTTTTGTAGATTAGGCTTCTAATAGCTATTTATGAGACAGAATATATGATTTTCCCCTGATTTCTCTTTGAGAGATCCACTTTCATATACTGTGTAGCTCTGTGAGGCAATGTGAAGCATCAGGTTGTCACCTATTTCTCCTTGACTTTTATGATGACTAGAGGTTCTTGCCTGGAGAATCCCAGGGACTGGGGAGCCTGGTGGGCTGCCGTCTATGGGGTCACACAGAGTCGGACACGACTGAAGCGACTTAGCAGCAGCAGCAGCAGAGATAAATCTGGAAGAAAATGAAATCCACCATAGAATCCTATATGAAATCTAAGAATCCATAAATATGAGTGTAAAAAAGAGCCATTACTGGCCAGTACGGGCAAGATGCAGAACATTTGTCTTCGATCTCGCAAAGGCATTTCCGAGGCTGTCTCCATGGCAATGTTGCAAAAACAGTGAGGTGCTTATGAGCAATGCAGCTCTTGCCGTGACTCGGATTCGAACCAAGGTTGCTGCAGCCACAACACAGAGTACTAACCACTATACTATCACAGAAAGCCATGAAGAAAAACACCTGCCTCTGGGCTGTACCTCTGCTCTTTTCACAGGAACATCCATTCCCGTCATCCATAGAAACAGGCACTTTGGTTCCCGTCCTTATTTAGAAATGCCTTCCCAGTTAATTGCCTTATTCTCTCCTCCACTTTCCAACATCTTGCCCCTGGCAAACAAACCAAAAGGAACAAAAATTGTTTCACTCCGTGCAATTTTTCAAACATGATGCTTCCTCTCCTGGTTGCTAACACTCGTGGAATCACTACTCTCACTTCCACTTCTAATCCATGCAGTTTCTTGCTTAGTTTTACAAAGCGTGGTCCTCAGACCTCCAGCTATGAAACAGAGAGGGTGGTTGCTTCGAAGTGAATCTTACTGGTTCCCATTTTTGGCCAAACTGGTCAGAATCTTTGGGTGCTTGGCGTGTAATCTGGCCTCATACCAGGTGCCAGAAGTCAGTTCAAGGCAACGAATATGGATTGATTCTGCCCATACCTCTGAGTTCAGCCCCACCAGGACTCATCCCGCCCAGTTGAAACTGTCAGAAAATATGGTGTCTCGGGTGCTCACATCTCATTGAAACTACTTTCTCCATTTACCTAGGTTTAGGTTGCCACAGGGGAAAGTGCTTCTTGTGTGGCCTGGAAGCCCTATGGTCCACCCCTACCCCCTCACGGATGGCTCTGCGAACACTGACCCTAGAGTCAGAGTCCTGGAGTGCTCCTTCCTTGGTAGGAAATGATTTCCCTTCTTCTCTATACCTGGTTAAATTTCATTCCTGCTTCATTCAGCTTTCCACTGAATTCATTGGGGAAGCTTTTCCTGACTTTCTGTCTCCATACAACATATTCCTCTCAGTCTAAGTCAGATTTTATTTTCTCTGTTCCATGATCCTTTTTTTTTTTTTTGCTTTTCCATCAATGTCCCTAATCAGTTTCTTATGACTAATTAGTTACTGGAGTTATTCTAAATTAATGTCAGTCTCCTCCCTTCGTCCCTCCCTGCCCTCACTGTGTTCCAAGAGGAGATAACTATCTTGTTCAATAGTTTATCACCAGGGCTCCGTGTTAAGTTCTTTATGAATATTGTTTGGCCCCACAATGAATGAATTAATATGCAGGGATTCCAATCCAATGCTTTATGGAAGCAGTCTCCCAACAGTATGTGGCCAAGCACATGACTTTATTGTATGTGGAGGACATTATCAGGTAGGGCTGTGGGGAGGAAAGGATGGATAGAAAATGAAAACAAAGAGTTCATATAACAGCAGCTGTCCATAAAAAGCTTCTCAGCAGAGCCAAAATGATGTCCTTAATTTTCTGAGATTTTCTTTGTCTCATTCCTTCTAGATCACCCAAAGCCATCCTAATTACTGGCAGGTTTGCTGAAGAATTCCCAGTATTAATTTGATCTGGGAAGAGAGCTAGGGATTTTCTCAGTCTCAAGGAAATGAGCTCAGTTAAGTTGAAGGAAAGAAAATGCTGCTCTACAGAGAATGCAGGGTGCTTATGTCTCAGGCTTGTGTGAGTTGGACCTCTCCTTCCTTTCTTTCCCTCAGGGACTTTCTCTCACCCTATTTAGAAAGCACCCTATTTATGGACACAAGTGCTTTTCCTTTTTTTCTGCTGTGGTGTTTTTAGCAATGGGATTGATTTGCATGTGGTTCCCTATACAGAGAGAGAAAAGCTAATCCTGTTGCTAGTCCGTGGTGGGGCACAAAGCCTAGAAAATGGCCTCTTTTCTTGTGCTTTTTATTTCTAAAAGCCTTTCTGAGGGTTCTGTCTGACACATTTACTACAGTGATTCTGAGTAGGATAAAGAGGGTGGCCTATGCAACTTCCTAGCTCTATGTTTATCAATGCCATGGGCTTTTCTACTTCTGATTTTCATAAGTTTTCTATAAAAAGTAAACTTAAAACTTTCTCTCTTACTCAGCATAGCTCCAGGAATCCTACCATCTCCCTTTCCTATATTATTAAAAAAAAAATCTCTGTAAGGGGCATTTCCTGGTGGTCCAGTAGTTAGGTTCCTCTGCCCTTTCTAAATCTAACTTGTACATCTGGAAGTTCTTGGTTCTCGTACTGTTGAAGCCTAGCTTGAAGGGTTTTGAGTGAGATTTGATTACAGAACTTCCACAGGACTGAGAAACAGAGACTCCTGGAGGGCACAAGCAAAACTCTGTGTGCACCAGGACCAAGGAGAAAGGAACAGGGACCCCACGAGAGATTGATCCAGACTTGCCTGTGAGTGTTTGGGAGTCTCTGGTGGAGATGTGGGTTGACAGTGGCCTGTTGCAGGGTCAGGGGCACTGGCAGCAGCAGTCCTGGGAGGCGGTTGCCATTACCTGTACCATAGAGCATGTAGTCTACTATAGTGACTGCAAAGTCTAGGACTGGGCTGCCTCAGGCCAAACTACAGGGAGGCAGCAGTCCCAGCCATCAGGGGGAAATCGGATTGAAGATTTACTGAGCATGGCCCTGCCCACCAGAGCAAGACCCAGTTTTCCCCACAGCCAGTCTCTCCCATCAGGAAGCTTGTATGAACTTCTTATCTTCACCCATCAGAGGGCAGATAGACTGAAAACCACAATGAGAGAAAACTAACCGAAATGATCACATGGATCACAGCCTTGTGTAACTCAGTGAGAAAATTGTGTTGCTGCCTCTCCTTCAACCAATTCTTTTTTATAACCTCTTGGTAAACTCCCTATGACCAATTAACAAAGGGTTAACAATCCTGGGCCTGTTTTGATTGACTTTGTAGAGCATTTTGGCACTAGTAGAACTGGATGGCTGTGTACTGCAACTTATACCTCCAACTTAGAGATGGGAGGCCTTGAGGGGAGAGGGAGAGAGGGGCAGTGAACCCATAAATATGGCATGGTTAGTTTATGGGCAGGGTAATTTCATAGGCTAATGAGTGGATTATTCCAATTATTTTGGGAAAAGGGCAGAGATTTCCAGGAATTGGGCCACCACCCACTTTTTGACCTTTTAGAGTTAGCCTCAGAACTGTCTTTGTGGCTCAGCTGGTAAAGAATCTGCCTGTAGTGCAGGAGACCCTGGTTCAATCCCTGGGTTGGGAAGATCCCCTGGGGAAGGGAAAGGTTATCTACTCCAGCATTCTGGCCTGGAGAATTCCATGGACTGTATAGTCCATGGGGTCGCAATATCCACTCCAGTATTTTGGTCTGGAGAATTTCACGGACTGTGTAGTCCACAGGGTCACAAAGAGTCGGACCTGACTGAGTGACTTTCACTTCAGAACTGTCATGGCGCTAGTGGGTGTGTCATTTAACTGTTAAAATATTACAATGAACAATCCCGTTGGTTCTAACCAGTCTTTGTCATGTCTTATGGCTGTGTCATTCTTTTAAAGGCTGTGCCCTACCCTCTTCCTTCCAAGGATCTGGAGAAGGGAGAGAAGCCCATTGGAACTCTCATCAGTTCAGTTCAGCCACTCAGTCATGTCCAACTCTTTGCAACCCCATGGCCTGCAGCATGCTAGGCTTCCCTGTCCATCACCAACTCCTGGAGCTTACTCAAATTCATGTCCATCAAGTCGGTGATGCCATCCATCCATCCATCCATCTCATCCTTTGTTGTCCCCTTCTTCTCTTGCCTTCAATCTTTCCCAGCATCAAGGTCTTCTCCGATGATCCTCTCATATTCCTTATAATTGTTCTATATCACCTTCCATTTGCAATGACTGAGGGAGGCATCTAAAATCTTATTGGAGTACATGGAATTAGTAAAGATTTATAGAAAGTTTTCTCATTTTTCTCAAAAGAAAACACATCTCTTTTAAATTCCCTCAATGAAAACAAAGAAACAATACTAGCTATGCATGTTAAAGTCAGTTTTACAAATACTATCATAGATATGACTCAACATTGATATTTATATTCATCTTAATGTATGTCATAGACAAGCAAATGCAGTAGCCTGATCCCCACCAAGGAAAGACTTGCTGCCCAATTGCAGAGTGCACTTAGTAGATAGGCGCAGTTCTTGTCTCCTTCAGTGTTCCTAGAGTTTCAGAGTTCCACCCATCTCAAGGCACGCCCTTTCCTAGTGCAGTCCACATCAGTGGCAAAGCAAGGTGGGGAAGTAAAACCTGATCCTGGGACATTTTCACCCAAAGTGGGGCAACTCTGAAAGGTAATACAGGCTCCATTGCTCCCCATGTTTGTCTGGCCTGTATTACAGTTTGACATCCTCTGTCCAATCCTAGTTCCTTCCTCTACCAATGTTGGTCCCTAATAAACATCTTGCACCCCAAACTGTCTGAAGCATCTGCTTCTAGAGAACCCAACCCGCACCACTGTATCATCATAGTTTTTTTTCCTTGGCCTTTTGCATTTTACTATCATTTCATTCAAAAAGGCTTCTGCAAACAAAGACTAGGAGTAGTAAATAAATCCTGTACTGAATTATAAAGAATGTTCTCCAAAATCTTTCAGTTTTTGAACCACATAATAAGGTGAGGTCAATACTATTACTATGGTGTCTTTTTTTTTAAGTGTGTTGGATTTCATAATTTTTCTATTTAGCTAATTTGTATTATCAAATTTATTATCTCAAGAGATCAGGGTTGCTGTTGTTTTTGATTACTTATACACATTAAGTTGCACAGCCAAAGTCCTATATTATAGTGGCCCTCCCCCTTCAAGTTCATAACCTCATGGGCCTTCCGGTTATTCCCAAGAAAAACATATTTTCTGTCTTAAGGCTTTTGCACTTTGTTATTTCTACTTGAAATTCTCTTTTTCTAATATCTGTCTTGTTTATTTTTCAATTTATGTAGGTCTCTGATCAGGTAACTCCTTTAAAAGAGGTTATCTCCACTTATCTAAAATGAGTCCCCATTATTCTCTATGACTTATCTCCTCCCTATGTTCTTCGCAGCAATATTGTATTACATATTTACGTGTTTGCTTGTGGCTCCCTCACCTAGTGGTCGACCAGTGGTGAAGAACTTGTCTGCCAAAGCAGGGGACCTAAGAAAGATCACTGGGTTCGATCACTGGGTGGGAAAGATGCCCTGGAGGACGGCATGGCAACCCACTCCAGTATTCTTGCCTGGAGAATCTCATGGACTGAGACTTGTAGGCTAAGTTCATGGGGTCGCAGTCGCAGACTGAAGCGACAGCACGCACAAACAAAACTCAGATAACTTTCAGGGAGGCAGATTTTGAGTCGCATTGACTGTCTACACAGGAGTGCATTAAACTAATATATGTATTCCCAAAGAAATAGGTTCAAGGATTTACATGAGATTAAGAAAATACTGTATAATTTTAACCGACAAGCTAATTTTCCATTAGGATAAATCCTCAGGAAAATGAAAGTAAGCAGAACTCAAGAATTTCCCATAAAAACTATTTTTTAGTTAGATCACTTATTCAGAATGTTCTCAAAGGATTTTTTCTACTATACTCTATACTGCTGAATGTCTCTTAAAAGTTAACCAGTGCCTCCCATATTGACTACGTAAGAATACTACTAGGCAACATTAGGGTTATCTGATTTCAATAAGTTACCTGTTGATTCACCTCCCAGCTTCTTGTGAGCATACTAGTCCACGTGAACGTCAATTCAGACCATATTTTAAAACGCCATCAGAATTGCTTCACAACCTCAGTTAAGCACCTTGTAATTTTATCACTCAAAATACACAGTAATCACAGCCTTTTCTTTGACAATGTAGGTTGGCTCTGAAAAGAGCCGTTGGTTTTTTCACCTTTCCTAACCTCTTTATTTGGCCTTGTGATGGCTCTCAGTTTTCTTAGGTAGTAGCACGGCCTGGATGTTGGGTAAAACACCACCCTGAGCAATGGTGACCTTCCCCAGCAGCTTGTTGAGTTCTTCATCGTTGCGGATGGCCAGTTGCAAGTGACGCGGAATGATTCTCGTTTTCTTGTTGTCGCGGGCCGCATTGCCCGCCAGCTCTAGGATCTCGGCCGTCAGGTACTCCAGCACCGCCGCCAGATACACCGGGGCCCCGGCACCTACCCGCTCGGCATAGTTACCTTTGCGGAGCAAGCGATGTACGCGGCCTACAGGGAACTGGAGCCCAGCCCGCGAGGAACGGGTCTTAGCTTTAGCACGAGCCTTGCCTCCTTGCTTGCCACGTCCAGACATTTCTGAATCTACAGCAGCAGCGCAGACGAAGTTGCTAATATAAGTTTCCAAGTGCAGCGCCTTTTATAAGCCTGATTGGGCGCGAAAAAGAAGACGTGTCATTGGTTAGGTCAGTGGGTTCATTTTAACCAATGGGAATGAGAGATTGGGATTCTTCCGTTCTGATTGGGCATAACTAATTTATGACGTCTTTTTCAACCACCACCAATAGACTAAGACTTTAACCTATGACCTTATTTGCATAGGAGGTTCTATATAAAAGAGGCATTTTGCGTCTCTTGTCACTGTTTTCTGATTTGTGTTTTAGACTTCGGTGTAAGTTTTTACAACCATGCCAGAACCAGCGAAGTCCGCTCCGGCCCCGAAAAAGGGCTCCAAGAAGGCGGTCACAAAGGCGCAAAAGAAAGACGGCAAGAAGCGCAAGCGTAGCCGCAAGGAGAGCTACTCCGTGTACGTGTACAAGGTGCTGAAGCAGGTCCACCCGGACACCGGCATCTCGTCCAAGGCTATGGGCATCATGAACTCCTTCGTCAACGACATCTTCGAGCGCATTGCGGGCGAGGCGTCGCGCCTGGCGCATTACAACAAGCGCTCGACCATCACATCCAGGGAGATCCAGACGGCCGTGCGCCTACTGCTGCCCGGGGAGCTGGCCAAGCATGCGGTGTCTGAGGGTACCAAGGCCGTCACCAAGTACACTAGCGCCAAGTAAAGTTGTCCAGCAACCGTTCTTAGACCAACCACAAAGGCTCTTTTAAGAGCCACTAAGTTGTCAATATAAAGAACTGGAAACACGTACTCCACTTTTCTCTTTGTAACACCGCAGCGTTCTTGGTAAACACTGGCCATTTTCGCTAAATCTTGTGTTCTGTGAATGGTGTTATTTTAGCCCTTTCAATGAAAACTTGGCGGGCCCTAAAAAGGGCCTTTAATAAACAAGGTCGAACTTTTTTCCTTCAGCCGCCGAAGCCATAGAGGGTGCGTCCTTGGCGTTTGAGCGCGTAGACCACGTCCATGGCGGTGACAGTCTTGCGCTTGGCGTGCTCGGTGTAGGTGACTGCATCCCGGATCACATTCTCCAGGAACACCTTCAGCACCCTCCTCGTAGATGAGGCCGGAGATGCGTTTGACTCCTCCACGCCGAGCTAGGCGGCGGATAGCGGGCTTAGTGATGCCCTGGATGTTGTCTCGCAAAACTTTGCGGTGACTCTTGGCGCCCCCCTTCCCCAAACCCTTTACCACCCTTATCACGTCCAGACATTTCGAGACCCGAGAACAGTAAAGTACATTCAGTTTGTCGCAGCCCCATTAATGCGTAGAGTCTGCGGACCAGAATGAAAACCCAAAGTGCTTTGGCGGGAAGCCCTCTGGGTTGGGGAGGGTTCTTAAAGAAACAAGCCAGCCACATTACTCCCTTTCTGTTCTTTCAGTGAATTCTTTTGATTCTTCAAGGCCTAGGCTGTATATCTCCCCTTTTCTCATTTAATGTGTTTCTCTCCTCGTCCTCGTTAAATAACAAAACCTTAACCTTGTAGATGATACATAAAACCACAGAATAAAATATTCTGCTTTTATCTTTACTTTCTCTAATAGTATTTGCATAATGTTATATCTTGTTTTTCTCCTAATATATGAAGGAAACATAACTTCCAGAAATAGAACAAGATGTTCTAATAAAATAGAGAATTTTAAGAGCTTCCAGGTGTGTTGCTAAATTCTCTTCTTTTCGGTGTCAATTTTCATTTTTAATAAGTTTCTATTATTTTGCTGATAATGTGTAGAACCGTTAAAAAAAAAAAAAACGAACTCTACAATGATCTAGATTTGGTTTGTGTAGATAATTAACGTTTAAGAAATTAACCAGCTGGCTAATAAGTATAACGTAATAAATGCTGATTGGAGGAACTTAATAGTTTATTGAGTATTTCACTTAAAATTATTTCTAGAGTTTTTATTGTTCAGATCAGTCTATGATAGTGCTCTAGGGTTTTAATTATTTGTAATGTTAAAATATAAGTATTTGCCAGTGAACTCATACCTCACAATTGTTTATTTCAAGTTAATTTTTACTATTATACTATTCTTCAAAAATCATTTTATCTAGCTGCAAGAATGAAATTCTTTTAGTACTCTTAACTGTATTAAATCTATACATTTATTAGGGTACATTTGTTATTTTTGAAATAGTTTGTCCTCCTAATCGGAAAAATACTGAATCCGAGTCTTTAAATGTCTTGTAGATGTTTTTCTAGGTAACATATACTTTTTAAAAAGTTTACTTTCATTACTTAGAAGAGCAGTTAAGTTTTCATTAGTGAATAGTACAAAATTCAAATATAGAGAAAAGAAAGTCTACCTTTGTCTTTCTAAGAAAGTCTTTATAAAAAAGATTATATATTTTAAACATTCCTGTTTATACATGCTTAATTTAAAATATATTTATAATTTAACTATTGCTTAAATTCTGAGAAATTTTAATCCCTTCTTTCAGCATTAACATGTAATCCCATTGTTATTCAATGATTTTTTTTACTTTCCTTTATTTCAGTGAGTTACTTTTAGAAGCTTGCATTATAGAATTTTCAAAGGACTCCTATAAACTATCAATGTTATGAAAATAAAAACTTTTGAAACAACAAAACTGATTCAAACAACAGGAACAAAATTCAGTATATTTTATAGAGAGGGTAGATAGCTAGTATAGGTGAATTCAAGTTAATTTAAGGGCAAATACAAATTGAAAATAAGAGGCTTAATTATCCATCCCTTCCTTTTCCTTTTTCTCTTTCAAAAATTTTTTCTCTGTCCTTTTCAAAGGTATGTAAATTTTCTTAATGGCTAAAAACACCCTTTGGCTAGCCTCCTATCTCAAGAATGTTTCCTCAAGGACCTTAGAGTCCTCTTTTTGAAATGTAATCAACAAGGGAAAGTGCTCAGTTTCCCAGTTTTCTGACTCCAGATTGCAAAGCCTACTAATGTAATGGATGTACCCTCTTACCTATGTAACAGGTTTTTTTTTTCCCCTCTTTTGAAATCTCTTTAATAAAACATTGCCTGTGTTGAGCACAATGCTTTAAATAAACATGAAGCTTAGTCTATAATAAATTTTCTCTTCTTTTGTTTTAAATTATATTTTCCCAACATTAGTTAACTGGAATATATTTTACAAACCCTTCTCTACTTTAAAAAAATCAGTAAAATTCCCACCAACTACTAGCCTCTCTCCCTATCTGATTTCATGAGTTTTTGCATAACAGCTAGTGATTGTAAGACTAGTAATGAATGTATATGTGAAAAGTTTGTCAGATTCTTTATAATTTCTGAAATTGAGGGACAAAGGTTTATTATTCTATAAAGATACAATGTATTATAAAAATACAATGTATTATAAAAATAAAAATACAAAATATAAGTGGAAAGCTCCACTTATATCTCCCTCTCCACACTAAGCATTGTATTTTTCTTCCTATTGTATTTTCTTCCTATTGTATAGTATTTTATACAATACTATGTTTAAAAAATACATAGTAACTGACTTAATAGGTCAAGATAAACTTTAGTTTAAATCAAGTATTTTCTTTATATCTTTATGTTCTTTCACAGTTGAAGTGTAGCTGAACATGCCACCCCAAACTATGCCACCCCTCTTGTCATAAGGATTATTTTGAACTAATTATTTTTGAGAAACAGCATAGACAGGAGAATTTCTGAAAACAAAAATTATACTTTTGTAAGAGACACTTATAGAGGAAAGCTCCGCTTATATCTCCCTCTCCACACTAAGCAGAGAAGGATGATTCTAAATTGGAAAAAAAAAAAAAAAGGATTCTGGGACAAAGCACCCACTTTAATCTGCATTGTGTTCAGTGGCTTCAGTCATGCCTGACTCTTTGCGACCCCATGGACCGTAGCCCACCAGCCTCGGTCCATGAGAGTTTCCCTGCAAGAATACTGGAGTGGGTTGCTATGCCCTTCTCCAGGGGATCCTCCAGACCCAGGTATCAAACCTGCATCTCCTGCATTGCAGGTGGATTCTTTACCTGTGAGCCACTGGGGAGGTCCCTTACCTTTGTTTACGATGCATTTTTTGGGAAAACTTCTAACGGCAACCGTGCCCCAAACCCCTACCCTCATACAACTTTGTTTTGTCTTTCATTTCAGTCCCCAAAGGTGTTCAATCTACAGTACAATTGAGCTTATTTCATGTTAGCAAGGTTATGCTCAAAATCCTTCA
Organism: Bos grunniens; assembly: GCF_055505025.1. NCBI lineage: Eukaryota > Metazoa > Chordata > Mammalia > Artiodactyla > Bovidae > Bos > Bos grunniens. The sequence continues at coordinate 32,932,746 of NC_141187.1, forward strand.
AGCTAGGCTTCAACGGTACATGAACCAAGAACTTCCATATGTACACACTGGCTTTCAAAGAGGCAGAGAAACCAGAAATCAAATTGCAAACATTCGTTGGATCACGGATAAAGCAAGAGAGTTCCAGAAAAACATCTACTTTTGTTTCATTGACTATACTAAAGCCTTTGACTGTGTGGATCACAACAAACTACGGAGAATTCTTCAGGAGAGGGGAAAACAAGACCACCTTAGCTGTCTCTGAGAAACCTGTATGCAAATCAAGAAGCAACAGTTAGAACTGAACACAGAACAACGGACTGGTTCAAAACTGGGAAAGAAATATGACAAGGCTGTATATTGCTTATTTAACTTCTATGCAGAGTACATCATGTGAAATGCCAGGCTGGATAAATCGCAAGCTGGAATCAAGATTGCCAGGAGAAATATCAACAACCTCAGATATGAAGATTATACCACTCTAACAGAAAGTGAAGAACTAAAGAACCTCCTGAAGAGGGTGAAAGAGTATAGTGAAAAAGATGGCTTAAAACTCAACATTCAAAAAACTAAGATCATGGCATCTGGTACCATCACTGACAGATTTTATTTTTTGGGGCTCCAAAATCACTGAGGATGGTGACTGGAGCCATGAAATTAAGACATTTACTCCTTGGAAAAAAAGCTATGACAAACCTAGACAGAATATTAAAAAGCAGAGACACCACTTTGCCAACAAAAGACTGTATAGTCAAGCTATGGTTTTTCCAGTAGTCATGTAGGTATGTGAAAGTTGGACCATAAAGAACGCTGAGCACCAAAGAATTGATGCTTTTAAAACTGTTGTCCTGGAGAGCCTTGAGAATCCCTTGGACTGCAAGGAGATCAAATCAGTCAATCCTAAAGGAAATCAACCCTGAATATTCATTGGAAGGCTGATGCTGAAGCTCCAATACTTTGGCCACCTGATGTGAAGAGCTGACTCACTGGAAAAAATCCTGATGCTGGGAAAGACTGAAGGCAAAAGGAGAAGGAGGAGACCAAGGATGAGATGGTTAGACAGTATCAATGGATATGAATTTGAGAGAACTGAAGGAGATAGCAGAGGTCAGAGGAGCCTGGTGTGCTATAGTCCATTGGGTGGCAAAGATTTAGATTAGACTTAGCAGTTGAACAACAACAAAGACCATATGTAAGGTGGTGGCTTGGGTCATCTTGAGGAGCTTACTCATTTTTCCTAAGTGTCTCTCATATACACATGAGGTATACATGTTAATAAAAATTTGGTGATTTTGAACTTGTCTTGTAGGAGGTCTCAGCCAAGAATTCAAAGGGAAAAATATTTTCTCCCCTCTCCTACACAGTATGAATCAAATCCAGCAACAAACTATTGGTCACACTTATGAAATATATCTATACCAAACCATCATCTATTGCCCCCAGTTTAGGCCAAACCGTCATTATCTCTCAAAAAGACCATTGCAATAGCTTCCTAATTTATATCATTACTTCTAAACTTTGTATTCACCATATAATTGCCTTAGTGAGCTTTCAAAGAAATATAAATTAGGTTATGCCATTCCTTCATTCAAAACCCTTAGAATGATTTATAAAAACATAACATAGCATATAAAACCTACATGATCATAAAGCCCTACATGATCTGATCTCTTCCTGTCTCTGTGAACTCCCTTTCTACCCTTGTTTTCTCTGCTGTTTATCTTCCTTAAATATTCTTGATCTTAAACTTGATCTTTATCTTCTTATCTCAAAATGAATAGATGCCCAAACTGTCTGTATACTTACAAACATAAGAAAAAAATGTTTAACTACATTATTAACCCAGAAATTTGGATTTGAAATGAAAAAAAAAAAACACACACACACAAAACTTAAAAGTTATTGCAATGGTGGAGGTCCCCATGGACTGTGGTCTGCCAGGCTCCTCTTCAGGGTATTTCCCAGGCAAGCATACGGGAGTGGGTTGACATTTCCTTCTTCAGGGGATCTGTATTGTAATGAAAGAGCTTTAATTTACTTTAAAACTTTTGTTTAGAAATATTCTTTGTGTATCATTTATAAATATAAGGCTGAGTTCAGATTTTTTATTAATACAGACAATAGTATAAATCAACAAAATAGTAATTGGTGTTAAAGGATAGAATAGGCCACCCCAAGATACTCCATTTAGCACCAAGATTGATTTGCCCAACTGAAGCATTTGAGATGAAGCAGATCCAAGAGGTCTTCTTGCCTTCCTTTGATTTTCCTAAAAGTTGGACACAAATTGACAGAGATGTCCCTCCTCTCTACCAGGAAGGACAATTTTAATCCCAATAGACAATGGAGAAGGTATCAATTTAAATATGCCTAAAAGAATCTACTCTTGTTTCCCTGGTGACCTCCTCATAACTGACCTCCTCACATCTTCAACAGAAAATAGTATTTATGGTGGAGTTTTTGTTTTTTTTTTTTTGTCCATACCTCATAAGTTCGAGGGATCTTAGTTCCCCAATAAGGGATTGAATTTGTGTTATCAGCAGTGAAAGCCTCCAGAGAACTCCTGGCCTTCTAAGGCACCTTGGGAGGTATTCATTTTTCCCTGGGTTTCTTCCATGTTTACATGAGGTACACATGTTAAGAAACTTGTTTTTCTCTTTAGAATTTGTCTTTTATTACAAGACTTGTTACTTGAAAACTGGGTTTTGCCCCTTGGTGGGTATCAAACCAAAAGGTACAACCAAGCCAAAGATCAGAAGGAAGAAAGGATTTATTATTACAAGCAGCAACTAAAGAGAACACCAGGGATATTCCCAAAGCAGTTTCTCGCTGAACAGCAAAACTGGGGGTTTTAAGCCAAGGGAACATGCATATTCATGAAGGGTCTGGAGCAGAGGAGAAATCAGCATAGAACTGGGGCAAAGGTTGATAGAGTCTAAGCTTTAGTTGATTCACGTCACCAGGGGCAAAATTATCATTCCATCCTCCACCTAGGTGGGGTCCTTCCTGCAGAACTCAAAGACTATCAGATTATCTATATGCCTTGAAGAGGAACTAGAACTTTGTTTTATTGCTGAACTGTTATCTCTTGATTGCTTTTCCTTTATTCCTGCATTCTCTTACTTCTGCTTCAGATCATTGATTACTGAGACTGTTAAACGACAACCATTGCCACTAAGCTTATATAAAAAAATGATTTTGGCCAAAATGGCTTATGTCACAAAACCATTCCTGGGAAATTCTGGTGATCCAGTGGTTAGGACTCCACTCTTTCTTTCACTGTCGAGTTCAATTCCTGATCGAGGAATTAAGATCCCACAAACTGCAGGGTGACGCAAAAAAAAAAAAAAAGAGAGAGAGAGACAAAGCCATTCCTAGTTCTTTCTGGGGAACCCCTAACCCATCTGCTTACAGGCTCTCTGTAAAAAACTCACAAGGGTGGGGAAAAGTAACTTTCCCCCCCTACAATTGGAAGACATATTTAAACACAATTGAATAATGAATGAAATCACTTGGGTTACATAGCTTCTGAACAGCCTGTTAAAAGTCTAACATTTTAGCCAAAGCACTTTCTCTCGGACTCTCTCTCCCGCATGCGTGCGCTCTTTTCTTTCTCTCTCTCTCTCTCTCTCTCTCCGGCTATCTTCTAAATAAAATAGAGCTGTAACACTAAAAAAAAAAAAAGTCTAACATTTTACTTTTTTGATAAGCCATTTCAGTGTCTAGGATTGCTAGATACTGTCAACATTTATTCCAATAAGTCTTACTTATGTTAATACCAGGATTTTAAACATACAATAGGATGAGTGAGGTATTAGTAGACTAAGTGCTAAAAAATTCCACGTGGGAAGAAGCAATTTCAGTGAAAAAAATAAGTTGAAAAAGAATGAGCTAAACTGACCAAATTTTACACTAAGGGTTTTTGACCTGGAATCCATATATGCCACTATATGAAACTAAAAGTTTTCCTAAGTTTTGTATTTTTCTGCCATTCAACATTATTAACAAATGTCAAGCTCTTTTACAGAAAATATGGGTGGCCCTGAAAAGAGCCTTTAGTTTGGACTCATCGGAGTTGCTAAAATCCAAGCAACTACTTGCCCTTGGCCTTGTGGTGGCTCTCGGTCTTCTTGGGCAGCAGCACCGCCTGGATGTTGGGCAGGACGCCGCCCTGAGCGATGGTGACTTTGCCCAGCAGCTTGTTGAGCTCCTCGTCGTTGCGGATGGCCAGCTGCAGGTGACGCGGGATAATACGGGTCTTCTTGTTGTCCCGGGCCGCGTTGCCCGCCAGCTCCAGGATCTCGGCCGTCAGGTACTCCAGCACCGCCGCCAGGTACACTGGCGCGCCGGCCCCGACCCGCTCGGCGTAGTTACCCTTGCGGAGCAGCCGGTGAACACGGCCCACAGGGAACTGGAGCCCAGCTCGCGAGGAGCGTGTCTTGGCTTTGGCACGAGCCTTGCCGCCTTGTTTACCTCGCCCAGACATTATAAGCTTAACTTCACCCCAAACGGCTACCGAAATATTGCAATTATAAGGGTAGCATTTTTTTTTTATAGCCCTCATTAGGCGCGAAAAAGAAGACACGTCATTGGTTAGGATTGTGGCTTCATTTTAGCCACTGGGAATCCGGATTGGTATTCTTGCGTTCTAATTGGGCAGAACTAATTTCTGACGTATTCTGGAACAGCCATCAGTAAGACTAAGACTTCAACGTATCACCTTATTTGCATAAGAGGTTGTATATGAAAAGGACTTATCGTATCTTCTGTGTGTTCTTCCCGTGAACTTGTTTAACCTATTATTCATCATGCCTGAACCGGCTAAGTCTGCTCCGGCCCCGAAAAAGGGCTCCAAGAAGGCGGTGACTAAGGCGCAGAAGAAGGACGGCAAGAAGCGCAAGCGCGGCCGCAAGGAAAGCTACTCTATCTACGTGTACAAGGTGCTGAAGCAAGTCCACCCGGACACCGGCATCTCGTCCAAGGCCATGGGCATCATGAACTCCTTTGTGAACGACATTTTCGAGCGCATCGCGGGCGAGGCATCGCGCCTGGCGCATTACAACAAGCGCTCGACCATCACTTCCAGGGAGATCCAGACGGCCGTGCGCCTGTTGCTGCCCGGGGAGCTGGCCAAGCATGCGGTGTCCGAGGGCACCAAGGCTGTCACCAAGTACACTAGTGCCAAGTAAACTGTGAGTCGGTTGCAAACGATTCTAACGGCTCTTTTAAGAGCCACCCATGTTCTCAAAGAAAGAGCTGATGCTTATTCTCCTTCTGCCCTGGGTCTTTGTAATTATTTACAGTGTGTGGTCTGGGAGGTAGAGCAGTTCCTGAACAATCTTAGGAGTTTTTTTCACAGTAAGCTCGCGATCCACTAATGACAATATAACGTTCCTGACCTTGGCAAAGCTCTGAAGTTCCTTGTGTAACCTTGGCTCTGATGTTTACTGTTAGGAATTTCCTGCATGTAAAAAGAGCTTTGCTACTCGTTCTGATAGCCATTAGGGTTAAGTAAGAGAGAACTTTAATTGATAACACATACTTCCTAGTCGCCGGTCTGGGACAAGGAGTTTTGAGTCCTGCCTGGGTACAGAGGTTAGGCGGGAAATTTAAATTTGGCGGGTGAGCGCCAGCCCTTCGTCCCAGGTCCTGATTTGTTGCCGGCATCGGAGAAGGAACCGCTGGTTTCCGAGCGCGGGACAAACCGACTAACTGCCGCCGAGCCCAGGCACTCACAAGCTCCTTGAATAAACATTTTCGGCTAGTTCATCCTGCTTTTTATTTTTCCGTCTTTCTTAGCGCTTAGTCCCTTGCGAGAATAAGATGTATCACTTCCTCTCGAAATGTTCTTTGGAGAGTAAGGAACCTGGTGGGTATTTTCAGACTGAGAGATACTATCGCTTTGTTTCTAATTAGGGTACTTAATCCTATTTTGACTTTGCCTGGAGCCAGTGAAGAGGACCAGCGTTATTCAGGTTGTCACAAAAGAGAACCAGGCACTCACAATGCTTCTCTAAATTATTGTTCAAAATTGTGTGTCCCTTTGGGGTAAAAAGCCATGATTTATAAATCATTTGGAGAAGTCCACCATGGCTGTTTATTTTGTTGTTCGGTTTTTGTTTTTTGGTTTAGGTGGTAATTTTCAATGAAATTACCTAATTTATCTAAAATGGACCTAAAGTTAGCATAGTAATAATGCCTAAATGCAATTAATGTTTTGTTAAATCCACTATCAGAGGTACTCTTCCCCTTTGTTGACCCAAAGCCTACCCATGTTTCAACCCGCACTTCAGTTTTGCCTGCTTTCCAAAATTTCCTCTCATTTTTGAGCTTTTTCTAACAGCTTATCCAGCATTTGGAAACTGCCTCCATAATGTCTCATATATTAATCTCTGAGAGACAGCAGTGAGCAGTCTTAAAGAGATATCTTAGTTCCCTGCCCAGGAATCAGACCTGGGTTCAGTTCAGTTCAGTTGCTCAGTTGTGTCTGACTCTTTGCAACGAAATGGATTGCAGCATGCCAGGCTTCCCTGTCCATCAGCAACTCCCTCAGCTTGCTCAAACTCAGGTCCATCAAATCAGTGATGCCATCCAACCATCTTATCCTCTGTCATCCCCTTCTCCTCCTGCCTTCAATCTTGCCCAGCATCAGGGTCTTTTCTAAGGAGTCAGTTCTTCACATCAGGTGGCCGAATTATTGGAGTTTCAGCTTCAATATCAGTCCTTCCAATGAATATTCAGGACTGATTTCTTTAGGATGGACTGGTTGGATCTCTTTGTAGTCCAAGGGACTCTCAAGAGTCTTCTGCACCACAGTTCAAAAGCATCAATTCTTTGGCACTCAGCTTTCTTTATGGTCCAACTTTCATGTCCATACCTGACCACTGGAAAGCTATGACCACATAGCTTTGATTAGATGGACTTTGTTGGCAAAGTAATGTCTCTGCTTTTTAATATGCTGTGTAGGTTGGTCACAGCTTTTCTTCCAAGAAGCAAGCATCTTTTAATTTCATGGCTGCAGTCACCATCTGCAGTGATTTTGGAGCTCAAAAAAATAAAGTCTCTCCTGTTTAAAGTCTATCCCAATAAAGTATCTCTTCTTTCCATTGTTTACCCATCTACTTGCCATCAAGTGATGGGACCGGGTGCCATGATTTTAGTTTTTTGAACGTTGAGATTTAAGCCAGGTTTTTCACGCTCCTATTTCACCGTCATCAAGAGGCTCTTTAGTTTCTATTAGCTTTCTGCCATAAGAGTGGTGTCATCTGCATATTTGAGATTATTGATATTTTCCCCAGCAACCTTGATTCCAGCTTGTGCTTTATTCAGCCTGGCATTTTGCATGATACACTCTGCATATAAGTTAAATAAGCAGGGTGACAATATACAGCCTTGATGTACTCCTTTCCCAATTTGGAACCAGTCTATTATTCCATGTCCAGATCTAACTGTTGCTTCTTGACCTGCATACAGATTTCTCAGAGGGCAGGTAAGGTGGTCTGGTATTACTATCTCTTTAAGAATTTTCCACAGCTTGTTGTGATCCACACATTCAAAGGCTTTGGTGTAGTCAATAAATAAGGAGTTTTTCTGGAACTCTCTTGCTGACCCAGAGGATGTTGACAATTTGATCTCTGGTTCCTCTGCCTTTTCTAAATCTACCTTGAACACCGAGAAGTTCTCAGTCCACCTACAGTTGAAGCCTGGCTTGGAGAATTTTGAGCATTTCTTTACTAGCATGTGAGATGAGTGCAATTGTGTGGTAGTTTGAACATTCTCTGAAATTGCCTTTCTTTGGGATTGGAATGAAAACTGACCTTTTCCAGTCTGTGGCCACTGCTGAGTTTTCCAAATTTGCTGGCATATTGAGTGCAGCACTTTCACAGCCCATCTTTTAGGATTTGAAATAGCTCAGCTGGAATTCCATCACCTCCACTAGCTTTGTTCATAATGATGCTTCCTAGTACCCCCTTGACTTCGCATTCCAGGATGTCTGGCTCTAGTCCAGTGATGACACCATCATGGTTATCTAGGTAATGAAGATCTTTTTTGTATAGTTCTTCTGTGTATTCTTGCCACCTCATCTTAATATCTTCTACTTCTGTTAGGTCCATACCATTTCTGTCCTTTATTGTGCCCATCTTTGCATGAAATGTTCCCTTGGTATCTCTAATTTTCTTGAAGAGATATCTAGTCTTTCCCATTCTATTGTTTTCCTCTATTTCTTTGCATTGATCACTGAGGAAGGCTTTCTTATCTTTCCTTGCTATTTTTTGGAACTCTGCATTCAGATGCTTATATCTTTCCTTTTCTCCTTTGCCTTTCACCTCTCTTTTCTCAGCTATTTGTAAGGCCTCCTCAGACAACCATTTATTTTTCTTGGGGATGATCTTGATCACGGTCTCTTGTCCAATGTCACAAACCTTTGTCCATAATTCTTCAGGTACTCTGTCTATTAGATCTAATCCCTTGAATCTATTTGTCACTTTCACTGTATAATCGTAAGGGATTTGATTTAGGTCATACTTGAATGGTCTAGTAGTTTTCCCTACTTTCTTCAATTTAAGTCTGAATTTTGCAACAAGGAGTTCATGACATGAGCCACAGTCAGCTCCCAATCTTGTTTTTGCTGACTGTATGGAGCGTCTCCATCTTTGGCTGCAAAGAATATAGTCATTCTGATTTTGGTATTGACCATCTGGTGATGTCCATGTGTAGAGTCATCTCTTGTGTTGCTGGAAGAGGGTGTTTGTTATGACCAGTGCATTTTCTTGGCAAAACTCTATCAGTCTTTGCCCTGCTTCATTCCGTATTCCAAGGCCAAATTTGCCTGTTACTCCAGGTATCTCTTGACTTCCTACTTTTGCATTCCAGTCCACTATGGTGAAAAGGACATCTTTTTGGGGGAGTTAGTTCTAGAAGCTCTTGTAGGTCTTCATAGAACCATTCAACTTCAGCTTCTTTAGCATTAGTGGTTGGGGCATAGACTGGATTACTGTGATATTGAATGGTTTGCCTTGGAAACGAACAGAAATCATTTTGTCATTTTTGAGATTGCACCCAAGAACTGCATTACGGACTCTTGTTGACTATGAGGGCTACTCCATTTCTTCTAAGGGATACTTGCCCATAGTAGTCGATACAATGGTCATCTGAGTTTAATTCGCTCATTCAGTCCATTTTATTTCACTGATTCCTAAAATGTTGATGTTCACTCGCCATCTCCTGTTTGACCACTTCCAACTTAGCTGGATTCATAGACCTAACATTCCAGGTTCCTATACAATATTGTTCTTTACAGCATCAGGCTTTACTTCCAACACCAGTCACAGACACAACTGGGCACTGTTTTTGCTCTGGTTCAGTCTCTTCATTCTTTCTGGAGTTAGTTCTCCACTCTTCTCCAGTAGCATATTGGGCATCTACCAACCTGGGGAATTCATCTTTCAGTGTCATATCTTTTTGCCTTTTCATACTGTTATTGGGGTTCTCAAGGGAAGAATACTGAAGTGGTTTGCCATTCCCTTCTCCTTGCCATTCCCTTCTCCAGTGGACCACGTTTTGTCAGAACTCTCCACCATGACCCGTCTGTCTTGGGTGGCCCTACATGGCATGGTTCATAGTTCCATTGAGTTAGACAAGGCTGTGGTCCATGTGATCAGTTTGATTAGTTTTATGTGATTGTGGTTTTCATTCTGTCTGCCCTCTGAGGGATAAGGATAAGAGGGTTATGGAAGCTTCCTGATGGGAGAGACTGACTGTGGGGGAAACTGGATCTTGTTCTGATGGGTGGGGCCATGCTCAGTAAATCTTTAATCCATACCTGAGTAGCTTGGATGAAAACCAGGAACCCACCAGGGGCTAGAGGCTAGAAGCAAAAGTTCCTCTGGCTCTTGCCCTATTTAAAAAATATATTTCTCAAGGAGGCAAAAACTTTAAAAACAGGTACAAAATTTATTATTTAGAGATACAGCATAAGTGGGAGAGTACACTGAGAAACAGTTTGTCTTTTTTTTTTTTTTTTTAGACAAAAACAAGATAGAAACACCCACCCAGAGAGAAAGGCTGTGGGTATCTTCCCTAATGAGGAGTGTAGTAAAGAGGCAGTTAATTTATATACAGCAGTTCTTTCAGGTCTGTGTTTACCTTTGGCCAATTACCTTGATTCTAATCCCACATCTGACCTGTTCTAGGACACGCCTCACCATGAGAGTACATCTTTTCTTCAAGATGGATTCCACCACTGAGGCCTGTGGAAAGTTTGGCATCAGCTGTTATGGGATGGCACTCTCTCCCTTTTGACCCCACCCCTGCCCTCAAGGCGTGTTTATGTGCAGGGAGGTCTCCCTAACCTCCGGAGTGATCATCTTATCTCTACTCCAGCATCTAATGGAATGCAAATCAGAAAAGTCATGGTAAAAAAATAAAATATTTGAGGCAATTGAAGATTTTTTTTCTAGTACTAGTTATTGGATGATGTTACAAATCATTTAAAACTTTTCTTAGGAGAGAAAATCTTGTATTTTGTTTAATTCTGTATTTGTTGGGATGTTTGAAATATTCATGATTGAAACAACATGTTTATGATTTCTTTACACTGTAACCCTCCCCCACAGTGTACCCGGTGGGTGGATAAAGAAACAACACAAGAGATGTTGGTTAATTGTTGAAGCTTTGCCTGAGGGGCACTTGGAAGTACCTTGTTCTCTTCTGTCTACTTTTGTGTATACTTCAATGTGTCCCTTCCCTGCATCCCTTCCCCTTTCCCCGAAAAATGTTTCTTTAAAAAGCTGGCCCAATTAACGAACATAATTCTCTTCCAGTCAATAAGGGGTGATAATGAGAGGAATCAAATGTTGGCGAAGAGAAATTCTAGAGACTGAACTAAGGAAACCAGGAGAGAGGCTGCACGGGGGACTTCATAGCAGCAGTGGTTCCCCTTCTTGCAGCGCACATGCTCGACAATCAAGAAACGCTGTCGCCATCTTGTGGCCCTTTAAGATAATACAGTTAATATTTTATTCTGTGGTTTGTTAGGCAGTCCATTGCTAGACTTTAATAACTGTGTATGTAAAAATACAAAAAATAATACTACTTCAAACACAATTCTCATCTGGCCAAGTTCTCTCATCAATAACAAGTAACCACGTTATTAGTTTCTTATGTTCCTGTCTGGAATTTCTTTATACAAACACAAATATATAAATGTGGATTCTGTATGTCCCCTTTAACTCAAATGGCCAATGGCTATATTCCTCTCAAGTTCTACCCCTGATTTTCTCATTATCTAGCTTGGAATTCTTTCCTATTAGTAAGTAGAGTAGCTAAGACTTCTCAGCAGGTGCACTTGAACCAGTGACCTGAGGAGGGTAATCAGAGGCCAAAACTGTTATTACACTGGCTGCATCTTCCCTGAAAATAAGCCTGATGCTCATTTGAGAGGAAACATGGGTCTCTTGACAAGCTGCTCAGGAGCTGAACCTGGTCAGGAGAGTTGTGGGGTGGCTGAATTCGTATTCCCTTCCTGGAATGGGACCACTGTGCCTTGTAAGGAAGGGACATTGAAGTCCTAACACAGGTATTTGTCTTGTTGATGAGGCATTCTTTGAATGTCATCTTTCTATCTGAGCCACCCCAAGCAAACTTCCAATTCCTACTTACCGTTCTTCATAATATGTAGCAAGATCTGACATGCTGTATACTTATCTTCACCATACCATCCTCTTCACCAGAATGTAAGTCAACTGAGAGCTGAATTTCTCTGTTTTAGTCTACTTTGATCATTGTTGTATCCCCCAGCTTCTAAAACAGTGCCTGGCACACAGTATATCTTGAATAAATGGATGAAGTAATATTCTCCCCTGTTGTTATGGGAGACCCTCAAAGACTTTACTTTCTCCGGTGGATGATTCAACGGGAAAAAAACAAATTGTCTCCACTTCCTGCCATTCTCTGAGTGCTTCTTCTGGTTGAACTCCCAGTTTTCTTCACCTGCAAAAAACAAAAAAACAAAAAACCTTAGGTTTTGTTAAAAATTCAGGTTTCTCCTTCTTCATGAATTTTGCTTATTAATGATTACTATTACATACATTATTTTATTTTTATATGCTAAAAAAAAAGGGGGGGGGAAATGTCATATTGAGTCACCTCAATGGAGATTCTGTCTTCTCTGAATCTCCATTCTGTCAGGAAAGACATGCACCCTTGTTGGCCTCAGGGTTTTGGTTAACAGGAAATGGCAAAACCTCTCTTCAGAGTACTGTTTTCTAGATTACTGTTTCTCTCAGAAGAGAAACACCAGTGTCTAAGGAATTCTCCACATGGGTCAACAAGACTTCCATTTTACCCCTACAGGTAGAGGGACCCAACATTAGAGGGTGATGCTGTAGATGACATCCCACCCTCATCTAGCAGTAGGACCTGGTGGACTTTTGAGTGAGGACAGTTGTGTTTGTCTTTGGCTCGTTTTTTTTTTTTTTCTTCTTCACCAGCTCTCATTTTCTCAAAGTCTCTTACCTTCTGAAATTTCAGTCATTCTTTTTTCACTACCCATAGTCTCCTCCCTGGCCATATTAAATGGAGTATCCCATCTAGTCCAACCAATGAAGGAATGAATTACTTTGAATTTGTCTCCAGCCTAAACTCCTTCTTACTTTAAATCTGCACTTGCAAACAAATGACCTGAGATACTTTTTGAAATACCATCAAAAGGACCTGAGCAATAATTGCCACTATCAGTTCATTGGAAGGACTGATGCTGAAGCTGAAACTCTAATACTTTGGCCACCTCATGTTAAGAGTTGACTCATTGGAAAAGACCCTGATGCTGGGAGGGATTGGGGGCAGGAGAAGAAGGGGACGACAGAGGATGAGATGGCTGGATGGCATCACCGACTTGATGGACTGCCGGGGACCAGCCCCGGCTGATCCAGGGTATTCGAAGCGGGGACGGCGTTGGCGAGGATCAGGAAACAATTGCTTAATTAAATGTTAATTAAGGATATAAAGAGTAATAGAATGAGGATAGCTCAGTAAAATTCAGTGAAGAAAAGAGGCTGAAATAAGGATAGCTCAGTGAGGAAATTCAGTGGAGAAAAGAGGCTGAATAATTCAGCCAGAAGGTAAGAGAAAGAACGACATGGTGAGACCAAGTTTCGGTGAACAAGGCCCGCACTTTACTTTTTCAAAGTAGTTTTTATACCTTAAGTTATGCACAGAGGATAATGGGGGAAGGGGTAGAGTCTTGCAGCAAACCAGGCTTTCTTCCTGCAAACTTATCATATGCAAAAGCTTAGGTGATTTGCATCATCTTCTGGCCCGGAGGCCTGTTAACATTTTAAGACCTTTTCTTCAGAAAACTTATTTTTCTCTAAAGGTGATTGGTCAGCAGCCACCCTCCAAAAGCATTAGATAAAGTTGCATTCCTACAGCGCAAAGGTGTGGTGGGCTACAACAAGAAAAAGAATTAACTCAAGGGTCCCAGGTTACAAACATTAAAGCTACTATTTACACCAATTATATTAACCAATACACTGCCAGGGACACAGCAGGTAAGGGATATGGAAACTTAGCAGCAAACATTGGCCCAACAAGTGAAAATCCCTTCACCAATACAATTTCTAATCAATCTTTTAACTACTCAAAAGAATCTGTGTTTAGACAGTTTAGAACATCTCCTGCCTCTCACAGTTGGGAGGCTCTGAACAATCACATGAGGCCGGAAAAACCTATTCAGGCAGGCTAGAGGATTTCCAAAGGAGTTTGTAGGTTAAACACTGTCACACCCAGGAATTATTAACTGGAGCTGTAAGCTAACTTTTTTCAGAGAGGTAGTGGGGGACAGCCCCCCGTAAAGTCAGAGGTGTAGGTGAAAGCACAAAGCAGAAAGTAGGCAGACTCTGGTTTTGGGGGTATATGCTCGAGAATTTCCAGGGGGACTCCTGAAGCTCGATCCCGCCTTTGCGTATGCCGAGCCTCCTTCCTCATGACCTTTGTCATGGGCGGAGTTCCTCACGCTGGCTACCGGCAGTGATAGAATTCCAGTTGAGCTATTCCAGATCCTGAAAAGTGCTGCAATCAATATGCAATATGCACTCAATATGCAATATGCCGGCTCCCGGCAATGGACATGAGTTTGGGTAAACTCCAGGAGTTGGTGATGGACAGGGAGGCCTGGCGTGCTGCGTCTGCAAAGAGTCAGACACAACTGAGCTACTGAACTGAACTGAACTGATTCAGAACTAGATCAGGGAAAGATAAAAAGTGAATCACTCACATTGTTTTATTGAGTCCAGTTTAATTTTTCATGAACACGTATCATTATCCTCATTTAAGATGTGAAGCTGAGGCTCAGGGGAAAATAGCTTCTTCAAGTCACATGGCTAACTGGCAAAGCCACTAGTGGAAAGCAGACTTTTTTTTTACTCTAAAATGCGTGTTCTTTCGTCCACCTCATGTTCTCTCCACATTCCTTCTTCACATGTGCTTGCCAGTTCTCTTAACATATATTTACATATTTGAGGATTTCTTCACCAGTTAAATATATATCCGAACTCCAAGGACTTGCCAAATCTTGTAGATTATTCCTGCACATTCTTTTTCTTTTCACTTACTTCTTCATCCATTCGTGGTAAATAGTACTGTGGAGGAAATAGTGTGTCACATATAGGCCACCTCTGATTTTAGAGGCTGATAGAAGGTACATAGTCTGGCATCTGGGGCCCTTCCATGTTTGAATAACTTCTTGTTTCTGCCCCTCTAGTTACACCATCTTGTAATCTTTCTGACACAGCTAAAGAAACATAATTCAAAACTCAGCACAGGGGAGGCAGGAGAAAAGAAGTACTAAAAGGGACAGTGAGACTTCAGGGACAGCAGATAAGTTCACTATCTTGATTGGGGTCATGGTATGTGTATACATAATGTCAAAATTCATCAAAATGTACCCTGTAAATATATGCAGTTCATCATATACCAGTTATACTTTAATAAAGCTATTTTAAAAATAAAAGTAAAAATTCAGTTATTGGGTCAAAATATAATAGGAAAAAGCAAAACTGCAATATACCTTTTTAAAGTTAGTTATGAAAAGCCTACAAGTAAGGAACAAGAACTCTAATTCACCATGGAAATGAATTAGAGCCTGGGAAGTGCACCCAGGAAAATTTGTCTGATGTCTATTCTGTGGCTTATGAGAGTCTTACCTTACGTATAGTCAAGGATATCACTTAGTATGCCAAGAAGATTAAATGAGTACCTCAGGGAAAGAGGACAGACACCCTTTCTTTCAGTCTGGGGTACTTTAGCTGCAACGTGGAGAAGGCGATGGCACCCCACTCCAGTACTCTTGCCTGGAAAATCCCATGGATGGAGGAGCCTGTTGGGCTGCTGTCTATGGGGTCGCACAGAGTCGGACACTACTGAAGCGACTTAGCAGCAGCAGCAGCAGCAGCTGCAACGTGGTAGAGTAAAGAACACCTGCGTCATGTCTATTACCACAAAGAAATTTTAATCTCCCAATGGGGTAAAATATGACTTTATTGTTGCTTTATGATACAACTTTCAATTCATTGAAAGTCTCAGATGGAGTCCTGCAAGTCGCTCTACCCAGACTTTCCCAACCATCTCCCCTGCCAAATCCTGGGATTCTGACAGTCTCTAAATGATGCTTCTTGTCATGTGGCCTTTACACAGGATGTCTTCATTTTCAAGTTCTCGGGGGCACAATTTGGAAATATCCAATCCAATCACTCTCCAGCAACAGATTCTTGGTTCCAACCTCAAGCAGCATACTGAATGTGGCCTCTTAGAAAGAGGTTTGTATGGTTGTCATCTGAAACTAAGTTACCTCCAAATTCCTTGATCTTTTAAAAACTCACGTTCTCATCTCTTCAGGGCTATACATTTCTTCAATTTTGGTCAGTAGATTTGTTCTTGAGAATCTAATTCAAATTTTGCCTTGGTCTGCTAGTTCTGCTGACTGTATCTGTTGATGAATTTATTTTATTGTTCATTGGAGTAATAACTTCTAAAATGAGGGACTGCAGAAACCAGATTCCAGTTTCTACCAGCTTTGTCTTTCACTAATCTCGTCCTCCACTGAAGTAACTTCATCAATGACAGTAGCCGAAACAACTGTCAACGGAAACTAGGAAAATCCACACATACCTCTGTAACAGTTGTGAGTAGGGAAGTAAGAGCAGCTTTCTCGTAGGTGAATTCAAAGTTTAGATCTGGGTAGGTGATCTTCCTTTCTCCTTACTAAAAATGCCAGGTCGACGAAGGTGGGATTCGAACCCACGCGTGCAGAGCACAATGGATTAGCAGTCCATCGCCTTAACCACTCGGCCACCTCGTCTTTACACCTTAGGTATTTGGCAAGGTTTATTTCAAAGTTCATACTTGGGAACTCACTATTTCAGAGAGAAAGACGGTTAAGAGATGGCTTGGAGACGTCTGGGAGACGTGGAGGTGGCCCGTTTTCACACGAATGGACAAAGAACTGGATTGGAAAAAACTGCGACGGGGGAAAAAAAAAACCAACACATTTGCGTGGGCCTTCATTCCTTTTCTCCCGCTGCAGGCAGGGGGCACCTCAGCATCAAGTCCGAGTTTGTTGTCACCGTCTCGCGTCCGGGGAGCCTGGTCCAAAGCCCCCAGGGCGCAGCCGAAAAGACCGCAGGGAACAGTGGTTCCCAAAACCAGTCCCCTTGGAGTCGTTGTCAGGGAAGCTGGCGAATGTGGACTCCTAACGCGGGGTTAATAAAATAATTTGGAAAATTAAACGATGAATCTGAATAGGGCTCAATTTCTATTCAATGTTATTGCCCCTTTTGCAATACTTTAGGGTGAATTGTGTAGAAAAGAATCCTTAATTCTTGGGGTTCTCCTCTCGGATCATCCGCATCAGAGGAACCATTCACTTGTTTTCCTTCCAAATACCCGTGTATTTCTTGAATGGTTTTCTAGAGGAAATGTTTCCCAACTTTCATTTGCTCTTACAAGGGGTGCAGTGCTAAAAATGTTAAGTGACTCATTTCTAAAAATGAGTTGAAAAAATGTTTCTGGGAAAGAGTGAAAAAAACCTATTTTAGCTGTCTTTTGGGAGTTTTGATTGGTTTGGTTGTTTCATGGAATGAGTAACAGGCACATGAATGAACATGAGTACAGACTAACTCTAATTGTAATGAATCATAAATGCCTGAGAAAAGATGGTAATACTGAAAGTGAGCCTTGAGCAAATTTTCTAGAGGTGAGAAAAATGAGGGTGTCCCAGACTGAGAAAAGGGTGTGTTCAAAGGTGAGGAATGAATATCTAGATAACTGTTGGAAATCACTGTGGCTGGTGTGCTGAAGCACATGAGAGGCTGGTCAGGAAACATCAATAAATCTGAGAATGAAAGCTGGTCATGAAGATTTTTCTTGTGAAGATCAAGTAAATCAATCACAGGATGAACAACAGCAAACATGGAAGAAATCCTGTAGGAATAGATTCCTGCTTCATTTTCACACTTGTAGTGTGAGTGTTACCTAAAGGTGCATGGGGGGGCGTGGAGGGGGGTGCGGTCTGGCAGCTCACTGCTTAAAAGCCAGGAAACAGGCCAGGTTGGTGTAAAGGAAAGTTTGCTTTATTTCAGATGCTGGCAACCTAGCGTGCGGGTGGTGGACATCTGTCTACAGGCCAACTCCCTGCTCTTCCCCCACCACAAGCAGGGGATGAGAGAGTCCTTGGTGGAGGGGCTACATGCAGAAATAGCACAGTCATCTCTAACAGTTATCTTGAAATTGGTCATCAGTGGTCTGACCAGCATCATCTTGGTTGTTTTAGGTACAGTTACTCTTCAGTTCCAGGGTGCACTTGTTCCCATTTCTTTGCGGTCAGCTCTCAGAATTGTGGCAGCTCATATTCTGGGTACAGTCTGGTCATCATGTAGTTAACTTCTCCACCTGGTGTTTTGGTATCTATAAGACAGCTCACAGGAAATGGCTCAGAATATTATCTATAGCCTTTGAGGAAAGGTCCTTAACTGTGCTTAATGACTGCATTGTTATTATTTAGTCTCCTTTGTTTCAGCATTTGTCACTTCTCTGATTAAACTTATTCTTTGACTAAGTTTTCACAGGCAAAAGGTAGGCAGAAGACATGGGGGGCGGGGGGAGGGTGTGGGGCAACGATCATATGGTCCTACTCCATTTCATGAGGACACTACCTTAGGTTGCTCTAACATTTTCTTCAGTGAAAACCATCCTTAACTTGTCCCAGAGAATCAATCTCTCTTCTTGCTTGGAAAAGTTCTTTAAAAAAAAAAAAAAAAATTGGGGAGTGGGGGTGGGAGGGAGGGATAAGAGGTAGGGGACATATGTTTACCTATGGCTGATTCATATTGATATATGGCAGAAACCAACACAATATTGTAAAACAACTATCCTTCGACTAGAAATAAATAAATTTAAAACACTTTTGGAAAAGTCCTTATATTTTAATGTAGGCTGCATTGTTCTGCCGGGATCTTCCCCTCAATTTAACCCATATCCCTCCACTTTATTTCTCATGCTCAGTCTAATTCATGATTTTGTATCAAGAAAAATTTATTTCCCCTTTCTTCCAACAAGACATTTTCCCTCATGGAGTGCTCTTGCCCTTTTTCATTTTAACCTGGATAAATTTTTTTATCCACCCTTGGTTCTCAGTTTAAAGCTTATTTTTTTAAAAAAGTTAAAATGTTTAAATTAAAGTTAACCACACATTTCAAAATCTCAAGTACTTCAGAAATATGTGTGTGTTAGAAAGTGGTTCTCTTCCCCCTTTGGTGGAGGCAAAGATTTTCAGTCATTTGGCTTTTTGTTTGTGTTGTTTTTGTTCTACCAACAACATGTTTCCAAATATCATGCTATGGCAGAGATGGCTAGTTACCATCAGTATTTGTTCTTTCCTTCCAAGAAATGGAAATTTGGTAGCGTTCATAACCATCCATGAAAAAATTACAGCGCACCACTTTCCCTGATGCGTGGTCATGTGGCCAATTTCTAAACCAGAGCATTAGAGATAAAGTGGATGTAAAGCTTTCAAGTTATGTTCAGAAGAGGGAAGAAATACCATTCATTTCTCTCTTCTGACTATATCTGCTTGCTGGAAAAGGCAGCATTATAGGAATGAAGGTGTCATGAAATATAAAGAGATTGGAAACAGTAACCCATAGGAAGGAGGGAACCATGAGATAGGAGATTAGAACCAATACCCTAGAGCCAAAATATCACTCTGGGATTGATTATACCTTCAGACTGTTACATGAGAGATCATGAGGGCTTCTTGTGTAGCTCAGTTGGAAAAAGCAATGTGGGAGAGCTAGATTCAATTCCTGGATTGGAAGGATCCCCTGGAGAAGGAAATGGCAACCCACTTCAGTATTCTTGCCTGGAGAATCCCATGGACAGAGGGGACTGAAAGGCTACAGTTCATGGGATTGCAAGAGTCAGACATGACTTAACGCTATTTTTCTTTCTTTCTGTTTCCTTTAATGTACAGTTCATTGGGGTCTTTGTCAGAGAAAAAATTGTGTTTTAATTAATACAGATGCTTTTATTTCTACTTTTACATTTTTTCCAGTTTTGTATTTTCTATTGATTACTTCTTAAATCAAAAAAAGATTCATTTCTCTTTCCTTGCCTTAAATATCACCATATACAGACACCCTTACTATTGATTTTTCTTCTGAATTTATTTATATCATAATATTTATTGAATTAGTATCACTGTTCATATATTATGATTGGAAAATACCATTCACTGGTCTGTCATGATATTTTTGTTTCCTGAACATTACAGTTTTTTCTTACTACTATACTACTATTACTAAGTCACTTCAGTCGTGTCCGACTCTGTGCGACCCCATAGACGGCAGCCCACCAGGCTCTCCCGTCCCTGGGATTCTCCAGGCAAGAACACTGGAGTGGGTTGCCATTTCCTTCTCCAATGCATGAAAGTGAAAAATGAAAGTGAAGTCACTCAGTCGTGTCTGACCCTCAGCGACCCCATGGACTGCAGCCTTCCAGGCTCCTCCATCCATGGGATTTTCCAGGCAAGAGTACTGGAGTGGGGTGCCATTGCCTTCTCCCAGTTTTTTCTTAAATTACCACAAATAACTATAAAAGCTTTGACAAAAAAAGAAATTGGGTGTTTTCTATACTAACTATACAGTTTTCATCCTGATGTCTTCCTGAGAAAGATTTCATTGGAGATAAGATTTTTTAATATTTTGGTGCTGGAGAATATCTTTTATATTTCTCTTACACTTGCTTAAATATTTGGTTGGGTATGGAATGCTAGGGAATATTTTCTTCAGGATTTTGAAAGAGTTCTCCATTTTCTTCTAGATTTCAGTATTGCTTTTGAGAATTACAAAGTCATTCTAATTACTGTGTTTCATTTGTAATTAGTTTTTCTCTCTTTCAAGATGATTTCTTTGTCTTTAATGTACTAAAATGTCTGAAAGATATGCCTTTGTGTGCATCTATTTTCATTCACTGTTCTGGGAGCTCTATTACATCATTAAATTTGGAAAAATCATCTATTTCAGTTTGAGAAATTAACTTTACTTTTTTGTCAATTTTCTCACTTATCTGTTCTGTATTCTCTCGCTTTACCTTTTTTTCCCTAGAATTTTTCATACTTGGATTTTGAACCTCCGGGATGTTTCCTCTACTTTTCAAAAAGTAGTATTCTCTCCTAGTTACAATCTGTTTATATTTTTCAATAGACTATTTTTAAGGCAGTTCTAGGTGTACAGAAAAATTAGTACAAAAGTACAGAGTCCACACATACCTCCTATTGTCCCCCACAGCTTCTCCTATGATTTACATTGCATATTATTTGGTACATTTGTTACAACTGATGAACCACTATTAATACATTATTATTAACATTCTTCATGTTAGGGTTTACTCTTCACTTTAGACATTCTTTGGGCTTGACAAATGTATAATGACATATATCCATCATTACAGTATTGCACAGAATAGTTATATTGCCCTGTGTTCCACATCTTCATCCATACATTCCCTAGAACTACTGATATTTTTATTGTTTCTATATCTTTCTTTTCCCAGAAAGTCATATAGTTGGAATCACACAGTATGCAGCCTTTTCAAATTGGCTTCTTTCACTTAGTAATATGTTTTTTAAGTTTCCTGCATGTCTTTTTGTGACCTGATAGCTTATTTCTTCTTATTACTAATATTCCATTGTATGGATGTACCACGGTTTGTTTATCCATTAATTTATTGAAGGGCATTTTGGTTGCTTTCAAGTATTGACAATTATGAATAAAGTTGCTTTAAACATTCATGTGCAGGCTTTTTTGTGGAAGTAAATTTTAAGTTCATTTGGATAAATATGAAGGAGTGCCCTTATATTATTACTCCGCATTCTGGAAAATGTCCTTTACATTTTATTTCAACTATTCTATTAAGTTTTTCATGTCTACTCCCACAATTTCAACTTTGAGACTTCTGTACCTAAGAGTATCTTGTTGAACAGCAGCCTCTTTTAAAACAAGAATAGATGTAATAACATGCCTGAGATTTTTTTTCTCCTCTCTGCATAATATTTTCCTCTATTTTTTTAGTTCACGTTCATCTCTGTCTTTCATATTAGACATTCACTTTAGATTTCTAGTGACCTTTGATTGCTGGTCTGCAGATATAATTAGGCCCTAAAAATGACTGAAAATGAGATTATGAGTCTAGTTTACTGACTGTGGGCTTCACTTGTAAAGTGATCTACCTGTACCTTTTACTATCAGGCAATATCTTTAACTCATCCTTCTTGGGATAGTAAAATTCCTTGAAAAAGGATCATTAAATCTGCTTAGATGATGTAAAACTGACTTCTTGAATTCTGAGAAAATTCTTAAAGGACAGAGGTTGGAGGAAATCCTTCTCCAAACGTGTACCTTCATACTTATTGAGTTCCCAAAACTGATCAAGGAAAGACAAAAAATAACAAGGAAAGGTATCAAAAGAGATAATATTTCTGAATACCATGATGAGCAGGGCCAGGTGAGTCCCTAGGTTATCAAGAAGCAAGGAAGACGTGGTGGTTTGTGTGTGTGTTCACTCTAAGTTTCAACCACATAAGATGGTTATCCTGAGGATATATCTTAATTTAGCTAGCATGAGCAAAGTAACTGGATTAATACCTTCCCTCTCCACCGTATTTCTTCATCTTCCAAATTTCATTAATCAATTCACCTGAACGTTTTCAACAGTTTCAAACTGAGAGGTTTTCCTGGGGTCAAGGAGAAGGTATGGCAAGTTTCCAGGTTTGAGGTAGGGAAGCCCTCAAACTTCCAAGAGTTAGTGATTTCTCTTCGTAGTTTTTCTCTCCCGGTGGACAAACTGTGGCCGGCAATATTCCCCGGAAATCTACAGGTGGGCTCTGGATATTTGTGCTGCGGGAATTCTACACCACTTGCGATATTAAATCCCATAGAAACAAAAACTGTTTAATTTTTTTTATTCCTGGTCCCTCACCGCATCCCTGGGATCCAGCAGAGGCTGACACGTAGTATTCACTGAATATTCATTCATTGAATGAATAGGTAAATAAACTCTGACCAGGGAGTGCAGCTCCAAGGTGCAACGCAGGAAAAGAAAGAGGCTTACATCCTAACCGTTGATTACAGTGGGAGTGGCGGCGGCAGCAACTAGGAGTGCCTTTTACTTTAGTCAGTGCGGTATCTGTAACTGCTGCGAGTGGGAGAATGATCACTCAAGTCGGAGATAGCAGTGGAAATGCAAATCCACATCTCTACCAGAGGAAGTCAGGTACTGCTGCTGCTGCTACTGCTGCAAAGTTGCTTCAGTCGTGTCCGACTCTGTACGACCCCAGAGACGGCAGTCCACCAGGCTTCCCGGTCCCTGGGATTCTCCAGGCAAGAACACTGGAGTGGGTTGCCATTTACTTCTCCAATGCAGGAAAGTGAAAAGTGAAAGTGAAGTCGCTCAGTCGTGCCCGACTCCTAGCGACCCCATGGACTGCAGCCTACCAGGCTCCTCCATCCATGGGATTTTCCAGGCAAGAGTACTGGAGTGGGGTGCCATTGCCTTCTCCGAGTCAGGTACCGGTTGACCGTAATTCACACTTCCCCGCTCCGCCCCACCCAGTCAAGTACGCACACGTACGTACGTAGGCACGTACACACGTAGGCACAAACTAGGTGCCCAAGGCCTTCGTTCTTGACTTTTGGAAAGAGATCCATCTGAGAACAGGAAATGGGGGGGCGGGGGGGAGGGTGGGATAGGGGGAGGGCGTCTGCGAACTAACATCAACACTCCAGATACCTCCCAATCAAGGGGATCTGGAATTAAGTACCCAGCTGCTCGGAAGACAATCCCATTGTCAGTGCAATGAAATCCCATCTTTTTGGCAACAATATTAGAGAAAATACTTTTCCTCATTATTTATTGGAATTTTCGAAAAGGAAGCGGGCTCGTCCGGGATTTGAACCCGGGACCTCTCGCACCCGAAGCGAGAATCATACCCCTAGACCAACGAGCCACTTACGTAGCATGTCTGCCCATGTTTAATATAAGAAGAACTAGAATCAATTTTCTTGGCCCCACACGGTATCAAGTATGAGCCCCCTATATTTAAATAATAACTAATATACATTTGGGGGTCTTATGATGACCTTTTAATTTAGGCCCAAGTTACTAAAGTTTTCATCCTTCCTCCTGTCAGTTATACAGTAACCATTACAAAGTGAGTTCCACCTGTATACTAATCTATGACTTCACTGACAAGATTACATCATAAAGGTCACATTAGGAAAGTACTCTGTTTTTGAACCATATTTTTTAAATTGAAATATAACTTACCCACAATATTGTTAGTTTCAGATTTGATTCTTAATTTGTCTAAAGAAGTATATATTCCAAATTTCATTATGTACTTCGCGGTGTGACAAATAATTTGAGTAACATTCATATTAGTTTTCTATACTTTACTTTCAAAGAGGAAATTGACATTTTGTTGGACAAGTCCCCTGAAAACTTGCTTAGTCATAAGTAAGCATTTTTGTCAAGATATTATTTCAATATGGGATCCCCTAAAACAGTATTGTACCCCAAGCACAGGCCATTGTTTTTGCATCTGTTTTATGACTTTGAAATCTCTATATTCTGCCATAACTAAGAACAGAATCCTTCAAAGATTTAACACTTTAGAAAAAGATTCCCAAAGATCTTCTCTTCGGTGCAAGCAGCTGTCTTCAAATTCTTTATAGATTGGCATTCCTGCTTTCTGAGTTTCTCATAAGACTTCGCTGGAAAAAAGGCAATGCTGGCAGATGAATGCTTAGTTTGGCTGCCTCTTGTTTGTATCTTTAGCTTTAGAAGAAAGTTTTGGCATTTCAGTAAGGATTCAGAGAAAGGAATTTGAAGTGCCAGCTCCTTTGAAAGCTGGTTCATCAACTCAATTTTTTAATAAAGTTTCTTACCAATGTTTTTCTACTTTACCCATAACACCATGTATGCGGAAACTTTTGATCAGCGAAGATGGAATATATATTTGAAAGGCATAAAAATTGGAATTTTATACAAAGTACACATTAAAGGCTGGTGTTTTGTGTATAATCAGAGAGTGCCTGAATTAATCCTCAAAAGGACATGAAATAACTCACATGGCAGTTACAGATTCTTTTATCTTTTAATTCTAAGATACTTTACAGTTTCTGTAGTTCGGTCAAGAGTACACCAACATTTTAAACTGAGGATATAGAATTTGAGTCCTAGTCTGCCTAGTAGGCACATAGATTACAACTCTGAATTTTTTTTCCACCACTGAAGTTTCCATGAATTCTTGGGACAGGCAGTGACTACAACAGGTTGAAACTACAAGGAAGTGGTTTACTTTCCACCCTCACTCTCACTCTGTATTTCTTGATTTTTATTTTGGTTATCCTTTGAGAAATGCACCCAATTTTCTCTTCTCCCCAGCCTACTGTGTTAGGTAACAGCTTCAAAATTGGGTGATAGAAAGTGAGAGGTAAAAAGGGAAAAATTCAAACCTCCCAGATGCATATTTTAAGGTTTTTTCAGAACTTAAATACTTTAAAATAATGGATTGAGTCATACTGTTAATGAACCTAACATCACAGTATTGTGTCCTTTATCTTAATTACAAGTCTTAGCCTCTAATTTATGCTGGACAGAATTTTTTCTGGGCAAAAAAAAAAAAAGTGACTAAATAATCTTCCTTTAGTTACTAGAGGAATCAATATAAAAAGTGGTTTTCCCAGTTTTCCAGTGTGCCAGCAGTTAGCTAGGTAGACATTCCTGCTGATCAACACCAAGAGGCTGAGACTAGGGTAGCCAAATGTTAGAAATATCTTAATATTTGATAATATGTTATTATTTAATCAAGAACAAACCTAAATAGGAGGAAAAAATGGAATCTGCCCAATAAAAGAAAAGGAAACAGATCATGAGAATGAAAACACTTTGAGTAGCTCTGATTTCTGGGGTGGAATGTTTTGGAAATCTGGAGCTCTGAAATTAGAGGACATATTTATGCTGCTTATACAGATGAAAAGCCATGTACCCACTGCTCCACCCCATGAGAACCTGGAAGAAGATGTCCTGCAGAGACATGATAGTAAGGAAAAGCCACTTAATTGTTTGCCTAGACAGTAGCATACAGCAATACTCAACATATGGTTTATTTCCAGATTTGTTCATACTATTGACTGTTGTGATGTAGTAGAGCAAGTTAGAGCTTATCAGGAAATTAAGGATCCAGAAGAGGAGGAGATAGGGAAGGACTTGCCATGCAGTCAGTGGTTTGAGCTTTCTCCATAAAGTAGTCCTAGAACTACTGGTGATGATTTGAACCACACGGAGGAGACAGATGGTACAGATGGAAAGACAACGTGCCACTCTCAACAGACACACCACAGCTTTACAACCACCACCACATGGAGAGTTACTGAAATAAAAAGCTGATATTATATCTGTGATTCCTTTGGTACAAAGTGTCATTGTGTTAGCAAAAGGCAGGTGAATAAGAATAAGGTCTACAGGTTTTTTTCTCTATTCCTGTGACAGACACATATACATGGCCACAAACAAAAAGAAGTTCCCTCCAGTGCCAGATACAGTAACAGGAAAATTATTCCCTGGATGAGATCACTCCAAATCATCTTCTAATGTCATGGACAGTCCCAGGAAAAACCTTTTGAAAAAAACAAATATATAAGGATGACATATTTCATGTCTGTGGCTTCTTTCTGGTTTACTAAAAAGGAAAAGAACAGCTGGGACACTGAAGGGTAAAAGTACATGGTTCTGTTTATACATCCTTTTCAATTCATGCCTTTTCTGTTTGTCACTTTATTTTTCTGCTCTCTCAGTTGATTTATAGAAGGTGGTGACTCCAGTATCTACATGTCCAGCACATTATTTCTCTCCCACATTACACAATCTACCTGATTCTATGACCATTACCTTCTGAATCTTTCACATGACCACATACACGTGATTTAAACTACCCAGTCTATGATGTTCTTTTATAGCTGCTGGAACAGATTAAGACACAAGCTTAGACTTTCCTTGCGTAATAAGGTCTCACTGAACTCATTGAACTGTGATGCCGTTGCTTCTTGTTTTTCACCCTCCACTTAAGTGTGAGGCCTGGATATGTAAACTACACGGGTAACTTACTCAGTTCAGTTCAGTTCAGTCGCTTAGTCATGTCAGACTCTTTGTGACCCCATGAACCGCAGCACACCAGGCCTCCCTGTCCATCACCAACTCCCGGAGTCCACCCAAACCCATGTCCATTGAGTCGGTGATGCCATCCAACCATCTCATCCTCTGTCATCCCCTTCTCCTCCTGCCCTCAATCTTTCCCAGTATCAGGGTCTTTTCCAATGAGTCAGCTCTTCGCATCAGGTAGCCAAAGGATTGGAGTTTCAGCCTTCAACATCAGTCCTTCCAATGAACACCCAGGACCAATCTCCCCTAGGATGGACTGGTTGGATCTCCTTGCAGTCCAAAGGACTCTCAAGAGTCTTCTCCAACACTACAGTTCAAAAGCATCAATTCTTTGGCACTCAGCTTTCTTTATAGTCCAACTCTCACATCCACACATGACCAGTGGAAAAACCATAATCTTGACTAGACGGACCTTTGTTGGCAAAGTAATATCTCTGCTTTTTAACATACTATCTAGGTTGGTCGTAACTTTCCTTCCAAGGAGTAAGTGTCTTTTAATTTCATGGCTGCAGTCACCATCTGCAGTGATTTTGGAGCCCAGAAAAATAAAGTCTGACACTGTTTCCACTGTTTCCCCATCTATTTGCCATGAAGTGATGGGACTGGATGCCATGATTTTAGTTTTCTGAATGTTGAGCTTTAAGCCGACTTTTTCACTCTTCTCTTTCACTTTTATCAAGAGGCTCTTTAGTTCTTTTTCACTTTCTGCCATAATGGTGGTTTCATCTGCACATCTGAGGTTATTGATATTTTACTCACTGCCTATTATCTAAATCACCAGGCTTTGTGCCTATAAAATAATATTAAATAAACAGTTTATAAGTAAATAATCAAATGAAGCATGGAATTATCATTGTGAAAGTGCATGTTAATGATGCAGAAGAAGTTAGGGGACAATTAGGAGGGACATTTGAGGAGATTCTTCTTCTCTATGAATTTAAAAAGCTGATGACCTGAGAACTCAAGTCAACCCATGTTGAATGATATCTTTATTAGAGACCTCAGTATCTCCTCAAATAAATGGGTGGATTTGAATTTCAAGGTTCCCATTAATGTTATCAGCTCCAATAAGACACATGTGTCATCTTTCAAGAGACACAATAAACTCTGAAAAATTTACATTTCCTCTTTCTCTGTTTCTGATTAAGTAGTTACTTGACAGGCACCCCACTCTGAGACACCCATAGCAGTTTTCGGAATGAGGATTTTTTCTTTGCTATTTACAAGATGGACTGGGCAGGTGATACTTTTATGTCTACTCTGGTTTCTGGGACAGATGAGAAGTTACATATGTTTCTTAAAAGAACAAACAAAAACCTTTGCAAGGCTTTTACAGCTAGCATTTAAGGATCAACTAAAGGCAATCTGGGAACATGGTTTACTCCTCCTGAAGTTTTTTGGCACAGCCTTGCTGTATGAGAACCAGAATAACCCCAAACTTCAGTGAGTTATCTGTCCAGGCAGCCTAGTGATCTTCACTAGTGAGATTATTTTTCAAGTCTGTAATCAAGGAACATGGGTTCAACATCAAGAAGAGAGTTGCCAATGCAGGAGATATAAGAGACCTGGGTTCAATTACTGGGTCGGAAAGATCCCCTGGCAACCCACTCCAGTATTCTTGCCTGAAGAGTGCCATGGCCAGAGGATCCTGGCTGGCTATGGTCCATAGGGTTGCACAGGGCTGGACACAATTGAAGCAACTGAGCACGTATGCACCCGTATATCTATATCTATATCTATATCTATATCTATATCTATATCTATATCTATATATGTCACTAGTAAGCATTTTTCTGGTTTGAGACTTTCAAAATGGTTTAAACTCAGAAACTGCCCTGAAGAATCTAGCGGGTCAACTCCCTCATGGACCAGAAAAAAGCAGATGTTTCTGGATGGCAGCTGGGAAATGATCAGCTGTTCTTTCCCTGAGTCTGGCACCTTCCTCTCCCATAAGTGACAAAAGAGCTCAGACTCTTCTCTCTGACAGCCTGTTCCTCACCAGCCTTACCCCAAATAGCCTCCCTTCCAAAGACAAAGGCAGTCCCATCCATAGTTGTTAGGTATACTCACCTTGGTAGCTTTGTGCAGCATCAGGTGGTGTTTTGGCAAAACAGCACCAGCCAGCCCCTGTTTAAGCTCCAGTATTCAGAGCCTAACTCTCACTGTTGTCAAGATATCAACATCCTAAGCTTTGACTTCAACAGGGGTAAAGGGCTCCTTGGAGAAGGAAATGGCAACCCACTCCAGTTCTCTTGACTGGAAAATTCCATGGATGGGGGAGCCTGGTAGGCTACAGTCCATGGGGTCGCAAAGAGTTGGACACGACTAAGCAACTAACACACACACACACACACACACACACACACACACACAAAGGGCTCCTTAGCCCTAGAGAACATCTGTCTCCTCTCCCTAATGCTTCATAAGTTGCTGAGCCCGGAAACATTCCAAAATCAATTATAGTAAATGGTTAATAATGAGTAGGAGGCACTGTGAAGATGAGCAGTTGCCACAGCACAGCTCCCCAAGAGATTCAGATTTCCTATTTTTATTATTGAAGAAGGAAATGGCAACCCACTCCAGTATTCTTGTGTAGAGAAGTCCATGAACAAAGGAGTCTGTCTGGCTATGGTCCATAGTGTCGCACAAAGTCAGATACAACTGAAGAGTCTTAGCACTCATGCAGACTCCTGCCACACCTTCCATTCACACCAAAGGTTGGGAACAATTTGGAAGAAACATCTGAGCACCTAAAGTGGCCATCTTAAAAATAATTTAAAACTACCATATTCATTGATAATGAAAAATCATTCAGTGTTGGAAGAAGGATACTGGATCCCTATAATAGACAGTGTCTGCTGCTGCTGCTGCTGCTGCTAAGTCGCTTCAGTCGTGTCTGACTCTGAGCGACCCCATGGACTGTAGCCCACCAGGCTCCTCCGTCCATGGGATTTTCCAGGCAAGAGTACTGGAGTGGGTTGCCATTTCCTTCTCCAATGCATGAAAGTGAAAAGTGAAAGTGAAGTCGCTCAGTCGTGTCTGACTCTTCGCGACCCCATGGACTGTAGCCCACCAGGCTCCTCCGTCCATGGGATTTTCCAGGCAAGAGTACTGGAGTGGGGTGCCGTTGCCTTCTCCGAGACAGTGTCTAGAAGATAGAAAAAGAGGTCACTGGTGATGGTTTAAAAGATCCATAGATTCCCTTTCCCGTTACTGCAGTTGCTTTTTCTCTTCTTCATAAATAGCCAAAGACTCTAAACGTTAAAGTTTTCAATCAAGCTTAATGAAGTTTGTGGATGGTAATCACTGGGAGTGCGGGGGTGGGGGAGGGACCGCAGGCTCTGAGCGGGGCTGGCGGGGGGCGGGGGGCGGGGGGTGGGGGCTGGGAGGGGATATGAAGAAGTTGCTACCAAGTTTCAGTTTCCTGATGATTTTTTAATTTCCCAAAGAGAGGAATTGGGAAAAGCAAACCAGGAGACCTATAGGCCAGGTCACGCAGTAGAGGGGATTATTTGAAGATCTGAGATGAGTTGAGTTTGCGGATATTTTAAAATATTATGTCTAATTTTCAATGTGTTTTAAAATTGCCTCAACAAAATGCTTTTACTTTTACTTTTTTTTCCCAAAAAGGAAGAGTTTAGAAAAAATATTTTTACTAAATAATGTTAAAGATAATAATTTGAAAAGAGAAGATAATGTAATAGGAATAAAACTATTTGAAATTTGAAGAGGGAAAAAACCTCCAATCTTTCTCCTAATTGGATAGACTTCAAACATTTATGCAGACGTACCCTGTACTTCTGGGGTGCCAAAATCACTGCAGATGGTGACTGCAGCCATGAAATTAAAAGATGCTTGCTTCTTGGAAGAGAAGCTATGACCAACCTAGACAGCATATTAAAAAGCAGAGACATTACCTTACCAACAAAGGTCTGTCTAGTCAAAACTATGGTTTTTCAGTAGTCATGTATGGATGTGAGAGTTGGACTATAAAGAAAGCTGAGTGCTGAAGAATTGATGTTTTTGAACTGTGGTGTTGGAGAAGACCTTTGAGAGTCCCCTGGACAGCAAGGAGATCAAACCAGTCAATCCTAAAGAAAATCAGTTCTGAATATTCATTGAAAGGACTGATGATGAAGTTGATGCTCTAATAATTTGGCCACCTGATGCGAAGAACTGACTCATTGGAAAAGACCCTGATGCTGGGCAAGATTGAAGGCAGGAGGAGAAGGAGACGACAGAGGATGAGATTGTTAGATGGCATCTCAACTCGATGAATATGAGTTTGAGCAAGCTCCGGGAGTTGGTGACGGACAAGGAAGCCTGGCATGCTGCAGTCCAAGCGGTTGGAAAGAGCCAGACAGGACTGAGCGACTGAACTGAACTGAACCCTATATTCTAATGTTGTATAAATATACTAAAATCATTGTGGAACTAGATTGTCCTTTGTAAGGAAGAACCTGGCTTACTCAAGTATGAATGGCAGCATTGGAAGAAAATAATAAACAACAAATTTGGAAACAAAATTGGTTACTGGTTAAAAAGATACATAGAGTTCAAAGTGTTAGTTACTCAACTGTGTCTGACTCTTTGAGACCCCACAGCCCACCGGGCTCCTCCATCCATGGGATTTCCAAGGCAAGAATACTGGAGTGGGTCGTCATTCCCTTCTCCAGGGGATCTTCTGGCCCCAGGAATCGAACCCGGATTCTTTACCGTCTGAGTCTATGGCAGTGGCACCCCACTCCAGTACTCTTGCCTGGAAAATCCCATGGATGGAGGAGCCTGGTCGGCTGCAGTCCATGGGGTCACTAAGAGTCGGACACGACTGAGCGACTTCACTTTCACTTTTCACTTTCATGCATTGGAGAAGGAAATGGCAATCCACTCCAGTGTTCTTGCCTGGAGAATCCCAGGGACGGGGAAGCCTGGTGGGCTGCCATCTATGGGGTCGCACAGAGTCAGACACGACTGAAGCGACTTAGCAGAAGCAGCAGCAGCAGCAGAGTTCAAAACCCTTAGCCAATTAATTCTCCTAATTATAAACTGATTGAAAACAAAAGCTCCTTCAAGGAGTCTTGCTAAATGTCAAGAGAACAATATGTTGGATTGGTTAAAGCTGAGGAATAATCTTCAAAACCTGTTCTAAGCAGTCAGCGCCTTAAATGTAGGAACTTTCACAGTTTTAGAGGGGAGGGAAATATGACAGAGTTAATAAAAAATGGAAAGGGAGGTAGCCTTTATCAGGCCAAACTCAGAATACTGAACACATACTTTAAGAGAGCATGACCCAACTGGAAATGCTAGGAAGCTTTCGAAAACACGTACCCGATTGCTCCTATCAAAAGTACACCCCCGACGAAGGTGGGATTCGAACCCACGCGTGCAAAGCACAATGGATTAGCAGTCCATCGCCTTAACCACTCGGCCACCTCGTCATCGTGTTCCTTGTTTCTTGGTGTGCTTTATTTCAGAGTTTATACTTGGGAACCGTCTACCCTAGACAGAATGATGTTTAGGAAGGAGATGGTTTGGAGACGTCTGGGAGACGTAGCTTCCACGCGAATGGACAAAGCACCAGATTGCAAAAGCTGCGACGGAGGGCCGGGGCGGGGGGAGGGTGGGAAACAGGCTTAGCTTTCACAGGAGTCTCATTAAAAGTGATGGGGACATGGTAGAACACAGTTGCCTGGGCTTTAGCTTCCTTTCTGGGGTTGTCTCGTCCCCGGCAGGAGGCGCCTCAGCGCCAAGTCCCGGCAGGGACTGAACCTGGGCTGAACCACAGTTTGCTGTCAGGGGAGCCTGGTCCCGGGTTCGAGCGCACTGCCGGAAGTCCACCGGGGCAAAGGTTCCCAGAGCCGGGTCCACTGGAGTCGACCTCAGCGGAGCTGGCGAATTTGGACTCCTAATTTGTGGTTAATAAAACAGTCTGGATAATTAGACGGTGGATCTGAGTAGGGCTCAATTTCTGTTCAGTGTTACTGACGCTTTTTCAAAAGTTTAGGGTGAAATTGCATAGAGAAGAATCATTAGCTTCGCGGTGCTCTTCTCCCCGGTCATCCCCGTAAGAGGAACCACGAATTCTGACCCTCCCCACTCTGCTACCTGAGTGTTTTCTAAGAAGAATTTGTCCAACTTTCACTAGGTTTTCCAGGGGTTCTGGTACTGACAACAGCAAGAAACTCAACACTGCTGCTGCTAAGTCACTTCAGTCGTGTCCGACTCTGTGCGACCCCATAGACGGCAGCCCACCACCAGGCTCCCCCGTCCCTGGGATTCTCCAGGCAAGAACACTGGAGTGGGTTGCCATTTCCTTCTCCAATGCATGAAAGTGAAAAGTGAAAGTGAAGTCGCTCAGTCGTATGTGACTCTTAGCAACCCCATGGACTGCAGCCTACCAGGCTCCTCCGTCCATGGGATTTTCCAGGCAAGAGTACTGGAGTGGGGTGCCGTTGCCTTCTCCACTAGCGAGAAATAATTCAAAGAAAGAAAGGCGGGGCGGGGGGTGGGGGAGATAGGTAGTGTTCAGCTCCATCCACTTCCTTGTTTCACAAGAATAAACACAACAGACAGGTGAACGAATAAGAATAGGAAGTAAGTCTGACTACTCAGATTGATCATAAGTGCCTGCGAAAAGAAGGTAATATTAAAGGCGAGTCTTGACCAGCAAGTTTTCCAGTGGGCGCGAAGAATGCGGTTATCACAGGCTGAGACGAAAGGGCCTGAGCAAAGGCAAGGAGGCGTGCAAAGTAATCATATGACTCATCCTGTTGTCAATTCTGACAGCAAAGGATAAAGGAGTTATATTCTTTTCACAAGGAAGGACAGTATAATTAACAACAACAACGTCAAAAATGCATAGTGCTTTCTCAGGAAGTAGTGGTGAATCATTGGGAAAATAATACACTAACTCACATATTTGAAATTATTAAAGAGGAATTTGAAACTCAAAACACTGAAAACATATACTTAAACAGATTTGTTAGATAGAGCAGAAGAGAGAATTAGGAAACTGGAAGTAAGATTTGGGGGAACTATGTAAAATACTATGTAAAATACATTGATACAAATAGTTGGAAATTAGGGAAGAGGGATAAGAAAAATTAAGGTTAGGAGAGAAGTTCTACCATATATCTAATTAAAGTCCCAGAAGAAATTATTAAGAGAATAGGAAAGAGTTAAGTGTCTCAAGTATGCCTGACACATGCTTTAACAATTATCAACATGTTGTCAAATTGGCTTTCCATATTATTGCAAAGTTAATCTCAGGCAGTGTATTATTTTGTATATCCTTTCATTTGTTCAATAAGAATACTTACTAGAATATTTACTAGTGTTCATTTCAAAACTTCTAGAGTACGATTTGTTGAATAAATCGTTTTCAATCAGCCAATTCTGCCACTGTTTTCAGGAACAACAGTGGGGAGAGGACAACAGTTTTTGTTTGTTTATAATGCTATTGCCTATGTTTCTATTTATTTTCTATTGTCATTAAAACTCTACAAAGTAGGAATGATTCTAGATTTAGCTGCTTAAAATGAGTTGGTTGGTGCTTAAAACAAGAAGCAAAATTATTCTCAGTGAATTTCTACAAAAGTGCAAGTCTTGAGTAGCATAAGCTTGCAAGTTCAAGACTACTACCTTCCTAATAGTCTGCTCTTCTCCAACATTCAAACATCAAGATTCAGTCTATAATCGCTCCTCATCGCTTTCACTTTCATCGCTTTCACTTCTTCCCTCTTTAGGTATCCAGTTCTAGGCTTCTCATGGTGATTTAGCTCTCAAATACCTCAAACTGAGTTATCTTACTCTCTGGCCATGCCCCCTGGATGTTAGAGGTGTTCTGCTTAAGTAACCAGCATGCCTGCTCTAGCCTAGACTGTCTACCTAGACATCAAGGACTGTAAACCCAGATCCTGAGCATACTATAAAGCCTGCTGAAAACTCTTTAACAACTATCAACCACCTACCCCCTGGTGACAGACCTCTACCCTCTCTCATCAGCCTCCTCTGCCCTTTTCCAGTCACACTTTGGCTGCATTCTCTATTTGGTAGCAATGTATTTGAGGAAAATCCAAGTATCTTCTTTGGGGAAAATATGTGAGAGTAGTTAATATTTTTTCACAAGCCACATGTGGAAAAGCCTGGACTGTGAGGCTGTGCTTGAGCATTGCTTTTCTTTATATCTGCAGAAGTTTCTAAACTGTTCTATTCAGTGATGGCCTGGCTCTCATTACAAAAGAGAACCACAGAGCAATCAGAGAGACCTGAATAATGAACCCAGTTGTCCTGCACAGAGCCTCTTCTTCCTCTGCAGAGAGGTCCAGGAAGTTTAAGTACCACAAAGCTAGACCTTTTCTAGAGTAACCTTCCAGGTCTAGCTGTTTTTCACTTTCCTTTGCTTGCTGGTTCAGGATGCCTGCCCAAGGCTGCTTATAAACTGTCTCAATTCCATTCCATACAATTTGGCCTTGGTGAGCATATAGTCACCAATGGATCCTGAAGGGTCTGCAAAAAATTTGGATATAAAGATGAAATTGACAACTGCTGTCATTGGCTGAAGACAGAATTGGCTCAAATGGCAGAA
Organism: Bos grunniens; assembly: GCF_055505025.1. Lineage (NCBI taxonomy): Eukaryota > Metazoa > Chordata > Mammalia > Artiodactyla > Bovidae > Bos > Bos grunniens. The sequence continues at coordinate 32,968,084 of NC_141187.1, forward strand.
CACTAGCTTTGCCAGAGAAAGGGGCAGTGGGATCAATGCCTGCCTTCTCCAGTTTTGGGTAAACCACTTATGAGGCAGATTAAAAGCCAGGAATAACTGGGTATCTTAAGGGAGGTAGTTAAAACATTCTTTTTTTTTTTTTTTCCCTGTTAGGTTGCTTACCATTCTACAGCACCCAAGACAGGGGCACAGTGCTGGAGAACAAATTCAGGGCAAGTGATGACATTTAATGAGGAAAACAAGAAGGCTGTGGGAAAAAATTCTTTGTGGAATTTATTTTCTTCTCTGTAATCATAAAAGCTTTTAAGGATTAGAACTGAAACCTAAGTGGAGTCTTGATAGAATCATATAAACTTTAAGCTGATATTTATTTTTCATTATTTTCTGACTACATTATGCTCTGACTACATTTTTCTTTTTATTCAAAAAAATGCATTTGAAAATATATATTAGTAGATTTACTTTGTTTTCTATGTGCTATGGTCTGAATATTTGTGCCCCTCTAAAATTCATATGTTGAAAATGCGATGATCAGGGCGATGGAATATTAGGAGGCAGGGGCTTTGGGAGATGATTAGCTAATGAAGGCAATGTCTTCATTTAAAAAAAAAAAAAAACAACCCAGAATACAACTGATTCATTTTGCTGGTTCACCTCTGGGAAGTTATTTTCAGTTCAATTCAGTTCAATTGCTCAGTTGTGTCCGACTCTTTGTGTCTCCATGGACTGCAGCACTCCAGGCTTCCCTATCCATCACCAACTCCCGGAGCTTTCTCAAACTCATGTCCAATAAGCCGGTGATGCCATCCAACCATCTCATCCTCTGTCATCCCCTTCTCCCACCTTCAGTCTTTCCCAGCATCAGGGTCTTTTCCAATGAGTCAGTTCTTCGAATCAGGTGGCCAAAGTTATTGGAGTTTCAGCTTTAGCAGCAGTCATTCCAATGAATATTCAGGACTGATTTCCTTTAGGATGGACTGGTTTGATCTCCTTGCTGTCCAAGGGGCTCTCAAGAGTCTTCTCCTGCACCACAGTTCAAAAGCATCAATTCTTCAGCACTCAGCTTTCTTTATAGTCCAACTCTCATATCCATACATGACTACTGGAAAAACCACAGCTTTGACTAGATGGGTCTTTGTTGGCAAAGTAATGTCTCTGCTTTTTAATATGCTGTCTAGATTGGTCATAACTTTTCTTCCAAGGAGCAAGCATCTTTTAATTTCATGGCTGCAGTCACCATCTGCACTAATTTTGGAGCCCAAGAAAATAAAGTCTGTCACTGTTTCCACTGTTTCCCCATCTATTTGCCATGAAGTGATGGGACCAGACGCCATGATCTTAGTTTTCTGAGTGTTGAGCTTTAAGTCAACTTTTTCACTCCCCTTTTTCACTTTCATCAAGAGGTTCTTTAGTTCTTCTTCACTTTTTGCCATAAGGGTGGTTTCATCTGCATATCTGAGGTTATTGATATTTCTCCCAGCAATCTTGATTTCAGCTTGTGTTTCTTCCAGTCCAGCATTTCTCATGATGTACTCTGCATATAAGTTAAATAAACAGGGTGACAATATACAGCCTTGATGGACTCCTTTCCCAATTTGGAACCAGTCTGTTGTTCCATGTCCAGTTCTAAATGTTGCTTCTTGACCTGCATACAGATTTCTCAGGAGGCAGGTGAGGTGGTCTGGTATTCCCATCTCTATAAGAATTTTCCACAGTTTATTGTGATCCACACAGTCAAAGGCTTTGGTGTAGTCGATAAAGCAGAAGTCGATGTTTTTCTGCTGACCCAACGGATGTTGACAATTTGATCTCTGGTTCCTCTGGCCTTTACTAAATCCAGCTTGAATATCTGAAAGTTCTTGATTCGCGTCCTGTTGAAGGTGGCTTGGAAATTTTTGAGCATCGCTTTGCTAACATGTGAGATGAGTGCAGCTGTGCGGTAATTTGAGCATTCTTTGGCATTGCCTTTCTTTGGGATTGGAATGAAAACTGACCTTTTCCAGTCCTGTGGCCACTGCTGAGTGTTCCAAATTTGCTGGCATATTGAGTGCAGCACTTTCACAGCATCATCTTGTAGGATTTGAAATAGCTCAACTGGAATTTCTTCACCTCTGCTAGCTTTATGCAATAGTGATGCTTCGTAATGCTCACTTGACTTCGCATTCCAGGAGGTCTGGCTCTAGGTTAGTGATCACAAAGTTAGCGATTTCTAAGTACCGGCCAGAGGATATCTGAAGAATGAGGGTTACAAGACCAAAGGTGGGGGCAGATGTTCTTTATTAGAAATCAGCTTACAAGACAAGGGGGCTTTCCTTGTGGCAATCCGCCTGCAATGCGGGAGACCTGGGTTCGATCCCTGGGTTGGGAAGACCCCCTGGAGAAGGGAAAGACTCCCCACTCGAGTCTCTGGCCTAGAGAATTCCATGGACTACAGTCCTTGGTGTCGCAGAGTCGGACACGACTGAGTGACTTTCACTTTACAAGACAAGGTGGGGGATAGAGAATTACAGAAGCTAGCCCACTGCAATACAACAGAGTCGTTGCTTGGTTCTAACAGTGCTAAGGGACAGGTAAGAATAAACTCTATAGGACAAACTCAAACACATCAAAGATGGTGTAGTAGGAAAAGAGAGCGGAAAGGCGTCTCAGAAATGTTGGCAAAACAATGCTCCAGGTGAGGATCGAACTCACAACCTCGGCATCACTCGCACACATACTGCTGTATAAGTACCGCGCGCTAACCGATTGCGCCACTGGAGCTGCTGCGTCCCGCTTCCGGTCACTCTTTACACGGCCTATGCACCCCAGTCCCTGCATCTCCGCCACCACCGTCTCTGAGTCCTGCAACTGCATCCTGAGCACAAAGGCAAAAGTTCAGCTGCAGACCCCACCCAGCCACCAATCCTGAAGGGCAGAGGGTGTTCTGCTAGCGGAAACGAGGGTGGATACTTTGAACACAACTGCGAAAAGTGAAGACACTCCGGAGGACATTCGGGGGGCTGACTGGGCTGGCGAGTCTTCTGCTGCTGCGTGGATCCCGGAGTCCTTCCTTTTGCCTCTCTCCGGGATGCTTTTCCTTGGGGGGTCAGAAGAAGTTTTCCTGTCTGAGCCTGGGGAGGGGGTGAAAGTGGGAGGACCCCGAAGCCGTTGCAGGCTATCTCAAAGTGTGTGAGCATTCAGAATTCCTGTGGGCTTCCAGGGCACGTTTACCTAGTTCTCTTTAGTTAGGTGGCAATCTTCTTTCACGAGTTGGAAGACAGTTTATCCACCAAGGTATACCTCTTGTTGAAAGTCTTTGACTTTTTAAAAATGCAATATTTGGATAACTGAAGAATACAGTATTTGACTCTAAAACGTGTTTGTACCATCAGCCAGCTGTGACCCAGCTGACTTTTAAATGTTATAATCCAAGTATATAGTTTCAAGCAATGATAACTCATTCTAGCCTGTGTGCTGCTAGATTTTAAATTTTGGCAAGAATACAAACCATTTGGTATGTAAATTTTTATACTGTCCTGCACTGGAGAAGGAAATGGCAACCCACTCCAGTGTTCTTGCCTGGAGAATCCCAGGGACAGGGGAGCCTGGTGGGCTGCCGTCTATGGGGTCTCACAGAGTCGGACGCGACTGAAGTGACTTAGCAAGATTCTTTAAAGCTGTCTCATCTTACTTTTTAAAGTTAGTTTTCTTAATAAGTTAATAGGGATCTCCATGGAGCAATACTTAATATCAAATTTTAGTATGATGTTTAAAGATGGAGCGAAGGATTCAATTTCCGATAGTAACTATGACGATGGTTTGAAGTAGAATTTATATAGGACTTCTTTTTTTTAAAGTACTTTTACATTTACTTTCTCAATCTAGTTATATAGCAATCCTACAGAGGTAGATTTTTTTATTGAAGTAATATATAAATGATATTCTCTAATCACTTACTGTGATTAAAAAAAGAATAAGTATAAATGAACAAAACAGTCAATCTCTTGTGGAGTTTATATGTAAGAAACCCAGAAAAGTCATACAATTTAAAAAATGTATTAGTGAACACACTTGAATATAATAGAGAGCAGACAGCATTTTCACTCATGTGAGCAGATTGTTTACTAAAGAAAAAGAAATTAGCTTCTAGCCCAATAGGTGACTGAGATGTCAAATTTCTATTTGTAAACTTATGGAAATTTTCAAACATAATGAAGTTGACATAATTAGGTAATGAACTCACATGTAATTGATTTTACAATCATCAACATTTTACTAATCTTGTTCCTTCTATGTTTTCACTACTATTTTTGTTGGGGGGTCAGGGGTAGGTGATTGAAGGTGGGAGTGGAAGTATTTTAAAGTAAAACCTATATCATCTCACCCTAACTTCTTGAGTCTGTACGTCTTAGAGATAAGAATTCTTTTTATTTTATTCCACTTTTCCTTTTTTTAATGTACATGCAATATCTTTATCACATTCAGCAAATTTGACAGTAATCTCTTACTAAAAGAAGTGACTTGACCAAAAAGTAAGTGGCAAAACTAAGATTTGAATCCAGGTTCTCTTCCCTTGGGGCTTCCCAGGTGACCAAGATGGTAAAGAATCTGCCTGTAATGTGGGAGACCTGGGTTTGATCCCATGTTACCCATTCCAGTATCCTTGCTGGGGAATTCCATGGATAGAAAAGCCTGGTAGACTATAGTCCATGGTGTCAGGAAGAGTTGAATATGACTAAGCGATTATACTTTTCTCTGGCTCTAGCTTCTGGTACTTGATTTCTTTTCCAAACCATTTTAAACAAAGAGTTGTCTTATTTAAGGGAGTGTGTGCCTTCAAGTGAATGTGGAATAATTAACAATTTTTTAAAATATTTAGACCGAGAGGTTGTCTATAAGGGAGAGAGTAAATGACAACTGTTTAGAGTAAACAATTTGCTTGCTAAATATATTTATAGTTTCCCTTTATTCCTTTTCTGACATTAACAGAAATCTGTTTACCCATCTACTTTGTTTTCTGGGGTCAGTTCAAAGCTCAGGATAAAATATGGCACTCTTCTCAATGGGGCCTTCTAACAACATTGAGACTTAAAGATATTGTCTTGCAATAACTAGTTTTCCTAGGTCTCAGGGCTGGATTTCCACATGCATATGATTGTCTAACACAAGCTGGAATCAAGATTGCCAGGAGAAATATCAATAACCTCAGATATGCAGATGACACCACCCTTATGTCAGAAAGTGAAGAGGAACTAAAGAGCCTCTTGATGAAAGTGAAAGTGGAGAGTGAAAAAGTTGGCTTAAAGCTCAACATTCAGAAAACGAAGATCATGGCATCCGGTCCCACCACTTCATGGGAAATAGATGGGGAAACAGTGGAAACAGTGTCAGACTTTATTTTTCTGGGCTCCAAAATCACTGCAGATGGTGACTGCAGCCATGAAATTAAAAGACACTTACTCCTTGGAAGGAAAGTTATGACCAACCTAGATAGCATATTCAAAAGCAGAGACATTACTTTGCCAACAAAGGTCCATCTAGTCAAGGCTATGGTTTTTCCTGTGGTCATGTATGGATGTGAGAGTTGGAGTGTGAAGAAAGCTGAGCGCCGAAGAACTGATGCTTTTGAACTGTGGTGTTGGAGAAGACTCTTGAGGGTCCCTTGGACTGCAAGGAGATCCAATGGATCTTCAGAATGGATACTTCAGTCCATTCTGAAGGAGATCAGCCCTGGGATTTCTTTGGAAGGAATGATGCTAAAGCTGAAACTCCAGTACTTTGGCCACCTCATGTGACAAGTTGACTCATTGGAAAAGACTCTGATGCTGGGAGGGACTGGGGGCAAGAGGAGAAGGGGACGACAGAGGATGAGATGGCTGGACGGCATCACTGACTCGATGGACGTGAGTCTGAGTGAACTCCAGGAGTTGGTGATGAACAGGGAGGCCTGGCGTGCTGCGATTCATGGGGTCACAAAGAGTCGGACACGACTGAGCGACTGACCTGATCTGATCTGATGATTGTCTAAAGCAATCTTCACTTTGTTTCCTCTGATTTCACAAATAATCCTTCTTTTTTCAACCAATAGCATTATCATGCTATCTTCTTTTAATAGTTCTACTGATTGACACATAAACCTATAATTCTAAGCTGGAAATATATTACTGTTGCACACTCTAACATCTTAGTTTATTCTAGAAATATATAGTGCACATACAACAAAAATTCAACTGAGAGAAACTGACAGATATACCAACCCCCTGTCCTAAAGATGATCCTTTTGTTCCTAGATTAGTCATTCATTCAACAAATATTTACTTAACACCTGCTTTGTGCCAGAATCCATAAGTGAATAGAATAGACAAAATCTCTGCCTTCCCAGAGCTTACATTTAAGAAAATTTTAAACAAAGGTTCTTAGCAGCCCTCTGTTTTGTCTCACTTTAATGTATCCATTTATTTGTTAATTCGTTTATCAAAAACACACAGAGTGTCCATCATTGCCAAGTGGTATGTTAGACAACAAGGTTGAGATTAGAAAGTATTTCATGTCTTAATATCATTCGGGTGAAGGAATTGAAGAGTGTAGTGTGAACCACTGTACCCTTAACACAAAACTGGTTTCCACTTACATCTTTCAATTATTTCCCTGATTATCCTGTTTTCTCTCTATCAGGCATTCTTTAATCTTGTGCAGAGATATAGTATTCCTGCCAACTCCATATTAGAAGTCAGAACTAAGGGCACAAGCCATAACTTCTGAGGCATGCATGTACCAAAGAAAACAAAGACATTGCTGGGTGGAGGGGGTGGGAGATGACATATTTTTTTTAAAAACAGGGCAGCAGGATAGGATCTCACATTTCTGTTGGGATGTAGACTTCACATACTTATGATGTCACTAAACATTTCTGCCAATGAGGAGACAGGAAGGGACCACAAGGTTCTACTCTTGAAGAGACGGCTAGGATGGGCCTCAGTGTTAAAAAGTACTATAGAAAACAAAATGTAATCAAATGATGAAAACTGAAACAGAAATTTTAAAAGAAGAAATAAGAGAAAAGGTAACCTCAGATCTTTAACAGTAAGAGAAGAGGGGAAAGGGGCTGTGATTTGAGGGGAGTGATGATGGAGGGCAATGTTGAGACTGCAGAGCATAGGAAAATTTTTATTTCTCTTGACATTACTAGGGAATGTATTTGGTGCGCACATTTTTTTTTCCTTTCTGTTAACAGATCACTGAGATCCTGCTACATGTAAAGCACTATGCTAAATGTAATGGAAAATTAAGAATTCAGGGCTATTGTTCTTCAGGGACTTCTAGTGTAGATGGTGAGACACAATACCCAGACACCCAGGAAAAGCATAGTAACAAAATAGAGTTGTGGATGGTTGTGTCCAAGTGGTTTAGACATGATAAATAGAAAAAAGGAGAAAGATCTCAGTTCTTGCTGCTGAGGGACATAGGGTCAGTCTGTGACCTGGGGAAGATTTGGTTAAGAGATGAGAAAGGGAGTTCTGCAAGCCTGATTATGAAAGGCAAGGAGGTTGGGCTTATATGGGCTTGTATGGGTGTTTCAGAATGGAGAGAAATCCCAAAGTAACTGAAGGCATCTGACTCATTTGCCTCCCCCTGCCCTTTTTTTCAGTCAGCACCCTTTTGTGTGAAATGTGGGATAGTTAAACCATACCGAGTTCTTATCCTCATCTGCAGTTTCACTGGTTCTGCCTTTCTGTGGTGGGCCTTCAACCTCTCAACCTGGGTGAAGATAGAAAACTCAAACCAATCCCTATTCAGTGCTCTCTTTGCAATATGCAGTGGTGAAATCAAATGTTGGGTTCTACCATCAAAATCAAGTAAGTTCTGGCCTTGAAAGGGAGGGCCCTGCTTCAACCCTGTCCCTTCCCAGAAGTTTCAACCTCCTTTTTCTGCCCCAGCATACCCGAAGGAAGCAATTATAAGCCCACCAGTAACAGTGGCTCATTTCAGAATGAGCCAGGGGACCAGGCCTCTCAAGGGATACCAGCCCAGCTAGAATCACTATTTTAGATCTTTTGGCAGCTTACTTCTCCCTCCATCCCTAAGCTTCCCACCAATTGCCATTGATTCCTACCTTAAAGTCTCTGCACTGCTTCTTCAGTATTCTGGGGATTCAGACCCAGAAGGAAGGGGGCCCTAGAGGGAGCTCCTGGCCTTTCTCCCCTCTCCCTCCCTAATTCAGACTACTACATATTTGGTCAAATTTTCATGATCAGCGCCCTTCTTCTCTCCTTCTTCCTGAGCTTTATACTCCTGGCCTTCCCGCATTCCCTTCCTGATACCCGGAAACAGTACTTCATCTTCACAATCACCTTCTTCATCATAGGTAAGGATGAAACGCAGAGGATTCCTTCAGTCATTCTGGTTCTGGGCTGGGGTGGTAGTCCATTGGGCATAACCTCTTAGAAACTGTTGAGAGATTGTTAAGGGCAAAGGTAATACAATGACAACAAATGGAATGACAACAAAAGGAAAGAAATATAGAGTATGGGGAGTTAAAACAACAACTTAAGTCTTGGAAATTAGTCCTAAGGCCATAGATTAAACTAGCCAGACGGGTTGTTGTTCACTCCCCCTTCCTTTTTTTTCTGCATAACAGGTATCTGTGTGTTCCTTGCACTACTACTGCATTATCTGTATATTTTGAAAACAACTAACATGTATAAGGACGTGAAAATCACCTTTCTCTACCCTTCTTTCCTCCTTATATTCAGCACCATACTGTTTTTCTTATGTGGTGAGTATTCTTAGGGCTTAGGGATTTTGTGGGGATAGGTACTAAATTCAGAACAATTATATTTATGGTGTCTCAAGTCTCAAGTATTTCACTTGAGTACTGCTAATTTTCAGACATGGATCTGGTGCAATGATATCCCATTTGCTCATTGCAGCTCCTCCTACTCCACAGTGTTAGAATGTTGCCTTTATAGAAGACATAGAATCCATTTCTCCTGTACATACTGTAAGAACCATGTCTTGGAGATTGAGAGAGAAATTATAAGAAAGATTGTAGTAGAGTAAAGGGTGGGTGGGGTGAAGATTGGTATTGACAGATTGGTACTTTAGGTCCTAGACCATACTGTCATTTGTTAATCCTGTTTAAAAACTAAATTTCATAGTAAATATCAAGTTATAGTCATTTTCATCTTCAACATGATCACTCTTCCCTCAGGAATTCTCTGCTTGTTCAGCACCCATCATTGTTGGCTTCAGTGTGTCCTAGTGCAACCAATCCAAGTGAAACCCATGCAAATATCAGTGGACAGTGGGAACTCAGTCACAGAAAGGATACCGGGTAGAGATGGCTAGCCTAACGTCAGTGATGGTGAGAAGGCTAATTTCTGAAGAAAAATCATGTCTACCCTGTAATTCAAGACTTCACAGCTATGCACACACTCTTGTTTAATTACTAAGGCTAGAAAGAATTGACTTGTTACAAATCATTATTCAGATATGGATTAAGATTCCAGGAACTCAGATCTTTCACTAGAGAGAAGACACAGTTGGGATGTAGGGATGGCTGAGTGTGTTTGGCTCTGGGGACTTGAAGCAAAAAAACTTTGCCTCACCTTGAAGATTCCTTAGGCACCCACTTCCCAACCCTCTCACTGGTATTCCTGGTCTCCTGGAAACAGATTTTTTTTTAAACAGTAACAAAACTCTTTCTCCTGTGAAGCCTTAGTTTTGATAAAAAAAAAAAAAAATTATCCCTGAGGAATTTTATGAGTGGACTCTTGTAACTATTGTATTATTCAGGCCTTTTGTATTTTTCAGACCTGTATGTTGTTGCATGTAACAAAACCTTATCCAAACTACCTCAACAACAACATGAAATTAATATATTGGAAAAGATGCAGAGGTGGCTCATAGACTCACAGAAAGTTCTGATATAATTAGATTTACATGAGAGATGTTGGGACTGGAATTGGAACTCGTTTCCTCCAAGATACTTTTTCCCCCACTATTTACTAAAGATTAATGGAATTTCCTGATCCATAAATACTAAAGTCCACAGATCCACTATCCTAAATTCCATTTGTTTGTCACTTTCAATGAATCATCAAAGCCTGTCACTTCCACCTCAACCAAACCTCCGTTCCCCTCTCTGAGCCCTCCTCATACCTGGTTATCTGGACCAGGCCTTAGTTATTCCTGCCCAGACCATGGTGTCTCTACACGTGGCCTCTCCCTGCACTTCGGTCTATCTCTACAAATACTGCCTAATTTGATCTTCCTCAAACACAGAGCTGAGAATGTTCTCCTTGAAGACCTATTTCGCCTTCTTCTGTCTTCAGGATAAATTTCTTATTTTGATTATCTTGATAAATAAAGGTATTTACAAACTGGCACCAACCTACCTTTTGAAACGTTTTAATTTTTTTATTGTGATGCATCTCATACATGTCACATAAGCAAAAAATATCAAAATATGTACAGTTGGAAGAATAAGAAATGAACCACCATATCTAGAAAAAAATAATATTGCCGCTATATTAGAAGCCTTTAGTGTGCTCCACTTTTCCTGCTCCTCCAGTTCCTCTTCCCTATGCCAATTAAAACTGTAGTTCTACCTCAAGAAACTGCTTTCCTCAAACAGACCTTTTGTAACTTCTCCTCATACAAATACTGAATACTCTGGCTTTTTATCTCCTCCTTCTTTACAAGGTCAAATTTGTTTCTCCTTCAAAATTAAAGTCAAATGTGATAGTAAGAAAAATTTCTCCTGACTTCCCCTCCAGAGTTAATTGCTGTACTTCCATTCTGCTGGGAAGTCCCTGGTGGCTCAGTAAAGAAACTGCCTGTGATACAGGAGACCCAGTTTCCAGCCCTGAATTGGGAAGATCCCCTTGAGGAAGAAATGGCAACCCACTCCAGTGTTCTTGCCTGGAGGATCCTATGGACAGAAGAGCCTGGTGGGAAACAGTGCATAGGATCACAAAGAGTCGGACACAACTGCGTGATTAACACTTTCAGGCCGCTGGCACTTTTTTTTTTATTTCTGGAGTAGCACTTCTCCTGTTGTAATTATGAATTTGTCTCTCTGACTTGATGTTAGTTCTTTGAGGAATTCAGATTAATCTTTACCTTTGAATCCTCCAGTTTCACAGTCTGCTTTGTAAATGAATATTCAGTAAATGCTTCTGGAGTTATTAAGATTAAGCTTTAGAATATTGGGAACAGTTGGACATTACTATTAAGGACAGTTTTTATTGACAGCCTAAATAATTGTCAGGACTTGACCTGCTTTATGTAATTTAATCTCACCACAAACCTGCAAATTAACTGTCATCTCCATTTTGTAGATAAACTAATGGGGTGACTGAAAAGTTAAGTGACTGGTCCAAATTCACATATTCTAGTAAAGGTAGAGTCTTTCTCCAAAGCCTGCTCTCATTTTCCATATGAAGTTTCTTCTACATGAACAGTAATAAGAATAGAAAATAAATAAGAACCTGCTGTGTAGCACAGGGAATTCTACTCAGTACTCTGTAATGGACTATACAGGAAAAGCATCTTAAAAAAAAAAAAAAAGTAGATTTTTAAACATACATAACATTCATTTTGCATACACCCAAAACAAATACAACATTGTAAATCAATGATATTCCAATAAATATTAAAAAGAAAAAACTTTAAACATACAAAAAAAACAGTAAATTTTAAGACAGAAAGTGTTCAACTACGCTTATGCTGGAAAGGAACAGATTGTGATGAAGAAATAAATTTAAAATGTCAACTGTTAAGCTGCAAAAATAAACCTGGGGATCAGTGAGCGTTATATCTTTTATAGACAAATTTAGATCAGATCAGATCAAATCAGTCGCTCAGTCGTGTCCAACTCTTTGCGACCCCATGTATCGCAGCACGCCAGGCCTCCCTGTCCATCACCAACTCCCGGAGTTCACTCAGACTCACATCCATTGAGTCAGTGATGCCATCCAGCCATCTCATCCTCTGTCGTCACCTTCTCCTCTTGCCCCTAGTCCCTCCCAGCATCAGAGTCTTTTCCAATGAGTCAACTCTTTGCATGAGGTGGCCCAAGTACTGGAGTTTCAGCTTTAGCATCATTCCTTCCAAAGAAATCCCAGGGCTGATCTCCTTCAGAATGGACTGGTTGGATATCCTTGCAGTCCAAGGGACTCTCAAGAGTCTTCTCCAACACCACAGTTCAAAAGCATCAATTCCTCAGTGCTCAGCCTTCTTCACAGTCCAACTCTCACATCCATACATGACCACAGGAAAAACCATAGCCTTGACTAGACGAACCTTTGTTGGCAAAGTAATGTCTCTGCTTTTGAATATGCTACCTAGATTGGTCATAACCTTCCTTCCAAGGAGTAAGCGTCTTTTAATTTCATGGCTGCAGTCACCATCTGTAGTGATTTTGGAGCCCAGAAAAATAAAGTCTGACACTGTTTCCACTGTTTCCCCATCTATTTCCCATGAAGTGGTGGGACCGGATGCCATGATCTTCGTTTTCTGAATGTTGAGCTTTAAGCCACTTTTTCACTCTCCACTTTCACTTTCATCAATAGGCTTTTGAGTTCCTCTTCACTTTCTGCCATAAGGGTGGTGTCATCTGCATATCTGAGGTTATTGATATTTCTCCTGGCAATATTGATTCCAGCTTGTGTTTCTTCCAGTCCAGCATTTCTCATGATGTACTCTGCATATAAGTTAAATAAACAGGGTGACAATATACAGCCTTGACGTACTCCTTTTCCTATTTGGAACCAGTCTGTTGTTCCATGTTCAGTTCTAACTGTTGCTTCCTGACCTGCATACAAATTTCTCAAGAGGCAGGTCAGGTGGTCTGGTATTCCCATCTCTTTCAGAATTGTCCACAGTTTATTGTGATCCACACAGTCAAAGGCTTTGGCATAGTCAATAAAGCAGAAGTATATGTTTTTCTGGAACTCTCTTGCTTTTTCTATGATCCAGAGGATGTTGGCAATTTGATCTCTGGTTCCTCTGCTTTCTCTAAAACCAGCTTGAACATCAGGAAGTTCACGGTTCACATATTGCTGAAGCCTGGCTTGGAGAATTTTGAGCATTACTTTACTAGCGTGTGAGATGAGTGCAATTATATGGTAGTTTGAGCATTCTTTGGCATTGCCTTTCTTTGGGATTGGAATGAAAACGGACCTTTTCCAGTCCTGTGGCCACTGCTGAGTTTTCCAAATTTGCTGGCATATTGAGTGCAGCACTTTCACAGCATCATCTTTCAGGATTTGGAATAGCTCAACTGGAATTCCATCACCTCCACTAGCTTTGTTCATAGTGATGCTTTCTAAGGCCCACTTGACTTCACATTCCAGGATGTCTGGCTCTAGGTCAGTGATCACACCATCGTGATTACCTGGGTCGTGAAGATCTTTTTTGTACAGTTCTTCTGTGTATTCTTGCCATCTCTTCTTAATATCTTCTGCTTCTGTTAGGTCCATACCATTTCTGTCCTTTATCGAGCTCATCTTTGCATGAAATGTTCCTTTGGTATCTCTGATTTTCTTGAAGAGATCCCTAGTCTTTCCCATTCTGTTGTTTTCCTCTATTTCTTTGCATTGATCGCTGAAGAAGGCTTTCTTATCTCTTCTTTCTATTCTTTGGAACTCTGCATTCAGATGTTTATACCTTTCCTTTTCTCCTTTGCCTTTCGCCTCTCTTCTTTTCACAGCTATTTGTAAGGCCTCCCCAGGCAGCCATTTTGCTTTTTTGCATTTCTTTTCTATGGGAATGGTCTTGATCCCTGTCTCCTGTACAATGTCATGAACCTCATTCCATAGTTCATCAGGCACTCTATCTATCAGATCTAGGCCCTTAAATCTATTTCTCACTTCCACTGTATAATCATAAGCGATTTGATTTAGGTCATACCTGAATGGTCTAGTGGTGTTCGCTACTTTCTTCAATTTAAGTCTGAATTTGGCAATAAGGAGTTCATGATCTGAGCCACAGTCAGCTCCTGGTCTTGTTTTTGCTGACCGTATAGAGCTTCTCCATCTTTGGCTGCAAAGAATATAATCAATCTGCTTTCGGTGTTGACCATCTGGTGATGTCCATGTATAGAGTCTTCTCTTGGGTTGTTGGAAGAGGGTGTTTGTTCTGACCAGTGCATTTTCTTGGCAAAACTCTATTAGTCTTTGCCCTGCTTCATTCCGTATTCCAAGGCCAAATTTGCCTGTTACCCCAGGTGTTTCTTGACTTCCTACTTTTGCATTCCAGTCCCCTATAATGAAAAGGACATCTTTTTTGGGTGTTAGTTCTAAAAGGTCTTGTAGGTCTTCATAGAACCGTTGAACTTCAGCTTCTTCAGTGTTAGTGGTTGGGGCATAGACTGGGATTACTGTGATATTGAATGGTTTGCCTTGGAAACGAACAGAGATCATTCTGTCGTTTTTGAGATTGCATCCAAGTACTGCATTTCGGACTCTCTTGTTGACCATGATGGCCACTCCATTTCTTCTGAGGGATTCCTGCCCGCAGTAGTAGATATAATGGTCATCTGAGTTAAATTCACCCATTCCAGTCCATTTCAGTTTGCTGATTCCTAGAATGTCGACATTCACTCTTGCCATCTCTTGTTTGACCACTTCCAATTTGCCTTGATTCATGGACCTGACATTCCAGGTTCCTATGCAATATTGCTCTTTACAGCATCAGACCTTGCTTCTATCACCAGTCACATCCAGAGCTGGGTATTGTTTTTGCTCTGGCTCCATCCCTTCATTCTTTTTGGAGTTATTTCTCCACTGATCTCCAGTAGCATACTGGGCACCTACTGACCTGGGGAGTTTCTCTTTCAGTACCCTATCATTTTGCCTTTTCATACTGTTCATGGGGTTCTCAAGGCAAGAATACTGAAGCGGTTTGCCATTTCCTTCTCCAGTGGGCCACATTCTGTCAAATCTCTCCACTATGACCCGCCTGAATTTAGGTAGCATAAATTACTGATTTCCAGAGTTAGGAATTTAAGACTCCTGCCCTGCTCTGGAGCTGTTTAAAGTTGAACTTCAGATCTCTACACTATTATACACTTGTTAGCCTTTGACACTTTAAAGTCAGAAACTGTAGTGTCATTTTACTATGCAGTCATGATAAGATCTGTGATGTATGGTATTATTAATAACCACACTTATACAATTCTGATATATAAGTCAATATGTCATCATGAGAGACTTTTGAGAGTCCATTGGACTATAAAGAGATCAAATCAGTCTATCCTAAAGGAAATAAACCCTGAATATTCATTGGAAGGATTGATGCTGAAGCTGACGCGCCAGCATCAATTTGGCCATTTGATGTGAAGAGCCAACTCATAGGCAAAGACCTTTATGCTGGAAAAGATTGAAGGAAAAAGGAGAAGAGGGCTGTGGAGGGTGAGATGGTTAGAGAGCATCAGTGTTTCGAAGGACATGATCTTAAGCAAACTTCAAGTGATAATAAAGGATAGGGAAGCCTGGCATGCTGCAGTTCATGGGGGTCACAGAGTCAGACACGACTTAGCAACTGAACAGCAACATGTAATCATGCACAATTAATGTACTTGTACTAAATACAAATACTGAATATAAGCTGTATATCAGATGCTTTTTGTAATGGTTAGCTCTGGAAATTTGTGTTTAATACTGATGCTGACAACAGTGGGCTTGGCAGCAACAAGGGTTCAGTTAGTCCTTCCCCAACAGGGTGTTAAAGTATTAGGTAAAAAAAAAGAAACCTTGCTGTGCAAGTAAGGTATGAAAGAAAATCACAGAAGTGTGGGAGAGAGAGTGAAAGGCAGGAGTCTCCAGTCAGTTGTTTGGACAGGACCGGCAGTTTCCCTTAAACTCCTGGGTTTTGGTACCAAATGATCTCAGAGGGAAAGCAGTGAGCAGTCCTGAAAAGAGATCTTAGTTTCCTGTCCAGAAATTAAACCTGGGGAACCTGGATGCAAAATGAAAGTTCTAGCCACTAGACCACTGCGGGCTAGAAGCTAGAAGCAAAGTGGTCCTGGGTCTTGCTCCTGTTTGAAAGCATGAGTGTTTTAAGGAGGCAAAAACTGTAAAAACAGGTCCAAAGTTTATTATTAGAGACACAGCGCAATGTATGGGAGAGCACACAGGAAAACAGCTTCTACCTAACTAGCTTAGATAGAAGACTAACTTAGAAAACTAGCTTCTATCTAACTCAGAAGCTAGGCAGAGATACACACCTGGAGAGGAATGCAGGCATCCTGAGTGTGGAGGAGCTCAGTAAGGAGGTGATGTAAACCACTTATATAGGACAGTCCTTCTGGGTCTTTGTTACCTTTGGCCAATTATCTTGCTCCTCTCTTCACATCTGACTGGTCCACGGATCCTCTCCAAGATGTGTGCACATTTTTCTAAGATGGATCCCACCGCAAAGGCCTATGAGTGTGTGTCCACACTTATTATGAAATGGGGCCCACTTCCTTTTCGACCCCCAAGAAGCCCTTCCTGCATGTGTATAGACAGGAAGTCTTCCTTGACCTTAGGAGCGGGCAGCTTATCTCTTTAGCAGAGCTCAACTTTTAGCTTTGTCCTTGGAGTGTCTGGATGAGAACAAAGGCTCTGTTTTATTCCACTTGACAAACACCAAGTGTCTGGACCAGAGGCCCACTGTCTCCTACCTCAGTGTGAGTTAATAAGGTAAGGAATGGAGGTCTTGAACATGCTAAAAAATGCCTACTTCATTTTATTTCAAATATGGGGATGGTGTAGGGTACAGCAACTAATATTGCTTGTTTGTTCCACCACCAGTCACCAACAACAGAGCCCCTATTCCTCCTCTCGAACAGAAACATGATTTCACTCACATAACCTTTTCTATACTGCCTTGGCTTTGCAAGAGGTGGACCCTATCTCAGCTGCAGAGGCAGAGTTATCATTGATCTAACTGATCACAGTGGTCACATTCTTGGCAGTACTTGGATTAGGTAAGAATGTGTGATACAAATCTAGCCAATGTGAGGGGGAAATCCACTAAGGAATGTATAAAAGAAGTTCTTAACAAGAGATACAATAAAGAAGTCTACTTATTTTCCTGGAGTTTATCTTGATATTGTGAGAGTCAGAGGTACTACAAGGAAACCAGCTGGTGTATAAGATCCATATAGTGAGAATGACATAATGCAAAGACTCGATCATTCAAAAAGTCTTGGTTCTGAATAACATCATAGAGTTGTTATTAATGAGGCTCATAGCCTCCCTACCTTCTTGACTTGTCATGTATGATAGAAAATCCATTGTAAGTCAGTTGAATGCTGTCGTTCGAATAATTGTAGAGCTATTACTGAAAGTGTCCTTTATAGGGGAGGAATCTTTGGGCTAGATGTCTTATAGTTCTGTAAGAATTGTGTTCTAAGTCCTCCTAATCACTGGCATTATGAAAAACTCGAAACAAGCTACATAAATGATATTAAAAATATTGGTCTGGTGCGCCCTTGGTTCACTAAGTTTTTTCATTGCTATCAGCAGACTCTGCATTCTCTTCACTTAGAAGGCCTACTTCTCAGCCACTAGCTCCAGCCCAGTCCTACTGTCTGATTGTCACTGGCTTCAGACTTAATGGACACATGCCCAGCCTCCACCCCTGAGTACATAAACAGACACCATGAGCCTCAAAACATATTCAGGAAACTAGAATTCGGCTGCTGTACATAGCATGCCTTTGCTCTTCCATTTAAACATCTGGGTTGAGGTAGCATGGAATACTTGTGATGCCTACCTGTACCATAAACTGTTTTCCTGATGTTTACAGGCATTTTTCTCAACTCTTCATTCATGCATGCAGACTTTTAATGTAAAATTAGTCATTGTAGATACGGAGCATGCTGGCCTTAAGAAATATACAATTGAGTGGAGAGGACCACTGAGCAAACAGCTGTTCACAAGAATGTGATAAATGCCGAAATGAGGAGTGTGCTCTGCACCCTAGGCGAACAAGGAAAGAGCACGATCCAAACGGGGGGAAGAATTAAGAACTCGATTAGGTTTGCGAATATTTCTGTTAGTTTGTTTGTTTACTCTGGTCCCTATTTCCCGGTTTCCTTCCGTTCTCATTAGCAAAGTCCTAAGAACTCCATCATTTGCTCCTTCCAGGCCCTTCACCAGGAGGTCAAGGACTTTAGGCTGGCAGGTTATTGCTATAATGAGACTTCAAAGTAGACCGTAAATCTTTATATCGTCTCATCTGGGAAAGTAGAGGGCAGACAAATCAAAAGAAGAGCGAGTGTACATCGGCTACATCCAGAAATTCCATGATATGAAAGTGCAAAAACATCTTAAAGGCTAATTAATGATGGTTTAAAGAGCACCCACACCGATAGGGCCAGTGGCGCAATGGATAACGCGTCTGACTACGGATCAGAAGATTCCAGGTTCGACTCCTGGCTGGCTCGAGGTCTCCTCTCCCCTCTTTAGGGGGATGGTAGGGTGGTGTGTTTTTACAACCCACCTGAGACTCTCAGTATGAAGAAGTCCTCTTAAAACCTTTATTGTTACGATCATCACAAAGAATGGAGGGAAGATGACCGGGGCGGGGCTAGAAAAGATACACAAAAGAATAAGACAGTAATCTTGCACATCAACTAATATCTTTTGTACTATCGCCT
This sequence comes from Bos grunniens, assembly GCF_055505025.1. Taxonomy (NCBI): domain Eukaryota; kingdom Metazoa; phylum Chordata; class Mammalia; order Artiodactyla; family Bovidae; genus Bos; species Bos grunniens. The sequence goes on from NC_141187.1 coordinate 32,986,715, forward strand.
GTTGCATGGAAAACTCTACCTTTTGAGAACGCTTGCCTCTTGAGAATATAGTGCTCTCTAGAGAACAGAATCTTCGACGAATCCTGCTAAAATTTCTCCAGCGTTCAGCTGTCCGAGTCCACACCGAAACAAGCAACAGCGATGTCATAAACAACAAAGAGAACCGTAAGTAGGGAAGGCAGAACGCGTGGGAATCAGCGGTCAGGTCTTAGAAGAACCTCGAGTGAGGAAAAGCACTTCGTAAGCGTTCAGATCTTCACACAGTAAACAAGGACGATGTGGATCTTGTATCTATCAAGGATTGGGAGATGCGAATGGGATCTGCTGGGAGGAGCTGCCAGCATGTTTCCCTGCCCTGCAGGTGTCTGCAGAACATCAGCCCAATACCGCGCTTTAAACGCATCAAGCGCAGTCCGGGGTCGGCGACTCAAAGTTGAGAAGTCCCTTCGGTCGCTGCCCTCGAGAAGTGACTCCTCGTGAGGGTCGAGGACGCTCAAGCAGCCGGGTCAGCTAACAGAAGGGAGTAAATGGACGGATTTTTCTATCATTGTCTACTGAGATCCATGCTGAAAGAGCACTGGAGGCGGCTGAAGGAATTCGAGGACAGACAAGAAGAGAAACGAGAACAAAGAAGAGAAAGAGAGTGGGAAGAATGGCTCCTTTCATCCTGGCTGCATTGTTGCCTTTTAGGATACTGTAGATCAAACTTCTTCTTTTAAAGCCTGGAATAGGAGGTACATTTCTTGAGTCAAAAGACAGATACCACCAATACCACTGCCCAGGTTGCTGAGCCAAAGTGTGCCGGGCAGGAGGAAAGTCTTGAAGAATTTGCATTCTCATTCCCTTCCTGCTTTCATACTCATCAGTACCGACCCCTCCCTCTGCCGAGCCACCCGTTGTAGTTATGCTTCACTTTGTTCAGGGGACTTCTAACAAGGTAATAGCTATCTTGATTATCCAGATTACTAACCAAGTTGTTGTATCCAAACGCTCCGGGAGGCAAACTCATTCAGAAGGACAGCGTGAATAGTGGAGTGCAGTTTATTACACTGGCGGGTCCAAGGCAGAGTTTCCTCTTTAGCCAGGGACCCCTACCGATTTTTGTTACAACCTTTTCTACCTAAAGTGTATGTGCCCAAGCCCACATCCCCAAATTTCTTAAGTCTGCTCTGGAAAATGTTAGAGATACAATCAGGTTACAGCCTGATTCACAATCAGATAATTCACAATCTGAAGGTCACCTAGTCATGCAGAGTAGTCCGCATCAATGGGCACTGCAAAGATTACAGAGGTAATTGATTACATAGTGGTTTATTACAATCTTCCTGGCTCCAGGGAGTCTAGGTGCGAGCTCTGCCTGGTTGGGTGTTTGTCCCTTGGTGGTGGTGGGCGGGGGGGGGGGGGGGGGGGGGGGGGGGTGTGGCGCGGGGGAGTGGTCGGGGAGGGAGCTGCCTGGCCATTTGGTATGTTGTCTCCCTGGTTACCAGATAAGTAGTCCAAAGTTCATTGAGAGGGCAAGATGGAGTTCCTTTCCTTTTAAAAATGGAGTCAGTCCAGTCAGGGCAACCTGCTCCTTTCCTTCTTCAAGGTAATGGAGTTAACAGCAGGCTGTAACCAAGCTGTGAGAAAACTAACACCCTAATCAGATCTCTCAAGTGTTTTCCAGAAAGCTGAATAATAAACCACGTTCCAGTATTTTCCCCTCCTTCAAATTCATTAGGAAGACTTTATCATCTCTTTATTATTAGCCTGAAACTTTGGTAACTATGCAACTTGACAGCAGGAAAGTTCAAATGTCATCTGCTCAGTCTGATGACCTCAGCTAAAATGCAACGTACCCTGTTCCCCCCATAGCCCTCACTGTTTCTAGACCCACTTCCTGCTTTATTTGTCTCCGTAGGGCCTGAATGACAGTTGTTGATGGAAAACCAAATTTCCTCTTCGTCCTCTCCCAGACAGTCACGTTGATCAAAGGCAAACAAATAAATTCATACATTCAGCCCCTCTGCTCGTGGATTCTTGTCCAAATCCCAGTTTCTATTCCAGCCATTTTTCATAAAGGTAAATATTTTGATTCTCCTGAAGTTTGTATTAACTTCTGATTGCAGTCCCAAACCTGCTATTTGTAAAAGGAAGTATAGGTTATCTTAACATTTCTGTTGATTTGACTTCCCTTCCCTTTCTTCTCAAAACAAGTCGATTCGATTGACATTCTGTACACAAAAAAATAAATTCATATTGAACCCCCACATTAGTATCTTCAGCATGGTAAAGGAAAGCTTCACTGATCACCCTACTGGATGAGGTTGTTGCATTCAACTTCAAAATTAACACCAAATTCCTCCTCCGGAGACAGACACTAGCCTCACCCCATGTCCCCCCTAACTCTTGTTCATAAAAAAAAATTTAGCATCTGAGATCTTCCCTCAACTTCAAAGAGCAAATTTAATCAGAGAAGTGAGAAAATGCAGAAACAAAAGAAAGCGGTCAAACAAGACAATAGTTTAGCCATAAAATAGAGCCTTGAGCCTTTAGTTTCTTCTCAAGGGCTATGGTTAATATTATGAGCCATATCCTTGAATTATTTTGCAGATACGAAAACGCCTATCAGATGAAAAAGTTGACTGCATGCTGACCAATAGTTTGTAGATCTCAGACTGGTTGGAGGCAAAAACTGACAATTGTTACCCAAAATATTACCTTGTTACCTCACCATCAGCCAATCAAAGAGTTGCACACTGCTCCTAATGCACCCTGAGACAGTCTCCCTCACACTATCACACTGTCACACTGTCCTGGGCTCAGTCACATCTGACTTTTCAGGACCCCATGGATGGTAGCCCGCCAGGCTCCTCTGTCCATGGGATTTCCCAGCAAGAATACTGAAGTGGATTGCCGTTTCCTACTCTACGGGATCTTCCCCACCCAGGGATCAAACTTGGGTCTCTTGCATCTCCTGCATTGGCAGGTGGATTCTTTACCACTGAGCCACCTGGGAAGCCCTTGATTATATACCCTGAGACAGTCACCCTCACATTGTCTTTAAAAACCCTGCCTTCAAAGACTTTGGGGTATCTGAATCTTTTGAGCTGGTTCTCCTTGCTTGGCACCCTGCAATAAATCCTTCACCTTCCTTCATCACAACCTGATGGCAGCTGACTGGCTTTGCTGCTCTGAGGCCAGCACCCCAAAGTTTGGTTTAGTAAACTATGATAAATAGTTTTGTTGCCAAAACTCAATTAGACTACATGAAATAATCTCCATAAATCTCTTAGCATAATTAATAGCATATAAAGTTGAAAAAAATGGAAGACTTTTTAAAATTAAGTTCAGTTTATGTTTTTGTCGGGAAGAATGTCTCCAGTCACATAGATGCAAGTGGAGATATAAAGATAGAGAAGTATGGACTATAGACAAATTTGAAGGATACTGATTCAGTCAGTAAGAGAAATAATATTAACTGAGCACCTTCTATGTTTCTTCAACAAAGATCATGAAAGATGTAATTTCGGTTGAGGGCAGGAAACACAATGTCTTTCGAACACAAGACCAGCAAAAGACAGACACGATGAATTGTCCTTATTGCTGAAGTATAGATGGTCCTGTCTTAGGTTGAATACTGGAAAGGCATGGACTCTACCTTTCATAAATATGGACTCCTACCCATGTAGCATTGACTTAAACATTGTGATTTTCAAATAACATAGAGTAGATTCTTTAAAAGCTGAAAACAGATGAAATAGACATGCTTGGAAAATGCTGTTTCATATTTTAATTTCAATGTACAGACATTAAGTTGTCTGCCCTCTTAGCGCAGCTGGCAGCGCGTCAGTCTCATAATCTGAAGGTCCTGAGTTCAAACCTCAGAGAGGGCAGGCCCTCACTTTTTTCACAGTTGGTCTGGTGAAAAGCCAAGTTGAAAGAAAAGAAAATGTGTGTGATCTGCTCTTAAAGAAATCAATACAAAAGAAAACTAGCAAATGCTGCCAGATAAGCATTGGATGCTGCTGCTGCTGCTGCTGCTAAGTCGCTTCAGTTGTGTTCGACTCTGTGCTACCCCATAGATGGCAGCCCACCAGGCTCCTCTGTCCACAGGATTCTCTAGGCAAGAATATTGGAGTGGGTTGCCATTTCCTTCTCCAAATCATGGGGTGGATGTTCCAATATTCAATATTCACTCAAGAAAATGGAATCAATTTTCTGGTTTGTTGCACTCTCAGCAGTTTGAGTGAAATGGATAAGAAATTTAGATTACACCAGAAAACAAAAGCTATACTGTATTTTTGATCTTCCTCTCCTCCTGGTGGAAGAAGCAAGGGAAGTTTTCTCTTCCAAATTCATGCTCTAAAGATTGTCCAACCAGAGTTAAGACATGGGGAAGGGTAAAATCATTTATTTTTTAAATCATGTAACAAATATTTCTTGTTAATGCACTGTTCTGGGTGCAGTTGAGAATTTGGGGCTCTCCCACTCATTGTGTATGTCTCTATAGAAACAGCTGTGATTGTTACAAGATTTTGGAAATAAGGCATATATATAGGAGGAGACAGTGGGGTAGCTTTTGTAGATCTAACCTGTAGATCTGGGGTAGTTTCTGTAGATCTAATCTGCACCACATTCTAGAAAGTGTCCTGAAAGTTTATTGATTTTATGCAAGTCGTTTGATTAACCTTGCAAATAACCCAAATATCATCACTCCCATTTGAAAGATGGAATTGAATTTCAGGGAAGTTGAATCATTTTTCTCAAGTCTGTTAGCTTTAAGGAGCAAAACCAGACATGAAAAGCTGGTTGTTTGTTTGTTTTCTATATGAAACGATGTGAGCTTGTCTTTTAATTTAAGGTATAGCCTCATAAGTCTATAAGGAATACCAGTTCCTCCCTTCACACATTCATAGAACAAATTTTTAAATGAGTGTATTTAGTTTTCCACTCATCAGACACTAAATCAAAATCACTTCTGTGTCTGTCACCCAGGGTCCAGACTTCTAAGTGTCCTTGACTACTTCTTCTCCCTCAAATCTCTACATCCAGTGTCTTGACACATACTTAGATATTGTAGATCCTTCCTACACAACTCTCCAGAATCTTTCTCTTTCTTCTCATACATCTATGCCTTGATCTATTCTATGCTTATGGAGAAAGTATTCTGTGCCAGAGAGAGTCTTGGACTGGAGATGCAGAAAGACTCATGCTACTGCTAATCTCAGAAGCTAAAAGAGTAAACCTCAATCCCTTAATATAACTTCTTTTTCATTCTCCTTAATTCCAGTTTCCCCATTTCCTACCTATATGGCATTCAAAATTAAAAATTTATCATAAAATGTTACCTTGATTACGTAAGCTGTCTGCATGGGATTTTTTTCAAGTGTTCTTAAGCCTCCAGTTTTCTCGCCAGTGTATCTTCATGTGTCCAGGCTTTTCAACCACTGTTTCCCTTCATGTCTATTTTACACACAAAAACGCACATACACCCACTCCAATTGAACAGGTATATTTCTGAACACAGGAATCCCTACCTCCATGCCTTTTCCTTCCATCCTGTGTTCACTGTACATCTACATCCTACAATGTCCATGCATTTTTCCTTTTCTCTATGTCTCACCTCTAATTTCTGATGGCTTTTGTATGTAATAGTATGTACTTCTTTTTTGTTCTTGCATATAGCATAAATACATAACTTCTCAAGACCTGCCTCAGCAAGAATCCCATAAATATTCCAGAAATAAAGCAATGTGTAAGTTTCTGTAGTGTGGTGGTTATCATGCTTGCCTAACACGCTGGAGGCCCTTGGTTCAAAACTAAGCAGAAACAATTGCTCCCTTGTACCTTCTACCATCTGGGAAAACTCAGCCCTCTGCCTCTCCTAAAGGGAACCAGTGATCATCTCATTTCTGTTGCTTTGCTGTTTTAGTTTCATGTTTAAGAAACAGATAGATTATCAATCTGAGATAGTCCGGCTGCATTAGCCCACTGTTCTGGGTGAGTCCTCCCAAATGGGATGTGGTCCCTTCTGTTGGAAAAATCTGAAATTCATAGTTTTTTGGCCAGATTTTGTCACAGTGACTTTCTTTTTTCCTTGGCAGAGGAATAGGTACCAACTGCTCTCTGGCCTTGGAGGATCCTTGAGAAGATGGACCCTTAGTCCAGCTTAAAGACCTTGACATTTCCTGAAGTTCTAGCAGCCTGGAAGAATGAATAATGATGTGGATACAGTCCACTGAAAAATGGAAGGAAAAAAATGCATGCTGGATGTGGGGAATTAGCTCAAGTGGTAGAGCGCTCGCTTAGCATGTGAGAGGTAGTGGGATCGATGCCCACATTCTCCAGTTTTTACTCTTTCAGCTGAGGAACTGTAAATCTTCTAAATTGTAGAAAGAAAGGAAAAAATTAGACACTTTGGACTCTTCCCTGGGTAAGGGCAAAACAGGACAGGCCTGGCTCTATTGGCCTTCAGTATGTACATCTCTCATTAATGATAAATCTAGTAGATTAGAAAAATCAACAAACACGTTGAAAAAATAAACACCACCATACATCAATGGATCGAACTGACCTTATAAAGCAAAATCACAATGAAGTTCTACCAAAGAGTTGAGGGAAAAGCAAGATCATATCAAAAATAAAAAATCAAGAATGGTCAGATTGAAGCAAAGGGACATTGTGGAAACAAACATTTTTTAAAGTATTATTTAGTTGTAAGTGCCAGGGAAGACTGAAAGTAGTGAAACCAGAAGAAGACTGTCTCTTGTCAATATACATACTAGCTCCAGAGGTTTGGGTGGTCAGATTTCTTCTGAATCAACTGGGCCTACTGCAGTGCCAAGCACAGAGCAGCTCCCCAATGAATATGTCCTGACTGAATGGAAAGGAAGTGATAGATTTAACAGAGTTTCACAAGAATAATAGTATTTGCCAGGACAGTGAATGTGGATTTTGAAGGTGGAGAATGAGCCAAAATTGACTTGGAAGTCTAAGTCCAGAACACCAGCACAGAAGATGTTAGGAATTAGAGTTTAGATGAATGAGTTATTTTGGAGAACAGACAGTGAGACCCTCAGCTGCAGCAGAAAAATAAAATCACAATTTGGAATTTAAAATCTGTTTCTCAATTCATTCTTTGCTACTTAGCAGCTCAGGGACCTTAACTTTTCTGAGTCTCCATTATATCTGAAAAATGTAAATTATGATGCATACTTCTGTTGCTGAAATTCAATTTGAATGTATGAAATCATCTCCATAAATCCCTTAGTATGATTTTAAGGCTGAAATAAATGAGAAGGTTTTGAATTAAGTTCAGTTTGTGTTTTTTGTAAGGAGAATATCTCTGGGCATGTAGATGCAACTGGAGACATAGAGTGAGATAAAGAAGTATGGAGTGCAGACAAATTTGAGGAATATTAATTCACTTAGTCAGTCAGTGAACTATTAATAGTATTTAGTGGGTACTTCTTAGGTTTCTTTTAAATATAAGGTATCAAGGAAAATGTAAGAGTGACTGAGGTCTCTGAAGGATACAACAGGCAGATCATTAGATCACAAGAGGGAAAAAGAGCAGCAAAAAACTAGTACAATTGTTACTGGACCAGTACAAATGGTACTGCAGGCCAGAGGGTCCAGTTGTTGGGTATATGTTGGAAAGGTGTGGACTCCACCATTCCTGGATGTGGAACCCTTCAAGTGCAGCACTGGCTTAAATGGAATGATTTACAAGTAGCATGGTTACATTCTTTAAAAGTTGGAAACTGCTAGACATGACTGGAAAGTACTATTTTATGTTTTACTTTCAATGACAGAAGCTGGGATCATCTGCCCTCTTAGCGCAGTAGGCAGCGCGTCAGTCTCATAATCTGAAGGTCCTGAGTTCAAGCCTCAGAGAGGGCAAGTGTTTTATATTTGTTGTTCAGCTCTGATGGGCAAGGCGAGTCAGAGCTCGAGGCGCCCCCCACCCCACCCCACCCACCGCCTCCGGACCTGCCTGAGCATCTACCCCAAAACCAGAATCTGTCCGTTTTACTATTTTATGACTTTCACCAACTCCTTTGACATTCACGGGGGGCTATCCCGATCACTTTTCTCTGTAGGAAAATCAATTTAGAACTTTAGTTAATAAGTCTCCAGGGTATAATAAGGTGTGTTCCAATTCAAATCCCTCAGAAAGCTTTCTAACCTGCCTGACAGGTTTCCAGACTCTTGCAGCTACGCATGTGATTGTTCACAGCCTCCCAACCACGAGAGGCATGGGAAGCTTAAGATATTCTAACAATGCAGAGCCTCTTGGGGAGTTAGAAATTGTTAAAATAGAACTAATAGAGGAATTCTTTGTTGAGCTAATGCCTGCTGCCAAGTTTCCATATGACTTACCCACTGTGTCCCTGGGAGTGTATTGATTAATATAGTTGGTATATAGAAATATAAGTAGAAGCCTTAATGTTAATAATAACCCTAGACCCTTTAGCTAATAAATTCTTCCCTTGATTATCCCCCACTGCACCTTTGCCCTATAGGAATGCAACTCTATCTAGTGCTTTCAGGGAGTGGCACCGAACTTTAAGAAAAATCACCTCTGGAGAAAATAAGTTTTTCTGGTTGACTAACCTTTATCAGAAGTAAAATGTTAGCAGGTCTCCTGACCAGAAGATGATGTAAATCACCTAAAGCCTTTGTATCTGATAAGTTTGCAGAAAAAAAGCCTCATTTCAATAAGGGTCAAGGACTGCTGACCTTGCATGACTTTGCACCCCCTATTACCTTCTATGTACAACTTAGGGTATAAAAGCTCCTTTTGAAAATAAAGCTACGGACCTTGCTCATTAAGCTTGGTCTCCCCGTGTCATTCTTTCTCTTTCCTTTTCCTTTTCAGGCTGATTCCCTGGAGCACAGGGGCCCTCTGCGTTCACTTTCCTGCCTGGGCTTCTAAGACCCACTCGAGAAGGTGCCTAAGGTGGGGCACCTTCCGCGATTCAAAAGGGTGCCTTCGGCCTTCGTGAACAGAGCAAGTCCCGTGCTGGGTCCTTATTGGCTTTCTGCGTAAACCAAGGAATATCAGCCTCTTTTCTCTCCTCTATTTTCTTAACTGCAAAATTCTTTCCTTATCTCTTTCTCTATCCTTAATCGCCAATGCCATCCTCCCAGAGGAATCCCTGGATCCAACCAGGGCTGGACCCCGGTAGTTCAGCCTTGTCTGACTCTTTGTGACCTCACAGACAGTGGCACTCCAGGCTTCCCTGTCCTTCACCATCTCCCAGGCTTCCCTGTCTTTCACCATCTCCTGGAGCTTGCTCAAACTCATGTCTATTGAGTTGGTGATGTCATCCAACCATCTCATCCTCTACTGTTCCCTTCTCCTCCTGCCTTCAATCTTTCCCAGCATCAGGGTCTTTTCCAATGAGTCAGTACTTCACATCAGGTGGCCAAAGTATTAGAGTTTCAGCTTCAGCATCAGTCCTTCCAGTGAATATTCAGGACTGATTTCCTTTAGAATTGACTAGTTTGATCTCCTTGCAGCCCAAGGGACTCTCAAGAGTCTTCTCCAAAACCACAGTTCAAAAGCATCAATTTTTTGGCACTCAGCTTTCTTTATAGTCCAACTCTCACATCCATACATGACTACTGGAAAAACCATACCTTTGACTAGACAGACCTTTGTCAGTAAAGCAATGTCTTTGTTTTTTAATATTCTGTCTAGGTTTGCCATAGTTTTTCTTCCATGGAGCAAGCGTCTTTTAATTTCGTGGCTGCAGTCACCATCTGCAGTGATTTTGGAGCCCAAGAAAATAAAGTCTCTCACTGTGTCCATTGTTTCTCCATCTAGTTTTCCATGAAGTGATGGAACCAGATGCCATGATCTTCGTTTTTTTAATCTTGAGTTTTAAACCAGCTTTTTCACTCTCCTCTTTCACCCTCATCAAGAAGCTCTTTAGTTCCTCTTCACTTTCTGCCATAAGGGTGGTTTCATCTGCATATCTAAGATTACTGATATTTCTCCCAGCAATCTTGACTCAAGCTCGAGCTTCATCCAGCCTGGCATTTTGCATGATGTACTCTGCATATAAGTTAAATAAGCAAGGTGACAATACAAAGCCTTGATGTATTCCTTTCCCAATTTGGAACCAGTTTGTTGTCCCATGTCCAGTTCTAGCCATTGCTTCTTCACCTGCATACAGGTTTCTCAGGAGGTAGGTAAGGTGGTATTCCCATCTCTCTAAGAATTTTCCACAGTTTGTTGTGATCCACACAGTTAATGGCATAGTCAATGAAGCGGAAGTGAATGTTTTTCTGAAATTCTCTTGCTTTTTCTATGATCCAACGGATGTTGGTAATTTGATCTTTGGTTCCTTTGCCTTTTCTAAATTCAGCTTGTACATCTGGAAGTTCTTGGTTCAGGTACTGTTGATGGTTAGCTTGGAGGATTTTGAGTATGAACTTGCTAGCATGTGAAATGAATACAGTCTGTGGTAGTTTGAACATTCATTGCCTTTCTTTGGGATTAGAATGAAAACTGACTTTTTCCAAGCCTGTGGCCACTGCTGAGTTTTCCAAATCTGCTGGCACACTGAGTGCAGCACTTTAACACCATCATCTTTTAACAGCATCATCATCACTCTTCACCTGTACAGCTCAATGCCCATATTTTTTCCTTCACTGTAACATGCTCTTGTGTCTTATTTCCGATGGCTCTTATCTGTAATATTTTGTACCTTTTTATTGTTGTATCATATGGTGTAGATATATAATTTCTCATGACCTGCCTCAGTAACGATGGAAAAACATCTTAAAATAGAACAAAGCGTGAGTTTCCCTAGTGTAATGGTCATCACGCTCGTCTAACACGTGAGAGGTCTTTGGCTGGAAACCGAGCAGAAACAGCTATGTTTTTTGCCTTCCACCATCCAGGGAAAATCAGTTCACCTTCTCCCTTAAAAGGAATCAGTGATCATCACACCCCTGCTGGTTTGTCATTTTCATCTCATTTTTAAGAAAGATAATCATCCTAAGGTAGTCCTGTTGTATTAGCTGGCTGTTCTGGGTGAATCCTCCCAACTGGGACATTTTCACTTCTATCTCAGAAAGTCTGAAACGTGAAATTTGGAGCACCAAATGTTTCCCATGGCTACTTTTCACCCCTTTTCCTTAGAGGAGGAATAGGTACCAATCTCACTTTTGCTTCGAGTCATCTTTGGGAAGACGTGCCCTTAGCAGTCCTGGTTTCAAGCAAATAATGGAGATGGTACTCTGAAAGACTGGGGGAAAGAGCTCAATAAAGGTGGGGAATTAGCTCAAGTAGAAGAGCACTTGCTTAGCATAAGAGAGGTAGTGGGGTTGATACCCACATTCTCCAGTTTTTAAGAAGCACTGGCAAAAAAAATATACATCCAAATTGCAACTTCAGACCTGAAAAAAGAATGTGTAGATAGAACAATAGTAAATACTTAATCCAAATGACAAAGAAGCAAGTGTACTTTAAAAAAGGGACAGAACCTCAAGGACAAACAGGAAAATAGCAAAGTTCTTATATTCACATCATTGGAAACTCAATAGAGGAAGAAAGGAAACATTGCAGGGGGGATTGATTACCCAAATCTGGCAAAAGATATAAACCAGAATAAAACATTCAGCAACCCTAAAGCAGGATAAAATGAAATAAACCCACAGGCAGACAGATGACAGTTATACTGCTTGAAACTAGAAAGGGGGGAAATGCTCTAAAGTACCAGAAGAAAATGCAAGGGAAACTGCAATCTGAATGATTGTTAATTTCTCATCAGAAACTGTAAGAACCATAACTAAATAACATGATTTTTATGTTATTTTGAAAGAAAAGACCTGTCAATCTAATAGCTAAATATAGCAAAAATACCCTTCAGACAGACATAAAGTTTACCTTCTCATTTGAAGGTAAACTGAGTGACTCCATTGCTAATGAAAGTTCTAGAAAAGAGTAATGCTGTGAGTCAAGAAAAATGATACTAGAGGGAAATAAATAGGATAGTATAAATGAAGAAAGTTAACCAAAATTTCAGAAACAGAAACTCGTTTGAAATTAAATAGCCCATATTGGAGGTTTACTAGGACTGCAGCCTGGGAAACACAGATTTAAGAAGCACAGGAGTTGTGTTCCATTGGACTACAAAATGAAGGAAGCTTATTAAAGGGAAAAACCACAAGGCCACACAGTGACGTAAGTTGTTTGTCTAGCATTGTAATTGATGCTAACAAGAAGAAAGACAGCTTATTAAGCAAGAATTGGTTAGGGTCTGCAATGGTTACTTAGTTACAAGGGGAAACCTTGAGACTACAAGTTTGCAACTGGTGGATGTTGTTCCGACTATGGCTGGTGGTGGCCCTGGGTTTGGCACAGTGATATAGGGACTGGTCTAAGGCCAGATCCTCAAAGGCCGTCCTCCCCATTTTTGTATGCCTAAACTGTGGTTACTCCCTTATGACTTCAATTTGTTGTTGGAACCATAGAAGAGAAGGAAATAACTGGGAAAGCATAATAGATTTTTACATTCCTCTTTAATTCTTTAAAGTATGTTTGATGCTTGAAAGTGAAAATCATTACATTGTCTGATGGAATTTTCATTGTATCTATATGTACTATATGAAGGGGTTGTGGTAAAGGGACTAAATGGTGGTGAGGTCTATACACAACTTGAATGGTAATTTATTGATTCTAAGTATACTGTGAAATATTAAGGATGTATATGGTAATCAATACATCACCTACTAACAATGTTTAAATAAGTCAAGTAAAGGTAGGGAGGAAGAGGAGCAAAGAAAAACAAGAAACAAAGGAAACACGCTATTAATAAATTATTTAGTAAATCTAAAAGCAAACTTATTAATAATAATATTATTTGAGTTATTATAGTCAGCAGTTTATTTTTAATGCATTCTAACAATCCAGATATATCAGATAAAATCAGTTTGTCACAATATATTAAAAATATATATGCTGATTAGAAGAAATCCACTTCAAATACAGTTAGTTGTGAGATGAAAAGCTGTACTCAAGATTAAAAATTACATAGGAGATTGAAAGCAAAGAATAGGAAAACAGACCTCATGCAAGCATTAATAAAAAAAAAATAAAGTAGATATATTACTATAAGACTAAGTAGATTTCAAAGCAGAGAAAAATTCCAGGCATTAATTTGAAGAAGTGAAGTCGCTCAGTTGGGTCCGACTCTTTGCGACCCCATGGGTTACCACCCATGGCCTACCACGCTCTGCCTTCCTTGGGATTTCCCAGGCAAGAATACTGGAGTGGGCTGCCATTTCCTTCTCCAGGGGATCTTCCCAACTCAGGGATCGAACCTGTGTCTCCTGCATTGCAGACAGACACTACCATCTGAGCCATCAAAGCCATACAATTATAAGATGTCAACTCACTAGTAAAATAACTATCCTAAATTTGTATGCCTCTGACCACAGAGCTTCAAAAACCATAAGCAATAGCTAATGAAACTGAAAAGAAACATAGAAAAGTCCTCAATTATTGTTGAAGATGTCAACAATCCTCTCTCTTTAATTGATAGATCTAGTAGATAACAAATTGGAAAATTTGTGTGGGACTAAACACTATCCACCACTGAATCTAAATGACCTTATTAAGTAAAATTTCAGTGTCAGTAAAAAGAAGGATCAAAGAGTTGAGAGAAAAGCAAAATTATATCAAAACAAAGAAACCAAAAATTGTCAGTGTGAAGCAGAAAAGTGGTATTTTAGAAAGAGTTATTTAGCTGTAAATGCCAGGGAGACTGAAAGTGGTGAAACTGGAAGTGGATCATTCCTTGTCCATATTTATCCTTCCTACTCCTGAGGCCTGGGGGTAATCAGATTCCCTTTCAGTCCCCTAAGCCTGCAACAGTGCCTAGCACAGAGCAGCTCCACAACAATAATGCGCTGAATGAATGCAAAGTAAGTGATAGATTCAAAAAAGCTGCACAAGAATAATGTTTAGTATTTGGCAGATCATTTGATATGGATTTTGAAGGACTTGGAAGTCTAAGCCCAAAAGTCCAGCACAGAAGTTGGGAATTAGTGGGTGTGAGCTGGAGTAGAGAGAGAACTCACAATTTGAAATCTAATAATTTCTCTCAATTCATACTTTGCTGTTTAACAGAAATATTACTTAACTTCTCTGAGCCTTCATTTTGTCTGGGAAGTACAAAATATGATACACAAGTTTATTACCTAAATTCAAGTGGACTATATGAAATAATCTCCATAAATCTCTTGGTATGAATTAGTATGTAAGGCTGAAAAAACAAGGTGGCTCTTTGTCAGTTTGCCGTTTTTGTAGGAAGAATGCCTCCAGCCATGTAGGTACGAATGGAGATGTGGAGTAAGACAGAGAAGTCCAGATTTGAGGACTATTGATTCACTCAGTGAACTAATATTAACTAGGCAACTCCTATGTTTCTTTCAACATGGAGATCACGGAAAATGTAAGATCAGCTGAGATTTCTGAGGGCAGGAAAAGGCACATCTTTGGAATACAAGACTAAGAAGACAGCACATTAATTGTCCCTAGCCATGCAGCCAAGATGATCTTATTTTGGGGTGAATACTGGGAAAGGCATGGACTGCATCATTCCTAATGTGGACTCCACTGGGTTTGTCATTGGTTTATTGGAATGATTTTCAAGTATTCATTAAAAACTAGGAACTGATAAAAGTGTGGGTGGTCGGAAAATACTATTTCCTCTCTACTTTCAATACAGACTACTCATACCGTCTGCCCTCTTAGCGCAGTAGGCAGCGCGTCAGTCTCATAATCTGAAGGTCCTGAGTTCGAGCCTCAGAGAGGGCAGATAGTACTTTTTTTGGCCTGGCTAAAGTTATGTTGCAGGAAAAACCCAACAGCAAGTAAAATTAGGTGGGCACCAGCAAAACATTTGAAAAATGACCGAATATTTGCTTAGAAGGTTGAAATTAGATTTCAAGTTTGTTGCAATTCCCAGTAACTTCAGTAAAATCATTGGTGAAAAAGTTTAGATTCACCGGAAAGATTTCAGATCAAAAAGAGAGTTAGGACATGGGAATTAGGGTCAATGTTACAAAGCCTTCTTTGCACTCAAAGCTAGTGGGAAAGATACTTGTTTCCACCAGTTTTGCTCTATCATTCCTTCTCCACAAGACCTGAGTCCTCAGAAGACCTTTCCTGAACCCAACTTCGGGAAATATTGGATTTCTTTTTAAAATGAAGATTTATAAATCTCTGGTTCTTTTCTTATTTCACCCAGAAGAGAGCACAGACTTGGTCTTTGACCAATGTTCTCTGTCGCAAACAGTTGGACTCAACTGAGTGACTGAGCACACATGCACCCACTTTGACATCATACTACAACAAGGACAAAAAACGTGCTGTGAAGGGAGTGAGCATGATCTGTACTGGAGTATGCTAGCCTTTCCTTCTCAAAATGCATGACTTTTGGCTTGTGGGAGAGTGGACCTCCCATCCTTGTAAACAGAGAGAATCTGGTGAAAAGAAGGCTATTTTGTAATTGACATTTATGGGACCTATTGACCTGGGGCGGAGAAGGCGATGGCACCCCACTCCAGTACTTTTGCCTGGAAAATCCCATGGATGGAGGAGCCTGGTAGGCTGCAGTCCATGGGGTCGCTAAGAGTCGGACATGACTGAGCGACTTAGCTTTCACTTTTCACTTTCATGCGTTGGAGAAGGAAATGGCAACCCACTCCAGTGTTCTTGCCTGGAGAATCCCAGGGACGGGGGAGCCTGGTGGCTGCCGTCTGTGGGGTCACACAGAGTCGGACACGACTGAAGTGACTTAGCATAGCATAGCATTGACCTGGGGAAAGAGAGAAGTCTGTTGAGGGACAATTAAAGAAACAAGATGGACAACACAATTTGTGGGTCTGAGGACTGAGTTTGCCTGGGTCTGAGAGAGAACCAGAAAGATCCAAATTGTCAAAAACAAAATAAAAAAGAGGTGAAATCAGGGGAATTCTTAGAGTAAATTCATAAACAAGAATAGGAGTAGGATCTTTGGGTAGTTCTTCCTTATGGAAGTTTCTTACCCATCCATTCCAGCCCAACCATCACAGTACCTGTAATGACAGTCTAAATTAACACCTTCAGAAATATCTCCAAGAATTGAAACAATCTGGTGATATTTGACTTCCACATATAGAATCTCAAATAGAATTTTTCCTCTTTGCACATGCAGCTAAAATATTTTAAATGAGGCAGGAGGGATTCCAGCAGGTAATACAGGAAATATATTTAACAGCATTAGTGATCAGATCCTGATGAAGTCCAAAAATAGGAAGGAATGTTAAAGAGGGTCATGATTCTACCATGCAGAACTATGAACAGCCCTTGAACTTTGCTTTTCACTGAAAGGCTTCCCTCTCCTTTAACTATATCTTAAGCTTCTTCAGACACAAAGAATCCTATGGATGATGCCCTTGGAGGCTCTGTGAAAGGGTGGTCCTTCAGCAAGTCCACAATTTGGTTAGGCCTTTGGCACCACAGTCTTGAAATAAGCTGGAAATTTTCTTACATTTTGACTTTTCTATGGGTATTTGGTAACTGGGCTCTGTCTGGGTTTCCCAAATGCACACAGAGGACTTTTCTTCACCTCTCAGATTCTGACTAATATAACTTCTCATGTTGAATCAGACTTAGTAATATGCCTACTTCTTGGCACTCAGTCCCTAAGTCAAATGTTACTTTGCTAATGAGACCCCCTCCCTAGCTAATGCCTCTTATCGTGATTTCAATCTGTCCATCAACTTATAACACTTTCCTCACAAGCACTGTGTTTTAGAAATTGTCTTATGAATTTACATTTAAAGTTCCTGTCTCTCCTCTAGAATATAAGGATCTTGAGGCTCAAATCATTGTGTCCTCAGTGCCTGGAGTTAAGGCATAAATATGGCTTCTGCCTTGAAATGGAAGTATTAGGTAATAGGGAATCGGTAGATCAAATATAAGTGAATAATTTAATAAATTATTTTATTAACTTCCAAAATGTTACTCTCCACATCTGCCGATTTATTTTGCTCTTTCTTTATGCCTTACTTGATGTTTTAAATTTTATTGATGAATGGCAGTTTATATGACTTAAAATTTTCCCAGACAGAATTTTCTACTTTCCAATTAGTGAACAACAAAAAAAGATGTAAGGGAACACAGATGTTTAGGACTCCTGTTACAAAAGTCACAACAGATAGCAGTTTAGTGTTAGTCACTCAGTCGTGTCCGACTCTTTGTGACCCCATGGACTGTAGCCCATCAGGCTCCTCTGTCCATGGGATTCACCAGGCAGAATATCCAAATGGGTGGCCATTCCTGTCTCCATGATAACAGTTTAAAGTTGAGTGAAAGCTAGAACAAATTAAAAGCCTATTTCCTTTTGCATGTATCTTCTTACAACCATTTTTTTCTATGGGTTCTTAATATCTGGTTTCTTTTCAGTCAACAGTGAAACCCCAAAATGTTCCCTCTGTCTCTTCTTTTTCCCATGGTGACTTTCCCCTTCTTTCTTCAGCAGAGGAATAGATACCAATCACACTATTGCCTTAGGCATCTTTGAGAAGATGTGCCCTTAGTCCAGTCCTGGTTTCATTTTAAGGACCTTGAAATTTCCTGAAGTTCAGGCTGCTCAGAAGAGTAAATACAGTGGGGGTGGTACTCTGAAAAGCTAGAGGAAAAAACATAAGTATGAAGGTGGGGAATTAGCTCAAGTGGTAGAGCGCTCGCTTAGCATGTGAGAGGTAGTGGGATCGATGCCCACATTCTCCAGTTTTGGCTCCTTCAACTAAGGAGCTCCAGCTAACAACCACAAATCTTGCAACCTATACAAAAAAATGAGAAAAGCAGACACACATTGCACTCTCCTCTGGGCAAGGACAAGACTGGCTCTACGTCCCTGACCATTGAGCTTCAAAACTCATGAACTGAAGCTGATTAACTTGAAAGGAAAAACAGAGAAGCCCACAGTTATCATTATAGGTGTCAAAACTTCTCTCATTAATGATAGATCTAGTAGTTAAGAACACCATTCACCAATGGATCTAATTGACCTGACAGAGCAAAATCGCAATATAGAAAGGTGGAAAGAAGAGCCAAAGAGTTGAGAGAAAAGCAAGATCATATCAAAACTAAAAAATCAAGAATGGTCAGAGTGAAGCAGAGGGACATCATGAACACATATTTTTAGTCATTACTTGGCTGTAAATGCCAGGAAGACTCAAAGTGGTGAATCTGGAAGAGGATTGTCCCTTGTGCATATATATCCTTCTAACAGAAGTCTGGGTGATCATATTCCTTCTGAATCACCTGAAGCTACTACAGTGCCAGGCACAGAGCAGCTCCCCAATGAATATGTCCTGACTGAATGGAAAGGAAGTGATAAATTCAAGAGAGCTTCACAAAGTAATGTTCAGATTTGCCAATATTATTCAGCGAAAGTGGATTTTGAAGGAAGAGAATGAGCCAAAGTTTGACTTGGAAGTCTAAGCCTGAAAGGCCAGCAGAGAGGAGACTGGGAATTAGAGTGTGTATGAATGAGCTATTGTGGAGAAGAATGTACAGTGAGATTATCAGCTGCAGCAGAAAAAAATAACATAATTTGGAATTAGATAATCTGCTTCTCAATTCAGACTTTACGGTTTAGCAGACACATTACTTCTCTGAGTTACCAACATATATGGAAAATGCAAATTATGACACCTAGTTGTGAAAATTCAATTGGAATATATGAAATAATCTTCATAAATCTCTTAGTGTAATTAATAGCCCAATAGGCTGAAGAAAAACAGGGAGGTTTTTTTGCTAAATTCTGTCTGTAGTTTTTTTTTTGTTTGTTTTTTTCCAGTCTGTGTTTTTTGTAGAGAGAACATCTCCTGTCGTGTTCATGCAAGTGGAGATGTAGAGTGAGACAACGACATATGGAGTGTAGATAAATTTGAGGCGTATTCATTCACTCAGTCAGTGAATTAATATTAACTGGGTATCTCCTAAATTTCTTTTGAATATAAGGAAAGTGCAAGAGTGAGACCCGCTCCAGTGTTCCTGCCTGGAGAATTCCAGAGACGGGGGAGCCTGGTGGGCTGCTGTCTCTGGGGTCACACAGACTGACACGACTGAAGGAAGCGACTTAGCAGCAGCAGAAGCAGCAAGAGTGAGATCTCTGAGGGAGAGAAGAGGCCAATCATTGGAACACAAGAGAGGAAAAGAGCCGCAAAAGACAGGATTGTTCCTGGTCTTGCTGGCCAGAGTGTCCAACTGGTGGATGTATACCGTAAAGGTGTGGACGCCATCATTTCAGAGCGTAGAATCCGCCGGGTGCAGCATTGTCTTATATGGAATGGTTTTCAAGGAGCATTGGCTACATTTCTTTAAAACCTGGAAACTGATAGATGTGCCTGAAAAATATTATTTCATATTTTAATTAGAATGTGAAAGCTTCACCTTGTCTGCCTTCTTAGCGCAGTAGGCAGCGCATCAGTCTCATAATCTGAAGGTCCTGAGTTCGAGCCTCAGAGAGGGCAGCTTTGTTTTTTTCCTCCACAATCGAACTAGCCTAATGTTACTCTGCTAAAAAGAAAACGTATACAGGCTACACCAAAACCAAACCGAAAGGAACAAACAAAAAATCAACATAAAATAACTCTGGGAGTTAGTGAAGGACAGGGAAGCCTGGGGTGCTGCAGTCCATGGCGTCCCAAAGAGTCAGACACTCCCAATGGCAATTAAGGAATGGAAGATGTAAAATCATTTATTCTTTTTATCATGAAACAAATAATTCTTGTTTACACAACTATTCTGGGTGCAGTGAATCAAGAGTGAATAAGATCTCCAAATTTCCTTCCTTGTGGAGCTACATCCCTCCATCTTTTGCTTCTTTTAGAGTGCCAGGATGCAGAGAGCTTGAAGATTTGACTAATGTGGTTTTTGAGGGTTCTTACACTTTATCTCTGACATTCTGTGAGCTTGGAGGCTGGAGGGAGAAAGCGGAGACAGAGGTCACTTCTGGCATGCTGACAGGGTAGACAGTGTAGTAGCCTTTTCAGGATAATCAAATATCTTGAAACCACTTTATTCTTTGGGGACCAGAGACAATATGGGGACATATGTGATTGTGGGATTCCAATTTTGCCCAGTTGATTTTCCTTTAGAATGTGAAAGAGAAATGATACTCTGTTTTACTCCTTATATACGTTACCAAAATGATACTCAGAGATGGATTTCTGAAGGTTATGTTGTCCAGAGCTTCCTTCCTGCAGATTTGACCTTGCTGTTGCTTCCCCTTAAGGGTTCAAGGAAGGGAGGCACTTCAGGCTGCAGAAAGCACCATGCTAGTTACCTCTTTCTATTTTATGCCTCTCTGACCCTTTGAAAGATGGATGACCACCACTGGGGACTTGGAATACCGAATACAAAAGAATTAAAAGGAATGGAAAAAATCCTTTTTTCAGCACTGGGTGCTAAAAATGATACTACATGTTTATTAATCTTATGCAAGTTGTTTGATTTAACTTTGCAGTTCGTCCAAATATCATTATTCCCATTTTACAGAGAAAATTGAAGCTTAGAATAGTTGAACCATCTTTTTTTTCAGTTCGCATGGCTCTACGGAGCAAAACCAGAAGCACAAAGCTGATTTTTTTTTTTTCCCCTGTATTAAAATGTAGCCTTGTCCTTTAACCCTGCACTTAGTCTTTTCCTCCAGACCAATTCATTCATTAATTCACTATTATTATAAATGAGAGGATTTAATCTTCCATGCATCAGATATTAATTCACAATCACTTGTGTTTACCACCCAGATTCAAGTATTCTACATGCCTTTGACTCTTTCTTCTCCTTCAAATCTCTACATCCAGTATCTTGATATGTGCTTAAATGCCGTAGCTCTTTCCCGCACAGCTCTCCAGAATCTTTCTTTCTTCTCATGCACCTATGCCTTTGTCCATTCTGTGTTTATGGAGGATGTATTCCAAGCCAGCTAGTGTACCGGGCCGCAGGTACGGAAAGACTCATGCTATTATTAATCTCAGAGCTTAAAAAATAAACCTCAATCCTTTAAGATCTTACAACTTCTTTTTCTTTCTCTCTAATTCTATTTTCTCCATTTCCTACCTATTTGGCATTCAAAATAAAAAAGTTTCATAAAATATTTTTATTTTAAAGCCATGTGCCTGCATGTTTTTCAAGGGTTTTTAAGTCTCCCCAATTTTTTTCCCAATGTATCTTCATGTGTCCAGACTTTTTCAATCACTGTTTCTCTCCATGTCTATTTTACACAAGCACACACATGTACTCACACACTCTCTCACTCCACTCCTACTACACAGGTATATTTCTGAACACAGGAATTCCTACCATCCTGACTGTTCCTTCCATGCTGTTGATTCTTTATCCTCACACCTCAATGTCTGTATTTTTTTTTACTCTGTTTCATAGGATCTCACTACTTATTTTTGATAGTTCTTATTTGTAACAGGCTTTTTTGTTTGTTTGGTTTGGTTTGGCTATTCTCTTATGTGATGCAGATGTGAAACCATTCATGAGCCACCTCAGCAAGAACTGAGTATCTCAAAAACGGGATATGGTGTGAGTTTCCGTAGTGTAGTGGTCATCACGCTCGCCTAACACGCGAGAGGTCCTCGGTTCGAAACCGAGCGGAAACAATGGCTACTCTTTTACCTTCAGTCATCCGGGGGAAAATCAGTTCACTGCCTCCCCTGAAAGGAACGAGTTATCAACCCACTTCTTTTTGTTGTTTGGGTCCTCTTTTTAAGAAACAGATAATTATCCTGAGATAGTCTCGTCTGTTCTGGATGACTCCTCCCAACTGGGACGTGTTCTCTTCTGTCCCAGAAAATCAGAATCGGGAACCTTTGGAGTGCCAAACTTTTCCTATGGCTACTTTCTCCTTTCCTGGCAGAGAAGTAGGTACCAATTGCGCTCTTCCCTAGGGGCATCTCTGAGACGATGTATCCTTAGCCCAAATTCTGATTCCCATTAATGGGCTTGACATTTCCTGAAGTTTGGACCACCCAAAAGAAGGAAAAATGGAGAGGGTATGTTGATAAACTGCAGGGTGGGGAGAGAAGCGAAACATAAGACCTAACGGTGGGGGATTAGCTCAAATGGTAGAGCGCTCGCTTAGCATGCGAGAGGTAGTGGGATCGATGCCCATATCCTCCAGTTTTACGCGAGAGGCAGTGGGATCGATGCCCACATCCTCCAATTTTACTCTCAACTGAGGCGCTCTGATCTTCCAATCTCTATAAAGAAATTAGATACTTTAGACTCTTAGGGAAAGGACAAGACAGGATAGCGAGGGCTCTACTGGTTAGTACATCTACTACCAACGTATGACGTGTTATGCTACAGAATAGCTGAGTCATCTCAAGGGATATGCCCAGTTGCTCTTTTTTCCCCCTCCGTTTCTTCATGCACTTGGCCGCAAGGCGGCCCAATCCTGAGAAGCGCAGGGCAGGGCAGGGTCAATAAAGCCCCAACTTTCTTGTCAGGGGCAGAAACCGAGTGCCCCAAGTAACCAAAAAATATGGGGAAAGACCCTATGGGAAGCAAATACGTGAAGTTATTAGTTAGCTTCTGGATGCACCCGCGAGCTGTGAATAAGTGGCTCTGATCCTGAATAACAACCAATAATCGAATTGCTTAGATGGAAAATGACCAGCTCATCCTCGCATAGATTTTCTTCCTCTTTGAGCATCTTGGCCTGCTCGAGACCCCTCATCTCCCTTCCACTGTTTTCCTCCACTGGCTACAAAGTTGGCTTGTCAGTTAAGACATCTCCAGCTCTGACATGTGTGAAACCATACAAGGGGGGGAAAATCAGAAAGATCCGATTTATCACACGTCCAATATTTCAATGTCCAATATTTCTCTGTCTTCTTCGGGCTCATAAAAAAAAAAAAGTAAAGACTCTCCCTGCCCCCCCCCCCTCCCAAAGTCAATGTTTTCTACGTCTGTATTGAGTTGTAGTCAAGAGCTCAAGGAGATGCGCAGGAGGAGAATGCGGGCATAGACCCTGCAGGCACCAATCAGTGAAGTTAGTGAAGTACAATTCGCCGCGACAGTCTATTTTGAGCTCGTGGTTATTTCAGCACTAGAAGTTTTATGCCCTCCTTGGTTTTTCGGAACTAATATGAAGACTCAAGTGTTACTGCTGTCAAGGCGGAGCATCTCTAGAACTTCCGGAGAAACATTGCTGGAATGCTCGTCTAAATGGGAACCCGGAACGGTTATCGTGAGAAAACTCTGACACAATCTCACGTCTTGATACTTCACAGCAGAGCAAACTGCATGCCAGAGGTAAATGAATGCAAAAACAAAACTCAAGGAAAATGAACGCGCCTAAGGAAAAGCAAACAAAAGAAAAAAAGCCGTGCCCTCTCTGAGGCTCGAACTCAGGACCTTCAGATTATGAGACTGACGCGCTGCCCACTGCGCTAAGAAGGCTCTGAAATTAAGTTGTTGGCTAGGCTCTAAAGAAATTATCTAAGCCAGTGCTTGCCCTCTTGGCTTTTCTTGTTGCTTGCCCTCTTGGCTGTTCTTGGTTTCTGTTCATCTGGATCATCGGTCCCTCAGAGTGAACAGTCACATTTTCACCATCCAGAGTCTTGTCTCTGAAATGATACTCTCACCGAATAGTAGTTGGGTGAATGTATAGAAAATTTTCATACCTTGAAACATGTATGTAATTTTTTTTGCCCAATATTTTAGTTCTACCATATTTTCCAAAGTACGATTTGGGGTTATTTTTCAAAAAGTTAATGTGTGTTTGGATTTACCCATGTTTTTGTCTATACATTTTCTCACCATGATTTGCACTGTAAGTCTAATAGAATGCAAATTCTTCGTCTTTCTTATCTACTAATTTGTCCAAAAAGTCTAGAGCAGCGTCTTTGAAAATATTTACTAAGGAATATATCTATGAAAATTTCCTTCCTTTTATAGTATATTCTTGAGATTTCCTTTATTGAGGGTCTCTGTGGGATAAACTCTCAAATTTTCTTTTGTCTCATGCTATCTTTATATCACTATCATTCTTCAAAAATAGAGTCACTAAGTGTAATTTTAGTTGAAGAGTTATTTTATTTCTTCAATTTGAAAATTACCTTGAGCTATTTTCTAGCTAACAGTGTTACCTTTGCAGGCAATCTCTCTTCTATTTTTTGAGAATTGTTGTTAGTCTCTAGTGTCATTTTGGTACTCTTGCCCCTCTTCTTCCTCTCCTTTTTCTCCTCTTCTTTTACAGTTTCACTGTGATGTAACTGGCTATGGATTTCTTTTTATAGTCCCAGCTTTTGGTGAATTGGATTTCCTGAATCTTTTCTATAAATCTTGAATTTACAGGTGAAAAATTCTCATGTATTTATGCATTCATTTTTTAAATCATGGTCCCCTACCCAACATCCTCTCCTGTAGATAGAAATTATCACAATTGTCACTAAACAAGCCAGTGTTCAGTCAGATGACCATCCATGATAATCAGTAGAAAGAAATTGATGGAGGCATAGCCAAGTGTTGGAAATGTTTGAATATTAAATACAGCATTAATTTATTGCTTAAAATTAAATCCATATAGAAGATAGTAACAAAACCTCGCCATATTTTATTACCATCAGGGGCAGCCTCCTAAAATGAATATGTATAAATTCTAGAACTTGAAATTATACTGCTGAGAAGGGATGACCATCAGCAAGATGGCAAAATAGAAAGCCACAGACCTTGTTCCCTGACAGAGACACCAATTTAACATGAGTATATGGTCCAAAAAGCTTTTATGAGCTCTCCAGAAACCAGTTAGGAAGTTGCAGTACCCCCAAGTAATGCAGAGCCAGAAACAGCTGCATTGAAATGGATAAATAAAACTATGGCATTCCACCCACTACAGATTTTCCTCCAAGTTGACACAACTCAGAGAGATCAGGAGAAAATGACCAATTTATTGCTTCTGTCTTCGGACAGAAAGGGAAGAATGGAACATATGCCAAACATTCTGGGTTTTCAAGGGTTGGGGGGAGTCTGCCCAAGGGACTGGTTTCTTTCTCACTTGACTGGAAGCGCTCATACCAAACTCTCATACTTTGGATGCCTGGGGGCTCCTGAGAACAAAGGAGAGTTTGACAGCTTGAGGCCGCACCACAGAACCTGCAATACCATCGATAAACACAAGAGGGAGCAAGAGACTATCCGCTCCGGGAAAAGAAACCGTTACGGAAGCCTCTAGTGCGTTTTTCACTTCAAATTTGTTTTCTTCAGCTCTGTGACTTCTGTTTGGTACTTTCGTATATTTTCTCTTTGTTGAGGTTTTCATTGTGCTCATCCATTCTCCCAAGTTTGGTGACCATTTTTACGACCCATTGCTTTAAACTCTTTATCAAGTAAATTACTTATCTCCATTTTACTATTACAACCCTCCACCCCCAGAGGTTTTATCTTGTTTTCTCCTTTAGAACACATTCCCCATTTCCTCATTTTATTCCTCTGTGTTTTCTCTGTGTACTAGATAAAACAGAGCTTTCCCAGTCTTGAAGCAGTGGCCTCACGTAGGAAATGAACCTTATCTTCAACCTTGCTCTAACTCTTTTTTCTCCAAATAGAGACATCTATCTCATGGAATATTCTTATGGTTGTGTGAAGTGGCAGGTTCGAATTCTGTATGGTTTACTTTTGCTGTTTTGGCTTGAGCTTTAGATGTCATACCCAAATGCCATGTCATTCTTTGGCCTTATTAGCTGCCTCAGCCCTGACAGTTGGGGTTCATAGTTGAGGAATAGGCTCCAGGGAGGACTGGCCATAATCCTGGGTCTATTTCTCTTGGTGATCCTGGTAATGTGCTCTCTCAAAACGACAGAAAGTCTCTGCCAGTGAACTGCCAGATTGTTCAGGGAACCCACTGGACCCAACTTATGAGATAGACTACCTTCCAAACTTGAGGTAGGCTAGGTTCCTACCTGGCTTCCCTAGTGGATCAGGCAAAGAACCTGCCTGCCGGTGCAGGAGATGCAGATTCAATCTCTGTTTCGAGAAGATCTTCTGTATAAGGAAATGGCTACTCATTGAAGTATTCTTGCCTGGGAAATCCTATGGACATAGGAGCCTGGTAGGCTATAGTCCATGGGGTCACAAAAGAGTTGGACAATATTTCGTGTCTAAACAACAGCTACAAGGGTCCTACCAGATTGGACATGCTTTATCTGTTGTTTCAGTAGAATGGGGTAGGGGGCGGGTGTTGATGAGAAAGACAGTCTCCTGTACAGTCTTTTAGTCCCTACTTGGTCAGATAAAAACGGGCCTTCTGCCTGAAACACATCCTGTCCTGAGATAAAGAGCCCACATAGCCTATGTCAGGCTTATAACCCTATGTGGGAATCTATTTCCCTGTTTCATAGTTAATGTGTATTCTTTTGTTAAGCTTACGTGTTCATCAGTGACCCTCACGCCTGCTCACAGCTTCCAGCATTTCAGACTCCACAGGGAAGGGGTTGTGGTCCTACTGTGGCATGAGAGGGGTGTGCATAGCTGCTGTGGGGACCTACTGTGGCATGGGAGGGGTGTGCATAGCTGCTGTGGGGACCTGCTAGACATGGGGAGCTGACAGACATACTAAAGCTGACTTTGCTCTGTCTCTTCGCTATGGAAGTAAAGTTTTGTTCTATCCTGTGCTTGATTGTGTTGTTGTGTTTTCCTTGGTGACTCTGATACCAAGGTGCAGTGAGCAGACTGGACTTCTATTTCTGGTGATTGGCAGTAATGATGATCTTTGTTTCCCTCCAAGCAGTCAGAGTCCTCCCCTGACATCAGCAATCAGTACAAGGAGAACCTGTGAGTTTATTACCTTGATGGCAAAAAGGACTGTGTGGATGTGATCAAGGTTACAACCTTGAGATGAGGAAATACACTGGTGAGCCCAATATTATCCTATGAGTCCTTAAGAGTAGAGAAAGTTTCCAGCTATAGTCTTAGTTATGCAATGACATAAGGCTTGGAGACATGTGACATGAGAATAAAATGGTCCTTCATTGCAGGCTTCGGAGATGGAGGAAGAAGTCTATGAGCCAAAAGCTGCAGGAAGCCTAGAAGCTGAAAAGAGTGAGGAAGAAAATTCTTTAGAAAGGAACACAGCTGTGCCAACACCTTGATTTTAACCCAGTGTGCCCTGAATTAGACTTCTGAACTACAGAACTGAAAAACAATAAATTTGTATTGTTTAATCCACTAGTTCAGTTCAGTTCAGTTGCTCATTTGTGTCCGACTCTGTGACCCCATGGACTGCAGCATGCCAGGCTTCCCCCTCCGTCACCAACTCCCGGAGCTTACTCAAACTCATGTCCATCGAGTCAGTGATGTCATCCAACCATCTCAGCCTCTGTCGTCTCCTTCTCCTCTCGCCTTCAATCTTTCCCAGAATCCGGGTCTTTTCCAGTGAGTCAGTTCCACACATTAGGTGGCCAAAGTATTGGAGTTTCAGCTTCAGCATCAGTCCTTCCAGTGAATATTCAGGACTGATTTCCTTTAGGATTGACTGTTGGACCTCCTTGCAGTCCAGGGGACTCTCAAGAGTCTTCTCCAACACCATAGTTCAAAAGCATCAATCCTTCGGCACTCAGCTTTCTTTATAGTCCAACTCTCACATCCATACGTGACTACTGGAAAAACCATAGCTTTGACTAGATGGACCTTTGTTGGCAAAGTATGTGGTAATTTATTTATTGTTGTCATTTAGTCACTAAGTCACGTCTAGTTCTTTTGCGACCCCATGGACTGTAGCCCACCAGGCTCCTCTGTGTATGAGATTTTTCCAGGCAAGAATACTGGAGTGGGTTGCCATTTCCTTCTCCAGGGGGATCTTCCATACCCAGGGATCAAACCCCTGTCTCTTGCATTGGCAGGTGAATTCTTCACCACTGAGCCACCAGAGAAGCCCAGTGGCTTTGTTACAGGGACCATAAAGAACTGATTCACACCTCTTTCAGGGAATACAAAGGAGTCTACAGTCATCTCTGTCTTGAGAACTGCCATTCCTTCATTCAAAGCAACTCCAGGGTATGATGTCCCTTACATGTACAGCCTCTCAGTTAGTGTCTGATATATATTAACTGAGGGGCTTCCCAGGTAGCTCCATGGTAAATAATCCACCTACCAATGCAGGAGACGTGGTTTAGATCCCTGGGTGTGGAAGATCCCCTGGAGAAGGGAATGATTACCCACTCCAGTATTCTTGCCTAGAGAATCCCATGGAGAGAAAAGCCTGGCGGGACACAGTCCATAGCGTCACAAAGAGTCAAACATGACTGAAGTGACTTAGCCCACATGTACGCTCACATTTATGACTAACTGAATGAGTAAATTGAAACCGTATCTCATTTGTGTACCTAGATTATTGAGTAGGCTAATGTTGAGCTAATATGTAATTGTCCTCCAAAAGAAGAGCCATGTATTAATTTATAAAACAATCTATTGAGCCACAAGTTATTAATACTTCTGGACAATGTTTTACTTGATTTTTCTTTTTTTTTCTCTTATCCCTACTTCCAAAAGTTCTTCTATATTTATTTTGAAGGCTTCTCTTGTCTTAAACACATCAACAAACATCAACAAGAGCACAAAAGCTTTTTATTAACCTAAAGATATTATTCCTCAGCCTGCAGAAAGAATAGTGGACAGTGAACTGGAAGAAACTTGGCTTCCTGAATATTTTGTGGAACAAAGTGATCCTAACAGCCATAGACTGCTATCTCTTTCTGTCAAGTCTCTTTTGATCCCTTTAGACAGAATAACCCACTTCCTTCAACATTCTTATGGAACTTTGTACAGATATTTTTTCTAGTTCATATCCTATTGAGTTAAATTTGTCATCAATCCTAAAGGAAATCAGTCCCGAATATTCATTGGAAGGACTAATGCTGAAGCTGAAGCTCCAATACTTCGGATATCTGATGCGGAGAGCTGACGCATTAGAAAAGACCCTGATGCTGGGAAAGACTGAAGGCAGGAGAAGGGGATGACAGAGGATGAGTAGGTTGGACAGCATCACCCACTCAATGGACATGAGTTTGAGTAAGCTCCGGGAGTTGGTAATGGACAGGGAAGCCTGGTGTGCTGGAGTCCACAGGGTCGCAAAGAGTCAGACACAACTGAGCGACTGAATTGAGTAGATACACATACCAAAGGGGCAGTAGAACCAGTCTTGTCCTTGCCCCGAGGAGAGTGCAAGTGTGTCTACTTTTTTTATTTCTTTGTATAGGTTGCAAGATTTGTGGTTGTCAGCTGGAGCTCCTTAGTTGAAGGAGCCAAAACTGGAGAATGTGGGCATCGATCCCACTACCTCTCACATGCTAAGCGAGCGCTCTACCACTTGAGCTAATTCCCCACCTTCATACTTATGTTTTTTCCTCTAGCTTTTCAGAGTACCACCCCCACTGTATTTACTCTTCTGAGCAGCCTGAACTTCAGAATATTTCAAGGTCCTTAAAGAGACCAAACCAGCCAGTCCTAAAGGAAATCAGTCCTGAATATTCATTGGAAGGACTGATGCTGAAGCTGAAACTCCAATTCTTTGGCCACCTAATGTGAGGAACTGACTTGTTGGAAAAGACCCTAATTCTGGGAAAGATCAAAGGTGGGAGAAGGGGATAACAGAGGCTTAGATGGTTGGATGGCATCACTGACTCGATGGACATGAGTTTGAGCAAGCTCCAGGAGTTGGTGATGGACGGGGAAGCCTGGCGTGCTGCATTCTATGGGGTCACAAAGAGTTGGACACAACTGGCTGACTGCACTGAGTAGATACACATACCAAAAGGACAGTAGAACCAGTCTTATCCTTGCCCAAGGAGAGTGAAAAGTGTGTCTACTTTTCTCATTTATTTGTATATGTTGCAAGATTTGTGGTTGTCAGCTGGAGCTCCTTAGTTGAAGGAGCCAAAACTGGAGAATGTGGGCATCGATCCCACTACCTCTCACATGCTAAGCGAGCGCTCTACCACTTGAGCTAATTCCCCACCTTCATACTTATGTTTTTTCCTCTAGCTTTTCAGAGTACCATCCCCACTGTATTTACTCTTCTGAGCAGCCTGAACTTCAGAAAATTTCAAGGTCCTTAAGACTGAACTGACTGTCTCATGCACAGGGATAGCAAAGCAAAATCCATCTTGATTGACTGACAGACAGTGGGTATTGTAAGATACCTGAGCTTAAGTTTTGTAAAGTGGAAAAGAAAAGTCACCACTGACTGGTGTTAGTACCATGAATGTGGGGGAGGAAATTAGTAATTTGTCTCACAGATTTTTCATGAACTAAGCAAATATCTATTTCATTTTCAACTATGATTTATTAATGATAGGAACCAATTTTTTAAAAAATTTCCTATTTCCAGTGCCCAAATAGACCGTAGGTTAGACTGCAAACTGCATAAATTTTAATGATACATGAGACACCCAAATGAATTTTACAACTGTGAGAAGCCATTTTGAGGCATTTGTTCATTCTCCTCTTGTTTGGTTATACTACAGTGGAAAAATCTGAGATACCCTAGGAAATCAGGAGGTAAAAAACAGCAATGCTATCCTATTAACATTGTTGAAGCATAAACATGGTGATTTATTTTCTAAAAATACATTAATTCAGTCAGTCAGTCAGTTCAGTTGCTCAGTCATGTCCAACTCCTTGTGACCCCATGGACTGCAGCACACCAGGCTTCCCTGTCCATCACCAACTCCTGGAGCTTGCTTAAACTCATTTCCATCGAGTCAGTGATGCCATACAACCATCTCATCCTCTCTTGTCCCCTTCTCCTCCCACCTTCAATGTTTCCCAAATCAAGGTCTTTTCCAGTGAGTCAGTTCTTCACATCATGTGGCCAAAGTATGGAGCTTCAGCTTCAGCATCAGTCCTTCCAAGGAATATTCAGGACTGATTTCCGTTAGGATTGACTGGTTGGACCTCCTTGCTGTCCAAGGGACTCTCAAGAGTCTTATCCAACACCACAGTTCAAAAGCATTAATTCTTCAGCACTCAGCTTTCTTTATAGTCCAACTCTCACATCCATACATGACTACTGGAAAAACCATAGTTTTCACTAGATGGACATTTGTTGGCAAAATAATGTCTCTGCTTTTTAATATGCTCTCTAGGTTGGTCATAACTTTTCTTCCAAGGAGCAAGCATCTTTTAATTTCATGGCTGCAGTCACCATCTGTAGTGATTTTGGAGCCCCCCAAAATAAAGTCTCTCACAGTTTCCACTTTTTCCCCATCTATTTGCCATGAAGTGATGGGACCAGATGCCATGATTTTAGTTTTCTGAATACTGACTTTTAAGCCAAGTTTTTCACTCTCCTCTTTCACTTTCATCAAGAGGCTTTTTAGTTCTTCACGTTCTGCCATAAAGGTGGTGTCATCTGCATATTTAAGGTTATTGATATTTCTCCTGGCAATCTTGATTCCAGCTTCATCCAGTCCAGCATATCTCATGATGTACTCTGCATGTAAGTTACATAAGCAGGGTGACACTATACAGCCTTGGGGTACTCCTTTTCTTATTTGGAACCAGTCTGTTGTTCCACATCCAGTTCTCACTGTTGCTTCTTGACTTGTATACAGATTTCTCAGGAGGCAGGTCAGGTTACTGGTTTTTAATTTGGACTTAATCATTTCTGAACAAGACCAAAGCAATACAGATACATTTCTCTGCTTTGATCTCTGATACCTTCTGTTCAAGTCTAATTCCTCTTTGTACTGCAGTGAGTAATTCCTCTTTGTACTGCAGTCGCCAGCTTTTCCTGTCTCCTAAGTGGCCTCTCTACATCAAATACCCTTTTCCTGAATCCTCAACCTCTCTACTGACTTTTATCCTTTAACAACATACTAAAATCTCCTGCACCCTGAAGCCTCAGGCCCTGCCCGATGTTTAAGTCCTATGTTCTATGCTAGAGATGGTCTTTGTTCATCTTCATAGCGAAGCTTCTGAAAGATGTTTCAGAAGATGATGACACTGCCTGTATTCTCTATTTCCCTTTCCACCACACTCCACAGAAACTTCCCTTACTAAAGATGAAAACCTCTTTTTTCCTAAACTCCACAGAGCCGCTTTAGAGAGATAGAATAGAGTAGTGGTAACAAGCACGTACTTAGAAGCCATATCCCCCAGAATTTAAATCCCCATTCTACTTCTTATCAACTGCATGATTTTGCCCAAATTTTGTACCTCATCTTCCTCATTTATAACAGGGGCTTATTGTAAGGACTAAAACACATAGGGTTGTTGCATGATTAAGTGAGCTAATACTGCTGCTGCTGCTGCTAAGTCGCTTCAGCCGTGTCCAACTCTGTGCGACCCCATAGACAGCAGCCCACCAGGCTCCCCCGTCCCTGGGATTCTCCAAGCAAGAACACTGGAGTGGGTTGCCATTTCCTTCTCCAATGCATGAAAGTGGAAAGTGAAAGTAGGAAGTCACTTGGTCGTGTCCAACTCTCGGCGACCCCTTGGACTGCAGCCCACCAGGCTCCTCTATCCATGGGATTTTCAAGGCAAGAGTACTAGAGTGGGGTGCCATTGCCTTCTCCAGAGCTAATACTATAAAGTGCTTAAAACGGTACCTAGAAGATAGTAATTATCATGTAAACCTTATCCAATAATCTTTGGTGCTATCTCATCCAGTATCTTTCAGAATATTTGACATTGTTCTCAACAACCTTTTAATTGAAATTCTCCCTTGATTGTCATGACCTATTTTTGTTCATTTACCTAATTTGCTGGCTGCTCCTTCTTATTCTTTATCTTGGTTTCCAGGCTTCCTGCTTTGCCACTCTCTGTATTTAAAACTAAAACAAAATCATACTTTTTAAAGATTTTAAGTTTGGGGATAACTGAACTATTTTATGAATGGGTTCCCATTTCCTACAAGATAAAATTCATGAGTTGAAATCACATTAGAAAATCTCTGACCTATTTCCCATCCTCCATTCCAACCCCATCTTCAACTCCTTCCTTCTAATCTTCAAGCTTCACCTCAAGTCCCACGTTGTACAGAGTCATTTCTGACCCTTTCTCAAATAAGTGCGCCCTCTTCCTGTTCCCAGACTAATTCATGTAACTTCTACCTTTGTCACACCATGTGACACCTGGTGCTGTGAAGCCTCAGAGGAACGGAACTGAGTCTTTCCCACCTTTAAATTCCTAACATTCAGCCTACTGTCTGGTGAGTTGGAAGTGTTCAACAAACATCTGTTGAGTAAATGAAACAATGAATAAAATGAGCACTTTGCTTGGGTCAATGCATCTTTAAAGAAAAAGCTACAGAGTTCAATTCAACACTTACTGAGACCTTCCTATACACAATGCAGAGATCAGAATTCAAAATTTTACTACAACAAAATCACTACTATTGATGTAGCCATATAATACAATCCTGGCAAGCACAGGCTCTGGTATGACTGTTCATATTTCAGCTTCCCTAGTTACTAAGTGTGTGATCCTGGACAAGTTACTCAATCTCTTCCTGCATCAGTTTCCTCCTAAGATAAAAATAATAACAAACATCTTATAGAATTTTTGTTACAAGTTAAACAGATACTAGGAGGTGCTGGTGGCTCAGTGGTAAAGAATCTGCCTACAATGCAAGAAACATGGGTTCCATCCCTGGGTGCAGCAAGATCCCCTGGAGAAGTAAATGGCGACCCACTCCACTATTCTTGCCTGGGAAACTCCATGGACAGAGGAGCCTGGCGGGCTATAGTCCTTGGGGATAGCAAAAGAGTTGGATGTGATTTAGTGACTCAACACAATAATGAGATAATACATGTAAAATGAGAACAACATCTGGAATATATCACATACTCTGAAGTTATTAAAAATGATTTCAAATATTAAAAAGGCTCTGTATAGAATATTTGGGCCTTCCTTAGAAATTTTCATTAAAAACAAACATAAAACTAAGTTGTAGCTCCTCTGGGGAAGAATTCCAGAATTAGGAACATAATTAGTTTATCTTGAACGTAAGAGTGTTAAGGTATGTTTGAGCCCTCTCAGTGTCTCTGGAGGGTATGGGGTTTGATTCTAAACATGATTTCGCCCCTCCTACTGTCTTGCTGTGGCTTCTCATTTGCCCTTGGCCTCCTCAAAGTCACTCTAGCGACAAATGGCTAACATCCGTTGGATCACCGAAAAAGCAAGAGTTCCAGAAAAACATCTACTTCTGCTTTATTGACTATGCCAAAGTCTTTGACTGTGTGGATCACAACAAGCTGTGGAAAATCCTTAAAGAGATGGAAATACCAGACCACCTGACCCGCCTCCGGAGAAATCTGTATGCAGGTCAAGAAGCAACAGTGAGAACTGGACATGGAAAAACAGACTGGTTCCAAATCCAGAAAGGAGTATGTCAAGGTTATATATTGTCACCCTGCTTATTTAACTTCTATGCAGAGTACATTATGAGAAATGATGGACCGAATGAAGCACAAGCTGGAATCAAGATTGCCAGGAGAAATATCAATAACGTCAGATATGCAGATGATACCACCCTTATGGCAGAACGTGAAGAACTAAAAAGCCTCTTGATGAAAGTGAAAGAGGAGAGTGAAAAAGTTGGCTTAAAAGTCAACATTCAGAAAACTAAGATCATGGCATCTGGTCCCATCATTTCACAGTAAATAGATGGGAAATCAGTGGAAACAGTGTTCATTTTGGGGCAGCTTTATTTTGGGGGCTCCAAAATCACTGCAGATGGTGACTGCAGCCATGAAATTAAAAGATGCTTGTTCCTTGGAAGAAAAGTTATGACCAACCTAGACAGCATATTAAAAAGCAGAGTAACTACTTTGCTAGCAAAGGTCCATCCAGTCAAAACTATGGTTTTTCCAGTAGTCATGTATGGTTATGAAAGCTGGACTATCAGGAAAGCTGAGCACCAAAGAATTGATGGTTTTGAACTGTGGTGCTGGAGTAGACTCTTGAGAGTCCCTTGGACTGCAAGGAGGTCTAATCAGTCCATCCTAAAGGAAATCAGTCCTGAATATTCATTGGAAAGACTGATGCTGAAGCTGAAGCTCCATACTTCAGCCACTTGATGTGAAGAACTGACTCATTGGAAAAGACCTTGATTCTGAGAAAGACTGAAGGCGGGAGGAGAAGGGGATGACAGAGGATGAGATGGCTGGATGGCATCACCACGGACTCAGCGGATACGAGTTTGAGTAAACTCCAGGAGTTGGTGATGGACAGAGAAGCCTGGTGTGTTGCAGTCCATGGGGTTGTAAACAGTGGGACACAACTGAACGACTGAACTGAACTGAAGAGTGTTAAGACACTGATGATGCTCTCATCACTCCCTAATCTCAGTATTGTTCTCCCAGTTCAAGTCTTTGTTCTCTATATTCCCAGTATTCATCCTTCCCCTTTGATGTCTGAGGGCTTTTACGAAACTTTTTTTTCATTGAACAACTGAGCAGGGGGAGATGTAGATATAGATACATTTACTTCAATCTGAAAGAAAACTCATTTCTGCTCCAGCCCAAACATGTGATTACTTAAGTTGATTGCAGCCCTGGAGACAATCATAAAGGACTGGGAAACATCCTACAATCACAGCAGATCTATCCTCCTCTGCAGTTTCCTATACCCACAAAAAGCCAACACTACCCCCTCTTTAAAGCATTTTATCCATCTCTCTGGCCACATCTTAGGTGACGGAACGCTTCCACTGTGCTTTGGGAGCCTCGATTTCTTTCAGATCCTTCCCGGGTGTTTTCCCCAGGGTCGGAGGCGTCCATCTCTTGTGACGCTACTCTGGCCTACAGTTCTCTTTCAACAGCCTTGAAGAAAGAGAACAGAAGTCGGAAACTGTAATATACACAGGGTTGCTTCTTCCTAGACAAGCTGGCAGTGGGGTCCTCTAGTCACCCTGCATACCTCCGCAGAATCAGAAAGTACCCTTAAGTACAGTCCTCTTCAGCTCCGCCCCCGGAACACCACGGTCCCTGGAGCGCAGGCGCCCCAGGGCCCCGCCCCCCATTTCAAAGGCTCGGTCCCTATTGGCCCAGAAGCCGGGGATGGAGCGCCCTGGTCTCGGAACCGGGGAGATCATGTGATTCTTGGGGGCGGGGCTGCGCCGGCCGCTTCCCAGCCAGGCTGAAAGGGCTCGGGAAGCTAGCTGGCCTTGTTGGCCCTTAAATCGCACACTGGATGGCCTGGCCCCAGCTACCCTCGCCGAGCCGCGCAAAGAAGGATGCTCCTGGCTCTCGTCGGCCTCCCAGGTTTGCTTTCCTTCTTTTCCCGAAGGTGGGCCCTTAGGTTCACCCTCCGAAGCCTGCGGCCGCAGGGAAAGCCAAACCCCGAGTGTCCGGAGAGTAACCGGAAGTGCCCTCCCAGGCAGAGGGGCGGCGCCGGCTGCAGCCGGGGTAAGCGCGGCCCGCGGGGCTTGGGAGGGGCATGGCCTGCGAGGCCCAGGGATATGTGGAGGGGTTCGGCGGGACTGGAGACCCCTCGGCCTCTGCCTGATAGGAGCAGCCTCTGTTCCTCTCGACGATGCAGGATCTGAAACCCCCCCTGAGGGCGGACTGAAAGGTGGTCAATGAAAAGTTGAAAGAAGAGAAGCATAGTACTATGGTTCCTGGAGATAATAATAGTAAACAC
Source organism: Bos grunniens (assembly GCF_055505025.1). NCBI lineage: Eukaryota > Metazoa > Chordata > Mammalia > Artiodactyla > Bovidae > Bos > Bos grunniens. The sequence goes on from NC_141187.1 coordinate 33,023,373, forward strand.
TGCCGGGTACTTTTTAAAGCGATCTTTATCTTGCACTCTGGGGAAAAAAAAAAACAAGGACGTTGAATGGAGTTCTCCACCCACCACCCATCCCCATCTTTAAGGCAGAGATCGGTTATGTTTCATCTAGTCTGTATGCAGAAGAATCTGGTTTAATCATCCCATAATTATTATTGGAAACCGACATTATATACAACTTTGTCATATGCACTTGTCAACTGCATCTGGAGGTTTATAGTGGTAGAAGAATGGGTCATTGATCTAAGTGAAGATAATACGCTTAGCAGAGGCGAAAAATTGAAACAAGTAGAACAGGATTCAGGGCTTTATTATGAAGTTAGTCATTACCCAGAAGGACTCTCAATATTTTGTCTGGAGCTCTCTGGGAGAAAACAATGTGAGGAGAGGTGGGAAGAGGTAAGTTATGATTGAAAGATATTGACCAGACTGGGAAGTAAAGGGAACCGATTTTTAGATGTCCAGCGCCAGAAAAATTTAAAATTTCACAAAAATTTTAAATTTCTACATTTTTGACTTTTCCTCCAGGAGAGGCAAGAATTGAGTATTGTTAATAACTGTGGACTGGAGACCTTTTGGAGCCAAAAGGAAGACAGTCTTGAGTCTTTCTTGTTACGGTAAGTAGCATAGCAAACTGTGTTTCCATATAAATGGTGGAGTTTTAGGGGACACGTGAGGGAAACTGGAGGAGAACAAGAAGAAATGGGAGAAGATACTTGGAAAGAAGATCATGACCCTTTCTTAGCTCCTGAGGTAACCCTGCCTACCAATGTTAGTGTATTTTCTACTCCTTTCCAACATGCTTATTCACCATAGGCTTTTAATTATTCCTTCATGATTGATTTGCAGCCCCCAAAAGACAGTATACTTAATGCAGGCCCTGGAGTCAGAGGATGGATATTTACATCCTGGCTCTGCTATTTACTAGCTGTGAGTTCTTAGTTATTTAACTGCCCCGAGTATCATTTTTCTATCTGTAAGGTACAAACATTCCTCATAATACCTATTTTACAATCTTGGAAAGATGAAATGAGATAATCCATGTAATCATTGAAAAATAAATGAGATAATCCCTAGCCTGGGGACTGATACATTAAGCATTAATAGATAGTGCTTTATTGACTTTAATCTGCTTGTCCCATACATCCTTTAACTGTAAGGATGGCCTTGGTCTTTGAAGTTCTACACTCAGCCTGTCTGCTTGGACTTTTACCGCCAGCCTGCCTGTTCTGTGCACTCCAATCCTAGCCATGAAGTGAGAACCAGTCTTTTCCTAGAATGAGATAAGAGAAACCTCTTAGCATAGGGTACTCTGAAGCTGAGACTTGAAGGATATATTTTGGTTTGCCATTTGAAACAGCCAGGGCTGTTAGCCTAGCCTAGATTGCTACTGAGGCTTAGAGGATAATGATGACTCTTTTTTGGTTCTGATATTCATTCATATTTTTCATTCATTCAACAGACATATTCTAGACACTAGGAATATTGCAATGAACAAAAGACTTAAGTCCTAACCATAATGAAAGTTATATTCTAATAGGAGAGAGAAACAAATGAACAGATATAAAATACCACAAAGTTGGATGATAAGTGCTCTGGAGAGAGATAATACATGCTAAGGGGACATAACTATTTTAGTTAAAGTTGCCAAGATGTGCCTCTTTTTGAGGAAATAATTTTCAGAGACTTGAGTCAAATAAAGGAGCAAACTCCTTGGGTGAAAAGCATTCTAGGTAGATAAAGCAAGTGTAAAGATTCTGATGTGTTATGGGAGGCAGAAAAGCTATGTTAGGTGGTATAGTGAGAATCTTAGGTTTTATTGTTAGTGTGGTAGAAACAGTTACAGTATTTTTCAGTGGGGAAGTATCATGATTTACTTTAAATTTTGACAGCCAGACTGTATATTATTTTCTAGGTGCTGACATCCATCTTAAAGACTCAAATATGTATAAGAAAATGGTTTCCTTATTTTTAATTTTTTTCATTGGTGCCCTACAAATTATTGGCTGTTTAGGGCAAATATACACTCTGAACTGATAAAATTAAGGAATATTATACTTCATTTACCAGGCTATGACCACGCTCAGAATTGTGTTTATACTCTAACTCTCCTATTGACCTTAACAGTAGTACACATTTTAATAAGATAGAACTCCTGGAAAGCCACTGTCTTATAGTAGCTGTATGCATGACTCCAAAGTTTTACATAGCTGTGATTCTGAAGCCTTCCTTTTCCTTCTAACATTTCTCTGTAAATTTTTTTTTTCTAGTTTTTGCATAATCTTCATATTAATCATTAACTGATTGAGTCATTTCATTATTTATTATTTAGTTAATTATTTTAATGCATTTTGAACAAGGCTGTGTGTAAAAGACAGGCACAGACACAGAGGATGACCTCAAGAAATGGTAGGGTTTTTGTGACCCTGAAGATGGAATTAAGAAAATAATAGAACCTGCCATTTACTGAGCATCTATTAATTGAGCACCTAGGTCCTGAGCCAGGTCCTTTATTGACAGTATCCTAGTTCTCATGGCAACTCCTTAAGACATGTAATAGTATTTTCCTTATTTTATCAAAAGGGAAATGAAAGCTAAAGGAAGTAACTTACCCAAGTTCTCATAGCTACAAAAGAACATAGTGGGAATTCGAACCAAAATCTGATTCCAGGGTTTGAACATTCAACTTCAGCTAGCATAGTATACCAACTCTCAGCTCCCATGTTTTTAAAACGCAAGATAAGATACATTTAAATTTTGAAATAATTTCATATTTACAAAAAGTTGTAAAATAATATAAGAATGCTCATACACCCTTCACCCACAGTCCCTAAATGTTAACATTTTACTGTATTTATTTTATGAGTCTGTCTACTTACTCGTCTGTACATACATGTACCTCTGTGTACATTTTTTTTCTGAACCTTGTGAGAGTAAGTTACAAACATAATGCCTCATCTCAAATGATGAGAGAATTAAGTCCTAAAGTCCTAAGACATGCTAAGCCCTAAAATCCTAAGAGAATGAAAGCCTAAAGTCATAGGTATTTAATGAATTAACTTCTCTCCCATGTAGTGCTGCTAGCTATATGCATCTTTGAGAGAATTAAAAAAATAGTTACTCAAATCATTTTCCATAGGGCTTCATTCTTTCCCAGAATGCTAGTTGAAAAAGCCTGTCTTAAATACTTAATTTTTTATTCCCTAAAAACAAGTCTATTCTCTTTTATTATCATTACAGTTATCAAAGTTAGGAAATTAACTTTCATATAATACTATTATCTGATCTTGAGACATTATTAGAGTTTAGCCAGTTGTTCCACTAATGTCATTTTAGGAAAAGAAGAGTTATTTTTGTTGTCCAAGATCCAATCCACCATCACCCGTTTCCTTTGATTGTCATGTCTTTATTGTGGAACATATCCTCAGATTTTGTCTTCCATAACTTTGACTTTTTTTTTTTAAGTTTAAGCCATTTATTTGGCAGAATTTCCTTCAATTTTGCTTTGTCTAGAGTTTCCTCCTGATGAGATTCAGGTTACAATGTTTAATGTTCTGTTCCTCTCTTTGTATCATATTAGGAGACAATTTTTTATCTTGTTATTGATGACGTTAACTGATCATTAGTTAAGATGGCATCTTCCAGGTTTCTGTGAAATTACTTTTTTTTTGTCTTTGTAATTATTAAATGTCTAGTGGGGAGATATATTCTGATTGTGTAAATATCCTGATTCTCAAAACTTTTTATCCACTGTATTTTTGCCTGAAACAATTGTTGCTCTTCTTTTGATTAGACATGTGATGTTTTTAATTCCATCATTTCGTCTACATTTAATTGTTGGCTTCTTTAATAAAGGAAAAAACTTTCCCTTCTCCCTTTTATATTCACTTTTTAAATGAGTATGGATTCATCGATTCTTACTGTATTACTAATTTATTACTGTCAGTATTTATTTTGATGTTGTTTGTTGCAGATTTGTGTAGTGGCAGCCCCTTCAGTGAGGCTTCTGGTCCTCTTAGCATATTATCACCACTCTTTGAGCACTTCCTTGTTTTCTGGAACAACAAGATGTACCAGGTTCATTGTGTACTTTCTAAACCCTGAAATTAGCCATTTCTCCAGTGAGCCCTGGTTACTTTCAGTGGGAAATGGTGTTTAGAAACCAAAATCTGAGTGCTTGGTATGCTGATTACTACTGGGATTTCATTGTTTCTGTGATCTCTCAGCAGACATTAGGAGACCAAAAAGAAAAATACTTTAACATTTCTGTTTTCTCTGTGTATACTTCAAAACTTTGACTTCCCACTGATACTTGTAATTCCAGTTAAACACTGTAGATACAGAGTTCATTCTAGCCTTTCGCTTTTCTATGTTTCTGACTCCCTTGTCTGACAGTGAGACATCTGCTTGCCTTTATATTTACTTATTTTGTCATTCCTAGTCTGTGCATTAAGTAGTGAACCTTTACCAACATGGGGGAAAACTCCTACTAATTATAGTTCAGTAATTGTTTGTAGTTCTATTTATCTTTAGTTTGAGTTTATATAATTCTAATACTGTATTGCAGAATTTTTTGAGTTATTTCCCTCCTGGGTGGTTTTATTATTAATTTGAAATACAGACTTCTTTGTTTTTATTTGAATTTTATTTGAATTCTATTTTAATTATTTTCTCCCCTAGCTTTTCTGTTTATTTATTGAATATGTGAAATGTAACAGTTTAAAAAGTTAAAATGTGTGTTTTTACAAAAATATGTACTAAAGAAGCGTATGATTCTCTTTCCTTCACCCTTTGCTACCAGTTTCACTTTCCTGTCCTTTTGATCCCATTTCCATCTGCCTTATAATAACCAAACTCATTAGTTCTGTCTTTTCTGAGTTTCTTTTTGACCAAATGCATAGATCCATGTGTAATTTTTTAAGTTCTACTTCATTCTTACAGAAAATATAGCATACTGTTTTACACCAGTGCTTTCTAAAATTTACAGTTTATCCTGAAAACTGCCCCACATCAGTTCAGAAAAGTAACCTTCATCCTGTTTCACAGCTACAGAGTACCTCATTATATGTGAACATACTTGCTCTGTGCCAGACACTGTCACAGGTGCTAGAGAAACAGCAACAAATGAAATGAACTAAAATCCTTGTCCTTTAAGGGGCTTACATTGTCCAGAGAAAAATAAGACATGAAACGAGAGGAGGGGTGTTGCATGTGTGGGTCATCTGGGATGGAGATGTGTCATAATTTAAAATAGGATGGTCAGTTATGGCTTTAATGAGAATATGACAATTTATCAAAGATTAGAGTGAGATGAGAAAGGGAACCTTGAAGATCTTGAGGATGAGCACTTTAGCAGGGAGAGACTTACAAGCATAAAGACCTTGAAATGGAAGTGAACCTGGATTGTTTGAACAAAAGCAAGGAGAGCAAGATGACTGGCATACAGTACAGATGAGAAGAGCAGGGAAGTGTGTCAGAGGGGTAGCTAGGAGTCAGATTTCCTAGGGGCTTATAGGTTCTAATAGGAGCAGTTTTGTTGGAGCAGTGAAAGTGAGTATTTGTAGTATGTTCCAGAAACCTTGATAAGATTTAAGATAAGAATTAAAGACAATGAACAGATTGATTTCTTTTGAGGAATTTTGCTGTAAAGAGAAAGAAGTGAAAGTAGCTTGAGGATGAAGTGGTTGAGAGAAGTTTCTTGTTGGTGCTTTTGTTTTAGGAGCGGTAACAGCTAGTTTGCTGATTAGTATGATTCAGTAGTAAAGAACAAATTGGTATTGCAGGAGAGAGAGGACAGAATTGCAGGAGTGATGTCCTTGTGGTGAAAAGGGGGTGGAATCCAGTACCCCGACCAACAGATTGTCCTTAGATTGAGCGGGGGCAGTTTGTCATCCATGGTAACAGAAGGAAAGATGGAGTGCATGACCACACTTGGAAGAGGTTGGTTGTTGTGGTGGGAGCACGTACAAGTGTTTTTTGTGTTTTTGTTTTTTTCCTTCCTTAGATTTTTCTCAATAAAATAGAAAGCACAGTCATCAGTTTTTATTCCCTAGGTGACAGAGGAGGGGGTTTGAATATATGAGAAGGTCAAACATGAAATGATCATTGAAAAGAATAAGTGTGAAGGATATGGAAAATGGTGTTTCTTCCCTTCTGTTTCTCATGTTTCTTCTTTAGTATATCATTGGTAGTTGATAAATGCTGCTGCTGCTAAGTTGCCTCAGTTGTGTCCGACTCTGCAGCCCCATAGACGGCAGCCCACCAGGCTCTGCTGTCCCTGGGATTCTCCAGGCAAGAACACTGGAGTGGGTTGCCATTTCCTTCTCCAATGCATGAAAGTGAAAAGTGAAAGTGAAGTCGCTCAGTCATGTCTGACTCTTAGCGACCCCATGGACTGCAGCCTACCAGGCTCCTCCGTCCATGGGATTTCCAGGCAAGAGTACTGGAGTGGGTTGCCATTGCCTTCTCCGAGTTGATAAATACAATAGCTTATTACTTTTCTCTTTTTCTCCCTTGAATCAGCCCATTGTTTTCCTTAGTGTTAGTCTATATTCCTGTATTTCCTGTTGGGCTTGAATGTTTAACTTATCTAGTGGTGTAGCCCTACAAAAGATAGGGCCTGAGTAGAAAGACCTCAGGAAGCTCAGTAATAAAGAATCCGCCTGCCAATGCAGGAGACAAGGGTTCAGTCCCTGGGTCAGGAAGATCCCCTGGAGAAGCAAATAGCAACCCACTCCATATTCTTGCCTGAGAAATTGCATGGACAGAGGAGCCTGGTGGGCTACAGTCCATGGGGTTGCAAAAGATTTGGACACGACTTGGTGACTAAACAACAACAACAGCAAGACCTCAATGTCTCTCTTCTGTCTGTCTCTCCTTTTTAATCTCCCAGTCATTTGAAGATGTGATTGTCTGCCTTACTGGGGAGGAGGAGTAGAGTGGTTAGACTCTGAGCACAGGGCCCTTTTCAATAATGTTATAAAGGAGAATTATATAATTGTGATCTTTCTGTGTATAAGGACTTCTTTAAGATGCTCAATCTTTGGATATTTCCATACATGTACATCCCTCTAAAAACAAGAAAACCTGTTCCATATCTCTTCACTGTACAAAGAAAAGCCTGGCATTATAGACAGATTTGAAGCCCAGGCTTTTAGCTACAGTCATTTTTCTTTTTGAGCAAGGTTTGTGCTCTTATGATCATATCAAAGCAGAATCTTAGATCCCTTTATCATAATAGTTATTATAAGAGCTAACACAGAATGCTTACCATGAAATACTGATTAACTTATTATTCAACTCAATGATGTGAGGTTAACTTCCATCATTCATCCATTTTATAAATGAAAAAACTAGCTACAGAGTGATTAAGAAACTTGCCAGACATCACACAGCTAGGATGATAGTAAGAGAAACTTTTCTTTCTCTTTACACTGAGAATTCTAATAATCATTAACCATTTCCTTCCAAACGTTCTACAGAAAGGACTGCACAGGTATTCATAGTCCCTTTTGGGTTGTTTTCCTCAAGAGCAGGCATATTAGTTATTAGATGTCTTGACTACTCAGTTGAACCAAGGGAAGAGGAGGAATCCTGGTTTTGAGATCACTTGAGTTGATTAAAGAAACAATTCTTTCTGGTACTTTCCATGTATGTGTTGCTGATTTGTTTTAGTTAGAGAAAAACCACTGCTGTCAACCCCTGTAAAACGTAGAGCACTTGTGGAATTTGATGCAGAAATTCTGTCTTTTCTACAGCAATTTTAATTGTGAGCATTTTAGTTATGGAAATATAAATAATATTTCTTCTTTGTCTAACAGGGTTGTAAATACCACATAAGGAACGAGTGCATGTGATGCTGGAAACTTGTAAAGAGGAACTGCTCATGACTGAAAGGCCTAAGACAGATGTATCTTTCAAGTTCTTATCGAGAAAATGACTGTGAAGAAAATGATGGGTCAGGAAGACCAGTGGAAAACTCCCTAGGAGAGAGCCATAGAAAATGTACACTTCAGAAGAGAGATATAATCAGAGAACTCAAAAAAGGAAAATATATCATGTATGCCCTCAGAAGGGTAAAAAGATTTTTATTCATGTGCATGAGATTACTCAAATAGATGATCAGATATACGAGTGCCTTGAACGTGAGCAAAACTTTTGTGAAAACTTAGCTCTTATTATGTGTGAGAGAACCCACACTGGGGAGAAACCTTATAGATGTGATATGTGTGAGAAAACCTTTATCCAAAGCTCAGATCTTATTTCACATCAGAGGATCCACAGTTATGAGAAACCTTATAAATGTAGCAAATGTGAGAAGAGCTTTTGGCACCACTTAGCCCTTTCAGGACACCAGAGAACGCATGCAGGTAAAAAATTCTATACATGTGATATCTGTGGCAAGAATTTTGGTCAGAGCTCTGATCTGCTTGTCCACCAGCGAAGCCATACAGGCGAGAAACCTTATCTGTGTAGTGAGTGTGATAAATGCTTCAGCCGAAGTACAAACCTCATAAGGCATCGAAGAACTCACACGGGTGAGAAACCGTTTAAGTGTCTGGAGTGTGAAAAAGCTTTTAGTGGGAAATCCGATCTTATTAGCCACCAGAGAACTCACACTGGTGAAAGACCCTACAAATGTAATAAGTGTGAGAAAAGTTACCGACACCGGTCAGCCTTCATTGTTCATAAAAGAGTACATACTGGGGAGAAGCCCTATAAGTGTGGTGCCTGTGAGAAATGCTTTGGCCAGAAATCAGACCTTATTGTACACCAGAGAGTCCACACAGGTGAGAAGCCGTATAAATGCTTGGAATGTATGAGAAGTTTTACCCGGAGTGCCAACCTCATCAGGCACCAGGCAACTCACACTCACACTTTTAAATGCCTTGAATATGAGAAGAGCTTCAGCTGTAGTTCAGACCTTATTGTGCATCAAAGAATTCACATGGAAGAGAAACCACATCAGTGGTCTGCATGTGACAGTGGCTTCCTCCTAGGCATGGACTTCGTTGCCCAACAGAAAATGAGAACTCAGACAGAGGAGTTGCATTATAAGTACAGTGTCTGTGATAAAAGCTTTCATCAGAGCTCAGCCCTTCTTCAACATCAGACAATCCACTTCGGTGAAAAACCATATATCTGTAATGTGGCTGAGAAAGGTCTTGAGCTCAGCCCTCCCAATGTATCAGAAGCCTCACAGATGTCTTGACCAGACAAGAAGTTGTTATACCATTAAAAAAAAAAAAGATGTATTTACAATGTAAGAGAACTCATTTAAGATGGAGAACTCAAACTCAGACTTTCCTCAGAGCTCAGACTTTATTGGGGACCAGAAAATCTGCAGTTGTAGGAACTTGAGAAATGGTTTGACCAGAGAGCTGTCTTTATAGAACCGTATCAATCACTCCAGTGAGAAACCTTACAAATGCCCTGAGTTTTTGGAAAACCTCAGTCCAAGCTCATGTCTGATCACCCACAAGAGGATTTATACAGGCGGGAAACTTACAAGTTCAGTGAATGTGAGAAAGCTATCTAGCAATGCTCACCTCTCCTCATTCCAAGAGAATTCAGATCAGAGGATGATATTTTTTTAATGCCCTGTGAAATAGTGCTTCAGACAGTATGCACGCCTCATTGGACATCAGAAAGCCCCACTGGAAAGAAACCCCAACAGTTGTGAAAAAAGCCTCTTAACATAACTGTGACTTTATTACCTATCAGAGAAGCCATACAGGTGAAAATTTGTGTATTTGCCTTGAATGTGGCAAAAGCATTAAGTGGAGAGCTTTCTTGGGTTTGCAACCCACGCCACCACCCCCCCCCCCCCACCAAAAAAAAAATCTGATGAAGGACCTTATGAATTCTCAGAATGAGAAAAACTTCTGTCAATGATCAGTTCTTGTACACCAGGGAACTTGTATAAGTGAAAGACCCTATAAATAACCCTAAGTCTGGGGGGAAAAAAAATCCTTGCAGGAAATCTCTACCTTATTGGGCCCCAAAGAAACTACTCTGGAGAGCATTTTGTAGACCTCTAAAGAGGTCTAACTCGATTGTGTACATTTAATAGGTATGAGAAGAACTGTTCTCATAGTTAGTTGACCCCTGTAGTAGAGATGACTTTTAATGGAGTCGACATGCAAACCGTTTTGTTTAGATTCCCAGAAACGTTTTCTGGGAAGAGCTAGAGCAGGTCAGAGTAGGCCTGATGGGTAACTCAGGTAAAGATGCTTTTCTTTTATCTGAACCACTGAATGATTGCTTTACTTTCAGTTTTTAAAATTTGGAACTCCAATAAAAGGAAGGACTGTAATTGAGATAGAAAGTGTGGCATGTGTTACTGTTGGGGAAAGAAGTACATTGACTTTGCCTCTGTTGATTTTCTAATTCTCGGGTAGAACGGGGACTAGTGTGTTGATACCAGCATGGGAACCTTCTGCTGGTTGTGAAAAGAACTAAACAACTGGGGAGTAGTTATCCTAGATCAAAACACTCCCCAGAATTTCCCCTTTGGAGGACCAACCTCATAATAAGGCAGAATGTTCAACATTTTACTTGGTGTGAATTGAGGCATACCTTCAGTCCTCGCCCTAAAATATCTTTTGGACTATTACTTGTATTTGCAATTTCAGCTTTAGAGATTTGTTTGTTATCAACAGAGAAGTGCAAATTCCAGGATGATCATTATGATTTTGCTAGTTGCCATATTTTTGTGACTTCATTTATCATGTTTCTTTCAATGGTAAGATATACTCAATCAACTCCTTGCAAAGTGTTTAAGGGAAGGCTGACAGACTCAAGTCTGAGTCAGCACAGAGTAAAACACATACTGATGCGTTATTAATGGAGAAACGACTAATTTTAAGAATCCTGACTAAAAAGCTGGTAATGTTTCTTTTTCCCCCCACTCCATCATCCTGTTTATAGCAAATCCAAGCCTCATAATGATATACCTTTCATTTATTTTGGTTCTGCCAAGGAAAGAGAATACTTTTTTATTTCTGGGGAAAAGACAAGTCACCACAATATAAGGTGTACATTTGGCTTGTAAAATAGGATTCTAAATGCTAGAAGGGAAAAGGAGTTGGCATTCATCAGAGGTTTCAGGATAGGCACTTATCTCCAATTTAGTATAATTATGATTACCTTTAACATTCTCTGGAAACAATTAATTCAGGGATCTATAAATGCATGCTTGTGAGGTTTTTTTCCCCCCTTCCCTCAGATTAAAAGACATTTAATATAAATACTTAGGAGTCCTACAGTCTTTGGTACTGTAGACTGGTGAATAAATATTTGCGGTCCTCTGATACATCTTAGCAGATCCTGAACTCTAGAAGCATTGGTGTTTGGACTCATGGGGGTGGCCAGCTGCTAGACTGCCACCTTGCGTATGGCTCCAAGCTTTGATTCTAATGACAGGTTGGTGACCTTGATAATCTTAGGGTCAGAGGATATAACATAGTGATAAGGAATTTGATTCTAGGCTGTTTTTTCTTTCTTTTAGAAAACAGATCCTGGAAGTTTATTTGATCTGATGTGTTTTAGTAATTTTCATTAGCTCTTACACCATAAAAACTTGCTCTGTGTGATAAAACACACAAGATATATTTGTTTCTTTTTGATGAAAATCATGCCTGTCACTAGTATATATTTGACAGTTGTAATTTTTAAAATAGTATTGGATGTATGGCTTGGTGGTGATGAAAATTAGTCCTTATGGCTACTTGTTAGTCATTAGAACTTGGAGAAGGGCACAGTTGTTAACTTTGGTGGGGCAATGACCTGCCCCTTTCAACTAATCTTACTGGTAATTGTCTCTAGTCTTTAAGTAAATTAAGGATGGACCATCCCTCAACCAAAACTTTGAGGGTATGAAATAGGTCTGAGGGCTTTTAACCATGGGGGAAAAAAGGGTGTTGGTATTACTCATATAGAATAACCTGAGGTTGGAGAGGACCACTTAGGAGCCTGTAACCAAAACTAGAAGGTAACTTCTGGAATGGAGGGAGGTTCTCTTGAGACAGTGCCAACCTAAATCTACCTCAGGTAAGTAGTTAGAGGAACTTTATCAAGATTTCAGACCAAACAAGACACTTGTATTCAGTCAGTGTATTCCTATGCTTTCATGTTTTTGTTTTCCCTTAATTCTTAAATAAAAACATTGTTCTGAAAACTCCATCTTTGCCTCCACTGTACTCAGAAAAAGCATTTCCCTTTCATTTGTGTTACAATAAAGCAGATGTTCAAGAATCCTTACAGTGTGTACATATATTAAGCCATCATCATGTATACTTTAAATACCTTATATTTTATTTGTCAGTTACATTTCAATAAAGCTAGGGGAAAAGAATAAAGTGGATATTCATGTGACCCTTAGGCCTGCTAGTGACACTAGCCATTGGACCATCGCTTGAATTCCAGGAATTTTTAAAAAATAGGATCCTGGGAATTTTTGATGTTAAAGAGGGTGAATGGAAACCTGGAAGGGATTACTGTCTTTGCTGTAGACTTTGCATCCTATTGGAGCCTCCCCACTGCATTACATACCAAGTGTGGGGAGGAGTAATAGCTTAAACTAACCATATGTGGGCTAAAACTCAGAAGCCAGCAAAACTGTGAGTAAGCTACACCCTCAAAGGACAATTTTTGAACTTTCAATTCCCAGTAAGAAGAATCCACATATGACTCCAGTTGTACCTTTCTCCCACCTTGTCTTATCATTTGTTGGAGATGGCAAAAATGATGGCATTGGTGTTCCTCCCATTATAAAGTTTGCTCCAGTTTACATCTATTTGCTCTGTCACAGAATAGGTCCCAGCGTTTTAAGGGGGTCTCACTGTGGGAAAAGAATAAGAGTTAAGACAGTTTGGGTTGTCTGAAATTTGGATTGGTGAAAAGGGGAAGGGACAATGGTACAATTTCAAGGCCTGTGGCTTTCATGCTTATTCCCTGCCCACCCCCCACCCCACACACCCCCCACCCCTGCGCCCCACTTAAAGTGATGCTGGGCTGTGGTGAAAAATATTTCTGGAAAAAACTCTAGTCACATCCCTTACAAATAAGTAGAGGAGGGATGGTGCCACACTGTCTCTGCGGTAGAAGAAGGGGAAGGTGCTTCCCAGGACACACACATGCCACCGGAGTTGAAATAGTTCACATTGCTTCCGAGATGACGGGGGTGGGGCGGATTTGTAATGCAGCTGAAGCTTTCTTGTTTCACGCCCCAAACGTTAGCTTGTGTTGTTACTCTACCCAAGTGGAGACTTGAACTTAAAAGTGAGGGAGCCTGAAGGCTGTTAACCCTTGCAGAAAGAATCCCTTTTCCACCCGGCAGAGAACACTTTAAAAATAGAGATATAGGGATCCTACTAACAGTAGTGACTGATAACATCAAATAACTGGTAATTAGTGAAGAAAAGACAAGACTTGTGGAGTAGCTCCTGGTGTTTATACTCACTTTCAAGTTCTCTGCAACACTCTTGTACCCGAGAATCTTGGTCTTAATTTCCTGGCTCAAAAAGTTGCATTAATACATCTGACAAAGAGAAGTCTTTTATACAGAATTCCAAGTGGAACTCCTCACTATCGATTCCCGGACCTCTTCTAAAAGGAGTCTGTCTCCCAGGTGGAGAAGTTGATGCTGCTTTGGAACACACGAGGGCAGTTTGTTTGGGGGCTGCTGCTGCTACTGCTAAGTCACTTCAGTCATGTCCAACTCTGTGTGACCCCATAGACGGCAGCCCAACAGGCTCTCCTGCCCCTGGGATTCTCCAGGCAAGAACACTGGAGTGGGTTGCCATTTCCTTCTCCAATACATGAAAGTGAAAAAGTGAAAGTGAAGTCGTTCAGTCATGTCCGACTCTTAGCGACCCCATGGACTGCAGCCTACCAGGCTCCTCTGCCCATGGGATTTTCCAGGCAAGAGTACTGGAGTGGGGTGCCATTGCCTTCTGTAGGGCCATATCATGGTTTGCCAACAGGCTGTTTAAACCAGATCAGTTGTTCTGACTGGGCAGGGGACTGATAAGGGAGTTGTACGGAACTGTCACTGCTGCTGTGACCTGGCTTCTCTGTCAACGTCATAAGCCCACGCTCTCAGGCCTCATTCTCCATCCCTATTCAACCACCACCACCATCCCCATAAGATCATCGACTACACTGAGAAAAACCTCCAGTAGCCAGAGCCCTCCTGACCACTTCAAATCTCTCTATCCTGCCTTTCTTCTCCTGAAGCAATAAATATCCTGGCTCATTTAACGTCAAGCTCATTCTCTCCAACAACGTCTGGAACCTTCCTTATCTCTCTATGGATTTTTCACTTATTTCTTTCATTAAGATTTTCCCCTCACATCTTCAAAAAACTATAGATGTCCTTTCATTCCCTTTTATTTAAGTTTGGGTTGCTAGTTTTTCTCTTCCCCCGATTCCAGAATTCACCAGCTTAAAATCTATACTGCCTCTATTTCTAAGTATTCATTTCCTATCACTAACCTCCCTAGTATCTATTCTCTGATGATCAGAAATGACTGAACAATATCCATGGATAGAGCACTCTACTGGGCAGGCACAGTTTATGGAATGTGGGCCAAAAGATAACCAATATTTAAAGGGAAGCTCAGTTTTCAAATGGCCATTCTTTGTGTTCCATTGTGCAGCATTAAGTCTTTATACAGACAAGAGAGAGGAGGTTTTTCTCAATGTTCTTTCCCTGAGAATTGAGAGTCTCAATAGAGCATCTTTACTGAACATCGATACTTTATGCACCATTGAATCTGATATCACAAAGCCCAGTTTCAGAGCAACTTGCTCAATAATCTAAATCAGCTACAAAGTAACTTCATGGACTTAGATGAAATGAAGTAGGTAGAATCTTGATAAGCCTCTTTGTATCCCTCATTTGTCACTTACAGGGAAGAGGTCTTCAACTATTCTTACACATTGTGTTACTGGGGCTTCTGAGTGCTTACTGAATGACTTGCCTCCTGGGGTCCTTCTCAAGGAAATGATATGACTCCATGTTTCCTGGTGATCAGAGGAACTAACACATCTCCCCAAACTGCACAATTGAGGATGAATATTAGGCATTTGAATCAGAACTTTTAAAGATTTCTATTAGGGTCCGGCAGGCAATTTTAGGAGGAGATGTACAAAGAAAGAACTAAGAATGTAATGACTGTTGAGTGAAGGCCCAATATCTGAATCACTGCTATTAAGGGAAAAGAGACCAATGGTTATTGATGATGTCTAGATGATGTCTATTTTAAGACAATGTGTGGCCATCTTGAACATTCAAAATAGTCCCCAAGAAATAATAATTTAAAAAGAGGTACAAAAAGGAAAATCCCTCATCATCTCAGCAATCATCTCAAACTCTATGCTGATGAGTTAGCAAATAATGTTGCTTCTTTTCTTAGCCATAGTAAAGTAAATTATTTCTGGCAGCAAGCCTATGCATTATATGAAAGCTGTTTAATGAAAAATGAACATGTTTGGGGGTTTTTAGTAGCTTAATCTAGAAGTGTCAACTGACAAAGGAAATATGATACTTGAAAAAAGCTTATTAAACAGGTTTTGCTGTGGAATAGAGAACAACAAAATCTGAAGACCAAGATGGCATTATTAAAAGGGGAAGAACAGAGCATTCACAGTAGAATCAACAGGGAAGATTCTGTAAATAATAAGGCCTGACTTCTTCCAAAAAGATGCTGCTTCAATGAATCCAGAAGGGTCTGATCCTAGAAAACATTTTTTTGAGTCTCCTCAAAAGACTGTACTAAGTATCTAAGGTTGAGAACCACTGACATACAGGCATGAGAAATTGTTAAGATTTTTAAAATCAGACAGGTGAATATTTCAAGCAGTTTATATTATTAATGATGAAAGAAAGAGATCATTCTCCACTACCTGGTGTAAAAAACAATGCTTATGCTGGAAACAGGAATAATTACCTTGATGACCTTGGAAAAAAATGAAGATAACTTCATCAATGTAATTAAAGGCAAGGGACAAAATCCCTGTGGACTAAGAAATTTAACTTGGGGGGGAATAAAAGGAATTTAAGCTTTTTTATTTATTCAGCCAGAGCTATTGTATCTTCTTGGGGATCACCAGAAGGTAAGATTGGAAAAAGTTTAGATTACAAAATTTCTAACACCTTTTTGATTTCAGTGAGGTAGAAATGGATGGAAACCTATACTATGTTAGATACTTTCAAATCAATAGATATATTATCTTCTTAACTTGGCCTACCTTAATTCATCCCATATTTAAATTTAAATAATATTAGTCTTGTCTAGGTTTTGGGTTCTTTTTAAAGGATAGATGTATATAAGGCATTCTTGTTATTTGTTATTGAATGAGCACTATTTTAAAACTCATTCAGAGAATTTCTTCATGGAACTATTTAATTAATTCAAGACATTTTCCCCTAGGAAAGGACATATTAAACCCCATGTAAAGCACAGTTCTGTTTGATTAAAATAGTATTTAAAAATAATTTTAAAATAGTATTTTTAAAACTTAAGACATTTTGGTGGCCTATAACTAGTTTAGAAAATGTCATTATACAAAATAATAGGATAAAAATAAAGATGGAAATTAATATATTTTAATTTCATTTTAATTAACACAAATTAATTTGTGTTAACATCAAATAATTAACACAATGATTGAACTGTGTTCTTCAAAATTTATATATTGAAGTCCCAGTCCCTCAGAATGTGACCTTATTTGGAAATATGGTCCTAACAAAGGTAATGTGGTTAATTAAAATAAGGTCACTAGAGTGAGTGTTAATGGAAATGACTAGCATTCTTATAAAAAGAGGAAATTAGGAAAAATAAGATACAAACACAGTGAAACTGCCATGTGAAGATGAAGGAATACATCAGGGTTATTTGCTACAAGCCAGGGAAGAGCAGAGATTGTCAGCAACCACCAGGAGCGAGGTGAATGCCATGAAACTGACTCTTTCTTGCAGCCTTCAGAAAAATCAGTTTTGCTGACACCTGGATCTGACATTTCTAGCCTTCAGAACTGTGAGACAGTAAGTTTTGATTGTTTAATCCTCCAAAGTTTTTGGTACTTTGTTATGGATGTGTAGCAAGCAAATACAATATGATTAATTACCATAAGTGTAATAATGGTAATGATTAAGATGGTCGAATCTTGTATTTCCTGAGTTCATATATTTTAGATTAAGCTTTATGTTGAGTTATAATCTTTTATTGTTTTTGCAACCATCCTGAGAGATGATATTAGTCTCACTATAGAATTGTTTTTAGAGACGATTCCTGATAATGGTGCTGTCGGCAGTAGAGCAGTGATTCAACCACAGATCTGTCGGATCTTAAAGTCCCAGTTCAGCACTCTGCTCTGACAGCAGTTGAAGAGGCCATATGACTGAGTTTAGTGAGTGGGGAGCATATTGTCTATTAATGAAATAGATTTCATGAGGATGATGTAGTTGTTTTAGCGTTTGGAATTAAGGAACGAACTGAAAATTTAGGGGCAACTTGGAGAACAAAGCTTATTCTTTATGAGCATAGTAACCTGAGCCAAACTCTCACATTGGAAATATTTGGGGATGAAAGAGTAGAATTCTCAGGAATTGTTTTTTTAAAATAAACTTCTTGAGATGGTGAAAGTAACCTCTTCCACAGTATCCTGAACCCCAAAAGAAATAGTTGTCATTAGATTTTCTGTCAGTTTGGAACCTGTGGAGGTCTCTGGTAAGGAGAGTGATATAACTCAATGGTACTGAAAAAGGTGGGCTTCCTAGATGGCTCAGTGGGTAAAGAATCTGCCTGCAATGCAGGAAAGCCAGGAGACTTGGGTTTGACCCCTGGGTCAGGAAAATCTCCTAGAGGAGGACACAGCAACCCACTCCAGTATTCTTGCCTGGAGAATCCCATGGACAGAGGACCCTGGCAGGCTACCATCCATGAGGTCACTGAGAGTTGGACACAACTGAGCATGGGAATGAAAGGATTTACTTTCTTGGAAATTTAATGTTGCTACTGGGAGAGGAAATTTTCAGACATAGCAGTCTGTCTTCCAACATGTACTATCTTTTCTTTATGTGGCATACCATGAGAAGGTCATCTTTGAAGGCAGGAAAATGGACTACAGCAGTGGTTCTCAAACATGTGCTCAGTCATGTCTGACTCTTTGAGACCCTATGGACTGTAGATAGCCTGCCAGGCTCCTCTGTCCATGGGGATTCTCCAGGCAAGAATACTGGAGTGGGTTGCCATGTCCTTCTCCAGGGGATCTTCCCAACCCACGGAAGCAAACCCAGGTCTCCCGCATTGCAGTCAGATTCTTTACCGACTGAGCCACCAGGGATTAACCAGCATCCAAATGACCTGGAGGCTTATTGAAACATATTTCTGATTCAGTAGGTCTGGGGTGGTGCCTTGAAATGTAAATTTCCTGCAAGTTCCTGCTGCTGCCGCTGACAAGTCGCTTCAGTCGCATCCGACTCTGTGCGACCCCAGAGATGGCAGCCCACCAGGCTCCCCCGTCCCTGGGATTCTCCAGGCAAGAACACTGGAGTCGGTCGCCATTTCCTTCTCCAATGCATGAAAGTGAAAAGTCAAAGTGAAGGCGCTCAGTCGTGTCCAACTCCTAGCGACCCCATGGACTGTAGCCTACCAGGCTCCTCCATCCATGGGATTTTCCAGGCAAGAGTACTGGAGTGGGTTGCCATTGCCTTCTCCCCTGCAAGTTCCTAGGTGATGTTAACACTAGTGAAAGGTTGTTGTTGAATCATACGAAGACACTGGGATTCTTGGCCCCCGGAGGAGAAGAATTCAATCCGGGGCCAGAGATGAGGCTTGATCGCTCAGAGCTTTTGTGTAATAAAGTTTTATTAAAATATAAAGGAGATAGAGAAATCTTCTGACATAAGCATCAGAAGGGGGCAGAAAGAGTACCCGCTTGCTAGTGTTAACAATGAAGTTATATAATCCAAAGAATATCTGGAGGTTGTAAAGACCTCATCAGACCTACTCCCATAATTTACATTTTAAGATAATACTGTCCTCAGGCAAGATACATCCTTGTAAAGACCAGTTCTACTCCCATAATTAACATTTTAAGACAACAACCGATTGTTGACAAAGCTGAGCCTTTTCTCTTGATGCCTTGTAACCACAATCTGCCAGAAAGTTTAAGAAATCTTCTGAGGCTCACGAACAAGCTTCCTCTGTCTCAGCACAGAGCAAAATATCATCTACATATTGTAACACCACTGCTTCAGAGCTATTAAAGTTTTGTAGATCCCGTGACAAACTTTGTCCAAATAAGTGAGGACTGTCACGAAATCCCTGGGGCAAAACTGTCCAGGTTAACTGAGAAGCTGGCTGTGTAGGGTCTTCAAAGGCAAATAGAAATTAACTTTCTTCCGCCAAAGGCACTGAATAGAAGGCATCTTTTAAATCGACTACTGAGAAATATTTGGCTCGTTCAGGAATTTCAGACAATAGAGTATAAGGATTAGGCACCACGGGGTGTAAAGGAACTACAGCCTCATTTATTATTCATAAATCTTGAACTAGTCTCCATTTACCATTTGATTTCTTTATACCCAAAACAGGAGTGTTGCAAGGACTGTTACAGGGAATTAATAGTCCCTGCTCCTTTAAAATTTCAATGATGGGTTTTAACCCTTCCTTAACTTCAGGTTTCAGTGGATACTGCTTCTTACGTGGAAATACGTGTGGGTCTTTGAGCTTAAAAACTGCAGGAATAGCATTTTGTGCTCGACCCACAGATTTTCCATCAGTCCATACTCTAGGATTTACATTTTGTTCAACTAAAGGGAGAGAAAGGAAGGGCTCCATATTCATGAAAACAGAGGCATGGACCTTGCTCAGTATGTCCCTTCCCAGAAGGGGTGAGGGAGATTCTGGCACAATCAGAAACTCGTGTGAAAACAGCACAGAATCCCAGTTGCAAGATAAAGAATAACTGAAATAATACCTTTTGGCTCGTCCAGACAGTCCCATTACAGAAGCGGATCAGGAAGAAAGTGGGCCAGGGGCTTCAGTAAGCACAGAATAAGTTGCCCCAGTATCTAAAAGGAAATCGACGGATTGGCCCCCACAGTTATTAATACCCGGGGTTCCTCAGGTGTAATTAGGACGGGAGCTTGTGTGGGGACCCCCAGGCACCTTCAGTCCTGATTGTCTTGAGAGTCCGACCCCAGAGACCTATGCCTCCGGGGGCGTCTCTCTTCCAGTGTGGTCTTTTGCAGACCGGACATGGAGCCGGGGGCTGCTTAGATGCCTGAGGGCAATCCCGCTTGAGGTGCCCCTCCTTTCCACAGTAATAGCAAACACATCCCTTTTCACCTGGGCCCCTCTGGGCATTTTTCTTAGGCTGTTTAAGAACGTTTTTCATAGCCTTTGCGCTCTTTCTTTTCCTCATATTCCCTACCATAATAGACTGTCTGAGCCAGTTGTAACAGAGTATCTAAAGACTGATTTGGTCCATACGCCCGTTTTAATAGCTTAAGGCGGATATCTGGAGCTGACTGAGTGAGAAATCTATCCTTTAAGATCACTTTCCCCTCTTCTCTTTCAGGATCAATCTCAGTGAATCTGTAAGGGCTTCTCTCAGTCTATCTAGGAATTTACCAGGAGCTTCCTTCTCCTCCTGTTCTATGTCTGCCAATTTGCCATAGTTTAAAGGCTTAGAATGTGCCTGCCTAAGTCCTTCAAGAATACATCTAACAAAATGACTCTGATCCCATCTTCCTTTAGCTGTGTTGTAGTCCCAGTCTGGTTCTATAGTTGGGACCACCTGATTCCCAGTGGGGAGGGCCGCTATCTCGTTCTCCCTCTTCCCTACTGATTCATTACCAAGCCATTCATCTCCATAAGCAACCGCTTTTCCCAAAACTGGAGTCTTTGACTCGGGAGTCAGCGTTTGTCCCAAGATATACATCACATCCTTCCAAGTGAGGTCATAAAGCAGAGTAACACCTTTAAAAGCTCTAATATATTTTTCTGGGTCCTCTAAATAGTCTCCCAGATCCTCCTTGATTCTTTGTATTTCTTGATAAGAGAAAGGCTTATTAACTCTCACAGACTGATAATTTCTCCCAGTGGGTGTTTCATGAAGAGGCAACAGCTTGTGTGGCTGTTCCTCAGTCTCTCTGGCTGCTCTGCACGTATGATCCCAGGGATAGATTGGAGAAACCTGTTTTTCCTCTTCTCTTTGTCTCTTGTCCTCCATCTCATCTCTTACCTCGATGGTCTGAGTTTCTACCGAAACCAGAGTAGTCTGAGGTCGTACTGAGACAGGAGTTGTTTGGACCTCCATGTGGGCAGTTTGAATCCCAGTTTGGATTTCCACTGAGACCAAGGCAACCCTTCTGAGGGGGGTTCTCTGGCTTTCAGTTTGCTCAACTTGGAGCCCCAGGTATGGGGGCAAAGTAGGAGGACAGGAGGGAACTGAAGGTTTCACGCCCAAATCTATACCCTTAGGACATAAGTCTGGCGTATTTCGCAGAGAGAAAAAGGGCAACACATATGCTACTTCTACCCATTTCCCTTGTTCCTTACAGAACTAGTCTAATTGTAGAACAGTATTATACTTAAGAGACCCTCCAACTGGCCATCGTTCTGTCCTCCAATGGATACCGTGGCCATGCAGTATCACATAGGAAGACCAGGTGTGTCTTCTTTAAGCCCTGGGCATCAAATCTATCCGTTTTTCAGGATACAGTTCGAAGGAGTGAGGCTGGAATTGTTAGTTCCCATCTGTAAGAGAGAAAAAAAGTGACCAGTGCCATTTTTCTACCGGAGGTGTCCCTCCCTGCTCTAGATGGGGGTATAGACAGACGTTACACGAAAAGCTTTTCCTTCCTGATCGGACTTAGTCTGTCCCTTACCGACGCAGGCGCAGTCCACGTCCCTCCCGGTTCTAACACTGAGATGGGGTGGGGATGTACCAGGGGTAGACCTGATAGCATCCCTACTTGACGTCCAGCTCTTCACCTTTAACCTTGTTTGCCTCTGATGTCACCCGGGGTGAATCAGAGTAACCTTCCGGAATGCCTCCCAAGCTAAGACTACTAGGGGAAACATTCGTCATCTGAGTGCCTGTGCACGACCCTGAGTATTTCCTGACCACAATAAGACCGACACGAACATAAAACTGAGATGTTCTTTCCAAGCATCACCACACCAGTATAATAGCCTCCTCTGATCCACTAAGAGCCGGCGTTAACAAAGAAAAAAAAAAAAAAAAAACCCATCGCAGTCCCAATCTGAGTAACCTTTAACCTCAGAGATGTTCTGGGAGCTAGAGTTCCATCTAGCTTCTGAATTTTCGATTCCTAGTGAGGCTAGGCGCTTTCTTGACTACCAATTCAAGTTTGGGACCTAAGCCACAGTATACAATAACAGTATAGATCACAAGTCCCTTGAAAGTCTATGATCCAATAGATTAGGTTAGTACTTCTAATTCCCAAGGAGTTATGAAATGGTCAAAGAGACCAAAAAGTTTGACCGAGAAAGGAGAATTCGGTCCACATGCTTTGCCCGTTTCTGGTCGGTTCCCGAAGGAGACATTGGGTGCCTCTTGGCATTGGCAGGTCGGTATAACGCCCTGACAGGTTTCTGCCATGAGCTGTATGAGATCACCGTGGAACCGCAGAGCAGGGCTCCTTACTTGCTTCACGCAGGGCCTGTCATTCATTCACACAAGCACACAGTAGAGTTAGTAAAGCACAGCAGAAAACGTGTTCGCTAAAAGAACAAAGAACTAAAGCTCCGAGCATCCTTACCTTGTCCTGAAGGATCCTGGACGAGCCCCCAAGATGAAAGGTTGTTGTTGAATCACGCGAAGACACCGGGATTCTTGGCCCCCGGAGGAGAAGAATTCAATCCAGGGCCCAGAGACGAGGCTTGATCGCTCAGAGCTTTTGTGTAATAAAGTTTTATTAAAGTATAAAGGAGATAGAGAAATCTTCTGACATAGGCATCAGAAGGGGGCAGAAAGAGCACCTGCTTGCTAGTGTTAACAATGAAGTTATATACTCCAAAGAATGTCTGGAGGTTGTAAAGACCTCCCATAATTTACATTTTAAGATAACAGAATTAGCCAGAAGGTTTAATCCAGAGACTGTCCTCAGGCAGGATGCCTTATTGTTATATAATCCTAAGGAATGTAGAAAAAGAAAAAAAAGTTTGTCCTTTCTTCCTCCTTGAGAATTCCAGACCCCTCTCTCCTTGGGGACCCCTAGACTCCTTATCAACCTGCCTAGGAAATGACTCTCTCACTAGTACTTGGCTGGGGTATCAAGTTGTGAGAGTCACTGCACTCAGTGAGTACTTTCTAACCATCGTAAGTCATGCTTACATGCCGTGAAAATCCACCTGTCCTGGGACAGGCTTCTTTATGTGTTCTGCTGGATAGTATTGCTGGGTTATAACTAAGGGAAAATACAACTTACTCTTGGCACCCAAGGGGAATCAACCGCTTCTTACTTGGTAGGCCCTGATCATGTCCAGTTTTTATCTGTGCTATCCATGTGGTCTCGCCTCTGTTTCTTATTCTTCACAAGAATCTATATTTGCTCAAAATTTAAACTAATTTAGTCATCTTCCTCAGCAGAGGTTTTTCACTGTTCCTCCTCCAGTTTTCCTTTTACATATATATGTATTTAATTTATATTTGGAAGCATCCTCCTCTTTTAAGTAAGAATATAGGTAAGCTCAGTCTAATTCTGTACTCTAATGAAGTAATTAGGTATAGCCATGTAGTGTTTAATGATACAGTGTTTGTAATGATCAATGACACTTGGGCCCTTAATTCAGGATTACATAGCAGAAAGTATTTTGTGAATATCTGAAAGTGGATTTTATTTTGTGAGAAAGAAAGTAAAATACTTTTCAAAACATTGAACTAACATAATTTAAGATTATTGAGTGCACTACCCTGGGTTGGGAAGATCCCTGGAGAAGGAAATGGCAGCCCACTCCAGTGTTCTTGCCTGGGAAATCCCATGGACAGAGAAGCCTGGCAGGCTGCAGTCCCTGGGGTCACAGGGACTATGACCCTGGTAGTTAACACAGGGTGGTTAACACAGGGTGGTTAACACAGGGTGTTTTCTATGGTGGTTAACACACACAATAGAAAACCCTTTGTAATACTATTTGTATAACTAAAGACAGTCTAGTATGTTTTTGAAAATTACTGAACAACAGTTTTTTTGGTCACTAGTATCGCTGCAAGATGTAGTTTTGCAGGTGTGACCATAAAGAGTATCTTTTAATCTGCTTTTTTAAAGCTCCCAACAAATTTTAAAGATTAGTTTTTGATCACAAATTATTTTATTTGTAAAGGATGAAGAAACACTGTATGTTCCTAGGAATAGTGATATGGTTCATTCTCTGATTTAACACAAACACAGGTTCATTCTCTGAATTAAATTCTTGGGAGAGTCTCTTAAACAATGCCTTGGTATAATATTGAAAAACAATGCCAACCACCTTTTTGCCACGTTTCATGTTTTCAATAGTGTTATTTAAAATATATAATTACCAGTAATAAGCTGGCTTGAACTAAGTATACGTTTTCTATGGAAATTTAAATTTTATTTAGTTAGTAGAATACATCCTTAAACACTCTGAATGTTAAGTTGAAGTTCCTGGAGTTTGTGAAGTAAAATAATGGCCACTAATATCTATGTGCAGGTTGAGCTGGAAACTCAAGAATCTTCAGGAATAAAGGTTAATTAGCTTGTATAATAGCTATTAACATGTAATAATTAGGATTTGGATTATGAATATAAGAACAGATGCTTTTGTATGCATGAGAGAGCTGCTTTTTTCTTGTTGTTAATTAATTATTGTTTTGGCTGCGCTGGGTCTTAGTTGTGGCCTTCTGGATCTTTCATTGCAATGCCTGGGCTTCTCTCTAGTTGTGGCCCAGGGACTCAAGAGCGCATAGGTTCAGTAGCAGCATCAACCAGAGACAGGTGGGATCTTAGTTCCTGGACCAAGGGACAGAATTCATGGCCGCTGCATTGTGAGTGGGAAGTCACTGAGAGAGTTAGTTTAATAACAAATTTGTATGACTACGTGACTGGTTCTTTGGGAATAAAAAGGAGAGAAAAATCTAAAATCGTTTTTTATGATTAGATGTACAGTTAAAGAATGAAAGAAGACTGTGGTTATAAATATTTTCAGAAAATAGAATAAGGAAATGGATAAGGACACTGGCAACAATGTATTTATGTCTCCCACAGCTGAGAACTTACATGTGCACATACCTTTGTATCCAAAGGTACATATATAATAATTATAACAATGCAATATGATAAATGATATTGTAGAACTGTGTTTAGAAAGTGCTAAGAGTTTCTCAGCTCAGAATACTGAGGAGTGTGTGTAGCAATAAACATCTAGAAAAATGGTATAGATGATCCTATTTGCAAAGCAAAAAAAAAAAATAAGACAAGCTGCAGAGAACAAATGTATGAATACAGAGGGAAAAGTAGGGTGAGAGGAACTGGGAGACTGGGGTTGACACACTATCAATACTATGTATAAAATTGATAACTAATGAGAACATACACTACTTAACTGCACTGTGGTGAACTGAATGGGTAGGAAGTCCAAAAAGCAGGGCATATATGTCATGTAAGGCTGATTCATTTTCTTGTAAGGCAGAAATGAACACAACATTGTAAAGCAACTATACTCCAATAAAAACTAATTAAAAAGAAAAGAAAAAATAAGTGAGGACAATGATTAAGGAGGAAGAAATGGTCAGCAAGCTAAACATTACAAGGGATATACGGAAGGATCAAAACACATGGATATCTGATGAACAAAACAAACCAGAAATTGAGGCAGTCCTGAATCATACACAAAGATCACCTGTGAAAAGACATTAACTGAAGATCTGTTTAAAGAATGCCATTCTAATCAGCCCCACCACCATTCTCTCCCACCCCCACTCATCATGCAGACCAATTGGCAGCCAAGGGCATACCTGGAAGCCAAAAAATTAAACTGGTACTTCTCTCTAAGACAACAATCAAATTGACTCAGAAGATTAAGACTTCCCCTAGGGTGTTGGCACCCCTACATAAAGTGTTCCTCATTTACAGCAAGTCCATCTTAATGGTTAACTTTCCACTAACAATGCCCACATCCAATTTTCTCATTTGTAGGCTCCACTTAACTAACCAGCTTTCACAATTCAGCTACCGCTTTAGGGTAAAGATTGTAGGAAATCAGTCCTATCTCTACAAAAAGAGAGTAATAGTGTATAGACTTAAAATTACAAAAGTTATATTGGTGTCATAATATTTAAATTCATAGACAATCAGTACAATCTTTTGAAAAGACATTCCAGTAAATGTTGCAGCAGGGACAATACTTGCCCAGTGGAAGGGATGGTGAAGTAACACAGTGAGACATAATAGATACTCATATTTCTGGCTGGACTCGAAATATCTAAAATGTTGAGGGGCCCACTTTAAGAAAAAAAGGATACACAGTGATGAATAAAGAGCGGCTGGGTCCTTGAACTGGACTTAAGCTTCAGTTAAATTGTCCTCTAGGTAGGGATGAAGAAACAAAGTGCAGTGAGAATAAAGGGCTTTAAAAATGTCCTGCTTCTTTGCTTGAAACAGTTTTTGGGATGGAGATGCACTAGAGAAGCCAGAGACATTTAGACCAGTTGGTGATGGAGTTGGTGATGGACAGGGAGGCCTGGCGTGCTGCGATTCATGGGGTTGCAAAGAGTCGGACGCGACTGAGCAACTGATCTGATCTGATCTGAATCCTATGTAAAATAGTTCCATTTTCCTCTAACACAACAAGCTGGTCTTGGCTCACTCTCACACTGATAGACATATATCAAGACATCTATTTCTTCCTTTTGTGTCTTTCAGTTCAGTTCAGTCACTCAGTCGTGTCCGACTCTTTGCGATCCCATGAATCGCAGCATGCCAGGCTCCCTGTCCATCACCAACTCCCAGAGTTCACTCAGACTCACGTCCATCGAGTCAGTGATGCCATCCAGCCATCTCATCCTCTGTCGTCCCCTTCTCCGCCTGCCCCCAATCCCTCCCAGCATCAGAGTCTTTTCCAGTGAGTCAACTCTTTGCATGAGGTGGCCAAAGGACTGGAGTTTCAGCTTTAGCATCATTCCTTCCAAAGAAATCCCAGGGCTGATCTCCTTCAGAATGGACTGGTTGGATCTCCTTGCAGTCCAAGGAACTCTCAAGAGTCTTATCCAACACCACAGTTCAAAAACATCAATTCTTTGGCACTCAGCTTTCTTCACAGTCTAACTCTCACATCCATACACGACCACAGGAAAAACCATAGCCTTAACTAGACGGACCTTTGTTGGCAAAGTAATGTCTCTGCTTTTCAATATGCTATCTAGGTTGGTCATAACTTTTCTTCCAAAGAGTAAGAGTCTTTTAATTTCATGGCTGCAGTCACCATCTGCAGTGATTTTGGAGGCCCCCCAAAAATAAAGTCTGACACTGTTTCCACTGTTTCCCCATCTATTTCCCATGAAGTGATGGGACCAGATGCCATGATCTTCATTTTCTGAATGTTAAGCTTTAAGCCAACTTTTTCACTCTCCACTTTCACCTTAATCAAGAGGTTTTTTAGTTCCTCTTCATTTTCTGCCATAAGGGTGGTGTCATCTGCATATCTGAGGTTATTGATATTTCTCCTGGCAATCTTGATTCCAGCTTGTGCTTCTTCCAGCCCAGCGTTTCTCATGATGTACTCTGCATATAAGTTAAATAAGCAGGGTGACAATATACAGCCTTGACATACTCCTTTTCCTATTTGGAACCAGTCTTTAGATACTAATTAATGAAATTTAGCATAACTGCAAGTTATGGAATTTGGGTATCTTCATACACCTTCTTAAAGCTTCCTCATTTTGGTGAATGTGAAAGGAAATCTCAACATGCTACCTTTCTCAAATTGAGACATAAATGATAAATTCTCCCCCTCTCTCCACCTATATTATTGTTTTTCATAAATGATAATTTTGATTTTTTTACTTCTTCATTTACAGCTAAGTCACCTAACCATGATGCATCAGTTACTTCAAATGATTTACCAATTATTCTACACTGGAGGTTCATCTTCTGCGTAATTATTTAACTAGTAGTCCTGTTTGATCTTTAAGTCTGGTGCACAAATAAAGTTACATAAATGCAAATGTTCATATCTCTTAGAAGTAACAGATTATTAGTTTCAGTTATCTTACTATATAGGCAATGACATTCAAAATGCTCTTTTTCTCTGTTACAGAATTTATACACTTGTTAAATTTATGTATATGATCCTATTTAATAATTGGTTATATGTTTCTTGAGGAGTCATATACTCTGTCTGGATGCTGTGGTTTGCACTGATATCTTATTTAATAATTCCAGCAACTCAATTGAAAAGCTATTTCTGCCTTGTAAAAGAAGTAAAATAAAGCACAGAGAAGTAACTCGTCAGAGGACATGTAGGTTGGCAGTGGTGGAGCTTGAGTGCAAAGTCTCTGCTCATTCTTTTTCAGGCCTGACCATATCATGTATGTTGATTTACCAGCATACCACACGTAGAGTGGATGATGAATAAATAATAACCCAGATAGTTAACGTTTGTGACTTCTTGTGCTTCTAGATAAAGAAGACATTTTTTATGGAGTGGGAGAATCAGACATTCAACCCTGACTTCATCTTGATGGGGATTTTTAATTACACGCCCACTCACATCTTTCTCTTCTCTCTGGTCCTGGGCATCTTCACAATGGCGCTCTTGGCAAACACTCTCATGGTCCTCGTCATCTATCTGGACACGCGGCTCCACACCCCCATGTACTTCCTCCTCAGCCAGCTCTCCCTCATGGACTTCATGGTCATCTGCACCACTGTACCCAAGATGGCCCACAGCTACCTGTCTGGCAGGAAGTCCATTTCTGTAGCAGGATGTGAAGCCCAGATCTTTTTCTATGTGTCCCTATTTGGTGCTGAGTGCTTCTTGTTGGCTGTCATGGCCTATGACCGCTATGTTGCCATTTGCTATCCTCTTCAGTACCACAGTCTCATGAACTGGAAACTTTGTGGACTCCTGGCTGCCTCTTCATGGTTCCTTGGTGCCTTTGATGGGATTGTTGAGTTAGCTGCTACTTTGTCTTTCTCCTATTGTGGATCCCGAGAAATAGCTCAGTTCTTCTGTGATGTCCCAGCACTCCTGCATCTCTCATGCACGGATACTTCCACATTCGAAACACTTATTTTCATCTGTTGTGTAGTAATGCTCCTCCTCCCTTTGTCACTCATCATCATCTCCTACACACGTGTAATTATAACCGTTATTTGCATGAGTTCTGGGGAGGGTCGGCACAAGGCTTTCACCACCTGTACTTCACATCTTATTGTTGTGGGGATGTATTATGGAGCAGCTATGTTCATATATATGAGACCCAATTCTAATCGATCCCCAACCCAGGATAAAATGGTATCGACCTTCTACACTATTCTCACTCCCATGCTGAACCCCCTTATATACAGCCTCCGAAACAAAGATGTGGCCAAAGCATTCAGTAGGGTACTAGGGAAGAGGAAATTTAGAGAACAAATTGGATAATGGTTGCAGGGTTTTTTTTTCTTTCCTAACTCCTGTCTCTCTCTCTGGCAAGTTCATTTATTTAAATATAACAAGATTTAGCAACAAATGTACAAATGTATAATTTTTCTAAAATAGTCATCACAGTTGATGAACTCTGGGTACACATTTAGTTTATTGATATATTTTGCATTCATTGAATATTCATTGTGGTTTTAAATATACTCAATGAAGTTTTTGAGAAGTGAATGATTAAGTCAATAAACAGATATACTCCTATTAATAGAACTAAATAATAAAACTCTTTTAAATGCTTTCCCTTATTTTCACAAAACAGATTCTTATTGAAATTCTTATTCAATGATTTATGTACTGAGTTAAATACCACACTTGTCTATTTCATTTTGTCATTAGTTCTTTCAAAATATGACCTAACCAGAGAGTCATGGATATTTGCTCATTTACCAAAAAACTTATTCTATAATAAATACTACTTATTTTGGCCAAAAAGACTTTTTTCTTTTGTTTGACTTCTCTAATACACTGAGCATTTGTGTATCTGAAGATTTCTTATAGCGGAGCCACTTATTTCCAGAGTTTTGACAGATGATGCGGTATCATCAACCTATATTTTATAGGGTTTTTTTTGGTATCCTAAAAATCCACTATGGTATAATGAAATCCCAGGGCTGTGAGTCCTACACAGAAATTATGATCTATATCATATTTATGTACTGAACCATGATGGGAATATTGTTATTCTTCATATCAGAACATTACCCTTTGAATGTGTGTAGAAAAGTTTCCATGAATTTAGTAGTTATTGCAGTAAAGGTGTAATAATATTATTGTTACATAAGCTGCCTACTTTTTTCTTTGTTTTCCTGATGAACATGGATGGTAACTGAATGAAAATGTTGACTGGTCTTTGATTGCCTTGGTGGGAACCCCATCTCCCATTCTGAGACAATGTACATGGTCTTCCCAAAGGAATATACTCAAATCCAGTAGAAACTCTTCATCTTGGGACAGGTTACAGCACTCAAAGTGAAACACTTTTGTGTCCATAGAAGACCAGATTTCTATGATATTGGTTCTACCTGGGAAATTGGATAAACCTTATAAAGATTGGGATTTCATTATGGAACCTGCATATACTTCTTTAATCTAAACCTGATATTTGGAGTTGCTATACCTGATATTTGGAGTTGCTATAAAAAGATATATCTAAAAATAAGACACTGGTATTAATTTAGTTAAAAAGTAGGGCGGGGGGAAAGTTGTGGCTTCATTTATATGAGGGTGGAGTTGTGAGTCTTATGATTAGATATGTACTCTTACTACAGCCCTTCGTTGATCACCTTTAAACACTGAAACTGACAAGTAAATGGAAAAGGGGACTGTTGAGTTTTCCAAGAATGTGATGAGTATCACTGAGAGTGGATCCTTACAGAAATGATGACACCTACATGAAATATCCTTAAATATTTTTTAATTTTGAAAGAGAAATATTTCACAGTTCTTTCCCTAATAGTTAAGGAATTGTAGAATTTTTTCCCAAGATACAAAACAGGACAATGCCAAAATAGAATTCTTGACATGACATCTTTCCTGATTGAGGCTATAAGGTCACATGATCAAAATAAGTCTTTTAAACTTTCTTCTTTCTTTCATCTGTTTCTCTTTTTTAATATATATCTTTCTGAGATATCATATACTATTAATGAAAAATATATTATAGTTTTAATTTTTTTATATTGACTCCATGGAGGTTTGCTTTGCTTTAGAAAAAGTATCATAATTAATTTCTGCTTATATGTGAAGTGGCTACTACAACCTGTAAATTTCATTCATGTGAGCACAGTGTTATCATACTCTTAATTTCTGAAAGCCACAGAAATAGTTGGACCTTGTATACATGTAAACAAAGGTTTAAATTATGTACCAATGAGATGCTAAATCAGCTATGTATATTCAAATGGAAGTTGGCCTGGCTGCATATACTAAAGGCACTCAGTACTCTGCAAGAGTTATTGGAATCCATATCTTAAGAAGAATAAATGGAGAAGAGGGTGGTGGCACTATTTATTTCATATCTAATTTCACATCATGGTAGCTAACATTATTTGGGTGAAACTCTCTGGTACATATTATAATGATGAGTGATGAGCTGAGTTGTACAAACTCTCTGACTACCCTTCATGATGAAAAAAGGCAATAGACCCCAAGAAGGACTTCATTAAGTGTGTTTCTGGTCCAATAATCAGTTTCAGGACATACTGCTTCATCACCATCATCGAAGAGAAACTCTGACTGACCTCACAGATTCTAATCATGCTGAGTCACTTCAGTCATATCTGACTCTTTGTAACCCTTTGGACCATAACCACCAAGCTCCTCTGTCTGTGAGAATTTCCCACCAAGTATACTGGAGCAAGTTGCCATGCTTGGATGTTCTCTTTGTGATCCCTCCAGGGGATCTTCCAGGCTTAGGGATCCAACCCATGTCTCCTATGTCGCAGATTCTAAACGAACTTTTATTTGTACCAAAAGGTATGGATACTCTGCTGGGTGCAGGCAGTGGAACCCATAAGGAATAAGCTGAG
This sequence comes from Bos grunniens, assembly GCF_055505025.1. Lineage (NCBI taxonomy): Eukaryota > Metazoa > Chordata > Mammalia > Artiodactyla > Bovidae > Bos > Bos grunniens. Next base: position 33,055,621 of record NC_141187.1, read on the forward strand.
GGCCACCACTATTCCACTGAAAACCTGTATGGAGTCAAGTATTTGGATAGTTACAGACCCAGATAGTAAATATATCCAGGTTTCCAAGAAAAACGAATAAACACAGGAGAATACTTGCCCCTAGAGTAGCTCAAAAAACCCTGCTTTTCTCTGTTCCACTCCCTGGGCAGGAGTGCTGGTACTAGTAGGTCACTAATAAGGACAGGTACTGGGCTATGGTGAGACTACAGAGAACCTTAGCGTGAATGGGGAAAGGGTTAAATATCTCCTTTTCAGTATTTTTAGTGAGGGACAATAGATTCTGCCAGTAAACAGTTTTTTCTAGAGAGGATGTTAGATGGATGGTTTAGAACAAGAGTGCCTCTACATTTTCAGGGAATGCTTTCTCTCTCCTCCCCTTATGGCTTATAGGGATTCCTCACCAGGAGAGGTAAGTGTACAGGGCTGAAGTTATCCATGAACATAATCAGGAAAGGGCAGAAAGACCCCTTGGCCAGCTATTATGTTATATGACAGTTTTTTCCCCTATTATGCACTTTAATACAACTCCATGACAATTAAATTGAGATAATGGAGGGGGCTCATATTACGGAAGTCATAAATGTGTATTTATTTGACAGTAGCTTCTGAGATAATTTCTTCCAGGTTACTCTGATCTGAGGGTGGGTGGTGGTAAGCCCTGCACTGTTCACCTTTGATCTTGAGGGTTGGCATAAATACTGATATCTCCACTGAGGTTAAACAAATATGCAAGCTTTAGAATTTTCAGACTCCATCAAGCTAACTTTAAAGTGACTATTTCCTCACCATGACATAGTAAAGCTGAAAAAGACCTCTATATTCCATCACTAATCAGGTGTAGTTGTCGAGGTCCAGAGATATGAAATGGTTTTTATCAAAGTCACAGGTTTATGATGATTACATAAACACATCAAAGATAGCTTGAAAATTTAGGTAACTTACCACACCAGTATTCAAAGTTAGAGAGGACGTCAACACAGTCTAACATAATTAAACATAGTTGTTTCTATAGGGGTCACTTTTTTTCTGATCCAATATAATATTGCTTAAAGATTCCTATTTGAACTTGTAAATTTACCTGTCTATTGAATGAGGTTGTATAAAGTCATTTCCAGCTATATCTTTCATTATCAGATTTGTAACATATATGACAAATCTTATAGGTTTCAAGATGTTTCCATATAATCTAAAATTTATTCTGAGTTTTCTGATGTTCTCCGATATCATTTGGAGTGGAACACCATTTCAGACAGGTGATTACTAGCAACTTCAGTTCTCTGCTTCAAGTTCAAGAGAGAGGTACTATTCTTAGAAAAAGAAATTATTCGGGGACTCACTAAATGAGGTGTCTTGTGGGGGCTGAAAAATTTTAATGAGCATGCAAAATTGAAGACCCCACTTAAATAGCTACCTAACTGGAAAAGTATTTTATATGGTTCCTTGGACCGAAGAGCAAAGTGCCAACTAGTGAAAGGTAGAAGCTGTCCTGATTAGCAAACTCAAAAGGACAGAACTGTTTGGTCACTTTGGTGACATCTGACAGAGAAATAAATCTAAGGGTAATAAATACACTTGAGAAACCAGTTAGCATGTAAACATTCCATGCTAATTAATATAATAGTAGAGCATGTGCTAGGGCTGTTGTTGAAGGAAAGTTACATGGCTCAAAATAGCCTGGAGTTCAAACTCCCCTCTAGATCCTCCCCACCATTCTATGTAAAACAAAGAACTCTCTCACCCGAAGAAAAAAAATGGACATTAACGTTGATTACGCCCAGCTCCCAGCTGGTCCAGCCTCTGGCCGATCTCCAAAATTCCTTACCCCATCAGTTTAACTCTGAACAACCTTGGAGAAGAATAGGCCCCCTTAAGACAGTAACTTTCCACATACATGCCTATATATACTTACTCTTTTCTTGGATAAGTGCAGCAGCTCGCTAATCTGACTGCTGCCCCTTCTCACCTCATTAAAGGTGATCTGTTCCTGTAAAGTGCTGGTCTCATTCTTTTTCTGAACCTTGTCTTCTCTAACTCCCTTACCTTACAGTTGCAACATAAATGTTGCCTTGTACTGTGTCACTGCTTAAAGTGAAAATCAAATCACTACAAATGTATGTACATTTGTAATTAAAAGTGCTTTTTTCCTTATGAATCTAGACTATTTTACATAGAAAATAATCTAATAATCATCTTAATAACTAGACCATAAGAGATTATTTCATCAACTGATTTTACATTAGACTTCTTTGAATGCACTGAGTCAGACTAGAATATTTCTCTTTTTAAAAGCCAATAATAGCAATACTGTATAGTTCTCAGTAACCAACTGAATCATCTAATCAAGTTTCATAACTTTCTAAATAACAAATTAGCAAATAACAATAAAACTGAAACATATTGTTATTTTTTGCATTAATTTATTTTTAAAAAGTGCTTTATTATTTTAAAATATTTTAATTATGCATAGTACAAAAGGAATGATATAAGAAGTATGGACACATTCCCATATGAGAGTTTATCTTAGCCTGATGAATTTATTCCTTTTCCTGTTTTTAATGAAATGAGATTCCAGCTAGAGTTAATGCTCTTTGGGTAACTCCTCACCATCATACCATGAACCTCTTACATTTCCTGCCATAATCACAGACTTGAAGTTTTGATGACGTATTACCAGCAATGGTACTATATTTTGCTGAATGTGTACATCTTCATAAAAATTACATAATATGATACAATAGGTATTATACTCTACACATAATTCTTCAACTTGCATGTTTCACACGTTATGTTTTCTAAAATTAACTTACTTTGATACGTCAAGTCTATTCACATGAATCTTTAAATACTTATACAATATCCCACTGGATAAATATACCATCAACTTATTCATGCATACTCCTATTGATGGATATTTGGATTGCTATATGTTCTATGTCATTATAAATAATAATTGCAATGAATTCAAAGACTCTCTGGTGTCCATTCTCAGAAAACTGGAAATAACAGTAGGAGATAGTTCCATGGACAAATAAATCTACTGAGCAGGCATGATTTTATGGATAGTGGGACAGATGATACCCAGTAATTAAAGGGTAGCTCAGGTCACAGGGGCGTTTTTTGTGTTCCATTGTGCAACATTAAGTCTCTATGAATCCAGTAAAGAGCCTCTTTTCAAGTATTCTTTCCCTGGAAATGGAGAGAAGCTTAATAGAGCATCTCCATTTAACACAGACCCTGTATGCACCATTGGACCTGGTATCACAAAGCCCAGTTACAGAGCAACTTGCTCAATACTCTGAATCACCTATGAAGTAGCTTAATTGGGTTGGGGGTCAGGGGAGGGAAATAAAATAAGGTAGGTGGAATTTTGGTAAGCCTCCATCTATCCTTCATTTGTCACTTGTAGGGAGAGGCTCTCCAACTATCCTTACTCATAGAGTTACTTGGGCTTCTGAGTGTTTACTGGACTTCCCCCTCTATGGGTCCTTCTCAAAGAAATGAGACAACTCCACATTTCCTGGTGACTGGATGAACTAACACATTTTCCCAAACTGTCCAATTGATGATAAGTATCAGGCATTTGAGCTTTTAAAGACTAGTGTCAAGCAGGAAATTTTAGGGAGAGTCATAAAGAGAGAGAAGTAAGAACTACTGTCAAAAGGAAAAAGAGATCAATAGTGACTGGTGATATCTATTTTAAGACAATGTGTGGTCATTCTTGATCATTTGAAATATTCCCTCAAAAAATAATAACGATAAAGTGGTACAAATAGGGAAAATCCTTCATTATTTCATAAATTATCTCAAGCTCTATGCTGATGAATTAATAAATAATTGTGTTCCTTTTCTTAGCCATACCTCTGGCAGCAAGCCTATGCATTATATGGAAACTGTTTAAAGAAGAACAAGCATGTTTTGGGCTTTATTAGTAGTTTAATCTCAAAGTGTCAACTGACCAAAAAAATATGAGCGACTAAAAAAGTTTATTGAACAAGTTTTGCCATGGAATAGAGAACAGTGGAATCCAAGGACCAAGATGGCATTGTTAATTTTGCAAAGGGTAGAGCCTGCACAATAGAATCAACTGGGGAGATTCAGAAAATAATGCCTGGCTTCTTCCAAAGAGATTCTAATTTAATGAGTTTATAAAAGTCTGGTCTAGATAACATTTTCAAGTTTCTTCAAAAGATTCTAATAAGTGTCTAAATTTGAGAACCACTGGGATAGAGGTTGATAGAGAAATTGTTAAGATTTTAAAAGCCAGACATAGGTGAATATTTCAAGCAATCTACATTAATAATGATGAAAGAAACAGATCACCCCCTACTACTTGGTATAAAAAGAAACAAAGCTTATCTTGGAATCAGGAAAAATTACATTGAGAACCTCAGGAAAAATTGAAGATAACATCATCAATGTAATTAAAAGCAAGGGACTAAGTCCCTGTGGACAAAGAAATTTAACTTGGGAAAAAAAACAAACAAACTAGGATTTAAGCCTTTTTATTACTCAGTCAGTGTTCTTGTATTTTCCTGGGAAACACCAGAAGGTAGGTTGGAAAAAATAAGTTTAAATCACAAAATACCTAGCACTTTCTGGGTTTCAATGAAGCAGAAAGAGATGAAAATCTGTTAGATACTTCCAAAGCAATAGATATATTTCCATCTTACCTTAATTCATCCCGTATTAAAACTTGAGTAATATTAGTTTTGACTATGTCTTAGGTTCTTTTTAAAGGGTGTGCCTGGAGAATCCCATGGACGGAGGAGCCTGGTAGGCTGCAGTCCTTGGGGTCACTAAGGGTCGGACACGACTGAGCAACTTCACTTTCACTTTCACGCGTTGGAGAAGGAAATGGCAACCCACTCCAGTGTTCTTGCCTGGAGAATCCCAGGGACGGGGGAGCCTGGTGGGCTACCGTCTATGGGGTCGCACAGAGTTGGACACGACTGAAGCGACTTAGCAGCAGCAGCAGGTGAACACAGGAGAAGGCAATGGCACCCCACTCCAGTACTCTTGCCTGGGGAATCCCATGGACGGAGCAGCCTGGTGGGCTATAGTCCATGGGGTCGCTAAGGGTCGGACACGACTGAGCGACTTCACTTTCACTTTTTCGTTTTCATGCATTGGAGAAGGAAATGGCAACCCACTCCAATATTCTTGCCTGGAGAATCCCAGGGACGGAGGAGCCTGGTGGGCTGCCATCTATGGGGTCACACAGAGTTGGACACGACTGAAGCAACTTAGCAGCAGCAGCAGCAGGTGAACACAAGGCATTATTATAATTTGACTGTTCTATCATGTATACTAGGTTAAAACTCATTTAGAGAATCTTTTCATGGATCTATTTCATTAATGCAGCACTTTTTTCCTCTCTAAGAAGCACATATTCAACTCTGTATAAAGCACAATTCTGTTTTATTAAAATAGTATTTTTTAAATGTAAGACAATACATTTTGGTGGTCTATATTCCAGTTTAAAGAATAAATCATTATACAAAATGATAGGATAAAATTAAACATGGAAATTAATATATATTTTAGGGGTTGAATCGTGTGCCTCAAAATTTATATGTTGAACTCTCTGTACTTCACAATGTGACCTTATTTGAAGCTATGGTCCTTACAGAGGTAACCAAGCTAACAGGAGTTCACTAGGGGAAGTATTAATTCAAATAATTTGTGTCTTTATAAAAAGAGGAAAATTGGACACAGACACAGTGAGATTGCCATGTGAAGATGAAGGACACATCAGAGTTATTTTTCATAAGTCAGGGAATACCAAAGATTGCCAGCAACCACCAGAAGTTAGATGAGAAGCATTGAACTGATTCTTCCTTGCAACCTTCAGAAGAACCAGATTTGCTGACTCCTTGATCTAACACTTCTAGCTTTCAGAACTGTGAGAGAGTAAGTTTTGATTGTTTAGCCCTCCTAGTTTTTGGCATCTTGTTATGGCAGTCTAACAGACTAATACAGAGATTAAATACCAAAAGTATAACAATGGCAATGATTGAGATATTTAAATGGTTAAGATATTATATTTTCTGAGCACATATATTTTAATTAAGCATTTTGTTATCTTTTATTATCTTTGCAACAATCTTGAGAAATGACATTAATTACTATAGAATTTTGTTAAAAAAAAAATAGATTCCTGATACTATCACTGTCTGATCTCAGAGTCCCAGTTCAGCTCTCTGTTCTAAGAGCAGTAGAAGAGACCATACGACTGAGTTCAGCGAGTGGGGAGCCGATTATCTATTACAATGAAGTAGACTTAATGAGGATGATCTGGTTGTTCTAGAGTTGGAATCAAGGAATAAATTTTAAAAGTTGGAAACGCCTTGGAGACCAAAGCTTATTCTTCTTGAGGGAAGTAACCTAAGCCAATATCTCACATTAGAAATGTCTGGGGATGAGAGTAGAATTCTCAGGGATTGTGTTAAAAAACAATGAGAGGAAACCTCTTTTGCAGTATCCTGAACCCCAAAATAAATAGTTGTCACTGGATTTTCTCACAGTTGGGAACCTGTGGAAGTCTCTGATGAGAAGTATGACATAACGGTACTAGAATAATCAGGGATATTGTATCCACAGGTTGGAAAATAAAGGATTTATTTTATTGGAAATTTAATGATACCGGGAGAGGCAGAGGAAATTTTCAGACATAGAAGTTTGTCTTCCAACATGTACTAGCTTTTCTGTATATGGAATACCATACAAAGACCATCGTTGAAGCAGGAAGATAGACTACAGCAGTGACTCTCAAACATTAGCCATCATCCAGATCACCTGGAGGCTTATTGAGACATTTCTGATTCAGTAGGTCTGGAGTGGTACCTGGGAATGTGAATTTCCCAAAAGTTCCCAGGTGATAGTGATGCTAGACTTGGTCAGGGGATCACACTGTGAGATTCACTGTGTTAAATGAGTACTTTCTAACCATCTTTACATTATGCTTATGCACCAGGAAAATCCACCTGTCCTATGGCAGGCTTATGACTGTGTTCCACTGGAGGATGGTGTTGCTGGGTTATAACTAAGGGAAAATACAAGTTGGTCTGGCATCCACAGAAGAATTGACCTGTTCATACTTGGTATGCCCTGATTGTGTCTAAATCTTTAATCTGTGCTCTCCATGTGGCCTCGCCTCTGTTCTTCTTCCTCACAAGTGTTGATTTTTGCTCAGAATTTAAACTAATCCAGTCATCTTCCTCAACAGAGGTTTCTCTCTGTTCCTCCTCTCTGTTCCTTCCTTTTACATATGAAGTGAAGTGAAGTGAAGTGGCTCAGTCATGTCCGACTCTTTGCAACCCCATGTACTGTAGCCTACCAGGCTCCTCCATCCCTTTTACATATATATGTATTTAATTTATTTTTGAAAGCATCCTCCTCTTATAAGTAGGAATATAGGTAAGTTCAGTCTAATTCGGTACTCTAATGAAGTAATTATGCATAGTCATGTAGTGTTTAATGATAGTGTTGGTGATCATCATTGACACATGGGCCCTTAATTGAGGATTACATAGCATAAAGCATTTTGTGAGCATGTGGATGGGAATTTACTTTTGTGATAAAGAAAGCAAAATAATTTACAAAAGATGGAACTAAGATAATTTTAAATTTTGAGTGTATTAGGTTTTATATACTAATACGTGTTACTATTCGTATAACTAAAGACAGCCTATGATGTTCTTGAAAATTATTGAACCACAATTTCTTTGGCCACTAATATTACTGCAAGATTAGTTTTGCAGGTGCGACCATGCAGAGATGTTTTAATCAGTTATTTCTTAAAGCTCCCTAGCAAATTTTAAAAGATTAGTTTTTGATCACAAATTCTTACATTTGTAAGGGATGAAGAAACACTACATATTTCCATTATGTACTGATATGTACACAAACATCTACACAGACACAGGTACAGTCCCTGAATTAAGTAATTCTTGAGAGACATAGCTAAATAATGCCTTTGTATGGTAATGAAAAGCAATGTCAACTGCCTTTTTGGCTTATTTCAATGTTTTCAATACTGTTATTTAACGTATATAACAAAGAGTAAATATGCTGGCTTGAGTGAAGTACAAGCTTCCTATGGAAAATTAAAATTTATTTAATAAATCAAGTACATTCTTGAACACTCTGAGTTGAAGTTTCTAGAGTTTGTGAAATACAATTATGGCCAGTAATATATATGTGCAGGATATGCTGGAAATAAAAGAATCTTCAAAAATAAAAGGTAATTATGTTATATAGTAACAATCAACATATGATAATTAGGATTTGGGTTATGGGTGTAAAACCTGATGCTTTTGTATGAATGACAGCATAAGTTTTTATGACAAAGTGTATGACTGTGCTACTAGACTTTGGGAATAAAAAAGAGTGAAGAATCAAGAATTGTATTTTATGATTACTGAGATGGACAATGAAGGAATTAAGGAAGACTATGGTTATAAATATTTTCAGAAGACAGAATAAAGAAATGGGCAAGGGCTGGTAATAACGTATTTATATCTCATAGAGGTGAGAACACGCATTGCATATACCTTTGTATTCAAAAGTACATATATAATAACGATAACAATGCAATTTGATAAGTGCTGGTATAGAGGTATGTTTAGAAAATGGAAGGAGGTCTCAAACTCAAGAATACTGAGGAGACTATGTAGCAATAAATAAGGACAATAATTAAGAGGGAAGAGATGGTCAGCAAGCTAAATATTACAAGGGATACACGGAAGGATCAAAACACATGGAAATCTGATGAACAAAATAAACCAGAAATTGAGGCAGTCCTGAATCACACACAAAGATTCCCCTGTGAAAAGACATTAACTGAGGATCTGTTTAAAGAATGCTGTTCCAATCACCCCACCACCATGCTCCCTTACCCTCACTCATCATGCAGAGCAGTTGGCAGCAAACAGCATACCTGGAAGCCAAACAAATGAAACTGGTACTTCTCTCTAGGACAACAATCAAATTTACTCAGAAGATTAAGGCTTCTCCTAGGGTGTTGGCACCCCTACATAAAGCTCTCCTTAATTAGGTATACAGCAAGTCCATCTTAATGGTTAACTCTCCACTTACAACGTCCACATCTAATCTTTTCATTTGCATGCTCCATTTAAGTAACCAGCTTTCACAATTCAGCTACCCCTTCAGCAAAGAGGTCTGTAGAAAATCAGTCCTAGCTCTATAAAAAGACAATAATTTGTGCTCCTAAGATTTACATAGACTTAAAATTACAAAAATTGCACTAGGGTTACAGTATTTAAGTTGATAGACAACCAGTACAATCTTTTGAAAATATATTCTAATAAATGTTACCAACAGGGACAATGTTTCTGTGGAAATGATGGTGAGGTAACACAATGAGAGATATTAGATGCTCATATTTCTTATGAATCCAATAAAAAGAGAAATAGAATTTTAGTATTTTACAACTTATAGAGATAATACAAGAAAAGCAGTCTCTGAATCAAAGAATTGCACAGGCCTTTCACCAATGAAGGGATGAGAGCAAAGGCAGGCCAGTTCTGGCTGGGTTTGAAATATTTCAAACCTTAAGAGAAAAAGGATACACAACGTTGAATAAAGAACTGCTAAGTCCTTGTATCAGAGAAAGCAATGGCACCCCCCTCCAGTACTCTTGCCTGGAAAATCCCATGGACGGAGGAGCCTGGTAGGCTGCAGTCCATGGGGTTGCTAGGAGTCGGACACAACTGTGACTTCACTTTCAGTTTTCACTTTCATGCATTGGAGAAGGAAATGGCAACCCACTTCAGTGTTCTTGCCTGGAGAATCTCAGGGACAGAGGAGCCTAGTGGGCTGCCGTCTATGGGGTCGCACAGAGTCAGACGCGACTGAAGCGACTTAGCAGCAGCAGCAGCAGCAGGTCCTTGTATTGGACTTAAGCTTCAGTTAAATCCTCTTCTTGATAAGGATGAAAATACATAAAAGAGATATGAGAATGAGGAGGTTTAAAAATGTGTTACTTCTTTGCCTGAAAAATTTCTTGGGATGAACTAGAGAAGCCAAAGACATTTAGACCAGGACCACTGAAAATTGGCTTCAACAGCATTTGGGAGTAAAAGCATGAAACCTGTCCAATCTTTAAACACAGTTGGGTTGAGGCAGCAGTGGGCAGCATGACAGAAGACCTTTCCTTTAGTGACAAAATAATTATGTCATGAGGTTGTCGTGGAAGGATTCCTCTTCCTTGATGTTTCAACAACATAAAAAGCTGTCTCTGTTTACTCTGCTTTTGTCTAATCTTTTGTAAAACAATTCCTCTTTTCCCCAAACACAACAAACTGTTCTCGGCTCACTCTCACACTGATAGACATATAAGACATTTGTTTGTTTCTTTTGTCCCATTAGATACTGATTTAAGAATTTGGCAGACTCACAGGTTATATAATTTCCGAACCTTCTTATATACCTTCTTAAATTTTCTTCATTTTGGTGAATGTGAAAACTAGTCTTAAGATACTACCTGTCTCAAACTGAGACATAAACGCTTGTTTTACCTCTGCCTTCCATCCATCTTGCTTTCTTCATAAATGATGATTTTGATTTTTCATTTCCTCATCTGCAACTAAGTTGCCTATTCATAATGCATAGATTCCTTGAAATTATTAACCAGTTATTCTGCATTAGAAGGTCATCTTTTGTATAGTTGTATAACTAGTAGTCCTATTTGTGCTCTAAGTTTGGTGCACAAATAAAATTACATAAATGGAAATGTAATATCTCTACAACAAATAACAGATTATTAGTTGTAGTTATCTTACTTTAATATATAAGCAATGGCATTAAAAATGCTCTCTTCCTGGGACTTCCCTGGAGGTCAGTGGTTAAGAATCCACATTCCCATTGCAGGAGACATGGGTTCTATCCCTGATCCGGGAAGATTCTACATACCATAGGGCAACAAAGACCATGAGCCTCAATTACTGAGCCCATGCACTGCAACTACTAAAGCCTGTGTACCCTAGAACCCCTGCTCTGCAACAAGAGAAACCATTGCAATGAGAAGGCCATTTACTGCAATGAAGTGTACCTCTGGCTCACCACAATTAGAGCAAGCCTTGGTGCAGCAACAAAGATCCAGGGCAGCCATAAATCATCAATAATTAAAAAAAAAAAAAATATATATATATATATATTTTAAAAGCTATTTATACTATGTAAAGGAAAAATGAGAACATACAGAAATAACCTGTCAGAGCAGGTTGGTGGAGGTTGAGTGTGGTTAACTCCACCTGACTGCAAAGCCTCTGCTCTTCTTTCCCAGTCCTGACATACCATGTATGTTGGTTTACCAGGGTACCACACATAGAGTGGGCAGTGTATAAATAATTATCCAGATACGTAATGTTTATAACTTCTTGTGGTTCTAGATACAGAAAATATTCATCATGGAATGGGACAATCAGACATTCAACCCTGACTTCATCTTGATGGGAATTTTTAGTTACACGCCCACTCACATCTTTCTCTTCTCTCTGGTCCTGGGCATCTTCACAATGGCGCTCTTGGCAAACACTCTCATGGTCCTCCTCATCTACCTGGACACGAGGCTCCACACCCCCATGTACTTTCTCCTCAGCCAGCTCTCCCTCATGGACCTCATGCTCATCTGCACCACTGTACCCAAGATGGCCCACAGCTACCTGTCTGGCAGGAAGTCCATTTCTGTAGCAGGATGTGAAGCCCAGATCTTTTTCTATGTGTCCCTATTTGGTGCTGAGTGCTTCTTGTTGGCTGTCATGGCCTATGACCGCTATGTTGCCATTTGCTATCCTCTTCAGTACCACAGTCTCATGAACTGGAAACTCTGTGGACTCATGGCTGTCTCTACATGGATTCTTGGTGGCTTTGATGGGATTGTTGATGTAACTGCTACTATGTCTTTCTCCTACTGTGGATCCCGAGAAATAGCTCAGTTCTTCTGTGATGTCCCAGCACTCCTGCATCTCTCATGCACGGATACTTCCACATTCGAAACACTTATTTTCATCTGTTGTGTAGTAATGCTCCTCCTCCCTTTGTCACTCATCATCATCTCCTACACACGTGTAATTATAACCGTTATTCGCATGAGTTCTGGGGAGGGTCAGCACAAGGCTTTCACCACCTGTACTTCACATCTTACTGTTGTGGGGATGTATTATGGAGCAGCTATGTTCATATATATGAGACCCACTTCTAATAGATCCCCAACTCAGGACAAGATGGTGTCAGCCTTCTACACCATTCTCACTCCCACGCTGAATCCCCTTATATACAGTCTCCGGAACAAAGATGTGGCCAAAGCATTCAGTAAGGTACTAGGGAAGAGGTAATCTAGAGAATAAAATGGATTAGTGGTTTACAGAAATTTTTTTCTGTCTTAACTCTTCTCTCTTTAAATTCATTTATTTAAAAAAAAAAACAATTCAGCAAAAAGTGTATAAACTATTTCCTAAATTAGGCATCAGACTTGATAGACTCTGGGTATACATTCAGTTAATTGATATCTTTTGCATTCACTGTACATTCATTTTGGTTTTAAGTGTACTTAATGAAATTCTTGAGAAGTGAGTAATTAAGTTAATAAAGTTTCACTCCCCTTTCTAGAACTAAATAATAAACAAAATTTTCCTAAATGATTTTCCTTATTTTCAAAATCCAAAATCTTATTTAAATGCTTCTATAATGACTTATGCACTGAGTTAGCTACCACACTTGCCTATTTCACTTTGTTATTAGCTCTTTCAAAATATAGGCTAACCAGAGAGGCACAGATATTTGTTCATTTACCAAAAAAAAAAAAAAGTTGTCCTATAATAAATATTACTTATTTTTACTTATTTTGACAGAGAAGGCTTTTTTCTTGTGTTTGACTTCCCTGATATACTGAGCATCTGTACACCTGAATAATTCTTATAGTGGAACCACTTATATTCCAGAGTTTTGGCAGATAATACAGTATCATCAACCTATACTTTGTATATATTATAAGTCTTGTAAGTTTCATGATGCCTGGTTATAATCCAAAATTAATTCTGAGTTCTCTGATGTTCTCTGACATCATCTGGGGTGACCACCATTTCAGACAGGTGATCATAGGCAACTTTGGTCTCTGCTTCAAGCTCAGGAGAGAGGTACTATTACTTTAGAAAAAAAAGTGTTCAGGGACTCATTAAATGTAGTGTCTTGTGGGGACTGAAAACTTTTAATGAGCGTGGCAAAGTTGAAGAGCCAGGCAGTCTAGATAAGTAACTACCTAATTGGCAAGGTATAAAACTTTACACGGTTTCTTGGGACCAAGGGGCAAAGTGCCAACTAGTGAAAGGTAGAAATTATCATGATTAGCAAACTTAAAAGGACAAAGTTGTTTGATTACTTTGGTGACTTTTGACAGAAAAATAAGTCTAGGGATAATAAATATGCTTGGAAAACCAGTTAACACATAAGCATTTCATGCTAATTAATACAATAGCAGGGCATGTGCTAGGGCTGTTGTGACACAAATGTTGCCTCATATGAGCCTAATCTAACTGTGTAGATGTAAAATCACATCGCTACAAATATATGTGCATTTGGAATTAAAAATTTTTTTTCTGATGAATCTAGATTATTTCACATAAAAAATAATCTAATAATCATTTTGCACAGTTAGATCATAAGAGATCATTTATTCCATCAACTGATTTTACATTAGACGTCACTGAATACGTTGAGTAAGACTAGGATGTTTCTCTTTTTGAAAACCAATCAATAGGGACTTCCCTGGTCATCTAGTGGTTAAGAACCTGCCTCTTAATGCAGAGGACATGGGTTAGATCCCTGGTCTGGGAACTGGTATCCCACATACTGTGAGGCTACTAAGCCCTTGTGCCACAACGATTGAGCCTGTGCACAACAAGGAAGACCCAGCACAGCCAAAATAAATAAATTATAATGTTTAAAAAAAAAGATGAGAAAGCAACACTGTGTAATTCTCATGAAACATCTAATCAAGCTTCAAAGGCACTAAATAACTAAATTAGCAAATAGTAATATTGAAATATATTGTTACTCCTAGCATTAACTTATTATTTTGAAAAGTGTTTTACATTTTAAAATATTTTAATGATACGTGGTAAAAAGGGAATGATAAAATAAATATGCAGATATCCCACACAGAAGATATTTTATCTTAACCTGATGACTGTATTTCTTTGCCTATTTTTAATGACACTACATTTCAGCTAGAGTCGATGCCCTGTGTGTAATTCCCCACAATCATACCATTCACTTCTTACCTTCCCTGCCATAATCACAGACTTGAATTTGTGGTTAAATATTTCCAACAATGATATTATATTTTGCTGAATGTATTCATAAAAATTATACAATGTGATTCAGAGATATTTATACTTTATACATTAGTTGTTATACTCTACACATAATTCTTCAACTTGCATGTTGAATCAAGTTCATTCATGTCAATTTTTAAGCACTTGTACAATATCCCACTGGATAAATATAACATCAACTTATTTCTGCATGCTCCTATTGATGAACATTTGGGTTGATATACATTCTACATCATTACAAATAACAATTGCAATGAATTAAAAGGCTCTCTGGTATCCATTCTCTGAAGATTAGAAATAACAGTGGGAGATATTTCCATGGACAAAGGACTCTACTGAGCAGGCATGATTTTATGGATAGTGGGTCAGATAATACCCAACAAGCAGAAGCTCAGATCACATGACCATTTTTTGTGTTCCATTGTGTAGCATTAAATCTCTACAAAGCCTAATAAACCATGAGGAGCTTCTCAAGTATTATTTCCATAGAATTGACAGAGGATCCACAGAGCATCAACATAGATCCTTTATGCACCATTGGATCTGGTATCACAAAGTCCAGTTACAAAGCAACTTGCTCAATATTCTGAATCAGCTACAAAGGAGCTTAATGTACTTGGGGACTGAGATGAAATGAATAGGAAGAATTTTAGTAAGCCTCCACCTACCCCTCATTTATCACTTATAGGGAGGAACTGTCCAACTATTCTTATTTATAGTGTTATTGGAGCTTCTGAGTATTTACTGGAAGACTCCTCCCATGGATCCTTCTCAAGGAAATAATATATGATTTCACATTTCCTGGTGATTGGAGGAACTAACACACTTCCCCAAACTGTTCAATTGATGATAAGTATCAGGAATTTGAATCTGAGTTTCAAAGACTAGGGTCAGGCAGGAAATTTTAGGGGAAGTGGACCAGAGAGACAAATAAAAACTTAATCATTGTTGAGTGAAACTGAATGTTTGAATCACTACTGCATAAGGAAAGATAAATCAATAGTGACTAGTGATGTCTATTTTAAGACATGTGTGGCCATTTGGGGGCTTCCCTGGTGGCTCAAATGGTAAAGAATCTTCCTGTAATGCAGGAAACATAGGTTTGATCCCTGGGTCAGGAAGATACTCTGGAGAAGGGAATGGCTACCCACCCTAGTATTCTTGCCTGGAGAATTCCATGGACAGAGGAGCCTGCAGGCTACAGTCCATGTGGACACAAAGAGTTGGACATGACTGAGAGACTAATTCTTTCACTTGAATGTTTGAAATACTTCCCCCAAAATAATAGTAATAAAGTGGTACAAACAGGAAAACGCTTCATTACCTAATTAATTTTCTCAGGTTCTATGCTTATGAGTTAGCAAATAACTCTGCTCCTTTTCTTAGCCATAGTAAAGCAAAATATCTCTGGCAGCAAGCCTATGCATCATGTGAAAGCTATTTAATGAAGAACAAGCATATTTTGGGCTTATTAGTATCTTAACCTAAAAGTGTCAACTAACAAAAAAAAAGTATGAGTAACTAAAAAAGCTTATTGAATAAGTTTTGCCATGAAATAGAGAACAGTAGCATTCGGATGGGGAAAGAATGGAAACAGTGACAGACTATATTTTCTTGGGCTCCAAAATTACTGCAGATGGTGACTGCAGCCATGAAATTAAAAAACACTTTCTCCTCGGAAGAAAAACTATGACCAACCTAGACAGCATATTAAAAAGCAGAGAGATTACAAAGGCAAAGGAGAAAAGGAGAGATATACCCATTTGAAAGCAGAGTTCCAAAGAATAGCAAGAAGAGATAAGAAAGCCTTCCTCAGTGATGAGTGCAAAGAAATAGAGGAAAACAACAGAATGGGAAAGACTAGAGATCTCTTCAAGAAAATTACTGATACCAAGGGAACATTTCATGCAAAGATGGCTCAATAAAGGACAGACATGGTATGGACATAACAGAAGTAGAAGATATTATGAAGAGGTGGCAAGAATACACAGAAGAACTGTACAAAAAAGATCTTCATGACCCAGATAATCATGATTGTGTGATCACTCACCTAGAGCCAGACATCCTGGAATATGAAGTCAAGTGGGCTTTAGGATGCATCACTACAAACAAAGCTAGTGGAGGTGATGGAATTCCAGTTGAGCTATTTCAAATCCTAAAAGATGATGTTGTGAAAGTGCTGCACTTAATATGCCAGCAAATTTGGAACACTCAGCAGTGGCCACAGGACTGGAAAAGGTCAGTTTTCATTCCAATCC
Organism: Bos grunniens; assembly: GCF_055505025.1. NCBI lineage: Eukaryota > Metazoa > Chordata > Mammalia > Artiodactyla > Bovidae > Bos > Bos grunniens. The sequence goes on from NC_141187.1 coordinate 33,072,254, forward strand.
CAAAGAAAGGCAATGCCAAAAAATGCTCAAACTACCACGTAATTGCACTCATTTCACATGCTAGTAAAGTAATGCTCAAAATTATCCAAGCCAGGCTTCAGCAATACATGAACCATGAACTTCCAGATGTTCAAGCTGGTTTTAGAAAAGGCAGAGGAACCAGAGATCAAATTGCCAACATCCGCTTTATCATTGGAAAAGCAAGAGAGTTCCAGGAAAACATCTATTTCTGCTTTATTGACTATGCCAAAGCCTTTGACTGTGTGGATCACAACAAACTGTGGAAAATTCTGAAAGAGATGGGAATACCAGATCACCTGACCTGCCTCTTGAGAAATCTGTATGCAGGTCAGGAAGCAACAGTTAGAACTGGACATGAAACAACAGACTGGTTCCAAATAGGAAAAGGAGTATGTCAAGGCTGTATATTGTCACCCTGTTTATTCAACTTATATTCAGAGTAAATCATGAGAAATGCTGGATTGGATGAAGCACAAGCTGGAATCAAGATTGCCAGGAGAAATATCAATAACCTCAGATATGCGGATGACACCATCCTTATGGCAGAAAGTGAAGAACTAAAGAGCCTCTTGATGAAAGTGAAAGTGGAGAGTGAAAAAGTTGGCTTAAAGCTCAACATTCAGAAAACTAAGATCATGGCATTCGGTCCCATTACTTCATGGCAAATAGATGGGGAAACAGTGGAAATAGTGGCTGAATTTATTTTTTTTGGGCTCCAAAATCACTGCAGATGGTGACTGCAGCCATAAAATTAAAAGACGCTCACTCCTTGGAAGGAAAGTTATGACCAACCTAGATAGCATATTAAAAAGCAGAGACATTACTTTGCCAACAAAGGTCTGTCTAGTCAAGGCTATGGTTTTTCCAATAGTCTTGTATGGATGTGAGAATTGGACTATAAAGAAAGCTGAGGGATGAAGAATCGATGCTTCTGAAATGTGGTGTTGGAAAAGACTCTTGAGAGTCCCTTGGACTGCAAGGAGATCAGTCCTGACCATTCATTGGAAGGACTGATGTTGAAGCTGAAACTCCAATACTTTGGCCACCTGATAAGAAGAGCTAACTCACTGGAAAAGATCCTGATGGTGGGAAAGAGTGAAGGCAGGAGGAGAAGGGGACATCAGAGGATGAGATTGTTGGATGGCATCACCAACTCAGTGCACATGAGTTTGAGTAAACTCTGGGAGTTGGTGATGGACGGGGAGGCCTGGCATGCTGCGGTCCATGAGGTTGCAAAGAGTCAGACACGACTGAGTGACTGAACTGAATTGAACTCTAGTTTAGAGAATAAGCCATTATACAAAATAATAGGATAAAAATTAAAAAGGAAATTAATATCTGTTTTATGGACCAAATTGTGTCCCTCAAATTTTATATGTTGAAATCCCAATAACTCAGAATGTGGCCTTATATGGAGATATGGTCCTTACAGAGGTAATCAAGTTAACAGGAGATCACTAGGGTGAGTGTTAATCCAAATGATTAGCATCCTTATAAAAAGAGGAAATATGGAAACAGACACAAACACAGCAAGATTGCCATGTGAAGATGAGGGAATATATTAGGGTTATTTTCTACAAGCCAGGGAGTACTAAAGATTGCCAGCAATCACCAGAAGCTAGGTGAGAGGCATATAACTGTTTCTTCCTTGTAGTTCTCAGGAGGAACCAGTTTTGCTGACTCCTTGAAGTGACATTTCTAGCCCAGAATTGTGAGACAGTAAGTTTTTATTGTTTAGTACTCCTAGTTTTTGATAACTTGTTATGGTAGTATAACAAATATAATACGATTAAATGCCAAAAGTGTGATTATAGTAATAATGTTTGAGATAGCTGAAGCTGTTATTTTCTGAATTCATATTTTGGATTAAGCTTTATGTTGAGTAATTTATAAAAGTAATCTTCTGTAATTCTTGCAACAATCCTGAGAGACAGATATTAGTCTCACTATAGATTTTATTTTTAAACAATAGAGAAATCTTGATAATATCACTGTTGGCAGTACAGCAGTGATTGAAACTCAGATATGTCTAATCTCAAAATGGATGTCCCTGATCAGCACTCTGCATCACTTCTGGGAAAGAGCAGTAGAAGGAGCCACATGATTGAGTTTAGTAAGTTGGGAGCATATTGTCTATCAAAATGCAATAGAGTTCATGGGATGATGCCATTATTCTAGAGGTGGAATAAAGAAACAAACTGAAAATGTTGCAGTGGCTTGAAAAATGAAGCATTACTGTTCATGAAGGAAGTATGTTGAGACCTCACATCAGAAAATATGGATGAATGTAGAATTGTCAGAGTTTATGATGAAAAATTATGAGAAGAAACCTCTTGAGATGGTGGATATAACTTCTGGTGCAGTAGCCCAAGCCTCAATATAAATAGCTGCTATTTGTTCTGAGAATTTGGAACTTGTGGAGGATTTTAAAGAGGAGAGTGACATAACTCAATGGTATTAAAAAGAGTAATCAGAGAATATTTCATCCAGGGGATGGGAAATGATAGACTTACTTTACTGAAAATTGAATGATGCTTCTGGGAAAACAGAAGAAATTTTCAGAAGTAGTGTACCTTTCCAAAAGAGACCAACTTATCTCTATATGAAATACCATGAGAAGGTCCTCTTTGAAGCAGGAAGATGGACTACAACAGTGGTTCTCAAACATTAGCCAGCATCTAAATCACTTGCAGGCTTATTTAAACATAGTTTTGATTCAGTAGGTCGGGTGGTACCTAGGAATGTGCATTTTGAAGCACACGGAATCTTTGTCCTTCAAAAGGCATGAGGAAACTTAGGTTGAGGTTAAGTTGATCAGGGTTCTAAATTAGTATTAGTGTCTAAGTAGAGTAGACCAAAGCACATTATAGCCCTCATAGTCTCCTCCCACAAACCACACACATGAATGCTGATTTCACCACAAAATAGTGAAGGAAGGGCAATCCAGAATGGACATGCAATCTCCAGAGCAAGGAGAGTGACAGTAGAAGAAAACAGGAAAGATACTGTTTGCAAATAATACCCACAGTGCAATGATGGGTCACCTGCCATAGTCCAACATCAAAACAGGAGATGTAGTCTCTGGATAATAGAATTGCATACACATTCTACTAATGAAGAAACGAGAGCAAGGACAGGGAAATTTTGGCTGGGCTTGAAAGTTCTAAAACATTGAGGGACCCTCCTTTTTTTGGCCACACCATGTGGCATGTGGGATCTTAGTTCCCTGACCAGGGATTGAACCCCCAATCCCCTGCATGCAGTCTTAACCACTGGGCTGCCAGGGAAGTCCATGAGGGACCCTCTCTAAGAAAAAAAGAATATACAATGGTGAATAAAATACTGATAGGTCCTTCTAATGGACTTTCAGTTCAGTTCAGTTCAGTTGCCCAGTCGTGTCCAACTCTTTGCGACCCCATGAAATCGCAGCATGTCAGGCCTCCCTGTCCATCACCAACTCCTGGAGTTTACCCAAACGCACGTCCATCGAGTCGGTGATGCCATCCAGCCATCTCATCCTCTGTCATCCTCTTCTCCTCCTGCCCCCAATCCCTCCAGCATCAGGGTCCTTTCCAATGAGTCAACTCTTTGGATGAGGTGGCCAAAGTATTGGAGTTTCAGCTTCAGCATCAGTCCTTCCAATGAACACCCAGGACTGATCTCCTTTAGAATGGACTGGTTGGATCTCCTTGCAGTCCAAGGAACTCTCAAGAGTCTTTTCCAACACCACAGTTTAAAAGCATCAATTCTTAGGTGCTCAGCCTTCTTCACAGTCCAACTCTCACATCCATACATGACCACCGGAAAAACCATAGCCTTGACTAGACAAACCTTTGTTGGCAAAGTAATGTCTCTGCTTTTTAATATGCTATCTAGGTTGGTCATAACTTTCCTTCCAAGGAGTAAGCGTCTTTTAATTTCATGGCTGCAGTCACCATCTGCAGTGATTTTGGAGCCCCAGAAAATAAAGTCTGACACTGTTTCCACTATTTTCCCATCTATTTGCCATGAAGTGATGGGACCAGATGCCATGATCTTAGTTTTCTGAATGTTGAGCTTTAAGCCAACTTTTTCACTCTCCTCTTTCACTTTCAGCTTCAGTGAAATACTTCTCTGGGTAGGGAGATCTCAAGTTACTGCCCTGTCAAACTGAAACATAAATTAAAATTCTGTCTTTTTTTTTAACTTTCTCATCCACAATTAAATATTCATGATGTATAAATTACTTGCAATTATTCTGAACTGGAAGTTCATCATCTATATTATTGTATAAGTAGTAATCCTGCTTAGTCATTAAATTTGTACACAAATAAGAGTATATAAATGCAAATGTTAATATATCTTGGCAACAATAGATTATTAGTTATAGTTATTTTACTATACTATATAGGCAATGACATTAAAATGCTCTCTTCCTGTTTTAGAATTTATTACATACTTACATATGATAAGTTTATGGATATAATCCTATCTAATAATAGGTTATATGTTTCTCAATGAGTCAAATGCTCTGTCTAGATGCTGTGATTTGTATGTTTAATAATCACAACAACCCAATTAACAAGTTATTTCTACTATGTAAAGGAAGTAAAATGAAACACATAGAAATAACCTGTCAGTGGACATGCAGGTTGGTGGAACTTGAGTGTGATGAACACCACCTGACTACAAAGTCTCTACTCGTTCTTTTCCAGTCCTGACATATCATGTATGTTGGTTTATAAATATAGCACATAAGGTAATATGTAATGTTTATAACTTCTTGTGGTTCTAGATACAGAAAATATTCATCATGGAATGGGACAATCAGACATTCAACCCTGACTTCATCTTGATGGGAATGTTTAGTTACACGCCCACTCACATCTTTCTCTTCTCTCTGGTCCTGGGCATCTTCACAATGGCGCTCTTGGCAAACACTCTCATGGTCCTCCTCATCTACCTGGACACGCGGCTCCACACCCCCATGTACTTCCTCCTCAGCCAGCTCTCCCTCATGGACCTCATGATCATCTGCACCACTGTACCCAAGATGGCCCACAGCTACCTGTCTGGCAGGAAGTCCATTTCTGTAGCAGGATATGAAGCTGAGATATGTTTCTGTGTGTCCCTATGTGGTGCTGAGTGCTTCTTGCTGGCTGTCATGGCCTATGACCGCTATGTTGCCATTTGCTACCCTCTTCAGTACCCCAGTCTCATGAACTGGAACCTTTGTAGACTCATGGCTGCCTCTTCATGGTTCCTTGGTGTCTTTGATGGCATTGTTGATGTAGCTGTTACTCTGTCCTTCTCCTATTGTTCCCAAGCAATATCCCAGTTCTTCTGTGATGTCCCAGCACTCCTACATCTCTCACGCATGGATACTTCCACATTTGAAACACTTATTTTCATCTGTTGTGAAGTAATGCTCCTCCTCCGTTTGTCACTCATCAACATCTCATACACACGTGTAATTATAACCATCATTCGCATGAGTTCTGGGGAGGTTTGGCACAAGACTTTCACCATCTGTACTTCACATCTTATTGTGGTGGGGCTGTATTATGGAGTGGCTATGTTCATATATAAGAGACCCACTTCTAATCGATCCCCAGCCCAGGACAAGATGGTGTCAGCCTTCTACACCATTCTCACTCCGATGCTGAATCCCCTTATATACAGCCTCCAGAACAAAGATGTGGCCAAAGTATTCAGTAAGGTACTAGGGAAGAAGTAATCTAGAGAACAAATTGGATAATGGTTTACAGGGATTCTTTTTTCTCTCATAACTACTCTCTCTTGCACATTTATTTGTGAAAAAAATGAAGCCCCACGTGATTTAGTAACAAATACACACAGACTATATATATATGTGTGTGTGTGTGCATATATATATATAAATATATATATGTATTTACATATACATATTTGTATATAGGCTTTCCAGGTGGCGTCAATGCAGGAGACACAAGTGATGAAGGTTTGATCCCTAGGTCAGAAAGATCCCCTAGAGGAGGTTATGGCAACCCACTCCAGTAATCTTGCCTGGAGAATCTCCATGGACAGAGGAGCCTGGCGGGCTACAGTCCATGGGTCACAGAGTCAGACACAACAAAGCATGCACGCATGCTTGGTGATGTCAGCATCCTTTCTACCCCTCCTTATCCCTAAACTACTAACGCATTTTAGTAGTTCAGTTTTTTTTTTTCTTGCCTGTGCTGCACGGGTTTGTGGGATCTTATTTCTCTGACCAGGGATCGAACCCAGACCCTCAGTAGTGAAAGCACTGAGCCCTAACCACTGGACTGCCATTTTGGCAGACAGTAGATTCATAGACAATGATACGAAGTAATAGAGACATCCCAGTTTCTCATATTGGTAAGAAACATCTTGAAAAACTAGAGTACAATAATACAACCAGAATGTTGACATTGATACAGTCAAGAAACAGAACACCTTTGAAACCACGAAGATTTTTCATGTGGCCTTAAATCACACCTGCCTCACTACCTCATCCTTACCCATGGAAGACACTAAGCTCTTCTCTATTTGTGTAATTTTATCATTTTAAGAATGCCATATATGTGGGATTATACAGTTGTTTGTAACATTTTGGGATTGACTTTTTCACCTAGAGTGGTTATTTCAATATTATTTGTTGTTAAGTGAGTTATATTAATATTTTTACTTGTGGTCTTAAAATTGATTTTTCTAAAGGCAAGACAATGTGGAAGCACTATCAACTTTCATTGTTTATTAATGAGGATAATTATAATTTGTTTCTTAATAAATTGCTTGACAGTATCTCATCATTGCCTGGCGTTTATTCCTATGTAGTATCATTATGACAACTAAACTTCACTTTTTGAGTCATTAATTTCTACTTTTCTTAAAAACAGATGATGAAAATCTGTGCAGTTGATTGTCATTGCTGAGAAGTTTCACAGGGCTTATTAAGGCAAAACTTACCCCAATGAATTTCTTGGTATTCAAAAACACCGGGTCAGTTTTTGAAAAACTGCCTAGATTGAAGGGAAAAATTGTATCAAGCTTAGATACAGATATCTATCAAGCTTAGATAGAGATGAAACACAGAGTTAAATTGATGATCTTTTTCATTGTTCTCATCTCAGGGCTCATTTTGAAATAAGTGCTTGACCTGTGCAGGTGCTGTATTTGCTTATGACGCTTACAGAGGCGAAGCATCATATATCCACTGGTCCAGCACATAGAACCCAGGAAGAAGGTATTTCGAAGAACCATGAATGTGAGAAAGAACCATCTAGTTAGGTCATCCATTTATTTCCCAAATGAAGCAGGACTCTGGATAGAGATCTATTCCTTAAGGCTGTAACTGAGATTACTAAGTTAGAAGATATGAGTAGATTAAGCATCCAGATGTATAGAAAGGAATAAAAGACGTACAGTGGGTTTCTGGCTTTAAATGATGCCCAGTAAGAGCTACCAGGGTAATGGTGATGGCTTGAAGAATGCTTAAACAACTTGTCAAACAGATGGAAAGGTCACATGCTACTCTGTGTAGGCAAGCATTTGTCTTACATATAATATCATCTATGAGAGTTCTGAACCCCAAAGCTGCTCCTGCCTCAGGGATTCCTGTAGTACAAACTAGAAACATATAAACCAAAGATAAGTGGGTTATTATGAGGCATATGAACCTCTGTTTGATGCTCACAAAGAAAATATGAGGGTAGCACACAAAGAGAATGGCATTCCCCAAAACACCAAGTCCAGTTTGAAAGAGAAAAGCAATTCCCAGGATGCCATCCATTGAAATCATTCTGACATTTCATAGATTGAAGGACTTCAGGATAAACTTCTGACTGTGTGGATCACAACAAACTGTGGAAAATTCTTAGAGATGGGAATACCAGACCACCTGACCCGCCTCCTGAGAAATCCGTATGCAGGTCAAGAAGCAACAGTTAGAACTGGATATGGAACAGCAGACTGGTTCCAAATCAGGAAAGGAGTACGTCAAGGCTGTATTTTGTGACCCTGCTTATTTAATTTATATGCAGAATACATCACGTGAAATGCCAGGCAGAATGAAGCACAAGCTGGAATCAAAATTGCTGGGAGAAAGATCAATAACCTCAGATACACAGATGACACCACCCTTATAGCAGAAAGTGAAGAAGACCTAAAGAGCCTCTTGATGAAAGTGAAAGAGAGTGAAAAAGTTGGCTTAAAACTCAACATTCAGAAAACTAAGATCATGGCATCTAGTCCCATCACTTCTTGGCAAATAGACGGGGGAACAATGGAAACAGTGAGAGACTTTATTTTATTGGGCTCCAAAATCAGTGCAGATGGTGACTGCAGCCACAAAATTAAAATGTTTGCTCCTTGGAAGAAAAGCTATGACTAACCTAGATAGCATATTAAAAAGCAGAGACATTATTTTGCCAACTAAGGTCCTTCTAGTCAAAGGTATGGTTTTTCCAGTAGTCATGTATGGATGTGAGAGTTGGACTATAAAGAAAGCTCAGTGCTGAAGAAGTGATGCTTTTGAACTGTGGTGTTGAAGAAGACTCTTGAGAGTCCTTTGGACTGCAAGGAGATCCAACCAGTCAATCCTAAAGGAAATCAGTCCTGAATATTCATTGGAAGGACTGATGCTGAGGCTGAAACTCCAATACTTTGGCCACCTCATGCGAAGAGTTGACTCATTGGAAAAGACCCTGATGCTGGGAGGGATTGGGGGCAGGAGGAGAAGGGGATGGCAGATGGCTGGATGGCATCCCTGACTCAATGGACATGAGTTTGAGTAAGCTCGAGGAGTTGGTGATGGACAGGGAAGCCTGGCGCGCTGCAGTCCATGCGGTTGCAAAGAGTCAGACATGACTGAGTGATTGAACTGAACTGAATCTGTTTTTTAAAATTCCTCATTTTAGTAATTATTTCCTGTGACCTCAAGAGGCATTAAACTAGTAGAGAGTAAAGGGAGATGGAGGTGTACAAAGAAGTATTGTGTGGGTGTTAGAAGAAAAATAGTAAGTATGGGAAAAATAAGAAGAGATACAAACTATGTGTATAAGAGGAAAGTGTTAGAAAAGGAAAACATTTACAGAAGAAAGAGAAAGGGTGAGGAGGGAAAGTGGTGAACTCAGGAGAAATGGTAATGAGGAAATGACAAAAAGCAAAGTTAGGGAGGAAGTTTAGCATTGAAAAACATATCACAAGGGAAATTAAAGCCCATCAAAATGTAGTGGGAAGGGAAGAAATGAAAGAAAAGGTGCGAGTACAGTAGACTGGGATGAGAGAACCAGGCACTTAGCATGTCCTTCCTTCTTCCTTGGTGAATTGCAATTATGACCTTCAGCAATTTTCTGCTCCTTCTTCTGCCACCAGGCTACTGGTAAAGGCATAGTGATTCATTTAGGAAGATAAATATTAATAAGTGCTGTTTTGTGAGTCAATAAATTTAAGGCAGTTCACTCATGGTTTTTGGGCTCTGCATGTGAAGCAATTTCCCACACTGAACACCTTATTACTGAATGAACTGGTATGCAGAAAGCTTGAAGATTTACATGTGCATGGGTCTATTACTTTAAAGATTGAGAAAGAAATATTTAAAGATCAGTATATCATGGAACAACAGACTGGTTCCAAATAGGAAAAGGAGTACGTCAAGGCTGTATGTTGTCACCCTGCTTATTTAACTTCTATGCAGAGTACATCATGAGAAACGCTGGACTGGAAGAAACACAAGCTGGAATCAAGATTGCCAGGAGAAATATCAGTAACCTCAGATAGGCAGATGACACCACCCTTATGGCAGAAAGTGAAGAAGAACTAAAGAGCCTCTTGATGAAAGTGAAAGTGGAGAGTGAAAAACTTGGCTTAAAGCTCAACATACAGAAAACGAAGATCATGGCATCCAGTCCCATCACTTCATGGGAAATAGATGGGGAAACAGTGGAAACAGTGTCAGACTTTATTTTTTGGGCTCCAAAATCACTGCAGATGGTGACTGCAGCCATGAAATTAAAAGACGCTTACTCCTTGGAAGGAAAGTTATGACCAACCTAGATAGCATATTAAAAAGCAGAGACATCACTTTGCCAACAAAGGTCCGTCTAGTCAAAGCTATGGTTTTCCCAGTAGTCATGTATGGATGTGAGAGTTGGACTGTGAAGAAAGCTGAGAGCCAAAGAATTCATGCTTTTGAACTGTGGTGTTGGAGAAGATTCTTGAGAGTCCCTTGGACTGCAAGGAGATCCAACCAGTCCATTCTAAAGGAGATCAGTCCTGGGTGTTCATTGGAAGGACTGATGCTGAAGCTGAAACTCCAATACTTTGGCCACCTCATGCAAAGAGTTGACTCCCTGGAAAAGACTCTGATGCTGGGAGGGATTGGGGGCAGGAGGAGAAGGGAATGACAGAGGATGAGATGGCTGGATGGCATCACCGACTCAATGGACATGAGTTTGAGTAAACTCCGGGAGTTGGTGATGGACAGGGAGACCTGGCGTGCTGCAATTCATGGGGTCACAAAGAGCTGGACACGACTGAGCGATTGAACTGAACTGATATATTCCAGTGAGCTTTCCTTAATGTTCTAATCCATTGGTTAAAATAACACTGTTTAGAACACATTGTTCCACATTCCATGAGAATTCAGCATTTCTAAATAATTAAGCATTGCTAATTGTGTTGGTTGCTTTAGGGTTATTTGAAAACTGTGAAAAGAATCTTGTGAATGGGCTACATGTGGTTAAAACAATTTTCATTTTAAATGAACCATTTGTAAAAATGTGAAAGTCAAGGCAGCAACTTAGATATTTCAAACTGGTGGTCCAAGGCCTAATTTAAGAACAAGCCTGTACCGGTTTTCCATTGAGAAATATGTGAAACTAAATTTAAAATATAAATATAAAAGATAGTTTTAAGAGGAAAATTAATAGTACTGCTAGGTAGTAACCTAGTAGGTAGTAGCAGGTTAGTAGCATTGGTAGTAACCTGCTAGGAAATTACAAGTGTGATTTTGAGAATATTTAAAATTTTGGGGTCACTCAATTTTTCAAATATAAGCCTCATATTTTCCCACCCACTAGGAAGGTAGCCTCCCACTTTATCTTTTAAGGACTTTTCAAAGAGTTGTTGTTCAGTCAGTCATTCGTGTCTGACTCTTTGCAACCCCATGGACTGTAGCACACCAGGCTTCCCAATCCCTCACTATCTCTTGGAGTTTGCTCAAACTCATGTCCATCGAGTCGGTGATGCCATCCAGCCATCTCATCCTCTGTTGTCCCCTTCTCCTCCTGCCTTCCATCTTGCCCAGCATTAGGGTCTTTTCAAATGAGTCAGTTCTTCGCATCAGATGGCCAAAGTATTGGAGCCTCAGCTTCAGTATCAGTCCTTTCAATGAATATTCAGGATTGACTTCCTTCAAGATTGACTGGTTTGATCTCCTTTCTGTTCAAGGAACTCTCAAGAGTCCTCTAGCACCGCAGTTTGAAAGCATTGGTTCTTCAGCACTCAGCCTTCTTTACAGTCCAACACTCATATCCATACATGACTACTGGAAAAACCATAGCTTTGACTAGACAGACTTTTTTGGGCAAAGTGATGTCTCTGCTTTTTAATACGTTGTCTAGGTTTGTCATAGCTTTTCTTTCAAGGAGCAAGCATCTTTTAATTTCATGACTGAAGTCACTGTCCTCAATGATTTTAGAGTACCAAAAAATAAAGTCTCTAACTGTTTCCATTGTTTCCCCATCTACTTGCCATGAGGTGATAGGACCAGATGCCATAATCTGAGTTTCTTGAATGTAGAGTTTCAAACCAACTTTTTCATTCTCCTCTTTCACCTTCATCAAGATGCTCTTTAGTTCCTCTTCACTTTTTACCATTAGGGTGGTGTCATCTTCATATCCGAGATTATTGATTTCTTCCGGCAATCTCCCGGCAATCTTCCAGCCTGTGATTCATCCAGCCCAGCATTTCACATGATGTACTCTGCATATAAGTTAAATAAGCAGAGTGACAATACACAACATTGATTTACTCCTTGCCTAATTTTGAACCAGTCCATTGTTCCACATCTGTTTCTATGCTTCTTGACCTGCGCTCAGGTTTCTCAGGAAGCAGGTAAGGTGATCTGGCATTCCCATCTCTTGAAGAATTTTTCACCATTTGCTGTGATCCACACAAAGAAAGGTTTTATTTTAGTGTGATCAATGAAGCAGATGTTTTCCTGGAATTCCTTTGCTTTCTCTATGACCCAGTGAATGTTGGCAATTTGATCTCTGGTTACTCTACCTTTGCTAAATCCAGCTTGTACATCTGCATGTTCTCGGTTCACATACTGCTGAAATCTAGCTTGAAGGATTTTGAGCATAACCTTACTAGCATGTGAAATGAGCACAATTGTGCAGTAGTTTGAATATTCTTTGGCATTGCCCTTCTTTGGGACTGGAATGAAAACTGACCTTTTTCAGTCCTGTGGCCACTGCTAAGTTTTCTAAATTTGCTGACATAGGTAAAGATGGTCAAAAATAAAGTAAGTCCTGAGGAGGTAATGTACAACATGCTGATTTTTGTTAAAAGAGGTTACACTGAAAATATACTAAAATGGACAGTATGTTGGGTCATAATTGAAGCCTCGCTTCAAAGGACCAGAAGCATTCACTTTGCTATTGGTTACAGTGCATTATACTAGAAATCAATAATAAAAAGGTAATCAGATCATCTATACCTGCTTGGAAATTATGGAACATACTCCTAAATAACACGTGTCAAAACAGAAACCACAATAAAAAATAAATATTTTTACTCAATTATATAGGCACATCATATTAAAATTTGTGGATGGTGCAAAAGAAAAAGGAAATTTTATAGATGTGAATGCACTTCAGAACATAAGAATGCCTGAAAATATGTAGACTAATCTTCCATCTCAAAAAAACTGAGCAAAAGAATAGGAACTCAAACTCAAAGGAAACACAAGCAAAACAAAAAGGGATGCACAAGAAAACAAACATACAGTGGGAGATAATTAACAAAGCACCAAGAATGGCTCTTTGAAATACATTCTTGTCAAATGCAAATAAAATAGTCACCAAAGTAGACCATGTCCTGAGCCATCAAATGAGTATCTGTAAATTTAAAATTGAAATTTCACAAAATACCAAATTAGAAATCAACAACAAACATACCAAAAATTTACAGATATTTGGAAATAAAAAATAACCCATGGGTCAAGGAATAAGTCAAGTGAGAATGAAAATATTTAAACTATAAGATAATAGAAGGATAACATAATAAAATCCACAAAAGAAAATACACATACAAAATTGTATGAAGGAAAACACAGAGCTCTGAAGAGAAATTTATTTATTTTTTAAATTTATTTGGCTGTGCCAGTTCTTAGTCACAGCATGCAAACTCTTATTTGTGGCATGTGGGTTCTAGTTCCCTGACCGGAGATCAAACCCAGGTCCGCTGCAGTGGGAGACTGAGTGTTAGCCACTGGACCATCAGGGATGTCCTGAAATGAGAAATTTAAAAGTCAGGGATCCGTTTCCACATTAATCAGATAGAAAAAAGAAAAAATTCAAACCAAAACAGTAGAAGAAAGGAAAGAGTAACACTAAGAGAGTGAAAAATAATTAAAATATAATAGCAAAATAGGGAAAATGAACAAAATAAAAAATCGTTAGTAAATTTGACAAACCTCTAGCAAGCTGTTGGGAAAGTAGCTGGATGCCCCATGAGTCCTGATGTGCCAAGTTTTCTCTGCTTGAAAAAACTTTGGTCACCCTCCTGAACCTTCTCCTAGGCCCGTCTGTGCACTCGCTTGTGCACTCGCTTGAGAATTCCAGTTTTAGCAAGAACAGTGTGTGTCAATTTAACCAGAAATCCACCACCATGACCTGTGATTGCCCTCAATTTCTGATCCATTTCCTCATCCTCCATCATCCCCCAGGTGATGTCCGATCTCTGAGGATACAATAAACCTGGATCTACAGGTGTTTCATAAAATCTGGAAAATGGAACAAATGTTTTGTCAATGCAGAGTGGAGAGCTGTCACCCTAGAATACAGAACGTACCAGAGAATAGTCCCTCTAGTGACAGAATCTAACAGAAAACCAGCCAGCAAAGGGGAAATGTGTTTTGCAGAATCACAGCCCAAGCATCCCCAAAGTGCAACACACAATTGGGATCTATGAGATTCATATCATATATTTTTATGCTAAGCTCACGTGCTTATATGAGTTTTCCTATTCTAGATTACCCTACTGAAAAGATTTTTAAATCTTATTTCCAAACTTTATTACATGGGTAACATTATGTCTTTACATATTTTCTGTAAAGTAAATTCAATAGAATTATTTCGCATGTCTTCTATCTATTCTTTTATTCCCTTGGGCTTCAGATCCAAATCTGAGTATCTAGACCTGTCTCAGTTACTGAGAACTTAGAGATTTTCTGCTTATCCCTTTAAACCATGATTCTCAGAGTTTCTTCTACACCCTAATTTATCATGCTATTTTTGATAATAACTTTTAAAACCAACTAAAATATATTAGGTGAACATCAAGCTACTCTCACATCTGTCGATGAATTATAGTAAATAATATTTATGACCTAGAAACATGACCCTTGCACTTCTAAATTTCTCCAATGAACTGGACTGTTCATATCAGACTCCCACTTAAAGTTTCTTTATAGAAGACTGCTGCTGCTGCTAAGTCACTTCAGTCGTGTCCGACTCTGTGCGACCCCATGGACAGCAGCCCACCAGGCTCCCCCATCCCTGGGATTCTCCAGGCAAGAACACTGGAGTGGGTTGTCATTTCCTTCTCCAATGCAGCAAAGTGAAAAGTGAAAGAGAAGTCGCTCAGTCATGTCCGACTCTTAGCAACGCCATGGACTGCAGCCCACCAGGCTCCTTCGTCCATGGGATTTTCCAGGCAAGAGTACTGGAGTAGGGTGCCATTGCCTTCTCCATTATAGAAGACTAGTTAACAATAAATTCTACATTTATACTATCTCTATGGGGATGTAATGGACATAATGTAACATGGGATTAATATTTAGACATGCCAAAACACTAAGATTTAAAATTCAATCAAGCTTCCATTTGATCTAAATTTATAACCACTTAACTAAGTGAAGTAATTGAGAATTACTTTATGTAAGGGAACAAAGATTCCTGGCTGTTTCCAGACCTTTGGAACGAATTTTTTATTTTAAGGTTCAACTAACCCTAAGGATGAATTACTTTTATTTTCAAAGTTTTCAAATACATGCAGAAATCCAGTGGTCAAGGGAGAATAACTCGTCATCATAAAGGGAGAATGTGTTGGGTCCAGGAAATCACCTGAGGGAACAAACTTTTGTCAGTGTATGTTTTCCAAAGAAGGGGTAGCAAATGGAAGTCTTTGGACCACGAAATGTCCCTGTGATTCTTGAGAATGTTTAGCACTCTGGTTGTGAAATAGTAGAGCTATGCTTAAGCCAGCTCTGCTTTCAGGTGGGAGAGATGCTCCTAAATTGAGAACATCTTCATGGCATTTCTATTGGGCTCTATTTCTAAAGATGATGGACCATGTACTTTATCAATTTAAGCTGTATTAAAAACTCCTGAAGCTTCCTGAAGATTCAGAAAGTCTGCCAGTCAGGAACCTTTTTCAAAGAAGATCTGGATCAGGAATCATCCTTTGAAGATAATTTGCTTCTGATCCTAGGATTCTTCAGGTTCTCACAGGGCAACTTTGGGCTCTGGATTTCTCGGCCAATCCAAGTTAAACTTCATCCTTCCTTGGTGATCTCATACTTCAGAAGATCTCTGTCACCGTAGGCCTTTCTGAAGTGCCTCCTTTAGAAAAGGCGCCTGTGGATCCTCTTCTAAAGTCACATGTGATCTTGATTTCAATATAGTTTTCATCTGTTTCTCTGCCTCCCTCTCTCTCCATGTCTGTCACTTGTACTGATTTGTACTGTGTTCTTCCGTCTCTCTCCGTGTCTCAGATTCCCTCACTGAGGTCCCCATAAGTCATACACTGGTCCCTGTATACAGCAGAGGGGCATGAAAATATTTGTCTCTTCAGATTGGTCTCTCACGCACCAGCAGACACCTTTAACTTACTGATTTCCTGAGACACCTTCACTCTATCCCTCAGTTATTCAGTGAAACTTTTCCAAAGACAACTCTAGGAAACATTTGGTAAGATTTTCACTTAATAAGTAAAGATTTTCAGAACCTGATAGGGAATCAGAATCAGAAAGTAAATAAACCCACGGACAAAGTTCCTAACAGATCACAAGGGAATGGCAAACCACTTCAGTATTCTTGCCTTGAGAACCCCATGAACAGTATGAAAAGGCAAAATGATAGGATACTGAAAGAGGAACTCCCCAGGTCAGTAGGTGCCCAATATGCTACTGGAGATCAGTGGAGAAATAACTCCAGAAAGAATGAAGGGATGGAGCCAGAGCAAAAAGAATACCTAGCTGTGGATGTGACTGGTGATAGAAGCAAGGTCCGATGCTGTAAAGAGCAATATTGCATAGGAATCTGGAATGTCAGGTCCATGAATCAAGGCAAATTGGAAGTGGTCAAACAAGAGATGGCAAGAGTGAATGTCGACATTCTAGGAATCAGCAAACTGAAATGGACTGGAATGGGTGAATTTAACTCAGATGACCATTATATCTACTACTGCAGGCAGGAATCCCTCAGAAGAAATGGAGTAGCCATCATGGTCAACAAGAGTCTGAAATGCAGTACTTGGATGCAATCTCAAAAACGACAGAACGATCTCTGTTCGTTTCCAAGGCAAATCATTCAATATCACAGTAATCCAAGTCTATGCCCCAACCAGTAACACTGAAGAAGCTGAAGTTGAACGGTTCTATGAAGACCTACAAGACCTTTTAGAACTAACACCCCAAAAAGATGTCCTTTTCATTATAGGGGACTGGAATGCAAAAGTAGGAAGTCAAGAAACACCTGGGGTAACAGGCAAATTTGGCCTTGGAATACGGAATGAAGCAGGGCAAAGACTAATAGAGTTTTGCCAAGAAAATGCACTGGTCAGAACAAACACCCTCTTCCAACAACACAAGAGAAGACTCTATACATGGACATCACCAGATGGTCAACACCGAAAGCAGATTGATTATATTCTTTGCAGCCAAAGATGGAGAAGCTCTATACAGTCAGCAAAAACAAGACCAGGAGCTGACTGTAGCTCAGACCATCAACTCCTTATTGCCAAATTCAGACTGAAATTGAAGAAAGTAGGGAAAACCACTAGACCATTCAGGTATGACCTAAATCAAATCCCTTATGATTATACAGTGGAAGTGAGAAATAGATTTAAGGACCTAGATCTGATAGATAAGAGTGCCTGATGAACTGTGGAATGAGGTTCATGACATTGTGCAGGAGACAGGGATCAAGACCATCCCCATGGAAAAGAAATGCAAAAAAGCAAAATGGCTGTCCGGGGAGGCCTTACAAATAGCTGTGAAAAGAAGAGAGGTGAAAGGCAAAGGAGAAAAGGAAAGATAGAAACATCTGAATGCAGAGCTCCAAAGAATAGAAAGAAGAGATAAGAAAGCCTTCTTCAGCGATCAATGCAAAGAAATAGAGGAAAACAACAGAATGGGAAAGACTAGAGATCTCTTCAAGAAAATCAGAGATACCAAAGGAACATTTCATGCAAAGATGGGCTCGATAAAGGACAGAAATAGTATGGACCTAACAGAAGCAGAAGATATTATGAAGAGATGGCAAGAATACACAGAAGAACTGTACAAAAAAGATCTTCACGACCCAGATAATCATGATGGTGTGATCACTGACCTAGAGCCAGACATCCTGGAATGTGAAGTTAAGTGGGCCTTAGAAAGCATCACTACGAACAAAGCTAGTGGAGGTGATGGAATTCCAGTGGAGCTATTCCAAATCCTGAAAGATGATAGTGTGAAAGTGCTGCAGCACTCAATAATGCCAGCAAATTTGGAAAACTCAGCAGTGGCCACAGGACTGGAAAAGGTCAGTTTTCATTCCAATCCCAAAGAAAGGCATGTCAAAGAACACTCAAACTACCGCACAATTGCACTCATCTCACACGCTAGTAAAGTAATGCTCAAAATTCTCCAAGCCAGGCTTCAGCAATATGTGAACCGTGAACTTCCTGATGTTCAAGCTGGTTTTAGAAAAGGCAGAGGAACCAGAGATCAAATTGCCAACATCCGCTGGATCATGGAAAAAGCAAGAGAGTTCCAAAAAACATCTATTTCTGCTTTATTGACTATGTCAAAGCCTTTGACTGTGTGGATCACAACAAACTGTGGAAAATTCTGAAAGAGATGGGAATACCAGAGCACCCGATCTGCCTCTTGAGAAATTTGTATGCAGGTCAGGAAGCAACAGTTAGAACTGGACATGGAACAACAGACTGGTTCCAAATAGGAAAAGGAGTACGTCAAGGATGTATATTGTTACCCTGCTTATTTAACTTATATGCAGAGTACATCATGAGAAATGCTGGACTGGAAGAAACACAAGCTGCAATCAAGATTGCCGGGAGAAATATCAAGAACCTCAGATATGCAGATGACATCACCCTTATGGCAGAAAGTGAAGAGGAACTCAAAAGCCTCTTGATGAAATTGAAAGTGGAGAGTGAAAAAGTTGGCTTAAAGCTCAACATTCAGAAAATGAAGATCATGGCACCCGGTCCCATCACTTCATGGGAAATAGATGGGGAAACAGTGTCAGACTTTATTTTTCTGGGCTCCAAAATCACTGCAGATGGTGATTGCAGCCATGAAATTAAAAGACGCTTACTCCTTGGAAGGAAAGTTATGACCAACCTAGATAGCATATTCAAAAGCAGAGACATTACTTTGCCAACAAAGGTCTATCCGGTCAAGGCTATGGTTTTTCCTGTGGTCATGTATGGATGTGAGAGTTGGACTATGAAGGAAGCTGAGCACCGAAGAATTGATGCTTTTGAACTGTGGTGTTGGAAAAGACTCTTGAGAGTCCCTTGGACTGCAAGGACATCCAACCAGTCCATTCTGAAGGAGATCAGCCCTGGGATTTCTTTGGAAGGAATGATGCTAAAGCTGAAACTCCAGTACTTTGGCCACCTCATGCGAAGAGTTGAGTCATTGGAAAAGACTCTGATGCTGGGAGGGATTGGGGGCAAAAGGAGAAGGGGACGACAGAGGATGAGATGGCTGAATGGCATCACTGACTCGATGGACGTGAGTCTGAATGAACTCCGGGAGTTGGTGATGGACAGGGAGGCCTGGCATTTTGCGATTTATGGGGTTGCAAAGAGTCGGACACAACTGAGCGACTGATCTGACCTGAACAAATCACATCCGTCAAAGCCGGCCCTGGGTGGGCTTGAACCACCAACCTTTTGGTTAACAGCCAAAGGTGCTAACTGATTGCGCCACAGAGCCAGACACTATAGAGTTTCTTTTCCAAGGATGTTATTTTTTGTTTAAACTGTATATAACATTTTAGAAATGCATCTTTTGCTGGGTAATAATACAGATATTATACCTAGTAGAGAAAAAGTGGAGTGTCAATTAAGTGGGCTGGGATGCGTAACTGTTGTTTACCCAAACATGAGCTTATTCTAAGGAAAGACATCCAGACAGAACTTATTCTCATTTCAGTGAGAGAGTTTTCGCTAATAATTCAATTGACGAAAAACCCCTCGAAGGATTCCGTAGACACGAAGATAAATTAAATGGGAAAGACACGAGTAAGAGCAACAAAGATGGGTAAATAATTTAGAAGAAAATCTGTTGTTAAGTTTTCCAATAGAAAGTTGGAAAAGTTGAGGGGAAACAAATGACCATCACAAAAGCCAAGCCTACCAAGTTGTTCCTTGAAAAGAATTCAGGCGAGGGCTTCCTTTAGGTGAGTAGTTTGGGCACTTTCACATTTAGTTAAGTGAAAGCCATAACTCTGGTCTCCATTGTCTTATTATTTCATATTAACTAGTGCTTTATTATGAATTTCTGTCCTGAATGTTCAAATGGGTGCAATAGTATCAATAAAATGTACCTAAAAGTGCACGGCATTTTTCATTAGGTTGTTTATTTTCTCTTTATATATATAGTACATATTATATAAATATATAAAAATATATTTAAAATATAGACCCTTAACTCAATCACACACAGTAGCTCACGGGTGGGATGAGTGGGCAGGAACTGACAAGAGTCCCAGTTATTCTCAGGTCCCTTGAGACCAGTCCTGGGTCACTGCCTGGTCTTCGCCCTGGAAGCTGCCACCCATTGAAGCCCTCACCCACTGAAGCCCTTGTACACCAGATGTGCTTCTCAAACACATTTTCTTGTCCTTCCCTCCCCTTTTACCCTTCCCCTGTGGTTTCTAGGGTAATTCCAACCACTCCCTCCCATATCCTGCAGTATCCTGAGACACAACTGGTGTTTGTGCCTGCGCCAGGCTCCTTTGTAAGTTCTTCTGCATCCTCCTGAGTGATTTCACGCCTGAGAGGGGAGGCTGAGGAAAGGGAAAGCCAAAACACTTTACATTGCTGTTCACGGAAGCTTAGTTCAAGTCTCACAGGTATTCCGCATTTTAACATATTAAAAAAAAAATTAGAGCCTAGAAAAGCAAACTCTTTAACCGATTACTTTCCATTTCATTCCCCCTGGCTGAGTTTATTACTCAAATCGCTTTGTGTGTGGTGAAGGAAATGGCAACCCACTCCAGTATTCTTGCCTGGAGAATCCTAGGGACAGAGGAGCCTGGTGGGCTGCCGTCTATGGAACCACACAGAGTCGGACACGACTGAAGTGACTTAGCAGCAGCAGCAGCAGCAGCAGCAGCTTTGTGTGGGTATGAGAATGGTGGACACATTTACCAAAAAGGAAGAAAATTACCACTTCTGCTGGGAGTTGGAGGTGGGACTCCCTCTTAAAGGTTGGGAAATCTAATTAACACAGAATCTTCCTCTGCTGAGGATAGGGTCACATCAAATAAACCCATCTAAGTTGAAAGCATCTGTAATTCCAAAATGCATTTAATATACCTAACCTACTGAACAGCGTAACGTAGCCTGGTGGTGGTGGTTTAGTTGCCAAATCTATCAGACTAGGCTTCTCTGTCCATGGGATTCTCCAGGCAAGAATACTGGAGTGAGTTGCCATTTCCTTTTCCAGGGGATCTTCCTGACCCAGGAATCAAAGCCGGGTCTCCTGCATTGCAGGCAGATGATTTACCAACTCTACCCTAAATGTGCTCAGAACACTTTCATTAGTTGGGCAAAATCTAACCTAAAGCCTATTTCATAACTGTGTTGATTATCTCATATTATTTATTGAATACTGTACTGAGAGTGAAAAGTAATCATTTACCCTTATGATTGAATGGCTGCCCAGCTCCAGGAGAGTATCACACCACTTATCAATGGCACTAGCCATGGAAAAGATCAAAATTCAAAATTGGAAGTAGTTTCTACTGAATGTGCAACACCTTTGCACTGAAGATAAAAAATTAAACACTGAACCATTTTAAGTCAGGGACCACAAGCAATCCACTGAAACATTAACTCTTAGGGAAACGGCACATTCCTGAGGCTTAGACAAAGGGTTTTTCCCCTTTCAACTCTATAGTATTGTTACAAGACTACTTCCAGAGATATGAAGAACAATGTAAAAGTAAACTGAGGAAGAGTGCTTTGTGATTTTTGGACATTTTCAGGAATTTCATATGCCTGGACACACCTATCAAGAGCCCTCCTACTCTCTTTAGCAGAATCCCATTCCTCATCTTACCAATTTATCATTTTCTGCAAATGCAGGGTCCTACCTTCTTGGATGGTGTGTAACTAAGTTGATTCAAAGAATTCATTGCAACAATAGGTTCCTAACTTAGTCTAACAGTCTAATTATATAGGGGATGGTTGAGTGCTGTATCACCCAGTTTGCAACACTTGGTATTAGATTAATCCATTCATATTTGCAGTAACTCTTCACTATATGTCACATGATGTTCATGCAATAAACATTTACCATATACACATAGGCAAAGCAACTGGGGAAGATGCTGGTAATAAAAAACATTAAGGAGCAACTTGTGTCACATATAAGCCTAATTTTAATGATGGAAATGTGGAGATGATATGATTTTGTATGCTTGTGTATTAAACAAGTTAACTCATATAAAAAACTTAAGCATTGTTCAAATGGGGACAAAACTGGAAGTATAAAAAAGGTATTTTCCTTTCAAAGGGCTTAGAAGTGAGGGAATCACAATTATAGTTCCTGGGAAATCGATTTCCTTCCACCCATTCTTATTTTCATTTTTCACTCCACTTGTGACTTACCCACCCATAGGTTTGAGCTCTACATGCAGAACTGTTTAAACTTGAGACTGAAATGCTGACTTTGAATATCCTTATATATAACATCAATCTGGAAACACAAGTTCATTCATTCAAAAAATTGAGCCCTACGTGTGTTTTACTGTTAGTAACTTAAGTTTCTTCATCTTCGTATTCTCTATGTAGGAGAAGTGACAACAGATACTCAGAACTTTGAATAAATGAATATAACAGCTTGTCAGATTCTGAAACTGGATCTTCCTGGTTCACATGGAAGACATCATGAAGAGTCCACATGGAATAAACCCACATGAAATGAGCACAGATGTGTTTGTGTGCTGAGTTTTGAGGACTGTGAAAAATGTTACACCTAACAGATCATAATTCATTTCTTTCCTCCCAAATAAACTGCACTTATCAAGTTGAGATCTTAACAAAATTTGGTTATTTAGAGCCAAAGTAGGTGAATCCACTTGACCCAAAGAACACAATGATAATTACATTGATGACAGTTAAGCAGAAAGAACAAAAAGAACCTAAGAAAATAAATGGCACAAACAAAACTCAAATGACTTTACTATTATTGCTCTAACACTTCCTGTAAGTTTAAAAGCCAGAATTTTAGTCTATTATGAGGCTGTGTATAGATATTTTTCAGTTTTTTGTTGACATCTCAGTTTTCATTTCCCATCAGTGGCTTACATGCATTCTATCACCTCCAGAGCTGCTTTGCATGTTGTTTGTGAACCTTCCCTTGTCTAAGCGTAGACAAAATGTATAAATGCACCAGAAGGACATTATGTGTGCACAACTACCTCCTAGGCTTTGCCCACCTTCACAACAGTCTGAACCCAACACGTCATCCATGGAGTTTTGTTTGCAATTATAGGAGTTTATCAGGCTCTTTCAGACTTTGGTTCACTTCTCAGGATGTTGCTGACTTTCCCAGATAGAATCAATCAGGCCTTCTCATGGCCTCACTCTACCTCTTATATACATCTGGCATGATGCCTACAGTACTTCTATACATTTATTTCTTAAACATCTGTCTTTTTTAGCAGTCTATAAGACTTACACCAAGAGCCATGTGTCCTCATATAGTGACTTAGTAAACGTTGAATTAAATAAGTGTTAACAACAAGGCCTAAGAAACTGATTAGATAGGTAAATGTTGAATTAGGTAAGTGTTAACAACATGGCCTAAGAAACTGATTAGATGGAAAACTATCCAGGTTAAAACGGAGGGAGGTATCCTGTGTCCAGAAGATGGAGCGAAGGTGGGTGAATTCTGTCCAACACACAAGTTGGAACTTATCCAATGACCATCTCCACCCCCCCACGCCATAAACTACAAAGGCATGTTAAAAATATGTATTTACATATATCTTTTTCTATTCTATAAATATATTTTGAAGGTGGCTCCCAAGCCACTCTAGCCCATTAACCCCTGTCCCTATTAATCTTTTCTAAACAAAAAGGATGTTGCTGCTGCCCAATAATGTGGTTGGTAAACAGCTGTCTGGACTAGCCATTATCACTCTAATTCAAGGTAAAGGCTGTTCCTGGGGCCAGAAAGTAGGACTTTTAAAGGGTCCCAGTGGGCAGAAGGCAGGAAGCCAAGAACTGAACAAGGTAAAACAGACATGAGCAGACTAGCATAATCATGCTGGTAAGAACTAAGTGCCTCAGCCAGGCATGTACAGGAGCTGGAAGGAGGAAGAGGAGAGGCCTACAAAACTTCTGAGGAACTCACCAGACTCCTGGTTTGAGAAACACAACAGAAAGTCCGCCTGGGTAGTCATTATAAGGTAGACAGGACGCTGGGCTGGGCTAGGAGGTGGAAGGGGCCTCTCTGACCCTCAAGAGTTCCTGGCCGGTGAGGAGTTCCCCCTGCTTTCTGAGGGTGTAGGGGCTCCAAAGATCTTGGCAAGAAGCCCTCGGTTGGAGCGGGCCTGGTCCTGAGCGTTAGCCAGGCGAGCTCGTTCACGCCCCCCTGGCCGAGCTGCCTTCCGGGCCCTCATCTCCTGCTCAGTAGGACGCTGGGCAAAGGCCCAGGAACCATTCGGGCGGGTAGAGTCCCCATCAGCCGCAAGAAAACGCTGTCCGCGCTCCACACTTCGAAGATAGAAGTCAGTCTCACGCTTGGCCTGGGCAACCTCAGCCCTCAGACGCTGCCTGCGCACCTGGCGCTCAAAAGCAAGATGCTCGCTGAGGTGGGACCAGGTAAAACGGTGCAGGTACTGTGGACAGGAAAACAAGAAAAGATCTGAGTAAGGCAGATCACAGATGGGGAGTTGATGGAAGGGATGGGCGCCAAAAAGATGATAAGGGTGCGTGGGCTGTGGCCGCGAAGGCGAGAGGGTGAGTGGTGCGGTAGACAAGCCAATCCCCTCACCTTGAGGTTCCACAGATCATAACGGAAGGGGCTGCGCCTGCGGGAGCCCATGGGCGTGTTGTGAAGACTGACCGCCACACGCTTGGCTACTCGCTTGTCCCGGAACTCCACCCAGCCCTCCGTGTAGTCCTTGCTGTACTTGGACCGCTTTTTCCCTCCGGCGGCGGAGGCAGCTGCTGCCTTCTTCTTGCGCTTCACGAACCCGTCTGGAGTCCAAGACAAAGCAGTGGTCAAAGAGGCCCATACAGCATCCACTCAACAGCACCTCCCACTCACCAATTCTCCAGACCTCCCCGCAGGCCAGGATCCCACCTTGTCTTTGCCCATAAGTGGCTAACTGTATAGTCCACACTTTACCCCTCATCTAAACTCAACCTTTTCCTCAAATGTTAATTCTTTTATCATTACGTCTGCCCTAATCGTTCTATTTAAAACCTGCACAGGCCCCCAACCCCAATTAGTGACTGAATGGGAGTTGGGCGCGGCCTATCATATATTGTTTCTTGACCTGGGCCTCGACATGACAAAGAGGTACGTTCAGTTTTGTGGAAAAATCACTGAGATTTTAATTCAGGCCTACTCATTTAACAAACTGGTAAATTCGCCTCAAGAAAGTAGGGTGGGCGGAGCCGAGATTAGAATCCAAAAATTAGCGAAAAATTTAGGCTCAGCTAGGTATACAAAGCTACCCACATTCTGCATTTCAGCCTTCTAAAACGTGCGCGTCACCTACTTACCAAAGAAAAGAGACGCAGGTCCCCGGCTCCGTCAGCGCCTCCAAGCACGGCTGAGGCAACAAAACACGCACTGTGTATTCAGTGCCAGCGAGTACCACCCCTCTTCCCTCACCATCAAGGCCTGAGCACTTACCCTCAGCCTGGAAAAAAACACGCCCGACCTCCCCGTAGGCGCTGAGAAGGTTCCGTACGTGTAAAGGCCTAAAGCGGGGCGGGATGTGGCCCAGGTACACAATGCCCGGCACTACCCGTTTCTTGCTGCCACCAGCCGCGTCTTCAGATTCCTCCTGTTCCTCCTCTGCCTCTAGTTTCTGGTCACTCCCTTCCAGAGGTCCCAGCTCCGCGCCGCCCAGCTCCAAACCCTCTACCTCCATGCTTGCCGATACGTAAGACAGGGCAGCCGTAAAGCGCCGCGCCTCTGACGCACTCGTGTGCGACAGCCTGCGTTTGGTGGGCGGGGCCGGCTCGAGTGACGTCAAACTAAAAGAAAGGACTCTGCCGGAAAGTGCAGGAACTAGCGGAAAGGGCGGAAGTAGGCAGGGTCAGCCGCGAGATACAAAGTATGAGAGCCTTTGACTCCCGAGCTGAAGAGACAAAGGCGAGGTAGACCCTCCAGCATAATTTATCCTAGAGAATTCCGTGGTGAAATGCAAAAGGAGGGGGATGAGGCATGCTCTTCGGAAATTTTGGAGAACTGTTTTGGAAGTGAAGGGAGGTTTCTTTGTATTCTAGCGGTCAAAGTAGCATTTTACCCTAAGGACTCGGGTGAGACTCCAGTTGGGGGATGGCTCAACTTCTGAAGTTTACTGAAATTTCAGTTTTTTAATTAATTAAGTTTGAGTGTTAACTAATTTTCCAAATTTAATTTAGAGATTTGAGTTTTTAAAATTTAAGTTTTGAGAATGTAATTTACCTTTGCAAATAAAAGTTTTAGAAATTTAGTCAGACTTAATGTTTGAAAATTTCACTTGTGACCTTTTCATTTAGTTAAAATCTTTTTTACTTTAAAATATTAATTTAAAATTTGATTTTGTGCATAAATCATCTAAAAGTTTTAACTTGCCACAATTTCTTTTATTTTAAAATTTGGCGCCTGTTTTACATTTGTGTTAATGCATGATTTGTATTTATACTTCTGTTTCAAACATCTACTGGCAAATGTATACTTAGCCTTGATTTAAGCCACCGCTAGGACAGGGAGCTTTATTCTCCCTGGGACTTTGTTTTCACAGTGTTGGGGTCCAGGGTACCCAAAATGTGCCTCAGTGGCATACTGATTATGTTGAATTAAAGTTACTGAAGAATCTGATACCACTACAAGAACTACTGTTAGACTCTTCTGTCTCCCTAAAAGCAAGAAATCTCTCTTGTGAAAGGTATTTCCATGCATTTGGTGGAAAGACACCATTAGCACCAAAGATATTCTAGGTTAAGGTTATATAAACAAACCTTACTTCTTTAATTTACTACCTCAAGCCTAAACTCTATTTAGATTCTTCACTAGCTGGGTACCCAGAACCTAAGTTTCTTTGTCTAAAAAGTGTCAAAGCTGCCTGATTTGGCCACTTCTTAGGTCCCATTTCCATGGGACCTCCATGTTCATGAATTAAAATTTCTTTCTTTTTCTCCTGTTAACATCTTGCAACCACAGGTACTCAAGAGGAGAAGGGGAAATTTCCCCCTCCCCAACAACAGATTTGCTGTTAGATCACAAACTAATTTTCCCTCTGTTGTAGCCAAACACTCCAGAAAGCAAACTCACTCAGAAGGACAGCATGAAGGAGTGGAGTGCAGTTTATTATACCAGCGGGTCTGAGGCAGAGTTTCCTCTTTAGCCAGGGTTACCAACCAATTTTTGTGACAACCTTTTATGCCCAAGGTGTATGTGCCCAAACCCACATCCGCAAATTCTTTAAAACCCACTCTGGACAATGTTAGTAAGAGATAATCAGGTTTTAGTCATAAATTCACATTCTAAAGCTATCTGGACACACAGTTTACCCCACATCAATAGGTATTATTAAGATTTCAGAAGATAGTGATTGATTACATAGTGAGCATTGCATTCCTTCTGGCTCCGGGAGGTCTAGGTAAAGGGTCTGCCTGGTCTGGTTTTTATCCATCCCGGAGACCTGTTCAGCCGCTGGTATTTTATCTCCATGGCCTCCCAGATATACAGTCCAAAAGTTTGCTGAGAGTGTAAGATGGAGTTCTTTTCTTTTAAAAATGAAGTCAGTCCAGTCAAGGCAACCTGCTCCTTTAGTCTTTCATTCCCCTCTCTTGATGCTCTTAGCTTCTAACGTGAATATCACTTATAGGGACATATTACACATTAGGTCTTTTGGCATGTACTTGGGTAAATGTAGTCAATATCAGCGACACAAATTGGACAATATACTGGAGAATACAAGGTCCACATAACAAAATTAACAGAGCAACTGTAACAACAATTGACAGTTCGCCAATCCCCCTTTATCCATGAAAAAACAGAAAAGGTACTGAGTCATCTGACATTTGTTTTACATGAGCTTGTGTATCTCTGAGAGCTTCAGTAACGTTTCCAGACAAGACTGGGATATACACACACCACTCAACCTTTATTATGGCACAAGTCTCTCCTTGAGCAGCGGTCAAGATGTCCAAAGCCATTCTATTTTGAATTACTGCCTTTCTCATTTGTATTTGTTCAGTATTTAATGCTTGAATTGCCCTCAGGCTGTCATTTAGGGCCCTTTGGGTGAAATTAGTTAGGGCTTCAACTCTAATCATTGTACCTGTAGTGCCCAACGAAGGAACAGATGTAGCAGTCAAATAATCATACCAATGGAAAACTGATCGTGACCATCTGGCCCGTAGGGAGGGTACATTTATGGGGTCCTGTATTGTTGGCCTAATGTTCCCATGGGCAAAGGCCAGACCTAAAGTACATCTTCCTACCCACACTTAGGTACCCATGGCCACAGATTGGTCCTGCATAACCAATGAGTGCTGTTTGGAGCAATCCACCTGATTCCGGGGTTGACTCCCTAGTCCGTCCCAGGCCATTGGGTGGATTGATTTGGATCATAAGTAATTTTATAGGTCTTATAACACTGTTCTGTCCGTAGAAAGCCCATTGGCTTCAAGTCCTTTTTGTCTATTGTCTGGTTATTATATCCAGTAGTGTGTACAGCCTGTTCCCAGCAAATGTCAGCTATCATAACAAGTTGTCCCTTTTCTGGAGTAATCTACATAGATTCATTTCATATCTGGTAAAATTGGTCAAAATACCTGTTTTTTTTTTTAATTGTTTGGACATTGGCTATCACATAATATTGATAAGCATTTTCTGAGCTAAGAATACAATTAAAATGTATCCTGTGGCCTTTTGTCAGATCATCAGCCTTTTTATCAAACCAATGGGTAGTGGCTGCTGTAATGACAGTTTCCACATTCGACTTTTGTTGTTTCATCTGAAGAAAATAGTCACATAAACTAGGCATGTCACCCCTTCGTAGAGGTGACACCCACCATGGGAGTCCATCCATGATGGACATGGGCATAGCTCCACATACCCAGCAGTTAGATCTATTGTGGAAGTCAGCATAGGAATGTGCCCATGAGATGAAAACGTTGTCTTATGCTGAAATTAGGGTTAGTCCCAGGATACCAGAAAGTCCGTGTAGTAGGAGTTGATTGCGGAGCTTCATTTTTTCTTTTTAAGATGATCTTGGTTTCACGGAGATCAGCGAGGTCCTTTTGTATAGTCCACTCGGCATCCTCCAGGTCTGTGTGGTATGTCCTCTTCACCCTCGTGTGATGGATCCAGGGAGTGACACCTGCAACTTTAACTGCCTTAGGTGTAGTTAGTACAACAGTATATGGATCTTTCCAATGTGGGGCCAAGGAGTCATGCTTCCAGTCCTTGACCCACACTTGATCACCGGGCACAAATTCATGAATCTGCTCCCCAAGGGGGAATGACATCCATTCTTGGACAAACTTAGTTCCCTGGTTTATCACTTTACCTCATTTTTCCATCCTCTGTGAAATCCCATCCCCCTCTTACATGGCAAATTTGCCAACACCTGTCTTACTATGGGAGGGGGTCTTCCATAGACAGTTTCATAAGGAGAATAACCGTGGGAACATGAGGTCATTCTTAATTTGAGCAAGGCCACCAGAAGTAAGTCCATCCATGAACCCTCAGTCTTTATGATCCATTTTGAAAGTGTATCTTTTAGGGTTTGGTTAGTTCTTTCCACCATTCTGGAACTCTGGGGTCTATATGCTGTATGTAATTTCCATTTGACATTTAGAGGTTTACATAGTTGTTGAATTAAATTGGCTACAAAAGCAAGACCATTGTCTGAGCCTATACTGGTTGAGAACCCGAATCTGGGGATTATTTCTTGAATCAGACAATGAGCCACTTCATTTGCTTTTTCAGTTCAGGTGGGGAATGCCTCCACCCAACCTGAAAAGGTACGTACCACGACTTGTAAATAATGATAGTACCAGTAGGGTTTCATTTCAGTTAAGTCCACTTCTAAATGTTCAAAGGGCAGAGTACCCTTTAATTGTATTCCCGGAGATTTCTGCTTATGTCCGGGGGTAGCATTGACCTCTGAGCAAGCAGAACAGTTCTGGGATTCCATTTTACACAAGGAAGAAAGCCGTGGTATTAAAAAATATTTCCAAATTAATTCTTCCATTTTGTCACATCCCAAGTGAGTAGCCTAGGGTACTGAGACACTAATGAAGAGGCCAATATTTCAGGAACTAGCAACCTGCCATCCAGCAGTTCCCATCAGCCCTTTTCATTCTTGGTGGCCCTTTCTATTTCAGCCAGCTGGTCTTGGGCCGGGGTATACTGTGGGACAGTTGAAGTTAACTTGGGCATTCTCAAGAGCACAAAAGCCTTAACAATCCCACCCCAGTGACTCCAAATTCTTCAGCGGCTTATTTTGTGGCTCCATCTGCCTGTCGATTTCCCCGCGCCTGCAGGGTGCCCTCTTTTTGGTGAGCCCAGCAATATATTATTGCTACTTTTTCAGGTTCCCATACAGCATCTAGTAGGGTCAAGATCTCTTCCTTGTTTTTGATGTCTTTACTGTTAGCTGTTAAGAGCCCTTTCTCCTTGTATAGGGCCCCATGTACATTGCAAAGTAGCAAAAGCATACCTGGAGTCAGTGTAAACGTTGGTCTTCTTACCTTTTGACAACTGGAGGGCCCGAATGAGAGCCCATAATTCAGTCCATTGAGCAGACCAGTGAGATAGCAGAGAACCAGTCTCAATGATGCTCTTTTCTGTGACTACCACATACCCCGACAGCCATTGTCCTTGTTTAACCAGGCTGGTGCCATCAGTGTACAGGACCCAATGTGAGTCCAGGATTGGCTAGTCTCTCAGGTCAGGTCTGCTAGCATAAACTTCTTCCAGGATTTCTTCACAATTATGTGAGGGTCCGCCTTCCCCCATAGGAAGGAATGTAGCCAGATTTAAGGTCTGACAGAGCTCAATAGTAACATGGGGGTTCTCACATAAAAGTCCCTGATATTGGGTAATCTGCTACGTTGACAACCATTTGTGGGGATCTCCTCATAGGAGAGCATTGACCTCATGGTGGACCTTTACAATTAAGTTTTGGCCCAAAGTTAGCTTGGATGCTTCTCGGACCAGTAAGGCAACCACGGCAATCACTCGAAAGCACCCGGGCCACCCGGTGGCAATGTTGTACAGCCGTTTTGAGAGATAGGCCATTGGTCTATCCCACGTCCCCATAGCCTGGGTTAATACCCCCATAGCCACTTTGTCTTTTTCAGTCACATAAAGAGTGAATGGTTTAGTAAGTTCTGGCAGACCCAATGCAGGTGCCGATGTAATTGCCAATTTTAGCTTTTCAAAGGCCTGTTGCTGCCTCTCAGTCCAATTTCGTGAATTCCCTTCTGGCCCTGTTAGGAGTTCATATAACAGTTGGTCCATCTGAGAGTATCCTGGGATCCAAATTCTACAGAACCCAGTGGCTCCCCCAAATTCTCAGACCTATCGTCAGGTTTTTGGTCATGGGATTCTCAAGATTACTTCGTTTCTGGATTGGTCCAACAGTCTTTTACTCCATCTCAGGACAAACCCCAAATATCTTACCTCCTCCTTGTAGATCTGTGCCTTTTTCCTCGAAACTCAGTAGCCCGTCTCCATCAATGGTTCTAGCAAAGCCTTAGTTCCTTCCCAGCAGTGTTCTTTATTCTCTGCAGCCAACAGCAGATCATCCATGTATTGTAGCAACCAGTATCTAAACCTTCCTGGCTGGAATGAATCCAGATCGGAAGCCAAGGCTTCCCCAAAAATGATCGAGGAATTCTTAAATCCTTGTGGGAGGTAAGTCCAAGTGAGCTGTTGTTTGGTGCTCCCTGCTGGATCTTCCCATTCAAAGACAAAAATGGGTTCAGGTACCGGAGCAATGTGGATACAAAAGAATGTGTATTTTAGATACAGGCAAGTATAGATCTTAGCACTCGGTGGGAGGAGACTGAGTAAGGTATATGGGTTAGCAACAGTGGAGTGTAGAGTTATCGCTGTTTGGTTGACCTGTGTGAGGTCCTGTACAGGCCTGTAGTCCTGTCCCCCTTCCTTCTTAACTGGCAAGATCAGTGTGTTCCAGGCTGACTGGCATTCAATCATGATGCCCACCTGCTGTAGCGTATTTATATGTGGAAAGATACCAACTCGTGCCTCCAGCGGTAACTGGTACTGACATTTCCTGACTGGTATGGCACCAGGTTTGAGTTCTCTTACCACTGGAGCTTAATGTTTGGCGAGCCCGGGCGGGGGCAGGGGGGAGGGGAGGGGGAGGGTGGATATCTTTCGCCCAAACCTCAGGGAATTGTTGGATTAGCTCTCTCTCTGGATTGTTTAACCCATCAGGTTTCCCTTCTGAAAGATCATGCAACCTCCATTCATCTTGAGGGGTTACCGAGAGGGAGAGTAAATAGGTGGTCGAGCCCACTGGAGAGTGGGTCTTTCTTGGGGGGAAAGGTCACTTGTGGCCCCAATTTAGACGACAAGTCTCTCCACAACAGAGGTACTGGGCATTCAGGAATATACAAGAATTCATAAGTCACTTGATGCCCCCCACCCCAATCTGGCATTTTTGGGGTAGACAGAATGGTTAGTCAGCTTTTCCCTGGTTACTCCTACAGCAGTGACCTTCTGTGGGGAGCCACCTGTTCAGTCACCACTGACATTTCTGCTCCAGTATTCACCATAAAGTCAATAATTTGGTCCTCCACTTTTAGTTTTACCATGGGCTCTTGGGGACCTTGTGTCTTTGAGCCCCGGCACCCCTATTCAGCTTCCAGTTCAGCCAGCCCTAAAACAGCCAATGCCAGTTATTTTTCCCAGCTATTCTGGAGGCATTCATTTTTCCAATGGCCGAAGCCCCGGCATCGGGCGCATTGATTTGGTTGCAGGGCGGTCCTGGGCTTCCTTGTAGGAGGCTTGCCAGGAGACCAACACTGATTTAGAGGGGGTGGAGGTTTTGGGGAAGGCCCAGGGAGGGGCCTTCCCAAGGCCTGA
Source organism: Bos grunniens (assembly GCF_055505025.1). Lineage (NCBI taxonomy): Eukaryota > Metazoa > Chordata > Mammalia > Artiodactyla > Bovidae > Bos > Bos grunniens. The sequence goes on from NC_141187.1 coordinate 33,105,303, forward strand.
GCCAGTAACGCGATCCTCTAATCTGCTCTCTTGTTATCCTTCTCTCTGTTTTTTCTCAGCCTTCTTTTTTGCCTCCATGTCTCTGTTTCTGAACACCTTATTAGCAATGTCAATTATTTGTCAGCTGGTCGTGGCTAATACTCCCTCTACCTTTTGGAGCTTGCGTCTGATATCAGGGTAGGCTTGAGATACAAAGGTTGTATTTATCACAATTTGAGACCAAGCTGCCTCTGGATCTATTGGTGTATAAAGTCTATAGGTCTTGCATAGTCTTTCATAAAACTCAGTAGGTGTTTCGGTTTCCTTTCGGACTACTTCGGTAGGTTTTGCCATATTTATAGGCTTACGGGCCGCCCTCTTGAGATCTTGTAAAATAGCCGCCCTATATCTCTCAAGGTGGCCCCTTCCTGCCTCTGTGTTATAGTTCCAATCCGGCCTTTCATCAGGGGTGGCTAATTCTGCCTACCGCTGTGGGTTTACAGTACACTCGGGGGCCACTTCTTGTAGCCATTTTCTAGCCTCAGTATGGATCCTGTGTCTTTCTTCAGTACTGAAGAGGGAGACTAACAACTGGATTATGTCGTCCCACGTAAGACGGTAGATTCGAAAAATAGTCTCCATCAGCCTGATCATGCCTTGTGGCTCCTCCGAGTACGGTGGAGTGAGTTTCTGCCAATTTAGTAGATCCACAGAGGAAAATGGTTGGTAATAGTAGGCGCGGGGAGGCTGGTGGTAGTGTCTGTCTGCTCCCTGAACAGGCTGTTGTAGCTCTCTGCGAGGCACTTGTTGCGGGACCCTTTCCCCCGGCTCCTTGGCGGAGCGCAGCCTCGGTCGAATTCCTGTGTCTCCTTCCCCTCTTCCGTCAGTACTCACCGGGAGAGGCGGATACTGCTTAGGAGGTTCGGCTGAGGCTGAGTCCTGTGGACGTTGACTAGAAGTTCCTACCGCCGGGATCGGAGCCTGCCGAGATGGCGGCTGTACGATCTCCGAGGTAGTTGGCGGGGGAGCAGCTGGTGGAGCCCCAGCAGGCCCTGGATCGGTGGTCATTAAGGCGGTCTCCGGTCCTGGTGGAGCATTAGGGGGCCGACGCGTCATCCAGTATGGGGGAGAGGGCTAATAGCTCCCGTCCGGATCCTGCAGAATTTCTCTTTTGTCATCAGTCGATTTTTGTGCCATTGATGTTTTCCCTCTCTCTTTTTGAATGCAGAGTCTTGCCCGAGGGGGAGGATCTCGAGCCAACCACAGCCATGAATCAATATATGGGTATTGATCCGGCTGCTTCGGCGTTCCTGTGACTACTGCAGACTGCTTTTATTGGTTTTAAGTCCATGGTGCCCTCTGGTGGCCATCCTATTCCCGGAGAGGGCCGTTCAACCTCACAGAATATGCGGAGTCGGTTAGGCGTCATGTTCACCCCATAGTCTTCTTCATATCCCTTCTTAAAATGCTTAATCATGCACTCCAATACAGTTGCCTTAGATACACTTCCTCCCATCTCGCTTACTTTCTTGGACCTTCTTCTTCCTTCCCTTTTCGTTCTGTCCACAAGTTCTCGGTATCCTAAGAACTTCTTGATATTTCCACTCAATGAAACACTTAAATTGCCATTCCTCCTCCTTCTTAATTGGGGTGAGGAGAGCCTTCCTGCCAGAAGGGGGATCGGCGAGTCTTCACCTGCAGGTCCGCACAGCCGAACCAGAACACCAAGTGGTCCAAGGTTGTTTCTCCTCTCACTTTGAAAGTCTGTTCTGCCTTGGTGGGCTTGATTGGGTGCGGATGAAAACATAGATGGATTAAATATTCCACGTCCCAGACCGTCTCCGGAAAGGTCAATTTCTATTCACTCGCGTATCTTCCTCCTTTTAGCCTGACAACCCTGAGGGATCAAGAATTCCACAGCAGATGGGACACCTCCTCGGGGAGGGCATAATATACTCACACAAAGACCAAGTTTCTTCCCCCCAAAGCTCTCTTGCAATCGCCTGGTAACAATTTACCCCAAGACGACGAGGACACCACCTCCTTTGTGACTTTGACTGTCAGTGTGTGTCCCCTATTCCCTCCCATGGGGTTGATCAGGCCCCCTCTTCCACCCCGCAGGGTGGGAACCTCCTTACCTCAGCGCCTAACTCCCCTGCCGCAGTCCACTACCCACTAACGTGAAAGATACCGGCGTGGAGAAGTGGAATCTTTCCAGAAGGGCGAGGCGCCTTCCCCCCTCTAGAAGATCCGAGCCGCGAAGCCTCGGAGTAGCCCCAAATGGGACTTGTCTCTCACAGAGAAGAGTTTCCCGGCCAAAGCACGAAATGTTGTAGCCAAACGCTCCGGGAAGCAAACTCACTCAGAAGGATAGCGTGAATAGTGGACTGCAGTTTATTACACCCGCGGGTCCGAGGCAGAGTTTCCTCTTTAGCCAGGGACCCGACCGATTTTTGTGACAACCTATTATGCCCAAAATGTACGTGCCCAAGCCCACATCCCCAAATTCTTTAAAACCGGCTCTGGACAACGTTAGTAAGAGATACAGTCAGGTTTTAGCCATAAATTCACATTCTAAAGCTAACTGGACATACAGTTTAGCCCACATCAATAGGTATTATTAAGATTACAGATAGTGACTGATTAGATAGTGGACATAGCTTTCCTTCTGGCTCCAGGAGGTCTAGGTGCGGCGTCTGCCTGGTCTGGGTTTTTGTTCGTGCGCTGGTATTTTATCTCCATGGCCTCTCAGATATACAGTCCAAAAGTTCGCCGAGGGTGTAAGATGGAGTTCCTTTTCTTTTAAAAATGGAGTCAGTCCAGTCAGAGCAACCTGCTTCTTTCCTCTTTCACCTCCTTGAGCTGAACAACCGCTAGAACGGACTCGGCCCTGGCAGTTCCCAACTATGGCGAGGTCTTGAACGCGGTCCCTTCATCAAACCAGAGGCCGCTTTCCGGGCTCGCTCCCCTCATCTTGTGGCCGGAGGACTTGTCCGTTTGTGCGCGCTACCCGTGTCCTTAAGGCGCCAAGGTTCCTCCGACCCACATCTGCCTTGGGGTCGACTGCAAGGCGCCGCGCCCTGGAATGCGTACAAATTCTTGGGCCGGCTTCCTGGAAGGGGCTGTGGACGAGTTTGTGGCTCAAGATTTCCCATCCCGGTGGAACCAGGGAGCCAAGAAAGCCAGAGGATGCAAGCAGTAGTAAATCTACCCACAGTTATAATCCGAGATGACAGTCGTTGCTGAACAGGACTCCAAGTATATTTTCTAAAGTTAACTCGCCAAGTGCTCTTTGATGGAGTGGTTCTAAAGACTAATAAACTGTGTTTCTCTAGTTCTCATATGCCTGTTTCATTCATTTATGGACGAGAACTTTCTGTTAGTTGCCTCCTACTTTTTTGGAATAGGGAGAGAAACAAACGAGGTCTCGCTTTTAGCTCTTAACACCGAAGTCTTCAAAATACTGAGCCACAAAGAGTGAAATGAGAAAACCTTTGGGGATTGACTACAAGAATGAGGGAGGTGGGTCTTGTGCAAGAGTAGATGATGTCAGTTGCCACTGTGATGGCCACAATGGTAAATTATTCTGTGTTCTTTACCTTGGGTGTATTTGAAATTGTCATTGATAGAACGTTTATTCACATAAGTCTCAACGGAGAGCTTTAAAGGGCCATTGAACCTTTAGGAAAAATGAAAACATTGTGGTAGGGTGACCTACCCCTTTGCCATAAACCCCTTCTCAATTCCTTGAAAAATCAGTTTCTGGAGATTCTTTTAGCAACCCAGATGAAAAAAGTATTTTTTGACAGCTTCCTGTGCCTACCTCAGGTTCATTTGTTTGTTTATCTGTCTATTCCTACAAGATCATCGTATTTAGGCTTGCAATGCTGCTAAGTCAATTCAGTCGTGTCCGACTCTGTGCGACTCCAGAGACGGCAGCCCATCAGGCTCCCCCATCCCTGGGATTCTCCAGGCAAAAACACTGGAGTGGGTTGCCATTTCCTTCTCCAATGCATGAAAGTGAAAAGTGAAAGTGAAGTCGGTCAATCGTGTTCGACCCTCAGCGACCCCATGGACTGCAGCCGTCCAGGCTCCTCTGTCCATGGGATGTTCCAGGCAAGAGTACTGGAGTGGGGTGCCCTTGCCTTCTCCGTTAGGTTTGCAATGCTTTTCCTAAAATGAGACCTCCTTCGAGCCGGATTCGAACCAGCGACCTAAGGATGACCATCAACCAAGTTCCTACAGTCCTCCGCTCTACCAACTGAGCTATCGAAGGAGCTATTGAACAGTTGTCTTAGAATACTTTAAATAATCTTTACCTGAGTATTGTAATTTTGACTGTTTATTTCAAAAACAGAGGCAAACGTGAAAGGTGCTAGAAATATTCTAAAATTAATATGGGTAGTGATTATATAATTGTATTTTAAAAATTAATTCCCTTGAACACTAAAGAGTTTTGCTTTGCTACCCCTGTTCTATCTGCTTTAGCTCCTCCTCTCTCAATCAAAAGTGAGCCATGAGTGATACGGTTTTCCTAAATGGGTAGGACAGAATCTTGTTATCTTGAAGCGGAGTTACTTTTCAAAAAGTATGCTCCTTCGAGCCGGATTCGAACCAGCGACCTAAGGATGGCCATTAGTCAAATACCTACAGTCCTCCGCTCTACCAACTGAGCTATCGAAGGATCACCTCTGAGAACTTTTTTAGACTCCCTTTTCTAATGTCTATCCAGATGATTTCTGCTTTGATAATACGCATTCATTTTTAAAAGTATAATTCATTTTGAGCAGTCTTTTTAAAGGCTGAATAGGTCCTATGTCATGATCTGGGTAATTGCTTTCACGGATTTAATAAATATCTAAAATCCATTGGGTTGTACATCTAGGACGTTAGGATATTGTTCTATGTATATCTTAAAAGTTCTACCGATATCCCATGTCCTCCTCCCTAAGTATTACATACCTACTAGGGTGAATTTCTTGCATTACGCCCGATTTCCTGCTGTCCCCTCTAATTACCATTTCCTTTTTCTCTAAAAAAAAAAAAGTCTAGATTTGCTCAATAAATGATATAATTACTGAAAACACAATTAGGTTAAAGAGGATCCCTAAGTTGTGAACAGAGAAATATCTGGTGCATTTTCGTATCATTGTGATTCTCTTTCTGAAAATCTAATGGGAAATTGTGTGTGTTCATAGATCTAATGATGAAATATGTGGAGTGTCAATTTTTTTAGTTGAATAAATAATTTGGGTGGTTCATATTATATTGAATGATTACTGTGGTGCAATTAAAGTGAAACCAAAACACCTATGTAATTTAAATGTGAATATAAATAAATGGTTTTTCCAGAGAAAATTGTCAAACATTGAGGTTCAACAGAGATTGCCTTAGACTTGTGCCTAAAGCAGAAATAGACATAAATGGGGAATACACTAAATTATCTGGAGAGAAAAGGCTTTCTTTGGAAATACACTTAAGGAAAATATATTTTATAAATGTCTGTGCTTATTTATACAAATTTATGCAAAACTATACTATTTATACAAAATGATATTATTGAAAAATATTCCCAAATTTTCCTTAAATGGCAGTTGCCAATGCCTTCTATTTAGGAATATTGAGAGCATGTAGTCAATATTGAATTCAGTAATTAAATCCCTTTCCGTGAAAAATTAAGAAAATATCTAGCAACTTGCAGTGTTCCTGACCTAATAGAGAATTACCAGCTGGATAGGAGAAATCCTAGAAAGTGAAGTTTCTAATTCATTGTCCAGTGTCCTATCCATGCTTCAAATACAAGGTGGAAAATAGCAGATACGCCAAGTGTGAAAAATTCAGCATGGTGCTGGATTCAATTGCTGCTTCAGAGCTGTTGTGTCTTTTGGGATGCAGAAGTTTACTGGGGTGATACTTAGAGGCGCAGGAAGCTCCCAGGAAGAAAACTGAAAAGACAAGTCCACCTTTCCTCTTCCTCCTCCTTGCATTCTCCCGCTAGCTTCCTTTTTGGCAAAGGAAGGGGATGACAGAGGATGAGATGGTTGGATGGCATCACCGACTGGATGGACATGAGTTTGAGTAAGCTCAGGGAGTTGGTGATGGACAGGGAAGCCTGCTGTGCTGCAGTCCTTGGGGTCGCAGAGTCAGACATGACTGAGTGACTGAACTGAATATAAAGCCTAGTAGTAAGTCAGCAGTGTGGTTTATAGAGTCCTACCTCCTTTATCACAAGGCAGATTAAAGGATGTGTGTCTTAGTCTGCACCAGCTGCTATGACAAAATGCCATAGACTGGGTGGTTTAAATAACAGAAATTAATTTTCTCACAGTTCTGGAGGCTGGGATGTCTGAGATCAAGATGACAACCATTCAGTTCCAGGTGAGAGCTCTCTTCCTGATTTGACAGAGAGAACTCTGATGTCTCCCATTATGAGGACAGTAATCCTACAGGATCAGGGCCCCACCCTAACTACTACATTAACCATAATCACTTTCTAATTCCAAATACAGTCACATTTGGATGTGGGAAGAACACAGTTCAGTCCAGAGCAGTGAGTTTAGAGTTCAGTCAATAGTTTAACAACTGCTAAAATGTCCGTGTGAATTTTATGACAGTATTCTTGATCTTCATTTTACTTCTAATGGAAGCTAAGAGGTTCAAAATTTAATACCTAATTCAATGCTATTGGAAACTAGAACTCCTAGCTCATGGTTGAAATCCCGAAGTTGGTCCCAGTTCATAATCAGTCATCCCAAAGCTCAATCCATGGATCTGAATTGTGGAATTAGGCCACTTTTTTCTTTTTTTCATTCCAGTTCCATATTTGCATCTCTAATATAATCATGGAAAATAAATGTTAAAAAAAAAAAAATGAGTGGAGGACAAACTGACTTTTGTACCTGGGTAAATTCTATCCAAGGAAGAGTAAAGTGAGAACATGTAGATGGAGAGAAGGTAAGGCTGACCTTGAGCCGAATTTTGAGATAAATGGTGGGTTTCTACATACACTTGGAATATCTGAGTTTTGAACTCTTTTGTCTCAAATGGAGTGGGTGCAGGAAGGTGGAGGACTTTTTCCCACAGAAAGTTATTCTTTTTTTTTTTTTTTTAATCCGCCTTGATTGCACTGAAATAGAAAAGAGAAGCGCAAGCATTTAAGAGGATTAAGAGGGTTCTGGAAAGGCCTGCACAGCATGCCTACACAGCATAGGAACATAGAGTCACTTTCTTGAGTAAAATGCTCCATCTTCTCCATTTCAATTTTATCACTTTGCCCCAGTTTCATTGAGACTAGAAAATAAAACTAAACAATAAGAACAAAAAGTTTCTAATGATGGAATTTCAGACAAAGAAGTAGTTGATATTTAGATGTTGGAGAAGGACCTTCAAATGACTTTACTGCAAGTGATGGTCCTCGAAATGCCCAAGAGTTCTCTCTTCAGAACTAACTCTGTACAGTACGTAGCACCTAAAACAGTGCTTGGTACCTGGTACTCCGCAGGCCCAGAATAAAAAGTGGCACCTACTACTTTTGTTTTTGTTTTGCAGAGAATCCAGATCTAAGCATGTAACCATGATTATATTCTCTTCTCCTATTAATATTTACCCTTAGAAAAATAACTTGTACACCCTTGATCGAAATCGGGACTACGAAGTCAGAATGAAGGGAGGAATTTACTGGGACGCACATCCCCTCGTGACCTTGTGTCCACCGACGGAGATTTTTTTTTAAGCCAGACAGAAAGCAGATCTTAGGGGACATTTGTCCGAACTCTGGAGAATCTGTTTCTGGGGCTAGCTGAGTCAACTGGTGGAAAACTTAGGAATGAGGGAATTGTCAGGAACTATTGGGATGGCCAAAAGCCGAGTCTCATTGGTCGAGAAACTTGAATTGCCCTTCTGGATACACCTGCAATTTCCTTCCTGTCCCCGGTTTCCGTAGATGTGAGTCAAGTGTGAAACTCTTGCGCAATATCGAATACAGGTACAAATCGCAGTGGCCACAAGTTCTGAATTACTTTCAGATTTAAAGTGAGAAAGGAAGACAGGTTTACCTATCTACGTGGGGAATTAGCTCAAATGGTAGAGCGCTCGCTTAGCATGCGAGAGGTAGCGGGATCGATGCCCGCATTCTCCAGCTTTATGTTCCACTTACGCTTTGGCCTTTATTCCCATGCTTCTATAAATAATAAACACCTTGCTTAAACATTACCACTTAAAGACGCAAGTCAGTAATATTGATGACCTCACCTTTGTCTTCAGTGATAAGGTAGGCAAGTTTGGATGCTTTGGGTTTTCTCTCCGTTTTTGAAGACTGTCTCTACCAGGTGAATTCACACATCTACCTTCCAGTTATTTATACGTTAATGTTACATTTTTATTCTCAGAATCAATTTCCCACATGTCTGATCTCTTGAAGGTAACGTGAAATTCTTACAACTGAAACAAATGATTTCCACCTTTTTTTAAAACTTGGGAGATAATTGCTTTATGTACTTCTTAATACGATTGTGACGAGCTAAAGAATATGTAGGTATGTTTGAGGTTTTTTTTTTTTTTTTTTTTTACATTCACTCTTCCTCTTCTGAAGTCATCTGGCTGTTTCTACGGAGATGGTGGGGCTGCTGCTGGCACTAATACTGGAAATCTTGAGGAATATGGCCTGATTATGGGAGGGAAGGGCTTCCAGGTGGCGCTAGTGGTAAAGAACCTACCTGCCAGTCCAGGAGACTAAGAGACGCCTGTTCGATCCCTGGGTTGGGAAGATCCCCTGGAGGAGAGCACGCAACCCACTCACCTATTCTTGCCTGGAGAATCCCCTGGACAGAAGAGCCTAGAGAGCTACAGTCCATAGGGTTGCAAAGAGTTGAAGAGTTGGACACGATTGAAGCGAGTAAGCCGGCAAGCACAGCATGGGAGAGAAATCGCAGTGGAGAACTTGTTTGAATTGGAAGCTCTGGTGAGAGCTCGGTGAGAAAATCCAAGACAATCTAATAAGCTGTGCATCCAAGGCCCATGCTATCTTTGAAAAGAAAATTGGACCATTTTTCTTGTTTACTCTTTTGCCCTCAATTCGCATTCAAAGAGCAAGGATACTACCAGTTCTAGCCGTTAATACTGGTAGTTGCCAATGTGTTATAGGCAGTGTCTCTCAAACCTAGTTCATTAAGCCTGGACTTCTGTGTCCTACATTAACTCTCTAGGTGGTTCACTCACCAAAGTTTGAGAATTGCTTACTTAAAGAATAAAAGTTCTGAAGCATGGGAAGGAACATGCAAAGGTGTCAGGCACAAAACCCTCAGACAACTCTTCCTTACTTAATATCTTTTATAGTTGGGAACTCTTCCGTAGGTATTCGGAATCACATTTTTCAGACGGGGTAGAAGTGTGGTTAACATATTTTAATGAAATTGGCATAAAATTAACAATTATTTTCTATTGTTAACCCTTGTCTATTAATTTTCTAAAAACTTCTATTCTACAGTGGTTCTCAAATCTTGCAATACGTTCAAATTATCTGGGAGATTTTATTTTATTTTTTATTTTTGAAAAGTTAAAAATGCCTTAACTTTTTATTCCTGGTACCACTACCACAATTTACAGGGCAATATACCTGATGTAATGAAAAGAAAAAGAAAAAGACAAAGCTACAACAGATAAAAGACCTCAGAAATGTACATCTAATTGACACTACATTGCATTAATCAATAGCTGCAATTTTTGCAAACTGTGGCTATGACAGTCCTGAACAAGAAGGGTTTCCTGTTTAAGCTACAGTAACTTTTCTGACTATGGATCATCGTTCCTTCTGTGGCAGATTTTTACAGTTCCTCTAACGCATTTGGGACGACTGTCTCAAAGTAACCTGCAGCTTTCCTGACAACTCCTCGCTCTCTCTCCTGCTAAGAACTGTAGCCCTTTTCTTCTGAGTTTTTAGAACCTTCTGCTACCATATCCACCACTTCCACCACCAGATCCATAACCACCACCATAGGGACTGCCCAAACTTCTTCCACTGAAACTACCCCCTTTCATGGGTCCATAATTTGACTGCTGTTGTCCACTATAATTTCCAAAATCATTATAGTTTCCACCACCACCATAGTTACCTCCAAAATTTCCTCCTTCATTGTAACCATCATATCCTCCACCACTGCCACCATATCCACCACCTTGGTTTCCATATCCTCCTGGTCCACCACCACCGTAACCTCCTCTACTACTATAACCAGGACCACCGCCATAATTGCCACCATCCCCTCTAAATCCATTATATCCACCATTGCCTCCTCCATAGCTCCCTCTGCTGCCACCACCTCCACCACCATAGCCGCCTCTTCCACCAAAGTTTCCACCACAGCCAAAGTTTCCTCCACCACCTCCAGAGTTTCCTCCACGACCCATAAAGTTGCCAGATCCACCTCCACGACCTCTTTGTGATCCAGCAGATTGCATCTCTTGTTTAGAAAGGGCCTTTTTCACTTCACAATTATGCCCATTAATAGTGTGGTATTTCTGAACAACAATTATATCAACTGTATCATGATCATCAAAAGTTACAAAAGCAAATCCTCTCTTTTTCCCACTCTGCCTGTTTTCCATAACTTCTATGGTTTCAATCTTGCCATACTTTTCAAAGTAGTCTCTCAAATTATATTCTTCTATATCTTCTTTAATATCACCAACAAAAATTTTCTTCACTCTTAGATGGGCACCAGGCTTTACAGAATCCTCTCTAGAAACAGCTCTCTTTGGTTCCACTACACGCCCATCAAGCTTGTGCGGTCGAGCACACATTGCTGCATCCACTTCTTCAACACAAGAGTAAGTCACAAAACCAAAGCCCCTGGAACGTTTTGTTTGAGGGTCTCTCATCACCACACAATCTGTAAGTGTGCCCCATTTCTCAAAATGTTCTCTTAAGCTATCATCTGTAGTTTCAAAGCTCAGACCACCAATAAACAGCTTTCTCAACTGCTCTGGTTCCTTGGGTCATGATCCTCCATTTTGAGACCGCACTCGCCTCTTCCAACTCGAGTTCAATATGGGACCGAGAGCTACCTGGGAGCTTTTAAAACTACCGATGTCTAGGTCCCACCGCCAAAGTAGCACAAGTATAGGCGCTTTGTAAAATATTCGCAGGTGATTCTGACATCCACCCACGTTTCCCAGCCAGTAATGAGAATCACCTTTCTTTGCATAACTAAACCTAGAAGGGGAGGTAGAATTTCATCCCTCCTCCAGGGGTTGTAGGTGGCTGCCAGTAGTAGAGCATCCACCGGGAAAGAACAGAGCAAGTCCCGGAAGTTGGTGATGGACAGGGAAGCCTGGCTTGCCGCAGTCCAAGGGGTCGCAGAGTTAGACACGACTGAGCGATTGAACTGAGTACACCAGGGGGCGCTCGTGCTCCACCAGTTACTAACAATTGGTGAGCGTTGTTTCAGCAGGCCGCCCCCTCCCCCTCCCGGGTTCTTCCCGCCCGGGTCTTCTGATCCCCAGGGGTGTGGCGAAGACTTGTCCCTTGATTCCTTGATTCCTTGATTCCTGGGTCGGGAAGACCCCCTGGAGAAGGAAATGGCAACCCATTCCAGCATTCTTGTCTAGGAAATCCCGTGGACAGAGGAGCCTGGCAGTCCACAGTCCCTGGGGTCGCAAAAGAGTAGGACGTGACTTAGCGACTAGATCACCACCACCTTTGCTGAAAACGGGCCCAACTCTGATCCCCTGGTCGGGGTTCCGGACTTCTCTGCGGCACCGGCCCTTAATGAATTATGGTGCTGAAGTGCGATCGTGCGTGTTAGAATTTGTTACGGAAAACAATAGTTTAAAGAAACATATTCCCTGCACACAGTTGAGTCTTCAACAGATGCACAAGTATTTATGTAAGTGACAAAGGCCTTAAGGTGGGCGATTTAATTTAAAACCACACAAAACATGAACTCCTTCGAGCCGGATTCGAACCAGCGACCTAAGGATGCCTATGACGTTTATACACTACAGTCCTCCGCTCTACCAACTGAGCTATCGAAGGAATTACGTTTCGAAGTTGACCCGGAGAGGATGCCATCGCTGCATAAGGCTGGGAGACCATTGGTGCTTGTCGTTTTGTTCACCCATGCTGTTGATAAATACGCTCTGGTGGCCTCCACGTTTTCTTTCTTTTTTTAAAATAATCTAGACTTAGCAGCAGCAGTAGCAGCAGCAGTACTCCTTCACAGGGCGACTGCCCTGGGCCAAGGTGAAAACGGTAGCACCCACTGGTTTGCAAAAAGAAAATAAAACAATAAGGCATGAGGAACTAACGAAAATTTAGCAACAGATTGTCTTTTACTGTGATGAATGAATTTAAATAACCAGTCTTAGAATTTTAAGTACTTTAATCTGCAATTTTAACAGATAATTAATAGGAGGAGGAGGAAGAAAACAAGTACCGAGTTAAACTCTTCAAAACATACTAAGACTTCTTTAATTGACATTAGTCCCTGTAGATAAATCAGACTATCATACTAATTCTAAACTCAGAAAATAATCTGTCCATGGGGAGCTAAAATAATATTTTAAAGCTAACTCAAGGTAGAAAGTACTGTCATTCAAATACTAGTTAATTTTGCAAAGTGTGAGTCTAGTCTAATTTTCTGTGACAGTCTAAACCTCAAAATGGTTATTATTCTCTCCTAAATGAAATCCACTTGAGGTGGGAACCGACAAGAGAAATCTGCTTTGGTCTCTACGTTCCACTAAAGATCATTACATTGTCATACTGTTAGGGGAAGCACACTAATTAAAACCGCCCACCCTGGCCAGGCACCATAGTAACTATTTGCATGAGTTGTTTTATGACCGGAGGTTCTGGTAAAGAACACAACTAATAAGCCTCCACCAACCGGAAGAGTTCGGGAAAGGTCAAAAGGAGACACCACATATCCGACCACCTCACGGAACCCTCCTCTCTGGCTTGCTGAACAAGGTGTGCACCACTAGGAAGGACTCTGAGACAACCAGGAAAATAATCCCATCACCATAAAACCCGAGACTGCAAGCCATGTGACAGAGCAGTTCTCCTGGGTTCCCTTACCCTCCTGCTCTGTGCCCGGGCGCCCTTTCCCAATAAAATCTCTTGCTTTGGCAGCAATGTGTCTCCTCGGACAATTCATTTCCAAGTGTTAGACAAGAGCCCAATTTCAGGCCCTGGAAGGGATCCCCCTTCCTGCAACAATACGGTGGAGCCATACACATTGGACAAACGAACCCCTTGTGCAAATAGAACACTGAGACTAGCGTTCACTCTTCCATGGCACAAATACTTGCTTTTTGTTTGTCTGTTTCTGAATAGGTGTTGCTGCTGCTGCTGCTGCTAAGTCGCTTCAGTCGTGTCCGACTCTTTCTCCAGGCAAGAACTCTGGAGTAGGTTGCCATTGCCTTCTCCATTGTGTTAAAGTGAAAAGTGAAAGTGAAGTCGCTCAGTCGCATCCGACTCGTAGCGACCCCATGGACTGCAGCCTACCAGGCTCCTCCATCCATGGGATTTTAGGGAAATTTAAATAGAGGCAGTCTTACTCAAGCTTCAGAAGCAGGATAGCAGGCCTCTGAACAGTTTCTAACCTGCCTGGACTTTGCCAGGATTCCGAGCCTGCCTGCAAGCATAGCAAGTCAGGGAGCACTTTAGATAAGAAAGGGAGCAGGTCTTGAAATGCTTAAGCTCCTGGAGGTCTGGCCAACCGTGCCTGGGGTTTAACCTTTGACTGGCAAGATAAAACAAAAAGCATTGTAATAATGTAAAAGTAAAACCAGAGCTGCTCTTTTTGCAGCCTGGGATTACAAGTTCAGTTCAGTTCTGTCGCTCAGTCGTGTCCGACTCTTTGCGACCCCACGGACTGCAGCCCGGGAGACACCGGAAGACCCCGGAAGCCGGAAGACACCAGGCTTGCCTGTCCATCACCAACTCCCAGAGCTTGCTCAAACTCATGTCCATCGAATAGGTGATGCCATCCAACCATCTCATCTTCTGTCGTCCCCTTTTCCTCCCGCCTTCTATCTTTCCCAGCATCAGGGTCTTCTCCAAATGTTAGGTAGTTAGAATAGGAAAAAGGAGTCCAAAATGATGGTGGCTAGAAGACAAAGGAAAAAGCCTGCGAAAATGAAACAAAAGAAAATCTGTGGACCGGAGTGAGAACCTCTGGTGAAACAAACAGCCCTCTTGGCTAGCCCAGTTTACACAGGGCAGGCTCAGGGGGAAGGAGACAAAAAACTTATAACAAGAGGAAGCCAAGACGCATTGAGGTCTCTCCTTTGGGGTAGGCCCGCTGTCACCACTCGAGAGTGTATTATAATTTGCTCCCAGAATAAAACTTAGTTGTAACTGAGCTGAAACACTGGTCCACCCTGTCAAATCTTTGTTGTCTGCTAGACAGAACCGAGGAAATTACACACTACCCTGACACAATAAGTCAGTTCTTCGCATCAGGTGGCCAAAGTATTGGAGCTTCAACTTCAGCATCAGTCCTTTCAATGAATATTCAGGACTGATTTCTTTTAGGATGGATTGGTTGTTTCTCCTTGCTGTCCAAGGGACTCTCAAGACTCTTCTCCAACACCATAGTTCAAAAGCATCAATTCTTCCGTGCTCAGCTTTCTTTATGGTCCAGCTCTCACATCAATACATGACTACTGGAAAAACCATGGTTTTGACTAGATGGACCTTTGTTGGCAAGTGGGAGCCTCCAGAGCTGCTATTTGAAGTCTCACGGGTGAGATGGATGCATCACCTGGGACCCTTTCCCAACTGGACTCCAGATTGCTGTCATTTGGGACTGCCCAGTGCTGTCCAAGTGTGAATGTAGGTCGTCCCCTTTTGATGATATATATGCTGTTACTTCTCTCTGTTGTTTCTATGTCTTTTAAGAATTAAGTCAAATGATCTCTGTTATAAATTCAAATTGTTTATTTGTGTGTAACAAATGGTTTGTTTTGTTAACGAATCCTTCTAACCTAAAGCGAAAGTAAAACTTTCCACAAAACATTTAAAAGCAAGTTGCTAATCACTTAATCTGGTCATTTACCCCCTCAAGTCTTCATAAAACTGAAACATCTGTTTTGAGAGGGGCTAGTCTGAATGGTTTAAATATGAAATTTTATCTCCTCCCCAACCCCAACTGACTGAATAAGTTATCCTATTTTATAGATATACTTAATACTATCCATTTTGTAAAAGTATATACAAAAAGTATCCATCCTTCCTTCCTTTTCTACCGCTCCATATTACAATACAGAAGATTCAGGCGGTTAAGACAGGTCTTAAGGAGCTTTCAGGAAAGAACAAGTAGCAGATTTGAGAGATTCTGAGAAGTGTGTGTACGTATGTGAATAACTTGAATTTTTGTAGGTCAAGAATCACATCTGGTTCTTCCATATGTCGACTTAGAAAAAATGCACATGAGAGTTGCGAGTTGTTTTATTTGGCTCAAAAAGAGGACTGCAGCCGGAGATAGCTCTGAGAAACCGCTCCAAAGAGGTAGGGGAGGTCAGTATATATATGATTTTGGTAATGGGGAAGTGCATGCAATCAAGCTTAGATTCTCTTTTTACAGAAAGTTTCTGTTAGTCTTGTGAAGCTTCTATTAGTCATGAAGAGCAGTCATCACCGTGAAGGATTTTAGTGCTGTTCTAGATTTGAAGAGATACTAGAATTGGGTTCATAAAATCACCTCCTGATAATATCTTAAAATCACCTCCTGATAATATCTAACTGTTGGAAGACCTGTCCTACCAGTTTTCCTGGAGCACAGACTGCCTCATTTCTGCACTCCACCCTGAACTCCTTTCAGGGGGTGTTGAAGGTCAGCAGCTGCAGCAGCACATGATTTAATCCTTGTAGAGTTAGACAGCAAGCACCCATGGCAAGTGCCAATTTGTAATTGAGACATATGTTACCGAGTCCGAACCCGCTCCACTCCCTGCACAAGAGACCAGTTAACTGAGAGACGATGTGTTGAGGCAAAGAATGGGACTTTATTCTGAAAGCTAGCTGACGGAGAAGGTGGCACATTAGTACTTCAAAAGAACCATCTTATCTGGGTCTGAATGCCACATTCTTTTCTAGAACAGAGATGGGGGATGTTGAGGAAGTAAAGTAAAGGGCCATCAGTCTTGCAAAACATCTCCAGGAATGGCCACCTTGTGGAAGGGATGTGTTCATTTCTTCTTTCTTGCAGCCATTCACAAGTAGGCAGCGTCAGATTATTTCTCTGTGAGCTGAATAAAGGCACCTGAGTTTGACAGTCAAACACAGGGGCAGTGTTCTCTGAGGCAGACCATTATATATGATTATAATAACAAAAGCAACACAAAGCAAGTCAAAGAAACAGTTTCAAAAAGAGTCAGAACTGGCTCTTCCCTGCAACAAACCTAGCCTTCTTTTCGATATATTTACACAGTAAAGTATAACAATGTGAAAGTGTTAAGAAGCAGGAAAGTTTTGGAGTTCCTTTCTTTTTCGTCTTCATAAGTATTCTTAGATGCAGGTGGGAGACAAATTTTGAATGTTACCATAACCGGAAAGAACAAATCTGACTCCGTTTTAAACATATTTCTTTTACTTTAACCTTTGAACCCACATTCCTCAGTGGTAAAGAATCCACCCGCCAAACCAGGAGACCGCAGGTTCAATCCCTGGATGGCGAGGATGCCCTGGAGAAGGAAATGGCAACCCACTCCAGTATTCTTACCCATGAAATCTCAAGAACAGAAGAGCCTGGAGCGTTACATTCCAAGAGATCACAGAAGACTCAGACAGGACTTAGTGACTAAACACTTTAACCTTTGCATTCTATTAGCTTCATTATAAATTTATCGCTAAAGGGATGTTGCCTAAGGATTAAACTATACATAAAAGCCTTTTTCCAGGAACCGTGCCTCCCAGGCCTGAGGGCTTAAGGTGAAAAATACCTTTGTTTAGCTTCCAGAGAAACCCTGACCCAGCCCCCCTGTGAATGGATGCTGGAAAGAAGAAATTATCAGATCCCTCCCCCTCCCCACCCCACCCCCACCCCACACTTCAGTCTTGTGAGAACAAGGAAATATTTGCTACAACTTACTGGTTTTTTTTGTTTGTTTGTTTGTTTTAACTTGATTGCCTCACTTTCCCCTCTTTGTTCCATAAAAGACACTAGCATCCAAGCCAGACCAGAGGGTTCTTGAGGCCGTTTGACCACCATCTTCTGCAGTTGGTTGGCCTTGCAGATAAAGTCGCTATTCCTTTCCCCAACACCTCATCTCTCTATGGATTGACCCGTGTGGGACGAGAAGTAGGAGCTTGGACTTGATCACAAACTTCTGTGACGCCAGTCAGGGCCTTGCTACTAGAGGCCAGTGGGCGGGTGGCACAATTTTAGGGTAAGGCTCTAGAAGCTGCAGGCACCACTTGTTCTGAAAATCTTCCCCTTCAAAGTCCCCTGAAGCGGCACCAGATGCTTGCAGCAAGGAATCCACAGACTTCTAGAAACTGAAGAACTCCATCATCCAGTAGTGTGAGTCGCTGTTGGTGGACAACAGGGAACACCCTCCCCCACACAGTTGGGGTTTTCCTCCACCAGGCCAGCCAATTTGTTTTGCATTTGACTGAGATACCCTGTTGGAGAGGGCACTTGTTGGATTCTATCCGACTTGGAAACCAGTTTGTTTCCTTCTACTCTGTTCATTCTTGTTGGAATGTGTGCTTTTAGTGTTGGGATTTGTTTGTGCTTTTGGTGCTTTGTTGTTCTTGAACTTTTAAATATGGGAAATACGCCATCTGTCCCTAAGGAAAGCCTTTTGGGGGATTATCTTAAATAAGTGGGCAAAATATAGCTTTGAGCCTATGACTAAGAAAGAGATGATATTCTATTATGACAATGTGTGGCTCCAACATATATTAGGATCAGAAAAGTGATGACACCTGAAGGGCTCACTCAATTACTATACAGTCTTGCAATTGGAATTGTTTTGTGCAAGGGCAGGGGAAAAGGGTTAGATTCCATATGCACAGCGTTTATGCTATTACATCAAGAGGAAAAGAAGTCAGATGACTGCCAGCCTACAGTGCAGCAGTCTGAAAGGAAACCCAAGAGAAAATCTGTTGTATGAAAGGGAGCGGGAGAAAATGAGAGTGAGGGCATGTTAGTCACACCTTAAATCCCACTCTGGCCAATACGGCTCCCCCACCTGACCTGGTAACTTCAGATTGCTCCCATGCCCCAGAACTACTCACTCCTTTCATGTGTTCATCTTTTCCCTACTTATGGGGAACGATTAGAAGTTTCTATGTTAATCCCTGGGGCACAGGCACTTAGTTTCGTATTGTTAGGTAGGTAGAATAGGGAAAAGGAGTCCAAAATGGCGGTGGCTAAAAGACAAGGAAGGTCCGAGGACCACAGTGAAGACTTCAGGCAGAACAAACAGCACTCCTGGCTAAGCCCAATTTGCATAGGGCAGGCCCAGGTGGAGGAAAAAACATATAAAAAGAGGAGCCAAAGGAGAAAAGGAATTGGAAAAAAGATTGCTCTAGGCTAAAAAATAAGAAGGAAAACAAGAAAGATAGGAGCCACTCAGATGGTTGAAAGAGAGGAATATTAATGAATGAAGAAGACCAGGGGCTCCATTGGACTTGAGGCCCAATTCTAATTTCCCCACATGAACCCTGAGTAAAATTGACTAGCGAATGAGTTGATATACTTTTGATACATGCAGGTGCAACATACTCTATAGAAAACACCAAGGTGGCACCAAAAAACATCTCAATTCACCCTGCTCATGGGAGTATCTGGAGAAGAACAAAATTGTGGACCTATGTATTCACAAAATTGTGATTTGTGTCTGACTTTACTTTTCTTCCAGAGACTGTCCTCTCAAGGTCAGATCTAACTGTAGGCTAACATGTTCTTGTAGACAGCCTCTTAAATTACTGACCTCTGGCTGTTCTTTGCTATCTGGCTCAATCCAGGATCAGTTAAACTGTAATCTGAACAGAAAGTCTGGACTCTGCTTTCAGATTATCTGTCCTAAGAAAAAGCCACTTAAGTTTTTTTTTTTAGTTATTTTGATAGATGGGATTTATTAAACAATGTTATATGTATAAAAGATTGTGTTAAGTATTCTAAAGGTGAGGCAACTAAATTATTCTTCAACAAATATGTGAGAGCTTACTATGTATCAAATTCCTGAATTCCAAAATGTCATAATGTGTTTTTTTTCTCTTTTGTAACCCCACAGTGTGGCTGTATTTGGAATAAGGAAGTAATTAAAGTCAGATTGGTGTTCTTGAAAGAAGAGACATCCGGGAAGCGCATTCCCTGTTTCTGCCTTTGAGGACACAGCAAGAAGACAGCCCTTTATAAGCCCAGAAGAGAGTGCCCACCAGTAACTGAATCAGCTAGTGCCTTAATCTTATACTTCTCAGCCTCCAGAACTGCAAGAAAATAAATTCTTTTTAGTTTAAGCTACCCAATCTGTGGTATTTTGTTTTGGCAGCCCAAGTAGAGTAAGAAACCAGCAGGAACCTATGCTCTTTTTAACCACCTTCCTTTGCAGTTGAAGTGTTAGGTCTAAGGAGTTAGGTTAGCTTGTGTTCTGGACCAAGCTCAGGGATGGTCTTGGCCTTGGAGATGTTTGCATGGGTCTTGGGTTCAGAAATTCACTTTTTAAGTAGGTTAACTCAATTTTAACAAGATAGCCCAATGGCCATAAGACTGAGGAAAGGCAATCTGTTCTAAGAAACACAAAAAATTGTTTATATACCAGAAATCCATTAAGGTAATTGACAACAGGACATATGACTTATTAATACCAGTAATATTTGTTCCTCTGTGTAGGACATCCCTTTATAGTTTTTATCATACCAGGAAACCAAAACATTAAGCAGAGGCTGCTGAGTGAGCAAAGGGAAATCAGGCTTTACAATAAGACTTAGGGTGTGATATCCACAATATGTGGTCTGTAAATGTTCAATGAGTGTTTTCTCTAGTAAATAAAATGTTCGTATGAATCAGAAACAGGATCTCGGTTCCCTTGATTTTAGTGGATAAATACTGGTGATCTCTTAACTCTATTTCTGTCGCTGTCACCTATTTTTTATTATTTATTTATTTATTTTTTACCTATTTTTTAAAAGTCACTCCAACCACCTTAATTTTGTAATAAGTATCCAACTTGGAAAAGATGCTTAATAAAAATATGGTCATCAATTGATTTGAAAGACTTCTTGTCTTTAAAGGAGACTGGAAAACAGTTACTTTCTAGGAAAGCTGCTGCTTGTCCATCCATTTTCAGTTGACTCGTGATTCTCAGTTTCACTGTTTATATTGACAATACTTCCAGATTGGAGGGTGTCAACTTATTTTAAAACGTGATTCCATATGCCCAACCATAGGTGCTATTGATTTAAATAGGTGAAATACGAACTTTAAACATTGGATTTCTTAATAACAATATTCAGGTTCCTGAGTAAAGAAAAAAGCAAGATCTGGATGGGAAGGTTGGAGAGTGGTAAACAGTATGTCTCCAGCGTGCTCAGAAGTAGGCACTCTTTCAATACAATAATCAATAGTTCTGGGGCTTTTGGTCTTAATAGGTACAGTTAAAATTGTCAGGTTTTCAAAACGACATAATGTTAACATCTAACTCCTTTTGCTCTGATATACACTAAGCAAACTTTCGCACGAATTTTGCCTTCCGAAATTTGAAAGCAGAAGGAAATGGCAACCCACTTCAATATGCTTGCCTGGAGAATCCCAGGGACGGGAGCCTGGTGGGCCGCTGTCTCTGGGGTCACACAGAGTCGGACACGACTGACGTGACTTAGCAGCAGCAGCAGCAGCAGCAAAAACACACTAGGGGAATTTCCCCGGTGGTGAAATGGAAAAGAATCTGCCTTCCAATGCAGGAAACAGGGGTTTGATCCCTGGTCTGGGAAGATTCCACTTTCCGCAGAGCCCAGCGCCACAACTACTTAGACGGCACTCTAAAGCCCAAGGGTTGCAATTACGAAGCCCGCGAGCCTTGGAACGTGTGCTCCGCATAGAGAGGAGCCCGCGCGCGGCATCGAGAGAGCAGCCCCTGCTCTGCACAAGGAGAGAGAGCCCGGACACAGTAGCGAAGACCCAGGGTAGCCAACTTGACTATCCACACTTCCATTCAAGAGAGAATGGCAGAAATGCAATTTGGATTTTAAAAACCAGGTTTAGATCTTTAAATTTTATTTTCTAGGCAGTTTCAACCTGTTGTGGGTTGGATTTTCATCTATGTTGTGTTGTTGTTTAGTGGCTAAGTCGTGTCCGCCTCTTTTGACCCCATGGAATGGATCCCGCCAGTTCCTTCTCCAGGGGTTGATCAACCCAGCGATCAACTCCACATCTCCTGCACTGGCAGGTTTCTTTACCATGAGCCACCAGGGAAGCCCCCATTCTTATCTATAAGGAGATCCATTGTGCTGTTTATGTGTGGGTGATCAGGAGCTGAAAGGGTATATGGGATAGTGGTAATAGAAAATCTCTCTCGTTACTACATAATGGCACTTGCTTGAGCCAGAAAGCAGAATCACCATTCTCAAAATTCCATGAACATCACTGCCTCTGCCTCCTAAACTGTTTCTTTTGCTTGGATTGTCTTCTCCACCCTCACACTTGACCTTCCCAACATCCTTGCATCCTAAATCGTTTTTGATGGGAAATCATCCCAGAAGTTTAAATAAACAAAGCCAATGCCCTACCAGAGACCTCGTATCTCTTATCAAAATAAAAGCTCTAATAAGGTCAGAAAAAAAAGCGTTGCCGCCAGGGGGCGATGAGGCTTAACTTCGCGGAGCCAGAAAGCTGGCCCGAATAGTTCAACAGAGCCAGTAAACCGTAGCAGGTCACCAGGATTCCATAATTCAGTATTGGACAGTTTTGGAATATAAAGTTTCCCATGTGTGGCAACGGTGGGGAACTTCATTTCCGAGATTAGGAAGGTGCGGAAATCTAGCGGAGAGAAAAGATTGAAAAAAAGATACAAAAAAATACCACTCGCCCAACGTGGGGCTCGAACCCACGACCCTGAGATTAAGAGTCTCATGCTCTACCGACTGAGCTAGCCGGGCGGTTGGTTTGAAATCCTGCCTTAATGAATTAAGAGACTATGTCGAACAGACTTCCTGGACCGACGGTGATTACAGGATTTTAGATTTTATTTGACTGCTTTTGTTATATAAGCTAGATGATATGAAACGGCAAAGAATGTAAGCATTATTAGAAATTATTGGAGCGCACTCCAATCACTTTCATAACTTCTTCCGTCTTCCTCTCATTTTTACCAACCTGTACTGATAGACTACAAACTGTTTCTGGAATCCAAGAGTAGTAATCTGAACGTCCTAAGAGTGACCCCCAACTCTGGTACTCCTAGAGCTTCAGGCCTGGTTGACAAGGTGGTTGGTTACCAGCCTAAAGGGCTCAGGTCCTCGAACCCAGAACTGCACAAGGCCTTCTCCGTAACCCGCTAAGACATTCCTCTCCTGTTTCTATCACCTGTTAACCTTGGCCCCTCTTGCCACACTGTGTAGCTGCAGTCCTGAAGGAATTCCCTGCGGTTTTCTCCTTCCTTTTCAGGCCCCTTATGCTCCTTCATTTGTTGTTCTTCTCCGTAATCAAAGTTTACACACATAGAAAAGGGAGGTGGGAAGGGGTGTTGCAACTGTATTTTAACATAAAATGTTTGACAACCACTGTAATATAGAATCCAATGATTTTTGTGTATTTTGTTTACCACAGACTGCAAAAGTTCATTGATTGTAATATGCTAAACAAATATCTGTTTAAAGAGAATACCAACAGTATGTTCCAGCAGTACGGAAAAAGTGTCCCTTCTCCATAAACAAGCAGAGCCCCTATTCCTAAATAATACAGGAAAACGCAACAAGGAAAGCCGAAAAAAACTTGTACAAAATTTTCCAGCCTCACAACTGTATACGCAAATATTTGATTGTTCCATTTGAACCCATTTATTTGATGTGATGAATAAATGATGGATGACATTGAATTGAGATGTGACCATAGTCTTCCTATACATTTCATATGGCCACAACCGTGGAGTTGGAACTTCTAGAATAACCAGAAATATTTGGCTTTGCAAGAGTCAATTTATAGCTGTTGGAAAAGTGAATAAGAGCCAAAGCTGAAAAGTACTTGCCTCTCTTAATTAAATTATCAAGTTATTTGTTGGAATCAGGTGCATACACAGCCTACATCTACATGAATATACAACAGTTTAACTTAACAGCAAATGTACCAATTTCTTGTGGGTGAGTTTGACTTAACAAAAATTCAACAAGGTTAGCAGACAAAACCTGGGCTCGTCCGGGATTTGAACCCGGGACCTCTCGCACCCTAAGCGAGAATCATACCCCTAGACCAACGAGCCATCGGCTTTTCAAAACGGATTAAACATTTCACTTCTCGCTCTTCATTTGTGTTCAGTTTCATTTGTAGATGTACATAACTATAAATTACATTTACCCCACTGTTTCTCTTTCCCTTCTACCCTCTCTTCCTAGTTTCAAAAACAGATCGACTTGGCTCAGAACTTCCCTGGATTTCCCCGCAGCCCAGTTCTTCGAAGCTTGGTTTGTATAAAGCCTATTTCTCAAAAGTCGCTGATCCATCCTTTGTAAGAAACAACCGTGACGTTTACTTAAAATGCAGAAACTTGTAGTCTTCTTCAAATCTACTGAGTCAAAGTCCCTGCGGGGTGAGGCCCAATAAGCCCATTTTTTACAAGCTTTACATATCTTAGTATTTTCGACGAAAATAGTGAAAATTCACTCAACGGGATATAAAGCTCTGAGGTGGTGAAAAAAGAAAGAAAATTCGTTGTTCAAGGAACAAGGGGATACATAATTAGGGTCCTGAAAGTCGATTTTAGTGGAAAACGAGACTGATTCAGGAGGCGTTAACATCAAGGAGTGGATGGAACATAGGGACAACTGGTGTCGATCAACCTGGACCGAATGGTTGGTGACAGACGGCAAGGCGGATTCTGGAAAAGGGCTTAGTCGTTTCTTACTTAAAAAACAAACAAACAAAAACGACAAAATTCAAAGTAGGAAGAAAACTGTTCTCAAGGTGAGAATCCTCCCTTCAGATGAAGGATGATCTAGTCAAATAGGAATCCTCAACTGAGCAATCAGAGATCATTCACACTTGCCCTGCATCTTAGTATGTTTTCAGACTATTTTGAGGACAGTGTTTGGCCACTAAACAAGCTGGTGACAGTTTTTCCTTCTAATGAATTTAATAATTCCTAAAGTGTTCTGCTCTTCTGTCCATGGAATTTTACACACACACAAACACGAATACACGGTGTCCTGCTGCTTTTCTGCTTCTCTAGGGCAAAATTTCGAGCACTCTGACTTACCCAGAAGACAGGTGGCCCAGACTCCCTCGGATGGTTTGGTCTTGTGGCAAAATCATGCAGCAGGTTGTCTCGTAGGTCAGTCCCAGAAAAGTAAACTATGGCCCGTACGGGGATCGAACCCGCGACCTTGGCGTTATTAGCACCACGCTCTAACCAACTGAGCTAACCGGCCACTTGCCACCTCACCCGTATTCCAAGCTTTAATAACAAACTATTTCGATTCTTGCTATTTTGTTTGTTTATTTTGTTTTGCTATTATGAATAGAATGATGTATCTGAGCCACCGGATTTACCTACATCAAAGAAGCCTTCGTTCTTTTCCCATTTGTCCTACTTTTTCAGCACCGTGACTCAGCAACAATAGCCTCTACTCCCCTTTCAGTGTTTCCGGACCAGTAACCGTTCCAAGTTTCCAGGTTGTTCCTCTTCGGCCATATGTACGCTGGGTGTGTTTTGCTGCGTTTTCAATTTCATTCATTTTAGATAAAAATATCCTAAAATTCCTCAAGGTTATCCTGCTTCCCTCTCTACACATACAGTTCTATACTTCGTGGCTAAAAGGGAACCATAGAAAATTAGACTAGAATACAAAGTATTCACACATGTTTTTAAGGTATGATTTCTGATCACTTACGTAAAAGGACCTGGAGATGCCGGGGATCGAACCCGGGGCCTCATACATGCGAAGCATGCGCTCTACCACTGAGCTACATCCCCGACCCCAAGAGTAGCTGTTTGCAGTTCTTCCCAATGCTTTGAATTGGATTTTTCCTCCTCTCTAATTCTTAAGGTTTTCTGAATCCTTAAGTTAAATTATTCTTTGCGTTTTCAGTGGAATCTTGAAATGGTTAATGGGGCAACATTCATCGGCATCCCTAGTGGAGACAGCCTTACAGTAATTGCACCCCTGTCAAGCACTTAACATAGAGACCGAAGGATATCTGACGAGGAAAAAAAAGAGTGGGACTGTCCTTTTAAAGCTGCTGCTGCTTCTTTTTTTCTTCTTCAAAGATAGCTGAGACCCAGTACGAAATCATATCGCTCCCTCAGTCCCTCGACCGACATTCAGGTGTCCAAAGTGCGACCGAAAGATGATTTAATTACCCTTAAAATTATCAGCTTTGGGTTGACTTCTTTTTGAAAGTATTTTGAGCCCAGATATAGAATATTTGACTTATTTCTCTGGGAAACTTAGGAACTAAAGGCCAACATTCTACAGTTTTTGACTGCGCTGAATTCTGTATAGTACTATCGTATATATCTCTATGTATATGCAACATAGAGATATAGTGCTTATTTATGCATACAGCGTTTATCTATATTAGAGAGTGGAAAGAACTGGGGAGACATTATAATTAATGTAATATGGTTATATCTCGGCCTAAAAGAAGACTGTGGCTGAGTTTCTATGTCAAGTAGTTTCCGAATAGCCATCTCTGAACCTTCGGAATCACAGTCGAAATGTCTAAAATGGGGCGTCTGAATGTATACATAAATTGACTATAGTCAATGTAGTAGTACTGCCTTATGTGAGCCCGGATAGCTCAGTCGGTAGAGCATCAGACTTTTAATCTGAGGGTCCAGGGTTCAAGTCCCTGTTCGGGCGGCTTTGTTTTCTTCCCTCTTCTTACATGTTTATCCCCCAAAACAGTAACGGAAAAAGGAAGGTCAAATCATAGACTGATTTCACACACACACACACACACACACACACACAGGAAGGGATTATGAGCATGGCATAGTTATGTAGAAGGGCCTTTTAGCCAGAAGTCAGAGCACACAACATTTCACCTAGATTCTGGAACACAATTAAAAGTTTCATTGGTCACAATGTATCAAAGGCCAAACTCTGTCTTGGAAAGCAACCAATGTGCAGAACTGCTCTCTCTTTTCCTACACTGACGAGCTCTGCTCAGCGCTAAGCTTTGAGGATGTCCAGGTAAACTGTACAGAGGAGGTGGTACCATACTCAGAACTCATGGCCCAGGGACAGAGCTTTCCAAACTTCTTTGGCCACGATCAATTCATACTTTAGTTTACATCTGGACCCCTACACAAACGTGTAACAGGAACAAAAAGTTGCCTGAATTACCACTTACCTGTACATGTATTGCATTCTATTTTGGATTCTATGTTTGTCTAAAAATGCTGGGTGATACCCATCTTTAAATTCATTTTATATCACCCTCATTTGGAATCACTGGGCTGTAGGGTGATTTAAAAAAAATGAAATTTAACATACAGTACAGAACAATAGGTACTATGCTTGTTACGAGACCAGGCCCATACTGCTTGCAGAATGACAGACCAATAAATTGAGAAACTAGTTTTTGGGGCAATGAATAGCAACAGTATTCAGTGTCAGCAGATGGTGGACTAGTGTCCCAAAGAACCATCTTCTCTGAGTTAGAAATCAGGCTTCTTTTATACTAAAGAAGGGGATGGGGCGAAGTCCTGGTTCTGGGAAATATTAATTTCTTCCTTCCTGCAACCATTCACAGGCGAGCCTAGTCAGGTGTCCTGTGAGCTAAACAAAGATATTTTAGTTTAACATTCATTACATGGGAGGCAGGGCTCCCAGAAATGAGCTCTTACCTATAATTTAAGCTAATAGCCAACATCCCTTTAGTGACTAACTTGTAGCAAAAGCAACAGAATACAAAGGTGAAAGTAATTTGTTCTTTCCTATTACACCCTGAGTAATCTGCCTGCACTGCCTTTTCCTCTAAATCCAAGTTCTCTCCTCTAGAGACTCCAAAGCCTCAGGTCACCTCAGCACAGGGGCACCAACACCATCTCTGCCCTGTTAGGAACTACTGAAGAAGCATAACTTGGCTTTTGGTAATTCCCCAAAGTGGAAATTTCATCCTAATGCATCCAGCAAATAAAAGACAAATAAGATTTTACCTTGCTATTAAAAATTATCAAGGACTTCCCTGGCAGTCCAGAGGTTAAGAATCCAGGCTTCTACTGCAGTTATCAAACAATTTCTAAAACATCTAGAAAAGAATAACAGATCACTACTTGTCAGTTGACTTGCTGGCATGGTAGGCAGCATATCAGTCTCATAATGTGAGAACCCTGGGGCCTTCCTCAGAGAGTGTAGCATTTGCAGCAAGAAAAATACTGCAGAAGAAGTAACCCAATCTGATCATCATTATTATTGCAATGAGTCACACAAAAAATTTCTCCTTTAAGCACTTACCACCTTAAAACTTTGATAAGGCCACTCAACTGTAGATGAAAGCTTTTTCTGTCTCTTAGAAAGTGCGTTTGGGCTGTGACCCCACGGATTTTTGTTTTTTAATAATGCTTACAGTTTTTTTCAAAAGAAAAGAAACTTCTAACTTGAATTAAACATGATAAGTGGTGAGGGGGGTGGTCACAAAATTGAATATTTTCAAATGTTGAGCTGCTACACATCTTGAGAAGATGAAAGACTTACCAATATATCAGTATGTATAATTAGATGAGAGTCCAAGGATTCTACATGCAGCCTTTGGGGGAAGTTTGAGATAGAAAGAGAAGTCAACCACTTGAACTTTTCCATTTTGCGGCTTGGATCTTGGTGGGCTAAAACACCACCCCTGTTGAGGTGTGTGCCAACAACAAAGGTCTACCTGGATGCTAATCCAGATGCTACAACAAAGGGCTATGTGGCTAACTGACAGACTTGCCAAGAATGTTACTCCAGTTCCAGGAGGTGAGCAGTTTATATGTTAGTTATAAAATGACACTGTATTAAATTATATACAGACAAATTATATCTCCATTCTATACTATTCTCTTGATCTCTAAACCTGTCCCCATTAGCCTGTATATCTTCAAGCACTTAAAATCAAATGACTTCTAGGTAGAGGATTATTTTTTACTATGTGTAAAATAAATAAGCTACAAAGATATACTGTACAGCACAGAAGATATAGTCAATGTTTTATGATAACTATAGAGTATTGCAGAGAAGGCAATGGCACCCCACTCCAGTACTCTTGCCTGGAAAATCCCATGGATGGAAGAGCCTGGTGGGCTGCAGTTCATGGGGTCAGTAAGAGTCGGACACGACTGAGCGACTTCACTTTCACTTTTCACTTTTATGCATTGGAGAAGGAAATGGCAACCCACTCCAATGTCCTTGCCTGGAGAATCCCAGGGACGGGGGAGCCTGGTGGGCTGCCGTCTATGGGGTCGCATAGAGTCGAACACGACTGAAGCAACTTAGCAGCAGCAGCAGCATGTTGTATACCTGAAACTTATATACTATTGTAAATTAACGATATGTGTGTGTGTTCAGTCACGTCTGACTCTTTGTGATCCTACGGACTGTAACCCATCTGGCTTCTCTGTCCATGGTATTTTCCAGTCAAGAATATTGAGGTGGGTTGACATTCCCTTCTCCAGGGGATCTTCCCAGCCCAGGGATCAGATGAGCATTTCCCACACTGCGGGCAGATTCTTTATTCCTCAGCCATGGAGACTTCAATTTGAAAATATATTTTTAAAAAAGTAATTCTAATCATTTGCTTTACCAGTCAAAACGTGCATCCTCCACTCATAAAGCCTAGGTAACTTGAGGTAGTTCCACTGGTTAAGGTACTGTACTATAAGATTAAAAATGTTTTATTTTTTGTGTTAAAAGTGTTATAAACCTATTACAGTACAGTACTATGTAGCTGTTTGTATTAGCTGGGTACCTAGGCTAACTTTGTTGGACTTAACAAACTAGACTTAACAAATACGCTCTCAGAACCAAACTCGTTCATGTGTAGGGACTAACTGAATTTCTCTCCAACCTGTTTCTTTACTCTTATGCTTCATCTAATCTCAACTTGTGGCTGCAGGGTTGTGTAAAGACATGGGCACTCTCTAGGTCTTTTCACCAAAGGTCATGGTTAGAGCTAAATCTTTTGTGCAAAGCAGCCTTTGAGTTTTTCCTTGCAAGGATGAATGGTTTAGAAACTAAGGAATCAAACTTTGGAACTTTTCACTTCTGCTTTTTTTTCTACTCTTCTTTTCAGATAGGTGAGCTTTTTCTCTGTCTCTGGAAGCTGAATACCATCATTCTCTGGTGAAGGCAAGGCCCTTGTCTGTCTTTTAGCCTTGGCACATAATCAAAGCTCTAAAAATATTGCTGGATAAATCAAGAAATTTAATCCTTAAAAGCATATCGTCTTCTCTTTCTTTTCACTTTGCCAACCCTGCATTCCCTACAAGCACCCAATTCAAGCTTTCCTTTCCTTTATACCACATTCGGTTAGAGTGTGCAAACAGCACTTTTTAGCACTCACATCTAAATGAATATATATATATAGCTAAGTATGTTATATATTTAGTTACTGGTTTTCCCAGTTGCTCAGCAGTAAAGAATCCACCTGCAATGTGGAAGACATGGGTTCCATGCCTGGGTTGGGAAGATCTCCTGGAGAAGGGAGTATGTTATTAAATAAAATCAATTTAGTTAATAACACTTTCTTATATATTTGAAAGTTGCTGAGAAAGTAAATCTCAAAAGTGTCATAAGAAAAAAAATTTGTAACTGTTAGGTGATGGATGCTAACTAAGCTTATTGTAGTGATCATTTCACAATGTATACAAATAGTGAATCATTACGTTGTACATCTGTAACAAATACCATACTGTATGTCTGTCATACCTCAAAAAAAATTTTAATGACTAAATTAGTGGCTTGAACATTTATCTTTGTGCTCTTTCAAGATTTCATATGCTTAACTTCATCACCTGAAAGAAATTTGGACAGATGTGACCAAAGTAATAATAAAAGTACTAATATCTACACGTGTGGTGGGACTTTCAATGTGCCAGGTACTGTGTTAAGCATTTTTGCTGAGTTTCTTAACTTGGGGACTGGTGAATTTGGATAGGGAAAAAAAAATTACATCTTTAAAACCCCTAACCTCTAACTGAAATTTTGCATATCCTTCACGGATGAATGTAGGCAACGAATTACAGTCAGAACTGTAGAGCAGAAGAACTGTTACATTTCCATATCCCATACTTGAGATACAAAGTATGTTACAGATATCTCATACTTAACTGTTTCAAAGTTACAGTAGTCATAAGATGGGTCTTGATGTTTAATATTTAATAGCTGGAATCAAGATTGCTGGGAGAAATATCAATAACCTCAGATATGCAGATGACACCACCCTTATGGCAGAAAGCGAAGAGGAACTGAAGAGCCTCTTGATGAAAGTGAAAGAGGAGAGTGAAAAAGCTGCTTAAAACTCAACATTCAAAAAAAATGAAGATCATGGCATCTGGTCCCATCAATTCATGGCAAATAGACAGGGAAACAGTGGAAACAGTGACAGACTTTTTATTTTATTGGGCTCCAAAATCACTGCTGATGATGACCGCAGCCATGAAATTAAAAGACGCTTGTTCCTTGGAAGAAAAGCTATGACCAACCCAGACAGCGCATTAAAAAGCAAAGACATTACTTTGCCAACAAAGATTCATCTAGTCAAATCTATGGTTTTTCCAGTAGTCTTGTATGGATGTGAGAGTTGGACTATAAAGAAAGTTGAGGGCTGAAGAATTGATGGTTTTGAACTGTAGTGTTGGAGAAGACGCTTGAGAGTCCCTTGGACTGCAAGGAGATCCAATCAGTCAATCCTAGAGGAAATCAGTCTGAATATTCATTGGAAGGACTGATGCTGAAGCTGAAGCTCCAATACTTTGGCCACCTGATGCGAAGAACTGACTGGTTAGAAAAGACCCTGATGCTGGGAATGACTGAAGGCGGGAGGAGAAGGGGATGACAGAGGATGAGATGGTAGGATGGCATCACCGACTCGATGGACATGAGTTTGAGCAAGCTCCGGGAATTGGTGATGGACAGGGAAGCCTGGCGTGCTGCAGTCCATAGGGTCGCAAAGAGTTGGACACGACTGAGCGACTGAACTGAACTGAACCGAAAAAGTACACATTGATATACCGCAAATTATTTTGTTTGGTAGCTTTTTCTGTAGTATAACTGCTTTTCTTTGTTATCCTATTTTAATGCTTTTTAAAATGTAATTTGAGAAGGGCTTCGTTGGTTTCAGCAGGAGGCCTGAGTGCTCCCAGGCACCTTGAAAGCCCTGCACCAGCGGCGACCTCCTAGTGCTGGCAATACCCTTGGCCCAGACTTCACTGAAGGGAACTCGAGGTTGGAGCTCGGGACCGGAAGCCCGAAGGTCTGCGAAGAGTGTAAGGAGCAATCCAGGGGAGAAAACTTCACGGTTTTGGCCTCCCCCATCAGCCTAGGGAATCAGGATGCACTCCAGCGGGGTCTGAGCGAGGCGACCGAGCAGCGGGGACCTCCGTGCGGCCTAGGTTTGCTCAGAGGTGTGTCCCGGCGCTTTGCGGCCTCAAGAAGAGGTGAAGAGGCGAGGACATCAGGGTTCGTGTCCTCGTCTTGGGGCAGTTAAAGTATCATGCCTGTATGACCCTGGGTGGAAGGCGCAGCGGGGCCTGGAGAGGAATGACGTACATTTTCCAAGGAGCACTATGACTGTGTTGAGAGAACAAGAGCAGACCCGGAAAGTAAGTTTCCCTCCCTCTTCTTTCCAACTCTTCCAGGACCAATGCCTCAGTTTTGACGGTCAGAAATTTTATTATTGAAAACGCTGGATCCTCAGTCTGTTTCGTGTCAGACACCCAAATTCTCAAAGTATTAATAAACCAGGATGTTAATTTATGAATTTACAGATAAGAATGTAAATGCTAAGTGGATCAGGAGCGTGGGCAAGAGAGGTTTAAAGGCTACTTTGTAATTTCCAAATTTGCTCTTCTCCACTTCAGAAATATTTGTCTAAAAAATTCTCCTCCTTGTACAGAAATAGTATCCCTTCTAGCTTTATGTTGCTAGAGATACACTAAAATTCTGAATTCCTATAACCACTTTCCCCCTTTCAAATTGTCCTTGCATTACTAATCTTCTTCACTGGAAATTACAGCTGTTTAGCTTGTAGAATATTGTTACTTAACATTTGATTTTTTTCCTAATGGTATCTGGGGAAATTCCTTAATCAGAAACACCAAATTATTCTTTTGGATGGATTACCTTTGAGGTTGGGTTACCAGTGATCTTAACAATAAGGAGCCTTCTAGATCCTGGAGTTATACACCTGGGTCTTAATCTGGATTTTACTTACTGTAGGACCTCAGGGCAAATTATTTAATTTCTGTTTGCCTCAGTCTCACTAAATGCTAAAATGGGGACAGTAATATGATTCAACTCATACAGTCATGGAAATAAAATTATACATGTAAATCACTGAGCAGAACAGTGTCTGGAAAACAATAAGCACTTAATGAGAAATATCTTATTACTGTTGACTAACTTCTGTTTTCATTTCACTGCTTAGGTGTCAAAATGCCTCAGAAAGTGTACTCTTTCATGCTCTGGCAACAAGGGTCAGGGCCTTCCTTCTGTGGGATTATCACAACAAACACCCAGTGATGACTTGAGTTTGATTTTGGATTCTTGACAACAGGGAATATTGATCTTTGATACTGTTCTGTGGTTTGGCAAAGAGAAAACACACATATTTGTAATATACCAAATAAAATGGAGTGGGAATAGTTGAACAGAGACAGGATAGTAATACAGCATGATAAAGTAGAATTTTCAGCAATTCAGTTGGGACAGCCATCTAACTGGTTTCCTCCTTCAACTCCTTACACCCTACTGCCCATGCATCAGTCACACACACACGCACACAGATAACTTAGATTGTGTAGATTCCCTATTCAGAAATTTAATGGCATTCCATCATTTTCAGAGAAAAATGACAATGTGGAGAGTCTTCCATTTTCTGGCCTCTCACTATCTCTGCAATCATATCAACTGTCACTCTTATCCACCCTCACTCCAATTCAGTCACTTCTGCCTCCTTGTTCTTCCTCGGCACACCAAACACATTTTCATCTCATCTCTGCATTTGATTTTCCCTCTGCTGGAATGCTTTCCCCTCGGAGACACATGTCTTATTCCTTTACTTCATTAGAAGCTCTGCTCAAATGTCATCTGATCAGAGAGGATTTCTCCAACCACCCTATCTAAATAGCACCCACTTACTCTTGATGAAAGTGAAAGAGAGTGAAAAAGTTGGCTTAAAGCTCAACATTCAGAAAACTGAGATCACGGCATCTGGTCCCATCACTTCATGGGAAATAGATGGGGAAACAGTGGAAACAGTGTCAGACTTTATTTTTTTGGGCTCCAAAATCACTGCAGATGGTGATTGCAGCCGTGAAATTAAGATTCTTGCTCCTCGGAAGGAAAGATATGACCAACCTAGAGAGCATATTAAAAAGGAGAGATATTACTTGTCCAACAAAGGTCCGTCTAGTCAAGGCTATGGTTTTTCCACTGGTCATGTATGGATGTGAGAGCTGGACTGTGAAGAAAGCTGAGCACCGAAAAATTGATGCCTTTGAACTGTGGTGCTGGACAAGACTCTTGCGAGTCCCTTGGACTGCAAGAAGATCCAACCAGTCCATCCTAAAGGACATCGGTCCTAGGTGTTCATTGGAAGGACTGATGCTGAGGCTGAAATTCCAATACTTTGGCCACCTCATGCGAAGAGTTGACTCACTGGAAAAGACCCTGATGCTGGGAGGCATTGGGGACAGGAAGAGAAGGGGATGACAGAGGATGAGATGGCTGAATGGCATCACTGACTCGATGCACATGAGTTTGGGTGAACTCCGGGAGTTGGTGATGGACAGGGAGGCGTGGTGTGCTGAGATTCATGGGGTCGCAAAGAGTTGGACACAACTGAACTGAACTGAACACTTGTTTATTTAAAGCACTCCATCACATAAATTTGTGTATTTTCTACACCCTCCCCCACTAGAATATCAACCTGGTGAAACCAGAGACTTTGTTTTGTTCACTGCTGTACTCCCAGCACTTGAACAATGCCTAAAACTAGAAAAAGGAAAGATTTAACGACTGTAAAGAAACAAAACAAAACAAAAAGAATGTATGGTTATCTATGTAGAAAGCCAAAAAGAATATACAGATATAAGAATGAATTTATAAAGGCTGATGAATCAACTTCAGCTGAAAACAGAAAATATAGTAACTAAAAATATATTGTATAAAGGTAGCATCCAACAGTTTACTGTCTCTAAGAAATATTAACAAAAGAAAACGTTTAATGGAGAAAATAATAACTTTATTGAAAGATATTTTAAAAGCCTAAATAAATGGAAAATTATACCATGTTCATGAATTGTAGGACTCAACATTATACTTAATTTATAAATTCAATACAAATCCAATAAAAATTTCAACTTTTCATCTGTTTGATTTGGAACTTGTCAATCTAATTCTAGAAGTTGTATAGAAAAGTAATTGGCTAAGAATAGCCAAGATACTCCAAGGAAGAAAAGTTTGTTGATGTTGAAGGTGGAGGTGGAATTGTCCTGAGATATCAAGACCTTTTTCTAAAGTGGTAGTACTCAGGATTGTATAGTACTGCCACAAGGTTAGACAAATTGATCAGTGAGTCAGAACAGAAACCATCAACAAACTCCCCCACCCCTCCACACAAAGAAAGTTGATTTATGAAAAGAGTCAGTGTTATAGATCATTGGGGAAAGAATGAACTTTTCCAGAAAATTGTGTTGGAACAACCACTTACCATATGGAAAAAAACATAATGAATTACTATCTCATGTTTTTGTAAAAATCAGTTCAGAGAGGACTAAAGACAAATGTGAAAAGCAAACTATAAAACTTTTTAAAGGCAGTAAAGAGTAGCTTTATGACTTTTGATTAGGAAATGATCACTCCCCTACCACAAAGCTAACTTGTATCCAGCTTTAAAAGAGACTTTCCAAAAATAGTTATTTCCAACAGGACATGGGTGACATTCCATAACATCTTACAACTTTCAAACTCCCCTCTCCAAAAAGTCAACAAAGTCTGTTGCTGCAATAAACAGGAAAAAATTTCAAAAAGGGTGATTATTTTACATGAGGCATTGAAGAGATTTTCACAGGTCAACTCCGACATGGAGGAAAGGAACTAAAAACTCCAGGATTATTAATGAGATGATCCACAAACTACAAACAGGAATCCTGGTTCTTCTGAGCAACACCATCTTGATGTCATCACCAGAAAGCCTGAGTATTGTTACCTGATGCAGCTGATTCTAGGGGTGTCAAGGCCGTATCATGATTCCTGGTTTCAGGAAGTCAAGAATGTGCTGATGACATCAAGAAAGGAGAAGACATGAAGTATTTTTTCTCCACACAGTAAGGCTTCTGAGCCATAGTGGCTGACATGCGTGAATGTCAGAGAATCTCTCCCGGGAACCAAAAATAATCTTCAAATACGAGGATAGATACTTCTATTTCCCCCCATTTCAATCTAGCTTCTGAAACATTCTACCAGTGGTTATTTACCCTTTCCACAAAAGACAACAATGAAGTATCTTGTGTGCTAACAACATAACTTAAAAAAAAAAAATCTACATTTTTATAAAATTTGATTTAAAAATAGTATTTCAAACAGCAGAGTCACTAGAAGTACAGAGCTATCAAAAAGGTACACTTCATTTGGCATCCCCAGTGCCTTCTGCTTTCTGTGACTGGACTGTAGAGGCATCTCGGTTTTTCGCAGGGTTGTTCCCATCCTTGCTGACTTCTGCTTTCCCCTTTCTCCCTTTGGCCAGCTTCTCTCCCTTCTTTGCAGGGGCCTTTTTTGGCCTGGGCTCCGGTTTTGGAAGGGCAGGTTTAGCAGACAACCGTGCTGATCTCCTCTGTGGCTCATCCTTCACCTTCCCTTTGTCACCTTTAGCATCGCCTTTTGCCTTTCTCTTGGGCATGGTGGCAGCAGCGCTCGGCAGCCCAAGGGGTTCTTCTGTCTTTCTCACTGTTCCTAGAAAGATTTCTTTGACAAGACACAAAAAGTTAAGTCATAAAGAAAAAGACTGACAAATTTAACTACATTAAAATTCACATTTAACTATATTAAAATTTGTAATTTATATAGCAAAAAGATGTGTAAAAAAGTCAAGTTACAAGCTGGGGAAAGATCTTCATAACACATATAACTGACAAAGGATTAGAGTCCAGACTATGTAAAGAATTCCTACAGCTCCATGAGAAAAGGATGAAAGGAAAATTTAAAAACAATGGGCAAAAGTATTAATAAGTACTTCTTAGAAAAAGCATGAATGGTGAATAAGCAAATACAAAGGTCAACCTCATTAGTAATATGGGTGTGAATACAAAAATCAAAGGATATAACATTTCATATCCATCAAATTGGTAAATTGTCTGACAATATTAAGGGCTCAGCAGATGTGGAACAATTAAAATGCATACACTTCTAGGGTGTGTGTTCATATGTGTGTAAATTAGTGTGTGGCATTATTTAAAGCAATTTCACCTCTAGGTGTTTACTTGGAGGAATTCTTGGAGGTGTGCATAGGAGACCCCTACAAGAATGTTTATAGCAACTTTGTAATTTAAAAAGAACATAGAAAGCACCCAGTGTCCTTCAACAGAATAAATACATTTTGGTAATATCTGCACAAGGAAATACTATTCAGCAGTAGAAATGAATAGACTACAGCTACATGCAAAAACACAGATGAATCTCAAGAACACAATGTTGGGCAAAAAACAGAGTTGCAAAATGGATCTACAGTATAGATCCATTTCTAAGTGTAAAACTAAATGACTTTTTCTATGCAGTAAAACTGAAAAGAGCAAGGGATAAATATAAAAATCCAAACAGTAGTCTCCTCAAAGGGAGCTGAGCAAAGGATGGTGTTCATCCAGAAATAAGAGGGGGTGGGGAGTTCTTCCCCTTAAACTAGAAGAGGGTGGGGAATGAAACATGAGTAGTACACCATTATTCTCTATATGTTACAGAGAGTAATTTTGTGTGTCTGCTCAAGAATAAAAGCCAGTTAAAAAAGGCGGGTAGCCCAGAGCACAGATTCAAGGTCATACAAAATAGAAATGATTTATTTTGAGTCTCGATAATTAGGACTTGGGCCCATGGCTGGTATTCAAACACTATGGAAATTTTTTAAAGCTTTAGGCCAAGATTAGCTACTCATCCTTGTGTCCCATCCTTGAAAATGTTACCTGGGGAATTCTGTAACCCTATGCCCTGCCTTACTCTATAATATTTTATTTTAAGAAAAAAAATTATCTTTTATGTAAATTGCTCCAGAGTTTTGTTTGGTACTTCTGCTGGATCTCACCATCTAGGTAGAGTGGGCAAACTTAGTCCTTGAGTAAACTCAGACTTTTTTTGAGCAAACTTAGATTTGATTTTTATGTTTCTTGGCTAACAAAGGCAAGTGACCACCTGTAAATGGTACTAAAACATCAAATTACTATTTTTTCACTATGACTAGAATTTCTGGAAATTTTGTCATTTTCCTTCCTTCTTGTGGAAGAGAGAGAGAAATGAGTTAAAGTAAAGAGGCTCAGTGGTAAAGATCTGTTTACAATGAAGGAGATGCCAGTTCGATCTCTGGGTCGGGAAGATCCCCTGGAGAAGGAAATGGCAACCCACTCCAGTATCATTGCCTGGGAAATCCCAGGACAGAGGAGCCTGGCAGGATATGGTCCATGAGGTATGGCAAGTCATTCTCTTCCATCTCACTCCAGTTTGTTTCTTAGCCCATGTCCTGTCCTGGGAATGCTCACAGTCTTTCCTAGGCTCAGTCTTCATGTTAGATCCCTTGAAATCCATCCCAAGCAGAGGAACCAGGATCACCACATGTCAAAGGCCCAAACACAGCAAGTGACAACAAAGATAAATTCAAGAAAAACAGGCCACAAGCTGGATTCTGGATCTGGAATATGGATTACATCCTTGAAACTCACACTTAGGAAGTTTATCAGGAGAACAGGTGACTGACCTTACAAATACAGG
This sequence comes from Bos grunniens, assembly GCF_055505025.1. Lineage (NCBI taxonomy): Eukaryota > Metazoa > Chordata > Mammalia > Artiodactyla > Bovidae > Bos > Bos grunniens. Next base: position 33,143,617 of record NC_141187.1, read on the forward strand.
AGATAAATGCACAAATAATGAAAAAGCTGGCAGGATAAACATTATGTCATTTTCATGAAGGCCAAGGAGGTCGGGGAGGAAAAGGCTCTCATTGCCATGTATTAATATAAAATAAATTACTTGAGGTAGAGTACAGGGAATTTTTTTAGGGCAATGAAACTATTCTGCATGCTACTAACTGTAATGTTGGATAATGACATTATACATCAGAGAAAACCCACAGAAGTACATACAAAGCATGACCCTTAATGTAAACAATAATTATAATAATTAGTTAATAATAATGTATAAATATTGGCTCATCCATTGTAACAAACATACCACACCAATGCAAGTTGTTAATAATGGAGGTAGAGAGAGAAGAAATATATGGGCACTCTCTTTCTGCTAAACCTAAAACTGTTCTAAAGAAATAAAGTCTACCAGTTAAAGTTAAACAAAAACATTTTAAGAATTAAAAAAGAAAGAAAGAATTTGCTAGGTGATAAAATATATAAGTCACAGGACTATAAATATTCCATCATGCATGTGAATGAAAAGAAAAATTATTAATTGGCAGATAAATCTTTTCTAAGATTTTTTTTTTACTTAAAAAATTTTTAACTGAAATATAGTTGATGTACAATATGATTTTAGCTTCAAGTGTGGCAGATAAATTTTTAAAGTAATATAACTTTGGGGAATACAGAGATAGGACTTTCAATGGTATCAACAAGGCAAGAAATTATCAAGACAGATACTGAGGTTTTTTTCCCAAGACATGGCAACAATTTTAAAAGCTTTAGGAATCTAACAATTCCCTTTTGTTAAAATAACATTTCTCATGGCAAAATTTTATTAACAGACAATAGAACAAGTTTGTGAAAGTTCTGAATCATTGGAATTCATTTTGTAAAGAACTGGACTGAAATTCTTGAGAAAATCTCAATTTAACTCTTCATTTAACCAAACTGCTTGTTTTATGATGTGGAAAGGTATCTCTCTCAGTAGCCTTAAGGGGGGAGGGAATGTCCTTTTTTTTAAAATCCTTTTCTTAGCTACGAAGATTTGTGTTTTTTTTTTAATATTAGAAAAAGACCTATGATGTTTAAATATACTGAGAGAAACAGCTTTAAAAAAAAGACTAATAGAGAAATAAAAAGCAAATGATGTTTTTCTTCTGTAATAAAAATATACAAATGGTTAGTAAGATGAGGAGATACAGGTGTATTAAAATCTTCTGCAAAGTTAACTTCTGGGAATTCCCCAAACTGTGTCAATAACATATAAAATACATCAATCTCTGTCCCCAGAAATGGGCTGAATTTGTCCACCCCCACAACCAAATTCATAGGTTGAAGTCTTAACCCTCAGTACCTCAGATTGTGACTGTATTGGGAGATGGGGCCTTTAAAGAGATGAACAAGTAAAATGAATTTATATGGGTGGGTCTTAATCCAATGACTGTCATACTGGATATTAGGACACAGATAATACAAACAGAGAGGACCACGTGAGGATACAGTAAGAAGATGCCATCTGCAAGTCAAAGAGAGAGGTCTCAGAAGAAGCTGAACCTGCCGCCACCTTGATCTTGGACTTCCAGCTTCCAGGACTGTGAGAAAATAAATATCTGTGGTTCAAGATATTCAGTCTGTGATGTTTTGTTATGGCAGTCCTAACAAACAAGTACAGGAGGAAAGAGTGTAAAGGCCTCAGTGACTTATGATACATCTTGTATTAGATTAATTCTGATGTTTTGCCCAGCTCTCAAAATCTTTTTTCCATGCTTTTTTCTCTTTCATCATGAGCCTGTCTCTACTATCCGAGGACCAAATCCCACCTCATCCCATACGCACCCCACACCATCCCCAGCAAAGTCACATTTTAGCAGCAGCCTTTTGCTTCTTTGATTGTTACTGAACTGGGTTCTAGGAAGTTTGTTCTAACTTGGGTTCTGGTTTCAATCCCATCCCAAAGTCAGAAAGCCACCCTCTTCTCTCCACCTCTTACTTATGGCAAGATAGTGCCTTGGCGTTGGAGGGAAGACCTGGAAAATGGTTACAACACCAAGCTTAGGAAGGAGACAATAAAGAATATAGTATAAATAAATAAAAGAGCCTATTCAAGGTGCGGTACACTACAGGAGAAGAGGTCACACAGTGTCACTCTCCAAGGCCTATTTGTTCTCCACATTCCAAGGTGGGCAGACTGAGCTTCTACATGAGGTTAAGTGAGAGAGACTGGGGGAGGGAGGGAGGGTGAGTAGGTGAAGGTAAGAAAGGGCAGAGTGTTTAAAAGGGTAGGCCTACGGCTGCATTTTGTCAGAACACACCTGATTTGAACAGAAGGAGAGAGCCATAAGCTTCCAGACAAACTGTGACCCATCTGCAGCACGTTGGCTTGGGGCACACTCAGCTTCCCTGCTAAAGGACTCCTGTTCCTCAGCATCAGGGAAAGATGGAGAGGATGAATCCTCATCACCTTCTAGGCCCCTGAAGCCCTTGTTCCTCTCAAGGCACCACATTAACTCACCTGTATTTCTGAGTAGTATAGAGGGGATTTTAAGTGAAAATGTCTTAGATAAGTTTGTATTGAGCACTTGCCAAACTTACTGTCTTGCTAACAAGTGAAACTATTACAAGATGATAAAAGCATGGGTCTTCCAGAGAAGGTATGAAAATGGAGGAGCAGCAGGGCTGGGGAAGGGATGCCTATACACATTGCCTGTTAAAAAAGGGAAGGGAAAAAAAAACACAAACAGTTCACAACAGTTCATTAGGTAAGGATTGTCCTTTCTTGTCTTAAGTCCATAACAACATCACATTCATATTAGTCATTTGAGGGAACCTGGAGCAATGTGATCTGAGAGACTAGGTTTGGCTAACTGTTAGAAATAGTAACAATAATAGTATTAATTCATCTAACAAGAAGATCCTGAGGATATACCCAAGGCTGTTTGGTATTAGACAGCAAGACTTCTTTCCCAGAAAAGCGTTTGATTGATTCACTTAACATGGAAGCAGGTCATGTCACAAACAGAGTTAAGAAGCCAGACCCCAGGCCACAAATCCTGGTTTTAAACAAGTGCTGCCAGTGACTTCTCAAGCTTCAAAGCAATACAGAATATCCACAGCTGGCCCATTTCTTAACTTTGGAGTCTTTTTTCTTGTTGACAGGGAAAGGCCAAAGTGGAGGCAGACTCAACCCTTCGGTGTCTCCTTTAGGAGGGGGTTCTCAGTCGTGAGGCCTCGTAAGCTGGGGAAGGGCGGTGAGAAAGAGTCCAGGCCAGGGCAGCCCAGCCCACAGCCCTGCTGGCCCAAGGTTTTTAAATCCCCTCCTTGCCTCCCTTTTTTTCTGCCCTAGCGTCTCCGTGAGGGGACTTCTCATCCCTGAAGGACCTGAGATCTCTCTAACCTTCACCTCCCGGATTCCGCTTTTCCCAAAGATTCACACTCGAAGCCCAGGACAGCCACGGCAGCTGTTCTGGAGAGTGGAAGGCAAGGTGGGGCTGTCGGGGGCCCGAGGTCACCTAATCACGACAAGGGCCAGATTGCAGAAGGGTCGCCAATCTACGGAGGGCAGCGGGATTACCCCGGTTTTCCGGAGACGCAAGCTCAGGCTCCCCGGGTACTCACCCGAGTCTCGCGGCCGTCCGAGGGGCGCGGGACTCCCAGCTGCCGGCCTGCAACGCCGGTGCCCGGGGCTGAGGCAAGGCCGTCACGGACCGCAGGCTGGCGAAAAGACGCCCGGAGCTGGGCGCTGCCGGGAACAGGAAGGCAAGTCAAGGCAAGGATGCGCTTCCGGGGCTGCGGGCTTCGGGCAGCCTCGCCGAGCCGGGGACCGGCCGGCTCTCCCCCGCGCGAAGCGTGCGTCCGCTTCCGGCGGCTCCCGACCCACCCTGAGCAGCGTGGCCTCGGCACCACGGCCTGGGGCGAGAGAAATAAGAAAAGGAGGTGTCAAGATTTTTAACTATCTTTATAAAGGCGCGCCAGTGTCGCTAAAGAAAAACACTTGTTTCCGCCCGGTTTCGAACCGGGGACCTTTCGCGTGTGAGGCGAACGTGATAACCACTACACTACGGAAACCTCTTGGAAGTGGATTTCCTCCGCAGATCCTTTCTGCTAAAAACAAACTCCTCCCATTTCCTCCTCCTCTTCCGATTTCTCATCTTTATCTTTGCAATTGTGCATTGTTAATACGCGAGTGGTTCTTCTACTACTCTCCCAAATGAGAGCGGCCAATTAGATGCGCAAAGCCCCTGCAGCATACAGATCTGAAGCCAAATTCTTAATACATTCTTATTCTGGAAATGACCGGATAGGGGAGAAAAAGAGACTTCAATCCCTTCACTCTTATTTTTCTCCCCACCCCCCTCACTATTACTTTCAATCTGAACTTTTGGATTTTAATTTCTTTCTCTTGCCTTACTGCTGCTGCTGCTAAGTCACTTCAGTCATGTCTGACTCTGTGTGACCCCATAGACGGCAGCCCACCAGGCTCCCCCATCCCTGGGATTCTCCAGGCAAGAACACTGGAGTGGGTTGCCATTTCCTTCTTGCCTTACTAGGTTAACCTTAAACCCATCTTTCAGTCAAAATGGACTGGCGGGGCTGGGCGTGTCACCGAGCCCAGGCACAGTTCTCTGTTCGGCTCTGGCTAGCGCCACCGCATGGTCGGACGCGGAATTTGCTCTGCAAAGGAGTTTTGACCCCACTTGTGGTCAAAAGCGGGTCCTTCTCGTTCATGAGACTTACAAACAGAGGAACTTCAAACTTCACCTTGCAGTGGATTTTCTTTTTTTTTTTTTTTGCAGTGGATTTTCTAACTCCACTCAGTTTCTCAGTGGTCAGCAGAGGTAAAGAAGGAAAAGTGAGGATGCGCGCTACGAGCCAGCCAGGAGTCGAACCTGGAATCTTCTGATCCGTAGTCAGACGCGTTATCCATTGCGCCACTGGCCCTCGCACGTGGGTGGTTGGGAGGCGGACCTGCCTTCATCAGAAACTAGGCGGCGGCACACGTCCACTTTTTGGAGTCTGCTCCTGGGCCTGAAAGCCGCGTTTTCTTGGCTAGTTCAGACTGCAGAGCGTGAACTCTCTGGCGGCCATTTCGTCTGCAGGCGCCCCAGCGTCTTGCTCCTTTCTCAGGATGTCTGTACCGACCCCTGCACCCTCTCTGTCCCCAAATCACCTCTCCATTCATTCATTCATTCAACCAATATTACCATTTAAGGCACTGGAAAGACGACTGAAGAAAACAAGTTGTGATCTTTCACCTCAAGAAGATTGCATGAACGTAGCTAAGACTGTATTAAAACACCCAATAAATGAAATAACCGTGATAAGCACTTGGAGGTAAAAAGAGAAACAGAAAAAATAATTTAAAAGTCCATCAGGCAAAGGGATGAAGATAAATATGGGTATCTAGGAAAAGAGCCATCTGGAACTGTGGAAAATTCCAGGGCAAAATCCTGGAGGTGGGAGCGTTCTTGGGACGTTTCAGCAATGTCGAGGGGGCCAATGCCGGGCAAGAGAGGGTAGGAGACCTCGGGGAGATAACCTCGGGCCTTGTACGCCCTTGTTTGGACCTTGGCTGTTACACCCTAGGAAACTAGAAGCCTTTGTAATGCCAAAATCTTGGCTCTCTGTGCACCCATGCTGAACAGAAATACGGAGGCAGTCATGCAGGAGAAGGAAAGAGTGGCTTCACTTCTTTGCCAGGCAAAGGGGGAACACAGTAGGCTAGGGCCTCAAGAACTGTGCCTCGCCCCTCCTTCCGTGGTGACTAGGGAGAAGTTATACAGTCAGGCAGAGGTGTATGATAAGGATCAAGGCAGTAACAGTCTAGCATTCTTCTTCTGCCAAGTTTCAAAAGGGTGGGGTTGCTGACAAGATTCGGGTGTGTGCCAGTCTCAGGTGATCCGGCTTCCTAATTCTGATGAGCCTCTCTGGTCCCTTTAATCTTGCTTCAGGTGGTCTCCCGGCTGCCCCTCCTTTGATTAACACTGTTCGAATCTGCTCTTTGGAACTCAGAGAGGGTCATGGAGGCTGGGGTCTTACCTACAAGAAATGGGGGACAAAAAGGCCTCCCTCCATGCCTAGGATCCCTCTGCTCCACATAATATCTGCAAAGACCTCCCTTCGTTTTGAAGGTTTTGTAAGGTGTTTTTTTTTTTTTTTTTCTCTCTCTTCTTTTTTTGACTTCCTCAGATTTCTCTGGTGTTCTGACATGAGCTGAGGCCTGCTTTCATTTTGTTTTTAGAGATCTTCTGCTGGGTCTTTTCTGAGGGTTCCAGTTTCCAGTCTTTTCTTCAGGGCTTGTCCCAGCTAGAAAAAGAGAAACAGAGAGTCCAGAATAAACATAACCAGTAGGAAAATATACATGCATTTCTAGAAATTGGCTTATATGATTGTGGTGACTGACAAGTCTGAAATCTGTATTGCTGGATGGCAGTCTAGAAAAATCTCGGCCAGGAGCTGATGCTAAAGTCTTGAGACAGTTTCTTTTTCCTTAGGAAAACCTCCATTTTGCTCTTAAGTCTTTCAACTTGTTAGATAAGGGCCATGCACATTACTGAGGATAATCTCTTTTACTTATAGTCAACTAATTGTAGATGTTAACCACATTTATTAAATACCTTCACAGCAACATGTACAGTACAGTTCATTTGCTCAGTCATGTCCAACTCTTTGCAATCCCATGGACTGCAGCATGCCAGGCTTCCTTTCCCAACTCTCACATCCATACATGATGTATATTAGTGTTTAATTAAATAACTGCAACATGTACATTAGTGTTTAATTGAAGAACTGGGCTCTGTAGACTAGCCAAGTTGACATGTAAAATCAATCATCCCTGTGGTGGAGTCTCCTCCTCCCTGGGTCACAGTGCACTATTCTTCCAGTTCTCTCCCAGGTATTTGGGAAATAGTAGCACTGCCAGCTATTTCCACTCTCAGCAGTCTATGACACAGAGATCTACATCTTCTCCAATTTCAGTTGTGTGGAACAGAGCCAATGTCAGGGGCCTGTCCATGGTCTTTGCAGATCACATCCAGATTTCTGAAAATGATTGCTCTTAGTCTCACATTTTCTCCCAAGACTTGTCTCTGGTTTGTTAAAAACTCCTTTGACTTCTCAGAATTTCTGTGCAAATTTTGAATACGTGCCAGTCAAAGGAAAAACCCAAACCAAATATTACTGGTTCTGCTGTCTTTCTAAATGTCCACTCCAGCTTGGACAAAGTCATGTTAGGTGTGACTGTGCTGTTTATGATTATCTTGGAAAATTCCATGGACTGAGGAGCCTGGTAGACTGTTACTGCCTGGTAGACTTCCATGGGGTTGCAAAGAGTCGGACACGGCTGAGCAACTTCACTTTCTTTCTGGGTCCAAGCACATTGATAAAACGATGGTTAATCTTATATTATTAAAGAAATCAGTGCTTACTTATTTCATGGAATCAATCAGACTGTGCGTCAAGTTCATAGACTCAATTGTTTTATTAAAAAGAAATCTAGCAGAGTCAGGGCTTTTTAACCTCTCCCTCACATCATGTTTGCAGGCAGAGATTAATGCCAATGGCTGGTTTAGAGTGAGACAGAGATATCCTTCAGTACTGTTACAGTTTAAAAATACCGGCATGTTAATTTCAACATTTTCAGAATGGTCACAGATTTCAAGCACGCAGCCCATTATAATTACAGGTTCATTTGGGAAGTTACTTTCAGAGCTTTGAAAACAATTTGTAAAACTCTTGCTAGTTCCATTAAAGTCCTTTGTCTAAGGACATATCTATTTCATAGAATAGAATGAATTTCGAACAGTTACAAGTACACAAGCACGTATGAAAATATAGTACTTCTTGTGGATGCTCTCAATTTAACAGTTTTATCAAGTAGATCCTTTGGATAAGTTATCGAACAAGAAAGCTTCTCTTCCTCTAGCTGCAGAGGAGAGGAGATTGCTCCTTTATCTCTTTCCAAGACTAGGTTTTAATAATGAAATCTTGAATTTTTTAAAGATATGACTCAGTCAAGCAAGAAGCAGGCAGGTGGGAGCCAATTTTACGGAAAGAAATGAGGTAAGGAAGAGCTCGAATTTTAATTAAAATCCATGAAATAAAGAACACAGGGCGTTCTTTCTGCAGGGACTAGTTCCTGGTTCAGAAAGGGTTCTGGTGCAAATGTGTTACACGACTCGGAGGGGTGTTCTCGTGTAAATGTGGCTAATTTCCTTTCCTCCAGGGGTCCCAGGTCATACTTCTCCCAAGGAAGCCTGAGCTGCTGAACTCTTGCCCTTTCTGTCAGTTTCCGGAGACTTCTCTGGCGCAGCCCAGAGCTTCAGGCTCGCTCCCGAGTTTCCCTTACCTCACTCCTGCACGGAGCGTCTCAGTTTTCCTATGGCTGCGCGGTCTTTTAGGTCTTTGGGGGAGAAGCAGGGGTTCATCTTTAGGATTTGGGAGATTGTCTGGAGAGCTCGCCCGAGCGTCAATACAAGGAAATACATGCAGGGGGCGGGGGAAAGCTAAGATTATTCCTTTTCTATGTTGATTTGGAAGCTGGCAAACGTGTTGGCTCCGTGGCTTAGCTGGTTAAAGCGCCTGTCTAGTAAACAGGAGATCCTGGGTTCGAATCCCAGCGGGGCCTTTTGTGGTTTTCTGCCCGCAAAGGATACGGAGAGTTCAAAAACCCAATCAACTTAAAGTGTAAATTTTCCCTATGGGGTTTCACGAAAGTGCTTTATGTGTCCCTGAGAGTGGGGACGGTTTTATTGTTTACGAAGAAGAAGAGACCAAGATAAATTTGTTTTTCTTTCAGAAGAATTTCTACCTTTCTTTAGTTTTCATGTAATATTTTTTTCAGCAAGTACCAAAGAAGCCAGGGAAAGCCTAAGGCAAAGGAACCAGATTTAAACTACAAACGGCATAATAATCTCTAGTCATTCTATTCTTTTCCCTGGTGGAATCTCAAATAATTGGGATTTCATAACCTACTTTCACAATCTACAGGCAATATTTTAATCAAGATCAGCCTCTGGGATGATTGATAAATGTATTATTAAGAAGGCTTGTTGTTGTTCAGTCGGTAAGTCGTGTCTGACTCGACTGAGTCCCTGGGCTGTCGCCCGCCAGGCTTTTCTGTCTTTCACTATCTCAAATTTGCTCAAATTCATGTCCATTGGGTTAGTGATGCTATGTAACCATCTCATCCTCTGCCGCCCCCTCCTTTTGCCTTCAGTCTTTCCCAGCATCAGGGTCTTTTCCAGTAAGTTGGCTCTTGGCATCAGGTGGCCAAAGTATTGAAGCTTCAGCTTCAGCAGCAGTACTTCCAATGAATATTCATGGTTGATTTCCTTTAGGACTGACTGGTTTGATCTCTTCTCCAGCACCATTTGAAAGAATCAATTCTTTTGCGCTCAGCCTTCTTCATGGTCCAACTATCAAGTCTGTACTTGACTACTGAAAAAATTATAGTTTTGACCATATGAACCATTGTCAGTGAAGTGATGTCTCTGCTTTTTAATACATTGTCTAGGTTTGTCATAGCCTTCCTTCCAAGGAGGAAGTGTCTTTTAATTTCATGACTGCAGTCACCATCTGCAGTGATTTTGGAGCCCAAGAAAATAAAATCTCTCACTGCTTCCTCTTTCCCCCCTTCTATTTGCCATGAAGTGATGAGACCAGATGCCATAATCTTATTTTTCTTTAACCTTAGAGAATGCTACAGCATCTCAATTCATACCAACCACTAAAATCCAACCATATAACATGAGTTGTAAATGGCTATTTTAAAAGGTGGACTTGTGCTCAGAGTTTTTTTGGAAAGGAAAATCAAAGAGGAACATACTCGTCACAGTGATTTCAGAAAGAAGTTATCAGGAGAAGCATCCTTTTGATTGTATACCCACAGGGTGGACATCCCACTAGAACAGACTGACCTGAAGCTGTTAGCATCCAGGCTGACATGAAGAAGCAGTCCAGGAGGGTCTAGGGTACCTTCTTCCAAATTCTATAAGAGAGAGGAAGGAAATATGAGAAGTGGAAAAGAAGTCTAGAGTTTTGCTCATAATTTGGTCCCTTTATATAGAAACTCAAGATCAGGGAAACAAAGTTCATTGTAACTGTTACCCACTTGCTCATCTCCCAAGACCAACCCCTCTTCCACCTGGCCCAGAAAGTCTCACCAACCTGACTTTTACCTTCAAAGCACATGATTTTGTGTAGATGGTCAACAGTTGAAATATGATCTTCTGTTCTATCTGCAGAAACAAAATGTCCCAACACTTTGAAGAACAGTTCAGAAAACAATTCTACTTCTATGGAGACTTTCTCCACTCACTCTGCAGCTTAATTCCCCACTTTTCCTTATAGACATCACAGAGCAATGGAAGTGTCAATGAAAATTCAATAAATAATCAACTTAAGAAGAAAAAAAAGGGAACTTTATTTGAGCTAAACTGAGGATTGTAACCAGGAGACAGATCCTCAGAAAACTCTGACAACTGTTCTACTTGTTAGAAGTTGAAGGAACAGTCATTTGCATTTTCGAGACAAAGGATAGTACATCAGCGTGATAGTACATCAACATGACATGCTGATATTTTATGTGAAGTTCACCAAGGTTACACCTAGTCCATAGAAGCACATACAAAGCAAGCATACAGTTACCATACTCCCTACAAAATTGGTAAAGAATGCTATTCTTTTAAGAAAAGGAAAGAGGGAAAAAATGATCTTTATGGTGGAGCAGTCACTTCTATCTTTGAGGTGCTCTGGTTAATGTGCCCACTGCACATTAAGGAGGGAGGAGGTCCAAACAAACACACAAAAAGAATTTTATGTTTAATTTTTCTGTCCTACTTTAATATACAAATTTTATTTCATCAAGAGACAGACCGTCTTTTTCCTATGCTTCTATATTCTGCACAACAAAGCCTTTTTCCCAGGCCGAGATTACAGACCTCAAATGGTAAGGCCAGCTGGGTCACGGTAGAGATGTCAACACTAGATCACTCCTTAATTCTGTTACCAAATCTACCTTAACCTTCACCCTTCTGCTCCATCAGGCTGCAGGAATACCTTTACGAGGATGCTTCCAGCCAAGTGGCCCTCAATAGATTGCCTGATCTGTACCATTGGGATAGTGTTACTGGCTATGGAAGCTATGGAATATTTCAGGTGAAGAATTTAGCCATCTCTCCTAAAGTCTAAAAATCTTCCTAACTCTCCATGTATCCATCGTGAAAGTGATTTACATATACAAGTGAAAATGGTTTACAGTTAAATACTTGTTTATCTACCCAGTGCTTATCATGTGGCAGGCACCATGCTAGTCTCACTTTGGTCATGAGTTTTGTCCTAAAGAAGCTGATGGAAGGGTGAATCAAACAGTTCAATGGCAATTACAGTATAGTGAGCTATAACCCCATTGGAGTGGAGGGTACAGTAGACCACACTTTGATACTCAGCTCAGACTGAGTGGAGATAGATGATGGGGGAAGACTTCCTGGAAGGAGTGATAGCCAGACTGAGCATGGAGGAGATGTAGGCGAGATCCAGACAAGAAAGTGGGCTGGAGATGAAAGGTTGTTGTTGAGCCGTGAAAGACGTTGGGATTCTTGGCCTCCAGAGGAGAGGAATTCAATCCAGAGCCAGTGACGAGGCTTAATTGCTCAGAGCTTTTGTGTAATAAAGTTTTATTAAAGTATAAAAGAGATAGAGAAAGCTTCTGACATAGACATCAGAAGGGGGCAGAAAGAGTGCCCTGCTAGTCTATAGCGACATGTTTTAGGTCTGTTAGAAAACTATTGATCAGATAAGAGAGACACCTCAGAGCTGACCGAGTTTCACCAGGCCCCTCTTCCACAATATGCATTTTTGAGATAGGATGGCACAAGGTGTGTCATCCCGCAGCCATAAAACAATTGATATGAATACTGGTTTGTTGAGCTATTATCAGCCCAAGGTTTGGGAAAAGAAAAAAAAGTTAGTCTTAGGTGGAACCATTTTAAAGAAGGGTAAATTCCAAAGCAAATACATAGTTTCATTAACATAGCTTAAGAAAAAAATTTCCATAAGAAAAACACATTGGTTAACTCAAGGTTTGAGAAAAGTTAAGTTCAGGTGGAACCAGTGTTGTCATGGCAGCACAGAATTTTAAGAGAAAAAAAAATTTGACACTTGCAGCCTATTTCCTCCTTTTGGAGACCCCTGGCCTTCCTGCCTGTTACCTTCTCAAACAGAGAAGTAGAAGAGGTGCTCCAGGCAAAGGGAACAGTGTGTGGTGAGGCCGAGGATGCTCAGTTTGGGTAAGTGGAAGCAGTAAGAGAACAGAGTGTGCAGATCTTGAAATTCTTCTTTGTCTGGAGATGACCATAGGCAGGTAGGCATGTATTTATGGCATCATGAAAACCACAGGTGGACTTGACTTGACAGCTGATATAGCTCAAATGTTTCATACTTTCTTTTTAAAAGATCATAAGTTACCAAAGCAGTATGGGTGGAACTTGAATTTAAAAGTTATAGATTGAGTAGGGCCTCTAGCTGGGCTGCTGAGGATCTCTATGGGGTCAGATCCTTCCCACTCAAGGATCAAACCCTGGTCTCCCCCGCAGTGATTGAAATTGTTCTAGATATGGTCTAGGTGTATGCACAACATCTGCTAAAAAAACTGGCCAAAAGGCACAAAGTAAAAATAGAATGAGATATATGACACAGCGGCATTTATGTAAATTAAAAATGTATATAGCGAAACCAAAAATGTGTTCTACAAAAACACACAGCAAGAAAGAAAAGGATGATCTTTCCAATGATTTCTTAAGGGGGAGTGGGAGATGAGAAATAAAATTGAAGAAAGGCAATTAAAAGGGAATCTATAAATAAATAAAACTAAAGAATGGCCCTGTAGACATCAGTGAAAGGAGTAACTTTTATTCAACTCCTTGAATGTAAAGGAGAGAGAGGGACAGACAGCTAGAGACAGGGAAAGAAGATTAAAATAACTAGATCTTAACTTGTGGGTACTCTTCTGGGTACAGAGTGCTTTCATTTTAGAACTTGGCTGATGTCTTATCTTTAATATTTAAAAATTTTTTAATTTTGAATAATTTATTTAGGAAAAGAGGACAAACAGATTAAACCACAGGGGAAACGTGGGGGAAAGCTGATGATACACACAACCGTTATTAGACTGATTCAGAAAAGTAGGCAATGTCAGGAGTGGGATTCGAACCCACGCCTCCAGGGGAGACTGCGACCTGAACGCAGCGCCTTAGACCGCTCGGCCATCCTGACCTGCTAGCAAATAGCTGCCCTCAAATTTTATTTCAATGTCTACATGAACGGTAGTCCCTTTTTTTTTTTTTTTCCTTTTTTCTCTTTTTCTGAGGATGCGGAAAATTTTCAATTAAAAAAGGCAACCACCAGTTTACGTACGGCCCTGACGCCGACCCCGAGTGGAAACGCGGAGTCAAGTGTCGGGTTGCGGGGGCCGCCGGGCAGTGTCTTCTGAATGAACGCAGATTCGATTCCAGGCTGCAGCCGGCCGGACGGCGCTCGGCTGCGTAGCCAAGAGTAAGGGAAATTTCTTTCCGCTCTCGACAGAATTCTTGTTTGTATAATGGCACCCATATTGCTGAAATTGCCTTACTTAAACTGACACCTACTCCTGGGAAGTCTTAACGCTATTCAGTTTGGTTCTTGCTGGGGCCCAGCCCTCGGGTGCTCATTAACTCCTCCCTCCTCTCCTTTCTGTCCGCTAGACCCTCGAGACCCATGTAAGGGGGTCCCAAGTGTCTTGCTTCTTGATCTGAATTTTCTAGCTGTACCCTGAGGATTTGTGGACTTTTCTGAATGGATGTTATGCTGCTCTCAAAAAGGAGGCATCAAACTAAAACCAGTTCTGCCTTTCTCTTTCTACAAGTATGTCACTCTATCGTCCCTTAATTCGTAAGGTTTTCGTACATCTGTGTTTATGTCCAGCAAAGCTGTACCTCAAAGACTTTCCAACTAGTTTGAAACACTCCTCAAAAAGTATTTAGTTTAAGTCCTTTGAACTAAACAATACAGATTCTTTTTATTTTTTAAAGGAGAAGTGAAAGTGAAAGTGAAGTCGCTCAGTCGTGTCCGACTCTTTGCTACCCCTTGGACTGTAGCCCACCAGGCTCCTCTGTCCATGGGATTTTCCAGGCAAGAATACTGGAGTGGGTTGCCATTTCCTTCTCCAGGGGATCTTCCCAACCCAGGGGTTGAACCCAGGTCTCCCGCACTGCAGGCAGAGATGCTTTAATTGGTTATATTTGAGTGAGATTTGGGATCATTTTTACTTTTTAAAATTAACTTTCATATGTATTCAAGGAAAAAGACGATTTCTATTTTAAATTTTAAAGTGAGTGGCAAGAGTAAAGGCGCGTATAGTTGAGAGTCGATTCGGAGTTTTCCAGAGGGCGATTTGAGGAGACCTGAGTGTTGTTTGGAGGCAGAAGGAGCAGATGAATAAGGATATGCAGAGAGATGGCACGGAAGAGCTGTTGTTGATTAGTGATGATAGGAGTTGCACAGTTATTTTTCTCTTAATGTGAATGTCTGGGTCTCTTTTAAAGAGAGGCAGACCCTTTCAAACATGTGATGACCAGAGTTGGCTTTTGGTGTGTGAAATGAAGTCCTGTTACTATTATTTCAGGAGCATTTGCATTTTTAAGGCTGGTCTTTAGCTGTGGGGTGAAAGGTTTTAGTTTCTGGTTTAAAAAGGAAGTCAGGCCTTGGAAATACTACAGTTAATTATTTGCACTGGTGGGAGAGGCCTTTCTGGACCTTCTGAAACCACAGTATCACTGATTCTGCTTCAGGTCATTAAGACAGGCTTTGACGAAGCATCAGCAAGGCCACCTTTCTTCTCTTTTGGAAGATTTAAAAATAAAGCCAGAGCTACCAAGACTGTTAATTTCCTCCTTCAGGCACTGGTATCTGGTGCCAGATGGAAAGGGAGCTGCGATGGAAAGGGAGCTGCAAGGCTTATCAATACTGTGTTTGGTAACCATTTTCCTTGACGATCATGAGGAAATAGGAAGGTGAGGGCAGTCGCAGAGCTAATTGAAACCTCTGACTATTTCTCTTTCTACTCTCAGAGAGGGGTTCCTGTGGCAGCCCCATTTATTTAGGGTAAGATTTTATATATACATTTCAGGATACACATAGTACATTAAACTGGCAAAACAACTACTTAAGATTCTCAAGTATTTTTTAAAGAAGTTTGGACTTTCAAAAAAATCTTTTACTTTCTAAAAGTACAATTTGAACATAAATGCATACTTTGAAAGCAGAGATAAATGGTGGTCTTCTTTCAGGAGTCCAATGTAGGGTAGGGTGAATACAGCTTGAGGAAGGGGCAAGGAAAGGAGGATCACCCAAGTTTGTTTGTTTATCCAGTTATGAGGCATCACCAAATATTTCCTCCAGAGGCTACAGGTGGGTAGCCACTGGCACTGTGGCCTTTTTGTAAGTAGCTGGCCCTTCCTGGGACAGGAGGCCCTGTGCTGCCTGCCCTGGTGAGCCTACTGCCATCAGGTCTGGGGATGGGTCTTGGATAAACAGAACCACAGTGCTTTGACCCACTGAGTTCCCATGCAGGTTTATTGTCTCTGTTTTTGTGTCAGTTCCATTTGTTGAATAAAGAAAGGGAGGTGCAGAAGCTGTTTTCAACAGACAGACTTATTTATTAGGTTAAGACCATGGGCAACATTGACCCTGGAAAACCCAATGGAAATGGAAGGTGGGAGCCTGGATAAGACAAACACATACAGGAAAATGCAAATACAAACAAGTGCAATCAATCTAGCTGTGCTGAGCACAATGATGCAGCTTTCAGGGGACCCTGAGGAGAAGCAGCATGTAGGAAAGCTGGGGGTGGAGTGATTCATGGCTCAGTATGGGAGAGGATGGTGGTTAAAGCTAATTAAAGGTGTGGTTGAGCAGTTTTAAACCATATGTGGGTGAGACGTGGCCATTGGCCATGAGACAATGGCCAATGAAGTGGTGATATCACTGAAAGATGATGCCTGAAAATGCCTCTAAAGTGGAGAGATTCTAGATAAAAGAAAGAAGACAACCAGCAACTTGTGGAATCAACAAAGTGAGGTTGGAAAGAGCCCTTTGCATTTTGTTTAAAATTCTTTCCTCTTTCATTCTATCTGACCTCCTCACCTTCTTTACTCCCGTTGCCAATTGCTCAGATCCACCCTGTATGAATGACTTAGAAAATCTGAGATATGGGCCCTAAAGCTCTAGGGACAAGTCAGATGTTTATCACTGCCTGAGTTCACCTCATTTTCCTCTATTAGGATGTTCCCTCCAAGTTCCTTTATGGGATTTCAGCCACCGGTTTTCCCTTCCCAGAACCCTTTGGGTTTTCTGCTTACTTAAAACCTGTTCCTCTATATACCCCTATCCTGGACACCAAGATGTTTCTGTCATAACCCCATGCCGACCTAACTCCATCTTGATCCCCAAACTGCAATTCCCTCCCTAGAGGATTTGGCCTCTGGGATGGGAGACCACAAGAAGCAGTCTGAGTCACCTCCCTGCCCCTTGACTATTGTTACCGAAACAGATTAGGAAGGGCCTATTCCTAACACTCTATCAGCAGCAACACAACCTTCTCAAGATTAATTAATCCCTACCCAACAGGAAGAAACAGGGGCTGAGTAAAGCTGGCAGATGAAGCCCTGGGAGTGGTGGAAGGGGGGTTAGAGTAGAGGGGAAGAGCTGAGCTGGAGTATTTCTTAAGGCACCCCTTGGCTGGGCTGGAGAGGGATTAGTTTAGAATGGAGGGTTTCTATATCCCTGGAGGCAGAGTCCTCCCCCATGGGGGACAGTGGGATCTCCTTTGAAATGTCCTTGGCATCAGCAACTACCATGACTCCCTCAAGCCCATCAGTGATTGGGCAGATAGTCAGGGGCTTTTTACCACAGGACCACAAGCAGAAGAAGGGCCGGAGGGGGCCAGAGAAAGAGGCCTTGGAGAAAGTATAGATATGGGATCCATCAGTCATGTTGTAGAAGAAGATGTCTCCTGATTCATAGTCAAGGAAGACCCCAACCCGGCGCGGGGGTCCAGCCAGTGGGAGAGGGGTCCGCAGTGGGGTGAGAGCCCAGTACCCATTTCCATAGAGCTCCACAGCCCAGAACCCATTCTCGGGAGTCATGGGGTCAAATCCTTTCTTCATCACATTCTCCCTACACACCCCAATTGCCCAGTCCGTCCTGTCTCCCACCTCCACCTCCCAGTAATGTCTCCCCGAGGTGAAGGCCTCACGACCCATCACACAGGGCCAGGAGTCAAATCTCTCTGGTTTCTCAGGAAGTTTCTGACGTGAATCTTCCAGTCGGACAGATTTTGAATCTTCGTACAGAAAGAGGTGGGGGTGGGCAGTATCTGGATCCAGAGTCACATCCACTAGAGACAGAGAGAAAGTGAGTCTGATTATCAGTGAATGTCACAGGTTGAAAGAACCATCCTTTCTTCTCTGAAGAAGTGGAGACCTGCTCTAGCAGTTGACAGATCTCCTCAGGAAGGGAACTGCTTGGCCTGCTCAGCTGTCTCTTTTCCCCTCTTCCATCCACAGCCATAGGGTGATGTATCAACTGACTGTCCCCAGTACCCCATGGGACCCTGTCAGAGGGGGCTTGCCTTCTAGCCATCTTCCAAGGGCCCTTTATGTGCCTCAAGGATAATGTTGGGGCCATTTGTCATCATCTTTCCCCTCTATATATTAGTGGTTTTTATTTCCAAGTATTGGAGGACTTTCAATACCTGCAGGGTGGCACCTCAGAGCCCTTAAGATATTCAGAGTCACTGACCTGCATGCAATGTAGCCCTTTTCCATTCTGTAGTGAGAGAGGGTGGGGAGAGGGAAAGGGTGTTATTGACATGTTTTATAATAAGAGAGAGACAACTTTGTGGATGAAAAAAGACAAAGGACATAGAACTTACTGAGCTCTTCCAGGAGTTTCTCTGGAAAACAAACAGAAATACCTTAATGACCTTCTAGCCTGGGTGTGAGGGAGGGAACAAAACAGGTGTGAGAAACATATAAAAGAAATTATTTAATTCATGACTACCTGATTATTGAGGCATTATCAACAAATGAAGAACAAGAATTTTGTTTTGTTTTCTAAGAAATATGCAGGAAGTTCCTACTTACTTAGTATCAGAACTTTAATCATTACTGAGAAACCAAGTTAAAAGTAAGGCTAGAGTCTGAAGATTAATAATGAATAAACATCAGGTCTATTATCTCAATTAGAATTTCTTTGACTCATCTTATACCCAAACCTCTGTTATTCTTCATATTGGGTGCTACTGAATTCAGGAGCTTTATAATCCCCTCTGATTTTTAGAATTCTGGAATTAAGTAGATAATTGATTGGCAGTTTGACTCCCATTGGCAGTCATCCTAAAGGACTTGGGTTCACCCTCATGTGGAAGCACTCCTGACAAGTAGACTGGGATTCTATGACTTACCTTTAGAGCTGAATTCATTCCTCCTCTGTCTGGATCTTTCCTTGTATAGTCTCCAGGTAAAAAATATGGACCCAATTGTGAGAAGTCCTAGGACCACCAAGATGACAGCCACAGCCACCATCCAGGGAGTCAGCCTTGGGAAGAAGGAGGCTAGAACAAAATCCCCAAGAAGGACATTTGTTGAGAAACTCAGAGCAAATCTAGCTCCTCTCTTGATTCCAAAGGGGGCTGGATAGATGATGACCTGGACCTCTCACATTCCTCCCATGGCAAAAGAGTCCCTCCAATACCACTCTGAGGTTTTCAGATAAATTTTGGTCTTAGGTAAGAGAGAGCAGAGAAAGAGAGGAATGAAGATGAAGAAGAGTCATTTGAGGACAGGACCTGTGGAATAAAGAATATAATGGACCGATTCATGTTATCATGGAAATTTCTCCTTAGCCATCAATGCAGGATGGGAGCCAAGGGGATGAGGGAAGTAAATAAGGAAGGGGAAATATCACTTTCTGTGTGCAACAGAAGGGTATTCAATGACCCAAGAATAAGGAAAACTTCCTTGCTGAACCAGAGGTAGAGTATGAAGACTCTGGAAACTTGGAGCTCTAGCATGGGATAAGGAGGAGGGGGAGGTAAGGGTGGAAAGAGGAGAACTGATTTAGCTAGATCCAGAAGGCTCTGAATCAGGAAGACCACACCCTTCAAAGACAAAGCTTTTCCAAGATATATCTCCTAAGAAAATCTGGAAGACTTCCCTATCTAAGATATATCTTCTAAGATGGAAAATCTGGAAAGTTTGTGAGATCTAGGTATAAAACTTATGCCTTCAGAATCTCTAGTGAAGTTGGTGGGGCTCAGCGGGCAGGAGTTTAGGTGGGGAAAGTTTAAGATGAGAAAAATAGACAAATCTGCCAGGAGGTTGTAGCTGGGCAGATGTCCCATGTGATGTTGCCCTGAAACTATGTCAAAAAGGAACCCAGCACCTGTTTTACTGACCTGGTATGGAAACCTCTATTTCTTTCTCCTGGCCAAGAAGGAGGTTCCGGATGCAGCAGGACACATTCTTCATAGAGGTGTCCCTGATGATCACTGAAGCTCTCACAGTAAACAAACCTTCTTCATCAGGATTCCTGGACTCTGACATGGATGGAAACTCTTCTCCCCTGTGAGTTCGCCACTGTACTTGGGGCTCTGGGTACCATCCCACTGAGGTACACTCGAGCTGGATCTCTCCACTCTCTTGAACTTTCATACTGATGTGAGGATCAGAGCCCAGAGCTATGGAGAAAGAAGGTGCCTTACTCCTTTAGTGGACACTCTTCTGGGAGCCTTATAACCGTAGGGCTATATAGTTTGAGAAAGAGAAGCCCAGAGGAATTGGGAATAAGAGGGACCCATCTCCATGTTTTACTACACAAGGGAACTGAGGTATCCATAAAAGAAGACATCTTATCAGAGATGAAACAACTATTGGCTTAAAGTCATATTCCAAATTGTGTATATATGTGAGAATATGTTTTCTTTTCACGAAAAGGGCCACCATTTTCAGCACATTCTCAAAGGTGTCTATCATTCATAAAAGGTAACATTGACAGCTTTATGCTGTCAAATCTCTAGGGCTTTATAACCAGTTTTTAAGACACTTCCTTAAAAAGGAAAGATGAGTTATATATGATACTACCATGTGGGACACCCTGTTATGAAACAGGGACCCACATTTCACCCATGTATTTTTCAAACTTCATCTTTACTTGAATATATGCATAAGAAGCAATATATATTGCACAGCAATATTTTACAAGTATATAATGCTTTTAGAATTGACAAAGCAGTTTCTCATATTCCAGGCATGTGGGATCTTAGTTCCCTGATCAATACCCCCTGCATTGGAAGCACCGAACCACCAGGGAATTCCTATACTGATTTTTTTTTTTTTTTAATCTCATTCTTGCAAAATCTTGTTCGGCAGGTGCTCCCCCAGTTTTACAGTAGGAAATGTAGCTCAGAAAGAAATTTTCTTGGTGCCAGGTGGGAAAGGCAGACCTCAAAGTATACTTTGTTCCTTGGTGTGTACCATTTCCTTATAGTTTCACTCTGAATTCTGGCTTGAAGCAAAAACAGAAACAAAACCAAAACTTTTCTAGGTAGGTCAAGACCCTTAACAAGCCACCATGCTCTACAATCTCACAAAATCAGTCTTGGGTACTAATTCACCAAGTAAGCACTGGGATTGCTCACTATAGCCTTACTATAAATGGTGAAAAACAGACACAACTTAAATGCTCAATTCTGGGCTTTGACCAAGCAAATTATGATGCACTAATAGAAGAGAATGTTATATAGTCATTACATCTTACACTTATTTAATTATTAACATGGGGAAATGATTATTCTATAATTGAGAGAAAAAAGCAGGACATCATGGAAACAAAGTTCCAAGGAGAAAGATCATTCGCTGCTCCCTGTCTACTCAGCTCAAACCCTCTTCCTACTTATCTACTACTCTAGGCCTGCCAATCCCTTCCAGCCTGAAAGGGATTTGGGGAACACGTTTGATGGTTTCCAAAGTAACAGAGCCACAGGAAAATATTATCTCGCATGGAGTCACCGGAGAAAGTCAAAACCCGTCCACTCACCAGCCACCTTCAGATGCACAATGGCCTCTTCGTAGTTTTCGTCCTGCCTGAAAAAGCATCGGTACTCCCCATCATCAGAGGCTTTGACCTCCTGTATCCTCACAGCGACGCTGCCCTCGGCGATGTGGTCCTCCACCAGCGACACTCTTCCCCGGTATTCAGCCATCTCCTCGCCCTCCTGCTCTTGCCCTTCGCGGCTCACGAACACCGCAGGCGAGACCTTCTCCCGGAACCAGCGCAGCTCCATGCCCTTGGCGCTCACGTTGGGGGACAGACGACAGGGCAGCTCTGCATCTTCACCCACCACCGCCAGGATGGGCTCCGGGGGTCCGATCACGTCAAAGGGAGCTGCCAAAACACCAAGAGGGGCGGACGGAATGTGGAGGTGGGAGTTGAGGACTGATACAGATGAGGATCCCACTGAAGGGCACTCTCCCACTACAGCTCCAGGGAATCCATCTGGGCCCTTGGGAAAGTCCCTAAGGACAACCAAACGGGATTGCTTACAATTACTGAGAAATTTCAAGCTTGTAGGCTAGAAATTATCCTATAATTGAGAGAAAAAGGCAGGACATCATTGAAACAAAGTTCCACCCAGAAAGATAATTCGCAGCTCCTTCTCTACTCAGCTCAAACCCTCTTCCAACTTATCCCCTAGTCTAGGCCTGCCAACCCCTTCCAGCCTAAAAGGGTTTTGGGGAACAAGTCTGATGGCTTCCTGACCTACCAGAATCCAGCTTGGGCAGCTGGAGGAGAATGAAAATGAGCAGACACCCCGCGAGGCAGGAGTTTGGAAAGACTGCCATCTCCAACCTTTCTGGGCAGCAAGATGCTGGTGGGCTCGAGTTTGTCGGGAACTTCAGCCTAGGAGAGATGAAAGAATAGGCAATAACTAGGAGTTGTTGAGACACCGTGCTCCTGTGCCCTCCCAGCAATTCTTTTCAGCTTGGAAAGCATCATTTGCACCTTAAGCTTCCTCCTTGCCTTCTGCCAAGGGTAGACTTTCAGTCCCGGCTGCCGTCAGCACACATCCACCTACCACCCTAAGGTTAGTCAATCTTGTCTGTACAAAACAGAAAATGGGCTCTAAGCCCCCAAGAGAGTCTTAGGAGAAGGCAATTGTGATGCATAGTACCCATTAACGGGTTTCTGTATTATAAATAGACAAGTCTTGGAACTACTGTGTCAAAAAAATCTCTTCTTTCAAATACAATAATTTGACATCTGCTTTTAGCAATGATAATAAAGATACAGTGATGGAGGCAGAGATAGAGACTAGGGAAATAAGCAGGAGCAGGAAAGAAGAAAGGCTGGAGGAGACAGAACAAGAAAGGGGAGCTGAAGAGAGCCAAAGGGCTGGAAGAATAGAGGGCCTGGGACTAGGAAGGAAGGAGCCCAGGAAAGAGAAAATGACTGGCTGCTGGCTCTCTCAGGGGTGAGAACAGTCCCAGATACTGACCTCTGATGTTGGAGGAAAAGGCACCAACAAGCTTCTGCTACCAAATGAGAAAGCTGGTTGTGGCCCTATTGGCAAAAGTTAAAGGAGAAGGAAGGGGGAAGTACTCTCAGGAAAGTCTGCCTCCCCACACCCTTCCACCCCAACACACTCCCTCCTCATCCCTGATGTATTTACTTTGGGGGAAAAAAGTTCCAGAGAGGAGAAGAGTCTGTGGATTTGTGGTCTTCAGCTTAGAAATTACGCTATGCATTGATAACCTGTTTACAGAAGGGGACAGAGCGAAAAAGAAAGAGGATTTAAGAAAACACTAAAATAAGATGCAAAGTCTTGGGCCATCTCCAAGCCTCACTTTTTAAATCTCTAAAATGGAAATATTGTTAATAATACCTTCTTTGGAGTAGTGGTACAAGGGTTAAATGAGATTAAGCATGTTATGTGCTTAGCATATAATAGGGATTTAGAAGAGGGGAAGTTTTTATTCTATTATTATTTATATGAGCTGAAAACTAAAGATAGGCTGAGAATGCATGGGTATGATTCAGTTTTCAGGGCCCAGAGTTGCCTCTCTGCAAAGCTACCTCCCTAAAAGCAATTTATGAGGCCTACAACTCCCTGTTTTGGGTTAAACCCCTTACTGTTATAGAAAACATTTTAAAGATATGTATATTTTAAGGTAGAAATCACTCATAATGTCAGCAAGTAATGATAGCCTCCAGCAATAGGACTGATGATTTATATAATTTGATATACTTTTATATAATTTGGGCTTCCCTGGTGTCTCAGACCATAAAGAATTTGCTTGCAATGCAAGAGATCAGGGTTCATTCCCTGGGTTGGGAAGATCCCTTGGAAAAGGGAATGGCTACCCACTCCAGTATTCTTGCCTGGAGAATCACATGGACAGAGGAGCCTGGCAGGCTACAGTCCATTGGGTCACAGAGTCAGACATGACTGAGTGACTAATGCTTTTATGTAATTTGAAACATTGTTAATAGCTATATTATATCATATTGAAGGTTCCTATAATTCCTGAGATCATGGCACATCTTGGGTTTTTTGCCTATTATAAATAGTGCAGTTTATACACAAGTCTTTGTCCACATTTTTGTTAACTTACTGATACACTTTCTGCTGAATTCCCAGAAATACTCTCATTAGGCCAAAGGGTATGAACATATTGTCAAAGCTTCTTCCTGAAATGTCAATCCAATCACACCATCAGTGGAAATGTCCTTCTCACCAGCACTGAGGTCTATTCTTCCTCATCATCACTAATGGGCTGAAACAGACCAAATTATTACTTTATTATGCATTTATACCATAGGTTGGTCATTTTTCATATTTATATATTTTTAATATATTCCGGAAGTAAACTTTTCAAGTAATTGCCTTTTTTGACAGTCTGGTGCTTTTTTAAAAAAAAAAACAATATGTGTGAATTTTTTAAAAATTGAAAACATCAGCTCTGTATTATATTTGTGGCAAAAACCCTTCACTACTCCTTTGTTCTTTGCCTTTTAATTGAGACTGTGATCAAGACCAACAAAAGAGAACTGCTTAAAAAAGAGAAAAGAAAAAGATACTTGCTTCAGTGGATATGCCCGAGTGCCAGGAGAATGAATTTTCTCAAATATAAATCTGATCTTGTCACTTTTTGCTTAAAAATGTCTACATGACTGCTTAATGACCCCAGCATCCAGTTCAAGCCCCTTAATCTGGTCAAGAAAATGCTGTAAGATCTAGTGGCCTTCCTGCTTCCTTTCTCTTCGCCTTTTCTCCCTAGTCTCCCAGCACTTGCTAGCTCACGTGAGAAACACTTCTAAAGTCTTCAGGCTTACCTATAACGTTTAAGGTAAATTAAAACATTTTACTGCATTAAATGTGAAATTTCGAAAGAAATGTGACCTTGACTAGACTTTACCCCCTCCAACTGAAATCGGCTCTCCAGGAAGATGCGCCAGATTTATCCTGTGACATGGACAACTTCCTGGTCCCTCTTTGCTGTCAGGAACGTGACCTGAAGCCTACTCTGAGATGCATATGCATTTATTTTTGTCTTTTGTTTCCAAGTCTCTCTTCCCCTCCTAAACTGAGCTCTTTGAGTTTATACTCTCTGACCTCTTATCAGCACATAGACGGAAGTAGAATTTGCAGCTTAAATCACACCAACCAGTCCTTCGCTTTCCTAGTTTGAGATGTATCTGTCTCATTTTCAGCTTTCGTTTGTGCTTAACTTTCACAAGTATCACTGATAATGAGTTTCCTCTCCTTAATTCATTCTGATTAGACTTCTCTCCCTTGCTCTGCATTGTCAAAATATCTAATGATAATTTGGGAAGAGGCGAGGGGGAAGAACTTTTATTTTCACCTAAGAGAGCTAGATTGAAGGAAAGGAGCCAGGAAATAGACACCAAATGGTACATAGAACTCAAACTATTATGTGGCAGCCAAGGTTCTGGTTGGATAATATCTGAGTCATTTCAACAGAAACCGACAGCACTGGACAGGATCTCTGAATTTTCCAGGCTCCATCTGTGAACACAGATTCTAGATGCCCCCACCTGTCATGACTCCCATTGTTTGTGGGGTGCCTTTGTGATGTGGGGCTGCTATGAGCAATTTCCTGCTGTTCTGGAGACTAGACGCATAAACTCTTTCTTTTAGACATGAAACCATTTGGGCTGAAGAATGTGATGTGCTCTGTATAAGAGCAAATTGAATGCAAAAATATAAGGGCTTCTCCCCACCCCACTCCACTTTTCATCACACGCCATTCAAATTTCCCGATATTATAAACTAGTCAGAGCCAATGATGACTCTCACCCTTGTCTTACTTGACCTCCAACTGCATTTTACTGAGGTAACCACTAGCATTTAAAAAAAAAAAAAAAACAGTCAGTTTCTATTCTGTCAAGGTCATCCATACAAAGCTTTAAAAAAAAAAAAAGTATAAAGAGCTTATAAGAATAGCACCAGTCTCACCCTATGTGTTCTCATTTCCTAGAAATAGCCTCTTCAAATGCTTTATTGCTTTATCTGGTATTTATCTAAGTATTCTCAAGAGGAACAATTTATGTTGCTATTTCTTGATTAATTAATTTTTAGATATTACTTTTTGATGCTCTAGTATGGTTAGGGGTGATTTAGTTCTTGTGATGGTTGATTTCATGTGTCAGCTTGATTGGGCTAAGGACCACCAGGTAACTGGTAAAATGTTATTTTTGGCTGTGTTTGTGAGGATGTTGCCAGAAGAGATAGGTATATGCATTAGTAAGTGAGGAAATTGCCCTCACTAATGCAGGTGGGTATCATCCAGTCCTTTGAGGGCCTGAATAGAACAAAAAGATGCAGAAAGGGTGAATTTGCTCTTTGTCTGGTCTGAAACTTCCAGGTCCTGCCCTCAGATG
This sequence comes from Bos grunniens, assembly GCF_055505025.1. NCBI lineage: Eukaryota > Metazoa > Chordata > Mammalia > Artiodactyla > Bovidae > Bos > Bos grunniens. Next base: position 33,169,614 of record NC_141187.1, read on the forward strand.
TTGGCACTTCTGGTTCTCTGGCATTTGGACTCTGCCTGGACTTACATCACTGTCTCCCCTGCTTCTCAGGTCTGCATGTTTGGACCAGAACTACACCACCAGTTTTTCTGGATCTCCAGGTTACAAAGGGAAGATTGTGAGACTTCTTTGCTTTTATAATTACATGAGCCTATCCTTCTTAATAAATCTTCTTAAATATATATCCTATTGGTCCTGTTTCTCTGGAGAACCCTGACTAACACCATTCTTTTATATCACCAATAGAAGTATGCCATTTTTGTTCAATGTTTCCTATACCATGGTTATGTGACTATATTTTTATGAAACCAAGTTTTGTATGTAATTACTTTTATTTTCCCGTACAACTTTTTGTGTGTGTGTTTGAGGGAGATGAGGAAGGGGGGGAGTTAAATGATTGATCTTATTTCCTTTGTTTGGTTTTCTGTGTTCCCATCACAGATTCTCCCCACCCCTTTAACAGCCTCTAAGTACAGTTTGCATAGTCAAACATCTCAGATGATTTATTAATGCTATTACAACCCCTCCCCATTCCCATCCCTCCCAAAGCAGTGCTTCTCTAACTGAAGTGAGCATATGCTTCACTGGAGGGTGTTATTAAAAACAGATTCTGATTTAGATCTGGACTGGGACCAGACTTCTCCATGCTGGCTGCTGCTGGTCCACAGGCACTGTATCCTGTTCTTTACATGGATGCTACAGGTTGAGAGGCAGCTGCTGGCTCTGCACAAATTGTGGAGATGCCCTGCGTGACGGTTCTGGCTCAGGGTCTTGGGCTTATGTCTTTCGCGTGTGGCTAAACTGAGCTAAGAGAGGGCTGGGGGAACACAGGCACGTGATGCATAGCACCATATCCTGTGGCTTGTCATGAACTTTGTAGCCAGCCGCTTTTTCTCAGGGCACACACTATTGGCATGCTGGTAATAATTAGATGTGACCTAGTGATATGTTGACATTATAATGCTGACACAATTCCCCCATTTATTAAGCCTGTATTAAGTTCATGTGCATTGTACAGTGATCACTTTGTAATGTACAGAAATATTGAATCACTATGCTATGCAGCATGGATTAACATGCTTGTTAGGTTGTAGGTCAGTTATGCTTCAAAACAAACAAATGAACCAACTCATAGAAAAAGAGAGAGATTTGTGGTTACCGGAAGTGGAGGGGTAGGGCGAAGGGGGAATTGAATGAAGGTGATCAAAAGGTACAAACTTCCAGTTTTAAGATAAATAAGCACTAGGGATATAATGTACAACACGATAAATATAATTAATACTGCTATATGTTGCATATGAAAGTTGTAAATAAAGTCAGTCTTAGCAGTTTTCATCACAAGGAAAGAAACCTTTTCCCCTTTTTCTTTTATTTTGTATTTGTATGAGATGATGGCTGTTCACTAAATTTATCTTGGTGATCATTTCCTGATGTATTTAAGTCAATCATTATGCTGTACACCTAAAACATATACAGTGCTCTACGTGAATTAGATCTCAATAAAACTAGAAGAAAAAAATTATGTGCATTATAGTACAACCGATTTGTGTATGTAAAGGGTGAGTAGAAAGGAACTGAAGAAGCCCGAGGAAGATGTGATGGATTTTTGTGTAGAAGGGCAGCATTCCTGGGGGTGGAGTAAGGTTAAATGTGTCCCCCTGCAGCAAGAGTCTGAGGACTGGTTGAGGGGTGACATCTCTGAGTCATATTCCTGGAAATACTTTTGAAACAGAGAGTTCCTAGAACAAAGAGACTCAGGAAGGGAATATATGGGAGCCAATAAAGTTAGGTTGGATTGTGCAAGGGATAAATAAAAGGATATAAGGAAGGAGCTGGGGTTACATGAGCCACTCTGAGTAGTTCCCAGAATCCCCCCACTGACCCTCTCTTTCTGTTACTTGGTGGGATGAGGTCCTCCAAAAAAGGGCTCCATTCACCCTCTGGAGGACAGGCTATAGAAAACATGAAAGAATGTTAGAAGCAGGCTATGAATTCATCAAGGCTTTCCTGGTGGCTCAGCAGCAAAGGATCCACCTGCCAATACAGGAGGCATGGGTTCAATTGCTGGTTCGGAAAGATCCCCTGGAGAAGAAAATGGCAACTCACTCCAGTATTCTTGCCTGGGAAATCCCATGGACAGAGAAGCCTGGTGGGCTACAGTCGATAGAGTTGTAGAGAGTTGGACAAGACTTAGCAACTAAGCAACCAACCAACAGTCATGAGTTCATTATTGGTCTGATTTTTCTTTGAGGTTTTCACAGAGAGGTTTTATAAGAAATATAAGGCCTTCCATGCTACTCTCTTATGAAAAGAGAGCTGGTAGGGGGAGGGGGAGAAACACAAAGCCTTGTTTACAGAACAATGGAGGAAACACCAGAATTCTGCAAGTTCTTGTATGAGTTTCTTTGGAAAATTACCCATTAAGATTTGAGTTAAAGATGTAGGAAGGAGGATGGAATGTGAGCATGAAATGCACAATGGAGTGACTGTTCCCTTCTGTGAATACTTGATTACTGAAAAATTATAGATACATCATGAACAAAGAATACTTTTTGTTTCAATTTTTGTTCTAATAAATCTGTGGGAAGTTCCTCTTGGCTTTAGATACTGAGAGATTTTGCTGTATCTGAGGAACTGAAAGTCTGGGGCCAAATTTCATGTGGATGGGAGTGAGCGCTGGAGGCTGATAGTGGGATCTGGCTTGCCTGTGACCATGTTGAAGGCCAGCAGCCAAAGCCCACCTGTAGTTGAATGAAATTGGATTTGTTGGTACTTGTTACAGTAGTGTGGATTCCACACACCATGTGGGGCTGGGAGGTGAGGAGTGCATCAGTGAGAGCAGGCGCACTGAATATTACAGGATTTAGGACTGTGTTGGGTGATTTGGGGGAGGTTCAAAGAAAGAAGAGTTTGTTCTGGATGAATGCTGTCGGAAAGCAGTGGGCTGTTGTAGGAGTGAATATTCCAATAATTTTTATTAGAAAGTAAAGAACAGAGTGGGCTAAAATTGCAGTTGGTGGGAATTTCCTGGTGGTCTAGTGATTAGGACTCTGAGCTTCCATTGCAGGCGCCCAGGTTTCATCCCTGGTTGGCAAACCAGGATCCCACAAGCCTGGCAGTGGGGCCAAAATTAAATAAGTAAACTGCAATTGGTAAAGATGTAGTAATTACTGCAGTTAGCCAAGAGAGGGAGGTGAATGGTCAATTTTGTGGCTTGCTTTGTGTTCTTGTTTTGTTTTTGCCTGTGCTGATAAGATCGTAGAGTGGATTTGTTTTTGTCTCTCTCCATCACAAGCACAGAATGGTCTTGTCTGATGTTGGTGTCTGTGAGATGTTTAAGTGAAGAACACTATAGCAGCTGCTAGGCTTGTTTCTTTCTTTCTTCCTCAACTGGAGTCTGCATTTTCCTTCAGATCTAAACATATTGGGGGCATTATAACCTTTAGAGTCCCTTTCAACTTTGAAAAATCTAGAATCGTATTCCTAAATTTCTAGACTAGGATGACCTTTGAGTGGAAGTTATCTAAAAGGGTATGAAATCCCAGCACATGTCTAGAGATAGGAGGAGTGCTAGGGATGGAAATACTACTAGAAGGTTTTGAGTAAGAAATAGAAATTTGGTGGATCTTGAACAATGGTGTGAAAGATTGAATTACTAGCCCCAGTCCTTCAATCCTCCCAGAATCCTCATCTTTGATATGGTCTCATCATGGCAAAGTATATTTCCCCACCTCTTAACTTTGCATTTGGCCACGTGATTTGCTTTAACCAGTGGCATGTAGAAATTGACAATATTTCTATTCCAAGACCTCTTGAGATGCCTTGCCTGTTTCCATTCACCTTTTTTTTTTTTTTTTTTTTGGCCACGGCATATGTAATCTTAGTTTCCCAACCAAGGATTGAACTGCATTGACAGTGTAGAGTCTTAACCACTGGACCTCCAGGGAAGTCCCCACCATTCACTCTTGAACACCATAAGGAACCGACTGTCATAAGAAGAAACTGCTTTGATCAGTCATTTAGTCTTAGGATAGGAGACAAGTGGAATAGTTGCCCCAGCCAACTCATACACTTGTCACGAGAAGCTGAGCTACTTAGCCACTGCAGCTTGAAGCAAAAAAGCCCAGCTGAGTTGAGGACTAGATTAGCCACACTCAGCTGACACCTCGACATATGAATAATAACAACTGAGTGTTATTTTAAGTCAGTAACTTTTAGGGTGATTCGTTACTTAGCAGTAAGTACCCAGTGTAGAAACTTGTTCCTAGAAGTGCAGTGGTATCATATTAAAAAACAACCTTCAAGGAGGGGCAATACAGGGGTAGGGGAATACTATTAGGTGTAAGATAAACTACAAAGATATGGTAGTTTACAATAGTTTACAATAACTAAATAGACTACAACCTTTACAAATTGTGACTTACTATATTGTACACCTATAACTTATATAATATTGTACAGCAAATACACATCAATAAAAAAATTTTTAATAAAAATCAACTCTCTTAGGATCTCTGGTTGTGAAAATTAAACTGACAAACACAAATTAACAGGAGAAAAGCATACAAATTTATTGAATTTTTACATGTGTTACTTGACAGACCTCACAAGAGATTGAAGACCTGAAGAAGTGGTCAGAGCAGGAAGTTTCAATCCATTTTAGGCAAAGAAACAAATTTGTGAGGAATTGATGAGGCAAAGGGGCTCAGGGTAAAGGTAAATTGTGAAGTAAATTGTGAAGAAATAACAGGTTTGTTTATATAGCCTTCCCTTTGGTGATAAAGATATCTTCTTGCTACCTGGTACAGGGAAGTTACCTTTCATATGTGAGATTTATATTTCTGCTTTCAGGGAAAAAAGGATGAGAGGCAGATGCCTTTCTCCTGCAATTTTCTTAGACTCCTTTATCTTTAGTTCAGTTCAGTTCAGTCGCTCAGTCGTGTCTGACTATTTGTGACCCCATGAATCGAAGCATGCCAGGCCTCCCTGTCCATCACCAACTCCCAGAGTTCACCCAGACTCACGTCCATCGAGTCAGTGATGCCATCCAGCCATCTCATCCTCTGTCGTCCCCTTCTCCTCCTGCCCCCAATCCCTCCCAGCATCAGAGTCTTTTCCAATGAGTCAACTCTTTGCATGAGGTGGCCAAAGTACTGGAGTTTCAGCTTTAGCATCATTCCTTCCAAAGAAATCCCAGGGCTGATCTCCTTCAGAATGGACTGGTTGGATCTCCTTGCAGTCCAAGGGACTCTCAAGAGTCTTCTCCAACACCACAGTTCAAAAGCATCAATTCTTTGATGCTTAGCTTTCTTTATAGTCCAACTCTCACATCCATACATGACTACTGGAAAAACCATAGCCTTGACTAGACGGACCTTTGTTGGCAAAGTAATGTCTCTGCTTTTGAATATGCTATCTAGGTTGGTCATAACTTTCCTTCCGAGGAGTAAGCATCTTTTAATTTCATGGCTGCAGTCACCATCTGCAGTGATTTTGGAGCCCAAAAAAATAAAGTCTGCCACTGTTTCCCCATCTATTTCCCATGAAGTGATGGGACCGGATGCCATGATCTTCGTTTTCTGAATGTTGAGCTTTAAGATATTCTATATGCCAAGGTGCTATGTTTTGGAATAGTGTGCCCAACACTAGCTTCTAGAGGCTACCCAGTTCTCTAACATCAAGTTCATTAGTATAACATCTTCAAAGTTTTCTATTTTTCTCTTTTATTTATTTATTTATTTTTTTTTTTCAGCTGCTGTGTTCAGGGTACACTCTGGGTGACAACCAGCCCCATCGGCACAGCCCACCTGGATGCAGCAGACAAGGAGACAGGGTGCTGGGCTGGGCGCAGAAAGTGGGGCTCAGCGGGGAGGAGGAGGTGGATCCTGCTCCCCTCACCTGGGGACTCCCTGGGGTGGGGCAGTCACAGCCCCGAGGGGGAGAGGTGGGCTCCCGAAGGTCTGAGGAGGCTTTCAGAGTCCAGGCTTGTGGGTGGGCGGCAGAGTGGGGGTGGGGAGGGGTAGCCTGATAGTGACTCTGGTTCTGGGGTTTAGGGGAGTAGGGAGGGGCCCTTAGGTGGAGAAAGGACAGCTGTGGGTCAGGAGAACCTTGTTCCCATCCTGGCTCTGCAGCTCTCAGTGATGGGCTTGAGCCCTGGTCCCCCCGGACACCTCCTCACTTTCCTCTCCTGTGAAGTGGGCTCCTTGGGCTCCTTTTCTCTTTTAAAAGGAAATTCTTTCTTTCTTTTTTTTTTTGCCTCACCCTGCATGATCTTATTTTGCCCACCTCGAATTGAACTCATCCTCAGCAGTGAAAATGCAGAAACCTAACCACTGGGCCACCAGGGAATTACCAGAAATTGTTCTGTTACTTCCTTGTTTACAATAATAGTTTCCAATTATAGTTAAAAGAAAACACAAACTCCTTTTGCTACCTCAAGAGTCCACACTGCATTTGCTCTCCGTATTTCTCTGGCCTGTCCACACTTTTCCCTACCATCCTTTGGTGCTCTGATCTTTCTATTCTGGTAGTAGCCCAAATCCAACTGTACCCTAGTCCTTTCTCCTTGATATTGTTTTTCAAACTGTGTAGTGAGGAGTCTGGCCTTTGTCTAGTCTCCTGGGAAATAACCTAAACCCTTGGAATTTCCTGAGTATTAAGAGTGTTGTATTATTCCTGGTGAGCTCACTGGACTGAACCTGATAGTTTATTCTAATGAGATGGTGAGTCAGCAAAACAGAAAGTCCAATCATGTGCCAAGGGGATTGAGGATTTGAGCTTTTTGTGGTCAGCTTGACTCAGGAAGAGAGAGGGGCTGGAGAAGGAGTTCAATCACTATGTGGTCCGTGATTCGATCAGTCAAGGCTACATAATGAAAGCTCAGTAGAAAGTATGGCCATTGAAACTTGGGTGTGCTCCCTGGTTGACAGTACTCCATGCATGACACCTGTCTTGATTACTGTTATTTTTCATCAAAGCCTAGACAGTGGTTGGCTCATGGCCAACAGTCAATGATTGTTAGATGGATGTAAGAATAAGCTGCATGTGTGCTGATTCATAGTCCCAAGAGACTGCTTGGATTATAAATGTTAGCTTATTTACTGATAATTGTACATATACCTTATCTGTGTCAGATTACTTATGTCACTAATATCAAAGTCCTCTAAGCTTGATTATTAATAGTAACTGTAATTAAAAGGTCTGGGATAGTTATACACGTACCTTGTGTTTTATGGTATGAAAGGGTTGATTTAGAGCCAAGCATCAGGGAGACTGGGGAGAAAAAAGAATGATCCTGTGAACCAGCCTGGCAGCAATGTGCCTGGCTGTTTCCCGTCTAGCCTGTGTAAATAGTTATGTGATTAAGGAAAGCTCTCCATGAGTCCAGAGATACGTAAGTTTCACTTTCCCTTAAGCTGAGAAAACTTCCTATAATGGTAGAATGTGCCAAGAAGACCTAACTTCCAATCTCCCCACCACACCTCCCTCCTTGGCCCAGCCCACTCTCTCCAACATGGGGATCCAAGGGGAATAAGATTAACCACTGAAGAAACTATTACCCAATAATCACTGATGATAACTCCCAGTCCATCCGAGGTAAAAGACTAAAGTCCCTCTTTGATATGTATAATCGAGTCACTTTGCTGTACACCTGAAACTGTCACAACATTGTTAATCAGCTATTACTCCAATATTAATTTTTTTCAAAGTCTCTCTTTAATTAAACTAAGATGCCAAAAATCTGAAAAACTTCCACTACAAGGTCTTGATTCAGAATTCTTTGAAGTTGAACAGAAAATGTCGGGAGTCACCCGACATTTTGGGGTTGAATCCAAGCCACAGTCAGAGCCAAGAGGGCAGATGGGAGTCACAGACACTGTGGCTCTCAGCCCCTGAGGGTGCTGGAATCATTATAAGGGGCCCAACTCATGACACTCAATGAAGGGGAAAAGTCCCTGGAGGCCATTCCCCTTTTCTCCATACTCTACTCCACCTCCCTCCCAGGCCCCAAATCCAGAAAGAAGGAAATTCTGGAAAATTTAATTCCCCATGCTGTTAAGAATTAGTAATCTGGGACCTCCCTGGTGGTCCAGTGGTTAGGACTCTGTGTTTTGCAACCTGTGCAGTGTGACCAAAAAAAAAAAAAGTAATCCTTTTAGGAAGAGGCAATAATAACACTCGGGTGACTCCAGACATTTTCTGTTCACTTGAGCTTTGGTTTTCCGTAAGATTCTGCTTCAGTTTGATTCTCAGCACTTTGCTATGAGGCCCCAGAGAGTCTGTCTTCTTTCTACTTGTTTGTCCCATTCTCAGTCTTTGCTCTGACAGTAGGGGATTATGTCCTTTAACTAGTTAGTTTATTTCTGTTTTGGGGCTTATAGGCACAAGATTCCTGCCGCTTGGGAATCTTTCTTAGTCCTCAAGTCTCAGAAGACCCATCACTTCCTCCAGGAAGCCCTCCTTAACTTTACCATCTAATTTTCTACCTAAAGTAGCCCTCCTTAGCTCCCACCCATTCTTCTCTATAATATCATCCTGTTTATTTCTTTCATGGCACAACAGACTGCACATGATCAATACATTAAAGGTGATAAATTTCTTGAGAATGAATGAATAAATAAATATATGAATGAAAGATTGAGTAAAGGAAGCTGGGAGCTGAGTTCTATGCTATTTTATACAGTGATTAGCAGAGCATTGGGTTCATGCTTAGTTTCAATAAATACTTAAAACATCTAAATTTTATGTTTAGAAGCTGCCTTAAAGATGAGACAATTTTTTTAAAAAGTAAGAATGAAAACTCTATTTTCCTTAAATAACAACAAAAATCACTTTAACTTGCTAGACCACACTATTTCACTGTGAAATGAGGATTAGTACATTTCTTATGAGAAAGCAAGGATACTGAATAAATAAAAGTGTTTTACAAACTATAATAAAAGATATGCAAACCCACGCAAAGTCTTATTTTATAGAATCCAAAACACTGAAAAGCTGTAATTTTTCTAAGATTAATACAGGCAGGTATTAGTAGCACTTATTTCCTAACTTACAGTCGGGTGCTTTTAGTTAAAACTGCTCAAATGTTATCATGTCAACAGCACCAAAAATAAAACACATGCACATTAATAAACCAGTTTTCCATCTCAACAAATCACCGAGTTCAATGTTTCAGATATTTTCTAGAACGTGTCCATCGTGACACCTTGTTTACTGTAGGAACTGCAGTAATACAATTTTGAACTTTTTAACTATCTTTTAAATTTTTCAGCCAAGTTTTACAATTGGATGGCCGAATTACATAAAGTCCAATACTACCATTTATGCCATAATTTTAAATGCCTGACTCAATTCCAGGAGCCTTTATCCTGCTTCTCAAAGGATGTTTCACAGATTTTTTTTTGAGGGGGGGGGCATCTCTGTTACATTTTGAGTCTACAAAGTTAATATTGTTCCATAATAATAATAAGATATTATTTGTCATTTTTCCTCTCATTCTCTCAGTAGTGTAGATAATGCTTTCTAGAGCCTCCATGACCTGTGATTCCAGCATTGAATACAGAGGCAGATGGTGAGGATCTAGCTACCTTCTAGGAGCCAGACATTAGATTTTCAAAAACATTAAAAAATACCACACTTCGCAATAAACTTTATTTTATATTGGAGACAACAGATAGTGATCATTCCTGAAACATGTTTTACATATTAATCTATAATTGACTTGTTCCTTTTTTAATATAAGTTAATAAATACATTAAAAAATTTCTCAGTTTAATCTCTAATGCCACACATATTGATAGATATAATTCAAATGAGCAAAAGCACTTTTCTGTCCTCAATAATTTTTACGTGTCTAAATGCATCCTGAGGCCAAAAAGTTGGAAAGCACTGCTCTCCTCACTGAACCTGAACTTTGAGATCCACTTGGTCCAATGCTTATCTGCTCATCTGGGACCTTAAACCTTAGGCCACAACCAATAACAAAGTATTGACGCCTTGTTTATTGTAGGGATACCTGAGCCAGGCCAGGCCAGGCCCAGATGCATCCTCGTCCTTCATTCTCCTTCATCCTAGATCATCCTGAATCTAGGCCTGTGGAGCTTTATTGTGTGCTCTGGAAATCCTGGGGGTGGGTTAGAAATGGACCTTCTGTCTTACTTCCTCCATCTCTGACCTCCATTTCTGGCTCCCTGCCCTTCTTACATCTCAGTATGTCCCATTGTCCTTGCCCCAGATCCACAGTGAAAGTGCAAGTGCAAGTCGCTCAGTCGTGTCCGATTCTTTGTGACCCCGTGGACTTTACAGTCCATGGAATTCTCCAGGCCAGAATACTGGAGTGGGGAGCCTTTCCCTTCTTCAGGGGATTTTCCCAACCCCAGGATCAAACCCAGGTCTCCCACATTGCGGGTAGATTCTTTACCAGCTGAGCCACAAGGGAAGCCAAAGAATACTGGAATGGGTAGCCTATCCCTTCTCCAGCAGATTGCAGGTGGATTTTTTTTTTACCAACTGAGCTATTAGGGAATCCCCAGATCCACAGTATCTGATGTCAATTCCAGTCTCGGGCTGAATGTGTCATCCGATGTTAAAGCAGCTGGTTCTCTGCCTGTCACTTTCTCACACTTACTTGTTGGTTGGGAGCCATGTGGCAGCACTTAGTGTTCCTGAGACTGGCCCCTGCCCCATGGTTACATGCAACAAGTTACTAAAGCAATAGCCTAATGAGGGAGACACACGCTCTGGGGCTTGAAGACATGTCCGGGGGGACCCCGGGGGAGATTCTCCTGTGACCAGAAGGAAGGAGGGTAGTATTCCTCCAGGCGGTGCTGTAGTAGAGGTGGCCTGGGTTTCCCTACCTGGCTCTGAGACCAGGGAATTGGTGGTTGTGGTGGGTCTCTGCCCTGTGAAGGACCAGGCCCCCCTCAGGCACTGTGACCCCCTGGGCCCCTCTAAAAGATGGACAGATACAGAGGGGGCTGTCATCGGACCCCAGCCTGAAGAAGGGCCTCAGGGGTCCAGAGAAGGGTGAACGGGGACATGTGTAGATATGTGACCTGTCCTTCATGTTATAGAAGGACACATCTCCAGCTTCATAGTCCAGGAAGACGCCCACCCGGTGAAGGCGCTCTTTCAGGGGAAGAATCTTCTCTGGGGAGGAGAGGGCACGGTATTGGTTCTCAAACATATCCAGGGTCCAGAAGCCGTTCTGAGGAACCAGGAGGGCCTCCCCTTTCCTCTCAACGTTGTCTCTACAAACCCCCACAGCCCACACCATCACGTTTTTGACTTCCACCTCCCAGTAATGTCTCCCTAAGGAGTAGCTCTCCAGGCCCAGGACACAAGGCCGACAGTCGAATCTCTCCGGGTTGTCAGGCACGCTCTGCCTGGAAGGGCCCCTTCTCACACTTCTCCGGTCCTCTGACAGGAAGAGCTCAGGATGAGCAGTGTCTGGGTCCAGGACCACATCAGCTGCAGAGGAAATCTCAGGGTTAGGCCTGGGATCTCACAAAACTGTGAGATCCTGAGATCCTGAGACCAGGACCTGACTCCTGTTCCCCTGAGAGATCCCAGAAAGCATGGGGAGAATCCCCTGGGTAACAGTCTTTTCCATGAAAGCCCCTTGATCCCAGATCCCAGGCAGCTCACAGATAGAACTGAATTACTGAGTCTGCACTTCTCTCTCTTGAGTGGCAGGAGCGCTGCCACGGGTAGAGGAGGACTGGGGCTCTAAGAAATACAGAAAGTTCAGCCAATGAGCTGAAATGAATGGCTCCACTTTCTCTCAAAGTTCTCAGATCTGTCAGCTTTTCTATTCAAGATATATGATCTCTGGGGCTCAAGTTAGAATAAAGTTTCCCACTTGGCTTAAACTAGCAAAGAGAATCCATCCTCTTCCCCTCCCCCAATTAAGCAAGTAAGGCTGATTTTTTCCCTATACAGATAAGGGTGATAAAGGGTCCCTACACGGTCCTCTGTGTCCTACTGGTTTAACCCGCTGACAACTGATTTAAATGACTAACAAGAGCACCCTTCAGAAGCTAAAAAAGGAAGATAATCTCCCCCAAAGTCATCCTGCTGCCTGAGGGCAAAAGGTAGGGGAAACTATATCCATCCATTTTGCTTTAATAACATGGGTGTGATGACTACAGTTATGACCTGTCAGATATAAGAAATGTTTCAGACCCCTGACATTCTGCAGCCGTCTCTGCAGTTACTTTTTGGCAGTTACTATTAGTCAGTCTCCATCTAATACAAAACAACTGTGTTAAAATGATTTTTTTCTTTCTCCAAATTTATATGTCTAACGGTGATAATTTTGAAATTTGAAAGAGGAAACGTCTGAGTGCTGTGGGATCCAGCAAAGGCTGGATTCTATGATGTTCTTGAGCAGAAGGTGACAAATCATAAAACTCAAAAGTGCTTACTAGGACCAGGTCATTGGACCCTGTACTTTCCCTCTTGCCCACATCCCCTCCCCTATACACAGAATATCAGTGCTCTCTTGGAGCAGGAAGGCATTTCTGGCCTCTACACACCCCTGAGCCAGGCCTGGGAACTTCATTGCCTTTCCCACACACGGCTCTTCCACTGTGTAGTCTATATACCATCTCCCACGTTAAAGACAGCTAAGCCAGTATTGTCTTCTTTCAAATTAATCAGGACTCAAAGAACAACGGCTACTAAAATGTAACTTTTGGGGGGCTCTACTATGTGTGGTTTCCTGGGTTTTGGCAGCTTGAGTGTTTATGCTTCTTTGGTGGCTCAGACAGTAAAGAATCTGCCCGCAACGCGGGAGACCTGGGTTCGATCTCTGGGTTGGGAAGATCCCTTGGAGAAGGAAATGGCAACCCCCTCCAGTATTCTTGCCTGGAAAATTCCATGGACAGAGGAGCCTGGCGGGCTATGCCCATGGGATCGCAAAGAGCCAAACAAAACTGAGTGACTTCCCTCACTCACTATGTATGGTAGACCTTTGGTGATCATGGATGCTGCTGCTGCTGCTAAGTTCCTTCAGTCGTGTCTGACTCTGTGCAACCCCATAGACAGCAGCCCACTAGGCTCCCCTGTCCCTGGACTTCTCCAGGCAAGAATACTGGAGTGGGTTGCCATTTCCTTCTCCAGTGCATGAAAGTGAAAAGTGAAAGTGAAGTTGCTCAGTCGTGTCTGACTCATAGCAACCCCATGGACTGTAGCCCACCAGGCTCCTCTGTCCATGGGATTGTCCAGGCAAGGGTACTGGAGTGGAGTGCCATTGCCTTCTCCGGATCATGGGTGAAATTATTCTAAAAAAGAAAGAATGGTCAGGAGTAAACTATAGAATTCGTTAAGACCTGTGTAGTGTCTCTGACAGCAGAGGTAGAATCCAGCACTGGGTGGGATCCTGCTAGTGCACTAAGCCAGGCTCCTGCTTCCCCAGCCAGCCTTGGGCCCCCTTGCTCCTCTAATGTGTCGTGTTGGCTGCCTGGTGGGGAGAAAGCTCAGGATCTCAGGGAATGTTAGAGGCGCTCACCCGCATGTAAGAGGTTTCTTCTCCATCCTGCAATGGGACAGGCAGAGAGATGAGCTTCATGAGATAATGGCTAAGAGAGCAGAATACAAATCATGCAGGGAATAGTTTAGGAAATGTTAAACTTACGCAATTCTTCTTGAAGTTGCTCTGAAAAGGAAATAGAAACAAATGAATGTCTTTAAGAGAAGAACTAAGAAAGTCTGAGTTTGTCTTAAATAATGAAAAGTTGATCTTTTCTGTGAATACCACCACCCTCCTCCCACACTGCCTAGGGAACTGTCAAGATACCAGAAATGATATATGATCAGGTGGCTCGATACTATCAGTACTTATTTAGATTTGCTTTTGTCCAACAAGATAGGGCTACATGTAGCCAGGTGAATGGATGCAGCATTTGCAGAGTGGAAGAAAGTCAGGTCTGAGGGATTCATTACTAGGATGTGCGAGTTCCAAGCCCTTGGTGCTGCTTTTATTCATGCCCTCTCTGTTTCCCAGGCTTTTAGCTGGCCGAGTTGTGTGACAGTGAACTGTCCTCCTACTCTTTTACCTTTTGTTTGGCATTCTTTCTCTTTTTCCACACGTTCTTTCCCCAGTTCCTTACGTGCAATTTCTTTCTCTTCATTTTCAGCCTCTTTTTGCATGGACAGAATCTTTTTTCCCAGATGGAGTTTCTTGATGAGATAGATGCTCCCAGCAATGAGGAGAAGCAGAGAGGGCAGGATGACCGCCAGGGCCACCATCCAGGGAGATGTTCTGGGAATAAAGGATTCTGAAAAGGAAGCCCCAAAATCCTATTTAGTGAGAAAAAGGAGCTCCAGAATGAGAGCCCCTCAGGGCACAGATCTGAAGAGCTCTCTCAGGTCCCTGCTCCACCAGCTTCTCTCTGAGAAACCCCAGCTAGGGAAACAAACTTCGACTTTGCACTGGCTCACCCCACAGTAATTGCCAGGATTGGGGGCTCAGCAGACAAAAAAGCAAGTAACACGTTGAGTCACCATGGGTGGGACAAGGCTGACTAAAAGCTAACCAGCCATATAGAATCAGCATAGCCACTGTGTGATATAAGTCACCATCCCTTCTTGCCTGGAACATTACAATACCCTCCTCCCTGCTTCTGTCCATACCTTCTGCCCTTCTGCTGTCTGTCCTCAGCACAGCAGCCTAAGTGAGATCATGTTATTTCTTTGTTCAAAACCTTACAATGTTTCCTATCTTATTGAGATTAAAAGCCAAAGTTCATTTGTGGCCTACACTGCCCCATACAATCCAGACCTATGGCCTCTCTGGATTCGTCTCCTCCAACTCTCCCTGCCTTCAATTCATTCCAATCATATCTGCATCTTAAGGGGTCTTTGAAAACTGCCAGATAAACTGCCTCAGGAGTTTAAATATAATATTTTTCTACAATACTTATCACTATCTGATACAGTCCACAGTTTAATTACTTCACTCCTTGTTTTAATTAATGATTTCACTTATTGTCCTCTGCTGTTCTAGAATGTGAGACCCACGAGCGCAGGCATCTTCTTGTATTTTGTTCACTGATTTATCTTCGATTTCGAGAACAGTACCTTGAGCATATGAGATACTTGTTTAGTACTTCTTTAATGCATTTATGAATGTCTATAGACAGACTTTCTTGAACACTGTCCCTTGGGAAATATCATGGGGAGGAAGGGAGGGCTTCAGCAGACAACACCCACCCACACCACCGTCCATTGTTTTAGGACTGTTCTAAATGTTTGCAAATTGCTGCAGGATAAGGACCATGATCAAACAACTATCAGATTTACCCTTAAGGAGGCTTTCTACCCCTGTGTTTTGAGACAATTTGATTTTCCTCTTATGACAAGGAGAGGCCTCAGCTCAGCTGTAGCTTCCAGCTCTTCAGGGCTCAGGATCCTTCTACCCCATGGCCCTACCTCCCCATCCTCCTGCTGGGCTCCAATCTGTCTGCTGAGCAACCGGCCTCCATGAATTGAGCCTCCAGGAAGAAAAAAAAGAAAGAAAGAAAGAAATGAGCCTCCAGAGAGCAGGGAACTAACCTGGAATGAAAATCACAGTTTCCTTCTCCTGGTCGAGCAGGGTGTTGCTGACAGAGCAGGACATGTTCCTCACTGAATGGTCCCTGATGATCACAGCCATGGTGACCAGGAAGAGCCCATCTGCACTCACAGAGTAAGCCTCTTCCAGGGGGGGCATGGTCTCACCATGAGGGCCCCTCCACACAGCGTGGGGCTTTGGGTACCACCCTGCAGATGTACACTCCAGCCTGATACCTCCATCCTCGGGGCTCTTCATTTCAATAACGGGTTTAGAGCCCAGGCCTGGGGAGAGAGACCAGGGCTCTGTAACAGAGGTAATAGTGTCTTAGCAAAAGTGTATTAGGAAAGCAGCTCTGGGTGATGAAGAGGCAAGAAAGCAAGAGGCTGGTGTCCAGAAAAAACTATTAGGCACATTCCATGCACTCTCTTCTGTGAAGGGAGAAAGAGGGAGGGATGGAAGAAGGAAGGAAGAAGACAGTAAGGAGAAAAGGAAGGAAGAAAACCTTGATTTTGGAGAATACCAGGAGGCCAACATGTTGAAAAAAAAAAAGTGAGATCTCTAAGAGGGGAAATGCTTACATTGCACTCTTCTTTGGGCTCTCCCTACGGACTCCATCACAGGAGCAAGCATCTATCTGTCTCCTAATAAATGTTTGTTGACTGATTCATTCAGCTAGAGATTTTAATTTTCTCACTTCTGGATGGGTGTGTCCACTCTGATCAGAAACAAACAGGTCTAGGCTTTCACTTTCTGCCCTGAGAGGACTTCTCAGCAGCTCTGGCTTCTTGAAGTTTTAAGTTCAATATAATAAGGACAGAAACCTGCCAGGCTGGCAGAATTTTAAGAAACTTTTTGACTTGAAGGCACTGTCTCCCTTCTCCTGGTTTAGGGCTTCTCATCACCACAGCTATCTGATAATCAAAAGGAGGTGTTGGTTTTTAGAATTGACAGAGCTAGTGTGCAAAGCCAGGCTTTACGCCCCAATTTAGAGATATTTACCTTCCACAAATTATACCAAAGACAAAATTAAACCTCACTTAAGTCTTACTGATTCTTCCTCAATTTGATCTTTTCAAGATGGAAAATAAAAAAAACAACTAGTTGCGGATTGAAAGGCTGGCATGGAAACTCTGAAGTGGGATAAGATTCAAAAGACCTCAACAACTTGGGAAGAAATCCTACAAAACATTTCAGGGGGATTCAGTAAAGGCAAGTATGAGACAACAGATCGAAGGACAAAACCAGCCAGCCAATTAACCAAACCAAAAAAACAGTAAAACAAACAAAAAATTGTCCAACGACTCAATTCAGAGTGGGATAGGCCAGGCCAGGTTCATGTTTACCATAATTTGCCAAGCTCTCTTTCCCTCTGCCAAGGTGAACCATAAAGTTCCAGGCAGGTCTGTATGGAGTAGAGCCCCACCAGACTCATGAAGGATATACTTCATGTGTCAGAAATAGATTTTTGTTGATTTAACCTACTAGGATTTGAGGGCTGCTTAGACCAGAGCATAAGCTCAACAATCCTGACTAAAGCATATGTCAAAGATAATTAAAAGCATGGACTGGTAAGAGGCTCATGGGAAAAGATGAAAAATAAAATAGATCTCAGGCTTAGAATAGAGATAGCTCAGGTACGATGTGATGACCACTTACAGCTTTACGGAGCAGATTCATTTATTCCGTCGATAATATTTACTGAGCATCTGTTATGCTTCAGGTTCAGTTCTAAAGATGTGAATACAGCAAGAACAAAAGAGAAAACAACCCTTTATGAAAACTACATTTTAGTGGAAGAGACACAGTAATCTGGATAAATAAGTAAAATGCATACTCTGTAAGATGGTGATATGTCCCAAGGAAAAAAGCAGGGAAGGGAGAGGAAGTGAAAAGCGTCAAGAATGGTGTTTGATCCTCACAGTCATGGAAAATAACTTACTAGAAAGGAAAAAATAGATTGAAGTCACATGTGAAAAACTTCTCTTTGGACTTAATGAAAAAGGTATGGAGCATCCTATACGATCGGTGAGAGTGTATATTGGTACAAACACTTTGCAAAACAAATGTGTAGTATCTATTAAGGATGAAGATAAATATTTCTCATTATATTTTTAATATTAAATATTTAATATTCTCAAAATATTTAAATGTTTTCTCATTATTTCTCATTTTACTCCTAGGAACCTGTCTCAGCTGGGCATTTTGAGAAACAGCATGTTATGGATTGAACTGTGTCCCTGCAAAATTTTTATGCTGCATCCCTAATCTCCAGTCCCTTAGAACGTGACTGTATTTGGAGACAGGGCTTTTAAAGATGTAATTAAGTCAATGTGAGGCTGTTAGGGTGGGCCCTGATCCAATCTGCTGGAGTCCTTATAAAAAGAGATTAGGACACACAGAGATACAAGAAATGCACACCCATAGAGCAAAGGCCACATTAGGACCCAGATGGAAGACCAGGGTAGCCACCTGCAGGCCAAGGAGAGAGGCTGCAGGAGAAACCAAACCTGCTGACAGCTTGATCTTGGATTTAACAACCTCCAGAACTATGAGCAAACACATTTCTGTTATTTAAGCCGCAGAGTCCGTGGCCTTTTGTCATGGCAGCCCTAGCAAACTGACACTGTCAGTAGAAGGCAGCATCCTATCTGTTGATATGAGGAGTGGTTGTAGCTCATAATAATTCAGTAATCTGTACATTAATGTTCTACTAGTTTTTCTGCACGAGTACTCTGTTTAATGGGCCTTCCCAGGTGGTTCAGTGATAAAGAATCTATCTGCAATTCAGGAGACGCAGGTTGGATCCCTGGGTTGGGACGGTTCCCTGGAGAAGGAAATCACAACCCACTCCAGTATTCTTGCCTTGGAAATCCCATGGACAGAGAAGCCTGGCAGGATACAGTTCATGGGGTCACAAGGAGTTGGACACAACACAGGGACTAAGCAACAACAAATTCTATTTAACAATAAAAATGTCTAATTCTAAAACATGTTACTGAGAAATATGCTTAGAGATTTCTCAGAAGTAGGCATAAGGATAATCTGTAGGGACTAAGCATTCGCCCCTGCTCAAGATGACAGTTGTGTGTGTCTCAAGAGCTGATACCCACAGTAGCAGAGCAAACCCATTGAGTCCTTGAGGAGGGAAAAGCCACCCTCCCTGTTTACTGGGAATTCTAGGCACAAACTCCCCTGATCTGCAGGGGGCCTGGAGTGAAGAGAAAAACTTTCCCCAAGAGTCAGGCTGTGAAAAAGCAACCTCACAAAACGAAAGCACGCACCTGTCACTGTTAGGTGCATGATGGCCTCATCGTAAGATCTGCCTTCTTGAAAATAACAGCAGTAGATGCCGTTTTCGTGGGCGGTGACGTTGTGTATGATCAGCCCCACGCTCCCCTCGCTGATGGCTTCGCTCACAAAAGTTATTCTTCCCCGGTATTGCTCCATCTGCTCGTCTGTTCTCTCCCTCCTGCCCTTGTACACGAACACCGCAGGGGAAAACTGCGTCCGGAACCATCGCACCTCCATATCCTCAGCGTTTTTCTCAGGTGACAGGTGGCAGCGTAACGTGGCGTCTTCTCCCACCACGGCCAGGATTGGATAAGCTGGTCCCAGGACAGTAAACTGGACTGTTACACAAAGCGGTAGACTCAGACAAGGGCACCAGCCATCAACTCTCTGAGACAGCAAAGGAACTGGGTGTTCCAGGGGACAGACATGTTCTCTCTAAGGCCATAGGGGCTTCCTGGGCTGAGGATTCTGGGGGCGAAGGGATACGGCTGGTCGGTAGTAAAAAACAAAACAAAACAAAAAACACCTAGTAGGTGTGTCTAGCGGGGGTACTAATGCTTCATGAACAACACATTGAGAAGCCTATGCTGATCACCCCTCATGAACCCTGAGCTCACAGAGGTTTTCTTCTGTTTCCCAAACCAGTACAGTGCCTGCGGTATAGGATATAAACTGTAGCTGTCCAGTGTGATCACCACTAGCTAGTCCCTATTGGCATGTGCTGTAATGTAAAAGACACACAATTTTGAAAATTTAGAATAAATTTCATAATTTACATTATGTTCATATTTTACATTAATTAAAATTTTAAATAATAATACTTTGGTTATTTGAAGTTAAAATGTTTTATGAAAGTTTGTTTCATCGGTTGGTTTCCTTTTCCTTTTTAACATGTAGCTACTAAGGATTTTTAAGTTACATATACAGCTTGGCTTTCTGGCTCTCACTGGATTGCTACTGGAGTGCGCCTAGGATCCATCTGATGACTGTGATCCATATGATGACTGTGTGCAGAATGAAAGGGTGAGTGAGCACAACTGCAGCCCTTCTTTACCCTTTGCAGACTTAAGTGTTGATTTTCCTTTCTGAGAAGTTGATAGGAGTTAGTGGCGTACACCCCTACCTGAGATCGGTGCAAACGAGCTGAGGAGGTGGAAGAAGAGAAGGAAGCCTGGCAGGGAAAAATACAGAGAAGCAACTGGCTCCATAAGCATCCAAGAGGAGTCACCCGGAGAGGCACCGACGGGAGACCTAGAGAGACGTGGAGAATCAGCCAAGGAGACTTGGCACCATAGTTCTGATCTAGGTCATACTTTCCTGTAACCCGTGTTGGTATCATCAGCTCCCCAGCTTCTCTCTTGGGCCGCCCTCTTCGACTCCCGGTTTAAGTATTTCCCGATAGATTGATCCTTTAAACACTGCATGGAATGTCAACAATACAGCGATCTGGAAGGCAGTTTTCCCCTCTCCTCGGCTCACTTTTCTAGCCAGAGTTGAGTTTCTTCAGACGTCACTTGATACTCTTCCAAACCCTCCCTCCCTTTTCTCCCAGCGATTCAGGCTAGACGCCAAGATAAGTCCACCCTCGCCCCCGGAAGCCTCCCTTCCCCGGGTCCTCGCTTCTCCCCTTATTGGGTTTTGTTCCTCCCATCTACCGCCTCCCACCCTTTGCCTCACCCCGAGCGGTCGCGCATCCCCTCCCCTTCTTACCTTCTAGAATGAACGTCTGCGTTTTCTTTTCTCCTCCCTCCGCTCAAATAATGATTTTCTGGCTGTCCCTCTTCTCCCTAAACCCGCCCAGGGGCATATTCACCACCCTTCGGAAAGGGGAGAAAAAAACTTTTCTTCACCTCTTGTTAGTGGCGGCGTGGGGCTTGCGGGCCCCGGGGCCCGGTCCACCTGGTGATCACAAAGTCACAATATTTTCAATGAATGATTCAGAGCCGGCTGTGGGTCAGCCAGCCAATGGCATCCCTGAGCTTGCTTTCTCACTAGTTACTGGGCAGAACACACAGAAACAGTACAGGAATTGAAATCTTACAGCTGTGCAGAGCCTTTTAATAATTTCTTTTTCTTTTTTTCAGAAGCGTGATACTTTTTTCTTTTGAAGCCTTGATACTTCCCCAAGGATTTTGGTGTTGCTTGTAATCACCAGGAGAACCCTCCCCATTTATGTGTGTATGTATGTGTGTGTGTTTAGTGGTTGGGGTGTGGGCAGGTGATGATGTCAGCATAGCACATCTCAATTTCACATATTTCTTAGTGCTGGATCGGAGAAGGCAATGGCACCCCACTCCAGTACTCTTGCCTGGAAAATCCCATGGATGGAGGAGCCTGGTGGGCTGCAGTCCATGGGGTCGCTAAGAGTCGGACAGGACTGAGCAACTTCACTTTCACTTTTTCACTTTCATGCATTGGAGAAGGAAATGGCAATCCACTCCAGTTTTCTTGCCTGGAGAATCCCAGGGGCAGGAGAGCCTGCTGGGCTGACGTCTATGGGGTCACGCAGAGTTGGACACGACTGAAGTGACTTAACAGCAGTGCTGGATAGATGGGATGGAGCCCCGTTGCCACATGACAACCAACTGATTAATGTACCCTTTATGTCATTTTTCTTTTAGTTGGCTTTCTCTTCTTATTTATTTTCAAACTTGCAGTTTCTTGGGATTACATCTCAAACAGACAACCTGACACAAAGTCCTTGACTCAGAGTCAGCTTTTGGGGAACCGATGGTGACTGCAGCCATGAAATTAAAAGACACTTACTCCTTGGAAGGAAAGTTGTGTTCAACCTAGATAGCATATTCAAAAGCGGAGACATTACTTTGCCAACAAAGGTACGTCTAGTCGAGGCTATGGTTTTTCCTGTGGTCATGTATGGATGTAAGAGTTGAAATGTGAAGAAGGCTGAGCGCTGAAGAATTGATGCTTTTGAACTGTGGTGTTGGAGAAGATTCTTGAGAGTCCCTTGGACTGCAAGGAGATCCAACCAGTCCATTCTGAAGGAGATCAGCCCTGGGATTTCTTTGGAAGGAATGATGCTAAAGCGGAAACTTCAGTACTTTGGCCACCTCATGCAAAGAGTTGACTCACTGGAAAAGACTCTGATGCTGGGAGGGATTGGGGACAGGAGGAGAAGGGGATGACAGAGGATGATATGGCAGGATGGCATCACTGACTCAATGGATGTGAGTCTGAGTGAACTCCGGGAGTTGGTGATGGACAGGGAGGCCTGGCGTGCTGCGATTCATGGGGTCACAAAGAGTCGGACACAACTGAGTGACTGAACTGAACTGACCTAAGAGATGAGATCAGTAGAAATTTCACCAGATATCATCAACAGGGAAAATCATCTTTTCTGCAAAGGGATACTTACATATATACCTGAGTTTAGTAATTGAATGAAGAACTACAGATTAAATTTCCAAAAAGAGTCACTCTTGTTGAGAGTCACAGGAATGAATCTCCAATCATGGAGGCCCTTAGCATATACAGAACAGAGGCCTCCTTAAGAGTGAGCGAGGCCATGGCTATGTGTGCTAGGCTGAAGAGTTCACACCATAATCTTCATAGCCTCTTATTATGACACATTACATGGCAAAAAGAGACCTTCAGTTCAGTTCAGTTCAGTCGCTCAGTTGTGTCCGACTCTTTGTGATCCCATGAATCGCAGCACGCCAGGCCTCCCTGTCCATCACCATCTCCCGGAGTTCACTCAAATTCACATCCATCAAGTCAGTGATGCCATCCAGCCATCTCATCCTCTGTCATCCCCTCTTCCTCCTGCCTCCAATCCCTCCCAGCATCAGAGTCTTTTCCAATGAGTCAACTCTTTGCATGAGGTGGCCAAAGTATTGGAGTTTCAGCTTTAGCATCATTCCTTCCAAAGAACACCCAGGGCTGATCTCCTTTAGAATGGACTGGTTGGATCTCCTTGCAGTCCAAGGGACTCTCAAGAATCTTCTCCAACACCACAGTTCAAAAGCATCAATTCTTCGGTGCTCAGCTTTCTTCACAGTCCAACTCTCGCATCCATACATGACCACTGGAAAAACCATAGCCTTGACTAGACGGACCTTTGTTGGCAAAGAGACCTTACAGGTTGGAATTAAAGTTATGGATCTTAAAGTAGAGAGATTATCCTGGATTCATAGGAAGATTATCTTGGATTACTTCTTTGAAGATGGAGGAAGAGGACCAGGAGGTAGGGAATGTGGGAGCCTCCAGAAGCAGGAAAGAGCCCTAGGCTGACAGCCAGCAAGAAATGACCACCTCAGTCCTACAACTGCAAGAAACTAAATTCTGCCAACAATTTGAATGAGCAAGGAAACAGATTCTTTGCTAGCGCCTCCAGAAAGGCATACAGTCTGCAGTCACCTTGATTTTAGCCCAATGAGACCCATGATGGTCTTCTGGCCTACAAAAATATGAGATAATAAATTTATTTTTGTTTTAGGTCACAAAATTTGTGGCAATTTATTACAGCAACAATAGAAAACTAATACAAGGAGAATTTCGTGAAAATATTATGAGATGAATTGTAAAACTTGTGGTGAGTAAACTGTAGGGGCTTAAAATCTAGAAAAGTTTCAGTTAAAGAGTGAGGATTATTAACACGTTTATTTAACAAATGTAACTTGACAACCACATGTCAGATAGAGGGGATACACTGGTGAACAAAATAGTGATGATGATGAAGAGTAATTTCTGCCTGGTACCCGTCAGCTGAAAGGAACATCCATTAACATCAATAACTGATCAGGCGTGGAAATATCCCTTTGCTAGAAATGGACTCTGCTGTGTGATTAAAAATACCATTACAGTTCACCCTGCTTATTTAACTTATATGCAGAGTACATCATGAGAAACGCTGGGCTGGAAGAAGCACAAGCTGGAATCAAGATTGCCGGGAGAAGTATCAATAACCTCAGATATGCAGATGACACCACCCTTATGGCAGAAAGTGAAGAGGAACTAAAAAGCCTCTTGATGAGAGTGAAACAGGAGAGTGAAAAAGTTGGCTTAAAGCTCAACATCCAGAAAACTAAGATCATGGCATCTGGTCCCATCACTTCATGGGAAATAGATGGGGAAACAGTGGAAACAGTGGCAGACTTTATTTTTTTGGGCTCCAAAATCACTGCAGATGGTGACTGCAGCCATGAAATTAAAAGACGCTTACTCCTTGGAAGAAAAGTTATGACCAACCTAGATAGCATATTCAAAAGCAGAGACATTATTTTGCCAACAAACGTCCGTCTAGTCAAGGCTATGGTTTTTCCAGTGGTCATGTATGGATTCGAGAGTTGGATTGTGAAGAAGGCTGAGTGCAGAAGAATTGATGCTTTTGAACTGTGGTGTTGGAGAAGACTCTTGAGAGTCCCTTGGATTGCAAGGAGATCCAACCAGTCCATTCTAAAGGAGATCAGCCCTGGGTGTTCTTTGGAAGGAATGATGCTAAAGCTGAAACTCCAGTACTTTGGCCACCTCATGCAAAGAGTTGACTCATTGGAAAAGACTCTGATGCTGGGAGGGATTGGAGGCAGGAGGAAGAGGGGATGACAGAGGATGAGATGGCTGGATGGCACCACTGACTTGATGGACTTGAATTTGAGTGAACTCTGGGAGAAGGTGATGGACAGGGAGGCCTGGCGTGCTGCGATTCATGGGATCACAAAGAGTCGGACACGACTGAGTGACTGAACTGAACTGAACAGTTCATCTGGTTTCATTCCTCCCAAATTCTTGTTCTACAGACAATCTTTAGGTATTAAGTTAGGGTTTCTAGACATCTTGAACATAGGAGGATTGGTTCTGGCTCCAGGATTCCACATCACATTGACAGGGGGAGGAGAGAAGTTAGGGCACACATGCCCTTTAGTAGTTAAGACTTTGGCCTTTAGTCCTTTTGCACTTCTGTGTATTCATTCTCTGGACCAAGTCACCCTGCTGAGCCAACCCAATGAAGTGCTGGACCCAAAGCTGTGACAATCAACCCTGAAGGAACCAAGTTGCGTGTGGCTTCCATAGGCACCTGCAGTGATCCTTAACCTGGGGTGCCCTGGGAAGAAGTGCTCAGGGCTGCACATGGTCCCTCCCTCTCAGAGGCAATGGGGCTGGGAAAATAGCTAGGGGTAGAGGGTGGGTGGGTGGGGGACAGGAGCCCCAACAGCACTAACTCTTTGATGAATTATATAACTTGCTTAACTTGGCCCTGCCTCAGTTTCCACACTCTTGAAATGAGGCTGTGACATAGGGTTGCTATGAGGAGTGAAACATTTAAAGCTTTTAGCACAACACCCAGTACATTGTAAATCATCTGTAAATGTTTTATTATTCAATGCCCAGCCATCATTTACTATCTGAGTGACTTCTAGGAAGTGAGATAATAAAGCAGTATCAAGCTCAACTGTCCATATGGAATAAATAAGTGTATTAATATTAGTAGAGTGCTTCACACTGTGTGTGCCTTTAGCATTTTATGGTTGTGATTTGTTGCTGCTGTTAGGGAAGAGACCCTCAGCTGCAGGCTGGGCAGGGAGAAGCAAGGACGTGACTTCAGCCTGAGGCTCTCCATTCTCTTCAGCTGAGCCCAGGACCACTGGGGTTTCCAGGGAAAGGTCAGGTACTAGGCCAGGAACACCAGGACTCCCTGCTCCTGTTGACACTGGGCAAATGGTCAAGGCAGTGGGTTCCAAGGTCAAAATCCTGAAAACAGGCCACAGAGGCCCGGAGAAGGAGGTATGCGGGAAGGTGTAGATATGAGATGCATCCACAGTGTTGTAGAAGGAGACTTCACCAGTCTCATAGTCCAGGAAAACCCCCAGTTTTTCAGGAGGGCTGGCAACAGTCAGTTTGGTCCGGGCCTCAGTGAGAGTCCGGTAGTCATTCTCATCAGACAGCCCTATAGTCCAGAAGTCATTCTCTCATCTCATTTTAATCCAGCATTTTCTCTTCACGTCCTCCCTGTACACCCCCACATGCCACTCTTTCCTGTCCACCTCCACCTCCCAGTAATGTCTCCTTGACGTGAAGCTCTTGCAGCCAAGCACACAGTAGTACCAATCAAATCACTCGGGGTTGTCTGGCAGATTTCAGCGTTCCTCTGCCCCCTGCAGGCTCCTCTGGTCATCAGACACGAGCAGGATGGGGTTAACTGTGTTGGGATCCAAAATCACATCCTCTGCAGAAATTCTGGGGGGGCAGGATCATGGGTGAACCATTGTTCCTAGATCTCAGAGCCTCAGCCCTCAAGCCCTGGATCTGGTTGAGGAAGCCCAAGTCCAGGGCTGGGTGCCCATAGACTGCCCTGAATGTGACCCTCTCAGCAACACCAGAGGAAAGCCCTAAGGGGCTAGTGTTCAGTAGGAAAGGGGAAAGTGATGAGCATCAGGGTCTGCTTAACCAACATCTAGAGCTGGCTCCTTCCAGCTACATTTTTCCTGTTTCTCTCCCTGAAGTGACTCTGCCCACCTGTATTTCATAGGCATAGATGCTTGCTAAGTCGTTTCAGTTCAGTTCAATTCAGTTCAGTTGTTCAGTCATGTCCGACTCTTTGCGACCCCATGAATCGCAGCACGCCAGGCCTCCCTGTCCATCACCAACTCCCGGAGTTCACTCAGACTCACATCCATTGAGTCAGTGATGCCATCCAGCCATATCATCCTCTGTCGTCCCCTTTCCTCCTGCCCCCAATCCCTCCCAGCATCAGAGTCTTTTCCAATGAGTCAACTCTTTGCATGAGGTGGCCCAAGTACTGGAGTTTCCGCTTTAGCATCATTCCTTCCAAAGAAATCCCAGGGCTGATCTCCTTCAGAATGGACTGGTTGGATCTCCTTGCAGTCCAAGGGACTCTCAAGAGTCTTCTCCAATACCACAGTTCAAAAGCATCAATTCTTCTGCACTCAGCCTTCTTCACAGTCCAACTCTCACATCCATACATGACCACAGGAAAAACCATAGTCTTGACTAGACGGACCTTCAGTAGTGTCCAACTCCTTGTGACCCAGTGGACTGTACCTGCCAGGCTCCCCTGTCCATGGGATTCTCCAGGTAAGAATACTGGAGTGGTTTGCCATACCCTCTTGCTGGGGATCTTCCTGACTCAGAGATCAAACCCTCATCTCTTACATCTCCTGTATTAGCAGGTGGATTCTTTACTACTAGTGCCACCTAGGAAGCTCGTGCTCCATAGGCATATGGGTTTAAATTTCAATCCTTGTGCTACCACTCATGAAGTGAATGTCTTTTCTCTTTTTTCCATTGACCCAAGCTGTATAATATTTTAAGCCTCAATTTTCTTATCTGAAAAATGGGGCTAAAAAATACTAATCTTTAGGGTAGAAGATAACACACATTGTGTATTTGGTTTAGGGCCAGGCATAGAGGAAGTCCCTGATGTTTTAATAGCTGCCAGTCCTTTTCTGTGCTAAGGGGCATTATGTTGAGGGTTTCATGTGCTCCCAGGCCCACTCTCCATGTTCTTCTACCTTTTCTGGACCCCAGAATCTGTCCTCTTTGGACAGTGACACTGGGCTCCCTTGCCTCTGGTCACCTGTTGGGTTTGGTCAGTGGGAGGCACTGGCTGAAGATTGGAAGGAGCAAGAAGAGAGGCATGGCATTTATTTCCTCCTCCACTTCTTCTCTGCCAGCTTCAGGGAGTGATGCTTGACCGAGGGGATGACTCATCTCAGGCTGCCCGCTCTGTGAGCTACAGCTTCCTGTGGGCCAAACACTCTCCTCCCCATCTCTTCAGGCCCAGCATGGTGACAGCACCCAACTGTTGTGAACCCTTGGGGACTGAATAGTCCTTTGTTGGTTTCCCTTTGCTCTCTTTCTTCCCTTTGTAAATAGTTTATTCTTTAAGCCCTCTTCAACCACCCATTTTGAATATACCGTCTCCTTTTTGCTGGCTTTTTGACCAAGTACACGTTCATTAGCTAATTTAGTCTTTACCTCAACTCTCAAATAAATAGGAACTACAATCATTGTTTACAAGTGAGGAGACTGAAGCTCAAAACATCAAATAACTTGAGGACACACAGTGGCAAGAGGTGGCATATGGACCTTGGTAAAGGACATGACCTTTGAACATTGCTTTCTCTCCTTGGTCACGTTGCATCTGCACTCTCATTGCAATATTAGTTTACCCTGCCTGTCTTTCCCCTCACCTCCACCGTTGATGCCTCTTCCTTCCCATAAAGATCTGCGGAAGCCCAGGAGACCAATTCTTACCAGTTCTCTTGGCACTCAGTGGAAGGCTGCTGGAGACTGAGATCTCCAGTCAGAACTCTCCCAGTCACAGGAACTTGCTGTCCCAGAATCTCAAGACGTGGAAAAGAAAAAGGGAATATGGTCCCTCGGGTTTTCGTCCTGGGGGATGTACAGTGATTCACTCACCAGCTTGGAAGAGGGCCTTCTTCCACTCTGAAAGAAAGGAGACACAAAAAGGAATGCTCATTAATTCTGATCTTTCCCTCACCCATTCTCCTCACTGAGCCTTTTCTGTGTCCCTTTCTTCAGTCTCTTTCTTCATCTACAGCTTGGGTAAATCAGGCATAAAACCTCTCAAAACTGGTGGATTTTCTTCACTCTATTGTGCTGGGGCTGCAGGTGACATGGCCAGGCTATACTAGGCTGTGTGTGTGTGTGTGTGGGTGGGTGTGTGGGGGTGTGTATGTGTGTGGGTGTGTATGTCGGCAGGGCAGGGAGTGGTTAAACTGCCCAGACACTATATCTGAAGGTCCTCTCTGAGGCTGTAGAAAAGCAGGGATGGTACTCCCTACAGAAAATGAGCCTCTGGGTTAGATCTGAGTATTCCTACTGCAAATGCCAGTGGGTCACGCAGCAGGGAAAAGGTTTAAATGTTTATCTACCTGTGCCAGGAAACTCAGAGAACATCCAGGTCACTCACCTGGATAGGTTTGAGACTTCTCCCCACCTACAATGGAAGAAAGGTAGAGACATTACCTGAACTCTGTCATTTCTGAGTCCTTTCTTTTT
This sequence comes from Bos grunniens, assembly GCF_055505025.1. Lineage (NCBI taxonomy): Eukaryota > Metazoa > Chordata > Mammalia > Artiodactyla > Bovidae > Bos > Bos grunniens. The sequence goes on from NC_141187.1 coordinate 33,198,481, forward strand.
ACTTTTGCCTCATCTCACCTTCTTTTTGACCACTCCACCCTTCCTACCTTCTGCCTGTGCCTGTTCAACTCTCACCTCCCCTCTCTTCTTTAGGGAAGGAGATTGAAGGTGCCTTTCTCTATTAAAAAAGAAAACACTCTCTATTCTCCCTACCAAATACTTCCCCCTCTCCAGTCACCCATATTTCTTCTCCTGGGAAAAAGGATCCAGAACATTTCTTTATCCCAGTGAGGAACCCGGCTGGAAAATATATGGGCAGAGACAGTCTTATATGTGAATTCAGAGAAAATGTCAGAGCCACTTACAAGTTATGTACTGGACCTTTCTCCACTCTGAAATGGAAGAAAAATGGTGAGTCATTAAGTTGTAAGTCATAGGAAGATGAGCATAGGTCCCTGGGGGAATCAGAACTTACCGAGCTCATACTGGAGCATCTCTGGAAAAGAAGCAGAAAAAAAAAAAAAGTACTGTTATCGGGGTGGAAGGAGGAGGACCTCTAGAAAATAAATCTTAAAGATGACCAAGTGCTGGGTTGGGTGCAAGAGGTAGGGATGGGGTGAGGTGATCCAGCTCCCTCCTGCAAAACAGGACTCCCTCTCCAGGTCAGATACCTTTTATTCTTTGTTCTTGCTCCTTTTCTGCCCAAGCTGTTTCTTTTTCCTTTTTCGCTCTTTCTTTCTCCGTGAATAGAGTCTCTTTTTCTTTCCTCTGTAGACACAGGAAGTAACCAGCTCCAGCAAGAAGCAGCAGAGAGACCGTCAGGGTCTCTGCAAAGGCAATGATCCAGCGCTGGGCCCTGCTGAAGAAGGGGTCTGCAATGGGATCCAGGCTTAGCTTCTCTCCCTCAGGACAGGGTTCATGGCATTCATCTCCTGATGTTAAAATCTTTCTCTTCCTAAGTTCTCAGAGACCTTTAGGTAAGACTTTGGGAAGCCCTGCAAAGGTTTTATAGATACAATAATAACATAATACCAGAACTTGTCTTGAAATGTCTGTCTCTCACATGTAAATCTGTTATGTAAGCATCATAATCAAGTTTTTTTCTTCTTAAAATTTATAATAAGTTACATCCACATGGTTCCACTATCAAATAAAAGCACATAAAACATTATCCGAGTCTCCTGTCCATTCATACAAGTTTTAATATACATTTCTCTAGTGAGTGAGGTTGGACACTCTTTCATGTGTTATTCCTTTTCTGTGAACTAATAATTCATCCTTTGCTCTTTTTTCTACTGGTTTGTACTATATTTTAATGGGATTAGCATTTACTCTAAATTATGAGTTGTACATGGACCCACCTGCCCCCAACTTTGTCATTCGTCTTTGCTTAAGGATCCAATCTTCGCCACTTCTCTCCAGTTCCCATTGCCTGTCACCATTCCTGGCACATAGGAAATGCTCAGTAAATCCTTGTGAAGTAAACAGGAGAAAACAAAAAAAAACCTAGTTCCATTAAAGGCTCTGGAACTCAGCTCAGTGACTCACTTTCACTGTATACCACAGAGACGCACACATCCCCCTTTCATTTCTTTTTTCAAAATTTATTACATTTTTTTGTTTTTATACTTTTCTCTTTTTTAATATGGCTATACTAGATTTCAATTGGTTAATGTTTAAATTGTCATTTTGTCTAATTTTCTATAGATTAAATTTTACATATGTCTCTTTTAAGGAATTTTTTTAAACTGAAGTATAATTGACTTCCTTATATTATATTAGTTCCAGGTGTTCACATCCTTCTTTTTCCAACAGCCATGGCTCCTCACAGTACACCTGCAACTAAGCAGGGTACTCACTTGCAATGGAAATCCGGGCTGTCTTTTCCTGGTTGAGGAGGGGATTTCTGATGATACAGGACACCCCTTCCCCAGAGCCACCTTTCACAATTAGAGATGATGTGACTGCATACAGGCCCGCTCCATCTGCAGCCGGAGGTGCTGTCACAGCTGGCATGTTCTGGCCCTCGGCATCTCACCACTGAATCTGGGGCTGGGGATACCAGCTGGTGGACTTGCACCCCTGGTGGATCTCTCCATTCTCATGGCCCATCACTTGAATGTGAAGGTCAGAGCCCAGTGCTGTGGAAAGGATGAATGAGCCTCAGTTCTTGGGAGTGTCCTGTGGTGAGGGTCTCAACAGGAGTTGTATGGCACACTCAGATAATTAAACTCGAGTTTTCTAAGAAACTGTTTGCAAAAGGGTGGTCATAATGAGGAGAAAACTACGTGGAATAGAGTAGTACTCCAGGGCCAGGAACAATGGAGTGTTACCACCCACCCCTAAACCCAAAGGGGAGTGAAGAGGGAGCTGTTTTGAAGACCTAAAGTGGGAGAGACATGTAGAGAGAGCTTTCATAAGAGGAGTTGTGATCTTCTGGAAGGGCATGTAGCCAGCTAGAGGTGGCCCTGCAGTGAATAAGCCAGGGGCATAAGTACCCTGACCCCTCTCTCTTCCTGCTTCTACCTTCTGCTATGGCTCCCCATGGACCAAACCCAGCCAGAAGCTACATGGCAAGAGAAGGAGATATGTCCTGAGAAAGAGATATGCAACACTTGACATGGAATATGAGTCTAGTCTTGGTGTTCTCCTGTGGAACACAAGCAATTTCATGGAATATCAGCATCAAAGGGCCCTTTGTCACTATGACAGGTGAAGACACAAGACCAACAAAAATCATGTTTGACGATAGAGAAAAATAGAGCACTGTCCCAAACATAACCTTGACCAAACATTCCCCTATCCTGGCTGAATGACACCACTCCTTTACTAGTCCCAGATTAGCCTCACTCTAGTCTTCCTCCTGCATAAGATTTATGAAGTTATCCACCCACAGAAATATACCTCCTCCTCTCTGACAGCATCCCATCCAGAGCAAAGCCCATTTCCGTAAAGCTTGCCCTAAATCTCCTAACAGAAGCCCAGAGTCTATGCCAAGTCTCCTCTATCACCCTCTTCCTGAGACCCCCATGCTCCCACAGGGCATGCACTGCTCCTCCTGCAACAAGGATTGAAGTCAAATGGTCCAATTGCAAGTGTGCTCTGAGGCGGTGTGGTTTGGAGAACAGTGACAGCACAGATGCTGCCCTTACAGGTCAGCCTCCCAGGGCTCATGGTGGCGAGTACCTGGAGGGGCCCCCAGAAGCCACCTGGAAGGCAATTGAACCCAGACAACCATGCACCATCTCCAAGGAGATGTTTTCCTATCCTTCCCATCCTGACCTTCCATTACCAGTTTAGACCCTGGCAGTTGGCAGGAGGGAGCTCTTTACTTGACAAGATAGTGTACAGGAGGGGGGTCTTCCTGGAGGAAGACCTGCTTCTTTCCTGAGGGTATCAGAGAAACAAAGTCAGAAGACAGAGGAGGCAGTTCCCGATGATCAGCCAAGAGCTTTGAGAGGTGGATTTGGAGCAGAAACTCTGCATCTGTTCCTAGGTCCCAAGAGGAATACACTCAGAACAGAACTTGAAGGCTCACCTGCAACCTTCAGCTCCAATAAGGCTTTCTCATAGAAGTTGCTGTCTTGGAAAATAGCACAGGTAGTTTCCACTGTCCGAGGCTCTAACGTTGTGTATTCGGAGAACAGCTTTCCCTGCAGTGATGTCATCTCTTAAAATCTCAGTTCTCCCTTGGTACTCTGCCGTCTGTCTGTCTTCCACTTCCTTGCCATGTGCATACATGAAAACCACCTGCCTGAGGCTGGATCGCACCCACTTCAGTTCCATGGTCTCCACGCTCATCTTTGGGGACAGGTGACAGGGCAGCTCGGCGTCTTCACCCACCATGACCAGAATGTGGCCAGGGGGTCCAATCACAGCAAACAGAGCTGGTCAGAAAAGTGGGGGTGGGTAATTCCATGAGGACATCATGGGAAGGGGTTGTCTCAGGCTTAGAAAAGCCTAGAGAGGAATAGGATCCTGACAGAAGGACATTTGTCTTAATGGCATGTGAGCCTTCAGTTTGCAACAGGACTTCCAGGAATGAGTGGATCAAAGGTTCTGACTGGGTGCAAACAGGTAATTATCTGCTTCCAATACAAAACAGCAGCATTGTTCCCTACCTGAGCAAGGAGTCAGCAGTTGGTCAGAGATGAGGCAGATAAGGAGGTGAAATGGAAGGAAGTCTAGGCACCAAGCCATTTTCATCAGTGCTGCAGAGAGATAGCAGAAAGAGTCAGGCAGAAATACCACCTGGAAGAAGATGGAGAATTCTGTGTAGGAACCTCTGCCTCCCCAGGGTTGACTCAGGGAGAAACACAGGATAAGTAGTGTAAGGACCCATGATCCTCCTCTGCCAAAATGTCTGCTTGGGAGTCTCTTCACCTTTGAGTTCCCACATGGAAAACCTCCCGTAAAAATATGTATGTTAAGTGTACAGACAGTAACCCTAACCCATCAAGACATCCTTGGCTCTACTGAGTATGTTCAGAATCTCTACACTCGCCCACACTTCCCCAGCTATGTCAGGTCCAAGCCTCCACCATCACACCCTGATTAATATAGGACTCTCCTTTTTGGGTCCTCCAATTCTGCTTGTGTTCCCTACAGTCTCAGTACAACATCCAGAACATTCCTTGAGTCACATCCTGTCACTCCTCTGTTCAGCACCTTCTGTGGGCTCCCATTTCATTCTGAGTAGATGCTGAAGTCCTTCCAATGGCTGGCATGGCCCTCCTGGAGCTGCATGCTTCACTTCATCTCCAGGCACACTGTCCTTCCTACTGTTCCTTGGACAGAACACGATAGAAGACCTTGACCTTGACTCTTCCCTCTGCCTGGAACCCTCTTCCCCATACATCCACAAGCTCACTCTCTCGCCTCCTTCAAGTCCATCCTTTAAAGTCAGTTCCTCTATGAGACCTTCTCTGATCACAGAATTGTGGTAAACTGTTCCCATCCCCCTCAACTTCTCTCTTTTTCCCATTGCATTTTCACCAGTGAACATATCATACATTTATCATCTGTCTCCAGCTGCTAGAATGTAAGTTCCACAAAGCAATGATATTGGTTTATTTTGTTTCCTGATGTGTAAGACACCTGTAAGAACGGTGGTGGTTCACATGAAACCCTCAGTGAATATTTGTTGAGTTAGTGAATGGATGAGGGCTTACATATTAAACCATCAATACTCACTAGCATTTTAGTTCAGTTTAGATGATCAGAATAGTTGGGTGTCATTCAACTAATGAGAGGAGGGGAGGTGGAGAGTTTATGGAGATAAGCATTTTTCTGCATAATGATAATACTCTTTTGGCCTGGCTTAGAGAGCAGAGCCTGGCCTCCTGTGCTTCCACTGGGGACTTAGTTGTATTAAAGCATTTATTCTTATTTTTCAATAAAGTGGTTTCAAAGAGCAAGCCTATCCTGGACATGCAAGTGTTGCAACTTGGTAAGCCTTTAGTGAACTCTTTTCACAACTGTTCTGGGAATTCCCTGGTGGTCCAGTGGTTAGGTCTCTGCATTTTCACTGCCAGCTTCAATCCCTGGTTGAGGAACTAATCTCATGCATGATCAAAAAAAAAAAAAAAAAAAAGTTCTTTAGGGGGAAACATTTGTTCTTTAGTGGGAGAAACATCTCTGGAAAGAAAATGGTTCACTTTCTTTTTTCCCTTTCCTCCTGTGTTTATCAATGCTCCTTGGCAGATGGCCTGCCTCTGGGCTCACCAGCAATGAATAATTTCCCTATCTTGGTCTTTGCACTGCTAGGGAAGTGCCTTTTAGGGGTGGAGATGTAATTGTTGGCACTTGCACAGAAGGGCAAATATGTCAACTTCCAAACACACAGCAGACCAGTGCAGCTCATGCCTCTATGAAGTGCTGGGGTTCTCCCAGCACAGAGGCAGGGCCCCTGCAACTCCCCAGTTCCAGCCCAGTGTTTCCAAATGTATCTTGGTCCATAAAAGCACCTCCACCTTGTGCGATAAGAGAAGCGTGGGGCCCTTGCCAGCTAGCCAGGCTTGATTATAGCTGGAGTTCTAACTTGGCTTCCACTCCAACCACACCAGAGTTGTCTTCCTCCCTATATAGTGGAGAGCCTGAGAGTCGATTATTCCAAGACTAAGAACTCCAGATGGAACCCTCTCCTTTCTCCCATCATGTATTCTTTCCTTCCCTGAAAATGTCACATGAAATGGTGTGCTGACGAATGACTCAGGGTGTGCCCATCTGTTTCCTCTAGGCCCAACCCATGGCCATCACAAAGTTTACATCACTCTCCCATCAGACTGTGGTCCAAGATCCTGGCAGATTCCCTGGGTCAATCAGAGGCTGAACCTACCACTTCTTTTTTTTTTTTTTAAGTTTGGGCTAAGCTTTGCGGCTTGCAGGATCTGGACCACTGCCAGTGAAAGTGCCTAATCCTAACCACTGGACCTCCAGGGAAGTCCCATGAACCTACCACTTCTTAACCCCAAGGCGAGTGAATTGGAGGGTTAAGCATAAGGCCGGTCTCAACCAGGCATTTTCATTCCTTCAACAAATGTTTATCCAGCACTCACTGTGTGCCAGGCCCACTATGTGTTAGATGTTGGAAATGAAAAGGGTGTGGGAGGTAAGTCATGGCACTACGATTCAGCAGCTCTGTGATTTCAAAAATCTGCTTGAACTTCAGTTACTCATGACACATTATGAAACAGGAAGTTTAGAATGTACACAGTTGATTTAGTAATTTCACTTCCAGATATCTGGTCTAGCAAAACACTTGCATGGGTGCAGAGAGAATTGTGTGTAAGGCTGACACTGAAACATTATTTTTAAAAGTGGAAAAAAAAAGGGGGGGCTGGTAAACAAGCTAACCAGCCACTCTAACCACTAACAGAAGACTGGTTGGTTAAATAAAGGCTGATCTGTATGAGGGAACTCAGTGTGGCAGTTAAGAGTAATTTATAGTCACTAACCCAGAAAATAAAGATATATTAAATAAATAAAAAGCACACTGCAGAGAAAATTAATGATTATATTAAAAAACAAAACCTAAGTTATTGATTTGTATGTACATGTTTATACCTTGGACTTCTCTGGTGGCTCAGATGGTAAAAAATCTATCTGCAATGTAGGAGACTGGGTTCCATCCCTGGGTTGGTGAGGTCCCCTGGAGAAGGGCATGACAACCCACTCCAATATTCTTACCTGGAGAATCTGCATGGATGGAGGAGCCTGGCAGGCTACTGTCCAAATCACCTTAAAAGAGATCATGCTAAACTGAAAATCGAAGACTGAATGAGAGACACTTTTGTGCTTTGCCTCCTACCTTTGAAAATTATTCGGATGTTTTCAGTTTTAAAAGTTTTCATGTTTTACTCAGCAATTAAAATTTTTTACAAATAATTACTCTGACTGCAACATATTGGTTGTTCAGAAAATACCAACTCCTGTAAATCAACTGTATGTCAATAAATAAATAAAGTCTCCTCACACTAATTCACCCTAAACAAACCAGTATCAGGCCCGCATTCACAGTACCTGCTACTCTTAAACCGGCCTTTGAGAAGAGGCCGGCAGAGGGAGGTGAGTGGGTTGAGGAGGAGCTGGGAGCAGAAATTTGTCCAGCTGGGTTTTTTTGGGAGCCTGCATGAAACTCAGACATATCCTCAGACAAAAGATTGCCTTTCACCATATCTTCTGCTCTTCAAAACTGCTCCCTAAGATGCTAGAGAGAGGATATTATTATTATTATTATCATCATTATATAGGTAACAATTTCAATGCTGTCCTCAGAGTGAGGAATATATTTTCACTAATTTTGGGGGGATGTTATTGTTTTTTTTTTTTTTTTATTCCTGATTATAGACTGAAGAAGGAATTCATAGGGCCTGGACTCCATCTTAGGCCTGTTCATGCTGATCATGCTCAGTCACTTTTCCAGCGGATTCTGAACTCTGTGTTTATTGCCTATGAAAACAACAACAGAAGGATAAGTCCCCCTCCAGACAGGGGAACCTTGAAGATCGTATCTAGGTTACTCATCGCCTAAGAGAAAACATACACTAATCACCCCTTCCTCCAGACAGGCCATAAATTTTTCTATATCTATCAGAGTGTAACCTCGGGTTTATTGCTTGTTGGCTAATTGTTTGACTGTTTGAGCACATGAGCACATAGCATGTGAATGATAGGGTTATTGGGATTGTATTTTCCTTGGTTTATGTAAGTTTCAAGGAATTTGGGGTGGTGGGTTCAGACACATACACATGGGGTATAAAAGATTTTCACAAATGCTGGTTAGGGTCCTTGGCTAAGAGGAGACTCTGCCTTGGGCCCGCCGGTGTAATAAACTGCACTCCACTATCTGCATTGTTCTTCTGAGTGAGTTTGTTTCCCGGAACTCGTGGCTACAACAAGACAACATCAAAACAGAGAAAAATAAGAAGGAATAAAATTTAAATAACCTGTGATAGTAATCATATACTTTGCTTCATGGGACTATAAGGATTTCTGGAAGTATTTTGACCATAGATATATACTAAATGCCTGAAAATTGTCAAAATTATCATTTGACCCAGAAATTCCACTTGTAGAAACTACTCTCAAAGAAAAAAAAGTCAAGTATTAACACAAACATTCGAGTTTAAAGCTGTTCATCATAAATAAGATTCAATAGCAAAATGTAGATACAATTTAAATCTCTAAATTAAATCCAGCTTTGTTACAACTAGAAATAAAAACTTTTTTTTTAATTTAAATTTATTTATTTTAATTGGAGGCTAATTACTTTACAATATTGTATTGGTTCTGCCACACATCAACATGAATCCGCCATGGGCATATACGTGTTCCCCATCCTGAACCCCCCTCCCACCCTAGAAATAAAAACTCTTTATTAAAAACATGATTCCAAAATCCCTTTCATGATTGGACAATGTGTTTGTATCCATTCTCCAACTGTTGCATATGTTGATTCAGATTTTTTAAATTACAAATAATTCTATAATGAACATCTTCACATGCAAATCTTTAAGGCATATCTTTTTTCAGAATCTCTTAGAACACATTCCCAGAGATGACTAGGAGAGATAAGAGTCTTTTGCTCCTTTTTGATCACAGTAATTGATCACAGAACATGCAATCAGCAAGCTTTTTTCATTCACACTGTGACTCTCCCACAAATGCTCAAATTCAGGTCTTTAGCCTTTGCATTGCCCTGCTGTCTCCACCCCCTCATCCCCTTACTACAGCACACCGGAGCCCCCATCACTTTCTCTGGGCAAGGCCCACTCTCAGCTCTTCAGCCTCCCTCCTTCCAAGGCTTATCACCCTGGATTTTACCTATTTTCCCACACTTACCTCTTGGCAATCCCATCTGAAAATTACATTCCACAGAGTAAAGATAATCAATAGTTCCTCATTATAAATAAGAGTCTCTTTTCTCTGGAAGAAAGGAAAAAGTGATGCATGCTCTCTCTGACAAAGAGTAAGAATTGGTCTGTGAAAGAATTAGTTTCAGATTGGCTCAGAGGGGTGGTTCTCATCAGCTGCTGGGTAGAAACCAGTGAGGAGGTTTGAAAACTGAAACTATATTGTGTTGTGAAAAAAAATCCCAGCCTAATTCTCACTTTGTATCACTCTGTGTTTCCCTAATTGAATCATTTATGCATATTTATGTATGTATAAATCAGTATTTATTATATACACCTGCTTTATGTCTTAAATATGATAATAGATTTATTTTTTCTCATAAAAGATTTACTTAGTAGAGAAATAAAAGGTTTGAATGTGTGAAGAGGGGAAGACATGCATTAATTAAAACATTTCTGTGGTTTTTGGCTAACGTCTGTTTGCATGTACAGCAGACATGGAGGGGAATATATTTTACAACAGAGGCAAATGAACAGAAAACCAAACCCTCTCCACCTTTTTTAGAACCTCTGAAATTCAGGTCTCAGATTCATTATCGAATAATATAATTTTCACATTTTCCAGAGCAGTGTTCTGGTGACTGATTGGCATATTTTACATTTTTCAGAAAAATTCTTATTTGGGATGTTGCTGAGAAGGCTCATGAACCCTCTGAGCCTTATTTGTGCTAATTTCATATGTATTTCTTTCTCCTCTGCCAGTAGGATTCTTAATCACCGAGGTTAGAGTCTGGCTGGTCTGTGGGTACTGTTCCTGTTAGCGGTCTTTGGGACAAAGTGGTCCTATCTGTGGCCTAGAGTCCCCCAAGACAATTTGTTCGCCTCTTGGGACAATGAATAAAGCTCAAGGGACTTCAATATGGCTTTGCTGATGGAATTTAATTATATATACGTATATATATGCTGCTGCTGCTGCTAAGTTGCTTTAGTCGTGTCCGACTCTGTGCGACCCCAGAGACGGCAGCCCACCAGGCTCCCCCGTCCCTGGGATTCTCCAGGCAAGAACACTGGAGTGGGTTGCCATTTCCTTCTCCAATGCATGAAAGTGAAAAGTGAAAGTGAAGGCGCTCAGTCTTGTCCAACTCTTAGCGACCCCATGGACTTCGGCCTACCAGGCTCCTCCGTCCATGGGATTTTCCAGGCAAGAGTGCTGGAGTGGGGTGCCATTGCCTTCTATATACATATATATATATATACACACACACACACACACACATATGCGTACATACACATATATGGGATTCCCTGGTGGCTCAGCAGTAAAGGATCTGCCTGTCAATGCAGGAGACACGGTTCAGTCCCTGGGTTGGGAAGATCAATCCCTGGAGAAGGAAATGGCAACCCATTCCAGTATTCTTGCCTGGGAAATCCTTTGGACTGAGGAGACTAGTGGGCTACAGTCCATGGGGTCAAAAAGAGTCAGATAGAACTTGGTGACTAAACAACCAACAACAACAAGATATACATGTGTGTGTGCCCAGACTTGTCGGACTCTTTGTGACATTATGGACTATAGCCCACAAGTCTCCTCTGTCCAAAGGATTTCCCAGGCTAGAATACTGGAGTGGGTTGCTATTTCCTACTCCAGGGGATCTTCCCAACCCAGGTATTGAATCCTCATCTCTTGCATCTCCTGCATTGGCTTTTTATCACTAAGCAACCAGGGAAGCCTATATATATATATAATATATTTTATACAGGAAAGCCTATCTATCTATCTTTTTTTTTTCTTTCCCCAAGCAGGGATCTAACCTGGGCCCACATTAGTGAAAGCATGAGTCCCAATCACTGGATCACCAGGAAATTCTTGGAATTTAATAATATTACAAAAGTTTGAATTTAGGCTCTGTGGTAGAGATAGCTGGATGCTTGTGCAAGTTTCATTTTCTGTCTTTTTTCTTTTTTTAAAACTTACAAAGAGTTAGCATTCCTTCTGCGGTAAGGTTGAAGGAGGAAACAGACAGAACAGGCTCCATCTTGAAAGCAGGACTCCATCTTGGGCCCGACTGTGGACTTTGAGCTATATGCCCAGTATCTATGGAAATGACATACCAACTGGAAGACCAGGCCCCCTGGATGGAAGAGCCCTAGGGCTCGTACCCAGACTCTCTGCTGCCTAAAAGAATACCCTAATTATCTGTGTAACTGAATAGAATCATAAATTCTATTATGCTTATTGGGGTATGACCACAGGCCTATTGATAATTGTCCCCTTTGTTGTATCAAAGATACAACTTTGATTGTATTTTTCTTTTCTTTTGTTCAGACTAGTTTCAGGGAATTTGGGGAGGTGGGTTTGGCACGTACACTTAAGGTATATAAGGTTTTCAGAAAAACTGGTCAGGGTCCTTGGCTAAGAGGAGACTCTGCCTTGGGCCTGCCGGTGTAATAGTGTAATAAACTGCACTCCACTATCTGCATTGTCCTTCAGAGTGAGTTTGTTTCCCAGAACACGTGGCTACAACATTTGGTGCATGGGCCGGGAAACTCCTCACTTGGAGGAGACAAGTCCCATTTGGGACTACTCTGAGGCCTTGCGGCTCGAATCTTCTAGGGGATAAGGCTCCTCGCCCTTCTGGAAGGATTCTGCTTCTCAATGTCCGGACCTCTCATGTTAGCAGGTAGTGGATGGCAGCAGGGGAACTGAGCACTCAGGTGAGGAGGAACCCACCTGGTAGGGTGGAAGACGGGGCCTGATCACCCCACTGGGAGGGATTAGAAGGGGCACAGACCCACAGGAGCCTGGACTAGGCAGGTGGCAACGATTGCTTGGTACACAGGTTGACGCGCGTGTTAGGGCTTAGAAAGGAAATTTGTGAAGGTCATTTAGGAGGTGGTGTCCACGCCGTCTTGGGGGAAATTATTACCAAGCAACTGCCAGGGGATTTTTAGGAGAAGAAACTTGGTTTTTGTGTGCTCGTGTTCTGCCCTCCCCAAGGAGGTGTCCCATCTGCTATGAAATTCTTGACCCCCTCGCAATTATCAGGCTAGAAAGAGGGGGATACATAAGTGAGTACGAATTGGCTTTTCCGGAGATGGCCTGGGACATGGGATATTTAACCCATCTGTATTTTCATCTGCACCTGATCAAGCCCACCAAGACACAATGGACTTTAAAAGTTAAGGGAGAAACAGTCTTGGATCATGTGGTGTTCTGGTTCGGCTGTGCTGACCGGCAGGTGAAGACACGCCGATCCTCCTTCTCCCTTTGGGATCTGGCAGGTAAGGCTCTTCTCACCCCAATTAGGAAGGAGGCAGAATGGCAATTTCAGTGTTATTGAATGGAAATATCAGAAGTACACAGGGTACCGAGAACTTTGTAGACAGAACGAAAAGGAAAAGTAGAAGAAGGTCCGAGAAGGTAAACAAGATGGGGGAGTGAATCTAAGGCAACTGTATTGGAGTGCATGATTAAAAATTTAAAGAAGGGATTTGGAGGAGACTGTAGGGTAAAGATGAAGCCTAACCGCCTCCACATACTCTGTGAGGTCGAATGTCCCCCTTTGGGAGTAGGATGGTCACCAGAGAACACCATGAACTCAAAAATAGTGGAAGCAGTCTATATAGTAGTCACAGGAGAGCCAGGACACATGGATCAAAATCCATATATTGACTCATGGCTAGGGTTAGCTCAAGACCCTCCTATTTGGACAAGGTTCTGTATTCCAGAAGGGAAAGGGAAAAATATTAGTGGCACAAAAATTGACTGATGATAAAAAAGGAAATTCTACAGGATTTGGACGGGGATGACCTGACCCCTCCCCCATACTGGATGATGACGCGCCTGCCTCCCAGTGCTCCACCAGGACCTGAGGCCACCTTAATGCCGGATCCAGGGCCAGGTGAAGCTCCTGTAGCAGCCACTGCTCTTCCACCAGCTCTCCCCGAGTTCGTAGAGCCGCCGTTTCGGTGGGCTCCAATCCCAGCAATGGTGACCTCTGGTCAATGCCCCCAGAATTCCACCTCAGCTGAACCTCGTAGATTGTATCCACCTCTCCCGGTGAGTACTGATGGGAAGGGGGAAGAAAACACAGCAATTAGACAGAGGCTGCTCCCCTCCAAGGAACAGGGGGAAAGAACCCCACTACAGATGCCTCTCAGAGAGCTACAACAGCCTCCAGTTCAGGACGCAGTTCAGGCACTACCATCAGCCCCCTGTAGCCTAGTATTACCAGCCATTTCCCTCTACGGATATGTTAAACTGGCAGAGACACGCTCCACCGTACTCGGGGGAGCCACAAGCCACGATTAGGCTAATGGAGACTATTTTTCGAACCCACCACCCTGCATAGGATGACATAATCCAACTACTAGTCTCCTTTTTCAGCACTGAGGAAAGACACAGGATCCTAACAGACCAAAAAATGGTTAAGAGAAATGGCACCTGGGGGTTCTGCAAACCCGCAGCGGTGGGCAGAACTAGCCACTCCCAATAAGAGGCCCAATTGGGACTGTAACACAGAAAAAGGGAGGGGTCACCTGGAGAGAGATCGGGTGACTATTTTACAAGGTCTCAAGAAGGGGGCCTGAAAAGCTATGAGTATTGCAAAACCCTCTGAAGTGATTCAAAGGGAAAGCAACTCACCCTCTGAGTTCTGCGAAAGACTGTGCAAGGCCTATAGACTTTATACGCCAGTAGACCCAGCCAGAGGCTGCTGGGTCTCAGATGGTGATAAATGCAGCCTTTGTGTCTCTAGCCTACCCGGAAAATGTCAGATGGGGGGACACCAAGTGACTCACGAATTTTTATACATCCTTGAATGCCCAGTACCTTTGTTAGGAAGAGACTTGCTGTCTAAATTGGGGACACAAGTGACCTTTCCCCCCACGAAAGACCCATTGTTTGAGTGGGCTCAACCACCTATTTACTCTTCTTCTCAATAACCCCTCAAGATGAATGGAGGTTGCACGATCTCCCAGAAGGGAAACTGGACAGGCTAAACAGTCGAGAGACAAAGTTAACTCAACAATTCCTTGAGGTCTGGGTGGAAGACAACCCACCCCAGGGTTGCAAAACAAGTCCCACTGGTAATAGAACTCAAACCTGGTACAATTATGTCAGCACCCGCCTTGGGCCTGCCAGATCTTGCTAAGCCGTTTACTCCTTACATGACTGAAAAGGACAAGGTGGCTACGGGAGTGTTGTTTCAGACTATGGGGACATGGGACAGACCCGTGACTTATCTCTAATCAGCTGGACAGTGTTGCTGGACTGGGTGGCTGGGATGCTTACGGGCAGTTGCTGCAGTTGCCTTACTGGTCCAGGAGGCAACCAAGCTGACTTTGGGCCAAGATTTGATCATAAAAGTGCCACATGAGGTCAACACTCTCCTGCGAGGGGACCCCATAAATGGCTGTCAACATCCCGGATTACTCAATACCAGGGACTGTTATGTGAGAACCCCCATGTTACTACTGAGCCTTGTCAGGCCCTGAATCTGGCCACTCTCCTTCCTGTGGGAGAAGGTGGGCCCTCACATGATTGCAAGGAAATACGCCAACAGACCTGACTTGAGAGACCACCCAATCCCCGACCCAGATTTGGTCCTGTACATCAATGGCACCAGCCTGGTGAAACAAGGACAGTGATTGTCGGGATATGCAGTCATCATGGAAGAAACCATCATTGAGGCTAGCTCTCTGCCATCACACTGGTCCGCTCAATGGGCCAAACTATATGCTCTAATCCAGGCCCTCCAGCTGTCAAAAAGTAAGAAGACAAACATTTACATAGACTCCAGGTATGCTTTTGCCACACTACAGGGCTCTGTATAAGGAGAGAGGGCTTTGACAGCTAGTAAAAAAGATATTAAAAATAAGAAAGAAATTAAGACCCTATTAGATGTTGCCTGGGAACCAGAAAGGGTTGCAGTCATACACTGCTGAGGACGTCAAAAAGAGGATACCCCCAGGGCTCAGGGAACAAACTGACAGATAAGACCGCTAAACAAGCAGCCGAGGGCTTGGGGGTGACAAGTGAAGCCCCTATTAAAGCTCTCCAAAATACACTGAAGCCCAAAACCAACTAGCCAAAGCAGAAGGGGCCGTCAAGACTGAAAAGAGATGGTGGGAGTTGCCAAGTGGCAAATTATTGGTACCGGAGGAGCTGGCACCCACTCTGGTAAGCCAAACACACCAAGCGACCCATCTAGGCCGTGATAAACTGGAAGAGCTAATTTGAAAATATTTCTTGGTCCCCTGCCTCTCTTCCCTATGCAGGACAAAATCTCAGAACTACACTGCCTGCTCACAGGTCAATATTGCCTCTTGGCACAGACAGAAACCTCCAGGGATTCAGGTAAAAGGCACACTGCCCTTTGAACACCTGGAAGTGGACTTCCCTGAAATGAAACCTCACCGACACTACCATTACCTGCTGGTCATAATATGTATGCTCTCAGGATGGGTAGAAGCTTTCCCTACCTGGACTGAAAGAGCATCAAAAGTAGCCTGTTGCCTGCTTAGGGAGATAGTTCCCAGATT
This sequence comes from Bos grunniens, assembly GCF_055505025.1. Lineage (NCBI taxonomy): Eukaryota > Metazoa > Chordata > Mammalia > Artiodactyla > Bovidae > Bos > Bos grunniens. The sequence goes on from NC_141187.1 coordinate 33,214,317, forward strand.
TGGATTTCTTACCAGCATTGGACATCCCTGGTAGCTCAGACGGTAAAGTGTCTGCCTACAATGCGGGAGACCCGGGTTCGATCCCTGGGTCAGGAAGATCCCCTGGAGAAGGAAACAGCAACCCACTCTAATATTCATGCCTGGAAAATCCCATGGACCTAGGAGCCTGGTAGGCTACAATCCATGGGGTCTCAAAGAGTTGGACACGACTGAGCCACTTCACTTTACCAGCATTGGACATCTTTTTGGGTGTTAGTTCTAAAAGGTCTTTTAGATCTTCATAGAACATTCAACTTCAGCTTCTTCAGCGTTACTGGTTGGGTCATAGGCTTGGATTACCATGATATTGAATGGTTTGTCTTGGAAATGAACAGAGATCATTCTGTAGTTTTTGAGATTGCATCCAAGTACTGCATTTCGGACTCTTTTGTTGACCATGATGGCTACTCCATTTCTTCTAAGGGATTCCTGCCCACAGTAGTAGATATAGTGGTCCTCTGAGTTAAATTCACCCTTCCAGTTCATTTTAGTTCACTGATTCCTAGAATGTCGACATTCACTCTTGCCATCTCCTGTTTGACCACTTCCAATTTGCCTTGATTCATGGACCTGACATTCCAGGTTCCTATGCAATATTGCTCTTTACAGCATTGGACCTTGCTTCTATCACCAGTTGCATCCACAACTGGGTATTGTTTTTGCTTTGGCTCCATCCCTTCATTCTTTCTGGAGTTATTTCTCCACTGATCTCCAGTAGCATATTGGGCACCTACCAACCTGGGGAGTTCCCCTTTCAGTATCCTATCATTTTGCCTTTTCATACTGTTCATGGGGTTCTCAAGGCAAGAATATTGAAGTGGTTTGCCATTCCTTTCTCCAGTGGACCACATTCTGTCAGACCTCTCCATCATGACCTGCCCGTCTTGGGTGGCCCCACAGGGCATGGCTTAGTTTCCTTGAGTTAGACAAGGCTGTGGTCCGTGTGATCAGATTGACTAGTTTTCTGTGATTATGGTTTCAGTGTGTCTGCTCTCTGATGCCCTCTCACAACACCTACCATCTTACTTGGGTTTCTCTTACCTTGAACGTGGGGTATCTCTTCACGGCTGACCCAGCAAAGTGCAGCCGCTGCTCCTGACTTTGGACGTGGGGTAGCTCCTCTCGGCTGCTTCTGTGCTGACTTCACCTGGCACTCCCGGCCGCCGCCTTGACCTTGGGCGTACGGTAGCTCGTCTTGGCCGCCGCCCCTGACCTCGGGCAGATGGTGATTACAGCCATGAAATTAAAAGACGCTTACTCCTTGGAAGGAAAGTTATGACCAACCTAGATAGCATATTGAAAAGCAGAGATATTACTTTGCCAACAAAGATCCGTCTAGTCAAGGCTATGGTTTTTCCAGTGATCATGTATGGATGTGAAAGTTGGACTGTGAAGAAAGCTGAGCACTGAAGACTTAATGCTTTTGAACTGTGGTGTTGGAGAAGACTCTTGAGAGTCCCTTGGACTGCAGGGAGATCCAACCAGTCCATCCTAAAGGACATCAGTACCGGGTGCTCATTGGAAGGACTGATGCTGAAGCTGAAACTCCAATACTTTGGCCACCTCATGCAAAGTGTTGACTCATTGGAAAATACCCTGATGCTGGGAGGGATTGGGGGCAGGAGGAAGAGGGGACGACAGAGGATGAGATGGCTGGATGGCATCACGGACTCGATGGACATGAGTCTGAGTGAACTTGGGGAGGACAGGGAGGCCTGGTGTGCTGTGATTCATGGGGTCGCAAAGAGCCGGACATGACTGAGTGACTGAACTGAACTGAACTGACCAGCATTGGATCGGACAATGGCCCGGCTTTCGTAGCTGATTTAGTATAGCAAGTGAGTAAAATTTTAAACATCAAGTGGAAATTACATACAACATATAGGCCCCAGAGTTCTGAGATGGTGCAAGGAACCAACTGGACACTTAAAGAGACACTCTCCAAGTGGATCTTAGAGACTGACTATTTCTGGGTGGACTTGTTTCTCACCATAGCTCTGCTCAGACTCAGGATGACCCCACAGTCCCATGGCTCTTCTCCATACAAAATTGTATATGGGAGGCCCCCTCCCATAATAAAACAGGTGTCAACAAATTTGCCTCAGGTAAGGGAAGATGAGATTCCCCAGCAGATGGAACAACTGGGTAAGGTAATAAATCAGGTAACTAAGTTTGTACAAGAAAGGGTGCCATTCCCCCTTGGGGAACAGATTCACGAATTTGTACCCGGGGATCAGGTGTGGTCAAAGACTCCTTGGCCCCACATTAGAAGGGTCCATAGAACTGTTGTTCTAAGCAGCCCTACTGCAGTTAAAGTTGCAGGTGTCACTCCCTGGATCCTCCACATGAGGGTGAAGAGAGCATACCACGAGACCGAGAGGACGCCGAGCAGACTACACAAAAGGACCCCACTGATCCCTGTGAAACCAAGATCATCATAAAGAAGAAAAAGAGATGAAGCTCTATAATCAACTGCTGCTACAAGGACTTGCTTGTATCATCTTGAGTCTAACCATAGTTTCAGTACAAAGAGGGACCTGTGCTATAATTAAAGTTGAATGTTGTGTATATATTCCTGATTTATCTGGCTATATATCAGCCACCCTAGATGACATGAAAAGTCAGGTAAAGTTATGTCTGATGATAATCTTCCTTTTTGGACTTCGGTCCTATCTTGGGTGAAGGGTGATTGGTGGAAAACTATATTTACCATTGTTATAGTTGTCTTGATAGTTCTGCTTTGTGGACCCTTTATTTTACAATGTATTATGAACTTTGTAACCCAAAGGTTGATATCGTTCTCCCAAATTAGAGGTCGGAGAGTCAGGGTGCAATATATCCCTATGAATGATGCTCATACTATGAGTTAACAGCATCAAGAGTGGGGAATGAAGGAGGAAACAGACAGAACAGGCTCCATCTTGAAAGCAAGACTCCATCTTGGGCCCGACTGTGGACTTTGAGCTATATGCCCAATATCTATGGAAATGACATACCAACTGGAAGACCAGGCCCCCTGGACGGAAGAGCCCCAGGGCTCGTACCTAGACTCTCTGCTGTCTAAAAGAATATCCTAATTATCTGTGTAACCGAATAGAATCATAAATTCTATTATGCTTATTGGGGTATGACCACAGGCCTATTGATAATTGTCCCCTGTTAATTACCTAGGCTTAAGGCACATGAATCACGGGGTAACTTTGATTGTATCTTTCTTTTCCTTTGTTCAGACTAGTTTCAGGGAATTTGGGGAGGTGGGTTTGGCACGTATACTTAGGGTATATAAGGTTTTCAGAAAAACTGGTCAGGGTCCTTGGCTAAGAGGAGACTCTGTCTTGGGCCCACTGGTGTAATAGTGTAATAAACTGCACTCCACTTTCTGCATTGTCCTTTCTGAGTGAGTTTGTTTCCCAGAACACGTGGCTACAACAAGGTATGATGTCTTAGATGACCCATTCAAGGAAGTTCAGCTTAATGAAGAGTCCAGCTTAATGAAGCCTACATACCTTGCATCCTGATAGAACACTAAAGGCACATATTGAGGCAATATTTCTGGATCAGACTGTGTGGGTTTGAGCAGATACAACAAGACAGCTTTTGCCAAATTTTCTCAGATGGTTCCAGTAGATCTGGTGGTGATCCTTCTTGGTTTCTTATTTGCAATGAGGCAAAAGGTCCCTGCTTCTTAGTATTCAAACCCAGTTCGGGGGAGTAGTACAATGAGTCCATTCTTATAGATAAGAGAGTCCAAGGGACTTAAAAATCTGCCCTCCAAGTCATCAGGCTGGGAAAACAGACAGTTAACAGGAAGTAGTGTTTCTCCCAAGGTCATAAAACAACTGCAAAGGGGCATATCAACCACTTTCTCAGAGTGCTTCCTGCTTCCTAACTCACTAGGGAATTTCATTTTCAAAATTCATCATCTATCAAAAAGCTTTGCTGCTGGAAATCGTATCAGTAAGAATGAAATAGTCCCCTCTTATCTGGAGGGTCCAAACTACTCTGACACAGAGAAGCAGCCTTGAGTTTCAGCATAGACCCTGGAGAAAGGGTTTCTAGGCATAACATTTTGTCCTCTTAACTTTACAGTTTCCAGAGAAATAGGCACCAGATCTACTTATTATCCAGACCTTTACATAAAGTCTTGAGAGAGAAATACATATGAAATGGAGCAAGAAAGAATTCATTGATTTAACACACTTTTATTGAGAATACTTTTATTGATTTACATACAAAGATATTTATAGTAGCATTATTTGTAATAGGGAAGAAACAAAACTATCTTGATTGCAAATAATGAAAGATTAGTATTTAAGATTTGTGTTAGTCACTCAGTCCTGTCTGACTCTTTGTGACCCCATGGACTGTAGCCTGCCAGGCTCCTCTGTCCATGGGGATTCTCCAGGCAAGAATACTGGAGTGGGTTGCTATTCTGTTCTCCAAGGGATCTTCCCAACCCAGAAATTGAACCCCAGGTCTCCTGCACTGCAGGCAGATGCTTTACCATCTGAGCCACTAAGACTTGGTATTAAGTAAGAGAAGCATGTCATGGGACAATTATATAACAAAGCCCAATTTTCATTAGAAAAACTCTGTGTGTGTGTGTGTGTGTGTGTTTGCATAAGCATAGAAGAAAAATTAATATGTACTTAACTGTTGATGACGTAAAATAGTCTAAAGGTAGGAAGATAATTAGGGAGTAGTAAACAAATTCACAAACTGGAAAAGTAAATCTTGGATCTGGGGTGAAAAGTGTCATTGAATGGGTCATTGCAATTGCTTTATAAGGAATGATTGGACTCTTAGAGGCACTATGATTGGCATTAGATATAAGAATGTTGAATGTGCCATCAAGTCCCAGACCAACAGAGTGATCTGGAGAAGTGAGTTTTCTCTGTGAACTTTATTTAGTCTCTCCCCAGGTTGTACATAGGTCAAAATGAAATAAAGTCTTTGTATGAAAAGAGGGTGAAAACAGCCAAGTGCCATCCAGATTCAGCTTCCAGCTGTTCTATTATGCAGACATTAAAGACAGGAGCTCAAGACCAGAGATCACATTCCATCCAGGTAGTCTTTCCATGGGTATCTTGTCTCTGGTTTCTCTAAAGGTTCCTTTTTCAGTTTCCAGCTAGGATGGCAATACCAGACGTTCTTGACAACATTCTATGGGGTTACATTGTCCTTTTTGGCCTCTGTACCACTCAGCTCTGGAGAATGATAAACTGTCTCCAGTCTTTATCTGCAGAAAAGGTCAGAGGGGCTCAGCCTTCACTGCTGGCTCAGCTGGAGCCTTGGGGGCATTGTCCCCAGAAATGTGACTTCTCAGTCCAAATGATGGGTTCATCCTTGTACATTCAACTGAGAGAAAGGGTGGGGACAGATGGGCTCAGTGGCAAATGGTCAGAGGGGTTGGGTGGTAGAACCAGAGGCAGAAGAAAGGCCGAAGAGGCCCAGAGAAGGAGGCCTGGGGAAAAGTGTAGATGTGGGACCCATCAGCCACACTATAGAAGGAGACATGCCCAGCTTCATAGTCCAAGAAGACCCCCACCCGGCTGGGGGGCTCACTCAGGGGAAGAGCAGTCCGAGGGGAGGTGAGGGCCTGGTACTTATTAGCGTAGAGTTCCACAGCCCAGAATCCATTCTGAGGTGACTCTGCGATCCCCCAAGCCCTATCCACGTTTTCCTCACAAACCCCCAGCTCCCAGTAAGTCCTGTCGCCCACTTCCACCTCCCAGTAATGTCTCCCTGAAGAGAAGGACCTGTGGCCCAGCACACAAGGGTCAAAACAAAACCTCTCAGGTTTTTCAGGAAGATTCTGCCACAAGTTTCTCCGCTTCACACTTCGGTGATCTTCAGACAGAAAGAGTTCAAAGAAGGCAGTATTTGGATCCAGAGTCACATGAGCTGTGGAAAGAGTGAGAGAGAACAGAAGTCCTGTCAACTCCAGTATCCCAGGGATCTCAGTCACTGGGAAGTGGGGAGAAAAGAAGCCATTCCTAACCCATGAAGTTGCCTTCCTTTCTCCACAAAAGAGCTGGAGTGATAAACATCTCCCCAGATGTCTTCAGGATCATACGTCAAAGAGCTATTAGGAGAGTTCAGAGACTTACAAGGAGGAGGTAATCCAGAGGTTCCAGGTCCCTGGGAGGAGGGGTGGCTAATCACAATCCCCCCCAATCCTCTCATCCCCCACAGCATTTTGTACAACCCCCTCTCATGTCATTGCACTATTATTGTTTATTTCATATTTCTGTCCTCTACTAGACCAGGACCCCAAAAAGTGAAGACTATATTTGTTCATCTTTGTATTCTTACTGTCTAGCATCGTCAGACTCTGTCTCACAATTGGTGCTCAGTAATGTTTGCAGAATAAAGGGCTGGGGAAGGTCCTTGGACAGCCTCTAGCCACACCTTTCTACCAACCTGAAACCCCAGGACATTTCACAGAGAAGTATCTGGCCAGAGATTTTTGGCCAACTGTGTAAAACATCTGGAGCAAACGCATACCCATCTTTAATAGACTGTCCCTGAATCTCACAGGTTAGAAGTGTCATACGGGAGAAACTTTTATGGGTTCATCAAACATTGGTTCCTTTTCCTCCGGGGTACATAGTGAGATGACATTTTCCAGTCCCTCTTGGATATCCAGCAGAAGAGTTGGCTGCTTCCAGGCCTCACCAATAAGAAAACCTTTACACAATATTTGCATTCCTTTTTCTGCCATTTGCTGGCTCAATGTAGAGTAGAGTGAGGCCCTAGGTCAAAATCTAGCAAAGCTCCTACATCCCCATTTGATCTGTCCTGAACACTGAAGAGATGGAGTAATATGCTGTTGTGGTGTTTCCCTAATGAGATGCTCTGAGGGGAGAGAAGCTAGGTGGACAGAGTCACCACATCTCCTCTAAGATGCACAGAACACACTAGAGACTGAATGTTATTTGAATGAAACCTTTCTAGTTGTACCCTTAGGTCCATGATGCTGAAGATGTTGAGTGATAGTTGCTCAGTCATGCCTGACTCTTTGCAACTCCAGGGACTGTAGCCTGCCAGACTCCTCTGTCCATGGAATTCTCCAGGCAAGATTACTGGAGTGGGGTGCCATGAATAGTAGAGAAACTCAAGAGAGAAAGTAGATGAGGAGCCCTTTAAGAAGGAAAAGAAAAGAAAAAAAAATGGTATAAACTTCTGGAAAGGAAAAAGGTGCAGGTGCTGAACTGAAACTTGGTAGTACTTGATCTTGATGTTACTTGGATCTTCCCTGGGTCTCCATTCATTGCCTGCCCAGCCAGGCCACTATTTGGGGCTGGAAGATGGAGAAAGACCACTAAGATCTTCTTTTATGGAGTCCTGGGTCTGAGACCGTAAGAATTAGTCACTCACCAGCATAGGACCGAGCTTTTTTCCAATCTGCAATAGAAAAAAGAGACGTGAGTGCTCCCTGGTGAGAGCCGTGTATTTCTTGGCCCTTTCTGTGCTCTGGTTGCCTTTCCTTCTCTCCTTGGCACCCTCATCACTCATCTCCAGAATTTGTCTGGGCTCCTTCCTGGGCTCATGTTCCTAAAAGAGAAAATGTCTAGGAGGAAAGAGGCCAGACAAAATGTACTCTTCTGTTTCCCCTTCTTGGTTCCTAAGCACAGGCTCCAACTCCACCGGGAGCTCTTTACTCATCTCTCTATATTCCCCATACTGGATGGCTTTGTGCTTCAGTAGCTGAAAGACACCAGCTTATGCAAACATGAGAAGGCTGCCATCACAGGGGACATGGTCCTGGACATAGGACAGAACTCTGAGGGATTCACTCCTTTCTTCACTGTGATCATGCTTTAGTCATTCTCACAGTCAGGCACCTGACCCCATCTCCTGCATCTTTTCCATGACCTCCATACACTGTCCTGCATGGAGTAAGGATGGCTGCTGCTGCCTGGAAATCTGTCTCTTATTTAGCTAGTCTCTGCAGGAAACATGTCTTTTTCATAGTTAATATGCAACCTTTTGCTGTGATTAGGGAGTCCCACACACTTATTTATTTATTTATTTTTGTACCCTCACCTGGGGGAGCTGCCTGTGTGCTCTGGGTGCTGTATCTGCTATTAGCTCACAGCTCTTGCCTTGATCCCAATGTGTTATTAGCCACAACTCATTAGCCATGAAACCCAAAGCCAGCTTAATTAACTATTCAGTCTCCATTTCTACATCTGTAGGATGGAGATCAGACTAACACTTGCTACTTATAGACTAACACCTGCAAAAATACTGAATCACCATGCTGAACACCTGAAACTAACACAATATTGTAAGTATGAGGGAGGTCACAATTAACTTCATTACCTCCACCATAGTTTGAGTGAAGTGAAGTTGCTCAGTCGTGTCTGACTCTTTGTGATCCCATGGACTGTAGCCTACCAGGTTCCACCATCCATGGGATTTTCCAGGCAAGAATACTGGAGTGGGTTGCCATTTCCTTCTCCAGGAGATCTTCCCGACCCAGGGATTGAACCCAGGTCTCCCACATTACAGGCAGATGCTTTACCATCTGAGCCACCAGGGAAGTCTAATTGTAACTATATTATACTCTAATTAATAAAATTTTTTAATCTAAAAAAGGCATTTTGAATTATGAAAGGTCACAAAAAAAAAAAAAAGAAGAAAGAAAAAGATACAGAGGAGAAGAAAAAATAGCTTATATTTCTAGCCCTGACCTCCTGTATGGACTACACACTTGATTATCCAACTGCGTACTCTGCATCTTCACTTGGATCACTAATACCCTCTTTAACATTCTGACTCGGTGCTACCCCCTTCCCTTGCCCTGACTACCTGGTTTTCTTTTGGCTTCCCCGTTGCAGAAAAATGGCAATTCCATTTTTATAGTTTCTTAGGCCTAAAAACTCTGGAGTCATCCTTGATCCACTCCTTCACTTTTGCACTACACTATCAACAAGGGTATTTTTACTCTGTTTTAAAAATAAATCCAGCACTGAAGCCCCTCTCACCACTTCCAGCACTCTCCCTTGGTAAAAACCATCCTCATCTCTCCCCTTGATGTCTGCAGTAGCTCCCAGCTGGTCCAGTCGTGTCCAGCTCTCTGCAATCCTATGGACCGTAGCCTGACAGGCTTCTCTGTCCATGGGATTCCCCAGGCCAGAATTCTGGTGTGGGTTGCCATTTCCTCCTCCAGGGATCTTCCCGACCCAGGGATTGAACCTGAGTCTCTTATGCCTCCTGTATTGGCTGCTAAGTGGCTTCAGTCATGTCCGACTCTGTGCGACCCCATAGACGGCTGCGCACCAGGCTCCCCCGTCCCTGGGATTCTCCAGGCAAGAACACTGGAGTGGGTTGCTATTTCCTTCTCCAATGCGTGAAAGTGAAAAGTCAAAGTGAAGTCGCTCAGTCGTGTCCAACTCTTAGCGACGCCATGGACTGCAGCCTACCGGGCTCCTCCATCCATGGGATTTTCCAGGCAAGAGTACTGGAGTGGGATGCCATTGCCTTCTCCACCTGTATTGGCAGGTGCGTTCTTTACCTCTAGCGCCACCAAGTCAATCTCATTGTAGCATCTAAAGTAACTTCTCAAAACATAAGTCAGGTTCAGCTTCCCTTCTGCTCAAAACCCACCACTGGCTCCTTTCTAGAAGCAAAGCCAAAGCCAGCATGGATGACTTTCAAGGCTGTGTGATCTGGCCCTCCAAACCCCTCTGATTCTACCTGCTCCGATTCTCCTGATCACTTCCTGCCTTCTAGCAATACCGGCCCCCTTGCTACTCTTCAAACAAACTAGTGTGTTTCTGACTCTGGGCTTTGGCACTGTGGTTCTCTCTACTTAGAATGCTTTTCCCTCGGCTATTCCTGTGGCTTGCTCGTCTACTTCACCATCACTCTATTTTATTATAATTTTTTAAATTGAAGTATAGTTGATGTACAATATTTTGCTACAGGTGTACAATTAACCACCTTATTTTAAACTGCACCTTCCAATGCAATATTCTGTTATCTCCTGAGTGCTTATTATCATGTGCCAAACTGTATATTATACTATTTCATTTTTTTTTTCTATCTTCTTCCACTAGAAGGTAGATTCTTTGTGAATGGGATATTTCTGTTGTGTTCATTTCTGTGCCTAGGGCACTTAGAAGAGTAACTTAGTTACTAGTTACTAGTAACATAGTTAACAGTTGTGGATCTTTGTTGAGCTGATGAATAAGTGAATGAAATGAATAGAGAATCCATGAGGGAAGCTGGAGAGTGAGTGATCCAGGACAAGAATGAAGAAATAGCCTCAGAAAGGGAAAAAGATGCCTGCTCTGTTGAAGTCGGAGTCTACAGATCAGAAAGGGCAGGTGCAGGTGGCAGGGCAGGAAGTTTGCCCCTCTCCCTTCTCTTTTTTCTCTGAGGTGGGGGGTTGCATCACCTTTAGAGGTGTGGGGAAAGGATGTGGTGATGAAGGATCAAAGCTAATGCTCACTGAACTTAGCTACGTGCTACAACTCTACTAGGTGTCCCCACCTTTATCTCATTTCCTAACATCTGCTCAAAGTAGTAGTTGCAATTAAATCAATTGCTAGGTGGGAAAAATAGAACTTCAAAGAGGTTAAGGAGCCTATCCCAGTTTGTCTGACTGAGTAGAACAAACAGGGTCAACAGATGTGATGAACAGACAAAGGAAATGGGCACAGAAGTGGGAAAATGAATGATACATGTGGGGCACTGCTGGTGGTGTGGTCAGTCCAGTGTGGGGTGGCGTGTGCCAGGGAGTGTCCAGGGATGGAACAGAAATCAGACTGGACCATTAAGGCTGACTGCATAGTGGGGATAAAAATTGCAGATTGGACTTTACCTTTTAATGTAGTGTTTCTTCAATTGAGTTATGTAAAAACCTTGATTAGACACAAATTAATTTCCTCTGAAAATAAATCTTCAAAGTCCTGAGGGAGCCAATTAAAAAATGTAGCAATGAAAGTTAAAATCTGTCTTTAGACAGTTCCTTTGTCACTAATGCAATTATGAACACAGCAGTTAGCTTGGAAACTAGAACCATTCACATAATAATTGATTAACAACAACAAAAAAAAGGATATTAAGCAGGTGATGTAGAATCTTAGGTTGTGTTAGTTTTGACAAAAATTGACATTAAGACAATTTTTCTTAGAAATTTGAAAATCCTTTTAGAATTTACAAATATCCACCCCAGTAAGACGGCAGAAGGCAATGGGAAACCACAGATGGTTTGGGGCGTAAGAGGAATGTAATCAGATTTCTATCTTAGCAAGCTTACTTTGAAACTCTAAACTATGGAAAACTTTTCACAGGCAAGGTCTTGTTTATGCTGGTTGTTTTTTTAGATTTTTTTTTTTTTGTCTGTTTCCTAACATTTATTTAGGAACTAAGTCTTAAAAGGAAAAGGGCAGCAGTAGCTCTTGAGGGAACAGAAGCAGCTTGCTGTTGAGAGAAGGGTCTTGATAATCTACTCCCAGGGATCTTTGACAAAAGAAGAAAGAAAGATTGGGGGAGGTATTCTATGCCTGAGTCGGGGTCCTGGGCTAAGCAGTAAATGGACTTGCCCTGAGGGAAGGAGAGAAAGGAGCCCCCTTGGGTGGGTGGTGGTAGCATTGGATGGTGAGGGGAGGGGAGGAGGAAGGGCAGGTTGATAGCAAAGGGAATGAAGTTCAGTGTTGGCAATAGGTTTGAAAAATCTTTGGGGCATCCATGACATATCAACAGAGCTACTGGGGTTATTGGCTTAAGTCCAGATGGTGCAAGAATGAGCAAGGCTTCAGAGGAAAGAATCAGGAGAAAGGAACTTATTAAATGAAGCAGATAAAGTGTTAGATGAAAAACAAAAATTTCAATTTACTCACCATCCACTTTCTGGGCTTTTCTCCAGCCTAAAGTAGAACAAAGAAACTTCATGAGATCAATGACACATGAGAGGGTCTCAAATTGTACATGAGGGAGGAGGAAGTACGGAACTTACGGAGCTCTCTTTGGAGTTGCTCTGCAAAAAAGACAAGAAATGAATCAGTACGGTTCATAGGAGAAGGGCCAGGTTTACATGGAAAGGGTCTGTGGGAGACCCTTTCCTGCATCATGTGTGCAGTGAGTCCAGTGAGCTGTCCCCAAACTAGAAAAACCAGGGCACAGTCAGGGTCCCAGGATCGGGGAAGTAAAGAGGTGGGGGTGCTGGTATTGAGGGAGGAAAGACTGAATGTAAAAACCTTAACTTCAAATCCCCTTCGCCCTCTTAGTCCTGGTCCTCCCCTTTCCACTCTGTCCAATCCCTTTTCCGTAGTCTTCTTTGGACCTCACTGCCTCAGTCTTCTGATTCCTTTACCTTTGGTCCAGCATTCTCGATCTTTCTCTCGGCGAAGTTTCCAGATGAAACCAAGAGCAGTCAGCAGGAAAAGTCCCAGAAGAAGCAGGATTGAGGTCTGAGCTGTTGCCCAAGGAAAGTCCTTCAGGAAGGCAGTGCCTGAACTGGAAGTGCTGGACATTATTCCTGCAGCAAAAAGAAGGAAAGGACCAAGGCCTGGGGGTGCTGGGGAACACAGGATGCTGGAGGACTCCCCGAGATGCCTGGGTCAGACCAGTAGCAGAGGGGCCTGGCTGGGAGAATGAGTGACTCCAGCTCTGCCCCATTCTCTCCCACAGGATGACTGGGAAACCAAGATACTTTGAGAGACAGCATGGAATGACAACAAGTAAGTATAAAGGCTCTGGGTGTGTGTGTGTGGGTTAGTTGCTCAGTCTTGTCTGTGTCTTTGCAATTCCACAGACTATAGCTCGCCAGGCTCCTCTAACCATGGAATTCTCCAGGCAAGAATACTGGAGTGGGTAGTGTTTCCCTTCTCCAGGGGATCTTCCCAACCCAGGGATCAAACCCAGGTCTCCTGCACTTCAGGCAGATTCTTTAAGTGTTAAATCAAGGAGGTCCAAATCACTCCTGAAATATGGAACTAAAACTGGGATCTGGAGGTAGGGGTGGAAATTGCCCCCATTTCCTCAAATCGTGAGAATTTGCCTTCCAGTGAAAATCACCCTGAACGTGGGAGGAATGTGGGAGCCCCTGACTTTACTTGCAGTTGTTAAGAGAAGTGTACTTTTGGTAGGGAAGTGGATGATGCTGGGAATTAGAAGCCCTGAGTACTAGTCCCACCTCCACTGCAGACTCGTAATTTCAGCCAAGCCATCCTGTGTCCCTCTGTCTCCACTATAATGGGGAGAGTTCAATAATATTACCTGTGCTATCAGTACCACCAGATCAACAAGCAAGCTGCCAGAAGAGAAGTTGGATATCTATATGAACTTTTATGCATGTGTTTCTTTTAAATATCCCTTAGCACCAGGCCATGCTATTCATTTAGTTGTTGTCTAGTTGCTAAGTCATGTCTGACTCTTTTGAGACCCCATGGGCTGTAGCCCACCAGGCTCCTCTGTCCATGGGATTGCCTAGGCAAAAATACTGGAGTGGGCTGCCATTTCCTTCTCCAGGGGATCTTCCCCATCCATGGATGGAACCTGCATCTCCTGCATTGGCAGGTAGGTTCTTTACCACTGAGCTACCAGGAAGCCCAATAAATACACTGAGTCCAAAAAAAAAAAAAAAAGAGTGTGTAAACCTTTCATTTCTCTATCAGCAAAAGGATTCCATGTAACTAGAGAGCCTTTCCAAAGAGGTTTTGCAAATTCAGCGACACGTTTTATGTGCAGGAAAAGTTAAATTAATAAAATAAAAACTACCTATACAAGTCAGAACAGAGTCATAACTGACATAAATATAACAGCCTAAAGCCAATGCCATAAGCAAATTTCCTCCCAGTATCTGATGAATGTCATTGTTGTGAGGATTAAATAAACAATGAACAATCAGTTGTCGTTAACCTTCCTAATACAGTAGAATTTTTATTGACAAAATAGGTTCTGGCAATTTTTCCTGAGACTAAAGCATCATGGCTTTTTGTTTGATTACTCATTACTTCTCACAGAGACCTACTTCCTTATTTGTATATATTTGTCCTTTCTCCAGAAAATTTAAACCTAGATTGTGGACTGTTTTGTATCATTTCCTAGCTATTTTGTACTGGTAATGGCTTTACAATGAATACTCTGTATGTCTTAATAAAGGATAATTTTTTAAAAGGTAAATATACAAAAAGACTGTGCAAATAATTTATTTAACTTATTATTTAATAAGAAAACCAGTAAAAATGTTAAAAGTGGTGTAAATGAGGATTTGATTTGCAAAATCTTATATTCTCTATCAGAGAGAAGTCATTTGCATCACTAAGGACAGGAACAATTTGTATTACTCTCAGTGTTCTATAAATTAACATCTGTCTCTACAAAGTTGTAAATGATCTAGAAAAATAAGCAATGGCTTAGTCCTATGGAATCAGAGATCCCTAACGTGAGAACTACCAGACAGGATTAGTATTCCTTAGAAGAGACACCCAGTCATCCTTTTTAACCACTGAAAGTCTTTCACAAATTTTCCTGGCCATTCTTTCTTCCCCCTAGTGTTGAGCACAAAGCAGTCAGGGATGATTTACACAGAGGCAGCAAATATTTGTTAAACAAATAATTTCCTAAGAAATACTGCAAAGTGTGCTTTTAAAAAAACCAACAGCAAAAAAAAAAAAAAAAAAAAAAAGACCAAGAGGACTTCCAGAAATGATTCAGACCATTTGCAAAGAGGCTAAAAGAAAGGCAGAGAACTACACACGTGTACCTCCCTCTGTCCCTTTAAAAGCCATCTTCACCTGCATCCTTCTGCCCAGCAGTGGTGGCTTCATGGAAGTCCCAGCCCTGGGCAAATGGTGAGTACTCAGGGACTCTGACTTGGCATCTCCCAGTGGGAGAGCTACAGGCCTGCCCTTTGCGGTGCAGATGGGTCCCATCCTTGTCCAAGCTCATGACCCGAGAGGACTGCTCCTGCTGCTGCTGGATGTCCATGGGCTCCTGTCTCACTTGCAGGGAGAGGGAACCAGGAAGTTCACTGTCCTTCATGCCTCGGCTGCAAAGTCTGTCACCTCAAGGGTTGCTCCCTGCCAAATGAGCTGCTTCCCAACCGGTAAGAGCGAGAAGAGGAGAAGACAGGTAGGAATGAAGGATACTGGGCCAACCTTGAGATGGGTCACACCTCTCCCTCAGGAGTCTGGGAGAACAAATACATCTGAGTCTCTGCTTTATTTTTGTCCATAACTCTTAAAATGTTTTCATCTCTCTATATTGGTAGGATCACTAGGTAAAATACCTTGTATTACAATTTGCTAAATCAGGGAACTTTAAACACAGGAGACTCTCAGCAACCATTTTGCAGAATGAATGAATAGTTTTCTGCCTGGAGGTTTAATGGGAGAAACAGAGAATCCAAGCAAGGCAGCAGGCAGAGGGGAGCTGGCCTGGGAGGCAAGGAAGCTGGCTTGAGTTTCTAAGCAGAGAGCACTGTTTGCTGTGGGCCAGACCTGTGCTGAGCATGGAGGCAGGAACAGAGGAGTAGAGAGAGGAGTTGGAGGGCCTGGGCCTTCCAGAAGCCTGCAGCTCACACCTGCTGGCTGTCTCCCCACTGTCAATTCTCATGCACTCACATTTCTCGGCTCCTCATGGTGACTCAGTCTTTGAATCACTTTTGTGATTCAGAAACTAGGCTGGACCCGGGCTCCAGTCAGGATTGTCCACTGCCTGGTCTCTCAGGCGGGAGCACAGGCAGAGGCTGGGAAATACTCACGGGCTGGATCTGCCCTTGGCAGGGCACCCCAAGAACTCCAGGTAGATGTGTCTGATCACAGTGCCCCTGCCCCGATGGTGACACTGTCTATTATGGGGATGAACTCTGGACTGTGAAACCCTTTCCTCTACATTTATGATGTAAGATATCGATGTTTTCAGGGAGAGAAGCGAAGTCTAGAGATCAGCCTGCACAGACCTGAGTTGGTCAGTTTCTCCACAGCACTGCCTACTGGGAACGCATATCACTTGCCATGAGGCCTTTGAGCTCAGCCGGCTTGTTGGCCATATTTCATGGGTTACTGGAGATAGGGCAGTGACATGGCTGGGGGACCTAGGAATGAAGAACAAGCTGGAGGCAAATAATTTTATGTTAAAACAGAACCAGAAAGAAAGCTCAATGCAGGATGTATCTGATAAACATTTTTCACTTCTTTAGTCCTATAGGGCGGAGAAGCCAATGGCACCCCACTCCAGTACTCTTGCCTGGAAAATCCCATGGACGGAGGAGCCTGGTGGGCTGTAGTCCATGGGGTCGCTAAGAGTCGGACACGACTGAGCGACTTCACTTTCACTTTTCACTTTCATGCATTGGAGAAGGAAATGGCAACCCACTCCAGTGTTCTTGCCTGGAGAACCCAAGGATGGGGTAGCCTGGTGGGCTGCTGTCTATGGGGTCACACGGAGTCGGACGTGACTGAATCGACTTAGCAGCAGCAGTCCTATAGGGATTTGCAGGATGATGAGAGGACAACAGGGACAGGAGCTAGTGCTAGGAAGAAAGGTCAGGTAGAGGGGTGGAGTCAGAGAATGTACGATTTTCTTATTAATATCAGGAGACAACGTTCACGGCGGGCAGGCAAAGTGGGTAAAAGTATAAAAATGATGCTCTAGAGCAGTTAGAACCTGGGAAAGACACAGATCAAATGAGTCACCAAGTATTAATACCCTCAGCAAACTTCAGTGGGATAAATGCTCTGCAAAAGTCCTTTCCAAACCTGAGCCTCTCTCTGGCTGGCAGATTTTAAGGCCCACAAACCAGATGATACCCAGATGTGGGTAGTAAATGTGTTCTTGACCTAGGGGCACAGCATTTTGGCTAAAAGGGCAAGTATTTCTAGGGTTATGCCATCTGGATTCATGTTTGAATCCACTTGTTTTGCTGGCTGTGTGAACCTGGGCGTGTTATTTACTTCTCTAAGCTTCCTCTACAAAACACGTTGAACTGTAGTGATGGCTTCATAGGAAGGCTGTGAAGATGGAACCTGGGTGTGTGTGTGAAGCCTTGGTGCAGTGCCTGGCACAGAACGCTCGGTAAATATTAGCTATGGCTCTATTAGCTCTCACCCCAATCAACTCAACACTGTGGTTGTTGATTAACATTGAGCTATCCCTCTGGATGGCAAATCCTTGAAGAGTTGTCTGGGCGGTTAATCTTTATTTGAACTTCTCTCACTCTCCCCCAACCCCAATCTCCTCCTTACTTTTTCCTAGTCCGCTGACCCCTGAGGGCAGATTCAGCAGTCTTTGCAGTCTGGTTTCTGGAGGGGACCTGCCCAAAGGGGACGACAGCAAAATCCAAAGGGGATAACTGAGACTCCAGGGTCTCAGTCCCAACTGGTCAGCAGGTGACAGTGGCGGCCTCCCTGCTCTAGAGTCAGAGCTCTGTTGGGACACTACTGTGGCTACAGACTTCACCTGCTTGGAAAATACTCTCCCTTTGCTCTTTCAGACCCACCAGTGATATTCCTGCACTGGCCTCAGAGTATGTCACTGTTCCTTGCTGGTGTCCCTTCCCTGACCTTTGCAAATGGCCCCTCCAGTAAGCTCTCTTCAATTGCCTTTCTGGACTGTGCCAGGACTGTGACTGGTCTGGGCCTTTGTTGTTGTTCAGTCGCTAAGACGTGTCTGACTCTTTGTGATCCCATGGACTGCAGCACACCAGGCTCGTTTGTTTGTGTCTTCAGATGTCACCTCACCCATGAAAGTCTTTGATCATTATAGCGTCTCCCTCCTAAATCTCCTTCCTATGAACCTTCAAAACATTTTATAAGTCAGGAGAGAGGTCCTCGCACTCCATTACCCTTATCAATGCAACTGTTTTAGAGCCTAGGCTTTCTCAGAATTCATAATATGACAGATCTCATCTAGTTCCTCTCCCTTTCTCCTTATCCTTTTGCAGCAGACATCCTGGCTAAGATGCTTTAATGGATGTATCCAAAGTCATAACATAATTGGTTTTCAGATTTTTAGCCTAGTGATCTTTCCCTGGCCCCATGCTACTCCTATTTTATTCTGGGAATCCAATCTGGAGGACTTCAGAGGGGAAGAGACCCTGGGTCCCAGGTATTTGGAGACAGGAATTGGCAGTGTTGTTTTTGCATCTGGCTAAAAGATATCCCACTGAAGCGATCAATACATAAATAGAAAATGAAAGCAGCCCCTGGTGGTACAAAGGCAGGTGATCCCCAGGCACAGGAAAGAAATGTACTGGAATCGACTGGAGAGGCAGGGCCTGGAGAGGAAAGGAAGTGGTGGAGAAGGTGGAGGGCAGGGTTGCTGGCTCACTTCTGATGTGACTTCTTGCTGTGGGCAGCACCCTTTACATCCCATCATTAGTCTCCTTTCAAAATGCTTCCATCTCAAGTCTCTCTCTTCTCCATCCTTTCCTCCCATCTCTGCTTTGTTGTTCAGTTGCTAAGTCATGTCCGACTCTTTGTGACCCCATGGACAGCAGCATGTCAGACTCCTTTGTCCTTGCACCAGACCTCAATTTTCTGAAAAAACTGAGGCTGAGAGAAGTTGGATAATGGAGCAAAGTCACTCAGCCAGACAGCAGCAATGCCAGAGTGAACCCTGCTCTGTCAACCTCAAAGACTGACTTATGAACTGGTTCAGCTGTGCAGCAGGCCTGCCCTGTTGCAGAGGCTGCACGTGCTGACCCTGACCCCGACCTCAGCTCAGACCGACTGATTAGGGGGCCAGTTGACTTTTGTGCAGGCTGGTGAGTCAGGCAATGAGAGCAGGAAAGGAAGCTCCACCCAGCTGAGAAGTGTCACACAAATGCATAGTTCCTTGGCTCAAGCCCAGTGGATCTTTTTCTTGCCCAGACAGAGTTTATTAAAGAATAACATGAAAGGAAATTTTTTTGTACTCCAAGAGAAGTGAAAGGCAAAGGAGAAAAGGAAAGATATACTCATTTGAATGCAGAGTTTCAAAGAATAGCAAGGAGAGATAAGAAAGCCTTCCTCAGTGATCAATGCAAAGAAATAGAGGCAAACAACAGAATGAGAAAGACTAGAAATCTCTTCAAGAAAACTAGAGATACCAAGGGAACATTTCATGCAAAGATGGGCTCAATAAAGGACAGAAATGGTATGGACATAACAGAAGCACAAGATATTAAGAAGAGGTGGCAAGGATACACAGAAGAACTGTACAAAAAAGATCTTCATGACCCAGATAATCACGATGGTGTGATCACTCACCTGAGATAGATATCTTGAAGTGTGAAGTCAAGTGGGCCTCAGGAAGCATCACTATGAACAAAGCTACTGGAGGTGATGGAATTCCAGTTGAGCTATTTCAAATCCTGAAAGATGATGCTGTGAAAGTGCTGCACTCAATATGCCAGCAAATTTGGAAAACTCAACAGTGGCCACAGGACTGGAAAAGGTCAGTTTTTATTCCAATTCCAAAGAAAGGCAATGCCAAAGAATATTCAAACTACTGCACAATTGCACTCATCTCACACAAAGTAATGCTTAAAATTCCCCAAGCCAGGCTTCAACAGTATGTGAACCGTGAACTTCCAGATGTTCAAGCTGGATTTAGAAAAGGCAGAGGAACAGAGATCAAATTGCCAACATCCACTGGATCATTGAAAAAGTGAGAGAGTTCCAGAAAAACATCTATTTCTGCTTTATTGATTATGCCAAAGCCTTTGACTGTGTGGATCACAGCAAACTCTGGAAAATTCTGAAAGAGATGGGAATACCAGACCACCTGACCTGCCTCCTGAGAAATCTGTTTGCAGGTCAAGAAGCAATAGTTAGAATTGAACATTGAACAATAGACTGGTTCCAAATCAGGAAAGAAGTACATTAAGGCTGTATACTGTTACCCTGCTTATTTAACTTATATGCAGAGTAAATCATAAGAAATGCTGGACTGGATGAAGCACAAGATGGGATCAAGATTGCTGGGAGAAACATCAATAACCTCAGATATGCAGATGACACCACACTTATGGTAGAAAGCAAAAAAGAACTTAAGAGTCTCTTAATGAAAGTGAAAGAGCAGAGTGAACAAGTTGGCTTAAAACTCAACATTCAGAAAACAAAGATCATGGCATCTGGTCCCATCACTTCATGGCAAATAGATAGGGAAACAATGAAAACAGTGAAAGACTTTTATTTTGGGGGGCTCCAAAATCACTGCAGATGGTGACTGCAGCCATGAAATTAAAAGACGCTTGCTCCTTGGAAGAAAAGATATGACCAACCTAGACAGCATATTAAAAAGCAGAGTAAGTACTTTGCTAACAAAGGTCCATCTAGTCAAAGCTATGGTTTTTCCAGTAGTCATGTATGGATGTGAGAGTTGGACTATAAAGACAGCTGAGCGGTGAAGAACTGATGCTTTTGAACTGTGGTGTTGGAGAAGACTCTTGAGAGTCTGTTGAACAGCAAGGAGATCCAATCAGTCAATCCTAAAGGAAGTCAGTCCTGAATACTCATTGGAAGGGCTGATGCTGAAACCGAAACTCCAATCCTTGGGCCACCTGATGCGAAGAACGGATTCATTTGAAAAGACCCTGATGCTGGGAAAGATTGAAGGTAGGAGGAGAAGGGTACGACAGAGGATGAGATGGTTGGATGGCATCACTGACTCAATGGACATGAGTTTGAGTAAGCTCTGGGAGTTGGTGATGAACAGGGAAGCCTGGCGTGTGGCAGTCCACAGGGTCGCAAAGAGTTGGACATGACTGAGCAACTGAACTGCACCGAACTGAATTGAACATGAAAGGAATAATATAGTTTTCAAGTTCCTTCTCTCCTGGTTTGATCTACACATACCTCCCCCACACAGGGCTTTCCCACTGGCTCAGCCGTAAAGAATCAGCCTTCCAAAGAAGGAGACTCCTATTGAGGGTTGGATTCCTGGGTCAGGAATTTTCCTCTGAGGAGGAAATCCCATGGACAGAGGAACCTGGTGGGCTACATACAGTCCATAGGCTTCTAAAACAACGACAATAACAACCTCCCACACGGGTTCTTACTCCTCTCCCCTTTCTCCTCTGCTGCCCCTGTTTCTAGCACCTTTGAAATATTTCCTCTCTGGAGTTTGTCAGACTTGGGTCACAGGAACAAAAGAGTCTGGCTGAGATGCTAGATCTGGAGAAGTTGGGCAGGGAGATGCCTAGTATCCCCTCTTCCCCACCAGCAGAGCGAGGTTCAGCTGTATATCCAGCAAACACGGCTGGTGAGACAGGAGAATGGAAAAGCTAGGGTGGTGAGGAGGTCTAAAAATCGGGAGGGTGTGGAAGTAGCAGAGACCGGACTGGAGAACTGTCCCACACGGACCCCCAGGGGCCTGGGGAGGATAAAGCCCAGCAACAGGAGCCTTCTTAATCCCTGGAAAACCTTAGATCAGGTTTTTATATCCTTCCTTCTCAAAGTTTAGGTTGAGAAGCAGGTAATTTCACTCAATAAGCATACCTCGTTCACAGCCCAGGTATTGTATTAGGAGCCAAGAGTGCCATAAATTAAACAGAGGTCCTGCTGGCTGGGAATCCACAGCCAAGTCATTCAGACAGCAAATAATTACTATTTCTCATGTGCCTGCAGTCATCCTCAGTGGCTTACACATGTATGAACTTGTGAGTCCTTATAAGAGCCCTGGGAGGCAGGTGCTATTACCCCTCATCACCACCATCCTCATCATATTCACTTTACAGATGCAGGAAGTGAGGCAGAAAGAGATTCAATGACGTGTCACAATTAGAGAAGCGTGACTCTAGACTTTGAAATTAGGCTGTTTGGCCCCAGGTCTGCTGGGGGCCAAACAGCACAGACCAAGGAGAGTAAGGTGTTGGTGCTCCGATGAGGGAAGTGGTGAGAAACCCAGGAGACTTCCAGGAGGGGGTGGTCTCTGAGGTATGAACTGGAGGAAAAGAGAGATTCAGTGGCTAATAAGGTTAATTCCCAGTTCAAATTTGAATTTCAGGTAAATAGCAAACAATTTTTTGGTTAATATGTCCCAAATATGCATGAAATAAATTTAAATAGGCGTCCTGGCTTTTTATTTACAAAATCCGGCAACAGTACCCAGTACCAAGCAAACAGTCAGATGTTTGCTTGGATAAAGACTACTTGTCGGGGGTTGAGGATTGGAGGAGGTGAGATCGAAGAGCTGACTGGGGCAGGTCACCGAGGGCCTCGGACTCCATGCTTAGAATTTTATACTTTATTTTCACAGAAGGATGTAGAAGGAGAGGGGTTAGAAGGACCAGATTAAATATATGCTTTATGAGACTCTCTTAGGATAGAACAGCGAAGGCAACAGGAAGTAGGAAAACTATCATAACAGCTGCAGGAGAGATTCCAGTGACTCGGATGGCAACCAGGGGGCTGAAGAGGAGAGGGCAGGTCCAAGAGAGAGCAAGGAGACTAGGATTGTTATGGGAAAAAAATGAGAATCTGGAGTTGCAAAGTACACCTCGGAGGACACTCAAAACAGTGGAGTACAGTTTATTACGCCAGAGGGTCCAAGGATAATTGGTTCCCAACAAGGACCCCGATGATTCCAAGAGACCCGGTTTTATACCCCCTCACTATGTGACTGGTTACATGTTAGCAACTTCTGTGATGTATATGATTTAGTTTTGCAACATGCAGGTGCAGGGAGAATTAACAACCAAGGTTAAAAGGGGAACAATGATTATAGTCAAGAGGGATCTCTTTGTTGATAATCCAACTGGAAAAGCCTGACCTTAACTCCAATCTCTTTTTCGGAGATGTTTGCCTTCTGTGGGGAGGGAGGTTTCCAAGGAGACCTGGTCTTTCTTTTGCTTTCTTGGGCAAAGTTCAGGCCCAGTTCACATCCTGCCTTAAGATGGCTAAGGCAAGCCTCAAGATGGAGTTCCTCCTGCCCTCCCATAGCGGCCCCAACATTTCCTCCTCTTGATGCTCATCTTATCCTTTATGATGGGTGTCAGTCATAGGTAAGTACTGTATATGGGGATTATGCAATTGTAGCAGGACTGTTAGCTTAGAGGTTACACATTGAGTTATACATTAGAGAATACAAGGTCCAAAAATTAATGATATAATGATTAACAAAATAATTATAATTTTTTTTTACCATTCACCTTTGATCCAAGGAAATACTGATGACCAGAAAGGAAGATTATCAGTAGACATAGCTTTCACCTGGTTTTTTATATAGTTAAGGGTGGCTGATACATTGCCGGACAAATCAGGAATATATATACATTATTTAACTTTAATTATGGCACAGGTCCCACCCTGGGCAGCTGTAAGTATCCGATTTTGAATCACTGCCTTTCTTGTTTGTATTTATTCCTCATTTAGAGCTTGAATTGCCTTTTCATTATCCAGGAGGGCCTGTTTTGTGAAGCTAGTTAGAGCTTCTGCTCTAATCGTAATGTCTGTTGTCCCTATAGATGGTATGATTCTTAAAGAGATGGGAATACCAGACCACCTGACCTGCCTCCTGAGAAATCTGTTTGCAAGTCAAGAAGCAACAGTTAGAAGTGGACATGGAACAACAGACTGGTTCCAAATTGGGAAAGGACTACATCAAGGTTGTATATTGTCACCCTGCTTATTTAATTTATACGCAGAGTACATCATGTGAAATGCCAGGCTAGATGAAGCACAAGCTGGAATTAAGATTGCCGGGAGAAATCTCAATAACCTCAGATATGCAGATGACACCACCCTTATGGCAGTAAGTGAACTAAAGAGCCTCTTGATGAAAGTGCAAGAGGAGACTGAAAAAGTTGGCTTAAAGCTAAACATTAAAAAAACTAAGATCATGGTCCCAACACTTCATGGCAAATAGATGGGGAAATAATGGAAACGGTGAGAGACTTTATTTTTTTGTGCTACAAAATCACTGCAGATGATGATTGCAGCCATGAAATTAAAAGACTCTTGCTCCTTGGAAGAAAAGCTATGACCAACCTAGACAGCATATTAAAAAGCAGAGTCATTACTTTGCCAACAAAAGTCTGTTTAGTCAAAGCTATGGTTTTTCCAGTAGTCATGTATGGATGTGAGAATTGGACTATAAAAGCTGAGCACCAAAGAATTGATGCTTTTGAACTGTGGTGTTGGAGATGACTCTTGAGAGTCCCTTGGACAGCAAGGAGATCCAACCAATCCATCCTAAAGGAAATCAGTCCTGAATATTCATTGGAAGGACTGATGCTGAAGCTGAAACTCCAATACTTTGGCCACCTGATGCAAAGAATGGACTCATTTGAAAAGATCCTGTTGCTGGGAAAGATTGAAGGTGGGAGCAGGGGATGACAGAGGATGAGATCGTTGGATGGCATCACCTACTTGATGGACACAAGTTTGAGTAAGCTCCAAGAGTTGGTGACGGACAGGGAGGCCTGGCGTGCTGCAGTCCATGGGGTCGCAAAGAGATGGACATGACTGAGCGGCTGAACTGAACTGATGGATGGTATGAACAAGGCAGTTGTATAATCATAGCATTGAAACACAGACCTTACCCAACGCGCATGTAAGTAAGGCAAATTTACTGGGGCTTGTTGCAAGGGTGGCTTAACACTTCCATGAGCAAAGGCAAACTGTAATGTAAGGTGGCCTACCCAACTGACTGGAAGCCATGGCCATAGGTTTGATCCACATAGCCACTGGGTGCCTTTAGGGGTGCCATCTAATCCCAGGGTTGTACTTCCAGTCTGAGCCAGGCCAGTGGGCTGATAAATCCGGGTGATAAGTGACCTCTAATGTTTGTTCACATTGCTCAGAGGACAAATATCCCACATATTTCAATTTTTTTTGATCCATGGAATGGTCAGCAAATCCAGCTTTTTGTTCCCTTTGTTCCCAACAGATAGGGGCAGGGATAATCGGTTGACTTTTTTCTGGGGTCATCCAAAAATATTCATCCCATATCTGGTAAAATTGTTCAAATTACCTGATGGATTGGCCCTTCTTACTTGCCATTGAGTTCTCATTCTTTTTATTTTTTAAGTAAAAGGTATAGGCTTTGGCCACTTTTGTAAGGCTTGCATTTACCTCAAATGTTACCCCATGGCCTTGATCAATTTGGTTAAAGCCCAGGTTATGCCAGGTAAGAAGTGGCAGGTTGTGAGTTACCAAGGAAGCAAATGCCTCTCATTGCTGTCTCAAAAACGAGCAGAGGGAGCTAAAGTCCCCTCTGCATAGGGGAGACACCCACCAAGGAAGTCCACCCATCACTGACAAAGGCATGGCCCCACAAACCTAACAGTTAGAAGTATTATGGAAGTTTGCATTGGAGAAGGCAATGGCACCCCACTCCAGTACTCTTGCCTGGAAAATCCCATGGACGAAGGAGCCTGGTAGGCTGCAGTCCATGGGGTCGCTAGGAGTTGGACACGACTGAGTGACTTCACTTTCACTGTCATGCATTGGAGAAGGAAATGGCAACCCACTCCAGTGTTCTTGCCTGGAGAATCCCAGGGACAGGGAAGCCTGGTGGGCTGCTGTCTCTGGGGTCGCACAGAGTCGGACACAACTGAAGCGACTTAGCAGCAGCAGCATATGAGTGGGCCCAGGACAGGAACACAGTATTCTGTTTGCAGTCCTGGTACGGTCATCATGCCAATCAGGAACAGCAGAATTATTCTCAGCGGCTCCATCCTGAATCTGTGGTTGCCAATGGAAGACAAGTCGGGTCTTCAATGGCTCCTCTGGGTTAGAATGGGTGGTCCAGTGTCCTTTTTCCTCTGCTGCTGTCTTGAGCCGGGTGTGGTGAATCTAGGGAGTAATACCTGCAACTTTAACTGCAGAGGAAGTGGTTACTGCAATTGTGTATGGCCCTTTCCAGGTAGGGGACAGTGTCTGTTGCTTCCAATCCTTTACTCATACTAAATCTCCAGGTGAGTATGGGTGTACAGCAGTGTCTAGAGAAAATGGAATTCTTTTTTGAACATAAGGGGTGAGGTCATGGATCACCTTTCCCAATTGTTCCATTGCCGAGACACCTCCATCCCTCCTTTCTATAATAGATTGCCTTTTACTTCCTGAATAAGAGGGCGAGGCCTCTTGAACATTATCTCATAGGGGGAATACCCCAGGTTGGGGGTGGGGGTGATTGTCATTCTGATCTTCATTAACCCTAGTGGCAGCATATCCATCCAGGGGGCCCCAGTCTCTTGCACCCATTTTGCCAAAGTTACTTTGATGGTCCGGTTTATTTTCTCAACCACCCCTGAACTTTGTGGTCTGTATGCTGCATGTAGTTTCCATTTGATAGTCATTGCTTTGCAAACCAATTGGAGTAACAGTCACAAATGGGGGCCCATTATCTGATCCTATACTCTGAGGAACCCAAACCTAGCAATAATGTCTCTCAGCATGCCTCGGGCCACTTCCTTTGCTTTCTCAGTCCTTGTCGGATATAAAGGTACATACCATCACCAGTAAATATTTGTATCCTCGGCATGGCTTTACCTCAGTGAAGTCCAGGTGTTCAAATGGTGTGGTCCCCTTTAATTGTATTCCTGGAGGGGCTATCTCCTCGGAGCCAGGTTATTCCTGGCACAGGTTACCCATCGTCAGCTTGCATCGGCACACAAGTCTGTTAGACATGGTATGACAACATAGCGGGCTAAAATTTCATAAGTCTTTGTCTTTTCTAAATGGGTGGACTGATGGAATTCCGTAACTAGTTGAAATGCCAGCCTAGAGGGAATGAAGAATCTCCCATCCGGGAGCTCCCACCATCCGTCCTTCTGCAGTGTTCCTTGTTCAGTTTGCAGCCGGGTCATAGACTGGGGCCGCTTGGGCGGTTAGTAGGGTAGACACCACAGGCGGCACCCTAAGTTTGGTTGCTATATTGTCCTAGACAGCTGCTTGTTTTACTGCTCCATCAGCCAAATAGTTCCCTTTCGCCTGTGGTGTGTCTGCCCTCTGGTGGCCGTTACAGGGCATTACTGCCACCGCAGCAGGTTTTCACACTGCTTCCACCAGTAACAAAATTTCCTCTTTATTTTTTATCTCTTTGCTAGTTGCAGTCAATAGCCCCCTTTCTTTATATATGGCCCCGTGTACATGTAAGGCAGCAAAGGCATACCGTGAGTCAGTGTATATATTTACCTTCTTACCTTTAGCCAATTTCAGGACCCCGTATGAGGGTAGTCGTCCTGCTTCGACTACTGCGTCTGTTGTTATCGCGTATCCAGTTTTCTCGTGTTCTTGTTCCAAGTAGGCGGTCCTGTCTGTGTAGTAAGTCTCGTCTGGTTGACTTAAGGGGATGTCTCTGAGGTCTGGTCGGCTAGAAAAGACTTCCTCTAGCATCTCCTCACAACTATGGCTGGGAGTGCCTTGGCTCACCAGTAAATAAGTTGCTGGGTTTAAAGCCTGACAGGGTTCCACCCTTAAGTTGGGGATTTTCGTATAAAAGTCCTTGGTAATGCAGCATCTGAGAGGTGGAAAGCCACCTTGCCCCAGGCCCCATTAGGAGAGTTACGATGGCATGTGGCACTTTTATTATAATAGTCTGTCCCATAGTTTGTCAGCTTCTCTCATTAAAATGGTGGTGACTGCCACTGCTCTCAGACATGGGGGCCACCCAGAGGCTACAGGATCCAACCTTTCAGATAAATAAGCCACAGGTCGCTACCGTGAGCCTATTGCTTGTGTCAGCACTCCCGTGCTACTTGTTCTTTCTCATGGACATACAAAGTGAAAGGTTTGGTTAAATCAGGGAGGCCTAGTGTGGGGGCCTTTATGGCTCTCTTTAATAGTTCAAAAGTGTGATTCTGTTCTGGACCCCAAATTAGAGAGTCATTCCCGGGGTCTTTAGTGGCAGCATACCAGGGTTTAGCTATCTGTGAAAAGCCTGGTATCCAAATCCAGCAGAACCCCATGGCTCCTCAAAATTCTCTCACTTGCCTTTTGATAGTAGGCTGGCATATCTGATTGAAAACTTGTTTCCGTTCTAAGCCCAAGGCATGCCTCCCCTCCTTTATAACGAATCCCAGGTACTTTACCTCAGTCTGGCGGATTTAGGCCTTTTTCCATGACACCGTATATCCGGCCTGTTCTAGCAGGCCCAGGAGAGTCTTAGTTCCTTCCCAGCATTGAGTACAAGTCTCTGCCATCAGAAGTAGGTCGTCCACATATTGTAGGATCTGGCACTTAGCATCTGATGGGAAGGAGAGGAGCTCTGTTGTCAGGGCTTCCCCAAATATTGTAGGAGAATGTTTGAATCCTTGTGGCAGCTAAGTCCAAGTCATCTGGATCTTTCAACCCATCCCAGGGTCCTCCCACTTGAAAGCAGAAATCTTTTGGCTAATTGGAGCCACTCTTATACAAAAGAAACCATCTTTCAAGTCCAAGCAGGTAAATACTGAAGGGGGTGAGGAGAAGCTGGGCTATGTCATCCCACACCGGATGGCGGGTCCTAAAGTAGTCTCTATTAGGTGAATTGTGCCTTGCACCTTCTCAGAATAGGGAGGGGTGTGCCTTTGCCAGTTCAAGAGCTCTGTGGTGGAGAACGTCTGTAGTAAACAGGAGTGGGGCCAGGTTGGATGTGCTTGGCCGGCCCCATGTATGGTGCCGCTTGGACCTCCCTGAAAGGCACCTGTGAAACCTCTCTCTCTTGTGGCTCCTTTGTAGACCTCAGCCGTCTCTAAACACTTGGCTTTTCCTTTTTCTCCTCTCCTACACCGGGGAGGAGTGGGTATAATGCTGGCACAATTGCTCCCACCATACTCAGTGGCGCAGTAGGAGGGAAGGGAGCCTCCTCCACTGGTGGAGATGGGGGAGGAAGATCTCAAGGGGGGTATCTTCATTGTTAATCTAACTGGGGCAGCCTGACCTTAACTCCAACCTTGTTGTTTGACACGTTTGCCATCTGTGGGGAAGGAGGTCTCCACGGAGACCTGGCTTTTCTTTAACAATGGTTTCCTCATTCTTGGGCAAAGTTCAGGCCCAGTTCACATCCTGCCTTAAGATGGTTGACAGCCTCAAGATGGAGATCCTCTTGCCCTCCCCATAGTGGGCCCAACAGGATGACTTCAGAGGTGTGTCACCTGTGCAGGGTCACGGGATCCATACTCGGTAGGGTGCCACTCTTGGTTTAAGACTCTGCTGTTGCCATCTTGAAATTCTTAATAATTTTATCTTTATATATTTTAAGTGAAGTCCAATGGGCCACCTGAGCAAGGTCATGAGGAGGGGGTATGTGAACAGTAAGTGTGTCCACTGTTTTGGCAGCTCCATTCGAGTTATTTATGATGCCCTATGAACACAAAATTCCAGGGGAGCCACAATGTGGGGGAGTTCAGCGAGACTGAGACTGAGTATGAGGTCACAAGTTGCACATACGACTGAGAAAATGAGATGCTGACAGGCCCTAGGGGCCATGCCTCCCTTTTGAACCAAACTTTGCTTCCCATGCGGAAAGAAGCCAATGAAGTCCTAAGAAACAGTCCTATCGTACGCTTTCATGTGCTACTTCCTTGTATTTGCCAACC
This sequence comes from Bos grunniens, assembly GCF_055505025.1. Lineage (NCBI taxonomy): Eukaryota > Metazoa > Chordata > Mammalia > Artiodactyla > Bovidae > Bos > Bos grunniens. The sequence goes on from NC_141187.1 coordinate 33,243,820, forward strand.
ACTTATGCTGAAAATGGAGAAAGAAATGGCAACCCACTCCATTATTCTTGCCTGGAGAATTCCATGGACAGAGGAGCCTGGTGGCTGAAGACCATGGGGTCACAAAGAGTCGGACATGACTGAGTGACACTTATGCTGAAAATGATGACATAGAAAGTCAGGAAAAGATAGGGCAACACATCCTTCCTTTTCCTCTCATTCTTCCTTATTTATCAATAAGTCAAAGAATGTGTCATAGAAGGTATATAAGTGAAGAAGAGAAATAATGGCAGTGGAGTTAGTTTTGTGCATAGTTTCCACTGTTCTGGTAAGAGTGAAATGTATGTACATGCTATGAGATAAAAATGGCGTAACTTTTACTGGGTCTAAGTGGTGTAATTGTTACTGACTCCAAGCTTTCTCTGCTCACCACTCAACACCAGTAAACCAATAAACACTCAAAACCAATCAAACAATCAATACCAATAAAGATGAGATGTTGGGACAAGGAATGGCAACTGTATTGGGAAAGCTGGCTATTTTCTCAGATAGCAGGCTAGTGTCTCAAAATAACTACCTTATTGGGATCTGGATGCCTGTTTCTATAATAGAACAGAGAGGGTGAGGAGGTGAGGAAGTAAAGTAAAAAGGCCATTAATCTCACAAATATATCCTGGAATGAATGAGGGGATGTTTTCATTTTTTCTTTCTGGCAACCATCTACAGGTGGACAGGATCAGGATATTTTCCTGAACAAAGGCGCTTTGGTTTAACTTCCAGGCATAGAGGCAGGGTTCCCTGAGACAGGCAGATGATGTATAGACATCATCCTTTTAGTGAACAAAAGCAATGGGAAGCAAAGTTTAAAGTAAAAGAAACCAATCCAACATGTAGTCAGATTTTGTTCTTCCTTGTAACATAATTTTAGTGATTTTACTCAGGAGTTAAGTGCTCTGATATTTGTATTTAAAACTGAAATTGCACATTGTAGAGTCCAGTAAAATCCATGTTAAGAGTTAAAAGTCTGATCTTTCTTTACTTACAGTAGTATTAACCAGCAAATAAAAGTCACTATGATGAGTTGAGGGAAAGACAGGCTATGGAGGATTCAAGAGAAAACCTTTCTATTTTAGTATTTTTAAAAGCACTTTCCCCACTTTAATAAATAATAAATAAAGGGACCACACATTTTTATCGTATCCTGCAAAGTCTGTAGGCTCAGCTCTGTAGAGAAATGGCATCTGCTGGAGGTAGGGTAGAGAGAGTGAGTTTTCTGGCTTATCCCAAGGTCATGGTTTGGTGACTGGGGTGGGCAATAGTACTGCTGGGACAGAACAGCCAGAAGGAAGAGCTGAGCAGGTGACGATGGCAGCCCAGTATCTGTTGTGTCGGAGGTCCCTGTGCATCACTTAGACAGAAACATCCTCAGATGGAGAGGCAGGCCTGGGGCTTATGAGAAAGATGGGTTATATACATGGAAGGGGGGCCTGGTGTAAATGTCAAGGTCATTCAAGACAGAGAGAGTGAGGGCAGGAAAGCTGTTTACATTTGCTCAGCACTTGCTAAGGCCTATAATAACACATTTGTTCCTTGAACATTGGGAGGTGGGGGCTCCTGGCCCCATTTTACAGATGAAGAGGCTGCTCGAAACCTTCCCCGACCACTCCCTCCTCCCTGTCTCTCTTTCTGTCTCTTCTGTGCTTAATTTTTCTCCATAATATTTAGGTCACTATCTGACAAATTGCATGTTACTTACCTGTTTTCTCTCTCCCTCTCTCTAGCATGCCAAGTCCCTGAGGGCAGACTTTTGTTGAGTTTTGAGTACTGCTATCTTACCCTTTTGTTTGAGGTCTGACAGGAGGACTCTTCTGAGACAGGTTTTGTAGAATTACCTGTACAGAAATAGAAGAATAAAACTGTAATATATAGTAAAAATTCAATACTCTTTGATTCCCCACTCCTGCATGTTTCTCTTCATTTTGTCATGTATCAGTTCAGTTCACTTCAGTCGCTCAGTCGTGTCCGACTCTTTGCGACCCCATGAATCACAGCACGCCAGGCCCCCTGTCCATCACCAACTCCCGGAGTTCACTCAGACTCACGTCCATCGAGTCAGTGATGCCATCCAGCCATCTCATCCTCTGTTATTCCCTACCCCTAATCCCTCCCAGCATCAGGGTCATTTCCAATGAGTCAACTCTTCACATGAGGTGGCCAAAATTGTCATGTATAAAGCATTCTATTTTCTTGATTCTCAATATTTCAGGTTGAAATAAAACAAAACATGGGTATTAACATATACACACTACTCCATACAAAACAGATAAATAACAAAAACTTACTGTGTAGCTCAGGGAACTATATTCAGTATCTTGTAATAACATATAATAGAAACGAATCTGAAAAAGTATATATATTTATGAATTCTTTTTCTGTACACTTGATACCAATACAACATCATAAATTAACAGTACTTGAAAAGAATCTTTAAAAACGTAATTAGGAATCACTATCTATCTGCGTTGTTGTGTGAGGAGAAAATGAAACAGTATCTATAACACTTTATAAAATATAAAGGTCCCTGACAAATGTCAAAAGCTGCTGTTGAGAAAATTATTTCTTCCCTTCAATAACTTGTCTCTCCTGCTTTTTCTACCTCTTTTTCCTCCTTTCAGCCCTCCTCTGCCACCTCTTTATCCTCCCTTCCCTTCCTCCCCGCTCGACAGACCCTTTCTTTCTCCCTCTCCTCCCTCCTTCCTGTCCTGGGCTCTAGTCCCTTTTTAGTCCTTTTCTGTTGATAATCTTTAGGCTTTTCCTTCCCCCGGTGGCCAATATGCATCACTGCATGTGCTCTCTACTTGACGTTTCTTCATATGGCACCCCACTCCAGTACTCTTGCCTGGAAAATCCCATGGACGGAGGAGCCTGGTGGGCTCCAGCCCACAGGGTCGCTAAGAGTCGGACACGACTGTACGACTTCACTTTCACTTTTCACTTTCATGCATTGGAGAAGGAAATGGCAACCCACTCCAGTGTTCTTGCCTGGAGAATCCCAGGGACGGCGGAGCCTGATGGGCTGCCGTCATGGGGTCGCAAAGAGTTGGACACGACTGAAGTGACTTAGCAGCAGCAGCAGCCCAGCTTGGATACAGGATACAGGGTGAGGAAGTGAAGTGCAGCAAGATTCATAAATTAGTTTACAAAATAATTATACATTGTTAGTGAGGTAACAATTTTTAGAATTTTGGAAACATTTGTGAATTTTATGTCATATGTGTAGCATTTGTGTGCTAATGACTCCCCTGTTACATTATCACTTTGTGTATTATATAATGTAGATATAATTATGCTATCTAGAGTTAAGCACTAAAATGTGGGACATTGATAAGCAAGTGACAGTGAAACTCTATTGTATTAGTGATACTAATTGATTTATAACACCTATAAAAAAACCATAAACAAAACCCATAAATCTCAGGTTTTCATCTCAACAAATGTTTGCTTTTCTCTCAGGCAACGTCTAATGCAGATTTTCTGGTTGGTCTTCACATGGACGCGGAGAGACTATTGAGTGACTCTGGAGTCGAGGACTATGGAGTCCTCTGCATTTGACAGATATAAAGGCAAAGGGAGAAAAGAGGAACCCCCATGAAAGGTTTTCCTGGGTTAAGTTTCAAAGTTGCAAACTGGCTGGTTACAATTTTCTTTACATTGATTGTCCAGATCTCAGCCACAGGGCCAAAAGTAATCACAAAGGAGGCTAGGAAGTGTAGTTTAGATTGAATATTTCTGTCCCCTTAAAATTCATATGTTGAAACCTAATCCCTGATGTGATGGTATTTGGAGGCGGGGTCTTAGGAGGTGATTAGTTGGAGCCCTTATGAATGGAATTTGTGTCTTTATGAAAAAGAACTCCAAAGACTCCCTGGCCCCTTCCACCATGTGAGGACACAGTCATACTGAACAGCTGATGCCTTGATCTTGGACTTTCCAGCCCTCCAGAACGTTAAAAATACTTTTTTTGTTTGCTTAAGCCACCTACTCTATAATATTTTTGTGATAGCATCCCAAAGGGAAAAAGAAAATTGTATGTCCAATAAGAAAAAGAAACAGACTGGTAACTACTCTAGCAGCCTATGCTACAATAATTTATCGTATGTTCAGCGTCACAGAGGATCTACAACCAAAAGGAGAGACATATATCAACTCTGAGAGCCTGAGTTTTTAGGCCACTACCACCCCCCAGGTAAACTTCCTGGTGTTTGTTCTTAGCGGGTAGCAGTAGCCAGGGGGTGGTGGTGAGGTGGATGTGGTAGCCAAAGGGGGTATATTAAGTGGAGTGCAAGCTGACCACTCAGATGGATCCCGGAAGAGGCTGTGCCTTAGCTTTTAGTCTGCTGCTGCTGCTAAGTCGCTTCAGTCATGTCCGACTCTGTGCGACCCCATAGACAGCAGCCCACCAGGCTCCCCAGTCCCTGGGATTCTCCAGGCAAGAACACTGGAGTGGGTTGCCATTTCCTTCTCCAATGCATGAAAGTGAAAAGTGAAAGTGAAGTCGCTCAGTGGTCTCCGACTCTTTGCGACCCCATGGACTGCAGCCCACCAGGCTCCTCCATCTATGGGATTTTCCAGGCAAGAGTACTGGAGTGGGGTGCCAACTTTAATAGGTAATAAATAAATATATAAGTAAAATATATGGTATACTAGATACTGATGTATAGTATGCAGCATCTAGCCTAGGAAAAATAAGGAAAAGAGATAAAGACAATCAGAGGTATTCAGTTTAGGGACTCCTAGACAGGATATTCTGAAAAATGACCCACTACTATAAAAAGGACACTGAAAATTAAAGTTTCCTTTTCTTAATCTTGAAAAATGAGTCCAGAGCTCTTTTTCAGAATATCTTTTTCTAGGAGTTCAAAGAGACCTCTCTAGTATTTAGATCTTGGAAAATAATCTCATTGAGATTCGACACCCAACTGCAGTTTCTCAGACAGGTGCTTTAACCAGCCTAACCACGGGCCAGAATCACTTGTTTCCTCGGGCTAAAAAAAAAAAAAAGGTTTCTTGCCCTTCTTAGGGGCAGTTTCAGATACAGTGTTCAGATTCGGAAGAACTCTTGCAATGTGAAATTGATCATTTCATCGAAGCACAAGAGTGGGTGTAAGAAGACGATGTTATTTCGCAGATAGGAGCTGCACAGTTAAACAGGCCGGCCCCGGCTAAATTCGTTTCCTCGAAACACTAGTATGTGGTTAGCAACTACCATCAACTTTGGTAACAAATTCAAAACCCTGATCAGCGTCCCTGATTAGGGGGAGGGCTAAGGAATGAGGGGAGGGCACTCTTTGTTACTCTTACTCCAACTCAGAACTCCCGACTTTAAACCGAATGTCTATTATTTCTAAAAAGACAGAAACGAAAACAAAACAAACCCCGAATGTCTATTTTTGACATATATGGAGAAAATTAGGTAAGAAAAGGAAAGAAATAGAATAGGAAGCAATGGAAATAGAAGCATTTTAGGAGGCAGAGAATCAGTAAGTGATTGAATGGACTAGCTGTTTTAATCCAGGAGACCACCAGGCATTATTTTGTATCCAGCTGCATGGTCTTCTCTGAGTACCGATAATTAATTTCATAGATCAGGTTGACAAGTAAAGGAGGAAGGGGCCCCCGCAGGACCTCGTGGCGCAACGGTAGCGCGTCTGACTCCAGATCAGAAGGTTGCGTGTTCAAATCACGTCGGGGTCAATCGTTTTACTGTCTATGGGATGCACTGGTCTGAAACTTGGAGGGAAAAAAGATGTTTTCTCCAACGCTAGCTGCCCTTAACGCTGCCCTCTACAAAGTAGGTAAACAGGCAGGTGTACACTATAACTGTGCTTGGGGGGTTTATTTCTGGGTCCATAAAGACATTTTTATTCGTTTCTGCGAAAGACATTTTTCTTTTATTGCAAACGTTCTGAATTTCAGTCTTTGCCAACTCCCAGCCATCTCTCCACGCTCACTTCTGTGCTCCCTGACCCATTTCCTTATCCACATCTCTCTCTCCAACGGTCAGAAGCTTCCCACATCTTCTGACATTTCCTGCTTCACACCTGTATCAGCTTTTCCTTGCCAGAAAGGTTACACAGCAAGCAGAATCTTGGCTCTCTGCAATTCCCCTACTCCAACAATCCAAGAAGGAAGTCAGTACATTTCCAGATGCAGAAAACCTGAACATAATTTTTTTGTTTGGTTTGCCAAATTGAGACTAGAGGAAATGAACCATTACATCAGAAGAAGTAGTCCTCTGGGCTAGAAGTTCTAAGAACTCCTTAAAACTCTGTTTTTAAAAAAATGTACAGGACTGTGTATTTTTTTTCTTACCTGGGACTTGAGCACCCTCCAAGAGATTGTGAACCATTACATTAACAGCGCAGAAGAAAAGGAAAGCAGGCTTATTTAATCAGAACCTGTTACTTTGTATAACTTAGAATGGCTTTAAAACATGACATATGGAACATCAGCAGATATTTTGTTATAGATGTAATGTACATGTTCACATAGCACACGGGAACAGACATTGCATCTAAGCATGTCTTTGTGCATAGAGGAAGAGTATCCAAAATAGTCCTTCTCTATTTCTTATTAACACTTTTCTTAGCAGTTAGTTTAGGCCCTTGGCCATCACATTATAAAACAGAGATTACTGCTCTGGAGGAAAGAGAAAGAGAGACAGAAACAGAGAAAAACAGTTCAAGAAAACGCTCAGCTCTATAGAGTTGAAAAAAACAAGTCTGTGGAAAGCTGAATACTAAGTGTGAGAGTACAGTTTATTGCAGCAGAGTGGCGCAGCGGGAGCGTGCTGGGCCCATAACCCAGAGGTCGATGGATCGAAACCATCCTCTGCTAAGACAATCTTTTTTTCTTCCTGAAGAGAACTTTGAGAGTAGAGAAGAGAGTTTAATTAAGAAAATTTGGCATTGTATATCTCCTTTAGTGAGGTGTTTGACCCACTATTTAAGCACATAAAAAGCATATGTATTGAGAACAAAGTAACTGTGAGATACCACTACACACCTATTGTTGTTGTTTTTCAGTCGATCAGTCGTATCTGACTCTTTGCGACCCCATGGATCGCAGTACTCCAGGGTTCCCTGTCCTTCGCTATCTCCTGGAGTTTGCTCAAACTCATGTCCATTGAGTGGGTGATGCTATCCAACCATCTCATTCTCTGTCGTCCCCTTCTCCTCCTGCCCTCAAACTTTCCCTGCTTCAGGGTCTTTTCCAATGAGTCAGCTCTTCATATCAAGTGGCCAAAATAATCCAGGACACTGAACATCAAATGCTGGAGAGGAGATGGAGTAACAAGGACTGTCATTCAGTGCTAGTTGGAATGCAAAGTGGTACAGCCACTGTGGAAGACAGTTTGCCAGTTCATATGATCCAGCAATTTCCCTCCTTGTTAAATTGCCCAAAGGAGTTGAAACTTTTGTCCACACAAAAGCCTGTACACGATTGTTTATAACAGGTTTATTCTTAATTGCCAAATCTTGGAAGCAACCAAAATGCCTTTCAGTAGGTGAATGCATAAACTGTGGTACATGCAGACAATGGAATATTATTCAGCCTTAAGAAGAAATAAGCTATTAAGCCATGAGAAGACATGGAGAAACCTTAAATGCATATTACTAACTGAAATAAGCCAATCTGAAAGGCTGTACATACCATATCATTCCAATATATGACATCCTAGAAAAGGCAAAACTACAGAAACAGTAAAATCATCATTGGTTTCCAGGGGTTGGTAAGAGGAAGGATGAATAGGCCAAGCAGAGAGGATTTTTCAGGCAGTGAAAATCCTCTGCGAGATGCTGTAACAATGGATAGATACATGCCTTTCTGTTGTTCAGTCATTCAGTCATGTCGGACTTTTTGAAACCACATGGTCAGAATTGGAGAAGGAAACGCCAACCCACTCCTGTATTCTTGCCTGGAGAATCCCTTGGAGAGAGGAGCCCGGCGGACAGTCAAATACGACTGAAGCGACTAAGCACGCACGCACGCACCGACTGTAGTATGCCTGCTTCCTTGTCCTTCGCTATCTCCCAGGGTTTGCTCAAACTCATGTCCATTGAGTCGGTGATGCCATCCAACCATCTCATTCTCTGTCGTCCCCTTCTCCTCCTGCCCTCAATCTTTCCCAGAATTAGGGTCTTTTCCAATGAGTCAGCCCTTTGCATCAGGTGGCCAAAGTGTTGGAGCTCAGCTTCAGCATCAGTCCTTCCAATAAATATTCAGGGTAGATTTCCTTTATGATTCTACATTTGTTTAAACCTTTAGAATGCACAACATCAAGGGCCAATTGTAATGAAACCTATGGACTTCAGTCCACAGTAGACTCATCATTTCGAACAAGTGTACTCTGTTGACGATGGGGGAGACTATACATGTGTGAGAAGGTGTGTGCACCTTCCTCTCAATTTTGCTGTGAACTACTAATTGCTCTAAAAAAACTAAATCTTAAAAAAAAGAGAGAAGAAAAAATTGCTATCAAGAAATCTTCTCTTTGTGAGACTTTCAATCTTAACTCTTTGAGAATGATGCATTTGAAAGGTGTTCCCTCTTTTATGTTTCCCTCATACACCTAAGTGAGTTTCCGTCAGTCTGAAAAACAATTTAATGATGTGATTTAAAGAAAATTTATGTATGTAAAAGAAGAATAGCGAGCCATAGCTAAAGCCTGTGTATTAACATTTTTGTCATTTTGTATGGAGTGATATTGTAAAATAAATAGAAAATTAGAAAAGCTTAACACGGAGGCCTAGAGAAGACAGGAATTTGTGGAATTTACAGAAAGGGCGTTATAAAAAATGCCGAGCCAGCCAGGAGTCGAACCTGGAATCTTCTGATCCGTAGTCAGACGCGTTATCCATTGCGCCACTGGCCCCCCCGCGAGTTAAAAGGGACTTACAGTTTTAGAAAAAGGGAAATTGTGGTATCACTGTTGCTTTAAATATGAATGTGTGAAATCTTTCCTTTCAGTTTGAGAAGCTGAGAAAGCTCAGAACTGAAATAGAAGAAAGTCTTACTGGTTCTTTTTTCTAACTCATAAAATATGACTCCTTCATGGTCTATGAGAACTCTGTTTTGATGTGATTTGTAAAAGGTCTGAGAGAGTGTTTAATATTTTTAAAAAAATACCTTGCAATTGAAGGTAAATCCGACCAGGCAGAAATTTTATTATGCTAAAAAAGAGTAAAAAAACCAACTCGTAGTCGGCAGGATTCGAACCTGCGCGGGGAGACCCCAATGGATTTCTAGTCCATCGCCTTAACCACTCGGCCACGACTACGTATATACATAGTCTCCTTCAATGTTCTCCATGTTACTATATATCATTTATTTTAAGCAACTTCAGTATTTAGTCATTAAAAAGGGCAAAACAAAAGATGATAAGTTCCATTAATAGTTGATAAAATCGAAGAGGAGTCAACCAACTTTATTTCCAGCATGTAGTAAACTGAGAATGGTCTTTTTCTAGAAAGCAAATCGCCATATATTGCAACAGTTTAAAAAAAAAATCCTCTTATTTCTGCTGGAGTAGGAAATTAATGCTCAATAAATAATCTGGCACAGCTTTTCCTTACAGACACTCTATGTCTTTAGACATTTAATCTAGTGCCTTAAATATAGTAAGGGCTCAACAAATGTCAGCAGCTTTTGTAACTGTTATTTTTAAGTTCAAGAATGAGGATCTATCAAAATATTTCCCATGAAGCCCCATCTCCCATCTCTTTGTAAAGCTCAAAATATTTTAAAGCAGTAGGTAGAATATTTTTGAATAAAATAGTAATATGAAAATATTTCTGAGAATCAAATCCACTGTATGGCATGGGACTATTTTCTCACAGAGTATCTAATACTCTGGATAAAGTTTAAAAATATTTGCAGAGACCACCTCCAAAACAAGACCAGAACCCCAGGATCTTCACTTTTCTGAAACTACCCAACCATTACCACAATCTTAACTGTATGTGCATGCATGTGGGTGTGTTAGTGTACAAGTAGAAGATTTCTGTATTTCATCAACAACTCCATTTCATGAACAGAAGGAGGACAGGGCATGATTGATAAACCACTGCTTATGTGCTGATAGGTTGAAAATTACCTCCTGCAGCTCAGACCTCATGTCTGGGCTCCAGAAAATACAGTTGTCCTAGTTACTTCTTGTTGCATGTCCATGTGCATCTCAAAAGCAATACATCCCCAAATGAAAGCTCCAGTTTTTCCTTCTAAAGTTGGGTCTTCTCCGACAACCTAGATTTTTGTTTGACAGGAGCACCCAGGTACCAAAACCAAAGACTTAGAACTCCCGTTATATCTATCTGTTCTCTAACTCCCTCTCCAGAGGCCACAGGTTTCCAGGTCTTTGGTTCAACCTTGGAACTGTTTCTCAATCTGACTTTTCCTCCCAAGTGTCAAATCCATTTTCTAAGATCAGGTTCCAACAGTTTCTCATAGGCTTAACTGCAACAATTTCTTGGAATGTTTCTGGTCCATTGTCCCTAAAGAGATTCATTCATTTCTTCATTGTTTCAAAAATTGTATTCTGGGCACAATCACAGGACAAACACTTTGCTAGGTGCTGCTCGTTCAGTGGAGAGACATAAAAATATGGCTACTGTTTTGAGAAATTTTCAGAGTGAACAATTACAAAAATGAATATTCACCACTGAGTTTGATAAGTGAGAGATCCAGGGTGCCTTAGTAGCCCACGGGAAGAATGTAGATCCCAATCATGAATATCTTAGGTGGTTGCCTGGAGAGTCACTCATTAAACACCAAGTTTCATGAAGAACTGTTCCAATTATACCTTATCGCTGGCCAAATGGATACTCAAATATATGTGGAGTGAATCATGTTTAAACTTAGATCTGAAGGATGTGTGAAAGTGAGCCAAATTGGAGATGGGAGCAGTGTTCTAGACTTAAATCTTGTGGAATATGAGATAAATAAAAGAAAGTGTTGTCTGGCTGGAATGTTGCTTTTTTGGAGGGGGAGAAGGAGGGAGAGCAGTGAGAGATAACACCTTGGAGACGTAGTTTAGAGCAGATTATGTAGGCAGGGCTATGTAAGCACTAACTGATGTATTAATCTGAGAATGCAAATTAGATTGGGTCTCTCCTCTACTTTAAAGTCTTTTTTTTTTTTTTTTTTTTACTTTAAAGTCTTTAAAGTTACTTTGTGGCTTTCAGGGAATATCACAAGTGTGTAGGAGTCCCTCATCACGGGCATCTGTCTAATTTTCTCAGCTTTTTTTCTGACCACTCTGTCTAGGGAGCCTGGATTCCCCAGGCAAGAAAGCATCTGCTCTACCTCGCACAATGCTGGTTTCTTGATGTTGACCCTCTGTCTTGTATCCTAGGAGCCCTGTGCTCTTCTCCCAGGGCTTTTGTTTAAACAGAACAGCTTCTGTCAATCCCCCCTACCCCTCTTTTTTTTTTCTTTAATTAAACTTTTACTGTAAAAAATTTCAAACATTTAAAAAAGTTGAAAGAATCGGGAATTATCTATATACCCACCACCCAGATTCAATAATTGTTATCAGATTCCTGAGCCCCACTCCCAAAATTCTAATTTTATAGCTCAAGTATAGTGCTGAGAGGGAACCAGGACAAGCTGGGAAAGTTTGCATTTCTAGAAAGCTCCTCGATGTTGGCATTGGTTCGAGGACCAAATTTTGAGAAGAGCAGACCGGGAGAACTAACTGATGATAGATATTGTGGATAGAGGAACAGACATTGTATGGGTAAAAAGAAACAAAGCAAAGGAAAAGGTGTTGAGCAGAAATGCATGGAGGATAAAACTATTAAGGAGAAAAGGAGATTTCTGATTACGGACTTTAACCAAGAAAATTGGATTTTTAAGAATGATCGTTATAAAAGTTCACAGTTCCTGAGTAGTAATAATTTAAACACCTAGCAACCACGAAGGGATTCGAACCCTCAATCTTCTGATCCGAAGTCAGACGCCTTATCCATTAGGCCACGTGGTCCGGCCGTGTCCATGCTCCCGTGTTTGGATAATTCATTGAAAGAAAACAATCTCAACTATCTTCGTAGCATGTGTTATTACTGTTCTCTTGCATCGGCAGGCGGATTCTTTACAGCTGAGCCACCAACTGCTGCTGCTGCTAAGTCGCTACAGTTGTGTCCGACTCTGTGACCCCATAGACGGCAGCCCACCAGGGTCCTCCGTCCCTGGGATTCTCCAGGCAAGAACACTGGAGTGGGTTGCCATTGCCTTCTCCAAAGCATGAAAGTGAAAAGTGAAAGTGAAGTCGCTCAGTCGTGTCCGACTCTTAGCGACCCCATGGGAAGCCCATAATTGTAACATAGTGAGAGTATTATTGCAAACAAGGACATTTCCAGCTCCTCAAAAATCCTACCATCTAGTTGGGGAAATAGGTTGAACCCGAGGGTTAAAAATACTGTAAAGTTAAAACAAGATGATCCTACAATAGCTAATAATAGAGTGCTTTTTATCTTTTGATGAGAATCTGGGAGAAAGGCCACAGTAGGGAAGGAATGCTTGAGCTGAGAGCTGAAGGAGAGGTATAGAGCTGGATTACTTTATTTACTCAGGGGACCACCGCTGCCTTGCGGGGGGCTTTCAGGTAAAGACTGTGGGTGAAAGACAAGAATTCGCTTTTGTGCACTCCAGAAATCCCACTCAAAACAGCCCCCAAACCTAAATTCAAATAGAATCAAAATTTCGGGAGAGGAGGCAACAGTAACAAACTTGGCATCTGGAAAGCAGGTTGAAGTGTGATACTTTGTTGACTTGTCAGACCCTAGAAAGCTGAATTCTAAACACTTCGTGTAGGAAAAGTGAAGAGGCGATCGGATACACACCACAGAACTTCCGTCGTCACGCCCCTTGCCAGGCTCAGGAATTGTCAGCAGCAGCTTCACCTGGAAACTGGCTATTAGGAGCTGAATTGTGTCCTCCTGTCTGCTTCCCCTACTCCCACCCGCGCCTCATATATCGAAGCTCTAACACCTCAATACCTCAGATATGACTTTGTTTGGAGACAGGGCTTTTAAAAAAGTAACTAAAGTAAAAAAGGTCATATGGGTAAGCCCTGATACAATGACTGGTGTCCTTAATGTAAAAAGACCAGGACACAAACACACAGAGGAAAGACCATGTGAAGACCCAAGGAGAAGAACTGCCGTCTATAAACCCATTGACAGGGTTGTTCTTGAATTTCTAGCTTTCAGAACTGTGAGAAGATAAATCGTTGCTTAAGCCATCCAATCTGTGGTACTTTGCTATAGCAACAAACTAATATCACCTTGCCTGTCCACCATCCTGGAAGAAAACGGAAAATTATTATTATTTTGAGTGAGCAAAGTATAGAGTTTCTAGGCTAGGGCAGTGTTTCTCAAGCTATTCCCTTCATCACGATCAGGGGGGTTTTGTTAAAACAAAGGCTGCTGGGGTCCGCCTCCAGACCTGATTTTGTAGGCCTGGGGCGTGGCCAAGGACTTGCTTCGCTAACAGGTTCACAGCTGATGCAAATGCTCCTAGTCCGTGAGCACTTTTTAAGAATCACTGGCTAGAAGAGGCTCTAATAACACAGAACTGGTAGAAAATGCTAAGAACTCAGTAGATACTAGCGATTTGCTCTGAGTTGTTGTGAACTGAACGGCAAGTGTACAGTATAGAGAGCAGAAGGCTCTCGGAATTCCAGTGAGAAGTGAGGGTGTCAGGAAGACAAGCCATCTATGCTACACTTTTGAGGATAAAGCAGCTTTTTAGCGCTGAGGTAGGAGGGGTGTGTGGGACAGGGTGGCGGGTGCAGGGTCAAGGATTGGACACCGCAGGGCAGGGAAGGCTGGGAATCTTTTTGAGAAGAAAGACCCTGATGCTGGAAAAGATTGAAGGCAGGAGGAGAAGGGGACAACAGAGGATGAGATGGTTGGAGGGCATCACCGACTCAATGGACATGAGTTTGAGTTAACTCTGGGAGTTGGTGATGGACAGGGAGGCCTGGCGTGCTGTCCATGGGGTCGCAAAGAGTTGAACAGGACTGAGCGAGTGAACTGAACTGAGGTCTAGTGAATTTATAGGAAAACTGGTTGTTCGAAAATAGTGGCAATTCTTAATCCTGTTTCATTGTGGATCTAAGCTGAGTACGTAAACAGTTATTCTCAAGACAGCGAAGTTTCGACAGGCGGGAAGTGAGAAACCAATGAGTTTCCCCTATGCGGAGCACTGGGGCTTTTGAGTTAATATTTAATCTTTCTTATCTTTCTCTACCAAGTATTAGTGAAGCTGTGAATAGCGGGGAGAAATATAATCAAGTTTACCAATAGAAAGATAAATCTTTAGGACCTGGGGACGAAGAGAAGGCATTATTTAAATCCTAATTTAGAATAGGGTCTACCTTTCATTCGTGACCTCGTGGCGCAACGGTAGCGCGTCTGACTCCAGATCAGAAGGTTGCGTGTTCAAATCACGTCGGGGTCAAATTTTGGAGAAAGGGAGCTTTCATAAAGTTGCTGGCCAGTTTGTGTTTGACTCACGTAATCTGTTGAAGAGGAACCTCTTCCCAGAAATTATTGAAGATCATCTGGCAAATAGAAGTAAAGAGAATGTAGATCAACTTAAAGCATTAAGCTTATGATTTTTATTTTGCTTTTCAGGAATACCAAAGAGTAAGTAAATGGATGGAAATGATGAAGGAGGTGGAGGAGAAGGAGAAGGGGGTTAGGGGAGAGAAGATGGCAGAGGAAGAGGAGGGGGAGGAAGAGGGGAAGAGGTATATACTCCAGCCCCAAGTAAGTAGATGTCTGTAACTCTTGTTGACATCCTGTTGGCTACCTTGTAAGAGACTAAAAGTTATGACCAACCTAGATAGCATATTGACATTAAGCAGAGACATTACTTTGCCAACAAAGGTCCGTCTAGTCAAAGCTATGGTTTTTCCTGTGGTCATGTATGGATGTGAGAGTTGGACTGTGAAGAAGGCTGAGCGCCGAATAATTGATTCTTTTGAACTGTGGTGTTGGAGAAGACTCTTGAGAGTCCCTTGGACTGCAAGGACATCCAACCAGTCCATTCTGAAGGAGATCAGCCCTGGGATTTCTTTGGAAGGAATGATGCTAAAGCTGAAACTCCAGTACTTTGGCCACCTCATGCGAAGAGTTGACTCATTGGAAAAGACTCTGATGCTGGGAGGGATTGGGGTCAGGAGGAGAAGGGGACGACAGAGGATGAGATGGCTGGATGGCATCACTGACTCGATGGACATGAGTCTGAGTGAACTCCGGGAGTTGGTGATGGACAGGGAGGCCTGGCGTGCTGCGATTCATGGGGTCGCAAAGAGTCGGACACGACTAAGTGACTGAACTGAACTGAACTGAAGAGACTAAAAAGCTTCTTGATGAAAGTGAAAGAGGAGAGTGAAAAAGTTGGCTTAAAGCTCAACATTCAGAAAACGAAGATCATGGCATCTGGCCCCATCACTTCATGGGAAATAGATGGGGAAACAGTGGAAACAGTGTCAGACTTTATTTTTTAGGGCTCCAAAATCACTGCAGATGGTGATTGCAGCCATGAAATGAAAAGACGCTTACTCCTTGGAAGGAAAGTTATGACCAACCTAGATAGCATATTCAAAAGCAGAGACATTACTTTGCCAACAAAGGTCCGTCTAGTCAAAGCTATGGTTTTTCCTGTGGTCATGTATGGATGTGAGAGTTGGACTGTGAAGAAGGCTGAGCGCCGAATAATTGATTCTTTTGAACTGTGGTGTTGGAGAAGACTCTTGAGAGTCCCTTGGACTGCAAGGACATCCAACCAGTCCATTCTGAAGGAGATCAGCCCTGGGATTTCTTTGGAAGGAATGATGCTAAAGCTGAAACTCCAGTACTTTGGCCACCTCATGCGAAGAGTTGACTCATTGGAAAAGACTCTGATGCTGGGAGGGATTGGGGTCAGGAGGAGAAGGGGACGACAGAGGATGAGATGGCTGGATGGCATCACTGACTCGATGGACATGAGTCTGAGTGAACTCCGGGAGTTGGTGATGGACAGGGAGGCCTGGCGTGCTGCGATTCATGGGGTCGCAAAGAGTCGGACACGACTAAGTGACTGAACTGAACTGAACTGAAGAGACTAAAAAGCTTCTTGATGAAAGTGAAAGAGGAGAGTGAAAAAGTTGGCTTAAAGCTCAACATTCAGAAAACGAAGATCATGGCATCTGGCCCCATCACTTCATGGGAAATAGATGGGGAAACAGTGGAAACAGTGTCAGACTTTATTTTTTAGGGCTCCAAAATCACTGCAGATGGTGATTGCAGCCATGAAATGAAAAGACGCTTACTCCTTGGAAGGAAAGTTATGACCAACCTAGATAGCATATTCAAAAGCAGAGACATTACTTTGCCAACAAAGGTCTGTCTATTCAGGGCTATGGTTTTTCCTGTGGTCATGTATGGATGTGAGAGTTGGACTGTGAAGAAAGCTGAGTGCCGGAGAATTGATGCTTTTGAACTGTGGTGTTGGAGAAGACTCCTGAGAGTCCCTTGGACTACAAGGAGATCCAACCAGTCCATTCTAAAGGAGATCAGTCCTGGGTGTTCTTTGGAAGGACTGATGCTAAAGCTGAAACTCCCATACTTTGGCCACCTCATGTGAAGAGTTGACTCATTGGAAAAGACTGATGCTGGGAGGGATTGGGGGCAGGAGGAGAAGGGGACGACAGAGGATGAGATGGCTAGATGGCATCACCGATTTGATGGACATGAGTTTGGGTGAACTCCGGGAGTTGGTGATGGGCAGGGAGGCCTGGCATGCTGCAATTCATGAGGTCGCAGAGAATCAGACACGACTGAGCGACTGAACTGAACTGAACTGAAGAGACTCCAACCTGGGTAAGCCACTCCTGAATTCCAGATCCACAGAAAATATGAGATAGTAAATGTTTGTTGTTTTAAGCCACTAAGTTTTAGGGTAATTTGTTACACAGCAGTAGACAATGAGTACATTTTATCTCAAAATCATCTCCTGTGTCTAGCAATGCTTATATATATTACGATCCTTATCCAATCCTTACTCACCAAAAATTCACATTTTGAAAATCTCACTAAACAGCTCAACTTTACCTTCTCACTCTGAGTCACTATTGAGATTCCTGACATAATGTTTTCTCTTGTCCAATAAACTCAGCTTTGTTTTTCAATGAGGTTATTGGTGACGTTCTGAAGAAATAGCAAGGGCTTCCCTTGTAGCTAAGTTGGTAAAGAACCTGCCTCCAATGCAGGAGACCTGGACTTGATCCCTGGGTGGGGAAGATTCTCTGGAGAAGGAAACTCCAGTATTCCTGCCTGGAGAATCCCATGGACAGAGTAGCCTGCTAGGCTACAGTCCGTGGGGTCCCAAGACTTGGATACGAATTAGCATCTAAACCAAATGAAATCTGAGGAAAAAGAGTGCACATTGTAAAGATTTCTTTTATAACAAAGAACATACTTTTAGATATTTGTTCTAAAATAGCCTACAGTATGTAATCAATTCAGTACAACTAATGTGAGCACCAACTATGTGCATTACACTAAAGATTTCTGTTTATAATAGAAGATACAACTTCTGACTCCCAGTGGTTCATTAAAAAGTTCCATGAAATAAATATCAGTGGCTAATATTTATCTGATAGTTTTATACTATTTTTCAAGGCTTCAATATGCATCATTTTATTTTATTTTTACAACCCCTAGAGGAATGTAAGTTGAATGACTTACATTCAACTCTGTTGGGCTCTATTTACATATGAATAAACAAATTAGGAAACTTGGCTGAATTTATTTATATCTCTCATACTGTCCAGTTATATATTATTCTGTTGCTAGGATTTGGAAGAACCTAATTTATGGCCCAGATTCTTCCTTTAAGATCAACATTAATAACCTCTCAATTTACTAAAAGGCTTTTTGCCGTTCTTCCCCTTCAAAGCATCCTAATCATAGCCGCCTATTAAATATTGCAATTTCTCTATTCTGAAGAAGAAGTGAAGAGATTTCTAGAGTGAAAAAAAGTTCCTGGGCTTTCACATGCTTTAATAATCCAGGCTGTCAGATTCTGCTACTTCCCTAAAGCCCACACTCAAGAGTCATTTCAGTAGAGATTGTTTTCATTGATTATCAGTGGTTTTCTCTGTGTTGTTTTTTTCCTCCAAACCAGCTGAAAAGTCCTGAAACACAGGATTTGTTTCTAGGCCCCATTTGTCTTTTGCTTCCAAAGTGCCACAGTGACCTCGGCAAGCTGTATCCAGGAGCAAGTAAGGAGAAGGAAGTGGGAGAATTATTTTTTCCTTTATTATTTTCTTTTTTATCCTGCTTCCGTTGACAATATCCTCCCTGCCAAACTTGGGTCTCCATAAACAGAATGACAATAGAAGGTCTTTTTTCCAAAATGAAGCAACTTGGTGCTTCAAACTTGA
Organism: Bos grunniens; assembly: GCF_055505025.1. NCBI lineage: Eukaryota > Metazoa > Chordata > Mammalia > Artiodactyla > Bovidae > Bos > Bos grunniens. The sequence continues at coordinate 33,262,295 of NC_141187.1, forward strand.
ATTGAGCACGTTGGCCTAGTAAGTATACGAACTGGCTTTCAGCCTTAATAAGAAACTTTCAGAAAGTGTTTTCATTAAAGATATAAATTGAGGAAGGGATGGAGAAAAACATTTTTATATGTCTGGTGTTTATAGGTATTTTTCATTTTCAAAAGACTCCAAGTCACATATCAGCAGTGTCAGTTTCCTTCTAGTTCACAGGTTTTCCCAGAATATTTAGATGTAATCTGTTATTTGACGGGATTTAAGAACATTCTGGGGAAAAAATACGCACCCTTATTATTTGCCCCAGAATTTAGGAATAAGATAATTATTTGGACACAAATAAAGAATGCTGAACTCGTTGAGGCATTGGTGGTTCAGTGGTAGAATTCTCGCCTGCCACGCGGGAGGCCCGGGTTCGATTCCCGGCCAATGCATCAAGTTTATGTTTTCCCCAAAAGCCGCAAACAAGAAGTATTTTAAGCTAAGTGCACTTCTGGTGATTTACTGGTAATTTACAATTTCACCTTTGTAAATTCACAATTTCAATTTTATAAATTATACCTATTGGCATGCATTTGGTTTTCCAACAACCAAAAAAACCTCAATTGACAGTAGTCTTTAGAAAGTGATTTGTGAGTAAGTGGTATTTGGAGGTGGAATGTGGCCACGTACAGACATATATGCAATATTCCTACTCTTCGAAGCAGCTTTAGAAAGATATTCATAATATTTTAGATCTAAGAAAGTGCCAAAATGTATCCCCTTGAAAATAAATTAAAAAACAAAGAACACGTGTTAGCAGAGTGGCGCAGCGGAAGCGTGCTGGGCCCATAACCCAGAGGTCGATGGATCGAAACCATCCTCTGCTATCTGCGGTGTCTTTTTGTTGATTGAAACCTGATCTTAGAAGGGACTGAATGCTTTTACAACAGACTATCACATCTAGCTTCTGTACTAGCTCTGGATGTGTAAGAATCCCTAAAGTTGCTTGTTAGAAATACCTCTTTCCCATTTTTAACGGAGGTAAATCTTATTCTTTATGTCCGAGAAATCTGTTGGAATTTAATCTTTCAGATTTGGGGACCACTACACATTGTAGGGATTGGAATGTGACCTTCGTAAGATCTCTGGTATTTTGTAAGTCAGACAAAGGTTACATTTTGTGATAAGATCTGTAACCAACATCTCATCTTCAAATTGTTGATATTTTTATCATGATGACAGGCATTCCAGAACAGCTGTTAAAATGAAAGGACATTTGTAACAGGCAAGATATTCCTCATGGGAAAATATCTAGACAATCTTATCAGTTCTGTAGTCGTGGCCGAGTGGTTAAGGCGATGGACTTGAAATCCATTGGGGTCTCCCCGCGCAGGTTCGAATCCTGCCGGCTACGTAGTCGCTTTTTTTTTTTTTTCTCTCCTCCTCTCCAGGTCCAAGTACTAACTGTGGAAACTTGACACGAAATACACTGTTTCCCTGATTATTATTATCTTTCTGCATAAAATTGGATGGAGGAAATTTTAGTCCCCTAGTATAACTGTCTGTAGAGAAAATCTTTGAAATTTACTTTGGTAAACGCTAGGGATTTCTGAGACCATTATAAATACATACACACACACACACACACACACACACACACACACACACACACATATATGTTAAGCTCAGGCATTAATTCATTTTGAATTACTATCTCCCCAACTTAAATTCAGTTTAGGTCTGACTTTCGATCCTCACTTGCCTCGTTTTCTCCTTAATGAACTTCCAAGAATTTGGGTTTATCAAGGCATCACTATTTTACTCGTGAATATTTTGACGTTTCAGAACCAGTATTTCAAACAGAAATTTCCAACATTTCCTTCTGGAGCCCTCTTATCATTCCATTTAGGAGGCCATATTGTAGGGAGTAAGTATCAGTTGAAGAATATTCAAAACTGTTTTCAGATTTTGGCTAAATTTTATTTAAAAAAAAAAAAAAAAAAACCCCAAACATACCAAAAACTGTTTCGCTTGCTAAAACTCTTTCTAAGACATACGCACACGGTATATACGACAGAAATAAGAATGAATATAACAAAAATTCAACTTGTATTAAACTTGCAATTGATCCATTTGGAATTGCGGATAAGCAAAAAGAAGTTTGTAAAAATACTCCAAAGTTTTTCCTTAATCTCAAAATTACCAATAATTTCCTATCTTATCTTGAACGTTTTTCTTCTTCTTCTATATTCACACGTGTCCTATGGAATTTTTAAGTGTAGACACCATATATAGACATTCATGGCCCAGGTCAGAAATTCAGTTAAGTGCGGTTTTGATTTTGCAAGGAAGGCAGATACTCAAACCCTACGTGGACTCTGAGAATAACTGGAAGCAAAGTGAGCTGTACGCTTTTCGCATTGTGGAGCACTGATAATGAGGCCTTCATTCATACAAGACCGAAATCATCAGAATAAAGTGCATATGACACACTGCAGCCACGTTTCTAACTGCTCGCCTTAAAGAGCATACGGTGGCCCCATGGTGTAATGGTTAGCACTCTGGACTTTGAATCCAGCGATCCGAGTTCAAATCTCGGTGGGACCTGACTTTTGGTGCCTTCCCTCCCCGTCTCTTCAATCACTGTGGTATCTCCAGGAGGCCAGACATCTAAGCACTTGCGCGACTAGACACCCCATCCCCGTCAGCAAGGAGGCAATGTTCTGCCGAACAACTTTCTTCATCTATTCATCTGAGATTTCCCATCTGTTGTCTTCTCCATTTCCTTCTCTGGACTACAGAATCCCCCAGATTCTAGTAATTTAGATTGCTGTCTGCTTGACTATTCGCGTTTTATACCCCTGACCTCAGTTCTGGGTCCGAGTTCCATCAGTTTTTAATATGAACTGGGTCCTGAGAAATTCGTAGTGCCTGTGAGCCTTGGTCGTTGTATTTCACTCGGATCCTTTGCTGACTGGGATACAACTGATTCTTTATATATATTTTTAAGATAAAAAATTATAGTTCTCAAAGTCCTGAAGAGCACAGGCTCTTCAATGAATATTCAGAAATCTTCCAGGAGATAGTAGGTTGTAGTGGCCCCATGGTGTAATGGTTAGCACTCTGGACTTTGAATCCAGCGATCCGAGTTCAAATCTCGGTGGGACCTTCATTAGTTTTGGTGACCAGCCAATTTTCTCTCGGTTTGCCTCAAATTGATAATGTACACATCGGTTTCCGGGCATAACCTTCCCACTCAGGCATCCTCCGGAGAAGCATTCTCCCTTACTTTCTTCTGGGACTCCTATGAAGTGGGTCAGATCTGTAAGTGAACTACCTACTTGAGTGATTAAGAGTTCATATATCAGAGGCCTTTATAGCAGTCCCAGAAGACAGGCCCCACCTGTGATCCTTTTCTCCTTCGGAGCTCAGGCAAATGCTCTGTAGGCTGCAAAACTCTGCACACAGACCAGAAAATGTCCAAAACATAGAATAAGATTCTAAGCTATCGGTCATCTGAGAGTCTCCACTGTCTCTTTACAGGACAGTGTAAAGTCTCCACTGTCTCTTTACAGGACAGTGTAAAGTCTCCACTGTCTCTTAATGTTCCCACTGAATCTATGCTGAAGCCTTTGAAAGATCAACTGACCAGGATACAAATCTTCCTGTGAAGGTTACTTACATCAAGGTCCCATGGTAAAGTGGTTAACCCTCTGGTCTCTGAGTACAACAATAGCAGCTGTCAGTGGGACTCTAAATTCCTTCTGTTGACTTTCTCACCACAGTTTGAGCATGTATCCTCCAGTACTCTCAATGACAGCAAAATAAGAGTCCCCACAAATGTGTGCCTCTGGCATTCTAGAAAAAGTTCTGCAAAGTTCTTCCTGCTTATTAAGCCCCAGTCATGGAAGTGCTTTAGAACCTCTGTATTAATTTCCTATTGCTGCTGTAGTAATTGACCACAAATTTACTTTCTTACAGTTTTGGAGTTCAGAAGTCTAAAATCAAGGTTTCAGAATGGCTATGTTTCTTCTGGAGACTTCAATGAAGAATATTTCAAGAGACTTCAAGAATATTTCCTGGCTTTTTTCAATTTTAATGGCCTCTTCCATGCATTGCTTCTTGGTTCTGCATTCACATTTCCTACTATTGAATCTGATCCTCCTTTGGGTCCACTTGGATAATCCAGGATACTCTTCCATCTTGAAATCCTCAACTTAATCATATCTGCAAAATCTCTTTTACCATGTAAGGTAACGTATTCTTACATATTATGAGTGATATCATACAGTATTTGTCTTTCTTTATATGTCTTATCTAACTTAGCATAACACCCTCAAGGTCCATGTTGTCTTGAATGGCAGAGTTTCCTTTCTTGTGGCTGAATAACATTCCATTACACACACACACACACACACACCCCGCATTTTCTTTATTCATTTCCTGACAATTTTTTCCCATATCTTGACTATTGTAAACAGTGTTGTAATAAACATAGGAGTGCAGATATATTTTTGATATCCTGTTTTCATTTCTTTTGGATAAATAACTAAGACTGGGATTGTTGGATCATAAAATAGACCTAGTTTAAGCCTTTTGAGGATCCTTCACACTCTTCTTTAGTGCTTGGAGTGTGGTCTTTTATTTTTTTTCCCTTTATCAAAGCAAGAGGGCCATTTATAGGGAGAAAAGACATTTTCCTCATAAGTTAAAAAAATAATAATAATGTAATTTCACAAATAGAACTCTGTTGTGTAGAGAAATATAATTTTTTCGGAATCAAGTCATGCAGGTGACGAGGTGGCCGAGTGGTTAAGGCGATGGACTGCTAATCCATTGTGCTCTGCACGCGTGGGTTCGAATCCCATCCTCGTCGTCCTGTCTTCTCCCGCTGTAGTGTGGGAGTGAGGTTTTAGTGCCCTGTGAACAAGGTATAAAACCGTTACGGACGAACTGTGTAACTTTCACTATCAATAACGCATGTTTTTAACCCCTTTTATAGAGAGATTAGGAAATCCGTCGCGTGGATGAGAGAGTTAAGAAACTGCTGCCTTTGCTCAGGCTCAGGTGTGCTCACTGATTCTACTGCTTCTCCACCGGAGTCAAAAACTGATTCCGGGCCTTTTGAGTTCCGTTGTTCGTTAACACCCTGCCCAACCCGCTGGCCGCCTCCTTCCTGCCTGCGTTCCAAACAGTGAAGCAAATTACACACTCCCAGGGAGTTTTCTCAAAATGTCCTCGTTTCCGCCACACCTTCACACAGCTGAATCAGTAAACCTGAGGGTGACGTTTCTGTGGTTGCAGGCACCACAGGTGATTCTGATGGGCTGAGAACCACGGGTCATTCTCTTCATTCACTGCTCCCAACCGCTCTCCAGCCATGGTTCCTTGTCTCGGCAGTTTTTGTACATATATTTGCCTTTTAAATCCCAGGCAGCACGTTTCCAGGTCCAAGGCACTCTCTCCTTACACCTCATCACTCCCTACCCGCCCTGCGGTGGCCCCCAATCTCTTCGTCAGACTCTAGCTTTATCTGAATCCTGGTCCCTGCTTTCAGGAGCAGAAACTGTTCACATGCTCTGCTTTTGCTCATGCAGTCACTTCTGCCTGTAAAGTCACTACTCCTTGGTGGCAAAATCTTTTTGCAAGAGGCACATCAAATGTACCTTTTCTGTGAATTCTCAAATGAAAGCATCATTCTCCTCTTTGTGTTTTGTATGAATGAATTTAGTCAAAGATCTTTTCAGGAGTTCCAGGCTCTGTTTCCTTCCTTCTTTGATCATCTTCTGCCACTTATATCTTAATTTTAGCCCAAAATCCCATAAAATCTCATCTGTTCCCCCTCTTTTCTTTCACCTTACAGGCAAACTATAGCAAAGGGCTGAGCACATGGTGTGGAATAACAAAATTTGAAGGGACCATAAAGATGATCTTTTGGAAAATCCTCCCTCCCATCACCTCTTTTACGGATGAGAAAACCGAGGTAGAGACCAAATTGCTTGTTTAAAAAAAAAAAATCATACTTTTTTTTTTTTTTAACTAAGGTTCATGGGAACCAAGGTCTTTTAGATCAGGAGATGATAAGGTCTTTCTAAGACTCTTCAGAGTCCCTTGGACTGCAAGGAGATCCAACCAGTCCATTCTGAAGGAGATCAGCCCTGGGATTTCTTTGGAAGGAATGATGCTATAGCTGAAACTCCAATACTTTGGCCACCTCATGTGAAGAGTTGACTCATTGGAAAAGACTCTGATGCTGGGAGGGACTGGGGGCAGGAGGAGAAGGGGACAACAGAGGATGAGATGGCTGATGGCATCACTGACTCGATGGACATGAGTCTGAGTGAACTCTGGGAGTTGGTGATGGACAGGGAGGCCTAGCGCGCTGCGATTCATGGGGTCGCAGAGTCAGACATGACTGAGTGACTGAACTGAACTGAACGTGCTCAAATCCAGTGACTGGGATTATGATTTTTGAAACTTGGAAAATTCTTCTAAAGTACACTGGTCATAGGTCAGCAGATCTTCCAAAGGCTCGTGAGGAATGAGACCTATGAAGTACAAATTTTGCAGTAAAATCTGTTTTTGAATTTTATAAGATATGGCTTATGTGGTACATGTGGTTCAAAGACGGCTCACAAACTATAACCCATTTTATTTGGAAAATAAAAACCGAGGAAACCATGATTCAGATTGGAGGCCAAAGTGGAGTCTTGAGGAATTGGTATTTTTTTTTTATATCTTTGAATTTTCTCGAATAAATAATCACAGATATTGGATATCTGAGCAGTCAGTCTTAACCCTCTTGCCTCTCCATCCCCATGTTACCTTGTTTGAAAATAAGGTTGTAGGGGTACCACCCTTTTAGATCCTTGTCTCCTCAACTTTGCACACTGTGAACATTCAACAGATAATCCTGAAATAACAGGATACTGTATATGTGTGTATGTATATGTGTGTGCATGATATTGACATGGGAGAAAAAAAACTTTGTCCAGGCAGAATATACCTAGGGTATTTGTCACTTCTTTTAATATACATTAAAGGATTATTTGGGGCTTCTCAGTGGGTTAAGAAACCCCCGCTCACCTGGTGCAATGTAACAGAGGGAGACACAGGCTGCCTCCCTGGGTTGGGAAGATGGCAACCCATAGTATTTTTGCCTGGAGAATCCCATGGACAGAGGAACCTGGTGGGCTACAGTCCATAGGGTCGAAAAGAGTCCCACGCAAAAGATAATTTTAAATGTGCTAATCTCTTCTATTGTTTCCAAAAAACAGAGAAAGAGGAATATGTTTAGTAGAAAAGAGCTAAGCCTCCATATGACTTGAATCTGGGAACATCATATGTTTCACTAAGAACTCAACATTGGAAATTAAGTTTTCTTCATCCTAACTTATTATTAAATTCAGTTATTTAGGTACAGAAAAAAGTTTTTGTATATTTTGTGTGGTTATCTTCTCTGCCTTCCTGTTTGCATACACTTTGCAAACAGTCCAGCTCTTTTAATGACCTTAATATTTTGTTCTGTAATTTCGGTTTGAATAAAAGCTGTTCTCATCCTTTTGATGGCAATAAAACCAAAGGAAAAAAAAAGAAGTTCAGATGGAAAAGACAGGAGAAGAGTGGAAACCAGTGACAGATTCCAGCAGCCAGAACTCAGGACTAACAGAGAAGAGGTTGTGGCTTTGGACGAAGTCATGGGAAAGGAGAGGCAACAGGTTTTCCCCCTGTGCTACCAACTGGGGGCTCAGTTGGAGAGAGCTCCACTTACACATCGGAATTTCCTTTTCAAGGACAAGCTGAGTCTGTGAAGATGAAACTCATGAGCTCAAATCCAAACTTAGGGAGAACGTGAGGGCCCCCAAATTACTGGAAGCTTTGTTAGTGTTTTGATTTCCAGCCACTCTTCACTCTGGTTCTCCGAAGGCTTTTGAGAATAATCTCTTAAAAATAGGGCAGAAAGAAAATGGTTCGAGACACAGTAAACACAGGGTTTTCGATTGCCTATCCAGGAGATATGGCTAATAAATTCTATTACAGTAAAGTCAAAACTAACCACGAAGGGATTCGAACCCTCAATCTTCTGATCCGAAGTCAGACGCCTTATCCGTTAGGCCACGTGGTCTCTTAGGGAATGTGGCTCCTGAGACACTTAAATTTTCTGTCTCGTCCTGAATCGTGAAAGCTGCATAATGGCAAAAAGGCAAATGGTCCCCGCGCCACCTGCGCCCTGTCTTTAGAAAAATGGAAATTCGAGATTACAGGGGTTATTTGGGGCCAAGGAGTACCATCTTGTGAAAGATAAGAACTGATAATTATTTCGGTCTTGGGTACTCCATGCAGGGAGTATATGGCACATAAAGGATGCCAAAACGTTGCATATATATATATATATATACATACATACATACATATATACACACAGCCTTGTTGGAGACTATCTTATCTATGAGAAAATTATTGGCCTGGAAATTCAGCCAAAATGGTTTTTGAGCATGACTGGTGTCTTTCTTTTCATGACTTTTCCACTCAAGCAAGAGAGACCGTGTCATCCTTGAAGATGGAGGACAAGGAAGGCTTCTCTAGTACTTGCTTGTGTATATCTTTTCCTTTTTGTGTCTACACTTTTTTCTTTGCTGTAATAAATCTTAACCTTGGATATATCTTGATTCATGTGAATCCTTTCAGCGAATCACCAACTAATGGGTGGTCATAGGGCTACTGGAAACATCATTTTCCCTTTCCCCCGTTGCACTTAGTGTACACTCTTTTAAAGAAATATCTGTACTGTACATACGTGTACTATACATAGTTACATATTGTTTTAAAAGCATGTCTACGCTGTAGGCTACTTAATGAGTGTTCTTAGGTCCTAGTACAGTATGTAACATAAATATCTGAATAGGAATACTTTCTGAGAGAGGAAAAATATATAAAACAGTCCACACATATATTTTAAAAATAAGCATAGAGAATAGTTCTGTTAGAGGTTGAAAAGGAAGGTAGAGGGTAGAGACACATTTACAGTAGCGGCCGAAGTGGTCTTCTCAGGTCAGCGTACAATTAAGGTCACCAAACTCTGCAGTCTCAAACTGTTACTTATTTACTCCAAAGATTAAAACTCTAGTAGTTGCAAAGAATCTGCGCAGGCATGGCCCAGGAGATTTTTAGTTTGTCACTTTAACTACATGGCCTCAATTTCTTACAAAGAGTGCTTTCTGAATTATGAGTAGAAGGAAGCGTAACTAGATCTGGGCTTCCACTCCTGCTCTCTTAATTCAGCACTTTCACAGCATCACAAGACAATGAACGCTGTCATGAAAACTGGAGACAATAACATGGTTACTTTGGCAAACATAAGAAATCACGGAAACGGTTTTCACATTTATTTTCAGGGTATTTTCTAGTAGTTCAGAAAAAGCTGAAACTAGCAGAGGATGGTTTCGATCCATCGACCTCTGGGTTATGGGCCCAGCACGCTTCCGCTGCGCCACTCTGCTTTACAACCCAAACACGTTACTAATAATACCCTTAACTGTACTAGGAAGCACGCCTCTAACTTTAGAAAACTGTAAGGGCGGGGTCGGGGAGGGGTATTTATTTCAATACTTTGGCTACAAGATGCCAACAGTTTGGATTAATGTCGCTACCAGAATCAGAGAAAACAAGTAGAAAAGTAAACATTAATACGGAGTTAAGTTACTGGGCGCAGGAGGAGGAACGGTTAATTAAATCAGAATCACAAGTTTTAATAATCAAAGAAGAAAACGAAAATAAGAAGTGAAAGGAACTTTGGTTCCCGCGGCTGGCGAGATTTCTACCGGAGAATCGCTAAGCAACCATGTATTTGCCTTTTGTGAAAAAAATCTTTTGGTTAGATTTCCCTTGGCTTGGTGATGGAAAAGGCGAGGTCTTGAAGCTTTTAAACTCCTCTGGAGAGGGGTTGCGATTTGAAGGGGTTTTGTTACCGGGACGGAGCAGCAGTGCTGAAGGCCCCGTAAACGTGGAGGTAAAGCCGGGCCCTTATTTCCAACGAAGGTTTCAGCAGTTCCGGTCATGTGGGCCATGGCTCCAGTGCAACCGTCCCAAAGCATGCTAAGCAGCAAAAGAAAATTAGTAAATGTTAATTTCTTTAGTCTGACCCAGTTTTAAATTGTAGTCTGACCCAGTTTTAAATTGCATTCGAAAATTCCTGCTTAGGGAGGGAGGACCCACCGGAGAATCGTCAGCGGAGGGCCCGCTCGGTGGGCGGGGACTAAGTTGTCGTGACGTCACCCAGAACTGGGTCACGAGGGGAGGGGCGGGCTGGCAAGCTAAATGAATGTGCCCGCGAAAGCGCTTTCAGTTCTCACTTCGGTCCGGAATCCGCTCATATAAAGGAATTGCCTGGGCTTTGTCGCTGCTGTTTTGGAAGTTCTCTTGGCAGCTTTACCATGTCTGGACGCGGCAAGGGCGGGAAGGGCCTTGGAAAAGGTGGCGCAAAGCGTCACCGCAAGGTTCTTCGCGATAACATCCAGGGTATTACCAAGCCCGCCATCCGTCGTCTGGCCCGGCGTGGAGGAGTTAAGCGTATTTCTGGCCTCATCTATGAGGAGACCCGCGGGGTGTTGAAGGTGTTCCTGGAAAATGTGATCCGTGATGCGGTCACCTACACCGAGCATGCCAAGCGCAAAACTGTCACCGCCATGGATGTGGTCTACGCGCTGAAACGCCAGGGCCGCACCCTCTACGGCTTTGGCGGTTAAGCTGCCGTTTCTCGGCGTTCCCAATATTTCCACCAAAGGCCCTTTTCAGGGCCGCCCACATATTTCGGTGAAAGAGCTGGCTAGCACTTCTTGCTGTTTCTCTTGTTTTCTAAGGCACATCTCATGCTCAGTTTGCGCTAAACAAAGCCAACCTCTCGGAACTTAACACTGGAGAATGGCATGATAACCCACCCCAGTATTTTTGCCAAGATAATACCGTGGGTAGGATTGCAGAGTCAGACATGACTGTGTACGTACGCACACAAAGTTTTAGAGAAGTGGAGGGTCACTGTGGTTTAAAAAATAACTTCGGCGCGTTTAACTTTTATGAGACCCTGTCTACCCCAGAAAGATTAGCTTAATTCTGGGATATTTCGAATTTGGAATCGAGTATCCGCAGCACTTGAGTATTACAGAGAAGTCGGCTTACACTCACCGCGATGTAGCGATGTTTGGCTCTCCCCCGGCGGTGCCCTGTGCTCAAGATGGCGGCGAGGCAGAGGAACAAAGAAAGCCCGCGCCCGCGGCGGGAAGCGCGACTCGGAACAAAGGCGAATTCACGAGTAGGGCGGGTCTTCTCCTCAGCGGGGGCGCGCTCCTGGCCTCGGCTGGCGTGTGGCGCTGCTGCTGTGCTCTGCTGACTAAAACTTGTACCCATACATTGGGGGAACGATTAAAATGGACCCACCGGGAGAGCTACCATGTATTAGGTATAGAGGACACTATAGTCTGAATTCCTGTTTGAAAAATTTAAAAAGTCGACAGGCAGTATGTTTTTAAATGAGCAACATAAATGGCACTTAGGCTTAAGATTAAATAAACATTTAAAAAAGTACTATACAGACATCAGGATTTTTTTTTACCTCAAAGGAAGTATGCACTGTTTTTGTTTGTTTTAAAAAGTTACCGGTATACTCACTGCCTAACTAAATACCTAATAGTCGGTGCACATGAACAAATCCCTGTTATACCTTAAATGTCTTAGAGATCTGGTTTGTTCAGAGGAAGATCCAATCTTCCCTTTTGTTCTGTCTCAGGTCTCTTAATGCATTGATACACGTTTTCTCCAGATTTCCTGGATCTCACTTAGTTTTTTGACATTGATTTGATGTAGACCTGGCCTATAGAATGTCCTCCTGGTTTGGCTTGTTTCCTAATGGGGGTTATTTTCCTTGATTTCTGTACCCTGTATGACCTACAAAGTAGAAGTGATTTTCCCTAGATTTGACTGAAATAACATTAATTTTCTTGTCAAGGAACAGGTTCCAGATCATTGTATGTAAATACTGTTGTACATCAGGGTCACTTGTTAAGGGGATTATGTAGGTTCTAGGTCAGTCATTGGTTTAGGATAATTATTAATAGTTTCTTCGTAAAATCCGATTTCTCTTCCTTATGGCCGGCAAGTAGTTTGTAGGGTGATACTTTGAAATCCAGAAATCAATGGAGTCATTTGGAATGTCATCTCTTTTAAAGATATGGGCTCTGGTGTTTAAATATGAAAAGAATCAGATGTTATTGGAGCTAAGGCACTGATTTGAGGAGATAAATTCACACGATTATGTTAATTTAACAAACAAAATTGAGCACATGGCATGTACCAGGCACTGTTCGATGCTATGGAATTATAGCAGTAAACAACGGTGAACAAAACAGTATTTCTAAGTTCATGGAGCTTATATTTTGTTGGAAGAGGCACAGACAAAACAGGTAAAACAGTTTGTTAGATAGTGCTATGAACAAAACTGAAGCTGGGAAAAACTTTATAGAGGAAGGAGATGGTAGTTTAAATGACATAGGAAGATTTGGGGAAAAAATCTGACTCTAATTCAGAATACGTGGGTTTGATCCCTGGGTCAGGAAGATCCCCTGGAGAAGGAAATGGCAACCTACTCCAGTATTCTTGTCTGGGAAATCCTGTGGACAGACGATCGTGGTGGGATACAGTCCATGGGGTCACAAGAGTCAGACATGATGTAGTAATTAAACCAGCACCACCAGAAGGCTTTACTTGTAAGTGATGATTGGGGAAAAAAGATTGAGAAAGTGAAGTTCCAAATGGAAGGAGGACTAAGTAGCAAAGCCTGGAGGTAGCAAGGAAGTTATCTGGTGGGAAGAGGGAGGCCAAGGGGGTGTGGAGAAAAAAGAGACCAAGTTTGAGAGGCAAATGGAGGTGAGTAGTTTGCCTATGGCCTTGGAACCCAACACATCTGACTATTAAAAACATACCTCTAATCCTAGTGAGGCACGAGATAATCCCTGGAAAATGACGCATATGTTGCTTGAACTGGCCATCAAAGAAAGGGAAGACTTAGAGTCACAGGCACTAAGTTGTCCTCAAAACAGTTCAGGGAACAGAATTGTTTTTTCAACAGGGGCAGGCCTGTTAGAAGCGGTTTGTATTGTTCGCAGTGCCAGACAAGGAGTCCTAATTGGTGTTAAATGCTAGTAGTCTTTCCAGCCTTGTTCAAGGCCTCAGGATTCTGAGATTCTAAAGTGGGCAGACCTGAGGGGAACATCCTGGAACTTCAACTAGCCGCTTTAGCAACAGCTAATATTTTAGAGAACTCTCTTTGTGCCAGCACCACCCTAAGGGCTCTTTTATTGATCACCCCAGCCATGTCACATAGTAGTTCTTAATTATTATTCCCATTTTAGAGGTAAGGAAATGCTCACGAAGGGTTTAAGTACCATGTCCAAATTTAGCGTTCAAAGAGGCTGAATACGCTGGGGGATTTCTCCTTAAACCATGCTTATCTAATTTCTTAAATATACTTATTTGTTTTCCAGCATACACTGTTTTAAAGTGTATTTACAATTAACCTTGGAAAGTGAGAAATGAATGCTTTAATTATATGTAGGCTTTAGGGAATTTCCTTCACAAGCACCATTACAAAATGTAGTAACATTTAATGTTCACAAAAGTCTGTGTAAGATATAGGGAGAAAAAATTTTCCCTTCTTTCTTTCCATATTCTTTGGTTGGTCTAATTGATACAAGATATATTAACAGGGAAAGACAAACAGAAACACCTAATTTGTATTACCTCCTCTGTACACTGGAGATCCCCAGTAAAACTGAGAAGACTACAAAATGCCTGAGCCACTACCTTAAAATACCATCTTCAGATTAAAAAAAAACATGATGGGAGTGGGTAGTCAGTTGTTTTCAGAGGTCACCAGGAAAAGCAATGTAAACATTGGTAAGATTGTTAATGCAGATTTAAGTAGTGTCCTTTTCCATAAAAAGCAGATTCTATTTGGACATTTTCTTCCCGGTAAAGCAAGGGAAACGCTTACATTTGGATTATTTACTTTATAAATGTAAACGTCTTTAGGAAACACTAACTTTTCTAAGTATTAAGAGATTTTCCTGCTTCTTAAAAATAGCCAGCTTAGAATAACTGACATCCTACCTTTTAAGAGACGTTTGCAAAGACACGTGGCTAATATGTAGCACATTAAAACTTTTGTGGTCAGGCTCATCGCTGCTCAAAATTAGCTTCTTTGGCATTAGTGGTTGGGGCATAGACATTTTTCCTCGTACCACAATGGTCAGAAACCTTAACCCTGATGGCTGTATATAATCTTTCTCACTGCTTGACCGAGCCATTTTAATACAGTCTGGAAAGTTACAGATCCTTTGAGACAAACTGGGTGGCTCTTAAAAGAGCCTTGAGTTATTTCCCTTGTTTCAAATGACGAGATTTACTTGGAACTGGTGTACTTGGTGACGGCCTTGGTACCCTCAGACACCGCGTGCTTGGCCAGCTCCCCGGGTAGCAGCAGGCGCACCGCTGTCTGGATCTCCCTGGATGTGATGGTCGAGCGCTTGTTGTAATGCGCCAGGCGCGACGCCTCGCCCGCGATGCGCTCGAAGATGTCGTTGACGAAGGAGTTCATGATGCCCATGGCTTTGGACGAGATGCCGGTGTCCGGGTGGACCTGCTTCAGCACCTTGTATACGTACACGGAGTAGCTCTCCTTGCGGCTACGCTTGCGCTTTTTCCCGTCCTTCTTCTGCGCCTTGGTCACCGCCTTCTTGGAGCCCTTCTTAGGGGCAGGAGCGGACTTGGCTGGCTCAGGCATCACAAAACCCAAACAAGACCAAGAGATGAACACAAAATACGCCCACAAGCAAAAGATCTTAGTATTTGGTTGGCCTGTATGCAAATGAGGGATGGCAGAATTACAATTTATGATTGGTCTTTTCGTCACATCCTAACCTCTGATAGGCTCTTTATTTCAAACTCTTATTGGCTCTTCCCTTAGCTCACCGTTACATAATTTGACCTTTTCACTACAAGCTCCCTATGTAAATTAGCAGGTGTTGCTTCAGATCTGGCTTTTGATTGGCTTGGATTTGTGTTTGGCCAATCGCATAGGCTGTTTTACCAAACCCCCGGAGAGTATAATTACCTAGCCTCTTGGGCGTTGAGGATTCATTTCTCTGGGTCTCAGCCTGTTTCTGGTGTTTCATTATGTCTGGTCGTGGAAAACAGGGCGGCAAAGCACGCGCTAAGGCGAAGACTCGCTCTTCGCGAGCCGGACTCCAGTTCCCCGTGGGCCGAGTGCATCGGTTGCTCCGCAAAGGCAACTACGCCGAGCGGGTCGGGGCTGGCGCTCCGGTGTATCTGGCAGCGGTGCTGGAGTACCTAACAGCCGAGATCCTGGAGCTGGCGGGCAACGCGGCCCGGGATAACAAGAAGACCCGCATCATCCCGCGTCACCTGCAGCTGGCAATCCGCAACGACGAGGAGCTCAACAAGCTGCTGGGCAAAGTCACCATCGCTCAGGGTGGCGTCCTTCCCAACATCCAGGCGGTGCTGCTGCCCAAGAAGACTGAGAGCCACCACAAGGCCAAGGGCAAGTGAACCTACCTAGATCTCAGTGTGTGTCGCTACAACCTTTTACCCAAAGGCTCTTTTAAGAGCCATCCACATTCTCACATTTAAAAGAGCTCGTAAACAACAGTACTCCCGTCTATGCGTTATAATACTTAAACATTGAAGCTACTGGGTAGATACTACAGCATGTTCACCCGAAGTTATCCTTTCTCCTTGACGGGACTGCTCCAAATGTGATTCAGGAAAATGAATTTATACAGGAAAATGGGTAGTTTCAATAGCAAGGGTAACGTTTACAAAAGCTGGAGTGGCTGTTTTTCTAGACAAAAAGGAAACATTCCTACCGTGCCAAAAAATGCGGGTAGTGGTGGTAGCCTGGAATGTCAGGCTACGGTCTTTTGAAACAGCAAAAGGAAAGGACCCCTGAGATCAGTGCGGGCTTTTCAAATAAATCAATTTCTGTTCACTGGTGCCGAATGGAAGCCTGGTGACAGTTAGGGTGAAGTAGAAAATGGTAGTTATTATTGCTTTGACTCTGCCCTCCCTTGAAAAAGAGTAGGAAGGAATTTTATACAATCTCAATTCAGTTCAGTCGCTCAGTCGTGTCCGACTCTGCGACCCCATGAACTGCAGCATGCCAGGCCTCCCTGTCCATCACCAACTCCCGGAGCCTACCCAAACTCATGTCGGTGATGTCATCCAACCATCTCATCCCCTGTCGTCCCTTTTTCCTTCTGCCCTCAGTCTTTCCCAGCATCAGGGTCGTTTCAAGTGAGTCAGCTCTTCGCATCAGGTGGCCAAAGTACTGGAGTTTCAGCTTCAACATCAGTCCTTCCAATGAACACCCAGGACCGATTTCCTTTAGGATTGGACTGGTTGGATCTCCTTGCAGTCCAAGGGACTCTCAAGAGTCTTCTCCAACCCCACAGATCAAAAGCATCAATTCTTCGGCGTTCAGCTTTCTTTATAGTCCAACTCTCACGTCCATACATGACTACTGGAAAACTTCTATAGTCTAGGAGTGGGAAATAGGGCCGTCGGTAAGGGTGCAAGTTTGTGCTCATTTTCACAGGGAAATTTCAAAATTAGCTACGCTGGTTAAGTTAGGCCCGGGTGGTTGTCTCTGGTCGTCCTTGAGCTTATTGTACCGAGACTTTCTGGAATGAAATATGCTCACAAAAGGGTGTTTTTTCGGAGAAATAAACACCAAGTGCATAGTAAATTCTCACCATAAAGTAATCATTTTCAAAGTGCGGGTAAGCAAGAAAGAAAATCATCTGTCAGAGTGGGCTCAAAGAATAGAGTCTAAAATGGAGGCTACTAGTTTCTGCTATAACAAACTGAAGCATAAATCCCATTTGGCCACTACGGGAAAGTCAATGATTTTTTTCTTCTTTTTTTCTTCGCATTTTTGCCGCTCACCTCTGGCCTGTCGCTTTCCCTGTGATTTCCTAATGGAGCTAGGAAGTGGCTGTCCAAGGCAATCTAAATTCACAACAGAAAAATAACCATTGAGAAAAAAAGAGAATACAAGTAAACCTGTTTCTAAAGCTTGATCCTCAGAATTTCAGCCCCATTACATAGATCTGAATCAGAACAGGCATCTTTCCTGATGTCCAAGTGGTTCCTTATTTATAGTTTGAGAAGCCTTGAATTTAGAACTAGAATATTAGCTCCTTTGGATAGCAGACTTCAACAAAAAGGAGGATTGAAAAGTGAACTAATTCATCCAATCAGAATCTTTAGAAATTGACCAATCACTTCAGTGACTCTTCAGCCAATGGATTTGTTCCGCGGGAGTTTTGAACTAGAGTAAGACCAATCAGACTGTTTCTGAGTATATATAAACGGAATGTCTTTCTCGACACATATTTAGTCTTTTCTCCTCTGTATCGCCATGGCTCGTACTAAGCAGACAGCCCGCAAGTCCACCGGTGGTAAAGCACCGCGCAAGCAGCTGGCTACCAAGGCGGCCCGCAAGAGCGCGCCGGCCACCGGCGGCGTGAAGAAGCCGCACCGCTACCGCCCCGGCACGGTGGCCCTGCGAGAGATCCGCCGCTACCAAAAGTCCACGGAGCTGCTGATCCGCAAGCTGCCGTTCCAGCGGCTGGTGCGCGAGATCGCGCAGGACTTCAAGACCGACCTGCGCTTCCAGAGTTCGGCGGTGATGGCGCTGCAGGAGGCGTGCGAGGCCTACCTGGTGGGGCTCTTCGAGGACACCAACCTTTGTGCCATCCACGCCAAGCGCGTCACCATCATGCCCAAGGACATCCAGCTTGCCCGCCGCATTCGCGGGGAGAGGGCCTAAAGCTTCCACAACTGCCTCACCCCAACGAAAAAGGCTCTTCTAAGAGCCACCCACAATTTCTTTAAAATAGCTGTCATTTAAAATTGAGCGTCTTGAGTGTTTTGGTTAGGGATGCAAGCAGATTTAGATTTGGGCATCTTTAAATAATTGGCCAGCTTATTTCTAAGGGGTACCTAGTGAACATACAAAAGGATCTACTGCGTTTCCCTTTGGTTGGCTTTATATACTGTTGATAGGTAGTGTGCAGAAGTTACTCAAAGGTAGTAAGTTGGTTTCTGTCTTGGAAAGTGGAATATGAGGACCTTAGGCAGGTGAACTGGGAGATTATTAAACTTGACAATAAGTCGTGTTTATGTAGTTTGGAAAGGGCAATAAACCGCGTAGTGTTAGTGTCAGGTTGGGTTATTTGAGCATATAGAAAACAAAAGGCTGAATTTGGGTGGAGGTGATTGTGGGTTTGCTGTTTATCCTTTTTAGAGCTATATTCTTATATTTGGGCATTGACAGTTGAGAAACTAGAGCATTTGTTTTTGCTGCCTGTTTCTGAAACCTCAATTTGCTCAGTTCCAATCACAGCCAGGTTCAAAGTGAGAGTTTTGGCTTCCCTATAAAAGGTCGTTTTACACAGAGAGCAGTCAGGGCACTTTTGTTGACAGTGACTTATATAAAAAAAGATCACCCAATCAGTATTTCTGATAAGCTTATTGGTGGCAGCACTCCAGGAAGAGCCATGCTGACTTCTACAATTTCACCACTCATAAAGTGTCTGTGACAGCAGCATGAGCGTCAGTTGGAAATTTGCTCGAAATGGCAGGTTTTCGGACCCTTCATGTCTACTAAGTCACAGTCTACATTGTACGAAGTTCACTGCAGCTGATTTATGAATGCTAGTTTCAGAAGTCTATTTGTCAGTCATGTTTAAAAAAATAAAGCCTGGAGTAGGGTGAGGGATGGTATTTTTGGTCTCTTCAAGAAAAGCATACTGTGAACTCCTAGTAAACTACATTTATTTATACAAATTGAAATTTCTCTCAAGGAATTGCACATAACACCTGAGTCTATATTGAGATTGTGAGTCTATATTGAGAAATGGGCTTCCTTTGTGGCTCAGCTGATAAAGAATCTGCCCACATTGTGGGAGACCTGGGTTCGATCCCTGGGTTGGGAAGATCCCCTGGAGTAGAGAAGGGCTCCCCAGTCCAGTATTCTGGCCTGGAGAATTACATGGACTGTAGTCCGTGGGGTCGCAGAGTCGGACATGACCAAGCAACTTTCACAGCCAACAGCATATTGAGAAATGGAGCTGCTTTCAGCAGTTGACATTACCAGGTTTTCAGGGAGAAGGCAATGGCACCCCACTCCAGTACTCTTGCCTGGAAAATCCCATGGACGGAGGAGCCTGGTAGGCTGCAGTCCACGGGGTCTCGAAGAGTTGGACACGACTGAGCGACTTCACTTTCACTTTTCACTTTCATGCATTGGAGAAGGAAATGGCAACCCACTCCAGTGTTCTTGCCTGGAGAATCCCAGGGACAAGAGAGCCTGGTGGGCTGCCATCTATGGGGTCGCACAGAGTCGGATACGACTGAATCGACTTAGCAGTAGCAGCAGGGATATTTCAAGGAGTATTATTCTAGATCTGTGGTGTGTGCTGTGCTTAGTTGCTCAGTCGTGTCTG
This sequence comes from Bos grunniens, assembly GCF_055505025.1. Lineage (NCBI taxonomy): Eukaryota > Metazoa > Chordata > Mammalia > Artiodactyla > Bovidae > Bos > Bos grunniens. The sequence continues at coordinate 33,281,839 of NC_141187.1, forward strand.
ATTCTGTCTTCACATTGGGTCTTTCCTGTACAGATCAGCACAATGTCCTATTTGGGCTTTTCGATGGTCTTTTAAAGACTTCTCCGTAGTCTTTTAAAAATTTATTTATCAGTTTATCTCCCATCACCCATATAATTTCATTCTCAATTATTATTTTTTTTATTATGCAACATTTGAGAATATATGGAAGTATAGATAAAAGTTTACCCATCCTCAACATCACCAACACCAGACAAATATGTTTTATCTATACCTCTTCTACCTTGATTGTTGCCTTGATGACTGTTGAGGAAATTGTATCATTTCCTCTGGTAGCATTTTAATATACATCTACCATTTTAAAACCTAATTATGATGTCATGATAACTCTCAACAAACAATATCTAAGGTTGATAAATTTTTAATTCATTCCACATATATTTATTGAGTTTATAACAGTACCAGATGCTGTTCTATGCATTGGGAATATACTCAGATGAGATCCAAACAGACAAAATTCTTTGCTCTCATGGAATTTATATTTGACTCTGGAATAAACAATAAATCAGATAAACAAATATATGTAATAAATGAGTGCAATAAAGCAAGAATAAGAATTCTTATGGAGAGTTGAAATTTAGGTAAGGTAACCAGTGAAGATGGCACTAAGAAGCCAGTTATCTCAGCAAAGCGTTGAAAGGTGAAGAGGCAAGCTGGGGTAAAAGGAGAAAGAAATGCTGAAGAGCTAGGGTGGCTATGTGGAAAGGGCTGGGCACTGTAGGAGGAGATTAAAAAGCAGAGAAATGAAAGGAAGCATGATCCTGTAGGGGCTTGTATACCTCTGTAAAGAATTTAGCATTTGTTCTGAGTGAAATGGAAGAACTTGAGAGAAGTTGAACACAGGAGTTTTTGTGTCCTTTTCTCTCATTTAATCAGGTTCTGCTTTATTCTTCAGAGAAGGCAATGGGACCACACTCCAGTGCTCTTGCCTGGAAAATCCCATGGATGGAGGAGCCTGGTAGGCTGCAGTCCATGGGGTCACTAAGAGTCGGACACGACTGAGCAACTTCACTTTCACTTTTCACTTTCATGCATTGGAGAAGGAAATGGCAACCCACTCCAGTGTTGTTGCCTGGAGAATCACAGAGACGGGGGAGCCTGGTGGGCTGCCGTCTATGGGGTCGCACAGAGTCAGACATGACTGAAGCGACTTAGCAGCAGCAGCAGCTTTATTCTTATTGCATGTGTGCTCAGTCCTGTTTAGCTCTTTTGTGATCCCATGGACTGTGGCTTGTCAGGCTTCTCTGTCTATGGGATTCTCCAGGCAAGAATACTGGAGTGGTTTTTAGTTGGTTCAATTGTGCTCCAGCACAAAAATCAAAGCCCAGTTTTCTTCATTTTGTGCTATTCAGACCTTGAAAATAGAGGCTGATCTGGGAGATTTATAGGTAGGGAGAAAAGAGAAAATTATTCATAAAATATAAACCTTTGGAGTTAAAGTTGATTCATACTTCAATTTACTAGTTTTATGACCACAGGCAAATTGTTTGCTCTCAGGTACCAAACTTGATTTATTGGGGTTGTGAATTCAAATGTCTTTCAGAACCAGGCAAAGAGTTTCTGTATAAGGGAAAATGGTGAGCTTTCCAGCTTTATTTCACCAGGTCCTCCAGCCAGCAGCAGATCTGGCTGAATTCAAGCTGTGCTCCGTATAGCACTCTTGATTGTTATGTCAGTTACCAAAAAGAGATGCTAACAATAATGGCTTTTGGAGCTGTCCAGCTGGTAAAAGATTCATGACTTTATAAAGTCAAAGTCTACCTGAGTTTCTGCATGGATTATTTAATTTAATCTTCACAATAACTATGTGGGTTGGGGGGGGGGCATGTTACCTCAAATACTATGATGAAGAAACAGAAGCATAATGAGGGGGAATACCTTCTATAGTGGTTCATTTTGTTAAATCTGTCATGGATTTTATCTTTGGGGTTAGAGAATGGAAGGCATTTTGTGTTACATGCATATTTTCCTTTTACCTCATCCATCCATTCATCAAAACCTTTTTGAATGATTACTGTGTGCTCAACAATGTTCTAGGTGCTGGAAAGAACAGTGCATAACATGGCAGAGATCTTTCTGTGTGGAGTTCACCGAGAGAAAATGAACAAAGATAAACACAGTATTTTGGTAGGTCAAGAGAATTAAGAAAACATAAAGAGTCCAAGGGGATTAGGGACTGTCATAGAGTGGGAGATGGGTAGTGGACAGTTGCCATTTTAAATAGGGTAAGTGGGGAAGACTTCACAACTGAGACGAGACATGAAAGCCAGTGGCATGAAATATGGAAAGGAGTGGGATCTTCATACTTCTGTAGAAAGATCATTCTTTACAAAGGAAACAATGATTGCAAAGGTCCCTTGTTGGAAGCATTACTTGGAATGATGGCCACAGGATAGAACCAACTTTCTCTTCGTCTTTCACAAGCTGGAGTTTCTGGATAGCTCATCAATGAGTTTACACATTGCACCCCCACCCCCACCAGCCCCAAAAATCTTACTCCAGTTTTCTGAATACATTCAATTCAGATGTTGTGGAATCTGGAGTCACAAAACACACCTCGGAGGACACTCAAGGAGTACAGTTTATTATGCCAGCGAGTCCAAGGGGAATCAGTTCCCAACAAGGACCCTGATGTTTCTGAGAGGTCCAGTTTTATATCCCCCACTATGTGACTGGTTACATGTTAGCAACCTCTTTGTTGTATATGATTGAGTTTTACAAGTAGGTGCTAGGAGAACAAACAAGGTTAAAGCAGGGGAACAGTGATTATACATCAGGGGGCATGTCTCCATGGTTAAGCTAACAGGGGCATCCTGACCTCAACTACAATCTCCATTTGTCATCTGTAGGGAGGAAGTCTCCAGAAGACCTGGTTTTCACTAGCAGTGGTTTCTTCACTCTTGGGCAGGGTTCAGGCCCAGTTCATATCCAGTCTTTAAGACAGATGACAGGCTTCAAGATGGAGTCTCTCCTGCTTTCCTCACACTGGCCCCAACACAGAAAATAAACTGAGGCCAGAGCAGAAATAGATGAGTACTAACCCGAGGGAGACAACTGCCAGCCAGTTCAAGAAGTACTAGTCATTGGGGAGAGTATTAATTCTGTGACAATTTATTTAAAATGAAAAGTAAGATTAAAAAAGGGTATTTAACCAAAATGGGTCTTAGTTGCAGCACATGGGTTTTTTTTCTTTTTCTTTTTTTTTTAAGTTTCAGCATGAGAGCTTTTTATTATCAGCAGAGGTATCTAGTTTCTCAACCAGAGATGGAACCTGAGTCCCCTGCATTGGGAGCATGGAGTCTTAGCCACTAGACCACCAGGGAAGTCCCAAAAGTAAGATATTTTGAGGTTCCAAATAATCACTACCATTGTTCCACTTTTCAGAAAAAAGAGAATTCAAATGTAATATTTCTAAAAAGGCTTTATACACTGTAATAAGTACAGTTTCTAAGATTATATTGGATATTTACTAATGAGTCTCCAAATATAAATAAAACTGTTCATCTTTTGGCTCATGGCTAATAGAATTCCATACGAAAACCTTCAAAATGGTGATGATTTGATGGCAAAATGCATGATTTTTTGAAAGAAAACAAATTTATTTATGATAAAAATGATGCATGTTATCAAGTGCTGATCTAAGCTATAACTGAATCTTGGCATTGAAGCAAGAGATCATGTATCTTCTGAACCCTTCCTATTGGGAGAGACTGCAGTTCAAATGCAGAGACTTTCATTAGGGTGTGTAGGCTGTTAATTACTCTCATTTTTTAGCAGTGTTCAAGGAAGGACAGGAAACTGGTGTTGTTCAGGTTTTGCCAAATAACTATGAAATTGTCTTGGAAGAATATTTCCTCTGTCCTTTGCCAACTAAAGAATGTTGCTAGCCATCTGGTTCTACAAGGTTTGAGATCCAGCAGCAAGTAACTGAACTTCCTTTTAGAAAATAGAGATTATCATGGTGGAGGGTATATTAAGGTAAATTTCCAAACTTTGTGGATGAAGAATGTCACTTGCTGTATCAGTAAACAAAGGATGTGGCAGCCATCTAGCCTTAAGCCTCTGAAACTGCCACCCCATCCCCACAACTGTGCACACTGAGTGGATTCAGGATGAAGAAAAATAGGATACTGGCCCTAGGTAGTTAAGTTACATATCAAAGGAATGATTTCAATCAGCCCAGACTCTTGGATCTTCTCAGACTTAGAAAAGTATGAAAAATTCACTAGCTTGAAATGTCTGTTTTCTTTAATTAACCGTAATTTTTTGATGCTTTAAGTACCCGCTTCCCTCTTCCCACCCCCAACTCCTATATATCTTGGTTCTCCCTTACCTCTTCAGAATAGTCCCTTAGAGCTTTCTGGGAGGCTGTCTCATGGGTTTCAATCCTTGGTATACCTGCTGAATAAAACATAATTCTCAACTTTTGGTTTATTTATTTTTAACTCACAACCTTAAAGGCTTATTGCAAGTTTATTCTCTGCTTTTGTGAGATCCAAAAGGGTATTCTAGATCAGCAGGCAACTCTTTCTTCCAAACAGTGATTCTGGAGCCCATGTGCCTTTTTTTTTCCCCCCCCGGCCATGGGATTTTTAACTCCTTGACCAGGGATAGAACCTGTGCCCCCTGCAGTGGAATCAATGGAACCTTAATCATTGGCCCACCAGGGATGATGCCCCCACCTCTGTGTCCTTTTATATTTGTATCTCAATTATCTTAACACATTGCTTTCACATGTTAAAAATAGAATTCCAAGGACTACATGTTAGAAATGTTATTGGTTTTATTCAGTGATTCATGAATCTGGCAGCTGCCAATCTAGCAGACGGAAAGGAGCTCTGAGGAGCTATATGAAATTAAAGGTTTTTCTAGGCAGAAAGGAGCAGGAACAGGGAAATTATACTAGGAATAAAACTGGGTTGATTATTGCAAGGATGCCATTCTTTAGTGTAGCGGACCCCAACCTCCAGGATCTAATGCCTGTTATTAATGTAATAATAATAGAAATAAAGTGCACACTAAATGTAATGTGCTTGAACTGTTTACAATAGCCAGGACATGGAAGCTACTTAGATGTCCATCGGCAGACGAATGGATAAGAAAGCTGTGCTACATATACACAATGGAAACTCAGCTATTAACAAGAATGTATTTGAATTAGTTCTAATGAGGTGGATGAAACTGGAGCCTATTATACAGAGTAAAGTAAGTCAGAAAGAAAAACACCAATACAGTATATTAACGCATATATATGGAGTTTAGAAAGATGGTAATGATGACCCTACATGCGAGACAGCAAACAAGACACCAAGAATAGACTTTTGGACTTTGTGGGAGAAGGTGAGGGTGGGATGATTTGAAACATGTATATTACCATATATGAAATAGATGGCCAGTCCAGGTTTGATGCATGAGACAGGGTGCTCAGGGCCTGCGGACTAGGAGGACCCTGAGGGCTAAGATGGGGAGGGAGGTGGGAAGGGGGTTCTGTATGGGGGACACATGTATACCCATGGCTGATTCATGTCAATGTATGGCAAAACCCACTACAATATTGTAAAGTAATTAGCCCCAAATTAAAATAAATAATTTTTAAAAAAAGAAAAAAATGAGCAATTCAAAAAAGTTGAGCATACAGCATCCCCCCCCCCAAAAAAAAAAAAAAAAGTAATGGGCTTGAATTATCCCCAAACCATCCTCCCACCCAGTATGGGGAAACATTCTTTCATGAAATCGATCCCTGGCGCCCAAAAGGGTGGAGACTGCTGCTTTAGGGGATGACAGGGGTCTGTTAGTCTATCTAACTGGTGATTAGGCAATTTCTGGTTGAACAGTAAAGATTCCATTTCTAGAGAAGCCAAAGTTGTACTTAAGTCTTGGTTTGGTAACATTGGGGTTAGCATTAGTTTGGCCCTTCTAAAACACTTTTGCCCTGGGAAGAGAAAGAGCATGTAAAGTCTTTCTGGGAGGCTATTATGCCCCAGACCCACAAATGTAAAAGTTTACTCTTATCCCATTGTTAGGAATTCAACCAGAGACCACATCTAACAAGGGAAGCAAGCAAATAGTTGCTAATTGCTCAGGGAAAAGAGGTTAGTGGCTGTTGTGACTCAATCTCCAGAGGTTTATAGTTTATACTAGTTAGAAATGGTCTGTCTTTCTGTATTGAAATAGCCCATTTCTTTTAAGCTGATCAAGTTATCTAGTTATGAGAATTACTAAGAGAAAACTTTCTGAAAAATTAAAATCATAAATTCATAACATAGCCAACTTTGAAGTTCAGCATTATTTTTCCCCTAGAGGTTACAACAATATCCAGTATTAGAGCCCTTTGGGAAAACGTGAGTGGCTCTGAAAAGAGCCTTTGGGTTTGACAGCTCCTAAAAACATTTACTTGGAACTGGTGTATTTGGTGACAGCCTTGGTGCCCTCAGACACGGCATGCTTGGCCAGCTCCCCAGGCAACAGAAGGCGCACGGCGGTCTGGATCTCCCTGGATGTGATGGTTGAGCGCTTGTTGTAATGCGCCAGGCGCGATGCCTCGCCTGCGATACGCTCAAAAATATCGTTGACGAAGGAGTTCATGATGCCCATGGCTTTGGACGAGATGCCAGTGTCCGGGTGTACCTGCTTCAGCACCTTGTACACGTACACGGAGTAGCTCTCCTTGCGGCTGCGCTTGCGCTTCTTCCCATCCTTCTTCTGTGCCTTGGTCACCGCCTTCTTAGAGCCCTTCTTCGGAGCAGGAGCAGATTTAGCCGGCTCAGGCATGATAGAAGAATGACAGACAAAATAAACTGACAGAGAAAACTGAATAATGCGGCTTATAGTGCCGGCCTATTTTTGTAGGGCTTCTATGCAAATAGATGCTTGATCTATCGCAATCGCTGATTGGATCAAGTCAGCCAGTAGAAATGTTGTATGCAAATAAGGCGATTTCAATCCTATTTCTTGATTGGCTGTTTAACTGGAACGAACCCTGGATATCCTCAGCCACTAGGTAAGAAAAAAAGTTTCCTTTTTCAAAACTGTAAAGGATTAATGTTTTGAACATAAATATCTACTTGTGGGGCTTGTTTCGTCCTCGATGTGGACCTAAAGAGACGAAAGCCCAATATAAATTTATGATTCTAGTTTTCGGCCAAAATTAAGTTACCGAGTTAGTAATTGTAGAAAAGAGAACATAAAATTTTGCTAAATGCTGAAATGTTTTAAGAATTAAGCCATTGGCATTTCCAGTTTGGCTTGATCAAACATTTAAGATTTACCAAGATTCAGCATCGTCGGAGAAGGCAATGGCAACCCACTCCAGTACTCTTGCCTGGAAAATCCCACGGCGGAGGAGCCTGGTAGGCTGCAGTCCATGGGGTAGCTAGGAGTCGGACAAGACTGAGCAACTTCACTTTCACTTTTCACTTGCATGCGTTGGAGAAGGAAATGGCAACCCATTCCAGTATTCTTGCCTGGAGAATCCCAGGGACGGGGAAGCCTAGTGGGCAGCCGTCTGTGGGGTCGCTCAGAGTCGGACACGACTGAACCTACTTAGCAGCAGCAGCAGCAGCAGCATCGTCACATTTCAACAGCGGTAGTATTTTCGTGTTTCCTAGGAACAGAGTGTCTGAAAGTGATGGCAATGTTTGTTGAAAGGTTGGAAATTCTGTAATACGATACTTGCATTGCAAAAATAAAACATTTATTCAAAATTAGAACTTCTGATAAATGACGAAGCTGGACTCGATCAATAACTTTCAGAAATGGAGTTTTTGAAAGGGCGCGGATCTGTGGGACTTTCTTTTTTGTCTCTTCCCAAACTTAATCTCGAACAAAGGGATTAAAACCAATTAAGGTAAATATAAAGCACATAAAATACAGGGTGAATAGATGGAGAATTTACAGAGAAAATACAGAACATCAAAAGATCAAGGTTTTCCAAAGTGAGAACTGGTAGCCAATCACAAGGCTTATCCAGTTCCTTCTTTCACCGCGCGAAATTTGAAGATTCGGACCAATCAGGATGACTTCGCCTTTATAAATAAGAGCAAGAAGAGCCGGGCTTGAGTTGCAACAGTTTTTCGGATTCGTCGTGATGGCTCGTACTAAGCAGACTGCCCGCAAGTCCACCGGCGGTAAGGCGCCGCGTAAGCAGCTGGCCACCAAGGCGGCCCGCAAGAGCGCGCCGGCCACCGGCGGTGTGAAGAAGCCGCACCGCTACCGCCCCGGCACGGTGGCCCTGAGAGAGATCCGCCGTTACCAGAAGTCCACGGAGCTGCTGATCCGCAAGCTGCCGTTCCAGCGGCTGGTGCGCGAGATCGCGCAGGACTTCAAGACCGACCTGCGCTTCCAGAGCTCGGCGGTGATGGCGCTGCAGGAGGCGTGCGAGGCCTACCTGGTGGGGCTCTTCGAGGACACCAACCTGTGTGCCATCCACGCCAAGCGCGTCACCATCATGCCCAAGGACATCCAGCTTGCCCGCCGCATCCGCGGGGAGAGGGCATAAATTGTCGACACCAAGTGCTAATACCAAACCCAAAGGCTCTTTTCAGAGCCACCTACAACTTCACTTGGAAGAACTGTATCACAAAGTAGATCATCTCCAAAAAACCCTCTAACAAAACAATGGAACAGTATAACTCCGTGTTCCATGTACCAATCCTAGGAAAACAGTTGACGTGCAATCTGTTTTCCATGTAAAAATCAGGGCATTGACACCTGAAACTTCCATTGCAATCCGAAAAGTTAACAGCAAAAAAAGTGATGCGATCCCCATCTTAGTTTAGTTGTATTTTTCAGTCCCTATCATGTCCGACTCTGCAATCCCATCAAATGCATCACTCCAGGCTTCCCTATCCTTCACTATCTCACAGAGTTTGCTGAAACTCATGTCCATTGAGTCAGTGATGCCACCCAACCATCTCATCCTTTTGTCCTGTCCTCAGTCTTTCCTGCATCAGGGCCTTTTCCAGTGAGTCAGTTCTTCACATCAGGTGGCTGAAGTATTGGAGCTTCAGCTTCAGTGACAGTCCTTCCAATGAATTTTCAGGACTGATTTCCTATAGGATTGACTGGTTTAATCTTGCTGTTGAAGGGACTCTTGAGTCTTCTCCGGCACCTCAATGCAAAAGTATTGACTCTTAGGTGCTCAGCCTTCTTTATGGTCCAACTCTTACATCTGTACATGACTGCTGGAAAAACCATAGTTTTGACTGTACGGACCTTTGTTGGCAAAGTTGTGTCTCTGCTTCTGAATAAGTTGTTTAGGTTTGTCATAGTTTTTTTTTCCATGGAGTAAGCATCTTATAATTTCATGGTTGCAATCAGTGTTGGCAGTGATTTTCCAGCCCAAGAAAATAAAGTCTGTCGTTGTTTCCCCATCTATTTCCCTTGAAGTGCTCGAACTGGATGCCATGATCTTAGCTTTTTGAATGTTGACTTTTAAATCTACTTCTTCACTTTCCTCTTTCACCCTCATCAAGAGGCTCTTTAGTTCCTCTTCGATTTCTGCCATTGCAGTGGTATCATCTGCATATCTGAGGTTGACTTTTCTTCCAGCAATCTTGATTCCAGCTTGTGTTTCATTCAGCCTGGCATTTCACATGATATACTCTGCATAGAAGTTAGATAAGCAGGGTGGCAATATACAGCCTTGACATACTCCTTTCCCAGTTTTGAACCAGTCTTGGTCAGGTTGCTTCTTGTCCTGCATACAGGTTTCTCAGAAGACAGGTAAGGTGGTCTGGTATTGCCATCTCTTTAAGAATTTTCCACAGTTTGTTGTAATAGACAAAAAGGGTTTATCGAAGTCAATGAAGCAGAAGTAGGTATTTTCTTTGGGATTTTTCTTCTTTTTCTGTGATCCAATGGGTGTGGGCAGTTTGATCTCTGTTTCCTCTGCCTTTTCTAAATCCATCTTGTACATCTGGAAGTTCTTGGTTCACGTGTTTATGAAGCTTAGCTTGAATGATTTTTAGCATTAACTTGCTAGCTTGCCAATGAGCGAAATTGCATGGTAATTTGAACATTCTTTGGCATTGCCTTTCTTTGGTATTAGAATAAAAACTGACTTTTTCCAGCCCTGTGACCACTGCTAAATTTTCCAAATTTGCTGGCATATTGAGTGCAGCACTTTAACCGCATCATCTTTTAGGATTTTAAATAGCTCAGCTGGAAATCCACCACCTTCACTAGCTTTGTTTGTAGTAATTTAATTATTAGATCAGGCCAAATAATTGAAATTTTCCTGTCCCTGAGACAGGAAGTCCAGGGATGATGTAGTATAAGATAAAAAGCACTGGTCCTTGAGCAGCCAGAAAGTGGCATGCACACACACTGATATTTTAGGACCCATGCTGAGTACTACTGGAGACCAGTTTGCTGCTAATCCATTTGTTTTTGTGCTGAACAATACATCATTTGGTAAATGTAGTCATCCTTTCTGTACTAAAAATAGAGATCTGGTATCCAACACATTGGTTCCGTGGGATTTCCAGAATTCAGTTTCCAGCAGCACCACCAGCAGTTAGCAGATGGGAAGAGCATAAATTCACCAAATCTGGGGCCCAGACTAATAAGTATGTTCAACACTCCAGGAATTTAGAGCTTGTTGCAGCAAGTTACTGAAAACTCAGATTGTGCAGAATGTGTCTGCACTTTGCAAGAAAAACATGATGTAGTCACTAAGGCAGAGTTTGCAGTCATCATTTATTATTAATCCTCAGGGAAAGAGCCAATGAGACAACAGCTCCCAACTTTCTTCCAACAAAGGTAGAATCCTAGGATAAACCATGGAGCAATGCAAGATTTCTGGATTCTGTCAGGTTTTATAGACATTAGCAATGGGAACTCTCAGCCTTATTGCTGGGTTTACTCCTAGCCTGGGGAGATTAAGCAACACTGGAGGGTCTCGAGGCCCTAAGTGAATAGTTCTGCATAGAAGCGAAAACATTAGTCCCCTGGCAGGAACCAAAGGATCCGGACACCAATAGTTTAATTAATAAACATTACAGACTGTTGTGGAGCAAATCCTCAGCTATAGAAACCAGAAGTCAGATTTCAGAAACAGCTGGAATAGCTCAGTGCAATGTTTTTGAATCTTGAAACACATTTTCAAGAGATAATGACAATGCTGTGTGATTTCTGTGTGATGACTGAAAGGCCTGTTAGCCTCCCAGTCATCATAGCAGCATTTCTGCCATTTAAAAAATATGTAATTTTCAGGTGGCATGCAGGAGATACTAAAAGCAAACCAAATGGTGTGGGGGTGGCTGGGGAAAAATAAAACTGTTCATAACATCTTCATTTACAAATTAGAAACAAGTTCGTAACTTTCAACTGGTCAATGGTTGTATTAATTCTTAGACACCCATACAATGGCATCCTACTCAGCAATAAAATGTGAAGCTATTGACATTAATACATGTAACTGTCTACATGGGTAATGCTTAGTAAAAAAGCCAATCTTAAAAAGTTATATATTTTATTATTCCCTTTATATAACATTCTCAAAGTGATGATACTGAGATGAATAACAGATTAGTGATTGCCCCAAGACAGGGAAGATGTGGGTGGATGTAACTATAAAACATTAACATTGAAGAGTTCCTTGATAATAGTAAAATAGTTTTGTGTCAATGTTGAGGTGATAGTTACATGAACTGATGCATGTTTTAAAATGGCATAAGACTACACATACAAACACACAGACAGACACAGACACACACATGGGGGCAATATGAAAATCTGTGAGAACTGAATAAGGCCTGTATGCTAGTTAACAGTACTTTGCCAGTGTCAATTACCGCCTTTGATATTATGATATAGCTATATAAGATGTCACAATTAGGGGAAAATTGGCTAGAGGAACTCTAGATACTATTGTAGCAAATTTTTGTGAATTTTGTTATTTCAAAATGTATATTTTATTTGACAATGTTAAAAAAAGCTGTGAGAATTCTTTATGAGTTGCTATTGTGTATTCCTGTGGATTTCAAGGCTTGTTTAACAAATTAATGTTCTTTTTCGGATGTGTTTGTTTTGTTTTTCTTAAACAGCAATGTTTTCCTTTCTTCTGCCTGTTTTAGTGATGATATGTCCACTGAATTGAAATTTGGTTCATTTATGCTGGTGTGTGATTTTTTTAGCTGTTGGTGCTGCTACCTCAAAATAAATTGTTCTGAAATTTGACATTCATAATCTCAAATTTTCTGATGGAGCACTTGGCTGAGCTAATCTATACTCTTTAGGACAGTGTGCTTGGTATATCATAAGTGTGAATTTTAAAAAAGCTATTTTGAACATTCTATTTATTTTAAGGGCATCATTTAAATCTTAGTGCTCCCATGTGTTCACCAAAAAGAATTTCTTTTTAAATAATATAAAAACCTAGGGAAGATCACATTTTTATTTCTGGCACTTGTGTAAATTTCTTTGCCCACCACTGGAGTTTATGATATCTTTGCTTGAATTCCATGCACCAACTACAGGAAAGGACAATCACCCTTCCACTCTATACAAGAACATTTTATTAGCCCCTGACAATTTACATTCTTTTCCTTTGCAATCCTTCACTGATTAAATGTATATGCTCAATTTGTATAAATTAAAGCACACTGTAGAAACTAGTATTATATTAGAAAGTTTTGAAATCTTTAAATGTGTGTTAGCTATTATAGTTTGCTTTCAGTAACAGATTCCAGGAATTTACTGTCCCCGAACTAGATGCTATTTTGTTTACAGTAACTCAGTTATTAATAGCATTTATCATATTGTACGAAGAAAGCTACTAAGATTCAGATAGATTAATAGAGTATGTGTGTGGTCAGTCTTGTCGGACTGTTTGCCCCTTTATAAACTGTAGCTCGCCAGGCTCCTCTATCTATGGGATTTCGCAGGCAAGAATACTGGAATGGGTTGTCATTTCCTTCTCCAGGGGATCTTTCCAACCGACCCAACCCTCGTCTCCCGCACTGCAGACGGATTCTTTACCTATGAGCCTCTAAATACTAGTAAATCTCCCTAGCCTGTTTCACTTTAGATTTTAGAAGGGGCGGGGACTCAGTGCAGTTTCCCGCCTTTCTGATCGTCCAGTTTTCACAAAGGTCCGCGCTATCGCTACATAAGAGGCGGCAGGGCTTTGCATTAGGCATATTCGGCATTAGTGCTCAGCATTTAGGTAATATGTCTGGACGCGGCAAGGGCGGAAAAGGCCTTGGAAAGGGGGGCGCTAAGCGTCACCGTAAGGTTTTGCGTGACAACATTCAGGGCATCACAAAGCCGGCTATCCGTCGCCTGGCCCGCCGTGGAGGAGTCAAGCGGATCTCCGGTCTTATCTACGAGGAAACCCGTGGGGTGCTGAAGGTGTTTTTGGAGAACGTGATCCGGGACGCGGTCACCTACACCGAGCACGCCAAGCGCAAGACTGTCACAGCCATGGATGTGGTGTACGCGCTCAAGCGTCAGGGCCGCACTCTCTATGGATTTGGTGGTTAAGTTTGAGCTTTGTAAGGTTCTTGTAGCAAAGTTAAAGGCCCTTTTCAGGGCCACCTACTTTTTCTATGAAAGAGCTTGCACTTGGATGCTCTGTAAGTTAGCTTGATACAATACAGTTGGTAAGTTATAGTACTTTGGCCTTTCATCCCTAGCATGTTGGGTACTACCTTAATTCTTACTGTATTTCCTAGCGTGTTGGGTACTACTACCTTAATTCCTTCTGTATTTTCTAGAAATTCCTTAACTGGGGGCCAACAGTGTAGTGGCTAAATAATGGCCCTCCAACTGGTAAGTGAAAGTTCATGGGTCCTTTGAGTAGAGAAAATTTGGGGCTCTTTTCAGACACCATAGATGGCAGCTGTTATGTTATTTCTATATTAAATTACACTAATGAAAATTACAAACTAAAGGGACTTTTAGAGTAGTTAATGGTAGAAAAAAGAGGGTTAATTTAACAATGCAGTTTTCTCTGCTTAAAGTTTATCTCCGGTCATAAGGATGCTATTTTTCCTCTAGTACATTGGAGTTTGATTCTGTGAGTTTAGGACAAAAACGAGAGGTAGGAGTGCCCATTTGCACCTGTTCAAGTGCTTTTAGCTCAAATAAGTCATGCCAAAATGGCAATTTTATGGTGGCAGTTTCACCTTCAAGTGCACCACACAACTCTCCCAGAGGTCATTAAAATGTTTTAGGGTTTTGAATCAATGTTGCAAAAAGCACAGGTAAAGAGATGGGGTTGTACACCATCCTCAGGATAAGACAAACAAGTGGGAGGTCCTGCTATATGAATCTTGTTCTAGCACAATGTTCATACATCTTTTGTTTTGCCTCATTAGCCTTCCTGTGTGATGATGGGCTTCTGAGGATCAGAGTTAAGTTGAACAAGAGGACTGAGTAGGTCCAAGGTACCTGGGTCTGATCACATGGGAAGTTTTGCTTGGTCTATAGTTGTCACTCACCAATGGGTTTTATCTGCATGCCATGGGTAGGGGGTAAGTGATTGGCCGACAAGGTTTCTTAAATATGAGATGCCTCATAGATGCCGAGTTCTTTATGTGCCTCATGAGTGTGTGGTGCCTGTTTTGTCCTTCAATCCTATCCTCTGTGTTTAGAACACGTTTGTCTCTAGTCTCTGAGTCCAACATATACTTAGTATCCTTTGCAGAACTGAGCACTCTTTAATAACAGTGAATCCCCTGCCTCCTCTCCACTCTCTGCTCTTTCCTCAGCCTAACACTTGCTACTCCTTCTGGGCCCATCTCCCAAATGACCTTCTTCCTCACACCCTCATAGCTACTTTGCCTGCAAATGGCTCTAACAATAAAATTTCTCACCATCAGTGTCCCTGCTTGAATATATTCAGTGTTAGTTTTTTGAACACAGCGTTGGAAGAGGCAATCTGCCCTGAGAGTTCCTGCCTGTTCTTACAGGGTGTGTCAAGAATGCTACTCATCAGGGTTGAGGGACCTTAAAGAATAGGGTAGTGGTTGCCCCCCAGACAAAGAGCAGGTTTGCTTGCCACACTCACTTTAAGCCACCAGTCCCCCAAGCTGTCCCGTGGCAGTGATGCAAACCCACTGTGCATGCAGCATCCACCTGGGCCCCTCCAGGTCGCCCTTGTGGGACTTGGTGGGCAAGGTGAACCAATGCAACCTTGTTGCTGCTGTGCTGTGAATAATAAAGCCTTTTGTGTCTGATCTAGGTGTTGTGTCTACAACCAGCAGTCATGAAAAAGTTACATGTTATTTTATTATCTCCTAAGTAGGGTAAGATCTCAGACTCTACAGTTTCTGACAAAAAGTGAAGAAGAAGAAGAATAGAAAGGAGAAGAGGAAGAAGGAGAGCAGGAGGAGGAGGTGGAGGAGGAAGAGGTGGGTGGCAGTGGGGAGAGAGAGAGAGGCTAGCTCTCTGCTCCTCTTGGTGGCTCAATCAGGCCTGGAATAAAAGTTATGCTCTCCAGACTTGGAATCTCTCCTCCTATAGGGGATAATGAAATCTGCTGTGGGAGATAGTGATCATAGAATGGGAATAATGCAGGTAGAGAGACCTCTCAGGCCACCGTAGGGATTGGAAAGCTTTGTAGGAGGAGCTAAACTTTCCTCTACCCTTTTAGGGTTTCTAGCCAGGCTTGAAAATTTAGTTGACATAAGACAGATCAATAGCAGAAAAGAATGCAAATTTTATTTAATCTTTTTATATGTGTCTTCACAGGAAAATGATGATCTAAAAAGCAGTTAGGCCTAAATGTTTAGTTTGAACAAAGAGTAGTAATTGTGAAATAGCAACTAACATACATGAGGAGACTAAAGGAAGATAAGGATTATTTATTTATTTTTTTCATCTCCCATACTGATATTTATTACATTAATAACATTTCTAGCAAAAACAAGTAACAAGTTCAGTAACTGAATTCACATTGACAGGTTTCATTTTGATCCATTAGCCAATTTGGAAGAAAAGCCATATTGATCAAAGGGATTAAAAATAAAGCACCTTTTTTCCTTGCTACATAAAATTATTAAATACAATGGCTCTAAAACTCGAAACAAATTAGATGCAGAATCCAATCTCAACACTCTCAAGACACGGACTTGTGTCTTACATTTTTAAAAAGTAGTCATCTATACAGTTATTTTAAAAGCCATATGCTTTAACTATTTGGCTGGAAATGGAATACACCTGTGAGAATTATACTCCACGGTAAATACCTTTGTACTTGTAGTGAATCTCTTGTCACCGAGAACCTTAACCTAATCTAAGACATTTTGAGAACTTACAACTATCACTTTTGGGAAACATTTTTTTGGTACTTCAGTCAAGTGCTGAGGGGATTTCTTCTAAAGTCTAGAGCTAGAATCTAAACTTCCAACACTTCCATCTGCAGGTAACACAATTATGAATATACATTAAGTCCAGATACCTCCTGGATTTTTAACATTTCAGAGCTATGCCAGATAAATGTCTGAAAATATAGAATTAGCCAATTTATACTCCTGAAGTTACCTAAACTCATCTTTAGGTTTTATATTTACAGTGTTGTCCAGGAGAAATTAAAGAGTAACACTAATTATTCTCCAAGCTCTATTCCAGATGTCTGCTTATTAAGACTTGTAGTTTATGCAGAGGTGAACCATTGTCCTCTTAAGATTAAACTACTTCGTGTAGAGCTAATAGTAAAATACATCAACCCAAATCTTATGAAAGCAGCACATCCTCAGGAGTAATTATATAAAAAGTATCAACATCAGTGGTTTGAATATAAAAATTCATTTTTTTAAGTCAAAGTATGCAACAAATAAAACCTACAGAAAACAGATTTTCCCATCACAATCTGTTGCTTTACCAAATAATATTTTGAAAACACATTCCTTCAGTCATTATAAAGTTCTTAAAATACAAAAGAAAGTAATTCTGTAAGAAAGTCTAGTAGACCAGATGCTGTTGTCAGGACTTTTGTATGTGTGGTTATGCTTTTAGTACATCCCACGCCATCCACCTCCACTCATGCCACCTTGCCCATAATAACCGCCACTGCCTCCACCACCACGGCCGTAACCACCCAAGCCATCAGGAGTAGGATTATTTTAACAAGGTCTGTTTGTACAGATTTCTCTTATCTTGGACTCCCCATTTTTTGGTGACAAGATTGTTTATTTTTTCCTGGTAAAGGGATGGCACCTTTCATATGGAATAATTATCTGCTTTGGGGAAGAAAAAGGGAAGTCAGAGCCCCATTCTTACATCAGCTGTTCTTCAAGTTCCTTTGCTGAAAATAATTTTTATGCCATAGTGGCGTATTTTGGGGTAGCATAGTCTAAGTTATAGTTGTTATTAAATTCTTTTTGGGGTGCCATGTGTCTTACCATTTTTTTTTTTTTTTTTTTGGTGTCTTACCATTTATGGCACATTCTGGAAGAGATAGCTCAAGGAGGGTTTACAAATTGATAATGGAGAACAAGAGTTTGTTGTTTGGGACGAATCACAAACCAGGAATAGGAGCCAAAGAAGCAAACCGAGAAACATCACGGAGAACATAGGATCTTGGTGAGGAAGAAAGGAACAACGGAACACTGTGAGAAGGTTATGAAGTCAGGAGTAATAAACGAAGTCTCATGTAACGAGATTAGAAATATAGTTTTAGATTTGCCCATTCAAAGGTCTCTGGAAACTATGGGAAGGATATTCTTCTCTGAAGAGAAGAACAGGGCCGGTTAGCTCAGTTGGTTAGAGCGTGGTGCTAATAACGCCAAGGTCGCGGGTTCGATCCCCGTACGGGCCACTTTCTTTGGTACCCAGGAGGTCCACAACTATTTTCTGAGGAAATTTGCCTCTTAAACCTACACAGACCTGGGAATAGTGGGTAGAGTCCCGTTGTTGTGTCCTACTCTTTGCTACCTCTCGGACCGTAGGACTCCAGGCTTCTCTGACCACCACTGTGTCCCGGAGAATGCTATTTAGCTCATCCTTTGGCGTCCTCCCCTCCTCCCTTGGACTTCCCATGTGGCTCGGTGTAAAACAATCTGCCTGACAAGGCAGGAGTTGCTGGCGACCCCAGTTCGATCCTTGGGTCCGGAAGATCCGCTAGAGAAAGAAATGGCAACTCACTCCAGTATTCTTGCTTCTTGCCTAGAAAATCCCACGGGCTAGAGGAGCCACGACATATAATCATGAAAAGATAAGCAGACAGTGACTCCAGATTATCCAAGCCTTGGAGATTTCATAAACGGGAAGGATCTAGTAAGTGACAGACACTAAAACATACACAGGAAAGAGGAATATTAAAACCTTAAGCTGGGACATCACTATTGTTAAATAAGGATGACCAAGTAATTCGTTGTACAATTAAGTTATTGATAGTGGAAGTGGGCTCCATTAATATCTATCTTGAGAAAACAAGCACAGAATGAAACTGTCCCTGGATGTGTTCACCCACACCAGTGTTTCCACTGATACAGATACGAGTTCTCAGGGAGTGAAAGACTTAGAACGCAGGTGGCAGGGAGGTCTGAAGACAATCTTTTCTGCCTAGTGGAAAATGGAGAGGTAAGGATTAGTCAGATGAGGTGGGGAGGCCATAGGTTAACCTAACACAGGAATTTAAGCCACGTTATCAATATTTTGGAAATAAAGTGTTAAGATGACTGATGACCTCTTAGTCACGCTACATTTACAACGGGTCCTTCAAGACTGCACTGGGTAAGACAATTTTTAAATGTTCCTCCCACCCGGCTTTATTAGCTATGGATCAATCTGTCTACGGCTATCTGTAATGTTTCCTGTAGGAGGGAGGCTGTTTCAGTCTCAGGTGCCCTCTACAGGACACTAGGAGCTAGGTTGGTGGAACATTCTAGCAAATTTAACGTTTGTGAAATAAGATGAATTCAAACACATTGAAAACTACACTTCCAGCTACAATCCACTCCGATTGAGGAAAAAAAAATAGCAGTCCCACTGCCCGAGATTTTCTTCGGCCTTGTTCTATTAACACGTCTGAGAACCGCCATCTTGAGACGTCAAACTTGAAAAAAAAAGTTAAAAACGAACAATGACTAGCTTGCAGTTAAAACCGCGAACTTTCTATTGCCATTAGATATCAGGCTTAATACCTCTAGCTTACTCATTTAAAAGTAACAGCCCTTCTTATGACCAAGTGGGTGGCCCTGAAAAGGGCCGTTGTTTAATAAGCAGAAGCTTCGTAACTACTTGGCAACTTAGCCGCCGAAGCCATAAAGGGTGCGCCCCTGGCGCTTGAGCGCGTAGACCACGTCCATAGCGGTAACAGTCTTGCGCTTGGCGTGCTCGGTGTAGGTGACTGCGTCCCGGATCACGTTCTCCAGGAACACCTTCAGCACCCCGCGGGTCTCCTCGTAGATGAGCCCAGAAATGCGCTTCACACCACCACGACGAGCCAGGCGCCGAATAGCAGGTTTGGTAATACCTTGGATATTGTCTCGCAGAACTTTACGATGGCGTTTAGCGCCTCCTTTTCCGAGCCCTTTTCCTCCTTTACCTCTACCAGACATGATGAAAAGCAACTATTGCTCTTTTCCAGTACCCGAGATCCAGCTGCAGCCCTTTATATATCAGTTTTGCGGACCTTTTAGGAAACTGAAACAGCGAGGGCGGGAACTAGACTTCTGCCCCCTCCTCTTCCCTATCTTACTGGGTGTTTGGTATTGCCAAGAAGGGAAGGGGGCGTGGAAATGCTATTGGGTGTCTGACTCTTCTGTTTCCTGGCTGGGGTCCAGAGACGCTGGTTTTCTGGTCTCTAGACATGTCCCTGTGAGTTTTTTCAATTAATATTGTACAAGTTTCCTCACCATTTTATTATTTAATAAAAGGAGGCTGTTCTGCCACATCTGTCTATTAAAAGGGACAGAAAGCAGAATAAAACTAATTGCAAATATGAAGATACTTTTAAAAATGTATTTCTTAAATTCCCTAGCAATATTTATCAAATTTGGCTGATCGTCAACATTTCCGTCTGGCAAAGCTGTAGATACACATCGTTTCAACATTCCTGATAAAGCGGGAACTTCAGGAAGGGGAGATAAAGTTAATTGAATTTCCACTGTATTCTGGAAAAGCACGATTTACATTGTGAACATGAAGAATCCCAGGCTTGAAGACCTAATTCTGTTCTAATAAGTAGCATTGTTGGGGTTAGAACTGATGCTTTCTGATCCTGGGGTCTAATGTCTTTGCAACCTACCATGAATCTATGTCAGTGAAGTATTGAAGATACAGCATGATGAATTGTGGTGGTGGGGTAGTGACTAAGTCATGTCCAACTCTTTCGACCCCATGGATTGTAGCTCTCCAGGCTCCTCTCCATGGGATTTCCCTTGTAAGAATACTGCAGTGGGTTGCCACTGAATAAGAATTTGCAAATTAACCGCATTTAAAAAATTATTGACTGAAATGCTGTTCATGTTAAAAGGATAACTGAAGTTCTACACACCGATGATAGGTATTGATAAGTTTACTAGGCAAATGCCAATATTTACTCACATTCCACATATTCACATTGAATGCCTTCTATGTAACTACAGAGGTCATTAAGAAAAAACTCCCTTCTTTGCTGGTGTTTACCGTATAGGCAGTTAGAGGATTATTATTTCCTGAGTCACAAACTTTTGAGATTTATTTCAGGTGTGCTTACCGGTGGATTTAGACAATTTGTTCTCCCATGCTGTCCTTTTTGAGACAGACACTAAACAAGAATCATTGATTCATCCATTCAACAATTCAGGGTCTATTATATTCCAAGTACCCGTGTACGAACAGTGAAGTAGTTGCAGGAGACACAGATTTGATCCTGAGTCAGAAAGATCTGCTGGAGTAGGAAATGGCAACCCACTGCAGTATTCTTGCCTTGGGAAATCCCAAGGACAGAGGACCCTGGCGGGCTGCAGTACATGATGTTGCAAAGAGTCAGACATGAACGATTGAGTAGGCAGGCTCAGGAGCTTAGACTTAGAGAATTTCAGGACTAACCCCAAGTCTACTGAATTGATACAGCATTTTAAATAATATCGCCAAGTGGGTAGTTTGCTCCAACCACTTGGCCGGTTTGAGAGAGTTGTTTTAGAGCTGTGCTTTCCTACATTAGCCACTAGCCACCTGTACTTATTTAAATTTAAATTAGTGAAAATGAAATCAAATTAAAGAAATAATTTCTTCAGTCACTAACTACTATTTAATAGGTGCTCAATAACCACAGGTAAGTGTAGTGATTGTGCAGATACAAACACTCCTATCATTGTAGTAGGTTGGTTTAGGCTGTATTTTGATAGAAAATTTCTTCTGGAGAACTTCTACCCCAGCCTGAGAAATGGAGTGTGGTAAATATATGAGAATGAGACTTGCGGCTGGAACTGAGGATTGGCATATTTTTGAAGTATAATAGAAATTAGTTAACTTCTAGATGTACCCAATATTACAGATAGAAGGACATTTAAAGAAAGAAATTGGAAATTTGAGTGTAGTAATTTTGTTTTAGGAAATTAAATTAATAATATATAGTTATGCTTGGAGGGGAGTTTCAAGCAGAAGCATGTCCTCAGGTGAGATCATCTGACAGAAAATTAAAATGGATGTGACTTCTCATTACCTTTCTGAGCACATGATTATAACACAATGCTCTATTTGTTATATAGCTCTTATTTTTAATTTGGCCTTTTTGATATTTAGTGAACATAGTCACTTTTTTTCTTAAATTTTTGAAAGTTAATGAATTTTAGAATGCTTACATACAGCCCCCGTGGCTTGTCCTGGTGCACACTACCTAAATCTTTCACAGTCACTGGCTATTGTTGAGTGGGGTGTTGACAGCAAAATTAAGAGGACATGAAGTTGTGAGATGTCCATCACTTGTCTCACTTTAGTTTTTCTTATTTTTTACTATAAGGTAAAAATAGTTGAATTCTTAGTCTAGCAGAAAAACACACTGTTTTAGACTCTATGTAGATTTAGGATTCAAAAGTAATAAACACAAGTTTTTTTTTTGTGGGTTATAAGTAACAGGAGAAACTTTCCAAATTTACAGTCCCATGGGGATGATCCTGCTTTCAAGAACCTTGTCCACACTACAGTTAAGAGTGTAAGTACTTGGGTCTCAAGCAATAACATGCAGCACAGCTCCATCATTCTATAAACATCTGGGGAAGAATTTTTCAGGTGAAAGCATGTCTCAATTATTGTCCTCTAGGAAAGGCAGAGACCTATAAACAATGAAGCGAATGGCCCTGAGCCCAATGTCTTCTCACTTATTTGGTACCTAAATAGCCATGGAACCAACAGTGGTTGCATAAGAAAGAAATTGTGACATCTGCTGTAGGAAGTACTTTTCACCTATCTTAAACTGAGTACATATAACTTAGAGAACAAGTTCAACAAATATTCAACAACTGATATTATGACTACAATGATTACCAATATAGTAAAGTTTTAAACATCTGAATTTTACCTGTATCTTGAGGACTGATAGTATTAGGCTCTGGCCCGAAAAGGAAAAGGGCCTATACAATGTGCTTGAAAAGGAAACGGGCCTATATTACCGTTACTGTTGCTATTGACAGTGATATCATTGAGGATGACAAGTAGCCCTTTTCTCCAGACACTCATAAAATACCTGTCCTGGGAAAATTGGAATGTTCCATAGCCAAAATTTTAAGCTTCCCTCTTTATACACTGTATTTGTATTTGGTATATAACATGGTCTCAAGTCCCAGAGGTTTAGTTTTAGACAGTGTCAGTCCACAATAACTATTGAAAAACAAACCAAGTGATGTCTATGTAATTAGTTAAGTATGGAGAGATGACATCTTTAAAACTGATTATCCTGTCTTGGAATTATATGAGAAAACTCTCAAGTTACTATTGAATGTAGGCCAGAAGAACTAGATTTTTGAAAGTAGGGATATTTATGAGAAAAAAAATCACAACACCAAAATATCTTTCCTGTTTATTTGACAAACATGAGGCTTAGTTTCAGTATTTGATTATTTGATAGATACTAATTTTGTGCTTAATAATTTAATATTTATTCAATTCCATTAGTTCTGCATGTTACAAAGAGATGGAGTAGTAAATCAACCATATTTGGTATGAAATGTTAGTTCAGCTCCTCAGGTAAACATATTCAGCCAATTAATTTAGGTTGTGACAGTCACCTTTGTATTTTGCTAGTAAAAACTCAAGGAAAGTTATGAAGACTCAAGAAATGATTTAAAGGAGAATTTTTTCTTCTAACCCCCTGTGTGCCTATTTGCAATGTTGAAAACAGTTAAATCAAATATGTATTTTAAGTATCATTTCGGAATATAGGAAATATGTACACAATTGTATGCTAAATATTGGAGAAAAAATGCTAATGGACAGATTGTCATTAAACAATTTACAATATTACCCCAGGTGTCTGTTTTTTGAGCTTAGAGCTGGTTCATTGTTATAGAACTGCCATTCTGGGGCTTCATGATTCACTTTTCTTCATTGAGGATGGCATGAGGTATTTCTAACGCCCATTTTGGGTCTAAAAAATCTATTATACTAAGTTTGAAAGAAGGTTTTAAAGACTGTGTTTGGAGCTGTTTATCTAGAAAAACAAACAGAGCAGCCCCACACCCCAGCCTTCCAAAAAGTCCGTTTAAATCACGAAACACTGCAATCAAACCCAGTTTATAGTCTCGTCACTCATAAACTTTATTAAAAAGTCAATTTTTACTAAAATAGTTACCTATCTTGTACGTAGAATTTTCTACCCCAGTGCCAATTCCCAGTGCTTAGTGCAAACAAGTTGCAGGAGAGCTGTGCTATTGCTCTCGCGAAAAAACCGATTTTCCTTGTATATTTCAGTAAAAATGAGGTTATTTATATAGGGTTGAAAAGAAAACAATGTGTATGACAATGCCCTGGAAGAAAGATTTGCAAAGGAAACAGAGAGAACTAGTAATTTTAAGGAAAATCTGAAAGTTGTCTCAATTTGACCGAAGTTTCCAAGAGAGTTGGGGGAATCAGGAAAGTTTCAGGGAGCCGGTTTTAAAACTAGGTATAGCAAACAAGGCAGGAATGAAGCCTGAAGAGTGTCGGATCAGTTTCCCCCACATGCCTAATTATTTCATGCCCAGATTTCTTATATTTTTCTTCTTTTTTAAGGGGCAAAAAACACAGCCACTCGGCAGAGCCGAGGAGTCCTCCCTAGCCGCGCGGCGCACAGAGCAGGCAACCAATCATCACTCAGCGACTCTCTATATAAACCCCCAGCCGGCGACGCCCGGGACACGCCGTTCTGACAGTTTACCCTTACTATTTTGTCTTTCCTGGCTAAACAGAAGCATGTCGGAGACAGCCCCGGTTGCTCCTGCTGCTCCCGCACCTGCAGAGAAAACACCTGTTAAGAAGAAGGCGAAGAAATCGGGCGTAGCCGCTGGAAAACGCAAGGCGTCCGGGCCCCCGGTGTCCGAGCTCATCACCAAGGCTGTCGCCGCCTCCAAGGAGCGCAGTGGCGTGTCTCTGGCTGCGCTCAAAAAGGCACTGGCGGCCGCCGGCTACGATGTGGAGAAGAACAACAGCCGCATCAAGCTGGGTCTCAAGAGCCTGGTGAGCAAGGGCACCCTGGTGCAGACCAAGGGTACCGGGGCTTCTGGCTCTTTCAAGCTCAACAAGAAGGCGGCCACTGGGGAGGCCAAGCCCAAGGGGAAGAAGGCGGGCGCGGCCAAGCCCAAGAAGGCTGCTGGGGCGGCTAAGAAACCCAAGAAATCCACGGGTGCGGCCACTCCGAAGAAGGCTGCCAAGAAGACCCCTAAGAAAGTTAAGAAGCCGGCTGCGGCTGCTGGGACCAAGAAAGTAGCCAAGAGTCCGAAGAAGGCGAAGGCAGCCAAGCCGAAGAAGCCGACTAAGAGTCCGGCCAAGGCCAAAGCCCCCAAGCCCAAGGCAGCCAAACCTAAAGCTGCCAAACCCAAGGCTACAAAGGCCAAGAAGGCGGTCTCCAAGAA
The DNA here is from genome assembly GCF_055505025.1 of Bos grunniens. Lineage (NCBI taxonomy): Eukaryota > Metazoa > Chordata > Mammalia > Artiodactyla > Bovidae > Bos > Bos grunniens. Next base: position 33,306,858 of record NC_141187.1, read on the forward strand.
GAAGTAAATCTTCAGCGGCACCTCCTGCTTTGAAAACCTCAAAGGCTCTTTTCAGAGCCACCCACTAATTTCAGGTGAAAGAGCTTAACCGGACATAAATCCCTAGGTTTACCAATGAGTTTTGTAATAAAGGTAATTATTTTTTTAAATTTGCCGCTCTACTGTGATTGGACAGCTGAGTGTGCGTCCGGGTGCGCGCGCACTCCAGGATCCCATGATGGTGGTCACAGTCCTGTAGTGCGAGTTCAGTGGCTCTGAAAAAAGCCACTTGTGACGGCTCTGGGCCTTAGCAGGGATGTTGAGCAGGACGCTGCACTATGCGATGGTAACGCGACCCCAAAGTTCCTCGTTGAGGATTTTAAGCTTCGGGGGTGGGGTGGGTAGTGTACGTTTTGTGATGGGCCCCGTTCCTCGCCAGCTCCAGTATCTCGGCCTTGTACTCCAGCACGGTGGTCTCATACACCGGGACCCCGGCCCCGACCCGTTCGGAGTAGTTACCCTTGGGGAGCAGACGATGCACGCGGCCCCTGGGAAACTGGAGCCTGGCCCGCGAGGAGCTGGTTTTTGGCCTTTGTTCGGACTCTGCCGCCCTGTTTTCCTCCTCCAAAAAAAAGTGCAACCTGAAGAATGGGTTTTTACCGTCTGGATGTTTGTAAGGTTTTCTTTCTCATTGGTTTGTAACCTCTAAGGAGAATTAGCCAATCTGGACGCACTCCTGGGCTTATTTGCTTAGTGTCTAGGAGAAAATACTGCGTCAGTTAGAGATTGAGATATGAGGACTTTCGTAAATTTGGGAAGTAGTTGAAAAGCTTGCATTTTTTCCCCCGCTTAATGAATTGTAGTCCTATTCGAGGGGACCTTGATACTATTGATACTCTGCCTGAATCTGGATAATTGTTCCTACTATGCTGACAGTGTGAACTGCTCAGTCGTCCGACTACTTTCGACCCCATGGACTGTAGCCCGCCAGGCTCCTCTGTCCTTGGGATTTCCAGGCAAGGATCCTGGAGTGGGTTGCCATTACGCGCTCCAGGGGATCTTACCGACCCAGGAATCTCCTGCATTGTAGGCGGATTTTTCACAGCTGAGCCACTGGAGGAGGCAACCCTAACACTAAGGTATAGTAAAAAAAAAAAATTGTTTAAAAAAAAAAAAGTGTAAAAGCCACTCCTGGCGGTTTATAATTTACCCATTTATCAAATTCTTAACCGCTAAGATGTTGATAGGGCCCAGGGAGCCATGGTTGGCATGGTTCTCCTATCTTTTGGTGGATAATAAATAGAAATAATTAAGCTTTGGGAAACGCAAGGAGAATGCTTAGAGATCTCCTCGAGCCGCAGTAACCAGGGCCAAATAAATGGTTCTAGGAAGATGGATGTTTCGTCATTTCCACTTCATCCTGTTTTTAATTTCAGGGGAATGCCACTGTGTTTTACTGATGAATCTTGACAAAAATCTGAGTTTTGTAGACCAGTAGGCAGTTGTAAACATGGTTGGGGAAAAATTACATTTTATCTTAGCAAACTAAATGCAGTTAAGCATTTCCTTATAGTATGTCTGTGAGCACAGGCAGTTACAATGGATTTTGCAGACCTTATTGAGTTTTTCAACAGTGGCTGTCACAGATGTTTTAATATCACTTTGAAGATATCTTGAAATAAAGTTTACATCATTCTGAGTCCTTGAAACTGACATTTGTTATTCCACCTGTTGATCCTTGTTATTTGATATGACTGATGGAGCACATTATATGTACTTAAATACATTTTAAAATTATATTTTAATATGCCTTTCTTTTTTTGTATTGGTATTCTAAAACATGATATTGGAAAGGTGTTTATAGGTTTCCCCAGAGTGTCCATAGAATCCACCATACAAATCATGAGTCCCTGAGCAGATTGTCAGTGGACAAATACCTCATGGTTAAAAGGCTTCATCTTGTTTATTTGCTTACAGCATATCCCCGCCCCACCTCACACACACACACACACACACACACACACACACACACACACGCATACACACCTTACTGGTTAATAGTTTATTAAATTTTAGTTCTTCAACTTTAAAGAAAAAAAACATAGCCCGTGATTATCTTTCTGGCTTTTCTAAATGAGATTTTATGTTTCATCCATTGCAGTTGCATTCCATACTTTCTTCTTTCTAGAAAGAGCCAAAAATCCCGTCTCTTAGGACAGTGGTTTGGTTGAGATTGATATTTGGATAAATGGGAAAATGTGAAATGGTTGCTCAAGAGTCTTTTTGAATATAATAGATTGCATCAAAGGGAAAAGTTAAGAGGGAAGAGACCCTTGAAGTCTTTAATACCAGAATGAGTTTGCTTCTGATGAAGAATGATGAGGAATAAGAATTATGTGGGAATGTGACATTCAATAAGAGTGGTACTATACAGTATCTGTAGTTAATTACATTTTACAAAGCTCTGCTATACCTACCTCACTCTAAAGCTCTTGCAGTAGGTATAGCTAAACTCCTTGTTTATGATTATTATTATTAGTGTGTACTGGATAGACAGTCTTTTGGGGTCTTAGTTCCCCAAGCAGGAATTGAACCCAGCCTTTGCTGTGAAAGCACCAAGTCCTAACCACTGGACTACAAGGGAATTCTCAATGCTATTTGTTTTACAGTTAAGAAAATTGTGGCTTAGAAAGATGAAATGGCCAGCATCATCTTGTCAATAAATAGTGCACCTGAGTCTCAAACACAAAGTCTCAAAGTTTCTTTCTTCCTACTGTCATTTTCTCTCCACTGTTCCCCATCTATTATGCCTACTGGAAAATGAGTTCTCTATTTCATTTTGATGCCCATCCAGAAAGACATAGCATTCATGTATTTCTGTTTGAGACCCTTTGTGACCTATCCAATTCACAATCCCTTTGGAATGTACCAGAAGTAATTAAACATCATTCATTCAATGCTCTTCTAGTTTTAGTCTGGTTTCTGTAAATTAGTATTCATATTCCTTTCCCTTGGACATTCTCTAATTTCCTAGGAAAGCAGAACTTGTTTAAATCTTTCTCCATCTTCCCAAGTTTCGTTGCACTTAAAGCAGCTTAAAATGAACAACTTGGGAATGGGTAAAGAAGACAAAGACGGCTTGATATTCTGCACCAGGAAGATGAAAGATCAGAAAGCGTATTCCTGTCCCAAAGCCACATCCCTAGGAGAGCATTCTGAAACATTCATCCTTGGAGTTCTGATGTTCTTTTGGTGAACAAAGGTGGTCTGTCAGGTACAGTGGCAATATCCAGGTTTAGGAAAACTCAACAGATCGACATTTAAAGATGACATATCGGACAGGAGCCTGTATGAGTAGTTGTCTGCAAAATATACTAAAAGAAAAAAAAAGGTTTAGCTTGGAAGGTGTGAAGGGCATGTTCATATTTTCTTAAATGCAGGAGGGTACTTAGGCATATGGCATAAATCTAAGCCAAATGTATTAAAAATCTTTCAAACCAGCCTGAAGTTACTATTTTCTTACTTCTACTTAGTAATTACCTGACTCCTTATAACTGCAGGAGGTAGACTGAGTTCATGTCACTGTGTGGAGGCCTTGATTACTCATGTCACTCAGTCACTAAAGCAGGTAGATGTCTATATAGTAGTAGTAGTGAAAGTCACTCTGTCCTGTCCGACTCTTGCAACCCCATGAACTGTAGTACACCAGGCTTCTCTGTCCATGGGATTCTTAACACAAGAATACTGGAGTGAGTTGCCATCTCCTTCTCCGGGGGAATCTTCCCGACCCAGGAATCGAACCCATGTCTCTTGCATTGCAGGCAGATTCTTTACCGACTGAGCTATGAGGGAAGCCAATGTTTATATAATCTGACATTTTCTCCCCTCTCACATTCTCTCCTTGTCCTCTTACACCTGGGATGATTCCATTGCTTCCTAACTAGTATTGTAACCAGGTTGTTCCTAACTGGTTCTTCCTAATTACTTTCTCCAGCCCCTAATTCCTAAATTCTGATCATCTGTCATATAAAAATTATTACTTGCTCCCTATTAGCCTTTGGTTCAATGGGGAACTTTATTATAGCCTTTTGTTGTTGCTGCTTCTTTTGTTTGTTTTGACAATTCTATTCATCTGTAATTCTCTCCTTTCTACCTGGAATAATCTTTCCAATTTCATCTCAGGTTCCATCTCAATGAATAAGTTCCCCTAATTAAAAAAATCTAGTTTCCCTGCTAATGTGCCTTGATGACATTAATACTTCAGTACCATTATTATCAAGGGAATATTTATAATGCATCTTTTCTCATTAAACTAAACCCTAGGTCATTAGTTTTCTTTGTCTTGTTTTTCCCAATACTCTAGGTGTGTTTTTAATTGACCAGTCTTTAAAATCCTGTCAGATGGTGGGATTATCTCCAGATAATCAGATTCAGTGATTTCATTTACTGTTTTTCTGTATGAGGCTCTATCACTCTCCTCCCAATGGCTTAACTTAGGCACTGTACTAGCTCCTTTACTGCCATCTAAGGTGTTGGGGCTTCTGAAAAGAAAGACATCCCCAAATGAAAACAAAATAGCAAATAATCAAAAAAAAAAAAAAAAAACCTTAAATATAACACCTTTGCAGTAAGTCTTCAAATGTAGAATATAAAAATTTACCTGTGTGCACATGTGGTAGGCAGGAAATGGGAAAAGTATGAAATGGTATTTCTGAATCATCTTGATTTTTTAGCTATCATTTTCATAAAATAAAGATACTGATTATTCAGAGCTTATATATTTGTGTTTAGTTATATAGTTATAGGCAACCAGGTAAGGTTGAAATGGTTATACAAGTTAATGTTCCAACAGGTACCTATAAAATGTCATGTGATTTAGATTTGTGACATTTTCCCAATAAAATACAAATTCATTTAAAAAGGTCTCATATTAAGCACTAGCTTTTCAATGTATTTAAGATTAAAAAAAAAAATTGTGTGTGTGTCAGCTAGCAACATCATTGTTTAGATAATGAGCAGAAAGGCTAAAAACTCAATTTTAATGTTTTATTTTTATAGCTGTTCATCAATTCTATTTCTGTGCAACTGACTGTAATAATTGTAGTATAATTGAACACAGTTCTATGGGACCCTGTACATTTTCAAAATCTACCCATTTCCTTTGACATATATGAAAACATTTAGATAAACATGTCAGTTTTCTTATGACAGCTCATCTTAGGAATTAAGCCTCAGGGTTAAGTACTGAGGATCACACTAATACTGTTGTTAACTATAGTAATGCTTAAAGGGGAAATGTTTTTGGTTCTACTCCTTTTTACCTATAAATTTTTTAGTTTCAGTCTCCTCATTTGTAAAGCACTAACAATAATAATAATAGATACTTGGAGATACCTGTTGAGTTTATCTTATTTATGGAGCTTTCACAGACTAATACATGACTTCTGGCCAACTCAATAATGCAACAGTCAAATTATTTCTATGTGATAAAACTATTTAGTATTAAACTAACATGAACTCTATCAATCTTTTACTCCTATAATCAACAATACATTGAATGGTAATTCCCGTTTGTCTAACAACTTTTAAATTCTAATTTCACTAAATTTCTTGAGAATTTAATACAAAGAACTGTTCTAGATGTTCTGGTGGATTTACTATATATATTTTTCGTGCCTTCGTGGGCCTCATCTGACATCCATCATCTGAGACAGAAACAGACATTAAAAAACTCACTGTGCTATAATCTCAAAGAAAGTATGTAACATGGGAAACAATGTTCTAATATGGAATGCTTTTATTTGGCATGAAAAATGTCATTATTGGAAATATGAATATACTTTCTTTCCTTACAAGAGTCATGGCTTTCCAGTTCTCAGCATCCAAGTCTCAATACCTGACAGACTTCCAGGAACAATTATTTCATGTATAAACTTCTATTTCTTACGATGGCTATCTTGGCCTGAACATTTATTTAGACTTGTTTCTGTTAAATTTACCACCCGGTTCTTGTTTTTTCCCTTAGTGAGTCCCGAGATAAAACAGCTCACACACACACACGAAATCCATGTACCACGCCTAAGTGTGCAGAACATACAATAAGGCAAAATAGAAGCGTTTAAGTCGTGGAGGTAGTTGCTACATTGAAAACTTAGAGCGTAGGACTTCCTAAGCAGCTGCATACACATAGGTTTCTAAAACCTCTGCCAAACTTGTGTTCCACTCACATATTACAGCACCCTTCATAGATTAAGTGATTGGCTCTGAAAAGAGCCTTTGGGTTTAAGTTATTGTCAGTCGACAATTCAGCCAATTTATGCCCTTTCTCCGCGGATGCGGCGGGCAAGCTGGATGTCCTTGGGCATGATGGTGACGCGCTTGGCGTGGATGGCACACAGGTTGGTGTCCTCGAAGAGCCCCACCAGGTAGGCCTCGCACGCCTCCTGCAGCGCCATCACCGCCGAGCTCTGGAAGCGCAGGTCGGTCTTGAAGTCCTGCGCGATCTCGCGCACCAGCCGCTGGAACGGCAGCTTGCGGATCAGCAGCTCCGTAGACTTCTGGTAGCGGCGGATCTCGCGCAGAGCCACCGTGCCCGGGCGGTAGCGGTGCGGCTTCTTCACGCCGCCGGTGGCCGGCGCGCTCTTACGGGCCGCCTTGGTAGCCAGTTGCTTGCGCGGCGCCTTGCCGCCGGTGGACTTCCGAGCCGTTTGCTTAGTCCGCGCCATAGCTAGCCTGCAAGACAAAGGGATTAGACTAGGAGGGTTGCTCCTGTATTTATAAAGGACCAGAATCACTCTGATTGGATTGTGGGCAATTCCTGTGACTCACGGGCTGCTTAATTCCGGAAGTGCTTCGAGCTATTTAACATTGGTTCATCCATCCGGTGCAGATCTCGGATTGGTTCATTTCAATCAGCAGCCATATTCCCCTTAAAAAAAAAAAAAAAAAAGGCATTTTCCGAGTTGCTTTATTGATAGTACGCTGTCAAGTATGGTCCACAAGCACATTAATCATTCAGTAATGTTGAACTTTTCTCCTGTTTGGGATATAAAAAATAGAATGTGTCCATGAAAGCCCTTTAGAATTCATACACCTGCCATTTTATGCATAGTTAACTCTTTTTCATCAGGATTCTAATCCCGATAATTATCCCCTGTTTAGGAATTCACCGTCTAAGCCTCTCGAGTCCTATTTCACATCTACAGTTAATGTCTCATTCCCGGTAGCATGGTCTTTTAGTACATACTGTTAACATGTGAAGAATTTTGTATTATTAAGGGGACACAGCAAAATCCCAATATTCTGGAATCTCTAATGGTTATTTTCTCGTTTGACTCAAAACTGGTAATTTGGCTCTGTTCTATGGTTTTAACGCATTTAAAATGTCAATCTGGGGTTAATGGCGACATCCGTCAAAAAAGGTTTGCAGTGCGGGACCTTAAAAAGATGGCGGCGATCGAGAGCCTTTAGCACACTGCAATGGGCTAGAATCTCGGGACTCTTTCCTAGAGTCTCAAGGTGTCCGAGACAAACCCACAGTGCTTTTATGAAGATTTGACTCGGCTACATAATAGGATTTCTTTACCTAGTTTTCACATCCAAACGCGAAGACTTTCCTGTAATTAAAAAGTTTTATCGATTTTTAATTGAATGATTTATGTCATGTAGCTGTTCTTAATCAACCTATAGGAATACATGAACGCCTTTCTTTTTGACCCAATAAAGAAAGCAGTTTTTGAACCTTAATTTACATACTACTTATCTATTGGTCAGTTTATATCCAATTAAAGATCAGATTTGTGAGTCTTTGCTTGTATCCGTGATTTAATTCTTGTGATGTCTTGTTCTCCTCGGGTTTGTTTCCCCATTTTTCATGCTGTTTTCCACGCCAGAGATAGCTAAATACGCCCCAGCCTCAAATAATATTAGTCACTCATTCGTGTCCGACTCTTTGCGACCTCCATGGATTGTAGCCCACCGGGCTTCTCTGTCCATGGGATTCTCCAGGCAAGGAAACGAGTGGGTTGCCATTTCCTCCGCCAGGGGATCTTCCTGATCCAGGGATCGAATCCGAGTCTCCTGCATTGCAAGCCTATTCTTTATCGTCTTAGCTACCAGAGAAGACCCCAGCCTCAAAAAAGGGTCCAAAAAAGAAGGTGGTGACCAAGGTCCAGAAGGAAGATGGCAGGAAATAGAAAACTGTGTTTAAGGAGAGCTGTTCTGTATAGGTCTGTCTATAAAATGCTTAAGTAGGTTCACCTGGACACTGGCATCTTGACCAAGGACTTGGGCATCAAGAACTCGTTTGTCAACCACAACATCGAGATATGGGGGGCGGGGGGCGGCGAGATGTCGCGCTTGGCGATCACAAAGTGCTGGACTATCACATTCAGGGTGATCCAAAGGGCCATGTGCCTGCTCTTGTACATGGAAATGACCAAGGACTCAGTGTTCAAGAGCACCAAGGTTATCACCAAATTACACCAGCTCCAAGTAAAAATTTTCTCTACCTCTAGTATTCCTCAATGTTTCCTTATAGAGCTACTAATTTTTGTATAATGAGGGCTATAATATCAAGATTTTCTAGCTTTTTACATTTTTTAAAAGTCATTCTTTAAAACGCAGGAAACCATAATACAATATGAGAGGTTAATTTTTGTTCTTTAGTGCAGCAAAGAATTTGAAATAATTGTGTATTGTAATAAGTATTAGGAAATTCTAGTATTCTAGTTTTAATGTTTTGTTCCTTAAAATCTTTTAAATTGTTCTTATATCCACTCATTGTTTAGATTTAAAATTGTTCTGGTGATTTCCTGTGGACTTAAAATTGTTTAATGATGGCACTTGTGTTTGGGGTCCCTGTTTCAAATAATCTTATGTGTTTCACAAATATTAGTCATGAGAATGTGTTTGTACAAAGAGGCTCAAAATGTCATTTATACAGTATATGGGCCTAGGGTATTTAGTGGAATCTCAAGAGTTTAATCTCAACCACTAGGGTAGTCTATTTCAAAGGTGATTGTTCAAATTTACATTAAAAATAAAAAAAGTTCACTTTATTTTCCTTGAGTCTATTATTGATATAATTAATCCTACATTGTGCTGAAGCAGGGTCTGAAACCCTCATTTTGAGACAGTTTTTAATTTTTATATGCCCTACCTTCAGTCAGCTGTAGGTTCTGTATTCATTTACACAGGTGAAGAAAAAAAAAATCAAAAGAAACAGAAATAAGATGTAGAAGTGCAGGGAAGACAGAGGATATGGAAAGAAATGCATAGTTTTCCTGAAAATTTTATAGTTTCTGTATTGCTGAAAGTAAAATAACATCGATAAATTGTTTTCAGTACTTTTCATGACCTACAGACTTGCTATTTGGTACATCAGCTAGGCACTATGAATGTACATGCCAGAGTGTATTGTGTGTTTGTGAGGAGTATGGAGGTTCATCTAATTGTGAAACAATGTTTGTTAAAGTTTTAATTTGTTTTTAAATTTCGTTTTCCCCTTAGATAAAGACTGTAGTTTCAGGTAAATATATCTGTTATTTTAGATGACATGGTAGAATCTTTAGAATCTTAGATGAAGATTCCAAATGTGCTGGCTGTCTTTATTGATGGATAACAGATAGCCTTGAAGTTACTAGCTTCCCACATGTATTATCACACAGATTCTGTGAGTCTGGGCATGTTTTATCTGGGTCTTCTATAAGGATGCTGTTGGGGTGTTATGCAGGGTTGTGGTCTCTTGATTGGGGAAATATATGCTTCCAAACTCACTTAGTGGTTGGTTCTTTGTAGTTTTAGGACTGAGAATCATATTTTCTTCTTGACTGTTGGCTTAAAGCCCTTATAGGCTGCTAGTCTTCCCTCAGTTCCTAAAGAGCCCTCTGAGTTTCTTGTCATTTGGACAACAGAGATGCTTGGTTTGTCAAAACCAGCATGCAGGACTTCCCTGGTGGGCCAGTGGTTAAGAATCTGCCTCCCAAATTAGGGGATAGGTGTTTGATTCCGAGTCCAGGAAGATTCCACATGCCACAGGGCAACTAATATTGAGCCCTTGAACCAGAGCTACTGAAGCCCGCGCACCCTAGGGCCCGTGCTCTGCAACAAGAGACATCATCACAATGAGAAGCCCATGCAACTAGAGAAAGCCTGCGTGCAGGAATGAAGACCTATTGCAGCCAAAAATAAATAAAATTTATAATAAAAAACCAAACCAGCATGCAAAAGATTGGAAGATGTTACAGTCTTATTGATCACCTATTCATAATCACAAAGGTTTTTACATCCTGTCACCTATGGTCACATCCTATGATGGGTAAAAAGAGGTCACAGGTCACATCCACAGTCCAGGGGCTTGATCACACAACGGCGAACATTAAGACCAGAAATCGTGTGGGCCACCTTAAGAGACCATCACAGGACCCAGTATGATCAAAAAGCAGTTACCTAACACTTGTTTTTTCCCTCCCTCTTCCCCTCACACCTGCCCCCACAGTACTGGGATTGGTTCAAATGGCCTGCTGGTAGGAAATATACTTAAGGGCATCTAATATCTTGAAGTCCTTTTAAACAGGGCTTTGCCAGTTACTTTGTCTTGAAGCCAAGACAGACGACTTTGTTCAGTTAATGCTTCGGGGACTTCTTTCCCCTTTTCTTTGCAAATGCTGACATATGAAAAACTCTGGTGTGGCTGAGTCCCAGCACAGGGCTAGATGTCCATGTGTTTATAGCTAGCTTTCTGACGTTATACATGAGAAAAGAATCCGGATGGTTCATCAGGTGAATTAGTTGTTGCTTTATTATAGACTACCAGGGACTAGATTTGACAAGGCAGGAAACAAATCCCAAATTCTTTGTAGATTAAACAAAACAAAACAAAACAAAACTTGACCCGGTAGTTTATGGCCCTCGTGCCACGTAAGCCTCCTCACGGGTGCCTTCACTTCCTTTAGTTGTCTTTCATTGTATCTCGTCTTGAGTTTCTTTCCTAGCAGCTGTTTATCAGGTTTTCTTGAGATGTGAGGCTATTAAAGTAGTACTTGCATTTGTTCACCAATGCAACTTACAGCCTATTATCAATGTCTTATTTAAAAAACTTAGGAAATTCATTAATTTTGCAGACTAAAGGTTCCTAGTAAGAGTTCCACAATTTAAAAGCCATTATGGGGCACTGTAACTGCAACGCAGAGCAAACATTTAATGCACAGGTACACAAATGATAACAGCGTCTGCCTACAATGCAGACCTGGGTTCCAAAGATTCCCTGAAGGAAATGTCAACCCATTCCAGTATTCTTGCCTAGAAAATCCTATGGACAGAGGAGCCGGGTAGGCTACAGTCCATAGGGTCGCAAAGAGTCGAACAAGACTGAGCAACTTCACTTTCACACAAACGAGTATTAAAGCAGTTACTTACACCCCGAGAGCACAAGTTCACTAAGCCCCATTTCCTCGCAATAGAATAAAAAAAAAAAAAAGAACAAAACCAGCTTAGTGAAGAGCTCTTTCAAGTGAACAGATAGGTGGCCCTGAAAAGGGCCTGGTAAACTGGCACAGAAACCTTATTTGTGGGTTCCGGCTTAGCCGCCAAATCCGTAGAGAGTGCGTCCCTGACGTTTCAGCGCGTAGACGACGTCCATGGCCGTCACCGTCTTTCGCTTGGCGTGCTCGGTGTAGGTGACCGCGTCCCGAATCACGTTTTCTAAGAACACTTTCAGCACCCCGCGAGTTTCCTCGTAAATGAGGCCAGAGATGCGCTTGACCCCACCGCGACGAGCCAAGCGGCGGATGGCGGGTTTAGTAATACCTTGAATGTTATCCCGCAGAACCTTACGGTGACGCTTCGCGCCTCCTTTCCCAAGACCTTTTCCACCTTTACCTCGTCCAGACATTGTTAAGCCTAAGTCAGGAAATCTATACACAAATTTAAATGACATGGGGCGAAATTCTTATAGTCCGGTCGCGGACCTATTTGAAAACTACAAAAAAAGGCGGGTAGGGGAGGGGCTTATTCGTAACCTAATTTATCCCAGCCCACAAACGCCTGAGAGTCTGTGGGGCGGAGTCGAGAAAAGAAAATTTCTTTGCTCGTTCCCTGAATTTCACCTGAAAGAGTCCTGTTTAAGGGCGTTTAAAAACATTCTTTTGTTTATTAAGGGAAGGTACCTATTAAGGCAACATCTGTTTTCAATTTTGAATATTTAAGCTAAGTCATTGACCGAGATTTTATATTGCCTCATTCTTTAAACGCATATCTGAAATGCGAACGAATTCCTGGGAAGCATTTTTGTACAATTTAAATGATAGTGAAATAATTATCGTGGTAAACTGATCTTAGGGAGCAAGGAAATTGCTGATATACATTGGGAAACAAGGTTTTCTCTCTGATGTGCGTTACTTGGAGACATGACTCTTATTGTCTGAGCCCTCATTACTTGCTACTTTTTCACATTCTAAGGTTTAGGATCAGGTTTGTGACAGGTATTTTCTCATTTTCAATTTCTTTTTCATTTGCAGGATGAGGATTTTAATTCCAATATCATAAAGGTGTTTGGAAAACCAAAAGGTTAATTTTTGGTTAAATGTTTCTTTTTGAGTACTACTGTAATTACCTGAGGAAATTTCATCTTCTTGCTCCAGAGATTGACTTTCTCCCCAGTATTATTATTATTTTTTAATTTCTGTTTCACTTTTTCTTTATTTTAATTTTGTGCCCGCTGCCTCACAGGATGTGGGATCCAGTTCTCCAACAAGGATTGAACCGACTTCTTCTGCAGTGGAACTGTTACGTCTTAACCACTGGAAAGGTGGGGAAGTCCTGCTCCCCGATATTCTTGAATCTCTCAATCTGGTATTTTGCAATCTGGGCCTATGTTAGTTGCTTTCATAACTTCCACATCCCGATGTGTGCAAACTTTTTATTTAAGAAGTCAGTGCTAAACTCTTGTTGTTTAGTCACTAAGTCGTGTCCTGCTCTTTGCGACCACCATGGATATATATATATATAGTTCCCTCAATTGAACCAGCAGTATACATTGAGATCTCCATCAACTTATTATGGGGTGTCCCTTCCCCATTTCACCTCGGAGTAGCCTTTCTGAGCCTATGTAGGTGGAAGGTCTTGACCTGGAGAATGAGGAATATATGGTATCTTTATCTTTTATCTAGGCAGGGCCCAACTCGTCTCTGTTTCTGCAACTACTCTACTCTCTTGAAGGATATTCCACAGGGAACAAACTCCAACTGCTCAGCCTGGTGGCATCTATCTCCTGCCTCTATGTGAGAAAAATTGTCTGAGCCTTGGAAGCAAGGCTAAGATGGACTGGAATGGGTGAATTTAACTAAGATGACCATTATATCTACTACTGTGGGCAAGAATCCCTTAGAAGAAATTTCAGTAGCCATCATAGTCAACAAAAGAGTCCGAAATGCAGTACTTGGATGCAATCTCAAAAACGACAGAATGATCCGTGTTCATTTCCAAGGCAAACCATTCAATATCACAGTAATCCAAGTCTATGCCCCGACCAGTAACGCTGAAGAAGGTAAACAGTTCTATGAAGACCTACAAGGCCTTCTAGAACTAACACCCCACACAGATGTCCTTTTCATTATAGGGGACTGCAATGCAAAGGTAAGAAGTCAAGAAACACCTGGAGTAACAGGTAAATTTGGCCTTGGAGTACAGAATGAAGCAGGGCAAAGGATAATAGAGTTCTGCCAAGAGAACACACTGGTCATAGCAAACACCCTCTTTCAACAACACAAGAGAAGACTCTACACATGGACATCACCACATGGTTGACACCGAAATCACATTGATTATACCCTTTGCAGCCAAAGATGGAGAAGCTCTACACAGTCAGCAAAAACAAGACAGGGAGCTGACTGTGGCTCAGATCATGACCTCCTTATTGCCAAATTCAGACTGAAATTGAAGAAAGTGGAGAAAACCACTAGACCATTCAGATCAGATCAGATCAGATCAGTCGCTCAGTCATGTCCGACTCTTTGTGACCCCATGAATCACAGCTAGGCCTCCCTGTCCATCACCAACTCCCGGAGTTCACTCAGACTCACGTCCATCGAGTCAGTGATGCCATCCAGCCATCTCATCCTCTGTCGTCCCCTTCTCCTCCTGCCCCCAATCCCTCCCAGCATCAGTCTTTTCCAATGAGTCAACTCTTCGCATGAGGTGGCCAAAGTACTGGAGTTTCAGCTTCAGCATCATTTCATCCAAAGAAATCCCAGGGCTGATCTTCAAGATGGACTGGTTGGATCTCCTTGCAGTCCAAGGGACTCTCAAGAGTCTTCTCCAACACCACAGTTCAAAAGCATCAATTCTTTGGCTCTTGGCCTTCTTCACAGTCTAACTCTCACATCCATACATGACCACAGGAAAAACCATAGCCTTGACTAGACGAGCCTTTGTTGGCAAAGTAATGTCTCTGCTTTTGAATATGCTGTCTAGGTTGGTCATAACTTTCCTTCCAAGGAGTAAGCGTCTTTTAATTTCATGGCTGCAGTCACCATCTGCAGTGATTTTGGAGCCCTAAAAAATAAAGTCTGACCCTGTTTCCACTGTTTCCCCATCTATTTCCCATGAACTGGTGGGACCGGATGCCATGATCTTTGTTTTCTGAATGTTGAGCTTTAAGCCAACTTTTTCACTCTCCACTTTCACTTTCATCAAGAGGCTTTTTAGTTCCTCTTCACTTTCTGCCATAAGGGTGGTGTCATCTGCATATCTGAGGTTATTGATATTTCTCCCAGCAATCTTGATTCCAGCTTGTGCTTCTTCCAGTCCAGCGTTTCTCATGATGTACTCTGCATAGAAGTTAAATAAACAGGGTGACAATATATAGCCTTGACGAACTCCTTTTCCTATTTGGAACCAGTCTGTTGTTCCATGTCCAGTTCTAACTGTTGCTTCTTGACCTGCATACATATTTCTCAAGAGGCAGATCAGGTGGTCTGGTATTCCCATCTCTTGAAGAATTTTCCACAGTTTATTGTGATCCACACAGTCAAAGGCTTTGGCATAGTCAATAAAGCAGAAATAGATGCTTTTCTGGAATTCTCTTGCTTTTTCCATGATCCAGCGGATGTTGGCAATTTGATCTCTGGTTCCTCTGCCTTTTCTAAAACCAGCTTGAACATCAGGAAGTTCACGGTTCACATATTGGTGAAGCCTGGCTTGGAGAATTTTGAGCATTATTTTACTAGTGTGTAAGATGAGTGCAATTGTGCGGTAGTTTGAGCACTCTTTGGCATTGCCTTTCTTTGGGATTGGAATGAAAACTGACCTCTTTCACTGCTGAGTTTTCCAAATTTGCTGGCATATTGAGTGCAGCACTTTCACATATGACCTTAATCAAATTCCTTATGACCATACAATGGAAGTGAGAAATCGATTTAAGGTACTAGATCTGATAGAAAGAGTGCCTGATGAACTATGGATGGAGGTACATGACATTGTACAGGAGACAGGAATCAAGACCATCTCCATGGAAAAGAAATGCAAAAAAGCAAATGGCTGTCTGGGGAGGCCTTACAAATAGCTATGAAAAGAAGGGAAGTGAAAAGCAAAGGAGCAAAGGAAAGATATACCCATTTGAATACAGAGTTCCAAAGACTAGCAAGAAGAGATAAGAAAGGTTTCCTCAGGGATCAATGCAAAGAAATAGAGGAAAACAACAGAATGGGAAAGACTAGAGATCTCTTCAAGAAAATTAGAGATACCAAGGAAACATTTCATGCAAAGATGGGCTCAATAAAGGACAGAAATGGTAGGGACCTAACAGAAGCAGAAGATGTTAAGAAGAGTTGGCAAGAATACACAGAAGAACTTACAAAAAAGATCTTCACAACCCACATAATCACAATGGTGTGATCACTAACCTAGAGCCAGACATCCTGGAATGTGAAGTCAAGTTGGCCTTAGGAAGCATCACTACGAACAAAGCTAGTGGAGGTGATGGAATTCCAGTTGAGCTCTTTCAAATCCTGAAAGATGATGCTGTGAAAGTGCTGCACTCAATAGTCCAGCAAATTTGGAAAACTCAGCAGTGGCCACAGGACTGGAAAAGGTCAGTTTTCATTCCAATCCCAAAGAAAGGCAATGCCAAAGAATGCTCAAACTACCACACAATTGCATTCATCCCACACGCTAGTAAAGTAATGCTCAAAATTCTCCAAGCCAGGCTTCAGCAATATGTGAACCGTGAGCTTCCAGATGTTCAAGCTGGTTTTAGAAAAGACAGAGGAACCAGAGATCAAATTGCCAACATCTGCTGGATCATGGAAAAAGCAAGAGAGTTCCAGAAAAGCATCTATTTCTGCTTTATTGACTATGCCAAAGCCTTTGACTGTGTGGATCACAATAAACTGTGGAAAATTCTGAAAGAGATGGGTATACCAGGCCACCTGACCTGCCTCTTGAGAAACCTGTATGCAGGTCAGGAAGCAACAGTTAGAACTGCAGATGGAACAACCGACTGGTTCCAGTTAGGAAAAGGAGTATGTCAAGGCTGTATATTGTCACCCTGCTTATTTAACTTATATGCAGAGTACATCATGAGCAGTGCTGGGCTGGAGGAAGCACAAGAGGGAATCAAGATGGCCAGGAGAAATATCAGTAACCTCAGATATGCAGATAACACCAGCCTTATGGCAGAAAGTGAAGAAAAACTAAAGAGCCTCTTGATGAAAGTGAAAGAGGAGAGTGAAGAAGTTGGCTGAAAGCACAACATTCAGAAAACTAAGATTATGGCATCTGGTCCCATTAGTTCATGGGAAATAGATGGGGAAACAGTGGAAACAGTGTCAGACTTTATTTTGGGGGGCTCCAAAATCACTGCAGATAGTGATTGCAGCCGTGAAACTAAAAGACGCTTACTCCTTGGAAGGAAAGTTATGACCAAACCTAGATAGCATATTCAAAAGCAGAGACATTACTTTGCCAACAAAGGTCCATCTAGTCACATTTATGTTTTTTCCATTGGTCATGTATGGATGTGAGAGTTGGACTGTGAAGAAAGCTGAGCACTGAAGAATTGATGCTTTTGAACCGTGGTGTTGGAGAAGACTCTTGAGAGTCCCTTGGACTGCATGGAGATCCAACCGGTCCATCCTAAAGGAGATTGGTCCTGGGTGTTCATTGGAAGGACTGATGTTGAAGCTGAAACTCCAATACTTTGGCCACCAGATGCGAAGAGCTGAGTCATTTGAAAAGACCCTGATGCTGGAAAAGATTGATGGCAGGAGCAGAAGGGGACGACAGAGGATGAGATGGTTGGATGGCATCACCGACTCAATGGACATGGGTTTGGGTAGACTCTGGGAGTTGGTGTTGAACAGGGAGGCCTGGCATACTCTGGTTCATGGAGTTGCAAAGAGTTGTACACAACTGAGTGACTGAACTGAACTGAACTGGAAGCAAGGAAAAAAGGAGTTCATGATGTCCAATATACAAGGCCACTGAAGGATTCTGTGAAAATGTACTTTGATCATCTATTTACTATTGATTGTAAGTACCAAATTAAGTGAATTTACTTAACTTGCAAAGGCCTTATTTGGTAGAAAGGCAAATCACTTTGGTAAGGTGAAACAGATATAACTCCAAAGATTTCTAACCTCTTGGATTAATAAAATAATTTTAATAATCTTATCCTAACATTTCTTACATTGTCTATAAATATTCTAATTTCTTAAACGTTCTTTGAACTTAATACAGCATTTTACCTGTTGGTTCATTTATTGAAAAGTGAAGCTCTTTGACACAAATTCATTTTTATTTGTTGATCATAATTTTTTTGTTTAAAAAAAAAGAAATGTGATATTATGTGCTTGTGACTGGAGACTGGGACATTGGAAATAAAGACAGTCTAAGAGATGTGTTGTTCCTGTCACCTTTATCTTTAGGCCTGGGATATTGCACACTTGTCTCTCAATGCCATGGCAAATCATCATTGATAAGCAGCACAAAGTAAGATGGAAATTGCAGACAGGAAAGCAGATTCTGCATCAAGCATGAGTTCATTGTGGACCAAGGAAATGCTCTGGCCACTACAGAAAAACCTCTGAAATCTGCTAAGATATATCTAAATATTAAATTAAGGTAAAAGAATGGACTGAATTTCCTTTCGTTGTCATATGAAAATATAGTCTAAAATGTCTGCAGATCTGTTTTTTAGTTTTTCTAAAGGAAGGTATTTCTGTTTAATTACGTATTACGCTGAACCTACAATACATTGGCCACTTGATGAGAAGAGGTGATTCATTGGAAAAAACACTGATGCTGGGAAAGACTGAAGGCAAAAGGAAAAGGAGGTGGGATATTTTTGTCCATTACAGAGAAATATTATCTTTATCTAGTAGAAAAGGTAAAGGTTATAATATAATTCAATAAACCTTTTTGATCTAAATTGCTCTTTTAACTTGAATTCAACCTTCTTCCCTTCTTCCCTGATTGTGATGGTGGTGGTGGTAGTAGTGGTAATGGAGGTTGTAAATATTTCCTCTATACCTCTTGATTTTGGATTAGCAAAGGAAAAATAAATAGGACTATTAAACGTATATTCATACATGCAGAGGAAGAGACCCAGTTCACCTGAGTTCAGTCATTCAGTCATGTCCAACTCTTTGCAACCCCATGGACTGTAGCACAGCAGTCCTCCTTGGCAATCAACAACGCCCGGAGTTTACCAAGACTCATGTCCATTGAGTCGGTGATGACATCCAACCATCTCATTCTCTGTCGTCCCCTTCTCCTCCCACCTTCAAT
Organism: Bos grunniens; assembly: GCF_055505025.1. Taxonomy (NCBI): domain Eukaryota; kingdom Metazoa; phylum Chordata; class Mammalia; order Artiodactyla; family Bovidae; genus Bos; species Bos grunniens. The sequence goes on from NC_141187.1 coordinate 33,325,623, forward strand.
CATTCCCAGCATCAGGGTCTTTTCAAATAAGTCAGTTCTATGCATTAGGTGGCCAAAGTATTGGAGTTTCAGCTTTAGCATCACTCCTTCCAATGAATATTCAGGACTGATTTACTTTAGGATGGACTGGTTGGATCTCGTTGCAGTCCAAGGTACTCCCAAGAGTCTTCTCCAACACCACATTTCAAAGGCATCAATTCTTCAGCACCCAGCTTTCTTTATACTCCAACTCTTACATCCATACATGACTACTGGAAAAACCATAGCCTTGACTAGACTGACCTTTATTGCCAAAGTAATGTCTCTGCTTTTTAATATGTTATCTAGGTTGGTCATCATTTTTCTTCCAAGTAGCAAGCGTCTTTTAATTTCATGGCTGGAGTCACCACCTACAGTGATTTTGGACCCCGCCAAAATAAAGTCTGTCACTGTTTCCATTGTTTCCCAATCTATTTGCCACGAAGTGATGAGACCAGATGGTGACTGCAGCCATGAAATTAAGACACTTACTCCTTGAAAGAAAAGTTATGACCAACCTAGACAGCATATTTAAAAGCGGAGACATTACTTTGCCAACAAAGGTCTGTCTAGTCAAGGCTATGGTTTTTCCTGTGGTCATGTATGGATGTGAGAGTTGGACTGTGAAGAAAGCTGAGCGCCGAAGAATTGATGCTTTTGAACTATGGTGTTGGAGAAGACTCTTGAGAGTCCCTTGGACTGCAAGGAGATCCAACCAGTCCATTCTGAAGGGGATCAGCCCTGGGATTTCTTTGGAGGGAATGATGCTGAAGCTAAAACTCCAGTACTTTGGCCACCTCATGCGAAGAGTTGATTCATTGGAAAAGACTCTGATGCTGGGAGGGATTGGAGGCAGGAGAAGGGGTTAGAAATTGAGTTAGACAAGGCTGTGGTCCTAGTGTGATTAGATTGACTAGTTTTCTGTGAGTATGGTTTCAGTGTGTCTGCCCTCTGATGCCCTCTTGCAACAGCTATCATCTTACTTGGGTTTCTCTTACCTTGGGCGTGGGGTATCTCTTCACGGCTGCTCCAGCAAAGCGCAACCGCTGCTCCTTACCTTGGACGAGGGGTATCTCCTCACTGCCGCCATTCCTGACCTTCAACGGGGGATAGCTCCTCTAGGCCCTCCTGCACCTGTCTTGTCTAACTCAATGAAACTAAGCCATACCCGTGGGGCAACCCAAGACGTTCGGGTCATGATAGAGAGATCTGACAGAATGTGGTCCACTGGAGAAGGGAATGGCAAACCACTTCAGTATTCTTGCCTTGAGAACCCCATGAACAGTATGAAAAGGTAAAATGATAGGATACTGAAAGAGGAACTCCCCAGGTCAGTAGGTGCCCAATATGCTACTGGAGATCAGTGGAGAAATAACTCCAGAAAGAATGAAGGGATGGAGTCAAAGCAAAAAGAATACCCAGCTGTGGATGTGACTGGTGATAGAAGCAAGGTCCGATGCTGTAAAGAGCAATATTGCATAGGAATCTGGAATGTCAGGTCCATGAATCAAGGCAAACTGGAAGTGGTCAAACAAGAGATGACAAGAGTGAATGTAGACATTCTAGGAATCAGCCAACTAAAATGGACTGGAATGGGTGAATTTAACTCAGATGACCATTATATCTACTACTGTGGGCAGGAATCCCTCAGAAGAAATGGAGTGGCCATCATGGTCAACAAGAGTCCGAAATGCAGTACTTGGATGCAATCTCAAAAACGACAGAACGATCTCTGTTCGTTTCCAAGGCAAACCATTCAATATCACAGTAATCCAAGTCTATGCCCCAACCAGTAATGCTGAAGAAGCTGAAGTTGAACAGTTCTATGAAGACCTACAAGACCTTTTAGAACTAACACCCCAAAAAGATGTCCTTTTCATTATAGGGGACTGGAATGCAAAAGTAGGAAGTCAAGAAAGACCTGAAGTAACAGGCAAATTTGGCCTTGGAATACGGAATGAAGCAGGGCAAAGACTAATAGAGTTTTGCCAAGAAAATGCACTGGTCAGAAAAAACACCCTCTTCCAACAACACAAGAGAAGACTCTATACATGGACATGAGCAGATGGTCAACACTGAAATCAGATTGATTATATTCTTTGCAGCCAAAGATGGAGAAGCTCTATATAGTCAGCTAAAACAAGACCAGGAGCTTACTGTGGCTCAGATCATGAACTCCTTATTGCCAAATTCAGACTTAAATTGAAGAAGGTAGGGAAAACCACTAGACCATTCAGGTATGACCTAAATCAAATCCCTTATGATTATACAGTGGAAGTGAGAAATAGATTTAAGGGCCTAGATCTGATAGACAGAGTGCCTGATGAACTATGGATGGAGGTTCGTGACATTGTACAGGAGACAGGGATCAAGACCATCCCCATGGAAAAGAAATTCAAAAAAGCAAAATGGCTGTCTGGGGAGGCCTTACAAATAGCTGTGAAAAGAAGAGAAGCAAAAAGCAAAGGAGAAAAGGAAAGATATAAGCATCTGAATGCAGAGTTCCAAAGAATAGCAAGAAGAGATAAGAAAGCTTTCTTCAGCAATCAATGCAAAGAAATAGAGGAAAACAATAGAATGGGAAAAACTAGAGATCTCTTCAAGAAAATTAGAGATACCAAGGAAACATTTCATGCAAAGATGGGCTCAATAAAGGACAGAAATGGTATGGACCTAACAGAAGCAGAAGATATTAAGAAGAGTTGGCAAGAATACACAGAAGAACTGTACAAAAAAGATCTTCACGACCCAGATAATCACCATGGTGTGATCACTGACCTAGAGCCAGACATCCTGGAATGTGAAATCAAGTCAGCCTTAGGAAGCATCACTATGAACAAAGCTAGTGGAGGTGATGGAATTCCAGTTGAGCTCTTTCAAATCCTGAAAGATGATGCTGTGAAAGTGCTGCACTCAATAGTCCAGCAAATTTGGAAAACTCAGCAGTGGCCACAGGACTGGAAAAGGTCAGTTTTCATTCCAATCCCAAAGCAAGGCAATGCCAAAAAATGCTCAAACAACCACACAATTGCAGTCATCTCATATGCTAGTAAAGTAATGCTCAAAATTCTCCAAGCCAGGCTTCAGCAATATGTGAACTGTGAACTTCCAGATGTACAAGCTGGTTTTAGAAAAGGCAGAGGAACCAGAGATCAAATTGCCAACATCTGCTGGATCATGGAAAAAGCAAGAGAATTCCAGAAAAGCATCTATTTCTGCTTTATTGACTATGCCAAAGCCTTTGACTGTGTGGATCACAATAAACTGTGGAAAATTCTTCAAGAGATGGGAATACCAGACCAGCTGATCTCTCTCTTGAGAAATTTGTATGCAGGTCAGGAAGCAACAGTTAGAACTGCAGATGGAACAACCGACTGGTTCCAGTTAGGAAAAGGAGTATGTCAAGGCTGTATATTGTCACCCTGTTTATTTAACTTATATGCAGAATAAATCATGAGAAATGCTGGACTGGAAGAAGCACAAGCTGGAATCAAGATTGCCGGGAAAATTTCAATAACCTCAGATATGCAGATGACACCATTCTTATGGCAGAAAGTGAAGAGGAACTCAAAAGCCTCTTGATGAAAGTGAAAGTGGAGAGTGAAAAAGTTGGCTTAAAGCTCAACATTCAGAAAACAAAGATCATGGCATCTAGTCCCACCACTTCATGGGAAATAGATGGGGAAACAGTGGAAACAGGGTCAGACTTTATTTTGGGGGGCTCCAAAATCACTGCAGATGGTGACTGCAGCCATGAAATTAAAAGACGCTTACTCTTTGGAAGGAAAGTTATGACCAACCTAGACAGCATATTCAAAAGCAGAGACATTACTTTGCCAACAAAGGTCCGCCTAGTCAAGGCTATGGTTTTTCCTGTGGTCATGTATGGATGTGAGAGTTGGACTGTGAAGACGGCTGAGCGCCCAAGAATTGATGCTTTTGAACTGTGGTGTTGGAGAAGACTCTTGAGAGTCCCTTGGACTGAAAGGAGATCCAACCAGTCCATCTTGAAGGAGATCAGCCCTGGGATTTCTTTGGAGGAAATGATGCTGAAGCTGAAACTCCAGTACTTTGGCCACCTCATGCGAAGAGTTGACTCATTGGAAAAGACTCTGATGCTGGGAGGGATTGGGGGCAGGAGGAGAAGGGGACGACAGAGGATGAGATGGCTGGATGGCATCACTGACTCGATGGACGTGAGTCTGAGTGAACTCTGGGAGTTGGTGATGGACAGGGAGGCCTAGCGTGCTGCGATTCATGGGGTTGCAAAGAGTCGGACACAACTAAATCAGTTCAGAACTGAACTGATGGGATCAGATGCCAAGATCTGCATTTTCTGAATGTTGAGTTCTAAGCCAACTTTTTCACGCTCCTTTTTCACTTTCATCAAGAGGCTCTTTAGTTCTTCTTCACTTTCTGCCATTAGGTTGGAGTCATTTGCATGTCTGAGGTTATTGATATTTCTCCCTGCAATCTTGATTCCAGCTTATGCTTCATGAAGTCCAGCATTTCACATGATGTACTCTGCATATAAGTTAAATAAGCAGCATGATAATATACAGTCTTGACATTATACAGCCTTTCACTATCTTTAACCAGTCCATTGTTCCATGTCCAGTTCTAACTGTTGCTTCCTGAAATGCATACAGATTTCTCAAGAGGCAGGTCAGTTGGTCTGGTATTCAGAACTCTCAGAATTTTCCTCAGTTCGTTGTGGTCCATACAGTCAAAGGCTTTGGCATAGTCAGTAAAGCAGTAGATGTTTTTCTGGAAGTCTCTTGCTTTTTTCATGATCCAATGCATGTTGGCAACTTGATCTCTGGTTCCTCTGCCTTTTCTAAATCCAGCTTGAACATCTGGAAGTTCACAGTTCCTGTACTGTTGAAGCCTGGCTTGGAGACATTTGAGCATTACTTTGCTAGCGTGTGAGGTGAATGCAATTGTGCGGTAGTGTGAACATTCTTTGGCATTGATTTTCTTTGGAATTAGAATGAAAACTGACCTCTTCCAGTCCTGTGGCCAATGCTGAGTTTTCCAAATTTGCTAGCGAATTGAGTGTAGCACTTTCACAGAATCCTCTTTTAGGATTTGAAATAGCTCAACCAGAATTCTATCACCTCTGGTACTTTTGTTTACAGTGATGCTTCCTAAGGCCCACTTGACTTCGCATTCCAGGATATCTGGCTGTAGGTTAAGTGATCACTCCATCGTGTTTATCTGGGTCATGAAGATCTTTTGTATAGTTCTGCGTATTCTTGCCACCTCCTCTTAATATCTTCTGCTATTGTTAGGTCCATACCATTTCTGTGCCCATTTTTGCATGAAATGTTCCTTGGTATCTCTACTTTTCTTGAAGAGATCTCTAATCCTTCACATTCTGTTTTCCTCTATTTCTTTTCATTGATTGTTGAGGAAGGCTTTCTTATCTCTTCTTGCTATTCTTTGAAACTCTGCATTCAGATGCTTATATCTTTCCTTTTCTCCTTTGCTTTATGCTTCTCTTCTTTTCACAGCTATTTGTAAGGCTTCCTCAGACAGTCATTTTGGGTTTTTGCACTTCTCCTTGGGGAAGAGACTCAGGAAAAACTAATTTAAAGACGTGGGTTAGAACTTCAGTTTACATAGTGTCTTCATCAAAGAATTGATTTGTAGAGAAATGACAATGCAAAGAAAAGCAATTTTAGGCTTCTAAGGGCAGCAAACTGTGAGAAGGTAAATATATGGGAGCAAACTAACCCAGGGTTGTTAGCAAATTTCTGTGGAGCCTCTCTACTCTGACATGTCTACAGCCGTCTCCAGGATAGAATTTATATCCTGCCTTAGGCAGAAAAAGAGGAGTAGAGAGGGTTTTTTCTTGCCATTATTGCTTATTAACTGCCTGCTGCTGCTGCTAAGTCGCTTCAGTGGTGTCCGACTCTGTGCAACCCCATAGACGGGCTCCCCTGTCCCTGAGATTCACCAGGCAAGAGTACTGGAGTGGGTTGCTTTTCCTTCTCCAATGCATAAAGTGAAAAGTGAAAGTGAAGTCGCTCAGTCCTTCCTGTCCAACTCTTAGCCCTTCCCTCTCCGACTCTTAGCGACCCCATGGACTGCAGCCCACCAGGCTCCTCCATCCATGGGATTTTCCAGGCAAGAGTACTGTAGTGGGGTGCCATTGCCTTCTCCAATTAACTGCCTCAGTCAGTTCAGTTCAGTTCAGTCGCTCAGTCATGTCCGACTCTTTTCGACCCCATGAATCGCAGCACGCTAGGCCTCCCTGTCCATCACCAACTCCCGGAGTTCACTCAGACTCACGTCCATCGAGTCAGTGATGCCATCCAGCCATCTCATCCTCTGTCGTCCCCTTTCCCTTCTGCTCCCAATCCATCCCAGCATCAGAGTCTTTTCCAATCAATCAACTCTTCGCATGAGGTGGCCAAAGTACTGGAGTTTCAGCTTTAGCATCATTCCCTCCAAAGAAATCCCAGGGCTGATCTCCTTCAGAATGGACTGGTTGGATCTCCCTGCAGTCCAAGGGACTCTCAAGAGTCTTCTCCAACACCACAGTTCAAAGGCATCAATTCTTCGGCGCTCAGCTTTCTTCACAGTCCAACTCTCACATCCATACATGACCATAGGAAAAACCATAGCCTTGACTAGGCGGACCTTTGTTGGCAAAGTAATGTCTCTGCTTTTGAATATGCTATCTAGGTTGGTCATAACTTTCCTTCCAAGGAGTAAGCGTCTTTTAATTTCATGGCTGCAGTCACCATCTGCAGTGATTTTGGAGCCCCCCAAAATAAAGTCTGACCCTGTTTCCACTGTTTCCCCATCTATTTCCCATGAAGTGATGGGGCCGGATGCCATGATCTGCGTTTTCTGAATGTTGAATTTTAAGCCAACTTTTTCACTCTCCTCTTTCACTTTCATCAAGAGGCTTTTTAGTTCCTCTTCAATTTCTGCCATAAGGTGTCATCTGCATATCTGAGGTTATTGATATTTCTCCCGGCATTCTTGATTCCCGCTTGTGCTTCTTCCAGCCCAGCGTTTCTCATGATGTACTCTGCATGTAAGTTAAATAAGCAGGGTGACAATATACAGCCTTGACGTACTGCCTAGGGAGGTAAAATAAGGGAAAGCATTACAATAGTTCTTATAGACAAAGTAGGTGGCTCTGAAAAGAGCCTTTTTCAGTACAGAGAAAGCAGCAGGCTTGGAATTAAGCCCTCTCTCCGCGGATGCGGCGGGCAAGCTGGATGTCCTTGGGCATGATGGTGACGCGCTTGGCGTGGATGGCACACAGGTTGGTGTCCTCGAAGAGTCCCACCAGGTAGGCCTCGCACGCCTCCTGCAGCGCCATCACCGCCGAGCTCTGGAAGCGCAGGTCGGTCTTGAAGTCCTGCGCGATCTCGCGCACCAGCCGCTGGAACGGCAGCTTGCGGATCAGCAGCTCCGTGGACTTTTGGTAGCGGCGGATCTCGCGCAGGGCCACCGTGCCGGGGCGGTAGCGGTGAGGCTTCTTCATGCCGCCGGTGGCCGGCGCGCTCTTGCGGGCCGTCTTGGTGGCCAGCTACTTGCGTGGCGCCTTGCCGCCGGTGGACTTGCGAGCGGTCTGCTTAGTGCGAGCCATGAGGCTAACAGAAAACTGGCAGGAGAGTATTATGCTGCTAGTGCTGCTTCTGACCTTATTTATAGGAGCAAATCAGTTTGATTCCTAGGTCCCGCGCTGTGATGTAATTGGTTCTCACTTTGCCTTTCGGAGAAATATGACCGGATTTCCTTTAAAAATTAAAAGTATAATCGAACTTTTATCCTGAGTCTATAGTCCAGTATAACATGAGTCCATACAGTAATATAACAGTGAAGTTTCATTTAGTACTGATATTAATGTAGTTCATTCATTGCATTTTATGAACAGAAATAACCAACGGACTAAACAATTCTAATCTCGTTATCCGCAAAATTTAAAAATCCCGCCCTGACATGTCACTGGCCAGCTATTCCTCCTTTGTTCTCTTGTTATACTTTTTGACAGGAAATTCATTTGACTATGCATTTATATGTAAAGACATATATCGTGAACAATACACGCAAAACCTCTCAATGAGGCATTACGGTCTTGTTATTTACCTACATGTACGTCATTCATAGCCTACAAGCCCAAGTTTATGTTTTGATATGGAATTCTCTAAACATGGATTTTTTGAATTTACAAATTATACCTTTTGTTATAGGCTAGGTTAGAAAGCTACTAACAAGAATTTTTCTAAGACTTTATGGCGCGTTAAGTGACCAATGGCTAGCAATTTAGCACCTTTTTAGCAAATATGGGAGATACTCTTCCCTTTTTAAACACAATACTTAACACTATAATATTAGCAAATAAAACTTAACTAAGATAATCCATTCGTTTTCATTGGAACACGCCTCCTGTAGTTACTGAGTAGTCCAGCACTTTCCAGAAAAAGTGAGTGGCTCTGAAAAGAGCCTTTGATTTTCAGAACTGGGAATATAATACTGCTAAACGTTTCACTTGCCCTTGGCCTTGTGGTGGCTCTCGGTCTTCTTGGGCAGTAGCACCGCCTGGATGTTGGGCAGCACACCACCCTGAGCGATGGTCACACGACCCAGCAGCTTGTTGAGCTCCTCGTCGTTGCGGATGGCCAGCTGTAGGTGACGCGGGATAATACGGGTCTTCTTGTTGTCCCGGGCCGCATTGCCTGCCAGCTCTAGAATCTCGGCGGTCAGGTACTCCAGCACCGCCGCCAGGTACACCGGGGCCCCGGCACCGACCCGCTCGGAGTAGTTACCCTTGCGAAGCAGCCGGTGAACTCGGCCCACGGGGAACTGAAGTCCGGCCCGCGAAGAGCGGGTCTTCGCTTTTGCTCGGGCTTTCCCTCCTTGCTTCCCTCGCCCAGACATGACAAGCGTTGAGCAAAATCAGAACCGCCACAGGAAAAGCAGAAAAAAAGTGACCTATAAGCTGCAACAAGATGGCAGTTATAGTGCTGGGTGGAATTGCCGCATGCGAGATAGGATTGGTTAAAACCTTCTGTTTTGTGTCTAACCAATAAGAAAAGAGATCTGGTGGAGGTAAGTTTACATAATCTCGTCACGAATGCCTTGTCAAATCAGGTATGAATATTCGTAACCACCTTATTTGCATAGACCGCCTATAAAAGACGAGATTCTATTTACCAGCAGGCATTTCAAGACCTTTCTGTGTTTTTGGTGTTGTTATTATAGACATGCCTGAACCGGCTAAGTCTGCTCCTGCCCCTAAAAAGGGGTCTAAAAAAGCTGTGACCAAGGCCCAGAAGAAGGACGGCAAGAAGCGCAAGCGCAGCCGCAAGGAGAGCTACTCCGTGTACGTGTACAAAGTGCTGAAGCAAGTCCATCCGGACACCGGTATTTCGTCCAAGGCCATGGGAATCATGAACTCTTTCGTCAACGACATTTTCGAGCGCATCGCAGGCGAGGCATCGCGCCTGGCGCATTACAACAAGCGTTCGACTATCACATCCAGAGAGATCCAGACCGCCGTGCGCTTGCTGCTACCTGGGGAGCTGGCCAAGCACGCCGTGTCCGAGGGCACTAAGGCTGTTACCAAGTATACCAGCTCCAAGTAAATACGCTTTGCCACAGTTGACGGAGAATGCAGTGGCACCCCACTAGTCCATGGGGTCGCTAAGAGTCGGACAGGGCTGAGCGACTTCACTTTCACTTTTCACTTTCATGCATTGGAGAAGGAAATGGCAACCCGCTCCAGTGTTGTGGCCTGGAGAATCCTAGGGACGGGGAAGCCTCGTGGGCTGCCGTCTATGGGATCGCACAGAGTCGGACACGACTGAAGCGACTTAGCAGCAGCAGCAGCAGCAGCAGCAGCCGCTGTTAAACCAAAGGCTCTTTTCAGAGCCACTTACATTTTCACTTAAGGAGTTGTATACTCTTTCTGCTCTAATTTGGCTGGGCATATAAAGTGCAGTTATGTTTGGTGCTTGAGATAATGAGATGAGAAGCTTCTATTTTGAGAAGAAGGCTCTTAAGTCTAACATTTACCCAAACTTCCGTTCTGTACTAAATCGGCCAGTTTTTTGTTCTTTTTATATGGTAAGCAAGGGCGGCCGACTAATTGTAGTTTCCAGCTTCCCGCAACCTCTTTTTTCAGGCCAGAGTCTATGTTCCCACATCAGCCTGACCCACAGAATTAAGATCCTAAACTCTTATCAGGCCTTCGCTCCAGGGTTAAAGATGCTTTTCCCTGACATCCCCGCCCTCACCCCCTTCCCCCTCGGCGCCTGCGTATGGCAGGACCCCTTGATTACCTTTGTAAAAACAACCAATAGTTTTCTAGTTTCCTGACTGGACGTTGAAGTGGTGCCAATCTTCCCTTGATTTTCCTTATTTCACTTAGTTTAAAAGTATTAGGCACTTTGATACTCATTGCATTTTCCTTAATCTGGATGTCGCGAGATTTCATAAAAAATGAACAAATTCACCGACAGATGTAGCCTAATGCTGGGAGAGGAGGTTATTCTTGTAAAAAGACTTCTTGATGTGTTGAGAGATCTGTAGATGTGAAATGTTTTTCAATTCTATTTGGACATCTTTGAAAGAACATTGCCTCAGAAGAACATTGGTTGGAATTTGAATTTTGTGAGGTAAATAATCTTTGGTTCTCACAGCCTCACTTTCTTACTGTAAAAATGAATATTATGGGAGTTCCCTGAGTTGTCCAAAGGTTAGGACTCGGCTTTTTCACTGCCTTGGCCTGTTCAATCCCTGGGAGGGAAACTAAGATCCTGCCAGCCCTGTGGAGCAGCTCCCCACAGCACTACCCCCCTCCTCCCCCCCAAAAAAATTATTGTAACCAACTCCATTGACAACACTTTTGTGTGAAAAAAATGCAATAATTGTAATAAACACAAACATGTTAGATAGATATACAACTCATGAAGTTATTTATGGACATTATGAGGTTAATTTTTTCCATCATTCCTACACTTTACATATAAGAAAGACAAGTTTTTGAAGTAGTATTATACTCAGAAGTAATAATAATACTATAATGAGTGAGTAAAGTTCTGCTGCATGAAATTAGACATTCTTTTGTTCAGTAGGACCCTATGGGGCCTTCTGTGGAAAATTCTTCATGAGATAGGAATACCAGACCACCTTACCTGCCTCTTGAGAAATCTGTAGGTAGGTAAAGAATTAACAGTTAGTCTGGACATGGAACAACAGACTGATTCCAAACTGGGAAAGGAGTACAAGGCATCTGGTCCCATCACATCATGGAAAATAGATGGCGAAACAATGGAAACAGCGATAGGCTTTCTTTTCTTTTCTTTCCAAAATCACTGCAGATGGTGACTGCAGCCATGAATTTAAAAGACGCTTACTCCTTGAAAGAAAAGCTATGACCAACCTAGACAGCATATTAAAAAGCAGAGACTTTACTTTGCCAACAAAGGTCCATCTGGTCAAAGCTATGGTTTTTCCAGTAGTCATGTATGGATGTGAGAGTTAGAGTATAAAGAAAGCTGAGCACTGAAGAATTGATGCTTTTGAACTGTGGTGTTGGAGGATACTCTTGGGATTCCCTTGGACTGCAAGATCAAACCAATCAATCCTAAGGAAAATCAGTCCTGAATATTCATTCATTGAAAGGATTGATGCTGAAGCTGAAGGTTCAATACTTTGGCCACCTGATGTGAAGCACTGACTCATTGGAAAAGACCCTGATGTTGGATAAGATTGAAGGCAGGAGTATAAGGGGATGACAGAGAATGAGATGGTTTGCTGACATCATGGACTCAATGGACATGAGTTTAAGCAAGCCCAGGGATTTGGTGATGGACAGGAAGCCTGGTGTCCTGCAGTTCATGGTGTCACGAAGAGTCGAACACAACTGAGCAACTGAGCTGGACTGATGGGGCCTTCCCCCATAACCTTTGTTTTAGATCCTCTCTGAGGTATCTTCCCTGATAGTTCAGTTGGTAAAGAATCTGCCTGGAATGCAGGAGACCCTGCATTTCTCGATCCGGAAGATCTGCTGGAGTGGAATAGGCTACTCACTTCAGTATTATGGCCTGGAGAGTTTCACGGACTGTATGGTCCATTGACATGTATATTCCATAGGGTCACAAAGACTTGAGCAGGACTGAGCGACTTTCACTGAGGTATCAACATTTGATGCAATCTTTCTGACTTCTTTTGCAGAAGTGAAAACCCTTCCACTGAATGGAAGATGTTAACTACTTCATGACCATGACCACCTAGCTCCATGCCTCCTGGAGCCTAAAGTGAAGTGAAGAGGCTCAGACACATCTGACTCTTTGCGACCCCGTGGACTGTAGCCTAACAGGCTCCTCCATCCATGGGATTCTTTAGGCAAGAATACTGGAGTGGGTTGCCATTTCCTTCTCCAGGGGATCTTCCTGAACCAGTGGTCAAACCCGGGTCTCCTGCATTGCAGGCAACGCTTTACCCTCTGAACCACTAGGGAAGCCTGGAAACGAAGATCTGATCAGTTTAACACTTGTAACACCACTCTGTTACTCTTTATAAGTCAGTGAGAGAATTTTGTATAATCTAATCAAATACCCTGGGAAACCACTTCCCTCAGCTCGCTTTTAAAAACCCAGGAGCTTGAGGCTTTTTAGGGCCTGAACCACCTCTCATTGCAAGGCTTTAGAAAAAGCCTTTCTCTATTCCCAACGCCAAAGTTTCAGTTTGGCCTCACTGTGCGTTGGGCCCAGGAGACCGAATTAACATTTCTGCTATTAAAACCTAGACACCCTAGCTAAAAAAGGAAATGTAAACTGTTGCTGTTAAAGCAATGTCAAAATTATGTGAGTCTGCAGCATTTAGGAAGCATTTACTAGTATCTATAGTCATTTTCATATTTACCCTTCTAAATTTCAGATATGTAGTTATAATCTTAAAGAACATCATTGAATAAATACATTAATCAATAATTCTTAAACACGTGTAGGTGCATTAATTTTTGGTTGGGGTCTGATAAATTATCACAATTATAGTGGCTTAAAACAATACATTTATAATTTTATGGTTCTTTAGATCAACATTCAGAAATGAATCTCATTGAGGTAAAATCAAGCTGTCAGAGTAAGAGTGAATCTGTTTCCATGCCTTTTGTGACACCTGGAGTGTTCTTTGTTCCTTTGCTCATGGCACCTTTCCTAGATTTGAAAGTAAGCAATATCTGGCCAAATCATTTTCATGCTGCCTTCTCTCTGGATATGCATTCTGATTCCCTCTTCCACTGATAAGGGCCCTTGTATTATATTAGGTTCACTTGGGTTCTCTAGGATAACCTTCTATTTATTTATTTGGCCTCACCACCCAGCATGTGGGATCTTAGTTTACCAACTAGGCATCAAACCCCTGCCCCCTGCAGTGGAAGCATGGAGCCCTAACCACTGGACCACCAGGGTACTCCCTAGGATAGCCCTATTTAAAGTCAAATGATAAGTAACCTAAATGGCATCTGCAATCTTAATTCCCATTTGTTATGTGTCCCAACATATTCATAGACTACAGAGATTAAAAGGTAGACAAAATTGCGGAGGCATCATTGTATCTAGCACAGTAAATGACAGTATTTTTAAAATTTGACAGAATGTTATATATTTTGCTTTTGGCGGGAGGAGGAACATATGGACACATTATTGTATGTAATTTCTGGGAGTTCGTATACTCCACTAAAGCTCATGTAGTAGACCTGGTTTAGGTATTTACCCCTGGGACTATAGAAAGCAAAAATTGTCTATTTACAATAATATGAAGTCTTAAGTACAGCTATATGGTTTAGTTTTCATTCTTTCAATATATATATGTATATGTAATAAATATGTATTATATATTTATATTTATTATTTTTATATATTATATATATATATGTTGTTGCTTTTCTTCTTTATGTATATTGTGTTATTTGAATGTTTGCATACATTTTTGTGTATGTTGTGTTGTAAACTTAAGTGTACTTTGAGTGGGAAGCCTGCCATTCATGAGAAAGTAATTTACACAATGTTATAGGCTATTATGACTTTTTTCCTACCAGGGTTGAAATCCTAAAGTATTTTAAAATATACTCCTAGCATTTGTTCAATATGGAATGTCATTTATAGCGGTTTATAACCTTAAGCAGATTTGTAAATGGGGATTCTCTGGTGGCTCAGCAGTAAAAAATCCACCTGCAAGGCAGGAGACGTGGGAGAGGAGGCTTGGGTCTCTGGTCTTGGAAGAACCCCTAGAGGAGGGCATGTAACCCACTCCAGTACTCTTGCCTGGAGAATCACATGCACAGAAAAGCCTGGTGGGCTAAAGTCCAGTAGTCGTAAAGAGTTAGACACGACTGAAGTGACTAAGCACACACACTCCCAGGTTTGTAATTATGAGAAAGGCTAAGTTATAATGACTGTTATATATGTGTTCACATGACAGGAGAGTGTTGGTAACTGAAATGACGTATGAATTGTTTTTCCATTAATTTTTTTTTTGCTGACCGAGATGAAAACAATCATATGAAATCCATCTTGGGAGAAAGTAACATAGTTTAAGGGAGAGGATGCACCAAAATACCTTCTGGGCATTTCTTTCCTGAACTGCCAGTGTTATGAATCCCAATATGGTAGTTTGGCAATGGTCTAACTTTTCATTAGAGAAACCTTGGACAAATTCTCTTTACAACTAAATGGCCCTATTCTGGAAATGGTGATACTCACTTTTCAACCACTATGTTCATTAATTGCCTTGTTCCCATTAATATTTTGAAAAGTTATATTGCTTTAAGCAAATAAATTGAATACATGTACATTTTCTTCTTACCACAACACTAATACAAGAAGCATTGCATTACATTCCCTATATGGCACATGCCACATGGTCAGCCTGCTCCTGGTGTCACAGCCAGGACCACACCCTGAACACAGGGCGCCTGCTGCGGAAGAAGCTGGTGGGTGGGTTCTGCATCCAAGCCTCCAGATCCTGGGCAGGCCTGGCCTTCCCCCGCCATGCTCTGCTTCCTTGACTGGAAAGGTCCCAGAACTGCCTCCCAAGTGCTATACTGGCTGGAAATTTGGGGTTTGAGTTGGGGCTGCTGGGTGAGGTGAGGGTGGGAGCTTTAGCTCTCTACTGCTCAGCAAGGCCTTTCAGCACCTGGACACTCTGGGACTGGGAAGCCTGTCGGTGCTTGGGCTGTGAGCAGGTGCCGCTCCCCACCAAATCGCATCTCCTCACCTGTAAAATGGATGCGTACACTAGCCCCCGGGAGATTGCAGCAGACAGCAGTGCCTCTCCGCTTACCCTGGTCGGCCTGTCACAGGCTCTGCCCGCAGCGGGGATGTCTCCCCCACTGCATGCAGCTTGGTTGGTCTGGTGTTTGGAATCACTCGGCCCTGCGTCCAGTACGCTCCGACCACCTTGTCCACTACGGACCTGGCAAGCCCACCTTGCACTGATTAAAAAAAAAAAAAAGCAGCATTGTAAAACTAAAGTTGCTCTTTTCATGAATTCAGTTTGTAAAGCACACTACTACACCAGTTCAGAAGTTCAGATGATACTTGCATGTCCACACTTGGCTAACGTTCAGTTAGTGAGCAGTGAAACAAAACAAAACAAAAAAAGGCCATGTTACTACTAAACTAAATTAAAAGAACATGATTGTGTTTTCAACCTAATGGTCTGTGTATCGGGAGTGTTAGCACCACAGAGCACCAAGCTGCTTTTGGAGAAAGTAATGGCAAGAAAACCTAATTTTGGCAACCGGTAGTTGTTACAACGCTTCTACTGAAAAAGTGGGTGGCTCTTAAAAGAGCCTTTGGAATCAAATATGAAAAACGCCCCTTTGTCGGGATCACTTGGAGCTGGTGTACTTGGTGACAGCCTTGGTGCCCTCAGACACCGCATGCTTGGCCAGCTCCCCGGGCAGCAGCAGACGCACTGCGGTCTGGATCTCCCTGGATGTAATAGTCGAACGCTTGTTGTAATGTGCCAGGCGAGACGCCTCGCCCGCGATGCGCTCAAAGATGTCGTTGACGAAGGAGTTCATGATGCCCATAGCCTTGGAAGAGATGCCGGTATCCGGATGGACTTGCTTCAGCACCTTGTACACGTACACTGAGTAGCTCTCCTTGCGGCTACGCTTGCGCTTCTTGCCATCCTTCTTCTGGGCCTTAGTCACCGCCTTTTTAGAGCCCTTTTTAGGAGCAGGAGCGGACTTAGCTGGTTCAGGCATAGCTAACAAACGGAGCAACTTCCAATCAGAATAAAAATTGTGCTGCTGTTACAGTGGTCGTGATATTTGTAGAAGTAGTATGCAAATATGGTATGTAAAATCTTGCATTCTGATTGGATAAATTTTGCTAGTTATTATGGCGGTATGCAAATTATGTGCCATCAGTTTTCGTTTTTAATTGGTTGCTACCTTGAAGACACTTTAGCCAATCGAACTGCGTAACTTACAATTCGGCTTACAAGTATAATTGCCTCTGATTTGCTAAGATAATTTGTGTTCCTTTTTCTTTTCTTTTGCTGGTTGTGTTGGTGAGACTATTAAGATGTCTGGACGGGGAAAACAAGGTGGCAAGGCTCGAGCTAAGGCCAAGACCCGCTCTTCGCGGGCCGGACTTCAGTTTCCCGTGGGCCGAGTGCATCGTCTGCTTCGCAAAGGGAACTATGCCGAGCGGGTCGGGGCGGGGGCACCGGTGTATCTGGCGGCCGTGCTGGAGTACTTGACGGCCGAGATCTTGGAGCTGGCGGGCAACGCGGCCCGGGACAACAAGAAGACCCGCATCATCCCGCGTCACTTGCAGCTGGCCATCCGCAACGACGAGGAGCTCAACAAGCTGCTGGGCAAAGTCACTATCGCTCAGGGCGGCGTCCTCCCCAACATCCAGGCGGTGCTGCTCCCTAAGAAGACCGAGAGTCACCATAAGGCCAAGGGCAAGTAAACTGGAATATTCCAAGTTCTTGTTCCTTGAGCATTCAGTCTTAGACAAAGGCTCTTTTCAGAGCCACCCACGTGTTCATTAAAAGGGCTTACATTATTTTTTAAGCCGAATGATTTTCAGTGCAATTTGTCCATCTTGGAAGTGCTGAAATATTGGTGTCAGTATTTACACTTTGAAACACCAAACTAATCACCCAGTTTAAAATCTTAAAAAAATTCCTCTTAAGTATGTGATCTACAGAAGCCGTATGTAACAAGTAACTTGATCAATTCAACAGGTCCTCAGGGTTGTAAATCTTGAGAAAAGGGTTGCAATAAGATAATGAGTAGATAATGAAAGTTGACATGGAGATATAGTTAGTGACCTACAGGTTGTGAAAGTCACTCCTTTAGTACTACTCCTTGTTGAAAGGAATTGTTTTGCATTATAGTGGGATAAATTGATATGCAATTCACACTTTGGCTTTTAATAGCCAGTCTCTACTAAGCTGGGCCCTAGTTAATTGTGAATAAGCATACAGTATTGGATAGCCTGGATTTAAAATTTATTTAGGTACGGCTTAATACAGGGTCACCTTGAGTTCAAGGAGCAAACAGTTACATTTGGGTTAATACAATAGGAAGTGTGAAATTATTCCAGGGTTAATGGTTTTTTGTGCATCATCGAAAATTCTGTACAAAGAATTAAGAATCTCTAATGAGAACTGAACCCTGAACAGGCCCCAATTTGTCTGTGGTTTAGGGTTGCTATATGTTTCAGAAAGCAGCTTGTCTCCTGTGAAGACAAAGTCCTCTTCTTTGATAGAATATTTAACTAATATAGTTGGGTTTCGCATCTTCTAGGTAGAGTTCAGAGATTGAGACCTGGGCTTTCATTTGAGGTAGAGGTAACCAGACCATCCAGACTCGGATGTAGTTACCCACAGAACGTTTCACTGTTAACCCAGTATGGATTCATGGCAGTTACAGTAGTTGACACCTTCAGTTCAGTTCAGTTGCTCAGTCGTGTCTGCCTGTTTGCGACCCCATGAATCGCAGCACGCCAGGCCTTCCTGTCCATCACCAACTCCCGGAGTTTGCTCAAACTCATGTCCATGGAGTCAGTGATGCCATCCAGCCATCTCATCCTCTGTCATCCCCTTCCCCTCCTGCCTCCAATCCCTCCCACCATCAGAGTCTTCTCCAATGAGTCAACTCTTCGCATGAGGTGGCCAGAGTATTGGAGTTTCAGCTTTAGCATCAGTCCTTCCAATGAACACCAAGGACTGATCTCCTTTAGAATGGACTGGGTGGATCTCCTTGCAGTCCAAGGGACTCTCAAGAGTCTTCTCCAACACCACAGTTCAAAAGCATCAATTCTTTGGTGCTCTGCTTTCTTCACAGTCCAACTCTCACATCCATACATGACCACAGGAAAAACCATAGCCTTAACTAAACGGACCTTTGTTGGCAAAGTAATATCTCTGCTTTTGAATATGCTATCTAGGTTGGTCATAACTTTCCTTCAAAGGTGTAAGCGTCTTAATTTCATGGCTGCAGTCATCATCTGCAGTGATTTTGAAGCACCCCCCAAATAAAGTCTGACACTGTTTCCACTGTTTCCCCATCTATTTGCCATGAAGTGATGGGACCAGATGCCATGATCTTCGTTTTCTGAATGTTGAGCTTTAAGCCAACTTTTTCCACTCTCTTCTTTCACATTCATCAAGAGGCTTTTCACTTTCTGCCATAAGGGTGGTGCCATCTGCATATCTGTGGTTATTGATATTTCTCCTGGGAATCTTGATTACAGCTGTGCTTCTTCCATCCCAGCGTTTCTCATGATGTACTACTCTGCATATAAGTTAAATAAGCAGAGTGACAATATACAGCCTTAATGTACTTTTCCTATTTGGAACCAGTCTGTTGTTCCATGCCCAGTCCTAACTGTTGCTTCCTGACCTGCATATAGGTTTCTCAAGAGGCAGGTCAGGTGGTCTGGTATTCCCATCTCTTTCAGAATTTTCCACAGTTTATTGTGATCCACACAGTCAAAGGCTTTGGCATAGTCAATAAAGCAGAAATAGATGTTTTTCTGGAACTCTCTTGCTTTTTCCATGATCCAGCGGATGCTGGCATACTGAAAGAGGAACTCCCCAGGTCGGTAGGTGCCCAATATGCTACTGGAGATCAGTGGAGAAATAACTCCAGAAAGAATGAAGGGATGGAGCCAAAGCAAAAACAATACCCAGTTGTGGATGTGACTGGTGATAGAAAAAAGGTCCGATGCTGTAAAGAGCAATATTGCATAGGAACCTGGAATGTTAGGTCCATGAATCAAGGCAAATTGGAAGTGGTCAAACAGGAGATGGCAAGAGTGAACGTCGACATTCTAGGAATCAGCAAAATAAAATGGACTGGAATGGGTGAATTTAACTCAGATGACCATTATATCTACTACTGTGGGCAGGAATCCCTTAGAAGAAATGGAGTAGCCATCATAGTCAACAAAAGCGTCCGAAATGCAGTACTTGGATGCAGTCTCAAAAACGACAGAATGATCTCTCTTCGTTTCCAAGTTGACTCCTTAATAGTTTCTAAAAGGTGTTACGTCTTTCCAGGTGTCTTTAGTCTTCCTTTTCCCCATATCTTAGAGATATAATCAGATCACAACCTATATGGATGTAAAATCTGAAACTTTTATATATCATTAATATACATTGTACTGTAATTCTAGGGATTCCTTTCTACTATGGCCACAGCTCTCACTCCAAGCAAAAAATTGACACTGGTACATGATGGCTTGGAGTGAACTGTAAGAGCCCATCCAGTGACTGCCAAGGGAAAGCCATTTAGGTCTTATGGGGAAGTTAGAAAAGGGAGGGTTCGGGGGCCTGGTTTGGCGGTTACAATAAAATTCCAGGCATCTTTCCAACTTCTGCTTTCATCTGATCTCTGAACCCCTAAAGTAATGGTTCTCAATCCTATCACATATAACACTCTTCCTATAACAAATACTGTAAGTACTTTTTTTTCCTATACTTATACTGACGTGGAATTTATAGATAATATAATCTACCAATACATATCTTAACTGTAAATATATAAAAGAAAAGGAAAGTATTTTGTTAAAAATTAAAAGATAGTAGAAATTGATGCAAAATTAGCCTTACTAAATTTGAATGAGTATATAAAAATAACTTGACCAATCACGTGTAACATACGCCTTTTCAGAAAGTGATCAAACGAAAGCCAGTCTCAGGTGCCAAATTTAAATTTTTTTATTCCACGAACAACATTAAGCATTGTGATAATTTGTGTTAAATTCTGCGTAGAAAAGCCACAGAACATTGTAAAGAAATGGCATAAGGAGAAGGAGGCGAGAAAAGGTTGAAAACAGCGATTCAAACGAAGGCTCACGTCATCGGGGATGAACTTGTGTACCAATGCCTTCACCGCCAGCCATAAGGAACAATTGACTTGTCCAATCAGAACGGGACTCTCTTTATATATACTGGAAGAAAGGGGCAGGGCTTCGTTTTTCCATCAGTTAGCTGCTTTTGGGAAATCTGTAATGGCTCGCACTAAGCAGACCGCTCGCAAGTCCACCGGCGGCAAGGCGCCACGCAAGCAGCTGGCCACTAAGGCGGCCCGCAAGAGCGCGCCGGCCACCGGCGGCGTGAAGAAGCCGCACCGCTACCGCCCCGGCACGGTGGCCCTGCGCGAGATCCGCCGCTACCAGAAGTCCACGGAGCTGCTGATCCGCAAGCTGCCGTTCCAGCGGCTGGTGCGCGAGATCGCACAGGACTTCAAGACCGACCTGCGCTTCCAGAGCTCGGCGGTGATGGCGCTGCAGGAGGCGTGCGAGGCCTACCTGGTGGGACTCTTCGAGGACACCAACCTGTGTGCCATCCACGCCAAGCGCGTCACCATCATGCCCAAGGACATCCAGCTTGCCCGCCGCATCCGCGGGGAGAGGGCCTAGATGTCCCCCCCCCGCCATCAGTACCAATTTTCAACCCAAAGGCTCTTCTCAGAGCCACCACTTTTTCTGTTAAAGAGTTGTGTACTGGTATCTCCATTTCGAGGGAAGAGAAACTTACCGGAAGAGGTATTATTACAAGCTCTTTAATAAGATGAGTTGGGTGGCTCTGAAAAGAGCCTTTAGGAAACTAATCCTTATTATTTATTGTCCTACTTTTTGGGGGTCGCCTTTTTAGGCTGGACCGCTTTAGGCTTGGCTACCTTGGGCTTATTAACTTTAGCCTTGACTGGACTCTTGGCCGCCTTGGGCTTAGCTGTCTTCACCTTTTTCGGGCTTTTGGCCACTTTCTTCGCCCCAGTAGCAGGCTTCACCTTCTTCAAGGTCGTCTTAGCGGTTTTCTTCGGGGTGGCCGCACCCGTGGATTTCTTGGGCTTCTTAGCCGCCCCGGCAGCCTTCTTGGGCTTGGCCGCGCCCGCCTTCTTCTCCTTGGGCTTGGCCTCCCCGGTGGCCGCCTTCTTGTTGAGTTTGAAAGAGCCGGAAGCCCCGGTGCCCTTGGTCTGCACCAGGGTGCCCTTGCTCACCAAGCTCTTGAGACCCAGCTTGATGCGGCTGTTGTTCTTCTCCACATCGTAGCCGGCGGCCGCCAGTGCTTTCTTGAGCGCAGCCAGAGACACGCCGCTGCGTTCCTTGGAGGCGGCGACAGCCTTGGTGATGAGGTCGGACACCGAGGGCCCAGCGGCCTTGCGCTTCGGGGCACTGGTGGACTTGCGCGCCTTTTTCTTCACCGGTGTCTTCTCCGCAGGAGAAGGAGCAGGAGGCGCGGCAGGTACAGTTTCAGACATAATTGTCAATTTGGTTTCCTAACAGTAAAAAAATAATATCTCAGGGTTGAGTAGCCAGGCCTCCGAGCGTCTCTATATTTATACACACAGCGCTACTGCTCGCTGATTGGTTCCCAGCTGTCTTCATCTTGACAGCGACCTAGTCTCAGCTCTGTCCCGGAATTGTGTTTTTTACAATTCAAGAAAGCAAAATATAAAAAATTTCCTGTGGAGGCATCACACCAAGTATATTCTACAATGAACCAGGACACCTCAAGGTTTGAGACTTTTGTGGTTACTTCCTCCAGTTTTTACCACTTTGTTCAAAGCCTTTTTCAAAAGCCTCTAACATTCGTGCAGATTCAGAGGTCAGAGGGACAACTTTTTGATTTTCTTTTAAAATACGAATATTCTCTTTATGCCTTCAATAACACGCTCTCAAGTGACATTCTATAGATTCTTGGTTTTTCATGCCTTCAACATTGGCTTGATTCTTATTGAGATTTGCCCAGAAAATCTGTTTCATATGAGGAGAAATAACACAGAGTCTTTCACTTCTCTACAAAAAGCTGTAGTAAAGGCTCCTTGGAATAGTAGCAATATCTGATAAGAAAAGTCATTATTTAGTTTGAAAAAGTTTTATCATAGCTTCTTGTGACTATTTAGAGGGTTAGTTAATTTGGGGACTTTAGGCATTCAAAATTTGTCTAGGAAAATGGCAAAAGCAATAACCAATGATCAACTTGTCATGATAATTGTGCTTGTGTTGCACTAGCTGATGGCAGAGAAAATCCATGTAAAGACTGCTTTATGGGTTTTAAAAATTATTTCATTTACCTTGATTTTACTAAGAAGGATCACTTATTAAAATGTTCACAAGCTCTTGAGTTCTGACTTCTGTCATGCTTCTGGAAGATAACTTTGAGAAAGTAAGTAACAGAATTAAGGAATATACACATGTACAACACTCACACACATACATAATTCCCTTAAGAGAGGGAAATTTAAAAGCATTTATATTCACTACTATGTTTATTTAATCAGGGATATAAGTTTATAGGAAACACATTGTAGCTTATACTTTCTGTTCACTAGGAAATAGATTGATGGTAAAAAGTAAAAAGAGCTTTGATTTTCTTCTTCACTCCTCAAACTATGTCTTTAACATATTATGTTTATTTTGAAGCAGCCTTGGACTTCTTTGTATTTTTGATAAAGCTTATGAGCCCCTTTCCAGAATAGTGCTTTTTAGTGCTTAATTTATATAGGATTACAAAGGAAAACAGTTATATTAAAATATCATTATCAAATTTATTGAAAAATCCAAATTGGTAAGGTATTCATGTGTTCTTCTTTATTAATTCATTACATAACAAGATTACCCATACAACCAAGTTTAGAAGGTGTAATATATTTAAACAATATGAGAGATGGAGATTGACAGCTGCATCTGCGACTTGATATGAATATAGCTCAGGTCCTGTCACCCACACTGTTTGTTGCCTGCATTCAGAATAGGAGGAAATGCTAAAGTTTGGTTGTAGTATAATAAAAATAAAGTTGGAGTTTTTCTTCTATACAATGATCATATAGATGGATTCATCTATATGTCCCAGGTTAAGAACTCTATTCTAGAATTTGTTTCTGTGCATTGTACACTCATGGAGCAGCTTTGATAATCTTGGTTGTCCTCACAGACCATAGAGCTTTGATAAACTTGGTCCTCCTCACAGATCATGGAGAAAAAGCAAAAAAAAAAAAAAAATCTATCTAAGTCATCTGGAACTCAAAGGAATTAACCATTCATTAAATCTTTATGTGGGCTTCCTTGGTGGCTCACACAGTAAAGGAACTGCCTGCAATGTAAGAGACTGGGGCTTGATCCTTGGGTGGGGAAGATCTGGAGGAGGGAATGGCTACCCACTCTGGTATTCTTGCCTGCAGAATTCCATGGACAGAGGAACCTGGCGGTCTATAGTCTATGGAGTCGCAAAGAGTCAGACAGGACAGAGCAACTAACACATTTAAAAAAAAAACTTCCAAATTTTTATGTGTTATTTTGTGGAATCCTTAAAGGAAGGTTTTAGTAAACTAATTACTTAGACTTTCACTTTAGAGGCATGAATTTTGAATGCAGGAGTTGAGAGAAGACAGGATACTGTAATATGTCATAATAAATAATGCTGAGTAATTGCTTCTTTGCAGATGTTTTAAAAAAGTTGTATTGTCTCTTTTAAATTTCAGTGCTCTATAATTTGCACTTTCTTATACATTTAAAAGGAAAAAAAAAAACAAACGTACAGACTGCTCAAGGTCACAAACCAGTACGTGGAGCAGGCTGTCTCGAGTTTGACTGGAGTAATGCCACCGGCTTGCAGAAACAGAATGTGGTTACATATATAATGCCAGATACAACTTGTTTGTAAATTACTTTATAATCATACCACAAATTTTGGGCTTACAGCCCAATAAGTTTTTTTAATTCACTTTTGGATATACATATTTATAAATCTCCAGTGTAGCACTCAATGGATTTGTTTAAATCCGTAAAGAACTTCATGGTGGGCTGCCATCTCTGGGGTCGCACAGAGTCGGACACGACTGAAGCGACTTACCAGCAGCAGCAGCAAAGGACAATAGCATGGGCTATCTGATTATTTCATACTATAGGAAGTCTGAAGAACAAGTCTCAGGCTTCTTTGGGGAAAGTGTATGAACTGTTGCCTCACTTAATGGCTGCCCGTTTTGTATGCACGCACAAACACAGATATCCATAAATAGGAAAAAATTTTATATTCCATTTCCATGATCCAGCCGCTGCAGGCGCCTTGCCTAGCTGCTACAGCTGTGACCAAGCGACAAATAAGCGAAGGGCGGGAACTGAATGTGGTTACCGCCCCTGCTCTTGCGTTTTCAAACAGGTCCGTTCCGTTACTATAAATGCTCTCTAAAGGCGCCCTTAATCCTGTTCGCTGTTCAATCTGCGGTTCATAATGTCTGGACGCGGTAAAGGCGGAAAGGGGCTCGGAAAAGGTGGTGCTAAGCGCCATCGTAAAGTTCTGCGAGATAATATCCAGGGCATCACTAAGCCCGCCATTCGTCGCCTGGCCCGCCGTGGTGGTGTTAAACGGATTTCTGGGCTCATCTACGAGGAGACCCGCGGGGTGCTGAAGGTGTTCCTGGAGAACGTGATCCGGGACGCGGTCACCTACACCGAGCACGCCAAGCGCAAAACTGTCACCGCCATGGACGTGGTCTACGCGCTCAAGCGCCAGGGACGCACTCTCTACGGCTTCGGCGGTTAAGTTCCAGGCAGCCATTTGGCATAGTCTAATAAAACCAAAGGCCCTTTTCAGGGCCACTTATCCATTCACTTAAAGAGTTTTGCGCTTTATGATGTAGTATGGAGGTGTTTAGGCTACTACTGCTTCTAGTCCATAGCCTTACATTGACGTACGTTCCCCTTCCACCCCGCGTTTCAGATTAGTTGCAGACCACCAGAGCTGGTATACAACCTCAAGCTGAACTTTTATTTGATATACTTTGAAATGTATATTTAGCGGTTAGTGGTTAAGAGGCCAGCTCAGTGTGGTAGACATTTTGCATAGCCGTTAGTGAAAAAGCTGAAAGGCGTCTAGAAACAAAAGTCTCATGCTAGAAAAATGGAAAAGTCTAGATAGGAATTTTTGAACTGAAGATATTAAAACAGTATGCCTTCTCGGACATAACAATAAAGGGGAGTGTGTGCCCATAAACTATTTTGAAGGCTGTTAAATTCTAGAAAAAACTACTTGGTAATTAAGATTGTAAATCGACTGTGTATATTTATTCATTATAGAGAGTGTAGTTAGGGTTCTTTCTTGAGTTTTAAAGTGGAATGGAGACAGACTGACTTGTCTCTGCTTCTCTGAACTGTCCTCCCATCCCAAAGGATCTCTTACTTGAACCTTTTATTAAGGTTGATAGAAGTGCTTCATACAAAAAATACAGGTTTATGTTCCCACTCCAGTATTGTTACCTGGAGAATCCCCATGGACCGAGGCCCTTGGTGGGCTACAGTCACCACTGAGCAGCTAAGCACACTGCACACGTTTACAAAGTTGTTATTATGTTGGCTCTAAATATTTAGAGTTTAAATATTTAATAATCTAGTCCCTTGGACTGCAAGGAGATCCAACCAGTCCATCCTGAAGGAGATCAGTCATGGGTGTTCATTGGAAGGACTGATGTTGAAGCTGAAACTCGAATCCTTTGGCCACCTGATGCGAAGAGCTGACTCATTTGAAAAGACCCTGATGCTGGGAAAGATTGAGGGCAGGAGGAGAGGGGGACGACAGAGGATGAGATGGTTGGATGGCATCACCGACACGATGGACATGGGTTTGGGTGGACTCCGGGAGTTGGTGATGGACAGGGAGGCCTGGCGTGCTGTGGTTCATGGGGTTGCAAAGAGTCGGACACGACTGAGCGACTGAGCTGAACTGAACTGAATCTATGCCATTGAATAAATAGTTTATTAGATTTTAAAGAAACAGTCTCAATACCATTCCTCAGTGATAAAAAGAAGGAAACCTTGTGCACAGGGATGCTATTCTTTTTCTCTTTCCTTGGATAAGTCATTTAAACCTGTGTATGACTCTGTTTCCTTATCTGTAAAATGGAGATAACTTTAATTCCTATCTTATAGTTTCAGGGGTGAATGACATTAAATAGTACTTCATATTTTGGCCACTGCCTGTCACATCGTAAATGATGTATGTTTTGGCTGTTGTTATTTGCGTTATTGGTATTCTTATTTCTCATGTCATCAAAGAGACACGGAGAAAAAGAAAGTGGCATTTGAACCATGATGACATACATTTGAAGTCTTGAATAATCATTTTCTATAGTTGTGGTCTTTAGCAAACTGCTAACCACTGTTCCCTTATCTGTAATGTAGGAGTAAATTCATATTTTTGTGAGGATTGAGTGAAACAACCTAGGAATATGTTTATGTATATGTTCAACAAATATAGTTTACATATGTTCTTAAGAAATTGAAAGTGTACAAATGGAAGTTCTTTTGTACAAATTGATGTAAACATAAAAAAACAAAGAATTCCAGATAATTAAAAAAAAAACTTTCTAGAAAGTTAAATTTGCTGACTATATTTAAGGAATTACTGAACACTTAGGCCTTTTTCTTCAGTCCCTTTTTTTTCAGTTTTAGGAAAGCAAATCTGATTAATCCAGGTGGGCAGATGCCTACATCAATCAAATATGATGGCCCAAGATAGAAGGTAACAAGATAATGGCCACACATGGGGCTCAGTCCTAAGTAGAGTTTTTTCCAGGCCATAAACTCATTTTTATCACCCAGAAACTCCTGTGTTCGCTTTTTCTTCACCATATATTAGATGTTCTCAAAACCTACTACATAAAGAGCATCTTAATTTGCTGGGCATTTTTTTTTTGTAAGGTAAGTTCTCACATCTCCCAGGGCTAATGAAATAGAAACTTTGGGAATGGGGACAGCAATCTATCCTTTAACAAGCCATCTGGGTGATTCTGATGTATACTCAAGTTCTTTATAGATTCAGTACATAATTCAGCTCTTGGGACTTGAACATACAATGAACTTGGTGGATGTACCTTCTGTCCAGAAGGTTCTTACATCAGGCAGTGCATGTGCCATCTCAAAGTTCATTTGCCCTCTTTCCTTACTAATACAACCTCGGTTTTTTTAAGGTCTCCATTTTCTCCCTGCCTTGTGCTCCAGGGAAAGCAGAGTCCCTCTCTTAGGCTCAGGAATGGGGTTCTGATTCCACCCAAGTCCCTCAGTATTGATTAATTTGAGGTGGGGAGGTGAAGGTGGGTATATGGCCAGTTGTTTGTGGCTCTGAGAGCCTAAAACAGTGGAGTCCAGCTTCCCCAAGAATCTAGTCATTAGGCTGAAATTGGAGTTGCTGGTCAATAAACTGTGTATATGCTGGGAATGGATGTGGAATCAGGAACATTTCAGGCAAAGAATAATTGCAGAGGCCTGGAGGCTGGAGAAAGAGGCCCACAGTTTAAAGGATGTAAGGGAAGGAGGGTGGTGGGAACAAAACCAAAAAACAATGAAGAAACACAAAACAAAATAGAGAAAAAAGAAATCCTTTGGGTTTGGGCTGGAGAGAGATGAGGGCCAGACTCTGCAGGGCTTGTGGCCATAGCATAGATTTTTTGATTTCTGTGAGATGGGGGATCATCCAAAGGCTGTGAGCCGGTAAAATTAAACACACACACACACACACACACACACACACACACACACACACACACACACACACACACGAAACATAAAGCCCCCCACGGTGACTCTGGAATAGAAACCAAATTCACTATGGACAGAAGAGTTTCAGTATCACCTCAAACTCAAAGCAAGTTTATCAGAATCAGTGCAAGAGCAATTGTAATTTGGCAACCTGAAAATAAACTGGTTTTTATCCTTGTGCTTATTTTTTTAACTTTTTGAGACAATAAAAGGGAGCTCTAATAGACCGGCCAGGGAGGCCGCCTAGGATTGTTTCTAAAGGACAATAATAGCAGTTCTTGGGTGGATTTGGCATTTCCATGAGTGGGTGAGGTGCCCTTAACCCAACCCTTCATTCCTAACTTCCAAAAGGACGCCTCTAATTTGCAGTTTCCGGAAATATGAGGAAGAGCCCTGCCTTTTATCTTTCGGGATTTATTCTCTTGAGCATAAACCGTAGGCTTTCAAACCTCGGTGTTCGGCTCACAACGTTAAAAAGCATCTTCACATCCACAGTTTTCCTTGTTTGCGTTCTGAGCCGGCCCTGAGGACCCCTCTTCTTTGTCACCAAGATGGCTGCGTTTTCTGAACTGAGCGCGGGGAGGACTGGAAGCAGGATAGGGGGATGGGCTCGGAAGATCGCAGTAACCTGACGGACTGGAGATTGTTGAGACAGGTTTCACAGTATGTGGCCGCACGAGTGAAGACTGAGTCGGCTGAACACAGAATTCCGTGAACTTTGCTAGTCTAGTTTGTAAAACGAGTCAGAAGACTGGGATGATTGTATTCTTAAAAAAAAAAAAAAAAATCTAATGACGAGAGCCTCTCTAAAATCCAGGAGGAAGATAAAACAAACAAACCAAAAAAAAAATAAATAACTACTGTTCCCTTACTGGAGAGTTGCAGCCACCAAACATGTAAAGAATCTATGCTTAGCCAGAGCTCGAAAGCCCTAGGCAAAGGGCCAGGGGTAGGCGAGAGGGAGTAAAAGGAATTAGTAGTAGTAGTAGTAGTAAAAGTCACTCAGTCGTGCTCGACTCTTGCGACCCCATAGACTGTAGCGCGCCAGGTTCCTTTGTCCACGGGATTCTCCAGGTAAGAATATTGGAGTGGGTTGCCGTTGCCTTCTCCAGGGGATGTTCCCGACCCAGGAATCGAACACCATGGCTTCTGCATTGCAGGCACATTCTTTACCGACTGAGCTAGGAGAGAAGCCCTGGAGCCACACAAAAGAACCCGGGTGGAGACCCGCAACGTCATACTTACGAAGTTCCGGTTTTATAGAGCGGGATTTTCAAACGTAAATGTTGCCTCTAGAATTCGGCAGGGTGACGGTTTAGATATAACCAAGATCAGAGATTCATAAAGTGCCCATAGTAGCCAACGGAGCACCCTGTACAAATTTTATTAAGATAACCTGGAGCTCCAAGAATTGGGGTTAGCAGATTATTTCAGCCGACGTTCAGTTAGGCTGCTGGGGACCTTTGTAAGCGGAACCGTTGGTAGAAAGTAGTGCTTTGATGAATACATGTTAACCTAAACACTGACTGAACTCCTCGTATTCACACCAGTACGCAGCTCTGATGGTGAAAACATGCGGTGGCTCTGAAAAGAGCCTTTGGGTTTTATAGTTACTATAAATATATCTACTTGGAGCTGGTGTACTTGGTGACAGCCTTGGTGCCCTCAGACACGGCGTGCTTGGCCAGCTCCCCGGGCAACAGCAGGCGAACGGCGGTCTGGATCTCCCTGGATGTGATGGTCGAGCGCTTGTTGTAATGCGCCAGACGCGATGCCTCGCCAGCGATGCGCTCGAAAATATCATTCACGAACGAATTCATGATTCCCATGGCTTTGGACGAGATACCGGTGTCCGGGTGGACCTGCTTCAGCACCTTGTACACGTACACGGAGTAGCTCTCCTTGCGGCTGCGCTTGCGCTTCTTGCCATCCTTCTTCTGAGCCTTGGTCACCGCCTTTTTGGAGCCCTTCTTAGGGGCCGGTGCGGACTTGGCTGGTTCCGGCATTATGATTGCAGTGTCTTCTGAGAGAAACTAAAATGGCGCCTGCGCCACCGAATTTGTAGGCAAACTTATGCAAATGAAGGCCTACTTTTACAATTGCTGATTGGTTCACTTGCATGCAAATAAGTGATTCCAGATCTACTTTCTCATACCTGTGACAGTTTTCCCCCAATCAGGCCAATTTTTTAATCTGGTTAACCTTTTAATAATAAATTCTGTTTCGTTTATAACAATTCAGACTACTTTGTTTTAAACACTTGAAGTCACTCTCGCCAGTGCTTTAAAATTACCAAAGAAGCAAAGCTCGAGGCACAGTTCTGTCTCCTATTTGCAAGGCCTGTTTATACCTCCTTGAAAGCAGTAGCATTACATCTGAATCTAGATTTTAGACAAGGGAGAGGAAATGAACTGTGGTCATCCAGACAATTCTGAATACCATGTTTCCTATTGTACACAAGATGCAGAAATAGAGCGTGAAAATAAAGGGTAAGGGGAAAAAGTACATCACTTGAAGGGAGATAAGGAATTTCGTAGCCCATATAGCTACAATCTTTCGAACTGGAAAGGATCAAATTACATCTAGTTTAGGCACAAAGGAAGGTCAGAAATAGTTCTTCAGTCCAACCAGTGAAAAGATTAAACACACACACACACACACACACACACACAGAAATGGAAGAACCCATTGTTTAACGCCTGTATTTTAAAGTTTTTATTACCAGCATCATCATCTTCGACTGAAACCAGTTTTTAGCTAATTCTTCCAATACCATCTATCTTTTCTGCAGAGAGGTGTGTTCCCTGAATTTGCCTTTTTGCCTAACATTCCCCAGGCTCCTTAACCTTCCGCTGCTGCTGCTGCTGCTACTAAGTCGCTTCAGTCGTGTCCGACTCTGTGCGATCCCATAGATAGCAGCCCACCACGCTCCCCCGTCCCTGGGATTCTCCAGGCAAGAACACTGGAGTGGGTTGCCATTTCCTTCTCCAATGCATGAAAGTGAAAAGTGAAAGTGAAGTTGCTCAGTCGTGTCCGACTCTTAGCGACCTCATGGACGGCACCACCAGGCTCCTCCGTCCATGGGATTCTCTAGGCAATAGTACTGGAGTGGGGTGCCATTGCCTTCTCCGCAGTTAGTCAGTTCAGTCGTTCAGTCGTGTCTGACTCTTTGTGACCCGGTGAATCGCAGCACGCCAGGCCTCCCTGTCCATCACCAACCCCCGGAGTTCACTCAGACTCATGTCCATCGAGTCAGTGATGCCATCCAGCCATCTCATTCTCTGTCGTCCCCTTCTCCTCCTGCCCCCCAATCCCTCCCAGCATCAGAGTCTTTTCCAATGAGTCAGCTCTTCGCATGAGGTGACTGGAGTTTCAGCTTCAGCATCATTCCCTCCAAAGAAATCCCAGGGCTGATCTTCAGAATGGACTGGTTGGATCTCCCTGCAGTCCAAGGGACTCTCAAGAGTCTTCTCCAACACCACAGTTCAAAAGCATCAATTCTTCGGCGCTCAGCCTTCTTCACAGTCCAACTCTCACATTCATACATGACCACAGGAAAAACCATAGCCTTGACTAGACGAGCCTTTGTTGGCAAAGTAATGTCTCTGCTTTTGAATATGCTATCTAGGTTGGTCATCACTTTCCTTCCACGGAGTAAGCGTCTTTTAATTTCATGGCTGCAGTCATCATCAGCAGTGATTTTGGAGCCCCTCAAAATAAAGTCTGACACTGTTTCCACTCTTTCCCCGTCTATTTCCCGCAGACAACCCCTAAAGTTTTAAATTTGTGACCTAGGCTCGTAGCGCCTCCTAGTGCCTTATTAAGGCAAACACAACCACCTTCAGGCGGGAAGCCTCTTCACCACCCACTTTCCTAGATACAATGTGAACAGGTTGATTGTGATTTATTTAATCAGCAATTATTTATTTAGCATCTATCATGTTAGGAACATTCTACCAGGAACTTGGGATGTCCAAATATAAGATTATAACAAATAGTATCAAATCAAAGAGGAAAAGAGACACTGTAGAGTTCGGCTTCCAAAGAAACAACAGCCTTAGATTCCCTCTTTCCCTCAGACAATGATTTGCAGATACTGAAATTATCAGATACTATAACATAACAATTTCCTGAAAGTTTAAAGAAATCAAAATCTGATAATGCAATCAAGGAACAAGGGACAATAAAAATTAACCTAATTTTTAAAATTAAAAAAACATAGGAATTCTAGAAATCAAAAGAGCTATATTCCATAAAGATAGAATTAAAATCTACTGATAAGATGAAACATTCGGGACCTCATATGCCCATGATTAAGGTAAGAGCTGACAGAATTAGCAGGAGAATTTCAAATTTAGAGCTGTTTGTCAACTTTTCATTATATTAAGCTTATAAATTCTCATAGCTAGCAAACAAAAAAAAATGTGTATGCTTATAGAAAATTTGGACAACACAGTCAACAAACTTGATCTATCTTTGTGTGATTCCCGTATTTCACACACAGAGAATGTCCAACTTTTAAAGAACACATTTAATAATCTCAAAAATTCAACACTGGCTTCAGAAAATGTCACAATGGATACAAAAGAATCAGTTCCATATATATGACACTCTTTTATCATAATCTAATTAAAGAGCAATAGAAAAGATTTTTTTTAGGATAATAAAAATAAAACAAACTTGATGTATGATTGGAAACTAAAAGCACACTTCTAAATACAATGAATTAGAATATTATCCCAGAAACTATGCAATATTATGAGATAAATATAAATGGAAATAATACACATGAAAATCGTTGGATGTATCTAAAGGTGTACTAAAAGGGACATACATAATATTAAAAGCATACTTTAAGGAACAAAATTCACTAAAGATATACAAAATAGGTGTTCAACAACAACAATGAAAAGCTAGAAAAAGAACAAGAATATTAAAAGCATACTTTAAGGAACAAAATTCACTAAAGATATACAAAATAGGTGTTCAACAACAACAATGAAAAGCTAGAAAAAGAACAAGAAAGTAAATCAAAATTATGTCGAAAGAATTGGTCTTAGAATTCTTAGTGTGTTGTACTGTTGTGAATGATGCTCTGTTTCAATTCCAGATAGGCCATTGTTAATGTATAGAAAGGCCATGTATTTTTATGTGGTGTACATATTTACCAACCCTACTGAGTTCTTATTTGATTTCCTTGTGTGTTTATAGGTTCTCATGGATTTTCAAGTTGACATATTATTTTAAGTATGTCAACCTTAAAATTAAAAAAATTTATTTTAAATAGAGATAATTCATAAACAACAACCTTGTTCTTTGAAAAGTCTTATGCTGCTGCTGCTGCTGCTAAGTCTCTTCTTCAGTCATGTCCGACTCTGTGGGACCCCATAAGACGGCAGCCTACCGGGCTCCCCTGTCCCTGGGATTCTCCAAGCAAGAACACTGAATGGGTTGCCATTTCCGAAAAGTCTTATAACAATAAACATCTATAAAAATTAATGAGGAAAAAAATATTGTGTATGTGAAAAAATTATACAAATAGAAAAAAGGACAGTTGCTACCAAAAGAGAGATATTAAGCTTAACAGAAAACAATTTTCAAGAAAAACTTAAGTAATGGGCTGAATAAACAAGTTATGATTATGGAAATAGGACAGGCAGTTAAAAAACAAATTTCTTGTACTCTTCAGTCTAAATGATACCACACTTGGCTGGGTTTTACAGGCTAGTGAAATTTAAGTAATTGATAATCCCTATTTTGCAAATGTTTAATAGAAAAATAGCTATCTTGTTTTTGTTTTTTTTTTTTGGCAAATTGTTTACCCTTACCTAAATTGGACAGGAAGAACACAGAATGAAAGAGAGAAAGAGATGAGAAAAAGTTATAGTCTCATTTTACTTATGAAATTCCTTTTCTTTTTTTTTTAAAGCTCTATTTAGAATGCAAGCAAATGGAAACCAAGAGATAACATTATTTAAAAAACAATAGTATATTATGTTTGGTTTATTATAAGAATGGAAAAAATTTTAACATTCGAAATCTGCCACTGTAAGAAATTAAGAGAAAAGCTGTTATCATTTGCATAGATACTAGGAAAGTATTTATTAGAATATCACACACCTTCATTATCAACATTTTTAACAAACTAGAAGGATAAGGAGTAGCGACTCACTTTATAAGAAGTAGGTACAGTGAGCACAACATTTAATAGTGTAATTTTAGAAGGATTCCAAAACTATAAAAAGACAAAAGCTTTTTGGTACTACTCTTATGCAACGTAACACTGAGGGCCTGGCTAATATCATAAGTACGAGAAACAAGAAGGATAAGTATTCAACAAGAAAAGACGTTATCCTTATTGTTTGAAAATAATATGTCATTGTGAAAATTAACAAGAATCTATAAACAAGAGGGTTACTGAATATATGAGTACCACATAAAAATTCATGGCTTTTCTGGATTTGAAATAGAAAATTCAGACATTATTTACAACAGTAGAATACATTCTAATGATTCTAAATCCAAGAAAAAATATTCCAGATCTGTATATATAAAACTATGAAATCCTGAAATAAAAAAGAAGATTCACTCAAACTAAGAGACAGCTATACATTAGACTTCCTTCCTCAGTGATCAATGCAAAGAAATAGAGGAAAACAATAGAATGGGAAAGACTAGAGATCTCTTCAAGAAAATTAGAGATATCAAGGGATCATTTCATGTAAAGATGGGCACAATAAAGGACAGAAATGGTATAGACCTAACAGAAGCAGAAGATATTCAGAAGAGGTGGCAAGAATACACAGAACTGTGCAAAAAAAGATCTTCATGACCCAGATAACCACGATGGTGTGATTATTCACCTAGAGCCAGACATCCTGGAATGCGAAGTCAAGTGGGCCTTAGAAAGCATCACTATGATCAAAGCTAGTGAAGGTGATGGAACTCCAGTTGAGCTATTTCAAATCCTAAAAGATGATGCTATGAAAGTGCTGCACTCAATATGCCAGCAAATTTGGAAAATTCAGCAGTGGCCACAGGAATGGAAAAGGTCAGTAATTCTAATCCCAAAGAAAGGCAATGCCAAACTATGTTCAAACAACAACAGAATTGCACTCATCTCACACACTAGTAAAATAATGCTCAAAATTCTCCAAGCCAGGCTTCAATAATATGTGAACCATGAACTTCCAGATGTTCAAGCTGGATTTAGAAAAGAAAGAGAAACCAGAGATCAAATTGCTAACATCCTCTGGATCATCAAAAAACCAAGAGAGTTCCAGAAAAACATCTACTTCTGCTTTATTAACTATGCCAAAGCCTTTGACTGTGTGGATCATATCAAACCGTAGAAAATTCTTAAAGAGATGGGAATGCCAGACCACCTTACCTGCTTCCTGAGAAATCTGTATGCAAGTCAAGAAGCAACAATTACAACTGGACATAAAACACATCAGGTGGCTGAATTATTGGAGTTTCAGCTTCAGTATCAGTCCTTCCAATGAATATTCAGGACTGATCTCCTTTAGGATGGACTGGCTGGATCTCCTTGCAGTCCAAGGGACTCTCAAGTGTCTTCTCCAACACCACAGTTCAAAAGATCAATTCTTAGGCCCTCAGCTTTCTTTATAGTCCAACTCTCACATCCATACACAACTCCTGGAAAAACCAAAGCTTTGACTAGACAGATGGACCTTTGTTGGCAAAGTAATGTCTCCGCTTTTTAATATGCTGTCTAGGTTGGTCATAGCTTTTCTTCCAAGGAGCAAGTGTCTTTTAATTTCATGACTGCAGTCACCATCTGCAGTGATTTTGGAGCCCGCCCAAATAAAGTCTGTCACTGTTTCCACTATTTCCCCATCTATATGCCATGAAGTGATGGGACCAGATGCCATGATCTTAGTTTTCTGAATGTTGAGCTTTAAGCCAACTTTTTCACTCTCCTCTTTCACTTTCATCAAGAGGCTCTTTAGTTCTTCTTAGCTTTGTGCCATAAGTGTGGTGTCATCTGCATTTCTGAGGTTATTGATATTTCTGCTGGCAATCAATACATATGGCTAAAATAGCGATAATAATAGTTCACAGGTGTGTTAGGAAGATTAAAGGTGTTAACATCTGGAAAGCACTAGGAAATGTGTACACCAAAAAAAAAAAAAAGCAATAAAAAAAAAAGTAAATAGAAGTAATTGGAGATGGTTGTGTGTTACCTGCACCCAAGGTTGCACTGTTTTGCGGGCCCCACTCTCTTTTACCTTCCTGGGCCCTCTCCTCCATAAAACCAACAAAAACAGTAACATTATTAAAATTACATAAAGTATTAGAACATTTAGTAGAACGGTTTCATCGTTCTAGTTATATGGTATATTAGAACATTTTCGTCGACCTAAAACTTCATTTTTAATTCTGATTTTAGATGAAATTAAAATACATTCGTGAGCGTCCAAAAATACTGTGGGCTGTACGCTCCGTGTCTACTCTAGCTTAATGGATGTAGGCCCTTCATGCATCTGAAGATGAAACTTAAAACACATATTCAAGTAGGAAATAATAATAATCCACACATACATACACACACACCCACTTAATCCTCAAAGTGTCCTACAAATATGAGAGCGAATAAACGGGTGGTGCAAGGAAAGTGTCTTGGGGACTAGTTATGACGGAAAGTGCCTTTTCAGAACAGGTTTTGAGAGGAGGAAAAAAAAAATTAACAGAGGGTGATGTCTTGTTTCTCGGTCTTCAAACAACTCCGTTCTCCGCTTCAATAAGTGAAAGTGAAGTCGCTCAGTCCTGTTTGACTCTCTGCGACCCCATGGATGGTAGCCTACCCGGCTCCGCGGTCCATGGTATTTTCCAGGCAAGAATATTGGAGTGGGCTGCCATTTCCTTCTCCAGGAATTCTTCCCAACCCAGGGGTCGAACCCGGGTCTCCTGCATTGCAGACAGACGCATTACCGTCTGAGCCACTAGAAAGCCCATCAATAAGTGAATGCCCCCTTAAACTGTTAGGGTCTCTCATTTCCACTGGCAGATCCAAGAGAGGCTGGGGGTAGGCTGCACTTGCGCAGCAGTAGGGGTTGGTCATGAGAAACCAGAGTGGTGGCCGGAAGCCTACAACTTACTGGCGACTTCGTAGGGGAGCCGAAGGTGATGTACACGTAACGTGGGGCTCCAGGAAAAACAGCGGAGCATCAAGTGGGTTGGGAAGACCCAGTGAGGGAGACTGTGCGGCGGGCCGTGGCTATGGGAGGCGGGACAGACAGAGGTGGGGCATGGAAGGCCCATGCTATTTTGTATGGCCACACCAGAAGGAGGTGCTAATTTTTAGGACTTGACACTCAGTTGAAACTCAAGGCGATTTTCCAGTTTTGTGTGACTGGTAGTATCATCCCAGGTGGCGCAGTGGTAAAGAATTCACCTGCAATGCAGGTAGACCCGGGTTAGATCCCTGGGTTGGGATCCCAGGAGAAACGGGATGGCTGCCGTTGGGTTGCAAAGAGTCCGACACAACTGAAGGGGGGTTTCACTTTTTTTTTTTTCTCCCAAGTGTGATCCCCGGATGCATTAGCATCACTTTGATAATTTAGAAATGCAAATTATTGGCCCCTACTCCAGATCTAGTCAATCTAGTGAAACTGAGGTGGGGCCTAGCAATCTGCTTTTCAAAGCCCTTCAAGTAGCGCACACTTAACTCAGAGTGCTTCAAAGTAATGTCTTCCCGTTAATTGAGGTGTTGAAGGTGACTTACCATTTGTCAGCTTAGATAAACTAAGTTGTTTACCTTCGAGATTGTTACCAAAGCCAAAACAGTTCTTACGCCTTACCCACTCAAAACTTAATGGTAGAAAAATGAAAAAATTGTTTGTATAGAAAAGGGTTATCTAAGGAGAAGGATTTGAATTAACAAAAGGTGAATTCCAGTTATCCACAGATTTTATTAAATGTGGAATCTCACAGATGTTTTGCCATTCTCTCCTTTAGACTTCCCCCACCTAAGTGAGTAGATGGTAAATAATAAATTTCCAGTAATTAGGCCTATGATAGAAATAAATTCTATCTTCATGATTTAAATAAAATGACAAAGCTAAAACACCTTGTTTAGGCTCTTCCACCTAGGTAATGATCTCCTTCTCCTTTGCAGGTAAATCAATGTGCAATAAATCAGGATGGGTAGGATTTTAATGGGATATACACAATAATCAATTACTTCAGGCAGATCAGACATCATACTTCATAACTTCTATGGCCAGATTTTCATTTTCTGTTAACTGTTTGCATTCATTTCTTCTCTGTACTCTTATCTCACCCCTGATTGAAGAAACAAAAATGGTTTATATGTTAGGTGCCATTTTACCGTCAGCATTAATATTTGCTATACAAAAAAGAGGGTTCTGTTTACATATGCTTCTATAATGTGCTATGAGGAATCTCTACTCCAATGTTACCTACACTTTATTAGCATTAATAGATAATAGTCATTATTAGCATTAATAGATAATGACTCAAAACATAGGGCTTCCCGGGTGGCTCTGCAGTAAAGAATCTGCCTGTCAGTGCAGGAGAAGCAGGAGATACGTGTTCGATCCCTGGGTTGGGAAGATCCTCTGGAGCAGGAAATGGCAACCCACTCTATTATTCTTGCTGGAAGTGTTTGGAGAGCAGTTGGTATAAGTCAAGGGGAAGACTGCTGAAGTTGCTCGTCTGAATAAAGTACAAAAAATAGTCTTCCATGAGACAATTTCTGGATTCATAGTTGATTTAAACATGCAAAAGTATATGACAGAACAGACATAAGAAGCAAATAGTTGTAGAACTCGAGTTATAGTCAGTGATAGATGAAGTGAAGTGAAAGTTGCTCAGTTGTGTCCAACTCTTTGAGACCCCATTCTCTAGGCCAGAATACTACAGTTGGTAGCCTTTGGCTTCTTCCCAACTTAGGGATCGAACCCAGGTCTCCCGAATTGTGGGTGGATTCTTTACCAACTGAGCCACAAAGGAAGCCCAAGTTTTTAGGAGTGGGTAGCCTATCCCTTCTCCAGGGGATCTTCCTGACCCAGGAATTGAACTGGGGTCTCCTGCATGGCAGGTGGTCTTTACCAACTGAGTTATCAATTCAAAATTGTAAAAATATAGTTTTTCTTGTGACTGTGTGCAGAATTAGCCTTATTTGAAGAGATATGGCCTTTTCCCTTTGCTAAAACGTGATCTGTTGGCTTTTGGAATGTATTGCTTCTTATGTCTGTGCTGGATAAAAGATAAGAATATCTTTGTGTACCATGAGGCCTTGAGCTACACTGGGTAGTCTAATAGAATCATTTTTGTTGGGTTCTTTGGGTCATGCTGTATCTATACTAGATCCAGAGGGAGTGGGTAAAGATCCAGTCTGGACACCAAGGCTTGATTGAGTTTCCCTAGTTAGCAATACATATTGTGTTTCACACATCATTGCAGGAAGGTATTGTTAACAGTTGGTGACTCCGCTGGAGGAGTACTACTGGAAGCTCTCAGTTTGGAACGCCCTTAGACTCTGATCCATGTGTCTCTTCCTTTGCTGATTTTGCTTTGTGTCCTTTTGCTATAATGAACCCTAATCTTGTGTATAATAACTTTCAGTGAGTTCTGTGAGTCCTTCTAATAAATTACATCGTCTGAGGGTAGTTTTGGTGAGAACTCTGAACCCTGCAGTTGGTGTCAGATGGACCATCCCTTAGCTTTGCCACTATATTACCATGGTATTAATATTACTTATCACTAAAAAATTGGGATAGTTTTTTTTTTTACCTTAATTTAATGAGTTTGGTAGTTCTCATGTGAATCTAAGTCTATTCGCCTGCAAATTTCCAAAGAGTGATAAACACTTGTTCAGGCTTTGGTGAAAGATAAAGGGATATGAAAGCAGTTAACTGTAAGCATTCTTGACAGTCTTACAAAACTGAGAACTCCTTTAAGTCAAGGACAACCTTATTTGTCTTTGTATCTCCGGTACCCATGTCAGTGACTAGCCTGCTGCTGCTGCTGCTGCTGCTGCTAAGTCGCTTCAGTCGTGTCCGACTCTGTGCAACCCCATAGACGGCAGCCCACCAGGCTCCCCCGTCCCTGGGATTCTCCAGGCAAGAACACTAGAGTGGGTTGCCATTTCCTTCTCCAATGCATGAAAGTGAAAAGTGAAAGTGAAGTCGCTCAGTCATGTCTGACTCCTAGCGACCCCATGGACTGCGGCCTACCAGGCTCCTCCATCCATGGGATTTTCTAGGCAAGAGTACTGAAGTGGGGTGCCATCGCCTTCTCTAGTGACTAGCCTAGAGACATTCAATGACTATCTCTTAAATAAATTGATGTATAAATAAATAACTTGTACAATTTACCAGGGTAT
Source organism: Bos grunniens (assembly GCF_055505025.1). Classification (NCBI taxonomy): domain Eukaryota; kingdom Metazoa; phylum Chordata; class Mammalia; order Artiodactyla; family Bovidae; genus Bos; species Bos grunniens. The sequence continues at coordinate 33,366,051 of NC_141187.1, forward strand.
TTTGACATACATCAAAATCTCCTTATAAACCTTCATAACTTAATTCTTCTTTAGTTTCTTCTTTTACCAAGCTTCTGGTAACCCTTAATTTGTTACCTTACATTTTTTTAAACATTGTATTTTCTTTCAATCAGTCATCAGTCTTCACTCCTATATTTTAAATAAATTTTTAACTTCTTAAAGTTCTTATCAATTTTAAATTTCATTAATTTTTTTCTTAAGTGTTATTTCTTCTCTTTTCAAATGCCAAAGTATTTCCTGGGATTATAATTTTGTATTATATTTATTTTCTTTAATTTCTTTTGTTTCAAAAAGATCAAACCTATCATGCATTCCAAAACAATCATGCATCAGAGATTTGCTTTACTGGTAGTAGTTGGGGATTTCTCAGCTGAATTAATTCAATTCATTCAATATTTTTTTAAGGTATTGACTACTATCTGAGATAATGTTTTATTTAACATAAAAGGCTACTATTTTGTCCTTTAAAACCTCAGAAAAAGGAACTATCAGAACATCATGTGGGAGTTTTATTGACTTTGTAGAAAGTGGTCTATTATAGTCTATGTTGCTGGAATTCCTAAAAATGTACCAAGTGGAAAGGTATTAAGTTTGGGTGATTTTAGAGCTTATTTTTATGTAATCTTTAAAGCACAGATACTTTTTACATTCAAGATTTATAGCATAAAAAGAATCATGTGGTGGTTTTAAAATACACAAATTCTTTTAATATCCTTACCTCAAAAGATGGATCCTAATTCCCCTTCTGAATAAATGCCAGATTTAAGTGACTTGCTTCTAATGAATAGAAAGTAGCAGAAGTGTCAGTGTGTCAAAATTAGGTCACAGAGGCATTCCTGCCATTCTCTCTGTCTCTGATTTCTCTTTCTATGGGATAATAGCTACTGTGCTTTGAAGCAGTCTCTTCCATCCTCTGGAGTAACTGAGTTCTAGCCAGCAGACATTTGTCTGGGGAATCCTCCAGCTACAGTCAAGCTTTCAGTTGACTGCAGTGTTTGCTTACTTCTTGACTTCACACTCCCCAGAGACCCTGAGTCATAACTACCCAACTAAGTCATTTAAGTGAAGGACAGGAAAGCCTGGTATGTTGCAGTCCATGGGGTTGCAAAAAGTCGGACACAACTGAGTGACTGAACAACAACAAAGTCATTTCTGGAGTCCTGATCTCAGAAATTGAATGAGATAATAAATATTCATTGACTTAGGCTGCTCAGTTTGGAGATAATTTATTATACAGCAGTAAGTAATAAAAGAGAACTCCCACAATGAAGTTTATGAAGCTACCATAACTTTAGGGACGAAATCTGATGAAGGCAAACCCAAAAGAGAAAAATCATAGAATGATTTTATGTATGAATAGTAGAGGATTTTAAATATCCATGTAAAATATTAAAATTTGTCCAGGCATCATTTAAGATAAAGATACAGCATGACCAATAAGGGACTTCCCTGGTGGTCCAGTGGTTAAGAGTCCGCTTGCCACTGTGGGAAAGGCGGGCTGCATCCTTGGTCCAGGAAGATCCCACATGCCGAGATGCAACTAAGCCCATGTGCCGCAACTACTGAAGCCCGTGAGCCTAGACCCTATACTCTGCAACAACAGAAGCCACTGAGATGAGAAGCCAACCTGCCACAATGAAGAATGGTCTCCGCTTGCGGCAACTAGAGAAAGCCTTTGAGCAGCAAGAAAAACCCAGCACAGCCAAAAGAAAAAAAGAAAAGAAATGACCAAATAAGATTTGGCCTAGAACTAGAAATATGGATTAACATTAGAATATCTATGTGTACTTTGTTGCAACAGGCTTAAGGAGAAAAAGCACATTATTTCATCAGATGCCAAAAATCCATAAATCACTCCTAATAACTCATAATAGAATTAAAAGGAAATTATATCAATACAATAAAGACTACTCACACACATATGTAATATTAGAAATCACAAACTACCAAAGCTAGTTCCATGAAAAGGAGGAAGAAATGGTGACATCAGCTAGCATGTCTAATATGGGATAGTTTGTGATTTTAGCTAACAATAATTTGATAAAAGATAAATTGTTATTGGAAAGGATATCAAACATTTTTTCTGTGCTAATGATAGTATTATATGAAAGTTAAGATAATCCATCAGATATTAACATTAACAGAAGTTAGTAATTAGCAAGACACAAAATGCTTGTGAATAATCAATCACTCCCTTCCACCCCACCATTAGAATTTCAAACAGTGCTTTTTGATCTGATGCCATATGTCCACCCAGAAAATCAGCATTAAATTTGTAAGAATTATAGAGTTTAGTTCTGTGTCACACAGTAACCCTTTTTTGTTATATCATTTCACTACATTTTATGAGTAATCCATCAATTCTAAACAATTATGGGCCCTGATCATTTAAATCTCACATCTGCATCATTTTCTGTTTGTCCTGCCACTATAGTTAGATGCATGCCAGACAATTTTATTACCAATTCCAGATCTCTTAAACTCATTTTTACATCCCTCTTTCTGCATTTTGGATAATTCCTTGAGATCTGGTTTGCTATTCATGAAAAGTCTTTAACTGGGTCCAATTTACTATTAAGCTCATCCAGTAAGCTTTTAATTTTATTCTCTCTGTATAGAAAACAAATAGAAGTTCTAGAAATATTTATTTGCTTCAAAACTATGTGATCATTTTTTGTATGCTCTTAATCCTTCACATATTTCAGGTTTTGTTTGGAAATATATTAGTCACTTGAAGTCTGTATCTGTTAATGTGTGCTTTGGTTTCCATTGTCTGTTCTTGGTCATAGTGTCTTTTGCTAATTTTGGTTGTGAAGCTGCTCTTTCATTTTCTTGGCTATATATTTGTGGGATTTATTAAGGCCTAAAATGAAGCTTACCGTTTCAGAGAGGATTTGTATTTGCTTTTACCGGGTGCCCAAGGGGCACCAAAACAGTTTGGGATATTTCTAAATTAAATTATCAGCCTAGGTGTTTTGAATCCCTATTTTATTCTGTTCACGCTGAAACAAAAAAGTGTGAAGCCTGGCTTGTATTCCAAATTCTCAGCAGTGGAGTTTACTTGCTCAGCACCAAGTTTCAGGACAGATTCTTTGCCCTCCATTATCTACTGTGAATGAATGTGTGTATTTATTTCTAGTTCTTTTTGGTCTGGTGTCTCAGCTTCACTGGGAAAGTTCTTATCATGCCTCCCCACCATGGCTAGGCTTCACATAACACCCTAAAAAACAAAGCTCAGGTTTGGGTAAAAATCAGCAGAGGTGCTTGGGGTTTCACATGGGCCAAGCCCCTCGGACTGAGTGTTCCTTACTTTTATACTGGCTCTTCATTGCTTCATCCTCAGCCCAGGCTCATCTACCTGGCAATTTTCTTGGTTACCTCTACTGATTCCTTTCCTCCTGACCACTCCCTCCTAGTCCCGCCCCCCCTCCCTCCCCGCCCCCCCTCCCACCCGCCTCCGCGTCCCAGCCTCTTCGGATTTATCTTCTTGGCAAAATGTTATTTCCCAGAAGGGAAAGCGCTTATTTCTATCCTACCTAGTACACATTCTACCAGGAAGGGTTTTCCTTTCCTTTCTACTTCCTCTCCGCCCTTGATGCTTGGGGACATCCGGGAAAGCAGAAGGAGTGCTCAAAAGGGGGCCTGAGCCGAGTAGACAGACTCCTTTACAGATGGGGAGAATGATAACCGGACATCTGAGACCCAGAATACTTTAAAGCTGAATGCTGCCCCCAGAGGACTACAAATTAAATAGGACTTTCTGGGAAAGAAATTATAGCAGCTGACAGGATTTGAAGGCTTCCTTTTTCTTTTCCTCGGTGCCTTCAGGATAGAGCCTAGGCTCCTCCTCACCACAGAAACTGCACCAATTACAAAGCAAGGAAACCAGAAAAAACCTTTGTAACATTTTTGCGAAAATTCATTGTCTTCAGCATTGTCCCCCTCCCCGAAATACATGTACATGTGGTTTAAAAAATGAAAAAAAAAAAAAAAAGGAAAATAAAAATGGGTGGAAAAGCTCTGAGTAGAATGAAGTTGATTAGAGCATGCTCTTTTACATTCTGGGTAAGGGTTCATCGCCAAATTCCGGATCACCGTCAGGATCAACTTGAAGACCTACGTACGGAAAAGAAAGCTGTACCTTAAACGGCATTTTCAGGGCAAATTGATAAATGGTTTCGTAGTATCATGGTTCTATGTAACTACTTGCTTGTAGTGGGCATGCAATGAATGGAACGTATTGTCTAGCTTGCCCATAGTAATCTTACGCAGATGCAATACAACCTTAAAGAATGCTAGTGAAAATTTAAATTTGGTAGAAATCGGAATATAGCCTTTGTAATGAAAGGATTACAACTCATTTGCTGAAAACATGCGTGGCTCTTAAAAGAGCCTTTGGGGTTAGGTGTAAGGACGCTTACTTGGCAAGTTTACTTGGAGCTGGTGTACTTGGTGACAGCCTTGGTGCCCTCGGACACGGCGTGTTTGGCCAACTCCCCGGGCAACAGCAGGCGCACGGCCGTCTGGATCTCCCTAGATGTGATGGTCGAGCGCTTGTTGTAATGCGCCAGACGCGACGCCTCCCCCGCGATGCGCTCGAAGATGTCGTTGACAAATGAATTCATGATGCCCATGGCCTTGGACGAGATGCCGGTGTCCGGGTGGACCTGCTTCAGCACCTTGTACACGTACACGGAGTAGCTCTCCTTGCGGCTGCGCTTGCGCTTCTTGCCATCTTTCTTCTGCGCCTTGGTCACCGCCTTCTTCGAGCCTTTCTTTGGGGCTGGAGCTGACTTGGTGGGTTCAGGCATCTTACCGATAAAAACTGCAACAGTTACACTGACAGCTGAGAAAATAGTTGCTTCCACTGAGGCCACATTTATTTATAGACGCGGTATTCAAATGAGGTTCGTAAGACTTCGCTCAGGATTGGATTAATTTTATTGTGGCGTCATAAACACGAATGTAAATTATTCTAACAGGTCTACCTTTTCATTGGCTGCTTTGTTACTTTGCTTTGACCCAATCACAGGGACTACTCTAGGCTACCCATAGCTAGTATAAATACCCTGTTCAGGAAACTGCATTGTGTAACTCACAGCTACCAGATCCAAGTAGTTGAGAGCATGCCAGTTTTGGGTTTGTAACTAAAGGCAACTTCTCTGTTCCCTTGTGTAACGCTGAGAATGGGCTCGGGCCCCGTACATAGTGGCCGTCTTAATGTCCTCTTGGGGCTGGTGAGCAAGCTCGATAAGAGCATTATCCTGCGCCTCGGGGCAGGTAACCAATGGACAGCTAACTACAATTGTAGCCGACACTCCAGCTTGTGGGCTGGGTCACCCTGTTATAAAGTTCACCATTCCTTATCTTCGTCTCCTACCATTAGCCCTGATTATTAGAAAATCCATGGTGGTTAAGATACTGATGTCCCAATATATCCTCGTGGAAGAAAATGCAAGTAACCCATTCAATGACTAACCCATGTAAATTTCACATTTGGGGTTTACAAAACCCTACAGAACGTAGCGTCTATCTGCAGAATTACTTCTCTCAAACTTATACTGGACTTTATCGTGCCATTTGAGGCAGTTGGGAGTTTACGTCAAACCAGCCCACTGTTCTGTGAGCCTTGTACAGGGTAAACCAAGTTAGGCGCAGGCCGATTTACCCGTTTAACTCCACGGTTCGCTGGTACTACCGTCATGTTTTACGGAAACTGTTAAGACCCACCTCCCACCCCAGCGGGGCCCGCCCTCTACTTGCTGCCTCTTCCGCCCGACCACGCCCCCCTAAGTGTGCAACAGCTCTTTTCCCGAGATCTTTGGGTGGCTCTGAAAAGAGCCTTTGGGTTGTGTCGAGCTTCGAAGCCGGAGGCCAAAGAAACTTCCTATTTCTTTTTGGCCGCCGCCTTCTTTGGCTTGGCTGCCTTGGGTTTGGCGGTCTTTGGTTTAGCCGCCTTGGGTTTCACCGCTTTGGCCTTCGCTGGACTCTTGGGCGCCTTCTTCGGCTTGGCTGCTTTCGCTTTTCTCGGACTCTTTGCTTTTTTGGCTCCTGCAGCCGCAGCAGGCTTCTTCGCCTTCTTTGGGGTCTTCTTGGCGCTCTTCTTGGGGGTTGCCGCCCCAGTAGCCTTCTTCGGCTTCTTAGCTGCTCCTGCGGGCTTCTTGGGCTTGGCCGCACCCGCCTTCTTGGCTTTGGGCTTGGCTTCCCCAGTGGCCGCCTTCTTGTTGAGCTTGAAAGAGCCGGAAGCCCCAGTGCCCTTCGTCTGCACTAGGGTGCCCTTGCTCACCAAGCTCTTGAGACCCAGCTTGATGCGGCTGTTATTCTTCTCCACATCATAGCCGGCAGCCGCAAGTGCCTTCTTGAGCGCAGCTAAAGACACGCCGCTGCGCTCCTTGGAGGCGGCGACAGCCTTGGTGATGAGCTCGGACACCGGGGGACCAGACGCCTTGCGCTTCGCAGCACCTGCGGCCTTACGGGCCTTCTTTTTCACAGGCGTCTTCTCGGCGGGGGCCGGTGCAGCGGGCGCGGCGGGCGCAGTCTCGGACATGTTGAAGGCGGGCGTAGGTAGAGCAATTCGAGCCGGAAGCAGAGGTACTGGCCGGGACTCGGGCCGCGCCGCTGCGCCCGCCCGTTTATATAGGGCGGAGCTGCGCCGTGATTGGTGCGCTGTCCAGCCCGCCTCGCTGGCAGCCGCAGAGTGTCCTCTCGGATCCCGAGTTGTGTTTGTTACACCTCAAAAAATGCCAAAAATATCAAAATTCTCTGCATCGAATTGCCCGATTTTTCTCAGAAAGTGATCCCCGAAGCCTCAGGCTTTACGCAGGTCTCAAATTATGAGGAAAGCACAAAACCTTATGCCAAAAACCTGCAATATTTCCCGCCGTGCTCGTCAAATTTCGACTCAGAGAAACAAAACTTTCTATTTTCTTAGTAAATTATACACTGATCTTTAACTGTGGAGTTTTCTGACCTCTCAAATATGATTCTCCAAGTGCTTAGGTTCTTATGTGTCCAAAAACCATGTCACTGGCATTAAGATTTTTATTATAAATCTGCGCTTAAGTGAGGGAAGTAACACAGGCTCCTCGGAGAGTCCTGCCTATTGAGCCGAGGGCATTTGAGTTCATCAAACTGGTTTAGTTTAATGCTAAACAAATTATTGCACAAGTGACGTTAAATTTTGGACCCCTGGGACATCAACCTATGCAGCCATGGTTTTATTTGTGTCTGCCGCGTCTGGATTTTTAAATAATTCCTTAGGATAATTCTCTTCCTTTCTGCTCCCAAGGGTTGGGGGCGGGGCTGTTGCTTCTCTTCCTCCGGACAACTGCTCCAGGACTTTAGATACCTTGAATTCAGGATATTTGTGAAGGAAAGGGAATCCAAAACATAGTCAGGGTACACAGATGGAAAAGGATTAATTTTCAAATAACACACAGATGTTGTCCATAAAGTCACTGGAAGTGGCAGTGCACTTGGACGATATGTCTGCAGTCCTGCTGGATTCTTTTGGCATGTGCTTCAGAATCAAATAGTAATATACTCTTAGGATTGAAATTCAGGCATTGATCATAAGGGGAACTAAATGGAAAGTATAGATTGTAACATATCTGTTCCCATTACTAGAGAAACTCAGACCTGTTATCACTGTGTAGCTGATGAGTGACTAGTCCACACAGCAAAAATGGCTTCAGTCATGAAGATTAAGGCCTTTCTGCTTCCCAGCACTCCATGAAAAAGAAAATAAGTTACATGTAGGATTGAATGGTCTTGGAGGAGGGCATGCAACCCATTCTAGTATCCTTGCCTGGAGAATCCCATGGACAAATAAGCCTGGCAGGCTACAGTCCATAGGGTTGCAGAGAGTTGGACATGACTGAAGCGACTTACCATGCAAGCAGAATTGAATGACAAGTTCAGATTTCCAGCTCAGACACAGAGCTTTGAGGAATCATCCAAGTTAAGTCTTTGTCCCCTGGAGACATTCTTGCAAGGTCTTCAAAAAAGTGGTTTTGTTTAGGTAGTACACATTGGCAATCGCTAAAGCAGTACATGTTGGCAATGAAAAACTCAACTAAAGGAATTATTCCTGGAAACTGGTCTGTATGGAATTGTCTTCAAAATCTGCGGGTCATGTACTTGAAAGACGTGAAATTTTGTCCAGTGTTATAAGGTGATATGATACAATTCTGTGGGTGTGGCTGGTTGCAACATAGCATTAGACATCAAATTAATTTTTAGTTCCATTGCCCCCAATTTCCTCCACACACAACAGATTCTACCACTGTAATAAGAGGATACAGATAATTGATACATTAATGAAATATCTCAAAACAGTCTAGTTTAATTTTTTAATGCTGAATCTGATATAAAAGTCATATAAATTATCAATATTTTGAATGACTTACCATATAAAAATTTTCAATGTAATTTGTGCATGCTAGTGAAAAATAAATTTATGATTTCTTATATATTGAAATAAAATGGAATGAATAAGATTCTAAAATAGATCAATTGATGGTTACTACAGAAACTGATTCTATGGACATTTTAACTCAGAACAGTGGGGTTATACTCATTTTCAATGACAAACAAAACCACTCCCCTAAATAGTTGAAATCAGCAAAACAGACTAAAATTAAAATTCTCTCCAATGCTTCACTTTATTATATGTATCCCTAACTAAATCAGACTTTGAGGCACTTAAATCCTTCATATTCTGTGATCTTTTAAGTCACCTGTGCTCATGTCCTGTGGTGCAGTTTGTTTTCTAAAAAACATAAAACTATTTGACAGAATTAAGGAAGACATCAAGGATCTGCCACTATCACATCAAACGTTTATTTGAAATAAAAGTAACACCAAAATGTTCCATTTTCCAATTGATCTATCAGTTAAATCAGAATTACATAGGGTGTTGGTATGACTGTGTGTGTGTGTGTTGTAAATGTGTTTTAAATATAGATTCCAGAGTCTTGGCCCAGATAATCCTGAATTCTCCTGAGAAGACTCCTGTTAAGAAGTGCATCCAGGATTCCAGCTTACAGCTATCTGACTTCAAAGCATTTGCTCTCAACACACGTGTTTTTCAGGCCACAGGTCTGAATAATCATTAAAGGTTGTGAAATCAAGTTATCAAGTTTGTAGCACAAGGTCAAAATGTTTCCCTTTTAATGAACTAGAATAGAATACAAAATATCAGAGCCCAGGGCATGCAGTTTCAGTTGTCTACACAGCTTTTTTTTTTTCCTGCACTTCAAGGCATGCAGGTTTTTATCTTCCTGACCAAGTATCAAACCATCACCCCTGCAGGGGAAGAACACAGTCAGCCACTGGACTGCCAAGGAAGTGCCGTCTACACAGCTTTTTGACTGTGTTCTGGGTGCCCCCATGTAAAATGTATTTCCTACAGTACAAGTTACATGGTTGGATTTGGAGAAGTCTTCCTGAAGCAATTTCTTGAAACTTTATAGCCATTAAATATTCTCGTGTATTAATCTCTGACGAACTAAAAAAAGTAACTTCCTATTATTGGCTTTTTAAAGTCTCTAAGAAACCCCGAGTCATAGAAAATGGGAGCACTCTACACATTTCCATTTTGAACAAGACAGTGTGCTAAGAGGAACTTTGTGATTTGTAGAAAAGCTGAAAGGAAAGGGAGGCTTATACTTGGTTCATTTACTCCAAAATTCTGGGCTCTAATCAAACACTTGATTCTGGACTTTCCTACATCAGTAGGTTACCATGATTGTATTATTGAAGACAGGGTTTGGGGAAGAGGTGCTTTTTTTGGATAAACAAATTTTCCCTTTTCCAGCTTCCTCATAGGAGTGTTGTTGTATGAGCACAACCAAGATAATGCTGTGAAGACCACCTGTAAATCACTGTCTGATGAAGAAGACTCCCCTTTGTGGACTCTTAAGAGTCACACTATCTTGGCTTTTGGTACAGAGCTTTTCTGGAAAACTTTTCTTAAAATGGGCTATATATTATTTTATAAATTGTTATTCTTTTTATTTAATTCAACAAATAAAACAGGGGGAGAGGGCATACCCAAGTTTGCAGCATTGTTTGGAACTGTAAAATATTGGAATGAACGTTAATATTCACATAAAAAAGTGAATAAATTAGGACACATATGCACAGTTGGGTAATATGCACCTACAAAAATGAATAAGGACAATCTCCATGAGCTACTAAGGGATGAATTCCAGGACAGATGATTAAGTGAAAAGTCAAATGCAAGAGTATCCATAGTATGATTCCCTCTGTAAGGGAATGATGAAGACATAAGAAAATACATTTTTTGTTCATTTGTGCAAAAGATATACAGGAAGGATAAACCAAAAATGAAAGAGAATTGTTATCTCTGGGAGTGGGGATTAGAAGGGAATGGGGAAAGGGAGGAATGGGAGCAGAGTCATAGTGATGAAGAGGCAGTGACAGTTTTCTGAGTATGTCTTTTTGTACAACTCTGACTCTTACAACTATAGTAATATTTCATATACCAGCAAAACAATCACATTATTAAAAGTAATAGGAATGGGGGAACTCAGAATGGAATACAAGCACTAACAAATGAACCAAAATGTATTAAATTAATAACACTAAACGGATTTGGAAGGATTAAAATTAACTTAACTATAGAAAACAGAATCTTGATTGGATAATACAAGGATAAGACAAAAGTAGGTAGACATAAAGGTTGTAATGCAATAGTTTTAGCGCAGAGATCAGATCAGATCAGATCAGTCACTCAGTCATGTCTGACTCGTCTAGTCAAGGCTATGGTTTTTCCTGTGGTCATGTATGGATGTGAGAGTTGGACTGTGAAGAAGGCTGAGCGCAGAAGAATTGATGCTTTTGAACTGTGGTGTTGGAGAAGACTCTTGAGAGTCCCTTGGACTGCAAGGAGATCCAACCAGTCCATTCTGAAGGAGATCAGCCCTGGGATTTCTTTGGAAGGAATGATGCTAAAGCTGAAACTCCAGTACTTTGGCCACCTGATGCGAAGAGTTGACTCATTGGAAAAGACTGATGCTGGGAGGGATTGGGGGCAAGAGGAGAAGGGGACGACAGAGGATGAGATGGCTGGATGGCATCACTGACTCGATGGACGTGAGTCTGAGTGAACTCTGGGAGTTGGTGATGGACAGGGAGGCCTGGCATGCTGCGATTCATGGGGTTGCAAAGAGTTGCAAAGAGCGCAGAGATAGGGATTAATGATTCTGAAACTACTATGTGTCTACTAGAATTGAATAAAGAAGTAAATACTATGTACAAAGTGAGACCCAGTGTTCTCACTAGTGGAAAAAGACACATTTGGATAAAATGACATTTGTCCTAGATTAAGATCAGGAGTATTAATATAAAGTTATATTTTAAAATACATCTACAGTTTTATAGATACAGAAACCTAGAAGAAAGTGTATGTGCATGGGTTAACATACACATATACTTCCTTGCTCTGTCAGTGGAGAGGACCTAAAAGCAGTTACAGCCTAGTAGGAATTAGCACACTTGGCACGCAATCTTTGGTTTTTAAGCATCATTCTTCAATTAAAGAACCCAGGGGCCCCTTGAAAAGGGATTGGCTCCAAGACTGGAGTATGAAAAGTACAGGGTGGACTAGGAATATTTTGTGGTGCCAGAAAATAGGAAGTTGCTTAAAATAAAATGAAAATTTGTTGAAAAACGTGGCAAGCCAGTCTAAAGCTGGTATGATTTGAACAATAAAATACAAATGGATAATATTGGATTTTAACTCACAGATTAAAATATATATCCATAGATAACATACATACATAAGGAAAACAGACAACTTTTCCTTGTTTCAGTTAAGTTAAAATCAAGAGGTGGAAGCTAAAGTTGAATTAAATTTGAAGGAGAAATCAGGATTTGTAGTCTCAAAGTATCTTCCCCAATATGTCTCTCTAGTGCAAGAGAAAGGAAATACATTTATAGTTGAGAAACCTGTATGCCACCTTAATTGAGTAAGGTAAATCTCACAAGTAGTAGACACATCAACATCATGAACTCCTTGCATTGAGAAGGATACTTCATCGTTTTTGTGATATTTCCTGGCAAAATGCAGGATGAGAAAAGTAGACAAATTCGAACCAAGGAATGTTTTAAGAGATAATTAATCAGGGCTTCCTTGGTGGTCAAGAGGCTGAATTTACCTGCCAGTGCAGGGGATATGGGTTCAATCCCTGATCCTGGAAAAACCCACAGGCCACTGGGCAACTAAGCTTGTGCACCACAACTGCTGAGCCAAGCACCTAGGGCCCATGCTCAACAAGAGAAGCCACCAACAATGAGAAGCCCACCTGCAACAAGGAACACCCAATTCAGACAGTAAACAAAACAAAACAAAAACTAGAAAAACAAAATAATGATCATCAATACTCCAAAAATGTGAAGTGCATAAAAGGAAAGGACAGACTAAGGAATTATAGACAGGAAGAGACTAAGGACAAACATTAAGTAAATTCAATGTGAGATCCTGAATAAGACCCTAGAACAGAACAAGAACTTGGTGGAAAAATCTGTGAAATTGAATATAGTCTAAAGTTTAGTTAGCAATATTGCACCAATGTCCATTTCCTATTCTCCAAAACTGTACAATGGTTATGTAAGACATTAACATCAGGGGAAGCCAGTTGAGGGATATAAGGAAACTTAAAAAAAAAAAACTATTCTTGCAACTTTCTTGTAAATCTAAAATTAGTTCAAAATAAAAAGTTTCCTAAGAAAAGATTTCTGTATCTCACCATGTTATAACTCTTTTCATAGAAGGGAGAAATACACCTGAATGTGGCACAGATTTGCCAAGGGGTGGAAACATAGATGGCTTTTATTCTTGTGTCCAAACTTTTAACAGTTTTTCAAAGTTTCTATCTGACTTTACTGTTAGCAAACAACATGCTTATTTAAAAAAAAAAAATAATGGATGCTGAGTTTCCAGACATCTAGGTGTTATCTCTCCTCTTTCTGCTCTGTATCTGGACTTTCACTGAAATTATATACTTGTTTTTTTATTTATAGATTTTTCACTTATATATGTATTCATAAACAATATGGTTTAGCTTGTCCTGATTTTGAAATGTACATATGCAAAGTCATATCTGGAGTATTTTGCTTTTATCCCTGAGTAAGATCGTCCCTCTGTGTTATACTGATGCAGAGAGTTCTAGTTTGCTGATATGCACTGCCTTTGAATATTCCATTTTTACCTGTGCACCAATGTATTTATTTATCTAGTCTACCACTCATGGACATTCTTGTGGTTATACAATATAGCAGGTTTAATTTCTCAAAAATGGTCACAACAATTTCTCCTGACCCACATTCACTCCTCTATCAAATTTAATTCTGGTCCCCTTGAATCTGAATGACCTTGTGGCAGCTTACTCCAATAGAGTGTGGAGGAAGGGAAGCTGTGGGACTTTCATGGCCAGGTCTTAAAAAGCAGCGCATTGTCTGCCTTATTTGCTGGAACCCTCAGGCTTTGATCTCTGAACTATCCATCTCTGAATTTCAGTGATTCTGAGGGCCCCATGTAGTGAGAAAGCCAATCTATCTGTGGAGATGACATTTGGATACGCTGGTTAGTCTCTGTAATCTTTGAACCATCCTAGTTTAAGGAGTAGTGTTCTTCTCAATCTCCAGCTGTTTCCAGCTTCCCGTGGTCAAGTCTTCTCAGCTGAAGTCCCAAATATCATGGCATAGAGAGAAGCCAACTTCACTCTGCTCAATATGAAATCTTGATTTGAAGAATCTATGGGTATAATAAAATGGTTGTTATTTGAGGTCACTAAGTTTTCAGTGCTTTGTAACCTAAACAATAATGGTTTCAGTTTACTTTCAAAAGTTATTAGCTGGCCAGTTACTTATTTTTTTAAGAACTCTTTTTGACTATAACCTACATTAAAAAACACATTTTTCATTATATAGTCACACTTAGTGTACTCATGCTTGCCCTAACTGAGCTTTTGAGGAAGTAATAGATATTCCTTTTAAATGAAATTTGCTCTGCTGTTTATTCTTCTCATCTATTCCCTCTCCTCTTTTCTTTATTTAAGTTCAGTAAAGATGATCACAACAAAAGAAGTTGATTTCATAAATAATAGGTCTCAGTCAGCAGATTGAAGGTGTAGTTTAAAAGGTGGTCTTAATCTCTATCTTGTAGAATATGTATACATTTCAATTCTTATATATATATTGCATTATACACAAACCCACACACATTTTACACTTTAAACTCAGAGTTAAATTGTTCTACACTGGCCTAAGGCTGAGTAAATCAATAAAAACCAAAACAAAAAATATGGAGTCAATCTAATAAATGCTTCTAAACTTAATTTGGATGTTAAAGCATATGGAAACTCCAGGAACCCATCATTGTTTTAAAATGAAAGCCTGAGACAGGTTAGTGACTCACCCCTGGACTGCCAGAAAGGGAATTCTATGGTACCTGGAGGGAAAATGTCCCTGCAGAAGTTCCAAGTGTAGAGTAGTTTGGATTTGGGGATGGGACGGAGGATTTGTATCCTTTCTTGGTCCAGAAGAGCTTAAGAATATCAAACATAAGTGTTTACATATATACTCTTGAATCAAAACACAGATCTCTTAATCCTGGCAAGCTCTTCCTGTCTAGAAACAGGACCCTGTGAGAAAGAATGACTTCATTGATAGTAACTACCTTTCCATTAACCTTAATATTGGACTCAAAGTCACTTTCCTAATTAATCCCTTCACTATCTATTTATTCAAAGATGCTGCTGATGTTTTCAAAAGAGATGGTTCAGTGAACAAGAACAGATTGCATTTAGGCCGGTGTATGTTTTCTCTGTTCTTTACTTTTCTGTCTTTATCTGTACCTCTTCCTATTATTTCCTCACCATCCTTTTACATTCCCTCCCCATTCTCCCTAACTTCATGCACTTGCTGGCTTGTAAATGTAAGGTTTATCCATTTACAGAGGATTGTTAATTCATAACTAGCTGCAGTTTGGCATGACAATTAGACACATTCTTGTATAGTTCTCTATTGCTACACGATATGCTATCCCAGAATTTAATAGTTTAAAATAATAACAAGCATGTATTATCTCACACAGTTTCCATGGGTCAGAAATTTGGGGGTGACTTAACCGGTTGGTTTTGATGTGAGATCTCTGATTAGACTGGAGTCATATTTATTTTGGAAGATCACCTGAAAACTTGATTGAGAATAGGAAAGCCAGTTCTCACATGGCTTACATGGCTAGCAAGTCAGTATTGTCTGTTGGCAAAAGGCCTCAGTTCCTGGGCACATGTACCTGTTTACTGAGCTGCTTGAGGGCTCAGTCCATCACAGCTGGCTTCCACAAGAATGAGTGATCCAAGAGAGGGCAAAATTGAAGTCATACTATCTTTTATGACAAAACTTCAGAAATCACAATATTCTCTTACTTCCATAGGTCAGTCCTATTTAGTTTAGTTGTATGCACAAGTGGCTGCATATCAGATGAGAATTTCCAGGGCCATGTTGGACTCTCTGGCTATCACTGTCCTGGAGACAAACAACTTCATTTCAGACCCCAATTCTAGCACTTACTCGGTTTGCAACTTTAAGACATTTACTAAATTCTGTTTCTCATGTTTAAAATCTGGATGAGGGTAGTACAGTAGATTTCACTTTTACTCCCAATATTTTGCTGCCCTTTTGGGGAGGATTATACATCCTTGCCCACTGATATGGATTTATAATAGGCCTCCCCCTGTGAGGAATATATCGCCTCAATATCAGTCATCACCATGGGAGTTGCTTTGGTTGATAAAATGTGAGTAGAAGTGAGGTGGATCCACATACCAGCAGAATCTTTACAAGCAGTGAGATCTCTTTATGTCATTTTCTTTAAGTCTGGGTCCCTCCATGAATAAAATGTGGAGCAGAGCCACAGCTGATCTATAAAATATATATATATATATACAATGTGAACCTAAAATAACCTTTGCTGTTGTTATCCACCATGTTTTGGGGGTTGTTTGTTATCTAATCTAGCAGAATCTAACTGACACAACAATTAATCAGTAGGAGTACCTTAAGATTTGATAAAGTGTTTTTGAAGTGTTTATAACACTGAGACATAGTAAACAACCCTATGTATTACCTTTTATCTATTAACCAACCTAAACTCCCCTGAATTGAGTTTGTAAGCCATGACGTCAATTAGTTTGTCAGAGGTGTATTTACTTTCTGGTCTGTGCTGTGTGCTGTCCTTAGTCGTTCAGTCATGTCCGACTCTTTGTGACCCCATGGACTGTATTTTCATCCGGCAGTAGTCTCCCAATCAGTCAGTTCCACCATCCTGAGGACCCTTGTGTACAGTGTTTTGTGGAAAAGAAACACTGAACAAGTTACCATTCTACAAACTCTTCTTTTTCTAGGGAATCACCAATCTTCTTTTTCTCATACTTGCTTTTATGTGAATTTTCCAGACTTACAGTAATCAAGATATTCCAGTATAATTTATGACAGTTACAATATCAATATAGTCAGTTACAGTTTAGAATATTACAACATACTTATAAAGTTTACCATAGAGAAAATACAATGTGGTAGGCACTGTTCTAAGCACTTTACAAATGCTTAGTCACTTAATTCTTATGATAACCTTATGTGTTATTATTATCACCATTTTCCAAAAGACAAAATTGCATCCAAAGACATTAAGCAACTTGCCCAGGAACTTAAACTAAGAGACAATGCTGTCTCTTAAACTAAGAGACACCTTGCTGTTTCTTCTCTTGGTGAGATAATTCCATTGACTAATTCCACCATCCTTTATAAATTGGTTTTATACCACATACAGTGAAATTTTATTTTCATATTTTAAAGTTTTATTTCTAAGCACTATTCTTTAGTGCTTTAGGTTTGGGGTGGTGTAGAAAGAAACATGAGAAATAGAATTTAGTAAATTTCTTAAAGTTGCAAACCGAGTATTCTTGAGGTTTGGGTTGGGGTAGAAAGAAAGGGGGATGCAGTAGGAAACAGGGAACAATTTGTAGGACAGCATAGTTTATGAAGTCATAGCATAATCCACAGTAGCTTTGAGAGAGTCAATTCCTAGGCAGGTTGATAAGAAGTCTGGGGTCCCCGAGGAGGAGCAAGGGGTCTGGGGCTCTCGAGGAGGAGCAAGGGGTCTGGAGTTCTCAAGGAGGAGAAAAGGACAAACTTTTTTTTCCTTTAATCCAGGAGCTGATGATTACCCAACAAAACAACTCAGTTTAAACTCTGTACTAAGGATTATATGCAGCTCACACCACCCTTATGGCAGAAAGTGAAGAGGAACTAAAAAGCCTCTTGATGAAAGTGAAAGTGGAGAGTGAAAAAGTTGGCTTAAAGCTCAACATTCAGAAAACTAAGATCATGCATCTGGTCCCATCACTTCATGGGAAATAGATGGGGAAACAGTGGAAACAGTGTCAGACTTGATTTTTCTGGGCTCCAAAATCACTACAGATGGTGACTGCAGCCATGAAATTAAAAGACGCTTATTCCTTGGAAGGAAAGTTATGACCAACCTAGACAGCATATTCAAAAGCAGAGACATTACTTTGCCAACAAAGGTTTGTCTAGTCAAGGCTATGGTTTTTCCTGTGGTCATGTATGGATGTGAGAGTTGGACTGTGAAGAAGGCTGAGCGCAGAAGAATTGATGCTTTTGAACTGTGGTGTTGGAGAAGACTCTTGAGAGTCCCTTGGACTGCAAGGAGATCCAACCAGCCCATTCTGATGGAGATCAGCCCTGGGTGTTCTTTGGAAGGAATGATGCTAAAGCTGAAACTCTAGTACTTTGGCCACCTCATGTGAAGAGTTGACTCATTGGAAAAGACTCTGATGCTGGGAGGGATTGGGGGCAGGAGGAGAAGGGGACGACAGAGGATGAGATGGCTGGATGGCATCACCGACTTGATGGACGTTGAGTTTGAGTGAACTCTGGGAGTTGGTGATGAACAGGGAGGCCTGGCGTGCTGGGATTCATGGGGCAAAGAGTCAGACACCACTGAGCGACTGAACTGATCTGAAGGATTATATAACAACAATGTATCCTGTTTGAGGACATGTTTCTCTTTGAGAACCTTCTGACTAATCCTGTTAAAATGTATATTATGGGAGTGGGTCTGATGAAAGTGAAAGTGAAGTCGCTCAGTGGTGAGACACTATGGGCTGTAGCCTACCAGGCTCCTCCATCCATGGAATTGTCCAGGCAAGAGTACTGAAGTGGGTTGCCATTTCCTTCTCCAGGTGATTTTCCTGACCCAGGGATCGAACCCAGGTCTCTGGCATTGCAGGCAGTCACTTTACCATCTGAGCCACCTGGGAAGCCCAATCTTGCTATTAGTTCTAATCTTGTCATCTTAAAATGTAAATTGTGGGAGTGTAAGATCTTTACAACCTTGAGATTTTTTTTTGTTTGTTTATTAAACAATTTAAAAAGTATGTAACTCCCTTGCTAAGACTAGTGAGGGGGCACTCTCTGTCCCCCTTCTGATGTCTATGTCAGAAGCTTTCTCTGTCCCGTTTTATACTTTAATAAAACTCTGCTATACAAAAGCTCTTGAGTGATCAAGCCTGGTCCCTGGTCCCGAAGCTAAATCTTCTTCGGAGATAATGACTCCAACATCATTCACCATAAGCCATCAGCTTCCCCTTTAGTTTCCATCAATGACCCACCTCTTCTGTGATGTGGACAATTCAGGCTTTTAGATTTTTTTTCTTTTCTACTCCTTTCACCCAATACTGGTCTCACATAAAGTGTTTCCATATACTTCCCTGGTGGCTCAGAGGTTAAAGTATCTGCCTGCAATGCGGGAGACCTGGGTTTGATCCCTGGGCTGGCAAGATCCCCTGGAGAAGGAAATGGCAACCCACTCCAGTATACTTGCCTGGAGAATCCCATGGACAGAGGAGCCTGGTGGGCAACAGTCCACGGGGTCGCAAAGAGTCGACCACGACTGAGCGATTTCACTTTTACTGTCACACAGTTCCCAACCAAAATGTGGTTCTTAAAATTTCCCTATGGAGAAATTCTGGAGCCCTTAATATTCAGGGGTTTAAGAGAGCACAGATGTCATAAAGGTTCTCCCTTTGTAAAATATGAATCTTGAGCCTACAGTGGTGAAGCTGCATCCTGAAAAAAAAACACCCTCCATAGAGCCAGCAGTGTGAGCGCTAGGACAGATATTTTTGTTCTTGTCCAGTTACTCAGTCGTGTTCAACTCTTTGCAACCACATGGACTACAGCATATCAGGCTTCTTTGTCCACCATCTCCTGGAGTTTGCTCAAACTCATGTCTATTGAGTTGGTGATGCCATCCAACCATCTTGTCCTCTGTTGTCCCCTTCTCCTCCTGCCTTCTATCTTTCCCAGATAGATATCCCAGGGCAGATACTGGGTACCGCAAACATTTTAGAAAATGCTGAAAACACAGCTCCGTATACGAGTTGCTCAGAAAAGACCAATGTTTATCAGTTGGGTTCAGCCCCACTGTCTGTCACTCTCTTAGTACAGTCCAGTTAAAAAACTGTTCTAGGGGTTCACATAGGAGGAATCTAATAGCAGTAATTAGATAAACAGATCATGAAAGAGTTAAGAAACCAGAAGAAAGATGCTGCTAATCTGCTAAGTCGCTTCAGTCGTATCCGACTCTGTGCGACCCCATAGACGGCAGCCCACCAGGCTCTCCGTCCCTGGGATTCTCCAGGCAAGAACACTGGAGTGGGTTGCCATTTCCTTCTCCAATGCGCGAAAGTGAAAAGTGAAAGTGAAGTCGCTCAGTCATGTCCGACTCCTAGCGACCCCATGGACTGCAGCCCACCAGGCCTCTCCGTTCATGGGATTTTCCAGGCAAGAGTACTGGAGTGGGTTGCCACTGCCTTGAGGAGTAACCAAAAATAAGCAGCAGCAAGAAGTTGCCACTTTTCCAAGGGCCAGAGTTGGGATGGACTCCCCAGTGAAGCTGAAATGACACAGGCTGGTGAGATAGGAGCTGAGACCACCAAGAGATCAGCTCTCTAGTGGAGAGCTATACACTCTAGCAGCCATACAGGATCAGGAGGCTGGATCTCAGGAAGGAGAAATTCCAGGGTTTTCCCAGGAAGCAAAGCAAGAAGGGGAGAAATATCTTGGTCTCACCAACATGTTCTATCAGTCCTTCCCATTGGTCAAGTCTATTGGAAACCAGTGAGCAAGAAAGAAAGTGAAGTCACTCACTCGTGTCCGAGTCTTTGTGACCACATGGACTGTAACCTACCAGGCTTCTCTGTCCATGGGATTTTGCAGACACAGGTACTGGAGTGGATTGCCATTTCCTTCTCCAAGGGATTTTTCCGACCCAGGGACTGGACCAGGGTCTTCTGCATTGCAAGCAGACGCTTTACCATCTGAGCCACCAGGGAAACCAATAATGTCAGCTGTGGGCTCTTCACATATGGCCTTCATTGTGCTTGTGTGTGTTAGTCGCTCAGTCGTGTCCGACTCTTTTCGATTCCACAGACTGTGGCCCGCCAGGCTTCTCTGTCTGTGGGAGTCTCCAGGCAAAAATAGTGGAGTGGATTGCCATTCCCTTCGCCAGAGCAACTTTCCAACTCAGGGATGGAACCCTGGTCTTTTGCATCGCAGTCAGGTTCTTTATCATTTGAGCTACAGGGAAGTCCTAAAAATACTGGCAGCAGTGGGATTCAAACCCACATCCCCGAAGAGACTGGAGCCTTAATCCAGCGCCTTAGACCGCTCGGCCACACTACCACTTCCAGGTGAACAAGGGAGCCTGGGCATTGTAGTTTCCCCTGACATACAGCCGACTTGGAGGGAAAACAGGCAAATGATGGAAAACAATCAGAAATTCAAACCAGTATTTCTGCAAATCTGATGTCTGAGCAAGAGACACTGCATCTGCACTCAATCACAGGTACACTTCCACTTTTAAACACTCTGGATCAAGAAGACAGTTTCACCTTCTTTTAATCAGGTGTGATACCCAGATCCTCTGACAGAACCCCAATGATCCCTGTTTTGGAGGGTTCATACTCCTGGGTTATCTTCCTGTTCTTGAGTGTGTGCTGATCTGGTGACTTGTTTCTGACAAATAGAATATGTCAAAAGCTATGATGTGTCATTTTTGAGATTAGTTTCCAAAGGGTTGTGGCTTCTATCTTGGGCTCCCACTTGCACTCTCTCACTTGCACATTTCCTCAGAGGAAAGTCAGTTGCCAAGTAATGAGCTGCCACATGACAAGAAACAACCAACAAAGAACTTGAGGACTTCTAAGAGCCCTTGAGGAACTGAGTCCAGCCAACACCCATGTGCATGGGTGTTGCAAGTGGATCAATACCACACTGAGCTTTGAGATGACTGTAGGCCTGGCCACATCCTAAATGAGAGATGTGAGAGATCCAGAGAACCCAGATTACCTGAGCTCACATCCTGAAGCTGCTAAGTCTGGATGCAACAATAGGTAACAGATAATCCAGATGAAACAGATGGGTATCTTTTCAGGGGCTCCAAAGAGCTCCAGTACCACAGTCCTTTCTGTATTGGTGCAGAAAAGAATTCAGTGAGAGGCAAAGTGATAGATAAGAATTGATTTACTTGTGAGGCTGGTGGCCCAAGCGGGTGGGTAAGGAGGTCCTGTGCCCCAAAGACTTCCTGGGCTACAGTTTTATAATCAAAGGAAACGTGGGATGGGGAGGGAGGGAGAAGAACTTCTTTGTCTTTCTTGAGTAGACGTCACGTTTCCATCATCAGCTTCCGCTCCAGGTTGAGCAGGGGAGTTTTTTTTTTTTTCCTTTGTCCATACATGGTCAAACTTTGTCTAAAAATTATTATTATAATTTTTTAATGTGTTCAGGGGGTATGTCCTAGGGATCATTAACTTATTGATCTCACTGGGCAGGATGTGGGTCTCATTCCACCATTGTTTTATTGTTTGGGACATATCCCTATGCTTCTGTTGCCTGATTTTGTTCCTAAGCAAGCCTGCTTGGTTTTGTGGTTAAGAAAGCCTGTTTTGCTGAGTAATCATTAACTTGCAGGGGTCTCCTATATTTCCTCTATTTATAGTCCAATAGTGGGATCAACTATTTAATCACCTACTTTGTCCATTTACTCTGCCCCTATCACAGGGAGGGATAAACCAAAGACATAAAAGGGGAAATAAAGGGAAGAGAAAGCATCATTTTTAGTGTCTGTTATGTACCAGGAAGATCCCCTGGAGTAGGAAATAGAAACTCACTCCAGTATTCTTGCCTGGAAAATTCCGTGGACAAAGAAGTCTGGCAGGTTATAGTCCATGGGGTCGCAAAGAGTCAGGCACAACTGAGTGACAGCACGCATGGCACCAACATACGTACCAAGCCCATTGTTCCCACTTAACCTTCACTTCTGTCCTCTGAGTTGGGTGATCATCATTGGTTCTGTTTTCCAGACAAGGAAGCTGAAAAGGGACAATAATTTGCTCAAGGCTGCACAGTGTTGAAAAGCAGAGACTTGATGGATAGCCAAATCAATGTTTTTATTCTTATCTCACACTGTTCCTGAACTCAAAACAACCAGTCTTCAAAGTTGCAGTCATTTCATTTGTGTTGAGTACAAATAAAAAAGAGAAAATTGTTTAAAATCAAATGCCTTCTTGCTTTCTTAAAATTGTATCCACCACTTCTTTCTTTCTCAGAATATCATAACTCACCTAAAATGTTTAAAATAAAATTTTAAATAAAAAATTTTATATTTCTGATCCTTTCTGCACTTAAAGATGGAAGTGTGCCTATGGTTGAGTGCAGATACGAAGTTTAATGTACAGGCATCAGATTTGCAGAAATATTTGTTTGAATTTCTTCTTGTCTCTTTCATTCTCCTGTTTAACCTCTGAAGCTGCTGTCTGTCACTAGAAACTACATTTCCCAGGCTCCATTGCTCTTTAGGCTTCCAGTAAATGTGACCAATGGGAGACACTAAATGTTGGTGAGACAAGGGCTTTTTTTAGTTAAAGACCAAAGAACAATATAAAATTGGAGTAATAAGTAACCAAATGAAATCAGAGCCTTCAAAAGACAGTTTTTAGCTCTTTGGGCTACTAGAGCACTGGTTTCATTGTGTAATTAGATAATTATTGTTATGACAACAGCAGCAAACAACAACTACCTCTTTTAGAGATGTCTTTGTGTTGGGCACTCTTCTGAGATCTTTACCTATATTCTCTCATTTGCCTTCCCAGTAACACCATGAAGCTGATTCAGCTCTGTGTGTCTTATTCTCATTGGCACACCTCCCCCATCCATCCATTTTACCAGAAACATGTATGTACTCAGCAAGTTAGGTAATCTGTGATTAAATAAAGTTAGTGCCTTATTTTATTTATAGAGTGAGCATTATAATCTAATGAAATGAGGTAGAAACCACATTCCAACCAATCCAACTCTAGTTTAGACAGCTAGCAGTAAATTTGGATAACAATGAATATTTGTCTGATCCTGAGGCATAGCTTCTGTGTCACAGGTGCCATCTAAGCAGGATGGTTCCTACTGATGGAGCCAGAGGACCGCTCTCCAACAACAAAACACAGATGCCACCACTGGAAACCCCAGCTGAGCTTGTATTTCTTTCGTGACTGGGTCCCACTGGGGCATTCGTGGAGAGTGGCGGTGGGAGAGTCTCTACATATTTCAGCACAGACCACTTAGTGTGAAAACAAGGTACTTTAAAAAAGTGCTTCTTAGAAGGTAGTTAATGCTAGATAGAGAGGAAAGAGACAGGGAAAAGATCAGACAAAAGAAAGGATGGGGGGAAATACAAAGGGTTAAGTGAAAATTTTCAGAAAAAGCTGATGGTTTGTAGTTTTCATGGAGAGCGTTTGGGAAGATGAAACTCAAGTGGGTTAGAATAGTGATTAAAAAGTGCAACCTTAGCTGTTAATGTAAGCTGTGCAGATACACTCCTTTCCACTGACCACCGCCCTTAGAGGTCATTAACTCCTCCTAACAGGTCTTCCTACTTCTGGTCGGCAGGCACAGTGTGGCTTGTGTCTGCTGGAACTCATGGGCAGAAGTCAGCCGATGCATGGTGCCTGTTTCTGCAGCTCTGAGTCACGTGTCAGGGAAGGGAACAGCCTGATGCACAGAGCGGCTGTGCTCCAGAAGGGGCCCCAGTGTCTGTGCTGTTCCTGTTCATAGAGGGAGCGTGAGAACAGACTTGCATGAGGAGAAGAAACATTTTCTGTGTGGGTGTCAGCTGGGAACGCCAGCCTCCTAGCACCTGGGAATATTGGCTGATTCTCCCACGGGGAGAGAAGCAACCATTGTTCCCAATTCATTGCCAAGCAACCAGAGGCAGCCCCTGGGGTCACTGGTTAAACAGCCCTGCCTTAGCTCATGGTATTCCTAGCCAGGCTGTACTGACAGTCCACCCTCCCAGCATCACCATCTGCCAGAAGATGGTTGCCCTCCCAGCAGGCATCTCTCCGGTCTGGGAGTAGGAGGAAATTTAAGGAGGGTCCCACTGAGAAGGTGACATTTGAGCAAAAGCCTGAAGGAAGTGAGGGGTGAGGTGAGTTAGGCTAGGGGCAAAAAGTTTTCGAGGCTTTCTCATAAAACTTGGAAAGTCGATATACGAAGTCAACAGATGGGAAGCAATGCAGGAATATCCATGGTAGCTGTGGATCATATGACTGCGGGAATTAAATCAGCCTGGGGACATGGGGCTCATTTGGGAGGTGACACAGAACTCTGGGGGCTTCCCAGGTGGCTCAGTGGTAAAGAATTCACCTGCCAATGCAGGAGATGTGGGTTCGATCCCAGGGTTGGGAAGATCACCTGGAGAAGGAAATGGCAACCCACTCCAGTGTTCTTGCCTGGAAAACTCCATGGACAGAGGAGTCTGGCAGATTGGACATGACCTAATGACTGAACAACAACAACAACAAACAGAACCCTTTTAGGTAGGAAAACAGAACAACAGTGTGAGCCAATGTGTGTGGATGAGACAGAGACATAGACAAAGAGAGGGATGAGAAGTATGAAAGTACATTTACGGGGTAGAAATGAAGGATGTTTAAGGCAGTGACGTGCTGGTAAATGTTTAACAACTGGTGCTCCAGGAAAACTCCTTAAATATTTATTTGTAGTATTTGCTAATTATTGGCATATAAATACTCCAACTATGGCCAATTCCAGGTTACTGAGGTTACACTGAACACAGAATAGAAAGCAAGGAAAGTTCAAAATGATATGTAGATTTTCCACTGGAAGCCTGAGAGTTGAAGATGTTGAGGGCAGTGAGTGGATGTCTACAAACCACTGATATGTTTTGTGGCTGCACAGAGACCAAGGGCCCCAATCTCTAAATTCACAGCCTGAAGGACTGAATTAAGGGAAACTTGAAGTTTCCTTTTGTGCTCTTCCCAACCTCAGATATGCAGATGACACCACCCTTATGGCAGAAAGTGAAGAAGAACTAAAGAGCCTCTTGATGAAGGTGAAAGAGGAGAGTGAAAAAGTTGGCTTAAAGTTCAACATTCAGAAAACTAAGATCATGGCATCTGGTCCCATCACTTCATGGCAAATAGATGCGGAAACAGTGCAAACAGTGGCTGACTTTATTTTTCTGGGCTCCAAAATCACTGCAGATGGTGATTGCAGCCATGAAATTAAAAGACACTTACTCCTTGGAAGGAAAGTTATGACCAACCTAGACAGCATATTCAAAAGCAGAGACATTACTTTGTCAACAAAGGTCCATGTAGTCAAGGCTATGGTTTTTCCAGTGGTCATGTATGGATGTGAGAGTTGGACCATAAAGAAAGCTGAGTGTTGAAGCACTGATGTTTTTGAACTGTGCTGTTGGAGAAGACTCTTGAGAGTCCCTTGGACTGCAAGGAGATCCAACCAGTCCATCCTAAAGGAGATCACTCCTGGGTGTTCATTGGTAGGACTGATGTTGAAGCTGAAACTCCAGTATTTTGGCCACCTGATGCGAAGAGCTGACTCATTTGAAAAGACCCTGATGCTGGGAAAGATTGAGGGCAGGTGGAAAAGGGGACCACAGAGGATGAGATGGTTGGATGGCTTCACCGACTCAATGGACATGGGTTTGGGTGGACTGCAGGAGTTGGTGATGGACAGGGAGGCCTGGTGTGCTGTGGTTCATGGGGTCACAAAGAGTTGGACACGACTGAGCAACTGAACTGAACTTCATTTATTTTTTCCTTTCACAGAGGCAGTGTGTCTAGGGCCCCTTTTCCTTAATGGATTTCCACATGTTCTTTTCTCTGCCAAAGTTGCTTAGGTACCCATAAGATGTGATTCTCCATATCCAGGGAGTTAAATTGAGCCAAAAAATGGAGCAGGCAGTTTGAAGCATCCCTGTTTTAGGAGTCTCTACTCTTGCAAAGGTGGCTCAGCTGAGTTTGAAATGCCCACCCAATCCACTGGGGCTGCTTCTGTATCTGAAATAGACCTGGTGGGAGGTGAGAAGGTGCATGTATTACCATTTCGAAACCATGTCTGCCAGGTCCACTCCTCTGGAAGCTTCCTCCGACCATGGGACCATGGGGTAGTGGCTGCCAGAAGCAAGTAGCACTCTGTTTATCACAACCGCAGTCACTTTAATCTCTGCAGGTGGAAGCCAGCATATGCAGACTTGGAAATCCTGACATCCTCTCTGACTTCCCACCCTGTGAATAGATCAACAGGTGAAGGTGGTAGATTATTTCTATACGTACTTCTATCTTTACATAAGTTTTCACATGTTTATATGAGGTTTTACAAGGAACAAAGTGATTTCTCATGTGCTCTCCGTTTGATTGGCTTTTCAAAACCCTGGGAGGTGCTATTATCCCATTGTACAGATGAAAAGCCTGATTTTTCAGGGATGGCAGATGACACACCCCCAGTCAGAAACTTGAGAAACGACGGAGCTGGAATACAGACCAAGATATTTTTTCTTCCAAACTCCCATTTCTTTTCAGAATATCTCACTGCAGGTCTGTGTTATGTGTACATACATGTGGTTATATATGTATGCACAGACATACCACTTTGTACAGGCTTATTGTATAGGGATTTTTAAAAGATGAAGCTGGGTGTGGCCTTCTATTAATCCAGCCTTATGAATTCATCAGCTATTTCTTGAGTGACTAGAATATGCTAGGCAATGTCAGACTACAGCTAGCAATACAGCATGGACCATCCAAGCCTCCAGCCCCAAATGCAGACTTTAGAGTAGCAGAGATATGGTTAAAACCAGACCTTGACTGCAGAGGAAAGAGCAGAAGGGGCAAAGGAGAAGGCAGATTGAGAAGATGTGCCTTCTAACTCCTGTGTAAGGAAATGGCCATTGAACCAGGTAGTTAATGAAACTCTTCTTCCCTCTTGGTATCATATTTCATTTCTTCATGCCAGGCTGGAATTTGGGGAGCCTGTTCCTATTCCAATATTTTATATACAGCTCTCACAAAATAAGTGGTGTTGAAAAATTAAATAATGTTATTTGTGCTGTTCTTTAGAGTTCCAAACAATTTTTTCATTCTCATAGTTACTTAAGGTACATATTACCTCCATTTTACAGATGAAGAAGCTGGGGTTCAAAATGAACTTGACTAAGGCCACAGTTTTTAAAGATAAGAACCTTAAGTCCTTGAATTTCTGATCGTTTTCCACCATCCCAGCAGAATATTAGAACAATTTCCATTTTGCTGGAAAGCAGGGTTTGTTATTTCAGTATTGTTTTGTGTGCCTACCAACAGAGGACAGGTTACATAAACGGTGAGGCATCCCCAAAGTACAAAAACATTAGACAATGCACAGTACCCTCTGTGTTCACATTTGGAAAGTTTTCCAAGATATACTGTTAGAGAAAAGAGCAACTGTATCAGTCAGCTATGTTTTAAGAACGAAAGTTGGAGATAAGGGGAAAGAAAAAATACATTCACGCTTGACTCATATCGGCATGAATTAACAACAGGCAAATATATAAGGAGAATAACGTTACTTAGGGGGCAGTGGGGCAATCCAGTAAAGGAGTGGATTCTCAACATATGCCTGGTTATTTCAATTCCTTTGGACCCTCTCAATGTATCCTGGTGATCCATTGGCTAAGACTGTGGGCTCACATTGCAGGGGCCCTGGGTTTAATCCCTGGTCAGGGAACAAGATCCCACATGAAAGAAAGAAAGTGAAGTCACTAAGTTGTGTTCCATTCTTTGCTACCCCACAGACTGTAGCCTGTCAGGTTCCTCCATCCATGGGATGTTCCAGGCAAGAATACTAGAGTGCGTTACCATTTCTTTCTCCAGAGCATCTTCCTGACCCAGGGATCAAACCCTAGTCTCCTGCATTGCAGACAGATTCTTTATCATCTGAGCCACTTTAAAGAGCCCAGATCCCACATGCTGCAACTAAACCTGTGTTCTGCAACTAAAAGCTGGCAAAGCCAAATAAATAGATAATTTTTAAAATGTATTACTTATTCAAGAAATTAGATACATTTTGTACCAAAGATAGCTTCTCCACAATAATAGTTCCCATCCCTCCCCTTTCACTCTCCTTATCCCCAAGACACACAGTACACACAATGAAAGAAACCCAGAGTAAGTTTTTAATAGAAAAAATTTTGCACGTGCAGGATCAATCAGTGATATCAGAACACTGACACCAATCCATTTATTTCTGAGCATTGATGAGTTTGACAGACACTCTGGATCGAGGCATCTCTTTGTAACAAGAAGCTTTTGAAACCTAAGGGAAGAGAAGAAACCAAAGTAAATGTATTTGGGAACTTCTTTCTTAACCTTCCTCAACATATGCAGAAAAAGGTACCAACCTGTTTCCTCATAACTGGTTCTATTCTTTCTGAGTATTGTGCATGCTAAGTCACTTCTGTCTTATCCGACTTTTTGTGACCCTATGGACTGTAGCCCCCCAGTCTCCTCTGTCCATGGGATTCTCCAGGAAAGAATACTGGAGTTGGTCGTCAAGCCTTCCACCAGGGGATCTTCTGAAACCAGGGATCAAACCCACGTCTCTTATGTCTCATGCATTGGCAGGCGGGTTCTTTACAACTAGCGCCACCTCATTTCCTTACATACACACTCCCTGTGGTAAGAGGACACAGCATCCCTGGGAAGATGCTCTAATTTTGCTCTTCAGATAGAGTTGTCAGATTTGGCTAATCAGTTCAGTTGAGTTCAGTTCAGTCACTCAGTCGTGTCCGACTCTGCAGCCGCATGAGCTGCAGCAGTGCGCCAGGCCTCCTTGTCTATCACCAAATCCAGGAATCTACCCAAACTCATGTCCATTGAGTTGGTGATGCCATCCAACCATCTCGTCCTCTGTCTTCCCCTTTTCCTCCTGCCCTCAATCTTTCCCAGCATCACGGTCTTTTCAAATGAGTCAGCTCTTCACATCATATGGCCAAAGTATTGGAGTTTCAGCTTTAACATCAGTCCTTCCTCCCAGGGTTGATCTCCTTTAGGATGGACTGGTTGGATCTCCTTGCAGTCCAGGGAACTCTCAAGAGTCTTCTCCAACACCACAGTTCAAAAGCATCAGTTGTTTGGTGCTCAGCTTTCTTTATAGTCCAACTCTCACATCCATACATGACTACTGGAAAAACCACAGCTTTGACTAGAGGGACCTTTGTTAGCAAAGTGATGTCTCTGCTTTTTAATATGCTGTCTAGATTGGCTAATAAAAATACAATATGCCCAGTTAAATCTGAATTGAAGATAAACAACAATTTTTGTTGTACTATAATATGTGTGGTTGTTGTTGTTTAGTCTGTAAGTGGTGTCTAACTCTTTGTGACCCCAAGAACTATAAGCCCCTAGATGATTCTGTCCATGGGATTTTCCAAGCAAGACTACTTCAGTGGGTTGCCATTTCCTTCTCCAGGAGATATTCCTGATCCAGGGATCGAACCCGCACCTCCTGCATTGGCAAGTGGATTCTTTACCACTGAGCCACCAGGGAATCCAGCATAGCGTGTCCCATACAATATTTGGGGGCATACTTATAGTAAAACAATTATTTGTTAATTAACTGATATTCAAATTTAACTGAGCATCCTATATTTTATCTGGCAACCATATCCCTAGATGCTACTAGGAGGAAACTGGTTAAGTGCACTTGAGCATATCAGCCCAGAGGGACAAGAAGTCCCTAGCCTGGTGTTACAAACAGAACTTTCTGCACTGACAGACATGTTCTATATCTTTGCTGTTCAAAGCAGAAACCACCAGCAACTTGAAATATGCTTAGTGCAATTGAGGACCTGAATTTTTTTAAAATTTCATTTTATTTAAATTTAAAATGTCACATGTGGCCTGTGGCCTATATTGGACAGAGTAGCTCAAGAATCAGTCATGTATCTCCCTCCAAATGTAGCAAATGGAATTTAAAACCGTTGGTGGTTAAAAAGTTTCATCACCTAGGAATAAACTCACAAATCCTTGCATATTAATGATCTGTTTCTGTGCAGATAGAAGTTCTGTTGCCAACACATTAATCCGGAGTATTCACTCAGAGTATTTCCTGAGTATCTATTATTTGGGATGATGGGCTAGGATATGGAGATGTATGATAGAATTTTTCAACAAACTCTCTCCATAGAAAATCGTGTTAACTGGATAATCCCAGTATTAGAATGTAAAAGGCTCTGAGGTGCCCCTATGTGCTGAGCAGGCATTGTAAGGAATGAAACAGCATTGACTTGGTCACATACGCCAGCTGAGTGCTCCTTTTCTTTCCATTATTCTAAACAAACATTTAGTAACCATAGACCCAATAGGGCATTAAAGAAGATTCTTTTATAAATCATATTGGCCAGCAGAGAAAACAAACCAATGGCTCAGACCATAAAGCATCTGACTGCAATGGGGGAGACTTGGGTTGGATCCCTGGGTTGGGAAGATCCCCTGGAAGAGGGCATGGCAACCCACTCCAGTGTTCTTGCCTGGAGAATCCACATGGACAGGGAAGCCTGGCAGGCTACAGTCCATGGTGTCACAAAGAGTCGGACACAACGGAGCAACTAAGCACAGGGCCACTAAGAGTTATCAGAAGACATTGTCTGATGAGGTTAGTGCAGAAACCTCTGGAAGAAGGTAGAGTATGGAAAACAAATGCAGCATACGGTGTTTCCAAGTTTCACTGCAGCCCTAGTAGCTGTGTAGGGCAGTGGGAAACGTATTAACAATGGTTCATTTCAGTTCAGTTGCTCAGTCATGTCTGACTCAGTCATGTCTGCGACCTCATGGACTGCAGCACACCAGGCCTCCCTTTCTATCACCAACTCCCGGAGTTTACTCAAACTCTCGTCCATTGAGTCAGTGATGCCACCCAACAATCTCATCCTCTGTTGTCCCCTTCTTATCCCACCTTCAATCTTTCCCAGCATCAGGGTCTTTTCAAATGAGTCAGTTCTATGCATCAGGTGGCCAAAGTATTGGAGTTTCAGCTTCTGCATCAGTCCTTCCAATGAATATTCAGGACTAATTTCCTTTAGGGTGGACTGGTTGGATCTTATTGCAGTCCAAGGGACTCTCAAGAGTCTTCTCCAACACCACAGTTCAAAAGCATCAATTCTTGGGCCCTCAGCTGGCTTCCCTGGAAGCTTGGACGGTAAAGCGTGTGCCTACAATGCGGGAGACCCGGGTTCGATCCCTGGGTCAGGAAGATCCCCTGGAGAAGGAAATGGCAACTCACTCCAGTATTCATGCCTGGAAAATCCCATGGACGGAGGAGCCTGGTGGGCTACAGTCCATGGGGTTGCAAAGAATCGGACATGGCTGAGCGACTTCTCTTCTTCACAGCTGTCTTTATACTCCAACTCTGACATCCATATATGACTACTGGAAAAACCTTATGTTTGACTAGACGGACCTCTTTTGGAAAAGTAATGTCTCTGCTTTTTAATATGCTGTCTAGGTTGGTCATAACTTTTCTTCCAAGGAGCAAGTGTCTTTTAATTTCATGGCTGCAGTCACTATCTGCAGTGATTTTGGAGCTCCTGAAAAATAAAGTCTGTCACTCTTTCCATTGTTTCCTCATCTACTTGCCATGAAGTGATGGGACCAGATGCCGTGATCTTAGTTTTATGAATGTTTTAAGCCAACTTTTTCACTCTTACTTTCATCAAGAGGCTCTTTAGTTTATCTTCACTTTCTGCCATAAGGGTGGTGTCGCCCTTACGTAACAATGGTTACTGGGCAGATATTTTTATATAGAAACAGAAATAACCATGTCCTTTCTGGGCTCTGAGTGTGCTTTCTGGGGTGCAGCATCCATTCCCTGGTTCACTCACCAGAGAGTTGAGTCCCAGGCCCTCTCTGAGAAGTTGGGATGTCTACATGCCATGCTCCCCTTCATGGAACAGTCTAATGGGGAAAGGCAAACAACATGGGATCTTATAAAGACAATCTTAGACTGTATTTTAAAGGCTCTCAACAGGATGATTCAAAGAAAGTAACTTGGAGTGAGAAATAAACAGAGGTTACTTTGTTTATTTTACTTTTTATATTTGAGGTTACTCTACACATGCTTCTTTTAACACTTGACACACAGATGTTTACAGAAGGTAATGATCTCTCCTTATATAACCTCACATAATGGGGCTTTTATTTCTAGATGGGAGACACCCTCTCTTCTCTAGTTTCTTTTTTTTTTTTCTTATTTATTTACTTATCTATCTAATACTGCTTTGCTTTGCGAAGGGTTGAGTGTATCTTAATAAATTTTAATATATTGCCAGGAATTTTTCTCAAGAGATTATACAACTGTGGCAATCCTTTCTCACCCTTATCATCCTAAGTCTTACTAGTTTTCGGGCTTGTCTATCCATAGGTGAAGGGCTTCCCTCATGGTTCAGCAGATATTTACTTATCTATCTAATACTGCTTTGCTTTGCGAAGGGTTGAGTGTATCTTAATAAATTTTAATATATTGCCAGGAAATTTTCTCAAGAGATTATACAACTGTGGCAATCCTTTCTCACCCTTATCATCCTAAGTCTTACTAGTTTTCGGGCTTGTCTATCCATAGGTGAAGGGCTTCCCTCATGGTTCAGCAGATATTTACTTATCTATCTAATACTGCTTTGCTTTGCGAAGGGTTGAGTGTATCTTAATAAATTTTAATATATTGCCAGGAAATTTTCTCAAGAGATTATACAACTGTGGCAATCCTTTCTCACCCTTATCATCCTAAGTCTTACTAGTTTTCGGGCTTGTCTATCCATAGGTGAAGGGCTTCCCTCATGGTTCAGCAGTGAAGAATCCACCTGCAAATGTAGGAGACCCATGTTCAATCCCTGAGTCAAAAAGATCCTCTGGGGAAGGAAATAGCAACCCACTCCAGTATTCTTGCCTGGGAAATCCCATGGACCGAGGAGCTTGGCAGGGTATAGTCCACGGAGTCACAAAGAGTCGGACACAGCTTAACTACTAAAGAATGACAACAACATCCATAGGTGAGAAATGCTATTCCTTTGTTGCTGTGATATGCATAACCTAACTTCTAGGAAAGTGAACACTTCTATATATATTGGTTTGTTTTTTCTCATATGCATTCTCTATTTGAATTTGATAAAATGTATACAGTATCCTCGGAGAAGGCAATGGCACCCCACTCCAGTACTTTTGCCTGGAAAATCCCATGGACGGAGGAGCCTGGTAGGCTGCTGTCCATGAGGTCGCTAGAGTTGGACACAACTGAGCGACTTCACTTTCACTTTTCACTTTCATGCATTGGAGACGGAAATGGCAACCCACTCCAGTGTTCTTCCCTGGAGAATCCCAGGGAGGGGGAAGCCTGGTGGGCTGTCGTCTATGGGGTCGCACAAGAGTCGGACACGAGTGAAGCGACTTAGCAGCAGCAGCAGCATACAATATCCTGTTTAATATTTCTTTTCTATTATTGTTTGCGCTTTTCTTAGCAGTTTGCAGCTGTTCCTTGTAAATTAAAGTCATTAACCTTTTGTGTATGATGTTTTGCAAATCCTTTATTTCGATGTACTGCTTGTTTTGTACTCTCTTTATGGTATATTGCATCTTTATTTTTATCTTATGTTGTCTGTGTACCTTTCTATATGGCATTTGTGTTTCCTGGATGGCTTAATAATGACACCTCCCCCTCAAAACACACATGTACAAACTGAGGTTATAAAAAATCTTCCCTAAAATTTCATTTAGCATTTCTATTTTACATTAGATCATTAATCCATCTGGCTAGATCAATTTCAGATAGGTCTGTCTGGAGAAGAGAACGAGCTCACCAAAAAAATCAGAGGATGGGCATTGCAGAGAATGAGATCAACAGTACAAGTGTCTTGAAGTACCAAGGAGCCTGGCAGGTGGAAGAGAGACCAGTGTAGCTGGACAGAGAGATGTAATGAAGTCAGGTAGGTAGACTGAGGCTAGAGGTGGTCATGGATGACTCTTCAGGACATGGAAAGGAGTATGGTGAATAAATTAAGATATGTATTAAAGGTATGGGTAATGTGACTTACCAATTTCTATTGGTGCTATACTGATAATGCTTATTAAGTTTTTTCATAAATTCGTCTACTTATTAATGATACAGTTTTCTGGGTTTAAATATAGACTATATCTGCCTTTTGGTAGATCTCCTGATGATGCTAATGTTAGTTTGCTACAAGATCAAGGTGCTGAAGTAAGAAAGAGAGGGAAGAATTCTGGAGCTACATATATGACCCCTGATTCTTAATTTTAGTATATATGGGAAACCCTCAATTAAATTTCTAATGTCTTCTAATAACCCACATGCATTATGCTTAACAGGAATATTTATAATTGAGTTCAACAAATAACAAACCCTTAAAAGATAACCTGCTTCTAATTTTAAAATACATACAATTATTTTTTTACAAGTGATTATAAGATGTACCACACTTGTAAAAAAAGAGCTCACATGATACATTTAAAAAATAGAAAGTGAATGGCTGACAGATGGAGTAATGGGAGGATATTGCTGTACAGATTATTTGGAAATTTTAAACAAGATTTTGTAACTGATTGTGTTGTATTAAACTGATCTGTAGAGTTCAGAATATCCTATATAACTGAATGATGATTCTGTCTCAATCTCACGTCTCAATAAATCTCTGAGATAAACTTTTGTCCCTAGTGCCTAGATGTCTTCAGTAATTGCAAGGCATAGGTTTACCATTCTCATCAACTTGCCCCAATTTAAATGGTCCTCTCCAGGACCCTTGAGGCATGGTAGATGGAAACCTACTCAAGGGCTGGAAACCAAAGAAAGCTACTGAGAGTTTATTGCCCACTAGAGAATTTCCCCAAGTGGTAACTAGGGCTTTTGGATATAAACAGTGACATTTCAAAGTTGGAGGCACAAAACTATGTTGGAGAGGAGAAGCTAGGCCTGAACAGTGAGGAATGTTCTCTGGTTGGGGAATGGCCTCTTAACAGTGTCTCTTAGGTAACAGCTTGTCAAATGACACCTTCTCTGTTTCTTTGAAGCTCTCAAAATAAGTGGCCAATGCAAACTGAATTTTTCAGAATGAGTTTTCTACTGGTAAGAGAAGATGTTATTACCAGCCTGTTAGTCTGTGTGTAATTAATGTCACCTCTGGTAATAAACTGACCCTCTAGTATTCTAGCCCTTTATTAGGTGCTTCCTAATGGCTCAGCCTCTGACCCAGCTCAACATTTTCTCAGTGTCATTATCAAGTGTTTATTGTATGCCAGGGTCTATGCTATCAACAATTTAACAAGATGGGATCCTTGACCAAAAGGAGGTTTTGATGAAATACAGAAAATTAATACACTGTATCATTCACTCTTAAATAGTCCAATACAAAATTTTGTTATTGGAATCCAGAGGGGAGAATTTAAGTCTTCTCTAATTCCTTTCTTCATTTACCACAATAAATTACCTTATCAAGTCCTATGGTTTTTTACCAAACCATCTTTCCACTTGTGCCCTTGTTTCACTTGTCACATACTAAATGTGTATTGGATAACACAGAAATGTGTGGCTTTGTAAAGCAATCATCCTCCAATTAAAAATAAATTTGAAAAAATGTAGGAAAAAATAAAAGTGCTGTGTGAAAAATAACAAGTGTGGGTCACACATTCTGAAGATTAACCTCCCTTCCAGAATGTATATTCCAGGACGATCACCTCTCCTCTTTGTCTTAAAATTCTCAAGAAATTAGGATGAAATTAGTAACACTTGGTATGTGGGCAAAGTTAAATCCTTTATGTATTATTGAGTTTTACTCTTTTCATAATTCTGATAATCTCCTAGAGAGCCATTGGTTATAAAATAGCCAGTGATTAGAAGTACTGGCTTCCTGACTTTGGGGCTTAGACAAGTTGTTTATGTCCTCTTCCGTTCCCTTTCTCTTTAAAATTGGGATAGGAATAAATAGTACTTATCTCTAGGATTGTTGGGTTAAACTAATATGCTGGACCAACAGTGATACACATAAGTGCTTAGTAAGTTTTGGTTATTACTCTTGAGCCCCCTGCATTCTAATGTCAGAACTCATACTGCTGAGCCCATCTTTTCATCACAAGAAAAGGCATACAGGAAAAAATGGACGCAGGAAGTTGAGGTCACACACCTAGTTAAGTGTTGGAGCTGGCAAGCTGGCAAGTTAACGAAAAGTATCCCAAAGTTTATATAAAGCAATTCCAACCTAAGAATCCAAGTTCTCCAACATAAAGGTATTGTTGGGCAGAAAGAACACAGTCCTCTTAGGGTACCCCTACCTGAGGTTGGACTTTCCCCAAACGGATTTTCAGTCTGGCTATCATTAAAAACCTGGGAGGTTTTAATGCGTGGTCATCAAGATGCTCATTTCTTTTTCTGCCACTTTGCCTTCACCAAACACCCATACACTAGCCAGGTCTTTGGTTAGTGGTTTCAAGGCCAGGCTGGGGGTGGGGCTGGGGGGTGGGGGTGGGGTGGGTAGCTCAGGAGGAGGGGAAGAGCGGGATGGAAGCTCCAAGACTGCAGGATGTCTGTGTCAAAGTTAAGAGGAAGGTGTGTCCAGGGGAACCAGCTACTGTTTAGATGATCTGTCCCCACACATCTGGATTTGAATGCTCCAAACCAACTGATTTCCATGCAAAACGCTTCAGTGAAGCCTCAGGAGTGTTTGAGTGTGGGTGCGTCTCCCTAGGCTGCCTAGGTCCCACATTTTGGCGTACTCAGCCTCCTTGTCTACTCCTTTAAGTACAAATTGAGTCATCCAAAATACTTTATGAGACTCAATCCTGGAAAAGAGGATCCTAGGGATTTTTGTACAGTGCTAGGTCCCCTGGTAGCTCAGACGGTAAAGCGTCTATCAATGTGGGAGACCTGGGTTCGATTCCTGGGTCGGTAAGATTTCTTGGAGAAGGAAATGGCAACCCACTCCAGTACTCTTCCCTAGAAAATCCTATGGACGGAGAAGCCTGGTGCAGGTTACTGTCCATGGGGTCGCAAAGAGTCGGACACGACTGAGCGACTTCACTTTCACTTTTCACTTTCATGCATTGGAGAAGGAAATGGCAACCCACTCCAGTGTTCTTGCCTGGAGAATCCCAGGGACTGGGGAGCCTGGTGGGCTGCCGTCTATGGGGTCGCACAGAGTCGGACACGACTGAAGCGACTCATCATCATCATCAGCAGCAGCAGCAGCAGCAACAGTAGTCAACTATTTTGGGGAAGACTACAGTCCTGCTCTAACCCTTTAAGGGCTGCGTTGGGAACCTAGAAACTTGAACCTTCTGATTCAGGCACTAATCTAGGGTTCCTGGAGAAGGCAATGGCAACCCACTCTAGCATTCTTGCCTGGAGAATTCCTTGGACAGAGGTGCCTGGCACGCTGCAGGCCATGGGGTCGCAAGAGTCAGACACGACTTAAGAATAGCACACAATCCACCTTACATACAAAACTACTAGGTTAGAAATTAGCCCCAAATATCAATTTGTAAATGGGGAAGACACAATTCAAGTCTAGATTGTCTGTTCTAAGCTACCACATGTTAACTCCAGGCAGCTTTTCAGAAGCCCCTTTCTAAACACGTGCTTTTGTTTCAAACGGTAGTTTGAAAGTTAAGCGGAGACCCTGATTTCCTTACGTAAGGACATGAAGGGTTCATTGCAGAGCGAGGCGTCTGAGAAGCTCTGGCCATCTTGCTCGGCACATTTGCTCTCATCATCCAAGTAATGTCAAAACAAGTTTACCGAGACCAATTAAACCTTTAGGCCTTACCTTCCAAAGCCATATATCACCTCACTATCAGAAATGCGTAACTACTTTGTGAATCAGGCCTTAATCAACTTACTTTATACTTTGAACCTTTTGTAAAAATAAAAGGTAATTTTCTTGTAATGCTTTAGCTTTCGTAAAAATTTTACTTACCTTTTTTGCTTTTTTTACAAATACAGTGATACCAGCTCTTCTTTTGAAATAGTGGGGGCTCTGAAAAGAGCCTTTGGGTTTGAAAGCACTTCCGGAAACTCAGGTCTCAGTCCAATTACTTGCCCTTGGCCTTATGGTGACTCTCGGTTTTCTTTGGCAGCAGCACCGCCTGGATGTTAGGCAGCACACCACCCTGAGCGATGGTCACACGACCCAGCAGCTTGTTGAGCTCCTCGTCGTTGCGGATGGCCAGCTGTAAATGGCGCGGGATGATACGGGTCTTCTTGTTGTCGCGCGCCGCGTTGCCCGCCAGCTCCAAGATCTCGGCCGTCAGGTACTCCAACACCGCCGCCAGATACACCGGGGCCCCAGCGCCTACACGCTCGGCGTAATTGCCCTTACGTAGTAGACGATGGACTCTCCCCACCGGGAACTGGAGCCCCGCCCGCGAAGAACGAGACTTGGCCTTTGCTCGCGCCTTACCTCCTTGTTTGCCACGTCCAGACATAGCAAGTATAAAAAAAGGGCAAAAAACAACACAGTCTCTCAAAGTACACCAAGTCTAGAAGTAGGTAGAACACTGCTGCTTTTATAGGCATTTCCTGGGGAGTAAATCCGGTTGTTTGATTGGTTATTAACGAGACTCAGCGAAATAGCCAATAGTAAAGCTGAATTTCCATACCTTATTTGCATAGTTCTGCCCATAGATGACAACCTTGCTGTTTATCTTCCAATTAACTAAGACACGCTCTGCATCCCTCATTAGCATAAAGGCCCTATAAGTAGCAGAAATCCGCTTCCTATTTTCCATTTATTTTTCTTGTTTTCAGGTTTTAAAATGCCTGAGCCAGCCAAGTCCGCTCCTGCCCCGAAAAAGGGCTCCAAGAAGGCAGTGACCAAGGCCCAGAAGAAAGATGGGAAGAAGCGCAAGCGCAGCCGCAAGGAGAGCTATTCTGTGTATGTGTACAAGGTGCTGAAGCAGGTCCACCCGGACACTGGCATCTCGTCCAAGGCCATGGGCATCATGAACTCCTTCGTCAACGACATCTTCGAGCGTATTGCGGGCGAGGCATCGCGCCTGGCGCATTACAACAAGCGCTCAACCATCACCTCCAGGGAGATCCAGACGGCTGTGCGCCTGCTGTTGCCCGGG
This sequence comes from Bos grunniens, assembly GCF_055505025.1. NCBI lineage: Eukaryota > Metazoa > Chordata > Mammalia > Artiodactyla > Bovidae > Bos > Bos grunniens. Next base: position 33,405,659 of record NC_141187.1, read on the forward strand.
GAGTTGGCCAAACACGCCGTGTCCGAGGGTACCAAGGCTGTCACCAAGTACACCAGCTCCAAGTAAACTTGCCAAGTAAGCGTCTTTACACCTAACCCCAAAGGCTCTTTTAAGAGCCACCCACGTGTGCACAGAGAGAGCTGTAATCTATGTACGATAGATTTTCATTAATGGGCCTAAGGACTGACGGAACTAGTACGTTAATCTGAATGAGAAATTATAAAAAACTGAAAAGGGGGCTGGTGTATTGTAATATCAGTTTAAGAGGCTTGCAATTCGACAAGTCTCCATTACAGCTGAACTGAGGACTAGTAATGGAAAGCGGGGAAACTAGGCGGGCTGAGGAAAAGGGCTGCAATTGGATTTAGCATACAGTGTGAAGCACACAAAATTCCCAAACCAGGCAGTCGCTGGGCGGGACGGGTTGAGGGAGGGGAAGAGCGCACCTCGGAGTAACGTTTCCATTCTCTAAAAAAGGTGAGTAGACTAAAGGCATAAAATCTGCTACAAAGGAAACAAAAACCCTGTGTTCTTCAGTGTTCAGTTTTCTCTGACACCTAAGAAAAATACAGAGGCCTGTCTGACGCTTGCTAGTCAGGCCTCCGTTGGAACAGCTCCACAATCACTGGCTGCCTAACCTGGAAGGTATGCTAAAAAATGATGTGCAGCCCCGGCCTAAATAACGTATAAGTGTAAATATAGGTCAATGGCATATGCTTTTCACACCAGCTCCTCAAACTATGTTTCCAAGTCCCTTAACAGCTGTCATAGGATTTTTTTTCTATACCTCTAGTTAGCCTGCCCCATGCTTGAGGATCCAAATCAGACCAACCTCTCCTCACTGCCTAATCTGTTTACCCAAAATAGGTTCAAACATGGGTTTGAAAATTAGGTTCAAACATAGGTTCAAAAAACCCAGGCTGCCTACAAGATTTTTATTTCGTTCTCTTCCTGTTTTCCTCACATATAAATTCTGGTTTGTCTTTGTTGGATGAAGTAATTCTTGCTTGATTTCTCTTCAGTACAAGAGCAGGCTGGCTAATCATTAACACTTGACAGTTTATTTCTGAAAAGTCCACCGAGACATTGTTTACCTGAGTCCTACCTTAGGAATCAATAGAAATGTGACCTGAATATATACCTCGTCTAGCCCTGGGCACTTTTGAGTTTCCTGTTTCTCTTCCCTTGGCTGCATGCTGAAATTTATTTTTGCCCAGTTTGCTTCTTGATTTGGTGTTTAGATTGGATACACATTAGTGGTTTTATGATTAGATCATTAAGTGATTGGCACAGTGGTAAAGAATTCACTCCACCTGCCTCTGGAGGAGATGCAACCATCCCTGGATCAAGAAGATCCCCTGGATCTTGTGGATCTTCTTGGAGTAGGAAATGGCCACCCACTCCAGTATTCTTGCCTGGAAAATTGACTGAAGGACTGAGCCTGAGCAACTGATCGCCCATGCACAGTAAGAGATTTTGTTACTGTTGAGTCGCCAAGTTGTGTCCAACTCTTCGTGACCTCATGAGCTCTAGACTGCCAGGGTCCTTTCTCCATGGGATTTCCAGGCAAAAATACTGGAGTGGGTTGCCATTTGCTTCTCCAAGGAATCTTCCGGACCCAGATATTGAACCTGAGGCTCCTGCCAAGTCTCTTGCATTATAGGTGGATTCTTCACCCCTGAGTCACCTAATTGGTGGCAAAGCACAAGGTCGAATTTGGTTCATTTCTTAATCTTTTGGGGGTTGTTTGAGGATTCTTATATAATCTCTGGCAATTGAGAACACAGGATCAGGAAGCTGGTGTTTATCTTTCTAGCCTTTGATGGGATCCACTGTATTTGGTGTTTTGTGTCTATATACTGTGTGTTCTTTTAACTAAAAATCAGAGTTTCTTTCAAAACTGTTTCTGTGATTACTCAATACGAGTCCAAATAATTGTTTTTATCTGCAAAAGCAATATTCCTGCTTCAAAAATAATGTAAATATAAAATGGCCACCTAAAACTTTTTACCTTAATAAAGTTGTAGACCCAACAGAAAACTGAAGGAAAAAAAAAACAAGGAAATAGAATCTTCTTCATGGAATTGGCCTGTCTTGGTATCCTGAAGCCTCAAAAGTTTATGATTCAGTAATTCAAAAATAATAATAATAATAAATTGTCTCTTCTTTAAGTAAAGTTAGAGAGGAGAGAGAAGAAATATGCTATTATAAATAGAGCTATTGAATTACGTTAAAAAAGAGAGAGAGCACTTCCAATACCTGTTTTAAAACAAACATTTAATAGTTTACAATCCTTAAAGAGTTCATTGTGAGGGATGTGGTCCTGGAAACTAGAATTTCCTACCAACCTTTGAAGGATATGAGAGACTTTACTCATATTCTGAGCGATGGTGTTCCCCAAGGCATTTCTAATCATAATCACATTTGTTTAACCGATTAACATACTTAAATCTCTGTGCTGTTTTTAAATTAAATATCTTTAATTTTTGTTACATTTCACAATTAGCTCCTCTAAAAATTGTACGGGTAATTGAGAATCTTAAAGCTTTATGAATACAAATAATTTTAAAGAAATTATCTACTTCAGCAGGAAATTTTAAAAATTATAATGTAAACTCAAATTTTAAATAGCTTATATAAAGGCTAAACACATCAATTTAAAATAAGAGGAAAATCAAATTCTCCTGATTCTTTAAATGTGGCTACATCTTAAGTGGTTACTCAGGCAAAAAAATACAAAGTTTAACTGGATTTAATTAGTGGTGATTGTTAACAAGTTATGAGATAAGAAACAGAACTACTCCACTATCTTCAAACAACTTAAATATTTTAATACATGGCATGTAATTCTATAGGAAAAAATCAAATATTTCTAATATAACTTTTTGGATAAATTTACTGGCTTAAAATTTTGCTTTACAAAATGGATCTATGTCTTTTTATTTATTATTGTCATAATGTAAAAGTAATGTTACCATAATATTCTAGTTAACACAAGTTTAGGGATTATTTTCTTTCAAAAAAAAAGAGCTAATTTAAATTTGCTAAGTTACTTCAACTCGGTTTAGTGATTAGATGAGTTAACATCTATTTATTTAAAATTCTACATTATGTTAACCATGCATTGAACTAAATTATCACAAGATAGTGATAAAGTGGATAGGTAATGTCACTTTTAAAATGGAATTATTTTTTATAAGATTACAAATCATATTGAATCAGTGTGTCAACTTAAATCGTGAATTCAAAGTTTATAGATACTACAAAATTTAGGTGGTATTAAATTGAGTAAATGAATGCCTAATCTTTGGATACCTGAGCAATTTCTAAATTGGAGAGTACAAAATACACATCACTAAAAACAATTAGAACTGTGCAAGCCTTTTATTTTTACACAGTTGAGAATGATCATAGATTAATAGGTTAGAGAGCATATAGATGCCTTCGGAGAATGGGAATAGGTATGCTTGTTTTTGGCACTTTAAATTTGTAAAGGGTGTAAGTAAAAGATACATGTGAGCCCAGAGAACAAGGAAGGTTTTGAATGGCCTCCCAGTTTCTTTATGCCTGTGAGGGAATACAATTGCCTGCTTCCTAAAAGGGCTGTTGTTAATACAAACAGCTCTGACTCTAACCAAGTACTATAGCTACAGAGAAACACAAATCTATACACAGACAATGGCTATGTTTGGTCTATTCATTTAATGGGAAGTTGTTATTGTTCATTCAGGTGACATGTGTGTGTAAGTCACTCAGTTGTGTCTGACTTCTTGCGATCCCGTGGCTCCTCTGTCCATGGAATTCCCCAGGCAAAAATACTGGAATGGGTTGCCATTCCCCTCTCCAGGGTATCATCCTTATCCAGGAATCAAACCTGGGTCTCCTGCATTGCAGGCAGATTTTTACCATCTGAACCACCGGGGAAGCACGCATTAATGTAGTAAATTCAATTTAATATGTGCTGTCTTATTTATGCTAATAAAGTAAATGCACCTTAAAGCTGCTGTTAAAAACTTTGAATTTATAATTATATTTATCAACCATCCCCTCAATAAAAATTGACTATCCAAATCTCTCATAACTGTTGGTAAAACCACCCACAGACTTTATAGTCATGTAGCCAAAAATAACTCCAACAGCAAGCACAAACTAGTTCAGATTTTACAAAAATGTTGATTAGCTCAAAGACGTAACAAGTGATTGAATCTTGCCTTATCTCCAATTAGTATAACTTGAAAAACCATAAAGGTGGGACAGTGAACATTAACAAGCCAATTTCATGTTATTGTTTCAAAATATATGGATTTTTTTTTTTACAACCTGGGAATATCTGTAATCCTTTTAAATAATAAAAAATGAGATCATAGATAAAATATTAGAACATATCAATCTATATGACCCACTAACTGCTAAGGAGATAATACAAATAATTTAAAGTATAATTACCCAAAAGATTTAATTTTTACTATAAAAATTTTATTTTTTACTATACCAAAATTTTACTTCTAACCAAAATAATAATGATAATATGATCTACATCTGAGTAGTCTCAAACTCTTATCATTTGAAATTGTACTGAAAATTCCATGTGACTTGTTTTTTCTTCACTTGACATGTTTCAATTATCAGATGTTTCCTGAAACTAATGTTAGCTACATTTGTCATATATAAAATAAATGCAGTCTACACGAAGACTTCAACAGACACACCTCTATCTAATATAAAATTAAAAGTTGTATTAAAAGAGACATTTTTAAAAAATGTCAACTTTTAACAATGCTATGCTTTGCTTAGTCATGTCTGACTCTTTGCAACCCCATGGACTATAGTCCACCAGTCTCCTCTGTTCATGGCGATTCTCCAGGCAAGAATACTGGAGTGGGTTGCCATGCCCTCCTCCAGGGGATATTCCCAACCCAGGTATCCTGAGTTGCAGGCAGATTCCTTTTACCACCTGAGCCACACGGAAGCCCTTAATAATGCTAGAAAAGGCCATTTCCAGTATTTTAAACTATGAGTGTTTTTAAGCTTCAGGACAAATGGATTATTTTTTTCACATAGTAAACACATTTAGAATTTTACCACTTGGATATACACTCTCATTGGAAAGTGAATCTGGAGGCTTACTAAAAGATTTTCAGAATTTTGGAGGTAGGAAGTTTTCCTCTGAAGATTCTACAGATCCAGATGAGATCTAGAATAGATCGCTTTTTCCTTCTTCTTCCTTTTGTGTTACTCTTTGACCTTTTCTCCATTATCTGTTTTATCAATGATTAGATTTCAGATTTGTTCTTCCCAAGTATTAGAAGACTCTCTGTGTTTGGCTTTCCCAGGTGCTGCAGTGCCTGCCAAGGCGGGAGTCACATGAGACATGGGTTTGAGTCATGGGTTGGGAAGATCTCCTGAAGGAGGAAATGGTAACTCACTCCAGTATTCCTGCCTGGAAAATTCCATGGACAGAGGAGCCTGGCCAGCTTCAGTACACGGGATCATTACTGAGAGAATGAGGACTCACAAGTATTTGAAAATAATTTTAAATCCTTAGAACGTAGTCCTCTGTACCTTGACTAAACGTTCTTGAACAAAAGACTGTGTACTCCATAATCTATTTCTGAGTATGGCTTAAGTAGTTAAAACTGCAATTAGAAAAAATGACACTTATTTAACTTAATTCCATGAAAATGATCTTTGAGAACTGTTCTTCTATTTTCAGTTCAGTTTAGTTCAGTTCAGTCGCTCGTTCATGTCCAATTCTCTGTGACCCCATAGACTGCAGCACACCAGGCCTCCCTGTCCATCACCAACTCCAGGAGCTTACTCAAACTCGTCCATTGAGTCAGTGATGCCACCCAACCATCTCATCCTCTGTCATCCCCTTCTCCTTCTGCCTTCAATCTTTCCCAGCATCAGGGTCTTTTCAAATGAGTCAGTTCTTTGCATCAGGTGGCCAAAGTACTGGAGTTTCAGCTTCAGCATCAGTCCTTCCAATGAATATTCAAGACTGCTTCCCTTTAGGATGGACTGGTTGGATCTCCTTGGAGTCCAAGGAACTCTCAAGAGTCTTCTCCAACACCACAATTCAAAAGCATCAATACTTCGGTGCTCAGCTTTCTTTATAGTCCAACTCTTACATCCATACATGACTACTGGAAAAACCATAGCTTTGACTAGATGGACCTTTGTTGGCAAAGTAATGTCTCTGCTTTTAATAAGCTGTCTAGGTTGGTCACACCCCACTCCAGTACTTTGCCTGGAAAATCCCATGGATGGAGGAGCCTGGTAGGCTGCAGTCCATGGGGTCGCTAAGAGTCGGACACGACTGAGCGACTTCACTTTCACTTTTCCCTTTCATGCATTGGAGAAGGAAATGGCAACCCACTCCAGTGTTCTTGCCTGGAGAATCCCAGGGATGGAGGAGCCTGGTGGCTGCCGTCTATGGGGTCACACTGAGTCAGACACGACTGAAGTGACTTAGCAGCAGCAGTTAGCAGCTAGGTTGGTCATAACTTTTCTTCCAAAGAGCAAATGTCTTTCAATTTCATGGCTGCAGTCACCATCTGTGGTGATTTTGGAGCCCAAAAAATAAAGTCTGTCACTGTTTCCATTGTTTCCCCATCTATTTGCCATGAAGTGATGGGAATGGATGCCATGATCTTCATTTTCTGAATGTTGAGTTTTAAGCCTACTTTTTCACTCTCTTTCACTTTCATCAAGAGGCTCTTTAGTTCTTCTTCACTTTCTGCCATAAGGGTAGTATCATCTGCATATCTGACGTTATTGATATTTCTCCTGGCAATCTTGATTCCAGCTTGTGCTTCTTCCAGCCCAGCGTTTCTCATGATGTACTCTGCATAGAAGTTAAATAAGCAAGGTGACAATATACAGCCATGACGTACGCCTTTTCCTATTTGGAACAAGTCTGTTGTTCCATGTCCAGTTCTAACTGTTGTTTCTTGAACTGCATACAGATTTCTCAAGAGGCAGGTCAGGTGGTCTGGTATCCCATCTCTTGAAGAATTTTCCACAGTTTATTGTGGAAAGGCTTTGGCAGTCAATAAAGCAGATGTAGATGTTTTTCTGGAACTCTCTTGCTTTTTTGATGATCCAGCAATGTTGGCAATTTGATCTCTGGTTCCTCTGCCTTTTCTAAATCCAACTTGAATATCTGGAAGTTCATGGTTCACATACTGTTGAAGCCTGGCTTGGAGACATTTGAGCATTACTTTGCTAGCGTGTGAGATGAGTGCAATTGTGCAGTAGTTTGAGCATTCTTTGGCATTGCCTTTCTTTGGGATTGGAATGAAAACTAACCTTTCCCAGTCCTGTGGCCCCTGCTAGTTTTCCAAATTTGCTGGCATATTGAATGCAGCACTTTCACAGCATCGTCTTTTAGAATTTGAAATAGCTCAACTGGAATTCCATCACCTCCACTAGCTTTGTTCGAAGAGATCTCTAGTCTTTCCCATTCTATTGTTTTCCTCTATTTCTATTTCTTCTATTTAAGACCTATCAATTAAGTACTTGAAGATTAAAGAGTTTTCAAATATTTCTTATTATATATGTGATTGCCCTCATGAACTTTTTGTTCTCCTCCTCTGTTTAATGTGCAGATGACAAAATGTTCCAAAGAGGAGACTAAAACCCACTACAACTGACAATAAGAGTCTTGATCAAAGTGGGGAAGTTGATAGACTTTGATGCTGGAAATGGTGAAGATATAGCCTATCTAAAATGAAAATACTGATTGAGAGTTGGTGGAATATATTACACAGAGGCAGCCTGTCACATTATGCTTCATAGCCAATCTTGAGAATTTATAGAGAATCATCATTATTTTTAAATCCTCTTTGATCTATGTAAGAACAGATTGTCCACAGTGAACTCTTTCCTACTGAAAATAATGTACAAACATGATATCCTGTTCATGGACAGTCTGCAGGCATTTTGTTCCTTCTTTCTATTATATAGACATCTTTTTTGACCTTTTTGGATGAAATAATCTATTGTTTGACATACCTTATACACAAGTAAACAGTGTGCTAATAATTAATAGAACAACTTTGAATTACTGTTTGACAGACCTACTATTCTGAGCCTGTGGGGTGATAATAATTACCTACTTATGAAGATAGGGTGAGGATTAAATGAAATGACAAGTTAAAATATTTGTCCTAGAAATGATATGATGCCAGTAAAGTGACAGCACAGTATTGCTCCCTGATGACTAAAGTGTAGCCCCTGGAGACAGAACCTCCAAATTTAACTCCCAGCTTGCCAACTATTAGCTGTAAGACTGATGCAAGCCATTAATCTCTCTGTGCTTCTTCTCTATCTTGAGGATGATAGTGATAGCACGTACCTTCTAGATGTTTGTGACGATCAAAGACCTTTAATGAAAAAAAACCAAACACGTTTAATGCATAGAACACACTTTGAAGAGTGCCTGGCCCATAGTAGGTACTCACTTTTTGTGTGATGTTTGACAAGTTTCACTTATATCCTTCTTTACATCCTAAAGGGAACTAAGGCAGCTTATGACTGAAGACCTTGATAGGAATTTCAAAAGCAATATGAAAAGATTGCCAGTGGATTCCACTGAATTTACATTGGCCCAACAAGTTGAACGAACATGCATTTTCTTTCTCCATTTATATTTGATTAGGTCCCTAAGCATATACCTAAGGACATAAAGAATGATAGCTGTCATTTGTCTTGAAACTTCCAGATTTGTAAAGATGTATAGATTCAGTACTTTGCAGTCCAACAGACCTAAATTCAAAAGCATTTAAAATGAGTTAGCTTTTCCAAACTTTCACCTTGTGCAATCCTGGATGACTAAGCATAAAAATAAATTGGGTCAAATACACAGTTGCCTAGACTCTGATTAATCTTTTTGGACTCTGAAAATCAGCTTGATGTATCCTCAGGTACTATGCTATGCTATGCTAAGTCACTTCAGTCGTGTCCGACTCTGTGTGACCCCATAGACGGCAGCCCACCAGGCTCCCCAGTCCCTGGGATTCTCCAGGCAAGAACACTGGAGTGGGTTGCCATTTCCTTCTCCAATGCATGAAAGTGAAAAGTGAAAGTGAAGTCGCTCAGTCGTGTCTGACCCTCAGCGACCCCATGGACTGCAGCCTATTGTAAATTAGGAAAAAGAAATTTGGAGAATCAGCAACTTTCTTATTGTCCCACCTCAGTTCTGAGAGAGGAAAATGAGGCTTTGATTTGCTTATTTAAAGACTCACATAACCTTATCATCTAATAAGCAATTTGTATTGTAATTAATAGAAAGAGCTAGTTTTGTCTTTCTATGGGTATTCATGGTGTTAGATGTCCCAGCTGCAGGCTCAGAGAGATGAAGGAACAAAAATGCTGAGGCTTGTCTCATTCTGTGAGGAAACTGACATAGATAGAGGAGGAGATACTGGGGTAAAACCTTGATCTTATCACTTTCAGCCCAAGTTCTCGAACAGTAAAAGAATTGGCTTCAAAAGCAATAAAGATAAAACCTTATTCTCATTTTCTTTTTTCTCTCCTCTACTCCTCTTCTTCTTTGTTTTTCTTTATTTTCTTTTCACTTTTTTCCCTAATATAATAGATCTTATCTCAGTTGTAGGACAAGATATAAAAACATCAAAGATTTAAATGTGCCCTTTTTATTGCTGGATTTGCATGAACAGTTCAGATGATAAATGTTACTCACTAGATTTTTCAACACATGCATTTTGGCTTTAGTGCACTGAAATACATATATTTTTTAAAATTGAAAGAAATAAATACAATTACATATTTAAGAATTCTACAGAGATGATGCAAGTTCTGAGATCTTGAAAGGAAGAATGCCTGCTAGCCTCCAAGGTGAGTCAAGGATACCAGCGAGCATCAGGGTGAAAGTTTTTTGGAGGTTCTGGAAAGTGCTCAGTATCTTTGACTCTAAACATTCGAGACTGAGCCTGACTCCATCAATTCTAGACATAAATAGTGTGAGTGGATTGGATTTTTTTTTCCTGCATTCATATTTTTATGAGATATTTTTAGATAGTTTTGGTTTACAACAAAATTGAGAAGGAGGTACAGAGATTTCTAAAATATCCCCTACCTCCCCCACCACACACACACACACACATGTAGCCTTGCCCATTATCAACATCACTCATCAGAATGGTATATATATACATTTTAACCAACCAAGGATGAGCTTATATTGACACAACAGCATGATCACCCACAGTCTGTAGTTGACCTTAGGATTCATTCTTGATGTTGTAGGTTTTATGGGTTTGGTCAAATGTCTAATGACATACTTACATTTACTGACATGAAACACAATTTGATGGGCTCTTCCCCCTGCCCTCTGTCGGTGGTCTCTTTCTCTCATGTTCTATACTGCAGTCAGATTTGCACGTGCTTTGTTTTTCTTGGTTTTTAGCCTCCCACATATGCTAGAACTCCCTCTTTGATATTTCTACCACAGAAGGAATGTAGACAGAGTAGCACTGTAGACAGAGTTGAATGTAGACAGGATGGTCTAAGGAAGGGTTCCTTCCCTTTCTCCTTTGGCTCTATGGACCATCCTCTGGTTCTTGTTCATTTAGAGGCTAAGGAGCCATCTTCAGTGATGATCTCTTGGAAAAAGACAGTCACTGTCCTCTTGGAGCTTACATCTCAGCTAGGGAAGATAGGCAACAAGCAATAGTTACAATAAGTAATTATATAGAATATGAGAAAGGAATTAGTGCTATTGAAAGGGAAAATGTAAAACAGGGGAATCAAGAGGATCAGTAGATATAATTTGTACATTAGCACTCATTAAAATGTTCAATATAATAAGAGTAGCTAATACTAGTGTAGCACTTAGTATGAGCCAGCTACTAGTCTAAGTGCTTTCCTCTGTTAACTCAGTTTATTCTCAAACAATAAAATGTTAGTTGCAAAGTGCTTACCCAGCTCTTGGAGGAAGACCCAGGAATGAGAAAAAGACGAGAAATCAAAGTCCTATACGATCTACTTTTGAAGTGTCTCGAGTACTTGTCTCTTCTTCTAGCACCCAAAGAGGAGTTGGAAAATGAACTTTGTAACAACCCAAGAAAGAGACTAAGCATTTGGGTATATTTCCATTAGATGCTTGATTTGGCTTATTGAAAAGTGGGGAATGACTTCATCTGCCAGCAGCCCAGAGGGACGAGCATCTGAGAGAAGGGAGGCTTCTGGGAACTGTTAAAACTACTTAATGTGGGAATAACAAGCTGGAACTCATCAACCTGTTGTCATGCAAGCGCCTTCCTCATTCCTCATAAGCGGTTCCACAAGGCTCACCACAAAGCACCTCACCCTCGAAAATCCGCATCGCCTGGCCTTTGTCACTATGTCTCCTTTGTGAAAAGCCCTAACACTCTTTCCTCACCTGATAAATGAGTACCCGCCCTTCAAGACTGAACTCAAACCTGACTTACTGGACACTAACTAGATCATGCTCATCTTTTATTTACAAGTGCACACAGACTTAAGCATTGGAGGGTTTGGGTTTACTGTAGAGGATGGCACACCATCCAACAGCTGTCCCACCTGGGAAACTCAATCTCTCCAAGCCTTAATTTCCTCAACTATAAACCACGGAGTACCATTATAGGTACCTCAGAAGCTTGTGCAAGAATAAATCCATTGGTACCTATAAAGTGGTTAGAGCACTGCCCAGCACAGAACAGACACCCAAAGAACATTAGCCATTGTGATTATTGTTGTTCTGAGTCAGTATCAGATATTTGATGAATTATAGAAGTGAATTAATCAATCAATCTTTCTTTTTACAGGAGGAGCAAATGGGCTTTAGAAAAGTATTTTCCCACTACTGGTCACCGCTGGACTTTATTATATCTCAAAAATAAGTCAATGAAAATGACTGATACCAGAAGCAGATAAAAGATATTTTCAACAATCATAGAAAAATCAATGAGAACCTGGCTAAGGCATTTATTTTGAGTATAAAAATTTTAAATGGCTATTTGAGAAATTTGCAAGAAGAAAAATACATAACAGAAAATTAAATCTTAGTATCTCTTTTCTATATGTATATAAGACCTATGAATATATAAATATGAACATATATGAGATTCACCTATAAAAATATGTCATTTAAAAACCAAATTTAAGTATCATGCTATGTATGTACATATATCGAGTTTTCTAGGTAATATGCCTAGAAACACATTTTTTAATGGGTATATTATTACTTATGCAAGTAGTCCTCTGTTACTGGCTATTTAGATTGTGTTCCATTTTTATGCATTATAAATCATATAGGCCACACTTCTTTGTATGTAAATCTCTGTTTAAATATTTATTTCCTTAGAATAGACTTCTGGAAGTAGAATACTAAATCCCAAGGTAAAATCATTTTTTAATGTTCTTAATATATACATTGTCAAATTGCCTTTCAGAAGGACTGTGCCAGTTTATAATCCCAGTATAATTTAAAAATTCTTGTTTTCATAGCTGTCATTTTTACTGAGAACACTTTTAAAGCATTGTTAACCAGATAGATTAAAAAAAAATTGAACTGTAATTTCCTTTATTATGAATAGAGGCAGTATTTTTTCCCATGCTTTTATTAGCCATGACCCCATAAAAAATAAACTGCTGTAAAATAATGGACGTGCCTGCAATCATTCCATGGGAAATCACCGTGTAAAGAATAAGTAGGTAGGATCTTAGGTTAAGATCAAGAAACAACTATTTATCAGGTGCCTCCTCTGTCCAGGACAATGCTGGAATAATGAACCATGTTTGGCCCTGTGTAACTAAAACTGCTTTTACCTACATTGTTTCATATAAGCCTCCTAACCAGTACATGAGAAAAGTGTGGCTATGGATTGACTTATGCACTGCCCCTCTCCAAATTAATTTACTAAGACCCTAACCCCTTTTGTTAACTATATTTGGAGACAGAGCTTTTAGGAGGTAATTTAGGTTAAAGAGGTCATAAAGATGGGTCCCTAATCCAATAGGATTCCAGGTCTCACAAGAAGAGAAAGAGGGAGCCATCACTCTTCTGGTGCGCATGCACTAAAGAAAGACTGTATAAGGACACAGTAAGAAGGCAGCCGTCTATAGGATAGGAAAAGAGGTGTCACCGGAACCTGACCATGCTGGCACCCTGGCCTTTCCTAGCCTCCAGAGCTGTGAAGAAATAAATTTCTATTGTTTATGCCACCAGTCTATTTTGTTTGAGTAGCCTGAGAAGACTAAGAGTGAGATGGGAGAAGCAGAGCCTTTTGAAGATAGACTTCTTGAAATAAAGTCCCAGCTTTCCTGCTCACTAGCTCTAAGACTTTAGGCAAGTTATGTGACTTTTCTGTGACTCAGGTTCCTCATATATAAAATAAATTCCTACATTTTTTACTATTTGAGGGAAAAATATGTGGGACAACGATTCTCACATATATACTGTATATATGTGTGAGCTTGTTTTTATGGTATATTTTAGATTTATAATGCAAAATATGAATCTTTTTTCTATGGATATTAAATTATGGAATCTAAGAATTTTTTAAAATTCCATTCTTTGTTATTTTTACAGCAATGATATATTCTGTCCATTCCATAACCCAACCCTAAATCACTGACAATTAATGGCACAACCTCTAAGGGATCACCAAAGTTCAGGGAAACCAAATACACGTTAAAAGAGAGTCCTCAGTAAGCTGTAATCTAAGGAGAAAAAATTTTCAAAGGGTCAGAATGTATTAGTAGGCTGTGAAATCAATCTCATGATTTACAACTAGCATTTTTAAAAAATAAAATAAAATAAACGATTAAAATATATCAGAGAACCCTTAAGGTAGCATTGTTTTCAGAGTTTTTGTTTCAGATGTTTGTGTGTATGTGCACATGTGGGTGCATGGATGTGAAGCAAAGAGAGTGAAAGAGATTTTTCTATTTTACTTTGCAATTAGAAGTTTGCAAGTCTCACCATCTGATTTCTTCTGAAGTATTTCAGAAGAAGAAGTATTACATTATCGTAGTCATTCTTTCCCCACAGCTCTGTAGACACAAATGCCAGGCCAGTCCTTTTAGAGATCTGGGTCTGTGGTTTCCAAGGAGCTCTTCATATCAGGGTTCCTGCCTCACATTTTATATTAAGGGGAGGGATTGTATCTGTTTCCTTGAGGGTTTTTTGTTTTTTTTTTACAGTGAAGTGTCAAAGAGATGGGGGTGGACATAGGGGTAAGGTTTCAACTAATGAAACCAGAAACAAAACTCAGTTTAGGACGCCAGCCACAAGGGGACCTGATTTTGGCCAAGCAGATATCATGCGTGAGATCCATATTATTTACTTCATGCTTGAGGGTCTGCTATCAAGCTGTAGAGACTGAGAAGTTATTTTAGTCACAAACAATCCACATGCCTGTAGATCATGGTTTACTAGATTGTGTTTGCCCAAATAAGGTGGTACCCTGAAGTTTTTTCAACAATTCTAAAAGCATCTTTCAAGTCTGCAGTGAGACTTCTAAGATATCTGTGTTACTTCCCTCATGCACATAAATAATTTTCAACTAGAATAAAGGTGTGAATAACTTATTTTTTCCACCGACTGGAAGCCAACCATATGGAAAACCACTCAGGAAACATGAGATAAGTCTTTCGTTTAAAATTACTTTTATAGTTATAAGGAAAAGAGGAAGTTTTGTTCTTCTCTTTAAATTGTGGTGACAATTGAGAGCTTTATTGAATAGCTTTGGCATACAGAGTCATTTTTCATTAAAAACTGAAAAGGCATCTGAAATCTGTATCTCTATGGATTATTCAGCAGTAGAACCTGGGCAATTCCGTGCAAGAGATTTTTGAGCTATTCAATTTTTGGAAGTGAAACAAACACAAATGCTCCTCCCCCAAGGGGCGGGGGCGGTGCCTGAGCGATGAACCAATCACAGCGCGCCCTGCCCTATATAAGGCCCTGAGGGTCTCCTCCCCTACAACCAGCGACACTTTAGCGAGTACTGGCAGAATGATATGTTCTGTTTTTCTTTGCTGTTATGTCCGAGACGGCGCCTGCCGCTCCAGCCGTCCAGGTTCCGGCTTCCATGGACAAACCTCAAGCGAGGAAGCGGGTAAAGAAGCCAGTTGGCTTGACGGGTGTAAATCGGAAGACAGCAAGCGCATCAGTGTCCAAGTTGATTACTGAGGCACTTTCGGTCTCCCAGGAGAGAGCTGGCATGTCCTTGACTGCGCTGAAAAAAGCACTATCAGCCGCAGGTTACGATGTGGAGAAAAATAACAGTCACATTAAGCTGGGTCTCAAAGGCCTGGTGAGCAAGGGAATCCTGGTACAGACTAGGGGTATCGGTGCGTCCGGCTCTTTCAAGCTCAGCAAGAAGGCTGTTCCTGAGCTTTGTAAGGGAAAAGTCAAAAAACCTGCTGCTGCGAAGAATAGGAAGCTGGCCTTATCCAGAGATTCAAAGTCTCCGAAGAATGGTAAAGCCAACAAAAGAGCTAAGAAGCCGAGGGCCACGGCGGCTCAGAAAGCTGCTAGGAACGGGCGGAAAGCTAAAAGAAGCAAAGACAAACAACGGGAAGAGTCCAGTGAAGGCCAGGGCAGGAAAGCCCAAAACTGGGAATCCTAAGCTGACCCTGCAGAAAACTAATACTAGGAAAGCAACAACCAAGAAGTAACATTTCTTCACCAGATTTCATAGAATCCAAAGGCTCTTTTCAGAGCCACCTAAGTGATTTTAGGAGGGTGTAACATCGTTTCCATAAGTGTCTGGAAGACTACTGGTTCTAAGTATTTGATAAATGAACCTGTAATGTGGTGAAATGTATCTTATTGAACATACAGTACAGATACTTTAGCATGGGTACTGTCCAATTCCAGAGAATTGTCCATCCTAACAAAATCAGGGCACATTCCTTAAGTTCTCAAATGCTCTTAGAATACTGGAGGGGGCAGCCATTCTCTAAGAGGATCTTCCCGATGCAGGGATCAAACCCAGGAATCTTGCATTAGCAGGCATATTCTTTACCATCTGCACCACTAGAGAATTCCTCTTCAAAAGCTACTACGTTTAAAGTTTAGGCCTAGTCTCTGAGTGGAGATCTGCCCCATGCCTCAACTATGTTTTACCACGTTTTGTTTTTTTCTTCCCCTAATTCTACTCCAGTATGTACTTTTATGTATCATTCTGTATAAGGGTTCTGAACTCCATATCCATGGACTTAACAGGGGTTAATATACGGAAAGGGGTTAATATACGGAAACAAAGGTCTCGATTTGGGTTAGTGGGAAGTTTTGTGTTTTTTTTTTTTTTTTTAACGTATTAAACATCTTTCCACTGTGATTTTGTGTAAATCAAACGTTTTCGTTGTACAATTTGCAAGAATATTGACATTTTTGTCTTCGTTACCATGAAAGCAGTTAGATTATTTTCTGTATGTTAAGCACATATATTAAAATTTGATTTTGTAATATAGTCAATATAATTGTGGTTGTCAGTGAAGAGAGTGAGTCTTGTTCATATTGCCCTACACAGGCTGAAAAATGTTAAACGATGCATGGAGATGTTGGAGGCTCAATGTAACCTTTAAATTCCAAACCTGCTTGTATTAGGAAAAGCATCTTTTTCACTTTCAACAATTTAGTTTGTTTTTACCTAATTTGTAATTTAGCCTTATTTAAAGATCCTCGTAAATAATACATTTATACTGTTTATCTTGTTTGGGGCCTTGGTATTTGGGGCGACTTAGAACGAAGTCAATGCAAAACTATGTAATTTAAGCAGTTTCACACACAGCCATGTTCTACAGATGATTCACTAGGACATATACTGTCTGAATTCATTTGTATAATCGGACCTCTGAAGAAAAATTATTTCCTGTATGGAAAATAACTACACACAATAGTTTCGATTTGTATAGACTCAGCCACAGCTCGGAACTTTGGGTAAAGTGGCCAGTTTTACGGAGTTGGGATAGTGAAGGAAAATTCTTCACTTGCCGAAAAAGGCAGTTGAGCCCATTTTCTGTACCGGAGACTCACTGCAGAGGAAAAGGAGGCTGGCTTCATCCCACCCAGCAGTGGGCCGGCTGCCAAGCACTACTCGAACCTGTGCGGAACCGGTTAGACCACTCTGTGCCTTTGTTCCAGCGCCCATAAGAGCCGGGTATAAATTGGATTGTTCCGGGCACCGTTATGGAAGCTCTATGCCTTGGCTAACAGGAAACCAGCTTTGTAACGCAGGGGGTTTTTTTCACCACGGTGATAATCGGCCAATGAAAGCTTGTTCGCAAAGAGCCCTCATTTACATAGCTATGTATTGTGTGGGCGGTAATGCGAAGCTTTGTTCATTAAAACCGCCCGCCAACCAGTTTGAAGGCTGGACATCGGAATGCACAAAACTTAAAGGCTTCAAGTATCTTCAAAGGTGGTTGTTTTACCGCGCCTAAAATCCTATTTCCATTATGAAAAAGTCACACTTCCCAACCCCTCAGAAGTAAACTGCATTAAAGCAGCTCTCTTTCACACAAAATACCTCCTTACTCACATTTCAGTAACGTCCAACAGCTCTTTAGCGAACATTTGGGCGGCCCTGAAAAGGGCCTTTAGTTTTTCTACAGGTTTCAAGCTAGATGTTTTGCTCAACCACCAAAACCGTAAAGGGTACGGCCCTGACGTTTGAGCGCGTAGACCACATCCATGGCGGTAACAGTCTTGCGCTTAGCGTGCTCCGTATAGGTGACCGCGTCCCGGATCACATTTTCCAGAAACACTTTCAGCACCCCACGAGTCTCTTCGTAGATAAGACCAGAGATACGTTTGACGCCTCCACGACGAGCCAGACGCCGGATAGCTGGCTTAGTAATACCCTGAATGTTGTCCCGCAAGACTTTGCGATGGCGCTTAGCACCCCCCTTGCCGAGGCCTTTGCCACCCTTCCCACGACCAGACATGGTTGCTGTCGCAATAACTCAAAGGCTTTGACAGTGCCCTTAAATAGCATTCAAGCGGACCTGATTGAAAACAACACGATCAGGTGGCTTTTCCAAATTAGGTCATCAGGGGGTGGGGCAAGAAGGGGGGGTATTAACATTTCAGTGTTTTCATTGGTCAGGAAACCTCGGTCTTCAGTGAGCTCCTGGCAGGGGAGGTGGCCTTCAATGAAACGAAAGCATTAGTTTCTCTTTTGTCTTGCACTTTTTTCCTGTGCCTATTCGCAAGTGGAGTGTTTTCTTATCAGCTCAAGGACATGGAGCAAAGAGCTCCACTTCAAATTTCCTTTGCATAACTTTTTGTTGTTGTTGTTCAGTCACTCAGTCGTGTCCGACTCTTTGCGACCTTCACCATCTCCCTGAACTTTCTGGAATTCATGTCCATTGAGTCGGTGATCCTATCCAACCATCTCGTCCTCCACTTCTGCCTTCAATCATAGCTCGGTAACTAACAAATTAAGGCTTCCCAGGTGGCTCAGTGGTAAAGAATCAGTCTGCCAATGCGGGAGACGCGGGTTCCATCCCTGAATGGAGAAGATCCCCTGGAGGAGCAAATGGCAACGCACTCCAGCATTCTTGCCTGGGAAATCCCATGGACATAGGAGCCTGGCGGGCTACAGTCCATGAGGTCGCAGAGTCGGACACGACTGAGCATGAGCAAGCAAAACTAATAAATTAGATAATGGTTCCTTGGGGAATGTGAAAATAATATGTAAAGGAACATAGAATTATAGGTGATGGGACTTTCCCTTTCAATTCTTTTAATGTTTCAATTTTAAAGGCCGCATTTTAATGAGACGAACCATAAGCCTGGCCATGAAGAGGCTCTGGTACTAAAACTGCTGTGTATGGAAAGAGTAAAAAAATAGAAAAACAATTGCAAATTTCTCCATTCAAACATGTACTGCGTGACTTCTTTTTCGGCAAATACATGGGAGAGAAGGAACTTAAAGATAGGCTTCAGTAATCAGTTGCCCCTGGACCCTCTTCCTGGCCTTCTGCACCTGTCTGATTGGGCTTCAATTCTTAAAAGTTCCTTTCTCTTTTCCATTAATCCTTTCTCAACCTTCTTCAGTTTTAGAGACAAGAAAACATGTTCTGTAGCTGTTGCTGCTGCTACAGTCGTTTAGTCGTGTCCAACTATGTGAGACCCCATAGATGGCAGCCCACCAGGCTCCACCGTCCTTGGGATTCTCCAGGCAAGAACACTGGAGTGGGTTGCCATTTCCTTCTCCAATGCATGAAAGTGAAAAGTGAAAGTGAAGTCGCTCAGTCGAGTCGGACTCTTCGAGACCCCATGGACTGCAGCCTACCAGGCTCCTCCATCCATGGGATTTTCCATGCAAGAGCACTGGAGTGGGGTGCCATTGCCTTCTCCGGATGTTTTGTAGAGTTGGGGATTAATCGTAGGATGGGGCTAATACTTGATTAAGGTCATTTCTAAGCCTACAGGGCCCTCACCTGGGAGGCTTTTGATTAGATTACAGAGGGTTATGGACAGGCTAGTCCCTGTTTTTTTGTTGTTGTTGTTGTTTCTTTTTAAGCAACATAGAACAGAATTGGATCTGAATATGGTTTGAAAAGGACTTCTCAATCAAAAGGTTTCTCTTTAGTTTCCAGTTGCAGCTTTTGAAAATTTCCACAGTAAGAGTCACTCTAGTTAAATTGAAAAAGAAAAAGACTTCTCCCTCCCACCCCGACCCCAATCCTGGTTAATAGATAAATGTCTATTGGTGAGACTTAGAATGAGAATATGGCCTTACACTATAACATCAGACTAAGGCAAAAAGCTAAAAGAGACCCAGTAATGGAGAGGAAAGACCCAGGAGAGGGCAGGAAAGCTCTGCATGGCACAGAGTTTATATCACTTCTAAAATAATTAGGTGGGGTTACATTTTTCTGCCCCAAATTGAGAGTTTTTAGACTCTTGCCTTTCAACACCCTCTCCCACTATGAACCTGCACCTTATAAAGGAGACTTAGCTAGGAAGAAATGTCAAACATTACAGAGGAAAAGTATGAAGTCAGAGTTCATATGTAAACATGAAATCTGCATGTGCTTTTTAATTCATGAAGGTACAATATAGTTCCTTTTTTCTTATTCGCTTTTCCCAATTTCTTCTTTTCTAAACTTTTCTCAATGACATTGACTCAAAAAGTCATGACTGTCATAATAGAAATATTTAAAGGGTATACACATATAGATTTATGTTAAAAATGTATCCTCCTCTAGGAGCCAGGTGTTACTTGGTCCTGTGGCTTGGAAGAGAATGGGTCACCTGGAACTCATCCTCCAAGTGAACCTAGCATCACAGAACCCCATTTATGTGACCAAGACCCTACAAATTAAAACCTTGCAAGCAAGTTGTGGCTAAGTGGATACATTAAATATTTCAACAAATAAAACAGTGATGTTAACCAAACATCTTCTAAAAATATAAAATGCCCAGAACCACCCATCACAAACTCAGTCAAAATACTAGAGTTCAGGAATATATATATTTATATTTATGCATATCATTCCATAATGATAATGGACTTCCTTGGTGGCTCAGATGGTAAAGCATCTGCCTACAATGCGGGAGACCCGGGTTCAATTCTTGCCTCGAAAATCCAATGGACGGAAGAGCCTGGTAGGCTACAGTCCATGGGGTCGCAAAGAGTCGGACACAACTGAGCGACTTTTTTTCACTTTCACTTCTCATATCATTCCATGGAATATATAAATTTAACAGACAATTCTGATACTTGGCCAGGGTTGAAAATTACCAGCATATATCAACACTTTTGGGGGTATAATTGCACTTTAGTGAAAAGGAATCCCTGGGTAGCGATAGTTTGAGCAATGTTATAGTTGAGGAAATGCATAAGTACAATCTCACCTCATTTCGCCAGCCTGCCAGAGATTTATAACTTGACAGCTGAAGGCATTTGGGAACACCACTCCTGGTCTGGGGCTTCTCTCGCCGCTGGCTGATTTATCTCCTTCCCATCTAAGTCTTCAATGTATTTCTCTTTTTCAGTCAACTAATCTTTACTTTGGTATGACCTATTTTCTAATTATTCATTTTTCCTGTCATTCCCATTGCTGTGTTTTTGGTTCCATAATATACATCTACTGTGTCTGTCCCTATTTTCCTCATTTCCTCTCCTTAACCTTTTAAGAAAATGTTCTTACTTTTCCCTCTTTATTTAATTTTATTTTTTCCATTTTGGCTGCACCACATGTCTTGCAGGATCTCAGTTTCCCATCCAGGGATTGAACCTGGGTGATGGCAGTCAAAGCACCAAATCCTAACTGCCCTGCATTTTCTCTTTAGTTCAAACTCTTTTCTAAAAGTTGTTGGCACTTGCACTTTTTAGGCCTGCTGTCCTGTGTGGGTTTTCTCCTCTAAATATTCTTAACACATTTTGACCTACTGAAGAAAATGCTATTTGGACAAGCAAGTTTCTAATATTATCCTTTCTTAAACAATTGTTTCAAAATTTTAATAAACACATTTGTACTTAAATTTGATTTTTTAAATTCCATGGAATACTTTCTTACTCACACACACAAAGCACAAAGAAAGGATTTTGCATTTGTTTAGTGGTGAAAACTGTGAACCCAAAAGTACACAAAGGAAAGATCTTTATTACACCTATGTTTAAAATAAATGCTTTCTTACACACTGAATGAAGTTCCATTGGCATTATCCAAGTTTCTTGCTGTTTTAGGAAAATGCCATGTGGTCTCTCTGTTTACAGAATAAAATCTGGGCTAGTTCATGGACTTGCAGAGTAAGGTTAACTGACAAGACTTTCATTGAAGTTTATACAAGTATTGGTATTATGTTCAGCACCTCATCAAATGCACTGAAAACAGCAAAATTCTATTTTAGAATCTTTGGGTCAAAAGCCAGAATTTGATTTTTTAAAAAAAAAATAACAATACTTTCTACCCAAACCTGGTGAAGAAATGATTCACATGTGCTTAAGGCTACCCAAACTGTGATACTCCCTGAATGATAAAGAGAATAAACAGAAATGTGAATTGATAGTTAGAATTTTGTGTGTGAAAAGAAAATAACGGTCCCAAATATTTATGAAAAATTATAGAAATTTGAGATTTTATAACTGGTTATTTAAAAAATTAACAGGCCACAGTTAATAATGTGTTAATGTGAAGAGTAGAATGTTTCTTGAAATTTTGGCCTGTGTGAAACAAAACATTCTGAAATGTTAAAACTGGTCCTCTCCTCACTCGGGGAATATCCAAGGTATGGTCACTAGGCATCAGAATGGTTACTTAAAGGAGTATCATAAAATCATGCAATGGCATCAACATCAACCACGTGTTTTCTTGACTCAGAGAGAGATATTGTGTATTGGTTAGAAATTTGACTCTGAGCCAGGCTAGCTGGAAACAAAAAAATCAGCATGATCATTTTCCAGCTGTGTAACCTTTAGCAAGTTAACTAACCTCTCTGTGCCTTGGTTTCCACACAACAAAATAAGGGTAACAGAATAACAAGAGCGTACATGTCACAGGATTCTTCAGAGGAATTAAATTAACATTTAGAACAAGGCCTGGCATCTAGTAAGTACTCAATATTAGCTTAAAAAAAATTACTTTCAAGAAATATTCATGCTAAAGAAGACTTTACTGAGAATACAATTTCATCCAGCCAAGAAATAGAAGCTATAGAAGCATCTGCTTAAGTCAGACTATATGTATCCCTCATATATATGAGTAAACACCTTAGAAAATTATTCAGAAACCGAATATGTGAGATACCAGTATGCATTCTAGGCCAAGTAATAAATGCATGCATGATGTCAGGGCAACCAAGGATTTTTAGTAAAATAGTTAATGAGATAATTTAATACTGTATTAAAATCTACATATTAATCACTTATTCAAAAATGGGGAAGAAAAAAATGATGACCCAAAGTCCATAGAAATTAAAATTAGAGATATCTGTAAATATCTTCAGAGCTTAAAGTCATGCATTTTAAAATTCTAGTCATGATTAGAGTGTGTAGCTTATAAGAACCTTGCAGCATTTGAGAGAAAGGCTTTTGTTTTTAAGTGTGTGTGTGTGTACATGAAGACTGAATCAAGTACACAGCACACTGAGGCTATATTATTATAACACAAGACCAAGTTTTGCCTGTACCTCCCAGCAGGCCTTAACCAACTGCTGGCAGGTGGCCTCACCAGATTTGTTTGTTTTCCTTCTGTTCTTTTCCCAGTTAAGGCAGCTCAACAGTGCCCTGTGATTGCAGCAATTCAAATACCTGGTGAATAGTTTCATCTTTGCCCTCTCACAATTTCAGGGGCTTTTCTCCAAAGGTGATCCTGTGTGTTTTCCTTTCCTCCTTTCCCCTGAGGACTTTGCCCTACCCTTCTCCCCCTCCCCACTCCCACTCGCTATAGTCATAAAACCACTGTGACATTTTTGGCGTTGGCCACCAGATGACGCCCTTCTCCTTACTACCAAATTTGTAACTGGTTTTTGCCAGATGTAAAATAAAATAGGTAATTTAAACGTTGGTATCTGATTTAGAAAGGCACAGGAACCAGAGGTCAAATTGCCAATGTCTGCTGGATCATAGAAAAAGCAAGAGAATTCCAGAAAAATATCCACTTCTGCACCATTGACTATGCTAACGCCTTTGACTATGTAAATCACAACAAACTGGAAAATTTTTAAAGAGATGGGATACTAGACCACCATACCTGCCTCTTGAGAAACCTGTATGCAGGTCAAGAAGCAACAGTTAGAACCAGACATGGAACAGCAGACTGGTTCCAAATTGGGAAAGGAGTATGTCAAGGCTGTATATTGTCACCCTGCTTATAACTTATATTCACTTTCATCAAGAGGCTCTTTAGTTCTTCTTCGCTTTCTGCCAGAAGGGTGGTATCATCTGCATATCTGAGGTTATTGATATGTCTCCTGGCAATGGCAATCTTGATTGCAGCTTGTGCTTCATCCAGCCCAGCATTTTGCATATGCAGAGTACATATGCAGAGTACATCATGCAAAATGCTGGGTTGGATGAAGCACAAGCTGCAATCAAGATTGCCATTGCCAGGAGACATATCAATAACCTCAGATATGCAGATGATACCACCCTTCTGGCAGAAAGCGAAGAAGAACTAAAGAGCCTCTTGATGAAAGTGAAAGAGAAGAGTGAAAAGCTGGCTTAAAACTCAACATTAAAAAAACTAAGATCATGGCATCCAGTCCCATCACTTCATGGCAAATAGATGAGGAAACAATGGAAACAGTAACACTTTCTTCTCTTGGATTCCAAAATCACTGCAGATAGTGACTGCAGTTATGAAATAAAAGATGCTTGCTGCCTGAAAGAAAAGCTATAACCAACCAAGATAGCAAAATAAAAAGCAGAGACATTAGTTTGCTGACCAAAGCCCATCTAGTCAAACATATGGTTTTCCAGTAGTCATGTATGGATGTGAGTTGGACCATAAAGAAAGCTGAGTGCTGAAGAATTGATGTTTTTGAACTGTGGTGTTGGAGAAGACTCTTGAGAGTCCCTTGGACTGCAAGTAGATCCAACCAGTCAATCCTAAAGGAAATCAATTCTGAATATTCATTGGAAGTGCTGATGCTGAAGCTGAAACTCCAATACTTTGGTCACCTGATGTGAAGAACTGACTCATTGGAAAAGACCCTAATGTTGGGAAAGATTGAAGGCAGGAGGAGAAGGGGATGACAGAGGATGAGATGGTTGTATGGCATCACCAACTCAGTGGACATGAGTTTGAGCAAGCTTGCAGAGTTGGTGATGGACAAGAAAACCTGGTGTGCTGCAGTCCATGGGGTCGCAATGAGTCGGACACAATTGAGCAACTGAACTGAACTGAACTGAACCGATCTGACTTCAAATGTAGCTGATCTTAAGAACTGATGAACAAGGCCAGAAAAATTAAGCTAAGAAACACTGAAAGAAAATGGAAATTTTATAATTGTGGTTATTTTTTAAAAATTAACAGGCTACAGTTAATAAATGTGTTACTGTGAAGAGTAGAATGTTTCTTGAAATTTTGTCCTATGTGAAACAAAAAGAACATAAAATAAACTGTTGCCTAATTAATTTTAGTATATCCTTAGTAAGGTAGGAAACAGTATGAGCAAGGAAGATTTTTGGCAGTCTGCTTTGAATATGGGAGGATATTTAAGGAGAAAGAATTTGTGCTTCCACCGTGGTTTGGAGGCAAAATGACCAATGTGTTACACTTTAGGTGATAATGTCTCTAGGGTAAAGAAAAACAATTAATTCAGCTACTATAATTTAATGAAAATAAAACATTAAAAAAATTAGAAGCAGTACGGTGATGGTGGTGGTTTAGTTGCTAAGTCATGTCAGACTCTTTTGACCCCATGGACTTGAGCCTGCCAGGCTTCTCTGTCCATGGGATTCTCCAGGCAAGAATACTGGAGTAGGTAGCCATTTCCTTCTCCAGGGGATCTTCCCAACCCAGGAATCAAACCCAGGTCTCCTGCCTTGCAGGCAGATTCTTTACCCACTGAGCTATGAGGGAAGATCCATGACCCCTTAGAAGCAGTATAAATGTCCCCAAAATAATTTAATGATGAAGTTGATTAAGTACATACATAAGATGGACAAATGCATCAGGAAAATCATGTACAGTTAATTACGTATTTATTAAAATCTACGCATTTGTTAATTTTATGTATTTTAATATGGCAATAATACTGAGAAGAAATACACAAACTGTTAATAGAGTTAGCTTTGGCTAATGGAAGGAAAGTTTCAATTCAACTCATTTTAAACTTTTCTGTAGTAAGCACAAATTCTGTGTACTTTTATCCACTTAACTTTCATAACCAGAAAAAAAGAAAAGTTTAAAATAGTTGAGATATTTGTGCCCAAATTTAGTACTTACCAAACAAACTTCTGTGCTGTATTTGGTCTGAGGCACCTGCCCTCCGACCTCCAAGACAGAGCCTTGAACATAGTTATGCCACCAGTTGTACATAGCAGCATGAAATAAACATGAGTTATTTGGTGTGTGTGTATATATACACACATATATATATGTGTATATATGTATATATTTCTATTTTCCCAGCTTTAATATGAGAGGAGTTGCTCCAGTTTACGGAGGGAAATGCCTACACCCTAGTGGCCCTGATTGGAGCAGGACTGTGAGGTCCAACACAGTAACTAACCAACCCTCCCAATCTCAATCTCGTGAGTGCTGCCAGACAGAGCTGGCCAGTGTGGCAATGGAGAAGTTAGCAGTCACATTCCAGGGTTCTTCCCTCAGGAACTTTGAAAGGAAACATGGCCGAGATTGGTTTTTGATGTTTTTCCCTTCACTTGAATCAAAGTCACTGAGTATACAGACAATGAGATAAGAGAAGAGCCATCTCCACAGCCATCTCCTTCTTTCCCCACTTAGTCCAAGTATCTGATCATCTGAATGCAGGAGCAAGGAGCTGGATCAAAGAGCCAGCCTGACTGAGCTTGACACCTATCTCTGTCCCTGGCAAGCTGTGAGATACTCTATATTAAATTTCACTTTCTTCATCTTTAAAAAAAAGAGGGGGGAAAATAGTACTGATGTCAAAGACCTATTGTAAGAACTATATGAGATAATACATGTAAATGGGCACTCAGAGAACTAAGTCTGGCACCACGTAAGAGCTTTTAAAATGTCAGCCATCTTATCCTTATCATCATCATCTTAATTATCATTTTCATTATCAGAACAAGGAGATGGTGTGAGCAGGGATCAAATCCTGTGCTACTTCAAGTCTGGCATACAGAAGAGGTATTGCAAAAGTGCAGGTGTCATTAATCTAAGGAATCCCACATGGCACCTTTGCTCGAATTAAAAAAAGATATCCTTCCCCAAGACACTTCCCACCCATTTTAGAGAAGACTATCCTAATAGGCACAAACATCCAGGAAAGGATGCCTCTTCTAGAAAAGGTGTCTCCTCGGGTTGTGCAGTGCACAGCCTTCACAGCTGTACGATAGTCCAGATCTCCTTCTGATGGAAGAGACCACAGGGCTTGGTGACAGGTGAGTTCTCAATAACAGAGGAAGGGTTAAAAGGAAACTTGAATGGGTCTAGGAATTGCCTGGATGTGTGTGCCAAATTCTGATAGAGGCATTAGAGTGTATGACCTAAGGAGAAGGTTCAAGCTATTCTCAGAGGTTTAAAGGAATCACGAGCAACCCTCCTCCACTACCCCCACCCCCAGATTTAAGGAACCTCGTTCCACAGTTAGGAGATGAGATGATGTAGGTGTACGAAGTCTGAGGTGATGCAGGAAATCAATGTAGGTTCTAAATGTAGCCTGGGATTCAGGAAAGCCGCTTCTGGGGCAGAAGTCACAGCTGGGGCCGTTTAACAAGCAGGAACTCAGAAACCTAGATGGTGAACTTTTCAAGAGTGAACAAGGAAGGTTAAGAGCAGATAGTTCCTGAGACAGTTCCCATTTCTTAGCTCCAATTGTCCTGAGCATGAAGAATGCCACAAGGCCACGTGCTCCCTGAGTCTTGAGTTCTGTCTCCGCCCCATAAGGGTCTGCAGGCTGCCCTTCATTCACATTCGGCTAAGGCATAGTTGACAGCGGCTCCTCCTGCAAAGACATGTCCAGGAAACAGGCGTCACAGACTTTGGATCCTCCCCTGACCCCTCATCCACTCATGTCAACTCTGACCATCCTCTTTCCAAGGAACCCCTGGATTTCAGGGACCATAATCTCTCATCTGCAAATGCTGAGTCTCCTTGCCTAACTGGTCTCCTTGCCTCCCATCTCACTTCCTAACAACTCACTCTCCATACCATGGAGATTGGATCCTCCTTTGCTGATTTAAGTTCCTGCATTGACCCTTTCCACCCACACCCCCATAAGAACCCAAAGGCCCACAAGGTTCTGCAGGAGCTGGCTTCTGTCTACCCCTTTTTTCCCTGTACCACCGATGTTCGGGAAGTAGAAATGCAGACTGATAAGTATGTAAAGTCAAGGGTCAAATTGATGATAATTTCTCACTCCCCAGCATCTGTCACTCTCTCCCATGTGCTCGGTTGCTTCATTTGCACAGAGCTCCCCTCATCCTCAACATTACCTAAAGAAATTCTACTTCTTCAAGATCCAGAAGCTATGGTTGATCCGCAGATGAATGTGGTCCTCCCTTCCCTTGACCCCACCAAGAACATTTGCTTCATAGGACCGTCAGGGGTCTTTAACTGCATTTACCTGTTTCAGGGATTTCATTTCCTACTAGACTTGAGTTCTGAGAATAGCAATGGTGACTTAACCTCAGAGAACCTGCACTACCTTAAACAGCCCTTTGCCAAATAATAGGCGCTCAACAGATGTCTGTTGAAATAGGAGCTTTCATTCTGAGGAGCTTTCATTCTGAGAGAAATCAGATTGGAAATCAGCAAGAAATTCCTGCTCCCAGGGAGGTGCCAGGGTTCCCAAAGAAAAAAGAAGAGAGGGCTTCTCATGGATGCCAAATCCTCTTTGCCTCCACCTGCCACACTTTCTGCAGGAAGATGAGAGTGTCCTGGGCGCCATGGTGCTAAGAGGCTTCCTCCTTCTTCCTACTCACTCGAAGACTGCCGTCTCTTTAAGATTCTGAACAAAATTCCAATAAGGAAGATGATGACGCAAACAGCAATCCCACTGAGGATTCCAGTGACCAGGGTGCCAGACAGTGAGGGCTCTAAAACAGCAAAAGCAAATGAAAGCCCATGACGCTGCCCCCAGCCCAGAGCAGACCCTCCCCTGACTGCCCTGTTGACCAACCCCAGCCCGCCCACACCAGGTTTTCTCAGCCCCTGCCTCTCATCCATACCCCAGGTGGCAGTGAGGGGCTGATCCAGGCCTGGGTGCTCCACTTGGCAGCTGTATCTCTGCTCTTCCCCAGGGAGCATGGCCAAGGCCACCCAGGCCTGGTAGGTCCCGTCCCCATTGGGCAACACATCCTCTGGCTTAATCTCCTTGGCATCCAGGAACTGCTTCTCCTTCAGCCACCTAATGGTGATGTTCTGGGGGTAGAAGTTCAGAGCCCGACACCGAAGAGTAGTCAGTGAAGAGGTCACGTGATGAGTCACTTTCACCAAAGGAGGCACTGGACAGGAAGAAGGGAGGATCTGGAGAGGGACTCTTCCTACCCATGCCAGGAAGACCAGAACATTCACTTCCTTTCTTTACCACTTTCGCTTCCCTTTCTTTACCACTTTCACTTCCCTTTCCCTACAGATTGGAGGAAGGAGTCACCCTGTGCAGACAGAGCAAGCTGTAGGAAAGACACACCACCATTTTGTGTCCTAAAATACGTTACATGATTCAGTTCTGATGTGGGTCAGTCAGTCATAGCAGCCTGTTCTCCAGTCCCACATGGAAATATGCATACCTGTTGCCCATGTGCTATGTTCTTTGTTAATACTTTAAGTTGAATCAAATGAAACTGCCCCTTGTGTGTGCATGTTAAGTCACTTCAGTCTTGTCTGACTCTTTGGGACCCTATGGACTGTAGCCCACCAGGCTCCTCTGTCCATGGGATTCTCCAGGCAAGAATACTGGAGTGGGTTGCCATGCCCTCCTTCAGGGGATCTTCCCAACCCAGGGACTGAACCCATATCTCTTATATCTCCTGCATTGGCAAGTGGATTCTTTACCACCAGTGCCATTTGGGAAGCCTGAAATTGCCCCTTATGAGGATCAAAACTGACTGAATACGTACTCTCGGTAATTTCACCTGGTTCAACCTGATAAATATTCTTGTAGGAAGGGGTCTTGTCAGATAGTCAGCCTTCATGACTACTAGTATGTTCTGTGAAAGTAGCTTTGACCCCTTAAGATTGTGCTACTCTGACCAGTTGCCTCATTAGGTAATTTCTTGCCTTGGTATTCATTCATATGAAAATTGGCATCTCTGAATCACTAAAGGTTACAAATGGGCATAGGGTTCTTGGTTAAATTGAGAGAAAAATCACAGTTACTTCTTTAGCTATGTGCATGGAAAAAAATTAAAATCATGACTCACATCTCAACTGTAAGGGGGAAACCTCAGAGCTAGAGAACTCGAGGTGGAAAACTCAGACCTCAGTTCCTTCCCAGGAAGTCACACAATATCGGCCATCTCTGAAACCCCAGCTGGGGATCCTGTACCCTGTACCCCGCCTCCACTCCTTCACGAGAGGGCCAGAGAGTGCTCCCGCCGTACCTTGCTGCTCCAGAGGCCCTCTCCCCAGCTCCAGCAAATGCAGCAGCTGCTCGGGGCAATCCCGATCCAGGTAGGCCCTGTTCTGCTTGGCCCGAATCTTGTTCACTTCCCACTCCAGCTTGGTGACTTGGGCCCTGGGCTCTGCTGCTCTCCAATCCAGTGTCTCAGGCCGGAATTCAAGATGGTCCTGCCCATCGTACCCGTACTTCCAGAACCCTCTGGTGCTGTTGTCCTCTTGCAACTCACAGCCCAGGATCACCTGCAGGGTGTGGGACTCTGGCAACGCCCCCAGCTTCGTTACTGAAACCAAAGGAGCAGGTCCCTGTTTCTGCCATTGTGTGTGTGTTAGTCGCTCAGTCGTGTCTGACTCTTCGCGACGACCCTACGGACTGTAGCCTGCCAGGCTCCTGTGTCCATGGGATTCTCCAGGCAAGAATACTGGAGTGGGTTGCCATTTCCTTCTCCAGGAGATCTTCCCAGCCCAGGAATCGAACCCAGGTCTTCCACATTGCAGGTGGATTCTTTACCATCTGGACCACCAAGGAAGCCCTTACAGGGATTACAGGAACCATTACAAGGACTGAACAACCTCAGGAAGCAAACACTTGCCCTCTTCTCTGCCCCCCAGGACCTCAAATAGCCAGGATCTCAAACCTCCCTCAAGATGCATCTGTGAAGCAGGGATACACCCCACCCACCTTGGGAAGGTGAGGCCCGCTCTTCACGCACCCTTGCTTTGGTTGTGGTTGTCCATGATCGTCCAGAAGTCCACGATGAACATGTGGTCCCAGCCTTTCAGATTCTGACTCAGCTGCAGCCACAGCTGGCTGGTGGCCCTGCCCCAGAGCCATGGGGCGCGCCGCTCTGCACGGCGACTCTCATGATCATAGGACACGAACAGCTGGTCATCCACGTAGCCCAAAGCCTCAAACAGGGGCAGCCCGAGGTCTGGTTTGGAGGCGCCCATGAAGAGGAAGCGCAGGGAGTGTGACCCTGGGGAGAGGGCAACAGGACACATAGGAGACTGGGAGTCCACACACGGTCTGAATCTACTCGAACCAGCTGTGTCTGGTCCCACCCTGTGAAAGTGGGTGGTGCCCTCCCTCCCCATGACCCTTTTTCCCCAAGACCCTCCTTGTGCCATGTGGGCTGGACCCCCTTTCAGCCCCCAGCCCCTGACCCAGAACTCACAATTCCAGCAGCCTTCCCTTGGGGACAACAGATTTTAGAAAATCCCAAGACGTGTCTAGCTAGGGCAGTTGAGCTCAGGAGTTGGTGCTCAGACCCAATTAGATCCAAGTCCAGAGGAATTATTGTCCAGCTTTTATCATTGCTTCCATCTCTAAACCCTTTCTTGTGTACAGACAGACCTCTTTTTTTTTTTTTTTTTGCCCTTTGAAGCTAATGTGTTTTTTTACAAATTGGTTTTTGGCAACCCCACGTCAAGCAGGTCTATTGGTACCACTTTTCCAACAGCCTTTGCTCACTTTTATATCTCTGTGTCACATTTTGGTAATTCTCACAAGATTTCCCACATTTTCATTATTGTTCTATTTGTTATGGTGATCTGTGATCAGTGATCTTTGGTGTTACTATTATAAAAAGATTTTGACTCTCTGAAGGTTCAGATTATGGCTAACACTTTTTAGCAATACTTTTTTAAAAATTAAGGTACATATGTTTTTTAAGACAATACAGTTGTACACTTAACAGCATACAGTGTAGTAAACACAACTTGGGCATGTACTGGGAAACCAAAAACTTTGTCTGAGTTGTTATCTTATGACGTTCCCTTTATTGTGGTTGTCTGAAACTGAACCCACAATATCTCTGAGGTCTGCCTATAAATGTTTGCTGTTAAATGCTGGCAAATGTGCTGATAAATAGCTCAGGGTATCTTTCAGCATCAAAATAGTTCCAAATCAAATGCAAATGTGAAAAAAACACCCAGAAAGCCCAAAGGGACAGGCCTTGGGCAGGTGTGAGTTTTCTTATGCATTCCCTTAATTCTAGATGGGGGAGTTCAGTGTGTATCCTCGATGCCTAGAACAGTGTCTGGCATGTAGTCGAAGCTTAATACATACTTGTTGGATGACTAAATGCCAAGTTCTAGATTTCGATCTCTGACCCTGAACTCTAGATTCTTACTCTCCAACTCTTCCTATATGATACCACCAGTTGGATGACTCATTGGAATTTCAAACTTGAACAAGTCTAAAATCAGGCTCTTGGTTGCCCCCAAACTGCTCTTTCTTCTACCTTCACCACCTTGGAAATGACACCACCGATCCCCCTGTTGCTGAGGCTGATAAAATAAAGATAAAATAATAATAGAGCCACCTTGACTTTTCTCTATCATATGAACCTTCATAGATCCCTCAGCAACTTCCTTTAAAATAAATCCAGAATAGAGTTATTTCTCACCACCACCTCTGCTCCCACCCAGCCCAGTCCATCATCTCTTGCCTGTCTGCTTCACCCTGTTTTTTTTTTTTTTTTTAATCACTGCTCCCTTCATTCTGCTTTCCATAGAGCAGCCAGAGCAATCTTTTCAACAGTTATTCTTGATCACATCACTCCTGGTTTGGAGTCCACACTGCAACCTGTGAGGCCCTAGGGGACTCACCCATGGCTCCTTTGCTGAACCCATCACCTGTTCTGGGCCTCCGGAGCCCTTGCTCTTTCTTCAATCAGGATATTTATTTTCTTAGGGACATCTGGCAACACCTGGGGACGTTTTTGGTTGTCACGACCAGGGAGTGTACTAACATCCAGTACGTAAAGGACAGTGACCCTGCTAAATGTCCTACAGTACACATGACAGTCCCCACAACAAAAAATGTCAATGAGTGCTGACGTTGCAAATCCTTGCCAGGTCCCCCTAGCCTGTCTGGGAAGCGCTGCTCCCAATGAACATCACCCTTACTTACTTCAAGTCTCTGCTCAAACCCAGCTGGGGACAGTGGCCTACCCTGACCTCCTCGCTTCACAGGTTACCCTGATGCTCTCTATCCCTTTGTGTATTGTCATCCCTATCTACTCAAAGGCAAAGCATCGACTCGACTTGGCTCCCTGCTCTTGATATACTTGTAGTCAGTGAAGACTTTCCTTCATCAGACTTTATGATTTAACCTCTACTGCAGAGTAACTTTTAAGAATTGCAACTATGAAGAGCCCTGGGTAACACTGACAAAGTTACTGGTGAGCAGGTCTTATTTTGTTCTCATCATCTATAAAGTATGGATACATATACGACCTACCCTCCAAGTGTGGTTGGGTCAATGTATAAAGCATCCAGAGCTGTGCCAGACAACGGTGAGGTCAAACACTGTCAGCCAAGATTACAACCAGTAGTAGGTACTTCATGTCAGAAAACCAGACTATCTAAATTCTTTGTAACCTGGGGAAAGGATTTAACCTGAAGTTGTTAACCACTAATAAAATCAAGATATGAATAGTTCCTACCGCCCGAAGGCTGAGTAGAGTCAAACCAGATCACAGATAGGAAGGTGATTTAAAATTTAAATGTCTTACATGCTAACTATCATCTCTTTGGCCTCCTTTATATACAATACTATTAACATTGCAAATTAACAACCCCAGGCTGAAAAGAACAGTGAGAATCAGTTCAAAAGTTCAAAAATATCAGGCAGGTTATTTTTCCAGGCAAAAGAACAGTCCCCAAGAGTAAGGCCTCTGGCCGAACTCTCAAGAACCTCCTATCCTCAGTCTGTGCCAGAGGTTCGGAAATGGAAACCCGGCGGCCTTCACTGTGTGTTTACTCCCAGCCCTTAGAGCCCCCGGGTGTGGAAACACCGGAGGGGGCACTCCGGCCAAGGTCGTCCTCGGTGAGAAGAACTTCCTGTTTGGGGCGGGATCGGCGGTGAAAGGACACAATCGAAGTGCGTGCCTGCTAAGTCGCTTTGGTTAACAGCAGAAACAAGAAAACCGAGATCGGAGGCCAAGGACCCCTAATCCTAGCTCGACCTCAATGAGAGATTTCTATTCTAAAAGCGTCCAAGCTGGGAGAAGGAGTAGGTGGTTCCGAGCGCCAAGCCGTGGCAGCAAGGACAGAGAGTGGGCGGGGAGTGGGAGGTCAAGGTCTTGGGACGGGAGGTCCCCTAACCCCATCTGCACTTTCTGTGGCCCGCATGCCCCCCGGGAAAAGCTGGGGGAGGGCACCGCGCACAGGGCTGAGCAGCCGTTCGGAGCTTAGCGAACTCCCAAGCGCTAAGAAAAGCTAGTTTCGATTTTGCCTCCCCCGCCGCGCCCCTCTAGCGCCCGCAGCCCCCGGACTCACGCGGCGGTCGCCCCTGCGTGGCCGCCGTCCGCAGGAGGATCAAGAGGAGAAGCGCCGGCCGGGCTCGCGGGCCCATTTTCCCGGCTCGGACCGCGCGTCCTGGCGCTTTTCAGCCGCTTGAGTAGGGCGGGGAAACGGGGATGATCCAAGAAGTCACCCTGGAGCCATTGCCGAGGCTCTGGGGATCCCAGATGAAACTTCCTGGCCAGTGGGATCCTTTTCCGGGGCTGCTGCTGAAAAGAAATGGGTCTCCGGCGCTAGAACTCTCTGTCCTGAAACCCAGAGTACCTGCTTGGGAAACACTCGGTCACACAACTGTCTCTTTGGTTTTTTAAATCCCGAGAGGATGCTGATTGAGAATATATTTAATGATTTTATGATCTAAATATTTACCATTTAAATATTGAATAACTTGAATATTCAGGTGCACATTTTCAAAATTTTTAAGTTCAACTTGCCAATCTTGATATTCAACTTACGAATATTTTTTGCATAAAAACTTCATTTTATTCTTTCATCAGAATTTAGTTAAATCATAAACTTAATAGATTAGAGCCTATCTATTGCCGTATCTTTCATAGCTTTTATAGTTACATTTCATGAACTGCTCATTGGAATCCTCTGGAGAATCGTAAAACCTGTAGATGTTCTCCTATAGCCCCCGGACACCCATTTAATTACTGTGCAATGCCACCAGGGCACTGGGATTTTAAACAACCCCCTCCCCCACCCCAACACAACAAAGTTTGAGAACTACTGTCTTAGACTTTTCAAAAGAATATTAAAAAATATTTAGGAAAAAGGATTTTCCTAAAACCTTTAAATACCTGGTAAATACAGTGATACCTTTAAAAGCACGTATGCAAATTTTTGCCATCCAAGAAAAAATTCAAACTTAGAAATTTTGGAAAGTATGGGGATATGAAATAGGGTGGAGAAAATGTTGAACATTGATGATGAGTACATGGGAGTTGACTGTACAATTTTTTTTTTTTCCCTAGGTGACAGCTTTACGGACATAAAATTCACTTACATACAATTCATCCATTTAAAGTTTAAAATTCTAAGGCTTTAGTATATTCATAAAGGTGAGCAACCATATCACAATCAATTTAGGACATTTTCATCCCCTCCACAAAGAAACCTTTCAGTAGTACCTTTTAGTCATCATCTCCAAATTCCACCACCCGCACCCCCCCCCAACCAGTCTCTAATCTACTGTTAAAAAACAAAATTCAGCACAGTAAATTTTAAATATTGAATTGACTTTATTGAATGATTCATGAGTCAGGCAACATACCATCTAGTAAATTGAGGAGAGCTCCAAAGAACTACAGAAAAGGAAAAATGTATCTTTACTATGGCCTTTTTCTGGCTTCTCAGAACCTCCATCTGCTCATCTGTGAAATGGGGATAATAAACTCTGATCATCAAATGATACTCTACATGAATGAAATTTTACAGCTTTTAATAGATAATGACACTCCTAGAGGGTAATAATAACAGATCTGACAGATTAGGAACAAACTATTTTGGTTTAGAGTGCCATCAGAACGAATGACATAGCATAATGAAGTGTCTCATTTGCAAAGAGTTTGAGGCCAATGCAACGACTATTTTTGTCAATTGTTATCTTTCAGCTCTTCCAAGAGCCTTTGAAACTTTAAGGGAGAAAATGTCCTCTATATTTAATATCTACCAGTGAAAACTGTCCATATATATTGTTTTCATTACCGATGAGAAAAACAACAAAGTCTACTCTTGCTCACTTTAGTACAGTTTTTGTAAACTACCCTATTATATCTTATTTCTGATGAGTATATGTGTGTGCCATAGGGGCACATACAATCTGTAAGGCAAAGTTATATTGCAAGCCACTTGAACTCTCTGTCTCAATTTTCTTGTTTTGTAAAGAGGTGGTGATAATAGCTACTCCACAAAATGATACTTAGAATTAAGTTTAAGAAACCCCCAAGTTGATAAATGAAGCCCTCAACAAAGTTCCTGGCAAATAATCAGGGCTAAATTATATTTATTATTATTGCCTGTCCAAATATAATATTAATATCATCAATGACCTTTTTTTTTTTACCTGAGGATGCTGCTCCCTACCAGGTGACAGATCAGTATCCTCTTGCAGATTGTCTATATTGTGGTTAATGGTTATTCCACAATTAATAATAGTTTTAGAAGATAAAACATGTGCAGTCTCTTTAGGTCTCTGGATTCTGGGTACTTTTCTTAGGCCATGCTACACAGCATGTGGAATCTTAGGTCCCCGACCTGGGATGCAACTCATGCCCCTTGCATTGCAAGTGTGGAGTCTTAACCACTGGACAGACTGGAAGTCCCTGGGGTTCTTATGCCTAGTTTGCTGCTCACATTTAAGACACAATTAAAGTGGCTTCTCCCCAAGGTTTCTACTCCCATGATAGGATAAAATTGGCCATTTCCTCCATTTGTCTCTACAGTATACTAACAGATGTAAAACATTTCTATCCATTCTCTTCTCCTATATTTTCCCCTTTATTCTAAACTGTATGTACAATGGGGGTAGTTATGTGTGCGTTTCCTCCTTATTAATTGTTAAAAAAGTGAATGAATCAAGCACTTGTTTCTAGTACGTTTGATAATGTTTTCCTCTTTATAGAGTATTGACTCCAAAGGGCCTATTGGCCAACCTAGTGCTTGACTACTCTGGGCACTTAG
The DNA here is from genome assembly GCF_055505025.1 of Bos grunniens. Classification (NCBI taxonomy): domain Eukaryota; kingdom Metazoa; phylum Chordata; class Mammalia; order Artiodactyla; family Bovidae; genus Bos; species Bos grunniens. Next base: position 33,442,880 of record NC_141187.1, read on the forward strand.
TCCACTCTCACAGCCTCTCAATACTGTCACGTCATTTGTAGGTAATAATCATTTCTGTCCATCAAGAGACTATAAGAATGAGTTTGAAATTTTCTGAGTAATATGTCAACCCAAAATTAATGATTGATGACTTAGCCAGGCAGCCAGGAGCATCAGCTGTCCATCAAGGGCAGTGTGAATTTGGAGCATCATCTAGTGTCTATTGGAGTCAATGACATCCCATAGTAAATGCTTTGGGCAAAGAAGGGCTGAGGCCGGAGCAAACTCACTTATTAAAGGTTTAATTGGACTTTTATACAACTTACACTTTAGGGCAGTCCACTTCTTGAGGCTTTGTTTGGGGCATGTGTGTTACACTGAAGGTGCTGGGTTGTTCTTAAGCACATTGCTAAGTCACAAGCCCTCTACATCATTTTATCCTTATTAGTACATAGTGTAATAAGTTTGTTACTGCAATTATTATTATCACCATCATTATCATAATTGATAACCCTTAACCGGGAGAGTTCCAGTGTTACTATCTTTGCACAATAGTATTTGTTGTTGTTGTTTTTTTCCCTGTCATCCTCCTCATTGGTCATTTTTACTTTAAAAATATAAAGAAAAGTAATTTAGCATTTTAAAAATTGCTTTTATAAGGGTCTAGGGTTAACTTCCAGCATCAAGTAAAATTGATGTTTCCTCCTTTTCATGTTCACTCTCTTACCACATCTGACATATTCTATTTTTTGGGGGGGGGGTCTCCAGCTTCCAAATTCCACTCTAAGGGTAGAGCCCGTCTTATTTATTTTCTTATTTCCCCAAATCCAAATGGGATTATTGATTCCTTCCTTATTCTTGCCTGCCTGTAGACCTGCTGAGGTCTTGGGACTAACCAGTGGTATCAGGATGATCATTTGTAAAGAAAAAGAGGAATAAAAATTTCTGTTCACTGAGACAGAAAGGTGTTATCACTGACTGATTGACTTCTCTTGCTCAGTCTTGTCTGATTTTTTGTGACCCCCGTGGACTAGCCCACCTTCTATGGACAGAGAATTTTCCAGGCAAGAATACTGGAGTGGGTTGTCATTTCCATTTCCAAGGGTTCTTTCTTACCTAGGGACTGAACCTTGGTCTCCTGACAGGCGAATTCTTTACTACTGTCATCTGGAAAGCCCAAATTTATCAGGAGAAGTTAATAATTACCTAAGGGACTGGGGAAAGTATAACATGCTGCTGCTACTGCTAAGTCACTTCAGTTATGTCCGACTCTGTGCGACCCCATAGACGGCAGCCCACCAGGCCCCGCAGTCCCTGGGATTCTCTAGACAAGAACACTGGAGTGGGTTGCCATTTCCTCCTCCAATGCATGAAAGTGAAAAGTGAAAGTGAAGTCGCTCAGTCGTGTCCGACTCTTAGCAACCCCATGGACTGCAGCCCACCAGGCTCCTCCGGCCATGGGATTTTCCAGGCAAGAGTACTGGAGTGGGGTGCCACTGCCTTCTCCAAAGTATAACATATCAGGCACCAAATTAAACTTTGGTTGGTTTGGATTGCCACCTAGTGTCCATCAGAACAGACAGCATGATGTATTGTAAACACTTGATTCTACCCAAAAGGTATGATATTCATGCAGAATTAGTTGCAGGGGTGAAAATGTTTTCTAATTAAAACTCATTAAACAGACTAGTAAGTAAGTAAAAGTTGTGGGTGTATTTTAATTTTATGTACTTTGTAATAGAAAAGCAAAAGTCTTTGACTTTAGTTCAATTGATATTTGTGTGTGTGAGTGCGTGTGTGTGTGTGTTCAGGGTACGTGAGTTATAATCAGTCTGCAGGGCTGTCCTAGGAGAAATCTGAATTCTCAATTTCTGTTTCCTTATTGGTAAAGCAATAACAATTGTAATGGTACTCATTTAGGAGAAGGCAATGGCAACCCACTCCAGTACTCTTGCCTGGAAAATCCCATGGAAGGAGGAGCCTGGTAGGCTGCAGTCCATGGGGTCGCACAGAGTCGGCCATGACTGAAGCGACTTAGCAGTAGGATGGTGGTGAAGACAGAATGAAAATAGTGCATATAATGCCTGATGCATAGAAAGTGTTCGGTTAACTGTTATCTTTACTAGTATTATTGACACCTTTGAACAAACAGTGAAGAATGGTGCTATGCTGGGTTTATAAGAATGTATGTATAACTTTTAAAATAATTTTTTAAAATATATGTGTATAAAAATTTTGGTACTCACAAGGCAGCACTCTTCTTAGAACTATATAAACATTAACTCATCAATTCTTATAGCAACCTATAAAACAGGTACTATTATTGCCACTTTATAGATGACAACTGAGAAAACTGAGGCATAGAGGAGTTAATAAACTTATCTAATGGCAATATTGAATTTGAACTCTGGCATTCCAGTATTGAGCTAGTGCTTTTGATAAATATATTATGCTAGCTTTGTATTTTTCCTGAAATATTTTATAAAATTAAAAGGAAAATATAAAAGTGCTACTACATTAACCATGAGAAGTATAAGAAATCTATGTATTAACTGAAACCTTCTCTCAGTCATGTCTGACTCGTTGTGACCCCATGGACAGTAGCCCACCAGGCTCCTCTCTGTCCATGGGATTCTCCAGGCAAGAATACTGGAGTGGGTAGCCATTCCCTTCTCCAGGGAATCTTCCTGACATAGGAATCAAACCTGGATCTTCTGTATCCCAGGCAGGTTTTTTAGTATCTGAGCCACCAGGGAAGCCCAACAAATTCTTCGATAATGTAATTCTGTAAGAATCTGGTTCCATCCAGAAGTCTTAACTTAAGAAGGTTTAGGTGAGTTCAGTAGTAAAAACTGAAGGGTGTTGATACCTTGGTCCCTCTTCAGTACTGACAACATGCAGTTCTCCCTGACAGCTCTGCCTGCCTGCTTGACCTTGAAAGTATGCACACACTTAAGATGGGAAATGCAGGGAGGAGAGACTGTGTGTCTCGAGTTCTGGGCAAGGAATGAGCTCCAAGAACAGCAACTCAGTGGGGTAGATTCTGAGTGGCTGTGTTGATCCTGCTTTATGTTCTTCCCTATCACTCCCCAACACATATCTTCCTTCTCTGATGGGCAAGCTAGCTTCTCTTCTTATTACAGTTTCTTCTTGAGGTATTCTTTGGGCTAGTTCCTAGGTCCAGTGACCCTTCAGAAGCTACCCGGGGAAGTTTACATAACTGGAAAGACAGAACCAACTTGTTGGACTTGGTCTACTCTTATCCACTCGTCCAAATTAAGGTGCATTATCAACTATCTTAAGGTCACCTCAAAACAGGAGGCTCCCATGGGATAAGAATGTAATGGAAATAAAAATCAAATAAGAGGCTACTATGTGCTCAGCCCAGTCCCAGGAAGTGTATGTGCATTATCTAATTTAACCCTCACTACATTCCTGGGACAAGGGGGTAGTGGGGGGTGTTACAGAGGACGAAATGAAAGTGGGGAAAACCTGAGGACTTGGCAGGATCCCCGAGTTTGTGAATGGGGGAACTAGTATTGAAAAGAAGTGTGTGGACCCCAAAGCTGCTGTCTTTCCCTCTGCTCTCTTTCGTTAACAGTTTGACTGTGTTCTCCACCTTCAGGCAGCCTTACAAGTCTCAGGTTAGCCTGGGGCTGCCAGGATTTTGAATGAGGTAGAGAATGAGGAACTTTTTATGAGTAGACCTACTACACATATTACATATACATTTATAACACATTTATATTTACAACATACTATACATATAGCTGGAGAAGGAAATGGCAACCCACTCCAGTGTTCTTGCCTGGAGAATCCCAGGGATGGGGGAGCCTGGTGGGCTGCTGTCTATGGGGTCGCACAGAGTCGGACACGACTGATGCGACTTAGCAGCAGCATACATATAGCAATACATATTATGACACATAATATACACATTTATAATACAATGTTATATACATATAGCATTACATATTATAAATTTCATATACAAACCCATATATAGTATATATGAATTATATGTACTATATAGAGATTTATATATGAAATACACAGTAGTATATATTTAGTGGGCTTCCCTGGTGGCTCAAATGGGAAACCCACTAAATACATATCATTTATATATACTGTATATGGATTTGTATATGAAATTTATAATGTGCAGTGCTCTATTATATATATTATATGTAACATTGTGTTGTAAATGTATATTTTTGTTGTCGTTTGGTCATTAAGTCGTGTCCAACTCTTTGCAATGCCATGGACTACAGCATACTTCCCTGTCCTTCACTATTTCCTGGAGTTTGCTCAAACTCATACCCATCGAGTCAGTAATGCCACCCAACCATCTTATTCTTTGTCACCCCCTTCTCCTCCTGCCCTCAATCTTTCCCAGCATCAGAGTCTTTTCCAATGAGTTGGCTCTTTGCATCAGATGGTCAAAGTATTGGAACTTCAGCTTCAGCATCGGTCCTTCCAATGAATATTCAGTTAATTTTCTTTAGGATTGACTGGTTTGATCTCCTTGCAGTCCAAGGGACTCTTGAAAGTCTTCTCCAACACCACAGTTCACCATCGATCCTTTGGCTCTCAGCCTTCTTTGTAGTCCAACTCTCTATTATGTATTTAGTACTATGTATTTATACTATTATGTATTTTGTATATAAATCTCTATATAGTATGTATAGTATTATGTGAGTGAGTGAGTGAAAGTCACTCAGTTGGGTCTGACTCTTTGCGACTCCCTGGACAATAAGTAGCCTGCCAGGCTCCTCTGTCCATGGAATTCTCCAGGCAAAAATACTGGAGTGGGTTAACATTCCCTTCTCCAGGGGATCTTCCTGACCCAGGGATCAAACCCAGGTCTCCTGCATTGCAAGTAGACTCTTTACCATCTGAGCCACCAGGGTCTCCCCTCATAATATTATATAAATGAAAAGATTATATGATGTTTGTTAATTATATATAATTTTTCATACATATAATTAATTTTATTGGTAGTAAACATCATATAAATGTGAATTATTAAATTTAATACTCAGTTTTAATTTTTAAGTAGTAAATATCTACATATATAACTTACATTAACAAAACATTGGAGGTGGGTTACTAATTTTTAGGAATGGGAAGGGGTCTTGAAATCTAAATGTTTGAGAACCACTGTTCTAACCTGTTCTCTGATGTCTTAATTTCCCAATTGGATTGGTAAGTACTTGAAGGCAAAGTTATAACTGGCTCAAGAACACTCTTTGGTTTTATTCTTTTTTCTCACAGTGGTTTGTGTCTTTTATCAGACTTATCACACTGTATGATAATATGCTTGTCTGTGTCAGTCTCACCACATATAATTCCTTAAGACAGACACTTTGCTTGGCTGATCTCTGCCTTTATTATCTCTTCTGGTGTCCTTTCCTTAACAAGTGCTTAGTATATGAGAAAAGCTCGTACATGGCATAGTGATGAGATGGGAAATAAAAAGCAAAAGTATGTCCTAAGAAACCTACCAAAATTTGTATGTCCTTGTGTCCTCCAAAATAGTCATTGTATAAGGCCCTATGTTTATTCTGATTAAGGCTACTTCCCCATATGTATTTTCATCTTGTGCTTTATAATTGCTTTCATTAGCGGCCTAAACTGAGATACATCTTTCTGCTATTGATAAATCATTTTGAGTGTAGTTCTGACTTTTTGAAATCATTATAAAAGTTATTTGAAAACAAGCTTGAAGAATAAGGTGCCTATTAATGCCCTAGGTTTCTTGTGTCACTTTATGTGATTCTAACAGCATTTCCAAAATGGTAGGTAAATATATTTTCCAATGTAATGCTCCTTTTATAATACTCTCCATGTATTTATTGAGCTTCCACTATGTGCTTTACTATTATGGTTCTCTGTGGAGTGTATTTTGACAGTGTGCCAGGGAATAAGATACAGAATCTTTAGTCTCAGCCCAAAGTTTCCTTAGTGAGTCAGGAAAAAGCAGGTTTAATCACTCCCAGTTGGGGCTTACAACAAGCAGACAGAACTCTATTCTGGCAAAGTAGAAGGAGGAAGTGAAAGAAAAATCGATTGTCAGTCCCTGACCCATACACCTGTCCCAACCACTCCTTTCACTCTCCTTTGAATGCATCTTGCTGTTTGAGCCTCTCTCTCCAGCTCCATTTGCACTTGACAATCTGCTTTGCATCTTTTACTTTGTCCGTCAGCTTTCCAGATCTGAAGAAGATGAAACGAAATTAGCCAACTCATAATAGTCAGGATGTGTGTAAATACAAGTATACACAATTTATTGCAAGGCAGATATTTAACTCTGTCCTCAATTTGTGGCTGGCTATTTTGAAACCATCAATTTTGAGTGGAATGACCACACCCTTAATCTGAATTTTCCCTTGAGCTAATTTTAGTACGACTTTTTTTGATCACGGGCTTGTTCAATCTTATTGCAAAGCCTGAGACTTCCTGGAACATCTATAGGCTCTAAGGTCACTTTAAAGCAAATGGTCAAAAAATTTTGTATCTTCCCATCTTTTAGAATAGTTTCTAATGATTCAGAGCCTGTAGGACAAACTAACCAAGTGTCAAAGTATAATTTTCAAAACATGACTCTCATACAAAGACTGTGCATAGTGAGTTTGTACATGGGTCAAAGAATGATTTAAGTATTAATGACAGAACTAGCAGAATGACAAAGGTAGGTCAAAGCAGGATGCAGGAGAATGAAATATGTTCAGGGCAAGAAAGAATGCTGGAAAGCTGAAAGATCAGATACAAAATTGGTTAACGTCCTATTAGGCAATACAATCATAACTTTTGGGGTTATCTTTTCTACTAGAAAGAATTCACTTGCATCTCTACTATACAAAACCCTTATTAGTGTATCAATCTTCTATAAGGAAAGGTCTAATTTTATATACTCTGAGCCTAATCAAAAAGTAAATATTAAGTCAATGTTACCTTTTCTAAAGCCATGCTGTTCCATATGAAAGTTGTCAGTCATATGTGGTCATTGAGCACGTGTAATGAAGCTAATCTGCAAATTTACAAATGTAAAATACACACCAGAGTTTGACGATTTACCCTATAAAAAAAGAATAGAAATGGTCTCATGTTTTTTGAAGTATCAATTACATATTGAAGTGATAGTAGTTTGGATATACTGAGTTAAATAATATACATTATAAAAGTTAAATCTACCTGTTTCTTCTTACTTTTTTCATTGTGACTGTTAGAAGGTTTAAAATTATGTGTGTGACTTACATATCCACATTTTATTTTATTCTATAACATGGCCTTAGAGCATTACATGAACCAGAAGTGGACTTGTGGAGAATTCTCTAATGCAGCTTGAAAAGACATGAAGACATATCTTTGTTTTTTACTTTTCTCAGTACTAGTTACAGGGATCTAGAGGAAAGTCTATGTGTTTTTCTGCCTCTGACCTGCACTATGTGGCCAGAAGGTTAGGAGCAAGAATTTGAGTGGCTGGTGTCTGGTTCTGGATTTTAGATTTGCATACAGAGATGTGATTTGATTGATTAAACCTGAGTAGTCATATCATAAAACTGAATCACAATAATCAAATTTACAGGTTGCTGATTTCCAAAAACGAAATGAAAGTGGCTCAGTCCTGTCCAACTCTTTGCAATCCCATGGACTATACAGTCCATGGAATTCTCTAGGCCAGAATACTGGAGTGGGTAGACATTCCCTTCTCCAGGGGAATTTCTCAGCCCAGGGATCAAACTCAGGTTTCTGGCATTGCAGGTGGATTCTTTACCAGCTGAGCTACCAGGGAAGCCCGATTTGCAAAAAGGGACACCAATTTCTACTGAAGAGAAGTTCAGTGGCATAGTAATCAAGACTCTACATAGCTCTTTTCCTGCTCGTTATGCGCCCTTAGCTGAGTTTCAGATGAACAGGCGGTTCACTGCACATAGAATCAGAACAAATTGCATGTTCTTGTTTTATTTTTTTGCCAAAATATATTTGTATGATGAAGGTGCTTTAGTTGTTCATACACTTTCAATGATTTCTTACAATTCCTATGCCCAAGTCACACTGATGGATGGCAGGTCTAAAGTGATTTTCTATGGCTGCTAATTCACCCATCACTAATCTTATTAGGTTGCTAATTCCCAGAGGACATGACCAGTAGTAGACATAGTTTCCAAATGTTGAAAGAATGTTATTCAGTGAAATCATGGGGCTATCCTTAGTCTAAAAGAAGATGTCTCATGTTTCATTCATCACTGAACTTAATTTATCACATTTTTTGATTACCACATCTAAGACTGATGTCTTTAGTACATACTTCCATCTAGATGTAGTAGTATAGTGAACTTCAGAATAGAATACATACAGTCAGTTTTAGAGGGGATAAAAGGTGAGCTTATCAGCAAAAAGTGGTATAATAATTTATTTTTTCTAATTACTTTTCTCTATGTCTGTTTAAAATTTTGTCATTTCACGATTTCTATTTAAAATCTCTAGTTTATCTTAAAAGTCAAAAGTGTGTCTTGTCAGTTGCTTTATTTCCATCTATATCTTTGAGTTCCCAGTTAGAAAGTGTCCTGTGCCATGACATATGTTTAGATATTGTTACTGGAAGTAATCTAGAATTTTCGTGTGCTGCAATTCATTTCTTTAGTACAGCATACAAAAATAAATAAATGCTTGCTTTCTTTGAAAACCGATCATCTAAATGTCCCTCACTGTTAAGTCTATTGAGGGTTATTTGTAGGCTTAAGAGGGTCTTCTTTCTTCCCTCATTATCCCTATTCTTGAGGGCCAGACCCCCCGCCTTGCACAACCCAGAGGGGAACCTGAGAGCTTTGAAAAAACAGCCCAATTTCTCGCCTTTGGAGAAGTGAAAAGAGTGCCCCGCCCCCATCTATGAAAAGAGGGATTTGATAAAGTTTCAATGTCTTCAAATCAAAGATTTAAGTCTCTAACCCCCCATCACTCAGGACCCCCCAAGGCTTACGAACCCCCTCCCATCCCGCTCTAACAGCTTTGGACTGGTCCCAGAATCCTGGTCCCAGTCCACAGTTCCTGTGGGTCTGTACGCAGAATTCACAGAGGACCTGTGTTACTTCCCTTGCGAAGAAACAGAATTATGGTGAAAATTTAGGTGGAAACCATTTCGTTTTTGGTCCCAAAAGAAGAGAAGCATGTGCCCAACCACCCCTGAGAAAAAGAACTTTCAGGGGCAAAGGAGCGAACAGGTAATTTAGAAGAAAAACAGAAAGTGGTCTCCGACTGCCCAGGACTTCCCTAGGAGTTGGGGGAGTTCGGGACGTCTGGACGTGTAGTGTTTGTGATTGTGAACAAAATAAATGGAGAGCACGAAGCCTGAGGCTTCTCGGATCCTTTCCTGACCAAACTCGGGTGATTTGGTGTAGGGTATTTTAATATTTTCCCCCTTTTGTGAAGTAGAACAAACACAACTTGGGCGCATCGCGGCGGCTCAGAGCCTGCCAGCCAGGCGGGCGACCGGAGCACCAATCAGCGCGCGCCTGCGCTCTATATATACGGCGGCCCGGCCCAAGCGCAGCTTCATCGGCGCTTTGCCACTTGTACCCGAGTTCTAGATCTTCACCATGTCGGAGACTGCTCCTGCTGCTCCCGCTGCCGCACCTCCTGCGGAGAAGACCCCAGTCAAGAAGAAGGCTGCCAAAAAGCCGGCTGGGGCGCGCCGGAAGGCCTCCGGGCCCCCGGTGTCCGAGCTCATCACCAAGGCTGTCGCCGCCTCCAAGGAACGCAGCGGCGTGTCTTTAGCTGCGCTCAAGAAGGCACTGGCGGCCGCCGGCTACGATGTGGAGAAGAACAACAGCCGCATCAAGCTGGGTCTCAAGAGCTTGGTGAGCAAAGGCACCCTGGTGCAGACTAAGGGCACTGGGGCTTCTGGTTCTTTCAAGCTCAACAAGAAGGCAGCCACCGGGGAGGCCAAGCCCAAGGCCAAGAAGGCGGGTGCGGCCAAGCCCAAGAAGGCTGCCGGGGCGGCTAAGAAGACCAAGAAAGCCACGGGCGCGGCCACTCCAAAGAAAACTGCTAAGAAGACCCCGAAGAAAGCGAAGAAACCGGCCGCAGCTGCTGTGACCAAGAAAGTGGCGAAGAGCCCTAAGAAAGCTAAGGCTGCCAAGCCCAAGAAGGCCGCCAAAAGCGCAGCGAAGGCGGTTAAGCCGAAGGCCGCTAAGCCCAAGGTTGCCAAGCCCAAGAAGGCTGCACCCAAGAAGAAGTAGGTTGTTAAATCGTCTGCTTCTAAAACCCCCAAAGGCTCTTTTCAGAGCCACCACTGATCTCAAAAAAAGAGCTGTATACTCCTTTTCGTGTTGTGTATCCCTATCTTCTCTAGATTCTTATTCAAGGGTAGGCTTACGCGGGAGTTATTGCAGATGGCTGGCACTACCCAAGGAACAGCAGTGAGAGCAGGGGAGAGCGGTTGCTGTGAGTTTGCAGAGTTTGAACCCGTTCCTGTGGGTTGCCCCTTGCCCTGCGGTGTCTTCTGTCAGCCTCCTGGTCAGCAGTTGCAAGCGCTTTCCGCTGGCTTGCGTACTTGGGATTTCCGCCGGCCCCGCCCCACTCCTGTGAAGAGCAAAAACAACCAGCACTAAACCCAGCCAGTTTCTCAGTCTTACGGGATATTCCGATTGGGCTAAAAACTCATTCAAAAGTCCCGCCTTGCTCGCCGGTTGGCTCATTCCTCCAGCCTGTGATTTTTCACCCTGTTTTTAATTGGATGGTGACTGTCTTCCCTCTGTGGTCTCTTAATGTTTTCTTTCTGTTGGGTTAGCCCTATTTGCTTGATAGAGAAATGTGTCGTATTTCGGACGTTTTCTACGTTTTCAAAAGTCAAATTTGCTGTCGTGGGGGCGTTGGTATTCAACCCAGGCAAGAGGGTGGGTACTGACGCCGTTGCCTCACATTCTTAATTCCTGTTTACTCTGGCAGCAAAGGAACATTTGAAAAATGCTACAGCGGTGGCAGTGATTCTTCCACCAGAAGCAAAGCTGGACCAGGGATCTTTCTGTTCCTTGCACTTTCTAACTTTATAAGCAAATGTGTGATGATTTGACAGCATCAAAAACCACTTTTAGTCGGCCATTTTGTCCTGGCCGGCCAGTCAAGGATCCTTCTTTTCGGGAACCTCAACATCTGAAAATCGTAGATGCTTTAAACGCCTTTTTGTGAAATCCAAATGTTTCTACGCTAAGTAAAAAAAAAAAAAAGTGTATACTGGTAAAGTTTTGAAACGTGTGTATATGGGATGGGGTGGCGTTTTTAATAAAGGGCTTTTTTTTTTTTTTTTTTTTTTTCATTAACAGCGTTGTATGTGGATTCTTTCATTTTCATGTCATGTCTCCTGGGTAGAGAATTTCTCAAGACCGTTTACCGGGGCAGGGGCTTCTGCAGACCTGCAGCTCAGTTTTTCAACCACAAGGACGAATCTGTGAGTTAACGTTAATTCCTGCATTATTGGTAGGGGCCACGGAGTTCATTCCTAGTCTTAGTCACTGTGTGGGAGGAAAGCAAAAGGTCTAGTGGATAAAAAGCATAGAATGGTAACCAAAGTGCAAAGAAAAGCAGAGATGAGAGATGTATAGAAAAGGTTGCAATGTCTGTATTAATGACACCTGAGTTCCTGGTTCTTTGAGCTGCCTGAATTCCTGCCACAGGGGACCTTTCCACTTATCTCAGGTTGGGTCAAGTTGCAATAGCAGAAGACCTAATAAAGACACTCCAAATCAAATCACAGTTAGGGCTTATAGTAACAGCACCATGTTCTTTTATGTTCGAATTTTCTGTCAAATAATTTCATTTTCACATCCACTCTAAGAGGCAGGGGACGAACCAACTTAAGCAAAAGTTGATTCTCTTATTTTTCTTTAAACCTCTTGTGAATGCCCTTTTGTGGTGTAAATTTATTGGGTTTATAGAGTTGATCCTAACACTGAACGTTTCCTGCAACTGTATTTGCATAAATTAAAGATGTTCTTTACTTTCAAATAAAACATGTTCATCAAAAACAAATGTAACTATTCTCTAGTAAGGCTAGAGGGAAAGTTCATTCACAGAGAGCTTAAGTCACTGTAAAAATCTCTCATTTCATTTTACTTTAGTCTTTAGATAATGTTCAACAGTTTCCTCAGTTTTATCCAAGTTCTTAAATTATGTTCCCTTCCCTCTCTGTGAGGGAAGTTTACATAGTTGACTGGGGTCTAATAACCCATTCATTTGAAACTAAAAATTAGCTAGTTTAACAAAAAGTCCGTTGTCACAATTTGGTTTATAAAACCTAAACTTTAACATTATTAATATTTTCAGTATTCACTTATTATTATAAAATACTGAGAACAGCATTAATATACTTTAATTGGCCAAAATGGCTGATGAGCCAGAAATGGCAGTGAATACTGCATAAACTGCTGAGTGATAGATAATGAAAATTCATGAAATCTTCATGTATGATAGAAATGTAACAGAAATTAAAGTCTCCTTGCAAAGCATTATTCTATTTTTTTCTGTACATACTCAGTGCTTTCATGCTGAAAAAGTAAATATCTTATTACTTCCCCTAGGCAATGCTCTAGGTATCATATTTTCTATGCTTGAGGGAGATATAAAAGGTAACTTTGTGTTTCAAATCCATGCCAAAGAGAAACAGGCCCAGAACTAGATATGATTACATCATTAAAGAATTTCAGAAGGGAACAGGGATTTAGGGCACAGAGGTAACAGCAATAGTGTTTTAAGGTAGCTTTTTTTTTTTTCTCCTTTGGACGTGTCATAAGGCAAGTGGAATCTTATTTCCCTAACCAGGAATCAAACCCATGCCACCCAGTAGAGAGTACAGAGTCTCAACCACAAGACTGCCAGGGAAGTGTCAATATCTGGCATGTCTTGAGCACTAATTTACAAGGTGCCAAGCACTGTTGCTGAGCACTCTTCATTTGTTTTCAAACACATTCTTGTCACAGTTCTTTAAGATAGGTGCCATTATTACTGAGGCTTGGTCACATTAAGGACATAACTATTTACTTTCTGATCAGTAAACCAGTATAATAACCCTCCATGAAGAGTGCTGTTCCTCTGAAATATGGTAAAGAGCCACATATGTCTTAAAATTTTTTCTAGTAGCCACATTTTAAAAAAGTATAACAAGTAAAATCATTTCAATAATATTTAACCCACTAAAATAAAAATATTATTTCAGCAACTAATCTAAGGTAAAAATATTACGAGATTTTTAAATTCTATTTTTCATACTAACTCTTTGAAATATGGCATGTATTTTACACTTCAGCTCATCTCAATTTAGACTAGCCACAGTTTCATGTGCTTAATAGACACAAATAACTAGTGGTTACTGTTTTGAACAATATAGCTCCATAGTCAGAGAAGGCAATGGCACCCCACTCCAGTACTCTTGCATGGAAAATCCCATGGATGGAGGAGCATGGTAGACTGCGGTCCATGGGGTCGCTAAGAGTCGGACAGGGCTGAGCGACTTCACTTTCACTTTTCACTTTCATGCATTGGAGAAGGAAATGGCAACCCACTCCAGTGTTCTTGCCTGGAGAATCCTAGAGGCGGTGGAGCCTGCTGGGCTAACGTCTATGGGGTCGCACAGAGTCAGACATGACTGAAGCGACTTAGCAGCAGCAGCTCTATAGTAAATACTGAAAGGAAGACTCAAGAAAATATTTACCCTGGAGTAGAATTTAGACGTTTCCAAGGAAATAATTATGATGACCTGGTCCTGAAGTCTAAGACTAAAGATCATAAAGTACACTTGGTTATCTCTAGGAGCTGATGTTTCTTCTGGTCATCCTGCCCACCGCACCTCATACCAGGCTTCTGACCACAGGAATCTGATAACAGATTTTAGCAACAGCCAGGCCACTGCAGGCCCTCCCTGTTCATCCTGAGGCAGCCGAATCTCCAAGAGAGTTTCTGTTGAGGAGGAAACTAGGTCTGATCATCATTTCTGTATAATCTATTTTATTGATCAAAAATATTTAGTTTGGGTTTGGCTTCCCGGCAACGATAACTTCCTCCTCTATTAAATAGAGACAGTGAGAGAACTTGCCTTTCAGTGTTGTAGCAAGTGTTATATACAATAATTTAGGTCAATTAGATCCTGCAGTACTTGATCCATGGAAAACTATCAGTGTTAGTTATTAGACTGACTCTTCTAAGGAATCCATGGTTTTATTTTCTTCCTTGCATAGGGACCTCTCTAAAGGTGGTGATATTCAGTACAGAGTGGATCAGTAACACCTGTAAAGTTGTCCCAGAGAATTTACCTGGACTGAAAGTGTTCCCATTACTCAGAGTTGACTTTATGTCTTCTCAATGAAGTTTCTTCTCCTGGTATATCTTTTTGAAAATGGTACCATCATCCAAAGCATCATGCAAAGCAGTGCTCTATCCCAGATTACTGAGAGTCATCCAAGACCAGTGATTCTCAACAGGGTACTCTGCTGAGGTACGGTAGAACCGAGTAGTAGGAGGACAGGGAAGGCCATATGTAATTTGGAAAAGCATAGCCAGTGCTGAAAGGCAGATTTACCCTGAAGATATGAAACTCAAGTGTCAGACTCTGTACTTCCAAGGCCCTGGAAGGGGCCCCTGGGAGTATAGTCTGTTCACATGCTCTCATTTAAAAGAAATTCTTTTAAATGTTGGCATGTTTTAATTAAGGCTGGTTAAAACCTTTATTTCCACTCAATGTTCTTTTCTGTTACAATTAACCTTTGTCTGATTATTTTGGGATATTGATGAGAATATTTAGGACTTGAAAACATGTACTGAATCTAAATTTTTGGGGGGATTAATGCAATATATAAAGTGATGTGTAGATCTGTTCATATATAGTTCACTTGTTGCTAGCCAATCTGATCTAAGAATGTCTTCAGGGAATACTACTTATCACTGACAAAAAGTGAAAAGTGAAATTGTTAGTCATTCAGTCGTGTCTGACTGTTTGCAACCCCATGGACTTTAGCCCCCCAGGTTCCTCTATCCTTGGAGATTCTCCAGAAAAGAATACTGGAGTGGGTTGCCATGCCCGTCTCCAGGGGCTCTTCTGACCCAAGGATAGAACCTGGGTCTCCTGGATTATAGGTAGATTCTTTACCATCTGAGCCACTGACAAACTCACCTAAATTACTGGTAAGAAATTGTACTAAATGTCATTTATCTGTGTGCCCAGTAATGAGAGTGAGTACATAGTGGAGAATTGAGATGCGAAATGTATAACGTAGAAGCTAGTCTTTGAAGAATTCTTCCAAATTTTAAAACTCACATATGAAAATTTGACAGAGGATTTTCAAATTATAAAACAAGCCTTAAAGCGTTACTTGACATTACTTGTAGTGCTTTAAAGCTGAAATTCTTCTCTAAGTTATCAAGAGGATAAAACAAATTGTAATCAATCATCTTAAGTGAATACTGAATTCTCTTCCCACTGTTGACTTAATATACTCTACAAAACATTTCTGAACATTTCCCTTTAAAGATGGAACCAGAATATAGTCAAAAATATAGGCAAACAAAGCATTATAGTTTTGTATTCAAGTTAATAAATGTGGCATTTTCCTGAGTTTTGTGCCAGATACGGTTTCTTAAAAAATACGTTTCCTCATTTACTTGCTAACTTTGTATAGTCACCACGTTTTATCACCTGTAGGCCTCAGGAATCGGTCTATTCCATTGGATACATTATACCTCTAGACGTGAATATTTAAATGAGACCTTAGGCCTTAGTTATCAGTGACAGTTCTCTAGGTAATTCAATAGCTTTTATGAACAGTAAACTTCAACTCAACCTGTGCTTTCTACCTTTTCGTAGTTTCTAATGCCTCACTGACAGTGTTACAGTTACTTTCGGTGAAAATGTGGGTGGCTCTAAAAAGAGCCTTTTTTAAGTACAGAGAAAACAACTTTATGCTCTCTCCCCGCGGATGCGGCGGGCAAGCTGGATGTCCTTGGGCATGATGGTGACGCGCTTGGCGTGGATGGCACAAAGGTTGGTGTCCTCGAAGAGCCCCACCAGGTAGGCCTCGCACGCCTCCTGCAGCGCCATTACCGCAGAGCTCTGGAAACGCAAGTCGGTCTTGAAGTCCTGCGCAATCTCGCGCACCAGCCGCTGGAACGGCAGCTTGCGGATCAGCAGCTCCGTGGACTTCTGGTAGCGGCGGATCTCGCGCAGAGCTACCGTGCCGGGGCGGTAGCGGTGCGGCTTCTTCACGCCGCCGGTGGCCGGCGCGCTCTTGCGGGCCGCCTTAGTGGCCAGCTGCTTGCGCGGCGCCTTGCCACCGGTGGACTTCCGAGCAGTCTGCTTAGTACGAGCCATCACAAGTGAGTGATCAGAAACCAAAGGTCTGCTCCAAGCGTAGGTAGTTGCCTTTAAATATAGTTGGAAGCATTCTGATTGGTCTCGGAATTTTTCAAAAGTACCGCGCGATAAAACCATTGGCTAAAAAGTGACCGGGAGAGACCCGTTATTTACGAAAGAATCTGATTGGATGAATTACTTCTACCCCTATTTTCTATGCCTTTTTTTTTTTTAAATATAGGCGATCCGAAAGAATTTTTCTAAATTGTTTCATCTTATTGCCAACTTCAACGTACATAACGAGCCATTTAGGCACCATGTTAACTTTTGATTCAGTATACAAGTGGGACCTGATATTCTTAATTCTTGACACGTTCTCAAGGTGGTATTTCTGCGCCAATCCTAAATTGAGTACAATTGTTCTTTCTCCCCCACAGTCGGGTTAGCTTTAAGTAAATCTCGAACTACCAGGACTACCACTTTCTAACTTTGGTCATCAGATCTCCCCTAATTCGGAGTTTATCTTCTGTAAAACTACATGCCAGGGTGCCTGGGTGGATGATTTAAAAAAATCACATGCATGCAAAGGTGGAATTGATGACATATATACACTGGAACCTGATAAACTTTCATCGGAAAAAAAAAATTGTTTTAAAATTTTGAAAGCAAAGGCAAGAGAAAACTAATCTTGGCAAGAGTAATTTCTTTGCTTTTTGTTACTCTCAAGACTAAGTACTGTTCTAGTTTCCCTTTCTCTTTATAAAGGCCCTTGTGGATTACAAAGGTTTCGCCAGCTATGCACTAAAATAATGCTTGTGAGGACATTTCTAGAATCTTTATTTTAATATCACTTGTCTCTTTATAATTAACCACCTACGCAGCATAAGCCGCCTACCAGCTTTTTTAAATGAAAATGTGGATGGCTCTGAAAACAGCCTTTAGGCAGTTTATTAAAAAGTTTCTTTTTTTGTCTAGGCTTTACTTCCTCTTCGCCTTGTGGTGACTCTCGGTCTTCTTGGGCAGCAGCACCCCCTGGATGTTGGGCAGGACGCCGCCCTGGGCGATGGTGACTTTGCCCAGCAGCTTGTTCAGCTCCTCGTCGTTGCGGATAACCAACTGCAGGTGACGCGGGATGATGCGGGTCTTCTTGTTGTCCCGGGCCGCGTTGCCCGCCAGCTCCAGGATCTCTGCCGTCAGGTACTCCAGCACCGCCGCCAAGAACACCGGAGCGCCGGCTCAACCCGCTGTATAGTTGCCCTATCGCTTCGTCCTACTGGAAATTGTAAACCAGCGCGGGAAGACCGAGTTTTGGCTTTAGCTCGAGTTCTGCCTCCTTGTTTACCACGTCCAGACATAGTTACCTTGTACAATTCAACAGCAAAACTTGTGAGCAGAAAAAAAAAAAAACGCTGGATGACCAAGGGGGAAAAAAAGAAAACTTTTTAATAGACAGCGGAGGGATGCGCCAGTTAGGTCTCCTATTGGTCAAAAGTACGATGCTTTTCTATCCAATAAAAAGAGAAAATGTGTATCCCTTATTTGCGTAAACCACTCCCTCCAGACCTTAGGGAAACTGTACTGATCTTACCCAATCAAAAGTGAGAATTCTCGATTCCTCATTTACATTGAAGCACTATAAATAAATGGTTTTTAAACTCACACTACTTATCTTTCTTGTGGATACTACCCCCTAACATTTCTACGGCAAAACAATGCCTGAGCCGTCTAAATCTGCTCCGGCTCCTAAAAAAGGCTCTAAGAAAGCCATCACTAAGGCACAGAAGAAAGATGGCAAAAAACGCAAGCGCAGTCGTAAAGAGAGCTACTCTATTTATGTGTACAAGGTTTTGAAGCAGGTGCATCCCGATACTGGTATCTCATCTAAGGCCATGGGTATCATGAACTCCTTCGTGAACGACATTTTCGAGCGCATCGCCGGCGAGGCGTCACGCCTGGCGCATTACAACAAGCGCTCGACCATTACATCCCGGGAGATCCAGACGGCCGTGCGCCTGCTGCTGCCCGGGGAGCTGGCCAAGCATGCTGTTTCTGAGGGTACCAAGGCCGTAACTAAATACACCAGCTCCAAATGAGTGCCTGCATAGGCATTTAATTCAAAGGCTCTTTTCAGAGCCACCCACTTTATCGAAGAAGGACTGTAACGGTTGTTTTCTCACGGGGTAAATGCAGTTCTGTCCTATTGATTAGATTTAAGCATCTACTCTAGTGGGGTTAATAGTTGGAGCAATTTTTGAGCCAGAACCTCTAGCTACTTGAAAGGTCTCTTGGCATTAAAGAGACATCCCCCAAAAGACACATCTTCCTGTTTGCCATGGACTAAGCATCCAGATGCTTGGGAATGCTCACTCTTCTCCACGAGTCCTCTTTAAAAATTTTTGATGGTGATTAGAATTTTCCTCCCGGGTAAGGAAGTGGTTGGGGGATTTCAGAGTCCCTATCCTCAGGGCATCGTTATGCAGGTTGCCTTTTCAGGGTAGGTTGCAGGGAAGGCAAGTCAGTGGAGTTTTCTCCCTGTTCTTGGGGAAACTTAAGCAAAATCACCTGTCGTTCCTTTAATAAACCGCGGACACTTTTATAAGGTGTTAACTCAAACTCTGCACATGGTTGAAATGAGATTTTCTAGTTTCTCATTATAATTATTGTAATGGAAAAAGCCAATGTAAAGCCGTTTCCATTTTTCTTGCATTCCTGACATCTGGGTTCCAGTTTCCTGGGTCATTTACTTTCCTGGGATGACACTAGAAGGGGTTGAAAGTGTGGCACTCCCAATTCGAGGAGGGGAAAATGGTTTGAATTTCCTGCCCTCCCCATCTGGTGTCTCCTCATTTGCAGACTAGGAGGGCCCCAGGTGAAGAGGAAGGTGTGCTAATTTTTCTTGGGAAAATTTTTTAAAGAACATACTACTCCAAAAATAATCCTGATAGGAAGGGCCTTGGTTGTGGAAAAGGAGTCAGCGGGGCTGGATGAGGGGAAGAGCCACGAAAAGTCAGCGGTTGACTGCATATTAAAAAGGTGGGGGAAAGTCTTTTCCTTTGGTTTATAAGCACCATCTTTAGGTGACATACATCAGTGTGTTTGGATAAGGAAATAAAAACTCGAAGTAGAATTTCTCAAAAAGACCACTTTTAAACTTTGAAGTTAAATGAACTTTTCCCAGATCCCACACAAATTAGGTGACTGCTGTATGAGAAGACTTCCCTGTCTCAGCATACACAAAACATAGTTGTGAAACAGAAGCTTGTCTTAGAAGTTAAATTCTTGGTTTTTAGATTGTAACCCCCTCCCCTCATCTCTGGGGGAAAAAGAAAAAAAGATTGAACTCAAGCTGCAGTTTAAGAATTGCTCTCTGGAGGGATGAGATCTTGGTGGCAATATAATCTCAGCCTCTTCAAAATTATCTCCTGGGGTAGAAGTTCTTGTTATTTGCCTGCTTGCTTGCTTCTATCTTCCTTCTCCTTGCCCCCTCCTTTCTTCCTAATAGTTGATATTTTACAGAACTGTATACAGTCAGCAAAACAAGACCAGGAGCTGACCGTGGCTCAGATCATGAACTCCTTATTGCCAAATTCAGACTTAAATTGAAGAAAGTAGGGAAAACCACTAGACCATTCAGGTGTGACCTAAATCAAATCCTTTATGATTATGCAGTGGAAGTGAGAAATAGATTTAAGGGACTAGATCTGATAGAGTGCCTGATGAACTATGGATGGAGGTTCATGACAGTGTACAGGAGACAGGGAGCAAGACCATCCCCAAGAAAAACAAATGCAAAAAAGGAAAATGGCTGTCTGAGGAGGCCTTACAAATAGCTGTGAAAAGAAGAGAGCCAAAAAGCAAAGGAGAAAAGGAAAGATATACCCATTTGAATGCAGAGTTTCAAAGAATAGCAAGATGAGATAAGAAAGCCTTCCTCAGTGACCAGCGCAAAGGAATAGAGGAAAATAATAGAATGGGAAAACTAGAGAGCTCTTCAAGATAATTAGAGATACTAAGGAAATATTTCATGCAAAGATGGGCTCAATAAAGGACAGAAATGCTATGGACCTAACAAGTAGAAGATATGAAGAAGAGGTGGCAAGAATACACAGAAGAACAAAAAAGAGCTTCACGACCCAGATAATCACAATGGTGTGATCATTTACCTAGAGCCAGACATCCTGGAATGTGAAGTCAAGTGGGCCTTAGGAAGCATCACTACGAACAATGCTAGTGGAAGTGATGGAATTTCAGATGAGCTATTTCAAATCCTGAAAGATGATGCTGTGAAAGTGCTGCACTCAATATGCCAGCAAATTTGGAAAACTCAGCAGTGGCCACAGGACTGGAAAACGTCAGTTTTCATTCCAATCCCAAAGAAAGGCAGTGCCAAAGAATGCTCAAACTACTGCACAATTGCACTCATCTCACACACTAGCAAAGTAATGCTCAACATTCTCCAAGCTAGGCTTCAGCAATACGTGAACTGTGAATTTCCAGATATTCAAGCTGGATTCAGAAAAGGCAGAGAACCAGAGATCAAATTGCCAACATCTGCTTGATCATCGAAAAAAGCAAGAGTTCCAGAAAAACATCTACTTCTGCTTTATTGACTATGCCAAAGTCTTTGACTGTGTGGATCACAATAAACTGTGGAAAATTCTAAGAGGGATGGGAATACCAGACCACCTGACCTGCCTCTTGAGAAACCTGTATGCATGTCAGGAAGCAACGGTTAGAACTGGACATGGAACAACAGATTGGTTCCCATTAGGAAAAGGAGTACATCAAGGCTGTATATTGTCACCCTGCTTATTTAACTTATATGAAGAGTACATCATGAGAAACACTGGGCTGGATGAAGCACAAGCTGGAATCAAGATTGCCAGGAGAAATATCAATAACCTCAGATATGCAGATGACACTACCCTTATGGCAGAAAGTGAAGAAAAACTAAAGAGCATCTTGATGAATGTGAAAGAGGAGAGTGAAAAAGTAGGCTTAAAATTCAAGATTCAGAAAACTAAGATCATGGCATCCATTCCCATCACTTCATGGCAAATAGATGGGGAAACAGTGGAAACAGTGGCTGACTTGATTTTGGGGGGCTCCAAAATCACTGCAGATGGTGACTGCAGCCATGAAATTAAAAGACGCTTAGTCCTTGGAAGGAAAGTTACAACCAACCTAGACAGCATATTCAAAAGCAGAGACATTACTTTGCCAACAAAGGTCCGTCTAGTCAAGGCTATGGTTTTTCCAGTAGTCATGTATGGATGTGAGAGTTGACTATCAAGAAAGCTGAGCACAGAAGAATTGATGCTTTTGACCTGTGGTGTTGGAGAAGATTCTTGAGAGTCCTTTGGACTGCAAGGAGAGCCAATCAGTCCATCCTAAAGGAGATTGGTCCTGGGTGTTCACTGGAAGGACTGATGTTGAAGCTGAAACTCTAATACATTGGCCACCTTTTGCAAAGAGCTGACTCATTTGAAAAGACCCTGATGCTGGGAAATATTGAAGGCAGGAGGAGAAGGGGATGAGAGAGGATGAGATGGTTGGATGGCATCACCGACTCAATGGACATGAATCTGTGTAAACTCTGGGAGTTAGTGATGGACAGGGAGGCCTGGCGTGCTTTTGTCCATTGGGTCACAAAGAGTCGGACACAAGTGAGCAACTGAACTGAACTGATACTCTTAAATGCAAGCCCAAACCAAAACCTGAGCCTCCTAATCTCAAGGGTAGGCCCTTCTGACATCTGTACAAATAAATACATGGCTGATCTTCACCAAGCAAAAAAAAAAAAAAAGTTATATGACTGGACTTCAGGCTAGCCTTCACAACTGTAGCAGAGGAATGATGAGAAGCCAAAAGTAAAATTCATACATCTCCCCAGTTAATTCTGATGAACTACGGACTTTACTCATTAAAGTGTGACAGGGAAGAGGCAAAGTCTTCCACCATGTTGGAACTGTGACTTTAACCTTTGCTTTTGTGGCTTTTGTTATCATAATCACTAAGCATGCTGTCTATAGCTGTAAGCAGACCTGTTTGAGGAAAGTAGTTATCACCCTAGGTAACTACAGTGTAATTTGAACTAGGACTGTAGACATGGCCGATTGTTAATTAAATTCTTTTCTGAGTCTCACTTTTTCTATTTGGCCCAGCAAACATTTGTTTACAAAACATTTGTCTTTTTTCATTTTACAGTGAATTGCCTGTGGACTCCCCTTTGAAGTCCCAAGCCCCTAACCCCTAATCTGAGATGGCATAACAAGCCTCAACTGTGTAACTTGTCCTTGGGTCTAATTTTTATTTCATCCAACCTGCAAATGAAACTAAATTTGACTTTTCCTGGTAAATCAGCCTCATACCAGTTTAATTCTTAGATCAACTTGAAGAACCTAGAAGGGTAGAGGAAACTTTTTTCCTCCCCAAGACCACAAGGGCACACGATGTCATCATCTAGAACACAGGCACTTAACACTGCTCAGCAAATATATGTGAATAAATGCTGAATGTACATTTGTCTTAAGTTCTCTTCATCCTTCTGATTCACAGTGATTTTTCTTCTCCCTGGGCTCTTATAATATTTATTGTTTGAAACCTTCCATTTTAGATGCCGACTATGCTCTACTACTTAAACTTCAGGTATACAACCCCCTGCCTCCTCTCCCCTGTCCTTTTCAAAATAGTACGAAGTCTTTGAGGTAGCATCTATCTTTTTACAACTCCCTTATGGGTTTTGAAACATTTCAGACACTGGGCCAGTGTTACGGATGTGTATTGCTGTTGTCCATGGTGAAGATAATAATAAAACGGAAATGAATATTGCTGAGAAAAAGTCATTGGAGTCAGAAGACTTGAGAGAAGGTAAAAAAGAAACTCTTCTTGGTTGCCTGGATCAAAACATAGTTCTCTGACAGAATTGGTTTAGGAGCGATTTTTTCCTAACCAGGTTCCTGTTCCTTGTACCATCTTGCTTAGGAGTTAGTAGACTTATGGGCTCGAGTCCTCAAAAATTCCTGAAATGATAGTCCACATCCATCTGAGTCCCATCTATTTCTATTTCATGGATCATTATAAGAAAAAAATGGCAAATTTCACTTGGCAACTTCTCAATTTTAGGTTTCTCGACATGAGAGCTTAAGACCAGACTCTGTACTAATATTAGTATAGTGTATTACAGTATATATTATAATCTCATTTTGAGTATTTATATGCTATGGGGGTGGTTTGTTCTCTCGTTTCTTAGGAGTCCAGAGACTTATGTGCTGCAGTTTTTAGTACTCTAACAGCAAAAAGTCCAGTACGATATGCACAATGATGGAGTTTTCTTAAGTAATTAGTGTCTTGCGTGTGGGAGCCAAGTGAGAAAAAACGGACGGTGGAAAGGTTGGGAGTGGCACTGAGGAATGATGACCGTTTTCCAGCCAGGAGTTTGGAATCCTTGGTCCCATTCAACTCAGTGTTATTTAGCCAAGGCAAACAAACTGCGTCTCTGTTTCGCGTTCTCTAAAATGAGGACAGGTCTCTACATGCCTCCCAGGTGATCCTGGAAGACCTCATAGGTAAGTTGAATGAAATGGAACTTTTTACTTTTCAGATAGTGTAAGTCTTGGGCCAAGATAAAAAAACCATTATTTCCTCTTCATTTTCCCTGTAAAGAGTTAGAAGAGATAAACACTGAGCATACTAATACTTGCCTCTTAAATATTATCTTTACGAATTATTCTGCATTTATTCCTTTCTAAAAATCATGAGGCACAATTCCAATAGCTAAAAATTCAGAACAATGAAAATAGCCCCTCCTGTTTATTTTAAGAACAGTCGGTTTGAGAAAACCAAATAACTCCATTATTACTAGTATTAAAATTCCATCAGACTAGATGAGAAAGCCTTGTATGCAAATGAAGGATACAGGTTGCGATTTCCCATAGGTTCAACATAGTAACCAATGGGAAGAGTGTACAACTAACGTCTACTTATTATAGACTTATTAGTTCTTTTTTCAGGAAGTTTTTGTCACTAGACAGAAATCTTGTATGCAAATTAAGGATGCAGGTTCTGATCTCCCATTGGTTACTTAATGTTAGCCAATGGGAGGATAACACAAGCCTACCTTCAGTTAGTATAAATACTTCTTTCGCTTTGGTTTTACTTATTTTCTGTTTGGTTTTCCTTGTGAAATACTTTGCTTCGTGATCTAGCAGGTATGTCAGGCCGTGGTAAACAGGGTGGCAAGGCTCGCGCTAAAGCTAAAACTCGTTCTTCGCGTGCTGGGCTCCAGTTTCCCGTGGGCCGCGTGCACCGCCTGCTCCGGAAGGGCAACTACTCCGAGCGTGTCGGGGCCGGCGCACCGGTGTATCTGGCAGCGGTGTTGGAGTACCTGACAGCCGAGATCTTGGAGCTGGCGGGAAACGCAGCCCGGGACAACAAGAAGACCCGCATCATCCCGCGCCACTTGCAGCTGGCCATCCGCAACGACGAAGAGCTCAACAAGCTGCTGGGCCGTGTGACCATCGCTCAGGGTGGTGTGCTGCCCAACATCCAGGCTGTGCTGCTGCCCAAGAAGACTGAGAGCCACCATAAGGCCAAGGGCAAGTAAAGTGTTCACGTTCCCACGGCACTTTTACTTTCAGTTACCCAGGAAAAGTCGATATATACAAAGGCTCTTTTCAGAGCCACCCACTTTCTCCATTTACAGAGCTGTTATGCTTTTTAATTGTGTCTGTATGAAGGTTGTGATATCAGGCCGAAAATCACAAGTAGGAAGTGGGTTCCTCACTACTCGAGGAAAACTTAACTCCACTCAAAATGTTTGCGAGGAATTTTTAACAGAAAAATCACGAGTTTAAATTGGCCCGTTAAACTGAGTTGAGTCCGATTCTAGTCAAACAGTATTTCCTTAATTCCAGCGGTACGTATGACATGTTTTCCCCACTGGAGAGTGAGAGTTCACTAGTGAAAGGTGCTGAACTCTTACATTTTTTATTAATGCAATGGAACACCCAAACACTCTGCATCTAGATTCCACTTTATAAAAAAATGTTATGCTGAAACAACTGAGAGTAAGTTACAGATCATTGACACGTCAAAAACATCTTGGTTGTCCACAATGATCGTGTTACATCCGAGAAAATCTGAGTGTCATTTTAGTTGTAGCCCACCTACTCTTTCTAAGCACTTCCAAAATCTGGTGATTGTACTTATATATATATATATATATATATATATATATATATATATACATATATAATCCATCGGCAGTGTCCGTGTTGCTTTGTAATTACTTTCCTGTATATTTTAGAAGTGAAAGGGTAAATAAAATGAAGTCAGGCCATTGGAGTTGGTATAGAAAAAGGGCAGGTTCATTCACCAACCGGAAAGTAGCTCTTGATTCTTCCGGGCAGCCAGGCAGAGAAATGGACCAATCAGGGCAAGGCGCGGGTATTTTTGAATGTTCTCGGGTCCAATAGGTGTTCGCCTGGCTGTATAAAAAGAGGGCGGCTGCCTGCCTCTTGCTGGCGTTTGGAGAAACTGTAGCCATCTGTTCGTCCTTTGTCATGGCTCGGACTAAGCAGACTGCTCGGAAATCCACTGGCGGCAAGGCCCCGCGCAAGCAGCTGGCCACCAAAGCAGCCCGTAAGAGCGCGCCGGCCACCGGCGGTGTGAAGAAGCCTCACCGCTACCGGCCTGGCACCGTGGCCCTGCGCGAGATCCGCCGCTACCAGAAGTCTACGGAGCTGCTGATCCGCAAGCTACCGTTCCAGCGGCTGGTGCGCGAGATCGCACAGGACTTTAAGACCGACCTCCGCTTCCAGAGCTCGGCGGTGATGGCGCTGCAGGAGGCGTGCGAGGCCTACCTGGTGGGGCTCTTCGAGGACACCAACCTGTGTGCCATCCACGCCAAGCGCGTCACCATCATGCCCAAGGACATCCAGCTTGCCCGCCGGATCCGCGGGGAGAGGGCGTAAACTTGTTTTCCATTTGAGTGCGAACTATAAACCCAAAGGCTCTTTTCAGAGCCACCCACAACATCAAATAAGGGTTGTACCACAAGGGATTAGGATTACCCCTATTCCCAATAAAGTTGGAGCAGAGCGGAACTCCATTCCATCGTCCTCTTCCTACTTCCGCAGCCAAGTAAACCCTGGAGTTGTGTGTGAGAGGATCTAACCGTAATCGCCTTCCAGTTAGCACTCCAGGTCTAGTTTTATGTAATTTTGTTTATGAATCTGAAAAGGAATTAGCAAATCCCCCATGTAATGCTCGGTTTAGCACCTTGGCTTCTGTAAACAGGCTTGTTTGTGCGTTAACCAACTGCCAGAGATGGCGTTGAAAGAAGATAGTTTAAGCTGCAGACCTGACTGAGAACATGACACATGACGCGTTCTCTTCCTTGCCTAGCTCTCCTTAAGAAACACCTCATTTGTATGAAAGCTCTGCGCCCAACCCCCCCACCCCACCCCCGACCCCCGCCCCTGCCACAGCCTGTATAGAAGACGGGCAAACCTTGAGTCCTGAGTTGGGTGCTCTGCATTTGGATATGATTCCGCTAGGCGCTCACTACTGTGAAATAAACAGTCTTTTCTGATCCTCTGGGGTTTCCCTGGTAGCTCAGTTGGTAAAGAATCCGCCTGCAATGCAGGCGACCCCGGTTCGATTCCTGGGTCCGGAAGGTCCCTGGAGCAGGTGTAGGCTACCCACTCCAGTATTCTTGGGCTTCCCTGGTGGTTCAGCTGGTAAAGAATCCACCTGCAATGCGGGTAGACCTGGGTTGGAAAGATTCTCCTGGAAAAGGGAACAACGACCTATTCCAATATTCTGGCCTGGGGAATTCTGACCCTGGTCCTACACAGTCCATGGGGCTGCAAATAATCGGACACGACTGGGTGACTTTCACTTTTCTTGGGCTTCCCTTGTGGCTCAGCTGGTAATGAATCCACCTGCAATGCAGGAGACCTGGGTTCGATCCCTGGGTTAGGAAGATACTCTAGAGAAGGGAAAGGCTACTCACTCCAGTATTCTGGCTTAGAGAATTCCATGGACTGTATAGTCCGTGGGGTCGCAAAAAGTCGGACACGACTGAGTGACTTTCCACTTTCTGATTCTCCGAGAGCGTGTTGCCTGTCTTCCTGTGAGCCAAATATCTGCTGTAACACTGCTGTAGCATTTTGGTGCATTGGCCGGGAAACCGACAGCCGCGCTGGCCCCTTGTGCCACCGTTGTCGAGAACTGACGGAAGTTCGGCTCTCTCGGGCCCCCGCGACGGGAAGGATGGCGCGCCACCAGTAATGTCACTGCACCCTGACCCTCGTCGGGCCGGTAGTAGCAGGCCGCTGCCGCGTTCGGGCAGACTCCTGGGGAGGATTCAGAAAATTTTGCCAGGACCAGGGCCAGACGTCTGATGGGGTGAGTGTCCCCGGGGACCCAGGACTGAGTTCAGGCCCACCTTGAAGGCGGAAGGGGAGACTGATCGCCTCCCGCAGCATGAAGTGCTGCCCAGGATAGGGAAGTCTCCATATCAGGTGTCTCCTGTGCTAGCACTGTATGTCTATCTGTGTGAGTGACTGTTCTCCACGGCAATAGCTACGGAGGCTGAGTGGGTTCTAACCTGCGGTTTCTTGGTGACCTCACACGGCTCAGGGTAGCGTCAGGTCCTATGGGACGTTGTCCCTTAGTGCGGGCCTCTGAGGGGTTTATTATACTGACAAGAGGAGGAGGATAAACAGGGGTTTATATAGTGACCTGCTATAGCTAAGACGCACCCAGTGTCCCCACAAAGGGAGCCACCAGCTTGGCGAAAGCATTTTTGTTTGTTGTGGGACACCATTCCAGGATGGGAACTCACATAATGGGTAGTTCTAATTCAAACTAGAGTGTATGGTTAAAAATAGTAAGGAAGGATTCTCTGGGGATTGTGGTGTAATATTGAGTTCTGGAAAACTGCGCACTTTGTGCACCCTAGAGTGGCCCTCCTTTGGGGTCAGATGGCCCTCAGAGGGCACCTTAGATGTGTCCACTGACCGAGCAGTGTTTAGAGTCATAACTGGAGACCCTGGCCAGCCAGACCAGTTCCCATATATTGACCAATGTTTGGTTGAAAATTGCTCAGTTGAGGCCTCCGTGGGTTTGGTTCTGTGCCACAAGTAAGGGAAAGTGTAAGGTCCTAGCAGCCCAACCAGAAGAAAGGCCCCATGCCAGAAGAGCCACCTATTTTCTAAGGAGAGGCTGAGGACTCATCACCAATAGTGCCACCACCCTATGTGCCAACAGCTCCCCTTCAAGTGGCCGAAGGTCCACATTTGCCAGATATCCCACCACTGTCTGTTTCACCTTCTTCTGATGATCCTGAGGTTATCATGTCCCAGTGACCAGGCACTCCGGAACTGATGAGTAGGCACCTCTGATCAGCTCAGTGACCAGCTACCCCAGTGCTACAAATGCACTTAGGAGAGACTGGGGGACCCCAGTGCCTTGCTGCTGATGGAACCCTCAAAGAGTGGGGACCTGCCTTCTACTACCAGCCTTTTTGCCTGACCGATCTCAACTGGAAGTTTTTCACCCCCTCGTACTCTGAAAAGCCTCAAGTGCTGATCGATCTCCTACAGTCCACTTTTCAGACCCACCAACCCACTTGGGCAGACTGCCGGCAACTGCTCCTCACCTTGTTCAATACGGAGGAGTGCCGACATATCTTAACAGAGGCTAGAAGATGGTTCCGGGCCAATGTCCCATGGGGCCAAGTGGACGAAGAAACCTTCCCAGAAGACGAGCTCCGCTGGGACACTGAAGGAGGAAGAAATAATCTAGAGAGGTATCAACTGGCCATCCTACAGGAAGTAAAAGCGGGGCTAAAAAGCCCACCAACATGGCTAAAGCCACAGAGGTAATACAAAAGCCAGATGAAAGCCCGGCAGACTTCTATGAGAGACTATGTGAGGCCTTCTGGGCCTTCACTCCTTTCAACCCTGAGGCCCCAGAAAACCAACAGGTGGTAAATCCCACTTTCATGGGACAGGCCCAATCAGACATCCGGAGAAAATTACAAAGCTTTGAAGGGTTCATGGACAAAAACGCCACAAAATTGCTGGAGATCGCCAATAAAGTCTTTGTTAACCGCGACCAAGCAGCCCGTCCTGAAGCAGAAAAGAGGATGGAATGGAAAGCTGCATTCCTGGCAGCTGCTCTGTCAAAGCTTGCACCCCCAACAGGACCACCTCATAGGGCAAGGGGCCCAGATCTGAAGAAGAGAAGCCCTCGCAGCTGTGATCAATGGGCCTATTGTAAAGAAAAAGGACACTGGAAGAATGAATGTCCTGACTGCCCTAAAAAGAGAACCAAAGCGGCAGCCCCACTGAGCCACCCAGCACTAATCTGATCAGCTGAGCAGGAGCAGAATCCCATTAGAGAGGACCAGGCTCTCTTCAACTGGGCCCCTGAGAGTCCATGGTCAGAGTTCAAGAAGGGGGCCATCCAGTGGACTTTATGGTAGACACAGGTGCTGAGCATTCGGTGGTCACTCAGCAGATAGCCCCCTTCTCGGGAAGAGAAGTCACTATCATCCGGGCTACAGGCACTCAGACCTGCAGGCCCTTCTGTGGTCCTCGGAGATGCTGATCAGGGGGCCATGAGGTGGTCCATGAATTCCTCTACCTGCCAGACTGCTCCGTTCCTTTGATGGGAAGGGATGTCTTTGCAAAAATGGGAGCCCAAGTTTCCATTTCTGCCACAGGTCAGCCTAGCTAGAGTTACCAGAGTGACCCTACTCCTTGATTATGGCTCTCGCTGAAAAGAAGGAAGAGGAATGGTGCCTATACTCTTCCCTTCCAAAAGAGCGGACCATTCCTCCTGAATTAGAGACTGAGTACCCCTGGTCTGGGCCAAAAAGAATCCTCCAGGTCTGGTAAGACATCATGCCCCCATCCTGACTGATCTGAAACCAGGAACCCAGCCTGTAAAACTGCAACAGTACCCGATTCCTCGAGAGGCTCGTCTAGGAATCCAGGTCCATTTAGACAGGCTGCTCCATCACTCCAGGGTGAAGGCAGAGCATCTACCAAACAAAGACCGACCATGTTAGGAGGTGACCCCCCGACAAAACAACCCACTTCGGGTCACCCTCAGGAGAAGAAAGGACAAGCACTGTGCTCTTGAGTCCTGCTAATCCACCAAGGATTGGAAGAGTCAGTCACTGGAAAAGATAATTATGCTGTTCCTGTCCCCTGTATTAGTTCTTTCACTGTGATGCTCCGGCACTGTCACCCTCTGCTCCTCTCTGGCTGTGCACTCTTAGCTTTCGTTTTCACCATAGGGTTAACAGCAATGGCTCCAGTCAATTGGCATTGGGATAAAAGGCTTTTACTGGCAGTTTTCTTCCTCTCTTTGGTTAGCTGCTTCATCACCATCAACTGCATATAGATCCTAAATATGTGGTATATCCTAATACAAATTTTTGCAACTCACCTGAGTGATGGAAAACTCTTTCACCCTTGGGTCCCAGTGGTGACGCAGATGGTGGTCTTAGCAAATTGCACCTAATATCGGGCTTGTTTACTGCTGCTGCTGCTAAGTCGCTTCAGTTGTGTCCGACTCTCTGCAATCCCATGGAAGGCAGCCCACCAGGCTCTGCCGTCCCTGGGATTCTCCAGGCAAGAACACTGGAGTGGGTTGCCATTTCCTTCTCCAATGCATGAAAGTGAAAAAATAAAGTGAAGTCGCTCAGTTGTGTCCGACTCCTAGCGACCCAATGGACTGCAGCCTGCCAGGCCCCTCCGTCCATGGGATTTTCCAGGCAAGAGTATTGGAGTGGGGTGCCATTGCCTTCTCCGGGGCTTGTTTACTAGAGGACATAAAATATGAAGAGCCGACAGTTGCACTCCTGGCCTACCCAGGCTCCGTGGAAGATATCATTAATCCGTCTCCTTCCCTAAGCGGATTTCCCCTCCATTTTGTGTAACAAGAGGACCAGGGTAGGAGGTGGGCCTCGCCCTCATTGGAAACAAGGAGAGACTAGGAGAGCGTTCCACCCACGGGGCTGTACTAAAGGGGAACTTACCTCTATGTTTTCAAAACAAATACTTGGAAGAAGTTGAAGAAGTAGGTTTTCTGAACCCAATAACAATAACACCTTATCCTTTGACCAAACAGATTTACAATGGGAACCCTTTGGTGATGAAGATTATGAGATATATTATACACCTGACTGTAGGGGACATAATTTTATATAGGGAGGCTCAGCCAAAAATGCAACTAAATGGTACAATGAGACTTTCATACCTGTTAACAGTTCTGTACCAGGATCAGGAGAATGTATTGCTATTGGCCAAGACACAGGATCCTTACTATTACCAACAGGACCTTAGTCGAGGGCCCCCTTCACTGATTCAATTGATATTTCAAAACCTAGCGTGTCAAAGCCCATCCCATACCCATAATAGCTCTGAGACCAGATATAATCCACTCTGTGCAGATGAATTTTTCTCCAGCAACAGACCAAAGGGCCATAGTGCATATGACAGTTGGGACCCATTCATAAAATCCCGAGACCTATTTATACAAATTACCTATACTATGGCCTGGATCCAAGGGCCCACTACTGGTGTCTTGGTACTAGGAACCGGGTTCAATTTTCTTGGCGGAAACTGGTTGTGGGGAATCCTTCCCTGCCAATGGAAAGGTATTTGCCATCCCAAGTTTATAGTTCTAAAATTCACAAGAAATGGCAGTCTCTGGAAACACTGTGAACCTAGGATCCTTTCTAGAGCAAGCATTATCACCTCCAAGCCTCAGGGTGAAACAGAATGACTGGGAAGGGTATGCCCATGATAACCCCATCCTGGAAAGACCTGGTGTTGGACCCTGTATTTTGAGGATTTTTCTGGTTTGCAGGAATACCCCTGCTAGAAAGATTAGTACTCAAGCTAACCATTCTAATACAAGAATCTTGGAAGTCTACAGTGGCAGCGATAGAAGAACAAAAAAGCCTAGATTCCTTAGGTCAGGTAGTACTACAAAACTGCGGGCGACTAGATATGATTACAGCACAAGAGGGATTGTGCCCCACGCTCAGCGAGTCCTGTGGCTTTTATGTAAATATCTCAGCTAAGGAAGAAAGCCTGTGGGTCCTCAAAAGAAACATCACAGCAGGATCCTCTATGACCCACCTCCCAGAATATTGGAAATAAAAGCAAAAATAAACAAATGGGACCTAATTAAACTTAAAAGCTTCTGCACATCAAAGGAAACTATAAGCAAGGTGAAAAGACAGCCTTCAGAATGGGAGAAAATAATAGCAAATGAAGCAACCAACAAACAACTAATCTCAAAAATATACAAGCAACTCCTACAGCTCAACTCCAGAAAAATAAATGACCCAATCAAAAAATGGGCCAAAGATCTAAATAGACATTTCTCCAAAGAAGACATACAGATGGCTAACAAACACATGAAAAGATGCTCAACATCACTCATTATCAGAGAAATGCAAATCAAAACCACTATGAGATACCATTTCACACCAGTCAGAATGGCTGCGATCCAAAAGTCTACAAATAATAAATGCTGGAGAGGGTGTGGAGAAAAGGGAACCCTCTTACACTGTTGGTGGGAATGCAAACTAGTACAGCCACTATGGAGAACAGTGTGGAGATTCCTTAAAAAACTGGAAATAGAACTGCCTTATGATCCAGCAATCCCACTGCTGGGCATACACACTGAGGAAACCAGAAGGGAAAGAGACACGTGTACCCCAATGTTCATCGCAGCACTGTTTATAATAGCCAGGACATGGAAGCAACCTAGATGTCCATCAGCAGATGAATGGATAAGAAAGCTGTTGTACATATACACAATGGAGTATTACTCAGCCATTAAAAAGAATACATTTGAATCAGTTCTAATGAGGTGGATGAAACTGGAGCCTATTATACAGAGTGAAGTAAGCCAGAAGGAAAAACACCAATACAGTATACTAACGCATATATGTGGAATTTAGAAAGATGGTAACGATAACCCTGTATACGAGACAGCAAAAGAGACACTGATGTATAGAACAGGCTTATGGACTCTGTGGGAGAGGGAGAGGGTGGGAAGATTTGGGAGAATGGCATTGAAACATGTGAAATGTCATGTATGAAACGAGATGCCAGTCCAGGTTCAATGCACGATGCTGGATGCTTGGGGCTGGTGCACTGGGACGACCCAGAGGGATGGTATGGGGAGGGAGGAGGGAGGAGGGTTCAGGATGGGGAACACATGAGAAATAAAGGAATAAAAATT
Organism: Bos grunniens; assembly: GCF_055505025.1. Lineage (NCBI taxonomy): Eukaryota > Metazoa > Chordata > Mammalia > Artiodactyla > Bovidae > Bos > Bos grunniens. The sequence goes on from NC_141187.1 coordinate 33,476,478, forward strand.
TAAAAACAAACAAAAAAAGAAACATTAAGTTGATTGATGACCTAAAGGCTCAGGTAGGGAAAGGAAGTTGGTTATCCAACTTGCTGTCCTCAACCTTCAGTTCACTCTGGACTTAGATACACCCCTTAATGGGTCCCAGTTCTGATGCTCCTTTTAGCCCTCTTGCTAGGTCCTTGTATTCTCAATGCAATAACCCATTTTATTTCTTCTTGCTTAGAAACCATAAAGCTCCAAATGATGATGAGGACTTACCACTATACAACAATAGAGGATTCCAGCAGGGAACCTTGAGGAGAGTCTACACCCCTGTTCCAATAGGAAGTAGCCAGAGCAGTCATCACCCCTGTTCCCTTAGGGTTCCCTGTTGAGCAGTTAAGGCAGATGATCCCTAAGTCGGCTAAAGCAGCTTGAGGATCAACAGGAGGGAATGAGAAGGAAAATTCAGCAAATCTTCCATGTAACGCTCTGTTTAGCATTTTAATGCTTTTGTAACCTGGCTTGTTTATTGTATCAATCAACCACCAGAGATGGCACCAAAAGAAGATAGTTTAAACTGCAGACCTGACTGAGAACACAAGATACCTTACACATTCTCATCCTTGATTGGCACCCCTTAAGAAACACCTCAGTTTCATGGAAGTTCTGCCCTGCCCCATAGCTTGTGTGTATAGAAGACAGGCAAACCCTGAGTCAGGTGCTCAGCCTTTGGAGGTGACTCCGATGGGCCTTGTCTGCCTGTCTGTTAATTGCTCAGTCTTGTCCGACTATTTTCGACCCCATGGACTGTAGCCCACCAGGCTCTTCAGTCCACACAATTTTCTAGGCAAGAATACTGGAGTGGGTTGCCATTTCCTTTAAGGGTAAGTCTTCCCGACCTAGGGATTGAACCTGGGCCTCCTGTACTGCAGGCAGATTCTTTACCATCTGAGCCACCAGGGAAGTCCCCCATCAGTGTAAAATAAAGTCTTTTCTGATACTCCGAGTGCATGTTGCTTTCTCTTCCCATGAGCCAAATATCTACTGTAACTCTGCTGTAACAAACCTACTTGTAAGCACTCCACATAATTGCACTTTTTCCTATCCAATTGCTTTTGTCTCTTTTGTCTCTATGGCAAAATCCGGAACTACTTGCTGTAGTTGTTCCGGATTTTAACCACTTGACCCAAGGATTTTAAACGTGTCCATTACTGTCTTAGTATCAGATAGAGTGTGGACAATGGCTGTTCTTTCTCCTCCCCAGCCAAGGAACGTGGATTTAGCTTTAAGTCTTTAATTTACTTGAGCCCCTCAAGAAAACAACTGCAGTATCTAGGAAAAAAAGGTTAGTGCCATTTTAGAATTCATAACCTTGTTAATCTTTTTAGGGTATACTCTGCAAGTCAGCAGCATTTCAATGCTAGTTTACCTGAGTTCAAATGCTAGCTTTACTACTTTTTCATTTGGAATTACTTGCACAGATTCTGCTTATTTTAAAAGTTAAAATTCAGCAGACATTTAAAAATTAAACAGAAAAATCAAATTTGTGGAAGAAAATTTACTGAACACTTTGCCGGCATTTTGATATCATTGCATGGAAGGAAAGTTATGACCAACCTAGATAGCATATTGAAAAGCAGAGATATTACTTTGCCAACAAAGCTCCATCTAGCTAAGCCTATGGTTTTTCCAGTGATCATGTATGGATGTGAGAGTTGGACTCTGAAGAAAGCTGGGCGCCGAAGAATTGATGCTTTTGAACTGTGGTGTTGGAGAAGACTCTTGAGAGTCCCTTGGACTGCAAGGAGATCCAACCAGTCCATCCTAAAGGAGATCAGTCCTGGGTGTTCATTGGAAGGACTGATGCTAAAGCTGAAACTCCAATACTTTGGCCACCTCATGCGAAGAGTTGACTCATTGGAAAAGACCCTGATGCTGGGAGGGATTGGGGGCAGGAGGAGAAGGGGACAACAGAGGATGAGATGGCTGGATGGACTCTATGGACATGAGTTTGAGTGAACTGTGGGAGTTGGTGATGGACAGGGAGGCCTGGCGTGCTGTGATTCATGGGGTTGCAAAGAGTCAGACACGATTGAGCGACTGAACTAAAGCATCTGTTATATTAGGGGAGTGACTTAGGTGGGCCTGGGGACAAATGAGGATGTTTAATGTATAGATTGTATCTTTTGAATGACTGTTGCAAGGTCTTCAATCAAAAAGAGTTTTTCTTTCCCAGGTGCACAGAGTGATGTTACACCACAAGCTGAAGTTTATAGCTAATGCTGTTGGAGTCTAAAATTTGGGTTTGTTATAAAGACTATCAAAGAAGAGGAAGAGTAAGTCAGGGTGAATTTTTCAGACTTCAAATTTAGTGGTAGCCTTTTCAGTTGTCCTAGTAGATGTGAGTCACTGCTCAATGAGTATTTTCAAGGATTTAACACAACAGTGGGAAGCTGGTATGGAGATTTGAAAGGCACCCCAGACTTGGCTGCAGGAAAGCTAGAAGCCTGAGACTGTCCATGTACCTTAGTAGAGGGCACAAAGGAACATATTTGGACCATCATGTTTAGCATGTCACATATGCCAAAACAGAATGAGTTGATGTCTTGTACTTTGTTAGATGACATCAGTTAGTTCAGTTCAGTCACTCGGTCGTGTCCGACTCTTTGCAACCCCATGGACTGCAGCAGGCCCGGCTTCCCTGTCCATAACCAACTCCTGGAGCTTTTGTGCTTTTTTTTTTTTTTTTTAAAAGTCCTCACTAATATATACATATGGTTGTGGCTGATACTGTGTTGGAAGGAAAAATGAGACTTCAGAGTAATATTTCAAGTCTCAGTTCAGTTCAGCAGCTCAGTTGTGTCTGACTCTTTGTGACCCCATGGACTGCAGCATGCCAGGCTTCCCTGTCCATCACCAATTCCCAGAGCCTACTCAAACTCATCTCCACCATCGCATCAGTGATGCCATCCAACCATCTAACCCTCTGTTGTCCCCTTCTCTCCTGCCTTCAATCTTTCCCAGAATCAGGGTCTTTTCCAATGAGTCAGTTCTTCGCATCAGGTGGCCAAGTCTAGACAGGTTCTTTAAGAAATAATACCAGTTGAAAACAATCACATTTATACACAACTTCTCTCAGCCTATCTCTGTTCTAACACTTTGTTTACAATGGCTAAATTAAATCCTTATTAGAGTTCCATCATTACTATCATTACCCAGTTTTACAGATGTAGAAAACAAATGTAAAGTTATATGGTCACACAGCTCATAACCTATAGGGAAAGTTAAATAATTTTCCCTCTACCCTTCTGAGTTCTTAAACCCCTGAAATAAAAGATTAACAAGAGAAAAACAAACAGAAGTAACATGTAGCCCTTATGTATATGTGGGAGTTATCTGGGGAAAAATGAGTAACTCCTGAAGGTAGCTTAAAATTCCAACTTAAGTACCATCTTTATAGGGAAAATGAGTGAGAGGTGGTGCGTAAGCCTAATAGGGGTGAGTAAATGATTTTTAGGAAAGATGAATGGACCTTAAGAGAATAGATGGGGAGAAACAATAGTGATAAAATTAGATTATGTTTAAAGCAGGATAATAAAGTTTCTAGACATAAAATTCTCTCTCTGCTCATTGGGGCCACTACCCCTCTTTAGTGTACATTGTGCACATTATAGCAGTACATTGACCAAATCTAAAGAGCTGCTTGACTGAAAAGAGCAATTTTCTCCTGGTGCCAGCAAGGTACCTTCTTAGAAGATAACACTCCTTTCTCAATCCTGTAAGGAACTGCAATGCCTCTTATACATGTGGGTCTGGACTAGGTAGTCTGTCAATAGTAACTTTAAGATATAACTCTTTGTCTTAAGAATATACTATGTTTTGAACTCTAACAAGCAGAACAGTCCTCAGAGCTTTCTGAAAGACTGTCTCCCAGGTGATATTCCTTGGGTTGGCTCTAATAAAGTCCTATTTTCTTTCTCAGATTGACCGTTTTCACGGACAATAGTTTGTGACAAGGTTTGTGTGGGTGTGGTAAAGTGTCACTCTTCCCTAGTTAGTGAAACTCTTTGGGGAGGGATTTATTGAGTTCTTTTTGTCTGTCTTTAGGTACCTAATGGGAGTTCAGAGAAATCCTCTATGCATTTGCTGTTTTTCTGCTACAGCTCAAAATAATCAACATACTTATAGGAGAGGAAAAATAACTTTCCTTCTACCCTTCTAAATTCTTAGCTGAAAGAGTAGGTTAACATGAGAAAAACAGTTTAATAACATGTACACTTCACACATGCATAAGAGATACCTAGAAAAACTGAGTAAAACTCTGCAAGTTTGTCCAAGACCCCACTTTAAATGTCTCCCACTAAAGACACAAGAAGTAGGAGGAGCTAGTTATGAGAGGTTACCAGGAAAGCAAACAAGAGTAAGGTTATTACACAGAATTAAGTCCAGGGTCTTCTCATTGATGAGATTCTCTGGTGATCCAGTTATCCTATCTTCCTGGTACAGAGAGAAAAACATTCATTAAAATTCCCTTTATAAATGTAAGTGTCCCTCACAAAAGAGTAAATTCTCACAAATAAAAGTAAATTCTACTCTATGTCTGGTATTTAAAAAAAAAACAGCTCAAAAATAGCATATGAAGGGTGAGAGTCATATTCTGCTACCATTCACAACTAACAGTCACCTTCTCTTGAATGAGAAAGTATAGTATTTGCAAAAAAGAAAATAAGTCCTTACTAAAATTCTCAGTCGAAAACATAAACAGACTCAGATTCAAAGACCAAAGGGAGCAAAACAATCCAGAGTAACATTTAACAGATGCATTATACTAGGTTCTCTCCCTTTCACAGACACTGGATCCAGAAAGGGGCGGAGCCAAGGGAGTGGTTTCAGAGCGTCTTTTCCCGCCCGCGCGTTCAGTTCTCAATGAGGTCCGACTGCAGCTTATAATTACTCTTGACCAAGCGGCGATACCACTGCTGTACCGCACACGCTTGCAACACTTCAGGTAGCATGTCTGGACGTGGCAAAGGCGGCAAAGGCCTTGGGAAAGGAGGCGCCAAGCGCCACCGCAAGGTTCTGCGCGACAATATCCAGGGTATCACCAAGCCCGCCATCCGTCGCCTGGCTCGTCGTGGTGGTGTGAAGCGCATCTCCGGGCTCATCTACGAGGAGACCCGTGGGGTGCTGAAGGTGTTTCTGGAAAATGTGATCCGGGACGCGGTCACCTACACGGAGCACGCCAAACGCAAGACTGTCACCGCCATGGACGTGGTTTACGCGCTCAAACGCCAGGGCCGCACCCTCTATGGTTTCGGCGGCTAAAGCTTCATCCAGTACGTTTATTTTAAAGGCCCTTTTCAGGGCCGCCCACTTTCTCTCAGAAAGGGCTGTGCTCAATTTGTACTTAGATTAGAAATGTATTCTCTTTTAATGCTAAAGTAGTTTTTCTGTGCGGTCTCTGTACCGTTACACTTTGTCTAATCTTTCTTCATATGCGAAGAGTAGCGGTGCCTTCGGTCAATAGGGCAGTAAAATTCTGTTTGGCTTAGTATGCGGCGGAAGTCCCGGTGCCCTGTTTGAGAACTTCAAGCCCCAGCGTCAACCGCTCTAGTGGGAAGGATCCTGCCTACCCCCAAATCGTCTGTAAAAGGACTATCAACTACAGGCCAAAGTTTTTGTCGAAGAGGCAAAACTGTGTACATGTGTGTGTGCTCAGTCGAGGCCGACTCAGCTTGCCAGGCTCCTCTGTCCTTCGAATTTTCCAGGCAAGAATACTGGAGTGGGTTGCCATTTCCTACTCCAGGGGATCTTCTCGACTCGGATCAAACCCGCGTCTCTTGCGTCTCACGCATTGGCAGGCAGCTTCTTTAGCACTGCGCCACCTGGGAAACCCAAAGTATTTAATAAGTATTTGTGCAAATTGCCAGAAACTGCTGGGGTGCTGCTGGTCGCTGACAAGCCAGATGAATTAAATACATCGCCGGAAAGAACCTGGGTGTTAGTTCTTAGTGTTTGCAGTAAGCGACGCCAGGATCTGCGCTCTCATCTCTGCAGCCCCACCACCTCCTTGTCCTCCTCCGGGTCGCGCCGCAAACCTCGGTACTTATATAGAGTTTGGGCCATCCATCATGCTGAGTGCCGTGACCCCTCGTAAACCCAGTGGTCTTGGTTTTTGACGTGTCTTGGCATTGCTGATTTTCATCCTCAGGCTGGAGGCCTCTGGCTAAACAGTTTGTAAATTTCCATTTACTATATTAAGCGATTCTGTTCTGAACACTTAGGCCTCTAGCAGGGCCTTTGAGATTGTAGGCAGACGCTTCCTCCTCCCTCCCTTTTAAGTGGCTCTCTTGCACTTTCAGCTTCATTCCAGTTGGTCTCTCTCTGTACTCTGCTGTAAATTATACTTTAAAATGAAACTTTCAAAGATGACAATATGGTCACAGAAGTTTTTTTGACGTGTGTCTTCAAATTGATAAACCAGCCGACTGACTGAATAATCAGCCTCCTTGATTTTTTGTTTGAGACGTGTATTGATGACTGCTCTAGGAAACACTGCTGCCTCATCATTCTGCTAACACCTGTCTCTTGACCCTAGAGGAGATACTGACTAGGCAGTTGAGAAAGTGAGATTCTTAATTTCAGGTCAGACTTCTGGACTAGAGAAAAAAACTGGGGACTTATCAACATAAATTATCAGACTGGATGAGAGCACTAAGAACTTAAATATGTTTTATAGTAGCACGTTGTTTGTAAATGAGTGGAACCAATATAAATTGTCATCAAAACGGACCAGATAAAATATCTATATCCATAAAATGGTGTCTTAGTTCAGGCTGATACAATAAAAATACCGTGGACCGTGTGCTTTAACAACAAATATTTCTCAGAGTTCTGGAGACTGAAGTCCAGCATCAAGGTGTTAGGCAGATCGGGTGTGTGATGAGGACCCATTTCCTACTTCATAGGCTGCTGTCTTCCTACTGTCTTCACGTGGCAGAGTTCAATGAATGCAGGCATGAATGTTCTACACAAGGACACAGGCCCTCTCCCAACCTCAGGCCCACCATAGTGCTGCTATGATTGATTCCCTAGCTATAATTCTTTGACTTGTCACTGCCTGAATCAATCAGCATGACAGGTTTTCTCTGGCTCTTAGGAATGATGCAGGAGTGGTGTATCAGGCAGCATTATCTTTGTTCTGAACCAGGACTTCAGGAGTGTTAGGTCTGAGAAAGGTTCATACCTTTTTACCCAGGTAGTGAGTATGACTAAAATGAGTATAATACAATCTATAAGTCTTATGAACTAAAAAAAGATAGGCCAACCATAAAAGAAGGTGGTCTATGGAGCAGCCACCCTTCCCTTCAGTGTAGGAAATCTGTATCCACATATTTTATTACATATCTGAATGGAGGACAGGAAATTCTAATTTGCTTACTTACGGTATACCCCAATGCTTAAACAATATCTGGCACATTACACAAAATCAACACGTATGTCCTGAAGGGTACCAGGATTACATTACTCTCCCAACCAGGCCCATTTTAGCTCCTCTAGTCATCCAAATTGCAGCTTTGAACCCTCCCCATTGTCAGTTTAAATTAAGGCAGGCTAGGTAATTATATCATTCCCCTCCAAGTCTGGAAGGACAGTTATCAGGTGGGAAACAGGCTGAAAAAAACTAGGGGAAATATTAGAACTAACATACTGAGGCTGAAATCAGCCAGCCCTCTAAAAAAATGATACAAAAAAGAACCCAGTGATAGAGGCATTTGTTGAATACCTTTTAGATGGGAATACTGTTTCCCTACTGCTGCTGCTGCTGCTAAGTCGCTTCAGTCGTGTCCGACTCTGTGCGACCCCATAGACGGAAGCCCACCAGGCTCCCCAGTCCCTGGGATTCTCCAGGCAAGAACACTGGAGTGGGTTGCCATTTCTTTCTCCAATGCATGAAGTGAAAAGTGAAAGTGAAGTCGATCAATCATGTCTGACTCTTAGCGACCCCATGGACTGCAGCCTACTGGCTCCTCTATCCATGGGATTTTCCAGGCAAGAGTACTGGAGTGGGGTGCCATTACTAGCCAACCTCAAGTGAATTCATGTCCCTTCAGTTGATATGCTACTGGAACATATAATTGTACGAGATTTTCTTGCTTAAAAACTTTCTGTGACTACAACTACAGGCCAAGCATAGACCAAGGAGGCCATACTGTAGCAAGAGAACATCTTCACAGACCAACAGGCCTACCCTATAATCTTCATCTCCTGCTACCCTGCCTGGAGATTATATATATATATATATATATAAAATAAGCTTTTTTGAGATATAATCTACATATCATAAAATTTCATTCACTTTTTTCAGTGTACAAACAATAAACTTTAGTATATTTACTTAGTTGTACAACCATCACTACAGTCTATTTAATTTTAGAATATTTCAATCACCCTAATTTCCATTTCTCTGTGATGGAAGGCAAATATGTATGGCTTACTGCTGAGCGCTGTGTTGACACAGAGGGAAGAGCGTTTTCTTCATAACTTCTTCTGAACTAAATGCCTGGGTTTCCCGGCGGTCTGAAGCCGGCTTTTTTTGCACACCATTTCAGATTTTTTTAATCGAGACAAATCACCCCATTAGTGGCGGTAATTTCAGTACTGTTCTCAGGACATGACAGACTCAGATGTCTCCGTCTGTTTCATAACCCGTAAAAAACACAAATTTACTAAACCCGGGCTTTGCCTTTTCTCGCCCGATTTCCCACCCCCTATTTAGGTCGCCTCGGGTAAAGCACAGATCATCAGTTCTGACGGGCTGACAACTCATGGGTGGGGCGTGGCGACCTGAAGTTTTTCGTAGTTTTTTTCCACTTATAATTTAATCTTCGCCGCTACCTGTCCAGTGCAAGAGAGCAAATGATTCCGTATGTATATACAGATTGCCAAACCCCGCAGTGTTTTCTGGTTCAGAGCTAGTGTTCAACTATAGCACCTGGCTATTTCTCGGCTAATAGTCACAGCTTTTTTTAGAGTAGTTGGGTGGCCCTGAAAAGGGCCTTTGGTTGAAATCAAGCTCCTGAGAGCAAACTGGAAAGCTTAACCGCCAAAGCCGTAGAGAGTACGGCCCTGGCGCTTGAGAGCGTAGACCACGTCCATAGCGGTGACTGTCTTCCGCTTGGCATGCTCGGTGTAGGTGACCGCGTCCCGGATCACGTTCTCCAGAAACACTTTCAGGACCCCGCGGGTCTCTTCGTAGATGAGCCCAGAGATGCGCTTCACACCACCACGACGAGCCAGGCGGCGGATAGCAGGTTTAGTGATGCCCTGGATGTTGTCGCGCAGAACCTTACGGTGGCGCTTAGCGCCGCCTTTCCCCAGACCTTTGCCGCCTTTGCCGCGTCCAGACATAGTTTCACGAAAAGTAAACCAACAGCAACTGACGAGTAAGCTGAGAACCGATTCTTATATACCTACTCCCTCCGCCCCTCCCCCCACTGAGGGCTCGGAAATCGCGCAAGCCGGAAGTGTGACGCCATCAATCCCCGCCCTTAATTCCTCCTCCAAGCCCCGGGAACAGGAGCTAAAGGAACTGAAGGGCCGGAAGGGAGAGGCGGATCGGGTTGGCTAAGCGGGCTGAGCTCAGTTTGACCAATAGTCTTTCGTTGCTTGGCTTGCAGGGGTTGCACTGTTTTAACTAAAGTACTTAGAGGAAGCAGGCTTACAGCAGACATATTCCAAATATCCTAAGTATAACAAATACTTTAAAGGGTGAAAACTTATTATCAATAAATTTTCGTAATCGTGTCAAGATCAGAGATAGAAATGTAAAAATGGTTATACTACCCTGACGTTCAAAAGGCCCTGTTATAAAAAACGTCCTGCAAATGTCAATCACTCTTCATGCCTCCGAAACCCTGGTTCTTCATTAAGATATGTTATAACAGTACTAAACACAAAGGGCCAGTTTGTTCGCATATGCAGGGAATATTGAAAAAAAAAAGAGCACCCATGAAAAGTGAAAGTGCCTGAGTGTTACTGATGCATATTCTTCCATCCAAAAGCAGTATATTCAACTACTTTAGTTGGTTCGTATTACAGCCGTTTTACTTGAAAACGTGGGTGGCTCTGAAAAGAGCCTTTACTTGAAATCTCAGACTGGAACTTATGCTCTCTCCCCGCGGATCCGACGGGCTAGCTGGATGTCCTTGGGCATTATGGTAACGCGCTTGGCGTGAATAGCGCACAAATTGGTGTCCTCGAAAAGACCCACCAGATAGGCTTCACATGCCTCCTGCAGTGCCATCACCGCCGAACTCTGAAAGCGCAAGTCGGTCTTGAAGTCCTGGGCAATCTCACGCACAAGGCGTTGAAATGGCAGTTTACGGATAAGAAGCTCTGTGGACTTTTGGTAGCGGCGGATCTCGCGCAGGGCCACCGTGCCAGGACGGTAGCGGTGAGGCTTTTTTACGCCGCCGGTGGCCGGTGCACTCTTGCGAGCCGCCTTGGTGGCTAGCTGCTTGCGTGGCGCTTTGCCGCCAGTGGATTTACGGGCAGTTTGCTTTGTACGGGCCATAACAAACAAGAAACTACGAAGCAGATGTGCCTTATACTAGCTCAAATAAGTCGCCCAGCAGTTTTGCTGGTATTTATAGTACCCAAGGGGTAGTGATTGGGCGGGAGAAAAGTTTGAATATTACGTTACAGGTTCTGATTTGTCTAGCTTTAAACTTTCCAAAAAGCGTGCAGTTTCATTGGCCGCCTCCTTCTATCCTCGGCTCTTTTCAACTTTTTTTTTTAACTTTTGTTCTTTTCCACACACGATTTTCTGTAAATGCAATGCTTTGGGCGTTACCTTTTCGGAAAAATAGACATTCACTTCATTGATATTGTAGTAATGTAGGTTTTCTTAGTCCCCTGAGTGGTGTGGGAATTGAGGGATCTACATTCCCTGGTCGGTAACCCGATATCGGGTTAGAAATTTCTAAAGCCATTTTACAAAAAAGAGAGATCCCTCTGTAAAGCTTAAACTGACCGAGGAACTTCTTTGAAACCTACAAGATGTAACCACAAAAACAGTATAAAAAAAAAAATTCACACTAGCGTTTCCAGAAGTATTTTCTGTAATAAGGCACTTTTTTCTTATGCTCTGACTTTACATTTGGAGCTTTCTGAAACTAGTATTTTCTAAAGTCTAGAATACACTTAGCCTGGTGCAATGCCGGGTAGACAACGGCGGGAGAAACCACAAGGGATCAGAGGAACTTCCCCATGGGAAGCAGGCGATGGACTAAACTCAGTGAATAGATTATGGACCAAAACGAAGACAATTTACTACTGCCAGTGGCTGATTTTATTTTTTTTAAAGCCAAATGTGAACCCTTATACGAAAGCGGTAATCCAGATTCTACCTTTTGATTGGTAGAGTCCATTTTACTTGGTAGCCAGTAAGAATGCATATCTAGCATCCCTCATTTGCATGGAGCAGTTCCCTTTCATTTGAAACTTGTTAAACCCATTAGACACAGGCGGCACAAATCATTCTTTAAACAAGAAATTATTGCGTGCAGTAGTTCCCTTTTAAAAACTTTTGATTAGATGCCACATTTATTACTATAGGAAAAGCTTGTTTATGTCTTTCCAGAAATGCTCATTTATGAAACCTTCCTCTTGGAGGAAGATTGTATACCTGTGTTATAATTGTCCTTTAAACTAAGACGCCTAGCTCCAATTGTTCTTATCTCTTCCAAATTATTAGAAATTACGTAATGGGTTTTGTAAATACAGACTCAAGAAAACGACAGTTAAGAAAGGGTAAAGATGGGCGACTCTCGTGTCTGGACGAACCAATGAGCGCTCAGTGGTGTCGGACTCTGCGACTCCACGGACTGTAGCCCGCCAGGGTCCTCTGTGCCTGGGATTCTCCAGGCAAGAATACTGGAGTAGGTTGCCATTCCCTGTGTCTGGAACCCTTTTATTATTGGCCACAAGGCGGAAACGAGCTCTTAGGTTTTTTTTGAGAGTTACTGGGGGGCAATGGCAACCCACTCCAGTACTCTTGCCTGGCAAATCCCATGGACGGAGGAGCCTGGTAGGCTGCAGTCCATGGGGTCGCTGAGGGTCAGACACGACTGAGCGACTTCACTTTCACTTTTCACTTTCATGCATTGGAGAAGGAAATGGCAACCCACTCCAGTGTTCTGGCCTGGAGAATCCCAGGGACGGGGGAGCCTGGTGGGCTGCCGTCTCTGAGGTCGCACAGAGTTGGACACTACTGAAGCGACTTAGCAGCAGCAGGGGGAAATTCGGGTCTTTAAAACCAGTGCGGACTTGTTTGAAAACCGCAGGCACTCGCGCGGGAATGACTTGTCATTGCTTCACTCTCCCTACTGCTAGGAGATTGCCCAGGACAGAATTGTGAAAGGGGAGTTTTATTCTCTCAGTAGTTTGATTCACATTGTGAAGTCGTTTTAGCATTGTTGCTGCTTTTACAGCCACAGACAAGTTAAAGGGAGAGTGCCCTAAAATATTATCTCGGGGCTGTGTTCTCTCATTTTCATACTAAAGCAACTTTCCCCCCTGCTCCCACATCCTCCCTGGGTGCAATGCCTGTCCGGGCACAGTTTAGTCCACCCAGAGCTTACTTGATGTCTTTCGTGTGCTAGGTTTGCAGCTTGGTATATGTTATGAGGATGAAAGGCGATCCAAAATGTGTTACGTGCACTGGGCTGTGGAAATAAGTCGCAATTACAGAAATTGCGGGCTAAGCTTTCCACAGGTGCAGCTTGAGTGTCAATTGCAGTGTTAACCAATTCTTTTGTTTTCTACAATTCTCCTTTGTCCCAAATAAACGCACCCTGGTTCAGACCAAGGGCATCCGCGTCTCAGGTCTTTACCACACATACTCAGCGTTGCCAGGAAAGAAAGTAGCATTAATGAGAACTTTTCCCAAACCTGCAGACCAGGCCTACATACTCTCGCTTTCCGCTCTCCCTTTCAGTCATTCAAGATGTAACCTTTTGAGTTGATTGCAGATTAGAAACTGATATCCCTTGCCAGTGCTTCCTAGAGGCAAGGTTTCAGGTGAAACTCCTTGGATTCTTATGCAATTGCCTTATTTAAAGGTCTTCCTCCCACCCCCAAAAGGAAAACAAAAACAAAAAAACCTGCTTTTTTTTTTTTTTTTAAGTCGCACCCTCTGATGGTAATGGCCCGGACCCTTCCCTGCGGAGTGGATTATTTCCGTCTCCACTGGGCGACCGTCGTCAGGGTGAGGGGTGGAAAAGGATGCTGTCTGGGTGCCTCGGTGCAAGCGGTAGGAAAGCAGGACCATAGGCCCCAGCAGCCTGCCGCTGCCTTGCGAGACCCAGTTGGGAGGGCAGGGGGCGGGGGGCGAGGGGCGGGCGCCAGCGCTCACCAATCACAGCGCGGCCCCGCCCTATAAATATCGCGCGCTGGAGCCACCCGCATCTTACTGCCTCGTTGGGTCTAGCGGTTTACTAAGTTTTTCCTTATTTCCGCCATGTCCGAAGTCGCGCTCCCAGCTCCAGCTGCTTCCACTCCCCCTGAGAAACCTTCAGCTGGCAAGAAGGCGAAGAAGCCTGCTAAGGCTGCAGCAGCCGCCAAGAAAAAACCCGCGGGCCCTTCAGTTTCGGAGCTGATTGTGCAAGCTGTTTCCTCCTCCAAGGAGCGCAGCGGTGTGTCCCTGGCTGCGCTGAAGAAGGCGCTGGCGGCCGCTGGCTACGATGTGGAAAAGAATAACAGCCGCATCAAGCTGGGTCTTAAGAGCCTAGTGGGCAAAGGCACCCTGGTGCAGACCAAGGGCACCGGCGCCTCGGGTTCTTTCAAGCTCAACAAGAAAGTAGCCTCCGTGGATGCCAAGCCCACCGCCACAAAGGTGGCAACGAAAACCAAGGTAACAAGCGCTTCTAAGAAGCCCAAAAAGGCCTCTGGGGCGGCTGCTGCTAAGAAAAGTGTCAAGATTCCAAAAAAAGCTAAAAAGTCTGTGTTGACAAAGAAGTCCTCTAAGAGTTCTAAGAAGCCTAAGGCTGTGAAGCCTAAGAAAGTAGCCAAGAGCCCTGCCAAAGCCAAGGCTGTGAAACCAAAAGGGGCCAAAGTGAAGGTAACCAAGCCAAAGACCGCTGCCAAACCCAAGAAGGCAGCACCCAAGAAGAAGTAAGAGTTCCGGTTGGAAGCTGCTTCCAATAAACCAACGGCTCTTTTAAGAGCCACCAACTTATTTCAGAGAAAGAGCTTTATTACCACACAACTTTGTTTTTCTTTTTTTGCCCTCATGCAAATACAGTATGTGCAAGCCACTCTTAGTTCTACATTAGAATCTTTTTGAGGCTAAGTCAAACTCACGCTGTGGGGTTAGAAGCTTGTGGTTTTGGCCTCAGACTATTTCCCTAGTCCCATTTTAACCTGAAGCTTACATTTGTAGTTGTATGTCAGAAACAAGCGGGGAAACTTTGGGGGCCTACCCCATAATAGTCCTCAGCTGCACGATTGAGGGCTGGGTCCGTGTACCATGTGCTCATTTGTCTATTAAAGATTTCTCTGGTTATCTGAGATCAAAGCTGGGACATAGGTTCTTGGGCCATACTGCTATCGCTAAGTTGGCTTTCCCCAAAATTGGGTGGCTCTGAAATGCTTTTAAGGTGACCTTGGGAACGACGGTGATCCGCCGGCTAACCCGGCGCTCAGATTGGTGTCTTCGAGTTCACCAGGTAGGCCTTGCAAGCCTCAGGCTGCGCCATCGAGGCCAGGCTCAGCCGACTTATCCCGGGGCCATTTGCAGGTTGTCAGCTAGTTTCCCGCCAGGGTCACGAGAACTTGGCTGCCCTGGAATTTGGGAGCTAAAGCCCAAAAGCTCTTACCGGGTTTCTCTGTTCCTGGAATCAGAACTGCCCAGATTGGATAATAATTGAAATTTCCACTCTGTGCCTAACTAGAGAGTATTTCTCCACGTGCAGGGTTTTCAACTCTGGTGTGCTACACCACGTTAAATATTGATATTTGGGGACACTTTTATAAAATTGGCTCTGAAAGCTTTCAAAGTTTTAATTTTGGAATTCAGTTTAATTACTACTTTTTTTCACATCCAAGGTGAAAAAACACAATACCATATGTTGAGCTCGGTTTACTCACTTAAACTTAACGAAACTCAATTAGTTGTAAAACTTTACATAAAAGGGTGCAAATTTTTTTAATGTGAATACCAACCATTTAAGTTTTTTTGTACTGCATTTGCTAAGAATTTCCACAGTAAATTTGAATAATATTTTTAGCAGTCAGCCCTTTTTAGTTCTCGGTTTTAATTAACATGGTATTAAGTTTTGTCCTTTAACATATTAATTTTTTGTATCTCCATTATATTTAAATGGTTCCCTTCAATTGTTTTCTACATTTTTAAATTAAATGGCAGCTATACTTTCTTCTAGTGGAGGTGATGGAATTCCAGTTGAGCTATTTCAAATCCTGAAAGATGATGCTGTGAAAGTGCTGCACTCAATATGCCAGCAAATTTGGAAAACTCAGCAGTGGCCACAGGACTGGAAAAGGTCAGTTTTCATTCCAATCCCAAAGAAAGGCAATGCCAAAGAATGCTCAAACTACCGCACAATTGCACTCATCTCACACGCTAGTAAAGTAATGCTCAAAATTCTCCAAGCCAGGCTTCAGCAATATGTGAACCGTGACCTTCCTGATGTTCAAGCTGGTTTTAGAAAAGGCAGAGGAACCAGAGATCAAATTGCCAACATCTGCTGGATCATGGAAAAAGCAAGAGAGTTCCAGAAAAACATCTATTTCTTCTTTATTGACTATGCCAAAGCCTTTGACTGTGTGGATCACAATAAACTGTGGAAAATTCTGAAAGAGATGGGAATGCCAGACCACATGATCTGCCTCTTGAGAAATTTGTATGCAGGTCAGGAAGCAACAGTTAGAACTGGACGTGGAACAACAGACTGGTTCCAAATATGAAAAGGAGTACATCAAGGCTGTGTATTGAAACCAACGCCCCAGAGTTGAGGCGCGGGTGTAGTGCCGCGTTTTAGTGAAGTCGCACGTGAAGAGCAGCGGTGGCCAGAGCCCGATCCAGCCATGGCAGGCTTAGGCAGCGGTTCGCCATTTAAAAAAAAAAAAAAAGGCTGTGTATTGTCACCCTGCTTATTTAACTTATATGCAGAGTACATCATGAGAAACGCTGGACTGGAAGAAGTACAAGCTGGGATCAAGATTGCCGGGAGAAATATCAATAACCTCAGATATGCAGATGGCACCACCCTTATGGCAGAAAGTGAAGAGGAACTCAAAAGCCTCTTGATGAAAGTGAAAGTGGAGAGTGAAAAAGTTGGCTTAAAGCTCAACATTCAGAAAACGAAGATCATGGCATCCGGTCCCATCACTTCATGAGAAATAGATGGGGAAACAATGGAAACAGTGTCAGACTTTATTTTTGGGGGCTCCAAAATCACTGCAGATGGTGACTGCAGCCATGAAATTAAAAGACGCTTACTCCTTGGAAGGAAAGTTATGACCAACCTAGATAGCATATTCAAAAGCAGAGACATTACTTTGCCAACAAAGGTCCGTCTAGTCAAGGCCATGGTTTTTCCTGTGGTCATGTATGGATGTGAGAGTTGGACTGTGAAGAAGGCTGAGCACAGAATTGGTGCTTTTCAACTGTGGTGTTGGAGAAGACTCTTGAGAGTCCCTTGGACTGCAAGGAGATCCAACCAGTCCATTCTGAAGGAGATCAGCCCTGGGATTTCTTTGGAAGGAATGATGCTAAAGCTGAACCTCCAGTACTTTGGCCACCTCATGCGAAGAGTTGACTCATTGGAAAAGACTCTGATGCTGGGAGGGATTAGGGGCAGGAAGAGAAGGGGATGACAGAGGATGAGATGGCTGGATGGCATCACTGACTCGATGGGCGTGAGTCTGGGTGAACTCCGGGAGTTGTTGATGGACAGGGAGGCCTGGCATGCTGCGATTCATGGGGTTGAAAAGAGTCGGACACGACTGAGCGACTGAACTGAACTGAGACTTTCTTCATGTAATTGATATTATCATGTGGTTTTTCTCTTTTAATTTGTTCAATGCTTTCTTAAGATGTTGAACTCTCAAACTCAATGTGGCTGAAAGAATAAACTAGAAGAATGAGATGAGTTTTCCTAAAATGATCATCTATAAGAAGCAAGTGTGCTATGATGAAGCTGGGAGGGTAAATCAGAAGTTTTGTTGTGAAATTTGCAGTCTAAGAGATTTGCCAAGTGGATTAACTGGGTTTAAATGTTGCTGATAAACTAAAGTGATTAGATGCCTGAGAATAGTTCCTTGGTTTAGTGGTATGGATGTCAGTAGTAGCTTTGACAGAGTAGTTTAGGGGAGGATGGAGTTGAATTAAATTGGAGCCATACATTTTGGAATCATTGGTATATGGATGGCATATAAAGTCATGAGACTTGGTGAGGTCACCAAGAGGGTGAATGAGGTGGAGAATATAAAGAACAGTAAAGGATAGAGACCTGGTCCTGACATTTTATCGTCCATAAAAATGAATCATTATTCCACCTCTTTGTGCTTCCCTTTGCTTATTTATTGTAAATTAAGCTTTTTGTGCACAAGCCAAGAGGCTTGCCTCTTGGCAAGCACAGAATGTGCCTGCAATTGTGAAGGCAGTTCCATTCTCCCAGCTGTGGAGTTCAGTATTTAAAACTGCTGCTAAACTCTCAGTTTTAAAAGAGGGAACCTAGCTCAGGGGAGAGACTATCACTGCTGCAGGAGTTCACCTTTACATGGTACAGGTTAGATTAAAACTCCTCGGCAGGTATTCAGTACATGCTGATTCTTTCTGTCTCCATCCTGAGTTTCCAGTCAGTTTCTCTCCATCTTAGAAGCCCCCTTTTATGAGCCCACAATCATCTCTCATTCTGTCAATACATCTTCACCAATAAACCAGAAGCTTTCTCAAATGTAGCCAGAGCACCTCAAACCTGTTCCTTCCATAAGGAAGATTTTTAAAAGGTAGAACTCAGAAAGAGATTTTCAGCTAAAGGGGGCCTTCCTAAAGACAACAAGCCGATACTTCCAGAATTCAAGTGAAACAAGGGTGATATTAAAATGTCAGGGTGCAGGACTTCAAGAGCACTTTCAAGAGGACCCCCAAAGGGATGTATTCACTTAGAACAAGGAGAGAAGAAATTATGGATTGAGAATCTTGTGTGTTCTCAGAGTTGTCCAGCAGAGGGAGGCCTCTGGCTGATGGCAGGCTAACAACAGAGAAGGTGGAAATTGGAGGCCTTTAATAACCATCATGTTCCCTACTTCTACGTGACTAGAAACAGGGTTACCCATTAAAAGTTTTTTTTTTTTTTACTAGGATAAGGACTATATTTACTTTTGTATCAAATTTATTTAGAATTTTCTATCAAATCCTAATTTTAAAAACTTTTAAATGTGTTCTTACACTTGTTATCAGATAGGACACATTTAAGTTTCAACTGATTTGAAGGTTTGTAAATTAGCATATTAAAAAGCAGAGATATCACTTTGCCTACAAAGATCCATCTAGTCAAGGCTATGGTTTTTCCAGTAGTCATGTATGGATGTGAGAGTTGGACTATAAAGAAAGCTGAGCGCCGAAGAATTGATGCTTTTGAACTGTGGTATTGGAGAAGACTCCTGAGAGTTCCTTAATGCAAGGAGATACGACCAGTCCATCCTAAAGGAAATCAGTCCTGAAAATTCATTGGAAGGACTGATGTTGAAGCTGAAACTCCAATACTTTGGCCACTTGATGCAAAGAGCTGACTCATTTGAAAAGCCCCTGATGCTGGGAAAGATTGAAGGCAGAAGGAGAAAGGGAAGACAGGATGAGACAGTTGGATGGCATCCCCGACTCAATGGACATGAGTGTGAGTAAACTCCAGGAGTTGATGATGGACAGGGAGGCCTGGCGCTGCAGTCCATGGGGTCGCAGAGGTGGACACGACTGAGCAACTGAACTGAACTGAACATATAGTTTGGATTATTGCATGAATTACAAATGTGATGGCTAGTAGAAAGCTTACTAATCTTATGTTTCTCTGTCTTCCAGCTACTAAAACAAAACCCAGTTAAGGCCAAAACTTCATTATCTTACCTCCCATATTTCAGCAAGACATAACAATACATAGATCTGACTGCATGTTGGTGGAGTTCCTATCCATGGCTTTGGTTTTCTCTATAAAAAGGGCAAAAGTCCTGGGTAAAAGCAAGGTCTGATACTGTGGCAAAACAGAAATGACGAGGAAGGAGAAATCTCTGTTTGCCAAGGCAGAGCATGGGGAGGCGATTGGCTCCCAAACCCAGCAGAAATTCCAGGAGAGACCTCCTCAAAAAGCAACCTTCATCGGAGAAGGCCTGCGCCCTGCATGAAGGGATGCAGACCGAATTTCTTTCCCACACTTCACGGACCCACAGCACTGTGTATGTACTGTGATGTATGAGGGGTGTCATCCTTTGATCCTGGGGTCCCAGTGGAGAGGATAACAAGCAGACTGTGGGGAGGATCATAACCAGGAGGTGACAATTTGGACAGTGACAGAAGGGAATAGGATGGGGATGTAAGGCTTCATCCAATTATCTGGTCTCAAGATTTCCATAGAAATGGGTCTAAGTGGTCCCAGATGTTTCTGGGAGAACTCTGCCCAGTTAGCATCACGCAACTTTCACCCTGCAACTGTATCACTCCCTGCTTCCCTTGCTTTAGCTTTTACCTGTCCAAATGGTAATCATACAGTCATAGAGCCTTGGATATGGACCTTTAAAGCTCCTTAAAGACAATGCCTTCCAACCCCTCCTGCAGCAGATAAGAAAATACAATAAAATAACTCATACAAGATGCCCAGGTAGCTAATAGCAGCTAGTAAACACTTCTAACTATAAAATTTGACATGTTTATAAGGGTTACATTAACTATAATTTTTAAGCACTGCTTATTGCGTTTGCCTAATAACCACGGGGTACAATAATATTTCAGAGAAGGCAATGGCACCCCACTCCAGTACTCTTGCCTGGAAAATCCCATGGAAGGAGGAGCCTGGTAGGCTGCAGTCCATGGGGTTGCTAAGAGTCGGACACGACTGAGCGACTTCACTTTCACTTTTCTGCATTGGAGAAGGAAATGGCAACCCATTCCAGTGTTCTTGCCTGGAGAATCCCAGGGACGGGGAAGCCTGGTGGGCTGCCGTCTATGGGATCGCACAGAGTCGGACACAACTGAATCGACTTAGCAGCAGAAGCAGCACAATAATATTTAATGTGATCTGTTGGTCACTTAATCATGTCCAACTCTTTGCAATCCCATGAACTGTAGCCCACCAGGCTTCTCTGTCCATTGGAATTCTCCAGGCAACAATACTGGAGAGGGTTGTCATTCCCTTCTCTGGGAGATCTTCTTGACCCAGGGATCGAACCTGAGTCTCCTGTACTTCAGGCAGATTCTTTACCATCTGAGCCACAGGGGCCCTTACAATATTTATATATCTTATTATGTGTAACATAGACTTGTAGAAGGTGTATCTGTCACAACTCCATTCTTTGATTAGGGCTCCAGGTTCATCATATTATGCACAACTGCCTAAGGATTTATGCTTATAACATTAAAAAAAAAAATACAGAAGACATATGTGGATAGATACAGCAGGACGGGAGGGAGAGGCGGAGAAGGCAATGGGAAGGAGATGGGAGAGGGCAAACTGATAGGGGTGGGGACAACTCCAGAAGTATAGGAAGAGATTCCACACAACTAAGCCCAAAATAACCTCAGATATGCAGATGAACAGTGTCAGACTTTATTTTGGGGGGCTCCAAAATCACTGCAGATGGTGACTGCAGCCATGAAATTAAAAGACGCTTACTCCTTGGAAGGAAAGTTATGACCAACCTAGACAGCATATTCAAAAGCAGAGACATTACTTTGCCAACAAAGGCCCGTCTAGTCAAGGCCATGGTTTTTCCAGTGGTCATGTATGGATGTGAGAGTTGGACTGTGAAGAAGGCTGAGCGCTGAAGAATTGATGCTTTTGAACTGTGGTGTTGGAGAAGACTCTTGAGAGTCCCTTGGACTGCAAGGAGATCCAACCAGTCCATTCTGAAGGAGATCAACCCTGGGATTTCTTTGGAAGGAATGATGCTAAAGCTGAACCTCCAGTACTTTGGCCACCTCATGCGAAGAGTTGACTCATTGGAAAAGACTCTGATGCTGGGAGGGATTGGGGGCAGGAGGAGAAGGGGATGACAGAGGATGAGATGGCTGGATGGCATCACTGACTCGATGGGCGTGAGTCTGGGTGAACTCCGGGAGTTGTTGATGGACAGGGAGGCCTGGCATGCTGCGATTCATGGGGTCGCAAAGAGTCGGACACAACTGAGCAACTGAACTAAACTGAAAGCCCATGAGAGACTGATGACATTAATGTGTAAATGGAATGAGTCCTAAGGCAATGGGGAGTGGTAGGGCCAGAGAGCACATACATTCTGTACCCAACTACAAGGTGTCTGTCCTCCTTCCCAGTCCCCTACCCCTCTATATACTACCAACTAGGAAAGTTCTCAATTCTTGGTAGAAGGCATAACCATTAAAGGTCTTAGACTAGAGAATCATTCACTCATTCAACAAATATTTATCCATTTATTTACTTATTTATTTATTGGCTTGATCTTAGTTCCCCGACCAGGGATCTCACCCAGGCCCAAGGTAGTGAAAGCATCGAGTCCTAACCACTGGATCACTAGGGAATTCCCTCAACAAATATTTGCTGTATATCTACTATGAACTAAGTACTGTAACAGGAACAAAAACAAACACTCTTATTCTCTATTAAACTTAATTTCTTCATTAGTAAAATGAAGATGTTAATGCCTGATTTACCCATCATTCTAAGCCCAACCCTTTGCAACAGCAGTAAGTAACCTACAGTTTTTTTTATCAGTTTCTCTAAATAGTCCTTCCGGTCTCTGGTAGATGCTGGCATGCCCCAAAGACCCATCCTGATGGCAATGCTCACCTCTGCACCTTCTACTGCTCTGCACTTCTACAAGGTCTCCCTTACCCTGTGGAGTCTTACAGCTCTCAGCCTGCTCTCCTGGTCCTGATCTGCTTTGCCTTGCATATACATAAAGACCTTTTCCCTGGTGGCTCAAGCAGTAAAGAATCTGCCTGCAATGCAGGAGACCCAGGTTTTATCCCTGGGTCAGGAAGATCCCCCGGAGAAGGGAATGGCTACCTACTCCAGTATTCTTGCCTGGAGAATTCCAATGGACAAAGGAGCCTGGCTGGCTACACTCCATGGGGTCACAAAGAGTCAGACATGACAGAGTAACTTTCATTTCACTTTCATGACCAAGATATTATGGGAAATCTAGAATTTTCCCTCAACTACACTGAGTGCTGGGAGAATAAAAGAAGATACATCTGGGACTTAAAAGTGGGTACTAGAGAAGACTTCTCTCCAAATCCTTTGGGGGTGATTGTTCTCCAGTGGTGATGCAAATGTAGCTCCTTCCAGTCTGTGGCTTGTCTCTCTTCAGGTCATGGCTCCAAGGATGCCCTGGGGATAGTCTCTGACCCACAGACTCTAAAAAAGATGGAGAACTGTGACTGGCAGTTCTGAAGGGATACACACCACTTTTGCCTACCTTCTACAAACTAATATTCAGTCATTTGACAAGAAGGGGCTAGCAGGAGTCTAACTTTGAATCCAGGAAGAAGAGGAAAGGGACCGTACTTAACAAAAGTTTAAAAATCTCTGACACAGGTGCTTTACTGATTTTCATCATCTGGCTGTGACCCATCTCCCAATCCTGCCACATCACAGAGGCCAGCATCAATTGATTGGTTTTGAGATATTAAGAAACTAATGAACCAGTACAGCACCTCAAACACAGAGCCTACTGATAAAAAGATGTACAAGCCAAATGATTTTCATGATTATGAATCATGTCAATAATAAAAGGTAGTAGCTGAGGTAATTTTTATTTTTGATCTTTATTTTCGATTTCATTGAAATCCCTTTTATACAGTAAACTACACATAATTTAAATGTACAGCTTAATGAGTTTTGACAAAAGTACATTTGCATTTACCACCACCCTAATCAAGGCTTAAAATTGTCAAGATGTTAATTTTCTCCAAGTTGATATATAGCCCAGGGAATTGCCTACAAAGAGGCACAGGGAAACTATCTAAGCTGATGGAAATGTTCTGTGTCTTGATTAAGGTGGTAACTACATATACTGGTCTATAAAACTCATTGACATATAATTAATACAGGTACATTTTATTGTGTATAAGTTATCCTTCAATAAAGTTGATTTTTTATTATATTATTGGCTGGAATGGAGGTGACAATTATTTTAAGGATAATTAAGCACAATACAACATTAAGAACTGTATAATCAACTCATTATTATATATGAAAAAAGGGGATAAACAGTAGCATGATCAATTAAAATTAAAAACAACCTCTAAATTTTATTTTAGCCTATGGTTTTAAAAGCTGCCCTCCTTAACAAAAGCTACCCTTCAACTTTCCAAGTTCCATTATTCTGGTTGTTTCACATTGTCCTCATTTATCAGCTTATCATTTATCAGCTTATCTATCAAGAAAAAGCTATCAGATAAACTCATTCATATGGGGATATAAACATATGTTAAACTTTAGTGAACACTTTAATTTCGAAAGAAAATACTGGTTAGACAAAACTAAAAACATCAATACTTAATGGTAAGACTATACTTACTGAAACAAGTAAATGGGAAGAGCTGGAGAACAGGCCCTTTCTAGATTCTCCCTTCTCTCCCTCCCCACCCCAGCACATACCCTGGGCCTTCATACAAATGGGATCACCAACTCGAACCACCTGGTCTATATTAGGGTTCCTGCTCAGCAGCTAGAGTTAGCTCTCTCTAGTGTTAGTCGCTTATTGTATCTGATTCTTTGCAACCCCACGGACTGTTGCCCACCAGGCTCCTCTATCCATGGGATTCTCCAGGCAAGAACACTGGAGTGGAGTGGGTTGCCATTCCCTTCTCCAGAGGATCTTCCCGACCCAGGGATTAAACCCAGGTCTCCTGCATTGCAGGCAGATTCTTTACCATCTGAGTCACCAGGGAAACCGTGAGGTTAAGGACTATGCTACTTGAATCCTAGGTGACATCATATTGTTATGTCCTATCTCTCACTATGCCACATCAGAGTATCTGGCAGCACTTATTAAGAGTAACTGTTGGAATCTGAAGGTTTACCACTGGGAGGGTGAAAAGGTAAACTGGATGGGAGGGAGGGGAAGGAGAGATGCACACACCTGAGGGAGGAGCACTAGGATTAGATAGGATTTAGATAAATTAGGACTTCCCTGGTGGCTCAGACGGTAAAGCATCTGTCTACAATGCGGGAGACCTGGGTTCGAGCCCTGGGTTGGGAAGATCCCCTGGAGAAGGAAAGGGCAATCCACTCTAGTACTATTGCCTGGAAAATCCCATGGACAGAGGAGCCTGGTAGGCTATAGTCTATAGGGTTGCAAAGAGTTGGACACGACTGAGCGACTTCACCTTCAGATAAATTAGACATACAGCAACAAGGAAAGATCTTACACACATGTTGAAAGGTGTTTGGGAAACATCTTAGAAACAGCATGAGATCACAGTAGCAGAGTCTGCCAGTTCTCCACACTGTGGAAGTATACAACCTAAATGTTTTTCTAAATGTTCTTCAACAGAGGGACACTGGAGCACATTATGATTTATTCTTTCAATGGGATGGGCTACACTGCCTGTATCTACATAGATAAACAAAATCAATACCACGTGGGGAAAAAGGCAAGGGACAGAAGTTTAGATATAAAAGGTCAGTGCTGCAAGACAGCATTTAATATTGCTTTAGTGAAAGTGAAAGTCACTCAATCTTGTGACTCTTTGCGACCCATGGACTTCCCTGGAGTTCTCCAGGCCAGAATACTGGAGTGGGCAGCCTTTCCCTTCTCGAGAGGATCTTCACAACCCAGGGATCGAACCCAGGTCTCCCGAATTGTAGGCAGATTCTTTACCAGCTGAGTCACAAGGGAACACCCAAGGACACCAGGGAGTGCTGGATATTGCCTTGCTTGACCTTAAAACTTCATGGAAATTATGTCATATCCATCTAATCTTAGGGAAAATACTTTTTGATATTTTTAACAAAAGCAGTTACTGGGAGAATAGAACCTATCTCCAGAAGCATGGATACCCCTAAGAGAGAGAGGTGGTGTTCTTCCCTCAGCGCGTCACCTTTTTATTTCTCTAAAAACAATCTGCAGCAGTAAGTCAAATGTTAGCTTTTAAAAATCCGGGGGTTGGATACGCAGATTTCCACTACTTATTTTTTGTACTTTTCTATTTGAAGTCTTTCACAGGAAAACAAAACAAAACAGTAACTACAAAGCGCGGCTAGAAGGAACTGCAGGTTCATGGACTCCACACCAGCCTCACCCTCGCCCTCCTGCCACCCGCCCTAGGACTGTGTTTACTCATCCTACCTCTTTTCTTGCTGGCAGACCTGGGGTTTCCATCTTCGTCACCTGACGAGCCCACCTGGATCAGCTCCATTCCCAGAGTTCTCGCCCTGAGAGAGAAATGAAAAAAGAATCAGCAAAGACCCCCAAGATGCTTGCTGCGATTCCAGCCTCAGACCCTCACTTTGACTAGGGACGCGGAGTGAACTCTCAGGTGAAAGGATGCTGGGTCTGAGCAAGGAATGCTGGCCAATCAGAGAAGCCGAGAAACAAGTTACGCGTGGGGTACACGTAGGGCTTGTAAAGTTAGTAGCCGGGGCAGCGGGGGCGGTAACGGTACTCGCGGCGGCCAGGGCGGGACCAGCTTTGTGGGCGGGGCTTCTGCGGTGAGCAAAGGTCGCGGGACCCCACACGGCGTGCGGGCCCTGGCTCTGAGCTGCGTTGCTTACGCTGGAGACGCTGGAATCCCGCATCGCGAGATTTCCTCTCCTTAGGTTTGTGGCGGAGTCGCGTCGCTACAGCGACGGGTTTGCCTTCACAGCGGCTCCTTACTTGCTGGTCTCTGTGCATGCGTCTCGTGAACAACCGAATTTCGGGTGTAAGAATCACAAATGAGGAAAGACGAGTCGTCCTTACCAACAAACAAAACATGGAAAACATCTTTTTAAGAAATAAACTCGTGATCTAGTTCTTTCAGAACTTTCCTGAAATACGTCACGGACAGTGGCAGGGAAAGGATATGTAACTTAAACCCCCCTCCTCTCCTCATCCTCATAGAACAGCCCCCACCCGTTCGCGAAATTCGCGGAGTCCTGGACCCCATACAGCGGCCGGCCACCAGAAAATGTGAAAGGGCGGCCGCAGCATAAGGGCAACCCCCACGGGTCCTGCCGCCCGCCCTGCTTTAGCTGGGGGAGGACCTTGAACCCCTCTTCCCTCCCAGGACCCTCATCTGGAGAGAAATGAGAGTGCTCCGTGGATTTGGGGAAAGTGGTGAAGTCATCTGTGGCTCATCTGGGGGTGTGGTAGGCCTGCGTAAGGCCAAAGAAGTGATGCCTGACGACACCTCCAGGGGAGAAGACCCTTCCGTGTTACCTGCAGAACCTCAGAATGTCAGACCTCTGCCTGAGATCCCCTCCGTTATATCTACATCCCTTTTTAACTTGGGGCAGACCAAGCTTCCCTAAGTTATTTAAAGTATCTCTAGGAATTTGCTTCAACGGTTGAGAACCACATACGTGGGCTGAGCCCCACACAGTGGGCAGAGCCCCACACAGTAGTGAATGTTCTTCTTTGTTGATCACTTGAGTTAATATTTTTGAAGTAGCGGAAGGCCCAGAGAAATAATTGAATTACCCAGGATGCCACAAAGATTAAGTGATGGTGGCCCAAGAATTCTTTTCGGCAAGTCTTAAAAGTATGAAAGGGCTTTGCAATCATTATATAAAAAACAAAAACGCCTGTTTATTTTGTATAGCTAGTGCTTTGTGCCTGAGCATTTCCCACTACAACCTGGGATTATTGCCCACTATTACACTTGAGGAGGTGGAGACCCAGAGAGGTAGTGTCACTTGTTCATTAAAATCAGAAATTGGACTGGACCCTAGGAAAGTGGATCATTTTATTTTTAAACTTTACCTAATATCTTTAATGGATCCAGGATGTCCAGCAAACTAAGGCAGGAATTCAGGAGTGGTAAGAAGAGATGGCAAGAATACACAGAAGAACTGTACAAAAAAGATCTTCACGACCCAGATAATCACGATGGTGTGATCACTGACCTAGAGCCAGACATCCTGGAATGTGAAGTCAAGTGGGCCTTAGAAAGCATCACTACGAACAAAGCTAATGGAGGCGATGGAATTCCAGTTGAGCTCTTTCAAATCCTGAAAGATGATGCTGTGAAAGTGCTGCACTCAATATGCCAGCAAATTTGGAAAACTCAGCAGTGGCCACAGGACTGGAAAAGGTCAGTTTTCATTCCAATCCCAAAGAAAGGCAATGCCAAAGAATGCTCTAACTACCGCACAATTGCACTCATCTCACATGCTAGTAAAGTAATGCTCAAAATTCTCCAAGCCAGGCTTCAGCAATATGTGAACCGTGACCTTCCTGATGTTCAAGCTGGTTTTAGAAAAGGCAGGGGAACCAGAGATCAAATTGCCAACATCCGCTGGATCGTAGAAAAAGCAAGAGAGTTCCAGAAAAACATCTATTTCTTCTTTATTGACTATGCCAAAGCCTTTGACTGTGTGGATCACAATAAACTGTGGAAAATTCTGAAAGAGATGGGAATGGCAGACCACCTGACCTGCCTCTTGAGAAATTTATATGCAGGTCAGGAAGCAACAGTTAGAACTGGACATGGAACAACAGACTGGTTCCAAATAGGAAAAGGAGTTCATCAAGGCTGTATATTGTCACCCTGCTTATTTAACTTCTATGCAGAGTACATCATGAGAAATGCTGGACTGGAAGAAACACAAGCTGGAATCAAGATTGCCAGGAGAAATATCAATAACCTCAGATATGCAGATGACACCACCCTTATGGCAGAAAGTGAAGAGGAACTCAAAAGCCTCTTGATGAAAGTGAAAGTGGAGAGTGAAAAAGTTGGCTTAAAGCTCAACATTCAGAAAACGAAGATCATGGCATCCAGTCCCATCACTTCATGGAAAATAGATGGGGAAACAGTGGAAACAGTGTCAGACTTTATTTTTGGGGGCTCCAAAATCACTGCAGATGGTGACTGCAGCCATGAAATTAAAAGACGCTTACTCCTTGGAAGGAAAGTTATGACCAACCTAGATAGCATATTCAAAAGCAGAGACATTACTTTGCCAGCAAAGGTTTGTCTAGTCAAGGCTATGGTTTTTCCTGTGGTCATGTATGGATGTGAGAGTTGGACTGTGAAGAAGGCTGAGCGCTGAAGAATTGATGCTTTTGAACTGTGGTGTTGGAGAAGACTCTTGAGAGTCCCTTGGACTGCAAGGAGATCCAACCAGTCCATTCTGAAGGAGATCAGCCCTGGGATTTCTTTGGAAGGAATGATGCTAAAGCTGAACCTCCAGTACTTTGGCCACCTCATGCGAAGAGTTGACTCATTGGAAAAGACTCTGATGCTGGGAGGGATTGGGGGCAAGAGGAGAAGAGGACGACAGAGGATGAGATGGCTGGATGGCATCACTGACTCGATGGACGTGAGTCTGGGTGAACTCCGAGAGTTGTTGATGGACAGGGAGGCCTGGCGTGCTGCGATTCATGGGGTCACAAAGAGTTGGACACGACTGAGCGACTGATCTGATCTGATCTGATCAAGATTGGAAAAAAAAGAAAAAATCCAGTCCCATCCTCAGAGAATTTAGGTCTTGGAGAAAAGGGACAGATGGCTAAGATAAAAGTCATGGGAAGGAGAGGGAGCTTTGAAGATTGGAGGCCCTGTGGACTACAGTGTCAAGGCAGCGCCTTTGTTGCTAAGTCACTTCAGTCATGTCCGACTCTGTTCCACCCCATAGACGGCAGCCCACCAGGCTCCCCTGTCCCTGGGACTCTCCAGGCAAGAACACTAGAGTGGGCTGCCATTTCGTTCTCCAATGCATGAAAGTGAAAAGTGAAAGGGAAGTCGCTCAGTTGTGTCCGACTCTTCGCAACCCTTTGGACTGCAGCCTACCAGCCTCCTCCATCCGTGGGATTTTCCAGGCAAGAGTATTGGAGTGGGGTGCCATCACCTAGTTCTTGGAATATCACAGATTGGATCATTTTCACTTGGAAAAAATGGGGAAATCAGGATAAACTCAAGGAGAGGAGATTAGCATAGTCTATGGTCCACAAGCTCATTAATATGCTAATCAAGCACCCTCTTGAACAACAATCACTTTATCTTCCTTATTCCTGGTGAAGAAGGGACGATTTGGGGTGAAGTGCCTAGGTGTCGAACTTCCTGCGTTTTCAGTCCCAGCTGCTGCAAAAGTACTTTTTCCCTCCCTGAGAGTCCCAAAAAACTAGTGCAGAAATTCCACTTCAGGCTGGTAGTGTGAGTGGGCAAGGTTGAGAGAGAAGGATGTGAGGATCAGTTCTCACAGAATCCCAGGCACTGAGGCTGTTTATGTGGATGAAGAAAGTGTATTTACTGACAGCACTGAGAGCTCTAATAAATCTTGTTTCTAGAAAGAAACCGGCACTGGGTCTGTTGAGGGCTAGGGCCTCAGAATGTCTCTGTATCTCTGTCCCTCCTTAATTTAGATTTTGAGACTTTATGCATCAAGTTTCTTAGGATAAATTGCAAAAATTTCCTAAATTTATCTTATCCCATTGCTCTTTGCAATGTGACTTTGTAGTTTCTCCTTCCATGAAGAACTGGTTTAATTTTTTCTCTGTCTCTTGAATCTGGGTTTGACCAAGTGATTTAACAGATGTAACCCAAGCAGATGGTTGAAAATAGCCTGGCATAGTGCAGCTTGTACACATCTTGATTCTCTCACAACCCTGAAACTCCAATGTTATGAAAGATACTGAGCTCATTGTTGGAGGTTAAAGCGCCTGAGTCAATAGCCTGCCAACTGCCAGACTTGCAGGTGAGGCTATCCCATATCACCCAATGCCAGTCGACTTTCCAGTTGATGGAAACACCTGAGAAGACCCAGCAGAATTTAACCCTGACTACAAGAACCACTGGCTGAGCTACAGAATTTTAAGTGAACAAATGGTAGTAGTTTTAAGCAACTAAGTTTTCGGGTGGTTTGATACTCATCAAAAATTGGCACATGCTTAGTGAATGGCCATGAATTAGTCTTCTAGGACAGTGTCAATTCTGCCTGTCCTTCAAGAGAAGCAACCCATGCTGTGTACCAAATCCTGCTGCTGCTGCTGCTGCTACTGCTAAGTCACTTCAGTCGTGTCCAACTCTGTGCGCCCCACAGACGGCAGCCCACCAGACTCCCCCGTCCCTGGGATTCTCCAGGCAAGAACACTGGAGTGGGTTGGCATTTCCTTCTCCAATGCAGAAAAGTGAAAAGTGAAAGTGAAGTTGCTGAGTCTTGTCCAACTTTTAGTGACCCCATGGACTGCGGCCCACCAGGCTCCTCCATCCATGGGATTTTCCAGGCAAGAGTACTGGAGTGGGGTGCCATTGCCTTCTCCGTACCAAATCCTATATACATCCAGATCCTTGTTCTCTTCCCCCTCTCCCCTCCATTTTTTCCATTTTTATATCCTTCCCTTTCCTACATTAGGAAACAGAAATGAGGATTAATGAAGTGGTCTAGGCTCCAGGGATGTTTTCAGTTGGCAGTCTCCATTCCCATCTCCTCAGAAAGATTCTCTAATCTGATTCCCCAGCCCACATCGTAATATAATGTTTAATGCCATGGGGAAAAACTGAGAAAAAATATGTAAGATCAAACATACATATGGGGAAGGTGATTTGGAGTGTGCATTCCTTAGAACTAAGAGTATTATTACTGTATTTTACAGTATTCCATAAAATGTTAATTTAATCATTTAATATCTAAAGCTATTTACATATTTATATATTGAAAAAGGAAAAGACAGGGGGAGGTAGCAGTGGTTGCTATCTCTGAAAAATTATTTTTTTTAATATTTATTTATTTGGCTGCGCCAGGTCTTAATTGTGGCACATGGGATCTTCATTGTGGCATGTGGAATCTTTAGTTGCAGCATTCTTCATTGTCGCATATGGGATCTGGTTCCCTAACCAGGGATCGATTCTGGGTTCCCTGAATGGTAAGCATGGAGTCTTAGCCACTGGACCACAGGGAAGTCCCGTGTCACTGAAACATTGACCTGAGACCTGGAGATAGGAGAAGGTGGTAACTAGGATGCAGGGTGCTGGAATAGGGAGGCTGTATCACAAAAGGTGGAAAAGGCAGTCTCAAGTGCATTATTGACCTGTTTCCCACTTTGAGCACTTGCTTCCATTTCTTGGATGTCCATGGAGTCTCAGAATTGTTTGTCTGAAGCTCATTTGGTGAAGCTTTATCCACCCACACCATTCCCTCTTCAGCTGAAGTTTTCCTCCTGGGATGTTAATTCCCTAATACTTCCTATCTGCCAAGCTGGTGATTGAAATGAGCTCACCTAGCTTCAGAAAAGGCAGATGCGGAAAAGACTACTCTGATCCTAGAACGTATGCTCAAAGGCTCTTGGGCCAGAATGACCTTGGCATTATCTAGGACCAAAGATAAGGCTACTGTAAATGAAAGGTGAGAAGTGGAAGAGCAGACTATTGATCCAGGAAGGCAAGGTCTGTGGGCCAGAATTTGCCCTCTCGGCCATTGTGAGGAATTTGAACTTTACCTGAGAACAGACACTGTATCATCTGACTATTTATGTTTCTCTGCTTCTCTCAGTTGCTAGCCTGTAACTCCTGCTCTTTCCTGTGTCTCTGGTCTTCTGCTGCAGCACCACATACACTTCACGTACCTAACACCTCATACAATAACAGGGCATGGGGTATCAAAAAGGTATGAGGAAGGGGCACCAGAGGACATCTCTTCTTTTGTTCCTTGGCTAAATATGTACCAGATGCTGCCCACAGATTCTGCCTGCTATGAGAGGGTTTTCCAGACTGACATGAGACATTGGGTTGGGTGGGTGTGGGAGGCACATTCCCTGTAGCTCTCTGATGAATCTTGCTCAGAATTCTAACACGGTGGAGCTAAGCTGCCCAAGTTCATTACTGCCTCATCAAGGTGGACAAGGAGGAAGGTGGCTTTGGACAAGTTCTGGCTAATTGCATTAAAGCAGAAGGTTGTAGGGTAGGTAGTAAAAGATAGCTCTTGAATGCATGCCCTTTGCTCTAGTTCTGTGTCTCTCTTTCCATCTTAAAGCTTGGAATGCAGGTGTGATGGCTGGAGCTTTAGAAACTGCCTTGGATCCTAGGGATAGTGCGAGGGTTGCTGGAAAGCTTGGCAATTTCATGGAGTTGCCATACCAGCCTTAGACTAGATTTCCTGTACTTCCACATCTGGACTGCTTCTTCATGAGAGAGAGAACTTGTTTCAGTCACTGTCCATTTGGGTTTTCTATTCTCTAGAATTTAACTGAACCTTCAGGGACACAGTGAGTTGCTGTCTTTAGAAAAAATGCAACCATAAAACTATCTGCTCTTTGTTTTGCTTTTTTCCCTAAATATTAATAGGAATTCTGTAACTTTCTGAATTACATTTTTATGTATTAGTCTGTTTAGCTTTTCTTTCCCCTTCTTGAGTCAGTTAGGTCATTTGTTTCTTTTGAAAAAGGCATTTAATTAAGATTTTCAATTTTATTTGCACATAATTCTTCAAATTGCTCTCAAAATTGTTATTCTAGTATGTGCTCTTTCATGTTTCTATTTTTTTATGTATTCTCCTTTTTATTAGAGCAGCCAATGGTTTATCTAATATAGTATCATTCTTAACCTGAAAGAACTAGTAGGACTTATTTTTCTTTCTGTAACTTGCCAACATCAAAATCAACTTCTAATTTTATCTTTATTATCCTTATAGTTTCCAAATATTTATTTCATTAATTAAATTTATTTACTTGAATGTTTATTTTATCATCATTTTTTCTAGTTTAGCAATATAAGTGTTTAAGGATATACAATTTTCTCTGAAAAAAAGCACTCTACTCTAGAAATCAAAGCTCTGAACCCATTGAAGAGGGATGGAGAGAACAAAGCAAAATCATTGCTATTATCTTGCTTTCCCCCAGTTCAGTGTGACCCTTTGGGGTATTTTTATAGTCATTATAGCCATTTATTCAATGCAAATTTATTAACTATGCACTAAAAGCCCAGCACTGTTCTAGGTACAAGGAAATAGCAGACCACATTTCTGTCCTCATGAGATTATACTCTGTATACTAGTTAAACCAAGGAGGAGACTTTGGTCTGTCCCTTACTCATCTGGGGGAGGCAGGAACAAAGGAGAATACAGATAGACCTGGAAATAGGGCCGGAGAGTGTCAGAGAAGGAGGCCTTTGGGAAGGTGAAGATGTGAGAGCCAGTGGTCATATTGTAAAAGGACACAACTCCAGCCTCAAAGTCCAGAAAAATCCCTACAACCAGGGGCTTCTCTGTCAGATGAATGGAAGTTAGGGGAGAGGTAAGTGCTACATAACCTTCTTTGCACCGTCTGATGGCCCAGAATCCAGACTGAGGTGTCTGCGGCATGACAGTGTCCCTCTGAACATTTTCCATACAGACTCCTAAATCCCACCCAGTTCCTTCTCCCACATCGACTTCAAAGTAATGTTTCCCTGAAGTGAAGCCTTCACAGCCCAGGATACAGGGCAAGGCACTAAATCTCCTAGAAGAATTATCAAGGTTTTCCTGAGGGCATCCACGAATCACTTGTCTCCGATCCTCAGACAGAATTAGTTCATAATGAGCTGTTTCTGGATCCAGAGTCACGCTGACTGCAAACAAAAATAAGGATAAGGACATGATTTTTGTAGCAGAGAGCACAGTTTATTTTAAATAATATCAGTCTATGTTCAGATCCAAGCATTGTTTCTTACTAGCTGTCATGAGCTTAGGCAATTCATTCTCTAAGCCTCAGTTTTGTTAAATATAAAGCGGAAATCATCATATCTGTCACCAAGATAAGTGCCCAATAAGTGGTAGTAATAATAATGATATCATCATCATCTTCAACATCATCACCATCTTAGTCACTCAGAGAAGCCAAGGGGCAGGACTAACCATAGTTAACATGATTAACTGTCCTCTCCGAAGTCCTTCCTCTCTCTTGGAGGACTTCTAGGAATCATGGAATATTGAAGCATAAATGAGCCCTTCCTCATCTCTACTTAATTACCATTTATACTGAGGATCAGAGAAGGAAAATGATACAACTGATGTCATAGCTTGTTACTGGAAATCCCAGAATTTTACCCAGGCTTCAGGACATACACCTCAGCTCTTCTTTCTTGTTTCAGCTAATATCCTATAGGGATTATACAGAGTCAAGTAAGACAGAAAAAGGTATGATAAACTAAGTTGTGATACTGACCAGCAGTGTAATTTTAAAAATGAAAAGTGGTAGTGGGGTGTTCCAGCAAGAGAGTTAAGAAACTACTGTGTTACTGGGTTAAACACTGATCAGTTGGATTGTTGTAATAAGGGAAATCAAGTATTAGGAAATACACCCTGTGCTGGATGTTCTCCCTTTGCTCCTCCAGATCACTCTCTACCTTTCTCCAGCCTGCTCCATGTCCAGGAAGGGTAACCCCTCTGGACACCTCAACAAGGCTCCCTTCCCTCTGACTACTGTTTGGTTAAGCCAATGGGAAGGACTAGAGGAGACCGTAGGGCAAAAAGAAGCAGAACTAGAAGTATTTAGTACCCCAAGTCCTGCCCCACTGGCTATGATTTGGAGGGTCTGTGTTTGGTCACACTCTCCTTTAGCTACAGCTCCCTCCATCTGCTACTGAAACCCTGGGAAGGTGATGACTTCCTACCTATTCCTAGCCTTGGGTTGCTTCACTGTTTCTTGTTAGCACTAAAATCCTCATCTTTGTAAATATCCCTTTATTAACTCTGTTCAGTGAGTCTTTATTATGAGCCAGACTCACAAAGTTTGGGGCTTCAATTAATATTCCTGGGATGATCCAGGAAAAACCAAGCTGAGAAAATCAAATTTTTACAGGTTAGTAATATCACCTGAAAGATGGTTGATGACTGAGCTCTTTGGAAATCAGTCACAGACCTTGGTAGTGGTTGTTACTGTTATTTGTCATTGATAAATTGAGGGGGAACTGAATATGGGTTCATTATCCTTATCGGAAACCCCTGGGACCAAATGGGTTTTGAAGTTCAGAATATTTTTGATGTTATAAAGGCAAGAAATACAAATGCTCTAATTAGACCCCTGGTAGGGTCTAAGGTGGGCTTCCCTCATAGCTCAGTTGGTAAAGAATCCGCCTGCACTGCAGGAGACTCCGGTTCGGTTCCTGGGTTGGGAAGATCCCCTGGAGAAGGGATAGGCTACCCACTCCAGTATTCTTGGGCTTTCCTGTGGCTCAACTGGTAAAGAATCCTCCTGCAATGCAGGAGACCTTGGTTTGATCCCCAGGTTGGGAAGATCCTGTGGAGAAGGGAAAGGCTACCCACTCCAGTATTCTGGCCTGAAGAATTCCATGGACTGTATAGTCTACAGGGTCTCCAGAGTTGAACAGGACTGAGTCACCTTCACTTTCACTTTCACTTTTCAGAGTCTAAGGCAGTGCCTTGTAATCTAATGCATCAATATATCTGCAGTAAAACAGAAATTCAAACTAAGCAAGATAAATACATTTAAATTGTCCCATTTCAGTTCAGTTCAGGTTTTGTCATGATGTCACTCAGACACAAAGGTAGCCTTCCATGATTCTGCCTCTTAGTGTTCATCTTTTCAGTTCAGTTCAGTTGCTCAGTCGTGTCCAACTCTTTTCGACCCCATGGACTGCAGCATGCCAGGCCTCCTTGTCCATTACCAACTCCTGGAGTTTACTCAAACTCATGTTCATTGAGTCGGTGATGCTATCCAACTATCTCATCCTCTGTCATCTCCTTCTCCTCCTGCCTTCAATTTTTCCCAGCATCAGGGTCTTTTCCAAGGAGTCAGTTCTTTGCATCAGGTGGCCAAAGTATTGGAGTTTCAGCTTCAGCATCAGTCCTTCCAATGAATATTCAGGACTAATTTCCTTTAGGATAGACTGGTTGGGTCTCCCTGCAGTCCAAGGGACTCTCAAGAATATTTTCCAACACCACAGTTTAAAAGCATCAATTCTTCAGTGCTCAGCTTTCTTTATTGTCGAACTCTCACATCCATAAATGACTACTGGAAAAAACCTAGCTTTGACTAGATGGACCTTTGTTGGCAAAGTAATGTCTCTGCTTTTTAATATGCTGTCTAGGTTGGTCATAACTTTTCTTCCAAGGAGCAAGTGTCTTTCAATTTCATGGCTGCAGTCACCATCTGCGGTGATTTTGGAGCCCAAAAAATAAAGTCTGTCACTATTTCCACTGTTTCCCATCTACTTGCCATGAAGTGATGGGACCAGATGCCATGATCTTAGTTTTCTGAATGTTGAGTTTTAAGCCAACTTTTTCACTCTCATCTTTCACTTTCATCAAGAGGCTCCTTAGTTCTTCGCTTTCTGCCATAAGGATTGTGTTATCTGCATATCTGAGGTTATTGATATTTCTCCCAGCAATCTTGATTCCAGCTTGTGCTTCATCCAGTCCAGCATTTCTCATGATGTACTCTGCATATAAGTTAAATAAACAGGGTGACAATATAGAGCCTTGAAGTACCCCTTTCCCAATTTGGAACCAGTCTGTTGTTCCATGTCCAGTTCTAACTTGTTCTTCTTGACCTGCATACAGATTTCCCAGGAGGCAGGTAACATGGTCTAGTATTCCCATCTCTAATTTTCCACAGTTTGTTGTGACCCACACAAAGTCTTTGGCATAGTCAATAAAGCAGAAGTAGATAGAAGTAGAAGTAGTTTTTCTGGAACTCTCTTGCTTTTTTGATGATCCAGTAGATGTTGGCAATTTGATCTCTTGTTCTTCTGCCTTTGCTAAATCCAGCTTGAATATATGGAAGTTCACAGTTCATGTATTGTTGAAGCCTGGCTTGGAGAATTTTGAGCATTATTTTGCTAATGTGTGAGATGAGTGCAGTTGTGCAATAGTTTGAACATTCTTTGGCATTGCCTTTCTTTGGACTTGGAATGAAAACTGACCTTTTCTGGTCCTGTGGCCACTGCTGAGTTTTCCAAATTTGCTGGCATACTGAGTGCAGCACTTTCACAGTATCATCTTTTAGGATTTGAAATAGGTCCACTGGAATTCCATCACCTCCACTAGCTTTGTTCATAGTGATGCTTCCTAAGGCCCACTTGACTTCGCATTCTAGGATGTCTGGCTCTAGGTGAGTGATCACACCATCTTGATTATCTGGGTCATGAAGATCTTTTTTATATAGTTCTTCTCTGTATTCTTGCCACCTCCTCTTAATATCTTCTGCTTCTGTTAGGTCCATACCATGTCTGTCCTTTATTGTGCCCATCTTTGCATGAAATGTTCCCTTGGTAGTTCTAGTTTTCTTGAAGAGTCTCTAGTCTGTTGTTTTCCCCTATTTGCTTGCATTGATCACTGAGGAAGGCTTTCTTATATCTCCTTGCTATTCTTTGGAACTCTGCATTCAGATGGGTGTATTTTTCCTATTCTCCTTTGCCTTTCGCTTCTCTTCTTTTCACAGCTATTTGTAAGGCCTCCTGAGACAACCATTTTGTCTTTTTGCCTTTCTTTTTTCTTGGTGATGGTCTTGATCACTGCCTCCTGTACAATGGCATGAAACTCCATCCATAGTTCTTCAGGCACTCTGTCTATCAGATCTAGTCCCTTGAATCTATTTGTCATTTCCACTGTATAATCGTTAGGGATTTGATTTAGGTCATAGCTGAATTATCTAGTGGTTTTCCCTACTTTCTTCAATTTAAGTCTGAATTTGGCAATAAGGAGTTCATGATCTGAGCCACAGCCAGCTCCCGGTCTTATTTTTGCTGACTGTATAGAGCTTCTCCATCTTTGGCTGCAAAGAATATAATCAATCTGATTACTATATTCATCCATGTGTAGAGTCTTCTCTTGTATTGTTGGAAGAGGGTATTTGCTATGACCAGTCCATTCTCTTGGCAGAACTCTATTAGCCTTTGCCCTGCTTCATTCTGTACTCCAAGGCCAAATTTGCCTGTTACTCCAGGTATTTCTTGACTTCCTACTCCTGCATTCCAATCCCCCATAATGAAAAGGACATCTTTTTTGGATTTTAGTTCTAGAAGGTCTTGTAGGTCTTCATAAAACCATTCAACTTCAGTTTCTTCAGCATTACTGGTAGGGGCATAGATTTGTATTACTGTGATATGGAATGGTTTGCCTTGGAAACAGAGATCATTCTGTCGTTTTTGACATGGCATCCAAGTACTGCATTTCAGACTCTGTCATTAACTATGATGGCTACTCCATTTCTTCTAAGGGATTCTTGCCCACAGTAGTATATATAAGGGTCATCTGAGTTAAATTCACCCATTCCAGTCCATTTTAGTTTGCTGATTCCTAAAATGTCAATGTTCACTCTTGCTATCTCCTGTTTGACCACTTCCAATTTGCCTTGATTCATGGACCTAACATTCCAGGTTCCTATGCCATATTGCTCTTTACAGCATCGGACTTTACTTCCATCACCAGTCATATCCACAGCTGGGTGTTGTTTTTGCTTTGACTCCATCTCTTCATTCTTTCTGGAGTTTTTTCTCCACTGATCTCCAGTAGCATATTGGGCACCTACCGACCTGGGGAATTCATCTTTCAGTGTCCTACCTTTTTGCCTTTTCATACTGTCCATGAGGTTCTCAAGGCAAGAATACTAAAGTGGTTTGCCATTCTCTTCTCCAGTGGACCACGTTTTGTCAGAACTCTCCACCATGACCCGTCCATCTTGGGTGGCCCTAGATGACGTGACTCATAGTTTCATTACCCTCATTAGTATTCATACTCTTATGGAATTCCTTCCCTTTGATTGTGGACAGGACCTGTGAATTGCTTCTGACCAGTAGACTATGGCAATAATGATGAGATGTGACTATATTTCACTCTATAAGCCTCTCTCTTTCTGGCAGACTTGCTCTAGGGACTCTCTCTGTCTCTCTCTAGCTTACTTTGAAGAAATAATTGGCCGAGGTGGGAGGCTCAAGTGCAAGCAGCTGAAGGGTGGCTTCTAGAATCCAAGGCAGCCTCCAGCCAGCAGTCAGCAACAAGCCAGGGCCCTAAGTGCCAAACCCAAAAGAAATAAATTCTGCCAACAACCTGAGTGAGCTTATAAGAGGATTCTTTCCCAGTCTAGCTTCCAGATAAGAACACAGCCAGGCCAACACCTTAGCTGCAGCCTTGTGAGACCCTAAGCAAAGGACCCAACTGGGTCTGCACAGATAATCAGTATCCCATGTCCCTGTCTAAACACTGGGGAAAACTAACAAGGGAGAGTGACAGCTACACTAAAGATACCTGAATAACCTCTCTGGCTGTGAGCCTGCCTGGGGACAGGTGATGAACTTCGTTACCACTTAAGGTCCCCTCTATCTGTAGCATTTAGGGCTTCCTCACATACCTTGATGTCTCCTTAACATTTTCTTTACATCAAAGTAAAGCTCAGAAACATTGCACACAGTATGAAGGTCCAAAGAGAGGGCCTCTGGTTGTTCTAGCTTCACAGCCCAACTCCTAGAATAAGCAGAAACCAAGACTTCTTCAGTGTAAATTCCATTTAGCTCTGTATACCCATACCTCTTTCCCTCCTGAAGTCATATAGGACTCACCTGCTCAAAGTATCTTTCACATCCTATGAAGAAACAAAGACAAAAGATAAGTGTGGGAACATCAATATTTCATGGGACTTGGCATGTGAGGCTGTTCTCTCTAAATACTCCTTCCAAAGAAGTAAAAAGACTAATCCTGGCCTTAGATATTGATGAATACCTAGAGACGATGATTTCCATCCTGGCCCCATAGGATAGTCAGCATATCAGGATGTTTATCTGTTACCTTCCTTGTTGAGCTCTGTGGGGAGTGGCAGTGTCTGCAATCACGTCTCTCTGTGATGTGGAAGAAGACCAGGACCTTTGTCCCATGCTCCCTCTGGAAAGACTTGCTTTCAGTGACCTCATTTCCTTCAGAGTGAGCCCATATTAGAGACATTTATTGCAAAGGTCCAAAGTGGTGAACCCAGGCTTAAGCTCTGAGACTGGGCTACTATGGTGGTAGCAGCAGGTATCACATGGTGATGGGGCATCAAACTATATTCTCATCCTTACAGTGTGACCCCTAGTTGTGTTAGTAGGAACAGGAAAAAACAGCTACAGTCATAGTTTAGTTTATTGTTATGGGCTGGATCCAAAAGAGCTCTGGAGGGCTCTACAAGCAAATCAAGGAAAAAGTTATCACTCATTTTGACTGCCCCACTTTGTCACCCATCAGTCATCTGAAAGGGTATTTCAGAAGACACTTTCACAGTCAGAGTTTTGTAAACATGGTACAGAAACAAATGGTAGCCAAAGTTGTCCCATGGTTCCATTTAGCCAAGGAATCCACCATAGCCATATTATTCCTAATTCACCTAAAGCCACTCTATAGACTGGGGGGGGGCCACCTTGCAAACATTGATGTGTATCTAAAAGGAACATTAAACTTAAATTCCCTACACTAATGTGCCATTTTTGAGTGAAACAGGCAAGCCTCACCAAGCTTCCCATGGTTCCTCACCATTCTCCTGCTGAAAGATCAAGAACAAATACCTTCCCTCCTTTCTCCAAGTGCATGGTCTTACCTGAAGCAATTTCTGGGCTGAGCCCTGACATTTATTCTCTAGTTCCAGGATGTGGCTCTGGAGTTCATGGTTCTTCTGTTCAAGATTGGCCTCATTGTCCCTCAGTCTCCTCAGAGTTTGCTCTTTTTCTTTCTCCAGTTTCCATAGATAAGACTTCTCTTCCTCATGAAGGAACCTCTGGAGAGTCTTAAAGTCAGACTGGATTTTTTGTTTCTGAAACTCTATCTTCTCCTTCAGTCAGGAAAAGTGGAAACAAACCAAATGCCCATTGATGGATGAACTGATATGCAATATATAGATACAGTGGAATACTATTCAGTCTTAAAAAGGAATGGCATTCTGATACATGCTACAATATGGATGAATCTTAAAGACATTATGCTAAGTGAAGTAAACCAGAAAAAAAAGAGCAAATATTTTATTATTCCAGTTATATGAGGTACCTAAAATTGTCAAGTTCATAGAGACAGAAAGTAGAATAGTGGTTACCAGGAGTTGGGAGGAAGAAGGAATGGAACTGTACACATACAAATAGTTA
Source organism: Bos grunniens (assembly GCF_055505025.1). NCBI lineage: Eukaryota > Metazoa > Chordata > Mammalia > Artiodactyla > Bovidae > Bos > Bos grunniens. Next base: position 33,517,909 of record NC_141187.1, read on the forward strand.
AACAGTACATTTTGTTATGTATATTTTAACACATACACACACAAAAGTAAGTTTGCTCAGCTACCATAAGATTATTTTCCCATGACTCATTCAAGCTGGAAAACTGACCCATTGTAGAGTCATGCCTGGAAGGCAGATATTCAGATGTGGGAGAGGTTATCACAATTCTCTAGAGTCACCTATTTCCTTATTCAACCAACATTCAAAAGAGATGGGCAGGAGTGATAACTAATTTAATCATGGGACTAGAACCAAGGTCAAAAATTTTATCAGTTAAAAGGATAAAAATGAGTTTTTATTTGAGATGTAAGAAGGTAGCTCTGAGTCTGAAAGGATTTCTTGAAACAAAAGCTTATAGTGAACATCACCAAGGCCGGACTTTAAGGCACCCAAGCTGACAGGAGAGTCCATTATTCTCAGCAGCGGGAGGTCTGGGTAGCAGACTTTTGTCATAGTTAACTATGAAATAGTCATCCAGCAACCCGGGTCCATGTACTCAACCTTATGTGTAAGAGCGACAGAAACCACATGATACAGCTTGTCAGACTCAGCTTTCATTTGGTGAGAGAATTGCAATCTCCATGGATGATTTCTCAATTCATACAGTGTTTCGATGGCTGTGATGTTGTGGTTGAAGGGTCATTGATGGGGTTTCCATGTATATATTAGTTGTAATCAAGATCCTCCCCACTGTCTAAGATCCCAGAAAGGAGAGAGGTAAGAGTGTCCTCTGAGAGCTTAAGTTTAACAACCATACCTAAAAGATTGGAGCAGAGAGGTTGGAAGGTTGGAAGAGACCTCTGAAAGAGGCAAAATGTCTCACTGGCCTGTGGGATTTGTCTGCAAGTTGATGAATTACATAAATATTCTGTAAAGAAATGCATCTCTGATCAGGGGGAGGCTGGTCAGCCATGAAAATAGTCTTATAGACCTGAGAGTCTGTAGTAATAAGTGTATAGGTTCTTGGAGCACTTGGATCTTACAATCCAAGTAGATTTCCTTCATCAGCTTCATGAGCTTCAGTAATATGAATCTCAACCTGGAGTGATTGTGTTTTCTTAGCGGTCACAAAGGATTTCTGAACTTGTAAGGCTGAGAGCCACAACCTGTACTGCGGTACATGTGCAGTACGTATGCCACAGCAATAAGGTTAATAAGGCCTTCAAATCAGGAAGGTACTTGGAGATATTAAGAACCGAAACTCAGTGACGAATGACTCTAGGTAAACGGGCATACCAGTTCTGCTTCTCCTGACTGAGGTTTCAGAATCCTAGCCAACTACTACTGAAAGGTTGAAGGGGTTGGAGATAAATTCTCATAGATTTTAGACAACGAGGGGCATAAAAACAGTAGTCTCTTGTTTGGATTTTGTCTGTTTGGTCTGGTTTAGTGACAGTAAGCTTTCACTATGCTCTGCCCAATCACCCCCTATATCTAAGCTCTAGGATGGAAAATAGCCTGAGATGAATAAGCCCAATCTCTTACATTCCACTTGGTTATTTGCTCTGCCGTGAACACCTTCAGGTTCATACATTCCTCTTCCAGTTGCCTCAGTTTTGTCACAGCTTGCTGGAGCTTTTCCTGAAGGAAAAATTGAATGAATAAAGTCTATTCAGCAATTCATTAGCCACCTAAGGGGCAGCCCAGCCCTCCAAGACTATTAGAATAAAACTGAATATGCATTGAGTCCTCACACTTTGCCAGGAAGCATGCTAAGGACTGTGTTTTGCTGTTGTTGTTCAGTCGCTAAGTCGTGTCCCACTTTTTGCGACCCCGTGGACTGTAGGCTGCCAGGCTCCTCTGGAAATCCAACGGATTTCCCAGGTGATATTACTGGAGTTGGTTACCATTTCCCAAAGATCGAACTGCATCTCCTGCATTGGCAGGTGGATTCTTTACCACTGAGCCATCAGGGAAGCCCAAGGGTTGTATATACAGTAACATATTTGATTCCCCTGGCAACCCTGAGCAGTTAGTAGGATTTTTAACATCATTTCTGTGCTGCAGAAACAGGCTTAGAATGGGGATAAATAACTTGCCCAAAGTGCTGTAACTGGTGGGTGGTTGGACCGTGATCACAGTTCATCTGCTGACCCAGAGTCTGAGTTATACCACCACCACTAACAGTCTTGCCAGGGAAATGCTGCACATAAAACAAGATAAAAATCACCTAAAAATATTTTATTTAATAATGTACTGACCCAAACAGAACCAATGCCAGAGTGTTTGGCATACAGGGAACTTTGTATGTATTATGGTGAGTCAAGAAGGAAAGATTAGGCTGCCAGCCAAAGTTATTAGAAACAGTTAATGGAGGAGGGCGGGTCTGAGGCCTTTTGAAAAATGGTATCATGAAACCATTTTCAAGTGACTTAGTATCCATATCAAGCTTTTAGGTTATTTTTCAAAACAGTGTCTCACATTTTCATGGAAAGAAAGTTTAAGCTAAATCAAATTGCTAGCTGTGATCAATACTAAAAGAATCGGCTCCTGTCCTAAACCCAGTAAGTATACTCATTAATTCTTGCATGCTATCAAGAAAGGGCTCTGCAGAACTTGTTAGCAAGTCAGTATTGCAGTTGCTATGTGCCAAATGCTATTCTAAGCTTTACATGTATTATGTCCTTAAGCCTTATAACAAACTCCTGGGCGTGTATATTGGGGAGGAAGGGAACTACTCTTATCCCCATTCACAGTTAGGGAAACCAGGGCATGAAGACATTAAATAACTTGCTCAAAGCCACCCATCTAATAAGTAGCTGAACTAAGATTTCAAACTAAGCAGTCTAACTCTCTAGGCTTAGAATCATCACCCCATGGTGCTTCTTTTACTACTTGGTGGGGAAATAATTCCAATGGGAATATCCCCATTATAGCAATTAACTGCTCCATGGAGTTTAAGGAAGAGCTGCCATGTGCTGCGGAGAAGGCAATGGCAACCCACTCCAGTACTTTTGCCTGGCAAATCCTATGGACGGAGGAGCCTGGTAGGCTGCAGTCCATGGGGTCGCCAAGAGTTGGACACGACTGAGCAACTTCACTTTCAGTTTTCACTTTCATGCATTGGAGAAGGAAATGGCAACCCACTCCAGTGTTCTTGCCTGGAGAATCCCAGGGACGGCAGAGCCTGGTGGGCTGCAGTCCATGGGGTCGCACATAGTCAGACACGACTGAAGTGACTTAGCAGCAGCAGCAGCCATGTGCTAAGTGGTGGTCAGTATTGGCATACACTGATGGAGGACTCAGAGCCTTAATAGAAGATCACCTCCAATTCAGGGAAGGGGGGGACAAAGAGCTCACACTGGGGACAACAATTTTCTCAAATCTAGGCAGGACAGAGAAGGAATAGGCAGCAAGGCTATGCCCACTAGGTTCCATGATTGCAAAGGTCAGTCTTCCTTTACATGATTTTTTAAAAAATGGCTTTGTCTTTTTATTGGAATATAATTGCTTTACAATGTTGTCAGTTTCTGCTGTACAAAATCATGAATCAGCGATTTGTGTATATATATATCCCCTCCTTCTTGAGCATCCCTCCCACTGCCGCCTCCCCCTGCCCCGCCACCCCCCATTCCACCTGTCTAGGTTGTCATCATAGAGCACAGAGCTGAGCTTCCTGTGCTATACAGCACCTTCTTACTAGCTTTCTGTTTTACACATTAGTACTGTATTTTGAGTGAGTATATGCTTTGAGTGAGAAACTCACGAGTTACTAGAAACCTCACTCTCTGCTTTATCCTTGATGACCAGTCACTTCCAAATTCTTCCACTCACACTCTTTCCTGAATCTGGCTTAGAACTGATCTCTTCCCACTTCTCACAGGAATAATCTGAATTTTACTGCTTAGTATTCCTTTCATTGTATCAGTACCAGAATGTTCTTTTGATTGTTAGCCTGATCCTTCACTCTGTAGATGAAAATCCCCCCATGGCCAGGACTACTCTGGGCTAGGATGCAAACCTGATTTTCATTCCCATAACATCACTTGCCTCCCCTGCATACCCCTGGCCTAGTCACAGCAAGTCAGGTATGCTCCCATGGCTGTGCCTTTGCACATGTGGTCCCCTCTGTCTGGAATGTCCTCTCCCTTCTCCATACTTCTATTAATATATTTGGTTAATTTTTATGTATTCTTCAACAGTGATTCTTGGGAAGATTCCTTAGTTACTACTCCGTACCCCTTAGTGCTCTGCCCCATCATCCAAATCAGGGGACTCCAGGCAGCCTTTTTGCTGATTTGTCTTTCATATTAGACTGTAAGACATCTAAAAGGTGGTGTGTCTTTGACCCCTGTGTTTTCAGACTCTTTCCCGTGGTCTTGCACATTGTTGTCATTGTTGTTTCTCAAATTACACACACGGTATGAAGCAATAAAACATGCAGGTGTGCACTGAAGCACATGGCATTCTAAAGCAGGGAGGAGTTCATCAGAGCTAGAAAGGATAGGGACAAAAGTGACCTTTGGGACTTGATTTAGTGAGGACCCATCATTCTACTTTTCAGATGAATGACAGGATATAGGATTTCAAGATCCTAATCTTGGGTTTCAGGCCAAATAATCTCAGGTCTCAGGGGGCAATATGAGGCCAAGTACTCGCCGAAGCCCTGTGGGCCACCACTCACCTTGTAGCCTTGGCATGCTTCTTCCACCAGAGCTGTGGCATGCCCTTTGTGCTGTGCTCCACGATCACAAAGCCAGCAGATGAGCTGGCCCTCGTCTTCACAGAACAGTTGGAGCTTCTCTCCATGTTCCTTACATGACATTTCCTGGTCCATCTCCTTGATGACTTCGATGAGATTTCCCAGCTGCTTGTTGGGTCGGAGGCTCGCCATGGTAAATGGTGCTCGACACTGGGGACAGGAGAATGTCTTCAGCCCTGGTGTCATCCGGTTGAGGTTCTCAAAGAAGCTCACTATGCACACGTGGCAGTAGCTGTGTCCACAGCTGATGCTCACTGCGTTAGTCATCAGGTGCAGGCAGATGGAGCAGGTGGCTTCCTCCCTCATCTTCTTTGAGGCCATGGCTTTTCCTGTAAAGCTCCAATACTGAATCTAGACCCAGAGATGAAGTAATCAGAATTTTCCCACAGTGATGGAACTTTACCTCTCCTGAGTCTCTGTGCAATACACTGGTTGCCACTAGTTTCAACAGGTCATGGAGTCTTCTCTAGAGAGAGAAGAAATAGGTTGGAATTTAGACGCACTGAATGTAGCTGTGTTGTGGAATATGATCGTGACTATTACATGTGGCCACTGTAATTACAATTAAATAGAATTTAAAATTCTGTTTCTCACACCTCTTAGCCATACTTAAATTGCTTAATAGCTGCAGGTGATTGGTAGCTATATGAAAGCCCATATGAAAGCCCAGAGAACATTCCATCATTGTGAAAAGTTTTCACTAAGAGAGGGAGAGAAACCAGGCTGACTTCCTCAACCAAAGCTGTAGCAAGAGAGAGAACTCAGTGAGGGACTGTTTAAGTCTTTCCCCCTCTAATGAACATCAAGAATAATTAGTACCAGAATTGTTTCTTTGTAACTGGTAGTAACACTTAGGTAAAGGGGTGGTCTATTAAGGATTTGATTGAGATGATCAAATTTGACTCTAATTAAACCCTCACTCCTACCCCACAAAGAACAAAAGACACCATAATAAAGTCCCTAGTGGAAACCTAACTGGATGATAATGAAAGTAAAAAAGACAACCAGAAGAACAAGTAAAGAAATCAAGTTCTTTTTCCCCCTCCCAGACCTGAGTAAAAGAGAATTGGAAAGAGAGCTGGGAAAAGAAGGGGAGTAGAACTCCTTGACAGCTAGGGAGGTGACTGTCTCTTCTCCAGGCAGGACTTGTCTCTCAGGAGTTCAGAGTGACTGGAACACAGGGAGTTTGCAGAATCCAGGATAGGGGAAGGTGAGAAGCAGATAGGAAGGCAGGGCCTCGCAACCGTGAACGCTTAACCCCTAGGGACCTGACAACCAATAGACAAAGGAGTCGACCCTCTCACGCACAGCTTAGACTGCTTTGGGAACCTGGCCAGGTTCCCTGCTTCCCCATTCCTGGGAGTTTGTCAGGGAGGGCAGCAGAGGATGAAGAAGTTGAGAGTGGCCTTTCCTTTGAACTGACAGGGCCAGAATCAAAAGCAAGGATTCAACTAAAATTACTGGATAGGCTATGTCCCTCTAATAACCAGGACCAGTCTCTTGGATCCAAAGAGAATTTCTTCTGGAGATTTCTGTTCTTTGGCAGGTTATCTTCCCCAAGCGATACACTAGGCTCCTCTCTGCCACTGGTGCTGTGTTCCCAGGGGAGAAGGACCTCCCCTCCTCTGAGGCCCCAGGGTGCCTGTCCTGGACCTTCACTCACCTCACATTCTGTATCTTCAGAGATTCAACATGGAGTCTGTCGAAAAAGTAAGCAGACCGGGTGTGAAAGCCATGAAGCAAAGACCTGGCTATTTTCAGAGATCCAGCAACTGTTATCAGGAAACAACATCCCCCTGACTCTCCCTTACCGCCGCCCATCAACCAACACACACACACACACACACACACACACACACACACACACACACGCGCGTGCGCAGCCTCTCACGCACCCAGTCTCCCCCATCCCCTCCTCCAACACACGTCTCCTATCCCTCCGTGGAGAAAACATGAGAAAACATGGGTCTGACCTTTTCCAGTCCCTTCTCCACACAGCAGACAGTCACATATTGGCGGCTAGTTCCCTCCGTAGCTGCTGGTTCCGAGGTCTGGGTGAGGAAGTTAACTACAAACAAAAGTGAAACTACTTCAGAAGGCGGGGCCCTGTAAGATCCAGGGAGGAAACTGGTGGAACGGCCCGTATCTTTGGCACTCAGCTTGTACCGAAAGGGAGGGGAGATGGTAGGAAAAATATTTTTCTTTTACAGCAATAAAAAGAAGGAACAACTTAATAATTTTGTTTTGATAACCCAAGTGATGTGAAATTTCAACCCAAATATGTACAAAAATTGGCTTCTGGTGACAACTTACCAGGGTCTATTTCTCTCCCTCTTTTTCTTTTCTTTGCACCCTCCTCAGCACCAGAGTTCTCAGAGCTCTTTCAGTTTCCAGGAGGTGAGATGGGTTTACCTCTAGTTCATCTTTATCACCCTTTGGGATCTCAGTTTTATTGGTGGTAGTGGAGGTGTCTTCTTTTAGACATATCACCTTTGCAGGATCTGGGCTTTGATTTTAGACTATCTTTATTTTCTAATGTAAACAGTTTAAGCTATAAATTTCCTTTTAGGCACTGTTTAGTTGCCTCTCACAAAGTTATATATGCCTTATTTTCATTATTCTATAGTTCAAATATATTATAATTTTTATTATGATTTTTACATGGTAGATTAATTTAGAAGTATGTTGCTTAATTTCCACAAATTGGGGGCTTATGTGATCTTGGTTCCCTGACCAGGGTTGGAACCCAGGCCCTGGCAGTGAAAGCACTAGAATCCTAACTGCTGGACTGCCAGAGAATCCCCAAGACAACATATGCTATCTGATTTAAATTCCTCTAACTTTATTGACTTGTATAGTGACCCAGAATATGTCTATCATTATGACTATAACCATATATACTTGAAAAGAATGTGAATGCAGATATTCAGTATAATTCAGTATAATGTTCTTTAAATACCAATTTGTTCAAGGTGATAGATAGGGTTTTTCAGTCTTCTGTGACTTTTTAGATATTTTATCTAGTTTTTATATCACTAATGAAAGAAAAATATTAAAATCTCCAACTGGGATTAAAGAATTGCTTATTTTTTCCCTTTATTTCTTTCCATTTTTGCATCATGTATTTTGAAGGCTTGTCAGTAAGCTCATACATATTTATGATTATGTTTTCTTGATGAAAAAAGGACCCTTTTATCAATACAGAATGGTACTCTTTATCTCTGGAAATGCTCTCTGTCTTAAACTCTATTTTTTATTAATATAGACACTCCAATCTTTTTATGCTTACTGTTTGCATAAGTGTGAAGTGTTAATCATTCAGTCGTCAGTCGTGTCCTACTCTTTGAGAACCTGTGGACTGTAGCCCATCAGGCTCCTCTGTCCATGGAATTCTCCAGGCAAGAATACTGGAGTGGGCAGCCATTCCCTTCTCCAGGGAATCTTTCCGACCCAAGGATTGAACCCTGGTCTCTGCATTGCAGGCAGATTCTTTACCATCTGAGCCACCGGCGATGCCCTTACTGCTTGCATAGTACCTATTTTTCTATACATTTATTTAAGACTTATTTGTGTTTTTGTATTTCAGGTGTTTTTCTTCTAGCTAACATATGTTCAGTTCTGGCATTTTTTTAATCCATTCTAATAATCTTTGCCTTTTAATTGGAGTATTTAAACAATTAACATTTAATATTAACCTTTATTCTTCTTCCCTTACTATACTGGCTAGGACCTCCCAATAGTGAATATAAACTGAAATAGTTGGCATCCTAGTTTTATTTCTAATCTGGGGGGAAGGATAGAGGTGGAAAAAACTTTTGATAATTTGTCATTTCATATATTTATTGTTATTACTGTTTTCTTTTACATTTAAAAATATCATTATGGGGGGAGGCGGGGTGCGGGGCTGGCTCCTCCGTGTGCGGTTGTGTGGGGCGGCCTTGGGCAGCCCCGGAGCGGCTGACCCTCTGCCTTCAGGGACCGGAGTTGCGAGGCGGCTGCCATGGCGGGGTCGGAGAGCCAGCTCAAGAAAATGGTGTCCAAGTACAAATACAGAGACACAACTGTACGTGAAACTGTTAACGTTATTAGTTTATACAAAGATCTCAAACCTGTATTGGATTCATATGTTTTTAATGATGGCAGTTCCAGGTAACTAATGAACCTTACTGGAACAATTCCTGTGCCTTATAGAGGTAATACATACAATATTCCAATCTGCCTGTGGCTGCTGGACACATATCCATATAATCCCCCTATACGTTTCGTTAAGCCTACTAGCTCAATGACTATTAAAACAGCAAAGCATGTGGATGCTAATGGGAAGATATGTCTTCCTTATCTACATGAATGGAAGCACCCACAGTCAGACTTGTTGGGGCTTATTCAAGTCATGATTGTGGTGTTTGGAGATGAACCTCCGGTCTTCTCTCATCCTACTGTTTCAGCATCCTATCCACCATACCAGGCAACAGGGCCACCAAATACTTCCTACATGCCAGGCATGCCAAGTGGGATTTCTGCATACCCATCCGGGTACCCTCCCAATCCCAGTGGTTACACAGGCTGTCCTTACCCACCTGGTGGTTAGTATCCTGCCACAACAAGTTCCCAGTACCCTTCCCAGCCTCCTGGTGACCACTGTTGGTCCCAGTAGGGATGGCACAATCAGCGAGGACACTATCCGAGCCTCTCTCATCTCAGCGGTCAGCGACAAACTGAGATGGCGGATGAAGGAGGAAATTGGTTGTGCCCAGGCGGAACTCAATGCCTTGAAACGAACAGAGGAAGACCTGAAAAAAGGTCACCAGAAACCCGAACAGATGGTTAACCGTTTAGATGAAGAAGTAGCTGAGGTTGATAAAAACATAGAACTTTTGAGAAAGAAGGATGAAGAACTCAGTTCTGCTCTGGAGAAAATGGAAAATCAGTCTGAAAACAATGATATTGATGAAGTTATCATTCCCACAGCCCCACTATACAAACAGATCCTAAATCTGTATGCAGAGGAAAATGCTATTGAAGACACTATTTTTTACCTGGGAGAAGCCTTGAGGCAGGGAGTAATAGACTTAGATGTCTTCCTAAAGCATGTACGTCTTCTGTCCCGTAAACAGTTCCAGCTGAGGGCTGCTGCTGCTGCTGCTGCTGCTGCTGCTGCTGCTGCTAAGACACTTCAGTCGTGTCCGACTCTGTGCGACCCCATAGACGGCAGCCCACCAGGCTCTCCTGTCCCTGGGATTCCCCAGGCAAGAACCCTGGAGTGGGTTGCCATTTCCTTCACCAGTGCATGAAAGTGAAAAGTGAAAGTGAAGTCGCTAAGTCTTGCCCGACTCTTAGCGACCCCATGGACTGCAGCCTTCCAAGCTCCTCCGTCCGTGGGATTTTCCAGGCAAGAGTACTGGAGTGGGGTGCCATTGCCTTCTCCGCCAGCTGAGGGCACTAATGCAGAAAGCAAGAAGGACTGCCGGTCTCAGTGACTTCTACTGACTTCTCTGATACCAGATGGAGACTGAACTCTTCTAAAGTATTCTTTTCTTCTTTTCCTTTCTCTTATATCAGTAGGTGCCCAAAATAAGTTATTGCAGCTTATCATTCAAGTGTAAAATATTTTGAATCAATAATATATTTTCTGTTTTCTTTTGGTAAAGACTGGCTTTTATTAATGCACTTTCTATCCTCTGTAAACTCTTGTTGTGCTGAATGTTGGGACTGACTACGCTAAATAAAATTTGTTGCATTAAAAAAAATATCATTACATTTTGCATGTATTAATAGGATAAGAGTAGTTTCCAGGAAAATATCACACAACATCTGTCAATTTTGCTTCTATTTTTCTTTCACATTTTATATAAGCTACATAAGTAAGACATTATTTAAAGTAGACATTGGTTCAATTCCTGGGTCAGGAAGATCTCCTGGAAAAGGACATGCCAACCGACTCCAGTATTCTTGCCTGGAGAATCCCATGGACAGAGGAGCCTGGTGGGCTACGGTCCATGGTATTACAAAGAGTCGGACACAACTGAAGTGACTTAGCACACACACTCATTAATATTTCACCAGTCTTCTTAGTGCCTTACCTGTTTATATGTTCACCAGTAGATGGCACTCTCACATTTATGTCCCCATGGCTTTGCCTTTATGAAAGCATAACTACTTCTTTGACATTACATTTAAAAAAATGTAAATTTAATCTGGCTCTTATAAATGATTTTAAATGATTCATACTAACAATGACAGTTAAATCTTGTCACTTAAAATGTAAGCATTTATTTACATTACTTTGCCAACAAAGGTTTGTCTAGTCAAGGCTATGGTTTTTCCTGTGGTCATGTATGGATGTGAGAGTTGGACTGTGAAGAAGGCTGAGCACTGAAGAATTGATGCTTTTGAACTATGGTGTTGGAGAAGACTCTTGAGAGTCCCTTGGACTGCAAGGAGATCCAACCAGTCCATTCTGAAGGAGATCAGCCCTGGGATTTCTTTGGAAGGAATGATGCTAAAGCTGAACCTCCAGTACTTTGGCCACCTCATGCGAAGAGTTGACTCATTGGAAAAGACTCTGATGCTGGAAGGGATTAGGGGCAGGAGGAGAAGGGGACGACAGAGGATGAGATGGCTGGATGGCATCACTGACTCGATGGACGTGAGTCTGGGTGAACTCCGGGAGTTGTTGATGGACAGGGAAGCCTGGCGTGCTGCGATTCATGGGGTCACAAAGAGTCAGACACGACTGAGCGACTAATCTGATCTGATCTGATCTGATTAACATAATGAGCATTTATTGAACAGCTTTTTTAGTACTCTTGCCTGGAAAATCCCATGGATGGAGGAGTGTGGTAGGCTACAGTCCATGGGATCGCAAAGAGTCAGACACGACTGAGCGACTTCACTTTCATTTTCTTTTTTATGGCAGACACTAGCCTGGATCCTAGGAATAATATCAACTAAGAAAAAATTTATTTCATTTAAAAATTTCCAGAAAGTTAAAATATTTTTTAAAATTAATTATGTTCTAAATGTTATACAAGGTAAGAAAAAGTATTGAGGCTGAGGAAGAAAAACAAAGAAGCAAAAACTCCTGGCAGAACTTGAATACTTCTGCAGAGGTGATAACCTCTGAGCTATGTTCTGAAGAAGTGAAAGTTCACCAAGAGAAGGGAGTTCAGGATTACAGAATGACTCTTGTAGAAAGATCAGGGTCATTAAAAATATTCCTTATTATGTAAATACAGTGAAGTTCCAGGACTGAGAGCATGGGCTTCATGAGGAGGGTTGGTTTCAAAGAAATCCAGGCATCTAGCAGAACTCATATCTGCTTCCTCCCCTCTCCTGTGCACATTTCCCTTATGCAGTGATTATATAGCTGGAAAAATTCAATACCTGCATTGATCCAGAGTACTAGGGGAAGGTGAAGAATGAACCTGTTTGTTTGTTTTTTCTGAGCTAGGCTCTTCCTCTTTTTCACCCAATCCCCTCCCCTTGAAGAGGTCCAGACAGCCTAAGTCCAGATCCCAAGGACCTCTTAACTGCAGACAGAACCTGATTCCTTCCAGAGATGAACTAAAACCCTTCACTAACTCTTAGCCACAGTCAAACTCAATCTCAGCTTCCCTTCCTGTAAGTCTCCACCCCTAGGAAAACCCATCTACATTCTAACACCTTTCAGGGTCACGGAGGTGCCTAAAACAGTACGAGAGATAAAGGACAGAGATAAAGAGTGGTTTCATAAGGACATGGGACCAGAGACGGGCTCACTGCTGGATGTCTGGAGCTGATATTAGACTCTATGGCTCATGGATATTAGTTAGTTATTGCTGCAAAACGAATTGCTAGCAACTTAGTGGCTTGAAACAATGCATATTTATTCTTATCCAGTGTCTGTAGGTGAGTTCAGGCATGGCTTAGCTGGGTTCTCTGCTTCAGGGTCTCACCTGGCTACAGTTCAGGTGTTGGAGGAACCTAAAATCTCATCAGAAGTGTAATGAGGGAGATATATACTTCCAAGCTCCCTTGAATTGTTGGCAAAAATCCAGTTCCTTGTAGATGAAGAATTGAAGGTTTAAATTTCTTTGTGGAGGCTGCCTCAGCTCCAATAGTCTCTTAGTTTCTGCCTTTGTAGGGGTTTCCTAATATAACCACCTGCTTCCACTAAGCCAACAAAAGAGAAAGAGAGCAAACATGTTACAAGATGAAGGACAATATAGTATATAACATACTACACTCATGGAAATGACATCCCATCACCTGTGCCATATTCTGTTGGTTGGAAGCAAATCCCAGGTAACTCACACTCACACTCAAGAGCACGAACACAGGCAGGAACACGAGGAGACAGGGATCACCGAGGTCATCTTAGAATCCAACACATGATGAAATAGGCTGCAGATCAATCTTTGACTGATGACATTCAGGGCTATGGGCCTTAGAAAGATAGAGTCCTGAGGGGGCAAGCGGCAAACACAGACTAAGGCTGATGACTGGGACCTCAGTCAAGCTGCCCACAGGATCAGAGACCAGATTTGAGATAATCAGAATACTGTCACAGGGCAGGAAACTTGGAATGCTAGGGCAAGACCTGGAGTGGTTCTGGAACATGAACCTTAAAATGCAGATGAAGGCAACACAAAAGATTCTAGACAGCTTAAGCTTAGCCCTGAGGGAGACACAGGAGGGAAGAGAGAGACTGAGAAGGAGACATAAATAAAAACATTGTCTTTTGGTTTGCACACCAAAATTTCAAAATTTAAGATTATAGACCTAAAAGAGAGAGTCAGACTCAACAAATGGAACATGAATTTACTTTAAGAGAAAATAATTTCAAAGTCAGACAACGATAACTATGTTTGGACTGCTTAAGGAAATAAATGAAAGATTAACTTTTAATTAAGATCACCAGGAAATTATGAAACTGAAATAAATAGAAATTAAATAAGAAAGGTTGACTATTTTTAAAATTTAGAAATTCTAGGAAAACTATGGGCATTGAAAACAGAAACTTTATTGCTAAATAAATTTTTGACTAACTATTATTCTTGCAACAAATTATAGATGAAATACAGTGGAAGAGTATAAAAGCATTTCTTTCTACAGAAAGGAGCCTGGTGGGAAAAAATCCATGAGCTCACAAACAATCAGACATAACTGAGCGACTGACAAAGTAGCAAAGGGCCAGCATGGGAACTGGTATCATCTGGAAGCCTGATATAAATGCTAAACGTCAGGCCCACCCCAGACTCACTGAGGTATTTAACAGTTTAATAAGTTCCCTGTGTAATTCATATGCATGTTAAATTTAAGAAGTGCTATTTTAGGACAGTGGAAGAAAATTTTGAGAGATTTGTTCAGAACACAGAACAGAAAGACAAAGAAAACCATACATATTGAACACATATATGTGTGTACATGTACATACATACAGACAAATGTGTGCATATGCATATTCACACACACATACACACACACACACACAATTCTATATGCATCGACTATAACTGTTGCTTTTTTTTGTAGTCATCTTTTTGTTTAGTGTTACAGGTTTCTTTTAGCATCTCACTAGTTACCCAAACCAGATAACCAAAGTTAACAGTCTGGTCTGGCTCATAGAATCTCATACAAAAATACTCAGAGAGTTTTCTTGAGTAAATAAATTAGAAATTGGATAAATAAAAAATTTAGAAAAAGTGAATCTCTTTCTATGTGTTCTACATTTGCTTTACTCATTTAAAATTGCATGACATTGTTCAAAAGCTTCCAGGTCAAATGATACAGATGCAACTCATTCTTTTAAGCTGTTGCTTAATTTTCTATGATAAGGCTGCATCACAGTGTATTCTGTTAGTCCCACTGATATGCATTTAGGCTATTTCCAGTTTGTCCTTCCATCTTTTCTTCTGCTGCTGCTGCTGCTGCTAAGTCACTTCAGTTGTGTCCGACTCTGTGCAACCCCATAGAGGGCAGCCCACCAGGCTCCCCCATCCCCGGGATTCTCCAGGCAAGAATGCTAGAGTGGGTTGCCATTTCCTTCTCCAGTGCATGAAAGTGAAAAGTGAAAGTGAAGTCGCTCAGTCATGTCTGACTCTTAGCAACCCCATGGACTGCAGCCCACCAGGCTCCTCCGTCCATGGGATTTTCCAGGCAAGAGTACTGGAGTGGGGTGCCATTGCCTTCTCCTTTTTTCTTCTAGTTGGATTTTTACTGAAATCTGTCTATTAATTCACAGAGGATTAATATATTTATGATATTAAGTTCTCCCACCCAATCATCCCTGGCTCAGATGGTAAAAGAATCTGCCTACAATGTGGGAGACCCGGGTTCGATCCCTGGGTAGGGAAGATCCCCTGGAGAAGGAGATGGCAATCCACTTCAGTACTCTTGCCTGGAAAATCCCATGGACGGAGAAGCCTGGTAGGCTACAGTCCGTGGGGTCACAAAGAGTTGGACACGACTGAGTGACTTCACTTTCACTTTCACCCAATCATATAGTATATAGTGCCATTTAGCCAGATCTTGTTTTATGTCTTTTAGTACAATTTTATTGTTTTCTTCCTTTGAATCATACTGTCCTTGTTCAAATAATTCCTTAAAAATTTAGAGTTTTTGTTACTAGGGAATATTAAAAGTCTCTTTCAATTTCTATTCTTGGCTAGTTATTTCTGCTGCTGCTGCTGCTACAGAGAAGGCAATGGCAACCCACTCCAGTACTCTTGCCTGGAAAATCCCATGGATGGAGGAGCCTGGTAGGCTGCAGTCCACGGGGTCGAAAGCAATTGATTTTTTTTTAATGTTTGTCATGTTTCCAGTTAGTTGACCAAATTTCCTTCATGCCAGTGTACTTTAATCCCCAGTGATGTTGAACAATTCTAATTCACCACACCGCGTCTCTATGACCTTGTTCTTCCTGGAAGTTCTTTCCTCTATATTATTACTGGCTCTTTCACACCACTCATGAGGACCAGACTGCCTCCTCTAGGAGGCCTTCCTCTGACACCCTTGTGTTGACAGAGGTCCTTATTTGTTGTCTCCTAGTGCTTTGTGCACACTTTTTTTAAAATAATTTTATTTATTTATTTTTATTTTGGGCTGTGCTGGGTCTTCGGTGCTACTTAGGTTTTTCTCTGGTTGTAGAGAGTGGGGGCTACTCTCTGGTTGTGGTGTGCAGGCTTACTGTGGTGGGCTCCCTTGTTGTGGTGCATGGGCTCTAGAGCAAGAGGGCTCCACTGTTTCAGCATATGGGCTTCGGTGGTTGTGGTTTCCCAGCCCTAGAACACAGGCTCAGTAGTGGTGCTCAGGCTTATTTGTTCCACTGCCTGTAGGATCTTCTCTGGTCAGGGATCAAACCTGTGTCTCCTGCATTCCCTAAGTCACCAGGGAAGCCCTTTGTGCACGCGTGTATTGGTTTTTATTACTTTTCATCCTTGTTGTCTGTCTTTGTGTGTAGTCTGATTCTGGATGCCAAACTCTGTGGAGTCATGGGTCAGGTCTTAAACAAAATGATATTCTTGGAAGCTAGCATCCTGTCTGGAACATATAAATTCTCAAAAAACAGTGTGGAATTGAATTTCTCTGACTAGAAACAGTCGGTAAGTCGGTAATGCCAGGCCAAAGAGACTTAACTTTTTAAGATTCTGATATTTTCCACTACACTACTCTTGATATTTATAAATAAGTTGTAGATACTTTTTATGGTGCTCACTGAGCTGATTTACACTTTGTTATGTAAAAACCAAGATGGGGACTAAGGAGTTTGAACCAGTTACAGAAGTCTTGATTTTTAATGGCAAATGTGACTCAAGAATTCATCTGTTCAGTGAATTAATGTTTATTAAACATATACTATAGGCCAGATATTGTGCCAAGAGCTGTGGATACACGAGTTCTCAAAATACACAAGATTCCTCCAGGGAGCTTGCAAAATCCAACTATAGGATTAAATTTAAACAAAATATGTAACTTGAAAAATCTATTTTGAATCTTACTGTGGCATTGGACAATGTTGAACACTCTTTCCTTACCATGTTTAGTCCTTTTTTGGTGGATCCAGTCTCAGATACTTTTTCCACAAGGGCTGCTACCAGGTCACGCTTTTCAATTGCAGGAAAGAAGGTACTGTTGTTTTACTTCTTCATGCTACTTACCCACTTTTGAAAAGTAGACTGTGGTAGGCTGAGTAATGGCATCTGAAGATTTTCTTATCCTAATCCCTGGAAACTGTGAATATGTTAACTTGTGTGGTAAAGGGGACTCTACATGTGTGATTAAGGATTTTGAGACCTGAAGATAATCTGGTATTTTTCAAGTGAGCCCAATATAATTATCAATACAAGTTTCCTTATAAAGAGGGAGGTAGGAGGTCAGAGGTAGAAAGATTTGAAGATGTTATGCTGCTGCCTTTAAGGATGGAGGAAGCAGCCATGAGCCAAGGAAGCCAGGTGACATGAAAAGACAAAAAAGTTAAAAAAAAAAAAAAAAATTCTCCCCTAAAGCCTCCAAGGAGAATGTGGCCCTGATGACATCTTGAGTTTTGGCCCAGTGAAACCCACTTTGCACTTCTGACCTCTAGAACTGTAAGAATAAATCTGTGTTGTGTAATTAATAAGTCACTAATGCTAATGCTAAGTCGCTTCAGTCGTGTCTGACTCTGTGCGACCCCATAGACGGCAGCCCACCAGGCTCCCCATCCCTGGGATTCTCCAGGCAAGAACACTGGAGTGGGTTGCCATTTCCTTCTCCAAATGCATGGAAGTGAAAAGTGAAAGTGAAGTCGCTCAGTCGTGTCCAACCCTCAGCAACCCCATAGACTGCAGCCTTCCAAGCTCCTCCGTCCGTGGGATTTTCCAGGCAAGAGTACTGGAGTGGGGTGCCATTGCCTTCTCCAAATAAGTCACTAAGTTTGTGGTAATTGATTACAGCAACAATAGAACACCGATACAGAAGAACCAAGTAGCTAAGCTAAGGTGCTAGCTCCAGTTGGCTCCTTGGGGGAGTATGGAGAAATTAACTGGCACAAGTAAACTCAATAAGGCAGTCCGAAGCTAATAAAGGCAGAAACGGCAAGACTTCACCACATTTTATAAGGGCTGAGAGTCTAACTGGAAATACCCAGTAGCAACTACAGTCCAAAATTTAAGAATCTCAAATAAAACACAAGTGCAGGGACTTGCCTGGTGGTCCAGTTGTTAAGACTCCATGCTTCCAATGTAAGGGGCACAGGTTTGGCCCCTGGTTGGGGAAGTAAGATCTCACATGCCTTGTGGCCAATAAATAAATAAAAACCCAAGTACAAGTACCAGGAGTCAAGCAGAGACTGGATTAGAAAGAGGACAGATAAGAAGCAGGAAGGATGGATGCGGGTAACTTTGTAGAGAGATGTCAGAGTAGCCAAAGTTCACATTTATTAAGCTGTGGACACCAAATACTTAAGGAAAACCTAGCTGATTTGTGTGCATGTGTGCTGAGTTGTGTTTGACTCTTTGCAACTCTGTGGATTGTAGCCTGCCAGTCTCCTCTGTTTAGAGTTCTTCAGGCAATAATACTGGAGTGGGTTGCCATTTCCTTCTCCAGGGGATCTGCCCGACTGAGGGATCGAACCCGTGCCTCCTGAATTGGTAGTTGGATTATTTTCCACTGAGCCACCTGGGAAGCCCCTAGGTGATTTAAGAGAACCCTTTAATGGAGAATAGCTCATTTATTGAGGGCCTACTGTGTGCATGCCTGCATGCTAAGTCACTTCATTCATGCCCACTCTGTGCGACTCTATGGACTGTAGCCCTCCAGGCTTGTCCGTCCATGGGGATTCTCCAGGCAAAAATACTGGAGTGAGTTGCCATGTGAGGACCTACTACTGGTTAGCATATGTTGTTAATTTTATTTGCCCAGTAACCCCATGAATTGAACATTATAACCCTTGCTTTACTGAGATTGTTGTTGTTTAGTCACTAAGTCATGTCTGACTCTTGGTGACCCCTTGGATTGTAGCCTGCCAGGCTCCTCTGTCCATAGGATTTCCCAGGCAAGACTACTGGAGTGGGTTGCCATTTCCTTCTCCAGGGGATTTTCCCAACCCAGGGATCAAACCCAAGTCTCATGCATTGGCAAGCGGATTCTTTGCCACTGAACCACCAGGGAAGATTTTACTAAAGCAGAAACCAATACAGAAAAGTTAAATGACTTGTCCAAGGCCACAGAAAACACTAGGAAGTGAAGAAGGGGTTAACCTCACCTCTCCAGTTCCAGGAGCCGTGCTCTTTCTTCCATGCCATGCTGCCTTCCTTTCAGGAAAAAAGGCTTGTTGACTTTGTCGGCTGTCTGAAGAGTTCAAAGCAGAAAAACATGGTGTCATCTTTTGAGATATTCATTTTATCAGTGAGAACTTGAAAATGAAGTTAAAAATTAAGCGGCAAAGCCAACCTCAGGCTCTCTGCTCTGACAATGTACGGCTAAACCTGATTCAGTCTGCCTGCCATGTGACACTTTATTTATCCTTGTGAAACTGTGGAATTATTTGAAAAGGAAGAAGGGATGAAAATGCCTTCTTTCTTAAAGGTAGCCTTATAGTCTAGGGCTTACAATACTGGTTTAATGGTGAAGGTAAGTGCATTTCTTCTTTTTGGGTTGGAAGATAATTACTAATCAGAGATCTGTTAAAGGGAGGGAACAGTTTGAGGGGAAGTCAGAGGAAAAACATTGTCAGCAGCATAAGGATCTCCCTCTGGGAATGGTTCCTGGTTTCAAAACGAAGAAGAGACTTTCTAAAAAAATGCAATTGATTCAATCAAGACCCTAGAGCAAGACTTGAGAGGCCACCAGTGCCAATGGACTCTGTGGACAATGGTCACTTCTCCAAGGATTCGTGAGTATTTCCTGCAACACCTTGATGAGTCAGACAGGCTTTGGCTGCAGAATAAAATACTGGATCAGAACTAACAAGGTATGGGGTTGGGGACTATGACTCATGGAGAAGACAATGGCAACCCACTCCAGTACTCTTGCCTGGAAAATCCCATGAACGGAGAAGCCTGGTAGGCAGCAGTCCATGGGGTTGCTAGGAGTCGAAACAACTTAGCAACTTCATTTTCACTTTTCACTTTCATGCACTGGAGAAGGAAATGGCAACCCACTCCAGTATTCTTGCCTGGAGAATCCCAGGGATGGGAGACCCTGGTGGGCTGCCGTCTATGGGGTCGCATAGAGTCGGACATGACTGAAGCGACTTAGAGGCAGCAGCAACCATGATTCATTAGCCTTTTCAGATTTCTGTATATAGTTGAAATTGTCTCTCAGAAACAGGAGAATATGAACAAAGTTGTGAATAAGGTTGAGGCAAAAAAACTTGTATACTTGTGGAGATCACCTGGTTTGTGGCCCTCATTGTGCAACTGAGGAAAGGTGTCCAGAGAGATTGTGGTTGGTACCTATCAGTTGGTACCTATGATGGGAAGCCAGGGGCAAAGACCCACAGAAGTGCCCTCTCCCAACCTGCCCAGGAAAATTCCCAATTCCATGGCATAGATGGACTCATACAGGCATAGCCTGCGGTCATTGCTTGGAGGAAAGGTGCTCAGGCACTTCTGTGTCATATTTTACAAGTGGAGCTGAGTTCCCTGTGGGCAGGGCCCCAGTTGCACCTTAATTTTGATATAACCCTGCCTTCTAAGATTACCCACTATTAGTGCTTTGTACACTTTTTTTATTCATGATTACACACGTATGAATTAACAGCATGATGTAAAGGATCTACTGAAATAGATAGTTTTATTCCCAAACTGCCAACCTTTCAGAAAGGTAAACAAGTGATAAAAAGAGGTCTCAGTTTTACTAATATGGGAGAAATTGCTTGTTTGCATGTTCTCTGATGTTTGTAGCAAGGTATATCCCTTCCTCCTCCACCTTCTAGATTCTAGTCCAGAAGAACCCAGTTCTCAAAGGAAGCATTTAAGACCAATTTAGCACTCAATCAAAAACATTTTTGTAGAAGGATATTTCATTTACTATAAACCTGTATTTATTAATCTGAGAGGGCACAAGTGCCAGTCTTGTGACTGCTATTATTCCTGTTGTTAATAACATTTTGTAGTGTATAATATTTTACATTGAGAAGGCATGTCTCATTCTTCTGTTTTCATTCTCAACAGTTCAATGAAGTGACATTATCCCCATTTTTCCTATGAAACAGTGAAAATTCTGGGATCTTATAAAATCTGCTCTGGTTTACTCAAGACTAAATGACAGAGAAAAACTTGGTCCTTGGATACCCTTTGAACTGCAGGTTCCTGCTCTTTCAACCACATGTAACATTTACTCTGAGTAAACTAGGGGACTCGGCTAATAGAGATGATGCAAGACAGGTTCAATATTAAGGGAAATCTAATGGCAATAGAAACAAAATGATAACAAAATAGTGAGTTCTAGACTACTAATAAAAGAAGAAAAAAATCTTACCTTTTGCTGATGCCTAAATCATCTGTCTATATTATTAATTTTATACCAGATACAACTCTGTTTTGTGTTATGAAGTTATTTTTAAAGTATAGAATTTTCCTTTAACTTAATTCAATTTTTCTATGTCTATTTGCAACTTTTAACAGTAGGAGTCACTATTTCTTAGAAATGTCACTCGTAAGTAGAAACACCCTTGACAATGTTTATGATTAGGCTAAAAAATCATTCCACTGTCTTTCAGTGATATCGGTTATGCCAGTTCACAGATTCCATACTTTTATATGCTTCTGTCGTTATTTTAGAAAAATAGGTTCCATTACTATGTCACAGAAGGATCCTCGTTTAGAATGGTTTGGGATGTCTGCCTGATTTCTGTATTTGTCTCATACTAGGAAGCAGGGAAATTAACAACAGAAGTTAACTGTTGAGGCAAAATTTAGAATAGCATTTGAAACCATGAAAGCTAAGGTAGGGAGGGCAGCAGATGGAAGGGAAGGACAACTGAAGTCATAGGTTTGTGTTGTAATTTTACTAACCAAAAAAACAAGAAAGAGGAGTCTTCTTTATTTCTTTAAATATTCGAAGCTCAACCTGAAAGTATTTCCATCAGCAAATTTCCTTCTGGAATAAATGATTAAAACTTAATTTAAAATCATAGACAAGCAAGAAGGATATACTGTAGAGCACAGGGAATTACAGCCATTATCTTGTAATAACCTAGAATGGAGGATTATCTGCAAAAGTACTGAATCCCTATGTTATACACATGAAACTATTATAATATTGTAAATCAACTATATTTCAATTTTAAAAACAACTTAAAATTATATAAATTTCTGTCTAGAATACCTTACAATGAAACTACCCTATTGTGTTTTAAACTTGTGCTTAAAATGTGAACATAAAGAGAAGTTGTATTAGCAGGCATAAAAAAGCAGCAGTCTGGGCATCAGGAAACCTGGTACTGGCTCAGTAAACTCTGTGACTTGAAGCAATTTTTCAAACTTTCTATATATCAGTCTTCTTATTAAAAATAAATAAACATTTGGGTTAGAGACTATTTGAATCTCTTTCAGCTCTAGAGTTCTATGTTTGTAAGACTGGTTGGAGTGGTTGATGAGAAAACTTTGAGTATAATATTTGTAGCTGCACATACAGTTAAAAAGTTGCCTTCAGCCAAGTCTTGGACTCTTACATAACAAGAGAGATCAAATAGAAAATAGTCCAAACTCCAGGTCAATCAGGTGGCCACTCCAGTTTCTTCAGTTGGGATCTGAGTGTTGAGTCCTTAACTGAATTCTTGATGTCATCCAGATGTTAGTAGAACTGGATTGGAAAGCCTTCCAAAACAGAGCAAAAGCCAACATATTTCCTGGTGCCGATGTTCTCTTGTTAGCAACTGGCCATCTATTTTGTCTCTTATAATAGAAAAAGAAAATTTTAAAACTTAAATGGAGTGATCCTGTTCTCAGAACTTTAGAGACATTTAGCAAGCAGAAAACTATCTTGACTATGCTGTATGAAGCCTCATCATTGTTCTTTCAAAGACACCTTAGCTTTTTCAGAGGGTAAAATAAGTAACTACTAATTGTTTATAATCAAATCCCTTATAATTATACAGTGGAAAAGACAAATAGATTCAAGGAATTAAATGTGATAGAGTGCCTGAAAAACTATGGACAGAAGTTCGTGACATTGTACAGGAGGCAATGATCAAGACCATCTCCAAGAAAAAGAAATTCAAAAAGGCAAAATGGTTGTCTGAGGAGGCCTTACAAATAGCTGTGAAAAGGAGAGAAGCAAAAGGCAAAGAAGAAAAGGAAAAATATACCCATCTGAATGTAGATTTCCAAAGAAGAGCAAGGAGAGATAAGAAAGCCTTCCTCAGTGATCAATTCAAAGAAATAGAGGAAAACAATAGAATTGGAAAGGCTAGAGACTCTACAAGAAAATTAGAGATACCAAGGGAATATTTCATGCAAAGATGGGCACAATAAAGGACAGAAACAGTACAGGCCTAACAGAGCAGAAGATATTAAGAAGAGGTGACAAGAATACACAGAAGAACTATACAAAAAAGATCTTCATGATCCAGATAACCATAATTGTGTGATCACTCACCTAGAGCCAGACATCCTGGAATGCGAAGTCAAGTAGCCTTAGGAAGCATCACTACAAACAAAGCTATGGAGGTGATGGAAGCCCAGTTGAGCTCTTTCAAGTCCTAAAAGATGATGTTGTGAAAGTGCTGCACTCAATATGCCAGCAAATTTGGAAAACTCAGCAGTGACCACAGGACTGGAAAAGGTCAGTTTTCATTCCAATCCCAGAGAAAGGCAATGCCAAAGAATCCTCAAACTACCACACAATTGTACTTATCTCACACGCTAGTAAAGTAATGCTCAAAATTCTCCAAGCCAGGCTTCAACAATACGTGAACTGTGAATTTCCAGATGTTCAAGCTGGTTTTAGAAAAGGCAGAGGAACCAGAGATCAAATTGCCAACATCCGCTGGATCGTAGAAAAAGCAAGAGAGTTCCATTAAAACATCTACTTCTGCTTTATTGACTACACCAAAGTCCTTGACTATGTGGATCACAATAAACTGGAACATTCTTAAAGAGATGGGAATACCACACCACTTTACCTGCCTCCTGAGAAATCTGTATGCAGGTCAGGAAGCAACAGTTAGAACCAGATATGCCGCAATGGACTGGTTCCGAATTGGGAAAGGAGTACGTCAAGGCTGTATACTGTCACCCTGTTTATTTAACTTTTATGCAGAGTACATCGTGCGAAATGCCGGGCTGGGTGAAGCGCAAGCTGGAATTAAGATTGCCAGAAGAAATATCAGTAACCTCAGATATGCAGATGACACCATCCTTATGGCAGAAAACAAAGAGGAATTAAAGAGCCTCTTGATGAAAGTGAAAGAGGAGAGTGAAAAAGCTGGCTTTAAACTCAACATTCAAAAAAATAAGATCATGGCATCACTTCATCTCATCACTTCATGGCAAATAGATGGGGAAACAGTGAAAACAGTGACAGACTTTATTTTTTGTGGCTCAAAATCACTGCAGATGGTGACTGCAGCCATGAAATTAAAAGATGCTTGCTCCTTGAAAGAAAGGCTATGGCCAACCTAGACAGCATATCAAAAAGCAGAGACATTACTTGGCCAACAAATGTCCAGCTAGTCAGAGCTATGGTTTTTCTAGTAGTCATGTATGGATGTGAGAGTTGCACTATAGAGAAAGCTAAGTGCTGAAGAATTGCTGCTTTTGAACTGTTATGTTGGAGAAGACTCTTGAGAGTCCCTTGGACTGCAAGGAGATCCAACAAGTTCATTCTAAAGAAAATCAGTCCTGAATATTCATTGGAAGGACTGATGCTGAGGCTGAAACTCCAATACTTTGGCCACCTGATTCAAAGAACTGACTCCTTGGAAAAGACCCTAATGCTGGGAAAGATTGAAGGCAGGAGGAGAAGGGGACAACAGAGGATGAGATGGTTGAATGGCCTCACCAACTCAATGGACATGAGTTTGAGCAAGCTCCAGGAGTTGGTGATGGACAGGGAGGCCTGGTGTGCTGAAGTCCATGGGGTCGCAAAGAGTCAGACACAACTGAACTGAACTGAACTGTTTGAAAAACCACTTGGTAAATATGGAAAATCATAACGTGACCATGGTGTGTTCTGTAACCCTGAAAAGGCCATTGCTGTCACGTGTGTAAATCTGTTTCTCTCTCTTTGGGTGCGCATGTATCAACATAGGCATAGTGCCTGCTTTGTACACTAGAGTACAGGCATTTCCTTAATGTTATGCAATATGTTCAAAGATATTTTTAAGTAAAGTCCAGGGCAAGAATCTATTAAAGTTGATTCGTTAAACTCTTACAGTTAGGTTAATTTGTCTCCAATATTATGCTGTAATAACTAATACTACAAATAATGTTTTTGGACAAAATTATTCATCTGTCTCTTTTATTATCATTTTTCATCCTATGGGCATAGATTATGAATGTTCACAAAGAATGCAAAGTTTTGAATGATGCAATGTAAGTATGATACATGTGTTTGTGAGGTCATGGATGCTTCAGTTTAGGAAAGGCTGCAAAACTGATAAAGTTCCTAGAATAAGGATTGTATGGAAAAGAAATAAATGTATGAATCCCCTGAAGATCAGTGTATAAATATCAAATTAAATGTGTCCAATTTGAAGTCATGAATTCTCTTTGACTCTCAAATAGCTGAATTTATTTGTAATTGTAGTAGAAAGCCCTCATTCAATATGATTTTACAGGTGATTTGAAGAACTTTTCAGCCCAGCAAAGAGTCCCAACTATGTTACCAAAGACAAGAATAAGCATTTTAAGGTGTTACATATTACAGTAATGTATATCTGTTACACAATGTCATTCTTCATGTTCAAAGAAGACACCATTGAGTGAATGTTGTTCTGTTTTTACAGAAAGAACAGAAACATGGTCAGTTGGAAGTTTCCTCCTCCAGCTCTTAGCTTAAATTTGCTTTCATGTCTTCTGACCTGCCTCAAGCCATAATACTTCTTACCTTTGCATGGTTCTCTGTGGTTTGCAATTTTCTCATTCAATTCTTGCAGCACCACTCAGAAATCAGACTTATTTTTATTGGACAGGAAATGGCTAGTTAGATAATTTAAATGACTAGTTCTAAATCATTTAGCTGGAACTCACAGTCAGATTTTCTTATAAAAATCAAGTCCTCTGTAAGCATGACAATAAGGAAGTGTACTGCAAAATGTAAATCATACAGCTGTGTTGGATCACAATTTTCATTGATGCTGGGAAAAGACAGCATTAACATGAAAAAATTGTTTGTGTGTCTTGTTTTGGATTGTTGTTCTTCCCCATAGATAAAAGCCTGTCGTGGTAAAAGAGATTCAGGGCAGAGGGAATCTCCACCACAAAGTGTGGTACCATTTCCCAGAGGAGCCAAATGGATGAGAAGCCTTCCACCAGGAAAAGTAAAGCCACATCTCTCATTCTCAGCCTACTTATGGAAGAGTAGAAGCTTATTTCCAGTGCTCTTTATACAACCTTGCTCTCCTTTCTCCTCCTTTTTCCATCAAGCCTCCTCACTGTGAAGACTGTCTCAGTGTAACATTGGACCAGCTCCAGCCTCTCATCCTGTTACTTACTGCTTTTTCCTTAGGGAGCGCTGAGTTATCTATGAGAAATTAGGTCAAATGATCAATAAATCCTTGGACATAAGGAATGAAATGAATCCTGGAAAGGTCATTTTAAACAAACCCACTCACCCATGTATGAATTCCTGCTACAACATACTTGCCCAGGAGTTATTTCCTCTGAGTGTGGAAACTTCCATTAATAGGGAAATAATTCTTTTGCAGGCAACCCATCCTATCCCTGAGCCTATTTGGCCATTAAAAATGCTTTCTTCCAGTATATTTTATGTGTTTCTTCACAAGTTCTCTTTCTATTTCTCTTTAGTCCCAGTTGCCCAAGTATGCAGAGAAAAATTTTAATCTTTCATTCACATGGAAACCCTTTCAATATTGGCCCATTGTTCCACTATGTGGAGACTTTAAAACTGTGTTGCTCTTCTAATAGGACAACTTGTCTGGTAGCATATCACCTACAAACAGTAAAAATGGTTCCCCATATTAGCTTTTTTAAAGCTGAGTATATGTGAAGGCAGAGTTTAGTGACATACATCAAAAATATTTCCAAGTGAAAATTACACTGAGGAGTTAGTGGATGTGCTCATTTATGCACTATCTCTCAGGTATTTTAAAAGAGAACCCTTGGGTATATGATTTGCTTAATTCAAAGCATCTCTCTATGTATAAACTTTCAAACTTTATGGTAAATGAATATACGAAATGGATGAGACCCCAGACTTGAGGCTGGGAGACTCAGGTTCTGTGACTGACTCTTCCTTATCTTCCCCATTCACTTTATTTTGAAACACTGTGACATAAATATCTTCATTTAGTTTGTCCTATATCTTCATGTGCTACCCACACCTCTGAAAAAGGCCTTACTTGATTGTAAGAATCCTCTGAAAAAGGATCTTCTTGACTGTAAGACCTCTGATTTATTACCTTGAAATAAACTAAAGATCATGCCAAAGGAGGGTTATAGCCATGGTTATTTGAGTGAGAAAAAATGGTGAGACTGCATAATATCATCTGAAGTTTTCTCAGATTTAGCAGTGGGAAAAGTGGAAAAAGGCACTCACTGCAGATATTTGTGTTATTCTCTAGGTCCTGAATTCTGTTCGTTACGCTATGGACTGGCTCTCATCATGCACTTCTCAAACTTCACCATGATAACCCAGCGTGTGAGTCTGAGCATTGCAATCATTGCCATGGTGAATAGAACTCAGCAGCCTGGTTTATTCAATACCTCCACAGAAAGACCTCTTGCATTCACCTTCAATCACTCCAACAGATCCATCAAGGAATTTAATACAGCAGAAGTAAGTATAATAGAGAACAAGGCTCTTTGTTGAGAAGGAAAACCCAGTTTGAAAAGAGGACTTGGATCTTGATTCTGTAGTGTACAGAATATGAATTATCAATAACAAACTAAAAACATCTGGAATTATTTTTCTCTGAGATATTGCTTACCTCTGTGATTAGTCTTTCACTGAGATTATTATGATTACAAGGTTGGGGCTGTGACTATTGGAAAAAGTTGTGGATGCTTCTAGAAAGGAACAGATTACTGGATATCTTCAATGAAAAACTATGCACTGTCTCAGTACATCTTTCTGCCTGATTTTTAGCAGTTCTCTGTACCTTTTATTATCCTTGAGCCATTTTACAACTCTAAGTTCTATATATTAACAGTAATAAAATGATTCTTGCCCATAGCTCTGAAAATGAATTTTGTCTTGTGGAAAATCAATTGATACTCTCCTCCACTTCCCCTTCAGTCGAATAAGTCAGTTTTGCCATATATTTAACATCTATTTCAGCATTACTTCCTGCTTATAAGTATGTGGTTCCTTGAATTCTCCTTTGGACCAGTTGTATCATCCTACCAATTCCTCATTAGCCAGTGAGTTAAATAAAATATCACCTGTTCCTCTTATATTTCTATGAGAATAATCATTATACCCCATTTAAATGTTTCCCTTTAAACTATCATTTACTGTACATTTCTAAATGTACAGTAAAATCATCCTCTAATTTTATGATTTTGTTACCTTGGAGCCAGTTTGTTTATAATGACCTCTCTGCCTCGAATCTTTCTTCCATTATACGTTCTACACATTCACACTCCTGTGCGTAAGAATCCAGGATACCTTCAAGTTGCCAACTCCTCTCTTGAAACGCTGCACTTCTCCAGAACCTGGCCCGCTTCTCAGCACACTCATATCTGCTGTCAGTGGCTCAGGAGCAGTCTTTGCTTTGAGCAAGTCAGAGTCCTGGTTAGTTTCTAATCATTGTGTATCATTCCAAATGCTACAAGTCCACTTTTGCTGTATATTTCTTCAGTGACAATGAGTTTTCCTATTTCTCTTTATACAGATCATAGTCATTCTACAAAGAATGGTTCAAGTACTTCTTCCTTCCTGGGACCTTCCCAAATTGTTCTTCCCTCTTCTCAAAGTCCCTATTTTACTGCTGTTGATCCTCAAGCTTGAATTCGGACATGAATCATGTATCTTGCTTTATTTATAGTTATTTTATATTTTGTATTTTATGTTTTGGGGTTCTTCAATTTATACCATGGTGCCATGTATCTAGTGGCTACCAAAAATTATTTATTGGGTTATATCAGAAAAGAAATGTGGTCTTATTAATGTGTAATATGTGTTTTAGGAAGTCAGTTCTGCTAGGATAGACCATGATGCTTAAATTTTATTTTAGGGGCTGATTTTGATAAGCATTCAGTAAAGATGTATTTTGAAGTTTTTTGAAATGAGAATCAGCATGTCACCCAAATTATTTACTAGAATCAAAATAGTTAAAAGGAGATCTTTCACTATATTTCATTTACATCTTCCTATCAACTACCTATATAATCATTTCTTTATCACTTTTCCTCTTCATTTACTCTATTTTGTCTCCATCTAAGAGAATCAACTTAGGAATATAATGGGTTGTTTGGAAAAGTTGGAATATTTAAGTTTAGTAAAAAATGGAGAAAAACCAAAATTAATATTATATAGGAGGGCCAGAATCCAGGTGGCATAGTGGTAAAGAATCTGCCTGCCAATGCAGAAGGCACAGGAGACATAGATTTGATCCCTGGGTCAGGAAGATCCCCTGGAGTAGAAAATGGCAACTGCTCCAGTACTCTTGCCCGAGAAATCCTATGGACAAAGGAGACTGGCAGGCTACAGTCCATGGAGTTACAAAGAGTCAGACACAACTGAGCACAAGCAGCTCTGGCTATAAATTAGATTTTTTTATAAAATAAATTCTTAGTAAAGAATTTTCCTTCCTCCCTCCCCCCATCCCGCCCGACCCCAGGTCTCTGTATATGAATGGAGTCCAGAAACTCAGGGTATCATCTTTAGCTCCATCAACTACGGGATAATATTAACTCTGATCCCAAGCGGCTATTTAGCAGGGATATTTGGAGCAAAACAGATGCTTGGTGCTGGTTTGCTGATCTCCTCCCTTCTCACCCTCTTTACACCACTGACTGCTGACTTTGGAGTGATTCTGGTTATTGTGATTCGGACAGTCCAGGGCATGGCTCAGGTAACCAGTTACTTTCTCATTCTGTGTGGGATGCAGGTTCCTAAATTCTACTGGAGATCGAGTCTTACTAATTGTCATTTCAGGGTATGGCATGGACAGGTCAATTTACAATTTGGGCAAAATGGGCTCCCCCACTTGAACGAAGCAAGCTCACCAGCATTGCAGGATCAGGTAAGGATGAATGTATGGATCACAACTTTCTAATCTGCTTCACCCTACCACATCTTTCTTTCTATGCCTAGGTTGGTTTGGGGGACAGGGAGAAAAGTGCTTTAAAAAAAAATTCAACAATGTAAGACAGTCACACAACAAATAAGATAAATATACCTGTGCTGTAAAGTCACTAAGACTTCAGACAGAAAATACCATTGTGAGCGTTGTGAGGGCAGTCAGAAAAGCATTGTAGGGAAAAGTTTAGAACTTTAAGAGTTTGCGTAAGTGGAAAAAATCAAGTAAACTGTATAAACACCATGTTAGCAAAGATATAAAATGAGAATTAAGACTATCAGTGGTAAAGAGAGAAATCAGGCTTGAAAGTAAAGTTTAAAGAGTGCAGTTTTCTGAGCTCTTTACTCTTCTAAGCTAATAGTCACAACAACCCTGTGATGACTATTTTAAACTCTCATTTTACACAGGAGGGAATTAAAGTATGCAAAGATAAATTAAATTGCCCAGAGGCAAATAGCCAGCAGGTGGTAGAAGTGAGGTTTAAGCCCTGGCAGTTTGGTCCCAGAGTGCACACTCTGGGTCACCACACTGCAGTGCCCTTCTGAGTGTGTAATCATACTAAGGACTAACTTCATCCTTGCTCTTTGCCTTATACTTGAAGAACAGAACTGAGGCTCATAAAGCCTCTCAGCCCTGGTCCAATGAGTGGCTGCATCCTGCAGATTTTTACTACAAAACAACCCTCCTGTATTCTGGCTCCTTCCAGTGTAGTTATCATCTCTGTGAATATTCCCAGTTGGTCTTTCTCCTCTTTGCTTCCTTCAAACCTCCCTTTCCATCAAGCCAAGTTATCTCCTTAAATCATAGGTGGGACATTTTTGCTAATTTGCCTGGGAGTCTCAATGTATTCCTCCATCTTACAGATAAAAATGTTATAACACGGATATAAAGTGCTGTGGTTCATGGAGTCGCAGAGTCGAACACGACTGAGCGACTGAACTGAACTGAAAGATACTTTACCATATGGTCTCCTCCTGCCTTCCCACTTAATATTCCTCTGTAAGCAAGGCTCAGGTCACACTACATGCTAAGTGCACTTAAAGTCTCTCTTTTTCTACAAAAATTCCATCCACCCTACACACCTTAGGGTGTGTAAACAATTTGTTGATTTTATCATCAATTTTAATTTTCTCCTGTCTCATTTCTCCGTATACTTTCATAGAAAATTATAGTTTTACTATCATATTTATATTTCACATTTTTCCCCAAAATTTCATATTGGGACCCATTGAAGGGGTTATAAAATCAATGCAGTAGGTCAAAACAAGTGTTTTAAAATAAAAATGAATAGAATAAAGTAGAAAATTTTGAAGTGAATTTCACACGTTAAGGCTTGGTATTGATTCATGAAACTTCTGTTTGAAGTGTGTGTGTTTGTTTTTGTGTATATGCTGTGTTGCCATGCAAAATACATTTCTTATTGTGAGTCTCTGAAAAATATGTTCAGTCTCAAAGGTCTACAGTGTATTATACTTTAATAGTGAATTTTGTTCATATTCACTGGGCTGAAATCTCCTTAAGGTTAAGGACTTCATCTTATTAGTTTTTGTAAGACTTTCCTTTTCTGTTGCCAATCTCATATTGCCCCTGCCAGAATGTAACTCTAATTATAAAGAAATATTGTGGGCTATGTTTACAGAGAGTTTCTATGACAAATGGGATTTGGATTTGGTCTGTTGGTGTTAAAGGAGCCATTGAAGCGTCAGGTGGCATATCACTATAATTTATTAATTCTAATTATTTTCCATGACTTTACTGGGGGAGATCTGTGAGCTGGAATAAAGTCTCTCATTACCCAGTAATTCTAAATTTGCCACCTCAGTGTTGGGATAACATCTAGGGAAGTCATTCAACCATTGCTATTTTCCTCAGTTTTTTTTTTTTTTTAATTCCTCTTCTCTTCAGGGGCAGCATTTGGGTCCTTCATCATTCTCTGTGTGGGGGGACTAATCTCCCAGGCCTTGGGCTGGCCTTTTATCTTCTACATTTTTGGTGAGTCACTTTCTCTTAAATCCTAACATTTCCATTTCCCAGGCATTTGTTCTCATGCTTACATCACCCATGACCCATATTCTTCCCATTTGAGAGAAAATGCATCTTTATGGTGCTGACTTCTGAGAAATCAAGAGTGCAACCTTACATGCTCACCTCAGGCTTCTTAGAATCTCTGCCACCACATCTAAAATGCCACATTTAATTGCCGCATGTGGTTAAGATGTCAAAGCTGGTAAAGCACATTTTCAATTTGTCTTCATATTTTCCTATAATTATTTCTGCCAAGGTACCCTTAACCTATTCTCTACCAGAATAGAGAATATTCTCTACCTATTCTCTTGCAAAGTTCGAATTAAATGTCCCCTTCCATATGGGGATTTCCAAATCTTATCCCATCAGATTAAGCCTTTCTGTCCTCTGTGATGGTTACTGATAATTTCTTTTCTAGGCTGTGTTGGCATGTAATTATTTATGTCCCCTTTTTCCTCTCCACTAGCCTGTGAGATGATTGAGGCAAGAAATCTATTCCATAATTTTTTCATCACTTTGGTACTATCACAATGCCTAACCTGTAGCTTTACAAATAAAATAATGGATAAATCCAGTAATTAGAGGGAATTTAAAGAACATTAATCCACAGAGTCTTTAAAATAGAATCTTTTCAAGTGACAAATCTCAGAAATGAGACAAGTTTCCATCTTTTTGTTTTAACTAATTGGTATCATTCAATATGGTTCTAGCTAGTATGACTTTCTCATTAATGATGCTACTCCCAAGTCAATTTTGGTCCACACATGTTAATCAGGTACTGTTAAGAAATATTTTTCTGAAAATCCATAATGGATATATCATTTGAATATGATAACACTATCTTTTGCAAATGTGTTGGAAATTTTTCCTTGCCACACCAATTTTATGCATCCATTGGAGTCTGAAGAGTAATTAATCAGCTATGCAAAGGTATGTCATGCTCCTGCTTTCTCCAGAGGGCTCTGACATTGTGAAATGGCATTCTACATTTAGTCAAAAGGAGATTTGTAGATAGGTTGAAATGGAAAATGGTAAAATTTAGGTCCTTATGGTGAAATAACCATGAATTAACAAGTGTGTTTTGGGGGGAGATATGCTGCTTCAGAGGAAACTCTCTTCCCCCAGCTCACAAATCTACCTGAAAACTAACTGGGTCCTGGCTTCCCAGGTAGCATTGGCTGTGTCTGCTGTCTCCTGTGGTTCACAGTGATTTACGATGACCCCTTGCATCACCCATGCATAAGCATCAGGGAAAAGGAACACATCGTGTCTTCACTGGCTCAACAGGTACCGTGCAACCCTTCACTTGTGGACCACACACCTACCTCCAGGGTAGGGTGTGGGGCTCTCAGGAGAGGCACCCTCTGACCTGTCCTAATACCCATGTTGATAAGATGTTTCCTTTCAGTCCAGTTCTCCTAGACGATCTGTCCCCATAAAGTCTATGGTCAGATGCCTACCACTTTGGGCCATTTTCACGGGGTTTTTCAGCCATTTCTGGTTATGCACCATAATCATAACATACCTACCAACGTATATCAGTTCTGTGCTCCATGTCAACGTCAGAGACGTGAGTATGCTTCCTGTACTTTTATGAACATTAATGCTAAGAGGAGAAATAGTTCTCTGCCGCCTACTACATTTTGGCTTTGCATATAATCACTCTTTTAACCCTCACAATGATTGAGAGGTTTTGTAATGATTCCCATTGCATAGGTGTATAAATGAGGACACGTAGAGGGAGAAGACTTCCCTGGATTACACAATTACTCAGTGATTGAGCTACTGCAGTATCTGTGTTTTTAACCACTATGAAACGTTGCCATGCTAGCTGATGCTTCAGTTTCCTTTAGAAATGAATTGTGCTCTCTCTGGAGACCAGTATAATGCAAGTGCTGGCCGTCTTACCTGAGACAGTGTTCTTCTTATAGAAAATGATGCCAATTTCTTTAAAACAACTCAGAGTATCAGGAGGGTGGGCTAATGGTTGGTCTGTGTCACTAATAAAATCTGGTGCCATATGTACCCTTATAACTACTCACTCTATACATTTCCCTCCTTCAGAGTGGGGTTCTGTCCTCCCTGCCTTTTATTGCTGCTGCGAGTTGTACAATTCTTGGAGGTCAGTTGGCAGATTTCCTCCTGTCCAGGAATCTTCTTAGATTAATCACTGTCCGAAAACTCTTTTCATCCTTAGGTAAGTCTAGGCAAAACTCACTTAACAAATCCCTTTTCCACACATGGTCAGAGGTTCCTGACAGTGTGTCCCCATTGCCCAGGGCTCCTCCTTCCATCACTATGTGCTGTGGCCCTCCCTTTTGTGGCTTCCAGTTACACAACAACCATTATTTTGCTGATACTTATTCCTGGGACCAGTAACCTGTGTGACTCTGGATTCATCATCAACACCTTAGATGTTGCCCCCCGGTAAGATCATTACCTGTTTGTCCCTTCCCCAGGCCTTTCTGGAGGTTTAGACTCAGTCTTTTTGTAACTCCTTCTTGTTTTTGACATGCACAAATTGATGGCAGAGTACTAACAAACAGCCAGATATGTCAGTATGTGGCCATGACTTAAGGCATTTTTAGAGCAATGGTGCCCAATCTTGGCTGATAACATTTAGGTGAAAAACTTCCCTGGATTCCCCACTTGAGACTGGACTGTGTGTTCTAGGAAAGGACCCATGCGTATGTGTTTTGGAAAAGCTTCCATAGTGCTGATGATATTAGCTACCATATACATATGTATATATATATATATATATATATGCTTGCCATGAGCCGAACCCTATTTAAAGGACTTCTCACACATCAACCCCCTCTGATAGCTCAGTTGGTAAAGAATCTGCCTGCAGTGCAGGAGACCCCTGTTCAATTCCTGGATTGGGGGAAGATCTGCTGGAGAAGGGATAGGCTACTCACTCTAGTATTCTTGGATTTCCCTTGTGGCTCAGCTGGTGAAGAATCCATCCAAAATGTGGGAGACTTGCGTTCGATCCCTGGGTTGCGAAGATACCCTGGAGAAGGGAAAGGCTACCCACTCCAGTATTCTGGCCTGGAGAATTCCATGGACTGTGTAGTCCATGGGGTTGCGAAGACTCTGACACGACTGAGTGACTTTCACTTTCACTCTCATACATCAACACATCTGATCTGCACAATTACATGCCTTATTGGTATCTTCACTTTATAAGAGATAGATGATAGAGGCACAAGAAAGTTAAGTGACATGCCTGAGGTCATGCAAAGGCAGTCAGGATTTGGACCCAAGCCATCTCTCCAGAGTCTGTTGTCTTGTCCCCTGCTCTAACTGCCTGCTATACTAAGATACTGGGGTGGGAACCTGGGCTTCCAGGAGACAGAACTGCTTCCTAGCTGTTGAGCTGGTGCTGTGGCTTCCCAGATGGTGCAGTGGTGAAGAATTCGCATGCCAATGCAGGAGACACAGGAGACTCGGGTTCAATCGCTGGGTTGGGAAGATCCCCTGGAGTAAGAAATGGCAACCTACTGTAGTATTCTTGCCTGGGAAATCCCATGGACAGAGGAGCCGGGTGGGCTACAGTCCATGGGGTCCCAAAGAGTCAGATGTTGAGTTGATAGATAAGTGACTTCAGGATTTGCAAACTGATATTGCCTGAGCTGTGTTGAAGTGAACAAAAAATTTGCAGTAGTCTAAA
Organism: Bos grunniens; assembly: GCF_055505025.1. Taxonomy (NCBI): domain Eukaryota; kingdom Metazoa; phylum Chordata; class Mammalia; order Artiodactyla; family Bovidae; genus Bos; species Bos grunniens. The sequence continues at coordinate 33,553,702 of NC_141187.1, forward strand.
TGACTTTGCTATTAGAGCTGAACGGCATTAGTGTTGAGTTACTGAAAAGATGTAGGCAGCTTTCTATATAAAATCATCTATAAAATCATCTCTCCACAGATATGCAAGTTTCCTCATGGGAATCTCAAGGGGATTTGGGCTCATTGCAGGAATCATCTCTTCCACTGCCACCGGATTCCTTATCAGTCAGGTTGGGCCAGTTTATTGAACATCTGCAAGTGGCAGGTATCGTTTTAGGCACTGGGGATTCACAACTGGGCCCCTGTTCTCAAGGACTATGTGATCTGATGGGGAAAATCAACATCAATATCAGCACAATTGTTCTGTTTGTAGGGGACTCTAAGTCAGACACTGGTAAGTCAGATTTCCCAGGGAAAGAGAAGTATAAGCTGAATTTCTAAAAAAAATGAATAGCTGTTAGATTGATAAAAATGAGCAGTTTGGGCAGAGAAAATAACACATGTGACTTCCTAGAGAAAAAAAGAATGAAACAGCTCTTATGACTAGAGTGAATGATACATGTCAAGGATAATAGATGAAGTCACAGGAGCAAAAGGGGAAAGTTACAAAAAGTCTGTTCATGTTAATCCCAATTTCTAAAAAAATTATGAAACGGAAACACAAATGGTCCCAAGACCAACTTAAAGAGAGTTTAAATCATGGGTTAAACAAATGGCTGTGAGACAAAGCAGGGAGGATGGCCCATGAGGCTTGCTCAGTACCAAGTGTGGGCTGGTAGGGAAGATGGAAAGGCAGAACCAGGCTGGGATGGCAGGATAGGCATGAGTCAACTTACCAAAAACAAAAACAAAAAAATCGTTTTAATACATCTCTAGGTGACCTATTTTCAGGTTACTTTTTTACCAAATTGCTAGGAATCCACTGTGACTATAATGTCAGAAATAAACTATGACTTACAAGGGTTTCAAGAGGAGACTCATACAGTCAGACCAAATATGACTCACATCATATTGAGGTGTCCATTCAGGGGGTTATTGCAATTGATGTCAACAGCCAAAAACAGAAGAGTGACGATCTCCAAGCTGTTATTTTAGGCATAATTTAAATGAGTAATACAATATTTTCAAGACTCTAGATCCAGATTTCTAGAAAAATATTAGTATATGTTGATTTGGGGGGGCTTGAAGAAAAATTATTCCAAGTCAGAACCCAGTGTGCTTTTTAGCATCCTCTTGTTTCCAACAGTTTCACCAAACTTCCTTTGAGAATTCAAGGTGTTAAGTGGTTATTGCATATCATTCCCTAGTTTCTTATGATCAGTGTTGCAATATACAAAATGGAGGCTTTCTAGAACTGATGGAGAAACAACTCTGAGGCTGATAATTCTGATTTTTGGTGGTGTTTTTTGTTTTTTGTTTGTTTTTTTTTTTTTTTGCCTCCAGGATTCTGTGTCTGGTTGGAGGAATGTATTTTTCCTAGCTGCTGCTGTCAACATGTTTGGCCTGGTTTTTTACCTCACATTTGGACAAGCAGAAATCCAGCACTGGGCCAAAGAAAGGACTCTCACCCGTCTCTGAGGATATAGTTGCAAACTTAAATGTAGTACTTTGCATTAACTTTTCAACATTTTTTTACTTATTGTTATTCTTGGCCACAGACTTAGCAGTTCTCAATTTTGGTTGCATGTTCAATTTCCCTGGGGAGTCTCTAAAACATCCAGGTGAATGGGATCTACTCCAGAGATTCTGAATGAATTGGTCTGGGGTAGAGCCCAGATATCACTAGTTTTTACTCCCCAGTATTTGTAACACACACCCAGGGTTTACAACTGCTGGGAAAACCTGAAACATCAATCTTGTTGCCTTTGAATTTTCCTTTTTGGAAAGAACTAGAAAAATAAAAATCTGTGAGAAAATAATCACTGATGAGTACCTTCATGGGGGTTATTATAGGTGCCCAAAATATCTACTATATCCATGCTGCTGCTACTGCTAAGTTGCTTCAGTCGTGTCTGACTCTGTGCGACCCCATAGACGGCAGCCCACCAGGCTCCACCATCCCTGGGATTCTCCAGGCAAGAACACTGGAGTGGGTTGCCATTTCCTGCTCCAATGCATGAAAGTGAAAAGTGAAAGTGAAGTCGCTCAGTCATGTCTGACTCTTTGCAACCCCATGGACTACAGCCCACCAGGCTCCTCCGTCCATGGGGTTTTCCAGGCAAGAGTACTGGAGTGGGGTGCCATTGCCTTTTCCGACTATATCCATAGTCGTATGTTATATAGCTCAGCACAGAATATAATTTTAAGGCTGTAATCCACAGAATTAACATTTTTATTGTTTTTATACATTGAGAAATATGGATGCTTATTTATGTGGTTACATTATATTAAAATTCACATGCTAAAATTAAATAGGTCATTTTAAAATTATTTACACTAGGATTATTTCCATCATGCAAAATAGATATTTACTTATCTAACTATTTCCAGGAGATTAACAGCCAGGAAATGACAAGGAGATTAAATTAGATTAGCTAAAGATCATAGGAGAGAGCAGATAGAATTGGAAAACCTATAATGTAAAAAGAATGAATGTGAAGGGAGGCAATGTGGTAACTTTTAGAGAACATAATGAGATAGTTTGGACCATAGAGTGAAAATTGGAGGAAGGCAACAAAGACATTTTCAAATGAAATGAAGGTTTAAATGGAAGAGAAGAAACCTAAAGACATAAGATGTAAGAAATCATAGAACAATATCACACACCAGAGAAATTCTTTTCAAGATTAAAAAAGATCATTTGACCTTTTTTAGAGTTTCCTTATTTTCTCAAGAGTCTCAGATAGTCATCATCGACCCCAAGAGGAATTAATTCTGACTCCTAGTATTTAAAACACACCCTCTAGGCTGTCTCTACACAAAGAGCTGATGTCGGTTTTGCTATGGCCATCATAGAGGAGAAATTCTTAGCATGTTTAGAAGCCAAGTAGAACCACAGGAACTAGAACCTTGGGCTAATTTAGAAGACAATGAGAATCTCCTAATACAAATCAATGGATGTTTTTGAGCTAGTGCTTTAAAGGAATCTGATTGCCAGGCTCTGAGGGTGATGCTGAGATGAGAACATTCTGACTGTCTTCTGGGTATTTACAGTTTAGAGAGGAAGGAGAGTTTGTAGTAAACCAAAAGAAGAATAAAAGAGAGGAGTAGTAAAATGGATGGGAAAATTGAACACAGGAAAAAAAGAGAAAAAATCTAGACTACCCAATAGGCAAATGTTTTGAACAAGGACTTCATAAAAGAAAAATTCAAGTGGTCTATATGTATAAATTGGCCCTCAACTTCCTTAGACTTTTGAGAAATGAACATCAAAACCACAGTAAGATACCACTACATGCTTAACAGAAAGGGAAAAATAAAAGAAAATGGAAAACAGCAAACACTGGCAAGATGTGAAGCAACTGGAACTCTCACACCCTATGACTGTGAGTATAAAAGAAATCGGGGAAAGTTTCTTGGTGATATCTCCTAAAGCTAAATTTAGACATTCCAATGATTTAGACATTTCACTTAGAAATGTACACAGATATTTGGAAAAAGATGTACAACAATGTTCATAGGAGCACTATTTATAATAGCCCAACAGCAAACAACTTAATTGTCAAGAGAAAGATGATTTAAAAATTATGGTCTATTCTTACGGCAATGAGAATAAATAGACCACAATATGCAACACCATGGACACATCTCATAAACACATTTTAAGTGAAACAAGACAAAAGTTACCTTCTTTGGGGAGTTTAAATAGAGTTTGGGGGGGAATGAATACACATATATGTATGGCTGAGTCCCTTTGCTGTTCACCTGAGACTATCACAACCTTGTTAATCAGCTATAACCCAATATAAGATAATAAGTCAGTAAAAAGGGAGGAGTACTCAGTAGGGAGTAATAAGAATCTAAAACAAAGTTTAAATAGAGTTTTGTTTTTAAAAACAGACAAAACTAATTATTAAAAATCAAGATAAGGATTCCCCTTGGGTAAGAGAGGGAAGTACTGGTAACAGAGGCTCCTGAGGTACTGGTAATAATCCATTACTTGGGTGCTAGTCACCTGGGTGTTTTTACTTTGTGAAAAGTGTACATTTATGATTTGTACATTTTTATGTGTATAAAAAATAAAACATTTACTTAAACTCCATGTTTCACCCACTTCAAAGTTTCTCTTCTCTCTTCAGCTTAGGTCTGACAAACAGACACCTGGGAAGGAGCCCTGGTCTCTACTTTCCCATTCTCCCTGATCCTCTGCTTCCTCCTTCTTTGCCCAATCCACCAGCATCAGAGCAGGAGGCGGCAGGGCAGTCTCTGTTGTCAGATTCTGGATTAAAGTCTAAGTTCTTGAACAGCAAAATGAGCGAGCTCAGGCTTCCCAAGAAACCCTATCCCTGGAAGCATCGGTTGTCTTCGGAGGTAAAGGTAAGAATAATTGCTCAGCATTTCTAGGCTTTCTGAGCACTTGCTTTGATTATTGCTGAAAAATAACATCTGTGTGTCAGAGACACTTCAGTTATCTTTTTCCATTTGATGGTCTGAAACAGTTACCCTCCACATTTCCTAAGGTCTTCAGAATAGATGCATTGTGGTTGATAGGAAGCATCACTAATCCATCTCCCCCATCCCAAAGAGTTGTTTCTAACATTAATGATTCTTTTCTAATATTCATTTCTAACATTTAATGTAAATTAATTTGCTTTTCTCAAAAATCATATTGATACCTATTGAATGAGATGATCTGCTTCTCTTTGATTATTAAATATTGTACCTTAATACAGTTCTTAATGTTGAGCAAACTGTTTCTCGAGTATTCTTTTGATAAGACCACAGAATCTGATTCACTGATGGTTTCTTCAGGACTTCTACTGCTTTACTGGTATATGACATTGACTCTGGATGCATGAGTGTTATGTCTGGATATGGGGCTTATGCTGATTTCAAAACAAGAAAGGAGAACTTTCCTTATTCCCCAATACTCTGAAAAAATTAACTAGAATGGAAATTTTATTATTGTTATTATTATCTGAAGGCTTGAAAGCATTGGTTTATAATTATATAGGCTTAAATCCCATGGATAGAGGAGCCTGGCAGGCTACAGTCCATGGGGTTACAAGAGTCAGGCATAACAGTGACTAAACCACCACCAAAGCTACTTTGAGAAGAGTTCTTTGATAAGAGCCTTTATTTCCTTCGTGTTATGGGCCTGTTAAAGGGCTCTATATTTTCTTCCATCTGTTTTGACAACTTAAGATATGTTAGAACATCATCCATTTTATACATAATTTTATTTGCAAAATATTCGTGTGTTATCAATTATCTTTTTATAATATATTCATGTTTTTCTATAGCTGAGGTTTGAGTTTCTTTTGTACCTCTGACATGATGCCTGTGTGCTTTCTTTCTGCTTCTTCATTAGACCACTTAGTGATTTATTTATTTCAAAGAGAGTTTGTCTCTTATTTTTTAATATGTTAGCCTTATCTTTTGTCATTCTTGCTTCCTGTTTCCCTTTGTTTTACTTATAAATTTTGTTTTGACTATTTTTATTGAAATGAAACAATTTAAGGCAGAGAGGAAGACTTTAAGTCCTCTTGTGTGGGAAGGTTACATTTTGCTGTGTTGTGCCTCCAGATTTATTGTTATCTTAATGCTTTATTTCTCAAGTTAATAACCGATGGAGTAAAAGGTGAATAATGTCTCAGTGCTACTCACTGGTACACTGAGATTATCTGAACGTCTCACTTAAGTACAGCGCCTTGGCTTCATTGCCGTTCTCTGAAATTTTGCTGTAACTTGTTGCAGTTAATGTACTAGTGTCTTGTTAAGTACTTTGCATATGAGAATTGCCTTCTATTGAATATCATAAATGTCACTGTTATCTGAACTTAATTCAAGGGTCACTAGGGTGAGGCAAGCCAGGTGCCAGGAACCTCTTTCTCAGGCTCATTTTGTGCAAGAACAGAATTGGCATATGAGAGTATCTCCTTAATTTTGTACCATGGGCACCTCTTACTTACGTTAGCCTAGCCCTAGCCACTAACATTTTTTTTTCATGAACTCACTCCCTGCATCCACTTCTTCTGAATATATTTCAGTGGAGATATTTTAAAACAGTACTTGAATATTCCTGAGTCCCATAATAGTGAATAATTTCTTTTTTCATAGGAATACTATCATTATGGAACCTCAATACATTAAAATATTAACAGCCAGTATTGACTTCCTTCAAGTCTTTTCTTGTATCTAATATAATAATGAAGTCTGATCAGCCAGCTAACTTTTGTAGGAGAGGTATATTTAGACTCAGTGGTATAAGATTCTATCTTTAACCTAAATTCCATACTTTGACCAAGATGTTCCAAGATGTTAATCACTTCCAGTTGATGTTGCCTTGAACAATATCAATGATTTGCTTTTCATCTAGTGGTCTTAGAGTTTCCTTCAATTTTGTTTTAATTAGTGATTCTTCTCTGTTTGTTGAAAATCCTTCATCTATTTATCAATATGCTAGAACCTTATATCTGTCTTCTAATTTCTGCTGACTTTTATCCTTGGATCTTTTACTTTGTTTTCTCCATGGAATTCTCAGTGCCAAAAGCACATGAACACATTTCCTTAGGGAGCTTCATCAAGCTCCCTAAGTTCCAATTTATTTCCTAAAATTTCCTGAAAATATGCCTGCTGCTGCTGCTGCTGCTGCTAAATCGCTTCAGTCGTGTCCGACTCTGTGCGACCCCATAGACGGCAGCCCACCAGGCTTCCCTGTCCCTGGGATTCTCCAGGCAAGAACACTGGAATGGGTTGCCATTTCCTTCTCCAAAGCATGGAAGTGAAAAGTGAAAGTGACGTCGCTCAGTCATGTCTGACTCTTTGCGACCCCATGGACTGCAGCCTACCAGGCTCTTCCGTCCATGGGATTTTCCAGGCAAGAGTACCGGAGTGGGGTGCCATCACCTTCTCCGGAAAATATGCCTATGTTCACACTATCCCTCTTTCTATTAAAAAAAAAATAGTATCCACACCTTTTTTTGTGGAGCGATACTTAGAGTATAAACAAAGAGTTTCCAAATATTGGTTTGGGGATTACCTGTTAATGATTAATATTCATCTGGCTTTTGGTTCTCCTGCCTTTTCTTGTCTGCTGTGTGTAGCTCTTATTATAGGAGAAGATTGGTCAGAGTTGGAATGTTCTGAGTTCAGAACTGAAGCAAGGCAGGTTAGATAACTAGTTCTTTCAAATGAAGCTGGACTATTTTCCTGGAGTGCCAAGTTTCAAGATGTATTTGATAAAATCCTCCAACAAAAAAACTTAGATGGTTACTTTTTTATTAAAATCAAATCATGTCATGAAATATTTATTCTAATTGAAGTCATTCCTCATTTTATTTTATCTGGTATGTGCTTAGTCGCTCAGTCATGTCCAGCTCTTTGTGACCCCATGGACTGTAGCCCATCAGGCTCCTCTGTCCATGGGATTCTCCAGCCAAGAATACTGGAGTGGGTTGCCATGCCCTCCTCCAGGGGAACTTCCCAACTCAGGGATCAGCCCAGGTATCCTGAATTGCAGGTGGACTCTTAACCATCTGAGTGACCAGGGAAGCCCCCCGCCTTTTTTTTTTTTTTTGGATACTGCTTAAAAATAGACAATTTGTATAGAGAAGTGGTTTTCAAACTGTTTTGATTGTGTATCACATAAAAAATTTTAAAAACTTCAGGTACTCTGCTGAATATTTTAAACTTGACATCTAAAACTTCTCATCAAAAATAGAAATGACTTGCTTTGTAAATAAAAGAAAATATTTTATCTTATAAGATGTTTAATATTTTAGGCCATGCAGCCTTCTTGAGCTAAAGTAGTGGCAGGGACAGATACAGTTCCTGTCCATTTGATATAGAGGAAAACAATAAGTAAACTACATATTGTGTGGAAGCAATCAATGCTAAGGAGAAAAATTAAACAGGGAAGAAGGACTCATTGACAAGTTGACATTTGGTTAAAGTCCTACAGAGGGGAGGGAAAGGGGGAAAGTAGATTCTAAGTCAATCACCTACTACAATTAGGATGAGAACTAAGGGAATGTAATGTAGAAGAATTTGAATGATTGGAAGAAGGACAGGGTGGCTAAAGAAGACCTCACTGATTCTATTTATTTGGCTGTGCTGGGTCTTCACTGCTGCACAGGCTTTTCTCTAGTTGCAGGGAGCAGGAGTTACTCTCTAGCTGTGGTGTGCAGGTTTCTCATTGCTGTGGCTTCTCTTGTTGTGGAGCACAGGATCCAGGGCCTTCAGACTTCAGTAGTTGTGGTTCCAGGGCTCTAAAGCATAGGCTCAATAGTTGTGGTGCATGGGCTTAGTTGCTCCACACATGAGTGTCTCCTGCTTTGACAGGTGGATTCTTTATCACTGAGCCACCAGGAAAGCCCAGGAAAACCTCACTGAGAAAGTCACCATTGAGTTGAACTGAGCACTGTAAGTTGGTAAGAATTACTAGATAAAGAAAAACAAGACAAAATAAGCAGCATGAATAAAAAATAAAAATAAAAACAGTAACATAATAGCCAATATTTGTGGAGTGCTTATTATGTGCCAGCTAATTCTTACAACAACCCAACAAGTAGGTAGTATTTTTGACCCTAATTCTATGTTGAGGCAACAGGGGCAAAAAAAAAGATGTTCATAACAGGATTTAGAATCCTGGCAGTCTTGTTGGATCTTAACAATCAAGAAAATTTGGAAGACATGAAATGGTTCTTTTCAGAAACTGAAGATAGCAAGGATTTTGAGAAAGGATATAAGTTGACACCATTGTAGAAGTGAATGGCTTTTGGTTTATGATGCTATGCAGGATGCTGAGAATCTTCTTAGTGTGCAACCAGTGTTTTAAGAGAACTTGTAGAGAAATAGCTAAGGGTTGGGAGAAAATTTAATCCAAACAAATCTTGCTTTAGCTAAAATGGCTCTACTTACAAGATAAAAGGTTTGGCATTTGACTTTAAATGAAGGCTAGTGAGGCTAATTAATGAAAAGCTTTCAGAACACACTGGGAGCACAAAGTAACCAGAATTTATGTGCTCTCCAAGTGTGCATGAGTAGTGTGTGTGGGAGGAAGCCTGAGGTTAATGCCTACTTATCTTGCAGGTTGGCCTGTTTCTGTCCTAAAATCAATTTTCCCCACTGACGAGGTTATCAAGAGCCCTAACTAAGCACTGCAGCAGCATTTGGAAGGGGTGGCTTTTGGTGGGTGGTTGCCTGACTAAGCTGTGTGGTGATCAGGCTCTGTACCTGGATCCATCATGTTCAGGTCTCCTGGTTCTCCAGTGTGCCTGAAAGGGACCCCTGGTTTCCTTATAAATTGAGTAGGTTCTCTTATATGCTTTGCTACTGAAAACTCTTATGTGGTCTGGGCTTTTCTCCACTTCTGTTTAATTTGTTTTCCAGCACATAATTTGGCATTGAATATGTCACTACTGCTGGCTCAGCAATTCCAAGGTCACTGCCCTTTTGCTCCATAAAAGGATTTCATAGCATCTGCCAGCCTGCTCCCTATTTTATACTTGGACTTCAGCATTGCCATTTCTCCCCTCAGGTGTTACAACCTCTCTTTTCCCCTTCCCCATGTGTTATTGGCTTTTTACAAACTCTTCCTTTCCATAGACTTGTATTTTCCTTGATTGTAATCATCCCACTTATCCAGAAGCACCTGCAAACCTTAATTCTTTGCGGTCATCAAATCCTAGGACTCTCCACTAGTCATAATATATATTCCCAACTCCCAAACCAGCATAGTCTTCCATATATTTCCTCCATTGTACATGCTTTCCCACCTGGAAACTTTTATACAAACACTCCTTTCCCTAGGAAGCCTTATAAAATAATCCCAAGCTGAGTCAGTCATATGTTGGTAATTTGACTTCTGGTTCCTCTGCCTTTTCTAAATCCAGCTTGTACATCTGGAAGTTCTTGGTACATGTACTGCTGAAGACTAGCTTGAAGGATTTTGAGCATAATCTTGCTGGCATGTGCAATGAGTGCAATTGCATGGTAATGTGAACATTCTTTGGCATTGCCTTTCTTTAGGACTGGAATGAAAACTGAACTTTTCCAGTCCTGTGACCACTGCTGCATTTTCCAAATTTGCTGGCATAATGAGTGCAACACTTTAACACCATCATCTTTTAAGATTTGAAATAGCTTACATTTATTGTAAAGTTCTACACCTTTATTTGTGCTATTTGAATGTAATCTCCTAGAGGGTGGTAACCATCTTTTCCTTTTCAGCTTTTAACAAATAGCCTGACACAAAATGGATATATGATAATATTTTGAATGCTACATAACTGAATGAATATTTCAGGATTCCCTGGTGCTCTCAAAGGTTTGTAATATAAGAGAAAAAGAAATATCTTAAAGTACTTGCCTTAAATTTTACCTACACTGTGATTCCCAACACAATGGAAAAGCAAGTAGGGGTAAAAAAAAAACAAGGAAAATAAATCATATTGAAATTTGGGGGGTGGGAAGATGTGAGGATGATGAATCTTGGGCAAATTTCCTGTTTTCGAAGTTTATTTGAAATAATATTCAACTTTTTTTAATGTATACTAGTATATTTAAGAGGCTGAGGCTGAGCCAAAGTGGAAACAATGCCCAGTATGGTTGCATCTGGTGGTAAAAGTAAAGTCTGATGCTGTAAAGAATAGCATAGGACCCTGGAATGTTACATTGATGAATCAAGGTAAATTTATTGTGGTCAAGCAGGAGATGGCAAGAGTTAACATTGATATTTTAGGAATCTGTGAACTAAAATGGATGGGAATGGGAGAATTTAGTTCATATGACCGTTATATCTACTACTTTGGGCAAGAATCCCTTAGAAGGAACGGAGTAGTTCTCATAGTCAATAAAAAAAGCCTGAAATGCAATACTTGGTTACAATCTCAAAAATGACAGAATGATCTTGGTTCGTTTCCAAGGCAAACCATTCAATATCACAGTAATCCAAGTTGATGCCCTAACCTCTAATGCTGAAGAAGCTGAAGTTGAATGATTCTACGAAGACCTAAAAGACCTCATAGAACTATCACCAAAAAAAGATGTCCTTTTCATCATAGGAATGCAAAAGTAGGAAGTCAACAGATACCTGGAATAACAGGCAAGTTTGGAGTACAAAATGAAGCAGGGCATAGGCTAACAGAGTTTTGCCAAGAGAATGCACTGGTCATAGCAAACACCCTCTTCCAACAACACAAGAGACAACTCTACACATGGACACCACTAGATGGTCAATACCAAAATCAGATTGATTATATTCTTTGCAGCCAAAGATGGAGAAGCTCTATACAGTCAGCAAAAACAAGACCAGGAGCTGACTGTGGCTCAGATCATCAGCTCCTTACTTCAAAATTCAGGCCTGAATTGAAGAAAGTAGAAAAAACCATTAGGCCATTCAGATATGACCTAAGTCAAATCCCTTATGATTGAACACTAGAGATGATGAATAGATTCAAGGGACTAGATCTGGTAGACAGAGTGCCTGAAGAACTATGGGCGAAGGTTCGTAACATTGTATGGGAGGTGATGACCAAAACCATCTGCAAGAATAAGAAATACAGAAAGGCAAAGTGGTTGTCTGAAGAGCCCTTACAAATAGCTGTGAAAAGAAGAGAGATGAAAGGCAAAGGAGAAAGGGAAAGATATATCCAACTGAATGCAGAGTTCCAGAGACTAGCAAGGAGAGATAAGAAAGCCTGTTAAGTGACCAATGCAAAGAAATAGAGAAAAACAATAGAATGGGAAAGGCTAGAGGTCTCTTTAGGAAAATTAGAGATACCAAGGGAACATTTCATACAGAGATAGGCACAATAAAGGACAAAAACGGCAAGGACCTAACAGAAGCAGAAGATATTAAGAAGAGGTGGCAAGAATACACAGAAGAACTATACAAAAAAGCTCTTAATGACCAGTTAGCCACAATGGGGTGGTCACTCACCTATAGCCAGACATCCTGGAGTGTGAAGTCAAGTGGGCCTTAGGAAGCATTACTATGAACAAAGCTAGTGGAGGTGATGGAATTCTACCTGAGCTGTTTCAAATCTTAAAAGATGATGGTGTTAAAGTGTTGCACTCAAAAAAAAAAAAAAAGTGTTGCACTTATTATGCCAGCAAATTTGGAAAATGCAGCAGTGGTCACAGGACTGGAAAAGTTCAGTTTTCATTCCAGTCCTAAAGAAAGGCAATGCCAAAGAATGTTCACATTACCATGCAATTGCACTCATTGCACATGCCAGCAAGATTATGCTCAAAATCCTTCAAGCTAGTCTTCAGCAGTACATGTACCAAGAACTTCCAGATGTACAAGCTGGATTTAGAAAAGGCAGAGGAACCAGAAGTCAAATTACCAACATATGCTGGATCAGAGAAAAAACAAGGGAATTCCAAAAAAAACATCTATTTCTGCTTCATTGACTATGCTAAAGCCTTTGACTGTGTGGATCACAACAATGTGGATGGGAACACCAGATCACCTTACCTGGCTCCTGAGAAACCTGTATGCAGAATAAGAAGCAACAGTTAGAACTGGACATGGAACAACAGACTGGTTCCAAATTGGGAAAGGAGTACATCAATGCTGTATATGGTCACCTTGCTTATTTAACTTATATGCAGAGTACATCATGTGAAATGTCAGGCTGGATGAATCACAAGCTAGAATCAAGATTGCTGGGAGAAATATCAACAACCTCAGATTCTGTCCTTTATTATGCCCATCCTTGCATGAAATGTTCCCTTGATATCTCCATTTTTTTTTTTTTTTTGAAGAGATCTCTAGTCTTTCCCATCCTATTGTTTTCCTGTCTTGTTTGCATTGTTCATTAAGGAAGGCATTCTCATCTTTCTTTGCTAGTCTCTAGAACTTTGCATTCAGTTGGGTATATCTTTCCCTTTCTCCCTTGCCTTTTGCTTCTCTTCTTTCCTCAGCTATTTGTAAAGCCTCCTCAGACAACTACTTTGCCTTCTTGCATTTCTTTTTCTTTGGGATGGTTTTGGTCACTGCCTTCTGTACAGTGTTACAAACCTCTGTCCATAGTTCTTTAGGCACTTTGTCTACTGTATCTAATCCCTTGAATCTATTCATCACCTCCACTGTATAATCATAAGGGGTTTGATTTAGGTCATACCTGAATGGTCCAGTGTTTTCCCTACTTTCTTCAATTTAAGACTGAATTTTGCAATAAGGAGCTGATTATCTGAGCCACAGTCAGCACCAGATCTTGTTTTTACTGACTGTATAGGGCTTCTCCATTTTTGGCTGCATTTTTATTTAGGATTGGTAATTAAAAATGCAATCCAATTTTGAATGTCACTTTTATATCTGTCAAACTGGCTAAACTCTCTCATTAGTGATAATAATTCATGTATATATTTTTATTTTTCTATATAGAAAATCATATCATCTATTGATAATTATAGTTTTACTTCTTTTCCAATCATTTCATATTTCTTTCTTGTGTTATTATGTTGGCTAGAATTTCCAGTACAGTGTTAAAAATGTGATAAAGCACCTCTCTTATGTACCTGATATTAATAGGAAAGTTCACCTTTGAGTGGAATGTTTTCCTAGCTTTTATATATACTATTTAATTTCAATTTAATTTAAATTTTATTTGTATTTTGTTCTACTCCAAGTTTGCAGGGAATTCTTTCCCTTTTCATTCTGTTGACTTGAATATAGTAATCTGAGATATTTTCTTGACATTGATTGCTAACCACAACTTTTTAATTTTATTATATTTGGGTCATTTGAATAAGGTAGATTTTTAATCTCTTTCAGTCATGAATACCATTACATTTCAAAGGTGTCGATAATAATAGTAACAATGATGTTGGCAAATGATGACTTTCATTTATTGATTTTCTATTATACGCCAAGTGTGGTGAGTGGTTTGGTTTTGTTGCATGATTTATCTATCCCTGTTTCTTTCAATGATCTCCAAATAAGCGAGAATCAAACAAAAAATACACTTGTTCCTAGTCCCAGGTAGTAAGTACTTTACTTACAATGGGTCTGGACATAAATGCAACATGATATAATTTATAGAGCCTGTACTAGTGAGAAGATGCAATGCCAACTTGCTTGATAGTCATGATTTTTTCTACATTACAAATAGCAAATTAATTTTGTTTACTGTCTTGTATGGAAATACATAACACCTCAACACATTAGCACTCCTACTTTTTGTCCATGTCTTCTAAAAATTGTATTTGTCACAAATGTTCTCTTTTCTTTCCTGTTACTGCTATCTTCAATAGCGTAAGATTTTGCTGTTTTAGTTAGGCAGTTCTGTTACTATAGTTGCAGAAGTAAGGGACATCGAAACCAGAAAGTAGACTAAAAGAAAGCCATATCTAAGGACAAAAGAAGGAGCATTTGCAGTATGGCGATCTAGCACATGAGCTTCCAGGGTGGTTCAGTGGTAAGGAATCTGCCTGTAATGCAGGAGATGCAAGAGATGCAGGTTCAATCCCTGGTTCAGGAAGATCCTCTGGAGGAGGAAATGGCAACCCGCTCCAGTATTCTTGCCAGGAAAATCCCATGGACAGAGCAACCTGGTGGGCTACAGTCCATGGGGCTGTAGAGTTGCACACAACTGAGCACACACACACACAAAATCTAGCACATAATTGAATGTGTTGTGTAGATAACAAAAGATATACCATTCTATTCAGCTGATAGAAGTCAGAATAATAAAGATGGTTTTCCAATATGAGTTCAATGACCAGATTGACTGTATTTGTTATAGAGGTGATGAGGCCAAACAGGAGTTTGACTTGGAGAAAAAAGGATTTGCCAGTACTATGATAGGAGCTTAAGTTTCTGAGCAGACATGAGACATCACTGGGTTCATGGTTTAGAATGTATATGAAAAAGCGTCAAGTTCCAGGTCCAGAGAATGACCATTATCATTTAGTCAAGACTTTCATTTCAGGATTCAGATTCATCAGATGTGATTGCTTGACAGCTGCCCTAGAATCTCCTGAATCACTACTGGGCATTGTGAGGTTTGGGGCAGAGCGTGCACAAGAGAGCTGCTTCCTCTGCTAGGACCCATCCTGGCTTTCCAGACTAGAAACAATAGGCTTTCTATGATCGCAGTAGGATTGTACACTGGAGCAGTTGCCCAGAAACTTTACCCTGAATGAAAGCCAACATCTTGCTGAGTTGTCATGTGTCTAATTATCAATGACAGCTGTTGACAGTCCTATGAAAACAGCTCAGAGGATAATTTTTAAAGTTACCAAAGGAGAAATGTGTGCTCTATCCTCTCTAATAATTCTAAGTGACTAAAAGAAAGCTATTTAAAAACTAACCATTTTCAAAATAAAAACATATAAAATTTTTAATAGGTGGATATCACAGTATAAGCCAAAGAAATATTTCAATCTATATTCAAGTGTTTAAAAATTGCTTATAGAAATGAAGCTAAGTTGGATTTTTTTTCCCCCAGAGACAATGTACATCAATGTACTTGGTAGAAGTCTACCAAGTCAAATTCAGGACAAAGAACTCATGAGTATTTGAAGATGAAGTTAAAAATTAAATTGTAAAACCAAGTCACATTTTCTGACTTGGATAATAATTCAGGGTTAGACATATTTGAATTCTAAAGTTGTTGATCATTTATCTCATGGTCCAGAGTCCTTCAAAAAATGACTCAGGGAAAAATCTTTTATACAGGAAAGTGAAATTTATATCCCTTCCTTCAACATGATGGACTTAGATTTCCATGCTTAAATTCCCAAAGTGCAGATGGAAAAATCTGTTTTTCTTTCCTCTTATTATCTCATAATGAATATAATAAAATTTACCTGAAAGAATTGTGAGGGGGACATACAATAATTGATTGGAAGTAGTAGCTTGGACTCCCCAAGACCCAGGCACGTCCTTCAGAATCCTTGATCTTAGTGATAGACTTTGACAGGATCTCACTTCTCCACCACAATGCTGGGAGATGGTTTACTCTCCCACTATATAGTCCGAATAGGTATAAATGGTCAAATTCAAAATAAAAAAGAGATCTCCTCAGTGGCCATAAACTAAAAACTAAGAAGAAACTTAAAATCAAAGTGAGAAGTGGGAACTTAAGCCAGAAGAACTCATAGGAGTAGAACTAGGGTTAATATTCCATGGCTGGAGATTGAGTCTATGTCACATAGGAAAAGATGTCTGGGCTGCAAGCACAGAGCATGCAAGGAGCTGGAAATGAACCATCTACATAAAGCTGGGGATCTGAAGGCATTGGTTCATCTGTGAGATGAAGACAAGCAGAACCGCATGAACACTGGGAAAGTAGTGAGAATGTTTTCAACTGTGTAGGGATGTAGATAAAACAAATAGACCTAAAGAAATTGAGAGAGGTTGGCTTTCACTATGCCCATATAGGTGTTCCACACGAAAGTGAAAGTTGCTCAGTCATGTCCGACTCTTTGCAACCCCATGGGCTATACAGTCCATGGAATTCTCAGGCCAGAATACTGGCGTGGGTAGCTTTTCCCTTCTCCAGGCAATATTCCCAACCCAGGGTTCTAACCCAGGTCTCCCACATTGCAGGCGGATTCTTTACCAGCTGAGCCACTAGGGAAGCCCAGTTCCACATGCATGTTGTTTATTCCCCAAAGTGACTTATAGCATGGCTCATAGCATATAATAGCATGTACACAAATTTAGAAATAATACAAAGCATTAATTTATACTTTGTGAATGCACTTATAGGTAGCAAAAATAGAAAAGTATGGAGAAATGTCCGGAGAAGGCAATGGCACTCCACTCCAGTACTTTTGTCTAGAAAATCCCATGGGTGGAGGAGCCTGGTAGGCTGCAGTCCATGGGGTGGCTAGAGTCGGACACGACTGAGCGACTTCACCTTCACTTTTCACTTTCATGCATTGGAGAAGGAAATGGCAACCCACTCCAGTGTTCTTGCCTGGAGAATCCCAGGGACAGGGGAGCCTGGTGGGCTGCCGTCTGTGGGGTCGCAGAGTCGGACACAACTGAAGCAACTTAGCAGTAGCAGCACGGAGAAATGTCACTAAATTTATGTGAGATATTTTTGCTATTGTTCCTACGGGTGTGTGTTTGTGTGTGTAAAGGAGAAAGGACCCAGGGAAAGCTACAGAGTGAAGTTCAATCTGTAATGTTATAGTTCAGTATTTCAAAGGGTAAAAATTAACAAAATTTCAAAGGGAAAAAACACAAATACAACAAGGAAGGGAAAAACACTAAACTATTTAATTATAACATTGTCTTTCTTTTTTAAGTCTTTTCAAAATAAAACTAAAATCATTGAAGATACAACAAAGCAAAGCAAAAACCACACACTGATGTCTGAACTAGAGAAGGCATCAGAGGTTTTGAAGAGATATACCCAAGGAGTATGCAGTACTTGGATGCAATCTCAAAAACAACAGAATGATCTCTGTTCATTTCCAAGGCAAACCATTCAATATCACGGTAATCCAAGTCTATGCCCTGACCGATAATGCTGAAGAAGCTGAAGTTGAATGGTTCTGTGAAGACCTACAAGACCTTCTAGAACTAATACCCCAAAAAAGATGTCCCTTTCATTATAGGGGACTGGAATGCAAAAGTAGGAAGTCAAGAAACACCTGGAGTAATGGCAAATTTGGCCTTGGAGTACAAAATGAAGCAGGGCAAAGGCTAATAGAGTTTTGCCAAGAGAATGCCCTGGTCATAGCAAACACACTCTTCCAACAACACAAGAGAAGACTCTACACATGGACATCATCAGATGGTCAACACCGAAATCAGATTGATTATATTCTTTGCAGCCAAAGGTGGAGAAGCTCTATACAGTCAGCAAAAAGAAGACCAGGAGCTAACTGTGGGTCAGATCATGAACTCCTTATTGCCAAATTCAGACTTATAGTGAAGAAAGTAGGGAAAACCACTAGACTAGTCAGGTATGACCTAAATCAAATTCCTAACAATTATACAGTGGAAATGACAAATAGATTCAAGGGACTAGATCTGATAGAGTGCCTGATGAACTATGGACGGAGGTTTGTGACATTGTACAGGAGACAGGGAGCAAGACCATCCCCAAGAAAAAGAAATGAAAAAAAAAGCAAAATGGCTGTCTGAGGAAGCCTTAAAAATAGCTGTGAAAAGAAGAGAGGTGAAAGGCAAAGGAGAAAGGGAAAGATATACCCATTTGAATGCAGAGTTCCAAAGAATAGCAAGGAGAGATAAGAAAGCCCTGTTCAGGGATCAGTGCAAAGAAATAGAGGAAAATAATAGAATGGGAAAGACTAGAGATCTCTTCAAGAAAATTAGAGATACCAAGGGAACATTTCATGCAAAGATGGGCTCAATAAAGGACAGAAATGCTATGGACCTAACAGAAGCAGAAGATATTAAGAAGAGGTGGCAAGAATACACAGAAGAACTGTACAAAAAAGATCTTCACGACCCAGATAATCACAATGGTGTGATCACTCACCTAGAGCCAGATATCCTGGAATGCGAAGTCAAATGGGCCTTAGGAAGCATCCCTATGAACAAAGCTAGTGGAGGTGATGGAAGTCCAGTTGAGCTATTTCAAGTCCTAAAAGATGATGCTGTGAAAGTGCTGCACTCAATATGCCAGCAAATTTGGAAAACTCGGCAGTGGCCACAGGACTGGAAAAGGTTAGTTATCATTCCAATCTCAAAGAAAGGTAATGCCAAAGAATGCTCAAACTACTGCACGATTGTACTCATTTCACACGCTAGTAAAGTAATGTTCAAAATTCTCCAAGCGAGGCTTCAACAATATGTGAACCATGAACTTCCAGATGTTCAAGCTGGTTTTAGAAAAGGCAGAGGAACCAGAGGTCAAATTGCCAACATCCGCTGGATCATGGAAAAAGCAAGAGAGTTCCAGAAAAACATCTATTTCTCCGTTATTGACTATGCCAAAGCCTTTGTGTGGATCACAATAAACTGTGGAAAATTCTGAAAGAGATGGGAATACCAGACCACCTGACCTGCCTCCTAAGAAATCTGTATGCAGGTCAGGAAGCAATAGTTAGAACTCAACATGGAACAACAGATTGGTTCCAAATAGGAAAAGGAGTATGTCAAGGCTGTATATTGTCACCCTGCTTATTTAACTTATATGCAGAGTACATCATGAGAAACACTGGACTGGATGAAGCACAAGCTGGAATCAAGATTGCCAGGAGAAATATCAATAACCTCAGATATGCAGATGACACCACCCTTATGGCAGAAAGTGAAGAAGAACTAAACAGCCTCTTGATGAAAGGGAAAGATGAGAGTGAAAAAGTTGGCTTAAAGCTCTACATTCAGAAAACAAAGATCATGGCATCTGGTCCCATCACTTCATGGCAAATAGATGGAAAAACAGTGGAAACCGTGGCAGACTTTCTTTTCGGGGGCTCCAAAATCACCGCAGATGGTGACTGCAAGCCATGAAATTAAAAGACACTTACTCCTTGGAAGAAAAGTTATGACCAACCTAGAGAGCATATTAAAGAACAGAGACATTACTTTGCCAACAAACGTCTGTCTAGTCAAGGCTATAGTTTTTCCAGTAGTCATGTATGGATGTGAGAGTTGGACGATAAAGCAAGCTGAGCGCCAAAGAAATGATGCTTTTGAACTGTGGTGTTAGAGAAGACTCTTGAGAGTCCCTTGGACTGCCAGGAGAACCAACCAGTCCATTCAAAGAAAATCAGTCTTGAATATTCATTGGAAGGACTGATGTTGAAGCTGAAACTCCAGTACTTTGGCCACCTGATGTGAAGAGCTGACTCATTTGAAAAGACCCTGATGCTGGGAAAGATTGAAGGCAGGAGAAGGGGATGACAGAGAATGAGATGGCTGGATGGCATCACCAACTCAATGAGCATGAGTTTGAGTAAACTCCAGGAGTTGATGATGGACAGGGAGGCCTGGCATACTTTTGTCCATGGGGTCACAAAGACTCGGACACGACTGAACGACTTAACTGAACTGAACTGAACCCAAGGAGAAAGGTCAAGAATCTCATGTCGGTGGATAAGCAGGTGAAAGTGCAGAGGAGGTTCAGATTCTGAATATTCAAGGCACATTTCCCCAACGGCCACTTGGCAAGATGCCTTCTCATTTAGCTTCTAGTTTGATGAATCTCATTAATGATTACTGAGTCAAGCCCCAGAGTGGCAAAGCATCTGCAGCTGCTTGCGGGCAAAGTTGTACAGGGTGAGAGCTTGAAGGGAGAGCAGGTTCTAAATCGAAGTCCTTCCTCAGACACTAAATCGGTAAGTCACTTATCTTGGTGTTGCTGTGAAAGACCTCAAAGGGTCCTTTCTGTGTAACAGTTGTATATTTTTGACAATTTTTGTATACCCCCATGTCTCAGGTTTTCTCATATTGATAAAAAAAAAAAGCAAGTGAAGATATAAAAGCCCCATCTCATTAATACATGGATAGAAGAGAGGTAGAAGCAGGAGGCTGAAGTTTTGTTCCTGATAACCCAAAACTTTGAGAAAATGCCAACTGTGGAAGACCTTTCCAAGAAACAGGTGCTCCAGTGAAATGTTTAAAGGCTGAGATTTGGGAATTCAATTTGGGGGCTTGTGAACAAACATCAGCGCTTTCATTTACCAATGGGATGAGCTGGATGAAGAGGGTCAATAATATCTCCATCTGGTGTTGATGTGAACTGCCTGGGTTAGTAGTTAATAAGTGTGGTTATCATAATTTCTGTTGTCGCAACAGCTGGTGGGACACACAGGAAGGGCTATAGAGTGGTTGTGAAAGAACACTCCAGATAAGAAAGCATTGGCAACCACATCACCATCTCTTACATGAAGATTCATTCCCTCCCACCCCCATTAAGGTTGTGCAGGATTTTTCTCCTGGGCAGATTCACAGCAGCAACAGGGCTATTCCCAGTGTCCTTCTGAAGGACTCTAGCCTTTTGTAACCAAGTTCATTGCCTTAGTTTCCTATCCAGATCAATTAGGGCCCAGGACTTTGACACAAGACAGAGCTGGGGGTGACTCTGGTCTAAGACAGCATCTAGAGGAATGCTGAGTCAGAACCAGTGAGATGGTGTGAAATTTAACCAAACAAAAATGGTTGGGGATAGAAGAGGCAATGGAATGGTCACCAGGGCCACCAGGAAATGGTAGGTGGGTTGAGGATAGTTGGCAGGAGGTGATCAGGGAGAATCCTCAAGGCAGGGATGTAGAAGTTACAAGTTTTTGGTGGTCCTTGTGGCCTCTCAGATGTGTAGACAGGGTGCTATTGCTAGAACACCCCAGCCTTTAAACCCAGGGGGCTCTGCAGGAAGGTAAGCCTCAGAATGATTCCCTGTGAACATGACTTCAAACCAGAAACATCTCACGATGCCATATTATCTCTGATTCAGGCAACCAGCAGGGTTTTCTTGACCAATAGTGGAAAATAAGGTAGCTGTTAAAAAATATGTGTGAGTGTACATGTGGATGTAAACACATATATAAATAGAAAACACATATGATATATATGTACTTTCTTTTGGATACCCCTAGGCCTTGGAGGCTAATGGGAGTGAAATTATCCTGGCAACTTCACTGCCAGGGCATCTAGCCAGCAAACTTTCTTGAGGTCACTAAGCTTTCCTGAAATTCAGATACTCCCTTGATAGCCAAATGCTCTCAGAGCTTTCCCTTATGTGGATCTCTATTTGCTCTCTATGCTTAGCCACCTGTTTAGCTGTGTGAGTGAATGCTTATAAAATCTCCTGAGAATTATCTTCATGTATATGGTCACATCTGCTGGGACTGGACACTCTGGTTTCCAAGACAAGGCATGCCTTGTTGTCTGGAATAGAGATAGTAGAAAACTGGAAGTAATCTGACATTCAGAATGTTCCAGTCCAAATAGTCCTACAGTAGGGGGATGGTAAAGTCTCATAACCACAGAGTTACACTGACATCACAGCAGAACATGGAAGTAAGAATAAATATCACACATGGAGAAAAGTTGTTAACAAAAAAAACATATGCTTGTTATCATTGCCAGGTTGTACAAGACAATGTGTCTGGCCACATATTTATTATTTAGTCAAGTATTTCCCAAACAATATTTGCGCTTAAAATCAGGGCAGTTAACCTATGTGTATAAGGCCTATTTTGTAAAATTGAAGTATAGTTGGTTTACAATGTTGTTAGTTTCAGGTGTAAAAGGTCTATTTTTAAAAAGTCCTGGCCACACCAGGGAATTAGAATGCCTCATGTCAAGATTTGAAGAGATACCTCTCTAAAGAAGATATATGGATAGCAAATGAACACATAGAAAGATCTCCACCTCATTAGAGAAATAAAAATTAAACCATGATGAGATATTACTACACATCTTTCAGAATGTCTAAAATTAAAAAGACTGACCACAACAAACTGTTTAGTATGTAGAGGATCTGGAACTCTCTTATACACTGTTAGTGAGGATGTAAAATGGTGCAACCACTTTGAAAAGCAATCTATCATTTTCTTAAAAACTTAAACATATCTTTATATAACCCAGCCATTCTACTTACAGGTATTTAAGAGAAATGAACGCACGTGTCTAAACAAAGACCTGTGCTTGAATGTTCATGGCAGCTTTGTTTTTAATGGCCACAAACTGCAAATAATGCAATTTTTCATCAAAAGATGACTGGGTAAACAAATTGTGATATAACCATGCCATGAAGTATTGCTCAGCAATAAAAAGGAATAAAGTATTAATATGGGCAGCATAGATGAAACTCAAAATAATTATGCTGAGTGAAATAAACTCCAGCAATGATGCCAATAAACCATATAGCAACCATGTGCAGTCTATTGAATCTGTATAAATCCTTGATGAAGGTGCTGCAGCTGCATTGTTGTTGTTGTCGTTGTTATTAACAACAGATGGGAAACTGAAATACACAAATTTGCTCCTGGTAACACTTGGTGCATTAGGTAAATCACAAGCCTGGATATGAACTAAGGAACGCCAAGCTCCAAATCTACCACTCTGAAATCAGCACATGGTGAGTACTCCAGATCCTAAATAATAAACAGTTCCAAACCTTAGGTATACCCATTGTATTGAGCCAAGTGTAGGTGATGATCCTTTTCTACCCAACCCAGATGGAATGGCCCAACTTGTTTTTTTGGTAGTCAGTAATATTTAATGAAATTCATCACAGTAGTTTGACAGATAAAGGAACAGGCAGATAAAGGAACAGTCTATTAATTTGTCTGCTATTGCCAAGTTAAGAAGTATCAGAGGTCCTCTGATTCTAGAGCTAGAGATTCTTCCTGAAACAAAGCTGCTTCTGATCACAGGTTAAACAATGTAAATAAATGTTGGACAAGATTCAGCCAGATGTGAATTAGAGTTAGGTTACTTTGGCCTGCTCTACCTTGCCAAAGGGGTAGCTAGATAGGAGAGTGGCTCCTGGTCAGGTGGACTACTTGACTCCAAGTGACTCCCACCAGCTTTTGTTTGCCTGTTGCCCACTTTTTATTTTTATTTAATTTTTTTTGTTGCCCACTTTTTAAGTGTTGTAAAGGAGTCTCTTTTCTCATGCCTGATATACTGGATCACACTCCATCACCCTGAGAGGTGAAAAACAGACATCAGAAGAGAAGAACACAGTTGCCACTATGACAGAATTGAGTCCCACAGCAGGGAAGAACTCTCAAGATATACAAGGGGATGAGAAGCTCAGTCCTAGGAAAGGTAAACTCGGTCTCGACTAGGTGGTTTTAGGATTTTATGGTGGATTTTTACAACGTTGTAATGCAAAGAAATGAATTTGTATCTTTTAACTTGTATAATTCTTTTTTTGAAATCAAGTATTCAATACTACTATTGTACCTTTGCAAAATGAAAGAAACAAATACCGCTATTCTAAAAATGTATTTTACTTTTGATGATTACCTTCTAATCTTAATCCATATGCATTTATATTCTTGATAATTGCTACCAATTTGTCTACACATTGTACATTGTGGTATTGTGTACTCTGCTTGTCACTGCATGTAATATTATAAGCATAATTACATTGCTTAATTAGGAAAATTTAAAAAATTACAGAAACCTTAAAAAAATCAAGAAATGAAAAAATTAATAAGCTTAATTCAACCACTGTGATTTTTTTATTGTCTCTCTTTATATGTATATTTTACATAATTCTGTGATGTATATATTATGTTGTGTATTTTGGACCACACATGTTTCTGTTTGCCTTATAATCATTATTCTTAAAGGATACATATTATTTTTCCTATATATCCAATAGAGAAAGTATTTTTTACCTGAAAATTCGTCTTGGGGTTGTATATTTAAGTTGTGTAGCTACTTTTTTTTTTCTTTTTTTCTTACCTATCCCAGTGACTCAGCAGTTAAGAATCCTCCTGCAATGCAGAAGCTGCAGGAGCTGTGGGTTCAGTCCCTGGGTTGGGAAAATTCCCTGGACAAGAGCATAGCAAACCACTCCAGTATTCTTGCCTGGAGAATCCCGTGGACAGAGAAGCCTGGTGGGCTATGGTCCATGGGGTCGAAAAGAGTCAGACACAACTGAAGCGACTTAGCACATCATATACATAGATTAACTGATAGATGTAGTTACATAGATATAACATTGTATATATTATATATAACATATCTGTATGCATGTGTGTGTATGTCTGTGCGTGTGTACACACACACACACGTATGTTGTTGTTGTTTAGTCACTGTAAGTCACGTCTGACTCTTTTGTGACGCCATGGACTGTAGCCCCCCAGGCTCCTCTGTCCATGGGATTTCCCAGGCAAGAATCCTGGAGGGGGTTGCCATTTTCCTTTCCAATACATGTATATATACATCTCATGATATCCTTTAACATGACACTTGTCTACAGTTGGAATTACTACTTCCTCAGGCCTTTTTCCTAAGAAAAATACAAATTTGAAGCAATGGTTACAAATATTTCATTTCCATTGGCCATTATAGAGACCTTAGTTTTTAATCTGAACAAAATGAGGCTACATAGAGAATTTTGAGCAGAAAAGGGTGTGACCAAATTTATGGTATAACTAGAGCACTGCAAATGCTGTAGAATTCTACATACATTTTTAATGTAAAGACAACACTCTGTTCTAGGTAGATGAGTGTAGGCTATGGAAGAAAAATCAAGGATAAATTGTAAAGTATTTGGAAGGATGGTACTTCTGTCAGCTGAGTTGGAAAGCAATTTGGGTGGAGCAGGATTGGGAGGGGAACATAGGAATTTAGTTTGGGATTTATTAAGTTTGATTTGTTGATTAGTTGATCAGTTGATTCTTAGTGGAGCAAAAATGATGTACCTTAAGTAAATTTGACCAAATGTAGTATTTTTGTATTATATACTGACTTGTAAAAATTTAACACATGAGATGTTGCACCAACATTATTTTTCATATATTTTCACTAGACACAGGAAACCATTTTTAAGGACACATACAGTGGGAATTCCCTGGCAGTCCAAAGGTTAAGACTCTGAACTTCTACGGTAGGGGACCTGGGTTTGATCCTTGACCAGGGAACTAAGATTCTGAAAATTGCTCAGGGCAGTCAAAAAGACAAAGAGATTTAGGACACATATAGTAGCCTGTGAAGTGAAGTGAAGTGGCTCAGTCGTGTCCGACTCTTTACGACCCCATGGACGGAGTAGCCTGCATAGGATTTTCTAGGCAAGAGTACTGGAATGGGTTGCCATTTCCTTCTCCAGGGAATCTTCCTGACCCAGGGATTGAACCCAGGTCTCCTGCATTGTAGACAGACGCTTTACCATCTGAGCCACCAGGGAAGCCTATAGCAGGCTGTAGGGAACACTTACACTTAGGAGAGAGTCAGAAGGTATGTCAGATGTTTCTGGTAGGTTATATAACATGATGACTGAGAATTAACTCATTTAACCCTCACAACAATCCTGTGAGGCAGCTACTGCTATTGTTTTACAGGTGCAGAGAGGTCAGCTAACAGAATAGCTCAGGTGTCTATGCTCTTATCCACTGTGCTGCCTGTAACTTAATATGCAGCAAGCAGTAGACTAAGCCTTTTAAATATACTCCCTAGTGGATCTTTCAGCAATCACATGAGGTGGGTCTTCACTCCACCCATTTATGAAGCATTAGTCACCTGGTTTGCTGATAATCCCTTTTAATAGCCTTTGGCCTCCATGATGACAAAGTACATTGGAGAAATCAGAGGCCACAAGAACTGATAAATTATTAGCTGATCTGATTGACACTGGAAATCATCATCCATTCCTGAAAAAGGAAAACTTTACAAAGATATTATTTTTGAACTCCTCATTCTAATTACAGTGTATTTTCCAGTTTCTTCCAAATTCTTCCTCCTTCCCTCCATTCAATGCAAAGATTAGTACTCCACTTAAGAGAGTATAGCATTGGGGGAAAGGCTCTTTTGTAAACCTCAAGGCACTTCTTTTCTTGAAGTTTTGAGGACTTCTTGATGATGCATAGTATTATCCTCGTCTCTTACACCTACAAACCCCATAGGGCACTGGGGTTGTGACAAAGGTATTCTCATGGAATCATCTGGGACAGAATAGGGGCAGCACAGTGGGTAAGAGCATAGACACCTGAGCTATTCTGTTAGCTGACCTCTCTGCACCTGTAAAACAATAGCAGTAGCTGCCTCACAGGATTGTTGTGAGGGTTAAATGAGTTAATTCTCAGTCATCATGTTATATAACTTACCAGAAACACCTGACATACTTTCTGACTCCCTCCTAGCTGTAGCCCCTTACGCCTTGGCTTTGAGGTCACCACATTCTTCCTGGTTTTCTCCTAGCCCACCTACCCTTCTTTTTCAGTTTCTATTGCCAATTTCTCCCAATTTATCCAACCTCCAAATGTTGGAGAACCCTAGTCAGTCCTTGGTTATCTTCTCTATTTATTCTCATTTTCTAAATATCATGGTTTCAAGTATTATCTGTAGATTATTAAATCCCAGTGTTATGCCTCAACCTCTACATCTCTCCTAAACTCTAGAGTTTTATGTCCAAGAACATTCTCAGCATCTTCTGAGTGCTTAAAAGGCATCCTTGTCTTAACTGTCCAATAATAAGTTCTTTATCACTCCACTGCCTCAAATCTTCTTTTTCCACAGATCTCTTCCTCAGTGAACAGCCAACTCCATTCTTTCTGCTGTTTAGAATAAGAATCCCACCAATGCTCCTCCCCCAATCTGTAAACTTGAAACCAAGATTCAGTTACTTACCTACTGGGATCTGTCTGGGATCTTATCATATCTTAGTTCTTCTACAGTTGCCAGCCTAGTCCACACTTCTTCACTTCTCTTCTGGATTGTTGCAATACTTTCTTCCTGGCAATAGCCATCTTTCCTGAAAGTACAAAAACAGATTATTTTAATTTTGTGCTCATTTCTTTTTCTGTTTTTTTACTATATTTTTTCATAGTTTGTGGGTGTCAAGTTTTTTCTAATGAGAAAACTTATAGGTTTAATTTCAAAATTTAAGTGAAAGTTTGCCCTCACTAAGACATATGAGAAGAATAATAAATCTACACCAGTGAATAACTTGTTCAATATTTTAAAATTTACATTATCTATGTATATATGTATATAATTTAGTACTTATAAATTATATAATTTAAATATATACATATTTTATTTTTATGTATATATTTACTTTTAATACATATCATATCTTTATATATTTAACTGAGTAATTTCATCAGCCATAGACTACAATAACCTAAGAATTGGAAAGACAAAATTGCAAGAAGAACAGAACTCCCCAGAACAAGTCAGGGTCTGTAAAACTGTGGTATAAAACATCCCTTGACTCAACTCAGTGGTTTCCTCCTTTTGTAATCTTTCTTTCCCAAAGCCAATAGAAGTGCATTTGAATCATCAGGAGATACTTTTCTGTATTTTAACTTGTGAAAAGTAAATAAAGGTTCGATAAGGAAAGTGCTAATACACTGTCTTAATATTTCTAGCTCCTAGCATTTGTTCCACTCGCTATGGAATAGCCTTCATTGTACATCTCTGCAACTTCATAACAATGGCACAAAATATTATCATTAATATCACCATGATAGCCATGGTCAACAGCACAAACCATCAGCCCTCATTTAATGACTCCACTGAGGGGTTGCCTGTTAATTCCTTTGGTGATCCAAATAATTCCCCAAAGAGTCTTCCTGCAAGGGTAAGCAATGAAAGATTCAAGTTATGTTTTTGTTTTTGCTGTTCATTTCAATGTTTATTTTTCTAGAATTTTTTTTAATTTATTTATTTCGATTAGAAGCTAATTACTTTACAATATTGTAGTGGGTTTTGCCATACATTGACATGAATCAGCCATGGGTGTACATGTGTTCCCCTCCTGAACCCCCTCCCACTTCCCTCCCTATATTTTTTTAGAATTTATATGTTAAAAAGTTTTAATTGAGGAAACTGTGATTTGTAAGTAAGTGAAAAATCTAAAGAAGCTTCTTAAGTTATGAAACGGCTTTCCTATGCATGGCTTACCAAAGCATTGTCTTTTTCTTTAAGGCCCCTGTGTATGATTGGAACCCTCAAATCCAAGGCATCATCTTTAGTGCTATCAACTATGGCATGATTCTGACACTGGCTCCCAGTGGATACCTGGCTGGAAGAGTAGGAACAAAGCGAGTGGTTGGTGCTGCTCTGCTTGGATCCTCACTTCTTGTTCTTTTCACCCCTCTGGCAGCTGACTTTGGACTAGTTTTCCTCATTGCAACTCGAATACTTCAGGGCATGAGCCTGGTACCCAGATATTTTATAAATATGACTGAATATGAATATCTCTGTGGGACCACATAGCATCAACTCTATTTTTATTTCAGGGGTTAGGATACGGGGGTCAGTTTGCAATCTGGGAAAGATGGAGTCCTCCACATGAACGAAGTCGACTCTGTGGCGTTTCCGTATCAGGTAAATACATATAACTGAAACGAGTCCACTACAATCCAACATTCTTTCACTGAGTTCTTTGACAGTTTGGCTTTATTGTTTTTTGACCACTTTTTTTTTAATTACAAGATTCTTTGTCTTCTGCTTAATGTTGATCAAGTATTTATAAATTAGGGGGATGGGTCCTTTGTCTCTGACATGACTTCCAGTTATTTTCCCCCAGGCTGTCATTTGTGATTTGATTTTGCTTATAAGGATTTTTGCCATTTTTCAAAAATGCATTTTGATGTAGTCAAATTGATCATTCTTTTATTTTATGGTTTTTGGACTTTGACTCATAGTTGAAAATGTTGCAAAAGCATCCAACCATGGTTTTTATTGATTATGCATGGTTTCATTTTTTTTAATATTTAAATTTCTGACATACTGGGATTTATACTAGTGTTGAGTGTAAGGTATGGATCCAACTTAATCTTCTTTGGAATTGCTCTCAGTTGTCCTGAGAACAACTTTCTGATAATGATCTGCCTGGACAGTGTGCCTGGAATGAAATCTCCAGAGGAAGAAATTTCAGTTACACTGAGGAGTAATGGAAAATGGAAACAGTATGGCTAACACATTCAGTTCAGTTCAGTCACTCAGTTGTGTCTGACTCTTTGAGACCCTATGGACTACAGCATGCCAGGCTTCCCTGTCCGTCACCAATTCCCAGAGCTTGCTCAAACTCATGTCCATTGAGTCAGTGATGCCATCCAACCAATCTTATCCTCTGTTGTCCCCTTCTCCTCCTGCCTTCAGTCTTTCCCAGCATCAGGTCTTTTCTAAGGAGTCAGTTCTTCGCAACAGATGGCCAAAGTATTGGAGTTTCAGCTTCAGCATCAGTCCTTCCAATGAATATTCAGGACTAATTTCCTTTAGGATTGACTGGTTGGATCTCCTTTCAGTCCAAGGGACTCTCAAGAGTCCTCCAACACCAGAGTTCAAAAGCATCAATTCTTTGGTGCTCAGCTTTCTTTATAGTCCAACTCTCACATTCATACATGACTACTGGAAAAACCATAGCTTTGACTATACAGACCTTTGTCAGCAAAGAAATGTCTCTGCTCTTTAATATGACATCTAGGTTAGTCATAACTTTTCTTTCAAGGAGCAAGCATCTTTTAATTTCATAGCTGCAGTCACCATCTGCAGTGATTTTAGAGTGCAAGAAAAGAAAGTCTGTCACTGTTTCCACTGTTTCCCCATCTATTTGCCATGAAATGATGGAACCAGATTCCATGATCTTAGTTTTTTGAATGTTGAGTTTAAAGCCAGCTTTTTCACTCTCCTCTTTCACTTTCATCAAGAGGCTCTTTAGTTCTTCTTCACTTTCTGCCATAAGGGTGGTGTCATCTGCATATCTGAGGTTATTGATATCTCTCCCAGCAATCTTGATTTCAGCTTGTGTTTCATCCAGCCTGGCCTTTTGCATGATGTACTCTGCATATAAGTTAAATAAGCAGGGTAACAATATACAACCTTTGATGATAGACATCTCTAACACATTGTAGATGGCCAAAGTATGAGTGCTGAGTTAGAGAGCCAAGGACTCTTCAAGTCCAAACAACAAGCCATGTACACACACATACACACACCCCTGACCTTATGCCTTTTGAGAGCCCTTCACAACTCCAGAGGTTTAATCTTTGTCATCAGAGCTCACATCCACTGGTAGGAGAGTGGAGGCTCCAGTTTAGACTAAGGAGATTCACTTTGGTTATCACAGCTGACTAAGGGATGTCCTCAAATATAAATAAGGAATGGTCTTCCTAAATCCTCAAAAATTTGGAGAAAATCAAGAGAGTAAAAGAGAAAAACCAAACTC
This sequence comes from Bos grunniens, assembly GCF_055505025.1. Classification (NCBI taxonomy): domain Eukaryota; kingdom Metazoa; phylum Chordata; class Mammalia; order Artiodactyla; family Bovidae; genus Bos; species Bos grunniens. Next base: position 33,584,555 of record NC_141187.1, read on the forward strand.
AAAAACTGCAATTAATCCAAATGAAAAAGAGAAGATTTTAAATAATTAATGAATAATATCAGAGAGACCCAGGGGGATATGTGTACATGACATTCACTTAAAAAGAATAGTTGCTAATTAAAAATATTACTGCTAGTATTTTTTAATTGAAATGAGAGATCTGAATACCTATATGAGGATAAGGCCATCTCATCAGTGAACTGGACAAATATAGAGAGACTGTTCCAGAATATAGTACAAGAAATTCAGGAGTTGGAAAGCATGAAAGAAAATTTAAAAGACTGGAATGAAGGCAGTGACCTTATAAAAGTGGCAACTCCTTTTCTTCTCATTTTCTGTTAAATGGGGACAGAGCACCTGGGATAGGTCAGCTGACTGTCTAGAGGAATCTTGGGAACGTACAAGACTGCAAGTTCTAGAGTCTCCCTTGTCTTTGGTTTTGGGGAATCAGCAGCCCCAGGTAGATGGCCTCCAGAACCTGGTTCTGGGAACACAGAACTTATGGTTGTCTGGGAGGCCCAGACTAAAAGTCATTGGAGGAACCCATCAACAGGTGGAGTGAACTGAACCTACCTGCCTACTTCAGTGATTCTCAGAGAAACTACCATTTCCACTCATGCTAGGGCTCCCTAGTAGGCTGCACTAAGGACAGCATCACTCAGCTCTTGAGATTGGAGGAGGACTTTCAGAAAAGTACCTGTCCTTAGCAGAAAGTGAAAGTGAAAGTTAATCACTCAGTTGTGTCCCATTCTTTGGGATCCCACAGACTGTAGCCTGCCTGGCTCCTCTGTTCATGGAATTCTCCAGGCAACAATACTGGAGTGGGTTGCCATTTCCTTCTCCAGGCGATCTTCCCTACCCAGGGATCGAACCTGGATCTCCTGCATTGCAGACAGATTCTTTACCAACTGAGCCACTGGGGAAGTCCTTAGAAGAAGAGCCTAGCTACTGCTAGCCTCTAGGACAAAATATACTGTGTTTTATTTTCTTCTAATGGGCCCACAAAGGTATACCTATAGGTAGGAAGCTTTATAACCACTTGAGAAGCTCAATAAATTAATGAAGAAGAGTAAGCAGACTAAACAGATTTGGTAGCTCATATTTGAGGCAGGTCTCATAGGTAATAGAAACACACACACATACACCTTTAATCTAAGGATCATATATCATACAGCAATGAAAATGAATAGTTGAATGCAACAACATGGATAAGTCTTAGAAACATAAACGTTGAATAAATAAAGCATATCTATCATGGGGAAATTGCCTCAATACAGTGGTAGTCCCAGGTACACAACCAAGCCAGGAGTCATGGAACAGTTAGGCTCACAGACAAAAACAGGTGTTATAATTGCAGTTTGTCAAGCCAATTTAAAACACAGAGTGAGACGTAAGAAGGAAAATGGGGTGAGTTAATACATTTAAGATAGAATGCAAACAGGTGGAAAGAACAAGAGGGGCCCAGGTCTTGGATTGATGCAGTGACATGTCCCCCATTATAACTGGCATAAAGGCAGAGAGTTTAGAGAAAAGAATGCAGCTTTGATGGATGCAGTGGTGGAAAAAGGTACTGATTTCCATCTTCATTGATTTGTGTCCTTGAAGTCAGGCAGTCTCATTTCAAATGCTGCATTTCCTTCTTATTAATTATATGACCTTGGGCTGGTTAATTAACTTTTCCATGTTTCTATTTCCTCAGTTGTAAATTTGGATATTGGTGCTTAAGGAGATTGGAGAAGGCACTGGCTACCCACTCCAGTACTCTTGCCTGGAAAATCCCATGGATGGAGGAGCCTGGTAGGCTGTAGTCCATGGGGTAGCTAAGAGTCTGACATGACTGAGCGACTTCACTTTCACTTTTCCCTTTCATGCATTGGAGAAGGAAATGGCAACCCGCTTGGGTATTCTTGCCTGGAGAATCCCAGGGACGGGGGAGCCTGCACAAAGTCAGACACAACTGACGCAACTTAGCAGCAGCAGCAGCAGCTTAAGGAATTAACACAGATAAGACGCTTCAATAAACTGCATGGCCAAATGAGAAGAAAAACAGAAGTGATCTTTTTTTTTAACTGTAGGATCAGGAAAGCCCTTTTAAGCAAATGAGTGTCTAGAAGTCATTACAGAGGAACCTCATAGATCTGAACTCCATGAAAACTTACAACAGCTGGATTACAAAACACACCATAAACAAAGTTAAAAGTGGGAGAATAGAATTGCAGCCAGCATGACAGAGGGTTATTTATAACACATAAAGATTCTATAAATTGAGGCAAAGTTAGGTGAAAGAAATTAAAAGGTTATGAACAGACTTTTCACAGAAGAAATAAAAAATGACATAGGAAAAATAATTCAACTTCACTATAAAAAGAAAAAAGGTATACTGTTTTATATTCACATTGGAAAACTATATTAGAATTTTGAGAATGTCCAATGTTGTCAAGAGATGAGGAAAAAGTATTTTTTGGCAACTTAATTTGGTATGGCCTTTTAGCCGGATACTTCAGCAGTATCTGTCAAAATAAAAAGTGTATAATCTTTGATTTAGCAAGTCTACTTCTGATAATTTACTGTTTAGAAATAAATTATGTTTATGTTCAGAAGTGATAGTTAAGTTTATGTTCAGCAATTACAATGGCTGTAGAATCTAGAGTGACAAGACCGGTTGCAACTAAAAAATAAATGTCACGGGACAATAGGTACATTATTGTACCTATGTCCTACTTATTTAAAGTTAATTATAACTCATATATATATATATATATATATATATATAAAATTTGACCACTTGATGTTAATGTTCATCTGGGAAATTTAAAAAACCTAATAGTCTAGTTTTGAAAAAGTTGTAAAAGGGAAATGTGCCCACTATATATGTGAATACTCTGTAAAGCCATGGAAATAAAAAAGTGTTGTTAGCATATTAATAGGAAAATGTATCTAACTTGCTGTCTACATATTCTATAAATGCATTTACAAAGCAACATATGCATATCAATATATATTATGTATGTGTACAGAGAAGAAAAGTATGCAATTATATATCATGTAATAAATTGTAGCTCCTGGTTAACATTAGAGAAAAGAGTAGAAATGGATTGGAGAAGCATTTGGTTCTTTGTGGTAATTTACTTTTACAATAAGCATATATGTTATATGAATTGTGTAATTAAACATTAAAATAGCATAAAAGGAAGCATGGTTATCATCTACAGTGATACTAGGGAACTGCCAGAAAAATGGGTCTTTAGGAGAACATATGAACTCAATCAAAATTTGAAGTTCATATATATATTCTACCATGCTCATCTCTTTATGGTGATAATGCTCTCTATTATGTCACTTGTCCTTCTGTAGGCACCTAGTGGGTGGCAGTCCAGCCCCCACAGCCTTATTCTCTCTTTGCAGGAATTCTGCTGGGTACCTGCATCGCCATCCTGCTGGGTGGCATCATCAGTCAAACCCTCGGGTGGCCTTTTGTCTTCTATATATTTGGTAAGCTACTATCTCCCCACTCCCAGGTTTTCATATCTAGGGTGACTCTTCTGATATCTAACTGTGTGTACTTTTCTGGAAGAAATGAGTCAAGACAGAAAGATCCTAGTAAAACAAAATGTCTTAATATAATAGTTGGGAAAAATGAACCTACACCATCAAAGAATTTGGCAGTCCTCCTGCCTATGATGCATTTTTTTTAACATTTAATTAATTAATTTTGGCTGTGCTGGATCTTCATTGCTGCATGTGGGCTTGCTCTGGTCATGGTGAGCGGGGACTACTCTCTATGCATTTGCAGTGCATGAACTTCTCACTGCAGGGGCTTCTCATTGCAAAGCGCAGGTTTTAGGGTGCACAGGCTTCAGTAGTTGTGGCACACAAGCTTAGGTGCCCCGTGGCACATGGAATCTTCCCCCAAAAGAGATCAAACCTGAGTCCCCTGCATTGGCAGGTGGGTTCCCAACCACTGAACCACCAAGGAAGTCCATCATGATGCATTATTAATGCAGAATGATTAAAATCTGCTGCCCTAGCAGAAAGTAGGGGACAAACGTGAAAAGCAGTGACTTGTGAGAGACAGAAGAATCAGAGTTGAGATGGAGCTAAGAGCCCTGAAAGAGTAAGGTGGGTATAGCCAATAGGAAAGAGTACCTAATAGGAGATACCTGCACACAGAGAAAACCCTGGTTATCTACAGAGTCCTCCTTGATATTCTGCAGAGCACTGATCTAGGTATATGTGTGAGGACAATATCTGAGGCCTGGGGAGGATGGAAATCATTGGAAAAGATTAAATAGTATTCCAGTACTTATAGAGCATCATGGATAGTACCTGTTTCCACAAAGCAGACTGAAAAAATGTTTAATTCTTGGCTCATTGGGCAGGATATTCATAAATGTCTTTCCTCAGTAGTGAGAAATAATTAGCTTCAGGGAACACACTATTGTGGATCTCTCTAACAAATGATGATGATAGACCTAAAAGGATCAGTGTTTCCATGTAAGATAACTGTATCCCAAAACAAAGCTCAAAAATATTTATAGAAATACAAAAATATTTAGCATCCAACAAAGTATAGTTCATAATGTCTCCATAATGGCTCCAACCATAGGTTACCAGGCATGGACAACAGCAGGAAAATATAATCCATAACAAGGAGAATAATCAATCAATCAAAACCAATCCAGAACTGACACAAATGTTAGAATTAGCACACAAGAATAGTTATTATAACTATATTATAACATAACTCTATTTGCTCAGGAGTTAAGACAAGCAAAATATATTTTTAAAAGACCCTAAATCAAACTTCTAGAGATAAAACTACATTATAAGGATTGAATTAATGACAGATGATACAACAGAAGAAATGATTAATGAACTTAAAAGTAACAGTAGAAACCATCCAGAATGAACTATAGAGAGTTAGAGGAGCATCTTTCGTCTAATGAGGTGACTTTTGGTGGCCTCCTGGATAGCTTCAGCATGGAGGCCACCAGAAGGACCAAGCCATGATTAGAAACTTGGAACTTTTGGCCTCACCCTCCATCTTCCTGGGAGGAGAGGGTGCTTCAGATTGTATTAATAATCAGTTATGGCTCAGATGGTAAAGAATCCACCTGCAATGCAGGAGACCTGGGTTTGATCCCTGGGTTGGGAAGATCCCCTGGAGAAGGGCATGGCAACCCACTCCAGTATTCTGGCCTGGAGAATCCTCATGGACAGAGGAACCTCGTGGGCCATAGTCCATGAAATAGCAAAGAGTCAGACACAACTGAGCGACTAAGCACAGCACTGTATGCCTACATGATTTAGCCTCCTTAAAATCCCTAAGCTATAGGGTTCTGAGAGCTTCCAGGTTGATGAACACACCCACACGCTGGGAGGGTAGCACACACTCAACTCCACAGGGTCAGAAGCTTCTACAATCAGGACCCTTCCAGATCTCACCCTATTCATGCCATCCAGCTGTTCATTTATCATGAACCTTTATCATGTCCTTTATAATAAAGTGAAAGTGAAGTGAAGTCGCTCAGTCATGTCCTACTCTTTGTGACCCCATGGACTGTAGCCTACCAGATTCCTCCATTCATGGGATTTTCCAGGCAAGAATACTGGAGTGGGTTGCCATTGCCTTCTCCAGGAGATCTTCCCAACCCAGAGATTGAACCCAGGTCTCCCGCATTGTAGGCAGACACTTTACTGTCTGAGCCACCAAGAAAGTCCCTTTATATTAAACCAGTAAATAAAAATGAATATTTCCCTGAGTTTTGTGAGCTATTTCACCAAATTATCAAACTGAGAGAGAGTTGCAGGAACCTCAGAATTTGTAGTAAATTTAATTTGGGGACTCATTAGTCACAATTAGTATCTGAAGTAGGGGGCAGTCCACGTACTGAGTCCTTACTCTGTAGGGTCTGTGCTAATGCCAGATACTGTCAGAACTGGGCTAAATTGTAAGACACTAGCTTGGTGTATAAAGAGAATTAGAGACTTTCTTTTTTTTTTTTTTAGTTTTTTGAATGTTGAGTTTTCTTTTTTTTTCTTTTTTTTTTTGCTGTTATATATTTTCTTTTTTTTACTTTACAATATTATATTGGTTTTGCCATACATTACTCAGCCATTAAAAAGAATACATTTGAATTAGTTCTAATGAGGTGGATGAAACTGGAGCCTATTATACAGAGTGAAGTAAGCCAGAAAGAAAAACACCAATACTGTATACTAACGCATATATATGGGATTTAGAAAGATGGTAACGACAACCCTGTATGCGAGACAGCAAAAGAGACACAGATGTATAGAGACTTTCTTAGTGTGAAAAACCAACACAGATAGTATCAGAAGTGTTGTGAGTAGATAAATAGTTTTCCTTTGCTGTTAAGTCAATTGCTAAGTCATGTCTGACTCTTTGTGACCCCATGGACTGCAGCACACCAGGTTTCTCTGTCCTCCACTATCTCATGGAGTTTGCTCAAGTTCGTGTCCATTAAGTCAGTGATGCTATCTGATCATCTCATACTCTGCCAATCTCTTCTACTTTTGCTTTCAATCTTCCCCAGCATCAGGGTCTTTTCCAGTGAGTCAGCTGTGCACATCAAGTGGTCAAAGTATTACAACTTCAGTTTTAGCATCAGTCCTTTCAATGAATATTGAAGGTTGGTTTGTTTTAGGATTGACTGGTTTAATCTCCTTGCAGTCTGAGAGACCCTCAGGAGTCTTCTCCAGCACCATAATTTGAAAGCATCGATTCTTTGGTATACAGCCTTCTTTATGATCCAACTCTCACATCTGTACCTGACTACTGGAAAAGCTTGTAGCTTTGGACTATATGGACCTTTGTCAGCAAAGTGATGTCTCTGCTTTATAATATGCTGTCTAGGTTTGTCATAGCTTTCCTTCCAAGAAGCAAGCATCTTCCAGTTTCATGACTGCAGTGATCTCAGAGCCCAAGAAAATAAAATCTGTTACGGCTTCTACTTTCACTAAAGTTTTCCTTAGCTAATATTTAAAAAGTTGAGATACCAAGTTTAATGCCATTTCTAGGGTCTGTGATTTTCATGCACACAAATATTCAAGAAATGTAAAATAATAGGTTCTAGATCTATTAAAAAAGCTGTGATATCCATGTAAATTTTTTGAGAAGTGGAAAGAAGATATTATGAGCAAGAGCTTTTCCCAGGGCCCATGCCAGAAAATGTCCCAATTGAAAAGAAATTCACACACGAGTTTACCAATTTAATCTCTGCTTGCAGGAGGTTTTGGCTGTATCTGCTTTCTTCTCTGGTGTGTTTTGGTTTATGATGACCCTGTCACTCATCCATGGATAAACATTACAGAGAAAGAATATATCATATCCTCCTTGGCCCAACAGGTACACATAAAACTCCAACCTTCTCCAGAGATCTTGTATCAGCATCTGAATTTATCAGAGTGACTACAAACATGTGAGCATGTCTCAGATCTTACTATTCTGATCAGCAAATTTGTTTTCAGGTCAGCTCTACTAAGCAGCCTCTTCCCATCAAAGCTATGGTCAGATCTCTACCCATCTGGTCCATGTGTGTTTGCTGTTTCAGCCATCAGTGGTTAATTAATATAATAATTATATATGCACCAACTTACATTAGCTCTGTGTTCAACATTGATATTAGAAATGTGAGTATATTTCCCTCCAACCATTCTTCCTGTTTGCATGACTCTCAAATTACTCTGTCTTCACAAATCATTCATCTAGAAAAATTTACCTTTAATTACCAAGAAATAATTTAACAGTCATGTGAGTAGCTTGTCTGAAGGTATGATGGAAGGGACCACTGATTTTCTTAGGAAAGTATGATTTCAGAGTTGTCAGTATGATTATTAGTGATTTATCAGTATAAGGTGTGGTCTCACGGCCTTTATTCTGATGGTTTAACTCAATGTTTTCCCTTCAGAGTGGTTTCCTGTCTGCCCTTCCTTTCATTGTTGCCTGGGTCATTTGCCTCCTGGGAAGTTACCTGGCAGATTTCCTTCTGACCAAGAATTTTAGGCTTGTTACAGTGAGGAAAATTGCCACAGTTCTAGGTAAGAACAGGGCCAAAATATCTGATAATTTACAAGGCATACAACATCCAAAAATGTTTGTTGTTTAATTTGTCTGTTCCTCATTCCTTAGGAAATCTCCCCTCCTCAACATTCCTTTTGGTTCTGCCATACGTTGCCTCCAACTATATCATAGCAGTGAGCCTTCTGACGCTGTCCTGTGGACTAGGCATGTTATGTCAGCCAGGGGTCTATATCAATGCCTTAGATATTGCTCCAAGGTAGGACTGTAATCTCCATTCTCATTTTCATACTTTCTGAAAAAAATTTAGCCTGCAGACTTCTGGAAGCTTCAAACTTTGCAAACTTATAAATCATGGGCAATGATGACTGTGGCCATTTTCAGGTATGTGGAGGGAAGGGCATTATTGATTTGCCTCAGTGCCTTTCATGGAACATACACAGAGCAAGTCTTTTTGACATAATTGCTATTAACATATGATATATTCTGGGGCTGAAGCATGCTGCCAAACAAATGTGGATCTAGCCTGAAACATTCCTGTCACCCGCAGGCATTCGAGTTTTCTCATGGGAGCTTCAAGGGCGTTTGCACAGATATCTGCTGTCCTGGCACCCACTGTCAGTGGATTTCTTCTCAGTCAGGTAAGGTTTTCTTGTCAGGGTCTCTTAAAATGCTCTGCCAAATCCACTCATAATGATAATAGCATAAGAAACGTTTTCATATTTTGGAGAATAAAATTACATCATGAGTAACTTTGTCATGAAGATCAACGTAGCAAAGGAAAATACAGAACAGTTTCTTTCGTGAACTCATTCTGAAACCAAAGCACTCCCTGGTGATCCACGGGTAATTTCCAGTCTTTGAAATCACACAGTGACTTACATATCCTGTGAGAAGATGATGAATCCATGCATATATGCAACTTGTCATGTCTTCTGCAACACTTTGAAATTTTCATTTGCATAACCATACAAAAGCAAAGAGATAATGAAAGCAAATATGTTTAAGTGTCTGGTACATGCAGGGAGTATTATAGGTATTTCATATACAGTAAGGGTGTTCTTTGGAAGAAATGATGCTAAAGCTGAAACTCCAGTACTTTGGCCACCTCATGCGAAGAGTTGACTCATTGGAAAAGATTCTGATGCTGGGAGGGATTGGGGGCAGGAGGAGAAGGGGATGACAGAGGATGATTTGGCTGGATGGCATCACTGACTCGATGGACATGAGTTTGAGTGAACTCCGGGAGTTGGTGATGGACAGGGAGTCCTGGTGTGCTGCAATTCATGGGGTCGCAAAGAGTCGGACATGAATGAGCAACTGAACTGAACTGAATCTAATTTATTGATTCTCATACTAATTATGAAAATAAAGTATTAATATCCTCATTTCCTGATGATTAAAATCTGATAGGATGTCTTTCCACTGAGAGGATATAGAATCAGAATTCTTCTTAGACCTATCTAGCTTCAAAACCCACAGTCGTCTTCTTGCGAGATTCTTCTTGCACTGGAGAAGAAGAAATTTTATTAGTGTATATATATGTAAATATATAGAGAGAGAGTCATGATTCGCACAAAAGAGAAAGTGTTTGGCACTTTGATAAATAATGACAAATGCAATTCTGGAGGTTAAATGTAAAAATCCCTAAGTCCATTTTTTAAATTAATTAATTTAAATCGGAGAGTAATTACTTTACAATATTATAGTGGTTTTATAAAGAACATTCTGAATCCATTCTGAAATTCTTTCCATCAAATTATTAAGCTGTGTTTAGGAAATGAATTTCTATATGAAGATCTACTAGTGAACATTGTCTTCTAAACTATTAATGTGAGTTTCATAGGAAAAGGGAATAAAAGGAGTAATACTTACTTGAACCTTTGTTTCCTCAGGACCCTGAATTTGGGTGGAGGAATGTCTTTTCCTTGTCATTTGTCATTAACACATTAGGACTGATCTTCTATCTTATCTTTGGAAAAGCAGATGTCCAAGACTGGGCTAAAGAAAGAAAACTTACTCATTTATGAAGGTAAAGAGTAATGATTTCATTTATGGTTAAAACCACAGAGGCACTATTTAAACTTTTTAATTTTTATTTTATGTTGGAATATTACATTTTTAACTCTATGTCATTTTTCTTTCTTAGTTACCCCACTTTGGATGGAAACTCATTAGGTACTTTATTTCATAAATGAGAAGGCTTCAGTGGTGGACAAACAGAAAAAATTTTCCTTGCTGTAGCTCTTTTCAAATCCGAGATCATTTCTTTATTTTACTCAGACTTATTTTTGAGGAAAATATCAGATGAATGAAAATCCAAATAAAATGATAGCCAAGAAAAAAGTTGTCATCTTTACAGAATTAACAATGGATTCAAAGGAGCTGCTGTACGGGACCCAGTATACTAGATTCATAGATTTTGGATCTCTAAGCAGGAAACAATGTTTTGAAACTCTTAATGCAGGGCAATAACCTCACTAATGCAATGGTTCCTCCCATTTGCAAAAACGAATACTGATTTATATCTGTTGGGCTCAATATAGTCCGTGTGTTCCTTCCTTTGTGTGCTCCACTCCCCTCTATCCTGCTCAGGCCCCAGGAGGCTGACCTGTGTGGTTTGCACCCCACACTTTCTCTCCTGCCTTCTGCTGGATTTTCAGGAGAGGCAGGAGAGTGAGGATAGGAGTATTTATCTCTACTGTTCCTCCCTATGGAGACTGCAGGTGGCTGGTCCATCCTCTGCAGTTCACAGCTCCTAGCGAACAACCCTCTCCATACTTTCTTGTAACATCTCTCTCCCCATGTCCTTTCAAACCTTTTTTGGCCTTTATGTTGCAAGCCCTGGAATATCTTATGGTTTTCTTCCCACTGTCTCAGCCCTATGTCTCATTTAATACTGTCCTCAAATTACCCACTGCAATGTTTCTCCTTCTAGGATCCAATGATTTCAGTAAAGTCATATATAAAGCTCAAAACATGACATAGATCAGTATTTCTTTAAATTATAACTTGTGGTGTCAGTAGGTCATAGCATGTTCAGAGGGACCAGAACTACATTTTAGGTTGCTCCCCGTGATGATCTTTACCAAGTAGAATAGATTATAGCCATTAAGTTATTTTGTATAGAATTGATGTTATGGACACTAGTTCTGCGTGAAAAATTAGGGCAAGGATAAAGAAGGTCACATTTGAATAAGCAAGAGCAATTACTGAGATTTTCCATAGTCTAGAATCTAAACCCTTGGAAACCTCGAGTAAATTAGACACAGTCCCTATTCAAATGTTGAAGATAGACATAATATACATGGCAGTGCATTATCTTAGGTACAATAGCAGGGGAACATACAGGTCATTGGAGGAGACAGATGAGGGGTTCTAATCCTAAACTGAAGAACAAAGGGGAGATCTTCTGCAGGTAATTCCTGATCTATATGTTAAATGAGGAGGGTTATGGTAAAATTTCCCATGTTGGAAAACAACTTATGCAAAAGCATGAAAGCAAGAAAAAGGATGGATTCTAAAGGGAGTCACTTGCCTACATGGTCAGTTAGTGAAGGGCAGAAGATTAAGGTAGAGAGGTGAGTGTGACAGAGCATGGAGGTCTTGTTTGCCATGTTAAAAAGCTTGAAGAGTATCCTAGCATTGATAGTGACATGGGCAGATTTTTTTTCTAGATAGAACATGCTGGCTCAATTCCAGAATCAGGGAAACTAGTTAGTGGTCCACACAGCAGCAGTGAGGACTGACCTAGCGCTAGAAGAGCTAGCATGGAAAGAAGAAAGACATGAATAATGTTCAGGAGGTAGAATTGAAAGATCATGGCATTGGGTTAGATGGATGCAGGAGAAGAGAGGAGATAGGAGTCCTGAGCCTCTAACCTTAGATATGGGATAGAGAGTGGTCTGAATATCTAAGCCAGAGAATTCAGGAAGAGTCCTTTTCAGGGGGAAGACAATGATGACTTTGAGACATGAATTAGTAGTAGAAGTGGGATAAACAAGCAGGTGTGTGTATAACTTTCCTGGACTGCCATAACAAAATACCTCAGGCTTGTGGCTTAAACAGTAGTACTTTATTGTCTCAAAATTCTAGAAATCCAAAAGCAAAATGTCAGCAGAGTTGGTTCCTTCTGAGATTTGTGAGAGAGAATCTGTCTCATGCCTCTCTTCCAGTAGCTCCAGGCATGCTTTGGCATGTAGACAGTTTTCTCTGTGTGTCTTCATCTCATCTCCCCTCTCTACATTTCTGTCTCGGTGTCAGAATTTCCCTGTTTGGGGAATTCTCTGGTGGTCCAGTGGTTAGGATTCAGCACTTCCACTGCTCTTGCCAGGGCTTGATCTATGGTCAGGGAACTAAGAACCCACAAGTCACAGATGCAGCCAAAAAATAAATCCCCTAATTTATAAAGATATAAGTCGTATTTAATTAGTGCCCACCTGAATGACTTCATCTTAACTTGGTTATCTGCAAAGACCTTACTTCCAAATAAGGTGACATTTGGTTCTGGGGGATTTCAACATCTTTGGGGGAGACAATTCAATGCATAACAGCAAGTCCAACAAAAAGCCTGACTGTATATCTGAAACTTGCAAAAAAGACTGGGATAGAGACAAAGATATAAAAGTATGTATGCTCAGTACTAAAGACCTAAATGTGTAGTGTTCAGGAAGAGCCTATGAATGAAAAAATACCAAGCCAAAGACAGAATGCCAACATTCAAGGAGTGGAAAGAATAAGAAATGCCCACACACAACAGAGATTAAACAGTCAGACTTGTACCTGTGAGGAACAATAGGAGGATACCACTATCATGGGAACTCACGGCCTTAAAGAGAGATGGCAGATCAACAACAAGTACACTGCAATTCAGTTCGGTGAGGTCAGGAAAGGAACACAATCACCTTGTGATTAGTAGTTCACTGGTGGCTTTTTCATGACATATTCAGCAGAGACATGGGTATGCAGGTCATTTTGCAGTTTGATGGTGGGTGAAGAGGAATGAGAGAGCAGAGGAAACAAGATAATTATTTTCAGAAAGTTTAGTTGGGAAGAGGAAGGGATGGGAATATAGCCAGAGGAGAACAGAGGGAAAGGAAGAGTGACCTAGTGGGGAAAGGAACCTGGCCCAGGGAAGCTTTGGGGAAGAAACGCTGGAATGGGAGTGAAGTTATGGAAGGACGGGGTGAAGAGACGGAGCAAGGTCTTTGAAAACACAATAAGGATTCAAATATAGGAGTCTGCCTTATTTGAAGGCATATAGAAAGAAAATATATAGAAAGAAAATGTAAAATCTGAAACAATCTTTAAGAATGGGATTCCAGGAAAAAGTCCATCAACAAATGAAAAAACAACCTACTTAATAGAAGAGAATATTTGCAAATGATATGTTTCCATGCATGCTAAGTCACTTCAGTCATGTGCAACTCTCTGTGAACCCATGGACTGTAGCCCACCATGGGATTTCTCTGTCCATGGGATTCTCCCGGCAAGAATACTTGGAGTGGGTTGCTGTGTCTTCCTCCAGAGGATCTTCCCGACCCAGGGATTAAATCTGTATCTCCTTCAGCTCCTGAATTGCAGGTAGATTCTTTACTGTTGAACCACCAAGGAAGCCCATCATATGTTTGATAATGGGTTATATCCAAAATATAAAGAACTCATACAACTCAATAATGAAAAAAACCCAACTTAAAAATGGGTAGAAGAACTGAATAGACATTTTCCAAAAGAAGGCATAAAAGTGGCCAACAGTTACATGAAAAGTGCTCAACATCATTAATCATCAGTGAAATGCAATTCAAAACTACAATGAGATATCATCTCATACATATTAGAATGTCCATTATCAAGAAAATAATAGACAACAAGTGTTGGTGAGGATGTGGAGAAAAGGGACCCCTGTACAATGTTGATGGGAAGGTAGTGGTGCAGCCACTAAAGAAAACAGTATGGTGATTCCTCAAAAAATTAAAAACAGAATTATTGCATGATCCAGCAGCCCCAGTTCTATGTATCCAAAAGAAATAAAAACAGTATCTCAGACATCTGCTGCTGCTGCTGCGTCACTTCAGTCGTCTCCAACTCTGTGTGACCCCATAAACGGCAGCCCACCAGGCTCCCCCGTCCCTGGGATTCTCCAGGCAAGAACACTGGAGTGGGTTGCCATGCCCTTCTCCAGGGGATCTTCCTGACCCAGGGATTGAACCTGTGTCTCTTAGGTCTCCTGCATTGGCAAGTAGGTTCTTTACCACTAGCTCCACCTGGGAAACCCCATGTTCATTTGATTCACTCCTTTTCATTGTATTTAAATTCCATTACACACATGAGTAGGCATTATGGATGATATAATAATTATCCCAGGAGGCTGTGGAGAAGGCAATGGCAATCCACTCCAGTACTCTTGCCTGGCAAATTCCATGGACAGAGGAGACTGGTAGGCTGCAGTCCATGTGGTTGCTAGGAGTTGGACACGACTGAGCGACTTCACTTTCACTTTTCACTTGCATGCATTGGAGAAGGAAATGGCAACCCACTCCAGTATTCTTGCCTGGAGGATCCCAGGGACGGGGGAGCCTGGTGGGCTGCCGTCTATGGGGTTGCACAGAGTTGGACACGACTGAAGTGACTTAGCAGCAGGAAGCTGTTCTTATACAAGGTTAGCTAATTCAACTCTACCCATTATTGACCTAAACCACACAAACATATCCTAATTTCTAGCCCAAATTAAACATATTCTCACTTAAGCTTTGCATTATCATTATTAAACAGTTGCATCCATCACTTCATCAGCCAGCACTCATGGTGGCCAACAGAATGGAGACAGATAGTGGTCTTAAACAACTGTGATTAAAAACTGGTCAAAACATTCAAATACTTAAGACTATATGAACATATTTCTAGTGCCCTGCCTCCCTCCAGTAGAAGCTTGGAAAGGGCCCCCACAAATGACAGGTTCTTGCTGAAGCTGAAGCTCCAATGCTTTGGCCACCTGATGTAAAGAGCCAACTCATTGGAAAAGACCCTGATACCAGGAAAGATTGAAGGCAAAAAGAGAAGAGGGTGCAGAACATGAGAGGGTTAGATGGCATCACTGACTCAATGAACATAAATCTGAACAAATTCTGGGAGACAGTGGACAGAGAAGCCTGGTGTGCTGTAGTCCATGGTGTCAAAAAGAGTCAGACACAACTTAGTGACTGAACAAGTGACTGAACAACAACAATCTTGTCACTGAGAGCACTAAATAGATGTAACTGACATGCTGAAGGCCCCGACATTCCAAGGCTGTGCCATGCTCCTTTGAGTCTCCAGAATAAGCATTTTTAATGAATATCTGGTGAACTGAGTTAAAGCACTAGTGTATGGTCAGGCCTCTCAAGGTGGCTTATCTCTTACTCTCTGTACATCACCTGCTTGACCTACACATGCTTCACCTACACTCTATTCACAGGAATGTGCTTTCCACCTGCTCCTTAGGCCAGAACGGCTCCACCTGCTAGTTTATTAAAGGGAAACAGCTGTGCTCATGATCGTTAACCTGAGGGGCTGGGAGGGAAGTGCCCTGGCTGTTGGTTTCCCTGGTAACTGATGAGCCAACCTCCTTGATGTCATTCCCCCTATAAATGGTAACCTCCCCAGGCCCAGCCCTTCCGTGTTTTGCTCCTTGGTTGCCGTATGCTGTGGAGGTGCTGCTCTAGGACCTGGCTTCAGACATATACGGTCTCCTGTCCAATAAGCCCCTGCTGTCTTCATCACTGTCTCCAGGTTATTTCTTTGGTCTCAAGGCTGGGCAAGTACAAGGCTTGCAGGGTGCAGAATGGTGAGTCAGCCAGAAGGTGGAGGAAACTCTTGTGAGTGCGAGATGTTAGGAAATAAGGACAAGGAACAGAAAGTTGCAGGGGTGACTCTGAACATTCGGGCTGTTCACTAGCATATGGGGCCTTGTGGCAGCTGTCTACTATGAGAAGCATCTTTCTCTTTCCATTATGTTGACAATATCCTGTTAACCACAGAGCCTCTTTCTAGTTTAAAAGTAGCAGGCCCATGATCATGGCTCATTAGATTCCAAAGAGATAGCTGGTGAATAAGCCACTGTTTGGGGTCTAGAACAGCTGTGTGTGGGATTCAGGACCCCCCATGGACATCAGTAGTGATGAGGGAATCCACTTTTGCAGCCATGAAGTTCAGGAATGGGTCGGTGAGAATGACACACAGTGGCATCTTCCCCTGCCTCACAACTCCATTGCTGCTGGGGCTACAAATGAGTTGCTTCAACATTTGAGACAGGAAACCCACTCCTTCAGCAGTGAACACATCCCAGGAGCAGTGGTCCCAGTGCTGACACCATCTTAACTCAGAGGCAACTAGTCAGTGCCATCGAGTTCACTAGTTGACCACTGAAGGACTGTTGCCAACTGTTGGTCAGGACAATAATGCACTTTTGCCCTCATCATTGGATCTTCCCCAGTGAACCACATTGTAACAACATGGCCCTGAGACTGGCAGGTAAGTCCCATGGTTTGGATTTGCAGCCTTATGGGGAAGAAAATTAGAAAGGGACTTACAGGTTTCACCTGTCTCCTCCTCCTGGGCCCCACCTAAAAGGACTAAGGTAACTAATCTAGGCCCCCTACTGGAGAAGGATGCCATTCTACTAACCCTGAGGTCTTGTTATATGATCTCGCCAGTATTCAGCCCTCAGCTATGGGGTCTGCAGGTGGATGGGTAGTGAGGTCCTCAGGCCAGGACAGAAGCCACAGGCAGGGGCGCCATTATCTCAGAATGCAGGTACTGCTTGTATTTTGCTTAATGGTCATGCTCTCCCCTGTACTGCGCCTGTTAACTTATGTCTCATCCCTAGTCTGAGCAGAGGAAATCTGTTCAGACTGGGTGACAATAGTGGTCTCCCTATGAAATGAGTTAGATTGCTGGGTCTACAGGGAGATGCCAATGTGGTCCTCCTTTGGACCTTCCATGAAAAATTGACCCAATAAGGGCCTGACTAAAGTTTGCCCACCTCTTAGACTCCTAACACTCTTTAGCTGCTATCATCTATATTGCATTTGTGGTATTTAGTTGCAATTCACCTCTGCATGCCTAACCCCAGGGTAATGTGGAAGGTCAGTAGTGGGGGAGCAAGATTGTAAGGATCGTGCAGGACGTATAGGGGAGGGGTGTTTTGTCAGGCCGCTCAAGGTGGCTGTTCTCCTGCTCTCTCTACATCTGCTCATCCCATGCCTGCTTCAGCTCCTCCCTACCCACACTACCGACCATCCTTCAAACTTGCTGCAGCCCCAGTTAATGATTGTTCTAACTTTAGATCAGAGCATTTCCATTATAATTACTTATCAAAGGGGCCATGAGAGGCATGCCCCTCTGCTGGTTTCCCTGGTAACCAATGAGCCAACTTGACTCAGTCCCCCACGTGAGCATGCTTTTCCCCCTGCCCCTTAGGCCAGAATGGCTCCACCTGCTAGTTTATTAAAGCAAAACATCAGCCCTCATGATGGTTGTTAACCTGAGGGGCTGTGAGGGATGTGCCCTCGTTGCTGGTTTCCCTGGTAACTGATGAGCCAACCTGATATCAATTCCCCTATAAATGGTAGCCTCCTGGCCCCACCACCCCAACCCAATTAAGACTGCTGCCACGTCCTGCCTGCCTTCCTCCCCACATGGGGTCTGTCACTCCAGAACCTGGCTTCAAACATGTAGGATTCTCTATCCGTTACACCACTGATGTTTCTGTCAATGACTCTAGGCTTATTCTTCAGTTTCGAGGATGGGCAAGTACAGGGCTTGCAGGCCTGTGGGGTGCAGCCCAGAAACCAATATCTTCCAAGTGTCCCTTCCCACTTCATTGCATGAGTTTCAAGCAGAACTATCTGTCTTAAAGAGATTCTGGTAAAACTGCTCCTTTAGTTTTTAACTGCAGACCCCTCTCTCCTCATGAAGTCTGAAGGGCTGAACCACACTCACTTTTACTCTCTAAATAATTGCCCCTATTTACTATGCCATTGTTACTGAATCGGCATTATTGAGATTCTGTGCCTGGCTCCATCATTCTTTTTCTTTTCTTTTTTTTCTGATTTTCCTCATTCCCAGAGGATCTTTAGTCACTTATGAAGACATTCCTGGTGAGAATTACTCCATTGGATTTCTCCATAAACCAAACATATTTTGATCTGACTATTATTAATAGAAACAGCTTAGGTTCATCCTGAGATAATCCCTACCTTAGCTATATGTGTGCTAAAAAATTAATGTAGAGGTTCTTTCCCATCAAAAAGAAATCTTCAACTACATGCAGTAACTGCAATACACATCCTCCATGTGCCTTAACCAGAATGCATACTAATTTAAGGTGAGCTTTCATTTCCAGTACCTGGCACCTATTTGCCTTCCTAGAGAGCTGCCTAGGAGCCTGTTTTGCCTACCAACAGGAACATGCCTGAGAATTTATGTCCTCCAGGAACAAGAGGCCAATAATTCATTGCCACAGAGATATAAATACTCCAGCTTCCTTGCTCCTACTCTGAGACAAAATCTACACTGTCTCTCAAACTCCCTAAGAATTGATCTGAAACTTACTTGATATCCCTTCTAGATCTTCTCTGATGGTTTTTCTTGAGAATGTGTGCTAATAGATCATTTTCATAGGAATTATTTCAAGATCTGGTTCTAGAGGATTTGATCCAAGACAACTGTTTCTACAAGGGAACCTAGGAGACAGTCTCGGGATAGACTTCTGGAGTTGAATCACTCAAGTCGGATGACACAAGGACACATTTGATATTAGTAAAGGTAGCAGTAGTCGTCTTGGCCTTCTGTAACAGTAGCAGAACATTGGGATGGGAAGTGAGATACAGGTGAAAGGGCATGCACTGGCTTAGTCAATACTTCTAGTCTTGAGAGATATGGAGAAATAGCAATTATAACAACTTCGAGGTTGGCTGTGTGTTGGTCAGAACCACTGAGGGACTCAAATGGGAGAATTATATCAGAGCATGATACGGAAGATCCCCTGGAGGAGACCTTGGCAACCACTCTAGTATCATTGCCTGGAGAATCCCCATGGACAGAGGAGCCTGGCGGGCTATAGTCCATGAGGTCGCAAAGAGTTGGACATGACTGAGCGACTAAGAACATGATATGAAAGTCAGAAAACCTCCATGCCGGCACATAGATATTACAGTCTCCAATAGAGGGAAGATATACTCTAAAGACTAGATTCAAGATTTGATTGTTAGATTAGCAAAAACACAAGACTATTTAAAGTCACCAAATGTCTTTTATGCTAATATCACATTTTAGATAAACCTGAAACTTATTTGCTCTGCTATGGCAGATAGCAGCCTCTCTGAAGACTGTTCAAGTTCTATTCTCTTTTCCTTTAATACCTAACAAATAATAAACCTAACATGAGACAAATAACTAGGTTAGATCCTGCTGCTGCTGCTAAGTCGCTTCAGTCGTGTCCGACTCTGTGCGACCCCATAGTCGGCAGCCCACCAGGCTCCCCCATCCCTGGGATTCTCCAGGCAAGAACACTGGAGTGGGTTGCCATTTCCTTCTCCAATGCATGAAAGTAAAAAGTGAAAGTGAAGTTGCTCAGTTGTGTCCAACTCTTCAGGACCCCATGGACTGCAGCCTACCAGGCTCCTCCATCCATGGGATTTTCCAGACAAGAGTACTGAAGTGGGTTGCCACTGCCTTCTCTGAGGTTAGATCCTAGTGTGTCTTAACTGGAATAGTTCTGGTCCCACTAAGGGAGGGGAGGGACTATTCACCAACAAAGTATCAGGGATCTGGAGAGTGTGCCTGAAATATGGGACCAGGGTTTTGGGGCAAAATGTAAGGCTGGATAAGGGAGACTTTGACAATATGGGGATACAATACTATGACTCAAGAGACTTGATGTTATATAAGCCTAAATGGAACACCTGAAATTGTCCACTACTGGCAAATTAGCAATTCAAAAGCAATACTGCATGGCAGGTGGAATAGCAGAGAGTAATGCCATTTTAAAAGATTTACAGGATACTAGGATGATGCCCTCTATCATGTTCTCATTCAACTCACCATTTTGTGGCCCCAGCAAAAATGGATTATAACAGAAGATGAAGAATTACCATAGACTTAATCCAATGACAGTGGGTGCTAAATCGCTTCAGTCGTATCCAACTGTTTGGGACCCTATGGACTGTAGCCTGACAGACTCTTCTGTCCATGGGATTTCCCAGGCAAAAATACTGGAGTGGGTTGTCATTTCCTTCTCCAGGGGATCTTCCTGGCCCAGGGATCAGACCTGCATCTCCTGCACTGGCAGGTGGATTCTTTACCACTAGTGCCACCTGAGAAGTCCACTTAATTCAATGGTAGTCTTAATTGCATATGTTTTGCCAGATGGCATATCGTTAATAGAACTTTATTTTCAGCATGTATAGAAGTCCTAGTTCCCAGAAAAGAGGAATACTTCCAGGAGTGGGCTCAGTAAGGGTTCCAAAATCCCTAAAACTATGAGTGCTGACTTGTCATGTTGGGATCCTCTTGCTGGTAGACCCGAGAGCAAAAGAAAGGAGTCACCAGACTGGCCAGAGTAATTAACCCTGATCATTATGAGATGGTTGGTTACTACTACATAATAGGGACAGGGACAAGTATGTCCAGAGCTTGGGAAGTCTCGTGCCCTTTTTAACTATGAATAGGTAATTACAGCAACTACAGTAGAGTTGTGACATCAAACCTCCAGAGATGAATTATTGGGTCACCATACTCTGCAAGCAACCCAAAGCAACAAAAGGACTGGCCAAGAGAGGAGACCTGTAAGAGGTGGATGAGGGAAGATGGTGAATATCAGTTAAGTCTTTGGGACGATTGCAGCTGCGGGCAGGTAATGTTTCATTAATTTTTTCTTCCTAAAGAATCAGTGCTATGAACTTAATTCAATAGAGAATGGAACTGGATAGTGTGAAGAACAGCAAGCTGTCAGTGTTCTGCCCGTATCTTCTGGGGTCTTTTACGTTTTGGGGCGTGAATACCAATGCCCCTTGTGCTTTCATTGGCAATAGCCAGCACACCCATCACTTGGTTTGAGGGCTGTCCTTGGGCTGCTGGAACCTACTTGCCGGTGCCAGCCGGCAAAGTCGATCAGGTCCTGAGAACATGCACGACACGGCTGAGAAAGAAAACTACAGCAAAAGAATACTACAACAAAGATGGGGTCGAGAGGATCAGACACATCTCCACAAAGGGAAGCGGTCTGACCACGACTTTATTCAGCATCTTATATTTATACAGGAGAGCGTGAGAAAGACAAGACAGTTAACATTTTTTCTTGGTTGATCTGTACATCTTACAAAAAGTCACAAGAAATCTTGACAGCATGGGAATGGCACCCTGTTAGTATTTCTTACACCAGATAACATTTCCCTGTGAGTGAGAAGTTTGTCCAGAACTCCAGGTGTCTGCAGTAAATAATTGCCTAATCTCTGGGGTGGCGGGACAGAGAGCTATGTTTGCAAGCAAACCCTCAAGGACTGAGGGAGCTCCCAGAGCTGTGTCCTTCAGACACAGGACCCCGTTCTCATGGGCAGCTCCCCGCACTACTTGACCTGTACTCACTGAAAGAAGTGCCTGGGGACTCAGGACCTCCCGGAGGCAGCCCTTGGCCAGTGATAGATAGATGCTGGCATATAAATACTCCAACTTCTTTAGCTTTGGTTAGAAAAACTCTGAGGTATGGCCTAGGCTATGCCCATTGCTCCCTTGCAGAATTAACCCCAAATTACCTTCCTCCAGATTTAGGTTGTTACCACACCCTTGTTTGCTCGCCTTTCTTTTTCTCCTTACTTCCCTACTGTCTTTATTGTTTTTCTGAAAATACTACCTATTAAATCACTTTTACAGGAATCTTGATCTCAAGGTCTACTTCTAAAAGAGGCAAAAAATTTATTCGAGTAATAATGTTAGTGTTATTTTTATATTAATATGATTATATTACAATAAAGCAAGAAAAGTAATTAAGAACCAAGGTGTTCAACATAAAGGGAAAATGCAAGAGTATAAAATTCAACTTTTAAAAAAATTGCTATAATATTCAGTTTGATTTGGAAATATTAGAATTTTTTTTTCCTAAAAAATACTTTTTCTGAGTTCTTCCACTGAAATAGCTAGATGCACCCCAATGCCCAGTATGTGGTCTCTTAATATTGTTTCTTTCTGAAAGGAACCAGCAGTCCTTTAGCAAGTCCAGGTCTGGGAACAGAAAATATATGAGGACCCTAGAAAATACTGTGTGCTAGAAAACAAACTATCCAAGATCACTAGGGTCATGTCATAATGACATAGGAGCCAGCTTGAAGGGACTCCTGCTGGCCAAAGAAGAGATAATTTGAGCATCAAAATAGAGTAAGGACTGATTCCATGAGGTCATTTTACTTGGTCATTTTTACTACGGCATTGAATTATTACTCTGAAAAGTTTTAAGTACTTATCCTGACTTTCCTATTAAATCTGTATTTCAGGGTAACCAAATATTTGACTAGGTGAATTTCCTTCCTATTTTGTAGAAAATTGCAGCTCATAAATGAAGGCACAATAGTATTCTAGAGTCATCATTTTGCAATTTATAATGAAATAACAGTTCTAGGTAACATTAACAACCACCAAAAACCACAGGTGAAAGGTTGATAAGTACTTTGTTAGTGGATAAGTCAAGCTGAGAATATCTGAACACACTGATCAGTTTTACTAAAAGTGAGACAACCTGCTGTGGTGAAAGCCAACAGACACCCCTACGAAGTACTCTTTTCCTGAATCTAACCAATTCTACGTACCCAGAGTTTTCAGGATGTAAGGGGATAAAGAAATACATCAAATGACATAGAAAACAATTAGTCAAATCAATTATTAGAATAATTCTGCAAACGACTCTTTTGTTGTAGTGTTTTAAATAACAGCAAATAGAAAATGTGGGTGGGTGGAAGACTGTTATGAAATTAGACCTGAGAGCCACAACAATTAAGTGTCATATGTGGATCTTGTTTGGGTCCTCATTTAAATAAATAGAGTATAAATGAATAACTTTGAAGCAATTAGGAAAATTTTCATGATATTAGATATTAAGGAGTTATTGCTTATTTGTTAGATGTGATGATGGCATGTTTTCCCAAGTCCTAATGAATTATATGGCCATTCTGTACTTTTTGTTGGAGAAATGACATGATATAATACAGAAAACCACTGTTGGGTATGGTATATGGAAACTCAAATGGCCAAATATTGAAAATTGTGAAAACTGGTTAATGGATCTGTGGTTATATTAGATTGATCTACTTTTTTTCCTATGTGTTTGAAACTTTCCATAATAAAATGTTAAACTTAAAAACTTAATAAGGAAAACACAGAATCCAGATGTAGAATCCAGAAGCAATTTCGAAGGGTATAACAAAGCAGTATAAAGCTTTTGGGTCAGCAAACAGAATGATGGTTCCCTCCTGGGTAATCAGTACCTAGAACTGGGGATATTGACACCAGATGGGAAGGTTGTTTGCTTAAAACATGGACATTAAACAACTGTTGACCTAGGACTTTCAGTCAATAAATGGGCCCCTTTCCCAGAAAATGTCAGAAATTGACAGCCTTTGTGTCAGATAGGACAAATAGTAAAAACATCCTGAAAGAGCCAGATAAAAATCAGCATAACCTGGACTTCAGAAAAAGAAAAAATCCAGGTGAATATAACAAGGTATCAAAGACTCTTGGGAAAATGAGTTAAAGTTTTCAACATATTGTAAAATATTTTTATTGGAGTATAGTTGATTTACAATGTTGTATGAGTTTCAGGTGTACAGCAAAGTGAATCATATATATATATGTATAAATTACAAGTTGTATATATAGCCACTCTCTTTTAAAATTCTTTTCCCATATAGGCCATCACAGAGTATTGAGTTCCCTGTGCTACACAATAGGTCCTTATTAGTTATATATTTTATATATAGTAAGTAGTGTGTATATGTCAATCCCAATTTTCCAATCTATCTCTCCCCCACTTACCCTCTGGGACCCATAAGTTTGTTTTCTGTATCTGTGACTCTACTTCTGTTTCAACATTTCTTTTTTTTTTTTTTTTAGAGAGAAAATAACTTGATCATGTTATAGAGCATCTTCTATGTGCCAAACATATGTTAAGCACTTTGAAAGCATAAAAAACTTTAAAATGCTTCAGTATGTAAGAAATTATAGTGCAAAATTTTTGATTTCAGGGCTTAGATGTCCCTATCCAGTAGCTTGTCTTCAAAGAGTTCCAAGGTAAAATGCTCCCAAGTACTGCTATAGACAGGAGGCTTAACAAGGAGAACTTACAGTCATTGCAGGGGAAGCCATGAGGGAAGTCACAGTCCTCAGAGAACACACCTCAGTAAAATGCCCCTCTTTCTGAGTAGCTTGAATACCAAACAGATGTGACCTTTGGAAGAGATGAGGGGGGATGGGGAGAGGAAACAAGAGGAGAGGCAGAAGGGAAAGGAGGGAAGAAGGAAGGATGGAAAGAAGGGAGGGAAGGAAGATGGGGCAGAAAGCCAGTAGGACATTTACAAAGCATTTAGAACACCATAGCATGCCTGTCAAAATAGCACTGTAGACATGGAGCCACCCTCAATAGAAAAATCCTGGAAACTCTTATGGGACAGGCAGGTTCTGCCTCCTAATAGAGAATGAGCCTGGGGGGTGGCAGGGCGGGGTGGGGCTGGGGGGGGTTTGTCTATTAAAGTCAGGAAATGACTGGCAGATTTCTAGGAGGTTTCTAGTCCCTTGGATGATTTTAAGACTCCCTCCCCTCCCCTGAAGATTCAAGGCAAAAATGTAAGTGAAGTTAAAAATTAAATTTTTAACTTTGACCTAGGGAGATCAAAGGATATGGTGAAGGATTTAAGTGGCTGAAATTAGCAAATCCAGAAATTCAATAGTTTTTAAATTTGACAGGCAAGTCTTCACAGGACAAAAAGGAATCACTTTTCTGTCCTAAATCAGGTTAGTAACTATATGCTTATATATTATTCATAAAGTGAAGTTTAGAATTAATTCTCCAGAAGGATTAATAAGGACGGTTTCTATTAGAGATTTTATCAAAGCTATTTAGCAATCTGAGGAAATTTGGACGGGGGAGTTGGACAAAACATATATTTTTATAGATTTTTCACAAGGGAAAGAAAAAAAACATTCCTAGGGATGAGTTTGAGGTGGACAGTTATGTCAATAAAGGAAAGAGAAGTGTGTATTGTGTGGTGTTTAGTCCTTGTGTATGTGTGAGTGGCATGGAGAGTACGTGTGCTTGAGGTGGTGGTGGTGTGTGTGTGTGTATATGTATACAGAAATAAACGGCAGCCCCAGATGTCCCAGTGGGTAATAATGGTGGTTGACAGACTGCTCATTTATATATACTTTACAAACCCAGCCTTAGAAATTTTAAGTATTTTTTGAGCATCTGATGTCATACATGCTGATATAGACAAAACTCTTTGATTCACCCACTTTGTCGAGCTTCCCACCGACAAATGCAGACCTGGCAGCAGGGGTCATTTTGTCCAGGGTAGTGAGGAGAATGATTTGCCTCTCCTTGTAAAAGCATTTTTTTTTTAATTTTTTTTTATTTTTAAACTTTACAATATTGTATTGGTTTTGCCAAATATTGAAATGAATCCGCCACAGGTATACTTGTGTTCCCCATCCTGAACCCTCCTCCCTAATCTCTTAGCTCGACGAAGGTATAAGAAAAACAAAGAATTGTATGTTACCTTTAATTCCTTTTCTGACATCCTTCCTTTCTTTTTGTACATCCAAGTTTGTTGTTTAGTTGCTAAATCACGTCTGATTCTTTTGCGACCCCATGGGCTGTCCTTGGTATTTCCCAGGCAAGAATACTGGAGTGGGTTGCCATTTCCTTGTCTGGGGGATCTTCCTGACCTAGGAATGGAACCTGAGGCTTTTGCCTCATCTCCTGCATTGTAAGCAGGTTCTTTACTGATGAGCTACCTTCAGTAATCTGCTTCTGTCTGAAAAGCTTCCTTTCTTTCACATTCCCTACAGGGTAGATTTCCTGGCAATGAATTCTCTCAAGTTTTGTTTGACAGTCTTTCTCTTTCACTTTGGAGGGATATCTTCGCTAGATATAGAATTATGGATTGGCAGGATGTCTTGTTTGCTTTTTAGAGTTTTCAGGTTTTCTGTGTATTTTGTAATCAACAAAAATATCATAAAAGTGAAATGTCAAAACAATGGGTACTGGTATGACAAAGCAAGTTTCCCTTGGATTAATGTTTTAAAGCAGAGAGAGGTGCTAGGTGGATTTTAACCAGTTCTTCCCTCTGTAATGCTGATGTCAGTGTGTTTTGCACTTGCAGGGGATAGAAAACAAACTCTTCAGCAAGAAGAAAAACAACCATAACACCATTATGCAAGTGGATAACCAGGTCTCTCCAGGGAAAGGTAGAAATTATTCTCTATGACATAGGCTTCCTTCTTCTTAAACAGGACACTATTGATTCCATGTGAGAAGATTTTGTCCATAAACACATGTGCTAAAATGTAAAGCATCTTAGAAATGTTCAGGAAAGGAGGTGGGGGGGGGGTGGAAAATATCCCTGCCACGATTTTCCATTAGAAAAACCCTAAATAAAATAACCAACATACCAAGATTATTCATACTGTTATTTTGATTCTTATACACCTGTCAGTTTATCACTTGGTAGAGAATGTCAGAAAGAGGGGGGACTATTTTGGTTCTACCTCAAGGAGACAGAGAGACAGATACATGGATGGAAGTGAGGCAGGATGAATGTTCTTGAGTCACTGCACCCTTCAACATCAACAGCTGGATATTTACAGGATTTTTTTAGATTGTTTATCTCAAGTAGGGCAGGGGAAAAACAATATGGAATTACTGCTATCAGATTAGCATTATATCTACACTAAGGGGGACAAAAATCCTAGAAGAGATGGTGGGCTACAAATTGCATACTTTTTCAATTTATATAAATATTAGTGGCCTATTTTATATTTCTTCTTGTGTCAATTTTGATAATTATTTTGGTATTTTCATATTGTCCCTTTGTATTCAAATTATCTAGTCTAGTGTCTGTGTGCTCAGATGTATCCAACTCTTTGTGACCCTGTGGACTGTAGCCCACCAGGCTCCTCTATCCATGGAATTTTAATTATATGTGAACATATAAAAGATATAAACATATATATATGTATATAAAATTGATTTCTGCCTTTATGTTTAACATTTACTTCTTTTTAGGATCTTTGGGTTCATCCATTGTTCATTTTCCAAGTCTTTGAGTTCTCTCTTTTTAATAAATATGTTCTGAGGTGTAGAATTTGCTCTTTCCAGAGCTTGACATGTAGTATCTTACTGTTACTCAGTCCCAAGCACTTTAGAACACTCCTTGTGATTTCTCTTTTTGTGTGTGATTTCTTTTTTTGAGTTTCAGATTTTTTGTTCTTTGTTTTTATTGACTTATAGTTGATTTACAATGTTATGCTAATTTCTGCTATACAGCAAAGTGACTGTTAAACACACCTATACCTTTTTTTTATATTCCTTTCTAAACTCCTATGATTCCTTTTTTTCAAGACTTATTTAGAAATAATTCATATTGTTTCTGGAGCAATGTAGAGAAAAGAACAAAACTCAGAAGGGTACCCTTAATTGACTGTGACAAGCCCTATCCCACACATGGTGAAGATAGCTTCCTCTTTGCCCTCTAGAGGCTTTTTTTTCCTCATCTAGGAATTTTCCCACTGTTTCCTTCAGATTTTCAGGTCTACTTATTCCCCTTTTGCTTTTGAGAATTTTAAAAAGGATGAGGTTGTTTAGAAAGCTTTGACGCAAGTCATCTCAGTGTGCATGTATACGTGTGTGGTTTGAAATGTTTTGCAGATGACCCAAGGCCAGTGAGTTTAAAGGCAAAGGAAGGGCTGGGTAATGATTAAATTTCTAAGACATTTTTTTCTTCCTTTTGCTCAATCTCAAGGTTCAAACAGGGCAAAAATTTTTGCCTCCTGGAAAAGGTTAGGAGGCAATGGATTTTCCCCTCACTGACTCAGCAAGTCTTTGGCATCTAAACATTTAAGGAAAGGGTCACTTACTAGACTCTTCCATTGCCAGGGCATTGGTGTCTGATTCCTGTTGCCCCGTTCTCTGGGAGGCAAAAAGCAACCTGAGATCAAATGTCTTCAGGGAAAAAATCTTCCTTCAATGATCAGTCTATGCCTTGAGGACTCTGTCTTCACAAAATCTTTGGCCTGAGTATCTCATCTTTCCTGCCAGATCATTCACACTTTCAATGAACTGTTAACTTTAAATAAATTTTTATCTAATATTCTTACCTGTTTACAAAGGGAAATCTGTCAAGAAACTAACTTTCCAGGTACTAATGTTACTTTTTTCACTTTATAATATATCTAAATGGAATCCTACAGTTGTACATAAAGAGCTTCCTCATCATTTTTTAAAGTTGCATATGAATTTGGTATGACTATATTATAATTTATTTAGATAATTTATATAAAGTTATCTAATTTATCTAATTTAAAATCTTCTACTGTTTCAAACAATTCTTCAAAAATGTACAATGATACAAAATTCAGTTCAGTGGGATCATTGAAAAAAAAAACTTATGTAACTAAATAGACTCAAATATGTAAAGCAAAATTAACACTATTTTTAAAAGGTACAAAAATCCTAATAAAACATTAGCAAAACAAATTTTTTTTTAATTTTTAAAAATTGCAAAAACTAAGTCCAATCAATCCTAGAAATGAAAGAATAGTTTTCTATTACAAAGTAAATAATTGTCATTCAATACAAATTAAAGAAGAAAACTATATGATGATCTCATTAGATACAAAAAAAATCTTTATGAGATTAACATTCATTCCTGATGAACACTATTAGGTAACTATGACTATGTGATGGACAGTACTCTAAGACGGCCCCTTTGCACTCTTGGGTGGAACCAAAGGGCAGAGGATTAAGCAGAGAGCTCAGAGGGCAGAGCCAAGGGCCATAAGGATTATCCCCAGGCCTCAATAAAAGTTCAACATTTGTCTAACTGAACTTCAAAACTCTTATTGATCAGTGACTTCTTTTAACACTCCATTTCTCCCCCTTTTGAAACTGGAATGTCCATATCAATTATCCTATGCCTGTCCCACCATTATAAGTAGAAACATTGCGAGTGTGTAACTTGTCTCTCTAATTTCACAAGTTCGCTGATAGATACTGTTCCCATAGTGGGTTACTTTTAGAAGCTTTCTCCGTATTTGTTTTAAATTTTGTAAATTTGAGCTGACATTTTGATGAGGATTTGGACTTGAATTGATAGTGTAATGAGATGAGACCTTAAGGAACTTTGGGATGGGGTGAGTATGTTTTGTATATGGCATGAACATGGATCTTCTGGGACTAGAGAGTGAATTGTTCTAAGACTGCCCACAAGATTCTGGCCCCATACACATCCCTTCAGTTATTTAAGCAAATGCCAAGGAAGGTGCTGCTTTGAAGGGACGTTGCAGATCTAAGCATGGTCCATAATCAGCTGATCTTAAATCTAGGTAGGACTGATCTAATCACAGGAGCTTTTTAAATCTGGATCTAGAAGTCAGAGAGCAGCTAGAGATTCAAAGCACGAGAAGCATTTAACAGAAGAGATTCTTCCTCGCTGGTTTTGGGGATACAGGGGGCCATGTGACAAGCAGCATAATGCACAACATCTTAAAACTG
Source organism: Bos grunniens (assembly GCF_055505025.1). Lineage (NCBI taxonomy): Eukaryota > Metazoa > Chordata > Mammalia > Artiodactyla > Bovidae > Bos > Bos grunniens. Next base: position 33,614,389 of record NC_141187.1, read on the forward strand.
AGAGTAACTCTTAGCTGACAGTCAGCAGGGAAATAGCAACAGAAGTACAACAACCACAGAAAACTGAACTCTTCCAATAGTTCCTTCCAGAGAACCTCCACCTGAGAACTCATCTTGCCTGATCACTTGATTTTAACCTTTGAGACCAGGAGTGAAAAATCCAACCACATCATGCTAAAACTTATGATCTGCAGAATTGTGAGTCTTTTATTAAAAGGGTGCCATTTTAAGTCATTAAGTTTGTGAAAATTGTTTAACACAGCAATAGAAATAAATACACTTCATAAAGCATATCTACAAAGAACCTCCAACAAACATTATCCAAAATGTAAAAACATTAGAATTACTCTGTGTAAATCAGGAACAATGGCATAAAACCAGAACTGCTTGATACAATCAGTAATATACTCGTGGTTCTGATGCAATGATACCATGAAGTTAAAGACAGAAGGATAGGAAAAGAGATAAAATCATAATTTGCACATTCCGTACATAAAAAACCTCTCCAAATTAGGAGATGAATTTTTAGAAACAAGATTAACTTTTGGCTAGCTACATGAATATAACATCTCCCTGACTGACCAGTGGCTAAGACTCCGAGCTTCCACTGCCTGGGGTGCAGGTTCAATCCCTGATGGGGAAATTAACCCCCTGCTGCATGGTGTGGCCAAAAAATTATTTCTTTATACTATGCTATGGTATGCTAAGTCACTTCAGTTGTGTCCGACTCTGTGCGACCCCATAGACGGCAGCCCACCAGGCTCCTCCGTCCCCGGGATTCTCCAGGCAAGAACACTGGAGTGGGCTGCCATTTCCTTCTCCAATGCTAACCACAGACAATTTAAAACCTCTGCTGGGTTGTAATAACGGAGGTTCCATCCTCTTTTCTTTCAGGCTTGCCAACAAATGTGCTTTTGGATCTATGCCAATCTGATATGTGATCACAGTTTCTCTACACAATTTTTTTTGATGTATGTGGCCGGGGCATTATTCTGCCTACTACACATCCTTTTTTTGTGTGTGTGTCTTTTTAAATTTTTATCTGCACCACAGGGCATGTGGGATGTTAGTTTCACACAGGAGAAATGGAACCCACAACCCCTGTGGTGCAGGCACTGAGTCTTAACCACTGGACAACCTGGGAAGTCCAAAAATGTCCACATCCTTGCCAACACTCATTTCTTACCTTTTTTGATAAGTCATTTTCAAAGGTGTAAGATGCTATCCCATTATAGTTTTGATTTGCATTTTCCTAATGATGAGTAATGCTGAACATCTTTCCATGTACCTCTTAACTACATGCATGTCTTCTTTGGAAAAATGTCTCTTCAGTTCTGCCCATTTCTTAATCAGATTTTTTTGTTTTTGCTTTTTAAAAATTTTTCCTTTTAAATTGTGTGAGTTCTTTTCACTCTGCTCAATGTTATGTGGCAGCCTGGATGGGAAGAGAGTTTGAGGGAGAGTTGATACATATATTTGTATGGCTGAGTCCTTTTGCCGTCCCCCTGAAACTGTCACACTGTTTGTTAATTGGCTACATCTCAATACAGAATAAAAACAAAATTGAGTTCTTTTTATATTTTGCAGTCTAACCCCTTTCAGATAAATGATTTGCAAATGTCTTCTCCCATTCAGTAGGTTGCCCTTTCATTTTGTTTATAATTTCCTTTGCTGTCCAGAAGACTTTTAGTTTGATACAGTGCCCTTTGTTCATTTTTGCTTTCTCTGCTTTTGCTTTTGGTGTCTTATTAAAAGATCATTGCCAAGACCTATGTCAGGGAATTTACCATCTGTATGTTCTAGATGTTTTATGGTTTCATGTCTTGAGTTCAAATTTTAATCCATTTTTACTTAATTTTTGTATATGGTATAAGAGAGTGGTCCAGTTTCATTCTTTCACATGTGATTGTCCAGTTTTCCCAACACCACTGTTGAATACTTTAATATTTATTGAAGTATAATTATATAAAATAAAATATGGATCTTAAGTGTATATTTAGATGTGCTTTGAGAAATGTATAAACTTACAAACAAGACTCATAGAACATTACATTAGTTTAAAGTCCCATGATGCCCCTTTGCCCTCCTTACCAAGAGGGAATTGTTATTTAATATCTAGCCACATAAATTAATTTTGCCTATTTTTAAAATTCATAGAAATAGCATGCATAAAAATGGTATTCACTCTTTGGTGTCTAGTTTCTTTAGCTGAGCAAATGTTTGTTGAGATTCATCCAGATTGTTGAGTGTATCAGTGTTTCCTTCCTTTGTATTTCTGAGTAATATCCATTGTATTAATATACTACAGTATGTTCATCCATTCCAAAGATCCAGCTATTTTAAATAAAGCTGCCATAAACAATTCAGTACAAGCCTTTTGTAGATATGTATTTTTATTTCTCTTGAGAAAGGCCATTTGTTGAAAAGACTAGTATCTTCCATTGAATTGCATTAGTGCATTTATTCAAAAACATATGATCATATATATTCCTCTCTTTCTGGACTCCCTATTTTCTCCTATAGATGAATTTGTTTGGTCTCACACTAACACTGCATTGATTACTGTAGCTTGAAGCTAGCTCAAATACATTACTTTTTAAAAAATTTATTTATTTTAATTGGAAGCCAATTACGTTACACAGTACTTTTTTTTAAATGCAACTTTCTTCTGCAATGTGCACATATGAGTTTCTCAATCAGACTAGTCATGTAAGTTTTGAGAATAAAGTAGTTTGCTTGAGGGAAGGTCTTGTTGGTTATTCAGGGGACTTATTTCCAAGAGTAACTCAGGGTGTTTTTAAAAATGGTCCCTTTAAAATAAACATTAGGAAGGGCCACTTATTAGGAAGGGCCACTAGGAAATTTGGGCCCCTAATGTTAAAATATGTTTTTTTCCTCAGCTGTGTTAACGATGGATATTTTCTCTCGTACATTCCAGTTCCATATTTTTGTTCCGTTCGTTATGGAATTGCTGTCTTCCTGCTCCTCTGTAATGTTATAATAATGTCACAGCGTGTGTGTCTGAGCCTCACAATGATAGCCATGGTGAACAGCACGAAGCCACATGGTTTGTCCAACACCTCCACAAAGGAGCTCCAGGATAACATAAAGGTATATCAAAAATATTACACACAGTCATAAGTTTAAAATCCTATCTTGCTAACTAATTTGTGTAGAGATTGAATGTTATCATAATTGATATGATAGTAATTATTCAAAAAAGAAACTCAAGTCTTGATCTACCTCATCAGCAGTAACCTAAATGAAGATGTCCCATGACTAAAGTATGTCTCAGTATTTGTAAAGGGCAAGAGAAGTTTGGACAAGAGAAAAAAGGAAAACACCTTAAATAAGAAATAGAAATCAACACATTTTCTTTCTTATTTATGTTTTTAACTTACAGTATATTTACATGTTTTGTTAATTTCACCTACAGAAGGTAATGGGTTGATAACTATCAGAAAATGTAGTACAAAAGAAATGGAAATAGGAAAAACTATTTTTTCACTATAATTTTTTATGTCCCTTTTTTAATACACAAGCAAATAAAATATTTCCTTATTTTCACCCCTATTTACATTAAGAGTAATGCTCTATATGTAATGTACTGTACCCTGATTTTTTTTTAACATAAGCATCAGAACCAGGTCTCAGATTTGACACATATGTAGGAATTCCTACAGGGAATTTAAAATAACTGTAATCAATATGTCAGGGGTCTAATGGGAAAAGAATACAACACCAGAGAGGTAATGTCAATAGAGAGGTGGATATTATTAGAATAAAAAAGAAATAGTAGAAATCATGGCAATTATAACAGGTATAAAGAATGCCTTGATGGGCTCATATGTAGTATCAACACAGGTGAGGAAAGAATCAGTGAACTTGAATACACAAACTTCCCAAGCTAAAATGAAAAAGATTAAAAAATAAAAAACTAAGCAGAACATCCCAGAACTGTGGACAATACCAAAAGGTGTAACACGTGCTTGATTAGAATATCAGAAAGAGTAGGAAAAATGGAAAGAAGAAATATTTGAAAAATTAATGGCTGAGAACTTTTTGAAGTTAATGGCACACACCAAACCATAAATTCAGAACACTAAACAGGATAAATACTAAAAAGAAAATTAATCAAGAACAACAAGAATTACCACCCAGACATACATATTTAAATTGCAGAAAACCAAGACAAAAAGAATATCTCAAATAAATCTGGAGGAAAAAGACTACAGAAGAACAAGGATAAAAATTACAGAAGATTTCTTATCAGACACCACTCAAACATAAAGAAAGAAGTGAAATCTCTACTGAAAGAAAAAAAAACCTGCCAAACTAAAATTCTATATCCTATGAAGTTACGCATTTAAGAATTTAAGAAGTTGTATACTTTATGACAAAGATTAAATACCCAGTTTATTGTGTCAACTGTACTTCAAAAAATTTGTCAAAAAATCAATTTTATTCAAAATTTTTTAATTCTTGGTATTCCATTGCCTTGGTTTAAATATCAAGAACCCCATTTTCTAGAGAAATGGCTACTCACAAAAGCTGTATTTTATTTCCTTCACTGTAGTAAAAGAAGGGGCAGCTCAAACTGTGAAGCTTGAAACTTTTCTTTGGCACATTCACCATACCCCTCCCCTTCTCCTCCCCGCCAGGAATCTGCTGCTGTAATCCAGGAGAATTGACCTTCTTCAAATAAGAGTCATAGAAAAGGAATTCAGTTTTCTCCTCTACAAAGGTACTAGATGAAGAAATCGAATAGATAATTATTCTCAAATATGAAAACTCACCAGATTATTTTCCCAAAGCAGACCTAAATTGTAAACTGAAATTACAAATGAACCTAAAAACTAGCAAAGTAACTATAACTAGGAAAGGACATTATAGTGTAGCACATTTAGGTACTCAAAGCCGAGATGTCCCGGTGATAGAAGTCTCTGCTCAGATAGCGGATGAACGGGAAAAAAAAGAAAAGAAATTGACAGAACTCAGAAAACTGGTACGATAATACTAGACAGAACATTTTAGAAAAGAAAGCAAATAACAAGGAAAACAAGAGAGAACAGAAACCAAAGAGAGCGCAATCCGGGACACTGAGTATAGAAAAGAAAAGGAAGGAAGATGAGAAAGTGTTACACATAAATGAGAAATATCCTCTGTCTTCCCTTTGCCAAAACAGCCAAAAAATATATATATAATTATTTTATTTTGTTTAAAATTTACCAATCTGATAGAAATTCTGTGATAACTTTAAAATTTATTAATGAATGTATACATTTTATATTTCTGTGATCTATATTTATTGGTCATTACCATTTTTTTCTCTTATAAGTTATCTATTGATACCCTTAGTGCATTTTACCTACTGGGATATTATCTATTTTTTCATTTATATGACTCATACAGATGTATATATATTTATTCCTAAGATTTATATAGGTTAATTTATTTATATACAGAGTACTTTAATGATAACTAGTTAATGGATTGAATATGGAAATACTCAGGCTTTATTCTTCTGGTGTGGGGAATTTCATCTGAGGCGAGTGGTTTGCATTCAACTATGGTGCCCACTTTTCTTCTTTTTCTACACTCCACTATAAAGAGTGATGGCTTTATGCCATGAAAAAAACAACCCAATATTCTGAATAATCTGCACAGGGAGAGTCGAGCAAATGTGTGCTGAATCACCTGATATGGGGAAAGGTGAATACTGATTTCCTTGGGAAAATACCTGTCATTTAGAAAAATATGGCAGAGCATCTTGTTCCATCCTCTGAGTAACCTCCCACCAATGAAAAAGATCTGGAGCTTCCATGACCACTTGGCTACTATATAGAGGCCCCTCACTATTAGTTTTCAATATACTCAGAGTGATGTTTCTACCAAATCTCTCATGGAAGTCCTTTCTATCAGACAAGACATCACTATCTACAGCTATAGGATGACAGGGATTTGAGAAAGGGAGACAGGATGAAGGGCGCAAGATAACAGTGAAAAGAGAACAAACAGGCAGGCTCCTATCTAGTTGCTTATTTCATAGTCAACCAAGAGTTCCATTTAGAACATTCATTCTTTATCTAAAATAAACTAATTATGCAAGTGCATAGACAGTTTAGAGAAAGGGACTATCTTAGACATTTCCAAAGAAGTTTTCATCTTGTCCTCACATACTAAAATTAAAATTTCTTCCTGTGCAGTGAGTCCAAAAATACTGCAACCTCCTCATAGTCCAAACTGTAAGTTCAATATTAAAAATTTCTTATGTCAGATTTAATAAAGCAACAAAACTATGCAAGACCCCCTAGCCAAAACCAGCAAAGGAATCCACTCCCGAGACAACAAAATATGCCGCATCAGAGCCAAGTGAAAGAAGAGGAATGGCCTTTTTTCCTTTATTATCCCATTCAATTATTCCCATAGTTCAGCATGAGAACTTCTCTTCATGATTTGATATTCTCTCTATTGCTACTTTGCTCTCTGGGATCAGTGTGTGTGTTGTTAGGGGGATATGTTGTTTTGTGAACAAGGTTAACTGAATAGAGAAAAAGGATGAGAAGGGGCAAGTGGAAATTAATAACTGCAGTAAATGTAGTACTACATGGTATTCTACAGAGGAGTTTGCATGTATTATTAATATTTAAGAAATAAGTATTAGAGATGTTGAAGGTGAACCTGTAGAAATGTTCTGGACTCACCTCCTCTTACAGACACACCAAATATACAGATACCTATGGAAGGTTTTCCTCTGGGAAAAAAATCAAAAGATGAATACTCCTACACATCAGGAGAACAAGTCAAGACTTTTGTCAAAAAGTCTACAGATTAGATGTAATCTTTATCAAAAGTCCAATTACATTTTTTACAGAAGTAGAACACACAGTGCAATTTGTATGGACCCAAAATAGCCAAAGCAATAATAAGAAAGAAAAACAAAGTTAGAGGCGTCAAGCCCTCTGATTTCGAACTATATCCCAAAAATAATCAAGGAAAATTATAAACACAGACACGTTGATCAATGAAGCAGAGTAGGTAGCCCAGAAATAAACCCATTCATAAGGTGGGCAATTAATCTATGACAGAGGAGCCAAGAATTTACAATGATGAATGGACAATCTCTTCAATGAATGGTGTTGGAAAAACTAGATCCCTATCTTAGACACAAAAATTAACTCAAAATGAATCCAAATTGGAACATAAAACCTAGAACCATGAAACTAAAAGAAAATATAAGTGAAAAAACTCATTGATTTTTTGGATTTGACATCAAAGTCAATGGCAACAAAAGCAGAAGTAAACAAGTGAGACTACATCAAACGAAAAGCTTCTGCTCGGCAAAGGGACCCATCAACAAAATTAAAGGGCAACCTGCTGAATGGGAGACAGTATTTGCAAACCATGTATCTGGTCAGGGATGAATATCTAAGATATATGAAGAACTCATCTAACTCTATGGCAAAAAAAAAAAAAAATCCAATCAAAAATGAGCAGAGGATATAAATAGACATTTTTCTGAGAAAAATGTCCAGTTTGTCAACAGGCACAAGAGAATGAACTCAATATTATCATGGAAATGTAATTCAAACCCGTATCACCTCACACCTGTCAGAATGGATATTATCAAAAAGATAAGAAATATTGTATTGGCTAAGATGTAGAAAGACGAGAACACTAGTGCACTGGTGGTGTAATGTAAATTACTACAGTTGCCATGGAAAACAGTATGTATGAAGGTTCTTCAAAAAAATAACCATATGATACAGCAATTCTACTTCTGGGTATTTATCCAAAGAAAAAGAAAACACTAACTTGAAAAAATATCTACATCCCATGTTCATTGCAGCATTATTTACAATATCCTAAGTATTCATTAATGAATGAATAGATAATGTAAATGTGGTACTGATATTTAATAGAATATTACTTGGACATAAAAAGTATGAAATCTTGCCATTTGCTGCAACATGAATGGATCTTGAGGGCCTTGTGCTAAGTGAAATAAATCAGAGACAACTACTGTATAATTTCAATTATATGTGAAATCTAAACAAAACCGAGCTCCTGGACACAGAGAATAGGTTGGTGGTTGCTAGTAGCACGGGGCTGGGGAGGCTGGGCAAAATGGGTAAAAGGAGTTAAAAAGTGCAAACATCCAGCTGTAAAATAAGTTCTGAGGGTATAGCATATGGCATGGTGACTACAGTTAAAAGCACTATCTTGTATAGTTGAAAGTTGCTAAGAGAATAGGTCTTAAAAGTTTTCATCACAACTAGAACTAGAACCATACGTTGTCATGGATGTTAACTAGACTTTGGTGATCATTTCTCAATACGTGCAAACATCCAATCATGTTGTACACCTGAAACTAATATGCCAATTGCATCTATATTTAAAAAAAAAAACAAAAACAAGTTTTAAATGTCTATGCTGTGCAGGTAGGGCAAGAATAGATGATGCCCTTTATAGCAAGAACTTCCTTATAGTTCAGGATGCCAATGATAAAACGTAATTACACACAGAAAGTGATGTTATTAGGAATAAGTAAGTCATGTAACAGAGGAGATTAGGCAGAGGGCAGATATTTTACATGAGGTAAGCTGGAAGACAGAACGACCAGTTTTCCCACATTCCTGAACATTAGAGAAAATCATTTGCAGAGTGGCTAGACCCGTCTCCTTTTTTCTTTCAGAACCCTGTGTATAACTGGAGCACTGAAATCCAGGGGATCATGTTAAGTTCCATCTTCTATGGTGTACTCATCAGCCAAATTCCTGCAGGATATTTATCTGGAATATACTCTTTAAAGAAAATGATTGGTTTTGCATTACTTCTCAGCTCTCTATTTACCCTGCTCCTCCCACTGGCAGCTGAATTTGGAGAAATTTTGGTCATTATATGCCGAGTAATCAAGGGACTGTTCCAGGTATAAAGATAATGCAAAATAGAATATTACTCAGCCATAAAAAAGAATGAATTTGATTCAGTTCTAGTGAGGTGGATGAACCTAGAATCTGTTATACAAAGTGAAGTCAGAAAGAGAAAAACAAATATCATATATTAACACATATATATGGAATCTAGAAAATGGCATTGAGAAACTTATTTGCAGGGAAGAGATGGAGACACAGATGTAGAGAATGGCCTTGTGGACCCAGTGGGAGAAGGCAAGAGTGGGATGAATGGAGAAAGTAGCACTACATGAATGAAATGAAAATGAATCTAAATGAAAAATAGATAGCTGGTGTAAAGTTGCTGTATAACACAAGGAGCCCAGCCTGGTGTTCTGTGATGACCTAAAGGGGTAGAATGAGTAGGGGAGATGCAGGCTCAAGAGGGAGGGGATATACATATAATTATGGCTGATTCACATTCTTGTACAGCAGAAACCAATACAACATTGTAAAGCGATTTTCCTCCAATTAAAAAAATAAAAGGATAATGCAAAAACTAGAGTTTAAATTCACAGAACATGTCAGAGATCAAATGTTCTAATCATTCTTTCAGGGGATAACATTAACAACTCAGCAAGTAATATGGATCAAATGGGCTCCTCCCTTGGAACTAGGCCGACTTACTGCTCTGAGTTTGTCAGGTAATAACTTAGGGCCTAGAATGCCTAGTCCTATTGTCATCTCATTGTAGCATGTTCTGCCCTAGAACATAAGAAATATGTGTGTTTCGAACTGTCAAGGGCTTTGGAAACCATCCACACTTTAAATATGTGGAAACTGTCTAGGACAGAGAAAAGGTTTCCTTATCTCTAACAACAGCAAAAAGAGAAGAAAGCAAATATTTCATTATTTTCTTGTGTTTGATATTATATGAATATTTCACTAGAAGTTGTTCACTGCCACCATGAAGCTACATTAAATCCGTTTCCAGATGCCTGCATTAATTAGGGATGTTCTTTGTGCCTTCTGATTAGGACTCCTACTAGGACCCTGTATTGTCCTGTTTATCACTGGATTCATCTGTGACTCCCTGGGATGGCCCATGGTCTTTTATATTTTTGGTGAGTCTCTTTCTATAAAAATCCAAGTCATTATTTAAAGGTCTATAAAACCTAAATGTAAATGCAAAATTTAATAATTTATATGAGGTTAACAATATTAAAAATAATAAATCACATTGAAGGAAAAAGAGCAGTCAACATTCATTAATTTCTTATTGCAAGTGAGACATCATGCTCAGAACTATACATGCATTATTGTACATAATTTCACAACTCTATAACATCGATGCTACAGAAACATATCCCTTACATAAACTCATGGGGAAAGGGATGATCAGAACAGGTCAAACATAATATGAGTATACTATGTATACTTAACATCCCAAGCATGATTTGGTACATCATCTTATGTGAAAGTGAAAGTTGCTCAGTCATGTCCGAATCTTTGAGACTGCATGGACTATACAGTCTCCAGGCCAGAATACTGGAGTGTAGCTATTCCCTTCACCAGGGGATCTTCCCAACCCAGGGATCAAGCCCAGGTCTTCCACACTGCAGGCAGATTCTTTACCAGCTGAAACACCAGAGAAGCCCAAGAATACTGGAGTGGATAACCTATCCCTTCTCCAGGGGATCTTCCGGACCCAGGATTCGAACTGGGGTCTCCTGCATTGCAGGTGGATTCTTTACCAGCTGAGCTACCAGGGAAGCCCTATCATCTCATAATCAAACATATTCGTTTCTAGAGTTACACATGAAATTCTCAACAAATTGGAATAAATGAAAAACTACAAAGGACTGGGGTTTCCAGATAAGTTAGAAAATCACTTTCAAATCTTGATTTTAAATTTGTCAGTAAGGGACTGTGGATGAGTGCTTTTATGTTCGTTTAATAGACAAATAACAATATAGAGGCTTAATGCAGAGGGATCTATTTATGAAGCAATTATTTAAAATGGTATAAAGATGTGGCAGAATCACAGGATTAGAGAAGTGATCTGGTGCTAGCAAAAAAGAAGCTAATACCATCCCCAGGTCCAAAGGGGCAAGCAAGGGAGTAGTTGAGGGGAATCCACTAGGAGAGAGTCCTGTAGAGATATCTACATTGACAGGACCTGTGACTTTTCATAAAAGGGAGTATATATAGACTGAGGCAATGCTGCGGAAAGTGACAACTAGGGAAAGAGACACCCTAATCTCATTCAAGTTTCTCCTTCTAATCTTCTGCTTAGGCTTTCTTCTGCCCAAATCTATCTGGAAAGCAGAGGACATGGGGGCCTGTTGATGTTCATTCAAGTCAGCCACCTGTGACCAAAGCAGGGTGGAGAGTGGATCTACAGGGAGCCTCTGATACTCACAGGGAGCAAATGGCCAACCCGTAATGTGAAACTATGTCTTCCATCCTCTCAGTTTCACTGCTCTTCATCACTGCCATTAGTCATCAAATATTTTTTTCTGTTCCTTGCTCTTATTCTCTTCCTGATATTCCCACTACACATATATTACACCATTGTAGTTGTACACAATTGTTGGATATTCGTTTCTTTTTAGTGCTTTTATTCTATTTGCATTTCAGGTTTGGAAATCCATATGGACATTTCTTGAAGTTCAGTGATTTTTTTTCCTTCAACCATGTCTATCTATTAATGAGCCCATTAAAGGCATTCTTCATTTCTGTTACAGTGTTTTTAATTTAAAGCATTTTCTTTTGATTGTTAGAATTTGTCTCTCTACTTACATTACTACTTATTCTTATATGTTGTCTTTTTCACAGGCTTTTTAATCATGTGTTAAATTTTTGATCTCATAATTCCATACCTCTGCTAATATCTGAATCTAGTTTTGATGCTTGCTCTGTCTCTTCAAACTGTTTTTTTGTTTTCTTCTATGCTTCATGGTTTTCTTGTTGAAAGCTCAGCAAAATTCACTAAAATGAAATAAAATAAATAGGACTTTAGTATGAGGTTTTATGTTTTACTGGCTACAGGTTAATCTGGCTTACTGTGTGCTCTGTTTTAGAGGCTACAATTTCCTCTGGTATCTTTGTTTTTGTCTTTCCTGTAGTTTTTTTAGTTTCTCTACAGACTTCTTAAATAAGGTTTGGGACATGCAATTCTAGCTAGATTCCCACTAACATGCAAGGATTCTTCTGATATGGTGGTAAGGTGTGTATGTGGGGAGACAGTGTTCTGTGGTCTATGATTTGGTCTCAGGGTTTTGGTGAGCCTGTGCCCCTGAGCTTCACCAGTTCTTCTCAGTTTTGTTTTTTTCCCCCTCCTTAAGTGAGACAGGAAGAAGGGTCTGGAGTTGGGTGTTTCCCTTTCCTTAAGTTGGTGAGGCTCTGGTAAAATAATTTCCCCTTGAGTAGTTTTTGTGAAGAATAGAATGCTCTAGATGTAATTAAAAATGACTACTTTCCTCATCCTCTCCTAGAAGGATTAAGAGATTGTATTCTTATATTCACTGTGAGAATCTGGCAGGTCTTCTGGAAATAAAACTCACACAAGTGTGAGGGGTCTGCTTAAGCCTGGGCCCCTCCCACCCAGACCTTTCATCTCTCAAACTTGTCCACACTGAACCTACAGTAAATCATCAAATGCTAGGTTTTCCAACCTTACTACTGACTGGTTCCATTGGAGTTTTCTGTTTCTGGGCTTCTGTTCTGGGAACTTGTAATTCTCTGCATCTGTCTGTCTGTCTGTCTAGAGATAGGAGGGCAGTGGTTTGCCCTGTGGCCTCAATTCTCTGCCAGATCAAAGAAGCACTGTTGTCTATAGTTTGTTTAACATTTGATGATGACTTCCAAACTCCTTATATGCCTCCCAAATGTTAGAACTGTCCAAGCCTCGATGCCCATAAATCAAGTTGAAGTTCTTCAGTCCACATTTGACCTGAACAAGTACCATCAATCAACCCAACAATACCATTCTTTCCCTGGTGCCTGTACCTTTGACTCCACGCACTGAACCTCGGTGATCAGGCATTTTCTTCTCATCTCAGTTGCTGTGGTCCTGCTCTCCCTGCATTGGACTTCATCCTTCTGGCCATTTCCTCTCAGTCTCTTTTGCAGAGACTTGCAGAGATTCTCCTCTTCTACTTGCCACTAACTGTTGTCTTTCTTCAAAGCTTTTATCCAGTCTCCTCCTCTAAGCTATTTTCCCTCTCTAGACAATATAATCCATGCTTAAGTGTCAGTTACCACTTACTAACCATGTGCCCCTGAGCAAGTAAGTAGACCTTTCTGAGCATCCATTTTCCCATTTTTAAAGAAAGCTAATAGCATCAAATGAATTTTCTAAGGATTGACTACAGTAATTTAGAGAAATATATTGTATTTCCTGTGTATTTATTAGGTGTTCATGTCTATTTACATTTTGCCTTGGGTTTGGGCACTCAGGTCACAGAATGAGGTGGAAATGGCATACTGTCAAACTATTCTTTTAATGTTGTCTTAAAGTGTGTTGCAGAAGTCTGAGATCCTACAATGGCTCCAGCTTTTCACATGGTCTGATCTCATTACCTCTCATCCTCATCCATTACCATCCTCACCTTGCTCCCTGTCCAGTGACACTGGCTTCATAACTCTGGGCCTTGGTACTTATTTCTCTCTCAGCCTGGAGTATCTGTGCCCACATCAATGTCCTCACTTTCCCTGAACATAGTGCTCCTTTGCTCCTCTCCCCACAACTCTATTCCCTAGCTCTGGTCACTGACATTTATTACCTTTTGCTTAATTACTATTCACTGTCTCTCTCATCCATCAGAAAATAAACTCTGTAAAGGCAGGGCACGTGTCTGCTTTATTCACTGCTGCATTCCCATGACCTAGAATGGTACATGGTACATAATGGCATTTAACCAGTATATTTGTCAAATGAATGAATGCATTTCTGGAAGCCTGACTACTAAGCAATATACATTCCCTATCCTAACAGAGGATTATTTATGATCAGATCCTTAGTATAAAAAAGTCAAAAGCAACAAATAATTTGGCAGACTCTTATGAGACTCGGACAATCCTGAAGGCCTAGGCTGCATCTTGGGAGTATGGGCTAAGGCCTACTTCTCAAAACCAGATGATTGTCAAGCCCATATGAGCCCAGTTACACCCTCCTCTCACAATAGAACACATTAAGAATCTGTAGAGATGATGCCCTAAGAGCAAGGAGGCCCAGCTATCCTACATGGAGAATAAAAGAGGCTAAGAAATCGGGACAGGCCAGAGGGTTTGCTACCATTTCTGTAAAATTCACTCTGTTTGGAGAGGCAGGTGTGGATACAAAGAAAATTATGAAAAATGTAAGCCTTGTTGCAAGGTTCCAAAAAGAAAGAGGAGGTCCAGGTTCTCAGACCAGTAATGAAAAATGCCAATTTGGAAAAGAAATTCACTACAGATAGAGCAATTTCAATTCTAATTTGTCCTGCTCTGATAGGTGCTTGTGGCTGTGCCTTAAGTGTTCTCTGGTTCATTCTGTTTTATGAGGACCCAAAGGACCACCCATTTATAAGCAACAGAGAGAAGGAATACATCACATCCGCTCTCACCCAGCAGGTAGAACCCGTATGCTCCACTTTGGTATCTCCCAGATTCTGTGCCAAATGAAATGTGTTCCAGCTTGACCTAATGTGCTAATGATTAATGGGTTCCCTTCCAGGTCAGCTCAAGTACACTCATCAAAGTGCCCATCAAAGCTATGCTGAAGTCTACTCCACTCTGGGTCATTTCCCTCTGTAATTTTGCTTTTTTCTGGTCAAATACCTTTCTGAGTATTTATACACCAATATATATTGACTACAAGCTTCATGTTGATGTAGAAGAGGTAAGTACACCTTTTCCTCTTCACTTTATGAAGGACTTTGTGCCCATGTCTTTTTCTCCCATGACTCTAGTCCTAGCTCTTGCCCATCCCTATATTATTTGGGCTTCCGAGGTGGTGCTAGTGGTAAAGAACCTGCCTGCTAATGCAGGAGACAGAGAGACATGGGTTCAATCCCTCGGTCAGGAAGATCCTCTGGAGGAGGGCGTGGCAACCCACTCCAGTATTCTTGCCTGGAGAATCCCATGGACAGAGGAGCCTGGCAGGCGTCGGACATGACTGAAGCGACTTAACACTCATACTATTTAGCTGATGTTCTTTACCTAGAGACTTCACCATTTCCAATTATTATGTTAACATTGCCCAGAACAAAAGGTGTAGACATCCTTTTTAGCACTCCCACAAAAATACACATCACCCAGGTTCTCACAGATTCCCTATCTCCCATTCCCTATAATAACAACCTCTGTGTATTCCTTAAAGCTCAATACCATTGTTCCCTGCAGGGATGGGGATCCTCCCCTGAAAGTCAATTGGCCAGAGTCTACCACCCATCACAGCTCATACCAATCCTCTCCACAGGGGAGAGGCAAAGAGTCCTGTGAACCCATGACTCATGTCTTGCTCTGAAAGGACTGGCATTCTCATTGCTTTTCTGACTTGAAAAAGTACAAATGCTTGAAACCTTCTGTTGCTTGATGCCATAATAACCAGGAAAGACTCCTTTAGAAATGGAGTCTGGGCTTGCCACTGTGAGACATTCTATAATGAATTTCCAACTACCCAGCCTAGGGACTAGCATGACAAAGGTCTTTTAAGCTCCATATGATTCAGTGTAATCTTCCATTAGACCATGGATTTGTTGCAAAGATTAACAGCAGCTGGTCCAGAATAAGCACTGTATACATGTCTTCTATTATCATTATTATTTGTTATTTTCCTCAGGGACAGCATTTCCCATTCCCAACTTAGTTTTCCTCTCTACCATCTAGAACTTTCAGGTCCCATGATAATACAATAGAAAACTAAGCAGATTGTGATGTCTGTTTCTGACCTCAAAACTATTTTTCTCTTTCTCTTGGGTAGTGTGAAATAATTCTGGGGTTGCATGTTGATTGTTTCCTGTGTGACAATACAAATTTTCAATACTGAATTTCAGTATAGGGATTATTCCATTTCTCATATTCACTCACAATAACATTTCCTCCTCAGAATGGGCTGCTGTCTTCCCTCCCCCATTTGTTTGCCTGGATTTTTGCTGTCCTAGCAGGTTATATGGCAGACATCTTCCAGACAAGGAATACTTTCAGTCTAGTCACCATCCGGAAACTCTTCACCTCGCTAGGTAAGAAATAGCCAAAACGTTCAAGTATTTTGGGGTATCCCCCATCTTTGGCATGCACCTGACTGTTGTCTGAATCATTCCGCAGGACTTCTCCTGCCTTCCCTCTTCAGCCTCTGCCTGCTTTACCTGAGTTCCAGCTACTATGCCACTATAATTTTCCTGATACTTGCTAATTCAACAGGAAGCTTTGCTATGGGCGGAATAATCATAAATGTCTTGGATATCGCTCCCAGGTAGGTTTTTAAAATCTCTTTCTTGTATCTAAGTTCATAAAGATGTTTTAAGATTTCAACTATTTTGGAATTGATGGTCAACAGGCCAGACGTTCTGAAGAAGCATCAATATAGGTCAGACTTAAAAAGTATATATTATCACTCCTCAACCAACAGTTAGTAATATTTATTTTGCAACTAAGGACACTGACGTTCAGATACTTGATTATCAGCCTAAGATCTCACCACTGGCTTGGATGTTACCTAGGATTTTAATCCAGATCCAGTTGGCAAAAAACTTTTCCTCTTTTTACTGTGCTATATACCCTTTTTAGATACAATAAGTGTGACTAATGGAAGCAGTTCTGTTGTTTGCACAACTCCAGGGGACACTGTCCAGGGCTGGCACTTTCTGGAGAACATAGATCCAATATGAACAGAATTCTCTGAAGTTTTATAAATCTGCGGCCTGGGATAGGAAAAAATCAACCAAGAATATTCTAATTTGTCACAATTCTGTAAAGAATCTTGTCCATCAGATCTATACTAGGTGAAGGCCAAAGTAACAAAGACATGTATGCATTTATTTATTTTTGAGACCCTCCTTGAAAATGCCTGAAAGTTTTCTGACTACTTGAAATTATATAAAGACATAAAAGGATTATTTGATACAGAATACACAATGCCAGTTGGGCTATATGCACTCTGAGAAACAGGTAAAATAAAAATGTATCTACAATTAGATTAAGAAAATTATAAATAGCTACCATTTTTGGGGCCTTCCCTGTTGGCTCAGTAGTAAAGAATCTGCCTGCCAATGCAGGAGATGGGTGTTCAATCTCCAAGTCAGGAAGATCCTCTGGAGTAAGAAATGGCAATCCACTCCAATATTCTTAGCTAGGAAATCCCATGGACAGAGGAGCCGGGCGGGCTGCAAGTCCATGGGGTCGCAAAAGAGTTGGACATGACTTGGTGACTAATCAGCAAGAACAACCATTTATTATTTTTTATGTGACATGCCCCACTGTAAGATAATATTGTCCACAAAGTATGAGAAAAGAAACCAAAGACCAGGAAAATGAATGTATGTAAAGTTACATGATTAGTAATAAATAGAAGGAGGATTAGTACCTAGAATTACCTGCCTCCAGAGCTGCCTAGATGTAGTCAATGCCTCCCTAATGTTATTCACTAGTACCTGGTCAGTAGGATGGGAAATATCTTGGCCAGCAATGGCTTGGATATCACAGAACTTGACCTGCGTTGCATCATTCCAGTGGGTCCAAATTCCATGTTAGCCAGGTGATTTTGTAAGGTCACAGAAGATAGACTAATATACAATTTGGAAATATTATTAGCCTCTTAAGCTAGATCATCATTAATATTTAGGGCATATGTATTAATACATTGTCACAAACATATTGACATAATACGTTGTGTCACAAACAATTCTTAAACTTTTTAATTAATGAGTTAAATGAAACTTATTCCTAATGTTCCTAGTCATATACCTCCCTTGCCTATTAAAGAGTTCCCTTAGAGGATAAATTACTAAATTGTCCTTTTAGGGGAATTTGATCTTTGCTAGAACTGAGAAATGGGCAAATGATTACATTTGTTTGAGTAGAACCCAGATGGCAAGAAAGAAGGTCTGTAAGGAAGAAGAGACACAGATGTGGTTCCATGAGAATATTGTTGGGGAAATAGAGTAAGATAGAGTGGACCTGGAAATGTAGTGACCATCTCTTTGGTGGGTAGCAAGAGTAGAAAAGCACAGAGGATTCTAAAGATGCTATGTGATGCATTAAGAAGGCACTGTCATCCCCTTGACATTCTTAAAGGGAGGCTCCAAAATGTTTTTTAATTGCTTTTAATTATTTTTGACTGATGGATGGGTCATGCACTGGAGTGGGTTGCCATACCATCCTTTGTCCTTTGGGGATCTTCCCAACCCAGGGATCAAACCCAGGTCTCCCACATTGCAGGCGAATTTCCCTCCATGTGAGACTAAAGTATAGTTTATGAAAGGTTGTTGTTGAATCACGTGAATACACCGGGATTCTTGGCCCCCGGAGGAGAATTCAATCCGGGGCCAGAGACGAGGCTTGATCGCTCAGAGCTTTTGTGTAGTAAAGTTTTATTAAAGTATAAAGGAGATAGAGAAAGCTTCTGACATAGGCATCAGAAGGGGGCAGAAAGAGTACCCGCTTGCTAGTGTTGACAATGAAGTTATATACTCTCTAATGAATCCAAAGAATGTCTGGAGGTTGTAAAGACCTCATCAGACCTACTCCCATAATTTACATTTTAAGATAACACTGTCCTCAGGCAAGATACATCCTTGTAAAGACCAGGTCTACTCCCATAATTAACATTTTAAGATAACAGAAGGTTGAATCCAAAGACTGTCCTTAGGCAGGATACATCATTGGTATATAATCCTAAGGAATGTGGAGAAAGAAAAAAGGTTTGTCCTTTCTTCCTCCTTGAGAATTCCAGACCCCTCTCTCTTTGGGGACCCCTAGACTCCTTATCAACCTGCCTAGGAAATGACTCTCTCATTTAGACATCTGAATCTTGTTCTGGTTCTACTGAACCATTATTAAACCAAATGTAAAATCAATTAAATTGAAAGTCTGTTTCAACAGCTATTTATACTTCAAAATGCTTTTACCATGTGATGTTACAGCTGAAGAAGAAGCAATTTTAGAGCTAACTCCTGTCCAGGGCATCATCCAGCATTAAAACAATCTCAGGGCTTTCCTGATAGCTCAGCTGGTAAAGAATTTGCCTGCAATGAGGGAGACCTGGGTTTGATCCCTGGGTTGGGAAGATCCCCTGGAGGAGGGTATGGCAACCCACTCCAGTAGTCTTGCCCAGAGAATCCCCAAGGACAGAGGAGCCTGGCAGGCTATCCATGGGGTCACAAAGAGTTGGACATGACTGAGCAATTTTAGAGCTAATTTCTGTCCAGGGAATTGTCCAGCATTAAAACAATCTCAAGACTGTTTTCATTGCCCATATCAAATACCTACCATTTGAGGTTTGGATGGTATGAGGAATGGAGCATAAAAAGCTCTCACCTTGTCAATCTCAGGTTGGTGAACCACTCCATATTGTGGACGTGTAATGATTTTCAGAAGAACTGTCATGGCACTCAGGACTCTTGACACTGGGAACTGCTGAATCATAAAGCAAACTGAATTAAGATTAAATGACTGTAATCACTCAGAATACATTCTTTAATCACAGTGAAATTAGGGTTGCTATCAAAAGCAAACGGTAGATAACTCCCATTCTTTGAAATTAATGTTTAGGTCAAAGGAGAAATCACATTTGAAATTAGAAAATACTTTAAATTACAAAGATATGTGACATATCATTGATAAGCATGTGGGGTGCATTTAAAAATCATACCCAGAGAGAAATGTATAGCTTTAAACTTATATATTGACAGACAATTAAGTCTTAAAATCAGTAACTATGTTTGTGTCTCAAGTAGGTAAGGAAAAAAAATAGCAAATTAAACCCAAAGAAAGTAGAAGGAAAGAAATTATGAAGATGAGGACCAAAAAAACCCCCAAAATGATACGTAAAGCCAACAATATCAAAGTTGCTTCTTTTAAAATTAATAAAATAAGATCAAGAAAAAATTATCAATATAAGAAATGAAAAAGGGTTCGTTGTAGTTTTAGCCCATAATAAAGCAACAGAATATTGTAAACAATATTATATGTATTATAAATTATAATAAATATTATAAATATTTAAATATTATAAATTTTGCCTTTTTTGAAGGCAAAAGTGACAGAGGCTCCCAAAGGCAGAAGTGGCCCTAAACCCAGGGATTCTATTGCTAAAATAAAAAAGGAAGCAATGAATACTGGAGACAATTGGTCGTTTCTGCCCTATCTGTACCTGTGGCTGCTCATAACCATAAATGTTCTTCCTCACATATTAAAAGACACTCTCCAGCTCCCCTCAAAAAGAGACTACTCAAATTTCCACCCTGTGACTACATACACCTCCACAATCCAGGGACTCTAAGTCCACTTGCCAAGAATGTTTCATTAATCAAAAACAAAAGCCAGGGGTTCAAAGACAATCAAATACTATTGTAGTTCCAACCTTAAGAGGGATGGCCAGGGGTGCATTTCACGTGAAATTCTTGGACTGGAGCAAGAGGGACCAGAGCAAAAGCATACCCCAGGGACTCTAGGCCCAAATGTGACACTTCTTTGATCAGGAACCCATAAATAAATTATACACTCCCCACCCACCCCCCACCCCAATACTCAACATGTAAAGGTAGAGAAAGATTGGAATAGACCCAAGGAAGTAAAAGACAAAAAGCCCTCACTCTCACAAAGGGGAAGAATTGAAAGCATACAATCTTTGGTGGTGAAATGTGTTGGGCAGGAAAGTCACAGACTCCCTGTCCTGGAGTGAACTAGTTTCTTGTTTAGACAGATTCTGTTCTCCAAAAGGCACTTCCTTGTTCTTGATGACTGATAGATTTGACCCCTACTTTGTGTGTTACTCCCTGTGGCTCCCCCTGCTTTCTGCAGTGCTCATTTTCTGCTGAGGTTGGTTTTGGCACTCAGGATTGGCCAATCACAGTTGCTTATAAACAAGTTTCTGGTTTCCTTGCCTGAGTAATCACTGCTCCTTGCCTGGGAACAGTCACCGGGACCAGTAGTTCTGGGATGGTGAGAAGAGGCCAGGTGAACAGAACCCTTCAATTTTGTCTTAATCCCAAACCAGTTCCTATTACCAACACACATCACTTTTGGAATTTCTCATAGATTTCACAACTAGCTGGCTTTCACTCTTAGTATGCTTTCATTTTCTCAATATATTAATATTCTTTACTGTTTACAAGCTTTCTGACTCTGTAGTGCAACCAGAAAGTTACTTATATATCCATATACTTTTTCAGACATTTTAATGGAATTTGAATAGTGGGAATGGGAAATTTAGGAAGTCAACAGTTCTCTCTCTTAAACTCTCAATACATTATGGTTTTTTCCTGTAGCGTTTGTATTACTTTACATTTGTGTATTGTCATTCATTTTTGTATAGATATTATGGATTTCTTAGAGGAATTACAAATGTAATTGGACTAACAGGAGGACTCATTGCTTCCACTGTGACTGGAATCATCCTTAGTGAGGTAAGGAACATCAAGACATGGATAGTTACTTTTCAAATATTAACTGTACAGAAAAAGAAGGTAATGCGTATAAAAAATTGCAGAGGAGACATCATCTAGAGGTGAGGTATGAGATTCTGTGTCATATTAAACTTGGTCAAATCAGGCATTGCCTCCAAATTCACAGATGATACAATTTCTTTCTTGTAATATGTCAACTAATTATGCTGGTAACTTTAACTGTTGGTTATTGAAACAGAGGTGGACTTCTGTGCTTTTTAACAATTAATGTGTGCCTTGATCAAAATAGTTAGTTGACTTGGTCAGTGGTAATACAAGTAATAAGACATGGTTTTATCAGGAAAGGAATGAAAAATCAGGAACAAAGACAAGTTTAAATGACCAAACAAAACAATTCTATGAAGGCTGGCTTCTGTTTCCAAGGACAAAGTTACCTGAAATTCTCCTTTTAAAAATACTTAAAATGCCTTTTCTGGTGTTGAAGGAAGATAACTACTAGTCCAGAGTTCTACAGTCCATCAAAAAAAAAAAAATCTGCCATAAAAAATGGAGTTTAAATGCATCCATTTTCAAAAAAAAAAAAACAACAGAGAATTCATCAAAAGTAGGCTAGCACTGAGGAAAAAAAGCTAAAGGTAGTTTTTTTTAGGGAAAAATAAAATTATCCCAAATGGTAGATTAGAGATATGAAAAAGAAATGAGGCAACAGAGATGATAAATAAATGGGCAATTCTGAATGAACATTGTATAAATTGATAGTATCATGTAAAGAAACTCATTTCCCAGAGCTGGTTGCCTGAGGGCAAAATCACTGTAGTCACTCTGGTGATTCAGTTCAGTCGCTCAGTCGTGTCCAACTCTTTGCGACCCCATGAATCGCAGCACGCCAGGCCTCCCTGTCCATCACCAACTCCCGGAATCCACCCAGACTCACGTCCATTGAGTCAGTGATGCCATCCAGCCATCTCATCCTCTGTCGTCCCCTTCTCCTCCTGCCCCCAATCCCTCCCAGCATCAGAGTCTTTTCCAATGAGTCAACTCTCCGCATGAGGTGGCCAAAGTACTGGAGTTTCAGCTTCAGCATCATTCCCTCCAAAGAAATCCCAGGGCTGATCTCCTTCAGAATGGACTGGTTGGATCTCCTTGCAGTCCAAGGGACTCTCAAGAGTCTTCTCCAACACCACAGTTCAAAAGCTTCAATTCTTTGGTGCTCAGCCTTCTTCACAGTCCAACTCTCACATCCATACATGACCACAGGAAAAACCATAGCCTTGACTAGACGGACCTTTGTTGGCAAAGTAATGTCTCTGCTCTTCAATATGCTATCTAGGTTGGTCATAACTTTCCTTCCAAAGAGTAAGCGTCTTTTAATTTCATGGCTGCAGTCACCATCTGCAGTGATTTTGGAGCCCCCAAAAATAAAGTCTGACACTGTTTCTCCATCTATTTCCCATGAAGTGATGGGACCGGATGCCATGATCTTCGTTTTCTGAATGTTGCGCTTTAAGCCAACTTTTTCACTCTCCTCTTTCACTTTCATCAAGAGGCTTTTGAGTTCCTCTTCACTTTCTGCCTTAAGGATGGTGTCATCTGCATATCTGAGGTTATTGATATTTCTCCCGGCAATCTTGATTTCAGCTTGTGTTTCTTCCAGTCCAGCGTTTCTCATGATGTACTCTGCATATAAGTTAAATAAGCAGGGTGACAATATACAGCCTTGACGTACTCCTTTTCCTATTTGGAACCAGTCTGTTGTTCCATGTCCAGTTCTAACTGTTGCTTCCTGACCTGCATACAAATTTCTCAAGAGGAAGATCAGGTGGTCTGGTATTCCCATCTCTTTCAGAATTTTCCAGTTTATTGTGATCCACACAGTCAAAGGCTTTGGCATAGTCAGTAAAGCAGAAATAGATGTCTTTCTGGAACTCTCTTGCTTTTCCCATGATCCAGCAGATGTTGGCAATTTGATCTCTGGTTCCTCTGCCTTTTCTAAAACCAGCTTGAACATCAGGAAGGTCACAGTTCACATATTGCTGAAGCCTGGCTTGGAGAATTTTGAGCATTACTTTACTAGTGTGTGAGATGAGTGCAATTGTGTGGTAGTTTGAGCATTCTTTGGCATTGCCTTTCTTTGGGATTGGAATGAAAACTGCCCTTTTCCAGTCCTGTGGCCACTGCTGAGTTTTCCAAATTTGTTGGCATATTGAGTGCAGCACTTTCACAGCATCATCTTTCAGGATTTGAAATAGCTCAACTGGAATTCCATCACCTCCACTAGCTTTGATCATAGTACTGCTTTCTAAGGCCCACTTGACTTCACATTCCAGGATGTCTGGCTCTAGGTGAGTGTCACACCATCGTGATTATCTGGGTCGTGAATATCTTTTTTGTACAGTTCTTCTGTGTATTCTTGCCATCTCTTCTTAATATCTTCTGCTTCTGTTAGGTCCATACAATTTCTGTCCTTTTTCAAGCCCATCTTTGCATGAAATGTTCCCTTGGTATCTCTAATTTTCTTGAAAAGATCTCTAGTCTTTCCCATTCTGCTGTTTTCCTCTATTTCTTTGCATTGATCCCTGAGGAAGGCTTTCTTATCTCTTCTTGCTATTCTTTGGAACTCTGCATTCAGATGCTTATATCTTTCCTTTTCTCCTTTGCTTTTTGCTTCTCTTCTTTTCACAGCTATTTGTAAGGCCTCCCCAGACAGCCATTTTGCTTTTTTGCATTTCTTTTCCATGGGGATTGTCTTGATCCCTGTCTCCTGTACAATGTCATGAACCTCATTCCATAGTTCATCAGGCACTCTATCAGATCTAGGCCCTTAAATCTATTTCTCACTTCCACTGTATAATCATAAGGGATTTGATGTAGGTCATACCTGAATGGTCTAGTGGTTTTCCCTACTTTCTTCAATTTAAGTCTGAATTTGGCAATAAGGAGTTTATGATCTGAGCCACAGTCAGCTCCTGGTCTTGTTTTTGCTGACTGTATAGAGCTTCTGCATCTTTGGCTGCAAAGAATATAATCAATCTGATTTCGGTATTAACCATCTGGTTGATGTCCATGTATAGAGTCTTCTCTTGTGTTGTTGGAAGAGGGTGTTTGTTATGACCAGTGCATTTTCTTGGCAAAACGCTATTAGTCTTTGCCTTGCTTGGAAACGATTTCTCAACCATCACATTTACTCTGACTTTTCTTCTTAAGCCACAGATTATTTACCCAGTAACTATTAATAATAAGTTTATTATTTGTTAGCTCAGTTGGTAAAGAATCCACCTGCAATGAAGGAGACCCTGGTTTGATTCCTGGGTTGGGAAGATCTGCTGGAGAAGGGATAGGCTACCGACTCCAGTATTCTGGCCTAGAGAATTCCATGGACTGTATAGTCCATAGGGTCGCAAAGAGTTGGACACTACTGAGTGACTTTCACTTTACTATTTGCTAGATTGGTTTATCTTTGACCATGATTTATTGTACTGATACGATGACTGTTGTAACACCTGAATATACTTTCTCCGCCCCCCTGGATTCAAATGGCTGTACAGTCTTTGCCAACATAATTTAATGAATTCTGTGGTTCCAGAACCTAATAATATATATTCAAAGAAATTTAAGTGCCTTATCAAATTTTAACAATCATGTTAAAGGCATGCCTGACCTTGAAAAGGGCTTCCCTTGTCACTCCGCTGGTAAAGAATCCGCCTGCAATGCGGGAGACCTGGGTTCGATCACTGTGTTGGGAAGATCCCCTGGAGAAGGGAAAGGCTACCCATTCCAGTATTCTGGCCTAGAGAATTCCATGGATTGTATAGTCCATGGGGTAACAGAGTCGGACACGACTAAGGTCACTTTCACTTTGACCTTGAAAAAAAAAATGTAAGGGAAAATTTCAGAGACTGAAAATGAAGGAAGGGCTTGATTCCAGAGAGGTAAATGACCAGCAAAGCCACTGGCTGCCTTGGGGAAATTGCCCATGCTGGGTGATCTATAGCTTCAGTTATTATAGACAAACAGAGCACAAGCAGTAATACCCCCAAAACCACTCACAAAGAAGAGCCAAAGTGAAAATGCTGACATAAAACTGTAATCACTAGGGACTATAAACTGATACCACTACTACCATGTATCTACAAGCTGAGAAATAGCAGTTTACAGGAAAATCCTCCAAATGCTCCTTATCCCACAATTTTGGCAGCCCCCCACCATCATGTGTTAGGATTTATGGTATCAGAAAGGCTGAAAACATCACTATAACCATGGAGACTCCATGGTCAGAGAGCTGGCCTCAATAAAAAAGAACTCTTAAAGACCAGGGTGTGTTTTCTCTTCCTGAGCATGTAGCCCATTCAGCCAGTTCAGCCTTTCAATGAACTCATTTGGACCTTCTGAGCTGACTTTCCCAAAAGGTGGCAAGAAACATGACTCCAGAACTGACTGAAGTTGTCTCTGCCCAGTAAGGAAACTTGTTTGTCTCAGCTTCAGCTACAAAGGGAGAGGGAAATCTGAATAAAGACTCCTGTGAACATTTGAAACAATAAACCATTCACAAGGATTTGAGACCCTAATTCAAACTCTGTTGGGTCCTAATGCCATAAGCCAAGAAATTAATTTCAAGTAGTCCACAGATGTCTAGAAACAGTAAATAATTTTTTTTCTGAAGAAACTAACCCTAAAATTCATCCTCCAGAATTTCTTAAGCATAAAGTTTTGGTGAATATGATTTCAGAATCAATCAAAAATTACAAAATGCTTGCAGAAATGAAATGTCATGTGAGAAAAGAATAAAACCCACAAAATCAGATCAGATATTGGACATATATGTATATATTTAAAGAACTAAAAGGATTGAACATATAAGAAGCATAAGGTTTAACAAAGAGCTAAATCTAACTTCTGGCAATTAAAAATATAAAAATTAAAAATTTAGATTAAATACATCTAATAAGAGAATTCGTGAGGCTTCTGCTTCAATTCATGGGAAAGGTAAGGAATTTGGATCAACTCTCTTAAGACAACTTTAAGGCCTGAAAATGTATAAAAACTTACATGCACAGCAATTTTACTCCTTCTGTAAGAAGTCAACAGACAGCCAAAGTCCCATCTTGTTCAAAGTGCAGAATGGGTCCACCCCTTCATTGGGAGAGAACCCTCTATACCAGGGGCTATATATGTTCTATCATGCTGTATATAATGGTAGCATAGTGATCCAATAGCTGCAATAAATATTTCCTTTCAGAAAAGGAGGATTGGGAAACAAACAGAAACCACAGGTCCTTAGTCATGCTGACACAACCCCCAGGTGGCTCAGTGGTAAAGAATCTGCCTGCCATTGCAGGAGATGTGAGAGTTGTGGGTATAATCCCTGGGTCAGGAAGATCCCCTGGAGTAGGAAATGGCAACCCACTCCAGTACTCTTGCCTGGAAAATCCCATGGACAGAGGAGCCTGGCAGGCTATAATTGATGGGATCGCAAAAGAGTCAGACACAACTGAGCGAATGAACACACACACACCAATGCTGATAACACACTGCTAGGCAGACAGTTTGAGAGCCACGTCCTGGTGAATGTTTGAATGTTCTTCAGTGAGGCTCTGAAGCAAATGAAGGCAGGGCTGGAGGGCCTGTGGAGTGGTCCCTCTTGGTTAGTGTGTTTAGCATAGAGGAAGGTAAGTGAATCCATTTGTGGAGCAGAGGGCAGGCTGGGAAGTAATTATTGCAGACACGATAATTTTTCTGGTTCTCCTCGGGCATTTCCCACTTCCTTGAAGTTATATATATTTTATATAACTTATTTTGACCAGTGACACATGAGAGAAAGTGATTATGTGTTCATTCTGAAGACAAGCATTAAGAATCAACAGACCACTTTCTTGTTTTGACACAGCAACTAGCAACAGTCAGAAAAGCAACTGCAAATCCATCAACCAGGAGCCAGGAATGAAGAGACATGGAGTATGATCTCTAGTCAACTTGCTATGAACCTTGTTGTTGTTGTTGAGTCGTTAAGTTGTGTCCAACTCTTTGTGACTCCAGGCTCCTCTGTCCATGGGATTTCCCAGGTTGGAGTGGGTTGCCATCCTTCTCCAGGGGATCTCCCTGACCCATGGATCGAACCAGCATCTCCTGCATTGGCATTCTTTATCACTGAGCCACTGGGGAAGCTATAAACCTTTGGTTTAAATAAAAACCAAATCTCTGCCGTTAAAAGCCACTAGGATTTCTGAGGGGTTAGGGAGCGGGTATTAGTATCTGTAGTATAACCTACTTTATCTTGACCTATCTGGAGGATCTATCCAGAGTGAATCACATAAAAAAATATAGAAGGTATAGAATATGTGTGGACTCAGGGAGAAGGCCCAACATACATTTAACTGGAGTTCCAGAAAAGAGAATAGGACAGAAGTTAAATTTGAAGAAAAAGTGATTGTTTTCTAGTTTTACAGAAATACAGCAATTCATACCTTTAAGAAAATCAATAATGACAAGTAGGATAAACTGAAATCCACAGTTGCATACCTCATAGAGAAATTATTTATATAAAATACATAAATATTATATAAATAAAAAATAAATATATAACACACATACCTAAAATAGACATAGAAACATTGAAACTTGTAAAAACAGCAAAAAAAAAGATGAAGTAAACATTAACCAAAGATGATGATATCAGGAAAAAAAGCTTAAGCAAAAATACTAGAAACATTGAGAATCAGCTACTTAACAGTGAAGTGAAAGTCACTCAGTTATGTCCAACTCTTTGCGACCCCATGGACTATACAGTCCCTGGAATTCTCCAGACCACATTGCTGGAGTGGGTAGCCTTTCCCTTCTCCAGGGGATCTTCCCAACCCAGGGACTGAACCCAGATCTCCCGCACTGCAGGCAGATTCTTTATCAGCTGAGCCACAAGGGAAGGCCTAACAGTTTCTTAGCAGTTTCAATTTCTCCAACAAAACTATCTTGTTCAAGTCTTAGCTACTTACAAGATATGTGGCCTGGAAACACTCCTTAATCTCAGTGTCTCTAGCTGTAAATGCCTAAGATGACATAGAAACTTCACGGAGTTAAGGTAATTACCACATCAGATCATTCATGGGATATTAGATGTTTGTGTTTAATGAATAACAGCTATTAGAAGTTTTATTCTCATATACTTTTAAATCGGGAAAAATAAAAGTGTATTGCTAGCCATCCTATTGTTTAGCATTCTGAAAATGCTAGCAAACACACCTGTCAAGACAACTAAATTATTGATATACACAAGGCAAATGCAGAGGAAAAAATGCAACACTATGGACAGAGATTGTGATTATCTTCCTGGCATGGGGTGGAGGGTGAAATCAAAGTTAGATAGCATAATGTGGAAAAAGCACAGTGTCAACTAATATTGCAAAACACCTATGAGTATTTTGAAAATTGTACAAAGTCCATATGAATAAGACTGCACACTTATTGAGCAACATCAGTAAAAATATTAGAAGGGAGATGCACATTAAATTTCTAGGTTGGACTTCAATTCCAAATGACAGTAAATTCTATTAAAGTTATCAAAACTATTTTTATCATTAAATTTCTAAACACATCTTGGTTTTTTTTTTTTTCTTCACTCTCTTTACCTATTAGCTGTCAAATTCTGCATGTTTTAATTCTAGAAATCATTATAATTAAGTATATTTAATGTCTAGTTTGGCAAGAAACTTTTCAACTTCTCTTAAATTATATTTTAAATGAAACTAGTGATGATTTGGTCAAGTTCTGAAAAAAAACACATTCTTTATAATAAAGTTTCATCTCAAACCAGAAGGAATGGATTGATTTCTTTAAAAACACAGTGGTGAGCCCACTTGAAAAAAAAAATAATTACATTCTGTTCTCATATTTACCCTCATGTTAATTATGGATGATAAATGTAAATGAAGAAAGGATATAATAAAGATACTAAAGTAAAATAGGAGTTAATAATTATTTAAACTTCAGACAGTACATCCATCCTTCAAAAGCATGACACCAGAGACCAAAATGCAATCACAATGCATTTTACATTTAACTTTATAAAATTTAACCTCAGCTGATCAAAATCTGAAATATAACTGAAATTTAATATCATCTTTGAGTATGGATGCCAAAAATAAATTACCTGTGTATAGAATTCATCAATATATTAAAATATGTACAACATCATAATTAAGTAGGCCCTTTTCTAAGAAAGTAAAGTGGCTCTATTTATTAATAAAATGTATTAATGAAACTGATCATATTAATAGGCTGAAATAGAAAATTTATCAACCATTTTCATAAATAAGGAAAGGGTATTTGATAAATCTATTCAAAAGCATTGCTGTGTTTGTAATTAATCACCAACTTATTCAAGCCTATAGCAACAAAAAGTGAAAAACAACTTTAAACAAATAAGGGGTGCTCTTATAAATTTTATAAATCTAAACTCTGGATTACAAGTCAGTAACAGATATGATACAGTCAAATATTTCCTAATGTACAAACATGTTTATGGGATATTTCGGAATATAAAACCATATGCATTCTTGGCTTTTAGCACTATATTCATGCAATTTTATACATGAAAAGTTATATGTACGTAGACACAAACCATAAGTCAAATGGTGATTATCTTTGTAGAGTGAAATTTAACTTTTTGTTCCTTATTAAAATGTTTTGCCATGTTTAAGTGACCTGCATCAAGCCTATATTAATTTTAATACTACATTTTAAATGTTACAAAACACAATAGTTTATAATTGTTTGCACTTTAATTCCTCAGGATGCAGAATCTCCCTGGCTTAAAATCTTCCTCCTGATGATAGCCAATAACATGATAAGCCTAATCTTCTACCTTATATTTGCTAAAGCAGAAGTTCAAGAATGGGCTAAAGAAAGACAAAACACCTATCTCTGAAGGTAAGAAGTGATTCAATTAAGGGCAGATTTTGAAACTCTGGATGCAGGATAGAAAGAAGCTAAATGGCCTCTAAGCAAACTGTGGTGTTGCTGACTGAGATGGGAAAAAATAAGGGGTGCAGGTTCAGGGGATTAGAGGGGGCCAAGTAAAGTCTGAAACTATTCGACACCTTGATGAAATGGCATGCAGCCCAGCGGCTGTACTGCTCTAGAATTTTTGAGAGATGTTGCGGCTAGAGATAGAAATTTGGGAGTATGGGCCTCTCTAACATTTAAAAGTGAGGAAGAGAGGTGGTTTCTTGAAAGGGGAACTGAGAAGGGCCTTTGATAAAGTAGGAAGGATGGTTGGAGAATGTGGTATCTCAGAAGAAAAGTGAAAAAGGTGGGAATGAGTATCCATGGCAAATGCTATCAAGGGGTCAAATTATGTAAGATTCTGAGAATTTATTAATGGGTTTGGCAAGAGGTACTTTAAAGATGATCCCAATTAGAATGGTTTTTCAAATAAATGATGGAGACAAAGGGTCCATTAAAGTTCAAAGGAGAATCTGATATTGTGCCTTTTTTCCTCTAAACTCCATCAGTGGTAAGTAAACAGTAGGAGAAATGTCCCTTTGTAGAATCAGTTTAGCTAATACATCAATGAGAATTGATAGATGTAGAATATCCCCATTTTACAAACCCCAGTGAATTAAGAGATCTAGGGTTGAGCATTAGGCTATTATCACAAAGAAAGAGAGAGATGTTTTGTACTTCCTGGTACAAGAACACACCAGCACCGAGGTCTTGCTAAAAAGATCAAAGTGAATGTGGTCAAACCTCTGGATACAGCTACTGTTTTGTAAAAAATACAGAGAACAGAGAATATGTTGAACTAAATCCTAAGGATATCATCAGCAAATCCAAACAGCTTTGTAAGTGTCTTAAACAAATGAATCATAAAAAAAAAGAAGAGTGATGGAGGGGGAATCTCTAGATTCAGAGACTTAAAAGACATACAATTTTTTTTAAAATTGGCAAAACTAAAGTCTATTAACATGTGTGGGTGATAAATCTATGAAACATCTGTGGATGATAAATCTATAAAGACATGCACAGAAGATGTTATACCAGTGTCAGGACAGTCATTACTTTTAGGGGGAGAGGTTGTGATGAGGATATACTACATGGAAAACTGCTGGGATCCTGGTGATAGTCTGCTTTTCATGTCCAAGGTCATGATTAAAAGAGTGTTGGGCTGAGACTTCAGGGTTCTCTATAGAGGGTATTATGCCATCTGCAAATCATGACAGTTTTACCTCTTCCCTTCCAATTTGAATACCTTTTATTTCTTTTTCTCATCTGATTGCTGTGGCTAAGGAAATGGAGACAGCAGAATAGACAGCCCTCTAAAGGAAAGCAGAGAAATGGCGTGGTACAGCAGGGAAATTTTATATGTTTGTTGTTTTAGAATTAGATGTAATAGTATATCAGCTGATGGTATAATCCAGTAGTAAGGTTTCACAATGTTGGAGAGAGAATGGAATGCACATGCAGAATTAAACCACTTGAATTACCTGGACATATTTATATACTATCTGAGACTCATGTTGAAGTGGTGGCTGAGGCCCTGTCCACAGGGAACCCAGAAAGCATGGCACACAGGAAACAGGTGTGCCCCTGTGGGCACTTGTGGTAGAGCTCTCCTTGGAGATGGTGAGCTTCTGCAAGGCACAGCCTAACTGCTTTACTCATTCAAAGTTGTCCCAGGTCTTCCCCAAGGTCTCCTCTTTCTCTCCCTGAAGAAACTATCATGACAGAGACTGGTAAAGGGGCTCTGGCCAGAATGCACATGTATACATCACAGATGAAGAGAGGCTTGTCTTCTGGTGCAGGACCCCTAGGCTGGGGAGCCCAATGTGGGGCTCAGAAACACTCCTTAGGGAAACCTCTGACTATAATTATTTTCCAATTTGTGGTTAGCCCACCTGCGGTGATGGGACTTGATTATATAGTGAGTCTGCCCCTCCTACGTATCTCATTTTGGTTCTTCTTTCTGCCTTTAGTTGTAGATCTTTTTCTGATAGGTTTCAGTCTTTCTCATAGATGATTATTCGGCAAGTAGTGATTTTGATGTGCTTGTAAGAGGAGGTAAGGTTTTTCTACTCCCACATCTTGGTTGATGTACAAGGTTTTCACTTAAGAGAGAAGTTGAGAGAAACTGAAAGAAAAGGAATCCACATTGGAAAAGGGTAAAATTACCATTATGAGTTGATGATACAATTGTTTACCTAGAAAATGTAACTGGGGCGGCTAGAAAACTACAGAAAAAATAAGTGCATGTAGTAAGTTTCCTGACTAACTTATTAATACAGAAATATTTTTTCATGTTGAATGGCAATAACTAGTTAGCAAATTTATTGAAAGGTATTTAGTTAGCAAAATTATTGAAATGATCCAAATGATGGTTGGAGGAAAATTTGATCATTATTAATCCAATATTAACTTGACTCAGCTTGCTAGCACCAAGAAATTTCCATAAATGGTGCACTCACAAAAATTCACCAAGATGCATTTATGCTCAAGATTGCTGATTAGAAATGGCAAAAATTTGGATCTGGAATTAAACATGTCTATCAGTGGCATCTTTGTTAATACATTTTGTAGGTGAATGGAATATAACTAGCAGTTGAAAAATATGGGATCTCATACAAATATTTTAATATAGGAATTACTGAGGTCATTGTTATGAATAAGCACATACAGCACTAGGATATATTTCATAGGCATTAGCAAAAGTTCCTCTTCTGTTTCCAAGGTACAGAGTGGGCACAGCTATGAAAACAATCACACTGCTCAGACCCTATAAATCTTACTTGTTTGCATATATTTGACGTATTAAATACTAAACGTTATAAGAGTTTTCCATTATGGTTATTTCTACTTATTTCTGTTTATGTCCAAGCAGTCATTATTGAATATTCTGAGATTATATTACAATTTCCAAAATACTTTGACAAGTTAATTTCAATTTTATAAAGCCTTTTCCATTTTATGATATTTACTCTTAACTGACTTTCTGATATTGATATTGCAACCTCAAATTTTGTACATTTGTGCTTGTTTTAGATTCCCGGGAACACTTTTTCATAGCCTTTAAATTCCACCTTTCTGAGTCATTTCATTTATATGTGTTTCGTAAAAGGATATATAGTTGGGTTCAATGATTTCACCCATTCCGAATGTTGTCTCCTATGTTAGCTGAGTTCCAACTGCATTCATTTCAATTAGAAATAGACTTCATTTTCTGTCATTTTATATTCTCTCTGTCCTCCTTTTCTTCCTGCTCCCTTGCCTGCCTCTACTAATTTGGAAGTTTTATGAAATATTGTAAGTTTGGGTTGTGTTTATACTCTAATTAAATCTTCTTTGAAAATGTGGTCATTTCCCCTTACCTTGCCATATTCTTTTTCTGCCTTCTTTCCCCTTCCAAAATATCTAACATACTCGACTTTTCTAATTACTTTTCCCTGGAGAGGATCTATTCTCCCAGAGATTGTAATTCCTCAAACAACAAATGTTGTGGATAGAATTTCTTCAATATTCCTGTTTCCCTGGTCGCTGTTTCCATCTTCCCATCAGGCTGCTGCTGGAGAGCCAGGAGTTGAAATCTGCTTTTCAGACCCTAGGCAAGACCCTAAGACAGCTCAGGGAACGCAAGCCCTGGTAATGTGATAGTTCTGGAGACATTTTCCTCAGCCTTGCCTTCTGTTTTGACGTGCTACTGTTGTTTCTTTCCTCACCTACGTCTTAAGGGCTGTCAGCTTTAGGCAGTGTATGGGGGTTGTATCTCTGGAATCGGCAGTATTTCTCGGTCAAACTGACACACTGTTGCAAAGTTGGTCAATCTCCACTTCCCATCTTCATTTAAGAAACCGAGGGAAAAGAAGAAAGAGCTGAGTCACAGCCACGTGTTTCTCTTCCAACCCAGAAGCCACTGCTAAAGGGCATGGGATGCCACAATTGCAAGGGTCTATCTGGTTCCTAGATGCACTTCCTCCTGGTGGAAGGATATAGCAGCCCCAGGCCCTGGGCGTTACCCTCTCTTACTTCCAGAGGAATGCACCTACCTTTTCAGTCTGGTATACCTCTGTGAGTTGATTTCCGATGTCACTTTTTCATTTGGTTCTCATTGTTTTGAATTTAGCAAATCTCCCTCATTGTTTTGAATTTAGCAAATAGTCTTTGTTATTTGGAGTATGATGTAGTTCTCCAGTCTTTACAATTTTTTGATTTTGCATCTTTGAGTGTATTTCAGTGGGTTCCAGATATAATAGTTGTGTAAAGGGACATACATTCTGCCTATGAAGTCCTTTAGAGCAAGGCTCCTTAACTTTTTTGTGATGGGCCTCAATTCAGAATATAATGCAGAGAACTCCAAAGGAGAATGGTTATGTTGAAAGTCATCAAAGATATTTAAAAGCATGTTTATGATCATATATATGCTCCTTTATTAATTCATTAAATAATGAGAACTACAGGCCTAATAGAGCTACTATAATTTCAAAATAGTGTTGAGCAAAACAATGTATTTTGAGATATATTGAGATATTGAGATATTAATTACTGTAATATCATAAGAAAATATATGATTTCATATGGTATCAGTCATCAATACTGCTATTACTGTGGTTTGTTACATTCATAATAGATAGAAATGTTGAATTTCAACCAGAGGTTGGGGATATAAAGATGTAACTTTTTCTATAAAGTTCACAGATCTGAGATTAAAAGCCCCTGCTTTCTAATATTCAACCAGATAACAAATTTTTACAGCATTTTTATAAGTACTGAGAAGTCAGCTACATCATCAGGAGTTCTAATTCTAAAAGAGCTTTACATTGTGTTGTGTGTGGTGAGGTGTGTGTTTTGGGGGTGGAAAGGGGAGAGAAGATGAATGATATATGTATTCTGAAAGTTAAGACAATTCCAGGTCCTAATTAATAGACCATATAAAACATGAAAGAGGGTAGCATGGCAGTGTCCAGGAAAGTTGCTTTAGCTAGAGGTCCAGGAGGTGACATTTGTGTTCAGTAATGAGAAGAGCCTCATGACAATCAGGGAAAAGAGTGCTTCAAGTATCAAAAATAAGCAAGGAAACAACCCAGAGGTGGGAGTGAACTGAGTCTGCCTAACAGGGAGAACAAGGATGTGATGGGGCTGGAATCTAGTGAGTGATAGGAAATGAGATTTGAAATTAGTTAAAAGCTAGATCCTGTAGTGCTTGCAGATCATGTGAAGGACTTGGTTTGAATTTAATTCTGTTTATAATTGAATCAATTAAATGCTTTTGAGGAGGGGAATGACTTGCCTGATTAATGCTTTATAGAGATCCTCTGGCTGCCTTCTAGGAAAAGGTCTCTAGGGAAACGAGTGGAGGCACGGAGACCAGATTGAGGCTGTTTCAGAAGTTCATTGCCAAAGATGCTGGTGGATGGAGGATGGTGGTGGATGGTGGACTAGGATGGAGGCAGAAGAAATGGTGAGAAGCAGTTAGATGCAGACTCCGGAGGCAGAGCTAAGCAGACATGGCAGGGAGATTATGGACTGCAGGAGAGAGAAGAATCTTAGGATGGGACCTAAATTTTGGCAGTAGCAACTAAATGAATCAGGAAGTATGTTACACAGAGCTCTCAGAATTTCATTCATGGTGTGTTGTCATACTTGTCTTTGCCACCTTACTGTTTTCCATCGTAGAGATACTGTTTAACTCTTCCATCAGCAATGTCTGAAGGTTCCAATTTTCTGCATCCTTGCATTTGTTGTTTCCTATTTTCTTTTTGTTTTACTATATTCATCTTACTGGGTTTGAAGTGGATTTGGTTTGCATTTTCCTAATGATTAATGGGGCTTCCCAGGTGGCTCACTGGTAAAGAATCTGCCTGCCAATCCAGGAGACCCAGGTTTGATCCCTGGGTTGGGAAGATCCCCTGGAGAAGGAAGTGGCAACCCACTCCAGTATTCTTGCCTGGGAAATCCCATGGACAGAGGGGTCTGACGGGCTATAGTTCACGGAGTTGCAAAAGAGTTGGACTTCACTGACAACTAAACAGTGATTAATGATGGTAAGCATCTTTTCATTGCATTATCAGTCGTTTTTATATCTTCTTTGAAAAAATATTTATTCAAGTCCTGCTCATGTTTCAATTGAATTGTCTTTTACTGTTGAGTTTATATATTCTAGATACTAGATCTTTATCAGATCTGTGATTTGCAAATAGTTTCTCCCATTCTGAAGCTGTTTTTTTGCTTTCTTGACAGTGTCCCTTGGCCACACAGAAGTTTTCAATATATAGGAAGTCTACTTTATCTATTTTTTCTTTTGCTGCTTATGCCTTTGATGTTATATATCTAAGAAGCCATTGCCAACTCTGAGGTGGTGAAGATTTATCTCTATGTTCCCTTCTAAGAATTGTATTGTTTTAGCTCCTACATTTAGATCTGTGATCTATTTTGATCTATTTTAATTTTTGTAAATGATGTGAACCTAGGGATACAAATTCATTCTTTAGAATGTAGCTATCCAGTTGTCCCAGGACAATTTGTTAAAGACTATTCTTTCCCCACTGAATGGTCTTGGCATCCTTGTCAAAAATTAGTTGATCATGGACACATTGGTTTATTTCTAGACTCTGAATTCTATTCCACTGGTCTATGTGTCTATCCTTATGCTAGTACAACTCTTGTGTTGATTACTTTTGCTTTGTGGAGAGTTTTGAAGTGTGAGTCCTCCAACTTTATTCTTCTTTTTAAAGATTGTTTTGGCTATTCTGGATCCCTTACAATTCTGTATCCATTTTGGAATCACTTTGTCAATTTCCACAGAGACAGTGCTGGAATTCTGATAGAAATTGCGTTAAATCTGTGGATCAGTTTGAGGAGTTTTTCCATTTTACCAGTATTGAAGTCTTCCAATCCATAAACGTCAATTTTTTTTATTCATTTAAATCTTCTCTCATTTCTTTCAACAAAATTTTTTACTTTTTGAGTATAAATCTTACATTTCTTTTGCTAAATTTATTCCTAAATGTATTCTTTTTATGCTACTGTAAATGAAATTAGTTTTAATTTTTGGATTGTTTGTTGCAAGCCTGTAGAAACATGACTGTTTTATGTGTATTGATCTTATACCCCAAAACTTTGCTGAACTCATTTATTAGTTCAAACAGTTTAGTGATTCCTTACAATTTCTATATAGAGGATTACGCCATCTGTGAATATAGTCTGATTTCTTCTCTTATAACTTAGATGCCTTTTATTTCTTTTTTAAATGATTTTATTTATTTATTTTTAGCTGTGCTGGGTCTTCGTTGCTACATGAGCTTTTCTGTAGTTGTGGTTAGTGGGGGCTACTCTCTGGCTGTGTCGTACGGGCTTCTCATAGTGGCTCTTGTGGTACAGCATGGGCTCTAGGGTGCTCAGGCTTCAGCAGTTGCGGCTCCCAGACTCTAGAACAGCGTTGTATCACACAGGCGTAATTGCTCCATGACATGTGGGATCTTCCCTGATCAGGGATAAAACCTGTGTCTCCTTCACTGGCAGGCCGATTTTTTACCACTGCCTTCTAAAGGAAGACCCTGCCTTTTATTTCATTTTCTTGCCTACATGCCCTGTCTAGAACCTAATAGGTTCTAATGGGGTATTGAATAGAAGTGGCAAGAGTGGATGCTTTTGTCTTGTTCTTGATCTTAGGGGGAAAACATACGTTTTAAAATCTTTACTCAGCCTTTCTCCAACTCCATGCTCACAAGGTTTTTACTTTTATCTAATCCTAAATGGTCTTAGAACCATATGGATTTTTTAAAAAGCATATCCTGAATAATATCCATAAGGTACCCTAACACCTCACTTGGAATTGTATAGCTATTGTACATGGCCATCTATAGCTAGTCTTCAATATAACATTGTTATACACCCTCTTAGAGAATTAGCCACCATACATTTGGCCAAATATAGGCCATCCCAGAAAAGAGAAAACAAGAGAAACCTTTATTTCTTCCAATGGACTATGGGCACTTAAAGGAGTGACATTTTGGTGAGGGATACAAACTTTTTTCTCAGTCATAGGTGAAATACCTGTGTTACATAGCATTTTCCCTGCTGTGGGAAAAATGCATCAAGATTGCCTACCTTAAAGAAATATTTATATTCAGCTAACATGTAGAAACACATGTGGGGTACTTACTGAGCATTATTAGGCAGAGTAACTGTTTCTACTGGGAAACCCAGAAAATGTCTACTTGTATGAATGGCCATGTTTCAAGTGTGCCTTCCTCATGTTGCCCAGAGAGGCTCCCTGATTGATACCCAAAGCAAGCACCTTGGCCACTTTCCTTTTTTGGGTTTTGGAAAACATTACAGCAGATGAATTAATCTGGACACCTGCTAGCCAGATGAAACTGAGTTTCCGTCCAGTTTTCCGGACAGCACTGTTGCAGTTGCCACAGGTTTTGGTAGCTTGCTCTTTGAAAGGACTGGGATGTTTCTGAGTGGGACCAGTGTATGTGGTTGGTGGAGGGTCAAAGAAGTTTCATTGTCATTTTCTTTGTAATAATATTAGTTACAGAGAATGGGAATTTGGTCAAATACAAAAAGTGTGCCTTGTGAATGCTATGGATAAAATGTGTTCTTATTAGGGAGGGAAGCAATATTAGACTACCTGCATCCCAGACCCCAAGAGTGTGCAGTGTCTTTGTTTTCAAGTTACAGCATAGGTCTAGAGCAGATGGTGAGTGACTTCATACCACATGCCTGGACCTAGCAAGATATTGACATGGAAACTTGTGAGAGTAGGGACAAGGAAGGAAGACAAAACTGCACCATTTTTAAGTCAAGAGGAGAGAGTGTAACAAATACCTAGGATAACCTGTAATTCGGACAAAGCAAACAACTTGAAAAAATATACTAAGCGGGACTATTCCTTCAAACTGTTATATAAAACTTTCTTATATCCACTGGATATCAGAACTTAGCAGTGACATTGTGTGTGCTTTTTGCTTTCTCTACACAACTTAGTGTAAAACAGAGTATTTAGAGAGCCTGAGACTAAACTCCTTATTGTAGGGGAGAGGGACCAGCACCTGAGTTGGAACTGAGGGTCATCAACTTCCAGTCACCAACCCAAGGAGGAAGATGGCATGGAGATTCCAAGGAAGCCAGTCCCCACCCCCACCTCCTGCCACCATGCACACACTGTGGCCATCTCTTTTGTCCATGTATTGTTTATAACACATCTAAAATTTAAACTCAGATTTATTTGTCTTCTACTCTGCATTAATTGCTTTATAAAAGATAGTGAAATAAACCAAAAACAAGCACAAGAAGATAAGATTTTATTCTAAGACTTTGTGAAAGAGCTTTTCCACAATTTGCAGCTCTTACTCCTCCATGTCCTAGATGTATGGGCTACTGGAAAATTGAAGAAAATTTCTGTACTTAAGGACAGCCTTAAAGTAAGGGACAAAACTATTAGGCTGGCCAAAAAGTTTGTCCAGTGTTAAGTAAAAATAAAAGACACTTTTTTTTTTTTCATTTTCACCAAGAACTTTATTGAATAACGTATTGAATGAACAAACCCTTTTGCCAACCCAGTATAAGTCAGGCCCAGGGAGAAATCACTTGTTTTCAGAAGCAACTAAAAGTGACAGATTAGAAAGAAATAAAAGGGCCTAGAGAAGGAAAAGAGGTGAATAAAGGCAGACACGGTTGGCTCATAAATAAACAAGAAACTCTGTGCCCTGATGGCAAACATCTTCACCATCACCGATGAGAGCCTGGAGTTGACTGTGTGGTAGCTATGGAATGGAGCAGACCTAGTCTCTCAATATCTTAATATCAGATGAGATAAGGAAGAGTCCACGGGTATAAGTGATTCTGTTTTGTAAAACAAAGGGAGTTAAAGAAAAATTGGATCAAAATAGGATCCTTTTTTCCCCTTCATTTCTTTCCTAACTTATGTCTCATATCACCCCAAAGCCATTTCATTGTTGACTCATATAGGGATTCAACAAGTATTTTATACACACACACACACACACACATGCACGCACAAGTTTATTAGCACTTACTGTGTACAAGATGCTAATATCTTCTGTGTTAAAGATATTACAAAATAGTGTATGTCATGGTTCCTAAACCGTAAAAATTTACAGTCATACTAGGCAGAGGGAACTGTCATAAATGAAGCAGCTGTGGAATACTGTGTTACACTGGCATCACTCTGTGGGAGGTGGTCACTTTGCCTGGCTACCTGCAGGGTGTGTCACTACTTTTTGGTCCTCTTGTCCGACAAAAGCACTTTAGACCTTTCTCTTTCCCCTTCCAAATAGGAGGCAACATAGAATAAAACCACTTGGTGGGCCTTCCCAGCTCCCTCCTACCACCAGTCTTTTCTTATTTTATACCATATTTCTCTCCATCCACCTTCTGTATCAATTAACTATTGTTCTTCAGATCCTAGCAAAAAATTGAAACTTTGTTATGGGGGCCCTTCCTCATCTTCAGATGCATGCATATGCCTTTATCATTCACTCTCATAGCCTGGTATACCTCTCATGATTTCATTCCACAGACATCGCACATTCATTTGAGTGGTATTTTGATTCAAAGTCATCCACCCTCCTGAGCAGTTGAAGCTATATCTGGTTTTGATCTCTGCCATTGCTCCATGTTATGTGTTGATGAATATTTATTTAGTGTTCATGTTGCCCACATGAGGGATTAATGAAAGCAGATATACCACATACACTGTCCAGATATTTGGGATGGAGTCAAGCCAGCACAGGAATTGTACTCATTTTTGGAAGACATGTTAACAGGTGAATATTAAATGAGGCCCTCCGAAGGCAGGTAGAATTCCAGCATAGGAGCAGAGCAAGGACATCAGAGACAGGAGTGGCGGCATGAACAGGTGTTTGAAGGAATAGGGGAGAAACTGGACAATGTTTGTTCGCCAAGATTCAAGGGATCTGCATAGTGCTGCAAGCACCATGTGAGGCAGAGGTCATGATGGCCAGAAAGAGGGAAAGAGCTGACCCTGGAGAGCACCCCAGCACTGGAGTATTAAGAGGAGTTTCTGATTCCATAGCTAGCCTCCATAGAAAGCAAGTTGTCTGAAATAGTTGAAGTCTACTACCCCACCTCATTCATTGCAGGTATGTTTCTTAAAATGATTCAGTCATTTTTAAAAAACTTTTTGTTTTGTATTGGAGTATACCTGATTAACAATGTTATGATATTTATAGGTGCACAGCAAAGTGACAGTCATGTATGTGTGTGTGTGTGTGTGAGAGAGAGAGAGAGAGTGAGTGTGTGGGTGCATGCTCAGTCGAGTCTGATTTTTTGTGGCCCAATGGCCTGTAGCTCACTAGGCTCCTATGTCCATGGGATTTTCTAGGCCAGAATACTGGAGTAGCTTGCCATTTCCTACTCCAGGGGATCCTCTTAATCCTGGGATCGAACCTGCATCTCTTGCATCTCCTGCATTGGTAGGCAGATTTTTTACCACTGCACCACCTGGGAGTATCCTAAAATGGATTCAGTCTTTAATGTCCATTCTGCTTTGACACTTTTCACCTGGGCATCCTATCCAGGCCAAGCCTCAGAATGTCCCTGTATCCCTCCTAACTTAATCCCCTGCTCTGTCTTCCTGGTCCAGGACTTTGGATGTATATACTGTGGCTTCCATTGTTTGGGGATTTCTTTTGATAGTAGTGCTCAGGATTCATCTTCTGGATGTTTGGATACAAGTCCTATTGTGATTCTCAGTCTTCACTCCCCATGGTTCTGGCGTCCTCTTTTGCTTTGGTAAGAAATTGTCCTCTAGCCTCTCTAGCTTATATCTGGATAACTAAAGAAAAATTGTTTCTCTGTTTACAACACTGTCACAGCAAATGTGGGGTTTCCACACCAAGCAGTTCTCCAGTTCTCTGTGGACACCAAGCTCCTACCTAATTCAATTTTGATAACGGCTGCTCAGACACCAATCAAAATAGTGGGTGCCCAAGGTACCCAGACTTCTGTTTATTTTCAGAACTCAGGGTCCCCATGGCCCCTCCTCAAATTTGATAATTTGCTAGACTGACTCCCAGAACTCAGGAAAATTGTTTACCTACTGTTAGTGGTTTATATACTAAAGGATGCATCTGAGGAATAGTCAAACAGAAAAGATGCATAGGGCAAGCTCTGTGGGAAGGGATGCAGGGCTTGCATGCCCTCTCTGGGTGCACCACTCCCAGAACCTCTGTGTGTTTACCATCCCAGAAATCCTCAGAACCCCACTGTTAGGGTTTTTACAGAGATTTTTATTGTGTAGGCATAATTGATTAATTCACTGGCCTTTGATGAATAACTAAATCTCGAGCCCCTCTCCCCTCCCCAGATGTGGGATGGCACAGCTGAAAGTTCCAACCTTCTAATCAAGTCTTGGTCTTTTGGCAACCAACCCCCATCCTGAAGCTATCTAGAGCCCCCAGCCCCCAGTCATCTCATTTGTATACCACAAAGACACCTTGGTCACTCCAGAGTTAGCGAGAATCTTAGAAGCTCTTCTGTCTGGAACCAAGGACTAAGACCAAATATTATAATAAAAGATTCTCCTCTCTTCCCTATCACTCAAGAAATTAACAAGGGTTTTAGGAACTCTGTGCCATTTTAAGAAATATGTATTTCGTCTCTACCAAATATGTTGCAATAACAGTGAAAAGAGTGGAGAACACATAGAAATTCAGACACACCTATGCTATCAGGAGCTTAGAGTTAAATAACTAACCTTCCCCTCACCATCCCTTGTAAAATCTCCAGGTAGCATTTTCAGTATGACATAGTATATCAGAGAAGATACAGAAAGTAAAGCCAGTTCAAGGTGAAAGGCTAATTAGTCAAGCAGGTATGAAAGGGGAATGTCCATGAGGGCAAACAGTGAACAACTAAGCGCTGGCATCTGAGGCCTCACTCGGTTCGCTCAGAAGCGGGTGCATGTCTGCATTTAGCCCAGTCCTGCACTTCTGCTTGGCCGAAAATGAGGTAGAAAATCAGGCCTAATATGCCCACAGCAGCTGAAAGTAAGAAGACATTTCTCCAACCAAGCTCTGGATCCTGGAGGCAGGAAACCACAAGTTATCAACAGTCTCCTTGTTCTTGTCCATCCTACTGCAGAAAGGCTCTGGCACCATATTCCACTGACCCCACCCCCAACTCTGCCCTAAATTATATATTCCTGGTTGTTCCTAGAATTTCTGGTGCCCAGGCCTTTCCCTCTGCTGGAATGTTACTCCCCTCAAGTAGCCATTTGTTTCACCCATGTGCTTGCTTCCCATTCTTGCTTACTTCCCATTCTTCCCATTCTTACTTTTTCAGCCGCCCCATTTAAACTGTAACTGCACCCCCTCTTGTATGCCCTGCTCTCCTCTCCTGCCTTACTTTTTCTCTTAGCACTTACCATCATTCAGTATATCATGTTTTTGTTTAGCTTATTAGTTTTCTGTTGTTTTTTTCCCCTACCATATCGACCTTACAAGGGCAGGGACTTTTGTTTTATTCTTTTAAACATTGCATGGCCCATTCCAATATTCATTGCATACTTGTTGAATGAATAAGTGAGTAACAAGGGAAAGAAGGGCAATTTGAGAATTTCTGTTTCAAACAGCCATTTTCTGATGGTTTCTTAGGGGCTGGAAGAGAACTGAAGCTTCAAACAAAGAAAGGACTTCATGTCAAAAAAAAGCCCTTTCTTTGGTTATTCTCTATCCATTTTCCTGGCTTACTGGTAGAAACCACAAAAAACTTAAAGAATGATTGTCATGTGAATGTCATATACATATTTCTCACATAAAGTCTGTACCAAGTCTGAGTCATATGAAGTTGTCATCAGATGAATTTGTTTATTCTGACAACTTTAAATTCACTTCCCAGGACAGAAGGTTGTATGAGTGTAAAAACACTATGTAAGCAATACTGGGCAGAGGAATTGGTATACTAACCACTGGTGAACATATGTGTAAGGTGCAGATTGCTATTTCACTCTGTCATCTACTCAGCATCTTGCTCATTTTTTCTATAAATATTTGTTGGGTTCCTACACAGGATGACCAACTCTTTCCGTATTGCCTGGAACTTTCAAGGTTTTAGCATTAACAGCTTCACGTCCCAGGAAAGCCCTCAGCCCCAGGCAAATCAGAATGTTGGCTATTCTATACTTTACAAGAAATGCT
Source organism: Bos grunniens (assembly GCF_055505025.1). NCBI lineage: Eukaryota > Metazoa > Chordata > Mammalia > Artiodactyla > Bovidae > Bos > Bos grunniens. Next base: position 33,659,062 of record NC_141187.1, read on the forward strand.
GTGATTATTCCTAGAAAATTTGATGATTAGCATGAGAAACTCATCTTCTAACAACTCATAAAGCATAAACTCATACAGTGGAGCATTCTCCTTCACTTCATACCCTGAACATGTGGTGATTTCTCTGCATGAGATAAGCCTAGGATGAGAATGAGAGGCTGGGTGACCTTTCTAGGTGACTCTTGTGACTATCATCATCATCAGAACATTTTACCTTACCTGACTGATCAAAAATCCATTGACCGTGGGAGAAATGGCTCCTGCCAGGTAAGAAAAGATCTGTGATAGTGCCCTGAGTAAGGCACTGTACCTGGAGAAAGCAATATTCCTGTGTAAGCATAGAGTTCATATCAGCTGATCTGTTGCAACTCTGTGTTTATCTGGGGATTCCTGGGGCTGTGTTGGTCCTTAGTCAAACCTGAGTGAAATGTACTGACTAGTGATGCATATAATCCAGTGCCAGGATCTGGGATTTCCAGGGGGGTATAAAGTGTACTAACTTGTCAACATTCTTTATACCAAATGCACAAATTGATGGTTGGCACCTACTTTATATGTTCTCTTGGCTTCTGCTAAGAAGCCTTGTTTTTAGGTATAAAAGATCTCTCATTGGATGAGACATTGGCTCCCCTAAGACCAAGGTATCTCCCATGTAATTTGATGGTTCATTATCTGAAGATGAAGTGTGTCCTGTTGACTGTGAACTGTCCGTGGATGGTCCCTGGGAGCTACATTTGGAAGTCTCAGTCATCTCTGATATTTCCTATATCAGACGTAAATGTTTCTCCTGCTATCCTCTACCTATATTAAAGGCTTACATAAGCATACCCTCTGAAGTTTATGAGTCCTTTCAGTGACCCAGTCCTGTGTAACTGCTGCATTTCCCAACAGAAAGAGATTGGCATGAGTCTCCCACAGTTGAACTGTGAGTACAGCCACTGACTCCTGTTTTCATCTGGAAAAACTAATTTAATAGTGGTTGACGAGCTTTGGGTCCCTTCCAGGAGTTATTTGGATGAGGATTGGTGCTGAAATTTCCTATGACCCATAGTACATGTCACATTTTACTCGTGTGTGTCAGAGCAGATTACTGGATTTGAACTGAACTTCTGTGAGGATCAGGCAAAGGGGTCCCTACCGAGGAGCAATATCCACGAAGTTGACAAGGGCTCCTGATTGGGCGAAGCTTTTGATGGCAGAAGATATTGTCAAGAAGGCTATGGTGGTGCTGAAGCTGGATCTAACCCAGTAAACAGATGTGAAGAGCACAGCTGGGAAGAGAACCCCTGGGGCAAAAGAACAAAGAGTGAATAGGAAGCTTCCCTGAGCGGATGTGGAAGCTTCCCACATCCACCCCCTTTATCCACCTCAGTTCTTACCTATAGCAGTGAAGAGTTTCCTGATGGTATTGAGTCTGAGGATTTTTCTGGAGAGGAGAAAATCTGCCAGTAGACCTCCAGGGACAACACAGATACAGGCAGAAGCAAATGGCAGGGCTGACAGTATCCCACTCTGAGAACCAAAACTGAGGTGAAGTGCATGCCTCACTACAGCCACCATGACATAGATTGATCCCTGGGTGGATTGTCTACATCTATAGCTTTTCTTGTATATACATAGCACCTTTAATAAAAACTTAAGTTACTGGAATGATCCAATATAATTTTAGTGTCTGAGGAAAAATATACATTAAGTTCAGTTTGAAAAAAATGGACTAATGTCATATATAAGGATCTTGTGGAAATAGATATTAAAAAGAACAAAAGCTAAGTAGAAAAATAGTCAAACGGTATGAAAGACAAGTCACATAAAAAAAAAAAGTGATTCCTAAACGTATTAAAAGGTAACCAACCTCATAATAGTAAAACTACTGTGAGATAAATTTTGTCAAATTGGCAAGAGTGCAACAGTTTTTTGACATGATCTGTGGTGATGCCAAGAGGAATTAGGCACTTCCAAATATTAATGCCCCATGGAAGGCAATTTGTTAATAAATATAAAAGTTTATAGAGGAGGGAGATCAAGAAGGTAGAGTAAGAGGATGCAAAGCTTACCTCCCCGTGAACACATCAAAAATACATCTACATGTGGAAAAATTCTCACTAAAAACAAACTGGAGACTGGCAGAAAGACTGTTATCCAACCAACACTGTAAGAAAGATCCACACGGAATTGGGTAGAAATGAAGAGAAGTGATCGGATCAGGATTTGCATCCTTAGGAGGGTACACAGAAGAGGGAGAATTACACAGGTTCAGAGATGCTCCCTGGAGAGTGAGTGGTGAGAACCACATACTGAGTGCTACACCCTGGGGTCTGACACCAATAGGACAATTCCCCTTAGCTGATATTTTGAAAAATAGTGGGATTGATAGCCGGACTATAAAAAGAAAGAGAAACCTAGACTCCACTTAGGAAGAGAATGCACACACTTGCTTACTCCCGAAAAAAGGCAGAAGCAGATTGAAACTGACAAGGACTCTGGCTGGTTTCCCACCGCTGCATAACATACACATCAACCTGAGCAGAGCACCTGCTGCAGCCCCTCTTGCTCCCAGTGCAGCTCCACACTGAGGAGAGGGCTGCCATGCCTGAAAAGAGTATGCAGTTGTGAGGGAAAGAGGCAGCTCAGACTAAGCATAACGTCTGAACATTGCTGGTGCCTATGAAGGCAGCAGATCAGGAGTTGTCCAGGACCCTGATTGGTGCTGGGACTACCACAGCCCACACCCCAACTTATGCCAAGCACCCACTCCAGCTCCTCTTGCTCCAACACTGTTCCTCCCTGAGTGAGGGTGCCAGTGCTGGGAGTGGGGAGAGCACACACAAAAGGAATGTAACCAGATCAGACCAACCCTCAAGGCTTTTGACCCAGAAACTTGGGACCCATCCATCCACCCCCACACAAACAGTGTGGTGTTGGCTGTCAAACTGAGGAGAAGCCCTGGCTCACAACTGGCTCTTGCTATAACTCTTCTACCTCTAGTTCTACCTCCTACTCTCGTGATAGCTACCAGCAAACCATGGGGAAGAGTGACTCATGTTCAACATTGAACCTAGCTTTCCCACCAAAGACACCGGGCACAAGATTGCACAGGGATACTTCTACATAAGGACATCCCTTCAAGTTTGAGACAGGTAACTGTTTTGCTTAATTTCATAGATACAGAGAAGATTAAGCAAAATGAAAAGACAGAGGAATTTAATTCAAAGGAAAGAATATGAAAATCCTTGAAAAAAACAACTAATGAAACAAATAATGTATCAGAGTTCAAATAATTAGTAATAAGAATGCTAATCTGAATTAGAAAAATAAACATAGTGAAAATTTTAATGAGATAAAAAATATTTTTAAAAAAGAGCCAGCCAGAACTAAAGAATACAATAATTGAAATTAAAAACATACTGAAAAGAATTAACAGACTAGATGATATAGATGAATGCATATGTGATCTGGAAAATAGAATAATGGAAATCAGTAATCAGAGCTGCAAAAAGAAAGAGTTTAAGAGATCTCATGATTTGTTCTACAAGAGTCCCAGAAGAAGAAGAACAAAGAGAGAGGCCAAAAATGTGTATATTTGATAAAACTGTGGCAGAAACCTTTCCAAACCTGAAGAAAGAAATATATCCAGGTATAAGAAGCACAAAGGATTCCAAACAAGATGAACCTAAACAGAGCTACACCAAGACATATTATAATCAAAGTGACAAAAATTAAAGATGAAAAGATAATTCTAAAGGCAGCAAGAGAAAAGCAGTTATATACAAGGGAACCCCTGTAAGACTATTGGCTGATTTCCTGCAGAAACTTTGCAGAAACTTCCTTTTGTCTCAAAAGGAAGTGGCATGATGTATTTAAAGTGCTGAAAGGGGAAAACCTGCAACCAGGATACTCTACCCTGCAAGATTATCATTTAGAATTGAAGGAGAGAAAACTTCTTAGACAAGCAAAAACTAAAAGAGTTAATCAATACTAAACCTACCCAAAAAGAAATGCTAAAATGTCCTCTCTAAGTGAAAAGAAAAGGCTACAACAAGAAGTAAAAATCTATAGGAAAGCATAAGTCCCACTGGTAAAAGAAAATAGTAAAGGCTGTAGACCAACCACTTAAATAGTCTAGCATGAATATTAAAAGACAAAAAAAAAAAATGTAAAATCAACTATTAAAAAAGTGAAGGGATAAGCATAAAGATGTAAAATATGAAATTTTAAAAATACAAAGCATGGAGGAAGGGAGTAAAATTGTAGATCTTTTAGAATGCATTTGAACTAAATGACTACCAGTTTAAAACAAGTAGATACAGGTAAACATACATGAGCCTTATAGTAACCACAAATCAGAAACCTACAGTAGATACAGAAGAAAAAAAAAAAAGCATGTGAGAGAGAGAGAGAAAGGAACACAGGATACTACTAAAACATCAAACCACAAGGCAATAAACTAAAAATAAAGGAGTAGAAAAGAACTACAGAAACAACCAGGAAACAAGTAATAAAATGGCAATAAGTATATACCTATCAATAATCACTTTAAATGTCAATGGGCTAAATGCTCCAAACAAAAGATACAGGGCAGGTAATTGGGTTAAAAATCAAGACCCATCTGTATGCTGCCTGTAGAGACTCATTTCAGAGTTAAAAGACATATACAGATTGAAAGTGAGGGGATGAGAAAAGATATTTCATGAAAACAGCACAATAAAATGGTGGTAGCAGCACTCATATTAGACAAAATAGACTTTAAAATAAAATCTGGAACAAAAAAACAAAGGGGATTATATAATGATAAAGGGATCAATACAAGAAGATACAACACTTTCTAACATATATGCAATAGGAGCACCTAAATATATAAAGCAAATATTAACAGACATAAAGGGAGAAATTGACCACAATACAATAATAGTATTAACACATCAGTTACATTAATGGACAGATAATTCAGACAGAAAATCAGTAAGGAAACAGTGGTCATAAATGACACAATAGACCAGCTGGGTTTACAGGACATTTCATCCAGAAACAGCAGAATACACATTGAAAAGTTGCACTTGAAAAGTTCTCCAGAATGGATCACATGTCAGGCTACAAGACAAGTTTCAACAAATTTAACAGGATAGAAAATTATATCAAGCGTTTTTCCCAACCACAATTGTATGAAACTAGAAATCAATTATAAGAAGAAAAAATAGGAAAAACAAACGTGGAGACTAAAGAACATTCTACTTTTTAAAAAAATATGTCAATGAAAAAATCAAAGAGGTAATTGGACAATACCTTGAGGCAAATGAAAATGGAACCACAGTACTCCAAAATCTATGAGATGCAGCAAAAGCAATTCTAAGAAAACAATGAAAACACAACTCAAAACCTATGGGATGCAGCCAAAGCAGTTCTAAGAGGGAAGTTTATAGCAATACAATCCTACCTCAAGAAACAAGAAAAACATCTAATAGACAACCTAACTTTACACCTAAAACAACTGGAAAAAGAACAAAAAAAAAACCCAAATTAATAGAAGGAATGAAATCATAAAGATCCAAGCAGAAATAAAAAGAAACGAAAGAAACAATGCTAAAGATTAATAAAACTAAAATGTTCTTTGAGAAGATAAAATTGACAAACCTTTGGCCAGACTCACCAAGAAAAAAAGAATCACATCAAAATTAGAAATGAAAAAGGAAAGGTTACAACAGACAATGCAGAATTACAAAGGATTATAAGAAACTATTATGAACAACTATATGGCAATAAAATGGATAACCTGGAAGAAATGGACAGATGGACAGATTCTTAGAAAAGTTCAATCTTCCAAGACTGAATCAGGAAGTAATAGAAATTATCAACAACCCAACTACAAGCACTGAAATTGAAGCTGTGGTCAAAAATCTCCCAAAAAAGAAAATCCCAGGACCAGACGGCTTCACAGAATTCTATCAAACATTTAGAAAAGAGTTAATGTCTACCCTTCTAAAACTGTTTCAAAAAATTTCAAAGGAAGGAACACTTCCAACTCATTCTACAAGGCCACCATCACCCTGATATCAAAACCAGACAAAGACAACACAAAAAAAGAAAACTACAGGCCAATGTCAGTGATGAACATAGATACAAAAATCCTCAACAAAATTTTGGCAAACAGAATTCAGCAACACATAAAAAAGCTCATATACCATAATCAAATCCCTGGCTTTATTCCAGGGATGCAAGGATTATTCAAAATATGCAAATCAATCAATGCGATACACCACATTAACAAATTGAAGGATTAAAAACCATATGATAATAGATGCAGAAAAAGCCTTTGAAAAAACTCAGCACCCATTTATGATTAAAACTCTTCAAAAAATGGGCATAGAAGGAACCTGCCTCAACATAGTAAAGGCCATTTATGATAGTATTGTAGCAGTAGTGAAAGTCACTCAGTCTTGTCCAACTCTTGCGACCCCATGGACTGTAGCCCACCAGGTTCCTCTGTCCATGGAATTCTCCAGGCAAGAATACTGGAGTGGGTTGCTATTTCCTTCTCCAGGGGATCTTTCTGATCCAAGAATCAAATCCATGTCTCCTGCATTGCAGGCAGATTCTTTACCAACTGAGCTAGGAGAGAAGCCCTATATATGATAAGCCTATAGCAAACATTATTCTCAATGGTGGAAAACTGAAAGCATTCTCCCTAAAATCAGAAACAAGACAAGGGTGTCCACTTTCACCACTATTTTTCAACATAGTTCTGGAAGTCCTACTACAGCAATCAGAGAAGAAAAAGAAAAGGAATCCAGATTGGAAAAGAAGAAGTAAATCTCTCACTGTTTGCAGATGACATAGAAAACCCTAAAGATAGTATCAGAAAATACTAGAGCTAATCAGTGAATTTAGCAAAGTTGCAGGATACAAAATCAATGCACAGAAATCATTTGCATCTTTATATATTAACAATGAAAATTAGAGAAATTAAGGAAAAAATCCTATTCACCATTGCAACAAAAAGATATCTAGGAATAAACTTACCTAAGGAGAAAAAAGAACTGTACACAGAAAATTATAAGACACTAATGAAAGAAATCAAAGATGACATAAACTGATGGAGAGATATTCCATGTTCCTGGATAGGAAGAATCAACATTGTGAAAATGACTATACTACCAAACACAATCTACAGATTTAGTGCAATCCCTATCAAATTGCCAATGACATTTTTCACAGAACTAGAACAAAAAATTTCACAATTCATATGGAAACACAAAAGACCCCTAATAGCCAAAGAGGTCTTGAGAAAGAAGAATGGAGCTGGAGGAAATCAACTTTCCTGAGTTCAGATTATACTACAAAGCTATAGTCATCAAGACAGTAGGGTACTGGCACAAAAACAGAAATATAGACCAATGGAACAAGATAGAAAGCCCAGAAATAAACCCATGCACCTATGGGTACCTTATTTTTGACAAAGGAGTCAAGAACATACAATGGGGCAAAGACAGCCTCTTCAATAAATGGTGCTGGGAAAACTAGACCGCTATATGTAAAAGAATGAAATTAGAACACGTCCTAACACCATACACAAAGGTAAACTCAAAATGGATTAAAGACCTAAATGTAAACCAGAAACTAGAAAACTACTAGAGGAAAACATAGGCAGAAGACTTGATGGCATAAATCAAAGCAAGATCCTCTATGACCCACCTCCTAGAGTAATGGAAATAAAAACAAAAGTAAACAAGTGGGACCTGATTAAACGTAAAAGCTTTTGCACAGCAAAGGAAACTATAAGCAAGGTGAAAAGACAACCCTCAGAATGGGAGAAAACAATAGCAAATGAAACAACTGACAAAGGATTAATTTCCAAATTATACAAGCAGCTCATATAACTCAATGCCAGAAAAACAAACAACCCAGTCAAAAAGTGGGGGAAACACCTAAACAGACATTTCTCCAAAGAAGACAAACAGATGGCTAACAAACCCATGGAAAGATGCTTAACATCACTCATTATTAGAGAAATGCAAATCAAAACTACAATGAGATCACCTCACACCAGTCAAAATGGCCATCATCAAAAAGTCTGCAAACAATAAATGCTGGAGAGGGTGTGGAGAAAAGGGAATGCTCTTGCACTGTTGGTGGGAATGTAAATTCATACAGCCACTATGGAAGATGGTATGGAGATTCCTTAAAAAACTAGGAATAAAACCACCATATGACCCAGCAATCCCACTCCTAGGAATATACCCTCAGGAAACCAAAATTGAAAAAGACACATGTATCCCATTGTTCATTGCAGCACTACTTACAATAGCTATAACATGGAAGCAGCCTAGATGCCCATCAACAGATGAATGGATAAAGAAGTTGTAGTACATATACACAATGGAATATTGCTGCTGCTGCTAAGTCGCTTCAGTCGTGTCCGACTCTGTACGACCCCATAGACAGCAGCCCACCAGGCTGCCCCGTCCCTGGGATTCTCCAGGCAAGAACACTGGAGTGGGTTGCCATTTCCTTCTCCAATGCATGAAAGTGAAAAGTTAAAGTGAAGTCGCTCAGTCGTGTTCGACTCTTAGCAACCTCATGGACTGCAGCCTACCAGGCTCCTCAGTCCATGGGATTTTCCAGGCAAGAGTACTGGAGTGGGGTGCCATTGCCTTCTCTGAATGGAATATTACTCAGCCATAAAAAGGAACACCTTTGAGTCAGTTCTAATGAGGTGAATGAACCTAGAACCTATTACACAGAGTGAAGTAAGTCAGAAAGAGAAAGATAAATATCATATTCTAATGCACATATACAGAATCTAGAAAAATGGTACTGAAGAATTTCCTTACAGGGCAGCAATGGAGAAACAGAGGATAGACTTATGGACATGGGGAGAAGGGAGGAGAGGGTGAGATGTATGGAAAGAGTAACATGGAAACTTACATTACCTTATGTAAAATACATAGCCAACGGAAATTTGCTGTATGGCTCAGGAAACTCAAACCCAGGCTCTGTATCAACCTAGAGGGATGGGATGGGGAGGGAGATGGGAGGGAGGTTCAAAAGGGAGGGGATATATGTATACCTATGGCTGATTCATGTTGAGATTTGACAGAAAACAATAAAATTATGTAAAGCATTTATCCTTCAAGGGAAAAAAAATAGTTCTAAGAGCAAAGTTTATGGCAATACAGGCCTTTCTCAAGAAAAATCTCAAAATCTGGTATTTGAAACAACAAAAAGTGTCCAGAGTCAGCAGAAGGAAGGAAATAATAAAAATAAAAAAGGAAATAAAATATAGATCAGAAATAAATAGCTATAGAAAAGACCTGTGAAACCAAAAGTTGGTTTTTCCAAAGGATAAAGAGCCAAGATTACCAAGAAGAAAAGAGAGAGGACCCAAATAAAATAAGAAATCAAAGAGGAAAAATAACACTCAATACCATAAATACAAAAAAAAAAAAAAAATACAATGAACAGTTATATGCCAACAATGTGGACAATCTAGAAGAAATAGATACATTTCTAGAAACATACATGACTGAACCAGGAATAGACAATCTGAACAGACCAATCAGTAGTGATGAAATTGAATTTGTAATTAAAATAATAAATTCCAAGTAACAAAAGTCCAGGACAAAATGGCTTCACAGGGGAGTTCTATCAAACATATGAAGAAGAGCTCATGCCTACCTTTTACAAACTATTCAAAAAAAATGGAAGTGGGGGGAACACTCCCAAATTCATCCTATGAGGTCACCATTACCCTATACCAAAACCAGATAAAGACCCTACAATAAAAGAAAATTACAGGCCAGTATCCTGATTAATATAGAAGAAAATACCCTAAACAAAATATTAACATACCAAATTCGATGATATATAAAAAGAATCATACCCAATGATCAAGTAAGATTTATTCCAGGAATACAAGGATGGGTCAGTATTCACAAATAAATCAATGTGAGACATCATGTTAACAAAAGGAATGGTAAAAATCACATAATCAATAGATGCAGAATAAAAGCATTTGACAGTTTAATAGCCATTCATGATAAAAATTCTCATCAAAATTGGGACATACCTCAATCGAAGGCTGAGAAAACAGGGCAGTTTGGGGACAGGAATGAGAGTAAGATTTTTCACCATATCTTTTTATATATTTTTGTAAATGTTATAATTTCAATTCCTAAATCAAAATGTTATTAAAGAAAATGCAAAATCCTTTGTTGTACATAATCCAGACAATGAAAAGGATCTCACTGTCAAATGGTCCAAGATGTTTATTTTACAAATGAGTAAACCAAAGCCTGGAGAAGGAAATGGCAACCCACTCCAGTATTCTTGCCTGGGAAATTCCATGGACAGAGGAGCCTTCCCAACTATAGTCCATGAGGTGGCAAAGAGTCAGGCACAACAAAGAGTGGGCAAAGAGTTCTAGTGACAAAAACAATAGCAAACCAGGATCATCAAGGTTAAGAGAAAAATACCCTGGGACCAATGGGACTCAAGACCTCTTGATTTCTCAAGCTGGGGAAACCCTACCGTCTGTCTCAACTTGCCCTTCTAATCATTCCCTCATTACCCTGTTCCTCAGCCTTGGCTTCTGAGATTAAAGAGCCTACCCCACTTCACACCAGCGACCAGTCACTTCCAACAGTCGGCCTCAGGGTGTCTAGCTCTCAGCACTGGCATCCTGCTAGTCTAGACCTCCTGTCTCCTGATTCCTTTGCCTAGCATTCTGGTATCAATTACCTGCTGCTGGCCCCTACTTCCTCCTTTGGGAAGACCCATAGCTACTCTGTCCTTGGGCTTTCTGATCTCAGTACCTCCAGACTGTTTGCATGTATGCTCTCTAGACTCTGACCTTGGGAAAGGTCAGTTCTTTCTTGACCACTTAGCATGGTTTCACCAGATGAGCCCCACTTTTTGTACAAAGGATAAGAATGAAACACTAATTCAGTGACCTAGTGAAGTATCACTAACAAGCTAGAAGATGATACACCCTTTACCACTTTCAAGACACTTAGATGGCAGGAATTGATAGGCTCTTTTCAGCCATTCAGAGCATCTGTTCACTTTGTGAAAATGTGTACAGAAAAAGAAAATGTGTACATATTGTATAGACAGCTGTACACATGTGCAGTTTTCACACTTTTCTTTATATATGTTACACTGGAATAAAATGTTTTTCTAAAAAAACATTTTCCACAAGTTTTTGGTACAAGTCCTATTTGGAACTTTATGTCCTTTTAATGTCATAACATTGTTTATGCTTCTCTGTCACAGTCTTCTCAGAGGCAAATTTTTATTGTTTTATCACTTATGCTGCCAGCAGAATGTCTTGTTTGCAAATGTTGATTGGATTGAACATAAAAATTTCTGCATAGGTCCCTTAAAAAATATGCTGTTCTATGAATGCCAAGTTGACCTAGAGCCATACCATTCTGCGCCCAATAAGCAGTAGGACACATTGAGTTGAATCAGAATTCAAGTGAATCAGGTATCATTTCCTCCATGAAGACCCTTGGCCTAAACTTGTGACTGTAGGAGAGAGAAGAAGGGATTATATATAAAGCAACAGAAGAACAGAATGAGTTTTCTCCATACTTACATCTCTGATATTAGCTTGAAGTACAGAGGTGATGAATGTTGGTAAGAATGACGTCAGGACAAAAAAATGCCAGTAATCACTGAAGTAAAAGACGAGAATGCTCCAAAGTGGTAGTGATTTGATCATAGCTTTAGTGGGAAGAGACCAGCCTGGTGGAGAACCCTGGAAGAAAGTACATGTCAATATCAGATATGTATCTGAAGATCAAAGCTCTGCTCTACTGAAGTCTTCACCACTGAGACATCCAGACAGACATGGGGAAATGGCAGAGGAGTTCCCCAGTGTACCTCTTGAGCCAGTGAACAGACGATATATTCCTTCTCTTTAGTGCTAATAAATGGATGACTCACAGGGTCATCATAAATGACAGCAAACCAGAGAAAAGAACAGACACAGCCAATTCCACCTTTAAAAGGAAAAAAAAAAAAAAGGTTCTACTTAGCACAGAATTGGACTTCTATCAGTTTGATTCTGCCTTGAGATGATTCCTGTGGTTAGCATAATGGCCCCATACTCCCCTCCTTCCTGCACGTATCCCTTACATAGGCTTATCATAGATTGAGGGTACTTCCTTACCACTTGACTTTTGTCTTGGCCATGTAACTTGCTTTTACCAGTGGCATGGGGCAATTCAGAGGCTAGGCTTTAAGAAGCACTGCATTTTTTCACTTGTCCTCTTGTGCCTTAGCCATTGGCATGGGAAGAACATGCTCCAGCTCGTCCACTCTCTAACGCAGATGAGAGACACAGAGAGCAGACCTGCCGAGCTGTCCCACAAAACTAAGAGACTAAGTGCTGGTTGTTTAAAATCCCTGAGTTTGGGGAGGTTTTGAAATGCACCAGTAGTAAGGCTGTACATTGCTGCTAAAAGTTATTAGTGTGTTCAACCCATGTGCTTGAAAATGCCCTCACTGTTGAAGTTACCAGTCGGCATCCCCCCTGCTAGTCACGCTTCACAAAGTTTATGTTTTATTAAATCTTTTCTTATTTCTCTCTAACACCTAATGGTTAGCAGCAGTATATACAGTATAAATGCAGCTGATTGCCCAGGTAATTTCTGGATATAGAATGAAATTAATCCTCAGCAAAGAAATTGTTTAATATATACATTATTACAGTGTTGGACAACTCAACTTTATTAGTATTGAGTGGAAACATTCATTCCCTTTTTAGAATCTTCTTCTCTTCACTTGTTAGCTTGTTGTTTATACAGTCCTTCCCAAATATAGAACAGCCACCATATACCAGGCATTTTGCTACATGTTGAGAATATGAGTATAAAGACATGATCATGTCATCAAGGAACTTAAAAGCAAGAGGGGAGGGGAGTGAGAGAGATGAAAATTAGCACTGTTGCACGTTGAGGATGGAGGATGTTAACATTGATTCAGTAATATTTAGTGAGTTCTTATTTTGTGTATATTATTTACCTTTTCCCAAAACCAGGAGCACAGTAAGCCTCTCTCATTCCCTGAAAATTTTGTAACCTGCCCTTCTGAAAGTTTCCATGACAGAGTCTTTGAAGGCTGATATGCTATAGTATAGTAAACAATCTTCATACACTTTTATTCTCAGCAGAATTACTGACCTGATGTTATAAGAATCCTGGATCTAAGACTATTATACTCTAATGAAAACACCAATGAGACCAGTAAGTTCCACTGGAATCAGGCAGTTTGCAGATGGGATTCCAGAGAATGTTTCAAAAATCAAACAAACACAAAGATTAGCTGAAAGCTTTTGGGAAGATTTCACAGAGCTGGGTAAAGGCAAACTTGTATGGTAGAATGTCACCTCTGGAACACTGTGATCTTCAGAAACTTTCCCAACATCTCTATATGATTGTCCATTCCTGAGCCTCACATGATCTGCTCTGTCCTGCAGCCTCTACTGATTGACTCTCTACTCCAATCAGTATTTTACCTAAGATGACATCATATTGGGTTTCCCAGGTGGCAGAGATAAAGAATCTGCCTGCCAATGCAGGAGACACGGAGTTTAACCCCTGTCGGGCAGATCCCCTAGAGAAGGAAATGACAACCCACTCTTGTATTCTTGCCTGGGAAATCCCATGGACAGAGGAGCCTGGCAGGCTACAGTCCATGGGGTCACAAAGAGTCTGACACACCTGAGGATGCACGAAGGTCAAATTCCCATAATTTTCTGGTTGTAATAATAGAAATTTAAAAGAATGTATTGAATACATTTTTGTTGTTTAGTTGCTAAGTCGTGTTCGACTCTTTTGCAACTCCATGGACTGTAGCCCACCGGGCTCCTCTGTCCATGGAATTTCCCAAGCAGGAATACTGGAATGGGTTGCCATTTTCTTCTCCAGGGGATCTTCCTGATCCAAGGATTGAACCCATGTCTCCTGCATTGGCAGGCAGATTCTTTACCACTGAACAACTGAGGAAGCATTAAATAAACAGCATAACTAAAAATATAATCTCACTAAGATTACATATGCAGCATTTTATGAAAGAAATCCCTCTGAGGTCCTTTGTGGGTTCAATTTAGAAGCAGGAAGGAACATTATGATGCCTTTAAACTCATCAGGTTATTCTAGCTCTACACTCAGGATATTAAAACTTAAATGTCACTTGCAAGATTCACCACATGATTAGCTCTGAACATTATCTACTAGGATTTGGTTAACCATAGATGACCTACATCACAGAAATGTCCAGCAGTCTTCGTCATAAAACAAAATTCTGAGATTTGAAAAGCACAAACTCACCAAAGATATAGAAGACACAAGGCCATCCTATAGTCTGGCAGAGGTAACCACCGACAAGGAAGATGATGAAGCAGCCCAGCACTGACCCTAAATAGAAGATGTGAGGATGTTCTGGGTGAGAAGGTCAGACTCGAGACTCTATGTGCTTCCTATAGACCAATGTCAATACAAAGCTAAGCTATAACCCAGGCTACCTAAGTTAGATTCTGCTCCTTCACTCAGTAGCTGTGTGATTCTGGAAAAGTCATCAGTCTGTTTGTGTCTCTTATTCCCTTATGTGTGAAATGGAAAATAATTATATGTTACTGAGTTGCAAAATTGCTTTGAGACTAAAATGAAATTAAAAGCACTTGCAAGAATGTTTGGTGCCCAGGAAGCATTTGGTTATGATCAAGAAAGATAGGATAGTTTAGGTTAGCTCCTGTAAAGCAGGGAGACAGAGTACTTAGGGTGTAAGGTTTGGCTTCTTTTGATAGGCTGTGGCAGAGTACACTTGGACAGAGCATAGTGAAAGTTGCTAAAAAGTCATGTCCAACTCTGTCCAGTCCACCCAATGCTGTGTAGGTGTCCGACTCTTTGCAACCCCATGGACTATACAGTCCATGGTATTCTCTAGGCCAGAATACCAGAGTGTGTAGCCTTTCCCTTCTTCAGGGGATCTTCCCAACCCAGGGATCGAACCCAGGTCTCCCACATTGCAGGCAGATTCTTTACCAGCTTAGCCACAAGAGACAGAGTATACAAGGTGATAATTACGGTATCAATTACCTGCTACAGCAATGGTGATGAGTTGACTCCTTTCTTGTGGTGGAGCCCATCTAGCCCAGATTGAATACTGACTTGTTAATAACACAACCTGAAACAAAAAGTTAATTCTTGGCTATCTGAGGTCATTTTAGAACCTAATTCTATGTGTACTTAGAAAAGGTCCTGGTACCTGAACTATGCCTTGGATGACCCGTAGGACAATGAGCACAGTCACTCCAGTATCAGCTGCTAGTGGAGTGAAGAGGGCCAGGACTGAGGTAATAAACATGCAGGTACCAGACAAATACCTGGTTCCAAATACTTCAGCCATATAGCTACTGGGAATTGGAGCCAAGAATGAGCCGTAGTTGAGTGAGCTGAGGATGACCCCCTGAATTTCAGGACTCCAGTCATACACAGCAGCCTAGATGACAAAGAGAAACTCACTGTTTGACTGGAGACTCAACAGTTTTTATCATGAGGACTTAAGATACAAGAAAATGATTGGCAGTTCTCTTTCCTTTTACCTCTCTCCAATTCCTCAATCTACCAATTTTATCAGTAAAACCTGTGCCCAATATACTGTTTCCCTTACTCACTTTCCCCAGCTACACAATTAAGTGAGAACCTGTAAAGAAAGAAAACTTACAAAGAAGAAGGCATTACAGGCAAGGTAATAAAAAAAACATGTGAAGAAAGAGAAAATAGACATAAATCTGTAGAACTTACTTTTTGGTGATTTTCATCATTGTAGGGGAAGAATTTACTTCCACTAAATGCTAAAGATCTGTTCCTTTCATTCTAACTATAATCCTTAGGTACACTTATAGACACTAGTATAAAATCTCAGATGCGTATTATGCTTTTGTATAATACGGTTCTTTGAACATAGTATATCTTAGCACATAACTCTTTAGGTCAAAACATTTGAGTCAAAGAAAGGATCCATAGTTTCATTAAACTTACCACTGCCTTAGATTCGTTCAGAGTTTCATTCCAGTTGTCCTGGGAGTCAACGGGTGGCCTCTCTGTGGAGGCATTGGGTGAACTGGGCAGAGCTGTGTTGTTCACCATAACTGGCAAGGCAATGCTCATGTTCATTTGTTGGGTGGAAATCGAAAGATTACACAGATGCAGGATAAGGGCTAGCCCATGTCGAACTGAACAAAAGCCTGAGACAAGAGGTACAGAAAGTCTTACAAAAGGGTGCTTTGTCCCACCCTTCCTAAGTCTGGATGTGGAAGAAGATTGCAGTCCATCTGTGAAGCAGAAATGCAGAGAGAGCAGAAGTGACTCTGTCGGTGTTCAGCAAACACCTGTACCCCTTGGAGTACGGGGGTGGGGAGTGGATAACTCCATCAGAACCATTATTTAAGCAGAGACTTGAAGAATATATGGAATTGGCCAGAGCAAACAAAAGAAAGAGTTTCCTAGTCAGTGTCCTGGCATGTGCTGATGAGAGCAGAAATAGAAAGAAGTAGACTTAGGGAAAGAATTAGCTGAAAGTTGTGATTGATTGGATATGGATAGTAAGAGAGAATTTGTTGGAAATGATTCCCAAGTGCCCCACTTGGACAGCTGTGATGGCTTTCAGTACCAAATGTAACCAGGAACATGGTAGATTAATATGTCCGGGGGCTGAGAAGAAATGAGATTTGAAAGGAAGGTTAGTTAGACCATAGATGTATTTAAACATTATCTTGGTACTATAATCCAGGCTTGCACATAATTTGCCGGTGATCCATGAGAACTCTGAGGTTATCCCTGGGGTTGAGTCCAGATACATTAGTTTGACAACAGCTGATAGAATTGATTCACTATCCCTGGAGAGAAATCCCAGAGGCATGATGTGTGATCACTGTCCTTGGGGCAGGTGGATGCCCTATTTCCTGGCTCCTGCAAGGGAGCAAACAGTTGGGGTGGCCAGCACTGTCCCCAGTTGTGTAGCAATACTCTTGTTAGGTTCCAGGAATTGACAGATCCCCACCTTTGGTTTAACTCTGGCAGCATTTAGTTGAAACTCTCCCCTCCCCCATCCACAAAATTTATACTAGAATTTTGATCAATATCATATTGATATGGCAGATTAAGAGGGATTGCTGTATTTATAGTATTGCCTTCTCTTAGCCCACAGCAGAGATGGCTCCCCATGTATTCAAGTTCTTTTCTTTGTGCTAAGGTAGAATTTTATAATTAATCTTTAGTTAAGTCACAAGCTTTTTTAAAATACTTTTCTGTAGTTTCTTAACTGAGTCATTTTCCCCTGTCATTTTCACCCTTTCCCACTTAGATTTAGACAAGAAAATCAAACACATACAGAGGTTATGTACAAAAAAATGGGAAAAAATAGATGATTGTTTTTGCCATTTTATTCTCTTGCGTAATTTTATTCACTGGCAGTTTCTAAACACCGGTAAATAGGAATGGTGAAAATGGGCAGTCATGCAGTACCTGAATCTACTATTAGGAATACTTCTTACTTTACTTATTAGGTATGTTGCTAGGTGGTGGTGGGAATTATGCTTTTATTGTATTAAGCTATCCTATTTTTTTTATGAGAATGGAATGTTTGATCAACTGTATTTTAATCACAGAGCCAGACTCCTGGATCTGCTTTCTTTACAGCTGTGTGTTCTTGGGCAAGTCTCTGAACTCTTGTGGCTTCAATTATTTCACCTGTAAATTAAGGTTAACAATAGAGACTCAAGGTGCTGTGATGAGATTTTAAAGTTTATATAAGTTCCTTATTGAAGAAAAAAATGGCAACCCACTCCAGTATTCTTGCCTGGGAAATTCCATGGATAGAAGTGCCTGGTGAGCTACAATCCATGGGGTCACAAGAGTCGGGCATGACTTAGCTACTAAACAAAAACAGCAACAGCAATATAAATTCATTATAGCTATTAGTATTCAAGCGGCCATATATTCTTAGAATGACCTCTTCTTAATAGGCTGTTTTAATGAAAACACATGATTTATTTTGTGACTATTTTAGCTGGAGTTTTACATTAGCATATATAACTGAGCTTAATTTGTAGTTTGTGAATGTGTGTGTATGTGATTTTTTGCCATGCTAGCTTTGTAAAGAAAGGAAGTTTTAAGCTTTCCATCTCAATCTGTGATCTGAAGTATTTTAAATACATAGTCATTTTCTATTTTCTTAATATTTTTTTTTATTACAGAACAGTTTCAGACAGAGTTATTGAGCTCCTGTAGACCTCATTGGAGAAGGAAATGGCAACCCACTCCAGTGTTCTTGCCTGGAGAATCCCAGGGACAAGGGAGCCCAGTGGGCTGCCATCTCTGGGGTCACACAGAGTCAGACACGACTGAAGTGACGCAGCAGCACAGCAGCAGACCTCACACCATTTCCCCTATTATTAACATCTTAAATTGGTATGGCACAGTTGTCACAATTAATGAACCTACATTAATTAGTATTATTAACTAAAGCCTATTCTTCATTCAGAGTTCTTAGTTTTCACCTAATAGATTTTTTTTTTCTGTCCCAGAATCCCATTCAGGGTCCCATAATCCAATTAATCACCACATGTGGGATCCTTTTGGCTGTAACAGTTTCTCTGACTTTCCTTATTTTTGATGATTTTGACAATTTTGAAGAATATCAGTCAGATATTTTGTAGATTGTCCTTCAACTGGGACTTGTCGAATGCTTTTCTCATGATTAGACTGAAGTAACGTGCTTTTTGAAAGGATGACCATAGAGGTAGACTGCTATTTTCATGACATCATATCAAAAATACATGCTATCTATGTGATCTCTCACTGATGATATTAACCTTGATTACCTGCTTGAGGTAGTGTTTGCTAGGTTTTTTAATCGTGAAGTTAACTCTTTTTTTCTTATCCCTTTCCATGCTGTGCTCTGGAAAAAGTCACACGCACAGTCCACACTTAAGGAGTGAAGAGCTTTATTTTACCTTCATCTCCATAAATTATTTACATTTCTTCTGATGGAAAATATCAGTATTTTCAGCTCCTTAAAATTCTCATAGAATTTTCTAGTGAATCTACTAGGGGACAATTTGTTTTGTTTAAAAGGAATAACTTCTGAACAACTTTCTCACCTTATTACACAGTTTTGTTTTTGTTTTTTTTGAGATGCACAATATTTCTTAATTCAAACTCACAAATTATATTTTCAGGGAAGATCATGTACTTTATTCCCCTGTAATTAGCACCTTATACCTTTTAAATGCTTCTCTCCCCCTTTCTCCCATGATTGCTTTATTTAATCTCTCTAATCAATCCGAGTAGTGAATTGTCTTATTGCTGTTGAATAGAATCTTCTTTATCAAGAAATCAGTCCTTATATATATTTTCCATTTCAATTCCTTTCATAATTTGAGCTTACATTTTTTATACATTTAAGTTGTCTTCTTTGGTTTTCTATATACTTTCCTTGAAGTTATAAACTCAGTAAACTGGATGTTTAACTTACTTTTGTTTACTTCTGAAGAATCTTTGTTGCTTTCTTCACACCCATTATCTTTTTTATCATTATTTGTTTATTTTTGGCTGTGATGGGTCTTTGAGGGTTTTTCTCTAGTTGTAGCAAGTGGGGGCTACTCTGTAGTTGTGGTGTGTGGGCTTCTCATTGCAGTGGCTTCCCTTGTTCTAGAGCCGCACCCCAGGCTCTAGAGCACAGGCTCAATAATTGTGGTGTACAGGCTTAGTTGCTCCACTGCTTGTGGGATCCTCCCAGATCAGGGATCAAATCCACGACTCCTGCACTGGCAAGAGGATTCTTTACGACTGAGCCACCAGGGAAGCCCCACATCTATTATCTTTTGAATCATTTCCTTACTGGGGCTTCCCTGGTAGCTCAGATGGTAAAGAACCTGCTTGCAATCCAGGAGACTTGGGTTCGATCCGTGGGTCAGTAAGACCCCATGGAGAAGGGAATGGCTACCCACTCCAGTATTCTTGACTAGAGAATTCCATGGATAGAGGAGCCTGGCAGGCTGCAGTCCAAGGGGTCACAAAGAGTTAGACTCAACTGAGCGACTAAGCCTCAGTTCTACATTGCTGATTTGGTTTTTTACAGTGATAATTTCTTTCGTTGCTACTACTAATTCTGTTTTAGTTCTGAAGTGACATTTTTTTCTCTTTAGTTACCTTTCTCATCTTCTTTCATATTTTCCTGTTGATTTACTTCATACATGCTAAGCTTTTTTTTTAAAAGTATTCTTGAGAACTTGGAGAAATGTGAAATGAAAATACTCTTCAATTTCCCTAAGTAAGCACACAAATGTAATATAACGGTTAATAATCAGACCACTGTAGTTTAAATCCAGATAATACCTGTTTGTGCCGGGATGACTTAAATGAGTCCTTAAATGAGGATTTAATCCCTCTGTACTTGAGTTCTTGCTCCTGAAAAATGGAGATGATGCTGGCAGCTTGAAGGATTCTTGTGAGGTTTCAGTGAATTAATTCATATAAAGTGCTCAGTACTTGATAGACATGCCTTCATTATGCAGTGATCTCTCTTTTATGTATTTGTTTCCTTTTCTATGTGTGTGTGCCAAAGTACTAGGTTGACCAAAGATGTTTTGGAAAAAATGAACAAACCTTTTGGCCAACTCAGTATTTATATAGGTCCCTTGTGGTTCCCACCCATACCTCCAGTCTCGGACTATAAAAGTCAATCGTGTGATTTTGCTCCTGTGTGATATAACCCTTGCACTGGGCCACCTTGACTGGTTGGAGGCCTGTTGCCATGTGCTGATAGTATTATGTACGCATATGGTCAAGAGGCAGGTGGTGGGAAGATGGCCCCTTGGCATTTTTTCACCAATTCAGGGAAAACTAGCTATTCTTGCACTTTAATTCTACAATGACATTGCATAATTTGAGGAAAATCCCCCCCGCCCCCCACCACCAATTTCCAAGTTAAGTTCTGCAATTGTGTATGTTTTCCCCTGCTCTGTTGCACTGGCCCAAGATCCTAAGCTACAGACCTTTAGAAAGACTGGTGAGCTGTGGAGGGGGAGACATCAAGATGTGGGCACAGAGCAGCCTTCCCCACCATATCCCAGTACTGCAGACCTCACCTTGTCTGTGGTGACCTCACCTGGCCTGTGGTCCACCAGCCTTGAGATGCTGGAGAGTATCTAAGCTGGAGAGCTTGACCTGGGGCTTCACAGTGCCGTCCCCTTTCTGCTTGTAACGTGGGACCATGCTCCAAGGATGAGAGTTTTGTCTCCTCTTGGCATCCCCTTAATTCATCCAAATTATACTAAATCTAGCAAGGAGCCTTAGAATTTGTAGTGTGTGATAGGAATAATTCCCAAGTTTTAACCTAAGTAAAAATATTTTCTCAAGGTGTTGTGCTTATTTTATTGATTTCTGTGACTATCAGAAAGGAACGTTATTGCAGACTCATCTTTCAGGGCCATTCCTAACATAGGCAGGGTATATTTAACTCCGTGCTGGATTTTGATAGGGAGCAAGGAAGCAGTGTCCAGCGTTGTTTATTAATTATTACTGCCAGGCCTGCCCTTCTAACTTTTTCACAGTAATAGTTAAATACCTGGAAACTATAATCCTCAACCTACATGCAAGCAGGGTTCCAATTACAAGAGCATTAGGACAAAGTTTGGGAGGCTGAACACAGTGAGAACTGAACACTGTGCTGAGGAGGCCACTGCAGGGAGGAGTAGGAGGATCAGTGATGGTAGACGGGGTTTTTGCCTGGGCCTGTGGTACTCTCCTGAACACCACCCACTGTGTGCTGCACAGGATTGCTAGCTGTGTCCCATCCATCCTACACTTCAGGATTTCCTGGAAGTCGCTAACTTGACTTCTTCTTCCCCAGCCTCCCAAAGTCTATGGACTATTTCCATCTTCTATATTAAACGTCTTTTTTTTTCTTGAATTACCTAAAGTGGCTTCCATTTATCTGACTGAACCCAGGCAGAAGCTCATGGGCCTTTAGTAGAGAAGGGATAGGAAGGTCAAGGTGATGTCTGTCCCTACCCTGCCATATGAACCCTTAATAGAGCCTGACCTCTGGCAGAACCTGAAGGTCCATCTCTTTTCACCTAGTATCTCTAGAGATATAGGAGCATAAGTAAGTCTCTTCTGTGGCCATGTGACCAGATATGACATAGAATGGGGGAGAGGGCATTTCCCCACATGCCATGGAAAGCCTGGATTTGATTCTCTGAGTATCTTAGAAGCACAATCATGCCCAGTAAAGATGTCAGTAATCTCTGGGGGTCCTGGCCCTGGGTGAAAGCCCCAACAGGGTCCTGAGAGTGAGATACAGAGGACCCAGCAGTGCCCAGTGAGAATGGGCTAGATGAGAGAGAGACGAGAGAAAAATTGATGTTGGACGCCAACTGAAGAAGCAGCCAGCAAGGCTTATTCATAAGCATTTATGAGAAATACAAAATAACTAAGTCGGATGTGATAACAGGCTGGGGCCAAGAAGTGGTCAGCAGGGGATAAAGCAGCATGGTGGGGTGGATGCCCTGAAAGACTATGGAAGAAACTAGAAAGATCACATTAAGTTCCACTTTTAGACAAATTAGCCCAGAGTTCCAATGACTGCTGAAAAGTAGACTGAGGAAGAAAAACTGTATGAGAGATGATTATGATAGTGAAGTTTATACAGTGCTTAACTACAGGCCAGGCATTGTTCTAAATGGTTCACATATTATAACTAATTTAATCCTCATGGAAATCCTATGAGATAAATACTGTTGTTATCATCTCATTTTTACAAATAAGGAAACTGAGACACAGAAAATTTAAATAACTTGCCTAAGGTCACACGGCTCATAAATTGCAAAATCAGGATTGCAAACATAGGCAGTCTAGCACCTTAATCTGTACTCTTACCCAATATGCTATATTGTGCCATGGAAACTGTTTATAAGTTCTCTGTTTGTAAGTTAACTGATTTTTAGAGAGAGAGAGTTGGGATAAGAAAATTTGGCCAATGGCATAGAATCCAATAGGCTCCTATTGTTTAGAAATGGATGGGATCTTAGAGATACACATGCTTCCACTTTACAGATAAGGAAGCTGAGGCAATGAAAGAGTATTCATTAAATGTCAGATGGTAGTTAATTGTAGAGTGACTAGTATTAAATAGCATGCATGTTTCCTGATTTCTTCTTTGATGGATAAGATTAGGCGAATCCCCTTTTCCTTAAGGCATGTAGACTTGCCAGCAGATATACTGGCTAAAATGTTGAGTCTCACAAAGCATTCCATCTTGGTTAATGTTTTACTTTTAAAAAACATTATCTTATGAAAAGCCTATATGCTTAAGAGAATTAGTGAATAAAATAGTTATAAGTCATTTAGAGTTTAGAGTAAAATAAGGTGTTCAACAGTTTCCCTTATGATGTATTCTTGAAAAAGTATTAGTTGCTCAGTCATCTCACCCTTTGTGACCCCATGGACTGTAGCCCACCAGACTTCTCTGTTTGTGGGATTTCCCAGGCAAGAATACTGGAGTGGGTAGCCATTGCCTTCTCCAGGGGATCTTCCCAACCCAGGGATTGAACCCAGGTCTCGCATTGCAGGCAGACTCTTTACCATCTGAGCCACCAGGGAAGCACCAATGTATTATTTGATATACTCTTGAAAAGCACTAAGTTGTAACTTAACTGAGAGGGAGGAGGATGTGTGACTTCTATGATATGGTGTAAAGAAAAAGCCTGTTCTCTTTGAGGTAGATCTAAATCTAGTATGAGTGGCAAGATCAAATGGGATGGTCTCTGGACTTGGTATCAGAAAAACCTAGATTGGTTTCCATATTTTCTATTTGACACCTGCTCTAAATTTTTTTCTTTATCTCTACCTAATGTCTTGATGATCTAGTGTCTTGATATCTACCTGTCCTATATACCTTCAAGGTTTTTTGCAAGAAATGAAGTAATTCTCAGTAAAAGTGCTTTACAGCTATATAGAATTCTTGGCAATGTGTAGGATCAAGAAGAGGCTGTACATCATCAAACAGTGACATAGATCCCAGTTTTATCCACACCCCAGTACACGATTTTACCTTTCCTGGAGGTTTGTACTTGAGCCATGTTTACAGTATCATTATTGACAGGACCTCCCACTATGGTTCCGGCTTCTACTGTATTAAACATTTTGATTCTCTTCTCCCAGACACTGGTGTTTACCTACTGAAATAAAAGTAAATATAAAAAGAGGTGTCCTATAGCATGGCCCAAATTCTTTTAAGAATTAGGAGGAAATGTTTAGTGGAAAAAGTGCTAAATTAGTGTTCAAGAGACATGATTTGTTGTCCAGATTCTATCACTACCCAAATGTGTAGTCTTGGGAATGGCACTTCTCTGCTTTTCTCAAATGAGGGATCTGGTCTGGCTTGCCTTAATGGATTATAATATTCTTTCCAGTTCTATGTTTCCATATCTTTCAGCTGCTACCAGTAGCAACTTGATGTTAAAACCTGACAATCTTCTTTGAAATTTCACCTGGAAGATTCCAATAGATTAAATAACCTGAAAACTAGATCTACTAAATAAGATCTAGATATACAAGATAGCATATTAAAAAGTAGAGACATTACTTTGCCAACAAAGGTCCATCTAGTCAAGGTTATGGTTTTTCCAGTGGTCATGTTTGGATGTGAGAGTTGGACTGTGAAGAAAGCTGAGCGCTGAAAAATTGATGCTTTTGAACTGTGGTGTTGGAGAAGACTCTTGAGAGTCCCTTGGACTGCAAGGAGATCCAACCAGTCCATCCTAAAGGAGATTAGTCCTGGGTGTTCATTGGAAGGACTGATGCTAAAGCTGAAACTCCAATACTTTGGCTACCTCATGCGAAGAGTTGACTCATTGGAAAAGACCCTGATGCTGGGAGGGATTGGGGGCAGGAGGAGAAGGGGACAACAGAGGATGAGATGGCTGGATGGCATCACCGACTCTATGGACATGAGTTTGGGTAGACTCTGGGAGTTGTTGATGGACAGGAAGGCCTGGCATGCTGCGATTCATAGTGTCGCAAAGAGTCAGACACAACTGAGCAACGGAACTGAACTGAACTGATACAAGATAGAATCTGGCAAACATCTTTTTTACTATTTATTTATTGATTCTTGGCTGTGCTGGGTCTTCACTGCTGTGCATGGGCTTTCTCAGTGCTCGGGCTTCTCATTGCAGTGGCTTCTCTTGTGGCACAGCATGGGCTCTAGGGCACATGGTCTCAGTAGTGGTGGTGTACAGGCTTAGTTGCCCTGTGGCACATGAGATCTTCCTAGGCCGGGGATCGAACCTATGTCCCCTGTGTTGGCTGGCAGATTCTTTACTATTGGATCAACAGGGAAGTCCTGAGAAAGCATCTTTTAAATACATATATTCAAAGATAGTATGAGATATCTCCATGGATGTAATGAAAAATTAGAGGAATGAGCTTACTCTTCAGAAACCTTGGGCCTGGGGACAAAGCATCAGTTTTTGTCAGGGGCTTGTCAGGTCCTTGTAGGGAATGGAGGATGAAACCTCAGACTCATGCCAGGAAGGCAACTTTAATAGAGATCTTGACATAGAGCCAGAAACCTCAAGGGAATTCAAAACTGAGTTAGAGGCTCTGCCCTTTGCAGCAAGTGAGACAGTGACAGCTCTCATGTGCATTGTCCTGAGCCTCTCCTGAAAGTTACAAAAATTCATAACTATGTTTTGGGAAGTTGGAGTTTGGAATTCACATTGTCCTAACTGAGAACTCTTGCTCAGCTGAAAAACTGAAGTAAGAAGAATTGGGCCTAGGCTGATTTGCTCAACACAGATCACACAGAATTACTGAAGATGAAGCTCTACTTAATATGAATTCAAGATCCAAAATTATAAACACTCATAGAAGTGATCATCCACGGCAAATCCTCAGACTCAGCACATAGCATGATTAAACTGCTGAGAACTTCCAAAAAAATAGCCTGCACTGATAAACACATTCTATAAGCATCCTTTAAATAACTACAGTACTTTGGCCACCTGATGCAAAGAACTGACTCATTGAAAAAGACCCTGATGCTGGGAAAGATTGAAGGCAGGAGGAGACAGGGATGACAGAGGATGAGATGGTTGGATGGCGTCACCAACTCGATGGACATGAGTTTGAGCAAGCTCCAGTAGTTGGTGATGGACAGGGAAACTTAGTGTGCTGCAGTCCATGGGGTCACAAAGAGTCAGACATGACTGAGCAACTGAACTGAACTGAAAATAACTGAAGAAATAAAATATAAGAAGATAACAAAAGAATAGGCAGATTTAAGAAGGATACTGCTTGAAATACAAAAGACAAATTTAGACACTGTGATTGGAAACTAGCTGACTAGACATAGCTAATGAAAGAATTAGAGAAATACAAGGTAGAGCTAAGTAAATTATATCAAATAAGGCTGAGTAAGATGATGAGGTATGATAGCAAAGTTAACAGACCTGGAAAATGGAGTGAAAAGGTCCAGTATACATTGAATAAGAATTCTAAGAGGAGAAAAAGAGAATTGGAGAGAGGCAATACTTTAAGAAATAATGAATCAGACTCATTCAGAACAGATGAAACATGATATTTCTCAGATTCAAGAATCACAATGAGTCTCAAGCCAATGAGATGAAATTTATACCTAGACATATCAGAAGGACACTGTCAGATACAAAACACAAGCTTTATTTATAATAATAGCTGCCATTAAAGGTCATTGACAAAAGGGAAGAAATCCATTTCAGTATGATATCAGATAGAGGAGTGGTGGGTTTTTTTTTAAACATTTTCAAGATAATATAAAAAAGACAAAATACAGGAAAATAGTTGAAGAACAGGTAACTATCAGAACAGTAGACAAATACAGATGAACAACAAATGGGGTAAATGCACTCTGCCTTATTATAAAGGAAGGACATGGATGTCAAAGAACAATATCATTCTATTTATTACCCATCAACTTTCATAAATATTTAGAAGACTTTTATCACCAAGTTTAGGCAAAAGTGTGAATAAATAAGCTATTGTTTATAGTGGTCAAATTTCATCCCTTCCGTCTGATACTGCTGCTTCATGGTGTCTGCACAGCCACACAGAATATGTCCCAAGACACCCCTTGTAGCAATATTTGTAAAAGTAAAAAATCAGAGACAATAATCAATGATCATTAATAGTTAAATTAAGTGAAGTATATGTAAACTTTAGAATACTATATAGCAGTCAAAGGAATTCACTAGATCTGTCTTTGTGACCCCATGGACTGTAGCCCATCAGCCTCCTCTGTCCATGGAATTCCCCAGGCAAGAATACTGGAGTGGGTTATCATTCCCTTCTGCAGTGGATCTTCCCAACCCAGAGATTGAACCCAGGTCTCCTGCATTGCAGGCAGATTCTTTACTGTCTGAGCCACCAGGGAAGCCCTTTAAAAGCATGTAAAAATTTAAAAGACGTATTAGGTGAAAAAAAATATGTTTGTAAAATATTAAGTATAAGATTCTACAACTTTTCCATCTTTTAATTTTTTATATGCTTTTTAATGTAGATTCAATGGATTCCTTTTGATTGCTGTATAGTATAGTAAAATTTACATAAGTATAACATATGTATACATAATATCCCATTATGTAACTTATGTATTTGCAAGTGAATAGAAAATGATGAAAAGAAACTTACAACACTGAGACAGTGACAGCTCTCATCTACATTGTCCTGAGTCCTGGTTTTAAAGTTAAGATGCATGAATCTGGTAACATGGGTCATCTATGAATATATATAAGGGAATGAAGAGGACCATTGCCTTGGGAGGAATGGCCACATGGAAATTTAAATCTATCTATAATGGCAACCCACTCCAGTATTCTTCCTGGAGAATCCCATGGACAGAGGAGCCTGGTGGGCTACAGTCCATGGCAAAGAGTTGGACACAACTGAAGCGTCTTAGCACATAGCATGGTGTTTAAATGTATTACAACAGTAATGTATTTGTGAGTTATTACTATGGTTAAAAATACATTTAAAACCGCAATAACAAAAAACTCTCACAAAAACTGAGGTCGCAGTGTTTGAAGTGTCAGAATCTTTCATTCTGACACCTTCACAAACCATGTGCACCCATGTTCGTGCATGATAATGTGTGTCAATGGCTATTCACATAGTCCTGATTCCAATTTGACTGAACATATCCTATTCTGAGAGGAAAACAATAAGTGTTGCCTTTATTCTAAAGTGATGGGAGAGACTTGAGAAGGAGGAGGCTGCTGCACTCACTTCAAGGGCACAAACTGAGACAAACCTGAGAAAGCTTCTTTAGAGGAAGTTGCTGGTATGCGCGTCACTTATTCACCCTGACTTCATGAAAGAGAGCAGGTGGATGCCGCCCCTTACTCCAAGGCAAACAATATTGGCTGCCTGCAATGGGGTCATCCAGAGCTTGACTTCTGTCCCCTGGAGGTTGTGTGTGTGTGCCCCACTATGTGTGCCTGAGAGAGAGGAGGAAACTGATGAGTAACACAGACCTCAGACTCTAAGGCCGTGGGGCGCCAACTCATGGCCTGAGGCTGCAGGGCAGAGGAAGGGCCCACAGCACATCGGAGGGTTGTAAGACTTCCCACAGCAGCAGGTGCAAGGATGCCTGGACAGACACATGCAGGTTCCTTCTGAGCCAGATATGAATGACTAGAGAGGTCCAGGTTATAGCCTTTTAAAATCCTGCCAAGAGAACTGTCTTGAGGGACCACATGACTCCCCAAAAGGTGAGATGGAGTGCCGGATGCCCAACGGCTGAGGGAGGAACAGTAAGGGCTGAGCAGAGGGCAAGGGAGAGACTGATAGGTGTCCCCAGCAGGGAACTCTCCAGAAGAGTAATGCTGAACATCCACCCAAGCCTAGAGAGCCACAATGCCAGATCTTAAGAGTCCAGGGAACAACCATACTTCCTGCCTTTTACTGACCACCCTAACTACCAGCCTGAAATGGATCAGCAGCCTCAGTTACCAGGAGGGGCAAGAGGAGTTGACAGAGAAAGGGAATGAGAAGCTAAACCAAATCTTCCACCACCACCCTCCCCAACCAGACCCAAGCTGGAGATGAGGAGAAGTTCTGCTTCTAGATAAAATTTGGGAGTTGTATGCTTTTCATCAGACTGGAGCCATGAATTATCACATGAGATTATTTGGAGGCTGAAAATAACCAATGGCTTTTTCACTCTCTGAAAATGATCAGAAAAGTTATGGAGTTGAGCAGAGGTAAAGGGAAATGAGGGCAGGGCAGGAGTTGCTTGTAAAATAAAATTTCTAATTTCTCTCTATGGAGTTCTACTTTAATTAACATAAGAGCATGGATATATCTGATTCTTTGATGATATTGTTTTTAAGTGTAAATAGAAACATTGCATAATGTCTGTGTTGTGCACATCACAACTATAGTGGGTAGCGATTAATTAATACAACAGTTGCCTCATTACATCATTTTTTTCCTTTTTTTTAATTTTATTTTATTTTTAAACTTTACAATATTGTATTAGTTTTGCCAAATATCGAAATGAATCTGCCACAGGTATACCTGTGTTCCCCATCCTGAACCCTCCTCCCTCCTCCCTCCGCATACCCTCCCTCTGAGTCGTCCCAGTGCACCAGCCCCAAGCATCCAGTATTGTGCATCGAACCTGGACTGGCAACTCATTACATCATTTTAAAACACAGAGATTATAGACCAAGGAGCCCTCCAGTCCATATTGAAATCAGAAACAAACTGAAAGTTGAATTGGAATTCAAATCATTGCTCATTGGCAAAATAGAGTGGGCCTTATAACTGACAAGAAACCTGTCACAAGAAGGGACTGAATATCCCGATATAACAGTAATTTATCATGCCTGTCTACCCCTTAGGGCAATTAGTTCGAAGACATAGCATTCAGAGTAATGTTTTTTCCTAAAGGTTATACCTATCAGGGAGCTTCTCAGGTGGCTCAGTAAAGAATCCGCCTGCCAATGCAGACTCAGGTTTGACCCCTGGGTCAGGAAGATCCCCTGGAGGAAGAAATGGTAACCCGCTCCAGTACTCCTGCCTGGGAGATCCCATGGACAGAGGAGCCTGGCTGGCTACAGCCCATGGGGTCACAGAAGAATCAGACATGGCTTAGTGATTAAATAATGATAATACCTCGCAGGACTCTTCTAGTGTACCAGCACCTGAAAGTTCACTGACCACTAGTTCATTGATCCCGTAAATATTTGTTGAACCAATAAATCGAATATTTTGCTACCTTAGCTCTTTCTCTTGCATTTATGACTGAAGGACTTAGTTTTCATTAAACTTCCCCTCTCCATACTTATTGTTACAGAAGTGCTTACTAGTTTTTCTGGTAACCAGCAATGATGTCAGCATATTGTCCACACCTGCATCCCTTACCCTGTATCTGCTTTGTCCCAATTTCCACTACCTTGTTAACTCCAGCAAAATCTCCAGGAGAGGCACAAAATGAAAGAAGTAAGAATGACATTTGCTATGAAGATAATGACAGTAGCACTGACAACAACTTAGTAACCAGCGTCTCTTGGCCAAATGTAACTACTTTACCTGGTTGTGTGAGGAAGTTATATCCAAGCTGAAATGGGAATGGTGAGAAAGAGGCAGCTCTGAGCAAGGGCATGCCAGGCAAAGAAACAAAGCAAGTTTGTCCAACATGACCAGGGCAGAGTGAGTGAGAAGGTCAATGGTGGGAGATTAAATCAAAGTGGTAGTCGAGGACACACCATGTGGGGTACTGTGAGTAGGTAAGGGGGCTGGATTTGCCTTGGCTGCTGTAGGGGGGCATGGTCTACAAGGGTCAAGACTGGGAACCAAGAGACTTGAGAAGAGGCTGTCATAGCTACCTATTCAAGAGTTAATGGTATCCGGGCTGGGCTGTCGTGGGGATCTGTTTTGTAGCTAGAGTCAAGAAGAACTGCTCATGAGGTGGATAGGGGGATCAGGAGAAGGGGAGATTTTTTTGGAGACTTCTAGAATTATGGCTTGAGTGAGTGAGTGAATGGTGCTGTGCACTCAGTGGCAGTGGGGAGATAAGCAAGAGGAGAGCAAGTTTCCAGAAGAAAAACAGGAGTTTCATTTTGGACATGTTGGGTTTGAGTTGACTGTTTGATCCAGAAGGGAAGACTGCCAAATAGGCATTGTGTCTATGAGTCGGTAGTTCAGGACAGAGGGCTCAAGTAGAAATATAAATTTGCCTTATCTATTTACTTGGAGACCAGGAAATGAGGAAGAACCAGCAAAAAAATTGGGCCATTCATTCCTGTATCAATTTCCTATCACTTTCTCTGGCCAAGACTGTTTCTGTGTCTATTACCTTTGCATTAAATATATCCTGGTCATCTGCCATTGATTAGTTCACTGTAGAATGAGACTTTTCCTTAAGGTACCAGGCAGAGCTATTAAGAGCACAAATGTTATCTTTGTCTGGTCTCCGCACTGAGCATTTCCTATATATAAGAACAGTTCATGGCTCTTATTCATAGGCCCCAAATTAAAGTTCTCTGCCCCAAACTCTTCACTCATTACCTACTTCCCAAAGCATTGTGGGATTTCATTTTGTTTTACTTTTCCCCCATGCATAAATTAATTGGAAAGGTCAAATCTGTTTTGGTTATTTGATCTGTTAGCCCCTATGAAAATCTCCCTCTGCCAGAATTTACATTTATTGTCTCACTATAGATATGACTGATTTTTTTTTAATTAATGCATCCCATAAAAACAAGCCCAGTTTAGGAATCTTAAACTACAGGCTATCTAGTCTAATTCCAATAAATGGGTGATATTAACTCTAAAAAGTATAATTTTAAATTATTGATTTGCCTCCAGGTCTCTGTAGCCATCCTTTTGGATAATTTTATTCCCAGAGTTTTACTCCCTAGAGTTCTGGGACCCTGGTTTCTTTCTCACTTTTCAGAATTATCTCAGGAAAAGTCTCTTCCCCACCCCCAAAACAGCAAACCAAGCAGCTCTCTATGGGAAAACCCATTCTCATCATCTCAAAAGCAGAATATTAAAGAACAAAAGATGGAAGGCTCACCGGAGGGAGGTGGACTACAGGATCCTCATTCCATTCAAATCGATTTCTCTAAACATTCCCAAATTTCCTAGTCTCTAGGAGATAAATGATTACCCTAAACCTTTAGCCCCTGTGTTACCACAGGGGAGTTTATTGGCATAATGGTTTAATTTTAACTTTACTTTCATTGTCTCACTGACAAGTAGATCGAGCTCATTAAATCCTGCTCATGCTTCAGGCCCAGACGAGGCCACCACCATCATCCCTGATCTTCCATTTGGAATGGATGCTCCTCCTTATATAGGAGCCTGACAGCCCATGCTCCTTGTTTAAGCACTGGTGCCTTATGGGGTGGCTCAGGGTTATTATATTCTTCATGAGAAGGGCTATGTCTTGTCCCTTTTAAGCCCTCCCTCTGTCACCCTCTTGTTTAATACAACTAGGCTCTCCAGAGTAGAAACTTAATATATTTTGGTTAACTTTAATGATTTTTGTGGTTTTCAGATTATATCTATTTGCACAAAGCCACTGAGTTTTCTGTGAAAATAGACACCATGTGATTCTTCTCCCTTTTTTTAAATTTAATTTTTCAATTGAAGAATAATTGTTTTACAGAATTTCCTGGTTTTCTGTCATGCATCAAGAATCTGCTCCCTTTTGTAACAAAACATTTCATAAGACTCAGGCATGCTTGTCCGTCTGCTCATCTCTGATTCTCTCTCTCTCTTTAAACTGAACTATATTTGATTTACAATACTATATTAGTTTCAAATGTACAACATAGTAATTCAATATTTTATAGATTATACTCCATCAGTTCAGTTCAGTTGCTCAGTCATGTCCAACTCTTTGCGACCTCATGGACTGCAGCATGCCAGGCTTCCCTGTCCATCATCAACTCCCAGAGCTTACTCAGATTCATGTCCATCAAGTCAGTGATGCCATCCAACCATCTCATCCTCTGTTGTCCCCTTCTCCTCCTGCCTTCAATCTTTCCCAGCATCAGGGTCTTTTCATGAGTCAGTTCTTTGCATCAGGTGGCCAAAGTAGTGGAGTTTCAGCTTCAGCATCAGTCCTTCCAATGAACACCCAGGACTGATCTCCTTCAGGATGGACTGGTTGGATCTCCTTGCAGTCCAAGGGACTCTCAAGAGTCTTCTCCAACACCATAGTTCAAAAGCATCAATTCTTCGGTGCTCAGCTTTCTTCACACTCCAACTCTCACATCCATACATGACCACTGGAAAAACCATAGCCTTGACTAGACGGACCTTTGTTGCAAAGTAATGTCTCTGCTTTTTAATAAGCTGTCTAGGTTGTTCATAGCTTTTTTTCCAAGGAGCAAGCATCTTTTAATTTCATGGCTGCAGTCACCATCTGCAGTGATTTGGGAGCCCCCCAAAATAAAGTCTGTCACTGTTTCCATTGTTTCCCAGTCTGTTTGCCATGAAATGATGGGACCAGATGCCATGATCTTAGTTGTTTAGTTGCTAAGTCATGTCCAACTCTTTTGCGACCTCTTGAACATTAGCCCACAAGACTCCTCTGTCCATGGAATTTCCCAGGCAAGAATACTGGAATGGGTTGGCATTTCCTTCTCGAGGGGATCTTTCCAACCCAGGGATCAAACCCACGTCTCCTGTATTAGCAGGCAGATTCCTTACCACTGAGCCACCAGGGAAGCCTTATCTCTGCTGGTCCTCCACTCTTTGGTTATTTTTGCTTCCTATTAGCCAGTCCCTGAGTCCTTACTCCAGTTCCCTGAATTCATTCTTTATACTAAAGTTTCCTATTTCAGGTAACTGTGTGGTTTTTCTCTCCTAATTAGATCTAGTGGTACAACCATAGATTTATCTTTTTATATTAATATATTTACTAAATATTGAATCATTGGGATCATAGATTATCCTTGTGTGCTAATGATTAATGTTCTCCCAGAGTTGCTTTCTAATATTTATTAATAATATATGAAACAGGTCAAATCTAAACAATTTTGAGCATGTTGTTTTCATTGGTTTCATCATATTGTTATATTTTTTACATATATAGAAATGAAATGTATTTTGGGGTAATTTGAGGTTCAGTTTTCTGTTTACATTTCCTAGAATCTCTTTGCCTCTTTTTGGGAAAAAGAAGTCTGCAGCTGCCATACACAGAGACAGACAGATAGACAGACAGACACACACACACACACACGCACACACACATGGAAGGCACATGTGCTTAATTCAAGGGACAATTGATTCACCTAAGTTTACTCTTAGCTATTATATTCTTAGCTATTTCTAATCACATGTTAATCCTCTTAGAAAGCTTTAGACTTTTCTTCACAATATCACTGTGTATTTTTGTTGTTTGTCCCAAATCTCTGTAGCTTTTGATGGTGTAGATGTATGGATTACATTGTTTTACTTTATAGCCTTGTAGTTAAAATGGAGCTTTTTTTTTTTTCACAGTAATACACAGTACAGTAATGTATCTGTTTTCATTTCTCTCTTTAGATGTTCCTCTAAACACAATGCAATAAATCAACTCTTTGGAAAATTCCTTGACGAATATTCCTAAATATGTCACAAATGTCATCAATAATAATGATGGTGATACAAAGATTCTTTGTCACGTTCCTGACTCTCTGGGGAATGGTACTGATATTTCACCATCAAACATGATATTGGGCTTTAGGTTGAGATATACTAGGCACATATGTTAGGAATCCTATTTGTCTTATTTTAGTAAGCAATTTTTAAATGTAAAATAAGTGTTAATTATGCCTTTTTAGCAAATTTTGAATTTAAAATACTTTTTTGGGATGGGGGATTTGTTGTTAGCTCTGTCAGGTAGGAGGAAATTTCCCTCTATCCCTCTTGAGTTCTTTCAACTCGTCTAATGATTAAATTGACACAAGATTAACAGGAGGAAAAAAAAATCTAATTCTCAGTGGATTCTCATAGCAATGGGACCCCAAAGTGATCAGAACAGGTTGTTTATAGTATATAATTTTTAAACAGAGAAACAATTATTTGTGAAGATGTAACAAAACAGAGAGGCTTGTACTTGGGGCAGCTGACTAATGAAGAAGTAACAAAATTTGTTTATATAGCTTTCTTAGTCTTGAATTCTCTAAGTCTGGTGATATATTCTACCCTCCTGGTACAGGGTGACTTCACATGGAAGATTTATTTTCCACTTTTAGGGAGAAAGCAGGAGATGAGAGTAGGTTTTTAAATTATTTTTTTCCACTGGTGATTTCTCAGGTCACTTTAATTCAAAATAATCCACATGCTGTTTTCCATTGTGGTTGTACCAGTTTACATTCCTTCCAACCATGTACTAAGGTTCCCTTTTCTCCTCATTCTTGCCAACCCTTGATATTTGTGTGGTCTTTTTGATGACAGCCATTCTGACAGGTATGAGGTGATATCTCATTGTCATTTTGATTTGTGTTTCCCTAATGCTTAGCAATGTCTTTTCATGCAAAAAAGAAACAGACTCACAGATGAGGCAGAGAACAAACCAGTGGTTACCAGCGGAGGAGGGGAGGTGGGGAAGTGCTTCAAGGGGTTAGAGGCATAGAGGTGTTTCTCCATTGGTGATATTTTTGGTGAATAGCTTTGGGAGGCCCCATTCAAATCAAAGATTCTTTTTAGGGTACTGTGAATTTGTAAAAGAAAGTGTATCTTTTTATTGGCAATCTATTGCTAGGAATCAATAAGTAGCTCCATTGATTCTCTTTTTTCTACTTTGTGACTAAAAGAAACTCCTTTATCTATTACAACCTAATCTCCAAAGTGACACACTCTAACTTCTGCTGTTTTGTGTTTTCTGCATCCCATAGACTAACCCTTGTATAATGTGGGGGCAGGGCTGCACAAGGGTGCCAGTACTAGGAGGCAGAGGTGATGGAGTGCCATCTTAGAAGCTGGCAGCCACACTAGACCTTCAATGAAGTCATCCAAAAGTCTGAAATTGGCTTAGAGTTGACCATGGTTAAATTATGTGCTTACCGTCTTTGTCTAATATTCCACGATAAGATAGTGTTGGTGATAAGAACTTTTAGGGGCAAGTTCCTGACTCAAATGACAGTAAAACTATTATTTCACTACTGGACATGCTGGGCTTTCTTTGGGGATGTATTCATTCAACGGTTTTTAGAATTTATCCCGTTAGCTTCAGCTTACTAAAAGTTTTTAACTGAAAAGTAACTGTAGTATTTTCAAGTGCATTTTTGGTAACCTTTGTTATGAACATAATGCTTTATCAGTATTAACT
Source organism: Bos grunniens (assembly GCF_055505025.1). NCBI lineage: Eukaryota > Metazoa > Chordata > Mammalia > Artiodactyla > Bovidae > Bos > Bos grunniens. The sequence continues at coordinate 33,695,437 of NC_141187.1, forward strand.
TACTAATTTGGTGAATCACCTTTATGGATGTCCCAGTATTGAATCATCCTTGGATTTGGGGGAGGAACCCTTTGAGGCAGTCATCAAGGACTCCAGCTGCAGATAAGCTAATTAAAGATCATCAGAAACCAAAGTATTTTCAGAGCAACTAACTTTCCAAAATAATAGCTGTAATTAACTATGTTTTTCTGGTTTATATGCTCATGGCTCTGAATCACACAGTTCACTGGATAGGACATGATGTACTTTTTGTTGAATTTATTATTTGCAGATGTGGTAAACATTCAAGCCCACCAGGTAGACAAGAGTTAATTCTCTTTATTATCCAGGCTTCCCTGGTGGCTCAGACAGTAAAGAATCTGCCTGCAATGCAGGAGACCTGGGTTTGATCCCTGTGGGGAAGATCCCCTGGAGAAGAGAATGGCTACCCACGTCTTGACTTAAAGAAGTTATCTCCAAGCATGTCCTTTAATACTTCTGAAGCATCTCATAGAATGACACTGTTTCTAGAAAGCCTCCAAGGATTTGTTAATTGGATGGAATATGAAAGGCAATTTTTCAAATAGAATAGTAGCTCAAGAGAAATAGCAATACCTCAATAGTGCCCAAGTGTTTTGGCTTTTAGAACTTTCCCAGATTTTCTGAAAAGAGGCCAGATCATCTTCTTTTATTATTTGATGATTGTTACTCTACAAATCTGAGGTAGAAGGATCAGGAGGCTGAGAACAAGCCTCCAATTTTAAAATGAGGAAAATGAGCATGTTTGACTTCCTATTTTCTTTAGTGCACGGAAAACGGTCTTTCCCATTATCTGGCCTCACACCTCAGCTAGGATTTGAGGCTACAGAACAAGTGAATGAAGTATTCCTTTGCCTTTCATTGTCCTCTATACATTTATTTCATTTAGGAACCTATCTCAAATGTATGGAGTATGGGTTATAGACAGTGATGTGTTGGTAAATGTCCCTGGAAGAAGGCATGGCAACCCACTCCAGTATTCATACCTGGAAAATCCCATGGAGAGAGGAGCCTGGCCAACTACAGTCCATGGGGTTGCAAAAGAGTTGGATACAACTGAGTGACTAAGCACATATACACATACACATATGTGTTAATAAAACTCTTGACACTGCTCAAGGGTTAATGTATGAAATTCTGTTAGCTATTTTTATACAGTTTTAGAAATAAATTTTAAGCTAAAATGTCTCTTTGAGTTTCAGATTAGACCTATCATTTTGAAAGAATTGCTATTTCATACAAAATATCCATTTTTATAATTTCATTACCAACAATAGTATCATAAAATCAGACTACAAAGAACTGCTTGATTACTATCCATTTCATCACAGAAGTCACTCATACTATTGACTAATGAATACAGTCCTAACATAAATGTTGATTTTTTTTTTCTGCCAAGAAAAAACTATGTCAGAATGTTGCTCAGATGTCAGTGATATGAGTGATTATTTTGCTGAATCAGATAATAGATTCTGAATACTGGGAAAATATTTCCTTAATATTTGGGGCTCTTTACAGTGCAATAGCTACAGATATATCACACTTTTAATTCACATGTTCTCTAGGACATTCTTAAATCTAGGTAATCAAGAAAGCAATAGGTAAAGTCCTGCCTTATAGCACTTGTTGATTTCCATGGTGTAAAAAATTCCACCAGGCTGATTTCCAGCTACCAGCATGTCTGTGAAATCAGAATTGAGAAGAAAAGCACAATAGCAAGTCATTAAATAGCATTTCTATCATTCACGTAGAATTGATGAAAATAGCCTCAAGAACATAGTTAATAGTAAACATTGGCAAATAATTAGAAATTGATGTGTATTTTTACCTGTTCTAAATTTATTTAATTGTAGTTTTATAAAATTTAATTTTTAATAATGGTGTTTCTTATTTAACAACCAGTTTGCAAAATTTTCCGAAATTTAATGGTTGACCCTTGCAAGCAAGTTTGCTCACATTGGAACTTAATCTATCACAACACTGGCTCTATGAGTGATAACTTGTAGGGATTAGGGACAAAGTTGAATGCTTAAGAGAACCCCTAGTATCTGGCTCAAGCAAACACATTAGCTTTGTTTCCTCATAGTTCCCAATCTTTCCACTATAATCCATCTTATTGATACAAGCAGTCTCTCAATAATTCACAAATCTAACTATTTCATACTCAGAAGCTTTGAATATCTACACTTTTGATTAGAGGTTCTTTTCTCCTACAGTTCACAGGGTCGCAGAGTCAGACACAACTGAAGCGACTTAGCACAAGCATGCACAAAAATTTGTGTCAACCATCCCCAAGCTGCCATCCAGTCAAATCTTCCCACTACATGTCTATGATCTCTAGTCATATCAGATTCTTTATTACTCAAAGAAACCATTCTGGCCACGCCGAAATGCCTTTGATGATGCTTTCCTGTCTCCTTCAATGGGTCTTGCCCTTTCCTCTGTATGGCATTTAGTGATTCCCTCATCAAGGTCTGGCTTAAATAACCTTCTCCTTAGAAAACTTTTCTTTACCTTCCTCTCCCAGTTGAACCAGACTCTCAACCCAGTAGCTCTCATACACTTTTTATACACATTATCTGCTGTAGTAATAATTTTTTAAGTGTATATGATTTTTCTAAAATTATTCATTTGTTCATTTCCATATCCATAAATTCCTTGAAACATTGTCTGATTTGCCACCAATTCCTGGGGGCTAAAAGCAGTTATCATTTGCATGTGAATGTTTTGTTTTGTTTTGTTTTTAGTAGCTAAGTCATGTCTGACTCTTTACAATCACATAGACTGTAGCCCATCAGGCTTCTCTGTCCATGGAATCTCCCAGGCAAGAATACTGGAGTGGGTTGCCATTTCCTTTTCCAGGGGATCTTCCCAACCCAGGGATTGAACCCACATCTCTTGCATTGGCAGGCAGATTCTTTACCATTGAACTACCAGATGTTCTGTTCAGTTCAGTTTAGTCGCTCAGTCGTGCCCAACTCTTTGCGACCCCATGGATCGCAGCACGCCAGGCCTCCCTGTCCATCACCAACTCCCGGAGTTCACTCAGACTCACGTCCATTGAGTCGGTGATGCCATCCAGCCATCTCATCCTCTGTTGTCCCCTTCTCCTCCTGCCCCCAATCCCTCCCACCATCAGGGTCTTTTCTAATGAGTCAGCTGTAGCCCCTGTTTAATCAGTAGGTGAAAGACATTTTAAATCCTTAAGTATACTGGCACTCCAAGGTTCAACCACCTAGCTTCATGATGTTATTTTTCCTTAATAAACTACTTGCATGGATTTTACATTATTCTCTTTAGGACTTTTGTGTCTACTTGAGCAACTGATATTAGCTTTGAGTTTACCTGTGCTATGTTTGTCATGGAGAAGGCAATGGCACCCCACTGCAGCACTCTTGCCTGGAAAATCCCATGGATGGAGGAGCCTGGTGGGCTGCAGCCCATGGGGTCGCTAAGAGTTGGCACGACTGAGCAACTTCAGTTTCACTTCTCACTTTCATGCATTGGAGAAGGAAATGGCAACCCACTCCAGTGTTCTTGCCTGGAGAATCCCAGGGACGGCAGAGCCTGGTGGGCTGCCGTCTATGGGGTCACACAGAGTCAGACACGACTGAAGCGACTTAACATGTTTGTCTAGTTTTGGTTTCAGAGTAATGCTGGCTCACAGAACCTCATAGAAGTTGCTTCATTTTTCTATTAGTTTACAAAACTGGGGATTTAAATTTTTTTTATTTATTATTTTTTTTTAATTTCTGACAGACATAGAAGACATCCCATTAAGAATGTATCATCAGAGAACTGTGTTCAGACTGAACCGTTATGTGTTCATGTTACCAATATGGTATTGTGAACTTCATTCATAATCTTCCCCATTGGCTCAGCAAGTAAGGAGTCTGCCTTTAATGTAGGAGACATGGGTTCCATTCCTGGCTTCATGCATATCAGTCTGTTTTCAGAATTTATTTTCCTCTTGATGTAATTTTATTTCTTGAACCTGTGAATCATGAACATGGTTCAAAATTTCCCTCCTTTTACCCCAAAGTAACAGTCAATGTGCAATTTTTCTACATTTCTTTCTTCACCTTACAGTATGTCATGGAGCTCTTTCCCTACCAGGACCTGAAGATGATTCCCATTCATTTCCAGGTGCTCTGGTGTGAGTGTGTCTTGGAAATTATTCAACCTTTCCCCTGTAGGTGTACATTTACATTATTTCCACTTTATAAAATATTGCAAATAATGCTGCCTGAACAGCTTTGTACATTTTTGTTAATTCATATATAGAGAATCATATTTTCAAGGTAGATTCTTAGAAGTGAAAATCCTGGGTCCAAGGTTAAGGCATATGTTACTTGATTAGATCTAACTGAAATTTCTCAGCATAAATAACTGTATCATTTTACATTCCCACCAGCAATGTACAGGTGTGCCCATTTCTCCTTAGTATTGTCAGCTGGGAAGGCTGTAGGATTTTTTAACATCTGATAGGCAAGAATTGATACATCTCAGTGTATTGGATTGGCCAAAAAGTTCGTTCAGGTTTTTCTGTAAGCTGTTACGGAAAAAATCCAAACGAACATTTTGGCTAACCCAATAATTTTAATTTGTCCTTTATTTTGATTATAAATGAATATCTTCTCATGTATTTAGGGGACTCTTGCCTTTTTCTCCCCTGTGAACTTTCAGTTTGTTGAATAAATAGGATTATACTGAATTTGACATCTTTAGGATGTCATATCATCCTGTCCACAAGTATAGGATGCCTTCATGCTTATTTAACTCTACTTTTGGTTCTTTTAGGAATACTTAGTTTTCTTATTAAGTTTACTGTAGACATTTCACATGTTTTGTATCTTTTGAAAATTCGGTCTTCTCCTTTTTTGTATCTTCTAGACACTTATGTGTGCTGTGTGCTATGTGTTGGTTCAGTTGTGCCTAACTTTTTGTGACCCTGTAGACTGTAGCCCGCCAGGCTCCTCTGTCTATGGGATTCTCCAGGCAAGAATACTGGAATGGGTTGCCAGGCCTTCCTCATGGAGATCTCCCCTACCCAGAGATCTCTTACTTCTCCTACATTAGCAGGCAGATTCTTTGCCACTAGCACCACCGGGTTATAATTTATAATTAATGTTATTGACTTTTGTATTAGTTCCCTATCTTGCCACTTAACTGAAGTATCTTGTTTTTCACTGATTTTCTGAGGTTTTCATTAAGATAGTTCTGTCAGCCTGTTACCTACAGATAGAGCATGCTCTTTACTATATAATTCCTAGGCTCCCGTTTTCTCCCTTTCCAGTGCTCCTTTTGAGAGCACTTATATAATACTTGTTATGCATTAGTCAACGTTCAAAGCACTTTATATATATGTACTTTAACACTCACAACAAATCTACAAAGTACCATCACTATTATTTCACAGAGAGGTTAAGTGACTTGTTACTTGGAATGCAGTCAAGATTCCTGCCATTGACCCTGGCTATAGGGTCTGTACCCTTACTCTCCACCTATTAGAAAATAAAATAGTTCCCCTTGAATTTTCCTTCTCTTTGTTCATCCACTATGGAATTCTAATCTTAGCTTGGAGACAAAAGCAAGAGGAGTTTCCTTTCTTTCTTTTTGTAATACCCACTATTCTAAGAGTGCCAGGCATCCATTCAGACTCTACTTGACTCCTTTCACCCTCAATGATTCACTTTAAATCTCTTGAGTGGGTTCAGGGCCATCTGGCTACTCTCCCTCCCACTCCGATTTTCACTTCTCTTTCAATTAAGAGCAAAGACATCAGTATTGTTGCTGCAGGAAAAGGAAGGGCAGAGATAAGGGCAGAATGAACTTATTTGTTCAATATGCTAGTAAATGTGGTATTTTCATTATGCTGAGTTAGTTTTGGCTTGGATTTGTCAAACACAGTCTCTTGCAGTGACAGAAGTCAAACTGAAATAGCATTTTAAAAAGACAAAAGTGAAGGCTGGTCCTTAAGTATACTAGGACGCTTCAGAAGATAAGAGCCTTTGAAACAAGCACACCTGCTGAGACTGGATATAAATGGATCTCTCTGTTCCTCACCCCAAATTTCCAAACTCATTTTTATCGCTCCCCTTCACTCCACTGTTCTTCTCAATCTTTTCCAAAAGGCAGAAGACACTTCCTCAGCCACCCTAGTCTCACTCACACCCTCATAAAAAGAAGTATGTGCAAGCTGCTGAAAATCTCAGAAAACATTGGCTCAGCTCAGGCCACTTCCCCACTTTTGGAGCAATCACTAAAGTCCAGGAGAGAAGTTATATTGGCTGTGTTGTTTAGTCAGAAGTCCTGTCTGCCTCTTCTGAGACCCCAGGGACTGAAGGCCCACCCAGGGCAATGGTTGTGCAAAAGTCAGGCCGGAGGATGCCTGACTTGTAGCTGCCATGTTGTTTGGCAGCCCTTGTATCAGAGTCTCCTTTCCAGTCAGGAAGACACAACAGACCTTTGCCTACCTGCTATGCTACCTACCTTCAAAATAGAAACAGCAGAAAAACAACAGTTCTTAACAAATGATTGAGGGAAGTATTCGCAGGCTATTTTAGCTACTTGACTAGTGGGATAGGGTAAGATTAGTGTTCTGATTGGTTGATGTCTGGCAGGCATTGGATAATCAGAGAGTCAAATTGGCAGTCCTACTTATGTTTGTGCTGCTTTGTGCTTAGTCGCTCAGTCGTGTCTGACTCCGCGACCCCGTGGACTGTAGCCTGCCAGGCTCCTCTGTCTATGAGGATTCTCTGGGCAAGAATACTGGAGTGGGTTGCCATGCCCTCCTCCAGGGACTTTTACCTATATTCTGCTATAATCATTCCTCCAGTCAGATCTGGTTGTTTGAAAACTTTATTTGAATATGTGTGTGTTACTTTGCTTCAGTCGCGGGAGACCGGGGTTCGATCCTTGTGTTGGGAAGATCCCCTAGAGAAGGGAATGGATACACACCCCGCATTCAGACCTGGAGAATTCCATGGACAGAGGAGCCTGGCAGGCTACAGCCCATGGGGTCACAAAAAGTCGGACACCACTGAGCGACTTTCACTTTCACTTAAAGCAAGTTTGCTTCAAGTCCAGCTGTGATAGTGAGATCAAGTCTTCCGCGCAACACTGGAAGTTGTAGAATTAGGTGCCTCTAGTACGGACGGGGGGAGCCTGGTAGGCTGCCGTCTATGGGGTCGCACAGAGTCAGACACGACTGAAGTGACTTAGCAGCAGCAGCAGCAGTACGCCTCGAGGACTGTAAGGCTGTTGGGCTGTTTCACTAAGAGCCAGAGGCTTTCTTTATTCAGAGCCACTTGAAGGTCTTTTGTCAAAGTAATGTTTCTTGTTTACTGACCTTCTAGGACACCAGGTGGAAGTGAGTACTAATTTATATTCTTTAATTTTGTTATTTTGGAATGCTACATAAATGAACAGAGATCTAATCTTACTGCATTGTGGTCAGAAAAGATGCTTGGAATGATTTCTTTTTTTTTAATTTACCAAGGCTAGATTTATGGTCCAGGATGTGATCTATCCTGGAGAAGGTTCCGTGTGTGCTTGAGAAAAAGGTGAAATTCATTGTTTTGGGATGAAATGTCCTATAAATATCAATTAGGTCTAACTGGTCTATTGTATCGTTTAAAGTTTGTGTTTCCTTGTTAATTTTCTGTTTAGTTGATCTATCCATAGGTGTGAGTGGGGTATTAAAGTCTCCCACTATTATTGTGTTATTGTTAATTTCTCCTTTCATACTTGTTAGTATTTGTCTTACATATTGTGGTGCTCCCGTCTTGGGTGCATATATATTTATAATTGTTATATCTTCTTCTTGGATTGATCCTTTGATCATTATATAGTGACCGTCTTTGTCTCTTTTCACAGCCTTTGTTTTAAAGTCTATTTTATCTGATATGAGTATTGCTACTCCTGCTTTCTTTTGGTCCCTATTTGCATGGAAAATCTTTTTCCAGCCCTTCACTTTCAGTCTGTATGTGTCCCCTGTTTTGAGGTGGGTCTCTTGTAGACAGCATATGTAGGGGTCTTGTTTTTGTATCCATTCAGCCAGTCTTTGTCTTTGGTTGGGGCATTCAACCCATTTATGTTTAAGGTAATTATTGATAAGTATGATCCCGTTGCCATTTACTTTATTGTTCTGGGTTCAAATTTATACACCGTTTTTGTGTTTCCTGTCTAGAGAATATCCTTTAGTATTTGTTGGAGAGCTGATTTGGTGAAGCTGAATTCTCTCAGCTTTTGCTTGTCTGTAAACCTTTGATTTCTCCTTCATATTTGAATGAGATCCTTGCTGGGTACAGTAATCTGGGCTGTAGGTTATTTTCTTTCATCACTTTAAGTATGTCTTGCCATTCCCTCCTGGCTTGAAGAGTTTCTATTGAAAGATCAGCTGTTATCCTTATGGGAATTCCCTTGCGTGTTATTTGTTGTTTTTCCCTTGCTGCTTTTAAAATTTGTTCTTTGTGTTTGATCTTTGTTAATTTGATTAATATGTGTCTTGGGTGTTTCTCCTTGGGTTTATCCTGTTTGGGACTCTCTGGGTTTCTTGGACTTGAGTGATTATTTCCTTCTCCATTTTAGGGAAGTTTTCAACTATTATCTCCTCAAGTATTTTCTCATGGTCTTTCTTTTTGTCTTCTTCTTCTGGGACCCCTATGATTCGAATGTTGTAGCATTTAATATTGTCCTGAAGGTCTCTGAGATTGTCCTCAGAGACAATTCGTTGTCCTAATTCGTTTTTCTTTTTTCCTCTCTGATTCATTTATTTCTACCATTCTATCTTCTAATTCACTAATCCTGTCTTCTGCCTCTGTTATTCTTCTATTTGTTGCCTCCAGAGTGTTTTTGATTTCATTTATTGCATTATTCATTATATATTGACTCTTTTTTATTTCTTCTAGGTCCTTGTTAAAGCTTTCTTGCATCTTCTCAATCCTTGTCTCCAGTCTATTAATCTGTGATTCCATTTTGATTTCAAGATTTTGGATCAATTTCACTATCGTTATTCGGAATTCTTTATCAGGTAGATTCCCTATCTCTTCCTCTTTTGTTTGGTTTGGTGGGCATTTATCCTGTTCCTTTATCTGCTGGGTATTCCTCCGTCTCTTCATCTTGTTTAAATTGCTGAGTTTGGGGTGTCCTTTCTGTATTCTGGCAGTTTGTGGAGTTCTCTTTATTGTGGCATTTCCTCACTGTGTGTGGGTTTGTACAGGTGGCTTGTCAAGGTTTCTTGGTTAGGGAAGCTTGTGTCGGTGTTCTGGTGGGTGGAGCTGGATTTCTTCTCTCTGGAGTGCAATGAAGTGTCCAGTAATGAGTTATGAGATGTCTATGGTTTTGGGGTGACTTTAGGCAGCCTGTATCTTGGAGGTCAGGGCTGTGTTCCTGTGTTGCTGGAGAATTTGCTTGGTATGTCTTGCCCTGGAACTTGTTGGCTCTTGTGTGGTGCTTGGTTTCAGTGTAAGTATGGAGGCGTTTGATGAGCTCCTGTCAATTAATGATCCCTGGAGTCAGGAGTTCCCTGGAGTCAGTGTTTGGACTTAAGCCTCCTGCTTCCAGTTATCGGTCTTATTTTTACAGTAGTTTCAAAACTTCTCCTTCTATACAGCACCATTGATAAAACACCTATGTTAAAGATGAAAAGTTTCTCCACCATGAGGGTCACCCAGAGAGGTTCACAGCGTTACACGGAGAAGAGAAGAGAAGAGGGAGGAGGGAGTTAGAGGTGACCCGAATGAGATGAGGTGGAATCAATAGAGGAGAGAGTGGGCTAGCCAGTAATCACTTCCTTATGTGCACTCCACAACTGGACTGCTCAGAGATGTTCATGGAGTTATACAGAGAAGAGAAGAAGGAGGAAGGAGACAGAGGTGGCCAGGAGGATAAAAGGGGGAAATGAAAAGGAGGGAGACAGATCCAGCCAGTAATCAGTTCCCTAAGTGTTCTCCACTGTCTGGAACACACAGAAATTCACAGAGTCGGGTAGAGTAGAGAGGGGTTAGGGAGGAGACACAGGCGACCCAGTGGAGAAAAAGGAGAGTCCAAAGGGACAGACAAGTAATCAAGCCAGTAATCTCACTCCCTAGTGAAAAATGGGTACTGAAGATTGGGTTCTTAAAGGTACAGAATTGGTAACAAATACATAAAAGCAAAAATTAAAAATCTAGAGTAGAGTTTGGAATTTCAAAAATACAATGTTAAAGAAAAGAAGAAGGAAAAGAAAGAAAAAAAAAAAACAAAGTCGCAAAACTTATAAAGAAAATATAGATACAAAATTGATAACAAATACTAAAAAGCATAAATTAAAAATCTAGAGTAGAGTTTGGAATTTCAGATATACAATGTTATATAAAAGAAGAAGAGAAAGAAAGAGAGAAAAAAGAAAAAAAAAGTCACAAAAATTATAAAAAAAAATATAGGTACAAAATTGATAATGAATACCAAAAAGCTAAAATTAAAAATCTAGAGTAGAGATTGGAATTTCAAAAATGCAATGTTAAAGAAAAGAAGAAGAAAAAAAAAAAAAAGTCACAAAAATTATAAAAAATATATATATGAAGTTTGCTTATAAAAAAATAGGGTCTTTTTTTTTTTTTTTTGCAAAGTAATAGTTGTAAAAGTGAAAGTGAAAATTAAAGGAATAATAGAGGACTTAAAATTTTTTTTTTAATTAAAAAAAAGAATGATCATAAAAATAGTAAAAATATATCTAGGACTTTCTCTGGTTTTGTTGTGAGTATTGTGGGGTCAGTTCATTTCTGGCTAGTTCCTTGGTCCGACTAGGCCCCTTCCTATGTAGTCGGTATTAACCACAGGGTTTAATCTATTGCCTGTAGCTTCCAAGGCGGTTCCCTCTGTTACAGCTTCTTCTGTTTGCTGATCTCTTCAGTGTCTGGTTTCCGCCCTGACACAAAGGGGACGGTGGTGGACACTTTTTTTTTTTTTTTTTTTAGGCTCACTTGTTCAGTCGCGCTGTGGGGAGGGAGGGACGCTGCAAACAAATAACACTGGCGTATGCTCGCAGTGTCTCAACCACACTGGGCCTGCCCCTGCTCATGGCGCGTGTAGCCTCCCTGCCCACACTGCTCAGGCTCTAGATTGCTCCGCCGGGAACCATCCGTGGCCGGCCCTGGGCTGCTTGCATCTCCCGGGTCCAAGCCGCTCAGGTTCAGGCACTCGGATAGTCCTCAGAGGCGCAGACTCGGTTGGGCCTGCGTTTTGTGCCCTTCCCAGGTCCGAGCAGCTCAGGTGATGAGGTGTTTGGTGAGCACGATTGCTGCGACTTATCGCCTCCCTGCTGCTCAGTTATCTAGGTGTACAACCGGCGCACCTTCTCAGGCGGATGTTGACCTTCCAGACCCCCAAGAAGTTTTAGTTAGCAAAAAAGCCTGCTTACAGTTTTATAGATAATGTCTCTCTGGGGCTGCGTTTGCCCACTTCCAGCTCTGGCTGCCTGTCACCGGAGGGGGATGGTCTGCAGCCAGCTATCTCTGTTCAGTCCTTTGTTCCGTGCGCGGGCCTGGCGGTGTCTTAGGTTAGGGCTGGCTTTTTGCGTGGTAGATATCCCACAGTTTGGTTTGCTAGCCCAAATTATTTCGCTCAGATAGCTTTCGGGGTATTCAGGCCAGAACCTTACTCTAAGCGATGCAGACCACGCCGCGCCTCCCTGGCCAGCCCCCTCTTGCTAGTGGCGTGTGCAAGCGTCTGCACTGCTTCTCCGCTGCGGGAGTTACCGTAGGGCTCGCAATCTGCAGGTTTTAATTGTTTATTTTTTCTCCCTGTTATGTTGCCCTCTGTGCTTCCAAGGCTTGGCACAGATTAGGCAGTGAGAAGGTTTCCTGGTGTTTGGAAACTTCTCTCTTTTTAAGACTCCCTTCCCGGGACAGAACTCCGTCCCTCCCTCTTTTGTCTCTTTTTTTTGTCTTTTATATTTTTTCCTACCTCCTTTCGAAGACTTGGGTTGCTTTTCTGGGTGCCTGATGTCCTCTGCCGGCATTCAGAAGTTGTTTTGTGGAATTTACTCGACGTTTAAATGTTCTTTTGATGAATTTGTGGGGGAGAAAGTGGTCTCCCCGTCCTGCTCCTCCGCCATCTTAGCTCCTCCTCCTTTGCCTTGTTTCTAACCTTGTGGGGAAGCATTAAGTCTCTCTTCATTAGTATAATGTTACCTGTAGGATATCTGTAGGTGTATTTCATAAGACACAAAAAGTTCTCTTCTACTCCTAGTCTGTTGAGATTGTTTAACAAGATAAGGATGATACATTTTGTCAAATTTTTTTCTGCATTCACCAATGTAATCATGTTTTCTTCTTTATACTTTTAATATGGTGAGTTGCATTGATTTATTTCAAGCCAGTCTTGGATTCTTTGACCTCTATACATTGCTGGACTTGATTTCCTAATACTGTGTCAGTGTTCATAAGAAATATGGGTCTGTAGTTTGGTTTTTTCTTCTACTGTTTTTGTCTGATTTTAGTATCAGAGTAATTTTGGACTCATGAATTGGGAAATGTTTTATCTTCTTTTATTTTCTGGAAGAGATTGTGTAAAAACAGTATTATATCTTGTTTAAATATCTGGTAGAAATCTTCAATGAAACCATCTGGATCTGGATGTTTTAGTTGCTATTTCAATTTCTTTAAGATATAAGAATATTCAAATTCGCTAATTTATCTTGGATGAACTCTGCTAGTTTGTGTTGCTTATAGTACTCCCTTATTATCATTTTAATAGTTTGTTATTTTATCCTCTGTTTGATTTTTGAGATTGGTAATTGATGTCTTCCTCTCTCTGTCAGTCTTGATACAGCTTATTCAGTTGTGTTGATCTTTTTAAAAGACTTTTTTGTCTCACTGATTTTTCTGTTTCTCTTTTTATTCTTTCTTTATGCTTAATTGAACTTATTTTGCCCTTTTTTCCCACAGCTTAACATGGAAACTTAGGTTAATGATTTAAGAACTTTTACCTTCTCTGATATTAACATTTAGTGCTAAATTTCCTTCTAAGCTAGCTTTAACTACATTCTACAGATTTTTTAAATTAAACTTTTTTATTTATTTTGAGATCATTATAGATTTATATGCAGTTGTAAGAAATAATACAGAGAGATACCATGTACCCTTCACTCAGTTTCACCCAGTGGTAATGAGAGGGTAACAGGCAGGAAGGCCAGGGGTCTCTAAACAGAGGAAATAGACTACAAGCGTCAGACATTTTTTCTCTCTCTCTTAAGTGGCAAGAGGAAACAAATAAGTGTTAGATTTTTTCCCCTTCTCTATATGAATTTAAAAAGAGGTTTCCTTTAAAATTCTGTGCTGCCATAACGACACCTGGTTCCATCTGAACTTAACTTTTCTCAAACCTTGAGCTAACCAATGCATTTTTCTTATGGAAATATTTGTCTTAAGCTATGTTAATGAACTATCTATTTACCCTACACTCTGTCTTCAAGGTGGTTCTGTCTAAGACTCAGAACTGACTTGACAAACCAGTATGTTTTACTTGTGCAAATATTCTCTTAAGCTATGTTAATGAGAATATATTTGCTTAGAAACCTGCCTTTCTTCAAGATTCACGTCAATCATTTTATGACCGGAGACAACTCAAACTTTGTGCCAATGTTATCTCAAAATGCATGTTGTGGGTGAGGGGCCTAGTGCCAGTCTCTGAGTTTTGAGACATTTCCTTTCTCCAATTAGCAGACTGCTAGAAGCTATATAATATCTGGTTAAAGACTAGCAGGGGGGCACTCTTTCTGCCTCTTTCTGATGTCTATGTCAAAAGCTTTCTCTATCTCTTTTATACTTTAATAAAACTTTATTACACAAAAGCTCTGAGTGATCAAGCCTCGTCACTGACCCTGGATTGAATTCCTCTCCTCTGGAAGCCAAGAATCCTGGCGTCTTTCATCACTCAGCAACAACCTTTCACTTTGCTTCCCTAGTCAGACTTAGTCTGTCCCTTACCAACACAGGTGCTGTACTCATCCCTCCGGGTTCTACCACCAAGGTCGGGTGGAGGTGCACCAGGAGTAGACCTGATGGCATCCCGGGTTAATGTCCAGTGTCTCACCATTAAAACCTTGCTTGCCTCTGATGCCACCTGGGGTGCAATCAGAGTAACCTTCTGGAATGCCTTTCAAGCTAAGACCGTTAGGGGAAACGTTCATCTCCAGGAGTACCTGTGCAGGACCCTGAGTATATTCCTGACCACAATAAGACTGGTATAAACATAAAAACCATTATGTTCCTTCTGAGCATCACCACACCAGTATAAGTGATAGCAAAAGAAATGGTGAAGGGCTGGCCAGTGAGGAAAAAATGATTTTTGTCCTCAAGTTATTAGGGCGAGTCCTTCCAGTTCATTCCCACAGATTCCACAGAAAGAATATCTAAGAAATTGGGAGAAAAGCCACTGGAGAGCCTCTTCTGGTCCACTAAGAGCTAGCTTTCCAAAGGAAGAAGCATGCTGTACTTCCTATCTGAGTAACCTTTAACCTGAGATATGCTCTTGGAGCTAGAATTCCATCTAGCTTCGGAACTTTCAACTTCTAGCTAGGCTAGGCACTTCTTGACTACCAAAATCCAAGTTTGGGACCTAAGTGACAGTACACAGTAACAGTATAGATCACAAGTCCCTTAAAAGTCTGTGATCCTACAGATTAGGTTAGTAGTTCTAATTCCCAGGGAGTTATGAAATGGTCAAAGAGACTGGAAAGTTTGACTGAGAAAGGAGAGCTCAGTCCACATGTTTTGCCCATTTCTGGCTGCTCCCTTCACAGGGATGCTTGATGTCTCATGGCATTGGCAGGTCGGTATAAACCCCTGAGAGGGCTCCCCTTTTGGGGGCTGCCTTCAGTCATTATGAGGCACCTCGAAACAGCAGATCAGGGATCCTCATTTGCTTTGCTCAAGGTGTGTCATTCATTCACATAAGAATACCATAGAGTTAGTAAAGTACAGCAGAAAACATGTTTTCTAGGAGAAGAAAGAACTAGTGCTCCAAGTGTCCTTACCTTCTCCTGAAGAATCCCAGACAAGCCCCCAGGATGAAGGGTTGTTGCTGAGCCGTGAAAGACGCCGGGATTTTTGGCCACTGGAGAACAGGAATTCAATCCAGGGCCAATGACAAGGCTTGTCACTCAGAGTTATTGTGCAATAAAGTTTTACTAAAGTGTAAGAGATAGAGAAAGCTTCTGACATAGACATCAGAAGGGGGCAGAAAGAGTGCCCCCCTGCTAGTCTTTAGCCAGATGTTATATAGCTTCTGCTGCTGCTGCTGCTGCTAAGTTGCTTCAGTTGTGTCCAACTCTATGATCACTGGCCAGAACACTGGAGTGGGTTGCCATTTCCTTCTCCAATGCATGAAAGTGAAAAGTGAAAGTGAAGTCACTCAGTCTTGTCCGACGCTTAGCGACCCCATGGGCTGCAACCCACCAGGCTCCTCCGTCCATGGGATATAGCTTCTAGCAGTCTGCTAATTGGAGAAAGGAAATGTCTCAAAACTCAGAGACTGGCACTAGGCCCCTCACCACAACATGCATTTTGAGATAACATTGGCACAAAGTGAGTGGGCCATAAAATGACTGACATGAATCTTGAAGAAGGGCAGGTTTCCAAGCAAATATATTCTCATTAACATAGCTTAAGAGAACATTTGCATGAGTAAAACATACTGGTTTGTCAAGTCAGTTCTGAGTCTTAGACAGAACCACCTTGAAGACAGTCTAGGGTAAATACGTATTAAGACAAATATTTCCATAAAAAAAAATGGAAAAACCTTAGCTCAAGGTTTGAGAACAGTTAAGTTCAGGTGGAACCACGTGTTGTTACGGCAACACAGAATTTTAAAAGAAACCTCTTTTTAAATTTGTATAGAGAAGGGGAGAAAATCTTAACACTTGTTGGTTTCCTCCTGCCGCTTAAGAGAGAGATAAAAATGTTTTATCTCATAAAAAATGACACTTGCAGCATATTTCCTCTGGAGACCCCTGCCCTTCCTGCCTGTTACACTCTCATTCCCCCGTTTTCTTTTAGGAGAATTAGGTTACCTAGGGAAAGAGGCATCATTCTGGTTCTATAACTGCTTCTGAGCTGATAAGGGGTGTCATCCCTAAATTGGTTTTCCTAACCCTCATAATGAGAGTCTCTGATCCAGGGGCCCCAAGTAGTAGTTGGAGGAAGCTGCTGCAGTCACAGGAGTTTGAGCAACCATTTGTAACTTAAAAGCCTTCATGCGACTAGAAACAAATCCAGCTACACAATTACAGATGCAAGGAGCAAACAGCAAAAACAGAACAATCAGAATTATTGCAATTGGGGTAGTTTTCCACTACAGGGAACTAGTTAACGTCTCCCAAAGTGAGGCAATTGAGGCTTCAGGAGTATCCATAGCCTGAGTCATCTTGTTCATGTGTTTAGTAAAGTGAGTAACATTAGTGCTCATATCAGGTATATATGTACAGCACTGGGTATGAATAATGGCACAAGTTCCTCCTTGTGCAGCTGTCTGAATAACTAAGGCCAATCTGTTTTGTAAAACCATCTTTTTAATTTGTATTTGTTCAGCATTAAGAGCTGAAATAGCTTTTTGAGAGTCTTGTAAAGCCTGTTGAGTAAAGTTAGTCAGAGCATCCACTTGTAGCATAACATCTGTAGTTCCCAGAGAGGGAACTAATACTGCAGCCAAATAACCATACCAGTGAAATACAGACCTTGCCCAGCAAGTTCTAAGGTGTGGTAAATTAGCAGGCTTCTCTGGAAACTCTGAAAATATGAAACCATGAGTAAAAGCTAGAACTAGGGTACATCTCTCTATCCAGCCAGGGGGAAGCCATGCCCATAGGTAAGAGACACATATCCAGTAGGTCCCGTTTGGAGCAAGGCAGTGTGACTGAAATATCCAGTCCCAATCAGTGCCTGGCCAGGCAAAGGGAAGACCTGAACTGGGGTTGGAAAACACGAGAATGATTACATTGCATGTTTCCTTAGGCAAAAAACCCAATTGTTTCCAAACATTATAATTAAGTTGTTGGCTAACTTCTGGGGATGGCTGTATTTGTTCCTAGCATATTGGGGTACTAGATATTAGATGTCCCTTTTCAGGAGTTAGCCTTATAACCTCATCCCATATTTGATAAACATCAGGTAAAAAGCCACCAGATCTAGACCCATTTACCTTCTTATGTGTAGCAAAATAATCATTAAACCAAGACAGTGTATTATCAAAATTAAAAGTCACATTATGTCCATAGTTAAAGTATAAAGTGTTGCACCAGTCCATTTTAGGATTGTTAGATGTCATCAGATAAAGAAGAGGCATCACATATGATTGTTGTTGTTGAAGGTATTTGCAGACTTGGAGAAAGTCATTTCCTTGAAGTGGAAATGCCCACTATGGGAAACCTTCCACTGATGAAGAGGGGAGTGCTCCACAGACCCAGCAGTTAGACTGATTGTGGAATGCAGCATAGGAGTGAGCCCAGGACAGGAAGGCATTGTCTTGAGGATCAAATGGCAGACTCAGGATTTTTGGAGTCAGCAGAAGCAGGCTCACATAGATTCTCAGGCCCATCTGAAAAGTACAAAGTCAGAGCATAGAAAGTAAAGACATAAAATGACATCACTTAGTTCTGGTCAGGGTGCCATCTCTTAACTCAAGTGTAATGTACCCATGAATCAATTCCTGGCACTTTGACAGCTGTGGGAGAAGAAAGAATAACCTGGTAAGGGCCTTCCCAGAGGGGCTCAAGGGATTGGCCCCCAGATCCCAATGTTTTTATCAGGGCCTTGGTTCTTGGCTCAAATAGAGGCTTGCTTGACTCAGAGGCTGGGTCAGGAGTCACCTCCTGGAGTTCTGCTAATTAATGCCTGTTGAAAAACTGAGAGCTTAGGTACATAATTAGTTAATTCCAAGGCTTCAGGGTCTAAAACAATGTCTGTGTGTAAGAAAGGCCTTCCATAAATACATTCAAAGGGGGACAGTCCCTCATTTTGGGGGACAGTTCTAGCCCTCATTAAAGCTATGGGTAGAATTTTAATCCAGTTGTCCTGCATCTCTTGAGTTAATTTGCGCAGTAATTATCTTTTTTTCAAACTTTCCTGAGTTTAGGGGTCTCCAGGAACAGTGTAAGTAATATTCTATTCCTAGAGCTTTTGACACCCCTTGAGTTATAGCAGCTTTAAAGGCGGAGCCATTGTCACTCTGAAGGCTCCATGGAAGCCCAAACCTGGGAATAATTACATGGATTAAAATTCTTGTAACTTCCTTAGCCTGTTCACTATGACAGGGAAAAGTCTGAATCCATTCAGTAAAAGTATCCACCCAAACTTTTAAGCAAGAATATCCACTTGCTTTTGGCATATGAGTAAAACAAATTCGCAGTCCTCTCCAGGATATTTTCTACTTCGTTGGAACCCAGATTTTGCTAGCTTTTCAGTCTTTGGGTTACTTTTCTGACAAACCTCACATCTTTTGATAATTTTCTTTAACGTTTTTGTTACATTTTTACCTTCAAACAAATGACAAGCCATCTGATAAGTATTCTCAACACCTAAATGAAAGCTCTGGTGCAAACCCTTAAGAATTTTCCATTGAGCATTTTCAGGAATTATTAATCGTCCATCCTCAGACTATAACCATCCTTTATTAGTAACCTTTGCTCCTCTTTTTTCATATCTTTCTAATTCTTCCTCAGTATATTGTGTTTTTTCCTGTTCCACAGGTCCTCTCCAGATCAAAGCCATTTGCAGTGAATGGGGTTTCATAAAGTGCCCCTTTTCTGGCTTGACAGCCAGCCAGCTACTTCTTTAGGACAATATATAGCAGTTAAAAGCAGTTAAAAATCTCTCAGTCTCTCTGAAATGCTTAATAGGTTCTCCTGTTGCCATTTTAAACTGTCTTTCTTTCCATATTGCAGCTTGAGCATGTAAAGTCAAATAAGCATACTTACAATCAGTGTAGATATTTACTCACTGCCCTTTGCTTAACTCTAGAGCTCAGGTAAGAGCCACAAGCTCCACTAGCTAAGCACTCATTCCCTGGGCGAGAGATTTTGCTTCTAAAACCTGTTCAGCCGTCACCACGGGGTAACCTGCTTTATGCTTCCTGTCCTGAACTAACGAACTGCCATCTGTAAATATTTCCATGTCAGGATTGTCTAATGGGGTATCCATCAGATCTTCCCAAGCTGCATAGTTTAAAGTTAGAAATTGGGAACAATCGTGATCAGGTGTTTCATTTTCCTTCTCAGGAAGGAAAGTGGCAGGATTTAAGTTTCCACAAACTTTAAGCTAAATTATTGGTCCTTCTAACAACAATGACTGATATTTAAGAAGCCGACTGTCTGTCATCCAAGTATTAACCTTTGAGTTTAGGAATACACTCCTATAGGCTTCTGGTGAGGCTTTTGGGGTTGTGTCAAAACTCCCACGGCCATACCTTTTCTTTCAGCGACAAACAAATTAAATTCTGACCTTGTGGGCAAGCTCAAAGAAGGAGCTTGCAGGAGAGCAGTCTGAAGAGCCTTAAAAGCCGTTTGAGTCTCTGGGGACCAAACCAGCTTGTCAGTTTGGGCCTGCTGAGTTTCATTTATAAATTTATATAAAGGCTGGGCAAGTTCCCCATAACCCGGAATCCAAATGCAGCAGTAGCCTGTGATTCCTAAAAATCCTCTCAATTGTCTTAAAGTCATAGGTAGGGGATAATTTAGTATAGGTGTAATTCTCAGGACCTATGGCCCTAGTCCCTTCTGATATGATTAGGCCCAGATATTTAACAGATTGTTGACAGAGCTGAGCTTTTTCCCTTGATGCCCTATAACTGCAGCATGCCAGAAAGTTTAAGAAATCTTCTGAGGCTTGTGAGCAAGCTTCCTCTGTCTCAGCACAGAGCAGAATATCATCTCCATATTGTAACACCACTGCCTCCGAGCTATTAAAGTTTTGTAGATCCCCTGACAAACTTTGCCCAAACATGTGGGAGCTGTCATGAAATCCCTAGGGCAAAACTGTCCAGGTTAACTGAGAAGCTGGCTGAGTAGGGTCTTCAAAGGCAAATAGAAATTAACTTTCCTCTGCCAAAGGCATTGAATAGAAGGCATCTTTTAAATCAATTACTGAGAAATATTTGGCTCATTCAGGAATTTCAGACAATAGAGTGTAAGGATTAGGCACCATGGGTATAAAGGAACTACAGCCTCATTTATTATTTGTAAATCTTGAACTAGTCTCCATTTATCATTTGATTTCTTTATACCCAAAATAGGAGTGTTGCATGGACTGTTACGGGGATTTAATAGTCCCTGCTCCTTTAAATTCCCAACGATGGGTTTTAACCCTTCCTTAACCTCAGGTTTCAGTGGATACTGCTTTTTATGTGGAAATAAATGTGGGTCTATGAGCTTGACAGCTACAGGAATAGCATTTTGTGCTCAACCCACAGGTTTTCCATCAGCCCACACTCTAGGATTTACATTGTGTTCAATTCATGGGAGAGAAAGGGAGAACTCCATATTAAGGAAAACAGAGGTATGACCCTGCTCAATATACTCCAGCACGATCAGAAATTCTTGTGAAAATAGCTCAGAGTCCCAGTTGCAGCTTAGAGGACAACTGAAATAAAAACGTTTATGTAGTCTAGCCCCTTTACAGAAGCGGATCAGGGAGAAAGTGGGTCAGGGGGCTTCAATAAGCACAGAGTAGTTTGCCCCAGTGTCCAAAAGGAAATCAACGGATTGGCCCCCCACAGTTATAAATACCCGGGGTTCCTCAGGTGTAATTAGGCCAGGAGCTTGTGTGGGGACCCCCAGGCACCTTCAGTCCTGATTGTCTTGAAATTCTGACCCCTGAAACCTACGCCTCTGGGAGCAGTCTTTCCTCCAGTGTGGTCCCTTGCAGACCAGACATGGAGCCAGGAGCGGCTTAGATGCCTGAGGGCAATCTTGCTTGAGGTGCCTCTCCTTTCCACAGTAATAGCAAACCCATCCCTTTACACCTGGGTCCCTCTGGGCATTTTTCTCAGGCTGTTTAAGAACGGTTCTAACAGCCATTACAAGGGCTTGCCATGTTCCTTTGTCTTTCTCTGCCTTTCTTTCTTTTCCTTATATCCCCTACCGTAAGACTGTCTGAGCCAGTTGCAACAGATTATCTAAAGACTGATTTGGTCCATACACCTGTTTTAATAGCTTATGGTGGATATCTGGAGCCAACTGAGAAATCTATCTTTTAACATCACTCTTCCCTCTTCACTTTCAGTATCAATCTCAGTGAATCTGTGAAGGGCTTCCCTCAGTTTATCTAGGAATTTACCAGAAGCTTCCTTCTCTTCCTGTTTTATGTTTGCCAATTTGGCATAGTTTAAAGTCTTAGCATGCGCTTGCCTGAGTCCTTCAAGAACACATCTGACAAAGTGACCCTGATCCCATCTTCCTTTAGCTGTGTTATAGTCCCAATCTAGGTCTATAGTTGGGACCACCTGATTCCCAGTGTGGAGGGCAGCTATCTCGTCTTCCCTCTTCCCTACTGATTCATTACCAAGCCATTCATCTCCATAGGCAACCACTTTCCCCAAAACTTGAGTTTTTGAGTCGGAAGTTAGCAATTGTCCCAGGATATACATCACATCCTTCCAAGTAAGGTCATAAAGCAGAGTAACACCCTTAAAAGCTCTAATATATTTTTCTGGGTCCTCTGAATAATCTCCCAGATCCTCCTTGATTCTTTGTATTTCTTGGTAAGAAAAGGGCTTATTAACTCTCACAGATTGATTATTTCTCCTGTTGGGTGCTTCATGAAGAGGCTTTTCCTCAACCTCTCAGGCTGCTCTGCACATATGATCCCAGGGATAGATGGGAGAAACCTGCTTTTCTTTATCTCTTTGTCTCCTGTCCTCCATCTCATCCTGTATTTCATCCTTAGTTTTTGCTGTCTAAGCTTCTCTTACTTCGATTTTCTGAACTTCCATTGAAATCACGGTAGTCTGAGGTTGTACTGAGACGGGTTGTTTGGACCTCTACCTGGGCAGTTTGAATCTCAGTTTGGGTTTTTACCAAGACCAAGGCAACCCTTCCTGGAGGGGGGCAGGAAGGGGGGTGGTTTCCTGACTTTCAGTTTGATCAGTTTGGAGTCCTGGGTATGGGGACAAAGTAGGAGGACAGGAGGGAGCTGAAGGTTTCATACCCAAATCTATACCCTTAGGACATAAGTCTGGCGTGTCTCGCAGAGAGAAAAAGGGCAACATATATGCTACTTTTACTCATTTCCCTGGTTTTCTACAGAACCAGTCTAGCTACTGTTTGCCATCCTCTAGTGGATACTGTGGCCATGCAGTATCACATAGGAAGATCAGGCATGTCTTTAAGCTCTGGGGATCAAATCTATCCCAGTTTTTCAGGGTACAGTTCAAAGGAGTGACACTGGAATTGTTAGCTCCCATCTGTAAGAGAGGGAAAAAAAGCAACTAGTGCCCTCTTTCTACTGTAGGCATCCCTCCCTGCTCTAGATGGGGGTGTAGACAGACTTTACACTGAAGCTTTTGAGAGGGTAACAGGCAGGAAGGCCAGGGGTCTCCAAACAGAGGAAGTAGACTGCAAGTGTCAGACATTTTTTCTCTCTCTCTTAAGCAGCAGGAGGAAACAAACAAATGTTAAGATTTTTTCCCTTCTCTATACAAATTTAAAAAGAGGTTTCTTTTAAAATTCTGCGCTGCCGTAACATACCTGCTTCCACCTGAACTTAACTTCTCTCAAACCTTGAGCTAACCAATGCATTTTTCTTATGGAAATGTTTGTCTTAAGCTATATTAATGAACTATGTATTTACCCTAGACTCTTGTCTTCGAGGTGGTTCTGTCTAAGACTCAGAACTGAATTGACAAACCAGTATGTTTTACTCGTGCAAATATTCTCTTAAGCTATGTTAATGAGAATATATTTGCTTAGAAACCTGCCTTTCTTCAAGATTCATGTCAATCATTTTATGGCCCAGGACAACTCAGTGCCAGTGTTATCTCAAAATGCATGTTGTGGGTGAGGGGCCTAGTGCCAGTCTCTGAGTTTTGAGACATTTCCTTTCTCCAATTAGCAGACTTCTAGTAGTTATATTTCAGTGTTGACCATCTGGTGATGTCCATGTATAGAGTCTTCTCTTGTGTTGTTGGAAAAGGGTGTTTGCTATGACCAGTGCGTTCTCTTGGTAAAACTCTATTAGCCTTTGCCCTGCTTCATTCCATATTCCAAGCCCAAATTTGCCTGTTACCCCAGGTGTTTCTTGACTTCCTACTTTTGCATTCCAGTCCCCTATAATGAAAAGGACGTCTTTTTTGGGTGTTAGTTCTAAAAAGTCTTGGAGGTCTTCATAGAACCGTTCAACTTCAGCTTCTTCAGCGTTACTGGTTGGGGCATGGGCTTGGATTACTGTGATATTAAATGGTTTGCCTTGGAAACAAACAGAGATCATTCTTTCGTTTTTGAGATTGCATCCAAGTACTACATTTCGGACTCTTTTGTTGACCATGATGGCTACTCCATTTCTTCTAAGGGATTCCTGCCTGCAGCAGTAGATATAATGGTCATCTGAGTTAAGTTCACCCAAAATTCTGAAAGAGATGGCAATACCAGACCACCTGACCTGCCTCTTGAGAAACCTATATGCAGGTCGAGAAGCAACAGTTAGAACTGGACATGGAACAACAGACTAGTTCCAAATAGGAAAAGGAGTATGTCAAGGCTGTATATTGTCACCCTGCTTATTTAACTTCTTTGCAGAGTACATCATGAGAAACACTAGGCTGGAAGAAGCACAAGCTGGAATCAGGATTGCCGGGAGAAATATCAGTAACCTCAGATATGCAGATGACACCACCTTTATGGCAGAAAGTGAAGAAAAACTAAAGAGCCTCTTGATGAAAGTCAAAGTGGAGAGTGAAAAAGTTGGCTTAAAGCTCAACATTCAGAAAACAAAGATCATGGCATCTGGTCCCATCACTTCATGGGAAATAGATGGGGAAACAGTGTCAGACTTTATTTTTGGGGGCTCCAAAATCACTGCAGATGGTGATTGCAGCCATGAAATTAAAAGACGCTTACTCCTTGGAAGGAAAGTTATGACCAACCTAGATAGCATATTCAAAAGCAGAGACATTACTTTGCCAACAAAGGTCCGTCTAGTCAAGGCTATAGTTTTTCCAGTGGTCATGTATGGATGTGAGAGTTGGACTGTGAAGAAAGCTGAGCACCGAAGAATTGATGCTTTTGAACTGTAGTGTTGGAGAAGACTCTTGAGAGTCCCTTGGACTGCAAGGAGATCCACCCAGTCCATTCTAAAGGAGATCAGTCCTGGGTGTTCTTTGGAAGGACTGATGCTAAAGCTGAAACTCCAGTACTTTGGCCACCTCATGCAAAGAGTTGACTCGTTGGAAAAGACTCATGCTGGGAGGGATTGGGGGCAGGAGGAGAAGGGGACAACAGAGGATGAGATGGCTGGATGGCATCATCGACTTGATGGACATGAGTTTGAGTGAACTCTGGGAGTTGATGATGGATAGGGAGGCCTGGCATGCTGCAATTCATGGGGTCCCAAAGAGTCAGACACAACTGAGCGACTGAACTGAACTGAACTGAGTAGCTATAAAACATCCAGCTAAAGACTAGCAAGGAGATACTTTTTCTGCCCCTTTCTGATGTCTATGTCAGAAGCTTTCTCTATCTCTTTTATACTTTAATAAAACTTTATTACACAAAAGTTCTGAGCAATCAAGCCTCGTCACTGGCCCTAGATTTAATTCTTCTCCTTTGGAAGCCAAGAATCGCAGTGTCTTTCACAGCTCAGCAACAACCTTTCAGTAACATCTTGCAAAACTTAGTACAATATCACAACCAGGATATTGACATCGATATAATCAAGATATTGACTATTTCCATTGCTACAAGGATTCCTTTTGTTGCCTTTTTATACCCACAGACACTTCTCTGCCACCCCCCTCCTCAACTCTTGGGCCACTAATATATTCTGTTTCTTATGCCATTTCAAGAATGTTACAAAAATTGAATTTATGGTGGGTGATCTTTTGGGATTGGCTTTTTAAAGTAGACTATTTTTTAAAGCAGTTTTAGATTAAAAGCAGAAAAATTGGGCAGCAAGTACAGAGACTTCACATGAACCTATTCTCCCTCTACATTAGTGTGGTACATTTGTTACAATTACTGAACAACTACTGATATGTTATTAACTACAGTCCATAGCTTTTATCAGGGTTCACTCTGTGTTGTACAGTTCCATGGATTTTGACAAATGCATAATGTTGTGTATCTACCTTATAGCATCATACAGAGTGGTTTCCCTGCCCTAAAAGTCCTGTGTGCTCCACCTATTCATCCCTGCCCCCTCCCACTATCAAACCGTGACAACCATTGACCTTTTTACTGTCTCTATAGTTTTACCTTTTCCAGGATGTCATTAGTTGGACCAATATAGTATGTTGTCTTCTAGACTGACTTCTTTCACTTAGAAGTGTGCCTTTAAGGTTCCTCCATGCTTTTTCATAGCTTGATAGTTCATTTCTTCTTATCACTGAGTAATACTCCATTGTATGGGTATAACATAGTATATTTATCCATTCACCTAATTGAATAACATCTTACTTTCCAATTTTTGGCAATTGTGAGTAAAGCTGCTATAAGTATTTTGTGTATGTGAATGAATGTATATATAAATTCATTTGGATAAATACCTAGGAGTACAATTGCTGGATCAAATAGCCAGTGTTTACTCTTGTAAGAAGCTGTGTCTTCTGTAGACATAAAGAACAGACTTGTGAACACAGAGAGAGAAAGAGAGGGTGGTTCGAATTGAGAGAGTAGGATTAAAACCTGCACCTTACCATATGTAAAATAGATAGCTAGTGGGAAGTTGCTGTATGACACAGGGAACTCAACCAGGTGCTCTGTGACAACATAGAGGGTGGAATGGGGTCGGAGGTGGAAAGGAGGTCCAAGCGGGAGGGGACCTATGTATACTTAATGGCCGATTCACATTGTTGTATGGCAGAAACCAACACAACATTGTAAAGCAATTATCCTTCAGTTAAAATTAAAAGGAAAAAAAGGAAATTGTGTCTTCCAAAGTGGCCATACCATTTTTCATTACAAACACCAATAAATGTGTTTGCCTGTTGTTCCATCTCCCACCTAGAGTTTGGTGTTGTCAGTGTTTTGGATTTTGGTCATTCTAAAAGATGTGAGATAATAGTGACATCTCATTGTAGTTTTAATTTACAATTCCCTTCCCTGGTGGTTCAGACGGTAAAGAACCTGCCTGCAGGATGGGAGACATGGGTTCTATCCCTGGGTCAGGAAGATCCCCTGGGGGAGGGCTTGGCAACCCACTTCAGTATTCTTGCCTGGAGAATTCCATGGACAGAGGAGCCTGGTGGGCTGCAATTCATGGGGTGGCGAAGTCAGACACAGCTGAGCAACTAACACTTAACACTTAGTGACATATGATATTGAAAAACTTTTCATGTGCTTATTTGCTATCTGTGTATCTTTTTCAGTGAAATGTCCTTTATGATTTTTGTCCATTTTCTAATTAGATTGTTTGATATTTTTAACTGTTGAATTTTGGAAGTTCTCTACACATTTGTAGCTGTTAACAAATTTTCACAAACTGGATAATTTAAAACAACAGAAATTTTTTCCCATATAATATTGGCAGAACAAAGTCCAAAATCTGCCAAGTGCCAGTCCAAGTCCTGGCAGAATTGGTTCTTTCTGGATGCTCTGAGGGAAAGTTTGTCCCCTGCTTCCCTTCTAGTTTCTGGTGGCTTCCAGGAGTCTGTTGTGTTCCTTGTTTTGTGGCTGTATCTCTTCAATTTCTACCTTTATCTTTCATGAAATATTCTCTTCTATGTACCTTTTCTTCTGTCTCTTATAAGAACACTTGTTACTGGATTTAGACCCTACTGGGGTCCTTGAGAGTTTCTGAGACCCTGGATTACTCAGAAAGAACACAGGTACCAACTAGAATCCAAACAGAGTGTGAATGGTTGGGATAAAGGAGAATGAGAATAAAGGTGTTAGGAATGAAACAACTTATGTAAGACTTAACATTTCTCTGTGGTAACAAGGTGAGAGACGATTCATTTGTGGAATCCCAAATTTTGCAGCCAGATTTTTTAAAGGGGTAAACTGTCAGTGATCTAATACCATTGTTTTATTTCCGTGAATGCAGCAAGCTAGCTCTGATTTCCAGCAGCATGCTATTTGCCATTAGTATGTATAATATATATATAATTATATATATAATGTATACATATATATATATAATGGTCATATATTATTGGTTCTGATGGGTTTAGTTGGACCATATAGGAAAGTGAAATTCAAGATAGAAAAGACAAGACAGTATCATTTTTATTCCTACTAGGTAGAAAGAGCTTGAAGCCAAACTTAGTTAAATGTAATCCAGGTCTGATAAATCTCAAGATTTCAAATGACTCATGAGGTAAGAAAAGGAACCATGAGTGACAGACTGACCTAATTCACTGCCTTTATATGGATTCTGGCAGTAGAGGTAAGGACTGGAAACATTCCTCCACAAAATGGATCACCATCCCCAAAGGATGATCTCATCAGAATGTTCTGCTGCTGCTGCTAAGTCACTTCAGTCATGTCCGACTCTGTGCGACCCCATAGACGGCAGCCCACCAGGCTCCCCCGTCCCTGGGATTCTCCAGGCAAGAACACTGGAAAGTGAAAGTGAAGTCGCTCAGTCATGTCCAACTCTTCGCGACCCCATGGACTGCAGCCTACCAGGCTCCTCTGTCCATGGGATTTACCAGGCAAGAGTACTGGAGTGGGCTGCCATTTCCTTCTCCATCAGAATGTTCTAATGATCCACAAATACTCTCAAAGGGCCAGCCACACCCCTTGTTTGGTGTTAAATTTGTCTTTAAATTGCCTTTTTTGATCTCAGCAAGGCAGCAGTGAATGGTGGCATGAAACAAGATCTTAATTCTCTGCCCAGGAATTGAACCTGGGTATCCTGGGTACTAGCCACCAGACCAGCAAGGGCTAAAGGCTAGAAGCTATTTTCCTCTAGATCTTTGCTCCCAGTGAAAAATACATTTATCCCAGAGGCAGAAACTGTAAATGCAGGTACAAAGTTTACTATTACGGACATAGCACAACAACAAGTGGGAGAGCACATAGAGAAATCATTTGTTTAGTTAGGACAGAAGCAAGGCAGAGATGCACCCCTGGAGAGAAAGAGTGTGGACGTCCTCCCTAGTGAGGAGGAGCACAGTAAAGAGGCGGTTAAGTCATTTATATAGGGCAGTTCTTCCAGGTCTTTGTCTGCCTTTAGCCAATTATCTGGTTTCTTTTTTCACACCTGACCTACCCTGGGACACTCCTCTAGGGTTCACTCACTCCTCAGCCAAGATGGATCTCAAAGTGAAGGTTTCTGGGAGGAGCAAGACTTATTATGGCCTGGCATTATCCCTTGACTTGTGACCCACAAGGAGCCTTTCTGTGCGTGTGTAATGTCTCCCTTGTCCCAAAAGAGGGGGGGACAAGGATCCCTTAATCCTTTACTCAAACAGAGTTTTCCCCTCTTTGTCCTTACCATGACTATTACCTTAAGGTGTTTACAAGACACGAACACTGGCTGTTTACCCTGTTTCTGTTGTTACTTCCATTTCAGAGGGCACACAGGAGGCTGATTGTAAATACCTTAACTGGAGCCCACCTATCTCTTGTCTCAGGAAATGCTAACGGTTGTAGGCATCCAGCCTGAAGCCCACATCTTCATGCCACATGAAATGGAAACAGGAGGCCAATTGTAGATGGCTAACCTGGAGCCCATCTAATCTTCTACATCAATACCATTAGAAGAAAGAAAAATTCCATTTCTTTGCTAAATTTCATCCTTTGCCTCCCATATTCTGTATTTATCTCAGTGATACACCATGATTAAAAACACAGGGCCATTTCATTTCACTAAAGATTGCTGTGATGAAGGGCCAAGATTAATGTTCAAAAACAATTCACTGACATGCTGGACAGGGTTTTTGTTGTGTCTCTATATCTCAGATTCCAATCTCTCTAAGGGCTCAATCTCAGTAGCTTTTCTTTCTGTTCTCAGGGTTCCTCATTAGAATATGTTTAATGTCTCCCCTCTTTTCTTTAATCTATTTGAGTTATGTGTTTCATTTGCAAGCACACTTGTCTAGCAAATTCAAGTGACAGCTTTCAGTTTGGCACAGCAAATGTGATGTTCTTCCTTCCTGTAAACATCCACAGGTGTACAGGGTCCTGAACAAGGCACTTTGGTTTAAAATTCAGGCCCAGGGACAGGGTTCCCTGAGGCAGGCCGTTACATATAAACAGTATCCTTTTAGTGAACAAAAGCAATGGGAAGCAAAAATTCATCAAAGGTTAAACAAAGTGAAAGAAGCAGATCCAACTGGAGTGCCAATTGGCTCTTCCCTGTAACACTTCCAGCAATGGCATATTATTTCTGAAAACCTTTTAAAGTTATTAGCGTGCATGTGTATTTCTGAGAGTAATTTTGCTCACATAAGTGTATTTTTTAATGTGAATTGTAATTTAAAGAAGAAACCCACTCTGCTGCATTGCTTCCCTCGTGGCTTAGCTGGTAAAGAATCTGCCTGTAATGGGGGAGACCTGGGTTCGATCCCTGGGTTGGGAAGATACCCTGGAGAAGGGAAAGGCTACCCACTCCAGTCTTCTGGCCTGGAGAATTCCATGGACACAGTCCATGGGGTCACGAAGAGTCAGGACTTGACTGATTTTCACTTGCACTTTCTACTGCATTGGATGTACATTTGTGTGTTTGAATTCTATCAGTGCTGTTGTCCCAGCTTAGCTGTTGTATGACAGTACTCACAGCATAGGCAGTTTCCCCTGTTTTGTGTGGTAGACTGTTTAGAGCATGATTGCTCACTTAACCCCTCAGCTCCTCATGTACCCACTTAAGTAGAGGCACTTATTTCCACTTCAGGCTTTAGCATCAAGCCTCATTTTTCCTTGTTTCACCTGATTCTTTTATCTTTCACCCCCCATTCTCTCCAATTTTTCCACTGTCCAATTCTGGTGGAGTATGAATTCTTTTCCTAAGTATTTGCTGTGGCTTTCTGAAATTATAAATGAAAAACAGCTATCACGTACCGAAGAAGCCTGATTTCATTTTACTCATTAAAAAACAGTTTGCACAAACTGAGATTAACACCAGCATTTTGAAGTAGTTATAGGTAACATTACACTGAATATAAATGACCTATGAAATGGTATTTTTTTGAAACTTGACCACAGCTCCTTCTCTGAAAGATGACACCTAATTTTATTTTCCTTCTTTTGCTACAGCAGAATTCTCTTAATATCTCTTTAATGATTTGTCTAACATAGTCCAGAATAATATTAAAATATAGTGATAAGAAAAAGTCTGCTAACAGTAATCACTAGTTTTCCACTAAGAAACAAAAACTATTCAGTTAAACATACTAGCAAATGTTAAGTGCCTCCTGAGTTTAACATAAGACTTTATTTTCCCTTTGTTTGGTTTTATTCAGTGTTGAAAACAGACTTACATTCTTGTTTGGTAATCTTGTTAATGTGTTGCCAAAGTTAGTTATTCATATTTAATGGAGGTTTATGGATTATTTAAAATTTATATTGCACTGCATTTAGTAGCATGCTTTCTTCATTAAATTTTATCATATTTCTTCAAAAATATAAAATGAAACTTTTTTTTCACAATTTAGAACCATTTTATTAACCATAGATTTATCTTTTCCTTAAATGTAGAAGAACACACTCTTGGAAGCCTCATCTTTGAGGATGGTAGCTCATTGATGACTTGTTTTCCCCATTTATCTTAGTCCTCACTGCTTTCTAGGTTTAATTTAAGCAATTTATAATTTTTCATAAACTCTTACATTTCATCAGAATTTTTTAATATGTTAACATAGGTTTTTAAAAACTATATTAGAATTTTTAAACACTGTAATTCTATGTATAGGTTTGGGTCTACTTTTATAGACAAAAATAATGTTCAAAACCTTTTTAACTTTGCAGTTGTTTAAGGAATTTTCAAGTTATAAACATGTAGATGTTTGTTTTGTGTTGTGTTTGGAAATTTTTAAAAATCATTTCTTAATTTTTTAATTGGAGGATAACTACTTTACAATGTTGTGTTAGTTATGCTGTACAAAATGTGAATCAGCTGTAAGTATACATATATCCCCTCTCTCTTGACCCTCCCTCCCTGAAAATTTTTTATATGAGAGATGAAATTTTTCCTGCCATTTCAGAGAACAAAGGATATCACAGTCATCAGCAGTTGCAGTCACCACAGATGGTTGATGAGCCCTAGGAGGACTCAGGAGAAGGCAATGGCACCCCACTCCAGTACTCTTGCCTGGAAAATCCCATGGATGGAGGAGCCTGGAAGGCTGCAGTCCATGGGGTCGCTGAGGGTCGGACACCACTGAGCGACTTCACTTTCACTTTTCACTTTCATGCATTGGAGAAGGAAATGGCAACTCACTCCAGTGTTCTTGCCTGGAGAATCCCAGGGACGGGGGAGCCTGGTGGGCTGCCATCTATGGGGTCACACAGAGTCGGACACGACTGAAGTAACTCAGCAGCAGCAGCAGGAGGACTCAGGAAGGAAAGAATACCTGCCATCTAACAGCCATCATACTGCAGCCACACCCTACAGTGAGCCCTGAGGAAGCTTAGGATATGGGGGGAAAATGGGATACTGGCCCCAGAAAGCTGAGGTATATATCAAAGGAATGATTTCATTGAGCCCAGGCCATTGCAACTTCCCATGTATAGAAAAGGGCTAACTTCCTTAACTTGAGATATCTGGTTTCCTTTAATAATTTTTAATGTTCAGATTACATGCCCTTTGTTGCAAAACTTTATATAACCTGGCTCCTCCCCATATAACCTGGCTCCTCCCCTCCTCTCCTGGAGCAGTTCTCTCAGGGTTACTTGAGATGCTGTCTCCAGGGCATGAAGTCCTAAAAAGTCCCACCAAATAAAACATAACTCTCAACTTTTAGGTTTCAAATATTTCTTAAGTTGACAGATGCTTTCATTTTCATACAAGAATTTTGAATTTGGCTGCTTTCCTGTTTGTCAGTTGTCTCTGTGGGTGTTTACTCATATGCAGTGCTACAGATCAACAAAATATTTTGCTTCACTTTCAGTGGTTAAATCTGTTGAATTCAGTGCCTACTGTTTCTGAATAATTGGTGGTAGAAAGCTGTTTTGTCATATTACTTACCAAGTGTAATATCGATATTAGTATTTTACCATCAAAATGGTATGTCAAAATAAAAAATCTTATCCCATACTTTAAGAAATCAACCTATTTATACTGTTTTTCACGTAAAATTACCTGTCAAATAGTTACGTCTCGTTTTTTGGCTTGACATGTCCACAGCTTTCAGGATATAGAATCATCCTAGAACTCTTGGAAATCCCTTACTAAAAGGCATTTGAGAGAAAAAGCTGCCGTGATCCATGTTGGTTTGCTAGTTGCTTGGCTGACATTCTCTCCAAACATAAAGGGTTAAGCTAAAACTTGCTCTTTTCCCCAAGGAGAATGGAATCTCTAACCCGCCCACTCCCCTAACTCCCCCAACACCTCCCCCCACCACCTCCCCCACTCCCCGCCCACCAGGAGCCTCCTCTGTCTATTCCCAAAATATAAAAATATTTACTCAAGATCACGAGCTTTGTGGGCCAGTTCTGTATTGCTAGTCGATCAGTTAGTTGATTTTTTTTTTTATAAACCTAAGCTCTTTCTCAGAAATTGTAAGTGGCTCTGAAAAGAGCCCTTGGTTTCAGTTTGGTACTTTTCCAACTCTCTTCAGACGTTCAGGTCGTTTGCTTAGCTTTACAACTTGGGAGGTGTTACTTGCACTGGACCTTGTGGTGGTGACTCTCAGTCTTCTTGGGCAGCAGCACAGCCTGAATGTTGGGCAGGACACCGCCCTGCGCGATGGGCACACCGCCCAGCAGCTTGTTGAGCTCCTCTTCATTACGGATAGCTAACTGCAGGTGACGCAGGATGATGCGTGTCTTCTTGTTGTCTCTGGCCACATTGCCCGCCAGCTCCAGGATCTTGGCCATCAGGTACTCCAGCACCGCTGCCAGGTACACAGGTGCACCAGCCCCAACGCGTTCTGCATAGTTGCCTTTTCTGAGCAGGCGGTGAACTCGGCCCACAGGAACTGCAGGCCCGCTCTGGAAGTCCAGGTTTTGGCCTTAGCACATACTTTACCACCCTGCCTTCCACGACCAGACATAACTAAAGATGCAGACTGGTTATAACGGAAAATGTTACCGTTAGGGCAGGTGCGGGGGGTTGTTTATAGTCTCAGGTAGGTTGCGATTCGCTATCTGATTGGCTGATACTCTTGTATCACGTCAGAGTACGTTACTGGAATCACTTCATTTACATACACACACCCATTATCCAATCAGATGTGAGCTGCCCAACAGGGCATCTGAGCGCCGTACCTATAAATACCACCGTTGCGTTGAGTCAGTGCCAGTCTTTTGCCATCTAGGAGTTGTGTGTCTACCATGCCAGAGCTGACTACAAAGGGCACTACCATTTCTAAAAAAGGCTTCAAGAAAGCTGTAACTAAAACCCAGAAAAAGGAAGGGAAAAAGCGGAAGAGATGTCGGAAAGAGAGCTATTCAATTTACATCTACAAGGTGCTGAAGCAAGTTCATCCAGATACGGGCATCTCTTCAAAGGCCATGAGCATCATGAATTCGTTTGTCAGTGACATTTTCGAGCGCGTCGCAGGCGAGGCGTCGCGCCTGGCTCATTATAACAAGCGCTCCACTATCACGTCCAGGGAAATCCAAACGGCTGTACGCCTGCTGCTGCCTGGGGAGCTGGCCAAGCACGCGGTGTCTGAGGGCACCAAGGCTGTCACCAAGTACACCAGCTCAAAGTAAAGTTTCGGCCATCAGACGACCTTTGTAAACCCAAAGGCTCTTTTAAGAGCCACTTAAGTTTCTAAAGGGCTGTAGGCTTTTTGTTTGGCTGGTTAATATATGCGGGCAGGCTCTTATCACTAGAGTGAAAAATGATTAACATCTGTTTAATTTCACTCCCCATCTGTAATATGGTTAAGCAGGTAATTTGCTAGTCACATGTGACTAGTAGTGAAGTCCCTGATCTCAAGACATTCAAAGAAAGGAGCTCTCGAAATGTGTTTTCATGGAGGTTTTATGGTTGAGTGCCATGAGGAACATGGCTTGACCTTCTCTCGTATGTCTATTTCAAGTTTGTTTTAAATCGGGTGTTAGTGAAAGGGACCTGAAAACTGGAAAGATTAAGATAGTAGCCACGTCTGATATGGGAGCATTAAGGCTATTTTGCTGCTTTGCATTTTCTGCATTGTGTGAAAATTCTGGATTAGGTCAGATGCCCTACAGCTGCTGAAATTTAAAGTTCCTGAGTTTCTTGGTCTGGTGATGTCATCTGGAAAATATTAAAATTAACATTTTATTGTTTGTATTTAGAAATTTAAGAGGATGTATATAGGATCAGGAAGATCACCTGGAGAAGGGAAAGGATACCCACTCCAGTATTCTGGCCTAGAGAATTCCAAGAACTGTAAGTCCATGGGGTCGCAAAGAGGAGGACATGACTGAGCAACTTTCATTGTCACTTTCATATAGGATCAACTAGACTTTCACAGGAAATACAATAAAAGCTAAGACAGATGACATAGAAATCAGATGGCAGAATTCTGCTAACAATACAGTTGGGATCAGATAACTGAATCTTCATTAGCTGTTAGACTAATGATTTTAAGATTCCTTCATGGGGAAAGCCAGTTCTGCAGCCACAGAATACTGCAGTTACTGGGGTATCC
Source organism: Bos grunniens (assembly GCF_055505025.1). Taxonomy (NCBI): domain Eukaryota; kingdom Metazoa; phylum Chordata; class Mammalia; order Artiodactyla; family Bovidae; genus Bos; species Bos grunniens. The sequence continues at coordinate 33,730,390 of NC_141187.1, forward strand.
CACTCAATTCATGCAAGTTTATCTGCTCTTGACACCATCTTGATCATCAGTTGTTTTTTTTTTTCCCACTGAATTTCTCTCATTACTTCTGCTATTAGTCCTCTAGTGTAATTTTGAAGAATTTGTAGTGGGTCAAATGATAACTAATCTCTTCAGAATGAATTTCTCATTAGGAAAGTCCACTTATTAGCTTCCTAGGGCAGCTACAATTACCAAAAACTGGTTGATATAAAACAAATATATTTTCATTGTTTTGAAGGCCAAGAAGCCCAGTATCAGTGTCAGTAGGGCTGGTTCTTTGTGGAGGCACCAAAGAAGAGTCTGTTCTATTTATATGTCTCTTACCTGGCCTCTGGTGGCAGCTGACAATCTTTGGTGTTCCTTGGCTTTGCAGCTGCACCACTCCAACCTCTGCCTGCCTCAGTTTTCATATGGTCCTCTACTTTGCAGCTCTGATGCCCCTCTCCCTTTTCTCACAAGGATACCCTAAATTTTACCAGGATGATCTCAAAATTCTTAACTATACCCTATTTCCAAATAAACCTCACATTTAGGCATCAGGTTAAGACTTGGACATATCTTCTTGCAGGACATAGTTCAGCCTATTACACTTCACATATTACCAAACAAATCTTAAGGTTTAGCTTAACCTTAACTCACAAAATTTACATCACACTATCTGGATAGAAGTATTATAGAGTAAATTAAAGAGAATACAAAGCCTTCCTTAGGCACTGAATTATCTCGCTCATTCATAGTCAACTGAAATGACTTTGTGTGCTTGTGTCTGCCTCACTAAACTACAATGGAAACAATGAGAGTAAGGACCTCCTCTCTTTCTTACATACACATGCACACACACAATCAGTGAATGTTTGAAGACTGAAGAAAAGGGAAACAAATTTTAAAAACTTTTTTGGAAAACAAAGTAAACAACAAAATTCAGTCACCTGTCCGTGACTTGCCCTGAAGAGTTAACAATGTCGTCCTGCCAGAACCATGCAGTTTCCTAGTCAATTTTGGGTAGCCAGGTTGTTGGATTACAATATAGGTGATGGCAGTATTCCCACATTCCAGGGGTAATGGGCACGGAAACAGCATATAAGGGTGTGGCATTAGAGCAAAAAAAGCCTACATGCTTACCTTTAGAGTTAGGCTGGCCCAGAGGATCCCAACTTCCTTAGGCACCAACAGTGGAAGAAAGCTACCCTTAATGTGTTAATGTTCTGTTCCTTTTATCACACTCCCTTTCTAGATCTCTGCACAGCTTTGGGCCCTTCATAGAAAGGTTTTTTTTTGTTTTTTTTTTTTTTTAAGTCATTCATAGAAACGAAAACCCAAATAGTCTATTATTCCGAGAAACTTATGTTGTATACCATCAAGTTTTTCTGAATTTATTGGGGCCTTTTGAGGACACTGGTAACAGTAACACCTGTGTTTAACCGAAGAGTACTTAACTATCAATCCTAGTACTCACTGAAATCTCTCAATCCCAACTCTTTGCAACTCCAGGACTGTAGCCCACCAGGCTCCTCTGTCCACGGAATTCTCCAGGCAATAATTAGGTATCCATTCCCTTCTCCAGGGGATGGAACTCAAGCCTTCCCCACTGCAAGCGAAGTCTTTTGTCATCTGAACCCCCAGGGAATGCCAAGAATTCGGGAGTGGGTAGCCTTCGCTTTCACCAGAGGAACATTCCGGACCCAGGAATTGAACCGGGGTATTCCACAGATCTTTACTAGCTAGCTACTGTAAAGTGAGCCCAGCTTTTTCAAGTGTGTTAGGTGGCTCTGAAAAGAGCCTTTGGGTTGTTGAAAAGTGGTTATTTTCACAAGCTTACTTGGAGCTGGTGTATTTGGTAACAGCCTTGGTACCTTCGGACACGGCGTGCTTAGCCAATTCCCCAGGCAGGAGCAGGCGCACAGCTGTCTGGATCTCTCTGGATGTGATGGTTGAACGCTTGTTATAATGTGCCAGGCGCGACGCCTCACCAGCAATACGCTCAAAGATGTCAGTGACAAAGGAATTCATAATGCTCATAGCTTTTGATGAGATGCCGGTATCCGGGTGAACTTGTTTTAAGACTTTGTAGATGTATATTGAATAGCTCTCTTTTCTGCATCTCCTGCGCTTTTTCCCTTCTTTCTTCTGAGTTTTAATAACAGCTTTTTTGAACCCTTTCTTGGAGATAGTAGCACCCTTTGAAGACAACTCCGGCATGGCTAGTGTCAGCAGCTCTTCAGTGTCATCAGTTCTTCTTAGCGTTAGCAGCTCTTCACTGTTTAAACAGCCTTTTATAGTATGAACAGCTCGCAGTAGAAAAAGCAACTCCACACGCCGAATGATCAAAAACGTTTTGTGGGTGGAAAGAGTGGTATTTATAGGCATGTACTGAAGTGACGTGTCAAGAGGCCAACGTCTGATTGGATACCTGGGAGTGTCATGTATGTAAATGAGGCAATTCGCTTGAGCTTTGCTGATTGGCTAGATGGCCATCAGCCAATCAGAAAGCAAAGCACAACCTACCGTCAGGCTATAAATAGGTCCAGTAAGTTTGGTCTGTTTTTGTATGCATTATCACCAGCTTTTTACAAAGTTATGTTGGGTCACAAGAAGCAAGATGGCAAGGCGCATGCTAAGACCAAAAGTCGCTCTTCCAGAGCAGGTTTGCACTTTCCCGTGGGCAGGATCTACCGCCTGCCCCACAAGGGCAACTGTGCCGAGCGCGTTGGGGCAGGTGCGCCAGTATACTTGGCAGCGGTGTTGGAGTACTTAATGGCTGAGATCTTAGAATCAGCAGATAATGCATCACATGACAAGAAGAAGACCCGCATCATTCCTTGCCACTTGCAGCTGGCCATCCATAATGAGGAGCTCAACAAGCTGCTGGGCGGTGTGACTATTCAGGGTTGCGTCCTGCCCAAAATCCAGCCTGTGCTGCTACCCAAAAAGACCGGGAGCCGCCATCACAAAGTACAGAGCAAGTAGTCATAGTGCAGAATGCTAGTGAGCAATTCTAATATCTGGTGAAAGGACAGCAACCAAAGGCTCTTTTCAGAGCCATTCAAATATATCAGTGAGGGCTGTGACCTAGACTGGGCCTGTAAATTGCAATTTTCCAGCAATAGGCTGCCGAAAATCTCCAATAACCACAACTTTTGTACTATGAAAGTATTTGAATGTTCATTCTAATACCTGAGGTTCCTTGAAGCTGTTTCCTTGTGGGCCCTCAAGATGCTTATCAGGTAAGAGGAGCAAAGCTTCTTTCTAATACCTTTTTATGGCTCATTTTGGTGAGTATTTGACAATCTCTGACTTAACACATGCCGAGAAAATGTCTTAAAATGTAATGTCCATCAAAAACCTTAATGGCATTATGTGGGGGAGTGAGGGATACTAGTATCTCTAGAAGTAGAAATGTATCACATGATGTGTCATTGAAATTATTACAGAGTTTTGGTCAGATTTTTCAAGAGATTTAGCCTCTGCAAAACAGTGCCTTCACTTGATCTGTATTATAAACACCAAGAAAAATTGGAAAGCAAACGAACGATTGTCAGACTTACAGAAGATTCAGCAGTTTGCCCTATTCCAAGGAGAAAGTCACTGGTTATTTTTTTGTAAGTCAATTTAGACACTTAGCTACACGTAAGACAGACAGGTACAAAGAAAAGTATAGAGTTAGGGTAAGAAAAGATGAAAGTAAACTTCCATATGTTGATGAAGGACAATCAAGTTATGAAAAAGCCTATCAGGTCTTGAATTAATGTACGTAGATAAGACATGCGATTGAGGAGGGCACAAAAGGAAGGGGAATTTTTGAAAACTGAAAAGGAAAAAGGAAATTCATAGATACATTGAACAAAACTAGATTATGTTTAGAACATGGTATTAAAAACTTTAAAATGAAATATTAAAATCCAAGAATGCTGATGTGATTGGCTTAAATGAGGGATATGTGAAAATTTTCCGAAACAGAAGAATTCCAAATAAAATAGATGGTCCTCCATCAAGCAGCTGGAACTTAACTCCCCAGACTTAAAGTGGAGCATGCAAAAGCCAGGAAGAATGCAGTGACTTTACAGAAACCTGGAACACTGCCTCAGATGATGAGTGTTAACATAAGTGATAAACCACGTTGTTTGTGTGTGCTCTTAATACGATGTGTTGAGAAGGGCAATTCACTCATCTAGTCTTCCAACAACCCATAATCTCAGCCTAAACATGAGAAAAGCATCAGACAAATCCAAATTGAGGAACATTCTTTAGAATATGAGTCTTCAAAATTACCAGGGTCATTAAACACAGGGAAATTCTGAGAAACTGTCAGCCCAGAGCAGTTAAGGAGACATTATAAGTAAATGCCATATAAAACAACCTGGGGATTAATCAGCACATAATTTATAGTCAGCATCCATCCCTATTCAAGGTTCCTTCACATCCACAGATGCAACGATAGATTGCATAGCACTGTAATGTTTACTATTGAAAAGTATCTGCGTACAAATTCAAACTCGAATTGCACAAGAGTCAACTCTATTTTGTATTGGATCCTGGGACAGAAAAACGCTGGACTGGAAGAAACACAAGCTGGAATCAAGATTGCCGGGAGAAATATCAATAACCTCAGATATGCAGATGACACCACCCTTATGGCAGAAAGTGAAGAGGAACTCAAAAGCCTCTTGATGAAAGTGAAAGAGGAGAGTGAAAAAGTTGGCTTAAAGCTCAACATTCAGAAAACGAAGATCATGGCATCCAGTCCCATCACTTCACGGGAAATAGATGGAGAAACAGTGTCAGACTTCATCTTTTTGGGCTCCAAAATCACTGCAGATGGTGACTGCAGCCATGAAATTAAAAGACGCTTACTCCTTGGAAGAAAAGTTATGATCAACCTCGATAGCATGTTGAAAAGCAGAGACATTACCAACAAAGGTCCGTCTAGTCAAGGCTGTGGTTTTTCCTGTGGTCATGTATGGATTTGAGAGTTGGACTGTGAAGAAGGCTGAACGCCGAAGAATTGATGCTTTTGAACTGTGGTATTGGAGAAGACTCCTGAGAGTCCCTTGGATTGCAAGGAGATCCACCCAGTCCATTCTAAAGGAGATCAGCCCTGGGTGTTCTTTGGAAGGAATGATGCTAAAGCTGAAACTCCAGTACTTTGGCCACCTCATGCGAAGAGTTGACTCATTGGAAAAGACTCTGATGCTGGGAGGGATTGGGGGCAGGAGGAAAAGGGGACGACAGAGGATGAGATGGCTGGATGGCATCACCGATTCAATGGACATGAGTTTGAGTGAACTCCAGGAGTTGGTGATGGACAGGGAGGCCTGGCGTGCTGCAATTCATGGGGTAGCAAAGAGTCGGACATGACTGAGCGACTGAACTGAGTGAAATCCAAACAAAATTTAGAGTTTAACTCACAGTAAAGTGCCAGTGTTAGCTCTAGCTTGTGACAAATGCATAAATGTTCACAATAGAGGAAACAGAGGTATATGGGAACTATCTTTATAACTTTTATGTTAAATCTAAAATTACTCCAAGTTAGAAAGCTTATTGAAAAAAGAAATAAACACCTTTTTTTAAATTAAATTAGGGAAGAGTCCCAAACCCATAAATGAAGAAATTTTAGTAGACTCAACTCTTAAGCAGAAAGCATGAGTAGCTCTGAAAAGAACCTCTGGTTTTCAGATGTGTCCTTGTAAAAGCTCTCTTATAGGTGTTTTATTTGGTGACAAGACGTAGTGCCTTGCACACAGTGTAATTGGCAGATTCCCCAGGCATCAACGGGCAGTAGCTCTCTGGAATTCCCTGTAGCGGATAGTCAGTCTATTGTAATGAGCCGGGCAGATGGATTCACCAGCAATGTGCTCAAAAGTCAAAAACAAGTTCAGTATTCACATAAAGATCCCAGTGTTGGGGTGAACCTGCTTTAAGACCTACCTTGTGGACCTTAAGTGTAATAGCACTGTCTGTGACATCTCTGGTGCTTCTTGCCTTTCTTTTCATCTTAATGGTGGCTACTTGGAGCCTTTCTTGGCCATGACAGCAAACTTTGGGAAAGACTGGGAAATAGGAGACACAGCCATCAGCTACCTTGAGAAAAGAAAAATAGCAGGTTGCAAAGCCACAGAGCTTATTTCTATACTGTGTATTCAAATAAGGCATTGAATAAACTCAGTTTCTGATTGGAATAAAAGGAAGAGGCAAATGAATGCAAATAAGATGTGCTGTGCTGTGCTGAGTTGCTCACTTATGTCCGACTGTTTGCGATCCCATGGATTGTCACCTGCTAGCCTCCTCTTTCCGTGGAATTCTCCAGACAAGAATTCTTGAGTGGGTAGCCATTCCTTTCTCCAGGGTATCTTCCCAACTCATAGATCCCAGGTCTCCACATTGGAGGTGGATTCTTTACTGTGAGAACCACCAGGGAAGCCACAAATAAGGTATCTCAGATCAACTCTGATTGGATAGTACTCCTACTTATATCAACCACTCAGAAAGCAGAAGGCTATCACCTAGGGCCTTGCTCAAGAGCATTTGAATGGGGGTTCCTGCTGTTGCTCTATTTTGTCAATTTCAGTCTCAGGTTCTTTTGCTAGAGACTGATTTAATTAAAGTTTAAGTTTCCAAAGGAATGGATCTGGCCCAGTTTGAATTATATGTCCACTCACTGTCCATCAGTAGTAGTCAGAGGAGAATTTGAAAACAATGCATTGGAATTAACACATTAATGTATTAGGAGGATTATTTATTTTCAGTTTCCCTGATGATGAACAGTATTTGTTTATACTTGTCTTTTAAAAACCCTGTCCTCTGGCCAAAAGTGGTTCTTAGCTATCATTTGAGCAAGTGAAAGTGACTCATTGCTATTCAAGTTATTCGCCTGATATAATTTGTTTGGTTTTTTTTTTCTTTTTTTAATGGTAAGGTGAGGCATTATTTCATGTTTGGTGGGTTTGTTTTTGTTTTTTACCTCCTGGTTTTAAAGACTACCATTATGTAAGTACTTTTTGTCAAATGGTAAAAGTTGCCTTTTGTACTTTTCAGCATCAACCTATGGGTTCTCTTTTTTCAAATGCACTTCTTAATACTTTTTCCCATTATAATGAAGTCCTATTTGAGTACAGGAAATTAAAAGGTTATATAGAATATCTGTAAACAATGTGAATATATGTTTAAGGTGACATGTCCCTTGATTTTTTCAAATCTCTTATAGATTTTACACATATTTAATGGGGTTTATATCCCAGTGCCCTTCTTTTTTATTTTATTGTAGGGGCATATTAAAGAAGTATTTTTATAATGTTTTATAACTTTTTTATAGATAGAAACTTACTGTTTTATACTGTAATTTTGTATTTAGCTTTCTTATTGAATTCTGTCACTTACATTTTCTAGCTTTTTTTTCCTTAAGGTTTTCAAGTAGGCAAGAAAATCATATAATGTCACTCCTATAATTTTCAATAGTTAACTTTCTTGGCTAAAGCAATTGTCTAATAGTTGGGAATGATGATAAATAAAAGTGGTGACTGGGGGTTTTCTCCTCTTACTGATAGTTATAATCAGAATGATCTGATACTGGTACAGTTCTTGGATAGTTTCTCCTATTTCCTTACCACCCATCCCTCAGGCAATTTGTGTTGTTTGACAGTGACCATTGTACATGTGGACGGTAGACTTACTGGTTCTCAGTTGGTATTTCCCCTCAGTACTGGTTTGATTACTCTAACAGGAAGTATAATTCATAGATAGAGGCTTGCTGAGTTTGACTTTGTAAGACATCAGTGCCCAGTATGGTCTCTGGAATTGGAGAGGCAAAAACCTGTGTTCTCATGGGGGAGAGTGTCCAGGTTCAGCATCAAAAGGACCTTCCTCGCCAGAGGGCAAGAAGAGACTGAAAAAAGAAGTGGACCACTCCAGATTAATGGGTGGCAGTTTTAATAAGCAAGGGAGCTTATGTGCGAGGCTTGTCTTGTGCAGCTACAAGACAAGCCAATCCCTGCACCTGTCCACCAGAATCTTGTTTATATAGCAGTCTTAACAGGGTTAGCCAGGAATATAGTCCAGATGGTCTTAGTAACACATTACTCTCTCAAGGCTGCATCCTTGAAGGAGCTCCTAGTTCAGGGACAGTGGGTAGAATGTTCATTTCAAGGATAGGGGAGGATTGAGGAGCCTCCAGTTGCCTGGGTCCAGTTCAAGGGTCAGCTGGTGTGGTCACATCTTCTTGATGACCTCCCTCAACATCTCTCAACTACTGTTAGCTTAGCTATAGGATCTAGCTCCTGCCTACCTCACTGGGCTCTTTTCTTATCATGGTCTCCCATTGTGTTCTCATATCAATACACTTGCAATTCCATGAATTTAATTCACTTTTTGTTTTTTGTCTTTTGTTGTAGCCCCCAAACCCCCAAATGTCCTTCCTGCCCTTCTTTATTTAGTTTCTATAAATCATTCAAGATTATGGTCTTGAAATAATATTTCATTATTTCAATCAATGCTGAAATGTACACCTACAAGCAAATAGCTGTTGCCTCCTTCTGAAATAGTTGCCTTAAACTACTTCTAGATATAGGATTGGATCAAAGAGTGTTGCCTTAAACTACTTCTAGATATAGGATTGGATCAAAGAGTGTACATGATTTTACAGCTTTGTCTGCATATTGTTAAAGTACTCTTCCAAATGGTTACATCCAAAAAACCACAGCAAAGCATGAAAGTATATCTGTTTTATTTTGATCTCAAAGAATTTGGTGTTGCTTAAAGATTTGCTTAAGTGTTAGTGTAAAGTGCTACCATATTATTGTTTTAATTTAGATTTCTTTTTATCATTGGGAGACTGAACATTTTCATTCATATGTGTGTGTGTGTGTATACATACATGCATGCTAAGTCGCTTCAGTTATGTCTGGCTCTTTGCAACCCCATGGACTGCTGCTGCTGCTGCTAAGTCGCTTCAGTCATGTCCGACTCTGTGCAACCCCATAGACGGCAGCCCACCAGGCTCCCCATCCCTGGGATTCTCCAGGCAAGAACCCTGGAGTGGGTTGCCATTTCCTTCTCCCCATGGACTGTAGCCCCCCAAAGCTTCACTGTCCATGGGATTCTCCAGGCAAGAATACTGAAGTGGGTTGCCATGCCCTCCTCCAGGGGATCTTCCCAACCCAGGGATTGAACCTGTGTCTCTTAACGTCTCCTGTATTGGTAGGCAGGTTCTTTTCCACTAGTGCCACCTGGGAAGCCACACACACACACACACACACACACATTTTTTCTTGCCAGTTAGTCTTATCTTGTGAAATGTCTCTTTGGGTCCCTTAAAAAATAATTTAAACAATAAATTCACATTCACTCTTCTCTAACATTATAAAACTTAGGTTATGTTCGACCCTTAATAGAATATTTGTGAAATCTGAAGAAAACAATTTTATGATGTAATCAATAAGAGCCACTTGGAATTTTTAAATTGTCTCTTGACAAACATATTCCTCATTAACTTGAAATGTGGTCACACATGAGTTCCTTTATAAGCAGACAGACTCTTAGCTGACACCAGAGGGAGCCAGTAGGCATGCCACGTGCAAATATATCCAATTTTTAGTGCCTTTCTGAAATGACACTGGAGAAAATGTATAGCGAAATTATGAATACTGTACTTAACAGTCAAAGGGAGAAAAACAGACATCTTGCTTAAAATATGTATTCAGACTTCAACCTTTTGTGATCTAGGAAAGATATAAAATAAGAATGGTGATTAAGAGAACAACTGTAAAACACTCATAAATGTCTTTACAGATCTTGTTTTATTATTTCTGGTTCCTGTGAGCCTGGGAATCAGACAGACCTGCTTCACAGCCCGGCTCTGCTACTTCTAAGATGAGTGATCTTAATCTCTCTGCCCCTCAGTCTCTTCCTTTGCACACTGTATAATAATACCTATCTCACAGGGTTTCTGTGAAGGTTAAATTGTGTATCACATCAATAAAGCATCTGAAGTGAAGTGAAGCCACTCAGTCGTGTCCAACTCTTTGTGACCCTGTGGACTGTAGCCTACCAGGCTTCTCAATCCATGGGATTTTCCAAGCAAGAGTACTGGAATGGATTGCCATTTCCTTCTCCAGGGGATCTTCCTGACCCATGGGATCAAACCCAGGTTTCCCACATTGTAGGCAGACGCTTTACCGTCTGAGCCACTAGGGAAGTCCAATAAAGCATCTGGCACATAGCAAATGGTTCAGATACGTTATTTCTCTTCTTCATCTAGTGCAGAGGTTCTCAACTAGGGGTGATTTTGCCACACAAGGGACATTTGGCAATAGCTGGAGACATTTATGGCTCATGGAGCCTAGGGAATGAAGCCCTAAGTCAGTAAGTATCCTGAGTTTGAGTCCTGGCTCCGCCCCTTTCTGCCTGAGTGATCTGGAAAAAAATGTCTTGATACTCAAACCTCTTTCCCCATCTATAGCATTAAAGGAAGAATCCCTTGTGAGGTTTATGTGGACTTCAGCCATTCAGTGCTTTACAAGCATCACCTGTAATTCTCTCCTTTGCTGAGTCCTGCCTCACAAAGAAGGCCAAGCTTAAAATTTATCACAGAATTACTGTTATATGGCCCTAAGTTGCCAGCAAGAGGCAGGTGAATTCACATTTATTGAACATCTATGATGTGAGGATTCTGTGTTCAACACTTCAAGCCCATTGTTTAAGATGCAAAAATAGAAAATCACTAAAAGGCAGCCAGGGGACTGATCCAAGGAGCTGCCTACTTTTTTGCATTGGACAAGAGTAAGTGACTAAAATGTAACTGATGGCTTCCTAGGCCCTAGAATGTGAAAGTTAATTTAGTTTCTATTTTGTGGTTCACCTGCTCTGCTCATCTCAAAACTTACTTAAAGGAGAAGGCCACAGATGAATGAACTGGATGCCTAGGAAGGGGGAGATAGATTGACATGAGGAAAGGTTGAAGAAAGGAAATCCTCACAGTGGCTCAACGGTAAAGAATCTGCCTGAGATGCAGGTTCGACCCCTGGGTCAGGAAAATACCCTGGAGGAGGGCATGGCAACCCACTTCAGTATCCTTGCCTGGAGAATCCCATGGACAGAGAAGCCTGACAGGCTGTATAGTCCATAGGATCACAAAGAGTCAGACACAACGGAAGTGACTTAGCATGTACAAGGGCTTTTCCTCCAGCAGCAGAGATTCCAGGGCTGAGGACAGAGGTGTAAGTGCATAGCCCTTCTGCTCCCTCCTCCTCTTGGCTTCTCTCTTCTCCTGAGCCCACCATCTCGGTCCATCTACCTGCATATGTCTGGTCTGCATATGGCTACCTGAAGGTTTGCCTCTCCCAGGCTCAAGCTTATCAAGTGTAGCTGATTGTGGTGAACACTGACAGAACTCAAGAAACTCGTGGGCAGCCTGTTTTGAAAAGAAGACTTGGGGCAGGGAGTTGAGCTTTATATTCTCACAGTTAATGAATTTAATCTAGTTTGGGGTGGGGGGGGTCGTGTTTTTCTCAAAAAAAAAAAAAAAGTGTAAATGAAAATATCAAAAAATGGTTCAAGGGACTAGAGAAAATGGGAGTGATTTTGGTTGATTTGACCTTGGGAATACCCAAGCACAAGTTCTGCAGGTGGGGCTGCTGGTTTAGTTCCTGAAGAGTTTTCAACACAGGGTACTTATCCAAGGATAGATGAAAAGATGAGGCAGCCAAGCACAAAGCTTTCTTCACTTATCTGCTTGAGACTCAAGGAGGGTTTTATATTGAGAATCTACATCTGTTAAAGGTCATCACCTATCCTAGGGCATGTGAACCAGGCCTGCCAGCCCCCTGGTGACAGCCTATTTGAGCTAATTGCAGGCTGTCCTCTTCAGCTCTTTTTGACTGAACAAGTGCTGCCTTTTCCACCCCTGGCTTAATTTGGAGTTATCCAAATGCTGTAATCCTGATGCAACAGCTGAGAGTGGTTTTCAGATAATTATGCTGCAAAGCAATATCATTAGCAATATTAGCGCTTGTCGGCAGATTACTATAATTGTGGCTATGGTAATCAGTGCTGACTCAGAATGACACAGATTTTTATAAATAAGACAAAAAAGTGTGTGTCAAGCAAGGATTGCCAGCCATCCTCTCCCTCCCCCATTAAATATACAACAACATTCTCACTCAATTTTACCATCTGCATTTACATAACTAGAGAAATAAAATTTTGTTTTACTGTCTAGGAGAAAATAATCATTATTTTTTGATAGAATGAAGTCAGGCTGCCTCATTATTTAAGCTGACACTGTGCAACAGAGGACAACAATGGAAGGATATGAGGGCAGGTCTCAAATCTCACAGGCAAGACTGGTCTTGTCCTGAGGTGGAGAAGATCACTGCCAATTTGGGGAATTTGGAAAGGCCAGATTCTCCAAATTTATTCTTTCAACTGATGACAGAAGTCTGAAATGCCTTTAGGGACAAAGCCTCTCATACTAGCAACAAGAAATGAGATTGTCTCTAAATAAATTATTTTGCTAAAATGCCCTAACAATTTATGAGCTTATTCTTTCATTATCCCCCACTTCGCAGGTAGCCTGGATACTCAGGTGGTGCTAGTGGTAAAAAACCTGCCTGCCGATGCAGGAGACAGTAAGAGGTGCAGGTGCAGTCCCTGGGTCGGGAAGATCCCCTGGAGGAGGGGCATGGCAACCCACTCCAGTATTCGCCTAGAAAATTCCATGGACAGAGGATTCTGGTGAGGTACAGTCCAAGGGGTCACAAAGAGTCAGACAGGACTGCGCACACAAGCTCCACTTGCATACCTAGCCAGGATAAACCTAATACATCCTGACTCCTGATGCCACCTGACTGTTCTGCACCCCTGGTTTACACTAACATCACAAATGAGTGACACCAGATTCTTCCCTAAGACCTGGGAACAAGGAGAAAATGTGAGAGAAGAATGGATTTCTGAAACAAAGACCCCTCAAAGGGATAATAAAATAAGGATGGAAATAAGTGCCCTGTGAACCATGAAGACAAATTCTGTCACCTCCCACTGGTCCTGAGGACTGACTCTGAGCGATGTTTCCCTCCTTGACTTTGAGAGTGGCGGGAGTCCTGTAGGACTAGAGTCCGAAGTTACAGGAGGCCTGCATTGGGCACATACTTTCGGAAACTAACTCTGCTTTGACTAAATAGGCCCCACCAGACTTCAGAGACCCTAGCCTGGAGAAAAGGGAATCTCAGTGCTTTCTTTTATTGTGGTCATTTTCTTTACATTTTTCTCTTCCCATTTCTCCTCAGATACCTTTCTTTAGTCTTTAATTGACTGGAAACAGTTGCCAGTGAGGAAGAGAAGTATACTGTAAACTATTTGTAGGGGTTCCATATTTGTCCAAAAATTGTTCTCTTGCTTCATATCATGTGGATTATTTTGGCCCCCATTTATTGAGTTAGCCAAAAATGTTGGGTTATTCCATAAAAAAATAAATAAAAATTTGAAGGAGCTTTTGGCCAACCCAATACAATACCTGCCTTGTTCTCCCCAACAAAATTCATGGTATAAAAGATTAAATCAGTTCAGTTCAGTTGAGTTCAGTTCAGTCGCTCAGTTGTGTCCGACTCTTTGCGACCCCATGAATCACAGCACGCCAGGCCTCCCTGTCCATCACCAACTCCCAGAGTTCACCCAGACTCACGTCCATCGAGTCAGTGATGCCATCCAGCCATCTCATCCTCTGTCGTCCCCTTCTCCTCTTGCCCCCAATCCCTCCCAGCATCAGAGTCTTTTCCAATGAGTCAACTCTTCGCATGAGGTGGACAAAGTACTGGAGTTTCAGCTTTAGCATCATTCCTTCCAAAGAAATCCCAAGGCTGATCTCCTTTAGAATGGACTGGTTGGATCTCCTTGCAGTCCAAGGGACTCTCAAGAGTCTTCTCCAACACCACAGTTCAAAAGCATCAATTCTTCGGCGCTCAGCCTTCTTCACAGTCCAACTCTCAAATCCATACATGACCACAGGAAAAACCATAGCCTTGACTAGACGGACCTTTGTTGGCAAAATAATGTCTCTGCTTTTGAATATGCTATCTAGGTTGGTCAAAACTTTCCTTCCAAGGAGTAAGCGTCTTTTAATTTCATGGCTGCAGTCACCGTCTGTAGTGATTTTGGAGCCCAGAAAAATAAAGTCTGACACTGTTGCCACTGTTTCCCCATCTATTTCCCATGAAGTGATGGGACCAGTTGCCATGATCTTAGTTTTCTGAATGTTGAGCTTTAAGCCAACTTTTTCACTCTCCACTTTCACTTTCATCAAGAGGCTTTTTAGTTCCTCTTCACTTTCTGCCTTAAGGGTGGTGTCATCTGCATATCTGAGGTTATTGATATTTCTCCCGGCAATCTTGATTCCAGCTTGTGTTTCTTCCAGTCCAGCGTTTCTCATGATGTACTCTGCATATAAGTTAAATAAACAGGGTAACAATATACAGCCTTGACGAACTCCTTTTCCTATTTGGAACCAGTCTGTTGTTCCATGTCCAGTTCTAACTGTTGCTTCCTGACCTGCATACAGATTTCTCAAGAGGCAGGTCAGGTGGTCTGGTATTCCCATCTCTTTCAGAATTTTCCACAGTTTATTGTGATCCACACAAAGGCTTTGGCATAGTCAATAAAGCAGAAATAGATGCTTTTCTGGAACTCTCTTGCTTTTTCCATGATCCAGCATGTTACACCTCTTGTGATTGTCCCACAGTCCTTGGGTATTCTGTTTTTGGTTTTGTTTTGTTTTTAAGTCTTCCTTCTCTTTGCTCTTGGCTTGTGACGTTTCTATTGGGATATCCTCAAGCTTGGAGATTCCTCAGCCATGTCTCATCTACTAATAACCCATTAAAGGCATTCTTTATTTTTGTTACAGTGTTTTTGATCTCTAGCATTTCTTTTTGGTTCTTTCTTAGGATTTCCCTCTCTCTGCTTATATTGCCCATCTGTTTTTGCATGCCGACTGCTTTATCTGCTAGCATATGAATCATAGTTTTAAATTCTGAGTCTGATAATTCCAACATCCCTGCCATGTCTGGTTCTGATGATCTGATGTTTGCTCTTCTCTTCAAATTGACTTCTGATGTTTGGCATACCTTGCCAGTTTTTTTTAAGGAAGATAACTTTTCAGTGGCGGGGTGGGGGTGTGGTTCAGGCGCAAGCAACGCAAGCGATGGAGATGGAAGGGAGATGACGCAGGGCTAGTTCAGGTGGTAGGGCGAGTGACGGGGAGCTGATGAAGTTTTGCTCTCCCGCCGCCCACCTCGTGCTGTGCGGCCTGGGGGTGGTGAGGAGAGGGCTACTGGGGCGGGAGGGACCCCTGTTGCACCATAAGCCTGTAGTGATGTGGCGGCGGTGTGGTGTGGGGGAAGCATTCTCTAGTCGGGTGATCGGGTCTCGTCCGCTGGTGAGCCTAGGCTTCTGGACTGAACTTCACGAGAGTTTCTCGGGTTTTTCCTCAGGAGTTGTGTATTTCCCTTCCCCGAAGTCACTTAGGCTCTGATACCCAGCAGGTGAGGTTCTGGTTAACTAGTTTCCCCTGTGGACAGGCTTTTAAGAAGAGCAAAGTACTCTGGGATATTTCAAAATGGCCCCCTTTCCCTTTCCCTATGCTGGAAGCAGGAGAGGACTTTTCTCCCATGTTTTCTGAGGGAATCGAGTTGGGCTCCTGGAGGTAAAGCTCACAGTATTACTGGGTCCCTGTGGAGTTTTAACTCTCAGATTTGTTTGCATGGAGCCTCCAGTAATTGTCAATTACAGTTCGGCTTCCTGCCCCGCGCAAGGTGCCCAGAGGTAACACTTTATTTTTGCCTGTCTCTCTAATCATAGGGGCCGTGGTTTGCTCTGTGTTCTCTCCTCTGTTATGGTTGGAGTTGTGGAGTTTTGTCTAGGTTTTTGCTTGTTTGAATGGGGCCGCAGCTTCCAAGCGCTTTACGTGGGGAAACCGGAGACCACCCCCAACTCCCCCACCATCCCAGTTAAAGCGGAGAGCTGCCTGAATAGTCGTAAGAAAAAAGACTAAGGTTATGTGTGGGAGGGAAGAGGGTGGTGGAGAAAAATACGTAAATTGAGTATATATTACGTTTCAGGTAGTTACATAATGTGTGTCTTTAGTCCTGACAAAACGCAAATGCTGTGTTTTACAGCTAGACAGTCCCCTTCCTTTTTCTGATAAGCAGACGCTCTACTGTGAAACATTCAGGGTCGTTAAGAAAGGTCAAACTCTGTACCACCAGCAGCAGACCACCTAGTCAAGGGATCAGCAAACTTCTGTAAAGAACATGAAAAGATGTTCAACACCACTAATTATGAGGGAAATGCAAATCAAAACCACAATTAGATATCATCGCACACTTGTTAGAAGGCCTTCTATCTATTAAAAGGACAAGAAATATCAAATATTGGAGAGAGAACGTGGAGAAAAGGGAACTTTCGTACACTATTGGTAGGGAAACCATGCACTTCTGATCGGGACTTGAACCCAGATGCCAGGACTCAAACCCAGCCTAAATCTAGATTGGGGCTTGAATGTAGGGTCTTTTAATTAGAATCACTCAAACCTGGTGCCTGGACTTAACTAAGGCTCCCAGGTTCGCGTGTGTCAGCCCAGAAGGAATTCAGCAAGAGGCAAAGTGATAGGCAAGAAATAGACTTATTAATATAGGACGCTTGTGAAGGGTGCAAGTAGGCATGCCAGGGGGCTTTGCCCCAAGGATTAAGTAGGCTACAATTTTTATAATCAAAGGAAAGTGGGGGAGAAGGCAAAGACCTTCTTTGCCTCATTTTTGCCTCACCTTCCTCATTTTTCAAGTAGAGGTCTGGGTTACATCACTAGCTCATCCTTCGTATAGGGCAGGAGACCCTATGAGTTCAAATTAGGACTGTCATAGCACTTATTCAAATCACCAGAAGGATGGTATCATTTCCTTTTTTTTCATTTAATGACCTGGGAGGTATCTCATGCTTTATAGTTAAGCAGGCCTGCTTTGTTCCACAACTGTTCAGATAGCTTTCCTGAGTGATCATTAATGTACAGTGGTCTCCCAAAGTTCCCTAGGTTTCCCTTTCTTTCTGTAATCTCCTACTGGGACTTCTACAACTACCTGTATAACTCTATTTTATCCGTATCAGTAGGACTTACAGAAAACAATCTGAAGAGTCCTCAAAAAATTAAGAATAGAATTACCACATAATCCAGCAATTTCACCTCTGGGTATTTAAAGTATATGTATGAAAGTGAAAGTCACTCAGTCATGTCCGACTCTTTGCAACCCCATAGACTATACAGTCATGGAATTCTCCATGTCAGAATACAGGAGTGGGTAGCCTTTCCCTTCTCCAAGGGATCTTTCCAACCCAGGGATCGAACCCAGGTCTGCTGCATTACAGATGGATTCTTTACCAACTGAGCCACAAGGGAAACCCAGAAACATCAAAACACTAATTCAAAAAGATACCTGCACCCCAATTTTCACTGCAACATTATTTACAGTAGCCAAGATATGGAAACAATCTAAGTGACCATCAGTGGATGAATAGGTTAAAAAGGTGGGGTACACATACATAATGGAATACTATTCAACCATGAAAAAGAATGAAATCCTGCCATTTGTGACAACTTGGATGGATCTTGAGAGCATTATGCTAAATGAATGTCAAAGACGAATACCATTTGATTTCACCCATATGTGGAATCTTAAAGGATTAAAAAAAAACAAAACTCATAGATACAGAAATCAGAGTGTGGGGAAATGAGCGAAGGGGTCAACTGTATGGTGATGGATGGTAACTAGACTTAGGATAATTTTGTAGTGTATAAGATGTAGAATTATAATACTGTACACCTGTAACTTACATAAATATTATATACACATGCCAGATGGAAC
Source organism: Bos grunniens (assembly GCF_055505025.1). Taxonomy (NCBI): domain Eukaryota; kingdom Metazoa; phylum Chordata; class Mammalia; order Artiodactyla; family Bovidae; genus Bos; species Bos grunniens. Next base: position 33,748,305 of record NC_141187.1, read on the forward strand.
ATATTTTTGGCTTTGCAAGACCTTCTGTCCCTGCCATAACTACTGGCACAGCATGAAAACAATAAACAATCTAAGTGAATGAGCATGACCTGATGGGACCCACGTGGGGCTAGATTTGGCCCAGGTTTGTAGTTTGTTCACTCCTGATCCTTGACCTGACCAGTTGACATGCCCTGCCCCTCTGGCCACTGTGACTGACTCAGGGATAGTATGTGATCCAAGCCAGACCAACCAGAATATTCCCTGGACATTTCTGTTGAAGCAACTAGAAAAGTTGGCCCTGCAGTTATGAAGATGTGGATCTGGAGCTGCCAAAGGCCACCTTGGCATGACAGAAAGGTTCTGGCTGAGAAATGGAGGGGAGAAAGAGGAATGAGAGAATTACTGGTGTCTCTAGAGTCCTACTGCAGGGTTCAGATCTTCCTTTATGGTTTATAGTTCTGTAAATACAGAATAGTGCCCACCATGTTCTGGAAGCTAGGATGAGTCTGGTTTTGGTCTTACTCTGAAACCCCTTTCTTCCTGGCTAGTTAAAACTTCTCTGGCATTCTTGGGAAAGGATCCCTGCCCTTTCCCATCATTGCAGCGTGACTCCAGGGCACGGGTGCCTGTGCGCACACATGTGGAAGGTGTTTGTCATTTGGTCTTCATCCCTTTGTCCACTCTTATGTGGTCTGCAGGGCTGCCAAGGCCTGCTGCTTCCCAGACCCTTCTCTGCCATACTTGAGACACAGGGAGCCTCAATGTGACATGTGACAGTCTCCCCTCCAAGCTCTTGCTGAAGATGGGTCCAGTTCAGCTGCCCTAGGAGCCAAAGGCCTTTTTACCTTATTCCAGCAAAGGGAAAACTTGTTGTTGGAAGTGGGAAGATCAGCTTGCCTCCTGCTTCTCCAAGATTCTTTTTCCCCCTCAATCCTCTTCTCCTTTCTACATTTCCACAGACTTTATTGAATTCTTAGGCTTTTGGAAGCGAACCCCCCACCCCCACCCTAGACTTGCCAGCTAAGACAGTCAACCTCCCCTGAGGCTATGGGGGATAGCGAGCTAGTTGTTCATGTGTACTCAGTCGCTTCAGTTGTGTCCAACTCTAGGATCCCATGGACTGTAACCCACCAGGCCCCACTGTCCTTGGGATTCTCCAGGCAAGTACGCTGGAGCAGGTTGCCATGTCCTCCTTCAGGGGATCTTACCAACCCAGGGATCAAACCCGCATCTCTTACGTCTCCTGCATTGGCAGCAGGTACTTTATCAGTAGCGCCACCTGGAAAGCCCAGAGTTGTTTACCTGTTGATAAGTGGCAGGGATGCTTCCCCTGAATTAAAACTTCAAAACAGTCATCTGGCACCATAGGCATAACAAGCCGCATTGGAGCCTGAGGCAAAAGTCAGTGTTACTGGTTTTGCCTTTAACATTTTAGTATGTTTTTTCTTCGTGGGGTTTTGTGTATTATGACTTTAAAAAAAAAAACACATTGTATTAAAAATAGTATTTTACTACAGAATTTTTTCTATTTTTACAGTTCCCTAATATTTTTCTCCCAAGAGTAGTACCTCATGTGCTCTATCCTAGTCCCAACTCTGGCTTGCAGAGACTGCTCCCCAAATGATCACCATAATTATCTTCTGGATGAGAGGAAAGAAGGGCTGAATCTTTGTGACAAAGCTCACTTGAGCCTTGGGTCAAGGCCAGAAGGACAGGAAACCCCATGCTTGCAACAGCAACGAAAATTCTAATACATTCTAATAGGTAAATGTGGTCTGTGTTTTGTAAATGAATTCATATCCTGCTCTTTTACTTACTAGCTTAGAGACATCAGGCAATTTAATTATCCTCTCTGAGCCCAAATATTCTAATTTGTAAAATAGAAAAATAACCTTCCAGTCTGTTCTCTGTTCAGAAATCAGTTCCAACTTAAGCAAATTGGTCAGCTGTTTCAGCTGCTTCCAACCAAGAGTCAGGCCAGGTTAGCCCTAGATTCCTTGGACTGTTATTAGATGCAGGCCTAGTGGGGAACCTGGGAAGATTTGTTTCAAATTTAGGAATAAGGGATCAGGTTTAAAAGAAAAGAGAATTAAATGCAGGCAGGATGAGTGTGGTGACTGTGTTGGGGAGGGGGAAAGAGCCCTCCTCAACCCCTCTTGAGTTCTTGTGTCTGGACCAGCAATAAACTGACACAAGTTAGGTTAACAGGAGAAAAACACATTTTCATTCATGCACAGGAAGTTCTCATGGAAATAGGAGCTAAAAAGTGGCCAAAGCAAGCAGCTTCTTAATTTTTTAGACAAAGAAACAATAAATGGAATCAACAGGACAAAGAAACTAGGTTTGGGTTGTAAATTATAAGGAATGTAAGCAAAGTTTGTAAATTAAAGTAGTAACAAGGTTTGTTTATAGGGGCTCTTCACCCTGAATTCTAGAGATAAGGATGTCCTACCTTCAGATGCAGGGTGGGCACCTTCCATGTGAAAGATGCATTTCCTCCTTTCAGGAAGACAGGAGGGTCAAGTGTTCCTCTTGCATTGCCTTTTTCTGAAGTAACTTTAATTCAGAGTAATCAGTATGCCACTGAGACAGATTTGGGGATGACCCACCCTGAGGCCCAACAACTACACAGTTACATAATCATGACTTACAGCATGAATGTGTGATGTATGGACCCACAAGTGTATACTGCATAACTAAAAGGGATTCTGCATAAGCGATTTGTGGAGCAGGGATGAGACGAAGGAATGACAGACTTTGGTGTTTGTTTTTTTTTTTTAATATAGTCATTTTACAGTGTGTTAATTTCAGGTATACAGCTTAGTGATTTTTTTTTTTTTTTTGGCAGATCACATTCCATTATAGGTGTTATATTGAGTATAATACCCTGTGCTATATACAGTATAACCTTGTAACTTATCTATTTTATGTATAGTAGTTTACATCTGTTACTAATTTGTCCCTTTTCCCTTTGGTAACCATAAGGTTATTTTATATGTCTGTGAATCTGTTTCTGTATACAGATTCATTGGTGTTATTCTTTAGATTTCACATATAAAAGAGATAATATATGGTGTTTGTCTTTCTCGTTCCGATTTGCTGCGCTTAGTATAATAATCTCTAAGTCCATCTATGTTGTTGCAAATGGCATTATTTCGTTCATTTTTGTGACTGAGTAATATTCCAGTGTGTGTGTACCACATATTTTTTTATCCATTCATCTGTCAATTGACATTTAGATTGTTTCCATGTCTTGGCCACTGGAAAAGTGCTAGTATGAACATCAGAGTGTGTATATCTTTTTGAAATATAGTTTTGTGTGAGTATATGCCCAGAAGTAGGATTGCTGGATCATATAGCAACTCCTTCAGTTTTTTGAGGAACTTCTATACTATTTTCCATAGTGGCTGTACCAATTTACATTCCCATCAACAGTATAGGAGGGTTCCTTTTTCTCCACACCCTGTCCAGCATTTGTTATTTATAGACTTTTTAACTATGGCCATTCTGACTGGTGTAAGGTGGTAACCTCGTAGTTTTAATTTGCATTTCTCTAATGTTGACCACCTGTTCGTGTGTTTATTGGCCATCTGTATGTCGTCTTTGGAGAAACGTTGGGTTAGGTCTTCTGTCCAATTTTGGATTGGATTGTTGGGTTTTCTTGTTGTATGAGCTGTTTTGAAAATTAAGTTCTAAGTTTTCTTTTCATTTTGTTGTTTCCGTTGCTATGCAAAAGCTTGAAGTTTGATTAGATCCCATTTGTTAATTTTTGCTTTTATTTCTATTGCCTTGAAAGACTGACCTAAGAAAATGTTGGTATAATTCATGTCAGAATGTTTTGCTTTGGTTTTCTTCTAGGAGTTTTATGGTGTCTTGTTTAATATTTAGATCCTTAAGCCATTTTGAGTTTATTTTTGTGTGTGATGTTAGGGTGTGTTCTAACTTCACTGATTTACATACAGCTGTTCAACTTTCCCACCACCGCTTGCTGAAGAGACCGTCTTCCTTTGTATATTCTTGCCTCCTTTTTCAAGGATTAATTTGTCCATTGGTCTGTGGGTTTATTCCTGGATGCTTTATTTTATTCCATTGGCCTGTATGTCTGTTTTTGTGCCAGTGCCATTCTCTTGATTACTGTAGACTCATTGTCTGACATTTGGGAGGGTTGTGCCTCCTGCTTTGTTCTTTTTTCCTCAGGATTGCTTTAGCAATTCTGGGTCTTTTATTGTTTCATATAAATTTTAGTATGTGTCCTATTTCTGTGAAAAATGCCTTGGTAATTTAGTAGGGACCACACTAAATCTGTAGATTACTTTGGATAGTAATGACCATTTTAACAATATTCTTAGAATCCAAGAGCATGGGCTATCTTTCAATTTCTTTGAATCAACTTTAATTTCCTTAATGTTTTATAGTTCTCAGTATTTGTCTTTCACCTCCTTGATCAGGTATATTTGTAAGTATTTTTGGTGCAATTTTAAAAGGGATTGTTTGTTTATATTCCCTTTCTGATATTTCTTTTTTTTTTTTAATTTTTATTTAATTAGTTGTTAGTGTAAAGAAATGCAACTGATTTCTGTATGTTAATCTTGTATCTACCACATCTTCTTAAGCCAGTTGTCTGTTGATGGCCACTTGGGTAGCTTCCATGTTTGGCTCTTGTAAATAGTGCATTAAAGATTGTTTTAAACTCTCTTACTTAAGATGGTGATGAAACAAACCTCCCCCTTTCCTCCTCCCTGTTACTGTCTCACCTACCTAACGTTTTTGCAAAGCATCAGTTTATAAAATGTTTTCATGTACAGTAGTTCAGTCAGTCACACAGTGTTTTCACAAATCATGTGAGGTACATAGTCTTATTACTATTTATTATTTCCATTTAACAGGTGAGGAGGTTGAGGCTCAAAGAGGTTGGGCGTGAGTATCCATAGATATGCATGAATACACATGGAACATAGCTGAGATTTTAGCCAGCTTTCTTGATACCAAGTTCAGTTACTTTTGTCCTCATCTGTGTAGGTTTGTTTTTTTGTTTTGTTTTCTATTTCTTTACGCACGTCCTTTCGGATCTCAAGTATCCTAGCACTTTCTTCACATTGGATGCATTTGTTTGGTCCCGATGCCCTGCACTTGTCCTTCTGTATAACATACACACAGGCCCTATGCAGCCATTTAGCTCATAAAAACAACTTTAAACTTTGATCATCCTTCCAGGCAATAGTTGCTAGCAAGTGATTTTAAATGATAATAGCTGTAATTAAAATACAAAATGAAAGCATTTGCTTACTCTTCCAGGATAGTAGATGTTTCCATGATGTTGACTGCTTTGTTAACTTGTAAGCTATTGTTTTCTTTAATAATGGTATTTTATCATTCTACAAACAACCATAAGCAAGGGATGGAGGAGAGACACACAGATATCAAAACAACATGTTTGCTTTTATTTTGTTAAGTACTTTTTTATTTCCTCTTGAATTTTTTTTTTTAGGCAAGTGAGGGAACTAGAAAATTGTTTTCTAATTCTGTCTTGGCAGGAGTCAAAACTGGTAAGGATTTCTCCTGACATACCCTAGGTTCCTCAAGCTTTTTAGAACTGTTAGATTAAATGAGAATATTTACCCAGCTCACTTCCCTGGTGGCTCAGATGGTAAAGTGTCTGCTTACAATGCAGGAGACCTGGGTTCGATCCCTGGGTCGGGAAGATCCTCTGGAGAAGGAAATGGCAACCCACTCCAGGACTCTTGCCTGGAAAATCCCATGGATATAAGCGTCTGGTAGGCTACAGTCCGTGGGGTCGCAGAGTCGGACACGACTGAACAACTTCACCTTACCTTTCCTTTAGAATATTGCAACATTAGAAACATGTCTTGAGATTGTCTCCCTTAAAAATGTACCCATCTGATTAATTTTGAGTAATAGTTCAACTCATATTCACTTACCCTAATGTGAAATGAGTCAGGTTTGGCAAAACAGTCGCAGGGAAATTAGACCAGAGGGAAGAGGAAAGAGTAGGAGACTGGGGTCTGATCCAGAATCACATGTCTACCAGCCTCCTTCCCAGCTAATAACTTGCTGTGGGCTCCTGGCCAAGACACAGTCTCTTTAGACTTAAGGACTATATTAATATAAATAGTTGTGTAAAACAACTTAACCTACATATTCACAAGGATATTGGGAAGGAAAATAAGAAACCAATATCTGCTTTTCATTCAGTGGGGAAGCATAATCGGTATTCTTACTAAAGAAATATGGGGGAATTGGTGGTATTAATAATATTAGATTTTTTAATGTACTTGATTTTTTTTTTCCTTCACTTTTCAACATAGCAGGCTAAATTCTCTTTTAAACTCAGGCTATGGTAAAAAGACAGAACCATTCAAATCTACTGCAGCTAGCAGTGGGCCAGTTTAAAGAGGAGAGAGTAACAGGAGCACATTGTAAATAAATGGGGCCTGGTGATGTGAAAGGGAGCCCGTGGGGCAAATGCTGCGTAAAAGCTTTGAACCAGGTCTTCCTTACTCAGGGGTTATGGTAGGTAGGTCACAAAAATGGCTTCAGTTCTTCTCCTCTTAAATCTATGCCCTTGCCAGGTAATTTTGTAGTTCTCTCTTCCTCTTGGTCCTACTCTTTGATTCTGAGCTTTGCTTTGGTCAGTGAAATGTTACCAAATACCACTCAATAGGAAGCTTGAACAGTGCCTGCCCACTCATATTTCTGCAGTTACCATGAGGATAGTATGGCCAAACTAGCCTCCTAAGAATGAGACTCACAGAGCTGAGCTGAGTTGCCCAAGCTAAGGCCAGCCTCTACCAGCCAGCCAACCCTGAGATATCTGAGCCAGCCTAGCCAAGCAAGATCAGCTGATCTTATTGTTATCCTACTGAGATTTGGTGGTTATTTCAAAGGAAATGTTAATTGACACAGTCTCTATTCTCCCAAGTTTTCTACCTGGACTCAAACCTAGTGGTCCTGGTGACAGGGAAAACTAACTTGGGAGTTTATCCAAAATACCGATTAGGAGTAGTGGAAACTCAGCTAGGGGTTTATAATCCAGCCAGGAGGGTTCTCAATGGAATTCTTTCCCGTGTGACTAGTTGAGTGTTGACCACTTTTCTGTTTTCTCAGCCACAGGATGGAAGTAGAAATTGGAATGTTGTTCCTTCTTTCCTGTTCCCTTTTCATTTCTGAGACTTTCTTTTCTAAAGAGCTGAAACACAGAAACACAGACAGGAAACTAGAGAAGGCCGTCATTCATGCTGCTTGTTAGAAACGTCAAGATGCACCCGTGTCCCCAAAAATCATTTCCACTGGCCTGGGTTTCAGAAAAGAATCCACCTGGCAATGCAGAAAACGCAAGAAACACACCTTAGATACCTCAGTCAGGAAGATCACTGGTGGGTAGGAAATGGCAACCCACTCCAGTATTCTTGCCTGGAAAATGCCATGGACAGAGGAGCCTAGCTGGCTACAGTCCATGATGTCACAAAGAGTCAGAGACGACTCAGCACAGCACCACCACCCACTCCTTTGAGAGACAGCACCATTCTCAAATAACAGGAAGGGATTATGGTGCTATTATGCTCACTAAAACGCAATTCATTAAGTTATCAATTTTGCAACATGGTTGTTATCAAGTATGTGTTACAGCTAGAAGGAACCTGAGGTATCTGTTAGTTTGGTCTTTCATTATAGAAGAAGCAAAATTCTAGAAAAGTTATGTGACTTTGTTTAAAATAAAATAACCTAAGCTGAAACTCCTTCAGGATTTCAGACCTCAGGTTCAATGCCTCTCTACCATGCTGCTGTGTTTCAGACAGCAGCTCCCAGCCCTTCAGAGGAGAAGAACCCATACACATCAGATGGGCTTTCTGGGTACTACCAGATGTCACTGAATTAAAATTAAGCAGCCTTGTGGCCCACGCCATGCATGATTTATTCAGGGAAACACCAATCTGATAACCAGAAAAAGAAAACCTAAATTATTATTGAACTATCTCAGTAAACATCAAAGGGAGATTCCATTATTAAAATCCAGTGGCCTGTCTTCCTCCCTTCATAACTCTCACATGTAGCCGCCAGTCTCCCTTCCCTCTTTTGTAAACCCCCAAGCTCTGCCTCAAGTCCAGCTCACACAGCTGCTCATTTATTCCCTACTCTCCTCTTTGGATCCGTCCTTCTCCGAACAACTCCAGCCCTTTCCAACGTAAACCAGTTGAAATTCTCGACTTCTGCAGTTCTGTCTCTATCCTGTTTCTGCCTAAAAGACTTGGGAATCTAGTGGGCAAAATAAAATTCTCGTCCGTGGGTGGGAGTGAGAGAGAAGCTATCTGCACACCAGGATGTAAGACCAGGGAGCAGGACTTTGTGTCTTTGATCCTGCTATATACTGATTGCCTAGAAGAATGCTAGTATGTTGTATTAATTAAATGAGTAAATATTTGCTAAATAAAAGAGATGTCACATGCAAGGAAACCTCCAGGAGGTATGAAAGAACAAAGACTATCCAATTTTGTTGTCACTCATGTGGATACCATGGCAGCAAAGTGGCTGGTGTCAGGGAGAGGATCTTATAATCTGGGAAAGCACGTTGTGCCAAAGACATTAATCCTGTTGTCCAAGTAATAAAGTACTGAGTTAGCCAAAAAGTTTTTTCAGTTTTTTTTTTCTTTTTAGATGTTATGGAAAAATTCAAACAAATATTTTGGCCAACCCAATAAAATTAAGCATAAAGGATCATATTTTCATCACATGAGGTTTTCTTGGTAATAGGTGAACACAGGATGGCAGACAAGCCACTGCTGTTGCCCCTCCTTTTACAGTGAGTGAAAAGTGAAAGTCGCACCGTCATATCTGACTCTCTGCGATCCCATGGACTGTAGCCAGCCTGGCTCCTTTGTCTATGGAATTCTCCAGGCAAGGATACTGGAATGGGTTGCCATTCTGTTCTCCAGGAGATATTCCCAACCCAGGAATCGAACCTGGGTCTCCTGCATTGCGAGCAGATTCTTTACCAGCTGAGCCACTAGGGAAGCCAGTGGGTATGGAAAGAAAAAGACATTCCCTCTACTGTAATCTGGAGTGCAAAATAAATGGAGTTTATCATTTCATGGTCTAACAAATTAATGATCACAGTTATTAAAGAATGCAAAATACAAGCTATAATTCTCTGAAAATGACTTCCCTATGAAAATGACCACCTCAGTTCTGTTGCAATATCATCTTCAATTTCTATGTAAAATAAGTTGAGAAAATGTTTAAAAATAATTAGATTCCAGGAAGGCCAATTAGACAAATGCTAATACTATTTAAAGAGGATAATAATGGATAGTTTTGTGACAAGACACAGTACCGGGTGGGGGAAAATCAGAGGAATGCCATGCAGTATGCTTCAACACTGCCCAGCTTTCTTACATCACCACTGTCAATCTCCACAGAGAACTGGGAGTATTTCCTAGCAACGTGACATAATGGACTAGAGTCACAACAGATCCTTCTCTTTTGTCTAAAAAATGTCTCTAAAAAAAAAAAAAGAAAAAATGTCTCTAGATGACCAAGTGTTCCTTCTAAATGGTTGAATCATCGATCTCTGCTTTGGAAATATTTCCTAATTCATTCCAGCCTACCTTTAGTCATTTCCTGTTTATGCCCTCCATGATCTGAAATATCTTTGTACAGTTTTTAAAGTTGTATAAGACTTATTGGAGAAAAAAAATAGTTAACTTTGTTCTCTACTGTCAGGAAAGTATGAAGAATAAACAATGGAAAAACTTTTTAACCACAAAGGCATTTTCTGAAATGATTAGGTAATAAGCTTACTTGGAAATGCTCCCTTGTCTTTGGCATCCAGACTTGCTGATTTAAAAAAAAAAAAATCTGCTTACAATAATAACTTAGTAAATATTCTTCTCATTTTCTCAGCTAGCTTTTGAGGTTTTTCATTTTAATCTTTATATTTGACAGTTTTGCTAGAAGGTGTCTGATGTGAGTTTATTTTTATTTACTAGATTTAGCGTTGATTGTGTATTCCTATCCTGAGGACTCAAGTCTGTTTTCATGTCTGAAAACTCACCCATTATCTCTTCAGGTTTTATTCATCCATCATTCCTTCTATTCTTTTTGTCTGGAATTACTGTTAGACGTGTTGTGGACTCAATATAGCTACTATCTTTCTTCTTTTACATATTTGTTATCTCAATAAGTCTCTATGTGACTTTCTGTGTGAATTATCTGCTCTATTTCTATTCACTAATTACTTCCAACTGTGATCAGTCAAAAATTATTTCTTGCATAGATATTGTCTCAGTGATTATACTTTAGGCAAAGCTGGTCATCAGGTACAAACTTCCAGTTATATAAAAAGTCCTGGAGATGAGTATACAATAGGGTGACTATAGTTAATAATATTGTATTGTGTATTTAATACCAGCTGTTGGTATCAAGCGGTGAGACCAACTCTTACCTTCAATCCCTTTTAATGCCTGATGTTAACCCTCTTGCCTTAGACTCAGGAGCTTGGCAAGACCTCAGGCTCTGTGTTATCTTACAGGAAGATTGCTGTGCTTGTGAGCATTATTTTTAGAAGTCTTTTTTTATTATTATTATTGCTTGCTGGGACACTGCTATGTATTTGGAATGGTGGCCTGGGAAGGGATGTGCTCAAAGCCTGAACATACAGCATCATTTTCATAGAAAGTCAGCATGACTGTTGTACAGACAAGGAAATTGATGTGTAGAGAGACTAGGGGATCTTTTCCTGGCAACAGACAGAATTAGAACTAAATGCCAGGCTACATGTAGTCTGGCTCTACATACAGGCTCTTCGCATTACACAGTGATACTTTAAGTTACTGATCAGTCCTGGTGTCAACCAAAACAAACAATCAGTAGTCAATCTAAGAAAAAAATGGAAAATTTTATTCAAGCCAAACCCAGGAGACAGTCTCTCTGAGAGCTCTGAGAACTCTTCTGAAGAGATGAAGGGGGAGGCCAGTACATATGTGATTTTAGCAAAGGGTACATGCAGTCAAGAACTCATCTTAGAAGATTTTACTATTTTTGAGAAACAGATACCTTAGTTAATGAACAGTATTAGTGCTTTTCTAAGTATGGGAAGATGCAAGAAACTGGGGTCACAAGTCTGAAAATACCTACCTCAGGGCCAGTTCTGTCAGTCTTCCCAGAGCACAAAGTATCTCATCCTGATCTTTGCCCTGAAGTCCTTTCAAGGTGTATTATGTCAGTGACCGCATGGCTGATGACTTGATTCTTACAGAACTAGATAATGGGTAACATTATTTTACAATCTCCTCCAGCCTTTCTGTCTTAATTTCAGACAAAATTTGGGAGGCATTTTGTGGTAACTTTGTCCCATGGGGCTAAGAATGCTCATTCCCAAATTAGGCGAGGATTTCCTTGATAGGTCACTCATGTGCTGTTACTGGACAGCACACGAGTCCAGTAACAGCACACGAGTTAAAGTAGCCAAAAGTCTCTGGACCACCTGTCTTTCTAGCCTGTTCTGGTCCAGGAAATGTTTCCTTTTTGTTGCTTCTTCCCATATCTAGAGTTATAATATTACAGCCATTGATCTTATAGAGCTGGATATTTGATCATTTCACATCACCAAATCATTCATTTTATCTGAGGCTCAGCCATGTGTTTAGTAATGTAAGAAACAGTCTTGTAAAATAAGCAGAATGCAGGTAACGTAGCCAGTATAGCATTAATAAGCTCATAAGTATTTATGCTAAGAACTTACCTTAGGTGTGGTGCAGTGTATAGCCCGGCTATCTGACCAGTCTGTTCTGCACTAATCGCAATTTATAAGGGAAATATTACATTGGCTGCACCTACAAGGCGAGTGGTGAGTCATCATGACCCCTTATATGATAGAGAAAGAATGTTGTCTTCTAAGGAGTTACATGACTGGCATCAGAAGGAGAAAACTTGATCTTTATGCTTGAGCATGTGTTTCTGCCCCTGGGGAGTGTGATTAACACATACTGTGGATTCATAATACGCATGAGAAGGAAGGAGAAGGCCCAGAAGGGCAGAGAAAATTTTTATGTCTGAATTTTCCTTGTCTTGCCTTAAACTGTGAATTTCTATTTCGTTACTTGGCATTGTACTAAGATGTATGTATGTGTGTGCTATGGTAGGGTATGGCCAGCTTTCGGAAGATATCTAAAACAAGGTTTTCTGAACTTAAAAGCAGCTTATCACTTCATTGGAAATTACAAAACCTGATGTCTGAAACAACAGCAGAAGAATTAGAGTCAAATTATGGAGTATTGGTTAAATAATGATAGAAATTGAGAGAAATTGGTGGACAATTTGGGAAAATTGACACGAGCAGATTTTTAAAGAAAGGATAGATTTTAACTAGTGAAGGGAAAGAGATATGAGGTAGGAGGAAGAGACTAGAGACCAGACAGAGGTAAAGAAGAGGGAATAGCCAGCTGTAGGCACCTCAGCAGAGAAGGGAGTGGGCAATGGAGAGCAGAGCCCACCCTCAGGGAAAGGAGCCCACCCAGAAGCGCTGAGACTTCCTAGATACGTGGAGAGGGAACATTCACAGTTGCAATTATTAGTTCTTCTAACCCTGGAGGGAAAAAAGAGAGAGGATCCATGATGGAATAAAAACAGATTTTATCTGTCATGTTGATTGATTTGATAGTTAGAGACTTAATTATCCTAAAAGTCTGAGACTCATATATGTTTATCTGAATAAAGCAGAAATACGCTGACTATTGCTATTTCTAAAACTTACAAGCCTTCAGAACTTACACACAATCAAGAGGCAGTCAAGCAGTCAAAAAACAGAACTTTTTAAAAGCCTGTGTACTGGAACTAGGGCCTCTGAAGCTGTTTGTTTGTTTGTTTTTAAATAGCAACTCTTAAATGAGTTCAGTAAGAAAGTCTGTTATTTGTGCAACTATTAAGTTCATTCAAACTGCTGGATTTTATAGGATTTTTGGCTTAATTGATCAGATACTGTAATGTTAGGACAAAGTATAGCTAGTTACCCACACCAGTTTTACTGAAATTTTATAGAAATTGAAATCTATCACTCAACCTTTTATTTTAGGTGACATTATGTAGTAAGTTGGAGAAGGAAATGGCAACCCACTCCAGTACTCTCACCTGGAAAATCCCATGGATGGAAGAGCCTAGTAGGCTACAGTCCATGGGGGTCACAAAAAGTCAGACACGACTGAGCGACTTTACTGTACCTTCACCCTTATATAGTAAATATAATTGAATTCTTTTTCACTTTAATATCATGTAGACAATATAAGCAAAATAGAATGTAATAGATAGCCAAAAGATTATAAAATCTATATATCTATATATAATGTATATAATTTTTATTTTTTTGAGGAACGACTATACTGTTTTCCAGAGTAGTAAACCAATTTACATTTCTACCAACACTGCACAAGAGTTCCTTTTTCTCCACATCCTTACAAACACTTACCTTTGTTTTTTTGATAAGGGGCATTCTAATAGGCATGAGGTGATATCTTATTGTAGTGTCGATTTGCATTTCCCTGATGATTAGTAATGTTTAATTACTTTTAAATTAAAATAATGTTTGCACCTTTTAACATACCTGTTGATCATTTGTATGTCTTCTTTGAAAAGAATATCTATGCATATCCTCTTTATTTTTTAACCACACTGTTTTTGCTACTGAGTTGTAGGAATTTCTTATATATTTTGGATATTAACCCCTTGTTAGATGATTTGCTTATTTTGATCAGATACTGCAATGTTAGGACAACATAAAGCTAGTTACCCACACCAGTTTTACTGAAATTTTATAGAAATTGAAATCTATCACTCAACCTTTTATTTTAGGTGACATTATGTAGTAAATTGGAGAAGGAAATGGCAACCCACTCCAGTACTCTTGCCTGGAAAATCCCATGGATGGAAGATTTATTTATTTTGCCATGTAGAAGCTTTTTAGTTTGATTTAAATCAGTGGTTCCACTTACTGATTTTTGCTTCTCTTGCTTGTGCCTTTGGTGTCATATCCCACCCCCCACCACCAAAAAAAAAATTGTTGCCAAGACAAATGTCAAGGAGCTTCCGCTCTTATTTTTTTCGAGGAGTTTTATTGTTTCAGCTTTTACATTTAAATCTTTAATCCATATGAAGTTAATTTTTGTGAGTGGTATAAGATAGAGATCTGGTTTCATTCTTCTACATGTGCTTATCCAGTTTCCCCAACACCATTTATTGAAGAGACTATTCTTTCTCTTGAGTATTCTTGGCTCCCTTGTCAAATATTAGTTGACCATGTATGTGAGGGTTTCTTTCTGGCCACTCCGTTCTATTCCATTGGTCTGTATATCTGTTGTGTATGCCATACCTAACATTCTTATTACTGTAGCTTTGTAGTAACAGTTTGAAATCTGGAAGTGTGATATCTTCAGGTTTGGTCTTCTTTCTTAGGAGTGCTTTAGCTGTTTGAGATCTTTTATGGTTCTGTACAAATTTTAAGATTGTTTTCTCTATTTATATGGAAAATGCTGTTGGAATTTTGGTATGGATTGCATTGAATTTATAGATGGCTCTGGGTAGTATGGGCATTTTAACAGTGTTCTTCCAAATGATAAACATGGTATATCTTTCCATTTATTTGTGACTTTTTCAATTTCTTTCATCAGAGTGTTAGTTTTCAGCGTACGGATCTTTTATTTCCTTGGTTAAATTTATTCCTTAGTATTTTGTTATTTTTGATGCTACTGTAAATGGAATTGCTTTTTTTGTTTTTCATATATTTTGTTGTTCGTATATAGAAATACTATATGCTACAGCATTCTTCTGCATTTTAATTTTGTATACTGCACCCTTATTGAATTCATTTATTCTAACAGTTTTTTGGTGAAATCTTTAGGATTTTCTGTATATAAGATCATATCATTACCAAACAGAGACAATTTTAACTTCTTCCTTTCTGATTTGGAGTGAATAAACAAGCATATTTGGCATGGAGCTCAGTTCTCAGGGGTTCCATCATACCTTTCCCAAACTTAATCCCCAATGTTTTTATATTTGGAGATTGGGCTTTGGGGAGGTGATTAGGTCACAGGGCAGAGTCCTCATAAATGTGATTAGTTCCCTTATAAAAGAGACTACAGAGAGCTTCATTGCTCCTTTCATTGTTGGAGGAACTGTGAAAAAGAAATGTTGTTGTTTAAGCCACCCGCTCAATAGTATTTTTGTTACAGTAGCCAGAGTGGACTGAGATAACTATCTACTAATGAACAGGTATGTGTGCTAAGTCAGTTCAGTCGTGTCTGACTCTTTAAGACTCTGTGGACTGCAGCCTGCCAGACTCCTCTGTCCTTGGGATTCTCCAAACAAGAATACTGGAGCGGGTTGCCATGCCCTCTTCCAGGGGATCTTCCCAACCCAGGGATCGAACCAATTCTCTTACATCTCTTGCATTGGCAGGTGGGTTCTTTACCACTAGCGCCACCTGGGAAGCCCCATTAATGAACACACCAGCACAATGTCCTATAGAACATGTGACTCAAACTTACTGAAAATGTCTTTGAGTGAACTCACTCCTTAAGTGGCGCGAACACCCCTTTCTTGAACTTTAAGATCTCTACCAGTCCTTTCTTTGAATGCTGGGAAAGAAACCTACGGTTTTTGAATCTAAGGTTATGATTGGGCAGGAAGTCTGGGAGCTTCTGATAGAATCTCAATGCACTCAATGAATCTTAGCAAGTTACCCTTAAAAGAATAAGCTTCTCTTCCCCATTCACTTCCACCTCAGTCATCTCTAGAGAGTCACTGAGGACCCTAAGCTAAGAATTTATACAGCCACAGTTACAGCAGTGAACCTCAAAGGTGGTCTTCATGCAGATAAAAGAGAAAGTTATTAATTAAATGAATAATGGTCAGCTTCAGGTCCAATTTTTTTTTTCCCATTTTGTGGATTGAGATCATCTCAACCCTTGAAATGTTTGTTCTTTGAAGGATGTCAGGTACACAGTTACTCAACATTTGGACAATGAGAAGTCTGTCTGCTTGGCTTGCCCTGTGCTGTTTCTTGAATGCTGTTTACGCTCCCATGAAGAATTAATCCACACTGAGTGATCCAGACTTGGAGAAATGTCCTGCTGGGGGATGTAGTGGACCCCGCAGTGAGACCAAACCTCTGGGGAGGGGCCAAGGTTTCCTGAAAGGTACATGAAAACTGACCACACATGCATGTGTGTATATGTATACACACAACACATCTTTATCCATTCCTTGTCAATGGGCATTGAGGTTGTTTCCATGTCTTGGCTGTTGTGAATAGTGCTGCTGTGAACATTAGGGTGCATGTATCTTTTTGAATTACAGTTTTGTCCGAACATATTCCCAGGTGTGGGAGCTGGATCATATGGCAATTCTATTTTTAGTTTTCTAAGAAACCTCTATACTATTTTCCATAGTGGTTGTACCAACTTACGTTCCCACCAGCAATGTAGGAGGGTTCCCTTTTCTCTGCACCCTCTCCCACATTTGTTTGTCGGTTTTAATTATGGCCATTCTGGATTGGTGTGAGGCAGTACCTCATTGTAGTTTTAATTTTCATGTCTCTAATAATTAGTGACATTGAGCATCTTTTCATGTGCCTACTGGCCACCTGTTTGTCTTCTTTGGAGAAATGTCTGTCAAGGTCCTCTGTCCATTTTTTGATTGGGTGTTGGGGTTTTCTGTTGTTGAGTTGTTTGAGCTGTTTGTGTATTTTGGAGATAAAGCCCTCTTCTGTCGCATCATTTAAAAATTGGCCATTACTCACTCCCTGAATCCCCACCTCTGAGATGTACAAGCACAGACACGTTGTTTAGCTTCTATTTGCCTCAGTTTTTTCATCTCTGAGGTGGGTGTCATGATTGTATCTACCTCACAGGGTTTGGTGAGTACTGAATTATTTAAGGTAGAGAACGCACCCAGAAGTTCTTGGCACATAGAAAGCACTTGATGAGTAATAATTACTGATACTAATTATCTGTATGTTGGAGATAAGAGACACCTAAGAGAAAGGGAACCAGGTTGGGACCAATGTGTACCAGTGAGGGGAATCTCTTGAGTGGTCGAATTTCTTGGGTTATGATCAGCATGCTATTCTGTAATTTTTCTGAATTACCTATAACACTTCGTTAAAGCTGAAACTCCTGCAAAGTCTGTTATAAGTTAGGGGTGTTATGGAAAATAAAGTGTCAGGACAATCAAGGAATCACTCTCTGCCTCTGCCACAAGACAGAATGGCTCCCTCTCAGGGGGACTGAGTCAGAGTTCCAGGAGTGAAGGGCAGAGGGTTTGGTCCATGGGGGAGCCAACAGCCTCCAGAGAGATCCTCGATAGTTACAGGCACAGGAGAAGTCCTCAGGCATTCCAGATTTGCTAGAGGAAACTGTTGGAAAGAGGATGGTTGGAGTGGGTAACAGATGCTTGGGTTACCTGGAAAAGATTTTCTCCACATTTCTTGTGTTCCCAGCTGCCTGGCCATGTGAGTTCACAAAGCATTTAAGAGCGAAACCTAGCCCAGGACGAGTGTTCAGGTCTTCCCCACGCAGTGAGATGGGGGTGATTATGGGCAAATCCTACTGTTGACTGGAACTCATTTGGGCGCCTGAGAACAATGGAAGGACTGGTGGTGTGGCTCCCATCAGGATCTTCTCCCCTCCCCCACCCCAAGTTAGAGAACTGTTCCTCCAGCCAGCCATCAGGTAGAACCTTGCAATGGTCACAACACAATAAGTTATTTCTGCACCTTTGTTTCCAGCTGCAGATTTATTTCCACTTCAGAATCTATTTGTAGAAGTCACGAGACTGCCACAGGTGCCTCACACTGTTGAGTAGAAAGCCCACAGGAAGAGGACAAACGGAGGGACTCAGCTGCCCCCACCTCCTCAGACAGGCAGAGGACAAGCCAGGCAGACCCTGGAGGTCAGCTGAGTCCTTAGGGGGACAGGAAAGGCCAGGGTCAAGGGGAAAATAACACAAACCCTGCGTGGGGGGCTTCCAGTAAAGGCAGGGAAACACCATGCCATTCAAACGAAGACCCTCCTCCAGTCCCTCTCCTTGCCTAAGAACACCACATCATTTGTTAGAAAGTTTGCCTACTGTCCCCAGTAGCAAAGAACAGATAGAATTTTACCAGCAGGAGCTCAGAAACATGCTAAGAGCAAAAGGTGAAGTGATCTGGGGATTAGGGGTTGATTTTCAGCCCAAGACACAAAGCCAGCTCAGACTTCTGAATTTTTCCATCCTTGTTCACATCGCAGTGGCGCAAAAGAATCTCCCGAAACTTATCAAGGTCCACCCCTCTGATGCTGGGCTGAGGACAACAAAAAATAACATGTCAGTAAGCAAGTCAGTGGCGGTCCCACCCTTTCATGCCACCCTGCCCCCACTCTATGTCTACTAAACTTAGGGGACACCCAGCCTTCTGGGAGCGCCTCCCTGAAGACAGGCCTCCAGGAAGGATTCCATCTCTTCATCCCACCAAATACTGCCAAGGACTAGTTTTCTGCCACCAGGTTCAATTCTCATCCTGTTTCTTCAGGTCAGAGAATGTCTGTTCCCTCATCACTTCTCTGCGGTTTGTACGGAAAACCTGCCTTTTTCACAACCACAATAAAGATATTTTGCCTTAGAGCAGAGTATTGTCACCAAAATTCTGTCTCACTACAATGATGAGAGAAGGCGCGTTTATTAACTCCCTGCGGAGATACTGAAATCTCCCTCTAGTTTTTAAAAGGGTAACAATGAATTAAAATCTAAAGAATTATGTTGTTGAGCCAGATAGACCCCATCGGATTTATTCCAAGGAATATTTCAGGGGTTAAGAAGGAATTGTGATGCAGGTCAGCTAGGAAAATGTTCTAAACTCAAAGGCCTGCAAAAGTGAACAACAGTGGATGGAACTCAATGATTCTTCCCAGATTATTTAACCCTCACAATAACTTTGGGAGGTAAATGATTACTCCTTGTTTACAGATTAGAACACAGAAACTCAGAAAGAACTGAGACATCTTGCCATGCCAGAAGTTGCAGGAACATTTTTGATCCCAAGTCTTTTGTCTCCAATTAAGTACTCATTTCACCAGTTCTCACTGTTCTCATGGGGAATGGCTGGCCTAATGAAAGCCATATGAATGGTGATGAATCTAAATTTAAAAGTCAGCGTCTGAAGAGAATGGAAAAACCAACTAATCAGATTTCCAAACCCTTTGATATTCAAACCCTTCAATTAGTGGACTAGTTATGAGTAAAGAGTTCGCAGGGTTTGATTTCAGGAACTCGCAGAAACATTTCCCATCACCTAACCTCACCCCTAGGTTAAGCTCTAGGAAACCTGCAATAGGAAACAAAACCTTTCATTCTACAACTAGACAGCCATGTTAAGACAAGCCAATCTGCACTGTCCCACAGGGTAAATGACTGACACCAAATCCACCCTGATAGAAGGTTTTAACAGAGAGAAGGGGAAATAACAGCAAGAACTGGGAGCCAGATGGCAGAGAGCAAGAAGAAAAAACACCAGAGTGGGGCAGGATTCTGGGAGAATCAGGAGGGGAAAATTGGGGGCCAGAAGCTAAACTTGATGGACTTCACTTCTCTGCCAATAATCTCTTGAGTGATTGGACGAAGAGGCTAAGGCATAACCCATTGTCTGTAGGTTCTCTTTGTTGGGTATAGCTCCCTGGGTGTCAGTGCCAAGCAGGTGTAGAAGTGGCCCCAGGGAATGTGGCCTAAGAAGTTCTGAAAACAGCAAGCTACTCTGTGTCACTCCATATTAAAGGCTCATTTGCTGCACAGTTACAAGGCAAGGGTGTTTGGTCTTCAGTATCCTCAAACCACTTTGGCTACAACCCTTTCTGCAGCAAGTGACACCCTGTCTCAGGATCCTTTTAGCACTCTTTTGAAAAGACTCAGGTGGTAGTCATTTACATATTAGCAAAAATTAATTTGCTAAGATATTTATGCAATAACCAGGCTATTCTAAGTGCTTTTTCCCTCCTTAACGTGTTGCCTGCAAAAGAATTATTCCTCTAAATGAGTTGGAATATTTTTGAATGTGTGGAAGTATGTGTTGGGGAGGCACTTGTGGGTATGAATGTGGGTGTATGCAAAGGAAATTTCTTTGGACCTTTTGAGTTGTGTTTTTAATGCTTGATAACTTACTAGGAGTCAGGAGAACTGAATGACACTGCTCAGAAATGCTTGAATCACAGAAGACAAATCATTTGAAACCACTGAGGGCCTCTATTTTAATAACAAGTTGCCAATATAAGTGCATGCAGTTTCCCCTTCTAAGGTCTCTATGTGTCCCCTCTTGCCAGCCATCTTCTTGTGAACAACAGAAAAGCAGATGGTGTATCTAGCAGGGAAGAGAATAAACTGTTGAGACCTAGGGGCAGGACCTCTCATCGTCTCCAGGTAGATACCTTGGTCATCTCTGGCGTCCCTTTTATATGGCTTCTAACATTATTGTTCACATGTCTACTTCTTGGTGGGTGCTTAGAATCTTCAGTGTCTTGCCTTCCCACTTTCTAGTTTAGGATGTAGATTGTTTTGTTGGTGTTGATTGTCTTGCTGTGCTAAGTGAGCTATGCTGCTGCTGCTAAGTCACTTCAGTCGTGTCCGACTCTGTGCGACCCCATAGACAACAGCCCACCAGGCTCCCCCGTCCCTGGGATTCTCCAGGCAAGAACACTGGAGTGGGTTGCCATTTCCTTCTCCAGTGCATGAAGGTGAAAAGAGAAAGTGAAGTCGCTCAGTTGTGTCTGACTCTTAGCGACCCCAGGGACTGCAACCTACCAGGCTCCTCAGCCCATGGGATTTTCCAGGCAAGAGTACTGGAGTGGGGTGCCATTGCCTGTAGTCTTTTAAAAAATCTTGTGCATAAATTATGGTGTCTGCTCCCTCAGGGACTTGCTGTCTCAACACATTGATGGAGAACAGGCTTGGGAACCGTTTTCCAGAAGTTAAAGAAAAGGGTGATCTGGTAAATAATCTTTTTAACACAAATTCAACCTATGTGTCATACATGACCGTACAAGAATTAAAAAGCTATAAAATAAGTGTGCTTAAGTCATGTCCAACTCTTTGTGACCCCATGAACTGTAGCCTGCCAGGCTCCTCTGTCCATGGGATTTTCCAGGCAAGAATACGGGAATGGGTTGCCATTTCAGGATTATTGTAAACATTAGGGATTCTGTCCAGAATTTATGTTTAGAAGTTGAGCCAGCCCCCTGCTGACTCCATGGCATGTTCTGAAAATTGCTTTTAAAATAAGTTATTGGCTTAAAACAGATATTGGCTTAATTGCCTTGTGGCCCTTTCTTATAAAATGAAAATAAAGAAAATCCACAGGAGATGGCTCTAGCTAATGAAGCTGAGAAATATCAGATCTCAATGGTCTCAGTGTCAGGGTCTCAATGACCCAATGGTCATATTTGACTACATCTTTCAAATTGTGTGGTGAATATTTTTTTAAGCAACATGGAAGACTAGAAAGGTCCAATAAAGAAAGGCTCCTTCAATCATCTGGCTTCAGGGGAGAACATTAGTAACTAATTACTGTGTACATACTTTGTAGCTCAAGAGATCAGCTCCTATAAACTGCTTTTGTATTACAGACCACAATCTGACCCAGTCCTTAGAAACCAGCTATCTCAGGTTGTCTGGTACTAACATGGAGAAGTTCCAATAGCCTCACAGAAATAGAGTGGCAAGGACAGAAATGATGGGGACACTCTGATTTCCCATAGTGGCAATATGAGTCCATTAAAAAGTGAGACAGACTTCTGCTTCCACCTCAGATTTTTAGATGGTCTCAAATTTTTTCCTTCAATTTTCTCTAGAGAATTACCTTCTCTGCTCTGTTGCTGGTTTAGGTTTTACTTCCATGGTCTCACATTAAACTTTGGAAGCCATTGCCAAACCCAGAGATGGCTGAAAGACAATTGAAAGAGTCTGTAAGGATCTGAAGCCTCTGGGCTCGACAGGCAATTAGGGGCAGTGGCTCCACTAGAGAGAAGGCCACACAGCTCTGGAAAACAGGTTCCCAATCCCCTTTATTCTAGCAAAAGCAAATTAAAACTCCAGTTAGACAAGGCCTTCTGCTGTGCAGCTTTAATGTCCCATAAAAAACTGCTCACTTTCTATGACAGAAATCATTCTGGTGTTACATAGATAATGAGTGAAATGGGATTTTTCCCTTAGCAATCAGTGTATAAAGGGCAACACCACACCAACACCCAGCAACTGTTCTGACTGTGCAAACACTGGTGAAATCTCCGACAGGAGCAACATGTGAAGGGCACAAAGAAGGGGCAAGGGGCCAGTTGAGTGGGATTAGTAAGAGTTAGGAGTTATCCTCATTAGACCTCAGAAATAAAAAAAAGTCTCATCCATACCTGCTTAACTACAATATGTAAACTTTCTGGAGATTTATGCTGAAATCAGTATCTGGGCATTTTCCCACTGCAAAACCCCACAATTCTAATCAGATGTTTAAGAAGGTCTGAGACTCCAAAAACAGTTAATAATTGTTGCTACTCTAATTTATTGCCACCTAGGCCAATCAAGAAATGATCCTTGTGTCCTATACAAACCTCAAAAGCAATCCCTAAGGATATTATGCCTAAGGTCACAAAGAGTCGGACACAACTGGGTAACTGAACTGAAGGATATGAAACTACTAAATTCAGTGGCTACACAGTCCCATAGAAAAACACCCACGTAAGAATTGAAAATATCTGGATTTTTCCTGGATCATGCAGCTAGTCAATACAGTTCATCAGGATCTCAGAGGAGATTACTTTTTCAAACATTGTTTACCCTACATGGAACAGCTCTGAGATGTAGATATGATCTAAAGTACATAAATCCCAACCACTGCAATGCCTGCCTAAATAAAATAGCCATCTTAGGCTAGGTGTTAGAGCAGCCTGCTGCAGGGTTGGGGGCACTGAGTGCAGCGATGCGTGCATGGGACCTTTTGAAGGAGGTTGCCATTATCTTCATGACCTCCACCATAGTTTGGTCTCAGGTCAAACAACAGGAGGCAACACAACCCTGCCCATCAACAGAAAAGTGAATTAATGATTGACTAAGCATGGCCCTGCCCTTCAGAACAAGACCCAGTTTCCCCCATAGTTAGTCTCTCCCATCAGGAAGCTTCCATAAGCCTTTCCTTATCCAACAGAGGGCAGACAGAATGAAAACCACAATCACAGAAAACTAATCAACTGATTACATGAACCACAGCCTTGTCTAACTCAATGAAACTATGAGCCATGCTGTGTAGGACCACCCAAGACAGACGGGTCATGGTGGAGAGTTCTGACAAAACGTGGTCCACTGAAGAAGGGAATGGCAAACCACTTCAGTATTCTTGCCTTGAGAACCCCATGAACAGTATGAAAGGGCAAAAAGATAGGACACTGAAAAATGAACTCCACAGGTAGGTAGGTGCCCAATATGCTGCTGGAGAAGAGTGGAGAAATAACTCCAGAAAGAATGAAGAGGTGGAGCCAAAGAGAAAGCAACGCCCAGTTGTGGATGTGACTGATGATGGAAGTAAAGTCCCATGCTATAAAGAACAATATGGCATAGGAACCTGGAATGTTAGGTCCATGAATCAAGGGAAATTGGAAATGGTCAAACAGGAGCAGTCCCCTGGTGTTTAAAAAAAAAAAAAGCGGGGGGGGGGGGAGAAAATCCCAAGTATGGAATTTATTATAGGAAATTAAATGTTTTAGTTACTCTAGTAACCAAGTCCATAGGAGGAAGACTTTCTGTAATCAAAAAATAAAACAGCAAGGTGCTCCTTTGGTAAAATGGATGACTCTCAAATGATGCTAACAAGAAGCTCCTATGGGGGCTTCACTTAATTGGAACTACAAATGATCTCAAGAGAGGAGAGATTTGTTGGGTTTCACAAAGCTTAATGGCTTCCCAGGTGGTGCTAGTGGTAAAGAATCTGCCTGCCAGTGCAGGAGACATAAGAGACACAGGTTTGATCCCTGGATCAGGAACATCCCCTAGAGAAGAGCATGGCAACCCACTCCAGTATTCTTGCCAGGAGAATCCCATGGACAGCAGGCTACAGTCCATAGGGTTGTAAAGAGTCAGACATGACTGAAGAGACTTAGCACACATACACAGATGATCAAAGTTTGTTAAATAGGCTGCATCCCTAGATTTTCTGCATCATTTCTCTTTGGCCCTACTGATTCCCCCCAAATAAACAATGGAATAAAAACAGCAGGCCCAATTCCTGATGAGAATGATCTGTCTACACAGTCTCATGAAGTCACCTGGACAAGCTCCATCATGTCTTTGACAAACCCATCCACTTCTGGGCCTTCTAGGGCTCCAGTTTTACTCTGAAAGATGAAAGATCCAATCAGCCAAATATAATTTTAAGTTAAAAAGCTTAAAGAATAAATTACACAAGTAGACCAAATCAGTATTCTTTTGTGACTGCAAACAAGTTTGGAAATGGCCTGTTCTAACATGTTGTTCTAACAGTAGTCTTTAGTTCCTTACTGTGACAAATAGCATTAAAGACTATACCAACTTTATTTACTTCCCAAATACCAGGACTCAGTTCAGACTAGTGCTAATTACACGTTCATTGACCCTTTGAAGGACATATTACCATTTTAAGATTTTGCTTTATGATATAGCAATGATTTAATTATTATCAAAACACATTTTAAATTCAAGAGGCACTAGATTGAGCATATTAGAATTATTATATGGTTCATGTATAAAATATTTTTTACCCATTTTAGAAGAATGCCTATAAAAGTACAATACATATTAAAATATTTCAGTATTTTACTTTCTTCTCTAAAGTTTCAGTTATGACAGGTTATCCATTTTCTTCAAGTTTTTTTAATCCTGAACCTTTAACATATCATTAAAAAAAAAAATCCATTTCCTTAGTGTGTTTTACCAGACACTAGTACAGTAATTGCTATATGCCAGGAACTCCTCTAAGAGCTTTACAAACATGAATTCACTTTCCCCCTATTTCTTTAGATTGGGTGTGGTTTTTTTGTATAACTATTTGCTTTTGTATCTGAGCATACTAATATAGAGACCAAGAAGGAGAAACTTTCTTTTAGTTTGGATATAAGGCACAAAAAAAGAAAAAACTACTTTATTCTCTTCTCCATCAATACTCTTATGTCTATTTTTACTTAGTTCTCAAAGTTTTACTATAGAGAAGCTAAGGGTGCCTTGACGTAGCAACACACATGTGTGATTGCTGTTCATTACACAAGGTTAGGGTCTGCGAGTAGGATGACACCACATAGGGACTAAACAAGCTTCCTACCTAAAGATGGCCAGCATAGTATATCAAAAAGGCACACTTACAACATCATAGTGAGCAAAGATTTTCTCAAAGTCCCTTTTTCTTTCTTCAGAGGAACAGGCCTGTGTATGGAGAAAGTAGTATGTCAGTCAGTAATGTGAAACTTCTGTGGTACCATTCCTCCAGGGTCTTAGGCAACTTTTATAAACTTTGAGTCAACAATCCTTAATCTCTTTTAATTCCAGCACTGAGCTTTGTCAGTCTCTAAACTGAAGGTAAGAGAATTACATGCCCATCTTCCCTCCCTCTGAAATCTGTGGAGAAACATAAATGATACAAACCCATCTGGAGAAGTGTCACTACTTACATCCATTTTAAATTGGAGAAGGAAGTTTTCCTGAAGAGCCAGAATCCTAAACAGGAAAAAACCCAAAAACAAAAAATGTAATCCATGTGATGATCTTTCAGCTCTCAATTAGAAGTAAAATGTATAATTCAAGTGTGAGGAAAGGACAGGCAATTTCCAAGTTATATTCTGCAGAATAGGATATGTGCTTGGAAAACAGGAATTTATACAGTACAAAAATTAAAGAAGGGAAAGACTTTCACAGGATTTAGTAGTCACCGTAGACATTTAAAAACTCCAGCAAGATTGCAGGTACAAGGTCATATGCAAAATTCAGTTTTTCTATATATTAGTAATGGCGAATCCAAAAAAGAAAGCAAGAATACCATTCCACTTATAATAGTATCAAAAAGAATAAAATTCTTAGGAAAAAGTATAAGAGACCCTTAGACTTAGTGATTTTTTCCAACATTGATCTATAGTTTTCAAAAACGACCTAAATATTATTGCAGCCATGAAATTAAAAGACGCTTGCTCGTTGGAAGAAGAAAAGTTATGACCAACCTAGACAGCATATTAAAAAGCGAAGACATTACTTTTCCAGCAAAGGTCTATCTAGTCGAAGCTATGGTTTTTCCAGTAGTCATGTATGGATGTGAGTTAGACTATAAAGAAAGCTGGGCACCAAAGAATTAATGCTTTTGAACTGTGGTGTTGGAGAAGACTCTTGAGAATCCCTTGGACTGCCAGGAGATCCAACCAGTTCATCCTAAAGGAAATCAGTCCTGGGTGTTCATTGGAAGGACTGATGTTGAAGCTGAAACTCCAATACTTTGACCACCCAATGCTGGGAAAGATTGAAGGCAGGAGGAGAAAGGGACGACAGAGGATGAGATGGTTGGATGGCATCACAGACTCAATGGACATAAGTTTGAGTAAACTCTGGGAGTTGGTGAGGGACAGGGAGGCCTGGCGTGCTGCAGTCCATGGAGTTGCAGAGTCAGACATGACTGAGCAACTGAGCTGAAATATTGAAGGACATCCATGATCAGGAATTAGACTTAATATTGTTAGGATGGCAATATGCCTCAAATTTATCTGTATATCCAACACAATTACTATAAAAACCCCAGGTGCCTTTTTTGAAGAAATTGATAATCTGATTTTGTAATTCATGTGGAAGTGCAAGGGATTTAGAATACCCATAACTATCTTGAACAAACCTTTGAAAATCATTCCTGATTTAAAGACTTACTCAAAGCAACAGTAAGCGAGATAAGGTGGAGTGTACAACATAAGATGTAGCACTATCATAGGGATAGACACGTGGATCAATGGAATAGAAAGACAGTCTAGAAATACACCCATACATTTATGGTCAATTGATTTTTGCCAAGGTCATTGAATGGAGAAAGAATAGTTTTTAAAGAAATGGTGTTGTGGCAAATGGATATCCACATAGGTTCCTACCTCATACCATATATAAAAATTAACCCAAAAGGTATCAAAGGCCTAAAAGTAAAAAACTTAAATAATAAAACTCTTAGGAAAAAACATAAGGATAAATCTTCAGAAGCTTAGATTTTTGCAGTGGTTCCTATATATGACACCTAGAACGGAAGCAACCAAAACAAAATTCTGTAAAATTAAGCAAAATTAGATAAATTCAGTTCAGTTCAGTCACTCAGTCGTGTCCGACTCTTTGCGAACCCATGAACTGCAGCACGCCAGGCCTCCCTGTCCATCACCAACTCCTGCAGTCCACCCAAACCCATGTCAATTGAGTCAGTGATGCCACCCGACCATCTCATCCTCTGTCGTCCCCTTCTCCTCCTGCCCTCAATCTTTCCCAGCATCAGGGTCTTTTCAAATGAGTTAGCTCTTCGCATCAGGCGGCCAAAGTATTGGAGTTTCAGCTTCAAAATCAGTCCTTCCAATGAACACTCAAGACTGATCTCCTTTAGGATAAACTAGTTGGATCTCCTTGCAGTCCAAGGGACTCTCAAGACTCTTCTCCAACACGACAGTTCAAAAGCATCAGTTAGATAAATTCAGTTCAGTTCAGTCACTCAGTCGTGTCTGACTCTTTGCAACCCCATGAATTGCAGCACGCCAGGCCTCCCTGTCCATCACCAACTCCCGGAGTTCACCCAGACTCATGTCCATTGAGTCAGTGATGCTATTCAGCCATCTCATCCTCTGTCCCCTTCTCCTCCTGCCCCCAATCCCTCCCAGCATCAGAGTCTTTTCCAATGAGTCAACTCTTCGCATGACGTGGCCAAAGTACTGGAGTTTCAGCTTTAGCATCATTCCTTCCAAAGAAATCCCAGGGCTGATCTCCTTCAGAATGGACTGGTTGGATCTCCTTGCAGTCCAAGGGACTCTCAAGAGTCTTCTCCAACACCACAGTTCAAAAGCATCAATTCTTCAGCGCTCAGCCTTCCTCACAGTCCAACTCTCACATCCATACATGACCACAGGAAAAACCATAGCCTTGACTAGACGAACCTTTGTTGGCAAAGTAATGTCTCTTCTTTTGAATATGCTATCTAGGTTGGTCATAACTTTCCTTCCAAGGAGTAAGCGTCTTTTAATTTCATGGCTGCAGTCACCATCTGCAGTGATTTTGGAGCCCAAAAAAATAAAGTCTGACGCTGTTTCCACTGTTTCCCCATCTATTTCCCATGAAGTAGGCCTCATCAAAATCAAAAACTTTTGTTCTTCCAAGGATACAATCAAGAAAGTAAAAAGGGAACATATACAATGGGGGGAGAAATTTTGCTAATATCTGATAGTATCCAGCATATGTAAAGAATTGCTACATATGCTACAAAGAATTGCCACACATTGCTACGTATTTTAATTTCCAATAAAAGGAAAATTAACCCAATTTTAAAGTAGGCAAAGGATCTGAATGGACATTTCTCCAAAGAAGATGTACAGATATCCATGAAAATATGTACAAAATCATTAGTCATCAGGGAAATACAAATCAAAATTACAGTGAGGAACACACCCACTAGGATGATGCCAACAATCAGTGCTGGTTAGAATATGGAGAAATTAGAACCAAACCTTCGTACAGTATTGGTGGGAATGTAAAATGGTGTGTCTACTTTGGAAAGCTGTTTAGCAGTTTTTCAGAAAAGTAAGCACAGAACTACTATATGAATCCCGAATTCCACTCCCAGCTATATAACCAAGAGAATCAAATACTTATGGTCACACAGAAACATGTACAAGGGTGTCCATAGCCTCATTATTCATAATAGCTAAGTAGTAGAAGAAATAACCTGCATGGTCATCAACCAATGAACATATAAACAAAACAGTATATACATACAGTGAAATACTATTCAGGTATAAAAAGGAATATCGATACATGCTACAGCATGGATGATCCTTGAAAACATTATGCCAAGTGAAATAGCCAGACACTAAAGACCACGTATTGTATGATTCCATTTATATTAAATGCCCAGAATAAACAAATATATAGGAACAAAAAGTAGATTAGTGGTTGCCAGGTACTGGCGGGAGAGGGGAGGAGATAATAATTCTTAATGTTATGCAGTATCTTTCTGCCTTAGTGAAAATGTTCTGGAATTAGGTAGTGGTGATGGTTGAGCAACCTTATGAATATACTAAAATACACTGAACTGTACACTTTTTTAAAGGGTGAATTATATAGTATGTAAGTTATATTCAATAAAAGTTACCTATTTCTCTTTTCTGCATAATTTCAATTGTACTTCAGTGGAATTGAGTCAGTTTCAAAAGACTAAAACCTTGCATTTATGTTGTATTTATAATCATGAGTTTATATATAGCGAAAGGTAGAAAAAATATAACAATTTGGAAATTTTTGCTTCTCTGGGTGTCCAGGGTAGAGAGAATTAAATTAAGCCAAATAGAGAGTAGAACATCCTGGGACTCAGCAAAGAATACTGTTTTCATCTATTTGTTGACATCATATTTTAGAGTTTTTAGACATTTTTTTCCTTTGGAAAGAAGCTTGTATATAGAGTAATAGGGCTTCATTTCAGAATTAGGGATAGAGAAAGAAGATTCCCATGAATAAATATTTTAGGACTTTTTTGTCATTGATTTTGTTCCTTATTGCTGCTGTAACAAATTACCATAAACTTAGTAGCTTAAAACAACACAAATTAATATCTTATAGTACTGGAACTCAAAAATCTGAAATGGACTTCACTGGTGTTTCACGGTGTTGACAGGGTTGTATTCCTTATGGAGGTTTTAGGGGAGAATCTGTTTTCTAGCGTTTTTCAACTTCTAGAAGCTGCCTGCATTCTTTGGCTTATAGCCCCTTCCTCTACTTCAAAGACAGCAATATAACAAATTTCTCTGTGATTCTGATCTTCTGCCACCTCCTTCCATGTTTAAAGGACCCCTGTTATCATATTGCATCCACCCAGATGTTTCAGAATAGTCTATTTTAAGGTCTGTTACTTAGCAACATTAATTCTATCTGCAACCTTAAGTATCTTTGCCATGGAACATAAGATATTCACTGGTCCTGGGAGATCAAGTCTCACCTTTCAGAAGGGAGAGTGTGCTGTCATTAAACTCCTAGGAATGTGTTTCTGAATCTTTGACACCACTTCCATGCTACTTACCTTGCCAAGTCATTAAGATCCAACCGGCCATCTTTATTTTTGTCAAAGATCTTCATCTGGAATGCAGAAGGGGAAAGGACTGTAAGAAATACGTGTAATGGGAATTCATTTTGAAAGTCATTAAAGTGCTTTGCTAGTTTGTTCTTCTGATTATATATTTAAATTGGCTGAAGCTGACTCATAGGGTCTCTTCCTACAGAGGATAGAAGAAATATTTTTTCCATGAAGGCAAAAGTAGCTGAGGAGGATATGATACAGGAGAAAGTCTCCCTCTATAAGCCTCAGAGGACTGTAGGAAGGAAGAGAGACAGTGAGGCAGAGATGAGAGTGAAGTAGACAGATGTGTGAGCTCACTCTACTGGAAAGGGGTTCTGGAGGGAGAAGGGCACCGGCTACAGAAGGACAACACTGAGTGTGGAGAGTTGCTGTGGCTTCGCTTTCTCTGGACACTCTGAGATCCCAAGGATTTGGATGCTGAGTCAAGGACTAGTAGGCCTTCCATGGAGGCAGCTGAGTATGAGATGGTGTGGGTCAGAGGATGGGGGTGGGTCGCTGAGTCAGCAAGCTGGAAGAAGGGTGTGGCAGAGAATTAGTGGTCTGCATTCAGCAGGAATTAAAGGATGGCTTCAACCATGAGCATCTGCAAGGTAGCAGCAACTGTGTGGTCAGGAGGCATCACCCTGGAAACCAGAGCACTGTATCCAGGGACCTGGACTCCTCCCCTTCACCGTGAGGTTCTCAGGGCCACTTTTCTCTCCTTACCCACCTTGATGTCATTTTTAGAGAAGGGTCTGGCCGAGAAGTCTTAAGATGCCGAGCTCTTCCTTACTCAAAGAGGCTGTTTAAATTTATTAGATCAGACTAAGTTTTAAACAAGATAGGATTAAAAATTAAAATGGGGAAGACCAGATTGGTTTAGGCAAGGTAGAGGAGACACATTTTTTTACATATCTAAGTTGTACTAGAAGTAGATTTTGTGACTTAGCAACATTTTGGTGGTGTAGGATATTTCTAAATATATCCTTATGAGGAGGCTGTACAGGGAAGAAGCAGTGAGATAATCTGAGGATAAATCTAACAGATTTTTACATTAAAAGCATATGAGTC
The DNA here is from genome assembly GCF_055505025.1 of Bos grunniens. NCBI lineage: Eukaryota > Metazoa > Chordata > Mammalia > Artiodactyla > Bovidae > Bos > Bos grunniens. Next base: position 33,779,728 of record NC_141187.1, read on the forward strand.
CTTCCTTCATCTTTCCTCACTCTCGAAATCAAATTTATTTTTACTATTTGAAGTGAATTTGAAATCCCATTCTCCCCAAACCTGGGCATCACAAATGTGCATTACAAAATTTATTAAAACACAGAAGCCATCTTGAAAAGATAGAATAGTTGCTAATCTGGTTATATGAATTTTTTTTCTTTTTTTTTTTTTGCTTAATATATGAATTTATCAGGATTTTCTTCCTCCCCAAATTCAATTACAAAAAGATCTCAGAAAATGACCAATTTATAAGACAGAGGGGAGAGTAAGCTCCTAGTAATTCATGATCTCAGTAACTGAGAAAGCTGTTTGTAAATAGGTTTGTACTAACTCATGGAAGTACATTTGATGAATTTTGAATGTTTGGCAATTTCTGTAGCAGGCAGGGGACAAAATAGTTTCTTAATTTTTAAAACTCTAATAGTGAACTTTTGTAGAGCAGCCAACGCTTCATACTTTATTTCATTTAATCGTCACCACATTCTTAGAAGAAATAGATGCACGCCATACAGGGAGAAACTGGAATTTAGCAAGATTAATTTGTCTAAGAAAGTAGTAAGATTTGAATCCAAGCTTATCTGTCACAAGAACTCTTTCCATAAACCAGGCTCTTAGCTTTACAGGCTCTGGACTTCTCATGTTTAATGTAGTACATGCTTTATTTTTGGTTATGAAAGAAAACATCTGGTGCCATAGATTATGCCAGAGATGTGGTATTTACTTTTTCTGATTGCCCTTCTTTCTGTGAGAAAGCAAAAAAAAAAAAATTCTATTTATGTGAGTTTCCCTCTGACCTTTGTGGACATTTGCTCATGGTACAAGTCGCTCATGGAGGGCTTTGGTGGTTCATGGGGGTGGCAATGGGGACAGGATTCCATTCTGGGGACTTCCCTGGTGGTCCAGTGGCTAAGACTCCCATGTTCCCAATGCAAGGGGCCCAGGTTCAATCCCTGATCAGGGAACTAGATCCCACATGCCACAACTAAGAGTTCACATGCTGCAACTAGATCCCTCATACTGCAAGTAAGCCCCAACAAGGCCAAACAGTAAAAAAAAAAAAAAGATTCCATTTTCATCCCAATGTTTTTCAGTACTAAGTACATGAAAGGTTCTATAAAGTCTCTAGAAATGGAACACAATGACTTACTGACACACTCCTTAAAATTCTGTAGGCCAGCAGGTCCCCATCTTAGGCAAAAGACCCCTCAGAGTCTGTAGTTATACCCAGCATTCTCCTAAGATTGAATAATAGCTTTATCTTAATTTTTAAGATCCATATAGATGCCATCTGGTGGGGGTTTAGTCGTTAAGTCGTGTCTGAGTCTTTGTGACTCCATGTACTGTAACCCACCCAGGCTCCTCTGTCCATGGGATTTCCCAGCCAAGAATACTGAAGTAGGTTGCCATTTTCTTCTCCAGGGGATCTTCCAACCCAAGGATCAAACTCATGTCTCCTGCTTGGCAGGTGGATTCTTTACCACTGAGCCACCTGGGAAGCCCCAGCAGATGCCATAGTGATTGTAAAATACAAATTCATTTAAAGCCATTACTGGGTTAATCATAACTTCTTACCAGAAACAAGAGATCCAAGGTATGACTACAGTCTATGAATTTTTTTTAACAATTGTTAATTGATAATTTGAGATAGAGTGCAAGGTCAAAAATATGTAGATAGTTCAGAGCAAAGAGTACAAAGTAAAAGTCCTTCCTGTCCTTATTGTAGAGATAATTACCATTCATAGACTGTATCCTTCCAGAAAATTTTTAAACATTTTAATATACCTCTCAATTTTTTTTTTTTTGGACAAATAGGACCACATTCTATGTATTATTTGCAACTTGCTTTTTAAGCAATATTTTTGGAAATCACTCCTTAACAGGTGTTTTTGTTTCTTTGTTTACTTAAAAACAGATTGTCATTTTTAAAAAGTCTGAATATTGTTGTCATATACACTCTCAAAAAGGATTTAGAGCCCCTTCCCAGGTTACTAAGTCAAGAATTGTATGTTGAATAATTGGGCTTCCCTAGTGGTTCAGCACTAAAGAATCCACCATCAATGCAGTAGACACAGGTTCTATCCCTGGGTCAGGAAGATCCCCTGGAGAAGGAAATGGCAGCCCACTCCAGTATTCTTGCCTGGGGAATCCCGTGGACAGAGGAGCCTAGCAGGCAATAGTCCATGGGGTCGCAACAGAGTCGGATATGACTGAGTGACTAAAGAACAGCAACAGATGTTGAATAGTTACCATGTGTCTAACAACATGCAAGGCACTATGAGAGACTCTCAAAAATCACTAAGGTGGTACAGGCTTTTAGGAGCTTACAATGTAATTGGAGCAGCAAAAATGAATATCTGAAATAAGATTCAGCATTATCTCCTTGACACTGAGACAAAGAAACAGAACAATGTGTTAGAATACTGAAGATACTGAGAAAGGATATGGGACTTCAGATAAGTCCCGAAGGAGGGGCAGCTTGAAAGGTGGAGATTCACTGGGCTGAGGAAGATCCCCAATGAAGCAGGTCTGTGGGGGAAGGTCAGAAGGTCAATCCTGGATATGCTAGGTTTGAGAGGCATATTGGGCATCCAACTGGAGACATACATTCAAGTACGTGCAAGCAGCTCAGAGAAGTACTCTCAGTTAGAGCTATAAACTGGAGGAGGTCACCATTAGCTGCTTTTTAAAACCATGAGACTGGGTAAGGTCACCAGTAGCATAATGGTGGACATGGAGGAGAAGAGATTTCAAGAGAGCCTGGCAGGGGAGGGATAAATTTGGATTGGAGTGTGAAATAGACACACGACTGTATATAAGTTGAGAGCTCCAAAGAATAGCAAAGAGAGATAAGAAAGCCTACCTTAGTGATCAGTGCAAAGGAATAGAGGAAAACAATAGAATTGGAAAGACTAGAGATCTCTTCAAGAAAATTGGAGATACCAAGGGAGCATTTCATGCAAAGATGGGCTCGATAAAGGACAGAAATGGTATGGACCTAACAGAAGCAGAAGATATTAAGAAGAGGTGGCAAGAATACACAGAGGAACTGTACAAAAGGGATTTTCATGATCCAGATGATCATGATGGTGTGATCACTCACCCAGAACCAGACATCCTGGAAAGTGAAGTCAAGTGGGCCTTAGGAGGCATCACTGTGAACAAAGCTAGTGGAGGTGATGGAATTCCAGTTGAGCTATTTCAAATCCTAAAAGGTGATGCTGTGAAAGTGTTGCGCTCAATATGCTAGCAAATTTGGAAAACTCAGCAGTGGCCACAGGACTGGAAAAGGTCAGTTTTCATTCCAATCCCCAAAAAAGGCAATGCCAAAGAATGCTCAAACTACTGCACAATTGCACTCATCTCACACGCTAGTAATTTTGACATCTCCTCCATGTCAAAATTCTCCAAGCCAGGCTTCAGCAATACGTGAACTGTGAACTTCCAGATGTTCAAGCTGGTTTTAGAAAAGGCAGAGGACCCAGAGATCAAATTGCCAACATCCGCTGGATCATCAAAAAAGCAAGAGAATTCCAGAAAAACATCTATTTCTGCTTTATTGACTATGCCAAAGTCTTTGACTGTGTGGATCACCACAAACTGTGGAAAATTCTGAAAGAGATGGCAATACATCATCAAGACCAACTTACCTGCCTCTTGAGAAATTTGCATACAGGTCAGGAAGCAACAGTTAGAACTGGACATGGAACCACAGACTGGTTCCAAATAGGAAAAGGAGTACATCAAGGCTATATATTGTCACCCTGCTTATTTAACTTATATGCAGGATACATCTTGAGAAATGCTAGACTGGATGAAGCACAAGCTGAAATCAAGATTGCCAGGAGAAGTATCAATAACCTCAGATATGCAGATGACACCACCCTTATGGCAGAAAGTGAAGAAGAACTAAAGAACCTCTTGATGAAAGTGAAAGAGGAGAGTGAAAAAGTTGGCTTAAAGCTCAACATTCAGAAAACTAAGATCATGGCATCCAGTCTCATCACTTCATGGCAAATAGATGGAGAAACAGTGGGAACAGTGACAGACTTTATTTTTTTGGGCTCCAAAATCACTGCAGATGGTGACTGCAGCCATGAAATTAAAAGACGCTTACTCCTTGGCAGGAAAGTTATGACCAACCTAGAGAGCATATTCAAAAGCAGAGATGTTACTTTGCCAACAAAGGTCCAACTAGTCAAGGCTCTGGTTTTTCCAGTGGTCATATATGGATGTGAGAGTTGGACTATAAAGAAAGCTGAGCGCCGAAGAATTGATGCTTTTGAACTGTGGTGTTGGAGAAGACTCCTGAGAGTCCCTTGGAGTGCAAGAAGATCCAACCAGTCCATCCTAAAGAAGATCAGTCCTGGGTGTTCATTGGAAGGACTGATGTTGAAGCTGAAACTCCAATACTTTGGCCGCCTGATGTGAAGAGCTGACTCATTTGAAAAGATCCTGATGCTGGGGAATATTGAAGGCAGAAGAAGGGGAACGACAGAGAATGAGATGGTTGGATGGCATCACCGACCCAATTGACATAAGTTTGAGTAAACTCTGGGAGTTGGTGATGGACAGGGAGGCCTGGTGTGCTGCTGTCCATGGGGTCACAAAGACTCGGACACAGCTGAGCAACTGAACTGAACTGTATGTAAAATAGATAACAAATAAGGACCTACTGTGTAGCACAGGGATCTCTGCTCAGTATTCTAATGGCCTATATGGGAAAAGAATCTAAAAAAGTGTATAACTCATTCACTTTACTGTGCATCTGAAACTAACAAAGCATTGTGAAAAGTGAAAGTGTTAGTCACTCAGTTGTGTCCAACTCTTTGCAGTCCCATGGACTATATCCTACTAGGCTCCTCTGTGCATGTAATTCTCCAGCTAAGAATACTGGAAGGGGTAGCCATTCCCTTCTACAGGGGATCTTCACAGCTCAAGGATAAAACCCCAGTCTTCTGCATTGCAGACAGATTCTTTACTGTCTAAACCAACAGGGAAATCAACTATATTCCAATAAAAATTCAAAAAAAAAAAAAAAAAAGCCCAGTTGTGTCTTAGGTTGGCTTGGATCAGAGACCTAGGGAAGGAAGCAACTGGAAGTTAGATGCTATAATCCAGGCATGAAGGACAAAGAATGAGAGCTTGGACAGGGTAGAGGATGGGGATATTCTCTTTGTGTGACACATTCTCAGATTTCATTGTTTTTGCAAAAGTTCACATTCCATGCTCTAATTAGGTATATGAGTTTAGTATGTCCCACATGTATAAGCTTACATTTTTAAAAGCTCAATATTACCTAATAATATTCTATTCAGGCAGCTAATCCTCCCCCCTGCCAGGTGCTAGCAGCCCCTCTTAATTAGGTGTCATAATTGAAATTTGTTAATAGTTTCCCTCCTTGTACAGAACACTAATTAGGAGTTTAGGTGAGACAAGGTTGCAGACCTTAGCTCTTCTCTTCTGATTGGATGTTCTGCCTTGACTTGTTCATTGTTCAGGTTTCAAACAGTTTTCAAATACACCAATCCTTACTTGGGTCAATTTGAATTCATTTAGTAGGTTACATCTAAATAAAGCATTTAATGCTAAACCTTGGAACCACTTCTTTAATGCAGTGTTGCTCTGACTGTGTCCATTGCTCAGTAAAAAGCCATTAAAGCAGCAGTAAAGTGATTTCACACTTGGTGTATCACTTAGTTAAAGCTCAGATTCTCGGAGTCTTTTTAAGTGTTGAGTTTCTAAAAGTTAGTGTACCCAAAAGTCTTTAGGGAAATGTAAAAGACCTTTTTAAAAAAACAAAACTGTAGCCCAGTTCCCATATCTGTTCATTGGAAAATTATAAATTGCCTCTGCAATTTAAGAAAGAAAAATGAAATAGATGAGCCTGAATCTCATTAAACTGGTCTGATTTTCAGGGTAAACTCAGACCCTTGGGTGGAAACTCTCACTAGATTCTTGGACACTTATCTGTCTCACCAGTGCATAAAGGACCAATGAGGGGTCATCTGGAGTTTGATTGATCATGGTCCTATCCTCATGGGATAGTTTGGAATAAAAATGAATGCTTAACTGTAGCATGCTTGAGCAGAAGCAGCAAGGGGTTTAAACTATGAAACAGACACATAACGTGAATAACAGGACAGTCTTGGTCCATGGACATCTCTCAACCTAGATACTCAAAAGTTGGTTAAGACCGTACAGATTCCCCTCAGCTGCTTCTCAGGACTCTCAGCTTCTGGATCTAAGCTCAAAGTCATCAAAAGTGTACATTGCTGTTTATGTCTTCATTTCATTGATTTTCCTCAGGTCAGGGCATTCCGTTGTAAGGGCTGCCAGCCTGAGGTTTCTTAAATGTAAACCGTAAGACTGCGAAGAAAAGAGCTTTGGGCAACTAGGGTTGCAGGGCTGATGCCGATGAGCAGAATCTCTTTTCAGCCAAATATCGGCTTTGTAAACAGTCTACATGTCTCCTCCCTGCCTGCTGCTGCTGCTGCTAAGTCGCTTCAGTCGTATCCGACTCTGTGCGACCCCATAGATGGCAGCCCAACAGGCTCCGCTGCTCCTACCTCTTACGATGGGGTGTTTGACTGAGGTGACTGACGCCTGGGGCTTTATGCAGCCACAGTTCACTCTTCTTCCCTTTCTCCCTTCCCCAGTTTAATCAATCAATGTTCCTCTCTTCTCCAGAACAATTTTGTAGAACCCATTCTTGTTTCCCTTTGTCTTTCATTGCTTTGTTTCCTCTTTGGTGTTTAATAAGATGTCAGTTTGCAGGATTGTTTAGGTACTTCATGAGGAGAAAAATCAACTTTTCTGGGTAATAAATTCTGTTTTGGCTGTCAGAGCTCCTGTATTATCTATCAAAATATTAAGAGAATCCTAATCTCCTAACATGGCCTTTTCCTCACCTTGCTCTTCATTTTATTCACAGGGATTTGTACCTCTTCTTGATTTCTCATAGAGCTTAACCCTCCTTCTTTTGAAAATTTTCAATTTTATAATTCAGCACTTAGACTTTCAGTCATAAGTGTTTCAGTCTGAATACAGTTTAAAGATAGATTGGGGTCTGGGAATTTCCACTCCATCCTTATCATCTCTGACCTGTAATCCTCAGTTTTTTCATTTATAAAATAGATTATTTATTTAAATACTTATTTCATAAAGTTTGTGTAAGAATCAAGTGAGATGTTTGAAAAGTGCTTTGCACAGGGCCTAGCACAAAAGGAAGTCTCAATTATTGTGATTAAGATATTTAGTACCAGAACAACACTGGCAGTGTTTCAATGAAAATAAAGTACTGCATGTTAAGGAAGCATCTTTTAAAAGTTTAACTTTAATTCTGTTCACCTACCTTTTCTTTTTTTAAAAAAAATTGAAGAATAGTCGATTTACAATGTTTCAGGTATACAGCTAAGTGATTCAGTTATGCCTATATATGTGTATATATATTCTTTTTCAGATTCTTTCCCATTATAGGTTGTTACAAGATATTAAATAGTTTCATGTGCTATACAGTAGGTCCTTGTTGTTCATCTGTTTTATATATAGTGGTGTGTATCTCTTAATCCCCAATTCCTAATTTATCCCTCCCCTGGCCTTTCCCTTTTGACCACCTAACTTTTCTCGTCCTGCTTTCCTAAAGTTCTAGACTTGCTGCTTCATTGTAATGTATCTTGTTTTTATTATTTTTTTAATCAGGAAAACTTTTTAAAAATAGTTTAATTGCATTTTAAGGTGATGTCGACGTATTTAAGGACTAAAGGGAAAATTGGACTCAGCTGCTACTTACGGGTAGATACAGTATGGCAGTGACATGCCCAGCGGGGATGGAAGGGAGGGACCAGAGTGAATTTTTGCTCCTTTTCCCTTTGTTTTTTTAATCAAATTTTCTCCCAGTTGGAAAACTCTATAAGGTCAGAGACCATATCTTTGTTGGTAGGTTGTCCCTAAATAGTTGTTGAAGGAGTGAACTCACATCTTTGTGTGAACTAGTTTACCAGATCACATTCTAACTGGAGAGAAAAGCATTAAGAGAGCGGGGGTTTTGGTGAGGGAGCGGGTGTTCTCCGTCACTGTGAGACCCTACCCCTCAGACCTGAAAAACCACTTCAGACTCAAGAAAAAACACAGTGACGTGACTTCCAAGTCCATGAGGACAAATCCTAGGCTTGTCCTGCTCCGATTGTCTTTTCTGGATTTGCTCTGCTCAGTCTCCTCAGCTGCCTGTAGCTCTAGCCGTTACTCCTATAGATCCTACTTGCCGTCATCAGCGTGGGGCTCCCATCTCCCTGTCTGTCTCCATGCACTGGGCTCAGTGTGGCTTATCCCCACTCTCTGGATGACTCTGTGATGAAGGATCCCAGTGAGAGACCTAAGGATGGAGCCCAGCACTCCCAGGCACCCTTTCTGGTTCTGCCCTGGAGGATCTGGGTTTGTTTTTTTTTTTTTTTAATTTCAATTTATTTATTTTAATTGGAGGCTAATTACTTTACAATATTGTATTGGTTTTGCCATACATCAACATGAATCCGCCACAGGTTTTAAAAAAGGAAAGAGAACAAGGAGAATTTCAGAACACAAAACACCGCTGGAGGATCGTCAGATCTGCGCAAAATGCTGCTATGTGCAGTATGTAGTATGGAAGACACCCCAAGAGGGAGCAGGAATCACGCTGGGGCTGGAGGGTCATGAGGAACACACATAAGAGAAGCAGGAGGATCCCAAGGGCAAAGTTTGCTAACACTGTCACGGTTTATTCCTAGCTGTCTATTAGGTAATAACAGAATTCATTAGGGAGTCCACTGTGTGCCAGATTCCACATGAGGGCTAAGAACATGCAAATAAGATGCCACCTTGCCCCAGATGAATCACAGGCTAGTGGAGTGCAAGATCCGTAAACAGTGTCAGTGTCACCCTTGACTCTTAGCTGTCTGATCAGGAAATCCTACTGATTCCATCTTCAAACAGATCTAGTTCTCATCTCTTCCGCTTCCCAGCCCTGGTCCAAGCTGCCATCCTTTCGCCTGGATGAAGGGGTGGCCTCTTAACAGGTCCCCCTGATTCCCTCCTTGCCTGTTTCAGGTGTGTTTCAACACAAAAGCCAGCTCATGGCATCCTCTGCTTCAAACCCTCCGTCTCCCTCCAACTAAACCACCAAGTTCTCAAAATGGCCCCCAAAGCCTGACTTGGTCTGGCCTCTGTGTCATCCTTTCTTACTCTGCTCCAGCCACACTGGTCTCCTTCTGTTCCTGGAAATCCTAGGCACACCTCTGACCCAGAGGCCCTGCTTGCTGCACCTTTGGTCATTTCTCAAGCTGCATCATCTTGAAAGGCCACCCCTGACCACCCAGTTGAAAATCATACCTTCTCCCCAGTCTCCCATCCTAGCTGCCCTGCTGGCACTATCTGGTCTACTGTTTAATTTGTTCCATTGACACTCATTACCTTCTATCATGCAATGTAATTTATTATTTATTATGTTTATTATTAGTGTCTCTGTTTTGCTCACTGCTGAATCCTTGCTGACTAGAATAGTGCCACAGGCATAGCAGGTACTCAATGGATATTTGCAAAGTGAATTAAACAGATGACTATGATGTTAAGACATTGAAATACACAAGATACTATAGGAGCACAGAGGAGAAGCACTTGGAGCCACTATAGAAGAAGATGATGGAAGAGGGCAAAATGTCTAACTAAATTTTGAAGGATGAGCAAGAACCAGGTGGAGAAAAGTAAGGAAAAAATAGCTGAGCTATGTTTAAAAGTCAGAAAATAGTGGCTTAGTATTCTAGTTGGAGGTGGGAGGAAGCCCCTCGGAATTAGGGTATTCAAAGAAATGCTAGAAATCTGCTGGGGATTCTTAGTGCAAGCATTTCACTGCCTAAGGTCTGCTTTATAAGTTAATAAAAGCAAGGTAACAATGGCCAGAGCTAACATAATATTAAATCAATGTTGAAAAAATGCCCAACTGGAAGAGTAATCTCCTTGTTATTCTCTCTCGCAAGCAGTTTCAGTCTAATTTCGTCTTTCAGAGTATTCATGCTATTAGAGAGTTTCACAGAAACCTAGGACAAAAGGAAACCAGAGATACACGGGTAGGTGGGAAATTGCTTCCTGCTTCTCAGGGATTTCCCGCTCACTCTTTAGCGCTAAGCCTGTCAAAGGATTTCAAACAGCATTATGCATGCTATTTAAACAGGTCAACATAGTAGGAAGCCAAATTATTTCCTGGCCTGGGGTGTGAGTCTGTCCTGAGCATCGGCTTAGCTCCCATCCAGGCCACTTCTAAGTTGTCATGGTCAAGACCACATTCTTCCTTCCCAGAGCCTGTGCCCTTGGCGGAAGACAGCATTCATAGTTGTCGGGATACAGAGTGAGAGCCAGAAGATCCAGGGCTGAAAGCCAGGCGAGCCCAACTTCCAGTTTAAGTGGTGCCTTAGGCTAGACAACTTATCATTTCCCAGTTAATCAGATTTTTAGAAGGAGTTTAGGAAATTAACTTGGTGATAGCTTAGTCACTTACCCTTTCTAAGCCTCAACCATCAGATATACAGAATAGCAGGAACAATGCCAAGGCTATAGAAGAGTTGTTAGAAATAATACAGTATTTGGAAGCATCGACTAAAGGCCTAAATAGGTCAACCTTGTAGTACACATTTTAGCAAGGATCCATTACTCTTCTCCGTGATATTAGCCCTGATGGTTCACCAGAAGATTCAGTAAGATGAGTCTGTTTAAGAACTCTTACTATAGTAAGTATAGCAATTGCACAAGCAATTATACCTTTACCAGTAGTTTTCTTGCTTATTAATTAAGAAACCTGCAAAGGTTGATTGGAATGAAGCACACATTTGGGGATGGGAAGGGATTTAAGGGAGACAAAAGGTAGAGAAGCCAGATTAGATTCAATACAGATTATTATAGAGTAGCTCTGGGAGAAAATCTTCAAGCTAGGAACTGAATGAGAATGTGAGAATGAATTCACCAAAGGTAACTTCTCCTACTTCACCATTTTCCAGGGAGCTTTGATGCTAAAATAATCTCAGGTCATTTAGGATATGATTGCATAAGTGGCAAAAGGAAGTAATGACAACAAGGACTACAACAACGCTACAGGCAGAGCTAACATGTATTGAATGTTGGTTATTTCCTGGATACTCTGCAAAGCACTTCATATGCATCCACTCACTTGCCCTCGTAGCAATTAGGTATTATTAATCCCCATTTTTCAGCTGAGGTAAACAATAGACCATTTCTCAAGGTCATACCTATAGTTGGCAAAGGTGGAATATGTATTTCCCAGCTTTCTGACTCTCCATTGCCCTAAACGAATGTACTAAATGAGTAGAATAATCCATGGGGGGCAGGGGCCGGGGGTGGGGTGGGGGACAGAGGGACGGGGGGTGGGGGGGTGGCTCCCGTGTGTTTGGTCCTGGTTGTCTAGGTCCACATTTCCTTGTTTCTGTGTGACTTGGATTAACCTCAATAACTTGAGATTACTGACTGGTTCTTAGTAACCTGATATTAACTGGTCTCCCCAAGGATAGGTGAGCAGCTCTCTTTCGAATGCATGCAGTCTCATCTCAAGAGAGAGACTGCTGCTACTGCTAAGTCGCTTCAGTCGTGTCTGACTCTGTGCAACCCCATAAACGGCAACCCACCAGACCCCGCCGTCCCTGGGATTCTCCAGGCAAGAACACTGGAGTGGGTTGCCATTTCCTCCTCTAATGCGTGAAAGTGAAAAGTGAAAGTGAAGTTGCTCAGTTGTGTCTGACTCTTAGCGACCCCATGGACTGCAGCCTACCAGGCTCCTCCATCCATGGGATTTTCCAGGCAAGAGTACTAGAGTGGGGTGCCATGAAGGTCTCTTCATGCATTTGTCTAGTCTGCAAACACTCACAGAGACCTTAATTTTGTTCCAAATGCTGTTTCTGGGCCCTGGGGAGACGGTGGGGAAGCTGTCTTCATAGAGATCGCATTGCTCAGTTACTCACCATGGTGCCAGTATATTCTTCCAGCTTAGCCTCTGAAATGGCCTTTTTGTGGTGGAGGAAGAGGTCTCGGAGGAAGTTCTGTGAGATCAAGAGAGGAGCCGCATTTTATCTAGTGACAAATAAACCTAAAAATCTCAAGAGGCTGTTTTTTAAGAATTGTCATTTGCTTGTTTTAGAGAGGAAATGTAATGCTTTTTATCAAGCAAGAAGTTCAAAATGCAGGGCTGTCACAGTTTGAAAGGAGCACTGTTTAAACGGAACCCAGAGAACAGCTTGAAGCATAAAAAGGTGTCATAAATCCTCAATTATGTCTTTCCTGGAGAGAGCAATCAGTGTCACCTACAGTTTCTAAACCTTCCAAACACGAATCAGTTTTTTAAAATTAGCAAATTCATATCCATGTTTCTTGGAAACACAGAAATCAAGCTCATGATACACACATATCAAATTCCCAGGGATGAGCTAACCCGCCGTTCGCCCGAAGACAGCTCCCGGCAACACTTACACAAAGTTCAGCAGCTGATATAAAGCCACTGCTGTCAGCATCGTATTTGCGCCAAATCTGAAATACATAAAAGCCAATAATCCATTTATCCTCAGATAATTTGGGTTCAAGTTATGCTGATGTCTACTAAGGTTCAGCATCTGATAACAGTACTTAACTGGGTGCAAATAAAACTATGTGGAGAAGTTTAGGCTTTCTTTGGTGACAGCTCTTTTGGGGCAGAACTCACTAGAAATGACTCCCTGCATTCACTTACAGCCACTTAGAGAGGACCACAGTACTCTCACTGAAAGGGAGCTCTTGGGAAGTTTGGAGTGGAAAGATATGAAGGAATGGCCTTCAGTGGGAGAAAATATGGCAGAGTAAGAAATCTTCTTTGTACTAAATTCCTAAAGATGCAGAGCCCTCTAAAAACAACTCTTTAAATATGTAGCTCAGCTGGCAAGAAACTGAAATGACAGAAACTAAAGTCTGTCCTGGGTACATCTCCTGATTTCTGATGAGTTAGCCTGTAGCTTTATCAGGATACTTCACACAAGGTAGTGTGTGTTTGTATAGCCCCGCAGGCTCCTCTGTCCATGGGATTATCCCAGCAAGAATACTGGAGTGGGTTGTTATTTCCTCCTTCAGGGGATTTTCCCTACCCAGGGATCAAACCAGTATCTCCTGCATTGGCAGACAGATTCTTTACAAGGCAGACAGCAGACAAATCCCTGGGACCACCCAAGGTGGGAAGTCAAACTGAAACACCCAAATAAGACTAAAACCCCAAACAGCAATAACCATAATGAAAAGGTGAACTTCCCCTAAAAAACTGCATGGCAGAAAACATCCCTAAGGAATCTTGCCTGTGTGGTCTTGGCTCTGGGCAAAGGGAATAAAACGTCTCTGAAAATTCCCAGTAACAAGCCAACCCTTTCATTAGTTCAATAACAGCATTCATCCAGCTGAAGATACAATTACTTAAACTGGAAGACAGAAGAGCTCAATATTTTTAAGGAAGCATTGAACTGCTTTCTTTAGTAAATGGTGTAATTTTGACCACCTCTGATTATTGCATATTAAAGCCTCACAAGTTGGCAAGTTCCCTAACTCCTATACAAAATGAAAAAGTAGCACTAAGGTGTTTCATTTTGTTTTTTTTAAGTGACAGATTTTTCCATTGATGTGGAATGGGTTACCTGAGTCACCAACTGCAGGGACCTTAGTTCTAGACCAGAGCCAGAGTCCTAGCTAAATATCCTACAAGGATAGTAGGAACTACTGATGCTGATGTTCCCTGGGAAGTGTTCAGAAACTTTGCTCCTTTCAGTCCCCGTCACCAATATTTCTGCCTGAATCTAGCCAGTCTTAGAAAATCAACTGGTTAAATGTGATTTATATCCTAATTTTAATGGTATGAATATATCAGAACTAAGAATGAGAATTTCAAATAATAAAAAGTTTACATGCTTTTTTTATGCTGTTCACCAAATATTTTCCATCGAAATTATCTTGTAACTTTACTACAACTAAACTACTGGAGAACCAAAGATCTTTATGTGACTGCTACACATGCCATCTTGAAAGAATGAAAGCAAAATAAAGAGGTTTCCAGGCAAACCAAAGCAGGGTTTATTACCATCAGATTCTCAGTAAAGGATATACTCCAGGTAGGAAGAACTCAAAGAAGGAAAATTTAAGGTAAAAAAGGAATGGTGTACAAAGACAATGGGAAACACTTGGGTAAATGGCAACATAAAATCTTGTTAGCTTAAAATTTATGGGATTAAAGAAAACAAGCTAAAACTAATATTCTGGATGATAACGGCTAGTGAGTTGATTGATACATGCTAACACTAAAGTATCTTAAGGTCCTGTAGTTCAAGGGGAATATAAATATATTAAGGTAGAATTTCTTAAAATACGTGTGGTAGTAGTAGGTTATAACAAATTTAATTTTAGAAAAAGAATTCAGGTTTTCAACATATTTTTTTTTTAAGTTGGATACAGGAAGAGAAAGATCTTTGCAGAAGAAATTGACAAACTAGAAGGGAGGGAGGAAAAATGGAAAAAGTTAAACAAAAAAAGTTTCCATAATGCTATTTCCTTTTCCCATTTCTCAAGATTATTCAAGCCTATATAGGCCTAACATTTTAATACTTTTTTACTTATTGTAAAATGAAATCATATTCATTGTACAAAATTAATGAAATACAAAGAGAAGAAAACTCTAATCTTCAGAAATTTCCACCCCAGAGATGATAACTTATCATTTTTGTGTCTTTCCTTTTCATTATATTTCTGTTATATATGTGACATAATGAAGGGGAGGTCATAGAGGCTATATACTTCAGTGGTCTATTATTTTTCATTTAAAACTTTCTGTGAGCATTTTTAAGTACAACTGAAATTATTTTCAAAATGTCATTTAAATAATTTATAAATAATTGTGATTCTAAGATGGAAAATGCAAAAATACAAAGAATTAAAGATCATCTAAAATCTTATGCCTTAAAAACAACCAATATTTATCTTGCATGTATTTACCCATTACCTTAGTTACACTGATGTTAAGGGTAAATAAATTTTTAAGCAAAATTAAGATCATATTGTTTATATAATCTTGTTTCATAACACTGTAATGTATTTCCTTCTTGTCATTAAATATTCTTTGAAAACTTGATCTTCGGTGATCTGTAAAATTCCACAATGGGGTTTTTCTTTCTTGAATCTCCAGGCCTAGAACAGTTTCCAGCATAATGCAGGTGCTCATAAGTATTTGTGGAATGAGTGAGTATCATAATTTACAATTTTTCCTTCATTGTTAGACATTTATGTTATTTTCAGTTCTAACTATACTAACACTGGAATATTTAACGTACATCGTAGTGTTGAAAACTTGTCTACATCTCTGATTATATTCTTATATAGATGCTTGGAGAAGTAGGACTATTAAGTCAAAAGGTAGATTTTTAGAATTAACTCTGGATGATGAAATTTTAGTGGATCCTGATTACATTTTTGCAAAACTGCTTTCCATAAGATTATCCCAGTGTGCATGCCTACCAGCAGAGCATGAGCAACAGTCTCAGTGCTTCCTTGCCAGTGCTTCATCTTTTTGTTAATCCCTCTAAAATTTTTACCACTTTAGTAAAAATCAGTTGTTTCTAATTTGCATTTCTTTGGTTCCCACTATATATCTATTGTCTACTCAGATTTTTTTCTGTGAATTGTTTATGCAAATGCTTGTTCAGTTTTTCATAACTTCCATTTGACAAGAAGATAAAGTAGTGTAGAAGTGTGCTAAGTTATTATCTCCTAAATGGGGACTTGGAAAGTCTTTCAGGAATAGGGCCCTGGGTGCAGTAGCTGTCCTAAATCTACCGCTCTGGCCTTTAAGATGCCCTGCTCTGTCCTCCCTGGCCTATTTTTCACCCACGGACAGTAACACCTATGTGGTGACCCAGGGACGAAAGAGCAGATAAAACCAAGGAGGGTCTTGGAATGCAGGAACAGAAAAACCAGACCCTTAGCATCTTTCCCTCCCCCATGTTGTAACTATAATGGAACAGTATAACCTGTCTCCCCTCCTACCCCATAGGGAGAAGGTATTTGCCCTCCTCTTCCCCCACCCAGTATACATGCCTCATCCCATCAGCAAATGACCCGCAAGACCCCTATCCCACTCCTTGTACCCTAGGTATAAAAGTGGACTCAGGACCCCTGTTCAACGTCGGTTCTCCCTTGAGCTGGCCTGCTGTTCTAACAGTGTCTCCCACTCTAATAATCTTTATTTTCATCTCATTCTGTCTCATGTCTGGAAATTCTTTTCCAACCCATGCCCAGACCACAACATTTTTGGTGGCCCATACGGGGACCTTGGAGTCTCCTCCCCCACCTCCTCACTTCTCCTTTCTTATAGGGACCCTCTGCGAACAGTCAAGTGTTGTGGAAGCAACTGAGGAACTCTGACCAGGCTTACCCTGTGGTGTGTTCCAAAGGCCCCACTGCTCACTGTGCCCCAGTAGCTGGCACCCGAATGGATGAGGGTCTCTTCTTTGTCTTCTTTCCAACTAAGGACTAGGCCAACCAATATTGTGTGGGCACAGGTCAGGCACTTAAAAGCTGTTACGGTGCCTGCCACGTGAAGACTCCCTTGTGAGAATAAGGGGGACACGGAACGGATCAGGCCACAAGGGCATCCACCCCCAGCAAGACAACTTCCGTGCACCATGTCAGGCACATAGTGGTTGAAGCCAAACAGAGACCATCATCCCCGGCCACCGTCTCCCCGCTAGGATTGTAAGGCAGATTCCTCAGCCTTCTTCCCTGTGACGTTCACTTCTTTCCCTTTTCGGTCCAGACTGATTTACAGGAGCCTAGGTGTTGCCTCTGAGCCATCCCAAGAGTGCCTTCTACATTTCAGGGAATCGCCAAAAGGTGAGTCACCTGGTTGCTCCCAGCCCACTTTACCTGAGACCTCAGCCTTGGGCAAATTAGAACTTCAAAAAAAAAAGGTGGGGGAGGGGGTGGGTGTCACAGAGACATTTTAAATCTCAAGCGGAAAACTATGAGATCTCTGTCTGTCTGGATTTATGTATGTCTCAGTGTGTGTCTTTTGGTTTTTTTTTTTTTTTTTTTAATATTGCTGAAGTTGTAAATGAGTTCTAAGTTAATTGGCTTAAAGAAAAGTAAGCACTTACAAACCAGACAATTCTAAACACAAGAGAAATTAACCTAAATGAATTTCAGATTCACATGAACTGGGAAATATTCAATATTAAATATTTAGTATAAATGTTTGCTAATCTAATATAGACATATCTAAGAGTCATTAACATTAAGCATAATAGTTTCATTGTGCCTAGGTTTATTATAAGTTAAATATTGTTATATCTGTTACAAGTTTGTCAGCAAGGAAAGTAACTCGAGTGAAACTTTTAAAAAAGAAAAATCTAAATGAGACAAGAGCTTTTAGTTAAACTATTAAGAATAAGTATACTTTAGAAATGTCTAAAATAGTCTTACCAGATTGGGGTAACTTGAATTTCTAGAGTTGTGCTGAACTACGTGACAAAAGTTTGTTGAATAGCTAGGTCATTTCTGAATAAAATAAGATTCTGAAACATTCATTATTGAACACTAACTTCCTCTTACACAGAAACTAAAGAGATTTTGGACTATTAATGAATAATGTTTGATGCCATCCTGAGATGTTCTCTAGAATTTTTTTTTTTTTTTTAGAAATTATCACTGGTATTTCTATAGAATGCTAATATATATAAGGTCAGTTCTTGGTTGCTTAAGGAAAGTAGGATGTGTGTTTTCAGTCAAGAAGGTATGAGAAATGAAATTACATTTTCTGAAGAGAAAGGGAAGTAGGTCTGACTTACAGGTGGCTGTTTCAGGATGGGAGAACAAAGTAATGGGTACAGAACATGATAAGGTTTATGGAAAGTGGACCCCAAAGGGAAGAGTTTTGTGCATAAATACAAGTTTTCTTGAGATGTTGAACTGCCTTTGATAATGGATTTTAAGTTTCTTTACCTCTGAAGTGCTCTGTTCTGTTTACCTTTGAAATTTTCTTTGTTACTTTGGATAAGTGAATATATTGTTTCACAGTGATCTATATGATCCTATCTGATTGAGTGTTATAAACCCTTTTGATATTTATCAACAAAATTTCCTAAATAACCTGACTTCTAGCTAACTTTGGGATGCCTCAGAGGGCCCCTGAGACATCCAAAAGAGCTATTAAATTACTTAGTTCATTTGACACGTTAAATTACATGGGATGTATTGTTGGGGGAGTGATGAATCTCCTCAGGTTATATTGTATGGTTGGTGTTACTTATATAGATAGCCTAGAAATTATGTGAAATTCATGAAAATCTGATATGTCCTGGTAAAGTGTTGTCAGTTATAATTCTAGTTATCATGTTAAGGTGTTACAAGTCACAGCAATGACCAGGCTACTTTGCCAATTGCAATTTAATTAGATTTTAAACATGCCTTCTATGGTTTCACTCTCATGCCTTTAGAAAAATCCTGCTAGTTCTTCAAGATTTATGGAAAAGACTTTTCTAAGATTAACTGATAAATTTTGTTTGTTATCTGGTAAACTGGTAACAGACTGGAATTTAGTCTACTCTCTGTTAAGAGAACAAAGTTTTCTTAGAATGAAGCTTTCAATAACAGATTATGAATTTCTTTGTGTTTAAGTGATTTATATTTGTTTTTAAAATCTTTTGTTACTTTGGTAAAGTAAATAAACATTATTTAAGATTATGGTACATGTAGACAAAGCTCATTCTACCTCTACAAAAATAAGCCTTCACTGTTAGACTTTTGCTATCCTGATGTCCTTAAACATGGCCACAGTCTACTCCTAAATCAGGGAATTAGAAATGGGTGAACAATAGCTGAAAATCAGAGAGTCAGGGCTATAAGAAATCCAAGAGAGCTGCTTGGCTTTTCCTGGCACCCTGACAAACCTCATTTTTATTTGATGGGTTAAAGCCTTCCCTGGCTACAGGGTTAATGCCTTCATAATGAAAATATCATGTTTCACTGAATATTAAGTTTTGTTAATTGTTAAACTAAGTTTCTAGTTTTGTTAATTAAGTTCTGCTAGTGTCAGACTTTATTTTTTTGGGCTCCAGAATCACTGCAGATGGTGACTGCAGCCATGAAATTAAAAGACACTTACTCCTTGGAAGGAAAGTTATGACCAACCTAGATAGCATATTCAAAAGCAGAGACATTACTTTGCCAACAAAGCTCTGTCTAGTCAAGGCTATGGTTTTTCCAGTGGTCATGTATGGATGTGAGAGTTGGACTGTAAAGAAGGCTGAGCGCTGGAGAATTGATGCTTTTGAACCTTGGTGTTGGAGAAGACTCTTGAGAGTCCCTTGGACTACAAGGAGATCCAACCAGTCCATTCTGAAGGAGATCAGCCCTGGGATTTCTTTGGAAGGAATGATGCTAAAGCTGAAACTCCAGTACTTTAGCCACCTCATGCGAAGAGTTGACTCATTGGAAAAGACTCTGATGCTGGGAGGGATTGGGGGCAGGAGGAGAAGGGGACAACAGAGGATGAGATGGCTGGATGGCATCACTGACTCAATGGACGTGAGTCTGGGTGAACTCTGGGAGTTGGTGATGGACAGGGAGGCCTGGCGTGCTGCAATTCATGGGGTCACAAAGAGTCAGACACGACTGAGTGACTGAACTGAACTGAACTGCTGCTAAGTCACTTCAGTCATGTCCAACTCTGTGCGACCCCATAGACGGCAGCCCACCAGGCTCCCCCATCCCTGGGATTCTCTAGGCAAGAACACTGGAGTGGGTTGCCATTTCCTTCTCCAATGCATGAAAGTGAAAAGTGAAAGTGAAGTCGCTCAGTCGTGTCCAACCCTAAGCGACCCCATGGACTGCAGCCTTCCAGGTTCCTCCATCCATGGGATTTTCCAGGCAAGAGTACTGGAGTGGGGTGCCATTGCCTTCTCCAAATTAAGGTCTAGTGTTTACTAAGACTCAGTTCTGAGATAGTTCCTTGCTGTTATGTTATATTGCTAAAAAGTTTAATTAATTAAGTTATTAGAAAAGACACTCTAAGTTTGTTTCTAAAGCGTATCTCAGTAACCAGTCTTCAGATAAAGATCAGGCGTTCCATGATGTACAACCAGGAGATTAACATCAGGCTATATGCTAAAGCTGAAACTCCCAATACTTAGGCCACCTCATGTGAAGAGTTGACTCATTGGAAAAGACTCTGATGCTGGCAGGGATTGGGGGCAGGAGGAGAAGGAGACGACAGAGGGTGAGGTGGCTGGATGGCATCACCAGCTCGATAGACATGAGTTTGAGCAAACTCCGGGAGTTGGTGATGGACAGGGAGGCCTGGCATGCTGCGATTCATGGGGTCGCAAAGAGCTGGACACGACTGAGCGACTAAACTGACTGATAGATAAGTCACATAACAAATGAAGTCAGATGACCTGGGGTATACTGAGCTATACCTAATGAAAGTTCTTAAATTCTTGCTTGTGACCTTATTAATAACTGCTAGCTATATTATTTTCTATGTTACTTGTTTCAGAAGATTGTTTTTTATGTTACCAAATGTGTGACTGAGCCTGTGATAAAATGCTGATATGTAGTTCCATATGAGATCAATGATTGTAACAAAGTAACTCTAGATTCAGGAAGAGGCAACAAGAGGGAATATTTTCTTGGACCAAGAGCCTAGTAAGACAGGTATGGTCCGGAGACTTTTGCTGCTCACAAGGCCTGGTCTAGTAACAGCACATTGAGTGGCCTGTTAATGGAATCTTTGTTAGACTTGGGAAAGAGCCTTCCCAGGACCGCAGGACACAATGGCCATGAAATGCCCACAAAGCATGGTCAAATATGTGGTTATGAAGGGACCCTGCTGACTGGAAGTTGTCACTTGCCAGCTGCCTCTACAAGGATTACTTCGTGACCACTGCAACCTGCTGACCTTCAACATCCTCTGAAAGGAGTTCAGGGTGGAGATCAGAAATAAGGCACTCTGTGCTCTGGAAAAAACCCACAAGAACCGGCCTTCAGATAGATGTTTTCAGGTAAAGATTTTATGAGCCCAAATCCTTGCACCTTCTCGTACCTAGAGAAACACTAACGTCACGAACAAAGATCTGGGCCTGGTTCTCCTGGCTAGCCCCTGAGCAGCTTTTCTACTTCTATTAATCTTTGGGCCACGTACCTTTAATTTTCTTGTTAAGTTTGTTTCTTCTAGAATACAACAAATCTCCAAGTAGTAGCATGACAAGAATATTCCCTGACCAACACCTAGACAGTGCTGAAACAAGTCACCTTATCATTCCATTCACTCTCATCTCCCTCTGTAAATGCAGCCTGATAGCAGGCAAAGGGAACCCAGAGCCCCACAATGCCCCTGTACAGCCTGAAGTCAGAGTGGTCGTCGCCCCTTTTTCTTTGAGACTGGATTACCAAATGCCTGAGAAGGGAAATAGGTAGATAGTTAGACATGAGCAGGGTATCAAAAGGGGCCAAAGAATTGGCCCTAAAAATATAGAGAGGAACGTGATGACCCAAGGATGAAAGAGCAGATAAAACCAAGGAGGGTCTTGGAATGCAGAAACGGAAAAACCAGACCCTTAGCATCTTTCCCTCCCCCATGTTGTAACTATAATGGAACAGTATAACCTGTCTCCCCTCCTACCCCATAGGGAGAAGGTATTTGCCCTCCTCTTCCCCCACCCAGTATACATGCCTCATCCCATCAACAAATGACCTGCCAAACCCCTATCCCACTCCTTGTACCCTGGTTATAAAAGTGGATTAAGGACCCCTGTTCAACGTCAGTTCTCCCTTGAGCTGGCCTGCTGTTCTAACAGCGTCTCCCACTCTAATAATCTTTATTTTCCTCTCATTCTGTCTCATGTCTGGAAATTCTTTTCCAACCCGCGCCTGGACCACAACAACCTAGAGGCTGAAAGAGGAGCCACTGATTCTGCCTTTAGTTTTCACTCAGGCACAGTGATTGCGAAGAGACACCTGCTGGCTGGATCGGCCCTCTAATAAGTTATATTTTCACCATACTATGCCTTCAAATCTAGAATTAGTCACCAACATTTAAAACTAAGTGGTTGCCCATAGGGGCTTCCCTGGTGGGTTCAGTGGTAAAGAACCTGTCTGCCAATGCAGGAGACCCAGGTTTAATCCCTGGTCTCCGAAGATCCCCTGGAGAAGGAAATGGCAACTCACTCCAGTACTCTTGCCTTGGAAATCCCATGGAACCTGGCGGGCTGCAGCCTATGGGGACATGACTTAGTGACGAAATAACAATGAAGTTGCCCATGGAATCTTGATCTCTAGGCTGCATTCTCAGAAGGCAGCAGTTCTCTGGACCTCACAGGGCTCTGGGCGGGCTGGTATTCTCTGGGCTCCACGTCCCTCACCCTCCCCTCCCATTACATTCCTCAGATACCTGCCTTCCTCTAGCACATGCTAAGGAGTCTGTTAGCTCAGGAGCAGCCTAGGTCAACCCACTGAGGGAGCACATTGAGACTGGGGGCCACAGTCCAGGCTCAACACCAAGGGCTTCTTTGCATGGTTTTGTCCCATGGGCAGCTCTCCCTGGGGGAGTGGGCAGGGGAGGTGGCAGCCATGGCAGGTGCCTGGGATCCTGGCCTCCATAGAAATACAACCAAATGCTCACCCGCATAAACTCCACACTGCTGTCCAAGGGGGTTTCCTGGCGAAAGAGCAGAAGAAAGTTTTCATCCTCAGATAAGAACATGCCGGCAAGCTAAAGAAAAGGGGAGAAATAGCAGTTGGTGACACTGACCAGTGCTCCCTGGGTAAAAGGCACAGAGCAACATATTAGAGAGCAGAACAACTTAGAACTCTCAGGGTGGTGAGCTCACGTTGCAGCTCTGTGCCCTCAATTGTCATTTTGGGGACACATTCACTGATTCTTTCAAGAAGTATTGGGCACTCTTACTAGATATGAAATGCTATGAGTATCTATTTTCTACGAGCTTACAATCCAAAATCATCATTTAATAATAAATGTGTTAGTGTTTAAAATGTTCCACACTTTGTCTTAGAAGCTCCAGCATTAACAACTACACGTATTAGAAAAGAAAAATACCAAATAACTTTTTTAGAATTAACAATCACTAATATTTATTGAGCATTTACTGTGAGCCAGGCACTGTGCTAAGTAAACTGGCATTTTTCTTTATTTTTGGGTTGCTGGGTTTTCATTGCTGTGCAGGCTTTCTCTGTTTGCAGCGAGCTGAGGAACTACTCCTGGTTGCAATGTGCAGGCTCATTGCCGTGGCTTCTCTTGTGGTAGATCATGGGCTGTAGACACGGGGGCTTCAGTAGTGTAGGTACACAGGCTCCGTTGCCCCATGGCATGTGGGATCTTCCTGTGTCCCCGGAATTGGCAGACAGATTCTTAACCTCTGGACCACCAGGCTTGTCGTCGTTGTCGTTTTTAATATCTATATTCTTTATTTGGCTGTGCCGGGTCTTAGTTGTGGCACTCGAGATCTCTCTTCATTGTGACGTGCAAACTCTTAGCAGCATGTGAAATCTAGGCCCTCTGCATTAGGGGTGCGAAGTCCTAGTCACTAGACTTCCAGGGAAGTACCCCAAATCATTTTTATATGTCCTATGAATTGTTCTGTGGGCTTCCCTCATGGCTCAGACAGCAAAGAATCTCCCTGCCAAGGTAGGAGACCCAGGTTCGATCCCTGGATCGGGAAGATCCCCTGGAGAAGGAAATGGCAACCCACTCCAGTATTCTTGCTTGGAGAATCCCATGGACAGAGGAGTTTCTGGACTACAGTCCATGGGGTTGCAGTATTTGAGGGTATTTGAGTGTGTATTGTCTTCTCCGTTCTCCTTCATAAACCACAGCCATTCCTTCTATAATCATTGTCATTGTTCTCTTGGCATTTTGTATAATGCCACAGAGTGACTCCAGAGCAAATACTTTGGGTAGGTTGTACGAATAATTATTTCACACTCCCACTCATATTCTCTAGTTGGATGTAAGTCAGCTGAAGGGTGTATCATGTGAACAACAGCTGTCATATATTGAGTACCTGCTACCTGGCAGGGGCACTGGTGATGTGCTTTTCATTATCATCTCATTAAATCATCATGCCAGTCCTTCAAGCAAATAGAAAGATCCCTGTTTACTAATGGGAGGCAGCACAGTGCAGGATGTGATAGGCTTTCATGTGGATCCAAATTCTTTCTCTATCATCACCTATTATTTGATCTTGGACAATTTAATTGACGCCTCTGTGCCCCAATTTCCTCATGTGTAAAATGAGGATAATAATATTTATGTTATTGTTCTATTGCTCAGTCGTGTCCAACTCTTTGTGACCCCATGGACTGCAGCACACCAGGCTTCCCTTCACTATCTCCCAGAGTTTGCTCAAACTCATGTCCATTGAATCGGTGATGCCATCCAACTGTCTCATAGGATATAATATTTATATCTTGGCGTTTATGTGAAGACTAAAAGTAAGATGAGGCACTATTTATGAACTGTTAAGCAGAGTCCCTGGTACTTATTAAAAACTTAGTCAATGGTAACTGCACTGTGGATCTAGATGATGAACTTGAGGCTCTCAGAGATGAAGTCTCTGGCCCAAGGTTTCATATTTCACCATTTTTCTTTGTGCTGTTCCTCCCCACCCACACAGGGTCAACTGGAACTGAGAACCACTCTTTAGGACTAAGTGTTTTTTCATATGGAGTGGCACAGGCTGAGAAACCAAATTAAAATGTAATTCACTGGCCCTAATTAGAACCCACTGTCTTCAATTTATCTGGAATGGCACAGAGGAACCCTGGGCAAGTCAAGTACACAGATCATCCTCTAGTCTCACTTTGGCTCTTACTTGTGACTGCTTTCTCATTTTATTTTGTGCTAAAATATCTAAAATATGTGCATGCATGCTCATTCGTATCTGACTCTTTGTGACCCCATGGACTGTAGCCCACCAGTCTCCTCTGTCATGGAATTCTCCTGGTGTAAGAAGTGGCAACCTGCTCCAGTATTCCTGCCTGGAAAATTGCATGGAGAGAGGAACCTGGAGGGCAAGAATACTGCAGTGGGTTGCCATTTCCTTCTCCAGAGAATCTTCCTGACCCAGGGATTGAACTTGGGTCTCCTGCTTTGTCAGGGGAATTCTTTACCACTGAGCCACTTGGGAAGCCCTCCTTTAGGTTACTTGCTTTCAACGCTGCTACCAAAAAAGCTGCATTCTGTTTCATATCTCTATCTTCTGTCATTGTTTGCTGTTGTTGAATAGTTTAAAAATAACATCTACTAATTAAGGATTCATTTCAGATACACCATCTAATTTCTATAATTTTTTAATCTCTGGGGCACTTTGCCTGATGAAGATCATATTTATCTTCCTAGGAGCCTCAGAATCTTTATATAGTGCTTATAAGTTTGATAAATCCTCTCTAGAAACTCTGATGGATCCTCAGTTTATCTCCTGGATCTTGTTTAGGCTCTTTTGTCTAGGTACCCCACTGGGTTTTCTCACAGATCTCCATGCCGGAAGATGGTAGCCCTCTGACTCCTTTTTCTCCTGATGCAATAATATAAACACTTCTACATATGCAACGTCATCTCTTTTTCCCTGCTCTTTTCCTCTGTCCATTGAATTCTCCAGGCAAGAATACTGGAGTGGGTAGCCATTCCCTTCTCCAGGGGATCTTCCCAACCCAGGGATCAAACCCGGGTCTCCTGCATTGCGGGCATATTCTTTACCATCTGAGCCACCAGGAAAGCCCAAAATGTGTGCAGATGGGCTGATTTTTATGTCACAACTACCTGTAACTGAAATAACCCTAACAGTCAATGATAAAGCCGGAGACAGTAGGAGAGACCTTGCTACTACTCTTAATACTCACAGACTCAGGAGTTTTGAAGGGGCTTTGGGACCAAAACAGTCCTATACTATCAGCTTCTCTACAAATAACATCAATTATGCCATCAGCAGGACTCCATAATAGAATGTTTAGCATGGGTGTCACAGTTGTTGTCAGGTTCCCAGTTGCTTTAGAAATTGGTAAGAAAGATAATGGCAGAGTTTTTCACTGTTTGCCATGTTTCATTTATTATTAACAAACATTTGGGGCTTCCCAAGTGGTGCAGTGGTAAAGAATCCACCTGCTAATGCAAAAGATGCAAAAGACGAGAGTTCGATCCCTGGGTTGGAAAGGTCTCCTGGAGTAAGAAGTAGCAACCTGCTCCAGTATTCTTGGCCTGGAAAAGTTCATGAACAGAGGAACCTGAAAGGCTGCAGTTCATGGGGTCAAAAGGACATGTCTGAGCAACTGAGCAGGCACGCACACATAACAAATATTTACTAAGCACCCCTATGCACTGTGCTCTGTCCTGTGAGCAGAAGGATGCAACAGTGAACATGTCATTTTAAATACTTCAGTATTTTTACCTGAAACTTGCAATTACATTTCCATTAATGAATACATTGCTGTTTTTACATCAATTGCAATGGAATTATTGGTTATATAATTTTTTGCCTTTTAGTGAAAATTTTGGAAACAACTACACTCATAAATATCCAGTTTAGTGTATTCATTTTCTGAGAAGGCAGCCTTCTGGTGAACATGTCTATTTTTTTATAAGAAGACATTATCTTGCTTTATTATCATAACTTTCTGAAGAAAAATTACTATTTTCATCAATAATATTGACCAAGTATGACAGCATCAAGAGACTAGCCTTTCAGACTTCAGATAATATGTCTAGCAGGCAATTTTGACTATGAAATAAATATGTTAGTTTCATAGTAGCTTATTTTTATGTATGGATTCGTAACTCGTAACTCTATAGAATAAACCTGTATAGATTCATACCTGTAACTTAGACCAGTGCCACTTCTTGGCCATATGATGCTGGATAACTCAGTTTCCTCATCAGTAAAATAGGGATAATGTTTGATGACCATTTTTGTAGCTACTGTTACAAAATATAATATACAATGTACAATACAATAATATACAGTACGTTACTCTAGAGTAACATAACATGTGTGGAAATTCTAAACTGTGAATCTTTTTGTAACTGGAAGAGAAAATAATCAGGCTCAAAGACAGGCTGTGTGAGGTACCGCATGCTTAATGCATTTCCTTGCTTTAGTTAAGTACGTAGTAAGTGTGGTTTGAGTTGAAGTCAAGACACCAGCTGTCTGTTTTGTTTTCATGATGTTCAGAGGTAGATCTTTCCAGTCCGCCCTGGGAACTGATGCTGAAATTTGAACTCATTTATTGTCGGTAAGTTTTTCCTTATGTCTAGGTTGAATTTGAACAGGACACTGTGTAACTGAAAAGCCTCCAGCATATCAATTACCCAATTATAAAATAAGTATAAAGATTGATTGACCTAAATAAAATGATATCCTTGTCACTAAGATTGATGAAAAAGGAAAAGCGAGTACTTCAAACGTGTTATCTAATTCAACTGCCTTGCAGAGGGTTCTAATTTCCCAGTCAAATGTAAAACTTTCTGTATTCTGCAGAGAAAATTGCAGCCCAAGAAGGTATTGTCAATAAAGGTACAGTCATAAAAGATACCTCTTTCATCTGTATGCAGCCGTCTTTAGAGACATCGTGGGGAGCCATAAATTGTTGTTTCATCTTCTGTACATTTTCTTCTTTGACTGCATCCTACAGTGGGCCAGAGAGAACCACATTAAAGCCACTGGGATTCCAAGAATGTTAGTTAGGATATCAAATATTCGGAGTATACAGCCTGATAATTACATTAGTCTAACCAAGTTCCCTAGTCATTGAAAAAGATCTCACCAATTGCAGACAAGAGAGAGGTGATGGAGATTTCTTAAATAACCATTAATCAGAATCCGAACTAGGTAGCACAGCTAGTGAGCTCCTAATATATGAACGAAGAGAAACTTAGAGTGTTGACAGTATGAATTTGAACATTTTTCTATATTTTTTGTGACAAGAGATTGTATTGTAGTGAACATACAAACTTTCTTCCCAAGAATGTTTTGTTCTATTTTTAAGTGAAAAGTCCAGCTCTTTTGGGCTTTTGGTTTACCATAGTTCATTCTCTTAATCTTGGACTCTCCAAAAATAATAATAATAATTAGAAGGGGAAAATAATTAAAGAGGAAACCAAAGAAGTAATCATTGAACTACCAAAGATGTGACATATCCCTTCCTTGTACAGCTTTTTCCACACATTAAATTCTTCTTCATCAGTGGACCGTAGGGTTATTACAAAGAAAGATGACATATATAATCAACAGTGGAGGATGTATTTAATGCAGAGGCTGAGAGTCACAGGCACTCCCAAACAGTGCCAGATGCCTAGACTCCAGACTAGATCAGTTAGACTAAACTGACTCTCCCTAATACTGTCATGGTATTCCTGCCAACCAGGTTTCCTCATCTGACACTCCTCTAAGTACAGAGAAATTAGCCTCTTTAGTCTTGGCACCATTGATTGTGTGGTTGGTCTGTTGTATGGGTGTGTATGTGCATCATACAGAGAAATCATTTAAGAAGGTGGGTCTTCACTTTGAATTTCAGCTTGGTCTTCTACCTTTAGTTTGAAGGCACAGAACTTGACTTGTCCTCTCAGACCTCTAACCCCAAAGTCCATGACTGTCCCTTGAACCTAAAGCAAGAGAGTCTAGGGTTCCCTCTGTTGTTATGTCCAATCAGCACCCACCCCACCCACCTTCTCGGAGACTCTAAGTCCCAAGAGGGTACTTAGCATCTCTGGAGCATTGAGTCTCAGCGTGTGTGGCAATCTGTACATGAAGAATGTGCACACAGCCCCCAAAAGTGATGCTCTGCAACAGACTGGCTAGATGTAGACCTAGTTCAGAGGCAGTTCTGAGCATTTGAAAAGAAAAAAAGTTGGAGGGGCCAGTGTGGTGGGTATAGTGAGTAACAGCCAGCAGCAAGACTGGCTGATGTTTCCATGAAGTCAGTCCCCTCAGAGGCTGTGAGGAGCGGGTCATTACAAGCTGCTGCTTCTCCAAGATTGACTAGCAGGCAGCTTGCTGTTCGAAATCTTAAAATTCCTTCTCCCAAGGTCTGTGTGACTCTCACTAATCAAGGGAGGAAAGTAGCCCTAGTCAGGCCTCTGATGAACTGCCCGCCATGTCTAAACACCAGAGTGAGTGGCTGCCTGGTCATGGAGGCCTCCCTGCTGGTGGTTCTGGACTCACTGGGGCATCACTGATTAGAAGTAGGTGTCACAAATGGTGATTGTCCCTCAGCTGAGAGGAACATGCCTTCTTGTTAAGGATGTACTTAGGGCCTACTCATTTCTCAGCAGGAAAAAAGAGTCCAGAATTAGGAATGGTTTCCTGAATTGTGGTTGTTCCAGTAGCATGGAATGCCCAGTGAAGGTCCCTATAGCCATATTCCCTGAGGGCATGCCTCTGAAATTTCTGACTAACAGTTTAAACAGCTTATCCCTTGGCTCCAAAAGCCCTCTCCTTCACCAGGAGCTGAGGAGAGGTGCCTGGGGCTACAGCCACAGCTCAGCAGGACTGGCCTGATTGTATCACAACCCACTCCCTGATATGTACTGTCCCTGAAGGTGAGAGGAGATGCAGACATCTAACAAATAAATATAATTCTTAGGTACATCAGAATTTTATTTCCACTAGCCTAAGGACTCTGCAACCTCCAACCCCTCCGCCTCTGGCTTCAGGAATGCCTGCACAGCACACAGTTGCCCGAGACACTGGAAAGTCATTTGTTTCCTTTGGTCTGAGGACCATGCCTGTGCATGTGTGAGAAGGTGAGGCCCCAAACCAGATAGGAGGCAGGGGTGAGGTAAGAACAGCCAAGCTATGGGAGATGGCACCCATCTTCTCCCTCACTAATGGGAACGAAACACTGCTTCTAAAGTCAGCCAAAGCCCGAGAAGAGGACAGCCATGTCCCCAGCCTAGAGCAGACCCTAGTGTTTGAGTAGTTCCACCTCTCACCCCATGACTGAAAATAAGACACTTTAAGTTTCAGTACTGAAAGTATTTAGTTTCAGTATTCAGAAAAGAGAGCAACTTTCCTCTTCTTTAAATCACTAAAGCAAGAAGCTTTCTGAAAAGGTGTGATGGGGGACACTCTCCAACCCCTTCTGATATCTATGTCAGAAGCTTTCTCTGTCCGTTTTCTTTAATAAAACTCTGCTATACAAAAGCTCTTGAGTGATCAAGCCTGGTCCCAAAGCTAAACCTTCTTTGGTGATCACAAATCTGACATTGTTCACTGTAAGCTATCATCTTGGGGGCTCATCCTGGATCTTCAGGACAAGGTAAGAACACTCAGAGCTCTAGCCTCTCTGCTTTCTCAGTATACATGTTTTCTGCTTTACTTGACTAACTCTTCTGTGTGCTTGTGTGAATGAATGACACTGTGTGAATCAAGTGATGAGCCCTGCTCTGTGGTTTTGCAGTGTCTTGTAATGACTGAAGGCAGCCCCAAAAAGGGGAGCCTTGTTGGGGGTTTATACCGACCTGCCAATGCCAAGAGACACACAAGGTCCTGCGAGGGGAGCGACCAAAAATGGGCGAAGCGTGTGGACTGAACTTTCCTTTCTTGGTCAGCTTTTCCTGGTCTCTTTGGCCATTTCATAATTGCGTGGGAAATGTGGCCCACGGAAGAAGGGAATGGCAAACCACTTCAGTATTCTTGCCTTGAGAACCCCATGAACGGTATGAAAAGGCAAAATGATAGGATACTGAAAGAGAAACTCCCCAGGTCAGTAGGTACCCAATATGCTACTGGAGATCAGTGGAGAAATAACTCCAGAAAGAATGAAGGGATGGAGCCAAAGCAAAAACAATACCCAGTTGTGGATGTGACTGGTGATAGAACCAAGGTCCAATGCTATAAAGAGCAATATTGCATAGGAACCTGGAATGTCAGGTCCATGAATCAAGGCAAATTGGAAGTGGTCAAACAGATGGCAAGAGTGAATGTCAACATTCTAGGAATCGGCAAACTAAAATAGACTGGAATGGGTGAATTTGACTCAGATGACCATTATATCTACTACTATGGGCAGGAATCCCTTAGAAGAAATGGAGTAGCCATCATGGTCAACAAAAGTCCGAAATGCAGTACTTGAATGCAATCTCAAAAATGACAGAATGATCTCTGTTCGTTTACAAGGCAAACCATTCAATATTACAGTAATCCAAGTCTATGCCCCAACCAGTAACACTGAAGAATCTGAAGTTGAACGGTTCTATGAAGACCTACAAGACCTTTTAGAACTAACACCCAAAAAAGATGTTCTTTTCATTATAGGGGACTGGAATGCAAAAGTAGGAAGTCAAGAAACACCTGGAATAACAGGCAAATTTGGGCTTGGAATACAGAATGAAGCAGGGCAAAGACTAATAGAGTTTTGCCAAGAAAATGCACTGGTCATAGCAAACACCCTCTTCCAACAACACAAGAGAAGACTTTACACATGGACATCATCAGATGGTCAACACCAAAATCAGATTGATTATATTCTTTGCAGCCAAAAATGGAGAAGCTCTATACAGTCAACAAAAACAAGACTAGGAGCTGACTGTGGCTCAGATCATGAACTCCTTATTGCCAAATTCAGATTTAAATTGAAGAAGGTAGGGAAAACCACTAGACCGTTCAGGTATGACCTAAATCAAATCCCTTATGATTATAAGTGGAAGTGAGAAATAGATTTAAGGGCCTAGATCTGATAGATAGAGTTCCTGATGAACTATGGACGGATGTTCTTGACCTTGTACAGGAGACAGGGATCAAGACCATCCCCATGGAAAAGAAATGCAAAAAAGAAAAATGGCTGTCTGAGGAGGCCTTACAAATACCTGTGAAAAGAAGAGAAGTAAAAAGCAAAGGAGAAAAAGAAAGATATAAGCATCTGAATGCAGAGTTCCAAAGAATAGCAAGAAGACATAAGAAAGCCTTTGTCAGCAACCAATGCAAAGAAATAGAGGAAAATAATAGAATGGGAAAGACTAGAGATCTCAAGAAAATTAGAGATACCAAGGGAACATTTCATGCAAAGATGGGCTCGAAAAAGGACAGAAGTGGTATGGACCTAACAGAAGCAGTAGATATTAAGAAGAGGTGGCAGGAATACACAGAAGAACTGTACAAAAAAGATCTTCACAACCAAGATAATCATGATGGTGTGATCACTCACCTAGAGCCAGACATCCTGGAATGTGAAGTAAAGTGGGCCTTAGAAAGCATCACTACGAACAAAGCTAGTGGAGGTGATGGAATTCCAGTGGAGCTCTTTCAAATCCTGAAAGATGATGCTGTGAAAGTGCTGCACTCAATATGCCAGCAAATTTGGAAAACTCAGCAGTGGCCACAGGACTGGAAAAGGTCAGTTTTCATTCCAATCCCAAAGAAGGGCAATGCCAAAGAATGCTCAAACTACCGCACAATTGCACTCATCTCACATGCTAGTAAAATAATGCTCAAAATTCTCCAAGCCAGGCTTCAGCAATACGTGAACCGTGAACTTCCAGATGTTCAAGCTGGTTTTAGAAAAGGCAGAGGACCCAGAGATCAAATTGCCAACATCCACTGGGTCATCAAAAAAGCAAGAGAGTTCCAGAAAAACATCTATTTCTGCTTTATTGACTATGCCAAAGCCTTTTACTGTGTGGATCACAATAAGCTGTGGAAAATTCTGAAAGAGATGGGAATACCAGACCACCTGACCTGCCTCTTGAGAAATCTGTATGCAGGTTAGGAAGCAACAGTTAGAACTGGACATGGAACAACAGACTGGTTCCAAATAGGAAAAGGAGTACATCAAGGCTGTATATTGTCACCCTGCTTATTTAACTTCTATGCAGAGTACATCATGAGAAATGCTGGACTGGAAGAAGCACAAGCTGGAATCAAGATTGCCAGGAGAAATATCAATAACCTCAGATATGCAGATGACACCACCCTTATGGCAGAAAGTGAAGAGGAACTCAAAAGCCTCCTGATGAAAGTGAAAGTGGAGAGTGAAAAAGTTGGCTTAAAGCTCAACATTCAGAAAACTAAGATCCTGGCAACTGGTCCTATCACTTCATGGGAAATAGATGGGGATTGCATGGGGCTGCAGATGGTGATTGCAGCCATGAAATTAAAAGACACTCCTTGGAAGGAAAGTTATGACCAGCCTAGATAGCATATTAAAAAGCAGAGACATTACTTTGCCAACAAAGATCCGTCTAGTCAAGGCTATGGTTTTTCCAGTGATCATGTGTGGATGTGAGAGTTGGACTGTGAAGAAAGCTGAGGGCTGAAGAATTGATGCTTTTGAACTGTGGTGTTGGAGAAGACTCTCGAGAGTCCCTTGGACTGCAAGGAGGTCCAACGAGTCCATCCTAAAGGAGGTCAGTCCTGGGTGTTCTTTGGAAGGACTGATGCTGAAGCTGAAACTCCAATACTTTGACCACCTCATGAGAAGAGTTGACTCATTGGAAAAGACCCTGATGCTGGAAAGGATTGGGGGCAGGAGGAGAAGGGGACGACAGAGGATGAGATGGCTGGCTGGCATCACCGACTCGATAAACATGAGTTTGAGTGAACTCTGGGAGATGGTGATGGACAGGGAGGCCTGGCGTGCTGCGATTCATAGGGTCACAAAGAGTCGGACACTACTGAGCAACTGAACTGAACTGTTATTACTGTGGAAAGGAGGGACATCTCAAGCGGGATTGCCCTCAGGCATCTAATCCACCCTCAGCTCCTGGTCTGCAAAGGACCATACTGGAGAAGGGATTGCCCTCCAAGGTGTAGGCCCCAGGTATTAACAACTGCGGAGGGCCCATCAGTCTATTTCTTTTGGACACTGGGGCCACTTTTTCTGTGCTCACTGAAGCCCCTAGCCCACTTTCCTCCTGATCCACTACCGAAATGGGGCCGTCTGGATAAGCCAAACATCATTATGTCAGTCATCCTTTAAGCGGCAACTGGGACTGTGCTGTTTTCTCACGGGTTTCTGTTCATACTCGAGTCTCCCTCACTCCTTCTGGGGAGGGATATACTGAGCAAGGTCCAGGCCTCTGTTTTCATGGATATGGAGCCTGCTCTCTCTCTCCCATTAATTGAACAAAATGTTAATCCTAGAGTGTGGTCTGATGGAAAAACCATGGGTCGAGCACAGAATGCTGTTCCTGTCATTATCAAGCTCAATGACCCTCACCTATTCTCACATCAAAAGCAGTATTCACTAAAGCCCAAGGTTAATGAATGGGCAAAACCTTACTGTACTGACTTCTCATGATATAAGTGGGATCTTAAACTCTAAAGTTCAGAGTGACAATGGCTCTGCCTTTAAAGCTGCTGTAACTCAAGGGGTGTCAAAAGCTCTAGAAGTAGAATATCACACTGTTCCTGGAGACTCCAATCTTGAGAAAAAGTTTGAAAAAGCTAATGACATTATTAAAAGACATCCGTGTAAGCTAAGTCAGGAAACACAAGACAGTTGGCTTAAAGTTTTAGCCATGGCTTTAATGAGGGCTTGAACTGCCCCTAAGAAGGGACTGTCTCTATGACAGACTGTTTTTGTGCACATATATTGTCATAGATCCTGAAGCCTTAAAATTAACTATGTGACTCAGCTTTTAGCTTTTCAACAGACATTATTGGGAGGTTAACTCCTGACCCAGCCTTTGAGTCAAACAA
Source organism: Bos grunniens (assembly GCF_055505025.1). Classification (NCBI taxonomy): domain Eukaryota; kingdom Metazoa; phylum Chordata; class Mammalia; order Artiodactyla; family Bovidae; genus Bos; species Bos grunniens. The sequence goes on from NC_141187.1 coordinate 33,814,482, forward strand.
GTTGCTGTTTGAGCCAGGAAGAGAGATGGGCCTGAGAGTCTATGTGGGCTTGCTTCTGCTGACTCCAAAAGTCCTGAGTTTGCCGTTTAACCCTTAAGACAATGCCTTCCTGTCCTGGGCTCATTCCTATGAAGCATTCCACAATCAGCATAATTGCTGGGTCTGCGGAGCACTCCCCTCCTCAATTGAAGACTTCCCATAGTGGGTTTCTCCGCTTCGAGGAAAGGACTTTCTTCAACTCTGTGATGACATCTAACAATTCTAAGATGGACTGGTATGACATATTGTACCTTAACTATGGACAAAACGTGACTTTTTATTTTGTTTAGGTTTTAACTTGGTTTAACGGCTATTTTGCCTTACATCTGTAACTGTAAAACTGAGATTGTTTTTAACCATCTGAAAGCTTTTAAGTTACAAATGGTTGTCCAAGCTCCTGTGAGTGCCATAACCTCCTCCAACTATTACTTGGGGCCCCTCGATCAAAGACCCTCAATATGAGGATTAGGAGAAAATGTTGCCTCAACATTTTAGGGACCACACCCCTCAACCGCAGGAAGAAGTTATGGAACAGAAATACCCCTTTCCCGTGGCAACATATTTCTCCTAAAAGAAAAAGGGGGAATGAGAGAGTCAATTCCTAGGCAGATTGATAAGAAGCCAGGGGTCCCCGAGGAGGAGAAAGGGGTCTGGGGCTCTTAAAGTGGAGATAGGGGTCTGGAATTCTCAAGAAGGAGAAAAGGACAAAAGTTCTTCTCTACATTTCTTTGTCTTAGTCAGTATAACAATGGTTCTTGCTCGAGGACTTGTTTCTCCTTAACAAGAACCTTCTGACTAATCCTGTCATGTTAAAAGGTATATTATGGGAGTGGGTCTGATAAGATCTTTCTATTGTTAATTCTAATCTTGTTAATTTAAGATGTGTGTTGTGTGAGTGGGTCTGAAAAAAGTATATAAGGCCTTGATAAGACTAGCTGGCTGGGGAGCATTACCCCTTCTGATGTCTATGTCAGAAGCTTTCTCTGTCCCTTTGTTTACTTTGATAAAACTCTGCTACACACACACACACACACACACAAGGTGTGACTTGTTTTCTCCAAGTCTCTGGGTTTCTTTTTTTTTTTTCACCATCCAGTTTATTCTAAGACTTTGAATGGTTTTGCCTTCATCTTTTTGTTTTCCTCAAATACTCCTGTCATGTTTGACAAAATGGTATCAGACTCGTGGGTTCTGGAATGCCACGAACCTTTGCATTTATAGTATTATGTATAGTCGCTCAGTTGTGTCCAACTCTTCCAACCATGGACCGCAGCCTGCCAGGCTCCTCTGCCTATGGGATTTTCCAGGCAAGAATAGTGGAGTGGGTTGCCATTGCCTTCTCCAGGGGATCTTCCCAGACCAGGGATTGAAACTGGGTGTCCTGCCTTGCAGGCAGATTCTTTACCATCTGAGCTAGCAGAAAGTGGGAGCAAAGCAGAAATGAGAGAGGCAGAGAAATAAGGGAAGGAAAGAGAAAAGAGAAAATTATATTGATAAAAGAAGGACAAAGTGACATGACAGTAAAGAGAGAAGAAAAAAGAGGGCGAGAAAGGCACCATGAGAGCTTGAGAAACGACTGAAGATAGAAGGATAAATAAAGAGACAGAGACCAATGGAGAGACATGTGAGAAATAAAGACCAGAGAAGTGAGAGAGATGAGAGACAGAAATCACAGAAAGGCAAGAGATGATGGAAGATGATAGCTATGAAACACAAAATAAGAAACAGAAATGGACAGAAAAATGAGAGAACCTGAGATGAAGGACTGAAAATGAGACAGCATAAGAGCTCTGTGTGTCTGTTGGAGGCAGATGGCAGCCTTGTTTATCTTGAGCTGACTGCCCTCCCTCCAACTCAGAAACGCCATCTCCAAGCTGCTTGTTCCCCTCACTGGGCTCCGACATGAAAGTGTCGTGCACTCCAGTACTCTTCCATGTAAACAATTATATCTGAAGATAAGCTATTACCACAATTCATTTTAAATGCTACTGTTTCCAGAGCTACTCCCATTACCATGCATCCCCCGATGGAATCTTTATCAGGTTCCCCCAACCCCATGCTGGCACGTCTTTTTGTGTGTTTCTCCTCTGCTTTGGTAGAGGGCTCATCAAAAGTTAATCTGCCTCTCTCAAGGCCAGATTTACCATCAGGGAAGGATACAGATGCTGGATAGATTGGTTCACATTTATATTTGGGCTCTGAGTATGTTTATTATTTTCTGGTTTACCATTTCATAAGTTTGTAAACTTTTCTAACAATGAATAATGGAAAAAATTATTCTAAATGATTTATTTGTGGTTTGCTGTCCAAGTAATATCCAATGCACTTAAACACTCAGCACCTTAACACTCTCAACATCTTTTCCACCTTTTTGAACAAAGTGAGTTACCCATTAGCAGAGATATAACCAAGGAGACATTCAAAACAGACTTGTTTTAATTTACAGTTGAAATAGTGGATGACAGATGTCACAGTAAAAGTCAGTGGCCAGCACATCTAATGCTGCAGTTGAACCTCTTATAAAACCTACCTAAATCCCTCTATGTTGCTAGGAGAGGGAGAAAAATTGCATGCAAGGAAGAAAAGAGGTCAGATGGGATTAATACGTATTGTACAAATCAACATACGACTTGGATGCTTTTTGTAACTCACTGAGAGACAAATTAATGCTTAGTGGCACAAATATACTTACATCAACACCCAGTTTTGTCAACATGTGGTAAAAGAAAGCATCAAGCTCCTTCTCTTCTATGTAACCTTTTTCTAAATGCAAAAAGATGTACATAAATAATAGTCACTTACATATAATGTGGCATTTAGTAATTAACATTTAATATCTAAATTTGTTTTCAATCTCAAATTTATAAAATCCCCATGGATTTATTTTTTACAACTCTAAGTGGCAACATCTACTCTAGAAGACATGGATTTGAATAGCAAATAACACAGTCAAGAGTAAATGCTTTGTGCTGGGGCTCATATAAATATTTGGGAAAGGAGAGCTATTCATGAATTTTAATCCACAAATAAACATGAGTTTTAGAATAAACTCTAACCCAAGGTTTTTGCAGTTTTCAAAAAAGTTTAAGAGATGTAAGTGTTGAATGTTAGTTTTCAGGGTTAAAACACATGCTTTAGATATTTTCATGTTTATTAATGACGGCAAAGCAAATGTTCTTTTCGAATAGATTTTTGGTGGAGTGGGGGTAGTGTCTTTTTGAAATTAGATTTTTTAAAAATTCACCCTCTAAGAGACAAGAGGTTACCCAGATAGTCACTGCGTGAAAATGAGCAGATTGGAGTAAAAACAAGCCAGAACTGACTTCAGATACCCGGGTGTCAGTCCCCAAGCCTCTAATATATACAATGATATCTGTATCACCACACACACACAGAGACTGGGAAAGAGTGGTGGGATTCAAGTCTCTCCTCCCACCCTGAACTTTCACAAGATAATCTAGATGTACAACTGCAGTATACCAAATGTCTGTTAGGTATATTGCATTAACCGCGCTGGAAGACAACTTTTCCTGCAGGGAAGATGTACGGGGAAGGAGGAACTCTAGGTCCTTTCATCAAGACTAAACAGTTGGCTTGTTTTACTCACCCTCCACGTCAAAGCGCTGCCAGACCTGCCAGAAGCCAGCGGCGTCCAAGCTCCCCTGAGTAGGTTCACGGGCGCTGTCCATGGTACTGACAACGAAGCGCGGGCACCGGCTGGAAAGGGACCCCTAGAGAACTTTGATCAAGACTCCTTTACTGTATCGTCTGACACCCTCGCTTGTTTCTTTCGCTCTCTGATTTGCTTTGAGCACCTGTCTGAGGGGCGGGCACGAGGGTAGCTGGCAGGGTGGCTGCTGGCGCCTTGGCGACACTGTGCAGTCCCCAAGCCCCCACCGCAGACACTGCTCAGGGAAACCAGCTGCTTAGAACCCGCCCTGTTCCTAGTGCGTTGCCCCGCCCCACGTGCTGTTTGTCCTGGGCAAATCCGCCCGGGAGCTCTTGTCTGCTGTAGTGCTATGGGGAAGTCAGGGAGAAAGCTGTTTCTGGCTGTCCATGGTTCACTCCCTTTAACTTGTGTGTCACACTCAGAGAAAGCATCCCCCTTAAGTTTCACTACCTTCCAAACGTGTGTCTCAAGGGGTTTTCTAGAGAGAGCCCCCCATTTAAAGAGTTGGTGTTTGGACCTGATGATTTAGAAGTGCAGTGTGGGGGTGAGGTGGAGAGAGGGGTGATAGTGATGGTGGTGATAGATTACCAGTAAGCAAGGAGACTGTCGAAAGGCAATTACTGAGGTCTGATTGTATAGGACATGCACATTGCAGAGATAAAATGCACTATAAAGACTTGGATCTAAATAAAGATTCTGCAAGGAACTGTGGTCTAAATAAGGATATTAGGATGTTGAGTGAAGTTCATACTATGCAGTGCTCTTCCAGGAAAAGATTTTCTAGGGGGAGACATGGTGGCCAACTGCAGAGTTCTGGGGTAGAAGTTTAGATGATTGTGTCTGGCTCCCCAGGGCCACCCTGAGACCAAAGGACAAAAGCCATTTCAAGGATCACAGAGATCTAATGATCAGAATTGTTCAAAACTTGACTGGATGCTTTGTGAAATAGTAAACTGACTGACACTGCTGGCTTTGGGCCATAGGCTTAGAACTTTTTGTTGAGAAATCTTTAGACTGAGCCTGTGTAATAAAGTTAGAATAAATATAGATCTTTATGGCATTCTAACTCTGATATTAACATTCAGTTTTATTTTTTAAAAGCATGTGTGCATAAGCCACCTAAACTAGTATATTTTTTTTAAAAGAATATGACACTCCTGATCAGACAGTTCCAGGTTAGGACCCCAGCTCCAGCTCTTATTAGCTTTGTGACCTGCACCAAAGGATTTCATCTCTCTAAGCTTCGGTTTTCTCATCTATAAAATGAGGATTTAATAGCTTCAGAAGGTTTCTGTGAGAACTGCAGACACTTATTCAGTTCAGTCAGTTCAGCTGCTCAGTCATGTCCAACTCTTTGTGACCCCTTGGACTGCAGCATGCCAGGCTTCCCTGTCCATCATTCCAACTCCCCGAGCTTGCTCAGAGCTTGCCATCGAGTCAGTGATGCCATCCAACCATCTCATCCTCTGTTGTCCCCTTCTCCTCCTGCCTTCAATTTTTCCCAGCATCAGGGTCTTTTCCAAGGAGTCAGTTCTTTGCATCAGGTGGCCAAAGTATTGGAGTTTCAGCTTCAGCATCAGTCCTTCAAGTGAGTATTCAGGACTGATTTCCTTTAGGATTGACTGGTTTAATCTCCTTGCAGTCCAAGGGACTCTCAAGAGTCTTCTCTAGCACTACAGTTCAAAAGCATCAATTCTTTGGTGCTCAGCTTTCCTTATAGTCCAATTCTCACATCCATACATGACCATTAGAAAAAACAGCTTTGACCAAACAGACCTTTATCAGCAAAGTAATGTCCCTGCTTTTTAATATGCTGCCTAGGTTGGTCATAGCTTTTCTTCCAAGGAGCAAGCATCTTTTAATTTCATGGCTACAGTCACCATCTGCAGTGATTTGGGAGCCCAAAACAAAGTCTCTCACTGTTTCCATAGTTTCCCCATCTATTTGCCATAAAGTGATGGGACCAGATGCCACGATCTTAGTTTTTTGAATTTTGAATTTTAAGCCAACTTTTCACTCTCCTCTTTCACTTTTATCAAGAGGTTCTTTAGTTCTTCACTTTCTGCCATAAGGGTGATGTTATCTGCATATCTGAGGTTATTGATATTCCTCCTGGCAATCTTGATTCCAGCTTGTGCTTCATCCAGCCTGGCATTTCACATGATGTACTCTGCATATAAGTTAAATAAATAGGTTGACAATATATAGCCTTGACATACTCCTTTCCCAGTTTGGATCCAGTCTGTTGTTCCATGTCCAGTTCTAACTGTTGCTTCTTGACCTGCATACAGATTTCTCAAGAGGCAAGTCATGTGGTCTGGTATTCCCATCTCTTTAAGATTTTTCCAGTTTGTTGTGATCCACACAGTCAAAGACTTTGGGGTAGTCAGTAAAGCAGAAGTAGATGTTTTTCTGGAACTCTCTTGCTTTTTTGATGATCCAGCAAATGCTGGCAATTTGATCTCTGGTTCTTCTGCCTTTTCTAAATCCAGCTTGAACATCTGGAAGTTCACGGTTCACATACCACTGCAGCCTGGCTTGGAGAATTTTGAGCATGAGTGCAATTGTATGGTAGTTTGAACATTCCTTGACATTGCCTTTCTTTAGGATTGGAATGAAAACTGATCTTTTCCATTCCTGTGGCCACTGCTGAGTTTTCCAAATTTGCTGGCATATTGAGTGCAGCACTTTCACAGCATCATCTTTTAGGATTTGAAATAGCGCAACTGGAAGACACTTATAGAGACACTTATAGTCCATGGAATTCTCCAGGCCAGAATACTGGAGTAGGTAGCCTTTCCCTTCTCTAGAGGATCTTCCCAACCCAAGGATCAAACCCAGGTCTCCCACATTACAGGTGGATTCTTTAGCAGCTATGCCACCAGGGAAGCCCAGGAATACTGGAGTGGGTAGCCTACCCCTTCTCCTGCAGATCTTCCCAACCCAGTAATTGAACCAGGGTCTACTGCATTGCATGTGGATTCTTTACCAACCAAGCTATGAGGGAAGCCCTAACAATACACAATAAATTGTAATTGCTATGGTCTTATAGAGTACAAGGTGATATATATATATATATATTTTTTTTTTTTTTTTTTCCTTAATGGCTCAGAAAAAATAAGGCATGTCTGAGAAACTGTTACAGCCAAGAGAAGTCTAAGAAGACATGATAATTAAATGTAGCATTGTATCCTGGGTAGGATCCTGGAATAGAAAAGGCATTAGGCAAAAAATAAGAAAATTTGAATAAATATGGATGTTAATAATAATGATAAATTATTTAGAAGCAAACAGGTCTGAGTTTAGGGCCAGTTTTGCCTCTTACTAGCTGTGATGTTAGTCAAATTACTCGAAAGAAGCCTCACTTTTCAACCTGCAGAATAGAGATAATAGTAGGACTTGTTTTGTATTACTGTCATAAAGTTTAAATTAAAAAATACATATGCACCTCTTAGTATGGAAAACAGAGTACACATTCAGCGTGGGTTAGATAATAAAATGATGACTCTTCCCTGCACACACATGTGGAAGACGGTGATGTAAACTTCAGGATTTTTGAGGAGTGTAGTTTAGGCTAAAGGAGGAAAAACAATATCATCACTCTTGGGGAAAGTGTTAGATACCAAAATTGGAGAGCAAGGCAGAAGGATAGATTAAAGGAGTTAGTGTCATATATCTTCATATCATGTGTGGTCCTGGGAAACTGCTGGATATAGTGTCAAACATCAGTCAGGAAATACAAGCATGGGCTCACCAGGTTTGTGACTGATCTTGGTTTCTGGTAAATAGGAAAAAAGGGAAAACAAGGCAAATGTCAGATGTGATAATCAAGGTCTGATATAGTGGATGGTTAAATAAATGATGGTGAATCACAACGATAGGCTTTGTTGCATACACAGAAAACTTGAAGCTCGACACACAAAAAAATGCTTAGAACATAGGTTTAAGATTAAAAAGTTACAAAAACGCACATATTTCATGACCCAAACCTTTAAAATAAGTCCGTTTCTACACACAGAAAAAAAAATGGAAGAATGTACACTAATGATGTAAATGTTTATCTCTAGATTGAGGAAGATTTTAATTTTGTTATTTGTAATTCTACTTTAAAACTTTCTACAGAAGCATGTAATTCAAACACAGTTTTTGAAAGTTGTAAAAGTGATATCTAGAGAAAGAAGTATAACTACAAGGTCTGCTGTTCTTGGAACTGAAGAACAAAGGGAACTCAGACCAATTTCCAGGAGCCTGGCATGTGGAGCTCTCTGGGGAGTTGTAATTTCCATTCAGTGACTTATTTTCATTTTCTTTGTATCCAGATAGCAGTCATGGCAGTGATACTTTGCATTCCCTCAAGTAAAGGTTTCCTTCTGGGAAAATTCCAGATCTTTGACAGGGAAGAGAGTCATTAGGAAGGTATTTAAAGATCCTGGATCAGCAGAAGTCGCTTTTAAGAGTTTCTCACTGAAAATGTTCTGCCTGGGACTGGAGTGATGGGAATGGAGGTGAACCAACCAAAGGTGATTTACCTGAGTCCCTGACTGTCCAACCAGAGAACTCAGGGTACCAATACAAAACAGCTAGAATTAACTCGAGATATAAATTATGCAATTTAGTTTAGCCCTTTACACAGAGATTCTGATTTAAATGGTCTGCATCAAGGACTCTGCATTGATACTTTATAAAAACTCCCCTAGAGATTAGAATTGCTAACTAGCCTTTTGTCTTTAAGTTTCCTGCTGCTTATATTTTGGTCATTTTATTCTTTGGGTATGGCTTCTCTGAAGGACAATCTGGAAAAGGGAAAGACTTATAAGGAATTAAATTTTTTTTTTTATTAATACTCCATCTCTTTAAAAAAAAAAAAAAATGCCTGTGTCACTCTGGTAAGTTTTAACAACTGATGGCTGAAACAAAGGACTGCAGTGAGTTGTTTTTCTTTTTTACCCCTGCTGATTTCATTTTCTCCTGCAATCATTTCCTGCTTTTCTCATTAGCATAGCTAATTGATGGTTGGTTGTACAAGAAACATCAGTGGTTTCTAATTTGAAACAATTATTTAACCCTGATGCATGCATTAAACTTTGAGTTAGAATATCTGAATCTTTCTACAAACTCAAAATGAACTTTCTAGTGGGAAATATGAACAATGCCTTCTTTGATATTGTCTCCCAATAGTTATTAAACATTCAAACATGGGAGACCTCTCACAGACTGTATAGTAGACCTTAGAATTCAAACAGATCGCCTTGGTTTGATGCTACACCAGCTCCAAAGGACAAAAAAGTCAACTAGAAGAAATCTGACAGCAAGAAAATGCCGGAAATAAGAGTTACAGGAATAATACAGACTCTAATTATAAAGATAAAATAAATATTCCCCCATAATTTCACCACCCAGAGATATCTAAGAATAATAAGATATTAGTGTATATCCTTCCATTCTTTTCTTTAATGTGTACAAAAATCGGATTACATTGCTCTGTAATTTGCTTGTTTCACTATTATGAATGCCTCTCCATGTCATTAAGCTTTCTTGAATGACATCATTTTAAGGGTGTTGTTGAAATTAATTAGTATCATTTCAGGGGGGTGCTCTGAAGAGCTCTCATACCATAGTCCTTTATGTCTCAGTGCAGAGAAGAGTTCAGCAAGGGCAAAAGAGTAGATAAGAAGTGATTTATTAGACTAGGACGCTTATGAGACTAACAAGTGGGAGAGAAACAGTGCTCTGAGAACTTAGTGGACCACAGTTTTATAATCAAAGGAAAAGTTGGGAGGAGGAGAAAGACCTTTGTTTTTCTTCCCATCATCAGTTCCTCCTCCAGGTTGAGCAGGGGAGTTTTCTTGCCGCTGGGTGGTCAAGCTGGTCCACAAATAATTGTTTTTTATGTGTTCAGAGAACATTTAGGGATCATTAACTTACTGAGCTCACTGGGCAGGATGTGGGACTCATGATGCCATTGTTTTATTTTGGGGCACGTCCTGTGCTACTGTTGCCTGGATTGGTTGCTAAGCAAGCCTGCTTTCTCGAGTAATCATTAACTTACATGAGTCTCCATTATTTTTCTACTTAAAATCTCCTAGTGAGATTAACTACTTAATCACCTATTTTGTCCTTTCATTCTGTCCATATCTGTATTGCCATTGCTAACGGTGACTAAATATTTCTGTATTGCACCATATAATACTGCATTTTCTTAATGTGTTGTATGTCACTAAATTATAGGAGACTTTGTAAAATAAAGCCAGCTCTTTAAAATCTCCGAATCTGTTAAAATAAACTGAGACTACAGTATTTTCTACTTATTCAGAGTATTATATTACAAATTAAATAGTAAAAAAAACATAGTGCAGCTCTTTAATATTTTTTGTTTCTCAATTCTTCCCCCTCTAGTTTATATTCCTAAATACTATGGAGGTTTTATATCACTCAGTATCATGTCTGATGCTTAGTACCTACTGAATCAATGATAGCTGTAGCTAAGTCCAGGTGACCACACAGAGTAGACTTTATTTCCCAAATGGCTTGTAAATTTCATTCACAAGACATTGCTGTTTTAATAAGCATTTCCCCCTAATTTGATTATATGGATACTTATTAATTTGCAGCTTTCTTTTTAATTTAATCATGTCAAAGCTGTAAATGTCCCTCTAAGTACTGCTTTAGGTTTCTGTCTAATAATACCTTTTTTTCTGATATCCACTATCATATCCTTTGACACATGCATTAAAATGTTTCCTAAATTCTAGATACATGTGGTTTTATCTTTTCATTACAGATTTTTAATCTAATTGCCTTGTAGATGGATAATGGGGTCTATAATCTCCATCTTTTACTATTTGCTGAGGTTTGCTTTATGGTCCTTTGTAAAGTAATTTTCATAAATTATCCAGGTATACTTTTAAACAAGTAAATTTTCCAATTTTGGGTGATGTGTTCTATGTATGTTTGTTAAATTAAATATGATAATTATGCTGTTCAGATTCACTTATATTTACTGATTTTTTTGCCTCCTTCATTTAAAAATTATGAAGATGGATGTTAAAATTCTGATGATTTTGTTCTTTCTATAGTTATTTCTTTTTTTGTTTTGTTTTATGTATTTTGAGAATGTCCCTATGTGAATATTGATTTATAATTATTATTACTTCTTGGTGAATTGATCCTTTTACTATGTAATGACTTTTCTCTCTTTTTTTTTTTTTTTTTTGCTTTTTTAAAATCTATTTTATCTAATACTAATACAGGCACATCAGCATTTTGTTGCTAGTATTTGCTTGAAGTAGCTATCTCCTTCCATTTAGTTTCATCACCTTGTGTATTCTTGATGTATCTATAGAATATTCAGCTATTTTCATTTATTATAATTATTGACATATTTGGATTTATTTTATTTTTTCTGATTTCTGTATGCTTATCTTTCATTCTTCTCTACTTTTAAGTTGATAATTTTTTTCCCACTTCATTCACTTTTACCCATTTATTCATGTGGAAGTTATACATTCCTTTTCTGTCTTAGTTCTTTTTTATCATAGATATTAATATAACAACATGCATACTTATTAAGATAAAAATTAATAAATTACAGCCCTCCCAAACAACACAAAAGCTTTAGAACATTTTAGAATTCTTCATCCCATTCCAACTTACATGCCATTCTTATTACATATTTTAAGTGTATTTTTAATTCACAGAATTTTTTTTTTCCTAGCCAAAATTTGTGTAGATTTTCTTATATGCTTGTCGTTGTTTTTGCTTGTTTAATACTTCTTGTATTTCACAACTTCCATCTAGGATTAATTTTATTCTTCCCAGAGTACATCTTTTAATAACACTTTTTTTGAAGTCTGTTGGTATGGTGAGACATACCATATGGTGAAACAAACTTACCATTTGTCTGAAAGTGTGGGTCACTCAGCGTATATTATCTACATTATTAAAAACAGGAATCATTAAGAAGTTCTTAATGCCAAGATTCTTTGCAAGAATTCCATTTTTCTCCAAATAAATGCTAAATTAAAAAGTGTGAAACTTTGTTTTTTAAATCTCAGTGCTTACAGTGGTGAAAAGCTTTGATGTAGCTTCTTCTTTCATTCTTTCTTCCCTCCTTTTTTTTTTCAATTTTATAAAATTCTTCTACCCAGTGGTATTTTTTTTTTTTTTTTTGACAGTACAGAGTAGAAGCCTGAAACTAAAACAAAAGTAAAGGAGAAGAGAAAATTTTAAAGTGTGTTTGTCACACATACTTATAAAAGCATGAATAATGATGTATGCATAACAGTCTCTCATCTTTGTTATCCTTGAATTTCAGAGCTATTATTACAGGATAAAACATTCCTGCAAAGCTTTGAAGACTTGAATAAAACCAGCTGGTGGATTAAGATGCCAGAAGGAATAAGTAGTTACCAGGTAATCTGGGCTTTTAATAATGGTATCTTGATTGCTGCTATTAACAGAGCCCCCACTAGGAAAAAGTGACGTCAGTGTGCTCCACACAGTTAGGTCCTCTGAATGGCTAACGATGGGAAGGGCTGGACACGATGACTTCAAATGATCCACCTAAGACTTCCACTGGTAGATGGGGAAAGTGATTTTAATAGCATCTAATTCAGTGTTTTCTAGACTTTGCCTAAGCATAGTGTTGGCTTAGGAGTGCTCATTAAATATAAAGATTCCTGACCTGTATCCAGACTTGACAGATTAAAATCCCTAGAACAAGAGCCTGGAGTCTGTATTTTCAAAACTACTCAGCAGAGTCTAATCATCCAGAAAATTTGGAAAACACGGATTGAGAAAAATGAGACCCAGAGAGATGGGATGCCTAAGATTGCCCAGGATTGCTGACTTGTGTCCTTTTCTTTATGTCCACAGAAGGTTAGGGAGAGGGAAAATAACTGACGTATGTCATCTGCCTCCAGTTTCCCAGGCCCAACACTGGGCACATGTTGGCACTTGGGCAAGTTAAGAGACCAACCAAGGACTATGCAATAAAGATTCTACATCCTGAAGGATCTCTTTTATAATTACAGTTAACACATGACTCTGGTTTTCAATTCCTTGGGTAAAGGATGAAGATCACAGGGCCTCACTCGGTTGGTTTGTTTTCTTCAAGTGTCTTTCTCATTCTAGCTGGGGCCTCTTGGACATAAAGTCCTCTCCAACCTGTGATGCTTCTGGGTGCACATCAACGTGCCTGCCAAGGCTTATGCTCAGGGAAAATGGGGATATCCATTTAGAGAAAGGTAAATGGCTTTAGAGGCTTCCCGAGTATCACTAGTGGTAAGGAACCTGCCTGCCAGTGCAGGAGACATAAGAGACGTGGGTTTGATCCCTGGGTCAGGAAGATCCCCTGGATGAGGGCACAGCAACCCACTCAGGTATTCTTGCCTGGGAAATCCCGTGGACAGAGGAGCCAGGCGGTCTAAGTCCAGGGGTCACAAAAGAGTTGGACATGACTTATTGACTAAAACAACAACAAAGTGGCTTTAGAGCACAGGATTGAGGGTGAGTGTGTATTGTCCATGTCCAGAACCAGCACTAAGTACACAGCAGGGCCCAAGAAGTTCTTCTAAGGAAAGGAAGGGCTGAAGGAGCTCTTCTAAGGAAAGGAAGAATTTTGTCCATACACAGGAAGACTAGCCTTCTAAACTAATGTACTTAATTTAAGCTGGTATCTTCCCATGAATGAATGCATTTGGGGGGAAAATATCAAGAAAACAAGTCTATTGTCAGGGAAAGTTTAATATTTTCCTGGAAACCTACCCAAAACTCCATGGGAGAGTCAGATTTAATAAGCCCCTCAAATAAACAAAACAGGGATTCATTTGTTTTTTTATGGGGTATCTGCCTCTAAGTTGAACAGATTGTACTTCATGAGATGATAAGCACTGCTGAGAAGCTTGCCTTTTTAGGAAGCTCAGAGATACATCAATATTTACCTGGAGAGATTTCAGTTGCTTTACTGACATCACTTGGACTGATAATATCCTTGATACAAAGCAAAGCTGGATACCAAATATTTCTATGATAGCTCTAAAAGAAATGGCAGTGTGATCAATGAAAAAAATCTTTATTTCAAGCATAAATGTATTTAGTGTCTAAAACCCTAGCTCCGAGGGGCTTCTCTCCAGATAGACAGGAGGAACTAAAACTTAGATATAAAATACAGTGTGCTTTTAGAGGGAAGTCCTGTTTCTAGCTTCCTGCCTTGTTGGTTTTAGGGATTCATTAAGTAATACTCCCCCTTTCCCCCTCCCAATTGAAAAGTAAGATGCAGTTAGGCAAGTGAAGATAAAAATACCAGCCTTATTATTGATAAAAGCTAGAATGGAGGATGTGGCTAAGATGTGAGCACAACAGACTTCCTAATATTTTCCAGTTTCCAAATGAAAGGTACTTACCTGCTGCAGGAAGAACTGGACAGTCACAGGCTTCCCCATCATAAGTAGAATCTGCCCTACTGAGCTTATCATGCAGTAGGAAAGCGTACAGAGTGTATCCCTCTTTGGGTAGGCAGAGCTGAAGCATTAGTATGCTCAGCCCCTGTCATGGACAGAATTGTGAACCACCTCCCCGCCCCCCCCCCATCCCCCCACCCAAAATGTCATATGTTGAAGTTTTAGCCCCTAATGTTACATAGTCAGAAATACAACCTTTCAGGAGGTAATTAAGGTTAAATGAGATCATAAGGGTGGGGCCCTAATCCCATAGGATCAGTGTCCTTAAGAGGAAGAGAGATTAGTATACAAAGAGGAGAGAGGGAAGGGGCACAGTGAGAAGGCAGCCATATCTACAAGCCAGGAAGAGAGCCCTCACCAGAAACAAACCTGATGGTTGACTTAGACTTGTAGCCTCCAGAAATGTGAGAAAATGTGTTGTTTAAATCACCCAATCTGTGATACTTTGTTATGGCAGCCTGAGTAGACTAATACAGCCTCTTCCTAAATTCAACAATTGGTGAAGTCACTAAATTCTTCATTGGGCAGGTGAGAGGAAATACATGTGCTTCTGGAGAGAAATTGGAATTATTTCTTTCATGTCTCTCCTTCTAGGGCAGAGAAATATATTTTTTCTGGAGTGGAAATCACTTCTGCTTTGTGGACATGTGCAGAGATGAGAGCGAGCATTCCTCCTTCACATGCCCACCTTAGGAATCTCCCTCTAGTTGTCCCCAGTAGGTGCTTTGACCAGCCTCTAATCAAAATTCCAAGGAACAAACTCCCACCACCTGAGGCAACCACTCACTCCACATCTGGAGAGCCCTGACTCTGGGAAATTGACCTGAGTCAAGTCAGCGCCCTGCTCCCTCCACACAGAGCCTTGAGCTACTCCCATCAAGCCACACCCAATATACCAAGGACAGTAGAAACCTGTCCTACATGGCATATTTCCAGATATTTAAGGACAGCTGTCTCTTAGCTCCTTACTCTTTTTCTTTTTCTAGATTAAATATACACAAATCTAGGTTATATACATACAATCTATATGAATTGAGGTTATATACACAAATCTAGGTTTTATATATATAACAAATATATACAAATCTAGGTTAAATACACACACACAAAAAACGGGACCAAGTGGTCCCCAGGCCACTCTGCTGAGTTTCTGGTGCTCAGGACTCTGCCAGGGGCTTGGGCTCATTTCTCCAGTTGTCTGACTGGACAAGATCTTTCCGTGACTCTATCATTACAGCGCCATTGAGACCAGAATCGGGTGCCACTGCAGCCATGGATGGACTTCCATGCTCTGAACTTAGGGCCAGACATTGGTGCCTGACTAAGGGCTCATGGACCTGATAGCCAGGCTTCTTAGGGAAGTAAATACTTGCTCTGTTGCTCACCTCTTAGTGAAAGTTCTGCCATATTATTATTAACAGTTTTTACAGAACTTGTAGTTGGTTATAACCCGTGATCTCTAACTGGGGGTGATTTAATTCTTTTTCATGAGTGATCTGGGTTCACAGAGCTTTTAAAAATGGCCAACTTATTCCTGTGCAGGTGGTTTAATTGCTAAGTCATGTCCAACTCTTGCAATGCCATGGACTGTTGCCTGCCAGGTTCCTCTGTCCATGGGATTTTCCAGGTAGGAATACTGGAATGGTTTGCCATTTCCTTCTCTAGGGGATCTTCCCGAACAAGGGTTTCCTGCGCTGCAGGCAGATTCTTTACTGACTGAGTTACAGGGAAGCTCCTAGCTTGTACATAAGGAATATTTGTTCTATTGAGAGCCCTCAAGGCCCTAGGAACTCACCTTTGTTCAAGAAGACAATTTTGCTCAATTCTTTAAATATTTGTTGCCTGCCCAATGAATGCCTAGTACTGAGCAAGATTAGCAGGGCAGTCCAGGACAGTGGCTGGCAGCAGATAATCAGTACCAAATTGAAAACAGATGACTTGAGGTTTGTGGCCCAGGAGTTTGGGTCTTAAGGAGGAGTAACCAAGAGAAGCAGATAATAGTGTATGTGATTTACACATTGGTGAATTCTCTGCAAAAGTATTCGTTCTTTTAACTTAGTAGCATATTTAGTCATTGATTATTTTTTGCCTACATGTAATATAAGTGAAGTTTCAAATACTAAAGTACAAAATCCAAGTTAATTACTTAAAATGATAAACCTTTCTGATACAAAACAGCAGTCATTGAAACTTTTTTATTATTTATTTTATTTTTTATTTTAATTGGAGGCTAATTACTTTACAATATTGTATTGGTTTTGCCATACATCAACATGAATCCACCATGAGTGTACACCTGTTCCCCATCCTGAACCCCTCTCCCACCTCCCTCCCGTACTATCCCTCTGGGTCATCCCAGTGCACCAGCCCCAAGCATCCTGTATCCTCCATCGAACCTGGACTGGCGATTCGTTTCTTATATAATATTATACATGTTTCAGTGCCATTCTCCCAAATCATCCCCCACCCCCCGCTCTCTGCATATATATGGAATTTAGAAAGATGGAAACTTTTTTTTTTTTAATGGGCTAACTTAGAACTCATTTTTAACTCTGTTGCTTATTGCCAGGTATTTCCCTACTCAGCATTGCGTATGTCATGCTCTGTGTTCCATCTAGGGCTCCCTTCCAGAGTAACATTCTTTCCAACTTCCGTCCAGCCAAAGTTTGCCTGGTATCCACCTTGGAGCTCACCCAAAGACACTTAGCAGTGGAGGTAAGGCTCATTTTTTCATCTGATCTGTGACTTCTCCATGGTGGTATTTTTAGTTCTCTGTTGTTAGGTAACGTACCACTTCAAAACTTACAGCATCAGTCATTTACTATAATTCTGCTATTTGGCCTTAGATTTATCAAAAGATAAATCTTTTTATCTTGCCACTCTTGGTGAGATCACCCTGATTGGACCAGAAAAGTCCAAAGAATGGCCTTCCTCATGTGGTTGGTAGTTGGTATTGCCTTCAGCCAGGAGCTCAGCTGGGGCTGTTTACAGAGATGCCTCAGTTCTCCTCTACATGGCTCACTTGGGCTTCTCCTAGCATGGTACCTGGGTTCCAAACTGGATCATCCTAAGAGAAAAATACAGCAGCTACAAATCCCTAAAGGTCCAGCTTCAGGAGTTATGTAACATCACTGTTGCCATATGCTATCTGTCAAAACAGGGTGCAAGGTTGGCTCAGACTATGCCTTTCAAAGGGAGGCATTGTAAAAATTTGCAGCCGCCTTTATCCTCTACAACAGTCTTTTTTGTTTGTTTTTAAAGATTTTATTTATTTATTGGCTGCACTGGGTTTGCTGCTGCGTGTGGGTTTTCTCTAGTTGCAGCAAGCAGAGGCTGCTCTTCATTGCAGTGCACAGGCTTCTCATTGCGGTGGCTTCTCTTATTGTGGAACGTGGACTTTAGGATGTACAGGCTTCAGGAGTTGTGGCCCGTGGGCTCAGTAGGTGCGACTCATAAAGTGCTTGCTCAGTGGTTGTGGCACAGGCACTTAGCTGCTCCCTGGCATGTGGGATCTTCCCAGAGCAGGGATCAAACTCATGTCCCCTATATTCACAGATTCTTAACCACTTGACCACCAGGGAAGCCCTACAATGATTTTGCTGACTTTGAAAAAAAATGCCTGTTCTTTAAATTCCTATTTTTGTCTTGTGGATTCTTTTTTTAATACGTGCAAATTTTTGACATCCTTATTTTAAGTCCCCTTCAGATTGCTTATAGTCACTAGTGGTGAGTTTCCTTGTTGCTTTATAATTTTTGCCTATGAGCTCATCTTGATAGGAGTCCCATGCAAGCCCCTTATTTATGGAGGCTGTCTTACATACTGTATAACCTGCCAGTCCAACAGGGAAGTGCTTTTCTTATACACGTACACGGCAAGGTAGACCCCTTTCTGGTTCCTGGGTTTTGGGTGTTCAGTGTGGTTAATATAAGAGGGTGGGCTTCCCACATCAGCTCAGTTCCTTATCTTAGTCTGAAGTTCTGGTAATGATCTTTTCCCAATAATAACAAAATCTCTATTTTACAACCTGACTTCTGCCAGCCATTTGCAGCTTCTTTTCAGATTTAAAATCATACCTGAAAACTATAGCAATTAATTTAAAAAGTCAACAATGATTTCTTCTTTAGGATGAGAAAGCCAGTAACACTATTCAGTTAAATAAATAATGATGTAGCCAATGTCTGTGATATAAGTGGCCAACAATTTTGTTTGCCACTTTTATTTTTTTTACTTTCCTCACAGTCATTTTTGACATGGATTTTTTTATGCTATTATAATTGGAATTATTAGATTTTTCTCTTTCGTCTTCTGGTTTGGTGAGAAAGGAAGGTTTTGGCTCAGATGGTAAAGACTCTGCCTGCAATGCAGGAGACCCAGGTTCAATCCCAGGGTTGGGAAGATCCCCTGGAGAAGGGAATGGCTGCACACTCCAGTATTCTTGCCTAGAGCATCCCATGGACAGAGGAGCCTGATGGGCTACAGTCGGTGGGGTTGCAAAGTCAGACATGACTGAGCGACTAAAACTTTCACGAGCTATTGGATCACCTTCCCATTTACCGACTCTAAATAATTTTGTGTTTTTATTACTTCAAAGTAATATGGTTGTTTCTATCACTTGACATATGATTATTAGCATAACTGATGCCATCTTGGGCCTGTACAGTTCCTCCTGTCCTTCTGCTGACCCTACTATAGACTATACTGTGTGATAAATCAATTTTCTGTTGTCAAGGGCTTCGTATCTAATAGATACTGTTTAATAATCATCAGGACCAGGTGGCCTGTATGCTCTGCTAGTCCACAATGATGAAGACCTTCACTGATGTATTCCTGGCCTCCACGGGACTGTTTACCGCTTCATAAACCTGGACTTCGGGAACGCACTTTCTGTTTCCAAGCAACTGTAAAGGTGTCCCACTGATTCTCAAGGGAGTCAGCAATGGTTTCAGAGAGCTTAACTGGCCCATACTTACTGTAGTCACATGCCAGCCCCTAAGCTGACTTAGGACTCATTTTGTTGAAAGGAACAACCACAGTCAAGCTAGTTTCGGTAAAAAAGGCTTATTTTAGGATATATAAGTCTATCAAAGGGAGGGAGCATGTGTCTCAAGCAGGACCCATGTGTCTCATGGATATTGGAAGGTTGTCAGGCCCTATCTGCCCTTTCTCCTCTGAGATGCTTAGCCCTTATCTGCTCTCTTGCATAGTCTCTCTCTTTTCCTGTCTCCCTACAAGCCTCTGAGCACAGCTGCCTCTGTTTTGAATGCATATGACCCTCCCACCCCCAAATGGTGGTCACAGCATCCAAGTCTGTCTGACCTTCTCTTTCAGGAAGTAGAAAACTTTGTAAAGGACAGACTGTAAATAGTTTAGACTTTGTGGATCCGTGGATCGCTGTCAACAACCACAGACAGTCACAGTTAACATATCAACTGGTGGGTGTTGCCAGACTGGGCTAACAGGCAATAGTATCCCAACTCCTGAACTAATTTTTTTTCATTTTCCCAAACTGTTGTTGAGAGAACCTGTTGGGTTTTCTGTGGGTCAGATGTTCACTCCTGATTCAGTAATTTAGGGAAGAAGGTCTAGAGTTGCCCTTTGGGCATTTATGGGCTGGGAAGACTGATTTTTCTAGCAGAGCAGCTCAGCTTTGTTATCTGTGAATTGGGGTAGAGAGAGTTTGCATTGTCTCACTTCAGACTTCAGTATCATTATGGACGAGGAAAATTTCCTAAATGCTGGAGTATGCTGGGTCCACATTAAGCTGTATTTTTCCTATAGGAAAAATAAGCAGTTCCCATTCTAAAATGCCTGGATTCCCATGATAGTGACCCAAACCCTTTCCTGGTTAGAGCTTCTGATTGTACAGCATAAGGAATTAGGTCTCTGTTGTAGCAGTCACGGGGTTTGGTTTTGTTTTGACTGAGTTGTTTTCACATGTCATACCACCTGATGTTACCTAAAAACAAACCATTAGATATTCCCTAGGGTTGGCCAAAAAGTTCGTTTGGGTTCACAAACTTTTTGGCCAACCTAGTACTTTACTAAAGTAGCTGTGCCCTGCTCCATCCTATGTCATCCTTAAGCCAGTGTTGGGATGGAATGAATTGAGGCTCAGGAGTGGAGTGTGGGCGTCTGGTGGAGATTAAAAAAAAAAAAAAGGAGCACTTTTACATATTGACACATCCAAAGGTCCTCTCTGTACATTGCTTCACTTTTTAAAAATTCTTATTCAATTTTTGCAATTACCCTAGTGGGTGGGTAATCAGTACCCCTAATTTCCAGGTGAGGAAACTCATCTGTGAATTTAGATCCAGTAGCACTTAGGTGGGATGGCTGGGGGCTGGGGGAACCACCCATGTTGCTTTCATTCCCATCTCTTCTTCCGCCTGTAGGACAAGTGTAGTTTCCATCACATCTCTGCCCCCAAACTCTCCGTGTGTCCCTGATCCCTGTGGCCCCTCCTTTCTTTACACCCTCTGTTTTCAGGGCTGTGCACCACCTCGTCCATGACGGCCACCTCATCCGCAAGAAGAGCCAATACAGTGGCTCCATCACGCAAGGACTGGCCGTGCTGCACTCCCGGCTCCCAGAGCCAGGACTGGGCTGTGCTGAGAGCAGGTGGCAGAGCTGTTGGGCACGCAGAGCATCTGGATGCCCAGCTTACTCTGGACACCTTCCACATGTGGGAGAAAAGCCAAGTCTCTCCTTCCAGCCCCACAGACCAGCCCGCAGTGGTCCCTGCGCCCACGTGATGCTGCCCTTCTGCCCTGCTGGCTTCCCTGCTCGCTCGTCCTGGGCTGTGGGCCTGAAAAGTCAGGGGGAGAGACTACCTGCACCGTGTTTTGGTTTTTTTTTTAAGAAACTATATACATTTGCAACCTTTTTTCCAGGTCTTCATAAAAACCACTTTATGAAACAACCTAGGTTGAACAGCTTTGATGCCCCCTCCCCCGCCCCCAGCTGTCTGGACCTAATCACAAAGAGGGGTGAGGCTAAGCCTTGCAGGGTGGAGGTGGGGAAGAAATCAAAAGCTGGCTCCTCTGATTGCTGCCCACATGCATCAAATGGGCAAGCCGCTTCCTTGACTTTCCTGGGGAGGGAGTGTTAAGCTAATTAATGCTCCTTCTCTACAGGTGACTGGCATTAAAGCTGTGTAAGTGCTTTTACCAGACTGACTGCTCTGGGCTCCTGGGGCTCCTGATTGTAGTAAAATAACCCCGTTTCTGGAGTGGGGCCTTGCTCCCTCCACCTCTCCACAGGATGATCTCACCACAGAGGGAATGCTGGAGGATCCTGGGCTCTCTCACTCAGTTAATTCCAGGCAAGAAGGATTTTTTTTTTTGTGGAGGGGCAGGGGGCACAGCGGGAGGCAACAGATAGGATGCCCTACTCACATCAGTGTAATGGGGCAAACCTTGGGACTTATGCAGCCATGCAGTTTCCCAGTACTTCCAGTACTTCATCCCCTGCCTTCTAGAACTCCAGACTGGAAATCAGATGGGCTCTTCCTCTTGGTAGATAGCTTGGTGCTTAGAAGTGATTTTAGCATTAGAATGGATCACAAACTGTGTGACCTTCAGTAGGTTACTCAACTCCTTTAAATCTTAAATTCTTTATTTTTAAATAGGGATGATCATGCTGGGTGCTTCACAGAGTTGCTCCACCCACCAATGCTGGAGACCTGGGTTTGATCCCCTGGGTCAAGAAGATCCCCTGGAGAAGGAAATGGCAACCCACTCCAGTATCCTTGCCTAGAAAATCCCATGGACAGAGGATCCTGGTGGGCTACAGTCCAAAGGGTCACAAAAGAGTCCGACACAACTCTGAGCAACTAAACAAACAAAACAAGGTACGTAAAATGCCTGGCGTATTGCCAAACTCAGTTAATGTTCACATTTCTTAGTATCATTTTCTCCATCTCTGAGGGAATTTCAGAAGGTCCCTAACTATTCTCTTTCTCAGTTTCTTCACCTACAAATTGTGAATTATTCTGTATTTGTAAACTTTTTTTTTTGGCCAGAAACTTTAGAGTACTAAGACCATCATATTGGCATATAGCATAGAGGGTAGTCGGAGAAGGCAATGGCACCCCACTCCAGTACTCTTGCCTGGAAAATCCCATGGACAGAGGAACCTGGTAGGCTGCAGTCCGTGGGGTCGCTAAGAGTCGGGCACGACTGAGCGACTTCACTTTCACTTTTCACTTTCATGCATTGGAGAAGGAAATGGCAACCCGCTCCAGTGTTCTTGCCTGGAGAATCCCAGGGACTGCGGAGCCTGGTAGTCTGCTGTCTATGCGGTCCCACAGAGTTGGACACGACTGACGCGACTTAGCAGCAGCATAGAGGGTAGTAAGAAAACTGAGAGGTCGGGAAGCCCGTGGGAAGAGGAAGTTATTGTGGATAAGAGGGGCGGGGGGAGATGAAATGGATAGAAATGAAACAGCAAACTCATGATAAAGGGATTAATGCCCCTCAATCAATGCCAACAACTTTGAAAGGTTCCCAAGAGGCATAAGCTCTCTGGGGGCACCTCTGCATTGGGCGGCTCTGGAAAAGGAGGACCAGGTGTGGTTTCCAAGGAGAGGAGCTTCATAGCCTAGTGTTTGGCACACAGCAGATGCCCTGTATGTATTTATTTGTTAATGGTTAATAAAGAGTTCACAGCCCAGTTCTTCAAGGCGGAAAAGAGAGATGGCAGTGGCACCGGAGAGAAGCTGAGAGAGAACCAAGTTCTGCAGTCTCTGCTATTGGAAGATGGGGCTGCTCTCCTACAGGGACTGCAGGGGCCAAGAGAATCCTCCCTCAGGCCAGGAAATGCCAAGAGGCTGAGTGAGAAGAGCAGGTCCTCCAGTCTCTCGGCCCTCCTGGAAAGGAGACAGAATGGTAGTGTTTGCAGGGGAGGGAACCCGGGCTTACAGTCCCGGAGGTATTAGAGGCTCTCTGTGGTCTACCCCATGAATATTTGATGTGAACTATAATATATTCTGTTAAATAAGCTCAACATAACTACATGAAGTACTTTAAATTCATCTCGTTCAAAGTTGTCACTGATTGGGTTCACCAGAAAGCTGACCTCAGGATGGAGACTGGTGTGTAGGAGGGTTACTGGGAAGTGTTCTTGGGATCAAAGGAGGGAAGAGGGCACCAGGATGGGGCAGAGGGAGACATGGAGCAGTGATACTGTCTCAGTGAAGACCTCAGCCCACCCTGTGGAGGGGTCTGAAGGTGGGGTCACTTTTCACAGCTGTTCTGAGCTGGAAAGGCTGGGCCTTCATGCTCCTGCACTGATCAGCCACCAGATGAGTCACCAGGGAAGGGGTGTGACCTTGGGCAAGTCAGCTGTCTTCAGTTGAGACAAGCCCCCCAAGCAGCTGAAGTAATAAATCTGTTACTTCAAAAGGAGATCTGGGTGGTGCCTCCTATCACCCATCACAATGGGGGAGCGTAAATTAATAGAAAAACAGTAGGGTAAGAAGAAAAAAATCTCTCTTCCCATCACTGCCTATTCCTCTGCCATACAGAGCACTTATATGAGACATGATGTCATTCATTAACTTCCTTGCTTATTTTCTGTCTTTTCTTTTAGATTGTTAGCTCCACGAGCCAAAGGATGGGAGCAGTTTTACCAGATAAGCACCCAGACCATCTCCTTGCATGATAAGTGCTCAGCAAAATATTGAACAAAAAACCAAATGAGAAGCCATCACTGGTGGCAAGAAGCTGGTCAAGTACTAGAGATGTTCTCAGAAGTCAGGAAACAGAGGAGGGAATATGCTCTGAAGCCAGATTCCATGGAATCAGTGAGACAGGCTGGGTTGTGGAAATGCAATGTCTGATGCTGTCATCAGGGATGTGCCATCCCTCCAGTCTCTGGGTGTCTTGCGTGGTTCCTCATCCAAGCTGGGCCTCCCCGGGAATGGGAGTGTGACAGTAAGGTACGTTTCATTCTTCTTAGTCCACGATAATCCTTGCTGTATGTAGTAACACTGGCCGCTGCCTTGCCTACCCTCAAGGGGGCCACTTACCTGCTAGTGGTCACCTATCCCTGTCTCCACAGCCTGAACACTTGGAATTTCAAAAGCAGGATGCCGGTGTGAATTTGCGAAACGCTCACGTGGTGCACATGGGTTCTTGCTGCTTTCCTTGTGTCGGTCATGGTCACTATGGCTCCTTGTGCTTCACTGCTGGTGCCAGGAGTCTGGGATCTGCCCACCTCCCCTTGTTCACCTTGGGGTCTTGCTGTGTTTGCGTTTCAGGATTGATTGGAAAGCTAACTTCAGGCCAGTTTTCAATTAAATAAAGTTGGATTTAGTGGAGTGGAAGTTTCTTCCTCTTGCCCTTTCCAGGAAGAATCAATCTCATTAACATGTTCAGGCTCCCTGAACAATTTGTTTTTATCTCCTCCTCCCTTTTTCAACTGAACTCATTAGTGACACAGAGGGTTTTTGTTTTTTTTTTTAAAGCTATTCAAGGGTTAGAGTGGCTGACAAAACTTGTTCTGGACAAGCTGTCTGCAGGGTGATCCTCCCAGAGTGGGCAGTTCTTCTGCAATAGGACTGAGTTGATTGCTTTCCTTCTTGGACAGATTCAATCCCCGAGGCCTCTCGGGTCCCTCCTGGATGGTAAGACAGCCATCAGACCCAGGGGCACTAGGGGTGCTTGTTTCCAACCCTCTGCTGTTCTCCTTGGGCCTCTGAGGTCCACAGAACCCACAAACCCAGGCACACTGAACCCCTTTCCCACCCACTAGCCCAGCAGGAGGACCAGGGATATGGAGGAGGATGGGAAAAGACCCGGGTGCTGGGGAGATACCCCAAAGGCCTAACTTTCCACCTGGACATTAGGGTCTGTAGGCCCGGCCCATCCATCCACTCAAGTGTTTGCTAAGGGACCATCAGTTTGCTCTCATAGGAAGCTATAGAAGCAGACCTTCTCCCCACACGCATCACCCCTCCAACTAGGAGTCTTAGAAAAATAAAAAGACATGATTAATACAGAGACCCCCTAAGACTCCTGGGAATATAATGCACAGCATGGGACTGAGGTCAATAGTACTGTATTGCATATTTGAAAGCTGCTAGGAGAGTAAATCATAAATGTCCTTATCTCAAGAAACAAAATTTTCTGAGGGGCTGTGAAGGACATACCCCCGCTGCTGGTTTCCCTGGTTACTGATGAGCCAGTCTGATGTCAATTCCCCCTATAAATGGCAGCCTGCCCACCCACCCCACTCCTCCATAGCAAAGATTGCTGTCCTGTTCTGCTCACCAGCTGCCCCACACAGTTGGGCTGTTGCTCCAGGACCTGGCTTCAGATGCGTAAGCTACCCTGACCAATATACCATTGATGTCTCTGTCACAACAGGTGAAGACATTATAAAACGCCCACCCAGGTGGTTGAGCAAGGCATAAAACCACTGTTGGGGGCTAGAAGTGCTGGATGCACAACATACAGGACCCCCATGGACATCAGGAGTGACCAGGGAATCCACTTTGTCGGCCATGAAGTTCAGGAGTGGGCTGATGAGAACGACCCACACCAGCATCTCCCCCTGCCTCCCAACCCCATCACTGCTGGGCTGTGAATGAGCTGCTTCAACAGCTGAGATGGGAAACCCACTCCCTCATCTTGTGGACACCTCCCAGGAGCGCTGGTCACAGTGCTGACACCATGGTAACCCAGAGGCAACTGGTCAACACCATCCAAGTTCAGCAGTTGACTACCGAAGGACCATGGCCAGCTACTGGTCAGGACAATAACATTTTTGTCCTCGTCACAGTATCCACTTCTGTGGCCCTGAGACTGGCAGCTAAGTCCCCATGGTTCGGGTTTGCCACCTTGTGGCAAAGAGGATTCGAAAAGGACTTAACAGGTTTCACCTGTCTTCTCCTCCCTGGCCCCACCTAAGAGGGCCACCTAAGAGTCCACTTACCTAAGAGGACTAAGGTAAGTAATCCGGGCCCCCTACTAGAGAGGGGCACCACTGCTAACCCTGAGGTCTGTTATATGGCCTCTCCAGCACTTAGCACCAGCTGTGAGGGCTGGGGGGGGATGGGCAGTGTGGTCCTGCAGGCCAGGTCAGGAACCACAGGCAGTGGTTTTATGCATCGCTCTAACTACTCAGTACGACAATCTCTAGGTCCGTCCATGTTGCTGCAAATGGCATTATTTCATCCTTTTTAATAGCCAAATAATATTCCACTGCATATTTGTGCCACATTTTCTTCACCCTTATGTCAGTGGACATTTACATGGTTTGCACGCCCCGGCTATTGTAAACAGTGCTGCAATAAACATTGAGGTACAAGTATCCCTTCAGACCCTGTTTTTCTCCAGATACATGCCCGGGGGTGGGATTGCAGGATCATATGGTAGCTCTATTTTTAGTTTTTTAAGGAACCTCCATACTATTCTCCATAGTGGTTGTACCAATTCACTTTGCCATCAACAGTTTAGGAAGGTTCCCTTCTCTTCACATCCTCTGCAGCATTTATTTTTTGATGATGGCCATTCTGACTGGTGTGAGGTGATATCTCATTGTAGTTCTGATTTGCATTTCTTTAATAATTAGTGTTGTTGGGAGCATCTTTTCATGTGTTTGTTGGCCATCTGTATGCCTTTGGAGAAATGTCTAGATCTTTCACCCATTTTTTGATTGGGTTATTTGCTTTTTTGACATTGAACTGAATGAGCTGTTTGTATATTTTAGAGATTAATCCCTTGTTGGTTGTTTTGTTTGCAAATATTTTCTTGCATTCTGTGGGTTATCTTTTTGTTCAGTTTACAGTTTCCTTTGCTGTGCAGAAGCTTTTAAGTTTAATTAGGTCCCTTTTGTTTGGTTTTCATTACTCAAAAAAGATCTTGCTGTGATTGATGTCAGTGTTCTGCTGTTTTTCTCTTCGGGCTTGCACCTAGTTCTTTAATCCCATTTTGAGTTTATTTTTGTGTATATTATAGGGAAGTGTTTTAATTTCATTCTTTTACATTTAGCTGTCCAGTTTTCCCAGCACCACTTATTGAAGAGACCATAGCATGGATTTTATAGTTTTGTTTTGTCCAGTCAAAACTCAGGAGAGAGAAAGAAGAATCAAAATCTAAGGGAAAAAAATCACACCCTTCATCCTTTCACTTTCCTTTGTCTTCCCTCCTTTGTCTCCTACTCTGGTCTTCAGCAGTTTGGCCAAGGGGTTGGGTTCTGGGTTAAAGACGTGAGTACTGGGAATACAGGTTTCTAGTGGACTGTGTAGCTTAGGAAGAGCAGAACCCCAAACATAGTAGTAATAACCTTGAGGGTCTGAAACCTCCATTTTCTTAGCACCTTATACAATGGAAATGAGGGTCAGACTCAATCTACAACTTTCCACCAAGACCTCCCACTGGGTTCCTTCAACAAGCCAGAGAAGGCGTTGGTTAACATTCTTGCTCTGCAGAAAAAGAGGGACTGGCTGAAAATGAACACCACGTGGTTCCTACTGCAGGGTCACACTTGGGTAGTGCTTTTCATCCAGAGCAAAACATGTTAAATCTTTTCATGGCCATCTCAATTTAGGATTTGTCCACTCAGGATTTTTTTTTTTAATGGGCTGTGCTGGGTCTTAGTTGCAGCGTTATGAGATCATACTTGCAGCTTGTGGGATCTAGTTCCTTGACCAGAGATTGAACCCGGGCCCTCTGCCTTGGGAGCATGGAACCTCAACCACTGGACCACCAGGTAAGTCCACACATTTGGGATCGAAGACGGGTGTAACACTGCAAAATCAGGACTGTCCTGCCTCTTGCGGTTTTGTTGTAATTTTTCCATACATTTTATTTTGCAAAGATAAAATGAATCATTATTTTCCCTTCAAGCTTGCAGAATTTTCCCTAGGAACACTGTTTTGCACACAGTGAGAGAGAAAGTGGATTGTGAACAGCAGCAGCTGGAGCACCCAGGGAAATGAGCCAGCACGGGGCAGGGTCAAATGTGCGACACCTTTCCTGCCACAGGGTGGATCTCCCCTTCTAATTAACCAGGTGTCTGTTTCCCTCTTCCTGAATTTTCAGTGGCCGTTTTTAAATTGCATTGACTTCTTTACAACACCTGACGCGTGCCTCACCAATCATTGGCCAAACAGCAGGTGCAAAGTGGACCCAGACCATCCAACGCTAAACTAAGGGAAAACGAAAGGTCAGCCTGCCCAGTCTAACTATACAAAGAATGCATCCTTAAAGTGATTCCTGGGTTTTGAGCCCCTGTTAGGTATACCTGAGATGGAGTGTGAATTACCAATAGCCTCATTCTTAGTTAAGGGTCTGCACATGGCACCAATAGGAAAACCGTGATCTGTAACTTCTCATTTGGTGAAGATTCCCAGACCCCTCCCAGCAGTCGTCCTGCTCATCTCACAGTGTCTTGGGATTTTTCAGAGAGACCCCAGCCCCAACTCCATTATCTGGCCTGATGAGTGGGTTCTTGTGGACTCTGAAAACGTTTTGATGAATTTCATCTTTTCCCCAAAGGTAAGAGCAGGCCATGAAATCAGCAAGTTGCATTTATTTAGAATGTAATAGGTTTTTGATTATCTGGGAACTGTGATTATTCTGGAGTTTTAGAAAACAAAGCTCATCACCACAAGCCAATCCTCACTAAAAAAAATCACTGGAGAAAGTCAAAATTCCACTTGTAAAATCATTTTATTGGTATAAATATACATATGAATAAAATACCTCAGCCTGTAATGTAAGTGAATATTTGTGAAATGTCTTAAAAAGTAGTATTTTGATTTTTTACAGGTGTCAAAGTATTCTCTCTTAATCACACATTAAAAGCTAATATGCAGAACAGAAATTAAAGGCCTTCAAAAAACATGAATATTCATAAAACCTCATTCCAATCAACTATATACATTAATCTGGGAGCATGGTAGAATCAGCCATGGGCCTTTCACTCGGTTCTTAACTCACTTGTTGGTGGTATCACAAAGGTCACCGTACCAAATTTAAATGTACAATTCCACGTCGGGAAGGAAGAAGTTCCCCATGGGAGAATGTAAAAACCATACCCAAGATCTGATATATATAATTTATACAAATTATTAGTGTGCTCTGTTAATTACAGTGTGCAATTGCATACATCAAGAATAAATTGCTCTATGAGTCAAGTGCAGGTTTGACACAGGTACATGCAGCAGTACCCCACAGTCAGCTGGATGGTGTTACTCATGAGTATGTGTCCAGTTACCTCGTTTACCTCCCCACACTCATCTGACGGGGCAACCTGTAGCTGCCTCAGAGAAATTCAAGTAGGGCCCATGGGATAATGCTGGCATTTGTTGAAGGCAGATGAAGGAATGCATAGAAATCAAATGCCAAGGGTTGGGAAAGATCAAACCTGTGCTTTGATTCCCGAGAAATGGATTTGTTTTGGTTCTCGAGGAAAAAAGGAGAAAGGAAAAAAGCACCAAGAGACAAATGCTTAGAAGAAGAAAGAGATGTTGCCCTTGGTTCCTCTCTGATGGCTAACAAAAGCACCCCTCACAGGAAGACTTCTGCGTGGGTGACCATTACACAAAAATATACTCTCTTTCTGCTTCTTCCCCAGAGTCGCTGGATTTGCTGCCTGGCTGGCCATCTTTACTGGAGGCCCATTGCTTTTGCTCTTGACACTCCTGGGCCTGCTGGCTCCAGCTTCTCCTGGACACTGAAAGGAAGGGAAGAAAGTCGTTACAGTTGATGAACAAGGAGATGCTGGTGGGGTGAGATAGGCAGGGGCCCTGAAGAGTGTGGAAGGGTTTGAGATGAACTTGCTCAGAAACAATTTTCCAAGTACATTTCAAGACTCTAAACAGAAATCAAAAACAAACCAACAAAACAACACAGAAAAACATGAAAACCCCAGTCTATGAGAGGGTGAGCCTCTCATAGATGCGGTTGAACATCTGAGGGTGAGGACCCCAGCAGGGGAGGGTGGGGGTGGGAGGACCCGGAAGCCACTCTGTCCCAGGGGACCTCCTCGGTCATAGCTGCCCGTTAATGCGGCACAGGAAACAGGTGGCGCTGCTGGACAGATATTCCATCCGTTGCCTTCTGCACACGATTTAGGGTGGCAGTCCCTGCTTCAAGGACAGGATATGAGGAGGCGCCCCAGTGATCTCTGTCAGGCCTTTCTGTGTCTCAGGAAACCTCAGTTTCACTTTCTAGGAAATGGAATAAAGTCTTGTGGAAATGAATTAATGCTGCCTCTATTCAAACCTTTAGGAACAGCTTCCAGGTTAAAAAAAAAAACAAATTGCATGTTTGTTGCCTGTTCTAATCACATATGAACGTGGGGGATCTACAAAGCAGTGATGGGAGAACAATCACCAGACTGAGCCTTCGTGATGTGTCCTGCCAGGCGCTCTGTTTTATCACTGTTACTGCCCACAACTACTAGGTAGGTTCTATAAAACTTGCAATCAGGATTTAAATTAAATCTTTCTCCAAAATCCATGTTCTTTTCAACTAGATCATAGCTTCTCTGCTACTGTACCTTGGAAAAGGTCCAGATGCCATACTCCAGCGTGGCTGTTAAGAGTTATTAAATATTACTCACCAGGTCTATTGTAGAGATATCACTTAAAAGCTAAAAATACCAAACCCCATGCACTTTACTCAGAAGTTTAAATATCCAGTCCTGGAAAACCAAGAGGATTCATTTGATGCTTTGAATCATTTTAATGTTAGCATTATGTTAAAAAAACTCATCTTGCCAGGAACTGGCTATTTAAATGTTTCATCTGCTAAGGAATGTTGTTTTAGGAAGTGAAAGCTCATGAAACCTAATAGGCAAAATGCAAACATAATAAAGTATTTCTCTTGCCAATCCTGCTGTCAGAGCCAGATTCTGATCTCTACACAATAAAAATTTAAATTTTAGTTAAAAGGATAAAATTTCATGATAAAAAGTAATTTTTAAAAAACTTGACTTTTTACCCAACAGTTTTGAGCAAATTCTCAGATGGAGGGGGAAAAACAAAGAATATTATATTGATGTTTTATTTTAGCTTGATTTGGGTTAACAAAAAAAAAAAAGTGTTTGGTCCTTTGAAAGTTAACAAGCCAGGTTTGGGGAGAAAAGGTAAGTAATTCTCTATAAATAATTTTCCCTTTTTCACAAAGTAATTTGATAGTAATACTCAATACTTAAGTTCTGAACTTCTGTGTGTGTGTACTATGAACAGGGGTTAGCAGAGAAAATTTACTATATTTTGATCTTGAAATACTTTGCAATAACCTAACCTCAAAACAGATGATCACTAGTGAAATCAGCTAGAAAATCTTATTCATTTTAAAACTAAAATAAGTATTACTCAGGTTTCCAACACTACAAATTCAAAGGAAGAAGTATGCTGATATATTGCTCGTTTATCTTCAGAGCAAACGTATTAGCTTGCTTTCTTAGATTAAAAAATTTCATCCTTCCCAATATTTATAACATCCTCAGAATCCCAGGTCTAATTGATGTCACATGATATGACATCAAGAATACCCTCTAAAAATGGAGAAATTCCTGCAATCAAATGCGTTTCTGTCACAGATAAAAACCAAGAACCCTGGACCAGGACTAACCGAAATTGAGTACCAATCCAACACAGGAATCTTCCTGCAAAAAGTAAGACTGTCCTTCAGTCTCCATCCAAGTGACACTAGCTTCTAAGTCCTCCAGGCCAGGGGGGGAGGGCGGGGGTGTGCGCAAGTTAACAGGCTGATTTCTGAGTTGGTGACATAGAGCCAACCTGGTACCAGTCATGAAAGCAAAACTTCTAATTTGCCTGACACAGTCACGGAGAGGAATAATGATATGCTGTTTCTGGAGGACTGCCAATGCAGTTCACTATGGTGGTGACATTATTTAAAAATTCATTCTAAAAAATTCACTTTCATTGATTTAACTCTACCAGTTGTGAATGTAATAATGAGTCTAGTACCAGGCTGACATTTTCTTTGTATCATAAGTAAGGCACCATTCTTGGACAGGAAAACTGAGGCATGGTGAGATCAAGGAACTGTTTGCACAAAGCCAAAGCACTTGGTATTAGTCCAGATTGCTAGTGCAAACAACCTTAGTAGGAGGTGTGTTCTTTGTCATTTGTTTTCCAGCCTTTAGGCAGCATTATTTGATTGCATATAATTAGGACAGTAATTACAAAATTACAATTATATTTAAGTAGGTTCAGTATTTCTGAATTCAGACTTTTTACTAATTTAGAGAAACTTTCTCTTAGGCAGCCTGATTTAATGCTTGACTTGATAACTGTTTTAAAGACTGTTTTACTACACTTCTTTAATGCAACAAGTCATACATCAAAGTTCAAGAGCTTCTCTATATGTGTCTATACACATTTATTACCATTCCAGGTACCATTAAAATTATAAAAGATACCTAAGTAAAAAGGCAATTTATTCAACAGAAACATTCTATGTATATCCTCTCTTCAGTGTTGATAACTGATGGGCTCAAATGTGAAATCTGTCATTCTTGAAGATGATCTGAGTTTGCATATATATATATATATGCAAATACATATATATGCTAATTTTAGAGCATCTGAAATGTGCATATAAATTCAGAATTAGAGATTGATATAAAAATTTGAGCTTTTCTCTATTTTAAGCTCCACTGACATTCATATTTCTCAGGAGAAAAACATGATGACCTTAAAATAATCATCTGTAATTGGCCTTTTTTTTTGGAATATTTTCTGACAGGCACCGAAAGTGTCAATGAACTGTTAAATTTCTCTTGAAGAATTCACATAGAAGTAGTAGAACCCAGATCTGGTGAAAAATGGGGAACATAGCACTGGGTTCCAGATTATTAGCCACAACCAAATATTTGTTGGCTATAGGCTGAATTATGGAAGAAGCAAGTGATACACTATAGGGATCTCAGAATAGGATGGCCTGTCCAAATAGGATACATTACAATGCA
The DNA here is from genome assembly GCF_055505025.1 of Bos grunniens. NCBI lineage: Eukaryota > Metazoa > Chordata > Mammalia > Artiodactyla > Bovidae > Bos > Bos grunniens. Next base: position 33,847,603 of record NC_141187.1, read on the forward strand.
TACAATGTCAAAACCAACTCTTTTCTTGAAGAAAATAGGATGTACTCTAATGAAGACATCACAGCTTATATTAAACGTAGAGAGGAAATGATATGAAATTCAAAAGATGCAATTACACATACTTCCAGGAAAAGAAAGCAAGCATTTTACCTGTCAAACCAATATTAAAATAGCCACATAATTAAAACATAATAATCATGATAAAAATAGGCAGCATGCTTTGAGAACAATAGCTTCTGTTTGTTTCAGAGAGAAATGATTTAGGAAGGTAAGAAAGCTGTTTTAGCATAAACAAAGCTGCTCTTAAAATACTGAAAGAAAACTACACACTGTGGTTTAATAGAATTGCTCTGCTAATTGCATTTGTTAACCAAACTATTCAGAAAGCAGACTGCTATGCAATTCTCAGGGCTGAAGACAAGTGCTGGGAATCGGCACTAACAAAACAAGATTAAAATATTGTACGTCAGATTATTTTAACTGAAGGTCCTTTAAAAATTATGCTTTTGGTTCCTGTTCATAGCTCAAGAAATCTAGGCAGGAAAGCAAATCAAGATGGTCCTATTGAATTCCATCAAAATTTGACGTAGCCCATCACAATGAGAGTTTTAAACCAAAGAGGTCATCAAAAAAAAAAAAAAATTCAGAGAGAATTTCTTGCCTTTCTAGGATTTGGCTTTTCTCTGGCTTCATCTTATTTTTACTCTAACTCAAAACCTCACTATGATCAGTGTGGTACTGGCAGGTGGGCTCTCCATCCATGTGTTGTATGTATAAAGTGCTGTTGGTGGTCTCGAAAAATGAACGTTACATTGCGTGAAGGGTGCTTTGTTAACAACAAATGATTATAAGTCAACTGATGCAAGAGTTCAAATGTAAATTTCCAAAATCTAGCAACATCTAGGTAACCTTGGGTGTCCTTATCAAAAGAGACAATATAGAGCTTCTAATCTAATATAAATTCTCTTTCTTCAGAAAATGTCTTATTGTAATTTATATGATTTGAAGATAACAGATTTTCTTGAAAACATTAAAAAAATCTCTTGCAGAGAGAAGCTATGTAACTGTGTGACTATGAACACACCTACCATAGGAAACCCTTTAAAAATCAAGAAATAAGTCAGTTGTTTTCCTCTAGGGCAGGTGCTACCCAGCCCAAACAGAATGTTGCTTTCTTTATGCAGTGGGCCATGTCCTTAAGGCCACCCTGTCACCTGGCTAGTGTGTGCTGGGCCACCAGGCAAGTCAGAGGACATGGCTTATCTCACAGTATCTGGTCAAGAAGGCTGACTCCAATGCTGTTGCTGGTGGGAGACTGGTAGATGCTTGCTCCGTTGTTCTTGATTTTAACTGTGTCAGAGAAAGTCCTCAAAGACAACAGTTCCTACTGAGAAGTCATAACTCACTGGGCTACTAAGCTATAAGGTAGATCAAAGGTTTGAGAATGGTTTAGCCTTTTTCAGTAAACGGAAATTATCCCTATTTTAAGTTCACTTCCACTGACCTGCCTTCTGGGATGCTTTCTGAAGAGGGAGTAAAGGGTGTGGGATTATGGCTAAACTCCGGGCACTTTATCCCTGGAGCCACCTACCTTCATATGTTACCATCTGATAAAGTATTACAGGGAGGGGGGGAAAAAGCCTATTCCAAGGGAAGAAATCCCTTAAAGAAGCTTCAGATATCAAAATATTTAATATTTCTTCTATGATACTAAAACTTCCTTTAAAAGACTTTAAGTCATATTTATAAAAACCTATTAACCAGGGAGATGATGAATACTTCGTCATAGAAAAACCATTTCCTCTCTGAGTCAGCAGTACTTATTCTAAAATTTCCCACTGGAGATAAAAGCTGATTTAAAATCCATTTCCTGGGACTGTCCTCACCTGAACAGAACTTTACAGGATGTATAGTGTCGAATGGAAGACAGTTATTGGGTAACTGTTGGAAAATGATATAAGAGGTTGAAAAGTAAATTGGTGTGTTTCCTTTCTTCCTATAGGGTTACAAAGTGTCCACTGAAAGATCACCTGTATCCTTTGCTAGAAGAGTAAAGAGAGAAAGGAAGAGACTAGGAGACATGACCCCAAATAGAAAAATCAACCTCCATGATCACAAAAATTTGAAAGGACAAGTCACCATAATCCAAAGTAACTTGGTCCTCCTCATAAGAATTTGTTTTTAGTTTTTTAAGTCAATACTTTTTGCCCCCCAATGGAAGGACCATCCTGCTGCCATTTAGAGAAAAAAAAGACCAACTGTATAAACAATCCCTGACCCAGTCCCAGGACAGAAGTTACTCAATTCAAGTTTGTTTTTGTTAGTGCCAGTTCATAAGCTCTGGGACAGTGAGCGATGATAAGTGAAGACTCTAACCATGTGTTGGCTGTGACTTCCTGCGCCCAATTGCATTCACTTCCTCTTCTGCAATGGTGGAGTACAGTTTTGAAGGTCTTTTCCCTCTACCGGAAGGCTTGCCACTGTCATGATCTGAATGCCTTTTGTAATAATCTCCTCTTTGCACTACTGAGGAAAAGGGATCCATTTTACCCTTTATAGTAGCAAATACATCAATGTGTTGACATTAAAAAATATTAATATTAAAACTTAAATATCAGCTTACCCACCCCACTTAAGATTCAAGGTACCTACAATGTTGGTCCTGAATAGATATACCATTATCTATAGAATTCAACAGCCAACATTATGGAAATGTCGTGCAAAATGAGGTGAGCTCCGAGTCTGCCCCCAAAATATAACTAACAAAAAGGCCCCCGCGTTACTATTTCAATTCCAAGATGGATTAACGAAATTCACATTCACTATGGAATAATCCAGAAGAAGCACAGCCGTTTACCTGATTCAGAAATGAGTTGGGCACGCTAGTCCAGAGGGAGGCACAGAACAAGGAAATGGAGTAACCGGCATGAATAATGTACAAGAAAGTAGGAGTGGGAACAACAGGAAGAGGGCTCACAAGTGGCTCTCATTCCTGGGCCAGCTTAGTGGACAAGCTGGAAAATAAGCTGAAATCAAAACATTACCACCTCTGAATTTACCAACTGTTCTGAGACCTCATGTATATTTGTGAGTCCAATTTCAGTTTCAAGCAACACCATCAGAATGATCTCAGAGATTATCCTGGATCCCAAACGGGAAAGCAGTGATTTCCATAGCTCTCCAGTCTTCAGCTGGGAAGATGGGGGGTGTGAACCATCCATAGTATTTGCTATTGGGAGAGTGGGGAAGGGATCAAGTATCTACCTGTGAAGCCCTGATATGTTTGAGAAGCAACACATTCATTCCTAAGTTCCTATAGAAAGAACACCTAATTTTCCCAAAGCAGCCAAGGACCTGCCTGTAGCATCCAGTATTTCACCCTCTTGGTTAATGCTAGAGGCTCCATGGACACACTCTTTAACTCAGGAGACTGGTGGGTTACTCTGGGCCTCGTCTTAGACATCTTAGAAAACATCATTTTTCAAAAACGTTAAGCAATTATTTCTTGTTCAGCCCTCAGCCCTTTTCTTTTCAATCCATCCATATTCCCAATTGCTTTTGACAAGACAAACATTCCTACTTACCCTCACTACTCCTCCATGCCTTCCCATTTCTCACCAACAAAATTCTTTCAGACATTTTTCAAAGCTTCCTTATAAGTAAAGACACAAAGACAGCAGTTGCAGAAAGGAACAAATGAGGGTAGGATGGGGAAGGGACTGTGTGGTTTGAGCAGGCAGTCACTCTGACCTGACACCACCGATTCCTCTTTCTAGACCAAGGCTTTCAAAGGCTGTGGCTCTAATACTGAATCCTGTATTTATTGATCACCCAGTGTGAAATGACTCTGTCAGCCATCATTCAATGGCTTTAGTTTCTCTGTTTGACAGACTGGTTTATCAGCTTTGGTCAAAAATCCCCACCTTCTTTAATTTACAGCCAGTAGGTGAGTGAAGTTTGTACACATCAAATAAATCTGCAGAATGGAGATAAGAAAGCAGGCTGTGCTATTTTTTATGAGACTCTCAATCAACAAAGACAGTACTCAGAAACACTTTCCATTAATTTCAACCCAAAAGAAAATGAGCCAAGGTAGGAAGATGTCACAATCAGAGCAATCAAAGAATTCTAAAGCATCAAACAATCTAAAATAAAACCAAGCAACCCCAAACCATGCTGAGAGCTATCTGGACATGGGCGACAATGGCTCCAGATAATTTCTTAATAGGTGGGGCTTAGAGTTGGCAATTACACTTTATGATAGACAGACGTAACTGCACGTTGAACAGAATGGGAGAAGTGGAGAGAGACACGGTGGGGTGCGAAAGTCAGCCCAAACACACCTCGCCTCCACAGACAGCAATATTTGATCTGATTCTGGGAGAAAGCATTCAAGCCCTGGGATTATCTTGCTCTGCTCCCACCCCAGCAAAGTAAAAGAAACAGAAAAGACACAAACTGGTGTGACAGTGCTCTGAGAACATCCATGCAGGTGACACTTCTGAGAATGAGGATCATCTGACTTCACGACCACGCAAGCTAACCATCCACCAGGTCTCCCAAGCCTGTGTAAGCCACTCCTGAACCATAGTGACAGCAACTGACCACCAGGCGGAGCTCGTCTGAGAAATAGTGGAACCTATAAACCTACAGGTAGCGCCAGTCAGTCACAAAACAATGTTGTTGGCACTCCTAATACACGAGGGGTCAGTTCAGGAGCATCTAGAGATTACTATTACCAAGACCTTTGGGCTGAGTGACTCAGTTACACTTTTACTCTTTGTATACAGTCTTTAACACCCAGTGTCACCAACAATGTTGAATCAAGTCTGCTCTGGTTCCAAAATGTAATCCATGGGATGCTGACTGACTAACCAAGATGAATTCCTTTCTCTAGAAATGACTCTCCTTGGGGAGAGCTAATGCAGAGAAAAAAAAATCTTACCTTCCCGGGAAAAGGTCCTGGGACTGGGCTGCGGGCTGCCCTGGCCATCTCTCTCTTTGTCTGAAGGAACTTTTTTCAAGACGGGAGGAAGAAGAGCAACTTTAGGAGAACCCGGACTGGATGGAGAGTCTGGGACGTCCTCTGTGGAGACACAAAGACACCCATCAAACTGGATTCCTAAAGCGTAAGCTGGGTTAGTCTTTAAATACAAATGACTAATAATCTTTTTAAAAAATCATAGTTTTTCTGGCCAAAAATTAGTTTCATAGCCCAGTGAAGTAACAAACAATAGAAAGAAAAAACTTACAAAGAGTTAAAAATCTACAGATATGAATATACCTTGCAGACCGAATTTCCGTTTCAGAATTTCAGTGAGCTGATATTTGAAAATTAGACTGTAGGTGTAAGACTAAATACTCCTTCTGCCTCAAAGGCCATTTGATTTTCTTAAAATAAGTGATGGTTATAACCCACTGACTTTACCTGCTCTCAAATCCAGTACAGTGGTCACCATATGTATATAATATAGATTTGTACTTTCAGGAGTAGGGGTGCATGTACCTACATATACTTACTGAGATCAGTTAGAATAACTTAAAATCATGGACTCTGAAGACCAGAAAGGACTGTTGTGAACACTGTACAACTGGAGAGATTAAATGACCTGCTAAGATAAAAAGATGGCAAAACAGCTCGTCTGTTATTTCTGAAGGCTGTCCTGTTTCAGTCTAATTGAAAGGAAAAACTGAATTGCACTCCCTTTCTCTGCTCTGTCACCGGCAAGGTTAATTCTCGGTGTGGGTGTGTGTGTACACACGGACAGTGGGGGCTGTGTGCCTCTGTTGGTGTGCCCATAGTTTGCCCAGCCCTGTTCTAAACCCTAAATATTTCACAGGATATCAGATAAAAACAGATGAAAATGGATAAAAAGCAACTTACGCTTTCCCTAATTATGGCTTTCATCCTTAACCTGTGGCTTTCTCGAGGGTCTGAGCACCTGGACTCAGCCTGCAGAAAGCTACAGCGAGCACCGCCAGGGGGCGAGCACCACACAGGGGTGCTTTCACCATCCTGCCTTCGACCCACAGCCCTGAGTGCAAGGACGGTCCCTGAGTGGGTGACCTGGGTGCTGAATGAAGGAGCCCTTCAGCCGCGGTCACTTTAGCAGGATTCTCATGGCCCTCTCCTGCAGACACCTCCCCCTCCCCAGTCATGTTCACCAGACGCCCTGGAAACCATGTGTGGAGGTCCAGGCCCTCCAGCTTGGGAAGCCACCTGGTCATAGTGTTACTTCCCAATCGGCAAAAACCAGTCCTTACCAGGCCGCGAGGCAGTTCTTGGTTTCTGCGGAATGGTGGGCCGTGCCGCCAGGTTGGGTTTGGGGGCCTGCAGGAGGGGCTTCGGGCTGGTGGGCCTGTTGGAAAAGCTCCGGGGCTTGGAGACCGCCTCCGCCTTGAGGTCGGCTTTGGCATTCTTTTCTGGGGTTCCCAAACCGAAGCGGTTCTCTGGATGCACTTTAGGCACTAAAATGAAAACGGGCACAAAAAGCACACTTTACTGTAAAAGTCAAAGGTGAAAGAAACCAATCCTTTAGAGACTTCTATAGCTGTTTATAATTTCTCAGCTATTTTAATAGAAGTATAGTTGCCTTAAAATATTTGTTTCATGTGTCCAACATAGTGATTCAATATTTTTATAGACTATATTCCTTATAATGTAGTTATAAAATACTGGCTATATTCCCTGTGCTGTACATTATAGCCTGTATCTTATTTTGTACCTGGCAGGCTGTAGCTCTTAATCCCCTTCCCCAGTCTTGCCCCTCCCTCCCAGCCCCTCCCCAGTGGTAACCCTTAGTTTGTATCTGTCACCAAAGATATTTTAGAACAGCAACACGCTATTCTGGCATGTTTTCAGAATCAAAACATGCTGGTGGAAAACTACGATTCTTGGTAGAAAAACAGTGAACTCGATGGCACTCTTCTGATCACTTCTGACTATTCCACGGATGACAAGCCTCATGTTTAACAGGGTACATGCCCATAGGGGCATACAGGGGCAAGAGCAGGTCTCAACGCATTTGAAGCACTCAGATCTTCCTTAGATCTGGCACAAGGTACAGTATAACCAACCGTAGGCACCTCTGTTCTGGATGACACTCTGGAGTTGGGCTGCAGGCTCTGGGAGAAGAGGACTGTGTCCCAAACCTCACGTTTAGTGAGAACCACTCCAGGAGCATCATCTCCTGCTGCCTTAATTTATCCAGATAACAAGGAAATATAAACTGGCTGAACATGAGTTATAGTCTCTTTCCTTATTAAAGTTCAACACAAGAATGTCAAACAGCAAAATGAGGTAATTAACAAGTTACTCTCCAGTTTCCATCTAAGGTCTCTTACTCTCTTACTACACCTAAAAAGTCAAAGGGACAAAGGATGTTGAATATTCATGGATGTTCAAGCTGAGAGAAAAGAGCATTCCCTCATGTCAATTAAAAGGGCTCCCTGCTATATACTATATGTGGCTTATTTTTAAAAACATCAGCAAAACAGACTCATGGATACAGGAAACAAGCAGGTGGTTACCAGAGGGGTAGAGGGGTGAGGGAGATTAAGAGGCACAAACTTCTGGAGACAAAATAAGTGTACCACAGGGATGAAGTGTATAGCCTGGGGAAGGAATACAGTCACTAATACTGTAATAACTTCATATGGTGACAAATGGTAACTAGACTTGCATGATGATCACTTTGTAATAGAAATATCAAATCTCCATGGTGTGTACCTGGAGCTAACTCGGTGTTCTAAGTCAATTACACTCCAATAATAATTGATTTCATCAGCCATGTCCCCTCTCTTTTTCCCCCTCCCCAAATGCCCCCCGTTTAGGAGTTCTTCTCAAGGAAATCTCTTTCCCTTTGTGGAATCAGGAAAGGTGCCTTGTCCAGGTGCTAAGTTATCATGGTGGGAATGAGCCCCTAAGTGGAGCTGGGCCAGGTGAAGGGCTGTGGTCTTCTAGGGAAAGTCAAGGTCCATTCTTGCTCTCCATCTTTATTTCCCTTCTGTCAATCACATGCGACTCCTGGGACCAGAAGGTAATAGTTTGTCCTAAGTGGGTGATGGCAGTGGCCTGACTTACCAGCCCCACCTCCATCCAACCGTTCTGTGCTGCTCAAGGTCAGGCTGGAAGAATCCTGGGAGACAGCATCGTTCCCAAGTTTCTAAAAAATTCAAGCACCCCATCGCAAAAGTGCATAGTTATGTAAAGTGTCAAGAGAAAGAACAAAGCACATCATAAGTAGCAACAAATAATGGCTCCTTAACTCTCCTGCGGTGACACTGACTGTGCCTGACTTCGTCTCCCTGAGGCTCTGCTGCTGAGACAAAACTACAGGAAACGCTAGATGGCGCTTTAAGATCATTGGTGTATGTTTTGGGCAACTTAAATCCTAAGAATTTTGTCACTTGGAGCCCATCTATTTATCAAATCCAAAGCACAAGGGAAAAAACCCTCCAGCACTTCTCATCTTTCTACCAAAAGACAGCTATATTCATCGATGGAAACAGTATAAAATAAACAGCTCATTAGTCAAAACAGCACATTCCTTGTTGTAAAGAAAGCCTATAAAACAGACTAAAATAGTAAACATTTCCTTGGGCATCTGACTCATCAAAGATGTGGTCACAGTATTTACTCAGAATTCTGGCCAGTGAAGGCCGCATCGTGCCTCCCTTTGTTGAGTTAACAGAATATAGTTTTATCCCAACTCTCTTCTGAGAGCTAATGAGTGAGTTAGGAGGGATCTGTAAATAGAAAATTGCTAGAGAACAGTGGTGGTGCTGGTGGAAGAACTATGATGAACAGCTGTAAAATCATGTGGGATGCAGGATTTAATGAAATAATCAGTATCTTTAGAAGTAATATAAAACAAGCCCTCTGTGTCCTGGTATAACCACTTACTTTCTGAAAATCAAGAGTTCATCAAGATGAACTGTTTTATTCTGATACTTTAAATAAAGTTGGAGAACCCAGTTTTATAAACATAAAAGAGCTCAAGACAGTGCACCGACACCAAAACCTGAGTTTTTCCTGAGGGCAGGAAAAATACAGAGGTTAAAAAAGGGAAGAAAAATAAATACACAACTTATACCTTTAAAAGAGGTTCAGAAATAAGTAATGCAGATTTGGGGGTACTCAGTTCAGTTCAGTCACTCAGTTGTGTCCAACTCTTTGCGACCCCATGGACTACAGCACGCCAGGCTTCCCTGTCCATCACCAATTCTAGGAAGCTACTCAAACTCATGTCCATCGCGTTGGGGGTACTCAGCAGTTTTTAATGATAAAATGTGTCTTCATAGCAACACAACATATCTCCATAGTCAAATATTCAATTAATTCTAACAATAAACCTTAAATTTAGCAAGGAACTTTCAGGTTTGGAAAAGGACATAAACTCTGAAAATAACTGAAAAACAGATCTCCCTGGTTAGAACTAGAATCTGGTTTCAATCATTTTATTTGCCTCCGTCAGTTGTCCTATCTCCAGTGACCCTTGGGTCTCCATTTGGATTCAACAGTCTTTCCCCAGAGTGGAGCACGTCCTTGGCACAGCTGTCACGTGTTTCTGTGACAGGCACAGGAGCACCTGAGCAGGTGAGACATGGACCTGCAGCCACTGCCCGACCTTCCAAGGCTGAGGCTCTTCAGGAGCGCGTGACCCTAGTGCTGGTGGAAAAACATGGCCAGGTCCTGTCTGTGCTCTGCGTCCTTTAGGAAAGAGCCATTTGTTTGGGGATTTTTATTTAATTCAGGCTGTTTTCCTGTACCTGTCTTGCCCATAAAAACGGCGTGAAGACAAAAATGACAAAGGCAACCAAGTCAAAAGAGACCCTCTCCCTTACCTTCAGTGAGCAAGCAGCCTTGGCTTTCATCTCCTGCTTGGCTTTCATCTCGGCCAGCAGCCCACTGCCCATCATCTGGACCCCGTACCTTCGCCCTCCCTGTGGGCTGCCCTTGCTGTCACTCCGGTCCACCTTCCCCACGTCTTCCCCTTGACTTTCTTCTAAGGAGTCGGGTGTTTTGATCTCCTCCACCCGATCAGCACTGCCATTGTGCTCGGCTGGCTTTGTGTCCTTCCTGGGGGCGTCCACAGCTGGACTTCTGACTCCCGCCTTGGGGGAGGAGAGTTCTTCTGCTGTCAAGACTGTTGAAGACCGCTCAGGTTTGTTCCGGGGTTTGATTAAATTGAGAAAGCCAGTTTTCCGAAAGTCACGTTTTTTCTTCTCATCTCCTCCTTCACTAAGCTCGTGGGACTCTGAGCCCCTCGCTGACCATCGCCTATAATTCAAAAGAAAATCCTGTTGGGTGTACTGTAATTAAAGCTTCAGCAACAGTCACTCAAAATAGAAATAAGGAGATGGCTGCTTATATAGCAACAATTTTGAAACATTTTAAAAAGCTGACTTGGAAATTGGAAGGTTGACTATCATCATATCCACAGGTGAGGAACCTGAGGCACATAAAAATTAAGAATGAGAATCTGAAGGTATCATTGGGAGGATTGAGAGCAGAGGTGAGTTTTTTCTGTTTAAATGCTCTAGTCAAGTGCCTCTCCACTAGTAAGAACTTTTAGAAAAGGTAGATCCACTCATGGCATAGATGAGTGACTGCCTTATTTAATTTGGAGGGCACTGGAAAGGCCCAGATTTTCCCTTAAGCACGTGTAATCCCTCCACAATCATTAGATAACATCTGAAATCCCACCCTAAGTGGGATCCATGATCCAGATCCTTGCTTAAATGTAAAAATAAATTATAAAAATAAAAAGCACTATTCAAAACCAAAAGAAATGTAATACCACGGAAAGAGGGAATGACATGAAAAAGCAGCTGGTGATCTTTGGGAGAAGTTTGTCAGAATATTCTGAACATCCTGAAACCTGGGAAATGGATGGGGAGAAAGTAAATGATTTGGGCTGAATGGCAAGTATCATGAGAGCTTTTTACTAAGAGCTGGAAGGACACCCATGTATCTCCTCTGAGTCCCCAGGAAAATGCCAGCAGGAGAATTTTTTTAAAAAAGAAAAAAGGCCTAAGCACCAGAGAGGAGAAAAAGCAAAAACAATAGTTTGGAAGCCAAAACAGTTAGGAGTAGAAACTGACTTCATAAATCTGGGAAAGCTGACCCCTGAAGTATTAGTTGGGAAGGCCCAGAAGCAAATGGATTTCAGGTGAAGGGACACAGAACGTGCCATCCCATAATATGCTTGTGGCATAGCATTATTTTAGGCTGGTTACTTTTAAGGAACAGCAGACACAGGGGAAATTTCTCTTCTGTAAGAGAAATATACATTTATACAGAAAATCACCATGTTGTAAGGGGGTATTCCTCTCCATACTAGGAGAAGCAGCATAACTGGATCCCTAGAAATTTATCAACAGAGAAGGACCAGGACTCACACCTGCATAACAACCTTACCCCTTGTTTACCTGGTTCACAACAACATCCCCTAACAGTCTCTCTTCCGTCTTTAGCTGAAGATGGTATGTAAGGTGGTGCTGTGGGCCATTTCAGGGAGTTAGTGTTCCTGGGTATCCCCCATGTATACAAGAGGTATATGTGTTAATATAATCCATGAAACAAGAATAATCGAAAAATTTGATAGTGGAAATGGGAAACTCAAGGTTGGAAGATAAGACTGAGAAAATCTCCCAGAAAGTTGAGGGGAGGAGGGGTAAGAAAAAGATGAAGAAATACAAGAGAAACAGTTTTTCTTTTTTAAATACTAGCGGATAAAGAGAAGAAATACAATTTGAATAATAGAAGTTTAAGTAAAAGAATATAGAGAAAAAGGAAGCAAAGAAATTATGAAAAATAATTCAAGAAAAATTCCAGAATCAAGGAACACAAATTTCCAAATTGAAATGGCTCATGAGTGCCTAACAAATGGGTTTTAACAAAACAAGATAAAAAAACCCACATAGAACATATCACCATAAGATGTCAACATACTAAGAACAGAGAGAAGATCCCAGATACTTTCTGAGAAGCAGAAAAACAAGCAACAAAGGATGAGGGCTCAAGATGACACTGGATTTTTAGAGCAACATTAGAAGTGAGAGGATAAGGGGACCAGGTTTTCAAAATTCTAAAGAAAGATGGATTACAATCTAAAGTTCTGTAGCTGTCACAGTATTAACCAAAATGCAAGACATATGAGTTTCAGAAACTCACCTCCTGTACTTCCTTCTTCAGCAAGTAACCAGAGATGCTGCTGCCCCAGAACAAGAGTGAAGTAAGGAAGAGGATGACCCAGCCAAAGGAAACGGGAAAGACACAGGAATGAGTGAGGAGAAACCCCCAACAGATGGCAAAGTGGGGACCCCAGGAGGACAGCAGGGGACCAGACCTAAAGGCCAGGCTGGAGTGGTCAGACAGTAGTGAAGTATGTGCCCAGGAAGATGAAACTGAGAAGATGTGAGGAGATTGAGAGAACATTCATACCTTTACAGAGATTTAGAAGGCATGTCAGTGACAGGTATACGGAAAACTAAGCAAATTCAAAAGGGGACAATTATTAACTCCAGGGAAAATAAAAAGTTGGAAAGGCAATATAATCACTGCATATTGTATAACTCAGCTCTGAACATTTACATGCTTATAATGAAGTAAACATGAAATACTAATGTAGCCAACAATTATGACACAGTTGCTGCTAAGTCGCTTCAGTCGTGTCTGACTGTGCGACCCCATAGACGGCAGCCCACCAGGCTCCCCCGTCCCTGGGATTCTCCAGGCAAGAACAGTGGAGTGGGTTGCCATTTCCTTCTCCAATGCATGAAAGTGAAAAGTGAAAGTGAAGTTGCGCAGTCGTGTCCGACTCTTTGAGACCCCATGGACTGCAGCCCACCAGGCTCCTCCATCCATGGGATTTTCCAGGCAAGAGTACTGGAGAGGATGACACAGTTAACTAAGATGAAAAATGTGATAGCGGAAATAGAAAACTCAAGGTTGGAAGATAAAACTGAGAAAATCTCAGAGTTGAGGCAAGGAGGGGTAAGAAAAAGATGAAAAAATAGAAGTGTATGTGTGTTTGCCTGCAAGCGTTTGGTGGACAGTAGGGTCAGACTGTACTGTAGGAGCTACATTATCATCCTCTATAGTAAGAAGCCACTAGTTATGGTCACTATTTGAAAAATAAATAGCAACAACAAAAAAGTTATTATGAAATATGGAAACAAACAGCTAAAAGAATAGGAATTAATTGCCTCTGGGGAGTAGGGAAAGAAACAAGGTTTTTTTTTCTTTCTTTTTTATAAAACACCTTAAAACACCTCTGACATTTTAAACTACAAGGAGCATGTTGAACTTCGATTTTCAAACTTCCTTCATACTACTTGATGGTTTGACCTATGCCTGGACCTCTACATAGCAAACTGACAATGATCTGTTTTTATGTAACAAAAAGAAATGAAACAAATCACAACTTCTAATAAATTCCATCATTATTTGATGAAATTTGATGCACCTAGTTCTATTTGTGTACTAGAACATGAAGAGAATCCTCCTAAAGCAGTATCTTTGTAGAAAGTGGGGTTTACACCTTATAAAGTTTGCCCAACTTTCACTGGGCTTATTAGAGGAGGAGGCGACTTTAAGGGCAGAGGAGATCCCCCTGGCAGTGACGACACATACGATCCGAGTTGAATGTGCACAGACCGCTCCACTAATTCAACATCAAAAGTTTGGGACGAGGAGAGCCTACAGTATTATCTGTTTATACAGATACAGGCCAAGATTGTCTTGATTCATTCAACCAAGAGTGACTGAGGGCAGATTATACATTATGGGCTTTGTCAGACACGAAGTTATAATAAGAAATCAGACCCAGGCGTTTGTTGGTGAAGGACAGTATTCTATAGGAAGAAAAGATTTGAAAACAGATCATTAAGAGGGATTTCCCCATTTGGCTCAGTTTATGTTGGTACTTCCTGAACCTTTTGCATTAAGACTATGTTCATCCATTCCCCACAATGTAAAAAAGAAAAACAAAAAAACCCTCAGGGGATTATGTTGCTCTAACAGATGTATGCGGAAGATGAAAAGAAAAAAGTATCAAGTCAGCAATAGACAAAGGGTTGTTAATTGGGGAGGAGAGGAAATGAGGCAGGGAAAAGCTTCAAAGAATAAATGATATTTACATTGGATCTTGAAGGAGAGAATAGAATTTTCCCCAGTATGGCAAGCTTCAAGGCCAGTGTCAAAGGAGATAAATAATTGGGTCCTAAAGCTTATAACATTCAGTAAGTTATACTGTTATGGATATAAAAATTTAACTTGCTCCCACCTCGCCATCCTGCAAAGGCAAGATAAGGCACATCAATCTATAGAATGGACCAGTTTTCCTTCCCTGTGCCCGGCCTGCCCACCCTCCACTTATCAGGATGGTTTAAATTAGTTCCTGGATTTGATATCTCAGGTGAAGAACATTTCACCAACACAAATCCTTATTCAGTACTTGGGAGTGGATCTGCATTTAGTTGGAGATTAAATAACTTGGTACAAGTCATGCTTAAAGGCTTGAGTGTTTCAAGTTAAGCTGTTAATAAAAGTACCACTGAGTTGACTTCTAAGGAAAGTCTGTCTTGGTAATAAGAAAATTCAGACAGAACTTTTCAGAGGCTAAATCTGAAGCCTCTTTACTAATTGTTGTCGTTCTGACTCTGGTAAAGCTGTGCTACTTAGCAATGAATGATGTGTGCTCCCAGACATATCAAATCATAAACACGGGGAATTTAAAAATACAGTTGACCTCTGAATAATGAGGGAGTTAATTCACAGTCAGTCCTCAGTATCCGAGTTTGTCCACATCCACAGATGCAACCAGCCAGGGCCTGTGTAGTATCGAAGTATCTACTATTGAAACAAATCCACAAATAAGTGGACCCAAGCCATTCAAACCTGCATTGTTCAAGGGTCCACTGTTAGTAATTTCAGCCTGCCAAACGTATCTCATTGTCTGAGATACATCCAGATGAATGTAATAAAGCCCTAAAAGGGAAAAAAAAACAAAAAACCCTTGGGGAGATACATTTTGTGGTCTGATTTAGATATTACAGTGGTTCTTCAACATGAGTGTGTCTCAGTATACCCTGGAGGGCTTATTAAAACACAGGTTGTCAGCCCCCACCTCTAGTTTCTCATTCAGTAGGTCTGGGCTACAGGTTTGAGAATTCACGTTTCTAACAAGTTCCCAGTTGATGGTGGTCTTGCAAACCACCAGAAAAGTAAACCCTCTGTCAAATGTCTATCTTATATACTTATGAAATAAGAGCCTTAGTACATACTAAGTTTAAAATTATCACTGTTAGTAATTTAAATGTGAATTAAATGGTGTGATTAGTGAAATGACTCTGAACTCACTTGGAATCCATTTTGGTCACCTTCTTGGTGAAAAATTCATCTACACCTTCATCCACTCTCCCCATAAGACCGTTCTGCTCACCATCTTGGGAGACTATGCTGGTAGCACAGCCCTGCAAACCAAACAGGTGTGATATTAATTTACATTCAATATGTATCACTAGATTTAAGACACACAAAGGCCATGGCAAGGACACAACTGATGGAGATAGGGCCCTATAGTCTACCGGAATAGAAGTCAAATGTAGAAATGAAGGTAGAAAGAAACCAAAGTGAGAAATGCACTATAAACACAAAACCTGCTGAAGGACTGAGGCTGAGTAGTGCTGTCTTGGAAGCAGCTTGGAACCTAACAGGCTGTGAAGAGTCGTGTGTTCTTGAAGCACAGGAAGGCGTTGCAGGCACATTGGTAAGGCAGGAGAATGCACGAAAAAATGACACGCTGTTTTGAGAACAGTAATAATTCCAGTGACCAGGGGCCTGAGGCTTATAGACAGAGTAAACTGCTGAGTATAAACCCTAGCAGATACTGAAAGTGGCCACTCCAAACACACCCACCCACACACACTCACACTTGCTTCCTCTTTCTTGCTGAAAGAACTCTGATTTCAAGACGTGAATACTTAAACAGTACTTCTATCTCCTTGCCTGTGACTGGTGTGATATACTTCTGGCCAGTGAGATATAAGGGGGTTCATGGGCAGGTTTTCCTGCAGAAGAAGGGATGTATTTTTTTCTACATGGTTATGAGAGAGGATGTGACGTCTGAGCCATGGCAATCACCTGGAGTTCAAGAGGAATTGAGCCTGAGGATAAAAGCCACCATGCTGAGGATGACAGAGCAGAACAGTGGAAGCTATGCTTATGCTGTGCTGAATAAACCCGTCCCAGACCCCGAGACTTTTGGATTTCTTGTTGAGTGAGAAAATAAGTATTTCTCATGGCTTAAGTCATTTCCAGTTCAGCATCTCTCAGATCTCTCATTCATAAATGAATACTTTCCAACTAATAATACAAGGTCTGACAGTGAACACCCTTGAATCCTATATTAAAGAGCGTGGAATTTATTTTGCAGGTGAGAGGGAGCCCTGAAGAAGTGTCATGACCCAACCTGTTTTGGTCAGATAATTCTGGGGCAACATGAAGGCTATATTGGAAAAGGCGATATATTGGAGAATAGAATAAATTCTATTCAAGAACACAGTGAAAGACTTCTGTGATTGTTTAGTCTAATCTGGAGGGAGGTGTGGGACTAAGTAGTAGGGAACTGAGAAAGAAAGAAAAAGACATTGCCTAAGATGAGGCTGAAGTTTCCAGGCTGGGTAGATGACAGCATGATTCTAGGGAACATAGTTCAGAGATCTGATTTGAGGAAGAAGATGACGCATGTAATCTCAGGCAGTGTTGCTTGAGGTGCTGTGGAAATCCGGGGGCAGGTGCCTAAAGCTCGAGTCTCAGGACAGAAGCTCGTGAGGAGCTATAAAGTCATTCAGCACTCTAGCATTTGTCTTTGAATGGACAACTCAGTGAATTCAATAACATGCTTGGTTTTGTGTCTGCGAAGTGTATTAATATTTCACACAGATAGGTTGTGGGCCATTGAGAAAGAGCATGTATCTTGCCCATTCTCTTGGGCACAGGACAGATTCCCATGTGGTTGTGATATCTGGTCTGGATATCTTGCCACAGAGTGGTGGGAAAACTCCTTTCTGTGATCTTGATTTGCAAGTCTCAAGCTGCCTCTAGGGAAGCTGGCTCTTGTCTGCACAGGCATTGTTTTAAAAAAAAAAGACCCATGATTAGCTTTAAACAACCATCCGTTCCGTTCACTGGCAAGGTCCATTATGGAAACGAGCTGTGTGTTTGAGTTCACGATTGTAAAATGCTGAAAAGTGAGCAGATAACAGGTAACAGACCAAGAACCCTGTGAAATGTGAAAACAATTATACCTTTCGTCTGAATGGTACTTTATAGTGGAGCCAGGCTTTCCTGTGCATTGCAGGAGAGCAGAGAAACAGCCAAGTTCAATAATGCAGTTATGGAGGGAAAGCAGCTCATTGAATAACTTCTGTTTTGATTACAAAAGACAAAGTAGCACAGAGCTAGCTTGGATGTAACTTCTCCTTTTGTAAAAGAAGACTGGAATTTCTACAGTGATAATCGCTCCCTAAGTTTGCACAGTGCTTGATCATTTACTGTTGTCTTTATACCTACCCTTTGAACTGAAAAGGAAACATAGTCTTATCCTGCCTTGTGGTTAGTCCCAGATCAAACCATGGCTCAGAGTGTGAGGGGCTCCTGTTTAGGTCACCCGAGTGATGGATGACAAGGGTACAACCCCAGAATACATGCTCGTAACCTAGGGCATCCTTCCACAACACCCTCACTTCCCCTCAGAGGCTGCCTCTCAAATTCCTCTCCCCATTTTGAGGGGGAAAAGCAGTTTTTTTACAAGTATAATTTCTCCTTTCAGCCCTTTTCTTTTTTCCTGCTTTGAAACAATTCACAGCTAGCACAGAAGGTCTCTGGGGACATGAACAATCAACAGGTTTCGGAGATGGAGGCAGGCTGAGCTCAACAAGCAGTCTGCTTTCCCATCTTGCAGGACCAGCCAGTTTTTACAGAACCTTAGAAACCCTAGGTCCAACTCTATCATTTTAGAAATAAAGAGACTAGGAGCAGAGAGATTGAGAAGTCCAGTATCACTGGGAGACCTTGAGCAAGATGCAGCTGAAAATGCACCTGTTAAAAGTAAGAGGTGTCAGCAGCCTGCAAGAAGAGCAGCAGAAACACTGAAGACTGAAATGATAGGCGGCTCCTCAGAGGGGTTCAAGGCCAAACACACCTGCGGCCTTAGCTCAATTGCCAGCAGAATGAAAGGGAAGGACATATAGACATCAGAAGTTCTCAAAATTCCATTTGATTTTGGTCTTTTCTGTCAAGGATTATAAATTTCAGACTAAAAAGGGGAGCAGAGCTGGTGGGAAGGGAGTGCAGAAAACTTTATCCCTGCGCTGGTTGGAACCCACTGCATCTGTGCTCAGAGGAAGGATTTTGCAAATAAAATCACAAGTGGTTGTTGTTGGTGTCTGAGAAAGAAAGAGGGCAGATTTCTCATCGCCTGTGTATATATAAGTAAATGCTAAAAGGATAACTTGTGAATGCTTAGAAGATAAGCCGGTGATTATGAAGACTAAAGACAATTCAGACCACCCTCTGTTCTCCCTTTGCCTGGATTATTAAGATGAATGCACCAGGGCAACACCGGAGGAGATGCGCCTGGATTTTGACAAGGCAGCTGTCAGATCTCTCCTAATGTCTCCACAGGCCGGATGGAGAGAGATGGGCAGGAAGCAAGAACAATTAGGTACATTAGTGACTCTGAACAAAAAACCCAAAGAGTGCTAATTAGTGAGTTGAATAATCATGAAATCTTATACACATGTATTAGACAGTAAGAAACATGAAAAGAGCCAAGCAATCAAGCCAGGAAAAGGGGAATCCAAAAGGAAGTAAAATAAATTTAAAAAAACAAAAACAAAAATTAATGAACTTGAGAGGAATAATAAAGCTAATTCTTTGAAAAAGACTCCTAGATGGTAGGGAATCTGCCTGCTATGCAGGAGACCAGGGTTCAAGCCCTGGGTTGGGAAGATCCCTGAAGAAGCGAATGGCAATCCATTCCAATATTCTTGCCTGGAGAATTCCATGGGTCACAAAGCGTTGGACATGACTGAGTGACTATCACTTTCACTTTTAGTAAATGAGACCTTGCAAAATTAGGATAGAAGCATTAAAATATATTAGAAATGAAATAAATTGGGACAGAGCTATTGATACAAAAGAGATTAAAGACTCATAAGAATTCTAGAAACAACTAAGTGGACAATATCCTAGAAAAATAGAAATTACCAAAATGGTCTCAAGGAGAATTAGGTAATCTGAATAGATCTGATGAAATAAAATTCATATATTTTGGTAAGGCAAGAAAAATTTAAACAGAAAATTTTTCTCTGCCCATTTGGACCTTCTCTCTCCCCTCCAGAGTGTATTATGAATCTACCTTAATCAGACCTACTTAGGAGATAATCTTATAAGGGATCAGGATGGCCCACTTCTCTTTGCACATGCAGGCCTGGATTGTGTGAACTGTCAGTACATCATCTGACATATAACCCTTTGTCTCAAAAACTTATGTAACTGTGTTCTGACCTCTAACAGCAGAACAGTCCTGAAAGACTGTCTGTCTCCCAGGTTATAATCCTCAGGTTGCTGCAAATAAAATTTTCCACTTCTTTGTTAGATTGACTGTTGATTAATTTTTTTGTCAACAGATCTGTAACAAAAGAAATCAAATCCCTAGTTTAAAAAAAAAAAAATCCACCAATGAGCATTACGTGCACTCGTAACACATCAGGCCCAGGTGGCTTTCCAGGAGAGGAACAGAAAATCTATATGACATGCAAACTCTGCTCCAGAAACAGGAGAGGAGAAAAAGGAGAAAGGTCCTCAACTAACTTTATGAAGATAGTTGTGATGTAGTGATCTATAACAACAAATACATACTTCATCTTCATCCCTATTTCTGGCCAGACCTCTTACACCCTTGGAATTTCCTGATGAGAGCCATAAAGGTGCTTTGATTACATTAATGAAGTGACTTTGGAACCACCTAAAGATGGGGGTTGATATCCAGGAGACCCAACCACATGATTAGAGGGTTGAACTTTCAGTCCCAGCCCCTGAACTTTAGGGAGCTGAGAAGGTCTGGAAGTTTAATCATTGCCAATGACCAGTGATTTAATCAATTATGACTGAATAATGAAGTCTCCCTTAAATCCCCCAACGGACAAGGTTGGGAGAGCTGCCGGGTGAATGAATATATGGAGATGCAGGGAATGTGACATGCTGGAGAGGGCGTGGAAGTGCTGAGCCCCTCCTTGACATCTCTCCCTAAGCCTGCTGTTCTTGAGTTACATCCTTTTATAATAAATGGGTAATTCAGTATGTAATGTGTATGTTAACTGCTATAACAAATTAATCATACCCAAGAAGGATCGTGGGAATCTCTGATTTACATCCCATTAGTCAATATGGGCAACAACTGCCAACTAAGATTGTTTCTGGCCCTGTGGTTCTATAGGAATTAAGCCATTAGCCACTGCAGTCACTGCCCTTCAACACACCCTGAAAGGAGTTCAGGGTGCAAATCAGGAATGAGACTCTGTGATTCAGAAAAATTGGCAGAATAGGACTTCAGACCAATATTTTCGAGAAAATTTTCTCAACCTAATTTCATGCATCTTCCCATACTTAGAAAAGTACTGAAATCATTAAGATATCTGCACCTCATGAACAGCAGCAACCTTCTACTGCTGCTGACGTCTGCCACCTCTATGAGCAGTTTTCTGAGAGGCTGTCCCCAGGCTATAGTCCTCAGTAAGACTCCAAAGAGAACTGAAACTCACAGGTCTCACGCTGTGGGTTTTCATTTCAGTTGACAGTATCCTTTATAATAAACCAGTAATAGTAAGCAAAATCTCCTCTTGAGTTCTGTGAGCCATTCTAGCAAATTATCTAAGCAAAGGAAGGGAGCATGGAAACCCCCCATGAAGTTACAGTTTGTCAGAAGTATAGGAGACAACCTGGGACTGGTATCTGAAGTGAGGGTACCCCCGAGCCCTTGACTTGAGGAGTCAAAATTGAACTGACCTGTAGACAGCCAGTTGTGTCCAGAGAGCTGAAGAATTAATCAGTGTAGGAAGGAAAAACCCACACATTCAGAATTAGAAATGTTCAAATTAAGAACAGCCTCCATACTTGGGCTTTGAGAATTCTGATACCCAGAAAAGCCCACTGGGGCATTAGGCATCAAGGACAAGCTCTAGAAAAGCTAAGATTGACTTAGGGTGGGCTGGGGCTACCTAGTCTGTCCAAACAAAACCAAAACAACACCAATATTAAATGACTGCTGCTGCTAAATGCTGCAACCTTCTCACCCTCCACTGGAAGATGCAGGTGCTGGGGCCTGTGTGGCAGCTTCGCAGAATTCAATGTGAAAGCGCTTTGAAAATCGCACTCTGTGCATCCAAGGGAGAGCAAACTGTACACTCGCTAAGCCTCTGGGAAGAGGCGAGATCTGTTCAGACCCAGGACCGTAATCCGTTATCTGAGGACAACATGCGTCCCTAGGATGGAGCACCCTGGGGTGTGCTGACCCTATGAATCCTAGCTTTCCTGTGGACAAGGTCAAGATCTCTCTAGAATAGACCTGAGTACATTCCTCCACCAAAACTCTGCCACCGCTCTCTTCCCTTCCCTCTTTCTCATTTCTCAAATGACTAAAAGAAAAAACATTCTCTTTCCCAGAGTCACCGACTTAAGGGGAAAGTTAGCCCTTGTGTCACATATATGTTGTACTGCTAATGACTCTCCACAAGGAAAGAGCCAGAGGAACCACTTATTCCATAACCAAGTAGAATGTGGCGTGTGTGGTGTGTCTTTTCCCTATCTGAAAAGGCTTTTCCCTTGTTTAAAAAGAGAGAGAGAGAGTAGTTTATTCCTCAAAGAATATGTAATAGTGCACTAAGAAGTAAGTTGGAAAAGAAAACAATTCACTAAAATTTGTTTTTCTGAAACCATGTCAAGCTATTCAGAATCAAATGAGCGAGCAACCAAATACGAGCACCCTGGATCTGATATGAGCAAATGCCTGACCACTCAGATAACTGGTTGTGACTTTTCTCCATTTACGACTCCAGTCACCCTCCTGTCATCCAATGAGTACTGAATGCCTGCTATGTTCTAAACTCATGCTAAGTGCTCAACACACAACTACAGATGATAAACCACACACTTCCCACATGGAACTTACACACAAGGAGGAGGCTATGCTTACAGTGTGCAAACACTGTACAGCGAGGGCTGTAACAGAGTAAAAGCGTCAGGCACTGGGGGAGCGGGGCCTCCATGGACAGTTGCTCAGGCTGTGCACTGTGCACAGCCAGCATATGAGAACAGCTTTCTGCAGAGTCGTGCACCCCCACCTGTGTGCAAGTACAGAGGTGGAGACAGGGAGGGAGAAGTTGTGCCTCATTGGAGGTCTGCAGGATGAGTAGTTATCCATCCAGGAGCTAAGGGTGGGGGGATGAGGGAATGGGAAGAGAGGAAGCCATGACCAAAAGGCTGTATCACTAGAGGTCTGAAACACAGGATGAGAGCGAGGGCTACAGGGATGACAAGGAGGAAGGGGAGGAGCAGGTGGGGCTGACGGCAGGGAGATGGTGGTCAGGATCATATCCAGGTTTCTAGCTTGTTCACCAGTGATGCTCCTTGTGGAGCAGGGCAGGTTCATAGAGAAAGGCTCCTAGTTTTGAGTTTGTTGAACGTGAGTTGTTCTGGGACATTCAAGTTCAGGAGGCAGGTGAATATCTGAAGCTAGAGTTCAGCAGAGGGGGCAGGAGTCAACAACAAGGAGACCAAAGCCATGGGTTCAGATGGCATCACCCAGACAAATAATATGCTCACAGGCTAGGCAGAGGGAAGCAGCAAAGGCATCACTGGAGAGGTGAATAGAAAAGAGAGTGATGCTCAGAGGCCCTGAAGGATGGAGCTTTCCGGGTCAAGTAACTGCTGCAATGTCAAGCATGCTGACAGCTGCCAAGGGTCCACAGGATTAGGTCAAGAGTGACCTTTAGCAGGGCAGTTTGAGGGTGGAGAGGTACAGAGTGCAGACTTTGGTGGGTTGCAGAGTGATGGCAAGGTGAGGAAGAAGCACCACAGGCATAGACCAATTTTTCCAAGGAGTCTGTCTGCAAAGGAGAGAAGAGACTAACCAGAGAGAGACATGGGGTCAATTGCATTAAGCCTCATTAGCACAAACAGTTCCATCGTCCCCTGAGTAAAGAGCAGGGTATTGAGAGGCATGCCACTCACATGGTCCTCCCAGCTTGTGGGTTATCAAAAGCCAGGGGGCCAGAGGAGGCCAGAACACAGAGGTGGAGGAGTATATGGGGCCCTCCAAAATCAAACACAAGCAATTTTTAATCACAAATGAATTCTTCAGTACTTATTTTCCATCTTTTCATACCCATACACTATACAACTCCTTAGAGTAGCCTGTTTATTATACCCACATGATTGATACTTTCATAAAGATTTCAAGGGGGCAACTTTGTTCGAAAGGGTTGAAAACTTTCCAGCATTCTCTTTTCTGAAAATGTTGAGCACCAAGTGAGGTATTTTGCGTGAATCTCACACATACGTAGAGGTTCTAATGTCCTTACCTACAAGCTTTCACATATACAAGGCACTTTTATAAGACTCTGCAGTTTTCCCTGGAGGAGGACAGGGAGGGGCCACCAGCCCACCTACCGCTGGGTGCGTGGACTGCTGCTTCTTAGCCCGTTTTGGTCTTAACTTGGTAAAGTGCTCCAGCTTCCTTCCTTCCTCGGAGGGCAAGTCAGAGATAAACCCTGAGCTCCGCTTCTCTTGTCGGATGGATGGAAAAGGCGGGTCTTCGATATGAATGGGCACTTCTTCTAGGGCTTTATCTAGATCAAATTCCATTTCTAAAAGAAAGTAAAGCCTCAGGCTGAAGATTACTGCATGGAGATGGATAAAAATTTGCTAAAAGTAATTTTAAGTCTATCAGGGAACAGCAAACACCCATTCACAAATCACTTAACCCTCTTCACTTAGAGCATCCCTGCAAAGTACCCTTGAAGTGGTCCAGGGTCCTTGCTGAGGGTGTTTCATAGTTACAAGAAAATAACTGACAAAATGGAATACTCACCAAAAGCCCTGGAAACAGGCCGCAGCATTCGGCTGTGGATGGTCTTCCTTTTGGATTTAGGAGTCATCTACCAATAAAATAAAGAAAGTACTTAGACACTTTTCCCAGAAAACTTGACCTCCAAACTTTAGAAACATCTGGCAGGTATAGGGCGGGGTAGGAATATTAGGGACCAATCGTTTTAAGCTCAGTATTTTACTTTTTAGAGGATGGCTGGTGACCTCTGACAACCTGACTACAAAGACTAAGCTGAGACATTTCTAAATGTTTGTCATTTTCTCAAATGATATACAGCCCACTTCTTCTTTCCCCCAGGCCTAATCAGTTAAATGCTATTTTTATGGCTAAAAAGAACAATGAACAGTATAAATATAACTCCCAGCTTCACATGAGGATGTTAAAACGGATACAATGAATAAGAAGGAAAGACTGTAAAAATCAGTTGCTAAAAATTGAAAGCATGATCATTCACTGTTCATTATCACAGCAATAGCAATATGAGCAACATCGGACTCTGTCATTTTAATGATCTAAGTTATTTAACTGCTTCGTTTCACATTTCTCCCCCCAAAATTTTGATCTTTATATTATGGGTAAAGACCATAAAGACCAACGAAAGTTGCCATGTCTGTATCTGCTGCCACTTCTCATCTTTGATCCTGCTTGTTCTTTAAAAAAGAGAGACTAAAACCCAAACCATGGCTGAAATTTATTAAGAGCCTGTTTTCTAGCATCGGTGTCAACTGTTGATTGTGTAAAGTCAAATCCAAGGAAGACATCAGCATCTCCCTCAACAGAATCACTCCTGTCAAAGCTGGAAGGGACCTTTGTCATCACCTCCACAAACAAATTCTAATAAAGAAACTGAGTCACAGAGATGATAAAGACCACCATTCAAGTGAACAGGAGCAGGGCCAGGGCCAGGCCAGCTATAAAAGTCAGCCCAGCATCCCTCCTACCTCACCACTTGTTATCAGTACACAAGTGGATGGCTTTTAGGAATGTTAAATGTTTGATCCTAGAAACTAGTATTGGTGAAAACTGAAAGATAACATAACTCAAAGAACTTAGTTTGTAGACTTTCATTTCACTTAGTCGGCTGTCATCTAAAGCTTTCTCAAAAAAAAAAAAAATCCACAAGGTTGATAACCTTTCTTCAGTTCGAAGAATAAATTTTCTTGTTGATCTTTAAAGCAAAGAGCTTTATAGTTTTGATGATTCTATGCCAGTTTTAATAATAAAACTTTTGCTATTACATATTACTGAGAGAAAAGGGAGATTAAAAAATGATGAGCAATAGAATTTAAATCTAGACTGGTCTTCCTGAAATATACAATGAAACTAGCAGATTTGGTTCTTTCAAGGGTTTTTCTTTTCTTTTTTAAAGGCAGACAATCAGAAGAATATCTTTTTGTAAAACATAGACTTTACAGGTTCAATAGAAACACAATCAATCTAATGCAACTGGAAAGGAATCCAGTTTCAAGGTAGTTCTCCCCAAAACTGGCCTTGCAGTGGGCTGAAGGAAGCCTCACTAGTCTATTCTTAAGTGAAATCTCTAAAAATAATTTTGAAGGAGACACAAACCACCAAAATACATGCTGTATTTAGTCACGTAAACTTCTTTAGTATTCTGTCCACTTTGTGCACAACCTCGATAGGCAGAAGGATCAAGAAGTAGATTGGGATATAGTTTCCAGCCAATTCACTTACATAGTCACAGATAAATAGGAAAGTACTTTAAAAATGCATAGCATGGAGACGTCTTCCAATATTTTTCTCTGACTCTTGATTATATTTATAAGAGAATTTGTGGGCAAAAATAATCTGGATCAGTTTCCCCATTTAGCTTTTATAATGAATACCGAATACATGCAAAACATAACAATGACATTTCAAAGATATCATAATTTTTAAATATATAAAAGAAATATGGAATTACATATAAGAATACATATACATTAGATAGCAAAGATAGAAACTCATTTACAAACTGATGCCTATCTATAAGTGGTCATTCAACCCAATCTAATTTTATAGACATATTGAGAAACATACAAAATCATCATTAGGATTTCTGATGGTTGACATTAATCAAAGGAACCAGTTTGCCTTTCTTGGTCAAGCTTTGCAATGCCTCAAAACCTAGTCTATGAAATTTGAATATCAGAAGCATGCATTCTAATGCATTTTCATTGCTTTATTTCATATGCTCTTTACAAGAGAATATAACTTCCATTGCATTTTGCATAAAACTCTTTATATTTGACACATTTGTGAGTTCTAACTTTCTGCCATGTTTGGACATGGCTGATGGCCTTTTGCTCAAATGTGCAGGGCTTACAATCAGGCTGGTTTCTACAATTGATGTTAAGAATACAACCTGATTTTATACGTTTCTTCTGATGGATGAACTCTTACCATCTCCTTCTTTCATGAAAAAGAATAAATATGGGTTTAAGTATAACAAGCAAAAAAAGGAATTTTATTTCTACATATTTTTCTTTATTTTCTTTGTAACTGTTTTTTCCTTAACAGTTTAATGGACAATATGGACTTGCTGAATCTTACTGGCTTATTCCTAAGGTTCTATTACATATAAACTAAAACAAGAGGAATATAAGAATGAGCTATAATTATCCACCTAAGTGTACATTTAGGAACACATATTGTATGTTTCTCCAGAAACATGGTTTCTATGTACCCTTGCCTCCTCCTCCTCACACCTATTGGTTAGATGAATTGAATCCTGGAAAAAAAAAAAAAAATCTGGTTTTACCATCCAGATTTACATTTACTCTCTTCAGTTTTTGGACCAAAATAAAAGGGCTACTTTTCTCAAACTATTTCTTAGTCCTCATTTACCGTTCCTGGACATTTATCAGTGCCTAAGTATTTTCTGATCAGAAAAATCACAAAGTGCCCAACAAATAAAGGGGATCAACAGTGGAAGCAGAAGAGGTACGCCTAATGGATCCTTCACAAATTAATTTAGGATTAACACTGCCAACTATTACTTCAGGCCCAGACAAAATTACTTTGTCTTTAAAAGTGAATTTTAAGAGTAATAAGCAATTTTCAATGTTTACATCTGCGGGAAATATGAACAAGTTTGTTAAACTTGTGTTTAACAAGGAACAATGTGTTAAACCCTTTTGATGTAATTTAGAAGGAAGACTCTAAACATAGACTTATTCTGACATTGTAAATATCAATAAATCCCCATGGTGGCAGGCAGTGAATGAAATGAATGGCTCTATTCTCAAAGCATCTAAAAAAAGCAGCACAATACCTATACTGCTTGGAAATCTTACTCATTTGATTCAATTTTTATAATGGATTTATACCTATTCTCCATGGAATTCAATACCCACTTTTACTATAAGTTAAGGATTACTGTTAGAACCTTATAAACACCATCACATATTTTTCCTGTTAAACTCATATTTAACACATAATTCTTAGACATACCAATTTTTTTTAATGAGAGTTAAATTGTCTCTATCACCAGAAAAATAAGATGGAGTAGCTTCTGTGTTTATTTTACCAAGTTTGTGCAAAGAATAATTTAAAAAAACACTCTTACTCCAAGCTCAAGAATCCTGAATTACTTCTCTTTACCTTGAGGTTAAAAAGAAAAATTTTTTAAGTTGTAAAGTAGATCAGTAAAATTTTTCTGTTACAAGAAGGTATTATGATGCCAATTTTCTACTAATCTGGAAAACAAGTAATATGACAAGAATTAGAAATTTAAACCCTAGAAGTCTAAGTACTTATGGTTTATTTTTTAAAAACATGAATGGAATAAGCACTTTTCTCCTTTTCAATGTTCATACCCTCTTCATCAACACTCTGCTTGCTTTCAGGCACATCCCTGAGAATATTTTTAAATTCACTGCCTGTTTTGCGAAGCTGAACCATCTTGTAAAATCCAATCTTGTCTCTAAATTGCTGCCTGTTTTGTTCCGGATCCACAGATGGATGACGACACTACAGTCTGCTGGGAGATCAGCCAGGCAGCACGGAAGCAAATGGAGCACAAGAATGTAAACTAATACAGCCAGAATCTGCAGAGCCACCAAAAAATACTTACACTTGTACAGCAGAGAGTCTCCATGCAGCAAAAAGAAAGGGAAAAAAATATGAATGGAAGAGAGATAAAGCAGCAGCATTACAAGGGGGAGGGAGAGACACCATACACAAACAGAAAAGCTACATAAAAAGCCTTCATAGCAAAGGAATGAGGCAAGAATGAAGCCAAACTATCATTAGCGTGAGGCTAGCTTTTCATAAGCATAGCTGCTCATAAGCTCTTCATAACATAATTACAGCTTGAAAACTGCAGAAAATCTTAGAGATATTACCTCTTGCTAAGTGCATGCAAAATGCCATCTACCAACCCTGTAAGGTATTAATCCCATTTGGGAAATGGAGACATTGTATCTCCAAAGGCATGTGGTGGACAGAATGCTGGATGAACATTAGCAAACGCCATGCAGGGTTTGGTTCTTAAGCCACAGGGCTGGTCCCAGCAACAAGGTGGGGACAGTGTGCCCACAGGTACGTGAAAACCTCCCTTCTTGGGGGTGTCCTTACATCATTATATCCTGCCCACTGTGAGGCAGCAACTTTGAGTTCTCTCTCCCCCTCAGTCACCAAAGCATTTTAGGCAAGAATCTGATGCCAGGGTTTCACAGTTACCTACCTAAAGTGTCATTAACATTGACAGTACCTTATACCTTAGTGTGAATTTAGGTCACTTTACATTTCACATTAACTCTCTCAAATAATTTTAAAACCTCATTGGTCATCATTACTAATAGTCATTAGGGCATCTTAGCATTCTGAAATTTTATAAAAGAATTTTTAAAAAAGTAACAAAACCCAAAAAGTCCTGTTGCAGCATATCAGGCTTTATGAAAACCACGTATGAAGATGGGAGGAATCTTTTCCAAATTTCCTAAAAACACCTAGTCCATCAACCTAGGGCTCACTTCTGTGTTTGTCAGTTGTTTTCAACATGCAGCTGGATGAAAATACAGGACTCCTGAACTTGCAAATGCAAACAGTTGGGTGGTACACAAAAAGCTCCCCATAACCATCACCACCATTATTATTATCATCATCAGTATTGTTTATCAGAAAGGCTTCCATCAGCAAGATCCCAAAAAAGTCTCAATCCTCAGACTTCTGATTTCCTATTTTTTTAGGCAGCATTCTTCAAATATACCTCATTTTATGATAACTTGAATTAGATTGAAAACATCCTTGCTGAATGAAAGGAGAAAAGGTAAAAATGTATTTTCAAATATTCCTGAGTTGGCCAAAATAAAGATTCTTGCCCCTGTCTTAACTATACTGCTGCTGCTGCTACTGCTGCCAAGTCACTTCAATTGTGTCCAACTCTGTGCGACCCCATAGATGGCAGCCCACCAGGCTCCCCCATCCCTGGGATTCTCCAGGCAAGAACACTGGAGTGGGTTACCATTGCCTTCTCCAATGCATGAAAGTGAAAAGTGAAAGTGAAGTCTCTCAGTCATGTCCGACTCTTCGTGACCCCATGGACTGCAGCCCACCAGGCTTCTCTGTCCATGGGATTTTCCAGGCAGGAGTATTGGAGTGGGGTGCCATCACCTTCTCCGTGTCTTAATTATACATCCCCTCAAAAGCTTCCTAACAGGCGTGACACTGGATACATAGTACAAGAGTTATAGCTGATGGTTAAGCCCCATAGGTAATTTTAGACTTCCTCTATGTGAAAGGTTAATTCAACATGACAAGTGCTCTGTCCCAATTATGCCCCTAAAGATCATTATAAGTGAAGGTGAGGAACCTTTCCATTGGTTCAACTTCTAAAATGACAGGCAAGCAAAAAAAATGTGTCTATGAAGAGGGAAACCATAGCAACAGACATGTCAGCTTTTCAAAGGAATAAAAACCATCAGTTTTCCACTCCTTCTGCATAGCTTTTGGAACTCATTTACCTGTACTGACTTCAGTGTCTCCCCATCAGGGCAAGGGGAAGACTAGTGAGTACAGAGAGGTCACCCTTCCCAAGAGCGCATCTCATGCTCAAGATGCTATCATCCGAGAACTGAACTCGCATCATGGAACTTTAATCGCCAAATGGGAACTTTGGCCAAGGTTTTGGCAAACCCAGACCTAGTTTTCTAGTTTGTGAAATAAACAGTTGTGAAGATTAAATAACATAATGAATATAAAGTGTTTAGCACATAGCCTGGCATGTAAGTGCCAGTCAATGCCCCCCCCTTCAATAACTGGCAGAGATTATGAATGTTAGTAACATTTTTTCATTCTTCTATTCCCAAGGAGAAAAACTGAGGGGAGAGGGAGCACTCCTAAGCACTACCCTTAGAACAGCAAAAGCTGGGAACAATCTAAATGCCTGTTAAACAAGCAAATGCAAACCAATTTCATGACACTGACTTTCTGGAAGAATTTAGGCCAATTGTTTCACAGACTCTCCCACATTCAATATTTGTCTGCTTGTTCCCCACAATTAGATTCAGGTAGATGAAAATTTCTTTTTTTTAAACACAAATGCCAGATGAATGATCCTGTGAATGACTGAATGACAACAGGTGGTACCCAGGTCAAGTTGTTCCGCTGTTAGTGACACTAAATTTGATCACTTCAGTAGGGCGGGAACCTCCCGACTCTTCCAGTGTCAAGGTACCTTGTAGCTTGGTATTTTGTAAAGGTACTTTGTCTCTTGATAGTTAATATTAATTCTACAAGGTGATACTTTCAATTTATGCAGATGAGCCCATTTGTAAACCCCACTGACAATCCTGGCCTGAACGAAGGAATACAAACGGAGCTATAAAATTGTCACTTTCTACTTTTAACATTATCCCTACATTTTAGGTGCCATTCCTCTGTAAGCATCAAATTTCCCTTTTCTAAATCCTCTGTACCATCCTCTCTTCTTTTCTTAGTATTACCATAAACTTTAATTCAAAGTATCCTAAACTATTACTGTCATTATTTTTGTTGCAGGGAGTATCCCAGCAGAAGCCATTTTGATCTGGATTTTGTATCCTTTGCAATGATTTGGGTTTGAGCCACTGCTTGCTTTTTGATTCAAGATAGCCTAGTGTCATCTTGTGCTTTCCTGTGCACTTTAAAAATGGATAAGGGTAATCCCTGTTTAATGAACTAGATTATAAAAATTAAATATGTCCTACCAGATTGTCAGATGCGTCAATGTTCAGGGAAACCCAAACTCAGTCATTATTAATATATACCCTCAAACATCTAACCAAACAGTATCATCACGTCTCTGGTTTAAAAAGCAATTTTTATGCATGTCTACTTGTTAAAGTTTGAGGCGGTATAAAATCTTACTGAGAAAATGAGATACCTAATCCTTCCTATGATGACTGCTGGAGAGCAACAATCTTTAATATCTAGGAAGAGTCAGTATACAGAAGCCATAACTCTGAGAGAACTGCAATAAATCAATGGACAAAAGGAGGAAGGATGTGTAGAGATTTACTGAGGCGCCACATTTCCTACTGAACGTGGTATTAAATCCAGCTATTCACATCACACTCATTAACTTTTATATCCCAAATTTCATTTCATATAAAAGTTAAAATGGCCTCATGATGTTAAAAACAATTCAGGGAGCTGTACTGATGAGAAACTGCTGTGAAGATGACCGTCAAGTACTATTTTTAAATGAATGTGTTTCATTTCCTTATTTTCTAGATCTGCACAATTTTTTTTTCAATGTAAGAAAATTAAATCTTTATCTTTTGTCATGTTTTCTCCTGGAAATAGGAAACAACCTCACTTATTCATTTAACTAATCTTACAACTGATGGGGAAGTGAAATTTCACACTTGAATGTTTTCTTTAGAAAATGGATATAATTTGATACATTTTTCTTAACAGTAGGCCAAAGAATGAAACCACCTGATACCAATTTGAAGCAAATCTCTTACCTGGAGACCAAGTGTTAGCACTGATGGGCACAGAAGCACAGTGCTTATTAACACAAGCATCTGGTACGTGCCCCTTATAGCATTATAAGAGAGAAAGTGGGAAAATACCTTAGGTACTTAATTGCACCCATTAACCATAATGTTATTCCAATAGTCATAAAAAGCTGAATAATACTTTCAAATGATCTTTATTGTAAAAGAATAAACTATGGAGGAAAACCCCTCTGAGTATTATACTTAAAAGAGGTATTTTAAGTTTAGATTTTTGGAAAATCCACATCATAATGGAAGGCAAGAATGAGGAATACAGGAGAAAAATGCTCTCCTTCAGAATGGATACCAGCTCAGTGACATCATGACGAATAATCAAAATAAGCTTAAAATGCTTAATGTAATGCATTTGCTCTGTACCCAGAACATCAGCTCCAGGTAGACGACAAAAATACTTAACACTAAGTCTAACCACCACAAACCAGGTTAAATCCTACAATAATTTGCCTTACTGCTTTAAAAAACCTGAGTCAGGTAAACTCCAGTAGCACCAGGTAAAAAGAATGGATGGTGATTTTAGAGGAGGATCTCAAACCCTGAGAAGATTCTGACTGGAGGGCTGTAGTCATCAATCAGTAATCAGGAGGTCTGGTTCTCACTGGATCGCATGGATGGATGGATGGATAGAAGGAAGGAAACTCTTAACCCTTCGATTTAAATAGAACTTCAGGTAAAGAAGACTTATTACCACTCAAACTCTGAAAAATCTGTTCTGACTTGGAACATGCTCAGTTTAACTACTCTGATTACCATCCCTTCTGAATGGATTCTCGAAGTAACACTCTCTAAATTGCAGATTCATTATTTTGAAATGCAGTCTTATGTGGAGCATGGAAGTTAAATTTTTGGTCTCATTTCCAAGTGTGATTTTCAATATGAAGTGCAGAATGATTTTCTTCAGCACACACACAGGCATATATATATTTAAACCACATACTTTATATTTTGATTTCACTAAAGAATAGGCTTGTGATAAAGGTTTCCCCTCAGTCCTGAGATGAGAAATCCTTCATATCAAATTCCAGCAGCGACAGTGGTTTCCCCTGAGGTACATTTAGGGAGACTGAGTACTTGGATAGGGCTCCCCTGATAGCTCAGTTGGTAAAGAATTTGCCTGCAATGCAGGAGACCCAGGTTCGATTTCTGGGTCAGGAAGATCCGCTGGAGAAGAAAATGGCTATCCACTCCAGTGTTCTTGGGCTTGCCCTGTGGCTCAGCTGGTAAAGAATCCACCTGCAATGCGAGAGACCTGGGTTTGATCCCTGGGTCGGGAGATCCCCTGCAGAAGGGAAAGGCTACCCCACTCCGGTATTCTGGCCTGGAGAATTCCATGGACTATTCACAGGGCCACAAGAGTTGGACAGGACTGAGTGACATTCACTTTTCACTTTCCTCTCTGAATTTCCACACATGAGCTAAAGAATGAAGATTAACTCATGCCAACCCCAATTAGTGTTTCTAAACTATCACTAGAATTAATTAAGAGATTAAGTCACTGAGGCTCTCGAGTCTAGCCAACTTCTACTTAGATAATCCAAAGTCTGAGGCTGAGTTCTGTGCTCCTTTTCCTTCCTTACCCACCTTAGATTTTAAGTCACTTCTGTCATTCCCAGATTTCAGCCCAAAACATTCCATCCCACTCATTCCCTCCTTAGCAAGCCTTGATTTTCAGGAGGTATTTGGCTAACCCTCCAATTTTCCTAGTCAAGACGGAAAACTGTCCACTTGAAAGTTAAGGCCAGCAGCATGGTCTGAGTAGGCAGGACTGAACTGATGGTGATCATCAGTTCTCTGATGTGTGTTCTCTGTATGCCGCTTCCAGAGGCAGAAGCCCTCTTTTCTTTGTGCTGCTTGTTCCCATCAGTTCAGACACCTACAACTCTAGTCACTGCTTGCCCTAGTGTTTGAAGAGGTGTGGATTTGCTACCATACACTAGAATCCCTCCCAGTTCACTAAGAGGAAAAGTAAAATCCTGAAAGGACAGACTAGCCTGCAGTCAGAGACACCAAACACCTAACTCTCTCTTGGTGGAAACCTTCCATGAAAAGGCGCTTCCCCAACACAACCCTCCCTGGACCTTTCCTTCTAGTGACCTGGTCTGTCCTGAAGACCAGGGATGCAGCAGAGAGGGTGAGGGCTTAGAAACTGGGTCATTTGGAGTTGAGCCCTCCTCTCTGACTACCCTTAAACCAGCAGGATAATATGGGGCAAGTGTAATAACGCCTCTAAGCTCTGAGATTCTCATCTGAAAAATGGGTTAAAACAGTTAACCAGATGTGGCTGCTGAGACAAAGCACAGCGCATGACACAATAGGTACATGGTTTTCTCCTTGTTTTCCTATACAGTTTTCAGAGAGCTTGGATCACTGACACAACCTATAACATTCTCATTAACAGAACCTCAGAGGTTCTGTTCTGTTTTAGACAGACAGTGGACATACAACTGAGATGACCAATAGCCAGATGAATATACACGTCTGTAGCTCACGGTAAATTGAGGTAAATGTCATGAATGTAGGAAAAGAAAAGTGCCTACAGAGCTGAAGGGACAGCAATCAGCTGAGGGACAGTGTCTGGTGAGTGCCTCCATGCCAAGGCTCTGCGTGGCTCACCTACCAACTCAGCCCTGGCTACTGAGGCCCAGAGATGCCTCTAGGACTCCCTAGTGGACGTCTCAGCAGGGCCTTGCAGACGCTTCATCCTCAACACGATCAAAACACAACTCACTAATGTCTTTTCCGCCAAAATCTGCCCTTTCTCCCACACGTCTCATCTTCAGTATTGCCTTAAAAATAAATACATAATATATAAACAAGTAAACCCTTAGCGAGCTCCGTAAGGCTCTTTACAATATGGCTTCCAGCCGCCTCAGCTCTCCTCTCTGCCACCCTTTATTCCCATCATACCATAATCCCACAATAGTTTCTCAGATCGTGATGCTGTCTCCTCACTCCGAGACTCTGTGCGTGTTCTTCTCTCTGCTAAATTTACTTACTTATTTTCCTCCCAGCCAACTTCTTCAAATACCATCTCTTATTATATCACCAGTTACTAAGGGCCTATTATGTGCCAAGCATGATGCTTAGAAATTCCTCCTGGAAACCTTCCTTGACAACACCCCTCCCCCAAGCTGGGCGGGGCACCCCTTTTCTGTGCTTCCATAGCAACCTGCACATTCCTATCAGAGCCCTTTCCTACCATATCTCACATTTCACTGTGTTAATGGAAAGCCACCTCAATCCTGGAGAAGGAAATGGCACCCCACTCCAGTACTTTTGCCTGGAAAATCCCATGGATGGAGGAGCCTGGTAGGCTACAGTCCATGGGGTCGCCAAGAGTCAGACACGACTGAGTGACTTCACTTCACCTCAATCCAAAAGGGAGCTGAGGCTCATGCAGAACAGCAAGTTGTTGGTTTTTTTTTTGTTTTTTTTTTGTAGTTGCTTTGCTTTTATTTCTTGGCTGTAGCAGCATATGGGATCTTAGTTCCCCGACCAGAGATTGAACATGTGCCCCCTTGCAATGGAAGCGCAGATTCTTAGTGACTGGACCACACCAGGGAGGCTCCATGTTTTTAATGAGTAAACTAGGATAAAGAAAGGAGAAAATGAAGCCAGAATTAAGGTTGAATACAACAACCTATACTTCTTTAGGCTCAGAACCCTTTTAAATAGGTCAACACACACTGGGCTCTGAGTCTCTCAACTTACAGAGCAAAAGGCAGGCACAAGTCATAGCAAAATTCACTGCGTCTATCCAACACAGCAAACTAATGGCTCCGGGTTTTCACTCCTCTTGACAAAGACCTGCAATTTCTTCTGCGATTATCAGGATGAAACTGAACAGTGCCCGCAACAGTGGTACAGATGGTATAAAGAGCACATGAGGTAATGAGTTTTACAGGGGTATTTATTAAAGCTGCCCTTCATGAAAGTCACTGACATGATGCGGAAGCACCACAGTAAAAGCAATGCTGTAAGACCCAAAACAATAGGAAACAAA
This sequence comes from Bos grunniens, assembly GCF_055505025.1. Lineage (NCBI taxonomy): Eukaryota > Metazoa > Chordata > Mammalia > Artiodactyla > Bovidae > Bos > Bos grunniens. The sequence continues at coordinate 33,883,788 of NC_141187.1, forward strand.
GGGGCCGAGTCTACAGAGACCCTCCGAGGCACCACACCTGTATCTCTGTGCAGGCCCTTCTAGACCTCAGGCCTGAAGGAATGAGATCTAGAATGTGCTTCTGGCATTTCCTCAAAGGGTTGTCCCCCCAAAAACTACTAGAAACTTTAAGAAACATATATTTTAGCTGGATTATACAGATAGCTCAGTTGGGAAAGAATCTGCCTGCAATGCAGGAGACCCAGGTTCAATTCCTGGGTCGGGAAGATCCCCTGGAGAAGGAAATGGCAACCCACTCCAGTATTCTTGCCTGGAGAACCCCATGGCAGAGGAGCCTGGTGGTCTACAGTTCATGCGGTCACAACAGTCGGACACAACTTAGCCACTAAACCACCACCACCACTACCACAAATGGTATCACAGTGCTGAAGTTTAAAGTCTGGAAATTAAGAGGTTTTCATACATTGCCTTCTAGTAGTTAAAAACCTAAGCCTCCATTTCCCCAAAGTGGTATCACTATGAAAAGGACAGAATAAAGTAAAATTATAAAAGGAAACAACTAGGACTTGAACGACCTTCTGTGCACAACATCAGAGCAACTAATTTTAAATGAGATATTGACTTAATAGTCTGTGCTTGGCAACACTGCTAATGGATTAGTTCAATTAACAACTGCAGGTACATGAAAATGAGGTGATTTGCTTAAAAACAAAATGGCATGTTGACCAAGACAAATGGATATTCATTGAATATTAATCTATGCTAAAAAGCTTAAAATTATATATGGATATTTGAGGCTGAATGTTAAGGGAAAATAACTGCCATTTTGTCATTGGAGCAAGGATTCACAAGATGCATTCTGTAACAATTCAAGCCTTTTAAAATTGTTTTCCTAGGAAAGAGCAGTAAGCAGACTACCTGTTCCTCTGTATGAATATATTTTGATTTAAAATGCGTATGACACTCATTAAAATAATTGAAAGAAGCACATACAATTAGTGAGCTAGTTCTGCCTAAGGAGAAGACACTGGCTCTTCACCACTTGGCACATCATCTGAAACCTAAAACTTCTGCAATTTTTTAAGGTAGGAAACTATATATAGCAACAAATTAAACATGTAGAGATTGCCAATCAGTAGAAGGAGAACTGTATCCCTTAATACCCCCAAAGGCCAATGACAACACAGTTGAAAAATACGATGGGAAGTAGTGATTTCCTAAGAGGACCTGATGGCAGGGAAAGAACAGATGGTCTACGGACAATAAAGATTCTAAGTAAATACACATTTCAGCTTAACACACAAGGCGTGTGTGCTGAAATGATAAGGCGCGTATAGGAAAACTAATTAATCACCGTCACCAACAAAATTACACATGGCGAGGCACAGAATGTTCAAGGTAAGCCAAAAGTGCACAGATTCATTTCTCACAACTGGATAACAACTGAGAGTCAGATTTTTGACACAGTTGTTTCCAGTAATGTTTAAAAACTATAAGCTTACATTTATGGTGAAATGACACACATTTTTCACTGTTTCTGTTCACATATTAATTTAGTATAGAATCAGTAAGCAGATATTTTGTATAAAACAATGCAGTCTATTTAAATCTAGCTTGGAATTTAATTCTGATTGTGAGAAATATAGATATGAAATCAATATATAGATTACAACAGATTGGTTGAACGTGCAATCCCACATGGCCTGCTCCAGGGTGACCTTAGATCACCTCGACCAAGTTAATGTTTTCATGCCTAAGCCTCCTCATCTGTTAAACAGAAGATATTAACACCACCTATCATTCACAGGCTGTCGTGAGAATTAAGCTGGCTACTATTAATAAGGAGTTCAGTGCCTAGCATGTCACAGGTGCTAGGTGAGTGCAAAATAAATAAATAGGAAGATTTTTCAAGTCATGTGATTCTGGAGTTAAAGGGTTATCACAATCTCTGGGACTATGAGAATGGACACAGGTTGAAAAATTCTTCAAGTTATTCTATAGTTCTTGTTCTACCCGTCCCTCCTCCCCACCAGGTAAACTAAATTATCTCTTCATTTCTTTCTAGTTAAAAGGAAAAAAATGAATTATTTAGAGACTGAGTTTTAAGAAATGATTCTTCTTTCTGCCATTTTGTTTAAACAGCCTTTTTCTTCGATTTTATGAAGTTAAGATTGATTAGAAGCTCTCAGTCATCCTCCCCACAGACAACAGGCCTCATCAAGTCATTCAATCTCTATTTCAGCCCTCAAAGTGTAAGTTTAATAGGTGTTGACTAAGTGAAGAAATTCCTTCTAAGAGATCAATCATTGCTTCCATCTCCATGAAGACAATCCTTAAACTATAATATGCATTCCAACGTTTAATTTACAGCTCTGAACCTTCCCTAGTGTGATGATAACTATTGGTTCTTTAAAGAGACTTACACACTGAAATGGAATTGACTTTTGGACCAGGGAGAAATGGAAGACAACAAAAAGATACCCAGGAAGAGGGGGGAAAAAAAAAAGAGTGAGAGATGCCCAGAATCTCCACTATGTCTGTTAAAGAAATGTTCAAAAATAGATGTAGTAGATATCATGAACATCACAAACAGAAAATGCCAGGATCCGTTAACAGTCTCTTAACTATAAGCAGAAGGCTGGTGATGAGGCAGTTACTTTGGAATGTCCTGGGGGGAATATCTCAGGCCTGGGGGCTACAAACAAACATTGTAGGTAATAAAGTTACAGCATCTCCCAGAGCAGTCACATTCAGCAGTGCTCTAGCTCCATGTGTGGCACAATTTCTACCTGCCAGGAACGTATAATTCCATGGTGGAAAGGTTGTAGGCTTGCACTTAGATGCTTCTGAGAATTTTCTATCCAACAGTTTTTCTTGTGTCCCAACTTCCTGGATCACTTAAGATCTATCTAAATGCTGCCAAAGAAAATGTACAGGCTCATTTAGAAAAGCATCACCAATTCAATGCCTCTGCCTTTACAGTACATACTTCATTTTTTTTCCCCCCAGTGGCACTACACAAGGATCACAACTTGAAATATTTGGTGGTAGATGTCAATGATAAACAAAAATGATTTGTTTCTTTGATTATGAAAGGTGGAAGTACGTACAATTTAAAAAGGTAAATCTAATGCTCTACTCTTTTCCAATCAGCTGGGAGTTTGTACCACTCACAGGTTCAGGGTAAGAATTCCAGAGCTTAGCAAGTTGATTTTCTTTAGAATACTGATCCTTGCACCTGGGGTTAATTGCCACTGTGAAAACGGGAGTATCTTTGGGTGGCTTAGACCCAAAGGTTAGGCTGAGAGTAGAAAGGAAATCTTTACAGCACAAAATCCATTGACTTGCACTTTCTACACAAAAATGTTCTTTTTCATTAAACAACACCAAACTTAGCTCTGGTTTTTGGCTACTTACCAATTCATTAGCCTTGTTAAAACAATGATTAAAGACATAATTTTTAGAACTGGAAAAAAATGCTATTTTTATGGCTTAAAAATTCTGCCCAAGTATTTGTTTTCTTTATAGAGAGCTCTGCCTTGTCTCAACAAGATACTCCACACCACAGGCCCTGTTTCTGGTCCTAGGATTCAACAGGCGCTTATGGCAGGAATGGCCCTACCTGCTTGCCTCCCAGCCACCTGAATCAAGAAAATACCGCCCTTCTAACTTGGATCATCCTTAGAGTGAAGGACAAAGAGATCTCTATCTACTCCTGCCTCTTTCTGTGTCATGGCAACCAGACCGTTCCTAGAAAATGAAAGCAACTCAGGACTGGGTATGCCTTGCCCTGTGGTCCTCATGGTGGTCATGCATCTGGGGTGTTTTTTTTTTTAAGTACAAACAAACTTCCAGTTATAAGTCCTGGTGATACAAAGTAGAGAGAGCATAGTGACTATGGTTAACAATACTGAATTGCATATTTGAAAGTTGCTAATAGAATAGATTGTAAAAGTTCTCATCACAAGGAAAAAAATTATAACTATACGTGGAGATGATGTCAACTAAACCTGTGATAATGATCCCACAATATATACATATATTGAATCATTAGGTTATATCCCTAAAGCTAATACAATGTTAAATCAATTGTATCTCAATAAAATTAAATTTTAAAAACTATATCTCAATAAAATTAAATTTTAAAAAATGATCCTATTCCCCCACCCTCACCCCACCCACTTTACTTAAGGAGAACAACTTCTTTTCCTTTCAAGTAACAAAAGCAAATTAATCATCAAACAAAAACCAAACTTATACAATTTAAAACCATCCTTACAGGAGCTAAGCCAATCTTTCTTAACCAATACTTCATCATCCAAAACCACATAACTTCTAAACTCAACAACACACATTTTACTAACTCATGTTCCCTATATCCCTTTCCAACTCACACAGAACCAGATAATTTTGGCTGGAAACATGATATGTAGAGTTAATTTTTAATTCAAATATTTTTCCTATTAAACTCCTTTTCTTTTAGGGTTAGCCTAAGCTGGGAAATCCCATGGACAGAGAAGCCTGGCAGGCTGCAGTCTATGGTGTCCCAAAAGAGTCAGACATGACTTAGTGACTAAACAACAGCAAAGAGCTTTCTAGAATAATTACCCTATGATAACATAGTATCTATTGCCTCAAAATGTAAACAAAATTTAAAATACTTATTAATGTTTTATACTAGACAAGCAATTTTTAAAAAACTTGGTGCAATTCCCTCCACATAGACGAAATATATTTATATATTTATACAGTTAAATGGAAAATTATTTATCATCTTTAGTTACACTAGAATGTAACTTGAAATCTAAGATATATTTTAGGCTTTTTTTTGCCAGTCTCCTTGTATATCGTAAGGTTTTATCTGGAAGGCATTTAACTATTTTATTCACAGATTTTAAAAGATGATAACAATAGTTTATATGGAAGCCCAGGTGGCTCAGTGGTAAAGAATTTGCCTGCCAATGCAGAAGAGCCAGGTTCAATCTCTGGGTCGGGAAGATCCCCTAGAGAAGGAAATAGCAACCCACTCTAGAATTATTGTCTGGAAGGTCCCATGGACAGAGGAGAGGAGTCTGGTGGGCTGCAGTCCATGGGGCCACAAAGAGTCAGACATGACTGAAGCAACTTAGCATGCACTCATGATTCCTTTACGATGGCTACATTGAAAAATTACTAAAATCAGAAGCTGATGTAGAAACATTTGGGCACATAAGTAGACCAAACCCAGTCTCACCAACACCCTCTTGGATTATAAGAAATTACTAAAAATGAGTATATTAGTAAAACATAAAAACACTAAATATGGAGAATGAAAACATACTGAATACAGAGGTGTATACAACTATTTGAATGGTAAAATGAGAAATATACTAACAACACAAAGTTTACAATAATAACATAAGAAGTGACATCAAACTGTCCCCAGAAAAATGAGATATCATAAAACTGAATACTCTAGCTTTATAGCCAGATGGATGCACTGAGCAAACGCATCATATTCCAGCTTCTAAAATATATCAAGTCAATGACAGAGAATAGGAACTAAACGGGAAATGCAGATCTAAGAGTGTACCCCAAAATTATGTAAAGAAAAAACAAGAAGAAGTAGGACATTAAAAAAAAATGAAAACCTATAAGACCAACAAAGAGATAATCACCTTCCCCACATTTTTGTTGAAGGCTTATTTATTTAAAGATATTTTCCTGTCACAAATGACTCTTAAAAGGTAAATAAATGATTTCTCCTAATTTAGGAATTTTGTCCCACCATGGCTACAGCGACAGATATCCAATTTTTATGTGCACTGCAATTTTCACCATTTTTCTTTTTTGGGAGGAGGTGGGGGGTGGTTGGGTGGGTAGGGGTACGCTTTAAGAAAAGTTTTACAAAATTACAAATAAAGTGAGAGGCCCTTCGTGGGAAGCTGAAGGCTTAAGCTTTATCAGCTTCATTAGTAGAGCAGACCCTGTACAGCAACAAGTTCTTGAAAGAATTGTCTTTGCGGGGAAGTTTTATTTGGTCTGGTTTGTAAAGGTGAGATTTTTTTTTTTTTTTAAAGACAGTAGAAAATCCAGTGAAGCAGATAATGGTGTGGCCAAAGGCTGTGTCTTACCATACAGGTATCTAGATCTTCCAAACGCTCTATCTCCGTGAGCTCCTCCACCGTGATGATGGAGCGTTTAACCGGCTTCTCCTCAGCAAGCTCCATCTCCAAGGAATCTTGCTGAAGAAGGGTCTTGCCACGTCTGCTGAAATGGTCAGCCTAGAGAGTCAAGACAACCAACTGAATTCCAGCAGATACCTTCCATAAGAGGGCGCTGTGAAGAATAACGTCTACACCTGGTTAATGGCAACTCGATAAATTCATGCTGGAGTTAAGTTACCTCTTATCCTCTTTCTTTGGAAGGTGAAGTATTTTAAACAAGAAATGACAAAACCTCCTTCCAAACATCTTTTGAGACTTTACTTGAAAGGTAATTCATATATCTTTGCCATGTTCATGTAGATATGCACCAAGTAGGCACATATTTTTGTTTTCCAAAAGATATACTACGAACAGTTTGCAGGAGACTGGTGTGATTTTTTTCAACTTTCAATCTTCAATACAATCATAAAATTATATCCATCAGGAGGCCCTCCAGCCTTCTGTATAGAGAAGCTACCTTTATTTATATAATGTTACTAACATACAGAAGATTCAGTTCTAGTCAATTTGCTCTTATGATAAGCATAAAGTAAATTAAAAAGTGAAGCACAATATTGTTGCCATCAACATTACTGGTGGAAATATAAGAAAAATTTAAACCAGAAAAATAACTTACACTGGGAAAATGAGACCACTTAGGATAAAAGAAAGTAGGAAGTGTTCTTTTCGTTTTTATTCCATATTTCCTTGGAAAGAATTTCTATGTTTCGTGCTCAAAAGTACATAATGAGGAGAAATAAAATGATTCCAACCTCTCTTATTATAAAAGGACCAAAAGGAAAGAAACTGCTAACAAACTTTTAATTATTACTAGCTTTCTTTGTTTTCATGTAATAATTATTATATTTTATGTGACATTAATTACCAACGCTATGCTTTAGATAAACCTAAAACAGTGGTCAGAGATGAAACAAACTGGGCTGAAATTAATAAGCTCTGGTGCTGAGCTGATTCATCACCAGGAGCTCTGCAAAGATGAGAACCAGCTGACAATTCCATGGAACCTTTGGGAACATTTCTAAACTTAAAGTTGGAGAAAACAGTGTTATTGGACTGTCTTTGAAAGTAGTGTTTCATCTTGAAGATACTATTTCTTTCACTTAGCAGTTAAGCTCTGGTCTTACTATCCAAATCAACAGTAAGAAATTCAAAACAAAAGTGCATTCACACAATTCTTTTTTGCTTATGAAAAGAAAATGTCAATACTCTGAGTTACCAACTCCTTCAAAGGACAAAAGCAAAAACAGTGAAAAAAGTTCAAATTTTCAGTGTAGTTCTCATGTGCAGCCACGCTGATACATCTAGTATTTACGTCTTGAAGTATGCATTTTGAGGCCATCCCTAGAGCTATGGTTATCAACAAGCTATTTCTGTAAAGGATGCTTTATTGTATTTGTTTCTGCTTATTAAAAAAAAGTTTGAATTGTGATCTCTTGACAAGGTTATAGCTCTTTATCATGCCATGAACTACAAACTAGAGCTTCTTAAAATCTCTGGGTGATGAATCAGTTTTAAACTTCCAATTTGCCATAAGCCAATATATTGAAAAAAATTGATAAAAAAAAAACATTTGATAATAAAAAATTTTAAATAATATGTGTTTGTATATTATTGTCACATCAAATTGCTCTAGAAGTTTCTTCACACTTCCTCTTAGTTTCTGAACTTACCTTGTTATGGACTAGTAACCCTTCATTAGCAGGCCAGCTCCAGTCCATAGGCAATACTTTGAATAGCTAGAGATGTCTATCTTATCTTTTAGATCTTAGAGAAGAGTCGTATATTCTTCTCAAATGAATTTTTCAAAATACTCCTTTTGTCTGCCTCCTCCTCAGAAGCTGTTGCTGCTCCTGTTATTTCCAGTGTTCTCCACCATCACTCACTCAACAATTCATTGCCATAAAACTGAGTATCTTCAGCCTACGCAATTAACTTGAAATTTTTCTCTGGAGAAAACACTGTCATAACTTATTTGGGAGATTTCTACTGCATCATAACGCTAGTATTTTTGAGACACAAAACATAGCCAGTTATAAAACCTTCATCTGTGCCTCAGAGTTTGAGAAGCATGAAGTTTCTGATACATTTTTCACATGCACTGATACCGGAAATACTTCTACTGAGTTTCTGCCTTGATGTGGAACCAGTCTGTAAATGAAGAAAATTTTATTTTTTCACCTTGGTTATATCCAAAGGCCTAGACACTCGATGGTTATCATTCACTAGAATATGTCCATTTAATTCTTTCACTCTTTGGACAATTCATTTCTGCCATGTTTTTAAGAATATTCTGTTATCAAATAATCATATCAGAAAACAACAAGCACAGATAAATACATAGGTGAGCCCTGAACAACATGGGTTTGACACATGCGGGCCTACTTACGTGAGAATTTTTTTCAGTGAGAAACAGTGTAATACTATACAATCCGGGTTGGTGGACTCCTCAGATGTGGAGAGTCAACTATAAGTTATACATGGATTTTTGACTACAAGGAGGGTCTCTGCCCCTAGCTCCCAGTGTTGTTCAAGGGTCAACTATAATCTTTAAAACGAAGCTCTCAGTTTTAGACTTCAGTCCCAACATCATCTCCCATCAAATTTTTGACCTGTGTTTATTATACATGAACAACAATTCTGGATATTATCACTTCTGCTTTGCCCTGACATTCCCTCTGGAGAAATTCTAACATGCTCTAGAACAGCTGGAAACAATGAAGAAGAAGAAGGAAAACTAGGATTTTAACCCATAAAGCTACAAAGGAATAAAATGTAGAAAATCAACCACATTCCCACGCTGGAGGCTGCCCTGCATCACCACAGAATGAACCAGGCTGTCCCGTACAAATGACCACAGCACTCACCAATTTGTGATGGCAGTGTGAAAGTGCATCCAGAATTTCATCCACGATTCGATCAGACAGGAAGGAGGCCACTGTCAACTTCACCTCACTATGTGAAAATCAAAAGCACAGAGTGGCATTTTAATTTGTGCAAGAGGGAAAAAGTCACCACCCTTGATGCTATGTTGATAAGGTCAAGTGTGATTCTGTTTTTATCTTTGAAAATAGCATATAAGAATGTGCGAACAGGGCTAAGGATTTCCAAAAATCAGCCTTAAACACTGCCATAAACACACAGGTAATAGACTTTCTTTACCAATGTCAACCTGCCTCTGCAGTTTCAAAATTCGAGATTTAATGGTAGGAATGAAAAACATCTGGATAAAGACAAACTTAATGGAAACCATATGTACCATGTAGCAAGAACAATTCATCCATTGACATAAATGAAAACAAACTTGGGCTGGAGTAAATTAAGAAAATATAGTCTGGTTGTGAAGCTTTGGTTATTTCTTTTATATGTATATCCCTCGCCTTTTAAACAATTTTTTAACCAATCAAATGGTACCTTATTGAAATGCTCTGACTTGCCACTGTACTTTGAATAGTTACAAATTCACTGTTCCCTTGCCTTTTATGAACAGAAGTTATCAAAATGTTTAGTTTTAGTGCCTCTTGCCTAACCTTAAAAGGATGCCCAGACAGGAAGTAGCAGCTTGTACTTTTTACTAATAAATAACTCAGCCACTGAGGTTTCCATCCGAGGGCTGGCATTTTAGTTATTTGGTATTCCCAAGAATTCAACTTCCACGTGTGTCTTCAGTCTAAATAACTGGGCACACATGTACCAATATGCATAAAAGCACAAATACATTGAAAGTAAATGTGCTGGAGAGATACATACCCACGTTTCAACATTGTCACATAATTTCACTCTACTTTTGAAGTCAATAATACTAAAAATTTTTCATCAAGGAAAAGAGTTATCAAAATAAGATGATTTAATCTTAAAACTGAAATTGAAAGTATATTTGTGTAACAGGGGAAAACCTTACTAATTGAAAGGTGATCATTTGCATTGCATGTCTCTTCAGAAACATTTCTGATGGCAGAGCAGAGCGGAAGCACCAACGTTTTGATGCTAACAGTAAAAACTGTCCGGGGCTAAAGATAAAAGAATGTTTCTTTCATTCCTGTCTCTGAACCAAGGTCTCCCTAGCTATTTGGTTTATCTAATACCCTATTATTCTCCAGAGGTGTCCACTGATAAGATTCACCCGGGTCACTTATTAAAAATACAGATAACTCGGTCCCACCCCAAACCTCCAGAAGGCCTGGGAATTCAATGTTAACAAGCACTTCCTCTGATGCTTTTAGGCATATTTGGGAATTTTGTTTCCTTCCAAGACTAGAGAGTCAGTAGTTTCTCTCTCTTTCCTACCCTCTGCCTCTCAGACTTTGGGAGGGATAATTTATTTCAAATTATAACATCAAAAAACAATTCTTAAAATGAAAACAATAGATACATGTATATGTATAACTGAATCACTTTGCTGTACACCTGAAAGTAACACAGCTATTGTGTCTGACTCTTTGTGACCCCACGGACTATATAGTCCATGGAGTTCTCCAAGCCAGAATACTAGAGTGGGTAGCCATTCCCTTCTCCAGGGGATCTTCCCAACCCAGGGATAGAACCCAGGTCTCTCACATTGCAGGCGGATTCTTTACCAGCTGAGCCACAAGGGAAGCCCAAGAATGCTGGAGTGGGTAGCCTATCCCTTCTCCAGCGGATCTTCCCAACCCAGAAATTGAACCAGGGTCTCCTGCATTGCAGGTGGATTCTTTGCCAACTGAGCTACCAGGAAGCCCCCTAATCAAATATACTCCAATATAAAATAAAAAATTTTAATTTAATTGTAATTGGAGGATAACTGTTTTACAATGTGGTTTAAGCTGTACAACAATGTGAATCAGCCATAATCATGCATATATCTCCTCCCTCCTGACCCTCCCTCCCACCACCCCCTAAAATAAAACTTTTTTAAAAAGCAATTATTTTTTAATGCTTCAGGACTGTTCTATTGTTTTGCTATTGGATGCTCTACTTTCTTGACTGAATTTCCAGTTTGTAAAATGTTTAAGAGGAAATGATGAACTTAGTCTGCATGTGCATATTTTCATCTTATCAGTACTCAGCATAAAGCATTATAAAAAGCCAAGTAAGGAGTTGGTGGGCATACATCTGATTTATTGAAGTGAGGAGTTCTGTACTGCTATTCAACTTTTAGAATTTGCCCATTTTTCTAGGGAAATGAGCATATTTGACAGAATCTGGTAATCCAAGAAATGCTGAATATGATCTATTGGTAGTTCAATCCACTATTATGAAAAAATGGTGGTCAACAGCTTTTTATTCTCAATATTTAAAGCGCTTCAATAAAAACTCTGAAACCAGAGGTTACAGAAATATGTAAGCATACTTGGGCTAGAGTTCATAAAATCACTAATCAATGGAGTCTATAAACCCTCTGAAAGCCTTAATTTCTCAAGTCGTTCCAACTGTCTTACAATTCAGTTGAATAGGCATTAGGGTCTTTGTTTAAAAGACACACACACACACACCCCCCACAGCTGCATCTTAGCCCTGAGACTGTCTAGTTACTGCAGAATTCCAAAACCCTCCAAGTTCTACAGTCTAGCTTTAAGGTTATCAGCCTTCGACATCTACTTTGTGATGATATATTTTTTTTTGAATATTTTGGTTTTAACTCTCATTTTTCTTGCCAGCTGTCATTGAGCTACATTACATATCACCACCACTCTCAATTCTCCAGGTAGAAGCTGTTATTTTTGCTATATCTAATTATTCTTATCAAGATTTGGACGTGATTAAAATGGGAAATTTTAAATGCTTCCAAATGTATTCACATTCTGATTTTCCAACTAGAAAATATAATGAGAATTACCTGAGCTGTATAATGTAATACTGGTGGTCATCTCAGAGTTCTTATGTAAAAATCCAGGACAGTTTGCTAGCAACCAACACCTTCTAAATATTTATACCTTTTATCAATTTTATCAATTGATATCAAATTTTATCAAGCAGGAATCTATGTAAACACTCCAGAGCACCATTAGCACATGCACAGTATCACAGACCCACCAAAAGAAAACATGGTGACGTCACGGTGGGCCTCTTTGCCTATTTATGGGCTGTGCATGGTTCATAATATTATGATTCATAATATTATGGTGGTAGAAAGCAAACCAATCTCTGTCTTCAAAAGTTAGATTTATCAAGGTGAAAGATAAGCTTCAGGAGTAGGGAAAAAAAAAAAAAAAGGCTTACAAACATGCACCCCTCTCTTAAAAAAATAAAACTCTTAAAAAAGGGTAGACAACTTTCTATTCCTCAGTAAGGCAGGCATAGCTGCAGTCACCTAATTTTGGAAATGTATTAAACCTCACATTTATGCACGGCTATCTCTATATACAGTCACTGCCTCTTAGACATGCCTACATACATTCTGTATGAATAAAGCCAACAATGACACCCTTCACAGCTGCCTCAATGGCATTCACAAACACTGCAGCGCCTCGGTTTATGAACATTATAAACCTACCTAATTTTGTTAAGGATATCAATTCCAGACTGCTCCAACAGGACATTTTTAACAAAGGTACGTGGGATGGAAATCTTTTCAGTGCTGGCATGAATCAAGTCTTGTCGAATGTGGGCTTTTCTCATCACATTGGGGCAGAGATTCTCGGCAGCATCAACCATGGACTCAAGCAACGCCTGCAATGCAGCATAAAGCGGAGAGAGAGAGAGATGAGGACACAGACCCGGAGGCGCCCGCCGTAAAACTGAAAGGTGGCTATATATGACGCCGAGCTCTCGGACGGCAGGGACACAACAGAGTCCCAGGGTGAGACTGGGGATTCAGAGCTGTCCCGGGATGACTTGTGACTGCTGGGTGATCACTGATCTCAGGCAATCACTTTAAATCAGACACTTGGCAGATCTGCCCAGGCTTCGTGCTGGCATCTGAAGTGTGATAGTGTGCTGGCTTTACTTAAAGCAGAGGCATTCACAATTAAGATATAGAAAGACACGTACACACCAATTTACGCCACACCAGACTGACCTCCTGGGTATTAGCTAACAAAGTTACAGATGTCCCCGGAAAATATATCAAGTTTGAACTCCTGTGCAATTTCACAAATCAGAAACCTCAAATCAGGGTGAATCATTTAATATCTCTATCAAAAGAGCAGTAGTAGCAAACCACTCTAAATACTGCTAGTTTTCCTCTTTTAAAAGAAAAGCTTCAGTGTTAGGTAAAATTATAATTGCTATAACATCAAAAAATGAATAATAATAAAAATATTCATGAACACTTTATAAACATTAGTAATTATTACACTTAAAAACCTACTTAAATACCACTTCAGAGTTTTTAAAATGTTTCTGCACATTTTATCCTTCCAACATCTGTGAAGATGGGCAGAGAAGCTATTCATGTGATCACCATTTTATAGCTGAAGAATGTGAGCTAAGGGAAATGAAACGATTTGCTTGAGATGGATAAAATAGCTGTTAAGTATGGAAAGGGCATGTGAGTTAGCGTCAGTCCTAAATTTGAATCCTAGCTGAGTGACACTGGACTAAGCTACTGATTTCTCAGTTTTACTTTACTCAACGATAAAATGGCAAAGAAAAAAGTTCTTGTCTCATAGGAGTTTTGAAGATTAAATGATATTACATATGTAAAGGGATCAGTATCATGTCTAGCATACAACAGAGGGTCAGTGTATCACAGATAATGCTATTAATCTGTTTTCAGAGATGCTAATCTTCATGATGAGATCTTGATTTTGAAAGTTAAGCTTGATCCCATTACTATTCCAGTATGAATGGGACTAATGGAGCATCATTATGGAAATCCCAGTCTCTCTGCTCATACATTCACATGCAGAGCATAATCCCAACAGTAAAATCTCTCATGACACCATACGACGAGCAGGAGAGCAGCAGGATGTTTATAGAGATTTTGTGAAAAGCAGGAGAGGAGAGGTGGGAGGCAGTCACTTGAGAAATTTCCAAAAGCCACTTGTATGCTGACAGTGCTCTGTCCCTGTTAGAACTCTGACTAATCACTGACTTAGTACATTATTCCAAGACAGCTATAAGTGATGCCAAATGAGTCAGTTTAAGACAAATCATTTTCATCGTTGGCATTAAAATTAATACATTCTGTTCCAGATGGAATCCTGCACTCCTGATAAGAACAACCACTCGTATCAATATGCTGTTTGCCTTCTATCATGTTCATTAACACAACCATGACTCTCTGAAAGGTCCCCCCGCATGATGATGCTATTCGGTTGGAATGAACTCCAGAGAAGAAGCCTGGCTTCCAATGCAGATCTTAACATGAAATTTCTATGGAATATTGAGGGAGTAGCATTAAGTGAATAATCTTTGTTGATCTCTGCTTTCTCACCTACAAAATTATTTTCTAAGGTCTCTTTCTGCCCTACAAATCAACCGTCACATAATCGACCCTACAGAGAGGAATTTCATCTTGTCCTGGGCGTCCAGTTCGACAGATACTTTGCAGTTAGTTCCCTACCACCACCTCTAGTCCCACATTGGCCAACAATATAATGTAGCACTTTATGCTCTACAAAGTAATTTCATCCACGATTTCCTTTGATCCATATAATAATCCTGTGGGGGGGCAGATTTTAGCAAACTCATTTTATAGATAAGAAAATCAGGGTTCGGAGGAGACTTGCTCAAGGAACAAGTGATGTAGGGACTCAAGCCTTTTGTCTTCTACTCTTGTTTCCTCCTCCAACCACCCTTTCCCAATGCCCTGCCCACTACCCACAGGAGTGTCCCTTCTTCTCTCTTCGTTACCTACAATTTTCATCCCCTGCTCCCTTGAGTCAATAGTACCTAAAGGCAGGCATGGTGGACTTTCTGGTGACAAGCTAGTAGAAAGGGGAGAAAGAGGGACTTCCCTAGTAGCACAGTGATTAAGAATCTGCCTTGCACTGCAGGAGACCTGGGTTCAATCCCTGGTCAGGGAACTAAGATACCACATGCCACAGAGCAACTAAGCCCAGGTGCCACAACTAGAGAGCCACAAGCTGCAACTACTACAGTCCACATGCTCTGGAGCCCACAGGTGCAGCAAGTGAGCCCGAGTGCCACAACTAGAGTCTGTGCACCGCAATGCAAGATCCTGCCTGACCCAGAGATCTCGTGTGTTGCAGTTAAGACCCAACACAGCCAAATAAATAAACAGAAAGCTTTAAAAAGAGGCGAGAGGGGAGGATCACAGGATAAATTTGTAATGCAGCCACTGACCACTTCTTTGTGTCCAACCCCCAGCTTAGGTGCTTAAACAGCATCTCCTTTCAAGTCCTGTGGCCCTCTGCACACCAAACTGTATTCTTCAATATCCATGGCTTTACCTTTTCTTTCCTCGTGGAAATCTAATGCAGGCTTATGTTAAATTTTCTCACTTTCTCCACATTGCTTAACTTTTCTTACATATTCTCTATTTTGTTAGTCAATGTGTACTCCCTTCAGACAACTTGAATGAGCACACCCTGTATTTGAAATGCAACCATAAGATTTTATTTTGCCAGTATCTTCCCAAGGGTCTATATTTCTTAACTGCGAAAACAATTAATGGTATTTAGAAATCCTCTAGAGTATCTGTAAAATAAACTGGGTTAATATCCTTTACATGGCAGTTACACTCAATATTCTTGCAGTGAGCAAAGGACTAGCTGTCATTCGTTACAAGCAAATACAACTTCCACACTGAAGTGCTCTAGAATCTGTTCCTTTTGCATTGGAAAATATAAAATGTAGGAAAAGAAGAAAACTCAGAGAACTCTCCCAGCAAACTGAGTTAGTACTTGCCAAAATGCAACCTACGCCCCTCAGGCCTCATTTCCTCAGTAAACCTGATATTTACCAGGGAAGTATTTCACAGTTGAAACCCTGGGGGAAATGAAGAATTTTCAAGGCCAAAACAAGCATTCTAAAAGTTAAGTCCAGAAGGGAAAAATAAGTTTCCTTATGTTAAAACATTCAGATCCTATTTATTCACCTAAGATTACTCTGGGAATAAATGTTAGGATCAAAAACAAGGGGTGGGGGCAGGAGGAGAGCTGTCATTTAAAAATACCTAAAAGAGATCAGTTCAGAGAAAATACCACCTCTTTTCAAAGGAGGACTTTCTCCCCACTTCCTGCCTTTTTTCTCCTCCAGGAAGTTTGCTAAGAAAGTTGGCTCTTCCGGTCGTTTCTTTGGCTTTTCTGAACTACTATTTTTTTCTGAAAGATGGCTCAAAGAGCTATTTGAAATTATTCTCATTCAGAATTCAGAATGTGTACCACTGGCCACAATACAGGGCTTCCCTGCTGGCTCAGATGGTAAAGAATCTGCTGCAATGTGGGAGACCCAGCTTGGATCCCTGGGTTGGGAAGCCTTGGAGAAGACACAGGATGAGCGAATATTAAGGATAAAATCTCCCTAATTATGTTGACACCAAAACAGTCTTGCACAAGGAAGCTCGGTGCCAACGAGCTTAGAGCAAACAGCTAGTAGCAAACCCAGGCCACAAATCCAGGCCTGCTAGTCCCTTTTTTTTTTTAATTCACTATAGTAAAAACATACTTTTACAAAATAATCCATTCACTTTAGCTTTTGCTAGTATAACATTTTACTCAATTTCAGAAACAAGGAAGGATTCTTTTTTTAACCAAGTAAAATATTGTACTACTAGTGAAATAAATAAGAATATAGTTGTTTAAGAAACTGAATATTGATTATAGTAAAAATGCATTTTTCCCTACATAGTTTTAAGAAAATCAAGGTGCTAGAAAGCTTTATCAATAGACAAATGGGGATTATTTATTTGTAACATGATGCTCACTTGTCAGGTAAACTGAAAGGAAAAAAAAAAGAAAATCACTGCCTACAGTCTGCTGAAAGTATCAAAAATTGAATGTGAACTCAGTGAAGAGGAAATTAATGAGTAACATTTAATTAAGATGCTGTGATGAGGATTTGCTTCCATTCATGCCAGAAGTCCCTGAAGGGAAGGGAACTTGCAACTCAAAACGACTGAAAGTAAAGAAAACAAGGGAGTGGGGAATAGAAAAAGCAGGGCATTTGGGAGCCTGGACCTCAGGGATAGTTGAGAATGAGAAAAGCAGGCAATGCCACATGCAAATAAGGAAGCTGTGACGAGCGGAGAGCACTGGTGACAATGACAAGGGGTCAGAAAGGTCAGCCTCAAAAAATGTGGGGAATGTCTATTTACAGAAAAATATTTTGAGTCTAAAAAATGTTATTATTTCAGGCTTTTAAAAATTCAAATGCCTTTTAGTTTAGACCTCTGCCTTCTACTCCCTCCCAAGAATGACTGGCAAGTCAATTCCAACCATTCAGTGCACTGGGAAGGAAACGGGCCCAGGTTTCAAGGGATAACTCGTGGCTTAGACCAACTGAAACCAGTGCCCCTTAGAAGCCACTTGATGGGAAACTTCCAGTTGCCGTGATTCATGCTGGTTTAAACGCCAGCCCATTCTTAGCATGTAAGGAGTTCTTACCAGTACTTTAAAGGAAAAAATTAGGCAATAGATAAAAATATGTAATTTACAAAAGAAAAAAATACAAATGGATAATAAAATTATTTGATGTATTACTGGTTATTAAAGAAATCCAAAGGACAAAATGATATTTTTTACCCCATTACCCTAACAAATATTAAAAGGTTAACACACTTAGTAGTGGTGACACGTGACAAAACAAGCAGTTGGGTGCACTAGTGGAGAACAGTTTGTGAATACACACAGATGTATAAAATGTGCGTACCATTTGACCTAGGAATGGATCAACGGTACGAATCTATTCTAATAGGATTAATCAGAAATTAGAAAATAAATTACGCTGGCTGCGAGATAATAGAAAATATATATTAGTCTCTACCCCCAGTTCCTGGCACAGAGCTCCTGAAACTCTAGTAATTTCCTAAGTGATAAGAACACTAGGAGATAAAAACTATCACACTAGTGATAAGAACACTAACAATATTTTGTTCTAATATTTGCACTCTGATCCTGGCTCCTGATACCACTGGAATTCCCTGGGTGGTGGGATGTCTTTGTTCTATTGGGGTAACTCTGGGTAGCTCCTGGATGAGGACTGGTTACTGGAAAGACCAAGTTATGATTAGAAGCTTGGAATTTTCAGTCCCACCAGGGCTAAAAATGGAGTTAATGACAGACCATGTCTGCATGATGAAACTTCCCTAAGAGTATGGGTTCAGAGCTTCTGTGTTGGTGAACACGTGGAGGTGCTGGGAGAGTGGTGCGCCCCAAGACAGCACGAAAGCCCCAAGTCCCTTCCTACACACCTTACCCTGAGCATTTCTTCCATCTGGCTGTTCATCTATATCTTCTATCATATCCTTTAATAAACTGGTAAACATAAATAAGTGTTTCCCTGAGTTCTGGAAGCCACTCTAGCAAGTTAATGGACCTAGAGGTGAGGTTACAAGGACCTCGGATTTATCACCAATTGGTCAGGAGTTCAGTGACAACCTGGCATCTGAAGTGGGGCGGGGGCAGTCTTGAGGGTCTGAGCCCTTAACCAGTGGGATCTCTAGGTAGATAGTGTCTGAATGGAGTTAAACAGTAGGACACCCGGCTGGATTGGGGAAAACACCCACACATCTGGTGACCAGAGGTGTCAAATGTGAGGGGTTCTGCGTGAAGGGAAAGACACAGAGGAGGTTTGCCGCTTTCCCAGGGCACTGATACGTCTCTGCAATGAGACACCATACAGCCACTAAAATGATGAGTACTCACCAATCTAGAAGTGTCTTCCTGATATTGTACCAAATATAAATAAAGTATGTGTAGTATGATCACATATATGTAAAATTGTACAGACACAGAATGTTCGGAAAGTCACCAAAATATTAAGAATAATGCTATCTCTGGGATTTCAAGTGATTTTTATTCTTTAAATATTTCACAATGAGTAGTTTCATTTTTTACAGTCAGAATTAACTAAGCAACAGAGATGACTTTATTTTAAATGTGTAAGAAAGTATCCTTTTAACATATCTGATCCTTCATGGAGGATAAAACGAGTGCTATTAGGTAACAACTGACCTTGCCATTTCCTTCTCCAATGCATGAAAGTGAAAAGTGAAAGTGAAGTCGCTCAGTCGTGTCTGACCCTCAGCGACCCCATGGACTGCAGCCCACCAGGCTACTCCAGAAAATCCCATGGATGGAGGAGCCTGGTGGGCTGCAGTCCATGGGGTCGCTGAGGGTCGGACACGACTGAGCGACTTCCCTTTCACTTTTCACTTTCATGCATTGGAGAAGGAAATGGCAACCCACTCCAGTGTTCTTGCCTGGAGAATCCCAGGGACGGGGGAGCCTGGTGGGCTGCCGTCTATGGGGTCGCACAGAGTCAGACACGATTGAAGTGACTTAGCAGCAGCAGACCTGCTAGAACTCTGTACCATCCAACCAGTTGTTTTTCTACCCCTTTGTCTTTGCTCAGAATGTATTCACAATAACCACCAAAGAAAATAAAAATAACACTCAAGAGTCTCTCTGCATTATGCGCACAGAAAGACAGCGACTTAAATGCCTAAGTAATCCACAACATTCTGTGCTAATTTAATTTATAATAGAGTAATTAGCATGTTGCAAAGTTATGATTAAGTTGCATATCAAATCCGAGTTATAGCAATTGTGTTCTCAGAAGAAAATGGACCAAATAAACACAGAAATTTAGACAAGGTCTTTATATGGCATCCTTGAACAGGCAGGCTGGAAAGGATGAAACTTTTTGAAAATGAAATGTTGCTGCTCTAGGTGTTTCTTGAAGTTCCCTTAAGAAGACACTGGCCTAACATTACTCTCTCCACTTAAATTTCAGAGGCTGTTTTTTCAGTCTCTGAGCCTCTAGACAAGTCTCTGCTACTTCCGGTGTCTTGTTATTCATTCTAAATCCCTTTCCTAATCTTTCAAGCAGCTCTTTGCAAAGACTATTATCTAGTTACCTAGTGGTAACCTTTCCATACAAGCAGCAATTTGGTGCTATAAGCATAGCACCTATCTCTCCCAGTCTCTAAATCAAATGTAACAACAGAAGATATTTTTTTCATGAATCAGACTTCTCTTTCTAAGCAGAAATCAATCATTCTCCTATCAGTGGCAACCTGTCATATGTGAAATACAGTTAGAGATTTACCATCAAAAACAAAATTGAATGTGATAGGTTTTACTTGATCTTATTATGCAAAAAAGTTATTCCAAAAATTATAAATGAAGCTGGAAAAGACACAGTATTCAACTTCACTACACATACATCTATAAAATATAGGGTAGCACGGTACAAAATGCTATCATGCACACTTAAGGCACAAAAATGTCACTTTCCAAAATAACAGAAACCACAAACCTTGAGTTGTTCGTCAACAACTCTTGTAACTTCTCCGGCCATTGATTCCAGGGTCTCCTGAATTGGACTGGATAACAAACCACTGGCGCCCGCCCAAGATACACTACCAACATGGTATAAATTTGGTAACAGCTGTAAGAAAAATAAAAGTAACATCTCCATAATTAAATAATGATTTAAATAAGCACCAAAGTCATTGCAGAGTTAGTAAAAAGGGTGAAGAAATATTAGGGATAATCTAAGATAGTCTTGATGTAAGACCCTTTACACAGATCGGAACAGGTCCAGCTTTGAGAGCAAAGGAATAGTACCCTACCTGTTTGTGCCTTAATGTCTTCATCTGGGGTGTGAGAGCATCTGACTAATCCACAGTTTTCTTCCTACTCATAAAATTCAATGATTGTGTGGTTCAAATAGAAGAGCCTGGACCAGATCCCAGGCTTTCTGATTCCCAGTTAGTCCTTTCTCTATGAAGTCACAGTTGGGGAAAAAATTCTAAGTTGAAAGAAGCTTCCTTCTACAAGTGACAGAAGGGAGTGTCATGCCATCAGCTTGGCAGTATACCGCCAAGGAGCTGTTACTCATTGAAACTCCTGCCACCTTCTGAGGTTACGCAGGACTTGATTACACCGTTTGTGAGTCACAGCACCCCCTGCTGTAAATTCTATACAGCCGGCCATCTGTATCAGAGGCTGTAGAACCCCTGGATACAGAGGCCCATCTGGGCTATGCCATTTTACATATAAAGGACTTGAGCAGCCACAGATTTTGGTATCTGCAAGAGGTCCTGGCAGCAATACCCTGCAGATTCCGAGGGACGAACGCATTTTGATTATTAGTAACTAGCATGGGGGTACAGAAAGGAGGCGAAGATTAACTCAGCTCACTTTGCCACTTGTTAGTAACCTTGAAACTGAGTAGAAATGTAAAGCAAGTTAGAAGTAGCTTCTAAAACTGAAGTTTAAAAGTCTTTTTCATTACAGAAGACTCTCACGTAGCCAGAAGTGAAACTCACCGTCTTAGAGTTCTTGGCATCCTGCATGAGTCTTTCTGCTGATTTTAAATCTTCCTGGACGGCATCTCCCTCACAGCTTCGTAAGGAGTTGAGATGATCTTGTACTTTCACACACATTCTGTCAATCATCTGCTCCACACCATAAAAATGACAGCAAGCACCCCAGTCAGCACAGCCAATATTCAGACAGAAGGAGACACAGAATGAACAAGGATGAAAACGTCTCCTAACTGGAAGCTTTGAGAAGGCAGCTTATAGCAATTATTAATTTGTCTGTTTCTACAAGAAACCTCTGGCAACATTAACTCCAGATAAATGTGTATGGCATTGTGGTCCCCTTTCCTGCCTTAGGAAATGCAGCATGTAAAACACAACTGAATATTTCTTGATGATTCAGAATCTCATAGCTACTCAGTGACTTTTTTGCTTGATAGTAACTCTCCTTTATTAATTTTTATTGAGTACCCTCTACAAGTCAAACATGGTGTTCAGCATTGAAAAAACAGAAAAAGGAGATGTACAATTCTGAGACAGTTGAGATGATGTCAAAATGATGCCCAAAGCCAGTTGGTCCCAGTATTATGGAAATCGAAACATCCCTGGAAATTTAATTTTTTTAATTATTCCAATTATATCATATGATTTTCCACCATAAAAGCATAAGCTGAAGTTTGATTATATTAACATAGGCAATAATAAAGTTAATAACATCTAGTTTCTATCACTTTAAGGTCCTTCTCCCAGGTTAATTACATCTGAATCACTTTCAGTTGTTTCATGGATTTAACCATAAAACCCAAAGGGAAGTAGCAACTAAATACTGTGGACAAAAACTAGTACAGAAGGGTAAGATTATGCTCTATGATATTTGTATGCACAGAGACAAACATGAACAAAGCTAAGACGTCTGAAGAAAAAGACAACTACAGTGTGGTTTTAAGTTTCTCCAGTATTTTGATCAAAGCTGCAGGTTGTCTATTCTTCAAAAAAAAAAAAAAAGGCCGGGGGGAATTCCCTGGTGGCTCAGTGGTAAAGAATCCACCTGCCAATGCAGGAGACAGGGGTTGGATCCATGATCCGGGAAAATCCCATATGCCACAGAGCAACTAAGCCTGCTGCAACTATTGAGCCTGTGCTCTAGAGCCTGGGAGCTGCAGCTACGGAAGCCCATGTCCCTCAAGTCTATGCTCCGCAAAAAGAGAAGCCACTGCAGTGAGAAGCCCATGCCCTGCAACTAGAGAGTAGCCACCACAACCAGAGAAAAGCCCATGCAGCAATGAAGATCCAGCCAGCCAAAAATAAATAAGTAAAAAAAAATTTTAAGTTATATCTATCCACCAGAGACCCTATCATACCAAGAAGGGCAGATGTGGCAGAGGTGACACTCCAATAATATTCTTTTTTATTTAACTTCACACTTCTCTATTTATTTTGAATTATTTGAAATAACAACTATAGGAAGGCAAAATCAACCCCCCATCCCCAACAAATTCCACAGTAATAGATAATTTACAACACTGCTCAGCAGGCTGATGGTCTGAGGACAGAGCTCATGTCTACTTCCTAGAGTATCACCAGTTCTCCTTTACAAAACCAGGTTCATAACATCTACCCCATCTTCTTTTCTAGTGTATAATGAAGACACTCCTGTAAAATACCACCACTCAAAGCACCTACTTTCTTGACAAAGGGTCAGTAATACTAATTCTAATGTGTGAAGAATAGCTCCTATGACTGTAAAATGTATTAAGGCTACATAAGTAAACTATCTGGAACTCCTACAGGAAAAAGAAGTGACATGAATAATGTATGTCATGGAATAATTATCTTCCCTGGCCAAAATCTAAGCTTGTAGGCAGGGTTCACATTTTAACTTTATGCATTTACTTTGCCCCGTAGAGAATTAAATGTATGCTTTCAAAAATCTTCTTAATTGATATAAATTCCAATTCTTCCAACTACTGAATTGATCTGTGCTTCCTGAAGCAAAAAGGGTTATCAATAATTCATATCTCACTAAGAAGGAATATCTAATTTTGAGAGACAAAATGAACCACATTTTGGGTTCTAATACACAAAGAAGGGAACTGATACAGATCTGAGGCCACAAAAGACTAATTTGAGAGGTATGTCGATGTGGCACTATAATAAAACTAATCATCTTTAATAATCATGAGAGACCAAAGAGATTCCTGACACGTGTGCCATTAAGTACTCACTAAGGAGAGAAGGTTTAAATGAATTCAGCAAAATGATCTTTAAGTGGAACTTTCAAAATCATGTCCAGAACAAACAAACATTTCATTCTTTGACTCAAATAAGACATAAAATCTCGCAAGTTTTCAAGATTCTTCTGAAAATATACTTGCTAAAGTTTGGCAAAGCCCAACAGATCACATTCAGAGACTTTACAACTAAAGAACCAAGGCCCAGAAAAGTTAAAACTATTTAAGATGACACAGAAAGATTACACAGAGTATAAATGAAAATTTTGAAAACGGTAAACAAAGGATTCAGATTCTCAGTTCATATTCAAGTCCCGACGGTACACAAATGTAGAAAAACAAAGGAGACTGCAGTCTGAAATACTGTCATCTCTTGGGCTATCCCATCAAAGACTTCAAGGTAGATGACGGCACTCGAGCTCTTCATTTTAAACTCTACTTTATCCTAGTAAAGTGTTCCATTTTTCTAAAGCAACCCAGGAAATTTGCTAACTGCCATAATTTAAGCTCACTTCCTTCCAAGGAAATGTACTCAATCATTCTTGGACTAGGTCTTCTTTAAGTCTTCATCTGTCTTCCCATGTCCTTCTACAGGTCACATATCTTCCCCCTTGAGAACACTCTGAACAGTTACAAGCTCTCTTCCATGTGACAATCTTGCTCATGTTTGAACACAGCTCTCTTTTTCATCTCTAATCTTTTTTCTTCAGGCTTAACAGTCCCCGTTTCTTTGACCATTCCAAAGTGACACCACTGTTTGATCCCTGACTCACATCTTCCCCCATGCACACCTCTGAATTTTCTATCTAAAACCCTCACACAACATGAGGGTAAATAAAATAGACTGTAACACAGTAACAGGGCTATCATCTTTCTTACTGTACAAATTATACTTTCATTAATGTGGTGGAAATCAAAATTGGCTTCTTTGGCAACTAAATACAGTGTATCTTACTTGATGGTGACCACTTGAAAGTGAAAGTGAAAGTGAAGTCGCTCAGTCATGTCCGACTTTTTGCGACCCTGTGGACTGTAACCTACCAGGCTCCTCCGTCCATGGGATTCTCCAGGCAAGAATACTGGAGTGGGTTGCCATTTCACCACTTAGGCTTTTCCAAATATAGTGAGCTATAGAACCCAAGTGCAAAACTTAGAACCATTAGCCATAAAATGCCATCTTTGGTCGCTTGCACTTTGTCACAACTGTCCTCAGTTCCAGCAAATAGCTTACTGTGTGTGTGTTAGTCTCTCAGTTGTGTCTGACTCTTTGTGACACCATGGGGTTTTGCCTGCCAGGCTCCTCCATCTGTGTGGTTTTCCAGGTAAGAATACTGGAGTGGGTTGTCAATTCCTCCTCCAGGGATCTTCCTGACCCAGGGATCAAAGCCGGGTCTCCTGCATTGTAGGCAGACTCTTTACCGTCTGGGCTACCAGGGAAGCAAGTAGCTTATTCAGTGGAAAATTTTATCTTCCTCCATGTCTATTTCTTTATTTGATTCAAGAGAAATAAACTCAACACCTAGCACTGAATGAGACACAGTCCTAAATAAGATACACCCTTTGCCACCAAACAACATAAAAACCTGGAAGTGGAAAGAAATATTCACAATTAACCATAACAAGATATAAAGTTTGCATATGTAATATCCACAAAGACACATTTTGTTCACTATCAAAGCTCCATCTCCTGTAATAGTGCCTGCCACATCACAAACCCTTATAAGTGTTTATTCAATGAATAAATGGGTGATGAGAAGTACTAAAGGATTTCAGTCAAGGGAGAGATTACAACTAATTGGGGCTGAAGGTAGCTTTTAGACTGGGTCCTGAAACAGTTCTACAAACTGAGAAAAGAAAAGGACATTTTAAGTAAAAGAATGAACATAAGCAATGGCACATTCTGACGCTTGGTATTCCTATTTCCCAATTAGAAACAGAGGCATTTTATTATGGGACATCAGATTGGAATGTTAAGCTAAGACAAGATACTGTAAGACTCAGGTTCAGGCTACCGAGTTCAACCACTGCATGCAAACCACAGAGCATCTATCCCCCCAGCTCCTCCCACAACTGTGAGTATCTAAAAATCTCTTAACACTCACAATGTCTAGCTTTGTATTAGCTTCCCTGATACAAAGAAAATGGGCTATGAAATGCACAAAGATACCAAAAAAACAACAACAGCAAACAAAAAAAAAGCACAAGGAGACATGGAAGATGGATTAACTGGTTCTTGCCATGCTTGTAAAAGACACAAGAAGGAGTTAATAAAAAGCCTTAGCAAAAGGTCAGGCAGTAGAAACAGAAAGAAAAGAAAAGCTGTAAAAGACACTTTGAAGATAAATGGGCAGTGAATAGTGACTCTGAATGAAGAAAGCGAATGAGGCACCCAAGAGGACTCCAGGAGTTCTAGTCTCAGTGAATGACAATGTCTCTGAGAGAAATGGTGAAATCAGCTGTTCCAAAGGATGAATTTGGTCTTTCACCTTGCTGTCAGAGGGCCATCTGGATGGGGATGCTAAACAAACAGCTGAAAAACAGGAATTTCTGTTTACAGAAAACAGGGACTGAAGAGATAGATCAGGAGTCATCCACACGAGAGAGTTAAAAAGGTAGAAGTAGATTAGATAGCACTAAGTACAAAACTTTGAAAAAGGATTGCATTTGGAAGATGAAAGGAGAAAGAGTTGTGTAGAAAGGAGGACAGAGAACAACAGAACGATATTCAGAACAGCATACTACCCAGTGAACTAAGAAGTGTATCTCAAGAAAGATAAGATGGTCTATAATAATGATGGCAATTGTGATAATAAAAAATTAGCAACAAACAATGTTTACTGGTGAGGAACCAAGTACTTTGCACACATTATCCCATTTAATCATCTGAGCACCTTCTTTGGGTCATCTTTCCCATTTTTACAGATGAAACCAAGCCTTAAAGAGGTTAGTTAGCGACTAACATCAGTTCCAACCAAGAAGGAATAGCAGAATCTGTACTTAAAACCAGGTCATCTGACTTGAGACCCCAAGTCAGACCACTACACATACAGCCTCCTATCATCAAAAGATAAGAGGGAGAAAGGCCTCTGACTTGGTGACCAGGTCCATTGAGTCTCATCTCAGCAGACAGATAGGGACAGATGGCACATTCCAGAAGGTTGTAAAGTGAATGGGTAGCAAGAAGCCAGGAAGGCAAGTATAAAAACCTGCACATGAAAGGAAGGAAAGAGAATGTGTTGAGTAAATAGCTCTAGGCAATAAAATTGTCTTAAAAAAAAAAAAAAAGAATGAGAAGACATAGCAGAGGCTGGCAAACTATAGGCAATTCTGAGCCCGTTTTTATAAATAAAGTTTTATTGGCTCAGCCACACTCATGTGTGCAGATACTGTCCATGGCTGCTTTCACTCTATCACAGCACAGCTGAGCAGTTGCAACAGAGACCATATGCACTGTAAAGGCTAATTACTATTTGGTTGTTTTATAGAAGTTTGCTGGCTCTTGATTAAGAGCATTTATGAGATGAAAATAAGAGATCAAAAGCATAAGTACAGTGTTGAGTCTTGTGAAGGTCTTTCCCAAACAAAGACTAGAGACGAAAACAAATATATGAACTTTTATGAGACTTCAATGTTTCATTAAAACACATTTTAATCCCTTCAGTGTCACCCGGGAATGATGACTGCCTATGTGGTTAGCAGGAGTAGTCACAGAGGGCCTATTCTTTCTGTGTTCCTATTTCTGGAAACTTCAATAAGAAGTTTCAATAAGGAGGAGATAAATCTCTCCTAAGGCGACTGAAACAATTAAAGTCTGAAAACTGCTAATCATCATGTCCTAAGAAATCCCCAAAGTGAAAAGGTGGCAATATACCTACTACATAATGACTTGAATAATTCAGAGCGATGTCACCCCTACAGAATTAAACATCTGTATATGCCTCCTGTGTATAATTTCCTCTCGACTGAGAAGATGAAACTTACTTTTAAAAATTAGCATTAAAGGTTGCGGCAGTAATTTTTTTGGATGAGCAACAAAACCCCTGTGAATGAGGGAAAAAGTTAAAAGGATATTGAATGTTATGGTAGCTCATAAAGGAACCAAAGGCAACAGTGTAAGATTTTAGCTTTCTCACTGCTTTTAATGTTAAACACTAAAACCAGGAAATAATAGTAAACCATAAAGTACTAAAAGCTAATATTAGTCCCTTATAGGAAAAAATTTAGATGTTTAAGGCATTGGTAAGGTCAAAAATAATATTTCCCTTCCCCAAACTCCCTGTTACTTCACTAATATTCATAATTCATGATTTTCTTAACAGATATTGCTATACTTTTTTATATAAATAATACATGCTTACTATAAAGCATTCAAACAAAACTGTGAAGACAATAGAACTCAACCTAATCTGAGATAACCATTATCTAAACCTGAGATAACCATTATTTACATTTTGGTGAACACTCATGAATCTCTATGTATACAAAGTCATCTATATAATTTTACCTACCTGAAAGATCATACATGACAAATTTATTATGGACACCTTTCTTTCATTCTCTTTCAAGAAAAAGGAATAACAAAAAATTAAAATGGCTCTCTATCCAAAGCAGTAGAATACATATTCTTTTCAAGAGTACATGGAACATTCTCCAGGATAGATCACAGGCTGGGCCACAAGAGAATTCTCAATATATTTAAGAAGGCTGAAATCATATCAAGCATCTTCTCTGACCACAACAGTAAGGAGACTAGAAATCAACTACAAGGGGAAAAAAAAAAAAAAACTACAAAAAACCACAAACATGTGGAGGCTAAACAATATGCAACTAAACAACAAATGGAAGGCTGAAGAAGTCAAAGAGGAAATGAAAAAGAAAAACAACTGCAAACAAACGAAAATGGGAACACAATGACCCCAGATCCGTGGGACATAGCAAAAACAGTTCTAAAAGGAAGTTTATAGCCATGCAAGCCTAACCTGAGAAACAAGAACAATGTCAAGTAAATTACCTAACTTTACACATAAAAAAAGTAGAAAAAGGAGAAATAACAAAACCAAAGTTAGTGTTGGCCAACACGATATAAGGAAAGAAATCTAAAGGTCAGAACAGAAATGAATGGAATAGAGACCAAAAAAAAAAAAAAGTAGAAAAGATTAATGAAACTAAGACCAGTTCTTTGAAAATAACTTTGTTGAAAAGATATCTTGGTGGTCTGTCTTGAAAATATCAACAAAACTGATAAATCTTTAGCCAGACTAATCAAGAAAAAAAGAAAGAGGGCTCAAATAAATAAATCAGAAATAAAGAGAAGTTACAAGTAACATCACAGAAATACAAAGGGTCATGAGAGATTACAACAAACAAATACAGGCTTCCCAAGTGATTCAGTGTAAAGAATCCAGCTGCCAATGCAGGAGACACAGGTTTGAACCTTGGGTCAGGAAGATTCCCTGGAGAAGGAAGTGGCAACCCACTTCAGTATTCTTATCTGGGAAATTCCATGAACAGAGGAGCCTGGTGGACTATAACCCATGGGGGTTGCAAAGAGTCAGACGTGACTTAACTAAACAACAACAAACAAATATACACAAACAAAATGGACAATAGAAGAAATAAATTTTTAGAAACATACACTCTCCAAAGACTGAATCAGTAAGAAATAAAAAATATGAACAGACCAATTACCAGTAATTAAATGAGCAGTTAAAAAAAAACAAAATCTCCCAACAAACCAAAGTCCAGGAGCAGACGGCTTCACATGTGAATTCTACCAAACACTGAGGATAGACAGACACTTATCCTTCTTAAAGTATTCCCCAGAGTTGAGGAGAAATACTTCCAAAGTCATTCTCTGAGACTAGCATTACCCTGATGCCAAAACCAAAGACACTGGGAAAATTAAAATGATATTTGTACAGGTAAGAAAATAGAATAAGCAATAAAAAGTAGTTTCAAGTAATAAAACTTTTCCTACCAGTTGGTTCCTCTCAATCTACTGAAATGAACATTTTTGAAATAAACAGTTTTTAAAACCCTCTGCTTTTAAATTATTTTGGTGACCTCCATTTCAAACAGCAGATTTACATCTGTATTTTTGACTTTTGATGAATTAGAGAGGATTATCCTAAAAGTAAAACTTTAGTATACTTATAAATAAAAAGTAAAACAAAAACTTTAGTATACTTATACTCATCTTTCTCCCTCTTCAACACCTTAGTTTCATTATTTTTACATTAAGATTTCCAGCATTTACATATTTTTAGAATAATAATAATTAGGTGTTCCTTTCTTGTCTAAGTTGATATTAAAATTTTAAATCCACTAAAATCCACAGTACAGAATTATGATTATGGAATTCATAGAGGAATACATGTAATAGTATATCTTTTAATTCTGCAGCTCAGAGCAGATTGCCCCAAAGTGGCAATTTTTTTAAGCTTTCTTTCAGCTTTTATAACTTCAATGATTTCATTTCTGGCACAGTTTCTTATTTATATCTCATATTGTATACTCTCTTTTCCAAAAAGATCTTAATGACCCAGATAACCATGATGGTGGTTATCATCACTTAACTAGAGCTAAACATCCTGGAATGCAAAGACAAGTGGGCCTTAGGAAGCATTACTATGAACAAAGTTAGTGGAGGTGATAGAATTCCAGTTGAGCTATTTCAATCCTAAAAGATGACGTTGTGAAAGTGCTGCATTCAATATGCCAGCAAATTTGTAAAACTCAGCAGTGGCCACAGGACTGGAAAAGATCAGTTTTCATTCCAATCCCAAAGAAGGACAATGCCAAAGAATGCTCAAACTACTACACAACGGCACTCATCTCACACACTTGCAAAGTAGTGCTCAAAATTCTCCAAGCCAGGCTTCAATAGTACATGCACCGTGAACTTCCAGATGTTCAAGCTGGATTTAGAAAAGGCAGGAGAACCAGAAATCAAATTGCCAACATGCATTGGATCATAGAAAAAGCAAGAGAATTCCAAAAAAAACATCTACTTCTGCTTTATCGATTACGCCAAAGCCTTTGACTGTATAGATCACAACAAACTGGGGAAAATTCTTCAAGAGACGGGAATACCAGACCACCTGACCTGCCTCCTGAGAAATCTGTATGCAGGTCAAGAAGCAACAGCTAGAACCAGACATGGAACAATGGACTGGTTTCAAATTGGGAAAGGAGTATGTCAAGGCTGTATATTATCACCTTGCTTATTTAACTTATATGCAGACTACATCATGCAAAATGCTGGGCTCAATGAAGCACAAGCTGGAATCAAGATTACTGGGAGAAATATCAATAACCTCAGATACACAGATGACACCATCCTTATGGCAGAAAGCAATGAGCCTCTTGATGAAAGAGGAGAGTGAAACAGCTGGCTTAAAACTCAACATTCAAAAAACGATTATCATGGCATCTGGTCCCATCACTTCATGGCAAATAGATGGGGAAACAATGGAAACAATGACAGACTTTCTTTTCTTGAGCTCCAAAATCACTGTAGATGGTGACTGCAGCCATAGAATTAAAAGACGCTTGCTCCTTGGAAGAAAAGCTATGACCAACCTAGAGAGCATATTAAAAAGCAGAGACATTACTTTGCCAACAAAGGTCCATCTAGTCAAAGCTATGGTTTTTCCAGTAGTCGTGTATAGATGTGAAAGTTGGACTATAAAGAAAGCTGAGCACTGAAGAATTGATGGTTTTGAATTATGGTGTTGGAGAAGACTCTTGAGAGTCCCTTGGATCGCCAGGAGATCAAACCAGTCCATCCTAAAGGAAATCAGTCCTGAATATTCATTGGAAGGACTGATGCTGAAATGCCAACACTTTGGCCACCTGAAGTGAAGAACTGACTCATTGGGAAAGACCCTGATGCTGGGAAAGATTGAAGGTGGGAGAAGAAGGGGACGACAGAAGATGAGAAAGTTGAATGGCATCATCAACTTGATGGACATGAGTTGGAGTAAGCTCTGGGAGCTGGTGATGGACAGGGAGACCTGGTGTGCTGCAGTCCATGGGGTCGCAAGGAGATGGACATGACTAAGCGATTGAACTGAACTGATACTTTCTTCTGTTTTGCTAGAGAATTTCCTCAAAAAATCAGTTTTTCATATGGAATATTGGGGGTAAAATTTCTGATTCCCTGTCCAAATATAATTTTACTCTGCCCTCACTCTGATAAAATGGCTGAACCTCATTTGTTTCTAGGATAGTTCCCTTGTAAGATGACCTGTGTATTCTCTCTGTAAGTCTTTAAGATGGTGTGTTTTTGTTTTTGTTTCCCTTTATTCTAAGTGTTCTGACCACGTACAGTCCTTTACTCATCCCTCTAGATCTATTTCAATAGGTTATATCAACTCCAACATTCATATGAAATGCTTTTCTATTATTTTTACTCTTTTAACTTTTTCTATGATGTTTCTTTTTAACCTCTGGAGTTCCTGTTAGAAGGCTATTGGTCATTTTTAATCTATTCACTATTTGGACTTACTTTTCTCTCATATTTTTCATCTGTCATACTGCATGTTATACAGATTTTCCCTGTTTTCTACCAAACAAGTAGCTTAATTTGTGCACTATCAGTTAATTTAATTCTATATTACAGTTTCCATATTTTCAACTGCTAAGCATTGTTTCCTGTCCTCTGATTACTCCTTTTCACAGCAGCTAATTCCTATTTTATGTATATAATATTCTCTCAAATCCCACTGAAGTTATTAAATTAAAAAAAAACTTTTGTTAAGTTCTCTGCTCTACTTTGAACCATCTGAGCTCAGTTCTTTGGTGTATCTTCTTTCTTTGACATCCTATAGATTTTCCTCGAATATTTTATGATCCTTGGGTTTGGTTATGTTTTTGGAGGAAAATATTTCACACTTTTTTGAAGTTGAGTAGAGAGAAAAGGAGTGAAATAAAAGAAAAGAATAGTTTCTCTTCAGCACTTACATGTTAATTAACATTCAACAAATTCTTAATTATTCAGAAGAATTTGGGAATTTGTTTCCTACTCAGAGAAGTGAAATGGAGTAGAAGAAATGGAACAGAAGGTCTCCAAAGTATTAAATCTGATTACCCTCAGATTTTATCATCTATAATCTAGGGTTTCTAATAGTTATATATAAATCTAAATCACATCTTACTGCAAAGGAGATCAAACCAGTCAATCCTAAAGGAAATGAACCCTGAATATTCACTGGAAGGACTATAGCTGAAGTTAAGCTTCAATACTTCAGCCACCTGATGCAAAAAGTTGACTCACTGGAAAATACCTTGATTAAAGATTAAAGGCAAAAGAAGAAGGAGGTGGCAGAGGATGAGATGGTTAGATAGCATCACCAACTCAGCGGACGTGAATTTGAGCAAACTCTGGAAGATAGTGGAGGACAGAGGAGCCTGGCATGCTGCAGTCCATGGGTCAGAGTCATTATGTCCATAACTTAGCAACTGACCATCACCTTACTGACAGTCTTAAAATGCACAAAATCGTCAACAATAGAAACTGTATATTTAGTATAAGAATTAACCTACATTTTCCTCCCTCTACATCTTCCCCCAAACTCTACTTACATTTGTTGTCATTTTCAGAAATGGGTTCTTACTGTCCCATGGGAAATGATAAAAATCCTTGGTCTCTGGCTCTTACAAGGGTCAGTTCAGTGTAAGCAGGAAGAACACTGGCACTGGGAGAAGACTGGTCCCTCTTACCTGCTGCGTGGTGCTGGTGACAATGCCCTGCTGGAGGCGATAGGCCTGCTCTTGAAGGTATTTTCTAGTCTCATGATTCCGGAGCAGATAGTTTTCTATCTGGAAATTAAGCACAGGTCTCTCTCAAGAACACATGTCAACTCAGCAGAGAGTAAAGTCATCAGTGAAACAGCCAGCAGCTGAAGTGAAGACCCAAGCAACTAATTTTCACATCCTGCCAGTGCCCTGGCCCCACAGAATGTACGAGATGGGGAAATGGACTATCAGATGCATTATAGGTGTTCTTAGTTAGAAATTTTACTTGCAGGTAACAGGGGTGATTTTTATATGACTCAGTATTTGACAAAGAAGAGCAAATGTTTAATTGCCTGCAGGGTTAGACACCCCATTTACTGCCTTTTCATCACTTTCCTGAACATGATTGTAATCTTTCCCTCTCATAAATTTTTAACCAATAAACAGTTCAGAAGCTAAATAAGTACCCCTACAGAGTATGAATGGTCTTCTCTGAACCTCTTGGCCTTATTCCAGGGGTAGAATTCACCAGCATTCAGAAAATTCTTTAAAGGAAAAAACAGGTACAAAATTGGAAGGATACAGGCTGGTCCATCTCAAAGCTATATACTAATTTCCTTAATCTACCAGGCTTACATGTATTTTTAAAAATAGGAATGATTTTAGTAAAAGTATCAAAAATTAGAAAATGGATTCCTACAGAAAATGAAGTCTTAAAGTTACTTGACAATCTATATTTTTATACATAGACAATGTTTTATGAAAAACTTAAAAATACAAATGATAACTAGACTGGAATAAAGTATTTAAGAAGAACAATATACACATTGGGCAAAAAAATGTAGTATAAACTATTGGGGATAATGAATACCTATTAAGGTGTTTTTTTTAAGAATGATCTGAGATAACTAAGTATGCCATCTATTTTTTTAAGTTGTTGCTTTTATTTGTCTTATTAATGCAACTTAACCATTTGGCTTCTAATTTGTCACTATAGTTCCCTAAGAACGTCTAATAACTATGAGGCTTTCAGCATTATTACATTTTCATTTTAGTTTTGCATATGCTAAAATGACTACTACTTAATACCAATTAGGAACAATTAAAACAGACTATAATTACTATCATCCCTGGAAACTACAAAGCAGAGCAAAATGTACTATTATACTAAACATAAATGAAGAAATTATAAAACAGAAAGATCCCTGAAATGGAGCATCATTAAAGTGACACATTAATACCATGACATTATATTACGTTAATTTTCTCTTGCTGCTTCCCAAGAAGTCATCTCTTTCCAAGGTGACATTACCATCAGTTAGAATGTCTTTGCTAAAAACAGATTCTTGCCTGAAACTGGCAGACACACATTGCCCCCTAGTTTGGGGTGCTTTTGCTTTGTTACTTGTTCTACATTTGGCCTCACTAAGCCCTGGCCATGGGCCAGTTCTGAGATCAGCTTGTTTACTCAGGAGGCTCTGCTCATATACAGGCAGTGCACCCAAGGCAGCCCCAGGCACTTCCAGGACTGCCCCAGGGGCACCAACCGGGCTTCACAGACTGAGCTTGGACGGAGGATTTTAGAAAAAAATTAGTATTCAAAGCTCATTTCTAACAGCTAGTACAGGGAGAGAAGAAAGACAACGCTAAGAGTCTTTAAAAACAGTCATGTACACATCACCACTGAAAAGTATTTGCATCTTGAATTAACAGGGTGAATTTTCCTTCTATGCACCTTTAGGTGCCAAGGCAGAAAACCAGGACAGGACGGGGCTTGACTCAAGTCAAATGGAAAGGGGAGAGCCAAGAGTGTCATTATCACATTGCCAGTACCCCTGGGCAGCAGTGACCTGGGAGACAGTCTAGAATCTGTTAGACACCTTCAGTCTCACTGCTGAAAACAGCAGCAGCACATAGGCAAAAACCATGTGTTTTAATAAAGGAATCTTGTATTTTAAAATAATAAAGATTGAACACAGAATCACAATATTGTTCTTCAATAGAGTAAAATTAAAGGGCAAGAGGACAGGGTTCTGTGACAATGAAAAATGGAATATATAAAAGCATAGTATAGGAAAAGAAAACAATAAATATGAGCTTTAAAGGCAACAATTTTCATTTAAAAAACACAAATTTTTTAATTAACATATTTGCATACTCTGTTCTTTCTTTTTTTATCCTCTCCTTTTCTGTCTTCTCTGATTTTAAGCATTATATATGATCCACTTTTTTCTCCTTTCTTAAAGAATTATATTTTAGTGGTTGCCCTAGTATCTGCAAAGTACATTTACAATTAATTCAACTCTTCTTTCAAATAACACTGAAATTGCTACTTGAACAACACAGGTTTGAACTGCACAGGTGTGCTTGTAAACAGATATTTTTCAATAGTAAATACTTCAGCACTACATGGTCCATGGTTGGTTGAGCCCGTAGATGTAGATAAGGTGGGCCAATTGTAAGTTATACTCAGATTAACCCCAGGCTGTCCATTTCACAAGTAGTACAGGTACATTAATGACAGTCTTGCCAATTTCTCCCTTTCATCCCTTTAACACCACTTAGAAAGTCTTTATTTCTTATTTTTGAAGAAAAATTTTGCTAGATGCAGAATTCCAGTCTGTTTTTTTTTTTCCTTCCAAATACTTTAGTATTTCACTCTATTTTCTTGTTTGCATGATTTCTGACTCAAAGTCTGATATAATTCTTGTCCTTATTTCCCAATATGCAAGATGTATTTTCCCCTGTCCTCCTTCAACATTTTCTCCTTGATTTTCAGCAGTTTGAATACGATGTGCTTACATGTTGATTTTTTTTGGCGGGGCGGGGGATGGTGAGGTGGGGGGGTAGGGAGGTATTTATTTTGCTTGGTGTTCTCTGAGTTCCCTGGATCTGTGGTTTGGTTTCTGTCATTAATTTCAAAAAATTCTCAGTTATTACTTCTTCTGTTCCTTTCTCTTTTTTCTCCTTCTGATATTCCCATTACAAGGCTATTCAATGTTTTGTAATTTTTCCCACAGTTCTAGAATATTCTGTTCTTTTTCCCTCCTATTCTATTTTTCCTCTTTGCATTTCAGTCTGGAGGAAATATTTTAGAAAAAAATATGTTTGAGTGGCAAAGTTTTTTCAGGGAAGTTTCTACTGACATATCCTCAAACTCAATGATTCTTTCCTCCACTGTCTCCAGCCCACTGATGAGCTAATAAAAGGCATTTTTTTGTTAGTTACAGCATTTCTGTCTTCTAGCACTTTCTTTTGATTTTTTTTCTTAGTTCCTCTTTCTCTGCTTTTAATACCTATCTGTTCTTGCATGTTTTTTTTTTTTTTTTTTTACTTTTTCCATTAAAGCCCATAACATATTTGATTATAATTGTTTTAATGACCTGTCTGATAATTCCAAACTCTGTGTCATATCTGAGTCTGGTTCTGATATTTGCTTTGGCTGCGCACACTGTGGTT
Organism: Bos grunniens; assembly: GCF_055505025.1. Classification (NCBI taxonomy): domain Eukaryota; kingdom Metazoa; phylum Chordata; class Mammalia; order Artiodactyla; family Bovidae; genus Bos; species Bos grunniens. Next base: position 33,920,771 of record NC_141187.1, read on the forward strand.
CTTCTTGTCTTTTAGCATGCCTTGTCATTTTTTGTTGAAAGCCAGATATAATGTATCTAGTAATAGGCACTGAGGTCATCAATCTTTTAATGTGAAGTTTTTATGTTCATCCAGCTAGAAACTCGGAGAAGGCAATGGCACCCCACTCCAGTACTCCTGCCTGGAAAATCCCATGGACAGAGGAGCCTGGTAGGCTGCAATCCATGGGATAGCTGAGGGTTGGACACGACTGAGCGACTTCACTTTCACTTTTCACTTTCATGCATTGGAGAAGGCAATGGCAACCCACTCCAGTGTTCTTGCCTGGAGAATTCCAGGGACAGGGGAGCCTGGTAGGCTGCCATCTCTGGGGTCGCACAGAGTCGGACACAACTGAAGTGACTTAGCAGCAGCAGCAGCAGCTAGAAACTGGGTTGTGTTGAATGTCTGCTGTAACTGTGTATGTCAGGGGCTTTAAGTTCTTCTATCAACCTGTTTATGTCTCTCCTGCTATTTTGGGGTTTCCCTAGAAATGCCTCCTTAAATAGTGTCTTACAGCTTTGCTCAGTTGTAATTCACTGTTATTATAGTTGATGTGTGATATAATGTAATAGGGAGGGGAAACATTCTATAACCTTAAGACTAAATTTAGGCTTTTTTTTTTTTTTTTTTTTTTTGAGAAAAAAAAAAAAAATAGGTCTGAGTCCCTGGACTGTAACCTTTATAAGTGTTTCTTGGCCCTCTTTTTTCCCCCCTCCCTATGTGAAACAAAAAGCTGGAAGGGGATACAGTGGTCTGCCTTTCACTAGGTCAGGTAAGACTCTCATAGAATAGTTTCTCTTGAGGGTTGTCTTTTGTTACAGAGGATAGCATGTTCTGACTGTATTTCAAAACAGTTCCCTTTTCCCATCCCCCTGCCAGAAACGTGAGTGAATTATCCTCCAGTCTTCACTGTGATAACATGTTAGGGTTCTTATAATTAAACCCAGGCAAGGGTCAGAGCCTACCTAAGACTGAGCCTCTAAGAGTTTTTAGCTCTCAAATTAGTCCACACTAAGCCTGCAACAATTCATCAATTGCTGTTTAAGCATTCCTCTGAGTTACTGGCTCCACTAGCTTCTGCTCCTGGTAAGCTGATCCTGGCTTTGAGTTTCTGTATTACCATTTCCAGGGTGACAGTTTGCATGTCACCTCAATTCTCTGGCAGACCTAAGAAAAGTCACTCATTTTCTGTTAAGCTTTTTTCTTGAGAGAATGGGAATGATGACTTGCAAACTCTGCATGTCTAATCTGAAATCAGAAACCTCATCTCTATAGAATATGTCTTCTGTTATATTTCCTTTAGGAAAGCATAAAGATAAGTAACATTTGTATTTTGCTTTATGATCGACAAATTGCTTTTCATGTACACTACCTCATTTGATCCTTATGGAGACCTTAGGCAAATTAGACACGCTTTCAGTTTTCTTATCCATAAAATGAGGATATAATAGAACAAAACTCATGGATTTACTTTAAAGTTGACAAGTATTAATTTATGTAAATCATTTAATATAGTGTCAGGCCCCCAGCACGAACTATATTCTAAGTGTCAGCTAAACACTGTTATTGTGTAGCTTTATTTTTTATATAGATGAAGAAACCAAAGTTCAGAAACACTAAGTACTTACAGAACTTACATAGCTGGGAAGAGTCTGACTTGGAACTTTTGAACACAAATCTTAGATGGTTTCTTTTGCAACCCCACACTTTCCTCTTCCTCAGCTCCCAACCTTACTCCCTTAATTCACTGAACGTCTAAAGAACATCTAAGCGTGCATACCAGGTACTGCACTAGCTTCTGAGAATAAAACAAGATGAAAAATGCGGGCTCTGCCTTCAAAGAGCTCAGTCACTGGGAGGGAAAAAAAAAATGGAGGCAGGTAACTTAAAACAATGTCACCAGGCCAGTGGAAGAACCACCTACCTACTGGGGGAAAGGGACTCTGAGAAGTCTTCCTGGATAGGCTGACCCTGGATTTCAGTCTCGACAGACATGTACAGTAGTGGGGTAAGCACGAGTATCATCTAGACTCAAGCAGTGATTCTCAAATGTTAGAAAGCATCAGGAAAGCTCAGAAAAACCCAGATGGCTAAGTCCTGCCTCAGTTTCTGAGGCCCAAGAATCTGCATTTCTATCAAGTTCCCTGAAGTAGAGAAAAACAAAGACCATGGGGTGGTTAAGAGATGAAATTGACAGTGAATAGGAGACAGATCCTGGGTAGAAATTCTTGCCAAGCTTAGGAGATTAGGCTTTATCCTAAAAGCCTCTGGGGAGGACTGGATTGAAGGTTTTAGTCTGATCAAATTCACCAAGAAGAAAGATGGCTATTTTTGACTGTGGCATGGAAAACAGACAAAGGGATGTAACCATCCTGGTGAGAGAGGATGAGGTTGGAACAAAAGCATCTGTTATAGGAATAGAGGGAAGGAGAGTAAATGAAGAGATTTATGCTACACAGTTAGTAAACTTGGTGATAGATTGGCTGCAGATGATATAGGGAAAAAGAAGTCAAACTTAGGAGACTGGACAGAGGGTGGCACCACCAGAGGAAAGCCCAAAGAGGGAAGAAAGATTTAGGAGATTTCCCAAATAATAGCATGATAAATGTGGAGTCAGATGGGAAATATTTGAGCATATCCTAAGTAGATACAAAGGTAGCCATAACCATAGAAAGAGAAGGATGAAGACATGAAAGAGTGAACGAATGACTGACAGGGCAAGTTACCAGCAAAGGGCAGAGATGCTGGGGTCAAAGGCACCATGGATGGCTGGGCTTCTAAGGGAAAGCACCCACCCTCCTCTGGGGTCACCAGAAAGGAAGCGGGAATGGGTGTGGATTCCGACACATTTATAGAAAAAGATGACAGAGATCTCAACAATATCCTGTTTCTCGATGAAGAAGGAAGGGAAGGTTCAGGCTGTTGAGGATGAAGGATGTGCTAGCTGACATGGATTTCTACACATTCTCTAAAGGATAAAGAGGAAGTTATCCATGCCTGAGCTCTGGCATGCTGATGTTATAAGAATGTTCTTTCACTCCACCTAATGTTCACAAGTTTTAATCTTTCTTATCTTATTCCTCCCCCAGTCATGCATTATGCCAGTCATAATCACAAGAATACAAATATGAAAATAGCTTTGTAAAATACAAAGTACTGTTCATACATTCAAAATTATTATTCACATAATTCCATTCAAATGTGAATTTATTATAATTAAGCTATTGATCCTTCAGTACCTTCTGGAGAGCCTCTTCTGTCTTTTCAGGGTTTGTTTTTAAGGCCTGAGAAGCATCGTACATAGGAATTGGCATAAATCTCAATGTGTAGTTCCTAGAAAAAAGGAGAAAATGTTGTTTATTAAAAATAACTTCCTATTACTTTAATTCCACACTCTTTTTTGAAAAATCTGAAAAGAGAATTGCCAAAGTGTCTTAGAAAATTCTAAACTACTGGAACATCTTAGGCCCCATGATTATAGGGTCCGCCTTCTTTCCTATCCACGTGTGCAACACCACGGGTGACCTCGTCACTCTGTCTGCAAAACTGACAGAATCTGAAGGAAACTGGTTTTGTTGTTTGGCTTTTGGCTTTCAATTACAGCAAGGACAGGACTTTCAAACTGAAACTGCAGAGATGGACTGAGAGAAAGGCTACGGGGAAATGTCCAGATCAACTCACTCACTTGGATTTCGATTACCAACAGATCTGAAGGTACCTTGATGACCCCTGATGATGGATGACAGGCCCTGAACAGTAGAGAAAAACCCCAAAATAGAACCAAAACATTTGCTTGCCAAGCCAAGGACATGAGCATCCACAATAACAGTCTGTTCAGGCTCTGGGCTCCTTTAAATAAGCGAGTCCAAGACCAGTGACTGTCTAGAAAACCTTCCTGCCTGGCTCAACACCCTGACCTCTGAGGGCCTGGCAGTCTGCACCCCACCCCGAGAACCCCAGGCTCTTGACACCAGGTAAAGCAACTCTGGGTCTATTTATTACCTCAGGGCTGCTGACCAGTTGACACAGGAATGCAAGGGTGAGTCATTTTTGCATGAGAACACTTAAAGCTGTACTCTGGCCTCTGCTCCTGACCTTGCTACAAAGTGCTATGGGTCAGGATGAATGTCCACACCTGCTCCCCTTCCACAAACTCAAGCCCTGGGGGCACCTTCTCTTTCCCACCCCAAATGTATGTGTTTCTACAACAAGACACTAAGAAGATTGACCTGGTAGGCCACATGTTAGCAGCTGAGGCATAGGCTTCACACAGCTGGCTTATTTTAGGTCTCTAAACAAGAAGCAGCACTTGAGGTGTGATTCTTATGGTTGGTTAGATGGCTTCTACTGGAAAAATAAATTAACAACTAACTCCTAAAACAGGAATGAATAATGAATAAATAATAAAGAAAATAAACAGTCATCTTAATAATAGCAGTCATCTGGATGGTTACCTAATGGGGGAAAAAAAAAAAAACTGTTCTTCATCCAGTCCAACTTACAGGGTGACTTTAAAGTAAAATAACCAGCAAAGACAAGGCTGTTATTTCTGTAACTTTCATTTTTACCTCAACTTTGCTTGAGCAAAATTGCTTTTGTTTGACTTAAGAGGAGCCAGAAAACTGAAACTAAGGGACAATATGTCTTTTTTTTTTTTGGCACACTTGATGATTGTCTTTTCCCTCATCCACTTTGCATCATGCTTCAGACCAGCATGGTTTACTTAAACCAAATGTGGTTTCACACCATTGGCATCTTGGACCTCAGAATATATGAGACTGTAATCCAGGGAGCCCTACTCTTGGCTTCTCACAGACCTGTCTTGGCTGGCAGTCTGCAAAATCATCAGGGTGGCAGCTGTGCTGTTAGTACCCAAATGCAATGACTGGTAAATAACTGTTTCCTTTCAAAGGTTTTGTGGTGCAATAGGTGTAATTATAGGAGGTTGTGCAGTCACAGAAGGCTCCCAGGAAGGGTGGCCATGGTGACTGATGGTATAAGCTGCCTTATCCCTGTTTAGTGATGGCAGAAGTGGCAGCAACTTTGACCTTCTGGCTAAAGGAAAACCACAGGATTTAGAATTGGAAGGTACTTAAAGACAATTTACTCTGAATTCTCACTTTATATATATATAAAAAATCAATCAGTGAGGTGAAATGCTTTGTTCAAGATCATAGGCTTGTTGATGATAGAACGAAGGACTGAATGGAGAACTCCTAATTCCAGGCCTACGGTTTTATCCAGGTCATCATATTGGTCATGAGAGCTCCACATAAGGGGCCATGCATGGAGGGAAACCTGGGAAATGCATCCTCTTCCCCTCCCCAGGGCACCAGCTCCTATATCCCTGGCCCCTAATTTTCATCCTACAATTGGCAACCTCTCGTCTTTAATGCTATACATCTGCTTTGATCATCTCTGCCATTAGAATATAATATGAAGGCTGAAAAGCTCAGAAAGAGCTTTTTTTTTCCCTAGCATTTTTTTTTTCCGGCCACATTTGTATTCTTCTTTCCACTGGGATAGTAAATTTGACAATAAATAATAATTGCAGACTTTAGTTACAAAGGTAATAAAGAAAGCTTTTAAGAGAAATGAGCGAGCCCTGCCCTTGCCACTTCTTCAAGTTCGCTTTTATTTTCCTGCTGGCTCAGCTGGTAAAGAATCTGCCTGCAATGCAGGAGACCTGGGTTCAATCCCTGGGTTGGGAAGATCCCCTGGAGAAGGGAACGGCTACCCACTCCAGTATTCTGGAGAATTCCACAGACTGTAGAGTCCATGGGGTCACAAAGAGTCAGACACAACTGAGTGACTTTCACTTTGACTTTATTTTCTGGAGCCCAGCTTTTTTCTCACCACTGGATTCAGAGTTGTCATCTGGGCAAGAAAGCAAGACCCTGTGGAAATAGGTTTAAAACCACAAGGAGAAAGAAGCAAGGCGAGCACTGAGTGGGCCTCCACCATGATATCTGCGACTTTGGCAGAATGAGCATCTATGCCCTCATTTTATGGATGAAGAAACTCACACCAGAACAAAGTCTCTGTATTCCCAGGTGTCACGGCTGGTGAGCAGTAGACTGAGACTCGGACAGTCCGGGTCTGAGTTAATCTATCATCACTCATATTACCCCGTTGATAACACAAACACCACTGGTTCTTTTCTATTTTTCTAGAAGGAAGTCCTACGTAAAACTTACTTTTCCATAGCAACAGCTATATCTTGAAAGCCTTGTGCGGTAATGTTGTTCTTGTCCCATATAACAGTCCTGTTTGGAAACCAAATCACAAAGATGATCAGATAGTTAGGAATGGAGGAAATGATTCTCCCACTACAGATACATCTCTCATAGGCAACACTGTCTAGGTAGTTTAGCACAAGGAATAACATTCAGCGTTGTTTCAAACAAAGCAAGGATGAGCATTTCCCCCAGTATTAGATTCCAAAGCCATTCTCTGCTCAAGGAGGATGGCAAAAAAAAAAAAAAACTTAAAAGCAAGAGCACACACATTAACTTACCATTATATCACCTAATGCCTAACACCAGCAGAAAACCCTAAATCCTGACTTCCTGATATTCTCCCAACATATTCTCCAAATACCATCCTAGTACTGAAGTCTGAGTCTGAAGCTATTTATGTAAGAGGCTACACAGTCTCATGTCCAGCATAGAGAATTTCAGATACTGAGATTTTTTTTCTATTGTAAACAGCTAGAAAGATCATCTGGTATTTTCTGATGTTTCATCACTGCCCTGATATGGTGTGACCAACAGTCCCAGCAACCAAGTTCACTCTGCTGGCAGAACCTCGGGTACTCTAAGGAGGTTGTTTACTTTTTAAACACAAAATCTATTTTGGAAGAAAAGTATTACTCTCCTTTCAGAATGTGAATACTTCAGAAGTATTTTAGGCTTTGTCAATTCACCTGACACATGAGATGGCTTTTTATTTGTCTGAATGCTCCCAGACTCACAGCCTTTAATTGCTTTCTCTTCCTAACCTCAATGACCTTCCTCACATACACACTGGCCTTCAAAGAAACTGCTGCAGTTTGGGGCTTTTGCCTTCAATTTAGACAGAAGGTACAGGCTCTGACTTATACCAGAGAGCCAGGGAAATAGCAAGAAAGAGCCCTTGAGGAACAGTATGAATTATTAACTCTTCTTTCACCAGACCACTGGGCTAGGTAGCAACCAAATCTCCAAATGATGGATGGTAATACGGTTACCACATTACTGGTCCCTAAGAGAAGTGGCTACTGCATGGCTTATCCTTAAGAAAAGCCAGGCTTGGGAAGTACTACAGATGAAAACCAATGAACAGATGAGTTGGCTTCCAGGATGAACCTGCCTTTTTGACCCAGTGGACTGCCTGGATCCCTTGGGTTTTAGGTCTTTATGTCGGCAGGAGTGGGAAGGGAAGATAAGACACTGGGCTCACAACCAATACTGGGAAGCCCCTCATGTAATTCCTCCCGTCTTCCCAGCTCTGCATGTTTGGCATTGTCCCCAAGCCCCTCCTTTCCCCTCACATCTGTCAGCTGTCAACGCTGCTGTGAAACAGGAAACTGCAATGGTTCTCAGTCGGGTTCACCTCACAATGGAAATCTTGAAAAGAGCAGTGTGAAGGAATGACTGTGTCTAAATTTGGGAACACTCTCCTCTATATTTTGACAGAAGACTTGAAGCTGTCGTCTCCGCTCCCCAGCTGGTCTCCTTGGAAACTCAGGTTCACATGGACACAGCAGGTCCCCAGTGCCTGTGGGTCAGACTCCCCTCCAGGCCTTCCTGAGAACCAGCATCCACCCATCGGGGCCGAGTGCCCGGCCTGCATACCTGAGCTTGGTGTTGATCTGCAGTGCTTTGGCCAGCATCTTCGCCCCCATGTCCCCCATGCCATTCCCACTGATGTCCACTTTGGTCAAGGAGGTGTTGCTACCCAGGGCATTGATGATGATGGTGACCCCAGTCTTGAGTTTCGAGTCGGCCAGGGACAAGGACTGCAGAGGCTGTGGAGGCAACACCAGATAGCACTCACACGGTCACATCAGGGCTGCCACTGCTCAGGGGACCTGCTTCATGGGAAACCATCAGGGGTGGGACCTACTGTACAAGCACAAGGTGGAAACTTTGGAAACTTCTGGCTAAAAGGCACTAGTGAATGGGATCCAAGGGTTCTGGACCTTGGGAGTCAAACATGAAGAGCTTGTGTCAATGCTGAATATCACCCACCTCTTCTCTAAGGGAAGCTGTGGAAAGATATCCAGAGTGGCAGATGCCAGCTCTTTTGAAGTGGAGGATGGGAAGAAATAAAAATACTGCACAAAAATGTCTGTGCTTCAGTATGGCAACACTATCCTTTTTGATCCATTTCTAGGCAAGGTAAAATGGCGTCTTAAAATACTAGTAGAGGAATGATGCATGCATGCTAAGTCACTTCAGTCGTGTCTGACTCTTTCCAATCATGTGGACCGTAGCCCACGAGGCTCTTCAGTCCACGGCACTCTCCAGGCAAGAATACCGGAGTGAGTTGCCATGCCCTCCTCCAAGGGATCTACCCAAACCGGGGATCGAACCTGCATCTCTTATGTCTCCTGCACTAGCAGGCAGATCCTTTACCACTAGCGTCACCTGGGAAGCCCAATAGAGGAATACTGGTACTAAATTACCAGTAGTAGTAAATGTAAAAAAATCCAGCCAGGATCAATAATAGCTGACATTCATCGAATGTTTACTATGATTAATGACTGTTTAAGCTTTTTACATGTGTTTACTCATTTAATCAACCCAAAAATCCAATACTTCGGTATTATTATGCATGCTAAATCACTTCAGTTGTGCCCAACTCTTTCTTTGTGACTCTATGGACTGTAGACTGACAGGCTCTTCTGTCCATGGGATTCTCCAGGCAAGAATACTGGAGTGGGTTGCCATGGCCTCCTCCAGGGGATCTTCTTGACCCAGGGATCGAACCCAGATCTCTTACATCTCCTGCATTGGCAAGCAGATTCTTTACCACTAGCACCACATGGGAAGCCCAATATTATATTAGGTATTATTACCCCTATTCTCAAAGAAGAAATAGAAAGGTTAAGTGACTCAACCAAGGTCATACAGAAAGCAGCTGAACAGGAACCAGTCTGTTTGCAGATTCTGTGTTTTTAACTCCTCACAAACACAAAGCCTCTGTTGGCTTTTCCTGCATCTTTTTGATCTTCCCTGTTAGCTTTTTCTTATAAGATCCAATCAAAAAGCATACCTACAATTTTTTTTAAAAAGTCAAATGTATGTGACTTTTTCATTACCATAAGCTGTATAGTGACCACTCACTGTCCATTTAAGCCAGAGACTAAAAGCCACTTGGGGCTTCCCAGGTGGCTTACTGGTAAAGAATCTGCCTGCAATGCAGGAGATGCAGGTTCGATCCCTGGGTCAGGAAGATGGCAACTTGGAGAAGGAAATGGCAACTTGTTCCAGTATTCTTGCCTGGGAAATCCCAAGGACAGAGGAGCCTGGTGGACTACAGTCCACAGGGTTGCAAAGAGTCAAACACGACTTAGCTACTGAGCACAAAAGCCACTCAGCCTAGAGGCAGGTTTTGTTTGGTCTGCGTAGAACATGACCAAAAAAGAAAAAAGAAAGGTGCTCCCTACTTACACCCTGCTCACACTTACTTATTTATGTCACCTTCCTAGAACTGTGGGCATTTAAATTCTCAATCCCCTTCTTCAGCCATAACTGAATTAATGAGATGGTGAGAATTTCTGGACTTAAAACCAGTGTTGCTCTAAAAGTCAGAACTAAGACTTCCCTGGGGATCTGGATGTCTTCTGGGTTGCTTGAGGTAATCTAGGTTGGCTCCACTATACTCAACAATTCGATATCCTAACTCCATAAGCAGTTCTGACATTACTGGGAAGCAGCTTCTAGGATCATCTATGACCAGGTTCCATGGTGGCCCACAGGACTTGGGTTATCAAGATGTGCCTGGGTGGTCTGTGGGATCCCCCACCATAAATCCTGGGGTGTATTCACGTCCATTCAACCAATAAACACTGATTCCCATGCATGTATGCTCAGTCGTGTCTGACTCTCGCAACCCCATGGACTATAGTCCAGCAGGCTCCTCTGTCCATGGAATGTTCCAGGCAAGAATACCGGAGTAGGTTGCCGTTCCCTCATTCAGGGGAATCTTCCCAACCCAGGGATGAAACCCAGGTCTCTTGCATCTCCTGAACTGGCAAGTAGATTCTTCACCACTGTGACACCTGGGAAGCCCCTGACTTCTAATAGAGCACGTGTTCAAGGCACATCTACCAAAAGGCCCAAGAGGCAGGAAGACAGTGTCGACAGTTTAAAGACTCATACATTTACAAACTGGCATTATGCATTTGATTACACTTTTCCTGAGTGTACTTATTATCAAAATTTGTGATTATCCTTATTATCAAAATTTGACCATAATTTCTAAATGTAATATATCTATATTAAAATCAAACGTTATTAATATTAGTTAGAATCAATTTTTTTTCAAGTTAAATGACATAATAAGTGCTAAGGCAATTGAAACTTCAGCCCCAAAGCCTGAATAATCTTAGACTCAGGTAGGCTTAGGGAGGTAGCTTCAATTTTCTTAAGATTCTACATTCAAGTAGATGGAAGAAACTTAACAAAAGATGCTTCAGACTCGGGAAACTTCATGTTTTAAATGAAAATGTAAGCAATGGTGTTTTAATAAAAAGCTGTAATCCCATCATTTCAATGAGCTCTATTCAACTCCTGCAAAAATGATATATTATAGCTTCTTCCTAATACTGGAAAGCTGCCAAGTCTCCAAGCTGGTGAGCACCACTTCCAGTACTATATTCAAACTCTAATACACCCCAGTTAACACTTAAAAATAATAGGCAGGGTCATTAATGTGAATAGAACAGCCAGAATTGCATGCATATTTATAAGGTCATCCCTTCTTGATTTACTGCACTTCCAGGTAACATGATTACTTGAAATCTTACTGTTCCTGTTCAGAGCTGAACATGCTTAATCTGGCAATCTGTCTCTTTGTGATAGGCACTCCCAGGACAAACACATACTGTTCTATTGGTCATAGCATAGATTTGTACGTAATACTTCAAAACAAAAGTCTCTGTCATCTTGGCCCCTCAATGTTACTGTCCCTTGACTGTGGTTGCTGCAGCCTGACAACCACTGTCTAGAGTTGCAGGCGACACTGGAACCTGTATGTCTGGATTTTCCAAGTGAACATAATGTGCAATACTGGGCGAATAAAGTATTCCATGGGCTGTTTAAGAACAAGCTCTACAGACACAAGGTCATAATGTAAAAAGCAAAGAGTTTCCTTTTTATATGTAAAGACCTTTAAAAAAAATCAGCCCAGTGGTGCCAGTTATGGATGGAATTTTTATAGTCACAAGATTTAACTCCTAATCATTTCAAATTGTTGTGAACATTACTGATTCTGAAGTAGGAGAAAAAAAAAAAAGAAGGTAATTGCTTTTTGAAAAAGCCACCTACTTTTCTATGACATGAACATAAAAGGCTTTTCACTGTATGTTACTAGCAGCACATTTCTCAAATTTATAACTTGACAGAATTTACATTTATATATCAAATTTTACCATCTGCAAATATGTTTTTAGGTGTGCTTTAAATATCAAGATTATCTTTGAGTATGAGACTTTGAAAATTATAGGAACAGAATTTAAAGACCCTTGTGTAATAAGCAAAACATGAAATTAACATAAATTTTCCTAAAATATGTGCTAAGAAACAAATATTTGGGAATGATTATTAAACACAGTTCTGTAGATTCTGCAATACTGGCTTCTCCAATCTTTCAAAACTGGGCCAACTTTGGGAAATCAAAATCTCAAATACAGCAAGGTGGTGGAAAGTCAAATTAATATGTAAAACAAACTGCATAAATTCTGAAAAGTATAAATTACATTCTAATTATGCCTCTAACTTTAATAACCCAGTATAACAGTAACCAAATATAGGGCTTATTGGCAAATGAGGACAAACAGCAGTGCTTGAATTCATTAAATAACAATGAGTTTCATTTCTAGCCCACAGGTTGGAAATTACATCCACACAGTGAAGAGTCAGGACAGCAGAATTTTCTCCTGCCCTTCAGATCAGAGCCCCACAAAGAGATGTGGGCAAAGGCAGGCAAGGAAAAGCACCCGCCTCCATCTCTCCTGACCCCATGGCTTTCTCTGAAAACTTAGCTTACAGTTTTAGCAGAATTTGCTATTACCCTATACAAATTCAAAAGGGAAAATCATACTTTAAAAAAATGTGACACATCTCACATGATTAACATAGGAAATTACTCCTATGACCTACAAAAGCAACTATCACCCAACACAAATAATATGAATCATTATACAAATTGATTTGGATTTGAGGAACCATATAAGCTCTTTGGTGTCTGAGGACTAAGACAGGAAATGGACAAAATGTTAAATAGCATCAGTAAAATACAAGGTGTGATACACTCGGTTTCAATGAAAGGAATTAATGGTAGAGTGCTTCTCACTTGGTCCAGAAAATATCTTTTCTTATGCATGTCTAAGGATAGCAAAATAGGATACTATTTGAAATTAAATTTCTTTACCATGAACAAAGTCTTAGCCAGGAACAATTAAAGGGGATAAAAATATAAGGATTATTAGAGCTCTAGACACAATTTAAATTGGGGAACAACTTTCTTAGTCTCTTATAATTCTGCATAATTACTGGATGAAATTCAAATTAGCAATATGATGTTTCTCAGCATGAGATTAAGTCATAAAGTCAACTAGAGAGTAAAAATTCATACCTGTAGATTAGTGTATTAGCTGAAGCTAGTAAGTAATACAGCTTATTGAAAAATGGGCTTAGGAGTAAATGTACATTTCAATCTTCCTTTAATTAGTGATTAGTTGAATAAAGTGAAAGTAAGTAAATTTAAGTATACTCTATAACTGTGCTAAAACATGAATATTTACTGCATTTAAAAAATAATAGAAAATGTATGCAGAGATAAAATTATCTGAAAGCATATCAGCACTAACCCACTGGACAAAATCAGTAAGAACAGCAACAGAAAGAAAGGTTTTAGGCAAAAGTGTTGAAAATAATACTCACTGATTCTTCATCTTGAATCATCTGTACTAAGTTGTCCAACACAGGTGTCAGATTTCTAAAGAGATTTTAAAGATGTGGACAGTGGAATCAAATCAAAAGCTTTCAGGAGGCTGGTTATTTTCATCATTGTCATATAAAAAATGCAAAAAACTCTTACTTGGATTTCATATTATTAAAATTTTTGCCTAACGCCAGGTGTTGTATTGATCTGTTTTTACTGAGCCACACTATTAAGGTAGATAGGTCAGATTCTAAACCTGAAAAGAATCAGAGTAAATGGAAAATCAACACATATGTGGATAAATAAATTCTCAGAGAGAACACAATTAAACAAAGGCACAAGGCAGTTGGATGACTTTCTGTACTGTCCTGAAATCCCTAGGATTCTAATCTCCTCCCCCCGACCCCAGGAACTTTTGCCTTCTTTTTATGTCCTATTATTTCACGGGGATAAATTCATTCTCCACAAAGACGTATCTAAATCTCTTACGCAACCAGGGGCTAAATAAAGTCAGTAAGGAATGGTGATACATGACAGTAGAAAGTTTCATCTCTCTCCACACCTTTGTGAGAGAAGATTCTGACATACTGTTCACTGGGAGGTGATTGCAGTTAAAGTTGTCTATGCAAATTCATACAGCATGCTTGCCTATGCAGGTTCATACTCACATGTTACTATAACCAATAGAAATAAAGCTAATGAAACAGGTTTTTGTATAAATAAATAAGGCCTCAATTTATTACTACCAAGTCCAACACAAAAGGTTGTACTCAGATTGTTATCAATATATTGCTGATCTTTTTTTTTTAACTAAATTGTTTTACTGCATAGACTTTTCACTTTTTGGCCATGAAACAAACTTAAGACTTTGACATGAAATTATTCCATAAATATACTCTCTTAAAACATAAATGGCTATAGTTATCATGAAAAAAAATACTTATAAAAATCGTGGAAAAAGAAAAAATAGTCCTCTAATCAAGGAGTGAAATATCAGTTTTATTAAGGTGTCATCTAGATTGGATTAGACTATTTTCCCTTTACTAACTTCCTTCAAATAATATTTCTATGTGTTTTCTTCTCTAATTTCTGACTTACCATTATCGGAGATGTCTAGGCTGCTGATGTTGTGGATTTCAGCAATGCAGCCCTCTAGTACCTGCGCACCTCCAGATCTCAGCTAGAGAAACACAAACCAAACAGGGGAAAGTGGTCACCTACTGGAGGGGTGAAACCAAAAAATTAAAAATAGGAGAGATAGCCTTGAACTTAGCACCAAAGAAAAAAGAGAAAACTTATCAACTTAAAAAAAAAATCATCAATGCAAAGGGCCAACCACTAGTCATTATGTCCCATTCCACATAAGTCTGAAAATCATTACAGAAAGAAACAGAAGACAGAGATCACCCTGCATCACCAAAAGCAAAACAATCTCCGTCAACCCACAAGAATTTTCTTCATTTCTGACTTTTGGAAATCTAACGAATACCTTTATACGTGAGAAACCACTACTGTTATATCTGATTACTACAGATTTCAGGTATAACTCTCCATCATATAATAGCAAAACAACTGAAGGAGACAATAAAAACCTAAAAAGTCATTTTCATCTTTTCCCCAAAAACCAAAAGCACATTTTACCAAGGTCAGAATATCTTTTTGTTTCCCATTTAGCAACTATCTGAGTTCTTACTACACGTTAAAACATTGTGCAGGGTGCAGTTTTCCAAGCTGTGGCCCTCTGTTTAGGAAACTTACGATCTAATAAGAGAAACTACCATTTATTGGGAACCTACTATGGGCCAAAGGATATGGTAGTTTCTCTATTCACTTAAGAAAATGAAATTTTATTTTAAGATTCTATACCAAATTGATAACACTTTCTACTTGTTCACATTTTGATGTAAAAATTTAAGGAATCCTTATTTCACTATTTTACAGGCAATATGTCTGTAGAACCCTGGACCAAAACCTGCCAATTTTCCTGGCTGCTTATATGTTAAGCAGAATTTTGCACAGATCTTTGGGATCACTTTATTCAGTTTTTTTTAGCGGGGGTGTTTACATTCAGTCTTTTCTATTTTTTCAGGTGACCGCAGATCACTGTGAGATGTCCGATGTGAGCTCTGAAGGGGAGTGTCACATAGAGCCCGACCTCCCTGGAGGCTGGTTTCCTCCAAGGAAACCAAGACCAGCCAACTCCACAGCTGAAGGGCTGTGAACCCAGCGGGTGGAACTATGGCTACTTTTATTATATTTTTTGCCAAAGTATTGGCTTATGATAGAGTGGAAATTAAAAAACAACAACCACCAGGTTCTTCACAAATAGATTTAAGCAACACTGCTTCAAGTCGCACTGAGCATTATATGTAGACCATATCAATATTAAAGCAAGAAACAATTTAGGCAAACACTTCAAAGGAACATAATCTGCTTTTCACAACATGAAAATATTATGCTTTTGAGAAGATAAGCATAAGTCTTTACAATTTCATTATTTGCTGCTAATGATTTCTCTGTTGAAAAGTCAAACTTCTAGAAAATCTCTACTTATTATAATGTATAGAAAAAATATTCCATTTGTGAAAACAGAAAATAGGATGAAGATGAGATTTCAGTGCTCAACTGTTTATTTTACAAATACTCCTAACTGATATTTGTAGCATAAACCCATAATACTAACATTTTTCGGTACTAAAATGTCAACATAGCCTAATTTATTGATTCATAAAGTACTTACACAGTGGCCAAGCTAAGGAAGCCCAAGGAGAAAAAAACAAAAAAAATGTTATCAGCAGTAAGCAGAATAAGAACAGAGAAGCAGAAGTCTCTATCAACACACAACATAAAAAAGCAGAGTGAGAAAAAAACACTGCAACTAAAATAGACTCCCAAAACAAAAATCCAAAACTTAAATAAGAAAATAACTGATCTTCAGTTGCCAAGAACATTCGATTGAATTCACAGGTTATTAGATGCCTAAAATTCCCCCAAAGCTTAAAGCTTTCCCAAAACAGTAAAAGCTTTTCCATTACTGTAAATGAAAATCCTTTTAAATGAATTTGCATAATTAGAGGCTGTGTCTGCATGTATGCATGTAAAACTGGTTTTTAAATTACCCTCATTTGGATCCCACACACTAGCACTATTTAAAAGAATACAAGATCAAAGAGGAGTAAATGTAACTGAATCACTCAATACTTTTTAAAATGTTAAAAATAAAATCACATTTCTTTCAAGAGAGAAGTGTGGTCTCAAGGAAGGAGGAATATTTCAGCTGTTACTCATAGTTCTAAGAGAATAGTTCTAATACAAAAACATTCATAATGGGGACAGAAGCAAGGTAAATTAAAATCTAGAGAACTTTTAATAATTCATATTCCTTCCTCAAGAACACTAGCCATTTAAAAAGAGGTGGTGAATATTACAGATTTAAATGTAAAATACCATCCCTCTGTTATTTGTCACTTTTCTTCTCCAGGGGTTTTATTTTTAATGAAAAAATAACTTCAATCCTGGGAAATTTCCTCACATAAAACTGTGAATACTGCAGGATTCTCCAAGGACAAAATGTGGTTTGACATGATCAGTTCAATATATCCTTGCTGGCAGGGTGCGATGCCAAAGGGTAATTTAGAACCTAGTGATATATAAATTACCATTTCAGAGATATAACCTAAGAGAAATATATAGGGGCTTCCCTGGTAGTTCAACGGATAAATAATCCACCTGCAGTGCAGGAGACGTGGGTTCAATCCCCGGGTTGGGAAGAAGGGAACAGCTACCCACTCCAGTATTCTGGCCTGGAGAATTCCATGGACTATATAGTCCATGGGGTCGTAGAATCAGATATGACGGAGTGACTTTCACTTTCAAGAGAGATATATACAATTGACCCTTGAACAACTTGGGGGATGAGGGGACTTAAGGGAACCAACCCTCCACACAATCAAAAAATCAAGTACAAACTTTACAGATGACCCTCAATATCCAAGTTTCCTTCCCCATGTGCAGATTCAACCAACCATTATATAGTACTATAATAAGTATTCAGTGGAAAAAAGTCATGTATAAGTGAACCCAGGCAGTTCAAACCCGTGTTGTTTAAATGTCAACTGTAATTTTGTGTTTCATTAACTACTGTAAGAAGCAACATAACATGTGACTTGACAAACATGGTCACCAGTACTGTGATTCAAGCTGTAAGACAGTGGAAGAACATGACACTAAGGTAGCATTAATGGGTCCTCATGTCAGTAGCATCATTTTGAAGAAGGAAACAGACAGAAGAGGCTCCATCTTGAAAGCAGGACTCCATCTTGGGTCAGACTGTGGACTTTGAGCTATGCCCAGTATCTATGGAAACGACATACCAACTGGAAAACTAGACCCCCCCGAATGGAAGAGCCCCAGGGCTCGTACCTAGATTCTCTGTCACCTAAAAGAATACCCTAATTATCTATGTAACCAAATAGAATCATAAATTCTATGATGCTTATTAGGGTATGACCACAGGCCTATTGATAATTGTCCACTGTTAACTACCTAGGCTTAAGGCATACGAATCATGGGTTAACTTTGATTGTATCTTTCTTTTCCTTTGTTCAGACTAGTTTCAGGGAATTTGGGGAGGTGGGTTTGGGCATGTACACTTAGAGTATATAAGGTTTTCACAAAAACTGGTTGGGGTCCTTGGCTAAGAGGAGACTCTGCCTTGGGCTCACCGGTGTAATAAAGTGCACTCCACTATCTGCACTGTCCTTCTGAGTGAGTTTGTTTCCCGGAACACATGGCTACAACAATTTTATCACATAATTCAAAATGAATGGCCAAAATGAAGGTAGAATTATCATCAAAATAATAGCCAATTCTACCATCAGTATCTGATTCTTGCCTTAATAAGAAAAAAATATAAAGGAAAAAAGGTTACTAGCCATTTGGTGGATCCATATGAAACTGCCAAGAGTTTGCCATTTTTGACTTACAAAAATGTCAGTTTTATATGGTTCACCAAAAACAGCTGTCTTTCAAAGTTATTTCCAATAGGATCACAAAGGAGTTTAAACAACAAGCTGTGTAACAATCTAACACAGTGTTCTTCATCCGTATGGTACCTATCAACTTATTTGAGAAGAAAATGCCTAATCACATAATATTCTAATCATTACTAGTATTAACAATAATCAGGAAAGCATACTTTCATTAGGACTCTACCATTAGTTGGATTATTTCAGCTTCTTTAGACCTCAGTTTCCTCATCTATAAGCACGGGAATCAGATGATCACTTATGTCCTTTTCAGTTTTAATCACAGAATTAAATAAATGATGTTGTATTGGTAGCAATCATGAACTTTAATCAGGATAGTAAAGCATATGGGTCATTGCCAATTCTGTATTTTAACGTAACAGAGCAAGCAACATTATATAAGTTGTTTTTTATTTGATAGAATAACCCTTTCCATCCCCATTGCTCTCATTCCTTCCTTCATAAAAAATTTTATTATTGGCATGCCTTAATAAAGTGCTGGGAAATAATTAATTCATACTACCAGAGATGGTTTCTGTTTTATGGTCTGTCTTTAAAACAAAAGAGCACACAGACTTACACATGAAAATTTCACAATACCAAGTTAGGTTTTTAAGATTTTTTCTTCTTTTCACCCCAACAGACAAAAAGACTAGTAAATCACACACAGTTGGCATTCACCCCAGCTCAAAATTGTTAAAAAAAAAAAAAATCCTGCACTAACAATTTATATGGCTGATTTCAGACCTGTCAGTTTCTAGAATTTTCAGAGAGGGAAAGCATTAATCTTCAGTGTGGAGTTGCCTTGGTGCTCAGCATTTTGTTAGCAGCTAAGGGAAACAGAAAGCAAAGTAAGATACAAATACTGCCGTCTAGAAAGTCACCGCCTAGCTGGGAAGGCATACAGGAGCTAGCTTCATAACTGTACAAGGTACTATGTTGTTCAGTGTCCAAATGCGCGTCACCATCATTAAGTACTAGACAATTAGGGAAAATAAGACCCCAGAGTGCTGAAGCAGTCAGGGAAGAAATTTACAGACAGATAAGCAACAACAGTGAGCAACCTTCATAGGTACTAGATGTTCTAAGCAGCATATTTCAAAGAGCTCTTTAAACCTCCTAACAACCTACCAGGAGAGGCACAAATCTTGCCTTCAATTCAGACACAGAAATTGAGAGGTAGTGCTATCAACTAATTCACCCAGGACTGCATAGCTAGTTATGGCCAAACTAGGATCGAATAGTACGCGTCTGATGCAGGTACAGAGGAGGCTGGACCTGAACTAGATCCTCAAAGAAAGAGAAGCCTTGGGGAAGAAGAGGGACATGGCAGGAATGTACCGCAAAGAGAGAAGAGTGAGCGTAAAAACCCAAGAGGAGGAATGAAGAGCCTTCCATCTCTAGCCCTGAGAAAAGACACCAGGTTCGACATGGTAGGTAAAGCATAGCTCTGAAGAGACTGGACAGTCTGTCCTGAGGTATTTTCTTGCTAATTTCCACACAAACTACAAGTTTCAAGACAGTGCAAAAGTTCAGGTACACTCTAGAAATGTAAGAAGCTTTTAGCCTCAATTCTCCTCTGTGTGTAGTTGGATAGAAAAAGTGTTTGGAGTTGTTATAATTTTGATAAGCATCTTAATTTTCTTGTTTTAAAATCAAGATACTAAAAAGCAAAATTAATGACCAAAGACCTTCCCTTTCACATTCTCCAAGTCCAAGTTAGGCTGTATCCATCTGGCCTCTATGAGGAATGCTTCACGGTCTACTTCTCTTGATGGTAAAGCTAGTTTAATGCTTATTAACTCAAAGTGTCATCACAAAATACTTAAACAACTGGCAAGAAGACAGGGAGGGGAAAAAGGTCATTACAAGCACATTTGAGTGCTTTCTGAATAGTGTTCCATAACTATTTTTAGATAAAACTCACAAAACACAGAACATCAGAAACTTCTATAAAGTGTATTTTCCTGTTTCATGTATACCCTCTGGAGTCACAGAATTACACTTTTTCCAAGAAAAAGACAAAGCAATTTACAGACTATTATCTATTCCAGTACATAGTCTAAAGGTGCTCTTACCTCACAGTTGCTGAGATCAAGAGAAACTCCCTTCAAGTTATGATTAGAAGCCAGGCCCAATAACAGCGCTCTGGGAGGAGGAAACACACACACACATTAGATAAAAATTCCACACATTGCCCTAAAAATTTGTAAGCACACTGAACAAAGCCTAGAGAACGAAGGACTTTTCTGAATCATAATGAGTCAAGCGCCAAGCACCATCTCACTTTTCAAAATGCCAACTGCACGTCCACCGACCGAAAGCCCTGATAAAAATGACACAGTCACATTCTTCCGTCTGACACGGAGCAGGTCAACCCTGCTAAATGCAAAACCCGACAGGGTTGCTATTCATGCCTATGCAAATAAACCAACAGTGCTCCTAATTGCACACTGAAATTAAATTGTGTTCATCACAGATAAATTCCCCCCTGCATCTGCTTGAGAACACCTTTAATTATGTTTAGAATATTCGTAGGCAATTGTTATTAGAATAGCAAAGTGAAGCTTGGTTTCCCTAAGTGTTATGTTAATGGGGAAGGCAGGCTCTACAGTATTCCAGGATGTGAAGTCATACTGGATGAGTTGATGAAAGAACATACAGATATGGGATGGGTAAGGGTGTAAAGACATGGGAGATAAGGTACAAGCCTTGAGCTTGAGAACAGGATCCTGTCTGTCTATTCTACTAGCTGGTCACAGGATAAACCCCATTGCCACTCTGCAAAGACGTTTCTTATTTGCTTATGGAGGAGACTGGACATATCCTGTGCATCTCATAAGAGGATGAATTGACTCCACTTTCACAAGTCAGTTCAATAAAATCCAACACCACTGAATAGGCTTGACAGAAAAATTTCACACATGCACCCACTTCCATTAATTACAGCAAAAGCAGGAGAGACCCTCAAATAAGCCTGGTGAGGAGCATAAAGATGAGTATGAGAAGGGTCCCACTCTCAAGCAAAGGAAACAAATGTGTGTGTGAATGACCATAATGCAAGGCAGACAGTCGTAAATGCTAGAGAGCATTTGCCACCTGGGGGTGACTAGAGGGAAGAACCAAGGCAGCTGCCACCTGGGGGTGATGACTAGCCGCTATCAGTGTTCCAGTGACTCAAAAACGCCCAGGGGAGGAGGAGGTGAGAAGGTAGGAGATGTTTTCATGCGAGAGTATCTGAGACTTTCCCCCTTTAGTGATTCTCTGGCCTCATCCTCTGAGACAGAAAGTTCCCGAGGTGGACAGAGCACAAGAACTTGGCTACTTCCAGCTATGAAAACAACCCCTGTGGGTAAGAAGGCTGAAGGGAGTGTGTGTCTCTTTATTCCTTTAGTCCAGTTCACTGGCCCTTCTCAAACACTGTCCTACGACAAAGGGCTGGGCACATCTCATCTGTGGGCATGCCTCTCTGTTCAATCACTTCTTCAAGTGTTTCTCTTTTCCTCAGAAGGAACTTCTCTCCCGTTCTTGGGGGCAGTATCGAGACACTAGAAACCAAAAGGCCAGTCCTCAGGTCTCGACGCTATCACTAAGGTGGCCTGAAGGACATTGCTTTTCCTTTCTGTGTCTCGGGTTCTCATCAGCAAATGGGAGAGTGAGGACAATACCGAAGAGGTCCCTACATTTCTAAGTTTTAAGTTTAGCCACGTATTTTAACACTGTATTACTATAATATTGAGATGGAGGGAACATTCTTCCTATTTCTGACATGTAGGTTAAGGCCAAGAAAATAAATGGTATCCTTTAACATACTTAACTATGGAAGGCCACTGATTAAAAGGTAATGACTCAGGAGACAAGTGAAAATAAATAACCCACAGAAACTGTCCCTAGTAAAATGAAGCAAAAGAGAGCAACTACGGCAAAGCATAGCAGACACTGGGGAAAACTCTTATCACAAGGCGTGTTGTTTCTTTTAACCCAGTGTAAACTGCCTCTGTGGTTTGATCCTCTTGGTCTTCAGTTATTAGTGCAAAACTGGTTAAGAGAAGAATTTGTATTTCATCTCCATAGCTCTGGATATGTGGTACTAGTTATAATTTTGGAGTAGCACATCCCTCCATTTTAATGGTTCTATTAAGAATACTTGGCCAGGGCTATGGGGTTGGCAGAAGGGGGACCACGTGGCAGGGAGGGAGGGTGGTACAGGGAAGAAGGGGAGAGGGTGTGAAAGAAGAAGTATAAGCCGTAAATGGGGCCGCGTGCCTCCCTAAGCGATGCTCGAGCAGGGAGCAGGCTTGGGACACACGAGAACCACTCTGTTCCAGAGATTTTAGGAAACACTAAAGGAACAGTGTCATCCTCTTCTTTAAAACCCCTTAAAATACTTTAATGTGGATGAAAAACAACCTCCAAGAAAATACACAACTGTGAAAAAAGCAATTACTCTCTTTGTATCGCTTTTGACAGATCTGTCATAGTGGGGAAGATCTGTTAAGTGGAGAAGTTCTATAAAATATGGATATGTCCAAACTTTAAAGTGTCACTCTCAAGAGAAGGGGCCTTTTTACCCTTCTTATGGCTACAAATTCCCCATCCTGTAAGAAATGAGGGTCTCCCACCACCACCCCCTACACCCACCCGGTACAGAGGGATGCAATGTGGTTTAGGAACAGGCCTGAGCCAGTGGTTGCTCAAAGAGAGTAACTGCTTTTTTTCACAGCTGTGTTCTTCCTTGGAGTAGTGGACTCTGCAGTGTTCCTCCCCAGAGCCCCCTCGACCATCGGTCCTCTATGGGAGCTGCCTCAGCTGCAGAAAAGTATCTCACTCAAGGTCACATCTGCTTCCAAGAGCAGCCTATATCCAAGGACTGATCAACACAGGGGTATAAAGGCCTAGCCCCCTCACCCAGCTCAGGGTCATTCCAACAACAAAGCTCCCATCAGGCGGGCTGAGGGCTTCACTGTGGCAGTCCCAGTTCAACCTCCCCTCTGTCCCATCCCACCTCCTTCCCGCCCACCCTGCACCTCACAGGTGGGATTCCAAAATCATTTCCTAATAAAATCCTACAGGTGAATTTTCATCTCTAACTTTGCTTCCCAAAAAACCCAATCTGTGACAGTGAGTTTGACAAAACTTGGCTTCTCTGAGCTTCAATTTCCTCAGCTGTAAAATAGGGATAATGACACCTTCCCACGGCTGCTGTCAACACAGCAGGTGACAGTTTGTGGAGACACACCCAGTTCTGCGTCCAGCTTAGGGCAGTGTTTTGCAAGTTCCCTTCCATCCTCATCCTCTCACAGGTAATCCCAAGCACCTCTTTCCAAATTATAGTTTCACATTAAATGCACATATGAAATTTTGTTTATAGAATCTTGAGCCATCAGCCTTTTCTTCATGTTAAAAATTTTACAGGGTAAAATACAGACCTGAAGAGACCGTAGGCATACCTCATCCTAATGCACTTCACAGATAACTGCATTTTTTTTTTTTTAACAAATTGGAGGTTTGCTGCAATCCTGTGTCCAGCCAATCTACTGGTGCCATTTTTTAAAACAGCATTTGCTTGCTTCTCGCCTCTGTGTCCCATCTCGCAATATTTCAATCCTTCCACCAGCAAAAAGATTACAACTCACTGATGGCTCAGATGATAGCTAGCCTTTTTTTAGCAATAAAGTGTTTCTTATTTATGATATGGACATTTTTTGGACATAATGCTACTGCACACTTAATAAACCACAGTATAGTATGAACATAACTTTTATATGCACCAGGAAACTCAAAAATTCATGTGACTCACTATGTGATATTCACTTTATTGCAGGAAACTGGAACCAATCCTGCAGTATATCTGAGGTCTGCCTGGACTGATTTATTATTAAACATTCACATAAATAATAAGAGGTCACAAGATTTAACACTGACAAAACAACTTTTAAATACAAATGTTTATAAGCCTATATCTATAATAAAGTACAAGTAAATTCATGTTCTTGTGGTGAGGATTATTCTATAAATCAATTGCCCTGATCAATGAAGAACTACTCTATATTCTACAGGACCAAAAACATTGGAAGAATTAGTATACCATGCACCTATCACTAAAACCACTTTGAATATGCTAACTTCATGCTGATATGATATGATAATATCAAATCTGGTTTTGCTTTCTACTCAGTGCCCCCCAGAACACAGTCCATTGTAAATGCTCGATAAATATCAATCAAATGAGTAAGTGTGTTTAAGTTATAAGGGATTCCCCTTCAGAATATTGATTCTCATAGCTTTATTCATATCCACACAAATAGCCTAATCATGGCTTTTTACTATTTGCAGCTGTTATATTTAGAGATCTCTAATATACAGATTCCATTTTTTCTGTTTGTTTGTTTTTTTTTTTTTTTTTTTTTTTTTTAAAGGCCAGGGAGAAGGGTAGTGGGAAAGGATAGTTAGGGAGTTTGGGATGGACATGTACACACTGCTATATTTAAAATGGATAACCAATTAAAAAAATAAAATAAAATGGATAACCAGCAAGGATCTATTGTATAGCACATGGAACTCTGCTCAATGTAATGTGGCAGCCTGGATGGGAGAGGAGTTTGCAGGAGAATAGAAAAATGTATATGTATGGCTGAGTCCCTTTGCTGTCCACCTGAAATGACTACCACAACATTGTTAATCAGCTATACCCCTAACACAAAACAAAAAGTTTAAAACTTTTTTAAAAGGCCTGCTATAACATCAGAATTTCTTTTTTATTTTTTTTTAATTTTATTTTATTTTTAAACTTTATATAATTGTATTAGTTTTGCCAAACATCAAAATGAACCCGCCACAGGTATACATGTGTTCCCCATCCTAGACCCTCCTCCCTCCTCCCTCCCCATACCATCCCTCTGGGTCGTCTTTTTTAGCACTTAGCTATAGATCAACTCTTTCTCAAGGCCTCTGTTGTTTTAGTCACACAGCACTTTGCAGAATACTGTTATCAAGAATTTCACAGCTCTTAAAAAGGGAATTTACAAATTAATTTGAAAAAAATGTTCAGTAAAATGAATAGCAGACATTGAGTTTAACATTTCACACAAATTACAGGGGAAAACTGAATGCTGATTTACATGTTAGGTGGGGAAAGGAGAAATCTGTGTGCACATTTGAACATAACTGATAATATAGGTATTCATAACTAAAATTGAAAATACGTTCAATGAGAAATTAGATTCTACAGCCCTTTTCATTATTTCTGGCAATGATGAACAGAAATTCAGGGATAAGAAATTATTCTAACAAGTTCAACTTCACTGCTATTTGTCCACTGGGGCTATTCATCCATAACATAAGTTGCCTGCCAAGTAAAAATACCCAAACAGACAGATACCCAGGTAACCAGAAAGCAAAACACCTAAAAATTGGTTCTGTTCCACACACAAGTACATATAGTTTGATTATTATTGTTAGTAGAAATATTTAGAATTCACACAAGAGTCTACCTAAAATGTCCTGAACAGAGGTCAGTATAAAGGCAATGGTATCCAGAAGCACTTTTATAGATCAGTGACTAATGCCAAGGTCACAAACCAAAGAAAGATTTTTTTCCCCTAGAAGATACAATAATATCAATAGCACACAATGTACTCGAAAAGAATTTGATTTCCTTTGTGACCCAAAGTAAAAGGCATTTTCATCTGCCTTGACTGTCTTGGGATTGTATGTCTTTTTTCCCTTCCCTCAAACACATTCATAATAACAAATTGAACTTTAAAAGCTCTGGAGAAAATGAATTAACCACTCACTTTAAGGGCTCAGGAGACAGTTTTGTGCCTGAAAGGTTGATTTGCATCAGAGCCAGAGAACTACTAAAAAACTGCTTGAAAGACGGCGGTACTTCTTTTCCTTTCCTGAAAAACAAATCATGACAGTCATACACTTAAACTTCCATCTCCACACCCCACTTCCCTATTGGCAAAATTATTCATTGGTAATTCAGACACTGTGAAATAATCCATGAATCAGTTGTATCCTCAGTAGAAATTTAAAAGTAAAAAGAAAAAAAAAGTCTGAAAGTAAATTCAGTCTACTTTTTAAAGTGATGTAAGAGAGGTTAAGAAATGTCATTAAATTTTAAAACATTTTATTTCTATTCTTCAAAGCCAAGGAACTCATTGAGTTCTATTTCTAGATCTCGAGGAAACTCCATATTTGAGTTTTTAGGAAATAAGTCAAAGAAGACATATATTTCTCACCAACTTAAAGAGCCTTCCCACTGGATGACATCAGATTGTTAAGGATCGCTACCTGTGTTTGGCGATATTTTCAGATGTAGAGGTCTCAGATGCGCCAAGATTGAGACTGGAGGTCAAGTCTGATTGGCAAGAAGCCTGCATGACGAATATCCTACTCGGCTCTTATAGCCATACCACAAATCTAATTATTTCAGGACAAATATTAGAAAAAAGACAAAACTGCAAAAGGAAAGGGTTATAACCTCCAAATATATCCCCTTGCTTGCTATTCCAGTGGGAAGTAGATCAAATCATACAACTCAACAAGAAGACAGAGTCAACACCACAATATGAGGGTTTAAGAAAAATGAAATTTCAGAGTCAAAATTGGAATATCAATGCTTAGCTTGTTTTGTTCCATCCGATAGAATTGTTGAAAGGATTCACTAAGTAAAGCACTTAGCCTGATGCCCTGTCAACACTCATTTAACGATAGCTATGCATATTCTGTGAGGGAATCATACTATCTCAGGGAGGAAGCCATCCTAGAAGTCCAGCTCAACCGTGTCTTATTCAACAACATTTTATGCAGAGGTCTAGGAAGCCTGTCAATATTTGAGAAAGGTTTTAAAACAGGACAATTTCGGGCTATTTGAGAAGAAAATAGCTATTTTTCTATTCTAAGCAGCAAGAATCTCTATTTGAGAGGATGAAAATAAATTCAAGAAGAAAGAGAATTCTGGTAGAATACATTCCAGATGTTTCAAACAACTCTGGTTTCAGATATCAGAAGGATATAAGCTTGAACACTCAGGTTCATTTTCTGATGAGCAAATGTTAATTTTTTATTTGAACATAGTTTTCTTTCTGTTACATCGTATTGGTGTCGATGTTCTAATGTTTCCAAATACTGCCCGTTTCTGAAGGATGATGATCAGTCACCCCACAAATGGCAGGCTTAGCTACTCTGGTGAATGGGATGTGAGCAAAAGTGATGTGTGCAATTTCCAGAGAGTTGGTTTACCAGCCACTGTGTGTGTTACCATCCTTCTTTCTCCTCTGCTATGTGACTGTCAATGTTCTAGAAAGAGGCTGCTCTGCCTCCCAGCGTGAAGTTGATGTGGCCGGCCCATAACAGACATGTTGCAAGATCACGGTTGTGGAAAGCTATAGAAAGGGTGGTGGGTTGGGGGTAATCATTTGTTACTGGAACAACCTGACCTATCCTGACTGTTGCACTTCTGAAATTATCCGTGAACCACAGTATGAACAGACTGGCTAACAATCTACAACTCAGTGCAAATGCAGCAATTTTGACATAATTTACTAGGGGCTTCCTATGATTACATCTAGGTAAGGGAGTGGGTATTAAACAGTGTAATCACATCCTCTCATTTGGAAGACAAGGCAATTTGTTAGCAGTTTCGCTCTACAAGCTTAATAGCTCTACTGACAACCAATCATCATAAAAGAGCTGATTAGATGAAGATCCTTATAGTACTATAATATCATTTCTAACCCAATTCCTCAGTCTATCATAGCTCCACTAAAGCATGGTTTCATGAGCTCTCTTCAAATACATGGGTTGATGGGGCAGTCAACTTAATACCCTCTGAGGTCTTTGAAATACAGTACCTAAGAAAACTCCCAACTTCTCCCATTGTTTTATCTCCTACACTTTACACTTTCTGATCATATCTGGTTGAGGCACTTGTGGCATATTTTTGCTATCCTAAAGATTTACATCACTGTTAAAGTAAGGGACCAGGAGTACTTTAAAATGTAGAATAACTTATTTATGAGGCATAATTGTAGAAGAAAGCATGTTTAATTCTGATTTTTTCCAACAAAGTGACTATTATCCCTTGGAATATATAAAGCTTTAAAAAGGTGAGCCAATAAAAGAGGAGATAATATTAGGCAGTCTTCCATGCTATTAAAGAGCATATCATGACTTTGATATTGTTTATGACTTGTGGTAACAAATGCTGAGTGCTGAATTGTATTAATACATTAAATGATAGTAGAATACCAAATCTAAAATAGCCCATGTACTTTTCATCATTCTTCTGCATTCTCCCATTCTAAGCTGCTGCTTCTGCTGTGTGTGAATATCTGTTACTTCTAATCTACCGCCTGGTTTTGCAAACAATTCTACATGAACTGTAGAATTCTACATGAAGGTAGAAGTGAGGTGCTGAGGCTGGCCGGCCACTTCCACAAATCAGAATACTAGAGCTCTGGGCTGACTATTGTCTTTGCCTCCCAGACACAGTTGAGACTTACTTCAAAGTGCATTATTGAGAAACACCTTCAGGCGTTTCTAAAAGGATTTTTACCATATTTAGAGAGAATGCCTGTCCACATACGAGAAATGGCACCTTATTACAGAGTTCAGATAGGCAGGCTGGAGTTCTTGATAAGAACCTTGTCATGCAGGGAGAAAAGACATAACAAAAATTTGAGCTTGCAAGGTCTACTATTCATCAATAATGGTTTAGGACCATCTCCTCTTTCACATACAACATGCACCCTTTATTACTGTTTTCATCTTACTACAATGTTCTCTGAGAGAAAGACACTCCTAAAAGATGATGATAATAGCAGGAATGACTTCATACCGGTGAGAAAACACAGTTCTGGAGAGATTGAGCACAGCTAAATACTGAAGGCAGCCACGCAGAAGAGCTCCACAGACCTGGGAAAGAAACAATCACTCTTATTTTCAAATATTTCTAAGACTAAGAGAATATCTTATTAGGGAGAAAGCCCATTGTTTCCCATCTTATAAATAGCTGTTCTGAGACCCCTTGAGCAATATAAAAAAAATATTACCATGTCCAGGGAACATTCAGTATTGGATAAATCCAGATGAGCAATGGCATTTGGCTGGGCCAAAAAACTGTACATGGACTTGAAATAAAAAATAAAAACCAAATATATTAGGATCCAGAAAACACATGCCCACAGGCACATGCCCACACACAATGCAAGTTAATATTTTAAATAAAGTTGCCCCCAAACCACCCAGGATCATGCTTCACTCTTCCCAAGAGGATCAGCAGAATTTTTTGTCATTCTGTTACCTTCCCTGAGAGCAAAAATCCAAAGAATATTTTAAATTATACATGTTTTTTTAAAAAAGGCCAAATGGAATCTTGGCTACCAAACCCCCTTTTTGCTACATATGACTTAGTTTTTCTGATTAGCTGTATTTTTGTTATATTATTTTGGGACCGTGCTAATTGATTTTAACTGTTGAGAATGAAATACCACCTGAATTGCAGCCACCCTATCAAAATACTAACGACTTTTGAAAGCGTTCAAGGAACCACTACTTTGAATTTGAAACAAAGGCTGGTAGTTTCAGAATATATATTCTCTTTTTGGGTCAACAAAAAAATTTTTATATCCTTAGTTACCTCCAAAATCTAACAAGAAAGTGCCTGACAACACGATTAGTTGTTTTTTTGGGGGGGGAGGGGGGGTTAAAATGTCATTTATAGCTAAGACACTTCAGTTTCTAGGGAGTCACAATGCATAAATGATCCCCTCATCCCTATACAAGGCTATCAGAACAATAAAATTAATAACTCTGTTATTCTCTAATTGCCTATGTGAGTAGTAACTGCCAACAGCCACCAACAGCAAACCAAATCCAAACTCCTGCCACCAGGCAAATAGCTAACCTCTGCTTCGCTTCAGTGGATGCCTTGAAAGACTTGAAAAAACAAACAAGCTTACACGGAGACGTCCTAGTCCTTGGCAAAGATTCCTGAGTGTAGCAACACAGCTGTAGATGCTTGAGAAAATTCCTCCCTACTAAGGAATTCAGAAGAGCAACAGGCTGGACTAAAAGTATTTAGAATACTCAGACACAGAGAATGTACTGTATTATGAAAATTCTGATTCAGAAAAATCTTTTTTTTTCTCACTTAACGAAGATGTGATTCTCTTTGCCTGGCACTGCGATTTTACTCCTGGTCACCAGCTGGGGGAGCTCTAATCACCCTCAAGTGGTGACAAGACCCTACTTGGCCAACACCTCCAGTAGGCCCTGCTAGGCTGGGTTATCCCTTGAAGCACCAGCTGAATGGCTCTCAGAACCTCAGCACGTAGGGGCTAGAAGCCCACTGCCACTCAGGCCTCATCATTCCACTTGCCCTTCCCCAGAAGCCCCGCTGTGACAGGACTCCCGGCCAGCTCCTTGGCTGTCTTAGGTGCCTATGGATGCCCTTTCTTGTTTCATCTTCAGGCTCCACTTTTTCTCTCGATTCTGTTAGTGTGCCACTGTAACGTTTTGGCAGTTTCCCAGCAGACCCCTGGTTTCATGTTTGGAGGGAGCAGATTTATGAATCGTCAGGGAAAGGCACAACTCAGGTTGGACAACACACTGAAAAAGTCATGGCACACCAGGAAGCAAGGACTATGTAAATGAGTTCAAGTGTAAGGGAGAGCAAATAACTACAAAAAGGACTGTGGCAACATTCCCTGTCTTACAAGGAAAGTAAAACAGAAGAGAAATGGGAATACAGGTCACAGCATTTTTCACTCCCATAAAGCAATGAGATGCAAATGAAGGTCCTTTGAAGAGGTCCAGGTACTATAGGCCCCCTTGATAAAGGAGCATTTATTCTAAATTCTATCCTGGTGACCAGAGGGAAGGGGACCATTCACCCCATCTGACAATGAGATGATTCCCAATTCACTCTATCAACAAGATCTGACAAACGCTGATATTACTGAGTCAGAAGCATGAAAAACCTTGTTACCACTGAAGGGAAACTTTTCCCTTCACACTCAAACTTTCAAGAGTAGCCCCAGTTTGACCCCTAACCCTCCCCTTCTTTACTGTATTCATGGAACATTGGACTGAAGTTCATCCCAACATCCTTTTCCTTCACAAACTATGTTTTTAAAAGCCACTGGTCTTCCTAATAATATTATTCAATGATAAGTTAATTCACTTTTCACCTCTAATCTTTCTTATCAGACAATTTTAACAGGTGCAACAATGCTTTGAAATGTAGAAAAAATTTCTTCAGACTAAGTATTTGCAGAAAGAATTTAAACTTCAACAACCTTAAGTGAGAGAAGGAAAAAAAATGTACGAGATAGATTACATTTAATGAAGGCAAGCTCTGAATATTTCTCTACAACACTTATAAGCTCATAACTAAATGATTTTAAGATGTCATGATAAAAGGAGATGTGGGAAAATACATTACAAAGCCCTGTTGAGAAATTATTCCAGGCTTATTAAGTACAGTTTCATGGAAGATGGCAGGAAGGGAAAGAAAACCCACCGAGAGGTCATCTCCGCGAAGGATGTTCCCTGAGAGGTCCAGATGGACGAGGGTGGTGGCGGTCAAAGGGTTGGCACTCAGTGACTGAGAAAGGCTATTCACCCCTGCAACAATAACAAGATGAAGCTTAGTTTCCATTCCAGGAACAAAAATGAGTTCTGTGATTTTCTTTAAAGGGTCCAACAGCCCCATCAACAGGCAGGACTGAGATTAACCAGAAGCACCATTCCCAAAAGGCAGCTTGAGGATGGTCTTCTGACATCTTCTCAAGAAGAACAGGTCAGTCAGTCACAGACAACCAACTCACTGATGAGGAGGAGAATGAAATGGAATCAGCTTCATTCTGTTCCACTTCTAATGGTGTGGAGGGAGAAGATTTTACTTTGAAGTCTTAGAATGATGCAAACAATCTAACTGATCATTTTTATCCCTTTCTCAATCCTGCCAGGTGATTCTTGCCTTAATGTACAGTATTAAAAGGATGCAGATTCAGAGTCAGATACTTTAGACTACTGAAAGTATGTGGAAGTTAATCTAGGAATGTACTGCTCTGCCTAATGCATTATATTCAAGGCAAAATTTAGATTGAAACAGACTTTACAAAAAGAAAATGCTCTGTACACAATGGAACAAGCAATCAAAAGGAAAAACTGATACTTATCACTCTACACACTATTTATATAAAATAACATAAATGATTCAAGTCAACTCTAACATAAATGGATGAATATATGAGGAGGCAAGATTGCTCTGCAAAGAGAGAGGTATGGTCTACTATCTCTGGGTAATAGGAACTGAAATAGGCCTTTTAGCACCTTGTGGTAGGTAGATTTTCATCAGGACACTTTAAAATGCGAGCCTAGAAAGGACTGTTCCCTCCCTGAGATTTAAAGAGGTCAAGACACACAATTATCACTGATGATTATTCTTTAGATAACAGGCATGTGGGATACTGCAATGCTTTTTCTGTTTCTACTCAAAGTCCATTGTTCCAACTCGTGCATTTTGGAAATAAAACTATTTCTAAATTGGGTATACTATTATAAATCATTTTGTTTTTCTTTTTCACTAAAATTCTTCTTGAAAATCCCAGACTGTCTTAGCCACCTAAAATAGGGGATGGGGTTTTTGTCCAGACATGGATAATTTCTTCATCAGATAAGGGGCAAGGGTCAGGCCAAAATTGCTCATGAGTGCAGAACCCCAAGAGGCACTTCAAGAAAAAAAAGAAAAAAGCTGAGCATTACAAGTACAACCCCACGTGACAGCAGTTCTCTGCTCCAAGTTTAGAATGTGTGGCACTGATGAAGAGGTTATTATCTTATCCTTCAGCTTTGGAGAGGTACAAAGAACCAACTCCAGGGTGCGTCTGATAAAGGCTACTGAGCCATTTTTTGGTGGTAAGTGTGCATCTGGGTTTGTATAGAGAAGACTTCAAGACACAGAGGGGAAAATAGTTTACTTAAATACATGCAAGAATTTCTTGGGCCATCAACTCAGCATTTATTAAGTGCTCATAACATGTTTATAAAATGCTGGAGATTGGGAGGTATGTGTAAATAAGATCCATTCTTTGCCCTCAGAAAATTCAAAGACCATCAGGAAAGAAGCTAAATAAATTCCATGATGAAAAGCCAGTGCTATGCAAGGATTTATTCAATGCAACAAATCTTTATTTAAAGGCTACTGTATAGCAGGCATGGGCTTTTGAGACTCAGAGAATAATTCACCCTCTCAAAGGCCATACAGTAGGAAACAGAGACAGTTGAATAATCACAATTTCATGAGGTCAGTATTATCAAAGCTGCATATTGTCACCCTGCTTATTTAACTTATATGCAGAGTACATCATGTGAAACGCCAGGCTGGATGAAGCACAAGCTGGAATCAAAACTGCTGGGAGAAACAGCAATAACCTCAGATATGCAGATGACACCACCCTTAGGCCCTTACAGCAGGAAGCAAAGAGGAACCAAAGAGCCTCTTGATGAAAGTGAAAGAGGAGACTGAAACAGCTGGCTTAAAACTCAACATTCAAAAAACAATTATCATGGCATCTGGTCCCATGACTTCATGGCAAATAGATGGGGAAACAGTGGAAACAGTGACAGACTTTATTTTCTTGGGCTCCAAAATCACTGCAGATGGTGACTGCAGCCATGAAATTAAAAGATGCTTGTTCCTTGGGGAAAAAACTATGACCAATCTAGAGAACATGTTAAAAAGCAGAGAGATTACTTTGCCAACAAAGGTCTGTCTAGTCAAAGCTATGTTTTTTCTGGTAGTCATGTATGGATGTGAGAGTTGGACCCTAAAAAAGTTGAATACCGAAGAATTGATGCTTTTGAACTATGGTGTTGGAGAAGACTTTTGAGAGTCCCTGGGACTGCAAGGAGATCAAACTAGTCAATCCCAAAGGAAATCAGTCCTGAATATTAATTGGAAGAACTGATGCTGAAGCTGAAGCTCCAATACTTTGGCCACCTGATGCGAAGAACTGACTCATTGGAAAAGACCCTGATGCTGGGAAAGACTGAAAGCAGGAGGAGAAGGAGATGACAGAGGACAAGATGGTTGGATGGCATCACCAACTCGATGGACATGAGTTTGAGCAAGCTCTGGGAGTTGGTAATGGATAGGGAGGCCTGGCGTGCTGCAGTCCACGTGGTTGCAAAGAGTCAGACATGACTGAGCGACTGAACTGAACTGAATAGTATCAAAGAAGTAAGAGCCAAGGGTTTGGCAGTGAAGGAGGTGCAGATTTGATACTGTTAAACAAAATGAACTTGCGATAGCCTCTAGAAAAGGTTGATTTCTGGAGGTAACTTTATGATTGTTCAAATGACCAACTTCCTTAAATTTGTCTGCTACTGGTAGTATCAATGTATTTTGTAATGGCATAATTGAGTCCAAAACATTTGGAAAACATCAGACTTTCATCAAGAAAATAATTTTTAAAATTATGTCCTTAGTGAGGTATAAAAAAACTCAATAAATAAATTCTGAAATTAGAAGGTGAAATTAGTCTTGACAGCAAAACACTCCTTGACAAATATGGGTGCTTGGCAGTTGGCCAATGTCTGATTAGAACTGGGAGAGAACTGTGTTATCAGCTCAGCTTCAAGCTACTGAGACAGAATGAAGGCTTTCCTCCCCTACCTCTTGAGCCCATTCCACGTGAGGCCTGGGATAATAAGCACAGTAATGGCAGGAAATTACAAAAATATAGGATGGAAAGAATCAGGGCTCTTCCAACCCAAACTACATACAAATTTTCATGCTATTCTCAATTCTGGCTATCTAGTGATTTTGACCATTCTTCATATTCATTATTGGAGTGTTTACAGCTGGAAAAAGGTGGTACCAGATGGCCCTGCACTGACATAATCTGGCAACCAGCAGGACATTTACTAGAAATCCAGAAAACTATCACTTAGCTCACATCTGAGGAAGAGAAAGGATATTTGGACACAGTGTGGATGTCATGGGGAGATTTAAAAAAAAAATCTGCCTTGAATTATGGAGTCATGAATATAAATGTTTTCACAGAAATAAAATGTTAGTCAAATTCAGCAAAAGTTTAAAAGTGCAATTTAATCTGAGTTATTTTAAATCCACAGACCTTTCAGATCCTTTGTGACAGTCTGCAAGAATACTGAAAACCTTTAAGAAATCAATTTTTAAAAAGGCAGCATTTCAAGATATACATCCTAGGAAGGATGACTTAAAATTCTTTGGGTCACATGTTATAAAACAATATTAATTCTCAAACATATTTTATTGCAGAAAAGAGATAAAGGTGTGGATCTTCATTTGTAAAGGGTGGAGGGCATGTGGGGCTGTCGTGATTCAGGGGAAGCTGAAGAACCTGCCCACTCCCATCACTGGGAGGGAGAGGGCATCTCTCAGGTACCTCAGGACCCAAGCTTGCCTTCAGAAGGATCAAAGATTGTTACGTCCCTCTATCTGTCTTCTATTAATAATAATGAACAAATATATTAAATATCAAGTTTAAAAAAAAAAACCTCTACCTTAAGAAAGAGTTAGACTTATGAAGCACGTGATACATGATTTTACAAGAAAAAAATTTACCCTTTAAATAGAAGAGTAACAAAGGAGGGGACCTAGCAACTTCCTCCAAAAGAAATATAAGTGACTAAGGAACAAGGGGGAAAAGCCAACTAAGCAATAACTGAAGAAACTAAAATTAAAATATCAGAACACGTATGTTCATATGCTTGATAAACAATAAAAAAGAAAGAATAATATCCACTGATGCTGAGAGTATAAAGAGGATTGTACAAAATATTTGGAGGACAAACTTGACAATACATGTCAGAAACAGCTTTTTAAAAATTATACAAACTCTGACCTCACAATTCTACTTACAAGAATTTTATCCTAAAGAAGAAATTAACTCATGACCGGTGATTAGATATAGATGTCATATTAGGGTGTTTTGCACTATTGAAGAATTTAAAACGGTCTACATGTACAATATTAGATTATGTGCATAAGTGAGGGGACATTTTGCATACACTGGGCTATCACACAGCATTGAAAGTGACCAAGTGTTTACTGACACAAGTGATCACAATTTACTATGGGGGATAGGGGAAGAAGTTTACGAAACAGTAATCACATATCATAAAATAGTATAATCACATATATACATGTGTGTGTTTTTGTAGATATTTATATTAAAAAAAAAACTACTTACCGACACAAAACAGTGCAGAGGAACAAGTACCAAAGTGTCAACAGTGACAATCTTGTATTGACTTGGTACTCGTATTGCAAGTAGTTTTTGCTTTCTTAGTCATACTTTTCAGAATCTTCGAAGTCTGTACCATAATACGTAATGCACTGATAATCATCAGGAAAAGGGTTTTTATAAAATTGATTTGCTGATGTAGAACACTGATAACAGAAAGGGACTACATCTTAGCTTTCAGATCTATAGATGGCTTTAGGCATCAGGACAGAAAACACTGGCTCCTGGTGAATTGTTTCCCTTCGGAAAGTTATTTTTGTCCCTTCATCTTAAACATGTGGACACAATCATGGCATGAATGGAACGAACCCAAATTTCAACTCACTCACCATGACTGCACGGTTGGAATAAAGTAGGAATGGATGGATAGTAAACCATTCCCGGACCACTTTGCTTTACCCACTCACCCATGACACAGCAGTGCCCGGTGCCAGGGACACAGCAATGAAGGACACAAGACCCTTGCCAGCTAGAACCTTGCAGGCTAGGACACAACCAAAATACAGTGAGACATGCACTAAAGTTGAGGGATTTACAAAGTGCTATGGAATGCAGAGAAAGGGGCATCCAGTTCTGCAGGGGGTGGTGAGAGGAGGTTGTCTGAGAAGGACTTCAAAGAGAAAAGGAGACAGAAGCTGAGTCTTCCAGGAGGAGCACTAATTCACCAGATTTGTGGGTGGGGACACTGAGGTTGTCCTGGGCAAAATAGGAACATATAAAAATACATGATGGAAAAACACTATATGATGGAAGGGAGGAAGGAAAGAGAAGGGAGGGAAGGAGGAAGATGATGGGGGCAGGGACAACATGGCACTCTGTGCCAAAAATGACACTATACATTTTAACCCATTTAATCCCACCACCTCTGACAAAGTAGAGACTCAAATTTCCATATTATAAATGAGGTTGCTAAGGAATCAAGGGACTGAGATGTATTAATGTATTTGTAGTTAAGTAAAAATGTTAGGACTCAAGCCTAGACAATCTGCTGGAGAACTGGCAATCACTACACATATTGTCCTCAAAAGACAGCCATATGTTAAGGAGTGGCAAAGTACTCAAGAAAGTTTCATTTTATGCCCACACTGGGTAGCACCACTATATCAGGTGTTGGAGAGATGCAGACAAGAAACACACACGTGTGGCAAAGAGAGCCCCCTTCTCATAGGGAAAACACAAAATTCATACAATGATGTTAGATATGACCTAGAAGTGACACAAAAGAAAAAGTAAGTGATTCTGTTGAAGCCTCAGGAATAGGGAAGACATGTCAGAAGAGATGATCATAGATGAGGGTTTTGTAAAATATACTGAAGCTCTCTAAAAATATTTGGAGATGTGTGACATAAGAGAAAATACGTATTGGTCTCTGCCCCCCTTGCTGGTTCCTGGCACAGAGCTCCTCAAACCCCTGTAATTTCCTGGGCGATAAAAACACTAGAAACATCCCTTGTTCTGATATTTGTCTTTGACCCTGACTCAGGGTTCCCAAAACTCCTATAAATTCATAAGTGATAAGAGCAGTAGGAGCATCTTTTGTTCTAATGCAGCAACTCTGGGTGGGCTCCTGGATGGGGACTGGTCATCAGAATGACCAAGCCACAATGAGCAGCTTGGAATTCCATCCCCACTCCCACCCACCAACACTTCTGCACAAAGGGGAGAGGGCCTGGAAATGCAGTTAATAATTGATCATGCCTACGTGATAAGGCCTCCATGAACATACCATGGGTTCTGGAGAGCTTCTGAGAGCTTCCAGGTTGATGAACACATCGGCACATGGAGGGTGACACGCCCCAAATCTACAGGAACAGAAGCTCCTGTGCTTGGCACCCTCCCAGTCCTCACCCTGTGGATCTCTTCTTCTGGCTGTTCATCATCTGGATCCTTTACCCTTAATAAACTAGTAAATACGGGGAGAGAGGAGGGAGGGGGGTTCAGGATGGGGAACACATGTACAGCTGTGGCAGATTCATGTTGATGTATGGCAAAACCAATACAATATTGTAAAGTAATTAACCTCCAATTAAAATAAATAAATTTATATTTTAAAAAAATAATTAAAAAAAATAAACTAGTAAGTGTAATAAGCACTTCCCTGAGTTCTGTGAACCACTCTAGCAAATTAGAGAGACTTCAGAACCTCTGATAACCTGGGCTTGTCAATAGGCATGTAAAGGGCATGGAGGGAGAGGAGGGTGTTGGGGGCATAACAGTCTTATGGGACAGAGCCCTTAACTTGTGGGATTTGACATCATCTCCAGGTAGATACTGAGCTGAATTATAGGATACCCGGCTGGTGTTGCAGAGAACTGCCTGGTGTGGGGGGGAAACGTCCACATATCTGGTGACCAGAAATATCAGAAGTGACATGTTTTGTGTGAGTAGTAAAGGAGACATACAGAGAAACACAGAAGGAAGAATGGAGATTTTTCCAATACAAGATGAAAGAAAAACTTTTCAAGTACAAAGGAATGATGTATGCAGGAAGATTTCAATTATTAGTAGTAGTGTTATAAAGGGGACAATATAGCAAAATAAGAACAGAACAGAAAAAAATGGGAGGATGGTGAGTGGAGTCAGGAAAGAACCTGGGGAAAGAAAGGCAACTTCCAAGACAGGAAATAGAGCGGGTACAGCAAGAGTGATGACTGTAACTGCAGTTAGGCCCAACCATTTTCTGTACACCAGACAGTCCATCTGACAGGATTATGTGTATGTGGGGGCAGGGGGAGTGTGATAGCAAAGAAGTCTTTCCAAGGATGAACCAAAAAACACAACCAGTAGTAATCCTTTGGTAAGATACAGAATCAATGCAAAGAAATAGAGGAAAACAATAGGAGGGGAAAGACTAGAGATCTCTTCAAGAAAAACTAGAGATACCAAGGGAACATTTCATGCAAAGATGGGCTCAATAAAGGACAGAAACAGTATAGACCTAACAGAAGCAGAGGATGTTAAGAAGAGGTGGCAAGAACACACAGAAGAACTATACAAAACAGATCTTCGTGACCCAGATAATAACGATGGTGTGACCACTCACCCAGAGCCAGATATCCTGGAAAGCAAAATTAAGTGGGCCTTAGGAAGCATCACTATGAACAAAGCTAGTGGAGGTGATGGAATTCCAGTTGAGCTATTTCAAATCCTAAAAGATGATGCTATGAAAGTGCTGCACTCAGTATGCCAGCAAATTTGGAAAACTCAGCAATGGCCACAGGACTGGAAAAGGTCAGTTTTCATTCCAATCCCAAAGAAACGCAGTGCCAAAGAATGCTCAAACTACCACACAATTGTACTCATCTCACACGCTAGTAAAGTAATGCTCAAAATTCTCCAAGCCAGGCTTCAACAGAACATGAACCATGTGCTTCCAGATATTCAAGGTGGATTTAGCAAAGGCAGAGGAACCAGAGATCAAATTGCCAACATTCGCTGGATCATAGAAAAAGCAAGAGAATTCCAGAAAAACTTCTGCTTTATTGATTACGCCAAAGCCTTTGACTGTGTAGATCACAACCAACTGTGGAAAATTCTTCAAGAGATGGGAACACCAGACCACCTTAGGTGCCTCCTGAGAAATCTGTATGCAGGTCAAGAAGCAACAGTTAGAACCAGACATGGAACAACAGACTGGTTCCAAATCGAGAAAGGAGTATATTAAGGCTGTATATTGTCACCCTGCTTATTTAACTTATATGCAGAGTACATCATGTGAAAGGCCAGGCTGGATGAAGCATAAGCTGAAATCAAGATTGCTGGCAGAAATATTAATAACCTCAGATACGCAGATGACACCACCCTTATGGCAGAAAGCAAAAAGGAACTAAAAAACCTCTTGATTAAAGTGAAAGATGAGAGTGAAAAAGTTGGCTTAAAACTCAACATTCAAAAAACGATTATCATGGCATCCAGTCCCATCACTTCATGGCAAATAGATGGGGAAACAATGGAAACAGTGACAAAATTTATTTTCTTGGGCTCCAAAATCACTGCAGATGGTGACTGCAGCCACTGAAATTAAAAAACGCTTGCTCCTTGGAAGAAAAGCTATGACCAATGTAGACAGCATATTAAAAAACAGAGACATTACTTTGCCAACAAAGGTCCATCTAGTCAAAGCTATGGTTTTTCCAATAGTCATTAACATCGAAGAATTGATGCTTTTGAACCGTGGGGTTGGAGAAGACTCTTGAGAGTCCCTGGGACTTCAAGGAGATCAAACCAGTCCATCCTAAAGGAAATCAGTCCTGAATATTCACTGGAAGGACTGATGCTGAAGCTCCAATACTTTGGCCACCTGATGCAAAGAACTGCCTCACTAGAAAAGACCCTGATGCTGGGAAAGATGGGAGGAGGAGGAGAAGGGGATGACAGAGGATGAGATAGTTGGAAAGTATCACGGACTCAATGGACATGAGTTTGAGCAAGCTCTGGAAGCTGGTGATGGACAGGGAAGCCTGGTGTGCTGAAGTCCATGGGGTTGCAAAAAGTCGGACACAACTGAGCAACTGAACTGAATATACAGAAATATCAAACCACTATCTTATGCTCTTGGAACTAACAGAGTGTTGTAAGTCAACTATATTTTATTAAAAAAAAAAACTGCTAAATCAAAAACAAAACAACAACAACACAACACAAACAGCTGCCTTTAGGAACAGGAGGCAGGACCTCAACTCAAAGCTGAAAAAGTTGACTACTGCATGTGGACATTCAGATTATTCTCCAGTATGAAAGCATTTCACTTTAGAACACCAGAATTTCAATCAGATAACTTCTTTACTTTAAAACTGCCAGAGCATTACAATACACATACAGTTGACCCCTGAACAACACGAGGATTAAACTGCGCATAACTAATTGCCAGCTGTCTGTATCCACAGTTCCTCCACTTCTGCAGATTGAACTAAGTGTGGATCATGCAGTACTGTAGCATTCACTATTGAAAAATAACCACATGTAAGTGGATCCCGCAGTTCAAACCCATTGTTCAAGGATCAACTACATTACTAAAGGCAGATACATAACTGAGTAATAATTCTAACCATGTATAAGGAAGCATGGGGCAGTAAATACATTATCGATACAAAGTTAAGTAAACAAAGTTAAATAAGTAAGATATACTGTACCTTTAGGTGACAATGAGGTTTTAGACAAATTTAAATGCTTTAATCCCTTTGGGAGTTTGGCAAATTGAATGCTTAAAGAAGACACACCTGTGAAAGGAAGGAAAGAAAGGGATCATTAGAATTTTTAAGTTGTCAGGATTGCATTTGTTTTACAATGCCTGAAAATTAAGTTTGACTCCAATTTAAGTGCCTGTTTTTCCTAACGTTAGTTGTTTTCTAGTCATCTACTATCATGCCTCCTTTACTTTCTCTCCTAGCTAGGGTAAGAGAAAGGCATAATAATTATCAAAACTTTACCAGTAGAGATGCTTTTCTTTGGACTAAGTGTTATCCTCTCCTCAGAGTGCTATTTCAAATGCAAATAGTCTTGGAAAGAGTGATGTCATTTCCCCTCCTTTTCTTTTTAGCCTCTGTCTTAATGAGTTGATCACTCTTCTGGGTGGGCGGATGCGTACTATTTAATTATTGTCAAGAAAAACAATGTGGCATTATTCAGATAACAGCTTTACTTTAAGCAGGTGAATTCCAGTATTGAATTGGCTTACAGCTAACAACCTTAGACAAAGGTTTGGAAACATAAAATAACTCCCAAGGAATTTACAGTATTAAAAATCAAGTGGTTTCTAAATTTAATGATCAGGGTGTGAGATTGTGAAAACTCCCTCACTCACCTAAGGATTACAATGAGTGTAGACTCTTTTCTGGGAGGAAGTAAGTAACAGATAAACAATCAATGTATGTCCTACAGGGCCTTCAACCAACCCCCTGCTTCACCTGAGTTATGACCTCCCCAGGGGCATGTTTTGAGAAACATCCTAAAACAGTATTAACTGTAAGGTCCCATAGACTGGTTCTCAGACCCCAGTTCTCTCCTTACCCACGGTAAGGAACTACCGTGCTAGCTGCTGCCTATCACATAACCCCAAATTAAATATAAATTTTATCAAGTAATAAGTACTACTCTAGAAATAAACTAAACATCATTCAGCTTGATTAAGCCTTTAGATGGGTGTTTCCCCAAGGATGGCAGGTACTGGGAGACCCTGCCTGTCTCCCACAGCATTTCCCAAACAAGTCTGACAATCACTGGATTAAGTACTGTTAAAAAGGTTTTTTAATTAAAAGTATGTCTAGAGATTTGAATATTTTAAACCATAGTGTTAACTACAAAGAGGGGAGAGGTCTGATATTTAGTCAGTACATTCTTGTAAAATGAATTGATTTAAATATTTTAAATTAAGACATCAAAATTTGGGTATACAATTCAATAACTGGAGCCTATTATACAGAGTGAAGTAAGCCAGAAAGAAAAACACCAATACAGTATACTAACGCATATATATGGAATTTAGAAAGAGGGTAACAATAACCCTGTATACGAGACAGCAAGAGAGACACTGATGTATAGAACAGTCTTTTGGACTCTGTGGGAGAGGGAGAGGGTGGGATGATTTGGGAGAATGGCATTGAAATTTGTATAATATCATATATGAAATGAGTCGCCAGTCCAGGTTCGATTCACGATACTGGATGCTTGGGGCTGGTGCACTGGGACAACCTAGAGGGATGGTATGGGGAGGGAGGAGGGTTCAGGATGGGGAACACATGTATACCTGTGGCAGATTCATTTTTATATATGGCAAAACCAATACAATATTGTAAAGTTAAATAAAATAAAATTTAATTTAAAAAAATTGGGGTATACAATTCAAGCCATGCTTAGAGTGAAGTCTAAAGTTCTAAATACACAAGTGAATAAAGAAGAGCTGTAAACTAATAATTTAAGTATCCACCTCACAATGTCTAAAAAGCAACAATAAATTAATCCCCATTTCATCTCCATAAATAGAAGGAAAGAAATAACAAAGGGAAGACCTCAATTGAATACAAAGCAGTCATGAAATAAATTTAACAAAGTATGTTCTTAAAAAATAAAATTAATAGATCCCAGCAAGACTTTAAGAGAGAGAGAAAGAGAAGGATCAAAGTATTAAAATCAGAAATGAAAACAGAACACCAGAAGAGATCCTACAAACACTACAAATGGAACAGAAGGGTGTAAGAGAAAAAAACTACAGATCAAAAAATGTATCACTGCAGAAGAAATCCTTCTGAAAAATACAACTTAGCAAAACTTAAGAAATAATATCCCCTATCTAAGAAAATAATAAATCTACTATTAAAAACCTCTCCACAACCAAAAGCAAAAGAAGCCAAATATAAGAGTATGCATTGTATAATTCTATAGTGGTGAAGTTCCACAATAAATAAAGCTAATCTATCATAACAGAAGGCAGAATCCACAGACAAGTCCGTG
Source organism: Bos grunniens (assembly GCF_055505025.1). Classification (NCBI taxonomy): domain Eukaryota; kingdom Metazoa; phylum Chordata; class Mammalia; order Artiodactyla; family Bovidae; genus Bos; species Bos grunniens. Next base: position 33,964,725 of record NC_141187.1, read on the forward strand.
CATTTTCATAACGTCCTACTTCTTGACCTTCATGGTGGCTGCGTGACAGCATTCCCTTCGGAAAAATTCACTAAGACCTAAACTTGGAATTTACAGACCTTTATGAATATACATCATACTTCACTGAATACAAGTTACTTCAGAAAACTTAGGTACAGAAGATAACAGAGGAGGAAATCTAAATGACTGGGTGGCAATGACTTGTTAGATACTACACTAAAGACACAGTCCGTGAAAGGTATCATCGATTAGTTGGACTTCATTAAAATTTAAAATTGCTGTATATTTAGCAAGGGGGAAGGGGAAGATAAATTGAGAGATTGGGATGGACACATACCCGCTACCATATATTGGGTTGACCAAAAAGTCCCTTTGGGTTTTTCCATAACATCTTACAGAAAGCCCTGAACAAACTTTTTGACCAACCCTGTATAGAACAGATAACTATAGGAGAAATTAAGAAAGGACACCACCATGGGTAAAAGTGATAACTGGCAGGCAGCTGCTGTTTAACTCAGGGAGCCCAGCCTGGCATCCTGTGACAATCTAGAGGGGTGGAGTGGTGATGGAGGGAGGCTTAAAAGGGAGGGGAAATGTATATAATTTTGACTGATTCACGCTGATACACGGCAGAGACAACCACAACATTGCAGAACAATTATACTCCAATTGATAAAAATCACCCATTTATAAAAAAAAAGTTAATAAGAACCTACTCTACAGTACATGGAACTCTACTCAACACATAAAACTGCAAATGCCTACAACCAAATGCAAGGACACCCACCATTCTATTCAATCCTTAATCAGAAACTTTCCTTTAAAAAGGAATAAATAATAACAATACTACTTTTCTCTAGAAATAGAACTATCACACCCTAAGTAATGAAAGCAATAAAAGGTGAGGCTCCTAAGTTAGAATAAAGGTAAGTAAAGTCATGTTTGATCATTTATTTTAAATGAAAAAAGCAGGATTAAAGGTAAAAGAGGACTAAAGGCTCAAACACAAGACTGTCTGGTTAAAGTATTTTTTTCTCTAATTCTAGACTAAGTTCTACTAAGTTCTTTCTCGACAAAATGTTTTGTTTCAGCTTCCTAGGCATCCACAAATTATAAATACATTCTATTTCCTCTTTTAAGAAATACCCTTGCTAAGTGCTAATGGAATGAAAGGCATAAATGAGGTCAGTTACTGTTCAGTTTTTCAAAAATAAAAGAACTGAATTCATTTTTGATAAAAAGTCCTCCACTTTGGCAGACTTCAGAAATGGGGTCTTAGCAACAAGAATAAATTGAGAGTGGTTGGCAGCCAAAATCTTAGGAAAAACAAAAAAAATTCACCTGCCTTGTATTTCCTGAAGTTAGTTACTAAATAGCGCCATGGAAGAAGCTGATCATCGAGAAAACATTTCCCCCACTAAGAAAGGACAGAAGAGACTTTTTAACTTCTGGCAAAAACTATTCAATCCTGCCCCCCAAATAAAGCCACACAGCCTTCAGAGCTATGAATTAAAACAAAATTTATCACCAACAGCTTTCATCTGGAGACTTTACTGGATGAATAACCCTTCCTGTAATTTATTTTTGTTTTAGTTTGTGTCAAATTTAGAAGGAAAAAAGGTCTAATTTTTATTTCTCCTTTCAAAATGGAAACCATTATAGCTCCCTCTGCTTCAAAATATTTATGACTAATAAAAAGTAACTATAAAATGTTTAGAATTTTAATTTGGAATCAGAAGTTATTAACTCACAAAGACAGGAAATTAAATTTGACATTGCTGTTTTACCCCATTAATCAGGCATGTACTTAAAACTCTATGACAGTAACATGCATGCATGCATACTGAGTCGCTTCAGTCATGTCTGACTCTTTGCAACCCTGGAGACTGTAGCCCACCAGGCTCCTCTGTCCATGAGGATTCTCCAGGCAAGAATACTGGGGTGGGTTGCCATGCCCTCCTCCAGGGGATCTATCTTCCTGACCTAGGGATCAAACCTGCGTCTCTTAGGTCTCCTGCATTGGCAGGCGGTTCTTTACCACTAGTGCCACCCAATTACATATAAAACTCTAAAACTTTAATATCCTAGAATTTGTGTGATTCACATGGTAAGGAAAAAATGGTTTAAAGTTGGTCCTTGTTGATTCAGTTCAGTTCAGTTGCTCAGTTGTGTCCGACTCTTTGCAACCTCATGGACTGCAGCACACCAGGCCTCCTTATCCATCACCAACTCCCGGAGTTTACTCAAACTCATGTCCATTGAGTCAGTGATGCCACCCAACCATCTCATCCTCTGTTGTCCCCTTCTCCTTGTTGACTGAAAGCATAATATTGGTAATTTTACAAAATTCTGCCCATGGAGTTCTAGCAACATGATCAGGGAAACAAATGACTCTTTCTTGGCTGTTAGAAAGCATATAGATTTGAACACTGTAGATGTCAGAACACAGGTGAAAGTTAAAATCTTTAGATTTCTACTAATTTCAATGGCTTCCCTGGAGAGTTCAGAAACACCAAGAAAACTAACTAAATAAAAAAAATATGAGACTTCCCTGGGGGTTCAGTGGTTAAGAATCCTCCTGCCAATATAGGGGGCACAGGTTCCATTCCTGGTCCAGGAAGATCCCAAATATCATGGAGGAACTAAACCCGTGTGCCACAACTGAGCCCACACACCTAGAACCCGTGCTCCAAAGCAAGAGAAGCCACCACAGTGCAAAGCTTGCACACTGCAACACAGGTAGCCCCTGCTCAACAACTAGAGAAAGCCTGCATGCAGCAATGAAGACCTAGCACAGCCAAAAATAAACAAAACAAATAATAAAATATTTTTTAAGATAAATAAAACATGATGGAGTATTTCCATTTCAAAGATAAAGTTGAGAGGAAGAGATTGAAGAACTAGGAATATAGGAATAAAAGACTAGTGGGAAAAAACAGTCAATACACTTAACTTTTGAATGCCCTAAAATCTAAATCTATGCAGTTTTAAAAATATTGTTTTACACTTTGTAAACATAAAGATATCAGTTAAATATGGCTAAATCATGACTCTAAAGAAAAGTACTTTCTGTTGTATAGCTGTCACACAGAAACCTGGCATCTTTAAATATCAAAGTGCTTAAGAAAATATATCGACGTGCTGTGGAATAAGCCAATGTTTTCCAAATCTCATACACAAATATTTCCTTCTACTTCCATAGGAAATGGAGACAGCCAAATCAGAAAATCCAAAAGACAGTAGAAGAGACTGACTGACTGATCACTCATGAACAATCAGTCTGAACAATCAGTACTAGGTAGAACTCTGTAAGCTTTTCCAAATTATGTAAACACAGCTTCCTGATCCATAAAAGGAGAGCAACATTTGCACTATTTAACTTCACAAGGCTACTCTATGAGTCAAATGTGGCAGTAAAAGTTAACATGTATTGAGTGCACAGTATGTGACACGGTGCATTGCTATTCCTACGGCTTTTATGTGTATTCTCATTTAATCTTTAAAACACTCTTTTGTGGGAGGTGCTATTATTATTTTAGAGAAATCTGAGGCATAGAGAAGTTAGGTAATTTGTCCAAGGAAACTCAGATGAAAAGTGGAGAAGCTCAGATTTGAACCCACGTATTCTGACTCTAAAACCCACTGATATACACTGAAATATGAAGGATCTACCCTGCCCTCAAATGTAAGCAGCATTTCTAGAATCCATTTGTCTTGTCTTATTCAGATCAAATCAGAGCCACCACCAGATGGTCAGCAAAAAAACAACTTGGGTGCGTCAGGTCAACATTTCCAAAAGCAAAACATTTCAAGACAGGATTCTAAATCATCTTTAAACAAAATAATCCAATTTAGAATAAAGTGAGGGGAGGAAATCAGGACAGACATTCCTGACGAGGCTAAAATCATAAAATCGAGGGGAACGGGGAACGGTAACCAGGGAGACTGGAACACAGAGCTTGTGACATTTAGAGAAGGAAAGTGTGTGAAACGAGTGGAGAGAGAAGAGCTCTGTTTCCCAAAACACTCCACTTTAATCCAAAAAGTCATCAGATCCAAAGCATTAGTCAGGAGGCGATGACCGCAACACCCTGGTTCAGACACCAGGTCAGTCCAGAGGACTCAACACAGAGCTAGTTAATAAAGTGCAGTAAGCATAGGGAGTCTCAAGCCTTTTCTACCATGACCCACATACAGAAAGAGATTTGACATTGTGGTACAGGAAGCTCATACCAAAATAAGCACATAGACATATAAGCAAAAACTAAAACCCCAGTTTTCCTAAACAATGCGCTCTGATATTTTCTATTGTGTTCCATTTCTTCTTTTTATTAAAATGCTTACCAGGTCTTGACCTACAGTCTGAAAACACACAGGACTAGGAGGCCAAGAGGAAGCTGGGGAACTGGCTGGCCCTGCAACTGGGATAAGAAGAGCTCATGAATGCGTGTGGTCCATTCGCTGCCCTGTGGGGCTCCTGCAGAGCACGATGAGCAGGGCATCCAGCATTGGAAGCACTGCCAGTACACACGACCCCCCTCCTACTAAATCATACTTCAACCTCCTCCACCAGCAGCCCCTTAACAACAGAAGGCTGCTTGTCCTCTGAGCACAAGCCTGACGGGGAGGCTGAGCTGTAAATATCAGGGCTTTGCTGCATCAACATTCATATCACAATGCAAGGAGCCAAGCTTCCGCTCTGAGAATTTCCAAATAAGGCCCTGAGAGGATGGTTCAGGTGCAAAAATCGAATTCTACTTGGTACTTAAATTCCTCAGCATTCTAGGCTGCCAAACCGCCTTGTGTTTCTTTGCATTTCCTTGTAAATAATCTTCCCAGGCTTGGCCTCTTTTACAGACTAAACAATTCAACTGCACACTCCTCCCCCCATGCTTTTTTATTGTTTTTCAGTGAAAAGCTCAGAAACAAAAGTCATGACCATTTTCCCCTATTTTGAAGTCTCTATAAATATTTTACATTCAGTTGGATTTCTTGTGGACTCCCCATCCAGGAGCAGAAAAGCTACCAATCATCTTTAGGTATTTAGCTTGGATGGAAGAAAAAAAAAAAAGCCTGTAAAGAATTTGTGTTCAGGAGGCTCAGTCCAAAGAATGAAAAAAAGGTGGGGAATACAGGTGCTGGCAGTTGTCCAAGAGCTCTGGCCAAACATAGCAACGAAGGAATCTAGAAGGGGCAGAAACACAGAAAGCCTTAGTTTGAGAAAATATTTTCAGGAGTGTCAAGGCTTGAGTGTAAGTGAGCAGAAAACACCCTGGAGAGTCGGCATCTATGTGTGAAGCTCTGGAAAACATGCTTGGAATGATTCTTGGTTCTCACACCTGGGAATGCAGGTAGGAGAAAGATGTACAAGGATCAGGTCACACAGGTAGGGAAGTGGAGGAAAAGGCGGGGACACGTCATCTCTCCACACCGGTTCTGACTCTGCACAAAAGAATCTTGATAAACTTCACCATGGTTTTCAACTCCAATTTAAAAGTGACAAAAAAAGGAAGTCTATTATGAAGTGAAATTCAGTTTAAAGAAAGTATTTATTGATTGCATATAAGGTCTTGGGCTAGGTGTGGTGTGTCTTAGGAGATTACAAGAGAATGATGGACAAGGAGGAGGAATGAGAAGTAAGGCTGGTACAGAGACATCCATATCTAATTCCAGTGCAACAGAAGGAAGGAACTGCTATCTCAGGAGTTCAAACTCAAGATGAGGAGTCAACAGATAAGGCTGTCCAGGAGGGCTGCGCCTCAGGGCATACGAGGCACACCACAGGAAGACGAAGAGCCCCAGACTCATTCTTCCCCTAAAAGCATCTGCCTACAAAGCGGGAGACCCGGGTTCCATCCCTGGGTAAGATCCCCTGGAGAAAGAAATGGCACCCCACTCCAGTACTCTTGCCTGGAAAATCCCATGGACAGAGAAGCCGGGTACGCTACAATACATGGGGTTGCAAAGACTCAGACACGATGGAGTGACTTCACTTTCAGCCTCCCAAGCCCAAATAATTTGAAAGATCTTTGGGGTCTCTCTTCTTTCCCTAAATATATTTTTGGGGTTCACCCATGTCACAGCAGGACCAGCACCTCGTTCTCCTGTGCTGTGGAGCAGGGTTCCACGGTACAGATACACCACATTCTGTTTATCCCCCCACCAGGGATAAGCATTTAGTTTTCCACTTTGGGGCAACCATGAACTTCTATTAACACTCATTCACTAGTGTTTGAGTGGACATTCATTTCGTCTCTCTTGGGGACCACCTAAGAGTTAAATTGCTGGGTCATAGAGTAAATTTGTGTTTGACTTTTGGCTAACCAGCACCTGAAGAGACTGCCCCATTGTACACTCACACCAGTAATGCATAAGTTCCCATTTTCCACATCTTTTCCAACACTTATTTTGATGATAGCTCAACTACTGGTTGTGAGGTGATATCTCAGTATGGTTTGAGTTTGCATTTCCCTGATGACCAAGGAGTGTCCCTTACTACACTCTGGATTTCACATTCCTAGCGACCAGCACTTAATAATCATTGATTCTGTCCAGTCAGGAGACAAACATGATTGAGTTCCTTCCATCCTAAAAACAAAAGCAAAACAGCCCTACTGTCTATAAAAGGTGATCTACATGGTTTTAGTCACCTCTTGGTAGCATTTGACTAGTAGAGAGAACACTTGTTTTTCCTAAAGAAAATACTAAAACCCCAGAGAAACTCCTGTTACAGAGTTACGTTTCCAGTATTTTCAGCTTTGCCTTTTACACCTATGAGAGTGTCTTTCATGTGATCTAGTTTTCCAATTTAGTCTCAACCTTCCTTTAGATTCACTATTTCAGGTGCTAGGAAGTTCCTCTTCAAATGTTTCCTTGGATGCCACATGGGTATCTTTTTCAATGAAGAACAATGTCAGTAACAGGAACAAAAATACAGAACTGAGTGTCTATACCAGGATCTTCAGCTCAGTTTAATAATTAACCCTCATCAAATATATAACATCCCGAGATGAAAGGCCCTTAGTCAACAATGCTGGAAAACATCTGTAATAAATACACAATGAAAACAAAGTATCCCCTCTAGAGATAAAGCTACTCCTTCTTAAATCTCATCCATCAGTGTTCTCCTACTGAGAATTCAAACTCTCAGGCTTCACTTTCTAAAGCTACTCACTCTTCCCTCTACTCATGCAAACATCTTCTAATAAAACCTTCTTTTGCCTCCTCATGAAATCTAGTCCTTCAACTCCTCTCTATTCTCACACTCAAATCTCATTAAAAATTAAAAGACATCTGTGATAGGCAGAACTGTAAGCTGGTCCTCAAGATTCCTATCCCTGGCAAATACATCCTACATAATTTAAGTGTGTGGGGTAGACCAAAGAACATGATGGGTTATCACAAATCTAAAAAGAAATGATACAAGTGAACTTACAAAACCGAAAGAGACTAAGACATAGAGAAAGAATTTATGGTTGCTGGGAAGGATAGAAGGAAGGGACAATTAGGGAGTTTGGGATGGACATGTACACACTGCTGTATTTAAAATGGATAATGTATAACAAACCACTACAATATTGTTAAGTAATTAGCCTCCAATTAAATTTTTAAAAACTAAAAAAATTAAAAATTAAAATGGATAAGCAACAAGGACTGACTATATAGCACAGGGAATTCTGCTTAATGTTATGTGGCAGCCTGGATGGGATGGGAGTTTGGGAGAGAATGGATACATGTATATGTATGGCTAAGTCCCTTTGCTGTTCACCTGAAATTATCACAACATTGTTAATCGGTTATACCCCATTACAAAATAAGTAACTGGGCAAAAAAGGAATATGGTAGGATATCACATTGTGATTAGGTTACTAATCAGTCCACTCTGAATTAATCAAGAAGGAGACTGTCTTGGAGGAGTCTGACTCAAACAGGTGACCTGTCTACAAGAAAGTGAAGCATCAGAGAGCTGTGCTTCTGCTGGCCTGGAATGCAAGGCAGACAGTAAAGTTGGGAGAGGAGGGGACCACGTGGTGGGGACGTGAGCACAGTCTTCAGGCACGGGAAGTGCTCCCTGACTGGCAAGGAGCAATAAAATGATGACCTAGTCCTACAGCCTCAGGAATTTAATTCTGCCAACAACCAGTGAGCCTGAGAAGACCCCAGATCAAATAAACCCCAGCTGACTTGACTTCAGTCTCATGATACTGAGTAGAGAACCCAGTCAACCTGTACCCAGACTGACCCAAAGACACTGTGTGATAATAAATCTATGTAATCTTAAATTGCCATGTTTGTGGTAATTTGCTACCCAGCAAGAAAAAGTCAATACGATCGTTTAAAAAATAATATCCTCCTTTCCACTTGGATCAATTCCTAAAACTGTTTGTCAGCTGATACAATCATATTGGGTCGGCCAAAAAGCTCATTTGGGTTTTTCTGTAAGATCATACAGGAGCGTGAGTATTTTCACCAGAGGCTGGAAAAAATTTAAGCCAACAAGAGCATTTATAATATAATTACAACTAAGACACACTATTCACAGGCATGGCTAAATGAAAACTCCCTAATCCTCTTACAGTTCTGGCATCAACAGTCATGTAAATGCTACAGTACCTCGATCCTCCAGTGGGTTGCCAGCAAGGTTAATCGTGTGCAGCCCCGAAGTGGGATTATGTGCTAGAGCACTGGCCAGTTTTTGTGCAAAATCTCTGCAAGTAAACAAACATTAAGACACAATGTGTAAAACGACTCAATTAGAAAATTTAATGCTAGAATAGCTACAGTGAAATTTAAAAAAAGGAGGAGCCTTTACAGTATTAACCTATATATCATATTTGTTAAGAACCAATCTTTACAATTAATCTATGTATCATATTTGTTAAGAATCAATCTATGTTCATGAGTACATTTCCTCATTAGAGCATCCATAAAGTCATAGCCAGAATATGGTTCATCTTGACCAGTCCGAACCTCATTCCAAAGAAAAATGTATAATTGCTCCTTTAAAGACACATTAAAGAATGCTATTAATAGTACTTTTGGCCCTTCTGTGACTTAAATCCTGAACTGAATTGTTTTTCACGAAAATCACAATAGGCTATTCCCTATATCAGTTTTAATTTCATGCAATACTCAGGAAGGCAGAAGTGACTGCCCTAATTGTTGTTGAATTTGAAGGCTATATTTGCTAGCACTATATTTGCAGTTCAGTTCAGTTGTTCAGTCATGTCCGACTCTTTACAACTGCATGGACTGCAGCATGTCAATTGTCCATCACCAACTCCCAGTTTGCTCAAACTCATGTCCAACAAGTCAGTGATGCCATCCAATCACCTCATAGTCAAAAGCACTATTTTAGGTGTGTTTAACTTAAAATAATGTGTTAGGTGCTATGACTATGAAACTGCCAAGCCTCCTCACTTAGTAGCAGTGACGTCTTTACTCCAGCGGGTTCAAAGTCCCATGCCCCTAGTAAGGCTTGGGTATTGTTACTGAACCACACTAGATGAAGATTATTTAAGTGTGAATTTGAAAAGGGAGAGAAATGGCTGAAACAGATCAAAGCCAAACAGTAACATCCTATGAAATGCGCCATTACTATGCCTATGATTTATGAGTAATGGTACTAGTAAAAGTTAACACATAGCATCTCTAATATGAAAGATTTTGAAACTTTTCTAAACACTTTCCTTGTATTAATTCATTTATCCTTACAACCATTATTCTACAAAGTAAACACTACTATCACCAACTTAAAAATGAAGAGACTGAGGTACAGAGAACTGAACCAACTTGCCCAAAGACATGAGGCATCTGACCCAAGGGTCCATGCTCTTAAGCATTATCCTTATATACCCTCAAAGATACCATGTGACACACCACAAAAGAAGGTAAAATCCTTGAACTTTGTAATAATGATGGGGATCACAGGGACTTTTTTTTAAGACGAGAAAACACTATACAGGTGATATCATTAAGTTTTTTCTCAAAACCATGTATTAATTATAGAAGAAAGGCCAAAATGTTTTACAGCAACACATTCATACATTCAGGAAAATACTCACGTTCTAAGTCCAGCATTTTCCAACACCAATTCTTCCAGTCGATTGGACCTGCTCACCACCCTCAAGATCTGTTCACAGACATCAGTGGACTGTAACAGAAAATATTCTTTGACCATATCGTAAGTCAGAATACGACCGCACTTCACCATCATAAATCCTTGCAGCTACAAAGCTTTCAATAAATCATTCATCCAATCAACAACCTATGAGTTGACAACTACTCCTACACATCCTGCTGATGAAGATTCAGGGAACAAAACAACATAAAGGAAAAAGTCCCTGACTCCCACAAAGATACCACCCAGAAGGCAATCAGACAAGAAGGAAATACACAATTATGACAGGAAAATAGGCATGTTGGCAGTGCTACAAGCACACAGATTTCATGCAATCCTGGGAAAACCAAAAGAAATCCCCAAGAAAGTGATACCCAAAATAAAAACCAAAGACTGAGTGGTAGTGATGATGGTGATGAGGCTGATGATGAAACTCTACTTTCTGAGTTCTTGTCATGTGCCAGGCCCTGAGCTAAGCCCTCTATGTGCATTTCATTAAAAGCTGTTAATTATCATTCTTTTTATAGATAACATTTAAAGATCTAATGTACTTTAAAAGAGAGGCTGAATAACCACTTGATAAATGTTAGGTGTTACAATGTTGCTACTAGTAAGTAATCTCTAAACTAAGGTAAGGAATAAGAAAGACTTTAATAATTAATCATCTCGTGTTAATAAAGCTCATGTTTTAAAAAATTATGTAGTCATAAACTCACGTCTTTCAAAATATTTTAAATGCTTAGGATATAATGTTAAATGAAAATACATAATTAAAATGAAGTGTTTAATAAAGATTACAGCAATTGAAATGGCTAATATATGCAGCCAAAAAGTCTTGAGGGGACTATGAGAAATCAAGAGTTGTGCCCTGGTAGAACTGTGCATAATTTTTTCTTTTAAATTTTTACCTATTAATGCTTTATATTTATTTATATCCTGCCTTATTCCAAAACTAAACTTAAGGTAGCTCCTGACCTTAAAATTATTCAGACATTGAAAAGTGATTTTTAAATGTCATCATAACTTAAGGTCTCTTTAAATCTTTTATGTTATTAAAAGAGAGAGAGAAATCATTTTGTGTGGTATAGCATACAATAGAGCAGTTTCTTTTCTTGAAATAGTACATAAAATATTATAGTTCTTTATCAGATCATGAATATCCAACTGGCTTAACCATTGTTGGAAAAGTATAAAATGTAGCACAAATTCTCCAGTCAAGTAGCCTTTAGAAAAATGACTTGGAAAACCACCAAGAGGCACAGAATTTAAAGCTTTTATAATTCTCGTGTCCTGCTTGATTCCTCTGGGTTTATAATGCTGCCTTCATACTATTCCTGGGTTTCTAATGTGACCCACAGATTGATGAGGGGAGAGGAAAATTAATTTCAAGTGACCCAATGCCTGCAATTTATATTGTGCTGACGGTGGTGATTTTCAAAATGCTGACCCCTTATTAGTACCATTCTTCGCCTTACAATATACAACTAGAGGAAATGATCTTATTCTGTGTTATGATAAAAGGTGATTACTCAGACATGTTTTTGTGAAGATTATTCTAATTTCCAGAAATAATCCATAGTATCATCACCTTTCCAGGGCTACCTCAGAGCACCTAGAAAAGTAATTTACCAAAGCTGAGTTGTGAAGCAAGGCTTTCATCTACTCATTGGAAATTATTACTGTAATTAAAATTTATGAAAGAAAATGCAGGAAAAGTGTGTCCAACTTTTCTTCAACATGCCAGTAGGGAAGAGGTGTGATAAGTCGTTCATGATTACATTAATTTTGCTACCTTTTATTAAATGCCAACTACATGAAAAGTGTTATTTGCATATATTTGTTATATACAAATAATATACATGGATGGATATTTTAAAGAGATACACAAACTTGGAACCAAGAAAATGTTACCATTACAGTAGTCTTCCCTAAATGTCTTATTGCATGTTCAGCACTTTGTTTACAGATTTAAGGAAAAGTTTTTTTTTTTTAACAAGTTAATATGATAACTCTCTAAGAGCTTATATTTATTTTAAAATCAAATGTATAGCATGAAAACTGGAGAAATTACTATAAAATTACAAATGAACTAGTCCAAAATAAAACAAATACGGAAGTTTGAAACTGAGAGGAACCACATACCGTAGCTGGTCCAAGCACATAATTTTTAAAAGATTTTAAAAGACCTAATGATGCTCACTGACTTACCTAAATGATAAAAAAGAGAGTTGAGCAAAATCCCCATTCTACTGAGATTTTATGAGTCCAGAACCTTGGCCCTAATTGTGTATTTGGCATATCTTCAAAAACAAACAAAAACAAAAAACCCTCTATCCTTCTACTTAAATTTGGAATAGTGACTGCTAACAGACTTCATAAGATCAGCATAAAGCATGTAAGTCACATTTTTCCTGTGGGACAGTAAGCACAGGAGACTTCTGTTGTGCGAGAAGCAATTTTAATAACCCAGAGAATTCATATAACTTGAGACGTCCCTTCTTTTTACACTTTGTGTTTTAAAAAAGCTGAAGAAGGTGTAATGCATTCCTGTGCCTCAAATAAACCAAGTATTAGAAAATGTTTCAAGATTACATATTGCAATAGCCATCAAAGGCTATTATCATTCCTTTTTACCTTTGGGTAACAAACATGGAAAAACCGCTCATCTCTTTGAAAACTTGCAGAGAGATATCCCAAAGAGTATTTCTCATTTTTAAATACTAAGCATTAAAAATATACACATTTTCATTTTTGTGTTTAAATCTGTTAGTAGAAAAGCAGAGAAGGCAATAATCCTCAAATCCTGTCTTCCACTTCCCACCATCCCAGGGCATCCAAAAAAGCACACAAGCACGTACATGCTTTGTCTGGCCAAGACTGAAATAATTACGTGCGTGTTTTCTTTCCTAAACACCTAAGGCGTTTAAAAAAGAGATGCTGCCTGGGAGGAGTAACGATAGAACAGCAGCTCGAATGGCCTGATACCAGTGATTTCAGATAACTTCCAAAAGAGGGATGTCCACAACTTCCTCAGAGCTCTCTTGTGCCCCATTTTGAAAATCACGGGCTTAGGTGAACGTCTGAATGAGCCAGGAAAACTAACTTGGTAGCAAAGCATTGTTCTCTCTGATCCCACAATCCCCGGGCTAATCTACTTCTCATTCCTCGAATGGCTCCCCTCGCACACCTGCAATCTCTGTTGGCTCAGCCCTGCAAACGGTCCCCATCCCTGCAAACAGCAAATGAGAGGCTTCTGTTTCCAGGTCTCCCATCACAGCTGTCTGCTCACTCACTCCCTGGGGGTCACCATCCGTACTTCCATCATCACTGATCTGACACCCGCCTGTTTAGCTGATACAGTTTCCATAATTCATGCTCCCCCATTTGTTCACTTCTCAGCCTCTTTGCTAATCTGATTGTGAGGATGGCAATGACAGCTGACAGTTGTGAAATGCCTGGAGTACGTTAGACATTGTGTTAGAACTTCCATATAAATTATTTGGGCTTCCCAGGTGGCAAAGAGGTAAAGAATCTGCCTGCCAATGCAGAAGCAAGAAATACAGGTTCAATCCCAGGAAGTTTCCCTGAAGGAGGAAATGGCAACCCACTCCAGGACTCTTGCCTGGAAAATCCCATGGACAGAGAAGCCTGGCTGGCTATAGTCCGTGGAGTCACAGAATCAGACACAACTGAGCACCGCCACTATATATATATAATTTATATATGTAATAATAATTTATATATATATATTTATAAAATTTATAATTTTATATATTTTATATATATAAATAAAATTGACTCATCTCAATAACCTGCAAATGAGTTACATTGCTGTGTCCATTCATTCATTCAACAAAAGTCATTTGACATCTATTGATTAAACCAGCTTTTACTGAGTAGCTACTATGAGCCACGTACTTTGATAAAGCACTGAATGGAGATAAATAAGACATGAGTTCCAATTAGCTCCCAGTAACAGGGATATAGCAAACAGAGGCCCTGGAAGATCAAATAATGTATCCAAGGTCACATAGCCCTGTAATAAGAGTCCAAATCTGAAACCCAGATTTGTTTCTAAGCCCACATTCTTACTGTCAACCACATTGGCTCTTAATAATCCCCAAATGAGTTCCACCCAAGTTTATACCTATAACGCCCGCCTTAAGCCACTCACACCCCAGGCAAGTTCAGCAGACTGGCCACCAGAAAATCTCAACCTTCCACTTTCAAAAGATCCAGGTCTCAATCCAAATCTTATCTCTTCACTTGGAAATTTTTTTAATTTTTTTCAAATTTTTCAATTGGAAGATAATTGCTTTACAATGTTGTGTTGGTTTCTGCCATACAACAATGCGAATCAGTTATAACCATAAATATCTCCCCTCTCTCCTGAGACTCCCTCCCACCACCACCACCCCCAACTTACCCCTCTAGGTCATCACAGAGCCCCAGGTTGAGCTCCCTGTGTTATATGGCAACTTCACACTAGCTATCTATTTTACACATGGTAATATATATATGTCAAAGCTACTTTCTCAACTCATCCCATCCTCCTTCCACCCACCCCCACTATATCTACAAAACCTTTGCGTCTGCATCTCCATTCCTTCAAAACTACAGTGAACTATCACCTCACCCCAGTCACAATGGCCATTATCAAAAAATCTACAAACAACAAATGCTAGAGAGGACGTGGAGAAAGGGGAGCCCTCTCGCACTGTTGGTGGGAATGTAAATTGATACAGTCACTATGCAGAACACTATGGAGATTCCTTTAAAAACTAGGAATAAAACTGCCATCTGACCCAGCAATCCCACTACTGGGCATATGCCACCCTGAAAAAACCATAATTCAAAAAGATACATGTACCTGAATGTTCACTGCAGCACTATTTACAACAGCCAGAACATGGAAGCAACCTAGATGCCCATCACTCAGAAAAGCTTAACCCCCTAGTTTCTATCACCTCTGAAAGTTGGAGACTTAATGTTAAGAGTCTCCATTAAAACATCTAAATTATCTCCCATGCTCAAATGAAGCAGCAGAAACCTAACTCATGGATAAGCTTCTGTCCAAATGGCTGCTTTGAAATTGTGGGGACAAAAAAAAAAAAACCAGCCCAACAGAGCATCTTATTTCTACTAATAAAACAGACCAAAACTTTGGCTCCCCCATGTCTTATAAAAACTAACAGATTTCACTTTGATTTCATTTTGCTTACATGTAAATCTGCCCAAAACCTCATCTAGAAAATTAATGTTAGCTATCAAAGCTCCAGACCAACTCTACCTTGGTAATGTTTTCCTAAATTCTCAGGAAGGGAAGCTTTGTGGAGATGGAATGCAAGATAGGAACATAAAATCTGTTATTTGCAGCTGTGCAAATGTAACTTTAATAGTTTTTGCCAGTGGAATGAGGGTATACAGACAGCTCCACTAAATGTGCCTTTCTGTTCATCATCTAAAATTGCCTGAAGCAGCTGAAAACACGAGGAAGTACTTTTCTGAAGCATCTCCCATTACAAACTTTGTAAAATGTTCTGCAGATCATTTATAGGAACATATTTCCCTAGAAATAACATGTATTCAGCTCACCAATATCGTTGAAAAACAAATATGTATCTGTTTTTTGTTTTTTATAATTTTCAGGTTTTTGAAATTCAGCAAAGCTAAGCAACATCTTCAATTACTTACCAGTTTTAGATCCTTAGAGGACAGCTTAGTGAACCACTGATTGTATTCCAGAGCAGCAATTATAGGTATTAAGTCCCTAGAAGTGGAAATAACAAAATATATGAACATCTCTTACAATAGCCATATTGATGTCTGATTTTTAATCCATAACATCAAAGTCCACTTGTTAATTTCTATTATTTACAAGCACAACATTCAGCTAAACCTATTGCAACCCCTAAACAATAATTACATACTTTAGGACAGACCTTCAGAATGATATAAACAGAATTCCTTAAAGTTGAAGATAAATTACCTCTATGGACTCTCATTTCTATTTCCAAAGGAAAAGAGGTTGGTAGCAGTGTTTGCTTAGAGACCCTCCTTGCTCTAAGAGATAGCTTATGTCTAATTCCATACTGCTGCTGCTAAGTTGCTTCAGTCGCATCTGACTCTCTTCGACCCCATAGACAGCAGCCCACCAGGCTCCCCTGTCCCTGAGATTCTCCAAGCAAAAACGCAGGAGTGGGTTGCCATTTCCTTCTCCAATGCATGAAAGTGAAAAGTGAAAGTGAAGTCGCTCAGTCATGTCCAACACTTAGCGACCCCATGGACTGCAGCCCACCAGGCTCCTCCGTCCATGGGATTTTCCAGTCAAGAGTACTGGAGTGGGTTGCCATTCCTTCTCCCAATTCCATACTAACAACTCTTATTTCTTTACATTGCTCCTTCATAAATCCTTCATCAAGTATATCATATGCTCTCTGGCTAGAGGAGTTTATATGGCAAGCAAGGACAGTACCAGTCTTAAAATAAGTCACATCAGATGGGATCCCCAATGCTTATTAGCAAGCATCCTACAACCATTTGGTATCTTTCTTGCAGTTCTTAGTACTGATTATACACATGAGATAGCCCAAGTGTTTTTCTGTCGCTTGGGTTTTTGCTTTTTTGTCTTACGCTTCATACAAGTTCTTCAGCCATGGAGTGAAGCTATTCGAGTCAGAGATCAGCCACCACACTATCATTCCAGCCTGACCTCTACACAACATGCCCCTCACTCATGCTCAAGCCAAAAAGCAGACAATTCACTACTCAAAACATATCATGCAGTTTCACAATCAGAATTATCTTTTCCTGCTGTGTTCAGCTATGAAAATCCATGTATCCTTCAATGCCTATATCATAATCCTCTCCTCTATAAGTTCCCTAGGTCACCACCACCAGCACATTATTTACACCTCTGTTTAGCATTTATTTTATTCTGTCTTATAGTATAGTTTGATGTTTAAACATCTATTCCTTATCACCCCAGGTTGTAAGTTCTTTGAAAGCCACGTCCCTGTCTTCTTTAGATTTTTGGCTACAGGGAAGCAATACCAATTTTATCCTCAGGGCATCACTAGTAGCAAATGCACAAATTTTTACTGAAACAGAAATGAAAGGCAGAAGGTGGAAAGAGAGCTGAAAAATCACTATTTTTTCAAACTTCAAGGTACCAGGCCCCATGATAGGCATTTTACATAGACCAACTCATTTAAATCTCAAAACAACCTTAGAAGGTTTTATTGTTTGCATTTTACAGATGAAGAAACAGATGCTAAGAGACCTACAGTGAAAATGTAGGTCCCTTTGGACACCACTACAGTCAAAACCCAGCTTCTAAAGCCCGTGTGTGTAGTTTCATCAGATTTGCTTTAAAAGGTGAAATGAGCATCCACAGGTGGTAAAAAAAAAAAAAAAAAAGCCAAAGAATTATGCCATCTTTTCCAGCAAAAAGCCACTTTATTAAACTTGCTAAGTTTTACATTAAAATAAACAAGTTTCAAATTAAAAAACAAGAACAACTGCCCTTGCCATAGTTGTTTTAGGGTCTCCACTCTCTCGTCTCTCTCCACCAACCAATCGCTCAGAACAAGTCTCGGCATTTCTCCCTGATGTCTAATGACAGTTGTAGCTTCTCTCAGAGTGAATTCCACCTTATAATACAGGGCCCTCAAAGCCCATGTTATCCGAGAGTCCTCTCCCTTACTTCATCACTCAGGAATGATAGCAAATCATTCTCACTGCATCTCCTTTTGTGGACTTAATGTCAAGTAGAGACTAGGCTTCAAAACCTCTTTATTGTGTGTTATGTCACCTGATGAGATTTCAAGTACAGCCGGCTTTTGTCATAATGAATTCATTTTCAGGAGTTAAAGGGCACATCATTAACAGGATCAGGTTTTACTTTAAGCAGTGGGTAGGCAGCATCATCCTACATATGACATGTAAAAACCTTGAAAATATTCTGTTACACTCAAAGTCAAATCCAATTCTTAATGACACAAGAAATGCTTGGAGTCCAAGATTCAATTTTAAAAATACACAGCATTCCAGGTGCATATTTGTGTGATCAGAGTCAATGAGCGTAACTGGTAAAAATGACATATAAAATAATAGACATAAATGCTCACAGACACATTTTTTCACCCCAGAAGAAAAATACAGCAAAATGTTATGCAGACACCTTGCCTGGGTGGTAGCATTAAAGATGATATGAATTTTTTTGAACACAAATCTTGTACTATATTTTCACATTTGTCTATAATGATCCATATTCATAACCTAAAGGAATTATAAAACTATGTCCTATGGATGGTATAAAACTTTGTTATAGCAAAAACTGTCTACAAAAATGATGGGACTCATGCGTGTTGGCGTGGTCTGCCCACAACGTTTCTCTAAATTATGTTAATGCCTAGGCTTCTTAATGTCAAAAATAAATTAGAAAAAGACAAATACACATCATAATTCATTCAATAAACATTTATTGAGTACTGCTGAGTCCTGGGTAGGGATATCAGGCTCTGAGGGTTAAGTGACGAATACGAGCAACTCTTTGTCTTTCAGTGGTGGAAAGACCTCGGCTATCTGCAGCACCACAGAAAAAGCGAGCGTGTTCCAAGTGCCCTAAGACCATTGGAGGACATGAATACTTCAGCCTGGAGCAAATGGGGAAGGGTCTGCAAGGTTTGAGAGATAGGGAGGAGCCAACCAGTCAGGGAAAGGGAAATAGAGCATTGTGAGTAATTAGGAAACAGGATGTGCAAAGTTGGGCTTCCCAGGTGGCTCAGCAATAAGGAATCTGCCTGCCAATGCAGGAGACACAGATTCAATCCCTGGGTCAGGAAGATGCCCGGGAGAAGGAAATGGCAACCCACTCCAGTATTCCTGCCTGGAAAATCCCATGGACAAAGAAGCCTGGGGGGCTACAGTCCATGGGGTCGCAAGAGTAGAACAGGACTGAGTGCCTAAACAACAACAACAACGTACAAAGGCACAGGAACCCGAAAATGCCCAGCAACTCCATTCATTTGTTCGATGAGTGCCACCCACTGTGCATGAATCACTGGACTGAGGCAACAATGAACATGGCAAAATGGTCCCTCCCCTTGTGATACTCACCACCTAGCACAGCTTAGCAAAAAATAAAAGCAACTATAATAGAGTGAAATAACCCCTCTGCTATAGAGCGAATATGCAGCCCTACGGTGCAAATAAGAGACACAATTATGAAAAGACTTCAGTCAGGAAAGATCCTTACAGGAAGTGAGCCTTCTAGATGAGAAACACATTACCATCCCAGAAGAGATGGTCATCAAAGCAAAGAATGGCTTAATCAAAGAGTTTTTAGATCTGACACCAAAAGCACGATCCATAAAAGAAAAAAATAAATCAACTGGACTTTATCAAAATCAAAAACTTTTACTCTGTAATAGATGCTATTAAAAGAAAGGTAAGATGACCGTATTCTGGGAGAAAATATTTGCAAATCTCATTTCTGACAAAGGACTTGTTGCTCAAAATGTATAAAGAACTCTTAGAAGTCCATAAAGAGAAACAACTCAAGTGTTTTAAAGGAGCAGAAAGATCGAAACAGATACTTCATCAAGCAAAATACACTGAGGGTAAATAAGCACATGCTGCTGCTGCTAAGTCGCTTCAGTCGTGTCCGACTGCGTAACCCCATAGATGGCAGCCCACCAGGCTCTGCCATCCCTGGGATTCTCCAGGCAAGAACACTGGAGTGGGTTGCCATTTCCTTCTCCAATGTATGAAAGTGAAAAGTGAAAGTGAAGTCGTTCAGTCGTGTCCGACTCTTAGCGACCCCACGGGCTGCAGCCCACCAGGCTCCTGTGTCCATGGGATTCTCCAGGCAAGAGTACTGGAGTGGGGTGCCATTGCCTTCTCCAAAAATAAGCACATGAAAGATGCTAAAAATTATTAGCCATTAGAGAAATGCAATTTAAAGCCAAAATAAGATGCCACCGGAAACCTACTGAATTGCTTTTTTTAAAAAAAAGTGACAATGTTAAGTGTTAACCAGGGTGCAGAGCAAATGAAACTTCATACACTGCTGTTGGGAAAGCAAATGGCACACTCAAGGTGGACAACAGTTTGACGACGTCTTATTATGAAATTTTATTTACACTTTTACCATTGTTGTTTAGTCACTAAGTCATGTCCAACTCTTTTGTGACCCCATAGACTGTAGCCCAACAGGCTCCTGTATCCATGGGATTTCTCAGGCAAGAATACTGGAGTGGGTTGCCATTTCCTTCTCCAGGGGATCTTCCAGACCCAGGGAATGAACCCACATCTCCTGCATGGGCACATGGATTCTTTACCACAGAACCACCTGTCCATGGGGTCACAAAGAGTCGCACACGACTTAGTGACTGAATGACAAAAATAAGACATACCATGATTCAGCAATCTCAATCCTGGGTATTCACCCAAGACAAATAAAGACTTTCGTTTATATAAAAATGTATGTATTATGGTTCATAACAGCTATATTCATAATTGTCAAACACTGGAAACAACACAGATGGAGATGTCCACCAGTGTCGCCATGTGACACCAGGTTAGACCAGGTAATCGTGTGACGGCTGCCAGCCCACTCTCCCTGTGCCTGTCTCCCTCACCCTCTGATTAGGTCCCACTTAAACAGAAAATACACAAGATGTAATATAACTAATTTCATTTCCGAGAGTTCATTTTCCAGGATGGCCTTCTTAGAGCACAGTTACAAGTGGGCACAGAAGCAAATCTTGGATAAAGACTCAATTTGCATTGACATGTTGTACTGATATCACTGCACTGCAGAGATTGTCGTCACACACAGCACAGGGGCAGCAGCTCAACCTCCGAAGCCGTAGAGGGTGCGTCCCTGCCGCTTTAGCGCGTAGACCACGTCCATGGCAGTGACCGTCTTGCGCTTGGCGTGCTCTGTGTAGGTGACCGCGTCCCGAATAACATTCTCCAGAAACACCTTCAACACGCCTCGGGTCTCCTCGTAAATGAGGCCAGAAATGCAAATGCACTGCAAAGAACTCCCTGGGTTTCCCTGACAGCGTCTGTGTTGCTCAGGACCAATCCTTTCCTATGTTTTCATTAAGTAGTGTTTATTACTACATAATGATTATATTTTATAATGTACTGATTATATTACATAACATAGAAAGTATTCCACACGCTTGGGCTGGTCGTCTTGACTGATTTTCTCATGGGGGGATGCGGTTAACAGCTTTTTACCATCAGTTTGCGCCTTCTATTTTGCATCCCACTATGTGATGCTAAAGCTGAAACTCCAGTACTTTGGCCACCTCATGCGAAGAGTTGACTCACTGGAAAAGACTCTGATGCTGGGAGGGATTGGGAGCAGGAGGAGAAGGGGACGACAGAGGATGAGATGGCTGGATGGCATCACCGACTTGATGGACATGAGTTTGAGTGAACTCCAGGAGTTGTTGATGGACAGGGAGGCCTGGTGTGCTGTGATTCATGGGGTCACAAAGAGTCAGATACGACTGAGTGACTGAACTGAACTGATGTTTTGCTTTGACCTCCTAATAGATTCTTCATTACCATGTGGCTTTTGATCTGAAGTTAGCCTTGAAGAGTTACAGCAGTTGAGGGAAGCCTCTGATGAGTACTGGCAACCTGGCAACAGTGTTTTCATGTATGATCTCATGTGACCCTTAAAGTGGGAGCAAAAACATTTTAAGACTGCAAATACTGAAAAGGAAGATCCAGTGTGAATATCCTTTGGGGTCATGGGGCTGAACTGTTTCTTAATACTCTGCTGAATTGAGACAAGACAGCTCCTATACCTTAACTTTTTCCTGATGTAAATGTACTACATACAGAGTTGGTGTGGTAGTGTTGTCAACCTAGCTACTAGCTGGGGTTGGTAATAAAAGTTGGGGTTCTTACTTCTCATTGCAGTTGACACCTCAAATTATCCAAACTTTCCCTTAAAACTCAAAAGAACCAAGTTTTTCACTTATATCTTTCTAGAATAAAATACCAGCATACAACTAACAAAACAGAAGCAACACAGAAAAGACCATAAAACAATCTCTGAACATCAAAGATTTTCTGTAATAAAAGGTTTTATAAGTCTAAAACTTTTCCTTTCAGTTAAGAAAACTAGTCACTTTATAGAGTTGCTTATTTAAAAACAGGGCAAGTCTTTAAGGAAATAAAAATAGCAAACATTCATTTAAACATTTTTATGTACTAGCATGTAC
This sequence comes from Bos grunniens, assembly GCF_055505025.1. Taxonomy (NCBI): domain Eukaryota; kingdom Metazoa; phylum Chordata; class Mammalia; order Artiodactyla; family Bovidae; genus Bos; species Bos grunniens. The sequence continues at coordinate 33,987,096 of NC_141187.1, forward strand.
ATACATTATGGAGAAGGCAATGGCACCCCACTCCAGTACTCTTGCCTGGAGAATCCATGGACAGAGGAGCCCGGTAGGCTGAAGTCCATGGGGTCGCTAAGAGTCGGGAACCACTGAGCGACTTCACTTTCACTTTTCATTTTCATGCATTGGAGAAGGAAATGGCAACCCACTCCAGTGTTCTTGCCTGGAGAATCCCAGGGATGGGGAAGCCTGGTGGGCTGCTGTCTATGGGGTCACACAGAGTCGGACACGACTGAAGCGACTTAGCAGCAGCAGCGGTACATTCATTAATAACCCCAGGAGGGAGGCGTTGTCATCCATTCCACAGATGGAGACCCACCCTCCTCTCCCAAGGCGCAGAAAGGTTAGAGAGCTGGTCACAAAGTTTAGTCTGGAAAGAGACAGGATTTCAGGCGGTGTGACCTATGACCTGATTATCTTAACCACTGTGCTATCATCTCACTAATAAGTCACTTACTTTCTATACTGTCAAAAGTCTTCAATCTACTCTACAGGGGAATCCAGGGTGGTTATATCCAGGGGTTTCCAGACCAAAAATTCCAAACCCCTTTCATCATATTTGGACAACCACTTAGCTCCTAATTTGAAAGCCGATCCTAAGACATATTCTGAGGTGATGTCTCAAAAAGACTGTGTTCTTGCTCCTCTGGACATCAAAAATAAACTCATATTTGAGGGCTACTAAAAGAAGTTAAAATGCAAAAACAAAGAAGCTGGCAAGCAATTCAGAGTCTCAATCACTTGCTAAATTTCTCTGCAATTCTCGATTCCGGATAATCTATTGAATTAGAATTTCTAATCTTTCTGATCTATATGACTTAGTAAGAATTTAATTTTTCCAGTTGTTATTTTGGGGCCAGATTTCCCTCCTTAGTCTTTCTTCCCCCCTGCCTGCCTCTCCTCGTTGAAACTATAAAAACCCTGTGACTTTTAAATAGTGTGAAAAGTCCAGGAGAGCATCAACAAACAAATTTGAAAGATGTCCAGCAAGCCCCAAAATAGATGTCAGAAAAGCACAAAGATAGAGAGTAAAAATCCAATGAACAACATCGTGATCATCTGTAGTGTATCCACACACCGCAGAATGGAAGAGCTCCCCCCAGGAAATCTTACAAATGTTTACAAGCTTGCAGGAGGTATTTCATGCAAGAATGCAGAGTCTGGCCACTCTCCTGCTTGCTGTGTGCACACAGTGAAATATGCTCTCTTCCAGAAAGGCTGGTAAAACTCAGAACTACAGACATATTTTCCCGATATATTCATTTGATAGTCTTTCTGGGGATAAGTTAGACTCTTTTCCTTTATATCTAGTTGAAAACTAGGAGTTAGAGAGTTTTAAAAAATTGTAGATGTCATGGAACACCAATCCTGCCTGATACTCTAATTTATATAGAAGTATGTCCTATAGATTATTAAATGATAAATTGGACCACTCACTGACTCTGTGAAGGACATGCCAATGTGAGACACTTTACAGATGAGGATAATGCCAGAGGCCTAAACCAGTAGCCTCTAAATTTTTTGACCATTCACTCCTAACTGGAAAGTATCAGGCTCACCAAAAACTTTGTTTGGGTTTTTCTGCAAGAAAAACCAAAATAAACTTTTTGGCCAACTCAGTATTTTGAGCACACATCTCCCCCAGATCTGTGTGTTTATCTATAAATTATATACATGCACTACTGTATTAATATATTAGTGTGTGTGTGTGCACTCAGTCACTTTAGTCACGTCTGACTCTCTGTGACCCTATGAACTGTAACCTGTCATAGTCTTCTATCCATGGGATTCTCCAGGCAAGAATACTGGAGTGGGTTGCCATTTCCTCCTCCTAGGGATCTTTCCATCCCAGAGATTGAACCCACATCTCCTGTGTCTCCTGCATTGCAAGCAGGTTCTTTATGCACTGAGCCAACTAGATGCTGCTGCTAAGTCACTTCAGTCGTGTCCGATTCTGTGCGACTCCAGAGATGGCAGCCCACCAAGCTCCCCCATCCCTGGGATTCTCCAGGCAAGAACACTGGAGTGGGTTGCCATTTCCTTCTCCAATGCATGAAAGTGAAAAGTGAAAGGGAAGTCGTTCAGTCATGTCCAACTCTTCGAGACCCCATGGACTGCAGCCTACCAGGCTCCTCTGTCCATGGGATTTTCCAGGCAAGAGTACTGGAGTGGGGTGCCATTGTCTTCTCCGAGCCATTTAGGGGGCTCATTAAAAAAAAAATACATGCACACACACAAAATAGAGAAGAACAAAATAAGCATAAAATATGTTCTACTACTTTCTCCACGCTCTTCTATATATCAACTGTGTTCACCACACAGTCCATCTGACCCAGGCTAGAGTCCACTGTTTTACAGAATTATTTATAGAAATGGAGAAGGAAATGGCAACCCACTCCAGTATTCTTGCCTGGAGAATCCCATGGATGGAGGAGCCTGGGGGGCTACAGTCCACGGGGTCGCAAAGAGTCGGACACGACTGAGCGATTTCACTCACTCATTCACTCAAGAATGGAAACAGAAGCTAAGGCTCTTCACACCTGATTCCACACTCCAAACAGCATTTCTTCCTTTTTTAAGTGAGAGCAAGAATAAAGACAAGGAGCTTAGATTAGGAAAGAATTAAACCAGTGCTTCAGGACAACCTTGCCAAACATTAATCCAAACTCTTCCGTGAAAGTCTCAGGCGCGTGAATGTCACCTTGATGAGTATAAAATATGACAACACAAAAACATGAATCTGAAAGGGATGAACTGCTGGCTGGGCTCTCATGAGCCAAGTTTAGGCTCAATGATGCATGTCGCTGAGTCTTTAGAGGATGGATAAGATTAGCTCCTCTGCAAAATCTTCAGGGAACAAGAAAAATCGATGTGGTTAAAGCTATATATTCTCTTCTCTTCAGCACCACTACCTCTACCCTCATCATTCCCTGCCGCTCCAAATTACAGTGTAATTACATTTTTAACATGTCAGCTCACAGACTGTTGACAGCACCCATGAGAAATGTATAACAAAGCCTTCTTCAATCTATGCGTCTTTTTGGCCCATTGATAACCTAACCTAGAACAAATTTTAAGAATGTGCTTAAAAAAAAATTTGGAAGCTATGAATAATAACTGAATGGACATTTTCCAAGCACTTTCTAATTCCTATTCTTCTCCAGAGACTAACTGGCTGGATTCGGCATGATCGCTGTCATCCTCACACTTGAATGCTTATTCAGCAACAATAGGGTCTCTGGTCCTACTTTTTTTTTTTTTTTAGGTAAATCCAAATTTTAATGGTATTAGACTTAAATAGCTGATGAATTCATCTTAAAATAGGAATAGGCTTATCCACAAAGGAGTCAATATACTGAAAGTCTGTTGGCTTAGTGCCCTTTTCTCCTGGGCAATGCTTGGATGGAAATTGCCAAAAGTGACTTCATGACTTTTTCCTGTAAAGGCTTCCACGACTAACCATCACTCAGTTGTGTCTGAGTCTTTGCGACACAACTGACCAAAAACTTTGTTTGGGTTTTTCTGTAAGAAAAACCAAAATAAACTTTTTGGCCAACTCAACATTTTGAGCACACATCTCCCCCAAATCTGTGTTTATCTATAAATTATATACATGCACTACTGTGCTAATATATTAGTGCGTGTGTGTGTGCTCAGTCACTTCAGTCACGTCTGACTCTTTGTGACCCTATGACCTGTAAGGGCTACAGAGAAGGGTAGCCATTCCCTTCTTCAGGGGATCTTCCCAACCCAGAGATCGAACCCAGGTATCTCACATTGCAGGCAGATTCTTTACCATCTGAGCCACAAAGGAAGCACAAGAATACTGGAGTGGGTAGCCCATCCATTCTCCAGCAGATCTTCCTGGCCCAGGAATCGAACCAGGGTCTCCTGAATTACAGGCAGATTTTTTACCAACTGAGCTATCAGCGAATCCCCATGACTGACCAGCTTACATCAAACTGAGACATTCTTTCTTTAGATATATTAATGCTCTAGATCAAATTCTACCCATGATATGGCCAGTAAAGTCTTGTTTCTTTGGGGACTTTTAATTTTTTTAAGTGCATATTTATAACACACAGGAATACTTTTAATGGGAAATTCCTTCAAGCCCTTTCAAAATTTCACTGTCCTTCCCAGAAATGTACACACATACATACTCACATGCGTATTTAGGTGTATAAGAAGTTCTACATTGGTTTCTTCCCTTAAAATTAAGTTCACATTTAGTTCTGATAGTTCTTTAGTTAGAATCAATTAATTCACTAATCAACTATAGCATTCAAGTTGCTTATAAATCTACCTTGAAGCTCCTGGGCAGACCATAAAGGGTCTGGTAAGGCAGGACACACAGGAAGAGAGAGGTTGGTCTACAGTGAAAAGAATGGACAGTATGGTGACTCGTAGGAAGCCTCAATATGATACATACGCTTCTTCTTGGTTCATGAGGCTCTATAAGTCAGGGGATACAACATGTATCAAAACACTGGGCATATGTCTGAAGATAAGCAGCTCCCGGGTGAGAACATTAATAAGGTCTCTGTGATGAGAATAATGACAAAGGCACCGCCCCGTCCCTAGACCCACACCTTCTTCCAAATCCATCTCCTAGGAGTGGTGATGGGGTCACATAGGGATTACTGTTTTCTCCATCTTGTGTTCCAGATGATAAAGCTGCCAATACCATGTTTGGTTTCCCCATTACAAGATCTGCAGCATTAACATCAGCACCACACACAACAACCAGACCTTCCACTTTGGATCTGAGCTGGTCCTAGAAAAAGCTATGAACTCCTGAGTGCAAAAAGACAATGACCTGGGTGGGTGAACTGAAAGAAACATACAGAATTTTATAGGAATCCAGACAGGATTCAGCCCTGGATTGGAGTAGGTAACATAGAGCAAAGCTGGCTGAAGAATGCCATGACAGGAATAATGATCAACTTGAGTATGGGAAAGAAGGTATTTGAGTAATCCGATGGACTTCTAAAGAATTAATCCCTTCAACCTCCCAGGATTCTGATCTACTCCCCAAGAGCAGTTCAGTTTCCCTTGAAAATCCTCCCTGAGCCACTGGTTTGATTTCAGAGCATTAAGTCATATAGTGTGAACAAGACAGAGAGAGCCCAGCCCTCATGAAACTTCCATTGTGGGAGCACTAATGATTTCAAGGACCCTTAAGAATGGATATTTCTACCTCTGATGACCAAATGCAATGGGGAGAAAGAATGGGATGAGAAAATAAAACTCTGAGTGATAGACAATCAGGAGAACATTCAGACTGATTATATGAAAGGTCTATGGCTTTCCAGAAGGAAGTCAGCTGAAATGATCAGGTTCAGGGACAGCTACATATAAAAGCATGCAGAATCTCACTTAAATAAATGTAAACTGTAAACAAAACTGCTTATTTGTATCTGAATTATGATCAAATAGAGATACATGGGAGCTGACGGCCACAGTGGAAAATTCATTGATACATTTGGTAACTACTGCCTGTATTTTCTAAAAAACTCCAGAACATGCAACCCATGTCATCTTTCCTCTTGCACCTCTAATTCCTCCACTCTTCTCCCTAACTCATACCCAAATGAGAAAAGTACCAACATGGCTTGTTGTAAAACCTCTCAAATGACCCATATCACACTCAAATTCTGCCATTATGAATTCTTCCTAACTACTGTGCCCTTTAAGTACAGACTGTTCCTTCATGAGTAAGCATGCTCATTCTAATATAGAGAAATGTTCATCCAACATAACTGGTTGCAACTTGGTTAGAAAAATACTGTTAAAACAGGCCATCTAACAGGACTGGGGGAGAAGGCAATGGCACCCCACTCCAGTACTCTTGCCTGGAAAACCCCATGGATGGAAGAGGTTGGTGGGCTGCAATCCATGAGGTCACTAAGAGTCGGGCACAACTGAGTGACTTCACTTTCACTTTTCACTTTCATGCATTGGAGAAGGAAATGGCAACCCACTCCACCGTTCTTGCTTGGAGAATCCCAGGGACAGGGGAGCCTGGTGGGCTGCCGTCTCTGGGGTCGCACAGAGTCAGACACGACTTGAGCAGTGGTCTCCATTTTTATTAAACAAGCTCGCTGTGGTTAAAAAGCTTTGAGAACTCTGAATTTTTAAGATTCAGTTATTATATACTAAATATATAATTGTGATTATGTATGTTATAAAACTAAGACAAGAAACTTTAAAAGGAGTCAACAATAATGTTTTTTGCAGCTCATCTTGCATATCCGTTGGTTATATACATCCCACATCAGAAGCCACTGATCTACAGCAGGAGTCAGCAAGCTACAGTCCACAACATGTATTTTTGCAAAGAAAGTTTTATTGAAACACAGTCACACTCATTCAGTTACAGTGTCTAGAACTGTTTCAAGCTACATCAGCTGTGATGCATAATTGTAATAGTGACTGTTTGCCTCAAAAAGCCTAAAACATTTACTATCTGGCCCTCTCTAGAAAATGTTTCCAGTTTCTAATTCAGAGTCTCAGCAACAAAAAAAAGTTCTTCAAGCCCTTAAGCAAGTAAGAAAAGTAGATGATGACTTGCGCTCAGTCATGTCTGACTCCTTGCAGCCCCACGGACTATAGCCCACCAGGCTCCTCTGTCCAAGGAATTTTCCAGGCAAGAATACTGGAGTGGTTTGCCCTTTCCTTCTGCAGGGGATCTTCCCAACCAAGGGATGGAACCCACATCTCTTGCACCTCCTGAACTGGCAGGAAGATTCTTTACCACTGTACCACCTGGGAAGTTCTATAGATTCATCCCATTAATGCAATATTTAGTGGTGAAATAAAAATTCTCCAGCTAAGGAATTAGGAAAAATCTACTCATAGGAAAATTCTAAGTTTTGACAAAGATTCTTGATGTGGATAGTACTCTACCTATTTCAAGCAACTGTATTTGGTAGCTTCTCCACATACAGTTTCTGGAGAAAGAAATGGCAAGCCACTCCAGTATTCTTGCCTGGAAAATTCCATGGACAGAGGAACCTGGCAGGCTACAGTCATTGGGGTCACAGAGAGTCGGACATGACCAAGCACACACTGCACAACAGTTAGATGTAGTTTAATCACCAAATTAAGCACAGGGGATTAACTGGAAAGTTTAGCACTGATGCTACGTATAATCTATTAACAGTGTAAAAATCATGAAGGATATAATAAACGAAAGCTGAAGTAACACCTCAGGCTGCCCTACATGTTTTTATTCCTACAGACTGGATGTTCTCCAAATATGGTCCATGGACCCCAGGAACCTCATGACTCACTCAGAGGTTCACAAGTTCAAAGAAACCTTCATACTAATACTAAAACAAATGTGTCCACTCCAACATGTTGACACTGCATGGATGGTGCGAAAGCAACGGTGGCGAAAGCTGCTGGTGCCTCAGCACAAACCAAGGCAGTAGCACCAAGCTGTGCTAGTTGTCTCTATATTCTTCACTGCCACACAAATGGAGGTTAATGTCATTTACGAATGTCCTTGACGAGCGACTTCCCTAGTGGTCCAGTGGCTAAGACTCCACACTCCCAACGCAGGGGCTCAGGTTCGATCCCTGGTCAGGGAACCAGATCCCGCATGCCACAACTAAAGATCCCACATGCCATAATTAAGACCTGGTGCAGCCAAATAAATAAATATTTACAAAAACGTCCTTGATGAAAAAGTAAAAAGTACTCTTTTTATTAAATCTCAGCCCCTGAGTACATGCCTTTTAAATACTCTGTGCAACAACACAGAAGTCGACACAACCCGCTTCCTCTATATACCGAAGTGATAACTGTCTCAATGTAAAGTATTTCTTTACATTCAGTGTTAGTGTTACTCGCAAAACTAGCTCTATTTTCTCATGGAACACCATGGAAAAAAATGACAAAGTATGGTTATTCAGACTTAGGAGTTGGCGGATATTTTCTCTAAAATGTAAGAAGTTAGCCAGTCACGGCAAGGAAATCACCTGGTAGCACTTTTTTCCAATAGTAAAATTATATCTAAAGCAAGAATTTGAATGTTGGGAAACTTTTATCTGCCACTATGAGCATGACAAGCCTTGCCATTCTTAAAGATTTTTTGATTAAGATCAGTGGTGATAGTTTTAAAATGCCTTTGTTTCTCCCCACTATTGTACAACGGTGAAATATCTGCATGCGATGCATAACTCAGTGAACCAACAGTTTCTAAAAGAGTGAAGTTCACTGATAATGGCTTCAGATTCCAACACTTGCTGAGTTGTGGTAAAGTATCAAAAGAGAACATCAAGTAATCATGTGAAACGGTGATTAAAAATACTCCATCCTTACTGCACATCTGCATATGGTTGGACTTTCTTCCTAATTCTTCAGTCAAAACACATTTCCTAACAGACTGAATGCAGCAGCAGATGTGAGAATCCAGCTGCCTTCTATTAAATCAGAAATCAAAATCATCTGCCAAAAAGGTAAACTGATGCCACCTTTCTTGCTGACTGATTTTTGTTACGGAATATAGTTATTGTTTATAAAAATGGTATCTATGTTAGCAGAAAAGTTACTTTTATAACCCATTTTTTAATAAAAATAGGTTTAACATAAACTTATTATATGCCAACATGTTATTTTCAAAGGACTTAACCTTTTTATTTTAGTTTCAATTTCCAATATGAGAAGTACCAAAAGATAAAACTCACATAAACAAAAGCGCAACTACTTTTAAGAATATAAAGAGATCCTGGGACTAGAGATTGGATACTGTAGGCCTACCTATTTTAATGTTATTCTATACGCTCTATTCTGTTTTTATTGAAAAAACACAAAGTAAAATATCTTCCCTTTTTGTTTCTCAGTTCACGTTTTCATAAGCTACACAGAAAACACCTTGCCTAAATGGGGAGTATGACATTCCTGCAAATATAAGAGGAGGGAGAATGGCTCTAAGCAGGAGAAAACTGCCGATTTCACAAAAAAAACAGTCATATCCAAGCTTGAGAACTAGGGGCTTCAGGCATTTCAGCCGTATCTACAGACACGACTGAGCCTGCTTCACTGTCCTCCACAGGCCCAAGATGTGCAGAGACAAGTCATATCTGCCCTATATACTTCTTCTTTGCTCAACTCGGTTGGTTACAACTCTTTAGGGACCCTGCTACAACTCTGGATTTCCTGCCAGGTAAGTGGCATTGGTATTTGGGGGGTGAGATGCTAGCAGTAAGAAGAGGCAATCAGCCTCTTTATAATTCCAATTGTCCAAATGGCATAAAACAGGGGTCTCCAATTCCTGGGCCATGGAGTGGTCTGTGGCCTGTTAGGAACTGGGCCATATAGAAGGAGGTAAACTGGTGTCTTCCACAAAACTGGCCCCTGGTGCCAAAAAGGTTGGGGACCACTGGCATGAAAAATACAGATGGAGTCTCAGATTTCTCTCTCCATTCCAAACAGAGAGAAAAGATTTCTTTAGCTGGGATTCCTTGCAATGGGGCTATCGTATCTGCCCATGGCAACCCACTCCAGTATTCTTGCCTAGAGAATCCCATAGACAGAGGGGCCTGCTGGGCTACAGTCCATGCGGTCGTAAGAGTCAAACACAACTGAGCGACTAACACACACACACACACACACACAAATAGGCAGCACCATCTCTAGGGTTGAGAAGATTGAGATAGGTTGGGATAAGTGACCAGATAAGGTCTGGGGAGGGGATGATCATCTACCTTATGATTAAGGTAGATACTGGAAAATTGATTTCCACCAATATATACATATAAACCCTAGCCATCCTGGTTACAGAAAGAAATTGTCAACTAAAAGTCATTTGTTAGGATTTCAGCACAAAGTTCCCTCATAGAAAAATGTTCTAAATGGTAATTAGGCAAAATAGTACTAGAATTTATATACAGGGTAGATTACATAGACTTGTGGGCTGGCATGAGAACCCAAGAATTAAACTGTTTCCACAGTTTATAAGTTGAGGTACACTCATGCACCCCCCATTCCAAACTCTTTATAGTGAATAACACATAGGAAACAGGAAAAAGCAAAATTCAGAGATTCTTAGGTTCTCCTGATTCCCCTCAGGAAAGGATTCTCTGGAGATAATGAACATAGGTAAGTACTGACAGACAAGGTCAGCTCTGAAAGCAAAATCAGGAGAGAAAAAAGGAAAGAAAAAATAAGTAGCTTACCTGTGGTCAAGATGACTGAAGTCCTGTAAATTCAATTCCCTGGTGTCTTGTGTCAGATAAATTGTATCCACATCCTATTTGAAACAATTTAGTTATGTAAATAGTCCCCGCAAATGATCAGAGATGCGAGAGAGACACAGAGAGAATCAGACAATGACACAGGCAGATTTTTATGTAATCTGAAGAAGGAAGATTTTTAAGCAAGCAATGAATGGAGGGGAGGAGAAATAAGCCAAATCCTGGAATATTCTCCAGGTGTGTGAGAGACAGTGTATGTGCATGCATGCATACAGATACACTTACCCATTGTACTTCTTCCCTGTATGAAAATCCAAGCCAGTCGCAAACACAGGCATACATCTGAGAAAATCCACCTGAATCAGACAACAGAAGTGTGACAGGTTTTCGACCAAATGATTTTTAAGGTAAAATTTAAAAGCTTAAATATGGCCGACGTTAACAATGCTGATTATTCTTTCCGTTTGGGGAAAACAGCAAAGATTCTCCCCCGTGTTTTATAGTAAGTACATAGCAGGATGCAATACAGCTTAAATATAGGACGTTTGTCCACCAGTCTAAAGTCGGTGCGGTGCTAATTACACCTTAAAAGTAATTGTACCTTTACGGTAGCACACTAGGAATAGACTTAGCTTCCTGGCAAAAGGGCATCCATCCATGTATTTTTTGGTTTTAAAAGGCACGCTCACCACAGGGGCCCTGCTCAGTCACAGTCTGGCTGTCCCACAGAGCTTGGAGGCTGGCCAGTCGCTCAGATGGCTCCATGAAGACTTTTTTCATGATTCTTCTGTAAGGGCAACAATGACGACAACACCACATTTCAAAAATCAAGTTTTCTGAATTGCACTCAAAAGTTTATTTTGTGATACACCTTTTTTTTTTTTTAAACAAAGGATGGGTATCATTTTCATTTTGGTAAATATAATTCCATCTTTTTTTGAGACTAGGGAGCTGGAGAACTATAGACAATAATCAATTAAAGGTATCTAACAATGCAAATAGTCTCCATGTCATTTAGTTCTTTCATAACATTAATTTTATTAGAGTAGTTAAAAACTGGTGTGTTCCACTTAATAAATTACCTAAAAAATAATAATTTATGAGATTATGTATATATTAAATATAAATTACTAATTTTCAAGGAACTAAAGTGCAAGTCTCCTCTTTTATCCTTCAATAGTACAAACATCCATCAGGAACCTGAGCATTGCCCCCTGGAAGAGCTGTTCTGCTTGCTCTCTCTTCCTCTGGACTACAATCCCAGGGAGCGTGTGCTTACCAGAGACTGAACGCAGTTCAAATCTGTTAGCAAATTATGTGCAACAGTGAGGAGGGGACAGAGAAGTCTGGGAGCTAAGTGGGGACCGGGTCACAGGGGATACCTCAGAGGTCAAATGAAGGGGTGGGGGGTTTCATTCTCCAGGCAACGAGGAGAGGAGCCTCATAGAGACTACACAAGGAGTGTCAGATGAACAGACAGCACTGGAAACAAACATGTGCAGGGGTCAGGGAGAAGCCAGGGCAAACTTTGGAAAGAAAGAGAGTAAATAACTTGAGACATGAAAAAGAACCTCCTGAGACTGTTAAGAGCCCAGGGAAAGTGAAGGTCCCGAACTGCTGGTGGCAGCAAGCTGAACAGCTGTGGGATCTTCTCCTGTACCTCCCGGCTGCCCAAATGTGGGTGGAGGTAAGGCAGTCTGCTTGCTGCAACAAGGCAGGCTTTCCAGGCAGGCGAGCCAGGAACACAGTGGGGACAGAAGGAGTGGAGGATATTGACAGGGCCCTGCTGAAGTAATGGACACCATGGGGCTTGGTGGACAGGAAAGGAAGGGAAGGTAGAAAGAAGTGGAAAGAGGGCAAAAGTCAAGGGATCCACGGCCAGGAGGCCCCCCAAAAGTCCAAGTATGGGTACCAAGGAAGAGAAAGTGAAAGACTAGAGACTGTATGTAGTTCAAGAGAGATGACAAAATGATGATTTCACCCCCAGGAGAAGCCGTGCCAGGAGAGGACAGGTCGAGGGTGTGTCCATCAGGGGTAAAGTGGGGAGGAGGGAAGAGGTCACAGGCTGTGAGGAAGGCTGTTGGCAGTTCGGAATCACCCAGGACCATGACAGGCCCTGGATGCAAAGTGGTGACATAAACATACTAAGTCATATCAAACATTATTTTAATCTTTTTTTTAAGCTAGTTGAACATTATTTTAATCTTTAATGAGTTAAAAGCATGGCTATGTGTATAACTCTCACCCTTATGAATTCCAGTCACCTTGTAGAGAAAAATGTTCCCAGTCACTTCCATTTTCTGACTGAATGAATATTCCAGATAAAATGTGCTGGAGTCTGACAAGTTGCCTCGTTGGCCTGTTCTAATCCTAGAGAAAACCTCAAATACCTACTCAAACATTTAAGTACAAGCATTCTGCTAGCATTGAAAAATACTCCTACTTCTTTATAATCTTTATGATTGAAGCATGTGCAGATATAACCAACTGAAGTCAAATGCTACTAACTCCTTCAAATTCTTGTGTAAATTATGATATCCCCTTAATGCAGCAGAATTTTTCACCATTTCACCTGAACACACCTGTAATTAACCCCCACCATTCTGAAAGTTCTCAATTTGGGGGCAACTGTGGGTTTAACAAGATGTTCCTAATGAAAGTGATATGACAGAATCTGGCAATTTGAATGGTTCACCCTGGTTCAGTACCATCATTCTGGTATTTTCTGGCCACAAGAAAGCAAAGCCAGCTTTTACGCAAAGATAGAGTGGAGCAGTTGGAAGCAGAAGCATTTACACAGATGAATTAAGTAAACCATGGACACACTAAACTAGATTTATGTCTGGCTTTATCTGAGATCACATTTCTTTTCTAAAATCTTGCTTTATTTCGGCTGAACTGTAAAGCATGTTGTTTCAATGACACACAGGATGAAATTCGGCTAGTCAAAAACTGAAAAAAGGCAGGAAGCTGGAAGGATTAGAAATAGGAAGATGGCAGCCTAGGATTATAGTGGCAAATAAATTAATCTGGTTCGGAAATCAGAGTCTAATTTTATTCCCAAAACAGCACCAGAGAGTCACCCTTGGGGGCAGAAGAAATCACCTGGAGGGTGAGGGAAGCAGCTGGTATAGACATCCGTATGAAAGGCTTCCTGCCTGAGGAGGCTACACCTGGCATTTTCCCTCGCCTTCAAAGCCACCCTTCCAAAGTATCTGTCTGAGCTTTTCCAAGTAGCTCTCCTTCTGTAACAGTTCTCATTTTTCTATTTTTCAGAAGTGAAAAAAAAAATAGGTATCAGGGACTAAAAGAGTGTCATGAAACAAGTGTATTTATTTACACAAGAGATAAACTCATAAGAACTAAACATCCAGAAGGCAGCAACTGTTTCTTTCGTATCGAACACGAGACACAGAAAATGAGAAAAGGAAAAATCTATTCCACATGAGTTATGCCTGCAGCAAAGTAACAGCAAAGAGCCTTCTGTGTATGCACCACAAGGCACCTGCTCACACATGCTCACACACACATACACACACGGCATGCATGTAAGACAGAAAGACAGACATGAAATTGCTATCAGAATAAATGTCATAACATGTCAACCAAAATCCTAGCAAACGGACATGTATTAATACATCCTGCTGCTGCTGCTAAGTTGCTTCAGTTGTGTCCGACTCTGTGCAACCCCATAGATGGCAGCCCACCAGGCTCCTCTGTCCCTGGGATTCTCCAGGCAAGAATACTGGAGTGGGTTGCCATTTCCTTCTCCAATGCATGCATGCATGCAAAGTCGATTCAGTCATATCCGACTCTGTGTGACCCCACGGAGAGCAGCCCATCAGGCTCCTCTGTCCACAGAATACACCCTACCACTTACTAATAGGTGGCACTACGCAGTTGAACCAACTACATTTACATTGTGTGTTCTTAGTCACTCAGTTGTGTTCGACTCTTTGCTACCCCATGGACTACAGCCCACCAGGCTCCTCTGTCCAATGGAATTCTCAGGCAAGAATACTGGAGTGGGTAGCCATTCCCTTCACCGGGAGATCTTCCCGACCCAGGGATGGAACCCAGGTCTCCTGTATTGCAGGTGAATTCTTTACCATGTGAGCCACCAGGGATTATGTGCATTTAATTTACACAAGAGTCAGAAAATAGTTCATGTGGCAAAAACAGTGAACTCAGTGACAAGCATGCCTGCTCTCTATGCAAAGCTCACACTTACATTGTTGACATGGAAAAAAATCTGAAAATTATTTTTATCCAATTAATTGGTTTATCAAAAATTTATTTCCAGCGCTCACCCTATACAACATGCAGCTGTCTCCAGAAGAGGACATGTTTTATTGATACAAACGATACCACAAAGGGGTACCTATTTCTTTAGAAAAGTATAGAAACTGCCAGAGTCTGTAAAGCACCTTTCCATTGTTGACCCATTAACTCCCATTTTGCCACTCTTCTCTTCATAATAACCTCATCTTTTCAAACTTAGGGAGTCCCTGATAGCTCAGTTGGTAAAGAATCTGCCTGCAGTGCAGGAGACCCAGGTTCGATTCCTGGGTCGGAAAGATCCACTGCAGAAGGGACAGGCTACCCACTCCAGTATTCTTGGGCTTCCCTTGTGGCTCAGCTGGTAAAGAATCCTCCTGCAATATGGGAGACCTGGGTTTGATCCCCAGGTTGGGAAGATCCCCTGGAGAAGGGAAAGGCTACCCACTCCAGTATTCTTGCCTAGAAAATTCCATGGACTGTATGGTCATGAGGTCACAAAAGGTCGGACAGCTGAGTGACTTTCACTTTCCTTTTCCTTTTTGAACTTAACCAGCTTTTGACTTGAAGAGGGATTTGCAATATCATTTCTATCATGGTAGTAAAGACGCACTGTCCTAACTTACTGACACTAATACCCAGCCAACTTTCACACTGTCACGTATATGAAAGAATAATCCGATGTATAGATCAGTCTTATGAACTCTGTGGGAGAGGGAGAGGGTGGGGAGATTTGGGAGAATAGCATTGAAACATGTATAATATCATGTATGAAACAAGTCGCCAGTCCAGGTTCGATGCACAGTACTGGATGCTTGGGGCTGGTGCACTGGGACGACCCAGAGGGAGGGTAGGGGAGGGAGGAGGGAGGAGGGTTCAGGATGGGGAACGCGGGTATACCTGTGGTGGATTCATTTCGATATTTGGCAAAACTAATATTGTAAAGTTTAAAAATAAAATAAAATTTTAAAAATTAAATTAAATTAAAAAAAAAAAAAAAAAGAAGAATCCAACATGCTGAAAGCCTGAGAAGAAAATCATGTTAGGAGGTTACTGTTGTCTTACCTAAAAAAGGGTGTTATTGGCCACATTTAACAATAAAAAATCAAATTAAAGAAATGCAATCAACTTACACACAAACATAAAATAATTTAAAAATTCATAAACATCAAAGAATCTCCCTACAAACGTCACCTATTTCCTTCCCCACATGGAGGCTTTCATCCTGGTAAAGACAATAGCAGGCTATTCAGCTAAGATTTGTGGAGCATTTGTTAAGCAGTCAACAGAAGTTAATTTAATCCTCCCAAAACTGCATGAGTATCATTATTCCCATTTTACAGAGGAGGACACTGAGGCATGGAGAAGTACATTAATCTGCCTAGAGTCTTGCCCCCCCAAAATATTCAGACAATCTGATACCTTTCAGTTCCATTTTGGGGCTCTCTTCCCCCAGGCTCATAAAGCAGTGTTACAAGACTGACTCACCCTTAAAATTAGCTGTCATTTTATTCTAAAGTTGAAAAGCCCTCACTAGCTCCCTACAGCCAATCCCAGAGGCTTTTATTTGGGCCTCTCCAGGCAGCGTACTCTTGCCTGGAAAATCCCATGGACGGAGGAGCCTGGTAGGCTGCAGTCCGTGGGGTCACTAAGAGTTGGACATGACTGAGCGACCTCACTTTGACTTTTCACTTTCATGCATTGGAGAAGGAAATGGCAACCCACTCCAGTGTTCTTGCCTGGAGAATCCCAGGGACAGGGGAGCCTGGTGGGCTGCCGTCTATGGGGTCGCAGAGAGTTGGACACAACTGAAGCAATGCAGCAGCAGCAACAGCAGCAGCAGGCAGCTTTATCTTTGTCTCACAGTGGTATCTGCAGTCTCTCAATTCTAACTCCAAGAGGCTAGTTGCAGTCCTTCTAAGGCAAGCAAAGTTGCAGCTGCACCTTCCCTCGCATCTGCCTCCAGCCTCTACCATTTCTCTCACAGAACTCTCCCTGGGGCCCACCAACAACAACAGTCAACCTCTCAAAACAAAGAGGAAAAAGTGTGAAAGTGTTAGTTGCTCATCGCATCTGACTCTTTGTGACCCCATGCACTGTAGCCCGCCAGGATTCCTCTGTCCAAGGAATTCTCCAGGCAAGAATTCTGGAGTGGGTAGCCATTCCCTTCTTCAGAGTTATCTTCTGGATCCAGGGATGAAACCAGAGTCTCCTGCATTATAGGCAGATTCTTTACTGTCTGAGCCCCCAGAGAAGCCCAAACAAATCAAAACAGACACAAATCAAACATTATTTTTTTGACATCCCAAATTAAATGAGCTTTTCCTTTCTCTGAAATCTAAGGATGGTTCACTTTCCTTATGTTTTTCACTCATCTATGTTCTCAAGCAAACATCTTCTAAATTAGTTCTAACTCATCCTAATGACTTAATTTAATGTTTAAAAAAAAAAAAAAAAAAAACCTAACTTGGTTTTAGAGAACAGCCAGGGGTCCTGCAGGCCATAACACAAAACAACTTCCTGAAGGGAAACGCCATTACAAGCATCTCTGTGAAAAGGATTAAACAACACTTGCTACAAATATTTCCCCTAGTTTCCTCCCAATATCATTGCCTTCGAGATGAAGCCTCCAACGATAGTGACTATCACACAGCAAAGATGGAATGTTGACAAAACAATGCTAACAGTGATTCGATGTTATTTAAATTTTATTTTATGTGAAGATTAAACTTTGCTTATTTAATGAAGTAGAAGAGAGATGTAAGGGAGGGGAAGAGGGAAACATATATATATACAGCAGAGATTCTGATGCAAAACCTTAATTTTAATTAAACTTCTTCATTTTTTCCCTACCTGCATTCTGACTGTACTCAAGGGGATTGGTCGTATTTTACAGATATTTATATACTATTTTTATATGTTTGGCTTTTAATTTATGTATTTATTTTGGCTGCGCTGGGTCTTGGCTGATGTGCTGGCCTTTCTCTAGCTGCAGCAAGTGGGAACTACTCTTAAGTTGTGGTGCAGCGTTCCCACTGAGGTGGACTCTCTGGTTGGAGAGCACAGACTCTAGGGCACGGAGAGTTATGACATGCAGGCTCAGTGGTTACAGTTCCCAGGCTCTAGAGCACAGGCTCAATTGTTGCGGTGCATGGGCTTAGTTGCTCTGCAGCATATGGGGTCCTTCCAGATCGGGGATCAAACCCACATCTCCCTCATTGGCAGGCAGATTCTTTATCACTGAGTTACCATGGAAGCCCTATATATTTGACTTTGATCATGGATGCTATTTTCAAAATTAGATTTAAGTAAAACTAGAAATTCAGTTCCTGGCAGGTATCATGTCATTTATACATAGCCAACCTTTAGATTATTCAAGAACGGATTATGTGAACTGAGGCCGTGGCTGTGTTTGTCCTGATTCGGCCAGCTCCTGATACCTGTTCAGACTCTCCTTCAATGATCAGCCTCTACCCGAGCAAGGAAGTAGGTGGGGTTGAGGACCCAAAGTTCCCACAATGAGCTCAGGTGATACATTTGATGGACAAATAACTCACACAAGGCTTGAGCATTCCAAGTATAGTTTCATATTCTCCAACTTACTATGAATGGGTCATTTTCTTTTGCGGGGACCTATTTTCTTTTGCTGTTCTATATTATTCATGTAAAGGATCTATTTCCCTTCCTGACAGCGTTGACTACTGGGAACATAGATGAAAAGATTTTACCCCCTTCTTCAAATCTCTCTAGTCACAACAACCAACACCAATAGAATTATACATTTTCCAGGCCAACTGCGTGGCATACAATTAAGGAACTTCACAAGTACAAGCAGAACATTAAAGTCACAAGATACTCAGAGTTGATACAAGACACTCAGAGTTGATGTTGGGTAGGAAAGCTGCCTTTTCCCTTCAGTCAATCTAACTCCCCTTTTCCAACAACCCATGAACTCCCTAAGTACAAACTCTGTTACCCAAGCACATAATCCTGGTTTAAAATGCTTGAGAAAATAATATGAGGACATGTCCAGGCGAAATTTACTTCTAGCCTTAACATGTATTTCAGAAAAGTGAGGGGAAAATAAAAGAGGCTATGTTTGACGTTCAGTTTTGTTTGTAAGTTTCCTCTCACTGAACAGAAAAAAAAATAGGGAAAATGAAGAAAATAAAGTTCTTCATTAATGTGATACTTGATGCCTCCCTATAGAGCGTTCAGCCCCAGACATTCTGCTAATAGCTGTGTGTACAATTCATACTAGGGTAAATCTCAGACTGTGTGCTCCGTGATGACCTAGAGGGAGACCCAAGAGGAAGAGACATATGTATACATGTGGCTGACTCACCTGGTGGTACAGCAACTGACAACACTGTAAAGCAATTACACTCCAATAAATAAAAAAAAAAATTATTTTTAAGTTTGTATTTTAGTCTTAGCAGGAGAAGTTAAAGGAATACCAAACTCCTTCCTCACTGCAGATCTTTAAAGAACAGTCACATAGAAAATCTCAGGCACGAAACAGGATTGAGCCAGGGTTTTGATGTGTAACGTTGAAAAGACCGA
Source organism: Bos grunniens (assembly GCF_055505025.1). NCBI lineage: Eukaryota > Metazoa > Chordata > Mammalia > Artiodactyla > Bovidae > Bos > Bos grunniens. Next base: position 34,006,163 of record NC_141187.1, read on the forward strand.
AGGAAGCAGGAGAGAGGAACCCGATGAAGGGCAAGAGGAAGGCTGTTTGCACTCTGAGGGAGGGCCAGGTCGCGGGAGAACTCACACTGGGGAGAGGCCGGGGAAGATCTTGCGCAGGTTGGTGCCGATGTGCGCCAGCACCTCGCTCACGTCCTCGGGCGACGCCATCTTCATGGAGATGCTGCACTTCTCAGTTTCCACAAGCATCTGCAACGAGCGGGTGGGACACTGCTTAAGGAGGAGGCCAGTCCCTTAAATTTATTTACTTTAAATAGTGTAAACTATATACAGTAGCCACCCCCCTTATTCTTGGGGAAACGTTCCAAGGCCCCCAGTGGAAGCCTGAAAGCAGGCAGTACTGAAGCCTATATATATGCTATATTTTTTCCTATATATACATGCCCATAATAGAGTTTAATTTATAAATCAGGTGCACTAAGAGATTGACAATAACTAATAATAAAACAATTATAACCATCAGTTCAATTCAATTCAGTCACTCAGTCGTGTCCGACTCTTTGCGACCCCATGAATCACACAGACTATAACAAAAGTTATGTGAATGTGGTCTCTCTCAAGACATCTTATTGTACAAATTTAATGCCTTTTCCATCTTTTTTTTTAATTGAAGCATAGCTGAAGTACAAATTTAATGCCTTTTCCATCTTTTTTTTAATTGAAGCATAGCTGAAGTACAAATTTAATGCCTTTTCCATCTTTTTTTTAATTGAAGCATAGTTGAAGTACAAATTTAATGTCTTTTCCATCTTTTTTTTTAATTGAAGCATAGTTGAAGTACAATATTATATGTTATGGGTATATAAGATAGTGATTCACAGCTTTTAATGTTTATACTCCGTTTATAGTTATAATAAAATATTGGCTATATTCTCTTGCGCTGCACAATATATCTACCTAATATTTGTCCCTTTTAGTCCTCTCCCCATATACCATGCCTCCTCCTTCCCTCTCCTTCCCACTAGTAACCATTAATTTCTCCTCCAGATCTGAGTCTGCTTTTTTGTTATATTTACTAGTTTGCTGTAATTTTGAGATTCTACACCTAAGTGATACCACACAGTGTTTGTCCTTCTTATTTTACTTAGTATGATCCCTCCAAGTCCGTCCACGTTGCTGCGGATGGCAAGGTTCCCTTCTTTTTTATGACTGAGTAGTAGTGTATTACGCGTGCTTGTGCACGTGTGTGTACACATCACATCTCTGCTATCCTTTCAACCTGTTGGTAGAAACTTAGGTTGCTTCTATTCCTTGGCAATTGTAAATAATGCTGCTATGAACACTGGGGTGCATGGATCTTTCCTAATTATTGTTTCGGTTTTTTAGGATATATACCTAGAAGTGAAATTCCTGGATCCTATGGTAGTTCTACTTTTAGTTTTTTGAGGAACCACCGTATTGCACCAATTCACATTCCCACTGATCATGTCTGAGGGGTCTCTTTTCTCCACCTCCTCGCCAGTATTTGTTATTTGTATTCTTTCTGATGACAATCCTTTTGACAAGTGTGAGGTGGTATCCGTTGTAGTGTTGATTTGCATCCCTCTGATGACAGCAATGTTTTGCATCTTTTTATGTGCCTTTTGCCCATCTGCATTTCCTCTTTGGAAAAACGCCTATTCACTTCTGCCCAATTTTTAGTGAGATTGTTTTTTTGATGTTGAGCTGTACGAGCTGTTTATATATGTTCAATATTTACCCCTTATCAGTCATATCATTTGCAAATATTTTCTCTCATTCATTAGATTCTCTTTTTTTTGTCAGTGGTTTCCTTTAAAGCCTTTTCCATCTTCATTAAGCAGTCATCACACTCTGTGGCTATAACTTTGGCAATTTGAGATACAACAGCAAAATAGCACAAATTTCTTTTTCTTGCCTCACAATTTCACAGATAAAAGATCCATCCTTACCACGGATCTAAGCATCCTCAGCATATAATTTTTTTCTTTCCTTATTAAGTCAAGAACTTTCACCTTTTCATTTAAAGGGAGCACTCTGGCTTCTCTTTGGCACATCCAAATTGCCAATATTATGACGCTTATGCTTCAGGGCCATTATAAAATAAGGGTTACTTGAACACAAGCACTGAAATACTGTGACAGCTGGTCTGATAACCTAGCTGGCAACCATGTGACTAATGTGTGACAAACACTGAATGAAGAGATGATTCAAGTCCTGGATGGGATGAGGCAGGGCAGTGCAAGATTTCATACATGCTTGAACAGCATGTATGTAAGACTACTCAGAACAGCATGAAATGTAAGATTTATGAATTATTTCCAGATTTTTCCATTTTTCCAACCATGGTCAACCATGGATAACTGAAACTACAGAAACTGAAACTTTGCATAACAGGATACTTCTGTGTTAATGCTGATATATACTAATCGAATACCAGATTTTAAGAAGCAATTTCTTAAAATAATGCTCTTAATTTTAAGACTCGACAAACTGTCTGGGTAGAGTGGTTGTCAGAAATATCCAGAAACTGAAGCAAGTGTCTCTAAGGGCCAAACTGCAGATTCAAACAGATCCCCTCAATGATGGAGAGTGAATATCCACATTTGTGGGTGACTTCTCCTTTTACCAAGATTTTACCTTGACTTACAAATTACAAAGTCTGTTATATCCCTACCATCTAGTGTAAGTAAGAATACCTCCTTCGGTGAATACCAGAGGACAAGCTGGTAGTTCCATTTTTCGAAAACATGCTTTAAAAACAAGACATCATGAGATATTTAAGTAAAAGGGTAAAATCTTTTCCCTGATAACAAAAGAAAAATCAAGTGTTATAAAAGCTTCAACTTTTCTGAGAGAGGATATTTGGAAAGGATTATACAGAGGGAACAGGTTAATAAAATTCATGCTAGGTGAAGACTCATTTCTATAATTATCTGCTGGAGATGTCCAAAACTTATACCAAAATGCTAAACTGAGTTCATATAGCTAGGCTTACAAATAAGAATAAAACAACCTGATAGAAAGGGTAGGTCACAAGAGAGACATTAGACTGACTAGAAACACATTCCAAATAAAAAGTTGTTCAAGTCACTTCTTTTGAAAGGAAAAAAGATACCATTATCTTGGATCTCAAAAATATTAATATAAAATGCAATCCCTTTGATGATCACTGCATCAAAATATCCTTGTATATCTACTCCCTGTTGCTACTTAATTTGTACAAAAATATGATGGGGAAACTCTACCCTTAATATGCAACTAAACAACTGGATTTAAAAGAAGCTTTTAGATTCACTGTGTGTGTGTGGTTGTATGTGCAGCTCGGTCCTATCCAACTCTACAACCCCATGGACTGTAGCCCACCAGGCTCCTCTGCCCATGGAATTTAGGTTGTCTTAAAATTAGCTTCCTGGCGGCTGAGTGGTAAAGAATGATCTCCAGTCCAGGAAGATCCCCTGGAAAAGGAAATGACAATCCACTCCAGTATTTCTGACCTGGAAAACCCCATGGACAGAGGAGCCTGGCGGGCTACAGTCCACGGGGTTGCAAAGATTTGGATACAACTTAGCAACTAAACAAAAACAAAAAAATCAGCTGAATTTTAAAAAATAATCTGTATTTCAAAGTGCTTATATTAAAAGAAAAAGCAATCCAATTTATTTGTCAAAATGAAATAAAAAAGACTTAAGTAATTTAAGTCCTTAAATGCTACTTTTTCATAAGTACCCTTAGAGGAATCTGTTAACAAGTATTTAATCCATACCAACTTTGTAACGGTTAGTTGGCTCCCTGAATAGAAAATACTTTTTTAATCCCAATTTTCACTACAGCACTGCATTTGAAATTCTCTAGACAAAGACTTCATTGGTCTTGTAGAAGTTGGTCCAAGAGATATTTATCCCAAAAAAGGCAGCAAGCATTCTTGTACATGGAGGTAGTTACTTACATGACACTTCAGTGATATGTCTTGAGTAAGGCTAAAGCTGCTGATGTTTCATACACACCTATCTGGGCATACGTATGTTTTAAAAAGCCAGATACTTTGTGATGCAACCTCCTTGTCTATGTTCCACACCCCACCCCTAACCTTCCCACAACAGGTAATTATATTTTTCACTATAATGTACTACTTCTTTCATCACATCTAGTGCATCTATTCAGTTCACAGTTTGGGTGTGGATAATTAGTAACTAGCTTATTCTAATTCCACTTAATCTTAACACCTAATCATCCTTAATTGTACAAGATTGAATAGAATGACAGGGAAGGAAAAAAGGTGACAGGTGGGAAGAATTGAGGCCTTTGAATTCAACCTCACATAAAAGTCATCCAGCCTTGCATAATATGTCACCACCTTTGCATAATGTAAAGATGACAACAAAGTGATAGAGGTGAGACCAACACAGTAAATCATTTCATCAGAAAAAAGAACTCCCTCTCAAATATCCCTCGCCCTCCTACTTCAGTTGAGGCTAAAACAGAATGTTTGAAACAATTACTGCTTAGACACCTAGCAGAATATATTCCCTGAGTCCAATGAACATTTAAAATAATAGTCAGCACTATGAACACTAGTATCCTATTAATATTTAAGACTCAAGTTTCTAACCCCACTCCGCCTCTTGCTTAGAACCACCTGAGTAATCTTTAAGAAAAATGTTCTTACTAAAGCCCAGCCAACAGATCTGTGAAGCGTTTTTCTTGCAACGGAAATAGCCATAGGTGGTTTATCAAAATCATTCTATGACACAGCAAACAACCTTATAATGAAAAAAAAGGAAAAAAATTAGCAGCTATTTCAGTTGTATAAAAAATGGTCCAAGAATGCTAGAACTATGAAACTGTACGACCACTGATCTCCAGTTATCGACCATGACAGCAAGAAGCTTGAACCCCAGAAAGTGCTATGGCAAGGATAAGGATAAGTCGCTTCAGTCGTGTCCAACTCTGTGCCACCCCATAGATGGCAGCCCACCAGGCTCCCCCTTCCCGGGATTCTCCAGGCAAGAGCCCTGGAGTGAGTTGCCATTTCCTTCTCCAGTGCATGAAAGTGAAACGTGAAAGTGAAGTCGCTCAGTTGTGTCCGACTCTTGGCGACCCCATGGACTGCAGCCTACCAGGCTCCTCCATCCATGGGATTCTCCAGGCAAGAGTACTGGAGTGGGGACTTCTAAAATAAGATGACGCTCTCCCACATTTTCACAAGAAGGAAGAAAAGAATAGTAAAAGTCACATTTCACAAACTCAGCACCAAGTTCACCCACTCTCACTAATATACCATGAAATGCATATGTCTCCTTGAATCTTACCAGAATTTACTATAATTAAATGATAAAATTGCAGTGACAGAAAAGTTAATAAATCCCAGAAAACACTAAAAAAAATGTTCTGTTCAAGGGTAGTCAGGCAGATGCCATCATTCTTATGATTTCACATCAGAAAAAAAAAAAAAATCCAGCAACATCAACGGTCCTGAGGTAACACGGGTTATTCATTGTCAACCTCAGACATATGGAATCCTAACTGTCGTGAGTGAATATGTGTGAGAGTGTGTGTATGTGGCAGAGGAGGGAGTAGGGCTGCTGGAGGTACATCTTTTTCATTTTTATACAAATTTTAAAGGTTACACTCCACTTATAGTTACTGGAAAATATGGGCTATATTCCCTGTGCTGTACAACACATCCTTGTAGCCTGTCTTACACCCAATAGCTGAGGCATCGGTATTTTTAAAAAGCACCACAGGCAATTTTAAAACATCAAATTTTGAATCCCACTAAATGACTCATATTGCCAGTGTCTGGATTGCTGGCTCCTTTGTGAAAACAGTCCCACTGTTTCACTATATAGTGATTTTATTTTCAAGGTCCACACCATGCATACAGTCACTGAAGTGACATTGTAGAGCTGCTGTTGTGGTACTTACAGTGACAGAACAGCTCCATGGGACTGAGGCAGATTGCCTTAACCCTCATTCCTCTGAATGCTGGACATACTGAAGGCACAGCACCGTAAGTGTGGTAAGATCAGTTTCAGCAGCCACATGCAAAAATTGGTCTTGCTGTATTAACATCCTTTCTTATAATTAAATAGCACAGTCTAATCATATTCTGAATATAACCTTGGCATTGACATTTCAATACCACCCTTCTGTTCCCATCACAACCCCAAAATCATAAACACAAACATTCCTGAATTAAGACCATCAGGAAGGCCCTGGTTATGTCATCATTCATGAGTGATCACTCCTGCATATGTTTGCCCATTTGGGCAAACATATGGAGCTATAATTTTCCTTCCAAACTCCAGTTCCTGGAGAATGATAAACAGATAGGATAAAACATTGCTTTAAGATGAACTATGGAAATGTTCCAAGGATTTGTATGCAATCTCAATCAACATAAAGTGACAATTTCTTTTAGGAACGTTATCAACAAACTACACACACACACATTTTCTTTAGAGTTTTTTTTTTTTTAATTAAATAGAAGGAAATAAAAACATCAGAGTAAGAATCAATGGAATATAAAACAATCAATGAAGTCAATAGAGAAAAGTGAATACAACCAAAAAGCAAGTTCCTTGAGAAGATCAAAAGAGTTGATAAACCTCTAACCAGATTGATATGGAAAAGAAAAGAGAGAAGAACCAAATCATCAACATCACGAAAGACAATCTACAGATAATTAAATGCTAACAAGTGGATACTATGAACAACTTTATATCAGTAAATTTGACAAAGATATATAAGACTTGTATACTGAAAGCTACAACAAAATACTACCAAGATAAATTTTAAAAGACCTAACACCTTTGGGAAATAATTTTCTTGGATCAGAGATTCCATTTTATTAAGACATCAGTTCTCTCCAAACTGATTTATAGATACAATATAATCCCAATCAAAATCTCAGCAGGCCTTTTTGTAGAGAAACTGAGCTGAGTCTAAAATTCATATGGAATGCAAAGAACATAGAATCACTAAAACAACTTTGAAAAAGAACAAAATTGGAGGACTAACACTATCTGATTTCGATTCTTGCTATAACAGCCACAGTAATCAAGACAATGCAAGATCAACATAAGGACAATACACGATCATACAAATAGACCAGACGGACAGGATGAAAGGGACCAAGGAGACCAGAAAAAGAGCAACATTTATGTGTGCAGTTGATCTTCAACAAAAGTCAAAGTTCAGTGGGGAAATGACAGTTTCAAACAGACATTACTGGAACAAGTAGAAATATATATATTAAAAAGTTGATCCACATATTGCTTTATATACAGAAATTATTAATATTTCAAAATGGATCACAGACCTAAATGTATAACTTAGAGCTATAAAACACCTGAGAAGATATGGAGCATCTGTGACCTTAAGTTAATCAAGAATTTATTCAATATGATGTCAGCATGATCCATGAAAGAAAACAGACAAACTGAACTTCATCAAAATTTTTAAATTCCGCTCTTTGGAAAGCACTGTAAAGAAAATGAAAAAACCAGCCACAGACCAAGAGAAAATATGTACAAATCATATATCTGATAAAGGATTTGTAGCCAAAATATACAAAGAACCAGTAAAAGAACAAGAACTTAATTTTTAAAATGGCAAAAGATTTGAACCAACACTTGAACAAAGATACATGACAGCAAATAAACAGATAAGACGTTCAATATCTTTAGTCACTAGGAAAATACAAATTTTAAAAACTACAAATTTATTAAAATGGCTAAAATTTAAAGCACTGATCATACCAGTATTATGGAGGATATGAAGGAACTGGAACTCTTACACAGTGCTGGTGGTGATGTAAAATGGTACAACCACTTTGGAAAACAGTTTGAAGTGAAGTGAAACCGCTCAGTCGTGTCCGACTCTTTGTGACCCCATGAACAGTAGCCTGCAGATAACAGACACCTACCATACAATTCAGCCATTCCACTCCTAGATATTTACCCACATGAACTAAAAGCCAATGTCCAATCAATGATTTGTAAATAAATGCCCACTGCACCTTTGCTTGTCAGCCAAAAGCTAAAACAACCCAAATGTCCATCAAGGGATGATAAACTGTGATACAGTCATACAATGGAACACTACTCAGCAATAAAAAGGAACGAACTATTGAGATATGCAACAAAATCAATCATTCTCCAAATAAATACACTGGCTAAAAGGAAGCACACACACTATGATTCTACTCAGATAAAATTTCAGAAATTAGTGGCTGAGAGCAGATGCCTATAGGTGATTACAGATGAGGAGGGGCAAGAGGAAATGTTTACTAAGATGCGTGAGAGTGATGCATGGGAGTGATGAATATGTTCAGTATCTTGACTGTAGTAATTGTTTCATGGCTCCACATGTCACGGCTTATCAAGCTGCACACTTTAGTTGACTGCATATTACAGTTCAATAAAGTTGTCCTTTAAAATCTATATTTTATTAATATCAAAAAATTCTCTTAATCACTCTATTCCCAGAAAGATCTTACATAGTATTGTAGAATAGCTATGAAATTTTAGTGCTAAAACTTGTACATTTCTAAGGAACAGTACTCTCACATCTACATTGCCAGGTAACATAAGAGCTCATTAGATCTTTCCATACTAAGGAGAACAAACTGCTTCCTTTATCACGAACTCCTGACCCCTGCCCACCCAGCCCCTGTTCAGTCTCTCACTCAAAACTCCATTTTCCCTTATCTTGTTTTTCCACATTATCTCAAGAAACTTTCATTAGTGAACCAAACAGAAGGTATTATCTGGTTTCAGAAACTCAAGAAAGGTTCTGACCTTGGAATAATGACAAACAGGTTGTTCATACCCACCTGAGCCGGCTTGCTGCAGATGACACCGTGAATCTCCAAGTAGCTGAAGGTTACCTCGAGCTGCAATTGAGGGAGGGGGAGGAAAGACAGACCTGTAATAAGGGTGTTAAAACCTATAATTCAAAGGAAAAATGCTACAATTAGAAATAGTCCAAGTGCAAACAAAATATTGGACATCTTCTGAAGGTAGGCTGATTTAATATCTCCATTCATTCAATATGACATGACCTTTGACCTATCATATTTCAAAAAAAGCATTAGTAACTTTCCTAAAGGGCCAAAAGGAAATGCCAAGTCTGACTTTTTAAAATTTCATCCAAGGACAAACCCCATGGAAAGTTTCTGTACTTCTACTCCATTATTTATTTACTGAGGAATGACTGTATGAAGGGAGCCATCTAAATAGACTTTTTTCTCTTATTTCAGACGTTGCTTCAGCAAATCAGATCAGGATAAAGACACTGGTTTTCATCCTGTGTCTTTCGGTTTTCCCTTCTTTCTAAACCCTTACCCCTTTGGGTTACATTCTGACCACTTATTGGAGTCATCATTCTTTCCACTGTCTTTCATTAAAGTGCCTATTTTAAATGGATTTAGGAAAACACAGTATTTAGGAATTTTAATCTGTGCTCCGATGAAACACAGTTATTAATAAATAAAAGTCTTCTGTCCCTGTATATGCATAAATTATTATTTATTTCCTTTCTATTTTAATAGCACATGCTCCTTCCTCGCTTCTCCTATAATCAGCATTTCTTTTTCTTCAAAATATCTCCAGTCTCTCACTCTCTGCCTGTTTTTCCTGGAAAACGGCCACTAATCTTTCTCCCAGTTTTTCAGTGTTTCATCTGAGTACAGCAAACAGTCACAGAACCGAGGACTAAAGACAATGGGCAGAACTGAGCTGGATAAGTTTATTTCTCTCTCTTGGTTTAAAACCAGAAAAGTAATGGGGAAAGAACCCATCTAGAGCCAAATCCATAGGACCCATAGCTCTGCCTGCTGGTGCTATGCTGTACCTTTATACGTTTGGTAGGATCAATTTTAGAACAGAGGACCCGTGAATCTCCAGTTTAATGCTTTGAAGTATGAAGATGAGGGCTGGAAGTAGAAAGATAAATTCATTGCTTCATCATTCACATCATTGAGCCAACAGATAGTTACAGAAGGCCTACTATGTGCCAAGATGGGCAAGAGAAATGACACATTTATCTCGTCCTCCCAGAGTTAAATGCAGTCTTGGAGGCACCTCTTAAACATTCAATTAGAGTGGATGTCTTCTTCCCTATTGTTATCAAGATCAATACTTGGTGAGGTTTGAAAACTCATTTAAAGCAGGAATTCGTTTCTAAATAAAGTGTATCTCTACCTTCCCGTTTATTTCAAATTAAATCTTATAAACATATTTTTATTTGCCAGCCTTGGACATAGTGCCAAAGTTTCTTCTTTGAGTTAAGCCCCTTGGGTTGGCCCTTCAAAGGCATTTCCTTTGTGGGCCACACTCATAACTGCAGAGCACCCAACTTTGAATGTAAGCTCTTTAAAATGGAGTGAGAACTTGAAGACACTGGGAAAGCAATATGAGGGTATAAGTTCTCTATGTTGTTATATTCCCCATGCCCCTGGCTTTTAACAGATGCCTGGTCCTTAACATGACAGTAATATTTTAAGTGAATTACTTGATCAACATTCAATACTTCATAGATGCTCTCTCTTTTTACAGCCTATTTCATTGATAATGTGAAATATATATTTCTTTAATTTAAAACTGTAATTGTAACTGCTGTGAATAGGTTTGGAAACAAACCACTGACTCTTAGTGGGCATCTCATTCAACTGGTGGGGACAGGTGTCTGGGAGGACCTGCACTCTCTTACAACCTAGCAGCTACAAAGATGCAGCTGGCAGCAGTCAGCATCACCGGGGCTGGCATGGGCAGCTGTGGTCAGTCTGGCTGGGAGAGGTCAGCTGGAGGTCAGTTAAGATGCTTCTCCTGCCCCTCAGGGCTGTCCCTGGAATAAGCCAAGTGCCAGGGAGCCAGGAAAGCACTGAGACATTCCAGCTAGGCCCTAAAGAATGACTTCAAGTGTGTCCAACAAAGAAAAACAGAAAAAGGAAATCCAGGCAGAAGAAAAAGAATCTGCAAAGGCACAGAAGGATTCAGAGAATGAGGGCAAGGCTGAAATGGGAAGCAGACTCTGCAGTTTTGGGGATGAGGAAGGGAGGACAGGCTGAGTCTGTTATTGATCATAACAATCAACGGTTATTGATCTTAACAATCAATGAATGGTGAGGAAGGGAGTCCCTGAGACACACTGACTGATGTTATAACCAGGTCCAAGGCATTCTCTCTAATCTCACCCACGGCTCTTTTTAATAGACCTGTGCTCTCAACCCCTGTCACTAACCCTCCCCTGACTTCAGGCCACCCTGAAGATAGCTTAAAGAACACCACTGAGCAGAAGCAGGCAGGGGGACTAGTGAGGAAGCAGAGACACAGGCGTGCTGCAGGAGACCTGGGGCATTTTTGAGAGAGCCACAGACACTCGGAATCGGTTAGGTATGAAGAAGGAATGGGCCCAGGCTATCAACAGCTCCCTCGCTCCTCCAGGAACTCCCACTATTCTGGACGCAGTGACCTGTGTCATGACTGCCCATCTTTCTGGCCAGTTTCCCTTCCTCCACAGCCTCCTCCTCAGTCCTGGGCCCACAACCCAGCTCCCCAGATGCACTGTGCTCTTGTCAACTAGTAAACCTCTGACCAGTGGGAGACCCCTTCCACTGCCTGGTTGACATGGGGTCATCTTCCAACCCAGCTTTCCTGCGGACCCTCCCCTGACAATAACCCACTCCCCATCCCCCTAAGCAGAGTTGGGGCCTTCTGGGGGGAATGGCAAAGTTCTATTTCTTCATCTGCATGTGGCTGCAGAGGTCTCTGCTCGGTGATTAATCACAGAGTTGCACGTTTCTATTTTGTACATTTGACTGCGTATGAGGTACATTTTACTATAAAAAGAGAAAAGAAAATGTTTAATTAATCAGCCCCAAAGAAAAGAGAAGAAGCCTGTGTGAAAACCAGAGGCGGTTGTACACTACTGTTCTGAATATAATTATTTCCCCAGAAAAATGAATGTCATTGACACTGGCTCTGCTTCTTAACCAAGGTATGCTGTGACACATGAAAACCAGCCTTCTCTCCAGGGCAGCCTACCCGCGGGTCATTCTGAGAGAAGGTCTGCCTTTCTTTCTTTGTGATGCTGACAATATCAGAAATCAGAACCAATGTCCAAACTGCCCTAGCCAGGCCGGTGTGAATGTTATATATATCATGGAATGAAAGTGGCCATTTGCTCAAGAGCAGAGCAAGGAGGGGGCAACAGAAGGGAGACACGTGACTCTTCAAGAGGTGATAACATTTTTAATTAGGGTAAACATATCATTCAGGAGCCTTCCAGTCAATAGACTGCTTGACTATTTTCCTTCCTTAATTAATTTTTCACCAGTACAATAATGGTTAACTCACTTCCTTATAGCCTGCCTTCAGGTACTTTAGCATACAGGTAATTTAGTCCAAAATCATTTACAGAATAACTGATTTCACTTATAACACATTATAAACATAAAGCCTCACTCTGTATTATCAAAAGGGGTGGGATAATATAAAGTCTCATTCCTTAGAGAAACTGTGTAAAATTTAACATTTGCATGATTAGAAAGAAAAAAGACATCAGGTAGCCACAGCCTTTGATTAGCAAACTCTGGGTTGGCACCTTCTCAAAATTCAGTGAAAATCATGCAAATCATTAGTCAGTCCTACAAGGTCCACTTCATGACAGCACCGTGTCCAGCACATAAGAAAGTATTCACAAGACAGTGGCTAAATATTGAATTTTAAGAAGAAAGGACTAGAAACATGATGCAACCCAAACATCATACTTCAATGAGGCTGAAAGCATCTTCCAACCCTTCCCCATCTTCCTGGGTTTGTTGGCAAGTGAGGCAAGTTCAGCTCAGTAGAAAGGTGAAAAGAGGAGGCTACTACTACTACTAAGTTGCTTCAGTTGTGTCCGACTCTGTGCGACCCCATAGACGGAAGCCCACCAAGCTCTCCCGTCCCTGGGATTCTCCAGGCAAGAACACTGGAGTAGGTTGCCATTTCCTTCTCCATGCATGAAAGTGAAAAGTGAAAGTGAAGTCTCTCAGTCGTGTCCGACCCTCAGCGACCCCATGGACTTCAGCCTTCCAGGCTCCTCCATCCATGGGATTTTCCAGGCAAGAGTACTGGAGTGGGGTGGCATTGCCTTCTCCAGAAAAGAGGAGGCTAGTGAGTCTAAATCTCTTCCAATTCATTACTTGCAAATACTCAGATAAGCCAGCTCTGTAGTTTTTGAGCTCTTTTCTAATAGCTACAAGTACTTTTCTAATAGTACAAGGCTACTGTGAGAATTGAGTGAGATAATGTACTTAAAATATACTTGATAGATAACTAACTAAATTCTGGTGATAACAAGGTACTTTTAGGGATGTAAAGCCCCTGCTCCCATGCTTTGATGAGAACCATTTATCTGTCACTAACTGGTGTAAGCCTGACCTCAGGCAAGCCACTGTCCCTCCCTGTGCCTCAGTTTCCTCATCTATAAGACAAGAAGAATAATGAGACCTACCACATGGCTTTCATAACTTATTTTTAGGGAGATCATCTTATTTACTAAAACAATATTCAATAAATGTAGCTATCATTATCTTTTTAGGGGGAAAAAAAATCCCAATTTCTTGTTACCATTCAGTTCATATCCTATAAAACACGCCAAAACCCTTCTGTGACTATAAAGGAAATAAAAGAAGCGATTGTGGTGCCTAATTCACCAGTTATCAGTTCAAATGTTAATTTGCACCCTATGATGAAGGACATCTTATGGAAGATGTTAGTCTTTTTTAAGGAACCAGTGGTATCATGTTATTTTCTAGAGGCAACACCTTGAAAACTATATTTTTACTTATTTTTTAGAGGCCACATCAGAGTCCTCCACCATGGAGGAGGACTGAATGGCTACATTTCCGGTCATATACTCTTTATGAGTTAGGATGGTTATTCCCCACCTGTCAAAGCCTTAGAAAATTGCGCCATTATTAGACCCAAGGAAATAAGAACCAGACTTGAAGAAAGTATAAACCCTGCCCCAGTTGAGAGGAAAATCATTGAAATTCACCAGCCCTGAGGATACAGAGCATGAAATGCTTTGCTGCTTTTCTTGGATGCTCTACACAGGGGGACAAAGGAGATATGCAGGCGCTTTCTGGGGAGAAGGAAGGAAAATAAGGTTGTGCAAAGAGAACTCTGGACATACTGGCCTAAATCATAAGTCTACGCAACTGAGAAGCCAGTGTGTGTTGTGTTGGGCTGTGTACGTGTGTTGGAAGGAGGAAACTCATCGACACTCACCTTGGTGGGGATTCGTGCTGTGACGAGGAAGGCACGGCATGACGTGAGCACCTGTAAGATAGAAGTGACAGCATCAGTATCAATACCAGAAAGTGGGCTGGTGGGCTTTGGTGTGACCCACAGACCATTAGATACTGGGCTCCTGAGGCTTCACGAAAGACTAAGTGAGCTGGAACAGATTATTGACCTTGTAGGAGTATTAACTTTACCCTAAGAATCACTGGATGAAGGGCTGTATTGAACAGATCACCTGCCAAATCTCAAGACGAGCAACCAGTCAGCAGCCCAAAAGAGCCACAGATTACTCCAGTTGAGGAAGCAAGACAGGGCTCAGAGATACTAAAATATAGATGTCATGCATAGGAGGAGCCCCACTATCTCAACAGCAAACTTAATGAAAAAGCCAAGTACTCATTCATGCTTTCCAAAATACAACTGCCACCCGAGGTTGCCCACTTGCTTTCTGTTCTCTGTCCACTAGCTGATAACATTTACATAACGCACAGGCAGCAAAACAGGCTATTGTCCCAAGAAGTCAACCCTGACTCCTTTTCTGCTATGCCTGTCTCAGTCCTAGAGAGCACATTTATGGAAGTTTCCATTCCAATTCTCAGCTAAGAACATACAGATAGCCAATGGGGTCCCGTATACCTATAGGCCCCTCTTGCCCAGCAGGGGCCCTAGAGAATACTAAGGCTGGGAATAGTCTGAACTCCTAGTTCACACCTGGGGCAGAGCTCCCTGGCCACCCACCACTTTTAGTATCCAAATGTGCTGCTCTGCAACCCAGAGGTCCAGGCAGGCCTGGGGGTGTCTTTGCAAGAAAGAAAGCAAGCGGATCCCAACACTTCTCAAGTTCTGATGGGAGACCTGTCTTTGATTTTCCAAAGAACTCCCCTGTCCCGAAGTTGATATTTAGTGACTAACACACATGTGCTAGTCTAAGAACGCTAGATTTGGACAAAACTGGCTTCCCTGTCGGCTCAGATGGTAAAGAATCTTCCTGCATTGTGGGAGACCTGGGTTTGATCCCTCGGTTGGGAAAATACTCTGGAGAAGGGAATGGCAATCCACTCCAGTATTCTTGCCTGAAGAATTTCACGGACAGTAGAGCCTGGTGGGCTACAGTTCATGGGGTTGCAAAGGGTCAGATGCAACTGAGCAACCACACTTAGAAACCATAAGTCAGGGAACCTGAGGACCAAGTTGTTACAGGATTTATCTAGATTCGAGCCAAGGCTTATCCTGTTCATCCACACACAGAAGGTGAATCCATGGGTATGCCTGTGGGCTGCTCTGTGCCTCTCTCTAGTCTCCCAACTCCAACAGAAACGGTATATTTTCTAGAAAACTGCTTTGAATAATCATAGGTCACCATTATGGGGAGTAACTCAAGTCAGGACCCTCTGTGAGAAAGATGACAAAGGGACACAGCCCGATAGTGGCTGAGACAGTCTGATAATGAGCACGGGGAAGGCAGAGGGGGAGGGACAGGGCACACTGCAAGACTTTCCACCCAATGTCTTCAATCACACATCTTCACAGGGTTCTTGTCTACCTGGGGTAATTTTTGCCATTTGACTTTAGAGGGGATGTGCTCTAAAAGACCTTTAATCAGTGACTTCTAAAAGTGGAGGCAACAAAAGATATCTGTATCTGAATATTCCAGAGGCTGTGAACCACAGTTCTTTTCCCAAAGAAAAGATCCTTTCTTTTAACTAAGGCCCGAGAAAACAAGCAATAGAAAGGGGAGAGGTGTGTAACAAGTGGGACCAGATGAGTGAGCAGAGGTCAAAGGTAGCCCAGGAGTAGCAGGACTGGATACGTAACTTCAGGGCCCTTGTTCAAAATTACGAAGAATTTTAAGACAGGGACAGAAAGCACTAACCCCAGCACAGGGCCCCCCTGAGAAGGATGCCTTGTGCAACTGTACAGGTCACGTGCTCAGGAAGATAGCCCTGAGTCATTGCAACTATATACAAGCATTCCCTATGTGCCATAAATGAGCAAACATCCTTGGATACGTTAATACATTTAATCCTCTCAACGACTATATTCTTTGTCACTATTTCCCCCATTTTTCAGACAAACAAACTGAGACTCTGATGTATCCAAGGGCAAAAATAGGATTCCTACCTAACTTTGTCAGTCAGCTCACCTATGTTCTTCACCACTAGGCTACCTTTACACATTCCAACCCAATCATGCCTTTGGGTACTCTAGACCCTGGCAATTTACTCAGATTTGAGGTAGAAAGGTACAGCCCAGCGGGCGGCCTGTGACTGGGAGGAGACTCTCAAAGCTCCCAGCTCAAACACTATCTTCCTCAAAGTTCCAAGTTTAAAGGAATTCTCTTTTCAAATCCAAGAATGACCTGGAGAGCTACATTTTTTCAGTCATCCACACTGGCATCACTACCCGGGGGGAAGCAGGAAGAAGAGTTTGGCTGCCTTAGGGAAAGGGCAAGAGGCAGTTTTGTTGACTGAGACACACAGGGTTCCGTGGTGAACATCTGACAGTTGGAAGAAGCTGGGACAGTAATAGAAAGGGAGATAAAAGGCGCCAGAGACAGGCATAGTCAGTGTAGTCACTCGCTTAGGTCGAACAAACAGGTTACCTGTGCTAAATTGCAAGATCAGGACTCAGCTTTAAAGGATGAAAATTTACCTTCTGTGAACTAAGACCCTACCCCACGGTTCATCTTTTTTCATTGAAATTCAGTTGATTTACAAGATTGTGTTAGTTTCAGGTACATAGCACAGTGACTCAGAATTTTTGCAGATTCTACTCCATTATAGACCATCACAGAATAGTGAGTATAACTCCCTGTACTCTACAGCATATCCTTGTTGCTTATTTATTTTACATACTGTAGTTTGTATATGCTAATCCCATACCCCTAGTTTGTCCCTCCCTTCTCCCCTCTCCCCATTGGTAACCACAAATTTGCATTCTGCATCTGTGAATTTGTTTCTGTTTTGCATATAATGTCATTTATATAATTTTTTAGATTCCATATCTAAGTGGTATCATTTTTCTGTCTTATTTCACTAAGCATAATATGCCAAAGCCTTTGACTGTGTGGATCACAAGAAATTGTAGAAAATTCTTCAGGAGATGGGAATACCAGACCACCTGACCTGCCTCCTAAGAAATCTGTATGCTGGTCAAGAAGCAACAGTTAGAACTGGACGTCGAACAACAGACTGGTTCCAAATTGGGAAAGGAGTACGTCAAGGCTGTATATTGTTACCCTGCTTACTTAATTTATATGCAGAGTACATAATGAGAAATGCAGGACTGGATGAAGCACCAACTGGAATCAAGATTGCCGAGAGAAATATCAATAGCCTCAGATATGCAGATAATACCACACTTATGGCAGAAAGTGAAAAACTAAAGAGCCTCTTGATGAAAGTGAAAGAGGAGAGTGAAAAACTTGGCTTAAAGCTCAACATTCAGAAAACGAAGATCATGGCATCAGTTCCCATCACTTCATGGCAAATAGATGGGGAAACAAAGGAAACAGTGACAGACTTTATTTTGGAGGGGCTCCAAAATCACTGCAGATCGTGACTGCAGCCATGAAATTAAAAGACACTTGCTTCTTGGAAGAAAAGTATGACCAACCTAGACAGCATATTAAAAAACAGAGAGATTACTTTGCCAACAAAGGTCTGTCTAGTCAAAGATATGGTTTTTCCAGTAGTCATGTATGGATGTGAGAGTTGGACTATAAACAAAGCTGAGCACCAAAGAATTGATGCTTTTGAACTGTGGTGTTGAAGAAGACTGTTGAGAGTCCCTTGGACAGCAAGGGGATCCAGCCAGTCCATCCTAAAGAAAATCAGTCCTGAATATTCATTGGAAGGACTGATGCTGAAGCTGAAATTCTAATACTTTGGCCACCTGAAGCAAAGCACTGACTCATTTGACAAGACCCTGACGCTGGGAAAGACTGAAGGCGGAAGGAGAAGGGGACGACAGAGGATGAGATGGTTGGATGACATCACCGACTCAATGGACATGAGTTTGAGTAAACTCCAGGAGTTGGTGATGAACAGCGAGGCCTGGCGTGCTACAGTCCATAGGGTCGCAAAGAGTCAGACACGACTGAACAACTAAACTGAACTGAAGGTCCATCCATGTGGCTATAACATAGCAATATTTCATTCTTTCTATAACTGAATAATATTCCATTCCACAGCACATCTTGATGTAGCACCTTTTCAAACTCTGCTCCCCCTCTAGCAGAAAAGGTTTAAAAATGGAAATAATGTCAACAGTCATGATGACCAGCATGTCTACAGGAAGTCAGACTTTTCATCCTTTCCTTTTATCTATCTATGGTTAACCCTTGACCAACTCAGGGCTTAGTCTGCATATAGCTTATAGTGGAGTGGGCCCTTCGCATCTATAGTTTGGCTGCATCTGAGGATTCAACCAACCACGGACTGTCTAGTAAGTACTGCAGTATTTATTACTAAAAAATATCTGCATATAATGTGTAGCTCAACTGTTGCTCAAGGGTCGACAGTATACTGCAGCACACACACTTCTTCCTTCCAGTGGTTCTTGTATAATCAATCTCTGATCTTTTCAAGAATCTTAAGTCCACAAAACTTTTGCATAGAAGTAAAATAATAGCCAAATCATAAAACTCACACACCAGAAAGGACTCAATATCAATCACCTAGTGAAAGACCATAATCTGAGAGAAGATCCAAAGAAATTGTCTCATAGGTAGTCCATACCAGAGCCGGACTAGAGGCTGAAACTCTTTATTCACAGCGTATGACTACCTTTTCACTCTCTCCTCAGATGGCAATAAGGGTCAGTGCCAAAAGCCCCAGATGGGAACATGAAGCCTCTTCAGTAGCCAGAAGAGCATACTAACCTCTGTGAACAGGCCATCAGAGGAAAATTGGTGCCACAACATCCAGGATCATTTTACAAGTACAGTAGTAATACCAGCTGATACTTGTGGGGTACCATGGTCCCACGGGTTTCCATACATCATCTCCTTTAACCCTCACAGCAACCAATGCAGTAAACACTATTATTAACTCCATTTTAAGAAGAAACTGAGATACAGAGATTATGTTACTTGCCCGAGTCACCAAGCAAGTAGGTGGCAAGGCTTGGATTCAAACAGATGGTCTGGCCCCAGAGATTATGCTAATTACTTATACAGGCTCTCAAATCTCACCTAAGAGCCGGCTTCCTCAATAGTCTGCACATATACAAACACAGATGAGTTATAGATCTTTAAAGCCAGAAAGATGCAAACAGGTAAAAGTGTCATCAATAAGATGATGGATGATTGCATAACATACGAACAAGGACCACTCTTAACTGTCTGTCCAGACCAGTAGACCAGGGCCTCTCTCTGATCGTGGGTTAATCTCTGTGTGTCTCTATTTGGATCTGTCTACCTGATTCTACATGTGTCTCTCTCAGCTTATCTGTGCATCTCCTGGACTGTTGCCCAGCCCTCCCTTCAACTTCTCCTCTCTTCTGTGGCCACCGCTATGCCCACCACACCCAACCCCAGCTTCTCATTCTCTTCCCCCTCCTCTTGTTCCCATCCCCTTTGCTCTGCCCTCATTTCCTGGCCCTTTCTCTCTGCTCATCAACCAGAGCTTGTATCTTATTTCTCCCAGAAACAGGCTCCCATCACAGAAGAAATACTTTGTTCTTGAAGGGTATTTCATTTGGGACAGTCACAGAGAAACTTGAACAAAACATGAAATAAAAATGACAAGGCATCTTTTGACATTATACAGCAAGCACACCGGTAATTAAGTGATTACAAGGTCCCCTGTGTGAATCTAATGACTAAGTCTTAAAAACTAATCTCAAAACAGGCACCCATGTAACTGACACACGGCAGTGATCCCAGCACGGTGGCACAGGCTGGCCTTTTCATCCATTTACAAGCATCACATTTTGGAGAATAACATCTCCCACAAGTCAGCTGAAGCATCAAGTGACCTCCCTGCCTGCTTTTGATCTGTCCTTTCCTGGAAAGTCACCAGGGGGGTTTCCAGGGGCCACTGACAGGGCCCTGGCTCAGTATATTTTTTAAAACAGAAAAAAAAAAACAAAAAAACCGTGTGTTCACACAGATTCACCTTTTGCGTAAAGAGCAATCTCTTGACCATATGTAGATGCATAATGTTCTAATGATCACTTCTGCTTTCACTCTGGCAACAACAGCGCTCACAATCTGTGGCCCTGCATGCCAACCTTTCTTTAGAAATATTTTAAAGGCAGCCTAAGTACACAGTGCCCTTTGGTAGCTGGACACAGGTCAAAATCATTTGCTTGAAAAGAAACGTTCAGGCTTTGAGAGGAGAAGCTTTGTGCTGGCTGGCCCCCATTTCTGGTGGTCAGATCTGATCCCCAAAGGCAAACGAATTGTCCTTAGAAAGCCTGGAAGGAGATGGAATAGAAGGGGTAAAATTCTCCAGTGCTTACCCAGCCTTTCAAACAACAGGCTCACTTGTGATCACAAGAGCATAGCAATATTTTGAAGTACATGTGCAAAACTATGGATGCTACCACTCTAAGAATTGTGCCTTTTGCTCTATCAACCCAAACTGGACTGATAAATAGGGCTACATTCAAGCTGGAAATGGAGAAGGAAATGGCAACCCACTCCAGTATTCTTGCCTGGAGAATCCCAGGGACAGGGGAGCCTGGTGGGCTACCATCTATGGGGTCACACAGAGTCGGACACGACTGAAGCGACTTAGCAGCAGCAGCAGCAGCAGCAAGCTGGAAATCCCAACGAACTCAGGCTCCTAGGTTTCCTCTTTGGGGCCAAGATGCCCTAGGAGTTGTGGCCCTAGAGGTCTTACGGTGCACACACGTGGCTTCCAGCAGGTGAGGGGAGACATCGCAGAGGAAAACCCCCCTGTGGTGTATGAGGACGTGCTTCCTGGTCATGAGTGAGCACTCCCTTGACACTTGGGATAGCAAGCCTCTTCTGGGCAGGATGACCACAATCTCCATTTCCAGTTTTAGCTCTGAGAATCCTGCATCCCAGAAACTGGGACGTTTGGTCGCCCTACTTGCTGGGGTTTTGGAATTAGGAAGACAGAATCCAGTTATGGCTTTGCCACTTTCTAGCTGATTCACTCTCACAGAGTTAGCTTCTCAGTCTGCTCACCTGTAGAACCAGAAGAATGTTGCTCTGCAGGATTGATGCTATTGTTTACAGTAAGATACAACCGTATTAATAGAGACCTAGCCCAGTACCAAGAACATCTCCACTGAATATATCAATTTAATTGGTGTGAGAGCATCTTAAGTTTAGATTCCCAAAGATTAACATCTATTGAATTTTTAAATAGTTTTTGTCAAGAGAACAAAACAAACAATTGGGAAAAAAAAACAAAGATTCTGAGACAAGCTGAAATTTTCAGTTCAATATGTATCTTTAAACTTGAAGAAAAATGTTCTTACAAAGCTTTAAAAAAATGAAAAAAAAAGGCAGGGGGAGCATTAGAAGGTCTATGTGTACTTAGTCAAGAAACCTTAACCACAAAGGGCAAACTAGAATTTCCCTCCCACCCGGTCCGGGAGGCCCATTCTTCCACCAGAGTCTTAGCATGCAAACCACATTTTCAACCTCTATAATGAATTTCCTCTCCCCTTCATTGAAATGCAAGCAGCAGCTTGGTTCCCTTTGAGGCTTCTTGGTTCAACTTTTAACTTCAAAATTTCACTTGGAAACATTTATAAAAATCCTCCCTCATGTTAAGACTCACAGTTTAGCAGAGAAGCCTAAATTTCCTTACGGAGATGATACATAATGAGGTAGGCCATGGAATCCTCTCATTGCACACTTGCTAAAAACAGAAATAAGTATGTTTCACCCTCTAAAGAATGCCATTACCTAAAGTCTACCGCTGCATAGGCAACACATAAATTTATGGCCCCTCCGTCCACATTCTCTCCCACACATTACCAAAAGTGCCTTTCATTTAAAACTGGGCTCTTCCTGCCAAACGTAAGATCGATGGTCCCATATCCCCAAAATGCTCATGTGCAAGCAAGCTAAACGATGACTGTCACTTACTACGTTTCCTCTCTCCCAAACTCACAGCTCCAAGTACATCTCGGACAAGACTTCATTAATCCAAGACATACACTTCAGAGAAGGAGAGGGACAGGTGGCAAGGAATGCTATCACCATTGAGGAGAGTTCTGAGTGACAGGTGCTAAGGGACTTGTGCAAGGTCACCAGAAAGCTGAGGGAGAATAAAAAGCCTCTTCTGACTCCCAGCCTCCTAACAACCCACTGCACACGGCTTTGATGACCATCACTCTCTCTGGCCAAAGCAGGACACTAGACCCAAAAGGAATACAAAAACCATACTGTTTTAGTGCAATTTCTGGCCCCAAATGCCTTGTAAAACCAGATCACCACGCTCCTCAGACATCTGTATCTCTCCTAATGCCATTTATAAGTGTGCCCTAGGAGGTGGCATAGTCCAGTGTAGGATCTGAAAACTACAGATCCAGCCCCGCCTGTTTTTATAAATAAAGTTTTATTGGGACACGGCCACACCCATTCATTTAACTGGTGGTCTCCAGCTGCTTTCACACTACGAAGACAGAGCTGAGCAGATGCAACAGAGATGCTTATGGCTCACAAAGCCGAAAATATTTACTATCCGGTTGGTCCTTTACAGAAAGTATAGGTTTGCTGACCCCTTGCCTAGTGGTTTAGAGGGGAAACTCTGGGATCAGGTTGCCTGGGTTTTGATCCAAACGTCACCATTTACTATCTGCGTGACTTGGGGCAAACTACTTCCCTTTCTCATTGCCTAAGTTTCCTCTTCTGTAAAATAGAAGCAATGATGTATACCTCAGGGAGCCATGAGGGTTAAATGAGTCACTGCGTGTCACTAAGTAAACGTATGTAAAGTACTGACAGCATACAGAAGGGGCCAGCGTATGGAAAGCAGGTGTTTCTTATTATTTATATTACAATATTATAATAATATTACTCATGTCAATTATACTAAGAACAGAGTTCCTAGATTTAGGCTGGGTCTGATCTCAAGCTAGACAAATGACCTGAGTCTGAACAAGTTAACTATCTGTGTGGATCTCAAGTCACCCAAGCTTAAAATAAGGGGGTTGGAACAGATGTCTGAGTTACCTTCCTACACGCTGGGTTATGGCTCAGACCCACTGTGGGTCTGACCCAGTTCTCAGACCCTGCTTCTCTTTGCTCTGCGTGGACTGCCAGGAATGTAAGTCATCAGTAAATACTTGCTGAGAGGAATTAACTCCTCCATGGGTCTCTCCTTCCAGGAAGGACAGATGCTCCCTCAATTGGCGGGTAGCAGGAGAGAGCCACTGGAGGTGGGTTTTTGTCTTCAGATGTCTAGTTTCAGGGGAAACCTTTGTACTCTAACACCTGTGCAAATCCATTTCTTTTCACCTGGTTATTTATGTCATTATGCAGAAATGCAATGTTTACATACAGCTTGTCAGAAACAATTGCTTCATTCTTCCCACAGTCCCTTTATTGCAAGTTGTAAGGCTTCATCAAAGCGTGAAAGAAAACAAGCATCTCTAATTTTTTCCCACGAATGAACACATGGCTACTTTGAAACAACTTCAAGTCTTCTTGATGTCATTGACATTTTAGATCTTCTTTTCAAAGCACTGTCTGATACAAAACTCTGGAATGGGTCGTACTGATTCTTTGATAATAACATGCTTTTAAAGGCAGAATAATGGCGTGATCATAATCCCTGGAATGGGACCACTTCTTAGGCTAAGAGTGAAGATGAATCTAACTCCTAGTGCCAGGTCCAGGAAGGTCACGTTAAGGTACTCACCTGGCACAGAGTTTCTGCCCAGACCTCTCAGCACTGAGGTCTCCGTGGTCTGCACGAGGCACGCTTGGGAAGGAACCTCTGCTAGTCATCATTGTTATGTTTATGGTTTAAATGAATTCACCAACAGTAGAATCACAGTCATGTAAAACATATAGAAAACATACAACATGAATGCAAAGGTCACGTTAACAAACCTTCTCCTGCTTCCCTAACATGGGGCCAGCTGGTCTCTTCCTGAAAATGTCATGAGTCACTAGCACCCAATTCTAGCGAAAGATCACAGTTAAGAGGGATCTAGGGATGGGCGTATGCAATTCCTTTATTTTAAAGATGAGAAAACAGACCAGGAAGAGTCAAACAACTGTCTGCATTTATCAGGGTTCCCATTTTTGTTTTTTTCTCTGACAGTGAAATTTTAAGCACAAATAAATTTATTTAAAGGAAATGGGTAGCTCTCATTTTTTTTTGAAAGTTGTTGGTTTTCTTTTAAATTAAAAACCAGAGCTCAAGAGAGAAAGAAACTAAATCAACTCTACCGATTTGAGAAGCAAGAACTTCTTCCCTCAAGCGGTAAGTCCCTTCTGGCAGCCCTTGTGGAGTGAATGGATACCAACCATTTTTCTTCCCTGTGTGATTCTTCTCAGGATTCAAAACCCAGAAGTGAGAACCCTGTTCTGGGCATGGTGCCTAACAAAGAATTACCTGAAAGATGTGACAGTTACAGCTTAATGATAAAGACCATGAGCTCCAGGGGCAGCCTCCCTGGATATGAATCCCCCCGAGACCAATCCCTACTAGCTGTGTGACCTTGGGCAGGTCACTTAACCTCTCCATGCCTTGGTCTCCCCACCTGTAAAAACATGGAGACAATACAACTGCTGAGATAACAGGTGAGGTACTCAGAACAAGACCTGGTACATAAAGGAGTCCAATAAACACACAGCCTTGGACAAGTCCAACGGTAATAGTAGTTAGACAGCTATATGGCACAGATGAACATGAAGTAAGTTTCACTCATCATTTACCAGAATTCTAATGCTGCGGTCCCTCCCCACCCTACACCCTTTCAATTTATCAGCCCACAAGAGAGGTTCTTCTATCCCCATCTTCTCAAGTCCAGGAGGGACAAATGTCACTTCCTTATTCTTCACTTTTTGTTAATTAGTATTTTCAGCAAGAAAAAAAGCATACATTTTCATTCCTGCTCTCAGGACAAATATATGAAATAGTTTTTCACTCTACAGATGTATGGATGGCAGATGGGTGAGGGCAAGCATTGATTTAGATTTAACACTGTTACAGAAATTATCAGGTCGAGAGATATTTTTCATTACATTCCATAAGAAGAAACAGGGAGAGGCAGGGGGTAAAGATCTGGAGTAATTATATTGAGAAATCCGGATGTGCACATAATTTTCAAACTGAGGGCTACAGCCCATTGGTAGGTAGTTAAATCAATTTGGTAGAGTTTAACAAGCATATTAATAAAATAGATTAAACTGAACTGGAAGTGAAAAGAAAATTAAGAGCATTGCTAATACAAACCATAAGCATTGCTTCATGAAACTTCTGTTTCAGAGGTATCAGTGTGCACACGGTACACATGTGTGTGTATATGTGTATGTGTGCATGTGTGTGTGTGTGCACGCGCATGCTGACGTGCATGCAGGGGGGTTGCTTCTCAACATAAAATGCATTTCTTCTCTGGGTCCAGGTATTGAAAGTTTGATAAAGCTGGCTAATGGCACCATCTACACCCATAAGCAAGAGGATACAGAAGAGGTTGAGGAAGCAAGCTTGGATAGCAAGAACATGAGCTTTGGATTCAAAAACCTCAGAGAAACCCCAGCTTTAGCATTTTGTGAGCAGAGAGGAAGTTGGCAGGTTCCTGTAAGTCTCCAGGCTGCAGTATCCTCATTTCTAATTCAGAGACAATATTTATCCTTGTGTAAGAATCGGGGATTACCTATCAAGTTATCAAGTGCTAAGTCTATAGTAAACATTAGTATGAAAGGAGTCATTCTAACTGACATCATACTTATTGAATACAGCTCTGAAAGGGATCCATAGGGATTAAAAAAAACTGAGACCTATAGACACATGCGCACACCTGCTAGTCAGAGACAGAGCCAAGCCCAGATGCCCTGGCTCCCACTCAGTCACCTGTTTACCACACATCATCTCCAGGATGCAGCTTTCAGTGCAGGAAGAAATTATTCCCATGGTAACTATAGCCTATCTGAGAATTAGAAAAGAACTTCCATGTCTGGGTGGTGATAAGAGTGAAACCTGATACAGAGGAAGAAGAGGCTTTGGACCAATTTGAATTCACTTGCCATCTCTCCCTGAGTCTTATTTTTCTTACCTGTAAAATGGGTATGGCTCTAGATGAGGATTAAAAGGGATAGTTTACCAAAACCCTAGCACTCTCAACTTTATTCACTGATGATGCTAACATCTGGCTAAAAATGTCTATATACCATCCCCCCTCCAGCTTCCATCATCAGAGATAAGCAATGCATCCATTCACATAAGGGCACTGGACTCTGAAGATGTTCTAGAATTTTATGGCCACAGTGTGAATCCTGACTCCTCCACTCACAAGTGAGGGTGATTTGGGGAAAGGCTTCTCTGGGTCTCACTTTCCTTGTCTGTAAAATAAGGGATCATCATGGGTATCAATACCTCATGGCAGACCGTTGTGAGGATTAAACAACAGACTATACCTGAGGTGCCTAGAACAGTGTTGCCAACAGTAAGTGCTAGCATCACTGTCACGCATCCTGAGAGACTTGATGACCAGCCGGCCCGTCTCATTCTTTGACCTTCTGGTGGTCCACTTAGTCATTCCCTGGGCTGTGCTATCTGTCCGCTCTATGATTCCCAGCTCAGGCATCCCATTCTTGGACCACCACCCTCTCATTTCTCCTTCAGTGTGATCTAAGGACCAGAGGGGCTAGCAGCACTTAGGAGCTTGTTAGAAATGTATAATCTGGGAATCCAGACCTACTGCATCAGGATCTGCAGTTTAATAAGATCCCCAGGTGATTCATACACACGCCGCACACTTAGCAAAGTACATGCGTCTTTTCCTCCACTCAGCTGTGCCCGCTACCCCAACACTGCTGGTCACTGACCATCCTACATCCTCCCAGCCATCTTCATCCCATTAAAACCCCACTGAAATCATTCCTCTACTGTTAATACCTTCAGTCTGTGTGTTCCCTGTCCTTTCATTACTCCCACAGAGGAAAAGCCTCAACCCTGGATGAACCCACCCATCTGCCTATCCCAGGCTTGCCATGGTGGCTTCCAGGCACAGCTGGAGAACAGAGCTAGCCTACAAACTGATTCTGCTTCCTTCCTGCGCCACTGAGTACACAGACTTCATCAGAATGGTACTGCTGACCATCCCACTCTAACCCTCCCCACCTGCCTGCTCCTGAGGCTCCATCTGTCCCCTTCTTCTGAACTGCTGGAGGTAAATGCCTATCCCCTTGCCTTGACTCTGGATTATACCCCACCCACATTTGCAGAGGTTTATGTAACTATGTCTTCTGTTCCATATCTAAACGTCCAGATACAGGATTCCCAAGATCTAGATCTGTATCCTGGATTCTACACCCCTCTTGTAGCTCCATCTAACCCCCTCCCTGCTCCTAACTTCTCAAAAAAGGATCTGTACCTGATTCATTCTTCTGCCTCGAATGCAACCTATTGTTCAAAACTGGCTTCTGTCCCCACAGCTCCCCTGAGGTCCCAACCACCTCTTTGTTGCTAAGCCCCACATATAGTTTTCAGCATTTCCTAATGAGATTTCTCCTTAGTAATGGGCAGAGCTGACTTAGATTTCACAGCCGAACTAGATACCACCTTAACGCTGATATAGCCCCTTGTGCTTGAATTCTTTTTTCCACTGATTTCTCCACCCACCTCCCTGGTCATGTCCATTCCCCACTCCCTGCTACCTTCCATTTTCTCCCATGACTTCAGTGAATCCCAGAGGGCTCCCAAGTTCCTGTGCAGCCCAAACCTGTCTTAAATCATCAGCTCTAACTCTACTTCAACCCTTAAACTCAGCATGTGATCTTTCTTTCAGAATCTGTTCCTCACTAAGCGTTTGAGCTCAGTAATGAGCCATGGCAATCCATACAGCTTCTCAAGCCAGAAATCCAGGCATCATCAATGGAATCTCAGTCATTCACCAAGTTCAATGCAATTGAAACATCTCTTAAATCCACTCACTTCTCTCCAGTTCCAATACAATGACTCTACCCCAGGCCACCATCATCTTGCTCCTGTAACACTTCGAGCAGCCTCCCCACGGACCCATCTTGCCTCATCAAATCAACTGCCCATAAAGGATCTTGATGCGATCTTCTAAACATCCAATCATTTATCCTATCACTTCTCTACTCAAGCTCTTTAGTGGCTCCGCATGACTACGCTGGTCCTTGCCTCTACCTGCAGCCTCGTTTCACTCCCTCTCCCCTTCCCGACCCCATCCCCTCCAGTTATAGCCATACTGGCCTTCTGCTGGTCCCACCGTCTGCTCCAACCGTTCTTCCTTCTGCCTCTTTGCTTTACCTTCCCCCGATCACATCTACTCATCCTTCAGAGCCCCACCTAAAGAACTTCCCTAACAAAGTCCAGACTACAGCAGGCCTCCCGATCATATATTCTCACAGTATTTGCTCCTTTCCTCCGTAATACCTATCACAATTTTAATTACTAGTGGAGTTATATATTTAATATCTACCATCCCCACCAGACTGTAAGGTACTTGGGAGCAGGGACCATATCTGTCTTTGTCAAGGTTTACTCCTCTTCCTTACCTCCTTTCCAGCTATGAAAATGCAAGATCTCAGAAGGTTAAAAAAAAAAGTTGCTATAATTGTGAATCCAATTGTAAAAATTCAGTTTTGCCTCATTATTCCTGATGCCTACCACGTAATTGACACATCCTTCCTATTTAATAGTCATATCCTATATGGGAAGTACCTGAAAATTTGTTGTTTGCAGCTCACCTCAACCCAGTTCAAACAGATACATTAATACTAGCTGATCCCCAACTCAGCTGCCAAAAGAAAGAGAAATAGAAAAAGAAAAAGATAACCTAAACAGAGGAAAGTTCTAGAAATGCCAAATGCTGACATCCCTGCTTTTGCCTACTGTGTTCAAAGAACTTCTTTACTCATAAATTCACTCCAGAAAGACTCTAGTCTTCTGCAACTCCCACAGGCTGGCAATACCATTTCTAGCAATGGAGGCAGGGAAAGCAAAATCCATTCCAATAAATGATTTCAGGTGTCCTAAGGCTTTCTAGATCTTGATTTTGCCCTTGATTGTGCCAACAGAGCAAACAGTTAAATCAACAAAACAATTTACAAAGGGTGGGTTGGGGTACTGACAGGCAGACTTCACACAAAATATAGGGGGAAAAAAATCACATGTTATTTTAGTGACAATTAATAGACCATTTAAACAGAAGAAAATTTATCCTTTAAAAAACCAGTGCATAATGAAAGGACATGGCAAAAAGAGGAAACCTATTTTAAAAAATAGAGCATGTTTTTCCTTCTTGAAGCTTCAGATAAATGAAATTTGCTATACGGAGAAACGTTTTTGCTCTGGGAACACAGGAATATCACTCATCTGTTCAAAGAACCCCACCCGAGCATTGTGCCAAACGGCTCAAAGTTGCAAGATGAAGTGAAAGCTGGGGGCAGAGCTCTTGAAGCTAAACCCAGTCTTTGCACGATGGGAGGAAGTGAAAAGCTGGCCTCCCCTGAACACTGCTACTGCTCCGCCCTTTAACTAGAAGAGAGCAAGTGACTCTCTGCTTGTTTGTGTCTCCTCCTCCCAGCCTCAGTGGGAACCAGCAAACTGTAAGTGATCCCTTTAATTTTTTTGTTTGTTTTTGCTCCCGACCATTGCCAAGCTTTCCCTTCTCCCCAGCTATGCCAGAAAACAGGCCGGTGCCCCAGTCTGGCATCACCAGCTTCCCAGTGCAGGAAGGGAACTCTCTGCCTCCATGTTTCTAGATTTCTGTTTCTATAGCTCATCACCTCCCTCCTAAGGCAGCAAACTATGGTTGGCCCCTTCCCTGCTCTGTTCCCCTTCGCTCAGCACACACACCCGTGGAGTCCAGCTCCACAACCAAGAGGGACCCTTTTTCCTGCCTTCGAGTGTCATGGTCATCTTGAAGGACTGGTTACTCTGCTGAAGGATCAGCCCAGCTGGAGCCCCAAGTCCTTTTTTTTTTAAAGTTGTCCCCATACAACTCCTGCAGCCCTGGTCCAAACTCTCCCCTATGTGGCCCCTCAAGAGTGGGAAGGAGAAGTCCATAGGCTCCTGGCAGAGCCCTCAGAGAGCGCAGCCTCATCCCAGAGCCCTCTCAGAGGGGAACAGGGTAGAGGAAAGATGATGCTGGATGGTGTGTCTTTGTGTTTCTGTGTCTCTTGCTAAAATGAATCTCATTAAACTAGCACACTTGGGTTCCCAAAAAGTACTCTTTTCGATGCATCTATCCTGTTCTTTTTGGTATTACTTATCATGTGCATGCTAAGTCGCTTCAGTCGTGTCCAACTCTGTGTGACGCCATGGAGTGCAGCCTGCCAGCCTCCTCTGTCCATGGGATTCTCCAGGCAAGAATGCTGGAGTGGGTTATCATGCTCTCCTCTAGGGATCTTCCCACCCAAGGGATCGAACCCTGGTCTCTTATGTCTCCTGCATTGGCAAGCAGGTTCTGTACCACTAGTACCACCTGGAAAGCCCATGATTTATCATAACTGTCATTCACTTAAGTCTTTCTTTCATTCATTAGATTATCATTGAGGGTCTACCTTGCAGACACTAAAGATGAAAAAGACATAAAGCATTGCCTTCAAACAGTGTATATTCTACTGGGAGGAGACAGACCACACACACACACACACACACACACACACACACACACACTGAGGTATGTCAGATGGTGATAAGTGTTGTGGAGAAAAGCACACACACACACACACTGAGGTATGTCAGATGGTGATAAGTGTTGTGAAGAAAAGCACACACACACACACACACACTGAGGTATGTCAGATGGTGATAAGTGTTGTGAAGAAAAGCACACACACACACACACACACACTGAGGTATGTCAGATGGTGATAAGTGTTGTGGAGAAAAGCGCGCGCACACACACACACACACACACACACACACACTGAGGTATGTCAGATGGTGATAAGTGTTGTGGAGAAAAGCACACGCACACACACACACACACACACACACACACACACTGAGGTATGTCAGATGGTGATAAGTGTTGTGGAGAAAAGCACGCACGCACGCACGCACGCACGCACGCACGCACACACACACACACACTGAGGTATGTCAGATGGTGATAAGTGTTGTGGAGAAAAGCCTAGTAGGGGAAGTGAAGAATGAGGGTTGTATGGGGACTGGAGAAGGGGTGGTGTTGGTGACATTTTTAAATAGTTTGGTGAGACCTCATTACGAAATCATGTTGAAAAAGGACTAAAAGAAGTGAAGAAATGAGTTAGGTGGACATCTTGAACAAGTGGGCCAGACAGAGGAAATGGCAAAAGCCAACAGCATACTCCTGAGGTAAGAATTTTTGCTTAGTTGCTAAGTCATGCCAGACTCTTTTGCGACCCCATGGACTGGGGCCCACCAGGCTCCTCCGTCCATGGGATTCTCCGGGCAAGAATACTGGAGTGGGTTGCCATTTCCTTCTCCAGGGGATCTTCCCAACCCAGGGATTGGACCCTCATCTCCTGGCACTGACAGGCAAATTCTTTACCACTGAGCCGCCAGGCAAGCCCAAGACAAGAATAAACTTTTGATAATTGGAGAAGAAAGAAGAGCTTACTGTAGCTTCAGGGGAGTACGCACTGGTGATGTCAGAGGGGGCCGTGAGACCCATGAGGCCCTAAAGTCCACTGTCCACATTTTCGCTTTTACTTGGAATAAAAGGAGAAGCTGCCAGGAATTTTGCGTACAAGAGTAAGGTGACCTGATATTTAAAATGATCTCTCTGTTGAGAACAGGCTTGAAAGTGGGTGAAAGGGCAGGAGGGGAAGCAAGAACCCATTCAGGCTGCATCAGCAATAATTTACAAGAGAGGTGATGATGGCTGGGGCCAGAGTGATCAGCGGAGTGGACAAAAAGGGCCCGATCCTGGATATATGTTGATGGTAGAGCCCGGATGGATTTGTGGACAGAGTGGATTTGGAATATATTAGTTATTTTGTTAGAGGCAACAGTTTGGTTTATGCCTGTGAAATAATTATAAAACAAGTGAATGTGGCACATGATTTGAGGACTACTGGATTGGTCTAGGTAATCTGTTACTTACGTAAGAAAATAATTATGGAAGAAAAGCAAATAGAGAGCAAAGAACTGGTTCCAGGATTTTTGTGTCCCTTCATAAAATTTCAACTGTGCTTTTACAATATAATAATAAAAGGCCAGAGATTATAAAATGCAGCTGTGGGGAAGAGGAAGAAGGGAATTTACCTTCCCTTTTTTCAGTTTCTCTAGAGCAGTCCTATCCCACAGAATCTTCTGGAAATGCTCTACATCTGGACTCTTCAATACTGTAGCCACTAGCCATGTGTGGTTACTAAGCACTTCAAATGTGACTAGTGTGACTGAGTAGCTAAAATTTTAATTTAATTCTAATTAATTTTAGTTAAAATGTTGCCGCTTGTTGTTAGTAGCTACCATACTGAACCATACAGAGCTCCCCACACAGCGAAACATTCCTGAACATTACATAACACTTTTACTCTTGAAATCAAATTAAAAGGATATATACAGAATAGATTTGGAAAATCCCAAAATATACATTATTTTTTTTTATTACACCCTACAGTCACCATCTAATTCTCCTTCTTGAAAAGAAATATTAGATGGCTTGGTGTTCATCATTTTTAAACACATTTTCTTAGCTTTTGCATGCACCTCTAATACCTTCTTGGCCATCATTCTATCAACGACATTCAAAATGAGATTTCCCTCCCTGATTTGTATTCAATGCTAACATTGTAAATGCCCCATAAAAATAAAGATACAAGATTCTTATTATAATTGAGTTTCCCTCCTGCTCTAAATTAAAAAGAACTTTATGGCATCAGTTATCTCATTTTTATTCCCAAAACAGATGAAGGAGCTGAAGTTAGTATCACCATTTTCCAGTTGAGAAAATCAAGGCAGAGGAAGATTAAAGGCAGCCCACTGTACACTGTAGGGCTTCCCTAGTTGCTCAGTGGTTAAAAATCTTCCAGCCAATGCAGGAGACACAGGTTCAATCTTTGGGTCAGATAGAGCCTCTGGAGAAGGAAATGGCAACCCACCCCAGTACTCTCGCCTGGAAAATCCCATGGACAGAGGAGCCTGGCAGGCTACAGTCTACCGGGTCACAGAGTCAGACACAACTAAGTGACTAAACAACAACATTGTACAGCGTCAATCTATAGTTTTGTTGGAAAAGAGCAGAACTTAGGAAGACATAAAAAGAGAAATCACTTGAAAATGAGAAAGAAAAAAAAAGACTACATGTAAATCCTTGATTGCCAAATTCAAGTGAGCTGAGATCTGGGTCTAGAAAATGCTGTCTAGACAAACAGGGTTGCTGTGTCTGTCCTTAGGAGCCTGTGACTCAGACTTTCCAGAAGTCCAGCAAGGCACCTGAAGCAAGACGCTGGCTCCCCAACCGAACGGTGAAGAGGATGCAGTTGTTAGGCTGGGGCTCGATCAGCAAAATGGCCTCATATAACGATGCTGGCTTATTCCTCAGCAAACCAGATCCAAATGACAGGGCAACATTCTTGAATAATCTCCGAACCCAACAGCTGGAGAATGAGCTTCCAGTAATCTTGCTTTGGAAACACTCGGGCTAACCCCAGTTATATACTAAATTGCATGACCCAAGAGATTAACAGGGCAATTCAATCCATTTACAGCTGACGTCGGAAGTTGTCAGTTCCTTCATTTTGAGAATGAGGATACTAAATCCTAGTATACTTGCCAAATTATACTAGGATACTTTGATACTTGCCAAAGAACAAAAGTGTATTCCTTTTACAAGCAAGCAAGCCTGTGTTTCTATGTTACATATAACTACTATGGCATTATGTCTCCCATAAACAGTTAAAAGAAGTCAATTATCCTTACTTTTCAACTCCAATGTGTTTCTAGACACTACAGATTTGAGGATAATCATTGTTATATATTATATAACACAAATGTACGTGTGCATACTCAGTTGCTGAGTCATGTCTGACTCTTTTCCACCCCACAGACTGTAGCCCGCAAGGCTCCTCTGTCCATGGGATTTTCCAGGCAAGAACACTGGTTGCCATTTCCTCCTCCAGGGATCTTCCCAACCCAGGGATGGAACCTGTGTCTCCTGTATTGGTAGGCAGATTGTTTACCACTAAGATACCTGCAAAGACCATAAAATATATATAACAATTATATATATATATATATATTTATTTATTTATATTTTATGGACTTCTCTAGTGGCTCAGATGGTAAAGAATCTGCCTGCAATGCAGGAGACCCAGGTTTGACCCTTGAATTGGGAAGATCCCCTGAAGGAAGAAATGGCAACCTACTCCAGTATTCTTGCCTGGAAAATCCCATGGACAGAGGAGCCTGGCGGGCTACAGACCATGGGGTTGCAAAAGAGTCAGACATGACTGAGCAACTGAGCACACCCACACACACATACAGCCTTGATCAGCATTCTTAAATCTGAACTGAGACATAACAATATTATAAAAGCAAAGATAAAACAAACACAGAACATTAAAATAATTCAAGATTGTTCAAGTATGTGTTAGTTCCTATGAAATAAGCATAAATATACTAAGTACATTCTAAATGAAGCCAAAAATACTATTCAATATCTAGAAAATGCATAAAATTAGAACTTATATCATAAATCTTGGAATTTATGCCTCTTGGAATCTAGAGGGGCCTCCTCAGAACAGCTGAGCTACCCTGGTCTTTTAAAATGCAGTCTGGTCTAATCCAAACTGATGTTTCCTTTCAGTGAGCAGAGACATTCAAAAATTCCCTCACCCCCACTTTAGTGATATGCAAAACGCTACATAGGCAGGGACTTCAGATATGTTGCCAGATGACAATGAAGATGTGAATGGAGATGGTGGATGATTTTAAATGCTATAAGTGAAGGAAGGCGACTTCTGTTCTGCTAAGGGTTCCCTACCCAGAAGGTTCCCAGCTGTGCAGCATCACTTGGCTTAGCAAAAGAAAAACATGTTTCCTTCATAAGAGATTTTTTCCCCCAAATTATAAGTTTTGAAAGGAGCTTCAAGATGTGAATCCAAAAAAATTCCTCATCTTAATTCTGAAAACGATTTTGGTCAATACCATTAAGTACAGCTGGGTGCAGGGACAAAATCTATGCAAAGCATTTTACAAGAAAGGAGAATTAGTCAACACTCCATCATTATATGAAAAAAAAATAAAAAAATTTTTAATTGCCTGAGACACTTTCATGGCAGGAAGACTGATTCTAATTCTTCCAAAGACATGCAGAAAGACAAAGCTTCCAGGCAGATGTGTGTTAATCTAAAGCAATCAGAAGGGACACAGGAAGAACCAAGTCACAGTGGGGTCATGACAGACGGTGCTAAATTAGCACGATTTACACATAGATTTTAAGGCAAAGAACTAAAGACAAAGAGGACAGAAGGACAGAAATGGAAGCTGTAGAAATATACCCCATGAATTAATTGTACATGTCGGACAATTCCTACAGATCTAATTCTAGACGATGCCACAGTGCTTCTCAAGACAGACACATCTGAGCTAGCTCCACTGCTTCCAAGCCGTGTTTGGTGCAAATGATCTAATATCCCTACACCTCACATCCTCAACTGTAAGTGGTTACAACACAGTATCCACTTCCTATATATGAGCATTGTGAAGATTAGATGCAAGGATATATGTAAGAGCTTTTAAGCACAGAGCCTGGCCAACTACAACAATTCAATATTAGCTGTCTAATGATAATAAGAGTAGTCACGGTTCACCCAGAAATAATACCTCTCCGAATAACACTGAAACATAGACATTACCCTATGTAAAATAGCTAGCCAGTGGGAATTTGCTACGTGACCCAACAAACCCACTGCTGACAACCTAGAGGGTGTGAGATGGGAGAGAGGGGACATATGTAAACCTATGGCTGATTCATGTTGATGTATGGCAGAAACCAGCACAATATTGTAAAGCAATTTCTCCTCTCATTAAAAATAAATTTTAAAAAAGATTAGATTTAGTGTGCTTCTAACAAAAAAAAAAAAAAGGCAATGTAGAAAACCAGCAGATTATTAAACACGAGTGAGAAGACTTTTCTTAGATTCAACTATATGGCTTAACTCAGAAGTCATCTTTTCTCACAGCTTAAAAAAGGCAAAACAATACTGACTTCTAGGGGTTGTGAGGTTCAAGCAGGAAGGATAACGTGCCTGTGAAAGCATAGCATATCTGAAGGGCTATAAACCATGAAGTATTACTGTAATAATAATATTAATACCTAGCTTTAAAATAACTCTCCACTTTAAGAAATGATACTAGGAAGAAATTTCTCTTCTAGTAAAAAATATCAGTGTCAAAATTAAACTTTCAAAAATACAAAGGAAATAGTTTTCAGCAACTTATAACAATAAAACTGAAAATGCTTACACACACACAAAAAAGCATCACAGTAATAATACGTCTCTGAAAGGCCACACTAAACCATTTTTTAACTTCTGTAACAGACCAATGAGTCATCTGAATTGGATATAGAATTTCCCCCATCTCAGGCATAATCTGGTTTATGAAATCTCTAACAATTACATGAAGGACCTACACAGAGCAGGCTCCATCCAAACCATCCCTCTACATTCATTAGTGTTCTTTTCAAATTTAATAAGTTAAAAGAACTTGTGTTTTCTACTCATTAGAAGCCAGTCTATTTTCTGAGTGTTCAAGGGCTGGTTTGATATCTGGTTTCCCAATCTCTGACTTTTTTTTTTTTTTTTTTTACAAAACTTGCTAATTAGCAACTGTTTTCAGAAAGTCAACTCACATCCAGTCTCCAAAACACACACTAGTCCTCAGTAAAAGGTGGCATTCTATTCAGGACTCCTATCAGCATCCCTGGGTCAAAGGGGCCTTGGCTGTTGATGGCCTTCTTTGGTTCATGGGCCAGTTTACACCCACATTCGCACACAGGGTAAAGATGGGAAGCCCAGTATCTTTCCTGAGCAGATATACTTGGAACAGCAGCCCCAGGAGCTGGGCAACCACTGTCATCCATATTATACCTGTCCAAGCAGAGAACCCAGGGTATTTCTAGCCATAAACACTGGCCTTCCATTCTGGACCACTTAGATAGCATCTTGCACATCCATATCTAAAGATATGACTTCCCCCAACACTGTAGGTCACAACTGCTCTTCATCTTAAGAACTACCTGGGATGAAGAAGGAAGGAAGGGTGATATCTGTGAAGTCTGTGGCCCTTAACATACTGCATTTAACCCTGTACAGCAGGTACCATAATCCTTGTGTTATGGATAAGGAAACTTAGGTTTAATTTAACTTGCCCTAACAACACTGATGGAGAAGGCGATGGCACTCCACTCCAGTACTCTTGCCTGGAAAATCCCATAGACACAGGAGCCTGGTGGGCTGCAGTCTTTTCACTTTCATGCATTGGAGAAGGAAATGGCAACCCACTCCAGTGTTCTTGCCTGGAGAATCCCAGGGACAGGGGAGCCTGGTAGGCTGCCGTCTCTGGGGTCGCACAGAGTTGGACACGACCTAAGCAACTTAGCAGCAGCAGCAACAGCACTGAAAGGAGTTAGAACTGAACCCTCATCCATCAGTTTCTACACCTGTGTTCCCAGCAGTCCCCACTGTGGGGTGAGCCTCTCACTATCAGTGCTTGTCATCGCCACCTTAAACCAAGTTATGGCGCCTGGCCCACGGGTCACCTGATTTATTCCTCAGTCTTCTCATGTCGGGCAACAATTTCTATGCACCTCAAAGAGCTTGTCCACGTCACACTTCACTTAGCACAGGGTCTGGCAGAACAAAGGCAGCTGTCTGATCCAAGTCTCCCCGCTCCTAACCTGAAGACAGCACGCCTGTGTCCTCTGCATGTGACCATCACATAAATGAGCCTCACTAACATCAAGCTTTCAAAAGCCAGCCTATTTCCACTCAATAACAGGCTGCTGCTGCTGCTAAGTCACTTCAGTCGTGTCCGACTCTGTGCGACCCCATAGACGGCAGCCCACCAGGCTTCTCTGTCCATGGGATTCTCCAGGCAAAAACACTGGAGTGGGTTGCCATTTCCTCCTCCAATGCATGAAAGTGAAAAATGAAAGTGAAGTCGTTCAGTCGTGTCTGACTCTTAGCGACCCCATGGACTGCAGTCCACCAGGCTCCTCCATCCATGGGATTTTCCAGGCAGGAGTACTGGAAAATGGGGTGCCATTGCCTTCTCCACAATAACAGGCTAGTCAGTAATTAAAAGATGCACTGGTCTATCATCCTAAGCATTTCACATTAAGAAAACGATTAACTCAAGGGAAGGACAGGACTGACACTCCTACATAGGGAGATCTCTGTGAGAGGAGGGGAATACACATTGTTTTAATACATGTGCCGATTTCTCCACTTGTGTGTCCTTTTTTTCATTTGTTTTAAACTTTATTGGAGTATGAAGTGAAGTGAAGTCGCTCAGTCGTGTCCAACTCTTTGCTACCCCGTGGACTGTAGCCTACCAGGCTCCTTAGTCCAAGGAATTTTCCAGGCAAGAGTACTGGAGTGGGTTGCCATTTCCTTCTCCAGGGGATGTTCCCAACCCAGGGATCGAACCCGGGTCTCCCACACTGCAGGCAGACGCTTTACCGTCTGATCCACGAGGGAAGCCCTTATTGGAGTATAGGTGATTTATAATGCTAGTTAGTGGTAGTTTCAAATGTACAAAGTGATTCAGTTATGCATGTATATATGAGTTCATTCTTTTTCCGATTCTTTTCCCATGTAGGTAATTACAGAATACTGAGTAGAGTTCCCTGTGCTATATACAACAGGTCGTTGTTCAATATCTATTTTCTGTATATTTGTGCATCCCTTTACCACTGAGCCATTAAAGAGGCATGTGTGGCTGTGAATTTTGAGCACAAACAAATGAACTACCCCCATTGAAGCTCTTGGAGGAACAGAACCTAGTCACGAATATCACTGGGTCTCACTATGAGTGATGCAAAGCTCCATCCACATCAGAAAAACATTGTAACTGTCTTGGTCATTAATTCGTAAACAGTTCTTCCTCCAGCCATGCGTCTTTTGCAGTAACCCAATCTTCAGAGATGTGGCCCCTCTTCAGATTGCTTAGGAAATGAATCCTTTTCCTCCCAATACTCTTACAACATTCAGATTTGCACAGAAAGATGGCATTAATATTAAATGATAATCCAGGAATAGACACATCTCTCCCCCCATAGTGCCCCACAAAGCTATGTGAATAAAAGAAAATAAACCTGAATTTACTTCAAACTTGTGCGTATGCTTAAAGCAAGGATATCTGAGTAATTTGAACTGCCTAAAATAAGATTTCAAACTTCATGGATGCTCCAGGAAAACCATAGGAGAGGGAAGGTCTAAGAATACATTAGGTGGAAAAGAGATGACAGCCCATCCCCAATACACTAGAGATCAGCCACATGACAAACCAGTCTTTACCCAGATAAACAGCACTTGTCTGAGCAACCCAGTCAACACCATGCTGTGCACTTGACGGAAAACCAGTGCCCAAAAGTGGTTCCTCTGGAGGAGGAACATTCACATGAAAAGGGCCCTTTCTTTGGTTGGTGCCTTTAACTGCAAGTCTCCCCACTCAGTCTCTGACTTTTAGACTTACCCTCTACCCTAGCCCATACTCAGAATGGCCCCATTACTGTTGAGTGCTTGCCCCCTCCTCCAGGTCTATTTGCTGCCATTTCCCCAAACCATCCAGATTTCTACTCCAACCACCTATCTGATGATGCTCTCTTGACATGAACTGGATCAATCAGGCTGCATTCCCCTGCTTAGACTCTATACACCACAACTTGGTATCCCACCTTCTATGGTAGTTTAACCACCAGGCACTTACTTCCGTGGAGATGTAAAAATAGCAAAATTTGGGGGAGGGGGGGAATAATCTAGAATCACTGGGCTAGAAAGAACTTTAAGATGGGAAAGTGAAAGTTGTGCAGTTGTGTCGGACTCTTTGCAACCCCATGGACTGTAGCACACCAGGCTCTTCTTTCCATGGAATTCTCCAGGCAAGAATGCTGGAGTGGGCTGCTATTCCCTTCTCCGGGGGATCTTCCTGATCCAGAGACCAAATTCAGGTCCCCTGCATTACAGATTCTTTACCGTCTGAGCCACAAAGGACAGGCCTGAAAACACTTTGATGGACTGTTTGCTCTTAGAGGATAGACTTTAATCATCTTTATCCCAGTAACAGTGATCATCTTTACCTTGGTAACTCACCCTCCCAAAAGTGTTTGCTAAATGACAATCGATTCAAGTATCTCTCATCAGCCTCTTTCATCAGCTAGCATTTACATGAAAATTGTTAATCAGCCAAGGACAGGAGACCTTAAAGTAAGTGGCTCCACGGAGCAAAGGCACAGAAACGGCAACCATTAACAAACCAGCAGTCATTAACGAGCTATCCCATGCTAGGTGAGCCACTCAGCTTTGCTGCACCCATTTCTTCAACTCTGCAGAAAATAACCGGGACTACTTCTAAGAGAAGGGACCCTGTGACCATATCATTCCAAAGTTTCAGGTCAGGGAAGAACTTCCTTTAACTTCCTATCGAAACAAAAAACAGACTCAAACTAGGAGTTACGGAAGCCACCTGAAGAAGACTA
The DNA here is from genome assembly GCF_055505025.1 of Bos grunniens. Lineage (NCBI taxonomy): Eukaryota > Metazoa > Chordata > Mammalia > Artiodactyla > Bovidae > Bos > Bos grunniens. The sequence goes on from NC_141187.1 coordinate 34,047,262, forward strand.
AGATGTGACATTTTCTGATTTTCCTGGGATGCTTTTACTCCCAGGGCTTCAGGAAGCAAGAAGGTGAGTGACCCAGGAGACCTCTTTTTTTCAGTTCTGTAGTTCTGTGACCAAGTGAGGACTTTTCAAAACAATGTTAATAATCCTATTAAGTTTTTTATAATTCTGTGGCTCTTATGAAATAGACAGTGTTTTTAAAAAGGGTGGGGGCAGGACAATTTTAATTTTTCCTGGAAAGAAATGGCAGCAAGCCCTCCAGGAAGTGCCATCAAAATAAATCTGCAAGCCCTGAAGGGGATGAGTCTTGAATAAAGAAGAGCTTGAGTATTACGCATCAATGAAGAAATAACTACAGTGGGGGAAAAACTCTGGGAGGAAGACGAGGCACAGAATTGTATTTAGAATCTGTGACATATGGAAGTCACAAGGACTGCCACGGTCAAGGTAGCCAGGCAGGAGAAAAGTCAACACCACAGCAAGAACTGTAGGCTTCATTACTCTGATGGAAACTATCTTCCCCCTGCACTCACCTCAACAGGAGGACAAATGCAATCTGATTTCCTCTATTCTCTATATAAAATTATCATTTATAACAGCACATTTACAGGAATGCTAGTAAGGATGACTTGCAGTCCTTAGGTAGATCACTGGTTCAGAAAACTAAATCACAATATATGAGTGATCACTGAGGAGGTTCTCAAATTATTACTTATATATAAATAAAAATACATTTTAAATGCTTTAATAGGAAAAATGAAAACAAAACTACAAAGTCCCTAATATTATCTCATTTTCTGCTGTAAGAGGCATTCTTCGATTAATCATCTTATTCACAGAGATATTAATCAAGGAGTGGCCCCAAGGAGGGTCAACTGAAAATGTTTATTTTAACCTAGAAATTTTTTTTTTTTTTTTAATTTAAAGAAGCCTTACCTTACCCAAAGAAGCCAATGAGCCTAGAGCAGGGAGTTTCTAAATTTTCAATAATGCTAAACATTTATCAGAGAGGATGCTTTTGTTCTTGATGTATAAGAATTCCTTACTCTGCCATTCAACCAACGTTGATTCTGGTGTCATGGTGGCACCTTGTTTCCCCACCCTGTACACCCTTCCTAATGAGCTCGTCACCCATCCGTCCCTGCCACAACAGTCCATGTTCTTAAGGCAATGGGCTTGGGGACAGCAGGGCACAGATTCGTGTCCACACACTCACACTGATGTGAGCCACCTGCTCAAGGCTCCAGGCCCCTGTTGAGGTTGTAACTTGCATTTCTTGTGGTGTGCTGGTACATTGAAATAAAAAACGTTGAAAAAGATAAAAGGGAAAAAATATTGAAGTAACAATAATTTTTAAAGTGATAAGATGCCTTGGGAAGTGTAATTTGGTACCCGTTGTTGTTCAGTCACTAGATTGTATCCAACACTTTGCATCCCCATGGATTGCAGTCCACCAGGCTCCTCTGTCCATGGAACTTTCCAGGCAAGAATACTGGATTGGGTTGCCATTTCCTTCTCCAGGGGATATTCCTGGACAGGGATCAAATCCGTGACTCCTGCACTGGCAGGCAGATTCTTTACCACTAAGCCACCAGGAAAGCCCTCATTTTTACCATACCATTATTCTGAATATGTTTTATGGTTAAAGTAAATAATCTTTGAATGCATTTTTCCCAAATTATTTTCCTCTGCTATGGCAGAAGAAAATAAGTCTGTAAATGGCAAGACATTTCCAAAAAGGTACTGTTCATTCGCTGGAATTGTTTATCCTGTCACAAACACCCCCAAAAAGCAACTGTTTATTTGTACAAAGGTTTCTGTGAAGTAAAACTAGATACATAATGTAACTTTCTGTTACTGAAATCCTTCATTTCTAACTATTCCAGGAAAATTGTTTATATTAAAACACTGATCCGCCAACAACTCACGGTGGCTTTTTGTCCATTAGGCTGGGCAGGGAGGAGACCTGATGTCATCACCTGCATGACCCCAGCTCCTGGCACAGCAGCTGCCACAAACTAGCAGCTTAAGACAAATGCAGAGGTTATTTTTCATGATCATAAAATGGTATCTCAATTTTTTCCCATTAATTCTATAGATTTAAAAAAATTTTTTAAACCTAGCCTAACCAGAGTGATTGCCCAATTTTTCATTTTTTTCCTTACTAACTATATGACTTGGGACATATCATTTCATCTTTCTATGCCTCAGTGTCTCCTTCTATAAAATGGAGATTAATGACAGCACGTGTCCACTAGCATCATTATAAAGACTAAATGAGTTAATTGTAGTACTTTGTGCTGAGTACCATGTCAACACCCTAAGCATCATTACCACTCAACCCCTTATTTCCTCAACCCAGTGGGGAAGACAGGGACAAAACTATGTTGGGAAGGACTCCAATTCACAGAGAAAGTAACTACCAAGCTTCATGCTCTATGAATACAAGCTCATTAATACTGGGTCATGACAGTGGGATGGACAGCCTGTGTGACAGAGTAAAACAGAGGGCAGAGACTAGGTGGTGGCATATGGGTCTTCACGTTAACAGTCTCAACTTTTCCACGTGTTTAGAAAACCTCATAATAAAATGGTGAAAGAAGGGGAAGCAACATGTGAAAAAAGAGAAATTAACATGGGAGATTGGTCACTCGGACCCTCCTTCAAAAGAGTGTTATTAATCAGTACCAACGAAGACAGCACAACAATAATGGCCATGATCATTTACTGTGTTCTACCATTTTGATTCAAAGGTATATTTTTCCTTTTCTCCTTTGCCTTTCACTTGTCTTCTCTTCTCAGCTATGTGTAAGGCCTCCTCAGACAACCATTCTGCCTTTTTGCATTTCTTTTTCTTGGGGATGGTCTCGATCACTGCCTCCTATCCAATGTCACGAACATCTGTCCATAGTTCTTCAGGCATTCTGTCTATCAGATCTAATCCCTTGAATCTATTTCTCCCTTTCACTGTATAATCATAAGGGATTTGATTTAGGTCACATTTGAATGGTCTAATGGTTTCCCCTACTTTCTTCAATTTAAGTCTGAACTTTGCAATAAGAAGTTCATCATTTGAGCTACAGTCAGCTCCCAGTCTTGTTTTTGCTGATTGTATAGAGCGTCTCCATCTTTGGCTGCTGGCGTGCTATAGTCCATGGGGTTGCAAAGAGTCCGACATGACTGAGTGACTGAACTGACTGACCATTTTGATCGTAAGGTTTAGAATAATTCTAGGAGGAAGCTATTCCAAGGACCACTCCTACTTCAGAAACTCACAAGCAAGGTTTAACTAAATACCTTCAAAGTTGCTGTCCAAGTCCAATATCCTGTGATTCTAGACCCCCATGTCTACCTAAGTGATGAGCATCATACAGACCAGAGTTAGCAATATATGGCATATGTGGCAAACTACCACTGTACACAGATGGGCATGCACACACACAGGCATGCACATACACATACACACACCCCCAACCTAAGATGAATCATAAACACTTATGAAGCTAGAATTATGAGGTAAAAACTAATTTCTAACTCTGCTATTGAGTCTCCCTTACAGACTTTCAAAGAAGGATGTGATAGTCCCCAGGGCCAAATGTTTTAGTTCAACTTATGATGCCCCAACCTAGACAGCATATTCAAAAGCAGAGACATTACTTTGCCAACACAGGTCTGTCTAGTCAAGGCTATGGTTTTTCCAGTGTCATGTATGGATGTGAGAGTTGGACTGTGAAGAAAGCTGAGCGCAAAAGAATTGATGCTTTTGAACTGTGGTGTTGGAGAAGACTCTTGAGAGTCCTTGGACTGCAAGGAGATCAACCAGTCCATTCTAAAGGAGATCAGTCCTGAGTGTTCTCTGGAAGGAATGATGCTAAAGCTGAAACTCCAGTACTTTGGCCACCTCATGCAAAGAGTTGACTCACTGGAAAAAGACTCTGATGCTGGGCAGGATTGGGGGCAGGAAGAGAAGGGGATGACAGAGGATGAGATGGCTGGGTGGCATCACCGACTCGATGGACGTGAGTCTGAGTGAACTCTGGGAGTTGGTGATGGACAGGGAGGCCTGGCATGCTGCAATTCATGGGGTCGCAAAGTGTCGGACACGATTGAGCGACTGAACTGAACTGATGATGCCCCAAAACTGAGGGATCACATGATATATACATTTTTTTAATTGCTAAACCTGTGGAAACTCCTGATTCTGCACTAACTAGCTATGAACCTGGGGCACACCATTGCATCTCCATAGATGTCAGTGTCCAAAGAACTTGGAGTGCTGTTCATTATGGTAGCCCACTCATCACAGATTCCTTATAGAGCCTTTGCAATGCGGCTAGTGCAACAGAAGAATTTTTAATTTAAATACAATTGTAATTCTATCCTAATTTATTAAATTTAAATAGCCACATGTAGCTAGTGGCTACTGTGTTGAATAGTCAAGCTCTAATGATTCCTGAACACCTCTGAAGGAGAAAGTGAAATTCCAGACCAACTTCATTCAACCCATCATCCTGAATAAGGGCTCAATACCATACAAGCAGCTGTGTGAGAAGGAAGAGAGATGAAATCCTGAGGCCCAACTACAGAAAATGATTAGGGCTCCTGCCAGCTACTGCCTATCTGATGGACATCCCTCCAATATCCTGGGATAGGGCTTCCCAGGTGGCTCAGCAGTAAAGAATCCACCTGCCAACACAGGAGACATGGGCTTGATCCCTGGGTCAGGAAGATACACTGAAGAAGGAAATGGCAACCTGTTCCAATATTCTTGCCTGGACAGAGGCATGAATATTCTCCCATGGACAGAGGAGCATGGGGTTGCAAAGAGTTGGACGTGACTGAGCACACACAGTATTACAGTATCATATTATCTTGGAATCAACAGCACAGTGGCCCTTTATCCTTTATTTATTTTTTTTATTTTTTTTATTTTTGTGGCCCTTTATCCTCTAATGTCCAGAGCTGGGTTCCATATTCAAGTATGGTAGTGTAATTATCAAAATTCTCCAGAAAAATTACCCTTAAAGTGCAATGCCCTACAGGAAATATCACCAGCCAGTAATACTACCAGCCACCTATCCCCAGTATGAAAACATTAGCAAATTATTAATGAAATATTTGTGAAAAATAGTGAGTAACTAATGAGTATCACTGAAATACAAGGTTCCTTGCAGAGTACAAAAAGCTACCATTAAATTAGTTAAATATCTCTCATGAAATACATCATCGGATTTTTTTTTTAATTTCAAATCAAATTGTGCAACCAATCCTAAAAGCTCTTTCACATGTTTGAAAACATACAAATCATAAAAGCCAAAAATGATGACTCTTTAAGGAGTCATCTAGGTTGTTTAAGAAATGTGAAGAGTCTAGAAAAAGTCCCTTTTGAAAAATTGCCAGATAATAATAGGCATATTACAGAGCTTTCAGAGAAACTTAGGGACAAATCTACTAACATTTATTAGAAATGTCAATCATTACAGCACTGAAAAATGAGAACCCCCAACAGCAAATGTGAAAGGGTAGGGAACCTATCACAAGGGCTATTTTTAGGAAAAAGTTCATAGCATATCTGGGACATAACAACTATTATAGGCAATGGCCACCAGAAAAATCTTACAAATCACAAGTCAATCATCAGTTTAACAGCTGAGTGGATAGCTTCCTCGCATAAAACACATCACCACTGGCTAGTCTCACAGAGGAAATTCTCCCATGCAGAAAACTCAGATGCCGGCTTGCTGATTCTTAATTCCTGAGCTGCATTCTGCTGATGATGCATACCACTGGTAATTATCAGGAGTCCTACATCCAGAGAACAAGGCAGATGAAAACTCTGCTGCCGCTGCCCATACCAGCATTAGCTTGCCTTTCCCTGTTTAATTGGCTCTGATCACTGGGCAGACACTGAACTCACTGCCTTTTTTTTCACATGCTGACTCAAGTACCAGCATTCACGTTTCCGAGTGTCTAGAATGAAAAACACTGGTGTTCAACTCCAGCAATGATACCACTTTCAACTTTAAAGTGATCAATTACTTCCAGTCTGACTAAAACTGTCAACATTTTTTTAAACTTGACATAACGATAACTTGAGGTTCTAAACAAATATACAGAATGGCTGACTCTGCAACCCCATGGACTATAGCCCGCCAGGATCCTCTATCCATGGGATTTTCCAGGCAAGAATACTGGAGTGGGTGCCATTTCCTCCTCCAGGAAATCTTCCCAACCCAGGGTGACCCAGGGATAGAACCCGAGTCGCTTACATCTCCTGCACTGGCAGGTAGGTTCTTTACCAGTAGCGCCACCATAGTTACCATACAGAATGGATGGTATCATATAGAATGAACAGTACCATTTTTTTTTTTTTAACATTTAATGAAAGGCTAAGGACAGATTCCTTTAGAGTTGCCTAAAGACTCCATCTTAGTCTTCTTGGACTGATAGGACAAATACCCTAGACTGAGCACCTTAAGCAACAATGCTTATTCCTTACATTTTCAGAGGTTGAGGGTCGAAGCTAAAGGCCTTGGCCAATTTCCTTCTTCATAAGAGCCCTTCTCCTGGTTTGCTGATGGATGCCTTCTTGCTGTATCCATCCATGGCAGAGAGAGAGAGAAAGCCAGCTTTTTGGCCTCTTCTAAGGACTCTGATTTCATCACGAGGCTTGTACCGTCTTTACTTCTCAAAGGCTCTACCTACAAACACCATCACATGGGGATCAGGGCTTCAAGAAGTGAATTAGGGGGAACACATTTAGTCCACCACAGACTCCGCATAAAGAATACAAATCCTCCTCTTGTCTTCTGAATTAAGATCAGCGCATTTTCAGTAGGGAGGGTATCCAAGGGTGAGAGAAGCAAAGTGCACGGTACCATTCCAGGCACTTGGAAATGCCTGGTGAATGCTGAAACTGCAAACATGGGCGTGTGGGTTTCCCCAACCGTGGAAAGAGGAAATCCCCAGCCATAACAATGGAAGCTGAATTCCCCCTCAGCTAGCTGTTCCTGCATGGGAGGTAAAACTGGCCATTAATAAGTGGAGAAATTCACATCTAAAGAAGAAAACACAGCGCCATTCTAAATACCTTGGAAACCTGCAGTATTAGTATAAACAGGAAACTTCCTTCCTATCACAGAACTTCAGCTCTTTCAACTAGGGCAGCCATCACCATAAGGAACACTGGCCTTTCAATACTCTCTAGCCTTAACTCTGGAGCTCTCGAGACCACTACCAAATGTGACATTTATGAGCTCGTGGACATCAAGACTGTTTCCAAATACCAGTAGACACGTGACAGGTGTGATGCTAAAATCACCAGCATGATTCAAAAGGTCTGGAGGCCTGGGGACATTTGTTCCCACTTGCCCAACCCCCTCAGGGGGTTTTTGTTTTGTTTTGTTTTATGAACATGCTTCCCCCGTTTCCTTTTCATTCTTCCAAAAGATAACCAAAATGACAGAATCCACTAGCCAACTCATAGCCAGAGGCCAAGAAATCATTGCCCGCTGGAAAAGGGGCCCACAGTCACAACTGGTGATTATCCTCCAGTTCGTACAATGACTACACATTTATGTTCCTCTTCCCCAAGGCCTCATTCTTGTACTGAAGGTATTCTAACCGTAATTATAAAGTCATCACCATTCAGAGCTATATAAGCATAGTGTTAGTCACTTAGTCATGTCCGACTCTTTACGACCCCATGGACTGTAGCCCACCAGGCTCCTCTGTCTACAGAATTCTCCAGGCAAGAATACTGGAGTGGGTAGCCACACCCTTCTCCAGGGGATCTTCCTGACCCAGGTATCAATCCTGGGTCTCCTGCATTGCAGACAGATTCTTTACTGACTGAGCTATCAGGGAAGATCTATAGCTGGTTCACTTTGCTTAGAAGTCACTGCAACCAAGAAACAAGTCACTTTAGGTTCCATCTCTCCCTCTCATTGTGCTCAGTATCTTCGCCAGTCGCATCTCGAGAATAGCTTGCTGAATTGAACAAAAGTAGAAATTTCAAATTCTGCATCTTCAAATGCAAAAGATAGTCATAAAAATCGTAGCTTGGAAAGCTGCTGGATTGCAGAATATATACTGCTATTTAAGAGTTTGTACATCCTCTACTTAAGGACGTATAGACCTCTTAGAAAATTCAGAACAATTTACATTAATGTTTCATTTGTCTTGAAATCGGGCTCATGAGCACAGTGCTCAATAAACTGAGCTATCTATTTAGTCAGACATTCATGCTTTTGCGTGCACTCTTCACAGTTACTATTTCAGGGACTCTTAAAGAAAAGTCACAGCTCAAATGCTGTATATTTGCCTCTTCCTTAGTTTATAACAAGAATTTTTCAAATGACAAGTATAAACACTTTCAACCTTCCTTGAACCTAAGCCTTTTTAAATGTCTATTCTGCCCTTGCTAGTGGAGTAAGGCTGATATATTATCTAACCCTGTATGTCGCGTTGTATTATCTAGATGTTATATCACCTAGTATTGTCATCGTTCTCACCTGTTGCTTATTAATTTCATGATTGGTTTTTCAAAAGTAGAGCAATAATAATGGCCAATATTTATACAATATGTACCATGTGCAAGACCTTACTCATTGCTTCTATTAATTCATACAATCTCGCCTAAACCCTAGGAGATATATATACTATTACTTTCCAAGGCCTCAGGGAGCTGTCATTTGTTTGTTTTTTAATTCCTACTCCTAAACTAGCAAAATAAAAATAAAGATCAGAGGAATAACAAAATAAATTCTGTATCCTTATATCAGACCAGGGTAACTTACTTCAAATTGCAAATGATTACTGTGATCACTAAAACAATAAAGTGTATTAATTCCTAGGCTATTTTGCTCACACCAAATTTCCCAGGGTTAATCTCACACCCAGTGTGTGAGATACACACCCACCAGATACATCCAGACATAGAGTTAGCCGGGCTTCATAGAGAGTAAGAACCACAGACTAGAACAAGCATATAGACAACTTGCAATCCAATTTTTATATGAAATATAAATCTCACTTTCTGTATCAAATCTGCTAACAAGTGCCAGGTGAGACTGAAGTTATTCTTCCTGCCCTTCTACCCAGCCTCTGGCAGAGGTGCTAATGAGCAGAAAAATGAGTCTCCAGCCTAGAATAATCTACAGACTGGAATAACCAATTTTTGAAATCTCAAGAGCTGATTTATTAAATCTTCACTAGTTTCCACCATAGAAGAGGCCCAAATCCAAGATAAAATATCCCAAAATAAATGTAATTTCCCAAAATCTTACTACTATTTCTCTCTTTTGTTCTTCTATGTAAGTGAATATTGCAAGTGCCTAGAAGAGAGCAGGGCACACAGTAAGTACTCAATAAAGGCTTTTTTTTTGTTCTTAGGTCGCTTAGTCCTGTCAGACTCTTCGTAATCCCATGAACTGCAGCACGCCAGGCTTCCCTGTCCTTCACCATCTCCCAGAGTTTGCTCAAACTCATGTCCACTGAGTTGGTGATGCCATCCAACCATCTTATCCTCTGTCATCCCCTTCTCTTCCCGCCTTCAATCTTTCCCAGCATCAGGGTCTTTTCAAATGAGTCAGTTCTTTGCATCGGGTGGCCAAAGTATTGGAGTTTCAGCTTCAACATCAGTCCTTCCAATGAATACTCAGGGTTGATTTCCTTTAGGATTGGCTGGTTGGATCTCCTTGCAGTCCAAGGGACTCTCAAGGGTCTTCTCCAACACCACAGTTCAAAAGCATCAATTCTTCGGTGCTCAGCTTTCTTTATGGTCCAACTCTCACATCCATACATGACCACAGGAAAAACCATAGCTTTGACTATATGGACCTTTGTCAGCAAAGTCTCCATTTTTAATATACTGTCTAGGTTGGTCACAGCTTTTCTTCCAAGGAGCAAGCGTCTTTTAATTTCATGGCTGCAGTCACCATCTGCAGTGATTTTGGAGCCCAAGAAAAGAAAGTCTGTCACTGTTTTCATTGTTTCCCCATCTATTTGCCATGAAGTGATGGAACCAGATGCCATTTTTTGAGTGTTGAGTTTTAAGCCAGCTTTTTCACTCTCCTAGGTTTACTTAATGAAATGCACAAATGAATAGTTCAGGCACCTCAGCATTCCTGGAGTTTCCAGCCCTTGGCTCCTGAAAACCACACTGCACATAAATACAAAGATATCTCTGCTGCTCCACTGCTTGAATCCCCTTCAAAGACTGCCCCACACCTCATCAGCAAGCCGAACTGACAGACCCGACCCTGCCACAGAGCAGCCGTGTTACATCCCTGGCCCATTATCTCACAGCTCTTGGCCTTAACAAGAGTCAGATTGCCCCTGGTGTCCTCTCCTCCCTTCTGTCCACCTCATGCCTTAGCTGACTGTGTTCTCCTAAAAGGCTGCACATATCTCTATCACTGCACTTACCTCACTGTTACTCACTATTTTGGCATCTAACTGCCTGCCTCTCGTCTACGAACTCTTTAAGGGAAGGTGATCCTAGTAATCACTGTGTCCCCAGCATCTACCAAAATATTCAAAACACAGCTGGTATCAATAAATATGTACTGAACGCTTGAGTGGATGAATGGATGGGCAAAATCAAACAGTACTACTCCTATTCATAAAAATCACAGGCAGCCATGCTCTTGAGGATGACAATTTCAGACTTGCCAGGAGGAAGCGAAAATAACCATAAATGGATTACACAAGAAAATACTCCCCGTAATTAGCAATGATTACAGAATGTATATTCATCATGTTCAAGACTTTCACTTCATTTCTCAAGGCAACTCTAACTACACATCTGTGGATTCCCTGCTCCAGAGGTAACATTCTGAAAGCAAATCTAAAAACAGCAATGATTTCCATCCAGTGCTAAGGAAAAATATGCCAGTCTTTGCAGTATCATGCAGGTACATGGCTTCCACTCAGTACACAGAGAATGGAGGCTGGCTTGGTGAAGCCTTGACCATCAACCCACGAACACACCACTGCAAAACCACCCTCCTGTAGAAGAGGAAGCTAGTAGAAACCCAAGTACCAGGTGTGCGCTGGGCTGGCACTGAAGAATTTAGTCTAACTTTAGCTTGCACTGGGTCGCTGGCCAGAAGTTTGGGGTTGCTGCTGCTAAGTCGCTTCAGTCGTGTCCAACTCTGTACGACCCCATAGATGGCAGCCCACCAGGCTCCTCCATCCATGGGATTCTCCAGGCAAGAGTACTGGAGTGGGGTGCCATTGCCTTCTCCAGGCCAGAAGTTTGGGGTTAGTGTCTTAATTGAGGAGTCACCTTTGGCACAGGTGCTAAGTGCCACAGGAAGACCTGAGTGTCAACACTAGCAAAAACAGATAGAAGACAAGAAAGCTTGTTTTTGCTACATCTGAGCTGCATTGGGGAAGGTCCCACCATGTCTGCTCATTTCAGGCTCTGTCCCCAGACACAGTAGTGGGAAAAATGGCCGTTACTTCTTGAAAACCAAACCTTCTGAAATTCTGTATCTTAAAAAGAGAAAATAGATGGGAGGTTCATTATGCTGCTCTATTTTAGCAGATATTTCAGTTCAGCTCAGTTGCTCAGTGGTGTCAAACTCTTTGTGACCCCATGGACTGCAGCACGCCAGGCTTCCCTGTCCATCACCAACTACCGGAGCTTACTCAAACTCATGTCAATTGCATTAATGATGCCATCCAACCATCTCATCCTCTGTCATCCCATTCTCTCACCTTCAATCTTTCCCAGCATCAGGGTCTTTTCCAAGAAGTCAGTTCTTCGCATCAGGTGGCCAAAGTATTGGAGCTTCAGCATCAGTTCTTCCAATGAATATTCAGGGTTGATTTCCTTTAGGGTTGATTTCCTTTAGGATTGACTGGTTGGATCTCCTTGCAGTCCAGTTCAGTTCAGTTGCTCAGTTGTGCCCAACTCTTTGCGACCCCATGGACTGCAGCATGCCAGGCCTCACTGTCCATCATCAACTCCTGGAGTTTACTTAAACTCATGTTCACTGAGTCAGTGATGCCATCCAACCATCTCATCCTTTGTTGTCCCCTTCTCCCACCTTCAATCTTTCCCAGCATCAGGGTTTTTTCAAATGAGTCAGCTCTTTTCATCAGGTGGCCAAAGTATTGGAGTTTCAGCTTCAACATGAGTCCTTCCAATGAATATTCAGGACTGATCTTCTTTAGGATGGACTGGTTGGATCTCCTTGCAGTCCAAGGACTCTCAAGAGTCTTCTCCAACACCACAGTTCAAAAGCATCAATTCTTCAGCACTCAGCTTTCTTTATAGTCCAACTCTCACATCCGTACATGACTACTGGAAAAACCATAGCTTTGACTAGACAAACCTTTATTGGCAAAGTAATGTCTCTGCTTTTTAATATGCTGTCTAGGTTAGTCATAACTTTTCTTCCAAGGAGCGTCTTTTAATTTCATGGCTTCAGTCACCATCTGCAGTGATTTTGGAGCTCAAGAAAAAAGTCTGTCACTATTTCCATTGTTTCCCCATCTATTTGCCATGAAGTGATGGAATCAGATGCCAGGATCTTCATTTTTTAAATGCTGAGTTTTAAGCCAGCCTTTTCACTCTCCTCTTTCACTTTCATCAAGAGGCTCTTTAGTTATTCTTTGCTTTCTGTCATAAGGGTGGTGTCATCTGCATATCTGAGGTTGTTGATATTTCTCTCGGCAATCGTGATTCCAGCTTGTGCTTCATCCAGCCCAGCATTTCTCATGATGTACTCTGCATGTAAGTTAAATAAGCACGGTGACAATATACAGCCTTGACATATTGGAACCAGTCTATTCCATGTCCAGTTCTAACTGTTGCTTCTTGACCTGCATACAGATTTCTCAGCAGCTATTTAAAACTTCCCATAATAATTTGCTCAAGAAGTTTTCTATAATAAGTTTTTAGATATGTAAGTCATAATTTTTATATTATCTCAGGACTTTTAATTCTAAGGTAATTGGGACACACAAAAAAGTAAGTGATTATCTTGTTGAGGGAAAACGCCAAAATACTAAGGACAATAGATTCAAACCTAGAATTCATCCCACCTGCTACAGGGTGACTCCATGTCACCACAAGCAGACCACATTCTTCTCTATGGATTGTTATATATTTGTGGAACTTGTTTGTGGAAACTTTTGGTTTTCATTTCTAAAGCAATTCAGATAGGCATGCTGCTTCTCTTCTGTGTGTGTGTGTGTGTGTGTGTATGTTTAACACCTTACACAGACAGTCCTTGGTACCCTCAAATGTCACAATCTTAGTCCATTGTATTCCCACCAGCTAACCCTTCATGACCCCAAAGGGACAAAGTAGAATTTCTACTTCAAAGCAAGCCACTATTTAATAAAAAAAAAAAAAAAAAGCGGGGGAGGAGGCCTTTCAACTGTATTTTTTATAGAGAAATATATAAATGATTTGGAGAAGGCAATGGCACCCCACTCCAGTACTCTTGCCTAGAAAATCCCATGGATGGAGGAGCCTGGTAGGCTGCAGTCCATGGGGTCTCTAAGAGTCGGACACGACCAAGCGACTTCAGTTTCACTTTTCTCTTTTCATGCACTGGAGAAGGAAATGGCAACCCACTCCAGTATTCTTGCCTGGAGAATCCCAGAGACGACGGAGCCTGGTGGGCTGCCGTCTATGGGGTCGCACAGAGTCGGACACGACTGAAGTGACTTAGCATAGCATATAAATGATTGCCATTTATAGATATTTTATGTTCACTCCTTCATCATGTTTTCATCAACGACATGCTATGCCAACTGTATTTGTAAAAATGTATCTTTTTATTTCTATTCTTAAAAATAGGGGTTCTCTCAACCCCAAGTGCTTCCTCTTGCCTCAAACTCTACTAAAGAAGTTCTTGGGGATACTTTCATAATTATGTAAAGCAGAAAGAGATGAAAACCTTCTTCCTTCCTAAGCCTTGCCCTAAGTCACCTGAGCCCAGATCTCTCTCCTCTTGAAGTCCCATTCCTCCTCCTCTCTCCATCCCTCTTGCATTTTGCTGGTCAAAGAAACAAACCTCAAATGCCTCAGCTCCTCCTACCATCCCTGCCCTTAGGGAACAACCTTCTCTTGCTCCTCTCTTCCATCACGTGTAAACTTTGGCCTGGCTCCCTCAGTCCTCCTCTATCAGAATCACAGACACTTGTCCCAGGGCAGCAGCCCACAGTGCTCAACGGGCCCACTCCAATGCGGTCAGAGAACTCACATTCCATACCCATTGAGACTTAAAAGCCTCCTCCTTCAGGAACTGCCCAACAACTCCACCCAGTCTGCAAGGGCCAGAATGGCTCAGGTCCAAAGAACACTCTGGAAAGGTGACTAGACACAATTATCTAAACCTGTGTATTTCGGTACTATTAGCATATCACTCCCTGCAATCTGGCTGGGTCAGTCTATAGTTTGAGGGGGAGAACTGACAGAAATTTGAAAAATGATTTAAAGTGACTAAGTTAAAACTACAAAGGGCAGGAAAACACATAACCTCTTGAATCATCAAGACCAAGAGTTCTGGCAATGAAGGTACTAAAATAAACATTTTCACCACTTGTAAATTCTTTGAACAGGCTTTCTCTTAACAATACACAAAAAGAAACAAAAATATGAAAGTCCTACATGGATAGACAGTAGAGAGAGAAGTGCCCCCCTAAAAGTCTCTACAAGGATGCAGGTTCCTTGGTACCTTGAGCCACATATTTGATGTGGTTTAAGGCATGGGCCCACATTTGGCAATAATGATGCCCTGTCTAGACTGTGGCTCCCTGAAGGAAAGGTTTGTGCCTGAAGTATTTGTGAATTTCCAGTGACCAGTATTTCCAATGACCAGAATTTCCAATGTACCAGAGCCTGGTACAAAGAAAACACTCAATAAATGGTTGCTTAATAAAGAGAGGCTTGTTCTGAACTTTAGAACCCAGATTCAGGGAAAAAGAAACAAAACTACAAAGAAGTTTCAGGTTTATTTACAAAGATTATTATACATGAGATTTAATCCAAACACTAGGAGAAAATTTTTTTCAAGGTTTTGGTGGAATCTATTATCTGGAAGTGTTGTGATTTACCTATTTTCAATTTTCCACTTACCTTCCCCATCCAACAAAATCCCTTTTCTTTAGAGCAGGGTTCACAGACTGCTTCAGAGAGTCAAATTTTGCCTACTATCTATTTTTGTAAATAGAGTTTTATAGCAAAAAGATATATCCATCTATTTATCTGTTGTTCATTAGCTGCTTTCATCCTACAAAGGCAGAGTTGAGGACTGCCACAGAGAATTGACCTGCAAGCCTGAAATATTTGCTATCTGCAAAGTTTTAGGCCCAACAACAGACTTCCCAACCTGGGGATCTGGCAAAGGGACTGAGTATCCCCAGGGAATCTGACTTTGCAGGTCAGCGGGATTTGATTACAGAACTTTCACAGGACTGGAGGAAACAGACTCTTGGAGGGGACAACAAAACCTTGTGCATACCAGGATCCATGGCGGCCACTGTCAACCCACGCCTCCATCAGAGACTCCCAAACACACACAGGTTAAATCTGGCACAGTCTGTTGTCGGGTCACTGCTCCTTTCTCCTGGGTCCTGGTGTTTTCACCCTGATCGCTACCCGTCACACCAGAAGGTTCCCTCCACCCAGCTTTCTGTAACTGCAAAGAAGCGAAGTCAGATCTCACCTCCTGCCTACTCATCCTCAATGCCAATAGCTCTCTTACCAGCTGCAGGCCTCACCTTCCTCTGAAAGAACCTTGTTTATTTCTACCAAGTCCACCCTCATCCCTCTTTTATCCATTCAAATGCCACCCATCCTTCATGGTCTCATTCATAATCCCAACCAGCAAAGCTGTACCACACAGAGAGGGATCCATTCATAAAGATGATGGTACGAAGGGTACTCACGGAGTTGTGCAACATGGTGGCCCCAACCCCAACTCCTCCATAAAGTCTCTCCAATATCACAGCAGGTTAGCACTCCCTTCTCCCTTTCCTAAAACCATACATATGTCTCATGCCTCCACTGGACTCACATGACATGTTTTCTCCACACCTCAGTCAGTAGTGACACTAACAATAAACAGCACTCAAGTGTGTCAGGCCTTGTGCTAAGTGCTCTGTAGGCATCACTGTATTCAACTCTCAAAACAATCCTATGAGTAGGCATTATCACCATTTTCCAGTTTTACAAATGAGGCAGCTAAGACAAGAGAGTTAAATTTGCTGGAGGCCACATAAGCTGAGCCAGGATTCTGACAGGGGTCTGATTCCAAGGTCCTTAAATAATTCTCTAACTCTCATCCAGTGGAGGTCCCCATTAGCCCCACTATAGAGCCACTGGTGGTGGGGGCAGAGGGGTGACTCACAAACCGGAGAATAATTATACCAAAGAAGTTCTTGCACTGCTGCAAAGTTTTAGGCCCGACAACATACTTCCCAACCTGGGGATCTGGCAAAGGGACTGAGTATCCCCAGCGAATCTGACTTTGAAGGTCAGCGGGATTTGATTACAGAACTTTCACAGGACTGGAGGAAACAGAGTCTTGGAGGGAACAACAAAACCTTGTGCACACCAGGACCCAGGAGAAAGGAGCAGTGACCCCACACCAGACTGTGCCAGACTTAACCTGTGAGTGTTTGGGAGTCTCTGGTGGAGGCGTGGGTCGACAGTGGCTGCCGTGGAGTCAGGGGCACTGACTAGAACAGTCCTGTGAGGCACAACATGCTGGCATAAATTCTTTTGAAAGAGGTCACCATTACAACCATTACCCCTACCATAGTTTGGTCCAAGACCAAACAAGATCCAGTTTTCTCCATAATCAGTCCCTCCTATCAGGAGGCTTGCACAAGCCTCTTATCCTCATCTATCAGAGGGCAGACAGAATGAAAACCACGGTCACAGAAAACTAACCAAACTGATCACATGGGTCACAGCCTTGTCTAACTCCCTGAAACTATGAGCCACGCCACGTAGGGCCACCCAAGATGGATGGGTCGTGGTGGAGAGTTCTGTCAACTCATGGTTCCCTGGAGAAGGGAATGGCCAACCACTTCAGCATTTTCACCTTGAGAACCCCATGTGTGTGTAGTCGCTCAGTCGTGTCTGACCCTTTGCAATGCTTTGGACTATAGCCTGACAGGCTCCTTCGTCCGTGGGATTCTCAAGGCAAGAATACTGGAGTGGGTTACCATATCCTTCTCCAGGGGATCTTCCCAACCCAGGAATTGAACCCGGGTCTCCTGTGTTTCCTGCATTGCTAGCAGATTCTGTACCCCCTGAGCCATGGGGGAAGCCCTAAGAATCCCATGAACAGTATGAAAAGGCAAAAAGACATGACAATGAAATATGAAGCCCCCAGGCCAGCAGGGTTCCAATACACTACTGGAGAAGAGTAGAGAAAGAGCTCCAGAAGGAACGAAGAATCTGAGTTAAAGCAAAAACAATGCCCAGTTGTGGATGAGTCTGATGGTAAAAGTAAAGTCCAATGCTGTAAAGAACAATATTGTGTAGGAACCTGGAATGTGAAGTCCATGAATCAAGGTAAGTTGAAAGTGGTCAAACAGGAGATGGCAAGGGTGAACATCAACATTTTAAGAATCAGTGAACTACAAGGACAGGAAAGGGCAAATGTAATTCAGATGACGATTATACCTACTACTTGGGGCAAGAACCCCTTAGAAGAATTCGAGTAGCCTTCACAGTCAACAAAAGAGTCCAAAATGCAGTACGTGGATGCAATCTCAAAAACGAAAAAATGATCTCTGTTCGTTTCCAAGGCAAGCCATTCAAAATCACAGTAATCCAAGTCTATGCCCCAACCACTAATGCCAAAGAAGCTGAACGGCTCTATGAAGACCTACAAGGCCTTCTGGAACTAACACCAAAAAAAAAAAAAAAAAAAAAGAATGTCCTTTTCATCATAGGAAACTGCAATGCAAAAGTAGGAAGGCAAAAGATACCTGGAGTAACAGGCAAGTTCGGCCCTGGAATACAAAATGAAGCAAGCAAAGGCTAACAGAGTTTTGCCAAGACAATGTACCAGTCATATCAAACACCCTCTTCCAACAACACAGGAGACAACTCTACACATGGACATCACCAGATAGTCAATACTGAAATCAGATTGATTGTATATTCTTCGTAGCCGAAGATGGAGAAGCCCTATGCAGTCAGCAAAAATAAGACCAGGAGCTAACTGTGGCTCAGATCATGAACTCCTTATTGCAAAATTCAGACTTAAATTGAACAAAGTAGGGAAAACCACTAGATCATTTAGGTATGACCTAAATCAAATCCCTTAGGATTATACAGTGGAAGTGACAAACAGATTCAAGGGATTAGATTTGATAGAAAGAGTGCCTAAAGAACTATGGACAGAGGTTCATAACATTGTTCAGGAGGTAGTGATCAAGACCATCTCCAAGAAAAAGAAATACAAAAAGGCAAAACGGTTGTCTGAGGCGGCCTTACAAATAGCTGAGTAAAGAAGAGAAGTGAAAGATACAGGAGAAAAGGAAAACTATACCCATCTGAATGCAGAGTTCCAAAGAATAACAAGGAGAGATAAGAAAGCCTTCCTCAGTGATCAATGTAAAGAAATAGAGGAAAAATAATAGAATAGGAAAAACTAGAGATCTCTTCAAGAAAATTAGGGATACCAAGGGAATATTTCATGTAAATATAGGCATAATAAAGGACAGAAATGGTATGGACCTAACAGAAGCAGAAGATACTAAGACGAGGTGACAGGAATACACAGTACACAGAAGAACTATACAAAAAAGAACTTTATGACCCAGATAACCACGATAATGTGATCACTCACCTAGAGCCAGACATCCTGGAATGTGACGTCAAGTGGGCCTTAGGAAGCATTACTATGAACAAAGCTAGTGGAGGTGGTGGAATTCCAGTTGAGCTTTTTCAAATCCTAAAAGATGATGCTATGAAAGTGCTGCACTCAATATGCCAGCAAATTTAGAGAACTCAGTAGTGGCCACAGGGCTGGAAAAGGTCAGTTTTCATTACAATCCCAAAGAAGAGCAATGCTAAAGAATGTTCGAACTATTACACAATTGAGCTCAATTCACATGCTAGCAAGTTAATCCTTCAAGCAAGGCTTCAACAGTATGTGAACCAAGGCAGAGAAACCACAGATCAAATTGCCAAAATCCACTGTATCATAGAAAAAGCAAAGGAATCACAGAAAAACATCTGTTTCTGCTCCACTGACTACACTAAAACCTTTGACTGTATGGATCACAACAAACTGTGGAAAATTCTTAAAGAGATGGGAATATTAGACCACCTGACCTGCCTCCTGAGAAATCTGTATGCAGGTCAAAAAGCAACAGTCAGAACTGGACATGGAACAAAGACTGGTTCCAAATCAGGAAAGGAGTACATCAAGGCTGTATATTGTCACCCTGGTCATTTAACTTATATGCAGGGTACATCATGCAAAATGCCGGGCTGGATGAAGCACAAGCTGGAATCAAGATTGCCGGGAGAAATATCAATAACCTCAGATATGCAGATGATACCACCTTAATGGCAGAAAGTGAAGAGGAATTAAAGATCTCTTGATAAAAATGAAAGAGGAGTGTGAAAAGGCTGGCTTAAAACTCAACATTCAGAAAATTAAGATCATGGCATCCAGTCCCATCACTTGATGGTAAATAAATGGGAAACAGTGGAAACAGTGACAGACTTTCTTATCCTGAGCTACAAAATCACTGTGGATGGTGACTGCAGCCATGAAATTAGAAGACACTTGCTCCTTGGAAGAAAAGTTATGACAGACCTAGACAGCATATTAAAAAGCAGAAATGTTACTTTGCCGACAAAGGTCCATATAATCAAAGTTACAGTTTTTCTAGTAGTCATGTACAGCTAGACAATAAAAAAGACTGAACACTGAAGAATTGATGCCTTCGAACTATGGTGCTGGACAATAAAAAAGACTGAACACTGAAGAATTGATGCCTTCGAACTATGGTGCTGGAGAGGACTCTTGAGAGTCTCTTGGACAGCAAGGACATCAAACTAGTCAATTAGTGATGCCTGCCCCAATAAATCAACCCTGAATATTCCTTGGAAGGACTGATGCTGAAGCTGAAGCTCCAATACTCGGACCACCTGATGTGAAGAGCCAACTCACTGGAAAAGACCCTGATGCTGGGAAAGATTGAAGGAAGGCAGGAGGAGAAGGGGATGACAGAGAATGAGATGGTTGGATGGCATCACCGACTCAGTGAACATGAGTTTGAGCAAACTCCAGGAGATAGCGAAAGACGGCCTGGTGTGCGGCAGTCCATGGGGTCGCCAAGTGTCAGACAGGATTGAGGAACCGAACAACTCTCACCTAGAAGGTACTCAATGAAACCTGCTTTGTGGACCAAAAGTCTAGTTCAACCCTTAGCTAGTCCTTTAGTCTTCCTACCTGAGAAGAGCCCACAGGGTGGGAGACCTGTGAGACAGATGAATCTCCTAGTGCTCTTTCATCCCTCAAAAATTGAGTACCCACATGACTCCATGGGGATAGCACAAAATACCGAATATCCCTATTTTTCATTCCTGTGAGCAAGCACATCACACAGTTAACAATCATCTTCCATGCTTCTTTAGAATAGCCAAGTCATGCACATCTTTATCTTTGATGACTGCTAATCATCAAACTACACACAGTCAAAAATAAACACAATTACGGGGGAGTAGGTCTGTTCCAGTGTACTCCATGGGTAACAAAATGACTCTGATGGGACCTTGGAGCTGTGGTCAAAATGAACGCTGTCCTCTCCTTTACCTCCTCCCTCCTACCCGCAGTGAGATGAGGGATTAAGTACAACAGAGACACCTAGCTCCCCACTCTGACATGAAAATTCCACAGTTAGAAAAGCATTATAAAGGTCCCCTCTTGAACTGATTTCAAGTGTTTAATTATATGCATCATGTAATTATATGCATCCATACTTTATCGCTGTTTTCTAATGAGGTTGGCAAGGAAAGAGACACTGAGCATTCAATTCTTAATTTAATGAGCTTGTTTTTCTGATTACTGTAACAGCTTGCTGAGGGAGCACTGGAGAGAGAGTCTGCTAAGCTTTGAAGAGGTGGCCAGGATAAAACAGCTCCCTGTGGACGCTACCCATCTGGAAAAAGACCGAGACTGGAAACAGTGTTGGGAAGACGGGCATCCAAGGTGAGCCACATCCTTCAGAAACGGATGAAACTTTGTGACCTTCCCATGTTCTAACAAGATTCTGAGTTTGAAAAACGAGGGGGTGAGTGGGAGGGGGAGCCACAGCTGCTTAAGCTAAAGGCACCTTTTGGTTTCCTTGCAAAAGTTTCCAAGCCGAGTGGAAGAATCAACACCCACCGTACAAAGCACGTCCTTGAGAGGCAGCAGTGCCCCAGGGTGGGGGTCCCAGCCAAAGAAAGTCCTTCCAGTGAAAGAAGTTACTATGAACCTAAGGCCCAGCCCCCTGTAAAGGCGGGAAGTCAGTGGCTCATTTGGGAATTTGCCACCTCGAAGTGTAGCAAGTGAGGAAGCAGTGAGAGGTGGCAGATGGGATGGGGTGATGGTGGGGGTGAAGCTGCCCCCGGACAGCTGTGGGGTTAACAACTCCTGTGGAAATAGGAGTGTTAAGCATTCGAATAACCGAGAAGCAGCTGTGGTAATTTCTGAAATAACTTGGGCTGGGGGTGGGGGAGGTGGGGGGCAAATTCAAAATACAGCATGACACTCAATGTTAAGTAAACGGCGAGAATGATCCATGGAATGAGACTGAAACTAAAACCCAAGGCACTAAGCCCTGCTCTACTGGCATCTAAGCCTGGGGCCCGGCTTTTGGGTAAAACTAGTTGTTGTGAGTTCCTCCATCTGAGACTTGCAAGAAGAGTTCCCCAGAACAGGGTTCAAGACATACCCACCCAATATTTAAATCTAGCCTTTCCCAAAGGCCCTGTATGAACACCAGACTTAGGCATTGGAGCCCAAGAAGGGGCTCCTAAAAATTCAGATAAACTACACTACTTGAATTCCTCCACTGTAGCAAAAATAGAAAGAATGTATAATCCTTGTAAGGATTTTTAAAATTCAGCCAAAATAACTAGCAAATAGGACCATATGAAATTTTTCCTGTTAAGATGGCAAAAAACTAAAACCCTCCTAAAAGAATGCTTTATTATAATTCCTTACTATAATCCAATAGCTGTACCATCCCATGTAACATATTGTGGCTGATTAAAAATTTGGGTCAAGAAATGGGAGCCTGGGACAAAAGACAGTGATATACATATGTGAAATAAGGTTGTAGACATTGCAGAAGTCTCCTTAATTCCACGTCTAGATATTTTGACCATTTCTGAAGAGTGGGCAGAGGACTTAAAACTATAGAATTCACACACTTCAGTGGGAAGATTCACAGATTATCAGACTGTTCTCATGTTCCTGGTTCTACCACGTCATTTTGCGTCGAGTGTTCTGTGAGATTGTCAAGTCTTGTCTGTTTCATCTCTGCAAACAGCCCACTTTGGTTTCATTGGAAAACCTGGATCTGTATGCAGCTGGTGCTTATTAGGAGATGTTAGCTGTCTGCTCAAGGATCTCGAAGAGTGGTGCACTGAGCTCATTTAACGCAAATGGTCTTATAATTCTGTCTCAACCTCCTCTCTGCAGCCGCCTACTTTTTCTAGGGCAGGGTAATGGAAATGACTTCAAGAAATGGGAAAAGTGTGATTTAAGTAACTCAGCTGAGCTTATTTCCCTTGGGGAAAGGACAGCTAGCTGACTAGGCTCAGAAATTAATTAAGTGGCATCTGACCCCTATTAGTTATTTAAAGTTAGCAATAACTTTACTAACAAAGGAAAGGTGTTCCAGTCAGCTCGCATGAACATCAGGACTCTGTGCTTCCAGCACACTGAATGATTGAACTGCCTGAATTTCCCTCACAGCTGTACTCAGAATTTTCTTTAATGTTTGGCTGATACAGAAAAGTCAGAATCAGAAAAAAAAAAAAAAAGTCAGAATCCAGTACGTGAAAGGTGGTTTGGGGGTGTCTGTGGATAATGAAGGAAAGTGTGAGTTGTTTGAGAGCCAAGTGTTCACACGTGGGCGCCTGTCTCAAAAAAATGAATTACTTTCTTGCTGCCTTAACGTTCTCCCTTAACTCTTCCCTCTCCAACCTTTCTCTTTTGACATTTTTTAAACTGAAGTATCGTTGTCTTACAATATCATGTTAGTTTCAGGTGCACAAGACGCTAATTCAACGTTTTTATAGATTATACTCCACATATAATTATTAAATACTGATTATATTCTCTGAGATGGACATTACATACATGTAACTTATTTATCCCGAGTAGTTTGTACCTCCTCCCCCATCGTGCCCCTCCTGCCAGCCCTCTCCCCTCTGGTAACCACTAGTTTGTACCCATGAGTCTGCTTTAACTGATTTCTTTTTTAGATTTTGCATGTAAGCGAAAGCATACAGTATTTGTCTTTATCTGACGTACTTCACTTAGTATGATCATCTCTAGGTCCATCTATATTGCTGCAAATGGCATTATTTCATTCGTTTTTAGGGCTGAGTAATACTGCATTGTGTAGACATACTCTATATTCTTTATCCATTCATCTATCGATGGGCATTTAGGGTGCTTCCGTATCTTGGCAATTGTCAGTAATGCTGCCGTGAACATTGGGGTCCATGTAACTTTCCGAATTAGTGTTTCTGCTTCCTCCTAACATTCTCAACTCATACAGGGTGAGGTAACAGGAAGCACCCATACAGCCACACCACAGAGCTCCCAGTCCTACGGGAACTGGCGGGAGACGGTACGTCTCCCCAAGGAGGCCTTTTCCAGCCACATTACATCCCCTTTTTGCTCCCCAGCCAGTGCCTCCCTCCAAACTGCTCCCCAAACCACCAGACATTCATCTGGCCCAGAAGCTTCCAACCCTACCCTACCCTACAATGTTGCTGTACAAACAACATTGTATTTTTTCAACCACAATATATTTATATAAAGTATCCTTAGAGCAATATTTACTTCCCTGGTGGTTCTGATGGTAAAGCATCTGCCTACAATGTGGGAGACCTGGGTTCAATCCCTGGGTCAGGAAGATTCCCTGGAGAAGGAAATGGCAACTCAGTACAGTACTCTTGCCTGGAAAATCCCATGGACGGAGGAGCCTGGCAGGCAACAATCCATGAGGCTGAGAAGAGTTGGACACGACTGAGCGACTTCAGTTCAGTTTTAGAGCAATATTTACTTTTTTCCATTCCTAGAACTAACAGAAACAGCCCCCAAAGAAAAACTGAAACCAAAAGTTTGCTTCCATCATGGATTCTCTTTTCACCCAGAAAGCAAATGCTCTACACCACTAGACCACACCCCCCAGATCAAAACAGTGACACAGGCTTCCAGAATGTACAAAAACCCACTTTGCACAGTAGCAGCCAACATGTGCAAATACTTTCATTGCAAAATTGAAGAGTGTAGCTCACCCAATACATGCTGGAATGCTAATGTGAGTAATTACACAGGTGGTTATGCAAACACTGAACTCATGCTTCAGTTCGGCAGAAGGATAAACACTTCCAGGGTAGTTTGCAAGGTTCAATTACCTAGATCGGATGGTTAATTTCCTTTACATCTGCAAGAGCTCCCCCAAAGTCAATCATTTTCCAACAGAAAAGTCACTGCTAGAAACTTGTTCTACGTAGGCAAGCAAAGTATACACTTGTACTAAACTGACTCAACATTTTTAAATGAGCATCTTTATCAGGAGCTGACCTACACAGATATGATTATTCTTTTGTGTCCTACAACTTAAACAAACCTTTACTCTTGAAAACATGCATCTGAAGAATATCCATTATCTCATATGTGCAGGCACTATTCTATAAGATGCTAGGGATACAGCAATGCACAAAATAGGCAAAAATTCCTGCCTTCAGGAGGCTCACGTTCTACCAGGGGGAAAAGAATACAGTCACATAAATAAGACATTGGACATGGTAGATGGTGATCAAAGTGGGATGGAGAAAAAGTAAGGAGAATGGGGTGGGGTTGGTGTAATTCACTACAGGGAAGAGGTAACATTGCTCAGAGACCTAAAGAAGGTGGAGGGAAGGAGCCAAGCCAGGTGGAATTCTGGAAAAAAAAGCTTTCCAGGCACAGAGGGAACAGCTAGTTCAAAGACCCGAATGAGGAGTATGCTTGGTGGGTTCAATAAGCAAAAATCTACATTTGGCTAACTGTTCCATAATTCTGTGTTTTGGTTTGTTTGTTTGTTTTTTTAACTGTATCCCACATAGAGATTTCAAAAGACTTCACTGTTTCCAGTTTTGGAGTTTTCTCTTAAATGTACATAGCCTCTGACATGATTGTGATTCATAGAAATGTATGTGCTGTGCTTCCCTGCATCCCTAGGTGTACTGACAGCTTCTAGTCTGCAGCGAGTTAAATCCCTAGGGCTCTGGGAGTATGCTTAGCACCACAGCAACCAAAGCTAGTACAGCACTCAGAGATGCTGAAGTAAAGATGCCTTTATATGAATTCAAGGAATGGCGTGCAGGAATCTCTACCTTTATCCCCTAAAGTCACCACCATCCTCCTTGTGTGCGCTCTGGTGTCAAGCTAGTGGGAGGTCAGCAAAAAAAATCTTCAAAAATGGAGGCAAGCTCAAAACAGAGCTGGAGGGGGAAAAAATAACCGGTCTCCACACTTGCAAAATAATAGTGTGATTCAATTTTCTTTCTTAAAAATTACAATTTTTTTTTTTTTTTAAAGAAAAAAGCCTAAGAACTCTAATTTTGGATACTAAGGAAAGAAAAGGAGAACTGTGTATGTGAAAGAACAGAATGTGAATCCCTAGAGAAAAGTCAAGGGTGGAGTGAGAGGAGCCAGGACTAAGGGTCAGGCACACACGGGTGCCCTCTGTGGTCCACCAGTCATGCAGCCATGTCAGGGATTGAGGGTGGGAGGCCGGGAGAAAGCTGGCTGTGATCATAAAGGGGACATCGAGGCATCCTTAGAAGGAAGTTCAGTATCTTGACTGTGACGGTCACGTGAATTGTCACACATGATAAAACTGCACAGAACGAAACACACACACACAGGTGTATGTAAACGCTTGGAAATCTAAATAAGATTGCTGATTGTATCAATGTTAATTTCTTCATTGTGAAACTATAACACTGTTATGCAACATGTTATCACTAGAGGAAATGGATGAAAGGAATACAGGGTCTCATTTCTTACCACTGCATATGAACCTACAATTATCTCAAATAAGTGGTTTTTAAAAAAAAAATCTCATCACCTTAAAAAAAAAAAAGTGGCTGAGTGAGTGAGTGAGTGAAGTCGCTCAGTCGTGTCCGACTCTTTGCGACCCCATGGACTGTAGTCCACCAGGCTCCTCCATCCATGGAATTTAAATAAGTGGTTTAAAAAAAAAATCAAAAAAAAATAAAAATAAAAAAATCTCATCACCTTAAAAAAAAAAAAGTGGCTAGCATGTTATAAAAACTCTCTAAGCGGCATATTGGGCAAGTTATCTGTCATCTATAAACAGGAACTGCAAGTTCCTACTTCTTGCTTTAGATTCCAGAAGAAATACCCAACACCATCCTTAAGTAAGCACCCTGTGTGAGGGTTCATCCCATGAAGGTTATCACCACCATCATCTCTGGACCCCAGCCCTCTAAAACCTCACCAGTACCCAAGTGAAATACAGGCACCCTTTACATAAAAAAACTTACGGACAGGAATCCATTTATCACTATTCAAAGAACAGTTTTTCTGTTTCTGAATAATAAATACATACACACTAATATAAATGAGCTCTCTGAATTCCCTGGCAGTCCAATGGTTAAGACTCCATGCTTCACTGCAGGGGGCTTGGGTTCAATTCTTGGTCAGTTGGGAACTAAGATCCCACAAGCCATGAGGCACAGCCAAACCAAAAAGAAAAAAAAGAGCGAAATAAAAGAGCTCTCTAAAAAGACAAAAATATATTTTCATGGACTAATTAGCATTTTCCAAACTGTCCCTCCAGGGACTATTAATGCTATACTACTGCTACTACTGATGATAATAATAATTATAAAATTTCATAATGAAGTAAATTTGGGAAATACTATACACATTTTCCCCTGTGAGAGCTCTAGTTGGGGGAGGGAAATTTACTTGTTCACAAGACCATTTTATTATACCTGCTGGCATCCTGAGAGATATTTCCGAGATCCAGAATTATAAAAATCATTCATTATCAGTCAGCTACTCACTACCCAGTTTCTTTACTCAATATGTACTTTAGAAGACAAACGGGTGGTTTTTCTACAGCTAGGGTAGTAGTTATAACTGCATACAATTGGCTATCAATAAACGTTTGCTAAATTAGATTCAATGCAGGAACAATTTCCAGGATGACAACTCTAGGCATAGAAGTAGCAATTCCTGTTTTTAAGTCTCAGTTGAGAAAACAAAAGTGCTCCTTTCTAGAGCTTTCTAGAAGTTTCTGAAAGTTTCTTAGAAATTTGTCTCCTCCTGAGTGGCAACTAAAACAGCAGTTTACAATATGGTATCATTATAAGGAATAAGGTCATGACTAAAAAAATCTGTACTCAAAACTCTAGCACCTGAAATTCCATTAGCAGCATATTGGGCCTTTCCTACCAAAAATAAAGAAAAGGCTTTAACTGTGATTATTTCTGTGTGAGAGAATGAGTTAAACTTGTCATTTCGTGAAGGTGTCTTCAGCTGAAGTGAATTTCAAATGTCAGAGATTAGGCTTGGATGAGGGCAAGACAAAGGTGAAAACCCTGAATCCTAGGGAGGGACAGAAGGAGAAAGAGAAAAGGAGGCAGAAATCATCAAAAATGAGCTTCATTTAATTCACAGGTCCCTCAGGGCCAGAGACACTGCTTTATAATTACACATGTCCATTTATAGAAATAACCCATACTCAACTTGGAGAATTATAAACCAACTGGAAAATTAAAGGAATTAATCACAGTAATTTTTAAAAGAATGAAATTTGTCAGAAAAATGAATGTGGAACAAACATTATGGTTCCTTAAAAAATACACAGAGCTCTTGAGGAATACGTACTTGGAAATTAGCTCAACTATACACATTTCTAGGTAAAGGTTTGGAAAGGCAGAATTTATCATGAACTCCTCACATATTGGAAAAATGTCTCAATCACCAAAGGATAATAAAGTGAACTCACTGAGCATTCCACTCCAAGGCACACTTGGGCATTTTAAGAACATTCCCAACATGTCTGAAAACCAAATGGGTTTCAGATAAA
Source organism: Bos grunniens (assembly GCF_055505025.1). Lineage (NCBI taxonomy): Eukaryota > Metazoa > Chordata > Mammalia > Artiodactyla > Bovidae > Bos > Bos grunniens. The sequence goes on from NC_141187.1 coordinate 34,075,591, forward strand.
ACCTCAGTTTAACCAAGAGACCCTGGCTTCCCAAGAATTCCTGGTCTTCAAGGCTGCTGTGTAGAACTGAGCAATTTTTTAGACATCCCATTGCAGTGAATAATCTTCCCATTGCAGGAATACGGCTGTCAGGCACATCCACTTCTCAATATGAAGAGGCCAGGTCTAATCGTAACACTTCAGATGAACTAAGATGTCAACAGACAGATGTCCATCTGGTCCTCCACCCTGCTTTTCTCTGCAGTCCTCTCCTCCTTGCAGCATCCCACAAACACCCCTCTCCCCTTGGCTACAATTATTTGAGCAACTTTTGCCTTGACTGTCTCACTGTCTCTTCTTCTTGACCCAGAAAATAAGATGGGAAAAAAATTAAGTATTTTGGTTAAAAAAAAAAAATCTCTCCTGGTAATTTAGCAGAGATCCCAATGAGCTCTTTCCAGAACTCAGGACCCCCACAGACTAAACAAATGAGAGAGAAGAAAGTCAATAGAAAACTTCTAAATCTGCCTGCTGAATAACTGAAACCTCTAATGGTCAATGAAAGTTTTCTTACAAGGAGCTCAGGTATCTTTTATACTCTCACATCTCTCTGTAAGATATTGCTTTCCTGATTTCAAAGGGAGAAAAGTGGTCTCTTTCCCTCCTTCTTTCCCTCCCCTATTCTTAAACACAGGAAACAGTGATTTTCCTAAATTCCTTTTAGCACTATGGAAGGAGGGAAAGCCTATGTACTCTATCCCTAATCAAATGTTCTTTCAGCAGAATTTTAAATGCTGTGCAGTTTTCAAAATAATGTAAATGGGAGGACAATGACCCAGGAATGCACTGTGACACTCTGCTCCCCCACCCCTCGGGGAGGCTGACCGATGGCTTATCTGGGGGCCCTCAATTGTACACTGATGCACCTCCAAAGTGACAGGCCCTGCCTCACTGCAGCCAAAGTGCTCCCTTGTAGCCTTAGAGCTGCCTGAGCTCATTTAGGTCAATAAAGCTGGGTTCAAAAACAAGTTAAACTTTTTTCACTTTAAGAAAAAAAAAAGTGCTTTTGTTTTTGTAGAAGACTAAACCATTCAACCAGACTTGCCCAAATCTTCCATTTACGCAGTGGGAAATGCGGTAACAATTGGCCCAAATACCCCTAAGGGAAGAGCCAGGCTCAGGGCTTCAGAAATGAGCAAGAGCCTCCAGGTGGGCTTCTGTTCCCACTCCGTGCACATCAGGGCACTCACAGAAAATGATTCCCCCTTTACCTTCTCTACTCACAGTCAAGGGAAGGAAATCCTGGCATCAGGGGGGAAGAAATTAGTATGCCACTGGAGCTGTAAGCCTGCTGGATCAATAGAGCACCTCCTCACCAATTCCAAACACAAACCCACATGCCCGAAATGCTGGAGGTAACCAAGGGGCTGTGTGTCCGCCCCAAGGTCTCGCTCAGTTGAGCACCTTCATGTTTATCTCTGAGCACTGGGCCAGCCTAATGGCCGATGCTTCTGTCTTCCTGGGCCCAGGGGCAAACCTGCCACAAGGTCCTCCTGGCTGGACAAGAGCTTCAGTGAGCTAAGGGAAGCCAGCAATCCAAGAAGTCTGTGTATGAGAAAGCGGCCTGCCCTGCCACGTGGTTCTGAAACACCAGCTCATTAAAGCTTCCAGCAGCAGGTCTGAACAATGTCAGCAAAATATCGTGAGTCCAGGTCCTTCCGGCTTCCCTTTCTGGTCAGTGTGGGACAGTCTTGGCCTCAACAGCATTCACAGGCTTCTGCCCAGTGGGAGGGAGCCTTCCCTCTGTGGAGCCCAAGAAGCCTGTGACCATGATGCCCAATGCCCACTGTGGCAGAAAACGACAAGCCATGATCTCAAAGATAAATGCACACCCAGCAGAGAACAAACCAAACTTTGCATGATTATACATCCACAGTGAGCTTCCCGAACTGGGTAAAGCAATCAGTATTCTTGGTCACAATGACCATATCATAAAACTGCCATCCTAAGAGATTTCTAAGCACAATGCCAGCATACATGAATTGCATGTGACTAACACATGATTGCTGTTCAGATCATTGGACCTTCCTTGTGTCATATTTCTTAAACTGCTTATATACTAAGCTTCATTGTTTTGCCATACATTTCCTGGCATTATTTCTCAGAAACGCGTGGTACACATTGTCACTGTTTGCTAGGGGACCAGCCTTAAACAATTTATGGCTTCTCATATAAGCAGCTAGAGATTACTCATACCCACCACAGAGTACATCACTTCCTTATAACGATGCCTCTGAATGACCCAGTTATCAATGAGGCATATAAATTGGCTCTGTATGCCCCAACTTTATACAGCCTTTGATATGCTTTACAGATAATGTAATGTTCAACAGGTAACATACTATTTGATAAATTTCCTTACTTTTATTTCTATTTCTGGCATGTACCCACAAAAAACAGAAAAATATTTTTCTACATGTCACATTAAACTAATACCTCTCCTATCTTCATATTCCCTCTTTGTTTCTGTCTAATCTAACCAGAAATGAAAGTACAAGGCAACTATAATGCCTCACCCAGAAGTGAAATTCATCTTTTATTTCATGGAAGAAAACTCACAACCAGTATGACACTGTCTGCTGATGTTTTTAAGACAATAGCCAAGACACAGCAAAAGTCGTGTTTATGATTTAGTTCAGAAATGGTTGGCCCATGCACTGAATTAGAGAAGTTTTCTTTTAAACCAACACTTATTTTTGTTAATAAAAAGGTGTAAGTGATGTCAGGCACTGTTGGTACCCTTGTATGAGAAAACCAGTGAACAAGACAAGTTGGTCCAAGATGAAAAATTAAAAGCTTCGGTTCAGTCGCTCAGTCATGTCCAACTCTTTGCGACCCCATGAACTGCAGCACGCCAGGCCTCCCTGTCCATCACCAACTCCCGGAGTTCACTCAAATTCATGTCCATCGAGTCAGTGATGCCATCCAGCCATCTCATCCTCTGTCGTCCCCTTCTCCTCCTGCCCCCAATCCCTCCCAGAATCAGAGTCTTCTCCAATGAGTCAACTCTTTGCATGAGGTGGCCAAAGTATTGGAGTTTCAGCTTTAGCATCATTCCTTCCAAAGAACACCCAGGACTGATCTCCTTTAGAATGGACTGGTTGGATCTCCTTGCAGTCCAAGGGACTCTCAAGAATCTTCTCCAACACTTACCCAGCTAAACTTAACTAAAAAGATTCATCCTGCCCTGGCATAAATCATACAGTGTGTGATTTCAAACTCTGAGATGATCACACCTAGAAATCTGAAGCATTCATAATGTACCAAAAGACAATGAGCCCACCAAACCACATCAGTCCATCCCTAGGGAGTAAAAGTTGAAATTCTTGTGCCTTCATTTCACTTACCTGCTACTTGTTAAAAAGGGACTTCAGCTTTAGAAAGTAGTTAGAACTTATTTCATTAACCACATAATTACCGGGTGTTTACCCTGAGCTGGGAAACTTACCCCTACCCAGGACAGACCATAAATCACAGCTTCTCAAAGATTATTAAAGATTAAGTAATTAGAATAATAAACCATAAATATCTACGTGCTTTCAGATTCTTGTTTTGTGACACACATCTGTGACCTTGAAATTTCAAGTGCTTCCTCAACTGTGAAAAAAAGAAACAGAACCTGACAACGACCGCCCCAAGCAGGAAATCCCAATTATCCAATTTCATTTATTTCAGAGGTGACTCATCCTGGGGAAAATTTATCTAATAATTAACTTCCCTCAACCCCTTCAGGTGGCTGTATTACACAAAAATAATACAAAAGCTTCTAAGCCTCAGAACACAGCCTCCATCCCACCCTGATAGATAATCCCACTAAAACTCTCCAGTAAGGCATAAATTCTCCTGCAAAGCCAAGAGTTGGAAAAAAAAGGCTGCAGTTAAAGGGTCCCCTAAGAGAATTCTGTTTTTCCCACCATCATTTGCTATAGTCTACATATACAGCATCCTTCTAAAAGAAGGTCAGCTGGACAGATCACAGATTCCCAGGATGTCCTTCTGCTAAACACAACTTAATGACTAATTCATGAATTCAAAACACCACACAAGAGTATAGTAGCAATAAGGCCAATTAACTCAAAACTCAGTATCACCCAACATCTGTGATTCAGGCCCAGCAAGACAAGGGCAAGGCTGCCAGGGGACGTTACGAACTAGGGGAGCTACCATCTGGGATGCTGGAGATGGAAAGTGCCAGGAAAAATAACCCTGTACATCTTTCCATGCTGGGACCTTGTGCTCAACTCGGAGAATATTTTTTTTTTTAGCCGAGGTATTTGGTGAGGTTTATATCCTATCAGGAGAAGGCAATGGCAAGCCACTCCAGTACTCTTGCCTAGAAAATACCACGGATGGAGGAGCCTGATAGGCTGCAGTCCATGGGGTCACTACAAGTCGGACGCGACTGAGCGACTTTACTTTGACTTTTCACTTTCAGGCAATGGAGCAGGAAATGGCAACCCACTCCAGTGTTCTTGCCTGGAGAATCCCAGGGACAGCAGAGCCTGGTGGGCTGCCGTCTATGGGGTCACACAGAGTTGGACACGACTGAAGCGACTTAGCAGCAGCATATCCTATCAACTGAGAACACTTCCTGCCCTCCGTATTCCCCATCTTTAAACCAAATCTCTGGCTTTTGAAGGAAAGGCTACCCACTTCAGCATTCTGGCCTGGAGAATTCCATGGACAGTCCATGGGCAAAAAGTCAGGCACGAATGAGCAACTTTCACTTCACTTCACTTCTGGCTTTTCAAATCCCATCTCTACCTAGATTCCCAGCTAGCAAGTAAAGACGGTACAACAACTTGAGCAAATTCACTGAATGGCTGGCCCAGCAGTCTCACTGGGAAGGAAGTCCGGCCAGAGGAGCCTCTCCCAAAAACCTGGGTTGGCCAAAAAGTTTATTCTCGTTTTACAAAGATGGTGGAAAATGCCAAACGAACCGTTGGCCAATCTAATATAAGCCTTAATAGGAGCATTTTTTAATCACTGCATAGTCATTTATTTGTTGAATGATATAAAAAGTGTTAATTGCTATCCCATGAAATAAAACATCAAACATATGCTCACTTAGAAATACAAAGAAATTCTGGTAAATATTAGATTACTTCAAGCACATTACTAATATATTCCACTTGATACGCCAAGAGTAAGCAAGAGTAGGGGGAAATTGACACAATTTCTATGATAAAGAGATGTTCAAACAGTATTCTCTATTTTGTAGATGGGGGACAAGCATCAGGGCAAACAGTAAATGAACCAGCAAAGACACATCTCATCCTACCTCACAGTGAAGGATACTCAGTGGACAAGATGAAAAAGCTCTGGAGACGTGCTATTACAACCATGTGCCTATGCTTAATACCACTGAACTGTGCATCTCCAGAGAGAATAATAATTTTTATGTGGTTTTTATCATAATTTTTTAAATTAAAAAAAAAAATAGATTCAGCAGAAGCAGCATCCAGCACTACCCAGAAAGCCAAGGAGGAAAACCAAGATGATAGCAGGAACTATTAATCTGAAAGGTTTTGAAGCACTTCTTTACTTGCAGACTGGACAGAAAACAAAGGTATTGAAGGCAGATGCCTGGCATCTTGTCCCAGAGAGAGCAGACAAGAGGTGGGGGGGAGGGTGCTCAAGCCACCAAAAGTCCCTTCCCGGGCTCATTCATGGGGTCATGACGTCAGAAGCATCTAGGACATGTGCACTGATTCTGAAGTCCTCGGTGGGAAGCCAAGCAGCTTAGGGGTCCCAGAGGTGACATCCTCTTACTGACAGCCCTGTCCCTAGACTCTGGCAATCAACTGCTCATTTCCATTGCTACTGTATAGCTATAAGATGATATATTAATATACTAAGAATTGAGGAAAGAGAGGCTGCCTATCAGGAATCAGAGGATTCCTGTTACAGAGTGACTCTGATATCCTGAGCAGGGCAACCAGAACCTAGAGTTGGTGGATAAAGCCAGGCTCCTGGTGGCCGTGAGATACTGCCTGAGATCCAGGTGGGATAACAAGAGGACCACTTGGAAAGCACCCTCCATACCTACCAAGAGGTGGTGGGTGGCTGGAATCTGTGGGTGATTTCAAGTAAATTTCCTGGCCAGCAGTCATAGTCCAGTTAATAACAACACTTATACGTTATAAACGAGTTGTTGGTTATGAAGCATTTCTGAATGTACTAGCTGAGTAATCTGCATGAAACAAGCCACTGCACAGCTAATAAGAGAGTTACTCTGGCAAGAAGGACTTTGCTTTATCTTTTTAAAAGTTACTGCCAAGCAAAGCCAATCTGTGGAAAGAAGTGAGAGATTCAAGCCTTTATAGCACAAGAGACGTGGATGTGAGCCAAAGTATGATTGATTAATGCAGTATCTTTCACCGATTTCAGGGAAAAGGCATGCGTGCTTAATAGACTCTTTCCAACCCTATGGACTATAGCCCACCAGGCTTCTCTATCTATGGGGATTCTCTAGGCAAGAATACTGGAGAGGGTTGCCGTGCCCTCCTCCAGGGGATCTTCCTGACCCAGGGATAGAGCCTCTGTCTCCTGGATTAGCAGGCAGACTTCCCTGGTGGCTCAGACAGTAAAGTATCTGTCTACAATTCAGGAAACGCAGGTTCAATCCCTGGGTCGGGAAGATCCCCTAGAGAAGGAAATGGCAACCCACTCCAGTACTATTGCCTGGAAAATCCCATGGACGGAGGAGCCTGATAGGCTACACCCCATGGGGTCGCAAAGAGTTGGACACGACTTCACTTTCACTTTCTTTCTTTCTTTACCACTAGTGCCACCTGGGAATGCACTTTCATTGATTTTGAGGAAAACTGGATAAGCTTTTTTAAAAAAAAAAAAAAGTCTATGCATTTTTATCTGTAAGCAGGCCACCAACTGGCCTTCTGAGTCCCAAACTTCTAGCTCCTGGGTCCTGATTCCTTAATGAACAAGGGAGAAGTGAAGTGAAAGTCGCTCAGTCGTGTCCGACTCTTTGCGACCCCATGGACTGCAGCCCACCAGGCTCCTCCCTCCAGGGGACTCTCCAGGCAAGAGTACTGGAGTGGGTTGCCATTTTCTTCTCCACCCAACCAGGGAGAAAAGAATTGAAAAGCTACTCATTCTTCCTGGTACTCTGTTCTTCCATTCAGAGTTTCTCTAGCAGTTAATGCCTACAGATGCTCCCAGGGTTATTAACATTCATTTTCCACTAAGTCAAATAAGCTCCATAAGGCATATAATTAGAATTTGAAGCATTGGAAAACTTAGCCTTACCTAAAACAAAAACAAAACCACAAAGTACTCCTGTGTGTACCTGACAACCACAAAGGGAGAGGACCAGATGAAGAACAGCTATGCGTGTCTCCAAGGTATGGTTTTGGTTATATCACTCTGTCCATTCTCACTTATCCAATTATCTGGGATCTTTTATGTAATAATATATACATTCCTTTCTATTGTACCCACATGTCTCCAGCTTCTGTAAAAGTTTAAGGTGTCCAATACTTTCTAAAACAGTATCTGTCATATACTCCACTGCTGGATTTTCATAAATATTGAACATCAACAACTGAAAAGACTGATCAACTTACAATAAAAAACCTTTGTCACGAGAGGAGTGAATAGAAGAAAACCCAAGTAGAAATGTTTTCTGGTGAATCAACAAAGGTGCCTTTTTCTAATTTGTGGGCAGCCTTGGCTCAGACAGTAAAGAATCTGTCTACAATGTGGGAGACCTGAGTTTGATCCCTGGGTCAGGAAGATCCCCTGGAGAAGCCAATGGCAACCCACTCCAGTATTCTTGCCTGGAGAATTCCATGGACAGAGGAGCTTAGTGCACTATAGTCCATGGGGTCGCAAAGAGTCAGACATGACTGAGCAACTAACACTCTTAGCACACAGAAGTGATAAAATAAGACATTTTTCATACAAACAAGAATAATGAATTAAAACAAAGATAAATATCATTTACTATACTAATATTGTATCCTCAATATTATACATGCAAAAAATACTATTTTGCATTGTTACTTTCCCTAATTTCCACACACTAGGGTGGATCACCATTGTCCCTATTTTACAGGGCAGGGCTTTGAGGCTCAGGAGGTTATTAATTGACTCAAGGACATAGCATAGGAGCTTGGAATTCCAAAAAGCATCTTTCTGACTTCCAACAATGTCACAACACCAGTACAACTAACCAAGCAAGAGCGCAGCTTGGTATCCAACTAAATGCAGCAAATACACTGAAGTGAGCAGTGAAGTACACATTTTATTAAAGCCAAGAGTTATGAAAACAATTTACTATTCCATTCTGTCCACACTTATTCTTTGAACTTGACTTTACCAAGACCTAGAAACTAGGCTGCTCAGCCTTCTTCGCCATCCAATACAGCAAAATCTAGAGTCACTACATCTAACACAAACATAATGGGAGTTGTGTCCTTAAGCTTACATTTTCTTTCGGCTACTTTTTTTAAGTTAAAAAAAAAAAAAAAGATGAAATTAACAACTTATTTTACTTAACCTATCCAAAACAGTATCATTTAAACATGTAGACAATATTAAAAGTTATTTGAGACATTTTATGTTCTGTCTTTCAGAGTATATCCAAAATTCAGTGTGTATCTTATACTCAAAGCGCAATTCAACTCAGACTAGCACATTTCAAGTGCTCCATTGTTTAGTCGCTAAGCCATGCCTGACTCTGTGATCCCATGGACTGCAGCCCATCAGGAACCCCATATAAACACAGCTATCATACTGAGCCACACAGATATACACCCTTAGAGTTACACACAGGTAAAAAACTCCTTTAATAATTGGCCCCATGTTTCTATAATGATCAGAGAATGCTCTCCTTGTTTCTATATGTATGTGCTAGGAGGGAGGTGGGATGGAGGGGAAAGAACTGGGAGTTTAGGATCAGCAGATGCCAACTACTATATATAGGCTGGATAAAAAACAAGGCCCTCTGTACAGCACAGGGACCTATATTCAACATCCTGTGACAAACTATAATATAAAAGAATATGAAAAATAATGTGTGTATATATATATATATCACTGAATCACTGGACAGCAGAAACTAACACAATGCTGTAAATCAACTATATTTCAATAAAATAAAAATTTTATGCAATTCCTAATGAAAATTAACAAAAAATGAAAAATAAAGTCTATGCTTCTAGGGGGGCTTCCCAGGTGGCTCAATGGGCAAAGAATCTGCCTGCAATGCAGGAGAGGAAGGGAGATTTGAGCAGTTCCCAGGTCGGGAAGATCCCCTGGGGGAGGGCATGGCAATCCCCTCCAGTATTCTTGCCTGGAGAATCCCATGGACAGAAGAACCTGGTAGGCTACAGTCCATGAGGTCACAAAGAGTCGGACTCAACAGAAGTGACTGAGCATACACGCATGCGTATGCTCCTCGTGAGACTACAGGGATACCAACCAGATACTGCTTGAAATTTCACAACCGTAGTTTCCACTTAGTTTTCCTTTTTCAATTATCACTTTATGCAATTGCCATTTATTCAATTATTTGGCTTCGTTATGTCTTATTTGTGGCATGCAGGATCTTTCATTGCAGCGCATGGACTGGTTGTGGCACATGGACCAGTTGTGGCGCCAGGGCTTAGTTGCTCCGCGGCATGTAGGGTTTAAGTTCCCTGAGCCAGGGGTCAAACCTGTCTCCCTTGCATTGCAAGGTGGATTCTTAATCACTGGACCACCAGGGAAGTCCCAACTGAGTTCTTTAAATATAGTACTTCCAGCTACTTTAACAAAAATGCTCCTGAACAGAACACTCTACACTGATAGGCATCATTAAACCTTAGGAGCTGAGAGCACATCCAGGAAGAGGGGTCGGGGCACAAGAGACAGAATCAGAATTGGAGTGTCAGCTAGGCTCTGAACCCATCACAAGCCCCTGTGCCAAATTCCCTTGTGCTCAACAACTTGGAGGAGTTACTGAAGTCATCCTTGTCAAGAAAATAACTAATGTCAGGCAACACGAAAGGAAACTAATGGGGCTTCTCTGGCTTCTGACACAATAAATAACCTAAGACCAACACTACAAATGCCATGGGGTCCCTCAGTGGACATGTGGGGGCCAGAAGAGCCTGTTCCTGGCTGAGGGCACAGCCCTGAGTCCAGGCCAGGTGAGAAATGCAACCCCAGCGTTGCCTGGTCACCTGGCTTCTCAAGAGAAGCCACAAAGCTGGATTTTCAGGTTCATCATCTTTTACCTGGTAGCGACTCATAATAGGTAACCACATACAGCTAAACAGGAAGTGGGAGCAAATCAGATGTCGTCTCAGGGGACTTGTTTGCAAACTGTGGTATTTATGGGAGACAAGTAAAGATCCACGTAGACTAAGAGTGGGACTAGACCTCACTGGGTATTTATAATGCACCGTCTTTCTGCCATCATCTTTGTCCTCCTCTGGAGGAGCCAAAACCATGCCTTGCAAGCTCTCAGACCAAAAGGAGTCTGGCTCCTCTTTGGTCTAAGAAGGCAAGACAGGGTGGATTAAGCGCAACACTTGTCTTCTGGGGCATGTAAAGGGCAGGTTTAGCCCAGAGCAGTATCAGGAAGGGCACAATCTGAAGTGACTGGAATTACTTGCTCATAGAGAAGGGACGGCCACCTCTCAGGACCACGCCATCATCCTAGTCAGTGAATAGACCTGGGGTGGCAGGGGCCACTGATCTCTAACAAAAAGAAAACACAGATTTTTCTGGAAAACCTATCCATAGAATTCTCCAGGCAAGAATACTGGAGTGGGTAGCCATTCCCTTCTCCAGCGGATCTTCCCAATCCAGGAACCAAACCCGGCCCTCCTGCATTGTAGGCGGATTTTTTACCAACTGAGCTACAAGGAAAGCCTTCCTAATCATTAAATGTTGGCAACTAGTCAAATCATATTCCAGTATTGTATGAGCCCAATTCAGCTCACAGGACCACCTCTTTATAGCCCCTGGATCAGAATATCTCCAAAGTTTTACCTAGTCCCTTAAACCTGGAATTCTCACAACTTCCCTACAGCTTTAACTTGACTTTTTCCATCCACGTACACTTTGAAAGAGATGCTATTGATTACAGGAGACGAGAAGAAAAATGACTACATGAAACATAGTATCCTGGATTCAATCCTGGAATTAAAGGGCATTAGTGGAAAAACTGGTCACAATCCAAATGTAGTCAGTAGTTAATAGTATTACACCATCATTTAATTTCTTGGTTTTGATGAGTTTACAGTTAAAAGTGTTAGCTGCTAAGTCATGACTCTTGGTGGCCCACATGGACTGTAGCCCGCCAGGCTCCTCTGTCCAGGGAATTCTCCAGGCAAGAATACTGGAGTGAGGAGCCGTTCCCTTCGTTCCCTTCTCCAGGGGGTCTTTCCAACCCAGATCGAACCCCAGTCTCCTGCATTCAGGCAGATTCTTTACTCTCTAAGCCAAGTAAGCTGTTAACTTTAGGGAAAGCAGGGTAAAGGTACACGGGAACTCTCTACACTACTTTGGTTACTCTTTCATAAACCTAATTTCCAAGTAAATTTTTAAAAACTCATATTTTACCCCACCCTAAGTATTAATTTTATATTACATTAATTTCTAAAATGGAATGTTTTAAACTTGTAAGTCAGCAGAAACAAGAATTGCCTTGAATCTTCACTCTGACAGACTGAGAGAAGCCAAAATGTACCAGAACAGGTTCTGTCCTTTGTTTTATAGTATATGTGCAGTAACCAGTGGGGCAGAGAATCAATGACTTTTACTAAGATAACAAATGGCTGAATTTAGGTAATTATCATTAGTTTGACTTGAACTGAGAAAGTTGCCAAATACTCAATAGCTTTTTGGTCTTAGAATACAAATTAACTCATAGCTGGAGAACTGGAGACATTATTACTCAAACGAGAGAGGCAGAACTGAAGTAATAAATGTAAAAGTTCTGGCATGGAATAATGCAAACTGTACAACAGGTAGTGACTGGAGTCTCTTGCAAATGAGATTATTAACATAAATAAAGCACAGACTTTCCCATCACCCAGCATTTGAAACAACATATTAGGTTACAACATCCTTACGTCATCACATTTCCAACCAGCCCCTCTGAGCCTTTTTTTGCTTCTGTAATAAGGCAGGATACCTAGATGTAAACAAGCTGATGCATTTTCAATGTATAGATACAGCTGTTCCATGAATGGGACGCACTGAAATGAACCAGCATGAAAAGCTGTAGAAACTCTTCTCTAATTTGCATTCTGTCTGCCATTCCTATCATTATGGTCTTAAATCAATGTGACACATATAGTAAATATACTTAATAGAAGACAAATAAAATCATTAATTTTATTAGTGCTTTGTGGCAAACAGATTTACAATTTAACTTTAAGCCACAAGAATGCCCAGGGCAAGAAAGATTCCTTCTTGTTTAACACATATTATGAGGTTCTACCACAAAGCAACCTACAGGCTTAGTCTTGGGAATAAGCAGTGAGCAGAACAAAGACCTCTGTCCTATGCAGCTTCTGTTCTAGCAGAAGGGAGAAAAGACAAGGAATGAGGTAAATACAGATTCTGCTAGATGATGCTAAACGCTAAGAAACAATGAAGTGGAGAAAGGAGACACAGTGTTTCAGGGGTGTTGAAAGCTAAGAGGGGTGGCCAGGAAAGCAGGACAGGCCTCTTGGATAAGTGACATTTGAGGAAAGACCTGAGGGATGTGCAGGAGCCTTGCCACATGGACACAGGACCAGAAAGGAAAGGAATTTCATCAAATGCAAAAGCTCTGAGGTGGAAAGCAGGCCCAGACTGATTCAAGAAACAGCCAGGATGAAGGAAGTGAAAAAAGTAAATGGAGGAAAGTAAGAGATGAAGTCAGAGAGTAAGAGCGGCCTGGATCACATAGTAGCTTAGAAGTCACAGGAATGACTGGCTTTCCCTCTGAATGAGATAGAAAGAGGAATGACACAATCTGAGCAAGTTTAAGAACTGATTGAAGGGGATCAGGCAGGAAGCAGAGAGGCAGGTTAGGACACTCCATTAATCCACGTGAAAAATTATGGCAGCCTGGCCCAGCATGCCAGCAGTCAGGAGATTAGAAATGGATTCTGAATATATTTTGAAGGTATAGTCTATTGGATTTGTGAGAGGGTGTGAGAGAAAGATAATTCAAGAATGACTCCAAAAGTTCTGTCCTAAGGGAAAAATGGAATGTTGTTCACTGAGATGGAAAGTCTGGTGGGGCAGGCTGGTGGGGGTGGGGAGCAGACTGGAGATAGCAGAGAACGAGGATTTCCTTTTTGGACAGCAAGGCTGTTTTTATTGTTGTTTTAAATTCAAGCAGTTGATTTTTTTCATGAAGGAGGTTTTAAATGAACCCATTTCTCTAACTGAACATCTAGCTGAATATGTTTCCCAAAATGATTAAGTAACAGCCACACCATTTTCATTAAAACATTTCAAAAACAAAAGAACTTTTTTCCAAAGTTCATTAAACAGCTAAAAACAGAGCTGAACAGGTAAATCACTAAACAACCAGCAACCAGTACGACCGAAAACTAGCTAACTCTCAGTGACCCAGATAATCAAGTTATCCAGAAAAATTTAACCCACCAAACTCCATGGAGAAATGGCATTTGAATGTATTTATAATGCGCCCCGATGGACTAGATCCCTGGGTCTGGAAGACCCCCTGGAGTAGGAAATGGCAACCCACTCCAGTATTCTTGCCTCTGAATCCAATGGACAGAGGAGCCTGGCGGGCTACAGTCGACTGGCTCGCCTGGACTTCCAACAGAGTTGGACTTGACTTAGCATACCACGGCACCGGTAGACTAGATCAGATCAGATCAGTCGCTCAGTCGTGTCCGACTCTTTGCGACCCCATGAATCGCAGCACGCCAGGCCTCCCTATCCATCACCAACTCCCAGAGTTCACTCAGACCCACGTCCATCGAGTCAAGTAGACTAGAAGATGTTAGCAAAACAGCTGTACACTTCAAGTAGTTGATTCTTATTCCAGTATTCCTGAATTTATCATCAAAAAATAAACTGACAGGATATAGCCTCAAGGTCCATTCAGAAAAGGCATTATCAGCCTGAGGTTTCATCACTGATTTACCTTTTTCAAAACCCATCTCCACATCCTGCACCCTTCTCTGACCCTCCCTCCAAAAACATTAACGCTTCTTAGCAATATTAACTTTGACAAGATACAAGCAATTATCAAGCCACATTTCCCCCCAACCTGCCTTTTCTCCCTCCCTTTGCCTCTTGAAGCCCTAATTTTGTCCACACATCCTTGTGCAATCCCCCAGATCCAATTTCCCAGAAGGGGCTCCCCTAGAAATGATCACACTGTGAAACAGACACATCAGCACCCTTAAGGGGTTGCGGGCACAGGTTGTGCTTGAAACGCCTATTGGACACATCTGAGTAGTGCTGACCACTACTCAGGGTGGTCAGATAAAGGGGCCCCAGGGTCCACAGGCGAGATATGGGCTACCAATGAAAACATAACAACTTTCATTGTATAGACAAGCTTGAAAGCATAAGCTAAATAGAGAAGAGATACAAGTGCCCAGAGGCACTCCATTTAGAGTTTGGGGAGATGAACAACCAGCAAGGGAGGCTGAGAAAGAGCAGCCAGAGAGGAACAAGGAAAACCAGGAGGGGTGTGTCCAGGCAGTCAAGTGGAGAATGTATTCAAGGGGAAGAAAAATCAAGCACGTCAAATGCTGCTGGAGGTGAAACAAGAGGAGCCTGGGACCACTGCTGCAGCAATGAAATGTCACTGATGAGCTGACAGAGCAGAGTCAGTGGAGTCTGAGTAAGAGGTAAAAACCCCAGTATGGGCTCCAGACAGAATGGGGGGTGGGGGTGGGGGCATCGGTATTAGATGTGATGAATACAGATGACTCACTCCAAATGTTGAAAGAGGAAAGAAAGAAATTGGTGAGTAGCCGGAGGGGAAATCGGAGTCAAGAGGATGTTTTTATTTAATGGGAAAAATAATAACTTGTATGCCTGTGGGAACCCAGTAGAGAGAAGAAAACTGATGACACAGGAGGAAGAGGGGAAATTTTATGGAGCAATGCCCTTGAGAAGGTATTTGGAGATGGAAATAGGATGTCGCCCCCCCCGACCCAGGAGCTGTGGGCTCGGGTGCAGACACGGATGGGCAGGTGGGAGGTGTGGTGTGGGGAACATGTGGAAGTTCTCTTCGATCATTTTCATTTTTGTATGTGTGAAAAAGGTAGTGGCAAAGAGTACGGAGACAATGGACATTTGAACAGCAAGTATAAAGTGTGCAGTAGTTGTCTGAGACAGCAAGGGAATGAACAGACAGTGGCAACATGACGTGACGGTCAGGTGACATCAAGGGTGTTTGTGATCACAACTGAGAGTGAGATGATCAATATGGTGGTGCAGTTGTGTCCTGGCACATTTGGCTGCACGGGTGCAGAATAGGTGCAGAGAGAGAGATGCATTCTCCTGGAATTGTGGTTTAGTCGAGCGAGAATGACAGTGTGAGAGGAACAAGAGTGGCGAGGACGCAAGCAGTGATGACACTGGATGATCAGTCTGGGAAAGGGGAGAAGTCAGGTGGAACCACGAAGAGGTGGCAGATGCCAACGAACTGAAGCTCCTGGTGGTTCAAGGGCTGTCGAGGTTGGAGGAACCTCACAGAATGAGCCAGAAGGATGGGAGTGGTGGTCCGAGCAGGATGCCCAGAGACAGCTGTGGAGGCACTGGAGTTATCAAGGACAATGGGACCAAGGGCATGACCATGCGACGGAGCCACTGAGGAAGGAGGGAGATACACTCATAGGAGGAGAGGAGCGACAAGGGGGTTGGGAGGATTACCAACACAAATGGTGGAATAGCAGGAGTCACTTTGGAGAAAGGGATAGAGAACCCGCAAGAGAAATCTCCAGGGAGTGAGGCGAGTGACTGGGGGGAGGAGCAGGTGACTGACAAGGAGGGACAGTGGGCCACACAGTGACCTGAGACTCTTTGGAAGGAGGGGATATGGTACGGAAACCGTGTAGAGGATACTCCCCACCTCCCTTGCATGGTTCAAGGAAAGGTTAAAGAACCTGCAGCCACCTGAGAGGGAGAAGCAGTATTGTCAGGGGAGACCCAGGTTTCCAGAAAAGCCAGAGAGAGGAGGGGAAGGTCACAGACAAGTCAGGAGGTTGCGGAGCTCTGCTGATGACCCCGAGGGCACAGGGCGCACAGGGAGGGGACTCCAGAGGGAGAGGCAGGATTTTAAAAGCTGAAGTAGAAGAGTCAAACGAGGACAAGACAAAGGAACGAGGGGATGCCTTGGGAGTCCAGGCTTCCTAGGGTGACTGAAAACAAACAGGAGCAGGAAGTGTAATGAGAGTGGTCCTGATGGGAAAGGCAAAGTGATGGAAGGCCGGCTGGCCATGTGAAGGGGTCTCACGAGGAACGGACAGCTGGAGGTCCTACTTGACCCCTGTTGAGTGTGTTAGGGGGCTCTGAGGAAGGCAGGAGGAAGTGATGCAGAGAAGGTACAGACTTACTCCTCACACATGGACCAGGAGAAAAATGTTTTGTAAAATTAGCCTCTTGATAATACATGAAAATACTGACTTAATCCCAGCAATTACCTTAGATCCTTTTAGGTCCCAAAATAAATACAAATCCTCTAGAAACCACAATCTTGCATTTTTTAAAAAATACCCAAAATTTCCTCAAGAATAGGAGAATGAGCATGAAAGCACATAAGCCTTTACAGTGACACAAGGGCCACTGGATGCTATAAACATTCTAAATCAAGGAAACATCCAAAGATGCGCATTCTTCCCCAAGTGCGTACAAGCTTATAAACCATCAGAACAAGGAGGAACAGCGCTTGGGCCCTGAACGCTTTAGAAGGATTCTTAGAAGGAAGCTGTGTGCTTGTTTTATGTCTGCAAAATTAGATTAGACAGATAGTTACATCATATTTCCTGACAAGATTATTAGAGAATGGTTGCCACAGTAACCAGCGAGCCATGCTGGAGAACAGGTAAGTTCGAACGCATCTTTTTTAAAAAGAATAAATGACATACTTGTAGAGCTGGTAAAAACTGCTCAAGGCTTTGTTCACCCAAAGGGCCCTAGAAGATATAAAGTTTTTACTTATGGAGAAACTATACAAAATGCCCTTATCACATTTCACATTATCCAAAGAAAAATTAAGGCAAAAATGAACCTTCACAGGCATGACTCGAGAGATCTTAGAAAACTTGTCAGTAATAATAAATAGATTTCAAGTCTAACTACAAAGAACAAAGACATATCCTTAGTACTTACTAGATGCCAAGTACGTTCTTTTCACCTGATCTGCACAACAATTCCATTTCTTTGGTTGAGCAGTCAAAGAAGTAATGAAGGTTACAGAGCCGTTGGTCATCTGGATCCAAAGATTCCACATCCACAGGTTCAACCAAACACAGATTGAAAAAACTTGGGAAAAAAAATCCAGAAAGTCCCAAAAAGCAAAACTTGAGTTTCCTGCACTACAGCAACTATTTATACAGCATTCACGTTGTATTAGGTATTAGAAGTAATCTAGAGATGATTTAAAGTAATGGGAGGATGTGCATAGGTTATACACAAATACTATGCCATTTTACATAAGGAAAGTTAGCACATTGGGTTTCGGTATTGGCAGGGAGGTAAGGGGTCCAGAAACCATCCCCTGTGGATACTGAGGGATGACTGTAAGTGTCAGAGTGGGCTTTGAACCCAGGTGAGCCCAACCCCCAAAACTGCCCTGCCCCCAGAGACTCTCTGGATGGCACAGTATACATGACAGCTGTAGTCAGGTTAAGAGCCCAGTGTCGAGCCTGCCCGTCACCAAAAGCTGACCTGACCTGAGACTTCCCAGGTCTCATCTTCTCTCAACCCAGGTTTCCTCAGGTAGAAATGAGATTAAATGACCTCTTCACAAAGGGAAAACCAAAGACACAAATGAGTCTCTGGCCTCGTTTTAAAGTTGTGCTCTTACGAACAGGTCAGAGGAAACCTTAACGGTCTCATCACCCCTTGATGTTACACCACGTCTGAGACAATCCCCGGGCCGAAGTCTCATCCATCTTACACCTGAATTCTTCCAAGTGCAGGTTACTCACAAGCCAATGAGGAAAACCACTTGGACTCCAGACAATCCAACTTTCTCCCATTTAAAATTCTTTCTCGGACTATAATTTTTCTACTACGAGCTCACTCAGAGCAAGTCTGAAAACTCAGTGAGCTCTAAATATTGCAAGATGCCAGCTCCTTTGAAGTGAAGCTTGGCACCCTTTTCCACATCTGCGCCCCCACCACACACACACACACACACCTGTCCGGCACTATTTCTGTTCTCCACATTCCCTAAAGATCACAGGCATGGATGAACAACCTCTATCCCAAATGCAAAGGAATTCTGTTAGGCTGGGAGGCTTAAATTCCTTTAGAAAAACTAGATGTTATTACTTTTGGAACATACTGTTAACATTCTGTGTTTTTTAATATGTATATAAAAGACAAAAAAAAAAAGACATAACAGGAGTTGAAAGGTTTTGCTGCATTAGTACACACATTCTCCTGCAGAAGGGAATGGCTACCCACTCCAGTATTCTTGCCTGGAGAATCCTATGGAGAGAAGAGCCTGGAGGGCTACCATCCATGGAGTCTCAAAGAGAGGGACATGACTAAGCAACTAACACTTTCACTTTGACACACACCCTCCATCAGCTCTGTTCAGATGCAGCTTTTATTTTCTGCTGATTCTATTTGTTTGACAACTTTTCTATCATCCAGAACATCTTCTGCAAGTCTCAGGTTCCCCTAGAATCAGACCACCTCGATTCATATCCCAGCTACCTAACTAGCTGTGTGACCTACAGATATACTTAGGTATTTAGCTCAGTGCCTCAATCTGCTCATCTGTAAAATGGCAACTAATACTAGCACCTACCTCATAAAGTTCTAGTGTGATCAAACAAGAGCACCCAGAACTGTGCCTGGCAGTCGTATGCAAACATGAGCTATTATCACTGTGGTTCCCCTTGACTGTCAGAGTCAGGCCTCTATCTTTTATGTACTTCCTTTTAAGATCTAAGTTCATCGGGAAACTGCCATATTGCCACACTTCTTCCTTCTGGTACTTTCCCCTTATCTTCTATGAAAGAATCATTTACAAATACACAGTAAGAATTAAAATATCAGTTTTCTAACTTTCCTGATGTCCGGACTCTGATCGATCACTTAGCAATTCTTATTAAACATTTCTTAAAACAATAGCTCTCCTGGCAGAGTTCTCCAGCATTCATTTCTGAGGCTGAGTCTACTGACTCACCATCTTGTACACAGGGGGTGTCTGGATCTCTCCTCCTAATGAGTGGTTGGTTCATGGTCTTCTGCGACTCCATCCAATCTTTCACCAATGTGACCAAGGTGCCTTGTGGTCAACAGCAGGCATTTTAAAGACAGATGTCTGGGGTCTGAGGTTCAATCTGAAGTTGTGGAACAAAGCCACACTAATTGGCCTATCTGGGAATTAAACCCCTGGTCTTTGGCCTTTTTAAGTATCATACCATAAACAAACGAGCCCATATTCTTGGCCTCCAGCCAAAAGCAATAAATTCTAATAGATTGTTCCTGATTGTTTGTAAAGTCCTGCAAGTGGAGGGTCTGTCAGATAATGAATATCCTACACTCAAAAGGTTGTAATGTAAACACAGGTTCAAAAATAGCTATCCTTTCAAAAGACATTAAGCTACACATTGAACACTGAAGATTTTAATGGAAACATACTTTAGAAGAAAGGAAAAGCCCTCTGCTTCTTTACTAAGTAGCTTTAAAACCAAAGGACCCTCCCAAAGCAGGTCTACCCACCCAGGTTAGTTGAGGAGAGATTCAGAGACTCAATCAAATTTCCAATTTAATACTATTCTAAATACTATTCTAAATGGTCTCTGACTATGGCAAGACTAGAAAATAAATTTTAAAATATAAGTAATTAATTTATATGGAAGGGAAAGTAATAAGGAATTAAACAAAAAATGAAGTTGAGAGTTTCCTTAAGTCTGACAACCACACAGGCTAAATGGACATGACATTGGAAACTTGGAAAGTGGGAAAGGAGCTTCTACGGCCAATTCTTAATAACATCACCATGACTTTCACCATTTACTGATCACGTGCCAGTGAATGACTATGCTAAGAGTATTTATGCCATACCTCATTAATCCTTATAAAAACCCCAATGGCAGCGGTTATTGAGGTTTAACAAAGCTGAGTAACACGTACAAGGTGGCACAGAGCAGGCTGGACTCAAGCACCAAAGCCTTTCCATGCCCTGAATTACTGCTCTCCATCTACACCACATCCCTGCATCTGGCCACCCACTTGCCAGCCAGAGACAGACCGGACTCTGCAGAGAACAGAAACTTCCGTTTGGTGGCTTTACCAGCACTGGACACCATGGCCCCAAAGTCCACTGATCTGCCTATGGCCACGCTGCTAGGACTTGCCGGTCTGTTTAAGGAAGGACATCTGAAAGATCTCTACTACCTGAATATCCACCACACCGAGAGGAATAATGAAAGCTAGGGAGACTCCATGATAGGAATCAAAGTAAGCCCAGGAAAGCAGCAGGCAGGTTGCACAAAAGAGAGAGGGTCTCCTGCCCCGACATTACATTAAGAGAATAACCTCCTGGCAGGAAAGATTTCATAAATCCCAGTGAAGGGAAGCAGAGGGAGATGGAGATGGAAGTAGAGGGAGGTGGATGTGGGGAAAACCGAACTCCACCTTTATATGCTAGTGAGAAGCCATCCAGGCATTGACAGCAGCCAGCAGTCAGACTCACATGATTTCCCAAAAGGGTTCAAACAGCTAAGGATGGGAAAACAGTTTCCCCTCCTAGGCCAAGCTTAAGAGATCCTGGGTGTGTGCAAAGTGGAGGTGGCAGGACTCCCCTGTTTATCACAGGAGCAACCTCTTCATTTTCACCCACCCCCAGTTTGTTGTGGTGGTTTTATTTTTATATTGGTGGGGGAACAAACAGGAACTTGGGTAGGAAAAAAAATCACAGAAAGGAATTCTGTAGTTTTTCATTCCTGAAATATACAAATTCCACTAAAACTACTGCACCCATTAGGAACCCTCTATGGGAGGAGGAAAGCTGGTAGAGACACAAATTCTGAAACAATGAAGTCATCCTTTAATGAAGAATCTGCTTGCAATGTGGGAAACCTGGGTTCAATCCCTTGGGTTGGGAAGATCGCAACACACTCCAGTATTCTTGTGTGGAGAATCTCATGGATAGAAGAGCCTGGTAGGCTACAGTCCATGGAGTCACAAGAAATCAGACATGATTGACCAACTACCACTTTCGTAGAAAACGTATGTGCTAATTCCTTTCATTTTAAGTAATTTGCAAAAGACAAATATAGCACAACCCAAGAATAAATAAGATTTAAGTGTGAAATTCTTTCACAACAGAACAACTCATTCATTAAAATGGTTATTAAAATCTAATCAATGGCCCACTTATTGGAAAAGTGCTAAATACAAATATTTCCTCAGAATAAAATTCTCTGAACTGGTCTTATAAAGTAAGTGCAATGATTTATAATAGGCAAACCTATTCCCAAAAGTATAGACTCTAAGAAAAGCAGTCAAGAAACAGAAAAAAGGGCCACCTTTTTTCAGTAAAGCGAATATGTAAAGGCAGAACTACTAGGAAGATCAAGGGACTATGCTGGCCCCTATCATCATCCTATGCATAAAGAATAAAAGACTGTGATCCGACAAGTAACATATTCAAGATCGAGTCTCCCAGGGGACAAAAGTCCTGGGGACAGAACACAGCAGTGCAGTCACAGCCAGTGGAGTTCCCTTCTATCACATTGAACATTACTGAGTATTTATAATTATAATTACCTTCTTTACACATGAAGACCTTGTGATTAAAAATGGTTTATATATACATATAATTTTTTTTTTTACTGAGTCAAAATATTAGTCACCAAATGAAAGCTTTCAAAAGCTCTTCACTACATCATGTCCACTCTTGGCAAACAACACTCTTTGTTACAAGAACATTTTCTAGTATTTTATTTCATCATGGAACAAAGGAATCATTCACTGGATGGTCCTCATTCGTGGCTGGCCTCATTCAGCTCACTTGAAGAGCCTCTGACCCATCTCCACCACAATCACCCCTCACACTTGTGTTTTCTCTACAGCACCTTTCAGAGAACAACTCCACGCAGTTCAAATGTCAATGATGCTATTGTGAGCATGGAATCTTTTAGAAGATATTGGCTATTTATACCATTGTGTGATTAGACAACTGACTTGACATTCAGTTTTTTAGAGCTGGTCCAGATCTCAGTTTCTTTCCAGCTTCCTTAAAATAGAGGTGAGATCATCATGGTCAGAAGGGATGTGCCCAATTACTATATTACAAATGAAGAAATAGAAATGTAAAAAATAAAGACCCTTAGCTCATAAATGTTATTTGGGTTTTAGATATCTCTGGAAAAATGAGATCAAGTGCAAATATATTGGAGCAAATACTGGACACTGAATCATCAATAATTGAATTCTAAACAGATATATGGTTGACTCATAGCAAGTCATTCATTAACTCAGAAATAGAAATGCATAACAAGGAAGTAGAGAGATGTATTTGAATATCTGTACATTTTTTTAAAGGCACAAATCATGATAAGCATTTGCCTCTTTAAATTTTATAACACCATAATCCAACACAATGACTGCCTCTACAAAGAAGCACTTCATTTACTAGAGCAGGCATACAGTTTATTTAAACATGATATTTATTATTATCTAGACCCTGTCTTTTAGAGGGCAGCTGGGCCAAGACTTCAGATCTGTTAGTGAAAGAACAGAATTTTAAAATGCAATTCTGAATGACTCCTGAATCTGAGGAAGATACAAATATTAAAGTTTATACCTATACATTGTTCCCCAAAGGGTGCACCTAAAATAGTAATAGAATATAAATCCTTTATAATAATAGAAATAGTAATAGAAATAAATAGTATAATAATAGAAATAAATCCTTTTCTGGAACATAGCTGGACATAACTTGAGAAACACTTAAAATACATGCTCTGTTGACTGCTTTTTTAACTCTTAATAAAAGCTAATAATACTAGATGGAAAATATAAATAATAATCATTAGAACTTAAGTATAGGCTCTTTCAAGAGTGATTTACATATAGTAACTCATCTATCCTAACAACAGTCTTAGGAGATAAATATTGTACTATCGTCAATTCCACTTCACAGATGACAGAGCTGAGGCACAGAGAGGTTAAGTGACTTGTCCAATGCCACGCAACGTGGAGCTGGTAGAGCAGGGGTCTGAACCCAGACCACCTGGGACTACAGTCCACACTGCTTATCATCATGTTATATTTGCTCGCAGACCAGTGGGAAGGAGAAGCTATGTCTGGAAAGGCTTCCTAGAAAACACACACACAGGAGCTCAGTCCTGAAGGATCAACTGGAGGAAATGCGGAGAGGGAGGCGTTCCGGTCATACAGTGGTTCAACCTAGGGGCGTGGAAGCAAGAAACCTCTTCCCGTCCAAAGAGCAAGTAGTTCCTAAAGCTGGGATGAAGGATGCACACAACAGGGGCAGGAGACTTGGCTAGAAAGGGAGGTGAGGGCCAGAAAACAATACCTGAAAGCTATGGACGGGATGGGGCTAAGTGAAAGGTTTTTTCTCCTGGGAACACAGAGGATGTGTGGAAGGAGGGGCGAACCAGGAAGCGAGAAGCGATTCAGAAGAAAAGTGATGAGGAGCTAACAGAGGTGGCAGGAATGGTCAAGAGACCAGTGATCATAGCAACACGACAACATGGAAATCCGCCAGGAATGAATAATTTAGACATGCAGAGTCTTCATGTACAAGATGAGCAGATCTTTCATGTGTGCTGTGCTGTGCTTAGTGGCTCAGTCGTGTCCGACTCTGTGACCCCATGAACTGTAGCCCACCAGGCTCCTCTGTCCACAGTGATTCTCCAGGCAAGAATACTGGAGTGGGTTGCCATGCCCTCCTGCAAGGGATCTTCCCAACCCAGGGATCGAACCCAGCTCTCCCATATTGCAGGCGGATTCTGTACCATCTGAGCCATTAGGGAAGCCCAAGAATATTGGAGTGAGTAGCCTATCCCTTCTCCAGGGGATCTTCCCAACCCAGGAATCAAACAGGGGTCTCCTGCATTGCAGGCAGATTCTTTACCAGCTGAGCTACCAGGGAAAACTCTAATTACCTGCAGGTGATGTGGAAACCTAGCAATCATGAACAAAAATACAGATGTCACCACAAGGTGAGGGAAAGAGCATTTCACATGAATCCACAGAGCACGGCTTCAGCCCTGACTCTGTCAGCCCACAGGGCTCCGACTATGACAGCCCACGTGGCCACTCGCTGCTCGGTTCTCTGTAACCAGGCTAGAAATGAGCCATTCGTCTCCGTCTCATTGAGTCTCTGCCCACCATTTCTCAGCTGGAGACGTATCAGAATCAGTAAAAATGCTTCATCCTATTTCCCTCTTTTATTATTTTCAACAAATGTTTACAACAAGTCCAACAGTTTCTGAAAAAATCACAAAGATCAAAAATAAAAGTACAACTGTCCTCTCAGAAAATACATCTTTTTAACAGACATTATATCAAAATGGAAATTGCCTAATGACACTGTCCAGAACATGGACCATCTTGAGACTGCATATCATTTTCATAATTTAACACATCCTTATCACCGAAAGCCATGAACCTGGAGTTATTACACATGCCTTATAATGAAATCAAATCAATAGAATGGCATGCTTTCCAAGATTTCCGAGGATTAATGCCCACCCACAAAGCAGTCCTGAGTAATAATAGAAGAACCAGAACCACAAGTTGCAAGGCAAACTGCAATTTTAAAAAACACACAAACACACATTGAGACCATGTCATATGGTTCACAGAGACAAGCCTCCTTATACTTCATAGGATAAAAATAGCATCAGCCCACACATGATGGTGAAATGAATATGAAAGACAGGAAAGCTGAGTTTACCTTCCAGACCAGCCCTGACTTGCACGACCTCAGGAAGTCTCCTAACCTATGTGGGACTCCGTTTGCCTCGTTTGTAAAGATGGGATACCTACAGGTGTTGGTGTTCTTTATTTTAAACCCACAGTCAAATAAGTTTGGCAATTACTGTGTACTATTCCCCCTCTGGAAGAGACACAAAGCACATCCAGTATAAAAGGCCCTAGCAAGTTCTGCCATCCAGAATCCTCTTTCTTTAAACTTGTTGGACCAAATGAAGTTCTATTCACTTAACACTTTGGAACTTAGGCATTCCAAGAGAAGACTGTAGCAACCAGCAGGGAGAGCTTTCCCAGGTGGTGCAGTGGTAAAGAATATGCCTGTCAATGTAGAGGCGCAGGAGACGTGGGTTCGATCCCTGGGTTGGGAAGATCCCCTGGAGAAGAAAATAGCAATCCACTCCAGTATTCTTGCCTGGGAAACCCCATGGACAGAGGAGACTGGCAGAGACTACAGTTCATAGAGTTGCAAAAAAGTCAGACACGACTGAGTGACTACATAACAACCCAGCAGGAAGTGGGGTTTTTCTACAAAGCTCTGCTTTCCTGAGTGGGAACATGATCCTCCACTATTCAGAAGGGCTTCCTCCATGTAGCAGGATCAAGACAGGCAGCTGAAGGGGCACCATACAGTCTGTCTCTCTCTCTTCCCCTCTCCAGGGCAGTATTTCCAAAGACCCCAGTTAGGACTCTTGCTTGGGTCTTATGTCCACTTTCTGGACTAATCACTGTGGTCAAGGGACTGGGGCACAGGGAGCAGTAGGCACAGAAGCATACGACAACCATGCAACAAATATTTGCAAACAAATACGTGAAAAACAAATGGAGAAACTGAGAAAGGGCTGCTGGGCTATGCAGACAAAAACAGTAGATTGTCAGTTCAACAACTACCTAGGCTTTTATGATTATGACTGAAACTTTAGTGCTGAAACTCCTAGCAACAAAGGTGAAAGGCAAACAGCATTATTTTTAATTAATTGACTTTAAAAGGAAGCCGGTAAGTTTTTTAAATGAGAAAGTGTTTTTCCTGGCACTAAATGCTAAAAGCAATTTACCCTAGAACCCATGCATCAGAAATATTCATGAGACCTTAATGAAGCACAGAACAGGAAAATGGACCTACCAAATGGACTAACTTCCTCTAACCAAACACATGGACACGTGCTTCACATTCAGTTTCTCATATCAACTTTTGCTAAAAGTAAAAGACAAACATTAAAAATTAAAGTAGTGAAGGCGCTTCTTGAGGAAGGGTCCAGCCAGGCAGCTTTCTAGAAATCTAACCACAAAGAAGACTCAACTCTGACTACCTGGGGGCCAGGCTGGTGGGTCCTGCCGGGCAGAGAGACAGATCGCAATGAGTGAAGACCATGGGGTCAGACAGACGATCAACGCTGTCGGCTTCTGGCCTCCATGGAGTACCCTTGGAAAGGGGTTGAAGGATTTTAAGGGGGAAACGATCCACTTGGATCTGCATTTCAGAAAACCATGGGGGCAACTGTGCAGACAAAGGACCAGAGTGAGGCCGTGGGGCTGGGAGTTCAGAGGCTGCTCGAGTTTTTCTGGAGAGCTGGCAATGACAGCCTGAGCCATAATTTAATGGGACTCAGTACCCGCCAAATCTTTGGAGCCTCCGACAGGTCAGCCGCACCTGTGAGGCATCTGGGATAGTGACGGTGCCCCAGGGCCAAGGATTCCTGCCCCGGAGTATGTTGTGGAGGGTTATCCCCACCCCCCGTCCACTAATGAGGTCCTTGCACAAGCAGAGAACATGTGAATTCTGCAGTTTTTAATGAAAATAAACAGAAAAAGAATGGTTCTGCCAGCAAGGGGCTGGAGGAGGCCTGGGATGAAATGGTCTCAGAGCCTGAGTAGCAGCAAGGTTTCATTCCTCAGGGTCCTCATGGGCAGAGGAATACATAGCCTGCCTCCTCCCAGGAAGCTGGCTTCTTCTTGTTGAAGACTGATTTCCCGCAGAAACCATGTTCCCATCAAACAAACTTCTTGTACAATTTTATCTTGATAAGCACGATTCACAAAAGTCCACAAAACTTTTAGCAAAATTGTATTACAACAAGTTCTCTTCTCTCTCCCCAATCAAAGGGGGAAAAAAAGAAAAGAAAACCTTGAAATACAAACTGTAACTTAAGAGCTCAGCAAAATGAAAAGGCTGATCAATCAGCCTCGATTTTGCTAAGTCTATAAAGGAGCATCCAAGCCAGTCCTTCAAAATGGCCAAGAGCCAGCACTGCTGAGAAGTGCCTCACCTAAGGTAGCAGGTAGACCATGCCTAGGCCATTCCAGGTCCCAACCTGACCCGTATTCTAAAACCATGAAGGATTTTCTGACTTGTTTACAACTACTCAGGTCTCCCTCCAGTCCTGCCATACTATACTCACATGACCACACTTTGGTCGAATGTAAATCTGACATGTCCCCTTCTGGAAAGCCCTCCATGACCTAATCCCAAACTACACATTGTCCATTAAATTCTTTCCCCATTTGTTGCTACCGGGCTAACTCTTAGCCTTCAAGGCTCAACTCGGGCATCAGCTTCCCAGGGGAGCACCCTTCTAGTTCTGAGCGAAGCCAAGGGCCAGTCTGTCATCCACAGCCCTGGGGGCACACCTCTCACCACGTGAGACTGAGATTATCTGTTCAAGTCTGCATGTTCCTTCTCTCTTGCTTTTCTTCCCACCCCTGGCAGTAGCACATGGTCTAACACATCACAGATACTCCGTTGGTGTCAGCTGAACTACCTACTGAATGAAAGTCTCTTCTCCGACTTCCCTCTCTACATCTGACCTTCGATTTCCTGACCTAAAACTGTATGTCTTGGTGCGCACAAATGGGTTATTTTAACCACAAATCCGCAATGCTGAAGGGACCACAAGCTCCTCACAAATTCACCATTAATACAACTCATGTCAAAGAATGGCTGCTTCATTGTAAAGATTAATTAATTAATGTTAATGAACTAATGCCCAGACTCGAAATTGAAACTTTCCAAATACCTTCTCACACACTGAATAGTCTAAACAACTTTGGGGTAAAAATACACCTTCTCTTCTCATTGTTTTTCTCAACACTATCTTTCAAAACACACACAGGCAACAAGAACAGCTAAGATATCATCAATATCTTTGAAAAGTCCTGTCTGAAACAAGAAGGGATTGTACTTAAGATATGACTAAAGAGTTGATCAGATCTCTTGTTCAACTTCTCCAAAGGATCCCTTATGTGCTCCATTTAAACACATGCTTCCTCTTACTTGTATCTTGATCTGAACACCATCAATGCCTCTTAGATAAGAGCACCCCTCATCCTGAGCTTTTGCAAGGATAACAGACTTTCAAACACATCACGTCCTGATCACTTAGGATAAGAGTCAGGGAACTCAGATGTACATGGAAGCCTTGTAAAAGAGCAAAAAAGGCTGAGTAGAAAAACAACCTTGAGGACAATGACAAATGGCTGCCAACACTGGACTTGAGGGCGCCTTGGGGACTGAGGCAAACTGGAGAGACTGGTCTCAGCTGGAAGCACTCAGTCCCCAGCTCTTCTGATCCATGTCAGGCACAGACGTGGGCCTGATTCCAAGGTCTAAGTTCTCAAGAGCAGATGGAATCGACAAGTGTGACCAAAACCTCCCAATCTGTAAATACTGGTGACCAATTTCATTTTTTTTAAACCCTGGGTACTCAAAGCACATCAGAACAGGCTTCAGGCCACTAGCTGGTGACATCTGCTTTCAGGCTAAGCTACCCATTGTCATTTTCAATGGCCCACTGATTCTTATAAATTTCAGTCTTCTCCAACGTGACAGAAAGATCTTTTGTGACTGGAAATACAGATGACCTGCCTAAGACTGGCACCAGTTGTTGGGCCCAACACCCAAGGCCCCAGGCCCCAGAACAGCTGGTTTAACACATCCATGTTAATCAACAGGAGTTGTGTGCAGCTCACCATTCCGGGACAGTTTTCCCTACATTTCAGCTCAATTATCCCAACTGGTTTCCACCAGGAGCCAGGGGAGAGGTGAAGGCAAATGGAATCCCTGAGGAACTGTTCCAAAGACCCAGAGAAAACAAAAGAAGTCTGGGAGAGAAAGAGATAATGACCCCAAGTTCATACAGAGAACTTGAGAGACAAAGGGTGAGGAGGCTATGACAGCTGAACTCAGAGACATGGAACTTCCGCAGAAAAGGAACAAGTCCTTCCAGCTCTAGAGGGAAGAAAAGGTAAATAAGCATGCGCACAAGAATGACAGAAATGCCATCAAACAAAAAGGAAGATTTTTATGAAAGGGGCTTCCCTGGTGGCTCAGAGGTTAAAGCATCTGCCCGCAATGCGGGAGACCTGGGTTCAATCCCTGGGTCGGGAAGATCCCCTGGAGAAGGAAATGGAAACCCACTCCAGTACTCTTGCCTGGAGAATCCCATGGACAGAGGAGCCTGGTGGGCTACAGTCCACGGGGTCGCAAAGAGTCGGACACGACTGAGCGACTTCACTTCACTTTCACTTTCAGAGAAGCTCCTA
This sequence comes from Bos grunniens, assembly GCF_055505025.1. Taxonomy (NCBI): domain Eukaryota; kingdom Metazoa; phylum Chordata; class Mammalia; order Artiodactyla; family Bovidae; genus Bos; species Bos grunniens. The sequence continues at coordinate 34,105,315 of NC_141187.1, forward strand.
GTCTGTAGCTGCTTTAACATAAGATTCATAGGACTATCTAGAAACCTCCCAGATCCATCTTTAAGGACCAAGCCTGACACTGAGCATCTAAAGAATCCTTTCTGTTCTGTGCGGTGCCTGCCAGTGAAACTCAATGTAAATGCCTTGCCGTGGCTCAGTCTCCTTTAAAGCATCTCCTTAGTCCTTTATCTGTTTTGGACACCTCTGGTTTATCTTGACAAACACTCTGTGAGCCCTGTCACCTCACACTGTTCTCACACCTACTCTGCCCTCATGAGCTTGGCATAGAAAATCCATTTTAAGCTTGGATTTAAACAGAAATTTTCTTTATTCATTCATTTCCTCATCGACAAATGGGGAAATCTCACCTACCTCACAGTGGGGATTAGAAGAAATAATAGTCAACGGTTCCAACATAAATGGTGCCCAAATGTTCTTTTCTCTCCCCAGGCCCACAGTCTCCCAACCTCAGCCCCAACGTTGCTTTTTTTTCCAATTCTTTTTTTTTATTGAAGTATAGTTTATTTACAATGTTGTATTAAGTCCTGCTATTCAGCAAAGTGATTCAGTTATATGTATATATACATTTAAAAAATATTTTTCCATTATGGTTTATCATAGGATATTGAATATAATTCTCTGTGCTATACAGAGGACCTTATTTATCCAGTCTGTATATAAAAAGTTACCTCTGCTAATCCCCTCCCCCTTCATCTCTAACATTTTATAGTTTATGACCCTAAATGTCAAAAGTACAAAATTCTGAAATATTGACCGTACCAAACAGAAGCTGGAAGAGATACACAATTTATAAGTCTCAATTTCCTCTTCTTACTCATCAGTATAAATTTGCTCAGTGACAGATTAACTCAAGAACCATCATTTCCAAGAATTTAGATGCAAAGACACAATATAAAGCACACAGTAGCCCACATCAACAACCAGTGATAATTTTTATTGCCGCCTGTTATACTAGTTGCCAGGAATTTTTTTCGAAAATCTTGGATGTTTGCTTTAAATATAGTAATAAAAGAAAATATGACCGGCTGTTGAAGCCCATATGCTACTCCTTTTCAGAACTACAAAATGCTCATTCAGAGTTGGTTTGTACACAGCAAGGAGCAGCCGGAGGGGAGCCAGAGAACTCAATGAAAACTCAACTGTTTAGAAAACTAGTAAATAGAAAATTGGAGCTGTGTGTCTCTGGTTTCTTCTCATTTAAAGCCCCGGATGCAAATCAAGTTGATCCTTGAATTTTCATTACAGTTTCACTGAAGACTCAAATAGAACCTCTGGTTAATGATTTCTGTGCTACAAATCTCAGCTTCATCTATAGTTAATTCTCAGAAGCTTTAAGCACAGTTGACCGCTCTGTGCTGCTTGAAATAATCCCCATTCTCCTGGTTCTCCTCTCTTGTCACTGGCTGTTCTTCCTGTTCCTTTGCTGGCTCCATGCTCCTCTGAATGTTACGTTACCTCCTGGCTTGGGCTTTCACCACTTTTCTCTTCCTTTCTTCCTACACAGGATCATGCCTGTTCCAACGACTTCAGACACTTCCTGGTACACGGGCAAATTCCAAATGTCTTTCTTGAAATAAAACCTTTCCCTGGGCTGTATACTCACACTGCCACCAAAGCTCAACGTCTTCACTTGAACATTTCAAAGGCCTGGCAAACTCATAGTGTTCTGAAATTACGCCCTTTCCCACCCCTACTAGTCTCCCTTATCACTGTAAGTAAGGTCCCCATCTATCCAGTTTCTCACACTCACTGATTCTTCTTTTCTCCCCCTCAGTTCTCGTATGCAAGTCCTTTCGCTTCTATACTCCAAACACATCCCTGAATCTGTCTACCTCTGGCCACCTCCTCCCAGCCATCCTGAGACCCACGGTTCTCACTTTCCTGTGCATCAGACCATCTGGAGGGCTTGTTAAAACACAGACTGCTAGGTCCCCCACCAGAGTTTCTGATCCAGCAGGTGTGCGATATGGCTGAGACTCTGCATTACTAAGTTCCCAGGTGATTCTGCTGCTGATCCTGAGAACACCTCTGAGAACCATCACCCCACACCAGTCATTATCTCTCCTCTCCCTACCCAGGAACACCTGAATTACTGGTTGGCCCACCATCCTGCCTCCCTCTCATCTATTGTCTACTTACGAAGGCTCGGCAACTATTTAAAACATATCAGATTGTGTTAGTTGAAAATCAAATCCAAACTCCTTAGTTACCACAGTATATGTGGTCCAATGTGGCTTCTCTAGCTTCAGTGTTTGTTTGAAAGTGAAAGTGTTCGTCACTCAGTCGTGTCTGACTCTTCGTGACCCCATGGACTGTAGCCCACCAGGCTCCTCTGTCCATGGAATTCTCCAGGGAAGAATACTGGAGTGGATTGCCATGTCCTTCTCCAAGAGATCTTCCAGAATCAGGAGTCAAACCTGGGTTTCCTGTTCTGAAGGCAGATTCTTTACTGTCTGAGCCACCCCAGGGCCTTTGCACATTCTGCTGACTCAGCCTAGAAGCCCCTCCCCTCACTCTTCTCTTGATTGTTTTCTCTTTTCACACAGGGATTACCTTAAATGTTACCACCTCAAAAATGTCTTGTCTAGCTACCTTACATAACCCCTCACTCCACTCCAAATTCCCTATCACTATACCTTTTTGACAGATTTTAGCTTTGCCACAAATAGCATGTGCATATATATCACACACACACACACATATATATATATGTTTGCCTGCCTCACTGCCTAGACAGCTAGTCAAGCCACAGCTGTCATATCTGCTGTATACTCAGCACAGTACTTGGTATGCATATAATACATACCAAATAAATTTCTATTGGATAGATTGATAAATGAATAAGTAACAAACCTTACAACAAGAGAAGGCTATGACTTCAAATTTCTGAGATAATCAAACTACTTTCCAGATTATTTGATTCAGTCTCTTTAAGACAAGTTAATTATCTTCCCAACAAGTCAAAACAATACCATATGAGAGCTGTGAGGTGGGGGGTTGAGCAGGGGGGAATACAGCTGAACACAAATCATTTCCATGAAAACAGACCCATGGCAGAACCCTAAAATCTGGAAGTAGACTGTCTTTTCCAGTACTTTTTTTTTTTTTAAGATCGCTAAATATCAGCCTTCACAGCAGATGACACTTTTACAAATACTTACAGATTAAACAGCTCATAGTATATGACAATATGTCAACACCCTTTCAAAGAATATATATTCCTGCCTCACATAATGGGAAATATTCAAGTTTCAACTAATTCTCCACCACATGGATGATGGAAACCTCATCTCAGGGCACAGTTCAGGGAATTGGTCTCCATAGATACTGAGTAATAAATCAGGCAAATGATCACAAAACTCAAAGGAACCTGGACCCCTCACCCCTCAAATAGTGTCTGCTCGTCTCTGATCCCTGATAGAAGGCCTACTCCATGTTTGCTCATGCAGCAAAGATTTGTTGAGGAAGAAGTCAAATAATACATTATGGGCATTCATAGCAGTATTCTGCATCACAATGCCACTGATATACTCCCCCTAAAAAGAAACTTATCACATTTCAGCTTAAAGCCCTCTGACAGCTCCCAGGGGCCTTTGGGGAAAACTCTGCATTCCTCAGTGTGGCCCGTGAGCCCTTTCTGACCTGATTTCCCAGCTGCTGTTTCCAGCTACATCTCTCACCACTCCCCAGATCCTCCTCTCGTGATTCTGTAACGACACTTGTTCCCCTCAGATCGTTTCCTTGCCCGGCAAACCCTCTACTGGCCATCTCCTCCTCATCTGACTAATTCTAGCTCTTCCTCAGCACTTAGTGTGGTGTCACAAATGTGGGTCACATGCCACTCTCTAGGCTTCTCACCACTGCTCTTCCTGGACTCCATGAAAACAGTTCATTTACTTGACTTCTCCCTTCTCCTTGGGCTTCCCTTGTGGCTCAGCTGCTAAAGAATCTGCCTGCAATGCAAGAGACCTGGGTTCGATCCCTGGGTTGGAGAGATCCCCTGGAGAAGGGAAAGGCTACCCACTCCAGTATTCTGGCCTGGAGACTTCCATGGACTGTATAGTCCACGGGGTCGCAAAGAGTCGGACGCGACTGAGCAACTTTCACACTTTCCCTTCCCCTTGACTGCACTGTGACATCCCTGAGGGTCCAATCTGGGCCATATTACTTTCCCATCCCAGCACCGAACACGGGGCCAGACACATGCAGGGTTCAAAAGACAGGAACAATACACAACAGGCAGAAGCAACCAAACAACCATTAGTGGACGAAAGGACAAAGAAAATGGGGTATATTCATATCGCGGGATATGATTCAGCCTTAAAATTGAAGGTAATCCTGTCATATGCAACAACATGGATGAACCTTAAGGACCTTATGCTGAAGGAAATAAGCCAGGCTCTAGGCTTACTGAGTCCATTTATGTGAGGAATCTTAAACAGTCAAACTCTTAGAAAGTAGAATGGTGACTGCCAGGGACAGAGGGGACAGGGAAAATGAAGTGGGTACAAAGCTTCAGTTTTGCAGGATGAGAAAGATCTCAGGATCTGTTGCACAGCAGTGGGCATAGACCTAACAGCGCTATACTATACACTTTAAAATGCTACAGACGACGGGGCTTCCCTGCTGTTTCCTTGATCAGGCCAAGCACAGGTCCACCTCGGGGCCTCCTTCACATCCCCAGCTGGAATGCCTCCACTCCCACCACGGAGTTCTCTACTGAATGTCCTCAAGTTCCCAACAATCACCATCCCTGAAACAGCACACTCTCACCTCATCGGTCCCCTAACCTCCTTGTTTTATTACTACTGGATGTTTTGTCACGTGCTTATCTACCTAAGCATTCACTGTCCATCTCCCCACTAGAATACAGGGCTCAGAGACTTGTTTTGCTTGCTGCCGTATTCCCAACACCTGCAAAATCCTTGGCTTACAGTAAACACTCACATGTTTGTTAAATACCTGAAGAGCGAGACACATTCAGCCCTATATGGTATGAGAAACCACGACACTTAACACTCTTAGACAGCCATGCCAAGCTTAAGTATCCTGCAAAAATGAGCAGCAACTTCCCAACACCAGAAACTTACCTCTCGTTTTCTTCTGACCAGTGGGTTTACTAAGACAGCTTTGCTGTCAGTCCCTCTATCAACAGGGGGCCCCCAACATGTATTGAATCGTGAGGCGTGACACTCTTCAGCATAATTAGCACCTTGCATTAAGGCTGCTACACTGCTGGTCAGGGTGTATCCAGCTCTGTAAGTGATAACAGGAGGGTGTCCCTCCACAGGCGGTCCAACTCTCCTCCACACTCCCCAGCCTGGGGTCTGCAACCCTCTGCAGCAGCTGCGGACAGCAGAAGGCATTCCTACAGGCCAGCTCTTTGGTGGGATGTTAAATGAGGGAAACTTTCACGATCCATGACTAGTTAGAGGATTATCTTACCAGGCACTCCCGAACTGCTGACTTGGGATGCCAGGCAGATACTCATGGCTTTTCTCTTTTCTCTGTGCCTTTTTTCCTTCCACCATGATGATTAATTCCTACAACTGATCACTACCCTTCTATCATTCTATTCTGACCTAGAAAAACAAAGTTCGCTAGGTCCTGAGCCAATCTTTTAACCTCTTGTAACTTGATCCTTTATATGTGAAAACAATAGCTGACCGGGTTGGGGAATGAAACAAGCAAGCAAATGAGCAAACTGACCTTTGCACAGCAGCAGGGATGTGAAGATGAATACAACAGTCCCTATCGCCAAGGGTGTATACTCTGCTGACTATCCATAAAATGAGCTGTCACAAAAACTGGAAAAAATAACCAGGATCTACTTCCATGATTTTCAAAAATCTTTGCGACCACTGACAAATTCCTCAAGGTCACCTTCAACTAAGACAACCAACCAAGCTTCAGGAATACTGTTCAATTTACATTCTTTATCCATTCCTTCTCTGTCTCACTGAGAATATATTTTTTTCTACCAACATTTTTCCAAATGTTGATCCAGATCCACAAAGTAGATATTCCTTCTAAACCCATCCATCTACAGATTGTTATTTCTCTATCTGTTAGAATTCAAGAGCTACCTGGCCACAGGTTACAGTGAGAGAAAACTTCCAAAGTTGGAATTACTTGGAATATTTGCAAAACACCAAAGGGAGAGGGGGAAAAAAGTGCTCCTGGTGGGGAAAAAATGAATCCCACCATCACGCCTCTCTCTCCCCCCAAAGTCTCCTTCCTCGGTAGCATGGACCATGAGTCATCATGATGCCTGTGGAGCTGAATGGAGCAAGCCAGCCAAAGAGATGGGGCACTGAACTGGGTGGAACGGTGATCTGTTAAAAGACAAGATCCTAGCTTTGCTCTTAGAGAGAGGAACTACCTGAATATTGATAAGGATGGGCAGAGAGACGTCAAAATTGGGTTCATGCGACAGCAGTAAGTTATCAGAACTTCACTGCAAGTCTGCTCCTTAGAGGGTGTCAGCCTAAGACTACCACTCAGGTAACGCCTGTCCAAATCCAGTTAGATCAAGGAATTTCCCACTACAGTATAGAGGTAGCGTTTTTCAAATCATTATAATGGAGAGACTGTGTTAATAAAGGTTACTAGATCGTGAAAAACAGCAGATTCTGGTGGCCAAGCAACTCAGAGGGAATGCCGAGGTGGGCTGAGGAAGAAGTTAAATAAGGCTGAGTGCAGCTTCACCGTACTTCCGGCATTTTCCTATGCAGCTTTTAGGGAGAATAAGACAACTTTCTCTCTTTTCTCAGCTGATAACTTACATGGAAAGGATTCCACAACTAGAAGTGATGGGGACACTCACTCCTCAAGTGTTCACTGAGGTCCATGGGCCGCACAGTGTGCTGAGTGCTGCGGGTTACAACAGCTCCACCTTGGGGGTGTCCACGGTCAAGGGGTCAACCCACCTCACCAGGGAACTCCCTTCCCATGTGAGACTAGGCAGCAGGGCTACTAACCAATGCCAACACCTCTGTGTTGAAAAACAGTGGTCCTTGAACAACGTGGGTGTTACGTGAAGTGGAAAATCTACATCTAACAGAGTCGGCCTCCTTATACACAGGTGCCGCTCCTCCACCTCCTTGGGCTCAACAGCCCCAGATGTGTGGTACTGTGGTATTTACTACTAGAAAGAGTACATGCTATAGCCATATAAGTGGATCCCAGGTGGCACAGTAGTAAAGAATCCTCCTGCCAATGCAAGAGACTCAGGAGATGCAAGAGATGTGGATTCAGTTCCTGGGTCGGGAAGATTCCCTGAAGTAGGAAACAGCAAACCACTTCAGTATTCTTGCCTGAAGAATCCCCATGGACAGAGGAGCCAGGCAGGCTACAGTCCATGGGGTCACAAAGTCAGATATGTATGTGTGCTCAGTCGCTCAGTCATAAGTAGATCCATGCTGCTCAAGCCTGTGTCATTCAAGAGTCAATTGCAGTTATTTTCCTGGAGGAGAAATGGTCATCGGCACAGCAGTAACCTGAGGTTGGCATTGCCAGTGAATGCTGAAGCCAGCTCGGGGAAAGCCCCGCTGCTGCTCAAGCTTCCCCAGGCCAAGACACATCTAACAACTTTACCGGCCAAACCTGAAAACCACTTTTCCTCTGCTTCCTGCTTTCCCCTCCTAAGTGTCCTAGCTGCTCTGGGATACATTCTGACCCAGAAATCAAGTGTGAGTACTTCAACAGACAACACTATGCAAATCCCGTAGCAGGAGAGAACGCTGAAAATTATATGCAGCATTCACCGACCTGCACACACATTTATGTCACCTGAACAGTATGTGTGTATGTGTGTGTTTAATCCAGAGCACTTTAACAATTATCCTATTTATTCCTTTGCATCAAAACACTGATTTCTTTACAACTAACTGAAAGAAATGAAAGGCTTAAAACAGTATTAAAGACTTAAATTTCTTTTCCTGAATATTATCTAAATGTAACATTACATGTATGTTGTGTTCTGTTGATTCCATTATCTTCATTTTTGGAAGGCTTTTTTTTATTTGGAAAATCACTTTAACCTCTCCTATTTACATAAAGTGCCCAGGCTGGAACATTCCTGAGGTTTACAGTAACAGGGTGACGAGTTTACCATTAATTTATTCATTCATTCAAGTGTCATGTTCCCCAGAACCTTCTTGGTTTCGCTGAAGCTGAATCACACCCTCCTCAAGCTTCTCAAACATTCGGTATGGCCTCTACCAGAGCTCTGATCTCACCTCCAGAGCTCCTAGATCACCTGACCCTCTGTAGGTCTGGTAACAAATTGAGTACAAATGTCTTTTTTCTTGCTTTGCCACAGAGCCTCCTAAACTCCTGTAACCCAGTAGGTGGGTGCTAGATAAAGAGAGAAACACTGTCAATGACCACTTCTGTTGACCAGTGACTCTATTATATGCAACCAGGTGCTGTAAATCCTCCCCTCAGTGGGTAATTCTAACCGTTGCCATTCTGGACATTTCTGTAAAAGACAAGGAAAGGCCAGGTAACTAGTGTGTGTAGAACGGGGAGTATACCTGTCAGGGGGTGGGGGAGACAGACCTACATAGCACAGGAAAGTCTAGTTAAGGTTCCTCCCATTCCTGACAGTCTAAGAAGGAGGCCGATCATACCCCTCCCACCTGCACTCCAGAGAAGCTGAGAGAGCACTTCTGCTGCATCTCCACAGCTTCGCCAAGAATATAACAACCTTGGCGGGGTGCAGGTGGGGGGAGAAATATTATCTTAAATGTCTGACCAGCCCACAGGGAGAGACTGTTGACTGCAAGGCTTTGCTTCCTTTTTATTTCTGCACAAGACCTAGTCAAAGCATGCCATTTGTTGGGGGGATAAAACAGGTTATGATACACAAAAAGCTTAGAAACAGCTCCCAGCAGATGGTCAGCACTTGATGTCTGTTAGCTATTAATATCATTTTCTGTTTAGGTGGGACAAAGATAAATCATGACATTTCAGTGACAGTTTTATCCTCCTGATCCTCTGACGTGTCCACCATGTCATTATTCAGTCACACGAGCAAACAGACCAGAGGAATCACAATCCTAAAACAAAGCAAAAAGCCCACCCACCCTTGGGACTTGTCTGGCAGTCCAGTGACTAAGACTCTGCAATTTCAAGGCAGGGGGCACGCGTTTGATCCTTGGTAGGGAAACTAAGATCCCACACACCATGTGGTGGGAAAAAAATTTTTTTTTTTTTTTTTAATTTTTTTAAGGTACTCACCCTCCCCTGCAAGTTTAGGGCAATGGCTTTGCCAATGTAGATGCAACAAAGGAGGTATTGCTTCCTGTAAACCCCATAGAAACCATCCAGTGGTGCCCAGCCCTCCTCTAAAACCTGCCTCTAACCAGAGAGTCAGCAAGAGGGAGAATGCTCCCATTTCACCAAATCGAAGTGCTTTTTCTCTTTAGTAGCAATGCCACAAACATAGTAGAAATACCACTATATGCCGGGTACATTTTGGGACTGGCAAAACAGACAAAATTGCCTGTTTTCATTGATTAGACCTCAATGATTAATCTTCTTTGACTAGTGTCTGAATATAACATGTGCAGGTGGCTTTGTTGATAGATACGCCAGGCAGGCAGGAATTAACTAACCCACTCAGGGAGTCATAATTGTTTTCTTTTTAAGAGGTGAGTACATGTAAAGAATATTTCCCAAATCTGCAGCAATGTTATTCCACAAAACATTTTATCTAGTTTATTAGATAAATTAGAAGTTTGGGAGTAACATAGACACACTACTATATATATAAAACAAACAATGAGAACCCGCTGTTTAGCAAGGGAACTATATTCAGTACTTTGTAATAACCTATAATGGAAAAGAATCTGGAAAAGAATATATATACACATATACACACATACATGTGTGTAACTGAATCAATTTGCTTTACCCATGAAACTAACAATATTGTAAATTAACTATATTTTGAACTGTGGTGTTGGAGAAGACTCTTGAGAGTCCCTTGGACTGCAAGGAGATCCAACCAGTCCATTCTGAAGGAGATCAGCCCTGGGTGTTCTTTGGAAGGAATGATGCTAAAGCTGAAACTCCAGTACTTTGGCCACCTCATGCGAAGAGTTGACTCATTGGAAAAGACTCTGATGCTGGGAGGGATTGGGAGCAGGAGGAGAAGGGGACAACAGAGGATGAGATGGCTGGATGGCATCACTGACTCGATGGACATGGTTTGAGTGAACTCCAGGAGTTGGTGATGGACAGGGAGGCCTGGTGTGCTGCGATTCATGGGGTCGCAAAGAGTCGGACACAACTGAGCAACTGAACTGAAGTTTAAAAAAAATTTTTTCTTAAGATTCCTACTTTTTAGGAGGTAAGCCCCTCCTTAGGAAATATAATAAATTATGGGCCCCAGAAAAATGAATACAGATGAAGATGGCATGCATATTCCAGCAGGACTAGGAAAGTTAGTCTGATAAACACAGGATAAGCTTTGTATGCATCTCCTCTCCTGAAAGGGTCACCATTCTCCCTTAATTAGCTGCTATCAGATTTATATACTCCCTGCCTTTTAAGGAAATCTAATTCTTTGAAATTAGCAGAACTTTCAGTGTCAGATGGCACAGTTTTGAAGTAAGCATGCCACTAAATAAAACCTTACCTGAATTATTACACTAATGTTTTAAAGTGTGAAGTATAAAAAGTCATTTCATTACTCATAAACATCCACAGAAATCAGAACAAGAAGTGGGCTGAGCAATGCCCAGCACAGGCTGCGAAGCAGAGGATTCCTCTGATGAATAAATTGGAATGATTCACAATTAATCTAATTAGTTTACTTAACACGTAACCTCAGGCTTCTGCAGCGCTAGCGCAGGACCCTTAAAAAGAAGTCTACGTTCTTAGCTGTTTTCAATACAGCAACTCCTTCCCATGTGACTTACCTTCCTGTGTCTACATTAAGTGGCCTAATTTGTGAATAAAGAGCTAATAATGGATGTCAACAAGTCCAGCCTCAGATAAACACAATTTTCAAATTTTGCTGTCCGCTTGAGTAAGGCTTTACTAAGTATGGGATGTATCCAGATCCCACTTCAGGTCAAAAGAAAAAGTACTCCTACTTTCCCTACTGGGCACCTCATAAACTTGGGTGAGCAATAGCCGTCAGGAGGCAGCACTGGGTTTTCTATCTAGGTCATTAAGACCAGGTTGACATCCAGGCACTTCAGGACACCGCCCACTTAATTGACATCCCACGTGCTACTGGGGCAGCAGGAACACCTCTCCCAGGTAACATCACTCCTCCTGGGTGGCAGCCTCCTAAACACTGCCTCAGGTTTTATCCTCAACAGGGAACTGTAGGCCAAGGGGTTGTTTTAGACAATGGGAACCCCAAAGAATGTCTTGCTTAGGCAATTCAGGCCACCCGCCCCCTTGAGCTGGAGGACTTGAGGCATGGGGTGGAAGAAAGGGGACAAGAAAAGGTGAGGTGCCTTCCACAAACGCTTCTCACCTCTTGCAATAGGATTTGTGAAAAACAGTTCAGAAAGGATTATTTAAAAAAAAAAAAACAAATTGTGCTAGCCTGGAGCTTAGTTTATCAGGCTCCCCAAAGAAGAGAAAAGAACACCAAATCTGAAGAGGATTTTTCTCAAGGTCACATCAAGGCCTGATAATCAAGGTCACACAGTCTTCCCTTTTCCTTACTCTCTGCATCTATTCAGGAGCCCAGATCAGCCGGTTCTGTCCCCAGAAGGTCTTTCACCTCTCCCCATCCCCTCCTTTCCAGTTCTACTGTGGATGCTCCAGTCTTGGGCCACCCAGACAGCTGTCAAACTGGTGCCCTGCTGCACTCCTTCCAACCCACTGTGCACACAGCTGCCATAGCAATCTCCCAGGCAGACCTTTCCTCCTGCGCCACACCTCCTCAGCTCCTCGGTTCAGACAGAACAAATTAAAGACTGCCCGGTCTGACACATACCACACCCAGTCCTGCATATAAAAGATGTTTGAGCAAGAGGGAGCTAATAACAGAAACAAAACGAATATGCTTCCTGGCTTCTCTCTCTTTCCCTCTCTTTCTCTCTTGCCCTCTCTCCCCCTCCCTTTCTCTTTCTTTATATAAGTTAATATTTACTTCCTCACTACTTCCAGAAAGAATGAGATGACTTAAAATGCAGATCTTAAACATTTTTTTTTAACTAAAACAAGAATGAGAAGACAAGGAGGAAAAGACGGATAAGATTTAGAAGCTCTATAAGAGAAGCTTTTAGTACAGAGTGAACAAAACTTAGTCTTCCAGGATAAAGAATATGAAAACAATATTATGAGTTATGGTTCTCATTCTCTAATAAAATGGAGCAAATAGAATAAAAAAAAAAAAAAAAAAAAACCTTCCTAACTCAACTGTGAAAGAAACAATCCCCAAAATATACCTTAAAAAAGAAATAAAATGATCAGTGTCCTCAGTGACAGTTTTTACTTTGCAAATTACAGAAACAGTCCTCAAGCCTCTCCCCTCTGCTCAACTTCCTGATTAAAAACTAAGGGCCTACTGATAAATCTTGCTTCTAGAAAAACCACCCTAGGACAACCGGACCACATCTCCAGGTGCACTGACTTCAAGCAGCAATTCAATAGTTGTGCCACGATGAGGATTTAATAATTGGCCCTTTGGCATACGATGGCATAGCCATCTTTTCCAGAATCATTAAGACAAATAAAAACTGAGACCCTCTCAGGCCCTGGGGAGACAGCAGTTCTCCAGCTGTCCACCAAGCTGGAGAACCACAAGGACGGTGTTTCCTGACAAACACAAACAGCCTGATTTGTGTGTGTCAGGGCTCACTCTTGACTCCACACAATGCTCTGCCTGGCAGCCAGGGTTCCCTGTAGGATTTTTAACCTGGTTTAGGGTAGTCATTTCACTAATTAATTGAGGCTCCTTTCAGTTCTACCTTCTGAGTTGTAACAAGCATTTCTCAGCTTGTATCAAGAAACATTCTGCAATTTAATGTCACCCACAAACCTCATCAGCACTGGCTTCACTACTAATAATGAGACTGAAGACTTTCAGCTATGACCAAGGCTTAACATTTAGCCTTTTTTCTTTTTCAAAAAAGGAACAAATGTAGAACAGTATGTCTTAAATTTCACAGTATTTCTTAAACATTATGTGCACATAATCACTTAGACTGCAGCCACCAGTTTTGTAGGTCTGAGAGGGGCCAGCATTCTCTAGTTCCAACAAGCTCCCAGGTGATGCGAAAGACACTGGTCCATGGACCACAGTTTGAGTAGCAAGGGACTAGGTAGACTCTGCTTCTATTTAAGTTTATTGTATCAATTCTGAGTGAGCACAGAGAAAGAAAAACTAAGCTTAGAAAACTGATGCATCAGATCCTAGAAATTTCTAATTCATGGAGAGAGGTACCTTCCTATGTATGACAAAGTTGTGAAACAAAGCATACATTTTGTCAGAGAATAAGATTTCCTGCATGCATACTAAGCTGCTTCAGTCGTGTCTGACTCTTTGCAACCCCATGGACTGTAGCCTGCCAGGCTCCTCTGTCCATGGGATTCTCCAGGCAAGAATACTGGAGTGGGTTGTCATGCCCTTCTCCAGGGGATCTTCGTGACCCAGGAATTAAATCCATATCTCATATCTCCTGCATTGGCAGGCAGGTGCTTTACCACTAGTGCCACCAAATCACATGCCTTGAAGGAAACACACCCACACACACACAAAAAAGTTGGAGAGAAAGGAAGGAAGGAAGTGGTACTTATCAGGAAAGCTGTGGAGAGCCAGGGCCCTAGTGTGGCACCCTCCAGCCCAGAGCCAGTACGTGGGGAGGCCTTAGGTTGACAGTGGCAGGGGCAACAGCTACTATTTCTGCAAGTGGAATGTTTGTAACTGTAGAGTACCTATCATTCTCAAACAGTGAGCAATGAGCACAAGAAGGATCAAAGCCAAGGCTAGAATTGATGTGCGGGAGAAAACCTCACCACAACACAGGATTCCTAGAATTAGATAGGGTAGACTGGAAAATGTTCCTTCAGGCAGGGGAAATGAGCACTGTCCTTATAATCTGAGATATATGGCCTCGTCCACATTCCTCCCTGACTTCTGCAAACAAGGGAGGGAGGCCGGCCGGCTACTCCCAGGCTTCAGTTTCCTCATCTGAACAATGGAGAAGATAAGAGAATCCACCTCATGCATTTACGGAGCAGTTTCAACTGCTTACTTTATATAATACAGGCATATAGGAAGCCTTTAATACATGGGAGCTTCTATCGTTTTTCTTTTTTCTCTATTCAACAAAATGTGTGTGCAGCGGAACACACAGTCTCTGAAGCACCAACCCTTCTATAACATCCTATGACTTAGTGATTCTTTTCAGTCCCCTCTAAGACTTTGTTGCTATTTCTCTGACTCTAAAGCAAATCGGCTCATAAGCAAAATCTTAAATATGTAGTCAAATCTAAGCATCAGAAAACTAAGTTATGATGGGGCATTTGTACACACTATAGCCATCTCTGTCATAGCCAGGTCTTACAATAAAGCCAAGTATATGCTCAACTGCTGATAAATATCTGTAAGGAAAATGAAGATTCCATTAAGAAAACAGATATATCAGCATGGATATACAGAGCTACTAACAGAGAGGAATAGCAAAAATTAGTTTGACTATAATTATGATATATATACACACACACACATACATACACATTAACGAAAAATAAGCTAGCTTTAAAATTGGGCAGAAAAAGACCTGCCAAACAATTCAGACTTCCTCTACGATTCTTTTTCTTTAAATTGAAGTATAGTTGATTTATAAGGCTGTGTTAGCTTCAGGTGTACAGCAAATTGATTGTAATAGATATGTTCTTTTTCAGATTCTTTTCCATTATAGGTTATTATAAGACATTGAATATAGTTCCCTGTGCTATACAATAGGGCCTTGTTTCCTTCTATATAGTAGTGTGACTCCTCAAGGATTCTTTATTTCTTTTACCTACAATATTTCTCCCAATGTTCAAGTGTGTGAACCACTATCATTAGAAAAAGATCAACTAAGAAGAAAACACAGAATAACTGAACACACAATTTAAAAATCTCATTGGACTCAATGTACTATCTTTTCCACTTCTTGTTTCCCTGGGACTCGCTTTAGCAAAATTCATCCTGCGCTTTACATCCTTTGGTTTCTCATGCTCATTCCAAGAAGTGAAAGAAATCATTGAGAGGCAAGAAATCAGAAGGACTTGGCCAACCTGCAGATAAATGAGCCCTAAAACATATTTATTTGAAAGTTCAAAACATCTTTAAAATATACTACTTCTGGTTTCTCCCAAATAACCTTAAAAAACAAACAAACAAAAAGAGCTGTTTTCCCTGGGTAACGACCTAAAAACCTTAGAAATGTGAGCACTGTTGGTGCACACAAGCAAGTCTTTGTCCTCAACTCTCTGCTCAACTGCTAACTCGTTTCCTGGTCCAGGAACCCAGCCCCTCATCCCCAAGCTACACCGCTCACCCTGCCTTTTCGATTCTAAACATCATCCATCCAGATGGGTCTCAGCCAAGCACCCTCACCACAGCTTCCTTCTATCCACTATCTCTCTCTGCAGCCTTGGAGACTCAAGAGCACACTGATACTAAAAACACAAAATGATCAAAGAAGCAACTTGACCAAGGAGAGAAAAGTCCCAGGGAAACAAGCTAGGCCACCCGAACTGGGCCTGTGGGCAAGCGGGGCAGGGGGCCAGGCAATTCCTGTCCCGGCAGGAAGGCCATCCCCCAGGTGGGCTACAGGCTGCACAGAAGGGTGGGAGGAGAGAAGGACCCCTCTCTCTCCCTCTGGGCAAATATTCAGGTCACTCCTTTCGTAAATTTAAGGACAGTGTGTTTCCTCTCCTATTAACCATTCCCACACTTAGGGGAATAACTCCATTCATTAGGAGAAAAAGAAAAATTATTTTCCAGCTGAAAATGCAGGAGGCAAGCCCAGCTCACACACAGTCTTTTGCAGGGTTCTCACAGGTCCAATTTGAGAGGAGGGTTTCTTTGCCATCCTCACAGACTGTGCTTCACTGAAGGAAACAGGAGCAATTAAATGAAAGCTCTTGGCAACTCAGAACAGGAAACAAGGATTTCTTCTCCTCCCCACTCATTCCCCTCCTTTGACTTTTTTTTTTTTTTTAACGGAGTCATGCAAAGGAAATTTCAGGCACAGGCACGAACAGAGGTGGGACATAACAGAATTCTGCCAGCTGTTTCCTTAAATAATGCAAATCCCCTTACCACCTGGCAACACTTCAAACAACTATCTTCAGTAATTTCTTAGGGAAAAGATAAGTTATTTGAATATCCCAATAAGAAGACTGAATGACCATCCCCCTCTCATGAAAGTAAACTCTGAAACATTTCCACATCAGAATATTAATTTTCCAAGCAAGAATGTATCCTCAAATAAAAAGACTTATCACACATTAGAGGAAAAAAAAAATGTTTGGAATTAAAATTCCACATGTATTATGGGTGTGGTCCTCAATTTATGTTTTTATATTCATGAAATTTTGTCTTTTTAAAAGCATATGTTTTGCAATCATCCTGGCTATTTTCCCAGGAGGAAAAATAAAATGGGTGGAATAAGAGAAAGAATGCCTAAAATTTGGAAATCATCTTTGGGATCTTAACGACTGATGTTTTCTTGTCTTTGGGATATATACTCTCATAGTAAAGTAGTTGAGCAGTCGAATAAAATTTCAGCAGGTTTATTACAAACCAGAGGCTCAGTCCTTGGTGAGGCTGCTGGAAAGGGCATCCTTGGTGCCTTGAAATTTATTCGGGCTCATCCAAAATGAAAGGGCGTGGGACAAGGTGTAGAGAGGATGGGTCAGAAAAAGGTTTTCGCCCTTCACCTTGACAAAACGTCTTCCAATTTTTTAAGTGTGTAACTTACAACGTATTTAATCATTAATAACTAGATTTTAAGTCCTATGGGCATGGGATCATTTTGCTGTTGTTGCTGTTATTGGCTTCCACAGGACACAGCACGTGGTTAGGCACACGGTGTATATACCATGGATGTTCAAATCAGTCATGCTGACCAAGGGATATACAATGCACCGGGAGTTTGATGGGCGCCTAAAGCCTCCTGGAAGAAAACCAGTGACTGGGAAACAAGGGTGGGTGGGAAGGCAAGGCCTTCAGAATCACCTCGGAGTGATTTTGCATACTACACATCCCCTGCCCCTCTGAGATTCTGACAAATCCGTATGGGTTTAGCCTCTTCTGGCCCCCTTGCACCCCACCACAGCCCCACTGGAGAAACGCTGCCCAAGTGTCCTTGGTTTCTGAGGGAGGTGTCTCATCTCAGGTGGCGGGGGGCTGACGGCTAAAGATCTACAGCTTCACTGTATAACCTTGGCATCTCCTTCAGGATAGGAGGAGGGGCTGTCACCTGAATCTGATGCGTGGAGGTGGGGACCTTCACCTAACATCCTCCTTTTCAGTTCCACATCCTCTAGCCACTGCTGCCAAACTGAGAGCTTCCAAATCCTGGGTCTGAGCTCTGTGGGGCCAACTGGCTCATTTCTCATTGGTGGCCCTCTTTGAGACCTTCAAGTCCAATGCCTCTACTTGATCAAGTCAGGGACCCCTCCCGCTCCTTCCTAAAACCTGCTGATGGCTCTTATCCGCTCTGGTCTCTTCTCCTAGTCTCCCACCTTCTTAGGGCCTCTCTCTCTTATTCCTTTGCTTTCTCATTTTAGAAGTGTTTTGGAAGGACTCAAGATATTCATGTGCTCAATCCACCATGCTTTACCAGGAGTCCTTGTGATTGCTTCTTTACTTCTATGTCTCCACTGCCAGATTTGAAAATCCAAAAGAAGAAGGACCATACAAACCTCACTTACGATACACCCCTAGAAACTAGTACATACAAATATCCAGTAGATGTTTTAATATTTTTGAATAAATGAATAATGCTAAAAGCACAGAGACTTCCCAAGTGGTTAAGACTCCTTGCTTCCAATGCAGGGGACTTGGGTTCGATCCCTGATTGGGGAACTAAGATCTGACATGTCATGCGACATAGCCAAAAAATTCTTTTAAATAAATTTTTTAAAAAAGCATAGAGATCACAGAACTTAAAGCTTTCAAAGGATCTTCAGGTTTTTAGGTTATCCTCTTTTCTAGCTCTGTATCTTTCCACCTTCAAGTAAGATCATATTTAGACTTCCAGATGAAGAACCTTATTCCCTTCTCAATAATCCCTACTCTTCCACACTTCTCTATGACCTAGACAGCAGAGTACATTTTACATTACAATTCACTATACACTCACACGTAGCTGACAAAAATTACTTTTACACAATATTTACCCTTCCCACAAGGGATGCTCTCTGATATCTTCTACTCTATTTAGTTTAGCTCTTAAAAGCTCTAGCCATGATTCACTAAACCGATTTCACAATCTACTCATGGGGCACGACCTACAGTTTGAAAACCATTTTTAATCATACTTTCAGGTCTCAGCTTGGAACATCGTATCCTCAGGGGAAGCTTTCCCTGGCTCCCACAATTATCTGACCCCTCTGTGATGTAACAGATATGTGGAATGGGAAGGAGATTTAGGGGATCTAAGAGAACTGAACACTTGTGTTCATGCAAAATCTTGTACACACATGTTCATAGCAGCATATACGTAAAAAGCATAAACAACCCAAATGTCCATAATGGATGAGTGGTTAATCAAAATGTGGTATATCCAGACAATAGGCTAGTATTCAGCCATAAAAATGAAGTGCTGACAAGCTACAGCTGGGATGAACCTTGAAAACATTGTTAAAGGAAGTAAACCACACATGAAATGTCATGTGTATCCTTTTATGTGAAATATCCTGAAGAGGCTAACCTACAGAGACAGAAAGTAGATTAGTGGTTGCCAGGGGCTGAGGGCGATGGGAGGATTGGGGTGAGAGCTAAAAGGAATTGGGTTTCTTTTGCAGGTAACAGACTTTTAGAGTCTGAAACTGTAGGTCAATTTTAGATTGATGGTGGTGATAGATGCTCAGTTCTGTGAATACACTAATAAACCACTGAGTTACATGCGCTTTCCTAGTGGCTCAGACAGTAAAGAATCTGTTTGCAATGCAGGAGACCTGGGTCCGATTCCTGGGTCAGGAAGGTTCCCTAGAGAAGGAAATGGCTACCCACTCCAGTATTCTTGCCTGAAAAATTCCATGGACAGAGGAACCTGGCGAGTTAGTCTTGGGATCACAAAGAGTCAGACATGGCTGAGCCACCAACACTGAGTTACATACTTCAAATGGGTGCATCTCATTGTATATGGATTATATTTTTAACAAAGCAGCTAAAAAATAACAAAGGTCTAGGGGGAACCCTGGGAAGTGGCCTATACTGCAAGAGGCAGGGGAGCATCTATCTCCCTTACATTTAATCCCTGGCTTTTGCCACAAAGCCAGATGCATGGCAGAGGTTCTGTGACTATTTAGTGAATTAAATAATTGACTCCATGATGAGGCCTGGGTGGGCTTTCTCCTCAGGCAGACACTTCTACCTCAGGTCAGCCTGAGGTTAAAACCCAAAAGAGAAAATGGGCTTTGCTTTTATTAAATAATCTTCCATCTTCACTAACAAAATAACCTAGATTCCAATATCCTTGATTACAAACTGAAGGGTTTTTTACTCTTCTACTGTTCTAAAAAGAAAAGGTTGGCCAACAGTACAACAGTCTGCCCCCCACCCCTAGCACCCCACCTAAAATCAGCCTAATAACAGCTTTCTCAGCCACACTGAGAAAGGATCATTGAAAACCATGCTGCTCAAAGCTATGTCATGCTCTGCAGTGGACTACGACCTCAAACTGCTGATGTTAAGCTTAATTCCTATAAAATTATAGTTTGGCTCAGCTACAGAAGGCAGTTAATCACCAAGAGACCAGAAATAAAGGCTCAAGGAAACTAAAGTCATGAAAGCAGTGTTTTGTGCTACTGCTATTTTTTTAACTGCTACTTTTGATAAAAATATATGTTCAATATGGAGTTTTTAATCTACACAGTCTTTTTTTTTTAGCCTGAGCATAACTGCAGAGCTACTTCATTGAAGGTCTTATCAGTGTCTGAAAAACAACATCCACAGTCACCTACCATGACAACACAAGCTTGCTATAAATACGTGGATAACATTCTGACCCAAGAGGTGAAAATTCTGCTTGCCTATTAAAAATAAAACCAATAACCACACACACACACACAAAAAATCCTTCACCCATCCCCATCTCTAAAAAAGTCTTTAAACTCCCAGTTTACATGCCTACAGAGTGGCCAAAGAAAAAGCCATCTAAACAAAATAAGAACTAATACGACCTAGACTAACCCTAAATAATATTCTTTCCCACACTATTTCAGCTCCCAATGGAAGCTGTTCCCCAATACCTATTACTCCCATTTCTGTTTTATCACCTTCTTTCACATTTATGTTAATACCAGGAATACTTCCCATTCTGCAACCAAGAGAACTTTAATATCAAATCTTAACTTTGGCAAAATAAAACTCAAAAGTAACTCCCATGTGTTTCTTACAAACTTATCTCTTTTTCAAAATATTTTAGAGGATGTTGCACATCTAATCAACATAGCAACAATTATTGCAATATCAAGCGCCAAAACAGTGGCCATCAATAGAAAAATGCAGCTCAGGTCAAGCAATATCTACTGAAATGCAAAACACAGGTACCCAAACAAATGAAATTCAATTAGGACACTCCATGACAGAAATACATGACGTGTTAACATATACACTCTGTTCAATTTTCTAATTTAAAGTTTCAAATGACTAATATTTGAGAATACTTCTTACAAACACAGGTACTATTGCCCACTTTTAAAATCACCAGGACACTATAGAAGAGAATTTGCTGGTTCCTCAAAGTCAAACATAGAATTATCATACTATGCAGCAATTTTACTCCTAGATATATACTCAAAAGAACCAAAAGCAGGGGCTAGTACATTAATGTTCACAACATTATTCACAACGGCCAAAAGGTGGAAACAACCCAAGTGACCAGTGACAGATGAATGGATAAATAAAATGTGGAACATCCATACAATGAAATACTGCTGCTGCTAACTCGTGTCAGTCGTGTCCGACTCTGTGCGACCCCATAGACGGCAGCCTACTAGGCTCCGCCGTCCCTGGGATTCTCCAGCCAAGAACACTGGAGTGGGTTGCCATTTCCTTCTCCAATGCATGAAAGTGAAAAGTGAAAGTGAAGTTACTCAGTCACGTCTAACTCAGTGACCCCATGGACTGCAGCCCACCAGTACTCAGCCATAGAAAAAAATGATGCTCCAGTACATGCTACAATGTGCTTGACCCTTGAAAACATTATGCTCCATGAAATAAGTCAGACACTAAAGGAAAAATACTGTACAATTCTACTTATAGGAGGTACCTAAATGGGTAAATTCATAGACACAGGAAGTAGAATGATGGTTTCCAGGTGCAGAGAAAAAAGAAATGAGGCATTATTGTTCACTACAGTTTCTGTTTGGGATGATGAAAAATTTCAGAAAATGGATAGTGGTGATGGTTAGATTGTGAATATGGTTCATGCCACTGAATTTTACACTGAAAATGGTTAAAGTGGTAAGTTTCATGTGATGTATTTTTAACCTTTTTTTTTTTAATTTTTTAATGATTGAGGCATATAGTGACTCAACAGACATGTCACCAGTGGTAGAGACAGACACGAGCATCCCTTTCCCATCCCAGGGGCCAGTAACCTACACGAGGCTACATAGTCACACAGGAGGACGATGGTCTCCAAGTTCTCATGAGAGAAATGTTGTGTGGCTTTGTTTTGTGTGCTCCCTGTTCAGCAGCTGGTACTACCCACAAAAAAAAAAAAAAAACACTTTAAAATACAAAATTATTAACAGCCCCCACTGCATACAACTCACTAGATAAAACTTAAGAGTCCAAAGTTGAGACTGAGGGCACCAGCACTGAGAGAACACGTCGTATGATGGAACCACTAACTGCCTCGTCAACCTGCCACTTGTTTTAACTACTCAGCAAAGTCAATGTCGGCTGATGTGCAATGATAACGCTTAGAGCAAAGTGCCAGAGCTCACCGTGGGGAGTTGGAGGAGCATGGTGCGGGGGGTGACTGGTGAATCATTTTACCTTTTGAAAAGCAAAGAAATGAGGGCTCTGAAAGGAGAAAACTCTTCATGCATTATTAACTAAATGAACTGGGCCCTCTTCTCCTAAAATACTAAAAGCTCTACTTTCCACTTACTCTCACAATACTCCCGGAAGAAGGCTTTTCTGTCCCCACATATTAACTGAAACAGCAGAGCTAAGGATGTTTACTTTTTAAAAAAATGTTTATTTACTTATTTTTTATTGACTGGCTGTGCCGGGCTCCGTCGCAGCGTGGGCTTTTCTCTACTTGGGGCGTGCAGGCTTCTCACCACAGTGGCTTCTCCGTTGCAGAACACAGGCCCTAGGACACGAGAGCTTCAGTAGTTGAGGTTCCCAGGCTCTAGAGCTCTGGCTCAGTAGTTGTGGCACACAAGCTTAGTTGCTCCTCAGCACGTGGGATCTTCCTGGCCCAGGGATCAAACCCGTGTCTCCTGCACTGGCAGGCAGATTCCTTACCACTGAGCCACCAGGGACCTTAAGGATGGTTCTAAAGCATGAGCATGAACCCTCAGGTCTCCCAAGTCCCCACACCATGAGACTGGCTCTGTTAGTGCCCCACACCCTTCCCCAACTAGACAGATACCTAGTGTCCCTGTTTTCTTGCCACAATAACAGCAGGGGGAGAATTCTGCTCAGAAGATACAGAAGTGCCAGAATCTAACCCTGCTAAACATGTTCAACAAAGCTTCTCCCACCTCTAATGGAACTCAAAGCCTCAAACGCGCCACAAGCCAAAGAACCAGACTTCCCAACGGGATTTTAACCTCAAAGTAATACAGGGTATTCAATCCGAAAACATGATGCCAATCTCTCCTGGCAGGGTGCAACTCAAGGGTTCCTGGCAACTGCTTTGTCCTGGCCTCACTAATAGAAGTTTTCAGTTTTTCACAGTAAAATTACAATCTTTAATAAGCTCTACTTAACATAA
Organism: Bos grunniens; assembly: GCF_055505025.1. Lineage (NCBI taxonomy): Eukaryota > Metazoa > Chordata > Mammalia > Artiodactyla > Bovidae > Bos > Bos grunniens. The sequence continues at coordinate 34,128,489 of NC_141187.1, forward strand.
ATGATAAGTGAGGAGTGAAAACTCTGAATCCTGGAATCTTAGATCAAAGGACACATTTGTCTACTTGAATGTCCTTTAGGAGATCCCAGTTATGAGGTCAAGCAATCAGCACTTGAACTAGTCCAGTTCCAAGAAACTCAATCCTCCACTGGCCACACAAGTCAGCAAACAGCTCTGACTGTTAGGGAGATTTTTTGAGTTTCAAGACTATCCTCAGGCCCTAGTCGTTTTTATCCATTGCCCCTAGTTCTGGACTAACAATAAACCTATGCCCTCTTCTCTGCGACGGCCCCTCTGCGCTACAGAGAAGGACACCCTCATAATAAAAACTGCACACAGTCAGTGAGATTAATGTAAGGGAGCTTTCCCTGCCCTATTTCTCAAAATTTGTTTTAAAGTGGAGTATTCTGAAATTACCCTAAACATTTATAATAAGCGGTTAATATCTGACCTGACTTCTCTTCCTCAAATCAAACCCAACTGAGAAGATTCCTGAAACATGTGTTTCTTCTTTAACTCAATCCCCAAGGCACTGTCTTCTTCCTTCCAAACATAGCTCCTTTACCCACAGATGGCAACCAATAATTTGGTAAATGAAACATTTTAAAATCTTCCTAAAAAGTAGGATGGATGAATGTGTCTTGACAATTTTTTTCCCCAACTGGCTAATTTGTAAAGAATCAGAAGTAGACACGACAACAGTCCAAACGGATATGCAAATTCTAATATATAGGTCCTTTGTGTAAAAGATAAAACATTGAAATAAGTTGTCAGCCTTGCTGAGTTCCTTGGAACACTGGTGCCCTAGGACATGTTATTTGGTGCTTCATGAAATACACAGTGTACATTAAGTAAGAATGCTAATGGTTCTGAGAATAGAGAGAAAAGAAATCTGTTTAGGTTTGGGGAACACAGGGTCAAAGTACTTAGGCAGCAGCACTTCACTATTCATATCTTATTCGTATCTTGGGAACAGGATTTGTTCTCCAATTTAGGAAACAGGCTTGGAGCTACACAAGGTTTATAGGCTAAGAACGGTTGTTAGTAGAACCAGTAGGAAATGAGATGCTTTCTTGGCTTTTCCAACAACTGTAGGTGAACTTTCAGATGACAGTTTTACTTGTTTAAAAATAACAAAATCGCACACTATAATTTCATTACACAAAAGCAATGAAGTGTCATCTCTGAAAGCCTAAGAAAAGAAATCCTTTCCGGCATCAACAACTCTCACAGTGGAAAGAAAGACTATCCTTCCAGGCAAAGGAGGAGCCAGTAACCAGCAAAAAGTTGAAAGTACATCCAATTTCTCTCCCATGTAATTGATGAAACCAAGCCTTCACAAACAGGAAATAAATCACTCTCTCTGACATGATGTGCAGGAACAGAAACAAAAGAATGACTCATTTGCACAAAGGTTCACATTCCTAAGACAGCAGCAGAGCAGGGAGACAGGACCACCTTTCTTTTGGAACCACCTTTCTTTTGAAGCATCGCATAACCTCCCAGGTTAGGAACTGGGCATAATGGCAAGTAGAGCTCAAGTGACTGAGGCAGGGAGCACTCCATGACTTTCCTGACTGCACTAATCATTCTGATAGAAGCAGAGTCCAGTCCCAGTGTCTGCAGCTGACCATTGCCCCACCCCACCACATTGCTGGATCACTGTTATTAATCCCTGCATCCCACACAAAGCCAAATTAAAGATGCACTACATCAGATAAGGCTACTGATTAAAGAAACTTACCAGGTCCCTGAGAAAACTAGTCTGGACTTGAAATTTGTGCTCCAGGCCTGGGTCCTGTGTGGGTGTGGGTGTGGGTGGGTGAGATAGTCGCTCAGTCATGTCCAATTCTTTGCAGCTGTAGCCCACCAGGCTCCTCTGTCCATGGGATTCTCCAGGCAAGAAGACTGGAGTGGGTTGCCATTCCCTTCTCCAGGGGATCTTCCTGACCTAGGGATCGAACCCAGGTCTCTTGGATTGCAGGCAGATTCTTTACCATCTGAGCCACCAGGGAAGCCCTTAACACAAACCGAGTCCCTGAGAAAACCAGGTGGGGCTTGAGAGCTATGCTCCAGGCCTGGGTCCTTTACTAAGCGACTCTTCTGTCCACCATGAACAGATCACTACTAGAGGTAGAGGAGCTTGATACTCAAGTACAATATGGAAAGAGCCCTAGGCTCTGGAGCAGTTGACAATCTCCTCAAGGATACTAATTTGAGAATAAGAGAATCCTGATTATGTTCTTGGTCAGGCCCCAAATGTTTTAAGCCGGACTTGAAAACAAGCACTGGCCTACATTCCCAGAATCTATTACCCTAAGGGAACTCAGCCAACCTTCCGACAACAATGTAAAATATTCTGTCTCTCCACTCACTCCCTTTCAGAGGGATTTGTGTGAAAAAATCCAATTGATGTGCTACATGAAGGTACTTGTATTCTTTCCCCGGTTTTAATGGGAAAGAGAGGGAGGAAGAGACGACTGTGGAGATGAGGGAGACATTAAAACTATACAGGGGCGATGCCAATAGTTCAAACTGGAAAAATTTCTGTAGGCCCACTGGATTTTTAGAAAACTATTCACAAGGTTCATTTCAGCCTTCTGCTGCCTGTATTTCCATTATGTGTGTTTTTTAAGGGTCTAACTCTTAGCATATCCCTCAAAAGAGATGGTACCGAGATACCTTCACAGGAAATGCTAAGAGGAAACATTGCTGGAGTCAACGCAATAGATCCTTGGAATGACTATAGAGAGTTGGCATCTTTGCTCCACCCTAAGGAAGTGAAAACCAGGCCTGAGGTTTCCTGAAATATTCTCCAGGCAGGTTTCTTTGGGGCAAGTCAAGATAACATGCTGAACCAGACAGCTTCCATCACTCATTCTTTCCTGTAAGGTTAACCTCAACTGCCTACTGGGATCCCAAACAGAGAGTGTTTTAAAACAGGTGGGGGCCACCTGGGTGCTCCTGAGGCATAGCCAGGCTGAATCTCTGCTTCAGGGAAGCAGTAGGCCATGAAGCCGGTCTTCTAATCCAAGTATGGATTTGCTGGGCTCGTCCAGGTGGCAAAGAAGAGACATAAATTGAAACTGCCTCAGCAAATGATGATCTACCATGAGGATACATAGAGAGGCCAGAAAGACTGGAAACCCCAACTGTAGCTGCCCAGTTGGATCTCATAGAAAACTAAGAAATACTCTTCCAAGATACAATCAATAGTTTGATTCCCTCTACTCAGCTTTTGGAATCGCCCTCCGAAAGCAGCTGTCCAGAGCTCTGTCAGCCTCTTCCTGCTCCTATTCTTGCCACAGCTGGTGTATTGACAGCCTCTTCACACTCCACGGCTTCTACTTCTACAGGGCTTTCTTCTCTGCCTCATGCCTTCTGCTCCTTCTGTTTTTGCTTCTCTCCACGCCTCAGACTCCCAAGGGGAAGAATCTCTGTCCATTACAGATCAGTCCTCTTGGGCGGAGCTGAGAGATATAGACAGTTGTTCGACCTACAGAGGATTGCCTTGGCAGTCACAGCCACCCCTGGTTCAGGGATGCTGAGGAAAAGAAACCCTGGAAAGGCAGCTGTGGACATGACGAGCTCTCAGAGGGCACCAATATGACCAACAGAGATCTAGCATGACCTGCCTAGTAAAAGACATTCTCCTAACGTGATTTCAAAGTTCTTAATATGGTGGAGTATGACTTATTTCTCAGTAGGGCATAGTCTACAGGTATCTTAGTTGGAGCTTACTTGAGACATCTCAGTAACATCTCAGTGTTGCTCAGATTTCAGTGCGCCTCTGAATCACCTGAAACCCTTGTTACAGCAGACTGCCGGGCCCGCTCCCAGAGTCTGATTCAGTGGCTCTAGATGGGACACCCATGAATCTGCATTTCTAAAAAGCTCCCAGGTGGTGCTAAAGCTGCCATTCTCAGGACCACATACTGAGAACCAGTGGCCAAACCAACGGTTTTAAGATTAGGTATCTTAAAAGAAGACAAAGCTCTGTTTGGTGCCATCTGTTCTTTCTGTTGTATACAGATATAGGGATCTAAATACTTCAAAAATAAATACCTAAAAATAAGTGTTTTAAATAAATACTTATTTTTAAAGTATTTTTAAATCCACTCGTGTATGGATTTTTAGAGCTGTACTATAGAACTGTGAATTTTCAGACCTCAATATAACTTTCTAAGCTAAGTATGATAATGTATGCATTTGCCCTCTGTCACGTGGAGACCGGCTGATCTAAACCAGTGGTTCTCAGCTGAGGGCATTTCTGCCACCCAGAGAATACCTGAGAATATCTGGAGACACTTGAAACTGTCATAACCGGGAGAAGGGAAGGGAGCTGCTGGCATCCAGTGAGTAAACAAAGAATGCTGGTAAAAACCCTGTAACACAAAGGGAGCCCCCACAACAAAGAATTATCGGGTCCCAAATGTCAGGAACAGTGCTGAGCCTGAGAAACACTGATCTAAAGGTTATTCAGAAAGTTGAGAATCCAGCATGGCCTGGAGGACTGAGTCTCAAGCACGCCCAGGCGTCCTCAAGTGTGGAAAAGCAGAACTACAGAAGCCCATGAACCCCAATAAAGCCCCTCACATCCAACAAAAGCCATCAGAACCAAAACCCAAGAGGAAGGAATCTGAGTGAGGCACCAAGAACAGGTGGCAAGGCCCACAGCAGCCCCACAGGGATGAACGGGGCTAGGGAGAGGCGGGGGCAACAACTGACCTTTGGGCTTTTTTGAGATCTAACTTGGAAGTGAAAGAAAGATTTGAGTATACTTCTGGACACATTCAGATCCACAGGGAAAAGAAGGCCAAAATGGTATCCACAGAAAATGTACAGTCCTGTCTTCAGAGACATATATCTCAACAATGCACACACCTAAATCCTTTCTGAAAGTTTTTCTTTCAAAATCCATGTACCCTCTTTAAGAGCAGCAGAGTGAAAAAAATCCTAAAGCCATTTGTGGGGACAGCCAATATGGGTTTAAAGGGCTCTGAGCAGAAGAAACATCAAAACAGGTATCTTGCACAAAGCCAGGAAAAGAGGCAAAGTAGAATACTTCGTTGGGGAAATTTATATAAAATATACCCAAGTCATCTATGACTGTGGATATAGAACCAGGTTCTCAGATCAGAACACTTAGCATGGTGTACTGTAGCAGCCTTCTCAATAGCAATCAGAGCTAAGCCTTCTTGAGGACTTGCTCTATGCCAGTCACTATTTGAAATATTATATATGGAATGTTTCATTTAAGTTGCAAAACAAGTCTCAAGGTAGGTTCTCTTATTACACCCATTCTATAGATCGGAAAGCGAAGAACAGACTTCAGTTAAATGACTTACCCATCATTAGACAGTAGAGACAGTAGTTTTAGGATTCTAACCCAGGCAGATTAATCCCCTAACACTGAGGAAGTTGCTAACAGAGTGGGAAGTATAAAATGCCTGCGAAGGTATTTAAAAAGAAAAAGCCATCCCTGAATTTTAGGCTAACTACTCCACAAGCTCTCCAGAATATGAAGATAAGGAGCCCTTCTCTGGTGGATAGAGAAACCAGCTATTCCCGGAGAACAAGAGCCAGCCAAAAGGGACACGGCAGGAAGGCTTCCTGAACACACAGCGTCGCTGACAACACTTGTTCAGTCCACCAACAACCCGCACACTGTCAGTATAAAGACAGATGCAGAGACTTAACTCTCACAAGTGGGAGGACCCTTAAACTCCAAGTGACAAAGTGCTAATAGCCTCCCCTTTGCTCCAAGTGCTTTGTTAACTAGCAACACAGGACAGGAAAGGACTGGACCAACTTCTTGCATCCAGTACTTGTGAAGAAAGAGAAATATTAAATAATGAACCAAGATAACACACCATGTTCCTCACAAAGACCACTTGGAGGAGTATAAAATGATGGAGGATTAAGGGCTATTTGAACTTCAAGAGTTTTTTCTAGAGAGGCAAACTTGAAAAGGCAACAGCTCCCAGAACTTCACAGTTTATTCAGCAAAGATGAATTTTGAGGGGATAAAAGTTCTGATAAGGAACGGGATGCCCAGGAGATTTAAATGGAAACAGCCACACAAAGAAGCCAAGTGCCAAATGAACTACAGCCTTTCTCTGCAGGCTGGTTTTGATTTCCATCAGCACAAGCAGTACCTGTGATTCAGTGAACTAAGTTGAACAAAAAGTTTCCCCAGACTGCAACATTTTTGCTACTCCAAGGACACAGGCAAAGAGCAGAAACTGGCCAGTGGCAACTTAAAAGAAAAAGAGCTGAGATTTTCTGAGTACCAAATTGATTTGTCCAAGAACCAAAAATGCTTCTCTCCAGGTCTTCATTCCATTCTCATGCCTATGGGGAATGGTCCAATCATCTTTTGGTTGCTAGTAAGAACTGATTTCAGACAGATGAATTCAGCAAACAGAAAATGCCCCCGGTTAGCACCTAACCATTGATGGAGGAGCCTGGTGGGCTGCAGTCCATGGGGTCGCTAAGAGTCGGACACGATTGAGCGACTTCACTTTCACTTTTCACTTTCATGCATTGGAGAAGGAAATGGCAACCCACTCCAGTGTTCTTGCCTGGAGAATCCCAGAGATGGGGGAGCCTGGTGGGCTGCTATCTATGGGGTCGCACAGAGTCAGACACGACTGAAGAAACTTAGCAGCAGCAGCAACACCTAACCAACCAGCCGGGACGTCACTAGCCATACTGTAGCTCAGATTCCACAGGAGTGTTGCTGGGCCCCTTAGGACCAGAAGTCAGGGATCAAACTGCAGAGAAGTGGTCTTAAAAGAGACTTTGCAAAACTTTACTAACATTATTATTAACTCTTATTAACTTTCAGAACTCTGATTTTGTTTTGTTTTTCCCTTGTCTGTTTCACACTGGGACCAAGCATGTAACTCTGAAAATGGAAGGGGTCCTATGTGCTTGTTTTCTGAGAAGCAAATAAGGAGGTCCCTGAGGACCCTCTTCCCACCTGCCCGTCTTGGAAGGAAAGACAACCACAGGCAACGCGGCACCCAAGGGCAGCACTGAAACGAAAGAAACGCAGGCTGAATGCTGAACGCTGGAAGGACTCATCTGAGAAGATGGGGCTCCAGGAGGAGCTGCTCAGTGAGGGAGAGCCCACAGGTCCTGGTGACCTGGACATGCCCCCTCAGGGGTGGGGAGATACAGACAGCGTGAGGAAGTAGAAGAGAAGCAAGAGCTACTCTACAGGTGCCGGGGCTGGGTGGGGGGAGGATCATGCCACTTAAGAGATGGATGTTAGCTACAGAATATTCGATATTCGTTGGAAGGACTGATGCTGAAGCTGAAACCCCAATACTCTGGCCACCTGATGCGAACATCTGACTCTTTTGAAAAGACCCTGATGCTGGGAAAGATTGAAGGCAGGAGGAGACAGAGGATGACAGAGGACAACAGAGGATGAGATGGCTGAGTGGCATCACCGACTCAATGGACATAAGTCTGAGTAAACTCCGGGAGTTGGCGATGGACACGGAGGCCTGGCGTGCTGCAGTCCCCGGGGATGCAGAGAGTCAGACACAACTAAGTGAATGAACTGAATGAACTGTTAGCTACAGAGGAAAAGTCAACTGCCTTCAAAACTGTCCCAGAGAAAAAGCCACGTCCACTTTCCTTATGATACTAAAATACCTTCTAAGACACCAGACTTATTGGCTTACCTGAATATTGGCTTAGGGTTCTTCTTGGCTGTATTACATTCAATGAAAGTGAGCCTTATTAGTTGCAAACCTGCTCAACTACCATTAATCAGAGCACTTGAGGACTCAAGAAAGTCTTGAAACCAGGGCAAAGATCAAGGATCTAAATTGTACAACAGTTTCACACTGAGCCGGGGTTCAGCCAAGAAAAAGTTGTGGCTGGCTCGGCAGGGTCCGACAAGTCTGACAAGTCAGGGTCCACCAAGACCTGGGACTCCAGAACCCCATGTGCCACCACCATCAAACACCAGAGCCCAGGGCCTCCGTGCCCGCAAACATATTGCAGCAGGAGAGAAAGCATCAGGCAGACCTAAAAGGGCCCTAAACTGCAAGGAAAAGTCTGCCTCAGAAGCCCTTGCCCAAGAAATACAAGGACCTAAAAAAAGGAGAACCAGCCACTCTGCTAAGCAAACCTTTCTAAAGACAATAAAACTAATGAGGTGGGGGAATTATTCTCTATTGAGACTTCCTGAATAACAATCAGGTGAAAAATAAACACATCCTTTAAAAAGTCTGTCAGCCAGCAATTCCACTGCCAGGAATTTATCCAAGAAAAATAAATGTGAGGATATACACATTTATAAGGCAAAATACTGGAAGCAACCTAACTAGCTCATAATTAGTGTTAGCTAACTATGGGCTAATGGAGTGCCAGGCAGAAATTTAAAACAGAAATATGTATTATTGTCATGGAAAGTTTTGACCACAAAAAGTAAAATTTTAAAGTGCATTACAAAATAGGATTTATGATTCCATTTTTAAAATAGATCATATAGTTTATGTATGTTAGCATATAAAAGTATGGAAAATACTGATTTTTTTCCAATGATTACATGTAAATTGATAGGACTAGTGACGCTTCAATTTTCCTTTCCTATTTTACAACTTGTTAGTAAAGCAAATAGCATAGATACTTTCAACATTTTAAAAACAACGAGAAAACTTTCATTTGGCCAAAGCAACGTGCCACTGGTATTCTTGCCTTGGCCAGCTGCACCCAGATCAGTGCTTCCTACAGGGTCTGAAGAACAGATTCTTGATGCCACACACCACATGGCCCCCTTCAAGAGGCACAATCCACAAAAGGCCACTGAAGGCTCTGAGAAAGGTTAATTCAGGTTAACAGTGTATGCCCAACATCTGTGATCCACAAATTTTAAAAAGTTTAAAAGGCTCACTGATAAAGTAGGATGAGGCTAGACCAAGGCGATCTGAACAGTGAAACATCTGAAAGCAACATTCTCCAAGGATTAAGATTTGCAGGAAGTGAGAATATTTCACCTGAGGACTAAAAGACCAAGGAAAAACATGGTATGTCTTCAAAGTCCTGACCCACACTCATGTAGGAGGGAACAAAACTGTCCTGTGATGTTCCAGTCAACCACACTAGAATGAATTCAGAGAAGTTATTGAGAAGCAGATTCCAGCCCAAATTCAGAAAGGGCCTTCTGAGTCTCTTGCTTTTCCCATCACAAGATAATGAAGCAAAAGGTGGATACCCAGCTATCAGGGATGCTCCAGAGGCAACTTCTCATAGGCCAGGGTGCTTGGTTAGATGGCTACCAGGAGCCCTCTAGCCCCAAGATCCTCTGGGGCCAGATCTGAACAAACACCCCAAGGTCAGCTTAAGCCAGTCTGTCCACACCAGATTGTCTCCTGTGCCCCTAAAGCCCAGGATCAGTAGGAATCGACACACATCTGCCTCCTTAGTGGGAACTTGGCACAGTCATCTCAGACCCTTGCCACAGACTGGAGATTCTCTCAGTATAGTTCAGTTGCTCAGTCATGTCCGACTCTTTGCGACCCCATGGACTGCAGTACACCAGGCTTCCCTGTCCATCACCAGCTCCCAGAGTTTACTCAAACTCACGTCCACTGAGTCGGTGATGCCATCCAACTATCTCATCCTCTGTCGTCCCCTTCTCCTCCCGCCTTCAATCATTCAGTACAGTTCCAGGCATTTGTATATCCCTGCTTCTACCTCTAACAGCACTTGCTGCGCACTTAGCATGTCTAAGGAGTCTAAGAGAGCTGCTGCCCAATGTGCATCAAAAGATAATGTTTTCAGAAAAGAAAAATGCTCTCCCAAAACCAAGGTGAGGGAAAGGAACAGTGGGTGAAAGTAACACGGTTTTATTCTCTCACACACACACACTCCATCCTTCTTTCCTTTTTATTTTACCCCTCTTTTCTCAAAGAGTTGAGGAAAGTGATATTTTGAGTGAGAGAGAGAGTCTGTGTGTGTGTACTGGGGCACAGGAACAAAGATTCAGACAACAATAGGCCCCATGTATCCCAATCCAAATCCTTGTATTCTGTTAAAACACAGCAAGCTTTTTATCAAAGGGGAGGATGAGGAGAAAGAAAAGTTCTATCCTTCAGATTTTAGTTGCATTTTCAATTTAACAACAGATATTAACAGTGCTTCTGATGAAATGAAACAAAGTTGCTACAGTAACCTTTCACTAAAGCCCGTTTTATTTTCTGTTTCACAACCAAGAAAAAAGGAGTTCTCCCAATTCACTGCATATGCTGGTTAGATTTCCGGGCTCCTCCTTGTCCACAGTGCCCCCCTTCACAAGACTCCAATACTGCCTCTCCTCCCTTCCCTCTCCCCTCCGGCAGGGTGGACCTAAACGCCCTTTCCCAGGGTGCCTAAATCCCAGAGGCTGCAAGACAGTATCTTTTTAAGAAAGAATGAAAAGTTACACCAGGCTGATGTATGTTCAACAGCTTCTTGCCCACGGTCATTTGACTCATCTAACTCAACTACAAAAGAAACTGGGGCAGACGCAGATGAGAAAAGTAGAAAGTAAACGCAGCTCAGGTAACAAGTTCAAGTTGGCCAGAACTACCTCCTGGAAACACATGCCCAGAGCCAGAGCCTGCCTCCAACCCCCTGCCCAGAGATCAATGGGAGCCCCAGCTCTGACTAGGGATAAATTCCAAAGCACTCAAATACACATTCTCTGATTTTGAGTTTCCCAGAAGTTTTACCAGGACCCTTGGCAACCATGTGCATTCTCTGATACCCACTCCTGACGATCATTGCAATGCTGTTGCCATCTTCTAAAGCTCCATTTTCTAGAGGCATGTAACTTCACCCAGGTGCTTTGAAAACTACCTGTGCACTGAATTGTAAGTGATCCTTAAAAGCTGAGACTCCTAAGAGTTCCACAAAGAGAACTGTTCAAATTACCCAACAACTGGTACAAGAGCTTCCTGCAGAGGGAAGTAAACTTGGGGGCCTAGAACAATGATTTTCCAACAGCATTTCTTCAGGAGCCACTGCAATCTACAAACATCTGACATGAATTTCATTCTTACAGCTGCTAGGAGGAAAACACAAACACGTGACTTGACACTATACCACATTTAACTTATTAGCAATCAACCATGAGGTAAAGTTTGCTGTTAGGATATTCCACTTTTGTGCAGCACTCAGGATAAATGTGGCACTTAGGTAAAGAACCCATCTGCCAATGCAGCAGACATAAGAGACTCAAGTTTGATCCATGGGTCGGGAAGATACCCTACAGGAGGGCATGGCAACACACTCCAGTATTCTTGCCTGCTGAATTCCAGACAAAGGAGCCTGGCAGGCTACAGTCCATGGGGTTGCAAATAGATATGACTGATTAAAACTTTCCAAATTGTCAGGATAAAGCACCCCCATCTCTATCTATTTGGAAAGCATCCTGAGATTGCAAAAGTTACCTGTTATAAAAACTGTGATATTTGTACTACTTAACAGGTAAATAGGGACACTCTATACTAAGTAGCCAAAACACAATTTAATCTCCCCTCTATTTCTGACATATGTTCATCAAAACAGCCTCATGAAAAATTAAAAAAAGAAAAAAAAACACCCTCATGGAAATCACTGAATGAGTTTATTTTGGATTTATTTGGATTTTGTTTATTTGGATTTATTTGGATTTTAAATAATAAACTTGCAAAACGTAAACTCCTAAAATAGCATTATTTTACTGGCCCATGATAAAATATGTGCTTTTAAATGGTACAACTGTTTTTTGTTTTTTGTTTTTAAGTCTGGAAAGGTTAGTATCACCTGAACATGGCTACAAAACAAAAATTCCAGTGTGAGTATTTGTCTGAGAAGTGACTACACCCTGGGTCATGCTGCTGAATCAGGTGTTAGGAGATGGGGGAATTAGGGAAATATTAAACAGACTAGTCATGCAAAGTGAGTATGGCCTCATGTAGAAGAGCAATGCTTTCTGTATCAGAGACTGAAGTTTTCATTAATTCATGCTTAGATGGGCCGGATGCTTACAAAACTCTTAGGTGAGCTTTATTCTCTTTTTCATGCATTTTTAAAAATAAGCAGGTGTGAGTGGAGCTTATATTTTAATGAAAGACAGCACAGCCATCAAGACCTTTTAACGACATCCCAAATAATGTCCTTTTACTTTTCCTCATTTTAAAAGTCAACTTACAGTTATTCCAATCAAGCCTAAGAGGTTCCAAAGTTATAAATAAATAGCCCAACAAGAGAAAATACATTAAAGAGCTTCCAGGTTAACTTTTCGAGACTAAATAAGTGAACAGCCAATGAAGTGTTTTCAAGGAACAAGTGAATAACACAATTAGTTTCATGGCATTTCCTCAACCTGCTCAGTCTACTAAGAAAGGAAGTCCTGCTTCTGTCCCCATTTAAGAGGGATGTGGTAAAATAAGGGATTGGCAAAGATGATCAAACCCAAATCCCAAAGTGAAACAGGAAAAACAAAGCGGAGACCAGGAGTGGGCCTTCCACACACTTCAGAGGCATGGTTCTAGAGAGAGGCGCACACTGCTGTCCCCTAGGCGAGCAACAGCAGAAAAAGGGTGGGAAAAGGGTGTAAGAGACCTTGCTTCCCCCAACAATACCAAATCTCTAGATCATACATCCATTGCCGATAGGACTACGCAATGATATAACCATGCTGGAAAATGAAAAACAACAGCTTCTTCTAAAATGAGACAGGCAATTCCTATACAAACCCACAATTATGCTTTCTGGCATTTCAAAGGGAGAAACGGAGACTTATTTTCACACCAAAGTCTGCAAACAAATGTTTATATCAGTTTTATTCCTAACAGCCCCAAACTGGAAATAGCCTACAACTCTGTCAGGGGGTGAGCAGTGGGTAAACAAGCCGTGGTACATCCATACCACAGACTACTCCTCAGAAACAAGAGCGGAAAAGGTGTAATGGACACACACAACTTGGATCAATGTCCAGGCAATTAAGTAGAAGCAAAAAGAGCCAGTCCCCACACGGCACATATATTGTGTGATTATACTTATGGGACACTTTAGAACTGACAAGATTACGGAGATAGAAGACAGATTCTGGCTACCAGCAGGCAGAGCAATGACGAGTCTGAGGTTGTGGACCTGAAAGGCAACATGAGGCATCTCTAAGGTGATGGAAATGTTCCGAATTTTCCAGTATCACTGTCAACAACCCGTGTCATGTCCCAGAATTTTGCAAGACAGAGGAGACTGGATAATGGATACAGAGGATCTCTCTCCATTCGCTCAGTCGTGTCCGACTCTTTGTGACCCCATGGACTGTAGCCTACCAGGCTCCTCCCTCCATGGGATTCTCCAGGCAAGAGTACTGGAGTGGGTTACCGTTTCCTTCTCCAAGGGATCTTCCCGACCCAGGGATCAAACCTGGGTCTCCCGCATTGTAGGCAGATGCTTTAACCTCTGAGCCACCAAGGAAGCCCATTACTTCCTATGCATGCAAGTCTACAGTTACCTAAAACTGCAACGTTTAATGTATAAGAATGAAATTCCACTTTTAAAAGTCCAGGTACTAGAAAAATTGTGTGGAGATTCAATTAGCAGATGGGAGGAAAAGGCTGGCCATCTAACACAGAATCACTTCCTAATAACACCCTCTAAAGACAAGACAGGAAAGTATCACAGAAACAGACGGCACAGTGCCAGTGTGGCCTGCAGCAGACCTGCCCAGCCCTTTATTAAAGTCCAGGCCGAAGAATGTCCCGTAGGAGGACACTCCAAATGACGGAGAGCCTGTTCTAGCCTGTTCCATGTTCACTTTAACTGTTCCATCCCAGTTTCCCAAACTATGGTCAGTAGGGTTTCTGGCCATGTAAGTTTGAGAACGACAGTATATTCCATCTCATTCTGAGAAATCCACTATGCACATGAGTGTACCAAAGTCTCTGAGTCAAAGTCGTGCAGTAAAGACACTGGTTGATCTTTGTTTAATGTTTGATTGCCAAACTTGTTTGGCCATAAAACACCCTCCCCTGAATATCCTACCATTTCTGATTTCATTGGACCAGCACACACCTTAAGAATTTCAGGTTTCATCAGTTGCCTTCCATCTTGCTTTCAAGTAACACAAACAACTGGGCATTGAAATCATCTGTGCCACTGGGAAAACAGAATGCAGAATCCTTTGGTTCCTTCTGCTTTCTCATTTGTTGATCATGTTCTGCTGCTGCTAAGTCACTTCAGTCATGTCCGACTCTGTGCGACCCCATAGACGGCAGCCCACCAGGCTCCCCCGTCCCTGGGATTCTCCAGGCAAGAACACTGGAGTGGGTTGCCATTTCCTTCTCCAATGCATGAAAGTGAAAAGTGGAAGGGAAGTCGCTCAGTCATGTCCAACTCTTAGTGACCCCAGGGACTGCAGCCCATCAGGCTCCTCCGTCCATGCGATTTTCCAGGCAAGAGTACTGGAGTGGGTTAGGCAGTGTTAAAACCCATCCCAGTTAATCAACAAAGAAACCATTTACAGAGCACAGACTGGGCTCCCTGTGCTACACAGCAACTTCTCACCTAACACAACTTTGTTTTTAAAGAAAAAAGTAATATTTAAATTAAAAAATAGAAAAAAAAAACTGTTTACAAATAGATACTTTTATAAGGCCTGTTTCATCAGAGAAAGGAAGCGAGGCTGAACAGTGTGGCTGGGCTATGGTGTGAACCAGGCAGGATTCAAGGCCCAAGGCCTTAACCGCTGGGCCCTATGGCCTCCTGAGGGAGGGGAGGATAAAGTTTACGTGGTGGTCATTAGGAACAGGTGGTAGGAAGAGACCTGTTTAAACAATCCCAATTTTCACCTGATCCCGACTGCAAGAAAAGAATTCACTTTAGGCTGGGCCATTTTCCACCCCATACCCCTTGCTCCCACTGTACTTAATATGTCTCTAACATGCCAAGCTCTCTCTGGCTTCCAAGCATATTCTGCTTTCTTTGTCTAGAACACGTCTCTACTCTGTTCCCTTAGTAACTCTTGTTCATCCATTGGGTGGTAGCTTACATTTGCCTTCCTTCTGCAAGTCTTCCCTGACCCTCTGGGTCAGGGGTTCCTCCCGTGTGCTTTCAGTCATCCTGCTCACAGCACATCTCAAAGCATTGCCTGTCGAGATGTCTACCTCCCCAACTAGACCCTGGGCTCTGAATCCCATGAAGTCAGAGTCGACGTCCATCTTGGACATACCATGTATCTGGCTCATGCTCAGCAAGTGTGGAACCAAGCAATGAATAATGTATCAACCAACCAAATCCATACAGGGAGCTCTAATCCTTCTAAAGTCCAAGTCTTTGTGAAAGTTCGCAACCACCGAACAACAAGCTGAAGGATTGTTTTGTTTGAGTTTTTTAGTATAATGGTGAAATGGTAAGACAGGCCTGGGTTCAACTCCCGACTCTGTCATTCATTAGCAGGATGACCTGAAACAAGTTCTTTAGCTTTTCCAGATCTCAGTTTCTGCAAATGCACATGTAAGGAGGGCCCACCTCAGAGGGCTACTGCAGGAGCAAATAAAGCAATGCATAATTAAGTGTTCAACAGAACATGTTATACAAATGTTCGTTATCATGACCATGAGAAGATGAAAATAAACTCTCTATGAAAAATGGAAGCTGGAAATAGCATAGAGTCTCTAAATGTAAAAACAAGGAACCAAGTCACTCTCAGCTTTACAGGAAGGAAGGGCACTAGGGAAAGAAATGAGAAATAAAAATCAAGAAATGCTGAGTCAAGCCAATTCAAATATGCCCTATTTTATGGGACTGACAGCCAAAAGAAAGTCAGAAATACAAATTATAAGGGGATTCCCCCAATGTTTTAAGTAATTGAATTTCTCTAAATTCAGAAAATCAACAACTTAAGGTGAATTTGTAGACCATCTTGCTCACACCTGAAGCTTGTCAAACCTTGAATATTTCAATTAACAATTCTTGCCCCTGCAAGTAAGGAATAGCTAAAACAAGTTTACCCTAAGCTACTAGAAACTGCTTAGATTCCAGATTTGGGGAGATAAATGTTTAAATTCAAATACATTCGTAATTTGATTACAACCTTAATCAACTCCAGCTAAAGATGAACTCCCCCCCTCAAAAAAAAAATCTTAACAGTAAGTACCAATCATAACTAATTTTTAAGGGTGCTAACATTATTTTATTTGATGTTTAAACTTGTCTTTGCAAATTTTACTCATGACATGGGTTTCTTATGCTGATGAATAGTGTCCATACCAACTAGCACTACATACCAGGTTAGACTGTTGCAGGAAACACGACCTGATATTTGAATAGTAAAAAGGTGAACCCATCTTGTGCAGTAAACATGTAAAACAAGTGGCAGGAACAAAATTTCTTCTCTCCACCCTACCACTGCCGAAACATACCTGTACCCTCCGGCTACACAATATTAAGTAAAACACACCTTAAGGAAATTTACCCTTTATCAAAACTGAAGCAGAATGATGATACCAATCACTTCTGCTATTGATAACCATAATTATACAGTCTGGGTAAACACGTTTCGTTGCAGGGCAAAAGTCACTCCATCAAGTTTTTCCATTTAAATTTCTCTGCCATCCTGACTTGTACACAGAGAGAAGTCATCCATCAATAAATAGCATAATCCTTCCATCCATAGGAGAAGGCAGTCAGATGTTTTAAAGAGATTCTTAAGACAGCTGCCATGAGAAAGATATTTCAAATTCTGTGGCAACTTCAAATGAAGAAACAGAATATTAAAAATATTCTTTTAATGACACATGCTTGAGGTTTTAAAATACTCCAGAAGGGGGAAGGGGGGGAAATTGGCAGGAGATAAAACAATATTCTTGAAATACTGAAAACTGTTGAAGCTGGATGAAAAGGATACAAAGTTTAATATACTATTCTCTACTTTTGCATATGTTTGACAATTTCTAATGATAAAAAGATAAATAAGAGTAAACAAACTATTCTCTCTAACAAAAACACAAGCCAGGTGTATTTACCTAAGCTTAAGGTTTGCCACAATTTCAACACAGAAACCATTAAAACTACACAGAAGACTTTTCACCTCCCTAAAGGTACGACTCAGGCGCTGACAACTCCCTAACAATCCTGTGTTCAACAGGCTGATCCCTCAAGCCCCCAAGCAACTCCTCTCCCAAGTTGGAGGGAGCCCCCCAAGTTCCATCAACACCAGCAGACATACTAAATACCTAAGACACCAGACTGGTGGTACTCACATATTGGCTAAGGGTTAATCTTAGCTACATTTCATGCAATGAAAGTGCCATGGGCCTTAGCAGTTGCAAATCTGCTCAACTACCGTTTACCAGAGCCCTCAAGGACTCAAAGAAAGCACTGAAGACAGGGCAAAGATCAAGCTGGCACTGTGCTCCCCAAACCAATGGATCCGGATATTGGATGGATATGGATATAACATTTGAGAAAATTTAATAATTAAACTGACATGAGATGAATTTTTTTAAAACTCCTTCAAAGTCCTCACAAACAGGATCAGATACTCAGCCACAGCAAAAGTAAAAAGCAAGCTCCCTTTAACATCCAACTTTCAACAAACAACCTGAAAATGGTCTCTAGGAGACGACCGAGAGGAGGGTGACTTACAACTTTAAGAAAGACAATACATTTTAAAACTTCAGTCCCTAAAATTTAACTTTCAGTGGGCAAATATTCCAGCTCACCTAGGAGAAAATGGGCATCAGAACGTTTGAAGAAAATATAAAATACAGAACAAGCACTGCATGAAAATTAGGCAATCAAAACAATAGAGGGAAAAACATTTTCACTTCCAGACTTTAAAAAAGTTAATACTTACCAGCACTCTGTTTTCAACTTTGTCTCCCTTCACTTCCAGCTTTACTTTCTTCTTCAATGCAATCTTTATCTTTCTGCCAAGAACATCCTTTATGCTTTCTGAAAGAAAGGAATAGCTTCATTAGATTCTTTTAATAAGAGAAAAGCATTGGCGAGGATAGAGCATTTGAAGGAGCATTTTTGGTTTTTTTTTTTTTTTTCTTTTTTGCTTATTTTAACAAGCTTGGTACTAATCAATCACCAAGTATTTAATGAACGCTTACTTTATGCCTTGGACTGTGTGCTCAGATGCTGAGGCAAATATAAAAGCATATGATACAATACCAGTCCATGCAAGCAAGGCATGACATAACCTTGCTGGGCAAAGAGGATACTCACACACCAGGGAGATAAAGAAGAGCAATGCCAGGTAGTAGCATAGAGCACTATATTGTGAGTAGACCGTAAGCACAAGAATTCATTGACTCTTTTGCCTGGTTATCTGCAGCCCCCTGCTTGAAAAGCTGAATGGCAGCAGGACCTCCCATGAGTACCCCCAAAGTGAACAGGTCCCAAATCAAAGTCAGTTTGATTTGATTTTTCCTGCTCCTCTTCCGGCCCTTCATGAAGCTAGAAATCTTCTTTATCTCCAATTCCGTTCTCTCAGGGGCTTCCCAGGTGCAGTGGTAAAGAATCCGCCTGCCAATGCAGGAGACACAAGCAACATGGGTTCAGTTCCTAGGTCGGGAATATCACCACTGAGCACGCACACCGTTCTCTCAGGGAGCCAGTCACCTACTCTCCCAGGGCCACCTCCGAAACAGTTCCTGAGCACTGCTCTTCACTCTGTATTCAGGGCCTCAGCATCTCTCACCGAGACTAGCCCGACACCTCTAACCGATCAGCCCCCAGAACCAAAGTGGCCCTTCCAAAGCCACAGATCTAATCTTGTCCCTCGTGCTGTGTGACTATGACTCACAGTCATTTTTGGATGAATCCAAACCTTCCAGCACGCCACGAAAGGCCTTTCACATTTTTCCAGCTTAACTTCTCAGCACACACTTTCCCTTTTCTCCTCCTGGTTAGATTCTGCAAAGCACAGCAAATTTCTTTGTAACCCCATCACTCTGAGCTGTCTATTATAATGATTTTCATTTATTCATACATTCAACAAACATACCTAGTGCGCCAACTACTCTGCTAAGTGCTGGACTAGAGATGACCCCTGCCTTGCACAGGTGCTTACAATCTAGTGGAGGGCAGGGATCAATGTCACTTGACGAATGTGCAACCACTACCATGAGATCGTGGACAAGATGACACACAAAGGTTTCAGAGAGTAGGGGACCCCCAACCTGGATCTTGAAGAAGTAGGAAACAGACCACAGGTTTCCAAAGCAGTGTCCAATACAACCCACTGGGGTGCAGGAAGAAAACAACATTTTTACTTCTACTTGCACTGCGTTTCAGTGTTATGTTCTAGATTACACACACTCAATGAAATATGCATGCAACTTAACAAGTGTATTCATGTATTTATTAAGGGATGGTCAAAATATCGTTATTAGAAACCCACCACAATGAGTTTAAGAGCCACTCAGATAAGAAGAGTGAAGGAGGGGAGGACGGGACATTGTTAGCAGAGAGAAGAGCATGAGAAGATGAGAAAGTACAGTTTGTCCAGGGAACAGCAATGAGGTGGAATGTAGGAAGGGGGAGGGAACAAGTGGAGGACCTCACTGCCTGGGGAGTTCCCTAGGCAGCTCCTATCTTATCAGCCCTCAAAACGGGTACAGGCTGCAGGCTACTGGTCTCTCCCCTACAAAAGAACTGTGGGAAATGAGCATGTGAAATTGACTTAAAATATACGCAAAGAAAAAGACAGGAAAAGTTATATAGTCATAGGTCAAAAATAGCTATCTTGGAGTGGTAACATGAGTGACATATATTCTCATTCTTCTCTGAATCTTTTAAATAAAAAGCCGGTATTACTTTAATAATCAGAAAGATACACATTTTTTTTAATGTTTTGGGGAATTAGCTTAAGGAAATATAGAGTTTTTCACAAGGTTGCCATTTTGAATTGATGAGAAGAGAACCCCTGTGAGCATTGAAATAAGAGACTAAAGCAGACACAGGAATTTCCCCTCACCCAGGTTAATTAGACCACTTAAAAGCCCAAAAGAATACTGGACCTATCACAAAAACCTGTGTCCCTTGTTTGAGAGACATGTAAGATGGGCAGAGCTCGATAAACACAAAAACTCCATCTCTAGATAGGGATGAATTTCAACTTTTAAAATATACAAAGAATTCATTTTGAGGACCATCAATAGAAAACTATCCTATCCTTCATCACCCTTTATCTTGTGTCTAATTACCTAAACCTAAAGTTTAACTGCAGCTTCCCTGGTGACTCAGAGGTAAAGAATCCACCTGTAATATACGAGACTGGAGCTCAATATCTGGGTCGAGAAGATCCTCTGGAGAAGGAAATGGCAACCGACTGCAGTATTCTTGCCTAGAGGATTCCATGGGCAGAGGAGCCTGGAAGGCTACAGTCCATGGGGCCGCAAAGAATCAGACATGAGTGAGCAACTAAACAGCAATAACAAAGTTTAATTACCTAAACTGTTCAAGACCAGGCTCAAAGATACCCAATTTAAAAAAAAAGTATCTGCCACCTGCTTCAGTTATCCTTATCCCCTGGCCAGTGATGCAAACCCTCCCCTAAATTCTCTTTCCCGGGACCTCTGGAGGCATCTTCAGAGGTTCTGGGCATGTGTTTCCTCTTCTGGGTAGGGTTTTGGTAAGATCTCCTGCTCCCAGAACTGGATGGACTGCTCATTCCCAGTGGACTTTACAGGATTGAGGAAGGGGAGGGGAAGAGGCCTTTATATCCTAAGTATAGTCAAGATTTCAGCTTTTTTTTAATTCAACAAAACCAGAAGCTTCCGTGTTCCATATAGCCTAGCAACAGCTTCTTTACATCAAGTTTCACCTGCTTGAGTTAACAGTCGCTAATGGAAGAACACACACAAACTCCTCCAAAGTAATACCTCTAAGAGGTGAGAGAGGGGCAGATTCCTCAAACGCAGGTGCATGGGCGGTTAGAACTCTTGTCAGCATCCATTAACTATCATCTTTCTGAGTTTAGGCTGTGTAGTGTGCCAAGGATGATACAGTAAGGAAACAGGTCACTGGGGCTCAAAACACACACGCACACAACACATACCTTGTTACAATACAACCTGCTACACACACACAAACACACACGCAGGCACACACAAGCTTTACCCTTGGTTTTCAGAACACTCTTTCCCCCAAACCTCATTTTAAGCTCTGCCATGTTAACCCTCTACATAATTAAGTTAAACCGCAGGACAAAATACTCACACACACACACCCTCACCCCAAAACCCTCAAGGGACTCAAACAATGGGTCACCTTGCACAGGGTACCACATACAGGTTCCCTAAGAGATCCGGGATGGGGAGAATTGGCAGGTTAATCATTACTGAAGTAAGGCTTTTATCATTAACCCTCAGTTTCCTGGCGCAAGTTTGCGTCAGTCCTGTAACCCTTTCGCTCCCACTTGGCGATGCGAAACTACGCCTTGCCAGGCTCAGTCATTACACCTGGCCAGTGCCCCCTCCCCCAACCCCTACGTCACAAGGGCACCTCTGGCCGAGAGTTTTCTGGGGACCAGGGGGTGGGATGTGGAGCTCCTGGCACGTGCCGGAGGCGACCTACTGTGCGCTCGCCAGCCTTTCGTGTCCTGGGCTTTCCGGGACTTCCCGAGTTGGGAACACGGGACCCGCCGCTGTAGAGGATTCTCCTCGCTTGCAGGACCCCGCATACCCAGGCAGCCCGCCCCCTTCTTCCGCCAACCTGGACCCCAGGTCACCGCGGGAGGAGGCGCTGGGGGCCGCCAGCATAGCCGCGGCGAGCGCTCCCGGGGCTCCCGATTCCTCCCCAAGCCGGCCCTTTTGGGACTCAGCTTTTCTAGCGGTCAGAAGAGAGCAAACTTCCCGGCGCCCCCCAGCGACCCTGCCCGACACCCCTCCGACCCCAGGGGCGCGGGGACGTGCGGGAGGAAAGGGGTCGGATGGGAGGTGGAGGCGAGGGGGCCGCAGAGGCAGAAAGAAAATCAACCACCGCGCGACTCTTACCTATCAATTCCCCGGGCACCTCGGAGCTCTCCTCGGCCATGGCCCTCTAGGTGCGGGGAATGTTGCAGGTCCAACTCTGATTTACGGCCCCCACCCTCCCCCGACTCCCTCAATTTCCTAGAGGCAGATGCAGCTCGCAAACGGGAGAAGGTGTGAAAGGTGGGGACGGAGATAGAATTTGGCCGCGTCCCCCGCCCCACCAAAAAAAAAAAAAAAAAAGAGTTGCAAATCCGAGGTGGGTTTGCGGCTGCTGCTACATGACGCCTCCTTGCAGTTCCCGGCGGCGGAACGGAGACCCGGCAGGGTTGGGAGCGGGTTGCGCGGGCGGCTGCGGGGCTGGCTCCGGCTCGCGGCTCCCGGCTCCGGCCACTGGCAGTTCCCGCCCGCTCCCGGCGCCGCACCTACGGCCCTAGGTGAAAGCGGAAGGCGTGGGGAGAGGCGGGGAGTGCGGCGCGGGGCGGGGGGCCAGGGTGTCCTCACGCTCCAGCCGGGCTCCAGCGGGGCGGGGGCAGCTCCGGCACGGCTCCTCCTCCCTCCTTTGCCTCCTCCTCCTTCTCCTCCTCCAGCGTTTCCTCCTCACCTCGCGAGACCCGGCCTCCGCACGCGTCCCAGGCCGGCCTCCCAAGCCCGGGAGCGCGTTCCCCGGCGCTGGCCGCAGAGCCCGGCGGCGCGAAGCTGCGGCGGCGTGCACCGGGAGCTCCTCGTGGCCTCCCTCCCGAACCGCCGAAGCCCTGAGTCTGGAGAGGGGGCGAGGGAGCCTGGGAGCCATCTGCTGGCCGCTGGGGAGGACGGCCGGGTGGGCCTGGGCAGCCCGATTCCCTGTCCCCACCTCCCGGCGAGCCAAGGACACCAGGGGATGGGAGGCTGCAGATCCCGCGCACGTTCCGCAGGCTGGTCTGCGCGGAAACACGGTCTTTCTGGGACCCCTCTGCGCCCTTTCCTTTTTCAACCCTCCCTGTGACGGGCTGGCGTTTCCTCGACGTTATTAATTTTCCATTTCTGGGGAGCAGGAGCTAGACGAAACCTGTAAACACGAACCATATGGTGAGATAACACTTTTTTGTGTGCTCAGCGGGCGCACCGCCGCCGCCGCCGTTTCCCATCTCAGACATTCGAAGTGGGAGAGCGCACGCGAAAAAAACAAAACAAAAAAAACAGCCTTTCACTTGTGCTGGAACCTCCTTTTAAAAAGCCAGGGCACTTTCGGGCAGCTGAGAGTAATTCACAAAAGCCAGAATGAGCCTGCTGATTGGTCTGATCAACCTGGCCGACTTTCCCTGGGCTCCACCCCCGGAGAGACAACTTCAGGGCAAGAAGCCTTGCAGCGACTGGATTGCTGCCTTAGTGCCTGGTCAGCTGGGAGTGGATGCCTGTCATCGGGTTCTGTTTCTAAATGACGGAAGGAGGGAGGGAGGAAAGGAAAGGGAATCCCACGCAGTGATAGTCTAGTTTTAAACACTGCTGTCGACCTTGGATCCCCAAAAATCATCTTAAGCGTCTCTGGCCGCGTTACCAATTAAGAGATCCACCCGTCTGACCCCTTCTCACCCTTCTAACCTCTCCAGCTCCTCACTCTTACAACCTGACTCTCCAAAACTATTAATAATTGCTGTTTGCTTTTCCCTTCCTTTTTAGGTTATCTGATTCTTATCTAGTGTTTCCCTGGTGGCTCAGACGGTAAAGAATATGCCTGCAATGCAGGAGACCTTATCTATGTTTTCAATTCCAGCCCAATGTGTACCTTCTTTGTGAAGCTTTTCCAGGGTTTTTCAGATCACTGTGACCCCTCTATTCAAAACCACTAGAATATGTTATTGGCTGAGACATTATTTTCTAAGCCCAAACACACAGTGCCTTGTTTCATTACTTGTGTATTTGTCTAGCTTTACTACTTTACTCCTGCATTGTTCCCTGAGTTTGAGTTTGTCTGCCCAACTGGACTGTAGGAGATTTAAGGGTGGGAGTTTCAGACTTTTGAACCTTCTCAGCAGACATGTGTGAAATAAACATTTGTTGACTGGTTTTAGAGCTTTGGACCTGACTCCCTACTGTTTCTAAAATGTTGGCGAGTTAAGCTAGACCTGTCCTTTATGCAATTAATATCTTTTTATGCAATAAATGGAAATTAACATCTCAAAATCATCTTCAATTCAACCGTGTGTGTTTAGAAGGATTTTTCTGGCACTTACCAGGAAGTTTCAGAAATAGCCCTGAAGGTTCCATACCATGTGGTATCTGTAAAAATAAAGAGAAAACTTTTTCCCTCTTTGGCCTGGGGTGGTGGGGAGAATAAAGGACAGGCTATATGGAATTCCTGTAATTCAGTGCTCCTTGGAACCTTTTAAAGGAAGCTGAAGTTTCAATAAAGAATCAGGTTTTTTCACTGGAATAAGATCCCGATTGACTCCTACACCTCCTACGTTGAAGGCATGGATTCAAATGAAATGCTATCTCAGTACTCAAAAATGACTGACTGTTGAAATGAAAATCATTTACTTCTTCAGAGCAAAACTCAAGTATGTTTCAGAATAGCAAGCAAAGAACTCCATGGAGCACTGTTTATAAAATCCACCAAGTAGTAAATGTCTCTAGCAAAGGACAACCAGGGAGTCTACTTAGAGAATGCATTTTGAAATCTGAAATGTGTACTTATTGACTGAAATCTGCTCACCCCTTCAATGCTGCAGACTTTCTTCACACTCCTGCCCTCCACCTTCTATACTTATAAATTTACCCCTGCCACTGTGGTCTTGATCAAGAGAGGGGTTAAACTACCTGAAACTAATTGCTATTATAAACATAATTACCTACAACTTTATCTGTATATGCGGCTGTGTTTAAGTGTTATAACCAGCACTGATGAACTGAAATGTATTAGTCAGAAAGAAAGCTTTTCTGAAAAACCAACTTTTCAGAGAATCTCTACTGCACCTGAACTTTTAAATTGTTAAACACAGTTGCAATAAATTTAGGAACAAAATTATTTTGGAAAACTATACATACTTTTAGTTCCAAAGTATTCATATCTATAGTATATTTTTCAGTGTACTGTGGTGAGAAAATACACTATTCAGGTCTATGATAGTCTAACATACTATCATTAAAACAATATCATATAAAGAATAAACTCATGGGACAAAACAAAAAAATAAGAAATCAGCAAGCTAACAACAACAACAAAAACTCCACTATTTACCCAAATCAATTTCTGATCTTCCTTACTGCCTTGAGAACTGGTTCTAAAACTGGAAGAGATTCAGTTATGTGGGAACCAAAGACATCACTACACCAACCAAGCAGTCACTTGCAGACTAACTTCCCACCTTAGCAACTATGATTTTTTGGGGGTCTTCTTAACGAGGTATGTTTCTCAACTGGGTTAATTAGACTTTCAGGGAAACTACACAATGAAATACTACACTTGCAAACACCTCAAGGAAAAATTAGTTTATTTTTGAGTAGATGACAATGAGAGATAAATTTCTATTGGACTATATATTCCTTTAACATATTTACAAGTGATATAATACATTTGCTTAAAAAGTAATCCATAGGAGAGGGGACTGTTTGTGAAGTGGGGTGGGGGACTGAGTAGGGACTTGTATTGATTTTTGTTGTAGCTGGATAATAGGGTACCTGGGAATTCACTGCTCTAACTTTTATGTGTGTGCTGAAATTTTTAATTATCATCATAATCAAAGCAAATCCTTGCAGATATGACCGAGAGAGAAGGAAGACAGTTAACTCAGTCATTAATGCAGAAAAATATCTGAGCATGCTATCAACAGGGTTCATAGCACAATGGCTTTCCATAACTCAGAACACTTGAACAGAGCACTTCAACAGACACCACAGTGCTGTGTTTCAAAGAAGCAATTTTTTCATTTTAATGATAATGAAATCAGAATGCATTTTATAATTGTTACAGACAATTACAGCATGCTTCTCACATCCCACCCCAACACAAATACAAAATCTACTATGGAATCACTGGTATATCTACCAGTTGACAACCTCTGACAAGTGAGGAAATAAGAACTTGGCTCTTATTTGAGCTCCCAGGGACCCCTTGGGTTAGAAAGTGTAATTACTATATCTTTATGACAATGAGGACATACATTCAGATTTGTGGGGTGACTTGCTCTCAGTTGCATAGCTATTAATAGCCAAAGGGTGAACCTAGAGTTGAGATCTCCAGGTCAAAGTTCAGTTTACGACTGACACTTCACCAGCCCCTTGGTCTGTGTTCCATGTAAAGTGTGAAGATGGCCAAGGTTGGGCCCCACCCACCCACAAGGAGCTCCACCTCCAGGAGGAAGATTAAGGTGGTCTTTGATTGCCCTGCAACTAGTCCAGTGCCATGCAGTAAGTGGTGAGCTAGTTGACTCTAATTGAAAATAAAAAATAATAACATAAATACAAAATACGCTAGGTAGATGCCAAATGACATGTTCAATAAGTGCTATAGAAATTCATAGAGGTGGTGGGGAGAGAGCACTAGGAGGAGAGTTGCCTTTATAATGTCACTCAACAAATGTGCTCAGCGTGCTCAGTCTAACTCTTTGTGACCACAGTGGACAGATTCTTTATCCGCTGAGCCAGCAAGGAAGCCCCAGTGTGAATGGAGCACTTACTATTTGCCAGAGGATATAATGGTGAATGGGCTTCCCTGGTAGCTCAGGTGGTGAAGAATCTGCCTCAAATGCAGGAGACCCCAGTTCGATTCCTGGGATAGGCTACCCACTCCAGTATTCTTGGGCTTCCCTGGTGGCTCTGATGGTAAAAAAAAAAAAAAAGAAAGAAAAATCTGCTACAATGCCTGAGGCCTGTGTTTAATCCCTGGGTTGGGAAGATCCCATGGAGGAGGGCATGGCAACCCACTCCAGTACTCTTGCCTGGAGAATTCCATGGACAGAGGAGCCTGGCAGGCTACAGTCCATAGGGTCACATGGAGACGGAACGACTAAAGCAACTAAATAGCAGCATAATGGTGAATTAAACAGATGCTTCATGGAACCTCGAGAAACTGTCAGGGTAAGGTGTGGGAGGAGAGGGAGGGAGAGAGAGACAGGCACCTGCTGTCAGTGCTGAGGTGAGAAAAAACAGAATTATGGGAATGAGAGGGTGCAGGGGGTGGGCAGAGGAAAGGAAGGGAGTGAAAATGTTCCAAGTTGTAGGAACAGCATGTGTACAGGCCAGAAGATAAGATAAAAACATGGAGACACTGAAATAAATTCAGAGGGTTTTGATGAATAGAGATGGAGTAGGAATAGAAGATCAGAGAAAAGGACTGTACCACCTAGGACCTCATGAACCACTGAAGAAGCCTGAATTGATCTGAGGAGCAAGGGGGGATTCTTGAGAGATTTTGAGTAAGGCAGTGTCACAACCAGATCTTCTTGTTTAAAAAGATTATCGAGCTGGGAACAACTGAAAAGACTGGAAGGGAAGCAAGAGTGTTAGACGTAGAGACAGAAGTTAGGAGGCTGTTGTGATATGGAGAAGGCAATGGCACCCCACTCCAGTACTCTTGCCTGGAAAATCCCATGGACTGAGGAGCCTGGTAGGCTGCAGTCCATGGGGTCACTAAGAGGCAGACATAGCTGAGCGACTTCCCTTTCACATTTCACTTTCATGCATTGGAGAAGGAAATGGCAACCCACTCCAGTGTTCTTGCCTGGAGAATCCCAGGGACGGGGGAGCCTGGTGGGCTGCCGTCTATGGGGTCACACAGAGTCGGACACGACTGAAGTGACTTAGCAGCGGCAGCAGTAGGAAAATCTAGCCTCTCTGATTAGATGACGGGCTCATCTTTGCATGAAATGTTCCTTTGGTATCTCTGATTTTCTTGAAGAGATCCCTATTCTTTACCATTCTGTTGTTTATATAAAACCCCACAAGTTCTTTCTCTGCTTGATTCTTAGAAGTCTTTAACAGCAGGGTTTATAATCCCAGGCATCAGATTTCTCTCCTAGATCACTGACTATCCTTAAAAGAAAAAACTGTAGGATTCTGATCCATATGGATTTGCCAGTGAAAAGACCAGGTCACACTCATTGCCCCAAATGGAGCCCCATCAATAGATAAGAACCACCCATTCATGTAGAGTTTCAGATCAGCTTTATTAAGCCTTACTGTTAATATAGAATCCAAGGAACACTGATATTTGAGGAAAGCCTCTATCATGAAAGCCAGAGATGCAAACAAACCTTAACAGGGCTTCTCTGGTGGTCCACTGGCTAAGACTCTGTGCTTCCACAGCAGGGGCACAGGTTCAATCCCTTCTTGGGGAAGTTCCACATGCCTTGAAGTGCTGCCAAAAGCAAAAAACAAAAATCTTTAACAAGGAACATAAAAGAGTCTGCCAGCAAAAGAAAACTTAAGAATCCAGAATGATGGAACTTCTGGTTGTGGTCTTGATGGAATAACAAAGAGTAGATATTTCCTTCCTTCAAAAACTAGAAAATAGTACAAAGTATATGGAACTGCTATTTTTCAGACATTGAACTGTGATCCTTGAAAGAAGGGAAAGCAAATAAGTACTATGATTGCCCTCAGATTTCTGCCTGGAAACAATTAGATGATGGGTGCAAAGAGGGGGACCCTAAACTCAGTCCATTGGATCAAAGAGATGCGGAGTTTGGAGAGACAAAGCTGTCTGTCTCTTGTAAGGTACATCTCCAAGAGGAGGGAGCTGCACTGAAAATCCAATCAATAAATCTGATACAATTCCAGATGGACTAACCAAGACAAAAAGATACAAGTTAGCAATATGAGGAATTAAAGATGAGGCCTCTCTACAAACATTAAAAGAATAATAAGGAGATACTAAGAACAGCTCTTTGCCACACCAGGCAAAGAGTCCACCAGGCTCTTCTATCCGTGAGATTTCCCAGACAAGAATACTGGGGCGGGTGGCCATTTCCTTCTCCAGGAGATCTTCCCAAACTAGGGATCAAGCTTGAGGCTTCCTCATTGCAGGTGGATTCTTTACCATCTGAACCACCAAGGAAGCCCCAAGAACAACTTAATGCCAATAAATTAGATAATTTAATTGAAACACGTGGAACACCTGCATACAGGTTTCTCGGGAGGCGGGTCAGGTGGTCTGGCTTTCCCATCTCTTTCAGGATCTTCCACAGTTTGTTGTGATCCACACAGTCAAAGGCTTTAGCACAGTCAGTTAAGCAGAAGTAGATGTTTTTCTGCAATTCCCTTGCTTTATCTATGATCTAGTGAATATTAGCAATTTCATGTCTGGTTCCTCTGCCTTTTGTAAACCCAGCTTGTACATCTGGAAGTTCTCGCTTCACATGCTGCTGAAATCTAGCTTGAAGGATTTTGAGCATAAACTTACTAGCCTGTGAAATGAGCACAATTGTATGGTATGGATTTGATAATAGGCATCTATTAAAAAAAAAAACCTATACCTAATGATTTTATGGTAAAAGACTAAATGCTTTCCCCCTAAAATCAGGAACAAGACAAATATGATCTACTCTCATATTTGATTTAATATTTTTCCAGAGGTCTTAGTTATTCCAATAAGGCAATCAAAATAAATGAAAGTCATGGTGATCAGAAAGGAATAAAAAGCTTTGCAGACAACATGATTGTATTTATAGAAAATCCTAAGGAAACTACAAAAAAAGCTACTAGAAATAAGTGAATTTAGCAAGATTGCAGGACACAAGGTCAATATATAATCAATTGTATTACCCTATGCCAGCAATGAAAAATGAGGAATTGAAATTTTAAAATTATCATTTATGATAGCATAAAAACATTAGATGCTTAAATATAAATTTAATAAAATGTGTACAAGACATGTGCAATGAAAACTACAAAACATTCCTGAAAGTAAAGAAGATCTAAATAATTAGAGAATACATCAATAACCATGGATTAGAAGATACTATGTGATTAAGGTGTTACTTCTCCTGAAATTGAAATGGAGATGGTAATGCAACCTCAACAATAATTATACCAGTATTTTCTGTATAAAGAACAAGATGATTCTAAAATTCCTATGGAAATTCGATGAAACTGAGATGACCAAAGCAATTTTGAAGAACAAAGTTGTAGAACTTACACTACCTAAATTCAAGATTTAATTGAAAGCCATTATAATTAAGATGTATGATACTGGCATAGGAATAGACTTGCAGATCAGTGGAACAGGGTAGAAAGTACAGAAATAGTCACAAAATTCTTGATCTATTGATTTTTTTAAAAAATAAATTGCGAAGGTAATTCAATGGCAAAAGAGCAGTTTCTTTGATGAATGGTTCTGAAATAACCTGGAGTAGGAAAGGGCAACCCACTCCAGTATTTTTGCCTGGAAAATTCCACAGACAGAGGAGCCTGGCAGGTTGCAATCCATGAGGTCGCAAAGAGTCAGACTCAACTGAACACTCACACATGCAACACAACTCTGAAATAACTGGCGATCCATGTGGAAAACCATGATGATTGACCTTTACTTCATGCCATAACAAAAATTAATTTCTAAATGGATTAAAAATTAAATATAAAAGTTAAAAACTATACAAACTCCTGGAGCACAAGACAAAAAAAAATCTTCATGGCTTTCAAGCAGGCAAAAAATTCTTCTATACTATATGTAAAGCACAAGCATAAAAAAATTGATAAAGAGAACTTTATCAAAATTAAAAACTACTGCCCTTTGAATGACTGTTAAAAAATGAGAAGGAAGAGCATTTTTTCATATGTATATATCTGGCAAAAGATGATATATGAAATTTGCAAACAATACTTACACAACTCAATAAAGCGGGCAAAACATTTGAACAGACCTTTTCCCAAAGACATACACAGATGGCCAATGAGAATATGAAACAGAGCTAAACACATTAGTCATCACAGAAATGCTAACTCAAACCTACTGAGATATCACTGCACCCACTAGAATAGATAAAATAAAAAAGGTTGACAGTGTTGGTGAAGATACAGAGTAACTAAATTCTCATACATTGTTAGTGAAAAATTGAAAGTGTTAGTTGCTCAGTTGTGTGTGACTCTTTGTGACTCCATGGACGGTAACCCACCAGATTCCTCTGTCCATGGCATTCTCCAGGCAATAATACTGGAGTGGGTAGCCATTCCCTTCTCCAGGAGATCTTCCTGACCCAGAGATTGAACCTGGGTCTCTTGTATTGCAGGTGGTTTCTTTACCATCTGAGATAACAGGGAAGCTCTTAAAATATCTATTAATTACATCATCAGAGATATTTTTTAAAATCACTGCATCTATGAAAATTGAAGAGTCCATGGAGGTTCTATTTTGGAAATCAGAGAAGATAAAAAGCTCTCCGAATTTTAAAATATACTACTAGGAATTTTCATTTCTGGAGGTTCTTGGGAAGATTTGCTTCCAAGCACAGTCAGGATGTTGGCAGAAATTAGTTTCTGGCAGCTGTAGGACCCATGTCTTCATTTCTAGAGAAGTTGCATCAGCCAGGGCCCATTCTCAGCTCCTAGAAGCTGTTCACATTCCTTGGCAGGTGCCCCCTACTGCATCTCCATTTCAATGCTGGCCAAGCTAAAATCACTGGCATTGAATCCCTCTCTTGTTGCAAATCTCCTTTGTCCCCAGACGCCTGTTCCTTTAAGAGCTCACCTGATTAGATCAAGCCCACCAAACACAGTGTCCATCAGCCAATTGTGCTGTATAACATACCCCAGTAATGGCAGTGATGTCCTGTCATATCTCAGGTCCCTTCCACAATCTAGGGCAGAGAATGTACAAGGGGAGGGGTCATTTGGGGTAATTTTAGAATTCTGCTACCACAATAAAGCTGGAATTAAACTTGGAGAAAAATAATTAGGAGAAAATTTTAACAAATTATGTTGTGGATGCAGACTGATGGGCTCCACTTGTTTTTGTTTTTTTTTTACCTTGCCTTGCTTTACTGAACTTAGGGGTGTGTGTGTGGGGGGGTGTATTTTTAGCATATTGTTGTTGTTCCGTTGCTCAGTCCTGTCCGACTCTTTGGGACCCCATGGACTGCAGCACGCCAGGCTTCCCTGTCCTTCACTATCTCCTGGACTTTGCTCAAATCGTGTCTATTGAGTCGATCATGCCATCCAACCATCTCAACCCTCTGTCACCTCCTTCTCCTCCTGCCCTCAATCTTTCTCAGCATCAGGGTCTTTTCCAATGAGACAGCTCTTCACATCAGGTGGCCAAGCTATTGGACCTTCAGCATCAGTCCTTTCAAAGAATAGTTCAGGGTTGATTTCCTTTAGGATTTACTAGTTTGATCTTCTTGCAGTTCAAGGGACTCTCAAGAGTCTTCTCCAACACCACAGTTCAAAAGCATCAGTTCTTTGGTGCTCAGCCTTCTTTAAGGTTCAACTCTCACACCCGTACATGACTACTGGAAAAACCATAGCCTTAACTATACGACTTCTGTCAGCAAAGTGATGCCCCTGCTTTTTAATATACGGTCTAGGTTTGCTATGGCTTTTCTTTCAAGGAGCAAGTGTCTTTGAATTTCATGGTTGCAATCACCACCCACAGTGGTTTTGGAGCCCAAGAAAATTAAGTCTGTCACTGTTTCCATTTTTTTCCAATCTATTTGCCATGCAGTGATGGGACAGGATGCCATGATCTTCATTTTTTTAATGCTGAGTTTTAAGCCAGCTTCTTCACCCTCCTCTTTCACTTTCATCAAGAGGCTGTTTAGTTCCTCTTTGCTTTCTGACATTTGGGTCATCTGCATATCTGATTGATATCTTTCCCGGCATACTGGTCCATCAAAAGTCAAGTAAGGATACCAAACTGTTTTTATCAGTGAATTTCAGTATTTTTCATACTCTTTTTCTTTTCAATAAATATCTATGTACTCAGGCTTGGCCTTTATTTTTCTTATATCTTCCGGAGATAACTTGATATTAAGAAGTGTTTCAAGAAGGGATCTTTGAACTGGAAGTAAGAAATAAGTTAAAAGAAAAGATTGTTTGTGACTTTTTCTTCCAAATTATTTTAATTAAAAAATCTAATGGACTTCCCCGGTGGTCCAATGGTTAAGACTCTGTACTCTGGGCACAGGTTCAATGGTCAGGAAATATTCCAAGTGCTGTGTGGCACAGCAAAAAAAAAAAAAATCTAGCCACCAAGATGTCCTTCAGTATGTGAATGGATAAATAAACTACCACATCTGGATGATGGAATTCAGCACTAAAAAGAAATGAGTTAACAAGCCATAAAAAACACGGAGCAATCTTAAATGCGTATTACCAAATGAAAGACGCCAATCAGAAAAGGCTACATATTCTATAGTTTCAACCATATGACATTCTGGAAAAGGCAACCCTGTGGAGACAGTAAAACTCAACGGTGGCCAGGGGTTTGAGAGGAGGGAGGTTGGGAAGATGCCCTGGAGAAGGAAATGGCAACCCACTCCAGTATCCTTGCTCGGAAAACCCCATGGACAGAGGAGCCTGGTGGTCTACAGTCCATGGGTTGCAAAGAGTTAGACTTAGCAACTCAACAACAACAAGAGATGCATAAGAGTTCAAAGGATTTTTAGGCCATTTGACATTATAATGGTAGATACATTTAACCATGTCTTTGTCCAAATCCTTAGAATGCACAACACCAAAAGTGAACTCTAAGGTAAACCCTGTTACCTTGGGTGACAATGATATGTCTGTGGTGGTTCATAAATTGTAACAAATTACCATTCCGGCACTGGACATTGATAATGGGAAGGGTTGTGCATATGTGGGGGCAGGGAATATGTGGGAAATCTCCATGCCTTCCATACAATTTTGCTGTGAATCTAACACTATTATTAAAAGATAATAATAAAGTCTGCTTTCAAAAAAGAATAATACCAGTACTAATAACCGCCCCTTAATGATGCTAAGTCCTTGACATATTTCATCAGCA
Source organism: Bos grunniens (assembly GCF_055505025.1). Taxonomy (NCBI): domain Eukaryota; kingdom Metazoa; phylum Chordata; class Mammalia; order Artiodactyla; family Bovidae; genus Bos; species Bos grunniens. Next base: position 34,162,410 of record NC_141187.1, read on the forward strand.
TTGTTTATATTCTATTTTCCCCTTGTTCAGCTTTATCATGTGAATTTTCATAAAAATGAGACTATTGTTGCTCAGTGGCTCATCAGTTCAGGCTGTGATTTCCCTCCCCAAATAATCTTGCTGTGAGAAAAAGTATGGGACATTTTGGGTTGCAAGGAGAAATACAGTTTGCCTCTTTAATTGAACTCTTGAGATTGTAAGGAAATCATCTCTGCCCGTAGCATCTTAATCATTTCCATATGGATGAATTCATTCAATAAACACCTCCCTTTGTATATCTGGATTATCTCTAGAAATAGCTGTTCCTGTTTGGGGGAACATTTGCTGTTTAAGCAGTTCTCAAAAGCATATAAAAGGATCCCCTCCTACACACTCTTCAAACTCGACTTCATTCCCCAGTTTTTCTCACCCACATCTTTTCTAGAAGTGCAGTAAGCTGACTCTGAGGCTTTTAAATTCTGAATTCCAGCTCCTTTTAACTGAGTCATTCCAGAGGTCCAGAGGTCTTCAAACAATTGTCTCCTTTGTCTGGGAAACAATAAGCTTAAGTCAAACCTTTCACTTTCTAATAGCCCTGGGGTTCCCTTGGCTATCTAGGTAGGAGCTCCGTTAGCAAGCCAACAACCTCCTGCCTCCTCAGATAAATAGGAAATCTACAAGTAATTCACAGTTCTTTTGAGTTCTGGAGGAGGAAATGGCAACCCGCTCCAGTGTTCTTGCCTGGAAAATCCCATAGCCAGAGGAACCTGGTGGGCTACAGTTGTAGGGCCATAGTGTAGGGCACGACTGAGCACACACGCAGCCTCACACAACCTTGAGTTCTTACAACTAGGGAGTTATCAGACAACCAAGATACTCTAAAAGTTCTCTATGAGAAAAGCAGCAATTAAAAAATCTGCCCAGACTTCCCTGGTGGTCGAGCAGAGAAGAATCTGCCTGCCAGTGCAGGGGACACGGGTTTGATCCCTGGCCCGGGGAAGATTTCACATGGCTCGGGCCAACTGGGCCCCTGTGCCACAACTACTGAGCCTGTGAGATGCAGCTACTCAAGTCTGAGCGCCCTAGAGCCTATTCTCTGCAACAAAAGAAGCCTGTGCAGGCAAGTAGAGAAAGCCCTCACGCAGCAACGAAAACCATTGCAGCTTTTCTCACAGATGACTTTTAGAGTAACTGCCCACGTTCTGGCTTTCTTTCAAATGATTACTTTAAGTGTGTATTGCACCGCCCCCCCCCCATTACATCTTTAGTTATTTTTATCTCCTTTTTCTCCATTGTTAAAATTTCTGTTGTTAATATTATTATTGCTCTATGGAGAAATATCTCTTTAAACCATCTGATTTTATAAATCAACATTTTGTCAAGTGGTGCGAAAACAGTATAGACCATACTGAATAAATACTTTTATGAGTTCTTCTGTTGAAGGAAGTTAAAACTCAACATTCAGAAAAAATAAGATCATGGAATCCAGTTCCATCATGGCAAATAGATGGGGAAGCGATGGAAACAGTGAGAGATTTTATTTTCTTGGGCTCCAAAATCACTGCAGATGGTGACTACAGCCATGAAATTAAAAGACACTTGCTCCTTGGAAGAAAAGCAACCAACCTAGACAGTGTATTAAAAAGCAGAGACATTACTTTGCCAACAAAGGCCCATCTAGTCAAGGCTATGGTTTTTCCAATAGTCATGTATGGATGTGAGAGTTGGACTATAAAGAAGGCTGAGTGCCAAAGAATTGACGCTTTTGAACTGTGGTGTTGGAGAAGACTCTTGAGAGTCCCTTGGACTGTAAGGAGATCCAACCAGTCCATCCTAAAGGAAATCAGTCCTGAATACCATTGGAAGGACCGATGCTGAAGCTGAAACTCCAAAACTTTGGCCACCTGATGCAAAGAACTGACTCATTTGAAAAGACCCTGATGCTGGGAAAGATCGAAGGCATGAGGAGAAGGGGACAACAGAGGATGAAGTGGTTGGATGGCATCACTGACTCAATGGACATGAGTGTGAGTAAACTCCAGGAGTTGGTGATGGGCAGGGAAGCCTGGTGTGCTGCAGTCCATGGGGTCACAAAGAGTCAGACACAACTGAGCGACTGAACTGTTGCAGGAAGTGGGGGACACTTCTCAGGGCCTGAAAGTGGGCTCTTGTCTGACATTCAGAAATAATTCGTCCTAGGAGACACATGTGCTGACAAAGCAAGAGGCTTTACTGGGAACGGACGCCCAGGTGGAGAGCAAGGAGGGTAAGGGAACCCAGGAGGACTGCTCTGGCAAGAGGCTTACGGTCTTGGATTTTACGATGATGTGATTATTAATAGTTTCTGGGTTGTCTCTGATTAATCATTCTAACTCAGGGTCCTTCCTGGTGGCACATGCATTGCTCAGCCAAGATGATTTCCTGACAGAAGGATTCTAGGAGGTGATAGGACACGTGGCATTTCCTTTTGTCCTCTCCTGAATTCTTCCTGTTGGTGGTGGCTTGTTAGTTCCGTGTTCCTTACCAGGGCCTCCTGTTGTAAAATAACTCACGCATAGGGTTACTGTGATGCCTGGCCAGGGTGGGCAGTTTCAGTCAGTCTTTTTCCCCTCACACTTCCTTCTTGTTGAGCAATTCAAATCTTCTCATCCAATCCTCAAAACATTTTTTACTCACTCTCTTATTCATACAAGGAAACTTCACCCCAGAGAGGTTAAATGACTGTCCCAAGGTCACACATCAACACCACAGAGAAGTTCTGATTTACAGGCTGGGTTAAGAAGGTGGTTAATTATTATCAAGAAAGTGGTTATTCCTAAAGCCGATATACTGCTTAAACAGCTGACTACTACTGCCATCTGCTGGTGACTAGCTGAATTGCTCTTCCTCTAATTGCGCTATGGGCACAAATGATTCTTTTTCTTTTTTAATTAATTTTTATTGGAGTATAGTTGCTTTACAATGTTGTGTTAGTTTCTACTGTAGAGCAAAGTGAATCAGCTGTACATGTACAAATATCCCTCTTTCTTGAATTTCCTTCCCATTTTGGTCACCACAGAGCATCGGGTATTTTCCTGTGCTATAGAGTAGGCTCTCTTTAGTTATTTATTTTATATAGTATCAACAGTGTATCAACAGTGTATATATTCCAATCCCAATCTTCCAATTCCTTCCATTCCCCCAGTTCCTCTTGGTATCCAGACATTTGTTCTCTAGGTCTGTGTCTCTATTTCTTTTTTGCAAATAAGATCATCTATACCATTTTTCTCAGAGAGGGCATGGCAACCTACTCCAGTACTCTTGCCTAGAAGGTCCCATGGATGGAGGAGCCTGGTAAGCTGCAGTCCATGGGGTCGCTAAGAGTTGGGCACGACTGAGCGACTTCACTTTCACTTTTCACTTTCATACATTGGAGAAGGAAATGGCAACCCACTCCAGTATTCTTGCCAGGGACAGAGGAGCCTAGTGGGCTGCTATGGGGCCGCAGAGAGTCGGACATGACTAAAGCGACTTAGCAGCAGCATACCATTTTTCTAGAGTCCACATATATGCATTAATATGTGATATTTGTTTTTCTCTTTCTGACTTACTTTACTCTGTATGACAGTCTCTAGGTCTATCCATGTCTCTGCAAATGACCCGATTTTGTTCCTCTTTATGGTTGAATAATATTTCTTTGTAAACATGTACCACATCTTTATCCATTCATCTGTCAAAGGACATTTAGGTTGCTTCCATGTCCTGGCTATTCTAATAGTGCTGCAGTGGACACTGGGAATTATGTGTCTTTTTGAATTATGGTTTTCTCTGGGCACAAGTGATTCTGACACACACTAGTACCATCTATCATGCTGGCATCTAGAACAATGCCTGACACATAGTAGACACTCAAAATTTGTGAAACGAATTCTGGGAGATTCCAGGAGAATTTTGGTCAATAAAAGTTCTCAAGTTCTGTATTTTAACTCTGCAAATAACCAAATTCAGAAGGAATATGGAGGCTCCTCCACATAAGCCATGGTACTGTCGTAACTGTTCACCCCATCAACTGTGCTACTCCTGTGTTTGTATATGCACTTCTCCTTTCATGGCTTTAACCGAGCTTATTACTTAAGTCTCACTCATGTTTAAATCCAGCTCTACCATTTATACTGTATAGATTTCAGAAAGAATCTAGTTTTAGCACTGAAAAGAACTTGAGCAGTCCTGACTAGTTTTTAAGTCCTGTTTGGAAAGATGGTGATAAAAGAATGTTTCATAGGCAAATAAGTTTCAGAAACGATGCAAATAAATGAAGTTTCATTGGTTCCCTCACTGTAGAACTTCTCAGAGTAATTAATATGCTACTGTGCCTGACAGCTTTCTAAAAGAGGGAATATAGAATCCAGCACTTCCCAAGTGTACTTGACTACAGAAGTCTTTCACATTAAGCTCCTGTTAATGTCTCAAGGAATGCTAGTCTTTTGTGGAACTCCATTTGGAAAGTGCCAATATTCCAACTGCAGTTATTACAGATAACAATAACTGAGTGAGAACAATTTGCTTAGTATCACTCAGCAGAGCTAGGACTCTCATTTAAGGGTTCTTTCACAATATCATTCTTGTTCTATGTGATTTCTTGATATGAAAAGCAAATACTAATATCCACTGCCTTCTACAGACTTTATAGTTATAGAGAGGATGGGAACTGACAGTCAGTGAGTGCTGCTAATGTGTTCTTTCTGCCCCCTTCCCACCCCTGCTACAAATGGGCTAAACATTCTAGATCTTATGACTGTTGTGTCATGATTTCATAAATGAGCATTCTTGTTTAACTGAACTGAATTCTTGTTTAAACACATCCTTCTGTAGGACTGGTCAATGAGAATGTACTTTGAGAGATATATCTTGTTGATTTTCAATGTATCAATCAGATTGGCCTTTTTTATTTTCTAGAAAGTTATATCATTTCCTGCCCTAGACCCTTCATACATCCTGTGTCATTTTCTTTTCCTACTGTTTTACTTCCTTCACTGGGCTTCAAGTGCATAGAATTAGGTTAATCATAACTTCTGGTTGAATATATACCTTCATCATTGATCCATTCACAGCATCGTTTATTTAATAAAATGATGAACATAATCCAACCCAGGGCCAGAATACAACCAGTAACTATATCTACCTTCATGTTCCTTTCTTATCCCATCTTGCTGCCTTTCCCTCAAAGGATAGCTTGATGCTTAATATGAGATTCATCATTTGCTTGCTTTTTTGTTGTTTCTGTTTTGCTTAGATGCACTTGTCACACACACACACACATGCACACACACACACTTTTCTTTTGATTACTGCTTTTTGGGTCACATTCTCTTGCTTCTTTGCCTGAGAAGCTTTGATTACATGCTGGACATTGTGAAGGTTACGTAAGTTAGTGTCTGTATTTTGTTGTCTATCTGGGATCCACTCACATCCCAAGTCGACTGAAACCAAGGGATGCTTTATACAGTGTCAAGCCTGGTTCAGTTGGGCAAGTCCATTGAGGTTGTTTTATTATTTGCTTAGCTTAATTTTCTCCTGAAAAATTTCCATGTTTCCTAAATGAAATTGGTGTGGATTCTACTTTTCCTTCTTGTCTTGTCTAGCTCTAGGTCATAGATCTAAGGTCATTTTATGATGCCTCCAGGCAGATTCAGACATTTCCAGGAATCTTGCCGCTTCTTAATGGACGCTCCAGTCCTTAGACACCCTACATTTAGAAAAAGAATTGTTTGTGTGAAAAAGAATAAATAATTTGGACCAACAAAGTCGGGACAGCTAGAAAGGGAACTAATACAGAGTCAAGCCAAGTCACAGAAGTATATCACTTAAATGCACAAATGACCTCCAATGAGATGGAGCTTATCACAGGCTTCCTGACCCTTTTCCTGATATGCACACACAGAAAATGATTGTGTTTGTCCAGCACTCTGGCATGAACAGATAAGCCAGCTCTCAACAGAAAGGGGTCTTTCTGGGGCCTCCAGCACAACCCCAGGCCCTTACTGGCTGCCCTGAGAGCTAAGGGGATCAAGATGTTAATATACTTAATATCTATTCACTGGCTGATAGTTGAGATTCTCTAGGCTAAGTGTTCTTATAACTTAATAAATACCATTCAAGAAAGAAATGAGATAAAGACCCTTCAGGGCTTCCCTGGTGGCCCAGTGGTTGAGAGTCTACCTGCCAATGCAGGGGACACAGGTTTGATCCCTGCACCAGAAAGATCCCACATGCTGTGGAGCAATTGAGCCTGTGCACCACAACTACTGAATCCACACTGAGCCCCTGCACTCCAACTACTGAAGCCCGCGAGCCCTAGAGCCCGTACTCTGCAACAGGAGCAGCCACCGCAATGAGAAGCCCATGTACCGCAATGAAGAGTAGCCTTTGTTCACTGCAAGTAGACAAAGCCCGCGTACAGCAACAAAGATTCACCAGAGTCAAAAACAAAAACCAAAGAAACAACCGACCATACAATTCCTATGACCCCACAGACTCATAGCCAGCAATTGTTAAGATGTTTAAGACCGAAAAATAGGAGGAAATAGGAAGAAAAAAAAAAAAGATGTTTAAGACCTGTGGCTGTTTCACAGTGAGGCTGAACCAGCATATGTCCCTGACGATTGTATAACCATCATCTTATTATTCATGTCTTGGATACACATACTAATATATACATAGGATTTATATAATACAGTTTACATAGAACACTTCATCATAAACTTTTTTTAAAAGCACCAAAACCTATTATCACACTTTAAAAAATTCACCCTCCTTAGGTAATCTTTGTTTTCCTTAGGTAATCTATTCATTTTGACTAACAAGAGAGGGGAAATGAGAGCTTTTTGTTTTGTTTGATGAAAGGTATATACATCTATTTGGCTTTCCAGGTAGCTCAGTGGTAAAGAACCTGCCCCCCCAAGCAAGAGACATGGGTTCGATCCCTGGGTCAGAAAGATCCTCTGGACAAGGAAATGGCAACCCACTCCAGTATTCTTGCCTTGGAAAATCTGCAGACAGAGAAGCCTGGCGGGCTATAGTCCATGGGGTCACAAAGATTTGGACATGACTGAGGAACTGAACAGCAATACGTCTATTTAGTAAGTGAAAGAACTAATACCTGGTCCTGGGTTCTTAATTATACAATGTAAGTGCACATGTGACAACTGAAGAACACATCTTGAGCATTGTCAGATACATTATTCTGCAGAGCAGAAGAGACCTCCATGGACAACACAGCAAATGGCACTATTGGGACAGGTCCCCAAAGGATAAGTCTTAGATATTCAAGTTTTGCTCAAATATAGCTCAAGTTTTCACAACTCAAAAGGCAAGAGGAAGCTTGGTGAAATTCCTGTGTACAACCATAAAAGTTTGAATTTTTTAAATTCACCTGAAGAAAGCTGAAGTAACATCAGTTTCTTTTTCTTGGAACTAAAAAGGGCACTCCAGTACAAGAAAGATCATGCCCCTGGTTTACTCTTGAAGGGAACTATTTCGTACTTTCCTCTTTAGAATAATAAGCCCTGAAAGAGAGTAGAGAACAACCATGGAATTTTAGAATTACAGTGAACAGCCATTCAACTGCAGCAAAACCAGCTGATGGTTGAATAAGATTTTAAAATGAAAGTCTTTCATTAGATTAAACATACATATATGTGGACTTCCCAGATGGTGTAGTGGTAAAGAACCCACCGGCCAAGCAACAGATGTGGATTTGAGCCCTGGGTTAGGAAGATCCCCTGGAGAAGGAAATGGCAATCCTCTCCAGTATTCTTGCCTGGAAAATTCCATGGTCGGAGGAGCCTGGCAGGGTCCATTGGGTCACAAAGAGTTGGACATGACTGAGGGACTGAGTATACACACACACACATTTATAGTTTAAACGTCCTGTTCCAAATATATATATATGTAACCTCAAGGAAATAAAAATAACTGAAACAATTTAACCATGGAACTACAGTGCCCTTGACTAAGATAACAAATACAGAGGATGGAAGTCTTAATTCAAATATATATATACAAATATATATATATGTATATATGTGTGTATATAAATATATATATATGTGTGTGTATATATATATATATATATATATACACACTGAAGCGACAGCATGAGAAATATGGGTTGAATTTAAGGAAGATCTTACTGACACCTAAGTTTGTTACTTACTGGAAGAAGAAATAGGAAACGATAATTTCCTTCTCTGAAGATCTCATATTTTTAATTTATTAACTGCAACCACAATAGACAATATTCAAGAAATAGAAAATACTTATAATTGTCTACATTCTCATAGTGCTATATTTCTAACAAAGTAACTGTCACTACTTTTGGTGTATCTATGGCTACTCCTTTTGGAATATGTGCCCTTTTTACACATATTCTGTTGTTACATAGCTGTTGCTATACCACAATGAGACTTCATATTTTACAATTTTCTTTTCTTTTTTGGCTGCACCTTGCCGCATGTGAGATCTTAATTCCCCCAATAAAGGATCGAACCTGTGCCCATGCAGTGAAGGTGCTAAGTCTTAGCCACTGGATTGCCGGGGAAGTCCCTACAATTTTTTTTACTAATTCAACATTCTCCAAGCATTTTTTGGATATTGCTTTGGGCTCCATAATTGTTCTAAAAGTTATCATTCCACAGCGGAGATACCCTGTGACTTCCTTCAACATTGCGTTATTGTCATTTCTCATTTCCTTTCAGTACGAATCACACTGCAGTGGACATGTTCACGCAGATCACTTTTCTTCATGTTTGAATAAGTTTCTCAGGATAAAATCCCAGAAGTTTGGATCAGAAGCTAGGAACTCTTTTTGTGGCTTCCCAAATTGCTTTCCAGAAATGTATCATTTTTATTGCTGTCAGCGGTGCCCGAGAATGCCAGTTTTACTGAAACTCTACTGGCATTGAATATCCCAGCTTTTTAGATTTTCCCTTTAATTCAACAGGCAGTAACGGTTCTCTCACTCGTGGCTTTTCTTTTTTCCAGCCATAGGATAACATAGTAATTAGCATCGTATCTAATTTACCTCTTGACCAGTCCACTAAATGGAATGTTTGGCAAACTCCTTAAAGTGATCTAATTTACAACAGGTGATGACTCCCATTCGGAATGTTATTCAATAATTCCATTATTTTGATGTCTAAATGGAAAAGCCTGTCTTTTCCAAATGCTAGTTTATAGTCCATGGTTTTACAGCTTGATTTAAACTTTGTTGGTATTAATAGTTTGAAGTGTTTGAAACTTAAGAAGGAATTGGGGGAGAAATATTCACAGGCAAAAATATTTAGGAGAAATTTGACTTGAAATATGTACAACTCTATCCACAGCTCCACACATAGTTAACAAGCTTTCTAACTGGTAGGAATTATCCCAGCCATGAAAGAGATCAACTAGTGCTCAGGACTGACTCTCAGCTACAGTAAGGCGATGAGAATCACTTCTAAAAATCAAAATGTGAAAAGTAAAGTATTTCTTCAGTCCATTAATTTTTCCTGCCCTGAAACATACTTGCTCTAATTAGTTCGATATCAACCCACAGTTACTTAGCGCCTACTGAATTCTCAGTACCATATACTCTGATCCACAAAGGCTGCTGAGATGAATGAGGAATGATCTCCTCAAGGCACACACTGCTTTATATGATAGATCAGGGAATATTTTCAGATGACAGATATTTCAAGAATTATCTCCAAGACTGCAAAATAACATGTTGCATCTGGAAGGCTGTGAGACTCGGGGGGCAACAGACTCTAAGGCATGTTTGTCTTGGATCCCATCCAAGAAAGCATCAGACATTTTTTTAACGCCGCAGAATTCTGCACAATGGGCCTGACAAGCATCTATGCTAGTAAGCGAAGAAATTTTCTGTGGTTTGGAGCTTTAGAAAGATCCCAAATTCTCATCATGGTGCTCTGGGTGCAAACGAAGGGAGGGTAAACTTGAACATAATTAAGATTTAGTTAGTAGAAAAAACAATAATATCGAATCCTTTTGGAGAAATATTTTGTAAACAAAGAGATAATCTAAGACTGGTGGAAGGTTGAAGAGATCAGTCAAGTATGGCTCATGAACCAAATCCAGCTTGTTGTTTGTTTTTGTAAATAAAGTTTTATTGGAAAGAAATGCATTTTTAAAACTGATGTGGTCTTATCTACAGATGGGCCATATGACACTTTCCTGAAGCACAGCCTGGGCTTGTGTGTTTACAAATAAAAGATCAACAGCCTTTCTTAAGTAATGCTCTGTCTTAGCAGAATATATATTTTCAAATGTTGCTTCATAGTGTGTATTGATTTCAACAGTTTAAAATTCTATGCTTTTAATGAATATTGGAAAATACCTGGCTAGCACTAAAAAAGGTAATAGCTGTCACCAGGTTTTCTGAACACAGTGTATCAATAGCCAACTGATACTGATAAACCAGTCCTAGTCACACACCCAAATCACACCTGGTTGAAAGATTGGTTAGTCAAGCACATTGGTTACTGTCCATTGTTGGAGTTCATGCTTATGGGATCTTTATAAAAGACTGGGCTTGTCCCCACTTCCAGTGAGCATGTAGGTTCCTGGAAGACATGGTATAATATTCAGAGGGAATAAACATGATGATAATAATATTCTACAGGCTGGAGTGGGTTGGAGGCAATGTTAATGATAATCAAATGTGGGTATGAGCTAAAATTTGTTAAGTGCCTACCCTGTATCTTTAAGTACTAGGTCAGGTACTTGATATGTACTCACTCTTGAAACTTTCCTAAGAGGAACATGGAAAACATTTTATCCCAGCTTTGAAAATATAGACACTAAGTCTCAGAGCAACTAAACAACTTTATCAAGCTCACATAGTCAATAAATAGTAATGCTAGCATTCTGGAGGATATTAAACCATGTCCTCCAGAAGAACTATACACACAAGGTCTTAATGACCCAGATAACCACAACCGTGTGATCACTCACCTAGAGCCAGACATCTTGGAGTATGAAGTCAAGTGGGCCTTAAAAAGCACTACTATGAACAAAGCTAGGTGAGGTGATGGAATTCCAGCTGAGCTATTTAAAATCCTAAAAGAGGATGCTGTTAAAGTGCTGCATTCAATACGCCAGCAAATTTAGAAAACTCAGCAGCGGCCACAGGACTAGAAAAGGTCAGTTTTCATTCTAATCCCAAAGCAGGACAACGCCAAAGAATGCTCAAACTACTGCACAATTGCACTCATTTCACATGCTAGCAAGGTAATGCTCAAAATCCTTCAAGCTAGGCTTCAACAGTACATGAGCCAAGAACTTCCAGATGTACAAGCTGAGTTTAGAAAAGGCAGAGGAGCCAGAGATCAAATTGCCAACATCTGCTGGATAATAGAAAAAGCAAAGGAACTGCAGCAAAACATCTGCTCCATTGATTACACCAAAGCCTTTGATTGTATGGATTACAACAAACTGTGGAAAATTCTTCAAGAGATGGGAATACCAGGCCACCTGACCTGCCTCCTGAGAAACCTGTATACAGGTCAAGAAGCAACAGTTGGAACTGGACATGGAACAATGGACTGGTTCAAAATTGGGAAAGGGGTACATCAAGGCTGTATATTGTCACCTGCTTATTTAAGTTACATGCAGAGTATATCATGCCAAATGCTGGGCTGGATGAATCACTGGCTGGAATCAATCAGCTGCCAGGAGAAATATCAATAACCTCAGATATGCAAATGACATCACACTATCGACAGAAAACAAAGAGGAACTAAAGAGCTGCTTGATGGAGGTGAAAGAGGAGAGTGAAAAAGCCGACTTAAAACTCAGCATTCAAAAAACAAAGATCATGGCATACGGTCCCATCACTTCATAGCAGATAGATGGGGAAACAATGTAAACAGTGACAGACTTTATTTTCTTGGGCTTCAAAATCACTGCAGATGGTGATTGCAGCGATGAAATTAAAAGACGCTTGCTCCTCAGAAGAAAAGCTAGGCACCGTTTTAAAAAGCAGAGACATTACTTTGATGACAGAGTTCAGTATAGTCAAAGCTATGGTTTTTCCAGTAGTCATCTGCAGATATGAGAGCTGGACCATAAAGAAGGCTGAGTGCTGCAGAATTGATGTTTTTGAACTGTGGTGCTGTATAAGACTATCTAGAGTCCCTTGGACAGCAAGGAGATCAAACCAGTTAATCCTAAAGGAAATCAACTCTGAATATTCATTGGAAGGACTGACTGAAGCTGAAGCTCCAGTAGTTTGGCCACCCAATGGGAAGAGCCAACTCATTGGAAAAGACCTTGATGCTAGGAAAGATTGAAGGCAGGAGGAGAAGGGGACGAGAGAGGATGAGATGGTTGGATGGCATCACCAATTCAATGGACATGAGTTTGAGCAAATTCTGGGGGATAGTGAAGGATAGGGAAGCCTGGTCTGTTGCAATCAATGGTGATCACAAAGAGTCAGACAAGACTGAGCGACTGAACAACAAAAGCATTCAAACTCAGAACACTTGACTCCAGAGTTATTAATAATATTCTCTTGTTCATTCCATGGGCTTCCCGTGTGGCTTAGATGGTAAAGAATCTGCCTGCAGTTCAGGAGACCTGGGTTTGATCCCTGGGTCAGGAAGATCCTCTGGAGAAGGGAATGGCTACCCCCTCCAGTATTCTTGCCTGGGAAATCCCATGAACAGAGAGGAGCCTGGTGAGTTATAGTCCATGTGGTTGTAAAGAGTCAGACATGACTGAGTGACACATACTTTCATTCCATCCTGTTCAAGAAAAACCACTTGGAAGACATGTGTCAAGTGTGCTCAGAGGGAAGGTCAATTGATTGAGGACACCGTATCAAGTGGGTCTAGTTACCTTCCCCATAAGCATTTTTGCTGTAGACATCTTTGCCCCAAGCATTTTTGCTGCAAACATTTCAGCCATGTAACTAATTTGCCAGAGGGAAATTTTGCCATAAAAGATTAAATAAGTGATTAACAGTTTGGTTTGACAGTTTGGTTTCAGCTAGTTGAAATGCATTAGCACCTCTTCAATTAGTGATGTAACTGACAGCTTTATTGAACAGGCAGATGTTAATGGTTTGCCCTCCAAAATTTGTTCATTTTGAAACACTATTTTGGGGGAGAAAGAAGCTGAGAACCTCAAAAGTGCAAAACCACATTTCTCATAAAACTTTGGAACTCCTCTCAATGGACATGGGACAATATACGAAGAACAAACAATAATGTAGCTACTTTCACTACGCAATACAAATCTCAGTTAGATATGCATCCAAGTGTTTGGAAACTTACACCTCTCTTAAAGAAGAAAGAAATTTTAGTGAAAATGAAAATGGACAGTTCAGAATGAGAGAAAATTCAACCAGCCATATATATATATTTTTTATATATATAATATATATATATTTGATATATATATAGAATATATATATATATGATAATTACTCTGGATAAAAGACTTGGAAGACAAATGCTTAGGAATAACCCACAAAATAAAATCAGTTATTTGTATGGTATTGCCATGAATCAACACACATATTAAATGTATTCAAATGTCTTATATTTGAATAAAGTCTTTTAAATTTTGTTATTCATTTTTCATGTTTCATTATGTCCTTTTTAATGCCCTTCTATTTTTTATTTTAACTTTTGCGACAAAACTGCCTCATGGCCAGTGTTATGCAGCAAAAATCCTTGCAGCAAAGATGTCTACAATGAAGATGCTTACACCCAAAATACCAGACACTATCTTGAGCATTTGGGATTGTTTGATGTTATTTGGGCTACTCCTATGTTTGATCCCTGGGTCGGGGAAGATCCCCTGGAGAAGTGAATGGCAACTCACTCTAGTATTCTTGCCTGGAGAATTCCATGGAGAGAGGAGCCTGGCAGGCTACAGTCCATGGGGTCACAAAGAGTCGGACATGACTGAGCGACTTCCACTTTTACTTTTACTGTGTTCTTAAGTTACCTGGGGTTACCAACCAGTGAATAAAGTAAGCCAATAAATATGGTGAATTTTAATTGTATTTGATTTTCTCTAATGGAAACTTGAGGCAATGAAGAACACAGGAGGAAATTAGAATGCTCTCATTTTAAACATGAACATTTTCTTTTAATCAAAAATACATAATAGTGAGATGTAGATGTGTGTAGCACTGGCATTAGAAAGCATGTGAAAATGAGAGTTGAGTTCCATGGGTTCATTCATTTTAAAAACTTGATAGGCATACTATTTTACATGACTAATTTACTTATTAGAGCTGTCATATCTAAATTATATCTCTCTTGCCTGACTCTCTGGCTTCTGTAGCTTTCGCCACTTAGATCCTCTTTTTCTTTTTGTTGTTTATCATCTACTGCTGGCAGCTGTCAAATCATGCTGGCTGGAAGCCAAATTATTGTGCACACAGCGACACATGGCCCAGCCACGTTTACAGAGAAAGCTGGTGGGTTCTTTAATGTATTGTTGGGGCATAATTATGAAGTGGCAGCAACTGTTCTTCAGTGGAAGGTCAGGACAATTTGTCTAACAAAGCCATTTGTCAAGCTCCACCCAGTGAAGCATTTGTGGTCATCCAAGAGTAAGCAGTGGGAGGTGGGACTTGGCAGAAGTGACACCTAAAAAACTTTGAACAGCTATCAATTCTCCGCAGAAGTAAAGAAACAAGAGTCATTGCTCTCAGACACATAAAGGAAAACTACCTTGTGTTCAACCATCTTCTCTTCCTCATCACAGAAGCTGGGCTTCAGCAGGAAAGCGGCTTGGGCTCACCCAGTATTCAAATACTAGACTCAGTGCAATATGTCACCTCTCTGAGAGCCAACGTTCCCATCTGTGAAAGAAGGACGATGTATCAACCCTGCAGGGTAGGTACTGAGATTAAATGGCATAAAAAATAAAGCTCTGACACATGATACTCAGCAGATGACAGCTCCTTCTTCCACTCACTCTTATGCTCCTGAAGCGTTTTTAGCCACTTGTGACGACAGCAGAAAGACACCAAGTCTTTCTCCTCCCTGCTGCCCTGAGTCCTTGTAGTGTCGATGCAGGGTTAAGTTCAATTTAAAAGCTTTCCTCCCTCCCTCCCTTCTTCCTTCCGTCCTTTTTCTCTTTCTCCACCCACTTCCTCTCATCCTTCCTTTATCCATCATTCCATCCAATTTTTATTGCTTTTCAAAAGTTACATTTATCCAATTACAATGTACATATTTATTGCAGACAACGCAGATAAGCAAAAGAAGAATATACAATTTCCAAAGCCACATGGGGTAGCTCCGCTTCAAGTGTGTGTGTGTGTGTGTGTGTGTGCGTGTGTGTCTAAATCAGTACCTCTCAACTTCTTGGCTGTATATTAGGATCACCCGGGGAGTTTTGAAGTAGATGCTCTGGGATCCCCACCCAGAGATTCTGAATTAATCAGACTGAAGTGGGGTCTGGTCACCGGATGTTTTTGAAAGTTTCCCCAGTGATTATTCTATGCAACTAGTATCTGCCCTAGACTTCTTTTCCACACTCACATAACATATTTCACAAAATAAGCTCAGAGCCCAATAATTCCCCTTAATATACCATGAAGATCTTCCTATGCAGATAATGTACTTCCATATAAACATTTTTTAAAAAATCAGAAGTTATACATCGTGAATTTAATCAAAAAAGAAACTACTGATACAGAACTAAAGATATTAGAAATATGCATAGAGTAAAATAGTGAGTATAAAAGTCAGCTAAATCCATAAATGTTTCCAGTTAAGCATCTGTAAAGGAATTTTTCACCTCTTTTCTTTCACACTGATACACATTTATGACTTGTTGATGCTGGCAAAAATCAGAGAAACCAATATTAGTTGAGTTTTATAAACTATGTGAAATTAATTTCAACCACAGCATTCTATGTGAATGTACAACCCTGATGTCATGGATGTTTTATATCAGATCAGAAATACGATGGTTTTTTATTTTTAACAGTTATGATATATTAGATTATTAGTAATTATAATATTTTGCTTACCTAATGCCTCGGTGAACAAAATATTAATATTTATTATTTACCTTAAAAATGTTTAGAAGACTTCAACATAAGAACCACACACATTTAAACGTTTTCTTGTAAAACACAATCTCAGGGAAATTAATGGCATTTGCTGTTTGTTGATTCTGGTAATGACTGTCATTTTTCTACATAGGAATACAAGGTATATTCTTATGCAATATGAAGAATTGCTTAAGGGCAAAGAGTTCTTAAATAGCATTAGACATTTCAGAGAGGGAATTTCACATATTTTTCAAATTTGCTGTGAGGTAGACTATTATGTTTCACTGACGGTTTCATGATATAGCTTTAAAAATTTTTTTTGAATAGATGTCTTTCTGGGAATCATTTATTTCAAGCGATTTTGGATAACAAAATATTCTTTAATACACAAAGCCTCTCAATGCAACTGCAATAAATATTACCAGTATGTTCTGGAACTAACATAAGATGATAAGTCTCATTTCCACAGTCCTTTCCACTGTTTTAAAAAAATCTTAGCATTTGCACTGCACTCAATTTCTGTATGGACGGATAGACTTGACATTTTAAAAATCAAAACCAATACAATATTGTAAAGTAATTAACCTCCAATTAAAATAAATAAATTTATATTTAAAAAATAAATAAAAATCATTGCTTAAAATTAGTTTAAATCAATTATTATATAATCTTCTAACTGCTTTTCAGTAATGACTTTAAGAGGCAACAACACAAAAGCCAAGCGAGATATATTCTTTTTCTGTCTGTAAACTATTAGTGAACATAAGAATTCAGTTAAAACCTCACATTCTCTGGCAAGTCTTTCATTAGGAAGTCTCTACCTTAGCAGAGTATAATAAATTATTCCTTTCTCCAGGTCATTTTATCTTATACTTATGTCTATAACTGTGTGATACAGTTCTGTTACTGAATTATTGCATCATCACTTTCCCCACTAGAATTGTGAGCTTCTTGTGAGACCATGTTTCTATGTGAGACCAAGTCTAATTCATTCACTTCCCCCACCTGCTCCTAGCAGAATGTCTGGCAAGTATTAAGTATTCAATAAATGTCTTTGAATGAATGCATAAATGAATTTTAAAAAGACTGCCTTTTATTTAAAGCACGTTTTTTCCTGAAGAGTGCTTTATATAAATATTATTTATCTTGATCCATGTGAGAATCCAAAGAAGTAATCATTATCATCCCTAAGAGATGTTAAGTGAATTTGCCAAGGTCAAGTAGCTACTAGGACAGAAACTCAAGGACCACTTCTTGAGCTCCCACCCTAAATACATTAAGATGTTATCCACGAGCTGTCTTCCACTTTCGAGTAGAATGAAATAGGTCACAGCTGCACAATGTTTCCGTGCAGCATCAGAAAACCTGAAAAAATGACAAAAGCATGCCTTTTTAGATACCAGACCAGATGATTGGGTTTAGCCTGTACAGTGGGTCTCTGCTGGAGGAAAGAGAAACCAGTGAAGTTTTGTGCACAGCTGGCATGACAGGTTGAAAATTTGAGGAGCAGCAATGTGGCTGGTTTCCCCAAGAGACATCCGTTGAGTCTGGGGTTGTGTGAAGGAAGCAGGGAGGCTGGGTTTGGACCAGCAGAATGAAGTCACCTACGTTCCACATATCTAGGAGGCAAACTCCTGCTGGAGGGAGGGAGCCCATCTTAACTATAGAGTTGGTCTCCCCCTCAATATATCTTCTACACTTGCAGCTTTCAAGAGAAGGAGGCTAAACAGATGAGCTCAGAATTTCCAAAGAGCAGAGCAGAATGAACTGCTCTGTTTCAGGGCTAAGGAGATAAAGACTGCCAGGCTTTTAATCAAAAGCCATGTAGGAACATGTCTAAGGACAGGGGATGAGCCACCGCAGACCTAGCCTTTGTGTGAGTGTGTGGAGAGAGAAAGAGAAAGAGAGAGAGAGAGAGACTTATCATAGGAATTGGCTTATACAATTATGGGGGCAAAGAAGATCCCTGGGCAGCCATCTGCAAGCTGGAGAACCAACCAGTGGTGTGATTCAGTCTGAGTTCAGAGATCTGAAAACCAAGGGAGCTGATGGTACAAGTATCAGTCTGAATCCCAAGGGTTCAAGAATTAGGGGATAGGGGTTAATGGGACAAGTCCTGGTCCAAGTCTGAAGGTCCAGGAGCCAGGATTGCCAGTGTCTGAGGGCAGGACAAAAGGGATGTCCAAGCTCAAGCAAAGACAGCAAATTCATCCTTCCTCCACGCTTTGCTCTACTCAGACCCCCAACAAATTGGATAAGGCTCATCTGCACTGGTGAGAATGATCTTCTTTACTCAGTCTACCAACTCAAATGCTAACCTCTTCCAGAAATACCCTCACAGACATGTCCAGTAATAATGCTTTACCAGCCATCTGGAAATTCCTTAGCCCAATCAAGTTGTCACATAAACTAACCTCACGGTGGGTTGACTTCTTATCTCTCCATACTTCCTCTTAATCTTTTCTTTAACTAGTGGGTTCTAGAAGAAGGACAGAACAATTTGGCTTCCTCCATGCTCCCCAAGGCCATAACCACTTAGAGATTCTGCATCAGTTAGGGTATTTTTAGTTGCAAGTAATAGAAATTCAAACTGGATCACACAACAATGGTAACATATTCCTTAAGGTGTGGCCCAATCAGAGTTACAGTTCTCTAATTTTTCTCAGTTTTCCCTTCTTGGTGTGTTGGATTGATTCTGAGGCTAGCATGTTATATGTTGGCAAAGTAACAATAAAATCATAACTTTACATCCTACACTACAAAGAAAGAAAGAAATGTGTTTCAGAAATACCAGTAATAGTTCTGAGGTTGGCTATAGGCCAAGACCAAGGCTAAGACCATCTCTGATCTAATCAATGTAGTCAGTACAAAAGAATGTCCTCTTTGGGCCAGTACCTGTCATTTGTTCCAGCCCTGAAGAAAGATATTTGAAGGTAATGATGGATCTCCAGTGGACGTGGGGACTGTTGCAAAAGGTTCAGTGGGGCATGGATATTGGGGGTCAGCCAACAGGTGTCACACAGAAACACACACCTCAGCTAGCAGCAACTAAAAGCTTAACCAAAAGAATGAGCATAAATCATTTACAGAGTATGTTAGAGCAAGATATTCATACTAAAGACAAAAACTGTGTTAAGTTGCAAAACTATAGTTTAGTGGACCAAAGAGGATAAATAATATATAACATTGTGATGGGTTTTCTTTCATCTTTCCTATTGAAGGACTTGTATAAAAAAGAGCACTGGCTTTCCTTTGCACTTCAAGGATTATGCTTTTGAGCACTGTACTTGTACTCTCAAGTATAATCGTATTACATCAGATCTTAAATCAATACTTCAACATCTTTGTTAATGTTCTAAGAATGTTCCATGCTCATGACTGTATAAGCATTACTGAACTTGGCATTCTGCTCATGTTGCCTTCATTGTTAGATTAATGCTTATGTAAAAACACTGCTATAATTACAATGATGGCGGTTGGCAGACACCCTCTGTGAGCATAAAAGGAAAATTAGAGCACCAAGAAAATGTGTGGTAAAGAGGAGAGGGGTTGGCTGAGCAGGGGGTGATAAGTTCTCCAAGTTAAAGCTCATTGAATATAAAAGTTGGATTTATATACTGAGCTGGAAAAGATCTCAAGAAGTCATCTGGTCCCCAACTTTTAGGCAGCAGCACACATTAAAATGATTCAAGGCTAAGAGTTAATTGTATTCTGTGCAGCATTTTTTTTTTTCCCTTAAAAATTGAAGAAACAGTAGGGGAAAGAAAAGTTAATTAATTCTTAATTCAAAGCTTATTGTATTTTGTAGTTCTGAAATATTTGAGAGAAGATTTTAAAATTCCAAATCCCTGCCAGATAGAAAGAAGATATTTCAAAATAAATATTTTACTCTTTGCTCTGCCGGTGTGATATGAGGCAGCAATTCCTTTATTACCACAAAAAGCCTAAGGGAAGACTTTGGAACTAGGATTGAACTAGCAAATTCTGCTTTTCTGAGACTGTTGAGGGACAGTTTGTTCTTTAATTTCCCCCAGGGATAATTAAGTACACAGTCCAACCAAAATGCTAAAAAAATATGTTAATTATATTTGTAAGAAACTCTCACATATTTCATGAAAGTATATTATTCTTTTCTTCATATCCTATTGATTTATATGTAATTTAAATTATGATAGCAACATAATTTTGTATAACACTTTTCTTCAACAACTCAATTTCCACGTCTAAAAGTTTAGCCCCAAGATATAATCATAGATGTGAGAAAACACTTAGATACAAATGTTAATTACAACATAATACCTAAGAGCCAAAATTGAAAACCACTATAATACCCAAAAACAGAAAGTGGTCAAATAAATTATGGCGCTTCTGTACAACAAAATATTACATAAGCCAGAGGGGTGGGATGGGGAGTGAGATGGGAGGGAGGTTCAAAAGGGAGGGGATATACGTATACCTATGGCTGATTCATGTTGAGGTTTGACAGAAAACAACAAAATTCTGTAAAGCAATTATCCTTCAATAAAAAATAAATTAAAAAGAAAAAAAATTATGTCATGAAGTATCAATGTTATGGGAAAATGTTTGTGACATATATCATTGTGAAAAACTCCAAGTGTGTATAGTATCATCCCATTTTAAAAACAAACAATATGATCTAAAGGAAATATACCAAAATATTAATAAAAAGATAAAGCTGAGTAGTAGGGCTTCCCTAGTAGCTCAGTTGGTAAAGACTCCACCTGCAAGGCAGGAATTCACCTGCAATGCGGAAGACTCAGGTTCGATTCCTGGGTCTGGAAGATCCCCTGGATAAGGAAATGGCAACCCACTCCAGTATTCTTGCCTGAAAAATCTCATGGACAGAGGAGTCTGGCAGACTATAGTCCATGGGGTCACAAGAGTCAGACACGATTTAGCAACTAAACCACAAAGCTGAGTGGTAGTTACACAGGTAATTGCTACTATTTTCTTTGTGCTCTATTATATTTTCTATAGTGAATATATGTCACTTGGATAGCTAGGGGGAAAACCCATAAGAGCCCTCCTACACTGTTGGTGGGAATGTAAACTGGTATAGCTACTATGGAGAATAGTATGGAGGTTCCTTTAAAAACTAAAAATAGATGATCATCACATGATTCAACAATCCTACTCCTGGACATTCATCGGGAAAAGAGGAAAACTCTAATTCGAAAAGATCCATGCACCCCGATGATCATTGCAGCACTACTGATAATAACCAAGATATGGACACAACCTTAATGTTCATCAAAAAGTGAATGGATAAATATGTGACATGGGTACACGATGGAATATTACTCAGCCATAAGAGAATGAGATCATACCATCTGCAGCAACATGGAAGGACTTACAGATTACAATACTAAGTGAAGTCAGACAGAGAAAGGCAAATATATGATATCACTTATATGTGGAATCGAAAAAAAGATACAAATGAATTTATTTACAAAATAAACTCACAGACATAGAAAACAAACTTATGGTAACCAAAGGGGGAGAGGGGAATAAATTAGGAGTTTGGGATTAACAGTACATAACTACTATGTATAACATAGATAAACAACAAGGACCTACTACTATAAAGCACAGGGAACTATATTCAACACCGTGTAATAACCTATAAGGAAAAGAATCTGAAAATTATATATATATATATAACTAAATCCCTTTGCTGTACAACTGAAACTAACACAACATTCTAAATCAACTATACTTCAACAAGAAATTCAAAACTATTGTTTTTAATGTAATATCTCTTAGTTTAAGTAAGCAAATGTTCAAAACATTCTTTCTATGCATTGTGGTAGTAACACATCATGGTCAACAAAATGGAGTAGCCATCATGGTCAACAAAAGAGTCTGAAATGCAGTACTTGGATGCAATCTCAAAAATGACAGAATGATCTCTGTTCGTGTCCAAGGCAAACCATTCAATATCACGGTCATCCAAGCCTATTCCCCACCAGTAACACTGAAGAAGCTGAAGTTGAATGGTTCTATGAAGACCTACAAGACCTTTTAGAACTAACACCCCAAAAATATGTCATTTTCATTACAGGGGACTGGAATGCAAAAGTAGGAAGTCAGGAAGCACCTGGAATAACCGGCAAATTTGGCCTTGGAATACGGAATGAAGAAGGGCAAAGACTAATAGAGTTTTGCCAAGAGAATGCACTGGTCATAGCAAACACCCTCTTCCAACAACACAAGAGAAGACTCTACACATGGACATCACCAGATGGTCAACACTGAAATCAGGTTGATTATATTCTTTGCAGCCAAAGATGGAGAAGCTCTATACAAACAGCAAAAACAAGACCAGGAGCTGACTGTGGCTCAGATCATGAACTCCTTATTGCCAAATTCAGACTTATATTGAAGAAAGTAGGGAAAACCACGAGACCATTCAGGTATGACCTAAATCAAATCCCTTATGATTATACAGTGGAAGTGAGAAATAGATTCAAGGGATTAGATCTGATAGACAGAGTGCCTGATGAACTATGGACAGAAGTTCGTGACATTGTACAGGAGACAGGGATCAAGACCATCCCCATGGGAAAGAAATGCAAAAAAGTAAAATGGCTGTCTGAGAAGTCCTTACAAATAGCCATGAAAAGAAGAGAAGCGAAAAGCAAAGGAGAAAAGGAAAGATATAAGCATCTGAATGCAGAGTTCCAAAGAATAGCAAGAAGAGGTAAGAAAGCCTTCCTCAGCGATCAATGCAAAGAAATAGAGGAAAACAACAGAATGGGAAAGACTAGAGATCTCTTCAAGAAAATTAGAGATACAAAGGGATCATTTCATGCAAAGATGAGCTCGATAAATGACAGAAATGGTATGGACCTAACAGAAGCAGAAGATATTAAGTAGAGGTGGCAAGAATACACAGGAGAACTGTACAAGAAAGAGCTTCATGACCCAGATAATCATGATGGTGTGATCACTCACCTAGAACCAGACATCCTGGAATGTGAAGTCAAGTGGGCCTTAGAAAGCATCACTATGAACAAAGCTAGTGGAGATGATGGAATTCCAGTGGAGCTATTTCAAATCCTAAAAGATAATGCTGTGAAAGTGCTGCACTCAATATGCCAGCAAATTTGGAAAACTCAGCAGTGGCCACAGGACTGGAAAAGGTCAGTTTTCATTCCAATCCCAAAGCAAGGCAATGCCAAAGAATGCTCAAACTACCGCACAATTGCACTCATCTCACACGCTAGTAAAGTAATGCTCAAAATTCTCCAAGCCAGGCTTCAGCAATATGTGAACCATGAACTTCCAGATGTTCAAGCTGGTTTTAGAAAAGGCAGAGGAACCAGAGATCAAATTGCCAACATCCGCTGGATCATCGAAAAAGCGAGAGTTCCAGAAAAACATCTATTTCTGCTTTATTGACTATGCCAAAGCCTTTGACTGTGTGGATCACAATAAACTGTGGAAAATTCTGAAAGAGATGGGAATACCAGACCACCTGACCTGCCTCTTGAGAAACCTATATGCAAGTCAGGAAGCAACAGTTAGAACTGGACATGGAACAAAAGACTGGTTCCAAATAGGAAAAGGAGTACATCAAGGCTGTATATTGTCACCCTGCTTATTTAACTTCTATGCAGAGTACATCATGAGAAATGCTGGGCTGGAAGAAGCACAAGCTAGAATCAAGATTGTTGGGAGAAATGTCAATAACCTCAGATATGCAGATGACACCACCCTTATGGCAGAAAGTGAAGAGGAACTAAAAAGCCTCTTGATGAAAGTGAAAGAGGACAGTGAAAAAGTTGGCTTAAAGCTCAACATTTAGAAAACTAAGATCGTGGCATCTGGTCCCATCACTTCATGGGAAATAGATGGGGAAACAGTGGAAACAGTGGCTGACTTTATTTTTTGGGGCTCCAAAATCACTGCAGATGGTGATTGCAGCCATGAAATTAAAAGACGCTTACTCCTTGGAAGGAAAGTTATGACCAACCTACATAGCATATTAAAAAGCAGAGATATTACTTTGCCAACAAAGGTCCATCTACTCAAGGCTATGGTTTTTCCAGTGTTCATGTATGGATGTGAGAGTTGGACTGTGAAGAAAACTGAGCACCAAAGAATTGATGCTTTTGAACTGTGGTGCTGGAGAAGACTCTTGCGAGTCCCTTGGACTGCAAGGAGATCCAACCAGTCCATCCTAAAGGAAATCAGTCCTGAGTATTCATTGGAAAGACTCATGTTGAAGCTGAAACTCCAATACTTTGGCCACCTGATGAGAAGAGCTGACTCATTTGAAAAGACCCTGATGCTAGGAAAAATTGAAGGTGGGAGAAGAAGGGGACAACAGAGGATGAGATGGTTGGATGGCATCACCGACTCAGTGGACATGAGTTTAAGTAAACTCCAGGAGTTGATGATGGACAGTGAGGTCTGGCGTGCTGCAGTCCATGGGGTCGCAAAGAGTCGGACACAATTGAGCGACTGAACTGAAGTGGACTGCAAGGAGATCCAATCAGTCAATCCTAAAGATCAGTCCTGGGTGTTCATTGGACGGACTGATGCTAAAGCTGAAACTCCAATACTTTGGCCACCTCATGTGAAGAGTTGACTCATTGGAAAAGACCCTGATGCTGGGAAGGATTGGGGGCAGGAGGAGAAGGGGATGACAGAGGATGAGATGGCTAGATGGCATCACTGACTTGATGGCATGAGTTTGAGTGAACTCTGGGAGTTGGTGATGGACAGGAAGGGCTGGCATGCTGTGATTCATGGGGTACAAAGAGTTGTACACGACTGAGCAACTGAACTGAACTGATTCATTGTGGAGGATATACATATGCACGTGTTATTTATATTTCTTGCTCAGTCCACACATACGCTGGGGACGCATTGCCACTATATACATTATCTTGAAATAGTTTCATGCATTGCCACTTAGATTTCTAATTCTTCGTTCTCATATCTTTCCATTTGACTAACACTTTCCATGTGTCAGTAGTGCTTTGAGACTCTTTTACAGTGTTTTTCTATTAGATGTGGTGTTGCCTCATCTTGTAATTCATGCCAGAGAAAGGATATTTTCTACCTAGCTGCTCCTCTACAATATCATGGGCCGTCTTGGCAAGATTCATCAATCTTTACTCTGATTTGAACTCAGGTCATTTGAGATTTCATTGAAAAGAAATTTACCTCTGATATCAAACATCATGTTGACTTTAATAAACAGAGAAGGTTCCTTTTCACAAGGCCATAAATCAATATGACAGTAAACATTCTGCTTCAAGAGACAGGCCTCAAGCAGCCCTCAAGGAGGGCTGTCTCTTGCAAATTAAAAGTATATACTTGTACATTAAGGCCACACTCTTACAACATCTGCACCTGAGTCTACTCTAAATAGACCAGATGAGATTGTAAAGAATGTTGTAGGCTGTCCTAAACAGCTATATAACAGGCTAGCTTATGCTCCAAATTGTTTCAGATATTTTAATTAATTCAGGCCCGCCTACTTGCCTGCCTTCATGAATAATTTAGTCTCAAGTCACCTGGATGGGAGAGTGAGGCAGGCCTTAGCATGGGGATGGGCAGCAGACTAGTAGGAGCAAGGCATCTGTGTCTGGGTGTGGTGATCTCACTAGCAGCCCAGTGCGGGGTCTCAGAGCCAATGAGGGGTGAGGAGAGTACCGACGTGGGGATGTGGCAGTGGCCTCACACAGGCCGGTAGAGCCCTCATGGGTTTAGGAGGTTGTGGCTCAGCTGGTAAAGAATCTGCCTGCAATGCGGGAGACCTGGGCTTGATCCCTGGGTTGGGAAGATTCCTGGAGAAGGGAAAGGCTACCCACTCCAGTATTCTGGCCTGGAGAATTCCATGGACTATACAGTGGCAAAGAGTTGGACATGACTGAGCGACTTCCACTTTCACTTTCCATATGAGTCTGGGGAATTGTGGTCATAGCACCAATGGGAGATTAGTAGTGTAGCAGGGGTACTAGGGGAATAAGTAAATATTGGGTTGGCCAAAAAGTTCGTTTCAGTTTTTCCATAACATTTTACAGAAAACCCAAATGAACTTTTTGGCCAACTCAAAATATAGTATAATGGGAGCCAAGTTTCTCACTGTGGGAGAAGGGAGTTATAAATATGAAAAAGGGAGAAAACTAGAATGAACCTGTGCTATTGGATAGGACTTAGAGTTAGTGTGAATGTATGGTTTTCAAAATACATTTGGCTATACCTAGAAATAAAGATGTCAGTGTGTATTCTATGGATGCACATATATTCCTTAGCTTTGTCACTGAGAGGTCCTAGAAGCTGCAGCAATACCCTGAGACCTTTGAGCACGCTAGTGCCTAGACCTTGGTATTCAAATACCACTCTTCACTAAAATGAACCAGGGCTTCACAGGTAAGTGGCTGACTCCACAGCTGGGGCAGCTGTACAACAAGACTCTGGGACATCTTGTGCCAAAAAGTAAAGAAATGCTCAAAGAATGATGGGGTACATCGAAAGAGACACTAGAGCTATTTAAATGGGGCTTTTACCAGTGAAATCTGGGACAATTTGACCTTCAAAATAAATGATAGTAACAAGTTGTAACCCAAGAGTCCACACTACTATAAATAAGTAAGGAGAGAAAGTTTTCCTTACAGTAGAATTCCGACTAGTAAATAGAAGGAATGTTGGAATTGAAAAATCACCATTTGGCAACCACAGAAGTAATAATGAACTGAGCCAAGAAATGTCAATGAATGGTGAAATAACAGGTAAGAAAACTGATGTTTACATAGCCTCAGAGTATCTTCCTACAAAATATTTTGGCTTCTGCTCATTATATGGACGGGTTTTCTTTGCATGAAAATCAGTAGGGAAAAGTCAGGCATTCCCAAGGAACCAGTCTCATTCTTTGCTGAGAATCCCAGAGTCTCAGCCTGTGTATTTCCACCACTGAGAGTGAATTGCTGGGGATCACCATGGATAATAAAAAAGTGGATTTTATTTAGAAAAGGCAGAGGAACCAGAGATCAATTGCCAACATCCTCTGGATCATCAAAAAAGCAAGAGAGTTCCAGAAAAAACATCTACTTTTGCTTTATTGACTACGCCAAAGCCTTTGACTGTGTGGATCACCACAAACTGTGAAAAATTCTTCAAGAGATGGGAATATCAGACCACCTGACCTGCCTCTTGAGAAATTTGTATGCAGGTCAAGAAGCAACAGTTAGAACTGGACATGGAACAATAGATTGGTTCCAAATAGGAAAAGGAGTATGTCAAGGCTGTATATTGTCACCCTGCTTATCTAACTTCTATGCAGAGTACATCATGAGAAATGCTGGGCTGGAAGAAGCACAAGCTGGAATCAAGATTTCTGGGAGAAATATCAATAACCTCAGATATACAGATGACACCACCCTTACGGCAGAAAGCAAAGAACAAAAGAGCCTCTAGATGAAAGTGAAAGAGAAGAGTGAAAAAGTTGGCTTAAAACTCAACATTCAGAAAACTAAGATCATGGCATCTGGTTCCATCACTTCATGGCAAATAGATGGGGAAACAATAGGAACAGTGACAGACTTTATTTTTGGGGGCTCCAAAATCACTGCAGATGGTGATTGTAGCCATAATATTAAAAGATGCTTGCTCCTTGGAAGAAAAGTTATGACCAACCTAGACAGCATATTAAAAAGCAGAGACATTACTTTGCCAACAAAGGTCCATCTAGTCAAAGCTCTGGTTTTTCCAGTAGTCATGTATGGATGTGAGAGTTGGACTATGAAGAAAGCTGAGTGCTGAAAAATTGATGCATTTGAACCACTGGACTATAAGAAGATCCAACCAGTCCATCCTAAAGGAAATCAGTCCTGAATATTCATTGGAAGGACTGATGCTGAAGCTGAAACTCCAATACTTTGGCCACCTGATGTGAAGAACCGACTCATTGCAAAAGACCCTGATGCTGGGAAAGATTGAAGGTGGGAGAAGAAGGGGATGACAGAGGATGAGATGGTTGGATGGCATCACCAATGTGATGGACATGAGTTTGAGCAAGCTCCAGGAGTTGGTGATGGACAGGGAAGCCTGGCATGCTGCAGTCCGTGGGGTCAAAAAGAGTCGGACATGACTGAGCGACTGAATTGAACTGAACTGACGATTGCTACTGCAATGATCCCACTGGAATTTATAGTCATGGCATGAGTGCTGGTAATTCCCATTATCTTAGTCCATTTGGGCTGCTATAACAAAAATACCACAATCTAGGTGGCTTGTGTGGTTTAGTTGCAAAGTCGCGTCTGACTCTTTGGGACTCTTGTAGCCCACCAGGCTCCTCTATCCATGGGATTTCCCAGACGAGAATACAGGAGTGGATTGCCATTTCCTTCACCAGGGGATCTTCCTGACCCAGGGATCAAACTCGTGTCTACTGCATTGCAAAAGGATTCTTTACCATGGCTTATAGACATCAGAAATGTATTTCTCATATTTCTTACAGTTTTAGACACTGGGAGGTCCAGGATCAAGGCACTGACAGATTTGGTGTCTGGTAAGTGCCCACTTCCTCACAGATGACTATCTTTTTGCTGTGTCTTTACATAGTAGAGGGGGCTTCCCAGGTGGCTCAGTGGTAAAGAATCCACATGCCAATGCAGGAGATGCAGGAGACTCGGGTTCAATCCCTGGGCTAGGAAGATCCCCTGGAGGAGGAAATGGCAACCCACTGACTCCAGTATTCTTGCCAGGATAATCCCATGAACTGAGGAGCCTGGTGTGCTAAGGTCCATGAGGTCACAAAGAGTAGGACACAACTGAGCACGTACGCATGCACATTGTTGAGGGGTTGAGAGAGCTCTGTGGGGGTCTCTTTTATAAGCATATTAATCCCAGTCACGAGGGCTCCATCCTCATGATCTAAGCACCTCGCAAAGGCCCCAACTCCTAACACCATCACGTTAGGTATTAAGTTTCAATGGTAAGAATTTTGAGGAGGACACAAATATTCAATCTACAGCACCCATTAAGAGACCATGTATTAAACAATTAAAATTATATTCCAGACCTTAGAGTCTAGCCCAGTCTAAGGGGTTCCAGGGATCTGAGCTGGTCCTTCAGGGTCATGTACCAGTCCTTCAGCAGGTCATTTAGTCTGACAGAAAAGGAATCTCCACAGAGATTAAAACTGGCCTTCAGGAAATACATGAGGTTCTAGAACAGCATGGTCTGATAGAAATATAATACAGGCCTAAATCTGATACACAAGCATAATATGAAATTTCTTAAAAGCCACATTTCAGTATAGCAAAGGGACTCAACTCAGTGCTCTGTGGTGACCTAAATAGGAAGGAAATCTAAAAAAGAGGGGATGTATGAATACATATAATTGATTCACTTAACTGTACAGTAGAAGCTAATACAACATCGTAAAGCAACTATACGCAGATAAAAATTAATTAAAAAAAAGAAATCCTGGGCCTCACCCTTGCCCTCCGTCCCTGCGCCTGTACCACGGAGGCTGTCCCCCCGACCAACCCGGCGCGCAACACATAGGCGACCCCTGTCCGTGCCCCGGCAGGCCCCGCCTTTCCAAATTTAAAGGGGGCGCAGCATTCACGCGTCCCACCCCAGGTGCCCTCTCAAGTCTCCCCGCCAGAGCTGCCCAGCCGCTGAGGAACATGGCGAAGGTGGGGCAGGTCCTGAGCCTCGAGCCGCAGCACGAGCTCAAATTCCGAGGTCCCTTCACCGATGCTGTCACCATCAACCTGAAGCTTGGCAACCCGACAGATCGAAATGTGTGTTTTAAAGTGAAGACCACGGCACCACGTAGGTACTGCGTGAGGCCCAACAGCGGGATCATTGATGCAGGGGCCTCGATTAACGTATCTGTGATGTTACAGCCTTTCGATTATGATCCCAATGAGAAAAGTAAACACATGTTTATGGTTCAGTCTATGTTTGCTCCAATTGACACTTCTGATATGGAAGCAGTATGGAAGGAGGCAAAACCGGAAGACCTTATGGATTCAAAACTTAGATGTGTGTTTGAATTGCCAGCAGAAAATGATAAACCACATGATGTAGAAATAAATAAAATTATACCCACAACTGCATCAAAGACAGAAACACCAAAGGTGTCTAAAGCTCTGAGTTCCTCCTTGGATGACACTGAAGTTAAGAAGGTGATGGAAGACTGTAAGAGGCTGCAGAGCGAAGTCCAGAGGCTGTGGGAGGAGGACAAGCAGTTCAAGGAGGAAGACGGACTTCGGATGAGGAAGACAGTGCAGAGCCACAGTCCCCGCTCCCGCGTCAGCCACGGCTGGGAAGGAGGAGGGCCTGAGCACCGGGCTGCTGGCGCTCGGCGTCCTCTTCTTCATCGTTGGCGTGATCATAGGGAAGACCGTCTTGTAGAGGCAGCATGCGAGACGGGGATTGGATTGATGGGTCCGCCATAGTGTGGCATTTAAATTTATCATAACCATGTGTAAAGAGTAATTAATGTATGATGACATCTCACAGGTCTTGCCTTTAAATTACCCCTCCCCGCTTGTGTGCACCCACGTGCACACATGCACACACACACACAAATAGAACATAATATAACAATCTTTTAGAAAGTTTAAAACACATAGTAAATGATTGGGGCAAAGAGTGAACCTTATTAATGACAAGGGAAACCATGATTAAATGGTAATGGCATCTTGTAAATGTCATTTTAAGCGTCAGTTGCCTGGAAAATCCCATGGAAGGAGGAGCCTGGTAGGCTGCAGTCCATGTGGTCGCTGAGAGTGGGACACGACTGAGCGACTTCACTTTCACTTTTCACTTCCATGCATTGGAGAAGGAAATGGCAACCCACTCCAGTGTTCTTGCCTGGAGAATCCCAGGGACGGGGGAGCCTGGTGGGCTGCTGTCTAAGGGGTCCCACAGAGTCAGACACGACTGAAGCAACTTAGCAGCAGCCTTGGTCCACGTTGCTGGATTTCCTCTCTGCAAACATAACACTCTTCCCTGTCTGTTGGTGCTGGCCTCTGGGAAGCTGGAGCCCACCCTGTCGATGTCCTTCCCCGAGCCACTCACTCAGTGCAGGCAGCCTCTCCATGCTCATCCCAGCCATCAGTTCCTGGGGACTGATGAACAGGGCCTGAAGGCACCAAGAATGGTGCTGTGGCAGCATCGGCTGTGCTCATCAGCAGTGGGGAGTGTGTGTCGCTGATTGACGCAACGTTCTGGAAGTCAAAGTCATTGAATGCTGTTCTCTTCAAGGGACCAAGCTAGATAACTATTGGTTCATGTAGTGAGATTGAATTCAGAGATGAATTCAGAGATTGAATTCAGAGATGTTTAATGCATATTTAACTTACATAATGTGTTTCATCTCATGTCTTCTGTCACAAGATTATAATTAATTCTGTGGCCTAAACCCCACCTGTGCTACTTAACACCGTGGAGTGAAGCTGGCGTTGCTGCCGAAGGTTCCGGGCTCTGTGAGCGCGCACACACACACACTCACACACACACACAGAGGTGTGCTCGTGGGAACGTTGGAGAACAACTACCAGGAAATATCGTCTGTGTAGATAGGTAATAGGCACCATGGGGAGAGGACTCTTAGTAGCGGCAGTCAGCTTGAGGTCACTGTCTAGGGGAAAGAGTAGCATGTCCCTGTGCTGTCTGTCTTTCTCTGCTCCTCACCACCACCCACACTTCAGCACCCATGCCCCAGTTCAGTCCTGACCTTCCCAGGCAGCCCTGACTTGGAATCAGGGCGAGAGAGGCAGGCAGCAGAGGGGCCGGGGAGAGGGAACCAGCTAGGTGGGGCCGGGGCATGGGGGGTGGTGCGGGAGGGGGTTCGAGAGGAACTTTGGATGAGCCGTCAAGTACTGATGGAGAGCTTGACTGTGAATTAATTTTATGCCATAAAAGACCAATCCAATTCTGTTTGACTATGTAGCATCTTTAAAAGAAAAAATAAAATAAAGCCCCCAAGTTAAAAAGAAAGAAAGAAAGAAATCCTGATGTAAACTCTAAAGAGCCTCTCAAATGCAATCTCAAGGAGATTTTAAAGAAGCCCACATTTAAAAAGTCAAAAGAAATAGGTGAAATTAACTACAATAATCTATTTCATTTCACCCAATATATGCCACATATCATCATTTCAACATGTAATCAATATAAAGTTATTAATGAAATATTTATATTTCATGTTTATACTATATATTCACAATCTGGAGATATTTTAAACTGACAGCACATCTTGGTTTGGACTAACCATATTTCAGAGACAGGGAAGCATTTTCTCTTTGACAAATTATTTTCTGATGCCCAACACGTTGTCAGGCTCTCCCCACCCAGCTGAGGATGCGTGGGGCTCTGCGTTCCCTGGCAGACTGGAGGGCACCAGCCTTCCCCATCCATCAGCAGCAGAACAACACACAGGTCCTTTGGAAGGCGGCATTCCAGCTCAGTGCATATTTCAGGGCTGCTGTTGAGATGGTAATCGGAGTTCTTGTCCACAGAGTGGAAGAACAGAATCCACAAACATGCAGACACTCATGGTAGCAAGCGAATAGGATTTATTAAAGAGGAAGAAAGTACAAAGCTCCCAGCATAGACACTGAGAGGGGGTAAAGAGTCCCCTGGACTAGCCATATTTCAAGGTCCAATAGCCACGCCTGCCTACCTTTGTTATTGTTCAGTCACTCAGTCCTGTCCAGTGCTTTGCCAGGCCTCCTGGTCCTTCACTATCTCCTGGAGTTTGTGCAGACTCATGTCCATGGAGTCCATGGGGTCGCAAAGAGTCGGACACAACTGAGCATGTGTGCACTGCAGCTGACCCATTGACTGGGTCTTCAGGCACTGTTCACAGTAGCAATGCAGTTCCTGGCACGTCTCTTCTGGGTAGAGTCAGACTATTTTTTGTGCTCCCTGAAGCAAGATTTTGTGTACCAACAGCAGACTTTGCTGGTGGTCTTTCTTAAGCTCCTTCAAGCAAAGATCGCCTCCTCTAGGACTTCACAGACACACTCACTAGCAGCTCCCTTTAAGGGAACCCACCAAAAATATTCTCTAGGATTGAGAGAAAGCCATCCTTGTGGGTTAGAACATCTCCTATGGGAGTTGGATTTTGGCAAGTCATGAGATGAGCTAAAGTGATTTCAGTGAAGCAGCAGTAGCGAAATCAAACATAATTCAATGATAGAAAAACAAGAGACAGATGAGTGTGGCATGTGAGAAAGAGCTTGTTTGTTATTTTGGAAATAACATCTGGCTTAGGTTCCAAGGGCTCTCATAGACACAGTAGATTTTGTTGCTCCATAAACTTTGGAGCAAAATATTTTATTCTGGGTCCCATGCACCCTTAGAGAGGTTCAGAGATGGGTTTCTGGGGACCTCAGATCCTTTGAAATTATAAGCAAAATGCTGTATTTCCATGTTGGGAGAGACAGATACAGGAACACATTAACTACAGAAGACAGAGAATCATGTTTTACGGGATTTGGAGTCATCAAGTAGAAAGTCAGAGAAAGAATTGTCACTTAATCGAAGCCAGGAGGAAGCTTGGGGCTTCTGAATGAATCCTGTCACTTTCCAGCACAGAGAATCAAATTATTTGGCCAAGCAGGGATTTTTCACCAGGTACTTATTGCCTGAAATACAGAAATACAAGATTTAGGGACTCTAGATGGCCCAAAAACTTAGGAGAAATAAGGTACCCTGAACCACATCAAGTGGGCCTTAGAAAGCATCACTACAAACAAAGCTAGTGGAGGTGATGGAATTCCAGTTGAGTTATTTCAAACCCTAAAAGATGATGCTGTGAAAGTGCTGCACTCAATATGCCAGCAAATTTGGAAAACTCAGCAGTGGCCACAGGACTGGAAAAGGTCAGTTTTCATTCCAATCCCAAAGAAAGGCAATGCCAAAGAATGCTCAAACTACCACACAATTGCACTCATCTCACACACTAGTAAAGTAATGCTTAAAATTCTCCAAGCCGGGCTTCAGCAATACATGAACCGTGAACTTCCAGATGTTCAAGTTGGTTTTAGAAAAGGCAGAGGAACCAGAGACCAAATTGCCAACATCTGCTTGATCATCAAAAAGCAAGAGAGTTCCAGAAAAACATCTATTTCTGCTTTATTGACTATGCCAAAGCCTTTGGCTGTGTGGATCACAATAAACTGTGGAAAATTCTGAAAGAGATGGGAATACCAGACCACCTGACCTGCCTCTTGAGAAACCTATATGCAGGTCAGGAAGCAACAGTTAGAACTGGACATGGAACAAAAGACTGGTTTCAAATAGGAAAAGGAGTATGTCAAGGCTGTATATTGTCACCCTACTTATTTAACTTCTATGCAGAGTACATCATGAGAAATGCTGGGCTGGAAGAAGCACAAGCTGGAATCAAGATTGCTGGGAGAAATATCAATAACCTCTGATATGCAGATGACACCACCCTTATGGCAGAAAGTGAAGAGGAACTAAAAAGCCTCTTGATGAAAGTGAAAGAGGAGAGTGAAAAATTTGGCTTAAAGCTCAACATTCAGAAAACTAAGATCATGGCATCTGGTCCCATCACTTCATGGAAAATAGATGGGGAAACAGTGGAAACAGTGTCAGACTTTATTTTTTGGGGCTTCAAAATCACTGCAGATGTTGACTGCAGCCATGAAATTAAAAGACGCTTACTCCTTGGAATGAAAGTTATGACCAACCTAAACAGCATATTAAAAAGCAGAGATGTTACTTTGTCAACAAAGGTCCATCTAGTCAAGGCTATGGTTTTTCCATTGGTCATGTATGGATGTGAGAGTTGGACTATAAAGAAAGCTGAGCACAGAAGAATTGATGCTTTTGAATTGTGGTGTTGGAGAAGACTCCTGAGAGTCCCTTGGACTGCAAGAAGATCCAACCAGTCCATCCTAAAGAAGATCAGTCCTGGGTGTTCATTGGAAGGACTGATGTTGAAGCTGAAACTCCAGTACTTTTGCCACCTGATGCGAAGAGCTAACTCATTTGAAAAGACTCTGATGCTGGGAAAGATTGAGGGCAGGAGGAGAAGGGGACGACAGAGGATGAGATGGTTGGATGGCATCACTGACTCAATGGACATGAGTTTGGGTGGACTCCAGGAGTTGGTGATGGACAGGGAGGCCTGGCTTGCTGCAGTTCATGGGGTGGCAAAGAATCGGACATGACTGAGCGACTGAACTGAACCACAGAAAATCCACTTGAAGGCTTGAAACCTTCTCTGATTACCCTAAGTGGACGTGATCTTTCCTTCTTTGCTTCTCTGGAGCACCTGACTAGTATCCGACTCAGAGCTCTAGACTAATATTATAATGTAATTATAATATTTGTTCAACCTTGAAGAAACTTTTGCATTGCTCTGTGCATGTGAGTGCTCAGTTGTATCTGACTCTTTTCGACCCCATGGACTATAGCCCTTCAGGCTTCTCTGTCCATAGAATTTCCCAGTAAGAATACTGGAGGGGGTTGCCATTTCCTCCAGGGGTATCTTCCTGACCCAGGGATCAAACCCGCGTCTCCTGTGTCTCTGGGCATTGTCAGGTGGGTTCTTTACCACTGCACCACCTCTACCTTGGCACTACTGCCACTGTGGATGGGACACTTTGCCACTGGGGCTGTTTCATGCGTGGTAGGCTGTTTAGCAGCATCCCTGACCTCTACACACTAGATGCCAGCAGCTTCATTCCCCGTCCCCACCCCCACCTGCAGCTTCGACTGTCAAAATTGCCTCCAGACATGACCAAATGTCTGGTGGTGCGTTGGAAAGAAAAATTACCCTCAGCTGCCTCATTCTGACGGTATATTAATACGTACCATGCTTCTAGATGGAACATTGCAAGGGCCACACCTTGCAAAGCTCCAGGCGAGAACAGTTCCTAGCTTTGCATGCTTAATATATCTGATAAATAAACGGTCAGTCAGTGTTCCGGGATCCTGCAGGCCACATCACACTTTCGGAATAAACAGTGGGTTAATGTTTTCAAAAGAGAAAATAAAAAGGAAACATTTCATTCCACTGTGCTTTTAGACACTCCTGAGTTCCGCACAGGAATGAGTTAAGCCTTTTCTTTTTTTGAGGAGTAAAATACAGGTTGTCAACTTCTCTGGGGTGATATGGAAGAATACAATTAGAATCTTACCCAAATGAAGTTTTCTTTTTGCCTCACACAATGTATTCCATTCAGAGTACCTCACAAAGAGAACATTTCCCCCTACTTCGTTCATATTCTTTTAACTGGGAGTTTCAAAAGGGCCCAAGGCTCACTGTAAATTTTTAAAAAATTGTCCCTCTGAAGAGTTACTACCTAAAATAAGCAGTTGGAACATGATTTTAAAAAATCCACTCTCATCCCTGGCCAACCCCTACAAGTTAAAATGTGCCCTTTAAAAGTATTTCAAGTAAAGCTGGTGACCCCTCCCAATTTTCTTTCTTTTCCATTCCCACTCACAGTGTCTTATGTAATTTTTATAGGAGGTACGTATGCAAGGAATATCAATAGAGGAAATACATTTCAAGCCAAATCGTAGATACAGGCAAATTAATTCCATACCATTTCAACCTTATGATCTCAGCTAGATGGAAATAATACAGTGGTTTCTCAGGAGATCGGGCTGGGGGTGCAGGGTTGGAAGAAACTGCTGGATGTGGCTTGGATGGGCTGGTAGCAAGGTTTTAGTAGAGGTTTTTATAAGAAGTCCCACCCAGCCCACTAGGAGAGCAGGACTGAGACACCATCCTAAGGGATGATGGAATGAGAGAATCTTCAGTTCATGTCAGCTGAGCTTCTGTCAGAGAGGCCAGACCCTGCAGAAGGGCTGGGATCTAAGACAGGCCCAAATGGAGCCCTGCAGGCTCTAGCAGGTGGTTTCCATCTATTTTTAACAAACTTTTATTTTAGAATAATTTAAAACTGCAAAGGGAGAGAGTTCTCCTATACTTCTCACCCATTTCCCCTCACTGTTGACATCTTACATTACCATGGTGTTGGGCTGCCACGCACCCCCACCCCCCGACCCCAGGCCTACAAGCCCTGTACTTGCCCAACTTCAAGACCAAAGACAGAGCCCAGAGTGAACATCAGAGACATCACTGGTTTAGTGGATGGAGGAGCTTACACGTCCAAAGCAAAGTCCTGGAGCAATACCCCATTGTGTGTAGCAGATGGCTGGACAGGACGTGGTAGTAGTCTTGGAGTGGGGTGATGGGGGGAGGTTACCAGTTATGGGGGGAACTGACGTCATCTTGGCTCATCAGTTACCAGAGAAACCAGCAGAGGGGCATGCCCCTCACCACCCCTTTGATAAGCATAGTGAAGAGCTCTGATCTAAAGCTAGAATAGCCATTAGCTGGGACAAGGGCAAGTGTGTAGAAAGGTCAGTCAAGTGAATGGAGAGTCGGTGAAGCAGGTGCTGGTTGGGCAGGGGATGTACAGAGAGCAAAAGGACAGCCATCTTGGGTGGTCTGACCCTACATATAGAGTATTTGTCAAAACTAAGAAACTGACATTGGTTTATTATCTGTTTATTTTTAACTAAGAGGTTTAACTATTTCCTTTACTATAAAAACATTCAACACACTTTTGAGGTTTCAGATGTCTGAGGGGTACAGGCCAGTGGCTCCCTCAAGGATATAGAAAAGGCAGTCAATTAGATGCTCCTGTCATATCCATCTTAAAGAATGAGTTCCAGGGATTCCCTGGTGGTCCAGTGGCTAAGATTCAGAGCCCCCCAGTGGAGGGGGCCCAGATTTGCTCCCTGGTCAGGGAACTAGACCCCACATGCAGCAACTAAACTCCTGAGCACCACAGCTAAGACCTGGTACAGTCAAATAAATAAGTTAAAACAACAACAACAAAAAAGAACTCCATAGCAAGCCTTGTTCCCCAGCATTTGAGGTAGGTCCTTCCGTCCCTGAGCATTTTCAGTAATATGTCTGGAGGAGTATTTAGGGTCTCAGAGGGCATTCCCATCATGCAGGATGGTGGGGAGGGCCGGGCCATCTCCCCAGCATTCTAGCCATGGAGTTCCTTTGTGGGGGTAGAGTTAAAATCTGAAGACTGGAGCTCTTGGGGCCTCCATGTGGTCATCCCAAGGTCCTGGTGGAAGCGTGTTTTTTTCCACCTATTTGGGAAAATCCAGGGTCTAGCTTAAGACCTAGACCTTTAGAGATCAGCTCTGGGGCTCTTGGAGCCTTAAGGGCAGGATCCAGGGCAGAGGCTCCTGCTCATCCCTTTTAGAAAGGTCAGGAATCTAGGATCTTTTTTAGAGGGGATGCTCTTATTTACTTGTTATGAAATATAAGCCCTGCCCATGGGGTTGTTTGTCTCTCAGCCATCTGGGGAAGTTGCTGACAAGCAGATCCTTAAGCCCAGAGTCAGTGGCTGTGGAATGGGTCCTAAATATTTGTGTGTCTAACAACCTCCCCAGATGATTCTGATTTAAGTAGGTGCTTAAGTGGGTTTATGCTGTTTGACTAGTCTGTGTGCATTCTGGGCACTAGAATTCCAACTACTGTCCGCTAAGCAGGTCATGATTCTCACTGGCCAGGAAGGGGGTGGGCGCTCCTTAATTCAGGATTTCATAAATTTTATGTTACTGCCATTCACTGACAGTAACCAAACATATATCATGGGAGGAGAACTAGGTACAATTTCCTAAACTCTTAACTCAAGCATGACTGTATGTATCACAAATTCCATGCAGCACATTCTAGCAATAAATACTTATTCTCCACTATATGCAGTCAAGGTAATTGTTCTGTCCTGGGTTTGGGTTCCTGGATTTCTGTTGGTTTCCAGGATCTTTCTGTATTTTGAGAAGGCCACTTCATCCTCTCCTGGCTTATACAGTTTCTGCTAAGAAATCTGCATACAGCCTAATTGGGGTTCCTTTGTGGGTTATCACCCTTTTCCCCAGCTGCCTTTAAAATTCATTCTTGGTCATTGACTTTTGACAGTTTTGATATAATTTGTCTTGGAGGTCTTTTTGCATTGAGGTAACTAGTTCTTTTAGCTTCATGAACTTACATATCCTGTTCCTTCTCTAGGTTTGGGAGGTCCTCAGTGATTATTTCTTTAAATAAATTCTCTGCACCCTTTTCCCGCTCATCTCTGAGTACCTATTATCCTAATACTGCCCTAAAAGAGTTGGATCATTCCCGTAGAATTTCCTTACTTTTTAAGATCTCAGTTCTCTTTCCCCTTCTACCTGCATCATTTTTAGATTTCTATCTTTGAGCTTTCCAGTTCTCTCTTCCATATCATCTGCTCTGTTTCCAAAACTTTCTAATGCATTTTTCATCTTGTTGAGTTCTTCAACTCCAGAATTTCTGTTGGTTCTGTTTTAGTTTCAATCACTTTGGTAAAGTAGTTCTTCTGTTCATTAATTTCATTCCTGCACTCACTGAACTGCCTTCCTGACTTTTCTTGTAGTTTGTTGAGTTTCTTCATGACAGCTATTTTGAATTCCCAGATAGATCACAACATTCTGTGACCTTAAGTTTGGTTTCTGGAAGATCATCATTTTCTTTTTTGTTATATACTCTTACTGTGGTTCTTCATGATGCTTGATGAGTTGTTTCTCTGCCAGCACATTTGAAGTAGTGAATACCTTTGTTTTTTTTTTTTTTTTTTTGGCCACACTGCACAATTTGTGGAATCTTACTTCTCCAACCCAGGCCTCAGCAGTAAAAACATGCTTCAGTCGTGTCCCACTCTTTGCGACCCTATGGACGATAGCCCTCCAGGCTCCTCTGTCCATGGGATTCTCCAGGCAAGAATACTAGAGTTCATTGCCATTTCCTCCTCCAGGGGGATCATCTTGACCCAGGGTTCAAACCTGCATCTCTTACATTTTATGTTGTTGTTGTTGAAATTTCAACAGCTTTATTCCCCTCACTTCTACACATTTTGTGGTTTGTATAAAAAGATTTATTGCGTTTTTTCCTTGTACTTGAAAATTGACAGACATAAAGCCTAGTGATGCCAAAGGGATGTGATATACATGTGACGGGCTACTGTTTGTGCCTGTCTGCACGAAATGACACTCATTTTAGAGAACTTTTCCCTTTCTTTCTTAACAGGAAGAGAAAATGATGTTTTTCCTGCTAGACCACAGTGAATTGACTTGTTTTTTGTTGTTGTTGTTTTTGTTTTTTTTTAAATTAATTTATTTATTTTAATTGGAGGCTATTACTTTACAATATTGTAGTTCTTTTTGCCATACATTCACATGAATCAGCCATGGTTGTACATGTGTTCCCCATCCTGAACTCCCTACCCACCTCCCTCCGCATCCCATCCCTCAGGGTCCTCCCAGTGCACCAGCCCTGAGTGCCCTGTCTCATGCATCGAACCTGGACTGGTGATCTATTTCACATATGATAATAAACATGTTTCAATGCTATTCTCTCAAATCATCCCACCCTCACCTCCCAGAGAGTCCAAAAGTCTGTTCTTTACATCTGTGTCTCTTTTGCTGTCTTGCATATAGGGTCATCATTACCATCTTTCTAAATGTTTCTTGCATTGGCAGGCAGGTTCTTCACCAGTAGTGGTGAAGATTTTTTTTTTTTAACATTGCTGCTGCTGCTAAGTCGCTTCAGTCGTGTCCGACTCTGTGCAACCCCATAGATGGCAGCCCACCAGGCTCCCCCGTCCCTGGGATTTTCGAGGCAAGAACATTGGAGTGGGTTGCCGTTTCCTTCTCCAACGGATGAAAGTGAAAAGTGAAAGTGAAGTCGCTCAGCCGTGTCTGACTCTCAGCGATCCCATGGACTGCAGCCTTCCAGGCTCCTCCATCCGTGGGATTTTTCCAGGCAAGAGTACTGGAGTGGGGTGCCATTAGAGGCCTTTCTTTTATTTTCCAGTAGGTGGTGCTACAGCACAAGTTCTGTCTTCCTCTTATCTGCGCAGCCTCCTTATAATCGAGAGTCTACACTTCCCACGGTCCACCACCTGTCAGAAGTGTGCCCTCCTCATCGCTGCTTGTGTCTCCAGAGTCGTTGGTGCTCTGCTGCTCCTGGTGTCATTGGCTTTACCACCTAGAGTACCAGGGTGGTGGTGCTTCTCCTGGGTCCAGGGTCTCTTGGCTCTGCTTTCTTGATTGATAACTATGGTGTGTGTTTGTGTGTCTAGGGCAATACTGCCCAGTAGAATTTTCTGCAATAATAAAATGCTCTATATCTGTACGCTTCAATAAAGCAGTCACGTGTGACAACTGAACACTTGAAGGGTGGCTGGTGCAACTGGAGAACTGAATTTTTTTTATTTTATTAAAGTTTCATTAATTTACATTTAAACAGACACACTGGCTATGGCTACCATCCTGGAGAGCATGGAGCTTTAGAACAGGTATGAAAACGTTGTCATTTAGTTCTGGCAGTTTCTTGGATTCATTTTCTTGAACATATTGCAAGATGGAACTTTTTTTACCCTAAATGGTGAGAACAAATAGGATTGCAGTGAAATGCTACTGTAGTCAAATGAATGAAAGCTGAATAAGGACAGACCTTTCCCCAAAAAAGAGTCATGTATCTACAGGGAAGGAAAATCTGGTCTAACAAACCAGGTACATTTTACACCTGGTAGCTCTACTGTGTTTCACTGCTAATGTTCATCTAGTGAACTGATTGATTTTCCTGTTAGGATGTAGTGCAAACACAATCTGAATGTTTTTTGAAGCTGAAGCCTACCAGAGCTAATAAAAAGGACATCATTTGTATTTCAGTGATCCTGATGGGTTATGACAAATGGCTGCATAACACATTCCAAATAGAATTTATATAGCACAGTGCTTCCAGTTTTCTTTCTTGTCAAGCAGCTACTTTACCTTCTATTAAATTATCCAAATACAGTTTCATTTTTATAACATTATTTCTCCTGTCTCTGAACACTTGCATTTGCTGTCTCACAAAATCACCTTCTCTCTATGTATTGTAATTTGGGTTCCATACCTACTTTGTGTCCTTGCAGTTTTAGAATAGTATTCTCAAGAATATCCTCAACAGGGGATTTCCCTGGTGGTCCAGGGGCTAAGAATCTGCACTCCCAATGCAGGGGGCCTGGGTTCGATCCCTGGTCAGGGAACTAGATCCCACGTACCGCAACTAAACTCAATACTCAACACGCCACCATGAAGATTCCATGTGCTGCAATTAAGATGGTGCAACCAAATAAATAAATAATAAAAATAAATATTAGAAAATAATATTCTCGATCCCCTTTCCTAATGCTTATTGGGTTCCACAAACTTTTCCTTTCTTTTTCACACAATCCACTTTATGACTCAAGTGTAGTCAAATTCAATTCAATGCACTCCTTTCCCATCAACTAATGAGCAACATAAGAATCCTTCTGAGTGCTGGTTGAACTGCAGCCCCTCAGATGCCAAGGCCAACATTTAAGCTATAAAGAAGAGCAGCTCATGGAGAAGGCCAGAGGAAAGGTCAGAAAATGAAAGACGATACCAAGAAAGTTATCAGTGGTTCCTCCTGTGGAAGAGACGTCCTGTAAGCTAAGCACTGAGAATGTTCTCCACGAGGACGTCATCTACAACCTTGGTTAGAACATTTCCAGAGAGCACAGGATTGAGAAGTTAACAGAAGCTGGTGAAGCTGCCATCACAAACATAGACCATATCTCCAAAAGACTGGATAAGGAGAGAAGGAGAACGAGGAAAGGAGCTACAAAGGGCTCAGGGAGAAGAGGCTTTTGTTTTGTTTTGTTTTGTTTTTTTAATTTTATTTTATTTTTAAACTTTACATAATTGTATTAGTTTTGCCAAATATCAAAATGAATCCGCCACAGGTATACATGTGCTCCCCATTCTGAACCCTCCCCTCTCCCCCCTCCCCACACCATCCCTCTGGGCCGTCCCAGTGCACCAGCCCCAAGCATCCAGCATTGTGCATCGAACCTGGACCGGCAGCTCGCCTCCTGCATGATATTCTACATGTTTCAATGTCATTCTCCCAAATCTTCCCACCCTCTCCCTCTCCCACAGAGTCCATAAGACTGTTCTATACATCAGTGTCTCTTTTGCTGTCTCGTACACCGAGTTATTGTTACCATCTTTCTAAATTCCATATATATGCGTTAGTATACTGTATTGGTGTTTTTCCTTCTGGCTTACTTCACTCTGTATAATAGGCTCCAGTTTCATCCACCTCATTAGAACTGATTCAAATGTATTCTTTTTAATGGCTGAGTAATACTCCATTGTGTATATGTACCACAGCTTTCTTATCCATTCATCTGCTGATGGACATCTAGGTTGCTTCCATGTCCTGGCTATTATAAACAGTGCTGCGATGAACATTGGGGTACACGTGTCTCTTTCCCTTCTGGTTTCCTCAGTGTGTATGCCTAGCAGTGGGATTGCTGGATCATAAGGCAGTTCTATTTCCAGTTTTTTAAGGAATCTCTATACTGTTCTCCATAG
This sequence comes from Bos grunniens, assembly GCF_055505025.1. Taxonomy (NCBI): domain Eukaryota; kingdom Metazoa; phylum Chordata; class Mammalia; order Artiodactyla; family Bovidae; genus Bos; species Bos grunniens. The sequence continues at coordinate 34,205,917 of NC_141187.1, forward strand.
TGGCTGTACTAGTTTGCATTCCCACCAACAGTGTAAGAGGGCTCCCTTTTCTCCACACCCTCTCCAGCATTTATTATTTGTAGACTTTTGGATCACAGCCATTCTGACTGGTGTGAAATGGTACCTCATAGTGGTTTTGATTTGCATTTCTCTGATAATGAGTGATGTTGAGCATCTTTTCATGTGTTTGTTAGCCATCTGTATGTCTTCTATGGAGAAATGTCTATTTAGTTCTTTGGCCCATTTTTTGATTGGGTCATTTATTTTTCTGGAGTTGAGCTGTAGGAGTTGCTTGTATATTTTTGAGATTAGTTGTTTGTCAGTTGCTTCATTTGCTATTATTTTCTCCCATTCTGAAGGCTGTCTTTTCACCTTGCTAATAGTTTCCTTTGTTGTGCAGAAGCTTTTAAGGTTAATTAGGTCCCATTTGTTTATTTTTGCTTTTATTTCCAATATTCTGGGAGGTGGGTTATAGAGGATCCTGCTGTGATGTATGTCAGAGAGTGTTTTGCCTATGTTCTCCTCTAGGAGTTTTATAGTTTCTGGTCTTATGTTTAGATCTTTAATCCATTTTGAGTTTATTTTTGTGTATGGTGTTAGAAAGTGTTCTAGTGAGGCTTTTGTTTTGAATGGGAGAAACTTGAACAAGTTAACATCAGCTGGGACCTTCCAGCCTCTGAGAGATTTAGATAAACCTGGTCCAAAGCCACGGTCCAGGGCTTCCTGCCCTGATTTCAGTGACCTGAGAGCTTGCTCCTTCATGCTTCTGTCCACCTGTGCATCCATACATGTAGTCTCAGGTCTATCCCATGTCACCTCACTGGAAATCTTAGCCCTTTCCCTAGTTTCAAAAGAGATAACACATATTCCCATTACTAGTAATCTATATAATCAAAAAGTTATAAGTTAAAAAACTTACAGGAAAATTGGAGGTGCTCCCAGAGAGGGCTTAACTGCAAATCTGTGCCTTCTGCCATCCAGTTGACTCCTCCTGTACCCTCCCCAACTTGCTCCTTTTCCTTAAGAGCAAGGAACGACTTTCCTCATCTAGAGCAGAGCAATGCTCCCACAGTCGATCCCCTGTAAGTCTCAGCTGCAGCCGCTATGGGCTTATCCACTGATTTTGCTAACAAATTCTCAACAGGAACTTTCAGGCCATTTCCTAAGAGAATCCAACTATTCTCTATCCCATTACACTAATAATCTGGGGATTGAGGGTTTATAGGGATGCGGAGATGGAGACATGGAGTGAAGTGCTGGGAGACACTTGGAGGAGATGGGAGGGCAGCTGCCTTATTTCTTATCATTCGTGGGGCAGGAGGTGAGAATAGGTGAGAATGAAGATGAGCCTGTACAGGTTGCAGCGTATTTATGCAGGGTGGGATGGGAGAGAGAGGAAATGAAGATTTGTGGACTCAGTAGTTTCTGTGGGACTGAGATATTCTAGGAGAGACAGAGAGCTGAAGAAGGTTTGGGATACTGACCTGAGGGAGATGGAGAGGGAGACAGAAAGAGAGAAAAGGAGAGAGAGGGAAAGAGAGATTCTTAGGGAAAGGGACTGACAAGCTGAACTGAGAATTCTGCCATGAAACTAAAAGACACTTTCTCCTTGGAAGAAAAGCTATGACAAATCTAGACAGCATATTAAAAAGCAGAGACATTACTTTGCCAACAAAGGTTCTAGTCAAAGATATGGTTTTTCCAGTAGTCATGTATGAATGTGAGAGATGGACCATAAAGAAAGCTAAGCGCTGAAGAATTGATGCTTTTGAACTGTGGTGTTGGAGAAGACTCTTGAGAGTCCCTTGGACTTCAAGGAGATCAAACCAGTCAATCCTAAAGGAAATAAACCCTGAATATTCACTGGAAGGACTGATGCTGAAACTGAAGCTCCAATACTTTGGCTACCTGATATGAAGAGCGGACTCCTTGGAAAAGACCCTGATGCTGGGAAAGACTGAAGGCAGGAGGAGAAGGGGACGACAGAGGATGAGGTGGTTGGATGGCATCACTGCCTTGATGGACATGAGTTTGAGCAAGCTCTGCGAGTTGGTGATGGAGAGGGAAGCCTGGGGTGCTGCAGTCCATGGGATGTGAAGAGTCAGACATGACTGAGCAACTGAACTGAACTGACTGATGAGATTAAAAATTATACATCTGTGAAAACGCTAATTCCCATGGCTGTACTTCTCTCCAGCAGTGCTGTCAGTAAGTTCTGGAAGCACAGCAGTGGGAGTGCAGCGCTGATCCACGGTTAAGAGCTTATAGAGCAGGACAGACTGGGGGGCTGACTGATGAGAGCTCAGTTCTGGGGCTTTGTTTTGAAATCCTGGCAAACAAGTGATGAGCCAGTGCAGGAGCCCCCTTGGCATGGAGAGTCACCCTTGGTGGGCTCTCAGCTCACTTTGGACCATGCTTGCTGCTGCTGCTGTTGCTAAGTTGCTTCAGTCGTGTCCGACTCTGTGCGATCCCGTAGATGGCAGCCCATCAGGTTCCCCCTTCCCTGGGATTCTCCAGGCAAGAACACTGGAGAGGGTTGCCATTTCCTTCTCCAATGCATGAAAGTGAAAAGTGAAAGTGAAGTTGCTCAGTCGTGCCCGACTCTTAGTGACCCCATAGACTGCAGCCTACCAGGCTCCTCCCTCCATGGGATTTCCCAGGCAAGAGTACTGGAGTGGGGTGCCATTGCCTTCTCCGTGGACCGTGCTTACCTTGGTAATAACAAAGGGGGAAGGTAGGATTCTTTGGTACCAGCTTAATTCAAGCACCTTGAGCAATTTTTTCAAACTCGTGATGATGACAACTGTATTTTCTTCTGACTCTTCCTATGGTTTCTCTCACCTACTTTGGTCAAAAATTATTGATCTTATGACTTATGTTCTTTTCTTAAACGTTATTTATCCCTCACTCTCTGGTTCCCTGGGCCCCAACCACACCCCTACATATGGCTCAGGACTGACACCCAGTGGCCTGTGAGTACAGAGCTACACACATGCTGGGTTTTCTTCAGCACAGACTTAGGAGAAGATATTGAGAAAGCATACACTTCCTTGGGGCTTCCCAGGTGGAGCGGTGGTAAAGAAACTGCCTGTCAATGCAGGAGACAGGGTTCAATCCCTGGGTTGGGAAGATCCCCTGGAGAAGGAAATGGCAATCCACTCCAGGATTCTTGCCTGGGAAATGCCATGGACAGAGGAACCTACAGTCCATCGGGCTGCAAAGAGTTGGACATGACTGAGCATAGCACACACACACGATTCCTTGAGGAAGAAAGTAAAAGAAGAGCTTCTTGTTCTTTGAGGAGTCGAAACAAAAATGCATCCTCAGAGGAACTCAGAGGATCCTCAGAATCAGAAAAGCTTTGAACTCAGAACTAGATATGCTTCTTTAAGACCTAAGTGAATTTAGCCAGAAAATGTACTAAAATGGGAATGAAAAGAGAACGGGATTTTAAAGAACAAGAGAAAGAAAGAAAAAGGCCTCTCAAATTAGAAGTAGGCAAAAGAGAACTTACAACCAAGAAGTCTTAATTTTGAGAATTTTGTTATATAAACCATATTATCTGGTCATATTGCAATAATAGCATCAGAAAATAAACAATAAAAAGATGATATAATCTAAATGTTTGGAAACTTAAAACTGAATTCCCAAATATTCATGGGTTAAAGGTGAACTATCGCAGAAATGACAAAATATTTGTACTGAAGGACTGGGAAGGTACATTAGTCTGATACAATGAATTTAAATTTGAGAAAATTTTGAAATAAAACAGAAAGTTTTGTCTTATTTAGAGGCATTTGACATGCTCATTTTTACCCTCAAAAAATAATGTCATACGATGTGATGCTCAGAATAAGGTGAAATGCAGTACATTACTATTTGAAGCAGCATAATTTCTATTTTAATGCTGATTTTCCTATTTGAGGCCTCCCAGTGTCTCAGATGGTGAATAATCTGCCTGCAATCCAGGAGACCCAGGTTCGATCTCTGGGTCAGAAAGATCCCATGGAGAAGGGAATGGCTACCCACTCCAGTGTTCTTGCCTAGAGAATCCCATGGACAGAGGAGCCTGGTGGGCTACAGTCCATGGGGTCACAAAGAGTTGAACACGACTGAGCAATTAACACAACGACAACAACATACATAATAGATTTTTTGAATTGTCTTTTAAGATTAAAAATTACAGTTTGGTTTGGAATGACAATAAAAGGAGGGTGTAACAATGCCTCCCTTTGAACTTTTTGGCATCAAACATTCAGTTTTATCACTTTGCAATCTTACTTAAGCAGCATTCCAAAGCCAAGATGAAAATTGGTTTTGGAGCAAGAGATATTCACTGGATACCATTCTGGAAAATGCCTGATCTCTGACGGATAATAGAGGCTGAAAACGTGTGACGGTTAAAGTGTGATGTGTCAGCATCCTTAGTGATAGTCTGAACATGACAGTCTGTGTGTTACTTACACTATTTAACTCAGCTAGATATGTTTCACTGAAAACTTCTCCAGTCTGAAACTTTTTAAATGTCGCTGAGTCTGAAGTTGAGTTTCTGGCTGTCACTGATCTAATGATATGGTCGACATGTCATGACATGATAGTGATCTAAAGATTATAGCCAATGATCTAATGACTGATCTAATAACATATCTAATAATGATATGTTATTGTGATCTAACAGTATATAGAAACCCATAAGCAATGGACCAAATCTTGTTAGTTAGAAGTTGGGTGACGCTTCAAAACTTCCTACGGGAAATTCCAGTGGGGTAAACTTAGAATGCTGGGGTAGCATGGACTGATTTCAGAGAATAAAGTTCTGTGTAAAAGGCATAGTTCTTTTTTTTTTTTTAATTCTATTTGTTTCTTTTAATTAATTTATTTTTTAATTGAAGGGTAATAGCATTACAGAATTGTGTTGGTTTCTGCCAAACATCAACATAGAAGGCAGAGCTTTAAACTTAGATTTGTAGGGAAATTCTGATTCCTGCTGTGGAAGTCTGAAAGGCTGTTGTAGGTCTTGCTGGGGACAACAGAAAGGCAAGGACTGGTTAGACAGCCAATCTGCAAGCCTGCCATGAAATTTTTTCTGCCTCATTTTCTGAATCAGTGCTGTGGTCCCACCTTTTTGGCGCTGGCTGAACTAGCTATCCTGCAGCTCTACTTGAGGCTCAAAGATTGTTGTTGCTGGTGATCTGAGCACACTAAGGTACACTTATAAAAGAATCTTGGCCCTCATCTCTGATGTATGAAAGAACCTGGCAACCAGGCCCTGACAAGATGGTTATTTTGAGGCACTAGCCTGGTATCTTCTCGTCAGCCAGCTCCCCAATTAAAATCTGTTCCTTATCTCAACCCCTTCTCTCTCGGATTCGTTGGCCTGTCCTGAAGTGAGCTGAGACAGCCTGGACTCGGTAACAGTTTCTGCTGTACAATGAAGTGAATCGGCTCTAGGTGTACATGTATCCCCTCCCCCTTGGACCTTCATCCCCCCCACCTCCCATCCACCCCTCTGGGTCATCATAGAGTAGCTGAGCTGAGCTTCCTGTGCTAAATTCAAAGCTTAATTCAAAAGGACACAAGCACCCTAATATAACCTTTCAGGAGCAGATAAAAACTATTGTGCTATGGCTATTTTGTTCAAGGAAGCACTTAGAGACCTCAGATCAGATCAGATCAGGTCAGTCGCTCAGTCGTGTCCGACTCTTTGTGACCCCATGAATTGCAGCACGCCAGGCCTCCCTGTCCATCACCAACTCCTGGAGTCCACCCAGACTCATGTCCATTGAGTCAGTGATGCCATCCAGCCATCTCATCCTCTGTCATCCTCTTCTCCTCTTGCCCCCAATCCCTCCCAGCATCAGAGTCTTTTCCAATGAGTCAACTCTTCGCATGAGGTGGCCAAAGTACTGGAGTTTCAGCTTTAGCATCATTCCTTCCAAAGAAATCCCAGGGTTGATCTCCTTCAGCATGGACTGGTTGGATCTCCTTGCAGTCCAAGGGATTCTCAAGAGTCTTCTCCAACACCACAGTTCAAAAGCATCAATTCTTCGGTGCTCAGCCTTCTTCACAGTCCAACTCTCACATCCATACATGACCACAGGAAAAACCATAGCCTTGACTAAACGGACCTTTGTTGCCAAAGTAATGTCTCTGCTTTTGAATATGCTATCTAGGTTGGTCATAACTTTCCTTCCAAGGAGTAAGCGTCTTTTAATTTCATGGCTGCAGTCACCATCTGCAGTGATTTTGGAGCCCAGAAAAATAAAGTCTGACACTATTTCCACTGTTTCCCCATTTATTTCCCATGAAGTGATGGGACCGGATGCCATGATCTTCGTTTTCTGAATGTTGAGTTTTAAGCCAACTTTTTCACTCTCCACTTTAACCTTCATCAAGAGGCTTTTTAGTTCTTCTTCACTTTCTGCCATAAGGGTGGTGTCATCTGCATATATGAGGTTATTGATATTTCTCCTGGCAATCTTGATTCCAGCTCATGTTTCTTCCAGTCCAGCATTTCTCATGATGTACTCTGCATAGAAGTTAAATAAGTAGGGTGACAATATACAGCCTTGATGTACTCTTTTTCCTATTTGGAACCAGTCCATTGTTCCATGTCCAGTTCTAACTATTGCTTCCTGACCTGCATACCAATTTCTCAAGAGGCAGATCAGGTGGTCTGGTATTCCCATCTCTTTCAGAATTTTCCACAGTTTATTATGATCCACACAGTCAAAGGCTTTGGCATAGCCAATAAAGCAGAAATAGATGTTTTTCTGGAACTCTCTTGCTTTTTTGATGACCCAGCAGATGTTGGCAATTTGATCTCTGGTTCCTCTGCCTTTTCTAAAACCAGCTTGAACATCTGAAAGTTCACAGTTCACATATTGCTGAAGCCTGGCTTGGAGAATTTTGAGCATTACTTTACTGAGTGCAATTGTGCAGTAGTTTGAGCATTCTTTGGCATTGCCTTTCTTTGGGATTGGAATGAAAACTGACCTTTTCCAGTCCTGTGGCCACTGCTGAGTTTTCCAAATTTGCTGGCATATTGAGTACAGCACTTTCACAGCATCATCTTTCAGGATTTGGAATAGCTCAACTGGAATTCCATCACCTCCACTAGCTTTGTTTGTAGTAATGCTTTCTAAGGCCCACTTGACTTCACATTCCAGGATGTCTGCTCTAGGTGAGTGATCACACCATCGTGAGTATCTGGGTTGTGAAGATCTATTTTCTACAGTTCTTCTGTGTATTCTTACCACCTCTTCTTATATCTTCTGCTTCTTCTTTAGGTCCATACCATTTCTGTCCTTTATCAAGCCCATCTTTGCATGAAATGTTCCCTTGGTATTTCTAATTTTCTTGAAGAGATCTCTAGTCTTTCCCATTCTGTTGTTTTCCTCTATTTCTTTGCATGATCGCTGAGGAAGGCTTTCTTATCTCTCCTTGCTATTCTTTGGAACTCTGCATTCAGATGCTTATATCTTTCCTTTTCTCCTTTGCTTTTCACTTCCCTTTTTTTCACAGCTATTTGTAAGGCCTCCTCAGACAGCCATTTTACTTTTTTGCATTTCTTTTCCATGGGGATGCTCTTAATCCCTGTCTCCTGTATAATGTCATGAACCTCTGTCCATAGTTCATCAGGAACTCTGTCTATCAGATCTAGTCCCTTAAGTCTATTTCTCACTTCCACTGTATAATCATAAGGGATTTGATTTAGGTCATACCTGAATGGTCTAGTGGTTTTCCCTACTTTCTTCAATTTAAGTCTGAATTTGGCAATAAGGAGTTCATGATCTGAGCCACAGTCAGCTCCTGGTCTTGTTTTTGCTGACTGTATAGAGCTTCTCCATCTTTGGCTGCAAAGAATATAATCAATCTGATTTCGGTGTTGACCATATGGTGATGTCCATGTGTAGAGTCTTCTCTTGTTTTGTTGGAAGAGGGTGTTTGCTATGACCAGTGCGTTCTCTTGGCAAAACTCTATTAGCCTTTGCCCTGCTTCATTTCATACTCCAAGGCCAAATTTGCCTGTTATTCCAGGTGCTTCCTGACTTCCTACTTTTGCATTCCAGTCCCCTATAATGAAAAGGACATCTTTTTTGGGTGTTAGTTTTAAAAGGTCTTGTAGGTCTTCATAGAACCGTTCAACTTCAGCTTCTTCAGCATTACTGGTTGGGGCATAGGCTTGGATTACCATGATATTGAACGGTTTGCCTTGGAAGCGAACAGAGATCATTCTGTCATTTTAGAGATTGCATCCAAGTACTGCATTTCAGACTTTTTTGTTGACCATGATGGCTACTCCATTTCTTCTGAGGGATTCCTGCCTGCAGTAGTAGATATAATGGTCATCTGAGTTACATTCACCCATTCCAGTCCATTTCAGTTCGCTGATTCCTAGAATGTTGACGTTCACTCTTGCCATCTCTTGTTTGACCACTTCCAATTTGCCTTGGTTCATGGACCTAACATTCCAGGTTCCTATGCAATAATGCTCTTTACAGCATCGGACCTTGCTTCTATCACCAGTCACATCCACAACTAGGTATTGTTTTTGCTTTGGCTCCATCCCTTCATTCTTTCTGGAGTTATTTCTCCACTGATCTCCAGTAGCATATTGGGCACCTACTGACCTGGGGAGTTCATCTTTCAGTGTCTTAGCTTAGAAGTGCAAATAAATGAAGAGGAAATAGGCAAACTACCTGAAAAAGTATTCAGAATAATGACAGTAAAGATGATCAAAACCCTTGAAGACAAAATGGAGAAAATGCAAGAATCAATGAACAAAGACCTAGAAGAATTAAAGAGTAAACATGTAGAGACAAACAACACAATTACTGAAATTAAAAATACTCTCAGTTCAGTTCAGTTGCTCAGTCATATCTGACTCTGTGACCCCATGAATTGCAGCATGCCAGGCCTCCCTGTCCATCACCAACTCCCGGAGTTCACTCAAACCATGTCCATCGAGTCAGTGATGCCATCCAGCCATCTCATCCTCTGTCGTCCCCTTCTCCTCCTGAGTCATTTCCTCTTCCAATGGGTCAATTCTTTGCATGAGGTGGCCAAAGTATTGGAGTTTCAGCTTTAGCATCATTCCTTCCAATGAACACCCAGGACTGATCTCCTTTAGAATGGACTTGTTGGATCTCCTTGCAGTCCAAGGGACTCTCAAGAGTCTTCTCCAACACCACAGTTCAAAAGCATCAATTCTTTGGTGCTCAGCTTTCTTCACAGTCCAACTTTCACATCCATACATGACTACTGGGAAAACCACAGCCTTGACTAGATGGACCTTTGTTGGCAAAGTAATGTCTCTGCTTTTTAATATGCTATCTAGGTTGGTCATAACTTTCCTTCCAAGCAGTAAGCGTCTTTTAATTTCATGGCTACAATAGCCATCTGCAGTGATTTTGGAGCCCCCCAAAATAAAGTCTGACACTGTTTCCCCTTCTATTTGCCATGAAGTGATGGGACCACATGCCATGATCTTAGTTTTCTGAATGTTGAGTTTTAAGCCACTTCTTCACTCTCCTCTTTCACTTTCATCAAGAGGCTTTTTAGTTCCTCTTCACTTTCTGCCACAAGGGTGCTGTCATCTGCATATCTGAGGTTATTGATATTTCTCCCAGCAATATGATTCCAGCTTGTGCTTCTTCCAGCCCAGCGTTTCTCATGATGTACTCTGCATATAGGTTAAATAAGCAGGGTGAAAATATACAGCTTTGGCATACTCCTTTTCCTATTTGGAACCAGTCTGTTGTTCCATGTCCAGTTCTAACTGTTGCTTCCTGACCTGCATACAGATTTCTCAAGAGGCAGGTCAGGTGGTCTGGTATTCCCATCTCTTTCAGAATTTTCCAGTTGATTGAGATCCACACAGTCAAAGGCTTTGGCATAATCAATAAAACAGGAATAGATGTTTTTCCTGAACTCTCTTGTTTTTTCCATGATCCAGCAGATGTTGGCAATTTGATCTCTGGTTCCTCTGCCTGTTCTAAAACCAGCTTGAACATCTGGAAGTTCACGGTTCATGTATTGCTGAAGCCTGGCTTGGAGAATTTTGAGCATTACTTTACTAGTGTGTGAGATGAGTGCACTTGTGCAGTAGTTTGAGCATTCTTTGGCATTGCCTTTCTTTGGGATTGGAATGAAAACTGACCTTTTCCAGTCCTGTGGCCACTGCTGAGTTTTCCAAATGTGCTGGCATATTGAGTACAGCACTTTCACAGCATCATCTTTTAGGATTTGGAATAGCTCAACTGGAATTCTATCACCTCCATTAGCTTTGTTTGTAGTGATACTTTGTAAGGCCCACTTGACTTCACATTCCAGAATGTCTGGCTCTAGGTGAGTGATCACACTATCTTGAGTATCTGGGTCATGAAGCTCTTTTTTGTACAGTTCATCTGGGTATTCTTGCCACCTCTTCTTAATATCTTCTGCTTCTGTCAGGTCCATACCATTTCTGTCCTTTATTAAGCCCATCTTTGCATGAAATGTTCCCTTGGTATCTCTAGAAGGAATCAACAGCAGAATATCTGAAGCAGAAGAATGAATCATTGAGGTGGAAGATAAAATGGTGGAAATAACTTCTGAAGAGCAGAATAAAGTAAAAAGAATGAAAAGAACTGAGGATAGTCTCAGAGACCCCTGGGACAATATCAAATGCACCAACAATCAGATTATAGGGGTCCCAGAAGAAGAAGAGAAAAAGAAAGTGTATGATATAATCTTTGAAGAGATTATAGTTGAAAATTTCCCCAACATGGAAAAGGAAATATTCAATCAAGTCCAAGAGACACAAAGAGTCCCATACAGGATAAACCCAAGGAGAAACACATCAAGACACATACTAATAAAACTAACAAAGACTAAACACAAAGAAAGAATATTAAAAGCAGCAAGGGAGAAGGAACAAGTAACATACAAGGGAAACCCCATATGCTTAACAGCTGATCTTTCAGGAGAAACTCTGTGGGCCAGAAGAGAATGGCAGGATATATTAAAGTATTCAAAGGGAAAAATCTACAATCAAGATGACTGTACCTGGCAAGGACCTCATTCAAAATTGAATAGAGAAATAAAAAGCTTTTCAGACAAGCAAAAGTTAAGAGAATTCAGTACCACCAAACCAGCTTTAAAACAAATGTTAAATGGACGTATATAGTCAAGAAATACAAGAGAAGAAAAAAGATCTACAAAATCAGTCCCAAACAATTAAGGAAATGGCAATAGGAACACATATATCAATAATTACTTTAAATGTAAATGGATTAAATGCTCCAACCAAAAGACACAGACTGCCTGAATGGATACAAAAAAAGACCCACCAGAAAGCTCATACACAATGATCAAGTTGGGTTTATTTCAGGAATGCAAGGATTCTTCAATATACCCAAATCAAACAATATGATACACCATATTAACAAATTGAAAGATAAAAACCATATGATCATCTCAATAGATGCAGAAAAAGATTTTGACAAAATTCAGCACCCATTTATGATTAAAACTCTTCAAAAAATGGGCATTGGAAACTACCTCAACATAGTAAAGGCCATATATGATAACTCTACAGCAAACATTATTCTCAATGGTGAAAAACTGAAAGCATTCCCCCTAAGATCAGGAACAAGACAAAGGTGTCCACTTTCACCACTATTACTCAACATAGTTCTGGATACAGCAATCAGAGAAGAAAAAGAAATAAAAGGAATCCAGATCAGAAAAGAAGTAAAGCTCTCACTGTAGGCAGATGATATGATACTGTACATAGAAAATCCTAAAGATAGTATCAGAAAATTACTAGAGCTAATTAGTAAATTTAGCAAAGTTGCAGGATACAAAATCAATACACAGAAATCACTTGCATTTCTATATACTAACAATGAAAAATCAGAAAGAGAAATTAAGGAATCAATCCCATTCACCATTGCAACAAAAAGAATTAAGTATCAGGAATAAACTTACCTACGGAGACAAAAGAACTATACACAGAAAATTATAAGACACTGATGAAATAAATCAAAGATAACATAAACGGATGGAGAGATATTCCATGTTCCTGGGTAGGAAGAATCAATATTGTGAAAATGACTATACTACCAAATGCAATCTACAGATTCAATGTGATCCCTATCAAATTACCAATGGCACTTTTCACAGAACTAGAACAAAAAATTTCAGAATTCATATGGAAACACAAAAGACCCCGAATAGCCAAAGCAGCCTTGAGAAAGAACAATGCAGAGGGAGGAATCAACCTTCCTGACTTCAGATTATACTACAAAGCTACAGTCATCAAGACAGTATGGTACTGGCACAAAAACAAAAATATGCATCAATGGAACAAGATAGAAAGCCCAGAAATAAACCCATGCACCTATGAATACCTTATTTTTGACAAAGGAAGCAAGAATATACAATAGGGCAAAGATAGCCTCTTCAATAAATGGTGCTGGGAAAACTGGACAGCTACATGTAAAAGAATGAAATTAGAACACTTCCTAACACCATACACAAAGATAAACTCAAAATGGATTAAAGACATAAATGTAAGATCAGAAACCATAAAACTCTTAGAGGAAGACATAGGCAGAACACTCGATGACATTAATCAAAGTAAGATCCTCTATGACCCACCTCCTAGAGTAATGGAAATAAAAACAAAAGTAAACAAGTGGGACCTGATTAAACTTCAAAGCATTTGCACAGCAAAGGAAACTATAAGCAAGGCGAAAAGACAACCCTCAGAATGGGAGACAATAATAGCAAATGAAACAACTGACAAAGGATTAATTTCCAAAATATACAAGCAGCTCATACAATTCAATGCCAAAAAAATAAACCCAATCAAAAAGTGGGAAAAAGACCTAAACAGACATTTCTCCAAAGAAGACATACAGATGGCTAACAAACACATGAAAAGATGCTCAACATTGCTCATTATGTGAGCAAATCAAAGGCAAATCAAAACCACAGTGAGATATCACCTCACACCGGCCAGAATGGCCACCATCAAAAAGTCTACAAACAATAAATGCTGGAGAGGGTGTGGAGAAAAGGTAATGCTCTTGCACTATTGGTGGGAATATAAATTGGTACAACACTATAGAAGACAGTATGGAGATTTCTTAAAAATCTAGGAATAAAACTACCATATGATCCAGCAATCCCATTCTTAGGCATATACCCTAAGGAAACCAAAATTGAAAAAGACATGTGTATTCCATTTTTCACTGCAGCACTCTTTACAATAGCTAGAACATGGAAGCAACCTAGATGTCCATCGACAGATGAACGGATAAAGAAGTTGTGGTACATATACACAATGGAATATTACTCAGCCATAAAAAGGAATGCATTTGAGTCAGGTCTGATGAGGTGGATGAACCTAGAATCTATTATACAGAGTGAAGTAAGTCAGAAAGAGAAACATAAATATTATATTCAAATGCACATAGAATCTAGAAAAATGGTACTGAAGAATTTATTTACAGGGCAGCAATGGAGAAACAGACATAGAGAAGAGACTTATGGACATGGGGAGAAGGGAGGAGAAGGTGAGATGTATGGAAAGAGTAACATAGAAACTTATATTACCATATGTAAAATAGATAGCCAATGGGAATTTGATGTGTGGCTCAGGAAACTCAGACAGGGACTCTGTGTCCACCTAGAAGGGTGGGATGGGGAGGGAGATAGGAGGGAAGTTCAAGAGGGAGAGGATATGTGTGTACCTATGGCTGATTCATGCTGAGGTTTGACAGAAAACAACAAAATTCTGTAAAGTAATTATCCTTCAATAAAAAAAAAAAAAAAAAGAATCTTGGACGTAAGTCAGGATTTCCTTTAATGTCAACAGATAACATCTTCACCAGAAAGTCACTTCAGAAAAATTCCTTATTACACTGCATATGTTTGATATCTTCAAAATCAAGATTTACATTTTTCCTACTCCTGTCTGAGTCACCATTATTATACTATGGAAAGAACCTTACATGATCTCCAGAAAGCATCTTGTTTATTTCCTCAGCTGGACCAATTGACTCATGTTTTAGGTCATTACCATTTCCTATTCGGCACAGTATTACCTTGCCAATTACTGCTTTCATGTATGTGTGCATGGGTGCTCAGTTGTGTCCAGCTCTTTGTGACCTCATGGACCATAGCCCACCAGGTTCCTCTGTTCATGGGATTTCCCAGGCAAGAATACTGGAATGGGTTGCCAGTTCATGCTCCAGGGGATTCCCTATCCAGGGATTGAACCAGCATCTTTTGCACTGAAGGCAGATTCTTTACCACTGAGACACCTAATAGAGATGTATGTATGCGTGTGTGCTAAGTCACCAGGTGCTAAAAAAAACTTCCCAGGTAAGATGACTGGGCTTGACCTGAGTTATAATGGTTGAGAGAGTGCTGAGTTTCCTCACTGAGAAAGGGAAGGAGGGGAATTCCCTGGCAGTACAGTGATTAGGGCTCAGCGCTTTCACTGCCATGGCCTGGGTTCAATCCCTGGCCAGGGAACTGAGAGAAAGGGAGGAAGGAAGACAAGGAAAAAAAGAAAAAAGAAAGGTAGGAAGACAAGAAATGGAGAAAGGGAAAGAGCGGGGAAGAAAGAGGAAAAGAAAGAAGGAAAACATCATCAGTATCACATCCAGGAGCTGGCTGACATAGGCTGTGTCCATTTTCCATCTCAGTGGTAAAAAACTTAGAAAAAGTAACCTCTTCCCAACACAGCTCATTCTTTTCTTGCAAAACTTTTCTTGTTGTTTCATTTGTATTATTTTTAGTTGATGAAAAGCAAGAAACTCACTGAAACTTTCCTATGAGGTCATGGGAGGAGCCACTGAACCACATTCCAAATTTCTTATTGCAAGTTGTTGTTGTATAGTTGCTCAGTCATGTCCAACTCTTTGCGACCCCATGGACTGCAGCATGCCAGGCCTGCCTGTCCTTTACTATGTCCCAGAGTTTGCTCAAACTCATGTCCACTGAATCAATGATGCCATCCAACCATCTTATCCTCTGTCATCCCCTTCTCCTCCTGCCTTCAATCTTTCCCAGCATCAGGGTCTTTTCCAATGAATCGATTCTTCGCATCAGGTGGCCAAAGTATTGGAACTTCAGTTTCAGAATCAGTCCTTCCAATGAATATTCAGGACAGATTTCCTTTAGGATGGACTGGTTTGATTTCCTTGCTGTTCAAGGGACTCTCAAGAGTCTACACCAGTACTACAGTTCAAAAGCATCAATTCTTTGGCACTCAGACTTCTTTATAGTATCCAACTCTCACATCCACACACG
Organism: Bos grunniens; assembly: GCF_055505025.1. Taxonomy (NCBI): domain Eukaryota; kingdom Metazoa; phylum Chordata; class Mammalia; order Artiodactyla; family Bovidae; genus Bos; species Bos grunniens. Next base: position 34,221,226 of record NC_141187.1, read on the forward strand.
ATTATTGGAAAAACCATAGCTTTGACTATACAGACGTTTGTTGGCAAAGTGATGTCTCTGCTTTTTAATATGCTGTTTAGGTTTGTCATAATTTTCTTCCAAGGAGCAAGCGTCTTTTAATATCATGGCTGCAGTCATTGTCTGCATTGATTTTGGAGCCCAAGAAAATAAAGTCTGTCACTGTTTCCATTTCTCCCCCCATCTATTTGCCATGAAGTGATGGGACCGGATGCCATGATCTTCATTTTTTGACTGTTGAGTTTTAAGCCATCTTTAGGGCCTGAAAGATGGTGAACTCTGCCTGGGCAGGGCAAAGCCAGAGGAACCTCTGCTGGAGGTCTGTAGCAGTCCTGATGTGTAAATCAGTAGTCTGACCTGGCTATGGGGGCAAAACACTAAGCAAACCATCTTATTTCCCTCCTTTGCTTTTCCTGTGGATAATGAAGACCACATACAAAGGTTGGTTATGTAATGGTTGCAACTCCTTTTATAGTTTCCATCATGGTTTGTTGTCTAAACTCTCACCAAATACAAGACTTTTGGCAGACAATTTTTGTCTCATTTGACTTCTCGAGGCCTAAACAGATTAGTTCCACTTCTTAAGTCTGGCTTTAAAAAAATTTACCAAAATCCTCCTGTAGCATGCTAGAGGTATGAATGATATTATAAAAGATTTTTTATTATGTTTATTATTCATTTCCTCCTAGTCTTCTAGAATTATTGGTGTGAACAATAGGAAATTCATTCCTGGATTATTTTAGCTATTGCAGTTCCCTTTGAATCTTTTCAGGTGAAACCAATCCTTGTATTCATTCCCTCCAGAGAAGTAGGTTTCTTTTCTGTGCATTATTTTTTGTATGTGTAAAATGGATATAAACTTGCTATGCTTCTTCCCAAGGGAGACTTTGATAATCAAACGAAATAATATGGGTAAAAATTTTTTAAGTGTTCAAAAGTGGTAGATGAAAAGAAAGCGGTAGATGTAGTAATAAGAGCTCATTATTAATAATGAGTGCTACCATTAAGCTGAGTCCCCAGTGGATCCTAGGCTTTGTGTCAAAAGCTTTATTGACATTATCTCATCTTCATTCTTATAACTCCATTATTCACATTTTACAGATAAGGAGGTTGAGTAATCACCTAATGGCACACAGAGGCAGAATTCAGGTGTCTTAGCCTATTGCCAGTGCTCTTAAACATCGGACCGTATAGCCTCGATAATATTTATTGAATGTCCAGTATCCACTGTGATAATGTCACTTGGATATTATGGACAGAAGGTCTATTATGGCTTAGGTGGTCCCCCCTGTTAGTGTAGTCACAGCTAGCAATAATAATTTAAAAATAACTTGTTTAACTCTTTCTGTATAGACATTTATACCACTTCATTTAATCCTAGAGCAGATACTGTTGTTGTTGTTGTTCAGTCACCAAGTTGTTTCCAATGTTTCACAACCCTGTGGACTGCAGTATACCAGGCTTCCCTGTCCCTCACCATCTCCTAGAGTTTGCCCAAGTTCACGTCCATTGAAATGGTGATGTCATCCAGCCATCTCATCCTCTGTCGCCCTCACTTTATTTAGAGAGGCTGGTAATCTAAGATCTCATAACCTGTTAAGTGTCCATGCCAGGTCTTTTCTCAGCTGGCTTTTGTGTTTGTTAGCATGGCAATGGCACCCTACTCCAGTACTCTTGCCTGGAGAATCCCAGGGATGGAGGAGCCTGGTGGGCTGCCGTTTGTGGGATCACAGAGTCGGACACGACTGATGCGACTTAGCAGCAGCAGCAGTATCCAAGCTAACATCCATCCATCCAGGGGCACTTCTTACATGTCTATCTCTCAGATCAGAATTCTTCAAGTTGGCATTTGTTTATTGATCATGCTCAGTCTCCCACACTCGTGGTTTTCATCCTCGGGGGCTATATTACATTTCTTTGGTTGGTGTAACAAGTTAACACAAATTTAGTAGCTTAAAACAACACAGATTTACTATCTCACAGTTTTACAGGTTAGAAGTACAACATGAGGCTCCCTGGAATAAAATCCAGCTGTTAGTAAGACTGGGTCCCTTTCTTAAGGCTCTGGAAGAGAATCTGTTCCTTTGCTTTTTCTAGCTTCAGAGATTGCCCCACATTTCTTGGCTCATGGCCCTTTCCTCTTTCAGCAAAGCCAGCAATAGCTTGTAAAGTTCACCTCACATCCCATCACTCTGGACTCCTCTTTTGCTTCCCTTTTGCAATATTTACGGATCCTTGTGATTCCACTGAACCCACCTGGACAATCTAGAATAATTGCCGTATCTTGAGGTCAATGAACCTTAATTTCATCTGCAACTTTAGTTCCCTTTTGCCATTTGTTGTTGTTCAGTTGCCAAGTCGTGTCCAACTCTTTTGTGACCCCATGGACTGTAGCCCACCAGGCTCCTCTGTCCATGGGATTTCCCAGGCAAGAATATAGGAGTGGGTTGCCATTTCCTTATCCAGGGGATCTTCCTGATCCAGATTTTGAACCAGTGTCCCCTGCATTGGCAAGCAGATTATCACTGAGCCACCAGGGAAGGCCCTCCCTTTGCCATAGAAGCGAATTTATTCATAGTTCCCCAGGAGGATTAGAACATAGATATGTTTGGGGGCCATTATTCTGCCTCCCACAGGGGCTCATTTATGTTTAAAATGAAAGCTCATCTACATTTAAGGTTGATGAGTGTAGGTGGTTGGTATGACTTTCCACAGTGGTCTGTAGATGTATTTCTACATGGGAAAGGGGAGTGTTGACTCTTGATTTTTATGTAGGTGGGCTGGGCCTGCTCACACAGAAACTGCTCATTAGGGAGAGGTAGGGATTTGAGCTAGCCATGCCCATTGGTACCCAAAGGTAGGTTGTTTATACTTTGCAGAGGCATTCTAGAATAATTGTGCTTGGCCACAGCTGCCATTCTTTTTTGTTTCCTCTATGTTGGTTGAAAAAGTCCTGAGAAAATCAAACTATCCTCCACCAACCTTATAGCTCCCCCTCTTCCTTTTCTAAGTGACATTTAAGGGCTGATACATTCCAACAAGGTTTTTCGTAATATTCCCCTACCCTCTTTTCAAATCTCAATAGGTTGCTTCCAGCTTCAATGAGATACCAGATAAGGTAGATATTTCAGTTGGAGAATTTAGTTGCAAACTTACTTTTGTTAGTACAGAAATTTGTTAAAACATATTAGTGTCTAGGAGGGCCAGAGAGTCAGACATGGAGGTTAAGGAACCAGGAACAATGCCCAGATTGTAATGCTGAACACTTCAGAGACTGGACTCAGTTCTGGACAGAAGATGCAACTGCTGGGCTCCTAGTCAGTTCTGCCTCTGTAGGCTGAATGCCTCCACACCACTCTCGTCAGAAACAATTCTTTCTGGAATCTCCTTATTCATGTCACTCTTCTGAACTGGTGATTTTTCTGGGAATTCCTGATTGACAGACTCTAAGTCCTGTGTGTGTGTGTGTGTGTGTGTGTGTGTGTGTGTGTATCCCAGCCACAAAGGAGGCTGGAAAAGTGAGTTCTGGTTTATATGCTGGGAAGTCAAGGATTCAAATGGTGGGGAATTATCCAAATAAAGATGTTAAAAAGTTGCCAGAAAGCTTGACAAAGATTTGCTATCTAGGTAATCAGTAAATAGAATCTTTTTTTCCCAGAAAAAAATTAACAAACTGGCATGGATATATAAACATGTTAGCTGTATCTCAGGCAAAGTTCAAGCAAAGTTCACTATGAAACTTTATTATGAAAACCTTCAAACATATGCTAAACTTCAACTTTATATCAATTCTTGGTTAATCTTGTTTTAGTTGTGTGTTGTGCCCCATTTTCCCTGATTATTTTGAAGCAAGTCATAAACGCCAAAGTCTTTTCATTCATAAATCTTTTGGCATGTATCTCTAAGAAATGAGTATTACTTGCGAATTTTCAGTTCTGGAGAAGCAGCAAGGCACATCCACTTGTCTGGTTTTGCAACAGTACTCAGATTCCCCTTCATGATCACAAATATTTATCTAGTAAACACTATGTGGAAGATACTGGAATAGGTAGCTCATATTCTTCAGGCGTTTACAAGCTATTCATTTATTTACCCATTCACCCGGTCAATAAAAGGTTAATAAATACCAGCTATCTTTCCCATATCTGGCTCAATGTAGAGATTAATAAAAATATAGTCATTGCTTATAGGGAGCTTATTGTTGTTGTTGTGGACTATTTTTTAAAGTCTTTATTGAATTTGTTACAATATTGCTTCAGTTTTATGTTTTGGTTTTTTGGCCACAAGGCATATGGAATCTTAATTGTGTGACCAGGGATCAAACCCACACCGCCTTCAAAGTCTTAACCACTGGACCACCAGGGAAGTCCCTTTAGGGGAACTTTGATGGAGAACAGACAAAGGTCTGATGTGTTAAATAAAAAAGGAGGAGATAAACTATTAGTTAGTTAAAGAGATGTCATAAGCACTACATGATCACAGAATGAATCAAGAAAACAGTAGACAAAGTTTTTATGGAAGATTTTTGATATGCTAGTTCCCATTTACTCATAGGTAGAAATTACATACCTATTGAGTGTAGTTGAATATCTTTGATTCAATGCAAGTACAGATATATTATACACACTTTAAAACAGAGAGAAAGAACATTGTCTAACATATTTGCTAAAATTTCCTTTTGGGGGAATCCATAAAAGCACATAAAGCCCCCAAATATATTGTTTATTTTTACGCAAATATTATGTTATCCAGAGTTATAGCACTCGGAAGGGATATACTAGCAGATGTGTAAGTTCAATGATTTCCAAACCCAAAGAGGCAAATATCTGACTTGTTATGGCTATAACAAATTGGTTTGAGGGCGAAGAAGGAAATATAGCCTTCCATGTATCTAAGTAAGACATGCATAAATGATACCAGAACTGAGCTGAATTTAAAAGTTTTCAACTCAGATTTTGTAAGCACAGCAGTCTCCCAACCCTCCATTTCCATCATTTTTGGTGGAGACTGAATTGTAAACAAGGAAAGAACTCCATTTGGACAGGACAAATTGGTCTAGTGTTTGGACAATCCTCAAAGTGCTGAACTCTGAACACATGACGTACATAAGATAGCATATCCTTAATTGACACCATACATAATATCTTGGGTGCCTGGATGTATAAAGTGAAATAGGGCAAAAGTTGCCCTAAAAGTAAAGTTAGAGTTTCCCTAAAGTGTATGGCAAACTAACCTGGGAGGGACAGTACCTTCTGAGTGAACAGGTACTTGGCTAAGTTCTTTTTCAGCCTTCATTCTTTGTACATGTCACCTGATTTGTAAGTGGCTGTCAAAGAGGTTATAATAGTGACCGAGAAGCTCAAAAACAAATCGCTTTTCAAAGACCTTCCTTACGTTGAGCAATTGAATGGGTACAGCTATAGTCATAGGAAAAATTCTTTCTAAAATTTCTTGGAAGGTGAAGAAAAATGTGGAAAGTGAAGACAGGGACAAGAACTTCCATGCCTTTGTCCACAGAAAGTGGATGTCAAAGGGCTGTCTGGCTTGTGACCCTAGGGTTCTGCACTGTATCCTCAGGTTTCTGGAGGGAAAATGTGATTTCCTGAAAAGAGGTATTGATTGGCTTCTCCATTTTCATCATAAAAGTAGACTGGAGGTTGCTGATATAACTTTATTCTTATTGTGCATTTGACTCCTAATTGTTTCATGGCTGTGCAAAATAGAATTAACAAGTCTGAACAGCATCTTTTGACAAGCTGACTTATGAGGCTGGCCCTTGGCTAGCAATTGGGAATTTAAATTTGGGAAGGGTTCCCACGGTTAACTGGTAAGACGGGCTCACTGAGCCCAAACCATTTGTACTAACAGGTTTACATCAAACACTTGATTTTCTTCTGGGAGTCTGGAATCTGGCTACATACCAAACAGGGGGTACCTATGTGACTGGCCTCCAATAAAAACCCTGGGTGCTGACTCTCTAATAAGCTTTCTTGTTTGGGAACAGTTCATCTGTGTCATCACAGCTTGCTGTTCGGGGTAGATGCATCCTAAGGGACTGCCTTGAGAGAGGACTGAAAGCTTGTGCCTGGTCCCCTTGGACATCGCCTCAAGTACCCGTTTCTTTTGCTGATTTTGCTTTGCCTTCTTTCACTGTAATAAATCATGGCCAGAAGGTCAAATATATGCTGAGTCCTGTAGTCCTCCTAACAAATGATCAAATCTGGGCGTGGTCTTGAGATCTTCCGACACAATTGGAAGATCTATTAGGCTTATTTAAAAGAAGCATGAGGGACTTCATGCTGTGGGATTTCATGGTGTGGTCCAGTGGTTAAGAATCTGCCTGCCAGTGCCGGGGACCCAGGTTTGATCCCTAGTCTGGGAAGATCCCACATGCCTCGGGGCAACAAAGCCCGTGTGCCATAACTACTGAGCCACCTGCTATAGCATCCTAAAGCCCATGCTCAGCAACAAAAGAAGCCACCACAACGAGAAGCCCATGCACCTCATCTAGAGGGTATTCCCACTTCCTGAAACTAGAGACAGCCCATGCGCAGCAACAAAGATCAGCATAGCCAAATAAATAGATAAAAAGAAAAGTATAAGAGAAGCATGAGAAGATGATGGCCTTGCATTTTGGAGAATTGCCATCGTCTTTATATTTATTACACTTATTAAGGTAAGATCAGTGTGCTCCAGAGGGTGAGGTTATAGACCTTAGAATGGAAAAGCATGAGATAAGGACCCCAACTCTGACTTGAGCAAGTAACTTTGCCAATTAAAGTTTTACTATCTTTACTTGCAAAATGTAGATAACAATATTTATACCAAGTAATTATTCCAGAGATTAAATGAGATAATGTGTCTAAAACTTACCTCAGTATTTGGCACAGAATCATAGTGCAATACTGTTGCTGTGATTAAAGGAAGACTACTGAGTTGTATCTTCACGTATTCTCCTAGTTGAAAAAATAGTGTATCTATGGTAGAGAAAAATCTAAATTATTCCTGATATTGAAGAAAGATTACAGAAAGAAGGAACTATACTTATATATTATCTTATATACAATATATGCATTATATTTCTAATGTTCATATTTCATACATTATGAATAGAAAATATTCACAATATGTATGGGCTTCCCAGGTGGCTCAGACAGTAAAGAATCTGCCTGCAATGCAGGAGATCCAGGTTTGATCCCAACCTAACCAAGCCCCTTCTGATGAACATTTGGATTAGGTGTAAAGTGAAGTTATTATAGACAGGGTTCCCATAAGTAAATTCTACGTTTTATTTTTAAATTTTTAAGAAGTCTTTTCACTGGACCATACAGGATGTGGGATCCCAGTTCTCCGATCAAGAATCAAACCTGTGACCCTGCATTGTCAGTGTGGTGTCTTTACCATTGGACTGCCAGCGAAGTCCCAGTAAACGCTACATTTTAGAGAACAATTCCTGCTTTCTTTACTCCATTAGGAGAAATGATAAAAGCATGAAAAAGGGGAAAAATATAAAGAAAAGTCTGGCTTTTTTCTCTTAACTAAATTGAGAGATATACTTACTTAACCTGGAGATGTGGGCTGAGAGAGCCTGACTCATGCAACTTGCCTCCAAGGGCAACTTCAATGTCAAGCAAGCTTAGACTACCAATCAGAATCTGATTTCTAAAAGAAAACTGAAATGAAAAAGCTGTGTTCAAACAAAATTGAGATTGTAAAAGGTTGTACAGTGATTGATGTCTCCTTAAAAATTTGGCCTGGTTTGGATCCTGATTTGACCCAGAATATATATGAGACAACTGGGGGAATTTGACTACCGACTGGATACTTGATATTGAGGAATTTTAAACAAATGCATTAGATTTGGTCATGATGTTATAATTATGTTGATTAGAATCCTCATGTTTCAGAGATACATACTGAAATCCTCAAAGATAAAATCATGATGTCTGGAGTTAGCTTCAGAATCATCCAGCTGGGGAGGAAAGAATTGTCTATACAAGAATAAACAATGGGGCTAAGATAGTCTCTTTGATAAGTGGTGCTGGCAAAACTGGACAGCTATGTGCAAAAGAATGAAATTAAAACACTTCATAACACCACACACAAAGATGAACTCAAAATGGATTAAAGACCTAAATGTAGACCAGAAACTATAAAACTTAGAGGAAAACATAGGCAGAAAACTTGATGGCATAAATCAAAGCAAGATCTTCTATGACCCACCTCCTAGAGTAATGGGAATAAAAACAAAAATAAACAAGTGGGCCTAATTAAACTTAAAAGCTTTTGCACAGCAAAGGAAACTACAAACAAGTGAAAAGACAATCCTCAGGATGGGAGAAAATAATAGCAAAGGAAACAACTGACAAAGAATTAATTTCCAAAATATACAAGCAGCTTCTACAGCTCAATACAAGAAAAACAAACAACCCAATCAAAAAAATGGGAAAAAGACCTAAACAGACATTTTGCCAAAGAAGACATATAGATGGCTGACAAGCACATGAAAAGATACTCAACACCACTCATTATTAGAGAAATGCAAATCAAAACTGCAATGAGATACTACCTTATACTAGTCAGAATGGCCACCATCAAAAAGTCTACCAACAATAAATCCTGAAAAGGGTGTGGAGAAAAGGGAACCTTTTTACACTGTTGGTGGAATTGCAAATTGGTACAACTGCTATAGAAGACAGTATGGAGATTCCTTAAAAATCTAGGAATAAAACCACCATATGACCCAGTAATGCCACTCCTAGGAAAATCCCATGGACAGAGGAGCCTGATAGGCTACAGTCCATGGGGTCGCAAAGGGTCGGACATGACTGAGCAACTTCACTTCACTTCACTTCAGGCATATACAGTGAGGAAACCAAAATGGAAAAAACACATGTACCACAATGTTCATTGCAGCACTCTTTACAATATCTAGAACATGGAAGCAACCTAGATGTCCATCAACAGATGAATGGATAAAGAAGTTGTGGTACATATATACAATGGAATACTATTCAGCCATAAAAAGGAACATATCTGAGTCAGTTCTAATGAGGTGGACAAACCTAGACCCTATTATACAGAGTGAAGTAAGTCAGAAAGAGAAAGATAAATATCATACACTAATGCATATATATGGAATCTAGAAAGATGGTACCAATAAATTTATTTTCAGGTCAGGAATGGAGAAACAGACATAGAGGACAAACCTATGGACATGGGGGAGGGAAGGAGGGAGAAGGTAAGATGTATGGAGAGAGTGACATGGAAATTTACAATACCATATATAAAATAGATAGCCAATGGGAATTTGCTGTATGACTCAAGGAACTCAAACAGGGACTCTGTGACAGGATGAAGGTTGGGATGGGGAGGGGGATGGGAAGGAGGTTCAAAAGGGAGGGGACAGGGTGTACTTAAGGCTTATTCTTGTTGATGTATGACAGAAAACCACAAAATTCTGTAAAGCAATTATCCTTCAATTAAAAAAAATTTTTTTAAATAATTGCCTACAAATGTGCATGTGTGAGGGTGTATGAGTAAATTATATAAGTTGGGTCAAGGGAGTTGATGGTATCATTCTTTCTACTTTTGTATATTGTGAATTTTCTGTAAGAAGTTGAAAAAAACAATTAGGCCTTGATGACTAATTATGTCTGTGGGAGCAGAAAAAAGTTGTGAAAGGATGTGAGGGTGAGGAAAGGGCACTTTATCAGAGTTGACTGGTACTAATAATGGAATTTTATTTCCCTGGCCTTAGTCCAGGGGTATGGAACCTTTTATTCTTAAGGTCACTGACTCATGGGAGGAAATGAAAGCAAACCAGGACATTAGCTTTTAATTTTAAAAGATTTATTTTAAATAAAGAGAAAGCATTGCCTTTAAAAATTCAAGAAAGAGGTCACAAAATTTGAATAACTAAGAATCTGCAGTAATAACAATGAATGAGAAACAAACATGTCCAAATTAATGTTGCAGTTAGTCAGTTCAGTCACTCAGTCATGTCCAACTCTTTGAGACCTCACGGACTGCAGCATGCCAGGCCTCCCTGTCCATCACCAACTCCCGGAGTTTACTCAAGCTCATGTCCATTGAGTTGGTGATGCCATCCAACCATCTCATCATTTTCTCCTCCCGCCTTCTATCCTTCCCAACATCAGGGTCTTTTCAAATGAGTCAGTTCTTCGCATCAGGTGGCCAAAGTATTGGAGTTTCAGCTTCAGCCTCAGTCCTTCCAATGAATATTCAGGACAGATTTTCTTTAGGATGGACTGGTTGGATCTCCTTGCTGTCCAAGGGACTCTCAAGAGTCTTCTCCAACACCATAGTTCAACAGCATCAATTCTTCAGTGCTCAGCTTTCTTTATAGTCCAACTTTCACATCCATAATGACTACTGGAAAAACTGTAGCTTTGACTAGATGGACCTTTGTTAGCAAAGTAATGTCTCTGCTTTTTAATATGCTGTCTAGGTTGGTCATAGCTTTTCTTCTAAGGAGCAAGCGTTTTTGCTTCCAAGGAGCAATCATGGCTGCAGTCATCACGTGCAGTGATTTTGGAGCCCAAAATAATAAAGTCTGTCACTGTTTCCCCATCTATTTCCCATGAAGTGATGGGACCAGATGCCATGCATGGTCTTAGTTTTCTGAATGTTGAGTTTTAAGCCAACTTTTTCACTCTCCTCTTTCACTTTCATCAAGAGGCTTTTTAGTTCTTCTTCAGTTTCTGCTATAAGGGTGGTGTCACCTGCTATCTGACATTATTGATATTTCTCCTGGCAATCTTGATTCCAGCTTGTGCTTCATCCAGCCCAGAATTTCTCATGATGTACTCTTCATAGAAGTTAAATAAGCAGGGTGACAATATACAGACTTGACATACTCCTTTCCCGATTTGGAATCAGTCCGTTGTTCCATGTCTAGTTCTGACTGTTGCTTCCTGACCTGCATACAGATATCTCAAGAGGCAGGTCAGGTGGAGGCATGGGTCAGTGGGAGTGTCAAACAGCTTGGAACAGTGATTTGTTTGGTCAGTAGATTTGGATCCAAATCTCATCTCTGCCAGTTACTAGCTGTAATGTCACATTTAACCTCTCTGAGTATCAGTTACAGGCAGAACATCTTGCCAAACTTACAGCTTTGCTGTAAAAAACAGAAACATTGACTATGAATGACATAATTCTTAGCACATAGATTAAAAGTAATAGTTATGACTGATCCGAGTTGTTGCATGGCAGATATCAACACAACCTTGTAACTCAATTATCCTCCAATTAAAAAAAAAAAAGAAACTAACAAAAAAAGGTGCAGCATGATAGTGTAGATATAATATTAACACTTTTCATATTCATTTTTAAAAGAAATGATAATAAGTCAATATCTTTGAGTTTAAAAAGTCATCTTTTTTTTTTTTTTTTTGACTGACTAGCATTCATTCCCTCTTCCTAACAGGACAGCCAGTTTCAAGCACTTCTCCCCTATCATGTGTAGCCTTGATGGGAGAGTAATTCCAGTGGGCTCTCTCTCACTTTCTCTCATGACCTTGGCAAAGCAAACTCTCTTTTGAGATTCTGACAACTGGTTTATCCCAGACATCCTGGAAGAGCATTCCTGCCAGGAAACAGATCCTTTAGTTCTTTTTGGCTCCCAGAGCTACCTAGGGTCCTGCCAGTTTCCAAGGCAAGTTCTCTTAGCTTCTTATTGATTTGCAGAGCTATCCATCTCTTCACAATAGCTCATTTGGTGGAGGTAGCCAGTGTTGGGTTTTCCCATTAGCAAGCAAAAATTCTCATCCTTTTATTCCAAATGATGGTTGCTTAAATATTCTTGGAGAAAGAAGCTATCGTAAGAAACAGAGAAAGATGGGGCTTGAGGGAGCAAAATTCAGCAGAAAGTTATAAGAGGAAGGAGGGGAAACAGAGGAAGAAAGGCTAATTTTTTTACATCCCTTCCCTGTCCCAGCAACAGCCAGATCCACCTCTCAACTGAACCTCTCAACTCAGCCTCTCAACTGAGCTTTTTACTGTGGCCTGTACTTCAGATCCTACCCCTCCAAACTGCCCAGGGCCTATCTGCAACTTAACAGGCACATCCGTTGCATGTGTTTCCCCACCCACCAACCAAAGGCTTCATATCTCTCAACCAGCCAGTCATTCCATCCCTGTCCTACCCCTGCCAAGCCCTCAGACCTGCCTCACCCTTGTTTATCCCTATTAGACAATTATTTTAGGTTGAAATGTTCAGGTGAAGATGATCTGAAGTAGGAAATTAAGACTTGTATCTTTTCGCAGAAGTGCTCCTTTAAAAATAGAGTCTAGGCCTGTGAAGTGGTTGCTTTTTAAACAAACATACTATGACAAACCTAGACAGTGTATTAAAAAGCAGAGATATTTTTTTGGCTGAGTAACAGTCATAGAAAGGAATGCATTTGAGTCAGTTCTCCTGAGGTTGATGAACCTAGAACCTATTATACAGAGTGAAGTGAGTCTGAAAGAGAAAGTTAAGTACCGTATTCTAATGCATATATATGGAATTTAGAAAAATGGTACTGAAGAATTTATTTACAGGGCAACAATGGAGAAACAGATATAGAGAATAGATTTATGGACATGGGGAGAGGGAAGGAGAGGGTGAGATGTATGGAAAGGGTAACATAGAAACTCACATTACCATATGTAAAATAGATAGCCAATGGAATTTGCTGTATGGCTCAGGAAACAAACAGTATTAACCTAGAGGGGTGGGATGTAGAGGGAGATGGGAAGGAGTTTCAAAAGGGAGGGGATATATGTATACCTATGGCTGATTCATGTTGAGGTTTGACAGAAAACAGCAAAATTCTGTAAAGCAATTATCCTTCAATAAAAAATAAATTAATTTAAAAAAAAGCAGAGACATTACTGACAAAGTTCTGTCTAGTCAAAGCTATGGTTTTTCCAGTAGTCATGTATGGATGTGAAAGTTGGACTATAAACAAAGCTGAGAGCTGATGCTTTTGAGCTGTGGTGTTGGAAAAGACTCTTGAGAGTCCCTTGGACTGCAGGGAGATCCAACCAGTCAATCTCAAAGGAAATCAGTCTTGAATATTCATTGGAAGGACTGATGCTGAAGCTGAAGCTCCAATACTTTGGCCACCTGATGCAAAGAACTGACTCACTGGAAAAGACCCTGATGTTGGGAAAGACTGAAGGCAGGAGGAGAAGGGGATGACAGAGGATGAGATGGATGGCATCACTGACTTGATGGACATGAATTTGAGTAAGATCTGGGAGTTGGTGATGGACAGGGAAGCCCTGTGTGCTGCAGTCCATGGGGTTGCAGAGTCGGACACAACTGAGTGACTGAACTGATATGAACTCAAACATCCAAGAAAATTAAACCTATTAAAACCTGTTAAACCTATTAAAATCATGACCTCAGAGACTACTGAGTTATCTAATAATGCACCTATTTCTCCTCAGATTTCTGAAACTCATTTTTGGTAGTTTCTTTCAGCACTTAAAGCCAGATTTTTCTCATCCAAAGTATATATTCTGAGTGACTAGGATGCTACAAACTGGGTCTGGACCAGTTATGGTTCTAAAACTCTTAGCTTCAGAAAGGACACAGATACATTGAGCAATTATAAGCAGCAATGGGGGAAGGGATAGTTAGGGAGTTTGTGATGAACATGTACACACTGCTATATTTAAAACGGATAGGGCTTCCCTGGTGACCCACTGGTAAAGAACCTGCCTGCAAATGCAGTAGACATGGGTTTGATCCCTGATTCGGAAAAATCCCACGTGCCGTGGAGCAACTAAACCTGTGTGCCTCAACTATTGAGCCTGTGCTCTAGAGCCCATGCTCCACAGCAAGAAAAGCCATCGCAATGAGGAGCCCCTGCACCACAACTAGAGAGTAGGCCCCGCTGCCTGCAACTATAGAAAAGCCCAAGGAGCAAAAGACCCAGCATAGTAAAAGTTAAATAAACAAATAAAATTATTTCAAAAATAAACAAAGTGGATAACCAACAAGGATCTACTGTATAGCACAAGGAAGGCTGTTCAATATTATGTAACAACCTAAATAGGAAAAGAATTTGAAAAGGAATAGATACATGTATATATATAACTGATTCACTGTGCTGTGCACCTGAAACTATCACAACATTGTAAATCAGCTATATTCCAATATAAAATAAAAAGTTAAAAATAAAAGATCTATATCTTAAAAAAAGAAGCAGGAGATTCAGATAATTCATTTTTCTTCCTTTTTTATTTAATTAAAAAGTTCTTTTTTCTTTATATCAGATAATTCATTCTTAAACAAGCAAGTGTTTTTAGGACTATATACAGCTTGCAGAAAGTTCTTTGTAACATCCAAAATATGTGAGCAAACTGACATCTTTTAAAAGTGGTCATAGCTCTAGAACCTGAATTGTGGTTTCCAGACACTTATTTCCAACAAAAGAAGCCAAAGCTTTTAGGAGAAATAGCTGATTTGAAATCTGGAGCAGGAAATCTACCAGATAAATGTGGAATATCTTATCATACAAGAAGTAAGGAGCTGTCAAATACCATTGGGATCATCTCAAAATGACTCACAGAAGTCAATCTGAAGAGAGCCCCACTGGCCAAAATGAACTGATTTGAGCATTAAGATTAACGCTGTGGATTTAAATTCATCAAATATGCTAACTCAATGAATTCAAATGGTACTAAAAAGAAATTGGAGGATTGGGGAAAGAATCAAGCATTTATCCTCTCTTTCATTTACAGACTATACAGTTAGGTAACTAGTCAATAAAGGGAAACATCTTACAAAAGGATTATAGTTAACTTATTTTTAAAAAGGAATGGCAGGTCTCCATCTTGCACATTCTAATAAAATAATGAATCACAGTGGTGGTGGTTTAGTCGCTAAGTTGTGTCCAACTCTTGTGACCCCATGGACTGTAACCTTCCAGGCTCCTCTGTCCATGGGATTTCCCAGGCAAGAATACTGGAGTAGGTTGCCTTTTCCTTCTCCAAACTGAACATCAAAGGTTGGAGACATTACAAAAAGACAGAGTCTGACTTCTCCGGAGGGAAAAAGCTTTCATCAGTTAATACAGGGCAACATTTCTCAAAGTTGTTGTGTTAAATTCTGTCTCTATTAGCTGTGATGCCAAAAATTATTTTCATCTTAAATAAGTTTGGGGAATGTGGAACACAGTATCCTTTCTTTCTGGATGATTCATAGTGCACATTAGTATATTAAATTCCTTCAATAAATAATAAAAAAAAAAAAAAACAAGTCTGACATCATGAGAGTCCTAATAGAAGAAACAAAGCTTTGCCTTATGCAACACTCAAGAGAAACACTGAACTTGAACCTAATCAAGCCTCTAGAGTCAACTAAGGGAAATACATAAGAAGGCAGAAGGACATGTTAAATTATTCCATGGGGATGCAATCTGCAAGAGTCAGATGGTATAAAACTCTGAGGATCAAAAAACATAGTTTCTTCTACAAACAAATTTTTAGGGCAAAGGAAATTGAAGGGAGTCTACTAATGAAAAGAGACTTAAAAAGATATACCAGCCAAAAAAAAAAAGATATATATCAGCCAATCATAATACAGGAAGCTTGTTTAGATCCCGAAATTTTTTAATGCTAAAAAAAACTCCATTTATGACAGTTACGAGACAATTGGAAATTTGAACACTGACTATTTAATACTATTGAGGAATATTTCAGATGTAATATCAGCATACAGTTTTGTTTAAAAAGGGTCATTGCTTTTAGAGATTAATATATAAATACATGGATATAAGGGATTTATTTTTAAAAATCCTGGATAGAGAGAAATGAACGGGAGTTTGGCTGGGACCATAGGTTGGCTGTGGGTTGATGGTTGTTGTGCTAGGTAATGGGTACATGAGAGGTCATATTATTTTGTCTACTGTTGTGTGTATTTGAGATTCTCAATAGTAGAACATTTTTAAAAAGAATGGTTATAATTTTTAAGTGGCTCTTTAGTGCCATATCTCACAAAGGAAGACAGTAGATCAACGCAAGTCTGTTTTTCACAATGTTTAGAAAGATAACTACCAAATGGTCATTGGTGACTGCCTCTAGGGATAGAATGACAAGGATGGAGCAGAGGAGATTTGATTTCTTCTTAAATACTCTTATAGTCTTTTCTTCTAACAATAAATATGTATGTACTTTTATATTATATAAAATTTAAGAAAAAAAAATTCTTTTTGTGTCTATTAACTTAGCTCAGATGATCACAAATACCTAGTTCCTTAAAGTAGCAAAAGCATTTTTATAATAGTTACTGAAATGAAAGAGTATCATATGTTTTGACATGTAAAATTCTGATGCATTTTTTGAAGCCTTGTGATGATATAGTTCTGAGCCATATACAAAATCAAATAGATCATATTAATGAGGCATAAATTGACTTTGGAAAATGAGTGTAGAGCCAAGGGAAACCAAACCAAGGACTAGAGCCAGAGACTCCCCACCCACTCGGAGGCTCTATAATTTACTTATCCAAATGGCCAGATCTAACAGGGATTGGGGACACCATATAACAAATTAAGTGGGGGGGGGGAATGTGCTTATGTTACTTACTCTTTCTTGCATGTCTGTGGCATTTAACTTTTGTTCATAGAAGCCAGGGTAGAAAGGACACAATATAATTTGTGACAAATTTATATAAGAGCCTCCCTTTGTTTTTGTGATCTGTGTCTTCAAATATGTTATCTCAGTCAGGAGGTCATTTATTCATTCAGCTTACCCGTGGTGAGAGGCAGTATAGTATGATGGTAAATGCTTTTGTTTCTGTTTGCCGCAAACTCCATAGCAAGCATTTAAAGGGCAGCTACTGTGTGTGCAGTGAGGTGTGACAGAGGTAATTATGGCCATAACAACCATTCTTTCAATAAATATTTGTGGTGCTTCCTAGGAGCCATGTGTTATTATAAGTCCTGTGAAGAGAGGTGAACAAAGCAAAATTCCTTCTATTAAGGAGTTTATGATCTAGTGGGATAGAGAGATAATGATATACAAACATATAATGTCAAATACTGATACAAATTTTGAAGAAAAACAAAGCAGGGTATGTAGATAGCTATGGGACTGCTACTGATGATCATATATTAAAAGGCTGCTCTGTGGCAAATGCAATAGTAGGAGCTTTGTATCCATAAGCTCAGTAACTCCACAACCTATGTGAAGCAAGCATGGTAGAGTATTTCACTGCTACAGATGTGGGAAAGTGAAAGTCGCTCAGTCGTGTCCAACTCTTTGCAATCCCGTGGACTGTACAGAATTCTCCAGGCCAGAATACTGGAGTAGGTAGCCTTTCCCTTCTCCAGGGGATCTTCGCAACTCAGGGATTAAACCCAGGTCTCCCGTATTGCAGGCAGATTCTTTACCAGCTGAGCTACAAGGGAAGCCCAAGAATACTGGAGTGGGTAGCCTTTTCTTCTCCAGTGGATCTTCCTGACTCAGGAATCGAACCGGGGTCTCCTATATTGCAGGTGGCTTCTTTACCAACTGAGCTATCAGAGAAGCCCACAGATGTGAAAACTGAGGCTTAAAGCGGTGAAGGTCCAGGACATAGGTACACCTATGGCTGATTTATGTTGCTGTTTGGCAGCAACCAACACAGTACTGTAAAGCAATTATCCTTCAATTAAAAATTAATAAATTTTAAAAATAAAAAAAAGAGATGAAGGTCCTTCAGTGAATAAAGTGGAAACAGATGCTATCCCTGAGTCTCATGTTCTTCATCTACAAAACAGATAATCACACCTACTGTATACAGTAGTTCTTATGATTACATGGTAAAATAATTGTAAATCAGTAAGAACACATTGGTTTATCAAAAGTCCTCGATATATGTTATAGTTTCAAATATAATTGAGGGTCAGGTCATGAGGGGATTAATAAATACTGGGAATTTGCAGGTGGCACCTGATTACACAAGTCATGGGCATATCAGGAGACTTCTGGGTGTTTGGGGGGAAATTGGGAGGACACTAAAGGCCAACATCATCCACTTCACATTTGCCTCAGACAGGTCCTGGATGCATGTATAACATGTGAAGTAAGAGTAGCACCTAGATAGTTAACAAAACTGTTTTCTAAAAGTCAACAGCAGGCGATAGTACAGGTTGCTTTCTTTTAATTAATAAGGACCATCTCAACTTGCTGCTTCAATAGTGTTTCCTCAAACTAGCTGATAATCAAAATAATCTGGGGATCTTGTTGAGAGCATAAACTCAAAGTTCCAGGGTAAATTATTTCTATGGTGGGGAAATTTTGAGGGCCACTAATGTAAAGGGAACAAAAGCATTTGTTCATTGCTTTATCCCCAAAACCTAGAACAGTACCCAGTATGTAGGAACCAATTAATATTTGCTGAATGAAATCTCTATATTCGTACCTGCTTCCTATCATTCCTTCCCCAAACACACTGGGCATTTTACCTTGGTGAAATACTCTCTGAGATGCTCTGAATATTCAATTTAAGAGTCTTCTCAGGGGTGGGCATAGAGGAAAAAGAAAGTGAGATTTAAGGAGCATGGTCAGGATTTGCTTGCTCCAAACTCTTCCCCTCTTGTATCCGTGAACAGTAGAAATTTCTACCACTGCAGCTCTTCTTGGGTTAAGATGTGTCTTCAGGAAATTTCAATTACCAGACAAAATACATTATACAAGAGAGGAAAGATGTTGGAGAGAGCTCCAGGGGTAAAAGCATTTTATTCATAGCTTATCACATATTGGGCTTCCCTGATGATTCAGACGGTAAAGAATCTGCCTGCAATATGGGAGACTCAGGTTTGATCCTTTGGTTGGGAAGATCCCCTGGAGAAGGGAATGGCAACCCACTCCAGTATTCTTGCCTGGAAAATCCCACTGGACAGAGGAGCCTGGTGGGCTACAGCCCATGGGGTCGCACAGAGTGAGACACGACTGAGCGACTGACACACACAGCGGTAAGAAAAAACCTCCGGGCTTGGGGATGGCAGGCTAGGAGGAGCACATTGAAGCTGGTGGGGATGGGGGTTGGGAAGCATTGTTGGGGCTGGGGTAGGCAGTGTTGGAAATGGTGGTGAGCATTTGAAGACTACAGAGAGGTTCCCACTTAAACTTTTCCTAAGTAACACTTTGTCTATGGGGTGAGGTGGTGGGGGGAAGGGGGTCAGGGGACATTAATGGCTCCAAGTGCTTGGTACACAGTTGACTCTGACCTGTTGAAATGTATTACTGAGAGTTAGCAGTTCAATTCCACAGACATTTTTGGAAACTTTCTAAGTGCTAAGGTTTGGGATGCTGCCCCAAACTCTCCAGACCCACAGCTATTTCCCAAACACTGGGAGACTTTTGAAAAGGTATCCCTTTCCTTCTCTGTGACCAGGAAATTCTCTGAACAATATGCTGGAGAAGTCATTTGACTTACGTTGTCTGTTTACTCTTTCTTGGAGATCACCATTCTTTGTTATCTGATTGTTCTTTCATATATTTTATCCTTTACTTTTGATTATTTCAAACAAGAGGGTAAATCTGGGTCCTACTACTTCATCTTCCAGAAGTGGAAATATATGAGACATTCTTGATGCTTTTGTTTCTTACTCATTTTTGGTTTTGATTTGCCTGTCTCTGAAGACTTGTGATGTCGGGCACTGTTTCATGTGCTCATTGGCCCTTGATTTATCTTTTCTGATGAAATGTCCATTCAAATCTTTTGCCTGTTTTTTTTTTTAATGGGTTCCTTATCTTTTTATTCTTGAGTTGTAGGAATTCTTGAGTTGTATATCATGGACATGAGTTTTTCATCAGATATGTGTTTTGCAAATATTCTCTCACAGCTAGAGTTTGCTATATCTCGCTAAGAAGAAGTTTAAAAATTTTTTGATAAAGTCTACTTTGTTAATTTCTTGTTCATATGGTATGCTTTCTGTGCCATTTCTAAAAAATCTTTGTGTACTTCCAAGTCCTAAAGTTATTTTCTGTGCTTTCATAGTTTATAAGGACTATGTTTCATCTCAAATTAATTTTTGTGTATGATGTGAGGTATGGATAAAGGTTAATTCTTTCCCTCATATGAGCACTCTGGGCTTCCCAGTTGGTGCTAGTGGTAAAGAACCCATTGCATGAGACGTTAAGAGACATGAGTTCAATCCCTAGGTCAGGAAGATCCCCTGGAGGAGGGCATGGCAACCCACTCCAGTATTCTTGCCTGGAGAACCCCATAGACAGAGGAGCATAGAGAGCTTTTGTCCACAGGGGTCACAAAGAGTTGGACATGACTGAAGTGATTGAGCATGCATGAGCACTCAGCTCCTTCAGTACCATTTGTTGAAAAATAACAAATGGCTTCCATTGTGTTCCATCAACCTAATCTTTCAATCCTTTACTAGCACCAGTCTTGACTCTGGAGCTTTATTAAAAGCTTTGAAGTCAAATGGTGTAAGTCCTCCAACTTTATTCTTCTTTTTCAAGATTGCTTTGGCTATTTAGGTTGTTGGTATTTCCATATACATCTTAGAATAAACTTGTCAATTCCTACACAAAACCTTAGTGAGATTATCATTGGAAATGCATTGAATCTATTGCACCAACAGATCAGTTGGGAGAACTGATACCTTAATAACTAAGTCTTCATATCCTTGCTATTTTAGTGTTCATAATTAACTTTTGATGGAATATACTAGATGTAATATCATTCTAGGACTTTATCTATTGAATCTATACATTTATATTTATTGGTACAAAGATTTTAATAGTTTTATTTATTTTTTGCTGTGCTGGGTCTTTGTTGCTGTGCAGGCTTTTCTTTCCTTGTGGCAAGTGGGAGCTACTCTCTAGTAGTGGTGCGCAGTCTACTCATTGAGGTGGCTTCCCTTGTTGCAGAGCACAAGCTCTAGGGCCGGCAGGCTTCAGTAACTGAAGTATGTGGACTCAACAGTTGTGGTTCCTGGCCTCTGGAGTGCAGGCTCAATAGTTATGGCACATGGGCTTAGTTGCTCCGTGGCATGTGGGCTCTTCCTGGACCAGGGATTGAACCCATGTCTCCTGCATTGGCAGCAGATTCTTTAATATTGAGTCATCAGGGGAGCCCCAAAGATTTGTATATTATGCTATCTTTTTAATGTCTGCAGTATCTATAGTATATCCTCTTTCTTACCTGTAATGGTGACTTATGTCTTCTTTTTTTTCTTGATCAATAATATTACTAGATATTTTTGAATTTTGTTTTGATCTTTTCAAAGAATTAATTTCTGAATAGATTGTTTTAAATAGGTTATCTCAATTGTATGTTAATTTTCTATTGTATTAAATTTTGCTCTTTATTTTCTCTTTTTTTTTCCTGTTTATTTTGCAGTTCTTTTTCTAACTTTCTGGAATTCGTATTTAGCTCATTATATTTCAGACTTTCTTCTTTTCCACTGTCAACATTTACCTTTAAATGTTGCTTCAATGAATCCTGCATGTTTGTTGTGTACATTTTCATTCAAACCTACTTCTAAATATTTTCTCATCTACTGTGATTTACTTTTGACCAGCGTAGCACTACGGGGGCTTCCCTGTGGCTCAGATGGTAAAGAATCTGTCCGCAATGCAGAAAACCTGGGTTCCATTCCTGGGTCAGGAAAATCCTCTGGAGAAGGAAATGGCAACCCACTCTAGCATTTTTGCCTGGAGAATTCTGTGGACGGAGGAGCCTGGCAGGCTACAAGACATGGGGTGGCAAAGACTCGGACACGACTGAGCAACTAACACTTTCACTTTTCACTTCAATATAGCCCACACATATTTGTTTCTTAATTTCCAAAAGTAAATGTTTTGGTTTTGATTCTGAGCTAGGTTGCATTATAACATATGCAATATTATTTTTCTGTGTAACTTTATCCCTTTGAAATTAGCTGAGATTCAACCTTTGTATAATCATCTAGGTAACTGTTACAAACGTGCAGGAAAATAATGTGTATTCTTTAGTTGTTGAGTGGTGTGTTATAAATGATACATGTTATACATACCATATAGAGTCAATATATAAAAGTATGTATTATATATCATAAATAATATGTAGAATTTTGTATATGTTATACATGATATAGCATTATATATGAATAGAGACATTGCATACAATATTATATATAATATCTAAAATATCACATGTTATGTATGCTATAGAGGATATACATCTGTATATATGTGTACATATATATATATTAATTATTTTCTATTTTTTGATTGTTTCAAACAAGAGGGTAAACCCGGTCCCTACTATTCCATCTTGACCAGAAGTGGAATTACATGAATCATTCTTGATACTTTCATCTCCTACTCGTTTGGGGTTTTAATTCACATTTCTCTGATAACGAATGGTGCTGGGCACTTTTCCATGTGCTCACTGGCCATATGTAGGTATATACATTCATTAGGTCAGGTTTCTAAATTGCACTATTCAAACCCTCCTCATCCTTACTAACTTTCCCCCCTGACATACCCGAACATGGACCTTTGGAGGCTACCAGTTTTCTGACCGTGGCTCTAGCAAGTCTGGAAGCTGCACAGGTACCATCATTAGAATAAAATTTAAAAAAAAATTAAAAAAAAATAAAGAAAGAAAGAAAGAAAATTGAAGAAAAAAAAAAAATTCTTTCTGAAGACCAGCCATGATCGGAGCTAAGTTCCCGCTTCTCCTCAGGGAAAAGAAGCCCCAGGTGGAGAGAGAGTGGGGGCAGGGAGCGCCCCGTGCGCGCGGGAGGCCCCGGGGACCTTCCGCCTGGCGGGGGGGTGCGGGGCGGGTTCCCAGATGTCCTCGAGCCGTCAGTAGTCAGTGACGCGGCGGGGAGGAGCCTTTTCCGAGATAACTGGACAGCAGGAACCGTTCCCGAGTACCAGTCCTGAGGCCTGGGCCGCGCCCAGGAGGTACCCCTTGTCCCCACGCGGTTCCCAGCCAGGCACCTCTCTCTGGTGGAGCCTATTTTCTCTTCCCTCAACTCTGGTGCCTCTCCCTCCCGCCCTTCCGAGTGCAGCCAGACTCCTGCTGTGCCTGCGTCTCCGGGGGCGCCTCCGCTCAGGCCCCCCGCCCGCCTCCCGCACACTCTTCGTCAGGTGCCGCAGGTGAGAAGGCCTCGCTCGCTCGCTCGCTGCCGGCGCGTCAGAGCCTTCAGCGCGCCGCCGGCTGCGCCTGCGCACTCGCGACAATTGCTAAAATACATTTATCTGCTTACGCTCTCAGTTACTGAGGAAGTATTTACACGTCTATTTTGGTTTTGAACTTGCTTTTTACTCCTTAGAATTTGTCAGTATTCTTGAGGCTGTTAGGAGTGCATGCAAATTTAACTTACTAAGATTTCAGAAGGGGCTTCCCTGGAGGCTCAGATGGTTTCTGATGAACTGAACCGTTTATATCTCTGGCAATGTTTATTGCTTATTCTTTTTCTATTGTCAGTGTGGCTCTGTCAGTGTTCTCTTGGTTAGAATTTGCCTGAAACCTCTTTTAGGCGTAGGTGACATATGGGGAGAGACATGTTTCAGTTCATAGAATTGAATTAATAATACTACTATGGACCTTTTTATGGTGTTGCGTTGGCTTATCGTGTTTTGAAAGTTGAGTTCTTTTGTACTATGGGCTGTTCGATGCTTTGGAATTTTACCTGAAGGAATCGTCTTCAGTTGCATTAGAAGTGGAGTCCTCTCTAGAGGGTCTTCATCTGCTTCTTCCAAGTTTATGAGAACTTCTAGTCTAGGATCACTGAAAATTAAATTCTTCTCCAGTTCTCCCAGGTAGTGTGAATTTAGGCTGAAAATATTGATGAAAGTTGAGTTCTTTCTTTTTTTTTCTCTCTCCTTTCTAAATTGATGGTTTAACCCACTGGGATACCAACTTTTGGGGAGAAGATGTATTAGATCCCTCAGGTTGGGCAGGCTCTGGGCTGTGTCTCTGGAGCCTTTTTGAGGCTATGACTTCAAAGCTGAATCTTCGTTTCCCCTTCCCCTCTTGTCTGGTAAATGCCTGGAGATAGTGCTCCCTCGATATTGCTCAGTCCTTGGTTTGAGAAGCGCTTACTTCTTCTGTTGACAGCTCATTGACTCTTCTAAGGTTTTTATCTGTTTTTAGTTGTTTTCAGCACGAGGGTCCTTTCAGTATTTAACCCACCACCTCACTGGAAAGAGAATCTAAATTTAGTGGGTAGCACATCAAACTCTCTTAGGCTGCTTGTTTATGCATTCTTCCCTCTCAAGTAATTATATTTCTCAGGACACTACAATTGAGAAATTTTTTTTTCTTTAACTGATTTTCATAAAGAAAAGTTGGGAGGGTGAAAGGCTTTTAGTATGTGGTAACTGTTTTAGTAACTTTTTAGCTTGGACCAGTTTTGAAAGAGAACATTAGAACATTTTGAAGAGAACACTACAAACCATTTACTAGGAACTGCCTAGGAAAAGTGAATTTTTAAAAAAGCTTTATCTTTTACTTCCCTTTAGAATATATTTCCCTTCTAGAAGCCTTCTTCCAAAAGTAAAATCACACAAACATGCTGTGTTGAGTTGGTTGGTTGGTTGCCCCACCATCCAAAGATATGTCTAGTCAGAACCTCTGAATGTGACTTTATTTGGGAAAAGGGTTTTTGTTGATACAATTAAGTGACGAATTTTAAGGTGAGATTATCCTGGGTTATCTGGGTAGACCTGACTCTGAATCCAATGGCAGATGTCTTTATAAGAACAGAAAAGCACACAGACGAGAAGAGGAGAAACAGAAGAAGGTAATTTAAAGATGGAGGCAGAGACTGAAGTGACAATCTATGAGCCAGGAGCTGCCAAGGATTGCCAGCACTGAAGCTAAGAGGCAGGAACAGATTCTTCTTACAGCCTTCAGAAGGAACCAACCTGTTGATACCTTGATTTAAGACTTCTGGCTTCTAGACCTGTGAAAGCTTACATTTCTGTTATCCTAAGCTACCCAGTTTGTCATGCTTAGTTATGGCATCTCTAAGAAGCTTGTAACCAAGTTTGGAGGCTCTTTCTGCTCCAATAGTTTTGAAAAGCCTGCAATTGTTTCCCTTCAAGCATAAGTAAGGAATAATAATCAGGTGAGACTGGAGAAGGAAATAACAACTCACTTCAGTATTCTTGCTGGGAAATCCCATGGACACAGGAGCCTGGCAGGCTAGAGTCCATGGAGTCACAAGAGTTGGACACGCCTTAGCAACTAAATCAACCAGTCAGGTGAGAGAACTGGCATAGAAGATCTCTGGGAGCCTCTCTCAACTTCAAGAGTTTCCTGGTTATGAGGATTAAATGCAATGTTTGGTTAATACTTTATACATATATAAAGCCTTTCCTGACTATTACCATTATTCTTTTCTTTTTTTTTTTTTTTACATAACTAGCATTCAGACTTTGCATTTGTCATCAGCCTCCTCTTCATCTTCAACTGTCCAGTTGTTTTTATTGTTTGATCCTTCCTCCTACTCCTTCATGCCCCTTCTCTCTTCTTACATAAACAATTGAAATAAGGCTCTCTGCAACTTCCCAGAGTGACTCTGAACTTGACAGAGAAGTAATTTTTATCCAGTGAAGACCAACCACAAAATAGCTCCTGGAATTTGTACAGCAAATTATAACTTAGGACTCAATTTTGCACATTTTGTTTATCAGCATGGTAGCATTCTTGCCTGGAAAATCCCCTGGATGGAAGAGCCTGGTGGGCTGCAGTCCATGGGGTTGCTAAGAGTCGGACACGACTGAGGGACTTCACTTTCACTTTTCACTTTTATCCATTGGAGAGGGAAATGGCAACCCACTCCAATGTTCTTGCCTGGAGAATCCCAGTGACGGGGGAGCCTGGTGGGTTGCCATCTATGGGGTCGCACAGAGTCAGACACGACTGAAGCGACTTAGCAGCAGCAGCAGCAGCGGTATTATCATGACCACTTTATAAGAACAGTTTTTTCTCTAGGTAGAATCCAAGAAGTAACTGGATCTGGGAGGAACCTTGGTGCTACTGGCCTGACTGTTTCATTCACTGATTAAACAGTTCTTGAGTAACTATAATGTACTAGATTGAAAGAGTTTCTGGAAATTCAATTGTAATCAATATGTTCCAGGCTTAATCTGGTGGTGAGCAAACATATTTCACTCCCAGCAATAGTGTAGCAATTTTGTAGCATTAATAAAGTGGATACTAATTTTAAAGCAAAGTAATTATAAGAGTTGGACTATATATATATATATATATATATATATATATATAAAGAAAGCTGAGTGCCGAAGAATTGATGCTTTTGAACTGTGGTCTTGGAAAAGACTCTTGAGAGTCCCTTGGACTGCAAGGAGATCCAACCAGTCCATCCTAAAGGAAATCAGTCCTGAATATTCATTGGAAGGACTGATGCTGAAGCTGGAGCTCTAATACTTTGGCCACCTGATGTGAAGAACTGACTCATTGGAAAAGACTCTAATGCTGGGAAAGATTGAAGGTGGGAGAAGAAGGGGATGACAGAGGATGAGATGGTTGGATGGCATCACTGACTCAATGGACATGAGTTTGAGTAAGCTCCAAGAGTTGGTGATGAACAGGGAGGCCTGGCATATTGTAGTCCATGGGGTGCAAAGAGTCAGACACGACTGAGCTACTGAACTGAACTGAACTGAATTATAAGTAGGATTTTTTTTTGCACACTCCAAATCAAAAGAAGTAAATGAACAATGTGTTGTACAGCCCTATTTATGTTGGTACCCATAAGTCGGCATGTGTGCGGGTTCTGTTGCTTCAGTTGTGTCTGACTCTTTGCGACCCTATGAACTGTAGCCTTGGAAAAGGCAATGGCACCCCACTCTAGTACTCTTGCCTGGAAAATCCCATGGATGGAGGATCCTGGTAGGCTGCAGTCCATGGGGTCACGAAGAGTTGGACATGACTGAGTGACTTCACTTTCACTTTTCCTTTTCATGCATTGGAGAAGGAAATGGCAACCCACTCCAGTGTTCTTGCCTGGAGAATCCCAGGGAAGGGGGAGCCTGGTGGGCTGCCGTCTATGGCGTCACACGGAGTTGGACACAGCTGAAGCGACTTAGCAGCAGCAGCAGAACTGTAGCCTGCCAGGCTCCTCTGTCCCTAAGATTCTCCAGGCAAGAATAGTGGAGTGGGTTACCATGCTCCCCTGTAGGGGATCTTCCTGACCCAGGGATCAAACCTGCATCTCTGACATCTCCTGCATTGGCAGGTGAGTTCTTTATCACTAGGGCCACCTGGGAAGCCCCACCCATAAATGTACTTTATGTCTAATTGCCGTATTCACAGAAGGATGTGCCCTAATTTATTTGCTCATTCCTCTATTGGTTATTTTAATACTTTGTTTTCAACAGACTTTTTTTTGTACAAATGCTAAAGCACTTCTTTAAAAAAAAATCATACTTGAAGCAGAATTGCTGAATCAAAGGATACTCACATTTAAAATTTGCTAGATACTGTCAAATTTCCCCCCAAAGCTACCAGTTTATACCCCTGTGACTATTATGTGCATACACCTTTCCCAAGGTGCTCATCAACAGTGAATAATATTCATCTTTAAAATTCTGTCAAACTGAAGAGTGAGAAATAACTCAATCTTGTTTTAATTGATGGGAGGAGGGCAGAGGAGAAGGTTAGGGGAGATTTTCCCTTTCTTCTCTTTAAATCTGTTGGGAGACAAATCTGGATGGCCTGGGTACCCATCTCCTTCTGCCAGGCTGAGCTGACCAGAGCCATCTGCAAAGGGGCAGCACGGCTTTTGGCTGGTGCAGCATTCTGGGTGTACAGAAGCACTTCAAGACTGTTCCAGGGCCTTCCACGTGCAGACTTTGACCTTCGGCGTGGACCCAGGCCCTCAGCATGCATTCTCCCTCTTCTGCTTCTTGGACCTAGAAATCCTGTCATTCATTTCCCATTGTCGAAAGAACCCAAGTACTCCATAGGTTAACCTATATTTGCAACAACCTAAATGTGTCACGTGGATATATCTTTGGTGTGAGGTCAAGTCCTTTCTTTTGTGAATCCAGACTTCTCTCAGAGGCTGGCCCTTCTTGGCTACATGTTTGCCGTGGTGGGTGCAGACCATTTCTACCTGGCCCCGGTAGTCCCCGCAGTGAGAGTTGGGGGATTCCATGTGCTTTATTTCTTCTGTGTAAATTTTCTCTAATTGGACTCTGTGGGGCTACTGCTGTGTGTCTGTAGCCTCCTAGCCTGACAAGATCTGTAAGGTTTTCCTTTTATACTAACAGAAACTTAATTTAAGCATCACTTGAGTACTTTTTCCCCCAGTAATGAAAACAGTCATTTATTATGCTCACAGAGCCTATAGGTCAGGCTCTGTGGTCAGGCATTCTCAATTAGTTCATAGCGGCAGGGGCAGCTTGTTTCTGCAACGTGCTCTCTGGAGCCTCAGATGGAAGACTTGAGCAGGGGTGGGATGAAGGGATGGAGCCCTTGGAAAGCTTACTCCTTCACATGCCCGGGGTGGATGGAGCCTGAGTCCTCAGCTGGAGTGGCCAGACACCTGCATGTCATTCCTTCATGTGGCCCAGGCTTCTTCCTAACGTGGTGACTGGCTTCCAAGGACAGGCTCCAAAGAGTGGGCCAGGTAGAAGCTGTATGATTTTAGATCCAGCTTCAGAAGCCACGAAGCACCAATATGTCATATGCTCCATTGTTTGGAGCAGTCCCAAGCTCCCACCCATATGCCAGTGGAGGAAACACAAATCTCCGTGAGAGGAATGTCAATCACCTTGTGAGAACAGCCACGTGGGAAGGTGCTGACATCTTTGGAAATACAAACGTACCACTTTCCCTAATTCCTGGGAACGCATTCTTTCAGTTTCCAAACTGGAAGATACTTGGTCAGATATTTCCCCTCCACACAGAAAAATGTAATATGGGCTTCCCAGGTGATGCTAGTGGTGAAGAACCCATCTGCCAATGCTGGAGACATAAGAGACAAGACACAGGTTTGATCCCTGGGTTGGGAAGATCTGTTGGAGGAGAGCATAGCAATCCGCTCCAGGATTCTTGCCTAGGAAGTCCCATGGACAGAGGAGCCTGGCGGGCTAAGTCCATGGGGCAGCAAAGACTCGGCCACATACACCCCCCAAAAATGTAATATAAGATTGGACCTGCTGAAACGATGAGGGGATCACACATTTATCTCCCTAGAGTCTAGTTCTAGTAGCTTTTAAATCATATATCTTTCATTTATTGTAGCTGCCCTGGAAGTAAATATCTTAAGAAAAATGATTTCGCTTATATTTATTATGACCTTTACTGACCTAAATCTAACTCTACATAAAGTTAGTATGTTCCTCTTGGTGCTTTCTCAATACTTAGGGTGGTCACCAGGAAGCTAAGTGGCTACAAATGAGGTCAAATCTGATGCAAGACCCAACCGTTTGAACAGGATAGCCACATTTCTTGCAAATGGTATTCTTTAAGTAGTGGTCAGTGTCACATATTCTTCATTCAATTTAGTTCTGAAAGAATGTATGCATCAGGTTTTTGGTGTTTGTTTTTTTTTCCCCTTATAACTTGACTTGAATTTCTGATCCTGGAAATTATAGTTACAGTATACAACATCTACCCTTTCCAAACGGAAAATCCTGCTTCTCCATGTTTACATAAGACATACAGTTCTAGGCGGTTTGGAAACTAGAAATGAAACAGGCCTCAGAAGGAATAGAGATAAAACCCAGAGCTACAGTCTTCACAGCATCAAGGGGGAGGAGCCTAAGTTCTCAGACCTGAGAAACAGTGCTCTTATCTTCATGTGCTAGATGCCCCTGGCCCTGTGCATCAGATCAGGGGGTCAGTTCAAGAAACTCTGGTCTTGAACTTGAAGGAGAAGAAGAACTCAAAGAACTAAATGCAAACTTCTGCTTCTTAGGGCTACAGTTCTGCAACTTGAAAAAAAAAAGATGATTTCCTTCAACTTGCTCTTCTCTCCATC
This sequence comes from Bos grunniens, assembly GCF_055505025.1. Lineage (NCBI taxonomy): Eukaryota > Metazoa > Chordata > Mammalia > Artiodactyla > Bovidae > Bos > Bos grunniens. The sequence goes on from NC_141187.1 coordinate 34,251,219, forward strand.
GACAGCGGGGCAGGTCTGTGTCATCACTCTCCTTTAAGGTACTGTCCAGCTCCATTCCCCAGCACACACAGTGATGATGATCCAGTCAATTCTGGCGAGCCTGCAGCTACCAGCACAGCATGCGTGTAGGTAGTAGGGCTCAATATGGCAGCATTCAACTGCACAGAAGCCAGGTGTCACAACAGAGGAAGAGAACGTGTGTCCTCCTCCGGGTATGTTTCAATCTTGATGCATCACCGGAAGAGGGCACGCCTGGTGCTTTATTAAGAGGGAAACTGAATAAGGTAATGTGCTTTATTGATGTTGGCTTGTTTGGAAAATAGGAATAGGAATCCATTTAGCCTTAAGTTTTAACTTTTTAATCCACAGGTTGAATATTTGAGGTGTGGCTCAAAATTTATGATTACTGGTTACATCAACATTAACATAATCAAATCTTGCTCTTTTTGTTTAACGGGTAGTAGTGTATCTTTTCTTGTCCTTTTATTTTCTACTTCCTGTATTGTAGTTGTTTAGTCCCTAAGTTGTGTCTGGCTCTTGCGACCCCATGGAATATGGCCTGCTAGGCTCCTCCGTCCGTGGCATTTCCCAAGCAGTAATACTGGAGTGGGTTACCATTTCCTTCTCCAGGAGATCTTTCCAGGTGAGGGATTGAACCTGTATCTCCTGCTTTGGCAAGCAGATTCTCGTACCACAAGCCACCAGGGAAACCTCTCCTGTATTGTATCTGAAATGAATTTCTTACAGACAGCATATTGTCGATTCATGGCTTTTCATTCCCTTTGCCAATTTCTGTCTTGTAATTACTGTATTTGAACTACTTATATTTAAGGTAATTGTTTTGTTTGTTTTTGTTTCTTGTTTGTGTGTTTTTTTCTTGTTTGTTTGGCTGTGCCACCCACATGGCTTGTGGGATCTTAGTTCCCCAAGCAGGGATAGAACCTTGCCCCTTGAACCTGTGCACCCTGCAGTATAAGCACGGAGTCCCAACCTGTGGACTGCCAGGAAGTCCCAAAAGTAATTATTAACTTGTTAGGGCTTCTATATTGCATTCTAGTTTTTGTTTTGTTTGTTTCCTCTGATTTTTGCTCCTTGGTTTCTCTTTGTGTACCTTCCTTTGGTTGCTTGAACATGTTTTGATTTCATCTTGACTGGAACTGAGAGCTTCATTGAATAATTTTTTTATTGTGGCAAAATACATGTAAAACATAAAATTCACAATCTTATCTGTTTTTGAGTATACACGCCGTGGCCTTAAGTACATTTGCAGGGTTGTGTAACAATCACTACTATTCGGGAACATTTTCATCAACCCAAACAGAAGCTATGTATTCAGTAAGCAATATCTTTTTTATCAACTCAAACAGAAGCTATGTACCCATTAAACAATAAGTTCCTACCCTCCAGTCTTTGGTACCTCTGTTTTACAGTGTTTCATCTAATTGAAATTGTACAATATGTGTCCTTTTGTGTCTGGCTTATTTCACTTAGCATAATGTTTTCAAGTTGCACCCATGTGGTAGCATGTATCAGAGTTTCATTTCTTTCTAATGACTGAATAATATTGCATTGTATATATACCACCTTCTACTTAGCTCATCTGTGGATGAACTCGGGCAGTTTCCACCTTGTGGCTGTTGTGAATAATGCTGCTAAGAACATTAGTATGCAAATATCTGTATGAGTCCCTGCTTTTTGGATGTATACCTATGAACTGAGTTGCTGGATCATAAAGAATAAGTTTTTAAAACACGAGATGTTCTCCAAATATTCTGTGACAGCAAGGAAACTGATTGTCCCAGAACTCAGAAAAGAAAGATGAGAACAATGTCATAGAACAAACACTCCTTGAGTTCTCCTTTATGACGTGATGTTGAGGAGTTCCTCAGAGTTCTTCAGTCACTCCTCTTACCATCTCTTGAGTCTTTCAGCAGTATGGGTGGTGAGGTGACCTAACAGGTCTCTCTATGCAGGGGATGCTACTTGGTGAACCAGGATCAGGTTAGAGGAAGGCAAGGGTTTCCAGAAAACCTTTTTCAGGACATAGTTTGGAGAAGGCTTATAAATTCCATAATATTAGAGTTTTTTGAGTCAAGAATCAGAAAGAACTCAGTTTCATGGATATAGAAACTGGATTTCCATTACCATATTTGCCACTAACTGTGCACCAAACTGTAGGAAAGTGACTTAACCCCATCCAATATGGGAGGGAGAAGAGCAGGAGGGTTGAACTGGATACTGTAAGGTCTCTTTCAGCTCTGAGCATCTGTGTTTTTTAACTTTTGTAGATCTCTTTTTCTCTAGATCAAATTTTTATATAATGCCTTGATTCTATTAATAGGTCCAGGCTTGGTAGATTTGTGGAATGAACTAACACCAAATGTCTCATCCCAGGAATTCTTTTTTGTTTTTCATCCTGGAAACTCTTGTTTATGTCTGTCCTGTCATACATCTGTTTAGCTCAAAATATGTGCCCTGAGTTTATCTAATATAACAAATATACCCATACTACTGGCCAGAGTTATTGGGTATTGCCACACTGGAGATGTATTTTATATTATAAAACGTCAGAATAACAATGGTTTTCTTAAAACCATTTGCTCTCCTTAGCTGTTTTCCACAAATATTCTCACCCTTCACAAGCATCCAGCTCTTTCTATAAACCCTTCTTCTGGTTTTGACTGAATTTCCCCTAGAAATTATAGTAATATAGATTTAGAAGTATCCTGGCCCTCATTTCCCTCTGAGGACAAACCTAAACAGCATATTAAAAAGCAGAGACATTACTTTGCTGACAAAGCTCTGTCTAGTCAAAGCTATGGTTTTTCCAGTAGTCATGTATGGATGTGAGAGTTGGATCATAAAGAAAGCTGAGTGCTGAAGAATTGATGGTTTAAACTGTGGTGTTAGAGAAGACTCTTGATACTCCCTTGGACTGCAAGGAGATCAAACCTGTCAATCCTAAAGGAAAGCAGTCCTGAATATTCATTGAAAGGACTGATGTTGAAGCTGAAGCTCCAATAGTTTGGCCACCTGATGCGAAGAACTGACTCATTAAAAAAGACCCTGATGCTGGGAAAGATTGAAGGCAGGAGGAGAAGGGGACAACAGAGGATGAAATGGTTGGATCGTATCACTGACTCAATGGACATGAGTATGAGCAAGCCCTGGGAGTTGGTGATGGACAAGGAAACCTGGTGTGCTGCAGTCCGTGGGGTCGGAAAGAATCACGACTGAGCAACTGAACTGGCCTTCTTTTCCCTCTGAGGACAGGCTTAGTGTCCCTCTTTGTTATTTTTACAGCATTCAAAAATATGCACCATTCTAGGTGTTAGGGATATAGCAATGGGCTGACAAGCATGACCCCTGCTTTTACTTAGCTTAATGTCGAGGGATGAAGACAGATTTTTGAATAAATAATAATAGGTGTGCTGGATATTAAGGAGAAATGCAAAGTTCTGCATGCTATAGGATATATTTTTTAAAATATTTATTTATTTAATTTGGGGAGTGCTACGCTGAGTCTTCCTTGCTGTGTGCAGACGTTCTCCAATTGTGGGGAGCAGGGGCTACTCTCCAGTTGCCATTCATGGGCTTCTCATTGCGGTGGCTTCTCTTGTTGCAGAGCACGCCTCTAGGCTTCAGTGGTTGCAGCATGTGGGCACAGTTGATGTAGTGCACTGGCTTGGTTGCCCTAAGTCATGTGGGATCCTCCCCAACCAGGGATGAAACCCATGTCCTCTGCAGGCAGGTGGATTCTTAATCCCTAGAACACCAGGGAAGTCCCACTGTAGGATATAATATGGGGTTTTAACTGAATCTGTGGGTATCAGAAATTTCTAGATGAAGTAACATTTAAAGTGAAACCTGAATTGGAGTTAGGCAAAGATGATGAAGGAGGACATTCAAGCAGAAGGAACAGTTGAAAGGGAAAATGTCCACTGAACTTTAGAAGAACAGTAAGGTTAAACTGGCCAGAGTGGAGAGAGGGAAGAGAGTGGTAGGAGAAAAGACTGGAGAGGCAGGCACAAGTCTGACCAGGATGCAAGTTATTAGTCATACTAAGTATTTTGGACTTTATCCTCAAGGAAGTTGGAAATCATTCAGAGTTTAAGACAGAAACGAGACAGAATTAAATCTGACATTTACAAAGGTCTTTTGGTTGTAATGTAGCAAGTAAGTTGAAGGCAGGTTGGCAAGAGAAGTGGCAGAAAGCTTAGTTAGGATGTTCCTGCTGCAGTTGGATGAGAACGATATGGGCTTGGACCTCTGTTCATTTGGAGGTGACAGGCCTTGATGTTTCTTAGAAATCAAGGGAGGAGGGGGGACAAAAAGGCAAGAGTGATTCTGTGAAGACTAAAAGGAGAGCAGCGTGTTTCAAACAGGAGAACATTGTCAGTTGGAGCTGAGCTATCCAGTAAAGGGATGACTGAAAAGCATTGTTTGGATTTCATGATGTGGAAGATATTGCTGCCTTAAGACGGAGTGAAGGGGGTAAAATTCATATGGGGTAGCTCGAGGGGTCAATGGAAAGTAAAGAGAAAGGAGGATCAGAAACAGTGAGTGAGTACTATTTTCCACTGTTTTGGCTGTGAAAGTGAAGAGAATCATTGCTGGGAGATACTTGGTGAGTTAAGAATGAATACTTTTCAAACTAGGAGAGGCTTGCTTATACACATGTATGTATGTGCTTGTGCTCAGTTGTGTCTGACTCTTTGCAGCCCTATGGACCATAGCCCACCAGGCTCCTCTGTCCATGGGATTTTTCAGACAAGAGCACTGGGGTGGGTTGCCATTTCCTCCTCCAGGGGATCTTCCTGACCCAGGGATCAAACCCCAGTCTCCTGCATTGCATGTGGATTCCTTACCACTTGAGCCATCAGAGAAGCCCTGTATATACATAAATATACATAAATGCTAAAATGGAGTAGCAGGTAGAGGGGAGAGTGGAAGCGTTAGGAGAGAAAAGGACAAAGCCAAAGGTTCCTGGGATTATGGATTGCAGGAGCAATTCTGGAGCCAAGGTGGAGGAGTTGGTCACTTGTCAAATTTTGCTGACATTTTCCGATTAGATGTCTGTCTCTTTCACTAGGCTGTGAACTCCTGAAAATCAGGGAATGTACCTTCTTTGTTTGTTTGTTTCTTTTTTTGGCTGCATTTAGTGGGATCTTAGTTTCCTGACCAGGGATTGAACTCTGCCCTCAGCAGTGAAAGCGAGGAGTCTTAACCACTGGACTGCCAGGGAATTCCCTTTCCTTGATTTTCTATCTCTAGCACTCAGTCTAAGATTCACCACCCAAAGTTTCTCTGTGCGTGTTTAGCTGAACTGTGAGTCCTTTGTGGTAGGAAGACCACAGATGTTTTCCTTTAAGGGTACAGACTAAACGCCTTTAAAGGATTGGGATCAAGTTGAGAGTAGGCTTCTGAAATAGAATTGTTTAAATGACCAAGAGCTGTGGAATGGCAGAGTTGTCTGGCAGTTGTGAGGCTAATACTTTGGGTTTACAGCTGATGGGAAGGCCTCAGCTGAAATTAATCAAGGGGAGATCAAGAGCAACCTATAACACACAAATCAGGAATAGCTAAAAAAATGAACTCCCTCCATCTTGGTTTTCTCCTTGGTCCAGAAAAGAAGAACAATCCAACAGCAGGATTGCACAGGAACCTTTAGGAAAAGCAACAACGCTTGCTCCTGTGGAGTCCTGTTTTCACCACTGGGGTCTAACTGTTTGCTCAGACTATGAACGAAACAACAAATAGCTGACCTCTAATGTTCCTCCATCCATTTTCTTTTACGTCTTGTACAAATTGACTAATAGACATTAAACAAATTGACTAATAGACATTAAACTAATTCAAGTGAAACAATTACATTAGAATGATTCTTCTGTATTGGCAGGGATGACATGAACATTGATGAGCAAATGTTATCCCCTATTTATTTGTTTTCCTGAAATTTCAAAATGTTTGATATTTATGTGACTTTCTCCTAGGAATGAGAAAAGGAAATGAAAGTGGCGCTTTAGTGTTCTGTAGGAAGGGAAAATGGAAGCAGGATGAAAAAGACATATGGATTTGGTTGCAGAAGCAAACTAGTTAATACTTCTAAGAAGGGAATATGCTGAGGATCTGTTTGTTGAACCAGTATTATTAAAATTTACAGGGTGCCCCTGGCCTAGGTTCTTCTTTCCATATATTGGAAATAAAAAGAAGATACTGCTTGACTTTTGGACCTCATAATCTAGAATGCTCACAGTCTTAGAATGAATTCAAGTTTCACTGATACTATTCGGGGAGAGAGTTCTTTAGGTTCTAGTAAATGGAGCATACACATAAAGACCTCCTTGCAAATGGGGAGAAAGAATGATTTTATTACTCAGTACAAGTACTCTATAAATCCCAGTATAGACTTTTTTGATAAAAGCCAGATTGCAGAACATGTCTGAGGACAGAGGCTTATGCAGGGTCCTTAGTCTTTATCCTGGGTTTCTGCTAGAGGACTCGCACATCCCAGTGTGTCTGTGGAGATATTACTGGTCTTGCGGAGGGGATTCTGAGTCCAGCCAGTAGGCTAGAAAAGGACCCCAGGCCTCCCCTCGTCACTGGCCCATTCCTCAGTGGTCTTGCCCACTCATGAACTTGATCTTGCAAATGCCAGTGTCTGGTTGTTCAGATTAGTCTTTTTCCTTTCTCTTGTGTGCCATGGAAACACAAGAAGTGGGACATGTGTTTTCCCCTATCCTGACATGAGAAGAAGGGTTCTTTGAGATTTGCTGGATCCTCACAGCAAATCCCTCCTTCTACTTGAGGTTTTGCTGTCTGGAAACAAATGAGTGAGAAAGACAGTCTCTGTAATGAGGTCAGTAAGGTAAGGGAGCCTGGAAAACAGGAGCGTTTAAGGTCAGGTAGAAAAGAAGGAGAAAAACAAACCAAACCAAAGAGAGCTAGAACAAAACAAAAGCAGAGCGTAATGGAGACCCAGGAGAGAATGTATTTCATTCTCAGATTTCTAGAGAATAGTAGTTTCAAGAAGGAGGTAGGCAGCAGTACTGGGTGTAATAATGAGGTCAAGGTAATAATGAAATAAGGACTGACAACTGCTCAGTGCCCTTCACAGTGTGGAAGCTACTGATGGCCTTTGTCCTAGTGGATTGGTGGGAAAAGCCAGATGCCGTGGGGGAGGAATAAAGTTAGCGAACTGAGAGGAGAAAGAAGGGTAGCAAGAAACTTCACAGATGGGGAAAAAGAAAGAGAGGATAGTTGGTGAAAGATGTTATCATCTCAGGGAGGTTTTTTGTTTTATTTTGTTTTGAACATTCATTTATTTATTTGGCTGCACTGGGTCTTATTTGTGGCACACGGGGTCTGTAGTTGCAGCATGCAAACTCTTTGTTTTGGCACGTGTGATCTTGTTCCCGGGCCAGGGATAGAACCTGGGCTTCCTGTACTGGGAGCACGGAGTCTTAGCTACTGAACCACCAGGGACATCCCAGGGAGGTTTTTTTTTATTAGGACAGTGACTAGAGGTGTAGAGACAAACGGTGTTGTGTGGGTGAGCAGCAGCAGCAGCAGTGGGTGAGCTCCGGGAGATAACGAATCTTCCACTAGCGAAGGCTGGAGGTCTTCTTTAGGGAATGGAGTGTTCTGTTAAAGGAGATTTTCACCAAAGAGTTTGAGGCTGTGAGAACTAGGGTACTGTGGAACTGATTTTTTGAAGGCATAGTTGAAAAGTGAATATTCTAAGTCCTTGTAAGTCTGAAAAATCTTTATTTTATCACCTTGCTTGGATTACAGATAGGCTGTAGAATTCTCCCTCAAAATTGTGTAAATATGCTTCCAGGTGGTTCCCTGGCATTCAGTTTACAAATTAGAGGACGGATGTCAGCAGGTTTCTTTTCCCTGTCTGGTTCTCAATTTGGGAGTGACTTTTGGTGGAGGGAGTAGGGTAGGGTAGAGGCATGGTGTGGAAGCTTGTGGGATTTAAGTATTTTTTTTTATCATTTGTAAATTTCATCGGATTATCTATAGGATGCCTTTTTTTTTCAGTATTCCTGAAATCGTTAGATTCTTTAAATATGAAATCAACTTTTTCTTCAGTTCAGAGAAGTTCCATTCTTTCCTTGATTATTTCTTCTTCATTTATTTTCTTTTCTCCTTCTGGACTTCCTGTTATACAGAAATTAGTTATCACTGGTTTTTCTTCCTGATATTTTTTCCTATTTTTTCTCTCTCACTTTCTCTTTCTCTTTCACTCTTTTCTCTATTGTTATTTTAGATTCCTTAAATTGATTTCCTCTGTCACAGATTTTAGATTTGGTTTTTGACATATTATGCTGCTACTTAAAGCCACTCCTTATTTTGTTTTGTCTGAACACTCATGGTTTTATTTATTTTTGAACTTTTTGTTCTCTTATTGCCCCCCTTTTTCATACCTCCTGTTTCATTTACTCATCTTCCTGAATGTCACCCTGTCCTTGGAGATTAAATAAAATGTCTAATTCCCAATTCCATACCTGATGAGTAGGTCTCCAAACCTGCCCACCAGAAATTTAAAGTATGTATAGAGACAAAGGGTATTGTGTGAGTGAGTGCTGGGAGATTACGAATCTTCCACTACAGAACGCTGGAGGGCTTCTTTGGGGGAATAGAGTGTTCTGTTACAGGGGGTTTTCATCGAACCAATATGACTGGGTTCAGTCATGTATTCAGTGCAAATGGTCTCAACACCCTACTCTCTTGAGGCTACAGACTTGAACAGCTCCCACTTCAGGAACGGTGGGCAAACATGTATTTAAGGAGGGGAAGGGGCGATGAACTTCCTGTTGCCCATCCAGCTCAAGGACCAACGGGTGGTCATGTCCTCCTGAATGGGGGGTCATTCCTGTCTCTCTTATTACCACCCACTTTCATCTGTTTGTGCTAGTTTAAGAACTTCTTCCTTTTTTTAATTGGGGAAAATCGTTTAATGATATAGAACAATGTTCAGGATAGAGAAAAATCAGGTTACAAATAGTGTAAGTGATATGATCTTTCTTATTGTATGTATAAATACATATATATACACATATATTCATATACTTATATACATATATAGATGTATATCAACACATAGAAAGAGAAAAGATTATATATCAGAATGTTAATGTTATTTAACTCTGGGTGGTGAAATTATCGGTGGCTTTAATTTTCTTTTTGTTTATCTGTAATTTCTGAATTTTCTCCAATAAGCGTATTATTTTTTCATTGAGAAAAAAAAAATAGAATTACTTTTCTTTTAAGGAATCTGAGCATTCTCCAAAATAACACAGCCAAAGAATTTCCTTCTTTTGTATCCAGTTTCCTTTGTTTCTTTGTCAATACATAAGTGAAAAAAGTGCTGCCAAACCTGTTACCACCTGGGCCAAACCTAAATCAAACCCCTTATGATTATACAGTGGATGTGAAGAATAGATTCAAGGGATTAGATCTGCCACACAGAGTGCCTGAAAAACTCTGAACAAAGGTTTGTAATATTATACAGGAGGCAGTGACCAAAAGCATCCCAAAGGAAAGGAAATGCAAGAAGGCAAGGTGGTTGTCTGAGGAGGCTTTACAAATAGCTGAGGAAAGGAGAGAAGTGAAAAGCAAGAAAGAAAGGGAAAGACTATATCCAACTGAATGCAGAGTTCCAGAGAATAGCAAGGTGAGGTAAGAAATCCTTCATAAGTGAACAGTGCAAAGAAATAGGGGAAAACAATAGAATGGGAAAGACTAGAGATCTCTTCACGAAAACTGGAGCTATCAAAGGAACAATTCTTGCAGGGATGGGCACGATAAAGGACAGAACCAGTAAGGACGTTAACAGAACCAGAAATTAAGAAGAAGTGGCAAGAATATACTGAAGAACTATACAAAAAAGGTCTCAATGAACTTGATAACCACTATGGTGTGGTCACTTATCTAGAACCAGACATCCTGGAAGTGTGAAGTCAAGTGGCCCTTAGGAAGCATTACAGCATTACTACCAACAAAGCTAGTGGAGGTGATGGAATTCCAGCTGAGCTATTTAAAATCCTAAAAGATGATCCTGTTAAAATGTTGCACTCACTGTGTCAGCAAATTTGGAAAACCCAGCAGTGGCCACAGGACTGGAAAAGATCAGTTTTCATTTCAATTCCAAAGAAAGGCAATGCCAAAGAATGTTCAAACTACCATACAATTGTACTCATTTCACATGCTACCAAGGTAATGCTCAAAATCCTTCAAGCTAGGCTTCTACAGTACGTGAACTGAGAACTTCCAAATATACAAGCTGGATTTAGAAAAGGCAGAGGAGCCAAAGATCAAATTTCCAACATTTGTTGGATTGTAGAAAGAGCAAGGGAGTTCCCAGAAAACCTCTACTTCTGCTTCATTGACAATGCTAAAGCCTTTGACTGTGTGGATCACAACAAACTGGAAAATTCTTAAAAAGATGGGAGTACAAGACCACCTTACCTGTCTCTTGAGAAACCTGTATGTGGGTCAAGAAGCAACAGTTAGAACAGGACATGGAACAGTTGATTGGCTTAAAATTGGGAAAGGAATGTGAGAAAGCTGTATATTATCACTCTGATTATTTAACTTCTATGCAGAGTATATCATGTGAAATGCAGGACTGGATGAATCACAAGCTGGGATCCAGATTGCCAGGAGAACTATCACATCAGATATGCAGATTGATGCTTTTGAACTGTGGTGTTGGAAAAGACTCTTGAGTGTCCCTTGGACTGCAAGGAGATCCAACCAGTCTGTCCTAAAGGAAATCAGTCCTGAATATTCATTGGGAGGACTGATGCTGAAGCTGAAGCTCCAATACTTTGGCCACCTGATGCGAAGAACTGACTCATTGGAAGAGACCCTGATGCTGGGAAAGATTGAAGGCGGGAGGAGAAGGGGACGACAGAGAATGAGATGATTGGATGGCATCACCGACTCAATAGACGTGAGTTTAGACTCCAGGAGTTGGTGATGGACAGTGAGGCCTGGTGTGCTGCAGTTCATGGGGTCACAAAGAGTTGGACACGACTGAGCAACTGAACTGAACTGAACTGAATGGCAGAAAGCAAAGAGGAACTAAAGAGCCTCTTAATGAGGGTGAAAGAGGAGAGTGAAAAAGCGGACTTAAAACTCAATATTAAAAAACTAGGATCATGGCATCCAGTCCCATCACCTCATGCCAAATAGATGGGGGAAAAGTGGAAGCAGTGACAGACTTTATTTTCTTAGGCTTCAAAATCACGGTGGATGGTGACTGCAGCTATGAAATTCAAAGACGCTTGCTCCTTGGAAGGAAAGCTATGACAAACCTAGACAGTGTATTTAAAAACAGAGACACCACTTTACTGACATAGGTCCATATAGTCAAAGCTATGGTTTTTCCAGTAGTGGTGTATGGATGTGAGGGTTGGACCAAAACGAAGGCTGAGCACTGAAAAAGTGATGCCTTTGAATTGTGGTGCTAGAGAAGACTCTTGAGACTTCTTTGGACTGCAAGGAGCTCAAACCAGTCAATCCTAAAGGAGATCAACCCTGAATATTCACTGGAAGGTCCGATGCTGAAACTGAAGCTCCAGTACTTTGGTCACCTGATGGGAAGAGCTGGCTCACTGGAAAAGACGTTGATGCTGGCAAAGGTTGAAGGCAAAAGAGGAAGGTGGTGACAGAGGATGTGATGGTTAGATAGCATAACTGACTCAATGGCTCAGAATTTGAGCAAACTCCAGGAGATAGTGGAGGACAGAGGAGCCTTTTGTGCTGCAATCCGTGGGGTTGCAGAGAGTCAGATATGACTTACTGACTGAATTTTTGTTGTTGTTCAGTCATTCAGTCACTCAGTCATGACTTAGTGACTGAATAATACAATACAATACAACAAATCTGTTCTCTCCTTAAGAATATTCAGTGGATTGAATTCAGGTTCCTGATGATATATGGAATATTTCCTGCCATGTCAGTAAACATAGGATGTTACAGTCATTAGCCATAGCAGCCACCACTGATGGTGAGCTGGTGAGCCCTGTGGAAACTCAGGAAGGAAAGAATATCTGCCATCTAGCAGCCATCAGACTGCAACCATACTCTACAGTGAGCCCTGAGGAAACTCAGGATATGAAAACACAGGATACTGGCTCCAGATGGGTGAGGTATGTATCAGAGGAATGATTTCAGTAAGCCCAGACTCTTGCACCTTCCCATACATAGAAAAGTGCTAAATTCCTCAACTTGAGATATTTGGTTTTCCTTTAGTTAACAATATCTTTCACTCTGTATAATAGGCTCCAATTTTCATCCACCTCATTAGAACTGATTCAAATGTATTTTTTTTAATGGCTGAGTAATACTCCATTGTGTATATGTACCACAGCTTTCTTATCCATTCATCTGCTGATGGACATCTAGGTTGCTTCCATGTCCTGGCTATTATAAACAGTGCTGTGATGAACACTGGGGTACACGTATCTCTTTCAATTCTGGTTTCCTCGGTGTGTATGCCCAGCAGTGAGAGTGAATGAAGTAAGCCAGAAAGAAAAACACCAATACAGTATACTAACGTGTATATATGGAATTTAGAAAGATGATAACGATAACCCTGTATGCGAGACAGCAAAAGAGACACTGACGTATAGAACAGTTTTTTGGACTCTGTGGGAGAGGGTGAGGGTGGGATGATTTGGGAGAACGGCATTGAAACCTGTATAATATCATATATGAAACGAGTTGCCAGTCCAGGTTTGATACAGGATACAGGATGCTTGGGGCTGGTGCACTGGGATGACCCAGAGGGATGGTATGGGAGGAAGATGGGAGTGGGGTTCAGGATGGGAAACACGTGTATACCTGTGGTGGATTCATGTTGATGTATGGCAAAACCAATACAATATTGTAAAGTAATTAACCTCCAATTAAAATAAATAAATTTATATTTAAAAAATAAAGAAAGAAAAAAAAACAATATCTTTCGATGTTCAGACTACCACACCTTTGTTTCAAAGCTTCTGTATAATCTGATTCCCCCGTCACTTCCTCAGAGCAGTTCTCTTAGGGTTTACTTGAGATGCTGCCTCCTGCACTTGGAATCCTAAAAATTCTCACTGAAGAAAGTCTAACTCTCAACTTTGAGGTTGTGAATATTTTTTAAGCTGACACTGCTATTAAACTGACAATTTTGTGCCTCAACATACTAATGAAAAAGGTCTAAGTCCTTTTTTGTTTCTTCTACAAAATCCATCTTGGGGAGAGATGTCTTTGCTCTAATTGCTCAATTTGTTGAGCAAATTGCTGACTTTTCCCCACCGTTCTTGATTTCTCTTATTTCTAAGCAGGAGTCTGACTTCCTCTTGGCAGTTGGTGTGGTTTCCCTCAGCAACTGTGCATGTCATGTTTCAGTTTTTTCTGGTGGTTTCCCACTTCTTTCTGTAAGTGAGGCTTATATAGAATTTATTAAGCATGTAATTAATATACAACCATACAACCTCCAGCAATAAAACATGAACCCTAGAGGGTGCTGTTATAACATGAACTAGCTATTGCTCCTCTCTCAGATATCTGAATCACTAGTGGCCAGGAGTACATAACAGACTCATTACCATCTGTCCTCTTTTGTCTACGTGATGTATCTATTCCTTAGATTATACCTCTGGGTGCCAGCTGACTTGAGTTGTCCATATGGTTATATTAGGGCTTATAAACCGATCACAAGGGTTCATACTTGCTTAATGTGCAACCGGCAATGTCCGATTGTCTAATCACACACTAAAAAACACTGCAAAGATGTCTGATGCAAAAAGTTGTGACAGTGCAACAGGAATTCTTTTGCATTTGCTACAGGGAGTGTAAATTGCTACAGCTTCATTGGGAAATTTTGGTTGATAGTGTCTACCAAAATTTAATGTATATGTACCATTTGATCCAGAAATTACACTCCAGAGATGAGTGCTTATGTACACCAAAGGTATGCACAAGAATGTTTATAGCATATTTACCCAAATAGCCAAGACAAGAAGCAATCCAAATATCTAACAATAGTAGGATAAATAAATGTAGTGTATTTACACAATGGAATACTATACAGCAAGGAAAAGGAACGCTCCACTTGTGTGTATAACAATCTGGATAAAACTTATAGTCATAATGGTGGGAGAAAAGGTCAGATATATGACTATTGATTCCATTTGTATAAAAGGTAATAGTAGGCACAACTAACCTATGGTGGTAGAGGTTAGAAGAGTGGTTACTGTTTGAATGGGTATTGACTGGAGTACTAGAGTACTAGAATTGAGTAGAGTTTGCTGGAGTACTAGAAATGTTCTATACCTTGATGTGGAGGTTGTTACATGGGTATATAGCTATGTACATTCAAGATTAGTGCATCTTACTATAAGTTATATCTCAGTTCAAAAAAATATCATGTGATGTCTTCTAGAACAAGAGAAGAAAGAATTTGAGAGACCTTCTAGATTTGGGAAAGAAAATACTACTTTCAGGATGAGGTGTTAACTAAAAGAATTGGCTTATATAGAAGCCCTTTCTTCTTTTATCCTATTAAGAGACATTTCTCCAACTAGAAGAGGTGTGGTTAAAACTAGCCTCTTGCTACTTTACAGGGAATTTGCTACTGAGTTTGCTTATACATTATTGTAAGCACTGTTTTGAATACAAGTCCTAAGTCACATTCTCTGTGCTCCATTAGCTTACAATCTAATAGACAAGACCAACACAGAGGAAATATTTAGAGAACTTGTATTACTTTTTTCAAAAGTGCAAATTGTGAGGTACAGAATTCCTTAGGAATTCAGAAGAAAGTATAAATCTGTGAGAAGTGGCATAGGTGATTTTTGTGAAGGAGAAGGACATGATATGAGTTTTTAAAACAAGATGAGACGCATTGACAGAGGAATGGATAAAGAAGAGGTATATATGCAGTGGGATAGGCTACCTACTCCAGTATTCCTGGGCTTCCCTAGTGGCTCAACTGGTAAAGAATCCATCTGCAATGCGGGAGACCTGGGTTCGATTCCCTGGGTTGGGAAGATCTCCTGGAGAAGGGAAAGGCTACCCACTCCAGTATTCTGTCCCAGAGAATTCCATGACTGTATAGTCCATGGAGTCGGACACGACTGAGCCACTTTCACTTTCACTTTTCACTTTCACATATATATATACACACAATGGAATATTAGTCATTAAGAAGGATTAAATAATGCCATTTGCAGCAACATGTGGGCTTCCTAGATGGCCCTAGTGATAAAGAACCCTCTGCCAAAGCAGGAGACATAAGAAATGCAGGTTTGATCTCTGGGTTGGGAAGATCCCCTGGAGGAGAGCATGGCAACCCACTCCAGTATTCTTGCCTGGAGAATCCCACGGAGAGAAGCCTGGCAGGGTGAAGTCCATAGGGTTACAGAGAGTCAGACGTGACTGAAGAGACTTAGCATGCATGCCTACAGTGACATGGATGAACCTAGAGATTGTCATGCTGAGTGAAGTAAGTCAGAAAGAGAAGGAGAAATATTGTATGACATGCCTTACATGTAGAACTTAAATGATACAAATGAACTTATTTACAAAACAGAAACAGACTCACAGACTTAGAGAATGAATTAACAGCTGCCAGGCGAAGAGGGAGGGCAGGGAAGCATGGGAGGAAGAGATGGGGAGTTGGGATTGACATGTATACTCTGCCATGTTTAAAATGGATAACCAACAGGGTCCTACTGTATAGGACAGGGAACTCTGCTCAATGTTACGTGGCAGCCCGGATGGGAGAGAAGATGGAGGAGAATGAATACATGCATCTGTATGGCTGAGTCACTTTGCTTTCCACCTGAAATTATCACAACATTTGTAACCAGCTATACTACAATATAAAATTAAAACTTTCAAACAACAACAACAAAACAACAAAAAACTTGATGGGCAGACAAAATGTCAGTGTCCTTCACTTTTTTGTACTTGTTTAAAGAACCACTCACTCACTCAAAGAACCACATAAAGCCTGTTGACTAGAGATGGAATAGTGATCAGCCAAAGGACAGGATATTTGTCAAATAAAGGGCAATGAACCAAGAAGAGAACCACAAATTTCTCAGGAGATCCAGGATTGGACCCCGAATTGACACTGGTTGGGGCTCTAAGGGAAGGGTTGTTATGTTAAGTGGCTTTAGTTGTGTCTGACTTTGCGACCCTATGGACTATAGCTTGCCAGGCTTCTCTGTCCATGAGATTCTCCAAACAAGAATACTGGAGTGGGTTGCCATTCCCTTCTCCAGGGGATCTTCCTGACCCAGGGATCAAACCCACATCTCTATGTCTCCTGCATTGGCAGGTGGGCTCTACCACTAGCGCCCCCTGGGAAGCCCTCTGAAACCACAAAAAGAGAAAATGAAAATCATTCAGTAGTCTCCAACTCTGAGATCTCATGGACTGTAGCCTGCCAGGCTCCTCTGTCCATGGAATTCTCCAGGCAAGAATACTGAAGTGGGTAGCCATTCGCTTCTCCAGGGGATCTTCCCAAACAGGGATCAAACCCAGGTCTCTCACATTGTAGGTGGATTCTTTGTTGTCTGAGCCACCAGGGAAGCCCCTGAAATCACAGGGTTATCTACAAAAGCAGGCTCCTGCTCATGACACTCTTGGCTGCTAGGAGAAGGGATGATATCATTATACATCATTGTAAGCACTCTATACAGAGGCGTATAGGGACTTCACTCTACACTCTACACCCTCTGCACTCTGTACCAACCTTCTGCTGTCTGCATCCTAATGGGAAACATTCTACACAGAACCTTTCCATTTCTAATGAAGCAGTTATTCTTATTGCATTAAAAATACATCATGGGGACTTCCCTGGTGGTCCAGTGGCTAAAACTCCACACTCCCAATGCAGGGGGCCCAGGTTCAATCCCTGGTGAGGAAACTAGATCGCACATGTTGCAACTAAGAATTCACATGCCACAAGTGAAGATCCTACATGCTGCTAGGAGGGTGTGGTGCAGCCGAATAAATATTAAAACAAAAGAAAACATTGTGCATATGAGATGGGCTGACGCACTTTCAAAAGAGTTAAGGAAGTTTGGGTAGGGATATTAATTCTTCAATGTGTTTCCTTCTTCACCCCACTAATAGGTCTATAAAGCATAGCTGCCCGCCCTCACCCTCTATTGACACATACTCCACATTTCACATCCTGGTGTTGGCAAGGAATGAGGAGTTTACCGAAACTGAGCTGTATGGGTGGGACCAAAACAGTAACAGAGATAATGGCAGATATATTAACATGACGGGTGAATTTCACATCTGCTGAGTGCTCATACTTCCAGAAGTTTGACTGGCCAGCTGTGCTCTCATAATTGCTTTTGAAAAGGTTTTCTGGCTCTGAAGAAATCAAATCAAGTCTGTTCCTAAGCAAATTGAGATTTCCAAACTGCAGCCACTCTAGAAATTCTAAACATCATTCAGAAGAAGATTTCAATCTCAGTGTTTCTTCTTTCTCTGAGGAGCTGTTTGGCCCCTTTCTACCTGGACTGGAACAAAGGTACAATTTAAAATTGTTTTCCTACTGAATTTAGGATTGGTAATTTTGATAGTTTGCCTTTGTCTGATGAAAAGGTACAAGAACTGAGAGCTCGTGGTTGGGGGTGAGGGTGGGGTGGAGTTCATGATGTTAAGACCATTTTTGTGGATATAGTCTGTGCCATCCCAGGAACATCTAATTCACAGATTGCCCAGTTATTTAGGTATCGAGCTTGCCTTGCCCACACCCTGCTTGCCCTGGATGGTTATCTGCCAGGGTGCCCTCTCTCCAAGCCCTGTCCACTTCACCCAACCCCGTCTCTGGTGACATCTCCTTTTCTGTAGATTGCCCTTATTTTTCCCTCTGGCTGCCAATCGATCTTGTCTTTGAAATTTTCCTTCTACTAGTATCTTACCTAGCTATCTTACTGGACTGCTTTGTCCGGTCCTCAGAAAGCTTTAGCACCAAAAGAAATACTAAGGATTCAGAGGTGAAAGAGTATGGAGGACTCAAGATTTGGAGTTGTAGGGTGCTCTGGAATAAAATGTACCCTGATATCATGGCTCAAAAGGACACTCTGTTTTATAGCTCCTAAGAATAGAAAGCTGAATATTCAGGGCATGGTTAGGATTTCGTGAGCTGGAGAAGAACTTAATTGCCTTTTACAACTTGATTTTATAGGGAAATATCAACTGTAATCCACATAAACTTTATTGCCACCTAGTCACGATGGGCATACTGTCTGTAGGATAGTTAACTTTTAGAATGCCAATGTTATATTTGGGTACATGCTAGTTCCTAAGAAAATATGAACCTATTCTAAAGATATTCTAGGCATAATGGCATGTGTAAGTTCCAGGTTATTAAAAAAAAATAAGGTTTTCTAGGAATCACTGTGAGCCAGTAATTGGAATATTCATTTATTCTTTTGACAAATAATATTCATTGGAATCCTCATGTGTGGTAGACTCTAGGGGTGCAAGGCAAACTCACACAGGCTGGGTTCCTTCCTTCCGGTGACTGTCACCTATCTTGGGGGCATACAGATATTAGTTAATCTCATAATTAAACATGAAATTATAAGTTTGATAAGTCACATGAAAGAAAGATACATTATAGTGCTTTGTGTATAACAGTAGGATTTGACCTTCTTTGGGGAAGACTTCCCAGTGCAGATGACTGAACTGCGATCAAAAGGGTAAGGAGAGTTAAATCCGTGAAGAAGGCCTCAGGAAGTATAGTCTAGGTATCGGCCAGTACCTTGAGGAAATGATATTAGAAGAAAAAACATAATTCAAACGGAGCTGGAGGAAGTGATTGGGGTCCCTGTGCATCACCTCTGAGGCCGTTTTAGGAATTTTGTTCTTTCTCCTAGGAGCAATGGGAGGATATGATGCATTTTCAAGAGGTGGGAGAAGGACTTGCAGGATGAGGCTCTTTTGAAATTTTCATTTTAAATATGTCATTCTGACCATAGTGGAAAGAACAGAGAGTGAATGTAGGGTGACCCTTTAAGGGGCCCTGACAGTAGTCCAGAGGGAGACGATGGTAGCTGGATCAGGGTTAGAATGGGATGGCTGTGAGATAGACTTAAGAGGTGAAAGTGAGAGATTTGAATTGAACATGGGGTAGTGAGAGAAAGGGTGGCGTCAAAGGTAATGGGGGTGTCATGGTGGACCTTTGAAGGTTTGGGGATGAACGAGATGTGTTGAATTGGATTTTGGACACACTCAGTTTCAGGTGTCTTTAGGACATCCTAATGTATATGTGTAAAAGGCAGTTAGTTCTACAGATATGGCTTCCTGGATCAGGTCTGCTCATATGAGAGTCATTGTGTTCTGGAGTCATGGGTGTGGATGATCCCTTAGGGGGAAAATGTTAAATGAGGAAGGTGCAGAACTGAGCCTTGGATTTCACTGGTGGTCCAGTGGATAAAGTCCAGTGGTTTGATTCCTGGTCCAGGAAGACTCCACATGCCTTGGAGCTACTAAGCCTGAGTGCCATGACTACTGAAGCCCCTGAGCCTAGAGCTTGCGCTCTGCAACAGGAGAAGTCACCGCAGTGAGAAGCCCACACACCGCAACTAGAGAGCAGCCCCCGCTCGCTGCAGTGAAGGCCCAGCACAGCCAACAATAAATTTAAAACAGAAAAGGACTGAGCTTTTAGGAGCTACAATGTTTCATGACCAGGTACACAAAGGAAAGATGAGTCTACAATGGAAATATAAGAATGGTCAGAAATGTCGGATGAAAACTAATAAGCTGTGAGGTGTGTAGAAACTAGCACCGCAGAAAGTATGTCCGGCTGTAAACAGGAGGTGAGAGAGAACTAGCTGGACAGCATTCAAGGCTGAGCTGTAATTTTTTATGGGAGGGAGTTGGAGAGTTTAAAAGTCAATTCAATGCTGTAGGGTTCCATTTATATATCATTTGTGAAATGATCACATTATAAGGGTAGAGGACAAATCAGAGATTGCCAGAGCAGAGGCGATAGTGGGGTATGACTGTAAAGGCCAGTCCTTGGGAGTTATATTCAGCAAGTTCCTTGGTCTTGATGGAAGAGTCAGATGTCTTGATTTTAGTGGTAGCTATGCAGTGAAAGAGAAGAGTGAAAAAGTTGGCTTAAAGCTCAGCATTCAGAAAATGAAGATCATGGCGTCTGGTTCCATCACTTCATTGGAATAGATGGGGAAACAGTGTCAGACTTTATTTTTTGGGGCTCCAAAATCACTGCAGATGGTGACTGCAGCCATGAAATTGAAAGATGCTTACTCCTTGGAAGAAAAGTTATGACCAACCTAGATAGCATATTGAAAAGCAGAGACATTACTTTGCCAACAAAGGTCCATCTAGTCAAGGCTATGGTTTCTCCGGTGGTCATGTATGGATATGAGAGTTGGACTGTGAAGACAGCTGAGCGCTGAAGAATTGATGCTTTTGAACTGTGGTGTTGGAGAAGACTCTTGAGAGTCCCTTGGACTCCAAGGAGATCAAACCAGTCCATTCTAAAGGAGATCAGCCCTGGGTGTTCTTTGGAAGGAATGATGCTAAAGCTGAAACTCTAGTACTTTGGCCACCTCATGTGAAGAGTTGACTCATTGGAAAAGACTGATGCTGGGAAGGATTGGGGGCAGGAGGAAAAGGGGATGACAGAGATGAGATGGCTGGATGGCATCACCGACTCAATGGACGTGAGTTTGAGTGAACTCCGGGAGTTGGTGATGGACAGGGAGGCCTGGCGTGCTGTGATTCCTGGGGTCGCAAAGAGTCGGACATGACTGAGCAACTGAACTGAACTGAATGCAAATGTATGTATGGAATAAAATTTTATGAAACTGTCTATGCACAGTAGACATGTGCACACTCATGTCTAAAGCTATATCAATAGCTTTATTGATACATGATTTAGGTACACGGGCCTTCCCTGGTGGCTCAGACAGTAAAGAATCTGCCTGCAATGCAGGAGACCCAGGTTCAATCCCTGGCTCTGGAAGATACCCTGGAGAGGGAAATGGCTACCCTCTAGCCATTTCCACTGAGGGAAATACCCTCAGTATTCTTGACTAGAGAATTCCATGGACAGAGGAGCCTGCTGGGCTATAATCCATGGGGTTGCAAAGAGTGAGACATTACTGGGCAACTGGCACTTCACTTCAGTACCATGAAATTGGCCTGATATAATTATACTGTCAGTGATCTTTAGTATACTGGTTGAGTTGTGCAGCTATTTTCCACAATCTAATTTTTGACTCTCCATCACTCCCCCAAAAGAATGCCCAGTTATCAGCCTCTTCCCATTTCCCATTCACATATGTACCCATCCTTGCTAACCATCAGTCTACATCGTATCTCTACAGATATGCACATTCTGGACATTTAATGTAAATGGAATTATATGATATGTGGTTTTTGTATCTGGCTTTTTTCACTTAGCAAGATTTTTTAAGGTTTATTTCTGGTGTAGCAAGTATCACTCCTTCACTCCTTTTTTATTACCTAGTGGTACAGTTGATCCTTGAACAACATAGGTTTGAACTGCTCTAGTCTACTTATAGGCAGATTTTTAAAATAGTACAAACAGTACTAATGCTCCATGGTTGGGTGAATCTTTGACTGTGGACCTGTGGGAATGGAAGGTGGTCTGTAGTTATGTGCAGACTTTGAACTGCTCAGAGTGTCAGCACCTCTCACCCTCACATTGTTCAAGGGTCAACTGTATTCCACTGTGTAGACATGCATATTTTATTTATTCACTAATCAGTTGATGGAATTTGAGTTGTTTCATATTTTGGTTATTTCTGAAATTTCTGAACTGAACTTTATTATTCAGTTATTATTATTTAACTTTATTATTCATTATTCAGTTATTTCTGAACTGAACTTTCATGTACAAGTTTTTATGTGGACTTGTTTTCAATTCTTTGGGGTAGAGACCTATGGAAGTTGAACTGTTGGATCCTACAGACACTACATGTTTAACATGTTGACAATCTGCAAAACTGTTTTCAAAAGTTTCATCCAGCAAAAGATGTTGCCTCCTGTTTTTCTGTATCTTCACCAACACTTATCACTGCCTGAAGTGAAGTGAAGTGAAGTTGCTCAGTTGTGTCCAACTCTTTGCGACCCCATGGACTATAGCCTACCAGGCTCCTCAGTCCACGGAATTTTCCAGGCAAGAGTACTGGAGTGGGTTGCCATTTCCTTCTCCAGGGGATCTTCCCAACCCAGGGATCTAACCCGGGTCTCCCACACTGCAGGCAGACGCTTTACCGTCTGAGCTACCAGGGAAGACCTATTACTGCCTATATTTATAATAGGCATCCTAATGGATGTGAAATGTTAAGTCATCATAGTTTTGATTTGCATGTGCCTCTTGACTAATGGCCTTCCCTATTGGCTCAGCAAGTAAAGAATTTGCCTGCAATGCAGGAGACCTGGGTTGAGTCTCTGAGTTGGGAAGATCCCCTGGAGTAGGGCATGGCAACCCACTGCAGTATTCTTGCTTGGAGAATTCCCATGGATAGAGGAGCCTAGTAGGCTACAATCCATGGTGTCTGCCGGGGACCAGCCCCGGCTGATCCAGGGAATTCGAAGCGGGGACGGCGTCGGCGAAGATCAGGAAACAACTGCTTAATTAAACGTTAATTAAGGATATAAAGAGTAATAGAATGAGGATAGCTCAGTGAAGAAATTCAGTGGAGAAAAGAGGCTGAAATAAGGATAGCTCAGTGAGGAAATTCAGTGGAGAAAAGAGGCTGAATAATTCAGCCAGAAGGTAAGAGAAAGAACGACATGGTGAGACCAAGTTTCGGTGAACAAGGCCCGCACTTTATTTTCCAAAGTAGTTTTTATACCTTAAGTTATGCATAGAGGATAATGGGGGAAGGGGTAGAGTCATGCAGTAAGCCAGGCTTTCTTCCTGCAAACTTATCATATGCAAAAGTTTAGGTGATTTGCATCATCTTCTGGCCCGGAGGCCTTTTTCTCTAAAGGTGATTATTCTAAAGTCAGGCGCCAGCCTCCAAAAAGCATTAGATAAAGTTGCATTCCTACAGAGCAAAGGTGTGGTGGGCTATAACAAGAAAAAGAATTAACTCAAGGGTCCCAGGTTACAAACATTAAAGCTACTACTTACACCAACTATATTAATCAATACACTGCCAGGGACACAGCAGGTAAGGGATATGGAAACTTAGCAGCAAACATTGGCCCAACAAGTGAAAATCCCTTCACCAATACAATTTCTAATCAATCTTTTAACTACTCAAAAGAATCTGTGTTTAGACAGTTTAGAACATCTCCTGCCTCTCACAGTTGGGAGGCTCTGAACAATCACATGTGGCCGGAAAAACCTATTCAGGCAGGCTAGAGGATTTCCAAAGGAGTTTGTAGGTTAAACACTGTCACACCCAGGAATTATTAACTGGAGCTGTAAGCTAACTCTTTTTTCAGAGAGGTCGTGGGGGACAGCCCCCCGTAAAGTCAGAGGTGTAGGTGAAAGCACAAAGCAGAAAGTAGGCAGACTCTGGTTTTGGGGGTAGATTGCTCGAGAATTTCCAGGGAGACTCCTGAGGCTTGATCCCGCCTTTGCGTATGCCAAGCCTCCTTCCTCATGACCTTTGTCATGGGTGGAGTTCCTCACGCTGGCTACCGGCAGAGATAGAATTCCAGTTGAGCTATTCCAGATCCTGAAAAGTGCTGCACTCAATATGCAATATGCACTCAATATGCAATATGCACTCAATATGCAATATGTGTCGCCAAGTCAGACAGGACTGAGTGACTAAGCGCGACTTGACTAATGGTGTGGAGCTTCTGTTCGTGAATGCTACTGACCATTCATATATCTTCTTTGCAGAAATGTCTGTTCAAATCCTTTGTTGTTGCTGAGTTGCTAAGTCATGTCTGACTGTTTGCAACACTATGGACTGCAGCTTGCCAGGCTTCCCCATCCTTCTACTATCTCCTGGGGTTTGTTCAAATTCAGATCCATTGAGTCAGTGATGCTATTTAACTATATCATCCTCTGCCACCATCTTCTCCTTTTGCCTTCAGTCTTTCCCAGCATCAGGATCTTTTCTAGTGAGTTGTCTCTTTGTATCAGGTGGCCAAAGCATTGGAACTTCAGCTTCAGAATCAGTCTTTCCAATGAATATTTAGGGTTGATTTCCTTTAGGATTGACTGGTTTGATCCCCTTGCAGTCCAAGAGACTCTCAAGCGTCTTCTCCATCTCCACAATTTCAGGACACCAATTCTTTGAGACTCAGCCTTCTTTATGGTTGAATTCTCACATCCATACATGACTACTGGAAAAATCATAGCTTTGACTATATGGACCTTTGTTTGCAAAGTGATATGTCTGCTTTTTAATATGCTGTCTAGCTTTGTCATAGTTTTCCTTCCAAGGAGCAAGTGTTTTTTAATTTCATGGCGACAATCACCATCCACAGCGATTTTGAAACCCAAGAAAATAAAATCTGTCACTGCTTCCAATTTTTCTCCATCTATTTGCCATGAAATGATGGGACTGGATGCCATGGTCTTAGTTTTTTAATATTGAGTTTTAAGCCAGCCTTTTCACTCTCCTTTTTCACCTTTATCAAGAGGCTCTTTAGTTCCTCTTTGCTTTCTGTCATTAGAGTCCCTATGCTTTCTGCCATCATCTGCGTATATGATGTTAGTCATATTTCTCCTGGCAAACTTGATTCCAACTTGTGATTCATCCAGCCCAGCATTTTGCATGATGTACTCTGCATATAAGTTAAAAAATCATGTTGACAATATACAGCCTTGTCATACTGCTTTCCCCATTTTGAACCAGTCAGCTGTTCCATGTCTAGTTCTAACTGTTGCATCTTGACCTGCATACAGGTTTTTCAGGAGACAGTAAGGTGGTCTGGTATTCCCATCTCTTTGAGAATTTTCCAGTTTGTTGTGATCCACATAGTCAAAGGCTTTAGCATAGTCAATGAAGCGGAAGGAGATGTTTTTCTGGAATTCCCTTGCTTTCTCTATGCTTCAACGAATGTTGGCAATCTGACCTCTGGTTCCTCTGCCTCTTCAAAACCTAGCTTGTTCATCTGGAAGTTCTTAGTTCACGTACTGGTGAAGCCTAGCATGAAGGATTTTAAGCATTACCTTGGTAGCATGTGAAATGAGCACAACTGTATAGTAGTTTGAACATTCTTGGGCTTCCCTTGTGGCTCAGCTGATAAAGAATCTGCCTCCAATGCAGGAGACCTGGGTTTGATCCCAAAGGCTACCCACTCCAGTATTCTGGCCTGGAGAATTCCGTGGACTGTATATTCCTGACTGAGTGACTTTCACTTTCACTTGAACATCCTTGGCCATTGCCTTTCTTTGGGATTGAAATGAAAACTGATTGTTTCCAGTCCTGTGACCACTGCTGAGTTTTCCAAATTTGCTGACATATTGAGTGCAGCACTTCAACAGCATCATCTTTTAGGATTTTAAATAGGTTAGCTGGAATTCTATCACCTCCATTAGCTTTGTTGGTAGTAATGCTTTCTAAGACCCACTTGACTTCACATTCCAGGAAGTCTGGCTCTAGGTGAGTGACCATACTGTCATGGTTATCTGGGTCATTAGGACCTTTTTTGTATAGTTCTTCTGTGTATTCTTGCCACCTTTCCTTAATCTCCTCTGCTTCTATTAGGTCCTTACCATGTCTGTCCTTTATTGTGTCTATCTTTGCATGAAATGTTCCCTTGATATCTCCAGTTTTCTTGAAGAGATCGCTAGTCTGTCCCATTCTTTTTTTAAAATTAATTAATTTATTTTAATTGGATAGTCTGTCCCATTCTATTGTTTTCCCATCTCTCCTTGCTATTCTCTGGAACTCTGCATCAGTTGGGTATATGGACTCCTTTACCATTCCTAATTCCTTTGTTTTGTTATTGACTTTTAAGAGTTTTTAAAAAATAAACTTGTGATATCTGATCCTTATTACATACGTAATTTTCAAACATCTTCTCCTGGTTTGTGTGTTGTCCCTTCACTTTCTTGGTGGTTCCATTATCTTTTGCCTTTGTTGATCCTGTCTCTGTAGAGCTTCTGTTTTATGATTCTCGTACTTTCTTTCCATTATTTTATTGTTCTTTAATGTTTTTTGAGATGGATGCTTTTTAGCTTTTCTTTTTTAATGTTCACATCCAAGGCTATATGTTTATCTCTAAGTATTCCATTACCACATGGGTTATTCTAGCTTCCTCCCCTTGCTTATCTATAAGTCCCACTCCAACCATGAGAAAGCTGGCTCTCACCATTGTTATCCATGTATTTAATGGTGCAATTCTAGTGTATGTGTATAGAAGTGTCAGAATTGCTGATTCCCTTCCATCTAGTTCATAACTATGATCTCATTTCTCAGGACCTCTCCCAACCCTGATATGTCTTCCCTATGGAGTGGGGAACCCAAACTGCACAGCATATCTAGTTGTGGACCCTGAGTGGTTTTGAATAAAGGCAAGATCGTAAATTTTATCTTATTTTCAGTGTGCTTTCTGGTTAACACCCACTGTTTCTATGGCCTTTTGTAATGAAACATGCAATGTGGGGTCTTAAGGGAACGGTGTAAGCTGATGACTCTTTATTGAACAGCTTAGATTAGAATCCATTATTCTAAAATAACTGGAATAATTTTTCTTTAATATTTCTTCCTATTTGGCCTGATTTTGTCTACTCATACAGCCTCATGAGAATTTACTGTCTCTCAATTTCTCATTTTGACTTCTGGAACAGTTTGAAGGCCATTTGCAATCTTGACTATTTCATGTTATTGGTTCAACAAATATTTATGAAGTACCTAGCAGAAAATGCAATGGTAAAAGATTTCTGTATGAAGCTTGCAGTCTGACATTCTTCTGCTAGGTCCTTGGTTCCCAAAGCATTTTGAGTATGAGACTTCCTTTTTTTTAGATCATGCCATGCAGCATGTGGGATCTTAGTTCCCTGACTAGGGATCAAACCTGGGACCCTGGCAGTGAGAATGCTGAATTCTAACTACTGGACCACCAGGGAATTACTCCAAGTTACTTTTTAAAACTTATGTGAGCCAGTAATTTGATCTTTTCTTTAATCTGTGACTTTTGGAAGCATCTCACACTCTTTGTCCAAATGGAGGACATAGTGCCTTCTTGGGAGTGTATTCCTTCATTCATGAGGTATTTACTACCATGTGACAGACATTTTATAGCTCAGCATTCATGCAGTTTACATCCCTGTGAACAGAATATTGAACATCTTCCCACAGAAAACAAAGCTCAGGGCTTTCCTGGTGACTCAGCAGTGGAGAATCTGCCTGCCAGTACAGGAGACATGGGTTTGATCCCCCATCCAGGAAGATTCCACATGCCATGGAGCAGCTAAGCTGGTTTTTCTCAACTATTGAGCCTGTTCTCTGGAGCCTAGGAGCTGCAGCTACTGTGCCCTGATACTGCAGCTACTGAAGCTCTCTCTCTAGAGTCCGTGGTCCGCAAAGAGAAGCCCCCACAATGAGAAGCCCTTCCACTACAAGAAAGCAGCCTGTGCTTGCCACAACTACAGAAGAATCCCACGCAGCAATGAAAACTCAGCACAGCCAAAAATAAATAAATAAAATTATAAAAAATATGAATCTAATTTAAAAATTATGGTAACAAAGTCATTTATAGATTGACAGTTCTGAATGAGTTGCCTTTTCTTCCTCTAGCTCTTTTTCTCAGAGCTTAACCTTCTGGAAGATTCTTGGCTTTATAGATGAATATAATCAAGATGAATATCATTAAAATAATATTTAAGAAGTCAACACCAAAGCTAAAATTTCATGAGAAAGAAAATATCAAAATTTTAAAAGCAGGATGCCACACCACCAAGTTTGAAGCAAAAGGAAAAAAATGTGTGTCCCTATATAAATGTTTTTATGTGTGTTTAGTGATTATTTTTCACACACGTTGAAGTGTTTGAAAAAAATATTGAAATGTTGAAAAGTAGGTGTACTACAATGCCCATCATCTTCTTAATTTAAATATTTTATTTATACCCAAAGCAGAATTTACTATAATTTTACTTTCCTGACTTTAATGGAATCCAACTCATTAATAATAGCTTTAAAAATCAACTTTTGGGGAAAACTAACCATTAAAGGAGAAGGCAATGGCACCCCACTCCAGCACTCTTGCCTGGAAAATCCCATGGATGGAGGAGCCTGGTGGGCTGCAGTGCATGGGGTCGCTAAGAGTCAGACACGACTGAGCGACTTCACTTTCACTTTTCACTTTCACGCATTGGAGAAGGAAATGGCAACCCACTCCAGTATTCTTGCCTGGAGAATCCCAGGGACGAGCGACCCTGGTGGGCTGCCGTCTATGGGGTCGCACAGAGTCGGACACGACTGAAGCGACTTAGCAGCAGCAGCAGCAGCAGCAACCATTAAAAAAAATACATAAAGGGGAACTTCCCTGGTGGTCCAGTGGTTAAGAATCTGCCTTGCAATGCAGGGAGCACAGGTTTGATCCCTGCTCAGGGAACTAAGGTCCCCCATGCTGCAGAGCAACTAAGCCTGAGTGCCACAACTACTTAGCTTGCTCGCTGCAACTACTGAGCCCGCTCGCTGCAACTAGAGTGTCAGTGCACCACAGCAAAGGGTCCTGCATGATGCAATGAAGATCCTGCCCGCTGCAACTTAGACCAGATGCAGCCAAATACAAAATAAATAAATATTTTTTAAAAAGGAACCAAAGGGAGGTAGATTCTTTAAAAAAAAAAAAAAGGAAGAAATATAAAACCATGTATGTAGGAGTGCACATGTTAAAATTTTGCTTTAGATTCCAGTAGATATTCTCAAGGAATTAATAAAGGTGTAGTTAGTTCAACTTGTCTTACACAGTTGATGAAACCCTTAGAATCTAGCAGAGAACTTTGGCTAATTGGTTCATTCAATCAAGTAAAACAAAATATTTAGAAAGAGTTTCTTTTTACATGTTTGGATTGATTATTCCAGAAATTGCCTCAGGATTTGCTTTGACTTGTGTCGGATATTTGCACTCAGAAGAATAAAGATAAAAGAGCTTCATGGGGCTTATCATGGATTCCTTTCTATCAAATACATTTAAAACATATATTTGAAAAAAAAAAAAAAACATATATTTGGAAACATTTCAAGTCTACTATGAACAGAATTACCAGGAATTTGGGACAGAAGTGACAATGAGAATCCATTTTGAAGAAACGGGTAATTCTCAGTTAGAATTCTGCCTTATTAGCTGAAAATTAGAAGTAACTTCTCTGTTATTTCTTGTTATGGTATTTTTATAATATTATTTAATTTCCTCTTTAAGAAATCTGCAGATTTTGCTTCCAGAAATGAAAGTGCCAAAAATGTACATGAAAATCAAATCAATTTTAATTTAAGATATGAAAAGAATTTTGACCACTTTTGGTTTGGGGTGGAATATAGAATTAAACATGCATCCAGATTTCATACCATGGATATGCTAAGTTATTTTGAAGTCCCTCTTCACAAAAATTATATTCCACTATGATTCAGAGTTGCATCATAAAGAGAGTTTGTTTAAAGACTGGAGTTTGAGAAATGTAACATTTGTAGTTTCCCTGAATAAATATGAAAGATTAAATGCTTCATTTTCTGCTGGAGCTTTTTATAAATGACTCAGATTAGGTGCAGTTGGTTCAGTCTTCAGCTAGCTCTTAAAGATAGGCAGTCTGCTAAGTGGTGGGGAGAGAAAAGTAGAGAGAGTGATTTTAAAAGCATCTATGTACAAGTAAGTAGGATGGTACACAGGTACCAGGATATAATGTTCTACAGTAAATACACGTTAAGAAGTGCTAGACTTACAGTGCTAGGCTTATCATAGTGATCATTTAAAACGTATGGAAATATCAATCAGTATATTGTGTACCAGGAACTAACATAACTGTTGGAGGTCAATTATACTTTAAAGATAAACTCATAGAAAAAGAGATCAGATTGGTGGTTATCAGAGGCAGGGTGTGGAGGGAAGGGGAACTGAACGAAAGTTAGCAAAAGGTACAAACTTCCAACTGTAAGATAAGTTCTGGGAATGTAATGTACAATCGGATAAACATAACTAATACTGTGCGTGTGTATGCTAAGTCACTTCAGTCATGTCCGACTCTTTGTGACCCTATGGACTATAGCCCGTCAGGCTCTTCCATCCACGGGGATTCTCCAGGCAAGAATACTGGGGTAGGTTGCCATGCCCTCCTCGGGGGATCTTCCCGACCCAGGAATAGAACCTGTGTCTCTTATGTCTCCTGCATTGGCAGGTGGGTTCTTTACCACTAGCGCCACCTGGGAAGCCCCATAACTAACACTACTGTATATTATATATGAAAGTTGTTGAGTAAGTCCTAAGAGTTCTCATCACATCTTTAATTTTGTATCTATACAAGATGATGGCTATGCCCTAAAAGAAAGAATAAATTTCATGTTTTCTAGAAAGTAAAAAAAGAAAGAAATGTTAGATTTGACCTGGGGGTGGGTGGGGGGCTTGGAAGGGTTAACCAAGGAGCAGTGATTGAGTTACTTTTGAACCTAAAGAGTGACTCTCGGTGGGCAAAGAGAGGAGGTCCTGATGTGAAAGCTTGAAGGTGAGGAGCAGTTATTGAAGCTAAATATAGAGGGCTTCTGAAAGAAACTTATTTCAGGAGGAGACATCACCAACGGAAATACTGAGCTGAGTGTACATCCTCTTTCTCCACGCAGACTTCTGCCTTGGGGGGAGTGAATGAGCCACAGAAGCTGAAGTGACAGCTGCCATTCTTCTGAAATACCCAGGGAGAGGCAACGACAGACTATGGGCAGGCAAGTGAGGGAGGCATTACTTTCCTGGGAAGGTGGGGATCAACCCTCGACAAGTAGGATGGGCATTTAAAGGAGGGAAGAAAGTTCACCGTCAGCTGCCACTCAGCCCAGGTACTTGGAAGGCTGGCCTTAAATAGTATCTTAAGAAAAAAAAGAGGTTTTGACTGCCATTGCCAAATTGTTCTCTCTTAAAACCTAACAATGTCTCTGTTTCCTCTCAAAATGTTTGCCTTTTCACAGCATCGAACAAACAGCTGAGCTCCTCTTGTGTCTCTCCCCTGCTGAAGTCGCCAATCTCAAGGAAGGAATCAATTTTGTTCGAAATAAGAGCACTGGCAAAGATTACATCTTGTATAAGAGTAAGAGCCTCCTGCGAGCATGCAAGAATATGTGCAAGCACCAAGGAGGCCTGTTCATAAAAGATATCGAGGATTTAGATGGAAGGTACCGTGAGTCATTCTGCTTTTTCTCTGGTGACCCTTCTTTTTTATTTATTTATTTTATTTTATTTTATTTTTTTTACTTTACAATATTGTATTGGTTTTGCCATACATCAAAATGGCCACAGGGGTACACGTGTTCCCCATCCTGAAGCCCCCTCCCACCTCCCTCCCCAGACCATCCCTCTGGGTCCATCCCAGTGCACCATCCCCAAGCTTCCTGTATCCTGCATCGAACCTGGACTGGTGATTCATTTCTTATATGATATTATACATGTTTTGATGCCATTCTCCCAAATCATCCCCCTCCCCCACTGACCCTTCTTATAATTAGATTTGGCCAGAAGTGTGGAAATCAAGTGAAACAACTAACAAATTATTTCTTCTAGCAAATTTGTAACTTACTTGTGCACATTTAGGGTATTTCTCTGATCTCAAGACATTCTGACCTTGACTTAATTTCCCATTCTCTCTCAAGAACTCTAATTGCAAATGGATTCCTAGCTTGATAAACAGTGACATTTCTAAGGTACGTGGGTCTGTGTATGTGAGTGAAGGGTTGGGTGTGCGTGATAGCTTTTATGTTCCAAGACTCAAGCCTCTTTGGAGTTTCCTTTCCTGCTCTCCCAGAAGTATGAGTGGAGCAGGCCCTAGTCCAAACTCTGCTGGGGAGCAGATAGACTTTCCCTGACCACCTTGCAGTAATTAAAAACCCCACATGGCAGAGCCCCAACTGTACCTGCTCTGAACAGAGGCGCTTCTGATCATTTCTTGGAAAACTGGTGCTGCTACCCCTCCTTCCCGATCCGTTGATTAAGACTACATGTAGATGACCTCCCTCCCCAGTTCTGGGACAATACCAGGGCAGGATTGCTGTGGATTTTTGTTTTGCTTTGTCTTGTTTTCAGTGACAGCCGAAGAGATAGCAGCACACTCTGGCAGAGACAGGGAAGGTAGTGGAGAGGGGATGCTCTGTCAGCCTGATGCTCAACACTGGCAATGAATGAGTGGCTGACCCCACTTTTCCAAGCTTCTTTTCAGCCTTACTTGACCTGGGTGCTTTTTAGCCACTCTCACATCAGACTTGTCTTCTACTGTTGTTGATTTGATTTCTCAGGTCATCTGTGGGCGGTTTCATGCAGGTGGATTCAGAGGAGCTGGGTAGTTGTCTAAGAGCTCCCTGCTAGAATTGTAAAGATGACCATTACCCAAGTCTAGAATATTCTTACACCTGCATACAGATTTGCTTCACTACATTCTTAGTTTCAGGACAGAAACAGTGTTGACACCTGTCTCCTGTTTGGCTCCTCTGATGGGATTGCTAGATTAGGCAAACAGAAGGCAAACAGAAATCTACATTTCAGGTAAACAATGAATATATTTTCAGCATAGATAGGTTCCAAGTATTGTATGGGATATACTATGAGCAGCAACTCTACTCTCGGAGACCCTCATGGTTATTTGCTGACAGCCCTGCTTTGAGTCCCTTCCATCTTCTCAGTGGATTTAACCCAGGGAAACCTCAGCCATGGCTTTTTCTGTCACTAGTGAGCTTCTGTGGGCACTCTGGGACCTTGAGGTCTTCTGACTGTTGCGGTTGGGGACTTTGCTTTTCCTCTGTCCTCAATGGGCTTTCACCATGGAGCTCACGTAGCCAGCCATTGGAGGGAGTGTAGCTTTGTAATTAGCAGCATGATCTTTCATCACAATCTGCCCTCTTCAGAAAACTGGCCTTACCACTTATCAGCCCCGTGAACATGGACACGTTTCTTAGCCTTTCTGGACCTTGGTCTTCTCCTTTATAGAGTGAAAATGAGAGTGTTACCTGTTCTGTCTGGCTGCTCAGAGGATTAAGTGATTTCCAACACAAAAAACACTTAAAACAATATCTGTCATATGGTAGGAACTCAATACACGTCAATTACCTTTACGATTATTACTCTGTCTTGAGCTTCTGGTATAGCTTAGGAATGAGATTATGTATAGGAATTCAGCTTGTTCTTGAATCTGGCTTGATTATCCTAACAGAGTGATCACTTTGCCCCAGACTGGCCTTTCTCTCCTCCATGCAAAGCCTTTGGGGTGGTTGATCCTCGTTTCACCCTACTGTTGTCAGGCTAACCTGGAGCTGGCACTGTCAACTCCATCCTCAGAGTAACTCACACCCTGTAGTCCCGCA
The DNA here is from genome assembly GCF_055505025.1 of Bos grunniens. Lineage (NCBI taxonomy): Eukaryota > Metazoa > Chordata > Mammalia > Artiodactyla > Bovidae > Bos > Bos grunniens. Next base: position 34,284,716 of record NC_141187.1, read on the forward strand.
TCCATTGCTCCAAATTTGATTGCTTCTCCCCGGGTGCTCTGTGCAGCAATCTGCCTGAGGAATCTCTCTACAAGGAGACACTTAAGAGTAATGAGCTACCTCCTCTACCCTCCCTACCTCAGCCATTTTTCTTCTTCACACATAACCAAGATCAGCAACTCTCATAAGTTGTGGTTCTCAGTTTTCAAATTTAATAGCTTTTCACAACCTCTTAGTGCCTGGAGCTGTCACCTTCCTGCTGTCTGCCTGCTGCCCATGACAGTTAAGACCCTGCCATGCTTCCCATTTATTGACCTGCATGCTGAATAGTTGGATTTGGAATGTCCTCAAATTTTGAAAGGTTGTTGGCTACTCACTGATGAAAGAGTAGATGTTACAGAATAATCCTCCTTAAATTGAAGCGTGGAATACATTTTTTTGCCTTGTTACTAGAAAAGGGCATGAAAAATTCTTGATATAATGAAGCTTGGGAAAATTCGTGTAATTTACCGATATAGAAGTTAAAATAGACACTGTTAGTTTAAGAAATCTGATGTTTCTGATTTGAGACATTTGTGGGTTTTTTCTTTTTAAATCTTTAACTGCTACAAAAACACCACCAAGGTAGAGAGGAAATGGAACATTTATACCTCATTTTCTATCACCATAACCCCTTCACAGTTTGATAGGAAATGGAAAAGAAATCACTAAGCCTCCTACTTTGCTGCAATCTAGCTGTCATTCTGAAACAGGGTCGCCAGAATTAGCAAATAAAAATGCAGAACACTCAATTACATTGCAGATAAATGAGGAATTTCCAGTGTATGTCAAATATTGTGTGAGACATATTTTTAAATTGTTATTTATCTGAAATTCATATTTAACTGGGCATCCTGTATTTTGGCAACCATGCTCTGAAATCTTAAACTAATTCGAGTTGAACTTAGGTTCGGTACACTATAATAGGGACCAAGGTTTGTAGAGTGATCATAAATCACAGATTTGTCTTTATCACTACATTCTATCCTCATATTGGCCTCAGTTGGCTTTAAACCAACTTAGCTTTTTTATGAGAGCTATCCCTAAAGGTGACTTTATTCTGATGGCTCTGTTGATCTCTAACATGTATTATTTTGTGATGTGCCATTTATCTTCACTGTTTTTTAAACAATTTTTAAAATAATTTATTCGTTACCATTTTTTAATGCTGGGTCTCGGTTGCTGAGCAGCTTTCTCTCGTTGCGGGGAGTAGGGCTACTCTCTTGTTGCGCAGGCTTCTCATTGTGATGGCTTCTCTTGTCGTGGAACACAGGCTCTCGAGCGTTTGGACTTCAGTAGTTGCTGCACATGGGCTCAGTATTTTCGGCTCCTGGGCTCTAGAGCACAGGTTCAACAGTTGCGGTACACAGGCTTAGCTGCTCCTCAGCATGTGGAATCTTCCCAGATCCGGGATCGGACTTGTGTCTCCTGCATTGGCAGACGGATTCTTTAACACTGAACCACCAGGGAAGCCGTTATCTTCACTTTTAAAATTACCTACTGATGATCAGTCTATATTTCCTTGGATATTTGAGCTTTAGCTATTAATAGTTTTCCTCTCATGAATTTTGTGTTCAACCAACTGTAGTTGTTTATAATGCATGTAAGCCCAATAAGGTTAATTTTTATTTACACCATTTCATAAACCTAAGGACAATTTTTCATCCAGGTCTGTTAGATGCACAAAACACAACTGGAAGTTGGATGTGAGCACCATGAAGTATATCAACCCTCCAGGCAGCTTCTGCCAAGATGAACTAGGTAAATACCTTCCATATTGATCAATGTTTTCTGCTGTCACTGTTATTGGGGACCTTCTTGTCAACTTGTTTCCAATTTCACTTGAAGCTTTGGTTACATTCTGATTTTAACCTGTGGACATTAAGTCTTTTAAAAATAGCTAACACTGAAAATTCTAAACAGAATTTCTTCAGAAGGTCCCTTCGTTCATTCATTCATTTGTTCAGTAAGCATTTGATGAGATCATGCCAGGTGTAAACCGTTGTCCTGGGTATTAAGAGAATCAAAGATGGATAAGAAAGAGTCATCTTTTGTCTGCATGACTGGACTTCCTGCTTCTGTGCTTACTTCCTGCAGTTCATTCTGCTTATAGCACCCAGATTGGTATATATTTCTAATTTAATGTTTATCTTATATTGGAGTAGAGTTGATTTACAATGTTGTGTTAGTTTCAGGTATGCTGTGCTATGTTGTGCTTAGTTGCTCAAACGTGTCCAACTCTTTGTGATGCCATGGACTGTAGCCTGCCAGGCTTCTCTGTCCATGGAATTCTTTATACGAGAATACTGGAGTGGTTTGCATGCCCTCCTCCAGGGGATCTTCCCAGCTCAGAGATCAAACCCAGGTCTTCTTCACTGCAGGTGGATTCTTTACTGTCTGAGCCACCAGGGAAGCCCTTCAGGTATACAAGGCTGATATTTTAAAAATCAAAATTAATTCATGTCATTCCCCTGCTTAAAACTCTCCACTGGGTTTCCTAACACACTGAAAAATATGCATCCCTTTGACCTGGCAATTCCACATCCAAGGCTGTTTCCTAAGGTCTTGATAATCCTTGATATGTCAAAAGATATAGGTATGAAAATGTTCATTCATAGCAATACTGTCTAAAGAGAAAGATTTAAAACAATCAAAACATTAAAAATAATTCCACTGTGTCTTAAAAGTGATACTATTGAAGGAATTAAATAATTAGAGATTTTTGATAGATAAAGCAAAAAAGCAGATTATAAATGTTACATATAGTAAGACACAATTATGAGAAATGTATATGCATAAGCAGTGTGGATGAGGGCAGTCTTAACACTGGTTATCTGTGAAGGGAGCTAAATGGAGGGCTCCCTGCCTGGACCTCCAGACTGGAAACTGTGTTTACACCAGCTCAACATCTTTTTCAGGCTCAAATTATTGTACATGGGATAGGATACTAGGGCCACTGTTGTCCAGATGTCTTGGTGAGACCAACTCCTAATCATTTTTTAAAGAAGGGTGTGGCCTGCCAAGGCATTCTCCCAGTTCCCAGAGCAGAGGTGTCACTGAGGTGCATGTCCTTTCCCAATCACCCCCAAAGAGATGTGACAGCAGGTTATTCTGGGGTAAGTTGCTAATTCCTTTGATGGCAAGTGCATCCTTCCCCATCCCTCGAAAGGATGTCTGGACCTCTAGCTTCTTTTGCCAGTAAGCTCCATTCCATGTCTGTTGAGCTAGCTTAGGAAACCTGCAGACTGCTTGTTAACAGAAGCTAGTAACAGGCACTATACAAATACTCTTAAATTCATTTGGCAGAAAACAGGTTAGAAGCAAAGGTTGAAACTATTAAACTGTGTAAGTTAGAGGACAATAGACTATCAACTTAATGAGTATATAACCCAGAAATTTATAGCTGCTTAAGGGCTTTTACAACACCTCTAAGTCTTTTGGAATAGACAGCTAGTGGGAAGCTACTCTTTAGCACAGGGAGCTCAGCTTGGTGCTCTGCGATGACCTAGAAAGGTGGATTGGAGGTGGGGTGGGAAGGAGGTCCAAGAGGGAGGGGAGATGTATATATATAGCAACAGATATGTATATGTATATATATATATCCCTCTAGCTGATTTACTTCATTGTACAGCAGAAACTAGAATGACATTGTAAAGCAATTATACTCCAATTAAAAAAAAAAGACTTTTTTTTTAATGTACGTCTTAAATAATCCACATATCTCCCCTGTGACTTGGACCTTTGGAGCAAGAGGAAGGGATTTCCCACTCAGCAGAAAGTTGATCAAATGGAAGGTAGATCGAAGGTGGAAACTGATGTAGAGGGTTTCTGGCCAGAGGTGACAGCAGGCCAGTGGAGGGCAGGTGGTAACAAGACGCACTGAAGTTTTCAGCTTTTGCCCCAGTGAGGAAATGCAGAGAGAGTGGAAAATTTTAACTGAGTCCACTTTTCGTCCAGTGCTACCAATGCTGTAGTGATTCCCTACCACAAAAAATTGTTATTTATAATAATCATAAAACTGAATAATCTCAGTTCACACGAGACCAAGCCGTCCTTCTCTTTCACGGGATATGATCATCATTAAAAAGGTAGAAGTCAGGAAAGTAGAAGGAAGAAGATGCTCACCTAAACTCCCATCACCTCAAGACAACCTCTGTTTAGGTATCTTTTCTTCCAGTTGTCACCAAGGTCCCCTTCCTCTCTCTCCCCAGCCTTCTCCTCCTTCTTTTAATTGAGATATAATTCATGTACTATAAAATTCACCCTTTTAGAGTATGCAGCTCAATGGTTTTTAATATTTTCATATATTGAGCCATTACCACCACTCTCTAATTCCAGAACATTCTCATCATCCCCAAAAGAAACCTTATTAACTATTAGCAGTCACTCCCATTCCCCTCTTCCTTCGGCCCCTGGCAATCAATAATCTATTTTATGCCTCTGTGGTTTTTTCTGTATTGAACCAAGCTGGCATAAACCCCACTTAGCCATGGCTACAATTCTTTTTTATATTGCTAAACTGTATTTGCTAATATTTGGTTAAGGATTTTTATGTCTATGTTTGTAAGGACTCCCACCCAGATGACTCAATGGTAAACAATCTGCCTGCCGATGCAGGAGACACGTGTTTGATCCCTGGGTGAGGAAGACCACCTGGAGTAGGAAATGGCAACCTATTCCCGTATTCTTTCCTAGGCAGGAAAGAGGAGCCCGGTGGGCTGCAGTCCGTGGGGTCACAAAGAGTCAGACACGGCTGAGCAGCTAAACAACAACAACAAAATTTGTCAGGAACATTGGTCTGTAGTTTTCCTATTTTGAGATGTCTTTGTCTGGTCCTGGGATCAGGGTAATAAAATTGCCCTCATAAAGTAAGTTGGGAAGTGTTCCCTCCTCTTCTATTTATTGGAAGAGCTTGTGAAGTATTGGTGTTGGTTCTTCTTTAGTCATTAGGTCAGATTCACCAGTGAAGTTATCTAGGCTTAGACTAATGTTTGTGAAGGTTTTTGTTTACTAATTAAATCTATTATTTGTTATGGGTCTTCTCAGGTATTCTATTTCTTCTCATCAGTTTTGTTAATTTGTTTCTTCCTAAGAATTTCTCATTTCATCTGGGTTATCAATTTGTTGATGTATAATAATCATAATATTTCCTTGTATTCTTTTTTATTCTGTAAAGTTGATAGTAGCATCCCTTTTCATTCTTGAGTTTAGTAATTTGAGCCCTTTCTCTCTTTTATTAGTCTAGCTGAAGGTTTGAAAATTTTGTTAATCTTTTCAAAGAGCATATTCCTGTTTTCATTTTTTCTTATTTTTCTAGTATCAATTCTGTTTATTTTAGCTCTTTTAAATATTTCCTTTCTTTTGTTTGTTTTGGGTTTAGTTTATGCCTCTTTTTCTAATTTCATGAGATGGAAGGTTAGGTTTTTTACTTGAGATCTTTTTAATTACAGATGTGTACTGGTATAAATTTCATTATATGCACTATACTGTTTTAGCTGCATTCCATAAGTTTCAGCATGTTATATTTTCATTTCTATTTGTCTCAAAGTATTTTCTAACTTCTCTTGTGATTTTCTTCTTTAAACCATTTGTATTTAGGAGTATATTGTTTGTTTCTACATATTTCTGAATTTTCCAACTTTCTTCTCTTATTGGTATCTAATTTCATTTCATTGTGGTCAGGGAACATACTTTATATGACTTGAAACTTTTAAATTTATTGACATTTGTTTTTTGGCCTAACATATGGTTTGTACTGGTTTGTGGAGATATTTCACATGTACCTGAGAAGAATGTGTATTCTGTATTTGGGGGGAGTGTTATCTGTTGGGTCTGGTTGGTTTATAGTGTTGTTCAAGTCTTCTGTTTCTTTGTTGATTTTCAGTCTAGCTCCATCTTCAGTCATCTTTTTAGGCATACTTTTATAACTAATTATAATTACTCTCTATATTATTTTTGTATCCTGTTTTTGTCTTGTTAATATGTCAGATTCTATATATACATACTTTTAAGTATGCTTACATTAAAACTTTATTTAGCCAGTTCTCTGCTGTTGACATTTATGCTGTTCACAGATTTTTTCTTTTTTTTTTGCCTTCAAAACCAAAACTGTGATCTTTATGCTTAAGAACTTCTCTGTTTTTGGAGTTATTTTTGTAAGATAGTTGCATTACTGGCAAAAGGGTATGAGTAATTATTTTGGGGGGAGCTTCCCTGGTGGCTCAGACAGTAAAGAGTCTGCCTGCAATGTGGGAGACCTGGGTTTGATCCCTGGATCAGGGAGATCCCCTGGAGAAGGAAATGGCAACCCACTCTAGCATATTGCCTGAAGAATTCCATGGACAGAGGAGCCTAATGGGCTACAGTCCACGGGGTTGCAAAGAGTCGGACATGACTGAGCGCCGTTCACACATACACCCAATTAATGTATTTACCCATATTTAACATTTTGTACACCTTAACGTAAAGATGGGCTCCACAGGGACTAATAACCTAAATGAGAAAGGTAAGACCGTACAAGTAATGGAAGAAGTATAGAATATCTTTGTGACCTAGAGATTGGTGACTTCCTGACAAACAGCATTTCAAAAGTACAGCTCAAAAGGCAACCCCCCGCCTACACACACACACAAAACCCTGGTAAATATGAACTCATCAGTACTAAAGATTTCTGCTAAATGGAGGACACAGACAAAGACATATAATAGTTTGGGTGATTATTTTTCAATATTTACAACCAACAGGAGAATATGTTCTAGCATATAAGAAGAAAGCGAAAGGGGTTAGTCACTCAGTCCTGTCCGATTCTTTGTGACCCCATGGACTGTAACCCGCCAGGCTCCTCTGTCCAGAGGATTTCCCAGGCAAGAATACTGGAGTGGGTTGCCATTCTCTTAAGTAAAGCAAATTGACAAGAAAGGATAGGAAGCTCAATACAAAAATGAAGAACAGATATCAACTAGCATTTTACAACTGAATCCCCAAAGGTCAATAAGCATATGAAAATATGCTTAAATTCGTTAATTATCAGAAAACTGCTAACCAAAGCAATGAGATGTTACTGTAGGGTTTTTTTATTGGTAAAAATAAACCAAGGAACTGCCAAATGTTGTCAGAGATATAAAGATATAAAAATCTTCATGCATGTGGCGGAGATGTGGCCGGTGCAGCTATGGTAGAGAATAATCCAACAGTGACTAGTCAGAGGAGGTTTATGGACCATACACCGTGATCCATCAGTCTCACTTCTGTGTATGCACCGGAGAAATCTTGTGATGGAGTCAAGGAGGGTAAATCAGTAAAATGTGGTGAACCACAGAATACTAACTTACAGTTAGAGGAAGTGGACTAGATGTACACGTGGCAACATGAAAGAATCTTAAAAACAGAGTATTGAGTGAAAAAGAGTAAGAAACAGACTGGAGACCCAGTACCATTTATATGAATTAAAATGCACACATAAAATATAATGCATACTTTGCATGAGCATTTAAATGATAATCCTGTAGGAGAGGAGAGAGAAATAACAATGAGAAACAGATAAAGGGAATAAGTAAATAAATAAGTAAGTAAGTAGCTTTGCCTGGACTGAGTATAATGTGTCATGAACTAAAAAATATGGTTAACCTGGTCCTCTTTACTTGAGGTCCTAAATGAATAAATGAGTCCATTATTCATTCATCCATTCTTTAGTATGTATTGCATTACAGTCCATTTTTTAGAATGACCCAGTTTTTGTTCCCACTAACTATAGTTAATAAGCTTTCCTTTCTCCTCATACTTTACCAGCTTGAGGCATTCTTAGTTTTTCAGACTTTTCTCATTTGAATCAAAAAAATAGCATCACTGTTGTTTTAAATTAAGCTTGTTTCTCAAGTATGATGCTAATATATTTTCCAAACATGTTTGCCAGTTTTCGTTGGTGGTAGAACTTTTTCATCTTACATTTGTATATATTCAGATTTTCCACTGGAATTGTTTCCATTGCTATTAAATTTAGAAGTCCTCCCTTTGATAGTCTATTTTTAGCCACTCGGAAGCTTCTCATTGTGTCTTTAATAAACTAGATAATAAACTAGAATACTTAAATAACCAGTTGCACAGCACCATTGTTAGATAGCCCTTCCTTTTCCACCCTCTCTTAGAATATTAAAGCTGTTTAATAACTGTTACTTAATAACTAGGGTTTCCCAGGTTGCAATAGTGGTAAAGAATCCACCTCCCAATGCAGGAGATGCAGGAAACATGGGTTCAATTCCTGGGTTGGGAAGGTCCCCTGGAGTAGGAAGTAGCAATCCACTCCAGTATTCTTGCCTAGAAAATCCCATGGACACAGGAGCGTGGTGGGCTACAGTTCATGGGGTCACAAAGAGTTAGACACGACTGAGCAACTGAGCACACACATTTCTTTTCCTGCTTTTCTTAAGAGAGAACAATTCTAAAGAAGGAAAATCTTTACGAGTGGTTATCAATGCAGTTTTCTGAGAATCTACCATAATACTTTGTACTTTTGAGTTGATATTTGTTATTAATAGTATATAGTCTTATCAATACTGAGCTTTCTCTTTAACTCTTCATTCTTGAAAGATAAAATAATTGCCATAATAATATTATTATTGATTAAATGCTTTCTTTGTGCCAGGCATAGTGCTAGACACTGTTGGATCTCTTATATTGTTTACTGTCTACAACAACTCTATGAAGTATGTGTCATAACTCTATTTTATGATCAGGCAACTGCAGCCCAGGATGTTGATAATAAGCATCTCAGTCACAATCCCCACCCTAATGTTTCCAAATCCAGCACTCTTTCTATTTCGTGACACTGTTTTCCAGCAATGATATAGCCTGAAAATAATAATAAAATGTATCTTTATTGTATTGCTTGCATTTTCAAGGGCACAGTTTAATAATAGTGGTGATATTAAATGTCCTTTGTGTATTTCTGATTTTATTAAGAAAGCCAGTTGTGTTTTGCTATTAAATAAGTTGATAACTCTTATTAGGAAAATGCTAATTAATGTGCTTCTATTAAATTCTTAAACAGTATTTAAAAGATATAAAAATAATAAACCACCATGTGCCCAGCACTCAGCTTAAGATATGCCTGAGATTCCATGAGCTCCTTAAGTGTAGTATGAATAAAAGAAATGAATGGGTGTCAGTCTTCAGCCCTCATCTCAGTAGGTATTGCTTGACCTAAATTAGCATTGCTTTTTCTTTCTGATTTCCTTTGATTTTTGTACTCTGAGTATCTGAGCCATACATTTCTATTTCAGTGATGCTTTTTAAACATAATTTTGTTGTTATTAATTCAAATTTGTTCCCCTTTGGTTCTAGTTGTGGAAGAGAGTGAAGAAAATGAACTTTTGCTTCTAGAACTGAATCCTCCTAACCCCTGGGATTCAGAGCCCAGATCTCCTGAAGATTTGGCTTTTGGGGAAGTTCAGGTAAGGAAACATTAAATTATAATTATCTTAAAAATAAAACTAAGATACACACACACATATATATTTTATATTACCTTGAATATTCTTGGATGTGGCTACTTAGGACTAATAGTATAGTTATCCTGAACTCCTGAGCAAATTTTTTAGAAACACCGAGAATTTGGCAGGGATTACAAGGTAATATCAGAGAAGGCAATGGCAACCCACTTCAGTACTCTTGCCTGGAAAATCCCATGGACGGAGGAGCCTGGTAGGCTGCAGTCCATGGGGTCGCTAAGAGTTGGGCTCGACTGAGCAATTTCACTTTCATTTTTCACTTTCATGCATTGGAGAAGGAAATGGCAACCCACTCCAGTACTCTTGCCTGGAGAATCCCAGGGACAGAGGAGCCTAGTGGGCTGCTGTCTATGGGGTCGCACAAAGTCAGACACAACTGGAGCGACTTAGCAGCAGCAGCAGCAGCACAAGGTAATATATCCAGAAAAAAAAAAAAAAAAGGCAGAAAAACTTTTAGCAGAGGTCCCAAAGGAGAGTCATGCAAAACTATGGGAGAAATTCAGAAATTTCCCTTGATTCCAAATCACTGTCAGATTAAACGACCAGTTGTCTTATCTCTGCATGTTGCCCTGAGATCTTTACAAACCTTGTGCACTTCCTACATTTAAAAGAGTTTCCTCCAGAGAAAATGCTTTGGTAGTTTGAGAGAATTAAACAATCCAAAATGATTTTTTCTGATGTATCTGGGAAGCTTGTGGAAATGGGCTGTTACTTTTCTGAGGAAGCAAAAGGGACCCTATCCAGAATAGGCATAATCATCTGAATTTGATTTGTTGACTTCTCCTTACCCTCGCTTTTGGCCTCTCACCCTGGAGTTTCTACCCCGCCCCTCTGCTGCTGGGTGTTTTCCTTTATCCGATGAGTGTGCCAGATCAGAGGAAGGGAGTGAAGCACTAATTTAGAATCCTCGAGTCTGTGCCAGTTTCTAAGTCATTGTTTATAGCCATTTTCAGAGGACCCTGACTCCCTGAGCGAGTCAGCAGGTAAGTTAGAAGAGAAAAGTCTCACAAGCCTGTTTCTCCAGGCTGTGTGGCTATGCCAGCCCCACGTCGTGTGGCCTCCACCTGTAGCAGCTCGAAGAAGGATCTCAGTTCCCCGACCAGAGATTGAGGTCAGGCTGCAGCAGTGAGAATGCCGAATCCTAGCCACTGGACCATGAGGGCCAGTGGCCCTGGTTTGTCTGCTTTGTAGAAATAAATTTCAACAAAGAGATGGAAAATAGTGAAACAGATAAAGTATTTATTAGGAGGAAAGATGTACATGTGAATAGATAGAGGGCTCAGAGAGAAAGAGTCATGCCTTTGTGGTAGTTTAAATCACTTGTATGGGGCATTTCTTTGGGGTTTCCTTTGGCCAGTCGTCTTGCTTTGCTGGGTTCTGAGTCATGTTTGGTTCACCTCAGGGTCCTCCTATGTGTGCACCTGCATCTCTTGGCCAAGGTGGATCTAGTGAGGAGGCCTACGGGAAGGTTCACATCACTTACCACGTGGTGGTGTCCCCTCCCTATTTGACCTGAGTAGCCTCTCTGCGCGTGTAGTTGGAAGGTCTCCTTGACCTTAAGAATGAAGAACATGTGGTCTTTTTACCTCTTATCTGGACAGGGCTCAGTTTCTCCTCCTTCCTCCTATTATCTTTGTCTTGGAGTATCTGTCCACAGGGGACAGACTCCAGCTGCCCAGCCAGGGCCCACCTGTCTCCTGCCTCAAACCCACCAAGAATCATTCATCATTCATTCAGTGGCTATTTCCAGCCAGTCTGGCATTTAAATCCCTAAGTATCTACCATCACATCTCTAATGGCCTTTCCTTGTAAATTGTGCTTTGAAAGACTGATGGCAAAAGATATTTTGCAGTGCAGACTGTAAATAAGCATTTAGGAGCTAATTTAGATAGAGTAGAGCTGGATGAATCGGTTTGACACCTGAAATCCACCACGAGTATTTCTTTCCTAACAAAGCAGTAATGTGTACCAGGAGTTGTTTTCTATATAAAGGTCCCCACCTCACTGAACATGCTCAGGAGCAAAGTTTTCCAATGTGACTTGTCCACTAACCAGCCCAGTTCATTGTTGCTGACTGACGATGACTCAATAATCTGATTCTCACTGTCTTCTGACAGATAACATACCTTACTCATGCCTGCATGGACCTCAAGCTGGGGGACAAGAGGATGGTGTTTGACCCGTGGTTAACGGGTCCTGCTTTTGCCCGAGGATGGTGGTTACTACATGAGCCTCCATCTGATTGGCTGGAGAGGCTGTGCCAAGCGGACCTAATTTACATCAGTCACATGCACTCAGACCACCTGAGGTAATGAAGTCTGAGCACTGAACTCTGAAGGAAATGCTGCAGTAACGGCATCACTGGTTTTCAGGTTCTTTTGTGATCCCTGATCAATTTGAGGCCGATTCAGTGGGGCTGATGAGAAGAGAACTAACTTGGATAAATGCGTATGTTTGTGTAGCATAATGTTTAAAGTGTTTTCACGCTTTGGTGGTTTACTCACTAAGTCGTGTCCGACTCTTGCAACCCTGTCAAGCTCCTCTGTTAGTGGGATTCTCCAGGCAAGAATCTGGAATGGGTTGCCATTTCTTTCTCCAGGGGATCTTCCCGACCCAGGAATCCAACCCAGGTCTCCTGCCTTGCAGGCAGATTCTTTACCGACTGAACTTTGAGGGACGATATTTTCATGCTTTATACCATTACAAATGCAAAAGGGGCCATTGTGGGAGTAAGACAGGAGTTAATAACTCTCCACGCTGTCACTTCCCACCCTCAGGCTACTTGGTAAAAGTCTAGGTTTAAGGATCATCAATGTTGACTCCCTTTTTCAGTTCAACTTTTATGGCAGGGACCAGTACACAGGTGTAACTCTTCTCAGTTTTACAAGCCATATGGTTGGTGTTACAGTGACTTAGTTCAGCTGTGGTAGTACAAGAGCAGCCATAAATGGTCCTCAGTCAGCCTGATTGTCTTCTAATAAATCTGATTTATGGACAATGACATGTGAATATCATAAAGTTTTCATGGATCACCAGATAGGATTGTCCTTTTGATTTCCTTCTCAACCATTTAAAAAGGTAAAAGGCATTCATAGACTATAGCAGCAGGTTGCTGTGGTTTGCCAACTCTTGATTCATAGCATTTCAACAATGAGCTCCCACCTTTTGAACTCTGAGTCCACTTCATCCTTTACTGAAACCACAGCTGTGTGATGCTAAGGATAGGAACTGAAACTTCCTTAACCCAGGTCATTAACAGGAAGTAGAAACAGGAGCTTGAATTTATAATCATCAACAGGAAGGGAAAAGAGAAGCTTGAATTTATAAAACCACAGCCATTTGCAAATGAACGGTTACCAAAAGAGATGGGGTCAGATTTCCAACCCCTGGTTTCATTTCAGGGTCCTCCTTCTTCATCCTTATTTAGAAGTTTGTGTCACAGCTTCTAGGGTGCTGATATAAACATATAGCCCTGCCCACTTGTTCTAACATGAAGCAATTTCACCTTACTTTTCTTTGCTGTGACTTTAGGTGACAAAGTTCACATGAAGGAGACTCTTTGATAGAAATGTCCATGATGAGGGGAAGTATGTTTGCTGGTTGACCGGCCCCTTGATTTTTCTATTGAAAGTATATTGAAAGCATATGAGATCTCTAAGGCATGAATATGTTCTCTCTCTCCTCTTTAAGGAAACTAAAAGCTTAAGTAGTTAGCTGCTTTAGTAACAAATTACCTGCAATACACAAAAACTGAACATCACCCACAGAGATATTGTGCTAAGATTAAAAATCTGCTATGGACTGCGTGATACCTTTGATCCATGCAAGCTTCTGGAACCAAAGATGTACAACTGCAGAATTATGAAAGTTCTGGGTTCACGCATTGTGTAATAACAGCATGTGGAGCTAATTTTATGCAGGTGGTATAGAGAAAACAGTATCACATAAACTAAGTGCTTGCTTTATAGTACCTGTTAAAAGATGTCCATGGTCCTGTGTGTCAGTTGCTCAGTTGTGTCAGACTCTGTGACCCCATGGACTGTAGCCCAGCAGGCTCCTCTGTTCATGGAATTTTCCAGGCAAGAATCCTGGAGTAGTTTGCTATTTCCTCCTCCAGGGGATCTTCCCAGGGATCAAACCCCGGTCGCCTGCACTTTTTACGGTCTGAGCTACAAAGGGAGAAGCAAGGGGGAAAGCCCAGTGTACTGGGCTGTAGAAAACAGTCTTTAGTCAAACAAATGTGATTTGTTATGTAAATACATGAGTATTATATTGGGCTTCCCAGATGGTGCTAGTGATACAGTACCTGCCTCCCAATGTAGGTGATGTAAGAGATGCGGTTTCGATCTCTGGGTCTGGAAAACCCCCTGGAGGAGGGCATGGCAACCAACTCCAGTATTCTTGCTTGGAGAATCCCATGGACAGAAGAGCCTGGCAGGCACAGTCCATAGGGTCACAAAAAGAAGGATACAACTGAAATCACTTAGCAGCAGCACACATGAGTATCATAATGAATAATACTTATAGATGCCAGTGAGAATTATCAACAATTTAAAAATCACAAAGCAATAAACATTGATTTTAGAATAACCTATCCTAACTCCCAAAGTCCCTTAAAGTAGATTTAAGTGGTTAACCCAGAGATTGAAGACTTATTCAAAGAATCCTTGATTTTTTGAAGCCTTTGTTTTTAAAGAAGAAAACATACCGGTTTTTTCCCCTCCAGATTCTACTTATTTAATATAGGTCTGGAACTTGAATATTAGTTAATGAGTAGTTATTAAGTATAGTTAATAAGTGCTGATATGCTGATTTTGTTTATGCTTTTCTTATTATTAAGTGTCTTATTTCACCTGATATTATACTCTATGCACAAGTCTGATTCTTAAGCCAGACAGCATATTCATTTAAGTTGTAATTGCCTTCTAGTAGAAGAAGCACTAAGTTTAGGATCATAAAACCTGAATTTTAATACCAATTTACTATTTGTTAACCATATATTTCTGAATATGTGTTCTCATTTATTAAAAACAAACAAAAACATAGAGCTTTTCTCTTTTTTTTGGTGAGAAGAAATAAAATACCATAAATAAAATACTAGTGAAAATGCCTAAGACCATGATTGATATATAAGAGTTACCTAAACAGCCTTTTGTTTATTATTCATGTTTTGCCACACCCCACAGTAGCATATAATCCTTTGATGTAATGAATACTCGGAAATGAGAGTTGACAATCTGTGAAGATGTTCAAAAGTGCTCGGATGGTTAATTGTATACTGAGTTGGAATTACTCCAAATGGTGAATGTTATTTTCTTCTACACTAAATTTTACTGTCTTGCCTAGCTGGTAACTGACTCTCCTTAAGGACAAATCATTCATTCTACATGCCACCATGTGGCTATCAATCTGTTGACAGTTGAAAAAGCACCCCTAATGACAGGCAATTCACAGGTTCTCCTCGTTTTCTGACCAAGACCTTTCTTTTATTGGGAGCTGCTGGTTGAGAGGTGAGAAAAAATGAAGATTCTGGAGACCTTCACCTACCAGAAACCTCTTCAAGCAGGAGTTTTCCACTTTGTACCTTCTGTTAGAACTACCCTTTTTCAAAGCAGCATCAGTATGGAAAATGGAATTTGCACTCCTGGTTAGATGTATACGCTGTGGTATATGATATGTTTTCCCAATAAAGAGGAATCTGCTAGGAAATTCCCCTCATTGTTACAGTCAACCTTGAGGGAAAACCCTGTTTTTTGGACTCGGGAGGGTCTGGTTTTTCCGTTCCTTGCTTCTTGGTCAACATGTTGGTGTGAGGGGCAAGCTGTCTCTTATACTAGATGATCCAGTTTTTTCACCTTTCAAACTTCCCATCTTTCTGATCCTAGTTACCCCACACTGAAGAAGCTTGCTGGGAGAAGACCAGATATCCCCATTTATGTTGGAAAAACAGAAAGACCTGTATTTTGGAATCTGAATCAGAGTGGTGTCCAGTTGACTAATATCAATGTAGTGCCATTTGGAATATGGCAGCAGGTCAGATATCAGTGTTTTTTCCACACTTTTCAGTTATATTTTCTGGGGGTAAATTTTAAGTGAGGTAGTTGCTTTAATACTGAAGAAACAATGACTTACTTTTTCCATATGTAGTACTATGTAAGTATGTATTACTGTATAAATCTCTATTTGGGCTAAAATAAAAGGTGGCTTTTCTCTCCATAAATCAATGGCATGACTTTACTGGATAATAAATCTAATTCTGAATAAAAGGGATTTCTTTCCAGAAGAGATGATCATTTACTCAAATATTGAACAAAAAGCCAAACTGACATAAACAGTGGTTGGTTTTATTGTTAAATTCCAGGTAGACAAAAATCTCCGATTCATGATCTTGATGGATGGCATTCATCCTGAAATGGACACTTGCATTATTGTGGAATACAAAGGTATTTTCTTATTTTCATCAGCAATGAAAAATGAAACATACTCTTGGTAGGAAGGATAATGATAGCTATCCAAAGTTCCATCCTATCTTCATCTTCTTCTTCCATCTTCATTTTCCATAAGATATAGTATGTTCTATCCCTGTCTTAGGAAAATGGACTGTCACTGAGATAATCTCAGAAAATCTGTCACTCAGAGAAAAAATTAGCAGTAACATACTCTGTGTGGTGACAGGTGCAAGGATTTTTTTCATAAGGGAAGAGATACTCTATATTACCCCTATAAGTGATGGACAGGGAGGCCTGGTGTGCTGCGATTCATGGGGTCGCAAAGAGTCAGACACAACTGAGCAACTGAACTGAACTGAACTGAACATCTTCAAAACTGCCTTTATTAAGTGTTTTACTTTCATATTGACATATTATAATGCAATGTAATCATACACTTCTGCTTTTCATGTGAGAAGAGATGGCTTTACCCCAACAGTTATTAAATAGAATTTCCAAAAGGTTGAGAGATTTGTGTTGATTTGGTTATTTTTCCTCCCTGCATCATTTGAGCTCAACATCTGAAGATAGTTGGCTAAGGAAAGTAGTCTGTCTATGATCTTGAAGGAAATCAAGGTTATTATCCTCATCCAGAACCAACCAAATCAGTCAGGAGGAGTTTGATTTTGTTGGCCTAGGATTTCAAACTATGGTGTTCAAGATTTCACCTTGAGTATTTATGACGCATAATTTTTCCACAGGTCATAAGATACTCAATACAGTGGATTGCACCAGACCCAATGGAGGAAGGCTGCCTATGAAGGTTGATTTAATGATGAGTGATTTTGCTGGAGGAGCATCAGGCTTTCCAATGACTTTCAGTGGTGGAAAGTTTACTGGTAATACTTTATTTCGAAGTGATGCCAGGGAGCAGGCATGGCATTTTGCTAAATGCTTTGCAAATCAATACAAAGATAACTAAAACATGGTTCTTCCCAGCAAGAAGCTTACAATCTTACTGGGAAACCAGACTTGCAAATCACAGATTGCAGACTAAAGTTCCCAGCTCAAAGCGTGCTAATGGGGCATGAAAGAAACACTAAGGGGATTAGGGAGCATCTCAGGATAAGTCAAGAAAAAGAATCATTTGGATCAATTGGATTCCTGATGTAGACCATAGAGCAGAACAGGAAGGGTCTGACATTGGTAATCCAGGCTTAAATGCTCTTGGTATGAGGTTCAGAATAGAGTGTGGGCACCTTGAGGTAGGCATATGCCCTTGGTTTGGTGGAATGCTCATACTGGGAGGGATGGAGCAAAGGAAGCCCCTCTAAAGTATGGGGTTATGGGGGTCTGGGGAGCAGGGAAAATAGGTAAATAGTGGTCAAAGAGTATAAACTTCCAGTTATAAGGTGAATATGTTCTGGGGGTGTGATGTACAGCATAGTGACTACAGTTAACACCATTGTGCTCTGTACTTGAAAGTTGCTAAAAGAGCAGATCTTATGTGTTCTAACACATGGAAAATGGTAACGAGGTGATGGAGGTAATAAGCTAACCTTATTGTGTAATCATTAGGCATGCATGCATGCAATGAAATCCCCATGGTGTGTACTTTAAACTTATGTAAAATTACACATCAGTTTTATCTCAAAGCTAGAAAAAATGTGCAATCCAAGGAAGAAGCACTTCTGCTCTGGGTCTAAGTGTAGTGCTAGGTTTGGGATGGGGGAGGGTGTGTAAGTGGTACATTTTGTTCACACTTTTGCTCAATACTAGCATTGAAAGTGCTTAATATATGTTCACTTAATAAATGCATATGTTTTGTAAGCGATCTCTGTTTAATGATGTGGCAGAAATGCCCTACTTGCAATATGAAGAAAGCCTTGTACAGTTCCTTCCTTTCTTCTCTTAAGTCTGTATTCATTGCTTCCCCCAATGTGTCACCATGTGAGACATAGAAGGGAGGTGCTGTCCTTAGTGGGTTAACAATGTGACTGGGGAGGCAACATATACCTACTAAAGGTAGCTGGCAGAATTCCATCCTTTCTTTTAAAGATTTATTTATTTGATTTTTGGCTGTACTGTCTTCATTGCTGTGCATGGGCTTTCTCTAGTTGCGGTGAGTTGGGGCTACTCTCTAGTTGCGGTGCATGGGCTTCTCATTGTGGTGGCCTCTCTTATTGCAGAGCATGGGCTCTAGGCATGGGGACCTCAGTAGTTGCGGTGCTTTGGCTCAGTAGTTGTAGCTCTTGGGCTCTAAAGTGCTGGCTCAGTAGTTATGGTGCACAGACTTAGTTGCTCCACAGCATGTGGGATCTTCCTGGACCAGGGATCAAACCCGTGTGCCCTGCGTTAGCAGGAGGATTCTTTACCACTGAGCCAGGGAAGTCCCAGAATGTCATTCTTATGTGAGTATGTGTATGTGTGTGTGTGCATGTGCACATATATTTAAGAAGGTCCAGAATATACCAGAACATTAATAATTAAATGTTAATAGTGATCAGGTCTAGCTTATGGATAGTTTTTTTTTTTCCTGTCTCCTTGTCTGTGTTCAACAGATGTTCGTAGCAGTAGGAGGAGGAGCAGTTCCCTGACACAGTATCCCACATGCTCTGGGCCCTGCCTAAATTCTCAACTTCCTTTACTGTCTGTATCCCCATTGCTTGACCAATGTCAGCCCATACTGGCCTGCTTTTTGTTCCTTAGACTCGATACACCAGGCACATCCATGCCCTGGTCTTTGCATGTGCTGTTTCCACTGCCTGAAGTGCTATTACCCCTGACCTCCGCACAGTGGCCAATGCCTCTTCTATGTTTGTCTGTATTCGATGACGCCAATGTCATCTCCACTAACTGCCCTGTCTAATACCCACCTCCTCACCCCAGCCACTCTCTATCCCATGATCCTATTTTACCTCCTTCCTAGATCATCACTATTTGAAATAAACTTATTTACTTATTTATTATTTGCATCTTTCACTAGAATGACTGCTCCATGAGAGCAAGGAACTGCTTTTTCTTGTTCATCATTATATTCTCCATGCCTTGAACCATGTGGGCTCATAGTAGGTGCTCAATAAATATTGAGCAAATGAATGAATGAGCAAATGAACAAGCTGTGAGGTAGGCATCACAATTCCACTTCACAGAGGAGAAAACAAACGTAAAGAATTTAAGTAGTGGAGCTGCATTTTGACCCTAAGTCTTAACTGACTCCAACATCCAGACCTTTGACCACTGCACACCCCCAGGGTGTAACAAACGTGCTTTGCATTTATAATCCACCCAGATAGCAAAGCCATTTCCATGTTAGAAGAGCATTAAGCAATACGAGAATTACAGTGCTCTTAAAACATACATACGTGCAAGGTACAACTATACGTGCCACCCTGTGTATTCAGCTAGGTCCACATGAATTGCCATAAACAAGGAGAGGGTTCAGTGTCCTTGGCTAATTCAGGAACGTTTTCCTAGTAACCAAATGAAATTTGCATAATAAAGCCACTAATGACAAAGAGTTTTGGTCTACATCTGAGTGTCAGCTGTCAATTTTTATCTCCTGAAAGATTTCTCTACTAGAGCTTTTGTTTTTCTCGGATTTCTGAACAGAGGAGACTAATCCAAACCCTGTCATTCCAGAGGAATGGAAAGCCCAGTTCATTAAAACAGAAAGGAAGAAACTCCTGAACTACAAGGCTCGGCTGGTGAAGGACCTACAACCCCGAATTTATTGCCCCTTTGCTGGGTATTTTGTGGAATCCCACCCCTCAGACAAGTATGGCTGGACATTTTGTATAACGTATTTACACACGAGTTAATGTATTCTGGGATGAATGATTTAGTTGTAAATGCAACACAGAATGAGAGAGAATAATTGGTAGAAATCTGGAGTTTATTTAACAAGCTGCCTGAGAACGGAGAGCATGAATGAAAGCAATGCTTGGCAGCTAGAGTTAATCCAGATAGATTTTTGTCCAGAAGGATCCTGGAAAGGATAAAGGCAAGTTATATGTATTCAGTATACACTAGAAATTGAACTGGGGCATTTAATCAAGTCATTTAGTTTTCTCAATGACACTGTAAGGTAGGTATCATTATGCCTATTCAAGTTGGTTGAAACTCAGGGGCTAAGAGATTTGCCCAAATCACTCTGTTGGAAACACTGGAGTTAAGAAATGAATCCTGGTATGCTTAGCTCTGGAGCTCTTTTCTCTACACCACACTATATCTCAGAATAGAGAGTGTATCATTATCAAGTTATAGTCTCATTTTTGAGTGTCTGAAAGGATTTCTCTTGCAGCAGCATAACTTCTAGATCTTGTTTTTCAAGTGTATTTTTTGGAGGCCAGTGAGTTTTCTTTGAGAATGTTTGAAGGTTTTCATTTTAATGGTCACATGAAGTTTGGAGGAGCAGAGTCTCTAGACCTGATCCAGCATTACCTGGTATCTGTTCTGATTGCTTGGTGTCAGGAGAAAGGGCCAGGAGATCCCAGGGGAGGGTCAGATGACTGGAACAGCAAGAAGGACAGTCAGAGAGGCAGCTCTGAACCAAATGGCACAGAACCATTTCAATATTTTAGCAACTATTATGCCTCCTGGCTGAGCATCAGTTCTGTCCTTTAAACAATGGGAAAAGGAGCAGACACAAAGATTTTGCTGCCATTTACAGCTCTCACACATCACACTATATGGAAATACCCAAGAACTGAGGAACTGGACTGTGGTGATATTTTGCACTCCATACTGTCTTGAACGGTGATGAGCATCTGTTAAAAGATGTAAAGAGAAAGCATGTCCAAGATCAATCTGAGAGAGTCTGCTGGAGAAGGTGAAACAGGGTGTCATTCTATTACTTTCATGTTCTAAGCTATGGGTCACTCAAGGGAAAAGTAAAAATTGATAGAAATATTTACCACATGACACCAGAGAATATTAAAGTCAGGACAGTGAGGAAGTATTTCTGAGCTTGAATTAAAAAAAAAAAAAAAAAAAGACCCAGAGGATTTCCTTATTTGGCTTCATGTTATGCGTTTCATGTCAAACCTTATAGTCTGAAGGCAGATAAGTTAAGCATCCTTAGGGATGACCTTTTGGTCTAAGGCTTGACCAGAGAAGAGGAATTAGATAAAATAACAGACATTTGAAGTGTTTTAATCTATTATGGAAAATGTGAGAAGGAAATAACTGTTTTGCAGGGGACCCACAAAAGGGATCTCTGCCTGAAAGGTTAAGAATGGACCAGGTGGCTTAGAGAGGTAGAGAGACAGTCTGTATCTGTGGAAAAACAGAAATACGGGCAGAGAAAAAGAATGCATTGTATTCATGGAAGAATTCAAGTAACTGGATTTCTAGTCATCAACTATGAAGACTAGCAGGTAGTAAAATAGTATTTTTGAAGTACTAACTGGAGAAGGTAATGGCACCCCACTCCAGTACTCTTGCCTGGGAAATCCCATGGACAGAGGAGCCTGGTAGGCTGCAGTCCATGGGGTCTCTAGGAGTCAGACTCGACTGAGCAACTTCACTTTCACTTTTCACTTTCGTGCATTGGAGAAGGAAATGGCAACCCACTCCAGTGTTCTTGCCTGGAGAATCCCAGGGACGGGGCAGCCTGGTGGGCTGCCGTCTCTGGGGTCGCACAGAGTTGGACACGACTGAAGCAGCTTAGCAGCAGCAGCAGCAAGGAAAAAAAGAACGGTCAACACAGATTCTATATCCAGTGAAAATATCCTTCAAGAATGAAGGTAAGATAAAAACATTCCCAGATGAAAGGAAAACTAAGACAATTCATTACAAGAAGAGCTCCTTTAAGAGAAATGCCAAAGAAAGTTATACAGATAAAAGGAAAATGACTCTAGAGGGACACTTGTGGAGGAACCACACTACCCAATTGTAAGACTCACTATAAAACTACAGAAATCAAGACAGCATGATATTGATGAGGGGATAAACACATAGGTAAGTGAAATAGAACCTGAAAATAGACCCACCTACATATAGCCATTTGATTTTTGACAAAGGTACAAAAACCATTCAACGGGGAAAGGATAGTTTTTTCAATGAATGTTATTTGAACAATTGGACATTCATGTGCAAAAAATGAACCTCAGTGTAAACCCCACACTGTATCCCCCAAAATAAGTCTAAATGGATCATAAATAAAAATGTAAATATAAAACTATGAAACTTTCAGAGGAAGATATAGGAGAAAATCTGCATGAGCTTGGGTTAAGCAAAGGCTTCTTAGATATGACACCAAAGCACAATAAGTTCAGTGAAAATTTTAATACATTGGGCTTTATCAAAACTAAAATGTTTACTCTGTGAAAGACACTACTAAGGGAGTAAAATGACAAGCTGCAGACTGTGAGAAAATGTTTGCAAGTCATATATCTGATTAAAAATTTGTGTTTAAAATATATAATTAACTTTCAAAATTCAGTGTAAGGAAGCAAAGAACTAAAAAATAAATGGGCAAAATATTTAAATAAATTCTTCACCAAAGAAGATATATTGATGCAAATAGGCATAAGAAATGATATGCCTGTATCATCAGCCATTAGAGAATACAGATTAAAACTGCAGTGAAATAAGAATTAAAAGTAATAAAAGTTATTAATAAAATTTTAATATAATTAAAATTAATAAATAAGAATGAAAATTAATAAAATTTAATGAAAGATTACCACTATCCAATTATGACAAAGATACAGAACAATAAGACTTCTCAGACACTGCTGTTGAGAATTCAAAATGATACAGCTATCTGGAAATCAGTTTGACTGTTTCTTTAAATACACATTTATCATACAATCCAGAAGTTCCATTCATGGGTAATTACCCTAGAGAAACTAAACTTTTATTGAACACAAAAACTACACACAAATATTAATAGTAGTTCTATTCATAATTACCAGATCAACTCAAATATCCTTCAACAGGTGAATGGATAAACAAGCCATAGTATATCCACACTATAAATGCAATACAAAATAGATAGCTGTTGATATATACAACAACATAGACGAATCTCAAAGGCATCATGCTAAGAGAAAGAAGTCAGCCTCAAAAGATTACGAATGGTGTGATTCCACTTACATGACATTCCAGAAAAGGCAAAACTACTGGATGGAGAGCAGATTGGTGGTTGCCAAGAGCTGGGCTGAGGGGAGAGTTTGACGGGCCAACACGAGGGAATTTTAAGAGAACAGAGTATAGAGCGGAGAGAACTGCTCTGTATCCTGACTGCAGTGGTAGTTGCACAAATCTACACATATGTTAAAATTCGTAGAGTTGATCACCCCAAACAGTCCAAAAATTGGATCTAAGCAATCTTAAAAATTAAAAAACCTAAACAGTTATTCTTAACACCTCAGCCATGTTAATTAAAGCTATATGTTTATTTAGATCATATTTGTAAGACAACACATATCTTAATATATGCACATTTTATATGAGTCACAACCCTTCAAAAGAAACAAAATATAAAGTTTATTCATTTAGTAAATCTTGAAGCATAGCTTTATTATTATGTTAAAATGTTATATTTTAATTTTTTTACAAGATTCTGTCAGTTATATAGAGCATCTATTTCATTACACAGTTACTCAGCTGTTAACGATGATAGTGTCTTTATGAGCAAACTCCAGTGCCATAAGATCCCCATTATGATCAGTAACTAGAGCATTTTGTGTACAAAGGGCAGGGACTTCCCATAAGCAGACAGGGAATGCATGTGTCATTTCTACTCAGAGTACATTTATCTGTAAATTTGTCGGGTAGTAAAGAAATAGTCCTTGAGATTCGTTTTTATGGCAAAATCCTGTAAGTACTGACCATAATTTCTCATCAACTGAGGCTTCAGAGTACAATAGGAGAAATAGTGTACATGGAATTTAGGCTCTTCCCTACTACCACTTATTAGGACCAATTTTTTTTTTTAACTTTTCTGGGCTTCATGTGTCTCATCACTAAAACCTGACTGCTTTCATTTTGAAGTTCTATATTGTCTGGTGACATATCTACATGTGTCTTATCAATTAATATGTCCTATTGCTGATGTGTTCCCTTTATTACTTCTTGTTGATATTCTGTAGCTGTCTCACATCTTCCAAATGTTTTCAGATAGACTGGTCTAAAGCTAAATAATAATTTCTTTTGATCAATACTATTGATCATTCATTCATTCATCTATTGAGCAGCATGTTCTTGGTGCTGGAGAACCAGGGATAAAATGATTGTCTTCAGAGTTGGAAGAGAAAAACAATGATAATGTAGAATGATAAATGCTGTGGTACATGCATGTTCTGAAGGCAGTGGGATAGAGGCGGGAGTCCGAAAATGACTGTTGGAAACTATGGATGGGATGATTGAAACAAAGTTTTGAAGTATAAGTAAACCCTGACCAACAAAGATAGAAAGATGCTGAGATGAGTGACTGCAGTTCAGGGTAGGGGACGGAGGCAGGTGTTTGAGGAAGCGGGGAGGAGGGAACCGAGAGAACCAGACAGTGAACACCACTATGTGCCACTCAAACATGACTTGGATTGATCCTTAAGAATGAGGAACCCGGGAAAGGGGTCTGATGAGCAGAGACATGATCAGATGTGCACCAGGGAGGTTAGGCTGTATGTATGGCGGGAAGGGAGATAGGAATGTCGATCCTGGAGACCAATTTGAAAATCATACAACAATCTTGAAGGATTGATGAAAACCATTGGAGACTGAGAAGAGAATTCAGATTCTAGAAATATCAAGGAAGTTGCATTGTGAGAACTTGAAGAACTGGATATGATGGTTTCTTACCAATGGGGCCACTTGATCACTTAACATGATGCTGGCATTTAAAGTGATTACAAGCCATTGTTCTGGTATTAGTGGTTGGCAAATGTTACCCTTGGTACTCACAATACCCCTCAGAGGGTGGCATCTGAGTATGTATTAATTTTATTATTATTTTAGAGGTGGAGACAAAGAAGTTAAAGAATTTTGTGAACACCACACATTGTGTTTTAGGAAGAGTAATCTGATAGTGTCATGTTTCTCAGGAGGCAAGGAAACCAGGTAATGAATCATTTTGAGATGAGAGGTAGGAAGAAAATGAGACAAAGAGGTGACACTGCTTCAAACTGAGGGCTGTGCCAGTGGAAGGACATTCACATGTGCAGGAAGGAAGTAGTTAGACATCTTTGGGTGGACAGACATCTTTACTCATGTCTGCAAAATTGATCCCAAGATCATAAATAATGTAAGTCACCTTGGAGCTATGAAATTGCAGTGCTTACATATGTCTGTATATCTGGCTGAAAATATCTATCCAGTCTAGGTCGCCAAGCTGTAGCACAAGAAAGTAAAATTCCCTTTAACAAAAATGCTTGGGTCACCCATGTCTGATGAAGTACAGTGACAAAGCCTGTTTCTCTGAATCTCTCTTTTTTGACTCCAGCACCACCACAATTACCTTCCCAAATAACATTGAAATTGATGACTTAGTACTTTTCCAGAAAGACTGTGGTTTGTAATTAAATTTGGGAGATACTCAGCTCTGATCAATAACACAATGAGAAACTAGATCTCAGGAGGGGCTATGACCGCGGATGTGTGTGTGTTCTTTTCTAACCAGTGGATTTTAATGGTTTTAATTGGAAAGACTTTTTGCGGGGGAGGGTGGTTTATAAAACACAGAAATTTATTTCTCACACATCTGAAGCCTGGAAAGTCTAAGATCAACGTGCTGGCAGACTTAGTGTCTACTGAGGGCCTACTATGTGGTTCATAGATGCCTATCTTTTTTAATATAAACTTACATGGTGGAAGGGGTTGGAAAGATTTATCAGACTTTCTCCTAAAGCTGGGGAGAGGCTCCTCCTTGTGGCCTCCTGGGAAGGTCAAGCCCCGCTCTGGCGATAGAGCTCTGGATGGACTCTGCTGACCTGGGCCAAGTCACCTGGCCCCTCTGACCCTTAGTCTCTTTCCATATAAAATGAGAGTAATAAAGGCAGGTATCTCAATAGTGGGTTGTAAAGATAAAAACAATTAGTTCGTGTTATTTGCTTAGCATTTACATACCAGTTAATATTTAATCATCCATATATTTAATTAAAGGGCTTTCCTTATAGCTCAGCTGGTAAAGTATCTGCCTGCAGTGCAGGAGACCTGGGTTCAGTTCCTGGGATGGGAAGATCCCCTGGAGAAGGAAATGGCAACCCACTCCAGTATTCTTGCCTGGAGAATCCCATGGATAGAGGAGACTGGCAGGCTACAGTCCATGAGGTTGCAAGAGTCAGACACAACTTAGCGACTAAATTGCCACCACCACCATATTTAATTAATATTAAATACAATAAAACAAGCCAATATTCTATACACCTGAAACTAACACACTATTATAAATAACTATCAGATCAGATCAGTCGCTCAGTCGTGTCCGACTCTTTGCGACCCAGTGAATCGCAGCACGCCAGGCCTCCCTGTCCATCACCAACTCCCGGAGTTCACTGAGACTCAGTCCATTGAGTCAGTGATGCCATCCAGCCATATCATCCTCTGTCGTCCCCTTCTCCTCCTGCCCCCAATCCCTCCCAGCATCAGAGTCTTTTCCAATGAGTCAACTCTTCGCATGAGGTGGCCAAAGTACTGGAGTTTCAGCTTTAGCATCATTCCTTCCAAAGAAATCCCAGGGCTGATCTCCTTCAGAATGGACTGATTGGACCTCCTTGCAGTCCAAGGGACTCTCAAGAGTCTTATCCAACACCACAGTAAATAACTATACCTCAATTTAAAAAAAACTGGGAAAAATTAAATATAAGTGTGCTATTCCCACCTCTTTATAATAATCTCACTCTATCTAACTTCAATTCCAATCACTATGTGATTATTACTTAAAAACAAGCTATAAGTGCAACGTTCTTTGACTAACAGCTCTTTCCTAATTAGGAACATTAGCCCAAATATAGTCTTTATTTTTCCTGAGCTAAGTAGAGGGGGATTGGGAAGTATGAAAGAAGAAGAAACAAATAAAAATTCTGTCATTGTTCTAATCAGAATTTCAACTGAGAATAAACTTTCTGACATGGCAATGTCCTTATTTCTCAGGTACATTAAGGAAACAAACATCAAAAATGACCCAGATGAACTCAACAATCTTATCAAGAAAAATTCTGATGTGTTAACATGGACACCGCGACCTGGAGCCACTCTTGATCTGGGTAGGATGCTAAAGGATCCAACAGACAGGTTTGGCTTAAATACTTAATAGAGAATAAAAATGATTCAGGGATTTTTTTTTTCAATTTTACGAGAAAATAAAGGACATACTTCTGGCCTCTTGGTAGGTCCCAATTTGTAGGAATATTAAGGTTTTGTTTTTTTTTTTTGAGTAGCATCCTGAACTTGTCATGAATTAATATCCACACATCACTTTTTAAAATAGAAGTCTTACCATTCAAATAAAAAACTATTAAATAAGTATCTTTCAAATCTAAGGGATAAAAGATTGAATTTTTTTCTCAGTACTATAAATAATTTTCTCATCCTAAGTGTTTTCCTCATCTCAGAACCTGCCTTGAAGATAAAGAGTAAGGAAGTTTTTTCTTTGAAAGATAATTGATACAGCTCAAAGTGAAAAACAATGAGCCTGAGAGTTAGTTTTCATATGAGCATTAATTCAGTTCAGTTCAGTTCAGTCGCTCAGTCGTGTCCGACTCTTTGCGACCCAATGAATCGCAGCACGCCAGGCCTCCCTGTCCATCACCAACTCCCGGAGTTCACCCAGACTCACGTCCATCGAGTCAGTGATGCCATCCAGCCATATCATCCTCTGTCGTCCCCTTCTCCTCCTGCCCCCAATCCCTCCCAGAATCAGAGTCTTTTCCAATGAGTCAACCGTTCGCATGAGGTGGCCAAAGTACTGGAGTTTCAGCTTCAGCATCATTCCCTCCAAAGAAATCCCAGGGCTAATCTCCTTTAGAATGGACTCGTTGGATCTCCTTGCTGTCCAAGGGACTCTCAAGAGACTTCTCCAACACCACAGTTCAAAAGCATCAATTCTTCAGCGCTCAGCTTTCTTCACAGTCCAACTCTCACATCCATACATGACCACTGGAAAAACCATAGCCTTGACTAGACGGACCTTTGTTGGCAAAGTAATGTCTCTGCTTTTCAATATGCTATCTAGGTTGGTCATAACTTTCCTTCCAAGGAGTAAGCGTCTTTTAATTTCATGGCTGCAGTCACCATCTGCAGTGATTTTGGAGCCCCCAAAAATAAAGTCTGACACTGTTTCCACTGTTTCCCCATCTATTTGCCATGAAGTGATGGGACCACATGCCATGATCTTAGTTTTCTGAATGTTGAGCTTTAAGCCAACTTTTTCACTCTCGTCAAGAGGCTCTTTAGTTCTTCTTCACTTTCTGCCATAAGGGTGGTGTCATCTGCATATCTGAGGTTATTGATATTTCTCCCGGCAATCTTGATTCCAGCTTGTGCTTCTTCCAGCCCAGCGTTTCTCATGATGTACTCTGCATATAAGTTAAATAAGCAGGGTGACAATATGCAGCCTTGACATGTTCCTTTTCCTATTTGGAACCAGTCTACCCAACTGCCAATTCCATAGACTGTACAGAAACAGCGCACTGGGAGTGCCGTTCAGGAACCTTGATGTCTCAGGCCTAGATTTTTCAAATACTTGCATGTGTGCTCAGTTGCTCCGTCACATCTAACTCTTTGCAGCACCGTGGACTGTAGCCCGTCAGGTTCCTCTGTCTATGGAATTTTCCAGGCAAGAATACTGAAGTGCATTGCTAGTTCCTTCTCCAGGGGATCTTCCCAACCCAGGGAATGCTTTACCACTGTGCCACTAGGAAGCCCCTTACAAATACTTGTTTTGAGCCAAATGAAACTGTTAGTTCCTCACCTTTATTTAGAAATGGACTAAATGTGTTGGAAATCTGGACACACCAAAAACACACCCCTCGCTTGGGCCTTACCTTTGCAAAGTTGGCACGAGTGGTGCAGGCAGCTGATTATGACCTTTTGTAACCTCCCATACCCAACTGGTTGCCACATCTAGTCAATTCTGCTGCATAAAGCTCTTACAAATCCATCACTCTTGTTCTTCCATTGTGACTTTAGCCTCTCACAATTTTTCACCTAGATTCCTGCAGTGGCCCCTGAACCTCTCCTCTGATCCATTCTTCAGCACATCCTGATCCTATGCTGGTCACAATCCACTGGTGGGTTGAAAAATCAATGGCATTGACCACAACCAGGATTTTTTAAAAATGTAATAGAGTAAAATCAAATAGACCTGAGTACATTGCCCAAATACACATAACAAGGGATAGTATTATTTCAGGAAACTTTTGTCTCACAGGTGCCCATGGTATGTGGGAGTCCTGATGTAAAATAGAATTCTTACTGGGATCACAGGCAAGGAATTTGAAAGCCCCTACTCTGCCTTGCTGCCAAAGATACTTTTTTTAAATGTAAAACTCTGTCCCCTTCCCTGCTTAAAATTCCTTAGAATCTCCCCAGAATCTCAAGGGTAAAAGCAGTTTGTATTCTCTAGATCAGGGGTGAAAGAAGTTTTTAATTATTTCAGGTTTTAGCAGGGCATTCAAGAGTCTGGCTTTTGGCATTTGCAGAATTCTCCATCCTCTCTCTCCAGTTCCCCAGATGTATTCTATGGTAATAATTCTCAAACTTGAAAGCACATCAGAATAACTCCAGTCACTTGGATAACTGCAGCTCCTTGGGTTCCACCCTCTAAGGTTCTGATTGGGTAGATAGGAGGCAGAGCCCAGGAATCTGCATTTGTATCATCAAGTTACACCAAAGCATCCTGGGTAACAAGAGGGTTGATTATTGTTGGATTCTCAATTGTAAGACACAGAGTAAGGGATATAGGGAGACTAAGTGCTTAACTCTGCCTTCTTGTGAGGGGAGGAGAGGGCAGGAGAGAACAGTAAATGTGTCCAGGAAGGCATTTGTGCCTTAGAAATCAGGAGGAGGTTTCAGAAAGTAGTTAAGAGAGCGAGAGAGATCGAGATTCTGGCACGTGCTGGAGAAGGGAGGTGCAAATAATGTCATGAGTTTGGTGAATACAGATAGTTTGTTTTTTTGTTTGTTTTCTAAAAAAATGTTTCTATTGAAATATAGTAGATTTACAATGTTGTGTTAGTAAATATATTTTCTTTGAATAAGTGAATAGTATGCCATTCATTCAGAAAGGACTTACTGAGCTCCTTCTGTAAACATGGCATCATAGTAGGTACAGACAAACGGCTGTGAAGAGGTCCTTCCCTCATGAAGTCAAATCCACCCCAGTGTAGGGGCGGTAAGTGAAAAGGGAAGGAAAGGGTGAGACAGGAATTCCGTGTCTGGCCAGGGCTAGAAAGAATTTGCAAAACAGCCCAAGGAACTTGCCTGTGAGTAAGGAGAGCTTGAGAAAGTTATAAAGTGAGGAAGGAACATTACTGCATTGTTTTTTTTAAAAAACCCATTTCACTTTGCAAAGGAGCATTTCCTGGGGGAGGAGGCCACAGTGGGAAGAACTGGAATCAGGAAGGCCAACTGGGAGGCTGAGGCTTTAGCTAGCAAGAGATTAGTGAGGCTATAAACTGAGATGAGGCGAGGAGTTGAGGAAGCAAATTTGAGATTCATTTAAAAGTTAGAAACTTTAGGATTTGACAAGTAATTTATTACCAAAACCAGTGCATCTCTAGCTGTGGTCAAACAATGGACTAAAAGTGTTGTTTTGAGAAGTGCCACAGAGTTGCCTAATCTCTACCATCCAGGTGCCCATTTCCTTATCACCATTCCCTCATCCCGATCACATTCTATTCTATTGCCAGGATTCGAGTTTCCATGTCCCATGCAATGATCCATCCTCACACTGGATGGACAGCTTTAGGAATGTCAGAGAACTGTCATCCATATTGCTGACTGGGTTTCCAGGTACAGTTGCCCTGTCAGCTTTGATTAGTACAGAAAGATGACCGTATATTAGAGACACAAAATTCTGGGTATATCCCTAGGACAGGCTAAAGACATTCCTATGTTTAACAAATGTTTGTGGGACCTCTTCTATGGCTGGGCTTCCTTGGTGGCTCAGACAATAAAGAATCTACATGCAAAGCAGGAGACCAGGGTTCGATTCCTGGGTCAGGAAGATCCCCTGGAGAAGGGAATGGCAATCCACTCCAGTATTCTTACCTGGGAAATCCCATGGCCAGAGGAGCCTGGCAGGCTATAGTCCATGGAGTAGCAAAGAGGTGGACACAACTAACACTTTCTGTGTGCCAATCACGGATGCTGCTCTCATCAAACTTATATTCTAGTGGAGCTGGGGGGGCAGGGCAGGTGTGAGCAGGCTTCTGCAAAATCAACATGACCATATTATATTTAACATTCCCATAATTTAGTGATTTGAGCTGAAAGGGTCCACATCAGTGGCTTTCCAACTTTTTTTTTTTCAAGACAAGGACTTTTATCTTTAAATGTATTGACTTCGAGAGCCATCACACTAAACAATTAACAAGAGCTATTCTAGTTAAGGCTGGGGAGGTGTCCCCCAAGGCACTTCTGTGGGACCCCTGTGTACCACCTGAATGATCGAAAAGCTGCTCCTCTGATTGACTGCTGAAATTGAAGTGCTAACTTTTGCCTTCCTTCCTTATTTATTGCTGTCTTCTTTCCTTCTTCTCTCATCTTTTTGTCTTTAAGCAAAGGCATCATTGAGCCTCCGGAGGGGACTAAAATTTACAAGGATTCCTGGGACTTTGGACCATATTTGAAAATCTTGAATGCTGCTGTAGGAGATGAAATATTTCGTCACTCATCCTGGATAAAAGAGTACTTCACTTGGGCTGGATTTAAGGATTATAACCTGGTGGTCAGGGTATGCTTATGAAGTGCCGTTTGTCTTTGCTTTCCTGTATTATGGAAGTATATGAAAACCCCTTCGTATTCCAATTTGTTTCTCAATAAGCATTTTTTAAGTCCTACCATTTGCCTCACAGAGAATCGATGGGACAATGTGCTTAAACAATCCCTGTTTGAAAACGTTTTCATAGGAAGCATTCTGAGGTCCAGCTCAGTTTCTCTTTGGGAGGATTCTTTTTCTTCCCATCACCATGCGTTAGTTGCTTTTGTTTTGTCGATATTTTGCGGTGTTTTGGTTGTATGGTGGAAAAAGCTACTTCAACTGTGAAATTGGCAGGTGGATCCCACCAGAGAGGTGACATCTTGTAGCAGCAGGAAGTGGGTAATTCTTATCTGCAGCGGTGGTAAGGAGTGAGGTGCACCAACCACAGGGTCAGCCTGGAACTTAAATTAGCCGTGACACGTACACACAGAGCTTATAGGCTCAAGTGGTTCATGCTGTAAGCTGGTCACCAGAAAACTGAGGATGTATCCAAAAACAAAATATGTCCTAAAAAGCAGGGGGTGAAAGAGAAAGAGGAGGTCTGAAATGGGCTGGAAATCCCTGCAGCACTTATCTGTATATTTTATCCCACTTATATTTAGTGCCTGAATTTGTGCATGGGGAGCAAAGTTTAGGGAACGCATCAGGAAATGGACGACATTATACCCTTGGCAACAAAGATTGGTTACCCTCGGGGTGAGGACTAGTTTCAAGTTTACCTTTCAACCCCTGAACATTAATACTTGGTAGCACACAATACTTAGCATTCTCAAAATCAGTAAGTCCTAAAAACCTACCCAGGAGTCAGTGCCAGGCTGTGCAAACTTTTTGCTGGTCAGTAATGAAACAAGTATGAGTATGCACGTGAGTATGCTTACAAAGATGTCAACTCTCTTTTCTTGGGATGAATTGTCATTATTCCAAGATTGTTGTTCAGTTGCCAAATTGTGTCCAACTCTTTGCGACCCCATAGACTGCAGCATGCCAGGCTTCCAAGATTAGTCCTTTCTATTTTTGAGGCATGAAAGCATTCTTCCTTTAATGAAATAAAAGGATAGTAGATGTAAAAATTTGTTTTAAGTCCTCACTTAGCAAAATGAAATATTGATGCCTCTATTAGCTCCCAAATATTTTTTTAGAAAATTGAAACCTGAAGACCTGACGAACTTTGGTCTAAATGAGATTTTCAGTTGAGTGATTAACGTGAAAAAGAGAAAATATTTGGAATTTTCAGTGACACTCTTTATGTTTGGATGCTAGGTGATGGTGAGAAACAGTCCACGTTTTATTTATCTTTTAGCCTGCAAACTACAGTGGTATTTGATAGCTCGTTACTAATTATACTTACTAATTACTAAGTATACTAATTATACATATATCTAAGACAGTGATAACCTTCTCTGTAAATTTGAATGAAGTTAGTGACATGAAGCAGTTTTGCTAGTGTAGAAGAGTAGGATTAGAATTCAATTCAGGAAAGAGAAGAGAGAGTTAGAGAGCCACATAGAGTGATAGGGAGAGCAGGAGAGAGAGAGGCAAGCCTCTTTTTATATTTACTCCAGTTCATTGCTATCATTTGCTTGCACATTCTAGAATTTTTTGAGGATCTTGACAACCAGATTGATATGCTTCTTCCCTTTACCATGTTGTCATTTGCACAGATGATTGAGACAGATGAGGACTTCAGCCCTTTTCCTGGAGGATATGACTATTTGGTTGACTTTCTAGATTTATCCTTTCCAAAAGAAAGACCAAGCCGGGAACATCCATATGAGGAAGTAAGCAGCAACACCAGTGGAAATGCTCCTTCCTTCCTTCTTTCCTTCCTTCCTAAATAAATTTTTTAATTTACTCCAAAAAAAATTTGGAGTAACTTTAGATTTACAGTAAAGTCGCAGGGATACTACAGAGAATGTTAACATACTACTTTAACATGCTACATTTGTCACAACTAATATGCCGGTATTGAAAGAATATTTTTAACTAAACTCCATACTTGCTTCTTTTTGAGTCATTTGCAAAGACTGGCTTTTCTACCTGCTTCCTTCCAAACAGCTGGCCCGCCTGTGCTGTTAGCAGACCTGCAAGCATTGATCTTTGTCTGCCCCTTTACCGTTTCTCCAGCAATGTCTCCTTCCGCAAACAAACACTGTTGGTGGCTTTCTACAGAAAACTGTCAACATAAACCAATGCATATTTTGAGTTCCAACTTTTAGCAGATCCCTAGCCCAAGTCAGGCATGATGTTAAGAGCTGGGGCTTTGGACACAATGTCAAGACTGGTATGGGTTCCCTACCCCTGCTGATTAGGATTACTGACTATGAGCCTTTGAATCCCCATTCAAGTCTTTTTTTTTTTTTTTTTCCCCCTTCTGTGGGGCTTCTTCGTACTTTATAATGTTTTTATGATAGTCAAATGACATAATATATATGAGCATGGATTGTAATTTTAAATTCTATGTACATGTAAGAATCACTAAATAAATTAGGAGGGTGTATAGTCTGCCCTTAAGCATATTAAACGTGTGCCATATAAATGTGTAATGCCTTAATTATAGAGTTACCTTCACTTTCACTTTTTACTTTCATTCATTGGAGAAGGAAATGGCAACCCACTCCAGTGTTCTTGCCTGGAGAATCCCAGGGACGGGGGAGCCTGGTGGGCTGCCGTCTATGGGGTTGCACAGAGTCGGACATGACTGAAGTGACTTAGCAGCAGCAGCAGATGTACCTTTGTATAATAGGCCTGTTCTTAAACTACATTTTAATAATTGGATTTGTATTTTTATGTTTAGTACTTGCTGTTGAAGAGAATCCTATGCTGAAACTTTGGTAAAACCGATAATCTACTGCCTGCTTTGGGGGTTTTAAAAAACTGAGTTTTCACACATAGGAAAACACTACATGAAACACCGATTTTAAGCAAAATGAACCTGATATTTTATTGCCTTTTTTTTTTTTTACCAAACTCATACATAACACAGCTTCATAAATATTAAGTCATTTAATATAACAACCATGATATGAATCGATATTACTATACTCCCCTACAGATGAGGAAAATGCCATGCCGAGAGGTTCAATAATCTGCCCAAGGTCATACAGCTTGTAAATCCTGCTGAAGGCTTTAGCAGCAAGGGGTCTAACTGCAGAGTCTGTGTATTTAGCCACTGCATTGCTTCTTAAATCTGAACTTACGAAACTTATAAATTAAGGTATCTGTTAACCATCAGGGAGATTTTTCTTTGGAATTTTTAAAATCACAAGTTCACTTAAAATACGTCATTGAAAAAAAAAAGGCTTGTTTTTACAGCTTTTCACATTGCTTCTGTTGAATACAGCTAGCAACAGCTCTCTTTAATACAAATGAGCAGACTTGCCACACCATGGGGCAAATCGTCATGCCTGCCGCATACATGGTGGTCCCTATTTTGACTCAAGTGCTTTTATATCTCAGGATATTAGTGATATTTCTGTATGTTGAGGTTTGTTTAAGGAGGTTATCCTTGGAAGAGCTCCATCTCTTGCCACTTGGAGCCTTCTCATATTGCCTTTTTTGGAGGGGAGGCATTCACTGCCTTTCAAACACATGAATGTACTTTCTATCATGCCAACTCTCCATCTTTCCTAGATGCCCGGCTCCTAGCACTCTCAGGAGCTCCCGCTCTCGGCTGGATGGGCTCCTCTCTAGGTCTGCTGCCAATCTGTCACCCTGTGACCTCCCTCAGCCTCTTCTAGACCCCACCCATGTCTTCACTTCTTTGCTTTCCTCCTTTGTGGTATTTTCTGCTTAGGTATCTGCTGAAGAAAGTTTGCACAGGAGCTACCCTTTAAGTATTTTCCTGTCTGATCTTGCACAACAGCTTGCTGAACACATAATGCTGGGTGGCAGTCACTTTCCACGGACGCCTGAAGGCATTGCTCATTTGGCTTCTAGCTGCATGCACTGCTGCTTATCCCAGGCTGACCTTCCTTCCACTGTGGTGACTTTTAAGAATCAAGGGATTAGTCTATATTTACCACAAAAAAAAAAAGACCTTTTCAAGCTGACTCAGGGCTCTCTGTATATGGGTAAGATCTATTATCCAGCAGGCTTTACTTGAAGGTGGGGGTTACATGCTTAAATGCTCACAGATGGACCCCAGGCAGATCTTTAACTAGGTGGAGTTGAGTGGGGACTGGGTCAAGTGGAAAGCATGGGAAGGGAGGAGCCCCTACTGAGCTCCAGCTGATCCTCTGCATTTTCCAGAAAACTTGGATATCTGGATTTTCATGTGAAACATCTAGATTTATAAATGTGGAAGGCCAATTCGGTTTTTTAAAAGGGAGTAGGCTATGAACTATAACCCAGATTGTATGTGGATAAGGGAGCACTCATTTAAGTTTATGAAGGTGAGGAGCCAGCTATTAGGCTGAGGGGCTCCTAAATATCAAAATGTGGAGGTCCTTGTATTTGTGATAAGGCATCACAAATACACTCCCTGCCTTCATTCTTCCTGTAAAGTTGATTCCATTTCGTCAGAGAACTGTCTGAAGGTATTTGGCCCTGGAACCATGTGTAAGCCTAGGGAAGTGGGTGCTCACTGTTTCATGTACCTAATTTTGTGCTCTGTGCCCCTGCTGTTATCCACAGTACCTACCTCTTCTCATTCCAAATCCGAATGTCCTTTCTCATACTCTCCTGGATTCTGCGGCCTCTGGCCTGTTCTTTAATGCCACTCACCTAGCTGCTTTCCACGTTCACATTCATTAGTTGAAATCTCCTGCCAATGATTCACTTCACTTTTTCTTCATTGTGGCGGCTCATACCTGTGCAGTTGCTTTGTCACCAACTTCAGTTGCATCCAGAAGTGGGTGGAAGGCAGGTTATGCATGGGATCTGTCCATCATTTTGAAGTAGAAGTCCTTTCTCAGCGCCAGTGACACTAGGCCTCCTAACTTCTCTTCTTCTGTATTCTTTGGGGGTCTCTTTCTCCAGCCACCACTTACATCTCCTGTTTTCCATCAGGGTTCTGTGCTCAACCCACTCATGTTCTCAAGCCTGTATCTGAGTGAACACATTTGCTACCACCACTTCTCTGCTAATGGCTCCAAAAACCTGTATGTCCTGCCCAGACTTTGCCCAGCTCCCACCAACACTGTCTAGCTTTGGATTCATTAGAGTTAATTGCCTACTGGATAATATCACCTGGATTTCCAAATCCTTGTGCCTCATTGTTCAAAATTCAACACGTCGTTGTTCTCTTAAAACTGCTCTTTCTTGTTTTCTGTCTGATCATTGGCAATGTTAGTGCCTCCACCCCCTCTCCCCAACCCACCAGTGACTCCAGCTAGAAGCCGAGCTTTTCACCTTTTCCCTTTCTCCTCATCCCCAGATCTAATCAAACCACCAAGACCTTTCCATTTTATAGTTCAAACATTTCTCAAAGCCTGCCTGATTCTTCCACGTGCTTGTCTCTAGTTTGAAAGATCATGAAAGACCTTCTCTCCTCCACTGCAAGGAATTCGATTTTGATACTGCACCTTAGCTGGGCAGTCCTCAACTTGACAAGCTGCACAGTCATGTTTCGGAGTCTCTGTTGGCAAAATAAGAGATCCTTTGACCTGTGTTTGCCTTCTCAGTTCACAGTGGATGTCACTGTTTTGTCAAAATGGTGTGGGAAAGAGAAATAAACCCAAACACCAGTCTTCTGATCATTCTGTCATTTATGATAAAGTTGCCTCTACTGGCATTAGCATATTTATCAGGAGAAAAAATGTGATGCCGGATACTGAAAAAGTATGCTAATGAAGTGTTAAAACCATGTCCAACCTTAGTAACTTCCCATCACACTACTTCATGCTTTTTTTTTTTTAAATTTCATAAATATCTCTTTTTTTCTCACAACAGTAACACAGGAGACCGAGGCTTAGCAAGGTTAAGGTCACATGATTAGTAAGTGCTGAGCTGAGACTCAAAACCATCTCTGCTTGTCTCCTAACCCTGGGCACTTTTGACTAGTCAACAGATCCTGTGTCAGGAGTTGGGATTCTTGAAAGGTAAGGGCCTTGGCCACTGAATTAAGGTACTCTTGCTCAGTGGCAGGCCTTGTTTTACACATTTTATGTACATTGACTCAGTGAATCTTCACCACGGTCCTTTGAGAGGGATGGTCTATTATCTCCATTTTATAGAAGAGGAAACTGAGGCACAGAATGGTGGCCAGGATCACACAGCTAGACCATGGATTTGAGCCATGGTCAAATCAGCAATCTGATTCTGTCTGTGCTCTCTGTCACTCTGCTCCGCCCTACTCTGCTCCCCCAGCTCCGGATATACTTCCTGTTTTCCTTCCTTCAATTTCTGCTGCACTCAGATGTCCTCTCCCCACCTACCTCAGCCTGAGATGTCAACTTCAGTAGGCTCTTCTCCTTGACTTCTCAGAGCCCTGCCTTATAGACAGCTGCCTCTTTCAGGGACACAAGGGGTTGATACCAATGCTCTGTGCTGGCTGGGGCGCCCCTGCTAGTTGTTCCGTATCTGTTTCAGATTCGGAGCCGGGTTGACGTCATCAGACACGTGGTGAAGAATGGTCTGCTCTGGGACGACCTGTATATAGGATTCCAAACCCGGCTCCAGCGGGATCCTGACATATACCATCATCTGTAAGTCTGAAAATGCCTGCCGTGCCCTAGGCCACTGCAGAGGATGCTGTGGGTGTATAAGCAGAGTCAGTGGCTGACTCTGCCCCCAAATTTTGATGGATGTGGGCGATTCCACCATCAGTGCTTTATTTCTTTGTTAATCTGTTGAAAAGCAAATCTGGTTAGGAAAATAACATTTTAAAGAGTCACTGTTTCTACATTCATGCAAATATGTTTCAGTCTCTTTTAAAAGTGGTTCTTGGTACAGGAAAGGGAAGGGCATTATAAGAGAGAAAGGGTGTGCCTGGCCGAGACAGGAACAAGGAGGGGCTGTTTATGTGCAAAGACTTGATCATTGAAGACAATCATTTTCCATGTCACAGTTTTGTCAGTGCCCAGCTCTGAGCATGACTTTGGTGAGCTAGTTGGTTAAGGGAATGGCCCTCTGAATCTCTACCTGCTTACACTTTAAAACCGTGCAAGTTTCTCACTGCAAAACTGTATATGTCTTTGAGACTGTCGTTGGACTAGCTGAGCTAAGGGTCAGGAAGGCCCACTTGCTATCTTCATATTTACAAAAATAAACAGCAAGAGGGAGAATACTTTCTTATCATTACCACTGACCTTCTGAAAAGTTCAGGAATTTAATTTTAAACAAGCAAAGCCTACTATCTAGTTTCTGCCTTGAGCTCGAAAGCACAGGCATGTCTTGAATTTTCTTTTTTATTTCTTTTTGAATGTTTTGAAGTGATTTTTAATAAAAAGAAATAAACCTATCCTGCCCACACCTCCCCGAAAACTGTATCTGTTTTCTGCTGTTCCCTCCACCCACTCTCCCAGGTAACACTTGATCAGACTACAACGTGTATCATCCCAGGCCTATTTCTGAGTGCATCAGCACTTCAGTAATTTCATTTGTTCTCAATAAAACGTCCCACATAGTTGGGGAGGGGAGGTTATTGTTGCTGCTGTTCTTTAATGTCATCCTAGTACATATATAATTTGCATTGTTACTCATTAATTTATCTTTGGGGTCCCTAGTGTTGGGACACATAGATCAACCTCAAACATTTTACCTGCTAAAAAACATTCCAAGTTTTGTTCATTTTCAGCAGCACTTATACTTCTTGTTCTGGAAAAAAAGGAAATGTAGCAACTTTGGTGGAGATTTGAAGGTTACTTCTCTTTAAAAAAATAATGCCATCTTGGGTTGGGAAGATCCCCTAGAGAAGGGAAAGGCTACCCACTCCAGTATTCTGGCCTGGAGAATTCCATGGACTATACAGTCCATGGGGTTGCAAAGAGTGGAACACGAATGAGAGTCTTTCACTTTCACTTGGAAGTTTCTAGGATACTGATGCTGAAGACTATTTTGTTATATTGTTTTGATAACACAGGTCATAAATGTAAGAGAAGTGTAAGTGTAAGAGAATTCCATAATAAATCTTGGAAAGCAGTCACAGCCCAATTTATCTTTGTTGTTCTCAAAATGGGATTTATGAGTTTATTAAATATTTTTCTGGTCATAAAACCAATACATATCTACTGCAGGAAATTTTTTTTTAATGTTTAAAAATAAAAACCCTCCTTAACAAAAAACAGTTAAAACAACAAATGACCCCACCATCCAGAGAGGCAATTTGTATTTTGGTATCTAGTTCCTTTTGGAAAAGGAAATGGCAAACCGCTCCAGTATTCTTGCCTGGAAAATTCCATGGACAGAGGAGCCTGGCGGGCTATGGTCCGTGGGATCACAAACAGTCAGACACGACTGAACGACTAACACACACACGTCTAGTTAATCTTTCGTCACAGGCACTTTTTTAAAAAATAAAAATGGGACAGTACTATATATACTTTTGTACCTACGTGTTTACTGAACAATCTTTGATGCACCCTGTAAGTTTCTAACTTTTCATTATTTGAAATGACGTTTTGGCAAATAAACTTGTTGATGTGGCATGCATACTTTCATAGTGGTTTCTTAGGATAAATTCCTAGGAGTGGAGCTGCTAGTATCCAACACACACGCAGCGTGAAGACTTTTGATGCATCTGCCAGATTGTTCTGAGGAAGCCAGCTCACCTTCCCAGAAATAGTGTACCAGCCCGCTTACCGGCACCCTCACCAATACTGGGTCCTAATGCTTTTGTGTATAGAATACAAATCTATATTTTACATATGCTAATTCCTTAAAGCAAGGCCTATCACAGACAAATAAAAATAAGACACAGTTGTCACATTTTAAGGGACTGCATTCAACGTACTGGAAATGTGAAACTACACGAATATCTGAAACTACAACAAATGCTGTCTCAGGGAGAGCAGAGTACCAGGTACCAGACAGATCTTGGCAAAACAATGGGCATGGACGTTTCCAAAACATATTTTTCTGCTTTATCCCTTTCACAGGTTTTGGAACCATTTTCAAATAAAACTCCCCCTAACACCGCCTGACTGGAAGTCCTTCCTGATGTACTGTGGGTAGAGAGGACCTGAGATCTCCCAGGTAAAGCAGCTTGTGGATCTGGGAGACACATATATTTCCATCCCATCACATTTGTTTTTGGCATTTGAAGGTTGGGGAATATTTTCAATATGCTGAAATGGAGGGAGAGATGATAGAATAATCCAGACAGAAGGAGTGAGTAAAGTTAAAAGGTTGTAAAATATAAGATGAATTAGAACCATGGCAGGTCCTCCTGATGTGGTAAAGAAGGAAGGGAAAGCAGGAATGAGGCATGAATGGCCCTGGAGAACAAAGAGTCAGGAGGTTCAATGGGGATGCTGAGGAGGTTCTGTAGTTGTGAAAAAGTGGGAGGTGTCCAAGGTAAGGAGGCAGCTGAATGAGGGATTGCCAAGTCCAAGGTCTTGCTGATGGAGCAGATCTGAATAAAGATAGGTGAAAGGACATCTGTATAATGAAAGGGAGCAGAGATGAAGATCTCAGCTGTCAGGAGGTTGATGTGTGCATTTCCAAGTTGCCTTATCAAGGAAGCAGGCCTATGGTGGTCAACACATGAGACTTGGAAACTGACCACTTGAATTAAAATCTTCGTTCTGTCACCTACTTTGTGACCTTTGGGGAATCTGTGTCTCAGATTTTCATCTATGAAGTGAACATAATAATAGCACCTATCTCATGGGGTTATGTCGTATTCCTCAGGTCCTTCTAGAAGAGTGAGTTATGCACGGTAAGTGTACAATAAACGTTGACCATAACAGCCTTATGAAAGAAACAGGAGAATTATGGGACCTATAACCATTCATAGGGTGAATGTATAAAAAGTTGGGAGGAGAGTCATTTCAGTTTACTGCCCAGCTTTAGAGTCTCGCTTACCTTAAAGAATCATAGACTATATAACCTGAACTAAAAACTAAAAATAAAAATTCACCTCAGTGCAATAAAAACTTAAAAAATAAGAGTTTCATACTGCTGTTCATTAGTAATATCTTTAATTCACAGGGATACTAAGCTACATGAAAAACTCAAGTATTCATTGATGCTGTATCTTGAACATGAAGCTTATACCAAAGAGACTATGCCTTACTGACATCAGCAATGGATAATCAAATATTGTGTTTGTGAAATGTTCACATATCTTATGTTTTTGGATCACTACATAACCAGATTATTAATATTTTAATTATTCTGTCCATAATTTTATGTAAAAGAACCCATGAATGCAATAGGAACAAATTCCCTATGGAAAACAAAGACAACAGGAGATGTAAATCCAAGTATAGAAGAAGTAGAACAGGAGGAGAAAAGGTTTCCTAGAAGACAAGGAAAAGAAAGGGTGGGGGAGCAGATGTTGGGTTAGAAGAAGAGAAGAAAGGAGAGAAATAGATAAATGAAAGGCTATAAGAAGAAAATAAGAAAGATAAAAAGTTAAAATGGAACTTTAAAAGAATGTAAACATAGACATTTTGTTCCTTAATAGATTGACTCCCCAGATAGAGTCCATGAATATAACTGAGTAAGAAGCGTTCATGAGCTGTTTTCAGTTTTTGAAAAAGTTTCATTGAAATCATATATTTACCAAAACAAGGCTGTAGAGGCTACCCAAGATGTAAAATTTCATTGGGACTGAAACAATTTTGGTTCAGTGACAAAATTTATTACTTAATGTATATTATAAATTCTAACAAATAGTGGTATCTTTGAATAAAATACATGAACACTAGCTAATGATAAAGTGAGTCCTATAGACAAAAATCTTTCAAGGTCAATAGAATAATCAACAGTCAAGACCTATATCTTGAAAAAATTAAGAAGTCCTCTTCTGAACACTTGAAAACACTGTTGCAATGGTTAAAACCCACAACTAATTTATCTGTTTCTGTTAACGTCTATAGTTTTTGATGATTTTCCTGTGATTATCACACTATCTCTAGGAATATGTGATTGTTGACTACGTTTCTATTTTAATATTGATGTTTCCAGCACACAAAAACCTCTCATTGATCTGAACATCAAAACTGATTTCCTAATTGTGTTTACTACCTCTTTAATTCTGAGGATTAAGATTTAAGATTCTCCTTAAATCTCATGATTATCTACTTCTTACAAAGATAATAATATGATATTTGATGTCTCTGATTCACTTCATACATTCTACCTATGTTTTGTGATTTACGCTATATAGTAAATTATTCAATTATTACTGGAAAATAAATGTAATGTATATCAGTATATGAATATATGATAAAATGTGTATGATGAGCAAATAAAAGATTATTTTAAAATATGGATGTTTTCTTACCACCAAGCCTATCTTTATTTTCATGCTGTCTTCCTAGCTATCATCTTCTGATACCCTGACTCCAGCAATTCTTTGATATTATAAGACCTTTAGTCCATTGACCCTGCATGTCCTCACTTTTCTTCTTGGTCATCTTTGATTCTTTTCTAGTTGTGTCCACATCACCCTCTTCTGTCATTTTTCTACCTTACCTGCCCTCTTTCCCTCTCTCATATCTCAGATCTCATTTCCATGACTTCCAAACTATGAAATCATTCTTTATACTTTGCCCTAACATCCACTGCATCAGCAGATCCCATCACCTTTACTTTCAAAATACACCCAGAGTATAACCACTTTCCACCATCTCCACTGCTATCAACCTCAGGAGAAAACGGAAACCCACAGAGATAATCTTGGCATTAGGGGCTGGTTTTCTTTATGACATGGAGAGGGCAGGAGGAGAAAGGGACGACAGAAGATGAAATGGTTGGATGGCATCACCGACTCAATGGACATAGGTTTGGGTGGACTCCGGGAGTTGGGGATGGACAGGGAGGCCTGGCGTGCTGTGGTTCATGGGGTCGCAAAGAGTCGGACATGACTGAGGGACTGAACTGAACTGAACTGAATGGATAGGCATGTGTTCCTGCCAAGAAAGGCTAACAAGTTGAATGCCTTGAAACAAGCTCAGAGCCATTCAAGGGAATGCTGGGAAAGCCATCTTTAGGGAGGTGACTTGCAGACTACACAATCCTAAAGCCACTTTAGAGGGTACCAGGGTAAAAGCTAGCAGCTGGGAGCTGTTGCTCATCTCATATTTCAGGAGCCCAACTCGGAAGAAACGAAGGAACTGAAACCCACTTCCTTCTCTAGTGCTCCTCTAGTGCCCTCTACAGACAAAGCTTAACTTCACACTAGCTGTTGTTTCCCTGCCAAGTTGCGTCCACACTTTTGTGACCCAATGGACTGTAGCCTGCCAGGTTCCTCTGTCCATGGGAATTTCCAGACAAGATTATTGGAGTGGGTTGCCATTTCCTTCTCTAGAGTATCTTCCCGACCCAGGGATAGAACCTGCATATCCTGCATTGGCAGGTGGATTCTTTATCATTGAGCCACAAGGGAAGCCTAGCAAAGGAGAAATAATTCTTTTTTGCATAGCTGGCAATAAAGAGTGGACTTGAAGTTGAGAGCCAATAAATTGATAACTGACATGCACCTGATAAGAAGATATTTTGTTATCTCTGGGGTAATTAGGGTAATCACTTAAGGAACTATAAAAGAATGCATAACCACAAA
Source organism: Bos grunniens (assembly GCF_055505025.1). NCBI lineage: Eukaryota > Metazoa > Chordata > Mammalia > Artiodactyla > Bovidae > Bos > Bos grunniens. Next base: position 34,329,263 of record NC_141187.1, read on the forward strand.
GGTCATAAAGGAAAAATTAAATCATTTAAAAAATTACCTGTGAAAGAAATCAATTAAAGAAAAAATAGCTTAAATGGGGCAATCAAAAGCAAAAATCAAGACAGTAGATTATATCAATAATTGCATTAAATGTAAATGAATTAAATGCTGTCATTAAAAGAAAGATTGACAGACTGGATTAAAAAAAAAAACACTGCTAACAAGACATATACTTAAAAGATAAGTATACTAAAAGCTTGAAAGAAAAAAACAGAGGAAATACATACCATGAAAATTCTCATAAAAAAGATGGCATAGGTTTCTTAACATCAGACAAGGATGAATACCTCATCATGTTACAAGTTTTAGTGAATCAGGAAGCTATAAAAATTTGTATATGCACATAATAAAAGCCTCCAAATGTATAAAAGAATGACATAACTAAAAGAAGAAATACATAAATTCAACTCAAAAATAGTTGAAAACACCCTTCTCAGTAAGTAAACGATAAGCCAAAAAAACACATTCAAGCCTATTCTTGTACATCTCTTCAGAATTTTAAGATCAGTTTATCATGCTCCAACTTGCTTTTGAAAAAATTTACTATCGACAACTTAATTTCAACATCTGTTAAGGATCTGAGACATTCTAGTGAGGGAATGCTGAGACCTGGCCTGCTGCAGGTGGAGGTGCAGAAGAAAGGATACATATAGACATGGCAGAGACATCCTGTCCTGAAGACGTCACAGTTTAAACACATAAAGATTTTGAAGGACCGTTAAGTAACTAGAATTATTTTCCTTGATGCCCGAGGCTGGATACCCACCTGGCCTCCTTGTTTACTGCCAGGTAATAAGTAACTTGCCAAAGAAAGGATGTGTGTTAAGACATGAAAAAAACCTGTTAATTGATGTCCCTTGTTTACAAGTAAATTGTAGGCTAATAATTATACTTCTTTGAGTTATTTGACAGATCATTATAGCTTTAAGAAACTGCTGTGATTTCAACTAGAGCTAGTAACTAAAAATGATTTCAGTTCTATAGCCATTGAAAATGTCTTCCTTGTGTAATATACATTCCAACAAGAAGTGAATAAGATCTAAAGAAAACAGTAATATTTTGTCAAGGGATATAAAAGAAAACTAGAACAAATGGGAAAGTATATTATTCTCCAGATGGAAATATTTTATGTTGTACAAATCTCTAAATACAGTTAAATTCCAATAAAAATCTAAAATTCATAAAGAACCCCAACAAATAAATTATTAAAATGTAAACAATGAAATAGAAAAACTTGTAAGAAATATGAATAGGAGATTTTCTAAGGATATACAAGTGGCCAATGAATGAATTAGAAGAAGCTTAAATTCATTAATAAGGTGTACCAGGATAAGTTTACAAGAAGGCTCATTTGCAAAATTATTTAACATTTTAAAAATGAGAAGAAACAAGTATCAATTGTGACATAATTAAATGTATCAGAGTAAATCATACTAAGAGTGATTAAAAACAATGAGGTAAAGATATATTATTGATTCAGAAAGACTTATGATACAGATTTTAAAAAGAATCAACTTTCAAAGAATACAATATTATGAGTTTTATGTTAAAATAGCACTACAGGGAATTCCCTGGTTGTCCAGGGGTTAGAACTCCATGCTTCACTATAGGGGGTACGGGTTTGATCCCTGGTTGGGGATCAAAGATCCCACAAGTCACATGGCCAAAAAAAATTTCTTAAAAATAAACCACTACATATTGTAATGTGTACATGAATGTGTGTGTGTGTGTGTGTGTGACCCTAACGAAGATTTAGAGAGCTTTACATCAGTCTATTAACAGGGAGCAGACAAGCTAGGAGAAGGCAGGTAACAGGATCCTTCATTTCTTGATTAATATACTTTTGTGTAGTTTAAATGTATTAACAAGAAAGCATTCCTGTATTTATTATGTAATTAAGAAAACAAACATTAGTATACATAGTATTGTAGACTCTAAATCCACCCTCTAACTCAGTTCTACTATTTTAAATATTTTTTCCGGTTTTATTCAATATTTCTATTTTCTTGGGTATACATTTTTTATTTTGCTATGTGTTAAAATAATTTTAATGTCTGCAATACTCCATATTCTGAATGAACAAGAACTAACTCTTCTCTTGCTGAACATTATCTAATCTTATGAAGACTCTCATCCATTTTACTTTTTTCATATTTTTGGATTCTTTTCTTGGGATAGAATTCTTGAAGTTGGATTACTGACTTGAAGGATATGAACAGTTTGGCTTTTGGTAGCACCTCATCAATCTTCCAGCTAAGGAACAGACCCCTACAACATATGGACAATCTCTCATGTTATGTTTGCACTAATTTGTTCCCCACGGAGCTCTCTAACGTTAATTCTGCACACATTACACACTTTCTTGCTTGCAAGTCTTATTATACTATTTCTCTTTTTAACATCCCTTCATTTTTCTGAAAAAGAGCAACAACAAATAACACTTAATACACATATGTATTCTAAAGCATGGAGAAGGCACCCCACTCCAGTACTCTTACCTGGAAAATCCCATGGATGGAGGAGCCTGGTAGGCTGCAGTCCACGGGGTCGCTAAGAGTCGGACATGACTGAGCAACTTCACTTTCAGGCATTGGAGAAGGAAATGGCAACCCTAAAGCATGGAGAAGGCAACCCTCTCCAGCATTCTTGCCTGGGGAATCCCAGGGATGGCGGAGCCTGGTGGGCTGCCGTCTGTGGGGTCGCACAGAGTTGGACACGACTGAAGCGACTTAGCAGCACCAGCAGCGGCAGCAGCAGCAGCATTCTAAAGCATTAATCTAATTGTAAGAAAGAAGATAAAACTCTGCCTATCTCTTACCCCCATATATAATTATTTTGGTAGCTGAAACTCAGAGTTAATTTACCCAGTATAATAGACCATATTGGAGAAGGCAATGGCACCCCACTCCAGTACTCTTGCCTGGAAAATCCATGGGCGGAGGAGCCTGGTAGGCTGCAGTCCATGGGGTCGCTAGGAGTCGGACACGACTGAGCGACTTCACTTTCACTTTTCACTTTCATGCATTGGAGAAGGAAATGGCAACCCATTCCAATGTTCTTGCCTGGAGAATCCCAGGGACGGGGGAGCCTGGTGGGTTGCCGTCTCTGGGGTCGCACAGAGTTGGACATGACTGAAGCGACTTAGCAGCAGCAGCAGCATAGACCATATTGGGCTACCCTGGTGGCTCAGAGGTTAAAGCGTCTGTCTGCAATGAGGGAAACCTGGGTTCGATCCCTAGGTTGGGAAGATCCCCTGGAGAAGGAAATGGTAACCCACTCCAATATTCTTGCCTGGAGAATCCCATGGATGGAGGAGCCTGGTGGGCTACAGTCCACGGGGTCACAAAGAGTCGGACACGACTGACAGACTTCACTATAAACCATATAGATTTTAAGAATATTTTTTCCCCCGCGGACTCAATAAATCTATGTTAATCAGAAGGCAGAAAAATGTGCCTTGAATGGTTCAAGTTTTCCTGGCTTGGTCCTCATCCTGCATTGGTCCTCTTCACAGGGGAGTCGAGGTTAACTTTGGAAACTGCAATGAGCCGCGGTCACCGATAGGTGGCGGAAGAGGAGCGCGTCCAAGCCCCGCGGCGCGCGAGACCGCTCTCTCCGGCCGGTTTCTGGATGCTGCCTGAGTCCTGCACGTCGCGGGCTCCGAGGCGGCTTCAGAGTACCTCAAGCTGTCACTCTTGCCAGAATCCTCTTCCTCTGGTGTTTGTGGGAAGAGAGGGGTTCAGCCGTCCCTCGGCAGCTCGCCCTCGTCGTCCCTGGCTCCTCCGCTGGGCACCGGGCACCTGTCGCCCGGCCTCCACGCCACCCGGACTGAAGGTACGGCCTCTTCAGCCCAGCGCTGACTGAAGTCAGGGAACGGCGGAGCAGGAGGCAAAGTTGTGCGCGAAACATGGCGTCGCCCTGTATCGTGGGAACACACCTGAGGCATCAAATCACAGGAAGGCCCCTGGGCGGTGAGGGAGGTGGGGTTCAGTTCAGTTCAGTTCAGTCGCTCAGTTGTGTCCGACTCTTTGAGACCCCGTGAATCCCAGCACACCAGGCTTCCCTGTCCATCACCAACTCCCGGAGTTCACTCAGACTCACGTCCATCGAGTCAGTGATGCCATCCAGCCATCTCATCCTCTGTCGTCCCCTTCTCCTCCTGCCCCCAATCCCTCCCAGCATCAGAGTCTTTCCAATGAGTCAACCCTTCGCATGAAGGGGCCCAAGTACTGGAGTTTCAGCTTTAGCATCATTCCTTCCAAAGAAATCCCAGGGCTGATCTCCTTCAGAATGGACTGGTTGGATCTCCTTGCAGTCCAAGGGACTCTCAAGAGTCTTCTCCAACACCACAGTTCAAAAGCATCAATTCTTCGGCGCTCAGCTTTCTTCACAGTCCAACTCTCACATCCATACATGACCACTGGGAAAACCTTGATTAGACGGACCTTTGTTGGCAAAGTAATGTCTCTGCTTTTCAATATGCTATCTAGGTTGGTCATAACTTTCCCTCCAAGGAGTAAGCGTCTTTTACTTTCATGGCTGCAGTCACCATCTGCAGTGATTTTGGAGCCCCCCAAAATAAAGTCTGACACTGTTTCCACTGATTCCCCATCTGTTTGCCATGAAGTGATGGGACCACATGCCATGATCTTAGTTTCTGAATGTTGAGCTTTAAGCCAACTTTTTCACTCTCCTTTTTCACTTTCATCAAGAGGCTTTTTAGTTCTTCTTCACTTTCTGCCATAAGGGTGGTGTCATCTGCATGTCTGAGGTTATTGATATTTCTCCTGGCAATCTTGATTCCAGCTTGTTCTTCATCCAGCGTTTCTCATGATGTACCCTGAATATAAGTTAAATAAGCAGGGTGACAATATACAGCTTTGACGTATTCCTTTCCCAATTTGGAACCAGTCTGTTGTTCCATGTCCAGTTCTAACTGTTCCTTCCTGACCTGCATACAGGTTTCTCAAGAGGCAGATCAGGTGGTCTGGTATTCCTATCTGTTTCAGAATTTTCCACAGTTTATTGTGATCCACACAGTCACAGTCACACAGGCTGAAGCCTGGCTTGGAGAATTTTGAGCATTACTTCACGATGGTGTGATCACTGACCTAGAGCCAGACATCCTGGAATGTGAAGTCAAGTGGGCCTTAGAAAGCATCACTACAAACAAAACTAGTGGAGGTGATGGAATTCCAGTTGAGCTCTTTCAAATCCTGAAAGATGATGCTGTGAAAGTGCTGCATTCAGTATGCCACCAAATTTGGAAAGCTCAGCAGTGGCCACAGGACTGGAAAAGGTCAGTTTTCATTCAAATCCCAAAGCAAGGCAGTGCCAAAGAATGCTCAAACTACCGCACAATTGCACTCATCTCACATGCTAGTAAAGTAATGCTCAAAATTCTCCAAGCCAGGCTTCAGCAATATGTGAACCGTGAACTTCCTGATGTTCAAGCTGGTTTTAGAAAAGGCAGAGGCACCAGAGACCAAATTGCCAACATCCGCTGGATCATGGAAAAAGCAAGAGAGTTCCAGAAAAACATCTATTTCTGCTTTATTGACTATGCCAAAGCCTTTGACTGTGTGGATCACAATAAACTGTGGAAAATTCTGAAACAGATAGGAATACCAGACCACCTGACCTGCCTCTTGAGAAACCTGTATGCAGGTCCGGAAGGAACAGTTAGAACTGAACATGGAACAACAGACTGGTTCCAAATTGGGAAAGGAGTACGTCAAAGCTGTATATTGTCACCCTGCTTATTTAACTTATATTCAGGGTACATCATGAGAAACGCTGGATGAAGAACAAGCTGGAATCAAGATTGCCAGGAGAAATATCAATAACCTCAGACATGCAGATGACACCACCCTTATGGCAGAAAGTGAAGAAGAACTAAAAAGCCTCTTGATGAAAGTGAAAAAGGAGAGTGAAAAAGTTGGCTTAAAGCTCAAGTTCAGAAAACTAAGATCATGGCATGTGGTCCCATCACTTCATGGCAAATAGATGGGGAAACAGTGGAAACAGTGTCAGACTTTATTTGGGGGGCTCCAAAATCACTGCAGATGGTTACTACAGCCATGAAAGTAAAAGACGCTCACTCCTTGGAAGGAAAGTTATGACCAACCTAGATAGCATATTCAAAAGCAGAGACATTACTTTGCCAACAAAGGTCTGTCTAGTCAAGGCTATGGTTTTTCCAGTGGTCATGTATGGATGTGAGAGTTGGACTGTGAAGAAAGCTGAGCGCCGAAGAATTGATGCTTTTGAACTGTGGTGTTGGAGAAGACTCTTGAGAGTCCCTTGGACAGCAAGGAGATCCAACCAGTCCATTCTGAAGGAGATTAGCCCTGGGATTTCTTTGGAGGGAATGATGCTAAAGCTGAAACTCCAGTACTTTGGCCACCTCATGCGAAGGGTTGACTCATTGGAAAAGACTCTGATGCTGGGAGGGATTGGGGGCAGAAGGAGAAGAGGACAACAGAGGATGAGATGGCTGGATGGCATCACTGACTCGATGGACGTGAATCTGAGTGAACTCCGGGAGTTGGTGATGGACAGGGAGGCCTGGCGTGCTGCGATTCATGGAGTCGCAAAGAGTTGGACACAACTGAGCTACTGAACTGAACTGAACTTAATAGCGTGTGAGATGAGTGTAATTGTGTGGTAATTTGAGCATTCTTTGGCATTGCCTTTCTTTGGGATTGGAATGAAAACTGACCTTTTCCAGTCCTGTGGCCACTGCTGAGTTTTCCAAATTTGCTGGCATATTGAATGCAGCACTTTCACAGCATCATCTTTCAGGATTTGAAATAGCTCAACCGGAATTCCATCACCTCCACTAGATTTGTTTGTAGCGATGCTTTCTAAGGCCCACTTGACTTCACATTCCAGGATGTCTGGCTCTAGGTCAGTGATCGCACCATCGTGATTATCTTAGTCGTGAAGATCTTTTTTGTACAGTTCTTCTGTGTATTCTTGCCACCTCTTCTTAATATCTTCTGCTTGTGTTAGATCCATACCATTTCTGTCCTTTATCAAGCCCATCTTTGCATGAAATGTTCCCTTGGTGTCTTTAATTTTCTTGAAGAGATCTCTAGTCTTTCCCATTCTGTCGTTTTCCTCTTTCTTTGCATTGATCGCTGAGGAAGGCTTTCTTATCTCTCCTTGCTATTCTTTGGAACTCTGCATTCAGATGCTTATATTTTTCCTTTTCTCCTTTGCTTTTTGCTTCTCTTCTTTTCACAGCTATTTGTAAGGCCTCCCCAGACAGCCATTTTGCTTTTTTGCATTTCTTTTCCATGGGGATGGTCTTGATCCCTGTCTCCTGTACAGTGTCATGAACCTCCGTCCATAGTTCATCAGGAACTCTTTCTATCAGATCTAGTCCCTTAAATCTATTTCTCACTTCCACATATAACCATAAGGAATTTGATTTGGGTCATACCTGAATGGTCTTGTGGTTTTCCCTACTTTCTTCAATTTAAGTCTGAATTTGGCAATAAGGAGTTCATGATCTGAGCCACAGTCAGCTCCTGGTCTTGTTTTTGCTGACTGTATAGAGCTTCTCCATCTTTGGCTGCAAAGAATATAATCAGTCTGATTTTGGTGTTGACCATCTGGTGATGTCCATGTATAGGGTCTTCTCTTGTGTTGTTGGAAGAGGGTGTTTGCCATGACCAGTGCGTTCTCTTGGCAAAACTCTGTTAGCCTTTGCCCTTCTTCATTCCGTATTCCAAGGCCAAATTTGCCTGTTACTCCGGATGTTTCCTGACTTCCTACTTTTGCATTCCAGTCCCCTATAATGAAAAGGACATCTTTTTTGGGTGTTAGTTCTAAAAGGTCTTGTAGGTCTTCATAGAACCATTCAACGTCAGCTTCTTCCACGTTACTGGTTGGGGCATAGACTTGGATTACTGTGATATTGAATGGTTTGCCTTGGAAACGAACAGAGATCATTCTCTTGTTTTTGAGATTGCATCCAAGTACTGCATTTCAGACTCTTTTGTTGCCCATGATGGCTACTCCATTTCTTCTAAGGGATTCCTGCCCACAGTAGTAGATATAATCGTCATCTGAGTTAAATTCATCCATTCCAGTCCATTTTAGTTCGCTGATTCCTAGAATGTTGACGTTCACGCTTGCCGCCTCCTGTTTGACCACTTCCAATTTGCCTTAATTCATGGACCTAACATTCCAGGTTCCTATGCAACATTGCTCCTTACAGCATCAGACCTTGCTTCTATCACCAGTCACATCCACAACTGGGTATTGTTTTTGCTTTGGCTCTATCCTTTCATTCTTTCTGGAGTTATTTATCCACTGATCTCCAGTAGCATATTGGGCACCTACCAACCTGGGGAGTTCCTCTTTCAGTATCCTATCATTTTGCCTTTTCATACTGTTCATGGGGTTCTCAAGGCAAGAACACTGAAGTGGTTTGCCATTCCCTTCTCCAGTGGACCACATTCAGTCAGACCTCTCCACCATGACCTGCCCATCTTGGGTGGCCCCACATGGCATGGCTTAGTTTCCTTGAGTTAGACAAGGCTGTGGTCCTGTGTGATTAGACTGACTAGTTTTCTGTGATTATGGTTTCAGTGTGTCTGCCCTCTGATGCCCTCTCGCAACACCTACCATCTTACTTGGGTTTCTCTTACCTTGGACGTGGGGTATCTCTTCACGGCTGCTCCAGCAAAGCGCAACCGCTGCTCCTTACCTTGGAGGAGGGGTATCTCCTCATGGCCGCCCCTCCTGACCTTGAACATGGAGCAGCTCCTCTCAGCTGCCGCCCCTGACCTCGGCTGTGGGGTAGCTCCTCTTGGCCCTCCTGCGCCCGCGCAGCCACTGCTCCTTGGACATGGAGAGGGGCGGAACAACACAATTCCAGGCTTCTGTTTAGGGAGGAGACGGGTTAAACCGCCTGCTTCTCCAGGCATACTTCACCCACCAGTGAGGGGACTCTTCCACCTGCAGAAACTGACCGGGGCTCAGGTCTCCTGTTCCCAGGTAGTGCGTTTCCTCTGGTCTGAAATTTTCTCTCAGTTATTCCTCAAGGGCATCCGAGGTGTAGTCGGCTTTCACCGCTGCGGGACCTGCAGACTGCTGGCTGAGCCGAGGGGCCCTGCGGCTCAGCCCTCAAGGCCCCCGGTGTCCAGGGCAGGGACTTAGGTGGTCCTCTTAGACCATGGTCCCCAACCCCTGGGCCATGGACCCATACAGGTCCCTGTCCTGTCAGGAACGGGGCTGCACAGCAGAAGGTTAGCGGTGGGCCAGGGAGGGAAGCTTCATTTGTATTTATAACTGCTCCCCATCGCCTCCAGGTGGGACCCTCTAGTTTCAAGAAAACAAGCTCCGGGCGCCCACTTATTCTGCGTTATGGTGAGTTATGTAATTATTTCATTATATATCACAATATAATAATAATAGAAATAATGTGCACGATAAGTGTAATGAGCTTAAATCATCCCCGGAACCATCAACCCCACCCCCACCCCGCCCCAGCCCTAGTCTGTGGAAGAATCATTTTCCATGAAACCAGTCCCTGGTGCCAAAAGGTTGGGGACCGCTGCTCTTAGAGATAGATTCTGCTCTGGGTAAACGTGTGGATAACAGTTGAATCAAACCCACAGTTTATTAAGGGTTGTTGTTTAATTGCTAAGTCTGTCTGACTGTTTTGCCACCCCTTGGACTGTAGCCCGCCAGGCTCCTCTGTTCATGGGATTTCCCAGGCAAGAATGCTGGAGTGGGTTGCCCATTCCTTCTCCCTGGGATCTTCCCAACCCAGAGATCAAACCTGTGTTTCCTGCCTTGCAGGTGGATTCTTTACCACTGAGCCGCCAGGGAAGCCCTGTTCATCAAGGGACAAATGTTTAGTTTTGGAAAAGTGGTCTCAAGTTTTAAGAAGGAAGGCATAGTGTCCTAACTTGCCAACCGCAGAGTTCAGACTTTGCTTTATTGGTTAATACAGAGTTTCTTCTTGTCCTTTGACATCGTCATCCGCCCATTCCTGTCCAGCCCTGCTTTTCAAATTGCCCATCTTTGGGCCAAGCGGCACAAGAAAGAACTTTGTGTCTGAGCCATTTCCTCCTTAATGGGCACACCCAACAGTAGATTCTTTTAACTTTGCAATCTCATCTTGTAAGTATTAGATTCTTAGTGTCCTCCTCAGCCTCGGTATTTGGGAGGATGTTTTAATCTTCCATTTACAAAATTAAACACCAAGATGGGAGGATTGTACTGTTTTGTGTCATCACAACTATCACACAACTGAAACACTGTCCTGCTGAAAGGGCCTCCTGTGTTACTGATAATCTGATAAAGAATGATGGATCTGCCCAATAATCCAGCTAAAAGAAGAAGGAAGGGAACCTTTCCCTTCAGAGGCATGGACCTAAACAAGCTGGACCTGTGAAGCCCTTGTATCCATTAAAACATCATTTACAGGGAATTCTCTGGAGGTCCAGTGGTTAGGACTCTGTGCTTCCACTGCAGGGGGTTTGATCCCTGGTCAGGGAGCTAAGAGCCCTGTGCAGGGGTTAAAAAAAAAAAAGGGACAAAATTAGCATTTCCGGAGCTGGTCATTTGAGTAGCTATAATTGACTGAGGCGAATGGAAACTATGCAGCAGTTAAAAACTTTCATTTATCACTTTTGCATGAAAAAATTCTAGGACCAGGGTTAATTTGCCTTCATGAAAAAATAGGTCAAGCAAAATTCTTATAAAGCCAGGAAATGAAGCAATGGTTCCAGATCCTCAGGCTAATATTTCCCTGAGAAAAAAATTAAAATATCAATGGCTTCACGGGCCAGGAGCAAACATTTTGTTGCCCTCTGGGTGCATACATTCATGCTCAGTCGTGTCTGACTCTTTGCAACACTATGGACTGTAGCCTGCCAGGCTCCTCTGTCCAAAGGTATTCTCCAGGCAAGAATACTGGAGGGGATTGTCTGCGCTCTGGGTAGACAAACATTATTAAGTACAAAGTTCGACTAGACATTTGGGACACGGTGACCACAGCATTTATTGCAACACTGGGTCCCACCTACCCTGACCCTACCCAGCTGAAGTGCCCAGGAACTCAGCTGCAACTCTGTGGAACTTACAGTGAATTCTGAAAATGACACATGTCCAATAATAATTATCATTAATATTAGGGTATTACTGTATGCTTTTTATAAACTATTTGTGAAGCCAGAGAGTTTATTATTCAATATCATCACCCAGGAAACATGGCACTTGGGTTCCTGCCCCCAAAGAGGACCATTTGGAGCTTGAATCCCATCTGGAATTTACTTTTCTCATCAAGAGGACAAAATACCACAACTCATTCTCATCTCCCATCACTGACTAGGAGAGAAAAGAGACGAATGGGAGACAGAGTGCTCTGATTAAGAAGTGCTGCAAAATTGGGCAAAAAAGGGAAGAAATCCTTCTCAGATAAAATTCAGCCTAGGCTGATAGTTTGCAAAGCTGATTAGAGAAAGCAAAAACTCTTTAGGAATATCATTGCAAAATACTCTGACCTTGCAATGCAATGCTAAAACAAAGAATTTTCTTTGACGAGTGACTAGATAGTTTTAAAAATTAGCTGAATCTAGCCCCCAGTAGAATAACTTCAGACACAGAGGAGGTAGGAACTGGAAAGCCAGAAAACAGTGAAAGCCCAAACAGTTCAATCTTATTATCACACTTAAGAGTTTTCATCAATTTCATCAATTGGAAATGAAGGAGCGATTCATATCAGAAATTTGCAATGTCATTTGCAGTTTGTTGTATGCAATGTTGCTGTAGAGAAACCTATACTCGGCTGGCATCCCAGAGTATGCTGGTTCTTAGAAGTGCATGATCTGAAGAACGTGTGACTCCTGTGAGGGATCAGCCTCACCATTGAGACTAGGTTCTGGCTCTCAGCTTGGGTGGGTCAGATGAGGGGACAGCAGATCCTGTTTCCTTCTGGGGTGCCTCCTGCCTGTTTACTCAGGATGCCTCTCTTCCAGGCCCATTCTAGCTTCCGTTGAGCTTTTTCTTTCTCTACATGTGCCAAGACTCCAACCATCCTCATCGCTTACCTATTAGGTATGTCCAGCCTACACCTCTCTGCACCCATCTCTCTCTGCTCTGAACCCCCATCACACCACACAATTGAGCACCCACTGGATGGCCAATCGTTTTATGTGGCTAGTCTGTTTTTTTGCTTTAAATTTATTTAGCTTTCTCAGGTCTTAGCTGCAGCATGCAGGAGCCTTATTGAATCATGTGGGATTTCTCGTTGCTGCCCATGGGCTCTGTAGTTGTCACAGGGGCTCTGGGGCACGCAGGCTTCAGTAATTGCAGTGCTCTGTCTTCGTTGCTCTGCAGCATGTGGGATCTCAGTTCCCTGACAAAGTATCAAACCCACATCCCCTGCATTGTAAGGTGAATTCTTAACCACTGGACCACCAAGGAAGTCCCTATGTGGTTAGTCTTGTCTCCCTGTTTGTGTCCATAAGCTGTAGAGGTCACAGTCTTTATATTTCTGTGTTCACACTTCCTAACACAGTAATGTTTTCTATGAATACTTAATATTAACAATAGTTAACGTTTATGAAACTCTACTAGATGTCAGGCACTCTGCTAAGCATACAATATACATTGCTTTTTCTTTGAGGTATACTATCAATAACTTACTGTTAATTCAGCATTCAGAAAATGAAGATCATGGCATCCGGTCCCATCACTTCATGGGAAATAGATGGGGAAACAGTGGAAACAGTGTCAGACTTTATTTTTCGGGGCTCCAAAATCACTACAGATGGTGACTGCAGCCATGAAATTAAAAGACGCTTACTCCTTGGAAGGAAAGTTATGACCAATCTAGATAGCATATTCAAAAGCAGAGACATTACTTTGCCAGCAAAGTTTCGTCTAGTCAAGGCTATGGTTTTTCCTGTGGTCATGTATGGATGTGAGAGTTGGACTGTGAAGAAAGCTGAGCGCCGAAGAATTGATGCTTTTGAACTGTGGTGTTGGAGAAGACTCTTGAGAGTCCCTTGGACTGCAAGGAGATCCAACCAGTCCATTCTGAAGGAGATCAGCCCTGGGATTTCTTTGGAAGGGCTGATGCTAAAGCTGAAACTCCAGTACTTTGGCAGTACAACATGTGAACAGTTGACTCATTGGAAAAGACTCTGATGCTGGGAGGGATTGGGGCAGGAGGAGAAGGGGACGACAGAGGATGAGATGGCTGGATGGCATCACTGACTCAATGGACATGAGTCTGGGTGAACTCTGGGAGTTGGTGATGGACAGGGAGGCCTGGCGTGCTGCAATTCATGGGGTTGCAAAGAGTCGGACACGACTGAGCGACTGATCTGATCTCTGATCAATAACTTACAATATTATATTAGGTTCAGATGTACAACATAGCAATTTAAATACATTGTTTCTTTCAAGATATGAGGAAGGTTCTATTATCCCTATTTTACCAACTTGGAAACCAAGGCTCAAAGAGCTAGAGAACTAACTTGCCTAAGGTCACACCATCCGTTTGATCCAGAAACTTGAACAGGAATGTTCCCGTGTATGAAACCCTGGTCCTAACCCCCCAGGTGTTGCTTCTCTGGTAGATGGATGACAGGCCGGTGGCATCGCTCAGTGGCTGAGTGTTTCTCCTGTGCCCTCTGCCTGGGCGTGCCTCAGGGGTTAAGGAAGGTGGCTCAGATGATCTCACCTGGCCGCAGGACCTTTGCAAGGATTGGAGACAAATACTTAAGGTTCTCCCTGGGTGCCTGTTAAACAGGTCCTTTGCAATGCTAATGGATTTTCTGGAGACAGTGAGCAGCTCTTGGGGGCAGAATGGCCCGTGATGCCTGATTATGTATTCCTAGCACACAAGCCTCCTTTTAGGAGGTATGGGACAGATGATTAAACAACTCTTCTCTCTCCCTCCCCACCCCAATCTGCTGCCTTCTGTCCACCGAGGACACTTGCTTTATTTTTTTAAATAACTGTCTGGATTTAAGGATACATGCGAATATTTTCTTTTCCCAGCTGCAGCACGAAGTGCCTGGATGTTTCAGATTCTTGGGTCTCTCAGAGATGGTTCGCATCAACAATAATGTCCTCTTAGGATATGGCTGGTTAGAAATATGATCCAGATTAGTGCCTTCCAAATTACAAATGTAAGATAACAATAACACTGAAATATTAAATTATCATCATGAAGGGCTAACATTTATCCAGGGCTTTCTCTTGGCATTCAATCAATATGCTAAGTTTTTAATAAGCTTTGTCTCATTTAATCACCAAAACCAGCACCAGATACATATTTATTAATTGTGTGACCTGGAGTAAGTTCTTAAGCTCCCTGAGCTTCAGTGCCTTGGTCTGCCAAATGGAGATAACAATAGTACCTGCCTTGTAAGTTTGTAATGATAACCAAATTAAATAATCCACATAAAGATTAGTGCCACCACAAAAAAAAAAAAAAGCAAAGAAAAGCTCAGTGTGTGCTCGTCTCCATTTTACAGATCAGGAATCAAGCCCCTGCAGAATCTTGCCTAAGCCACATAACTGAGATCTAAACCTCAAAGTGAAATCCATTAACCAGTCTGACATACTGCCTTGCTTAGTTAATTGCTGGTTTAATTTTAATTTTAATTATTTAAACTGTGTCTTTTGTCCTTTCACTGTACTGTGTCTGGTTGGGTAGAGAACAGGGCTACAAAGATGAAGGTCAGTGGATACATCCCCCACGGTAATCCTGCAACCCATAATAGAACGATGAGGGGGCTGAGGGGCTGTGGATGAATCCATGCATATCCATCATCACTATTAGAATAAAGCCAAGCTCTACTGTTAGTAGCTCCAGTTAGGGTGACCCTGTGCCCTAGTTCTCCCAAGCCAGTCTTAATTTATTACAGTCTTCCTGGTGTAATTATTAAGAGTGCCCTCTTCCTTCTAAAAGGTCCGTGTTTAGACAATCAATCATGTGTTCACTTCATCCACAGTCATATCATCTTTAGCAAATAAAGGGGAGCATGTTCCTCAGGGGAAGCCTATTGGTCTGAAATGTGAGCTACAGTGCTGGCCGCCTGCCCATGTACCTGTCAAGCTATCTGCATTTCCACTGCTACTTTCCGTGTGGTCTTGACATTTTCTCAGCCTCTATGAGGGTACCGTTAAAATCTCAGAGCCCCTGTTTGTCCCATGTGTCCTCCAGGAGCCCTAGTGTGTGCCCCCCATGCCTGTCTGGTTTCCCAACTTGGTGCCCTTTACTCTAGACTTGTCTTTACATCCCCTGCCATGTCTCATCCTGGAGGGAGCTGCTCTCTGCTTGCTGTTATGCTCGAAGTATGAAAACTGATCGTAAGTGTGGTAGATGGTGTTGCTTTTGTCTTTGTATTACCCATTTCTTGTTCTCTTGGTAAGATCAAGTTTACTGAAGTTTACTGAACCACCCTTTCCTACTCTGAGTAGGGCTGAACCCTCTTCCCTACCCCAGCCATCGGCACATGGCTAAGGCTTATCCATCAGAGTTACAGCAATTGGTTTTCAGGGATTACGTGACTCACTTTAAGACAATAAGGAGCAGTCCTGAAATTTGGGCTGGGGTGACAGGGGTTGCTAAGAGAGTAGGAGGGAGCTACTGAGGCCATCTGAGAATGAAGCCAACACAGAGGAAAGCAAGCTGACAAATAGAAAAAAAGAGTTCTAAGGACATTATTTTGGCATCTGGCTCATCTGTGCTTACAGTCTACCCTGATTGTTGTTGTTTAGTCCCTGAATCGTGTCTGGCTCTTTTGAGACCTTCCAGGCTCCTCTGTCCATGGGTTTTCTCAGGCAAGAATACCAGAGTGGGTTGTCATTTCCTTCTCCAGGGGATCTTCTCGACCCAGGGATCAAACCCACATCCCCTGCATTGGCAAGTGGATTCTTTGTCCCTGAGCCACTAGGAAAGCCCTCCAAAGCTTGGTTTAATTGGCTCTGTAATCAGGATAGATTCCTGAGTCAATTAAACCCTACTTTATGTTTATGTCATTTCAAGTCAGATTTCTGTCACTTGCAACCCCAAAAGTCCTGGTAAACGCAACAGGGAAATGTGTTCTCTCTCTCAAAAGGTTTACATTTCAATCACAGACAGGCTTTCACCCAAAGAGGTGAATTTGTGCAATAGGGATTTTAGTCTTCAGTGCCAAGCTGAGGGGGCCAGAATATTTTGAAGTGAGGTTAGTAAGAAGAGACAGCCCAGTTCTGCCACACCAGGGACTGTCTCATCTGCCCAGCATTGAGACTGGCCCAAAGGAGTACCTTGGTTGGCTTCAAGGACACAGCCAGCCCTGTGTGATCTCTTAGCCTAAGATCACTTCTCATTGAAATCCACTCACAGTGCCTGTCCTCCTAACCAGCAGTAGCCACCCCCACAATAGGCATCAGGAGTATTACTTTGTGAGAATCAGCTAAGGTGGCAGCTTGTCCTAGAAATGTCACCTCTTATCCTGCCTCCAGTTGCTGGCCTCCCCATGTTTAGCTTTCAGACAGGCAGCTGGACTTGGCAGGAAGAGTCTATTTTTCTGAAAGTTAAAACTGCTCTCCCAGCTGGCGAGGGAAGGGGGCCAGCAAAGAAGATCAGGTCACATACCAGACCAACCTCCTTTTCTTTCTTTCTCTTTTTTTAAGGAGTGGTGTGGCTGTCCTCCTTGTTTTCTTTGAAAGAAGATAATTTTATGAAGGCAGAGAGACTGGGCTCCCCAGCAGCCTCTCTCAGTGGGTGGGACCCACTGAAGAATGCAGGGGTGAGAAACAAAACCAGACCTCAGAGGCTGGAAAGAATGCATTTCCCATGGACACCAGTTACATCCATTAATGGCTCACAAGTGAGTTCAGATTCATTTTTTGATCCATGGGATTGTTTTAAATTGAGCTCCAGAAACAGGCCCTGAGAGCCGGATTCATGTGTAAGTGATTTATTAAGGAGATGTTCCCAGGGAAGCCAGGAAGCTGGGGATGACAGACAGAGAGAGGAAGAACCCAAGAAAAGGACCATCTCTGGCCAAGTCCCCTTCTCAGCCTGACCCCCCAGGGGAGCTCTGGGGGTGAATTACGCCTCAGGGTGTGTCGCCACTCCAAGGCAAGGTGGCTGGGCTTTCAGACTCCCTCACCAGCAGTTGACACTTCCTGTTTATGGAACACCGTGGAGGAAGGGAGAACTCCCAGGCCCTTCTGGCTCTTTACACTTATGACCATTTAAGAGCAAAAGCACACAGAAGCCTTGGGTGGTGTGGATAACACACAGATATGGTAAAAGGATGCCACGTATCTGACATGGGCTCCAGCAGTGTGTATCAGAGTCATCACAGAAGCTTACAAAATGCAGGTTTTCTGGGCTCATCTCTTGGGGAGGATTAACTGGCCCATGAAGAGACCCTTTCTTTCTTTGAGAACTACACCCCTCCAATCCCCATCCATCCACCCCTGGGCGTGCACGCGTGCGCACACACACACACACAATTCCACATCTGAGTTCCACTGTTTCCATGATCACAGTCCAGCCAGGGAGATTCTTTCTCCTGAGACTTTGGTCTGGGGACTGACAGGCTTCTGTGACGTCTGGCTGTTGGCCTGGCCGGGGATGGAGTGGACTTAGAGGTGAGTTCCCCATGTGGGCTGACTGAGCTTGGACATGGGCCCAGTGAAGTGGAGAAAAGCAATCCACAGAAAGAAAACAGAGGATGTACCAGATTAATAGCTAATAAATATGAGACGCTGGCACTGTTTTCACACAGCTGAGCCCATCTGATCCTCACCGCAACCTTGTGGGATCGGAGCTGTCGTTGTTCTCAGCCAGTGTCAAGACACTCCAGTCTCAAGTGGTTTAGTAGCTTATCCAGGGTCACACGGCTTGAAAGGGTGCAGTCGGGATTCACTCCTCTGGTTTGACTCCTGGCTCACTCGCTGCCCATGGGCCCAGGAGGGTAGTTGAGCACTCAGAAGCCCAGGGAGAGTTCATGACTCCTGAGAGCAAGCGAAGGCCAGGCAGTGTCTGACTGACGGCTGTCCAGGTTCCTGGTGGCGGTTCTCTCTTCAGACACCTGCTCGAAGCATTTGCTGTATCATCTTTTTATAAATCCTCTCCCCTCACTTCAAACCAAAACAAAACAAACTCATATTGTGTTTATAGTGGATTTCTATTGCTTGCAACTGAGACTCTGAAGGAGGACACCTGCTCTTGCGGAAATGAGAAAAAGACTGAAATTTGTCTCCAGGCCTTTTCAGCTCCAAAAATTCTTTTTCTGGTTCTGTGCCCCAGGTTGGTTGTACAGGTGTTTCACCTGGGTCAGAGTCCAGGGTCAGAACAGGCAAAGGCCAGGTGATGTGATGCTAGCAGCTGCACAGCCTGTAACATCCTTATTCCAGCCTCATCTCTGGGTCCTCTGAGTCAGAGTACAAATCTCCCTGGGAAGGACAGTTCCCCCACGAGAGACAAGCCTTTTCAGGTGGAGGGGATACAAGTGAGAACCAAGGAGGAACTCCAAACTCTTAAGAACTGTCAGAGAAATCATGCTATGTGTTGTGATTAGATTACGTCCAAGTGGCTTTATTACTGCTCTCCACAGACACAAGATAGGGAAAGAATGGAAACAGTGACAGACTTTCTTTTCTTGGGCTCCAAAATCACTGCAGATAGTGACTGCAGCCATGAAATTAAAAGATGCTTGCTTCTTGGAAGAAAAGCTATGACCAACCTGCTGCTGCTGCTGCTGCTGCTGCTAAGTTGCTTCAGTCGTGTCCGACTCTGTGTGACTCCATAGATGACAGCCCTTCAGGCTCCTCCATCCCTGGGATTCTCCAGACAAGAATACTGGAGTGGGTTACCATTTCCTTTTCCAATGCATGCATGTGATCCCATAGACAGCAGCCCACCAGGCTCCTCCATCCCTGGGATTCTCCAGACAAGAATACTGGAGTGGGTTGCCATTTCCTTCTCCAATGCATGCATGCATAGTAAGTTGCTTCAGTCGTGTCCAACTCTGTGCTACCCTACAGACGGCAGCCCACCAGGCTCCTCTGTTCACAGGATTCTCTAGGCAAGAATACTGGAGTGGGTTGCCATTTCCTTCTCCAATGACCAACCTAGACAGCATATTAAAAAGCAGAGACATTACTTTGCCAATAAAGGTCCTTCGAGTCAAAGCTATGGTTTTTCCAGTAGTCATGTATGGATGTGAGAGTTGGACCATAAAGAAAGCTGAGTGCCAAAGAATTGATGCTTTTGAACTGTGGTGATGGAGAAGACTCTTGAGAGTCCCTTGAACTTCAAAGAGATCAAACCAGTCCATCCTAAAGGAAATCAACACTGAATATTCATTGGAAGGACTGATGCTGAGGCTGAAACTCTAATACTTTGGCCACCTGATGTGAAGAACTGACTCATTGGGAAAGACCTTGATGCTGGTAAATACTGAAGGTAGGAGGAGAAGGGGATGACAGGATGAGATGGTTGGATGGTATCACCAACTTGATGAACATGAGTTTGGGCAGGCTCTGGGATTTGGTGATGGACAGGGAAACCTGATGTGCTGCAGTCCATGGGGTCACAAAGAGTCGGACATGACTGAGCAACTGAACTGAACTGAACAGACACAAGTAGAGTCAGCCAGAGTGCTCACTAACAGGAGAACAATGTCTATAGTAGAAGAGAATATAATGCAAGGCTGATAACTTCATTTATAGTTGAAGTGAGAAGATCCAGTTTCCTTTAGCAGTCATATGGGCTTCCCTGGTGGCTCAGATGGCAAAGAATCTGCCTGCAGTGTGGGAGACTTGGGTTTGATCTCTTGGAGAAGGGAATGGCTACCCACTCCAGTATTCTTTTTTTTTTTTTTTTTTTGCTCCAACTAAATCATTTAGTTTCCCCTGAAGAAATGACTGAAAAAAACATAACTCTGGAAAAACAAGGCTAACCACAGCACTCTGAGTGTTGCATGACACCACCAACCCTCTACACGAAATGGTAATAATGCCCATTGGTGGATATACATATCAGAGGTTTAAATTCCATGCGTACAGATTTAATAACTGCAAAGAAAAACAGATGCAAAAAAATTAAAAAAATAAAAACAGCCAGACAAACACTGCATATACACAATGTCCCTTTTGCATTGTACTTTAGAAAGGGGGCCAGCAGCACCCAGCAGTAAACCAAGGGCAGAACCCCACTGTTGATGGTGTTACCACTCTGCAACTCGGCGGTCATGGCATCAGTTCTGTGTCACCACTTCCCACAGCTGAAGCCTCCACCCCTGGCTGCACTCACAGCTGCCCCATTCCAGTATTCTTGTCTGGAGAATCCCATGGACAGAGGAGCCTGGTGGACTACAGTCCATGCGGTCGCAAAAGAGTCGAACATGACTGAGCAACAAAACACTTTCACATTACGGCCAAGGGAACAATTTCCTCTCTGAAGCAATTTGAATCCTGTATACAACCTCTCTGCAGGATTAAGGAAAATTTTATTCTAAACTACTGAATTATAAAGAAAATTGTAAATGGTTATAAGAAATAGAGATTTAAATTTGAGTAAGATCTTCATTCCTTCTCTTTAGCCATTCTGATTCTCCTCAATGTAATATATACATAGTATAATATATAGAGATCTATATGGTGAATACATAATACCCTCTAGAATATAAATGGTTTTTCATCTTCTTTATCTTTGATGAGCAAGAGATTTTCAACAGAGCATTTACGTTCATTACCTGTGGTGGATTCATTTTGATATTTGGCAAAACTAATACAATTATGTAAAGTTTAAAAATAAAATTAAATTAAAAAATATATATATATATATATCCAGAACCTGACCACTTCACAAAAAAAAAGAACTTATGTCAACAAATATTCAACCCTTGATATCAAAGACAATTGTAGCTTATACTTCTAAAATTAAGGTTAAAGAAATCTAAAAATTCTAATCTCCAGAGTTAAACTCACAAAATCAACACCTTAGCAGAAGATACCTTTAAAATGACCGTAAGGTTGTAAAACAAAAGAAAAAAAGACCTGGTTTTGTCAATAGTCTTAACCACAGGCGACAAAATGGCAGTTGTTCCCCCTCTGGTAACATGACAGGGATCCCCAGTCCATCAGCCCAGCCTTGCTTACTGAGACTGGCCAAGACCTCAGAATTCTTTCCAGAGCAGCATCCAGGAAACAAATATTAAGCTGTTGGTGATGGCATCTTACTGTCGGTATCAGTCTGTGTTCCTTTGAAAATTGCAGGATCTTCTGGCTAATTTATGCTAAAGGAGAGTTATAATAGCTCATAAAATCACTAAGGGGGCTGAAGGTACACAGTCTAGCCTGAACTTCTCAAGAACTGGGAGCTGTAGGCAGCAGGCTCCTAGAAGCATCATGCCTCTGCCATGATCAGGAAGCTTCTGAGTTTCATCCTGCCCTGCCCCTTCTGATTTTAGCAGAATTAAAGCCACTGCACTGGCCCAAAGGTCTACACTCCCTCCACAAGGCCAACAGCTTGCTCTGCCCACTTGCTCCTTCAAGACTCATATCAGGGCACCAGCCTTGTCGACTCTTAAGTCATGTGAGGATCTCTAGATGTGGGATACTTGTAGCTTTCCACCCTACACAGCAGGAAGGTGCCTTGCAGGAGGGATGGCAGTCTACAGTTCTGCTTCAGCATCTCACAATGAACCTGTGGCGTTAGATACAGGAAGGAAGCATGGAAGAATCAAGAAGAACTCTAAGATATAACAGTTGGGATTGGCTAATGTTCATCCAGCACTATCTAGGAGAGAAGGTGCCCCAGTGAGATAGATGTCCAGTCCTTTGTAGAGGTGAACCTCTAAAGAGAGGAGAGAGAAGCTCTGGGCCATTGTCACCTGCCAAAGCATGGTCAACTGTCTTGCTTCCTCAGGACTGGAGGATGAATGTACAGTTTTCAGTGCTTCACCTGGAAAAGTCTCTGGCAAGCCAGAATGCATTGGTTGTCTTAACTCGGTGACACTAACCATCAGTATCAGTCAACTAACTCAAGGACTTGGTTCAGATTTTACTCTCACCTAGCAACATTTTGGTTAGATTTTGGCTTACCCCCAGTGTGGGGGATAATGCCCCCTAAACATTTAGCACCGTGTCTGGTACATAGCAAGCGCTCAGTAGATGCTTATCTTTCTGTAGTTTAAGTATATTTCACTTTTGAGTATGTCCTGACTGGATAATCTACATGTTTCATTTCCTTGGCAATTTTTCTTCCTCTGTACTTGAACATGCTTCTCTCTGATTTGCATGCATCTTTCTGTTGAGATTTTGCTTAGGTAGTGTGAGTAGTTTCTGGAGACATCTTCTCCTGGGCCTCTCCGGCTCCCAACCTCAGCATCACATGCAGGAACAAGACGAGTCCACCAGAGGTGGTCCACACTCTCTGAGGCTCCAAGGGGGTGGCTGCTGGTGTCTGGAGCATCGCCTTCCTCAGACTCCCTCACATGGCAACGCCCTGTGGTCTAAGTGAGCTACTTCCGCCACCCGCGGAGGGAGGAAGCCTGAGAATTGAGGGCTCCTGAGGGTAACAGCGCTGATCCGCCAGTTGGTGAGGGAGGCCCTCGGAGGCCAGAACAAATTCACCTTCTTGCCCACGACTAGAAGGCTTGTCCTTCCCTGGCTGCGGCATCTCCCCTCAGCCCTGCCTTTTCAGGCCACGCTCTCCGCTCCCTCCTCCCCTCCTCCTTTCACTTCATTCACAAGATCTCTGTCATCTCCTCCCACAGACTTTGCTCCTGTGAGTCTTTGGCCTGTGTTGCCTTTATTCTCAGTCCTCTCCCCCGCCTTGATATGGCCCGTCTTTCAAGGCATCGCTTGATATTCAACTGCCTTGAATTTCCTCTTCCGCTTCCTCTTCAGATCCAGTTCTCAGGCATCCCGGTCCCCAGCTGACTTGATGCTGCTGCTCTAAAACCAGTCACATTGGATTTGGTAATAGAGTTCTTTGTCATCCGTCTACAGTCCAGGCTGAATTTTAAAGTCTCCAGGGCAAAGCCATGTATTATGCATCTTTGTGTGCCTGGTGCCTAATACAGATTTAAAATCCAAATTAGGGGCTTCCCTGGTGGTCTCCAGTGGATAAGACTTCACCTCCCAATGCAGGGGGTTCAAGTTTGAGCCATGGTAGAGGAGCAAAGATCCCATGTGCCTCACAGCCAGAAAAACAAAACATAAAACAAAAGCAATATTGGAAAATCTGAATTAGATGAACCTGGTAAGGAAGAGACCCCCAGACTCCTTGGCAGACCTCCCTCAAGCAGGCTAGATAGATTCCCACAAGTTTAGGACCCAGAAACTTTAGAGAGAGAAGATTCCCTGACCCTTTTTTTTCTTTATCTCCCTTTAATCTCTCCCCACTCCAGCCTAAAGGCACATAAAAATACAGATTACTCCAGTTAGATAAATATCCCTTTGGGAACAACATGTATGAAACTTTTCAAATCCAAAATTGTAGCATAATTTAAAAATATAGTCCTTGTTATCGTCCTTGATCACACATAAAATACAATGTTTAAAACATTGCTGAAAACCCCAGATATCCCAAGATGTCTTTGTAATGGCTTGTGAATGTGGAAAGAGACCTGACCCATGAAGCAGAACAGCTGAGTATGAATATAGCCTCAAGAACCAAGTGGTTTTTTGCCACTGACAAGACATATATCCCCTTTGAGTCTCTGTTTCTTCCGTGAATTGAAAGAGTGGGGCAGCGATTACTGAGATCGCTCCAGCTCTAGGATTCTAGATCTGACTCTATGGTTTCTTAAAGTAAAAGCAGAGAAGCTGCTCTTGAATCATGGACTTTTCACCGACCCCCTACCCCGTCATGTGACAAGGCTGGAAAGGGTCCAAATCCAATGACATTAAGATCAAAGAAGAGTTGAATTTTCTAAGACTAAATATAATGAGGAAGTATCTGCATCTTGAGTCTCCCCAGAGGAAGCCACCACAAAGGTCACACAGATCACTGCTCTCACATTTTTCTTCTGCCTAAATCGAGGCTGCTTGGGCTGATGGAGTCAGAGGGGAAAATGGACCTTGTTCTTGTCCACGTGAAGGCAACTCAGCTCCACTGACGTCACTCAGGCACCACCTGCATAATAAATTATTTTCCAACTTAAAATATCTGGGCCCTTGATCACAGAAGAAAACAAGTCTCTTCCGCGAGACCTCACAGTGTTTGTAAATGTCAAGGGCTCTTGGGACAGACACTGCATAGCTCAATTAGCAAGCTCACACCCCGCATCCCTCACAGTTTTTCTTGTATCTGTTTCTTTGGGTGATGTCTGAGTCTCTGCCTTCTGAAGCTTAAACTCAGTGAATGGATACTTTCTCTCTTGTGTGCCCAAGTGGTGAGTGCTTCAATTTGGACCCTGGATGCTATCTCCTGAATGGCTTCTTTCTTTCTCTCTTCCAGTAAATCAGTCATCAACTCTGTTGGTTTAACATCTTCATTAGGCATCCCTTCTTCTCCACTGCTGTGGGAGTAGTTAGTTTGGAAGTAAGTAAGGAAAGTGGATTTTATCCTGAGAGAAAGTACATTACTAAAGGGGCTTATGTGGTGGCAGTATATGGTCAGACCTGCATTTTCAGAAGTTGACTCTGGCTTTAATGAGCATGTGGATTGGGGTGGGTGGCAAAAGTGGAACAGGAAGACACTGATGAGGGGGTGTCAAGGCAGCTCATGTGACAGGATGATGGTCTGGGCCAGGATGGTGGCTGTGAGCACAGCTAGAGGGAAGATCTGGGAGGGGAAAAGGAGGTGGATTCCCTCGGATCAGCCGTTGGTTTGAATGTGGGCAGGAAGCTTAGGGCACTAGGAGGATCACCTACGCCTCTGATGGGGGCAATGGCTGGGAGGCGGGCTGTTCACTGAGACAGGAAATGATGCAGAGAAGTAGTTTGAGAGCGAGGAAGGTGGGTGGGGAGAGGGCAGGGATGGGCTGTGTCTGCCAGCAAGAGAGCAGATAGAATGCAGGCACTGCGTGCTCTTTCATCATCCAACTCACAATTGTCTGTCTCTCCTCCACAAAAACCAGCCTCAAAAAATGTCCTAGCTCTAAAAACTCCTGTGAAATCTGACCTCAGCAGCAGTGGCAAGAATACTGAACTGAGACTGGGGGTGAGGTGCGTTAAGACTTGGCCCAAATCCATCAACCTGCTGTGCAAACTTGGATGTGTCCCCAGACCTCTCTGAGCCTCGGTTTCATTGTCTCTAAAGTGAGGCTTTTGAATGTGAGGTTGTCTAGGACAATTCTCTAATAGCTGTCAGATGTTCTAATTCATTATCATTCAGGAATTGCCTTTGCCAAGGCTGCATGGGACATCTTTCAAACACAGAATAGTATTGCCAAATTTAAAATATGTAGAGCATAGTGCATAGTTGGAGAAGGCAATGGCACCCCACTCCAGTACTCTCGCCTGGAAAATCCCATGGAAGGAGGAGCCTGGTAGGCTGCAGTCCATGGGGTCGCTAAGGGTCGGACACAACTGAGCGACTTCATTTTCACTTTTCCTTCCATGCACTGGAGAAGGAAATGGCAACCTACTCCAGTGTTCTTGCCTGGAGAATCCCAGGGACGGGGGAGCCTGGTGGGCTGCCGTCTATGGGGTCGTACAGAGTCGGACACGACTGAAGTGACTGAGCAGCAGCAGCAACAGTGCATAGTTACACTGTTTTTTTTTTTAATTGCTTAATTTGAGTTAATATAGCTTGTGGTTAGGCACAGAGCCAGGCTACCTGAATTCAAATCTCATCTCAGTCACCTGCTGCTGTGTGAGCCCTGCAAATTATTAAACTTCTCTCTGCCCCCAGTTTCACCATCTGTGAAATGGGTACAGGATTATGGTGACAGTGATCTGAAATTAATATCTGTAAAATACTGTATCAGATAATTGCTATTTGGAGTAACTACTCTTTAGCCTTCATTCATTTATCTATAACATGGGATTAGTAAAACTACTCATTAATAAGAATATAGGGGGAATTAAATATAATAACATAGCCACTTAAAGCATGCAACCCAACGCCTGTTTCTTGGTAAGTACTCAGTGCAGGTAGATAGACAGCCCGATAGCCATAACTAGAACTTGGCTCTCAATTGCTTTCCAGTTTCCAAAAAATAAACAAAACCATATGTCCCTTTTGGGTATGTTTGTGACAGGAGAGAAGTAAATCAGGTGCAGTGCTGTCATTTCCTCCTGGTGTTTAATAAGCTTTTATTTTAAAATAATACCAAGTTCTCCTTAATGGCTTTCTTTAAAAGGAGCACAATGTGCCTTGGCTTAGCAATTTCCATTCTCCACTGAGTAATTGAAGGTCTGCTTCTCCCCAGGACAGTTTTAATGTAGAACTAGAAGTGCTGGTGCTTTCTCCTGAACATAACACTTAGCTTGCATTTATTGAAAATAAGTTAAAGGAAAAAGGTAGCAGCAAGGATCACATAATTATGCTTTTCTCCATATTCTTTTTAACATATTGCTCCTAGCAGACTCTGATTCTGCCATGAAATTCTGCAACTTATGAAAATTTAATAGCACCAAAAGCCCAGAGAAGAGTAAAAATTGATATTCTATACTTCACACAAATGCAAATGTCGCTTGGGAGAATAACACTCCACAGACATTTACTCCCGGGCGTTTATGAGTGTGTACTTGATGAAAGAACAGATAAAGCTCGAAGAGTTAGGGAAGGGAACCATATGGTAAGAGCTAGGGGTCTACAGCATTGCCAATCTGACCAGAAAGAATGATGACAAGAGATGGAGGTGAGGCTTCCGTTTCTAGTTTCACTCCCACCTCCAAGTCTCACTGTGATGGTAAAGAGTAAACTGGCAAAATTTGTATTTCAGTTCACTAGAGATGAGGAAATGCAAAGTTTTCAGCTGCCTCTCATCTTAGACCTGATTGTACTTCCCACCCACTCTGGTCCATTGTTCCCCTCATCTGCTGTTGTAAATTATGTACATTGGAAAAGCATTGACTCATGCAGCAGAAGTTTGGGAAATGTGTGGACTAATGAGGAGGAAAGAAGATCTGATCTTGATTGCAAAAAGAAAGGGTTGGGGGGAGGGGCGGTGCTTCATTTTGTATTACATTCTCTATATTCAAGTTCATTGTGGATACAGACGTGCAGGAGCCAAATGGTGAAAGAGAGTCACAGAAGGGAGTGTGACCACAGCACTCTAACAGCCTCCCCAAGTTTCCCCTCATCTCTAATTTGCCTACCTGGCAGCTACCTGATTTGATTTATGGTAAGTGACGTGAAGAGCAGAAAATTATGTTGCAATTAGCAGTTGTACGAGTCAACAAACAGAACTGTTAGAATAGCCATCCTAGGTCTCTCAGACAAGCGGCTCTCTTGTGCTGGGTGTGTCACTCTAGGGAATTATGTCCAGTTGGCAAGAGCCAATAAAACTTCCACAGGCTTGGTCCTCATCTTGGTGTCTACCTTTCCCCTGCTTCAGAAAATGAAGCTTAGGATGTAGACAAATCAGTGAGGACTCAGGTCCAGTGGCGATTTGTCTGGATCAGCAAAGCCCAGCATGACCCACAATTGCCAAGTCACTACACTTGGTAGAAAGGTTTAGGTAGTGGTCCCTCACACTAAGAAAGATAACCTGGAAATGGACTCAAGGAATCTTCTAGAAGCTGGACAAGGCAAAGAAACTGTCCTCTCCTAGAGCCCCAAGAAGATATGCAATCTTGTGGACATCTCAATCTTAGTCCTGTTGGACTCCTTTCAGACTTCAACCTTGAGAACTATAAGAAAACAAATTTGTGTTGTTTTATGCCAAGAAACATGTGGTAGTTTTAGTGAGGCTTCCCAGGTGGCTCAGTGGTAAAGAATCCATTTGCCATTGCAGGATATGTGGGTTCGATTCCTGTGTTGGGAAGATCCCCTGGAGAAGGAAATGGCAACCCACTCCAATATTCTTGCCTGGAGAATTCCATGGACAGAGGAGCCTGGTGGGCTACAGTCTATGGGGTCACAAAAAAGTCGAACGTGACTTAGGAACTAAATAACAACAATTAGTTATAGCAGCAATAGGAAATTAAACCCAGGACTCCTGATAGAATGTATCCGAGACCACCTCCTTTTGCAGGTAAGACAAGGGAGACCCAGGGAATTTGCTAACTTTCAGAAACTTGTATGGCTAGTGACCAACAGCCTGTCATGACACGGAGCAATTCCTCGAAGCTAAACCTAAAGCTTTTTGCTTATATTAATTCACTAAATCGTCAGCATGACCCTAAGGCTGCAGTTCTTTTTAGCCCCATTTTACAGATGAAGAAACTGAGGTACAGTGAGGTTAAAGCCATGATGCTACTAAGCAGGCTACTAAGAGTCTGCGCCCAGGCAGTGTGGCTCTGGAACGTATTCCCTTCACCACCAGGCGTAATGCTGGTTGGACAAGGAGCAGTCCCGTAGTCTACCCACCCCTAGAGTTAGCTTACCTTCATCTCGTTTCATCTTGACAACCCCATGGGGTATGCAGGTTATTTCTATTTTAAGATGAAGGAAACAAGGCCCAGGGACTAAAGCACACCTCTGGTTTGTAGCGATCGTGACCCATCCCCCCAGCAGTTTTGCCTCAGTGGCACCAGGAGGGACGCAAAGGACAGAGGGCAGAGTTTCTGATTCAGCAGGCTTGTGGAGCATCTTGGGCTAAATTTGGTAACTTGAATATCACTTTTTCCAGCCCTGACCTTCTAGCAAGACTATTCCTGAGGCTTTGATCAATAACTGCTCTCTGGAGCAATCTGACATCACACACTGAAGAGCTTGAACAGAGTAAGTGATCAATCATAGACAGCGCTTCCCCTGCCAGGCGCAGCACCCAGGGGTCACAAATTGAGGCTGTTATTATAGCCAATACAATGTATTTCGTTAGACTGTGTGTTTATTTGGTGTGGCTTGAGGATGGGCTGGTGGAGGTTTGGGGAGGCAGGCTCAAGCTGCCCCAGCCATGCCTCGGTGCCACCAGTTTCCCAGGCAGACCACACTGCAGGCTTAGGAGAGGAACACACAGTCTCTGCCACCAAGAAGCTGATGTGCTGTTTGGACATGCACCTTAAGACAAACCAGCAAACAAACAAAAGTCCTAACACATGCCCTTCCAGGCATGATGAGCGGAGAGGCACAGCTGTGTAGGGGCTAGCCCCATCAATGTGGGTGCAGGAACACCTCCCGGGAAAATGAGATTTTGAAGCATGAATGGGTGGGTGAGGAGGGAGTGTGGTCTCAGGTGGAGACAAAAGTGTGTGCAATGGGATGGATGAGAAAGTTCAAATGAGCATTTTGAGGATAGTGAATGTAGCAGGTCAGGGAGTATAAAGGATTCATGTGGGCACAGTGAAGTCCTGATGTTGGTTACCACTGAACCTTCATTTAGTCAACAAGTATTTATTGTTCGCAAACTGTGCCAGGCACTAGACTAGGCACTACAGACCCAGAAGCAAATAGATCACGTGCCCTAAAAGGAGAGCACCACTGCCTGATTGGGGCTCCAGTCACCCTGCCCCATGTCCTGGCAGCCAAGCTCAGATCTTCAATCCCGCCTGCAGAGAGGGATCCCCATTTCAGGCCATTCTTCCTGCAGATAGATACACCTGCCCTCCCCCAGCCTCTGACGTGGGGCAGACACAGGAGCCCTGCGATCTCAGCACGAATAAATTACCAGCCCATCATCTTCATGCATAAAACATGGCACAGGAGGCCGGAGCCGGGCAGCCCAGCACAGCAGCTGCCTTCGGGCCAGTCCGGAGTTAAGGGAAGGTAAAAAAAAAAAAAAAAGGCAAGTTACAAGATAAAAGAAGTCAACGGAAGCCTCGGATATAAAAAAAAAGAAGAAGAGGGCTCAAAAAAAAAAATTTTTTTTTTGTATGTCTGGCCTTGACTTCCTGTATCGCTGCGAGCACTTTTGTTCTCCAGCCATGAGGAGGTGTTAGACCCTCGCTTTGGAACCATGGTGTTACCATCACGACTGCACTGGATCAGAAACAGACCATGGAGGGACCGGATCCGGAGGCGGCAGCTCAACCGTGAGTGTCCGGATGCTGCCCGCTCCCCTCTCCTCCCTACCATCCCCCCCCCACACCTTCCTCAACACAGGCATTTGGGCTCCTTCTGCTAATAGGCTCCAAGCATCCCCCTACACCTACTCCTTCGTGTCCTGTGCCTCCTCTCCCAATGGTCTTTTCTTAATTTTCACCCACTCCTCTCTGTTCCTGTGTCCTTCCAACAGCTCTGTCCTAATGAGAGGTAACTAAACATGCTTTTTAGTTACCTCTCATTTAGTAACAAGCAAGGGCCTCTTTTCTATATTTCTTCACCTTGATAGAAAGTGCAAATATTAATACCAATCAAGGGGTTGTGTGGGTCGGAATTTTTGTTTTTTACAGTAGGGGGAAAATGCAATGTCTGAATCAAACAGGCATCAGTGGTGTAATTAAAATGTATGAACTCAGGGATCAGCGAGACACATTTCCTTTAAGGACCCAATCATATGTTTCTTAAATGATCAAACTCATTCTAAGATCTCCTTTGAGTTAGAGGAACTCTAACCAAAAGCAAGCTTTAATTTAATTCATTGATTTGTTATTTATTAAACTATAGTTGACTTAAAGTATTGTGTTAGTTTCAGTGGTACAGCTTCAGATTCTTTTCCATCATAGGATATTACAAGATATTGAATGTAATTCCCTGTGCTATACAGTAGGTCCTTGTTGTTTATTTTATATATAGTGGTATGTATCTATTAATCACATACTCCTAATTTATCCCTCTCCTTCCCTTCTCCCCTTTCAGTTCAGTTCAGTTCAGTCACTCAGTTGTGTCCAACTCTTTGCAACCCCATGAATCGCCAGGGAGGCACGCCAGGCCTCCCTGTCCATCACCAACTCCTGGAGTTCACCCAAATTCATGCCCATTGAGTCGGTGATGCCATCCAGCCATCTCATCCTCTGTCATCCCCTTCTCCTGCCCCCAATCCCTCGCAGCATCAGAGTCTTTTCCAATGAGTCAACTCTTCGCATGAGGTGGCCAAAGTATTGGAGTTTCAGCTTCAGCATCATTCCTTCCAAAGAACACCCAGGACTAATCCCCTTTAGAATGGACTGGTTGGATCTCCTTGCTGTCCAAGGGACTCTCAAGAGTCTTCTCCCCTCTAGTAATCCTAAATTTGTTTTCAGTATCTCTGAGTGTATTTCTTTTTTGTAAATAAGTTGATTTGTATTATTTTCTTAGATTGCCATATAAGTGATATCATATAATATTTGTCTTTGTCTGACTTACTTCACTTAGTGTGACAATCTCTTATGTCCATCCATGGACAAGGTTTCATTCTTTTTTTATGACTGAATAAAATTATGTGTGTACCAGATCTTCTTTTCCATTCATATGTTGATGGGTATTTAGGTTGCTTCCATGTCTTGGCTGTTGTAAATAACGCTGCTATGAACATTGGGGTACATGTGTCTTTTCAAATTAAAGTTTTCGTCTTTCTGGATATATGCTCAAGAGTGGAATTGCTGGATCATATGGTAGCTCTATTTTAGTTTTTTCAAGAAGCGTCTGTACTGTTTTCTGTAGCGACTGTATCAGTTTACATTCCCACCAATAGTGTGGGAGGGTTCCCTTTTCTCCTCTCCAGCATTTAATGTTTGTAGACTTTTTGATGGTGCCCATTCTGACTGGTGTGAGGTAATCAAAAGGGAGAGTGTAGTATTGAAGTAATCCGAGAAAGAGAAAGCATTCTAAGGATGTATGTGTCAAAACCACTATCCATCAGTAAGTAACAAATTGGTATATCTCTGTTGCTGGAAAGGTGTATTTAACTCAGATGTCAGCAAATTCAAAAGGTTAGAGGGGCCTGGCTGCTAAGGTAGATGAATGAAAGGGCTATTGTCATGGTGATGAGGAATAGCTCATTCTCTTCTTATCTCTGCTGTGAGAAAAACAGTAGTGAAACCACGATGATAAATTGTAATTGCCACTTTGCCTCAGTTTGAGGAGGCAATAGGGCATGGTGGAGACTGTGGTACATGGGAAAGCACTCATCTAGGAGGGCACCCACCATTCAGTGCCGTCAGATTACTTGCATGAGGAATGGGGAGTCTGACAGGTTGTCAGATTTCCCTTTTTTTTTTTCAAGAAAAGCAAAAGAAAAGTACTATTTTCTAAGTAAAAGCTCTCAAGTATAAA
The DNA here is from genome assembly GCF_055505025.1 of Bos grunniens. NCBI lineage: Eukaryota > Metazoa > Chordata > Mammalia > Artiodactyla > Bovidae > Bos > Bos grunniens. Next base: position 34,361,541 of record NC_141187.1, read on the forward strand.
TATTGGAAGTTAATTCTGTAAATTGCAAATATAGCCAATAGTATGCTGTAATGCAAAATGTGACAGCTGTGGGCCACCAAGCCCTGGTTTAAGCGCTGGGTGTTGTTCTCATTAAAGGCCCATCACATAGTGTATTTAAGCCTAGTTATACATTGGCGATCCTTTCTTATGTGTTAAAAGCCCCTGGAAAAGACAGTTAAATTATGATGAATGAGTGGTTTAGGAACATAAAGACCACCTACTAGCTTAGGAGGGCAAGCTGGGTTGGTTGGATTCCAAATGGCACCTGGATACAAGGAATTGCACCCGCAAAATCTTTCTTTAATGTAACTGAAGAAGCTAATTTTTTCAGAGTCTTACCTTATTCATGTGCTTCTTTTGGTTGCACCTACCTTGATTTTATTTATTTATTTAAATTTATTCCTTAATTGGGGGGAACACTTTATAGTTTTGTGTTGGTTTCTGCCATACAACAACGCAATTCAGCCATAATTATACATACATCACCTCCTTCCTCAGCCTCCCTCCCTCTCGCCATATCACCCTCCTAGGTCATCACAGAGCACGAAACAGGGCTCCCTATGTTATACAGCAACTTCTCACCAGCTATCTGCTTTACTCACGGTCGTGTATATATGTCGATGCTACTTTCTCTATTCATCCCACTCTCTCCTTCCCCCACTATATCTGCATCTGCTTGATTTTAAATTCCAGTTTTTGTGGTTCTTTAGAATAGGACATCTTTGCTGTGGGATGTGCCACCGAAAAAGGATGGAGTGTGATCTGCCTTGTTACATACTGACCCAGGGGTCAGCCTTCCCTCTAAAAACAAGAACTTGGGAGAAGGGCCTGCTTCATTGTACTGATTACACTTAAATTATGAAACTAACATCTGGGTACTGTGATACGATGTCTGCATGGATTTAATATGAAACAATGATTTGTTAATAAATGTTTAATCCACGCTTGACATTCAGTAAGCCAGTTCTGACTTCTTTGGCCTATGTGTCTGAGGAAGGAGGGATTCTGACCTGCTGTATTAGGGTCAGAATGAATTAGAAATAGCAGCAGGATCCAGCTCATGGAACCCTTGAACATGTCTGAAGGCAGAGAATTAGAGGCCATGGAAAGGGAGAAAGAGTAGAGACAGTGAAGAAGGAAGGAACAATGGAGAAGCCTTCACTGCAAACACCAGCCTGCAAGGCTCATCCTAGACATTGTTTATCAGTTGCTAGGATCTGTGTGGGATAATATTTCAGTCCTCTTTTTCTGAGTCCTTTCTTACAAGTTAGCATCCCCTCTAACTTGGTGACCCTAGGAGACCCTAGCATTGTTGCCCCTTGGGGTTATTCTGTCATTGAGGAAAAAAAAAAAAAAACAGAAAATAACTCTTTTTTCCTTAAATACAGCAAGCAACCTTGAATGGCAGTAAGAGGTACACATGGTACAGCTCACCCCTTTCATGCTCGTGCAGACATTGCTAATCAACCACAACTTTCTCTTTCTTTTTTTCCCAAGGAGGCTATGCCCAGTCTTAGAATCCTTTCCAATATAATGCTGCTATTTGTAATAAGTTAGACTTGCCACGACAGTTGAAATGTGAATTTGTTTTTTCTATTGCTTCACAACAAATTATCACAAGTTGATTGTCTGAAAACAACATACATTTATTATCTCACCATTTCCATGAGTCAGGAGATTGGTTATGAATCAGCTGGGTCTTTTCCTCGGGGTCTCCCAATGCTGCAGTCAGGGTGTTAGCCAAGTTCACAGTCTCTTCTGAGACTCAAGGTCTTCCTCGAGTTCAGTGGTTGTTTGCAGAATTCAGTTCCCTGTCGTTTTAGGACTGAGGGATGAGCAAAGCCTCATCCATTGCTCCCTAAAGGCTACCCACTATTCCCTACCACAGGGCCCTCTCCACAACTTGGCAGTTCTGTTTCCTCAAGGCCAACTAGAGAGTGTCTGTTGCTGTCTGTAATCTTGCCATCAAAGGGATCGTCTGATTAGGCCAGGCCCACCCAGGGCAACTTCCTTTTTGTTTAGTTCAAAATCAACTCATCTGGGACCTTAATTGCATGTGTAAATTTTTAAATCTTTGCCATATACTGAAACCTAATCATGGAAGTAAAACCTAATCATATTCACAAGCCTTGCCTACACCCTACATAAGGAAATTATACAGAGAATGTACACCAGGGGCAGGAATCATGGGAACATACTAGAATTCTGCTTACTACAAAACCATTTGTCATCCTTGCAATAGAACTTTGATTTTGAGCTTCAGGAAAGCTTTGTTTTTCTTTTTTACTTCTTACCGTGAAAATTTTTCAGATGTTCAGGAAAGTAGAGAATATAATGAATCTCATATATCCATCATCTAATTTAACAGTTATTAATTTTGCCACATTTGCTTCATCTGTTTTCCTGCTGAAAGAGTTTAAAATAAATTACAAGCATTATGACATCTCAACTCTAAATATTTTAGTAAGAGCATCTCTAAAAACTAAGGGCCTTTTTCTATTTAACTGCATAATAAAATGAATGATGATTCCCTAATATGATTTAATACATAGTTTGCATTCACATCTCCCAGGTAGAATACAATTCTTAATGTGCTCCCCTAAAGCCTGTAACCCTTAGCAAAACTTCTGGCACCTAGCATACTTGAAAATGTTTGAATTCAATCAAATGTATATTTAAAGCAGTGACCTCCAAAGACCAGTCTTCCCCTAGTCCCTCTCACTTCTTCTTTTCACTGCCAGAGTCTGTAATGAGATATTTACATGATTTACAGTCTATAATTGTGTGGGGTGGAAAATAATGAAACCAACGTATGAGCTGTAAGAAGCCATCAATTAAATCAATTGTCTAAAGAAAATAATAAAAATAAAAGATACCAGCAGAGAAAGCCCCAAATATGTGATGGTGGGCAGTTATCTTGAGGAGGTGCTTATCTGTCATCCTGAAAACCTTATCACACCGCCTACCTGAGCCCTCCCCAGGTACAAAGGGGTCCAGATAGAGCAAAGCGGGCGCCCGGCTTTCTGAATGATGGCAGTGTCCGCTCAGGGTCTGGCCGCGAGGGGTGGGCACAGATAAGAATGACCCTGACTTTCCTTGAGTCTGCTAAGGTTGAGGGATGGTGAAAGGAGAGAAAACCTGGAAAGTGTATAAACATTGATAACAGGGAGGTCACATCCCTCTTCTACATCGTAGCTATTGTGGGCAAGTCTCTCTACTTCTTTGAATGTCCACTTCCTTAAGCCCAAAATGGTTGGTGTAATGACACCAACCTTGCAATGTTATTGGGGAAATTAAAAGATAAAATATGTCAAGCGCCTACCACAGTGCTTGACACATGGCAGCAGCAGCTCTTTGGGGTCCGAGAGACTGGTAGGGGTGACATTTGGGACAGGGCGAAGGGGCTGCCATGGCCACCACCACACTCTGGTCTGGAGGGAAATGCCATGCTGGAGAAGGCAGCCCCCCTCTTCCTTAGCTCCTAACATCATACCACTTTACCCCCTCATCTGGCCAGCTTGCACCATGCGAGGCAGGAGGCAACTCAGTCCTGCCAAGGGAAAACCACTCTGGCTCCTGGGGGTGCAACTAACTCCTGATCTGGGAAGCCAGGGTGTTTTCCACCCACAGTGCATCCCCAGCAGTTTGCAGTACAAGTGAATGCATCCAGGTGGCACAGGCCAAGGGGAACTTACTGCTTTGCCCCGCATCTGGGGAGAGCATTGATGGAGACTACAGGCGACACCCTCTGCGGGCCCAGGGGAAACAATGGAGGCAGTTCTCTTGTCCCTGAAAGGACAACAGTGACACAGCTGATAGACGTCTGGGAGTCAGGAATGCTGCTGTCCCCAAGATACCACTGGTCACTTCCTTCCCAGTGTTAATGTGACGTGGCTGTCTCTGGTTGTCTGGTTTGGCCCTTTCCCTGACTCAGTGTGGTGGTTTTCTTGATCATCATGGGGCATGAAGGGGACCAGTAGGCAGCAGTCTGAGTTCCACAGACCTGTCTCTGGACAGTGGTTGGGAGTGCAGGTGTGACTTTGAAGGAGGGCTCTCCTAGATTGGCGGCTCTCCTACGCCTGGAGGTAAGAAGAACCCAGCCGGTTGTTCTTTACGCAGTGTGGCTTTGGAAGGCAGTCTGGTTCAAAGGAAAGTCTTGGAGTCTTCTAAATACCTGTGTCACTAGATGAAATGGAGGCCACGGTTGGTGCTGGGCAGACCACAGAGGGGGCCAGTGGATGGAGCAGTATGCAGGGCACCTTTCCCGTGCAGGAAAGGTGCCTGCCTCCATGCAGGGCTGCCCACTTGGCAGATGACTAGTACTTGCCAAAGACCCAGCATCAGCTTACAGAGCAGTCTGGCTGACTATCGCCTTTCCTGGCTCACCTGTTATCTGGGGAGGGTCGGCATACGTGCTGTCGGGCTGGAACGATTCTCACATTTCTCCCCAGGGCTCCTCACCCTCAGGATTTTTCACCAGCTTGGGGAAGCCATATGGCTGCAGATTGAGCTTTTCAGCCTGGGTACAGACACCCAAACATCCTAGACCAGAGAAGAAGCCATATTGTTGCCTTTCCTGATTTGCTTGCCCTTGTTCTGACACCATTAGACTTGCTCCCAAATGTCAAATTCCTTGTGGTGCTGTTGCTGATACAAAATGGTCTTCTCGATTCTTTTTTTTAAGATTGAAGTATAGTTGATTTACAAAATTGGGTTAGTTTCTGGTGTCCAGCAGAGTGATTCAGTTACAGATGTATGTGTGTGTGTGTATATATATATGTGTGTATGGATATGAGAGTTGGACTAAAAAGAAAGCTGAGCACTGAAGAATTGATGCTTTTGAACTGTGGTGTTGGAGAAGACTCTTAAGAGTCCCTTGCACTGAAAGGAGATCCAATCAGTCCATCCTAAAGGAAATCAGTCCTGAATACTCATTGGAAGGACTGATTCTGAAGCTGAAACTCCAATACTTTGGCTACCTGATGCAAAAAACTGACTCCTTGGATAAGACCCTGATGCTGGGAAAGATTGAAGGCAGGGGAAAAGGGGACAACAGAGGGTGAGATGGTTGGATGGCGTCACCAACTCGATGGAGATGAGTTTGAGCAAGCTCCAAGAATTGGTGATGGACAGGGAGGCCTGCTGTCCTCGACCCCCTGCAGTCCATGGGATCGCAAAGAGTTGGACATGACTGAGTGACTGAACTGAACTGAATGTGTGTGTGTGTATATATATATATATATACACGTGTAAATATATATATATATATATAGTTCATATTCTTTTCCATTATAGCTTATTATGAGATGTTGAATATAGTTCTCTGTGTTATACAGTAGGAACTTATTTTATACATAGTTTGTATCTGCTGATCTCAAACTCCTAGCTTACCCCCCTGTGCACCCCCTGCTTTTCCCCTTTAGTAACCATAAGTTTGTTTTCTGTCTGAGTCTGTTTCTGTTTTGTACATTCACTTGCATCATTTTTTTAGATTCCATATATAGTGATTTCATACAATATTTGTCTTCCTCCGTTTGACTTACTTCACTTAGTATGTTAATCTCAAGGTCCATCCATGTTGCTGCAAATGGCATTATTTAGTTCTTTCTTGTGGCTAATATCCCATTGTATATACGTACCGCATCTCCTTTATCCATTCATCTGTCAATATACATTTAGGTTTCTCCCATGTCTTGGCTATTGTAGATAGTGCTGCTATGAACATTGGGGTGCATGTATCTTTTGGAATTAGAGTTTCCTTTGGATACATGTCCAGGAGGGGGATCACTGAATCATATGGTAGCTCTGTTTTAAGTTTTTAAAGGAACCGTCATACTGTTTTCCATGGTGGTTCTGTCCTGTCTTACACCCCATGAGTTCCTTTCTTGATTTCTGTTTCCTTGAAAGCCATAAACATAAAGACTTGGGAGGAAGTGAGCAAGGGGTCACCTCAAGTATAAAAAAGCAAATAAAGAAGCCTTCAAGAACATTTCTGTAATCCACAGATCACGTATTATCCTAGGTTTCAGTCTGCGTGCGTGCTGCGTATTCAGTCGCTCAGTTGTGTCTGACTCTTTGCGACCCCATTGACGGTAGTTCCCAGCCAGGCTCCTCTGTCCATGGGATTTCCCAGGCAATACTAGAGTGAGTTGCCATTTCCTCCTCCAGGGGATCTTCCCAATCCAGGGATTGAACCAAAGTCTCCTGTATTGGCAGGCAGATTCTTTACCACTGAGCCACAAGGGAAGCCCAGGTTTCAGTCTAGCCATCTCTTAAAGTTGCCCATGAACAGCCTCAGCCCAGACAGCAGGTAGGCCAGCTCCCTAGGGCCTGAGTTTCTCCCCAGTTCCACATCCTGTTTTCCAGCTGTTCTGCCAGTTACTGAGAATTTGGCTATATTTTGTCGTAGGGAGCCTAGTATTCATACTGGTGTAAGAATTGGTTATATCACTTCAAACATGACTTTACCTATTTTCTCATCATGCAGAATATTAGTTATTTCTATGGGAGTCTTACCCTCGTCCTTCCTGCCTGAACAATTGAGTCTGGAGTGCCACTGCCAAATGCCCCATTCCAGCTTATACTGTCAAGGAAAAAAAGGACTGGAAACCTGAGAACAGGAGATACTTTGAATAATTCAAGGGGGTTCTGTTGATTGAGAAAGTGCTCTCTTTGTATGTACATTGACCTGGACAGATATTTCAGCTGTCTCCAGCCAAGGATGGAAAAAGAGAGAGTGTGGAGGAAAAGAGAAAGGAGAGGAAGAAGAAACAAATTTGAATACAACTAACTAAAATTAAAAAAATGAAAACAGCAGTGGGATTAGAGGACTCAGAGCTTGGTGGCGGGTCTTAAAGCCTTTAATCCTCAGATTGGTTGTTGGTAGAGAGATCTAAAAAGCCCCAAAGTTAATCACTGGAATAACATCTTGGACTCCGGTTGGAAGCAGAAAATTACCAAAATTGCAGACTTTCTCCATAGAATTAAGCCAGTGTATTAGGATGGGGTAGGGGAGGTGGGGGAAGAGTCTTAGGGGATAGAAACCATCTTAGCCTAAAAACAAACTAAACGTCTTTAGTTTGTTTTGATCTGATACAAAACTATTACGTCTTTGTTGTATAATAACCACACAATACAAAAAAAACATATGAGGGCTTCCCTGGTGGCTCAGTGGTAAAGAATCTGCCTGCCAGTGCAGGGGGCATGGATTTGATCCCTGGTCCAGGAAGATTCCACATACCGCGGGACACAACTACTGAAGCCCAAGTGCCTAGAGCTTGTGCTGTGCAACAAGAGAAACCACTGCACCGAGAAGCCCATGCGCTGCAATGAAGAGTAGCCCCCACTCACTGCAACGAGAGAAAGCCTGGGTGCAGCACCGAAGACCCAGCACAGCCATAATTAAGTAAATCTTTTAAAAAAAGGGAAAAAAAAACACATAAGAGAGCAGGGGAAAGTCATCTAGAATTCCCAGCCCCCTCATCGTACAGCACAGTGCTCCCATTTCTTTTTCTAAAATGTGATCAATATGTTATTTTCATGGGCTCTGTTCTGCAACTTGCTTGTTTCATTTAACAACATAACTTGAGTACTTTTCTGACAGTCAGTATCCATAAATAATCTTTAGACTGGATCGATACAGTCAAATTCAAATGGAGGCCTGCAGAGTTTGGGCATTTTGAATATATCTAATCTGATTCACTGAAATATACCTTAAAAATTATTATAATTATAAAAGTGGATTGAATTGGATGGGGACTGAACAGTCCATACAGGTTTTCACATAACCTGGTAGTTTCTGACTTTCCAGCCATGCTGTGCTGCCCTGTCTGTACTCAGATAATAATGTGGCGTGTTTAAAAGATCAGGGTAATCAGGAGTGGGTTTGTGTATCTACTTTCAGAAAACTATCCCTACACACTCTATGAAGGGTAAATCTTTTCATCCCCCACCACACGAAGGGTGATTTGAACACAAGTCCAACCATTCCTTATCCCATCACAGGTTGGTACCTGGTTTGCAAGATACTAGGATGCCCTTGTGCTTACGGCTGGGTAGATTAGCATGGATCTTCATCATAGAATGTAATGGAAAGAGGCATCTTAAACCAGAGCCTCCCCCCAAAAAAGAGCTAGGTGAGATCAAGAAAAACAGAGTCTGGGATATTTGCTAACCATCCGAATTGCTGCTGCCCAGAGCTTTGTTCCCTGAAGTTTTTGTACGAATAGAGTCAAATTAATCCAATTCTTCAGTGTTCAAGCAAGTGACAAAAAGCCATAAAGAACTTACTTGCTTGTATTGTGTTAATAGGAGGATAGCAAATACATGCAAATGAGCCTGCAAGTAATCTCAAGAGATTCCCCCCTGTGGACCAAGAGGAAGCTTTACTTCTGTCAGGATGGTTTCAAAGGGAGAGAAAAGATGCTTCTTTGAGCTGTCAGAAACTATGAAAGCAATTTTGTGGGCCTGAAAGCACCCTCTAAGTGGTGCAGATGATGAAGGAATGTGTTAGATGTATTTTTAAATGATTTCCAAGATTTCATAAGCACAATTTTTACATACAGAAAGGTTGAAAGAATTATAGTGGGACTATCCAAATAACCACCACTTAGATTCTACCACTAATATTTTACTATACTTGCTTTATCTTATACCTATCCATATATCCATCCCTCTATCAATCCATGAATAAATCTTATTTTCAGTGCTTTCAGGGAATTTCCTGGCTGTCAAGTGGTTAGGTTTTCATGCTTTCACTGGTTCGGACCTGTGTTCAACCCGTGATTGGGGAACTAAGATCGCACAAGCCCTGTAGCACAGCCAAAAATTAAAAACAAAACAAAGCAAAAATGCTTTCAAAGTTAGTTATAGACATCCACACACTTCACTCTAAATACTTATATATATATACACACACATATATATATATATGTGTGTGTGTGTGTCATTTAATCTTTGTTAATGGTTCTTTTTAAAAAAATTAATCAAGTTTTTTGAGGTTTAATTTACATCCATTTTTTAGTGTATAGTCTTGGGCTTCCTAGGTGACACTAGTGGTTAAGAACCCACCTGCTAATGCAGGTTAGATGTAAGAGATGCCAGTTTGATTCCTGGGTCAGGAAGATCCCCTATAGGAGGGCACAGCCACCCACTCCAGTATTCTTGCTTGGAGAATCCCATGGGCAGAGGAGCCTGGTGGGCTGCAGTCCATGAGATAGCACAGAATCAGACACGACTGAAGCAACTTAGCACGCACGCATGTGTGAGTCTTGATAAACATCTATAGTTGTGTAACTACCACAACAATCAAGATATGAAAAGTTCCACCACCTCAAACATTCCCTCATGCTCCTTTGTAGTCAACTCAAGCCTTCATCAACCAGTGGTCTGCTTTCTGTTCTTATAGTTTTATCTTTTTCAGAATGTTTTCTACATGGAATCTATAGCTGTAGCCTTCTGAGTCTGGCTTCTTTCGTTTAGTATAATACATTCAAGATTCATCCGTGCTGTTGCATGCACATTTGTGCATCTTCACTGCAGAGTGGGATCTATTATTGGGTGTATTTTTATAAGGTATAATCATGTGCAGGTGGTAAAATCCCTGACCCCCAAAAAGCCTGGGCAAACAGTGATTACCATAGTGGACAACCCCTCGGGTCTCCATGGTCCTCCTGGCTCTGTTCCCATCTCCAGAAGCTCTAGACAAATTAGGGACAAGGAACCTCTCTGGAGTCTTGATGTGCTTTGTCTGTGCCCTGGGAGTATTAGTGGGAACTACTCAGGGATACTTTATTTACCTTTTAAATTATCATCAGTAAATGATTCTGGTTCAGAAGGTATCAACCCTACCTTTTTTCCTGTGACACTGTATGTGATTGCAGAGACAACTCAGGGATTGTTTTTCCCAATATGAGACCTAAATCCAGGCTGACATAGAGGAGCAGAGGCAAGGTGGTGGGTGTGGGGCGGGGGGGCGGGGAGGGGGGGCGCGGAGAGAACCAGAACAAGAGAGAGGGAAGCCCATTCTCTATGGAGGCCCTACTAGCCTTGACAAGCTCACACAGTTGCAGAGGAGCCAGGAGTCTTGCTGGGGCTGAAGAGCTCTGACTGGCCCATTCTTTCTCCCTCCATTTTCTTTCCCTAATGCAAGTTAAAATTCTGTGTTTCACATCTAAAATAATAACATCCCACACACAGAAGGAAAAGAGTGAAAGAACCCGTTGATTTCTTCAGGAAATCATGCAGTTTAGCTTTAGGCTTTTAGTCTGACTTTTAACTGAGCAGCCCACACATCGTTATCACTCTCTCAAAGGACTAGACATCAACTTCCTGCTATCTCCTCCACAGCTAAAATGAAGTTGCCTGGTTTTAAGATGAGCAGCATAATCTTCAGGGAGAGACTACATTTTTTTTTCACCCTTACTCCTAATGCGGTCTCCATTTCTGTATCATCTTAAGAAGGTGATGTGGAGGGCGGATGTGAGTGTCCCCACCAAGGGCATGGGATTTGTTTTCGGGTCTCGCCTCTCGTCATCTGGGACACATCAGTCAGACTACTCACCCTCTCTGTGCAGTCAATATTCTTTCTTTTTTCACCTAGCCAGAAGTTTGCACTTGGGTTTTTGTGCACCCCTTCTTACAACACCTCTTCCAGGGTAACTGCTTCCAGGATTCTCCTGCCTCAGGTTGTATTAGGAAATGATGGCCCCTCGGTCCCTAGACACAGCCCAAGTCTCACCTTTCCTCTTCCCACATCAAACCAAACTCTCTTCTCCCCATCACTCCTCACTTACCAGCACTTCCTGGCACTGTGCCAGGCACTCTATGAGTCATTCTTTCATTTGATCCTCATCCCAGCCCTTTGAGGTGGGTCCTTGTATCCACTTAGCAGGTGAGGACTTTGAGGCTCAGAGAAGTTAAAGGACTACTGTGTGGCAGAACAGAGCCAAGATTCAAAGTCATTTCTGTACAAGTCCAAAGCGGTTTTCATGGCAAGAATCTTTACCTCCAGGACTCAATCCCAAATCAGCTCTCAATCTAGTCAATTTTCCAGCTTCCTGCACTGTCTATTCAGAAAAATCCATCTTACCATGCTTCCCCACATCTCAAAATGTGGGCCCAGTTTTAATGCACACAGCTCTGGGAGTCTCCTGAAGGTGAATTGCAGGGCTCCTGATGTCTGATTGCAGTCAGAGAGGTATCTGTTGTCTGCTGGGAACACTATCTTCTTGTGCTGTGCTAAATGTAGAGGTGATTGAGAAATATATGGAGGGGAAACGCCAACCAAATGTTAAAATCTATGAAATATCTACCCTGAGTCCCTGGATTCTTTTCTAGGCCAGACAGGGGTGGTGAGGACCACTTAGAAAGAAACCTGAACACCTTGGGCTCAGAGCTAGTGCTTGTCTTGACCAGACAGTGTCCCCTGTCTTCTCCAAAAGCAAGTAAAAGCCAATCCCCCAGCCTCCCCTCCACAACCGGAAGCTCTGCTGCCTCCAGGGCCCCAGCCCTGTTTAGAGACCCCCTTGACCCAGGGAACTTGCCTCTTCCCACCTGTTTAGTGAGCTTCCCATCCTGGTGGTGGCTTCTGACCACTGCGCCTTCCCAGGTGGCACTTTGAAGCATAGAACAGAGCAGAGCGAGACCTAAAACTGCACCAGGTTGTGGTGACCAACATTCAAGGGCCCCTTTCCTCCCTAGCAGAAACTCGGTTCAAGGCCGTTCCCACGCTCATGGGAAAATGACCTTTTCTGTACTCAGAAGGGGCTCCGCTCCCAGTCTGCCATTTATGACATGGCCACTGCGAGCCTCAGTCAGTTCAGTTCAGTCACTCAGTCATGTCCAACTCTTTGCAACCCCATGGACTGCAGCACGCCAGGCTTCCCTGTCCAACTCCCGGAGCTTGCTCAGACTCATGTCCATCGAGTCAGTGATGCCATCCAACCATCTCATCCTCTGTCATCCCCTTCTCCTCCTGCCTTCAGTCTTTTCCAGCATCAGGGTCTTTTCCAATGAGTCAGCTCTTCACATCAGGTGGCCAAAGTATTGGAGTTTCAGCTTCAGCATCAGGCCTCCCAATGAATATTCAGGACTGATTTCCTTTAGGATGGACTGGTTGAATCTCCTTGCAGTCCAAAGGACTCTCAAGTTCATGGTGTTGAACTTCTCAACACCACAGTTCAAAAGCATTAATTCTTCGGTGCTCAGCTTTATTTGTAGTCTTTCTTTATATTCTTTATATTTCTTTATATTCCTCTGTTTACTCTCTCTAAAATTGTCAAGGTCTTTCACTTAAGACAGCTATAATCTAGACTATACCAAGGGTCACCAAGTCAAAGAAATTGCTGGGGAGGGGACCTCCTGCTTGTCCAATGGGTAGGACTTCGAGATCCCATTCCTGGGGGCCCAGGTTCAAAGTTCAATCCTTGGTCAGGGGACTTCATCCCGTAAGTCTCAATTAAGAGTTCACCTGCCACAACTGAAACATCCTATGTGCCACAATGAAGAAACTGCTGGGGAATTCATCTTCTAAATTCATACAAATGTTTTCTTTAAAAGTATACATTGATTTTTTTCCGTTTTAAAAATGGACGGTAAAAAGAGAAATTTACAGCAATTCAAAATAGAGTAACAAAATTCATGTCTCCAGAAATTCTGAGGCTTCTTATTTTTCAGGAGAAACAAGAAGGATTTATAATTAGTGTTGTCATTGTTTGCATATTGATCTTCCAAAATGCTCTAAAAGATCAATCTCTTCAATCTACCCTTCAGTCCTTTATTTTTATCTGCTAAGCAAATGTCGACTTTAGCTTATCTTTATGTGAATTTCATAAATATGAACCTGTGAGACTTGAAATAACAGAACTCAGCTCTCCATTCAACTTGTGGTGAAATGCACATCCATATAAATATCTAATAAAAATGTACTAACAGCCAAATACAAGCAATGGAAGCAACTTCCCTCTCTTCCACACACAATAGCCCTTGATTAACCATACAGCACTAGGAAATTTTAAAAACCTCTTATGTAGCATTTTATACTTTTGTTTACCTTTAATTTTACCTATACATAGCATTCATTTATAAAACTGTCTTTCTGAACACAGTCCTTTCAAAAATGGCTCACCCGTGACTCAGAAAAACCAAGTCTTTGTAACTCTTAATCCCAGGCAATTTCTTCAGTTTCTTTCGTTCATGAATATGCTTAGAATTTGGCTTCAAAATACCTTGAGATAAAGGACAAAGAAAACATCACTTAGAGTCAGAAAGAAGCTCATCAGTACATCCCAGTCTTCCCATTCAAGCCCAAGTTTCAGTCTCCCATGGCTCTGATTCTTGACTTCTAGTAAAATCTGCTTCTTACTCTTCTTGAACAAAAGTGATCACTGGAAGGCCTGTGTCGGGGGAGTGATGGCTCCTTAAAGTCCAAAATCTGAGTTTCCAAAGCCATGTTGAAATATTCGTATTCATCATATCATAGGGAGTATATCTTTTTAAACCCTGTGTGCATTTCCTTTAGACAAACGTGTGGTCTTCTTAATTCCAGCAACTAAGTTTTATTTCAATCAATTATATTCTGAAAAGAGTAAAAGGATAATTTCTTTGTCTTCATAAATTCAGTTTAAATTCCAAAGACCTTTTACATTTCCCTCTTTTTAAGGCACAAGTATTTCTAGGGTGGAAATGAGGGGAATACAGTGAGCTTTCTTTTTGTTTTCTGTAATTTTTTAGAAAGTGAAAGTGAAGGTGCTCAGTTGTGTCTGACCCTTTATGACTCTGTGGACTGTAGCCTACCAGGTCCTCGGTCCATGGCATTTTCCAGGCCTGAATACTGGAGTGCATTGCCATTTCTTCTCCATGGGATCTTCCTGACCCAGGGATCAAACCTGGGTTGTAGGCAGACGCTTTACTATCTGAGCTACCAGGGAAGCCAGTGTCCTCCCCCAGCTCTGGCCTCCCAGACCACTGTTGTTCAATAGGAAGTTTCTATATAAACCCAAGGTATTATCCCCAAATAGCAGAAAATTTAAACACCATTGCACTAGTGGTAAAGAACCTGCCTGCCAATGCAGGAGATGTAAGACAGGTGAGTTTGACCCTGGGTCAGGAAGATCCCCTGGAGGAGGGCACAGCAATCCACTCCAGTGTTCTTGCCTGGAGAATCCCATGGACAGAGGAGCCTGGTGGGCTATGGTCCATGGGGTCGCAAAGAGTCAGACACGACTGAAGCGACTTACCACACATGCCATTTTTTTTTGAATTCTTTGTCTAGAAGAACCAAACCACTAAATAAGTAGAAGTTTTTAAATGATCCATTTCACCTCTGACTATATCTTCAATCAGATTCTTAGAACTCCCACCACCCATGTAAGCACCAGAACCTGTGGGTGGGGGCATGAAGCAGAGAGGGCCTCCCATGCCAGCTCAGTGGAGAGCCAGACACACACCTCCACCCTCCCTGTCCACTCCCTTCCTCCCCGGCCTGTCTTCTCTTTTTCTTGGTTCTTCTTCCCTCCATTATGATCACATGCCTCATCACTCACCGAATGATATGTAACCCAGAGTCACAGACTTGGTCTCCAAGGATGTTGTAAACCTAAAAAGGATAGTAACTTCATTTTTCAAATATGCAACTAGAAGCTCAGAAAATAGCTTTCCATGTCCTAGAGGGACACTGCGGTGGGTCAGGCCACTCCAGGGCACAGTACTGGAGACCGTCAGTCATTCTTCGTCTCTCTGACTGCTCTGAAAATGAGTCTACTGGACAGCGACACTCATATTTCCAAAATTATACTGTGGTTGGATTTTCTCTTTTTCCTGTCTTCAGGTGTCTTTGACAATTAGTGAATAGATCTCTAAAACTTAGAAATCTTATTTGGGCTGATCAAAGGTACAGTATTTGTGTTATATTAAAAAGGAATCTATTGCCCTTAAATTATGGATGATTAAACAAACTGTGGTACCTCTATACATGGAGATACTAATCAGCAATAGAAAAAAGGACAGATACATGCAACCACATGGATTATTCTCAAATGGATTACATGAAAGAAGTCAGGCTCCAAAGGCTACACACTGGATGATTCAGCTCACATGACATTCTGGGAAAAGCAAAATGATAGGGACAGAAAACAAATCTTTGGTTGCCAAGGGCTGGATAGAGAGGTTGACTGCAAAGAGGTCTGAGGGAAAACTTTTTCTTATGATGGAACTCTTCTAAATCTTGATTGTGATGTGGGTTATACTATCTAGGCATTTATCAAAACTCATAGAACTGTACACTAAAAAGGATGAATTTTATTCCATGTAACTTGTACCTTAAAAAGTATCTGTGCTTTGCTGTGCTTAGTTGCTCAGTCATGTCCAACTCTTTGTGACCCCGTGGACTGTAGCCCGCCAGGCTTCTCTGTCCAGGGGGATTCTCTAGGCAAGAGAAGGTTGCCATGCCCTCCTCTAGGTAAAAAGTATTTAATCTCATTAAATTTATGGATTTATTTCTGTATAGTTATAGAGCATTTTAAAAAGTCTAATGTGTAGGTCCTCTTGCCACCAACTTTCATTATAAATCAATTATTTGATTCAAAGAATTAAGAAATGCAGGGCTGTTTCATATAGTAAGATAGATTTCCTTCTGGTCCCTTACTAACTCATGCTATAGACAAACTCTCCAGCCAACTGCTGGGACCCTTCACAGTCTTGCCATATTTGCTAGAAACCTTCTCCCATAACTTTACACCTAATCCCTTATATTAGGCAGGGCTGTGTCCCCTCAGCCTCTCTAACACCAGAGCTTATCCCTCCAACCAGGCCTTTTTCCATGTAGTTGCCTGACCAGGAATGCTTTCCTTTTCCCCTCTCTTCTTCCTCCTCTTCCCCTTCCTTCACCATGAGTGAACACCCAGGAAATGAGTACTATTCTAGGGACAAGGGAAACAAAGGATACACTTGATAAGAATCTTATCCCCAAAGAGCTCGCAGGTCCAGGAAATAGGATTTATGCAATGTGGTTAAAATGTTTTGACAGAATGATTTGTGAATTTTATTTTTTTTTAGCTCTTCAGGGTTATCTAACTTTTTGACATTGAATACTTTCACAAATAATTTTTGGTAATAAGGAAAAGCAGAAATTAAGGGCTTAATAAGTGGTTTGGACCAGAGGTGGTGAGACAACTTGACATCAGGATGTCAAAAATTAGAAACTGTCAGTATCAAGAAGGGAACTGATGGGAGGAGATGTCCTGTGGAAACCTGTTACAAATGGCAGACACATCCATCTTAATCTATGCTGATGCTCTCATTCACATTAAGAATCAAGCCAGAATATCAGATTGATTCATTGGATAGCACAGAAGAAATTGACTTTTGGAGAAGCATAATTAATTCCAACGATCAGATCTTCAGTCAGTTCAGTTCAGTTTCTCAGTCATGTCCAGCTCTTTGTGACCCCATGGACTGCAGTACACCAGGCTTAAAACACATCACCTCTGTGTTTCATTTCAAATTCAACTCAATTCAATTTTCATTCTTTAAGTCAGAATGAACTTTTGGTTCAGAAAAAAAATATTCCTTCTTTTTTGCACAATTTCTATTAACACAGAAAAAGACATTTACTTTGGTGGTTTATTACTCAAAAAATAACAAGTCAGCACTACCCACAAGCAAATTTCAATACTAGCTTCTACTGTGATACATGGGCTTCCCAGGCGCGCTGGTGGTAAAGAAGCCCCTGCCAGTGCAGAAGACTCAAGTTTCATCTCCAGGTTGGGAAGATTCCCTGGAGAAGGGCATGGCAACCCACTCCAGTTTTCTTGCCTGGAGAATCCCATGGACAGAGGAGCCTGGTGGGCTACACATCCAGGGTCAAAAAGAATTGGACACGACTGAAGCGGCTTAGTGTGCACGTACACGCTGTGATACATAGTATTGAAGATCGTTTGTAAAATAAAAAAGTGCAAAGGAGGCATTAAAAATTCTGTAATCCACCATCTAGATATAACTGTCATTAACATTTTGAAGTATATCTTCCTACTAGACTTTTGTTTATGTACATATTTGTATAAAATAATTGGGATAATATTATGTATATAAGATTTTGGTAGTCTGCTTCTTTGAATTAATATAGGATCATAAAATGTTACTATGATAATAAAAATTCCTCAAAAACTAGATTTTTCACATAGTAGCTATAATATTTCATCATACAAATATATCAAAACCTATTGACATTGCTTTCTAATTGTTCGCTAGAATTACTGTCTTTGTACAAATATTATCAACACCCGACTATTTTCATAGAAAAGATTTCTTTAAGTGTGATACTAGGGTATACATCAAAGACTATAAATATCTTTAAGGCTCTTGATGTTGTTTTCATTTAGTTGCTAAGTTGTGTCAGACTGTTTTTTGACCCCATGGACAGTAGCCAGCCAGGTTCCTCTGTCCATGGGATTTCCCAGGCAAGAATACTAGAGTGGGTTGCCATTCCTACTCCAGGAGATCTTCCTAACCCAGGGATGGAACCCAAGCCTCTTGTGTCTCGTATTGGCAGTTGGATTCTTTACCACCAAGCCACCTGGGAAGCCCAATGCTCCTGATACATATTGTCAAATTGACCTCCTTGAAAGTAGTAAGAATTTGTCCTGAGAGTGTAACAACTTAACAACTTTGCTACCTATTAGAGTATTTGTGTTAAAAATAAACACATTGGTCAAAGGTGGTACGGTTTGGGCATCAAAAAGAATGTCTCAAAAAAAAAAAAAAGAATGTCTCCTATTAGTTGAAATACATTAAATATACAACAATCTTAAGTTCTTAATGAAATATACACAAGCATTTACAACCTCTGAAGGTTTCTAAAACACTAATTTATTATCCTAAAAATAAGTTTGAAAGAAGTAAGCTACACATCTGTACTTTCTCCTCTGTATGAACTATACTTCAGTAAGTAAATGATGAAGGAATCACAGCTAATGAATGTAGAAGAAATAACAGAATTTATAAAATTTTGAAATTCTCATGAAATAATGATCATCAGTGACTGATTAGCAAGGCTAATTCAAACACTTTGGGTAGTGACCACCAGGTGGCGCCACTTTATAGTTTTTCTAAATCCAATATAAAACATTCAGAAATTAATAGAAAGAAGCATGGAGAAGGAAATGGCAACCCACTCTAGTATTCTTGCCTGGGAAGTTCCATCTACAGAGATGTGTGGCAGGCTACAGTCCATGGGGTCGCAAACAGCTGGACACGACTTAGCGACTCAGCAATAACAAAATGGATCTAATACATTATCCACTCATATAATTTTTTCTAGAAAAGCATAGCTCCGTATTAAGCAATTTTGTGTAATGATCAACTTTTAACTTATCGGCAAATCTAAATTTCTGTTATGGGTCCTTGTCACTAAACACAATTGTTATTCAAGGATTGTTCAACTCAATTTTTTTTTTAAGAACATTTATGTTTCTGTCACCTTTGGAATTTTCTCAGGATTTATGTATATTTTACAGCTTTGTTTCCTATTTTCCAGCAATAGAGTTACATTTCTTTCTTTCCTATTAGATTTTGAGCTCATTGAGGGCAAATAAGATTTTATTTCTCTTTGTAACTTTGTGCTTGGCAACTTTTGGTTCCTGGTAGGTGCTCAGCACAGAGAAGGCAATGGCAACCCAGTCCAGTACTCTTGCCTGGAAAATCCCATGGATGGAGGAGCCTGGTAGGCTGCAGTCCAGGGGGTCGAGAAGAGTCTGACATGACTGAGCGACTTCACTTTCACTTTTCACTTTCATGCATTGGAGAAGGAAATGGCAACCCACTCCAGTGTTCTTACCTGGAGAATCCCAGGGACGGGGAGCCTGGTGGGCTGCCATCTATGGGGTCACACAGAGTCGGACACAACTGAAGTGACTTAGCAGCAGCAGCAGCAGCAGGTGCTCAGCATATGTCCACAGAGAGAAATGATAGAGTCAGGAAGAGAATGAAGTGCATGTTGTAAATTTGAGTTCTACCCATTGTTACTGTCTTTGTTACCAATATGGGTTATTCTTTCCACTTCTCCAAGTAATAGCTTTCCTGGCTAAATCAATTATAATTGCCCTCTACCACACAGTGGTCTGCAGAGAGAAAGCAATAACTAAACACCACCACACACTTGATTTTTTTTCAGTACCAATAATTCTGTATGCATTCATTGTATTTTTTTTCAGGGCAAAAAGAAAGGAAAGAGAGATAGTTGGCATGTATTACAAAATGACAGAAGGGAGAGAAAGTACCCAGTAGGGTGAAACCAGCTATTAAATAAATACCCTCCAGTAATGGAGTCACCAAAGCTCAAGCTCAGTAATGAAGGGAAGGGGAAGGGAATAACCAGACATGCTTTTCCATCTTTTCTCCATCCCTCTCTCACCATAAATTCAAAAATTTTGGTTTCTAGTAGTAAACATGGTTTTATGTTCATTTGACTCCTATTTTGTGGCCACTATGACATAAGTTTCTGGCACCCATGTAAAAGTTCATGAGTGACATATATATATATTCATCTTTTTCTCGGTTTCCCAATCCCCACTTTCTATGCCAAAAGCCCTGACAATCCTTGTTATTCAGTTGCTAAGTCATATTCAACTCTTTGCAACCCCATAAACTGCAGCACACCAGGTTTCCCTGTCGTTCACTATCTCCTGGAGTTTGCTCAAATTCATGTCCATTGAGTCCATGATGCCATCCAACCATCTCATCTTCTGTCACCCCCTTCTCCTCCTGCCCTCAATCTTTCCCAGCATCAGGGTCTTTTCCAATGTTGGGACTTCTCATCAGGTGGCCAAACTATTGGAGCTTTGGCATCAGTCCTTCCAATGAATATTCAGGATTGATTTCTTTTAGGAGTGACTCGTTTAATCTCCTTGTAGTCCAAGGGACCCTCAAGAGTCTTCTCCAGCACCACAGTTCAAAAGCATCAATTCTTTGGCCCTCAGCCTTCTTTACGGTCCAATTCTCACATCCATACATGACTGCTGGAAAACTGTAGCTTTGACTATACCTCTACCCTAGACTGGAGATTAAATACATTTGATCCATTCAGATATAGTAGTAGAATGTCTGTTTCATGTGAATTTTAAAGAATCAGAGTTTAAAAATTGGAGTCAGTAAGTGCTTTTTATATTACAAGATAGAAAAGCACAACTGAAAGGAGGTAGTTTGACAATTTAAGGTCAGAGCTCATTTGATGCATGTTCACAATTACAGAAAGGAAAAGAGTGATGCATCAGTTGAAGGGACTTAATTACCACTAGAAATGGAACTTTTAGTCGGGTATTGCATCCGAAGCTCACTCCATCTCTAGTCACTGAATGTTCCTGGATTCATGACTGTTTAGTCATTCAATGATCAAACGCTTCATTTTCCTTCCTTCACTTTCCTCTTAGGTGTTTCAGCAGCAATTAATCATGCTGTGGAATGCTTATTGCAATAGCAAATGTCATGAAAATTGAACATACAGCTAATTTTACTTTTCATGAATAGAGCTCCTGTGGTTTCCCTTCAAGGCTAATGGAGGGGATACATTCCCTCCTTATTCTCAACTTTAAATCACTAAGATTTACCTTCAGGGATCCAGCTTCCACTCAGTCTAAATTTTTCATCATTGTGAATTTATTTCATATGGTTCCTTTCCATTGTTGATGCCATATACCTTAGGAAGTACTGGAGTGAATAGCTATTTATTGTTTATTTTTAAACTGCATTTTAAAGAGAAGGCTTTCAAACTATGATTAACTTCATTTTCTGTAGGTCTATGACAGACCACTTCCTCATCTAGTTCCATCGCCTATATATAAGAGTGCCCTACAAAATCTCCATGGAAAATTAGGGAAATTTATTTCCTGAAGGAATAAGCAAAACAGGCACTTCTTTTCCCCCCTACAATTACTGTAATAATGTTTGACATCAATTAGTAAGCAGGGCTTGAAAAGGAAATGGGAATTTGGTGAAAGCAACTGATTGAATTGTCCTGAAGTTAACACAGAGTAGGGAAGATCCTATGAATTTTCCAGTGGCTTTTAAATATGACACAATCTAAGAGGGCAGCATGCCCGCTAGAGCTCTTTAGAAGACAGAACATGTCTAGTTAGGCTGCAGCAATGATGTTGCCCTTCACTTCCCATCCCATCTTATCGGGAAGGTTTTGTTATTTTGTGCTCATTTCAGAAGCTGATGTGTAAGTGGTGTGTATGTCTGTTGCCATGACAACCCAGCAGTAGTTGGCTCAAGCTTCTTAACAGAGTACAAATGTGCTCTGGAAGAGATGCTTGTCAGAATCTGCCAGACTGTTTTCCCTCCTGGCTTCACACAAAAGGTTTAGAAGGTTCCTAACTGCATTTAGAAGAGAGACAGGCTGAAATTTAGCATTTGATTCACATGACTAATGACTTTCAAAAGCTCTGATCCCCTGCTGAAGTAATCGTGTTCCAGTCTATCATTTCAGTACATTGAGGGCAACTCTATATAATTAAAGAGAAGGACCAAGTATCAATGCAGCAAAAAATCTTGATGAATACTGGAACTGGGGCTTTTGTTGACTTTTAATGTGACTCATAACTATCTCTACATTTAATCAGAGGTCAGTGTGACTGCCTATGTTCTTATTCCTATTTTGGTTTGTCAAATTTGTGTGTAGGTGCTGTACCAAGAGAGAACAAACAAAAACAAAAAAAAACCCCAACCAACAACGCAAGCCAAGTGCATGATCCCACAGGCCCCTCTCCATACACTTGCTTTGCCCCATTTTTCTTTGTCCCTTTAAGTGACCAAAAGAATTCAACACAGCATTTTGTGCCAAGGTACACACAATTTTCAATTATTTAGGGATGGATTGACTGATCTTTGGGGTTCTTTGAGTCCTTCATTTTTACTCCTTGCCCTCCCCACTGTCTGCCAAATCTCTTTCAGAGGACACATAAAGGAAGTGAAATACAAATTAATTCAACATTTCTCAGCAGCTTTTAAGAGGGTTTTGTTAGGAAGATGAGATCTAGTCAAAAGGGATGTGGGGATTATCTGTGCTTCATGCTCACCCAGTCTTTGCAATCATGAGTTATCTCTAGTTGGCTCTACTTAACAGATAACTTTTGTTAGTTACCTCATTATTCCATTAAAGGTACCTCAGAAAGTCAAATAAATACTGGCTTTAAAAAAATCTTCATATATCTTAAAAAGTGAGTGCTATTGAGAAAGTCAGGTACCAAAGTTTACAGGAAATTTCAAAGTGATCATAGTTTTGTTTGGATCCTAGTTACAACTTGATTCATTGAAAGAAATATTAATTACACTAGGATTCAGTCACGTCTGACATGTCTTTAAGGAAACAGTTTAAACCTAATGGATCTTAGTTCCGTTGATAATAAAATGAGGGAGTAGGCAAGCAATTGTTCTCAGGTCCACTTCATGTCCAATGTTCTGTTTCCTTTTGGGAATTCTGGGAAACCTAAGTCCCAAAATGTACTGATTCATTTTAATAAATTAGAGTTTAAAAATATATAGGCATGAAAGTTAAAGTGTTAAGTCACTCAGTCGTGTACGACTCTTTGAGACCCTATGGATAGTAGCCTGCCAGGCTCCTCTGTCTTTGAGATTCTCCAGGCAAGACTACTGGAGTAGTTTGCCATTCCCTTCTCCAGGGGATCTTCCCGACCCAGGGATCAAACCCAGGTCTCTTGCATTGCAGGCAGACTCTTCACCATCTGAGCCACTAGGGAAGAAACTATCTATATACAGATATAGATATATGTATATAAACATCCATCTATCTATCTATACACCTCAGAGATATTGTGGGTTCAGTTCCAGACCACTACAATACAGCAAATATCTCAGTAAAGAGTCATACAAATGTTTTCATTTCCCGGTGCATAGAAAAGTAATGTTTACACTATACCATAGTCTAGTAAGTGTGCAATAATGTTTTGTCTAAAAAGATATGCATACTTTACAAATACTTTATTGCTAAAAAAAATGCTAATCATCATCTGAGCCTTATTGAGTCATAATCCTTTTGCAATAGTCATATCAAAGATCACTGATCACACATTACCATAACAAATGTAAAAATAACAATGAAAAAGTTTGAAATATTGCAAAAATTACCATAATGTGACAGAGACACGAACTGAGCAAATCCCATTGGAAAAATGTCAGTGATAGACTTGCTTGATACAGAGTTGCTATAAGCCTTCAATTTGTTAAAAATAAATAAATAAAAAGCTAGTATCTACAAAGTCCAATAAAATTAAGTGTGTCTGTCTTACAATTAGCAATAAGAGAAGCATTTTAAAAATCAACATTGAGACCCCTTCCAGCCCTCTATCTTAGGCCTGCTCCCCTCAACCCACCTCTACCTCCGTCCTTACCTAATCTTACCCCTCAGTGTTTTAAATAAGAAGCTAACGAAGAAACTGAACATTTCTGGTTTCAATTATTAACTTACTTAAATTCAGGGTGACCATCTGTTTCAGAGAAGGGATTTTAACATGAAGTGAGAGGTTAAACTAGATGAACTCCAAGTACCCTATCAACACTCACTTTCTGATTTGAAATATTGGTGCTAATTGTACAAAAGAACCAGGGCAGAGACCACCTATAGATCACACACTTGTAGTCTGTGGCTGGAATTCAGCCCACAAATGCTTTGTTTGGCCTGCACAAGTGATTTAATTTTTCTAAAGTTTGGTTACCAGCATTTTAAAAAATGAAGATTTTACATTTTAAAACAATCCAGTTTTCAGCTTCTATTTCCAGTGGAAAGCGGCTGCCCTTTCTGGTCAAGGCAGACGCTCCCCACCCTGTTCACCACCATTCCCACTCCACTGTGTCCTCATTCATTCTTCCTGCCCCACCCTGTCAACAAGGGACCCATAGATGCTTGATTTACTGGTTGGTCAAGGACCACCTACTGTCTTCAGACCACCATTGAAGAAATACTCTTCCAGGAGAAAAATCATGGAGTTTTCAGAGTATATGACCTGACTCATATCCAATCCAAAGTTAGAGCTTCCTAATGGGGAACTGTACTTACTTAATGATTTTTTTTTTTCAGAAAATGAGAGAGAGAAAATGAAAAAGCAATCTGAACATAGATGACAGATATTTGGTATGTGGGATGCTATTTTTGCATATCCTGATGAACATCTCACTCTGTGCAGACAGCTGTCTGCCCATGCTCACCTCTGTGAACAAAAGCAGAGAAATCAATCAGAGGTTTCCAGTGACAAGGCAGTGCTTCATCATCCTCCCTTGATAAGAGAGTAACTGGTGGTTCTGGATCTCCCCTTCAATGGATATAGGGATCGTGCATTCTGGGTTTCTTTTAATGGCTTAACTGAGATATTACTCACATATCACAAAATTTGCCCTTTTAAAATGTACAGTCCAGCTATTCTTTAATATATTCACAAAGTTGTAGAGCCATCACCACTAATCGCATACTATTTTCATCACCCCAAAAAGAAAGCCATTACCCATTTCTCCCTCCATCTTCCCCTCCCTTAGCCCGAGGAAGCCACTGATCTGCTATCTGTCTGTATGCATTTGCGTATTCTGGACGTTTCATATAAATGGAATCATACAAAATGTGTCTGACTTATTTCACTTAGCATGATGTTGTCAAGTTCACCTGTGTTTTAGCATGTGTCCAGACTTCCTTTTTATGACCAAATAATATTCTATTGCATAAATATGCTACCTCATGTTTATCCATTTTGAAATTGATGGACACTTTAGTTGTTTTCACTTTGGCTATTTTGAAAAAATTCTGCTAATGAGTATTTTTGTATAAGTCTTTGTGTGTACATATGTTTTCATTTCTCTTGAAGCAGAACTGCTGAATCATATGGTAATTCTATATTTAACTTTTTAATGAACTACTAAATTGTTTTCCACAGTGGTTCAGCATTTTACACTCCAGTCAGCCAAGTATGTATGAGGGTTCCAACTTCTCCACATCTTCACATACACTTGCTATTGTCTGTCTTTTTTAGTTTAACTGTTCTAGTGGGCGTGAACTAGTATCTCATTGTGGGTTTGATTTGCATTTCTCTAGTGACATGTGGCTTTAAGCATATTTTCATGTCATCTTTTCATTGGCCATTTTTGTATATCTTCTTTGGAGAAATATGTAATCAAATTTTTATTCCACTTTAAAAATTAGGTTGTTTATCTTACTGTTAGCTGCAAGAGTTTTCTATTTATTCTAGAAACAACTTGCTTGTCAAATATGTGATTTGCAAATATTTTCTCCCATTCTGTAGGATCATCTTCTCATTTTCATAAAAATGTCCTTTGAAGCACAAAAGTTTTTTACTTTGGTGAAATCCAATTTAACCACTTTTTCCCTTGTCACTTTTGCTTTCAGTGTCATACCTAAGACAGCGTTACCTAGTCCCAGGTCACAAAGAATTACTCCTAAGTTTTCTTCTAAGAGTTTTATGTTTTTCGGTTAATGTTTAGGTCTATGGTCTATTTTCAGTTAGTTTTTTCTATGTGATATGAGATCGGGGCATGCAATTTGTTTTTATAGTTAAGAATTTTTCTCATGTGACTTATGCTTTGACCTGTGCTTTGTTAAGGAAGGCAAAATATGAAAATGCAAGGTGCTTGTACATCCTATCCTAAGGAAAAAAGCTCTGCTCAGATTGTCAGTGTGATACAGAATAATACTCTGCAATTAACCTCATGCTTTATAGTATAACAGAGATCAACCAAAGTTTCCTGATAACATTTTACTTTGCAGAAGAGCAGGGTAAAAATGTGGCTCGATGATTATGTGGTATTTTCTTCAAGAGTTCAGATAAAAGATCCTAAGTCATGGGGCAGTGGTCCACAGGGCCCTCGCCAACCTGCCTCATTCTCAGAATCACCCAAAGACTCAAAGCTGGATACTGGGAAACTGTTCCTCTGTGTGAGATTCTGTTGACTCCCAAATCCATGTTAGTGCATCTGTGTGTAAACATGTATGTGTGTAGACATGTGTGTACATGTGCACATATGTAAGTGTGGGAAGGTTGTATGTATACACATATCCATGTGTGTATATGTATATACGCGTGCCCTCAGTTCCCAACATAAAATAATAAATTGTGTAATCATTTCTGCTGGCATTTGCATCCAGCCTTGAAAAGTGAAAGACTGTGTCCTCTGAATTTCTCACTTGCTTGGAGACACTGAGCGCCTCCCCCACCTCAGGGATTATTGCTCTTCTTTATTCTGCTTCGCTCCCAGAAAATAATCATGGAGAATTTCTGGAATTCTCCTCTCTGTTAATAATCTTTGTTATCTTCTGCCTAAGATAAACTTTATGGGAGAGCTTGGGAATTTTACCACTGTTTTTAAAGATGATTTCTGCAAGAAAGTCTGTTATGCATTCCAAACAATTGATTTACAAACTTTGGAATTCAACTTATGTACAACCGAGGGGCTAGTTTTATGGTTTCTTAGTCTTCTTCTGGTTTCATGGTTTCGAACAAAGATAAGTGAAAGTTAAAACTGAGGAATGACTTCCTATTAATTCCTGGGCATTTTCATGAAACTTGGAATCGCAGAAGTGAATGTTTCTGGGGAAATTTGGCCTGCAGAGTCATAAAAGGACTTCTAAGAGTTCCCTCTTTTTTAATCAACCAAATTAACACCTCAGGCTGTAGTATCTGGGACTGAGTCATTGGAAGAGGGCAAGTAAATTCAGGGAAACCATTAATCAAGATAAAGATTGATAGGCAAAGAGGCACATGGTAAAGAATGTGGCATTTTGTCTGACATGCTACAAGAAAGCAGGTCTTCTCTTGCCTTTGACATTGACCCTAGTAACCTGCACTTGCCCTTGGGGTCCCTGCTGCTGCTGACCCGTCTTCCCCCAGGAAGCCAGCACACACTGAGCTTTCTACACTAAGCCCCAGCACATTAATCAGAGATCTGTTTTCACTATTTATGCTGCTTTCCCTGAGGGGAGGCCATCCTGAATTAGTGTCCTGATCCCATCCTTAACAAGCTACATGAGCTCAAACAAATTATTTAACCTCCCTCCACTTCTACTTCCCCACAAACCAAGAGGAGGTAGTACCTGCTCCACTTGGAAAGCAGAGCTTCTCCCTCCTAGCTGCCTGGTAGAGTCACCAGAAAATTGTTGTTTTCAAATGTCAATGCCTGGGCCCACACCAAGTAATTACATCAATATCTCTGGGGGTGGAGCCTGGGGAAGAATATTTTTTGGAAGCAGCCACAATAGGGACCACTGTCCTGGAGGAGTCAATTAGACAAGCTTGTGAAAAGTGCCTCAATGCCTATAAATCACTATACAAATCAGAATTTTTATCTTTTACTTTCATTAAACTGACCCTCATGGAATGTGGGCTATGTATCCTAGAGGACCCTGTTCTAGAGAAGACGAAGGAAACTAAAACCTGATCTTTGCCATTGGGGGTTTACCAGACTAGCAACTCACCAGATAGTAGAGATGTGTGTTATCTTGTAATTGTGTATTATGAAGGGTAACACAATCAGGTCATGGTTGAGGGCTTATGCCTGGCCTTTATCATTGTACCTCTCTGCTTATCTGCACGTAAGTAGACAGAGCATCCAGAAGGTCTCAGGATAAAGGCCATGTCTTACCTACCCCAACGGCAGGTATGGTGCCCTGCACTGGGAATGAATAAAGTCCTGGTGGGACCTGAAAGGGGAAGAGAGGGAGGGTCACTTCTTGGTAAGATGGGCCAAGGCTTCATAGAGAGACTGACATTTCCAGTGGGCCTTCAATGGATGGTTAGGACTTTCACAGAGAAGCAGACAGGCCTGGAAGTTCTGAGCAACTGTGACAGTGTCATCAAGAGTCATGGAGAATGGCAGAGGCCACAGTGGTGAAGGGGGACTGGAAGGCAGGGAGATGAAGGCAGGGAGACCCAGTAGCACATAACAGAGTGGTGGATCTGAAAGCAGGTGATGGTAGGGCCAGAGTGCGGTGGGGAAGGGGGGCAGTAGGTAGGAGTGGCAGGACTCAGCCAAGAGTAGAGAAGGGCATCCAAGGGTGGGACAGATAGTGAACAAGCACAAGTCATGGTTTGTATCAAAAAGAAACCACATGTCAGTGCTGAGGATGCAAAAATGGATCAGAAGGTCCTCTATAGAAAGGGAAAGTCAAACCTTATGAAAAAAATGAAGTCCTCTGGGGTACAGACCATGACTAGGTGGACCACATAAGGTCCAGCTGACCATGCAAACACAGAACACCCTCATCATGCATTTAATAGTTTTTTCTTCATGTTATTGAGAAGGTCAGGATACTGGCCATTTTCCCAAGCAGTATTAGGAAGACATTTTTAAAAAAAGAGTCCACAGGCAAATCAGAGTAGCAACTTGTGTGAAGCTAATCTAATAATTGCCCCTGGACCTTGGCTCAGAGAACCCCACCCAGCGTCTGGTTGAGCAAGAGGCTCACTTGGAACCTGGCGTGGAGACTCACGCGACATCCCATTCCAGGGCCGTGGGGCCTGGACAGCAGCATCACACAGCATATGGCTTCTGGTTCCTCTAGGCTTTCAGTCACCACAAAATTTGTTTGTTTTTCCCCAAAGGAGAGTGCTGCCTGGAAGCCAGAAAAGGGGAATGCTTCCTCTTTCTTAGCCCAGCTTCTTAGATAGCTGTGCTGTGACCACCCGTTGTATCTGACTTCCTCTTCCAAAACCCTCTCCTTCCTGTCAGTAGAATTCTCAGAACTCTCACAGCTTTGTAAGTATTATCAGATGCTTTTGCAAGACCACCTGGTGGTAGAGTCTGTGCTCTATAGAACTGTCTCCACACTCAGTGACTCATCTGCCCTTGGAGGACATGGGGGTGAAATGTACAAGCAAGAATGGAGAGTTCCAGGGCACTCTCGCTTGAATTGTGGTGCAGGCTTATGAATGCACAACAGTAGAAGGAGATTGGCATTTGTGGGGGCAAGACAGGGGGAGAGGTTTGAAAGAGAGCTGAAGCTTTCAGGCCAAAAGATAATAACAATTTTGCCCTCAAAGAGAAACTAGTAATTTTTTTCAGATCTATCTTCTTTAGGCTATAAACCTCATGAGCACCACGAAGGACTATGGCACCGTCGTAGTTCATTTTTACCCCGTAAAGTACTGACAGATACATAGTAGGTGCTTAATAAATGTTTATTGAATGAATGAACAAATGAATAAAGGTAGAACAGAGTCATAAGAGCATTGAAATTAAGCCATTTAAAAATATACATTAATGTAAGAAGAGAGAACTGCCTTTATACATATTAACAGAGTTCCTCTCTGGGGAGAAGGATTAGAGATTATTCTCACTGTTTTCCTTTAATAATTTTTTGTGATTGTTTCTATAATTGGCTCTTGTGTTTAATAGAAATGTTTTAAAGTAAAGATTCAAAATTTTAAAGGTCTGGAAGGGGCGATACAAAATGTAAAGCAGTTTTGTGTTGGGCATGGAATTATAAAGTTTCCTTTTGTTCACTTTCTGAAGTTCTGTTGCTTTTATCATCTGAAATAGTTGAATAAGTGTTTTAGTTCAGGCTGCTATGACAAATGCTGTAGACTGGGTTGTTTATGTGTGTGCTAAGTCACTTGAGTCGTGTCCAACCCTGTGCGGCCTATGGACTGTAGCCCACCAGGCTCCTCTGTCCATGGGATTCTCCAGGCAAGAATACTGGAGTGGGCTGCCATTTCCTTCTCCAGGGGATCTTCCTGGACAGAAATTCATTTCTCACAGTTAGGATGCTGGCAGATTCAGCACTGGTTTAGGCCACTTCCTGGTTCATAGGTAGTGTGTCCTCTTGTGTTTTCAAATGGAAAAAGGGATGAGGGTCTCCCTGGGGTCTCTTTTATAAGGATACTGATCCTGTTCATGACCTAAGCACCTCCCAAAGGCCCCACCTTCTAACACCACCTCATTGAGGAGTTAGGATTTCAGCATAGGATTTTCAGGGGATACAGACATTCAGTTCACGTACCGGCTTAGCAAATCATCCTGGTAGGAGCACCACATTGTGTAAGGGCTGGGATCCCAGAGTTCACTAACCACGAAGAAAATATCAACTTTAAGAGAAGTAGGTGAAGAACTGAGCTCTATTATGGTATATCTTTCAATTGGTTAAAAAAAAAAAAAAAAACATTAATAGAGATTTTCGTTTTTAAATCCCCCTTGGAGGACCTTCCCTCGTGGTGTAGTGTCAAGACTTCATCTTCCCATGCAGGAGGTGTGGGTTTGATCCCTGGTCAGAGAGCTAAGATCCCACATGCCTCATGGCCAAAAAAACAAAACACAGAACAGAAGCAATATTGTAACAAATTCAATAAAAACTCTAAGATGGGGGAAAATCCCCCTTGGAATTTTTTAAGTCCTGCATCACATTCACCAGAAGCTAAGTTGGTCCAGCATGCTTTCTTCATCCTCCCTTATCAGAAGCTGTGTTTTTTGACTTACTGTTCACGGTTAAGGATTTTTTTCATTGATTAAGATGAGACATAGATTTCTTATGCTTCTTTCAAATGGAAAATTAGAAGCTGGTTATTTGCACGTATTTTTCAAATGCACAGGTAGGAAAATGAGAGCACAAAATATGATTGTTGTATAAATTCTATGACAAACTATGCAGCTTGGTGATCCTGTGACACTTTACAGATGAATGAGGAGTTTTGTCTAATGGGTTGATTTATAATCTGGTCCACAAACACTGTGAGCTAATACCTGCTTTGATTGAGGTGGAACTGGTGAACAGAACCATGTGAAGGAGCAGCTGCAGGAGTAGGCACTCCAGGTTCTATTAGCACCACCAAGTTGGGAAATAAACAGGGACGTTGTCTTGGTGCAAAGCTGTCAGCAAGGGCTAAAGATGGAAGAGTTCCCAAATGAACACCGTGATGTAGGTTGTAATGGAGTGGACGACAGCACTGTGTGTGTGTGTGTGTGTGTGTGTGTGTGTGTGTAGGCTGTTTGAACGTATTGGGGAATTAGCTTATTTCTGGAGTATAACAGATTTGAATGGTAATTATACCAATCCAGAGGAGGAAATTAAAATGTGAGAATACTAAAGCACCTTATGAAAGGAACCAGAAAACATTTGTCTTCTTTTAAGACAGAAGATTCACACACACACACAATGCCAAACAGAAAGTGGGTGTAGCTTCTCTCCAGAAACAGCCTATGCAAACTTTAAAAAACCTTCACTTGATTTTTGGCCTCCACTGGGTAGGGCACCGGAGAAGGCAATGGCACCCCACTCCAGTACTCTTGCCTGGAAAATCCCATGGATGGAGGAACCTGGTAGGCTGTAGTCCATGGGGTCGCGAACTGAGCAACTTCACTTTCACTTTTCACTTTCACGCATCGGAGAAGGAAATGGCAACCCACTCCAGTGTTCTTGCCTGGAGAATCCCAGGGACGGGGGAGCCTGGTGGGCTGCCGTCTATGGGGTCGCACAGAGTCGGACACGACTGAAGCGACTTAGCAGCAGTAGCAGCAGCAGGGTAGGGCACAGAGCAGAGTAGGCCATGGATAGCCCCTTGCATAATGGGAGCTTTCTGACTGGCCGGCTAAGCAGAGATGCAGGCAATTTTCCTGATGCAGATGACTGTCAAACTAATGCTATTTGCAGACACTCATCTCCCTTCTTGGCAGGAGAAAACCTGGGGTGAGGTGGTGAGGGGAAGGTAGAGAAAAGCCCAGCATGAGTGATGAGTGGTTAGAAGAAAGGAGAAGCTATTATTCCATCCAAACAGAACTGCTATGGAAATGCTGGGCTAGGGCAAGAGGCAGGTATTATGAGATATAAAGAGACTTTTTGGTTGTCACAGATTATTGGTGTTCAGTTACATGACTTTGGTTGTCTAAAGCCTGTGTGTGCTCACCAGCTACTTCGTTCTTTCTTTTTCATCTCCATCATTCAACAACCAGATCCTATCAGCCATGCCACTTTAAACCCATCTTTCTTTTCATGGGGTCTGGATATCACTGTGGTTTTAGCTCTTTGACAGATATATTGCTTTTTTGAGATATTCAGAAACTGTCTAAAGTCATGGGAGGCTGAGACAGTAGCCACATCACGACCCTGATTTCCCTTGTCTTGATTCTACTCAGTTGCTCATGTTCTCTGTGTGTTGCTCAGAATCCCAAGAAATGCATTTCTATCTACTTAGAATTTATAAAATACAACTGCTGCTGGTTTTATTTGTTCTCTATTATCACAGTGACCTAGCAGATGAAAGAATAGGGGATAGACCCCTGGTGGTCCAGTGGCTAAGACTCTGTGCTCTCAATGCAGGGGGCTCAGGTTCAATCCCTGGTTAGGGAACTAGATCCTACATGCTGCAACTAAAGACCCTGTGTTGCTGCAACTAAGAATGGTAAACCCAAATATATATACATATATATAAAGAAGAGTGGAAAGAGGCCATAATTGCTCTTAGAGCAGATGTATTAGAACATTTTTAACATTAAACATGAAATCAAAAATACTATTTGAACAAATTCTGAGAATGGAGAAAGAATGCCTTCTACTGAAGGTATAAAAAAGTTAGACTTGGAATAAAA
Organism: Bos grunniens; assembly: GCF_055505025.1. Lineage (NCBI taxonomy): Eukaryota > Metazoa > Chordata > Mammalia > Artiodactyla > Bovidae > Bos > Bos grunniens. The sequence goes on from NC_141187.1 coordinate 34,394,148, forward strand.
GGTAGTAGTGCCTTTAAAGGCAGAGATAGTAACTATGGTATGTTGATTCTGAAAGACTCAGTTTATGTAGACTAAGAGTGGAAGGAAGAATTCTGTAAAAATAAATATTGAGATACCTCTTACACGGTGATACGCTCAAAGTCTGAAGTCAAAATATTGATGTATTCCATGAATTTTCTTTCTCAATTGTGAAATGATCAGTATTGTGTTTTAGAAATTCATACTCTGGGAAAAATTATTTAGAACATTTTAAAGGTTCAGGTCTACATCAAAGGTCAGGAAGTGACTCACCAGTCTTTCATCTCTAAGGTCTAGTCTGCTCAGTGAAAACAATAAATGGCAGAGTTCTGAATGTTCATGTCTCGACCCCAGAAAAATTCACAGAAACAGCAATCCATGTGAACTTGTCTTCAATCCCTTTGTACCTGAATCTTTAGTAAATTGCAAAAGGCAATGTTAGCTATAAATTCAGTTAACCACCCACCTCACTTCAGGACACCTGTTTCATCTTTCTCGTATTGGACAATGCCCAGTCATTTCTTGCCGGGACGTTCGTTCACCCCAGGCATACAAAGATGGTTCCTGTGACCACCATCACTACTCCATGTGGTATTCCTGATTGGTACTGTGCTGGGTGAAGCTGAGGGCCTAGCTTTTATTCTGGTCAAGAGTTTGGGTGGCAAAAATGGAATGTGGTCCAGAAAGGAGTAAAATGTCATGTTTCAGAAAGATTAGGTTGTCTTTAAAGGACACTGTTGCTATTGCAGGTTCTTTCAAGAATTTCAAAACGTGATTTTTGTTTTCTATGGAAAACGTATGAAATTTAAAAACATCCATTTCCTGAGAGCTTTCTGAATGGATGAGGAAATATGGATGATTCACAGAGCATTTTAAAGAAGTGATGCTGGGCAACATGATTATAATGATTAAAGATGAAAATTGAGAATGTATGTGCTTTGGATAAATCCTTTTATAACAGGGAGTTGTTTTTTCTCATAATTTTTATTGATTTAAATTCTACTAACCAGGGAACACACTTTATGTTCTTATCCATAGAATTTGTGCTTTGTCATAGTATTCAATATGAATATATCTCATAAAACTATATAATACGGCTATCAAAACCTTAGGTAATTTGTATTATATGCCGTTTACTAAGTTTTCTAATCACATCTCTAATCAAAGAAGAGGGTTGGCCTAATCCAGCCCACTCATGTTTTTAAATAAAATTTTTTTTGGAATACAGCCAAGCTCATGTGTTTACATACTGTCCATGACTGTTCTCACAGTACAGTGGCAGAGCTGAATAGTTGTATCAGAGGATGGTGTGGCCCACAAAGCCAATCTGACCTTACATTAAAAGTTTGCTGACTTCTGACCTAAATTATTAGAATTTTACAAGACTATAAATATGTACATGATCTTTGTGTGTATATATATAATATATGCATATACATACTTTATGTTGTTATATACACATGTATGCATATATACACATAGATGCATAAATATGTACATAAGCATATATAGATACACATATGTATATTGGGTTTACATGTATATATGTGTATACATGTACATATGCTCATAATTTTTTCCTTCTGGTTTTATTGAGATATAATTGACATCTAGCACTGTATAAGTTTATGATGTACAGCATAATGATTTGACTTACATACATCATGAAATGATTACAAGTTTAGTGAACATTCATCATCTCATATAGATACAAAATTAAAGAAATTAAAAAAAATTTTTTTTTCCTCATGATGAGAACTTGGGATTTCCTGCCTTAACTTTCATATATAATGTACAGCAGTGTTAATTGTATTTATCATGGTGTATCTTATATCTAGAAGTTTGTATCTCTTTTTTTAATTAATTTATTTTTTATTGAAGGATAATTGCTTTACAGAATTTTGCTGTTTTCTGTCAAACCTCAATATGAATCAGCCATAGGTATACACATATCCCTTCCCTTTTGAAGCTCCCTCCCATCTTCCTCCCCATGCCACCCCTCTAGGTTAATGCAGAGCCCCTGTTTGAGTTTCCTGAGCCATACAGCAAATTCCCCGTTGGCTATCTATTTTACATTTGGTAATGTGAGTTTCCATGTTACTCTTTCCATACATCTCACCCTCCCCTCTCCTCTCCCCATGTCCATAATTCTACTCTCTATGTCTGTTTCTCCATTAAGGTTTTACATCTTTACCACCTTCATCCAATTCCCCCACCCCTCCCCACCTGCACATGCTCAAATGAATTGAATTCTAGGTGAACCATCACCAGGGAATATCCTTAATTATATTTGAAAAAATCTAGGTCAGTAGCTGCTTTCCTGAATGTGTTGTACTGGTTCTCCTCTACAAAAATCTAAACATTGCCATATAGAAAGCATGTTCTTTGTCTCTTTGACTCATGGGTCTGTCTCTGGAGTAAGCACGGCTACGAGGGTGTTTGAGGGCCAGTGTTTCTTTGCTGCTGGCGCAGGAGGCATGTGGTGCCAGGACTTCAGTGCAGCAGGCTCAGCGCCAGGTTCCTGGGTAATGCCTGCTGTTCCCCCACAGAGGGACTCAGAGCACTACAAAGAACAGAGAAGAAAAGAGCACGGAAAGAAACCAAAGGTTGGCTGTATTTAAAACAAATAATGTAGCCCAACATTTTTGGTAGGTAATTTTAATTTGAGGGGAAAAAGTGTGGTATTTATTGTTGAGTCAAAGTCCCTCAACCCAGGTATTCATTCATTTAATTATTCATTTAATAAATGGCTCATGGAGCATTTGCTCTGTGTCAGGCACATTGAGTATGAGGAGGCAGCCCTTCCCTTGAGGACCTGACAGTCCAATGCTGGAGAGTGATGTGTGAGCGTTTATAGTGGGGAGCCGCGAGTGAGGCGCCTGTGGTGCAGGCATGCTATGGAGCCCACAGGAAGGACACCTAACTAGCCTTGCAGCCTCTGGAAGTCAGGAAAGGGTTTCTAGAGGAAGCAATCTCTAATCAAAAGTAAAGTGAAAGTAATAGCTCAGCAAAAAGACACTGGGAAGAACCTTCTCTGCGTGACTAGAGTGGGGGTGACTAGAGCGGGGAGAAACCATAGTGTTGGGTTATACAGATGGCTGGGAGGCTGGGCCTGAAGACAGAGGGGTGTAGAGGTGAGGAGTGGGGTGGGGGGTTTCGAAGTTCACTTAGAGCTAGAAGTCTGAGCCAGGCAGCCAACCTTCTCTCCCTATCATGCAGGTCACTGTCCCCAAGGATCCCTGATCCGCCTTCATCGGGTCTCCTAGATCAAATAGGAGGGTGGGATAGTCTGATTCAGGGCCATGTGCAGCCATACTAGAACCTGAAGCAAGCATGTGTATTGTGCGTACGTATGTGGTTGTGTGTGTGTGTGTGTGTGTGTGTGTGTGTGTGTGTATAGGTATGTGTGTGTACTCAGTCGCTTCAGTCCTGTCCTCCTCTTTGCTGCACTATGGACTGTAGCCCTCCAGGCTCCTCTGTCCATGGGAGTCTCCAGGCAAGAATACTGGAGTGGGTTGCTAAGCCCTCCTTCAGGGGATCTTTCCGACCCAGTGATTGAACCCGCGTCTCCTGAATCCGCCTATAGTGCAGGAGACCTCAGTTCAATTCCTGGGTCGGAAAGATCCTCTGGAGAAGGGATGGCTACCCACTCCAGTATTCTTCAGCTTCCCTAGTGGCTTAACTGGTAAAAAATCCGCCCACAGTGCGGGAGACCTGGGTTCAATCCCTGGGTTGGGAAGATCCCCTGGAGAAGGGAACAGCTACCCATTCCAGTATTCTGGCCTGGAGAATTCCATGGACACAGGAGCCTGGCATACTACAGTCCATGGGGTCACAAAGAGTTAGACATGACTGAGGGGCCTTCATTCCTGCATTGCAGGCAGATTCTTTACTGCTGCGCCACCAGGCAAGCCTGTATGTGTGTGTGTGTGTGTGTGTGTGTATTATATATATATGTGTGTGTGTCTGTGTGTGTATGCACCCTTATATACTCTTACCCCAAAATGCTCTATAGGTTGAATCAAGTGGAAGAAGTAATAAAACTTCTACAGTCAAAAAAAAAAACATGACTACATATAAAGTTCCACAATGCTCAGTCTGGTCACAGGCCACTGTCAATCATCATAAACCACCTTGCCTGGCCAAACTTGGGCTGATTAGCATTCCCATTGTGCAATAATACAGATCACTAAACAAGCATCAGCAGATAGCCTGTCTCTATCTACTTTTTGATATTTGTTCATTTGGATTTTTTTTTGCCCATAATTTAATCTATACATGAAACTAGAACAATAGGTGAAAGGTCCTATAAAAAATAGTAAAGAGTTTGGACTTTGTCCTGAGGCCATAAAGAATCACTGAAAGATTTTAAGTAAAGGAATGAAGGGGTTAGATTTTTTGATTTAGAAATCTCAGCCTAGCTGCAGGTTTGAAGGTAGATTTGGGATATTATATCTGCCATAGAAATCCACTAAAAATATCAATTAAGGAGATTGGTATTAACTTTATAAAAATAGTCCACAATACAAAATCCCTGTGACTGAGTACTATCTATATAAATATACAGTGATTTGTATAGATGTCTGAAGGTAAATATTTGATTATGGACAACTTTTCAAAAACACACTCCTGTTTTTTCACAAGTGATCATTTGTTTCGCTGAGATTCTCAAAGAATTACTTCAGTTGATGAAGATATCATAGTATACAAATTGCCCAAGAAATACTTTTAAATCCAAAATTCAAGAAAGCAAACAGATTGAGGAAGTTAAGAAAAAAATCAAAGGAGATAATGAGGAATTTGGCAGTTTCGGAGTAAAGGCTGATTTGCATCTGAAAATCTTTCTCTAATGCTGTTTCCTTCACCTGTAGTACCCTCCTGCTACCTACAAATCAAGCTCTGCTCCTGAGAATTTTCTGATTGCTCCAAAGCATTCAATCTTCCATCCCTCTTTGGATCATTTAGTAGTGTACCTAAAAATGGAATGTGCATGAAGATCACCTCAGTTCAGTTCAGTCGCTCAGTCATGTCCGACTCTTTGCGACCCCATGAATCGCAGCACGCCAGGCCTCCCTGTCCATCACCAACTCCCAGAGTTCACCCAAACCCATGTCCATTGAGTCAGTGATGCCATCCAGCCATCTCATCCTCTGCCATCCCCTTCTCCTCCTGCCCCCAATGCCTCCCAGCATCAGAGTCCTTTCCAATAAGTCAACTCTTCCCACGAGGTGCCCAAAGTATTGGAGTTTCAGCTTTAGCATCAGCCCTTCCAAAGAACACCCAAGACTGATCTCCTTTAGAATGGACTGGTTGGATCTCCTTGCAGTCCAAGGGACTCTCAAGAGTCTTCTCCAACACCACAGTTAAAATGCATCAATTCTTCGGCAGTCCGCTTTCTTCACAGTTCAACTTTCACATCCATACATGACCACTGGAAAAACCATAGCCTTGACTAGACGGACCTTTGTTGGCAAAGTAATGTCTCTGCTTCTCAATATGTTATCTAGGTTGGTCATAACTTTCCTTCCAAGGAGTGAGCGTCTTTCACTTTCATGGCTGCAATAACCATCTGCAGTGATTTTGGAGCCCCCCAAATAAAGTCTGACACTATTTCCACTGTTTCCCCATCTATTTGCCATGAAGTGATGGGACCACATGCCATGATCTTAGTTTTCTGAATGTTGAGCTTTAAGCCAACTTTTTCACTCTCCTCTTTCACTTTCGTCAAGAGGCTTTTTAGTTCCTCTTCACTTTCTGCCATAAGGGTGGTGTCATCTGCATATCTGAGGTTATTGATATTTCTCCCAGCAATCTTGATTCCAGCTTGTGCTTCTTCCAACCCAGCGTTTCTCATGACATACTCTGCATAGAAGTTAAATAAGCAGGGTGACAATATACAGCCTTGAGGTATTCCTTTTCCTAATTGGAACCAGTCTGTTCTTCCATGTCCAGTTCTAACTGTTGCTTCCTGACCTGCATATAGTTTTCTCAAGAGGCAGGTCAGGTGGTCTGGTATTCCCATCTCTTGAAGAATTTTCCACAGTTTATTGTGATCCACACAGTCAAAGGCTTTGGCATAGTCAATAAAGCAGAAATAGATGTTTTTCTGGAACTCTCGCTTTTTCGATGATCCAGCGGATGTTGGCAATTTGATCTCTGGTTCCTCTGCCTTTTCTAAAACCAGCTTGAACATCTGGAAGTTCATGGTTCACATATTGCTGAAGCCTGGCTTGGAGAATTTTGAGCATTACTTTACTAGCGTGTGAGATGAGTGCAATTGTGCGGTAGTTTGAGCATTCTTTGGCATTGCCTTGCTTTGGGATTGGAATGAAAACTGACCTTTTCCAGTCCTGTGGCCACTGCTGAGTTTTCCAAATTTGCTGGCATACTGAGTGCAGCACTTTCACAGCATCATCTTTCAGGATTTGAAATAGCTCAACTGGAATTCCATCACCTCCACTAGCTTTGTTTGTAGTGATGCTTTCTAAGGCCCACTTGACTTCACATTCCAGGATGTCTGGCTCCAGGTGAGTGATCACACCATCGTGATTACCTGGGTCTTGAAGCTCTTTCTTGTACAGTTCTCCTGTGTATTCTTGCCACCTCTTCTTAATATCCTCTGCTTCTGTTAGGTCCATACCATTTCTGTCCTTTATCGAGCCCATCTTTGCATGAAATGTTCCCTTGGTATCTCTAATATTCTTGAAGAGATCTCTAGTCTTTCCCATTCTGTTGTTTTCCTCTATTTCTTTGCATTGATCGCTGAGGAAGGCTTTCTTATCTCTCCTTGCTATTCTTTGGAACTCTGCATTCAGATGCTTATAACTTTCCTTTTCTCCTTTGCTTTTCGCTTCTCTTCTTTTCACAGCTATTTGTAAGGCCTCCCTTTTTGCTTCTCTTCTTTTCACAGCTATTTGTAAGGCCTCCCAGCCAGCCATTTTGCTTTTTTGCATTTCTTTTCCATGGGGATGGTCTTGATTCCTGTCTCCTGTACAATGTCACAAACCTCCGTCCATAGTTCATCAGGCACTCTATCAGATCTAGTCCCTTAAATCTATTTCTCACTTCCACTGTATAATCATAAGGAATTTGATTTAGGTCATACCTAAATGGTCTAGTGGTTTTCCCTACTTTCTTCAATTTAAGTCTGAATTTGGCAATAAGGAGTTCATGATCTGAGCCACAGTCAGCTCCTGGTCTTGTTTTTGCTGACTGTATAGAGCTTCTCCATCTTTGGCTACAAAGAATATAATCAATCTGATTTCGGTGCTGACCATCTGGTGATGTCCATGTGTAGAGTCTTCTCTTGTGTTGTTGGAAGAGGGTGTCTGCTATGACCAGTGTGTTTTCTTGGCAAAACTCTATTAGCCTTTGCCCTACTTCATTCCATATTCCAAGGCCAAATTTGCCTTTTACTCCAGGTATTTCTTGACTTCCTACTTTTGCATTCCAGTCCCCTATAGTGAAAAGGACATCTTTTCTGGGTGTTAGTTCTAACAGGTCTTGTAGGTCTTCATAGAACCATTCAACTTCAGCTTCTTCAGCGAAGATCACCTAGCAGATTTATTAAAACAGAGTTTGAGAGTCAGTACTTCTAGGGTGAAGTGAAAGTCACTCAGTCGTGTCCAACTCTTTGGGACCCCATGGACTGTACAGTCCATGGAGTTCTCCAGGCCAGAATACTGGAGTGGATAGCTTTTTCCCTTCTCCAAGGGATCTTTCCAACCCAGGTCTCCTGCATTGCAGGCGGATTCTTTACCAACTGAACCACAAGGAAAACCCAAACATCTAGGGTGGGGCCCAAGAATATAGATTTCCAACAAATGCCCTAGTGATGCTGCTGACTGGAGGCCACACTTTGGGGACCAATGCTCTAGGATAGTGATTATTTCTCTTTAATGTGCATACAAGTCACTGGGGTCTTGTTCAAACGGAACACCTAAATCAACATCAGTGGTTCTCAACAAGGCATGGGTTTAGTCCCAGAGAACATTTGGCCATGTTTGAAGACATTATTGTTTTTTAAGAATGGTGATGGAGACAGGGGTGTAGATCTAGCGAATACAGCCCCAGAGATGTTTCTAAATATATAGTGATGCAGAGGACAGCCCCCACCCCCACCCCGACAACAAAGAATTATCTAACCCAAAACATCACCATTGTGAAACCCTGATCTAAACCATACAATTTAGATACCATCTTAGACCATTTTCTATTGTCTCTTGCAACTGTAAGGAATGCAGTTTCTTCGGGGCAAATACCGTAACTAATATAAAAATTCTGAGGCTACCCTTAGGGGCAAACACCAGCTCCCGCCACACCCCACTGCCAGATGCCTAACACAGTGCTTATACAACATGGCGGCACATAGGAAAAGCTTTTTTAAACTATTCAGGATTATTTAAACTAGTGGTTCTCTGCTTGAGGCTGTCTATTAGAATCACCTGGGGGAGAGGGCGGTCCTTACAGCACAAATGCCCACCTCCCTCCACAAAAATTAATTGTTCTATGCTTTTGGGGAGTTTTATAAGCTCCACAGGGGAGTCCAAAGAGTAGCCAACTTTGAAAACCATGGGAATTCAACCTGCTAGTGACCCCACAATTGGAACAGTAAGAGTAAGAAGGGACATTTGTTGCCTCTTGAGCATACATATGATTGCAGCTGAAGAATACCTTTTATTCCAAAACCAGTTAGACCTGAAAAATGTCACTAGTTTAGTAAGCATTTGTTATGTACTACCTGGAATTGTGCATTGTGCTGTGTGCTAGAGACACAAAGTTGGCAAGTTTGAGGGCTCTGCTTTACGAGGACCTCACAGTACAACAGCGAGGTGAACTACCTACAATAGAGTAAGTGTTAGAACAGAAGATTGTGCCCCTGCAACATGTCAGGGTGACATGGGGATGCTTCCCGAGGGAAGAAGTGGCTTGCTCTTCCCTGGAGCACCAAGAGAAAGACTTCCCAGACAAGGCAACCTCCAGGCTGGGTGTTGAATGTAAGTGGCATTGTCTGGAATCGTCAAGGTATCAGCATGGTTGGATTGCCCATGTTAAAGGAAGCAGGAAAAGTGATTGGGAAGAAGGAAAAGATGTACAGAGTTGTGGGGTCCGTAGGGCCATGTCATGAAGGACGTAATGCTCAGGATTTGAACTGTAGGGACAAGGGGAGCCAAGGATGGTATTTTAAACAGAAGTGATGTTGAGAGATGAGCCCACTGCAGTCATCCCGTCCTCGTCATACTTGGGAGCTGTAACTGGACTGAGCAGAGGGTGCCTGTGGTGTTGTCATCTGTGTGAGCAGTGCCCCTGGGGTTGTGCGATGCTTTGGCCCTGCAACCATTCCCACGCTTGCTTAGCTCATCCTCCTTGGGCAGTCTGCTGCTGCTGCTGCTGCTGCTAAGTCGCTTCAGTCATGTCCGACTCTGTGCGACCCCATAGATGGCAGCCCACCAGGCTCCCCCGTCCCTGGGATTCTCCAGGCAAAAACACTGGAGTGGGTTGCCATTGCCTTCTCCAATGCATGAAAGTGAAAAGTGAAACTGAAGACGCTCAGTCGACTCTTAGCGACCCCATGGACTGCAGCCCACCGGGCTCCTCGGTCCATGGGATTTTCCAGGCAAGAGTACTGGAGTGGGTTGCCATTGCCTTCTCCGTGGGCAGAGTCTAGAGGATGACAAACCATACAAAGGCATGGGTTAGGCTTTAGGGATTGCCAGTTGTCCAGACCAGGCCTGGCTGACCAGAGCCCTCCCTCCCCGGGTTGCCTGCCTGTCCATGGGCTACGTCCCCTTTACCCAACCCCCTTTGTCACTGCAGACATGGAGGGGTCCTGCCAAATGGTTCTTCTCTGGAACTGTTCTCCTCCGTCTTCATGGACTCACTTGGACTTTCACTTTGCCTCTTCAGCAGATTCTGCTGCTGGGGCCCTGGCCTTCTCAGTGACCATAATCAATGCCAGAGAAGGTCTCTGTGCATATCCAGGCTGAACATCACTTCAGAGGGAAGACAGCGGAGCTGAGAGGCTAGATAAGGCTGGGATCCTGCTCTCCAGCACAGCCCTCATAATACAAAGAAGAGGTGATCCAAAAAGGGTGGCCAAAAGCCTGCATATTTACAGAGAGCTTTGGCCTAATTCTTAGCTCTTTTATTACAAATCATGAACTTTCTACTAAAACTGAGCTATCAATTAAAGCACACTTGAAGTAGCATCCTATACCTAAAAAATTCAGCCAAAAAATAGTGGTAAGACCCATTGCTGATGAAATTATGGTGAAATTAATTTGTTTATATACTTAGAAGCATTGTACATTTATATAATCCTTCAGAAAAGCAATTTTGCAAAACAATTTAAGAACCATTAAGATACTCATAACCTTTAATGCATTATTGATAAAAACAAAACTCTAAATGCCCAAAGATGCTGACTGAAGCATTGTCTGTCACATCAAATAACTAAAAACAAACTACTCAACAATAAAACATATTCTTTTAAATTATACCATATCGACAAAATGGAATGTTATGACCTCTTGCAAAGACTGAGAATTAAGTAAAAGCAAAATGTTTTCATCAACTAGAATTATATTCAGCTGTAACAGACGGTCTAAACCACAGTGACTCAAATACAGTTTATTTTTCTCATAAACTGAGAAATCCAGTTTCAGTGTTGCTTCAAAGCCAACATCTCTGTTGAGTCCCCTGAGCTTTTCTTCTTGGTCACAAAATGGCTGTCAGAGCTCTAGCCATTGTGTCTTTGACCAATGTAAGAAGAAGGGGTAAGGGAATTCCGTTTTATGATGAAAGCAAGAACGTTCCCAGAACTCCCAACAGGAATTTCCTATGTCTCTTTGGCCAAATTTGGTTCACAGGTCACCCCCCAACTGTAAAGGAAAATGAGGAACAGGATGATCACAGTTGGTTACCAAACTTGATTCATCACCTGGGACCAGGCACATTGCCATTTAGAGGCAAGATCAGGGTTTTATTAACAAGAAAGAAGGGGGAAGTGAGTATTTAGGAACAAAGTGACAGTGTCTTCCTCAAAATCAAATAATATGAACGTTTTCATGACAGTTGTGTAAAACTATGTGTGTATTTGAGCAAGAGTTGTCGGGAAGAAAGATGTAAAAGGAAAAGGATATTCGTGTATAGGATTATGCATGTTATCCCTAAATTTTCTGTCAATAAAGCTCTTCTAAAAAAGAAGCAGTGCTTTGGTGTAGTCAAAACACAAAGAAAATGACTCCCAAAATGCAGTGGCCTTATTTATATATGCTCACCCTTCACCAAAAATTGGCTTCAGCCAATGATGATTCCTCATCAGGTGGATATTCTTTTCAAACTGAAAATGACCTATTACATGAGTAATCACATTTGCCTTCCAGATCTTCTGTTTGCAGTTGTACTCTATTATCCTCAAACCCTCCATTTGCAAATGTCCTGTTCTCTTTGAGCAAGTTGGTGATCAGACTCTTAGCATCTGTCTTGTTCTTGCATGTCAGAAGTATGTATGTGAGGCTACAGATTGGATTTACTGAAGGTGAAGCAAGTTTGGGGGAGTGTTGCAGGCAGAAGCCTGCTGCTGATCTCTGGCCAAGGGTTTTAAAGGGAAATTCCTGCTTTGGTTGAGGGTTTGGCTAAGTGGTCTCTAGGATTTCTTCCAACTCAGAGTCCTCATTTGTCGGAGCTGAAGTTGCTGTTACTTGTCTAAATAGAAATTCCAGATGGTTAATCTCCCTCAAGTATCTAAGGATGGTTATAAAAATCAATTTGACAATTTCTAGTCTTATTAAAAATTTTGAGACATAGTTTGCCAATTCTATGGGCAAACAGAAGCAGTTCAGGGGCTCAGGATATGACCTAATAAATATGAAGCAGAACTAGGGGGAAACACACAGTGAGGCCGTTGAGGAAGCTTGCCTCTGTGCCTGACTCCTCACTCCTGACAATTGCTCCGTGTTCTCCTGTGGTGGTCCCCTTGGGCTCCCCCTCCCTGCAGCCCTCCACTAGGGGGGATCCCAGCCATCTATTTTATGTGCTTTCTATTTCCCATACCCAGCAAAACTTCCTATTTCCTATCCCTTCAGGATCTTTCTTCTTCACGACCCCTCGTGGACGTGATAACAATGAGTTCTCCACTTCAGGTGCCCTACACGCGTTCACAAGTGAACTGTCTTCCAGAGATGTGACGGTCTCAGATTCACTCTGCCCACAGATAAAACAAAGAGGTGGGAGCAAGCATTAACAGTTCTTTACCATCTGACCTCCCAGCCTTCCTAGTCCTGAACCTCTGACAGCTATCTGCCATCCAACCTGGCTCTATTGCAGGCTTTTAAAAATAAAGGCTGTCACCTATATCCATTTCATTTCTTTGGTTCACAGAACATTTAACTTTTGAAACACCGTGTTTGTTGAAAATTTGTGAGGTTTCACATCCAGATTTCAGGCAGCTGTTGAGGAATCAGATCTGGCAACCCTGGCCAGCATTTCTCCTGGCTCAGCTCTCCATAGAGTTGAGTAGAGGCTGCCTTTCTTAGACAGGATAAAGCTCTCTAGGGCACAGTCTCCACCATTTCCCACAAAGGCTGGGGAATTTATCTATTACCTTCCTGCTTCCCTCATTTTCCTGACCTTCCTGGCTCTAGAAGTCATTTGAGTTTGTAACCCTGCTTTAAAGACTGCAGACAGTGCTCACTCTGAATGGTTATGCAGGACCCTAAACATGACTGAGTAAACTGAAATCATGCAGTTAGTAATCAATAGGAAGATGAACATTGTTCCATATGCTAAAAATGTTTGTCAAAACATTGAAAACCCTCTTACTGCCAGTTATAAGGAGGAAAATGAAAACATTGTAAAACTAATATTTCTTTAGTAGAATATAATTTAAACATTAGAAATATTGAGAATTAAAGTGTTTTTATTTCTTTGTGAAAAACATCAGAAGTAGTTTAAACTGTGCTAGACTTCTGTGTAATGTGCAATATGGAGCAAGCATCTTCTGTACCTTGGCAAATTGTCATATTCCTTTCAAAATATGCGTCAGCCTCCAACATTTTGTCCTTTGTGCTTTCAATGTCATAAAGTATATCTGAGAGGTTTTTAATGAGATGCTTTTGCCGGTGTCACTTCTGTCAGGGCATCCTCATCCTCTCCTTCATTTATTCGGTACATTCTCCTGACTGCAGGTCTGGAGTCCCTCCGGTGTTTCAGTGTCCGTATTCTCACAGTTATTATTTCTGTAACTCCCCTTACGTTCAGTTGGAATTTCATTTACCACATTATCACTTTTATTTCTCTATTTGTTGGCCAGTTCCCTCTTTCCAGTATCCATTTTAGTAAAAACATCACATGGTTTTACCACTGAGCGATAAGGAGGCAACAAAACGACACACTCCGCTGTCTGTGCAAACTGACATGACTAGTCACAGACCCTGATGCAGATCTGTCATTTCTGTAAGTGGTTTGTGGACTGAAGGCTCTAAGTGAAGTTTGTATCTGTACCATCACTCATGGTTAATATACTGCAGGAGCTGAAATTGGAAACGTGTAGTTGAGAAACTGGTGTTACTTAATGAAATCATGGAGATGGAAATTCATGCATATTGGAATCATACAAAGTGAGGACTGTCTGAAATGTCTTTTGCATTTGTGACACAACTTAGGAAAGCTTTATAAGAATTAAGATTTAGATTGGACTTTAGAGGTCACCCAGGCCATCTGACTTCCAAAGGAAGGGTCTCCTTCTATAGTATCCTACCTTGTGACCATTTCCAGAGCCCTTGAGAGAACAAATCATTATCAATTGCTTAAATAACGCTTATTACATCTTCCCCAGTGGCTCAGAGCTAAAGAGTCCTTGGGTCAGGATGATCCCCTGAGGAAGGAAATGGCAACCCACACCAGTATCCTTGCTTGGGAAATCAAGCAAGGTGGATTACACCTACAATTGGGGTGTAATTAGTGGGCTACAGTCCATGGGGTCGAAAAGTCGTTCAGGACTTAGCCACTAAACACACAAAAAAGTGCAACCAGTTTTTGGCAAAAACTTGTTAAATACAACATTCTGACCACCAGGTGGAGGGCTTAGCTCCCTGTCTTGCCACCCCTCCCCCTGCCCCCTTCCCCAACCCAGGCTTTGGTGCTAAGGACCAGAGCTTTCACCACAAAGGTGAAAGCTTTTTTTTGTGATGGTGAACAAAAAAAGGAATTGGAACCCTGAGTCCATATGGTGAGCTTTCTCTGTGGAATCCTTCCTTATCCCAGAAATCAGGTACAGGCAGAGGGACACAGGAAGGCCTAGAGTGAGATCAGGCTAGTTCATGTGACTCATCTCTTGACCCGTTGTCTCCAGGATGCTATTTTTTTTTTTCCCCTTGATCTTTTGAGCTATAATTTTGTTACTAGCTTGAGTGATGAGGATGCCATTTATTCAGTTTTGGTGAACACTTAATCTAAGCAGAAGAACTTTTCATCACTCCAAGTGGCCCAAAACACTTGGATTAAGATTTTGTTATGAATTCCATGGCCCTAAATCCCCAGGTGGGATTCTATGGATAGCCCTCAGATGCAGAAAGTTGTCCCATGGGAACCTAGCTGGGGGACATGATTGTAACAGCTGTTAAGGTTCCAAAATCCTGGATTTCATCTGTCTTGTGGAAAATTGCCTTGATGCAGCGTGTACCTCCTAGTACACTACCAGGCAAGCTATCCCAGAGGTCACACAACAGAATGGCTCACAGATCAAATTAAAATGCTCAAATCATACAGGTTATTAAGTAAATTTAAAATACACAGGGGGAATCAAGTGGTCATAGCACAATATATGATGTAAATGGGTTGGAAGGACCTGAATGGCACCTGAATCCTAGGGTGTGCAAAATTCATCTGTTCTTTCTCTCTTTCTCACAGTCTTTCTCTCTCCTACACACATTAGCCTTCACCACTGATGCTTTGGTTTGTGAAAACTGCCACTGAGGTTAGAGCAAAGGGCAAAAAATACCTAGAGCTAGTGATACATACCATCAGAGAAACACAGGAATGGGGACAAGTATGCCCTTTTTGTTAATTAGGTCCTTAACTAGCTTACTGAAGATCCATAAGTTTTATTTGTAGTTCATGGAAAGAGAATGCAGAGGCCATGATGGCTGACACCAGTGGTTGACCAAATGAAGGCCTTATGAACATTGAGTTTGTGTATTTTGTATCCTGAGTGTTTGGAATTTTTTTGTTAGTACTTCATATGTATGTTTATTACTTCATGAATATTAGGATTTTCCTGGCTTATTCATTCTTCTCTATCTACATTTAACAAACTCATGCTCTTCTTACACCTATGTTTACTTGGCACATCTTACAAGTTTCACCCATCCTATTTGGTTTTTTTCTTCTACAGCATAGCTTTGTCTTCTCAGCAAAGCAACAAACGCACATTATAAGTCACTCTCAGAATATTCAGTTCTTCCATTCTAACATATCATACAGATGTGTTATTATAGTTCATCATTATTATAGTAAACAGTATGGAAATAGCATCTTTTAAACAATTCACCCATATCAACATGAGTCCATTGAGTCCAGTCTTTTCAGAAGCTCCAGAGCTGTGACTCGCTATTGGCTTCTCCAGACCATGAAGCTACATGAAGCTCTGTACATCCAGACATCCCATCTTTTCATCTGCTCTATTGTCTTTGCAGTGTCAGGGTTCCTCTTTTGGTGTTGCATTCTTATTTGGTGATTTATCTTTTGTGCTTCCTTAGCAGAAGCATTGTTTGTGATGTTTGTGTAATTAACCACCTATTAAAGTTGATTTCATCACGTCCTCTGACAGGTCCAGAAGACCATTATCTTCTGAGTGCATTGAGAAGTAGTCTAAAAAAGAGCACAATACAGTCTGACCACAAATATCATTAATTTTTAGATAAGGCAACCCTTTCATTATGAAAAAATATACAGAAAAAACAAGACTGAAAATTTTATTTCTGATATAGTATGTTTTGTGAGGTACTAGTCTTATTTTATCGGAGAAGGCAATGGAACCCCACTCCAGTACTCTTGCCTAGAAAATCCCATGGACAGAGGAGCCTGGTAGGCTGCAGTCCATGGGGTCGCTAGGAGTCGGACTCGACTGAATGACTTCACTTTCACTTTTCACTTTCCTGCATCGGAGAAGGAAATGGCAACCCACTCCAGTGTTCTTGCCTGGAGAATCTCAGGGACGGGGGAGCCTGGTGGGCTGCTGTTTCTGGGGTCGCACAGAGTCGGACACGACTGAAGCGACTTAGCAGCAGCAGCAGAAGTCTTATTTTATAAATATTTATATACGTACAAAAAGATATTGAGTATTGAACCTATACAGTTAACTGTATCGCAAAAATTAGTTTAAAAAACTACTCTTCTAAGTGGATCAATCAATATCTGACATCTTTTATGAAGAGTCATTATTGTTTGAGTTTTCTTGACAGCTTATCAGAAGAGCCTTTATAGAAAGTTTTCTGAAAACTGGGGGATCAGTTAGGACAAGTCTCCAAGTGAAAATGTGTTCAGTGTTCAGCTGAGAGATCAAGATAGCTTAAGAAGTAATTCACAATGAAACATTAAGCACAATCAAGTTCATTATTTCAGTCCTAGGTAATTAGTTCTTATTTTGTGATCTTGGGTTAAACTCTACTTCATAACTAAAAGAATCCTGAAAATTCCAATTCCGTCCTTGGGTAGAATCTGGTAGGTGTCAGATACCATCTGTTTTTGAGATTCTTTGATGTTATTTCAGAGTTTGTAGCAAGGGCCTTTGGATGAGTGTAAAGGAAAAAAGGGAACCATCTGTTGATGACAAGACAGTTTAGGCCTGGTTACTTTAGTACATTAATCAACATTATCAATATGGAGAAGGATAGAATGTTCTATTTAGGTGTGATGCTATGAGTAGTGAAGACATTGACTCACCTCCAGGGCTTTCTGATTTATCCCATGACATGTGTGCTATGGGGCTTCCCTGGTGGCTCAGATGGTAAAGAATCTACCTGCAGTGCAGAAGACCTGGGTTTGATCCCTGGGTTGGGAAGATCCCCTGGAGGAGGGCATGGCAACCCATTTCAGTATTCTCACCTGGAGAATTCCCATGGACAGAGGAGCTTGGTGGGTTACAGTCCCTGGGGTCACAAAGACTCAGACACGACTGAGCAACTAATAGCCTACGAGGTTCCTCTCCAGGCAAGAATATTGGAGTGGGTAGGTGAGTTGGATACGACTGAAGTGACTTAGCAGCAGCAGCAGCAGTCTTTCCCTTTTCCAGGGGATCTTCCTGACCCACGGATCAAACCTAGATCTCCCACACTGCTGGAGGATTCTTTACCATCTGAGCCACCAGGGAAGCCATGTGTATGCTCTACTTGCCACCAAAGGACAAGGGCATTTGTCCCTGGGGACAAAGTCAGTTTGTTGGCAATTTGGTGTGTCTTTGTTTTGTGCACATTGCACATCCCAGGCTTTACACCATGTGGTCCCTCCACTCCACTTGTAACCCTATTGTTAGCATATTAATGAGACTCAACCTTACCCCCTTTGCATCTCTTTGTTTTTAAATGAGTGGATCAAATATGTGATCTGAACCTTTTAATTTGTTCTGGGAGCCTCTCTGTTTTGTGACCTCTAGAATAGTTTGTCTGATAATATGTACTTTATACTTCCATTGCATCATCAAAACAATTTCCCATATGATACCCATCAGTCACTCCATCTTTCAACCTCTCTCTACACTCCCAATTTACAGAATGCTATGAAATATGTGTTTTTACCTCCATGTGACTGATGGGAAACCGAGACAGGCTGGAATATCAGTCCTGTAACTATGGTCCTCCGACCACACTCTTTTCGCCACACCCCAGCGGTCACCGTGGCCATGTCAGTCAGCCTTGACTCCTGCTTGGCCATCCCAGAAACTTCATAAGAAGCCTGTTATAGTCTAAAAAATTCTTCACTCTGAGTGGAAAACTGCTTCTCTATTACTTTTCCCTGTTAATCCTATTTCTGTCCTTAAAGGAATGCCCAGAAACACTTCAGATACTTAAAGTTAATATCTTCCTCTCACCCCACTCCAGACTACAGTCCCCCAGCCACATCTGCTGTCTCTCATCTAACAGTGATGCTCAGGTGACTCTTGGTCATCTTTGGTTTATGAGAAAACTTGATGCCCAACTCTGAGCAGAATGTTCTAGGTGAGACTGGATAAGCATAGGACACACAGTCAAACAACTATATCTCTGGGAAAAAAATTGTCCTTTCGGGCATGTATGTCAGTTTGGGGGCAACTATACCATGTTGTTGGTCTTCACTGGGGTCAACTAATCTTAGCTCAAATTCCCAGCTTGTTTAAAAAAATACTAATCTATGAGATACAATTAGGGTGCATTAAAAAAGTGTTCAGTGCTCGAAGTATGTGGAATTTTAATTCAAAGTAAGACCAATTTCTTTACTTGTAAATCCTCAGAGAGGCATTATGACATAGGAGCTAAGAGTGGTTTAAATCCCAGTTCTGTTAGCTGTGCGACCTTGATCAAGTTACTTCACTCTGTCCTTCAGCTTCCCCACAAAGAGACCAGAACAATAAAAATAGTACCTACCACGGAGTATTAAATGAATGAATATACCTGAAGCCCTACAACAATGTCCAGCACATAACAAGTGTTAGAAAAGTATAATTACTATCATGCAATGTACACTATGAATCTTCTGATAGAAAATTCTGTGGAAGAAGGTTGGACAGTGCTTCCCTCTGTTTTTATCATGTTGAAATATAATCAAGATTTTCCCCATTCTTTGTTCACGCAATTGAAATCTGGTCTTAAATACAGGACTTTATAATCTGTTTAGTTGCTAAATCATGTCTGACTCTTTTTGTGACCGCATGGACTGTAGCCCACCAGGCTCCTCTGTCCATGGGATTTCCCAGGCAAGAATACTGGAGTGGATTGCCACTTCCTTCTTCAGAGGCTCTTTCTGACACAGGGCTTGAACCACATCTCCTCCATTGGCAGGCAGATTCTTATATTTTACATGATTTTTAGAACATTATTCCAGTCTTTCTACAGCCTTCGAACGTTGATTATATCATGAGTTCTATCAATATTAACTAGTACTTGAAATCATGGGAAATAAAACAGAAGTTTCCCAGAGTGACTTACCCTCTGCCTCAGCCCAGACCCTTCTCTTTCTAGGACCCAGAAGCAGTAATTCGATTTATGTTAAGCAGGGACCTTGTGGTCCCAGAATCCCCTACTTCTCCTTCTCTGGTCATCTCTAGTTGGAAATGTGTGTGTGTGGCAGTGGTGGGGCTGGGGGGACATGAAGTCTTCTTATCAATGGCCCTTTCATCACCAGCTGGAGAACATGTCAGGCCTGGATGTCCTGAGTAACGGCCTTCCTTTCTCAGGTTTATAATCCACTTGGGTTAGGATTTCCTAGGACAATGTGGTCCCACTGAGCTATTCAGGGCCAGTCAACAACTTGTTATTGTCAAGAGATTTTGCTCACTTACAGCCTTCTCTTTCATTTCAGTGTTTTATTTTTAATTACTTGGCCTGTGGAACCCCTGGTCCCACCTCTTTTCAGAATCCAGTTTACCTACAGTTGCCATTCTTGGCCATTTTCTGACAGTGTTAGAAGAGAAGAAGCTCTTGAATTCCAGTTGGTAACTGATCCCTTTACTCCCAGCAACGTTGCCTTCTGTCCTTTTAAAGCAGCCTACCCAAGTTTACTGAAAATTAACTTGTCTATGGAATTGATGCCCCTGTTGAAAATATTGAGAGGATGATACCAGCTCAGATAGTGGTGTTTCCTCATGGTTTTAAGTCAACTCCCCACTCCCAACTGGAAAAAATTAAGGTCCCTTTAGTGTGGAATTGCTCACCACAAAGAAAGCTGGTGCCAGTCATGTGTATCATGCATGAGAAGCATTTCCAGAGGAGGAGATGCCAAGACCACTGCTTTTTCATTTCATTCAGATTACTGTCCATTTAATTATTGATCAACTTAGATGGCAGAGTGGTTGGCAAGGCTTCCCCAGGTCTCCGAGACTAGTCTCAGCAGCTGTGGTGGGATGTACAGGACATCAAGAAGAATTTCCATCAAGCCGTCTCCTTGGGGCAACAGGGTACCAGGGCCAAGAGGAGGGCCAGGATGCCCTTTCTTCCTCTGATACTACATGGAGTCTCTGAGCTAAGATCTTGGGGCTGATTTTATTTCCTAAGTCAGAGATGAGTTCATGTAAATATAGCAATAAGTGAAGCCTATGTTTTATTGAGCATTTATTATGAGGCCAGATAAGTGCCAAATGTTTAAATGTTTGCCTCATTTAGTCCTCCCAATAACTCTTTAAGATATAAAGTATTATAAAATTATTCCCAAATTTGATAGATTAGAAAGCTGTGAGTAATTTATCCAATATATCACAGTTTGGACCAGTTATACATGTAAGAAAACAGGGAGACTTGAACAAAAGGTAGACATTTATTTATTTTTTGGTGCTCTAAAATCACTGAGGATGTTGGCTGCAGCCATGAAATTAGAAGTTGCTTGCTCCTTGGAAGAAAAGTTATGACAGACCTAGAGAGCATATTAAAAAGCAGAGACATCACTTTGCTGACAAAGTTCCATATAGTCAAAGCTATGGTTTTTCCAGTAGTCATGTACAAATGTGAGAGTTGGACCATAAAGAAGGCTGAGCACCAAAGAATTGATGCTTTCAAACTGTGTTGCTGAAGAAGACTCTTGAGAGTCCCTTTGACAGCAAAGAGATCAAACCAGTCAATCCTAAAGGAAATCAATCATGAATATTATTGGAAGGCCTGATGCTCCAATACTTTGGCCACCTGATGCAAAGTGTCGACTCACTAGAAAAGAACATGATGCTGGGAAAGATTAAGGGCAGGAGGAGAAGGGGGTGACAGAGGATAAGATGGTTGTATGATATCACCAACTTAATGGACATGAGTTTGAGCAAACTCTGGGAGACAGTGAAGGACAGGGAAGCCTGGCATGCTGCAGTCAATGGGGTCGCAAAGAGTTGGACATGACTTAGTGACTGAACAGCAATGTAAGTCCTTTAACAGATACCTGCTTTGCAAAGATTTTTCTCTCAGCCTGTGGCGTGTCTTTTTATTCTCTTAACAGTGTCTTTTAAAGGGCAGACATTTTTAATTCTGATGAAATCCAGCTTAACAATTTGCAGAAATACAGTCTCCTAACTAATTTTAAAAGGAGGTATTTCACACATATAAAGTCCTTATTATGACCATCTGACAAACTAATGTATGGCATCCATTTTATATGTAGAGAATGACAAGGACATCGACCAACTACTGTTTTTGGATTCTCCAGAAGTCACACAATAAGCAAGTCATTGAGATCAAATGTTCTTTAATGTATGAAGAGATTTAGACACTAAGAAAGTTTTTTGAAATATTTAGTGTGTATGTTATAAGCTTACTTGATCTCAGAAATGTGTAATTAGCAAAATGCAACACCAAGCAAGAATAAATCTTACTAAGGCAATAGTAACAAGGCAAGTTGAGTCACTTAGAAAGGGAACTAAAAAAAAAGGAAACACACCCTTGACTAAATGACTAAATTTGTTCACATGGGCCATGTTAGTCACACTAACTACTGGATAATTCATTCTGTGTGAATTCATCCTGCAGAACTAAAAGAATTTGGATCCTGAAGTAGCAACAACCAAACAAAACTATTACTCTTTGTATTTTGTTTACTTATTTTTGAACAAAGCCAATAATTATTAACAGTCCTTTGGAAAATTGGTTTTGTGGAAGAAAACTTTTGGTTTTCATTTTCTATGTTTTAGAATTATGTGAATTTTAACCACAAGTATGTTTTTCCTTTGTTACTAAAAAAAGAAAGAGAGGGAGAAAAAAATCTTTTAGAAGTCAGCAATTGTAAAAACATTATTAACCTCTGAAAGGTTGAGACCGAGGCACATACTCTGATTAGGGTCATTTTTCATCAGTTCATTCCTTGTAAATTAACAGGTGAGGCCCAGCCCAGGGACCATGTGCCAAGTTCTCTGTTTCACTAATGCCCCTTCTCCATGCTTCTGTAGGCTTAAACCAAAGTAAGTACCATGTACAGAGCAGTTACTAGGTACCAGAAAAGCTCCTAAGCATTTCACAAGTATTACCTCATCAAATCCTTGCAACAGCCCTCTGAGGTAGTTACTATTATAAACTCTATTTTATAGATGACAAAACTGTGGCACAAAGAGGTTAAGTGACTCGCTCAAGGTTGCACAGCTATAAAGTGGTAGAGACAGGAATTAGACCTCAAGCAATGTGGTTCCACAGCCTCTGGTTGTTGTGGTTCAGTGGCTCAGTCATGTGTGTCGAACTCTTTTATGACCTCATGGACAGTAGCATACCTGGTTCCTCTGTCTATGGAGTTCTCCAGGCAAGAATACTAGAGTGGGTTGCCATTTCCTTCTCCAGGGGATCTTCTCAGACCAAAGATCAAACCCGTGTCTCCAGCATTGGCACTTTACCACTGAGCCAATGGGCAGCTATGGTATTTGCCACTAAAGCCAGACAGACCAGGCTGCCCGTGATGCAAGGCTAAATTGGGATTTGGGGACGGGCCAGGAGACCCTGGGCCTACTCAGTATGGATTCCTTCTACCAGTTCTGCAGCCAGAGCGGGCTCAGTACAGACTCAGCATGGGGCCCAAAACAAGGAAATGTTCCACAGAGATGAAGGGAGAGTCCTCCCCTCCATTGTGTTTCATACTTTGTCATTCAACCTTATCTCCTTCCTTCCTAACTTCAGAATTCCTTCTGCCTTGGAGGGGCAGAAGTATGCTGGATAAGCAAGAATTTATGCTGACAGTTTTTATTTTAGAATCCAGTGTGGCTTCACGGGGAAGGGAAACCTGGGAAAATATTTGTTTGGGTTGATAAGTGCCTTTTACTTATTCACGAGGCAACTCTGAGCTCTCAGGACACAGAAAGCAGCTATTGAAAGCTTTATCCAAAGATAAAATTCTTTATAACCCTGTTGGTCTTCATCCAAACTCTGCACCCTTTTGTTCAAATAGAGGAGAGCAAAAGCAGTGGCAAAGAGAAAAGAATTTCAACTATTTGAGACCCACCCCTGTTTTTGTATCTCATACAGAGGTGGAGAAACTATCCCACAGGGAAGCGAAGCAGAGGAATTTGAGATAGAAGCCTGGGACAATGAATGAATGTGCTCATTCAGAGAACCAGAGAAAGGATGTGTGCCCATTCCCCACTCTGCTAGTGCCCGCCACTGTCGCCCTGCCTCTCTGATCTGATACTGACTCACCTCCCTTACCTCCCCCGAGCCCAGCCTCAGCATGCCAAGGCAAATTTCTGAGGTGCTGGGGGCAGGGAGGCAGGCTAATGGAATAGAGTGAGGCATCAATGGCCCTACCCCACGCCCCCATGATTCCATGACACCCTTGCCTGTATCCTTCAAGCACCAGTGCACACTGCTCCTTATCTACCCTTTACCCTACAGGTGGGGGAGACCAACTGCCTCCCTAATTCACAAGCCATGGTTGCACTTGTGGCTATAACAAGAGTGGGAAAGGGAGGAAAACCATAGCTTAGCCATAATCTTACTTTCACATCAGGGAAGTACACAATTCATATATTTTTTAAAAATCCTTTTTATAAATGCATACATTTATAAAACTTTATATTATTAGATCACATTTAAGATGGCCAGGTGTCCTGATTTTGCTCACTCTTGGTGACATGTCAAAGGTGTATGGCTGTCCAACTCTGTGACCGCCTCCATGGACTGTAGCCCACCAGACTCCTCTATCCTTGGAATTTTCCTGGCAAGAATACTGGAGTAGGTTGCCATGTCCTTCTCCAGAGGATATTCCTGACCCAGGAATCAAACCTGAGTCTCCTGCATCTTCTGTTCATGAAATAAAGTAAACCACATTAAACCTTCATCCCAAAATATGTCAATCTCAAAAGAGTACACTTAAGTCTCAAGCAAATGTTTCCGGCATGTGATATAATGGCAGCTTTATTCCACCTCCATTTCCATCCTGGGGGCTTTTCACATCTTGCCCTGAGATGCTCATGTGGCTCTGAAATTCTCCCACCAGAAGAAATAATGACCATATATAGGGAATTTACATATGTCATACTTCTTATGACATAATTCTTATGATAACCCCCTGAGAAAGGTACTGATATTCACCCTATTTTATGAATGAGAACACTGAAGAATGAGTGTTTAAATAGCCTGCCCAAGGTCACACGAAGAAGTAGAATTTAGGATTTGAACCCAGAGCACATGCTCCTAGCCTTCATTCACCATGCAACATTACTGACAACAAATGAATCAGACTTACTCCTATATAATAAATCTCTGAAGGTAAACTTTCAGACACTGTGTTATGTGGTATGAGAAGATGCTTGGAAGCTGGGGAGGGAAGGGGACAATTTTTCGTGGTCATTGGTTGAGCCAATTGGCTTTTGTCTTCTAAGGAGATCTTTGTTATAAATGAGACTGACTCTAATTACTTAAAATGTTATGTATTTATATATTCATGTGAGGTGTGCATGTATTTGTGTGTATGTGTATGAATAAAAGTGGTGGCTTCACTGAATTACATAATTTTAAAATTTAAAAGCATCCTCATATTGAAAACATGGAAATTCAGGCTCAGAAAAGTTAAGAGATGTGCCTAAAACCATACATACAGGTGGTGACCTTCAGCTTAACAAAAATAGTTCTGGAACCACAATATGTTGGCCTGGTGTGTTTATATATGTGTTATTTATATATCTAGGTATTCATCTGGAGAGTCTACAAATAGAATGTAGAAGGGAAAAGACTCATTCATACTAGATTCATATTTGAGAAATCAGTTGTTTTAAAGCATTTTTCACCTTAAAGGATTTTCTTATTTATCCTAATGATACATCAAAACCTCTCTCTGGCTGTTGTAGGGAAGCTTTAACTCTCATAGCTTCATAGGCTGAATGCTGCTTTTCCTTCATGAGTTTATTTCAAAATAAACAAGCAGCCCTGACTGACCATATGTCAGTGGAGTTTTGACTGACATTCAAGCTGGTACCCAGAATCCACTGTTGATTATGCAGCTTTAGATTATAAACAGGGATGGGGACAGAAGGTATGTATGCAGTTGAATAAACACTTCTAACTTTCTTTGAGACACTGATGACTTTAGTTCTCAATACATGTACATGCTGAATAATTAGGCTTTCAAAAAGGAAGATGTTTCTAGAAACCACCAAAAAATTAGGGCAGCCTTTCAGCAGGAACAGTAGTTACCCTCCCACCACTCACTGTTTCTTTCCATCACTGAGATTTTAATCAAAACTAGAAAATATTTATTACATATGATTTCCCTGATTCTTCTTATATTTGAACAATAAAATGTGAATCTATAGTGCTTAACTTTTGGAGATAAAAATTTGCTATCAATTGCCTCTAATGTTCGAGACAGACCTTGCTCTGAAGTGAGAATTAAAATGGTTTGCCTGACGTTCCAAATTTTTTTAATTAAATGCTTATCTTTATTATGATTAAAAAAAATACAAAGGGACTTCTCTTGCGGTCCAGAATGAGCTTTCAGTGCAGAAGGTGTGGGTCTGATCTCTGGTGGGAGAACTAAGATCCCACATGTGATGTCACCAAAAGAAAAGAAATACAAAAAAGGAATACATGTTCACTGTAGACCTTTTAGAATGATCAGAGAAGTTTCTAGCAAAAAATAGAAAACATTGTTAATCGATTCCATGCTTGGTATATTTTTTCTGTATGTGTGGCTATTTTCCCCCACAAAATTGGTATCCCACTCTATTTGCAGTGGGTGTTTTTCTTACAATTGTAAGCATTTTCTAATATAATATATTCTTCTTCAAAAACAAAATTTAAGTGGTTGCATGGTATTTCAACATATGGAAGTGCCATAAGGTATGTAACTATTTTCTTATTGTCATACATGTGGTGTTTCACAATTTTTTCCATTGTAAATGATGCCATAATAGTATGTTTGTATATATTCTTTGATTATTTCCTTATTATATTCTAAATGTAAAATGATCAACGGGATTAGTATTTTTGAGATTCTTTTAGCATGTTTCCAATTTGCTCTCCAAAAATACTAGACCAATAAATGCTTCCATTGGCATTTCTTTAGCTGTTAATGAGTTTGATGCATTTCTGAGTTTACTGTTCATTTATACTTCTCTTAAACACTGTCCTTACCCAGTTTTTTTTTTACTGTGCTATTCATATTTTCCTTTTCTAGTTTTTAATTAGAGGATAATTCATCTCTTTATTTATATGTATTTATTTTATTTAGAAGAGTTTTTTTATTAATGGACATTTCCCATTCGTTGTTATAGTTGGTGTAAATATGTTTAAGTGCTTAAGGTTTAGTTGGACTATTACAGTTAATAGTTCTGTAGAATTTAAAAATGGGTATATATATATACATGTACACTCACATTACATATATAATATGTATATCTATATAACAGCTTTATTGAGATATAATTCACATGCCATACAATTCACCTAATTAAAGTGTACAATTTAATGTTTTTAGTATGTTCAGTTGTACAGCCATCACTACAATCAATTTTAGAGTATTTTATCATCCCCAAAAGGAACCCCATACTGTTAGCAGTCACTATCTATTTTTTCTTTTTCCCCAGTCCCTTCACTTACTTCACTTCAGTCGCTCAGTCGTGTCCAACTCTTGGCAACCCCATGAATCGCAGCACGCCAGGCCTCCCTGTCCATCACCAACTCCCGGAGTTCACTCAAAGTCACTTCCATCGAGTTGGTGATGCCATCCAGCCATCTCATCCTCTGTCGTCCCCTTCTCCTCCTGCCCCCAATCCCTCCCAGCATCAGAGTCTTTTCCAATGAGTCAACTCTTCACACGAGGTGGCCAAAGTATTGGAGTTTCAGCTTTAGCATCATTCCTTCCAAAGAACACCCAGGACTGATCTCCTTTAGAATGGACTGGTTGGATCTCCTTGCAGTCCAAGGGACTCTCAAGAGTCTTCTCCAACACCACAGTTCAAAAGCATCAATTCTTCGGCGCTCAGCTTTCATAACCACATTATGTTTATCCATTCATCAGTTGGTGGACATTTAAGTTGTTTTCATTTTTTGGCTATTATTAATAATGCTACTAGGAACATTCATGTACAAGCTTTTGCATGAACATGTGTTTTTGTTTCTCTTGAGTATATACCTAGAAATAGAATTGCTGGCTCTTACCATAACATTTGAGGAACTGCCAAATGGTTTTCTAAAGCTGCAGCACCATTTTACATTCCCACCAGCAATGTATGGATTCCAGTTTCTCCGCATCCTACTCAACACTTGATATTGTTTATCTTTTTGACATAGCCATCCTAGTGGGTGTGAAGTGGTATCTTACTGTAGTTTGGGTTTTCATTTCCTGATGAATAATGATGTTGACCATCTTTCCATGTGCTAATTGCTATTTAAATATCTTATTTGAGGAGATGTCTATTCAGATCAAATGAATGTATTTTGACAAATATCTCCCTTTCTTCCCTCCCTCTTCCTTCCCTTCCTTCCTTCTTTTCTTGCTCCTTCTCTATTACTTATTCTCAAATTTGTACTTTAAGAAGAGCTGAAAAATGCCTGTTTACCTCAACAGTTGGGCAAGCCCACTTCCAGCCTGAATACTGGTCCAGGCTTCATATTAATAGACGTTTCCAGTAAAGAGATCCTATTCTTGTCTCCACCCTTAAGATAAAGTTGTTACTCGGCATTTAAAAATTCATTAGTAAAACAGTTTTCAATGTGAAAGGGCTTTAAAAAAGTATCCAGTCTAACCACCCATGAGTTCCTTCTGTAATATACCCTACCAAGTCACTCACATAGCACATGACAGGGAATTTGGTACCTCCCAGGCAGTTCATTGTTTTGCTGGACAAACATCTTTGTTCCTGGTAAGTGTTTCATTATATGGAGCTGAAATCTACCTCTCTGAAGCTTCCACCATCTAGTTCTCCCTTTGAGTCATTATTAAATCCCTGAGCCCTACTCAGATACCTGAGAGCCTCTCCCCTGTTAACCCTCCTCTGAGGTTTCTCTTCTTCAAGGTAAATATCCTAAATCCTCCAACTATCCTCAAACACTGTGATTTGTTTATAGAGACTTTACCAACCTTCTCTGAAAAGTCCAATTCTTTTATTTCCCTGAAAGAGTGTGACTCTCAGCATGGGAGGGGTGAACTGACTAGGGGCAAGGAAGATGGAAATGTTCTAAATTCTATAGTTTATGTGCTCTTTTCCTGTTGTTCCTGTCATATTGAGCAGGCTGACTTTTGGTTGACTTTTATGTGAGTTTCATTGGCAACAAAAATACCTGTGTGTTTTTTTCCTACATGAACCTCTAATGAACTCCATCTCTGTGTTTCTGCATATCTTTGTAGGATTCAAATACATGTATATCTGTGGCGGATTCATTTCGATATTTGGCAAAACTAACACAATATTGTAAAGTTTAAAAATAAAATAAAATAAAAAGATTTTATTTTTACCCTGTTAAATGTCATTTTGCTGAATTTGGTTTCATCAAGTAAAGATAATTAATGATAATAATAATATTAAAAAGAATAATACATCAAAAGCTCTTATGGCCATTTTTCCACTTGAATCTCACAAATAACCCTATGAGGTAGACACAATTACTCTCATTTTATAGTTGAAGAATTTGTGACTTGGCTTGGGTAACTTGTTCAGAGTCACATCCATTTTTGCTGTATTTAAAGGCCAAGCTCTTGGGCAATTCATCATATTGTCTCCTATGCCTTGGGAACCCAGCACTCTCAGGCAGTGGAGTCACCGCTTTTCAGTGTTCTTACCTACAAATCTGTCAAGTGTGGCTTGTATAGCTCCTTCTAGCTCAGTTTTCAAACCACAGAGCTCTAAAGCTTCCACAGCTCCTTCAGGAGATGAAGGGCATCCTCCCCATTGTCATCTGACCCTTTCATCAGAGCAACTCTCCTTTCATCTGTATTGTATCCAGGACTTTCTCTTAACGATACATAAGATGAAAAATAATGCTGCCAAAAATAGAGTTGCAAAATACCCATGCTAAACCATTGATTAAAATTTTGAAAGGGATAGGAGAGAGTCACAGTAGGCTGCCAGGGATCCTGCCAGGTAGGCATCAGCCAGTCAGTCATAACCGGCTCCATCATCCCCACATCCAGTAGACATCCCCATCTTGTCCATGGGGATATGCTGAAAGTGTTTGTCAGTGACTTGCTGAATCCAGATGCAACAGGTCACCCTGATCCCACTGATCTAAGTCGTCCTGGCAAATCAAGCAATGATGTCAGGCTGGCTTCTTGTTAGTGAACCCATGTCATTGCTTCTGGCCAGTGTCTACTCTGAATGGAAAGAGTCTGTGCTGAAACTGTGATTAAGTATGGTGAATGCTACCCTTGCTGGTGGTCTTTGCTTCTTCTTCTAAGTCCGAATCATTCCTTTAGTAATTCATTTTAGTATTTTCTTCAACAACCATAACCACAGCAATGGCGACAGTAACAACTGCAAAACAACAATAATCAGTCATAGGTAGACTGGAGCATGTTCCAGACACTGGATTATCTCATCTGGTTTTCACACTAGCATGAGGTGGGTACTATTATTATCTCCATTTCCTGATGGGGAAACTGGTACTTCAAGAATTTATGCTATTTGCCCAAGATCACACAGCTCATTGATAATGACGCCAGAATTCAAACACAGGTCATCTGACTGCAGAGTGTGGGCTCTTTACCACCATATAATAACACCAGAGACTCAGTTAAAATCTACGTTTTGTCTCTCCTGACAATCAGCCCAATATTTCCCACCTTCAGAATTTCTACCCTTCTCTCCACCCCACCATTCTTTAAAAACATAGCCACACGGGCTCACCAGTCTCTCTCTGCTCGCTCTTCATACCCAGGGATGGTGTTCATGTGGGCCTGGAAGCTATACCCTGAGAAATGTGTGGTTCCCCACAGATTACTGTTCTAACTTTAAGTTAAACACATTCTCGGGCTCCTCCTCAAGGGGGTCACATTTACCTGTCATGGGAGAAAGGGCAGGGCTTTGTATTTGAGAAGTGGCCCAGTTACTAGCTCTCCTCAGTCTTTGTTCTCGCTTCCTGAAACCTGTCCCTCCATTCTTAGTGCTGTGACAATCCATATGCAGAATTCAGAAACACTTTCAGTTTCCCCCAAATAGTCCTTAACAGCTAAACAACAACAACGTAATAATGCTCTCCCCTCCAAAGTTGTTATTGGGTGATGTAGACTCTACTGAAGACTTTGTCGGAGAGAAGGAGTAAGGGATTTCCAACACATCCCTCACAAAGTAAACATCCAGATTAGGTGTTTCTGTTTTTCATGGTTCCTTCTGCTCTCACCAACAACAGGGCCTTTTGGTTATGCCCTCTCTTTCCCCTGAAGCTTCCGTGCCTTGCCTGCCTCAGCTCTCTTCTTTTCCCAAACTTCCTACCCAGGAACTTCAAAGATTATCTCTCTTATAAAAGGCATTTGAACTCTGAGCCTTAAAACTATGCCCAAACTAATTCATTTTGTTTATCCCACAAATACTTACTGAGCACCTACTCTGTGAAGCAGTTCTGTCTTGCTCTGGTGGAGGAGGCAGATGATAAACATGTAATCAATAGATAATTTCACCTAGTAAGAGTAACAAGTCCTTGAAGAAGATCAGATAGGGCAGTGGGAGAGAAAGAGTGGAGCCAGGAGCTGTCTGGGATCGGTGGGAGGGGACTCTGGGGAACCCAGTCTCTCCAGGAAGGGAAGCCTGAAGTAGGAACGTCCTGAGATGAGTGAGCTCAGAAGGGTGGAAGAACAGAAACAGGGGAGGGGCAGTGGCCGGATGCTTGGCTGAGCAAGTAGGTTAAAGTGAAGTCACTCAGTAACGTCCAACTCTTTGCGACCCCGTGGACTGCAGCCTACCAGGCTCCTCCACCCATAGGATTTTCCAGGCAAGAGTACTGGAGTGGGGTGCCGTTGCCTTCTCCAGAGCAAGTAGGAGAGAGAGTGAAAGGAGGTGAAGTTGGAGAGTAGGGCAGGGCAGGTCACAGGGAACCTTGTCAGCGAAACCCATCCTTGCACTGGTCCTGGACCTATCCGTCCACCTTAGACTGCAGCCTGGTGGCTTAGTGGGCACCCTGACAACTCAAGTGTACACTGGGTCTCACCTCCCCCATCCCCCCACCCCCCACCACCCCCACACCCAGTGATTCAAAACTGCCCCTCCCATAAAGAATAGTGAATAAAGATTCTTCACTCAGTAAGTCAAAGAGCTTCCTCTGGTTGTTCTAATGCACAACCAGAAGGGAGAACCACTGCTTCTGAGGCCAGCGCCTCAGAGTTTAATGTGCACGATCTGTTAACTTGCAAATTCAGATTTTTACCCATAGCAGCTCAACAGGGGAGGGCTGGAGCATCTGAATTTCTCCCAGGTGATTAGATACTCCCAGGTCCCTGGACCACTCTGCATAACCAGGCCCTAGAATAATGGTCCTCAAACTGTGGTCAATGGACCAGAAGTAACAGTATCACCTGGGAGCATGTGCAAAAATGACATTTCCAGGTGGCCCTACCCCAGACTTACTGAATCAGAGACAGTGGGGTGGGGCCCAGAGGTCTGCAGTTTAACAAGCTCTAGATGATTCTGATGCAAGCTAAAATTTGAGAGCTGTTGCCCTGGAACACCTAGGTTCTCTCAAAAACTCTGTATACAACTTGTCTAATGATGGGAAGATATTAAGAAGAGGTGGCAAGAATACACAGAAGAACTGTACAAAAAAGAGCTTCACGACCCAGATAATCATGATGGTGTGATCACTCACCTAAAGCCAGACATCCTGGAATGTGAAGTCAAGTGGGCCTTTGGAAGCATCACTATAAACAAAGCTAGTGGAGGTGATGGAATACCAGTTGAGCTATTTCAAATCCTGAAAGATGACGCTGTGAAAGTGCTGCACTCAATATGCCAGCAAATTTGGAAAACTCAGCAGTGGCCACAGGACTGGAAAAGGTCGGTTTTCATTCCAATCCCAAAGAAAGGCAATGCCAAAGAATGCTCAAACTACTGCACAATTGTACTCATTTCACACGCTAGTAAAGTGATGCTTAAAATTCTCCAAGCCAGGCTTCAGCAATATGTGAACCATGAACTTCCAGATGTTCAAGCTGGTTTTAGAAAGGCAGAGGAACCAGAGATCAAATTGCCAACATTCGCTGGATCATGGAAAAAGCAAGAGAGTTCCAGAAAAACATCTATTTCTGCTTTATTGACTATGCCAAAGCCTTTGACTGTGTGGATCACAATAAACTGTGGAAAATTCTGAAAGAGATGGGAATACCAGAGCACCTGACCTGTCTCTTGAAAAACCCATACGCAGGTCAGGAAGCAACAGTTAGAACTGGACATGGAACAACAGACTGGTTCCAAATAGGAAAGGGAATACGTCAAGGCTGTATATTGTCACCCTGCTTCTTTAACTTATATGCAGAGTACATCATGAGAAACGCTGGGCTGGAGGAAGCACAAGCTGGAATCAAGATTGCCGGGAGAAATATCAATAACCTCAGATATGCAGATGACACCACCCTTATGGCAGAAAGTGAAGAAGAACTAAAGAGCCTCTTGATGAAAGTGAAAGTGGAGAGTGAAAAAGTTGGCTTAAAGCTCAACATTCAGAAAACTAAGATGATGGCATCCAGTCCCATCACTTCATGGGAAATAGATGGGGAAACAGTGGAAACAGTGTCAGACTTTATTTTTTGGGGCTCCAAAATCACTGCAGATGGTGATTGCAGCCATGAAATTAAAAGACGCTTACTCCTTGGAAGGAAAGTTATGACCAACCTAGATAGCATATTGAAAAGCAGAGACATTACTTTGCCAACAAAGGTCCATTTAGTCAAGGCTATGGTTTTTCCAGTGGTCATATATGGATGTGAGAGTTGGACTGTAAGGAAAGCTGAGCACCAAACAATTGATGCTTTTGAATTGTGGTGTTGGATAAGACTCTTGAGAGTCCCTTGGACTGCAAGGAGATCCAACCAGTCCATCCTAAAGGAGGTCAGTCCTGGGTGTTCACTGGAAGGACTGATGTTGAAGTTGAAACTCCAATACTTTGGCCACCTCATGCAAAGAGTTGACTCATTGGAAAAGACCCTGATGCTGGGAAAGATTGAGGGCAGGAGGAGGAGGGGACGACAGAGGATGAGATGGTTGGATGGCATCACTGACTCGATGGACATGGGTTTGGGTGAACTCCGGGAGTTGGTGATGGACAGGGAGGCCTGGTGTGCTTCGATTTGTGGGATTGCAAAGAGTCGGACATGACTGAGCAACTGAACTGAACTGAGTGATGGGAAACTGGTTGAAGAGAAAGAAAAGCAATGAGCTGATGTAACTGGCCACCTGTAGAAGCAGGCAGGAGTCAAAGGCACTGTCTCTGAAAGGTGTAACCCTATTCAGTATTGTTCAGGCAATTGATACCTTGATGTAGTTCGGGTTTCTTATCCTGGGCTCTACGGCAGGTTAGCTGGCTAGCTCTGTGTTGCTGGAGGCTGTCTTGTGCATCAAGACAGCCTACTGTTTATGGCAGGCCAGGGACTGGGGTGCAGGAAATGGGACATCTGGGGCACACAGTTTAAGGAGGCACTTGCTTTCAGGGACCTGCAAGTACTGGTCCATCATTTGCATGACTCTGAGAGTAAGTGCCTCCTTAAATCGTGCATCCTAGGTGCTTCACTTGCCTCACCTCAGTCCTACTTGTTTTTGCAGCATCCTTACCCTCTTCTCATTAAAGGCCGGTAGCAACCTTCCATTCCCCACCTGCTATTTTTGACCATGAAAAATGTCTCCAGACACTGGGGGAGCACCATCGCCCCAGCTGAGAACCACTGATATAGCCGCAAGCACAAGGATTTGTTACAGACTAAGGTTCTAATCCACAGGTCGTCTGGCTGGAGGTTGGGTATAAAAAGTGCTTCTGCTCAGCAAGGAGTGACCTTATCAGGAGCAGACACTGAAAATACCCCAGAGATGCTCCCCCCAAGCGAGAGAGGGCTCGCCTTCCGTCTTGGCGCCAGTGGTAGTTCAGAATCCTTAAGCTACTGCTTGATAACTGAATACAAATCCTTGATATAGGAATAGCAATTGAAGTCAACCTTGGATGCGCGGGGTCAAGCTATGAAGTATGAAAGTTCACTGCGTGTCACAGGGCTGGGGTCTTGCAGCTGAGACGTGGGGCTTGGGGGACTCTGAGGACCTGGGTTCTAATTCAAGGGCCTGACATTTAATCTCTGAATCATGTACCTTCTCTGAATCTTCAATTATCTTCATCCATAAAAGAAAATAATGAAAATACCTACCTACAGAGCTCCCTTGAGGATTAAATTACATCTCATATTAGCTCACAGGAAAATAACTAGTATATTCTTTAATTCATGCAGCAAAGTTTCGCCCTAATGGAAGGTTTATGCCAGTTAAAAGAAGGGCCAATTATATGTATTTTTAATATTTAGTTATTCATTCATTTGGCTGCCTCAGGTCTTTGGTGCAGCATGCAGGATCTTTTGTTGCAGTGAGGGGCCAATTAGATGTTGTAAACGAATTTGTAAGTGTAGCAAGTCACCTGGGAAACGTGTACAAGACATGTTGGGAGACCTGTGTTGTAAAGACCACTTGCCTTCCTGTCAGCTGTGTGATCCTCGTCACTCTTGCCAGGTCTCAGTCCCTCACCAGCAAGATGAAGGGGTTGGAGCAGGTGGTCTTCAGAGTCCTCCTCCCTTCCACTGTGATTCCGTGCGTGGTGGCAGTAGACCAGGTGTCTTTGTCTGTTACACTACCTTTGGGCAATATCTTAGTCCCAGGATTCCCCCTGCATCCTTCTCTCTTCTCAGTGCCCACTTCCACCCTCCCACACACAGCCTCCTCCCAAATCACTCCCCAGAACGCAGTGAAAATGAGCCAATTTCCCGAGCTGCAGCACGCTTCTTTCCCAGCCAGAGTTCTGAGATTGATAATGATGAGACTGGCGTAGGCTTTGCTAGCTTTCCTCAAAGCCTTTCTCAAAGACTGACTAGCTCCCCTGCCTGATTCTGTACCACTTCCCAGTGACTCCTTTGGTCAATAACTTGAACCATCTCTAGTGCCAGGAGGGAGGAAAGCACTCACGCCCCTCCAGCCGGCTTCTCCCCAGGGTGTTCAGGGTAACAGGTGGTTACAGAGGAGGGTGATGGTCTGGAGTAGCTCCACCCCTGGACTCCCCCAAAGGACTCATCATGGGAAAAGAGGCAGACCTCAGGGAGCTCCCACCATGTGCCAGATACTCTGCCCTTTAATCCTCCTTGAGAGGTAATGGCATAATCACATACTGAATTAGATACAAAATCTTTGCATCCCAAATCCAGAGGGAGCCGGGTACAGCGCAGTGACTTCATCAAGCTGGTTACTTGAACTTATCTTTCCTGGGCTGTGGGCTGTGGACTCACCCAACAGTGCTGTACCCTGGATCATGCCTAGTTCTCCATCCTCCTTCCCATGTAGACAGAAATAAACACAGGGATGAGCCTCCCGTGTAACATGACTTCATCGTACATAATTGTCAGAATGAAAACCTCCCGGTTGCATATTTGCACAATGCCAGTGATTACGGTGATTAAATCAATCAAGCCCAATTTCATAATCATCAAATGTATAATTTCCCATCTCGACAGGGCCCCAGCACATGGCATCCCAGCTGTCTGATACAGGAATCAAAAACACAGTATTAAACAAAACATTTGGGGCTAGAGTTAGGTAATTTGGTAAACTTAATGCCATATTAATAAGGGTGATAAGACAATAAAACTCCATGCAGATTTTGTATAATGACAATTAAATATCTGGTTTGTGATTTCCCCAGTGGTGACTTACTTCTGTAGCTCAAGTGTGAAAAACATTCCCACTCCCCCAAGAAATTGCCCCTCTGAGTGCTTTATTCCCAGAAAGAATCATTCAGTCAATCATATGTATACTTTAATTATATTATTATTGCTGCCATTATATAAGGAGCTTTGTAAGATGCCTTAGCGTGGGTTGTGCAGAAAGCTTGATGGCAATCTGTCCATCTGACTTTTACGTGCTGATTGATGCCTCAGGGGTCCCAGGCTAAGATCTTGAGCATCAAGATCTCTTTAAAGCACAGAGAACTTGAGATGGGAAGCATGACTTCACAGGCTCTATTTCTTCTCCATAGCTAGAGAGAAGAAATTGTACCAGAGCCAAGGGAGAAAAAGAAAGATTATATACTGCTTATTGTGCCTTTCACCTAATCCCATTCTGTTTCTCTACATGAGGCAATCATTTTCTTCATGCTGCAGTTGATCGTGTAAAAGTTTCCAAGTACTCAGTTTATTCAGTTGTGACAATCAGAGATCCTACAAATTTCTAGAGTTTGAAACTCTTGCAAGACAAAGGAAAATTAATTTATCCAGAATTGTGATGAGTGATTTTGAAGGTTACTGATTAGAGTAGGGAAGGGGCATATGGAGGAAGGGGTTTGGGCAGTGGCCATCAAAGTTTAACTTCTAGACCTCGGTAGAAGTTACAGTGGTATCTGCCTTATACTAATTCATTAGCTATATATTTGTTTTGCATATTTTTCTTTATGTTTTATTTTACAATAAAGCAGTCTTGAAAAATCACTGATCTGCAGATAATTTGTAAAAGCATTCCCTGTCTTAACTGGACTGAATGACCTAAAGATTTCTCCTTCCAAGGTAGGCAGAATGATGGTTCCCCCAAAGATGTTCATGTCTGAACACACAAAACCTTCCGGCCTCCTCTACTGAGGTCTCCAGAGCCAACCAAGGAAGGGGTTAAATGTTGGAGGACTAGATATTCCTGCCCCAGTGGAATTTGGAGCTCAAATTCTCTCCCACCTGGCCTCAAACAGAACAGAGGTATTATGAACCATTCTTCCATTTCCAGACCACTGAATCCTAAAACATCAAGCAAATGCAGCTATTGACTTTTCTAATATTGCTCTTGAAAATTAACGGATGTACTTCATTATCTAAATTGTGAGGTTTTCATAGAACTAATGTGGCCAGAATTGTCACGTTTTTACATCCACCCATGGACAATCTCCTGTTTTAGCTCTAGGTTACCCTTTCTCAAATGCTATTCTTTAAGTAGTCTCAAAACTTAGCACAGTAAGCAAACATGAAGTCTCTTTTCTCTCACCTCTCTCAGGCAATGTATAATACCATGAAAACCAAATAAAAAGATGGACTATGAAAGAAAACTATGCTTTCTTGAGATCAACTGCCTCCTTTAACAATTAACGATGTCTCTTGGCATGTTGACTAGATTAATTAATTAGAGATTGCAGAGTCCTTTAAAAACCACAACTCTGTATCTGTCATAAATATTATGACAGACTAGTATATTAAGTATTGTTAAATGATGCTAATATTCTTCCTTTTAGCATCTTTCAAATAGGTTTTTATTCCCTTAGTTTTTATTCCCACAGCCCCTGCCCTAGATACAGGCCTTATCATCCCTTATAATTAGTGCCCGCTACCTCCAAACTCTCTTTTCGCCAAACCACAATTTATGTCACAAAAAGAACAATCCTAAAATAGTTTTTTTATTTGTCTCTCCTGCAAGGCCTTCAGTGGCCACATGGAACCTATAATTATAAGTCCAAAGCAACTTATTTAACCAGCAAAACAGTAGATGGAAAAGAATTCCAGTTGCATGATATTCTTATTTTCCTTATCTGGTGCTCAAGGTCATTACCGCACGATGTATGCCATTGCATATTGCCCTGCCATACCCTTTGAGAACCTTCCACCTCAAAGGCCAGTTCACACAATGAGTTAAGAGCATGGATTCTGGCACCAGACTGCTCAGGTGGGCATCCAGCCTCTGCTCCTTGTGGGCTGTAAGACCTAGAGCAAGGAGATTCACCTCTCTGGACCACACTTTCTTCATTTATAGTGGTAGTGTTAGTTGCTCAATTGTGTCCAACTCTTTGCAACCTTATGGACTGTAACCTACCAGACTCCTCTGTCCATGGAATTCTCCAGGCAAGAAATCTGGAGTGGGTAGCCTTTCCCTTCTCCAGGGATCTTCCCGACCCAGGGATTGAACCTGGTCTCCTGCATTGCAGGCAGATTCTTTATCATATGAGCCACCAAGGAAGCCCTCTTTATTTATAAAACAAGGCTAATAAAAGCACCCACTTTCCTGAGTTACTGTGTAGATTAAATAAATTAATACATAAAGTTCTTAAAATAGCACCCCTGCCATACAGTAAGCACAAAATATTAAATAGGACTTTTGTTACTTAGTGTTGTAACCTCAGCACCTAGCACACAGATGGGGAAACTGAAGCTTATAGACTTTAATGACTTGCCCTAGAGCTGCCCGATGAGTCCAAGCTGGAGTTCCAGTCTACACATTTGACTTCAGAGCCCACTCTCTTGACAACCACATTATCCTGTATCCACCTCATCCCCTGGCTTCACAGAGCAGGGACTCCTTAAACCTTGCTCCAATTGCTTGCTAAAATATCTTGAACATTCTAACTTTTCACACACAGTTTGCCTGGCCTGGAATACTCCCTTCTCCTACAAGTCTCCCTAGTTTCTTATCAGTTCAAAGTGTTCCGTAGTGTTCTTCCTCTGAATTTTCATGGCTCTTTAACTGCCTGTAAAACTCACTGGCACTGACCACATCCTGTCTTGTTTTGTAACTTGTCTTTTTTATGTGCCTTGTTTCTCCAACAAGACTGTAAATCTGTTGAGGATGGACTTTGTTTGCCTTACGGTTCTTTGTGTTCCCAGTGGGGACTAGGATGGCGCCTTGCCCAGAGCAGACTCTCCTTAAATGCTTGCTGATTGATAAATGGGCACAAAAGCAGCTAGAAATGGACAAAGCATCCTCTTATTCTCACCACTGCCCCTTTCGGGGCTTTAGCACATCCTGCCCCTCACTCATGACTGTGAAACGAGGAAGGGCTTGGGAGATGGAGGTTAATAACAGGCATCCTCCATATTCTTCCCTTATGTCTGTCACATCTGGTATCTTGGTGCAGAGGGAGCATCTGCAGATGAGCTAAGTGCATCCTTTTCTGGAGGTGCAAGAAACCTAGAGAGGCATCTTTTTTTTCCCCCTCTGAATTTAGAACCATATGAAACTTAGAGAAAATAGGCAGAAGAAAATCAAAATAACACCTGTACTACAGGAAATGCAGACACATTTCCAATGTAGACAAAGACCAGGTTGGACAGTGTGGCTTTGATCTCTTGGCCAAGTGATGGGTTAATCTCCATCCACCCTCCTCCCCAGAACTGGGCAGACTTACCCGCCCGGTCATAAGCAGCACTGGACAACTGCTAGCCTCCCCCATGGGACACTGCCCTAGGACAGTTTAGTGTGTGGAAGAACAGAGGACATAGAGGCAGCTGGCTCTAAAGAGGAGACAAAGAGGATGGTTGGAGCATGCTCAGAGCCATCTTCCAAATTCACCGATGAACTCAGTCACTCCTCCTCCACTGAGAAGGCTGAATGAGGGCGGGATGAGGACAGGGGCATTTCTCTACTGTGTGTCCCTCTACATGGAAATACAGAATCCAGGAAAGAGAAGCTCCCCTGCGATAGCCTCCATCTGTCTTCACGCATCAGGCTTAACCATTATTTCCTTGGTCAGCCAGAAGTGAGGCCACCCTCTCAGGAAGAATAGTCAGCAGTCTATTAGAGCAATCGATCCTACTCTCATAGGACCAATCCTCCATTCAGTTCAGTTCAGTTGCTCAGTCGTGTCCGACTGTTTGCAACCCCATGGACTGCAGCACGCCAGGCTTCCGTGTCCATCACCAACTGCCGGAGCTTACTCAAACTCATGTCCATTGCATCAGTGAGACCATCCAACCGTCTCATCCTCTGTCATCCCCTTCTCCTCCCACCTTCAATCTTTCCCAGCATCAGGGTCTTTTCAAATGAGTCAGTTCTTTGCATCAGGTGGCCAAAGTATTGGAGTTTCAGCTTCAGCATCAGCCCTTCCAATGAATATTCAGTACTGATTTCCTTTAGGATGGACTGGTTAGATCTCCTTGCAGTCCAAGGGACTCTCAAGAGTCTTCTCCAGTACCACAGTTCAAAAGCATCAATTCTTTGGTGCTTTGCTTTCTTTATAGTCCAATTCTCACATCCATACATGACCACTGGAAAAACCATAGCTTTGACTAGACGGACCTTTGTTGGTAAAGTAATGTCTCTGCTTTTTAATAAGCTGTCTAAGTTGGTCATAGCTTTTCTTCCAAGGAGCAAGCGTCTTTTAATTTCATGGCTGCAGTCACCATCTGCAGTGATTTTGGAGGCCCCAGAAATAAAGTCTGTCACTGTTTCCATTGTTTCACATCTATTTGCCATGAAGTGATGGGACTGGATGCCATGATCTTAGTTTTCTGAATGTTGAGTTAATCCCCCATTACCAACTACTTTTCCTGAGTGGATACTCCTAGGACCTGTCACGGGCCTAGATTTTGTTCTGAGAACATTCTGGAATGAATCAGAATAATATTTCCATGGCCACCTGTTAAGGGTTGAATTTTGTCCTCCCTTCTGTCTTGGGTATTCCTTTGGAAGAGGTGTATGGATTCATTACATATTCGACTGTATTGT
The DNA here is from genome assembly GCF_055505025.1 of Bos grunniens. NCBI lineage: Eukaryota > Metazoa > Chordata > Mammalia > Artiodactyla > Bovidae > Bos > Bos grunniens. The sequence goes on from NC_141187.1 coordinate 34,434,946, forward strand.
CTATAGATTATAAGATAAAGTCAAGCATGTATCTGCTGATACTTTTTAAGTTGACCTGTCTTCAAACTTAGAAATGTCTCTTAATAGTAGTAGGCTTCCCTGGTGGCTCAGATGGTAAAGACTCCTGCAATGCAGGATCCCTGGGTCAGGAAGATCCCCTGGAGAAGGAAATGGCAACCCACTCCAGTAATCTTGCCTGGAGAATTCCATGGACAGAGGAGCCTGGCAGGCTACAGTCCATGGGGTTGCAAAGAGTTGGGCATGACTGAACAACTATCACTCACTTTGTCTTCCCCAAAAGATTGAAGTCCTAACACAGTACCTCAGGTGGTAACCCTATTTGGAAATGGGGTTATTATAAGTATAATTAGTTAAAATGAGGTTATACTGGATTGGTTATATTGGTTATACTGGGTGGGCCTGTAATCCACACACTTTTAGAAGATACAGAGACACAGGGAGAGAGTGCCATGTAACGACAGAGGCAAAGATTGAAATGATGTGTCTGCAAGCCAGGGAGCGCCAAGGACTGACGGGAGTCCCCAGGAGCTGGGAGGAAGCATGGAACAGGCTCCCCTCAGGGTCCTGCCAACACCTTGACTTCAGACTTCTAGCCTCCAGAACCAGCAGAGAATCCATTTCTGTGGTGTTAGTATTTTGCTACAGCAGCCCCAGTAAATTAGCATACCTCCCTGTATCCCCAACTGAAACTTTTTCTCACCCCAAACTCTCTGCAGACACATTCGTAATGTAATTCATCAACATCAAAGAAATAATGCTCCATTAAGGCATGGATTGCATTTCTTGGGAATGAGAATTCTCAATAGCCAAATTCTGAGAAATCTTTACTTTCTTCTTTCCAAAGTTGTATTCTTTCTTCCTAGCTATCAAAATAAGGATTCGACAAACTGGGAAATAACTAAGAAAAAGAGATTTATTTTGTTTTACTTATCTTATGCTTATAAAAGTTGCTTATTTTGGCTTTCAGAAAGAATTTTATTTCCACTTTACATTCAAGTAGCCTTTTTTTTCTGTGCAAAAAGATCAAATGGATTTTAATATTATATTAGTTTTAAGCTTTGTCAGCATCCATCCATCCTTAGACCATTTTCAATTAAGGTGTATGTGCAAATTCTGTTTTGCTCACTTCAACATTATTTAGTATGTGCATTCATGTGACTACCAGACCACAGTTATTATTTAGGGTTCTATTTCACTGTAGAACCTAGTTTATTTATCTCTCACCTGCTTCGTGGGCATTGAGATATTTTTCCACTTTTGCCTATAGTAAATAACATATCTTTGTATGTAGTTTTTCTACTCCTAGAGTATTTCCTTAAGTTTTTTCCCAAAAGATCTCACTGGGTGAAACCATTAACAGTGTTACCTGTTACCAAGATACTCTCACCAAAGACTGATACAGTTGACTGATACAAGCAATGTCCTCTGAGGAGGGAGTTCAGCATTTAAAGTTTCATTTGGCACATGTGTAATACCAAACAGTATGTGCTTCTCCAGAAACCTGGACAAGATTTTAAAATTGGCATTATAATCAAATAACTCCTGGAGCTAAACTACATTTATTTCCTACACCAACACAAGAGTAACTTCTCCCACGTATCTGACACATAACATCCTTAAGGGAATTATTAGCTATTTTTAAGGAGCTTCACTTTACTTTTACACTGAAATTCAGTATTACTTAGTTCTGTTCTCATAAACTCTAAAACAGCAGGACTTGAGAGGAGACTGGCTGTTTTCACAGGGAGGAAAAGATAAAGGAATGACTTGATCTTATGTCAGAAAGGATCCCCAGCTAAATTCAACTCAACTGAAATGTTTGGATCATATGCTGTTTCTAATGAGCTACTGCTTTTTCTATTAAAAGGAGGAGAATTGTGGATTTGATGTTCTTTCTTACTGTCTTTCGGTAATTTGGGGAAGGAAAGTATAAAGAATAAAACTATGCATGCCAAGACAATTCAGATGGGGGAATTTTTCAACAAATGGTGCTGAATAACCACATGCAAAAGAAAGAAGTTGGACTTTTTCCTTACACAATATGCAAAAACTAACTCAATTTGGACCTTAGCCTAAATGTAAAAGCTAAAGCTACAGATTTCCCAGCAGAAATCGTAGGAACAAATTTTAATGACATTAAAGGATTTAAATCCTTTAATGACTAAAGGATTAGGCAATGGTTTCTTATAAAGCACAGGTAAACAAACAAATGAAAAATTTTAATTACATCAAAATATAAAATTTTCTGTATCAAAGGACACCATCAATAAAATATAACCCACAGAATAGGAGAAAATACTTGCAAATCACACATCCCATAAGGGGCTTGTGTCTAGAATATGTAAAGAATGCTTACAAAGATAAATAACCCAGTTTTTAAAATAGGCCAAGAATTTGTCTAGACATTTACCTAAAGAATATCTACAAATAGCCAATGACAAACTGCCCAACATAATTAGTTGTTAGGGAAATGCAAACCAAATCTACAGTGAGATACCACTTTACACCCACTGGGATGTGAAGACAGACAATAGCAAGTATTAAAGAAGATGCAAAGATGCTGAAACTGTCACACATTGCAGGTGGGAATATAAAACGGTGTGGCTTTGGAAAACACAGTTCCACACAAAAAGGTATACAGTCAGTGTTCACGGCTACAATCTTCTCAAAAAGTAGAATAAACTCAAATGCCTACTAACTAATAAATGTATAAATTAAACGTGGTGTATTCATACAATGGAATGTCATTCAACCATTAAAGGGAATGAAGTACTGTTACATGTTTTAACAAGAATGGACCTTGAAGACATTACACTAAGTGAAAGAAGCAAACCACAAAAGACTGCATATTATATGATGGTATTTATGTGAAATGTCCAGAATAGAAAAATCCCACCATTTCTACAGAAAGTAGCTAAATGGTTGCCTGAGGCTGGGTGAAGTGCAAAAACTTGAATAGGGAGTGACTACTTACTGGTACAGGGTTTCTTTTTGAGATATTGAATGTGTTCTAAAATTAGGTTGTGGTAATGGTTGCACAACTCTGAATATACCCAAAACCATTCAACCAAATACTCTAAATGGGTACATTTTATGGTATACAAAACATATCTCAATAAAGCTGCAAAATTTTTTTAATTTGCCTAATCCCACCACTAGAGATAATGTACTTAACATTTCCCACATCTATAAACTTTGCAGATCTCCCTCAATAAGGGTTTAGTGAGTGGTGAAGGAGGATGTCAGGTTGTGTAACTCTAGACAAGTTATCTTTTCTCCTCTGCATATTAAGTCTTATTGTTACTTGTTGTTTAGTTGCTAAGTCATGTCTGACTCTTTTGCAACCCCATGTACTGTATGTAGCCCTCCAGGCTCCTTTGACCATGAAATTTCCCAGGCAAGAATACTGGAGTGGGTTGCCATTTCCTTCACCAGGAGTTCTTCTCAATCCAGGGATCGAACCTGTGTCTCTTGTATTGGCAGGCAGATTCTTTACCACTGAGCCACCAGGGAAGTCTAGTCTGTTTATTATCTGCATTTGAACCAAAGCCGTAGATGGTAATATGGGAGAATTACTAGGTTAAGTCAAGGGCCAGACTGTAATCACTGAATCCCCTTCTTTTCACTGTTTCTCTAAACAGTGAAACAAGTTCAAGGAGTCAAACTCCTTTAGAGGAAACATCTGAATCCACCTGTTTGTTTCTCTTCATCTCATTTCTACTGCTCTACAAGCGACATCATTTCTCACCTAGATTGTTGCTGCTGCTGCTGCTGCTGCTAAGTCGCTTCAGTCGTGTCTGACTCTGCGACCCCATAGATGGCAGCCCACCAGGCTCCCCCGTCCCTGGGATTCTCCAGGCAAGAACACTGGAGTGGGTTGCCATTTCCTTCTCCATTGCGTGAAAGTGAAAAGTGAAAAGTAAAAGTGAAGTCGCTCAGTCGTGTCTGACTCTTAGCGACCCCATGGACTGCAGCCTACCAGGCTCCTCTGCCCAGGGTATTTTCCAGGCAAGAGGACTGGAGTGGGGTGCCATTGAGAACCCTTAAACAGTTGACTCTGCCCACACTCTTGCCCTCCTTGACATCCATCCTCTACCTAGCAGCTAACCTTTCTCCTGCTTAAAACCCTTCTCTGTCTCCTCTGATATTTAACTGCAGTTAGATTTCTGTAAAGGGACTCACAAGATGATGTATTTCTGTTGACCCTTCCAACCCCAGGACCTTTCACGTCCCTCCTACCCTACCCCACCCTCTGTCCCAACCACACATCATTTCTTTCAGTTTCTATTACATAACATTCTCTATTGCTCTCTTTTCTAGGACTTTATACTGTGGCTCTCTCCAGCTTAACAATTTCTACCCCCACCTCCCTCTCCCCACTCGCAGTTCCCATCAGGAGTCTCTGTTCAGTCTACTCTTCATTCTTTAGGAATCATTTGGATGTCTCTTTCTCTGAAAGTCTTTCCTGACTCTCACGGCCCTTGCTAAGAGCTCTCACAGAACCCTGTACTTCCCCATAATAAATAACATTTATTGCATTAAATGGAAATTGACTATTGACTTACCCCAACCTCCTATTTACCAGCTAAGAGACTTTAGGCAAGCTACTTAACTTCTTCATGTTTTCATATGAAAACTGGAGACTAAAAAAAAAAGTACCTACCTTATTGCCTTGTTATAAGGGTTAGATGAGATATTTCTAAATCATTAAGAACATTGCCTGGCACATAATAAATCTAGACTTTAAGCCTCTAGAGATGTTTAAAATCTTATTTACTGTTGTATTCCATATAAGTATCGTTGAATGAACAAGTATAGCAATCAAGTCACCAAGTAAATATACAGAAAACTCAAAGCTAGTTTAGATTTTCAAGATCCAGGAGAGACAGCAAATACTAAATAAAACAAGTTTCAGGGAAAGCAAGAGAAGATAGAAGCAAGAACAAAGGTAGCAGTTAAATCACTGGAGAAAGGTTACTCAATGAATAAAACTTGGAGGGCTGGTTACCATTTGGAAGAAGCTGAATTGAGAATTTATCCACAGCATATAAGTAATTTTGCACATAACTATGAATGGAAAATGAAAATCTTAAAACAACTATGTGTAAACAAAACTCAGTATTTGTCTGATTGTCGGGTATAATAGATCTCTATAAGCGTGACATAGAAAGTAATACTTCTTTTTTCAAAATTTATTTATTTTGAATTGAAGGATAGTTGCTTCCCAATATTGTGTTGGTTTCTGCCACACATCGAAATGAATCAGCCATAGGTATATATATGTCCTCTTCCTCTGGAACCTCCCTCCTGTCCCCACACCTCTCTAGGTTGTCACAGAGCACCAGGTTTGAGCTCCCTGTGTCACACATCAAATTCCCATTGGCTATCTGTTTTACATATGGTAGTGTATATGCTTCCATGCTAATATTAAAGTAATATTTCTCATTAAATATTTAACATGGGAAGATGTTCTCTATAAGCTTAGAGCTCTGTAGATGAGTTGTTAGGAACTCAGCCTCCAGAGGCAGACTGCCTCCATCCAAATCCTAATTCTATTGGTTACTGTGATGTAAATTTGGATAGTATACTTAGTTCTTAGAACCTGGGTCACCTCATCTAGCAAATGGAGACTGTCATCATAATAGCAACCTATACAATGTGTTATGAGAATTCAATGAGATAAGATTCACATATCAAAAATGACATAGAGTGATACCTAACAGAACCTATTTTTTCTTGTAGTTTTACATATATATATATATTTAATTGAAGTATAGTTGACTTACAATACTATATTAATTTCAGGTGTACAACATAGTGATTCAATATTTTTATAGATTATACTCCATTTAAAGTTATAAAATATTGGCTATATTTCCTGTGCTATACAACATATCTTTGTAGTGACTGAACGTATTTTAATAAAATAGACATATATAAAATTATGTCCGATGGTTACATCTGAGATGGGGTTATAGGTATTTCATTTTTTTTCCTTTTAGCTGTACTTTCTATTTTTTCTACAATGAGCATGTACTGCTTTTAAAATAATAAAAATATTTTTTAAGTTTCAAAAATTATTATAAAATCTCATTGTAGGAGACTATTTGCAGTCGTGCAAGAAATATTCATCATCTATTGTAAGAGGAAAAAGATTTATAAAATAGTATTTACAGAATAATTTACATTGTGTGAAAAATACTTATTTAATGTACAGATGGTCTGTATTTTCTCTGAAATAAGAAATAAGATACAAAGAATGACTTAAACTTTGAAATAGCTGTGGGGAATGAAAAGGGGCTGATTAGAGATGTATCTTTTTATTATTTTGTCATCTTTTAAATTGGCATATAATTGCTTTACAATGTTGTGTTAGTTTCTGCTGTACCACATGAATCAGATATGTGTATAAGTTTATCTCCTCCCTCTTGAGTAGAGATATATCTTTAAACAATGTGTGAGCTGAGATGAAAGGCTTACTGTATTAAAAAGTTTACAATAATAGTATGAACTGTTGTGGCCCTTAGTGCTCAGAAGTGCAGGTCAGGAAATAGAGACAGTCTAGCCTAAGGCTGGTGAGAGGTGACAAAGGAAAATATCATGCATAGGAGAAGGTCTAGAAGGTCATGCACCAAAATACCAACTGTGGTTATTTCCAGCTGTTGGGATTATGGTTGTATTTTAAATTTCCATCTTTAACTTCTCTTGTCTTTCTCTCTCTCTCTTTAGTTGTTAAGTTGTGTCTGACTCTTACGACCCCATGGACTGTAGCCCACCAGGCTCCTCTATCCATAGGATTTTCCAGGCAAGAATACTGGAGTGGGTTGCCATTTCCTTCTCCATGGGATCTTCCTGACCCAGGGATCAAACCCAGGTCTCCTGCACTTCAAGCAGATTCTTTACCCACTGAGCTACCGATTAATTTTTGAAAAAAACAACAACATGAAATTATTAAATTGTGCAAACAAAAGTAAACCCTCTGCAGAACTTGTCATCCAGAGGGAATCACTTGTTAACATTTTGGCCACCATCTTTTTCTCTAAGTGCACGTACACACACGTGGTAGATTGTCACTTATAACCTGCTCTCTAAATCAGAATATAGACAGTCACAGAGCCTAGTTGTGTTGTTGTTTTTTTTTTTTTTTTCTGGCTATTAAGTCCACATACGCCACATTAGGAGGAAACCTCTTAAGTTCTGGCCAGCTACCAAACTGTCTAAAAATCTCAGGGACTTTCTCCTTCCAAAGGGCATAAATTTTGCTATCAATGCCAGGAATTGTGGGAATTGGAAGACGTCATCAATCCAATTCATGCTGTTCATTTTGTTGCCATGTGGTGTCGCTGCTGAAGACAGGGCCTGCACAGTTCAACAGATGACACCTCTTACCTGATCACCGGGTAAGGGGTCCTTGATCGCCCCAGTACTCACCCACCCTGCTGGGGTGTCTCGGCTTGTTTTCCATTGCCCAGTCAACACCCTGCCAAGGATAACAATTGTGCCAGTGTGTTTAGGTCTGAAGATACTGAGTAGAGATAGAAAATATTATTGAAAAAGAAAGAGCCACATGCTGAGTTCAAACCAACCCCACTCTGTGTATTCTGGTGCTTGTGTTGAATTCAGGTCATCACGCTCTCCTCAAGGTAATTTTATTCCAGGTGGTGGGGGGTGTCTTACTGTGCTTCCCCACTAATTCTAATACCCAGCATTTCCCCTGCTGTGACACCACATCAAGTATAGGGTTACTAATTATTTACATATGTGTACATCTTCTTTCCCAGACCAAAAAAGGCTCTCACAAAGCGGACAGCCAACATTACATTTCTCTGTCCAGTGTCATGCTAAAGCCAACTCAGGCCTGTTAGCAAAAGTCAATTGTTAAATTTTCAGAAATGTTGTGAGCTGATCCTTACAAACAGCTGTTATATAAAGTTAAGTTACATAAATGTACAATTGAATATATTGACAACAAACTTAACAATTACCCAAAACTTATCACTTCCTAGTTACCCCCATATAACTAATGAATACCTGTACACTTGAGGTTTCTGCATCTATTATACCTGTAGGATTAAAACACAATATCATGGTGTGCTACTGTGTGTCACTTCCCAGCTTTGTGTTCAGTGATGCCATCCATGTTGGTAACCTGAAATCAGTCACAGTAGGGGTATTTCCACTATGAAAATCAACAAATACTGCCAATCAGTTCCCCCTCACCCCGCCCCGAAGCTAGTTCTTTAACCTTTACCAGCATGTCACTGATAGTCTGTGTTCCCAGCAGCTAGAATGGCAGGGTGCCCAATGAATCTTGGGTGGATGGATGGATGGATAGATGGACAGATGAATGGATGGATGATGGGAGAGAATAATGGACAAGAGGCACATTTCAGAGCCTTGGAGACAGAAATAACACCCACAAGAGGATGTTAGCTAGGTGGGGCATTTAATTTTCTGCTCTTTCCCTTGCAGCCTGCCCAGCCAACAACCTCAGTTGTTCTATTTCCTTCTTTGTTGGTTTCTCATGTTATGTTCTTTCATATTGTGCAAAAGAGTGCAATATAGCACAGAAAATGTAGTCATCCTATTTCTGAATTCAATGTTGCCTCATCACATTTCAAAAGAGGCATACATTTTTCATTCTAGCTCATTCCACTGGAGACAGTGGTGTGGCAATGCACACTGTAGAATACAGGAAACTTGCCATTTACCACTCACTACATATTTACCACTAGATCCAGCGGAAGGTAAGCAGGGGTGGAGTCCTTTGTGGCAAGGTTATTTTTACCACAAGTTCCGTTCACATGTGCCATCTATCCCAGTGAGTGCAAAGAATAGGGAACTAAATATTACTACTGAAGCAGAGTAGTCTGTGTGTTAGGTAGGGGCCAGCGAAAATCTTATCCAGAAAATACAAGAAGGAAGGAAGGAAGGTCTGAACTTTTTCTCACCAAAATTTCATAACATTCCCACGAAATTACCCTTATACCAGTTTTTAATATTTCTACTAAGAGTCTTTTATATAGTTTTATTTTATGGTTTAAAAAGAAGAGAGGAACCAAGAAAAAGACCTTCAGGGGCAGAAGCCTGAGGCAAAGTGGTGGAGGAATATTTATTATAAACACTTGCTCTGGAATTCCTTATTAAACACCACGAAGGGGATCCTTTTATGGAAGTCTTACCTTTGTCAATAAAATCTGACAATGTCTCCTCTAGTGGTGGACAGGTAACATTGTGTAAGACATCTGTTTAACTGTAAAATGCATGGATTAGCTAATTAATTTACATGAGAAAAATCAGTCCCTCTGTCACCAGGGCACAGGGTCTGCAACACAGGTTCTTCCGAATGTTCAAAACCAGATCAGGTCTCGTGTGTTTCCACCCTGTATTGGGAAGTGGGCTAAAGTTCGTTCATGGGCAGAGCTTTGTTCCCAGCCATCCTAACACTACATGACCCAGTGCCCACCTGCTGCTTTCCCGGGGTCCTCCCACACGTTGATAGGAACCTTCTAAAATCTCTGATCTCAGTGAGATCAGAGAACTTCAGGGAATCCTTTACTCATTCATTTAGAAAATGTCTGCGGAACACTGGTTCCTACTAGGCTTGAAATGAAGACGCCAAGGTCTTATTGACCTTTGCCCTCTGGGAATCTCCCGGTCTAGCAGAACAGACTGGATTAAAAATGAATACATGACCTAGATCCTGCAGCGTCTATGCTTGTTGTGTAGAGTTGTCTGCTTGTGCTATGTGCTATGACATATCAGAGGTTAGCATAGCAAATGAAAGATTTCTGAGAAATCAGCCCCAATGCAACAAACTCTATTCACCCAACTCTGTCCCCCTTGCCTGTGAGATATCTCCACAGTGGGGCTTTTTTTTTTTTTTAGTTGAATATGTTTTCATGTTTGTGGAAGAGTTCATTCATCCCTTGAAAACTTCTCTGGCATGGCTTCCCCAGTCTTGACTCACCTGTTTTTTGAAAGTGTTTTGACTTGCTCTAGCAACTCTGCCCATCACGTGTGCCTGCTGCCTAAGGACCTAGATCCTTTGTCCTAAATCTTCCCATCGATAACTTGAGGGCAGTCATACTGAACTCTCTTAATTACCTCATCAAAAACTCGGAAGAACAAGTGACAGACACTCCTCAATTCCTTAGGAGAAACATGCCTTCACTGGCATTAGAATTATCTTCATAAAGAAAACCATGAGACCCTAGGGAGGTGCAAAAGCTGAAACAGGGCCCAAATTTTCCCGAGGGTGAGGAAAGGATTGTGGGTGAGGAGGGAGGGAGGAAGAAAAGAGAAAGAATCTTCCTTTTAAACACACGTTACCTCTCCCCTCACAGAGTTACCTGGTCCAAACAGGAGCTTAACAGAATTTGTATTATCAGATAATATCTGTAATCAATATTAGTTCATACTTTTGCAAAAAGCTTTTCTTAGAGACAGTCCAGTGAAAGAAACACTACCAGGTGCTATTCTAGGAACACCTGGAGCTTGGCTCGGCACCCTGCTCCGCGGGAACATCAGGGACGAGTATAGGATTCTGAACGTAACACCCGAGCCCTGTGTACGAACCAGGCAGCTGGCTGCATGTGCAGGATTTACCACCAGGTCACATCTAGGTCAAGAAGTAGAACTTCCGCCTCCACTCCCTCTACCCCACCACATGCAGTCCTTGACACCTCCTCTTTTTTTTTTGTACTTTGTTAAAATGATGAAATTTTGGATGAAATTTTATGAGAAATGATCTCACCTATCAGCTGAGAGTTTAACATTTTCCCAGTGGCTACCCTTCCATGGGGTGGACTGGGGCTGCCACCCCCTGCCCCCACCGAGGGCAAGGGTGACTGTCCTCCTCAACTCTCGCTAACCTCTGGGGGCCTTTCTTCCACCTCAAGGTGGTTCAGGAAGCAGCTGCCTGTCACCCCACCACCACTCCAGGTTTTCATGATATTAGCAGACAGGAAGTTGACATTTATACTGTTTCTGCCATGTCCACACAGGACAAAGCCTACCTACTCACATCCATTTATTTACCCCTGACCCATTTTCTCCAAATTTGCTTGCTTCTTCGCTGACGGAATGACTAGAAGCCTGGCCCAACAGAACTACTTCACAAAACCTGACTGGAAGGTTATCTGAGGAGCACGGAGACCCTTTCCACTGAGACCCTTCCCCTATACCGAGGCTGAACTTTTGGGGATTTTGGTTTATAGCTGTTGGGCAGCTCAAGATAATGGAAGAAGTCTCTCAAACCTGCAGTAGAAAATGACTTTCAGAACCTCCCCACTCAGGACAGTTTCATGAGGCTTGTGTTTTCGCTTTTGATTCCTGTGTGTTTGAAGGGCTGGCTGCTTTCTGCTCACCTTGCACTAGAAGCTGCAGTGCTTTTTTCTTCTTGCTTTCTTTCTCCTCCTCTGGCCTCATCACGTCTTGGTCTCCTCCTCTGGTCTACGCCCTTGTTTATAAGGCTAGGTTCACTGATTCAGCTCTGTTTGTGGTCTGAGAGAGGATGGGTGGCATTTTCAACCTGTTGTCACACCCAATATAGCACTAGGGGAAAAAAAAATGGTCTTACTTTGAAGAGGTAGGTAAGAGGGATTGACACAATTGTGAAGAGATGAAACAAACCATAGATTGTTTTTTAACACCTCTCAGCTGAAGAGAAATCTGAGAGCAGGAACCAGAGGGAGTAGGATGGAGAGGAGAGGAAAGAGGAGCCCAATGCCTCAAAATAAAGGTCCCTCAGTCATAACAAAATTTCTCCATGGGCAACCTGAACTCACAATTAAAGAGGAAAATTTTTTTTGAAATGTGCATGCTGATTAATAACTACAAATTCCCGTGGGCAATAATTTGAGAGAGACAGAGAGAGCTGCCCTGACGAGGAAGCTCAGCTCATCCCCTCACTGCTCCAGGTTATGGCCATGGTTAAGTACTGAATTTAGAGTCACAGTGACTTTTTCTTCTGCTCCTCCTCCCACTCCTCCTCCCCCTCCTCTCCTCTTCCTTTTCTTTTATCTTTTCTCTCTCTATCTTCCCTTCCTCCCTCTCATCCTCCCTCTTCCTCTCTCTCTCCCTCTTCTCCTTCTCTTTCAGCTAGCTTTTTCTTTTAGTTAGAGGCAAGAGACTAAATGGTAGCCCTGTTTTTTCCACTGAAGTTCAGAGCAGCTCAGTGAACTATAAAGCGCCAGCACTGGATCACCCTCTTTCTCTACCAGCTCAGTGGTATATTTTGGGCACACTCTTTTCAGGGAGGGAAGCGGCTGGTGATACCCCACTTCTTTAGAGGGAAAAGCTTTGAAACCACAGTCAAGTTGCTAGATTGGGGACCTGGAAGAAGAGTTTGTTGTTGTTATTGTTCAGTCACTTGGTCGTATCCAACTCTTGGCGACCCCACGGCTGCAGCACGCCAGGCTTCCCTGTCCTTCACCATCTCCCGGAGCTTGCTCAAACTCATGTCCATTGAGTCAGTGATGCCATCCAATCATCTTATCTTCTGTCATCTCCTTCTCCTCCTGCCTTCAGTCTTTCCCAGCATCAGAGTCTTTTCCAATGAGTCAGCCGTTTGCATCAGATGGCCAAATTATTGGAGCTTCAGCTTCAGCATCGGTCCTTCCAATGTATATTCAGGATTGATTTCCTTTAGGATTGACTGGTTTGATCTCCTTGCTGTCCAAGGGACTCTCAAGAGTCTTCTCCAACACCACAGTTCAAAAACATCCATTCTTCAACTCTCAGTCTTCTTTATGGTCCAACTTTCATATCCATACATGACTACTGGAAAAACCATGGCTTTGATTATACGGACTTTGTCAGCAAAGTGTTTCTCTGCCTTTCAATACACTGTCTAGGTTTTTCATTGCTTTTCTTCCAAGGAGCAAGTGTCTTTAAATTCTGTGGCTGTAGTTGCCATCTGTAGTGATTTTGGAGCCCAAGAAAATAAAGTCTGTCATGATTTCCATTGTTTTCCCCATCTATTTGCCATGAAGTGATGGGACCAGATGCCATGATCTTAGTTTTTTGAATGTTGAGTTTTAAGCCAGTTTTTTCACTCTCCTCTTTCACCTTCATCAAGAGGCTCTTTAGTTCCTCTCTGATTTCTGCCATTAGGATGGTGTCATCTGCATATCTGAGGTTACTGATATTTCTCCTGGCAGTCCTAATTCCAGCTTGTGATTCATCCAGCCTGGCATTTCGCATGACATACTCTACATATATGTTAAATAAGCAGGCTGACAATATACAGCCTTGACGTACTCCTTTCCCAATTTGGAACCAGTCCATTGTTCCACGTCCAGTTCTGTTGCTTCTTGACCTGCATACAGGTTTCTCAGGAGGCACATAAGGTGGTCTGGTATTCCCATCTCTTTAAGAATCTTCCACAGTTTGTTGTGATCCACACAGTCAAAGGCTTTAGAATAGTCAATGAAAAAGAGTTAGAAAATGGGAACTTTGTCCCTCCTGCACAGGACTGCACTCTTTTTCAGTAGACAGGATGTATTGATCGTCTTTCCTTTTACCAGGCTTTGTTTTCACTGATCCTCTTAATTGTGATTTACACTTCAAAACAAAACACTAACGGAGGAAGGAGCCTGCTAAGAAACAAAGGAGGAGTCGTGATTTTTTCATCCGTGATTCTCTATTTTCTCCATCCAAATGGTTCAATTCATTTAGGTCTTTCGGGGTGGCTTCAGTAGGTCTGAAGCTCATCTAAGGTGAGTCGGGAACCTGGGAGTCAGTTTCAGTGTGCCGAGGGCTTATCCAGGGCCTGCTTCTGTCCTGCTGTGTTCATATAGCACCCAGAGCCAGATTTCTGAAATTCAGGAGGGCTGACATTTCAAATCAAGGAGTGTTTTGGGTATCCTCCCACAGAACCTTAAAAAAAAAAAAAAAAGATACAATCTGGAGGTACTTTCCTCCCCAAAGAAAAATATTCTTCCCTTAGCGTCATGCTTCCTTTTCTTTCCGCTTCCTTCCTTCCTTCAGTGTGGTTTTTGAAAGAACTCTTTCCCCAGATTGTTTTTCTGTCCTCTGTATAATCAGGGGTCATGGAGACATATCTATTAAAGGGAAGCCCAGTTTGAAAACTGGGAAGAGTTTTCAAACACATTTAGCCAAAATCAGAATACAGAAAGTCCCAAATTTTAGCTCCTTACTTTTGTTGCTATCCTGGAGGAGAAGAAATTCTGAAGCTAAAAAGAAACCAGTCAGGAGATGATGAATAGATCATAGCCCACAAAAACAGTACATGCAAATGAATGGAGCTCCCGGGCCCTCCCTCTGCAGATGCCCAGACACCATGCGCACCAGATTCCATAGCTTTACTGGGTCCTTGACGCCTGCTCTACTTAACTTGCACCAGCATCTTTAACTGTCTAGAAAACCCAAAGTACATTTCAGAAAACTGTGTACCTTCATATATCTAAAAGATGTTATTAGTTTTAAAAGTTACAAATGATGTCATTTATATACAGCCACGTAATTTAGATGATCGTTAACATAATAGACTTTTTATTTTTTTTAACACCAAAAATGTTTTGTATTGGTATATAGCCGATTAGACTTTTTAAAAAAGAATTTCTAGTTTAAGGTCATTAGTATCTTAGCTTAGTATGTAAGTCAGGCAGGTAGGATAAATCAATGTTCTAGAAGGACTCTTTTTAAATTATTATTTGTTTGTTTATGGCAGTGCTGGGTCTTCATTGCTGCCCCAGGGCTTTTCTCTAGTTGCAATGCACAGGCTTCTCACGGCACTGGCTTCTCTTGTTGCGGAGCACAGGCTTTAGAGCGCGGGCTGGGTAGTTGTGTGCAGGGGCTTAGTTGTTCCGCCGCATAAGGGATCTTCCTGGACCAGAGATGAAACCCATGTCCCCTTCATTGACAAGTGTCTTATCAACTGCGCCACCACAGAAGTCCCAGAATTATACTTATCTCATGAAAATCTATCAGGAAACCGATGGCACATTTTATTAGAAATGTTAGATACATCCATAAGGTGCTGCTGTTCCTACCACACAACAAAGGTCTACTTCAGCCCAAGTTTGGGACAATTTCCCTTCTTAAAAATGTAATTATTTTTATACTTGAAATTCTTTTCTGATCCTTCTATCACATTTCTCTGTTAGAAAAACTATGTGCACACATATTTTCTTTTTTATTGAGGAACAATTGATATATGATGATGTGTTAATTTCAGGTATATAACATAGTCGACACTTATATACATTGTGAGATGATCACGATAAATCTAGTTATCATCTGTCACCATTATAAGTTATTATGATAATACTGAGTGCATTTCCTATTCTGTATATTACATCCCCATGACTTATTTATTTTTATAACTGGAAGTGTGTGCCTCTTAATCCCCTTCACCTATTTTGCCCATTCCCCCCACTCCAACTGCCCGCCTCTGGCAATCACTAGTTTGTTCCCTGTGTCTATGAGTCCGTTTCTGTTTTATTTTTGTTTGTTCATTTGTTTTGTTTTTTAGATTCCATAGAAGTGAAATTTAGATTTCATTTAAGTGAAATCATAGAGTATTTGTCTTTCTCTGCTTGACTTGTTTCACTTAACATACTACACCCTCTAGGCTCATTCATGTTCTTGAAAATGACAAGATTTCATTCTTTTTATGGCTGAGTAGTATTCTATTTGGAGAAGGCAATGGCAACCCACTCCAGTACTCTTGCCTGGAAAACCCCATGGACAGAGGAGCCTGGTAGGCTGCAGTCCATGGGGTCGTGAAGAGTCGGACGTGACTGAACGACTTCACTTTCACTTTTCACTTCCATGCATTGGAGAAGGAAATGGCAACCGACTCCAGTGTTCTTGCCTGGAGAATCCCAGGGACGGGGGAGCCTGGTGGGCTGCCGTCTCTGGGGTCGCACAGAGTCAGACACGACTGAAGCAACTTGGCAGCAGCAGCAGCAGTATTCCATTGTGTATATAAACCACATGTTCTTTATCCGTTTGTCCATTGATGGGTACTAAAGTTGTTCCCATATCTCGACTATTATAAATAGCACCGCAATGAACATGCAGGTACATATATGGTTTTTGAGTTAATGTTTTTGTTTTCTTCAGATAATCTGTATCTTCTTGTTAACATTTTCCATTGTGAGACTTTCTTCCCATGTTTAATTTCCTTTAGTTCTTTAAATGCACTTTGAATAGATGATTTCAAGTCTTTGTCCTAGTAAGTCTAATACTGAGCTTCTTCAGGGACAGTTTCTGTTGACAGGTTTTATATTGTTTTGTGTGGATGGCTCATAATTTCTTATTTCTTTGCATGTCTCAATTTTGTGTTGAAAACTGGACAATTTAATTAATATTATTTGGGAACTCTGGAAATCAGATTCTCCCCCTTCCCTAGGATTAAAAAAAAAAAAAAAAATCTATGTATTTGGCTGCACCAGGTCTTAGTTGCAGTATGTGGTTCTAGTCCCCTGACCAGGGCTTGGACCTGGGCTTTCTTCATTAGGAGAGCAGAGTCTTAGCCACCAGAGAAGTCCCCTAAGGGTTTTGTTGTTGTTTAATGACTTTTCTGAACTAGTTCTGTAAAGTCTGTATTCTTTGTTATTTGAAAGAATAACACTGAAATCTCTGCTTACTTACTTAGCAGTCAGCTAATGTTGGACAGAGATTTTTTTTTTAAATGCTTGAAACCAATTTAGTCTTAGCTTTTGCCAGGTCACTTTGTGTGTAAGCTGGGACATACTCTCAAACTCTCACCTTATAACTTTGCCTTAACATTTCCTTCCTGCTTCTTCAGAGCCTCAAGATAAGACAGGGGTGACTGTTTATGGCCTTTGAAGATCTTTTCTTAGCATGTGCACAGCCTGGTCATGTATTCAGCCTTACACATGTTTGGTCTTCTGGATTCCCAGGAATACATCAGAGCTTTTCAAGTCCCCTATAGCTATTTCTTTCCTTAGCTTTTTTTTTCTTAAGATTTTGGTTCACCTACTGTTTTCCCACAGTTCTTTCCACCACCCTGGGCTGCTTAATTATTCCCCAGTTGTCTCTGATTTTCAACAAACAGACCCAGGAAAGAAGCTGTTCACTCTGGGCAAATCTGAGTCAAATTCAATAAAGACAGTCTGGTAAATGGGGTCTTCCAGGGACCCAACAGACAAGTCAAATCATGACAATTTTCTGAGGAAAGGGGCTTTAAAGAAGCTCAAAGCCCATTCCCTAACCACTCCAATGACTGCCAGTCTACTGGTTTTCACTGTACTGTAGGCTCTTGGTTTTCAAGGCTACAACAGAGCTGGGGAAGGCAAATCACCCAGAATTTCATTCAGCCTGTCCTTTAGACTTTCCCAGCACCTGTAGTAAGCAACCTTGAGTGTGGCTCCTACAGTTGAGAGATACCCCTAAAACTGGGAAAGGTGAACAGGAAGACTTTGAAGCCTCTGGGGGGAATGTCACCCAACAAGGTGGATATACTCTCTTGCAACGTGAAAATAGGAATATTGTTAAAATCATGTTTCTTTAGTCCCAGCTCCTTATCCATGCCATCCTGCAGTTAGGCACATTTTATGTGCATTTTTACAGTCAAAGTTATCCAAAGATAAGATTATTTCTGGCTCTGTGGGTTTTTTCACCTTCTTTTTCTTTCTTGATTCCAAACTCTCCTCACAGTTTCAATTCCTCTCTCATACTTTGTTCTCCTTTCTGTTTCTAAGATGCCTAATTATTTCAGATTCCTCCCTGCTCTGAAGTTTTTATACCTGAAAATTAAATATTTTGAAATACTTTCTGGAGGAGTGGGAAATTCTCCAGAAATGGGTACAGAGAGAAGATTGTGAAGCTCATCCTGTATTGAAATGAAAGCTTACATTGGATGATGACATTTTCCCATCAGTGTGACTTCCTCCTTTAAGCACTTCACAAAAGGTCATTTTTTTCTAAAACAGCAAATCATGCAGAAATGTTTAGTAAATAGCCAATCATTATAACTTAAATTCTTATTCTACAAAATAATATCTTATAACATGTTGATTTTCACATGTTCAACACAACACACACATAATCATTTATGCATTTACTTAAATGTTTCCCACTGTGCCTAAAATATAGTAGATGTTCATTATCAATTTTTCAAATAGATAAATGGATGAATGAATTAATGAATGAAGGAGTAAATGAATGAACACAGAAATGGGCAAGTAGAGTGTCTCAAAGCAAGGACAAGACCTTGATATTTGCATACCTGGTACTGCTGCTGCTGCTGCTAAGTCACTTCAGTCGTGTCCGACTCTGTGCGACCCCATAGACGGCAGCCCACTAGGCTCTTCTGTCCCTGGGATTCTCCAGGCAAGAACACTGGAGTGGGTTGCCATTTCCTTCTCCAATGCATGAAAGCGAAAAATGAAAGGGAAGTCTCTCAGTAGTGTCCGACTCTCAGCGACCCCATGGACTGCAGCCTACCAGGCTCCCCTGTCCACGGGATTTTCCAGGCAAGAGTACTGGAGTGGGGTGCCATTGCCTTCTCTGTAAATACCAATTGCTCAGAGTACAAAAGCTTTGCCATATTCCAAGTTCTGTTGTTAAACTTAGCCCACGATTGAAGTTTCTCAGTCGTGTCTGACTCTTTGCGACCCCATGGACTATAGCCCACCAGGCTCCTCCATCCATGGGATTTTCTAGGCCAGAATACTGGAATGGATTGCCATTTCCTTCTCCAGGGGATCTTCCCAACCCGGGAGTTGAACCCAGGTCTCTCGCATTGCGGGCAGACGCTTTACCGTCTGAGCCACCAGGGAATCCCAGACTGTCACAAATCAGACTTGATTAAAATAGTTGGCTCACAAGATTCACACTATGAAAGTAAGCTTCATCCTCACTTTCGTTCTCTTCCTCAAGTCCAATTATCAGAGCTGTTTGCCTCAGTCACTGAAATGCAAGTTCCTTTGGTTGTTGTTCCAGACTCACCTCGCACTGTTTAGTCAAAGCCACTCTCTATAACCTACACCTCAGTAAACTGACCAGCCCTGAACACCGAGTTTCCCAAGCCTCAGTCCTTTTTTCCAGGATGGATTTGAAGGGGATCAGAATATATTGCTCCAAAATATGCCCCATTAGCATGAGGATTATTTCTGCATATGTGTGAGTTAGGTTGCTTCAGTCATGTCCAACTCTTTGTGACTCTATGGACTGTAGCCTGCCAGGCTCCTCTGTCCATGGAATTCTCCAGGCAAGAATACTGGAGTGGGTTGCCATGCCATCCTTCAGGGGATCTTCCCAACTCAGAGATCAAACACAGGTTTCCTGCATTGTAGGCCGATTCTCTACCATCTGAGCCACCAAGGAAGCCCCAACACCACCTGGGAAACCCTAAGAAAAGTATTTTTAGCTGAAGGCAATTCAGAAATAGCAGACACAGAAAGCAGAGCTTTCTCCCATTCTGCCTAAAAACAGGGCATAAATTTCCCTTTGTAAAGGTGTTCCCCTCTTGGATAGCAAGAAAAGGAAAATGACTCTTCATTAACTGAAGGTCACTTCTATCACCAGAGATGAGATGAGCCTGCATAGCATATCTTATTAAGCAATCCATGGGTAAAGAATCTGCCTGCAATGCAGGAGACACAGGAGACGCCAGTTCAATCTCTGGATAGGAAAGATCCCCTGGAGGAGGAAATAGCAACCCACTCTAGTGTTCTTGCCTGAGAAATCCTACAGACAGAGGAGCCTGGTGGGCTACAGTCCAAAGGGTTGTAAAGAGTTGGACACAACTGAGCGACTAAGCATGCACACACACATATCTATCATACATTTCCTAGTCTCTTTCTCACAGTTCACCTCCACTAGGAGCTCCAGCCTTCTTGCCTTCCTTTGTCTGGTCTTCCTTCTTCTAGTTGCTTCTCCACAACTTATCACTCTTTGTTAAAATAGTATACAGCCCCCAAATCTAACCACTTCTATGGGATTTTAAGATTTTTCTTATGAATTCCCCAGGCATTATACAAATATTAATAAAATCTGTATGCCTCTTCTCCTGTTAATATGTTTTTGTCAGTTTAGCTATTATATATATTTTTCATTTTGCCATTTTTGTCATTTATATAAGTAGATTCATATTTATATTTTTATGAGGCTTTCTTGGTCAACATGATGTTTTTGAAATGGATACATATGGCTGCACGCATCTGTAGGCCATTCATTCATTTTCCTCCATACCCAACACATCATGCATATACACCTTCTCTCTCTAAGGTGAGCATGAACTTTGGGAACAAGGAGCATGTTTTCTAATACAGTGCTCTGAAGGCATTCTCAGTGGCATCTGTGGCCTGTTCTTTGAGATTGTTATCTGTCTTTTTCAAATGTATGGACTGGAGAAGAAAAGATTGAGGAGACTGTCCAAAGGGCTATTGAGATTTTGTAGCGAACATGGTGGCTACTCACTTTCCATCCCCAGTGAGGCCTCAGCCAGAGGAATGGCCCTAAGCCGCCCTGTGAGAGATTACAACTGGGCATGTGTGGTGTGCCATGTGCTATGTCAGTTCCTTTACATGAATTAGCCTTTGTAATCCTCAAAACAAGCCAAATGAGGAAGTGTGTTAGCTTGCTAGGGCTGCCATGACAAAGCACCCCAAGCTGGGTGGCTTACATAACCGAAATTTATTGTTTCACAGTTTTGGAGGCTAGAGGTCTGAGATCAAGGTTTCACCAGGGCTGGTTCCTTCTGAGGGAGGCAGGGAGAGCCTGTTCCATAGCTTCTGGTGGTTGGCTGGCAGTCTTTGGCATTCCTTGATGTCTAGATCTCTACCTCCATCTTCACATGGTGTTCTGTCTGTGTCCAAATCCCCCCTTTTTATAAGAACAGGTGGATTTGGTGGGGACATCCAATTCAAGTATTACCTCATCTTCACCAGTTACATCTGCAATTATCCTATTTTCAAATAAAGTCACATTCTGAGGTACTGGGGTTAAGAACTTCAACATATGGATTTTGGTTGTGGGTGGGAGGTGAGGACACAGTTAAACGCATAACAAGGAGATATTATTTTCTCCATCTGAAGATGAGGAGATAGGCTAAGAGAGATTATGCTCAACTTGCTGAAGTAGAATGGCTGTGGACCCCAGGGTTGCTATGGTAACCTGGTGGTTCTGAGGTGGGAGAAAATGGAGGTGATGCAGATCCCCAAGAGCCACACGGATGCCTTGGTGACCCAGATCATTGTCAGTCACTCCATAAAGCTGTTTAGACGAGAAGCAATGGAATGAGCTTTAGAGTTAGTCCAGTCTGCCACTCACTTAGCTATGTGCTCTTAGGAAAGTTATTTAAGCTTTCCTAAGCTTACAGATGAACCAGATTGCTTCATCTGTAAAACGAGAAAATAGCATCCACCTTGTGAGGTTGTGCAGATTAAAGGACATAGGACAATGGGTGAGAAATGTAGTGACCATCAAAACTGAAACCTGTCCTCTCATCCCAGCCACAATAAATGGAGCTCTGGTTTATATGCAGATTTCCTACATTTTGGGACCATTTTTTTGGATATAGTTAAAAAAAAAACACACACACACATAACATAAATTTACCCTCTTAACAGCTTTTAAGTCCACATTTTAAGTCCACAATATGCACACCGTTGTGCAACAGATCTGTAGAACTTTTTCATCTTGCATGACTGAAACTATATCCATTGAACAACTTCCCATTTTCCTCTCCCCCCAGCCCCTGGCAATTACCATTTTGCTTGCTGTGCTATGAATTTGACCCCTTTAGGTGCATTGAATAAGGGGAACCATACAGTACTGGTATTTTTGTGACTGGCTTATTTCATTTAGCAAAATGTCCTCAAGGTTCATCCATTTTATAGCCTATAACAGGATTTCCTTCTTTTTTAAGGCTGAATAATATTCCATTGTATGTATATGCCACATTTTCATAATCCATTCATCCATGAATGGACAGTTAGATTACTTTCATATCTTGGCTATTGTGAATAGTGCGGCAATGAACATGGCAATACAAGCATCAATTCACGATCTTGCTTTCAAATTTGGTGGGGAGGGGGCAGCAGTGGGGGGAACGGTGGCGGGCCAGGGCGGGGGTGGGGGGCGGCACAGTGTATGCCCAGGATTGGGCTTGCTGAATCATATGGTAATTCCATTTTTTAATTTTTTGAGGCACCCCCATACTGTATTCCATAGTGACTTCATCTTCCAGTTCAAGCCCATTAATATAATTTAGGTAATTAATCATAATCCTTGACCAGAAAAGTCATTTGAATGGGAATTAGGGTGGGGGATGTGGTGAAAAAGTTAGAAAGAAAGGGAGAAGAGGTGATCTAGAGAAGACTTCAGCTCCAGCTATCTGCCTCTCAGGGTGTTTCTCAAGGTGGGAGGGGCACTGTTGGCATTTTAGAGCTGGACAGGCCTTCCTCTCAAGCCACTATCCCATGCATTGCAGAAAGGTTACCAGACATTAAATATCAGCCATACCCCTAGTCGCTGTGCATCCCCAGACACTCACTATTTCCAAACTCACCCCAAGGGTGGTCCCAGCCCTGGTTGAACTCAGTTAGAGGTTCCTACAGGCCCCAAGCTACATGTTCTCTTTGAAAACCCTATGGCAGCCAGCATGGGGGGAAGCCCACTGCTGGTGCTCAAAGGATATGGAGCAATGGGAACTGTCTTTAGCAACTCTTTAGTGATGGGGATCCAAAATGGTACAGCTACTTTGGAAGACAATTTGGCAGTTTCATACAAAACTTAACATACTTTTACCATAGTGCTATGCTATGCTAAGTTGTGTCTGACTCTTTGCACCCCTACGGAGCCTGCCAGACTCCTCAGTCCATGGGATTCTCCAGGCAAGAGTACTGGAGTGGCTTGCCATTTCCTTCTCCAAGGGATCTTCCTGACCTAAGTATCAAACTCGCGTCTCATGTCTCCTGCATAGGCAGGCGGGTTCTTTACTACTAGCGCCACCCGGGAAGCCACTTTTACCACACAATAAGTAATCCCACTCCTTTTTAAGCACTCAAAGGAGTTGAAAATTTATGTCCACACAAAAACCTGCACATAGATATTTATATCAGCTTTGTTCATAATTGCCTAAAATTGGAAGCAACCAAGGTATCCTTCTGTAGGTGAATAGATAAATAAGCTGTGTTATATCAACAGTGGAATATTATTCAGTCTTAAGAAAGGAGGGATTCCCTGGTAGCTCAGCTGGTAAAGAATCTGCCTGCAATGCAGAAGACTCCAGTTCAACTCCTGTGTCAAGAAGATCCACTGGAGAAGGGATAGGCTACCCACTCTAGTATTCTTGGGCTTCCCTGGTGGCTCAACTGATAAAGAATCCACCTGTAATGCTGGAGACCTGGGTTCGATCTCTGGGTTAGGAAAATCCCTTGGAGAAGGGAACAGCTACCTACTCCAGTATTCTGGCCTGGAGAATTCCATGGACTGTATAGTCCATGGGGTTGAAAAGAGTTGGACAAGACTGAGTGACTTTCACTTTCAAGAAGAAACGAGCTATCAAGCCATGAAAAGACAAGGAGGAAACTTAAATGCATACTACTATGACAAACATAGACAGTGTATTAAGAAGCAGAGACATCACTTTGCCAACAAAGGTCCATATAGTCAAAGCTATGGTTTTTTCAGTAATCCTGTACAGATGTGAGAGTTGGACCATAAAGAAGGCTGAGCACCAAAGAATTGATGCTTTCATATTGTGGTGCTAGAGAAGACTCTTGAGAGTCCCTTAGACAGCAAGGAGATCAAACCAGTCAATCCTAAAGGAAATCAACCCTGAATATTCATCGGAAGGACTGATGCTGAGCTCCAATACTTTGGTCACCTGATGTGAAGAGCAGACGCATTGGAAAAGACCCTGATGCTGGGAAAGATTGAGAGCAAGATGAGAAGATGGGGTCAGAAAATGAGATGATTGGATGGCATCAGCAACTCAGTGGACATGAGTTTGAGCAAACTCAGGGATATAGCATAGGACAGGGAAGCCTGTTGTGCTGCAGTTCATGGGGTCACAAAGAGTCAGACACGACTTAGCGACTGAACAACAACAACTAAATGAAAGAAGCCAATGTGAAAAGTCTGCATTTTGTATGATTCCAGCTATGACATTCTGGAACAGGCAGAACTATGGAGCCAGTAAAAAGGTTGCCAGGGGTTGTGGTAGGGAGGGAGAAATAGGCAAAGCAAGAGGATTTGTAGGGCAGAAAAACTACTTTGTATGAGACTATAATGGTGGATACATATCATTATCTATTTGTCCAAGCCCATAGTGTATATGCTGCTGCTACCGCTGCTAAGTCGCTTCAGTTGTGTCCAATTCTGTGAGATCCCATGGACTGCGGCCTACCAGGCTCCTCCATCCATGGGATTTTCCAGGCAAGAGTACTGGAGTGGGTTGCCATTGCCTTCTCCGCATAGTGTATATACAACATCAAGAATGAACCCTGCTGCTGCTGCTAAGTCACTTCAGTCATGTCCAACTCTGTGCGACCCCATAGACAGTGGCAGCCCACCAGGCTCCTCCGTCCCTGGGATTCTCCAGGCAAGAACACTGGAGTGGGTTGCCATTTCCTTCTCCAAAGCATGAAAGTGAAAAGTGAAAGTGAAGTCGCTCGGTCGTGTCCGACTCTTTGTGACCCCATGGACTGCAGCCTACCAGGTTGCTCCATCCATGGGATTTTCCAGGCAAGGGTACTGGAGTGGGGTGCCAGTGCCTTCTCCAAAGAATGAACCTTGGGCTCTTGTAAAGCTTGGACTCTGGATGATAATGATGTATCAGTGTAGGTTCAACAGTTGTAACAAACATACCACTCTGGGAGGGAGGGGGAGATGGGGAGTGGTGGAGGTGGGGTGAGGTTTGATAATGGGGGTGGGGAGCTATATATAGGGGGAAGCAGGGGATTACGGGAAATTGCTATTACTTCCTCTCAATTTTGCTATGAACCTAAAACTGCTCTAGAAAACAAAGTCTGTTAATATATGTGTACATATTTTTAAAACCCTACTCAGTAAACAGAATTGCTAGAAGTTAACACCTTGGGCCAATAACTGCCCACCATCGTCTCTATTTGCATTTTCCGAGCTTCTGACACCTGAGGGGAGAGGGCTGAGAAGCACCTAGTGAAGTTGCAGTTCGCTCAGATTTGTGTTTGAACAGCAGTATAGAATTTAGCACACTTCGGGTGTTTCCATATGGTGATGCCAACCACTGGTACTCACGTGACAGCTCAGTGGTTACTCCTCATTCTGGGAGGAACTGCCTTCTGAGTTACATTTTCTACTTTCTGCTTTAGTGGTAAGTCTGAAGTATCAGACTGAGTCAGTATTATTAAATGGAAGTTTTTTGATCCAAACGATTTACCAAAGATGAACTGAGTCAGTAAGAGTCTACATGTGCATTAAATTTGGTGTAAGTTTTGGAAAGTTTCTAATCTTCAAATGCAAAGGGTTTGTTACAAAAAAAGAAAAATGCGACTATTACTGAGTAAAAGAAAAGCTCTGTCCCTCCAAACGCCTGCCTGGGTCTAACAGAGAGGCTTGCTGTCCTTCCAGATAAATTGTCACTGAAGCAAAACTGAGAGAGGAGAAATGTGAACCCCCTCTCTTTCAACACTACTCATTGTGTTCAAATTCACAAGTCGGAAACTTAAACGCCTACCTTCCTCTTTAAGAAAATATGAAAGTTGTTGCTAGAAAATAGAATTCATTGCCCTCGGACTTGAAGTGTTATCTGTGTTCAGCTTCAACCGGATCTGCAGCCCCCTTCCAAAAAAAAAAAGAGAGAGAGAGCAAATTCTTTCTTGTCAGTGGTGAAAATCACCCCACCTGGAATGCACTCTTCAAAAGGTTCTCGAAGCCTATTCATATGAATGAAGCTGCTTTCTCAAGGGCAGAGGCGGAAGCTGCCCTCTTGGGGCGCTTAGGCAACCCGGGGAAGGGAAAACGCCTCTGGGGCCAGTGAGGCTGCAGGGGCTACGTTCCGGCTGCAACGCTGACTGCCATCTCCAAGATGCAGTACCTGGACCCCGAGGAGCTGCTGATGGATGAAGAGGATGATGTTTTTGGTGAAGGTAAACATGTCTTTCTGGCAGGAGCCTTTCTGATCGACTTTGCTTAGCTCTGACACTGTTGGAAACTTTGAACAGACTTGGGTAAGGAACTGGAGGACTCTGACAGCATCCCGGATGGGATGACACCCCAGGAGTGCAGTGCAAAACTGGGGACAAAGGAATTTAATGGGTCTCCCAAATGCTTTTTTTTTTTAAACTGACGAAAGGTTCAGTTTAGGGTAGAAAATAATGCTGATATCCCTTTGTCCCTCTACTATGCTCTCTTGTCTAACACCTTAAGAGAAGGAAGTCTGTCTCCCTGCTCAGCACACAGCAGGAGTGGTTGGACTAATGGACCAGGGAATGTTCTCCACGGTGCCATGCTGCTTAGCTCTGCACCACCTGCGGCTCCCTCTGTTCTCTCTCTACCTTTGGATCTTTCCCTCTCTCGCTCTTCCTGGCACCCTGGCACCCCAGATCTCTCGATTGCCTCTCCCTTTTCCTCTCCTTCTAGGCTGGGAGGTGGCAGCCTTACTAGCTTCTGAGACCCACTGCACTGCCTGGGTTTCCCTAGGTAGACCCTATGTGGTGGAATTTGACATTAAAGTTTGCAAATTGAAATGGCTAACCTTGTAATCTACAAATTCCTTGTTCAAATGCTGCTTATAAGATTGGGCTGCAGGCAAGAGCTTTTCAAGAATTTGGAACTGTCATATTAATGGTTATCTGGATTCAGGGACCTCATAAATTCATTTTTATTCACAAGAATCATATCTGGTATTACCCTATCAAGTAATTTTTTAAAGGAGCTCTGGTAAAATTTTTTGCAGTTACCCAAGTAATTGAAGTTTATTGACGATAAATGAAAGAGTATAGCACAGTAATCTAATCATCTAGGATGCAACCATTATTGATGTCTGTCTTTACATTACTTTGTTGCAGCCTCAGAAATATTTAAAACCATATTTTTTTTAAAATCACGATTTAAAACAGCTTAAAGAATGTCTCCCCGAACTTCCTTGCTGTTTGCCACATTCCTGGACTGTTGCTTTACTTGGATGACAGATAGAGCCACTCTGATTTGAAGCTTGCTCTTAGGCTCCATTCCTCAGCTTTCACTTTCACTTACATATGTTTTTTCTGTGTACAAGTACTTAGATATTTACCCCCTTCAGGAATTAGAACATGTTTACAACTAGGAAGATAAGCCTAAATGGGACAATTTGGTAGTTATCTACCCAACCTTCAACACACCAGGCCACAATTTCTCCTTTGCCTCAAAGGGAGACGGTAAAGCGTCTGCCTACAATGCGGGAGATCCAGGTTCGATCCCTGGATCGGGAAGATTCCCTGGAGACGGCAATGGCAACCCACTCCAGTATTCTTGCCTGGAAAATCCCATGGACGGATGAGCCTGGTAGGCTATAGTTCATGGGGTCGCAAAGAGTCGGACACGACTGATCAACTTCACTACTACTACTACAGTACTAAAGAGCGCCACCTATAGACAGATGGAACTACCGCACTGTAAATTACTATGGCCACCTGATGCGACGAACTGACTCATTTGAAAAGATCCTGATGCTGGGAAAGATTGAAAACGGGAGGAGAAACGGACGACAGAGGATGAGATGGTTGGATGTCATCACTGACTCAATGGATATGAGCTTACTCCTGAAGAAAGCTCCGGGAATTCGTGATGGACAGGGAAGCCTGGCATGCTGCAGTCCATGGGGTCGCAAAGAGTTGGACATGACTGAGTGACTGATCTGAACTGATAGATTAAGTGGCCCCTCTTTGAAGGGCTTCCCAGGGGGCACAGTGGTAAAGAATCTGCCTACCAATATAGGAGAGGCAAGAGACACACGTTCGATCCCTGAGTTGGGAAGAGCCTCTGGAGTAGGAAATGGCAACCAATTCCAGTATTCTTGCCTGAAAAATTCCATGAACAGAGGAACCTGGCAGGCTATAGTCCATGGAGTCATAAAGAGTCAGACACAACTGAGCATGTGAGCACTCTGAAAATTAAGACCTCAACAAAGCAGGAATTGAGGAACCTGTAAGATCTTTCTCCTGAGCAGTCATGATTATCAAGGTGGTGATTTCAACCTCAACAGGCACAGTAAAGAGTGAAGTTGGGAGTCAGACAAGATTCCAATTCAAATTCTCATTTTGCTTCTTATTACCTATGTGATTTAAACAACGTAATTGCTAAACTAAACCTCTGTTTCCTCAGTGGGGAGATGGAACAATAATACCTATTGAGTTGTACAGATTATCTTCGTAATAGAGTCATAATATTTGCATGGTGCTTCACAGGTGATATACTTTATACTTTTCCAGACTGATTTTCTCATTTAACTTAATCTCCGCAGATTAGAGACAGAATCCTTACAATTCCTGTATCTAGCGTATTTTTATCCAGCTTTTGGAGTCATGGATCATGTTTGCCTATTTATTGAAAGCTTGTCTGGGTAGTTCCTTCATTTTAAGTAAGCTCCCTGCAGGATATTAGTCAAGAGCTTCGTCTCCAGACCTACACTGCCTGAGCTCTGCAACTTAATTTACTCTGTGATTTTAAGCTGGTTACTCCACCTCCCTGTGTCTCAGTTTACTCACTGTAAAATGGACTACAAACTTCCTAGGGTAGTATATGGATTAAATATTATTAATATTTAGGAAGGTGCTAAGCACTCAATTAACACTAATTCCTACTCTGAATTCACAAAAATGGGTTCCTAGAATAGGTCAGAAAGTGATGTATAAAAGGAATTCTATACAGAGTTTTTTTCCATATCTGGTGAACCTAGTGTCTGATTAGCCCTTCAGGTTCCTCTGTGCATGGAATTCCCCAGGCAAGAATACTGGAGTGGGTTGCCATTCCCTTTTCCAAGTATATTCAAAATAGGACTTATCACAGAAAAATTGGTTTATAAACCACTTTTCAGAGGTATGATAGGGTGGAAGCACCAATGGACAAGTGGTTAGGAGCCTGGACTGTAGTCCTGCCCCTGCTGTTTTGCAGATGTAGGAGCTTAGGCAAGTCACATAACCTTGTTGAGCCTCATTTTTCACCTACAGTAAGAGAGTTGATTACATATTCTCTCAGATCTCATTTGAAAAGCTCCAGCATTCTATTACATCATCTTTTCTCCACAGTGGCATCTACCTAGAGGAATTCAAGCTGCTTGGAGGTTTCCTCCATGCTTTTGGCTCACTTGAACATGCCTAAGAAAGCAGAAAACTTTGGGTCAAATCAGTTTCCTCTAACATAAAGGAAGGAAGAGGCCTAGGAGCTTGTTACTAAGGCAACTGTATTTCCTGGTAATGGATACACTTTTAAAGGACCCTTTCCTCCTAAAGAAACACAAATTTAGGATTTGGGCCCATTGGTTGAAAGTATATATAATTCATTTAGATTTATGGACCACAGAAAGATCTGGGAAGAAAAAACATGAGTTTTGCTCACAATATGTTTTTAACTGCTTTTCTGAGATCCTGTTTGCTTCAGCTTTTGTTTTCTGTGGTTAAAGAAAATGTTAAAGTTCATGTAATTAAGAAGCATTAGTGTGTAACTTTGCTCTTGTTCTAGGAGAGAGTTGCATATGGTTAGTGAGAGAGAGAGAAGCAGTCACCCACCTACCCACTAGAAACCTCAGTATTTGTTTCTCTCCTTCCCTCTTTCTCTCTTTCTCTCTCTCTCTCTCTCTCACACACACACACACACACACACACTCACACACAGGTTGACTTTCCAAACATCATCATGCTATTTAGAAAATGGTTCCTATCAGGTAGACTGTATTCTTTGCCAGGAGAATGATTGATTTGATTACCACGCTATTGAAAAACCAATAATTGGAATTAGAGAGCTCCTTTCGCATTATTGTTTCAAACATATCAAATTAAAGGGCTTTCATCTGTTTTGTCACTGTGCCTTCTTGACAGGCAGTCTGGTGTATGTTAGTAGAAAGAACTGGATGGATAATAATAGTAATGATAACTGTAACAATTATGATGGTGATAATAATAACAGAAAAAAAAAAGTGTTGTGCACAGTGGAGGCCCTTGGCTAGCTTTCAAGAACAGAATAAGATTCGTGTGTGGGAAGAAACCGTTCCTCAGGTGGTGGTCTACCAGTAGCTCAGCAGCCAAAATTACTCCTTGGCACGAGTCAAAGTTGCAGTTCTTCTTTCCTTAGAACCACAAGCTTTCCCTGCCTTTGTTTTCACCACGCTGTTGTCAAGTGCAGTGATAAGAATAATAAAACCACCACCAGTTCACAGTCATCTGTGCAAAGTATTTCTCAGGCTTATATATTTCCTGGACACTTACATGCCTGTTAGGATCTTGCTTCTGGAAAGACCACTGGAACCTGCAATGTGTTTGCCAGACCTTCAAATGTTCTGGTACAATGAAGCACAGCATAGGATTACAGTATCTAGGGAGGTTGTTTCAAACTCCCCCAAAGGAGAATGCTCCCAGATGGAGATAAACTGGCAGAAGGGAGTCTACTCGACCAATAGCTGCTTGTCAATCTTAAAGAGATCAAGAGATGCTTGGGGAAAAAATGCTACACTGTTTTGAACCAAAGCTCTCTTCTTTCCCCAAGCCAATTAAGCCAGCATTTTTTCCCCCCCTTTCAAAAGTAACTTCAGCTCATAGCAAGAAAATTGCAAAAAGTTTGTCAAAAAGAGAATTGTAAGTAGAATAGATACCCACTTTGTCTTTCTTTGTAAACTGCTTATGAAACCAAAGTAGTTTTTTTTTCTAAATAGGTTAACAGTTATGCTACCTGTTGTGATCTGGCATGTTTTGATATTGTTTACTGAATTACATTTTCCCTTTCCAAAACTAAAAGAAGAAAAGGAAGAAGGAAAGAAGAAGGAAGAAGAGATTAAATAAGTTTATGTACAAAACCAATAGATTCTGAAAGTTCAGGCTGGTTTAGTCAAACCCTTTATGGGAAAAGTGTTGAGAAAGAACATAAAATGTATGTGCCTTGGCTAAACAGTTAGTTTGGTTTGATTATGCCACATTTCATAGTTATAAATATAATAATTGTAATTTGGCTATGTTAGTCCTTTTTCAAAAATACTCATATCTGGGGTTCTCAAATGAAACCCAAGTAAGGGATTGGAGAAGGAGCAGGAAGAGGCTACCGTAGTTTCCTGGGTTGAAAAAAGTTGATCACTCTTAGCTTTTGCAGTTTGCTAGACCGCTTGGATCAATTTCCATTCTTGGACTCCTGAAGAAATGCTTCAGTTGGAAGTCGTTTTCCCTACTTTATTTGTCACAGAGGCCAGAGCAGACACAGACCTCCCCACAATAATTCATGCCTGTGTGACCTATGCCTTGGATTACTACAAAACATTCCCTTCCCAGAGATGTCTAGGAAGCTTGCTTTGGCTGGTGCCAAAGAGATGGTGTCATTTCAGGGGCACGAACTAAAATAGCACATTGCACTAAAGCTATGCAGGCTGTCTTAGCCACCAGTCCACTCCTGGATTTATGGCCCCTAGTGACCTCTGGGTGACCTACTTAGATCAGGCCAAAGCCAAAAAGGGGCCCAGGAGCACAAATAAAGTATTTAAATGCTCATTTAATAATTTTATGAGCAGCCAGTAAAGTCTTTTCAGGAACGGTATGAGATAGCCTTGAGTAGATCTTCTATAGGATTTGAGTCAAAATACAAATATATGCATACCCACTGTTTGTGTGGGGGTAAAAAGTTAAAAAAAGAAAAAAGAAATGTGTAGTTGTTATGACCAAAACAGTTAAATAAATTGAGAGAATTGCCCTTGCTCCTTGATAAGAATTACTTCACTCCTGAAGTCAACATATTTTTTTATAGAGATGTGATATATCCAGTTACCTATGCCTCGCGTGTTTTCCTGTGCTTAGCAAATATCGGCTTATTCCACTTCTCTTTATTTTTAGATGGCTAAGTTTTGTCTATGAATTGTTTACCAAACAGTGGTGACATTGAATGAAAATGTTTGCAATTCAGTTGGTTTTAGAAGAGGTTTTAAAGACGGAAAAGGTATTAGTTGAATCAAGTTGAAATTATTTCAAGTACCTGAAGGACAGGGAAGAAGGAAAAATAATAGTGACTGGTCCTGGCAAGCAAAAATAGGAAGAAGAAAATGAAAATATCCCACTGCCGGGGCTGGTAGGGTATTGAACATGCATGTACTTCTTTGACACAATGTTCCAGGCTGAATTGGAGTTGGAGGCTGGTTTATGGGAAGCTGAAATGTGGATGTGCCTGACTGACTAGAAGGGGCATGATTCTATAGCATGTGTACGATCCATAGTGAAGGGATTTGACAAGTATCTTAAGTGTTCGATCCCTGTTGATAGACAAGCCAGGTCATAAGCTGAAAAACCACTTCACTTTGTGCTGTGTAGACAAAGCCTATCTCATCACTTAGCAAGAATTTCCCTTCAAGAAAAACAGAACAATTTACTTGATTACTTTTAGATATTTTTAAGAGAAATATTTTGACATATAGGCTGAGATAACGATCACAAAGTAGGTATAATGGCCAGTTTCACTCCAGAAGGCAAATTCATGATAATTTATACTATCATCATTCTTTCACATGTGGACTTTTCATAGCTTACACTTTTCATGCCTTATCCTGCTAAACAGAGGCTTCAAGCAGAAGATGTTTAAGATCAGTTATGGATACAAAGTAAAAGTTTTAGGTGTTAAACTGTGAAAGTAAGGAAAATGTGAACTTTGGGCAGGGTGACTTGTCTATTTTCCCAACTGTTGTTCATTTGCTAAGTTGTATCTGACCTTTTGCAACCCCACGAATTGCAGTACACCAGGCTTCCGTGTCCATCACTAACTCCCAGAGCTTGCTCAAACTCATGTCCATTGAGTCGCTGATGCCATCCAACTATCTTATCCTCTGTCACCCTCTTCTCCTCATGCCTTCAATCTTTCCCAGCATCACGGTCTTTTCCAATGGGTCGGCTCATCTCATCAGGTAGCCAAAATATTGGACCTTCAGCATCGGTCCTTCCAATGAATATTCAGGATTGATTTCTTTTAGGATTGACTGGTTTGATCTCCTTATTGTCTAAGGGACTCTCAAGAGTCCTCTCCAGCACCACAGTTAAAAAGCATTAATTCTTTGGCACTCAGCCTTCTTTATGAACTCACATCTGTTCAGGATCACTAGAAAAACCATTTGTTGTTGTTTAGTCATTCAGTTGTGTCCAACTCTTTGTGACCCCATGGACTGCAGCACGCCAAGCTTCCCTGTCCTTTACCATCTCCCAGAGCTTGCTCAAACTCATGTCCATTGAGTCAGTGATGCCATTCAGCCATCTAACTTTGACTATATGGACCTTGTCAGCAAAGTAATATGCTCTATAGGTTTTCATAGCTATTCTTCCCAAGAGCGAGAGTCTTTTAAGTTTGTGGCTGCAGTCACCATTTGCAGTGATTTTGGAGCCCAAGAAAATAAAGCCTGTCACAGTTTCCATTATTTCCCCATCTATTTTCCATGAAGTGAATGGGACTGGATGCCATGATCTTAGTTTCTGAATGTTAAATTTAAGCCAGCTTTTTGACTTTCCTCTTCCACTGTCATCAAGAGGCTTTTTATTTCCTCTTCACTTTCTGCCATAAGGGTGGTGTCATCTGACTATCTGAGGTTGTTGATATTTCTCCCAGCAATCTTGATTCCAGTTTGTGATTCATCCAGCCCTGAATTTCACATGATGTACTCTGCATATAAGTTAAATAAACAGGGTGACAATATACAGCCTTGACATAATCCTTTCCCAATTTTGAACCAGTTCCAGCTGAGGGAGAGAGAAAACACTGGGTCAAGCTTTGTAAAGATTGTCATTAATAGATAACCTGGTAAACAGAGAAAAGATCTTCTGCTGTATTAGGAGGCTTAACCCTGTGAAATAATTATTTCTAAATAAAATAAAGAGAAGAAAGAACAAGTTGCTGCTTTCTGGAAAGTGACGAAGTTGCGGTGCCTTCTTTTCACTGCAGATCTTTCCTTCTTAGTCTTTGGCTCATTGGTTAAAAGTTTAAATATTTGTACTATACAACTCAAACAGCAACGGGAGAACACCAGCTGGTCTCTTCTGACTCTTGACGTCATTCTAAACTGTCCATTCAGTGTAAGAAATACTGAGCTGAGAAATAGGAAGAAAATAATTTGACTTTCAGATCACAGATTGAGTCAGCTGGCTGAGCAGTTGAAGATAACTTTTTTTCTCTCTAAATTAGCATTCGGGAAACTCTGAGAGGGAGTAAATATGAAAGCATGTTCTATGGTGGGATTTTCTTTGCTATTTATAACAGCCCAATGAACTGATAGAATGGCGTTTGAAGAAAAGTGTGTCAAAGAATCAAATACGCAGATACAATTTGTAGAAGGCACCTTTCACCACTTTGAGATAAATTATATGGACTGAAATAGGAAAAACAACTTCTTTCCCTTCAACTTCTGGTTTACATGCCAAAGGTTATCAAGAAGAGACATTTACCAGCACCCTATTAATCTCCATTAGCATCTCTAAAGACTAAAAAATAAATGATAATTTAGAGTCTTAATATAAAGCAGGATAAAAAGCTTTTTCAGAAAACACTGCTATTTTGAATAATCTGCACTCTACAATCTGAGTAAAAACCCATGTGCTTACTCTGCACACTTTCCACAGAAGGACAGACCCTTTTTCTGGCCACAGGGCTATACTGAGTACTTCACACACAAAGATTCTAGAGCCACCCATGTTTGTAAATCTTTGATTTTTTTTTTTTTAACCATTCAGATTTCCAAACTGAGGGAAGGTAGCAGGGCTGAAAGAACCAAATATCTGTACTCAAAAGACCTAAGTCAACTTAATAGCAGTTTGACTTTAGGCAAGTTACCTAACCCCTCAGAGGTTTCACTTCCCTTCTTCCACTTGGAGATGATGATAATTATAGTGATGATGATGATGGGGGATGGTGGTCACCTTCCCCCCAAATCGCTTAATATTAATGGAGATAATGTCTGAGATCATGGGAAACCAGTGAGGGCTTACTGGTTAGCTACATTACTAACTTAATGTCAGTTGGTTTTTCATTGTGATTTTCTCAGCTGTCCCAGTCTCCCAAGTCTATACAATCTCCCTCTTCTACTCTTGGCCTGTGATCAACAAAGACCCTAGCTGATGAGAGCAGAGCTATGGAGACTGCTCATGTCAGTCTCCATAGAAAGGTGTGTCTGGCTCATGAATTAACAAGCCTGACTGCTTGCTATCTCACCTCCACCATGTGACCAAGGCAGGGCTTAGAATAACCCCATCACACAGAATAAATACATGATTTCCTACCTTTTTTTCTTTTTTTGTTTTTTGGTGGGGGGGACTAACCAATCTGGTCTCCCTTTAAAAATTCTTAGAGTTTTAAAATAAGCTATGGCAGTTTTCTTGTGGAGAGTCCCCTTTGCCTCAGTCAGGAATGCAGGAGGTGAAGAATCATATCTTCAACATTATCTTTACGATACACAGGCCCTTTCTCCAGGGAAAATATTTACCTGCAGTAAACATACCCCAGTTACTGCCTCCCCATCACCACTTTACAGAGTACTTTTAAAAAAGTAACTTGATAAAGGCTGGGCTTTCTATATTGAAACTTGCATTATGTATATGTTAAGAGCATTTTAGGATGGTAATTAAGATTCTAAACAAAGTCTCTACAACATTTCCTCTAGTGGTGTTTTGCTTTGTTTTTACTTCCATTGCTGTTTAAAGATATTTTTCAATGGTAAAACCTCCTGGAGAAAAGCATAGTCATCTGTTTGCGTATAAATTAAGCGCATGCTCAGTCGTGTCCAATTCTTTGTGACCCCATGGACGGTATGCAGCCCACTAGGCTCCTTCTATGCATAGGATTTTCCAGGCAAGAATACTGGAGTGGCTTTCCATTTCCCCCTCCAGGGGAACTTCCTAACCCAGGAATTGAACTCATGTCTCCTGTGTCTCCTGCACTGGCAGGTGAATTCTTTACCACTGAGCCACCTGGGAAGCCCATGTGTTTACAGGAAGACAAACATTAGTTCAGTAGTTTAATATTAATAATTATACTTCATGGAATAGAAAGCACATCAATAGGATCTACCCACTGTGAATTAATCACCAAATCTTTATTGAGTACCACTCAAAAAGAGTAGGACAAAGGGACAGGACTGGTCAGGCTGGAAATGGCCCCAGCTATAGGAGGGCAGACTGAAAAGTGGTCAACCCAGATCCTCCCCACTCCTGGAAAGACAACCGCTGGTGGCTCAGAAGCATTGGCCTCTGTTAG
Source organism: Bos grunniens (assembly GCF_055505025.1). Lineage (NCBI taxonomy): Eukaryota > Metazoa > Chordata > Mammalia > Artiodactyla > Bovidae > Bos > Bos grunniens. The sequence goes on from NC_141187.1 coordinate 34,471,348, forward strand.
AGAAAAGGCAACATATCTTGTCGTTTATGTTATGAACTACAGTGCAGAAGACAGGAAGAGCCCTGCATGTCTTCCTAACATTAATGATACACCCAAAAGGTGGACGTTTATGCCTTTATAAGCTACTGGGAAACATTGAAAACTGTGCATAGCAAGTCAGTAGCTCATTACCCACCCATTGACCTGAGCAGGAGTTGGCAAACCATGGCCTGCAGGCCAGACACAGCCCACTGCCTGTTTCTGCCCAGCTTGCAAGATGGCAATGGTTTTTACAGACGAGCATTTGCAATCAGTTTGATGATCAGGAGCATTGACCTTTAACTCCAGTTAAGCAAGATATTATCACAAAGAAAAAGAATTCCATTCTTCTCCTTAGTAGATTGTGTGTGTTAGTCACTCAGTCATGTCTAACTCCTTGCAACCCTATGGACTAAAGCCCCCAGGTTCCTCTGTCCATGGAATTTTCCAGACAAGAATATTGGAGTGGATTGCCATTCCCTTCTCCAGGGGATCATCCTGACCCAGGGATTGAACCTGGGTCTCCTGCATTGCAGGCAGATTCTTTACCATCTGAGCCACCAGGGAAGTCCCTTAGTGGACTGGTATTACCATAAAAAAGTGCTCAATTATTATATTTTGAATTTTGCCCATATAAAATGTGAGATTTGGTTTCCTCTCTTGTTGTATGTATGTAAACAATTTTCTCATTTTTTACATCTTGGATCCCAAAGCCTAAAATATTTACTTTCTGACTCTTTACAGAAAAAGCCTGCTGACCTCTGGTTTAGGTCATCAGGTTCCATCATTTTGCCGCTTAAGGTCATTGAGAGTTTCTTAACCATTTCCCTCACCAGCTCTTCCCCTTTTCATGTCTGCTGAGAGAGTCCTATCATTTTTAAATCCCTTTTAAGATGAGATTTGTTCCCTCTTAAATAGCCTTTGTACGAGAACACATGTCCCTCAAATTACATTGCTTTGTAACATCGGCTGGTAGGATGATGAAAAATTGATAGTTTAAGACAAAACCAAAGACAGAACGTGGGGGTGGGAGAGGGTAGAGACAGTAGCATCCATCAAGTAAGGAGAGAGTCAGAGGAGGACTAAGGCCCTATTCTCCGTTAGGTGAAGGAAGGTGACAGTCAGGAGGTGTCCAGGGCCCCTCCCACTTACACCGCTGCATCACTTCAAGGCATTGTCCTCTTCATCTGACTCTTTGGGTTCTTTGTCCCTGAGATCTGAAATCCTTGGACCTCCTTGTAAGAGATGATTGATGCATGAGCGTGACTCAGTGCCATCTTCTTGGCTTTTCCACACACGTCACCCCAAGTCTCCCAGTTCATCAAGGAGTGATAGTGCCAGACGCTGGGGCATCATTCAAATAAACCACAAATTGGAAATACAACCCCCTTTACATTAGGAGACTACATGGGATTAGCAGAACTTTGGTCATCCTCAAAACAGTGCTGGCTCTTGCCCGCTGCCCTCTTCTGTAAGACAGACCTGCCGGTGTCCACACAGCCTGCATGTTAATTTGAGGACAAGGAAGCCTTTTCAAAACAGGCATGAAGGAGAGAGTGAAAAACACCACCCCACACACCCTTGCATGTTTGGTAGGGCCACTTGGCTCCTAGCTGCTAAGCATTGAGAGGAGCTGGAATGTTCAGCACTATTAGACATCTCTGAGCAGTTCTAACCTGCTGGAGGGGAAAAATATATTACTGTTAAAAAGAGTTTGGGAGCCATTATGCACTGTCAGTGAGACTGTAAAATGGTGCAGCCACTTTGGAAAGCAGGTATAATTCCTCAAAAAATTACAAGTAGAGTTAATATATGATAGCAATTCCACCTCTGGCCTTGTACCCAAAAGAACTGAAAGCAAGGTCTTGAGGAGATAGTGGTACATCCATGTTCATAGCCCCGTTATCCACAATAGTCGAAAGGCAGAACAACACAAATGTCCATCAGCAGATAAATGGGTCAACAAAATACGGTATGTACACACAATGGAATATTATTCAGCCTTAAAAAGGAAGGGAATTCTGGCATGCTCTAACCTGGATAAACCTTGGGGACATTAAGCTTGGTGAAATAAGCTGGTCACAGAAAGACAAATCACTATATAATCATGAATATGAGGTGTCTAGAGTTATCAAATTTATAGACAAAAAATGGCATGGTGATTGGCAGGGGGTGGAAAATAATAAATAAAAATAAAATAGAGGTGGCAGAGGAGGAAGTGGGAAGTTGTTGTTTAATGAGTATAGCTTCAGCTTTATAAAATGAAAAGAGTCCTGGAGATTGGTTACACAGCAATGTGAATGAACTTAACACTACTAAACTGTACACTTAAAAATGATTAAGATGGTAAATCTTACATCGCATGCATTATATTTACGTATATATATATTTCCACATTAAAAAAAAATTAGGAATAGCTATACCAAGAAACAGGAAAGAACAGGCAGTTCCTGAAAGTCTGCAAAACAGTTGCTTTTTCTTGAGCTATGTAAACTTAACAGCAGGGAACTGAATTCTCATGTGAGATAGAAATGGTTCCAGGGAGCTGATTCTGGGCATATCTGACACAATCTTAAAAGGACTGTTTTCTCCATAACAGGATGTTTAAGAGTTAGATCTGGGAATTTTTCCTACCAATGTCTGCCTAGTTGGAAATCAGTTTTAGAATCTCTGAATAAATATTTTGAGGTTAGCGCTTACTGAAGCTCGTTTAAAAAAGAGTAGCATAATTAGCAGAGGCACCCCGTCAGGAGCTTATGAACTATATAGGGATAGAAAATGGATTATTTTTTCATTCATTAAAGACTATCTGTTGATAGTCTACCATGGGCCAGATTCAGGTCTACTCAGCTCTTGGGATCAGCAGTGACTATGACAAAGCCCCAGCCCTGGTGGAGTTCTGCTGGTGGTAGAGGGAGCCAGACAGGAAACAAACAAGTGAAAACATGATGTGTCAGATGGAGAGAAGTGCTACGGAGTAAAAGTCAGCGCAGGATGAGAAGAATAGAGCATGGTGGTCAGAGAAGGCTGTGCTGGCAAATGCCCAGACGCTTGAAGGGACTGCAAGGCTGACCTGGATATCAGAAGGGGAAGGTTCCAGCAAGAATCGAAGGCCAGCGTGGCTGCAGCATAACATGAGCAAGACTGAGAGCAGTAGAAGATTTGATCCAAGAGGTTCCTGGGGGCTGTTTTAGGGGGATGGATCCAGCTCTTGTACAGCCTTACAGGCCATTGTAAGCATTTGGGTTTTAGCTCTATGGGAGATGGGGAACCACTGGTGAAGGTTGGGCAGAGTGACATAATCTGGTTTGCCTCTCAAAAGCATTATCTGACCACTGTCTGGAAAATTAAAATGGCATAAAGGGCAAAAGCAGGGGAGCCTGTTAGGAGAAGATGGCAATGGTCCAGAAGAGAATTGGTGGGGCTTACCAGGCCTGATAGTGATTGAATTCTGGAGGTGGGGGGAAAAGGCACTAAGGATGACTCCAAGACTCTGATCCAGGCTTCTGGAAGGATGGGCTGCTCTTTATTGAGGTGAGGAAGGCTGCTGGAGAAGTAGGCTTGGGGTGGAGGCAGTATTGCCCTGATGGGGAAGTAGGAATCCATTTGGAGATAGTTGAGCTATAAACAGGGCGATGACTTCTTGAAGTCCCTCTCCAAGTACCCGGCATAGTGGGCACTAGGAAATATCTGTTGAAATGTTGATGATAAAGCAGCATATACATAATTGAGAATTATTCATAGATTTATCTCCAGTTTATGGAGATTGGGCTGTATCACCTGCATGGGCTGTTCCATAAAACTAGGAGCTGGAGAATGCAATACAAACTGTGCACAAACACTTAAGGGAAATTAAAGGAAAGATGGAAACGGGGAGGGTGGGTCATCTGGACAGGCTTCTTGCGGGTGAATATTTGGAGGAGAGGGCTTCATATCTTTGGGAGCACTGTTATGAGATATAGAATGACGATGGAAATGCATCTGTGAACTCCCCTTCTTCACGTGGCCTGCCTGCATTTGGTGCTAGGTTCACCATGTTAAGATGTGTGCATTTCTTACCCTTTTGCTCCAAGGCTGTACATCCATAGCATCTCAGCTGAAAGAGACCTCTTTAGAGGTTTTTGTACGTGTTCTCCTAATAGGAGATAGGCTAGGGTCAATCCCATTGCTAAATTCCCTGCCTTTCTCCCCTTTCCCCAAGGAGATTATCAGTCTCTGTCAGTCACATATCCATTTAACAGTCAAGAGCCAGCAATCAGCACATTCGCTTGTATTTTAACTCAAGCCCTACGAGCTGTGTCTTCAATCACTTCTCTTTATACTAATCCTAGAGGAAAATTGTTCTTCCTCCTGTAAGATAGTCTTTTGTATCCTTGAAAACAGTTAAAAGAACATATTCATATGCCAGTAATTCCCCAGACCCTGCAATAGCCAGTCAAATGTTTGTATTCCACCACCAGGCACTTGAGTTGACTAGTATATCTATGCCGACAAGAGGCCAAGTGTATTCTAAGTGCTGAAGAGACCCGAATGTCTGCAAATTAGGATCTGAAACGCAGGGACGCACACCCCACAGCTGTTGAACTTGAATTACTCTTTGAATGCGGCACCCAGGGCTGAGAGGCACTTCTCAGAGAGGCCTGTGTGCTTTCCTTCTTCTAAACCCTGCCGGTGCCCAGAGCTTACACCCTCATTCGGACTTTACAGCCGTCTTGGGTACAGGGAGCAGACGAGAACAGGTGTTCAGATTTATATTCTTCAAGCAGCCCCTTGAGGCTCATTGAGGACAGGTCAGTGAAGGAAGAGGCTGAAATGAAGCCTTGCACCCCCCCAGTTCTCGTGCCTGCCAGCAGACAGCTGTTCCAGCCCTGCTGCCGCTCATGAAAGCATAACTGAGATTCAATGAAAAATAATTTAATAGAGGGTTGCTTGGAGCAGCCCCTTACTTTGGAGATTGGCTGAAACCAAGGCACTTGGATGTGTTGCCATCGCTGTGAAATTTTCACCTCCAGCAGCCTAAGCAAGAATGACCTATTTTGAACGTGACAGCCCATGACACTTCGGCGGCGTGAATAATTTAATAGGTGCGAGAGCTCTGCCAACGCTGTGATATTACAGCAGCCCTGCCTGCCTGGCTAATTATGGAGGGTGACGGCGCCCCATCCCGTTGTCACAGCTTCTCTCCGAAGCTGCCAGGGACGTGAATTGTGTGTGAGCAGAGAAGGAAAGAGGGGAAGTGGGGCCAAGCCTGGTCCCTGCTACCAAAGAAGGCTTTGTGGGTCGAACAAGCCCTGCCGCAAGAGTCAGATTTCCGCTTTCCCATCTGCAAAGCGAAACTGTGCGGGGCCCACGGGGTTGGAGCTTGTATCCAGTATCCCCGATCGATCGCGGAGGTGGAGGCTGGGAAAGGGTGATTTAGGAAGGAAAAGAGGCACTGGATGCCCTAGCTAGCAGGGAGAGCTAATGGTTTCCAGGCCTCAGAGAGGAGATACCAGCCTTTTAAACATGCAGCTGGACTCCCAGCCCCAGGAGCAGGAATATGAGCTGAGTGGCTGCAGAGAAGAGTGAACAGCTAGGAGGAATCTCATTTGTGGCTTCAGAACCTTTCCCTTGTGTTCTAAGCCACCTTGATCCTCCCTTCAACTCTCTCCGGCTTTGCTTAAATGATAGCGACAGCCAGTTAACCTCAGAGACCTGTTTCCGATGTGAATTGGACTCCAGAATAATGTCCATGAAGATGGTGAAGATTAACAAGCAGCGAAAAAGTTTTAAGTAAAATGGTTTCTAGGTCTGTAATTCCTCCTAAAATCACCTCCTGAAGTTAACGGTCTCAATTTCATGCATTACAGAGGGATCAGCCTTTAGAAAGATTTGTACATTGCTGGGGGACAATAAGGAGAAAAGAAATTGAACAGGATTATGTGTAACAACAGATCTTGCCTAAAATTGAAAGAGAAATGAAAAAAATTCAAGGAGCTACATAAAGAAAAAATATTTTTAAAAATATGAATGACTGGCTAAAAGCATATTTAAAACTTTTTTTCAATAGTCAATAGGCTGTTATTAATGTGAATTACTTAGGGGAGTATTAGGAAATGGATGGCTGGCTCATATGAGAATAATTCCAAGAAAGTTTATTTACAAAGAGATGACTTATGGAGGTCTGAATCAGTAGAGTGTCGGGGAAGCAGTGGGCAGAATGAAGGCAACACGACCTGGCTCCAAAGGATGGGAGAGGAAGAGGTTTCTAGAACCTGCAAAGAGAGAGAACTATATAGAAAGGCTGCCTGGGGTTGGGGGGGAGCAGTCATCTTTTGTGAAAGGGTACAGCCAGCCCAATGTGACCTCAGAGGGAGGAGCCTCAGAATTAACATCCTCACCTCACTCCTTTCCCCTCTTCTAATCTCTTTTGAGGCTCCCCATTGGCCAAACCCTACTGGGCATCACTGGACATTGATTGGTCCCTCCGTGGGGAGCGCCAGGGCAGACAGCAGCAGGGGTGATAAAGGTGGAGAAAGAACAGGAAAGGGCTGCGTGGGACAATCTGCAAGCCACAGGGGCCCGGGGACACAATATAAGTAAATCACCTTGGAGAACCGTACAGACAGATGTCCTCCTTTATGTTTCCCCTGATAATGGGAGAAAAAGGAAAAAGATTCATTATGAAGTGAAAGTCAATTTAGAACCTTAAGGAAAGCCTACATGTCAAGCTCCTAGCGCTGTGTGTATACGTGCATGGCGATAGTCTCCAGTCACTTCTGCATTCGTTCTGCATTATTTTATCCTTTTAATGTCTTTGTGCAACAGTATTTGTTCAATTGATACTATTTACCTTCAGCCTTACTGGGTTCAGAGCTATAGGAATTTGTAAAGTTAACATTCTACCAAAATGTTTGTCAGTCTAGAGCAGAGGTTCTCAAAATATAGTCTGAGGAGCCCTCAGGTTTCCCAAGACTCTTTCAGGGTGTTCCCCAAGGCCCTTAACAATTTTTAAAAATACAAGAGGATTTAGGTTATGTTATATAAATAAATATGAGTTTTTTAAGTATTGAAGTGTAGTTGATATACAATGTTATATGCTACAGGTGTACAATATAATGATTCATAATTTGTAAATGTTATGTTTCATTTATAGTTATCAAAAATACTTGCTATATTCCCTGTATTGTATCCTTGTAGCATATTGTATACCTAACAGTTTATACCTTTTAACCATGTTTCCCTCTCCTCTTACCCTCCCCACTGGTAACCCCTAGTTTGTTCTCTGTATCTGTGAGTCTGCTTCTTTTCCATTATATTCACTAGTTTGTTGTATATTTTAGACTCCACATGTAAGTGATATGCAGTATTTGTCTTTCTCTGTCTGATGTATTTCACTTAGCATAATGCCCTCCAAGTTCTATACATATAAACATATATATACATGTATACATAAACTATTAAATAGCTGGTCTAGATTACATTATTGTGTAATGGGGCTTGACATCAAAAAATTGGGAAGTGATTTTTATAAATTAATTATTGCAGAAAATGACCACTCCTTGTAATATAATAGTAATATACGAGAAATCCAATCTCAAGTTGTTGGACAGAAGGGGGTTGTTTGCTCCATGCAGGACATATTTTATTTCCTGTCAGCGTTGGACATTTTGCTGACTGTCTTTCACCCATGCAACTTCCAGGTCACTTGGTGCAGAAGCTGGAAGTGGGGGTGAAGGAGGGGTTTAAGACTGGATCATGTGCCTGAATGCATAGGCCTGATTTCAGACCTCCCAGGCATCCACTCCTGGGACACACTAAAATGCTGAGGGTGTTGGCCCAACTAGTTTCCCATTGTGCAAGCAGATATGTGTGACAATGGTAAGAAAACAACAGCATGAGATGCCTGCTCCCTTGAGGACCTTATCATCAGAAGCAGACACGGGCAAGGGAGAATGGGGTTCTGCTCTCAGCAGCTCAGAGAGTAGCGAGCAAGACTCAGCTGTCATTTATTAGGTTGAAACGTACTTCTATAGGTCCAGCTCTGATGTCAAAAAATACAGGCTTGTAAACATCCTTTTTCCAGGGGATAAGATGACAGAAGGCAGCAGGGACACTATGTGCTCTCGTTCCAAACATAGTCGATAGTTACTGATGATTCTCTACGCTCTTTAATATAGAAGTTACAATGCTGTAAGTGGTAGTAAGCATAGTTCCTGACATCAAGGAGTTTATAAACTGATGAGGAGATTCGTACCAAATATTTAGGCTGGAAGGAAGGTGTGTGATAGGGTCTTATTCAGGGGACACACAAGGGACTTGCAGGAGGATACAGGCAGAATGTGGAGGGCCAAGGAAGGCATCGGGAAAGGAGGCAGTGTTTGAACCAGGCTTTCTGGCTAGGCAGGGTTTTTAGAGACAAACCTCAGAGGTAAAAGAAAACATGATGGGCAATTCTCAGCAGAAAGTTTACAGGCAGTGGAAATGGCCTGAGCAAAAAGGCAGAAGTAGAAAGTATCAAATGTTAGAGCCCAAGGAAGCTTGGTGATCAAGTGGTTCAAATCCTTTATTTGACAAGTGAGGCCCCTGAGATCACAAGGGTCCAGATTTGTCCCGAGTTTACAACCCGCGTGTTTCAACTCAAAGTCCAGCACTTTTTGTAAGGCTGTTTCCCGGACACCGTCATGATAGGAAGAGCTAAGGCTTAGACTGGGTGCTGCGGAGAGATGGGGATGCAGCTGAAAGGCTTTTGGAAACACACTGTAGTGCCACGAGGGCCGGGCGCCTGTTGGGACCTTACCCAGACCTGTGTGTCCCAAGGTAAGCTCTGAGACAACCATAGCAGAATCGTCAGCATGCTTGTTCATATGACTGAATTAAAAAATCAAAATCTGCATTTTAAACTCCATCTCAGAGTGATTCTTATGCACTCCATAAACTAGAAAAATAGAAATAAAGGAGGGGAGGAGGAAGGAGCGGGTGGGATGTATGGAGAGAGTAACATGAAAGCATATACATTTCCATATGTAAAATAGATAACCAATGGGAATTTGCTGTGTGACTCAGGAACTCAAACCAGGGCTCTGTAACAACTTGGAGGGGTGGAGAGGGGAGGGAAGTGGGTGAGAGTTTCAAGAGGGAGGGGACATAGGTATACCTGTGGCTGATTCATGTTGATTCATTATCCTTCAATTAAAAATAAATACATTGAATTATAAAAAACAAATAAAAGGGAATAGAGAAAAATTGGTTATAGCAACAAGTGAAACATTAGTAGAGGTGAGCAAGGGGGGAGGGTAAAGAGTTATAGTAGGAGAGAGGAGTTCTAGCATCTTCCTCTTTCATGGCAGCATTCCCAGTCATGATTTGGCCTTGCAGTTGGGTGACCAAATGCCTATGGGGGAAGGTCATAAGAGTAGAGAAGGAATTTCAGAATCAGGATGTTAGATATGCTATTCACTTGGATATTAAACATCATAGTTCTGAAGAAAGATTCGATCTCAGCTCTATCTGGCTACCTCTCTCCAGGACTAGTTAACTAAACAGAGAGTAAAAGCCCGAATGCACCAGCATCGTAGGCAGAAGGAATACATAGAGAAATACAAATGGATAGAGGTGCCTAGGTAAAAGCAGATCTCTGGCACCTTGCGGTTAGAGCACTCACTTCACTTCATAATGGCAGTAGGTCTTCAGACATGTTCTGAATCCTGCATTAAATATCTGACGCTCTAAATCAGGAAACAATTGGCTGCGCTTCAGATGCTCTTCTGCTTTCTTCTAATGAATTGTGCATTTACTAAGATTGATTGGTGGTGCAAAGAACAGAGCCTGGCATGACCAATTCCGTCCCCTAAACAAAATCTGGCCTTAAATATGCCCATGAGAGGAAAACAATGAAATTCAGTTTTCAGAAAAGACCCTTTTCAGTGCTGCTGAACACCCTGTTTTATGGCACCAAAAATAATCACAGTTCCCATAGCACCCATAATACTTCCTCTTTCATAACACCCACCTCAGTTATTTACAGCTGTCCTTACAACCAGGCTCCTCAAGATGGGTTCCATGACTTTCCTGTTTATCTCTGTGGTTCCTGCCCTTATCAGAGTGCCTGGCACCTGAGTTGAAATAATAGCTATCATTTTTCCCTCCTGCTGCTGCTGTTAAGTTGCTTCAGTAGTGTCTGACTGTGTGACTCTCTGGACTGTAGCCCACCAGGCTCTTCTGTCCATGGAGTTTTCCAGGCGAGCATACTGGAGTGGGTTGCCACTTCCTTCTCCAGGGGATCTTCCCGACCCAAGGATCAAACCCATGGCTCTTATGTCTCCTACATTGGCAAGCGGATTCTTTACCACTAGCACCACCTGGGAAGCCCTCATTTGTCCCTGCTGCTAAGTCATTTCAGTTGTATCTGACTCTTTGTGACCCCATGGACTACAGCCCACCAAGCTCCTCTGTCCATGTGATTCTCCAGACAAGAATACTGGAGTGGGCTGCCATTTCCTTCTCCACCATTTGTCCCTTGGGCTGTTAAATTAAAATTGATGCATGGATAGGGACGGTGTTAAACTGTTGACTGCTTTGGAAAAGGTCATTTATTTCCATTGGTGTGAAAGCATGACAAAGTCTTACACTAGAGGAGATTTCTATAATACCCCCACCACCAGTGCCTAATGAACTCTGGGCTTCACTGTTTTCCTGGATGAGGTTTCCAGGGCTACACCAGTGTATCTCTGAATGCTTCAAGTGGTGAAGTTTTTGAGACAGAATTAGAGAGCCCTCACCAGAAATTAAATCACCCAGAACTTTGATCTTGGGCTTCTAGTCTCCAGAAGAGTGCGAAAACACATTTCTGTTGTCTAAGTCCACCCCGTATATGGTATTTGTTATGATAGTCATAGCAGACTAACACAGTGGGGAAACAGAAATCTACTTCTCTTCAGGGTGGGTGTTAGACCCTGCTCTTCCCCCTAGACTTTTCCTAGGTAGTCTATTATAATCTAATCTGGTTAGTGATAGACTACTAATGCTAGTAATACACTACTAATGCTAGTGAAGCTAATCTGTAGTAGCTCTTACTTCTCCCAAGACTTTTTCTGCATAACTGTACTTCTTTCCAGGCTTCTTTCTCTAGAATGAGGTAAATGGAGAAATGTTTGGAACCACTAGACTCTACATAATTAACCATAATACAAAGTGGCGGTTGCCCAGCATCTCAGGAGATGTTAAGATCTAAGATGCTGTGAAAGTTCTGAAGTGAGAATGCAGGGAAAGAGGCAAGAGATCTGGGGGAAACAGATACAGACTAGAGGACTGAAACTGGATCTTAATGAATAGATGTGGCTGTTAGGAAATGGGGTGAAGGCTATGGGCATGGAGATAGGCTGGGGGTGGGGCTGACGAAGGAAATAAAAAGATCAAGGTAAGAGTCCAGGTGTGCTCCAGAAAGGCAGAGTTATTCATCTTTCATTCACTAATTAGTTGCTCAGCTCTTGCTCTGTGCTGGGGATACCACGATATATAAGGCAGAAACAGTCTCTGCCCTTATGATCTCACACTGCATGCACCACCTGGGGAGCCCTATGAGCTCACAGTTCAGTGAAAAAGAGACACGGACAACTAAAAAGGTAAAGAAAATCATTTCAATTCACAACTGGTGCTATAAGACACAGCACATTAAAAAAGAAGAACTGAGGGGAAGAATATACTTAAAGATGTAGGCGGTCAGGGAAGACCTCTCTGAGAAGTGATTTGGAACATTTAGGGAACTGAAAGAAGGCCGACCTTAGTGACCTGAGGTTAGTAAAAGAGAGGCTGGAAACATAAGTAAGGCTGAAAAGGATCGGCTCACCAAGATCTTGTAAGCATTGTCATGGATTTTTGATTTTATTTTATAATAAGTGAGGAATGAAGGCAGAGTTTTGAGCAGGATAGCGACCACAACATAATTTTTATTTTTAAAGATTACTCTTTCTGTATGAGTTATCTATTGCTACCTAACAAATTGTCACAAATTCAGCTGTTTAAAACAGCACGTGCTTATTATTTCACAGTTTCTGTGAGTCAGGAGTTCAGGAAAAGCTTCAGGTTGCAATCAATGTGTTTTCTAGGGCTAGGGTCTCATCTGAAGGCTTGACTGAGGAGAGATCCACTTTTGAGCTAATATGATGGCAACACTCCATTTCTGTGAGCTACTGAACTGAGGTTCCTTGTCATATGAGAGTCTCCAATATGGCAGCTTGCTTTATCAAAGCCAGCAAGGGACAGATTCAACTAGCAAGATAGACATCAAACTCTTTTATCATCTAATCATGGAAGTGATATCTCAGCCCATTTGCCATATTCTATTGGTTAGAAGTAAGTCACTAGGTTCACACTCATGGGGAAGGGATCACATGAGGGTGTGAATACTAACGGGTGGGAATCATTAAGGACCATCTTAAAGTTGTCCCACCACAGTAAAGAATGGATTCTAGGGAAGAGCAAAGTGTTATCGAGGAGATCAGTGATACAGGCTAGAAATGAAGGATCCCAGAGAAGGATGGTGGTAGTAGAGGTGGATAGAGGTAACCAAGAATGAGAACTGTCAGAGACAGAGCAACAGGTTTTGTTGGTGAATTGAGTGTGGGAAGAAAGAAGAGGCATCAGTAATGACTTCCTGATTTCTGGCCCTCTAGCAGTGGGTTGGATATTGGTGCAACCAATGGTTAAGATGGTTAAGAACAGAGGAAGATCAGTTTTGGTTTATGAGGAAGAGAATCAAGAATTGGCCAGCAAGAAATCAACAGGAATTTTAAATAGGTACTCAGATATTGGATCTTAGAGGAGAGTTCTGAGTTGGAAATGTAAATCTGGGAATCTTTTTTTCTTTTTTTTTAATATTTATTTCTTTTGGCTGTGTCGGGTCTTTGTTGTGGCTCACTGGATCTTCGTCGAGACATGCAGGGTCTTTCATCACACCACGTGGGCTCCGTCTTTGCAGCGTGGGAAAACTGGGACTCTTTAGCACAAGAACATGACTTAAAGCCCTGAATGAATAGATGAGACCCCACTGCAGGGCTCTGAATACCCATCTAAGATGTTTATGTGTATTTAGAACTCCATTTAGTCCTCTGTAGAGTGCCTCAACCTACCTTTAGAACCACTTTTTGCTTGCCCTAATTCTAATTATCTTTTAAGGAGGATATCCAGGTTCCATTCTCTCCCTCCTGCTGGTTTTGCTTACTTTGGTGGGAGGAGGGAAGAGTGTATCTTCTGATTTAATCCTACCTGTCCTTGTGGTCTATTTTGCCATTGTCTTAAACAATGTCATTCAGTCCCCACACTTAATTGGGGTATCACCATTTAGGTTGTAAACTATTTGAGTGGGGCATGAAGAGAGCATTTGTTTTCCCCCCATCCTTTTCTCAGATCTCCACAAATACTTATTGTATAAATGAATGTTTCAATAGCAGTTTTATTTATGGCCACTGTAGTAGCTATTAAGAGGCCAAGAAATGCTGTAGGAGTTGTGGAGCTGTTTGGACCTTTGTGACTCTCAAATTTATTGAGGCTGGAAAGGACTGGGTTGGGGGGGTGGGTCATGGAATAGGTAAAAGAGAAAGGAGGTAGAATAAGGAAATAGCTGCAAAACCTGGGCTCAGCTGTCAAGTATCAACAAGGATACAATAGGGATGAACCCAGGTCCAGGCTGAAGGGAAGAAGGGTATATGACAGACAGGATGGTAGGGCCACCATCATCCAAGTTTGCAAGTGTCAAAATCCAGCTTTTGCACAAGTATCTAAAGTTTACTCAATTGTGTCACCTTGGACAAGTCACATTAACTCCCTTGAATCTTGGTTTTCCCATCCATGAAATGGGAGCATTAATACCTACTACAGACTTATCAGTCAGTTCAGTTGCTCAGTCATGTCCGACTCTTTGCAACCCCATGGACTGCAGCACACCAGGCCTCCCTGTCCATCACAAACTCCTGGAGCTTGCTCAAACTCATGTCCATTGGGTCGGTGATGCTATCCAACCATCTCATCCTCTGTCATCCCTTTCTCCTCCCATCTTCAATCTTCCCAGCATCAGGGTCTTTTCCAAGAAGTTAGTTCTTCGAATCGGGTGGCCAAAGTATTGGAGTTTCAGCTTCAGCATCAGTCCTTCCAATGAATATTCAGGACTTATTTTCTTGAGGATTGACTGGTTTGATCTCCTTGCAGTCCAAGGGACTCTCAAGAGTCTTCTCCAACACCACAGTTCAACAGCATCAGTTCTTCAGCGCTCAGCTGCCTTTATGGTCCAACTCTCACATCCATACATGACTACTGGAAAAACCATAGCTTTGACTCGATGGACCTTTGTCAGCAAAGTAATGTCTCTGCTTTTTAATATGAAAACTTATAGTCAGGAAAAAATGATACAGTGCTTGTAAAGTATCTGCTTCAGTGAAAGTCGCTCAATCATGTCTGACTCTTTGTGACCCCATGGACTATACAGTCCATGGAATTCTCCAGGTCAGAATACTGGAGTGAGTAGCTGTTCCCTTCTCCAGGGGATCTTCCTAACCCAGGAACTGAACTCAGTCCTACATTGCAAATGGATTTTTTACCAGCTGAGCCACCAGGGAAGCGCATCTGCTCCAGAGTCTAGAGTATAAGAAGAAAACCAATGAACAGTAGCGTTCAGCATCCTAAGGATTATGTCAAGTCAAGCTAACTCACTAGGGGCACATATTGACCAGAATACCAATTATTGAACACATACGAGGAATAACTTGCCAGGAAGACTGGAATGTTCGTATCATGTGGTCAACACATTTTCTCTTCTGAAGGAAAGTCTCTTTGGGAAAAATGAGTGCTGTTAGGAACTAGTCAGTTGGAAGAAGGACAGAGGGAGGTGGGTGTGTGGAAAAATCCAGCTGTCATGAAGCATGCAGCCTGTCAAGGCACTCACTGCTCAGGCTGCCCTCCATGGTCTAAGGCAGTGACCTGGTGACCAGGGCTTGCTCTTGGGTGCCCTTTCTAGGCATCAAGCACACTCTGCTCCTCCTGTTGAATCCTTAAGTCAGCTATGATGTAGCTGATTAGGGTATGGTTTGAGTGTCTCAGAACCCAGGTGTGAGGATGCAGTCTCCTTATCACCACTGGGTAAGGACACAGTGTCCTCAAATGTTCTCTTTTCGTCCATATCTAAACTCACTGAGTCTCATCCAAGTTGGGAACAGGGATACACCATTCTATTTAACATACTCTAGGTACACAGTTCATTCAGGATGATGACTTTACAGATAAGGAAACTGAGACCTAATAAGGGATTCCCTATTTAAGAAAAGAGGCAAGACCTTGTCTCTGGGTCTTTGTACACTCCCAGGATTGGACAGTTTCCACTCCAAAGACTCTTTCCATGGAATGTCTTTGCCTGCCAGCTCCACACTTTCCTAAAGAAAACATATTATGTATAGTTCTCATCTGCCAAAACAAAACAAGACAATTCTGTTTCTCCCCATTGTTATAAGATCTCGCTGCTCAAACAAGCTCTAGCCGAGAGCCCACACAAAGCAAACGTCAAGGGGGCTTTCCAACACGACTCTTGCCAGGGGCAACCAACTTCACACTCACAGACACACACACACACACACACACACGCACGCACACGTCACCGATGTCGCCCCAGCGCATTATTTCGATGCACAGCCTCTCTTCGAAATTCCAAAAGGTTAGCTGAAAGAGCCTTTGCTGGCCTCGGCTGTTCTCCCGTCTCCCTCCAATGCCCTCGGTCCCCTGCGCGAATTCCAGGGATAACTCCAAAGCGGTGACACCAGCCCGTGTCAAGGACCACGGCGTGGCGGCGATCAGCTGGCCGCCGACAGCAAAGAGCAGCCTTTGGAGCTGGGCTGGAGTAACTGTCAAGCAGCTGGCTCCCCCGCCCCTCCCCGCCCCGGCGACGCCGCGGGCCCCGAGCCCGCCCCGCCCCCGCTCTCCCCGCCCCCCGCCCCCCGCGCGGCCGCCGCCGCACTCGCTCCGCGCTCAGCCGGCCCCGCAACTTCAGCCAGCGCCGCCGCTGGCTGCTACGAGCTGAGGCAGGAGGTCGGCCGCCGGGGCCGTGGCCTGGACGCTCGGGGTCCGAGCGCGTCCCGCGACCCTTTGTCCCTTTCCCCGAGTGAGCACGCTCAGGCTGTCTGCAGAGCCGAGGTGAGGGCGGCCCCGGGCATTGCATTGGCACGGAGGCTGTTATTCTAAGCCAGAGACCTCAAGTGTCCCCTTGTCATGACAAGGAGCCTTCGTCTTTAGGTATGTGCACCTTTTTATTTGTTCTTTTTTGCTTCTGATCTTGCTGACAGTCCGGGTGAGGTCTGTGTGGCGAGGGTGTCGTCGGCTTGAATAAGTGTCGCCTGTTAAGGAGCCCTTGGGACCGGGGCGTCCTTGGTTTCCTCCGCCTGGGAGCGTTCGGGTCTTTCATGCCCACAGGATAGAGACGCTAAGTTGCTGGGCAGTAAAGGGACACAAGCACTTTTGCAGGCAGAACGGAGGGATGCCCAGGAACGTGGCAGGACCGGCCCAGAAGGTGCTGAGGGGCCCGCGGCATTGCCCGGGGACTGAAGCGTTGTTTCTGGGGCGAGGACGCGCGTGGCTGGACATTAGGTGTCCGGGGAGGGGGCTTGGTGCGAGCGCTTCGGGATGCAGGTCCTAAGATACTGGTTGCCGCCGAGCGACTTCCGGCACTGTCAGTGCCCACGGGGAGTCCAGCTCGCATCTGGGATTACAGCCTCTGGGATGCTAACTTGCCCCCAGGCTGCCCGTATTCAGCTTGGCTACGAACCAGCGTCATCCCTCCAAGTCTGGATTCCAAACTGGCAGTGTGGGGTCGGGGAATGAGAACTGGGTGGGGAGCAAGAAGGAGAAATGTGTGGCACTGATGCTGATGAGAGTCTAGAAGGGATAAGGAGTGTCGACGCACCTAATGAGGAGCACCGGTGCAAGTTTCTGTGGCGTGGGAGATGGTCTAGGAAAAAGAAGCATCTGCACCTCTGTTACCGCGAGACCGTAACCTCCTGTCCCCCTCCCCCAGGATGGTGGGGAGCGCATAAAGAGCCTCAGTCTAGGAGAAGGTAGCGGCTGTTGGAAATGAGACCAGCGGAAGCCATCCAGATGTTAAGGTGGGAGAAGCGTTGGGCCGTTCGCTCGTGCGAAGTGACAGCTCCCGCGGGAGCAAGAGAGCAAGTGGAAAACCGAGATAACTGGACGGATTTTTATTGGGGGGGAGGGGCGGGGTGGTGCGGAGGGGATGTTGGCAGCGTAGAGGGTCCTTATCCTGAAGATACCAACGTGTTGCTCGAGTGAGTGACAGAGAGGAAACGTTTAAGCTTGGGGGCCAGGGGAAACAACCATGATTGTCTTGGAAACCAGTCTGGATCTGTCTTTTCTCCTCCCTCCTCAATTGCTCTCCACTCTCCACTCACTGCCAAGTTCTAGGACTGTGACCAATCGTCCCCCACTCTTAAAGAGACTGTACTTGTGCTCTGTATGGGACTGGGCATCTCCTGAGCCTTTGCCCCTTTGTTATCTGACACGTGATCTGTTCTTCCTTTTTGTTTCCTGTCACGTTTACCTGGCTCTGAGTATGTTCCTCTAGTCCTAGCCACCCCCTAGTTTAGTATACTCATGCTCACTTACTTCTCCTCTTACTCTTGCTTCTCCAGCCTTTTGGAACAGCCTCTGATTTTTCCCTCTCACCCCCACTGTCTGCCTCCTTTGTGTCTCCATCAGACTGTTATAGCTGCTGTTCCAAGCAGGGGATGTCAGCTGTGAACTCTTCAAGAATGAACATCATCAGGCTACTCTCCAGTGGTTAATTAGGAAGCAGCCAGTGGCTAACCTGCTGTAGGAACAAATTGCAGGGGTATGTCTACTCAGGGGAAGAGCCACTAGAGGAAAAGGCCTCCCTGCTGTTCCCCACTCCTCCTAGCCCAGCCCTTGGGGTCAGCCTCTTGTGCCTAGCTCCCCCTGCCACAGAGATGCTGCCAAATCCTGGCTCTTCCCCAGGAAGCTGATGCATTTGTCTGTCCAAAAATCTGCTGCATCCAAACATCTGAAAACCTGAAGAGTGGAGATCTGTTTAAGTTAAAATGTACTGCATATGTTGCTTTTCGAAAGGCCCCCCAATGGGTGCTGCTTCTCTCTTCCTCTGCCAGTCCAGTGTGAGATTTTGGTTTTGAATATTTTATCTTCAGTATAAATATAAAGAAATACCCAGCTAGAGTGAGGAAAAACTAAAAGCCTGCACTGGGGACTTGCCTTGCCTGGAATTCTGTGTACTCGAACACAAATGCTGGCAGTGGCTCTCTTCTTTCTGTTGAGTGCAAAATCGGATTCTTTCCAGCAGAAAAGGGACACATACATCCCTCTTCAGGGGTGACCTGGAGAAACCAGGGGGCCTGGGAAGGAGATATTTATGTCTGTGGGTGTCACTTCAAAATTCTACTCTTTACTATTGAAGTCCATTGACTTGGGGCCCTTCTGATGACAGTCAGGTGTCCTACCCTAAGCCTGAGGTTGCTGGGTGGATACATCCCTAGTGTGGGAAAACCCCACAGCCCAGCTGTGATACCAACCATGTGCCCAGTTGTGACTATAACCAAGTCCCTTCTCTGCTGTATTTTGGGTTAATTCATGTATTATTGACTCACCCCTCAGCGTCAGGAGACTAAAACACAGACAGAGGCCGTTCTGGAGGGTGAACAGCGCAGCCTGCACTTTTCATATTAAATAGTAGAGTTGGGTGAACAACCATCCCTTGGGCTGAAGTGTTTGCAAACCAGTGTTTTATTTTACTGCTCAATGCATTCAGTGAGTTGGGGAAAAAAGATAAAAGGCTGTCTTGTTTCTGTTCTGAAAAGAAGTCAGAGGTCTAAACTCAGTTTCTTCCTTTTCTTGGGAGGAAGCGTGGTAGAAGTGAAAGTCTTGTTTTGTTTATACAGTGGGTTCTCGGGGCAGTGGCAGATATTTGACTTTCCACGTGGGCCTCCTCCGCCTCGGTGGCCATGGGCCGGGCCTCGTGCTTGGTAAAGGAACGGCTCCTTTACCAAGGTTATTTTCATCTGCCAAGCCCAACTCCACCGAGTTGGAGGAGATAGACAGCTTGTGTTTGTGGCCATTCAACCAGAAAAGAATACCAGCTGAAAACAGACAATGAAGCAAGGGAATTGGGGGTGGGGGTGGGGAGAGGAGGTACAGATAGGCCAGCAGCACATAATTGGTTCCCCAAAGGCAAACCTAGACCCGGGATGGCTCAGTGAAGCCGTTGACATGTAAACACCCCATAGTGCGATTATTAGAAAGATCTGTTCAGAAAAGGAGAGCGATTATGATTATGCGCCTTTTTCTCTGGAGGAAACCCTCCTTGGCGTCATTCCCCTCCACTTTCGAAATCATATCCTTATAGACGGTTTCTCCGCACATTTTCCCCCGAAAATGAAAAGCTCCCCCATTGTGCACATGGAGGCCTTCCAGCCGATTCCACGAAACAAAAGCACTCAATGCACAGATCCTGAATGAATTAATACCGAAACACCCACACGTCCTCCTCCCTCTTCCTGTCTCCTCTCTGAGGCCACCAAGTTCCTCGCTGGGGGAATGGCCAAGGTTTGTTGTTATTGTTGAGGGGTGGTGGGTTGTGGGGTTTTTTTGGTTACAGTGTACTTATCCCACTTTAGTTGGAAGTATTCCCTAAAAATAATAGATGTTTTTCTCGAATGTGGCCAGTTACCTAGAAAAGATCGTTTTACACATGGCCCGATGCTGGGTGCCCTCCCTGGACACCACCGAG
This sequence comes from Bos grunniens, assembly GCF_055505025.1. NCBI lineage: Eukaryota > Metazoa > Chordata > Mammalia > Artiodactyla > Bovidae > Bos > Bos grunniens. The sequence continues at coordinate 34,491,155 of NC_141187.1, forward strand.
AAAAGAAACCACTGCGATTTATTTTCTCCCATCGTTTACATGACACTGATGAGCACTGCGTGGAGGAGATGAATGTTTTCACACGTCCATCACACTAATTAAAAAAGAAAATTAGATTTCTTTTCAACAGTGAAATCAAATGAGGTGCAATGTTTCTGTGTTGTGTTTCATAAGCTCAAAATGAGCTCTCTGCCAGATGGAGGATGGCAGTGTCTTAGACAAAGGGAATGTTTTTCACACCATTTAGTGTTCAAATATAATAAAGTGATAAACAAATATAATAAGTATAATAAAGTGATGAATAATCATTTTTATTTCTGAGATGGGTTGGAAGTCCAAGTCCTAAATTACAGTGTTCTGTAATTTAAGGGAGCACTGGGATCTGGCCAGAATTAAATTTTTCATTCAATATAAAAGTGTAAGAGACTGATTGTACCTTCTAGGAAGTGCACAGTCTGGTAGAGAAGGAGGAGGAACCCAGCTGTGTTGGACAGAGTGCTGTCTGTATGTCTTGGTTTGCCCTGCTTACATCTGTTGTCTCAGCATAAGCATAAATGTTAATAGCACCCCTTTCACTCAGAAGGATTCTGGTTTGGTCACCCTAGAAAAGGGACTATGGGAGGTCAGAGGAAGGCGAGGAAGGCTGTGACTGGAGCAGTCAGTGAGGATTTCATCCATGTGCCTTTGGTAAGATTATAGCTAAATGGAAGGGAAAAGAGAAGACACTAGATAAGACTGGGAAGATTGTGAGCTCTCTGAGGGCACAGAGGGCCCATTTTGCTCATTCCTGGATCCTCAGGGCTTACATGCTGCCTAGCAAGTCATAGGCATCCAGTGTGAACTCACTGCCTGTGACCTAGATTTAAGATCAAGATGAAGGTAGAACAGTTCAGGACAGCAAAGCAGTGTGCCTGGCAAAGGTCAGATGGGCTCAGTTATGAAATAAGGCTATTAATAATGGCAATGGTATTAAAACCAGGCTGGTGATGACCATCCCAAAAAACAACGTGTGTACAGAACAATGCCTTACAACTCTTTCTTGTGTAAGTCACTTGTCTTTGGGGTTTAATGCTGTGACTTTCACCTCTAGCACTGGAAATGATCTCTTTCTCCTCAAGCAAATTGTTCAGGAAGGAACTGAAGGAACAATGACTCCATTCACTTCAAACTTGTCCCCTTCTGTCCTTGTCTTCTAGGAGGACTTTTGGGAAAGAGGCAAGGGCGGGGTTGGGGGGAAGGTACCTTACAAATAACAAAAGCAACACAGATGAACACAAAGAGCACAGGGTTTTTCCTTCCCCTAGTAGGGGGAATAAATCCATAGTGACAGTTTCCTGGAGCAAGTATAAATTCCCGGGAGATTATTCCTGGGACAGCATTTATTTTACTTTTTGCTGTATATGAAGGCCTGAAGAGACTTGGTCTTGGCCTTAACTGTGACAGTCCACCTTCTAATTAATGTCCCCCCTGCTGAGATACAGCGGTTCAAGGTCAATTACCCCAAATAAATATTCCAGGATAACTACCAGTAACCCTTGAATGGCAGTGCCATACTTTTCTATTATAAAGTTACTTAGCAGCATTTTAGCCACTTTGAAATGAACCATATCTTCCAAAATTATAATACAGTTTATTTGTCTTGGTGATGGTTCACCATCAGAAATATGTGGAACTTAGAAAAGAGAAAGATAGACATGCACAGGGATATAGCACTGAGAATGTGCATCGGGGTTCTGTTGCAGACAATAGAATCCTCTCAGCAGAGGAATATAAAATAAAATGACTTACAAAATTGTTGGGTCAGGAAGGCCAGGGAAACACACTGTACGTCAGGCCTTCTGGAACAACTTTGAAAGTCGTGTTGTAATGGAGTCACTGCCTGGTCAACAATGAAGATGCTGCCTGATGATTTAGGAAGCTGCTGTCTCCAGAAGGAAGCCGTCACTGCCACGGTCAGGAAACAGCCAGCCAGGAAGCCAACACAGAAAAACCAGGTAGTCTGTGAAGGTGATTGCCAGTGGTGACAACAGAAGAGGTGGAAGTACAGCATACTGCTGCTGCTGCTGCTAAGTCGCTTCAGTCGTGTCCGACTCTGTGCAACCCCATAGACGGCAGCCCACCAGGCTCCCCTGTCCCTGGGATTCTCTAGGCAAGAACACTGGAGTGGGTGGAAGTACAGCACAGTAGGCAAAATAATGTGCCGCCCCCTCAAAGATGCCCATGGCCTAATCCCCCCAAACCTGTGAATGATGTTACCGTACATGACAAAAGGACCTTTGGAAAGATGCTAAAGTCAAGCTCCTTGGGATTATCCTGGATGCTCCACCTGGGCCCAGGCTAATCTCAGCAGCCCTTAAAAGTTGTGGTCATGTGACTATGGAAGACGGCCCAGAGAGATACAGCATTGCTGGCATGTTGAAAGTGGAGCAAGAAGCCCCAGGAGAAGAAATGTGGGTGGCTTCTAGAAGCTAGAAAAGCCAGGGAACTGGGTTCTTCCCTAGAGTCTTAAGAAGGGAACACACCTATGCTGACACCTTGATTTTGGCCCCATGAGACCTATTTCAGACTTCTGACCTCCTGAACTGTAAGATAATAATTGTGCGTCACCTTATGCCACTGAATTTGTAGTAATTCATTACATTAGCCATAGGAAGCTTAATACCACAGCCTCCCCTTCAAATCTTGTGGCAAGCACACTGGTGGAGGCACCCTGTATCATGTGCAGCTACAGGGGATTCTGGGAAATGTAGTTTTCTGCTTCCAGGCTTCATTACTGGAAGTCACCAAGATGGGACTTGGAATGACATCCAGTGCCAATCACAGATAGCCATTGCAGCTACCATGAGAAGGCATGGGGAGCCTGGCGAGCTACAGTGTATATGCACTGCGCCCTGAGGGACGGAGGCATGTGGACATGGCAGAACAGAATTGGATGCCTGAGATATTTAGGAAGTTTAACAAGTGTTATTAAGTCATTAAGGCACAAGGCAGAGAGGAGGAGAAGGCCTCAGAATAGTTGCCTGTTTTACTGAACTAGAAGTTACTAACTGATCTGTTAGCTATTGCTGGCAGGGTGGTACTAAGGAGAGATTATACATAAGTATCAGTATCAAGGATAATTACTGACATATAGACAGTCTATATGTATTTTCAAACTGTATTTTCCAAAGATGGCCTCAACAGTATCTCCCACCCTATAAGGCCCTTCCTACAGAGTGACTTTGATACTCTTGCCATTGAGAAATGAGGTTTTTGTCCCCGCCCCAATCATGGCTCTCTTGACTCATAGAGAATTGACTTCCAAGGCTAGATTACAAAAGATTACTCAGCTTCTTACTAGTTCTTGAAGCTATCAGCCACCATGTAAGCTATCTGATGATCCTGGGGCTGCCATGCTGTGAGGAAGCCCAAACTAACTGACCACAAGGAAAGGCCTGGGACCACAGGAAGAAAGAGAGATGCCTGGGCCAGCCCCCAGCTTCTCTGGTCCCTACTACTCTGTGTCCAGCCACCATCTGACTGCAGCAGAGCCCTTTCCAGCTCCTGACTCACTCTTGTTCTAGTCCATACTATCAGATGCAGAAATAAGATCAATTAAAACCACAATTTTTTGCTATTCCTATCACATTCTTCACTGTGAGGTAAATAGCATGACAGTTGTCAGTAGTAGAATAACCAGATCTAAAGCCTACCTTTCCTCTTGTTGAATATTGGCCAGAGAAACTCATTCTTAAAATAGATATTAGAAGCGAACAGAGGTTGGTTTGGTTGGTTGAGGATTTAGGAAAAGGGGAATTGGTAGCCTTGAGACAGAATTTCATACTGGCTAATTCAACAGGTGAATAAGCAAGACTCCCAGTAACTTCTTTTGAAAGTAGAGTTGTCTCAGTGTGTCCAGTAGAAGTACCACAAGTCTTTAGGGAGTGTTGTCAAATAGGGACCCACTTAGGAGATGAAGAAAGGAGATGAAACATAGCTGGACAAACCCATGATCAAATACAGCTAGCCAACCCGGCAAGCCCTTCCTCACCAGCAGGCTGACTGCTCTTTTCACTTCTTTTTTCTACATGCCTCCTTCCTTGATACCTAAAGTTTACTTCTGAGGTTCAAGGTGTCCCCTGGAAATAGTACATAATATTAATAATGCATTAGTTTAAATAGCACCTTCTATTCCTGAGGGGTTTTGCAGTTCTCAACAACTTCCAGCACACCCATTGTCCTTTTAAACCAGAGAACTCCACGATGTCGGCGGGACTAACATTAATGTCCCTGGTTTCACCAGTTAGGAAACAAAAGGATTAACTGGCTTGTGCAAAATCACGGTGCTAGTATGTCTAAGAGGCTGGGTTAGCGCCTAGCCTTTCTCACTCTCATTTGGGGTCTGCCACTCCAGAATATCCATTCCATTTGCCTCGGTAGCAAAATCAATGTTAAGCTGGAGAGAGGGAGGGATGATTTGTTCTGCCTGCCCACACCTTCAAGCACCAAAATATGGCCTGCATGAAGCCTAATTCATTGAGAGCCTGAAGCACAACTATTTCTCTTCTTACCTGACTAATGCTGTCAGTTTGTTACCATATTTTGCAAGTGGAAACCTGCCCCGATAATGACACAAGAAAGGTCAGGAACTGCTCCCTTTGCAGGCTCCCATGACATCCCTAAAAAAGCTTGCCCTTTGAATTTTGTCCAATAGTCTTCGGGCTAAAATAGGACAGAAATGACATGCGCTGTTACTCTTTAAAGGGTTATTTCTTGTTATTTTTTTTAGATCCTCAAAGTGTGTTTCTTCACATTAGGATATTTCCCAGGTGTAGTTTGTTTTGGCTCTGAATGTTACAAAATGGCTATTTCGCGGCTAATGGAAGAAAACAGCCAGAAGAGGCTGAGGGGCTGCGCTAGCTCGGGGAGCTTTCATGTATGGGAATATACGGTGATCAAGCTAGAGATACTGAAGCAGTATTGAGAGAATGTGTAGTCTTAATTTAAGGAATGAGTGTCTCTCCTTTGCAGTCCAGCTGGGGGGGAAATAGATGCAGGTAGACCGTGCCCTTGGGGCCTGCCAGGTGGCTCAGTGGTAAAGACTCTAGGAGATGCAGGAGATGTTGGTTCGATCCCTGGGTCAGGAAGATCCCCTGGAGTAGGAAATAGCAACTCACTTCAGTATTCTTGCCTGGAAAATTCCATGGACAGAGGAGTCTGGTGGGCTCTAGTTCCTGAGCAACAGAGCACACAGCACACAGATCTTGCATGTAGATTCTCTTTTCTCTTTGAGTAAATTATGCAATGCTGAATGTAGACACAGGGGAGTCTGAAGTCTTTGTAATTTAAAAAATAACACCCCTCCAAAAAAAAAGCCCAATTTCTGAATTATAGATGTGTTTACTTGTATCTCATACTGGATGTTGACATAAAGCCCCTCTTCCATAGTGAAGCATTGAATCTAAATTAAAATGTTTTGTGTAATAGTAATAATAGCTATCATTTAATAGCATTTCCAATATGCCAGGCACATGCAGTCATTACCTAAATTCTCACAATGACCCCAATGTAAAATTATCATCTGTATTATAGATGAGAGAACTGACAATGGTAAAGGCAGAGTTCAGTTTTAAATCCAGATAGCCTGGTATCACGGAGAAGGCAATGGCACCCCACTCCAGCACTCTTGCCTGGAAAATCCCATGGACAGAGAAGCCTGGTGGGCTGCAGTCCATGGGGTCTCAAAGACTCGGACACGACTGCGCAACTTCCCTTTCACTTTTCACTGCATTGGAGAAGGAAATGGCAACCCACTCCAGTGTTCTTGCCTGGAGAATCCCAGGGATGGGGGAGCCTGGTGGGCTGCTGTCTATGGGGTCGCATAGAGTCGGACACAACTGAAGCGACTTAGCAGCAGGAGCAGGAGCAGCAGCAGCCTGGTATCAAGTCTGGATTGTAGCTGTGGACGTAAATATACAAAAACCCCAAATTCAGAGTTCCTATGACTGCCAGTTAGTAGCATGTTCCGTAAGCCTGAGTTCTCCCATAACACTAAGCTGGCTTGTGGTTCCCAGATCACTTGGCTTAGTCATTCAGTACTCAGATAGTTCACGTAGTTTTCAGGTTGAGATTCTTAGTTGATATCAAGGCATTAATGAGACATCTCAGGATTCTGTTGTAATCACCGAGAAGTTTTCCCATATTATCCAGCCAAAAGATTCATCAGTCCAGCTAAGTATGCATTGTGCCTGCACTGAGAAGTACCTGATCATGAGGAAACAGACATTTTTCTACTGGGTAAACGATCCATTCTGATAAATGACAGTGTCAGTGATAAGCCTTCCCCCTCCCCGTTATCAACATTGTCCCGTACAATGCCTCAGAGATCTGAAAATCCCACAAAAGGGGAGGGAAATGGAGAAAAAGCAATTTTGTTGTTTTGTCGCTAACTCATGTCCGAATCTTTGCGACCTCATGGACTGTAGCCCACCAGGCTCCTTTGTCCATGGAATTTTCCAGGCAAGAATACTGGAGTGGCTTGTCATTTCCTTCTTCAGGGGATCTTCCCGTCCCAGGGATTGAACCCACGTCTCCTTCTTGGCAGGTGGATTCTTTACCACCGAGCCACCTGGGAAGCCCAACTTGAGAGAAAAAAGGAGTCATTCCTTCTCTTTTAGAAGGACCATTGTCTAATCCATACCCACATGTAAAGTGTCTCTTGATCAATTTTGTCTCAATTACTGAATGTAGGAAAACAAGATCATTGTTAATTCATGCAGTTTAATTTATGCATAGGAGAATTATGCAGGGTAATTACCTGCAGTTGAAGGAAATGAATGGTGTCAGATCTGGTTAATCCGTGCATGTTTCACCCTTCTATCCCTCTGTTCTCAGAGAAGACTTAAAGTGGTAACCAGTGTGTGATATGAAAAATTGCATTGGTTTGTTAAACAGAAGTATTTTTTGCCTTTGATTTGCATCACAAATAGAGTTCTCAGATTTGGACTGACTACATTTGAATATAATTTTCAGAACAAAAGCTTTGATTCACTGTCTTAACTCCTGTATAATCTTTTCCAGAAGTGCCCATTTTTTAAATCAGTGCAAGAGAAATTATCTTCATGCACCCTGTGTTAGCCTGAGTAAAATTTCCTTCGTGGGAATAATTCACTGGGAATGATGATTATTTTGTTTATCAAGAGTTATAGGGGATTTATAATAATGATTGCTAGTTTCCACATTGTTCAGAACCTCTGAGATCTAGTGTCTTCCAAAAACTAAAACTGAAACAAGCAGCTGGAACAAATTATGGGACAGTGAGTGGACAGAGATGGAAATATGCTCATGACTTTTGCCAAGCAATAGGTTAAAGCAAGCAAGAGCTGTTAAAGCCTCTTTGAATTCATCTATGGTAATTGGGAGAAAAATAAGATTTAGTTTTTGTTGATGTTGTTCAGTCATTAAGTCATGTCCGACTCTTTGCGACCCCATGGACTGCAGCACACCAGGCTCCCCTGTCCTCTACTATCTCCCAGAGTTTGCTCAAATTCATGTCCATTGAGTCAGTGATGCCATCTAACCATCTGACCCTCTGCCGCCCCCTTCGCCACTTGCCTTCAACCTTCCCCAGCATCAGGGTCTTTTCCAGTGAATCGGTTCTTCACATCAGGTGGCCAAAGTCCTGGAGCTTCAACTTCAACATCGGTCCTTCCAGTGAACAGTCAGGACTGATCTCCTGTAGGATTGACTAGTTTGACCTCCTTGCAGTCCAAGGGACTCTCAAGAGTCTTCTCCAGCACCACAATTCGAAAGCATCAGTTCTTCAGTGCTCAGCCTTTTTTATGGTCCAGCTCTTACATCCATACATGATTGCTGGAAAAATCATAGCTTTGACTAGATTTGGTTAAAGTTTATTAAAAAAAAATTATTCTTTGTAACTTTTCAAAAACTTGAGACAGGTTATAATATCATACAATTAAAAAGAGAATAAATATCAAAAGGAGGAACTCAGAAAAATCAATATCTTAACTTTAAAGAATGAATGTTTATGCTATGATTGAGCAGCAAGTTTTGCTCTGAACTTCCCTGTAGCCAGACCAAAACAAGTATATACTAGGTTATCACTAAAGTTACTACTATCAGAAAGATGGACTTGGAGCAATTCCTTGAGGGGCAGATTACCCCAGCAATGAACTGTAAAAGAAACGTCTTATGTGGGCTTAGACGAGGTGAAATTGAGCTCGTTAAACCAGAGCACTGCAGTGAAGTTCAGAAGTCAACACTGCACGTTGACCTTCACTCTTATTCTCTAACCCCTCCATCACATTCTCCTAAAGATCCAAAAGGAACAATCAAAGTAAACTCCATGAAGAGAAAAAGAAATATGTGTTTTTGGCCTACAGTTGTTATGTTTGGGGGGACAAAAAAGATTCAACTTTTCTTCGGTCAAGTTACATGCTGCGATCAGATTTTTGTCTTCAGACAAGGTTAACAGAAGGTTGAGGATGACTGCTGCCTTCCCCACACGCCCTCACAGGGGAGCCCAGCTGAGACAATTGAGTTGCAACTCAATTGCAACTCAATATCGTTGAGTTGCAACGATAATCTTATTACAGCACCAGATTTCAGCACTTGAGATCTTGGGTTTTAGCAAGACCAACTCGATTAGTGAAATGAAGCAGAGCATAAAAACATGAAACTTTCAGTGTTTAGGTGAGGCCATGTCTTTTTATCCTTGACCTTGATGATAATGATGACGGTGATGATGGTGGTGGTCGTGATGGTAGTAGCAGACATCTGTTTTACTGAGTACGTACTCTGTGCGTTATACTTTACAGGCTTGATTTCCCTTAATTATCACCATAACTTAATGATGTAAGTGTTTAGAGACGAGGAAACTGAGCAGAGGTCGTTGTTCCAAAGAGGATATTCACACCAACTGTGTGACTGCAGACTGATGGTCTAGCCACATACCGTAAACTTGAGGTATCTGTATGTGAACGTATGTGTTTGAGCTTCTGGATCCTGCTGCTTCATTGTTCTTACTTGCTGCTTGTCTCTGTTGCTTACAAACACACTGACTGCAGCAATCTCTAAGATTCTGTCTCTTTTAATTAGAGCTATGATGGCATGACATCGTCTCTGAGTTGACTCTCAGGAAATATGTAACCTACATATACATGTGTTAAGTTTAAGTGTACTCTCATTTACTAAGACTAATGCTCCCACCTGAACCATTTTCCTTGACTCGGAAAGTCCTAACAGAAACATAAGTGATAAATCTGATACTGCCCTTCCCTGCTGAGAACATTAATTGTGACACACAGCATGGTCTGAAATCCAGCTCTGGAAGGCAGCAGAAGGGTAGGGGGTGCAATGACTGGCTGTGTCCAGCCACCTGTCCACGCTGTTGCCCCCCTTTTCTCTTCACCCTCATACCCCAGGCTGAACAGTTGGAGGGCATCTGCTCTTGGGGCTGAAACACCCGCACGGCTGACTCGGAAACAGTAAACCCATACTGCCGAATGATATATTTTTGGTGCAGAGAAAAATTTTGTCCCTCCTAGGGATCAAAATACATTCTTACATGAATGCATGTCATTTTTTAAAAAAGACATTGCCCAGGTCACATTCCAAATTCTGCCCATCCCATTGGATTGTACTCAACACCCACATTTAACGTTCTCTGTACTTTCAATTGCAAAGTCTTGAGATGAGGTTTGAGAAACACAATGTGAATGACATCCTTCAGAAGAGAAAAATGTTCAGAGCAGCTGGTTGTCTGGAGGGCGTCCACTGAAAAGCTCGCAAATCATACTATAGAAAAACAACTCTTACATATGCCTGCTTGGTGGTAAAGTATCCTAGGATCTTGTGCTGTATTTAATACCAACTGAATTTTTTTATTTAGGGGGAATCAACTTTTTTTTCACCACCTCTGCAGATATTATATAGTCTCTAATTGAAGCCTAGCTCAGCTAATTCCACTTTCAAGAGACTTGAGAATGTACAGTACTTATAAATGAGCTCCTAGGTAAAGTATAAAACTCATGAAATCAGCCTCCCAGTTTTCTCTGGGCGATGCACAGGATGTCGTCATCTAGACCTCATTAAACTGGAGACAACTTGGTAATACATCCTCATCACGGTAACAATCAGAATAGCACCTGCTCTTCACTGTTCTAAGCACTTGAATTCATTAGCGTATTTAATTTTCACAGCAAACTGGGAGTTTGTTTCTTTTCCCACTTTTACAGATGAGGTAATTATGGTCTGGAGAGGTCAGGCAACTCATCAAGGCTGCACAGTGTAAAGTGTTTCTGCCAGGCAGGCTGAATTCTTTGGTCTCCACGCCCTGACACGGAAGGCCTATATTTTGGCCTCACAATTGGGAAACAGAAGGTTAGATGACCATAAGTTCCAGTCCTGATAGGGAGTTACTTTTGAGTCTTCACACAGTGGACAGTTTTTCTTTTAAACCCTAGGATACCCAAAGCCATTCCTTTTTTGCCATTAGAGAAGTGATGCAGCTTTGTCCTGTGTTTCTGGTGAAGACTGGCAATGCCTTTTCCAAATATTTTTTTGTATCGGAGTTGGAATCAAGCAACTAAAGAACATGAATAACTCCATTTTTTGTGCATTGAAAGAATAGGAGGTAGATGTGATCAAGATTATGGCATACGGTGTGGAGAGAAAAAAAATGAAACCCTGGGAAGATTTTATGTATCTCTGGCAAGGCTCTACCTAAATCAATTAAATTAAAACCACTGGGGATGAGGCTCAGACAATCACATTATTAAAAAGCTCTCCAGGTAATTCTAATATGCAGCCAGGTTTGAGACTCTCTAAACTGTATTATGCTCTTTCTAGAGGTTATTGATAGTTATATCCATAGGAAGGTGCAGAGGCCAAAATATAGGTTAAATATTTATTTAATGTGGTAAATGTCTTCAAATAAGCCCAGTAACTCAGTTTCTAACAGTGAACATGGCTTTCTGGATTTAGTCATGAATTTGTTACTCCTGAATAGCAAGGATTACCCACTTGTATTTGTTGACTCTAAAATGCTGTTATTATTGTTATACTGTGTCATAATGAGCATCTCATTGTGGCAAATGGTTGAGTGAGTGAATTCATGAGTGCTCAGCCACTCAGTTGTGTCTGACTCTTTATGACCCCCTGGACTGTAGCCCGCAGGGCTTCTCTGCCTGTAAAATTTTCCAGGCAAGAATACTGGAGTGAGTTGCCATGCCCTCCTCCAGGAGATCCTCCCAATCCAGGGACTGCACCTCAGTATCCTGCATCTCCTGCATTGGCAGGTAGGTTCTTTACCCACTGAGCCACCTAAGAAGCTCATGGGGAATGGTTATGGAATAAGAAAATAAAAGATAAGAGTAACAGTGAAACAAAGGTCAATTGTTCTCGAACCCTCTGAGCACCTGATCATCAGTGCTAGTTAATGATGTCTGTGAGGTCACAGGGTGTTCTGAGTACTGGTGACCCTTCTCTCCAAGTTGATGGAAAGTCATATTAAGAAACAGGCAAAAAAGGGAATTCCCTGGTGGTCTGGTGGTTAGGACTCCAAGCTTTCATTGCTGAGGGCTGGGAAACTAAAATCCTGCAAGCCTCATGTCATGGCCAAATTTAAAGAATAAGAAGGCAAAGAAAACTGGAGGAGAAATTCTGCTTTCTCAGCTAAAGGAAAGTAGAGATGGGTAGAAACTCTGATTCTAGATCCAGTTCTGCCAACAGTCTTGTTAGTACAGTTGTCTACAGATGAGTCTCCTTACCTATGCAGTGGGAATCATGACAGTTGCCCTACCTTATTTACATGGCTGTTGTCAGAGTATAGATGTCAGAGCATTTGGAAAGGACCAATCTGTGGATTTGAAATGTTATTATGAATCTCCTCACTAGATGATAGTAGAGATTCAGATAGCTGTGTGGCCACCAAAAGATGCACCATTCTCTTTATTTTTATTCCCCAAAGGGTCACCTGTTCTAAGTTCTTTTAACTTTGGCATCAGTACTAAATTCTTTAGAAGCCCTATATGGTGGAGAAAGTGAAAGTGTGAGTCGCTTAGCATGTCCGACTCTTTGTGACCCATGGACTGTAGCCAACCAGGCTCCTCTGTCAGTGGAATCCTCTAGGCATGAATACTGGAGTTGTTTGCCACTCCCTTCTCCTGGGGATCTTCCTTATCCAGGGATCAAACCTGGGTCTCCTGCATTGCAGGCAGATTCTTTACCATCTGAGCTACTATATCTACCTCTATGGTGGAGAAGGCCTCTGTCAATTGACTGGAAAACTGAACTTCCCTATACAGAGATTATTTCATCTTTTCAATTTTGCATGACGAATGCTCCCAGGCTCAGCGCTGCCAGTTTGCTCAGAGCCTGCACTTGTTCCTCAAGTCCTGACACCTGAGACCCCCTGTGGCCCTGTCCATGGTGAAAGCCTTGGACTATTCCCACACGCTTATCCCGACCAGGCAGAGGACAGAGGCGAAATCTGAGGCCCCCGTGACCCCACAGCTCTGTTCCCTGTTGACCTGCTCCATGGCCAAGAGAGGTGGTCCCAGTTTGGGGTTTCTGTGTTTACACAGATGTTGGGCCGGGAGGAGTGGAAAGTTAGGTGGGTCTGGAACTTATTAAAGCCAGTTAATTTGACCTCCAGTGTGGTCAAATTATAGGCTTCTTGTTTGCTTTGAAGTGGGATTGGGTCGACCCACCAAGCAAACATGCTAAACCAAATCTCCTTCTCCTTCTAGAGAAAATAGACAAATTTCCCTTCTCTCTGACTTCCTCTTTATCTGCCCTGAGATTCAAGGAGGACAGAGATCATCATGTATTGCATTCATGCTACATCCCCCATTCCTACATTCCCTGTGTTCTGAAGTGTTCCATAAAGGGGCTAAAGGCTAAGAAGTAGTTTCTGACACGATACTTGACTGCTTCATGCTAGATGTGGGCCGTGACACCCATTCACTATTCAGGATTGCTTTCCTGTATCAGCGCTGGAACAGTAGACACATTAAAATGTTCAAATGTGCACATAAATAAAGCAAATGGAATAACATATTCCTGAAAACCCATCACCCAGTGCAATGATTGTCAAGAATTTTCCACACTTGCTTCATCTATCCCTCTTGTTATTGTTGTTAAAACATCTTAAAGCAAATCTAAACCATATGTCATTTCACTCATACAGACTTCCGTGGGCATCTCAAAAGTATAGACATATTTCTGCATGATCCTAATTCCATTTCACACCTAACAAAATGAACAATATTTCCTTAGTATGATCTGAAGTCTAATCCATGTTAAAATGTCCCAAGTATCTCAAAAATGACTTTTTTCAGTAGGTTTGTCATGACAATCAAGACAAGGTCTACACATTGCATCTAGATGTATAAGGAGGAGAAGGACAAGATACTCAACCAAAAAGTCACTTTAATGCTTAAAGTAACATTTGGTTGCAAAGAAAGAACAAATGCTTATGGACCCCACACTGGACCCATCAACATATGGCAGACTCCCAACAGTATATCTCTTGAGTCTTGTCCTTTCTCCTCCTTTTTTCCCATGAATAAATGATTTGCTCAGCAGGGAGTCTGAAGCCCTGTGAAGATCTTAACCTACTTTATTTCTCCCAGACTGGCCAGAGGGACAGGGTGCATGGAGACAGTGGGTAGGACCCAAGAAAATGAATGAAAACCATTTTCTTGCTAGTGAACTAGAGACAAAATTTAAAACCCAGAGCCAAGAGAAGACCAAGCATTTCATAATGAGATTTGAGTCCCAGAAAATAAAAAATAGCCCTTGGAACAACTTTAATGTGACCAGAGGATGGAGTAAATTCAGAGGGAAGGGCCTAGAATAGGGTTGAAACTGGTGAATCAGGTGATGGAACTGGTGAGTCAGGTGATGGAATGGTGTGGTGGGGGAGACAGGTTGTCTTGGGGAAAGTCTTCCAGCTCCTCTTTTTCCTGCTTTTGAAAAAGGAATCTGACTCCCCTCTAGGTGGATTGGCTAAGGACATGAATGGGCAAAGAATTACAGACAGCTAAGAGTGGAGATTAATTTGCTAGCTGACTGGGAGCATCGTGTGATTTTTTGGAGTTATGTGAACCTCTGTGAGGGGAAGTATCCTGACAGTGCCTTTGGGTTCAGAATCCAAGTAATATGGCATTTCACATGTGTACAAATAGGCCTGTAATGTATTCTTTTGTCTTTGCTGTTGGGAGTCTGCCATATGTTGATGGGTCCAGTGTGGGATCCATAAGCATTTGTTCTTTCTTTGCAACTAAATTGTACTTTAAGGATTAAATGGACTTTTTGCTTCATTCCTGTTTTTACAGCTTCAAATCCTCTGGTTGGAGCAAAGAACAGTAAGAAATTATTTTACCCTCTTATGTATTATAAAAAGGAACATAATTCTGCTTTGTTGATAATCTAGGCATTTGCACATAGCTATACCTAACTGCTTTGCATTCTGGTTATAAATTATTTGGTTTTGGCAACCAAAAATAACCCAGCAGATGTTGTTCATATGACCACCTTCTTGGTATGCAGGAGCAAGGATCAGTAATGAACCCACTACTCCCTTTATAGCGGTTTAATTTGCTAAAATTACCATGCAGAGAACATGTGTGCGGGCCTCTGGGAAACCACGCAGCTTTGAAACTGCTGGCATGTGATGGCACTTTCAGACACAGCCTTATTCTAGTTGAACCACAGAGTAACTCTCTGACACTGGTTTCTTCTGAAATGTTCTCATTTGCATCCTCCTTTTTTCACCTCTGCTTTGTTCAGTAATAATTCACATGACTTCAGACAGAACGCCACAGGTTTAGGGAGACCAAGGTCACATTATCAGAAAAAATTTACTCCAAGGCAGGGAGAATTAACAGAAGACACAAAATTCTCCCTATTAATATCGGGTTGGCCAAAAAATTTCTTCAAGTTTTTCCATAAGATCTTAGGGAACAACTTTTTTGCCAACCCAACACATAATAATCGGAAAGTGCTAATATTCAACTGGCTCATTTCCTTGGTAAAAACATCTTTTTCTTTGTATGTTGCTTTAAAAAAAATGGTGCTCACTTCAGCAGCACATATACTAAAATTGGAACAAGAGTGAGAAGATTAGCACGGCCTCTGTGCAAGGATCACGTGCAACATTGTGAAGCATTCTGTGCTTTTCTATTACATGTAAATTAGATAAGCAATAAGGACTTGCTGTACAACACAGGGGACTGTTTTCACTTATCCTGTAATAACCTATAATGGATAACAATCTGAAAAAAAGAATATAACTGAATCACTTTGGTGTACATCTGAAACTAACACAATATTGTAAATCACCTGTGCGTCAATTTAAAAAATTAAAACACAAGGTTTAACAAACATTTCTCTGCTTTTACCAGACTGGAGTGCAGACACAACAGGTCATTGCTTCCTGTTACAGAAAGGTCATTGCTTCCTGTTTCATGCTAAACGCCACTCTCCCTTTATAGATTATTAATTTTCATAATAAGTCCGTTATGAGAACTTTTTCTATAGAGTTATAGTTATGTAAACGAATCACTCCAATAGCTAACAATAAGCTCTTGAAGTTGATCAGAACACACCATCACTTACAGACTTCTAAAAAATGCATGACGCAGGCTGTAATCAAGAGTATCAGAATAGAGACTGTGAATAATAATGCATACCTTCCCACGTAAATTCTTTCATCTTCCCTCCTCTGGATGAGCCCTCACTATTTTTTTACATAAAAAAGCCAAGTGAAGGAGTTTCAGGGGCCAAAGCTGAGAAGGTGTCCAGGTGTTCTAACTGTGCATCTCAGCTCCTTCAAAACCCCTACGAGCTGCGCTTCATACCCTCGTGTATTATATTCAAGTCTATAATAAGATGCCTGAATGCTAAGCATTTGAAGTACTGCTTTTAAAAGTGTTGTCATAACAACAGAAATGAAATGACGAATGTAACTTGAGTTTGAAAAGACTGCCTTAGCTTTGAGTCCATTGCTTCACCTAAGCAAGGCTTAACTGTCACCTCCTAGTGCAAACGAAAGCTGTGATCCTATGGCATTACCATAATTGAGTTGAGGTCTTTAGCTGTAAGGTGGTTCAGTGGTAAAGAATCAACCTGCCAGTGCAGGAGACACAGCTTCAATCCCTGTGTCGGGAAGATCCCCTGGAGGAGGAAATAGCAACCAACTCCAGTATTCTTGTCTGCAAGAAACCTTGGACGGAGGAGCCTGGTGTGCTGCAATCCATGGGATCACAGAGTCAGACACTACTTAGCAACTAAGCATGCATGCTATTGCATAAAATTGTCAGTCAACCCTCCAATAATTCCACTTAATTGCTCTGATGGCCAGAAATAAATTAATTGATAAGAAAAATCTATTTGTTTGATTGTGTAGGCCATATCTAAAAAGCTTAAAGATAATTCATCTCCTTTCTCTGAGATGAGCTATATCATGTAGCTTAATTATAAGGTTCAGTTCCATATTCTACCTGACTCTCATGCCCATGAATGAATGCATTTTGGACACACATGCTAGGCAAAGGAACCGTGCATGGTGCATGCTGATGCTTCCCAGCACACTGTTGGGGACATTCTTCTAGAACCAAAGGGCTTTTTCTCTTTAAGATGGCCAAAGATGTAGCTCCATTCTAGTGAAAATAATAAAAACTATGAGCTTACCAAAAAATGGTGATTTAGAGGTTTCTCTGGTGGTTCAGTGACTAAGACTCCAAGCTTCCTCTGCAGGGCGTACAGATTCAATCCCTGGTCAAGGAAGTTCTGCATGCCAAAAAATAAATAATAAATAAAAAGTAAAATAAAGTACAAAAAATTGTAATTTCAAACTAAAAAATAAAGTACAAAAAAATTGTAATTTCAAACTTCTTGAGTCTTCGTTTCTTAAGATAATCAGCTTAAATCAATCCGCATGCAAAGTAGACACATTCAGAGGTGGGAAATTTTGCTTCCCTATGCTCTAGTGGTGGACAAGTCATTACACATGTTTCCAAACTCACAGGCTGTATAAGACCAAGAGTGAATCCTAATGAAAATTACAGACTTTGGATGAGGGCGATGTGACAATGTAGGTTCATTGACTGTAGCAAATGTACCACTCTGGTGGAGGTTGAGAGTAGGGGAGACTGTGCATACATAGGGGCAGGGAGTATATAGGAAATTTCTGTACCTTCTGCTCAATTTTGCTCTGAGCCTAAAACTGCTTTAAAAATTAAAGCCAATTAAAAAAAAACTGTAAAAAATGACTTTACTTAATTTTAGTAAAGTCAAATAACAGTGAAAGATATTAGTACCATTTTGGTGTATTTTGAAGTAAAGAAGCAACAGTCACCATTAGCTAGAAATGAGTTGCCAAGCTCTAGGGGTAAACAGGCTACATGCAAGAAAAGCCTAGAGGAGCTGATAACACCAGGCACGGGGCCATTTCCTTCATACTGGAGCGTTGTTTTTGAATCTGATGATCAAATAATGAGGGTTTGTGGTGGGTGGATTTTTTTCTCAGCAGGATCAGCCAAGCTGTCTATGAGGACAGTGTTTCCAAGAAATTTCCCCTTTTGATGTGCACGGTTTTTACTGTTTTGTGTGTGTGTTTTTTTTTTTAATTAGTAAATTGACTTATTATTGCTGATAGCTTCAAGCTTCATTTAAGCACAAAATGTTTTTTCCTTTGAACCAGGAAACACTTGGTCCTGTTTTGATGTCTACTTTGCACCAAATGAGGGTCTCTGAGTGTTTTAGACTTTGCATTTTAAAATGAGTTATGACAACATTAGTCAAAATCCATTCAACCCCCCTTGACATTTAAGCAAGTTTTAGGTCCTGAATCATTTCTCTTCTAATTATCGTGAGGCCAGCTGCTTCTCTCTGCATTTATTTAATCCACTAGAATGGAAGAAGAGGGGTTTTCATTTTCCTCAGGCTGAAATGGTGTCAATTATATAGAAGTTCTTACAACTGACTGTTCCAGTGAGTAGACATGCAATTAACATTTCTTCTTTACTCTTCAGATGGTTCTGCATGATGCTGAAAATAGCTTCACGGTGCTCTGCTCTCATTGGTTTGAGGGGGGAATAAAAGAGAAAGAAAGAGAGGAGCAGTAATATCAAATTACTTTATTTCTGTATATCTCTTTCAGTTTCCCTGGTGGCTCAGTCAGTAAAGAAACCGCCTGCAGTGCAGGAGACCCAGGTTCAATCCCTGAGTCAGAAAGATCCCCTGGAGAAGGGAATGGCAACCCACTCCAGTATTCTTGCCTGGAGAATTTCATGGGCAGAGGAGCCTGGCAGGCAACAGTCCATGGGGTTGCAAAGAGTTGGACACAACCAAGCGACTAACACTATCTCTTTACCTAAAAAGTATGTATGGTATTATAATTAGTGCATTCTATTTGATGGATAAAAGTCAGATATACCTTCTAAGGGCTCATTCTAGACATTGATAGTAGAAAATAAACCATTATTCCACACTAAGATTTTTACATATGTTATCTCATTTTCTCCTTGCAACAGCTTTGGTAACTTAGGTCTTATTATCCTCATTTTATTGACAAGAAAAATTGGAGCTCAGAGAGAACTTGAGTGAACCCTGGGTTACCTGGCTCCAGAGACAATGCTTTTCTATCCTACCCTGAGCGTCAAAGAAGTTGGTACAGATAGATGGTACCTATGCTCAAGAAGTTTGTAGCTTGTTAAAGGAGATGAAACATTCAGAGAAATAATTGTAAAACACCGAGTCCCTGAGTATGTTAATTCCCATCAATAATTGGAAGTTTTGTCAGAAATAGAGTCACTGATGTACAAAACAAACTTATGATTACCAAGGGGGAAAGAGGGGGAGGGATAAATTGGGAGATTAGAATTGACATATACACAGTACTGTATATAAAATTATGACCAGCCTAGAAGCTAGACATAAAAGTAACGACCAACCTAGACAGCATATTAAAAAGCAGAGACATTCATTACTTTGCCAGCAAAGGTCCATCTATTCAAGGCTATGGTTTTTTCAGTAGTCATGATGTATGGATGTAAGAGTTGGACTATAAAGAAAGCTGAGCGCCGAAGAATTGATGCTTTTGAACTGTGGTGTTGGAGAAGACTCTTGAGAGTCCTTTGGACTGCAAGGAGATCCAACCAGTCCATCCTAAAGGAGATCAGTCCTGAGTGTTCTTTGAAAGGACTGATGTTGAAGCTGAAACTCCAATACTTTGGCCACCTGATGTGAAGAGCTGACTCATTTGAAAAGACCTTGATGCTGGGAAAGATTGAAGGCAGGAGGAGAAGGGGACAACAGAGGATGAGATGGTTGGATGGCATCACCAACTCAATGAACATGAGTTTGGGTAAACTCCAAGAGTTGGTGATGGACAGAGAGGCCTGGTGTGCTGTGGTCCATGGGATCACAAAGAGTCGGACACAACTGAGCTACTGAACTGAACTGATATATAAAATAGATAACTAATAAGAACTTACTGTATAGCACAGAAAACTGAACTCAATACTTTGAAATGACCTACATGGGAATAGAATCTAAAAAAGAGTGGATATATTACGTATATATGTATATGTATATATGTATAATTGAATCACTTTGCTACATACCTGAAATTACAACATTGTAAATCAACTATAAATCAATTCAACTACACTCCAATAAAAATTGAAAAATAAACAGTTAAATAAACAGTTAAATAAACACCAAACTTTGAAAACAATAAATAAATAGATAAGATAGAAGTGCAACCAAAAATACTGGAAATTTTGTGGTTCACATGGCAAGATTCCTCTGGTTGAGCTGGTTGATTTGCTCAGAAAATGCTTCAGGAAACAGTTGACTTTTGCATCAAATAGTAGTAATGGATCAAACCCATTGAATAAAATAAGAATCCATGAGTCCATCCCAACAGACCTGACAGCGAATAAAAACAAATAAAAGGATTCAAGAAAGCTCAAACAAATGTACAAAACAATGACTGAGTTCAAAGCATACCATTTTGCCACCATCATAATGATAATTGATTTGGGCAAAAATCATCAATGGTTGCTAAAACTTCTAGGTTAAAGAAACAAGATATTTGCATAGCCTCAAAGTACCTCCTTACCAACCACTTACCAGTTACAAAGGCAAAAATAGAAACTTTCCAGGCATCCAACACCTTAACCAAGGGATCAAAGTTGACATCAAAGTTGTTCTATAAGTTTCTTCATCCATTCACATCACTTGTCTCAGTTAATCAGTGTAATATCTCGTGCATGTATTTATCATTTGCTTAGTAAACAGAAGCTGACAACTGAGAAGCAAATATTAGCCTTGCCTTGATTTATTTTAAGACAGAACACTACCAAAAAAAAAGCCAATGACTTAAATATATCCACTTTTTTTTTTTTAAGATTAGTCAACTGTTCTGTAATAGGTACCTTGCAACCATATAATACACGGACATCTATTTTTAGGATTCATCTTAAATAATCATTTAGCATAGCAGGCTATTCACATCTGGCCCACATGCCTCTTTCAGACAGCTGAATTATACTTTTGCTCTTGACCAATATGTGGGGGAGCATAAACAGGATGGCATTGTTAGGAGCGGGGAGTGGAGGAACACAACCCGGGCATGACAAAATGAGTCAGAAAGCACAGTGGGGCCAATGTGCTGCATCTTATGTGGCGCCTACAGGGAAAAGGATCAAAACATGAAAATATTCAGCTCACAGGTGGTTGCTTATTAATTGAGCTTTTCCTTTTCAGGTCCTGATTCCTTGGCATTTCCTCTTGCAGAAGGAATGATGACTTTTTCTGGAAACTGATAGAGATTTTCCAACAGCTTTATTGATGTAAAATTACGTACCATAAATTGAATTCATCTTAAGTATATAGTTTGAGTTTCAGGAAATGTATACAGTTGTCCAGCAATCATCACAGCAGTTTTTTGAACACTTTCACACACATACACCCATACAAAGTTGTCTCATGATCCTTTGCCTGTTCCCATCCCTGGCACCAAGCCAACGCTCAAGTTAATTGTAGAATTGTCTACTTATACCTGCATGTCATCCCAGCAACCTACCAGCTGACCTGCTGGCTGTTGCCTTATCACAGAAGATTAGTCTCAGTCTATGGTGGAGATGGTATAGCTTTGTAGCTATGCAACTATTGATTTCTAAGTTGACATTCTCCCCCCATGAGAAATGCTTCAATGAGAACTAAGAAATTCTTACTTTGTTCTGAAATCACAGATGTCTCTTATACTTTCTGTCAATAGTGGGGATCTTCCAGAATTACCTGTTTGTGTTGTATATTGGAGAATTCAGCTAAATGAAAAAGAAGGGAAACAGACCATAAAAACCTTACTCTTCCAGGGTGAAGAGAGTGATGTCCAGATGTTGTGTGGCTGTTTTTTAAATTTCATAATGCTTGATGTCCTGCAACTCCAACATGTACAAATGCTAATCTGCTCCTTCCTTTCCCATAGGGAAATCATTCTTGCAAGGATACACTTTGCCTTTGACCATATCTTAAAATCAAAAATAAAAGGCATCTATAATATAGACTGTGTCTTCCTTGGTGGCTCAGTGGTAAAGAATCTGCTTGCCAATGCAGGAGACACATGTTCAACCCCTCAGTGGAGAAGATCTCCTGGAGAAGGAAATGACAACCCACTCCAGTATTCTTGCCTGGGAAATCCCATGGACAGAGGAGCTTGGCTAGATATTCTACAGTCCATGTAGTCACAAAGAGTTGGACACAACATAGCGACTAAACAGCAGAAGCATAATGCAGACTGAATGGATCTCTTTTATCATCCAGAAGAGCACCTGGATTGTGGGTCAACCTAGTGTGTGTTAGTCACTCAGTCATGTCCAATTCTTTGCAACCCTGTGAATTATGGCCCACCAGGCTCCTCTGTCCATGGAATTCTCCAGTCAAGAGTACTGGAATGGGTGTCATTTCCTTCTCCATGGGATCTTCCCAACCTAGGGATTGAACCTAGGTCTCCTGCACTGTAGGCAGATTCTTTACTGTCTGAGCCACAAGGAAGCTCCTAAGTACCTTCTTAAAGGTAGTTGAAGAGAAAAGCCAATTATAAACCATAAAACATAGTTCTAAAAAAAAGAATATGATAGAAAAAGCAGCATACACAATTTAGTATGCACTATGCTCAAAATTATTGAGTTGAAGAAAATTGTATGCACCAAAATTCTACTGGTAGTTGTCTTTGGGTGGATAGAAACTATATGGTTCTTTACTCCCCATCTCTGCCCTAACTTCTTTTTACTTCTCTGTATTATCCTAATGCAGCAGAGTGCTTTTATGCTTAGAAAAACTAAAAATAACCTAATGATTCCTATTTCCTTTCATGAGTCTCAGTATACTTAACTTTAATCAATAGTAACATTTCTTCTTGGAGAGGGAAATGGCAACCCACTCCAGTACTCTTGCCTGGAGAATCCCAGGGATGGAGGAGCCTGGTGGGCTGCCATCTACGGGGTCGCACAGAGTTGGACACGACTGAAGCGACTTAGCAGCAGCAGCAGCAGCAGCAGCATTCCTTCTAGTTGACTGGTTGCTTTGTCCAATTATGATTAATCAATGCTTCTAAAATGTCTACTGTGAACTCATTCATTTGGAGATTCGTGCCTGAGAGGTGATGAAAGGAGCTCACCCTGTCTTACCTAACCTTGAGGGTCCCCAAAAGGAATTGTTCACACCTGGGGAGAGAAGCTTGCTAACCCAGGCTAATCAAATTCACAAGAAAGTATAAACCAGAATACCAGTTTATAAAAATGTAAGGGGAAATGGAACTGTCACCTGGACTGAACTTTCAAAGCATTTTTCTTGCATTTTTGCTGTTTATACCAGAAGCACTGTCAAGAGCTGCGTGTTAGGATCTGCTGCAGAGCCCTGCTCTGTGATGGATGCCCTTCATTGCCCGTCCTCCAAACAACTCTCCAAGGTTGACCTCTGTCATTCATTCATTTATTCGTAAGAATCAGGTTATCTTTGAGTTCTCCAGGGCACTGGCTAGTTCCCCCTCTGAACTGTGCTCGTATTGGACCTTTTATTTTTGGTCCAAACAAGGCAAGAAATCTAGTGGGGTGAAGGGGGAACCTCTTGATCCCTTGATCTTTTTTATCTGCCTCACACCCACCCTCCCCAGACCCTGCCATCTCCAGACTCAGTGCTCTTCCCAAATTGCCTGGTGATGTGATAAGCTACCTTCTAATTTAAACAAACTAGGAACTTCAGGTCAGCTGGTGGCTCATCACACCCACCAAGGCCCAGTGTACTTGTATCACCGTGTCATATCAGAACACATGAAATCCTGTACTCATTTTATATCAAAAGACTCTGTTGTGTGTTCAGTTGGATCTTAGCACTGCATAGCCAGAAGAAGGCAGCAGTTTTCACTGTATGAAAAGAAGAGAGACAATTGTGGCTTTCTGGCTTCTGTGCTAGGAGGCTCAGCTCAGATTGGTAGGGTTCATTCAACTCTTAGTCAAGGTGCTTGGGATTCCTCCAGAAAGAGTCGATGCTTCCCGGGGATTATGGGAATTGTGGGGCAGGGGTGGCCACATGGTGTAACAACCTGGGCTGCCTGGGACAAAGCAAAGTAAGGAACAAACCATAGCAGCTTCACTGTTTGCCTAAGGTTCGAGACCTTTCTAGGATTTAATGCACATAAATGAATGTTAGTTCTGCTGGCATTTTCAGAAAGGCCAGGTGAGAAGTCAGTAACTTGAGAACTAGAAACATGTCTAGTTTCTAGAGCTAGAAAGCTGGAAAGTTTCAAGTAGCAGCAGCCCAAGAAGAGTGTTATTTTACATAGAATTTCTTG
This sequence comes from Bos grunniens, assembly GCF_055505025.1. Taxonomy (NCBI): domain Eukaryota; kingdom Metazoa; phylum Chordata; class Mammalia; order Artiodactyla; family Bovidae; genus Bos; species Bos grunniens. The sequence continues at coordinate 34,515,021 of NC_141187.1, forward strand.
CTTATTAGGCATGGTATTTGGTAAGTCTTAGCAATATGTACGGAGAAGGCAATGGCACTCCACTCCAGTATTCTTGCCTGGAAAATCCCATGGATGGAGGAGCCTGGTAGGCTGCAGTCCATGGGGTCGTGAAGAGTCGGACACAACTGAGTGACTTCACTTTCACTTTTCACTTTCATGCATTGGAGAAGGAAATGGGAACCCACTCCAGTGTTCTTGCCTGGAGAATCCCAGAGATGGCGGGGCCTGGTGGGCTGCTGTCTATGGGGTCGCACAGAGTCGGACATGACTGAAGCGACTTAGCAGCAGCAGCAGCAGCAATATGTACTGGGTATAGTGCTTCCTACCAGGAGTCCAATCCCATCTCTAGAAGTCCTTCAGATAAAAATAAAGAAGTTGGTCTGTAACTCAAAGCTCATCATGGGAACTTTATTGAGGAATCTGAATTATTAGGGTGTAATCAGAATTTATGAAACCTAATACCTTATTTCTCAGAAATCATATTTCTCCTTTGCAGGACTTACAGATATAAACAACTGTATAAACAGAGCTGTTACCCATCAAAGTTGTCTTATATGTTCTTGTATGTGAAATCTCTCTCCTCTCTAGTCCCGACTCTGCTGCTGCTAAGTCGCTTCAGTCGTGTCCAACTCTGTACGACCCCATAGACGGCAGCCCACCAGGCTTCCCCATCCCTGGGATTCTCCAGGCAAGAACACTGAAGTGGGTTGCCAAATGTCTGCAGTTTCAAAAAAGTATTCTGCACCATATCAATCATACATAAATCCATTTCCTTCACAAAAATTCAAGCAATATAGAAAAATTAAAATGTTTCTGACTGCCACTCAATCCCACCTCTCCATGGACTGTCTATGTATACTTTCAGAACTTTTCAATTCATGTACATAATTTTATATTTTGTTTTCAACATTCCTGGTATCATGCTCTAACTTGTTCTGCAATTTGTCCTGAGGGAGGGGGGTCTTTCTGTGTGGGCATATTGTTATAACTGCTCAGGTTATGCCATAATGTATTAATCATTCCTATAATGATTAATATTTATATCATTTCCACTTTTCTCCTATTACATAGTTGACTGTCATTAACTTCCCAGTATATAACTTTTTGTGAAGTTGAGTATTTCTACACAGGAGATAGCAAAGAGTAGATGTGACATATTGAAGGATAAATGTGTTTTACACATTAAATAGAAGATACTACCAGTTGTCTTCCAAGCTTTGGGTATCACTTTATACCGCTATTAGCAGTGATAATGCAATTCTATTGATATTAGTACATCAGTCCTTTCTTTAGGGGAAAGCATTGCTTCAAAGAAGCATCCGCTAGTAAAATGCAAATGACAAGAAACCAATTTCGAATCCTTAAAGCCTGCAAATGAGTACGCGTAGCTTTAGGGATAGTTTTGCTGGAAGAAAGCAGGTCTGTGAGAGTCTAGGAAGCCAATGAGCAGCTTGAGGACTTAAGGCTCCAGGAGGTGGGAGTGGTGTCATCAAAAAGATGATAGCAGAGTTACAGAGTACCTAGCCACAGGGGAATGGCTGAGGCTGCTGGAAGACTAGTAGCCAAGTAGTCACCCCCACTTCAGGGTTAGGGGTATGGGCAGGGGGGTGCTTTGTGCACCCTTACCCATCATCCCTCCAGCTCTTCCCTTTCTCAACCTACTCCTTTTTCTCAAGAGCCTAACTTTGTGCAGAAGCCTTCAAACTTATTTTATGACTCTCCTTAGGCAGTGAGTCAGCCTCCAGGGGAGCTGATGGCAGGATAGGGATCTCAGCCTAAGCCAGCTATCAGCCAAATTCTTCTCTGATAGATAATGATCATTTCGAAGACCAGATAGGCAAAACAGAACATTCACAAAACTGCCTACCCCTCTTCCTGTTCCCAGCGGGCATCCATTCAACAAGTAACTGTAATGAAAAGTGTCTGAGGACATCCCGAAGCAATTTACAAACTCAGAATCCAAGACAGACATTTTTGTTCTCAAGAAGTGTGCCTGGAGACACATAGTTTTTTGAGGCAGAAGCCTGGTGTGTCTCCCTTTGCCTGGCAAAGCAATAAAGCTATCCTTTTCTTTAAAAGAAGCAGCAGCTTTCTTACCTGGTACTGAAAAAAGGGAAGGGGTAAAATTATTTCACTATCCAACTCTAATGTTTAATTCATTTAACATTTAAACTTTCCAAAGAGAGGCTTATTTAAGACTCTTTTTTAAAAGTTGGATATTTGAGAAATTGTAACAAATTGTTTTGGTTGGGTTTGAAAATTTCAACCAATTCAGCATCATCCTTTTTTTCTTTTCTGGGCTGAGCATCAGAACCACCTGCGGTCCTTTTTAAAATCCCAATACTCAGGTCCATGTCAGTTATATCAATGCCTAGGAGTCCGTGCAACTACTGATCCAGTGGGTAATAGAAAAACATCTTTTTTGTTTAAAAACGTAATCTCTAGGAAGTCAAAACAATAACACAGTTAAAATATTTCACACGCTTTTAAGTCTTTTTCCCATGACCAAAGCTTGCCAGGATGCAACAGACCTATTGAACAATAATTGACAAAATGAGATATGAAACTGACTAAATTTGCCAAATTGAGACTTTAAGGTATGTTTTATATAACAAAATTATTGAGTACAAAAAGAACATGTTTTCCTAATATTTATTAAATTTTCTGGACCTTTTTCTTGATATTTATTACAGTTTCTTGATATTTGCTATGTTTACATGTGATGCAAAGTAGCACAGGCCCGCTTTATGAACCTAAGAAGGTGTTTTTAATGAAAATTGGACAGACTTCTTAGTAAGCAACAAAGAACACTTAGGAGGACCTTATTAAGGATTTATGTGTAAATCATGGTTATTTTTTAATGTTGGGGGTGGGGAGAGGCAATCAGAAAGAGTCTATTTGCACTACATTTTGTCCTGCCATTCAAGCATTAGATATTATTATTGAATGTGCATACTTCTACATCATCATGGCTTTTAAAATTCTGGAGAATGCTCCCAAATTTCAGCCTCCCTGCCCCCATCCCTAGCTGGAATGGATGGGATGCCTGTCCCACCCAGATCAAAGAGCAACCTGTTGCTCACTGCAAAGCCTCTTGCCAAATGAGTCAGCGCCAGTGTGCATGCAAGAATGCATGCAACCCAGAGCTGCTTTCTCCTCGGTGGCTGGGGAGGAGGGGGTTCAGGAGCCTGCAGCCTCATGGGGAAGGGACTGTTTGTTCTTTTCTCTCTGGGGAAGCAACTCATTCAGACCTCCGCCTGTGACTGAGCTGCTTCCAGGAGCTCTGAGCCGCTCTCAGTGATAATGGACCACAGGAGCGTTCTGCTGCTGTTTTTCAGCTTTGCTTGCTTGTTTGCTGGGTTTTTTAAGGGCAACTATTGATGCTGTTGGTGTCTGCCCACTTTGGAAGTCTTTAGCCCAGACAGTGGCTGTGTCTCCTTCCTCCTGCTGGCCCGTCCCCCTCTCTGGACTGAGGTTACCTGCTAAAACAATGGTATGTGCTTTGACTCTTCTTGATATAAAAGGAATAGAATTACCTAACTGTTCTAGGGCAGTCCTTTGGGGAAACTAATCTTAGGCTTCTGTGCAGCTTAAGTTTTGGTTTTTTATTAAATATTTATTTCTCTGTTATTTATTTGGCTGCGCTGGGTCTCAATTAGGGCACATGGGATCTTTTATCTTCATTGTGAAATGCGGGATCTTCAACTACGGCATTAAGACTCTTAGTTGCGTCATGTGGGATCTAGTTCCCTGACCAGGAATTGAACCTGGGCCCCCTGCAATGGGAGCTCTGAGTCAGCCACTGGACTACCAGGGAAGCACCTGAGGTTGTGTTTTGACAACGCATCTTGGTCAGCGGTACCAAGTCTTTACAAAAGGCGAGCTGGTGACTGAAATAGGGGTGTGTGCTTTCTGCTATATTTTCCCCTTTCCCTTCCTTGCCTCTTCTCACGGGTTCTTATCATAACCTAGATTATCACTACTCTTGTGAGCACTCCCTGTGCGCGTCTTTTTTTCTCACTGCCACAATAGCAACATGATCTGATCTTTCAAAATATACTTAAATGTAGAAAAAGGGAGAACAAGTTTAAGTAAGCTCATCTCTCAGGAAACCTAGTGTTTTTTGTCTTGTGACTTCCAAGTGTAGAATTCCACCCTAAGACTGAGCTGTGCTTTGAATGTGACACAGAGCCTGTCTGAAACTTGACTTGGCCTATTTGTGTGCTTCTGCTGTTGTTATTGCTGTTCTAAATGGAGGGAAACATTACAGAGTTTTCATGATTTGGAAGGTACGGTTGAACCTTGTTTAAAAAAAATAATCCCTGAAGGAACCCTAAAGTAACTGATAATGGTGTCTAATTTATATTTATTTATGTCTTCGTGTGTTTCTTTACCTAAGAACTGAACCCTTTGGGTTAAAAAGAACATGTCATAGGAAAGAAGTCTTAGAAGCATCTAACAGCCTCATGACTCACCTTATCCCATGTCACTTCCTATTATCATTGACAGGCTTAGCATGTTTTCTCTTTGAACCTGCCTGTTATTTGCCTTAATCTTTCCATTGTCTTACAGGACTACCAGCCAGACTCCCAGAAATCATGTTGGTAGGATCCCAGTCCTTCTCACCTGGAGGGCCCAATGGGATCATCAGGAGCCAGTCCTTTGCGGGGTTCAGTGGCCTTCAGGAGCGGCGATCCAGGCAAGTCATGATGGTTCTCTCCTGGGACACAGCTTGAGAGGGATGCGAACTCTGATGCTCTGAACAAAGTCCGCATCCGTGTGGCCTGGTCAAAACACATACCTGTGCTGTTTTAATCTCTTTCATGAAAAAGATGTAATGTTCCCCAAATTTCTATTATTTAAGAATTGCTCCTGCAAAGAAGATGGCTGAAGATTTAGGACAAGCTAGCAATACGTGTGCGTAGCTCTCCCTACCCCCACTCCACCCCCACCCCATGTTTTTCAGATCTTTTGATACCTGTTGCTAAAGTGCCTCCAAACGTTTGAGCCCATTTATCCTCTAACCAGTAACAACAGATTTGCCTTTATCCGCACATCTGCTGATACTGAGCATTTTCTAAAAATCTTTCTCAGTCTTTTAGATCATCCCTAATTGAGGTTAAATGTGTTTTCATAAGTTTACTTGTCTTTTGTCTTTACTTGGAAACAAACAGTTCATTTACATCCATTGCCTATTTTGAGGGTGGACATTTACATATTTTCTTACAGAATAGTAAAGGTTCTTTATATACCCATTGCAGCACCATCTATGGTAGTCTTTTCCTGCCAATTTAAATTGTTCTTTTTTTTCTTTTCACCTTTTGATCCCCTTGGCCCATTTCTCCTACCTAGCCTTCAATCCCTGCCTCTGACAGCCACCAGTTGGTTCTCTATATCTCCGAACTTGGTTTTTCTTTTTTTTCTTTTAGATTGTACATTTATCTGACTTACTTCCTTACGTATGATGCCCTCAGGGTCCTTCTATATTGTCACAAATGGCAAGATTTCATTGTTGTTTATGGGTGAATAGTATTCCTTTTGTTGATGGTTTCCTTTGCTTTGTAGAAGCTTTTCACTTTTTTAGTTTGATGTAGTCTTCCTTGTATATTTTTGCTTTGGTTGCTTTTGCTTTTGGTGTTTTATTCAAAAAGTCACAGCCAAGACCTGTGTCAAGGAGTTTACTGCCTATGTTTTATTTTAGGAGTTTTATGGTTTCAGGTCTTACATTCAAGTCTTTAATCCATTTTGAGTTACCTTTTTTATATGGTGTAAGAGAGGGTCCAGTTTCATTCTTTTGCATGTAGCTGGCCAGTTTTTCCAGCACCATTTATTAAAGAGACTGTCTTTCCCCCATTGTGTATTCTTGACTCCTCTGTCATAAATTAATTGACCATATATGGGAGGGTTTATTTCTGGGCTCTCTATTCATTGATCTATTTCCAGATCAGTTCATTGATCTGTACTGTATTCATTGTATTCATTGATCTCTATTCACTGGTCACAGTCTGACCCGTGCCAGACTGTTTTGATTACTGTAGCTTTGTAATAAAGTTTGAAATCACCCCATACCCCTTTTTGAAGCACATTTCCATTGTATTTGGGGGATCTGAATTGTATTTGTAATTGGGAGATTATTTTTGGTATGAAGTTATGCAGTGGATAAAGACTGCCTCTGCAGACTGACTCTGGGGAGCAGATGTCATTCAGACACAGGCTTGAGAAAGTTATTCTGCACTTTCCCCAGTATCTCCTCTCATCTAAAACAGAACCTAGGTGAACTCAAGAAAGAAAAGACAGGTAGTGAAATAAGTAACATGGAATACAGTTGGTCCTCAGGTTTTCTGACGTGATCACGGTCTTGCATTCTTAGGGGCTTTGTGTGTTTTGCAGTACATTGTCCCCTTTGGTACACACAGTGATGGCAGAGGAAGGTAACTCAGAATTAACCTGGAAGGTGCACACCTGCTGCACTCAGAGGTCATGGCTTTCCACTTGACAGCTGGGTCAGTGAGTAGTCTGGCCTCTTAGCTTCCTAATCAGATCAGTAGCCTGGGGTTAAGTTACCATGTGTCCATCTTACCACTGTAGGCTGCCTCCCTGCCACTAATAGAGATTTTGAGGATCAAGGAACTAAGATCCTGCAAGCCTTACAGTGCAGTCAATAAATAAATAATAAATAAAACTTAACAAAAAAATCTATCCTCAGAGATACTGCAGGCTTGATTCCAGACCACTGCAGTAAAGCAAATATCATAAAAAGCGGGTCGCATAAATTTTTTGGTTTTCCAGTGCATGTAAAGGTTACGTCTATACTACACTGTAGTCTATTAACTGTATAATAGCATTATGTCTTAAAAAAAAAAATGGACATACCGTAATTAAATACTTTATCGGTAAAAAATGCTAACCATCATCTAACAACGCAGGACTGCTGCACATCTTCAATTTGTGAAAAAACACAGTATCTTTGAAGTGCAATAAAATAAGGTGTGCTTGCCTACAGAATTAGCCCTTTGTCATGCTCTGACCCTTTATTTCGGAGAAGGCAATGGCACCCCACTCCAGTACGCTTGGAAAATCCCATGGACGGAGGAGCCTGGTGGGCTGCAGTCCATGAGGTCGCTAAGAGTCGGACACGACTGAGCAACTTCACTTTCACTTTTCACTTTCATGCGTTGGAGAAAGAAATGGCAACCCACTCCAGTGTTCTTGCCTAGAGAATCCCAGGGACGCAGGAGCCTAGTGGGCTGCCGTCTATGGGGTCACACAGAGTTGGACACAACTGAAGTGACTTACAGTACAGACCCTTTATTTAAGGTGTATTCATTCACATCTCAGTCGAATTTGCCTTCTTTTTGTACTTTTATTTCTTTATTTACGTTTGGCTGTGCTGACTCTGTTGGTGTGCTTTCTCTAGTTGCAGTAGCAGGGGCTGTTCTTTAGTTGCAGTGCTCAGGCTTTTCATTGCAGTGGCTTCTGTGGTTGTGGAGCATGGGCTCTAGGGCATGGAGTATGGGCTTAACTGCTCCTCAGCATGCAGGATCTTCCTGGATCAGGGTTGAACCCATGTCTCCTGCATTGGCACGGAGACTCTTTTTTTTTTTTTTTTTAAACTATAATACAATTTTATTTTATTTATTTTTTTTAACTTTTTAATTTTATTTTATTTTTAAACTTTACAATATTGAATTGGTTTTGCCAAATATCAAAATGAATCCGCCACAGGGCAGGGAGACTCTTTACCAATGAGCCACCAGGGACGCCCCCCAGTCAAATTCAGTAGATGCTTACACCTGATGTCACATAGTGAACATATGTTTTTAGCTGGATTATATCCTTCTGCCTATTCATTATTTCTACCTAGAAGTGTGTGTCCTTGGCTTCCCATGAGGATTCAGTGATGTGACATGCTTTCATTTAGAGTGTACATTATCTACAGCCAGGCTTTGACTCTGGGTAGCCACTGCCCAGCCAAACTTCCAGATTTCAGCAGTTAAATCTAATACCACAAAACAAAATGTAGGATGGTTCAGATTTATTAATATGCAAGGGAATGTTAACTTACCCCAAAAGACACTAATGCAGACACAAGATGATTAAAAGGCATTTCTTTGATCAGATCACTTCGGCTGCCAGAGACTCAAACCATTTCAGCTTTTCTTTTCTCTTTCCATAGATGTAACTCCTTCATTGAAAATTCCTCCGCTCTCAAGAAGCCTCAGGCCAAACTGAAGAAAATGCACAATTTAGGACACAAAAACAGCAGCCCTCCCAAAGAGCCTCAGCCTAAAAGGGTGGAAGAGGTCTACAGGGCTTTAAAAAATGGACTTGAGTAAGAACATCAAACCTAATGATACATTGAAACCTTTTTCCTTTCTAAAATCCTCAGGAGGGTCAGAAAAGCTAGTCTTGTAAGATAATTTTAGAATGTCTATTTCTGTAGCATGATTGCACCATAATTGAGGAAACAGTAAATGAGTCCGAAAGATAAGAACTCTGTCTGGTTTCCATCATAGCCAAACATTGAAAGAGACCTGAAAAAGTAATATATTTATATTTAACTCTGCTTTGGATTTCACTTCAACAATGGTAGACAGGCATATCTGTTCTAGAGACTGCTGAAGAAGGGTTCTAAAACCTTCCCAAGTATATTATAGCAATGGTTTGTCCAGAATAAAACTTCCCTAGTGTGTGGTGAGATGCGTACAGTCAATGTCATGTGGAACTTCGTTGGGATTCCATGAACCCAGACCCAAGACTGACTCCATAGTACGTACCCCTCCCTCTTCATTGGTTTTGCTTTCCTGCACTGCCAGCCTCATGGGGTTCTCCTTTTAGACCATCTGGATAATATCAGAGGCAACTGCTAGAGCTTTCAAAATGTGGAGAGTTTGGAAAAATGCAGAGCCTTTCCTTCACCAGCTCTGCACTCCACAGAGTAAGGTTCAGGCTCTCAATCCCCCTGTTCAGGTCATCATCAGCACTGATCCACTCAGTAGTCATGGAGTTCACGATCACATCTCTCTTATCTTTACAGTGAGTATCTGGAGGTTCACCAGACAGAGCTGGACAAGCTGACAACTCAGTTAAAAGATATGAGAAGAAACTCTCGCCTGGTAGGTACTAATCATTAAGATGTTAACGCAGTCGGGTTTTGGGGTGGGAGAGGAGGCGCTGCTAAGTAACTTATCTTACTGGATGAGCATAGGATGAGGAAGAAGCTTCAAGAAAAGCAGATTCAAAAGGCAGAGTACCATCTGCTTCCAGATGTGTATTTTAATGCTTTATTCTTAATATGTTCCAGTATTTTCCAAGCATATTTATGCAGACAAACTTTGTAATCAGGAAAAAAAAAAACTTAAAAATAAATTCCCTATACCCCTCCTCCCAAGTAATATAAGGAACTGAAAAGTTGGGATTTTCCTTTGGGAGATAGTGATGCACAGGGAAGCCTGGCATGCTGCAGTTCATGGGGTCACAAAGAGTCGAACACAACTCAGCCACTGAACAGCACCACCACCATATTTTTAGTGTTGGAATTTGGAGCCCAGAACTTTTATCTCCAGTTTTTAAAAAGTAATAGGTGAGTGATATCAGAAAGGGGAAGGAAGCTCAAGAGGCCATTGTTAGGAGAAATCAGAGGAGTCCTTGAGCCATTTCAACTGCACATGGTATTGTTGGAGATTCTTACAAGTTTCCTCTATTCTGAATCTGTGAGGGCTTCTCTGCTTGAAGAGGTGTTTCTAATGATTTTAAATGATTCTGTTAAGTCCTAAATGATATGCCTTAATGTTCCAAGGCATCAGAAAGCCCGGGAAAAGTCTACATACACAAGGTTCAGATATACATGAATAGCTGTTATCTTTCTTAAAAGATGTGCTAAAATGTATATTTTTGTCCTGAAAAGCCTGAAATATGCAGGCTTAGGGACTTCCCTAGTGGCTCAGTTGGTGAAGAATCTGCATGCAGTGCAGGAGACCCAGGTTCGATCCCTGAGTTGGGAAGATCCTTTGGAGAAGGAAATGGCAGCCCACTCCAGTAGTCTTGCCTGGAGAGTTGCCTGGAGAAATCCATGGACAGAGAGGCTGGGTAGGGGTTAAATTCTTCACAGAAAGTTGAGGTTTTATATTCTAATGATATTAAAGGATAAAGTGCTCCCATTTATGTGGAACTCACTGTGGAGTGGCCTTCAGAGCTTTTGAGTGTCCTTGACAGTCCTCAGCGGCAACAAATGTTCCTCTTTGGAGAACAATGGTGTGTGGATGGACGCTTCCAGCGGGACTAAGTGTTCCAAAAAACCCTTCTGATGGGGGCTGTGGGCTTAGTGTACTGATGCTCCTGTGATATGGTGACCCAGGAATAAACATGCTTTAAAGACAATTTGTGGAAAGCCTGTCACCGCTCGCAAGGACTCTTCTTAAATATCAATTTTTATGTGTTTAAACAGGAAGGCAAGTCTTTTTTAACACATATATCACTGCTATTTTTCATGTTAACATTAAAAAAATTTTTTTAAGTGAAGATGAATTTCTGTGCCCCTCACTATGTAAAAGAGAGGAGAGCTCAAAGCAAGTGAACATTTTACAGCTCCCAGGGGGAGCAAGGACTGGGCAGGGTGCTGGAGACACAGAGTATAAATAAATACTAGCTCTTAAAAATATTCTTAGTGGTATTTAAAATAACCCAGATTTTTGCTCTTTTAAAGCAAATGTAAAAAGTCCAACAGAACATTTTGGGGTTGATCATTATTTCACTGATAATGCAGAAATGCAGACAAAATCCTTCGATTCATGTCAGTAACGGTTTTGAGGGAACTATGTTTTAACCCGGATACTCTTTTTTTTTTTTTTTTTTTTAATTTTAGGGTGTGCTGTATGACCTAGACAAAGTAAGTTATTGTTCTGTGTTCAGGGCATTGCTGGGGGGGAAGAAACCCTTCATCCTTGAGAAGTCAGCAATCTCCTCTTAGGTCCAGCTAAGGTCCTAGAGAAAGAGTTCATGCTTTTATCTAATGAGAATGATGTAAGTACTATGATCTACAGACTCAATAATGTGTTTAAGGTCACTTTTGTAAAAATGCCACCTGGTTTCAGGGTTTCTCAGTGTGCTACTAAGTTTAAGAATTTTCCAAGTGTTTAAAGGTCCATACCTGTGTTCTCTCTAAACGGGAACTATCATATTTCATCAAATGGAAGAAATCTTTGATTGGAAAATACATCATTATCTTATGTGCCACTAAGAAAAAGAGTGATTCCAGTTAAACTGTGACACATTTCTTTCTTTTCACTTAAAAAGTGTACTTTACATTTAGTGACAAACTCTTATATGTACATATTTTTTAAAGTTATATGCAATGTTGTCTCTTTCCATGCCTTTCTGTATATTTGAGACCTTTGATGCTGAATCCTAGTATAATCTGTTTGCAAATATTTTAAAGGGTAATTAAATTTAATGTTTATAACTCAAATGGAAGAGGTGACACATAACTAACTATGATTATCTTGAGGCAGGCACAGACTGCAGCAGTTGTAAAATGCACCCTAGTTTCAGAAACATTAAAATGGGGGTGAGTTCATCTTTGAACTGATAAAATGTCATTATGAAGGAATTTAAGTGTACTCCAATATGATACTGTCCTGCCAGAAATCCAAGAAATTCAATTTCTTTGGCCTCCCTTGATGTTAAACATAAGGATTCTAAAAGCTAGCTCAAGCTCATCTTTCAGCATGTGTATTCAGTATTTTTAAAAAATACTAAGTTGATACTAGAGAATCTTTTAAAGTAGTAACAGAGATAGGAAGAAAGGGGAAATAGTTAACAATTTCTGGCATTTTTGAGTATGAGATAATAAAGATAGCCACACAGGACTTCCCTGGTGGCTCAGTGATAAAGAATCCACCTGCCAATGCGGGGGACACAAGTTCCATCCCTGGGATCCCTGGTCCAGAAACACCCCACATGCGGTGGAGCAACTAAGCCTGTGCAGCACAGACATTGAGCTTGTGCTCTAAAGCCTGGGAACTGCAACTCCTGAAGTCTGAGCACCCTAGAGCCCATGCTCTGCAGCGAGAAGCCACCGCAAGGAGAAGCCCGTGCACCGCGACTAGAGAATAGCCCCCACTTGCTGCAACCAGGGGCAAGTCCCGGCAGCAGCAAAGACCCAGCACAGCCAAAAATAAATGAAGTTGTAAAATTAAAATCTTCAATAAATAGCTACACGTGTCTAATCAGTGAAACTGTAAATGTCTGTACTGTTTCAAACTTCTTCTTTTAATTCCAGCAAATTAAAACGATCGAAAGATACATGAGACGCCTGGAGTTTCACATCAGTAAGGTAATTGACATTCCTCTTGTCTTTGCCTGTTTTTCAGTTCTCGGTCACTAATCAGTATACCTTTGGCCTGAACGTAGCATCTAGTCCATGGAGAATTTCTTATCCAATTGATTCCTAGCCTGATTAGCAGTTAAATCCTCTAACAGGCAGTACAGTTGGAGGAAAAAAATAAGAATGGAGAGCCTGATGAACTAGCACATTTTTTACTCTGCTTCAGTTCAGCAGATATTTAGTAAGTGTTTCCTGTGCAGTGTGCCCAGTGACTAGTGTAGAATACAGCTTCAGTGTGGTCTGGTCAGAGATAAGATTGCACCAGACTGACTCTACAAAAATCTTCACACTTGCTTAACTTTACACTTGCGTCCCACATATAACGGTTCTGTATCCTTCCTTGATAAAGAAGGAACCCCCATAATCTTCTTTATCAAGGCCTTTAAAATACTTAACCACAGCTGTAGTATAGCTCCCTCAATCCTTCTCATGCTTACTTAAGTTTCTTCCACCCTTCTTCACATGGCTTGGTTTCCAAGTTCCTTTTCATCCTCACTGCTTCCCTCTGTGTACTCCAGTTTGTCAGGGTCCCTGATATCCAGCCCTGAACCCTACAAATAGTTGACTGATTGTCCCACCACCCTAGCATGGAGTGGGACTATCCGCTGTCATTCTGGACACTGTTGGCAGTATTGGCATAACCTAGAAACAATTTCCGTTTGAAAGCAGCTGAATCACACTATCAGCAATTCCTGTTCTCATCTGCACCCATCAGAGGCACCCACTCATCTTCCAAGTGTGGAGACTGGAGGTTTTAGCTGTTCTCTCTACTAGGAGTCAGAAGTCTCAGGTTCACTTCCATCTCTGCACATACTCCCTGGGCTGTATCATCCAGGTGGACCTTGACTTCCCACTCTGTGTAGTGAGCCTGGAGTTGCACGTAGTCAATCTAGGTGATCCTAAGAATCCTTTCCAGTTTAGAATTCTGTGATGATTTATATGTCTGTAAACGTTTATATGATACTGCCTTTGTACATTCCTACTTTGAAAGATATTTATTACCTTGGTAAATCTGAAATTGCTCCTATTTCTGTTCAACTCAATAAGTAAAACAATGACATCCATTAGAAGATATTTATGTGGCAGGTGAGCTTTGAAATTACTCTGTTTAGTTGGGAAAATAGCAAGAAAACAGAATTAGTATTAGGAAAAAGTGTGTTTATCCATCTCATATCCATCATTGTAAGATATAACAATCTTAGTGGTTATTAAAGGTTAGTAACCCCCTATCTGTGGCATCTTATGCATGGATGCCTAACAAATCCTAACAAGTTATATTTTATTGACTCCATTTATTTGATGAGAGCCACTGCTAACTTACAGGACTTCCCTGTAGCTCAAACGGTAAAGAATCCGCCTGCAGTACAGGAGACCAGGGTTTGATCCCTAGGTTGGGAAGATCCTCTGGAGAAAGGGATGGCAGTCCACTCCAGTATTCTTGCCTGGAGAATCTCATGGACAGAGGAGCCTGGCAGGCTACAGTCTGTGGGGTCTCAAAGAGTCAGACACAACTGAGTGACTAACACACACACACACACACACACTGCTAACTTATAGGTAAGACAAATTCTTGTCTGCAGCTTCTGCTTAGGTGAGTGCAACCACCTAAATCCACCAACCCCAAAGATAACTAAACCCCTGCTTAGTTATCCTTTATGTGAAAGGTTAACTCCATTTAGCTAGGATAGACTAATATTTAAATGACAATAAATATGTATAACTGAATCACTTCGCTGTACACCTGAAACTAACATTGTTAGTCAATGATACTCCAATATAAAAAAAAATTAAAAATAAATAAAAATATTTTTAAAATAAATGAAAACAAGAATAAACTATTCTTTAAATGTAAAGTAGTATACTAATCATTAGGGCTATACCAGTGGTCCAGTGAGCAGTTTCCTTATTGAGAGGATTACAGTCTCAGCGACTTTGGGAAAGAGGCTGAAGGGCCAGTCCCCCAGGAGGCCACACAGATGAGGCAGCCAGGCCTGCACTAGAAGAGATATCAGCTCCTGTGTTTCTAAGTCTCCAGGGGACCAGCCACATCAGACAATCTGCACCGTTTATTTAAATTTTCAAACTCCTCACCCATCGCTAAGCTACTAAATCAGCGTCTCAGAGTGAGGCCTGGGCATCAACATTTTAACAAGCTCACCAAGTGAGTCTTGGTTTGAATGTATGGAAACCACCCTCAATGCCACTCACCAGCCAAAGGGTCTTATCAGCAGATATGCCACCATCCCTTGGGTCCTATACCTACCTCTTATTCAGGGACAATTCCACCAACCCCAAAGATGAAAGACTGTTGTTCCTTCCAGAGTTTTGACGATTCCTCTCAGAAAAATGGGGTGAATTGTCGAAGAGCAGCAAAGAATCCTTTAACCAAGAGAATCATCTTCAGTCTCTTAACATTCATGTACTTGGCTAAGCATCACTGACATCTGTATAGAGAGAGCCACTATGGAAAATTATACCATTAACAGGTAGTAGTAGTAATGCTTTTTAGTGATCAGCCAAAAGTTTGCCTTCAGGATAAAAGGGGAATCTTAAATGCTGAAATCCATCATATTCATCTCCACCTCCTTCTGAATCCACAGCTATAGCCTCCTTTTAGATAGAACAAAGTTTGTACGGAAATGAAAAATTCAAGTAGTCCTAGGTAGATAACTGCCTCCCAGAACATAGAATATTTAGTGATATCATGCTTTTTAATCTGCATGAAAATTCCTGTAGTTAACTGAGGTTGGTGTATTGATAACTGAAAATATTACAAGAGACTGTAGAGATAAATATCTGGAATAACTTGAGGTTTTCTCAGTGTAGGCACTGTTGACATTTGGGGATAATTCTTTGCTGTAGGGGGCTGTCCTCCGTGATGTTTAGCAGCATCCCTGGCCTCTACCCACTAGATGCTAGCAGCACCTCCCAGATGTGACATTGGAAAATGTCTCCAGATGTTGCCAGATGTCCCTTGACTATCACAATCACGCTGGATTGATTGAGAATTACTGCCTGAGAAGTATCAAGTGACTGTCAGGCTTATCTAATGAGTATGATCAATAACCACTTGCAAAGAGTATATTATTATTTAGAAGCCTAAGCGTAGAGGTATTGCAGAGAAATGTTCATTTCCATTCTTCCCATTTATGTTTTTAATTGTGGTATAATTTACATGCCAAAGATGTCACAGTTCTTATGTTCTGTTTGATAAGTTTTGACAATCATGCTTCACTCTAATTTTAAGAATAACTTGCCATTGTTTTCTGTCTTTTGTTGAGCCACATCTTTACAAAAATCATTTTTGATAAATAGTTTCACGTTCTTTTTAAAAAGAATTCTAAATCTGGATGTGTGACTATCACTGGCGACACTCTTAAAAAAGTGATAAGAGCCCAGTAAATGCAAGGTGTTCGCATCAGTGTGATACTGTACACACTCTTCCAGTGTTTGTTCCTCGTGTAAAAGACTCCTGTCCTCATTATCTAAACCTTATCTCACGCCGTCCACCAATGTTAAGTTCATTTTCATTCCATGCCGTTTGAAAAGAAAGCTCAGAGTAAAATCTGGTTTGAAATAGAAAATGGATCTGAGTGGCTGAAACAAAAATGATGGGTCTGTCTAGAAAGGATGGCACTTCTACAAGAGTCTCCTTTTGAGTTCAGAAACATAAAGTATCTTGAACTCTTAGCAATGGCCTGTGTCACTTCCTTCAAGTGGGATAAATATTGATCGTGTTCTTGTTTTGTTTTGATTCTGGCAGGTAGATGAACTCTATGAAGCTTATTGTATCCAAAGACGCCTCCAAGATGGTGCCAGTAAAATGAAGCAAGCCTTTGCAACGTCACCTGCCAGCAAAGCTGCCCGCGAGAGCCTGGCAGAGATCAACCGGAGCTACAAAGAGTACACAGAGGTATGTGCCAGCCTGCTCGGCTGCTGAACTCCACCTGGCCTGACCTGAATTGAATTGTCAGGAACCACAGGGCTGCCCAGGTGGTGCTAGTGGTAAAGAACCCACCTGCCAATGCAGGAGATGTAAGAGACACACGTTCCATCCCTGGGTTGGGAAGATCCCATGGAGGAGGGCATGGCAACCCACTCCAGTATTCTTGCCTGGAGAATCCCATGGACAGAGGAGCCTGGCCGGCTACAGTCCATAGGGTCGCAAAAAGTCGGACATGACTGAAGCGACTAAGCACACAAACATCCCGAGAACCAGGCACCCTGCAAGCTCATTCTACTCTTTAGAGAGAGAAGTTTTGCTGTTTGCATGTCTTGCATTTTCTTGAGGCCATCAGTGCAGTTTTTTAAAATGTCTCTTGGGTGGTATCATTCGTGGTATTTTGATTCAGCACCTTCTATAAACTCCAGAGCAAGTTACTTTCTTGGTCTGTGAGCTTCACCTGTCAGGCACGCCCCTCCTGGTGTCATTGTAATAGGCGTGTTCACGGGCATGCAAATCCACAGGATTTTAAATGCTATGAAGCCGTTCACAGGACAAATGTCCTACTTCTTTATGTGTACCTTCTATGCACAAGTAGATTACAAAGGCATGTTAAAAATGTCAGCAAACAAATGAGCCACAAATGTGCTGGTTCTTCTCATTGAAATGCACTTCCAGATTCTCTAGCTTTATCCCTGCAAACTGAACAGACCTTGTGGTTAAGATGGCCGCCCTGGATGTTGGGTTCACTAACCTCTCGCCTATGATTATTTTATTGCAAGAAATTTCCGTTCTATTGTAAAGGAGGGAAGAAAAAGAGTCATGAACAGAAGCACGCTTTCCTGCTTTCTGACGGTCTCTGGGGCCCAGACATACAACACAGAGAGGTCTTCGCTCCTCCAGGGGTCACCTGATAGCAGTGTCTGAGATGAAATGACTAAATTATTAAAACCTTCTCACTGTCCCATGTGTCTTTGTCCAGAGATCCAATGTCATGAATGAAGTCATCAGCCTGATGAGGGTCTATTGGACAGTTCCCGGTGTGAGCATCTGTCTCAGCCCTGGGACAGGAGGGACGTCTTAGATGACTTGCCGCAGGATCATTTCCTGTGTAACCCTCCAGCCCTGCCTCTTGTCTGAACCAACTTTGTCTTTTTTCACGGCTTAAAGCAGGGCTTCTTCACCTAAGTTCCCTTTTCGGGAGAATGCTTTTTGAATGCATGAAATAAAGCCCATAGGAATTCAAAGGAAACAAATGATATTGAAATATAGTTAATTCAGTATTGTCAGCACAGTGATCAAAATATTTTTGAAACCAAATGTGTAGTACAGTACAAGACTGCTACTTTATGAACACATCAAACTATAAGATTTAGCAACGGCTCCAATAACTATTGAAATTTCCAAGTATTGAAATGATTTCTCAAGATGCCTGCAACAATTGATGTGACATGAATGTAGACTTTTACTAGGTCCCAGTCGTACGGCTGTGGCTTGTTTTCTCCATTCATGATATACAGACATACTAGATTTCAGTTAGAGGTTAGTGGAAATAGCAACGTGACTTTTTCTTTTTTCCCCCATCCAAGTTGATGGAGCACAGGCTAAGACTCTCTGGCTTAGAAGCAGCCCTAGTTCAGGACACCTCATTTCCACACATCTCTGAAGTCAAAAGAGCAGTTGCCAGTGAGAGTGGCCATTCTCAGTACGCATGCTGAAGACAGAGCAGCAGCCTGTGCCTGTCCCAAAACTTTTGTAGGGTGTTTCAGAAACACCCACCCATGGAACCCTGCTCAGTGTTATGTGACAGCCTGGATGGGAAGGGAGTTCGGGAGACAGTGGATACTTGTATGTGTATGGCTGAATCCCTTTGCTGTCTACCTGAAACTATCACTATTATTGTTAGTTGGTTATACCCCAGTATAAAATAAAAAGCTCTAAGAAAAAAAAAAAAAGAAATAACCGCCCCTGGTCAGGTGCCAAGACACGACATCATATTGGCTCACAAATTCAAGGTTGTTGTGTAGTATAATTGCAGCAAGAGGAGAAGGAAGGCCAGGACATCGGTAGCTTCCTACCTCACCTGACATCAGGTGGATTTGTGTCTTCACATAACCACAAAAAACAGGGATTTTATCACAAAGAGGGTTTAGGAATTGATGGTTCTGGGAGCCTTTTGCAATGGCCGCAGTGTTCATCCAGGGCTGCCTAGGGGAGACAGAAGACAATTCTGACTGTGGGTGTCCTCAACTGTTAAACTAGCTGTCCCCTGCCCCCACCAAGTTTCCTAAAGACTCTGGTCACAGTACTGACATGTATGATAACATCGTTGATAGATTTCTAGAAACAGTAATCCATTCCTTCCCAGAGACACCCAGTGCTCAGAGGAAGAAAATTGGTTTACAAAACTGAGACTTTGTTTTCAAAACTTTCCAGCTGCACAGAGTTCAACCTCAGGAAGTTTTCCCCAGCTTTGCTGAGCTATTTGAGGTACTGACGTCTAAGAGTCAGAACCCCTAGCTTGCAAGTCAATCCTGAAGCCCTCTGCAAACAAAATCCAAATGGAAGCAACCCCTCAGCCAGGATGGGAGGGGAGTTTGGGGGAGAACGAATACATGTGTATGTATGGCTGAATCCCTTCACTGGCCACCTAAAACTCTCACAACATTGTTAATCGGCTGTACCCCAATACAAAATAAAAAGTTTTTAAAAAAAGATAGCATATGGAAGCAGCCCCTGTCCATGCTCATTGATCTGCCCAGACCACAGGCCCGAGCCCCCAAAATGTGATGGGGGAGGAGCCTGCAGATGCTGCCCCAGGGTGTCTGTGTGGGGCAGGGGGGCGGGGGGCGCACGCAGGAGGCTGGCACAGGGCCTTCTGCTTAGAACATCAGAGGTGACGGCTGTGTGCTGTGCTTAGCCGCTCTATCGTGTCCGAGTCTTTGCAACCCCATGGACTGTAGCCCAGCAGGCTCTTCTGTCCATGGGATTCTCCAGGCAAGAATACTCGAGTGAGTTGCCATGCTGTTCTCCCAGGGATCTTCCAACCCAGGGATCAAACCCAGGTCACCTGCATTGCAGGCAGATTCTTTACCGTCTGAGCCACTAGGGAAGCCCAAGAATACTGGAGTGGGTAGCCTATCCCTTCTCCAGCAGATCTTCCCGACCCAGGAATTGAACCGGGGTCTCCTGCATTGCAGGTGGATTCTTTACTAGCTGAGCTACCACCCGAAGCTTAAACTGGCCACTGCAGGAGGGCCTCCATGGGGGCAGCCCCTGGCCACAGCGCTTTTCTCTTGATTTCTAACTGTAGCTGCTCTGTTATTTAGGTCCTCAGACACTGAGGAAGTATGCTGGGTGGTTAGACATCTAACCACAGGCAGAGATGGTGTCGCTCCTTTGTCTCCACTGTTCCCTCAACATTAGATGAGGAGAGGACGTTTGTCAAACCCAAGAATCATTTTGGGGGCCTCCTGGCACGGCAACAGGAATCCTGCCTCACTCGCTTGGAGTACAGTTGAACTTCTCAGCTCTTTTGACTCCAAATTATTGTAAAGAAAATTTTCAAACCTACAGAAAACTAAAGACTAGTATGTCGACCGTCATTACTTTATTTAGACTTACCAGTTGCTAATGTTTTGCCATATTTGCTTTCCTTCTCTTGCATATGCTCCATTTTTTTCCCTTTTTACTAAGTCATTCGATAGTAAGTGGTAAATAATGTGACATTTCACCCCATAAATATTTTAGCACGGATGCTTTAATGAGAACCTGTGTAACACATGTTATCTTTGCATAACCACACACCATTATCACAACTAAGAATATTAATTACCAGTCACTGAATAGAATGATCTAACATCCTGTACATTTTCAGATTTCTCTTATTTGGTCCAATAATGTCTTTCATAACTCTTTTACTTTATTTACTTTCAAATCATGATGGAATCAGAGTTAACACATTACATTTGGTTGTTATGTCTCTTTAATCTCTTTTAACTAGAATTTCTATCCCATAGTACTACTGCCTTTTTATATAATCCAGGCCAGTTCTTTTAGAATCTTGCACATTCCAGATCTATCTGACTGTTTACAAGTTAACTTGGTCTCCTGTGCTCTAAATTTCCCACACACTAGAAGGCTCATTTAGGCTTAGGTAAAACATTTGGTCAAGATTGCTCCATGAGCAGGGTCATGTAACTCATTGCAAACAGGTAAATGCCTCCGGTTTGAGCAGTGGTTGTCCACCCCTGTGAGAACATGGTGTGCTTTGAGAGAAGCTTAGTTCTAACGCTGGTCCCCTGTGTTCTTTCTAGAACATGTGCGCCATTGAAGCGGAGCTGGAGAAGCAGCTGGGGGAGTTCTCCATCAAGATGAAAGGTATCCTCCCCCCTGTTTAGAGAGGCAGGCATCAGCTCTGTAGAGCTCCTCCAAGTGTCACATCACACACTCTATTGTCCTTGCAAAGATTCTAGGCCACCCTCTCTCAGCCCTCCCCACTTAATTTATTGATGCTCCAGAACCTTCATCCTGAGCCTTGCCTACACACTTTAATATTTACTATAACAAGATCTCAAACATACACAAACATGGAGAGAATATTACAAGGAACCCCCATTGACCCATCACCTCGATTTAATAATTGGCAAGGTTTTGCCGCCTTTGCTTCATCTGGTTCTTTGTCTTTGTTTTTCCTTTGATGAAATAAAACTCATATGTGGGAGTCTCCCCCTGTAGACTGCAATATGCCTCTCTTAAAGAACAGGGACATCTTGGGACCTCTCTGGTGGTCCAGTGGCTGGGACTCTGCGCTCTCAGCGCCGAGGGCCCAGGTTCAATCCCTGCTCAGGGAACTAAGATCCCACAAGCTGCGTGGTGCTGTCGGGGGAAAAACAATAGGGCATCTTACATCACCACATGCCAAGTATTATCACTTTTAATAAAATGAACATGCCTTTGTTACGAATCCATTCCACTGGCAAATGGCCCAGTCATCTTAAACATGAGTTGTATAGTTGGTTTGTTCAAATCAGGATCCATACTAGGTCCATACATTATCATTGGTCATCAAGTATCTGTTTTTAGTTTCCTTTTTATCTAAAACAGACCCCACTCTGTTTTGTTTTGTTTTTTCTTACCATTGACTTACTATGTTGAAGCCACTGTTGTACAGAATATCCCACGTTCTAGACTTGTCTTTTGGCTTCTTGGTGTCATTAAGTTTGTTCGTTTATGCTCTACTTTCCTGTAAATGACCTACCAAGTTCTTTATTTTTAAATGCTTTTTAGTGTTAACCCTCCCAGAGGACTGTGCATTTTCCCACCGCCTTTCTGGTACTGACTCCAGAAAGTTCTACCCTAGAAGCAGTGTCTATTTGCACCACTAGCATCTTCAAGACAAAAAGAAGCTCTAGTGTTAGGAAACAGAGCATCCCCCAAGTGTCAGGCTAACAGCCCAGTGCCGGCAGGGCTCTCAAACGAGCAGCCCTCCCAGCAGGTCCTTCTTCCTTCTGAGTCTGGGCCATTTGCCCACTCACCTCGGGGAAAATGTCTGGTGTGTGCGCCTTTCCTTTGCTGAGGTGTCTTAGCAGCTGCACCCCTGGGTTGCTAGTGGGGATTTAATCACCCTCTTGCCTACTTTTTGCCATCAAGGGAGTAGGAAAGGGGAGCTTTTTTAAAAAAGCGTTCAACAGGAGAGCTTCATTTTCCAATGAGTCACCTATCAGGAGAGAGATTTTTCTGTCAAGTTCGAAGCCTGGAGAGCTTCTCTGTATGAGTATACCTGCCAGTCCACACGACCTTGACCCTCAGCTGCCCACGTGGCTTTGTTCTTCTCTCCAGCAAATCCCATTGCCAGTCAGGCTGTTATTCAGTATGAAGTCTCAACACTTACTTCACTGCTGACGTGTGGCATCTGTGCTTTTTCAGATTTTTCAGTCCATCCTCTCCATTTTGAGTCCTCACCAGAGTCAGTGGTTCTAAAACCACTCGGGCCCTGCCCCCCTCTCAGCATGTCAGGGCGGGGCCCTGGAGTGTGTTTATTTTTCATCTTCAGGATGATTCTATCAGCAGCCTGCTTCTGGAAAACCACTGTCCTGGGTCAGCGTTTCACAGAGAACACTTCTCTCTCCTTCCCCCAACTCTCGAGACACTAGCCACGCAGGCTAGCACAATCTAGGGTCTCACAGCTGAGAGAAATTCCTGTCACACCCATCTTCTCACTGTTAACACAGGCAGTACCATATATCCCCTGTTTCTGACACTGTTATCAAATGCACCAATTTGATGGTGGGATGGTAATTTCCCCATTTCTGCCATGGGGAACAGGGTTAAGTGACTTGTCCCCAGAGTCACACAGTACTTTTTTTTTTTTTTTTTGCTGCAGTGCACTCCTGGGTTGGCATGTGGGATCTTAGTTCCCCAGCTAGGGATCAAACTCACGCTCCCTGGAACAGAAGCGCAAAGTCTTAACCACTGAACCATCAGGGAAGCCCTGGAGGTGGGACGTTCTAACAAAGTTGAGCAGATAGGATAAAAGATTGCTCAAAGAATGTTCTTTTCTCTATGGGATGGTCATCCTCCACCCAGCACACAGGCATCCCAGGAGAGGTGTGGGAGAAAGGGGATCCCACCCACCAGATCTGGACCTCAGGCCTGGTGGTCAAGTGAGGACGCTGTGGGGACCCTGCCATCCACTGGGGAACTGGCTGCCCAGCTGAAGAACAAATCTGCGTTATGACGAGTTATCGTGATGGACGGACTGAACTTTCTGCTGGCTCCTGCTCTTCCATCGCTATCCTTGACTTTGTTCTCTCCACCTACCCAATGAGCTTCCCTGGCTTCTATCTGGGTTCAGGGATCAGTCAAACCTGCAAGCTCACTTCCGCTTTCCTAATCTAACATGAAAACGTGAACTATTTCTATGAAGCCTTTCAAGGGCAATATCCCCATGAAAATCTTCCTTTTTCTCTTGATAAAAGGAAGCCAGTCACTTGCGCTGCCAAGAAATCTTGCATCTTTGCATTTAGCTACTTTATCTGTTATTAATTCTAGTAAGAAAAAATTACCGCTCCCAACATACATAGTGACATAAACTGAGAATATTTCATAACATTCTCAGACCTGCTAACTCAACTTCTTCCTGCCACACCCTTCCCCACTTCCCTTTTCACCCCACCCCAACACACAATAACAAAATCATCCTGTGGGGCTTTTGGCGGGGGTGGGGTAGGTGCTGGTGGTAAAAGCAATTGATCAAATGCTCGCTGAGCTCCTGCTGTTGGCCAGCTGCATCCTGGTAAACGGTCCCTGGCCTTGACCTCCACACAGTCTACTGGAGAAAATGGATGCATGAGCCAGTCCAGTCTAATTCAGTGGAATAAACAACCTGCCTAACCAATAATATGGCCAATTGCTTAGAAGGCTGGGGGGAGGGGTGAGAAGGGGGACAGAAGCAGGGAAGAGAAAGGCTTCCCGGACGTAACTTTTGGTTAGAATGAGAGGACCTTGGGCTTCCCAGGTGGCACTAGTGGTAAAGAACCTGCCTTCCGATGCCGGGAGGCATGAGAGACTCAGGTTTGATTCCTCAGTCAGGAAGATTTCCCTGGAGGAGGGTATGGCAACCCACTTCAGTATTCTTGCCTGGAGAATCCTATAGACAGAGGAGTCTGGCGGGTGACGGTCCATAGAGTCACACAGAGTTGGGGATATGGCTGAGCAACTGAGCAAGCAGGAGAGGACCTTGGGAGGAGAGTTGTGGGGATCCTTGGTCCAGTACCAGGCTAAAGAGGAGGGTGCAGAGCCATCCGCCAATGTGCACATGAAAAGATCTGGTCCTTTACCGAAATCAACTTCTTCTCCCAGTTATTACCTACTTCAAATTAAGTTCCAAGCAGTGTGTATGTCAAAAAGTCTGTCCTGGCCCTTGCAGCTTTCAGGGCAGGCCCAGCCCAGGAGAGGGGACATCTATAAGGGAGCCAGTAAATCTGCATTATTTATGTCTCAGCATAAATCCGTCAGGCCTGTAATGGGAGCTCCCAGCTATTCAGCTATTTGGCTGTTTTCCTTGGAGTAGAAAGTGTGACTTCCTTAGCTTCAGAACGGCTCCCCCCCAGTGCTAAATTTTGTTAAAATTGTCATGGATTTCCAACCAGCCTTTTCTCTGTGTACGTGCTGCCAGCCAACATGTGTGATCCTTTTTATCTTTGGAAAAGAAGATCCTTGTAGATCCTTGTAGAACTAGAAAAAAAAGGGATGCGTTCTTCTGGCAGAATGGCCCTTGAGCAAAGGAAAAGCAGGATGGGCAACTGCTCACTGTAGTATCTGGGGCTTCTGAAGGAGGTTGTGGGAGAACTGTTTCATCAGTCAGTCGAGTTTACAGTAAAGCATCCGCAAGAGGCAGGAAGACGCACCATGGAAATAAAAGGCCCCTCAGCCCCCCACCTCCCATGTCCTTCCCTGGTGCTGACCCCTGTGGTGGGTTTTGGAGTGGTCATCGTGAAAGCTCTGTAGACAGTGCCACGTTCGTCCCCAAACCACTGAGGAACACGAAGCTTTCCCCAGCTGAAAGTCCAAACAGGCCTCAGACCAGAGTCTGAAAGGAACCTGGCCAGGTTGAAAGGATTCTTGCTAGGCAGTAAATGCAGCTGTTTCAGTTATGCCATCAGTACCGTCAGTACCGTCAGTACCGTAATGGCTTACATAAGCAGATAGGACTTGAAGGAGCATAGCATAATCCCAGGCCTGTTTTTACCTACCTACTGCCACGTGCCACAATGTGGTGATAATCACAGTATCAGTGTGATGCAACTACAAGCAATTCCAAAAAAATTTTGCTTTAATAACATGAGCTGAGAAGCTCAAAAACATCTGTACCAAGTAGCTTTCTCCCATTTGGATAAGTTCTTCCAATACAAAATTTCTGGTGATTTTGAAAAGGAGAAAAAAAAAAACCTTCAAAGGATTTTCACCTTTACTGTCCTTTATCCAGCAAGGATATCAGATCAGTTGTTTAGGTTTTTGTTTTGTTTTGTTTTGTTTTGTTTTTTAACCAGGCCTCCACTGTAATTGCACAGGTAAGTAAACAGGCAGTTGATGAATTCTGAATAGTCTGTAGAGGTTTTTAGAGAGTGCTTAGGATTTTATTGAAGTCGGCATATCCAGCCAATTTGGATTTATAAAAACAAGTTGATTGTGCTTTGCTTCAGAAGCACTAAAAATAAAAGACTAATCCTCCAGAAAACTATTAGTGAAAATTGGCTTCTTTAATTCTGCTCTTATTTCAGTAAATCTTTTTAAGAGGCTTGTTAATGTTCTACTGGTTAGTAGAAACGGGTCCTCAATGGAGTGATTCTGTGGATGGAGAGGTGTGAGGAAATGATAAGTTGCTGCCATCTACTGACAGAGAGTGGTAACAGCAGGTGCTTTTTGAGGCCTCCATGGACCTTCTCTATCTATCTCAACCCTGATATCACCCATGGAACTGGTGGAAAGCACATTCATCTATCTCACAGTCTCACGACTTAACGCGGCTCTTCATAGAAGAGACAGCCTTATCTGCCTGGCGAGCACCTCTCCCATCATCCCAGCAAGGAATGTCCTCTCTCACTGAGATAGATTGAATTCCCAACAATAGCTGTGCCCACAGAGGGTCCCCAGAAGATATTACATGAGTTTTCACAAAGGCCTGACACTTTGAGTTTTATAAATGTGCCAGTGAAGGTTTGTAAAGAAGAGAAATTGACTCTGTGTCTCTGATCCAAACTGCTTGCTTACAGGTCTTGCTGGCTTTGCTCGTCTCTGTCCTGGAGATCAATATGAAGTAAGTATGGTGTCAGACTGGGTGTTGGACTTGAGAGACAAGAGTCAGTTGTCATTATTTTGCCTCTTTAATTGTCTTTTTATTTGTATTTTTTTTTTAATTTTGAAAAATAAATTTGGGCCCATAAGAAAGTTTAGAGATTAGTATAAGACCTCTCATATATGGGTCATCTAGACACTGATTTTTAATATTATGCCACATTTGCTTTATTATGATTAATATTGCTGTTGTTATTTGTCTGAACCATTGTAGATCAATGCACAGATATCATGACCCTTCACCCGTAAATTATTTTCCTGAATATAGGAAGACATTCTCTCATATAAATGTTGTCCAGTTCTTGACATGAGCAGACTTAGCATTGATCCCTTAGCTCGTGTCGTTAGATATGAGATCTACAGTCATGTTTTTCCATGTCCCAATATTGTACTCGATAGCAGCTTTTTTCCTGACCTAAGATCTAATCCAGGATTATGACTTCTTGTAAGTATCAGGAGTGAAGAATAGTGAAATCTAGATCTTTCTTTATAAAAAGTATACTCCATAAAGTAAAAAACGCTTTTTATCTTTTTCCTTTTCAAAAGGGAACCTCCATAATTATTTCATCTAACCGTCACCTCCAGAACCTTCTCTAATCGTTCATCTTGGTGGGAGGTTGGGGGAATGTATCTTCCTCTAACCAGTAAAGCTGTCTGACCAAGGGGAGTCTGCACACCCTCTCCCCAGAGTGTGTCAGGTTTCAAAATCCTTGTCCAGCTCCATCTCCCTTTCCCAGAAGGAGGATGTCTTATTTCTTGCTTCTGGCCGCTGAGTAGATTTTAGCTGTTGGCTCCTTGTCTCTCTGAAGGGGCTGGGGAGTGTGCAGAATTAATCCAGTCGTTGTTCTACTGAAGCAGAACTAAGGAGAGAAAGAGCTTGTTGACCTGAGTGAGCTGAAGGGCTTGATACAATAACCTTTAAGCCCTCCGCACCCGGTCCTAGAGAAGCAGAACTTACTCCCTTTTGAAAGTCTTTCCCCACGGTTCCTCTGCTCCACCCACTCCCACCCCGAGAATTTGGAAGAAGGGACAGTCAGGACAGGGCGTGAGGATGCTGGAGAGGGGAGGAGCAGTTTTTACCTGCCTTTCCCATCCTGATGTTTGGAGGGGAGGAGGGTGAGGGCAGTGGAACCTGAGGACCCTTTGGCGTCTTCTCCCCAGATTTTCATGAAGTATGGCCGACAGAGGTGGAAACTGAAAGGCAGGATAGAAGTCAACGGCAAACAGAGCTGGGACGGAGAAGAAATGGTGTTCCTGCCGCTGATAGTCGGGTTCATTTCCATCAAGGTACGGGATCAGCACTGCTGCGTGTCGTCTTTGCTGCTGCCGCAGCTGAATGGTCTGTCCCCGAGACCTCTGCCCGCTGCCCCTCCACCCCCCAGACCGCTGTCTGTGCTACAAGCACATCCCCGGACCCACCCTCGTGTCAGAGCGGGCAGTGTAAATGTGAGACAGGCTTGGGAAACACCCACCCCCAGCTTCAGATATGATTCTGAAATGCCTGCGCCGGCCAAGAAAAACAAAGGAGAGGGGTGCCTTCGTCCAGTGCTGTCCTGTAAGGCCTTTCTCCCTTCCCTCTCTCACCAGGTCACAGAACTCAAAGGGCTGGCGACTCACCTCCTGGTCGGCAGCGTGACCTGTGAGACCAAAGAGCTGTTTGCAGCCCGACCTCAGGTGGTGGCTGTGGACATCAATGACCTTGGCACCATCAAACTCAACCTGGAAATCACCTGGTAGTAAGTTGCCCTTTTTTATATCATCGCAATAAAAATATGTGTCACAGGCTCGTGCTGTTCCCAGGGTGGCGCGTGGACCATCAGAATCACCAAGGAGCTTGGCCTGAACGCTGACTCTCAGGCCCCACCCCAGGGCCCAGGAATCTCTTTAACAGGTTGCTCTGTGTTCACACATGTTAATATCACATCACTACTCTCCTCTTTGACTTTCTGTTTTTAAACATTTTATCCTGCCTCCATCCCTCCTTCTCAATCCTTGAACGTATATAAAGAAATGTATCTCTCAAGTCAACTGATGTGAAGGAAAGAAACGGTTCAGTATGAGACAGTATGTCTGCAGAAAGATCCTGAGGCTTGATGTGGTGTCTTAATTGCTTAACCCTCTTTATCTCAGACATCATACAGTACTTTGGAAAGCTTTGGATATCCTTGGTCTCTCCACACTCTAAATGCTGAAATAGAATATTTCCAAAGGGCAAGAGAAATCTTTTGTCAAAGTAAGGAACTTAAAAGTGGTTTTCTGCTAAGAGGGGTTGGGGGGTGGCAGGGAGGCTCGAGAGAGGGGCCATATGTATACTTATGGCTGATACATGTTGTTGTATGGCTGAAACCAACACAACATTGTAAAGCAATTATCCTCCAGATAAAAAGTGGTTTTCTGAAGTCATCCCATGGGAAAGGTCTTGCTAAGTTATGAAACACTGGCTGCTCACAATAGTTGATCTTACACCCCTGTTACCAAGTAATGAGGGCCTGTCGAATATTAACGTCCGGGCCCCTTTACGATACAGAGGGTCAGACACGGAAGCAGCAAAGACGTGTAACCTTGTCACTGAAACAGTGTCCACATGATTTGCCTAGCCTGTCTCTCCTCGTCATTGGTAACGACTGACATCTCAAATGCAGGCTCCTGCTGGATGAGCCCATGGCGGGATGACTAATGGCACCATTGTGAACAGACTGTTGTCCTCTCAGCCACGCAGCAGGCGCTGGGTGAACTGAAACGAACAGGAGTGTTTTCCTCAGAACCAAACAATAATCTAGTACTCTCCTGTATCATTAAAGCATCTGTCCTTGCAAAACTCCAGGAATTTTTACAGACTTCTTCAACATCTTGTGTTATGCTAAGTCACTTCATTCGTGTCCAACTCTTTGGGACTCTGTGGACTGTAACCTTCCAGGCTCCTCTATCCCTGGGATTCTCCAGGCAGGAATACTGGAGTGGGTTGACGTGCCCTCCTCCAGGGGATCTTCCTGACCTAGAGATCAAACCCACATCTCCTGTGGCTCCTGCATCACAGGCAGATTCTTTATGTTTATGTCTCTAATATGAATGAAGAAGCAGATTTAACTGGTATCCAGGTGTGCACATAAATTTTGCTTAAAGCTGTGATGGTAATCTGTGGTCCCTTGGGTGAGTCTAGACTTCTTTTTCTGCTCCACTTTTTTTAAATCATGGTTTTTTTGGTAACAGACCAATTTGGCCAAAACCAGCCCAGCTCTCCAGCTTCCCTGGTGGCTCAGTGGTAAAGAATCTGCCTGCCAACACAGGAGACACGGGTTCTATCCCTGGGTTGGGATAATTCCTGGAGAAGGGAAAGGCAGCCTACTTCAGTATTCTTGCCTGGACAGAGGAGCCTCGCCGGCTACAGTCCAAGGGGTCACAGAGTCAGACATGACTTAGTGACTGAACAAGCAACAAGCCCAGTTCCCACTGGCTGAGTTTACATTAGTATAATGAGGTGCTTCCTTGGCCTGAGGTCCGGTGATGATGGGTGATTTTAACAAGCATGTTCATGGGGTCCTGTTGTTTTGCAGTCCGTTTGACGTGGAGGACATGACCCCATCCTCAGGCGCTGGGAACAAGGTGGCCGCCCTCCAGAGAAGAATGTCCATGTACAGCCAGGGTACCCCGGAAACGCCCACCTTCAAAGATCACTCCTTCTTCGTAAGTCCTGTGTGCTTTCTGGAAGACAGATGATGAACATGAGGCAGTGCTTGGAGCCAGCCTCTGAAATGCTTAACGTACAGTGTTAGGGAGTCTCTATAATTCCTAATGCAGTCATCCCTCTGTATCCTCGGGGGTTCATTCTGGGAACTCCCCTTTGATAGCAAAATCTGAGGATGCTCCAATCAGTCCTTGATATGAAATGGCAGTGTTTGCACATAACCTTCACATCCTCCCGTATACGCTAGATCATCTCTAGATTACCTGTGATACTTAATGTAATGCAAATGACACATAAATAGTTGTGAATACAGTGTAAATGCTATGTAAATAGTTGCCAGCAAATTGGCAAATTGAAGTTTTTCTTTTTGGAACTTTCGGGAATTTCTTTTCCATGGATGCATAACCCTCGGATACAGAGGGGAGGGCCGACTGTGATGTCATCTTCAAGTTCACCCTAAGCCAGGGGTGACTAAGGGAAGCACATGCCTAGATGCCTGTGGCCACCGGCACCCAGGTGGTCAACCCGCTCTGTCCCTGCTCTGCTCCCCACCCCCACTTACCTGTTACTTTGATCAACGCATGTCAGCTTTTCCATCCATTCTCTGAGATCAGCCTCTTAAAGACGTAGATGTAAATAAGGGCCCCTTGTTTTAATCAGAAACGCTTGCTTAAGAGCTGACAGAAACATAGTAACCTGCTACTTTCCACTAACTCCCCATCTTGCTTTGACTTCTGAAGAGATGGTTGCATCCTTCACCAGACAAGCCAAGGCTGTCTGTCTTGAGTGCCTTGCAAGACTCTTTCTTTGCCAAGCTGCACCGCAGCCGCTCTTTCAGTGACCTGCCCTCCCTCAGGCTGAGACCCAAGGCCGTGCTAGAGTTTTATGTGAGTGTGGGTGGCCCGCTGGGGTGTGACGTGCTTGCCTTTGGGGGCTGGTGGCATGTATGCTTTGGCATGCCTCTTGTTTTATCTTCGCTCTCATGCTCACTGGCTAACGGTTACAGGTCTCCTGACCCCAGGGTGGGAAGTTTGGGCTTGCATGCACCTTTGTGAGAAAGGCCATCTGTCCTTCCCTTCCCATGATCTCTACTTTTGTGCTGTGAATTTTCTCCACTGTGGCAAAGATATCCATGGTAACAAGATTGTCATTTTAAAAAACACAGTTACACATGAAGTCAAAGAAGGTTCTCGTTCACAAGTTAAGCTAATGTATCACTAATATCAATCTTTACAGTTGTAGCCTTCAAAAACTGGCATTTGAGGAAGTCAGAAAGATTTAAACCAGTTTTCCTAGAGCTCTTTTATTGAAAGAGGTTCTTAGCCTTGGTGCGTTTTATACAGTCATAGTAAAAGAGACTCTAATTTTCAAAGATGTAATAAGTTGCCTACATGATATGTGTTGCCCTTTATGTTGCAGGAGAATATACATACACATATGTACATACATCCATGGAATGTTCTGCCCTTTACAGACATATAAAGTAATCTTTGAATGTCCAGAGAGGAAAGGGTTAAAAGTCTTCTGGTTAATAATAATAATAATAATAATAATAACCTCTTATTCAATGAATTCAAAAAAAACACACAGGTAAAATGGATGAGGCTAAACTCCAATAAAATTTAAAGCAGACACCAGCTGATAGAGTAACTACCAACCCCAAGTGTATATTCATGCTCATACAGTGCAAGTCAGAGGGCTGGGGAGTTGGCAGTGATTTTAGTCACATCATTTAAACAAGAGCAAGATTAGAAAAAATAATGTGATGGCTTCCTATAGCCTTTTGAACTTGATGAACACAGACTCCTCAGAGCAGCCAGTTCCCTTCTGGCCCGGCTCTCCAGGCCCACCTCCCATCTCTCCAGGCTTCATTCTCTGCCCAACGCCCCGCCTCCCCATGCACCCTCCCTCTCAGGATCTCCCGCAGACTGTTGTTCCTTCTAGAACACACTTCCTCCCCCTCCTTCCTTTCTTCTCTGTCTTCTAGGGCTGAGTTCCAGGTTGTCTCTCTCCCAGGCTGCAGCCGCCCCCTTGCTCCAGCGCCCACATCACCCGTCAGTTACAACATGCCAGCCCTCATGTGCCTGTTTGTAGGCTCGGCCCCTTGGCAGCTGGTACAGCCCCTTCGGCAGGCAGCTCAGTCTAACTCGACCTTTGCTGCTGAAGTCCAAGCAAATATGGGCTTGGGAATGTGAGGCTGCAGAGAAATGGCTGAAGTGGAGTTTGGAGTTTAAATAAGAATCGAGATCACCCAGGCCCCCCGACTCCTTACTAAGCCAGGGCCTCTGCCTCCCTCAGAGCTGCTGGCAGTGTGTGTTCTGAAGGCGAGTTGAGGCTGGGCCGGACAGCTCAGAGGACCAGGGGTTCTGTGAGATGCCCAGGGGACCCTATGGAGGAAGTGCCGGGAGCAGGACTCAGCCTTCTGCCATCTCTCCCCAGAAGCTTCCTCTTTCATATCTCCCTAGAGGCATAAAGCCTGTTTGCGGGGGATGAGAGGGGGGTACAGATAGAAGAGGAAGGAAACTGAAATGAAGGAGCTGGCGGTAATAGGGGGAGCAGCGGCAGCCCCCCAACGGTCCCTGCAGCTCCCTCCACCCCCTCCCCATCCCGCCCCGCCCCCCAGACTCTGAGGAGCACTTTTCAGTAATCACTAATCCAGGAAAACATTCTCCGTTTTAGACACAAAGAAAGTGAGCCTGCAGAGGTCACTTGAGGGTCCCAGTGACACATCCTGAGGTTCCACCCAGACGAGAGTGGAGAGTTTGGGTTGAAACTGCAGGTGTTTGGACCAGGGATGCTGCTGGAGGAGAACAGGGAGCCGCTTTCTATCTGTTCCCCACTTCACTTGCTGCAATATTTTTGTTTCCTGGGTGTATTCCCAGCACTGTCGTGATCAATTGTTGTTGTTTTTAAATTTTTAAATTTTTTGTCAGCGCCACATGGCATGTGGGACCGTAGTTCCCCGACTGGGGATCAAACCTGTGCCTCTTGCTGTGGAAGCACAAAGTCCTAACCACTGCACCACCAGGAAAGTCCCTCACTGTTTTATATGAATTAAACTAGGTACTTGTATTTATTTAAACAATCAAATCTGGAATCCAAAAGAAAGTATTCATTTTGAAGGAGTCGATCTCAAATAACTAGAAAACTTTCCCCACTGAACAGTGTTTGGCACTTCAACACCATGCAGACCACAGTGTCAGGAAAGATGACTTGGAGATTGTTAATGCCTGCATAAATGAGTTATCTTGGTTACCTGGGTATTTCTGACCTCTGTCTTCTGAGTTCTGCTTCACGGATCACAGAGCTGGGGCTGTCCGGCAGAGCACCCGGGGCTTCCAGACACCCTGGGAGCTCTGGGGTTTGCAGCGCTGGGACACAGTTATTTAGTTCATCAGTCTTTTTCTTTTTATAGAAGCTCTGCAAACATATTTCTGGCCTTGAATTATTTGTGGCATGGTTACTGAATTAATAAAACATTTTCCAGGGCTTGGGATTTGTGGGTAGAGATTTTCAAAAAATAATTTATGAGAAATGAAGCAGAACAAAGCATCACATCTTTTGAATGAAATAGCATGAATGCTGGAAAGCCCTTTAAGATCAGTGCCAAAAAAAAAAAAAAGAACCGGTGGCGTTCTTAACTATGGCTGCCAGATATTGTGAGATCCTGGGATTTAGGAAACAAGCACCGTTGCCCTGCCTCCAACTTTTTCGTTTCAAAAATGTCAAACCTGAGACCAGTACAGTGAACTTTTACATAGATTCAACAATGGAAATAGAGTTTTTAAAGGCTTGTTTTGTTTTGCCATGCTTGCAGATACACACACACACACACACACTCTCAACAAATACAATGTTAATATCGTGAAAGGTCTTATTTTAATTGTCTTACATTTTGTCTGGAAATGAACAAGGCCAAACACATCCCTTGTTTCCAAAATCATAATAATTTGCCTTTTATCTACAGTCAAATCTACCTGATGACATTTTTGAAAACGGGAAGGCAGCCGAGGAGAAAATGCCACTGTCCCTCAGCTTCAGCGACCTGCCCAACGGGGACTGCACCCTTGCCCCCGGCCCAGCCGACTCTCTCCCTGGCGTGTGCGCTGCAAATCCAGAAATCACCATCACCTCCACAGAGCTGCCCCCAGGCAGTCAGTCCTCCCAGAACGAGGGCTTAAAGGACTCCAGCTCGGCCTCTTGCAGCAGCTCCTCGAGAGAAGGCTCAGAGCCCCGGCCCCACCCCGAGGGAGAGACCCAGGGGCTGGGGAAGCCCGAGGGCTGCCCAGTGGCCACCGGTGCCAGGCCGGAGCGCCTGTTCCTGCAGAAGGGAGTTGCAGAGGCCCTTTTGCAAGAGGCCCTTCTGCAAGAGCCCTCTGAACTCAAGCCCGTGGAGCTGGACACTTTTGAAGGAAACATCACGAAGCAGCTGGTCAAGAGGCTCACCTCGGCAGAGGTGCCGGCGGCCACGGAGAGGCTGCTCTCGGAGGGCTCGGTCAGTGCAGAGTCGGAAGGCTGTAGGTCTTTCCTGGATGGAAGCCTAGAGGACGCCTTTAATGGGCTTTTCCTTGCATTAGAACCACACAAAGAGCAGTATAAAGAGTTTCAGGATCTGAACCAAGAAGTCATGCACCTGGATGATATTCTAAAAGTAAGTACCTTTTCAGGGAAATTGGATTAGTTTCCGAGACAATCTCTTAAGCCAACATTCTATTTAAAATAGCCTATCTTTTTTTTTTATCCTTCCCTATCACAGGATCAGTAGATAATCAATATGTAAATGACATTGATTTTTTAATACTAGTTGTTGTTTAGTTGCTGAGTCGTGTCTGACTCTTTGTAACCCCAAGGGCTGTAGAGTACCAGGCTCCTCTGTCCATGGGATTCTCTAGGCAAGAAAACTGGAGTGGGTTGCCATTTCCTTCTTCAGGGGATCTTCCTGACCCAGGGATCGAACCTGGGTCTCCTGCATCGCAGGCGGATTCTTTACCGACTGAACTACCAGGGAAGCCTCTAAACCACCACCAAATGGCATTTATTTTTTAATACTAGTTGTTGTTTAGGTGCTAAGTCATATTTGACAGTTTTTGCAACCCCATGGACTGTAACTCCTCAGGCTCCTCTGTCTGTGGGATTTCCCAGGCAAGAATACTGGAGTGGGTTGCCATTTAATACTAGTAGCATATATTAATTTTTATTTTCCTGACAACGGATCAACTTTAGGAGAATGACTGGGAGTTAAATTAACAGCTCTAGAGAATATCTCGGAGAAGGCAATGGCACCCCACTCCAGTACTCTTGCCTGGAAAATCCCATGGACGGAGGAGCCTGGTAGGCTGCAGTCCATGGGGTCGCTGAGGGTCGGACCCGACTGAGCGACTTCCCTTTCACTTTTCACTTTCATGCATTGGAGAAGGAAATGGCAACCCACTCCAATGTTCTTGCCTAGAGAATCCTAGGGACAGGGGAGCCTGGTGGGCTGCCGTATATGGGGTTGCACAGAGTCAGACACGACTGAAGCGACTTAGCAGCAGCAGCAGCAGCGGCAGAGAATATCTAGACTCCCTCAGCCCCAGAGTTCATCATTCAGATCCCAAATGTGAAATGAATGGTGCCCTTTTGAGCATCATATCTCATTGAGATAGTACTGGAGAGGGTCCCTCTTGGAATTTCCAGGAAGCAGGAAGGCCCTTCCCTGGTTGAAGACAGAGTTGGGCAGCCAGGATGTGAGGACCACGGGCATCTCTCCCTGCCCCGGGCACTACCTCCTAGAGGATTCCCTTCTCAGCAGTTGGCCCAAATCAGTGAAATAGAATCCCAGATTAATCACTCACAAATAATCTAGAAGCCAGAGGACCCTGACTCCACTATCGGTATCTTCCTCTCTCGTTCCCAATTAGACCACTCAGGATAGACATGGGAAGAGAGGATTCAGAAAGGTGATTTCCTCTTGGTCAGGAGAGCCTCATAATGAGGTCATTATTGCTACCCCAGAATGTATCTGCCTCCACTTGGTACATGAAATTTAATACAGATTAAATTTTTAAAAACATGGCACAAGAGGACAGAACTGGAACTTCTGTCCTAAAACCCACTGCCAGCTCTTATATTCTTTGCTTTGCCACGCTGACGTCTAGTGCCATAAAGAAGAGAACTTGGATCCTTTCTCTTGAAAGAGCAGTTCTTTGGGGACCTGTTCTATAAGATTAGCTTGAAAATACAGTGCCAGGGGCAAGCGGAGAGTCAGCCCACAGAAGTCTGTTGCATCCCTCGATATGACGGTTTGAAAATGTGGCCTTCCCCATGGCATCTGGAACTACCTTCCCAAGGCTATTCTGACAGTTGCGGTCATGCTGACCTGGCTCTGGAGGGCATGTCTGCCCAGGGCAGAGGAGAATTCAGGCTCTGACTCTCCACGTCCTCTGTTGCTCATGACAGATTGATTCTGCTGTAGGTATAGCCTCTTAGCAGCAGGGAAGGGCACTCTGAATCTGCTTCCCATGAAACGTGACTCCAGAGCATCAGCTCAGGACTCTTGGATGGAGGCTGTTTGTCTAATATCCCAGTGAAAACTTCTCTGATCCCTTCAACAAGTTCTTATCTGCACAGTTGACCAGCTTTGCTTAGTGGGCAGAAGGGTGTTAAATGTGAAGAGCCAAGACACAATCCACCTAAAATAAATGCCCCAAAGAAAGCTAGAGGTGACGGCAGCCCCCATTTCCAGGCCTCTAGGGTGCTCAGTCCACCAGGAAGCACTGAGCAAGTCATCCATTAGTCTTCTAAAAACCTGGTGGCTGTCAGTTTCTTTCAAGATTTTTATTCCAAAATCTTGTTCCAAAACTGTCCTAAAATTCTTAACTTCCCCCCTTTCTTTCTTTTGATCGTATTTAAACACATCCATACTGTGCACCATCAGGTTCTGCGATCTAGCTTAGGAAAGAAGACCCTGGAAGTGGGCTGAGTTGGGAATGGCTCCTCCTCTCTCTCTGAGATGGAAAATGGCATTAGAGTCAAGGTCTGGGGCAAGTGGCTTTGTCTCCAGCCAGGATAAAAGCATCTGCTGGCAAAGCATTCTCTTTTTTTCCTCCTTCACACTCCTAGGATGCTAAACACCTTGAGGATCAGAAACTAAATGGTGCTGCCTCTTGGACGGAGATCACTGAGGGCGAATGAAACAACTGATTTAAAAGACTCAGACTCCTGCCAGGCCCTTCCGACCCCGTGTAACGAAGTCAGCAGGGAGTGCCACCTAACTGGATGGAGGACATTTAGCTCCTTTTACTTGCAGGATTTGTCCTGTTCGATCCCTCCCAACATCCTTTTGACTATTTGGAAGAACTTCTCCCCATCTCTGTGCCCAAGGCAATGGGCATTACCCTGTTTGTAATGTTTCTGTTTAATGTCCAGAAATACAGAATTCTCCAGGCCATAGAATGGATTTGCTCACATAATTCCAGGGCCCAGACAGGGAAGAGATGGAAGTTGTTCCTTCAAGACAAAGTTGTAAAGGAAGCATGGCTACTCCTTGTCATGCTCGTGCCGTTTATTTTCTCCTCGATGCTCAAAGGAAAATTACATGCTGTGAATGTAAAATTAGTATTTAAATCTACTTAGAGAGTGTGCATTAGTGAATCTGAGTAATTTTCTGTTTCTGGGATTTGTTTTGTGAATCCTTTAGGACAGGTCCCCTAGTTAGCTCGCCCTGTCTCAGGGCACGGACTACGTTGCCACTTGGAGTTAAGAGATTGGTTAGTAGTTAGCATTGACCCTTTAGATTTGGCTGCCAGTTGAATTTTATTTGGGGTTGAGCACTATTAAGAGAGAGAATAGCCATTCTGTTTCCCAAGACTTTCTGATTGTAATATTTTTAAAACTTTTGATTATAAATATTTCAAACAGGAATAGAAAGAATCAAATAATGGATCCCAATGTGGCCATCAGCACACTTCCACAATGCTCAATTCGTGGCCAAACTTGTCTTCCTCTACTTGCTTCCTTCCCTCTGGATTGTTTTGGAACAAACCCCAAATACTGTGTCACTTTATCCACGGTTGTACTTTTTTAGAAGAAGATTTTTAAATGAATTTTTTTAATGCCAACAAAAAAATAAAAATAAAAGCTTGAAAAAAAAGAAAGTGTCGCATCTCCCATTGGGTGTCTTGGTTGTGTTTCTCCTTCCGAATATGTTGATATTCTCCTTGGTACCTTCTGCCTTTGCAGTGCAAGCCAGCA
This sequence comes from Bos grunniens, assembly GCF_055505025.1. Lineage (NCBI taxonomy): Eukaryota > Metazoa > Chordata > Mammalia > Artiodactyla > Bovidae > Bos > Bos grunniens. The sequence continues at coordinate 34,553,145 of NC_141187.1, forward strand.
GTAAGCCGAAGCAGGTCTTCCAGTTTAAGTCTTACTGTTGAAAGTGCTTTAGAAAGCTTTGATTTCCTGAACACCTCTGATTTTGACGAGGAGGAGGATGGTGATGAGGTTTGTAATGTTGGAGGAGGTGCTGACTCAGTATTTTCAGACACTGAGACTGAGAAAAATAGGTAAGTCTTGAAGTCAGCATCTGCTTCTATTTGTACTGTTATTGCTGGTACAGCAGTTCTTTATTGCTACCAGATAGGACCTGATACACATCTTCAGGAAGATAAAACTCTCTATCTGAATTGGTTTACAGATCCTTTTCACTGTCCTATATAAAATGAAATTTTCTTTTTTATAAATGAAAGGGAAATTTTTGTACAACTATGTGCACACTTATTAAGTATGGATGTGTACATATCCATCTTGTAGGTTTCAGTGTGTACAGCTTGAGCCCAGTGTAATGAATTTCAAATTAACTCCACATACTATGTTTCTGGAGACTGACCATCTTACTGGATGGTCAGTCTTGACCTGGTTCTCCTTGATTTGCATCTTATTCCTAATTTCTTCATTTTGTTAGACCTTGCTTTTCCAATCCCTTATCTGTCTATTCCTTTTGGCTATTGGATCTTTGCAGTTGATTAAGCTCATCAGTGCCTGTTTTAAAGCCAGGCTTAAAACCCACTGCACATATTTTCCTTAGAATGTAGAAAGGGATGACTAATAACTGATATCTGCCAGTGGATCTACAGGCCTCTGGGTGGAGAATGTGGCCTTCTCTAGGATGGAGATGAATCAGGGCAGTAGGAAGGGAGGATAAAGATGAAATATTATCACTTTCTTCCTGGGCTTTGTTGTACCAAACCACATGCTTAGAGCTAGAGCCTGGGGTCCATTCTGTAAGCACAGTGAACATAGCTCCATCAATTTGCTGGAAAAAAAAAAAAATGCAAAAACATTTTCCCAAAGGAAAAGGTGGATTTCCATCCATATTTTCTTTTGACATGTTATATGCACAGGTTTTCAAATTACAACAAGCTATGACTGTTCAACCTTCACAAACCTCTCTGAGTGGTGTTAATATTTTGAAGTTGTGTTATTCCTGGAGGGTTTCTTCTGCCCAAATGAAACCAGGAAAAGAAAAAGGGAGAAATAGAATTTATCCCTTGAGCAAACTGGGAGTATAACAAAGAGGATTTATGAAATGAATGTCATGTTTAAGTTATCTTTCTGCACTCTACACTGAGATTTTCTAACTTAATTGCATTTGTGAAATGCTTCTTAAATCAAACCTCTTCTTGTATACTTGTTAGCTGAAGCTATTACATAATAGATCAAGGTTTTTCTTAATATAAGAATTTTAAGAACAAAAATATCATAGCCTTCGTAAATTCTACAGAACATTCCTATTAAAGATGTCTAATTTGATCAGTCTTACTGTGTGTTATCAGATGTTTAGGGTAAATGTGTGTGTGTGTGTGTGTGTCTGTGTTTTAAATGCGGATTGACTACAAGCTGAATGTTTTCCTCTTGGAAACCCAGTGTGAATCAGAGTAAAGCATTCAATGCTTTTAAACTCTGGTGCATGATCTTTTTAAATTATGGAGACTAGGGCCCATGAAACTAGAACCCCAAAATCACCTAGCTGTGTGAACTAGGATGCTGAGGTTAACATTCTCTGCTGGCCATTCCTTCCGTGGGTGAAATGAGACTCTTCTCTCCCTCTCTCCCCACTGCACAGATTGATTTTAAGAATAAAATTAGATAATAAATGCAACACACTTATCTTTAAATGTAAGTGCCCATCATGATACAACTTTAGCTATTTCAGCAGTGTTTACACAAAGCTTGCAAGGCAGAACAAAGTGATGCAAATGCCCCTTTTTGCGAACATCATGTTTTCTTCCCAGTGGCTTTGCTTTCTCTTTTTCTTCAAGTGGCAGTTGATTCAAGGCCAGGAAAAAGCCTTGACTGATTATTTTAATGGTATTGCTCTTGGGAAACCACAAATACAGAGGACAGTTTTATCCCAGAAATTTGGCAAATCACCCCATCAACAGAGCACAAATATGCCCCCAAATGAGGTCACACTTCAGAAGACTTCTTGGTGAGACGACTGTATGAATAGTTCATTGTGCTTGAGAAGCAAACAGAGAACTCTGGAAGCAATCTATTTGTAGGATCTTTTTAATATTAGGCAAATTGGTGACCAGGCTTAGTGATAAAGTAGTATTTGAAGGGTATCTCGATTTTTTGAGGTAGGAAATGCAAGACTTTTCAGTGGGTGCTGTGGGGGCCTGACACAAGCCATGTTGAGTTTTGACCTGTGGTCTCCGTGCAGAAAGAAACAGCTAACGTTTCGCTCCCCTTCCTGCTTCAACAGTTACAGATCGGTTCACCCAGAAGCCAGGGGGCATCTCAGCGAAGCCCTGACTGAGGACACGGGAGTTGGGACTAGTGTGGCAGGAAGCCCTCTCCCGCTGACCACGGGGAATGAAAGCCTGGACCTCACCATCATCAGGCACCTCCAGTACTGCACCCAGCTCGTCCAGGTAGGACTGGCGACTGACCCAGGTTTTTAGAGCCCAGGTTGTTGATGCACCAAGAATGTGTGCTTCCTTTTTTTTCAGTTTTCCCAGGAAAAGGAGAATTCAGGAATGTGAGAATAATCATCTACGGCCAAACCTCCCTGAACGTGCCCTATCTCATCTGCTTTGATTTGAACTCAAAAACTAAATTGCATGGCCATCTTCCTTCAACCCTGGGTGTCCTGGTTAAGACTATACACTTCCACTGCAGAGGGTGTGAATTCCATCCTGGACGTGGAACTAAGATCCCACATGCCACATAGCATGGCCAAAAAAATAAAATAAATTTTTAGAAATTAAAAAAAAAGTCTAGATCTTCAGACCTTAACAGGTAGTAAGTGACATGTAGTGGGCTCTCACTTTCAAATTATTTGATAATAGGTGAGAGTAATGTGATTTTTTAATTTTAATTATTTGGTCACACTTCACAGCATATGGGATCTTAGTTCCCTGACCGGGGATGGAACTCATGCCCCCTGCAGTGGAAGCGAGGAGTATTAACCACTGAACCACCAGGGAAGTCCTATGATTTTTTAAAAACAGGAATATGCATTCTGCCATCTACGAATGGACTTTGAAAGCCAGTATTACTGAACTTATGTTAACATAAACCCAACACATTAGTTAGTTTTCCATCACTTGGACAGCTAAAGGCAAAATGCTACAGAACATAATCACAGTTTCCCAGATTGTGAATAAGTACTAATTAGCAATGGCAACCCACTCCAGTACTCTTGCCTGGAGAACCCCATGGACAGAGGAGCCTGGTAGGCTGCAGTCCATGGGTTCGCTAAGGGTCAGACACGACTGAGCAACTTCACTTTCACTTTTCACTTTCATGCAATGGAGAAGGAAATGGCAACCCACTCCAGTGTTCTTGCCTGGAGAATCCCAGGGATGGGGGAGCCTGGTGGGCTGACGTCTATGGGGTCGCACAGAGTCGGACACGACTGAAGCGACTTAGCAGCAGTAGCAGCAACAGCAATGAGAAAGACTATTTTACAGGCATTATCCTCACCAGTTCATTTTCGTTCTGGGACACTCTGGGGCTCATTTTTCTTCTCATATCAGGCTGGTTTACCACTTAAGATTTTGCACAGTTGTTGCTGTTCACTCAGTCATGTCCAACTCTTTGCTACCCCATGGAGCATGCCAGGCTTCCCCATACTTCACTTTCTCCTAGAGTTTGCTCAAACTCATGTCCATTGAATCAGTGATGCCATCTAACCATCTCATCCTCTGTCACCCCCTTCTTTTCTTGCCCTCAGTCTTTCCCAGCATCAGGGTCTTTTCCAGTGAGTCGGCTGTTCGCATCAGGTGGCCAAAGTGTTAGAGCTTCGGCTTCAGCATTAGTTCTTCCAGTGAATATTCAGGGTTCATTTCCTTTAGGACTGACTGGTTCAATCTCCTTGCAGTCCAAGGGACTCTGAAGGGTCCTCTCCACCACCACAATTCAAAAGCATCAGTTCTTTGGTGCTCAGCCTTTTTCATGATCCCTCTCTCATATCCGTACACCACTACTGGAAAAACCATAGCTTTGACTAGATGGACATTTGTCGGCAAAGTAATGTCTCTGCTGTTTAATATGCTGTCTAGGTTTATCATAGCTTTTCTTCCAAGGAACAAGTGTCTTTTAATTTCATGGCTGCAGTCACCGTCTGCAGTGGAATAACTATTTTGACATTCTTTTGTTGCAACAAGGGTTTCAGCTGTCGAACAAAGCACTTTCCCCCAAGCACCTGCATGAATGCTTCCTCCTCTCCCAGTGGTTGGTCTTTTCCCAATCTTGTTCTTCTCTCACCTTGCCTCAGTGTGTGGGAATCAGAAACAGAAAGTGAAAGCAAATGTATAATGGTTGTAAGGGGCTGGGCCAGGCAGGAAGAGCACAAAAAGAGGAGAAATCATGCTTTTAAGAGCATGTGTTCAATTGGAAGCCTGATGCAGGGTGGGGAGGAAGGACCCAGGGAGGCTGGGAATGGGTTAACATTGCTTTTTCAATAACACACTCATGATGAGATGTAGAAGAATCTGCTTCTCCATGAATAGAGAGCCTCAAAGCCGCCTCAGACACTCACATGCTGTGGGAAGCTGGTAGGCCGTTATGACTCTTGCACTAGGTTGGCCAGTACCCCAGTGGATCTCTTTTGTTGAGTGTTTAATTTACAAGCCAGGTACTGACAGCCAGTCTGGCAGACGGTGCACATTTTTTCTGACCAAAATGAACAAGGATTGTTGTTGACTTACAGCTATTCTCTGTTCACCAAGCATTGGAATGAGATGGTGTTCACAGCCCTTTGTCCTTGGTGAGCCCGAGACTCTGCTGAGCAAACTCCCTATTCACCTTTCAGATGTAAAGCCATTACTTCGTGAGACATGGGAGAATTCTGTTCCATGAAGGGATGTATGTGTTCGCTCAAAGACTAATTGGCGTGCAAGAGTCAGTGCAGTGTTTCTCTCTACAGTAAGGCCATGGCTGTAACAAATTCAACTCTTCTGTGGGGAACAGCAATACTAGAAAAAACAAGAGGGAGTGGTCCCACCCGGACCGTTACTACCTGGTACATGGGACACTGCCCAACTCATGAATCGTTTAATAAAGCCAATTAGATCTTTAAAAAGAGAAAAGAAAAACAAAAGAGATAGACATAAAGGTGTAGAATAAAGGAGATGTAGAATAAAGTAGAAATCAAGGTAGAAACCTGATTTCTAATTCACAAGATGCTTGGATGGCATCACTGATTCAAAGGACATGCGTTTGAGCAAGCTCTGGGAGATGGTGAAAGCCAGGGAAGCCTGGTGTGCTGCAGTCCATGGGGTTGCAGAGTCGGACATGGCTGAGCAACTGAACGACAACAACCTGAATCAGTAAGCTTGCTTATTCACTTGGTATATAATTGCAGAGATAAAAATGGGTATTCCATAAGAATTAATGTGAAGTCACTCAGTCGTGTCTGACTCTTTGCAACCCCATGGACTATAGCCTACCAGGCTCCTCTGTCCATGGGATTTTCCAGGCAATAGTACTGGAGTGGATTGCCATTTCCTTCTCCAAGGTATCTTCCCAACCCAGGGATCAACCCCGGGTCTCCCGCATGGTAGACAGACACTTTAACCATCTGAGCCAGCAGGGAAGTCCTCCATAAGAATTATAGTAGCTATAATTATGTTTAAAAAGAGCAGTTCTTTTCTACTCAATTTTTTTTTACATGAAAGACATTTGTATATAATGGCTTGACTTCTGAATTTGAAAAATTCATTTTGCTTTAGAGCCCAAATGATTGAGACCATACAGGATGATGGTACAGGTCTGCATCCTGCAGCCATGCCTGCCAAGTGAAGGGGACAGAGACATAGAAAGGACTAGAACCTTCAGACAGTGACTGATTTCTGTCCTTTCTCCTCTCAGGTCTCTCTTTCTTCTCATGACCTGCACACAAATGAAATCACTTGCCATTAATGTGTTCTTGGACAGGTTGCTTAACCTCTCTCTACCTCAGTTTCCTCATCAGTTAACTGGAAAATCAAAAGTACCCACTTCTGGGTAGCCTTAGCTGGGTTGTTGTGCAAAATAACATGAGCTAATTCATGTATAAGGCCCAGACCAATGCCTGGTACGTAGGAAGCACTCATTAATGAGATAAACTTTTGTTGTAATTATGATTATTATACAACATGCTCTTAATTTTCAGCTTGAAAACAATGATATGAATCCAGGCCATGAAAAATAACTGCACTTGTAAAACAAACCTTTTTTCTGCTTCCACACCAATGGCAACCAAATATGCTCTTCAAGTTTCAAAGAGGTTTTATGGATTGACAGTACGTACAGAAAGGCAACTTTATAATAACCTTGCAGCCCTACTACTGAGAAAACTCTAGAATTTGCCCAGGCATGAGAAAAGTTGAAAGCAACAAAAACATGTCTGATTTCATCAGATGTTGTAACCGGCCTGGAATAAGGAAGACTATACTGGAACAGAAAGGTGTATGAGTTTAACATCCCCTCTTCATTCAGAAGGATGAGGCTGAGCTCTACTGACAATAATAATTGACCCAGTGGTTTTGTTTGTTTTATCAGCAAATTGTTCTTTCAAGCAAAACCCCATTTGTGGCCAGCAACCTCTTAGAGAAGCTTTCCAGACAAATCCAGGTGATGGAGAAGCTCTCGGCTGTCAGCGATGAGAACATTGGAAACATCAGTTCTGTCATTGAAGGTGAGCCCCTGCAGTGACACCACCAGGTTCTTACAAACAGTAGCACCACGAGCCTTCCACCCACCCTACCTCACCCCAGTCCCCACCTGCATCTATTCATGGCTTTGTTAGGATGGCAGAGAAGCACTCTTGGGCTGTAGAGTATAGGAAGGTTGCCACATGAGTGTGGTCATAATTAACATCATGCTTCAGCTTTTGGAGTCAAAGCAGCAGATGCCTAGCTTTTTCTAGGGGGCCTCCACCTCCAGGAGGCAGACTCTAGTGTATAGGCAGAACCCCTCCTCCTCTGCTGGTGTGGCTCCCCCTGGGGACAGGTGATCAGGATTGCCCCTGTGCAGTGGAGCTGGCCGAGACAACCCCCATAGCGGTTGATGGTCAAAGGCAAGATGCTCCCAAACCTACTGTGAAAGGCAGAAATACGAGGAGTCAAAGGCCTTCAAGAGAATCCCTGGTTCAGAGTTTTAAATAGAAAACTTGACACAGGAGAGATGCCTTTGAACTTGTGTGGTCTGGCTACAGGACTAGTTCCTAGAGACAAGGATTTGTGTCTTTTTTTCCCCGTCAGTTAGTGGAAAGAGTGGGAAACCAGGATCTTCTGGATTATCTCCAACTAAGCTTGAAATTCCCTGTAGGTTCTTTCTATACGTTTCTGCCTCCTGTTTCTGGTCCTCCCAGGAGCAGGTGACCTTGACAGGTCTCTGAGAGATGTGAAAAGCGGCAGGACATTCAGGCTCCTGTCCGCTCCTCCTCCAGCCCCTCGGCTTGATCAGAGCCTCGAGTGAAATGCTGATTGTGGCACATGGCTCTTCAATCATTTCACTCGGAGAGCCAGCTGGGAAGGGTGAAAAACTCTCTCAGTCACCCTCTGCTCTGTCCCCCCGCTGCAGAAAATCTCCCGGGGTTTGATTCTCGGATCCTGTACAATTTTATTTGCTAAGTTACAGGAGATGAGGGGATTAGACTTTCTCCCAAGGGTAAACCTGCTGTTTTCTATCATGGAAAGCAAACAGTTTGCTTTTGCCGCATTTTCTTTAGTGCCCAGGCTGGATGAGCTCCTCGTCTCCACTTCTTTGCCCTCAGGACCACCTGCCAACAACAGGAGAATCCTGTAGTTCTGATTAAAAACTGGTCTTAAAAAAAAAAAAGAAAGGCCCATGGTGATGCCTGCCCCACCCCACCCAGGGCCATCTCTGCACCTGCATCTGTTTCACTGAGTCGTGGGATGGGGGGTTGCTCTTCTATTCCAGCCATACCGGAATTTCACAAAAAGCTGTCTTTGCTGTCCTTCTGGACCAAATGCTGCACCCCGATTGGGGTCTACCACAGCTCCGCGGACAGAGTGATTAAGCAGCTAGAGGCCAGCTTTGCCAGAACCGTCAACAGAGACTACCCCGGGCTTGCAGACCCAGGTACAGGGCAACAGGAATGAGAGAAATATTTCCGTCTTTTGGGTTGAAAGTACTAAGCGCTGGTGCAGTCCCCTCAAGACTCCCCGCCGCAGCTAGCCCAGAAGAGAGGCTTCCCCTCCAGAGAAAACATCATCTACTCAGAAAAAGCAAAGAAAGGAAAGACAGGGAACATGTTTTCGTTCCAAATATCAGCAGTGACTTTGAAAAGGACCGTATGTCTGTACTACTATTGACGAATGTATCCTTTTCTCATTAAAAAGTCACCAATACAGGAGTGTCAAATGGTATAACCACTTGGGAAAAACTGCTCGACAGTTTGTATAGAAACTGAATATGTATACTCCTATCCTATGATCCAGCAATTCCACTCCTAAATATGTCAAAAGAAATACGAGCTTATCCTCATTTTTTAAGAGGACATGTATAAGAAGGTTCAAAGCAGCCTTATTCACAGGAACCAAAAATGGAAACAATTCAAATGCCCATCAACAGGAGAAGGAATAAATGGTAATATTACACAGCAGTTTTCAAAAAGGCTAAATTTACTGCTGCAAGCAATAATTTGGATGAACCTCACGTAATTTTTGAACAAAAGGAGCTAGATTCAAAAAGTACATACTACATAGTTTTATTTATATGAAGTTCAAAAACAGATAAAGCCAATGTACTGATAGAAGTTTGACTATTATTGATAGTTGATAGAAGTTTGAGTCCCTTTGGTTGGAGCATACTGGGAGGAGGCACAGGAGAACGTAATGGCATCCCAGTGATCTCTTGATCCAAATGATAGTTACATGGGTATATAGATATGCTGTACACTGAACTCCCTTTACAGACTTCACTCCTTCGTGTACCTCAATAGAAAGACGAATGAGGGATGAATGAATGATTGATTGTGTTTCTTAAAAACTGCTTCGTATCTTCCCCTTCCAAATAGTGTTTCACACCCTGGTGTCCCAAATCCTGGACCGAGCTGAGCCCCTGCTTCCCGCCAGCCTGTCCTCCGAAGTCATCACTGTTTTCCAGTATTACAGTTACTTTACGAGCCACGGCGTGAGTGACCTGGAGAGTTACCTGAACCAGCTGGCCAAGCAAGGTAGGACGTGTTCTTTGCTCACACTGTGGGGGGCTCAATCTGGGATAATTTTGGTCTCTTCAATCATAGTTTTCAACATCTGGGCTAAGATTTGTGTTTTAGACAGCTCCTGGACATTTTTAACATGAGTGAGCCCTTTGACAATGAAACGGGGGTTTGCTGAGCATACCCTTTTCGCTCAACAGGGGTGTACCATTAACAGGAAGCTGATAAATGACTGAAGACCCTGCTGAAGTTTTTGTCTATCATTAATGTATTTGCCATTTGTAGGATTGAGCCTACAGGCAATGTTATTTTATAGTGCCTTTTTGGTGGCGCTTTCATAATACTAAGCAGAAGTGAGGTTCCAAAGAAGCCAATGGGGTGACACATTGGGAACGGAAAGGAGGGAGAGACGAAAAAACAAATCTAAGGCTTCATCTTCAGGGACTGAAGAAAACACAGCAACACAGGGAGGAGCAGTGAAGCTTGCCATTGCCTTCTCGTGGGGCACTCCAATTATGAGGAAGAGAACCAGCTTCTGCCCTGAGTGAAAGCCTCTCCAGGAGTGGAGCCAGGCTGTGAGGGGCTGGTTTCTGGTTCCCAAGTTTGTGCTGTTTCTCCACCCACGCTTGACAATGGGCGGCAGGAGGGTGAGGCGAGAGGAACCAGGTGTGTTCTTGGGAGTAGGTAGGTTGGCACAGTGCTAGTGGCGGAAATGCTTCTGACCCTGACTTGGGTTCGGGCTCGGTCCTTAAACCCCGAGACACCATGTTCAGCACAGTAATTGCCATCAGAGGAAGAAAATCTTCCTCCACCATCACTAATCAGAAACATCACCTTTCTCATATGCTAATTTTTCATATATTCTTGGGTCTTTTATTAAGTACATCCCTGAACCTTACTTGTATCTGTAATAAGCATGCTACTTTACCAACAGAAAGTGACTTCTGTTTTCTTCTCTCTCTCCAGTTTCGGTGGTTCAGACTCTGCAGTCACTGAGAGACGAGAAACTGCTCCAGGCCATGAGTGACCTTGCCCCCGGCAGCTTCCCAGCCCCGCAGGAGGAAGTACTCAGGACGCTGGCTCTGCTCCTGACTGGGGAGGACAGTGGAGCTAGTGAGGCGGTGACGCTTTACTTGACAGCCGCCTCCAGAAGCGAGCATTTCAGGGAAAAGGTAGGGCATGAAATGATGGATGGCAAGGCAGAAGCTTGTTTAAGTTTATGCCATTTACTGTTAATATTGTGTCATCTCTTCCTTTGTAAAAATAATTTTCTTTCTCCTGTTTTTTAAAATTAAAAAAAAGAAGCTGTGTGGCACATGGGCCTTCTCTAGTTGCAGTGCAGCGGACTCCTTTAGTTGTGGAGTACTGGCTCTGAGAGCTCTCAGGCTCGATCGTTGCAGCTCAGGGGCTTCTCTGGTTGCCCTGCTGCATGTGGGATCTTAGTTCCCCAAGCAGGGATTGAACCAACATCCCTGCATTGGAAGGCAGATTCTTAACCATCGGACCACCAGGGAAGTCCCTTTTCCTCTTATTACTGATATACACTCTGTAAAATTATTTAAACCATAAAAATATACTGAAAATAGTTAAGGTCCTGTAAGTCCCAGAGAAAACTATTCATCACTTAGTGAACATTCCTTCAGATCTTTTCTATGTATATGCTAACATATATAATTATTTTTTCTTAAATGAGATCACACTATCCTATTTCACAAATGATTTTTTAAATGTAATGTATCATGGTTATTTTCTTTCCATGTCAGGACATATTGATCTACTTTATTCTATTTATACTTCAGTGGCATCTCAGTATATAAATAACCTGTTATTTTTGTATTGCATATTGATGAGCATTTGTGTAGTTTCCAACTCTGAAAAATATTATGATGAACATACATATGCGTGTTCACACACACATATGTTTTATGAATAGTTTGCAGTTATGTCATCAAACTATTGGGTCAAAGTGCTAGAATACTTTTTACTTTAAAAGCCATCCCTCCTGTTGCTAGGGAGGAGACAGTTTACCTCTCTTGGCTTCAATTCAACAGTCATCCAAGTGTAATAAGCATATGCAGTTCAAGTACTTTGGGGCCTAGTACAAGCAGGCCCTTTACAACCTGAGAGCCCTTTGCAACCTGAACAGTCATCCTAAAACCCACATCCCATCGACTTTCAGATCAGTTAAAGAAAATAAAAGTTGGCCCTTCTTGTACTTGGGATGGGTCTGCTGTTGAACTTGGAGAAGAGTTTGCTGAAACTTTCTAAGGCATTATCTAATTATCTAAGTTAGTGTGTGGTGGGATGTACTCCTGGGAAGATATTCCATTCTAATACATTTTGGCCCGAGAACATGCACTTCATATTGTTCTTTCCTACAAAGTTCCAGTCTTTTAGGAGAGTTTGCTCAAAATGCTCTTCTGTGGGCCAAATACCCTCACCCACACTGAAAGAGCAAGACATAAGAGACCATGTATTTTGCAATGCCAGTCATAGAATAGAAGGCATGAATGAACTGGATAAAAAGATCAAGCTCTTTTAATCAACGTGAATTTTAATGGATTTTTTTTTTCCTCCTCTGAGGGTAGTGCAAAATGTCTTTTTACCTGTAGCTTATCTCAAGGAGTAAAAATGATACATACATCTGAAAAAAAAGTGAAAGTTAGTCACACAGTCATGTCTGACTCTTTGCGGATCTCATGAACTGTAGGCAGCCTGGCTCCTTTGTCCATGGAATTCTCCAGGCAAGAATACTGGAGTGGGTTGCCATTCCTTTCTCCAGGAGATCTTCCCAACCCAGGGATTGAACCTGGGTCTCCTGCATTGCAAGCAGATTCTTTACCAACTGAGCCCCTAGGGAAGCCTGAAAGTACAAACAAATCAAAATGTCTTCATGGCGTCCTTCCTTCTCTTTCAGGCCCTGCTCTACTACTGTGAAGCCCTAACAAAGACTGACTTCCGGCTCCAGAAGGCAGCTTGCCTGGCCCTGAAAAGCCTGAAGGTAAGGCCCAGCCTTGGAGCCCCTGGCAGGTCAGCTTTGAGCTGACTTTGGCTTTGACACTAAGCCAGGTGCATAGACAGCTTTCTTTCCATATTTGGAAGTACCTGCTTTAGCAGCCTTTCTCCTCTCCTTTACCCTGTATATTAGTTGGGAAATCCTTTTTGTCTTCAAATAGTACCTAAATGTGACTTGGTTTTGTTAAAGTCAATACTTTTTGGAAAACAAATTCCCTTTTTCAGTAGCTCACAGGAATCGATTTGCCTCAGGGCCACTATTAAAAAAGTGTCTTTCATGCCAAAAAAGAGATGACATGCTGATTTCATCAATTTTTCTTGTGTACAGAAATACGGCAGAGATAAATAAAATTGGCAAAAAAGTACTAAAATCCAATGTGCCAATAAACTTTCAAATCCTTCCCTGGCAACTCTTTTACTAAGCAGCTCGTCCATCTTCATTGTATCAGAGGGCTGAGAATTGCCAGTGTTTTAAGGAGCTTGCCTTTTAGTAGTCAAGATTTAATGTCTGACTGACCTTAATCACAAAATATAAGATTAATCATCCTTGAGAACAGAATGAAAAGGCCACACCTTGAGGTCTGCTAAAATCTTGGATGTGTGCGGGGACCTGCAGACCTAATGGGACATGAAGAAAGGGATTAACACCTCAAAGGAAAAAGTTAATGACCTGTGAAGAAAAACATTTCTGGGAAAATTTGCCTTCCTTGTTACTGGGTCAAAAAATTACCTTGAGGTGGCCAGGCCCAAGTGGTTGCTGTGCTTTTGGGTGCTGTCCTGTTAGTGACAGGTCAGCGATGATGGCTGCGACACAGAGTTAATGTAAAGTAAGACAGAAGGATACGTGATCGGCACCAGTTTTTGTGGATTTGCATGCTGTGAAGGTTTAAAAGCTACAGTTTTAAACTCCAGCGTGTCCACAGTCTGGGAGCAGCAATCCTCCCCACTACTTTAATCCCATGGACGGAGGAGCCTGGTGGGCTGCAGTCCATGGGGTCGCTAAGAGTCAGACACAACTGAGCGTCACTAAGAGTAGGACACGACAGAGTGACTTCACTTCCACTTTTCACTTTCATGCACTGAAGAAGGAAATGGCAACCCACTCCAGTGTTCTTGCCTGGAGAATCCCAGGGACGGGGGAGCCTGACGGGCTGCCGTCTCTGGGGTCGCACAGAGTCGGACACGACTGAAGCGACTTAGCAGCAGCTCTCTTTCCTCCTAAAGCAAAGACCTCTTTCTAAACCACCCCCAGCCCCCCAGCTCTTGAGAGGGGCTCCAAATAGCATGATGTAAAAACACAGCACAGACCCAACCAGTCAACTCTCGTTAACGTGTCAAGAGAAAAAAAATATTTTTTTAAATGAATGGCAGCAAACAGACATCCGACATATTTCTTTCTTAGTACCATACTGGAAACAAGCTTGAGAAGTCAGGGTTCTCAAATGCAGTTGTAGTTCCCCCATCTGTCTCACTGGGCCACACGAACCCAAAGAAACACCCGTGCTTGCTTCTGTCTGTTGTCCTCCGGTGCCCAGCACCACCAGGGCCACTCCATAAGCCTCACTTTCTGCCAAGAAAGAAAACCATATAATGTGTTATTTGTTATCAACTCTTCAAAATCACTGGAAGAGCATTTTATTCATAGCTGCTGCTGCTGCTGCTAAGGCGCTTCAGTCGTGTCCGACTCTGTGCGACCCCATAGATGGCAGCCCACCAGGCTCCACCGTCCCTGGGATTCTCCAGGCAAGAACACTGGAGTGGGTTGCCATTTCCTTCTCCAATGAATGAAAGTGAAAAGTGAAAGTGACGTCACTCAGTCGCGTCCGACTCTTAGCAACCCCATGGACTGCAGCCTACCAGGCTCCTCCATCCATGGGATTTTCCAGGCAAGAGTACTGGGGTGGGGTGCCACTGCCTTCTCCTTATTCACAGCAGGCCCTCTCTTATCTATGGCCTTCAACACCGGCGCTCATGGGCACTCTGGTGGGCTCTCTTCTCCTTCCATGTGTCCTCCCTGCCATGGTCATGCCTATGCTAACAACTCCGCATGTTTCCAGTCCATGTCATCCCTTCCATCTCTGATCCAGCTTGCTCTGAGGTATCTTCTCTAGGAAGTCTCAGACTCCACCCATCTCACCCCTACTTCTTGTCTCTGGTGTATGAGTGGATTGTTCAACTTCTTCGCAGGAGCTCAGGCCAGAAACCTAGGAGCCATCAGTGACCTGCCCTTGCCCTCAGCCTCCACCTCCAGCCAGCCTCCTCATCCTGCACATCCCACTTCCTTGGTAGTGGGAATCTGTCTCCTCTTCATCTGCATTCTATTCACATGTTCCAGCCACGTTCCCACCAGTTTCTCTGCCTCCCTGTAGTTCATCCTCTCCTCTGTAGTTAGAAAGCTCAGAATTAAAAAACAAGTCCTATTTAAACCTCTTACATGACTTTCCATGATCTTAGAATGATATCCAAAACTGTTAATATGGCTTATAAGCCTCCCCTTGATTTGGGCCCTGTATTTCCTTCTCCACACCCCCAAACACTACGTACACAGACACACACACACACACACACACACATACATCTTTACCACATGCCCAAACTTGACCAACTCCTCTAAGCCACACTTCCTCCAGGAAGACTTCCCTGATCAGACCACTCTGCATCTCCCAGTCACGTTTAGCCCCAGCACCCTGACTCAGCCTGTCACCCATCATAATAATTAGTTAACTTATTTCACCATCTGTTTTTCCACCGGACTGTAAACTCTTAAGGGTCAGGACCATGTCATGTTCATGGCTGAGTCTCCCAGGCCCTGTGAACTGCCTGGTTCACAGAGTGCTCAGTAAATGTTTGTGGAAGAAACAAACAGACGAATTCCCATCCTTGACCTTTACTTGTCTCTATTTTAATATATAAGCTAAAATTAGGAATTCTTAAATTGGAACAGTTTTGGAAGGAATGAGATACAGCAAAAAGAAGTAGGCGAAGTGGATTCTATTCTGGAAAAGCGGACTGGTCATTTCCTTCTCTCGGCCTGTAGTCCACTGTGAAATGAGGAGCTTCCCTGGTCATCAGCGTTCCCACAAACGCACATCCTGAGCTCCATCCAGGAGGTTCTAACCTGATGTGTCCGAGTAGCATCAGGAATCTGTACTTTTATAAGAGCTCCCAGAGTGATCCTGATACTCAGCTGGGTTTGGGAAGACCTGGGTGGTTTTTTAAGTCCCCACCAGCTGTGAAAATGCTAAGTCTCATATAGTCCCACACCTAAATGTCAGAACACTGTTTTAACTCTTTTCTCCTTGTAGGCTACTGAAAGCATTAAAATGCTCGTGACATTGTGTCAGTCTGATACTGAAGAAATCAGAAATGTGGCCTCAGAAACTCTCTTATCTCTTGGTGAGCTTTTTGCTTTTGTTTTTTTGTAACACGATTGCTTATTTCTGACACAAAGGTAATGGTAAGAAGTTTCATGTGCCTTGTTTGAGCAGGTTTTCTCCTATAGGCTATCTGCTCAACCACTTACACACACACACACACACACACACAGTATGAGGGACTGATCAGTTAATACCAACTGGTATTAATTTATTATTCTGAGTGATGAATAAAAATGTTAAGTTCAAACTGGTATTTATTTTTGGTGTTCTGTATCCAGGAGAAGATGGGCGGCTGGCATATGAACAGTTGGACAAATTTCCTCGAGACTGTGTAAAAGTTGGAGGTCGTCTTGCAAGTGAAGTTGCCACGGCCTTTTAATTACGAGCTGACTCTAACAGCTGTCTTAATAAATGGCCCTGTTAATCAAGATGGTGCTGTGACTTAGCTGGAAGCTGTTGAGGTTGTCTGAAAATTTAAAATGTTTTAGAAGGAATCCAAAGTCCAGTTTCACAGTGCTTATCTACTTTTCCTTTGGCCAATAGAATAGGGCTATGTATATTTCAGTAGATTACATCATTGACTGCAGCTGACAAAACTTAGTAGAAGAGTCTGTCTTATCTAGTACGTATGGAATTTTAAAACAGCCATCTTTGTACTTTTTTGGAAGTTCTTCTATAAGCTTGAAATAGTCACACGATACTTTGATAAATATCCTATGCCTTGCAGTTTTTCCTCTGTTGTGCTCTCAGGGTTGAGTGGCCCCTTTAGGTACCTAATTTTACCTTAAATGCAAAGCAAAAAAAAAATAAAAGGATTTCTTCAAATACAAGTTTGCCTGCAGAACCTGGTAAAAGAACACATTATAAGATTTTTTATTTTCATTTTTTCAAGCTGCCACAATTTCTTTTGTTTCTCTATTGTGAAAAATCCAAAGGCATGTTTCCAGTATGTAAAAAAAAGATGAATTAAAAAAAAAAAAAGATGGGTAGATCATTAAAAATTACCTTATTAAGATTATACCATACTCATTTTTAAGAAGATACTCAAAACTTAAGCTTTTTTTTTTTTAATAAGAGCCATTTTTAAAATGATACTTTTTATAATAGAAGTATTTAGCTGCTAAGGCAGATCAAAACCAGAAGTTTTCAGAAAGTTATGATGCTCCTTGAAGAAGAAGAACATAGAAGTTGGAGGAATCCTAATGGGGTAAAAGGGGCTTCCCTGGAGGCTCATGGTCAAGAATGTGCCTGTCAAGGCAGGAGATGCATGTTCATCCCTGGGTTGGGAAGATCCCCTGGAGAAGGAAATGGCAACCCGTTCTACTATTCTTGCCTGGGAAACCCCATGGTCAGAGGAGCCTGGCAGGCTACAGTCCATGGGGTCGAAGAGTCAGACACGACTTGGTGACTAAATGACAACAGTGAGGTGAAAACAGAGGATCAATAACAGTGGTCTTTGCTTTTATAGAAAGTACTATAAGGTAAGGAAGAAGAATGCCCTGAATGGTTACTGCCCTAGAGAAATCATTCATCACTGGATAAGAACCCTTGGCCAAATAGTTAAAACAGCTCCTGTCATTGCTTTCATATCAGGGTAGTAAGTCCTTTAAATAAAATACAAGTCTGTTTAGTAGCTCTTATTAAATAGCTTTTCTTCCTCTTAAGAGTATATAAGGTGGGATATGCCAAGATATCAAAATAATATGTGTGAGTGTAATTTAAACTGTGAAATATCTACTATTCTCTGAATGTGCTTGTATAATCATTTAGATGTTATTTGAAATATTTACATTTTAGCAAGACCTTCAAAAACAATTCTTATTTCGTTTAAAGTGTAAATTGTTTATCAGACTTCCTGGTAGGTAAGTTCTTTCAACTGTGAAGTTATAATGTATATATAAATTTGTAAATTTATAAATATTATATATATATGCATATCTTCCCTTTTAAAGGTACATTGTACAGCCTACAGTTAGTATGTATAGTCTGTAGTCCCTGTCAAATGGTTGAAGTGATTTTTTTAAATAGTCAAATCACAAATGTCACAGAATTGTTTTGTTGTTTGGGTTTTTTATTTTTTCGAGTATTGCATGAATAATTCTATACCTTTTGTATTCACTTCTGCATTTTGTTTTTGGTCGAAAGGGGTGCTTTTAGTTTTGTGGCATTTCCATTCGTCATTCTTTCAATCATGTAAGTTAAAAATAAAAATTATTTTTGAATTACTAGTTTCGTGTTCAGAGTCTGCAGTATTTTTTCACATGTTCTTGTTGAGTTGGTATTTACACAACCCACTACACTTGATTCTCAACTTGAATTTATTCTTGTCTTGAAATTCCTTCATCCATACATGAGAATGATATTTACTTCTCAGATTTGTTGTAATGCTAATTGGAGGAAAAACAGAGCTACATTTTATCTGATTCTTTCATCTGGAACACATTCCTGTCCCGCCCCATTTTGTCTAAGTTGCTATTGGTATATTTTAAATTTATGTATTTATTTTTTGGCTGCGCTGGTCTCGTTGCTGCGAGACATAAAAATTCCTGCCCTCACAGGGCTCATATCCTGGAAAAAGAAGACAATAAGACAGAGAAAAGGAGGGAACTCCCTGGCTGCCCAGTGGTTAGCACTCCGCCTCTCCACTGCCCGGAGCCCAGAACTAAGATCCCACAAGCCTTGCATTGTGGCCAAAAAAAAAAAAAAAAGACGGAGAAAAGGAATGTAATTGCCCAAGGCCAAGGCTGGGGATGGGAAATGGGATAGGGCAAAGATCAGTGTGGTCAGGGAAGGCCTAAGAGAAAATGACTTTCGAGGATCATCTGAGGAACTGACAGGTGAGTCATGTGGATGTGTGGATACCCCTGGGAAGAACACTCCAGGCAGATACAACGGTAAATGCGAAGGCCTTAAAAAGGGACCGTGCTTGATGTTTTAGATTTTCTAGTAGCCACATGAAGTAACAAGAACAGGGGAAGCTGATTCTAATAATATGTTTTACTTAACCTAATATATCCAAAATCTTTCAACTTGTAATCAATATAAAAGTTATTAATAAAATATTTTGCATTCTTTTTCTCATACTTTGAAATAGAGTATATATTTTATAATTACAGCACATCACAATTCAGATGGGTCACATTTCGGGTACTCTGTAGCCATATGTGGCTAGTGGCTACCATATTGGATAATGCAGGCTCTGTGTTTCCTCAGTTGTCCCAGTCGTAGCCTTTATAGAATATACACACATACACATATGCTCACGCACATACATGCACATACATGGATACATGTTTGCAACCATGGGTTCCAACCATGGCTTCCATGTTTAATTGTCATGCCTCTTCAGGTTCTTTTTTAATTGATTTACACTGTTATGTAGCTTCTGAATCAGAGCAAAGTGACTCATATAGATATAAAAGTATTCTTTTTAAAATTCTTTCCCATTATGGTTTATTATAAGATATTGTAGTTCCCAATACTGTATAGTAGGACTGTGTGGTTTATCTATTACATTTATTTATAATAGTTTTTATCTGCTAATCCCAAATTCCTAACTTACCCCTCTCCCAACTCTCCCTTTGATAACCATAGTTAGTTTGTTTTCTATGTCTGTGAGCCTGCTTCTGTTTTGTAAATAAGTTCATTTGTATCATATTTTAGATTCCACATATAAGTGCTATCATATGATATTTGTCTTTCTCTGTAAGACTTACTTTACTTAGTATGATAATCTCTTTGTCCATTCATGTTGTTGCAAATGGCATTATTTCACTCTTTTTGTAGCTGAGTAGTATTCCATTCAGAGAAGGCAATGGCACCCCACTCCAGTACTCTTGCCTGGAAAATCCCATGGACAGAGGAGCCTGGTGGGCTGCAGTCCATGGGGTCTCAAAGAGTAGAACACGACTGAGCGACTTCACTTTCACTTTTCACTTTCATGCATTGGAGAAGGAAATGGCAACCCACTCCAGTGTTCTTGCCTGGAGAATCCCAGGGGCGGGGGAGCCTGGTGGGCTGCCGTCTATGGGGTCGCACAGAGTCGAACACGACTGGAGCGACTTAGCAGCAGCAGCAGCAGCAGTATTCCATTATATATGTACTTCATCTTCTTTATCCATTCATTTGTAGATGAATATTGAGGTTGATTTCATGTGTTGGTTATTGCAAATAGTGCTGCTATGAATATTGGGGTGTATATATCTTTTCAAATTAGTTTTCTCCAGATACATGGCTAGAAGGGAGATTGCTGGATCCTATGGTGACCCTCCTCTTTAGGTTCTTTTAGTCTGGAACAGTTGTGCCCCCACCCTTTAAACTTCCCCACCTTACAATATTTGAAGAATACAGACAAGTACATTTTGTAGAATGTCCCAGATTTGGACAGGCATCCAAATTTCTACCTCAAAGTACAGCCAGTAGGATCTGTTGGTAAGTTGGAACTGAGATATGAAACAGACAAAAGCCAAGGGTGGATCCAAAAATTTCAGTCTGAAAAACTGGAAAGATGGAATGCCATCTTCCAAGACAGGGGAACTGAGAAGCAGCAGGTTTGGAGAGAAAGACCAAGAATTCTGCTTTGAGGGTCTGTTAAGTCGGGGAAGCCTCTTAGGCATGGAAATGGAAATACCATCTTGGTGATTGAAAATACTTGTGTTTAGAGTACAGGTGAGAAATCCAGTTTAAAAAAAAAAATTGGGAGTCTTCAGCATGTGAATGGTTTATTTCATCTGGTTTATTTCATCTAGGAATTATAGATAAAAAAACAAGAGGAGGTACAAGGACTGAGCCTCAGGCCACTCCAATATTCAGAGGCCATAAAGAAGAGGGGGAGACAGCAAAGGAAAAGGAAGATGGCCCGTGGGGAAAAGTTAAAGGAATATGACATCTTAGAAACCAAGTGAGAAAAGTGTTCCGAGGAGCAATGAGTGACAAATGCTGAGGACTGAGAATTGAATTCAGCAGAGGGAAGGTCCCCAGTGACCCTGATGAGCAACTTCAGTGGAGCTATAGGGTTGAAATCCAATTTGGAGTACATTTAAGAGAAGTTCAAAGAATGTTCAAAGGGCAAGTATGGCAGCTCTTTGAAGAGTTTTTGTATAAGGAGGAGCAGAAAAATGAATAACCAGTGGAAGAGGCTATATGTAGTCAAGAGAGTTGTTTCAGTTTTTTTTAAATGAGAAAAGGTACAGTATGCTTGTTGATGATGCAAAGGTCCCAGTTGAGATGGAAAAATTGAGATGCAAAAGAAGGATTGTGAACAATCTCCTTGAATGGAGTGAGGAGGATTGGTTGAAATCTGCATAAACAGAGGGAGCATAACAGGAGGAAAGCCAGAGGATATGGACACACACAGGTCAGAGGGTGGATATGATGGCGAGAACTGATGTAAGTCCCCTTTTTGGGGGGCTGCCCTGGGTTTTGTTGCTGCACGGTCTTTCTCTAGTTGTGGTGCGCAGGCTTCTTCGTCCTTGCGACTCCTGGTCTTGGGCTCAGTAGTTGTAGCATGTGGGGTAGTTGCCACAGGGCATGTGGAATCTTCCCGGACCAGGGATGGAACCTGTGTCCCCTGCGTGGGCAGGCAGATTCTTAACCACCGGACGACCAGGGAAGTCCTGGAAGTTCTTTTTTGACTGCTTCTATTTTCTCAGCAAAATAGGATCAACATAGAAAATCTATGATGTAGAGAAAAACTCTATGTAGCAAGTAAGCAAAATTGGCATAATACTATGAAAGATGAGTGGAAAGTTTGACACGTTGGAACAGTCAAAGCAGAATGAGCAAGTTCCTAATAGACATCGCCTACACAGGGCACAAAGACAGGACCTCACTGAGTGTGTGTTAGGGGGAACCAGTTTGGTTTGAGGTGAGATTCTGTGCACCAGAGAAGTGAATGTAAGCTTGGTTTAGCGCAAAGTGCAGAAGGCCTCAACGCCAGGCTGAAGAAAGTTCAGCATACATGTCTGCCCCCACCTGCCCCCAACCCCCCGCCCCGGATTTGTGTATTCAATTCCACGGTGTTGCTAAGTGATGAGTTCCAGAGTTCTTGACTGTTCACTTCTGTTCCTGCCAGGGATGTGACTGGGGCGCCCTTGGCCTTTTCACACAATGGCAAAGACGCAGGCTTATTTTGTGCAGTTTTGGCCTCAGGTTCTTCAGTGCTTCGCGGGGCTATATCACCGCCTCCAGAAATGCTGGAGTGTCGTTAAGGGCTTCTGCAGTAACAACGAGGAAGAATACATCCGTCCAGCTGAGAGTATTTTTCATAAAGAAAAAATTCTGACGCTTGGCAATATTTTGACGGATAATTCTCTAGCCCTTGAACAGAGAGCTCAAGCTGCCTATAGAATCGGACTGCTGGCCTTTACAGGTACTGATTGAACCAGCGGTACTGATGGAGGTGTTCCACAGCCTTTCTGCCTGTTCTAACACTGTCAGTGAGTCTCCTAGCACTCATCTTAAGGGTCTGATAACATTTCCTTTGCCTAAATTATTAGCCTTTCATCTTTGTACCACCAGATGATTACTAATTACTTTCTCCTCAAGGATCTCCCATCTGAGCTACTAGCTTCCCTAGTAGCTCAGATGGTAAAGCATCTGTCTGCAATGCAGGAGACTCAGGTTTGATCCCTGGGTTGGGAAGATCCCTGGAGAAAGAAATGGCAACTCACTCCGGTATCCTTGCCTGGAAAATCCCATGGACAGAAGAGCCTGGCAGGCTGAACAGTCCATGGCGTCACAAAGAGTCGGACACGACTGAGCAACTAACACACAAGGCTCTCATGTTTTAAAAGAATGTGTCCATCAGATATGACTAATTAGGTACTTTCTAATTTTTATTCATTAAAATTATATACACACATATACACTGAAATTGCCTATAAATTTTTTTAATATCATAAAAAAAATCAAAGACTATTCTGAATTGATTTGTCAATCCTTTTACAGGGAAAAACTACTTAATATTTTATATTTTATCTTGCAAAAAATGCATTACACAGGCAATAGTTTAGAAAAATCAGAACTTTGGGCTCTTAAAACACTTATTAATACCAGGAAAGTCAATAGGTGCATTAGTGAAAAACAGCTATTAATGTACACTTGGCTAGAAAATTAAGCGGTAAGGGTTGAAATTATATTTAAGGGCCCTTGTGGCTCAGATGGTAAAGAATCTGCTTGCAATGCAGGAGACCTGGGTTCTATCCCTGGGTTGGGAAGATCTAGAGAAGGGAATGGCAACCCACTTGTTTTCTTGCCTGAAGAATCCCATGGACAGAGGAGCCTAGTGTGCTACAGTCCATGGGGTAGCAAAGAGTCGGACACAACTGAGCAACTAACACAAACCATTTAAAGACACACTGTTCTGTCAAATCCAAACTCTCTTCACTTTTTTTTTCTAATAAATGTCAGGATGTGTAAAAAAAATTTATAGACAGCCCTCAATAACACATCTCCTAATTAGAAGCTGTTGTTGATAGCTGTTAGTGTCATTGGTAGATTATTTTTTAAATGGGAAAATGAATTATTTTGATGCCGTTTGATAGACTACTTCCACAGAATGGTGTCCATGAGAGAAAACATTTACTGTTTACAAAGATCAATGGGTCCTAAGGTGCCAGAATGATTAAGAACCACTAGCACAGGACCAGAGAGAAGACAGAAACTCAGGAGAATACCCATGTGCGGGAGGATAAATCGTAACCACTAATGAGGCAGGCTCAGTTCACTACAGAGCTGTGGTCAGCATTGGGGGTAAGAGTTAGCTAATTATAAAGGGATCAGCATCCTTTAATTACATGTGGGGAACCATGAAAAGGGCTCATGCCAGCTTTTCACTAACACTTTACATCAGAGAATATTCTTAAAACCATGAAACTGTGGTAGTACACATAAGAGAAATCCAAGCCAGGTCAAAACTCCAGTGGCTAGAATCCAGACCACTGTGCCAGCTGCTCCTCACCATCTAAACTGTCTTCATCAGGGCCTTCTTATCTATGACCTTCTCAGAGTTCAAGATTTGAACTAGGAAGATCTGGGGTTCAGGTATAGGATGGGACTGGAGTCAAGGACCAGGTTGGCCCCAGATCTGCAAGAGCCGGGCTGAGAAACACGTTAAGGAGAACAGAACAATGATGGACAGCTTGGGAAAAACCTCTCTTGCCACTTAGACCCTGACCTTGCAGCTCAGCCTGTTGGTTTTTCCTTTGTTTGCGCTAATGTTCTGGTACTTCTTCAAGCACTGAAGACCAAGACTTGGGAATGAAACCGTGAGGGAGATCTGCAAGGTGAACATAGCCAGGCTTTATTCATCTTGCAATACTGACAGGTGCCAATGAAGGGACCAGGGAAGAGCTCTGAGCAGGCAGGGACCTCCCAGTGCTCTTCATGTAACCCCACGCTGATCAACATACACGTTCTCAACTTCAGAGCAGCACGTGGAGTTTGGGGTGGTGGGGGAGAGGAGAACTGAGTGTAACACAGGAGCACTCATGTTACTAGCTACTAGACATATCAAATACTTCTGGAAATGCAAATGCTTTGTTTTACAGGAGGACCCACTGCTGGAAATTTTGCAGCTGAGTACATGAAAGAAGTAGCTCACTTGTTGCAAAATTACGAGATGGTACCAAAAATAAAGATCCTGCTGCTCCAAAGTGTCGCATCTTGGTGTTACTTAAACCCTGTCAACCAGAGAAGAGCCAAACATTTGCAGTTTATTCCTATTCTCATTGATCTTTTTAATGACACATCTGAGTCTACTATGACAAGTGAAACAAACAGCAGCCTCCTGGTTAAATTCTGGGCTTGCTATGTTCTCTCTGTCATGACATGCAATAACTTGCCTTGTATGCAGGAGCTTAAACACTGCAGTTCTCTGAAATATCACTTGCAAATACTGGCCAGTGAGAATTGGTCTGGATGGCCCGAGAATTTTGCAGAGGTGCTATATTTCCTCATTGGTTTTCACAGGCATTAATTTCTCTAAATCCACCTACCTGATGCCACTGCCTGCACCCCACTGTATTACCCTGGAAAACTGAAATAAATAACAAGAGCTGGTAACGTTATTCTTCAGCGTTTTCTTTTAGGTGGTTGAAAAACTGTATATTCATTTTCAACATTACTGTGATTAACCAAACTTATGAAAAGTGCCCCTGTTGAAATAACCTCATAAAAATTAAGTTTATAAAATGAGAATACACTGGAAGATACATTACCTATGTAACTGTTAGAAGCAGTGGTGTGTTTGGTGGGTGTGGTTATTAATGACATTTAGCTAAGGCACCCAGAAATGCCAAACCCAAACCCAACTCACAGCCACAACAGATGCTCCAGTGGATGTAGATGGATGCTGTTGATCTGTAGTGGATGCTGTCGCCCTACTCGCACGCATCCTTGCGTTGTTTCAGTACCAGCCTTTAAGGTGCCACATCCTTGGCTGAGGCCATGTTTGGCTTTCAGACATGATCTTACTGCACATCAGGCTGACCAGTTCAGGGGAACTCACACTTCATGGGAGCAGTGCTCACCTCCATTGATCCAGCTCTGGAAAGAGATGGAGTATTATGTGTACAGACACCCAAAGTACAGCCTAAAGCTCGCCTCTTGGATTTTCACCGTCCGTATTTTGTTAGAAAATATGTAAAAGAAAACTTGCACTTCCGTACTGTCCAGCCTCATCAAAGGCTTTGTTACAAAAAATATTTATGAAAAAGCGCTTAAAGGATTTGTAGCTTTTTGCGTCTCTGCTGCTGCTGCTGCTAAGTCGCTTCAGTTGTGTCCAACTCTGTGCGACCCCATAGACGGCAGCCCACGAGGTTCCCGTCCCTGGGATTCTCCAGGCAAGAACACTGGAGTGGGTTGCCATTTCCTTCTCCAATGCATGAAAGTGAAAAGTGAAAGTGAAGTCACTCGTCGCGTCTGACTCCTAGCGACCCCATGGACTGCAGCCTACCAGGCTCCTCCGTCCATGGCATTCCAGGCAAGAGTACTGGAGTGCGTTACCATTGCCTTCTCCGTTTGTGTCTCTAACCACCCTAATATTTGCCTCTAGCTTAAATTGGAGCCATCAAGAGACTGAACGGAATACCTTCGTCTTTCAGATATGCCTTGACTAAACTCAGTGTCATGCTTCCACCTTTCACTGAGGGGCCTGGACAAAGTGTAGGTCCATGATCTCTATTACAGGAATGTTGTTAGGAATGCTATTCACATCATGTGGATTCATGAGGTTCCCTGGGGAAACTGTCTCAAAACTTGAAACAGGAAAAGCTGTGTTCTGCTGCTGAGTCACTGAACCTTTTCATCCTTTGTGGACTTTGTGAATTGTGTAACTCAGTTTCTCAAACTAGAACTCAGTTTATAGGGTTGGAAATCAGAAGCCCCATTTAGAAACTGCGTCACAGAAATTACGTTTTCCAAATGCTTTTGTAATTCAGAGTCAAATAATGCTGGGTCTCTGATGAAAAACAGGTTCAGATTTGGGCCTTGAGGCATTTTTATGCTAAGCTGTGATTTTACACTAGCTTACCAAAATTGTAACAAATGGTTTTTTCTCTTTGTCGTCCCTTGTAAGGATTCTCTTAGAAGCAAATGCTAGATAGCAATTCGAGCACAAGGGCCTTATTTGCTAATCTTTATAAAGGACTTATGCTTTCATTTCCCTCAGGTAAGGGTAGAATGGCCGGATCATATAGAATGTATATGATTAATTTTTAAGGACCTGTTGCACAGTTCAACAGTACCTGTGGCATTTAATATTGCCACCAGCACTGCCAGAGTCCCAATTGTTTCATATCCTTAACTCTCAGTACTGTGAAGTTTTATTCACACGTGAGCCATTCTGATGCACACGTGACACTATCTCACTGCAGTTTCACTCGCACGTCCCTGGTGACTAACAACGCCATCTCTCCCCATGCTTGCTTGCCATCTGTACATATGCTCTCCAAGGGGCCAACCTTTCCTCCACTTAAAGAAAAGGTGGTCTATCTACTTAATGAGTTTTAAGTTCTTTATAGATAGAAATCTTTTGTTGGGTATGTTTTACAAGTATTTTTTTTCCAGTCTGTGGCTTGTCTTTGCATTCAAAAATTTCAAAGAGAAATTTTTGATTTTTATGCAACCTGACTTACTGTATAATTAGTGATGTGTCCTTTTGGAGAAATCTTTACCAAATCTGAGATCACTAAAATTTCCTACTTTCTTCTAGAAGATTAACAGTTTTAGCTCTGACATTAAATTTTAAAATCCTCAGTTCCCTCCTCTTTTGCTCCCTGCTACCAAATCCTAGCAATCCATTTTTGACATTTTCCAGAAATACTATTTGCCAAGTCATCCTATTCTACTTAGCTCTCCTCTTTACCACTCATTCTAAACTCCTCTGAGTCCCCTCTCCCTCTAATCAAGAATATCCTTAATTCTTTTTAAAAATTATTTTTATTGTGGTAAAAAAACAATGAAAAATTTATCTATTCTTCCTCAATTCTCTCTTTGGGCTAATAGAACAAATCTAAAATATATAGAGCTGCACTAATACAGCGGCCACTGACCTCACATGGCTCTTTAAAATATAAATTAAAATTAAATTAAAATGTTAGTTCCTCATTCATATAGCCATATTTGGTACTCAAGGCTACCTGGGTATTATACTGGACAACTCAGTTCCAGCATCCCAGAAAACTTTATTGGACAATGTTGCTATAGGTTAATAAGTTTCCATTATTTAAAATTTTTAGTCCTCACAAACACAGGGGTGGAATTTGCCTCAATATTAGAGATAAGAAAATTGAAGTTCTAGAAGAATAACATGCCTAAAGTAATCCTTAAAAGCTTGATATTGCTCTTTATTGTCAATTTACACAAAGTTGCTTGTATGCTGGCCACAGAACTTACTCAATCCCAATGCTGTATACTTCTCAATTTCCCTTTTGTCCTTTTCTTTTTACAAAACATCCTTCATTTCACCCTCTTACTTCAATATACACACTTTGTCTACAGCACTATGTGAAATGTGTGAACAGAAAGTTTCAGAACCCTGTTATTCCTGCATTTCTTTATCTGCTCCACCCTCTGCTTTTCTAGGCCAGCAGCACCCCCCCAGCATTTTACCCTCCCAAGAAGAGCAGGATCCCACCAGCCTGTTGAGCCGTCCCGTGGCTAGTCAGATTCACCCGGGAGCTTTGGGACCTCTAGATGTTCACACTTCTACTTGGTCCTATTACCGGGCCCTGGAGTCTGGAAATCAAATTTCCCTCCAGTGAGCTTGAGATGCAACCAGGTTGTATATGATTATATACATATATATATGTATATATATATGGGGAAACCTAGCTATCTCAGTCTAAAGAGGGAGAAGTCATTTTCCCTTGGTTTCTTCCAAGCTAGTTAGCAGGACAGAAAAGGAAACCAAACAAAAAGCACAGCAATAGACAAATTTTCTACACAGACTCTTTACACTTCATTCTTCCAAGATACACACAGAGCTCAACAGGATGAAGTTTATTTATTATATACACAGGTCATGTCTGACAACTGAGAAAATGCTATTTACACAAAACACCATAGATTAAAAATACATAGTATTTGTATTTTAATACAATAACAGGGTTCCAGGATACAAACAAGAAAGTCTGATAACAAGTTTTCATTATAAAGTTATTTGTTCTGCTACAAAGAACTACAGCGGAGGTAAACTTTGGCAGTTACTGAATTTCATATACTCGGTTTTACATCTGTAGAGGAAGAGACAACTTCTTCAGCACATGTACCACCAATTTCTGAGTCTTCTACTTCACTCAGAATCCTCAGCAGTTGCCTGTTCAGGATCAAATTCCTGACTATACGGTGATTCAAGGTTGTCCAGAGGTTCATGACTCAGCCTCTTTTAAAGAATAAACCAATAATTTAAGAACTTTGCAATCCAAGTCCATTATTACTATGCTGATATAAGGAACCCTCACTGTTGTAATAAGTTTCTTTTCATAATGTCTCTACTAAATTCACTTACAAGCAGGGATGTGTTATATCGAAGTGCTAACCATAGTAGATCCTATTTCTGCAAAGTCAGTGTTTACAAATTTGCTTATTTTTAAGTACTGAGATGCTTTCAGAATACAATTCAAACCAGTACTTCTCAAACTACAGTAAGGAACCAGGTTTCCTATCTGCTTTGGACCAATACTCCCTCGGCAGTTAAGAGAGCTACTACAGCGCTTCCAAATGAAAACCTTATTCTAAAATGTAAGGCAGAAATTCAGTACAAGAAAAGTTTTGATTTGAAAAACTTCCTTCCTAACCACAAGATGATTTTTTGCAGACATGAATAAATTTAAGACCTAGTTTTTAAGACTGGTAAAGTTAACAGTCATCAGGGTAATACTTATAAACACATTAGTTACCTCTAAATTTTAAAAAAAAGTCAGATAAGATGAACAAAGCTATTCAGTACACCAATTATTAATACCAGTTTTGTAAGTGCCCATCACGTCTCGTTGGCATTACAGCTAAAATTAAAACTGTGTATGTCTGCGTGTATATATGTGTGTATAACTGATTCACTCTGCTGTGTGCCTGAAACTAACACAACACTATAAACCAACCATACTCCAATAAAAATGAAAAAAAAAAAAAAAAGCCTGTCTGAAAATTTGACACCTGTGAAATATAATAAATTCCCTATATTTTTCAGATATAATTCCTTTTTATATTTCTACAAGAAAACAGGTGTTCTTTTGTTTCATAATAATAAACAACAGCATCTAACAGTTATTGGTTCTCACTGTATACAGGCAGTTCTCTCAATTTTCTCCCCATCATAACTCATTATCCTCACAGGAAGCCTAGAAAGTAGGCACTATTACTCCCATTTTATAGATGAGGAAAATGCAGCCCTGACAGGATGAGCAACCTGCTTAACTCTACCTTAATGGCGCGAGGCAGGGGCTAGGACTCAAACCGGGAGATCTGATCCTAGAACACTTTCTGCTCACGCTACCTGGACTTGATAGGAAAACAGACGGCTCTGAGTCAGGAGAAGGGTAAGACGCCTACCTGTATCATCTCTGCCATATACTGAACATGTTCTGCTACTTCTGCCAGTTCCTTATTCTCCTCCTTCAGGCGGGCAATTTCACTGTCCTTTTGTTCAATCTCCTTATGAAGCTATGTGACATAAATCAAAACAGTTCAGTATCTCACAGATTCGCAACGCTGTAAGCCAAGCTATATGGCTCCAAGCATACAAATGACAGACCCGTTTAGGGCAGAGTTCCCAACAAAGGTGCTGTCCTTGGCTCTCAACACAACAGGCTTCTTGTTGTGTAACAGTTCTGCCTAATTAGACTTTATTAGGCCAACATTACATCTGGTTTATATTGCTCTAGTAAAATACCTTAGACAGCAGAAGAAAAATGATCCCGGAATGTTTAAAAATGTCACAAATTATATCCAGTACATACTTTCTCATTTTCCTTAAGTGCCTCATAGAGAGCCTTCCTCCGTTTTTCCGCCACTTCTTTCCAATATTGAGGGGATGGATTTTCTAAAATAAATGAATGTTTTACAGTGTAACTTTGAAAATCACTACTGTTTATATATACTGCTGTAAAAACCCAGTAACGTTTGTCTATTAAAAAACAATTTAGTCTTACCCAGTACTTAGTAATACCATTTTTAAAAAACATTAAAGTTATAAAGCCAAATCAGTATTTTCTCTAATTTTTGCCAACGTTTTGAAGACTTTCAATCTTTCAAAACAATTCCAACACAAGTACAGTACACATGTAACTTGTACCTAGACTGTTAAAGGTTGTTGCTGCATTTGCTATGTGTCGTCATTTAACAGTGACATTTGTGAGAAGTCCAGATCAGTTATTTTTCCAGTGCCCTTAAATTTGGATTTGTCCATTTTCATTATTAGGTTCAAGCTATAGATGTTGGCAAGGACACTTGTAAACACCGTGTTTCCTTCCCAGTGTACCACTGAAGAAGAGCACACTCATCTGTCACAGTCCCGGATGGTATACTCAGTCGTTTAAGATGACTTCTCCCTTGTAAAGACACTCTTCCTTTAGTAACAAGTAAATGATCTATGGAGTAAAATTTTTAGTCTGTGGTGTTTATATCCAGTTCCCTAACAACCTTTCATCCAGTTTTAGCTCCACTAATATTTCTTAAATCTACTGTTTCTATGGTGGATGAAAAAGTAGTGATTTTCCATTTATGTAGTTCCTTCTATATTCAGTAATTGGTGTTATTCAGTCAAAGAACATCCCCGACCCCAATTCAGAAGAAAATTACCAGAAGGGACTCATGTATTCTTTTCTAATTCAGTGTATTATAATCCATTTTTGTCATCATTCATCTTGATGCTCAAACTTTCCTTAATTTAGCCAAGGGGATCCTTTAAAGCAGTCTCCTTATCCGTTTAACCTCTGCATCAGTTGTTGGTTTTCTAACACAAGAGATTTCTTGTGTTTTCTAACACAAGAGATTACAAGCTCACTCTATAGTGAGCTTGCCCCAGTCCTGGAAGCAGCCATTTCTCCAGGGAGCTTTAGTGGAA
Organism: Bos grunniens; assembly: GCF_055505025.1. Taxonomy (NCBI): domain Eukaryota; kingdom Metazoa; phylum Chordata; class Mammalia; order Artiodactyla; family Bovidae; genus Bos; species Bos grunniens. The sequence goes on from NC_141187.1 coordinate 34,584,382, forward strand.
AGTACTGTTTACAAACCAAGAACTGGATGTGATTGTGCTTCTTGTTATTTGGGTGCCATTGTTTCTGGGCTCTTTCACTGGCAGAGGTAGATTCTTTAAAAAAAAAAAATCAGTTCATACCAACACTCCCAATTCCAGTTCCACAACAGAGTTCTTCCTTTCCTTCCCCATTACATATTGTATCTCCCTTCACCATACCATGAACCCAACCATGTCAATATATTACCCATTTGCTCAATCCTAAAATATACTCAAATTTCCCCCATAACTGCTACTATAGCAATACCACTAACAACAAAAATTAAATTCAAGATGTCTTTGTAGTTCTTTTAGCCCTCACAATATATCCCACTGAGGGTGTATAGTCAAGAGTTCTGTGCTCAAGTTATATGGATTAATTTTTTTCTATGTGATTATGATAGCAATATGATATATAGCTGAGTTGTTTATTTCCATATTTAACTTTAGTTATTACTTCCTATCAATCTTCATTAATTTTAGCCAAATCAGATGAGTGTCACAAATCCTGTTGCTTATTTTACATTATTATTAGAACTTCTTATTTGTATGCAATCAACCTTTCTTAATTTTGCCTAAAAAACCCACCATCTACTTATTTTTTCCCCCACTGTCATGCAGGCAACTCAAAATGAGCCCAAATATCACTTTATTCTTGGGTAAAACCATTAACTTCTCCAGGTCTCAAATTTTTTCCTCAGTAATAATATCCAATGACTCATTATTAGAATAGAAGTAATCACCTTCCATAATACTTATACATCACTAGCTTCCTTTTCTGAATTCCACTGCCATTCCATTAAAACCAGGAATTCGCACAGGCACATGCTTCTCACTCATCTTCACTCCTCTTATTGTTCCTATTGTTCCCTTATAGCATTCTCCTGGTATCTTTTCTTCAAGCTCCTGTCCACAAGTTCATTCTCTAGACACTTTTCTTCTGAAGAGACTATTTCTAAGTCTTACATGTCCAATATCAAAGCTGCCATATTATTCACTATCCTTTCCTTTAATATTTCACGCATATATGGATCTTACCAAACCATAGGACCTGTCCAAATTTACATTTTATATATTTCCAACCATAAGAAACTTTAAATTATCAAAAACATTAAAGCAAAATATTTTAATAGATTAAAAAGCTGTAGGCAGAATTCATAACAACAAATAATATTTACCCTTATTATAATTTAAGTTTTTAAGATAAAAGCTGCATATATACATATTCTTTTGTACCTGTAATCATAAGATCAAATGCTTCTTGGCTGACTCCTCCAAGAGTTTTACTTTTACTACATTCTTGGTCAGTAACAGCTCCAGAGCTGGAAGTCTTAGATATTAACTGGGCATTCCAATGTTTCTGTTTGGACAAGCCTTTAACCAACTATAAAGAAAATATGTACATCAGTCATTTTGTTTAATGAACAAGAAAGCTGAATAGCTTTGTCTCTTTTGAATTAAAACTAAAGCATTCATATCTCTTTTTGATATCTTTGGCTCTTTTAAAAAATTATAAATTCAAAACTCTACAAAAATGTATAATCATATTTTAGGAATTTTATTTACAGCAATTGTTTTAGATTAGACTTGGGTCTAAGGCTTAGCTGAATTCATTTTCATTACTTAAATAATTCAGTAACATGGGAAGGCACGATTTTCAACCCATAAAAGTCTAGAAACCCTCATCCATGATTTCATTATTTATATACACGGGTAAATGATTGAATCCAACATTTTATTCTTAAAAAAAAAAAAGAAAGAAATCAAACATTATGCCTATAGGTTAACTCATCATTTATTATCCCAGTTCTACTACAGATATTCATACCAACTTTCAACTTCCTTAACTGAAATTAAAACAAAAACCACTTCTGTGGGGAATATACAATGGTTATCCCTATATTATTTCCCAATTTCAATGATTTAGGTATTTCTGACCAAGTAAGTCTTTGAAATGTTTTTAATGTAAGTGCAGTATCATCTGTACCCCATTCTAGCTCAACAATACACACCTCATTTTCTCTTCCAACTAGAGATCCAGCCGTAGAAGGCTGAATCATCTTCAGAGTTCTTCTTGGAACAGGACTACTCTGAAAGTCAACATAACAAATTATCTGGTTACTAAGTTACTATATGGACTGTTACTATCTTAATCCTACTATAATTTACAAAAAACAAAACAACCCAAAGGACACTAATGTTTGATATGGTATATAATTTTATAAAATTACACATGGTGTGATCAACTAGCAAACTTATTATTTCCCTAAAATTCTAATAAAGTTTGAAGAAATGCTAAAAATAAATCATATTACTCAAACTTGACACAAACAAGTCATTCTTCTCCCATTTCAATATATGTTCTTGCTACAGTCATTTGTTTAGTTCAAACAAAAATACAACATTTTTAAGTTCTAATTCTTCATATATGATGAAATTCCAGAATACCAGAAATATCTGTATTCCGTCTTATAAAAAAAGATCTTCCACACAGCAACTAGAAATGTACCAAATATCATTACAATTACGGCAGAAACCCACAAAAGGGGTAAATTGGAAGAAAGGGTTAATTATTTACATTGCAAAATATTTCTCTCCCCTAATCAAAAGGATTCCTCTCAGGCTTTCTTTAAATTGTGAATATCCCCTAACGTATTTATAATGAATTCACCAGAAGAATGTAACGTTAATAACATTACACATGTAAGAAGACCTGCTTCTCCCCCTCAACCTTTACCTGAGTGCAGAAGCAGTTTGCTTCAAGACCATTCATTAGCAGACAGCAAAAATGTCAGTGTTTGAGGCATACTAGAATTCCAAAATGCCCAAGCTACTGTTTCGGGAAAAAAATTGCCTTCCTTGTAATATGTAAATACCTTCCTGTATATTTCCTGATCTAAAAGATCTCTCTACTATATTTGCAAAAAATCATTAGTTATACTGCCACCATGGGATAGCAAACAATAGCGAATACTCAAACAAAGTTAGTAAGAACATGACACCAAAGCAGCGTGAGAAAGCTACTGATTCCACACTGCACTTCACAAGACCAGAGCTCACCTTTCCCACGGTCAAGTTTCTACTGCTGATTATTATCTCACTATTGAACTGAAGAACAAACGCTGGCTACTGTGAGAACAAATATTACACCAACATTTCAGATACAATTTAGATTAGTCAACAGTCTCCAGACAAACAGAAGAAAATGCAACTTTGAAACCTTTTAATAATAGGAGATGTTAATTTATTTAAACGCTTGCTACTAAGATAAATGACTGAAATACTAAATGACCATTTCCAAGATTTAACTTTCACAACTGCAAGCTTTATAGCATCCAGCCACCCAAATGTAATATTGCTATTATCATTTTATTCATACAGATCTTGCATTAGAATAAGCTCTTTACAGCCAGAAAGGTTCTCATATATTAATGAGTCTTAATTTTTTTAGAAACCAATTTTATATTTTGCAAACCCCCTCAGAAAACAGTAACAACAAAACAAGCACACACATGGCATTTTGTGTATGACTGGCAAGGAGTCCACGAACTCCTAAAATACACTCTTACGGACTAGCTTCAGTCCAACTCGCTCATTTTACAGATGAGTGTCACCCTGCTTATTTAACTTATATGCAGAGTACATCATGAGAAATGCTGGGCTGGAAGAAGCACAAGCTGGAATCAAGATTGCCGGGAGAAATATCAATAGCCTCAGATATGCAGATGACACCACCGTCATGGCAGAAAGTGAAGAGGAACTCACAAGCCTCTTGATGAAAGTGAAAGAGAGTGAAAAAGTTGGCTTAAAGCTCAACATTCAGAAAACTAAGATCATGGCATCTGGTCCCATCACTTCATGGGAAATAGATGGGGAAACAGTGTCAGACTTTATTTTTCTGGGCTCCAAAATCACTGCAGATGGTGACTGCACACATGAAATTAAAAGACGCTTACTCCTTGGAAGGAAAGTTATGACCAACCTAGATAGCATACTGAAAAGCAGAGACATTACTTTGCCAACAAAGGTCTGTCTAGTCAAGGCTATGGTTCTTCCAGTGGTCATGTATGGGTGTGAGAGTTGGACTGTGAAGAAAGCTGAGTGCTGAAGAATTGATGCTTTTGAACTGTGGTGTTGGAGAAGACTCGTGAGAGTCCCTTGGACTGCAAGGAGATCCAACCAGTCCATTCTGAAGATCAGCCCTGGGATTTCTTTGGAAGGAATGATGCTAAAGCTGAAACTCCAGTACTTTGGCCACCTCATGTGAAGAGTTGACTCATTGGAAAAGACTCTGATGCTGGGAGGGATTGGGGGCAGGAGGAGAAGGGGACGACAGAGGATGAGATGGCTGGATGGCATCACTGACTCAATGGACGTGAGTTTGAATGAACTCCGGGAGTTAGTGATGGACAGGGAGGCCTGGCGTGCTGCGATTCACGGGGTCACAAAGAGTCAGACACAACTGAGCGACTGAACTGAACTGAAACTGAGGCGGAGATGCTAAATAACTCACCCAACATCACAGTTTTGGAGGCAGAACCAAGCAGAACCCAGGTCCTTTTATATCCCAGATAGTTGTACTATAGCTACTAAATATTCGACTTCTCTTTTAATGTTAGACTCTGCTGGAATTATATAAATTATTTGTCTGGGATTTGATTCAAAATAATTCAGTGGAAGAAAGAGGGAGTGAATAGAGATGGAGATGAAATAAGACTTGCCATATACTGATAGTCCATGGGGTCTTAAAGAGTCGGACATGACTGAGCAACTGAACTGAACTGATATACTGATAACTGCTGAAAATGGGGGAAGTAAACTGAGATTAAATTGCTATTTTTTAATATTTTCCTAATAAAAAGCTTAAAAAAAACACACACATACAAAGCACAATTGGAAGATGTTATTACCCGTTATGGAAGATGATGGAATCAAATTCACATATTATCAGTACAAACTATTATTCAAGAAAAATAATTTAAGGAAGATACTAAGGCAAGTTAATAATGCAAAATGTCTCTGTGATCAAAGATCTAATCTGAATATATACACAAAGGATTTTAATAAAATCATCTCATGAAAAGTAAGAGTAAAAACAAAGGAATAAAAAGTCTTGTATATAGAAAACACTAAGGAATTTACTAATACAACTAATAAACAAGTTCAGCAAGGTTGAAAGAAACAAGATCAAGATACAAAAGTCAACTGCATTTCTATATAGCAGCAATGACCACACCAAAAATTTAATTAAGGAAATGATTCCAGCTACAATAGTATTAAAAAGAACAAAATACTTAGAGCTAACCAAATGGAAAAACATTCTATGTACATGGACCACAAAACTTAATATTCAACCATAATTCATTTTTAAACAGTCCTCTTGCCCTCAGACTCAAAATTTAGTTAAGTCAAGGTTCATAGAAATTATAGCCAAGTTAAATTTGACAAAATTATGTCAAAAAACATCTACCTACCTGCTTTCTACAACAGGAGAAAGTGATTGCATCACATACCTTTACATTCTCTTGGAGTCCTTCTTGTTTCTGCTTCATGCTGTGACTCATTACACACCTGACGAAGAACAGAAGACTAGCAATTCAAAAACAGAATAATCTGCATCAGAAAGTGAAATTCAGTTTTTTGTTCAAAGTACAATCATAAAAATTAAAATTAAAAAATCATAACGATAAAAAAGATGGAATCTCTTCTCACTGTACCCAAACTCAGCCCTGTCAGTGACAAGTGACTAAAGCTAACGACTGTTAATATCTCTACTTTATACATACACACACACAATAATTCTGACTGGTAAAATTTTGTTATATATGAGAAAATATGTATCCTAAGCAAATTTACAAAACATGATGGTGTTCTGGATTAAATGCAGGGCTCCCAAAGATCTGAAAAATGGTCAGTGGGAAAAGTTAAACACAGACATTCGGGTATGATCAGGTCAAGAACAGCATCCTAACTTTGCTGTTTCAAAGGCAGATTTAAGCTATAATAAACTTGGCTCTGGTAACCAGCAATAACTTAATGCTGACTTAGTATCTAACCAAATAAGATTATGCATTTCCATGTTTAGCCACCATTAACTGAGGTACTGATGGATGCAAAGAAAAGGGAGGAGACAAAGGGCTCTGCAATCTTATTAACCAGAACACTGGGCTCCACTCACTCCAAACCCAAATGTGAACTCCTCAGCTATGGCTCTTCTCTCATCTGTCTCTCACACAGATCTCACGGATTTCCGTAGCCATGCCTTCCTTTACTCAGTGCAGTGACTGCTAAACTTGACTGTGACCCATCCCATGTGAATGCATTTTACACTGTGCACCAGCACACACAAATGCAATCAAAAAAGCCCAGCAAAGAAAGTCTAATGCTGTGACGCATCCTATTTTCTAGTCAGTTTAATGTTTAGCAAATGCTGGTCGGGCTGATCCAGGGCAGTGGTGTTGTCGCAGCCTGGGATTCCAAAATCACTTAGTGGGTGTTTAAAACATCAAAGTGTATGGCATAGGAGGAATAAATACTGCTTCCTGAAGGTTCTAATTTAGCTGAGGAATGCGTCCTAAATTGCGATGTAAAAAATGTGATTTAGTACACGTCATGATTTAAAGAGTTGAAAGCCACGGGTCAAACCTAACTCTTCACTTGCTCATTAACACTCCCGCAGACATCCTTATTTTTATTATCTAGTTTTATTTTAGATTGAAAACCCTGGCATAGGACTGAGTCCAAGTAAATACTGATAAACTGATGAAACCAAGTGTCACCACGTTCATTTTTTCTTTAAATGAGCAGACGCAGGATTCAGGGATCTTCTCCCATGACCCCAGTTAGCGGACCATCACGGAGGCTCAGTAGTAAAGAAACAGTCTGTCAATGCAGGAGACGCGGGTTCAATCCCTGGGTTGGGGAAGATCCCCTTGGAGAAGGAAATGGCAACGCACTCCAGTATTCTTGCCTGGGAGATCCCATGGACAGAGGAGCCTGGCAGGCTACAGTCACGCAGTCGGACGTGACTTAGCGACTAGACAACAACAATGGATTTCCACCAGTTCAAGAGGACGGATGATGTTCCTCTTGACCAGGTACACCCACACTGATGCCCTCACACCAACCAGCTGCACAGAAACCGCCCGCGACCCCGCCAGTTTGTCCTCGGGACACTGACCCAGAAGCCAAAGAGGAGGCAGAAGGTTCAGCGCGCCGGGGCCCTCCAACCCATGGGCGTGCCTGGGGATGGCGCCCGCCAGCCAATAGCGAGCGCGGACGGGAAAGCGCGCCAAAACCGACCTAACTAATGGGACGGGGTCCAGTCTCACCTCCTCCCCCGTCCCGCGACCGTTTAATTGCCTCTTCACCCCGACCCCGACAGTGGCCAGGCAGTCATCAGAGGAGTACGTGAGTTCTGGCCGGCGGCAGCCCAAAAGAGGCCTCATCTAGCAACCCCTGCGGACCCCCTCCAGCCACCCTCTCACACTTACCGGATGGAAGCGTGCAGTCCTCGTATCGAACTCAGGAAGTTGTGACCGCTGCTCCTCGCGCGGGGTTCACAGCCAACCCACGTTTGGGTCAGCAGCTGCTAGAGTGTGGGCGCGCGCTGCTGTGAAAACACTGAAACTCTTCCCGCCGGCCCTGGACGATCACGTAACCACCTGACGCTAGACGTAGGGCGGAGCTATCGGAATCCGACGAATCGCCTCTCGCCCCCGCCCGTTTCGGCTCCGCCCCCTCTTGCGCCTGCGTGGTGGGCAGGGTGTGTATTTGGGCCCCGATGGGTTCTAGGTCCCAGTTCTGTCCTGCTGTCCTAACTTCCGTTCAAAGTGAATGTTTTTTTGTTTTTGTTTTTTTTTGCCCCCACTGGATGTAAACACCGAGAGAACAAAGTATTGTATGTATAGTACATCTTATTTTTCTGAAAATCCTTGTTCCAGGGCCCCCTTATTGTATTAAGAGCTTTTATATTTTGGCTTATTTACGTTGACTAAATTGTGGTTCACTTGTGGCTCAGTTGGTAAAGAATCCGCCCTCAATGCGGGAGAACTGAGTTCGATCCCTGGGTTGGGAAGATCCCCTGTAGAATGGAAAGGCTACCCACTCCAGTATTCTGGCCTAGAGAATCTCATGGACTATATAGTCCGTGGGGTCACAAAGAGTCGGACAAGAGTGAGCCACTTTCACTTCACTTCGGTAGTTCTAGAAGGCCTAATCCTGCCTCAAGCCCATTGATTGAGCGCCTGGAGCTACCAGTACTGTTCTAGGCGCTGGAATACAGCTGCCATTGCAGTTCGAAGGAGCAGGAAAACTTTGTTTTTGTTGTTTAGTTGCTCAGTTGTCTGAATCTTTACAACCCCATGGACTGTAGGCCCCCATGCTCCTCTGTCCTTGAGTTTTTGCAGGCAAGAATACTAGAGTGGGTTGCCATTTCCTCCTCCAGGGGATCTTCCCGACCCAGGAATCGAACTCCAGTCTCCTGCGTTGTAGGCGGTTTCTTTACCCCTGAGCCAGCGCGAAGCTGGAATATTAATTACTTCTAGCTTTTTATATTATTATTATTGGTTTTAGTCATTTTACAAATTTCTCAACTTTGTTTGTGAGCATAGTACACTTCGGATAACCAGAGTCATGTTAAATCTTTTGTTTATACCTACCATAGCTATCAATGTTAATACAAGTCTGTTTCCCCGTTTGTTAACTTTTCATGGAATTATTCTCAGAAGGAAGGAAATAGCTGGTAACTACGCACAGCACCACCTTTCTGAAAGTAGTGCTTTCTCAACTGCAGACACCCTGCAGACACTGCGCCCATCTCCTGCCACCTGTCGCATTGTATTTCTTTTTGACAGAGCTCAAAATGTGCAAAGCGTCATCATATGATTCTAGTTGTCTTTGGGGTGAAATGTAACATAAAATCTAAATTCTAAAGAAACAATCCATTCATTGGAAAACTATCAATAGATGACTGAGTTTCCACAGTAAGAATTCTGATGACCACTGTGTAATTTGACTTTGAAACACCAGTTAGTCAAAACAGTAAATCTGACTTCTAATTTCTTCATTCAGCCACGATTAAAATGGCATCACTGATGAAAAGAACCCAAATAATAAGTATACATTTTAAAATATGTAAAAAATTATATTCAGGTAGTCTGTAACATGTATAAAGCAAAATACATAATGTTACTTCTTTCCAGAACTAAAAAGCTGGGAAAGAAAAATGTCTTCCATATGAAAATGATGAGAGGTAGAATTTAGAGGTTACCATAGTTGAAAATCTACAGAAGCATTAAAAGAATTGATTTCCCAAGCATCTTATGAAGCCCACCTCCCCAAATGTTATCTGTAGTTGCTAAGAGGATTGGTTAGTTTGGGGATGGTGTGAAGAAACTTTTACTTTATACATTTTAATGTTGCTTGACTTTTTGTGAATTCAAAGGAGATGATGCATCCTTTAGCAAAAATTGTGAAGCCCCCAGAGTCTGAAAAAACTGTATCACCAGCTTAGGTTAGATCCCTCCTGCTTTGCCTACTAAATGATCAACTAATTAATGTGACAGATTAATTCAGATCTCTACCAGTGCTATTCAGTTGGGTGGCCACTAGCCACGTGATGGCTGTTGAACACCTGAAATGTACAATAATGTAAAACACATACCAGATTTCAAAGATTTAATGTGAAAAGAATGTAAAATACTTCCATAATTTTTTGTATTGGAATAATATTGAATAATAATATTGAAATAATACTTTGGATATATGGGGTTGAGTACAAATATTGTTAAAAAATAATTTCACTTTTTGTTTTTTTAATATGGCTACCAGAAAAATTGTAATTACATAAGTGGTTCACATTTTGTTTCCATGGGATCTGACTGCTCTACACTATCATAATGTACATGATCCTACTAAATCCTCTTAGTTGCCTGGTAAGGCAGTTTTTTCTACTTCCTTTTTTACAAAACTGAGAAGCTAAATCACAAGTCCAAGATCTCACACAACTAAGCTGTGGTAGGTTGAGACCTCAGATCTTCAGACTCTTAAGTCCACACCTGGAAAGAAAGAGGTTCTAAAAATACTCCTTTCTCAAGAGACAGAGGATCCTCGAGAGTACTGGGGAATGTCTCCAAAACTTATGGTTTCACATTGTTTTTGAAAAACCATTTATAAGAAAATAATTTTGAAGGTATTTGGAAAAAACTTATAAGTAGTTAATCATTTAATTAGAATTTTTCTCTCGGCATCCAAATATACTATCTTATCTGTAGTAAGAAACCATGGGATTGATTGACTCAGATATAATTCTTTACAGTTGTACCACTGTACAACTTTTGAAAAATTGTGGGTATTTTTATATAATCTTTCTATTAGCCACTTGTAGCTTAGCACAGATCCCACTGCCAGGCGTTGTAGTTCTGTATCGTCTTATCTGGCCCAATAACATTCATAATCAGGTTGTGAAAGAGAAAAGAGGAAAGAAACACTATTGTATGATAATAAATAAAGCAAAATCATTTACTGTGATATAAAGAATGATGCTAAATTAAAATGTTAGTGTAAGGCAGGAACTCCCCGGTGATTCAGTGGAAAGGACTCCACACTTCGACTGTCAAGGGCCTGGGTTTGATCCCTGGTCAGGGAACAAAGATCCCACAAGGCGTACAGTATAACTAAAAAGAATTTTTAATAAATTAAAAAATAAATAAAAAGGAATTTTAAAATGTTAATGAAATGCAGTAGAACCAATTAAGATGATGTGTACCTTTTAAAAATGTGTTATTATTTATTAAGGCTAAACTAAATTACCAAAGTTTTTAGCTAGAATGCAGAAATTGCCTATTACATGATAATCTCTATCTTTCTGAAAACTGTATAGAGGAACGAATAATAATTCTTTACACCCTGACTCGAAAAGCTCATTTGAGCTTTTAGTAATATCATTTGTAGAGCATCCATTATACCCAGCTCCCCAGCTCTAAATTGTATTCAAATAGTTTAACTTAGGTTTTAAGTTACCTGTGATATACACAGGTTAAAAAAAAAAAAACATGAGAGTAGGAAAAAGGTTCAAATTCAATGTAACAGAATTAAGATCTTTATTTTTAAGATAACATTTTAATAATAGATAATATGAGATGCATAGTAATTGATTAATCAACCTTAAAAGATAGTAAACAGGTGATTATAAAGCACCAAGGAAATGAAAAAACTCACAACGAAGGCAATCCATGATGAACATAAACCTTTTTCCTAAGCCATTATAATTTCTCTTTTCATTGTATATTTCATTCTCACTTTAAAAGGTTGTTTTCATTTTCAAGTATCAGAACAGTGAATACTGATCCTGAGAAATTCCCTAGTTATGGAAGACATATTTTGGTCTGCTTGTTGTTATTTGCATAAAGAAATCGTTGAATCTTCTTGATGTCCCATGAGTGTTGTTATTTCAAAACAAATGCATTCTAGGCAGAAACTTTTTTCTTAATCTCTCTTTCATTTTATATTTATTTATATTTTATTTCTTAAACCCAAACCATTTCTGAAGGAATTGGGCATGGAGAAATATTTCACAAAATTCATAGCAGTAATTTTACAGAAGTTAGTTGTTGAATAAATTTGTATGATGAAAATGAATTGTTGGCTACATACGGAAAGATGGATTTTTTTTTTAGGGTTCACCAGAGGAATAGAACCAACAGGGTATATATATATATATATATATATATATATATATATATATATATGGAAAAAAAGGAATTGACTCACGTGATTATGGAAGCTGGCTAGTCTAAAATCTGCAGAATCAGTGTCTCATTTTGAATCCAAAGACCTGAAACTGCTGTAAAACGAGGAATCAGTTCAAAGGCTCCCAGGCAGGAGAGTGCTCCCCTGAAGGGGGAGAAGGTAGCTCCCCTGAAGGTAGCAAGGCCTTCATTTGATGAGTGAGGCCCACCGTCATTATGGAGGGCAGTTTGCTTTGTACTCAGTTTACTGATTTAAATGTTAATCTCATACAAGCACCCTCACAGAAACACTCAGAATAATACTTATTCAAATATCTGGGTACCCTGTGGCAGAGTCAAGTTGATCCATAAAATTAGCCATTACAACAGGATAGAAAGCCCTGCCTGGACCTTGACTGAGGTTTATTTGGGTTCCCTTAGAATGAGAAGGCCTAGGAGTACGCTACAGTCCACACTCAGCTGATGAGTTAGTAGGAACATCTTATATGAAGGAGAGAGCAAATCATGTCTTATGTCTTGTTATTGTAAATGAACCAAAACTTGTTGAGCTTTATGTGTGCATGCCTGCTCAGTCACACCCAACGCTGTGACCCCATGAACTGTAGCCCACCAGGCTCCTCTGTCCGTGGGATTTTCCAGGCAAGAATACTGGAGTGGATTGCCATGTGCTCCTCCAGGGGATCTTCCTAACCCAAGGATTGAATCCTCACCTTCTGCATCACAGGTGGATTCTTTACTGCTGAGCCAGCCGTGACTGAAGCTCTGTTTTCTAACAGCAATCTTTCGTTTCTTCTGAGGGCCATGAGGGAAGGATCTGCTCCAGGCCTCTCTCTGTTTATGGATGGCTGACTTCTCCCTGTGCCTCTTCCCGTGATCTTCCTGCTATCTGTGTCTCTGTCCAAATTTCCCCTTTTTGCAAGGACATAAGTCATATGGAATTAGAGTCTGCTATAGACTGAATGTTTGTGTCTCTCCAAGATTTATATATTGAAACCTAATTCTCAATGTGATAAGGTTTGGAGGTGGAGGATTTAGCCAGTAATTAGATTGTACAGGTAGAGTGCCTGTAAATGGAATTGGTGCCCTTATAAAAAGAGATCCCAGAGAACTCCCTCACTCCTTCCACCGTGTAAGGCAACAATGACAAGATGGCCATCTATAAACTGAAAAACAGGTCCTCACCCAACAGAATCTGCTGGCATCTTGATCTTGGACTTACCAGAACAATTCTATTCTACTTTTGAGGGGAGATTGTGCCAATTAGTGTAGATTTCAGTTTAGTGAATTATTCTTAGATTGCACACAACAGACACTAATTGGTTAACTTCAGGGGGAAGGAAAGGGAAAGTACGTGGAAATGAGAAGGGACAAAACCTTGGGGATGACTCTGGGGGTGTCAACAGCAAGAGTCCTTAGACTGTGTCTCCAGGATCTTTGGAGCAGTGCAGCTCCAATGACAGTCCAGTGACATTCTGTGTCGCTATGGTCCATCCTTTCAATTCCCGAGTATAAGAATCTGACAGACTCTGGGTCAGATGATCCAGTAAGCTCTAAGCTGATACGTACATGGGGGACGTGGTGTGACACATTGTCCCACAGACATGTCATTTCCCCTCACCCTCACCCTAGGGAGAGTGAGTGGATGGCTGCTACTTTAGGAGGTCTCCTCCAGGTATTAAAACATACAAGATCACTAATCAGCACACTTGGAGGGTGGAGGTAAAATCTAAGAAAAACTTGGAATGGATCTTTGCATTTGAGCCAGGAAAAGATGCTTTAGTTATTGAACTCTAAACCTGTTGGGTGTTACTTCTATTCTGCACAGTAGACAAAAACAGGGATATTTCTCAGAAAAATGAAATTTGGTGACCAGTGAGTCTGAGTATTGAAAGTGAAAAATGCAAGGATGTAATTCAAGTAATCAAAACTGTTGAGGCTAAGGAAACTTTGAGGGTCAAGGATATACTCTGTATCTTAATGTGGTGGTTTCAAGACTGTATGCTGCTGCTGCTAAGTCGCTTCAGCCGTGTCCGACTCTGTGCGACCCCAGAGATAGCAGCCCACCAGGCTCCCCCATCCCTGGGATTCTCCAGGCAAAAACACTGGCGTGGGTTGCCATTTCCTTCTCCAATGCATGAAAATGAAAAGTGAAAGTGAAGGCGCTCAGTCGTGTCCAACTCCTAGCGACCCCATGGACTGCAGCCTACCAGCTACCAAAATTCATTAAACTGTATACTTAACATAGATGAATTTTATTGTGTGTAAATAATATAACTCTAGTAAATAAAACAGGCCACCTTCTTCATCACCTCCGCACTCTGTCTCAGTGTTTTCACAGAGTGAGTTTTTGATTGTTGAAGATAGTTCCTTATATTTATATGCTCTGTGGTATATAAGGGACTTCCTTGGTGGCTCAGATGGTTAAGAATCTGCCTGCAGTGCAGGAGACTTGGGTTCGATCCCTGGGTCAGGAAGATACCCTGGTGTATAAAGCAACTTCAGGTATATAATTTCATTTGGATGTCACATGACTCAAGCCAGATACATATTGTTACTCCCTAATTTTCAAGTGGAAAAATTGAGCCTCAGAGAACTTAAGTTACTTGCTGTTGGTGAATGATATAAGCTTGTATTTTCTGATTTTATTAAAGGAGAAAGAATGAAAATAAATAAGTAAAACGGGCCTGGATGCTGAAGGAAAACACAGATTGAACCCTTCACTTGTGGGAGGCTAGAGCCGCCTTATCTGCCACGAAGTGACTGTGCTTCAGCAAATAACAAATCAGAAACAGAACTTGGGCTCAGGAAAAACCTCAAGTGGCCTGAGAAAAGTCAACAAACTTATCATAGGAGAGCCTGAAACTAAGGACAGGCATCCTTAAAGCCAAATAATTTTTAATCCTATCCTAACATTTGTGTCTTTGAAACATTCCTTTTTTAAAAGATATTTATTTATGTGGCTGCACGAGGTCTCAGCTGCTGCATGTGGCAACTTCCATCTTCCTTGCAGCACACGGGATCTTTAATTGTGCCATGTGAACTCTTGGTTGCAGCGTGGAGGATCTAGTTACCCAACCAGAGACTGAACCCAGGTCCCCTGCGTTGGGAGCACTGAGTCTTAGCCGCTATACCACCAGGTAAGTCCCAAAACATTTTACATGTGCCATTTCACTTTCATCAGCACAAAAACCTGCGAAGTGAATGCAATTATTTTTTTCTATATGCCACAGACGAACTGTGAAGAGGAGGGCTGGTGTCCGAATGTGTGTCAGGTATCGATTTATTTCCTCTCGGCCCCATATTCACTGTCAAGCTCCAGAGGGAAGATTTTCCCACAAGTTCCGCCAGTACAGCATTACAGTGACTACTGTCACTTCCCTCCTCTCCAGTGAGGTCTGGATCTCAGAGAGGAGGAAATTCCTTAGACGCTCCATTTCAGCACCCAAGGAAGCGAAGACAGCTCTCAAGAGTACACTATAAGAAGCAGCCACTGTTCCTCCAGCTAAAACAAACAGCATACAAGGCAGACCCCACCGCCCAGCTGAGATCTAGACCTTGTTGGAGCAGGCATGCCAGTGACAGGGATGTCCCTGGGGTGCTGTACCCAGGGAACGTGCTGGAAACCTTCCCTCCGGTACTTCCCTGAAATCCGTTCTCTAGGGTGCCAGAGAAAGCTGTTCCCTGGGAGGTATCTCCCCAGAGACCAGAGGGGAATTCTACAATTATATTGCCCGAGGCAAGGGGGCAGTGAGGAGTGATGTCAGGAAAGCTGCTGGCAACCCACTGCCTCTGCAGACTCACATCACCAGCACCATTGTGTAGGAAACAGGAAACTTGGAAGCAGCTCACCCAGCAAAGTCTCCTACACATGAACCTGCAGGATAGCGGTTGTTCTAACTGTTGCCACTCCAGTGACTTTGGGGTGTCTTGATGCCTGCATACCTGTATATCCACACAGAAGACCCTTAATCTCCTTCAGAACTTGCTTCTGACTAAATCCTTACCTCTAACGAGTAGGATGAACACCTTGTTTTGAATCAGATGGTCTTTTCTATCTCTCTTGGGTAGAGTTTATTATTTTGTCCCCAAGAGACTAGATACAACTTGTTCAGAGGCTGTTGAGAAATTGGAAGCCCTTCATCTTAAGTCTCAGGTTATCTCACTGAGGCACTGGGCTGTGGGCAGGGAAATTACATGGGACTCTCGAGGCTTCGATAAGTGCCCAGAAGGGCCATCATCCCAGGTGAAGCTGCCATCTGAGAAAACTGCTGATGAACTCTAAAGACTCTGCTCTTAAATCTGCTAATATGAGAATGTCAAGAGTTCAGAACTTATTTTCTCGATCAACAGGGTTCTATTTAGAAACAAAGACTCACTGACTTCTTCCTGGAAATTTCTTTAAAGATAATGCACCACCTATTGTTACCCCCAAATTGAATGTGAAGTGGAAATCTACTGCCAGTTTAAGGAAATCCTGGGGATAGAAATATGAGAAACACCATAAGGATGCCATCAGCAAAATCCAAAGTATAGGAAATGCTACAGGACAAATAACCTGGTTTCTTCAACAACTAAGTGGGAAGATGAGAAGAAAAAAAAAAAAAAAGCAAAAGAATGGATTTGTAGAGTACAAAGAAACATAATAATAAAGGCAATATATGGATCTTGTGTGAACTAATGAAATATAAAAAAAAAATAAGGGAAATCTGAATGCCAACTGAACATTTTATGATGTTTAGGTATTAGGTATAATAATAATACTGTGGGGTTTTTTTTCTTTTAAACTTTTTATTTTGTATCGGGGTATAGTCGATTAACAATGTTGTGATAGTTTCAGATGAAAGGCGAAGGGATTCAGCCATACATATATACATTGATCCATTCTCCTGCAAACTCCTCTCCCATCCAAGCTGCCACATAACATTGAGCAGAGTACCATGTGCTACACAATAGGTCCTTGTTGGTTATCCATTTTAAATACCTGTGGGTTGTTTTTTTTTTCAGCTGCACTGCATGGCATCTTAGTTCCCCAACCATGGATTGAACCTGTGACCCTTGCAGTGGAAGCTTGGATTCTTAGCCACTGGACCTCCACCCAAGTCCCAGGATTGTGATTTTTACTGTAATGGCTTTATTTATATGCTATTTATAGATATTTATGGATATTTTCTTTGGAATAATCATTGTGGGAAGGAAGAGTAAAGGTACAAATCAGGCTTTCTCAACATGGGCACTATTGACATTTTGACTCGGATAACTGTTGTGACAGGCTCCCCTCTGCATTGTTTGCTGTTTAACAGCATCCCTGGCCTCTACCCTCTAGCTGCCAGGAGCACTCCACAGTTATGATGATCAAAAATGTCAACATTGCCAAATATCCTCTGTGGGACAAAATACCCCCAGTTGAAAGTCTTTGGTGTAAGACAAGATTGGCCTACAAATGTGTAACTGTTAACATCAGTGTATATGAATACATGAGGGCTCGTTATTCTGTTTCCTCTACTCTTACATACATTTGAAACTTTTAATAATGATTTAAAATATTAAAATATTAATATTAAAAATATTTTTAAAATATTTATATAGATATACTTCAAGGTGTTTGACTATAAAAACCTTGGCAACCCAGATATTTGCACCAATTAATTTTTGGAGACAAAAGACAAATTACAAGCTGAGAGAAAATATATGTAATGTATTTCACAGATAAAGGGCTAATTTCTCTAACTTATAGAGTTCTAAAACATTGTGAGAGAAAAAAGCCACCAACTCAACAGGAAAAAAATGGACAAAAGACAGAAGGAGTCAATACCCAAAAAAAGATTATACAAATGGTGCTCGAATATGTGAAACAAAACTCTACTCAAAGTAAGAGCTATGCAAATTCAAATCCTGAGAAACTATTTCTCACCTATCAGATTAGCAAATATTCCAAAGCTTGGCGAAAGTCCTTGTGGTAGGCAGAATTGTAAAATGCCTCCATGTATGATGTTTGATCTCTATAGAGTTATCCCTTGAATAGGTTATATTATATACCAAAGGCAACCGGATTTTATGAATATATTTAAGGTTCCAAATAAGTTGTCTTTAAATTAATCAAAAGGGGAGTGATCCTGGTAACCTTGACTTAACCAGGAGGATGCCCTTCAGCCAAGGCTCAGACTTTTCTTGAGGGTGGAGACAATCTCTTGCTGTCCTTTAAGAAGCAAGCCACCACGAATGTTACAATCCCAAAGTAAATTCTGCCAACAACCTGAATGAGCTTGGAGGCAGATTCTTGCTCATCTCAGTTTCAGAATGTTAGCACCTTCTGCACAGTAATTTACCAAACAGTATTCAGGGCTTCCCTGGTGACTCAGATGGTTAAGAATCCACCTGCAATGAGGGAGACCTGGGTTCCATCCCTGGGTTGGGAAGATCTCATGGCAACCCACTGCAGTATTCTTGCCTGGAGAATCCCCATGGACAGAGGAGCCTGGCGGGCTACAGTCCTTGGGGTCACAAACAGTTGGACATGACTGAATGACTGTGCACGGCACAGCATATTCATGGCATATACCATCTTCCCAGGAGGCTCCATGGTACAGAATCTGCCTGCAATGCAGGAGATGCGAGTTTGATGCCTGGGTCAGAAATATCCCCTGGAAGAGGAAATACAACCCACTCCAGTATCCAGTATTCTTGCCTGGAAAATTCCATGGACAGAGGATCCTGTCAGGCTACAGTTCAAGGGGTTGCAAAAGAGTCAGAACCAACTTAGCAACTGCTGCTGCTGCTGCTGCTGCTGCTAAGTTGCTTCAGTCGTGTCCGACTCTGTGTGACCCCATAGACGGCAGGCCACCAGGCTCCCCCGTCCCTGGGATTCTCCAGACAAGCAACTAAGCAACCACAATTCATAGCATATAGTTTCAGGAAGAATTTTTTTACTACCCACTAGATGGCAATGTTCCCTAGCCTAATTGAAAGCAGAACTTGGAAAGACTCCTTCATCTAACAATCTATATATGCTACATTGATTTTCTCACCTATTGAGCAAACTAGATTTTCATTCATGTCTATGCAAAATAATGTCCTTCAGAACTTTAATAACAAAAAATAGATCCTGTTTTCCCACACATGGGCTATATTAAAGTCAGAATCACTGGGTTGGTAGGGACTTCCAGAAGTCTGCTAGTCCCTACAGGGGAGCCTGGTGGGCTGCCGTCTATGGGGTCACACAGAGTCAGACAGACTGAAGCGACTTAGCAGCAGCAGCAGCAGGGATAGGATGGTGCCCGAAAATACAGGCTGCTGCCCTCCATGACATTTTATTATCAATTGCCCTGGCAGTTGGCCCTCCTGAAAAAAATGGAAAAGTTGATGTGGCTCCTAGTAGCATGCTTGCTCTGCTATTCTCAGCTCAAGCAGAGGAAAGATCTTACAACTATAAGAAATGGAGGCCCAGTAAGGAGAAACAGACAAGCAAATCATTACAAGGTAATGTGAGAAATGCAAGGGAGTAAGTAGAGGGCGCTGTGAAGCCCACAGGAGGAGGAAAGAGCCCAGCCAGTCTTAGGAGTAGTCAGGAACAGCTTCCCAGATGAAGGGGCATCCTAAACTGACACGTGAGGGATAAGTAGACAGGAGGGGCGAGGGGAGGAGCGGGGTGGGGGGGGGAGGGGTGCGGCAGATGAATGGGAGAGGGGGAAGGGCCATGCAGGTTGCAGAAGTTGGAGGAGGAGGAAGAGCATCTTATCAACTGTGTGCTCTGTGACAACCAAGAGAGGTGGAATGAGGGGGGTGGGTGGGAGGCTCAAGAGGAAGGAAATATATGTGTGAAAGTGAAGTCACTCAGTCATGTCTGAGTCTTTGCGACCGCATGGACAGTAGCCTACCAGGTTCCTCCATCCACGGGATTTTCCAGGCAAGAATACTGAAGTGGGCTGCCATTTCCTTCTCCAAAATATATGTATACTTAGAGCTGATTCATGTTGTTGCACAGAAGAAACCAACACAACATTGGAAAGCAATTATCCTCCAATTAAAAAAATAAAAGCAATAAGCAAAAACAAAACAAAAAGAAGAGCATCTTATTTGAATCTGTATCCCCAGCATACAACAGCGTCTAGCACACAGGGGATTTTTGTTAAACACGACCCTCCGATGCTGTCACAAAGGATGACTTTGGACAGATCACACCACTTCTTTGAGCCCAGCTGTCCTCACTCTGAAGGTGAATAAGATCACTTAAGGAGATTGGGGAGAGGGAGATAAGAGGGCTCAAGATCCAACTCTGCAGATAAACTTAAGAGACAGGGAGAAAAGAGAGTCGCAAGGAAGGCTGGCAATCAGCGGCACCAGAAGCAGGAGCAACCGTGTGAGTGTGGTATCTTGGAGGCAAGCATTTTAAGAACTTAGCATTGGTCACCTGTCAGAAGTCAAGTAATTTAAGGAATAGTCCAAAGTGACCGTTAATTTATTGATAAGAAGCTGTCATTGGACTTGGTAGGAGAAGACTCTGTGGCCTAGTGGGTGAGGCAGCCACACTGCAGTGGGTTGAGGTGAATCCGTGGAGCCAGCAAGTACAGAAAATGCTAAAGAAATCTGAAGGTGAAAGTAGGGAAAGGATTGCGCTTCTTTCGCTGCTGCTGGAAAGGAGACGGGAGGCCACAGATAGTGGGGGAAGACTGAGCTGTGGGGCAGCTGTGGCATTCGGGAAGGCAGGAGAGCTCGGCAGGCAAAACCTCACGGACAGATATTATTTGTAGACTTTTTGATGATGGTGGTCACTCTGATTGGTGTAAAGTGATATACTGTAGTTTTGATTTGCATTTTAGAGTGGCTCATTTTTAACACGTTATTTCCAGGAATCATGAAATGAAGCAAATAATTAAATGACCAGAAAGTAAATGCAGATGGTTAAAATTTTCTCATATTGAAATTTGTACACGCGTGCGTGCTAAGTCGCGTCAGTCATGTCCGACTCTCTGTGACCTCATGGACTGTAACCAGCCAGGCTCCCCTGTCTATGGGATTTCCCAAGCAAGAATACTGGAGTGGGTTGCCATTTCCTACTCCAGGGGATCTTCCTGACCCAGGGATCGAACCCACATCTCTTGCGTCGCCTGCATAGGCAGGCAGATTCTTTACCACTGAGCCACCTGGGATGGTTCAGACCAACTAAGCAACTTTGTTTTCTAAACAAAGCAGGCTTTGCTTTCTTAAAAAAAAAGCAGACCAACTAAGTGACTTTGTTTTCTAAATAGCCTCAGACTGCACACCCAAGCTGCACACCCAGGTGCAAGCTACAGATTGCTTGCAGCGGGGCGACTGCTCCTTCCCCTCCCCCTCAGTAGGCCACCGAGACATTCTACCGTTGTAGCAGAAGGAAAGCCTAAGGAAGCTTAGCAAGGTGGTAGGAGCAAGCCATCTTCGGGGTAAGGGGAAGCTGAGGCGTGTGGTGATTGTAGCAGAACTGCATTTGTTAAGGCTCTCACAGGTTGCAAGGAAAAGGCACAGTAGCGGGTGAAATGAGGCGTAGGATCCAGAAAGAGCATAGGAGACCACCTCAGCAGCTGACCAGTCACTCTGGGTCCCTTAGAAAACTGAGAGGAAGGACAGGCCTCAGAATTGGATGCATAATCTGAGTTCATGTAGGCATCTGTCCTCACTAGGAGAGCGTCTGATTGGCTGGGTCTGCTGGTATTCACTGTACTGAGCATCCCTACTGGGAGGAGTTCCACTGTGCCCTCTCTGAGGAGGAGGAATCTCTGCCTTCACCCTGGCTACCTTCGACGCCTTCCCTGGGGAGCAGCATTGGCTTCTGCCAAATGGCACAAACCACAAACGTTTTACATGGAAAACGCTTTGCTTGGGACTGCTTTCCTCAGAAAGGTCGGAGGGCTTGCCAAGAGTACAAAGCGCAACAGAATGCTTTTCAGCTCAGGAGAAATAGTTTGAATCAGCTGCTGTGGAGAGTGAGAAAGAACCCAGAGGAAATACAGGATGAAGGACCCAGAGGAGGCTGAAGACCGCAGGTTCCTCTTGCTAAAGTTAGAGTCATTTTTTTCTATTATGACTTCAGGAGGGGAGGGAAGGCAGATGGTTACTGTTCTCTAAATCAAGGGCTGGGAAACTTCTTCCATAAAGAGCCACAAAGTAAATACTTTAGGCTTTCTGTCTTGCATACTGCTTATTTTTACAACCCTTAAAAAATATGAAAACCATTCATAGCTCTCAAGAAGGTCAAAACAGATTGGCCTGAGGACCATATTTTGGTAACCTTTGCTCTAGATAGTTGACAGGATCTTAAACGGAAGAGAAATCACATGCAATCTATTAGAGATAATGCAGTTACTTCCTATCGTGCCAAGGCTATTTTCTTGCAAGAGGCTTGACAAGTCATTTTGAAATGGGTATGTGAAAGAATCATTTTCTTCCTACCTGTGTGACATAAGAGTCATACTCTTATTGCAAGACAAGAGAAATTTAAACCAAAAAATCTCTGCCCTTTGGCATCCTCTCACCCCTCACTGTACATTGTATATGTGCATTATCCATCACCAGACCTCTCCATTGGCAGGACTACCTGCTCATCTGTAGAGAGCAACATTCTCCCAGCATCAGCAAAATACTCCTTGGAAGACACCATTCCTTCTTGAGCTTGTAAGAAGTCGCATAACCCACCACGATGTGACTTAGATCTGGATTATGTAAACTGTCAATAATAATGTCATTTGATGTAATGCCCTCTGTCTCAAAATACTTACATAACTGTGCCATGACTTCTAACAGGCAGAGCACTTCTCAGAGCTTTCTGAGATGCTCTTCCCAGGTTAAAATCCTCAAATTTGGCTCAAGTAAAATTTCCCATTTCTTTCTTTGACTGATTAATTTTTCTTCTATATGAGTGAGAAAGAAAAGGGACAAATGGGCAAGCCTACAACTAAGTAGGCTTATTTTTGAAAAGAGCTAAGGCAGGTGCCCCTCAGATGGGAGGAGAGTTAGAGGAAGTTATATGATGTCTTTTTTGTGTCCTAGATTTTGCTCAACGTATCTTTTCCTCTTTGGGGAATTTATGGATTAGATAAGAAACAGGTTTTTGGAAAATGGACTGAAAAACAATTCAATGAAAAGAAACAAATATATCCCATGATTTAAGACTCCTAAAATGTTTAAGAAAATTAGAAACTCAGGAAACACAAGCTCCAATCTAGATAGTGAATAATCTCAGTGAAAATGGAGAGAAGAGAGCATCTGAAGGACAAATGTGGATACAGAGTTTCCCTAGGAATTCAGAATTTTTATAGATTTATATAAAAGGTGAAAGACAATACATTCTTCAAAATGAACGCAACATCAGCAAAAGCCTACATGAACAGTGTTTAAAAAACCAAAACCAAGAACAAATCAAAAGTTGTATTCGCCCCCTTAAGAAGCTGAAGGTTTTGGTTAGAAGTCGTGGTGGGTTGAGCGCAGGTAGTGGTTAGGCTGGGTCAGGGCCAGCTGTGTGTTTGGGGGACCCAGCGCAAAATGAAAATGCAAGTCCCCTTGTTAAAAAATTATGAGCAATTTAAGATGGCAACAGCAGAGCAGTAAACCAAGCACAGGACTCTTCATGTGACCACTCAGGTGCACGGTGAGGAAGCCAGCCCTGGGCTGACGACACGAGACTGATCAAACCCTGCCCCAGCCCAGCCACCTCTGCTTTAAGGTTGTCAAGGGAGAACCTTATTGTATTTAAGATGCAGTGTAGAAAATACTGCACCAGGCGGCGTGCTCAGTGTGTCCGACCCTTTGCCACCTTATGGACAATAGCCTGCCAGGCTCCACTGTCCATGGGATTTCCCAGGGAAGAATACTGGAGTGGGTTGCCATTGCCTCTTGCAGGGGATCTTCCTGTCCCAGGGATCGAACCCTCATCTCCTGTGTCTCCTGCACTGCAGGCAGATTCTTTACCACCACGCCACCAGGAAAGCACACCACACCAGATACTCCTTCATTTTTCAGTAGTTCCTGTAACCGCCTTCACAGGGCTCTCTAGAAAACTCAGCAGCAGGACACATTTGAGGCTCAAGACAGAAATCTCTCCGCCAAACGGGAACTGAGAATGCCTGAGAGTTTATGTAATAAGAAGAGAGGAAAAGAGCAAATGACTGAAAGCACCAGCTAAGTTAGAGAGAAAAGCTAGCTCTAAAGACCTCTCCCTGTGGCCAAAGCATCCTGTTCACTATTTACAACTCCAGTCAGATCAGTAGCATCTCTTCTTGGAGGGGATCAAAATTGGAGGTGAGAAAAGGACTTTCTTCAGTCCCTTTACCCCATCTTGAGGGAAAGGGCTTTTAAAAAGTATATTTGAATTGAAAGAGGAACAGGAAAAGCACTGTTCTTTGTTGCTTTTGTCAGGAGAGTGTGTAATCTGTTCGGTTCTGTTGCGGCAGTAAAGATTTAAAATGGCAGTGTTACAGCTCCGTTACAGCTCAGTTTTATTAGGAAAAACAAAGGATAGTACACCCTCGAGGCATGAGGGCGGGCCAACCCCAAAGGAGAGGCCTCAATCCTTCTAGTTCAGTTCAGTCACTCAGTCGTGTCCAACTCTTTGCTACCCCATGAATCGCAGCACGCCAGGCCTCCCTGTCCATCACCAACTCCCAGAGTTCACTCAGACTCACGTCTATCGAGTCAGTGATGCCATCCAGCCATCTCATCCTCTGTCGTCCCTTTCTCCTCCTGCCCCCAATCCCTCCCAGCATCAGAGTCTTTTCCAATGAGTCACCTCTTCGCATGAGGTGGCCAAAGTACTGGAGTTTCAGCTTTCGCATCATTCCAAAGAAATTCCAAGGCTGATCTCCTTCAGAATGGACTGGTTGGATCTCCTTGCAGTCCAAGGGACTCTCAAGAGTCTTCTCCAACATCACAGTTCAAAAGCATCAATTCTTTGGCGCTCAGCCTTCTTCACAGTCCAACTCTCACATCCATACATGACCACAGGAAAAACCATAGCCTTGATTA
Source organism: Bos grunniens (assembly GCF_055505025.1). Lineage (NCBI taxonomy): Eukaryota > Metazoa > Chordata > Mammalia > Artiodactyla > Bovidae > Bos > Bos grunniens. The sequence continues at coordinate 34,609,140 of NC_141187.1, forward strand.
GACGGACCTTTGTTGGCAAAATAATGTCTCTGCTTTTGAATATGCTGTCTAGGTTGGTCATAACTTTCCTTCCAAGGAGTAAAGCGTCTTTTAACTTCATGATTTCTAGGCTTCCTCCTTTTATACATTTGTCTTCTCCCTCCTGAGCCGGCCCTATGCAAAGTGGGCTAGCTAAGTGTGTTTGTTTCACCTGAAGTTCTCATTCCGGTCCGCGGATTTCTTTTCTTTTTTTCCCCCATTTTCACAGGCTTTTTCCTTTCTTTGTCTTTTAGCCACCGCCATTTTGGACTCCTTTTTCCTATTCTAACTACCTAACACTTTGATAAAGTAAGCATAAATGCTAAGAGATAACAATAAGCAAGGAAAATAGCCAATTGTTTTTCTTCATCTTTTCTGTAAAACAAGGTTTAGTAATATGCAAAGTTTTAAAAAAGAAAAAGCAATGGAAACTTAATAAAAATGTATAAGAGCATCAGATAATAATGCAGATGTTTTAAATGAACTTAAGTGTCTGGAACTAAACAGAGTGCATTCCAGGGATACTGTAGGAATTGGTCCTTGTACTCTGGGTCATTGTAATTGCTCTTTGAGAAATTATAGGACATGTGAGGAGAAACAAAAAAACTGGGGGAAAAGATCTCCAATTTTGATAAAAAGAGGAAAAAATTTAATTCTCACAACAGGGACTGGTAATGTCAAACCCAAGTTCAGGTGCCCGATGCATAGTGACATCAAAACAGACCAAGATGTCGGAGTTTGGAGCAGAGAAAGGCTGCCTGGCAGTACTCTTCATTCCAGGGGGAAAAGGGAAGTAAGCAGTTACAGGGGAAACTGACTTTGGGTTGGCTCATTGGTTACCAGGGAAACCAGCAGAGAGGCATGCCCCTCACTGCCCCTTTGTTAAGCTATCAAGGTAGAGATGTTCTGATCTCAACGTAAGAAGTCACTGGCTGCGGCCAGGACAAGTATGTAGAACAGTCGGTTGCAAGTAGAGTGTAGGTGAAGCAGGCACCGACTGACAGATGATAATGTATAGAGAGAAGAGAACAGCCATCTCAGGTGACCTGATTATACACATTCGAACTCTCCAAGTTCTACCAGCCGGACAGTGAAGACACAACAGCAAATCATCAGAGAGACCTGGCATTTTAGATATAATTCAGATATTTTGGAAACTTGAGACACACGTTTTTGAAAGTATCTGTGAACTGGATTTAATTTCCTTATAGAGAAGGAATAGAAATGGTGATGGGATAATGATATTAGAGATCAATAGGAATGAAATTATTACATAAACTGATGCACAAAATAAGTTGAAGAACTCTGAGACTAGCATAACAGGAATTCCAGCCTGTGGCGTATGTGTATGAGCTGTAAAAATGCGAATCTTCCTGTAATCCAAGAAGTATCAGTGGTGGTGATATAAGTATAAAAGTGTCCCACTTGCCTTCTTTCAGATTAAAAATTTTAAAGTTCACTCCCAGGTAAAATCCAGGGGGAAAAGTCATCTAAGTTTACCATTCAATTGTTCACCAAAAATAGAGGCGCGTCTTAGCTTTTCTCTTCAATTGAAGTCAAGGTGCTGTGTACATGTTGTGTGAAATTAGTATGTGGAGTTCAATGTCGCTTTTCTTGTTTTGGTTGCACTGGGTCTTCGTTGCTCCGCGCCAGCTTTTTCTAGCTGTGACTAGCAGGGCCTACTCTTGTTGTGGGGCACAGGCTTCTCTTGTGGCAGAGCACGGGCTTTAGGCAAGCAGGCTTCAGAAGTTGTGGTGCTTGACTCTTGGGTTCATGGGCTTCAGTAGCTGCAGCACACAGGCTCAGAAATTGTGGTGCAGGGGCTTACCTGCTCCCAGGCATGTGGGATCTTCCTGGACAAGGGATTGAGCCCCTGTCTCCTGCGTTGTCAGGCAGATTCTTAACCACTGCACCACCAGGGAAGTTCCCAATGTTGCTTTTCTTGCTCAGTGATTTTAATGAAATTCAGTAGTCTTGCATGATTTGTTTTTTCTTTTTTCTAAACTGCATTCCCGTGCCTACTGAAGGCATGCCTCTAGTATTGGCTATTATGGTATTTCAAAAAGTGTTTGAGACATGTCTTTATGTACAACCCAAAATATTGATGTTTTGAACAGCTATCAACTGCTGCATTCCTTAATTCTTTCTATTTGTCACAATTGTTATTTAAAGAACCAAATAAGTATTGCATGAAGATGTGCCCTTTTTCTCTTAGTTTAAATAAACACCAAGGTACCTGGAAAAAAAATTCAAGTGGAAAAATTCAGTAACTCTCAGTGTGACCTGCATTCCATTAAGTATGACTATGAACATTGAATCATAACTTTGCAGTTGTAATATTATGTTCACAATATATTTGAATACCTCCCAATATTTTTGAAAGAAATCTTTCAAACATACATATACCTATCCACAGATTTCTTACGCTCTTTTTATTTTCAAAAATTTCAGCTGTACAAGAAGATGGAAAGACTAGCACTATGAAAGCCTGTATATCCTCTACCTAGATTCAACACCCATGTTTTTGATCTCTCTGCCTATGGTATTTTTTTTAACTGAACAATTTGCAATGCTTCATGACACTTTTGCTTCTTTTTCTTCCCTTTCCTCCTGAGCTTTTTCTTTTTTTTATATATATTTATTTATTTCGCTGCACCAGGTCTTAGCTTCTGCACATGATCCCTTTGATCTCCCTTGCAGCATGCAGGATCTTTAATTGCGACATGTGGGATCTAGTTCCTTGATGAGGGATCGAACCCGGCCCCCCTGCGTTGGGAGCCTGGAGTCTTAGCCACTGGACCACCAGGGAAATCCCTCCTCCTGGGCTTTTAATTGTCACTGCTCAAGACCCTTCATCAACTCTGCCTTCTGTTTGCCTCTTGAAGCACGCATTCTAAATGGCTCCAGCTCCATCTCTAATTAGACACTAAAACATTTTGTCCCTTATCAAAGGACTACCAGGTATCAATAAGAACATGGAAAGAAACTGCTTTGTGTGGGAGAACTCAAGAGACTGTTCTGGCCTTTGGGTGTTGGCTAAAAAACCATATGCTGAAGCTATTCAGAGGAAAGAATGTAGGTGAAAAGAAAAAATGATTATGCATGTTAGAGACTCAGGGAAAAGATCTGATGGTGAATGAGGAAGAATATCATCTTTCTCAGTTATAACATCGTAGATGCTTCTATCCATGATAAAGTCCTGTCTCCCCTATCTCCACGCATGAAGTGGACAATTGCACACCCCATTAACACAGTACACAGTGTAATCCCAAAAACACAGTGTACCTTGATCTCAGCTCCTAGTGCTTCACAAAGCTAATCAGTCTGTTTTGCTTGAAAGGACTGCATCCAATCCTTTAAGCATTAGAGAATGGGGTGCTAATCCAGAAGCAAAAGAGAAAAGCAAGTCCAACTCCCTGTGCTACCTGAATGGTAGGTAGGTAAATCCTCCATTCAGGAGTCCATTGCTATTAAGGAGGTAACACCTGTGTTGAGAATTAAGCTTAAACTGAGGTGAAGTGGACCTTGAGATTAGGAGAGAAAAAAGAACCAGTACACAGTGTTGATACATGAGATAAAGAACAAGGAAAGAGACAAGCTCAGTCCTTCAGTAATGTGTGTGTGTTTTAATGGAATAAGAAAATTGGATATTTAAACCAACAAAGTGCAGAAGATAAATTAATGTGTAAGATGGGCATTAATTAGCAATATATTTGTTTATTATTGGAAGAAAGTTTTTAAAAAAGGAACTACTTTAAAGCAAGATAATTTTTTTTTATTTACCAAATATGGTAAAACTGTAGCAGTTCCAGATTTAACAGAAGTAAAACAGATGATATTATTAGCAAGTCACAAATACACTGGTTTTAGATTTTGTTGGCTTTTAAAAATAAAACAGTTGCCCTTTTTATTTTCCATTCCACATTCTATATCAAATTTCCTCAAAAATCTAGTTAAAGGATACCAATCACAATTTTTTAATAATCAAATAATCTTGATGGGGCTTCATTCTTATGAATTTACTAAAATAATTAAGGAAAGAGTCCTTAAAAAGATATACCCTGTGACTATAATCTACTTTTGATTTAACTAGAGACTAAATTAATTACTAATCTTTTATGCCTGATTTATTATGAAATGGTAGCCCAGTTGTAACAACTTTTTCTGACTTTATATCAAAAGACTAACACAGATAAATCCGGGGCAGAAGTTTGTTCTTCCTTCATGAATAGCCCATATATCTAGTTCCATTACCAAAGTGAAAAGCCATCTTCTTACCAATCTCCCAAGCAAGAAAAATCTCCCTTGTATGTCACTGAAAGTCCCAAGTGCCTACATCCATCCCAATCCCCATCTGACAATACAGGAAATATATACTGTAATAAAAAATAGTTGGGAGATGAAAAGTGACAGAAAGAGAGAGGTCATTATGTTGATTTGATCATTTAATAGCCAGGAATAAAATAATTTTTTATTTGATCAATCAAAAGTAGTGGAGAAACTACATTTAAAAATGTAAAGATAAATACTAAAAAGAGCAGAAACAGGGAAGAAGTGTTAATATACTAATTTCATCAGTGCTGATAGTATGGGGTGAATTGGTCATATCTAAAGAAAGAATAGAAGATTAAGTGTATTATATAAATGTATACTTATACAGGTACCACTAAATTGGAGTTTGGGACTAACATTTATACACTACTATATATAAAGTTGGAGAAGGCAATGGCACCCCACTCCAGTACTCTTGCCTGGAAAATCCCATGGATGGAGGAGTCTGGTAGGCTGCAGTCCATGGGGTTGCTAAGAGTTGGACACGACTGAGTGACTTCACTTTCACTTTTCACTTTCATGCATTGGAGAAGGAAGTGGCAACCCACTCCAGTGTTCTTGCCTGGAGAATCCCAGGAACGGCGGAGCCTGGTGGGCTGCCGTCTATAGGGTCGCACAGAGTCGGACACGACTGAAGCGACTTGCAGAAGCATATATAAAGTAGATAATCAACAAGGACCTACTAATAGTATAGGGAACTATACTCAATATTTTGCAATAACCTATAAGGGAAAAGAATCTGAAAACGAGTATATATATATGTGTGTGTGTATATACACTCATACATATGAATCACTTTGCTGTACATCTGAAACTAACATAACATTGTAAATCAACTATAATTGTATTCTAAGATAACCACTAGAACAAAAATGCAAATACGTATTTCCTTATAAGAAAACATACCTACCTGCACCCACATCCATAGCTACAGAAGAAAATTCAGTCCAAGTAGTCAAAGATTTAAACAGTAACAAAACAAAACACCCTAAATGAGCCCAAAAAAACCAATTTAGAAAACATTACACAAAATGTGATGCAGAATTAAGACCCAACATATGTGTGTATGGGCTTGCCTACCCAACTGGCCTCTTCTCCGTTTTTTTTTTTTTTTTTTGGGGGGGTGGGGGTGCCCACCCTGCTTTTATTGTGGGGCACGTACCCGGCCTTATGGGATGAGTCACTATTGGCTAAGCCAAACATGGGTACTCTGAGTCCTTTTGTCAGCACCCGTTACACCTAAGAGTAGCCAGGAATTTACTGAAGAAAAACATACAACCTAAAAGTTTCAAGTTGTGTTTTAATCAGGGATCTTCCTGAAGACTAGCACTCAGGAGACAGCCTCTCAGATAGCTCTGATCGATGTTCCAGAGAAGTAAAGTAGGAGCCAGGATATACAGGACTTTTTGTTGGGAAACAAAAACACGCCCCACCAAAAAACAAAACAAAACAAAACCCATGTAGTCAAACAGCAAAAGATGACTGCTAATCACAAAAAAACAGGCATTTCAAGTTCATGATTTTGGTGAACTTTTCTATGTGTAAGAAGATGCCAAAGTCTGGGCTCATTGACATTATTCCTTAATGTGTATCTTAGCTATCTAGGGGTAGAGTCCTGTTCTTCTCCATCTTGAATCTCCTCAGGGTAGGTAGATAGTTTTTTTTTTTTTTTTTTTTTGTATGCACAGGTATATGACCCATTTATATGGGCAATGAGATTTAAGGGGATATCTACTGCAGGGCTACTGGGAAATATCATTTTTTCCCCCTGATAAGAGCAGCCCCAGGAGGATAAAGGCTTTTACCCTATCCTTTGTTTTCTGCCTTCGAAGGTACTTATGATATTAGGAGCTCTGGGAACCATCTTGTGCTCGTCAATCAACAAGAATAAGGGCTGGCCGACAGAAGGAAGGAGCCTGAGATCTGATGACATTGCCGAATGAAGGCCAGCTACCGAGTTGCAGAGTGACTCATATCTTTCCTTGCAACTCTCATTTCTTTCTTCAGGCCTATAATACAAAGAGGCCATGATTAATCTTGCTTAGCAAAATATTCCTCTCCAAAGCTTTTAACCATGTAATGCCTTTGCAGACCATTTAGATATTTCACTTGCAGAGCAGAAGAGTTGACTTTGTACTAAAAAACTCCCTAGCAGAGAGTCTTCCCAGCTTCGGATTACATAAATGACCTTTCACTTGTGGCATAGAATTCCAGAACACTGGAAATGGCAATGCAATAACAGAAAATGATTCAGGAAGGAGCTTCTTGAGGTCACACACATGGGTTACTTAAACTGCTCCAAGTAGCTCTTTATTCTTCTAAATGTTCAAGCTCCTGTTAGTCACTGGGTATTACTATTGCTTTGGCCACCTCATGCAAAGAGTTGACTCGTTGGAAAAGACTCTGATGCTGGGAGGGATTGGGGGCAAGAGGAGAAGGGGACGACAGAGGATGAGATGGCTGGATGGCATCACTGACTCGATGGACGTGAGTCTGAGTGAACTCCAGGAGTTGGTGATGGACAGGGAGGCCTGGCGTGCTGCAATTCATGGGGTCGAAGAGTTGGAAACGACTGAGCGACTGATCTGATCTGAACTGATTTCTTATTGACGTCCACTAAATTTGTAATCTCTCTAACAGACCTTTCCTCAGCTCCCTCTCCACTCAAGGCAGTGGCTATTCATTGACTTCCTAGTAACCCTCAAGCTCCTACAACTATTCTAATCCTTATTTCCTGTAGTTCTTCACAGCCATCTTCCCTCCTAGCTCCCTGGATGTCTAATCCACATTCCTTTCTGAAATAAATTCATCCACAGTGCTCACACCCTGTCGATACAACCCTAGAGGACTTCACGTCTGCACAGGCTTTCTGGTTTTACTGCTTCATTGGTTCCTTTCCCCTTTCATCTTGAACTGTGTGACACCCACTCTGTGGGTGATCAATTCCCACTCCCTCCTCGCTATTCCTCCCTAGGGCAATCTAACCCTTAAACTTGGGATATGTGCCCTGGGGTTCTTTTCTCTCTCGTCCTCGATCTTACCCACTGCATACTTGGCAGTCTGGTTTCTTTCCCCACAGCTACACTGAAACTGTTCCCTTAAAGATCAACAATGACCTCTTTTCAGCTAAATCCATGATTCTTTTCTGGTTCCTCATTCTCTTGACCTCTGTATTGCATTTTTAGAAGACAATTACTCCTACCCTCAAATGCTCTCTTCCTTGGCTTCGTTCTATTTGCTAGCAGTTCCTTCTCTTTTTCTGTCGGGAGATAGTGAAGGAAGGGAAGCCTGCTGTGCTACAGTCTGTGCTGGTGGCAGCATCGGACTCGACTGAGCGACTGAACAACAGCAACCTTCTCTTTTTATTGCCTTTGGTTCCTCCTGCTGTCCCTTCACTGGATATTCCCCTTCCCCAGTCCCTGACTCCCTAAGTTCTTTATTCTTTCAAGGTCACATCAGCTTCTGAACGCAGGATTGGAAAAGAATTTCCAGACACAGAGTATTTCAGAAGGGAGTGAGTTGATTAAGAACGAAGAACAGAGATTAAGTGGGCACTGGGAGCACAGCGAGCTGACAACTCCTGACAGACCAAGGAGAGTTGACAGTTTTCATGGGTTAATAGCCAATTTTTACAGTCTCAAGACAAAGAAAATTTCTGCTGGAAGGTTAGCATTAGGTGATTGCTTGGGACGTTATAGCGTTGGGAGCCAAGAAGCTTGTTAAGTTATTCTCAGGTGCTTTTGGCAAGGTTACAAAGGGGCTCGTCAGCTTCGGAGGTGACCTTGGTTCTGGGCTCCACTTCTGAGGCCTTGGTGCGAGGCCTCGCATCTGTGGCCTTGGGGCAGGACTCAACAATTACTTCTGTGCTAACAAAGGTCTGTGTTACTTTCTCACAGGAATTGTAGTCCTCTACTGTATAGTGTTCAGTCACTTCAGTGTGTCCAACTCTTTGCAACCCTATGGACTGTAGCCCTCTAGGCTTCTCTGTCTGTGGGTTTCTCCAGGCAAGAATACCGGGAATGGGTTGTCACGCCCTCCTTCAGGGAACCTTCCTGACTCAGAGACTGAACCCAAATCTCCTGCGTCTCCTGCATCGCAGGCAGATTCTTTATTGCTGAGCCTCCAGGGAAGCCCAAAGGCCCCCATCGCTTACTGCTTATTTACTCCTGGATATTTCACTGGTACTTCAATTTGAGCACATCTCTTGTCTCAAACTGGCCTTCCTTCCCATTTTCCTGCTTCTGGTCATGCCACCATCATTTTCTTAGTCTCTGCTGTTTGCCAGAAACAACAGAAATTTAAGGTGGCTTAAACAGCGGTAGTTAATTTTCTTAACTGCTCTGGAGGCTAGGAGTCTGAAATCAAGGTTTTGACAGGTTTGTTTCTCTTGAGGGCTCTCTCCTTGGCTGGCAGACAGCTGCCTTCTTGTTGTGTCTTCATATGGTCTTCTCTGTATCCACACACATCCCTGTGTCTCCCCCTTTTTAGGATATCAGTCCTATCTGATTAGGGCTTACCATAATGACCTCATTTAACCTTAAAAACCATCTTTAAAGGCTTTACCTCCAAATGCAGTCACATTCTGAAGTGTGCTGGGAGTTAGGACTTCCATATGTGAATTTGGAAAGAACATAATTTAATTCATTATAGTCACCCAGGCGATAAAACTTTGTTGTCTTCTTGACTTATCTCCATTATCTTTTATCCAGACATTTAGTCTTCTAGACTTTTCCTATTAAATGTCTAAATCTATTTCTTTACCACCATTCTCAGTGCCATTCTCAGATCCTAATTAATCTAAATTTCCTTGCCTTGTTTTTATCCTTATAATGACTCACCTTATCTTTTCTTTTGGTATTTTTATCAAAGCCATTCATGTGTGTAAGAAACATGAAAGTGAAGTGAAGTCGTTCAGTCGTGTTTGACTCTTTGTGACCCGTGGACTGTAGCCCACCAGGCGCCTCCGTCCATGGGATTCTCCACGAAAAAATACTGGAATGGGTTGCCATTTCCTTCTCCAGGGGATCTTCCCAACCCAGGGATCGAACCCAGGTCTCCCTCATTGCAGGCAGAAGCTTTAACTTCTGCGCCACCAGGGAAGCCCACGTGAAAAATATAAATACTACTAACAAAAAGGAACAGTCCTCTGCCCTAACCCCAGGCCAATCAGCCAGGTGTAGCCTCCATGTTGAGCCAAAGCTTGTAACAAGAGTGCATTTTTTCCTTAAGATCCACTGTTCTTAGAGACTAGAAGCAAGATAGTTTGTGACACATATGTGTTCCAAAAACTAGGATAGATTTTTTTTTACTGAATAGTGATATATTCTTGGCATATGTTCGGTATATATTCATCGTATATGTTTCTTAAAGGTCCATATGTAATTTTTAAAAAGTGGGGGAAAGGAGCCACTGTTAACAGTCCCTGGGCCATCCGAAATAAAGCGCTCTTAACAGCCATACAAATGCACCCTCTTCTCTGTCACTGCAAAAATCTGCCATACTTTAGTTCACTCCATATTTGGACACTTTCTAATTATTCTTACAGCTCCTAGTGATTATTTTTTCTTTTTTAGGAGGTATACTAGTTTCCTAGGGCTGCCATAACAAATCACCACCAACTAGATGGTGTAAAACAGCGTACATTTATTCCCTCACAGTTCTGGAAGTCTGAAATCAAGGTGCGGGGAAGGGCATGCTTTCTCTGATCTCTAGGGAAGAAGCCTTTCTTTTTTTCTTCCTTTGAAGGTGACCTATTTTCCCTCATCTCTGAGTGCTTTCTGCATCTTCTCTTTTCCTTAGTACATCTAATGTTATCTTGCTTATCTTTCAGTATACCTTTTCAGTCTGAAGATTCATGGCTATCATTGCTTTGGCACATTTTCTTCAATGATTTCTATGGCAACTTCTATGGTTCACTTTCTCTGAGCTTTCTTTCTGGAACTCCCATTGGTTAGATCTTGGATCAATATTGGACTTCTACTTCTTCATTTTTCACTTTATTTTTTGTCTTTTTTTTTTTTTTTCTAATGACATTTCTTTCTAGAAAACTTTTCAGTTCGGCAGCATATTTTTAATTTCCAAGTCATTGTTCTTGACTTTCTTGTTTTCCATTGGTTTCTTATTTATAGCACCCTGTTTTTTTTTACATTAGGTATTCATTGTCATCTAGAATACCTCTGAGAATATTAATTGGAGGTTTGAAAAAAACAATCTTCTCCTGTTAACTAAATTGGTTCTTGTGAGGTCAGCTTTTATTTTTGCTTAGTTAGTTTTTTTTTAAAATCCTAGTTTATGCAGCTAATTTCCCTTGTGTGTCCAGTGATGTGGGGTGCTTTTGTAAAAATATTTGAAAAAGAGGAAATAGGCTGACTTTTTTTCTCTACTGTTATATATCAGGCTGTTAGTTAATTGCCCAGAAAACAGAAGAGATTAACAGGAAGTTCTGTGTTCATGAGCACAGCTTGCTAACCAGTTACAAGGAAAGGATAAGGAAGGAGCCAGAGACAGCAGGGTTTACTTGGTGTCTGCTACTCACCTTAGCATTAGTTCATCAGTATTTACACATATTTCTGTTTATTGTCTTGTTCTCATTTCTCTTAGCTTTTATAGCTTTATTCACTTAAAAAATTCTTTACTGGTCTTTCAAATTGTGTTTTATAAGGGGGGGAGACAAAATGTGCTCAGGCTGCTATTTTGAACCAAAGCATCTATCTACTGGGGCTTCCTTGATAGCTCGGTTGATAAAGAATCTGCCTGCAATGCAGGAGACCCCAATTTGATTCCTAGGTCAGGAAGATCTCCTGGAGAAGGGACAGGCTACCCACTCCAGTATTCTTGGGCTTCCCTTGTGGCTCAGCTGGCACAGAATCCGCCTACAATGCAGGAGACCTGGGTTTGATCCCTGGGTTGGGAAGATCCCCTGGAGAAGGAATAGGCTACCCACTCCAGTATTCTGGCCTGGAGAATTCCATGCTCTGTATAGTCCATGGGGTCGCAAAGAGTCAGACATGATTGAGTGACTTTCACATCTATCTTTTAAAAATTATTTCCTTCTCTTTCTAAGTGGGCATCTTCCATTATATTTAGGTCAATATCCTTACTGTCTCACGGATACACCAATCTAGTATCAACCTTCATGCCCTCAGTTGTGTTTCTTTTCCAGAAACTTCCTTCTTCTCATCCCTCTCTTCTCCCATCTAAGCCTAATGAAATTCCTCCCCATTTTGAAGCTAATTTGAGTACACTTCCTCCATGAATCCCATCTGTTTAATCCAGCTTTCATGGACCCCCACCCCCTCATCTTTCTATTATCCAACTCTGTACCTGTCACTCACAATTCAGCTTTAACTCTAAGTATAAACAAACAGAAGGGGGCTCAGTAATACTTTTGGTTAAAACCTGTAGGCATAAAGCATGAGAAGTGGAAAAGAAAGAGCAAAGTTAGGATAGAGAAAGAAAGAAACTGGGGGAGGAAGAAGAGGTTAAACACTAAAGAAAACCTGTGGTGCAGTATAGGTACTTTCTAACTTATTCCCCTGGTTCTTAACTGTGTTCCCAAAATAAGGATAATGATGGTTACCTGGTCAAATCTTATTTTCCAAACTTGTAACTCACTTTAGGCCTTCAGTAAATATTCAACTATTAGGCCACAAATAAGTACCAGCCTCCACAGATTCGAGCCTATGTGAAATTAAGGTAAGAGGTAGCTCAGACGATAAAGAATTACCTGCAATGCGGGAGGCCTGGGTTTGATCCCTGGGTGGGGAAGATTGCCTGGAGAAGAGAATGACTACTCACTCCAATATTCTTGCCGGAGAATTCCATAGACAGAGGAGAAGGGCTGTAATCCATTGGGCAGCAGAGTCAAATATGACTGAGTAACTAATTCTTTCTTTTCAGGGGAGAAATTAACTATTTTCTTATGCTCCTCTCCACCCCCTGAAAAGGCCTCAAAACGAATAGAATTTCTCCTTTCTATATCATTTCTGTTTAAAAATTATGTAAACATGACACTCTTGTGGATGGGAGAGTTGTATGTACCAAAGTGGGTGTTGTGAATAAACCCTACTGAACTGTGGAATTTTATTGCCCCATATTATCAGTTAGCTTAGATGGTACACCTGTAATGTCGAAATCTGGAGACAGACCCATGGTGTGCTGCTTTTAGGATCACACTGGAGAGCTTCAGAACTAGATCTCTAGGCATGGACTGACTTAAGTCTAAACTGGTTCTATATAGATGCTTATCATGCATATTAAACTATCAGTCATACAAATGACCCATACACAATGAAGGCCCATGTCTGATAGACTTAACAGCATTGATGAAGGAAGACAAAATATTTGAGAATTCCTGAAACAGGTAGTATGCTTTCCAGCCATGATTGTAGTTATAAAGAAAACCAAGCCAGAAGTGTTTCCTTCCTCCAGGACACATTGTTGCTGTTTCTTGGTCCATCTCAGGGAGACCTAACACAGACCCACAGCACACAGTGTCTGAGGATTTGTTCAGCTTGTGACCAGGTGCCTCCAATTCTATTTCATGGTACCGGAAACGAAAAACTTCATTTTTTTTACCTCAACATCTGCTCCATCTTATTTTTTTCATGATTATAATCAGTTCAGTTCAGTTCAGTCACTCAGTCGTGTCCAGCTCTTTGTGACCCCACAGACCACAGCACGCCAGGCCTCCTTGTCCATCACCAACTCCCGGAGTTTACTCAAACTCATGTCTATTGAGTTGGTGATGCCATCCAGCCTTCTCATCCTCTGTCGTCCCCTTCTCCTCCTGCCCTCAATCTTTCCCAGCATCAGGGTCTTTTCCAATGAGTCAGCTCTTCGAATCAGGTGGCCAAAGTATTGGAGTTTCAGCTTCAACATCAGTCCTTCCAGTGAACACTCAGGACTGCTCTCCTTTAGGATGGACTGGTTGGATCTCCTTGCAGTCCAAGGGACTCTCAAGAGTCTTCTCCAACACCACAGTTCAAAAGCATCAATTCTTTGGCGCTCAGCTTTCTTTATAGTCCAACTCTCACATCCATACATGACTACTGGAAAAACCATAGCCTTGACTAGACGGTCCTTTGTTGGCAAAGTAATGTCTCTGCTTTTTAGTATGCTGTCTAGATTGGTCATAACTTTTCTTCCAAGGAGTAATTTTTTAATTTCATGGTGAAATGAAATTAAAGTAAGTAGTGGTTGGGCTTACTCCTTGGAAGGAAACGATTATCATAGTAGTATAAAAAAATTTCAGTGGTTTCATAGTTAGGACACGAAAAGCACAAGTAGCAAAATTGAAACCAGATAAAATGGATTTCAACAAAATTTAAAACTTCTGTGTTTCAAAGACCATCATCAAGAAAGGGAAAACCCACAACCTGTAGAATGGAAGCAAATATTGGCAAATTATATATCTGATAAGGGACTTGTAGCTAGAATAAAGAACTCCTGCTGCTGCTGCTGCTGCTAAGTCGATTCAGTCGTGTCCGACTCTGTGTGACCCCAGAGACGGCAGCCCACCAGGCTCCTCTGTCCCTGGGATTCTCCAGGCAAGAATACTGGAGTGGGTTGCCATTTCCTTCTCCAATGCATGAAAGTGAAAAGAACTCCTACATCTCAATAATAAAAAGATAAGAAACCCAACTCCCAAAATGGACAAAATCTCTGATTAGAAATTTCTCCAAAGGAGACAGAAGAATGGTCAAAAAGATGTTCAACACCATTGATCGTTGCTGCTGCTGCTACGTCGCTTCAGTCGTGTCCCGACTCTGTGTGACCCCATAGATGGAAGCCCATCAGGCTCCCCTGTCCCTGGGATTCTCCAGCCAAGAACAGTGGAGTGGGTTGCCATTTCCTTCTCCAATGCATGAAAGTGAAAAGTGAAAGTGAAGTTGCTCAGTCGTGTCCGACTTTTAGAGACCCCATGGACGGCAGCCTACCCAGCTCCTACGTCCGTGGGATTTTCTAGGCAAGAGTACTGGAGTGGGGTGCCATTGCCTTCTCTGATGATCAGTAAGGAAAGGCAAATGGAAATCAACATTGAGATACCCACTTCACACCCAGTAGGATGACTATAATAAAAAAGACAGATAATAACAATGATGTGGTGAAATTAGAGCCCTTATACACTGCTATCCAAAATGTAAAATGGTGTCATCACTTTGTAAAAATAGTTCGGCAGTTTCTCAACTGATTAAAGTTAACATCTGCCCCTATAATTTTACCCAAGGGAACGGAAAATAAACGTCTACACAAAAACATTTACATAAATGCTCATAGCAAGATTATTCTTAATAGTCAAAAAGCAGAATAAGCTAAAAGTCCCTAAACTGATGAATGGATAAACAGAATATGGAAGAGCCATACAATGGAATGTTATTAAGCAATAAGAAAAAGTACTGAGACATGCTACAACATGGATGAACCTTGAAAACATTAGGCCAAGTAAAGAAGCCGGTCACAAGGACCATGTATTGTATGATTCCATTTATATGAAATTTCCAAAACAGGAAAAGCTATGGAGACAGAACATAGAGTAGTGGTTGGGCTGGAAGAGGAAGGAGCTGAGTGACTGCCACTGGGTATGGGGTTTTTTGTTTGAGTGATGAAAATGTTCGAAATTTCTGGTGATGGCTGTACAATTCTGTGAATATAGTGAAATCAATTGAAATGTATAGTTTAAGTCAGTACATTTTGTGGTATGTGAATTATATTTCAAATAAAGCTGTTTTAAAAAAAAAAAAAACTCTTCTAAGGAGCTGATCTTCTAAGGAGCTTTATTTTTGGGGGCTCCAAAATCACTGCAGATGGTGATTGCAGCCATGAAATTAAAAGATGCTTACTCCTTGGAAGGAAAGTTATGACCAACCTAGATAGTATATTCAAAAGCAGAGACATTACTTTGCCAACAAAGGACCGTCTAGTCAAGGCTATGGTTTTTCCAGTAGTCATGTATGGATGTGAGAGTTGGACTATAAAGAAAGCTGAGTGCGAAGAATTGATGCTTTTGAACTGTGGTGTTGCAGAAGACTCTTAAGAGTCCCTTGAACTGCAAGGAGATCCAACCAGTCCATTCTGAAGGAGATCAGTCCTAGGTGTTCTTTGGAAGGACTGATGCTAAAGCTGAAACTCCAGTACTTTGGCCACCTCATGCGAAGAGTTGACTCATTGGAAAAGATTCTGATGCTGGGAGGGATTGGGGGCAGGAGGAGAAGGGGACGACAGAGGATGAGATGGCTGGATGGCATCACCGACTCAATGGACTTGAGTTTAAATAAACTCCAGGAGTTGGTTATGGACAGCAAGGCCTGGTGTGCTGCACTTCATGGGGTCACAAAAAGTCAGACAGGAGAAGGAGCTGATCATGGATACAAATCAAGCCCAGATCAAGAAGACATGAACCTTTGCTATTTTTAAAATGTCTTTCTTTAAAACCAGTGTCCTAAACTACCTGAAATCCTGTTTTATCCTTGTGAGTTTTCTGTAGTTATTACTACAGAAAAATTGTGAAAATCAATTGTGAAAATCAAAAAAATTGTGATTGTGAAAATCAATCAGGGAAGCACTAGCAAAATGCTGTATTTATTGTTAAGGCTTCTCTAGTAGCTCAGACGGTAAAGAGTCTGTCTACAATGCAGGAGACCCGGGTTTGGTCCCTGGGTCAGGAAGATTACCTGGAGAAGGAAATGGCAACCCACTCCAGTATTCTTGCCTCAAAAATCACATGGATTGACAGCCTGGTGGGCAACACCCCATGGGGTCGCGAAGAGTCCAACATGACTGATCGACTAAAACACACAGTAATAATTTGGAAATCCAGAAATATCACTTTTTAGTTGCAATTTATTTTGAAGGGTGGGTATAATTAATCTTTTGGTTCATGGGTTAAAAGGGGGGGGGAGTCATTACAGGTAATCTATTTTGATTTTACCAAGTGAAGAGCAATAATTTGGGGAACCAACAGAGTTCTAAAATTTCATCACAGAGTAGTGCATAAAAGAGTATTTTGCTTTTGCTTTCATTGAATGTTGACCTTTGCGGATTTCTTATTTATATAGCTTCGTTTTATAGGTACATTAGAGCTCTGAAATATGGGACTAATCGCTCTTTGGAGCCAAAGACGTGTGATTCGAAGACGTGTGGGTCCGTCCAACACATACGCTCTTCATATTTTGCGGAACCACCTAAGGGACAGGTCCCAGGGTCTAAGGTCCTGAGTGGCGAACTGTCAGAAATTGTGTTCTCCAAGTAGGGTTAAAATGATGCACGGGGCAGGTTCCGCAGTTTTCCTCCTAAGCCACAAGAGCAACGCTCCAACGGCGTCTTTGACCTTCTTCGGAGCTTGAGGACCCTCCCCCTCCCTTCTCTGCGCACGTGGAAAGGTGAAAAACAGACAGCCACGTGAGACCAACATAAGCCATTTTCGGCGGCTTAGCCGTTTCAAGTCCAGGTATTGGAAACGAACGCTCAGCTGCAGGAAACCGCGGGGCAGACCCACAAAAAGCCTGCCAATCAGTGGTTGAGAAACAAAACCGCGACGAACTGAAATGAGTGTCTCCACCTCCCCTCCGCACAAACACTTCCCTTTTCCTCCTCCACCCCGCCCCACCTTCGCATTCTCTCCGCCCACCGGCTCCGCCTCTCCCGCGCCCCAGTAGAGTCATAGGGAGCACGAAATGAGGGCAGGGCGATTCCATCCGGGTGCTCCGTCGGGGAGGGCGTAAGGGCGTGGCTTTATGACGACTGCGGGGGCGGGGCGAGGAGCCCGCTCGAGAGCCGGGCCCTCCTGACAGAAAGGGCGGAGGGAGATTGGGTCGGCCCTTTCACGCCCCATAGAAACTGCATTCTGGACAAGAGGGGGAGATGTCTAGTCTCAAACTCCTCTTTTGAGGCAGGAGTGTTAACCAAGAAGCTTCAGCTCCGAGAGTCACCCATTTCAAAGCTTGCGTACACCCTCTGCCCCTGCTCTTCCTTTCTCCCTCCTTGAGAACCATGTAAACCTTCCCCCCAGCCCGTTTTCTCTCCCCCTTCGCCCCTGCGCAGATGGTGGCGGCCCGCGCGGTGCGCAGCCGCAGAGCGTTCGGGGCGGTGCCGGTGAGGGGCGGGTGACGCAGCGGCCGTCGCTGCCATTTTAAGTTGTTTGTTCTCGCTTCTCGTCTCAAACGCGACTCTGCCCCGGACCTGGGAGGCGCCGAGGCCGCCGCTGTCGCTTCCGCAGCCACCGGTGGGGGGGAAACCAGGCTGTGCCACCGCGGACGCTCACCCTCCGCTTCGGCTTCTCCCCCCTCCGGGTCTCCTCGACCTTCTTTCCGAGAGCCGGAACTCGATCCGTGCGGAGAAGAAAGACTCCAGAGCAGATGCTTGAACTGAAATAACTTTTTATTTTGGGGGGTTTTCTTCGCTGACAGACCCCCTTTAGCGCAGGGCTCCCCTCCCCTTCCTCTCATCCCTCTCCGCCGCCAGTACAAATCCAACCCCCCCTCCCCCTTCCTCCTCGTTTTTCCTCCTCTCTTTTTCTCTCGCCGTCGCCGCCGTCCCCGCGTTCTTCCCGTCCGCCGCCGCCCGGGGCGCCGAGCCAGACTATGGGTCCCAGGTGGGGGCTGAGCGGCGGCAGCAGCGCGGGCGGCCCGGTCACAGTGCGCACTGCAGCGGGGATGGAGGGGTTCAGTTGGCTGGTGGTTTTCTCTTGACATGGCTCCTGCCCGTGCTGCGAGCAGCGCCCCCACCGCCGCCGCCACCGCTCCGCCCGCAGGCTGCGGCTAGAGGGCCCGAACCCCGCCCGAGAGTCGGTCCGCCAGTCCCGGTCTCCGCGGGGACAGGGAGGGGACTTCCCCGTCACCCACCCCGCCCCAGCCGCCTCCAGTCCATCCCCCCCTGTTCCTTCGGGAAGCCAACTAACGACCCCGCCCTAAACCATCCAAACTCGGGAAACATGGTCTGTTCAACGTGAGAGCTGAATCCGGAATCCGGGAACTTAGTTTTTCTTTTTTTTGTTTTTTCTTTTCTTGGGTGGGGTGGGGTGGGCATACTTTAAAAAGTAATTAATATTAACGCAATTATTTTCTTTTCTTCCCATTGATCCTTCCCCTTTACCCTCTCCCGCCTCCTCTACCTGGGCGGGGATTGTTTCCACGATGAAATGAGTGAAAACCCGAGTGATCCAGTGTCTCCCGTGGTGCGAGTGAGTCGCTGCCGCTGAAGGCAAAGGGTGGGGGTGGGACCTCCGGGGGGTGGAAGGCAGGTGGTCCCCGGGCACTGCCTGGGCTTTGGGAGAAAGAACCCGCCACCTTTGCCTCAGCAATGCTTACAAGAAGATAAGTCTCACTCCCCACGATCTTGCACGCGGGCAGATTCATAGGGAACGGTCCCTCGGGGAATGTAGGACTCATTGCAGGACTTGGGGTGTTGGGATCCCGGGCATTAATCAGGTCTAACCACAGAGCCGGAATCATTATTATATCGTGTTATATATACCCCTTTTTCTTCTGCCATCATGATTCTCCTTGGCAGCAGCATTAGCAGCCGCCTGATGGTGAAAATGTGGGTGATGGGGAAATTGGTAATGACTCCGCTGTTTTTTCTTATGGCTCCTTTGGGCAACAGCTGCCCGCCCCCGGTATACACTGTAGTTGATTGCAGGGAAACCCTGAACCTCTCCCCTTCTTTCTCTACCGATTTTGCACTTTTCTCTTTGCTCACCACCAAGTGTAATCAATAACACGCACTGATAATACATAGCAATAGTGAAATCTGAAATAACTAAGAATTAATTAGGTACTACAGCCATGAATCTGGCTGGGTAAAGTTCAATTGGATATTTCAGTTTCATTCACCTACCCTGTTTGGTTTTGGGGGGAGGTTATTTTGGTGGCTTTTTTTTTTTTTTTTTTCCTTTTTGATATTTGGAAAGTAAGGATCACAGTCCCCCTCATTTCTTTTCATTATTCCTTTTCTAAAAAGAGGGAAAAAAAGATCCGGATGGATTTTAAGGATTGGACTGGTGTCAACTGTGTTTCATTGCACACCTAAATCCTACTAATAGGTTTATCCGTTCCCCCACCTTTATTTTGGCAGTTAAGCCAAATGTGTTTTCCAAAAAGTTAGTTCAAGTATTTTCTCTTTCCTTCCTTCCTTCCCTTCCTTTTCCCCATCTGACCCCAAACCATTCTTGTCCAAACATGACTGGACAGCAGCTTTTGTTTCTTGACCCTGTAATATGACAGTCTCCTAATATTGCCAGAAGGTGCAGTTTTTGGGTTGCAGTCGTGATTTTAGCTATACAATCATATTAGCAGGAAAAAAAATGACTTGTTTCTGTTGTACTTGAGTCTTAAGAAAAAGTGCCCATAGTTTAGTGACAATTTCCAAAGGCTTTAGTACCACCTGTATTTCAAAATGGGGGACCCAAACTCCCGGAAGAAACAAGCTCTGAACAGACTACGTGCTCAGCTTAGAAAGAAAAAAGAATCTCTAGCTGACCAGTTTGACTTCAAGATGTATATTGCCTTTGTATTCAAGGAGAAGGTAATTTAAAGTTCTTAATGTGATTTAGCACAAGGTTTTTTGTAAGTGTATATTACATGGTTAGGGTTAAAGAGTGGTGAACAAAAGTCTCCATTTGTGTGCTTTAACTTTGGCACTTTAACTTTAACCTCAGTCAAAGGAGTTAGGGTGTAACCATGAATGAAAGGCTTGTGTGCTCATTGGTTTGGAAATAACGTAATTCTAAAGCTGAGTATCAGGATCCACTTTTAGTTAACATGGGGTGAGTAGCATTGTAAAACTCGCATTTTTGTTTTATAATAAATTTTATTTACGTGGAGTTATATAGAGAACTTGGTTACTGAATTTAAAGATTAGGTATATAGAATGTTTGAAAGTAGTAATTGAAATCAAAATGTTTACTTGCTGAAAGCTTTCTGGTCAAGCTACATGCTGTAGTTTACCTTTTCTCACAGTACATTTAGTGAAATAGAATGCACTTTTATTTTTAGGAGCAGTTAATTACTGTAACGGTTAATTTGTCTTTAGAAGTACAGCATGACCAAAAGAAGTGTACAGTTTTTTTGGTGTTAGAATTAATCCCACAGTAAAACAGCAAATAATGAGTTGTGAGCAGTCACGGAAAACATGATAAAAACTTCTGGCAACTTAAAATAATGGACAGTTTCTTAGATAATCAATTTCTATTAAACATGAGGTTAGGTTTTGAATATTAAGGAAACACTGCTTTGATTTTGTGCTTAAGTTGTGAGCTAATTTCACATCAAAAACACCATCTTGGCATGGTATATCTTTAATTTGAAAGTTTCTCACGTATTTATTCCCAGTATTAAAGTTATTAGTATTTAAGAACTCTTGTAGCTGCTAGGTACAGCATAAAAAGTGGTTTCGAAAGTGGTTTGTTTTGAAATGATTGTCTCAAGATTGAATATCACAGATTTGCTTTTTTCTTTTTTCGTTAATTGCAGAATTGATAAAGACTAGATTTTAATAGACACTATTACAATGTAGGTTCACTAGAAACATGAGATAAAAATAGACTAGATCTCTGAATTTAATTTATCAGATGCTGAAAATTATATCATCTAGCTCTTCTCACACCTATGGAAATCTTTGACTGGACCAGTATCCAGACAGTTGTCTTGAGCAGTTCATGAATTTTATAACCTAAATTGATGAGTTCTTGATCTTAACTAAGTTTGAAGGTTTGGTGGACATTTTTTCCTTTCCTTTTGAATATTGACATTTGTAGTTACATAATACCCAGAAGGGATAATGGAAATTGACCCTAGAGCCTTGATTTTAAGCTGCTGAGAGTTTGATTTTGCTGTACGTAGAACCAGTTAAGTGAACTTGGATCAGGAGTAAATCACTGTTTTGTTTTTTTAACCACAGGGGTGTCTGGTGTTTGTTTCTCATTGTTTAAGGAATACTGTGCAAAACAAGTTCTTGGTATGGTTACCGTAATGCTAAAAAAACGCAGTTAAACATTCTGATAATAGCCTGTTTGTGTGTGGTTGGGAAGTAAGGGGGTTGAGGGAAGAACAGAGGGATCCACCTAGTTTGAAAATCTGTTTTCTGTATGGAAATGGCTTCAGTTAAGAATTTTGCTGTGTTAGAATAATGCTACAAAACATTGTATTATGAACTCTGGGTGTTAAGAGACAATGTGCTACCAGTAGGTTAATACACTTTTTTTTTTTTCCTTTTAGAAGAAAAAATCAGCACTTTTTGAAGTGTCTGAGGTTATACCAGTTATGACAAATAATTATGAAGAAAATATCCTGAAAGGGGTGCGAGATTCCAGTTATTCTTTGGAAAGTTCCATAGAGCTTTTACAGAAAGATGTGGTGCAGCTCCATGCTCCTCGATACCAGTCTATGAGAAGGGTGAGTTCTGTTTTTAGGTCTTGATTGGGTAGGCTTTTGTGAGTTAAACTTGCGTTTTTTTTTTTTTCCCTCCTGAGAATGGGTAGTGAACGGTGATCGTAAGTCTCTTTAAAAACGGAATTTAAATAAAGCCATGTTTAACTTTTTTAGGCATTACTCTGTTGGTAATGGTGTACATTGTTGTGATTCATGTATGATATTACTTTTGTAATATGTATGATATACATATTCATGTATGAGATTTCCTTTTTCAGGGGAGAATAAAATATCTTGCCCCTTGTAAATAAGGAACTTTTGAGGCGGTTTGTCTAAACTTCTCCAGCTCATTGAAAGTTACTGTGGGCAAAGTAACTTGAACAAGAGGGCCCCATCATTAGTATGCTTGGGGGGCAGCTGGAGATAACCATGTAATGGTCTGGAAGAGGTTAATTGGCCTCAATAATTGGCATATGATAAAAATTGCATTTCACCTGTAATAAGGTGAGTTAGAAGTTCCAGGACACCTTTTATTAATTAGGGTCTGATTTTAAGAGTGGAAATAATGGTACAAGAACTTAAAAGACAAAAAATGAGAGGTTCAGTTGGCAGTTTTCACTGTGCACTGATGAGTTTAGATCTCAATATGATGAATATTGGACTGATTGACTATATGTGAACTCTAAAAAATAAAAATTAAGATTAGGTCATAAACTATTCAGATTGTATACAGTCCTATTACTGTCACCTCTTAAAAGACATAATATGTGGTAGACCCTTAACATGGATTTGCAGCAACTGTCAGGGCCCACTTATAAGTGGGTTTTTTAAAATAAATAATTTACAGTACTACCCAGTGTACAGTTGGTTGAATCCACAGGTAAAGAACTACAGACATGGGGGGCTGGCTATAAAGTTACATGCACAGTTTTCGACTCTGATCGGTGTCTCTCCTGCCCAGGTTGTTAAAGGGTCAGCTGTATAGTGGACCTTTTGCACTTGAAAATGTTTTTGTAGTCAGACCCTGTAATTTGTGATATTGCTTGTTATGGCTTTGTTTATTTGAAAGTAATGTTTTTTTTGTGTGTGGCATTTTACAGGATGTAATTGGCTGTACTCAGGAGATGGATTTCATTCTTTGGCCTCGGAATGATATTGAAAAAATTGTCTGTCTCCTGTTCTCTAGGTGGAAGGAATCTGATGAGCCTTTTAGGCCTGTTCAGGTATTTTATTCTAAAATAAGTGTGGTGAACACATAAATAAGTTGAAAACTCAGAGAATAGGGTCCAATTTAAGAAATTCCTTAGGAATATGCTTTCTGATAGGTTCTCCTTCACAAGTCCCTCCTGGCCTTTCGACTGTTGTAAGAATGGACAGCATTTGGATTATAGAATCGCATGAGATTGAGGTGGTTCTGACTACCCAGTGTGTCTTTGAAATTATGGTCAGAGCAAATGTTTTAAGGTAGACATGGCTTCCCTGGTGGCTCAGACGGTAAAGCGTCTGCCCGCAATGCGGGATACCCAGGTTCGATTCCTGGGTCGGGAAGATTGCCTGGAGAAGGAAATGGCAATCCACTCTAGCACTCTTGCCTGGAAAATCCCACGGACGGAGGAGCCTGATAGGCTACAGTCCATGGGGTCGCAAAGAGTCGGACACGACTAAGCAACTTCACTTTCACTTTCTTTGTTTATAGTGGGGCCCATAGATAAACTTTAGGAAATCTCTTCCCCTCCACCACACTCGCTTCTAAAATACTTTGTATTTAACTCTGGTTCTTAAAGGAATCTCATCTAAGAAATGAATGAAGAAACCCTTTCCTAGGAGTTGATTTGCATATAAAGCTTCATAGGAGAAAAGAATTTAGTAGTGGTTCTTAACTAACTTTCCTTGACATTTGGCTATGTTTGACTTGTCATTTAATGTGCTTGACAATTTCTAATGTTTTATTTAAGGGAATTTATCTGTGTGTTGATGTAATTTGTCTGTGTGTGCATGGTTGTAAGTACAAGATCCACCAAAATGTTAATTGTGGTTAGTTTTAGGTCAGATATAGGTAACTTTTCTTTTTTTACTTAAATATATTTATGTTTAATAAATTTCTATGAACATACTTAGCAATCAGACAAACTAAGAAGTAATTAACGTTTATTTAAAGACTAAGTATACCAAGCTAAATTTTACAAGGCTTATTTTGAACTGATTGCTTAGGACAGTGAAAATTGTCATTGAAAAAATTTTGCTTTTATCCAGTCTAACGAAGTGTCTTTATAGTGCTTTTGGGTGTAATAGACTAATTGGTATCCTCCTTCTGTCCCCATGGTAATGTTGCTACACATTAGCTCAAATAAGTTGTCATTTTTCTAAGGTTCATTTGCCGATAGGCTAGAGGTGAACGTCCTCTGTTTGCGTTGTTTTAATTGATGACATCTGACTAAGATGAATGTGCTGGAGAATTTAAGCTGAATATAGAAGACAGAAATGGAAAAGGCATGTTATCAGGGCAGGTCTTACACCTTAATGGTGCT
This sequence comes from Bos grunniens, assembly GCF_055505025.1. Lineage (NCBI taxonomy): Eukaryota > Metazoa > Chordata > Mammalia > Artiodactyla > Bovidae > Bos > Bos grunniens. The sequence continues at coordinate 34,633,384 of NC_141187.1, forward strand.
GCTCTCCAGAGCCCTGTTAGGTTTTTGTTTTTGTTTTTTTCAGTTCAGAATTTCCCATTTGAAAAACTTAGATCTGCTTATCGCAGTACGTTTAATTTCTAGTACCCTGTCTTTCTCTCAGACCTTGTTTTAAAAAAATAGTTGTATTAAAATAGTCTTCTCAAGTGTTACTTTTCTTTAAAATCATGGCTGTTATGTTGAGTGTTGACTGCTAGGCTGTCTTTCAAATAAAATTTGATGTATGTTGAATCTCAGTCCTTAAACTAGGTAGATAGGAACCTCCTTTTGCTAAGAAACTGTCATATAGGTAAAAAATCCAAGGTCATGCAGTTAAGTGGTAGTCAAGACTTAAGTCTAGACTGACTATAAAGCCTATGCTCTTAACTCACTACCGTGTACTGTGGAAAGTTCCCTGAATGATAAAACCTTAAATTATGGACTGAATATAAGCAGTAGGATATAGGATTATCTAGGATTTAGATAATATTTTTATAATTAGCAGTGTAAAAACAAACATACTTCTTTGAAGTAATTTTAATATAAATATCCTGAATGAGAAACCTTAAATAAAAATAACAGAGTTTATTCTCTCAAGATAGGTGAAGGAAAGGCAAACTTTAACTCACACACCTTTTTTTCTGACTCAAAAGCATTTTAAAATCAGAATACTTCAGTAGTGAGATTTAATAGAAACCACAGTAAAGATTGTTTTAAAATATTGAGTTCCACTATATTCATAGTACTGTGAAGCACAGGGAGGAACTATTAAAGTTGGTCTGGTCTACTCTTTTCTCTTCATTCCTAATGCTTTTGCTCAGGTTAGCTCTTCATCACGCTCTTACACCATTCATTACTTTCCTTCCAGGAATTGTTTCTTACATGCTGCCTATTAGTTTTCTTTTTCGTGTGGACCATTCTTCCCAAAACTCTGGGAACTCTATTCAAGCAGGATAGAATTGATTTGCTACAGAAACACACGCAGAGCCTTTTTCAGTCTCACTTAAATTTCTTGTCAGTGTGGTATCTACTGGCCTCTTCCATCCACCTTGATATATGCCATAGTGAAACACTTGAAGCTGTCTTTTTTGAGCATCGTCTTGATTTTGACACACTTGTGTTTGTGTAGGTTGTTTCCTAGAATGGCATTTTCCAAATTGCTTACCATTTTTATTTTCCCCAGGGAAAATTACTGTCATCTTTCAAGGCCCAATCCAAAATCATCTGCTAATACTGCCCTCATTGTCTACTGTTAAGTTATTCTTTCTTCTCATGGTGCTTTTAACAGTAAGAACCCATTTTAAGGTTTTTTTTGTTTTTTTTTTTTTTACAAATAACCACATCGTATTCTGGGAAAGGTTTGAAGTAAGTTAGGATTTACGTTTTTATGTTGCTTTTCCTCTTCAGCGTATGTGAGTCCCTTAAGAATGAGATTATCTTATTTATATTTGTCACTATCTAATAACATGCTTTTCGTATTGAGTTCAATAACTATTTGAATTGTGCAAAAGTATAATTCAATATTTTATGTAGAGTCATGTGTAGGGGATACCATATTTTATGTTATAGCTTATGAGAAAAACTGCTGGGTAGTAAAACCCTAGACAGCAAGGTCTGACTTTTTTTCCATGTTAGTATTTTCTACTGTCTTTGACATAATGGGAGAATAAAGATTGTTTGAACCAAATGGGCTAATAATCATTTTTACAATTCACTATTCTAAAATATCAGATTGTGTAAGGTTTCCAGGTTTCTTGAATTCCCTGTTAGCCTGGTCTTTTCACCTGTCATTTGGCTTCTCCATAGACATTTTGTTGGATAATCTTCCTCATGTTAAAAAATCAAAAAAATGTTATGAGTGACTTGATAACTGTTTTTCATAATGTAAAAAACTTTACTAATATGAAAAAAATGTGTATAAAAACATTTCTTTTTTAGTTTGAGGGGTTCCTGTATCCTTAGATACTCACCTTTGTGAGGCCTGGAAGTATATTTCAGGTGTGGGTTTTATGTTTCATTTACTCCTCTTAACTGATGGGTTAGAGCCCTTTTATTTTATAGGTGAGGAAGTTGAAATTTAGAAAAGTTAAGGGATTTGCACAGGTCACGTAAGTAGTGAGGTGTGCACCTGGGATTGGAATATAAATAGATTTCTTTCCAAGAGCCATCTGTAGCATTCTTTGTTATATAAGAGAAAGATGGATGGTGTTATTGGACTAAGTACTAAAGTAGGAGTCTTGAGCTGAGTAGGTCTGAACATCTCATTTAATGATATTTGGCTTAAAAGGAGTATTAAAATTTAGTCACTTCGGTATAGTTTTTCTAGAAGGTCAAATTACGAAGTGCTACGCAGTAGAATTTTCTGTGATCAAGGAAATCTTGTGTATCCCAAGAGATTATTTAGAATGGTGGCCACCAGCCACCAAATGAGACTATTGATCATTTGAAATGTGGGCAGTACAATTAAAGAACTGAGTTTTCAATTCCATTTCATTAATATGAATGTAAGTAGCCTCTATTGGTTACCATATTGGAGAGCACACCTGTATGCGTGTGGGTGCAGTAGATGTTTTCGGTAGTGTAACATGCTTGCGGTTACATGTGAATGTCTTATTTCGTAGGCCAAATTTGAGTTTCATCACGGTGACTATGAAAAACAGTTTCTGCATGTACTGAGCCGAAAGGACAAGACTGGAATTGTTGTCAACAATCCTAACCAGTCGGTGTTTCTCTTCATTGACAGACAGCACTTGCAGGTAAACTTTTTTTTATTTTTGTAAACCACACAAGGGCGCATTTTAAAAGTTTACTGGTTAGTAAATTGTTTTCTGTATGTTACTTAATTCTGATTTGCCCCTTCAGTATTGCATTATTTTTGAAGTTATTTAAAAACCAAGAAACAGATGTCCTGATCTTAACCTGGAACACTGGTTCCCAAACTGCTAAAAGTCATGAATTCAGTTTGCAATAATCAGAATCTGTATTTTGAATAAAATCCTCAAGAGATTGATAACACATTTATGTTTTGAGAAGTACTGGCCTAGATCTTTTAAATATCTAAAAGGATGAAAGCGTATCTGTATTTTAAAGGTCCACATGTATTTTAAATTAAGTATTTCCAATTTAAGTAGCAGTCCAAGTATTCCAAATTGATTTTTATTGGGTAAAATGTTTATTCTTATGGACCTAAGCCTAATAAATGTCATCACTTAGAATTTATAGTGGGTAATAGATACTTTGTTAATTGTTAAAAATAGCATCATTGTAATTTATTTAGCATTCATTCAACAGATAAGTGCTAAGTGTCAGATATTGTATATCAGTGAACAAGTTAGAAATTCCTGCTCTATGGGTTGGCATTTCATTGTGGGGAACCTAGAAGTAGGTAAGTAATAAATACTAAGAGAAAAGAGGGAATTACACTGTTTGGTGTGAATTCTTAGATAATGTCACCAGAGAAGGCCTCATTGAGAAGGTGATTTTAAATACTTTTTTTTTTAAAGTACAATATTAATTGCATTGTGCAGAACATTTTTGTTTTTATTTGAGCAAGTCTGTGCAAGGTACTAGAGAATTAGAATTGGGAGTCATACTGCTACCTTCAAGGAGCTGATAGGCTATTTGGGAAGATTGTACATTTTGTACCTTATAGAAAGTAATTTTATGGTGTAGTTATAAGTAAAAGAAACTGGGAGTTAAGAAAATTAATTTCACTGGAAGCATGTGATAAAACTGATAGAAAAGCATACAATTTAGGTGGGGTGTTTTTTGTTTTGGGCCTTTTTTGTTTTTAGTTTCTTATTTACCTAAGTGCTCCTGTGGTGAATATTTTTTGGTTGACTCTTTTATCCTTTTTAATTGCTTATAGTATACTTTCATTTGAGTTACTTAGAAAATACTGTAGAGCAGGATATTCAACTAGTGTCTACAGTGACCCTTGAATGACACAGGTTTCAACTGCACTCGTCCACTTATACATGACATTTTTTCAATAAATACATAACTGCTCAGTCCAGTTGGCTGAATTCATGGTTTAGTTAGCTGATGTGGAACTGTATATATGGAGGGAAGACTAAATTATACATGGAGATTTTCAACTGCATTTAGGGTCTGTGTTCCAATCCCTGTGTCTAAGTGTCATGTCATCTGTATGTAATATTTTACGCATTCATGATATAACCTTTTTCTTTTTTTGATACTTTAAGGCTATGTGGTTTATCTGTGAATCTCTTCAAATTTTCACAAATCTCAAATTTTTTCCAATATGTTTATTGAAAAAATTTACTTATGTGTGGGCCCTGAGCAGCCCAAACCCATGTTGTTTAGGGGTCAACTGTATTATGCACGAAACTCAATACTTTCTGTGTATGAGCTCATTTAATCCTCCTAATAGTTTTTTGATGTATAGATCTTACTACTCCTATTTTATAGTTAAGGAAATTAAGAAATTTGATTGGAATCATCTAGCAGAGATCTCCCCTTTATGTTCTAACATAATGTATATGATAAGGGCTAGACCAAAAAAATTTTGAATGGTTGGTGGTATAGAAGCTCATGCCTAGAATTCGGATTCTAACATACACGCAGTAACTTACTGGCCATGAGACCTTGGACAAATAACTTCTGTGATCATGTTCTTTTCTATAAAAGTAGTAAATGAAAGTCCTAGGTTTTAAAAGTTAAAATGAAAAAATATATGTATTGGGTTCATTTATGTACATAGGTATATAGACTGCTTCAGACATTGGCAAAGTCCACCTTCTGTTCCTTTTGCCTTTTTTTAAAGAGGTGCTATAGTGAAAAGATGCAAAACTTTGAAGGCAGTTCTGGGTTCAGACTTCATCTTCCACTTACTGCTGCTGCTGCTAAGTCACTTCAGTTGTGTCCAACTCTGTGTGACCCCATAGATGGCAGCCCACCAGGCTCCTCCGTCCCTGGGATTCTCCAGGCAAGAACACTGGAGTGGGCTGCCATTTCCTTCTCCAATGCATGAAAGTGAAAAGTAAAAGTGAAGTCACTCAGTCGTGTCCGACTCTTAGCAACCCCATGGACTTCAGCCCACCAGGCTTCTCTGTCCATGGGATTTTCCAGGCAAGAGTACTAGAGTGGGGTGCCATTGCCTTCTCCGCTTCCACTTACTAGCCATAGTTTTTTGTGACTAGCCATAGTTTTTTGTGGAAGTACCTTGCACTTGTTTATCAGAAGTTAGATGTTAAAATGGTAACTGCTTTTTAAAAATACTCAACGAGTGTGATTTATCTGTTAATACTTTGGCCTTGTCCTTTACCCCAGGATATGCTTAAATCTCTTAACCTATTTCTGATTTCTCTACCTCCTGCTCTCACCACATCTGCTGTCTTTCTGTATACAAATGTGATTGCAAATCTCTATTCAAATCTATCTCCATGATATGCCTTTAATCCTAATTTCTTTTAGCTAGTCTGATTTTCATAACTTTTTAAAGTCTGCATAAATTTCTGTAAACATTTAGTATCATGTTGACTCTTTTTCTGTATTTCGTGTGTCAAGGTTCTGTCCCAACTAGACCAAGTTCCCTATGAATAGGGACCATAATTTCTTGCCTTACTCTATATGCTTTGTTACTGTGTTCTTAAGTGCTTAATAAATTGTGGGAGATTTTCATGTGATAATTGGCCAGTTACGTTGAGGTCCTTCTTAAGAATATTCTAAAAATTTTTTCCCCTTCCAGACTCCAAAAAACAAAGCTACGATCTTCAAGTTATGCAGCATCTGCCTCTACCTGCCACAGGAACAGCTTACCCACTGGGCAGTTGGCACCATTGAGGATCACCTCCATCCCTACATGCCAGAATAGAGTGCTGACCAGCAAAATGGAGAAGATCAGAGAGTGCAGCAGCAATTTTTTTTTTTTTTCTTACCACTTGATTCTTTCAGAGTTTAAAGAAAAATGGACTCATGCACAGAACACTATGCATTTTGAAACTTGTTCATCCTGGATTTTTTTTTTTTAATCATTTGTATCTCAGAACTTAAATTAGATGTCTTCTGCACAGACTGTGTGAAAGAAGATGCTTTGCATATTTGCTGTACTGCATCAGCATCTTACTAAAAATGTGAAATGAAAGGACTATTGTACACTGAAATGCTTAAATGTTTCTGAAAGCACAAGGTGATACTCATTTTTGATGGTCTTTCCATTTGTGCTGGTGTTGGCCTCTTTGACACCTGTCATCAGTATTTGGAGGGTGAGAAGTGAATGTAACAGGTATAAACGTTTTTAAAACTTATAGCTTTGCTATAATCACCGTTGTTCAGAGCAGTGTCAGATTCATTCTAATGGCCAAAAGTGGTTGTTTAAAAAAGAAAAAGAAGATACAACCATGGGAAAGAAATCTTTAAAGAGCATCTCATTGTAGGCAGTCTTGCCTCATATATTACTGGGTCATGTTTGTTTCCTGGTACTCATAAATGTATGTGTTTTATTTCCAGATCTCTTTCCCCAAGTTGCTGTTATGAAAGAGTATTCTGCCGAGTGTGCACAGTTACACACGTAAAAGCAGATCTGGAGTCTGAAGTAGCTAAACGGCTATGAAACTGAGAAATACATTCATAGCTGCAGAAACCACAATAGGTAGAGGACTTTTGGTTTTTGTTTTTTGGTTTTGAAAAGAAGAGATTTTTATTATAAAGAAAAACAATTCCAGTGAATTGTGCAGAAATACTGGTTTTTACACCATCCTAAAGGAAAACTTAGGGTTTTTTTGATGTAGAAAAGTTATTAAAGTTGGGATCTTAAATTGTGCGGGGAGGAAAAAAAACACCATTGAGTGTCAAAGTTCTAAAAGCAGAACTCATTTTGTGCAATGAACATAAGGAAAGACTACTGTATAGTTTTTTTGTTTGTTTTATTTTTCTTTAAATGAAGAAAAGCTTTGCTTAAGGGTTGCATACTTTTATTGGAGTAAATCTGAATGATCCTACTCCTTTGGAGTAAAAGTTAGTGCTTACCGGTTTCCAATTGTATTTAGCTTCTGGTTGGAATTTGAATAAATGAAAACCTAAATAAAATAGGTGAAAGTTCCCTGACTATTCAGGTGAATACACAAAACTCGAAGTGGTAACTTTTCTTATAAGTCACTTGGGTACCTATTATTGAGACCTTCAGTTCAGTTCGGTTCTGTCGCTCAGTCGTGTCTGACTCTTCGCGACCCCGTGAATCTCAGCTCGCCAGGCCTCCCTGTCCATCACCAACTCCCGGAGTTCACTCAGACTCTTAGCCCATGGCTAAACCGTAAACTCAGAAGAGAAGTTGGGTTTGTAATTTCAACAGGAATGGGAATCAAAGACATTTTGTCAGCTTTTAACAGTTACCATCCTGACCTTATACCTGGCTTCGTGGAAAGGCAAAAATACTCGTAATTCACAGTGCACTTCCATGTTTTCTATCAATTGACAATTGGAATCTATTTGAAATGAACACTTTTTCATGGTCAGGGACTGTTCTAAACTCTTTATCTAACCACCCTGAGTGGAACTAGGTGCAAAGGTTTAGGAACTTGCCCCCATACTCAAGTTTTAAAGGGTTCAGGCCAATTTTTTAAAAAAAACAACGTCCTTATTTGGTATTTGAGTGATTTCCTTTGTGGTTAAATTTGGATTAGGTATCCTGGCCATTGCCCATTGTGAGTGATGTTACACCCCCTGAAGTTAATATCCAGAAACACTGCTCGTGTGCTCTTTATTGATGTCCACGTTCATTGGTGAAGGTGGTGTCCTATTTCCCCATTTGATAGTTACTGTTTTATATTTACTCCTCTACATGTGCCAGCATTCTGTTAACAAGAAAGAGCTCTCCTGTCTCAGCCATTTATTGTTACCTAAACAGTATGGACTCATTTCTTTTCAGTGCTATATAGTTTATTTGTAATTGGAAGATAACTGCTTTACAAGTGTGGGTTCTGCCATACATTAGCACGAATCACCCCTAGGTATACATGTTCCCTCCCTCATGAACTCCCACCTCCCACCCCTCTAGGTTATCACAGAGCACTGGGTTTGAGCTCTCTGCGTCATACACTGCTATTGTTTTTCATGCCTTGTTTCACGCCTTGTTTTATTGAGCACTTACTTTCAAATACAAGATAGTTTCATCTTGTTATTTCCCTATCCCACCCCCAGCTCTGAAATCAGCTCTTTCTCCAAATCCCAAGTTACTTTTCATGGGCAATACTAGATGGGTTTCCTATGTGTACACTGCTATTTTCAAGTCTGCTTCTGCCCTTCAGCAAACAGAGCTATGTGTATTATGATGTGTATACTGTATTCTAATACAACCAAATGATCATCAGCCTTTAACTGTTAACTGTTTTCCAACTTCCAAAGGAAATTACTTCCTTTCTTTATGATCATCAGTTGTGAAATATTAGAACTAAGACCCTGATGACAGAAACCAATTATAAATACCACAGTTGACAGAAATCTGAGAAACTGACTAAACAATGTGTGAACTTGGTCTTTCTAATAGCAAGCATTAGGAGATTGAAGATCTGCATGGTTTTATTCTAGGTACTGGAAAAGGTAATTCTGTGCTCTCCCTACTACCACCACTATAAAATATACTAATCATGAACTGGGCTATTTATCCCACTGGGCTGTTTATCACTAATCTGCTTTGCCTTAAAGTTTATTGAGGACTGCTCACTCTTATTTTTCAGTGTGGCCTGTGGTTCATCTGCTTTGAAGTTCCATAATCTTGGAATTGGGTTTTTAAAAAAATGTAGCATTTTAGAGCTGAGAATGACCTACAATTTAAGGATTAATCATTAATTTGTCCTTCAGCTCAATACTAGGTTTTAGTTGTAAGGTAATCTTACCTCAAATGGCCCTGTGAGCTTTGCTTTACCTGTTTTCAAAACACACTGAGCTAAGAGTGTTTTCATCCAAGTATTACGTATGATTACAGACTAAAACTTTTACGAGGCTCGAAATCAAAGAATATAGACAACCCCCGTCCTGCATTCCACTTGATCTCTGGCATTTTCCCCAAAGACTATTTCTTGGCTACTTCTAGTTGTGCTACTTTGAAAATTACTCATTGTTGGACTTCTTCACGGAGCCTTCGGGTGGTCTGTTTCCCATGTGTTTGGTATGTCTGCCCTGTGCTATTAATTTTCCCGTGGCCTTGTTCATCAGATCCACAGAAGCAAATGAAAGGGATCTTCCTTCCTTCAAAACGTGTGCTGTAATCAGTATGTCTTCTCCCACTTTAGCAGGTGACATGTACCTTAAAAGGAAATATTTAAATTTAGTTAACAGTAGTTTTTAAGTGCATCTCATAACAGCCTTATGTTTTTTTCCTAGATAGTTCAAGAATAATAGTAAACTTTCTGTCCTTTCTCATTTGAATGGCAGATCCTGACCCAAGTTCTCTCTTACTGATTCCTTACATGCACACAAGTTTGTTTTCCCATAAACAGGAGTTTTCAACTGCTCCCCAGCCCTGCGGCCCTTCTTTGTTTTTAGGTTTCCTACTTCATATTTATCTGGGGCTAGTGAAAGATTCCCCCAAGCTTTCATTTAATTTGCTTAACTTCCAACATGAGGTAATACTTGCTGTTTGGTTATCAATATTCAGAAGTTACTCAGCTCTAAAATGATTTAAAAACAACTATAAGGAATTAATTGAGGCCCTCTTGGATCTCAGGCAGCTCCTGATGGTGGCCAAAACTTCGGCCACACAGACTTTGAAAGGCCAAAATTATGTTTGGCTTATTAAAGATGCTTTATGGTTGTAATAGCAGTATTTTGGAAGATCATGACGTGCAGTGCCAGGTTGGAAGATCTCTGCTCCTAATAGTCTTGAGGCAAAGCAGGGTCGTCAGACGGTCTTAACCCTCATCACATGGAATAAGGGAAGGACTGCTGAATACATGCCTCAGTGCCCTAGCAGTTCTTTTTGTTCATCTTAATCTCAAAAGACCCTTTGCATTTTAATCTTGTGATTTGCTTACTGCATGCTCATTTCCATAGTAAAGACAGACTAAATGTTAAGTTAGCCTAAGGAAAGATTTAGATTGAAACCTGATGACTGACATGGTTTACACTGACCTCATGTCAAATAACGTTGGCTTTCCCACCCTAACTTCTGCCTCACCTGCCAACAAAAATCACATCTTCTGTAGCTTAGGTGGAAAAATTGTCTTTTTCAACACCACATTTCAAAAGCATCAATTCTTCCAGTGCTCAGCTTTCTTTATGGTCCAACTCTCATCCATACATGACTGCTGGGAAAACCAGAGCTTTGACTAGACGGACCTTTGTCGGCAAAGTGATGTCTCTGCTTTTTAGTATGCTGTCTAGGTTGGTCATAGCTTTTCTTCCAAGGAGCAAGCTGTGGCTGCAGTCACCATCTGCAGTGACTTTGGAGCCCAAGAAAATAAAGCCTGTCACTGTTTCCATTGTTTCCCCATCTATTTGCCATGAAGTGATGGGACTGGATGCAATGATCTTAGTTTTTTGAATGTTGAGTGTCAAGCCAGCTTTTTCACTCTCCTCTTTCACCAGGAGACTCTAGTTCATCTACGCTTTCTGCCATAAGGGTGGTGGTATCTGCATATCTGAGGTTACTGATATTTCTCCCAGCAATCTGATTCCAGCTTGAGCTTCATGCAGGCTGGCATTTCACATGATGTACTCTGCATATAAGTTAAATAAACAGGGTGACAATATACAGCCTTGATGTGCTCCTTTCCCAATTTGAAACCAATCTGTTGTTCTGTGTCCAGTTCTAACTGTTGCTTTTCGACCTGCATGAAGATTTCTCAGGAGACAGATGAGGTGTTCTGGTATTCCCATCTCTTGCAGAATCTTCCATAGTTCATTGTGAACCACACAAAGGCTTTGGCGTAGTCAATACAGCAGAAGTAGGTGTTTTTCTGGAATTCTCTAGCTTTTTCTGTGATCCAGTGGATGTTGGCAATTTGATCTCTGGTTCCTCTACCTTTTCTAACACCAGCTTGAACATCTGGAAGTTCTCGGTCCACATATTGTTGAAGCCTGGATTTGAATTTTCAGCATTACTTTGCTATTGTGTGAGATGAATGCAATTGTGTGGTAGTTTGAGCACTCTTTGGCATTGCCTTTCTGGAATTGGGATGAAAACTGACCTTTTCCAGTCCTGTGGCCATTGCTGAGTTTTCCAGATTTGCTGGCATATTGAGTGCAGCACTTTCACAGCATCTTTTAGGATTTGAAATAGCTCAGCTGGAATTTCATCACCTCCACTAGCTTTGTTCATAGTGATGCTTCCTAAGGTCTACTTGACTTCCCTTTATCACTGATTATATATCCCTGATTATTTATATTATTATTACTAATATATATTGTACTTAGAAATCCTTTTAGTTCTAGATTCTAAAACCATGGAATGTTTTTAAGGCAAATCTGTAGCTGCACTTAAGGATGACCAGTTAAGGGCAACTCCTGCTTTATTTCTGTTATAAATGTGTGTAGTCTCAGTTGTTTGAAATGAGTTATCACATTGAAAAAAGTTATTTGGGGTACAGTTTGTATACGTACGTTATGTTCATATCAACACTGACTCCGGATATACCCCTTTCTGTGCACAGCAGAGCAAGCGATGATATGACATCCACTAAGGTGGCTATCATGCCGCCATGGAGAGTGCCCATTTTATTGGCATGCTGCTCTTCCACTTTCATTTCACAAATCAGTTTCCCAGGGGCAGCAGAAACGAGAGTCACCTAAGTGTTAAAAAATTTTTTTTTGAATATTTGGTGGTATTAAGAAAAGCACAAACAGCTCTACCAAGAACTATCATTGGATTAAACCAAGCCACCCCCAAAAGTTGATTCAGAAACTGAAAATGAAGTTACCAGTCTCTCTTGATAGAAATGAACTCTGGAGTAAATTGTTTTGAAATAAAAAGGAATATTTAGGGGAAAACAGGAGTAGTTTTTCTTAATCTCCACTACTCTGCATAAATCAAACATTCCATCTGAGCTTCTGAACTCTATGTACAGCAACCTGGCATCTCTTAATGTCTTCTCAGAAATTCTGCACTAAGTCAGGTGGTCCTTGTGATCTGATAGTCCATTGTAGTTTTAATTTGGATGTTCCCTAGTTATTGCACAAAGTAATTTTCAGAATGACTTCATGATGAATGGTTTAAAACAATGTTTAAAATAGGCTGAAAGAAATTCAATACAGGATGAGAACAAGCTTATACCACAAACCTATTTTAGTGTAAAAAAAGTTTAATAGAATCCAGCAAAGTTAAATTGCTGCTTTTAAGGTCCTGCCCCATTTATAGTATCATTATGAAAAAAATTACATAAAAGATAAAATGTGGAACAATGAATTTAGAATGTTATATCAAACATCTTTAGAAAGGAAACAAAAATAACAGAAATGTGTTTCTTATATCCTATTCAATTTACTAGGAAAAAACACCATAGATATCTAACATTTAGAAGTCAGAACTGAACTGTGGATGGAATGCGTTGCATCCAGTGCAGTAATTCTTGCTGTCACTAGAGGTTTTCAGACAGAATATGGATGCCTGTGTGAGGCGTCTGCTGTATTTGGGGGAGGAAGGGGTGTCTCCTGCATTAAACGATTCGATTCTCGGTAACTACCATTTATTGAGCACTTTCGTAAGCCAGGCACTGTGCCAGTCTGTCCATGCACTATGTAATAAGGGAGAGATGGTTTCCATTTCGTAGTAATTTAAATTCAGACTGGTTTACTCTCAAGATCACCAAGGATATGACAGAATTGAGATTCAGGTCTAAGTCTATTCACCTCCCAATCTCCCTTGTTGCTAACTGTAGAATCTCTAGATATATACAGTGGCTTTTATGCTCCCACCAGGAAGGCATTTTGGAACTTCACAAACTAACTTGAGTTGTTTGCTGTTGTTTATCCTCTACAAGGCCCTGATATAAAACAGAAACAGAACCATAAAATACAAACCATTCTAAATAATATGTTTTGCTTAACAGGTAAATCAATGGAAAAGTGAATGTCAGAATGGGATCATTATCATTCAATAAATGATCTAGCCATAAGATGTCCTCATTAACTAATAATGCACACCAAGGAGACCCAAGATATAAACTCACCTTACTAGGGCATTTACTAGACTCTTTGAAGCACTGCAATCTAAAGATGAACAAGATCAAATCTCTGCTCTTAAGGGGTTTCCAGTCTATAGGAACAATACATGCACACTGCAGTACAGTGACTGACTGCCGAGAGGATAAATACAGGTTGCTGGAAGTAAGGATCTTACTCATCCAAGTATGTTTTCAGGGAAGAGACATTAGAAAGGCATCTGTGAAATTATTTACACATTGAAGGATGGGCAGAATTTAGCCAGGTAAAGACAGTTTGAAAAAGCTAGGCAGTTCAGGAAAGCCTCATCGTCACCAAAGGTGGGTGCGTGTGTGTGTGTGCATTTTCAGTCACGTCTGACTTTTTGCAACCCTACGGATTGTAGCCCGTCAGGCTCCTCTGTCCATGGGATTTTGCAGGCAAGTATACTGGAGTGGGTTGCCATTTCCTTCTCCAAGTCACCAAAGATAGTTTAGTATAATTTCAAGGTACAATGTATTTAATAGAGCTCAGTTCTTAGTGTTCCATATGATTATCTAACTTTGGCTGGGATGACAAAAAGTAAAACAAATGTCAATTTCACTTTCTACTGAAGAATACTGATTTTAATACTGACCTTCTCCCCCAGCCTGGTGGCGCAGATGGTTAAGAATCTGCCTGCCCAGAGGAACCAGATAACAAACTGCCAACATTCACTGGCTCATAGAGAAAGCAAGAGAATTCCAGAGAAAACATATACTTCTGCTTCACTGACCACACTAAAGCCTTTATTGTGACAATAAACTGTGGAAAATTCTTAAAGAGATGGGAATACCAGACCACCTCATTTGTCTCCTGAGAAACCTGTATGCAGGTCAGGCAGCAACAGTTAGAACTGGACATGGAACAACAGACTGATTGAAAATTGGGAAAGGAGTACAACAAGGTTGTATATTGTCAAGTTTGTAACTTTTGACTCCTTCACTTTTTGTCCACCACCCACTCCTGTCTCTGGCAATCACCAACTGTTCTCTGTATCTCTGAGCTCTGTTTGTCTTTTGTTTTTCTTAGTTCTACATAAAGGGAGATCATATGGAAAATAAAAAAGAATCTACCTGCAATGCAGGAGATCCTGGTTCGATCCCTGGGTTGGGAAGATCCTCTGGAGAAGGAAATGGCAGCCCAGTCCAGTATTCTTGCCTGGAGAATTCCATGGATAAAGGAGCCTGGCAGGCCACAAGTCCATGGGGTTGCCAAGAGTCGGACATGACTGAGCGACTAAACCCACCCACCCAACGTGAAAGGCCAAAGGCTATACTAAGATACAAAATTGGCTGAAAATGTATACTGGAATAGAGATACTCTTGCACTGGTCACTCTGATATGACAGAGAAATACTTTTATGTGTTACCAATTGTTTTTTTTTTTTCCAGCCCTGTTGCACAGCCTGTGGGATCCTAGTTCCAACCTGGGACTGAACCCAGGCCCTCAGGAGTGAAAATAGAGTCCCAACCATTGGACCATCAGGGAATCCCTAGTGTTACCAGTTCTTGTCTCCCCAAGTAGAGTAAGTAAACCAATGGAAGATAACAACGAAGACTGATTCTTCTTTCGAATCAGAAGACTGATTCGCTACCCAACTTCCCAGAACTAAGAAACATGTCTTGTGGGGGAGAAACCAATAACTACCTCTCTGTTGACAAACGGGGCTGAGGAGAGGACACTGTTTCAAAAAAAACAGATTTCGGTTTCAGTCATGATACAGGCTGTAGGGAGCACATGTATTTCTTTGGTTATTAACTGTAGCTAACTTTGTGTTAGAGACCATGCTCAGAAATGTATATGCATGTCTTACAGGCACTGAGACACCGTCTCAGTCCTCACAAATCTTTCAAGTAGACAGTGTTTTGGTCTCCACTGGACTCAGGTCCACTAAGTAAACCTGCCTCCCCTGAGTTACTTGAAAAGAACACTGAAAGATAAAGGTAAAAATGGAGGCAGTGAGAGACTGCTTTTTGGGGCTCCAAAATCCCAGCAAATGGTGACTGCAGCCGTGAAATTAACAGATACTTGCTCCTTGGAAGAAAAGCTATGACCAACCTAGACAGCATTTTAAAAAGCAGAGACATTACTTTGCCAACAAAGGACAGTCTAGTCAAGGCTATGGTTTTTCCAGTAGTCATGTATGGATGTGAGAGCTGGACTATAAAGAAAGCTAAGTGCCGAAGAATTGATGCTTTTGAACTGTGGTGCTGGAGAAGACTCTTGAGAGTCCCTTGGACTGCAAGGAGATCCAACCAGTTAATCCTAAAGGAAGTCAGTCCTGAATATTCATTGGAAGGACTGATGCTGAAGCTGAAACTCCAATACTTTGGCCACCTGATCTGAAGAACTGACTCATTTGAAAAGACCCTGATGCTGGGAAATATCGAAGGCAGGAGGAGAAGGGGACGACAGAGGATGAGATGGTTGGATGGCATCACCAACTCAATGGACATGAGTTTGAGTAAACTCTGGGAGTTGGTGATGGACAGGGAGGCCTGGTGTGCTGCAGTCCATGGGGTCGCAAAGAGTTGGACACGACTGAGCGACTAAACTGGCTGAGGAACCAGTAGAGACTATCAGAGAAGACCAAAAACAAAAGTTAACAAATGGGTGCCATGGGAGGCAAACAAAGCCCTAGGGAAGAGTTCAGAAGAATTTAAATATTCCCTGAAGATTTAACCAGCTGAAGTACCATTTCACTCATGTTCATTGGCAGGGTGGTGATGGTGATGAGAGATGTGCTAAGCAGGATTATAAGCAGTATTTTTCCCCAAAGGCTGGTAAATGGCAGATTTTATCGAATCATTCTAGAATGCCTACAAAGGTAGATGCTATGAAAGTCTGTATTCACAATAATCACGTTGGCAAGGTTTCTCTCAATTACAGCTCCCCTGCTGCCTTCAACCTGGAAAAGAGGGGCTAATAGGGAAAGACCTTCCTCACCACCTATAGACTGAGGACTGGGGTGATGTCTCTTCACTCCTCTAGATCTCCTCTCAAGAGGGAAAGCACAAACTTGGGGAGAATTTTTGCAGCTAATCTAGTTTGGTATATAGAACTGGAATAGAGTCATTCCCAGGAAGGAGTGATGCCATGCAGGAATGTAAATATGATGAGCCCATTATGATAAAATCACAAATCCAACAGCAACAAAGTCTAAATAATCTGTTCCCCGAGCAACAGTAGTCTAAGTATACCTGTTGGCATATCACGTTGATAAACTTTAAGTAATAACACTGTCCTTTTGTGGTAGAGCCAAAGCTTCAAAGTTTTTCGAGTAAGTGTAAGGTCTATTCTTACTTTCCTAACCACTTCTATAGTCTTCAAAGGCTACTTACTGTTCTCAACCCTGTATGTCCTCGGGGTTCAGTCTTAAATCCTTAATGCTTCTCTCTAGTCTGTGCTGTTCCTCTTGAGACAGCTCATTCACCTATACTTTACCTCTCATTTCCACAAGGATAACGTGACACAATTTAACCTGGCTTCTGAACTGCCTGCGCTTATTTCTTTGTGTGTTGGATTTCACCTGGTATTTCCAGATCTCACCTGAGACTCTTGAAGTATATACTTTCACATGTGTTATTGTGGGGGTGAGAGTTCCATTGGCAAGTAACTTAAACATCATAAGGTGAAACATGTTTCTTTACTGCAGAACTAGTTGAAAGCTTTCAGATTAAGGCAATGGCACCCCACTCCAGTACTCTTGCCTGGAAAATCCCATGGACGGAGGAGCCTGGTAGGCTGCAGTCTATGGGGTCGCTGAGGGTCGGACATGACTGAGGGACTTCGCTTTCACTTTTCACTTTCATGCATTGGAGAAGGAAATGGCAACCCACTCCAGTGTTCTTGCCTGGAGAATCCCAGGGACGGGGGAGCCTGGTGGCCTGCCGTCTATGGGGTCGCACAGAGTCGGACACGACTGAAGCGACTTAGCAGCAGCAGTTGAAAGCTTTAATATATAAAAGGGATGCAATGGCTTTATTCATATGAGGTACACAGAGTAGTCAAATTCAGAGATACAGACTATAGATAGTGGTTGGCAAGGCTGGGGAAAAAAGGGAATGAGAAGTTATTGCCTATATGGTAGAGTTCCAGGTCTGCAAGATGGAAAGAGTTCTGGAGATGGATGGTGGTGATCGTTGTACAACTATGTGAATGCAAAAATTACTACTGAATTGAATACTTTAATATGGTTAAGATGGTGAACTTTATGTTGTGTGTGTGTGCGATCAGTCATGTCCAGCTCTTTGTGACCCCAAAGACTAGCTGGCTGGCTCCTCTGTCTGTGGGGATTCTCCAGGGAAGACTACTGGAGTGGGTTGCCACACCCTCCTCCAGGGGATCTTCCCAACTCAGAGACTGAACCCAGGTCTCCTGCATTGCAGGCAGCTTCTTTACTGTCTGAGCCACCAGGGAAGCCCCATGTGGTAAAATATGTGTATTATACCACAATTCTAAAAACGGGGATACATCCATGTTTTCTGAAATTATTTGGGGGACTTTTTTTTTTCCTCCTCAGGGCACATCTGATGGTGTCGGGAGCCACGTTAGGCATTACTGACAAAATGGAGGCACAGCCCCAGACCCGTTTCCTCATTCCGCAGGCATGGTCCCGGGATGAAGGAGTTAGGCCTTGTAATTCTGACTTGTCTTTTCCTCTCCTTGGCTGAGTTGACTGAAAAGGAATATTAAGGTGCTTATTGTTTTTGAGAGGAGCATGAGAAGGCACAAAGCCTTCTGCAGCTGTGCTCAGAGAATAATTTATAAAGTTAATCACTGACATTTGTTCAAGGACTTTTACAAAAAAGTGTTCCAGGGTGAGCACACAGGCCGCAGCTTGAGACCATGGGAGGGATTGCTATCTGAAGCCTATTTATGAGGAAAGTGTTTATGGCAAAGGAGTTTGCTGAATTTAGGGCTTAGGAATAATTAAAATAGAAGCTAAAGATTTAAGGGATGCTGTAATGTTAGCATATTCTTCTATAGCTTATAGAAATTAGGGACTTTAGAGATATTATTAGCTAGAAGCCCTTTCTAAGAAATAGTGAGCTTAGGATACTAGGGGCAAACAGGACTTAAAAAGATAAGAAATAAACTGAGGAATGTGGTATGCAGCCCAGACATTAGCATGAGTTACAGTATTCACAAGGACACATGAGAAAAAGTAGATAAGAGAATTGCTGAGGCAGAAACTCCTTTTGAGGGGCAACAATGATTTATGGAGACAACAAATCTGGGTCAGTGGGAACTGAAAATATCAAACCTCTGACCTAATGCTTTTGTCAAAGTATAAAAGAGAATCATAAGCTTGAAATAAATAGGCAGTCCAAGAAAACTGAGAGGCTGCCTTAGGTTCTCGCCGACACTGCTCACCCCTTCAGGTTGAATCCCTGGCTGCTGGAGCTGGATTCTGGCATGATGGGACTGTTCCTTGGAACCCACTTTTTTCTTCTCCTCGATGATAAACTCCTGGAGGGTGAGGAATTGTGATGGGGAGTGTGTGGTTTGTGTGTGTGTACATGCACACAGTCGTGTCTGACTCTTTGAGACCCCATAAAATGTAGCCTGTCAGGCTCCTCTTGCCCGTGGAATTTTCTAGGCAAGAATACTGGAGTGGGTTGCCATTTCCTCCTCTAGGGGATCTTCCCAACTGAGGAACCGAACCTGCATCTCCTGCAATGGCAGGTGGATAGTCTACCACTGTGCCACCTGGGAAGTCGATGGGTATTTCTTTATAATCTCATAGTACTTTGTTGACTGATTTAAAAGTGATCTTATAGCAAGATCAGGACTTTATTTTGAGTGTTAGTCTTTCTGTATCAATGCTTTATAAAAGATAGGTTTTGTGGGTGTTTATAAACACTGATAAAACAGAGGGTTTTTTTACAAAGAGGACAGGCTAAAATAAAGAAGTGCAATGTATGATCTCATGCATTGACTTGACATCTATACCAGAACTAATTTTCAATTTGCTTTCTTCAACAGATCATTTGTAGAGGGACAAAAAGTCACCATCAATTATCAGATTCTATATGCTATCTCCAAACAACTGTCCAAAAAACAATATTTGGAATTGGAATATTATCAGCCAGATTTTCCAGTGTTTTTGTATTTGATTCATTGACTTTGTGGGAGTGGGTAATGGGGCAGACTTGACACAATAGTTCTGTACACCTCACTTGCTTCTTACACCCAGAAACATTATTCCTTCTAGTCTTCACAAAAGCAATGGGGAAAGAGGACAAGTGTGTCTGAGAGACCGTGTACATCTTTTACTCCAGTTTAATTTTAACAGTAATCTTGCATTTTAAAATCCTGTACTTAGAAGAGCATTTCTTGCCTTGAAGAATATCTGGTGTCATATTTAAATCACCAAAGGGACAATTTTTTGAAGTAAAATGATTTTATCAGTCAAGATCCCGTAAGGTACAAAAACTACACTTCTTTTATTAAGAAAGAGACTTTAGAGAATTACTAACCAGAGATTTAGAGAAAGAAATCATATGATTTGAACAGCCAACTCTAAGTCCAGTGCAAAGACATGGTTTATATGTATATAGCAATGGCAACCTACTCCAGTACTCTTGTCTGGAGAATCCCATGGACACAGGAGCCTGGTAGGGTGCAGTCCGTGGGGTCGCTGAGAGTCAGACATGACTGAGTGACTTCACTTTCACTTTTCACTTTAATGCATTGGAGAAGGAAATGGCAACCCACTCCAGTATTCTTGCCTGGAGAATCCCAGGGATGGCGGAGCCTGGTGGGCTGCCGTCTATGGGGTCGCACAGAGTCGGACATGACTGAAGCGACTTAGCAGCAGCAGCAGCAGCAGAATAACAGTAGCAATTTATCTAGTTTTGACCTAGGTCAAAGTGAATGATTAAGAGCATGGTTTAAAGTCAAGTTTTCAAAGTCTCAGCGCTTCTGACGTTTGGACTGGGCCATTCTCTGCTGTGGGGACGGGTGAGGGAATCTGTGCACTGGGCATGTTTGGCAGCACCCCTTCACTCTCTCACCACCCCCAATTGAGAGCCGCCGGTCTAGATCCCATTATCTTAAAACTCACTGTAAAAGAAACCATGTTCATGACTAGATTTACAGATCACTATGCATAAACCTCACCCCACTCCAGTACTCTTGCCTGGAAAGTCCCATGGACGGAGGAGCCTGGTGGGCTGCCGTCTACGGGTCGCACAGAGTCGGACACCACTGAGCGACTTCACTTTCACTTTCATACACTGGAGAAGGAAATGGCAACCCACTCCAGTGTTCTTGCCTGGAGAATCCCAGGGATGGGGGAGCCTGGTGGGCTGCCATCTATGGGGTCGCACAGAGTCGGACACAACTGAAGCGACTTAGCAGTAGCAGCATGCATAAACCTATTTAGCCTGAGCAAATCTGCCCACACGAAACAACTGCAAAATCCATTTTTGATCAAATTAACACACAAAGCACCTACCATGATACCAATCTGTGCAGTTAATATGATAGTCACCTGTCAGTAGTGAGCACTTGAAACACAGCTAGTATGAACTGAGATATGCTCTACAGTTCACACGAGATTGCAAAGTACAGAAAGTTAGCCCTCTTTGTATTGACTACGTTAAAATATTTTTGATATGTTAAACTATTTTACTAAAATTAATTTAACATTTCTTTTTAATTATACAATGTTGTGATTATAAAATTATTATAAAACACCTCCTTTCTAAGGCGGTCGTGAAGCCCTAAAGGGGGAACTTTTCCCCCACTTAACACTCCTCCTAGTTTACTTTATAAATCCCAGCAGGAAAAACGAAGATTTTATCAGCAACAAGCTAAGATACCTCCGCAACTCAACCAATGAGACACCACCACAAACCCGACTCTTCTCTCCTCCAAGGAACTTGTTCAAAACAGCCCCTCTCGACTGTCTCCTATTCTCTCTATAGAAGAACAGCTGAGGACTTGCCCATGGTTAGCCTCAGTTTGCAAGTCCCAAGGTGTAACTCCTCTGCCATTCCTGAGATAAACCCATTTTGCTGACTTATAAAACGGACAGATCAACGTAGGCACACCTACCACATAACTACTCCATCAAAGCAGTAATCATTACTGCTAGGGTGAGTTTAGGGATTCAATCCAAAAGAATCTAGCCAGAGAACTTATGAAGCGTTCACCCACGAACCAAGAAGGGCGCTTTCTTTCCCTTCGTTAGAAACCGCGCCTTCGCCTCTAATACCTTTTCCAAGTTTCTATCGAAACCGTTAAATTTGCCTGAGTGCGTTAGCCACTCCAGCAGAGTCTTTGCCTTCTTCACCCAGATCATCGTGGACCGTTCGCCGGCTCCCAGGCCCCACTTAAGACTGAGTCTTGGAAGAGCAGGGGAGCCCTGAAGTTCGCAAAAGAACAAGGTCAACAGCCTTCTGGACCCGAAAAGCGTTCCGGGTCCGCCGCCAAGCGCACAACTGTCCCTTCCCCAGCAGCTGGCGCACTGACGTCTAGCACCTCGTCACTGACGTTCAGCCCACGTTGAGACAGCGCACGCATGTGCCGTTTGGCCCTCGCCATCCCGGGCCGACTTTCTTGCTGCGCATGCGCTCTACGGTCTTCCGAGAGGTGAGCGTTTATTTCCCCGCCGGTGGTTGATAGGCTAGCACCGCGGGCGCTGGGCGCCTGTGCAGAGTCTGGCGCCTGACCGTCCCCGCCCTTTCCACCACCCACCCCACCAACTCCGGGCCAGGTTCAAGGTGCAGTGAACTTGCGGGGAACCGATGGAGCGGAACAGCGGTCCGGAGGCTGGGCCGGAGGCGGAGCTAGAGGAGGGGGAGCCCGAGGTTAAGAAGCGGAAACTCATGTGTGTGGAGTTTGCTTCGGTCGCGAGTTGTGACGCCGCTGTGGCTCAGTGCTACCTGGCCGAGAACGACTGGGAGATGGAAGTAAGCTTTCGCTACTTCTCTCTTGCCGGCTCTTCACTTTGGTGATGTAGGCGTACCTCCCATCCCTGTGTTTTTTTTTTGCAGAGAGCGCTGAACTCCTACTTCGAGCCGGCCGTGGAGGAGAGCGCTTCAGAAAGCCGTCCCGAGTCCGTCTCTGAGCCCGGGTCCTGGTGAGTGACGACGGGCCGGGGACCCGTTCGGGCGGAGGCGGTCGGGTACCAGGTTGCGTTGGGCATGCGGGACCTGCCATCGAGTTAGGCGGCGGGTCTGCGCAGAGACGGGCCTCGGGTCTGAGTAGCCGGAGAAGAAGGGTTGGTGGAGATGAGATCTGCCCCAGCCGCGGGGCTCACGCTTCTCCCGAGAAGTCCAGGCTGTGTCACTTCGGATGTACTTTGGAGTCCGAGGGAGAAATACCAGAAATGTAATTTTTTACTCCAGGTGTAGGGAATACGTAAGCGAGCGTTTCGAAATGGATGAGACACAAAATCCTCTACTAAAGAATGGTAGCTTGGTGGTCTCCTTGCGTCCTGTTGTTTGTTTACTCTCTGCTGGCCGGCCAGGATAATGGTTTTTATAAAATGCACATCCGCCTCTGTTATTCCAGTGCTCCCTCCCCAATTCCTGCACTTCTGCTCTTAAAGTCTGTGTGCCTTACAGGTTTCCCCACGGTTTGACCACTGCCTGTTCTTTCTGGGTTCGTCTCTTGTCACGCTCTCTTTCCTACCCCACAAAACTTCCAGGCATGTCAGTCAGTCGGTTCAGTCGCTCAGTCGTGTCCAACTCTGCGACCCCATGGACTGCAGCACACCAGGCTTCCCTGTTCATCACCATCTCCCGGAGCTTGTTCAAACTCATGTCCGTCCAGTCGGTGATGCCATCCAACCATCTCATCCTCTGTCGTCCCCTTCTCCTCCTGCCTTCAATCTTTCCCAGCGTCAGTCTTTTCCAGTGAGTCATTTCTTCTTATTACGTGGCCAAAGTATTGGAGTTTCAGCTTTAGCATCAGTCCTTCCAATGAATATTCAGCACTGATTTCCTTTAGGATTAACTGGTTGGATCTCCTTTCAGTCCAAGGGACTCTCAAGAGTCTTCTCCAACACCACAGTTCAAAAGCATCAGTTCTTAGGCGCTCAACTTTCTTTATGGTCCAACTCTCTCATCCATACATGACTACTGGGAAAACCATAGCTTTGACTAGACAGACCTTGTCGGCAAAGCAATGTCTCTGCATTTTAATATGCTGTTTTGGTTGGTTATAGCTTTTCTTCCAAGGGGCAAGCATCTTTTATTTTCGTGACTGCAGTCACCATGTGCTGTGATTTTGGAGCCCAAGAAAATAGTCTGTCACTGTTTCCATTGTTTCCCCATCTATTTACCATGAAGTGATGGGACTGGATGCCATGGTCTTAGTTTTTTAAATGTTGAGTTTTAAGCCAGCTTTTTCACTCTCCTCTTTTACCTTCATCAAGAGGCTCTTCTGTGCCTCTTCACTTTCTGCCATAAGGGTGGTGTCATCTGAGGTTATTGATATTTCTCCCGACAGTCTTGATTCCAGCTTGTGCTTCATCCAGCCCAGCATTCTCATGATGTACTCTGCATATAAGTTAAATAAGCAGGGTGACAATATGCAGCCTTGACGTGCTCCTTTCCCAATTTGGAACCAGTCTGTTGTTCTATGTCCAGTTCTAACTGTTGCTTCTTGACCTGCATACAGATTTCTCAGGAGGCAGGTAAGGTGGTCTGGTATTCCCATCTCTTGAAGAATTTTCCAGTTTGTTGTGATCCACACAGTCAAAGGCTTTGGTGTAGTCAGTAAAGCTTAAGTAGATGTTTTTCTGGAATTCTCTAGCTTTTTCTATGATCCAACAGATGTTGGCAATTTTATCTCTGATTCCTCTGCCTTTTCTAAATCCAGCATGAACATCTGGAAGTTCATGGTTCACGTACTGTTGAAGCCTGGCTTGGAGAATTTTGAGCATTACTTTGCTATCCTGTGAGATGAGTGCAATTGTGTGGTAGTTTGAGCATTCTTTGGCATTGCCCTTCTTTGGGATTGGGATGAAAACTGACCTTTTCCAGTCCTGTGGTCACTGCTGGGTTTCCCAGATTTGCTGGCATATTGAGTGCAGCACTTTCACAGCATCATCTTTTAGGATTTGAAATAGGTCAACTGGAATTCCATCTCCTCAGCTAGCTTTGTTCATAGGCCCACTTGACTTCATATTCTAGACATGTCCAACTTTTCTCCAGTGGGTCTTTTTTTTCTTGCCTTTCAGCTGTTATAAAGGTATTTATTACCTCTGCCTAGAACCTTTTTCTTCCTCCTTTGTTACTTTTCTTATAATTGTACTAGGGTATATATGTATGTCCTTATCTTTAGGTGTGTGTGTTTGAGCACTCAGTCATGTCCGGTATATATGTATGTCCTTATCTTTAGGTGTGTGTGTTTGCTCACTCAGTCATGTCCAACTCTTTTTGACCCCATGGACTGTAGCCCGCGGGCTTCTCTGTCCATGGGCTTCTCCAGGCAAAAATAGGGAATGGATTGCCCTTTCCTTCTCCAGGGGATCAGTGCATTCAAAATACTTATGCAAATATTTCTGAATAACAAGTAAAGCAGGTAAATGTTAAATAAGTAAAATGTTAACGTTTATTTGTATGAAAGGTGAATAGAATTCTTTTTACTGTTTTCTGAAAGTCTGAAATTATTTCCAAAGAAAGTTTATAGTTAACTTAGAGTGGCGAGCATTTTGCAGTGTATACAAATATTGAATCATTATATTGTGTACCTGAAACTGGTATGATGTTTATATACATTATACTGTGTGGCACAGAAGTGATAGGGTGTCGTCCTCAGTGCATTACATCAGGAGGCACCTGATATGGATTCGTCCCCAATCCTGGTTAATTATATTTCGATTAAAACGAAAAATAGGAGAGGAGTTCCCTGGTGGTCCGGTGGTTAAGACTTGGAGCTTTCACTGCTGTTGCTGGGGTTCAGTCCTTAATTGGGGAGCTAAGATCCTGCCAGCTGCGTGGCAAGGCCATAAAATAAAAAACAATTTTCTAAAAGAAGTTAAAATACTGGCATTAAATACATTAAAATTATAAATACAAAACCCTAGTTCTTAAATTTGTGTGTATTTTATAAATGTTTAGGAGTCACCTTTTAGTAATGTTTGTCCCTCCACTCAAATGTCGAAGCCTTGATGGGAGAGGTGGGGTCAGGCTGGCCTGAGGACTGGAAGCCACACATGTGGTCTCTCCAGCATGGCAGTCACAGAGCAGTCAGACTGCTCTTGTGAGAGCTCAAGGTTCTTGGACAGAGGTTCCAAAAGACTGGAGTGAAAGCTGCAAGGCTTCTAATGTCCAAGCCTCAGAAATCCAAGAATATCCTTTTCACTGTGTTCTGTTGATCAAGTAAGTCACTGAAGCCCAGATTCAAGGAGAAGGATGTTC
Organism: Bos grunniens; assembly: GCF_055505025.1. Classification (NCBI taxonomy): domain Eukaryota; kingdom Metazoa; phylum Chordata; class Mammalia; order Artiodactyla; family Bovidae; genus Bos; species Bos grunniens. The sequence goes on from NC_141187.1 coordinate 34,658,898, forward strand.
ATTGGACTTCACCTCTCAGTGAGGCAAATAGCAGAATTGTAGCCGTTCCTTATCTGGCACAGTGAAACCATATTTCAAATATGGTTTAAAATGAATCCAAGTAAATGTGGAAATCTTACGTACTCAATCTAATTTGGGGTTGTAGTCTATAAAGTTATTTTAATGACCTATATCATTGAGGGATATCAAGTTGGTTCTAAGTGAGCAGACTTTTGCATAACACAGAATCTAGTTTTCTGTAGTCATCAGACTCTTGGTCTTCCATAGGCAGATAGTCTTAGGACTCTTAAAATGTACTTACCCCTGCCCAACTTCGCAATGAGGAAGACTAAGAATAAATGTGAAATCCAAAATTGATCATGAATTGCAATAAAAATAACGTAAATACAATTTCAGCAAGAGAATTTTACTTACCTGTAAAATGAGGGCTACAAAGATTTGAAAAATGATTTTTAAGTTAATCAGTTTCTAGATTATTTGCAGAGTTGTGTTTCATTCTGCTCTTGCCAGTGTTGACCTAACCAAGGAAGAAACAAATGATTCCATTAGTTCTAAAACCAGCACATCTGAAGATAAAAGTGTTCAGCAAGAAGATGGCAGTGTATTCTCTTTTATTACCTGGAATATTGATGGATTGGACATGAACAATCTCCTAGAGAGGGCTCGAGGGGTGTGTTCCTATTTAACTTTGTAAGTATTATTACATCTGTTTCATGATAGTGTGATAATGTGTCTTACCTGCCTACAAGGAGGGTAGTAGATCAAGGTTATGGGCTTTGCAATTGGTCCTAACTTCAAAGTCCAGCTCTCAGAGGAAATATCAGAAAGAATCAGGAGTGATTGCCTCTGGGAGCAGGACGGTGGGTTGGGGTTCAGAGGGAACACTAACTTTTGTTTGAAGCCTTCTGGTACTGTTTTACTTACTAAATTTGTTATATAATTATTACTGTGAAAAGAAAATTGCCAGTGTGATCCGAATCTGATCCACACACTGGCTCTGTGACCTTGTGGAACCACTTGAGAGCCACTTCAATTCTCTGGAGCTCGGAGCTCCATTTTCTTCATCATGGATAATAACTGTTTCAAGAGGACAGAAAGAGACAACTCTTCAGGCATCTATTAGAGTATAAGACAATTGGAAGCTCTTAATATTACTGGGTGTCTACTGTCAGTGATTCCAGTTCTTCTGACTTTAAAGGGTTGTCATATATATGTTGTTTTTTTTTAATTTGACCTTTACAGTATTATGTGTTAAGTAACACAGATCTTTCTCATTTTATAGTTATCAAAGATCAATGTAAACATCAAATAGTAGGTGTCCTAGAGGACTATAATTCTGTGTTTCTTTTATGCTGTAATATTTTCCTAATAGGTAGCTGCAAATGGTATACCTGGTACGGGTACTTATCATGAATTGATGTGTTTAATTAGGTACAGCCCTGATGTGATATTTCTACAGGAAGTCATTCCCCCATATTATGCCTACCTAAAGAAGAAAGCAAGTAGTTACAAGATTATTACAGGTAACAATTTTTCTGTTATTTAACTTGTCTTTTTTTTGAAAAACAAGTCAAGGAGAGAGATAAATCAAAGTTAAACAATTGGAACATAGCGGGGGAAAGCACAAATAAAGTAAGCTTGAGAAAAAGAAGTCACACTCTCTGATACTAAAAAAATCATAGGAGAAGATGTTATATATGTGAAGAAGAGGTTAAAATGGATGATTTTTCAGAAAAATGTAAATTGCCAAAATTTAAGGCATGGATTAGCTTTTTGGTGAAATCAGATTGTTAGAAAATGTTCAGGTGTGATGATCTCATTGTGGTTATGTTTTTCAAAGAGTCTTTACCAATTTCTTTTTATTTATTTTTGTTCTTTTTCTACCTTTTTGCTCTTAATATTTAAGTTTTTGACTTTTCATCTATTTTGTTTTTATTTAAGTGCATTTAGTGTACCACTTTGGCTTCATTTCATGATTTTTGGCTAAATCTCATGTTTTCTTTGACTTTCACTTTTGCCTAGTATATGATTTCAATTTTGATTTACTTTTTAATCCGGAATTGCTGAAGGGAGAATTCTCTTTGTCTTTCTCTCTTTTTGTGGGACAACTTTTCTGCATTCTCTTGGGGATTCCTTTTGCCTGTGTTCTGTTATCTTGTTTTCTGAATCCCACGCTTTGTCCCTTCTTGCCTTACTTCCTCATTTTGTTGGAGCACATTCCTCTAGTGACTTCCTAAGAAGTAGCAGAGGGGAGTGAAGTGTTGAATCCCATCCTGTTTGCATGTGCCAGTATTTTATCCTCAGAGTTCTTTGATAGTTTAACTGGACGTAGATTTCTGGGTAGAAAGTCATTTTCCTGCAGAATTTTGAAAGCCTGATTTCAGTATTTTCTGGTTTCCATTATTGATGATCTTAAGTCTGATGCCATTCTAATTCCTGTTCAGGAAACTTTGAGCCTCTTCTTTCTAAATCCAGTGTATTTGTCATTTATTATGCTTAACACTTTGTAGGACTTTTCAATCTGGAGGTTCATAACCTTCGGTTCTAGAAAACTCTTTTTTCTCTCTCTCCATCCCTCCCTCCGTCTCCCTCCTCCTTTCCTTAGGCTGCGTTGCCCAGCTGCTGTCTTCCTAGTCTGCTGCCCTCCTCCCTGCCCCTCCCTCTCCAGCTCTTCCTCCCATCTGTCCCTTTTCTTCTTTTCCTGGTTTCCCTCTATTCTGATAAACCAGTCACCCCTTCTCCATCTGCTTTGTTTTCTGAAAAACTTGGAAGCTTTTATTCACTGCCCCTCCACTTCTGTTCTCTTTTCTTCTTGCAAGTTTTTACTTTCTAAATTTTTTATTCACTTACTGTGATTTTTCTGGTGCTTTCAGAGTTAAAAGTAACTTCCTATCAAGTTGCCTCAATTTGTCTCATACTCTTGCCTTTCAAAATTTTTTCAGATTTTTATATTTGGTATTAGCACTTTTAACTGTTTGGGGCATTTATGTAAATTCATTTTTATTTTTGTATTTCTTCATATTTCCAGCTACATTTTTGTATTTCTTCCATACTTCAATTATGTCGGGACTTGGTTGGCCATCTTCAACTATTCTGAAGTAATAGTTTACTCTTAACATGTAGATCCATTTAAAATCTGTACCTGTTTGTTAAAATAGGATTTTTAGTAGGGGAACTTGGGGTAAACTGCAAATACCCCTGACCTCTCAGCCTACATTCTTTTCCACAAATACCTGAAGGTCGTGAAGAAGGATATTTCACAGCTATAATGTTGAAGAAATCGAGAGTGAAGTTTAAAAGCCAAGAAATTATTCCTTTTCCAAATACGCAAATGATGAGAAACCTTTTGTGTGTTCATGTAAGTAATTTTTTTTAATTGACTTAAAAAGAAGAATGAACTAATTTTTTCACAGCTCCCTGATGATGGCTTTAAAAAAAATAAAACATTGTATTTAGAGAAATATTTACTCCTCACTTACAGATTCTTTTAAATAGTCTTAAAGAACTTTATAAATTAAATTTTTAGACACATTTCAAATATAAACAAATTAGCAAAAATAAGATCCTTGATTCATTGATATTTTCTTAATATATGAGTTTGCTAACATTCCACATTTGCTTTCTAGTTTTTTTTTAAATTAAATGCACTGTAATTGGTACTGTGTTGCGTTCTGTGAGTCTTTCAAAAATTAGTCAAATAGGTCTTGCTCTCATAGAATTCCCATATTAGCAGGGGAGAGATTATATGTATAGTAACTAAAACAAAGGAAAGGCATAAATGCTGTAGGAGAGCTGTAATCATGTGCCTTGAAAGCTTAGAGAAAGAAGAGATGACTTTCAGCCGCATTGTTTAGTGACGGTTTCATGAGGGAAGTTGTATTTGAATTGGGCCCTGAAAAATATGTAAAATATAGACATTAAGAACAGTGCTGGTGGCAGAACCACCATGAGCAAACTTGTATAAATTGCCAATAGCAGAGTATGTTTATATGAAAGAGGGCATGTATAGCTCGAAATGAGCATCTATTCAGTTGAGTGTAGAGAGTACAAAGAGGGGTAGTGTGATGAGAGGCTAGTAAAGTAGGTTGAATCCAGATGATAAGAGATCATGAATGCCCAGTATGAAAGAATTTGGACTTGATTCTGCGGGCAATTAGTTGAAATATTGACAGGTCTTACATTGTTGGTATCTTCATTGTAAATGGTATGTGATTCTCATTCATTCATTCATCATTTAACTGACATTATTTGGAATTACCTATGTGCCCAGCTCTCGATACTATAGTAGAAAATAAAAGAGCCTTCTTTGCTTTGAAATGATTCAACAGCTTTGTAGGAGAGAGGTAATTGTGCTGCAATTTAATCTGCGGGACCTCATGAACAGTCTACAGTGTGCTGTAGGAGGATAGAAGAGGGAGCCACCGAGACCTGGGACATTGGGAAAGGGCTCACAGTGGAGTGGACATTGGGGTTAGGTCTTGCAGTATTAGTGGATACTTGCTCAGTATTCTTTGGGAGTCTTCTTTGACCTTTTAGAGATAAGCCCAGTGCTAATGATACAGTTTCACTTTAATAAATCTTAATATGTAACCAACCAATTGAATAATTACTGATTCTAGTAACAAAGTTCAGTGTTAATAGTGGATCATTTTCTCAGCTCTCATCATTTATTTATCTTGTTGCAGGCGAGTGTGTCAGGAAATGAACTTTGCCTTATGACTTCTCATTTAGAAAGCACCAGAGGGCACGCTAAGGAACGAATGAATCAGTTGAAAATGGTTTTAGAGAAAATGCAAGAGGCTCCAGGATCAGCTACAGTTATATTTGCTGGAGATACGAATCTCAGGGATCAAGAAGTGAGTGATGAAGTCAGTTCAGTGTTTATGGGCAGTTTATTGCTGTGGAAATTCCTTTAGATTTCTTGTGTTTTTTTGTTTTTTTTTTTTTTTTAAATTTTGTTCGTGGCTGCAGTGAATCTTCGTTGTGGCATGTGGGGTCTTTAGTTGCAGCATGCAAACTCTTAGTTGAGGCATGTGGGATCTAGTTCCCTGACCAGGGATCACACAGGGGTCTCCTGCATTGGGAGCGCAGAGTCTTCGCCACTGGACCACCAGGGAAGTCCCCTACGTGTCTTTTGACTAAAGCTATTAAAACTAGGACCTTCATTTGTTCATTATTTGTAAGTGGCCTTGCAGATGCAGTTCAGTGAATAATTATTTAGACTGTACTATTTGCCTTGCACAGGGAAGGCAGAGGCAGAAGAGGCTGTTACTTTATTAGTGAAATATATATATATTGCATATGAAAAGGACAACACAAAACAATATATATTGATTAAAAAGAGGGGTGTAGAGAAAATAATATTAGAAGAGTTTAGCAAAGGTCGCTTTAGTTTCAGTTTCTCTAGTTGCAAGGTGAGAAGAACAAAGATTGAACCAGCCTAGTTTTCCCTAACTCTTCCTACTGAGATTTTAAAAACCTTTTTTTTTTAACCTTCATAACATTGGATTTGGCAGTGATTTCTTAGATATGATACCAAAAGCACAGAGAACAAAAGAAAAAATAGATAAGGTAGACTTAATCAGAATTAACTTTTGTGCATTAAAGTATAGTATCAGTGGCGTGAAAGACAACCCATGGAATGATAGAAAATATTTCCAAGTCATATATCTGATGAGTGATTGATATTCAAAATATACAAAGACCTCCTACAGTTTTAAAAAAAACCTCATTAAAAAATGGGTAAAATGCACATGGAATTCTACTCAGTGTTATGTGGCAGCCTGGATGGGAGGCGAGTTTGGGGGAAAATGGATACATGTATATGTATGGCTGAATCCCGTCTCTGTTCACCCGAAACTATCACATTGTTAACCGGCCAAATCCCAATACAAAATAAAAAGTTAAAAAGGCAAAAGATTAAGATATTTCTCCAAAGAAGACATACAAATGGCCAATAAGTACTTGAAAAGATGTTTAATATCATTGGTCATGAGAAAAATGCAAATCAAAACCATGATGAGATACCACTTCACAGTCATTAGCATGACTATTATTTAAAAAAAAAAAAGAAAATAACAAGTGTTGGCAGAAATGTGGAGAAATTGGAACCCTATGCCATAGAACTGTAGTGTTAAAGTCATACATTTTATGTATACTTTACCACAATAAAAGTTTCTTTTAAATCCTAGAGTGAATGGGAGGAAAACTTAATGTTGTTAGTAAATTTCAAATAAAACTGCAGATATTTGACATTATTAGATCGTATAAAATGGTATACATCTAAATTTATAGCTTAGAGTAACAGTTTTGCCCTCTCTACACTTACATTCATTTTTTAAAAACTACTAATAACAATAACTGAGGCCATAGGTTTTCAGTCTCCTGGGTTTTATCTGATACCCAAAATTAGGAATTTATTTATGTCAGAAGAGAAAGGGCAAATTTCAGACCTCTCTGGCTCTCTTGATATCTTTATTACCTACTTATTATCATGCAGTAAAATACTTTTATAAAATATCTAGTTGTACCCAGTTTTGCATTTGTGCATCAGCAAATAATCTGGGGCATTCTGATTGGAAAAATTGTACTTAGATGCAGTCATGGTAAAGGCCTTTTTAACTTAAGGGAAAAAAGACTGAAAAGAGTTCTTTGTTTTTCTTTTCAGGTTACCAAATGTGGTGGTTTACCCAACAACATTTTGGATGTCTGGGAGTTTTTGGGCAAACCTAAGCATTGCCAGTATACATGGGATACACAAATGAACTCTAATCTTGGAATAGCTGCTAATTGTAAACTTCGTTTTGATCGAATATTTTTTAGAGCTGCAGCAGAAGGTGGCCACATTATTCCCCAAAGTTTGGACCTGCTTGGGCTGGAAAAACTGGACTGTGGTAGATTTCCCAGTGATCACTGGGGTCTTCTGTGCACCTTAGATGTAATATTGTGAACTGCTTTTCAAATATGAGTTTTAAATGTTTGAAAGGATTTTGTTCTGTGATTATAATTTCAATTATAATTTCTATCTGTCCTGGAAAGGTAGTTTAACAAGGAGGAATTATAAACTGGATCATTGTAACAGAAGGAAAAACTACTGTGATTTTATTTTTTGTATTGTGGCCTCAGATTTCAGAACTAAATCTTAATGTTCATTTAAACTAAAGCATACCTGTGTTGAAAACATGAGGCTTCTTAATGCAAGGTCACAGTGGCTACCAGAGCTTTTAATAGTGCTGGTAGCTGCTGGCTGGATTTCAAGCAGGGCCACATTTTGTCTGTGGACTAGCCTTTATATTAGATTACTTTTTAAAATCAGGTACCAAAATAGTTATATTTTAAATAAGTCTTAAAAAAAAAAAGATTACAGGGTCCTTGGGATTGGATCTCTTAATACTATTTCATAAATCCAGATTATCTGATAGTTATTGTCCATCAGATTTTTTGTCAGTTAACAGTGCCTAATTGGTAAGCTAGAAATGAACTCATGATTTAAAATTCCTTAACTTTAAAAAACTTGTGTTTGTAGTTATGTCGCCGAACAGAGGCAAAGTTAGGCTTGATAATGATTAAAGTCAGTTTTCCAGAGGCATTGGGCTTTTTTTCTAAGAGAAAAATGTGTAAAGAGAAATTCAGGAGGTGAATAAGGAACACTTCTCTGCTTTAAGGAAACATTTTTTTTTCCCCCATAAGAGAGTATACTCTAAATAAAGAATTTTGCTCATTTATAGTTTGTTTTAACATGCTTTTGTGCTCATGATGGAATTGAAATCATTACCTGCTTCCTACTTCTGGCTCCACAGCTACTGCAGCTTCACCTTTGTGTGGAAGAAAGCAGCTTTCTACATTACTTCTCACTCTGCCAAGTATTACCAAGAATATATTGACTTCCTCAGTATACAGAGAGGAAAACTGGTGGTAAATAACTGGAAAGAGAAGTGGCAGAACCTTGTTTTCATCAGGAGGGTCAAAATTAACAAGCAAAACACCTGAAAAAAGACACACTGAATGTATACATATGGTTTGTCATAATGGAAAAGAGGTGTATATGTTAATCATTTAAGAAAATGAGAATTAATGCTAATCTTTTAGCATATATTATGGAAGCTATAGTTCATTTTTGTGGGAAAAGGATGTTTGGGGCACAAACTGCTTATTCACTTGAAAGAAGAATTAGGAGAACTCTACCACACTTCATATTACCAAAAAAAAAATCTGGATAAGTGACAGGCTAAATATTAAAAAAAAATGTACTGTGTATTAGATTAAATAATTACCAAATTGTTTTAAAAACTGGAAAGGAATATCATTTCCTTAATATGACTCAGCATCCAAGTTAAATATCCTCCCATTTACTGCTTATAGTGACAATCTAAGAAACAAGTTGGAAGTTAAAAAAACAATAAAACTACTTTTCATCTGCTTTCCATAGGCAATGGTTCTTAATGCAAGAATAAAGACACTACTACTACTCAGTATCTTTTTTTAATATTAATTTTTGGTTGATTGGTTTACAGTATTGGTTTGATTTCTGTCCTACAACAACATGAATTAACCATAGGTGTACATACGTCCCCTCCGTCTTAAATCTCCCTCCCACCTCCTGCCTATTCCCACCCTTCTAGGTTATTACAGAGCCCCTGTTTGAGTTTTTACTTTGAATCTCAGGTTTTCTCAGTATAGTAGCTTTGTGTACCTTATTTCCGGTCTTGTTGAAATTCCAACTCAGAATCTTAGGTATCAATGTGGTAAGCAGCATCTTTGCCACTGATAGGGAAAGTACTTGAATCATGCAGACCTGTTGGTCCCGCCTTCAAAAAAATGTATGTCCTTTTCCTTTATTGTGCAGTTCAGTAAGAACAAATGTCCCAACCAACAGCATATAAAGATCAGGTAAATCTGGAAAGCTGCACTAAAAATACATCATTTTATCTTTAGTATTTATGATAGTGTCTGGCGTGTAGCAGGAGCACAATAAATGCTGAAGAGAAATGGCAGTGGCCTCTCATCTGTGTCTTAGAGAGGCAGCTAATATTTTCATAATTCAGTATGAAAGTAGATATTATATGTATTGTGAAGTGAAGTCGCTCAGTCGTGTCTGACCCTTTGCGACCCCATGGACTGTAGCCTACCAGGCTCCTCCATGGGATTTTCCAGGCAGGAGTACTGGAGTGGGTTGCCATTTCCTCCTCCAGGGGGGTCTTCCTGACCCAGGGATTGAACCCAGGTCTCCCGCATTGCAGGCAGATGCTTTACTGTCTAAGCCACCAGCTAAGTTCTCTGATTATATGTATTACATATATCAAAATAGATATTCATTGTAATGACTCTGAGTTTAGAAGTCTAGGCTAAACTTACATATATATGTAAGCATATATGTAAAGATTTTTAAGCCCATATATTAATTACTTAATTTTTATCTAGAGACTCCTGGGAACAGCCTTATTGTCTGAGTACATCAGATTTTTTGATGTGGGGAGAAAGGGCACTCGGGGGTACAATGGAATGCCACTGTAAGAAGAGAAAGGATGGAGTGTCTTGTAAGGTTTGGGTTCCTTTGAAGGAGGGTCTTGGAATCAGATTGGTCCTGTTGGGTTACTCTTTTTCAGAGGCAGGTTGGGAGAAGCAGGGATTAACTATGGATTGGGCGCTGTCATGGGGGAAGGAGAATTCAGCAATGGGGTATCACTAGTTGCTAACAGAAATAGTGAAGCAAAAAGGGGCGGCTGGTAGGAAAGCACTCATTCTAAGAGGAGGTTGTTATGTCATTTTGCAGCTATTGCATGACTTTGGCATAAATATTTCCTGTTAATTTCACTTCTGGGTTAATCTGTACCTGTCCTCCCAGTCTGATCAATTGGTGTTTCCACTCTTTCAGTCCTGAATAGTTTTTGTTCTTTGTGCACTCCTCAAATCCCCACAATCATCTTATACAAATGCTATTACCATCTGTATTTTATAATTGACAAGAAAGGTTTAGCAAGTAACTCATTCAAGGCCCAGCCATAGCCAAGGGCATAGCCTAGAAGGGGATTGTTCATCAAAAACTACTCAGGACTTAAAGAGTGGAAATACCAGTTGATCAGGCTGGGAGGACAGGTACAGATTAACCCAGAAGCAAAATTAACAGGAAATATTTCTCCCAAAGTCATTGCTTCCAATAGCACTGCTCTAAACTTAATAGTCATGGGAATGTACAAAGAAGGCCTCAGCAGTGCCCTGGCTTCATGTTCGGTCCTGCTGCTACTGCTGCTGCTAAGTCACTAAAGTCATGTCCGACTCTATGCGACCCCATAGACGGCAGCCCACCAGGTTCCTCCGTCCCTGGGATTCTCCAGGCAAGAACACTGGCGTGGGTTGCCATTTCCTTCTCCAATGCATGAAAGTGAAAAGTGAAAGTGAAGTCGCTCAGTCGTGCCCGCCTCTGCGACCCCATGGACTGCAGCCTATGAGGCTCCTCCATCCATGGGATTTTCCAGGCAAGAGTACTGGAGTGGGTTGCCATTGCCTTCTCCATTTCGGTCCTATATTAACCCAAAAAAGATGTCCTTTTCATTATAGGGGACTGAAATGCAAAAATAGGAAGTCAAGAAACACTTGGAGTAACAGGCAAATTTGGCCTTGGAATACGGAATGAAGCAGGGCAAAGACTAATAGAGTTTTGCCAAGAAAATGCACTGGTCATAACAAACACCCTCTTCCAACAACACAAGAGAAGACTCTATACATGGACATCACCAGATGATCAACACCAAAATCAGATTGATTATATTCTTTGCAGCCAAAGATGGAGAAGCTCTATACAGTCAGCAAAAATAAGACCAGGAGCTGACTGTGGCTCAGACCATGAACTCCTTATTGCCAAATTCAGACTGAAATTGAAGAAAGTAGGGAAAACCACTAGACCATTCGGGTATGACCTAAATCAAATCCCTTATGATTATACAGTGGAAGTGAGAAATAGATTTAAGGGCCTAGATCTGATAGATAGAGTGCCTGATGAACTATGGAATGAGATTCGTGACATTGTACAGGAGACAGGGATCAAGACCATCCCCATGGAAAAGAAATGCAAAAAAGCAAAATGGCTGTCTGGGGAGGCCTTACAAATAGCTGTGAAAAGAAGAGAAGCGAAAAGCAAAGGAGAAAAGGAAAGATATAAGCATCTGAATGCAGAGTTCCAAAGAATAGCAAGAAGAGATAAGAAAGCCTTCTTCAGCGATCAATGCAAAGAAATAGAGGAAAACAACAGAATGGGAAAGACTAGAGATCTCTTCAAGAAAATCAGAGATACCAAAGGAACATTTCATGCAAAGATGGGCTCGATAAAGGACAGAAATGGTATGGGCCTAACAGAAGCAGAAGATATTAAGAAGAGATGGCTTATAGTAAAGTTGCAGGATATAAAATCAACACACAGAAATCCCTTGCATTCCTACACACTAATAATGAGAAAACTGAAAGAGAAATTAAGGAAACAATTCCATTCACCATTGCAACGGAAAGAATAAAATACTTAGGAATATATCTACCTAAAGAAACTAAAGACCTATATATAGAAAACTATAAAACACTGGTGAAAGAAATCAAAGAGGACACTATTAGATGGAGAAATATACCATGTTCATGGATTGGAAGAATCAATATAGTGAAAATGAGTATATTACCCAAAGCAATTTATAGATTCAATGCAATCCCTATCAAGCTATCAATGGTATTCTTCAAAGAGCTAGAACAAATAATTTCACAATTTGTATGGAAATACAAAAAACCTCGAATAGCCAAAGCCATCTTGAGAAAGAAGACTGGAACTGGAGGAATCAACCTACCTGACTTCAGGCTCTACTACAAAGCCACAGTTATCAAGACAGTATGGTACTGGCACAAAGACAGAAATATTGATCAATGGAACAAAATAGAAAGCCCAGAGATAAATCTACGCACATATGGACACCTTATCTTTGACAAAGGAGGCAAGAATATACAATGGATTAAAGACAATCTCTTTAACAAGTGGTGCTGGGAAAACTGGTCAACCACTTGTAAAAGACTGAAACTAGAACACTTTCTAACACCATACACAAAAATAAACTCAAAATGGATTAAAGATCTCAACATAAGACCAGAAACTATAAAACTCCTAGAGGAGAACAAAGGCAAAACACTCTCCGACATACATCACAGCAGGATCCTCTATGACCCACCTCCCAGAATATTGGAAATAAAAGCAAAAATAAACAAATGGGACCTAATTAAACTTAAAAGCTTCTGCACAACAAAGGAAACTATTAGCAAGGTGAAAAGGCAGCCTTCAGAATGGGAGAAAATAATAGCAAATGAAGCAACTGACAAACAACTAATCTCAAAAATATACAAGCAACTCTTACAGCTCAACACCAGAAAAATAAATGACCCAATCAAAAAATGGGCCAAAGAACTAAATAGACATTTCTCCAAAGAAGACATACAGATGGCTAACAAACACATTAAAAGATGCTCAACATCACTCATCAGAGAAATGCAAATCAAAACCACTATGAGGTACCATTTCACGCCAGTCAGAATGGCTGCGATCCATAAGTCTACAAGCAATAAATGCTGGAGAGGGTGTGGAGAAAAGGGAACTCTCTTCACTGTTGGTGGGAATGCAAACTAGTACAGCCACTATGGAGAACAGTGTGGAGATTCCTTAAAAAACTGGAAATAGAACTGCCTTATGATCCAGCAATCCCACTGCTGGGCATACACACTGAGGAAACCAGAAGGGAAAGAGACACGTGTACCCCAGTGTTCATCGCAGCACTGTTTATAATAGCCAGGACATGGAACAACCTAGATGCCCATCAGCAGATGAATGGATAAGAAAGCAGTGGTACATATACACAATGGAGTATTACTCAGCCATTAAAAAGAATACATTTGAATCAGTTCTAATGAGATGGATGAAACTGGAACCTATTATACAGAGTGAAGTAAGCCAGAAAGAAAAACACCAATACAGTATACTAACACATATATATGGAATTTAGAAAGATGGTAACAATAACCCTGTGTATGAGACAGCAAAAGAGACACTGATGTATAGATCAGTCTTATCGACTCTGTGGGAGAGGGAGAGGGTGGGGAGATTTGGGAGAATAGCATTGAAACATGTATAATATCATATATGAAACGAGTTGCCAGTCCAGGTTCGATGCACGATACTGGATGCTTGGGGCTGGTGCACTGGGACGACCCAGAGGGAGGGTATGGGGAGGGAGGAGGGTTCAGGATGGGGAACACAGGTATACCTGTGGCAGATTCATTTCGATATTTGGCAAAACTAATACAATATTGTAAAGTTTAAAAATAAAATAAAATTTAAAAAAAGAAGAGATGGCAAGAATACACAGAAGAACTGTACAAAAAAGATCTTCACGACCCAGATAATCACGATGGTGTGACAACTGACCTAGAGCCAGACATCCTGGAACGTGAAGTCAAGTAGGCCTTAGAAAGCGTCACTATGAACAAAGCTAGTGGAGGTGATGGAATTCCGGTTGAGCTATTCCAAATCCTGAAAGATGATGCTGTAAAAGTGCTGCACTCAATATGCCAGCAAATTTGGAAAACTCAGCAGTGGCCACAGCACTGGAAAAGGTCAGTGTTCATTCCAATCCCAAAGAAAGGCAATGCCAAAGAATGCTCAAACTACCGCACAATTGCACTCATCTCACATGCTAGTAAAGTAATGCTCAAAATTCTCCAAGCCAGGCTTCAGCAATATGTGAACCGTGAACTTCCTGATGTTCAAGCTGGTTTTAGAAAAGGTGGAGGAACCAGAGATCAAATTGCCAACATCTGCTGGATCATGGAAAAAGCAAGAGAGTTCCAGAAAAACATCTATTTCTGCTTTATTGACTATGCCAAAGCCTTTGACTGTGTGGATCACAATAAACTGTGGAAAATTCTGAAAGAGATGGGAATGCCAGACCACCTGATCTGCCTCTTGAGAAATTTGTATGCAGGTCAGCAAGCAACAGTTAGAACTGGACATGGAACAACAGACTGGTTCCAAATAGGAAAAGGAGTATGTCAAGGCTGTATATTGTCACCCTGCTTATTTAACTTCTATGCAGAGTACATCATGAGAAATGCTGGACTGGAAGAAACACAAGCTGGAATCAAGATTGCCAGGAGAAATATCAATAACCTCAGATATGCAGATGACACCACCCTTATGGCACAAAGTGAAGAGGAACTCAAAAGCCTCTTGATGAAAGTGAAAGTGGAGAGTGAAAAAGTTGGCTTAAAGCTCAGCATTCAGAAAATGAAGATCATGGCATCTGGTCCCACCACTTCATGGGAAATAGATGGGGAAACAGTGGAAACAGTGTCAGACTTTATTTTTCTGGGCTCCAAAATCACTGCAGATGGTGACTGCAGCCATGAAATTAAAAGATGCTTACTCCTTGGAAGGAAAGTTATGACCAACCTCGATAGCATATTCAAAAGCAGAGGAGACATTACTTTGCCAACAAAGGTTCGTCTAGTCAAGGCTATGGTTTTTCCAGTAGTCATGTATGGATGTGAGAGTTGGACTGTGAAGAAAGCTGAGTGCCAAAGAATTGATGCTTTTGAACTGTGGTGTTGGAGAAGACTCTTGAGAGTCCCTTGGACTGCAAGGAGATCCAACCAGTCCATTCTGAAGGAGATCAGCCCTGGGATTTCTTTGGAAGGAATGATGCTAAAGCTGAAACTCCAGTACTTTGGCCACCTCATGCGAAGAGTTGACTCATTGGAAAAGACTCTGATGCTGGGAGGGATTGGGGGCAGGAGGAGAAGGGGACGACAGAGAATGAGATGGCTGGATGGCATCACTGACTCGATGGACGTGAGTCTCAGTGAACTCCGGAAGTTGGTGATGGACAGGGAAGCCTGGTGTGCTGGGATTCATGGGGTCGCAAGGAGTCGGACACGATTGAGCGACTGATCTAATCTGATCTGACATTGCCACACCTCGATGTGTGCATCTTTCTTACAAGGAAACTATAAATGCAAGGGATAATCTTACACAGGAGTTCTATTGTCAAATGATCACCTTCCCATAATGCCATACTTCCTAACACCGGTTTCCATCCTCGTTTTAGAAAGCAACACGTGCTCAAAATCAGCGGGAAGCCTAAAGAGGCTCCCGCTGGAGGAGTAGGACGTGTGCATCTGGGGTGACTTTGCTTTGGGGGAGACATTTGCAAAGGGTCTTTGACCCAACTACTGTGGTCACGCCTCCCTTGAACCTGGCCTGGGCATTTGGAAGAGGTATTTATCTCCTCAGGCTATTTAGGACCAAGGTGGCCTGAGGGGTTGGTGAAGGAAAGGTGGAGCAATGCAGACCACCCTGCTGCCCAAAAGCCTTCTGCTTGGTCCCCTGCGGGGTGGGAGTCCGGGTAGCTTGCGTACCCATTTTTGGAGCACGAGCTGGGAGCCAAGAGCTGGGTAAGGACTGCTGCCCTCCCATCCCTGGGGGCACGTGTGCGCGTGCGCGCGCGTCGCCGTGGTAACCACGCAGCAGAAAGGCGCTGAATCACGGGCGCGCGCTATCCCAGCTCCAGCAGAAGCTGCAGCGGGGGCGGGCGGGGGCCTTCCTGGTTGCATCTTGGCTAGACCCGTGCCAATCCCGGCGGGACTGACTGGCCTCGCGCAGAGAAGCGGTGACCACAGTCGCTGTCACTGCTGGAGGTACAAGCGCAGCAGTAGCCTCATCCCGTCTCCGGTTTGGGCAAGAGTCTCTCCTGGCCAGCAGCGCCTCGATAAAATATCCCCCTTCCCAACCCTCTGGCCGAGTAATGGGAAGAGAGGGCAGCAAGTAGGCAGGTTATGCCAAAGAAAAATAAAATCAAGACGCCCTGAGTTAGGAGGTGAGTTTCTTAAGGTTCTTCTGGCCATCTAGGAAAGGGCTTATTCTTGATTGCTGCACCGATTGATTGTTTCTTAGTAGGGTGGAGTCGAGAAAATTTGCATCTTTTCCCAATCTCGTGAATTGCATTTCTTAGTCCTGTAGAATCGGTTTTCTTTAAACTTCGTTTGGTATTATTTATGTGATCTTTACTATCATTTGCTAAATTCATTTTGTCTGTGTATCTTAACCATAATTTGAAGCTAAAAACCTTTTCATGGCTTTTTCTTCCTTCCCTTTGAACTTCCTCTACAGAATGGATATTCATCACTATATTATTAATCAAGAGCATAAACCTCGTTTGTGAAAGTCATTATTCTTTCCATCATTCTTTCTCTTAAGTATATGGAGTGAGAAAAGAATATGATATACACACTCATCCATTTTTGTTGCTAGATTTCTCATCTAAACATGTTTGTTTGTGGGTAAAATGTTAGTGTTTTTTCCAGTACTTAAATAGAAACATTGAATGATATCTTTGATAATAATAGAAAAAGTCAATTTCAGACAACTCCCTCAAAAGAGCAAGAAATTTTGAAGGGAGTGTTAGTGTTTATTTCTTTATTCCTGAAATGTATGTTCATTGTCCAGATGTTTCAAATTGTTCGTTACAAGAAGACCACAATCATGGAGACTCCTGAAATTATGCCAAATGTAAAATTTTATCTTGTGCTTATTATTATACCTGATTTTTCATATAGACAAGGGAAACTGGAAATATCAGTTCAGCTGTAGACTTTTGTTTCATATGGAAAGCTGAATTCCTCTTTGAATTTGAAAAATTTGAAAAAGAGAATTACAAATATATATCAAGACTTTTTTAGGACCTCAGGTGATAGATTCATCACACCTTTGCCATCTAAGATGCTAATTTAGGAAATTAATTTCCTTTCAGAATAACAAAAATAATTCAGCCAAACTCACTATGCAATGAAACCAGTCAAAAGAGAGCTTCAATAATTTTTAATTGTAAAAGAATGGATATACTGTTAAATTTTCTTCATTTTTTTCTACCAAACAGAGAAGATGCATTCTCTTTAAATAAATTTGTAGAGTCAAGCATGACTATTTCTGGGGCAGTGATGTAGATTGCCAGGTCCGATGGCCTGGGTTTGGTCATTGCTCTGCCACTTAGTGGCTGTGTCACATTTGACAAATTCCTAACTTTCTCTTAGACTCAATTTTTTCATCTGTAAAAGAGGGATAATAATAGGAACAACCTAATGGAATTCCTATAAGAATGAATTAAAGCAATGCATATACATACAATACATATACATAAAGCTCTTTACTCGTTGCCAGGCATGCAGTAACACTTCAGTAAAAGGTGAAAGTGAAAGTCTCTCAGCCGAGTCTGATTATTTGTGACTGTGTAGTCCATGGAATTCTCCAGGCCAGAATACTGGAGTGGGTAGCCTTTCCCTTCTCCAAGGGATCTTCCCAACCCAGGGATCGAACCCAGGTCTTGCGCATTAAAGGCAGATGCTTTACAGTTGAGCCACAAGGGAAGCCCACTTCAGTAAAATTTAGTTGTTATTATTGTTCTCAACATAAGTTTTCTTTTCAAAAAATATTTTCTATGTCTTCAGGATAATTTGGCACTAAAAATAGAAATATTTTAATATGAGAAAACTTGTTCTGATTTGTAATATCAAATCATCAGAAATGCATAAATATTTCTTTGTAGCATCTTTACAACAACAATAATAAATATAATCACAATCTTAAAGGCATGTCAATTTCAGGTAATTATATTTGATACTATAAGGAAGGAGCTTCGCTGTAATGGGCATGGAGTAATTGGTGAGTTATTGCTCTATTTTTTTTTTTAAATGTGTATTTTTAGACACTATTCATGTGAATTCCATAGTGAGAAGCTTTATTTCTGTTAAGTAGTAAATATGGGTGGGCCAAAATAGCATCTATTTTTGCATCATTTGACAGAGTCTTTTAACCATAGGTGGTGGTTTCAAAATAAGTCTTCTTAAATGACACACAGATAGATTAAAGATACGGTGTTGTACTGTAATCCCTTCCAAATAACATTGGTAGAATATGTTACCTGTTGGAAAGTGGTATTATGTCTAGCCTGCTGTGCATTCTTTTCCTTAAGTTCATAAAAGCAAGGGATTCTAGGAAACATCTGTTTAATTTAAGCAATGTAGCTAGAGACAGGATAATTCCGATTTCAAAATAAATTTTCAAAGTTAGTTTTATTCTGTGCTATAATTTAAAGAATTATTAAGTATGGAGGGTAAATTAACTCAATTTTGCACCTTGAGTTGGCAAAAGTCTTAGCTGCATGCAAGCTCCCAATTGTGGCATATGGGATCTAGTGCCCTGACCAGGGATAGAACCCAGGTCCCCTGCATTCAGAGGGTGGGGTCTCGGCCACTACACCACCAGGGAAGTCCCCACCTACAAATTTTAAATGTTAGTGTGTGTGGTATGTTTTTTCATGTGATGGGGAAGTATGTATTACTCCTCTCTAGGATAAAGATCCTGTTATTCTTAGGTTGTGATTATCAGCATAGTTTACCACTTATTTTCTATCCCCCTCATTAAAATAAAGAGTAGGATGTCTTCTGGTCAATATAACATAGTTTTCTTTCTTAAAAATGTTTTCAAAAACCACCTCTTAAGATGACTTATTTTCAATAAAATTGCTGTCTTTACTCTCTCTCATTGTATTTCTACTTATCAGGAGGTTGAAATATTTTGTTAATTCAGTGTCTTCAGCCTCCTTATCTTAAAACTACAAGACATGCAAATTCTAGGTGCCAAATGCTCAACATTTTATTATCCTGTGGGAAAGACACACATATTTAGGAGTATGCTGCTAACTAACTAGTCTTCACTCGTTTATATCAGAATTTCCTAACTACTCCTGTGCAGCAACTGCTCCTCCCAAATCTGGAGAAACTTCTTCTGATCTCATTTTACTAGACCTCTTACTATTCTCACTTTCTTGAAACAAAATCTTCTCTTGGTTCACAAATATAATCACAGTCCCCTCCTGCTGCTACTGCTAAGTCGCTTCAGTCATGTCCAACTCTGTGCGACCCCATAGACAGCAGCCCACGAGTCTCCCCCGTCCCTGGGATTCTCCAGGCAAGAACACTGGAGTGGGTTGCCATTTCCTTCTCCAATGCAGGAAAGTGAAAAGTGAGAGTGAAGTCACTCAGTCGTGTCTGACTCTTAGCGACCCCATGGACTGCAGCCTGCTAGGCTCCTCCGTCCATGGGATTTTCCAGGCAAGAGTATTGGAGTGGGGTGCCATTGCCTCCTCCATCAGTCCCCTCCTAGGATTACTGTAAAGTAGGTATATGAACATGTCACACTTCTGCTTCAGAATCTTCAGTGTCATGTCCATCAGTGGATAAATGGATAATCAAAATGTGATCCTTATATACAATGGAATATTATTTGGTCTGGAAAAGGAAGGAAATTGTAACTGTGCTACAACATGGATGAATATTGAAGATATGCTAAGTGGTGTAAACCAAATACAAAAGGACAATATTGTATGATTCCACTTACTTGAAATATCTAGAAGAGTGAAATTCATAGATACAGAAAGTAGAATAGTGATTACTGGAAACTGCCACGAGTGGCTAATGTTATGATTTAATGGGCACAAAGTTTCCATTTGGAATAATGACAAATTCTGGGGATGGTGATGGGGATGGTTTCACAAGATTTAATCTCTGTCTTTCCAGTTCTGCAGTTTCATTTCAGGGAGAATAGGAATAGAATTATTTTCAACCTGCTCAAAACTTCTTGTACTTCCAGGATATGAAGATTTCTGTCTTTCATTGATTCCAGAACCTTCTTGGCTGTTTTCTCTTTACATTTTGTTTCTTCACAATTCTTTTATAAAAAATTTTATTTTGTTTTGGAGTATAGCTATTTAATCCTCCCAATTCTTTTTATTCTTTCCTTTTGGAGTCATCAGAAGACGTATATTGGGCCATTTTTTTTACTTCAGGACTTTATTCTGTCCTTTGCATTTTCAGCTTATTTCTTTGAATTGCGTTTCAGGTTATTTCTTGAGTTACAGCTTCCATTTCATTTCATTGAGTTTTATTTTTTAATTAATTTATCTTAATCGGCAGGTAATTACAATATTGTAGTGGCTTCTGCCATACATTGACATGACTCCAATGACTTTATTTCTAGTTATACAACTTCTGATTGCATCTTTTAAACTATGTCTTTTAATTTTTGTCTCCTCTTTTCACTTTAATCTGCTTTACCACTTCAAACATACTTACTCTGTAGTGTCTCTTTGGTACACTTTTTACTTCTGTTTCTTGCTCTCATGTGTTAACATCTGCCACCTCTCCTTTGTACTGGTTTGTTCCCTAAGGTGTATTACTCTTGTTATTACGGTGGTTCATTTTCAATGGGAATTGCTTTTCTGGTGGAGTTCTATGTGCTTCGTATCCAGGACTGTCCCTCTAAACAGATTTTTGCTTTGCTTCTGCCTCGGCACTTAGCTTTGTGTTAATAAAAAGTTTTGTTGTTCTTACGTATATGTGTGGTCCACTTAGCCTGGAAATGGAACTTATAAATTGGCGTTGTACCAGGTTGTTACAGGGAAGTCCCCATAGAGAGGTACATCTTGGCCATCTTCCTCTGTTTTCTTTCAGTCTTGTCATGGCATGCCTCTGGTTTCCTCTAGCCCCTATTCCTAGGATGCATTAGTTCTTCTAGGCTACAGTGGTGTTTGTGAGGCTCCTCATAATATTTTATAATGTCAATAGATGTTCAGCTACTTTTCTGCTGCATTAGTCTTTGATAATATCTAATTCCTTAATTGATCTAAATTAATTTTGTCCCTGCGTTTGAAACTAATATTGTACTTTTCCTTCCTTCTCTTTCTTTTTAAAAACTATTCCCATTAAGTTTTTTGTTTGTCTTTTGAACATTCAAGTAAATTTTCCTCCTTGTTGGAAACATATATTCATTATCATGATGGCACTTCTTAAATAGTAATTCCCATCCCACTGTTTTGTTACTCCTGGTTTGTTATAGAGATGTAGTGAGTAGTGCATGCATGCTTAGTCATGTCTGACTTGTTGTGACCCCACAGACTGTAGCCCGCCAGGCTCCTCTGTCCATGGGATTTCCCAGGCAAGAATACTGGAGTGGGTTGCCATTTCCTCCTCCAGGGGATCTTCCCAACCAAGGATTGAACCCAAGTCTCTTGTGTCTTCTACATTGGCAGGAATATTCTTTACCACTGGAAGGGAAGCCCCATTATAGAGGAAGCCCTAATAAAAAGTCATTTTAGCACATATATTTTAATAGATGATTTTTGATTTTACAATGAGTTTTAGAATCTACCATTACCTCTTCTTTTATTCCCCAAATATCCTTTTGCCTGTTTGTTTTTTTGCAAATGAATTTTGTTAAGTACTTTAAAGCCATCTGTTGAGTTTTAGTTCATTTTTTGTTTCTTTGTTAACAGTACTATTATCTTTAATGTCTATTGTCTTTTCAGATTATACAAGGTTTCCCTCCCCTGGTATTTGTATCTCCTGTTCTCTCTCCCAGTAGAGTTTTCTTATTGTATTTTAATAGATTCTCTTCACATTTTGAGTCTTTTTGCATATTTTAATGCTTCTGGCCATGCCTAGCAATGGGATCTCTCTAATTAGTGCTCTATCTGTGTATTTGTCTGCTTTATAGAGATGCTGTTGCTTCAAAGAACTTTGCTGATCGTCACCAGCCTGGTTGTAGTAACCCTTGTGCTGATATTTCTTTCACTAATTTGATGTGTCTAATGATGAGGAAACATCTTGTGTATTCTCTTCACTGTCTCCTTAATAATCTGATTCTTAGAACATTATTAAAAGAGCGATTTGACTTTTCTTTCTTTTTTTGGCTTGTTTTCCCTCCTATTTATTGGTCTACCCTTTGGAGCATCACAGAATCTGTTCACTCGCCATTCTGCATGAATGCCCATCCTGTGGTTTACCAACCAGTCTTGGATCATGTTTCCCTTAATTCTGCTTGATCGCCTATTAGGAAATCATTTTATACTATAATTGTAAGGCATTATCTCTGTTGCCAGTAAATTCCTGGGTAATCCTCTGTGTAGATTAGCACAGGTTTTTTCTAGGACTAGTTTTACTTTATCCTCTTTCAATGGAGAAATTCAGACCATAGATTACCTTACTGAAACACTGCGAAGTTTTTACCTTCCTGGCCTGGCATCTAATCATGTCTGGGCTTCCTCCACTACCTTTCTTCCTTGGTTTGTTGGTGAAGATCTGAGGCCTTGAGAGCCCTTTGTAGATGCAAGAGCAGCGGGTTGAAGCTTCCTCCACAGGTACTTTCTGAGCTGCTTAATCTTCAAGTCCTCTCTCCAGGCTCAGGCAGGTCCAGGGTGAAGGAGTGTGACTCATGAAGAGTTTATCAACTGCCTTGGCAAAGGCAGTGTTAAAAGTGAAAAAGATCAGGAGAAAGCAACCTTGACTCTTTTTCATTCTTTGTGTTCCTTACCCATTGATACTTAGAGACTTGCTTTGGAGAAACTGGAAACTAACTTCTGACTGATAAACCACAGAATTTCAGCTAATTCAACCAGAACATTCTATATACCTTTTGTGGATGACACGTATCTGTCTTACTTCTCTCAGATTCTTAGTGGGAACTTCAAATAATATGAAAATAGTATGTAAAACTGCCTTGTGAATAAAAGGACTATTATCAATGGCTGTTATATTGTGATGGTGATGATGAATATTACAAACCATTTTTCTTGTTATTAATAGGATAGATTATTAACCTAGAATATTCTACCTTCTTTCTATTTTATTCCTTTTCTTTCATAGGGAATAAATGAATAATTATTTACCTAATTCCAGAAAGTTAAATTCTAAAGGAGAACTCTTCTTTTTTTAAACAAAGTATAGCTGATTTACAATATTGTGTTAGTTTTAGGTATACAGCAAAGTGATTTGAATCTTTTCTTTCAATTCTTTCTCCACTATAGTTTGTTACAAGATATTGAAGATAGTTCCCTGTTCTATATAGTAAATCTTTGTTGTGTAAAGAACTCTTAGACCAGCTAATTATAGACATGTTGATAAATATTAATAGAATTGAGGGCATGAACAGTCTCAGAATTGATGAACAGTTTGCCAGTTTCCGAAGTTTGGTAATCATCACCTGTCTTTAGAATTTGGCATAAAGCAGATTCACTGTCGTTGACACACAAAACCTCTAGTATCTGAATTTAAACATCGCTGAGCACTGACTGGATTTTCCCCTACAGTGGGTGGCAGATGGTGTCTGTACTCTTCCTGGCCTTGCCTCGTGCATGCTCTCTAAAGGTGATGATTTAATTTTTAGAGCACAAGACAAAGCATTTATTTAGAAAGCAGTGTTGACCCCATTAGTAAGAATTAAATTTAGGGAGAAACAAAAATGCTGAGCCAACTGAAAGCTAAGCTATTCCCATAATTAGGGAGACTATTTAAAGCTCCAAGATGTACACTCAAGGTTTCACCTTCTGAAACATTTTCCCTTAATGTAGGAATAGTATCTCCAGGAATACCAGTGTCTGGTGTTATTTATAATATGAGGACCCTGAGACAGTGTGTCCATTTCCAGAAGTTCAGAAAAGATGGTTTACTCTAGGAATCAGTACCTAAGTAAATATAACTTCTCTTTACCTTTTCTTTCTCCTCACATACAGCCTTTCACTAGCCACCCGTCCTTTGAATGGTTCTCTTGACTGTTTTATCCAGTTACTTCCAGGAAATCACCATGTTCTTCTCTAGTGTCACTTTGACTCCTTGAGTGCAAGATGCTCAGATGGTAGCCCAGGGCCTGCAGTCACCCCTGTGGATAAAGACTGCCTCAGCAAAGACAGCTTTTATCACAGTAGTGACTGATAAAGCTTGGAGGCTCAGATGGTATAAGAATAATATGACAAATAGAGCACCTCCAGCAGCTCCCAGGGGCTAAGTCGAAATAGCAAAATACAGCTTATCTTGCTTGAGTTCACTGGCTCTGAAAAGCTAGAGTTTACCAGCCTACTTTTGCTAGCCAGTTAACTGCAAACAGGACCAGCTATAAACACAGCCTGTTCCTGAATAGCCCACAGGAAAATGCTGTCCAGAAGATCCGTTGAGGTCTTTGAAATGAGGCCCCATTTGAGCTGTTTTCATTTCCCTCAAGCAGACATGCTAGAGCTTGTTTTCTTTCTGAGCCTGTAGAAGCATTTCACTGCACCATTATTGATAAAGGCCACATATCAGAAACAACCAATCATCCAGCAATAGGGAAATGGCAGCCCACTCCAGTATTCTTGCCTGAAGAATTCCATGGACAGAGGAGCCTGGTGGGCTACAGCCCATGGGAGTCCCAAAGAATCGGACAAGACTGAGCAACTAACACTTTCACTTTCACAAGGAAATGGTGAAGTCAGTTATAATAATCACCTCCATGGGATATTGCAAAATAACAGAAAAGAATAATGAATAAGAAAGTAGCAATGAAGGATAATGAGGGATAGAATGTGAAATGAAAATGACAGCTATTTTTCACTAAGAGAATAGCTTTGGTGAAGTACATGTATATATAATAAATGGAAGGAGAGCCTGGAAAGAGAAAATAGCCATTCATTAGTGTGATTTGATTGCAGTGTTTTTAGTGTACATTTTGGTCATCGTAGTTAAAAAACGAGTTATTTTATTCACTCAGCCTCCATCCGGGCAGTGTGGCAGAGGTTGGAGACACAGACAACAATGTAATAAAAGCCAGTTCTCCTGGGTTTATGTAATATATCATTTTAAAAAACAAACTTTTCCCTTTGATCAGAAATGTTAGCACAGAAAAATGGCAGCCGCGGAGGAACAGCAGTTTCATCACGAAGTTGATCTTTCATAGCTCCTTCTGGCTTTTCATTTCAAAAACTAGCAGCAGCCATAATAAACCATCACCATGCAATGTCTGTAACTTCTGGCTACAGTGTATCATGGTCTGGATTGGAATACCCTGAAGTCCTTTACCATTCATCCTACCTTGGTTCTGACTTGACTGGTTTCCTTTGGGCAGAGATGAAAGAAAATCCCCAGTGTGTGAAGACCTGAGTTATTCTTTCTTCTCCCTGTAAAATAGTTGGCTTTTTTTTTTTGGTCCACCCTTAAACTTAGAAAATGCTGTCTGTTTTAGGTACTCTGTGGGGGTCAGTGATGGGACAAAGTAGGAACATTTCAAAAAGCCCTTCTGTTGAAAAGGACAAAGGATGGTGTTGTGTGTTGCACTGTGTCCTCCCCAAAAGATAAGGTGAAGTCCCAGCTCCTGGTGCCTGTGAACGTGACATTATTGGAAATAGGGTTTTCACAGATGTACCTGAGCTAAGATGAGATCATTAATCCAGTACGACTAGTGTCCTTGTTAGCAGAGAGAAATTTGGACACAGAGGCAGCTTGGGAGAGCATCATTTGACAACAGACGCAGACCGGAATGAGGCAGTTGCACGCCCGGGAATATCAGTGACAGAGGCAAAGAGGGATTTGCCCCAGAGTCTCAGCGGGGCTGTGACCCCTTGATTTCAGACATCTGGCCTCTAGAATTGTGAACGAATAAATTGCTACTGTTTTAAACCACCTAGTTTGCTGTGCTTTATAACAGCACCTCCAGGAAACTAACACAGATGTGAAAAGCAAGGGTTATAGTCAGTAAATAACCACTATGATGATCATCTGATGGGTGCATAGAATGGACAAGGCATTATCATTATGGACCTGGGCAGGCTTTTAAGCCCCTCCAGGATGATGATGCTTCAGAACTTTTGTCTGAGTCAAACACAACATATTAAAACAATTTAAAGAAGAGAACTTCCAGGCTACAGGAACACGTAAGGTTGCTCAGAAAACATTTTTGCACTGAAAGCCAACGACTTGAAAAGTGGGAAAATTTCCCTCCAGTCTAGGTGGGTAGGGACTCCCCAGGTAGCCATGAGGAGGAGAGCTCTGCTCTTGAGGTACATGGCTTGGGAATGGTATATGTTTCCTTCCAGGACAGTCTTCACATTCTCTTGGTTCTGCTTTTTTCATAGGCCCTCTGCTGCCACTGACACCCTATGAGGACCAATCTCTCTTTTTTTTTAGAGATTAAAAAAAAATTACATATTTATTTATTTTTGGCTCCACTGGATCTTTGTTGCTGTGCACAGGCTTCTCATTGCGGTGGCTCTCGTGTGGACACAGGCCCTAGCTGCACGGGCTTTAATCATTGCAGCGTGTGGGCCAGTAGTTGTGGCACAGGGGCCCAGCCACTCCTTGGCCCATGGAATCCTCCTGGATCAGGGGTAGAACCTGTGTCTCCTGCATTGGCAGGCGGATTCTTCTCCACTGCACCACCAGGGAAGTCCCAGGTCTCTCTTTGTTAAGAGAGAAGATTCCTGGCATAAGCTTGAGATCTGGCTTTCACAGAGGTTGTACATTGGCCCATCTTGTCTTGGCTTTCATGGGCTCAGGGCTTAGGGCTCCTCCAGTGCCCCCTGAAAGTCCTGTGCTTCCCCAGTTTCTAGAGAATGGGTTTCCTTTATCTCCTCGGTTCCATGCCACCTGCTTCCTATCTTCCAGGAATTCTTTGAAGTTTCTGGTCTGTTAGTAGTTCTCATTCTTATTTTTCCAATGTTATGGTTTTATGGTTTCTTTTCTCCCATCTGTTCATATGTCCTGCCGCCTTTCCCCTTTATTTTCATTTTTCAGTAGAAATGTAAGAAAGAGGGGAAATAGATGTTATCGATCCAGTCTGCAGTTTGGAATTAGAAAGTTTTCTTTTTCTTTTCAGTTATTCAGATCAGATCAGATCAGATCAATCGCTCAGTGGTGTCCGAATCTTTGTGACCCCATGAATCGCAGCACACCAGGCCTCCCTGTCCATCACCAACTTCCGGAGTTCACTGAGACTCACGTCCATCGAGTCAGTGATGCCATCCAGCCATCTCATCCTCTGTCGTCCCCTTCTCCTCCTGCCCCCAATCCCTCCCAGCATCAGGGTCTTTTCCAGTGAGTCAACTCTTTGCCTGAGGTGGCCAAAGTACTGGAGTTTCAGCTTTAGCATCATTCCTTCCAAGGAAATCCCAGGGCTGATCTCCTTCAGAATGGACTGATTGGATCTCCTTGCAGTCCAAGGGACTCTCAAGAGTCTTCTCCAACACCACAGTTCAAAAGCATCAATTCTTTGGCGCTCAGCCTTCTTCACAGTCCAACTCTCACAGCCATACATAATCACAGGAAAAACCATAGCCTTGACTAGACGAAACTTTGTTGGCAAAGTAATGTCTCTGCTTTTGAATATGCTATCGGTTGGACATAACTTTCCTTCCAAGGAGTAAGCGTCTTTTAATTTCATGGCTGCAGTCACCATCTGCAGTGATTTTGGAGCCCAGAAAAGTAAAGTCTGACACTGTTTCCACTGTTTCTCCATCTATTTCCCATGAAGTGATGGGACCGGATGCCATGATCTTCATTTTCTGAATGCTGAGCTTTAAGCCAACTTTTTCACTCTCCACTTTCACTTTCATCAAGAGGCTTTTGAGTTCCTCTTCACTTTTTGCCATAAGGGTGGTGTCATCTGCATATCTGAGGTTATTGATATTTCTCCTGGCAATCTTGATTCCAGCTTGTGTTTCTTCCAGTCCAACATTTCTCATGATGTACTCTGCATATAAGTTAAATAAACAGGGTGACAATATACAGCCTTGATGTACTCCTTTTCCTATTTGGAACCAGTCTGTTGTTCCATGTCCAGTTCTAACTGTTGCTTCCTGACCTGCATACAGGTTTCTCAAGAGGAAGGTCAGGTGGTCTGGTATTCCCATCTCTTTCAGAATTTTCCACAGTTTATTGTGATCCACACAGTCAAAGGCTTTGGCATAGTCAATAAAGCAAAAATAGATGTTTTTCTGGAACTCTCTTGCTTTTCCCATGATCCAGCGGATGTTGGTAATTTGGTCTCTGGTTCCTCTGCCTTTTTTAAAACCAGCTTGAACATCAGGAAGTTCACGGTTCACATATTGATGAAGCCTGGCTTGGAGAATTTTGAGCATTACTTTACTAGCGTGTGAGATGAGTGCAATTGTGCGGTAGTTTGAGCATTCTTTGGCATTGCCTTTCTTTGGGATTGGAATGAACACTGACCTTTTCCAGTGCTGTGGCCACTGCTGAGTTTTCCAAATTTGCTGGCATATTGAGTGCAGCACTTTCACAGCATCATCTTTCAGGATTTGGAATAGCTCAACTGGAATTCTGTCACCTCCGCTAGCTTTGTTCGTAATGATGCTTTCTAAGGCCCACTTGACTTCACATTCCAGGATGTCTGGCTCTAGGTCAGTGATCACACCATCATGATTATCTGGGTCATGAAGATCTTTTTTGTATAGTTCTTCTGTGTATTTTTGCCATCTCTTCTGCTTCTGTTAGGTCCATACCATTTCTGTCCTTTATTGAGCCCATCTTTGCATGAAATGTTCCTTTGGTATCTCTGATTTTCTTGAAGAGATCTCTAGTCTTTCCCATTCTGTTGTTTTCCTCTATATCTTTGCATTGATCCCTGAAGAAAGCTTTCTTATCTCTTCTTGCTATTCTTTGGAACTCTGCATTCAGATGCTTATATCTTTCCTTTTCTCCTTTGCTTTTTGCTTCTCTTCTTTTCACAGCTATTTGTAAGGCCTCCCCAGACAGCCATTTTGCTCTTTTGCATTTCTTTTCCATGGGGATGGTCTTGATCCCTGTCTCCTGTACAATGTCACGAATCTCATTCCATAGCTCATCAGACACTCTATCTATCAGATCTAGGCCCTTAAATCTATTTCTCACTTCCACTGTATAATCATAAGGGATTTGATTTAGGTCATACCCGAATGGTCTAGTGGTTTTCCCTACTTTCTTCAATTTAAGTCTGAATTTGGCAATAAGGAGTTCATGGTCTGAGCCACAGTCAGCTCCTGGTCTTGTTTTTGCTGACTGTATAGAGCTTCTCCATCTTTGGCTGCAAAGAATATAATCAATCTGATTTTGGTGTTGACCATCTGGTGATGTCCATGTATAGAGTCTTCTCTTGTGTTGTTGGAAGAGGGTGTTTGTTATGACCAGTGCATTTTCTTGGCAAAACTCTATTAGTCTTTGCCCTGCTTCATTCCGTATTCCAAGGCCAAATTTGCCTGTTACTCCAGGTGTTTCTTGACTTCCTACTTTTGCATTCCAGTCCCCTATAATGAAAAGGACATCATTTTTGGGTGTTAGTTCTAAAAGGTCTTGTAGGTCTTCATAGAACCGTTCAACTTCAGCTTCAGCGTTACTGGTTGGGGCATAGACTTGGATTACTGTGATATTGAATGGTTTGCCTTAGAAACGAACAGAGATCCCTCTGTCGTTTTTGAGATTGCATCCAAGTGCTGCATTTCGGACTCTTTTGTTGACCATGATGGCTACTCCACTTCTTCTGAGGAATTCCTGCCCGCAGTAGTAGATATAATGGTCATCTGAGTTAAATTCGCCCATTCCAGTCCATTTCAGTTCACTGATTCCTAGAGTGTCGATGTTCACTCTTGCCATCTCTTGTTTGACCACTTCCAATTTGCCCTGATTCATGGACCTGACATTCCAGGTTCCTATGCAATATTGCTCTTTACAGCATTGGACCTTGCTTCTATCACCAGTCACATCCACAGCTGGGTATTCTTTTTGCTTTGGCTCCACCCCTTCATTCTTTCTGGAGTTATTTCTCCACTGATCTCCAGTAGCATATTGGGCACCTACTGACCTGGGGAGTTCCTCTTTCGGTATCCTATCATTTTGCCTTTTCATACTGTTCATGGTGTTCTCAAGGCAAGAATACTGAAGTGGTTTGCCATTCCCTTCTCCAGTGGACCACATTTTGTCAGATCTCTCCACCATGACCTCAGTTATTAGTGAAGCTGATTTCAAAACTCCCAAGTCCTATTAATCCTGTTAATGAAACTCATCCTTTTAATGAAGCCAATTCCCCCCCAGGAAGATTCATGTGAATATATTTGCTGTGTGGGCTGGGTCTCTTGGTATAATGGTGACCCTTATCTCCAGGATCTGCCTGTTTGGAGAGCTCAAACAGCAAGGGTGGAACAGTCCTTCTCTAAGGAACACCTGGGGACTTGGTCTAGTACTACAGCATCTGGCTTGTCTCAAGTTGCTTTGAGAACAAAATGGGTGTGTTAAGAAGCTGTGATTAGAGAACTACAAGACAGACACCTATCCTCCAGCTATCTCCCATACCCTTCTGTCAAAAATACCTAAAAGAGCCTTTGGTCACCAGGAATCTCCTGTGACATCCGCATAAAGAAAAAGACCTTAAGGTTTAATCAAGTAAAAACAGCCAATACCTTTGCCTGGAAGCTTGGGTTTATAGAGACCTGCAGGGAGGGGATCAATGGAGGGGAAGGGAAGACCCTTACCAAGACACCCTAAAAGGGGTGGTGGTGGTGGTTTAGTCGCTCAGTCGTGTCCGACTCTTGCAACCCATGGACTACAGCCCTCCAGGTTCCTCTGTCCATGGGATTCTCCAGGCAAGAACACTGGAGTGGGTTTCCATTTCCTTTTGCAGGGCATCTTCCCAACCCAGGAATCAAACCCGGGTCTCCTGCATTGCAGCGGGTTCTTTACCGACTGAGCTACAAGAGAAGCCACCCCCACCTTCCCCCAAAAGGGGAGATAGGCATAATTGTGTGCCTACACTCACTGGCTGATCTCTTGTTACTTCCGTTTCTTGCTTTGAAATGAAATACTAAAGAAGATTGGCAGCAGGAAGATGAGTACTGCGCAGGCACAGGCCCGGTGGATAGGGCTAGGCTTAGGGCTAGGCTTAGGGCTAGGCTTAGGGCTAGGCTTAGGGCTAGGTTGAGGATACAGAAAGCAAAAACACAGTTATGGATTGTCAGCATTCCCTCCAGGGTAAAAACTGCAGAGCCCCTCATATTTGGAATCTTCCAAGCTGAGATTACAACCAAGCTCTGAATTGCTGCAGCCTGCCTTACCAAAATGCCTTTTTAAAAGTTTCTGAAGTAGAATTACATAGTTTTGCACAACTGAATGTCAAGCTCATGAAGCCTGACTCTCCTACTCTTCTCCAATGTTGTTAAAATATATTAAAAATAAATTTCTAATTTTCCCCCCAGTGGTATATTATTAATGGAGGAGATACAAAACTGGGTTTTCCATCAGTTCATCTGGTAGTGGTAGAATTGGCAGTGATCGGAATCCACTTAATGGTTGATGTTGTCAGTTAGTCCTTTCTTCTGACCGGAGCTCTGTTTGGTTTGCTCTGGCTGAAGTAGCCAGGGAGCTGCTGCCGTGGGATTTGCACTCCCATTGACAGCAAAATGTGGTGCTCTCCGAATCAGAAGGCGTTATTTTAAGTTTCTCCCCCTTGCACATCAAGGCCTCCCCACGGGAGAGCGGTTGTTGATGGGCCCCTGTGGAGACGGGCCAGTCCCTGCACTCCGAGCTCAGCTTTATCACTCAGGCAGTTCTCCCCGCTCTTCTCTTTCCTTTCTGTTTATACTTCTCCCCCTCAGTGCTGTTAACCAGTCTTGTGGCTTTTAAACCCACTCTCTGGCTCCCCGTTTATACCTTCGGCTTGTCTCTCCTCTGAACTCCAGACCTGTTTATCCAGTGCCCTGATCAGCACTCCACCTGACGGTCTTGAGTCGCTCCCCACTTCAGGTCATTCCAACCCTATTCTTCCGGCTGCTCAGTCATCCTGACCACTTGTCCTCATCTCAGGCCCTCCACCACTTCCAGCAGCAAATCCTGCAGTCTCTACCTGCAAAATAATTCAGGTGTTTTGAGACCCAGACCCTTCCTGCTGCCACCTCGGGGCAAGATGCCATCCCCCCACTTGGATAAGTGCTCGGGCTTCTCACTTATCTCTCTGCCCTCTACACTCCCTTCGACATGGAAGCCTCAGCGGACAGAGTTAATGCTGCACCACTTCCCATCTCAGAGGCAAAGCCGGAGATCCTTGTATTGACCTGTGAACCAGTGTGGCCTCCAGTTGCCTCCATAACCTTTCCTTTAGCCATGCTGACCATCTTGCAGTTTCTGGAATACAAGGCACATTCCCTCCTCAAAGCCGTTGCACTTCAGGTCCCCTCTGCCTAGAACTCTTCTTTCTGTCCACATGTTTCATTGTCTCATCTCTTTAAGACTTGGCTCCAATAAGACCTTTTTTTTTTTTTTTTTACATTTATTTTCTTGATTGAAGGAAAATTGCTTTACAGAATTGTGTTGGTTTCTCCCAAACATCAACATAGTCAGCCATAGGTATACATATGTCACATAGGGCCTTCTGAGTCCATGAATTCCTCAATAGTGTCTAATCTGCTCTTTAACTCATCTGTTGAGCTTTTGACAGCAAAAGTATCTTAATTACTTTTATCTTTGTGCTTGGTGATTTTTCAAATCTGCCAGGGTCTTTTTTTTTTTTTTTGTAGTAATCTTACATCTTACTTTTTGTAAAATTTTAAGTGTCTTATTTTATATTTGTAGGTCAGTATTTTGTTATTTTAAAATCTCAGGAACCGGATTCTCTTATCTTTCTTTTCTGTTGCCTTTCTTCCTGGAACTCTAAGCTCATGTTTATCTGAGTTCTCCCTGAGGGTTGATGTGAATTGTTCCAGAAAGGATTTGTGATTGCCTCTGCCAGGTATCTGTGGGTACTACCAGCCCAGAACTACTTTAAGGTAACTTCTCCCCTTGGTTTTAATTGAACCAAACTTGTAATGAAAAGTGGAGCCCAGACCTGTGAGGAGCAAACCTGTAGAATGTCAGTTCTCAGGGGAGAATTATTACTTCCCACAGAGCACAGTGGCCAGGGTTTTATTTTTATTTTTTTCTCAGTTCATCCTTTCACCCACAAGGATGCATCTCTTAAAGGTTCCTGGTTTTCCAAGGCACCTTAGTTCCAACCCCTCATCTTGAATGCACCCAAGGTTCCAACTTCTGTATTGTAGCCATTAGACTCCTGTCTCTGTGTTCTAGAAATGAACAGATATCTCAGGCAACTACAAGCTCAGCGTCAACTTCCAGCTTTCTGTTCATTTTCAGCCTTAGTGGATTTCCCTTATTTCCTTGTGAGTGCAGTTATATATTTGAAAAGTGTCTGTTGTATTTTCCCCCAGAAATCTCAATGTTGTATGTGTTGCTGTTTTGCTAGACATAGAAATCTAGACTTTCCCCATGTATTTTCTTTTTAAAATATGCATCTTTCATGAATTGATAATACTGGACCATGGGCCTCATAGCACTAATACATGGGTATTATATATCCATAGGATATACAATTATATTTACCTGTACCCTAATATTGGATATTATTGCTTTTATACATTAGAAGAAAACCCAATTAGGTTTTTTTTTTTTTTAATGGAGAAACTCATAAGGCAATATAGAATAGTGGCAAAAACATATTCTGTGGTGTCTGACACACTTGGATTGGGTTCCAGTTCTTGGGCATTTTAGTTTTTCTGAGCCTTGATTTCATTGGATGATAATATGCAATTGGAGGGATTTCAGAGGATTAAAATGAGTGCCAGGGACAGTATGAAATAAATGGGAATTTTTACAGAGGTTAATTGTACTTTATACAATGTTTACTTGTGATGATAATCTAGTCTTGGAACATGTCCTGAGAGGAGGGAACAGTGACTTCAGCTTGGAGGTTATGTTCAGGAAGCTGAGGAAGGCTTCTTTTTTATTTTATTATTTTTATTATTTTTTTTTACTTTACAATATTGTATTGGTTTTGCCATACATTGACTTGAATCGGAAGGCTTCTTTTTTATTTTATTATTTTTATTATTTTTTTTTACTTTACAATATTGTATTGGTTTTGCCATACATTGACTTGAATCCACTCCATGAGTGTACATGTGTTACCCATCCTGAACCCCCCTCCCACCTCCCTCCCCATCCCATCCCTCTGGATCATCCCAGTGCACCAGCCCCAAGCACCCAGTATCATGCATCGAACCTGGACTGGCGATTTGTTTCACATATGATATTATACATGTTTCAATGCCATTCTCCCAAATCATCCCACCCTCTACCTCTCCCACAGAGTCCAAAAGACTGTTCTATACATCTGTGTCTCTTTTGCTGTCTCGCGTACAGGGTTATTGTTACCATCTTTCTAAATTCCATATATATGCGTTAGTATACTGTATTGGTGTTTTTCTTTCTGGCATACTTCACTCTGTATAATAGGCTCCAGTTTCATCCACCTTAGTAGAACTGATTCAAATGTATTCTTTTTAATGTCTGAATAATATTCCATTGTGTATATGTACCACAGCGTTCTTATCCATTTGTCTGCTGATGGACATTTAGATTGCTTCCATGTCCTGGCTATTATAAACAGTGCTGCGATGAACATTCGGGTACATGTGTCTCTTTCAATTCTGGTTTTGAGGAAGGCTTCTTTGAAGAACTGATTTTTCAACTGGATATAGGCAGGGTAGAGGATGTTGTGGACGTTGGAAAGGAGACTGGGAAGAGCGGGACATGGAGGGTCTTGTGATGAGTTTTCTCTCCTCTCCCAGGGTGTTTATCCTGGCATATTTCAGGAGTTTGTAACACTGGCTCCAGTCAGCATTTGAACCAGTCTATGTATTGGGTTGGCCAAAAAGTTTGTTCAAGTTTTTCCATACCATCTTCTGGAAAAACCCAGGTAAACTCTTTGGCCTACCCAATAGCATACACGTAATCACCATCATCCTAGGAGACCTGCCATGGGCCAGGAGGTGGTTCCTACTTGGTTGAACTGAGTTCATTGGTCACAGCTACTACAGTGAGTTTTTCTAAGATGAAAAGTGAACTGCAGTGAAATGGAAAGAGAAATATATGAATAATATATTTCCTGCTATTCTCCATAGCATCATTCTGGGCAAACCTTACCACAAAACAAGGCAGTTAGGAAGCAAATGTCAGATATGTCGGATTTTGGCTGTCACATACAGGATTTCTTTCTTTCTCTTTTTCATACACTCAGCTCCAGCTGAGATGAAATCTGTCAGCTGACTATGAAAAGTAATTTGTCACAGAGAACCATGGTAATTCTATCTCTCTGAAATAGAGATTACTGAGTTTAACAGTCGCAAAGTAAAGTATGAATACAGCCCCAATTTCAGTGACTTGTTTACTAGGTCTTCCCCTCACTTTGGTTTGTTTCCCTGAAAGTGAAGTGTTAGTCACTCAGTCATGTCCGACTCTTTATGATCCTATGGACTGTAGCCCACCAGGCTCCTCTGTCCATGCCTCGATTTTCCAGGCAAGAATACTGAAGTGGGTTGCCATTTCCTTCGCCAGGGCATCTTCCTAACCCAGGGATCGAACCTGGGTCTTTTGCATTGCAGGTAGATTCTTAACCATCTGAGCCACCCAGGGAAGCCTCTTTGCCTGAAATGATGGTAACTCCTTGTGGTCTTAACAAGTTGTTCATGCTTACCTTAAATGACTTCACAGATCCATGGGGAGTCAGCATACTGTCTGAATCTGGGTCAGACAGTTTCTTCTAAGGTGAAGTATAAATGTCAGCTCTTTCTCTCCATAGTGTTGTATGTATAGACCTTCTGAGCAGAGATGTATACTAGTTGTAGTTCTAAGTAGCTGCCCAGGAAAGCCCAGGCATTTTCTCATAGATTGAGCTGCCTGACAAAACACAGTGTAGACATGTCCCAAATATTGCATAATAAAAATTATTTGTTATTTATCTGAAATTCACATTCAATTGGGAATCCTGTGTCTGTTTTCGCTAAATCTGGCTGCCTTTCTCATAGCCCATCCCCCTCTGGGTTACACGCCCAGGTTCCTTTCCTGCATGGAACCTCTTGTGTTGTTCTTGATGCTCAGTAGATCTAAGCCTCCAGACTGAGCACAATGGCAAGAATATGAAACTTATTTATTTACGTGTAAAATATTGAAGATATTCACGTGACTCAAGAGGCACAAAAGACTGCTTGTTGCAAAAAACTCTCTCTTCCTGCTCCCTGTCTCATCATCAGGTATTAATAACGGTTTCTTGGTTGTGTTCTTCTAGAGATAGTGCATTTTCAAGCAAGTTCATATTTATGTTTTTCTGCAGCCCATTCTCTTTTCCCCCAAATGGTGACTACCATTTATACCATTCTGCAAGTTGCTTCTGTCATGTAATGTTAGGTCTTGGTATATTACCAGCATGTGGAGAGCGTCCCTCTTTCTTCTTCACAAATGCAGAGAATTTCGGGGTATAGGCAGCCTTAATTTGATTAACTACTTCCCCGCTGATGAAAGTTTGGTTGTTTCCAGTCTGTTTGTTAATACCGATATTTACCCCAGCAATACACTAGTGTGCATATGATTTCATGAGTGGTTATGTATATTCTGTAGAATAAATTCCTGGAAGTGGAGCTGCTGAAATGTGCTTGGTGTCACTTTGCCCTCCATAGAGATTGTGCTGGTTTACATTCCCATCAGTAAGAATGAGCCAAACTCTCACCCACACCGTGAAGTATGAATGTTTTTCCATATGTGACAGTCTCATAGATGAAAGAATGGTATCTCTTAGCTTTAATTTGTATTCCTCTTCTTATGAATGAAATTGAGTATCTTTTGAGGTATTTAAAATACATTTAAATTTTTCAATGTTGTATCTATTGATGGACTTTTCTATTAGAGGACACTTTATGTGTTAGGGAAATTATCTTTGTGATGTAAGCTGTAAATATTTTTCCCACTTCAGTTCTGTTCAGTTCAGTTGCTCAGTTGTGTCCGACTCTTTGTGACCCCATGGACTGCAGCACGCCAGGCCTCCCTGTCCCTCACCAACTCCTGGAGTTTACTCAAACTCATGTTCATTGAGTCAGTGATGCCATCCAACCATCTCATCCTCTGTCGTCCCCTTCTCCTCCCGCCCTCAGTCTTTCCCAGCATCAGGGTCTTTTCCAAGGAGTCAGTTCTTCACATCAGGTGGCCAAAGTATTGGAGTTTCAGCTTCCACATCAGTTCTCCAGTGAACACTCAGAACTGATTTCCTTTACAATGGACTGGTTGGATCTCCTTGCAGTCCAAGGGACTCTCAAGAGTCTTCTCCAACACCACAGTTCAAAAGCATCAATTCTCAGCTTGCTTTATAGTCCAACTCTCACAGCCATACATGACTACTGGAACAATCATAGCCTTGACTAGATGGACTATTGTTGGCAAAGTAATGTTTTTGTTTTTTAATATGCTGTCTAGGTTGGTCATAACTTTTCTTCCAAGGAGCAAGTGTCTTTTATTTTCATGGCTGCAGTCACCATCTGCAGTGATTTTGGAGCCCCCCAAAATAAAGTCTGTCACCATTTCTTTGCCATGAAGTGATGGGACCAGATGCCATGATCTTAGTTTTCTGAATATTGAGCTTTAAGCCAGCTTTTTCACTCTCCTGTTTTACTTTCATCAAGAGGCTCTTTAGTTCTTCTTCGCCTTCTGCCGTAAGGGTGGTGTCATCTGCATATCTGCGGTTATTGATATTTCTCCCAGCAATCTTGATTCCAGCTTGTGCTTCATCCAGCCCAGCATTTCTCATGTTGTTGACAGTTTGACTTTAGAAATGGTATTACTTCCATGAAAAACTTTATTTATCCATTTTTTTTGTTAGTGGACATGATTTTTTCAGGCTTCCCAGGTGGCACTAGCGGTGAAGAATCTGCCTGCCAATGCAGAAGATGCAAGAAATGAGTTCCATCCCTGGATTAGGAAGATTCCCTGAAGGACGAAAATGGCAACCCACTCCAGTATTCTTGCCTGAAAAATTCCATGGGCAAGAGGAGCCTGGTGGGCCATAGTCTATAGGGTCGCAATCTCAAAGAGCATAGTACATGATTTATTCCTGTTTTCTATAATGATTTCTGAGTTCATTTCATACCTAAGCCTTCCCCACTCAGAGATTACAAATACAATCTCCCATAGTTTCTTTTCATTTAAAAAAAAACAGCTTTAAGATACAGTTCACATATCATACAATTCACCTATTTAAGTTGTAGAATTTAGTGGCTTTTAGTATATTCACAGACTTGGGCAAGCATCACCACAGTATCTTTTAGAACTTATGAATTTACTGTTTCAAAAAGAAACCCCATATACATTATATGAGATAATAGAAAAAAATATATATATGTATTGGTCTCTGCCCCATTGAATTGTCCTGGCATCCTTGTCAAAAACCAACCTCACAGTTTCTTATAGTGCCTTTATGGTCTTATTTATACATTAGGAATTTATCTGGGTATGACATATGAGGTAGGGATACAACTTACTTTTTTTCAAAAGGCTCTTCATTTTTCAGTATCATTTATTTAATAATCTACCCCCTCCACTGATTGAGATGGCATTTTTAATCATGTCCTATAATCTTTTAAATATTTGGATTCATTTTTTGAATATCTGTCCATTCAGTGATCTATTTTTATACCTGTACTGTCCCATTTAAATGATTCTTACTTTATAATATGTTTTGCTGTCTGGTAGGACTAGCTTCCCCTTAGTTCTCTTCTCTTCTTACTGATTCTTCCATGTGATCTGAGGAATCATCTTTGTCTAGTTTTGCATTTGCCCAAATAAATTTCTATTTTATTAAAAAAAATTCACTGTTTTTATTAGGAACATAGAAATGTACTTGTCAATTTGGGAAAAATGATCATATTTCTCATATCGTTTTGTCCAAGAATAATTTATTCATATTTTTGTCTATTTAAGCTTTTTTTTGTATTTCTCACCAGAATTTAAAGTTGTCTTAAAATAGGCAAGTATCTTGTAAATTCATTCTTAGGTCTTCATTATTTTTTGTTGTTGTTTGCTATTCTTTTTTATTATATTCCTTTTTGTTGTTGTTTTCTTTCATTTCTTATTCTAACTGGTTGTTGTTAATGGTAAAATTTTAAGAGAAATTGCATGCAACTTAATTTTCTATTTTTTAAAAAATCATTTGCTCCTTGAGGTTTGAAAATAAACATTTTCAAATGTATCTTCTATGTTCACAGTTGAGATTGAAAAGTTACTTGTTATGCATGAGAGCAATTTTTAAATCATCTGTCACTTTACCTAGTTTTCACCTAAAGAAACATTTTTATTTAAAATGCATTAAATATTAGCTCTTTTATTTTTTCTTTTACATTCTTTTTTTTTTGTTTTTTCTTCTAGTTTTATTGAGATATATTGACATATAGCACTATATAAGTTAAGTGTACAGCATGATTTGAATTTCAGACGCCATGAAGTGATAATCACAGTAAATTTCGTAACCATCCATCATCTCATACAGACACACAAGAAAAGGAAAAAAAATGTTTTTCCCTTTGTAATGAGAACCAGTGAACCAGTGAAGTTGCTCAGTCGTGTCCAACTCTTAGCGACCCCATGGACTGTAGCCTACCAGGCTCCTCCATCCACGGGATTCTCCAGGCCAGAGTACTGGAGTGGGTTGCCATTTCCTTCTCCAGGAGATCTTCCCAACCCAGGGATCAAACCCAGGTCTCCCACATTACAGGAAAACGCTTTACCATTTGAGCCACCAGGGAAGCCCTTGTAATAAGAAGTCTTATGATTTACTCTCTTAACAGCTTTCACATATAATATACAGCAGGGTAAATTATATTAATCACGTGTACATTATGTCCCAAGAACTTAAGATGTTTCTTATAACTGGAAGTTTATACCTTTTGACCACCTTCAAGCAGTTGCCCCTCCCAACCCCTGCCTCTGGTGACCACAGATCTGACCTTTTTTCCTATGCCTTTGGTTTTTGAAGTATTATTAACCTCCAGTACTATTTTAAATGTGGTGTACAACATAGTGATTGATATTTCTGTACATTACAGCATGATTCCAAACATTAGCTTTTTTAAAACCTAAAATTGTTAATGTTGTAGATGAGAAATTAGTAAACTTGAAGTCAAAATATAGTCAAGCTGTGTTTTAAGATTGATGATCTTTCCTCAAGAAGTTTATAGTTTATTAGAGAGAAAATATACATGAAAAATTAATTAATCCTATAAGGAAGTGTATGCTGCCTCTCATATAAATGGTTTCAGATTTCATGGGCATATCTGCCGCTTTAAAAATGATTAAGTTATTGGGCTTCCCTGGTGGTCCAGTGGTTAAGACTCCATGCTTCCAGTTGCAGGGGCTGCAGGTTGAAAGATTGTTGTTGAATCACGCAAACACACCGGGATTCTTGGCCCCCGGAGGAGATGAATTCAATCCGGGGCCAGAGATGAGGCTTGATCACTCAGAGCTTTTGTGTAATAAAGTTTTATTAAAGTATAAAGGAGATAGAGAAAGCTTCTGACATAGGCATCAGAAGGGGGCAGAAAGAGCACCCCCCTGCTAGTCTTCAGCTGGATGTTATATAGTCAAGAGCAGTCTGTTAATGAAAGAAAGGAATGTCTTAAAATTTAGAATGGTACCAGGCCCCTCACCCATAAGATGCATTTTGGGATAATCTCGGCACCAAATGATTTATCCTGGGCCATAAAATGATGAACTTGAATCTTGAAGAAGGGCAGACCACCATACAAATAGTTTCATTTACATAGATTAGGGGAACAATATCTGAGTCTAACATATTGGTTCGTCAAGTAGGTTCTGAGCCAAGAGGCGGAACTGACTTGAAGACGGAGTTTGGGGGTAAATGCATAGTACATTAGCATAGCTTAAGACAAACATTTCCATAAGAAAAAGGTATTGGTTAACTTCAGGTGAAACCAGGTGTCATTATGGTAACACAGCATTTTAAGAGAAACCTCCTTTTAAATTTGTATAGAGAAGGAAAAAAATATCGCTTGTTTCCTCCTGCCATTTAAGAGATAAAAATGTCTGACACTTGCAGGCTCTTTCCTCCGTTTGGAGACCCCTGGCCTTCCTGCCTGTTACCCTCTCAAGGTTTGATCCCTGGTCATGGAACTAAGATCTCATATGCCATGCAGTGTGGCCAAAAAAAAATTTTTTTTAAATTACTATATAAAGGTTTGGCCTTTTATAGTATTTGAAATCCCCATGAAGCAACTGAGCTTACCTGAGCCTAAGTATTTTACAATCCATAAGCTGAAAAAAAAATAATCCATAAGTAATGTCACTTATAGATTAAAATGGCACCTGGTGCCATATAATGGAAAGTGCAATGTAAGCAGTGGCTTAAATGAGGTAAAAGTTTATTTCCTCCTCAGAAAAACTCACAGGTTGGCAGTTGAGGATCAATACATCAGCTCCATATCATCAGGGACCTTTGATCTTTCTAGACCTGGCTCGCCTCCTCAGGGCCTCTACGTGGATGTAGACGGCTGCTGGGGCGTTAGCCCTCAGGTCCTCTTCCAGCTATCAGGAAAAAAGAGGAGGAGGGCAAAAGGAGCTTTTTCTGGAAGTCCTTGCCAACAATTCCTTTATATTAATATCTCACTGACCAGAGCTTAATCACTTGTAACCCCACGGTGCTGCTGGGGGTGTTGGGAAATAGTCTTTTAACTGGATACCCTTTGTGTCCCAAATAATTATCTTGTTACCAGGGAAGAAGGGGAGGACACTTACTGAACAGACAGCAGCAACCTTTGAGCCTCACTCTTCCTGCTTCCTTGACCCTCCTCCCTTCCTGGGCCAGGACGAGATGTGGTCCATCATTTCTTGCTGAATACATTTCTCAGAGCTCTCTCTGATCTCACTCCATTGCTACAGCTCATTCACTCTCTGACCCCATCCCTGAGCTTTAGATCATCTCTGAGTCAGTGATGTCATCACTATCATCCAAAGAGAAAGGACAGTTGGTGTGAGGCTTCTGGGATGGTTATGCTTGGCAGGAAGCTCAGAGATAGGGT
Organism: Bos grunniens; assembly: GCF_055505025.1. Lineage (NCBI taxonomy): Eukaryota > Metazoa > Chordata > Mammalia > Artiodactyla > Bovidae > Bos > Bos grunniens. The sequence goes on from NC_141187.1 coordinate 34,700,717, forward strand.
GACACTTATGAACAAAATCAGGCCAGAAGCATCAAGAATCAGAAATAGCCTTTACATACATGTTGGTAACTTAAAAAAAAAATGCTATGTTACAACCAAAGCTTGCTTTATTTTTGAAATTTAAAAAAATATATATTTGTCTATTTATTTGGCTGTGCTGGGTCTTAGTTACAGTATGTGAACTCTTGATTGCTACATGTGGTATCTAGTTCCCTGACCACGGATTGAACCCAAGCCCCCTGCACTGGGAGTGTAGAGTCTTAGCCACTGGATCACAAGGGAAGTCCCCTAAGCCTTCTTTAAAACTGAAAATACAATTGTATTTTATTAATACAAAGGAAAGATGTATTTAGTGTATGAAAAAATAGAATTTACAGATAAGAGAGGAAGGAAGAAAGGAATAGACAAGAAATCATCAAAAGGAAGAAATAAAAATTATTCTCACCAGTTTTCACCTTGGAGGGGCATTTCTTTCAGATCTTCACATATATAAAGTTGATCCATGCAGAGTTTATGTAAGGATCTATGTATTTGTACTATTTATAGCCTTTTGAACTTGTTAAGCCTTATTTTAAAAGCCCTATTTTACTGCTCAGATTCAACGCTGCCTTTGATTGAAATTTTTAGGAAGCTAGTGAGGCTTTCTCTGTGAATTCTTCAATACTTTTCTTTCGTTTAATGAGAACATAAAACCACAGGAAGGCAAGGCAAGCAGCTGAGAGGGCAAGACTCTATCAAGAGAATCCAGCAGTTCCGAGATTGAATAATAAGTAAAAGAGGGCTTCTTCAGTCACCCAGAGTAGAATGTTCTTACTTTCTGAAACCATAGAGGAGGACTGGGGCAGCTACAGGGCAGGTTTGAGATCTAGAGTCTCAAGACTGACCCCAAAACTCAGTTTCCTTTTGTGTAAAGTGGGGATAATAAAACCTCCTATCTCAGAGAGAGTAGTTATAGGGATCAAAGGGGAAAATACATGTCAAAATATGATTTAATCCATGAGGTGCTATATATATATTTAAAGAACAAGATCAGGCCAGAAATATCAAGAATACCTGCAAAACCTGCAAATTGTTAGAGCAGAGAAGACTTGATACCATGAAGTCCGTATGTCTTTACATGTTGAGGAAATGGAGATCCATTGTTTGCTTATATTAATGTGCTGAAGGAACCTCATAGACAGTGTTGACAGTCAGTTCAGTTCAGTTGCTTAGCTGTGTTCAACTCTTTGCAACCCCATGGACTGCAGCACGCCAGGCCTCCCTGTCCATCCCCAACTCCTGGAGTTTACTCAAACTCATGTCCATTGAGTCAGTGATGCCATCCATCCATCTCATCCTCTGTCGTCCCCTTCTCCTCCTGCCTTCAATCTTTCCCAGCATCAGGGCCTTCCCCAGTGAGTCTGTTCTTTGCATCAGGTGGCCAAAGTATTGGAGTTTCAATTTCAGCATCAGTCCTTCCAATGAATATTCAGGACTGATTTCCTTTAGGATGGACTGGTTGGATCTCCTTGCAGTCCAAAGGACTCTCAAGAGTTTTCTCCAACACCACAGTTGAAAAGCATCAATTCTTTGGTGCTCAGCTTTCTTTATAGTCCAACTCTCACATCCATACATGACCACTGGAAAAACCATAGCTTTGACTAGATGGACCTTTGTCGGCAAAGTAATGTCTCTGCTTTTTAATGTGCTGTCTAGTTGGTCATAACTTTCCTTCCAAGGAGTAAGCGTCTTTTAATTTCATGACTGTAGTCACCATCCGCAGTGATTTTGGAGCCCCCAAAAAATAAAGTCTGCCCCCATTTCCACTGTTTCCCCATCTATTTGCCAAGAAGTGATGGGACCAGATGCCATGATCTTAGTTTTTTGAATGTTGAGTTTTAAGCCAGCTTTTTCACTCTCCTCTTTCACTTTCATCAAGAGGCTCTTTAATTCTTCTTTGCTTTCTGCCATAAGGGTGGTGTCATCTGCATATTTGAGGTTATTGATATTTCTCCCGGCAGTCTTGATTCCAACTTGTACTTCATCCAGCTCGGCATTTCACATGATGTACTCTGCATAGAAGTTAAATAAGCAGGATGACAATGTACAGCCTTGATGTGCTCCTTTCCCTTTTTGGAACCAGTCTGTTGTTCCAAGTCCAGTTCTAACTCTTCCTTCCTGATCTGCATACAGATTTCTCAAGAGGCAGGTCAGGTGTTGACAAAAGGAGATGCTTACTGTTGCTGAAACTCCAGTACTTTGGCCACCTCATGCGAAGAGTTGACTCATTGGAAAAGACTCTGATGCTGGGAGGGATTGGGGGCAAGAGGAGAAGGGGATGACAGAGGGCGAGATGGCTGGATGGCATCACTGACTCAATGGACGTGAGTCTCAGTGAACTCTGGGAGTTGGTGATGGACAGCGAGGCCTGGCGTGCTGCGATTCATGGGGTCACAAAGAGTCGGACACGACTGAGTGACTGATCTGATCTGATCTGACTGTTGCTGAGCACTATAAGTTGGCTCTAAGATAATTGCTTTCCAGAGCTTTCCACGTAGGATATAGTTTTCAAGGAACGTTGCACAAGGGCATCTGCCAGAGGAGTTGGAAATTTGGTCCATGGCCCATTTACCAGGCTGTGTGCCTTTGGAGCAATGTCTGCCCAGAGATTCACCTTTTATTAATTTGTCTGAAGTTATCCTATGGTACATCAGGGGCCTGGTCTTGATCCATGGGGTTCTCAGCCAACTGCCCCTGGCTGATAGCAACTCTGCTTTTCTGGGCAGTGTCTTGGCAGGAGGCTGAATGCCATCGCTGGAGGACCAGTTGCTCTCCTGCCTTTTAGGGCATGGTCAATCACTGCAGACGGGATATGGCCAATCTTTTCTTCTACCCACTTCCCATCCCAAACCACATTTTCATTGCTTCAGAGAAAGAAAGGTATTAGTGGCAGACAGTTTGCACCAGCAGGCGGTCTTCCTCTGGGTTTTTAGGCCTGAAGCTTATGGGACTCTGAATGTTCACATTCTCTGCTTCACCTTATGGAAGCTCGTGTTCTGATGGCCTCTGCTATCCTGACACACAGAAACAACCTCCTGAATATAGCCACGGCCACCTTCACTGTGGTTCCTTTCCAGTCTTTTGATGTGACTCAGCTCAGTAACACGGGGGCCAGGGAGGCCTCCGACTCTCAGTGGGCACTGGCCAGTGATGCTTGTAGGCTGTGCAGCAACCTGTTCCAAGTGGTCAGTGACAGAGCCATCACCGCAGTTCAGTGGAAGGCCTTCCTGTGGTTTGAATCATTTCTCGAGAAAGACTCAAAGCAAGGTCCAGTGGTTCCCCAACCCTTCTTCCGTAGGATCCCGGGTTTGACTGTGTTGACAGCCTCCTTGTCCTTTCTGGTTTCCTCTCTGGCTCAGTGGTAAAGAATCTGTATGCCAATGCTGAAGACGCAGGAGACGCGGTTCGCCCCCTGGGTCAGGACGAGTTCCTGGAGAAGGAAGTGACTACCCACTCCAGTATTATTGCCTGCAAAATTCCATGGACAGGAGAGCCTGGTGGGCTGCAGTCCGTGGGGTTGCAGAGTCGGACACAACTGAGTGACTGAGCACCCGCCGATAAAGCTAATTCACATATCAGGACGTACGAAAAGGCAGCTGCCTCAGTGGCCCAGTCCACATCCCAAATCTAAACCACAGTCCGCCTGCACATATGGGAGACGCTTGTCAAGGAATCCTCACACACACCAATTGCAAGCCTTCATCTCAACTTGCTTCCTTGGTGGCTCAGACGGTAAAGAGTCCGCCTGCAATGCAGGAGATGTGGGTTGGATCCCTGGGTTGGGAAGATCCCCTGAAGGAGGGCATGGCAACCCACTCCAGTATTCTTGCCTGGAGAATCCCATGGACAGAGATCCTGGTAGGCTACAGTCCATGGAGTCGTAAAGAGTCGGACATGACTGAGCAACTAAGGACGGCTCAGCTTAATTTGCTCAAGCACCTCACCCTAGAAAATGGGACCTGCTCACCTTGTAAGGAAATCTCTGACCTCCTAGTCCGTCGTGCCCTTTTTCAGCAATGCTGCTTCTGATGTTCAATAAAACTCATTCTTGCCCCAAATCTAAGACTGGTCCACTGCTTAGATGCCCTCTACTCCCTCAATCCTTGGATTGTGTCCCACTCTTTGTCATCCCTGTTCCCCTCGTAAGTTTCTAAATGAGATGCTTCTGAAAAGGGGACGGGAAGAAGAAAAGTAAGCTGTCTTTTTCTCTCCCAAAAGCCTGAGTGTAAGTGTGCTTGGGAAGGGAACGAGGGATGGGTGGGAGAGAGTGGTGTGAACTTGAACTGAACTCTAGCTGACCATAGCGTATCAATTTGCAGCTCAAGGCAAGGCTCTGGCACACTCATTAGGAAGCCCTTATCTACCTGTGCTTGTTCCTGGGGGCCTTGTTACATTAACAAGCGCTTGGAGTCCAGACCTTCCTTGTACTGGTTCTTCTTCACCCTTGAGCAAATCAGTGAACTTTTGTGAACCTCAGTTTCATCATCTTCATATTATCTAAAGCACTGATAATAATGCCACCTGGGTTATTGTGAAGATCATATTGAATAAAGTGCCAGGCAAAAATAAGATGCTTGTATTGCTCTAGATCATTGAATCTAAGATACTAGCAATTAGGAGATGCATCATTATTTTAAATACCACAAAGGAAGGAAAAAAAATCCTGTCTATACCATAGCACATCCCTTTCTTATCCTGTAAACTGTTTCTACACACTGAAGGAGATTTTGGGGAGGTTGCTTCAGGCAGATTTTTCTCCTGAGTCATTCTTGGGCATATACAAAAAGGAAATCTATGTGAATACACATTAAGACATTTTAAAATTTCCTGATAGTCTTAGCGCATTGCTGCTGAGTCACTTGTGAAGGCCTTTAGTGAGCTGTGTTTTTTCTGTACAATCTTGCCTCTGTGTCGTCGTGTGCATTGGGGGTGTAGCATTTCTGAAAGAGGGCTTCGCATTGGTTTCTTTCAAGCCTCTGAGCCCAGTTCTTTTTTATTTCCTAGGTTTGGGCTTATAAGGGGAGAGAGCATGAGAAACCCTATGCCCCTTGTTAGGAACTGTTCTTTCTGTTTAAACTAACTTCAGGTGGATGGTTTGCCTGAGAAATGGTTGTCAGGAGGGGCCCTCTGTGTGTGTTTGGTCAAATAGTTATAATGACATAAGGCAGGTTAACAGGAGAAAACCAAATTTAATTGCCTATTAAATTTTCAATTTAATAAGAAATCCACATAATGTGAGAGATTCCAGATAAAATGAGAGTCGGGTATAATGAGGTATATTTGTCCTCCTGGACCAAGGAGAAGCAGGTAGGGATCTGGGACTTCAAAGGGAAGGAAGGCAATTCACAGGAAGATAAAAAAGAGCCAATGTTTGGAAAATGGATGTTTTCCGTGTCCTAAGGAGATAGTGGGACACAGAGAGGAGTTTTAACAAGCAGACTTTGCTAGGTTCCTCCATGTCTGCCACACCTAGCTCATATTATACTGCATTTATTCATGGTGATAGCTGCCTTCCTCGAACAGGTCCTCTGCCTTTTTGGCAGTTAGAGGGATGGACAGAGCATCATCCTGAGTCCTTTGGGCTTTATTGTTTTCATCTTGAAATAATCCACATGCCAGAGTGGCACATCTAGGGGTGTCCTGCCCTGAACCCCACGATGACCCTGGGGTGTTACCACGATAGGCTTCCCCTTGCCATGAATAAATGATAGAGATAACTGTGTGTGTTTCTGCATTTATGTATTCTTTTCTTCCTTCCTGTCTCTTTTCTGTTTTTCCTTTGAAGTTCTGAGGCCAAATCTGGCTCCTAAGAAACACAAAAGAAGCCCGCAGCAAAGACCTCTGAGGGCTGTTTACGAAGCCTGCCTGCACCCACTGTGTGAGGCAGAATGGCGCCCCCGACAGGTGAACTCGCTTCATTGCTGCTGCTGGTGACCTTTACAGGTAGGAAACCGGTACCCTGGAGACACCAGCCTCACACTTGAACTTCCTCTCTGACTTAAGCAACTCAGATCAACCTGAGATGAAGGTGCTGTGTGTTTGCTTTCCAGCAGACTTATTTCACATATGAAAAGGAAGGCCTCATGCATAAGTGGTTTCTGGAAACAGGTTTTTAACTTTTTTGTCATGACTATTTTGGGAAAAAGAAAATCACATTTCATATATACTGGGAAAACTTCATGTATTTATTTCAAAGAACTGCATAGTAGATCTTTTTTAGAAAGCAAATAACAGGCTTTTTTCTGTCTTAAATCTTTATTTTCATATAGTCTGTTTACTTACTGTGGACACACCATGGCATAAAATCCTTGGTCAGCATCAGCTCTGGTGATCCATGCCCCAGCTAGGCCAGCCAGACCCCTTTAAACTTACCGAAGACTGAGAATGGAGATATGGCTAGGAAAACTGATTTTATATCCAGGGTTTGTCACAGTGTAGTAAAACCATGCTGAGGTTTACCTGGGAGTGACCCTTGTTAAAATGTCTTCTTAGGCCCCATCCAGATCTACTGAATCAGAACTCCTCGTGGGTGTGACTCAGGAGCCTGAAGCATCTAGATTTTAAGAAACACAGTTTTTAGGTCATGCAAGAGCTACTTGAGGAAATACTACAGTCAGGACAGCTTTATCATTTCCTGCATATTACTCTCCTTATGCCAAATGTCCTTCTTATTAACCTCACCACTGCTTAGTATACAAGGCAAAATGATTCTTTATCCCATGCTTGATGTACTCTTGTACTCTGGAAAGTGCTGTCATTAATGTTTGAGCTCTTTTTTTCCCCTCTCAAATCCCTACCTTTTCACAGCTTTTTGTCATTTTCTTATGGGGTGTTTTTCATTTATTCAAAATTCCTGAGTTAACTGAGCCCCAGTAATGTTGTTTAGGGCTTGTCTGTCCTTTCTCTCTATCCTCTGCCTTTGACAAGATGCTAACCATTGGTTTTGCTGATTTGTCAACACCCGTGGAGTGCTTACTGTGTTCATGGATTGGACTGGGATTTGTAGAGGGAACAAACCTGTGAGTGTTCTCCTGTCTCTGCAAGAACTTTCTTGAGTGAGTCTAATAGATAGTTTAGTTGTCAGGATACCCACCTTCTCAGACTTCTTTGTTTAATATTCAGATCCACTCTTAAAGTATATTTATCTAGATAAACAGCCCATTCAGGTGATTTGTTGCAGAACCAAATGATGATCTGCCCTAGAAGCTTATGGAGACCACCACCGCCAGCCTGAGGGAAAACTGCTTTTAAGTTTCGTGTTGAAGACTTCTGCTAAGCTTCTCAACCACATGTAACAATTTGCTTGTTCCAGGGTCACAGCCTTGTTCCTGTTTAATGGTTTCTTTGACACAATTTTACACTGTTGACTTTTAAGCTTCTGGTGTCCAAAGCCAGAAGTGAAACATGATAGTTCTTATGAATCATATTTTTCAAAAGGAGGTGACCCAACAGTTGTTCAAGGGAAATAAAATGTATCCTGCCATTTGTGTTTGAAAGAAATTTCTAGCTTGGGTCTTCGTTTAAATTCAGTTCAGTCGCTCAGTCGTGTCCGACTCTTTGCGACCCCATGAATCGCAGCACGCCAGGCCTCCCTGTCCATCACCAACTCCCGGAGTTCACTCAGACTCACGTCCATCGAGTCAGTGATGCCATCCAGCCATCTCATCCTCTGTCGTCCCCTTCTCCTCCTGCCCCCAATCCCTCCCAGCATCAGTCTTTTCCAATGAGTCAGCTCTTCGCATGAGGTGGCCAAAGTACCTCATTTAAAGTACCTTCGTTTAAAGGCTGCTTCATTTAAAGGGATGTAGTGATATCTTTCGGAGAAGGCAATGGCACCCCACTCCAGTAATCTTGCCTGGAAAATCCCATGGACGGAGGAGCCTGGAAGGCTACAGTCCATGGGGTCGCAGAGAGTCAGACATGACTGAACGACTTCACTTTCACTTTTCACTTTCATGCGTTGGAGAAGGAAATGGCAACCCACTCCAGTGTTCTTGCCTGGAGAATCCCAGGGACAGGGGAGCCTGGTGGGCTGCCGACTATGGGGTCGCACAGAGTCGGACATGACTGAAGCGACTTAGCAGCAGCAGCAGTGATATCTTTACAAGCAATGACAGTATTTTTGGGAGTAGGGCTGGGAGTTGTAGATTTATCTACCTATTTCATCCCTTTATCATCTCTTGACCTTGATTATAATTACTGTTCTGTTATGTTCAGCACAGAGTGTTTTCCCCCTCTCCATGTCTGATAAAAGATTAAGCTTTTCTTTAGAAAATAAAAGGCTAAAACTATTAAAGAGATTTAAAAAAAAATAGATTTGGTTTGGGAAAATATCATTTCAGTTGAAGTAAAGCAGTTTGCCTGCTTATTTACTGGGAAAGATACATATTTACATCTAATTCTTATTGGATGAGACCAGTTAGACTTTCCTGTTGGGTCAATATTTGGTACCGAATGGTTCTTAAAAATTTATAATGGTGATGATGTGTATACAGGTGAAAAAAAGAAATGATTCTTATTTTGATATGGACCATTTTTTAAAGGTCTGTGTTGGATTTGTTACAGTGTTGCTTCTCATTCATGTTTTGGTTTTTTGGCTGGAAGACATGTTGGGTCTTAGCTCCCTGACCAGGGATCGAACTTGCGCCCCTGCCAACGGACTGACTGCCAGGGAAGTCCCAAACGACCTGAATTCTTGTACTGTGTTTAACCATTTATCTTACCTCCAGTTAGAAGTCATCTCTAACTGTCATTATGAAAAATGTAACAGTTATTAAGAGAATGATCAGTGATGAGCACTCACTAGAAAGATCTTTTGCTCTTCGGAGTTCAGCAGAACCGCATTCCTGGAACTGTATGTGATGAGGGACCAGTTTGTTTTTATTTCCAATCTACCACAGACAGACTCTTTGGTAAAATATCAACAACAAGTTGTCTACTGAAAGAAAAACACTCCATGCAAGAGTTGTAGGTTTCAGTTTTATTCAGGGACCTTCCTGAGTACTATAGCCCAGGCAAAGGCATCTCAGTAGCTCTGAGGGAACTGCTCTGAAAAACTGAGAGAAGAAGCCCGTGTGTATATTGTCTGGGGCAAGAGAATGCATGCAGCCAGGCACACCTCTTGGTACACCGCTGCTGCTAGTCCCGAGGAACAGGTGTCTCAGCTGACGGTTTTGGTGCTTTTCCGTGTACGGAAAGATGCAAGAGTCTGGGCTCATTAAAATTCTTCCTGAGACATGTGTCCAACTATCTAAGGGCCTGTTTTTCCAAAGCACAGAGTGCCTCATCCTGCTTTTCACCCTGAATTCCTTTCTGGGCACACTGTCTGTCAGTGACTGCAGTGGGCAATGACTTCATCCTTACAGAACCGAATGCTGGGCAACATTCTTCATTTTTTTAAATTAATTGTTATTGGAGTGTAGTTGATACACAATGTTGTGTTAGCATCTGCTGTACAGCAGAGTGAACCAGTTATACATATATCCCCTCTTTCTTTAGATTTTATTGCCACATAGGTCGTTAGAGAGTGTTGAGTAGAGTTCCCTGTGCCATACGGTAGGTTCTTAATCGTTATCTATTTTGTATATGTTAGTTGTGTATATGTCAACCCCAGTTTCTCAGTGTATCCCTCCCTATCTTCCCCCGCTTAGTAACGGTGTTTGTTTTCTCCATCTATGACTCTGTTTTGTAGATAGGTTCATTTGCACCATTTTTTAGATTCCAATATCTGCTTTGTTTTACAACATAAAAAAGGAGAAAAGTAATTTTGTCCTTGGGTGCCAGGGAATGACAGTTTGCTACCAAGTTTTCTAAAAGCCCCAGATTCTCTTACCACGCCTTGGGCTGGTCACAGAGTCTGTGGCCTGCCCCACCGTGTCTGCAGATCGCACTTAGGAAGCACCAGTCTTCTGCCTACTGATTTGCCAATTGGCAACGTTTGTGGTTCATTATTTAGAATCAGCTTAAAGCTAGTTATTCTAGACCTATATTTCAGATGAGTTTTTCTCTCTTTTGATAATTCCCTGTCATCAGAATAAGCTGAGATGTTTAAACATTCAGTTAACAGCAACAACAATAAGACATTGTTCCTAAAGTAAACCTTTATAACTGGATTTTGGGTGAGGAACAAAATGTTACAGTGTAAAAGCAATACATACATAGAAAAGAACGCTTCTCTTCACTAAGTGAAGTAACACCATATAAAGAGAGAAGATGGAAGGTTAGATGGACACATGGAAGAATCTGTAGATGGATGGGTTGGGGTGGAAGGGTGTGAGGACAGGTGTACTGATGGGGGTGTTGATGGGTGGGCTGTATGATAGGGCAGGGGACTTCCTGTAGGAGGTGCTGGTGGTTTATTTGCTTGCCAGAAGTGACCTGCCTCGCTTCCTTATTGGTGGCTGGCGTGTTTGCAGGCTGTGCCTGGACGCAGTGCAGTGAGGGGAGAACGTATTCCAATGCCATCATCTCTCCTAACTTGGAAACTAGCAAAATCATGCCGGTGCCTCAGACCACCCCCTTGGGGGACTGCACATCCGCCTGCTGTGACCTGTCCAGCTGTGACCTGGCTTGGTGGTTTGAGGGCCGCTGCTACCTGGTGAGCTGCCCGCACAAAGAGAGCTGCGAGCCCAAGAAGATGGGCTCCATCAGGTCTTACCTGACCTTTGTGCTCAGGCCCGCCCAGAGGCCCGCACCGCTGCTGGACTACGGGGAGGTGATGCTGAACAGGGACGCCCCATCGGGAATCTGGGGGGACTCACTTGAGGATATCAGAAAGGACCTACCCTTCCTGGGCAAAGATCGGGGCCTGGACATGTCTGAGTACTCAGATGACTACAGGGAGCTGGAGCAGAACCTCTTCCAGCCGATCAGCAAGCAGGAGCCCCGGGGGAGTGCAGAGTACACGGACTGGGGCTTGCTGCCCGGTGGTGAGGGAGGTTTCAACTCCTCTGCTGGAGACAGCCCTGCAGCACCAGCGGAGAAGCAGCTGGAGGACCCAGAGCTCCATAAGCCAAATGAGTCAGCATGGACCCTGGCTCCGAAACCCTCTCCGGAGATGTTATTGCTTCCTTTGGTCACTGCCCCACCTCCAGGAGAAGAACTGGAGAGAGAGACTTCTCAGCTCCACGGGCAAGCCGGCAACAGCTCTGGGAAAGAGGTGGGTGTGGCTGGTGTGTGTGTGGCTGGGGAGGGGCTGAGTTCACTTTGGAGCCAGGCTCAGTGGTGCCAATTCAGGAGGCGCCTCCCTGGATCAGGGAAGATCCCCTGGAGAAGGAAATGGCCACCCACTCCAGTACTCTTGCCTGGAAAATCCCCTGGACAGAGGAGCTTGACAGGCTACAGTCCATGGGGTCACCAAGAGTCGGACACGACTTGGCAACTAAACCACACAGTCTCATTAGGTGGAGGACACAAGAAGTTTCCTCTTAAGGGCACCTATTAAGGTATTGGCAAGAAAGATGGCTCTCAGAACCTTCCAGACCTAACATCTTGTTCCTCTGTTGGGCTCTCATGACCAGACTGTTTAAAAGAGCAAATAGTTCTTTTGCCTTCACAAGTCAGCTACCTAGTGATGATTTAGATGCCTCTGCTGGTATCTAAGATGAATGAGGGTTTTTTAGAAGTTTTGAAGCCAGCCCATATAATGCAGCATGTATAGACAGAGGCTTTGCAAATCTCTTGTGGTAGGTTTTGTAGGAGCAGAAAAAATTTTTTCTTCTAAGTTTTTTTTTTTTTCCTCCTGGTTAACAGGAGAAACAATAAATCTGTGAAGAATTGACAAGCCAAAGAGGTTTTGGCTTGGGGTAGTAAATTGGTGACAAAATATCTGTTAAAGATAAGTATCTGTTAAAAAATTAAGCTGAAGCATATTAACATTATTAAGAGTTTGAACAAATATATCTGCATTCAAATCAGGCAGCATCCAGTATAGCAAATAGAAAGGAGTTCCGAGGAGCTGTACAAAATGAAAGACATTTTTAGGCAGAAGGGAGTTGGAAACAAGGAAATTATACAAGGCAGGCAAGTGGATTGATTATTGCAAGGTTACTTTCCTTTAAAGGGCAGTGGGAGTTTATCAAGCAGATTACCTTAAGATAATTCCTGATTGACTGGTTTAAGCTTCCATTTCTGGGAGAGCTGAAACTGTAAGTCTTGCTTTAGGGACTTGGCGTAAGTGACTCTATTTTGGGCCTGTTGTTTTAACACAAGGTTTGTTTATTCAGCCTTCTCAGCCCTAAATTTCTTGTCTCTGGTGAAAAGGTTACCTTCTATCCTCCTGGTACAATGCTTTATTTTCCACTAAAATACAAATTTCCCCCTATAGTCACATTTAAATTTTTTTGAGCTGCTTTAAGTTGTAGATAATCCTTGAAAGGAAAGTTCCCTTTCCCATGGAGATTTGCCTCTTGCTTTCAGGGGGACAGAGGAGGGTCAGAGTGTTCTTTTTACACTGACAATTTTCCAAGTATCTTTAGTTCAAAATAATCAGTTTGCCAGAGTGTCTTATTTGGGGATGATGTATTCTCAACCCCCTGCAGTTTCTTCAAGACCCAACAGGTTCTGAGGTTGCTAGAAACTCACTAGTGATATGAATCAGTTGGATCGGGGGAGGGAGATACCAAGGAGAGGATATAAACTGTATGGAACTTTCCATGAAAAACACAGGTGAAAAGAATGGGAACCTTTGGGAGAGAAGACGTACCGAGGCAGAGAGAAGGTTCAAGTGCTAAGAGCAGAAGCTCAGTGAGGTAGACACGGAGGCTGCCCTGTGGGGAGAACAGTTGAGAGTCCAGAGGGTGCTTGCTTGGGAAAGGCCAGGACTCGGTGAGACGCAGTGAGCGAGTTGATCAGGGGAAGCCAAATGCAACTCGCAATACAGTGACTGGAGGACAAGTCATGGGAAAATTTAGTGTATTTCAAGGTACAAGAAGGCACATCAGAAGATAAAGGAACATAAACCAATTAAGACTTCTTTTTTAAAAAAAGAAGAATGTTATTTAAGATATCAGTGCTTAGGGTTAGAGTAAGTAAGGAAAGCTGGATTGAATTGACTGTGTATTATAATCTCAACCATTAAAAATTGCTAAACAGTCTTTTAAGTAGTGATATTATCAGAAGTGTTTGTTTTTTTTTTTCCCCTGCTTTGGTGTATGTTTCTTTTCAAAGTTTCCGTATTTTTCTGTCCTTGTAATTGTCTTAAACACTTTAAGACTTTCCATTAAAAAATAAAGTATCACAGGTTAACCGTGTTCTTTTCCCCCACCACTGAGTATTAACACATTTCACCTTTTAGTGGCTAAGTGAACTGCAAAAGTGAGTACCTTTTCAGTAAATACCAGTGCCCCTTCTCCAGTTAATGTTTGAGTGACAGCTTTTCTTTCTGTGGGTTTTGCTCTCCAACTTCCCCTTTTGGTCCCCTGTCCTATTAGCCTGAGTTTACTGACCTGGCTCTATTCAACCTTGTTTCCCCTCTAACAACTTATCCTTGTAATTGATCGCCTAGGTCCTAATGCCATCCCATGATCCTCCTCCAGCCAGCCTGGAGGTCAGCCCCGCCACTGTGGAGAAGAGCCTGGTTCTCGCAGTCACCCCGTGGAGCACAGAGCACAGCATTCCAACCCTTCCCACCAGCACCGTCCCATCTGAGCAGCCCAGATCTGCTCCCACTGCTCCCAGGACAGGTAAGTTAAAAAATACACCTGGAAGAAATGTGCTGAAGACATGCTGTATTCATACTATATTCTATATTCGTATACTATAAATACTATATTCATAGTGGTGGCAACTTTCAAAGTTTGCCCATTCCCTCTGGGCACATTGTTGAGCATCTGTTGTTTGCCAGAAATAGTGCTAGGCACTGGGAATTAAAAGAATGAATAGATATTGTCTTTTCCCTCCATGAGTCTGTGATCTAGAGGACCAGTCTAACAGATAAATATATGGTTTGATACATATGGCAAACAGTATGGCAATACAGGATCTCATACAATATACTGTGAGAGGCTGCTAAGGGAGCAGAGAGCACGCTGAGGCATATAAACGCCTGGAACTGAAAATTAGCTGAGTAGTCAGGCTGAAGATAAAGAGCTAGATGTCACTAGTGGAGAGGTGATCGTTGAAGGCTGTCCAGGGAGAGTGGGGAGGTGAGCTGGGGAGAGGCCTGAGGGATGGAACATTGGGGTTGTCTTTGTATTAGGAGTTGGGGGAGCAGAAGGAGCCTACGGAACTGACCGGGTGGTCATGGTTGAAAGGTAGGAGCGAGCGAGCAGATGTGGACTGACGGAAGGAGAGAGGAGCGGGTTCCACGTTGGAAGCCGAGTGATGAGGAGTCTGTGTGTTATAGGACGACTGAAAAGCTCCCATTAGATTTAATACTCAAGAAGTTACTAGAGACTTTTGTCATATTTCCTGAGCCTTTCTGTGGGTGATATCCTTTCAGGATTACCCTCTCTTCTTTTGGGCTTCCCTGGTAGCTCAGTTGGTAAAGAATCTGCCTGCAATGCAGGAGACCCTGGTTCAATTCCAGGGTCAGGAAGGTCCGCTGGAAAAGGGATAGGCTACCCACTGCAGTATTCTTGGGCTTCCCTGGTGGCTCAGCTGGTACAGAATCTGCCTGCAATGTGGGAGACCTGGGTTCGATCCTTGGGTTGGGAAGATCCCCTGGAGAAGGGAACAGCTACCCACTCCAGTATTCTGACCTGGAGAATTCCGTGGACTGTATAGGGGTTGCAGAGAGTCAGACACGACTGAGCTATTTTCACTTTCACTCTCTTCTTTGGTTATTTACTTTGATCCTGAGCTTCAGTAGAGAGAAGGACAATGCTGGAGGAAATGCTGGATAGTACTATAATGAAAAGGAAGCTGGCCTGGGAATTAGCATCCTTGGGTTCTAATAGCATCTATTGTCTAGAGAGCTTAGAGGATGAAATGAATTGATCATTTTAAAGCCCTTGGCAGTGTTCAATCTGGTAAGTAAGCGACTGTTCAAATGAACACATTTAAATTAGTTAAATATCTGTTGCAACTCACATTGCCTTTCTAGGGCTCAATTTCTAAAGTGAGGGATTGGAACCAGTGTCCTTTCTTAGTTCACAATTGCTGATCTTTCTTAAAAAGAGTAAGACAGGGAAGAGGAGCCAGAGAGGGCAGCAAATCCACTATAGCTGGTCTAGGAAGGCACTCAAGGGACTGAATACAAACCAGGAGGAGAAAAGTGGATTTAAATGAGCCACGTGTCTCTCTAACACCTCCAAGTAGCTGGGACCTCTAGAAAGCACTCAGCTGTTTTTTTTAATCTTTTCTTTTCTCTATGTGATATCTTGACGTATCTCAATTGTGTTTTACAAGTGAGGCTGATGTCCTGTTGAGTCCAGTCAATTGAATGTATCAATGTAATCTTGGCTATAGAGCAAGGAACCATTGTTCTGAATGCTGATTTAGTGAGAGTGGATGTGCCTACTGCTTGAGTTAAAATAGCCTTTTTACCACTGAGGTTGCCTGGATTTATTTTCTCCTGGAAATGTTCCAAGAGCAAGGCCATTGCAGCAGTACATGAGGTTACTATCAGAAGAACTGAGTGGTATATGAATAATGATTCAGAAACACTTATGATTACACTCCATCTTTTTATGACTAAAAATAGCACCTACTAGAGAGTCAAGCAAAGCTGGTAGCAAGAGGAAAAAATAGCCCTGATCTGCAGTATCCCACCTGTTTCACACAACTCTTGTCACTGACACCTTGGCTAAGTCAACCTGAAGCATTATTTTCCCCACAGTGCCTACTCACATAGACAGTTTTAAATGGATGAAATCTACCCTGTAGCCTAATATGGGGTACAGTTCAGTTACTAGTCAGAGGGGGAGAAAAGTATCTTTGATAAAGTCAGATGAAGAACTATTACAGAAGTATGTTATTTTATTTCATGGATACTAAAAAAATCTATTATAGCATCATTAGAGTATATGATGAAATGTACTTTTTCTAATTAACTTTCAGTGAAACAACTCATGGTGTCTGCTGGCGAGAACATAGTCATAACTTCCCCAGCAGATGAAGTTGAACTGAAGGCTTCTGTTGTGCCAGCGCCACCTGCAGGTGAGAGTTTGACTTTCCTCTGGGACCAGTGGGCTTTCCTGGTGACTCAGACCGTAGTGTGGAGAGAGCCGGGTTCAATACCTGGGTCAGGAATATCCCCTGGAGAAGGAAATGGCAACCCACTCCAGTATTCTTGCCTGGAAAATCCCACTGATGGAGGAGCCTGGCAGGCTACAGTCCATAGGGTTACAAAGAGTCAGACATGACTGAGAGACTTCACTTTTCTCTCTTTCTGGGACAATGGGCTTCCCTGGTGGCTCAGAAGATAAAAAAAAAATCTGCCTACTATGCAGGAGACCCAGGTTCCATCCCTGGGTCTGGAAGATCCCCTGGAGAAGGGAATGGCTACCTACTCCAGTATTCTTGCCTGGAGAATTCCATGGACAGAGAAGTCTGACAGGCTACAGTCCACGGGGTTGCAGAGTCGGAGATGACTAAGCGACTAACGCACTGGGACCAGTAGGGGGCCCATTTGCTGGTGTGTCCTTAAGGAGTCTTTACTGGGTTTTTACACTTGGATTCCTTTTCACAACCTGGGTATGTCACTCTTGAGGCCTTGATGATCATAAGCTTTAAAGTTTGTTGAAATAGTTTAAAACGGAGTAAGAGGATAGGAATTAAATCCAGTATATTCCTCAGAATAAAAAGTCACACATTTTCTTTTTTTTTTAAGTCGAGAATTATGTCTTTTAAAAAATACTTATCTATTTATTTGGCTGCACTGGGCTTAGTGTCAGTACACAGGATCTTTGTTGGGGTGCATGAACTCTTTAGCTATTACTCATGGACTCCAGAATGCGCAGGCTCAGTCGTTGTAGTACTTGGGCTTAGTTTCTCTGCGGCACGTGGGACCTTAGTTTGCTGACCAGGGATCGAACCCGCATCCCCAGCATTGTGAGGCAGATTCTTAATTACTAGATCACCAGTGAAGTCCCAAGTCCTACATTTCCAATGATGTAAAACAGAGTGATAATCTTAGAACAGGAGAGGTTTCCATATGCTTGCTTTTGACTTGTAATAAGAGGGCTTCCCAGGTGGCGCTAATGGTTAAGAACCCGCCTACCAGTTCAGGAGCCATAAGAGACACAGGTTCGATCCCTGAGTTAGGAAGATCTCCTGGAAAAGGGAATGGCACCCCATTCCAGTGTTCTTGCCTGAAGAATCCCATGGACAGAGGAGCCTGGCAGGCTACAGCCCATAGAGTCGGACAGGACTGAAGCGACTTAGCACGCACAGCCCACAGAACCTGGAATGATTCTCCTGTCAGGTGAGGGAGGTCACATGTGCACAACAGCTGTTCAAAAACACGTTGTTTAAAATGCTCTTTCTTCTGCTGGTCCAGCACTCTGCTGTTCAGCAAACGTTTGAACTTGTGACCTGTCAAATACATTCTTTCTCAAAATATATTCATTCCTCTGGTGTTTGAATATTTCTCATTCAGGTTAGTTCCTTTATTCGTTTCTCCCTGTCACACATGGATCAAAATTTAGGCATAAATGATGATACTTGGCGTTTGTAATTTATCCCTTTCAGCTGAAGTATCTCATGCCTTAATGACTAGTATCACAAAGTAGAAGATAGGTTCGTCTTAACATATAGAGGTTTAATCTGTTCTTACGTCCTTATATAAACCCCTACAACAGATGAATTAAAATCTTCTTGCTTTTTATTTATTTTTGTTTTGTTTTGTTTTTGCTTTTTATTAAAAGGAGAAAAAATCTATAGCACAGTGGATTATATTATGTTAAAATTTATATTGTATAGTCAGGTGTAGCAGTCGGGAAGGAAAGTCATCAAGTGCAAACAATGAAATTAGGGCCCTTAAAAAAAAAACCAAAACTCTCTACATTTTCTCAATTTTTATAAGTTATGTGTTCTTATAATAAAAAATAAATTTTACATTCAAAAGATACATAAACCTTATTATTCCTTACTTGGATGATAATTGAAAGTTGGGTTCAACATACCTAAATTAATTTCTGCTAATAGATTGACGACTCTCAATTTCTTTCCTCTGCCCAAATTATAGTGACCTCTAAGAATTTATAACTACTCATTCTTCTCTTTGGCTCTCAGAAACAACTTACAGCTATGAATGGAGTTTAATAAGCCACCCTGAAGACTACCAAGGAGAAATAAAACAGAGACACACGCAGGCTCTTAATGTCTCTCAAGTAAGTAACTGGTGACTGGTTTTAATCGACAGCGTACCTAAAAATTCAGTGTCACTTTCTTAGCTGTTGAACCCAGAGTCTCTGTTATGATTAAGATTAAAAAGAGAGCCGTGGACAGAGGAGCCTGGTGGGCTACAGTCCTGGGGCCACAGAGAGTTGGACGTGACTGAGCAACTGAGCACACACATTAATGAATTATATTTCAAGTGTGTAGGTAGACAGGCAGATGTGAATAAAGGGGCTTTCAGGAATTTTTTCTTCGTTTGACTTACTTGGCATATCAGTCTGGGGAAGAAGGCTGACATGGGTCTCTGTAGTGAGGTTAAAGCCTGTGTTCCAACCCTTGCCCCTTTTGCAGTGTCAGAGTCATCTCTGATTCTTAGGCACATTTCTAGGATTGCCAAAAATTCATTCCAGTTCACAAATGGTTTGACTACCAAATATTGCTCCAAGATGTAAGCCATCACAGGAGGAAACATGTCCCCGTTTTAGATGGCCATAGACGATTATGTTGTCTTCATTTCTGAGACCGCACAGCTCCTGGTGCAACTCAAGTTAGCATCACCATCCCCTTGTCACTGAGCGCTGTTTCTCAAAGACTGGCATCTGGACCTGGGACAGCTGACCCACCAGATCTACTTGGTAAAAATGCAGGATTCCCATACATGCAACTTTGCGAATGGCTGCCCTTGGCTGGTCCATTTCACGAATGCCTCCGTAAGGCCTGTGGACATCTGTAATGAAGCTGAAGTCCTTCCCAGCTGATCGTCAGTGTTCTAGACTACAGGCTTCAGACATGGCAGTGTGTCCCTAGGTCCCAAGCCCCTGCTCTGTGCTGACTTCAGGAGAACAGCTTCTGGAATATTTAAGGATCTTCTAGGCAGTGGACGCATCCTGTTGTTTGCATGTTTGCTGGTGTAACTTTTCTTTATCTTGCAGTTGTCAGTAGGACGTTATGCCTTCAAAGTAGCAGTTTCTGGTGAAAATGCCTTTGGAGAGGGATTTGTAAATGTCACCGTGAAGCCAGGTAAGCTTGGCTGGAAGAGAACCTGTGGTATAAGTCTCCCTTGCCTTTTGGTGCCTGAACTACGCGGTAATATATTATTTAGTTTTGCATTGAACACCATTGTAGAGACCATGCAAAGATGACATGGGTTTTTTTTTTTCCCTTTCTGCTTTCTTAGTATAGTTCTTAGTACTCACTTGACACTGCTGTGCAGGGTTGCAAGGTTATTGCTTTCTCTTCTTAAGTGTGAGTTTCTAAGTCTTGTCTGACTCTTTGTGACCCCATGGACTGTAGCCGGCCAGGCTCCTCTGTCCATGGGATTCTCCAGGCAAGAATACTGGAGTGGGTTTCTATTCCCATCTCCAGGGGATCTTCCCCACCCAGGGATTGAACCTGGGTCTCCTGCATTGCAGGCAGATTCTTTACCATCTGAGCCACCAGGGAAGCCTCAGGTCAGTGGCAAATTGTCTGTGCCTTAGCCTCCTCCATCTGACACTCTTCTACCTTGGTTCCCTGTGACTCAGCTTGGCCTTAGGTGAAAGCTTTTCAAATACATTTAACTGAGCACCTTCAGGGATCAAGGAAAATGCATGCCATGGGCTTTCAAGCCCCCTGGTCCTTTCAGGCTACCACTAGCCCATGGGTCAGTGCACTTGTGTGAGTTAGAAACAGTGGCCCTTTGTCAGGGTGGGCACGGCTCTGGCTCTGTGCGTGGAGCGTGGTGTGGTCTTGAACCTCCTCCATCCCCTCCACTGGACATAAGGGCAGTGGACCAACTGGGTGCCAACCCCCGCTCCAGCCTCTACCTCAGGGGTGTTGAGGGAGCCTTCGGTCAAAGATTGGAGATCCAGTTAATCATAGGAGCTGGAACCATACTCCAGGGCTTCTCTTCTGCAGTTGCTGCTCAAACTCTGTCACCAGCCCCTTGGTTGTTATTACACGTGTTCATTGAGCCTGGGGTTTTTGTACAAAAATCTAAACCTGCGGACATGCTCCTGAAATGTATGGAAACATCCCAAAACATTAACAAGCACTCTGCACACTCAAGGCCTGTAGGATAAGCACTGTCTGGACAGGATATTGATGACCAGTGTGTTTGAAAGTTAGATGGTTTATTTCGGTGGTGGTGTATACAGAATACAACATGACTCAATCCGCGTCATTTTTTTCTGTCTCGCAGCTGGAAGAGTCAACCTGCCTCCCACAGCAATCGCTTCTCCCGAGAGACAGGAGCTTTCCCTGCCATTGGTGTCGGCTCTCATCGATGGCAGCCGTGGGTACCCTGCCTCGTGTCAAGGGTTTTGCCCCACAAACCATGAGATGTAATGGGAGCTCTCTGCTGAAGCTGAGAGGACTTACGGGCTAACTCATCAATAGATGGGCATCTGTCTGTATATTCAAGTCCTTCAGCTCCTTTAGCACAACTTCTCTGCCTTGGCTGAATTTCCCTTCAGTTATGTCTCATTTGTCTATGAGAAAAGTCCTTTAGGGCCTAGCTATTGCATCGGAATTAAAGCAATTAGGAAAGACTCTCCTTTCGATGCAGTCTATGTGATGAGCCTTTGGAAAGTCACTTTTAACAAATGGTAGAAGAGATGTCTTTAGTGAGGGAAGGCAGAGTTTTGTTCATTTAATTCAGAATTCATTCCTTCAATTAGTGTATGTAGAAAGGGACCCAGTGTAACTTCGTGGGTCCAGGCAAATGAGAGTAGATGAAAACATATCCTGTGTTTGACACCATATTCAAAATATGTTCAGCCATATCAGTGTCACTGGTATTTGCATTTATGTCTGTCAAATCACAAAGCTAATACCAAATCCAGTGAGTGAGAATACTTGCCTTGGTTCCTAGAGAAGAGTACCTGTCAGTCACTAGAGCTGCTTCTTTTTGCAAGTCTGCACAGATACAGAAATAAATACATATCACACTGACACAGTCTTTTGCATCTCTTCCAATATAAATGTCTCTATTGCCCCCTTAGCAACGAAAATAAAGCACATTTTAAATGAAAATATTTATGAGAGGACGCATTATGTCTTGATTCCTCTAATTTAGTGTAGCTTGGTTACAGGAAACTGTTCAGGATTATTAATCTGTCACATGGAAGTTTCTTTCCTTAAATGAATGAGATGAAACTGGCTCCCTTCTAGGTCTAAATTACTGTTATTCTGCACAGTACATTTTGTTTACTGTCTTTTGAAGTAGAGGTGGGAGGTTTTCATGTAGGGTACAGTCTTTCTCTGGATTTACACTTAATGATTAGGGTGGTAAAAGGTGTTTTGTAATTATATAGAAGCACCTCTCAATTCTTTATGAATCTGTCAGTCAGATACTTACTTAAATTATCAGTAAGATATCATGTGCTGTAGTTAAAGTGAGTTTAAAAAAAAAAATCAATAGTGCATGTCACTGTGCCATTTAAATTCACAACTGAGTGGAAGCACCCTGACTCAAATCTGGTGGAAATCCGGGAGAAAAATCATGATGATAATTGAGGGAGAAGAAGAAATCTTCCTTTTAACACATAATGTATGGCCATTGAAATCTTTGCAATTAAATAATTTCAAATAAATACAAATTTAAACACTCGATATTAATCATGAAATTGATGTTTTAATATCCTTGTATTTAATTCTAGTTTTCATTTATTTTCAATCTTTCTAGAAAGTACAGATGATACTAAAATCGTGAGTTATCACTGGGAAGAAGTTAATGGGCCCTTCCGAGAAGAGAAGACCTCAGCTGATTCCGCCGTCTTACATCTGTCTAACCTTGTTCCTGGAAACTATACTTTCAGGCAAGTGGGCTCAGTTTCCAGCACTGATCATTTGACTCTTTCCTTAAATTGATGCATCTTTTCATTTTCATCAGGAAACAGGGCAGATTTGGTTTTGTCGGGGGTTTTGGTTGGCAACCACTTTATACTCTGATCAGTAATATAAACTACAAGTGTCTATGCATGGGAAGCCTTTGGATTTCGTTGTCAGTAACAGTATGGGGTGGCACCTATTTTTGCTGTGTTAAGAAACATGAAAGAAAGTTTCTATCTTCTGAGTCAGTGTGAGGCAGAGTTATATGATTTATCTATTTATCTTTTTATAGCTTTTTAAGGTATAGCTGAAGTATAATAAACTGCACATATTTAAGATATAAAGTTTGATGAGTTTTGACATATGTATATAACTGTTGCACCATTGTCAGAGTCAAGATAATAAACATTTCCATCATCCCCAGAGTTTTCTCATGCCCCTTGGCAATCCCTTCCTCCCTCCATCCCTGTCTCTGGGCAACCACTGGCTTGCTTTCTGCCACTTTAAATTATCCCAAACTTTCTAGAATTTCATATAAGTGGAATTGTACAGTATGTGCTCCTTTTTTCTTAGTTTCTTTCACTCAGCAAATGATTTTGATATTCATCCATGCTGTTGTCTCTATCAATAGCATATTCTATTTAATTGCTGAGTACTATTCCAGTGTACGGATATACCACAGTTTACTTATCCTTTCATCTATATGGGCTCTGGGGTTTTTAGCTTTGAGCTATTATAAATAAAGCTGCCATGGACATTTGCATACAAGTCTTTTGTGGACATATATTTTCATTTCTCTGGGGGTAAATACCCCCCAATGGAAGAATTAGGTCCTGTGTTGAGTTTGTTCAACGTTTTAAGAAATTTCCAAGCTCTTTCCCAAAGTGGGTATATTATTATTTTACATTCCCACTCATAGTATATTAAATTTTCAACCTCCACGTCCTTACCAACACTTGATGTAATCATTCTTTTTAATTTTATCTACTTTGATGGATGGTGATATCTCATGGTTTTAATTTGCATTTTCCTGATAACTAATGATATTAAGAATATTGTAGGTGTTTATTGGCCATTCATGTAACTTCTTTTGTGAAGCTCCATTCAGATCTTTTTCCTATTTTAAAAATTACATTGTTTGTCTTATTTAGTTGTAAAATTTTTATACATTCTGAAACAAGTTCTTTATTTTATATATGTTATAGATATTTCCTCCCAGTATATGAAGTTTTGTTCTCTTAATGGTACCTTTTAAAGGGCAAAAGTTTTAAAGTTTGATTGTCTAATTTATCAGTTTTTTTCTTTTATGTTTCATGCTTTTTGTGTTCTGTCTAGGTAGCTGTTGTTTATTCCTCAAATTGCAAAGATCCTGGTTTCTTTCTTTAAGTTTTTGTATTTCTGGATTTTATATTAAATCTGTGATCTATTTTGAGTTAGTTTTATATACTGTGTGAGATTTTTGATTGTTAAGTCAACCTTACATTCATGGAGTAAGCCCTATTTTATCATGATATTCTTTTTATATAAAATTGGCTTCAAGTTGATAATATTTTTATAAATATTTTTATGTCTGTCCTCATGAAAGATTTGGTTTCTGTCTTTCTCTCCCTCTATGTTTGTCTTTGTTAAGGTTTGGTGTGAGGATTATACTGGCCAAATAAAATAAGTTCATCTCCTTTATTTTCTGAATTATTTATGAATAACTGGTGGCATTTTTTTCTTGAATGTTTGATAGAATTAATCAGTAAGATCGTCTGGACCTGGAATTTTCTTTTTGGGAAAGTTTTGATAATAAATTTGATTTCTTTAATAGATGTAATGCTATTTAGATTTTCTGTTTTTTACTTTTTCTTTTTTTAAGTTTTATATTGGAATACAGTTGTTTAATAATGATGTGTATCTGTTTTTTCTTGTGTCAGTTTTTAGTAAATTGTATTTTTCAACAAGTTTGTGCATTCCTACTAAATCATCATATTTTTTGAAATTAAGTTGCTCATAATATCTTCATATTATCCTTTCAAGTCTGTAGGATCTGTGATGATAACCCCTTTTTCATTTCCAGTATTGGTGATTTATGTTCTCTTTTTCTCTCGATTAGTTTAATTAAGGGGTTTGTTAATTTTATTTATCTTTTCATAGAACCTAACTAACGGAGAAGGCAATGGCACCCCACTCCAGTACTCTTGCCTGGAAAATCCCATGGACAGAGGAGCCTGGTAGGCTGCAGTCCATGGAGTTGCTAAGAGTCAGACACGACTGAGCGACTTCACTTTCACTTTTCACTTTCATGCATTGGAGAAGGAAATGGCAACCCACTCCAGTGTTCTTGCCTGGAGAATCCCAGGGACGGGGGAGCCTGGTGGGCTGCCATCTGTGGGGTCGCACAGAGTTGGACACGACTGAAGTGACTTAGCAGCAGCAGCAGAACCTAACTAGAACTGCTTTAATCTATTTGCTTGTTTTCTAATTTGTTCTTTTCTGTTCTTGTCTTTACTATTTACTTACTTCTATTTACTTTTGATTTACTTTGTTCTTTTTCTTCTACTAATGACTTCTTAGAGTAGAATCTTGGGTCATTTTCGAGTCATTTATTTAAGGACTCAGAATGTATTCTGACTAAACTTGGTTGTGGAGGAAGGATCTTAGGTGTTTGGTTTCCTGTCAGAGTGAGAACTGGAGTTCGGATCTTGGTTGTATGGAATATGTGGGCTAGAGGCCCAGAATACCTGGGCCCCCTGTAAGTACCTTACCTACAAATATGTCCTGTATTCTTTCCAGAGCTTCATTCTCATAGTCCTGTTTATACCTGGTAAACATGCACTACTACTCTGAATTAACATCTTTATTCCAGAAAGATATAGTGGCCTTATTTCACTGATCCAGTTGCCACATCACCAGTGAGTTTACTACTGTTGGCCAGGGTTGTTTTCTTCATCCAGCGTCTGGAAGAATCATGAGAAATCCACATAAAAGAAAACCCTATCGTGTGACTATATTGCTAGCTAAAAATAAAGTAAATAAACAGCAAAAAATATATCCTCAGGTCTCTTCTTTCCTCAGCTTCATCCTCAAGTTTCTGCTCTGAGTTGTTCTGAGAAATAAACATAGGCAGACTCGGCTGACCACTTGCCTTAAGATTTGGCAGATTCATGCAGTATAATAGCCTCCTGTCCTTTCACTAGGTTGACTGTTACAGACTCAGACGGAGCTACTAACTCCACAACGGCAGCCCTAATAGTCAACAGCGCTGTGGACTACCCACCAGTTGCCAATGCGGGACCAAATCAGACTATAACTTTGCCCCAGAACTCCATCACTTTGAATGGAAACCAGAGCAGTGATGATCACCAGATTGTCCTCTATGAGTGGTCCCTGGTGCCTGGGAGTGAGAACCAAGAGGTGGCTATGCAGGTATGTTCTCATCTTGCCTTCAGACTTCTATTTCTCTAGCTGTCTGTTCGTCTGTCTCTCATTCTGTCCGTCTTTCTTTCTGTCTTTCTTTTTGTCCATCATCCATCCATCCGTCTAAAATATTGGTACAAGGGGGAAGCTAAATTCGGAAAACATGTTTTATAAAGTTGCCTGTTATAACCATCAGGAGAGTAGCTAAACTCACAAATCTTCTAAATTTGTGTCACTTTCCCTCACTCACTCTATGTAAGCCCAGAATAGCAACTAAGCAGGTCCTAGTTGAAATGTAGCCCTTAAATGTTGAAAACTTGATCTTGAGGTCCAGAAATATCATTTTAGTACATATTAGGATAAACATTAGAAGTAATCTAGTTTAAACCTCATTATCAGAAAATTCCTGTGTTTTTGTTCCTTCTAGTTTTAGAAATTGCATGTTATCGTTTCTAGGTCCAGCAGTCTCTTGTTGAGATCTCTTTGTATTTACTTTTTGATTGGTTCCAATCTCTAATGTATCTGTCTGTAATAACAGACAGATTAAACAGCAATAAAATGTTGCTCTATTTGTATGCATGTGTGTGAGCTGCTTACTTCTTCTTCTTTTGGTGATGGCCAGAGCTGTTGGTTTTTGTTGCTAACCAGCTTGGTACCTTTGAAGTTATGTTATTATTTAAGAGTTTAATGGAAAAAAAGATAGTACCTTACATTGCACCCTTCCTCTTCTCCTTCAAACACCGTCTCACCAGTCCAAGATAAATTTCTTGTTAGTGTTTGTGATGAAGTCAGACAGTCCGTGAAGACTGACCTACTTTACTTTTTTGATCTTTCTGGGAAGAGCTTTGTGATTATAATGAATTAAAAATGACTGATTGGATGCATGGAACTTGAAAGAGCTGTGAGTCCTCTGGATACCCTTAGAGAGCACATGGTATAGTGTCCATCTCTACCTGAGAGTTGTGGCAAATGTTGTTTGCAGCTGTTGGGTTAAGAATTCGGATTCAGAGGAGTTTGGATACAAACAAGAACATGGACTATTTTGTATTTTTTCAGTTAAAAAAATATTTCAAAATTTCTTTCCCTTAATTTCTGAGAATGATGTGCCCAGAGCTAATGGGGCAGTGCATCCATGTCTCCGGGACCTGGATCCACAGGAGGTCACTTGTGCCGGACTGCAGAGCTAACTTCGTTGCTCTGTGCACCTGCCCACTTGCTGGAAACACTCTCGGATTAGCCACAGTAAGGATGCTGCTGCCTCGTGGTTGACTACCGTGTTGAAAGGAGTAGTGCTTTTTATGAACTGGGACAGTCACAAAGATAAGTTCTTAAACCAAACTTCTTTATACTTAGACTAAAAATTCTCAGTAAATTTGTCTGCTCAGTTCGCATTTGCTGCAAGCTTCCTCTTAACTGTAAGCATAGCATTCCTGTAACCATGTTAATTTTGAGTCATGTACCGGAGATTATACTTTCTCTAAGAGCTTTCCAGAAAAAAAAATACTTTGCTCTATTGAGTCAAAGTAGGGGAAAGCCCTTTTTTAAGGTCTTAAAAGAATGCATTTCTAATTTCAGCAACTCCCCTTGTGATAACACACTTGATTTTCTATTATTTAAAAAAATTTTTTCCTTTAAAACTAAAAGAAAAACATGAACAGAAATTTATCTATAGATAATCGTAGGATCTGTGAAAGTAAATACATTATGATAGGACTTAAATTTAAAAATCCTTTCCAGGATGTCATGAACTTTAAGCTTAGGCAACAACTGGAAAAATTTCCAGCAACACAGGAGCAAAAATAACCAAAGGGGTATTAACCAGGAGGCAACAAGGTTAAACTACTGTATACTCAACTGAAAAAAAATGCCTTATTGAAAAGTTCTGTTGTCCCAGCATTTTAAAAATTTATTTTACATCAAGGACCTACTATATTGGGCTTCTCTGGTGGCTCAGATGGTAAAGAATCTGCCTGCAGTGTAGGAGACCCAGGTTCAATCCCTGGGTCAGGAAGATCCCCTGGAGAGGGCAAGGCAACCCACTCCAGTATTCTTGCTGGGAGAATTCCATGGACAGAGAAGCCTGGCAGGATATAGTCCAAGAGTAAACTACTGTATACTCAACTGAAAAAAAAAACCTTATTGAAAAGTGTTGTTGTCCTAGCACTTTAAAAAGTTATTTTACATCAAGGACCTGCTGAATAGCACAGGTGTTGAACTCTAATCAATATAGTAATACACTATAATGGAGAAGAATCTGAAAAAGAATATGTGTATGTGTAACGGATTCACTTTGCTAGACACCTGAAACTTTGTAAATCAACTATAATCAATAAAAGTTAAAAAGAAAGTATACATGCACAAAAAGAAAAATTCAAGAGATGATAACATATGGGGGAAAATAACAAAAAATTGTTTTTGATCATGATTTATTTCCTGTGGTTAAAAAAACTCAAATTCTGATAAAGCAGAAACCCCCCTTGACCTCAACCAAGTCCCTTTATATGAGATAATTACTGTGATGAGTTTAACCTGTGTGTGTCCAGAATCTTTGTGTTTGTATCTGTGTAAAGTACATATAATAGTATCTCCCACACTGTAGCCATTGTTGCAGAGTTTTCTTTGATTCATATTATGTCTTTGATATCTTTCCACTTTTTAATGTATACATCTACTTCATTCTTTTAAACGTCTTTCTTTGCAGCTAGCCTCCCATAGTGTATCATGGTGGGCTTGGCCGTTTCTCTTTTGATGATCATCTGGAATGTTCCCTTTTCTTTTTTTTTTCTATAGGCAATGTCTTAGCATCCATGGGGGAGTCTCCATTATTACACACATGAGCTTTTCTTTAGGGTAGATACTCAGTAGAAAGGCTGGGTTGAAGAGTGTGTACTTTTAACATTTGAATGGATGCTGCCATATTGACTTCCAAAAAGACTATATTAATTTATATTCTTTAAACTGTGTCTGAGGATATACTGTGGACTTTAGGTCCCATTTTCCTGGGACATGTATATATTTTTTAAAAGCAGGCTCTCCACATTTAGTAAAATCACTAGTTTTTCATTCTGTCATGCTGATTACTTGTACTTCTTTAATATTATTTTTTCCTTTTCATTTTTGTATTTGCTATGACTTAGGGAGTAAAGACACCATACCTTCATTTGTCTGCAATGAAGGAAGGAGATTATACGTTTCAGCTGATGGTGACAGATTCTTCGAAGCAACAGTCCATGGCTGTGGTCACCGTGACTGTCCAGCCTGGTAGGTGAAATAGGAAAGGAATTTAGCCCCAGAGATTAAAACAGAAATGACACCTGGGCTTCTGGGCTACAGACCAGTCAAATTTGGTGGAAATTCTCTTAAGCCTTCGAACTGTCAAGAAATTGGGGCTGCAGGAGCTAAATCTTAATATAAAGCCAGTTTTCTTTCGTGGTTCTGAATTGTGTCCTGACGGTGTCCCTAAACTACAGCACAAGGGACAAATGAGAGCCCTCTGCAGAGACCCTGTGGGCTCTGATGCCATGTCCCACTCTGCTGCGAAGCTCAATTGCATTCTTGAAGAGGCTGGTAGGTATGTGTGGCTTGATACGCAGAAGGCTTGTGGCCAGACTTTGGCAATTGACTAGAGTTCCATTCCATGACTTTTGAGGTCTCTTCAAGAAACCAGAGATGTACACATTACAGAACAGTATTTCTTGCTATCTGTCATCCCAGTCTAAACTTGGAATATTTAATTCCTGGGTCAGCTAAGAGACTGCATGTATCCCCCCCAGGATTCCCAAAGGACAGGGCACACTCTAGTAGCCACCTGATCCAAATATGAGTAATTTGCTTAAATCAAGAAATCAGAGGATGGCAGACTTCATGCAAAGAGATGTTACTTCTTCACACCATTTCTATAATTCTAGAAAACAACAGGCCTCCGGTGGCTGTGGCTGGCCCGGATAAGGAGCTGATCCTCCCAGTGGAAAGCACCACCCTGGATGGGAGCAGGAGCAGCGATGACCATGGCATTGTCTTCTACCGCTGGGAGCGTGTCAGGTAGCCCGCCCATCTCGTCACTGAGAGCTGGGTTCACACCCTGGCTCAGTGCTAATACTCCTGTTCTCTGGAGGATCCAGATTAAGCAATCAACTTGAGATTGTTGAGGAGTCAGGATTTAAGCTCGTGTCTAGAAGTGGAGGGGCACCATTGTTTAAATTCTCCATCAGGCGTGGATGGACAGGATGGGCATTTCTTGACAGTGGAGGGGAGGTGGCAGCAGGGCAGGTGGACAGGGCAGTCTTGGGGTGAGGTGGGCTTCCTGACAGAGGAGGTGCAGGAGAATCTGGAGGGTGTCCTCATGAGAGCCCCCCCAAGTCTACATACTCTCAAACCACCTGCAGTGACTATAGACGCAGAAGTGCAGAGTTCAAGGGGATTCCTGTATCCTGAGACTTTTTTTTGTACTTTACATGCTTAATCTTGTGGAATGCTAGATCAGTTCTTAAGAGGTAAATACTATTATTCCCATTTTAAAGGTAAAGCAACTGAGGCTTGCAGAGATAAGTGAGATCACAGGGCTGAGCAAGCTCCGGGAGTCAACCTGGGTCTTCCTGACTATATAGTCTTCACAACTCTGCTGTAATTCCTCTCTTAAATCAGTTACCTGGCTTGATCCCTCCTCTTCCATATTCTCCTGAAAGACAGCTGAGGATTTCAGCAGATTTTATTTAAAGAAGAAATAGCAGAGGGAATTCCCTGGCCATCCACGGGTTGAGACTGTGCACTTCCACTGCAGGGGACGCAGGTTTGATCCCTGCTCAGGGAACTAAGATCCTGCGTGCCACACAGTACAGCCAAAGTAAAAAAGAACGAAAGAAGTAGGAGTGGTTTCTAAGGCTCCATCTTCTAAAAACAGATCATTTCACTGACAGCTCAATTAAAAAAAAAAAAAGAACCCCAAAATCCTCTTCCCAGGAATCCAGCAGACTTTGTCTGAAATAGAATTTAGCTTGTGCCTCTTACACAAAACTCAAGAATCTAAATGAGTAAAAAGTTATCTTAGAATTCTCTAGATGGTATATATTATTGCCATTAAAAAAAAAGACCATCTATAACAAACAACATGCCTGCCATTCTCAGACTCTCATACCTTGAGCTCATTGTTAATGACTGTCATGTTTCATAGAGGCCCCAGCGCAGTGGAGATGGAAAACTTCGACAAAGCTATAGCCACAGTAAGCGGTCTTCAGGTGGGTACCTACCACTTCCGTTTAACAGTGAAAGACCAGCAGGGATTGAGCAGCACGACCACCCTCACCGTGGCCGTGAAGAAGGGTGAGTCAGGGCAGAGGGCGGGTGGATCCGCCGGTGGAGGGGGCTGGGCGCCTTCTACTTCTCAATCTCACAGACCCTTCAGTTCAGTTCAGTCGCTCAGTTGTGTCCGACTCTTTGCAACCCCATGAATCACAGCACGCCAGGCCTCCCTGTCCATCACCAGCTCCTGGAGTTCACTGAGACTCACGTCCATCGAGTCAGTGATGCCATCCAGCCATCTCATCCTCTGTCGTCTCCTTCTCCTCCTGCCCCCAATCCCTCCCAGCATCAGGGTCTTTTCCAATGAGTCAACTCTTTGCATGAGGTGGCCAAAGTATTGGAGTTTCAGCTTTAGCATCATTCCTTCCAGTGAACACCCAGGACTGATCTCCTTTAGAATGGACTGGTTAGATCTCCTTGCAGACTCTCGAGAGTCTTCTCCAACACCACAGTCCAAAAGCATCAATTCTTTGGCGCTCAGCTTTCTTCACAGTCCAACTCTCACATCCATCCATGACCACAGGAAAAACCATAGCCTTGACTAGACGGACGTTTGTTTGCAAAATAGTGTCTCTGCTTTTGAATATGCTATCTAGGTTGGTCATAACTTTCCTTCCAAGGAGTAAGCATCTTTTAATTTCATGGCTGCAACCACCATCTGCAGTGATTTTGGAGCCCCCAAAAATAAAGTCTGACACTATTTCCACTGTTTCCCCATCTATTTGCCATGAAGTGATGGGACCAGATACCATGATCTTCATTTTCTGAATGTTGAGCTTTAAGCCAACTTTTTCACTCTCCACTTTCACTTTCATCAAGAGGCTTTTGAGTTCCTCTTCACTTTCTGCCATAAGGGTGGTGTCATCTGCATATCTGAGGTTATTGATATTTCTCCCAGCAATCTTGATTCCAGCTTGTGCTTCTTCCAGCTCAGCATTTCTCATGATGTACTCTGCATATAAGTTAAATAAGCAGGGTGACAATATGCAGCCTTGACGTACTCCTTTTCCTATTTGGAACCAGTCTGTTGTTCCATGTCACAAACCCTTAGCCACATGGTTATCCAGAAATGCTGGTGTTTGCTTATTCGTTCATAACAGATGCTGAACTCTGCTTGGCCAAACAAAGGTCATTCCTTTTCCGTCCACGTTAGCTGTTTTCCCGCCTCCCTTTGCAAGGACATAGCCTTCTCTTTTGTTTGTGGAGTGCACCTTCTGATAGCTTCACTCTTCTTCTGTGACTGCTGACAGCTACAGCCCTGAGTCCCAGTGACCACATGGTGCTTTCTCTCTTCCTTGGAAATCTAAGTGCAGAGGTGGTTTCAAGCTCCATGAAACCATGAATATGAAATGTGTGGTCCAGTCTTACACCATCTTGCTTTAGGTACTTGTCTCTCTGACTTTTCCGTTGGACCGTGAGTGGTTGAAGTCTTTTATTGTAGGTATTTGTGTCCTCCATGTGGTGCGGTGCTGGACTCACAGCAAATCATAAATGTTGGCCACTTCAGTAAATGAGTGAGTGAATGAATGATTATGATGCACTGAAGCTCAGAAAGGTAAAACAGCATGGCTGGGTGGGAAAATCCGGTTGGCTATTAGGGACCAGCAAGAGTGTCCGAACACTGGGGAGGGCAGCCGAGCCCCAGGCTCAGCCATAAAGGACTGTGTGTGTTGTGTTGTGCTGAGTAGTTTGGACTTTATCTGTTGTGAATTTGGGAGAGAATGAAGCAATTTTCTAAGCACAGTGACATCAATTTGAGTTTTTTTCCAAATGTTTTACCGTGTAGGTTTTCGACCACATATAAGAGTAGAGAGAATAGCCCTAATGGACCATCATGCACCCATCACCCAGCTTCAACAGTTAGCAACATTTTCCCCTTCTTATTTCATCTATCAGTTCACATTTTCTTTGATCCTGGTTGAAGCATTTTGAGGCGAAACCTAGCATCATGCCATTTTTACCTGAAAGGTTTGGATTTTTAAAAAGATAATGCTTGTGGAGAAGCGGAGTGGACAAAAAGGCAAACTAAAAATAGCACCAATTGGCTCTTCCAGTCTCTGGCCTCTTTTTTGAGGACGAAAGTGGCCAGTGACCAGTGGGATGTTAATTAACCCTTTGGGTCAATATTTGACTATCCTCACCCGTTTTCTATTGACTGATTTATTGAATCCCAGAATCCCATCTAAACAACCCCATCTGCCTCATAGCATCTTCTTTATATCCGAAATGGCTTTACATTGTTCCTTATATTTGATACCCAGTCAGAACAATGAGGTCTAATTATTTCTGACTCAAGTTCTTTATTGTATTTACACAATCAAAATTTGGCATGACTAGAAACATAAATATTTCTGTGGCCAGATAGCATGGACCAGTATAGAATGATCCAGAGCATATTTTAAACCAAAATGTTTTCATTTTTCAGATCCCAAATGTAAATAAGATCGTGGTTTCCCTTTTCAAAAAGGGAAAAACTGTAATGATGATAGAAAACTGTCCAACATATTGGCTTCCAAATTATAAGTAGCTGAGTGCAAAGGGATCTTAAAGAAAGTCTTTAGTTTATCTTATGGGTATTTTGGGCAAGAGATGATGCTTTCTGGATATTTTAAATCTACTTATCTGCAAGATGGAATAGTCATGGATATTTTATGACACACTTATCACAAGTATTTTAAATCAATTTCTTTGCTTTCATTTCTGCTGTATTTGACTTAGAAAATAATAGTCCTCCCAGAGCCCAGGCTGGTGGCAGACATGTTCTTGTGCTTCCCAATAACTCCATTACTTTGGATGGTTCAAGGTCTACTGATGACCAAAGAATTGTGTCCTATCTGTGGATCCGGGACGGCCAGAGTCCAGCAGCTGGAGTGAGTACTTGAAGAGAATTGCCCCTGGACCAGTAATCATTACGTCTATGTTAGTTTGCTAGGGCTGCATAGCAAAATACCACAGGAGGGGCAGCTTCAACAACAAATATTTATATTCTCCCAGTTTTGGAGACTGGAAGGTCCAAGATCAAGGTGGTAGATGACTGGTTCCAACTGCCTTCTTGTTGTGTCTTCACGTGGGAGCAGGGCTGGAGAGGGAGAGGAAGGAGGGGAGAGAGAGGGGAGAGACAGGGCTCTCGGGTGTCTCTTCTTACAAGGACACTAATCCTATGGATCAGGACCCCACCTTTATGACCTCAGTTCAGTGCAGTCACTCAGTTGTGTCCGACTCTTCACAACCCCATGGACTGCAGCACACCAAGCTTCCCTGTCCATCACCAACTCCTGGAGCTTGCTCAAACTCATGTCCATCGAGTCAGTGATGCTATCCAACCATCTCATCCCCTGTCTTCCCCATTTCCTCCTTATGACCTTATTTAACCTTAATTACCTCATAATAGACCTTATCTCAAATAGAGTCACATTGGTTAGGACTTCAACCTTTGAGGGGACACAGTTAACTCCATTTCTGTGTCTCTTATGATCTCATCTCCCTTTCCATGCCCCCCTAAGATGTTTATGATTCTAGGTTTCCTCTGATGGCTGAGTGCAGGAAGCTGCTATTCAATTTAAATAAATTTGAAGTCCTTTCTGACTTTTTCCCCACCCAGACTTTGATAGAGTTAGAAACCGTAGCCTGGAATCTTCTCACGGGACTCATTCTGCTCCTCAGCTTTCCTATTATTCCTGTTTTGATCCATGTGGATTCTTTCCTTTTCCTCAGTATTGTACCAGATAGGTCACTAGACCCAGGATTGCCATTCCCATTGCATAAGTACAGAAAATCAGATGCAGAGATGGAAAGTGACTTGGCCAAAGTTGATTAACTCATCTTTAACCAACCAGATAGGCTTAGGTTTTTCATTCCTAGCAGGCATTTCTCCACATTACCCTGCCTTTTTGGCTATAAATGTAGGTACATCTTCTATTCCTACTGTTGCTAAGAAGTTGAAAGATGAAAATTTACTCTTGGAGATGTACCAAGGGAGTGGTCCCGGGGAAAGAACTGAAAGTGCTTTATAATTTCCAAAGTAACTCTGGAATGAATACTGTTCAGCCAGATGGTGGATTGGCTTCTAAGTGTAATTATAACAGCTCCCTGATCAGAGCACTTGTTACCGTTGGTTACACACTCTTCTGCTAGCAAGTTCAGGGCAGGGGTCTAGGAGATCCTTCTCAGACGTTTTCAGCAGAGATGTCTCTACTGAGGCTCTTGGGTCATTAGAGAAGGTGAACATGATGCACCACGAGGAATCCTACGCACTGCAAAGCTGTCTTTGAAAATAAGACCCAGAAAACTCTTCAGAGAGAGTGCTTCAAACTCCAGGTCTTTGCCCTAATTTCAGGAGTTTCTGCCTTTGCTGGGTAGAATTTGGTCATTCCTAGAGCCCTTGGGAGGAGAAGGCAATGGCACCCCACTCCAATACTCTTGCCTGACAAATCCCATGGACAGAGGAGCCTGGTAGGCTGCAGTCCATGGGGTTGCTAAGAGTCGGGCACTACTGAGCAACCTCACTTTCACTTTTCACTTTCATGCATTGGAGTAGGAAATGGCAACCCACTCCAGTGTTCTTGCCTGGAGAATCCTGAGGATGGGGGAGCCTGGTGGGGCTGCCGTCTATGCGATCGCGCAGAGTCGGACACGACTGAAGTGACTTAGCAGCAGCAGCAGCAGAGCCCTTGGGAAGCTCCTGTAACAAAGTCCTGTCTGAGTCTTGTGTCTCCTGGTGCTTTAAAAGTGAAAGAGGGACTTTCCTGGTGGTCCAGTGGTTAAGACTCTCTTCTTCCAAAGCAAGGGACATGAGTTCCATCCCTAGTTGGGGAACTAAGATCCTACATGCTCTGAGGTGTGACCAAAATATAAAAATTTTTAGAAACGCATAAAAATAGCAGTGGAAGAGACACCGAGGATTACCCGGACCTTCACTAACCTCCCCTCCCCACTTCCTCCTCGGCCTGTCCCTTAGAATCATGCATGTGTGACAGAGACGAGAGACTGAGGTTTGGGGTCCGCAGAGGCCCGGGTTGGGAGCTGAGTACGGACTGTGAACGTGTTATTTCTCAGGATGTCATCGACGGCTCTGACCACAGCTCGGCCCTGCAGCTCACCAACCTGGTGGAGGGCATCTACACTTTCCGCCTGCGAGTTGCTGATGGTCAGGGGGCCTCAGACACGGACACCGCCACAGTGGAAGTGCGGCCAGGTGCGCGTTGGGCTTCTGGGCCTGCGTTTGTGGGGCTGGCCTGTGAGCTGGGGTCAGGGGAGGGGGGGTCTGCCTTTGGGGCTCTTTACAGGTGGCAATGGAACCCAGTGTGGGAGGCCAAGCCCACCTGTGGTTTTCTCTACACGTGGTCATCTATCCCCCAACAGATCCAGCCTCTGAACTCTTAGGGAGAACTGGGCCTGACAGCAAGACTGCTTGGTCACTTTGGTTTTCCTACCAGAAGACAAAGAGGTCTTTCAAAGACAAAAGACCTCGTGAGGTGGACATGAGCGCTTCACTCCTGGGAGCGCCAGGAGGGTAGCTCCAGTGAGGTGGCCACACCAAGCTCTGGCATGAACAGCCCTCAGGGACTGAGTTCTCTTTCTGGGTCAGGGTAGGTGTGTGAGGTCCCAGAATGTTAAGTGAGCCCCAAGGCTGACTAAGCATACCTGTCTATCATCTGGAGAAAAATTAGTAGACAGCGAGCTGATATAAAACAGGGAAGAAGTCCTCACAGACAGTGGCCTCTGTGGCTTTTGGGAGAATTGACCTGAGCCGTAGAACCCAAGTGTAGAACCCAACACAGGGGTCACTTAAAGCTCTGTGACTCTTGTGCAGGCCTTGCGCCTCCTGTTATCAAGCCTGGGGTTTTCAAGTGGAAACAAAGCCTGTGTCTTCTCGTTTCCCCAGACCCGAAGAAGGGCGGCCTGGTGGAGCTGATCCTGCAGGTCGGCGTTGGGCAGCTGACGGAGCAGCACAAGGACACCCTCATGAGGCAGCTGGCGGCGCTGCTGAACGTGCTGGACTCAGACATCAGGGTTCAGAAGATTCAGGCCCACTCAGACCTCAGGTAGGAGGCGCACAGTCCAGCCTGATGGTGTTGGTCTCCTCTCTCATTCTGTGTCTTTCCACACAACGTTTATCCCATTTGTATTCTTTTTTTTTTTTTCCTCAAAGGGCAGCAGCAAGGGCATGATTATAGAGGTCCTTCCCTCAAGGCTCAGTAAATGTTTGCTGATTGAGAATGTTCTGACTGAAGGAGTTAGGGACCATCAGAGGGAGCTGGGTTTTAGTTCTGGTATCAACAGAGGGCATGCAAATGGTCTGGGGCATGCCCAGGGCATGTTTCATAGCCAGATTCCATTCGTGCCTCATGTTCATGGGGCTGAGACTTCTCCCACTCTAAGCGGACCTTGGATTTACACTTCCCTCATAGCTCAGTTGGTAAATCATCTGCCTGCAATGCAGGAGACCCAGGCTCGATTCCTGGGTCACGAAGATCCCCTGGAGAAGTAAATGGCAACCCATTCCAATATTCTTGCCTGGAGAATCCCACGGACAGAGGAGCCTGGCAGGCTACAGTTCATGGGGTCCCAGAGTTGGACTCGACTTAGTGACTAAACCACCAACCACCTCCTGAGGGTCTGTAAGGTTCAACCTCTGCATTGATTTCTTATAGGATTTATAATTTTAATTGAATTTTTAAAAAACCTTTATACACCCAATTTGTGGTATGATTTTTATGGCAACATTTGGAGAGTAATATAGATTTGAATAGAAATTTCTCCAAAGATGATATACAAGTGGCTAATGAACACATGAAAAGAGGTTGAGCATCATTAGTTAGTAGGGAAAAGCAAATCAGAATCACGTGGAGATACCACTTCATACCCACCAGGATGGCTTTAATCCAGAAGAGACTGTAACAAATGTTGGCAAGTATATGGAGAAATTGGAACACCCATATGTTGCCAGTAGGAATGTGAAATGATGCAACCACTGAGGGAAACACTTTCACAGTTTTTCAAAATGCTAAACATAGAATTACCATACGACTCAGTAATTCCACTCCTAGATATATACGCACGAGAAAGGATACACGTATATCCTTACAAAATCCAGGATGTGGACATTGACAGTGGTGCTATTCATATGGCCCCAAAGTAGATACAGTCCAAATGTCATCGACTGATAAGTGGATAAAAGATACCTATTCATACAATGGAATAATAGTTGGCATTTCGAAGGAGGGGGATATACATGCTACAACTTGGGTGAACTGTGAACACATTATACAAAGTGGAAGAAGCCAGGCACAAAATGCCTCATGCATATTCCATGTATATCAAAAGTCCAGAATAATCAAATCCACAGAGACTGAAAATAGATGAGTAGTTGGCAGGAGCTGGAGTCCTGGGAATGGTTGCTGATGAGTGTGGAGTCTCTGTGATGATGGAAACGTTCTGGAAACGCACAACTTTGTGAATACGCTAAAGGACACTGAGACACACGCTTACTTTAGAACAGTGACTCTTATCATAAGTATATCATGTCTCAGCGAAAAGGTAAAAATGAAGATGCATCTGAAGGTTCTCATGCTGTGTGTGGTTGTGTCCGTTTGTACACATTGCTCTGGGCCCCCCAGGTGCCTGCCAAAGCAGGAGATGTAAGAGATGCAGGTTCGATCCCTGGGTCAGGAAGATGCCCTGGAAGAGGGCATGGCAACCCACTCCAGTATTCTTGCCAGGAGAATCCCCATGGACAGAGGAGCCTGGTGGGCTGCAGTTCACGGGGTAGTAGAGTCAGACATGACTGAGTGACTTAGCATGCATGCAGTCACACATTGCTCCGTTTATCTGAAGATCTTCCCCTCATCAGTTGAATTCTGGGACCAAAGAGCCTTTATTTGTGACGAGAAGCCGATCAACTCCTTGGCCCCCAGGATACACCCGTGTCCTTGCCAGGCCATGGAGCTGTGGCCGTCTGCCTTCTCAGCAGGTCCCATGGCTGGAGTGGATATGTCACGCCGGTCACTGGCTAACCATGTGGCTGGCCCCTCTCTGTCTCCTCTGCAGCACCGTGATTGTGTTTTATGTACAGACTGGGCCACCTTTCAAGGTCCTCAAAGCTGCCGAAGTGGCCCGAAATCTACACAGGCGGCTCTCAAAGGAAAAGGCTGATTTCTTGCTTTTCAAAGTCTTGAGGATTGACACAGCAGGTATGCCCCCTATCAGAAATATCTTTATTTTTAGAGGT
Source organism: Bos grunniens (assembly GCF_055505025.1). Taxonomy (NCBI): domain Eukaryota; kingdom Metazoa; phylum Chordata; class Mammalia; order Artiodactyla; family Bovidae; genus Bos; species Bos grunniens. The sequence continues at coordinate 34,739,775 of NC_141187.1, forward strand.
CAAGTAATATAAATATATAATTGTTGTATATTTAGAATTGGATTCCACTGGACTAGACATACGGCTTCCCAGGTGGCTCAGTGGTAAAGAATTTGCCTGGAATCCAGGAGACCTGTGTTCAATCCCTGGGTTGAGAAGACCCCCCTGGAGAAGGGAATGGCTACCCACTCTAGTATTCTTGCCTGGAGAATCACATGGACAGAGGAGCCTGATGGGCTACAGTCCATGGGGTCCCAGAGTCGGAAACGACTGAGTGACGAACACTAAATACTATGCAGTAGACATGCCATGCAATTAAACGCAATGGTAATATCACAGAAACATAAGTACCTAACCAGATTAAAGGAAAAGATTTCTTGGAGGAGGTGAAATATGATTTGGTTCCAATATGGCAGGACTATAGCAGGTCTCATAGTCTTTTTTGAATTAATTGGAAATAAAGTTCAGGATTTAATTATCTTTCTAATTTCTCCATGTCAACTCCTATGGGAATATTCTAAAAGAATCAGATTTGCTAACCAGGGCTTCATTTTGCTGGCACAGAAAGAAAACATGTGGACAGCTTCACTTTAGCATTCAGGGATTTGTTTTGCATTTACTTCTTAAGTCGGTTTCTGCAACATACATTTGCCAACTGTGCTTTCTCTTTGAGGGAACCTGAAGAGAAACAAGTCATGGTTCGTTTTTAAAACTATAGTCTCACACCCTGGTCATTGTTGGAAATTTCAGACTTAAACAGTCAGAATGTTGTTAAAGACAGATAAGTATTAATAGCTGGAAAATTGATTGACCTGGGACACTGTGGCTTAGGTTGTGAATAGATGTTATGTAGATTATTGGGAATTTTGTTATTCTTAAGTTGCTAAGTCATGTCCAACTCTTTGCGACCCCATGGACTATAGCCCTCCAGGCTCTTGTCCGTGGGATTTCCCAGGCTAGAATACTGAAGTAGGCTGCCATTTCTTTCTCCAGTGGATCTTCCTGACCCAGAGATTGAACTGGTGTCTCCTGCATTGCAGGTGGATTCTTCACTGTTGAGCCATTAGGAAAAGTAAAAGTGTTAGTCATGCAGTCATGTCTGACTTTTTGGGATCCCATGGACTATAGCCTGCCAAGATCCTCTGTCTATGGGATTCTCCAGGTAAGAATACTGGAATGGGTAGTCATTCCCTTCTCCAGGGCATCTTCCCAACCCAGAAATCAAATCCAGGTCTCCTACATTGCAGGTTGATCCTTTACCATCCGAGTCACCAGGGAAGCCCGTTGGAAATTTAAGATAGCTTATAGTGCCTTCCAGTGGGACCTCTTTTCCTAACCACTTGCTTGCCGCCTCTTCCTGGTACCAAATCCATTCACGTGTGTGGATAGAAATGTAGTCTTTATCCCAGGTCTCTGTCCCCACCTTCCGAGGGACATGAATACCTTATTATGTTAAAAGGATCATTTCAGTAGACACTAGGGACTGTGATAATATTTGGATAGTAAAATTTAATTTGTCTCAGATGTGTCTCTAACCACAGTTGACTTTATTTGTAATGTGGAGTAAATTATTTTTAAGAACTTTTTTCTTGATACAAAAGTAATCTTTGTTTATTGGAGGAAATTTGGAATACACAAGAAGACAAAAAACTAGAATAATCCTAGTATAATCCTCTAGATTTTACAGTCTAGAATTCCCACCATTCAAAGATAACTTTTGTTAATAATTTGATGTTTTTCCTTCTAGTTCCCCCATCTCTAGACACATATAATGCAATCAGGATAATTTGATACATATTTTTAAATCTGCTTTTTTAGCTTCAAACCATATTACGATCATTTTCTCAAATCTTTTAGAATTTATCCCTCAGTAAGATATTCGTGGTCACATAGTGAACACTCCATCCTGGATGTGTTCCACAGTTTATACAACTAATTCTCTACTCGCAGACTGTCAGGTTGATTTTTAAATAATGGTACGTTGTTTTAAGCCTTCGAGTTTGCAGTCATTTGTTACAGCAGCAACTGGAAACCAATGAGGAGAGAGTATTCCCTGGTGGCTTAGACAGTAAAGAATCTGCCTGTAACACAGGAGACCTGAGTTCGATCCCTGGGTCAGGAAGATTCCCTGGAGAAGGAAATGGCAACCCATTCTAGTATTCTTGCCTGGAGAACCCCATGGATGGAGGCGCCTGATGGGCTACAGTCCATGGGGTCACAAAGAGTCAGACATGTCTGAGCAACTGAGCACACACATACACAATGTAGATAAACCTTTGTGCACATCCCCAATCATTTTCACTGGATAAATCATTAGAATTTATCATTCTTGGGCCAGAGGGTGCTGCATTTCCGCTACGTGTTTAAGGCTTTTGCTTCACGGTGCCGGTGTTGACATGTTTCTGCCATTCACTTCCTGATGAGATTGTCAGTATGAGAGACCATCCCTGGACCACTGTCCATACAGTAAGAGGCACTTGACTCAACAAGGTGCCTCTCTTCAGGGTCTATGGAAGAAAAAGACACAGCTGAAGGCAGGGAGCCTCCTTTGCTCCATGATGACCTCTGCCTCACTCTCCTCCTTGCAGGATGCCTTCTGAAGTGTTCTGGCCATGGTCACTGTGACCCCATCACAAAGCGCTGTATTTGCTCCCAGCTGTGGATGGAGAACCTGATCCAACGTTATATCCGGGATGGGGAAAGCAACTGTGGTGAGTCCTGGCGTGGTGGGTGGCTCCAGGAGAGGAGGCTTCAGACAAATCATTCTGAACTGTCAGAAAGACCTGCCTGACTGTACAGCTGTAAATTCAACCCTTTTCTCACCCAAAGCCCATTGCACCAGCTCATGTGGTGATGGGTCAACATATTCCCACAATTCACCTTGGGGGTGTGTTTAAGGTTTTTCCTTAAAACTTCCTGCTGAGGAAATTCACCCCGGCAAAGCAGATGTTGCTAACCATTGCTGAGAAGGTCGCTTTGGGCTACATGGACCCCATGTCCAGACTGTACCTGCCTTGGCTTGAACTGGGTGTGACCTTCTGGTGAAGTGGGCCCTTGGTGTGGACCTGGCTGGAATCAGATGAGCAAGAAAGTTGACCCACTCACCAGGCTGTCTGCCCAAGCAGGCTCCAGACATTGGAGCCACCATCTCAGCCAGCGTCTGCCTGAGCCACCGCCTGTCTCTTCTGAGGAGGAAACTGTGTTTTAATGCCAGTCTGTTTCTAAGAGTCATTTTGTCTTCTTGGGGATGCAGATGGACATAATTGGCAGAAAAATTATGATGAGCTCCCTGCCAAATTATGTTCCTGTTTCTATTTCTTAAAAATTTGAAAATAACCAGCCCTTGAATCATTATTCCAAGTAGTGTTGTAACATTTAATGGAGTTAAACCCTGTGTCTTTGCTCCATTGGTTTCTCTCTCCCTGGGTTGTTGCAAAGCTTTTTACACTGGATTTTTGTAAGGATGTGGAAGAAGAGAAGTGAAGATGAAATCGTTTCTGAATGACTGTCAGGCTCTATGATAAGTACCTTCATGTCACAGGCAGCCATACAAATAAACACCTTATTTGCTTTATTGAAACCAGACCAGAACCAGTTTTGAAGTTCTGTGTTTCTAGAATGAATGTTTTGGTGTGCCTTACCTGGGTGTTTAAGAAACCTTCTTAATTGATGAGTTTATTTTTTTCAGTTTCTTCTGAACCAGTTGGACAAATGTAGGATGGTTTTAAGTTGTTCTTGGTTTGTTAGTATTTTACCAGGCCCTGCAGCCAGCCTGGTGAGGTGGTCACAACACCATGGATGGCCTTTGCTTGTAAGGATTCAGAAATATTCATTGAGAGTTATTGAAATAAAGCTGTTTTGCAAAGGGTATGTAACATGTCCTCTCTGGTCTTCCTGTTTTTCAGAGTGGAGCGTATTCTATGTGACAATATTGGCGCTCGCCCTCATTGTGCTAACAGGGGGGTTGACGTGGCTTTGCATCTGCTGCTGTAAGAGGTACCTGGCATGCTTATTTATTTCTTTGAAAATAAAGATGCAACATTAAAGGTGATATGATAGGTTTAAGGGCTGTTGCTCGGGTTTGTGAAACTGCTCAACTTTTGACAATCCCTCTTTTTATGAAGAGAGACTCAAGTTTAAAACCACATGATAATACATTCTCCCCCACAGGGCTTACGTGCCTACTAGTTAAATGGAATAATACTAGAGGCAACTTTTTTTTCATTGCAGCTGTCATATTTTCTAGAAGATTCAATGCTTCTGTATCAAATCTAATCCTCTTTTCTACCAGTCTCACATCACACTCACTAGAACACTACCTAAGTGGCCTAATCCACTCTCAGTAGAGAAAGGAGTTCTAGAATATACTGATCCAAACGGTAGGTTTTCATTAGTTTACATCTGTGAAGCAACAAATCTACCTGAATTCTTTTTCCTAAATGCAAAACTTTAAGTGGCACCATCACCAAAGATGGACTGGAAGAAACACAAGCTGGAATCAAGATTGCCGGGAGAAATATCAATAACCTCAGATATGCAGATGACACCACCCTTATGGCAGAAAGTGAAGAGGAACTCAAAAGCCTCTTGATGAAAGTGAAAGTGGAGAGTGAAAAAGTTGGCTTAAAGCTCAACATTCAGAAAACGAAGATCATGGCATCCGGTCCCACCACTTCATGGGAAATAGATGGGGAAACAGTGGAAACAGTGTCAGACTTTATTTTTCTGGGCTCCAAAATCACTACAGATGGTGACTGCAGCCATAAATTAAAAGACGCTTACTCCTTGGAAGGAAAGTTATGACCAACCTAGATAGCATATTCAAAAGCAGAGACATTACTTTGCCAACAAAGGTCCGTCTAGTCAAGGCTATGGTTTTTCCTGTGGTCATGGATGGATGTGAGAGTTGGACTGTGAAGAAGGCTGAGCGCCGAAGAATTGATGCTTTTAAACTGTGGTGTTGGAGAAGACTCTTGAGAGTCCCTTGGACTGCAGGGAGCTCCAACCAGTCCATTCTGAAGGAGATCAGCCCTGGGATTTCTTTGGAAGGAATGATGCTAAAGCTGAAACTCCAGTACTTTGGCCACCTCATGCGAGGAGTTGATTCATTGGAAAAGACCCTGATGCTGGGAGGGATTGGGGGCAGGAGGAGAAGGGGACGACAGAGGATGAGATGGCTGGATGGCATCACTGACTCGATGGACGTGAGTCTCAGTGAATTCCGGGAGTTGGTGATGGACAGGGAGGCCTGGCGTGCTGCGATTCATGGGGTTGCAGAGTCGGACACGACTGAACAACTGATCTGATCTGATCACCAAAGAGAAGTTTTGCTTTAGGTTTTTCCTTCTTTTTTTTTATTCCCATGAAGCTGATTGCTGAGGAGCCCCAGACTTACCTTATGATCCGAACCTTCCAGAACCCCATGCCCAACCCTCTGTGAGGACATTCATAAGAATAATGATTACTCAAGTCCTTAGAAGGCAGCATTGGGTCCACTTTCCTACATGGAACTCTATGAATGCTCTCCGAAGAAGATTTGATAAACAAAACATAATGGTATACCATAATAATAGTTATTTTTCAGAGATCACTTATCAATTTTTGTAGTTTTATTTGTGATTAATTTTCCAAAGGTAGGACCAGTGAACGAGTGCATAGGAAGAGGTACCTAGCGGCCTCTATCCCATTACATTTTCCCAGAACCATCTGGGATGAAGGTCACCCTGCTGTGCTTGGCTTTCCAAATTCTACAGCTTTGTGACATTTGTATCAAGTAGATGACAATGATGACAAGAGTGACTGAGCATTTATTAAGTGCTTGCCATTATAATGAATGCTTCTAAGTGCTTTCTATGTGTTATCTTATGAGTTTTCCCATCAGTCATATGAGAGAGGAACTGTTCTTATTCCCATTTTACAGGTGGGAACATGGAGTCAAAGAGATGACAAAAAATGGCCTCACAGTCACCCAGCTAGTAAACCCAGAGTTGGAACCCCATGCTCTTAATCACCAAGTTCTCAGAATATTGCCTTTGTTTGTTCTCTACAAATCTTACCATAGTGTTGATGTATATTTTGAAATTATCCTCTAAAGCATAGGGTGAGGTCCATAGGATCAGCCTGCGTGTCTTGATGTGTTGTGAAAAAATGAAGGATTGAGTTATTGCTTATTCCTTTGGGAGAATTTATCATAATTTCTCTTGATTTTTTTTTCTGATTGCTAGTTATGTCATCTTGTCATTCTTGCATATTCGGACATCCCAGGGAGGTGTAGGTTCAGGGGGAAACTTGTTCATCCAGCTTTTTCTGAGGAAGGAATTCCTCATGGAGAAAAGCTTGCTGGGCCAACACACAGAGTTGCTGGAAAGGTCCCTGCACCTCAGCCTGAGGCTTAGGTGAGAGCCTGCAGTTAGGTGATAACAGCAGTGCTACTCTGACATGTGTTTCTTCAGGATGCATGGCGTAAATAAGAAAGAGACTCACAGACTTAGATAATGGACTTATGTTTGTCTGGGGGAAGGATGAGGGGGAAGAGATCGTTAGGGGCTTTGGGATGGACAGGTACACACCGCTGTATTTAAAATGGATAACCAGCAAGGTCCTGCTGGACAGCACATGGAACTCTGTTCAGCGTTATATGGCAGCCTGGACAGGAGGGAAGTTTAGGAGAGAATGGATTCATGTATATGTATGGCTGAGTCCCTTCGCTGTTCACCCAAAACTATCACAAAATTGTTAATTGGTTGGGTCAGTGGTAAAGAATCCACCTACTAATGCAGGAGATGCAGATGCAGGCTCAATCCCTGGGTCAGGAAGATCCCCTGGAGAAGGAAATGGCAACCCACTCCAGTATTCTTGCCTGGAGAAATCCATGGACAGAGAAGCCTGGCCAGTTACAGTCCATGGGTCACAAAAGAGTCGGACATGACTTTGCAACTAAATAACAACAATATCAAATAAAAAGCTAAAAAAAAAAAAAAAAGGTACATGATGTATCTCAGACTCACCAAACCCAGATTGGACTGTGACACACATCATTAATAAAGAAGATTGTTTGTGTGTTAGACACTCAGTCGTGTCCTCCGGGCTCCTCTGTCCATGGAATTCTCCAGGCAAGAATACTGGAGTGGGTTACTATTCTCTTGTCCAGGGGATCTTTCCAACTTAGGGCTCAAACTTGGGTCTCCCACATTGCAGACAGATTCTTTGCCATCTGAGCCACCAGGGAAGCCCCACATATCATTAATAAAAGATGCCAATTAATAAAATGTAATAGCATTCTAAAGGCAAAGCATTTCCTTTAGTGTTCTCCACGTGTTTTAAATCCTGGATCCCACCTATCTCTCTGAGAATCTGAGTTGACCTTTTTCTTTGTCTTTTTCAGACGGAAAAGGACTAAAATAAGGAAGAAAACAAAGTACACCATCCTGGACAACATGGACGACCAGGAAAGAATGGAGCTGAGGCCCAAATATGGTAAGTCTCCAAGACAGTTTCCCAGTGCCTTGCCAGTGTTTAATCCCGACGTCCAAGAGTCACCCTGTGAGAACGCAGCTGATGAGTGACAAAGCTTGGGCTCAAGCTCAGGAGTGATTCCACAGTCCCTGTTAACACCCGCAGGGAAACCCCAAGCACCTGCTGCCTCGTAAGTGATGGCTTTGTAGGTGCAGAGCGCAGGGCTCCGTGCTCGGGACCAGAATGATGGATGGCGGGGCGGGAGAATGCCGCTCCCCTCCAGAGGCGTCTGTCTGCTTCTCCCTAGGTATCAAGCACCGGAGCACAGAGCACAACTCCAGCCTGATGGTGTCCGAGTCCGAGTTTGACAGTGACCAGGATACAATCTTCAGCCGAGAGAGGATGGAGCGAGGGAATCCGAAGGTTTCCATGAACGGATCCATCAGAAACGGAGTTTCTTTCAGCTATTGCTCAAAGGACAGATAATGGAGCGATTGGTTGTGAAACAGAAGGACGTCTACAGGAATCCTTTAATCCCGCAGAGTTGGTGGGAGTTACAGACAAAACTCACTCTTGTTAGAATAGCGTGTTCCTGTCCTTTCACACTGGGTTGGAGGTGTGTCCCCATAGAAAAGACCTGTCTTCTTGGGGTTTTCGAGACACAGAACGAAAACAATGCTCTTTTCACTGAGATGCTTGTTAGTAGGAGTAAAGGTGGGGTAAGACGCTAAGGTATATGCTTAAAAGAGCTCTGTGTTTTTGTAGCTAACACAGCGTTGTATTCCTATGTTAAGAAAAAGGTGCATCTGTTTCTGTCTGCAGACACCTGGGGAAGATGAGTTCAGTACAGATGCAGAGAGGACTGACTTCTCTTAGGAGCAGTAATTGCCTTTAAAGGGGACTTTCCCAGCATGGTTTCTGTCATAGGAGCCTTGGAGCCTGAGGTCTGTGTGTATTAAGCTGATTTATCTGCGGTGCGGGTTGCCCTCTGTCCGGCCAGTTTCCTGTGCCGAAGAGACACACGTACAGAGCTGAGGTCTCCTGTTTTTGCTGCTTCGAGACGGCCAACCACCATTTCTGTGCTGTTTCTAGCGAGCAGCTCTAGGAAGTTTGAGAGCTCAGTAAGAATTGTATTCTGAGGACCAGAAGCAACAGAGAGGGAGGTGGGGTTTGCTGACTTGTGGGTTGAAAATCGAAGATGACATTTTAAAAGGTTTTACCTTTTCTTTCTCCAAGAAAAACAAACTATTGCTGAGGCCTCTCTCAGCTCCAGTTTACAGGAAACACAAGAAAAGTGATTAGTAATTCATTAGTGGTTTATCATGTGCAATAGGCCATGCGTTTGGACCTCCACCAGTAGGAATAAAGACTCAGCAGCTTTGTAATATACATGGTCAGGGATGTGGGCCCCGTGGATGCAGAAGTGGTAAGGGAGAGGGCTGAGTGTATTCCCAAACTCTGAAATACCACAAGTCTTAATGAGAATGGTATGCTTCTGATACTCAGCCCCTGTAGTTACTCTTCCTAGTAACATGACATAGATATCCACTTAATTTGTTTAAAACTATATTTATTCCACCATTTTCTACTAAATAGCTTGTTTTAAATGTATGAAAAAAATTAAAGCATCTCTAACCTCAAAGCCGCATCCTAGAGCAAGGAACTACAGTGAACTGTAGCCTGAGAACTCAGCTGGCTGCTGATCCTTTGCCATCCACCGTGGTCCTGAGGCTGATGGCCTGGGCGGTACCCTTGGCATTCTTTATGAAGAGATCAGCATGAGAGACGCAGACAGAACCAGGGCTGTGGCATCAAGCATGACCACATTTAAGCAATATTCTGTTGCACAAGCTTTTGTCACAGGAGAGGGAAACCGGGATTGCTTTGCTATGATTAAGGGGAGAAGCAAGGCCATTAAGTCATGAGGTTTAAATCATCAGGACAGGACAACAGAGAACACAGTTCCCGTGGGCCCCTGAAAAACACGAAGCTTTCCAGTGCTGTTGTTCTCGCTGCTAATATGCATCCTCTTGAGACCGTCTTGTTTTTAATTATTCTGTTTTCTGGGAAATGGCAAAAGTAAAAAGCATACAGTTATGATTTTATTTTTAAGCATTTCTTTATATGTACGCTTTCTGTCTAGCCAGCCAGTTCAGTCCTATTGATGGTGTTAGAAGGAGAATGTGATGCTTTTTTCATAAATATTTAGCTTCATAAACTTAAAATCTGCCCTACCCAGTGGCCAGTTATATTATTTTCATGCACAACTGGAAATTTCTGGCACAGAGGATGGCAGCCTAAATATGATGTCGGCAGAGTGCAGTGATGGAGGAGTGATCATGTGTTAAGTGCTATCTATGTACATAATATATGTATTTTACATACTCTACTGATCCTTATAATCAAGCTGGAAAGGTAGCTATTATTCTCATATTGAACATAATAAAGGCCCAGAGAGTTTAAGTAACTTGCTCATGGTCATGGCCAGTCACTGGTGGATATAGGAATCGAATGCAGATTTTGTAAGCTGCAAGGTCCATACCTTCCACCCTCCTCACCTATACACAAAGGACTCCCATGCCCAGTTATTGGAGGGCAAATTCTGGTGGGTCTTTTGGAAGTTTGGTTCCTAGGACCAAGAATTCCCTCTGTGAAGGGAGCAGAAGGCAAAGGGGGAGAAGACTTCATCTTTTTTGCGGGATCATACCCGAGGCTGCCCCTCTGGGTGGCTGAGCACTGCTCTTGCCACTGCTCCCTTTCTGACCCTGTCTCCAGCCCAGCGGGTTTGATCCTTCTACCACCCATGGATCTTGAATCTGTGGTGGATCAAACATAAACATCACACCAGCGATCAGAAAGTGAGTCCTCTCCTGTTATCCCACTTCTCATCAGAGGAGCCAACCGTGAGGTGGAATGCAGCCAGCATTCCCCACTTGTGTGCTTTACATTAAGGGTCTTGGGAAGATGAAGCTCTGCAGGAGCTTAGATGAGCAAAGCAGGGCCCAAGAATGTGGGAGAGGCCAGTGGCAGGGCTCACAAGATGACCAGACTATTAGTTGCTGGCTAAAAAAATCAATGGCAGAGCATTCAAACCCACAGTATTAAGAGGTCAAGCGTGTGTGTGACTAAGGAACTTGGTGAAAAAGAAGCAGTGAGGTAAGGAGTAATACCATGTGGCATGCCAACACCACCTCCTTTATGGGCAGAGAGGAGGGGCAGTACTGTTCTTTTCTGTGTGTGACCAAACCATCATGGACTTTGGCTGAAGTCTTGGTTTTCTTTACTTTTTTTTTTTTTGTTTTAATGTCTTTTCCCCATGTATTGACAAGGTATCATTTCTAATATAACACTATTAAATGTATGTGCTAATCTGAATAAAGGTGTCTGTATTCTCTGTAATGCCTCCATGCTGTTGTGTGGGTTGGGGTGATATTCATTCTTTATACCTCTGTGTAGAGGCATTTCCCGGAGAGGAGGGAGCAGACTGGCCCATGACCTGTTTTTGTGCAGCCAGTGAGTTAACAATGGGTGTTACATTTTTAAATGGGTGAAAAAAATCATACATTTCTGTGACGCTTGAAACTCACAAGGCAGATGGAATTCAGATGTCCGTTCAGTTCAGTCATTCAGTCATGTCCGACTCTTTGCAACCCCATGGACTGCAGCACGCCAGGCCTCCCTGTCCATCACCAACTCCTGGAGTTCACTCAAACTCATGTCCATTGAGTAGGTGATGCCATGCAACCATCTCATCCTCTGTCATCCCCTTCTCCTCCTGCTTTCAATCTTTCCCAGCATCAGGGTCTTCCCCAATGAGTCTGTTCTTTGCATCAAGTGGCCAAAGTATTGGAGTTTCAGCTTCAGCATTAGTCCTTCCAATGATGTCAGTGTCCCTAAATAAAGTCTTATTGGAACACAGGCACATTCATTCATTCCTTTGTGCTACAAGAGTAGAGGTAAGTAGTTTCAACAGAGACTGTGTCCTAAGAATATAATGTAATGTAATATAATATAATCTGACAGAACACTTGAACTCTTGCCCACTAACCCACTGGGACAGTGGTGGTGTCTGTGCTCTAAATTGTGGCCGCTCCTTCCTGGTTAGCTGATAAAATGGATGGATTATAGGTAGATTTACAGACCACCCATTTCCAAACCCACTTCCACTTACTTATAAATAACATACAAATAGAATATAGCCTTTCAATATTCACACCTAGCATGACCAATTTTTTTCCCCCAGATTTCCCACTAGTTTGATGAAAATGAAATGAAAACCACACTAGTTTGCATTTTAATTTGTTGCAAGCTAAGTCAGAGATAAAGAAACTGTAACAGGTGAAAATTTACTGCTAGAAATAGTAGGAAGAAGAAAATACACTTCCAAGTGAAGGCCTAGACTAAGCATGGAACAAACCCACAAATTCAGTGTAAAAAATAAACAGAAACATCAATAGAGTCAGGCGACCAGAAGAGGGCGCTTTCACGCACTGTGATGATAGCAGAGCCCGACAGGAGGAAGGCCTCTCTTTCCTGATAAGGACTCAGCCAATGAAAAGCCACGAACTCTTTAACCAGCCCAACTTCCGTTTCCTCCCTATAAAAGCATTTTTCTTCTGTTGAGGTGCAGGGACTTGACTTGATGCAGCTGGCCATGGTTGCAGATCTCAAGTTACGGTTAGTTCTCTGCTCGTCCTAACTAAAGTTTGTTTCAGGTCAACAAGAGGTAAGTGGATCATTTTTCCTGGTAAAGTAATTTTAAAAATCAAAAGCAGATTAAGAGAAACGCATGGAATAAATGGAATGATAAAGGGAGATGGGTATCCAGGAATGCTGTTCTTTTTTCCAAAGAATGCTATTTTTTCTTATTTTGTTCAAAGCCTACTGATGTAACTTGGATTCAGTGAGGCCTACGTGAAAATTTTGAAAATATAATCGAACACTGCATGAAAGTATAAGATATGCTGTCTAAATAATTAACAGTGATTTTATCTGAATAGCAGGGTTTCAAAAAATGTCTTCCTCATACATTTCTGTAGCCAAAAAACCCAAGCTTTGAAAAAAGTACATAATGGATAACAGTGGCCTGTGTAGCAGAGAGACACTGGTGAACTTGAGAAAGCTGGAGGATCCTCCTTTCTTAGGCAGCCACACCTGCAAACCCAGGTAAATTCCAGTTTAATTCAGCAAGCATGTAATTAGCCCAAGCCATGGGACAGGCTTAGACCCAGTAAGCCTGTACTTAGTAACCTTAGACTCAATAGAGTCTAAGCTCCTACTGCTCTCCGTACATAGGCCAAAAATTGAGAGACGGGTTGTTGGGGCAAGAAATAATGATTTTATTCAGAAAGGCAGCAGGCTGCGAATATGGTGGGCTCATGCTCCAAAGAACTATCTTGCTTGAGTTAGAATTTAGCCTTCTTTTATACTAAAAGAGGAGAGAGTAAACTCAAACACTTCCTGGTTTCCATCAGCCTCTGTGAAAGGGTGTGTAGGTTTCTTCCTCCCTCCAGTCATTCACAGATGGGCCTGGTCAGGATATTTCCTCTGAGCTAAACAAAGGTATTTTAGCTTAATGCTTATTACCTGGGAAGCAGGGTTCTCAGAGATGAGCCATTACAAATAATTTAAGCTTAACTTGGTGCTATTGTTTAGTCTCTAAGTTGTGTCTGACTTTGTCTGACTCTTTTGCGACCCTCCACACTGTAGCCCACCAGGCTTCTCCATCCATGGGATTTTCCAGACAAGAATACTGGAGTGAGTTGCCATTTTCTTTTCCAGGGGATCTTCCTGACCTAAGGGTTGAACACATGTCTCCTGCATTGACAGGCAAATTAAATTCTTTACCACTGAGCTACCAGGGAAGTCTGATTAACTTGTAATAGAATATAAGTTTCTTCGCTATTACAGTCCCTCCTGTATGAATGTGTTAGGGTACCAAATTTCATAGGCTGGCTCCCTGCCCAAGAGATTCACAGATGAATCAAAGGAGCATTGTTCATACATGTAGCAGAGAAATAATTTTCCCTCTACCTTTCTGAGTTCTTGGCTGAGACCACTGCCATAAAAGATTAACAAGAGAAAAACAGATGTTGTAATAAACTTCTCATGTATATCTCAGAGAGAAGTGATAACTGAGAGTGGCTTAAAGTGTCAGTTTACATAGCATCTTCAATAAAGAACAATAAATCTCTGGAGAAATGACAGGATAGAGGAAAACAGTTGTAGGCTTTCAAGGGTGGAGCCAAAGGCTAGTTAGTAAAATTTGTTATTTACAGGCTGATTGGGCCTGAAGTTGTCTCTGGGAATTAACCTTTGTCCCTTCCTCTTGATAGAAAGGGGGCACTTTTGTAAATTTGTATCCTGCTTTTGGGGCTTCCCCTGGGGCTCAGTGGTAAAGAATCCACCTGCAATGCAGGAGCCACAGATTCGATCCCTGCATCAGGAAAATCCCCTGGAGGAGGGCATGGCAATCCACTCCACTATTCTTGCCTGGAGAATCCCATGGACAGAGGAGCCTGGCAGGCTGCAGTTCATTGCGTCGTAAAGAGTCGGACACAACTGAAGTGACTTAGCACTCATCCTGCTTTTAGGCAAATAGAGGGGTAACAAAAGACAGAGTGCTTTTCTTTTATCTGCTACTTAATTGTCTTCAGCTCACAAAAATCCTTATGCCATAGTGGCACATTTTGGGGTAGCGTGTCCTGAACTCCTACAGTCATATTTTGAGGGGGGCATACATATCCAAAGTTGTCTAATAATCTCCAAAGTAAACTCAAATGATGAACTGGCAAGAAAAATCCCACAAACCAGAAACCTTTACTTAAAACAGGAAATTCTGTTAATTCAACCTTTATTAATCACACATGCACAACTCTGCTGCCTTGACACACATATGCAATTATCAAAAACTGGAAAGTGAATTACATGTACATTTTTAAAAAACAAAATGTTTTCACAGTTCCAACTACACTTATCCCCAAGTTTTATCCCACAAAATACAGCATGAAAAAAAACCACAGCATAAATATTATTCAAGTAAAATGCTATCTATCATAGCTGCATACGAATAATTAAAGCTCTGGGCTTCAACCTGCAGAGAAGGCAGTCATGTGGAACAGTTAAAGTTAATGATCTAAGTTTACAATAAAACAGATTTATCTCCATTGTGCTTCTGATCTTTACTTTCACTGAGTCTTTCCATAAAAATTAAAGGTAGATGAGCCAACACTTGACATAAAATTATATTTAAAAGCTGATCAAATGGATAAAGATAACAGGTACAGAGAAGGTTTAAAATGAGAATCCCTGCATAGCTGGGGAAAGTAAACTGAGAATTGTTTTCTCAAGGCCAACAGACTCCCGTTATCTGGGTGATTTCGGATGAGTTATGTGATGATTGCTGGAAAGTTCTTGGGGAGAATTCACCGGAGCAAGGTCTGGAAAAGTACTTTTTACACAGTAGGTGTTCAATAAAATGAAATAATGCTTCACAAACATGGGAAAGTCAGTATCTCCCTCTTGGTTTAGATCAGAGGTTGAAAACTATTTCTGTAAAAAGCCAAAGAGTTTTGTGGGCAATTCTGTCTGTGGTGCAAATACTCAGCTCTGCCTAGAAGGTAGCCACAGATCATATGGTAACTGGGCATGGCTGGGTTCCAATAACATTTTATTTGGGGCTTCCCTTGGGGTCAGATGGTGAAGAACCTGCCTGCAATGCAGGAGACCCGGGTTCGATCCCTGGGTTGGGAAGATCCCCTGGAGAAGAGAATGGCTATCCACTCCAGTAATGCTTGGAGAATTCCATGGACAGAGGAACCTGGTGGACTACAGTCCATGGGATCGCAAAGAGTTATGGACACTGATATCTGAATTTCAGAAAATTTCCATGTGTCATGAAATACTGTTCTTTCGATTTATTTTCCCCTAACCATTTGGGAATATAAATACCATTCTTAGTTCTGGGTTGTACAAAATCAGGCAAGATTTGGCCTGTGAACCAATCCCTGGTCTAAGGGTCCTTTTCTATTTAACGTTAAAACACACATTTTTAACAAATCCATCACATATTCCATCACATAATTGATCACCTTACTGAACAATAACCCCCAAAAACATTCATTTAAAAATATGTCTTTCCCCATAACCCAGATCAATTTTACTAAACAGTAAGCTATTTCCTTTTCAAATTATTTTAATTCCAGAATTAATCAAGGATATGGCAGTGAGTTTCTGGCCCTCAATTTATGTACCTGGTCAACCAGATATACTAGAAAACTCAAAATCTACCATCAAGCCAAAGTGTCTACTGAGTTACAAAGTTACAAGCACTAGTATTCTGGACTTCTAAAAACTATTTAGAGCATTTTTATTGTTAATAGAAAACAGATGGACACATCCAAACATTAAGTAATTAAAATGTTACGTGAAACAACCCCAGAACTAGTAAGAGCAAATTCACAGTCAATATGATGTATATGTGACTGTGGACAGGGTCTGAGCAGTGCCTGTCACTAGGAGTGGACTTCAGCTGATTGCTTAGCTGGGCCTCAGGGGGACGGCTGATGTAACCCAGGGCAAACAGAAGGCAGCTCTGGGACTGGCCTTGGTACCTCTGTGCACAGGGACATCTCAGACCTTCCTTTAGCTGCTCAGCGCCCATGGCTCAGTGAGGGGTGCTATGTCCTGGCTGGTCCAGGAGCAACTGCCTCCAGCACGTTTTCCTTCTGCTCCCCAAAACATCCAGAGGATGTCAGTGGAGTGTGCGCGCACGCGCACACACACACACACACACACACACACACACACACACACAGGGGAAAAGGGGGAGCTTCGTCCCTGTCTGTTCCACCAGGACCAGCCTCCCCTTTCCTCATATATCAGGACGTTTAGAGACACAGTACAGAAAAGCCTACTGTTTTCTTAGTCAGAGATTTTCTTTCAGAGCAACAGGAAACAGTGATTGTTGGGCTTTTTGTTCTTAAAAGAAGAACTATAAAAACTCATTGGATAAAAAGTGCCTCTTCCAACGGGCAACTATGGAAATTCTTTTCCCTTTTGAGATCACTGTACTCAAAGTGCTTTTGCGCTCTCTTACAGGTGAAGGAGCAGCGTCTCATAAAGAGCAGGCTGTGGGAGACCAGCCTGCCCTCGGGCTCAGATGCCGAGCAGGTGGGTACCAGCCTCCCCTCACCTTGGCAAAGCCACTGCTGGAGACCCAAGCCGGGCTGGGAGGTGCTACCCATAATAACAATGACTCCCGCACTTAACATCGAATTTTCACTTTTTGGCAAATATTATATGTTTGCTTTCTCTTAGGTTCACAGTATCCCATGGAGCTAAGTAAGGCATGAACAGAATCTCCACTGTACTGAGGGGTGGGTGTTGGGGGTAGATAGCATGTCTGTGCAGATAAAGCCCAGCCAGGCTGTTACACCTCGGTCATCCTCCCACCAAGCCGCTGCTGCCACACTCTGTTTTATGCTTATTTTCTCTCAGAAACATGATGTGGAAAAACAGCAAAGAATTGAACACAGAATCTTTAAGCGGTTGAGGATGATGGAGCCTTCAGTTTAAAAACTAGTCAAAAAAGAGAGAGGGGTTCTTTCATTTCTCAAAGAAATTCAGGCAATTCTGTGCTGTGTCTAAAGTTCTTAAAAAAAAAAAAAAAACCCACTGATACAGCCGCTGCAGCAACACCTCTGAATGCCCAGCTGGCGGTCACCAGGCATGCAGCGGCATCCTGCCCAGACTGTCAGTCACACTCAAGAGATGTCCCCCGCAGCCCTCTGGGTCTTAGCTCTGGAGCCACGTGGGTGCTGGCTATGTCATTGCCCAGGCTGTGGTCCCACTGTGGTGAGGGGGCTTCAGGACCAGCTTGTTGCACTTTGCTCTGAGGTGGATGAGGTCGTGGGTTGGGTGGGCAGGGGGGTGGGGGGTGGGTGGAGGCTGGTGATCCGGGGCCTTATCCTATAAACCCACTGCTGGTTCTCAGGGATCTGTGGCCACAGGTTTGTGGCATGTATTGGTCCCAGGTCAGCTAGGAGAAGGGGCAGGATTTGTATCTGCTTATAAGGATTGGATGATTTGTTTTTTAAAATTCCTAGTTCAGCTACCCGATGGGTTTATTTAAAATAATGGATGGCATGTCCCCATACATAGGTAAGCCTCCCTTTTTATTTTTTGAAGAATCCTATAAGCCTCCGAAGCACACATACTTGAGCTCAAGATACTCGTCAATGCCGTACTTGGAGCCCTCTCGCCCAAGGCCGGACTGCTTCACGCCCCCGAAAGGGCACTCCACGGAGGAGATCAGTCCTTCGTTAACGCCAACCATGCCGACCTCCAGCCGCTCTGCCACCCTCCAGATCTGGGCCGGGTCTTGAGAGTAAAAATAACCTGTCATGGGGATAAAGGACACAGATGTAGAATAGTCATTAAAGACATCATGTCCACAGTTGAGGGTGCCATGGATGACCAGCCGCCTAGTCACGTGGGCTGGAACCTCCCTGCTTCCAAGTGGAGCCCCTAGTTGGTTCTGTGCATGTCTCCATCTCACAACCTTTAGAAATCATCTTGTTGCTTCTGTTCCACTCTCGCTAGCACTCTCACCATCTCCAGCTAGGGCTGTAACAACAATGAACCCGGCTCCTATGGCCTCCTAATCAATTCACCCTGCACACATCTGTTAGGTTATCCATGTGATGTTTTTACCCAGACCTTCCAGCAACTCCTTGTTACCCATAAATAAGGTTAAGTTCCTGGTGGGTATTCGAACTCTCCCTAATGTGGTTTCGAACAACATGTCCAGCTTTATCTTCCATTATTTCCAGTCACCGACCATCTCCACCAAACTCGTCCACCCAGTTCTCCTTGTCCTATTTTCACTTAACTCCCTAGGTCCCCCTCTGCCCAGAACCTCTCTCCTTCAATCTGCACCATCAGAGTCTTGCCCAGCATGGATGCCCTGGTCCAGGGCCTGGCTTCCTCCACCATCATCCCATCAAGAAGGGACAAGAGGAATGCTGGGCTCAGCGTTACAGGGGCAGTCGTGCACACATCTTACTCTAGCGTTAGGCCCTCTGAGTCAGCAACTCCGAGTCCTTGTAGTAGAATAAGGGACTCTACAGGGTGCACATCCTTCCTCTGGTTATCAGTAGTTCTTGTCCACCCAGAGAAGCGCCTGTAGAGCTACGGCTGTATCTTTATGTCTTTGTATCTTTGCCAACACTTCATTCACTGTTGCTGCTGCTGCTGCTAAGTTGCTTCAGTCGTGTCCGACTCTGTGTGATAAGAACACTGGAGTAGGTTGCCATTTCCTTCTCCAATGCATGAAAGTGAAAAGTGAAAGTGAAGTTGCTAAGTCACGCCCGACTCTTAGCAACCCCATGGACTGCAGCCTACCAGGTTCCTCCATCCATGGGATTTTCCAGGCAAGAGTACTGGAGTGGGGTGCCATTGCCTTCTCCAATCTAGTGGATGCTAAAGACGGATTTGTTGAGTGTCTTTATACACATACAGTTTTGTCAGGGACACAGGGTACATACTAAGGCCGCCTTGACCATGTCCAAACTGCAAGAACAGAGCCACTCCCTGAGGCTCCCTCTGCCTGTGCTGTCTTCCCTTCCTTCATCGCCCTGAAGCTCTCTGTGAAGTCAAGCGCTATCTCTCTTGTTCACGCTTCCAGGAGGGATGCGAGGAGAAGCACTTGGAATTTCCAGGCATCGAGCCTCTGGGAACAGGGACTTAAGGGGTGTGGGTGGTTCTCCCCAGAACAGTCGGCACTGCTGTTTTTCCCTCCACCATGCCCAGCTCCAACCAGGGAGCTCTCATCCCACATCCTGGGGACACGGCAAAGAACCTGGACTGGCACAAACCCACCCTCGCCCCTTGGAAAGCAATGAAACACGTGCTGCAATGAAGCTGACTTCTCAAAACCCCGAGCGACATTTAAAAGGCACAGCTGGAGAAGTGACTGTGATTGTCGCTAAGCGAGGACAGACACCCACCTGCCAGCCCGACGTTGGCTGCGTTAGCGATCGCCACTGCCTCCTCCTCTGTGTTGAACCTGCGAAAGTCAGGGTGGGTCATCAGCAAAATCCCACAGGGGAAGGGAAACCAGCTGTTTTCCTTCTGCTCTGTTTCCCAAGTAAGAGCCAGGGGTCAATCAGAGTTTTGCAAGGAGCAAAGAGGAAAACACCTTCATTCACTGCACACGCTGAGTTCAAGGCTAGGGAGCTTGGATCAACACCAGTTCATCTCTTCTAGGAGAACAGGAGACATGCAGGGAACTACAATGTATTCAGAATGTTGAATAAAATGCCTAAGAAAAGGGTTACTGTTCTTGTTCCCTCTTAAGACGTGTGCCAATCATAACTACTTGAGAAGCAGCCATGACGTGGGAGAAAGACAACAGCCAGGGCCTGGTGGGGCCCAGGGTTCCAGTGTCGGTCCCGCTGCTTATGCTCTGAGCAGTGTGACGGTGCTGGGGGTCTGTTCCCTTTGGAAATGAGACTACTAGTGCGGAAGCCTAATGCAGTCTCTTCCAGCTTGATGATCTTATTTCTGAAACTAGATTTCAGAGGCCTTTTTCTATTGCCCCAGAACTGTAAATGGGGGGCAGAACATTCTATGTATCCCAGCTCCTCAAATCAGAGACCCAGCAGCAGCCAGCCCTCTGAAGGCTCGGGCAGAGCTGGCAGACCCCGGTCAGTGCGAGAGGACGTGTGGGAGAGAGAGGAGGGGGGCCTCAAGAGAATCACTTGTTCCAAGGACGAGCAGTTCTTATCTCTCCACTGTAGAGAGCAAGCCGTTCTATCTGCCAGAGAATAAAAACCAGGGCATCACCCATATCCTCACTGCCTATGTGTCCCTCGAAAATGCACTCATCACAGTATCAGGTGGGACATCCTCGACGATTTCACCTTTTGAGTGTGAACTATTTACACAATAACAACCACACTGATATTAGGTGATGTGCTTTATGTATATTACATCATTTAAACCTTACAACTGTCCTGTGAGGCAAGTTTTTTTGTTGTTGTTTAGTTACTAAGTCATGTCTGACTCTTTGCAACCTCATGGACTATGGCCCACCAGGCTTCTCTGTCCGTGGAATTCTCCAGGCAGGAATATTGGAGTGGGTTGCCATTTCCTACTCCAGGGACTGAACCTGGGTCTCTCAGGTCTTCTGCATTGGCAGGCAGAATCTTTACCACTGTTCCACCTGGGAAGCCATGAGGCAAGTACTAGTTTTTAGTCCTTTTCCCATCAAGGACCCTGGGGCTCAGAGAAGTTAACTCATTCAAGGGGACACAGGTATAAAGTAGCAAAGCCTACATTCCTAACCCCTGCATCCTTTTGGAAAATGTCAAGTTCATATTCTAGGTAAAAATTTTTTTACTAAAAGATGAAAATTCTCCAAGTGGTCCATTCTCCCAATGTCAGATTAATCTATTAATTTCATTAGCAATGGAGGAGAGAGAAATATTTGGAGAAATAATGACCAAGAATTTCCGAGGACTAAACAAACACCTTAGATTTTAAATAAAGGCCTTGGGATCTCAGATTGAAAAAAGCTCACAGTATGCCGTACCTAGCTGCTACTCCTGCTGCTGCTAAGTCACTTCAGTCGTGTCCGACTCTGTGTGACCCCATAGACGGCAGCCACCAGGCTCCCCCGTCCCTGGGCTTCTCCAGGCAAGAACACTGGAATGGGTTGCCATTTCCTTCTCTAATGCATGAAAGTGAAAAGTGAAAGTGAAGTCGCTCAGTCGTGTCCAACTCTTAGCGACCCCATGGACTGCAGCCTACCAGGCTCCTCCATCCATGGGATTTTCCAGGCAAGAGTACTAGAGTGGGGTGCCATTGCCTTCTCCAGTACCTAAGCTACCATGGTAAAATTTAAGAACATCAAAGGCCATGAATCTCTGAAGAGAAAAAGATCCCTTCACAGGAACAAGAACCAGACAGCTTTCTCAATAACAACCCTGAAAATAAGCAGACCAAGGAGTGCTATCTTGTGAAGCTCGATTTTTACACAGGTAGATTATTAACTTGTGAGTGTGGGATAAACGGTCCCATATGAACATAGTTCATTTCCCACAGACACCCTTGAAAGAAGTCTTGAAGGATGTACTCTGTTATGAAGAAAAATGAGTTTGGCAGGGAGCAAAGTAGAGAATTTGGTAAATTTTGTGGTCTAAACTGGCAATAACAAAAACCAGTGTTTAAAAAACCATGCCTTGGACCTGGCCCTTCCCCTGACACAGCCCCACTCTCTGCTCCTCTCCCTCTCCCGCCGGCCGCGAACGACACAGGAACTGGATTACTCGCCAGCCTTCCTTTTCCTTTCCTACTCTTCCTCCCGTCTTCCTACACGCTGGATGGCCTTACTTGATAACAGGTGCCACAGGCCCAAAAGTCTCTTCCTGAGAGCAGAGCATGTCTCGGGTGACGTTGCTGAGCAGGGTGGGCTCGAAGAAATTTTTCCCAACGTGGTGTCGCTTCCCACCTGTCACAACGGTGGCCCCTTTGGAAATGGCATCACTCACGTGTTTCTCTACCTGTGTGAGGAGAAAAGGAAGAGCCTTTGGGAAAGGGAATCCAGGATACTTGGAAAATGTTTAAACTGTCAAAAACTATAACTGGGCTTTTCTTTCTTTTTCAAATAGGTTTGAAACCATACGCCCCAGTTCCTTCTAGGTAGGAAGAACCAAATACACAGATATGGAGTCAAGAGGGAGGGTCGTATATACAATGCTACTTCCTCCCCACTCGTTGGAAGGACTGAAGCTGAAGCGCCAATACTTTGGCCACCTGATGCGAAGAGCTGACTCCTCGGAAAAGACCCTGACACTGGGAAGGGTTGAGGGCAGTAGGAGAAGGGAACAACAGAGGATGAGATGGTTGGATGGCATCACCAACTCAATGGACATGAGCTTGAGCAAACTCTGGGAGCTGGTGATGGACAAGGAAACCTGGCGTGCTGCAGTCTATGGGGTCGCAAACAGTCAGACATGACTTAGTGACTGAATGACAGCAACCCTGCTCTGTGAGTTTCTGGCTATTTGGTCTTTCTGTTTGCTGAATGGCCTAATACACATACACTTGTGTCTTTCCAGGCCTGATGCTCAGCTGCCTTTCTGGGATTTGCTCTCCTTGCCTTCCTGGGTTAGTTCCAGGCTCTTGGATCCCACGCTGTTCTTGTCCCTGGACTTCTCTTTCACTTTGTTCTAATATTTTCTCCTCGAGTACTAGTTATTTTGAAAAAGGTGCACTGAAGATGGTTTATATTCAGAATGTTCTGATAACTGCAGGTCAGGTTGTTTTCTCTTGCACTGGCTGGTAATGGAATTTGGACCCCAAATAATTTTCCTTCAGAGTGTTGAGTATATTTCTCTACTTCTGGTGCTGACAATGAACATTCTAACTCAGAAATAGTTCTCACTCCTTTATGGGTCGATTTCCCCCACTCTAGAAGCTGCTTGAATCTTCTTTGTATGTTCCTAACATTCTAAAATTTTAGCAAAACACACCTGGGTTTTCTCTTTACTCTAACTCTATATACTTGGCAATTGGCAAAGCCTTTCAATCTGAAGAATTAAATTATTCCCCCCTAGCTCTGGTAAGTTTTCCTCTAGCATTTGTTTGATAGACCTGTTTCTTCCACTTCAAGTCTTTCTAGAGCTTCTATCACTAAAATGGATACACCCCTGTGTGGGTGTGTGCATGTTCAGTCGTGTCTGACTCTTTGTGACTCCCATGGACTGTAGCCTGCCAGGCTCCTCTGTCCATAGGATTTTCCAGGCAAGAGTATGTCCTGTCTTCTCAAAACTCTCGGAGGAAGGTATTAGATTCCTAGAAATGTCTGATCGCAAAAACAAAAAGCCTTTTTCCTCTCCTTTTAGGTGTTCCAAGGATGAAAGAACTTTGTATTTCAAGATGGTAATTCCCGAAGCAGCAGGAGACAGAATTATCACCACCGCAAGAGAAGATTTAGGGACAGCAGTAGAATGCAAGAGGCAGATCTCATGGGAGCTCAGCGAAATGACAGAGCTGGAAAAGCTTATAACCCGACGATGCCACTTGATTCATACCAACTGGCAGAAATTCACTAGTGTTTCTAATTTCTCCATGTTTCCAAAACCACCTTGCTGGGCATCTTACCAGAGTGGTTTTTGATACTGAAACCAGGACACTGAACAGATACTAAGACCAACTTACCTTTTCTACAGCTTTCGCATTAATTAACGGGCCTTGAGTAGTTCTCTCGTCAAATCCATTACCCACATGCAGGTTTGTTTTAATTGCCTCAGCAAATTTTTTCACAAAGGAGTCATGGATACCGCTTTGCACCAAGAAACGGTTGGAGCACACACAAGTCTAGACAGAAAGAAACAGACTCGTGTCGACAGTTCATCAGAAGCTACTGACCCAACCAGTAAAGCTATGATCGCTGCTACCTCTGAATGTAAATGTACTTCCCAGATGGTCCCTGTCCTGGGTCCCACCTCCATACTCAAGCTTGGCCCTAAAGAGAAACATGCCAAGAGCATGTACTTCTCCAGGCCCCTCCACAGCCACCACACCTCTGTAGTTAAACAGGTAAGCGAGCATAAATAATCTGTGAGCAAAAAGCCACTAACCCAGGTTTTTTTCAAATGGCTCATATTGGAACCAGAGAACCAACACAAGAAATTAGCTCCTTGAGACAGTGATACTCAGCGACAGAGAGCAGAGCTAGAAGGAAAAGGATTCAAAGGCTAATTTATGTCCTCTAGCTTAGTGAACTTTTCAAGAGCTTGGCAGAATCCAACATTTTGAAAATGGACACAAGACCATTCTTTCAGTCTAAATTATTGAAAAGCCCTTTGTTTATTATATTTTCTAGTTTAGACCTAATATTTTCAAGTTATAAAATATAAACACATTATTGGAAATGAGGCTATCCTTGATACATTTTCTTCTTGGCTTTTTTCTTAATTGTGTATTTTCTAGTAGAAACAGTTTGTAGATAATTTTGTACCCTGTGCATTTTTATTGGCTTAAAGCAACATACCCCAAAGTTGTAGCTTTGTAAATGTAATTCTGAAGGTTATACACCTTTGCATTTTGTGTTTCTAAAAGCAAACACACCTATTTCAGAAACAACCAAGCTAATTTAGGTTATGTGAAAGGAGAAAAATTAATTACCAATGGTCAAAACAGGATGAAAACTATTTAATAAAGAATATTATACACTTCACCTTTTTCCTCCTAGATAGCTTTCCAGTTTTTATTCCATTTCTGGAACGCATTTAAAATCGCTTATTGATGGTACTCTAGGATGAAGTGCTTACCTTGTATGAAATAACTTGAAAGGTCCCTGCTGGATCTAATGCTCTGGGATTCCCTAGAAGGTGTGAGCGGAGGCCACCACTCTCCCTAGGACAAGCTGGACCCTCCTTGGCCCACTGTGGTGTGTGTGGCCCTCTAGTGGAGGCCTGTCCTGCCCTCCTCATCTCGCGAAGAGTGAGACCCAGGCAGTAGGGTTTTGAGTTTTTCAAGGCACCATCTCAACATTTTCCAACCTTCTTTTCCTTAAAACTGTGGGCTCCAGACCCTAGCTGTCAGGCTATTTTGTATCTGAGGAGATGTTTAAACCTGTTCAGCAGAGAAAAGCCCAGCAAGGGAAACTATGAAAATAACCAGATTCAAAGAGGAGATGAAAGAAGAGAACGATTTGATCAAAAGGCATCTGCTGCTCAGCAAATTTTCCTCGAAGCCAGGGATGAAGACACCTTATTTCCCTTCCTACCCTCTGAGCCTAGCAGAGTCCTAGACAAAGAGAGGGCGCTCGCTAAACATCCGATGAAAGAGGACACGCACGAAGAATGAAGGAACCCAGAAGTGCCCTTTCTCCCAGGAGGTGAGGGGGCGGGTAGGATCTTTGTAAAGCACACAACCCAGAAAAATGCTCCGGGACTCACCTGTCCAGAGTTCCTGAATTTGGAGGCCATGGCCCCGGCGACAGCCTGGTCCACGTTGGCACTGTCGAAGACGATGAAAGGGGCATGGCCACCCAGCTCCATGGACACCCTCTTCACAGAGTTTGCTGCGTGGTGCAACAGGACCTGGGAGCAGACAGAGGATGCTATGAGCGCCAGTCAACAACAGGAACCAGTAAGGCTTCGTTTCAAAAAAGTCCCCAATAGAGGAGGAAGCCAAGTACATGGTAGTGTATACAGGATGACAGTTTGCATAAGAAGCAGGGGAAATGATATATATTATATATGTATTCATACTTGCTTATATTTGATAAACATGGAGAAGATGACAAGAAACTAAAAATAATTATGTATAAAAGGGAGGAAACCAGGGATGGGGTAAGGGTGAAACTTCTGAATATAAACATGTTTATAATGCCTTGATTTTTGAACCATGTCAATGTCTGACCTACTCAGAAAATTACAAACAGGCTTAACAATCACAGAGATAGGATAATAAAATCACCCAGAACCCCTAGTTTACCACTGATAAAATCCTAAGGTATATCTATCCAGAATTTGGCTATATACACAGAGGGATATGTACCTTTTTTAAAAAGCAACTTTGTATTTTATATTGAAGTATAGCTGATTAATAATGTGATAGTTTCAGGTGGACAGCAAAAGGACTCAGCCATACACATACATGTATCCATTCTCCCCCCAAACTCCCCTCCCACCCAGGTTGCCACATAACGTTGACCAGAGTTCCCTGTGCTAGACAGTAGGACCTTGCTGGTTATCCATTTTAAATACAGCAGTGTGTACATGTCCATCCCAAAGTCCCTAAGTATCCCTTTCCCTAGGTCTGTGAGTCTGTTTCTATTTTGTAAATAAGTTCATTTATATCATTTCTTTTTAGATTCCTCATATAAGGGATGTCATACAATGTTTCTCTGACTTCACTCAGTATGACAATCTCTTAAATCCATCCATGCTGCTGCAAATAGCATTATTTCATTCATTTTAGTGGCTGAGTTATATTCCATTGTATATATGTACCACATCTGCTTTATCCATTTATTTGTTGATGGACATTTAGGTTACTTCCATGTTTTGCCTAGTGTAAATAGTGCTACTATGAACATAGGGGTGTGTGTATCTTTTCAAATTATAGTTTGGTCTCGATGAATGCCCAGGAGTGGCATTGCTAAATCATATGGCAACTCTATTTTTTAGTTTTTTAAGGAACCTGCATACTGTTTTCCATAGTAGCTGTACCAGTTTTCATTCCCACCAACAGTGTAGGAAGATTCCCTTTTCTCCATACCTTCTCCAGCATTTATTGTTTGTAGACTTTTTAATGATGACCATTCTGACTGGTGTGAGTAAACCTATTTCTTTATTGGACTCAAGATAGCTATTTTTTTTTTTTGAACTTTAAAGAAATGCTCTTTGCCAGGCCATTGGTTTTTCCAACTCGGCTTGCTCTTGGGTTGCTTGCCTCCACCTGTGTCCTCTGACTGAGTCTTCTTCCCACTCAGCACCCATGATGAGATCTTGAACCCGACTCTGGCTGCATGGCCCTTGCTGCCTACAATCCTGCTACGTCCTAAGGACTCTTTTCTGCTCCCATTCCCCCTGATGAACTTCTCGGGACTTCAGCCTCCAAAGCCTTAGAAAGGGAGCATGACTGCCCAGCTTACCTTTCTATGAGACTCCGGCTCTTGGACACTGGCCAGCCTCTGAATCTGTTTTCCTCAGGTCAAATGTCCATTCGTGGCTGAATTCTCTCTGGGGAGCAGACGAGTACTCTGTCCCCTCCACAGGCCCTGGGAGGGGCGGTCTCCCCAGGAGGGGTAAGGGCAGGGCCGCATCTCCAGAAGAGGCTGACCGACGGGGGTTCAGTTAGAGGAAAGATTCTATGTGCCAAGATCCAGAGCTGAGCCACTGATTCTCTGCAAAGACCAGCTCAGAAGAGGCTATTGGTATGGAGAATGGCTACTTATCAGTGATTTCTATCACTCTTCCCTTTAAACCACTTGAAGCGAAGCACTGTCCCATGTAAATAACTTAAAAGGACAGTTGGACTTGGCAGGAACGCGGTCAGCATTTTCCTAGGGGTCTGTCGGTTGGGGACAGTTTGCTGAGCAAAGTAAGGTTAAGCAGTGAGTGGCTGGTCTTTGCCCAGTATCTGAGTACTTCTCTGGCTTCAGTGGCAAAGGTTTATAACCTTTCTTCTCCCAGGCCTCTTTTTCTCTAACGACTTTGAAACCCACTGAGAATAAGTTTGTCTGCAAGATCCCTGGATCAGGGTGGTAGCACTTTATGGATCTAAAAATTCACACTTCTGAAATGAATGAATGAGTGGCAGGCTTCCCAAGTATGAGTTTGCAGCATAACAATCATGGTTACGGCTGGGAGTTACTAAAATTGGTTTATTTTCTCCTGTTTCTCATGGTGTCCAAAAAATGACCAGTTTAACCAAAACTTTCAGATTAGATTTTTATTATTTTAATCTGATATGTTTATGTACTTCTCTAATATGAGCATATGCATGTATGTATATAAATACTAGCAGGAAAAATGTGTACTATCTGGTGAGAAACACCATAATTAGGAACTTTTGTTCTAGTCTGCCTTTTTCCTGTTTTAAACATTTAAAAGGATAAATAAAAATGCAGTCATAGGCACACAAATGAGGTTTTGGGGAAAGAACTTTTCAACATATAAGGGAGAAGAAAGCTAGAAAAAAAAAAGACCTTTCTGTTTCTGTAAGTACCTTTATACTAAACACATTTTTGTTCTAAGGCATCCATTTCTTTAATTCTAGATTATGAAAGAAACACACACTTGAGTGTTATGGGAATATATGATGGACAACTTTCAGCTACTTCACATGCAACAAATAATGGGAACCTTGTCTACCCTTAAACCTTCAGTTTTGTCAAACAGGAACCTAGATCATGTCACAATGAGGATCACCATCCAAATATTTCTGAAAGATGATCAGACATTACGATATGGGACAGAGCTTCTAACCCTCTGCTGGAAACCTTCCTCCAAATGGTGACTGAGATGAAGTAGTATTTTTGATACTGTATAAAGAGAAGTTATTAGAATGACACTTGTTTCCTTTGAGACTTAAGTCACATACCTTTCCAGTGGCTGTCGAACCAGTAAAGGAAATTTTAGATACGAGAGGATCTGTACAAAGTGCTTCCCCTACTTCCTTGGCCTTCTTTTGAGAGCAAGGAATCACGTTGTACACACCTGGGGGAATTCCAGCCTGGTTTGCAAGCTATAAAGAGAAACAGCAAACATGTGGCAGCAAATGATCAAACTGGAAAAACAGAAAAGAGAAATAAATGTTTTAACCCAGAAAGTAATGGCAAAAAAAAAAAAAAAAAAAAACAACCCATAGGCTGACTTTGGGGACAGAATACATTTAGAACTGAAATAAGATTCTTACTAGTGCTAATGTGGTATTAAGGCTTCTCTGGTAGCTCAGATGGTAAAGAGTCTGCCTGCAATGGAGGAGACCCGGGTTTGATCCCTGGGTCAGGAAGATCTAGAGAAGGAAATGGCAATGCACTCCAGTGCATTTCTTGCTGAGAAAATCACATGGACAGAGGAACCTGGCGGGCAGCACTCCATGGGGTTGCAGAGAGTCAGACACGACTGAGCGACAATGTGGTATTAATATATTGCAAGTTTCTGCATGAGTTTTAAGCAGTATTTTATCATATGCATGTGTGTGTACACACATGTATGTATATTTCCCAGCTGTGCCACTAATAAGGCCTAGAAACAGTGACCAGCCAGTAGCAATGACCATTCCTGGTGCCCTAAATGTAGCCTTAAAATATCATTTCTTACCAGAGGAAATAAAGGCTTTCTGCAGAAATGGTTAATCCCAGGTCTGAGACAAGAAATATGTATGATAAGTCTAAAACATCTTGTCATACTAGATAGCAAAGAAGGTCTCAAAAACTGCTAGAGTTATGTTAGAAGATAAAAGAGCCAACTCCAAGAGGCTGCCATCGGCCAAAAGTGGGAGCAGTGGGAGCTTCATCAAGGATAATAACCACAGGAAAGTGAAACTCATCAAATACCAGCACATTAAAATCTATTGGCACATAATGCTCCTTAAAAAAACAAACTAATTGGGAACCTTTGGCAGATGACAGGAATAGATTCATTTATTTGAAAAACTGGGAAATAAAAAGAATCAAATATACTGCCTTTCCTCTGTGAATTCGCCGCCGGGTAACCACAGAGTTGATGGGAAGCTTTGATTTATAGAAGTGGTCTGGTGAATAAATGAATGAAAAAGGAAAGAATTCAAATATTACCATTTGGGCAACTCCTAATGAATTAACAGACAGAGCAGCATTGTACAGCAGTGAGTGCAGACGTGAAAACAGACACCCAGACCTTATTCCCCCTCTGACAAAAGGACGCAAGATGGGATCGAACCCGAGTCTGATGAGGTGTGCGGATACACCTGCCAGTTTGGAAAGCACAGGAGACAGAAGAACGTGGTCCCTGATGTGCCGTCTGCAAAGCCCGGTTGATGGGGAGCTCTACCGGTCAGATGTCCAGCTTCCTCAAAAGACAGATTATACTGGAAAGAAAAGGATGGAGGGGAATCTGCCCAATAGAAGGAACTCATCAGATATTCAAAATTTTAACAAGTGGAGGCCACTGCAGGAAGTCTGGATCAATCCTACTCTGCGTGACATGAGAAGCCATTAGAGGGTTTTAAACAGAAGAACAAGATCTGACTGAACGCAGATTGAGTTGGAGAAGGGAGTGGTTAATAAGAGGTGCCCTCATCGTGAGAAATGCCCAGCTTTTAGTCACATTGCTGCTGCTGCTAAGTCGCTTCAGTCATGTCCGACTCTGTGCGACCCCATAGACGACAGCCCACCAGGCTTCCCCGTCCCTGGGATTCTCCAGGCAAGAACACTGAAGTGGGTTGCCATTTCCTTCTCCAATGCATGAAAGTGAAAAGTGAAAGTGAAGTCGCTCAGTCGTGTCCGACTCTTCATGACCCCATGGACTGTAGCCCACCAGGCTCCTCCATCCATAGGATTTTCCAGGCAAGAGTACTGGAGTGGGTTGCCATTGCCTTCTCCAAGATATCATTGTTAGGGTAGCCTAAACAATAACCTACAGATGTCAGAAAATTCCCATTACTTTTTCTAAAAAGAGGAACATCTGACTTAAAATAATGACTAGTGAATTAAATCACAGCACCACCAAACAAGAGATGCAGGCAAAGGAAGAGGCTTCGACAATGCTTCTTTGTGTCCCAGATAGATAACGTCCTTTTTTGGACCCAGTGCAGCGGCTCACCTCAGCTAAGGCCAGGGCGGAGAAGGGCGTGTCCTCGGCAGGTTTCACCACCACAGTGCAGCCGGCTGCCAGGGCGGCCCCCACCTTCCGTGTGATCATGGCACTGGGGAAATTCCACTGGATCAGAAGAGAGGAGGCGAGTGAGAGGAAGGGCTGGTCCAAAGGCAGGCGGGTCGAGACACCAGCCTGCAAGTTCTGCCTGGCAGAGGTGTTCTTACACACGGGAGCTCAGAACACCTGGCACCTGCTGGCTCCAGGGACTGTGGAGACAAGGGCTCACAGAGACAAAAACACCTTCAGGGTTTAAAACACTATAAAATTATCTACACTGGGTGACAGCCAACTCTCCCTGTAAAGGGCTGGGTAGTAAATAGTTTAGGTTTTGTGGGACGTCCAGTTTCTGTCACAACTAGACAACATGTATACAGATGGGAGTGGCTCTGTCCCAGTGAAACTTTATTTACAAACAGGCCTGAGGGCTGTAGTTTGGTGACTCTCTGGGGAAAAATAGCAAAGGTGATTTTGAAGATGGTATATGATATATTACTTCCCTCTCTAGATATTCATAGATAGCTCTCTGTGGATATTTATAGTAATATTTTGTTTCAACAAAACCATGTATAGTGCTTATTCTGACCTAGGCACTGTTGTACGTGAGGTGAGGTCAAGTCGTTCAGTCGTGTCCGACTCTTTGCAACCCCATGGACTGTAGCCCACCAGGCTCCTCCGTCCATGGGATTCTCCAGGCAAGAATACTGGAGTGGGTTGCCATTTCCTTCTCCAGGGGATCTTCCCGACCCAGGGATCGAACCCAGGTCTCCCGCATTGGAGGCAGACGCTTTAACCTCTGAGCCACCAGGGAAGCCTACTGTTGTATGTACTTTTATACTATTATAATTAAACCCTCATCACAACCCAATGAGGTTGGTATTTTTCTTATTTGCAGGTTTGGAGACAGCAAGAGCAGTTAAGAAACCTCCTCAAGGTCACACAGCTAGTGGAGACTGAGTTCTGGGTCAAGCCTAGTCAGTCTAGACAGCGAGGGGAATGTTTCTGTGACTGTAGTGAGCAGGGAAAGACTAGCAGTCTTGAGACCAGCTGGCAGACACCGTAGAGAAGTTAATATGGTAACTAGCCGAAGATGGACCCAAGAGAAGCAACTCATGTAGAGAAAGCTGGTTGCCCCACAAGGATACTGCAGTCCTATCCAGGCAGATGCAGTATCTTATTTCTCAGCCTTTTAACTTTCAGAATGTGGCCCAGTGCCTGTTGGAGGGCACAAAAATACTTTGAAAGTGTCACATCTTAAGTCTTTTTTTAAAAATGATAAACACCAGAAGATCGTTGGCACCCCACTCCAGTGCTCTTGCTTGGAAAATACCATGGACGGAGGAGCCTGTTAGGCTGCAATCCATGGGGTCGCTAAGAGTCGGACACGACTGAGTGACTTCACTTTCATTTTTCACTTTCATGCACTGGAGAAGGAAATGGCAGCCCACTTCAGTGTTCTTGCCTGGAGAATCCCAGGGACTGGGGAGCCTGGTGGGCTGCCGTCTATGGGGTTGCACAGAGTCGGACACGACTGAAGTGACTTAGCATAGCATAGACAACGCCAAGAAGCCTTTAATGCCAAGACAGAGAAGCCCCCAGGGTCCTCCTGTGGGTCATCCCCTTCCTGCAGGCGTTAGGAAACACTGGCCACCACCACACCTCTCATTATCACAGAGGACCAGGAAACACGCCCCCGCCTCCAGGAGCAGCATCAGGAAGCCAGGAACAGGTGGCAGAGAGAACAGGATGAGCCCAGCTGCTCCAGCCCCATTCAGCCTCCCCCAGATCTCGCTGATCCTGCCACATACCGGGGTGATGACTGCGGCCACACCGACGGGCTGCTTGAGGACCAGAGCCCGCCTTTCTTTTGCTGGGGTGGAGATAATGTCTCCATAAACACGGCGGGCTTCCTCTGAAAACCACTCCAGGAAGTTGGCAGAATAGAGAATTTCTCCCTGTGCCTCCTTCAGTGGCTTTCCCTAAATTAAATCAGAAGAGGACACACTCATTACCTTCTTTTTTTTTTTTTTTTTTTTTTAACAAATGTAAAGATTTGCTATATTTCTACTGGGGTAAGGAGGAGGATAAATAAAACTGGTTTCCAATTTGCTCTCCACTGTATACATACATACCCACACACACACATACACACACCTAAAATACCCCAACAAAAAACAAAAAAAAACAAGAATTAAAACCCAAAAGACCCTCAAACTGCACCAACACTTCGTATTTTGTCCAAAAGAATAGATCCTGGGAGGAAGTGCAAAATGCAAAATTAATGACCAAAAAATGCTGAACAAACAGCATTATCAATATACAAAATACTTATATTACTGAACTAGTAACAGTTGATGTTCTCCGTGTCTGTAAAACTTTGGAACCACATAGCTGATTTGTTAAATCTAGTCCATGCCAGCTTCCAAAAATCAGAAAAGATCTTAGTTAGCTTCATTCTTTGATGCCTCATCAAAATTTTCTACGAGATCTGGAACATCATCCTCCTCCTCATCAATGTCTTCTGGTTTTGGGGTTTTGCTATCCAGCACTTGCCGAGGGAACTGTTCAGCTAACTTCCTAAGACTTGTTAAGCTGTCAGCACCAAGCTGACTTAATATTCCAGGAAGCATTTCTGTGATTGGTTTGGCTTCTGCGTGGCAGGTAATTGCAAAGGTGTTGGCAGAAAGGGAAGCTTGGACTTTAGGATTGTTGAAATGAATAACTGTCCCATCATCTTTAATCATGTTCACCTCTTCAATACCAGCTATATTATTCACAGCCAGTTTTTTTAGAGAACTCTGAAGTTTTTTGTCATCAGCTTGTAGCTGTTCTATGTACCACCTTCTTCTTTCTGCGAGCTGTACCCTTGCCCCCTATCCGGACCTGAGCCTGAAGTTTGGCTAACTTTTCTTGATTCATGCTGTTGGTAAATCTGAAGCAGGGAGGGTCCTCCAACACCAGCACACGGCAAGAGCAAGACGGCTGCCTCAGTCGAGCCACTCATTACCTTCTAATAACAAAAGCGCAATTCTGTGTTTCTCAATTCTTCAAAGCTGCAAGCAGAGTACAAAGTCTCCCATTACAAAACCCACTGGGCAGTGGAGAAATTTCTAGCCTCAGTGTGAGTCTTTGAAAGCAGAATCACAAATGGTGATGGAAGGAAGCCTGCCAGGTCACCTTGAGCCACAGTCGTCATTTGTCTCCTTAACAGGTTTACAATCAGGAGGAGGTGCCTAGAATGGCCTCTTCAAATTTTTTTTCCTTCTGATATTTCTAAATGTTGTGAACAGTGGAAAGTAATTTATCAGAGTGACCAAAAAGCTGGTACCTTTGCAAATGTACAAAAACAACATAAAAAATCAAAGCAGTCATGTGGGGGGAAAAAAAAACCTAGAATGGTGGAAAAGCAGTATTCACATAGTCCACTCAAAATCGATTTCTTGCATATTATTAAAGAGTAAGTTACAACATAGAAATTTTCATTTAGCAAATATGTGTGCCTGATTTAATCATAAAATTTGTGCCGAAAATAATAACTGATATCTGATCATGAAGTAAAGAATTCACATTTTCTTTCTTTTTTTTTTTAGAATTCACATTTCCTTTAGCTACCTAACAACAGTGAAGTTAGAGACTCCTCCAAGCTTTCTTCTAAGAACTCTTGGACAGTTTCTTCAAGTACTAAGTTAGGTCCCGAACTTACACTTTCAGCTGTAATTATCTTGGCAAGGTCATCCTTATTTTGTATCATTAAGTCATACCACTTGCGAAGTAAAGAACTCCTCTCCTGAAAAAGAAATACAAAATAGTAAAATGCCAAGTGTAAGAGAGACTATTAAATAGTCTTCAGTTTCCTAAAATATTTGCTGTGCAGTCTCATTCTTGGGGAAACATATATTGACCTGTTTTTAAAAATTGAGGTATAACTGACATGCAATATTGTATTTGTTCCAGGGGTACAGACCTTTCTTCAGTGAGTAATATCAAAAGATTGGGTGTGCTGAGTCATAAATTGTAAAATCGAAAAAAAGTTTTGTGGAACGACTGTTACTATTTACAGTAAATGCGAATAATGAATTTCACCACACAAAGGTATAGTTCCTTACTTTTTGCAGTAACATACACGGAACACAGCATTTACCATCTCAAACACTTTTCAGTACGCAGTTCAGTGGCATTAAGTACAACACTTCACATGGTCTTGCGGCCATCACCACCCTCCATCACCACCTTTTCATCTCGCAAAACTGAGAGTCTGGACCTGTCTCTCCATTCCTCCCAGCCTTGACAACCACCATTCTATTAATACTTTCTGTCTCTATGAATCTAACTACCCTAGGAACTTGATACAGGTAGAATCATACAGCCTCTGTCCTTTTGTGACTGGCTTATTTCAGTGTCCTCAAGTATAGTTCTTTATTTTTACATTTTTTTCCACTAAGGGTTTTACACCCTTCCCGCAGGCCTTGCCACCTCTCCTGCAACACAGCACAAAGGATGCAGACACCACCTGCAGCTGCAGGAGGGCGCTGGTGGCACCAGCAGTGCGCAGGCACCCGGAGCTGGGTCACAATCCACTCCCTTCTGATCCTTTCTCTCCACCTCAGTTCCTGCTCTGCTTCTTGGAGCCCCACTTGGAGCCCGGGGAACGCTCCTCAGGCGGCCCCCTCGGTCATCACTCCCCGCCCTGCAGGTAGTTCTTGGGAGAGAGATCATCATCTACACAGGGTCTGGCCTTCCTCTTCCTCGTCTGCTTCCTGAGCTCAGCCATGTGCTCTGGCCACAGGGGGCCCACGGTCCCGTGCCCTTTCTCTCTCCTCTTGTACTCCAGGATCTGCTTGTTGAGTGCCTAGTGGTCAATCCCACTCAGATTCGAGTGTGCCGCAGGGCCCTGGGTATCACTTGGCAAAGCAGTGTCCAGGGCCTCGAGGTCGCTGAAATCACTTTGTGTGCAAAGTCTTGTCATCCCGGGGTCCAAAATCAGCAATTGCCAGTAGCCGATCAATCTCCACCATAGCTACGTATTTTTTGTCCTGAACACACACTCTGGGCGGCACGTTCCTCGGGGTCTGCTGGGACATCAGAAGATGCCCCATGTGCGCAGCGCTCCTCTGCAGGACGGCCTCCGGTGTGCGTTCTGGGCCTCAGAGAGGGTCGCCCTCCAGAAGATGCGGCAGGCAGAGAAGCCTGAAGCCAGAGAGACCTTGCTGAGCTCCGCGTTCAGGTTGCACAGCTCCTGGCTCACTTCCGGGGTGCATAGCAAGCCTGTGAGTGCTTTGTAGAGGAGAATGTTCAGCGCCTTCAGGCACCCTGGTCTTCCTTCGGGTTCTCCTGGTGGTGCTCTTCATCAAGAACTCCAACTGGGATGGCTTGTGGGTCAAGTGAGAGCCCAAGGAAGGACCTTCATACCAAAACTTTCTCCATACGTAATACAATGTAAATGCTACAAAAACAATTGCCAGTGAGGCAAATTCAAGTTTTGTGTTTTTAGAACTTCATGGAATTTTTGCAGAACATTTTCAGTCCAAGGTTGGTTGAATCCGAGGATTTGGAACCTCGGACCCACGGTGGAATGTAAACATCACTTTGCTTTAAAAGTTCACTTTGCTTTTAGCAGAATTAAAACCATCACAACTGTATACAAGTACAGAAAAAAGGCTGGGTGGAAAAACCGCAAACGATAACGGTGACGGGTGGGCTTTCACAAG
This sequence comes from Bos grunniens, assembly GCF_055505025.1. Lineage (NCBI taxonomy): Eukaryota > Metazoa > Chordata > Mammalia > Artiodactyla > Bovidae > Bos > Bos grunniens. The sequence continues at coordinate 34,776,295 of NC_141187.1, forward strand.
CGGAGACTGCGCTTACAGACTTGGCTGCGGGCTTGGGCGCCCGGCTAACGCCCAGGTGGAGCCCCCACCCTTTGCAGGACCCCCCACTCGGGAACATTACTTGGTTTTCGAAGCAAATTTCTTGAGCAGGTTCTTGCCACAGGACACAGGCGAGCTGTGTAGACCTCGGGCACTGCTCAGGAGCCCTGAATGGAGCCCCCCACAGACCCCTGAGAGCTCCCACACCTTTGCTCAGTGACCGCTGACAAATGGCCAGGTCTTTATTTTAATGACTCCCTGGCAAGTTGTCCCATAGACTGGGGTGGAGGGTGTGGGGTCTGTGACGCTTAGGAAAGGGTTTTGCACACTTCAGAAGAGAGGCCAGGCACAACCCTGTGGATGTACTTAATGCCAGCGAACTGTACACTTGCAAAGAGCTAAAATGGTAAATTTTACATTATGTGCATTTTACCACAATTTTAAAAAATTTTCAAAAATAAAAGGATGGACGAATAAACTAGATTAAGTATATTGTAGAAGAAATGATTTCTTAAATATTTTTTTAAAAAAAGAGTTCATTTATATTCAAAAGAGAGAGCCCAGAGAACCCAGGTCAAGCAGACCACAGAGGTGCCCTGAAGGAAGGTGTCCCCAGAGCTCTGGTCTCCTGCATCTAACAGGTGTACATGAAGCAAAGGAGACTCTGTGGTTTATTCCTACCTGCCTGAGAGGCTGCCAATAGCAACGAGCAAACCTGGTTTGTCATTCTGTCATTCTAATCCATTTAGTAGGTGTAAGATTTAAATTATTTTCTCATACCTCTCATGAGCCGAGAGTCTGAGACTGTGGAAACACTGCCAACTGTCTCTCTGGGTTCTTTCCCCTCCCTATTTTGGATAAGCTAACATGCTTTGTTATCTTAGCTCTCAAGGGTGTTGTTGAATCTTCTGAATCTCAAACCCCCAGAGAAGAGGTATCGACAGCTCTTAATATTACTACAGTCATTTCACCCTCTCTGTAGAGTGGTGGTGGTGGTGTAGTTGCTAAGTCTAGTTGGACCCTGGTGACCCCATGGACTGTAGCCTCTGTGGAATTCTCCAGGCCGCAATACTGGAGTGGGTTGCCATGCCCTTCTCCAGGGGATCTTCCCAATCCAGAGGTCAAACCCAGGTCTCCTGCATAGCAGGCGGATTCTTTACCATCTGAGCCACCAAGGAAGCCAGCCACTGAAAGGACGAGAAGCTCCAAGAACTGTGCTCAGCTGTGGAGGGCACAAGAGTGGCCCTTGAGAGCATTCCCCTCCTAATCCCTAGAACCTGTGACTACATGTATTACTTCACAAGGCAAAAGGGATTCTGCCCACGTGATTAAGGTCAGGTGAGAGCGGAGCCTGAGTTTTCTAGGTGGGCTCCATATAATCACTAGGAGGGCTACCAAAGGGAGGGGGAGGGTCGGAGGCGGGGCAGGTGGGGTGATTCCAGAAGCAGAGGTTGGTGTGGTGCAGAGCCACAGACCACCAACTCAGGGAGGCCTCTGGAGGGGGTGGTGGTGGTTTAGTCGCTAAGTCATGTCCGGGTTCGCCAGGGGATCTTCCCGACCCAGGGATCAAACCTGGGTCTCCCACATTGCAGCCAGATTCTTTACCAACTGAGCTATAAGGGAAGCCCCAGGGAGGGCTCTGCTGCTGCTGCTGGAAAAGCCCAGGAAACCCCAGAGCTTCTCCAGGAAATGTAGCCCTGCAAACCCCTCTTGGACTTCGGACCTCCAGGGCGTATTTACGTTGTTGCGTCCTGTTAAATCCCTCAGGCTGGGGATGATTCGTCCCAGCGGCCAGAGGAAGCGAATGCGCCAGGTGAGAAGGCGGTCAGCAAGCGTCAGCTCCCTTCTCTTAGCCCCTCCAGGGGTGCACAAGGTGGGGAAGGAGGTGGGGGCCACGCCACGGGCTCAGAGAAGCGAGAGTGACGGCAGGCTGTGCGGGCCGACGGGCTCCCTGGCAGAAGTAATATAGGAGCCACCACCCGTGAGGAACCCGGGACGTGAACGGGCCTAGAGAGGAGAGTGGAAAATAGCCGGAGGTGGGGGGACAAGAGAGCTGCCTTACAAGCTGTGCTTGCACCCCGCCATCCAGACGGCAGAGGTGGGAAGCTGACCCCACTACTTCCTTAGTAAGTCGCTCCGAGGTCTTCTCGGGAAGGGTTCCCTGAAAGGCCCCAGAGAACCGTCTGACTGAACCTGGAATTGCTCCTGAGCCCCTGAAACACCCCAGCGGGGCAGGCTGAGGCTGCAGGCCCCGGTGGGGGTCGGGGGGAGCTCCCAAAGGACTTCAGAGGGCCCAGGGCTCACCTCGATGCACACGCTTTGCACACGCTTCCTGCAAGCTCGTGTCTCCCACAGCTGTTAGCACTCCTGTGCGTTATCTCTCCAGTTCCGCTCCTCTCAACGTCCCCCTTACACCCTCACTTCGCATCTAACAGACATCTCAGACTCAGTGGGGCCAAAACTGAGCTCCAGTTTCTTGCCCCATGCTCCTCTCACCCCTTCCCCATCCCAGTGTATGGTTTTTCCTTCTCCCTCCAGTGGCTCTGGCCGAAAGCCCTGGAGTCATCCTTCAGTCCTGTCTTTCACCTTCCTCCCCCTCCCTCAGTCTTGTCTTTCATCTCTCTCTCTCTCTCCTGTAACAGTCTGTTGGGGAAACCAGCTGTCTTCCACCTTCAAAACATATCCTTTATCAGAACACTCCTCACCGCCCCCACCACTAACTCTAGTGCCGGCCACCAGCATCTCCCATGTAAATCACCACCTCCTAGCGGTCCCTGGACTTCCACCATTGCCCCCACTACAATCTATTCTCAGCACTGTAGCCAGAGCATCCTTTCCGCAGGCAAGTTAGATCTCTCTGAAAACCCTGAAATGAAGCCCCGCCTCACTTAGAGTAAGACCCCACTTAGTCCTTAGAATGGCTACACACCCCACTCCATCCAGCCCTCTCCTCCTAATTCTGCGTCAGTCTCCTCAGCACAAGGGCTCTTGCTGATCTACACGTGTGTCAGGCACTCTCCTGACTCGGTATTTGCTCCAGCTGAATTCTCTCACCCCCTTTGGTCTTTGCTTCTCATGTCCTCAATGAGACCTACCCTGAGGTTACAGCCTGAATTCAGTTCCCCCCAAATTCACATAACTCCCCAGTACCTCTGAATGTGACTGCATTTGGATATAGGTTCTGGAAAGAGGTCATTAAGATTAAATGAGGTCATAAGAGTGGATCCTAACCCAGTATAACTAGTGTATTCTCAAGAAGAGATTTGGACACTGACAAGTTCAGAGGGAGGAGCATGTGACAATGGGGAAGATGGCCACCCACAAGCCCGGGTGAGAGGGGCCTCAGGACAAACCAGCCCTGCCCTCATGTCTTGAGAGCAGGCTTGTAGCTTCCAGAACCCTGAGACAAGAAATTCCTATTTAAGTCACTGAGTCTGTGATACTCTGTTATGGCAGCCCTAGCAAATTAATACAGTTGCCCACACTATTTACTTTACATTTTGCCCCTTTTCTCTGGCCTCTGATTCTGTTAGCCTTCTCTACTTTTTCTCATAGCATTCATTACTTCTAACATACTTATTTGTTTGTTGTTCAGTCACTAAGTCGTGTCTGACTCTTTGTGACCCCATGGACTGCAGCACGCCAGACTTCCCTGTCCTTCACCATCTCCCAGAGTTTGATCAAACTTATGTCCACTGAGTTGGTGATACCATCCAACCATCTCATTCTCTGTTGTCCCCTTCTCCTCCTGCCTTCAATCTTTCCCAGCATCAAGGTCTTTTCCAATGAGTCAATTCTTTGCATCAGGTGGCCAAAGTATTGGAGCTTCAGCATCAGTCCTTCCAAAGAATATTCAGCATTGATTTCCTTTAGGATTGACTGGTTTGATCTCCTTGCTGTCCACAGGACTCAAGAGTCTTCTCCAGCACCACAATTCGAAAGCAACAGTTGCTCGGCACTCAGCCTTCTTTACGCTCCAGCTCTGGTACCTGCACATGACTACTGGAAAAACCACAGCTTTGACTACAGGGACCTTTGTTGGCAAAGTGACATCTCTGCTTTTTTATACTGTTTAGGTTTGTCATAGCTTTTCTTCCAAGGAGCAAGCACATCTTGTGTGCACCAGGACCCAGGGGAAAGGAGCAGTGACTTGTTTAGCTATGCTATTTGTCACAGCTTAAATCTCCTCCCTCCCCTCACCTCCAAGTGAACTCCATGAGGGCAGGAATGTTTCTTTTGTGGAACTGCTGTATCCCAGAACCTCCCACAGTGCGGAGCATAACAGGTGCTCAGAAAATGTCTGATGGATGAATCAGTGTTAGATTCCCTTGGTACTTGGACCTCATTGCTGGATTGTCTTCTTCAGACGAAGAATGCTGAAGGGCAGGGTAGAAAATGACCTCTGGGCTGACTACCTGTCATAAACTAAATGAAGGAGAAAGGAAATCTCCCTGCCTCAACATCCCCCACAGTCTCTCCCCCTCTGACACCCCCCACCCCCAATTCTCTACTTCTGCCTATGTCAGTTAATGGATGTATCTCCCTATTCAGGCCCCAAACCTGGAGGGTGGTTCTGGGCTTGTCTCTTCCCTTGCCCAAAGCCCCCGATTTTTTCCCCCAGTTCTCTTCACTCCCCAGTTCATGACTTGGCCCGAGCACTCACTACCAGCCTCCGTGTAAACCACCCTGTTAGCCTCCTGCGTGGTCTTCCTGCAGCCAGACAGGTACTTCAGATGCTCTGAAATCATACGTGCTCTCACCTTTCCCGAAACCAACCACCCTCCCCCAGCGGTCTGTTCGCTTATAATTGCAGGTTCGTGTTCTGCTCCCCTGACAGTGAAAGTGAAGTAGCTCAGTCGTGTCCGACTCTTTGCAACCCCCGTGGACTGCTGCCTACCAGGCTCCTCCGTCCATGGGATTCTCCCGGCAAGGATACTGGAGTGGGTTGCCATTTCCTTCTCCAGGGGATCTTCCCGACCCAGGGATCGAACCTGTGGCTCCCGCATTGCAGGCAGACGCTTTAACGTCTGAGCCACCAGGGAAACCTTTCCTCCTCTACCCGACCTTTTATGAGGCTCGAGAGCCGGGCCATGCTCCCTAACGCCCGCACCAAACTTCTTTGTTGTCTTTCCACAAGGTGTATCCTGGAGCACTGGGGAGGGGAGAGGTGACACAGCTGGTTTCACTAGGGTACAAAGCCCCTATCGCCCCTGGATCCTGCGCGCACTCACCTTGGCCGAGACCCCCCTCCAGCTGCAGAAAGCCTCGTAGGCAGCGCGCACGGCGGCGCGGGCCTCGGGCACCCCGCAGTCGGCCACCAAGCCCAGCTCGGCGCCGCTGGCCGGGTCGTGCACCGGGAAGGTGGCGGCTGCCGAGACCCAGAGGCCGCCCACGAAGCCGTCGGTGTGCAGCAGGGCCGAGGAGAGGCCCGCCGGGCCTCGGGCGTAGCCGCGAATCGGGGCCACCGGGCAGTCGGCACGGGGGCGGCAGATCCGGCTGGGAGGTGCCCGCCGGAGGTGCGGAGCCGCGCAGCTCCGCAGGCGCAGGCAGGTCGCCATGGCCCTGGCGGTGGCGGCAGGAAGCTGGCGAGCGAGCGTGCGCACCCAGGACCCAGGCTGCGGCGGGGGCGCGCCGGGCGGCGGGGACGCGGAGCAGCGCCTTTAGCGCCGCACAGCCGCGAACTTTAGACCTTGTTTGACCGAGGGCGCCAGCAGGCTTGGCTTCCTGCGCGACCGGGGAAGGATCGCGGATGCGAATGGGAAAGCTCGCTGGTAGCGGCGCCTGCGGACCCGCGTCAGCTTTGTAACTATTCCTTAGCCCCTCCGCCGCTCCCTCTCACCACCAATCCCGCAACCAGCTTTCCCCGCCGCTGGAATTAGTGCTTGGTCCATGGATGTGCCGATGTCAGCCCCAGTTTCTTAGGACGTGAGCAGCATGCTTCACTGTCGTAGCTCCTGTGCATTTAGAATCTGGGGCAAGTGTTCTCGGAGGGGGTGCAGTGTGGCCCAGCGTTCTGCTGCCTGGATGCTTGTCTATTTCTGCGTTAACTGGGAGCAGGGATGCCCTTGATATAAGCGCCTTTGGAGAGGAACAGACTTGGATCAAACTCAGAATCTCTTGTTGACAAGCCGTGTGACCTTCCACAAGTCCTTTACCCTGGGTCCGCTGCTTTGCGGGATGGAATGATAACCTGCCCCATAGGTTTGTTGTGGGAGAAGGTATAAGGCTCGGTACAGTTGCTACCTTAAATTCAGCTCAGTGTTAAAATCCATGCTAGCTGACCTGGGTCAAACAACTAGTGAGATTAAAATGTCCACTAAAAAGATGCACAATTTGAGAGTTTCTAGTTTTATTTGGGGCAAAATGAGGACTGCAGCCCGGGAGGCAGCACCTCAGCTCTAAGAGACTGCTCCAAAGAGGCAGAGGAGGGAGGTCAGTATATAAGATTTTGGTGAAGGAGGGAGTTCAATACAATTAAGTGCTCATTTTACAAAAGGTTTTCTGCTAGTCGGGCTTCCCTTGTGGCTCAGCTGGTAAAGAATCCTCCTGCAGTGCAAGAGACCTGGGTTCGATCTCTGGGTTGGGAAGATCCCCTGGAGAAGGGAAAGGCTACCCACTTCAGTATTTTGGCCTAGAGAGTCCAGGGGGTCGCAAAGAGCCGGACACAACTGAGCGACTTTGACTTTCACTTTACTGCTGGTCAGGAGGCTCTGATGTCACCATGAAGAGATTTAATGCTTTTAGCGCCTTTCTAGATATGAGGAGATGCAAGTATTAGAATCATGAAATCAGTTCCTGAAAATGTCCAACTGTCTAAAGACCTGTCCCACCAGATTCCCTGGAGCACAGAGTGCCTCCCTCCACCCTGAATTCCCTCAGGGAGTGTTGAAGTTCAACAGCTGTAGCACCAGGGGGTTCAATCTCTGAAGAGGCACATGGCAAATGCTTTTGTTCGGTGGCTAACAATGCTCTTGGCAAGTGCCAATTTGTAGCTGACAAAAGTTAGGCTACCAGGGAGTCAACAGGACCCTTTTGTCAAAATCAAGCAACCAAGGTATGATCACAATTAGACTTTGCCTAAAACTCTGGAAGTAGCAAGGAAGCCTCAACTTTGATGAGGATATAAATAGCAGGCCTATACTCAGAGTCTGTGGGTTCAAATGAAACCTAACTCTCTGAGTTGATTTAGGATCACTAGTCCCAAAAAACTCCCTATATTTCTACTAAGAGGAGAGGCTCTTGCTGGCTTTGGTAGATAGAGCCTGTGGTGTTTCACAGAAAGTTTTCCCTTCTCAGGTTCAAAGGATTTGTTAACAAGCCACTCGTTATATACAAACAAATAATACCAATATTTATTAGAGAATTATCCAGCTTACTTTCAATATACTAACATTAAAAAAAAAATAGAAACAGCAGAGGATACATCATCAAATTGGGTTTTGACCAACATCCAGACTTAGCACTGGGAAGTCCCATGACGCAGCTCATCTGGAGTCCCAACTGGGAAAATGTCCCAGGAAGTGAGTCTGCTCTGTGGGTGAAAAATTACAGTTCAGTAGTCGTTCAGTTGCTCACTCATATCTGGCTCTTTGCAACCGCATGGACTGCAAACTGCCAGTCTTCCCTGTTCTTCACCATCTCCTAGAGCTTGCTCAAACTCATGTCCATCAAGTCAGTGATGCTATCCAAGCATCTCATCCTCTGTGGTCCCCTTCTCCTTCTGCCTTCAATCTTTCCCAGCATCAGGGTCTTTTCCAATGAACTGACTGTTTGTATCAGGTGGCCAAGATATTGGAGCTTTAGCATCAGTCTTTCCAATGAATATTCAAGGCTGATTTTCTTTAGGATTGACTGGTTTGATCTCCTTGCTGTCCATGGGACTCTCAAGAATATTCTCCAACACCACAGTTTCAAGGCATCAATTCTTCAGTGCTCAGCCTTCTTTATGGTCCAACTCTCAGATCCATACGTGACTACTGGAAAAAACATCTTTGACTATTCAGACCTTTGTTGGCATTGTCTCTGCTTTTTAATATGCTGTCTAGGTTTGTCATAGCTTTTCTTCCAAGGAGCAAGTGTCTTAATTTCATTAAATTTCTTTTTAATTTCACAGTTCAAGGCTCCTGCTTATAATCCCAGAACATAAACTGATATCATCATCAATCTGTGAGCAAATTGCAGCTCTGATTTCATGTTAAGGCTGTTTGTTTTGTCCTGTAAAACTTGGAATTTTGTTAAGCCTGGGGCTTGGTTGGCCTAATCCCCTCCAGGGAAGGTAGGTCCCCTATCTTATGTATGGGGCTTATCTATGAAATCTTGCACTCAGAGTCAAGGTAGTGTCCAGGTAGGTTAGAAGCAAGGTCAGAAGCCTTCCCTGCTTTGTCTCTGAAATCTAAAGACTATTTAGTTTCCCTAACAGTGGGCAAATCACTGCAGATGGTGACTGCAGCCATGAAATTAAAAGACGCTTACTCCTTGGAAGGAAAGTTATGACCAACCTAGATAGCATATTCAAAAGCAGAGACATTACTTTGCCAACAAAGGTCCGTCTAGTCAAGGCTATGGTTTTTCCTGTGGTCATGTATGGATGTGAGAGTTGGATTGTGAAGAAGGCTGAGCGCCGAAGAATTGATGCTTTTGAACTGTGCTGTTGGAGAAGACTCTTGAGAGTCCCTTGGACTGCAAGGAGATCCAACCAGTCCATTCTGAAGGAGATCAGCCCTGGGATTTCTTTGGAAGGAATGATGCTGAAGCTGAAACTCCAGTACTTTGGCCACCTCATGCGAAGAGTTGACTCATTGGAAAAGACTCTGATGCTGGGAGGGATTGGGGGCAGGAGGAGAAGGGGATGACAGAGGATGAGATGGCTGGATGGCATCACCGACTCGATGGACGTGAGTTTGAGTGAATTCCGGGAATTGGTGATGGACAGGGAGGCCTGGCGTGCTGTGATTCATGGGGTCACAAAGAGTCGGACACGACTGAGCGACTGAACTGAACAGTGGGCTCTTCAACTTTTTCTAGATTTTTTTTTGTGAAAGGCCGAGGTTGTACTTTATATTTTGACTTTGGTTTTTGCTGAGTTACTGTCATTCATTCTTGAGTCGGTCACATTTGTAGCAGAAATGGCAATAGCATTGGGTTCCCTGGTGGCTCAGATGGTTAAAAAAATCCGCCTATAATGAGGAAGACCTTGGTTCAATCCCTGGGCCGGGAAGATCCCCTGGAGAAGGGAACACCTACCCACTCCAGTATTCTGGCCTGGAGAATTTCATGGACAGAGAAGTCTGGCGGGCTACAGTCCATGGGGTTTCAAAGAGCTGGGCACAACTGAGCTACTTGCACTTTCAAACAGAGTTTAATCTTTCTTGTATTCTATTGAAGGAATTGTGGGTGAGAGGCAGTGCTGAGTTTGAGTAGGCTCCAGGAGTTGGTGATGGGGAGTTGGGACAGGGAAGCCTGGCATGCTGCAGTCCATGGAATTGCAAAGAGTCGAACATGATTGAGCAGATGAACTGAACTGGCCTGGGGAACTGGTGTGTTTCCATCTTCTGCCTGCAGAGGAAGCTCTACGGATGGTTGATTTCTAAGGTTTGGGGAAATCTGTTTTGTTGAGCAAACTAAGGCCCAGAATAATGACGTCGGCTTTGTTGCTTCTCTTGATCTGAAATAACTCTTATTTTTCCAAGGTTCTATTTCAAACGGTGTCCACTCTGCATAGGGCCCATAGTATTTTTATGGGAACACAAAAATGTTTCCCTTCTTATAAAGTCAGAATTAAAAAATAAGATTTTAAGTATTAAGATATTAACCTTGATACCAATGCAGATGTAAAAGGTAATTTTTTTAAAAAAGAAAAACGTTTATTCTTATGAAAGAGGAGGCCCCCACCAAGGCAAAAGTGCCTAGGGCCTAGGAAATTCACCATCTCCCTTGCCTGACTCCCCCACTATTCTGTGCTCTTTTCAAACTCCCATTCAGAGCAGGAATGATTCCCTCCTGACTCCCATCTTGCTTCTAGGCTGCTCTGACACCTCCCAGAGCTGGCCAGGTGTGTTCACCAGCGCTTGAAAGGATAAGGCCACCTAGTGACGGACTTTTCTTCCCTTCCCCTTGGCTTTCCCCTGTCCTGAGCACCTCCACCTCCTAGCTTTTACCTTTCTCCATCCTCTCTTCCTTTCACTCTAAGGACACTATGATGACAGCAGCATATTAGAATGTGTAGATGTGAGCTGAAAGTGTCTGCTTTATCTCAAACGTTTCTGGACCTTAAAATTGTATTTCATTTATCTACACAAGGAGATCCGGCTTCACTTTAAACGCTCTACCCAGTGCTGGATTTATACACAAATCTATATTGTTATTAAAAATGTATTGCTGTATATGTTGACTGTAAAATTATTTTTCTTATTTTTGAATTCAATAAGAAATATAGTTACACAGTAGAAGTCTTTTGGGGGAGAGAGGGGCTTGTGGGATCTTAGTTTCTGACCAGGGATCGAGCTGGGCCCCGACAGTGAAAGCGCTGGGTCCCAGCCACTGGATCACCAGGGAATTCCCTCAATAGAAGTCTTAGGTATATCTTTTAGAAAGGCAAAATTCAAATTCTTTTGAACGACGATGTTGTTGTTTAGTTGCTAACTCATTTCCGACTCTTTGCCATGCCACGGACTGTAGCCCGCCAGGCTCCTCTGCTCATGGGATTTACCAGGCAAAATATACTGGAGTGGCTTGCCATGTCCCTGTCTAGGGGATCTTCCTGACTGAGGGATAGAACCAGCATCTCCTGCATTGGCAGATGGATTCTTTACCACTGAGCCCCTGGGGAAGCCAACGTGTATTGAACACTTAAACTGTGTACCAGTCTCTATTCTAAGCATGTTACTGTATTTAATCATCTGATCTTCATGACGACCCTATGTGGTGGGCAGTATTATTATTCCCATTTTTTATGGATAATTTTATAAGTAAGGAAACTGAGACAAATAAACTTCTAGTAACTTTGTCCAATGTCACCCCAATAGAAGGCAGTAGAACAAGGACCCAAATGAAACCCAAGGCCTTGTGCTCAAGCTTATACTTCCTGCCCCCATTCCTTAATGGACCTGCTTGTTTACTTCTCAACTTGCATCTCTATTTATAGAAAAGCTCTGAATGGTAGACTCATGGTCTCTATTTTATGACGAAGCCACCTGTATTAGGAAAGAGGGCAGGGGGGTGGAAAGAAAAATAATTCCATACACATTTGTCAGATAGTTTTCTTAATATTGCAAACTGTATTTTAACTTTCCTTTAAAAGTCGTATCTTTGTTTTCATGGTTACAAAGGTAATACAAACTTCACAAAAGCTCAAGCAGTATTGTCCTGTAAAGGCCGTATCTCATAACTTATCACACTAGACTGCCTAAGCAAGTAATTACCTCTCGTTCTGTTGCATACATAAAATTAAGTCATTCTGAACCGTAAACACGAAAATTATATGTAATGAGAAACTCGGGATCAGTATTGCTTAGTTACGGATCCCTGAACCTGTTTCTTTCTCTGGAGCTTTGTGGATGGATTTGTCTTATTAAATCTGATTAGATATCGTTTTCAGGCAGTGCTTCATCTTCCCTGTTGACCCTTTGCAGACCTCTTACTTTGTCAGTCACTGAATACTCCTGAGTCTTCTGGGCTTGTGAAGTGAAGTTGCTCAGTCATGTCCAACTCTTTTTGACCCCATGGATTGTAGCCCACCAGACTCTTCTGTCTGTGGGATTTTCCAGGCAAGAATCCTGGAGTGGGTTGCCATTTCCTTCTCCAGGGGATCTTCCTGAGCCAGGGATCGAACCTGGGTCTCCCGCACGGCAGGCAGACTCTTTACTGTCTGAGCCACCAGGGAAAGTTCTTCTGGGCTTACCAGAGCCCTAAATTGTAATCACCAGCCTCTCACATGCAGGCTTCAGAAAACTCAGAGTGAGAAGGGAGCAAATTCCATGGCCTCTGGTGGCCAGAAGGGTCCGGTAGTCTGCACATATCGTGTGGCTGGTGGGGACGGGGGAACGTGGGGAGGGTACCTCTGGCTGGGGACAGAGACCTGCCAGCTGGATGGAGTCCAGCTGATGGTCCTCACACATGGGGGCATCAGTTCATGAAGCCAGTTCTTTGTTTGTTTGTTTTTTAAAAACAGCTAGAAGTCAGGTTTTTTGTTTGTGTTTTAGGTTGTGCTGCACAGCTTTTGGGATCTTATTTCCCACACCAGGAATTGAACCTGGGGCTCTCAGCTAGTGAAAGCACAGAGTCGTAGCCAGTGGACCAGCAGCAAATTCCCAGAAATCTAGATTTATATGCAGATTTTTCCTGTTTTTAAAAAAAAAAAAATGTAAGTTTATAAAACAATCCATTTGCCAAACAAAACACTCAGTTTCTGGCCTCTGACCTACAGTCAGGAGCAGCAGGGCCTCATGCCATCGGGGTTGGGGAAGAGCTGTTAGCATTGTTTTCCTTGGGGATTTGCAGGAGCAAAGGAAACTTGGCAGACACCCGAGGGTCTCAGACCATCCCGTCTTCTCTTCTTCTCTTCCATTTGGCTAACCTGAATGAACACTGTGTCCTCCCCCTCTTTCAAAATCAACTTTCCTGCTTCTAATGTTATGCGTCATTCGAGCTTTAAGATCACCATCACTTCTACAAAGAGTTATACCTAAGTTCTCCCATTGATTAAGTGCAATAGATTGCATACTTGTAACGTCAGGTGTATTCTGAACCTCTCATTTTCTGAATCCTTCTTTCTTGGTCCAAAATCTGTCGCTCTCCACTCACACTCCCCTCTCCCCCACTGAAAGTGTTATCAGCATCTTTGCTTGCAGGAATCTGACCAGGCAGCAGGTTCTGGATAAGTGCTATAAGAACAGCCGGGGAGAAAGAGACCAGGAGAAGTTGCTGTTGTGTAATCCCATGCAAGTGTCATTATCTGTTGCCAAATACTGAAAGAGAAGCTGGTTCCAACTGATCATCATAAAACCTTTCCCAGCACTTGTGGCTGCAGAGGCCGAGGAAGCAGGGCAACCAGATATATGTGCGGAAAAAATGCAAGAGAAATCGACTCTTGTGAGGTGAGGTGGTCCAATATATGGATTATCAATACAATCAATAACTTTTAAAGATAAAGGTTATCAATATCTTTTTTTTTTTTAAAGAAAGCAAAGAATATTTGGAGACCACTTTGCATCTCCGTCCAAATGTCATATTAAAAAGAAATCCAGGAGAAACCAGGGTCCGGTGATGGGAATGCTCATACCAGGAGGCATTGAGATTTCAGTTTATCCCTTTTTTTTTTTTCTCCTTTCCTCTCCCAGGTGGAGTTTGTTTGCTGTCCTGGTGAAGTTAAACAGTAGTTAAACAGTTGACTTCACTGGGAAATGATATTATTTTGAAATGAGGCAGGGTTTCCCGTGTCAGTGACCTGGTTAGAGGGAGAGCAGCTGGTCTGGGCCAGGCTTCCAGACTCCGTGCTGCCGCAGCTCTGAGCATTGCTCGTCACCATAGGAGCGGGGAGTAATGAGAGCATGTCTGCTTTCAGATTCTGGTCAGGACTGCTGATGCTACTGGGCTTCCTCTGCCCTAGAAGTTCACCATGTGGCATTTCGACACACATAGAAATAGGTAAGTGGCAGCCTCTTGTCGTGGTATGAAGGACAGTGTATCTGTCAGAAACGTTAAGGAGGGGATTTAAAATCTATCCCACTTGTTGACAACAAGTTCCCCTGCTGCCCTGAGCCATGCGGCAGCGAAGGGGAGAAAGCCCAGGCTGGAGTCGTCCAGGGCTGGGGACTGACTATCGGAGTGAAGTCCATGGAGAAGCAGGAAGGTGCTTTGATCACTGTGTCTCGGGCTGTTTCTCTGCATGGGGAAATAGGAACTGGATAAACTTGGCGGGGGGGCGTCCCATGAAGCAGAAGAACTGATAGAATAGGAGAAGAGAAAAATGGGGGTAGTGTGGTAGGAGTAGAGGAATCTATTTTTGTTTTTACATTTTCAAGTATACGTGAAGGACCACATGTAGCCACAGGACTGGGTCCCCTGAGTCAAACGGCTTTAAAGATGGTTGGCTTCAGGGAGAGCAAGGAAGCGGGGGAATTTGAATGGTCCCTGATATTAGAGATACCCAGAATGATGGCAGGATTTGGGGAGCCTGGGGATATAATAAGCTGATGCCTGTGAGCTCGGGGCAAAGGCTGAGTGATCTGGATAAAGGTAGATGGTAGCACAAAAGGTTGGTTCTTGGATGAAATGTATTCGTAATGTTTTTTTACTCTTTGGATAAAAACGGTAACAATGTTTTAGTTATGCTGCCTCTAGAAGGTTCAAAGCAGAACAAGATTATGAATGAAAAATGAAAATTTGGAAAGGGGGCAGGGAGGCTTAAGAGGGAGGGGATATATGCATATTTATGACTGACTCATGTTGTTGTACAGCAGAAACTAACACAGCATTGTAAAGCAACTATTCCCCAATTTAAAGAACATATGAAAATTTATCAGTGCAAAACAGAATATTGAGCTCTGCTGGGCAGGAACTATATGATCACAGAATTATGATTTGAAGGAATACTAGAGGTCACTGAGTATAGTTCCTTTATTTTACAACAGAGGAAATTGATCGCAGAGAGTTTTCACAGCTAACTCATTAGTGACCTAGTCTAGAATTACATATCCTAACAGTTGGTCCAGTATTCTTTCATGAAACATCTATGCTAAAATGTTAGAGTCATTTAACATCTAAAATGTTAGATGTTAAAGTCAGGAGACAGTGGAAAAGAGACTCAGGCGTAGGTTTTAATACCAGCTCTGCTATAAACTACATGAGTGACTCTGGGCAACTCACTTTCTCTTTCTCTTTTGCAAAATGAGGGGGCTGAACTTCTTAATGAATTCTAAATTATCTTGCACATCTAAGTTCTGTGAAACTGAAATTGCTAAAAACTTTAGCAGTGGGCCAAAGAGGAACAAATATAAGTGGGGATATTCAACTTTTTAATGTTAAGAGTTAAAAAATTAGCAAGACAGATGAAATTTCAAAATTTTTAAAATTCAGATAATTGCTTGCCTTTCTTCAGTAGGTGCCAAACAAGGGCCCTAATAATTAATATGTTAATATAAATATAACATGTTTATGTGGACATAATTGAAGGCAATTCCAAATCTGCACAGATTGTGAGGATTCTTATACAAAGAGATTAAAACTTTGATAATTATTTGCCAGTAACTTACATGATTTAATAAATATCTTGGTTCTTGTTTTCACTTCTTATATAAGGCCTGTGTGGATGATTGACATTTTTGTGAGTTAATTAGAATTGGCCTCCTTCATTGGTTTCAGTCTGTAAACCTCTATAATCCTACTACCTGTTATTTCTGACTGCTACGACTTTGTCTCTTTATGATATAAATGCTTATAATATGGTAGTGGCTACATTTTTGTGTATGTGACTTACAATAGAAATAAGGTGTCACCTTTGACTGTCTCTTCACAAGGAGTGTTCCTGTTATTGATACTAAGAAGATTGAGGATGTGGGTGTGCATATCTTATGGGTGTGGGTGTGTAGGTGGAGCACATGGCTTTTTGAGACTTTTTTTCTCCTTCTAAAATAGTCCAATGATGAGAAAACACTTGTGGGTCATTAATTCAGTCCATGGTTTACACCGTGTATTGTACAGATAAACTTGGTTTGTTGTGAATTGTTGAAGCAAAATATAACTTCTGTTTGAGTTTTTGACATGTGTCAGTCATTAGCTCATCACTTAGCCTTTTTCTTTTTTTGTGTGATTCTCTCACCAAACCTATGAGGTGGATGTTATTTACTTAATTTTACATAGGGGGGAACTGAAGCCTAGAGAGGTAATGTAACTTACCCAAGGTCATAAGAGCTAGTTAAGCAGAAACTGTAATTTTGATTTGTATCATAACAATATAAATATTGTTTGAATCTAACTATCAGCTAATGAAAATTACTAGTACAAATTAAATTTTCACATCCCACTTCCTTGACAGTTACAAGCACAAAATTTTATCTTTTCCTTTTAAAATGATCTTCAGGCAGTTCTGTTTTCAGTTATAGTTGGATTTAATTCATTTATATACTCATTCTTTCAGGACACAGAGCTCTGGAGTTTCTCCACCTTCAGGATGGGAGTATTAACTACAAAGAGGTAAAAAGTTTGATTTTTTTCTTTTATTCCTTGGGCATTAGCTTCCTCTCATAGGTGACAAAAATCCTAACAGATATTGAAATATTTAGTTTCAATTAAAAAGATGAGTCTTTTTTATGTCTTTATAAAATATTAATATTTGGGGTTAAAATGTATATCTCCTTTAGCACTACTTGAATATATATAATAATGAAATATTTTATATAAATTATAGTGCGAAAAACATTTGAAAGCAGTGTTTGAGAGAATTTCTTAAAATGGTACACTTTATTTCTTTTTGTAAAGAAAAGTTATACGTAAGCCACTTTTTCCCACTTCTTATCTCTCTGTGTTATGTAAAAACTGCATCATCATGGGAAGAAGTAAGTATTTATTGAGAAGTGTGCTTTGAGATTAAGACTTTTCTGCCTACTGTGCTCTTAGTACAACTAGCTGATGACTCACCTTTATCCATCTTCAAATTAGTTGAAACCATTCTGGCACTATACACTCTTTCTAATTCTATAGCTAAATAAAACTGTGACAAAGATGATTCTTAAATATTACCTTTGAGAAGAGTGGTTAAATTCTCTATGACTTCAGAATTGGATCAAATTATTTACCTGTGACTGTTGGTAATCCAGTATGGAACGCAGGATGATACAAAAACTGAAATCTAGCATTGTTCATAAACTGCTTTTTGTCATTAGTTTCAACTTCCTTATTCACCAATTTAACAGGCCCGCTAGGGAAAAAAACAGCGTTTATATCTGTTGTCTTCATTGACCCTGATAGAAAGTGGTAGGAAAGAGGAGAAGCAAGAATCTGCCTCATTCATGGTGTGAACAATCAATCCTGAGCGTGCCCAGGGTGATTTTCTAGTAGAAGTATTCAAGCTTGCATCACTAACTTAAAACATGTTAAATGGACACACATCCTTCCCCTCAGCACTGGTCCTAATCCGTATACGGATGTCGTCACTGGAAACGGCTTGAGTGCCCTGAGAACACACACCTCCCCCTTTTAACTCATGAAGACAGGGATTATGTTAGCTTTTCTCATGTTATCAGAAAACCTCTTTTCAAAGATTGAGGATCTGTTTTATAACTTCGTATGTGGGGCTTTGAAGTTTCTCCTTCTCTATACTAAAACCTGCTCTCTGGTGAGTGCTGGACTCATTGGTCCAGTTTGGTGAAAGGATCCAGAGGGAGGCTACCCCAAGGATGCTAGACAGATCCCACAGGCTGGTGGTGCTCAGCAAGCCCTGCACATTTAGGGTCTGGGTTCTTTTGGTTCTGGGATTATCTTTTGCTGATCCATCCAGAGGTGACTGCATTTGTAATGACTTTAACTTACCATGGCTTCTCTGATAGCTCAGTTGGTAAAGAATCTACCTGCAATTCAGGAGACCACGGCTCAATTCCTGGGTCGGGAAGATCCCCTAGAGAAGGGAAGGCTACCCACTCCAGTATTCTTGGGCTTCCCTTGTGGCTCAGCTGATAAAGAATCCTCTCACAATGCGGGAGACCTGGGTCCGATCCCTGGGTTGGGAAGATCCCCTGGAGAAGGGAAAGGCTACCCACTCCAGTATTAAGAAAGTGAAAGTTGCTCAATTATGTCCGACTCTTTGCCACCCCATGGACTATACGGAATTCTCCAGGCCAGAATACTGGAGTGGGTAGCCTTTCCCATCTCCAGGGGATCTTCCCAACCCAGGCCTGGAGAATTCCATGGACTATACAGTCCATGGGTTGCAAAGAGTTGGACACGACTGAGCGTCTTTCACTGCTAACTTACCATAATCAAGTTAATAAGAGACTAATGCATAAAGCTGAGAAAGTCAGTTTATTAATGTATAAGAACTGTAAAAACCAAACATATCTCACACTGGTGGTAATTTTGTTGTTGTCCAGTCGCTAAGTTGTGTCTGAC
This sequence comes from Bos grunniens, assembly GCF_055505025.1. Lineage (NCBI taxonomy): Eukaryota > Metazoa > Chordata > Mammalia > Artiodactyla > Bovidae > Bos > Bos grunniens. Next base: position 34,794,415 of record NC_141187.1, read on the forward strand.
TCTTTATGACCCCATGGTCTGCAGTGGGCTTCCCTGTCCTTCACAATCTCCCAGAGTTTGGTGGTCATTATTGCCCTGATTTTAGTCCTTCTATAAGAATAAATATAATTTATTAGATAAATAAATAAATATGGTGTATTAACCAGGAAATCAGAACAATGGTGTTCGGTTGGTTGCTGTCTTTTCTTTGCTCTGCTCCTCCCTCACTGCCTGTAGAATAGGTTTGGTCTTTTCTGATCATAGAACTAATAGAAACTGATCGTAAAAAAAATTTAAAGTTACGTTATTTTGTAAACTTGCCTTTTTGGTAATTTACTATATCAGAGAGATCATATATTTGTTCATGTCCATATTAATAGAAGTCTTTAGAATAATTTTTAACAATTACATAATTCTCTGTACCATAATTTATTTAACCAGTTTCCTATGTTAACTTTTTATTTTGAAATAATTTAAAACTGATAGAGAAGTTGAAAAAAATTAGACAAATACTTTCGGTATGACTTTTACCTAATTCCCCCAATTGTTGATAACTTATCCTATTTGCCTTCTGAGCCTATGTATGCATATGATTTTCCCCTGAGCCATTTGAGAGTTAACTGCTGAAGTGGTTTTAATTACCCTTCAATGCACCCTTGTGTACAGTAATTCCCTTTACCCTCAGGGGATATGTCCCAAGACCCTCAGTGGATGACTGCAACTGTGGACAGTTCAGTTCAGTTGGGTTGCTCAGTCTTGTCTGACTCTTTGTGACCCCATGGATCACAGCACGCCAGACCTTCCTGTCCATCACCAACTCCCAGAGTTTACCCAAACTCATGTCCATTGAGTTGGTGATGCCATCCAACCATCTCATCCTCTGTCGTCCCCTTCTCCTCCTGCCCTTAATCTTTCCCAGCATCAGGGTCTTTTCAAATGAGTCAGCTCTTCACATCAGTGACCAAAGTATTGGAGTTTCAGCTTCAGCATCAGTCCTTGCAATGAATATTCAGGACTGATCTCCTCTAAGATGGACTGGTTGGATCTCCTTGAAGTCCAAGGGACTCTCAAGAGTCTTCTTCAACACCACAGTTCAAAAGTATCAATTCTTTGGCGCTCAGCTTTCTTTATAGTCCACCTCTCACATCCGTACATGACTACTGGAAAAGTACCTCATATATACCATATTTTCCTACACATATGTACATACTTATGATAAAGCTTAATTTATGAATTAGGCACAGTAAGAGAAACAACAGTGACTAAAAAATAGAACAAGTATAACAATATATGTAATAAAAATTATGTAACTATGGTCTTCCTATCAAAATAACTTACTGAACAAATTTATTGTCTTTTCCATTTTATCTAAGCACTTAATTGTATACTGTGGCTGTACTTTTGCAGTTTGAGGTGCTGCAGCAATACTAGCACAAATTTCCTTTTCCTTCACAATTTCATAGCTAGAATATTTCTTTCCTTATCTACAGCATTCACCTTTTCACTTAAAGAAAGCCCTTCACAGTTTCTCTTTGGTATGTCCAAATGGCCAGCACCACTCCTCTTGTGCTTTGGGGCCATTACTGAGTAAGGTAAGATCTACTCGAACACAAGCACTGTACTACTTAAATCGCAGGTCTAATGATGGAGACTAACAGGCAGGATATAGTGGACAAAGGGAGGCTTGATAGAACAGGATGGTGCGAGCTTTCATCATCATACTCAGAATGGTGGCCAGTTTAAAAATCAGGAATTGCTTATTTCTGGAATTTTCCATCTGAGATGATCTATTTTTGGCTGGGCTGAGTCTTCACTGGTGCGCATGGGCTTTCTCTACCTATGAGGAATGGGGGCTACTCTTGTGGCGCACAGGCTTCTCACCGCAGTGGCTTCTCTGGTTGTGGGGCATGGGTTCTAAGCTCGTGGGCTTCAATAGTTGTGGCACACGGCTCAGCAGTTGTGGCTCAGAGAGAGCTGGCTCAGTAGCTGTGGCACACAGGCTTCGTTGCTCCATGGCATGTGGGATCTTCCTGGACCAGGGATCAAACGGGGTGTCCTCTGCATTGCAAGGCAGATTCTTAACCACTGGAACACCAGGGAAGCCCCATTTAATATTTTTGGACTTGGGTCACTAAACCAAGGAAAGCAAAACCGTAGTTAAGGAGGGACTCTATTTCCTAAAAACAAGGACTATATATATGTGTGTGTGTACATATACACACACTACTATATACGTGTATATAACTACAGTATGATAATAATGACAATCAGGAAATCAACATAGAAATAACACTATTGCCCAATCCCAGGCTCTTACAGATTTCAACAGTTAACTCAACATACTTCATCGTTTCAGGGCTGATACAGAAGCATGTGTTTGGTTCCCTCGGAGCTTCTCCAACCTGGAACAGTTCCTTAGGCCTACCTTCTCTTTATTGTCCTCAATAGTTTGAAAAAGTACAACCCAGTAACTCTGTGGAACGCACCTTCATTTGGTTTTGTTTGATGTTTCCTCACGATTAGATTCTCCTGCAGGTTAGTTTTGGGCAGAAATAGGATAGACCACTGAAGTGACGCTGTACTCTTCTCATTGTGTTTTACCAAAAGGCCCGTAATGTCAACTTGAACCATTTCTGGTGATGTAACTTTTATTTCAGCTGTTGTATTTTTCATTCAGTTCTTTATGTCTTCTATTTGAGAGAACTTTTTTCTTTCTTCTTTTTTTTTTGGTTTCAGATGTGTTTGCAATTGTTCAGTGAAGCATTTTTCTGAGGGTTGCTATAAAATATTTGTCAGATAATTCAGAAATTCCTGCCATCTCTTGGTGGGCACCTAATGACTGTCTTTTTTCATTCCTTTTTACATCTTTCTAGTTCTTGGTATGACGAGTGATCTTTGATTGTAGCCTGGACTTTTTAGGTATTAGGTTACGAGACTGGATCTTCTTTAAACTTCCTGTTCTAGTTGTGTTCTTCTGATACCACTCAGGTAGTGGAAGGAGTCAGGGGACACTCCTTCCTAACTGCCAACGGGGGTTAGAATTCAAGGTTCCTCACTGGGCCTCTCTTGATGCCTCCCTGGCTAGCATAGGTAAGAGTACCTAATGGCTGCTCCTCACCATGGTCTTTACTGATGTCAGAAGGCAGAGGTGGCCTCTTACCTGGGTGGAGGTGGATGTCCTGATCTCCCCTGGGCCTCTTCTTATACTGCCCCCCTTCCCACAGCAGGGAAGGGGAGAAATCCCTTGTTCCAGTTGGGATTGGATGTCCAGGCTCTCCTCATGGTCTCACTGATACCATAGGGTAGGGGACAGGATGGCAGGGATGAAAGTTCTGGCTCCCTCCTTAGCCCTCTCTGATACCACCGCATTGGGGGAGCCAGGGCACCTCATTGCAGCCTGGTGAGAGGGCAAGCCGAGGCTCCCCACGAGACCTTAGCTAGTGGTGAGGAAGCGTGAGTCTGTGTTTTCTTCTTTGGTGTTTGTCTAGAGCAGAGAGGTTACTGTGCAGAAGTTCTGTCTTGCTAGGCTGTCCCATGCCTGGTTTTGTGGCCTGAGAGTTGCAGGCTTTTGTTTTGTCTACACCCATTGGAGTTTCTAGGCAGCTGGCTTTTCCAATGTCCAGTTTGGACTACATGAAGCAAAAAGAAAATCCACAGAACTCACCACAGTGTTACTCTTCAGCTCCTGTTCAATGTGCATACTTTTATCCACCTTTGAGTCATAAGTTATATTCTTTTCTTAGACAATGTCCAGGGTTTCAGCTGTATTTAGCAAAAAGAACAGGGATAAGTACACCCACTCCATCTTCCTGGAAGCAGAAGTCCTATTGCTATCGATGATAATTTTGGTTAAGATGGAGTCTGCCGCATTTTACATTGGAAAGTTATAAATATTTTCTACTTCTTTAAGTAGTAAATATTTTGTAGGGAGATATATTGAGGTAATGCAAATATTCTGTTTCTCATTAAACTTTTTAGCGTCCATTGATTCTTGCCTGAAATAATTTTGATGTTTGCCAAATGTTCATCTGATTCTATCATTCCTTATACATTTATAAATTTGGATTCTGCTATAAGGTAAAGACTCTTCTTCCCCATTTATCTATCTCTTTATATTATATATTCATGGATTCCTCTTTTATTCAATGGTTTATATCACATTATGTGCAGTGCTTAGTCACCCAGTCATATCTGACTCTTTGTGACCCCAAGGACGGTAGCCATCCAGGCTCCTCTGTCCATGGGATCCTCCAGGCAAGAATACTGGAGTTGCCATGCCTTCCTCCAGGGGATCTTCCCAACCCAGAGATCAAACCCAGGTCTCCCACATTGCAGGCAGATTCTTTACCGTCTGAACCACCAGGGAAGCCCTATATCACATTACTAATATTATTTATTCTGATGCTCCAATTGTCCCAGAATTCATTTCAAGTTGGCTTTTGTGTCTGTTTAAAACCCTGGATTCACAGGAAAACATCTCCAATTCCAATCCATCAGCACAGGATCTAATCTAATCTTCTCCAGGTTCTTATCTGTAACTCCTTTCTGCAACAGTGAACCCTGACCTCCATTATCCTTAATACAAGTTCTGGTTCTGACATGCTTGATCTCCTTGTAGGTAATCCAAGGAGCAAGTCCCTTTAGCTCTGGTACTGCTAGTCGAATCCCCTTGGCCCAGAAACAAATGAAAAACGAAAACAGAACAGGGAAGACATACGGGACCAAGAAAGGATTAATATCCTTAATTGTTCCTGTAGTTCATTGAAATTTCTTTATCTTCAGCTCTGGAAACAGATTCACTTTTAGAAGTCTGTTCTTATTATTTTTTTCATTTTTGCCAATATGTGAAAATGGTATTTTGTTATAGATTATATTGACAAATAATTAATTTATTATTAATGAGGTTAAATATATTTTCAAGTGTTTATTGACTATTTCTATTGCTTCTTCTATGAATTGCCTGTGTCGTTGCTAATTTTTCTATTAGGATATTAATCTTGATGTGAAGAATGACTTTTTGTTTTACTAAAGACAGCATCTTATCATGTGTCAAATGATTCTCGTGGTTATTTATTTTTCTCTTAAATTTGTTTCTGGTTCTTTTTATTTATTTATTTATTTTTATTTTTTTTACTTTACAATATTGTATTGGTATTGCCATACATCAACATGCATCCGCCACGGTCTGGTTCTTTTTACCATGCACAGCATTAAAATTGTTGTGTAGTTAAGTGCATCAATCTTCTCTTTAATGGTTTCTGCCTGTATGTTTTGCTTAGAAACATCATTTCCATTCTGAGATTATACAATTATTCACTTAAAATGTGTCTTGTTATTTTCATGGCTCTGTTTTTGACATTTAACTCTCTAATTCATCTTGTACTTAATTTTCACATAAAGCATGATAGGGATCCAGTGACCTGTTACTGATAATGTCAATTTCAAGTCAGTGTCACATAGGTTAAGTATGGATTCCCTGCAAGAATGGAGTGTTCATTGCAGTGGGGTTGTGCCAACACAATTGTCAATTACTCCATCCTTCATTCATCTCTATCACGCATTATGGTTGAATCTATTTCTTTACTCTTTATTCTGTTTCATTGATCTGTGTCTTTTGGTGCATTTTTATATCTGAAGGACATATCCTCCTTCTGTACTCTTTTCTCTCTAGCAGTTTCCTGATTTTTTTTTCTGACACCTTTTCTTAAAATTTATTTTTAACTGGATTTTAATTGCTTTACAATGTTGTTCATTTCTGCTATACAACAGCATGAATCAGCTATATGTATATGTGTATCCTCTCCTCTTGAGCTTCCCTCCCACCCGACACCCTTACTTTCTAAAATTTGCTTTAGAATTATTTAAAATTTGCTTTAGCATTATTTTCCCCTGTTAAATAACACTATCTCACCAGGAGATTCAGATTCAACAAGTCTTAATACATATGAAGTGACCATTACAGTGGCTGCTAAGGTAAATGTTCAGCAAAGTTAATTATTACTTTTAAGTGGCAAAAGTCCAACTCCAACTGTCTTTAGAAAAAAGACTTAAAGGGTTCATGTAACTGATAAGCCTGGGGCACAGCTGGACTGAGAGGTCTAAGTGGTACTCTCTCTCCTAGACACTGGAAGACACTGGCCATCCAGAACTCAGTTTCTTAGTCTAAAATCCCTGGAGAGTTGAAGACTTCCCTGGCAGTCCAGTGGTTAAGAATCTGCGCTGTCTCTGCAGGGGGCACAGGTTCAACCATCCTTGGTCGGGGAACTAAGATACCAGTTACCTGCAAGATGTGGCCAAAAATAAATAAATTAAGACGGAGAGAGAGCATCATCTTAAAAACAAAAGAATGTCTTAAACTAACAAGCAAAAACTCTGAGGAGAAGAAAGCATCTTCTTTCTTCTCCCCACAGCTCTAGCTGAGAAGTCTTGGGGGACGTTCTAGCTGAAGTAGCTTTTGTTAAGCAAACATCTCTGAGCCAAATACTGTAGTGGGAATGGATATACTGCCCTTGTGGTCAGTCTGCCTCACCTGCTCAGTATGGAAGTGATTCTGTCTTTAGAAGACTGGGGATGAGACATTGCTTGAAAAAGCAAAAACAAAAAGTAGGTGATACTGTATTTCCTTCTGTTTCAAGTTATTTGAGATACTTTGTTGCTTCTACATCTAGCCTATGTTATTAGTAAGTCCCTATTGAAAAATTAAAAAGTTGGATTGCCAGACTTTTCCTTTGCCCACTGGGTCAGAGCTCATTTGCAGATAGTGGAAACCCCTCTGGGTTTCCATAAGAGGAAAGCCCTCTTATGCGGAGAGGGGTACAAGACCACGTATTAGGGGATTCAGTGCTGACAAACTGTGAGAAATGGAGGAGCAGCCTCCTCCATTGAGTTGAGTATCCAGAAAGGACTCCCAGAACAACACACAGAACTGGCCTGCCAGAGCCACTAAGCAGTCAAACAGACACTGTTCCATTCACGAGCTCCATGTCCAACTGTCTCCTGTGTGATTTGAAAAGTAAGAAGCCGCCATATTGACTGCTGGCTCCAGGACCTCATCACCTCAGCCACGTTCCTTAGTAACAAAATAGATGCCCTCTACTCTGCCTGTGATCACCTGGGCCCCCTCTACTGCTGCTGCCAAAAGGCCAAACACTTCCTGCTGGCTGGGAATAAACAAGGGAGAAGTGGCTCCTCAGTAGTGGCTGGGGAATGTAGTCTTCATTTTCTAGGCCCTAGCACTCATCTGGGTGTAGCCATAAGGGGGTTGGAATGGGATGGAGTGAGCCAGGCCACCAAGGAAGAATGCTGGGAAGAAAACCTCTACCATCGACTTACACATCATTTTTGGAAATGGGAAAGGGTATTTTTGTAACCCTCCAAAAGGTTATAATCTTAACCTTTAATCTATAAAGGATATCATCTTACTCTAAAGCACAGGTAGCAACTATAAACATACACACACACAAATAGATATGAACTGATACATGTATATGTGTATGAATATATATATGTGTGTGTTAGTTGCCCAGTCGTGTCTGACTCTTCGTGACTCCATGGACTGTATGTAGCTCACCAGGCTCCTCTGTCCATGGGATTCTCCAGGCAACAATACTGGAGTGGGTTGCCATTTCCTTCTCTAGAGGATCTTCCTGACTCAGGGATCAAACCTGCATCTCCTATGCCTCCTGCATTGGCAGGTGGGTTCTTTACCACTAGCGCCGCCTGGGAAGCCCCAATAAATATATATGTATACCTGTCTGTATTTTTCTCATTTTACTGGTTGTCACTAGGTCATCAAAAAACTTACCACACACCAGTTCTGGGTCAGTGAAATAGTCTTGGAGAAATCTTATTCTTCTTGGTGGACAGAAAAAAAGCAAGAGATTTAATTTAAATAGGTGATTTTTTTTTTTTTTTTTTTTTACTACTACTTAATCAGCTTGTTTGTTTTTGGTAGGGAAGAACCTGAAATTACATTTGGTAAGGTGCTGTTTGAATTATATTGATATAAGAGTTATTTATTTATGCCTGCCTTCCTTCACTTCTTCCTTCCATCACTTCTCCCCTACCATCACATCATTCTAACTTCCCACACCTGGGCCTGCTTTTCTCAGGCTGTTGACTCTTGCCCTCTAACCTCTGTATTTTCCTGCTCCCCAGCTGTTACTTAGGCACCAGGATGCATATCAGGCTGGATCCGTGTTTCCTGACTCATTTTACCCTAGCATCTGTGAGAGAGGTAAGATGGAGACTTACAGACCAGATGATGTTGCTTTTCTTTGGTTGATAGGAATAGCTCAGATTCGAAAAAATAACAAACAACACATTATATTTTCCACTGTTGTTGATCAATGACTTAGTTCGGTTGTGTTTTCCATTTAACCGAAACTCACTTGCTTAAGGGTAAAAATTCTGAAAGCTTTATTCTAAGCACTCTGAATTACTCTCCTGCTTCGTGGCAGAAGAGAGAACATTTTGAAGGAAATCAAAAGGTTTGAGTTTTTATTCCTTGGATGTTATCTGTTAGCGTGTGACCTTGAAAAAGCGCCTTCCATGCTGAGTCTCAGTTTCCATGTCTGCAACATAGCCATATCTAAATTAATTACTATTTAATAGTAATAATTAACGCAGGCCTGGCTGCTATACTGAATTGCTGTTGGCATTAACGTATGTTATTTATTTTGTCAAGTGTTATGGAAACCCAAGATAATATTAAGTTAAATGTGCTTCAGTTATGCTTTAAACAAAAGTGGTTAGGCTATTTTTAGTTTAATAATGATATAAAAAATTTGACTTGAGGGATCTGAACTCTGGGATTTTGCTTTTGATTGCTTCTATGTCACGTGACACTCCATGAAGAATCTGGCACTTGAAGGTTTAGAATAGATGTCAGTTCCTGTTTTTTTTTCACTTACTCCTCCTGCCTCCTGTGGGAATAAAGAGGCATATAGCACACCCCATTTAAAAATATTATAAATTCAAATACTTGAAAGCTGTTGAAATATCTGCTTTTTTCTTTTGTGCTATTAGGGAGGCTGACTGTGATGGAAAAGAAGATTTAAAAAAAAAACCCAAATTAAAAAAAAAAAAACAGGGACAGCTTATTTCTTTAGCTTTAGGGTACAGAACTTAACACTTCCAGCTTCTCTTGCAGCCCAGCTACTTCTAGATTCTATGAGCAGTTAAGGCTCCTTTTTCTTTTGGCTGGCCGTTCTTCTGGCCGTTCTTCCTAGAGGCTTCCTTTGAATATTGACTCAGGAAACTAAGAGGTTTGGAGGGAAGGCGAAGGAACGCAGCAACACAGCAGGTGGTGGTAGAATATTTCATTGAGAAGCTCCAACTTAAAAAAAAATTGGGGTATAGTTGCTTTACAATGTTGTGTTGGTTTCTGTTGTACGTTGAAGTGAACCAGCTATTTGTATACGTATATCCCCTTTTTTGTATTTCCTTTCCATTTAGGTTACCATAGAACACTGAGTAGAGTTCCTTGTGCTATATAGCAAGTTCTCATTAGTTGTCTCTTTTGTGCATATTAGCGTCCATATGTCAGTCCCAATCTCACAGTTCATCCCCTGCTTCTCTCTTGGTATCCATATGTTTGTTCCCTACATCTCTGTCTCTATTTCTGCCTTGCAAACAGGTTCATCTGTACCATTTTTCTAGATTGCATGTTTATGTATTAATATACAACATTTTTCTCTGACTTACTTTGTGTGATAGTCTTTAGGTTCGTCCACATCTCTACTAATGAACCACTTTCATTCCTTTTTATGACTGAGTAATATTCCATTGTTTAAATAGACACAAGTACCCCAGTGTTTGTTGAAGCACTATTAACATTAGCAAAGACATGGAAATAACCTAAGTGCCCACTGACAGATGAATGGATGAACAAAGATGTGGTGTGTATATACAAGAGAACCTCCAACCTTTTAAGAAGGAGCTCTGACGGTTGCCTCTGTTTTGTCAGGACAATTCCATGACGTGTCAGAGAGCACTCACTGGACTCCATTTCTTAACGCAAGTGTTCATTATATCCGGAAGAACTATCCTCTTCCCTGGGATGAGGTAGGCACAGCCTGTAACCCTAAAAATACTTCGTTCCAGACTTGCCAAGTACTATTGTTGCACCTGCAGTAACTCCATTTCTTTTTTTTTTTTTTTTTGATTGGTTTTTTTTTTTTTTTAAGTCAGACATTTATTTAAAGTTACAGAAACACGATAGGCAATGCACAATTTGTAGGGCTTAGTACAAAGTACAAAAAGAAACACAAGGTCCTTGTTTGGAAATGATCGAGAACTTCAAGATGACGGCACAGCATTAAACTAAGCACAGGGCTTTTCTGAGCACCAGGCCGTGCAGCCACCTTGATGATGGGAGACTTTTCATTGCTGGTTAAAGAGCTATCTCAGGAGTTATGTACTAGAAGGAAAGGGGGACCAGCAGGCATCTGTGGCTAGCTTACTGAGCGACACAGCACCATTTATTAGTATGAGGGTAACTCATATTTCTTTCATACTTCATAGTTCCCAAAGCTTTCCCCCCAGATCCAGTATCTCACCTAACTGAAGCAAAAATCCTGTGAGACATTCATGTTATCCCTCTAGGCAAGCTGGGGTCCAAAGCGGTCAAGCGACTCCTTTAAGGCAACTCAGCCCACACAGGACTCAGATAGCAGGTCACCCCTGACCTCAAATTCAATTTTCTTTCCACAAGATCAACACAGCCTGGTTAGGATTTGTGGGTTTCAAAGAGGCCAGAACTTCATGTGTGCAACCCAGCCATTCACGGGTGACAGCTGGGTCACAGGTGGCACTGATGGAGTGCATGGTTGCAAGTTTCCACACCTGTGGATCTGACCCAACTTCAGAGCCAACACCAGATCAGATTCCCTATTTCTGAGCCCTCTTCCCCACCTTCAAACAGCAGCTTCAGACCTCAGCCCACCAACAGTTTATTGGACTGGACAGTAACGTGCCCATCAGACAAGCAAGTTCCTCCTCAGGTTCACCTTTTATAATATCTAAGAATCTAAAGCAAATGTCCTATGTTTGACTGTTGCATAGTCTTTTTTATTTTTTATTTATTTATTTAGTAACTCCATTTCTAACCCCAACCCTTAATCCAGGCTCTGAGGGCTACTCACCCTTCTGCCTCAATACCAAACACAGCATATGGGACATAGTAAATAGCTAGTCAACAGTTGAACAAATGATTTTTCAAAATTTACATCTTCAGTTTTATTTTCAATAAACAATGTTTTTAAAATTTGGGGCATGTCACATGGTCATTTTGCTCCCCTAGTAAATAAATCTGAAAGCAGTTTCAAGGCACTCAGAAACATTTCAAAAAAAAGTCCTTTGTGGTTCGCGGGTAACTACAACATACCTGTCTCTGATGTTTTGTTAAGTCTCAGTAATGGAAATGAATTCATATTTGTTAATCCTTTTAATAAGATTGTTATAAAATTACTACCTTCCCCCTAACCCCAACTCTAATTTGCTTATTTGGCAGGACACAGAGAAATTGGTAGCTTTCTTGTTTGGAATTACGTCTCACATGGTGGCTGATGTCAACTGGCATAGCCTGGGTATTGAACAAGGATTCCTTAGGACGATGGCTGCCGTGAGTACATAGCTTCAGGTTAATGACTTTGTGGGGATGATATTGTCCTACCCAAGATTGAGAAGTGACTCTTTTAGGATAGTTAGGGACTTTGGAAAGGTTATGTACACACTGCTATATTTAAAATGGATAATCAACAATGTTATGTGCCAGTCTGGATGGGAGAGGGGTTGAGGGGAGAATGGATACATGTATATGTATGACTGAGTTCCTTCGCTGTTCAGCTGAAATTATCACAACATTGTTAATTGGCTATACCTAAATACAAAATGTTTTCAGTGCTAAAAAAATGAAATTAAAAAAAATTTATTAAAACCTGACTATTTTAGGAAAAGAAAAACTTAGGTTATTCAGATTCACATGGAAATAAGACTCTTTGCCCAATGTAGTATTCATTAGATTTCCATCTCTTCTTGTTCATTGCTCTTACACATTTGCTACCCGGGTAAATTCATCCACGTGGGCAGATTGACTAATGTGCCCTGAAAACAGCCATAGATGTCATATTCTGTTTAGTCACAAACAGTATTTGAGGCATTTTATGTTTTATTCAAGCTGTGCATCTTAATAGCAGAGGTATAAAGCCCTACTATCTGTTTCTATTTAAAAGTAAGTTAGCATGCTTTTGTTTTTTTTTTTTCCTTTTTTCTTTTCTATGTGAAGATGCCATATCCCCACTGAAAACTGTGACCTTACCTGATGAAAGTCCCCTCTGGTTATTCATTGATGTTAATACTATCCTGTAAAAAATATAAACTTGCACTTAGAGATTGTTCATATATCCTGTTAGATACAAATGTTTGCAGCAGCTTTATCTGTTAAAACATGAAGCATACAACTCAGCTGCCAGGATCATTTTTTTTTTTTTAACAAATGATAAAAGTAAATGTTTCTTTGAAAAGTGAGTCCAGTCACCACTACGCGTCCTCAGCAGTCGTTGGGTTAGGCTATCATCTCCCCACGCCTCGCTTCATTGCGGGGTAGGAGTGTGGGCTTCAATTTGTGATATATACTAGATGGTTCTCTTTTTTCCCTCAGATTGATTTTCACAACTCCTATCCCGAGGCACATCCGGCTGGTGATTTCGGTACTACTTATTTACATATTGCCAGAGTTTCTTTCGTGGTAGTTATATTTCACCTGTAGTCACTATTGAACCCTATGTATGTATGCTTTTAGTTTCTTGCCACTAGCTTTCTATTTTAACATTGCAATTGTTTAGAGTACAGGAATTCTTCATTTAATATAGAGATGCACATCTGCAAAGATTATAAATATATGAATGCATTATATATGTATATATGTATATAATATATAATATTATATATGTATTTTGTAAAAACCAAACAAAAAATGGGATTTTCCCTGGTGGTTCAGTGGTAAAGAAGTCTCTGTGCTTCCACTGCAGCGAGCTCAGGTTCAATCCCTGGTCAGGGAAATTCCATTTGCCTTAAGGTGTAGCCAAAAAAAAGGACAAAGCAACCAAAAAAACACCATTATATTTTATCATTGACTTGTGCCATTATTTTAGAAAAGCATTACTTTTAAAATCAGATTTAAATTCATTGCCTAGTGTCTCCTAATACTTTAGCTTTAAATGGATAAACTCCATCTTTTTCTATATTTAATTACCTTTAAATATGCACAGTATTGGTGAGTAGTGTTTATTTAAATAGAAGAATCTTTATGGTCCATCTTAAAGTGAAAAACCTTTTGGTTATATGAGTTTCTTTATTCTCTGAATTACTTCTCTTTCTTAATTCACGTGTTTCACTAAGATTTTAAAAGGTCATTTTTTCTTAAAGATGTGCTTATGCAACTAAAATAATGAACAGAAACCTATAACAGTGTGAAGAACTAATAAACTGGATCATGCAAATTTATGTTCAAAGAAGCTTGCTATATATTGTCATTAATTCTCCAAAAGCAAATATTTTTCTCATATCATAGGAGGAGACGTGTTGAGCCAGTTCGAGTTTAAATTTAATTACCTCTCACGGCACTGGTAAGAGCAATGTACATTTAAATATGTGATACCCAAGTGGCAGTTAGGAGCTTGACTCTTTTTTTCCTTAGAAAATAAAACCTACAATGTAATAAGGAGCCTTCTACATTTGTACATGTTGGAAAGTATAACTAAAGATTAGACTAGTCTAAGTAGATTCTTTGAAAAAATCTATGAATTATGCCAAACATGTAAAATAATGTATTTTTTATAAATAAAAAATAAGATGATCCATACTGTATAGCTGCCAGCTACCTTAAGAAGTAGACCATAGCTGGAATGTAGAGGCTCCCTGCCTTTCCTTCTGTCATATCACGTTTTCTCCCACTAGGTATAACCACAACCTTAGGTTCACTTAATCACTTAGTTGTTTTTCCCTTACATGAGTTTTACTACATGTAGGCGTATCCATGGGCTTCCAAGTAGTACCAGTGGTAAATAACCCGCCTGTCAATGCAGGAGACATAAGAGATGCGGGTTCAATCCCTGGGTTGGGAAGATCCCCTGGAGTACGAAATGGCAACCCACTCCAGAATTCTTGCCTGGGACATTCCAGTAACAGAGGAGCCTGGTGGGTTGCTGTCCGTGTGGTTGCAAAGAGTCAGATACAACTGAGCACATAAGCACAGTCATATCTGTATGCAAAATATTATTTGGGTTTTTACTTTAAATAGAATTCTACATCATGCATTTGGCTTAAAATGAAATTTTAAATTAGAATTTAATTTAAAAATGTTTCTTGTTTAAAATTATTTCCCTGACATTTAATCATATTGATATGTTCGGGGATAGTGCATTGGTTTTCACCGCCGTATGGTCCTCCCTTATGTAAATCTGCCAAAATGACTTGATTCTAGTGTTGACGGATGTGTAAGTAGTGTTAAGTGTTTTTGCTTTATATATCATGTTGCTATGTACATTTTTGTACATGCATTTTTGCACTAGAGGTGAATCTCTTTCAAGTAAATGGCACCAGAAGTGGAACTGTTGGGCCATAGGACTTCGGCATGTTTAACCTAAATAAATAATCCCTGGCTGTCATTTAGAATGGTCTTCCCAATTTATACTCCCATCAGCTTTGTTCTCCCTCTTCTGCATTCTCTAATACTTGGTATTGTCCAGCTTTAAAATTTTTCTAACCTATTTGGTATAAAATGATATCTCCTTAAAGTTTTAATTCGCATTTCCCAGGTTACTGTTATAATAAGGTTGAGTATTCTTTCCTATTTTATTGATTGCATTTCATTTTAAGTGAGAACCTTGTTTGGTTTTTAGCCTATTTTTCTGTTGGGCTTTCCTTTTTATTTCTGAGTATTCTTGGTATATTCTGAGTTCTAATCTTTTGTCAGTTTATCAATTATTTGTTATACATATCTTTTAATAGTTTGTGGCATGTCTTTTTACTTATGGTATATCTTGATAAATAGAATTTACTAATTTTAATGTAGTTGAATGTATCAGTCTCTTCCTTTGTAATTTGTACTTTTAACACCTTATTTAAGAAATCCTTTCCTACCTTGAGGGCATGAGGTTATTCTCCTACATAGCCTTCTAAATAGTTTATAGTTTCATTTTCTTTCTTTTTTCTAATTTATTTTCTAAATTGTAGGATACTTGCTTTGCAGTGTTGTTGGTTTCTATCATATATCAGTATGAATCAGCCATAGGTGTGCATATATCCCCTCCCTCTTGAACCTCTCTCCCACCCCTTCCCACCCTTCTAGGTTATCACAGTATAGTTTCCTTTATTAACTTTATGTCTTTAATTTACCTGGAGTTAATTTTTTGTATATTCTGTGATATAAATTTTGTTTTTTTCCTACAGAGATAACTGATTGTCTCAGAACCATTTATCAATAGTCTAATTTTCTTCACTGATCTGTAATGTTCTCTCTAACATAAAATTCCATGTGTATGTGGGTCAGTTTCTGGGCTTTCTATCATGTTCCATTGGTCTAATCGACTCTTCCTGAACAATACTGAGTTTTAAAACTAAGACAGCTTTAATGCATTTTGACATCTGTCAGGGCTGATTTCCCAACCTGTCCTTTTTCTTCAAATGTACCTTGAAGAAATGTACCTTTGAAGAAAGGTACCTTTCTTCAAAGGTATACTCCTCACTTGATTCGTGAAATCAGGTGGGAATATACCTTCCTTCGCTGTTTTCTGGAAGTTTGTGTAAGATTGTAACTTTGATTTCTTGAATGTTTGGTAGAACTCGTCTATAAAGCCAGATGTTTTAAAAAGTAGTGACTTTTGGTTTTAGGACTGTATTGTTTTGCAGTTTCTTCTTAAAGAGTTTTATTATTTTTCTAGGACTTTTCTATTTTGTCTGAGTGTTTAAACATTTTGGCATAAGGGAGTTCATAATATCCTCATTTTTCCCTCTCATTTTACTTGTACTTCTGTTCGTTTGGCATCTATAATGTTATTTATTGTGCCTTCTCTTATATTTTTAAACAATTAATCATGTCTAATATTTTCAGTTTTATTATTGAAAAAAACTTTTGGCTTTATTGATCCTTTCTATTAATACTATATGTTCTTTTTCTCTTTCATTACTTTTTCTTATATTTATTTTTTTCCTTCTACTCTTCTTTGGTTCCTGTGAAATTTGAGTCTTGACTTTAAGGTCTACCAAATGATTAATTTTTATCTATTAACATTTATTTAATTATCTATTATTTATTTTTCATCTGAACTTGAAAAGAATGTTAATTCTCCAATTTGTGGTTTAACATTATATATATATGTATTAGCTCAAGCTTTTTAAATGTACTGCTCAAATCAGAAGATTCATAAGTTTTAAATAATATAATCTTACTACTTTTATCTGGACAGTCTCACAATTACTGAGAAATTCATTTAAAAATCTCCTTCTATGATGATGAAATTTTTCAGTTTCTCCTTGTAGTTAGGTCAAAGTTTGCTATACATGTGTTTGAACATATGTTGTTACATGTATTACGTTTTCAAATCTCATGTCTTTCTGGTGAATCGAATTTTCTATCTGGTGGCTGTCTTCATATTTTACAATACTTACTGCCTTCAAGTCCGATTTATCAGATATTACTGTTGGATACACTGTTCTTTTTGTTGTTTTTCTTCACATGTTTACTAAGCAGATGGGAGGTGACATGACTCTGTCCCTCAGTCTTAGTCTCTGAGTATGGAGAGCTGGAAGCAGGGAGGAATGCTTACAGAACAAAGAACTAGAGCTGGGGGCCTGGCAAGTTGCCCGTTCCCATTCCTGGTCCAGCTGCCTCAGAACTAAGGGAGACCCAGAACCAATAGGTCACTCTCAAGGCAGTTGAGGACAACTGGCCTTTGGATGCCGCAGGAAGAGGTGGCGGCAGCAGGGACCTGAGGTTCCCCACCGACTCTCCACACAGGGTGCTCTGCCCTGGATGAGATGCCCATTTCACATTGCACATCATCCGGGATCTGGTCTTCTTTCAGTTTTATTCAGTGGTGCTTGAATTCCTCAAGGCTTAAGTTACAGTTGCATTTCTCCAGGGAAGACTTGCCTTGCATTCTGCAGGCTACCTCAAGGCACCATTAACTGGGACCACATTTAAATGATATTCAACCCTAGAAGTTTTTCTGACTATGCAGATAGCATGAATGCAAGACCAAACATTTATAGGGTTGGGTAGTGGATACCGATTTTAGTGGCGAGATAGCTTTCCCTCTCTCCTTCCATTTCCAAGATGAAGACAGAGGTTTCTTTGCTGTCTTTGTTAGTATGTTGGATTTATTTCTGGCTAATATTCATGCAGAAGGTATAGCCTTTAATGAGGAGTTTCATGTGGGAAATGGCCCACTTTGGTTGATTCCTATACTTTAGCTCTTGTCTCTTGTATGCCATACAACTACCTGAGGGGGAAAAAAAAAAACAAAAAACCACCTAAGTTCCAGGTTTAGCAGATGTCTTCAGGGCAAAAACTGGCTTTCCCACTCACTTACCTGCCAAAGTTTCCAGCTCCAACTTATTTTGGGCCATGGCAAAGTTTCACTTTCTTGCTAACTTGGTGATTCATCTAAAAAAATATTTTTGTTAGGCCTTTTGCTAAACTTTTAAGCTATATTTATGGAGAAGACCATTCTGGTGTGCTTGTAAAGTAAAAAATGGACATTTCAATAGATTCCTTCTTATAGATACACTAAATTAGGTTTTGTTTGTATTTATATTTATGTCTGGTATAATCTAAGGTTTCTTAAAGATAAAAGATAACAGTATAAACCTAGTTTTTAAAATGTGGCTCTTCCTCCAACTGAAATGACTAATACCTTTGAATCAAAAACTTGACTTAGAATTCTCTTTTACTGCCTACCACTGTGTATTCTGAAAGTAGGATGTTGGGGTGAGGAGTTATTTTGGAGCGTTTTTGAAAAATGATTCCTGAGAATGATTCAACTCAAAAGAATAAAAATATCTTTTATTGCTCTTTGAATTCACAAAACTAAACATTCCTTTTATTTTTTCTTGTTCAGTCGCTAAGTCCTGTCTGACTCTTGGTGACCCCATGGACTGCAGCATGCTAGGCTCCCCTGACCTTCACTGTCTCCTGGAGTTTGCTCAAATTCATGGCCATTGAGTCGGTGATGCTATCTAAACATCTCATCTTCTGCCACCCTCCTCTCCTTTTGCCTTCAGTCTTTCCCAGCATCAGGGTATTTTCCGGTGAGTCAGCTCTTCGCATCATGTGGCCAAAGTATTGGAGCTTCTGTTTCAGCATCAGTCCTTCCAATGAATATTGAGGGTTGATTTCCTTTAGGATTGACTGGTTGGATCTCCTTGCTGTCCAAGGGATTCTCAAGAGTCTTCTCCACCACCACCACAATTCAAAAACATCAATTCTTCAGCACTCAGCCTTCTTTGTGATCCACCTCTCACATCTGTACATGACTACTGGAAAAACCATAGCTTTGACTATATGCACCTTTGTCAGCAAAGTGATATCTCTGCTTATTAATATGCTGTCTAGGTTTGTCACAGCTTTCCTTACAGGAGGAAAGGAGCAATCATCTTTTAATTTCATGGCTGCAGTCACCATCTGCAGTGATTTTTTGAGCCCAAGAAAATAAAATCTGTTACTACTTCCACTTTCCCCACTTCTATTTGCCATGAAGTGATGGGACCAGATGCCATGATCTTAGCTTTTTTGGATGCTGAGTTTTAAGATGGCTTTTTTACTCTTCTCTTTCACCCTCATCAAGAGGCTCTTTAGTTCCTCTTGACTTTCTGCCATCAGAGTGGTATCTGAGGTTGTTGATATTTCTCCTGCTTCTCTTCTTTCCTTGGCTATTTGTAAAGCCTTCTCAGACAACCACTTTGCCTTCTTATATTTCTTTTTCTTGGGGATGGTTTTGGTCACTGCCTCCTGTACAGTGTTATGAACCTCCATTCATAGTTCTTCAGGCGCTCTGTCTACCAGATCTAATCCTTTGAATCTATTCATCACCTCCACTGTATAATCATAAGGGATTTGCTTTCGGTCATACCTGTATGGTCTAGTGATTTTCCCTACTTCCTTCAATTTCAGCGTGAATTTTGCAATAAGGAGCTCATGATCTGAGCCACAATCAGCTCCTAGTCTTATTTTTGCTGACTATATAGAGCTTCTCCATCTTCAGCTGCAAAGATATAATCAATCTGATTTCAGTATTGACCATCTGGTGATGTCCATGTATAGAGGCTTTTCTTGTATTTCTGGAAAAGGGTGTTTGCTATGACCAGTGTGTTCTCTTGACAAAACTGTTAGTCTTTATTCTGCTTCATTTTGTCTCCAAGGTCAAAGTTGCCTGTTACTCCAGGTATCTCTTGACTTCCTACTTTTGCATTCCAGTCCCCTATGATGAAAAGGACATCTTTTTTTGGTGTTAGTTCTGAACAGGTGTTAGTTCTATAGGTCTTCATGGAACTGTTCGGCTTCTTTGGCATTAATGTTTGGAGCATAGACTTGGATTACTGTGATGTTGAATGATTTGCCTTGAAAATGAACTGAGATCATTCTGTCATTTCTGAGATTGCACTCAAGTACCACATTTCAGACCCTTTTGTTGACTGTGAGAGCTACTCATAGTTTCTTATCTTTGTATAAATATTTGATTAGGGTGCCAGTCGTTTGCTCTGCAGCCTTGGGCAAATTATTGAATTTTTCTGTGCCTTAGTTTCCTGTACGTGAAGTAGGACTGTGATAGTATCAACCACCCAGGGTTGTTGGCAAGATTAAATGAATAATGCATGTAAAGTCCTTTGCATGGTGTCTGGCACCTATTAATCCTGGAATCACTGGTAGCTGCTGTGACTGCTGTTGTTATCTTCAACTTCAGAATCAAAACAGCCCTTATTTTATTCTAATGCTTTTCTCAGGTATGTGCCTGCTGAAGATCTCCTGGGAATTTATAGAGAACTCTACGGCCGAATAGTCATCACCAAAAAAGCCATTGTTGACTGTTCATACCTTCAGTTCTTGGAAATGTAAGTGTAACTGGAGGAATATTTGCAAGTGATTTTATTGTGACTTCCTTAACACACTTTCCGATGCTTTAGCTGCCTGAGTGTGGGTATTGGATTTATGGATTTTGCTTGTTCAAAGTCAGTTGCGTGATAGTGGATACCTGTTGCTGGAACTTTTTCTTCATTCATTTGTTTCATTTCTTTGTGGAAATCACAACTCACAGTCTAAATTATTGCTTATGTTGCAGGTATGCGGAGATGTTAGCTATTTCCAAGGTAAAGGCATTTATTCTTCAAAATCTGAATTGAAAGTGTTATAAAGATACCATGAGAAGCACTTGATTCAGTTATTTATTAGATTATTTTTCTTTCTCTTTGCCATAGCTTTATCCCACTTATTCTGTAAAATCCCCATTTTTGGTGGAACAATTTCAAGAATACTTCCTAGGAGGGCTGGAAGATATGGCGTTTTGGTCTACTAATATTTACCATCTGACAAGTTACATGTTAAAGAACGGGACCAGGTGAATTCTTACTCTTTCTCCTACCAATCACTCCCTGTATTGCTGTTCCATCCCCATCATAACTCCCAGGTTTTTCAGTTGATCAAATGAGGACAAAGTCTCAGGAAGTGTTGTCATGTCCTAATGAAGCAGGGAAAGAATGGAAACTGTCACTTCAAAACTCCAACTTACTCCCATCTGGTTGGGTTTGCTGCTGTCTCTCCTGTCCTAGGGATGGAGAGGTAGATTTTGCTAAGTTCATGACCTGGGAGAAATGGCTCAGGTGAGAAGGAATCTGCTTCCCCAGCTGTGCAACATCTGTTTCTTTTGGGAGACCTCATGCTGTGGGCTGGGGTGCCCACCTCCCCATGCTCCAGCAGTGGATACGGCCATCTTCCTCTCCACACTGATTGAGCACTCAGGGCTCCAGGGTTTCAGAGGGCATTTCACTTAAGCCCCATACTCCAAAAGAAAGTCGGAAATGAAGGCATTTGTAAGGCGCAGCCTTCTGTTGGAATCTGACATGCAGCCCCAATGGGAGAGCATCTCAACCTCCAGCTCCTTTTCTGCTCTGTCCCAGCACACCCAGGATGAATGTCAACCAGAGACTCAGATGCAGACCAGGGTAGACGGGTCTTGTCCCCAGTTCCAACTGCAACATTAGACATTTCGGCTCTCACAGCATCTGTTCATGGTCTGAGGGAGCCGAGGTTCTCTCAGAACCCATTTCCAACCACACCACTCAGGATGGAGCCCCTCCCATGCTGCTGAACTGGGCAGGGTAGGGCCGGGTCTGGATAGGGACTACCGTAGACAGAACTCCTGCAGGGAAAGGACAGCTTAAGCATCAGCCAGCAGGGGGAAAGAGGGTCTGTGGCAGCTCCTCTGTCCAGGGGATTTTCCAGTCTTCCTCTCCCTCCAAATAGTCTTCATCCTAGAATAAACTCTTATGTAATCCCCGCTCTCTTAGTGTGTCTGTTCAGTGTTAGGAAGAAAGTTCACGTCTTACATTCTATCAGAGCCTTTTTACTTGTAAAAAGGCAGACTTAGTTACCTACTTAATTATTGAGTTTGTAAATTTTTGTTTTTAATTTTTATTAAAGCAAAGGTTAGAAGCGCTGCAGCTATTTTTATTTGTTTTTTTGGCTGTGCCCAGTGGCTTTATGGTATCTTAGTTCCCCAACCAGGGATGGAACCTGGGCCCATGGCAGTGAAAGTGCAGAGTCCTAGCCACTGGAACACCAGGGAATTTTATTTTAAAAATTAAAAAAAACATTTATTTGGCTGCACTGGTCTTAGTTGTGGCACTCAGGATCTTTGATCATAGTTGCAGCGTGTGGGATCTAGTTCCCCAACCAGGGATCGACCCCAGGCCCCCTGCACAGGGACTGTGAAGTGTTAGCCAGGGAAATCCCCACCAGGCAATTTAAAAAATTTTAGCTTTGAAAGGAATGAGACTGAGAAATTATAACACCAAACATCAATGGGCAGAAGGTGACACAGTTGGGAGTGATTTTCTTTCAGTCTCTAACTCTGAGATGGTTCCTGTCAGCAGGGAGAACTCAGCAGATGGAATTGGGAGGGAAGGGGGAAGCTGAGTCTGGGGGTGACCAGTGGTTTGGGGTGGCCTGTGTTACCATGGCACCACCTGCTTATCTACCCTTATCAAGTAGGACTCAGGCCCTTCACCAGTCCTGTCTGGCTAAGTCATAAACACCTCTACACTAAGACTTTGGGGAGATGGCTTGAAATGTGACACTGATTCTCAGAAAAATTCATGCTTGAACAGACGGTAGAAAAACACCTAACTCGTTTGACTATTTTCCCCAGTAACTGCAACCTCCCTGAGAACCCTCTGTTCATCACATGTGGCGGTCAACAAAACAACACCCATGGGTAAGTGGACTCCCAAATGACTCACAGAAAAAGAGCATCTCACTCAGAGAGGTGCTCAGTAGACTCTGAAAACATGGGCTTTGTAGACAGAGGTTCCAGCTCCGGGGCTGCCATTGTGTGATTTTTAAACAAGTTGCCTAATTATTTTTTGAGCTTCAGCTTCCTCTGGAAAACTGGAAAAAATACATATCCATACTCCCAGAGTTGTGGTATGTGCATGAATGGATAGAAAGCAATTACCACCTTAGTAGGGCTTCCGAGGTGGTGCCAGTGGTGAAGAACCTGCATGCCAGTGCAGGAGGTGCAGGAGATGTGGGTTTGAGCCCTGGATCAGGAAGATCCCTTGGAGAAGGAAATGGCAACCCACTCCAGTATTTTTGCCTGGGAAATCCCACGGACAGAAGAGGCTGACGGGCTACAATCCATGGGGTTGCAAAAGAGCTGGACACAACTTAGCAAACCACATTACTAAGCTGCTCACTAACTAGTAAATGATAGCTAATCATATTATCATCTTCACCATTATTGCCATCAGTGACCATATTCTTCCCATCAATGATACTGGTGGGGAGAAGCCCTTTCAGTTAGTTTCTGAGGAAAAGAGCCAGAGGGTCTGATTTGTATTCTATGAGGTGGTACTCCCTGCTGGAGTTGGGTACCAACCATTTATTCATGCATTTAATAACTATATTAATCCTATAGATACTATATTACTAATAAGATAGTACAAATTATAATATTTCCTCATCATTAGGTACCAGGAACTAGTTTAGGCATTTAGAGACCTCATTGTGAACAAGACAGAAACAGCTTCTGCTCTCAGAGGATGGATGGCCTGGCGGGTGGCCAGATGGTCACTGAACGAGAACTTGTCAGTACCCTTGAGCGTTAGGAAGGGCAAGCACTGGGCTCTCATGATGTACCACAGAGTGTCCTAACTCAGTCACAGGAGACTTCCTGTGAAGAGTTGATGCTTCGGCCAAGATATTTAAGGGTGAGCAAGTGTTAGATACTCAAAAAGAAAATAATTGCCATAAAAGATGCTAAGGAGAGAGTTCAGAGCTTCAAGAGAATTGAAAGTGTACAAAAAACAGTTCAGGGAAGCCCATACTGTTTAAGTTATTCGAATCAGGCAAGTTTTGTTTTAATATAACTGAATGTCTTTAGGTTGGGTTTAAGAACTCTAGATTGTTGGGGTCCCTACACTGGCTGATGTCTTAGGCCCTCTTTGTTCATCTGTGGCCCATCTGTAAGCATTTCTGAAACCTGCCTGGCTTTTTAGGGATCTGATATGTAGACTTGTGAAAACATAGGATTTAAAAATGTATTTTTATTGTATAATTAATTCTCCCATGTCTTTAAAGCAAAATCAGTCCACTTGCATACCAGTTTCCTGAATAGCTATGACCATTTCTGGGCCATTAATATGAAATGTTGATTTAACTTCTGATTTTTTTTTTTAGTAATCTGGAAAGAATTCAAACTCATACACTTATAGAACTTTGAGGCTACAGAAAATATTTTTGTAAGGACTGGCTTTTTCAACCTTGGAAATGGGTTTATTAAAAGGTGTTGTGGAATATCCTATAGAAGTTTTTCTAAAATTTTGCTTTTTGTGTTGCTGTTTCTTCAACTTGCAGATGTTAAAATTTTATGACATTTTAACCTGGGGTTAACTTGATTACATCTTCAATTCACCCTGAATAAGGGTGAGTTGCTATTTCCTCAGTCTTAACTATTTCATTCCTCTCTCTTTCTAACAGCTCAAAAGTACAGAAAAATGGTTTTCATAAAAATGTGACTGCAGCCCTAACTAAAAATATTGGAAAGCATATAAACTATACCAAAAGAGGAGTGTTCTTTAGTGTGGATTCCTGGACCATGGTAAGAATTTTCTGCTTTTAATGGAGAGGTACATTCTGCTTCCTGTGATACTGCATTTTGTAGGATCACTGGCTGTTTAATCGTTCAGTGAAAGTCATCTGGGCATGAGCCAGGCTCACAAGTATCCTTGGTCTTCAAGTCTGGTTTGTTCTGGAGACATCCTATGTCGAAGGTCTGAACCTCAGTGGCCTTTGGAAAGCCCAGTGGAGCTCAAGGTGGCCCTTGGGTCACTCCTGCTCTGTCCTTGGTGCAAAATGTGTCAGCAGTATTGCAGGCTCATAGTGCAAAGCCCCACACCAAGGGAATGCCACTGCCTATCCAGTTCCTCCATGAGATCATCTTAAGTGTCAGCCATTCTGCTGGGGTGATAGAAGATGAAAGGGAAATAGTCTCTGATGTTTAGAAAATTTTAGTCTAATGGGGTGATAAATACAAAATTAACCATTTCTGAGTAAGATGCAACTATACCATGGTTGGTGGGAGGAGAGACACAGCCTCTCAGATTAAAAAAATATTATGTAACTGTCATCAGAGAAGGTTTCATGCAGAAGCTGGAATCTGAGTTAGGCCTTAAATAGTAGCCAACTAATAGTTTTTCGTCACTGAGCATGTATTTCTGGTAATGGGTTAGGAAAGTTTCAGGATGTTTGGAAATTTGAGCAGTCTTATTTGCCCGGAACACAAGACAAGGAATCAAAGTACTTGCGAGAGTCGGGAAGGGGAATCGGCATCAGATTGTAGAGAAGGGTTTAAACGATTTTGTGACCTGGGTGAGGGCCCCATAGAGCCCGCTTCACGGTGCGCCGCCTGTGCAGTCATGTAGAAGGTCCCCTTCGTCGTGCTTAGAAGGGCCGCCTACTTGCTTTATTTACTCATTTTAAAGTTTTAAAATATTTGTTTATTTGGCTGCACTCGATCTTAATTGCAGCATGTGGGATCTAGTTCCCTGACCAGGGGTTGAACTGATGCCCCTACATTGGGATCACGGAGTCTTAGCTACTGGACTACCAGGGGAGTCCCTCCCCATATTTGGTTTAATGCTCTGCTGTTATTGCCTTAACATTCTTACCTTTTTTAAATTTAAATTTTATTTTATACTGAAGTGTAGTTGACTTACAATGCTGTGCTCCTTTCAGGTGTATGGCTAAGTGATTTAGTTATACATGTACATATATAGCCCTACTTTTTCAAATTCTTTTCCTGTGTAGATTGTTACAGAGTATTGAGTTCCCTGTGCTCTAGAGTAGGTCCTTGTTGATGATCTATTTTATACATAGCAGTGGGTATGGGTTGATTCCAAACTCTTAATTTTCTCTCCCACACTGTTTCCCCTCTGGTAACCGTAAGTTTGTTTTCAAAGTCTGTTAGTCTCTGTTTTGTAAATAAGTTCCCTGTATCATTTTTTGAAGATTCCGCTTATGATATGATATTTGTTTTTCTCTGTCTGATTTATTTCACTTTGTATGATAATCTCTAGGTCCATCCATCTGGCTGCAAATAACATTATATTGTTCTTTTTTATGGCTGAGTAGTATTCTGGTGTGTGTGTGTGTGTGTGTGTGTGTGTGTGTGTGTAAATAGATATACACACACACACCACATCTTCTCTGTTCATTCTTCTGTTGATGGACATTTAGGTTACTTCCATATCTTGGCTATTGTAAATAGCGCTGCAATGAACATTGGTGTGCATGTATTTTTCTGAATTCATGGTTTTCTCTGGATATTTGCCCAGGAGTGGGATTACTGGATCATATAATAAATCCCATTTTTAGTTTTCTGAGGAAACTGCATACTCATCTCCATAGTGGTTGTATCAATTTTCATTCTCACCAGCAGTGGAGGAGGGTCAAATTCTTAATAACTTTTGAACAAGCAGCTCTGCATTTTCATTTTGCAATGAGTTCTGCAAATGATGTACCGAGACGTAGACCAGGAAGCTCTGTCCAAACACACATCACGCATGCTGCAATTATTTGTATCTGTCTCCTTCACGAAAGGAAAAGTTGTGTAAGAGAAGGAGTTTACATTCCCAAGGCCTGGCGTGATGCCTGGTATGGCTATTTCTGAATGAAAGAGGCAGCCAAAAGTGGGCCTCAGGTGAGCAATCCGGGGGCGACCTGCCAGAGAGGTTAGACTGGAAAAACAGAAGGCTGAGTCCCTTCCTGCAGGGCTCTTCTAAGCTGTGCTTCTCTGGAGCCTGGGCGTCCAGGGCTCCCCACGGCTCTGAGCTGAACCTGCTCTGGGGCAGCCGACAGTTCTCATTTGATCTTATGTCACCTGGGGTGGATTTTGAGTTGTGTTCCCTGAGCTTGGATGGATCTAGTGCCTGGCCAGTTTGCTTGGGCCCACTCTTGTCTGTGTGTGTCTGCAGTAACCACACTAAGAACAATTCGGCACCCTAAGCTGGGGGCCTTGCTGTCCCCCCATTTCTCTTGCACACAGCTTCCAGCCCCTCATGCCTTCCCAGCTTCTTGGGACTCAAAGCAAATCTAGCAGCCTCTCAATCTGAATATGGTTGGGAGGGTTTCTGGCATCGTGGTGGCATTCCAGTTCATTTGTTTGTGGGGAGAAAAGGATATATATATACACAAATATATTTATAGTTCTAGATTTGAGTGGACTTACCTTCTAAAAATTTTAATTTTTTAACAATTATTTTGTTTGGTTACATCCTGCACATTAATAGACTATCCTAACTTGGTTGGTTCAGGTTAATCTCAACTGACTCTTTCTTCTCGTGATGGTCCTGACCTTTAGGCTAGAACTCCCATCCCTGAGCATATATTGTGGGTATGATTTCACTCTCCTAATTTCCAGTCTTAAGTCTCCTTACATGTTGATAGGAGTCAATAAGTTATTTTTCAGCACTTGTGAAAACTTGTTTCTTAGGACTTCCCTGGTGGTCCAGTGGCTGGGACTCTGTGCTCCCAGGGGCCTGGGCTTGATCCCTAGTCAGGGGGCTGGGTCCCACATACCACAACTAAGAGTTCAGATGATGCAACTAAAGGACCCACATGCTGCAATGAAGACTGAAGATCCTGCGTGCCCCAACTGGGACCCAGTGCAGCCAAATAAATAAATAGATGTTAAAAAAACCTCAAACTTATTTCTTAAAGTCTAATGCCTTTGACATGAAGTGGTAGCTTTGTTGATTATGCTATGTCTTTTTCTGTCTGTAATCATTTAATTTCAGGATTCCTTATCCTTCATGTACAAGTCTTTGGAGAGGAGTATACGGGAGATGTTTATTGGCAGCTCTCAGCCACTGACACATGTTTCTAGCCCCTCAGCATCTTACTACTTGTCATTTCCCTACACAAGGCTTGGTTGGTAGGTATGAGTGTATCTAATTCCTGAACGTTTTCATCACTATTAATTTCAAGCAGTCACTCGCAAGTATTTAACATGGTGCCTGTTAACACTTCATTTTCCAATCAGTTTATCAACAAAAACATGAATTTATTGCTTAATTTATGGTAATGATAAAACTGTCTCCTTAAAATTGCTCAAAAATGTTTTTTTGTTAAACCTTGATTAAAAAAAAATTATTTATTTTTTAATTGAGGGTAATTGCTTTACAGAATTTTATTGTTTTCTGTCAAACCTCTACATGAATCAGCCTTAGGTATACATATGTCCCCTCCTTCTTGAACCTCCCTCCCATCTCCCTCCGCATCCCACCCCTCTAGGTTGATACAAAGCCTCTGTTTGAGTTCCCTGAGACATACAGGAAATTCCCATTGGCTATCTATTTTACATATGGTAATGTAAGTTTCCATGTTACTCTCTCCATACATCTCACCCTTTCCTCCCCTCTCCCCGTGTCCATAGGTCTGTTTTCTATGTCTGTTTCTCCATTGCTGCCCTGCAAAAAATTCTTTGGTGCCATCTTTCTAGAGTCTGTATGTATGTGTCAGTATACGATATTTATCTTTCTCTTTCTGACTTACTCTGTATAATAGGCTCATCCTATCTAATGTATAATAGGTTCATCCATTTCATTAAAACTGACTCAAATGCATTCCTTTTTATGGCTGGGTAATATTCTATTGTGCATATGTACCACAACTTCTTTATCCATTCATCTGTCTATGGACATCTAGGTTGCTTCCATGTTCTAGCTATTACATAGTGCTGCAATGAACATTGGGGTACATGTTTTTTCAGTTTTGGTTTCCTCAGGATATATGCCTAGGAGTGGGATTACTGGGTCATATGGTGGTTTTATTCCTAGTTTTTTAAGGAATCTCCATACTGTCTTCCATAGTGGCTGTATCAATTTACATTCCCATCAACAGTGTAAGAGGGTTCCCTTTTCTCCACACCCTCTCCAGCATTTATTATTTGTAGACTTTTTGATGATTATCATTCTGACCAAAAAACATGTTTAAATATAAGGAAGTTTGACTTTATTAAATAACCACAGCAATAAACTATTACATTATAGAATATTTTTAAAACTTCAGTGTTTTTTGGAGATAGATTATTACACGTTTTTGGGCATCTAATGACATTAGGATAAAAGTGGGTGGCTATTATACTGACAGGACTATTATAACTTCATAAGGCAAAAGCCTGGGACACCACAATAATAAAGAGAATTTTAGGGATTCCTCTGATTTTTAAAGAACAACTGTTACCAAACTCAACTTAGGTTTCCATCACCTGCTGCATAGCAAAGTCAGTGTACTGACAGCAGGTGGTGGTGAAGGAAAGCACAGCGTGTATTGCAGGGCACCAAGCAAGGGCGATGGGGATAAGCCTCAGGTCCACTCCAATTTGGTCTCTGAGTTAGAGTGTTTTAAAGGGGAAGACCAAGGAAGCTGGGATCAACAGCCTGTGACATTTCTTAATCATAATTTCAGGGGTTAGGATGTTTCTGGTTTGCAATTCTCTGGCCAGGTGGTCCATGGTTTGGGGATCTGTTAGCTTATCCTGCCCTGAAGAAACAAGCTGTGTTTGTACGTTAATGATGACATCTACAACATCAATTACAGTACATTAACAGTGTTATGGACAATAGTAGTTTTAGTCATCTTACTC
Organism: Bos grunniens; assembly: GCF_055505025.1. Lineage (NCBI taxonomy): Eukaryota > Metazoa > Chordata > Mammalia > Artiodactyla > Bovidae > Bos > Bos grunniens. Next base: position 34,823,814 of record NC_141187.1, read on the forward strand.
TGGTTGATTAGTGTTCAGTTAGCACAGGATTGAGGTCAGAGGGCACAAGAAAGGGAATAAAGGTTTGGATAGAGAGATTAATCATAAACTTGATAAGGGAGCTTTCTTTTAGGGGGACTCTGTTTCACAACCAAACAGCCCAAGGATGTAAAAGTGACTGTTTTTTTTGGAGGTTTTTATAAAATGTATTTTTAAAAATCACACTTTTAAAATACAAATAACATTGCAATTTCCTTGGAACAATAAACCAACAGCCCTTCCTCTTCAGGCTGCTAATGTATTCAGCTCCAGCCCAAGGAATGGGGGGTGAGTGCTATCTTAACTGGCTGTTCATTTGTGAATAATGAATGGTTCTTCTTGGCCGCCTTCCTGAAAATCCAAATGAGGGCCTTCTGCTGGGCTGTTTGCCACATGGACAGGGGTGCAGCACAGAGCTCCTTCTCGGGGGCCATTACTGGCCAGGGTCCCACCTTGAGAATACAGACCAGCAGTGTCTCCATGGTGTGTGTCTGACCCCATCCAACAGGCGTCACACCCGTTAGAAACTGCTCTTCTCTTTTTCCTCGGTTCTGCTGTTTCTTGTTTTTAAAAAAATTATTTTTGGCTGCACTCGGTCTTCATAGGCTTTCTCTAGTTGCGGCAAGTGGGGCTGCTCTTTGTTGTGGCGTGTGGGCTTCTCATCACACTGGCTTCTCTTGTTGCAGAGCAGGGGCTCTAGGCACGGGAGCTTCAGTGGTTGCAGCACGCAGGCTTAGTTGTGGTGCACTGGCTTAGTTGCCTGCAGCACATGGAATCTTCTGGGACCAGGGATCGAACTCATGTCCCCTGCATTGGCAGGTGGAGTCCTAAACACTGAACCACCAGAGCAGTCCCTGCTATTTATTCTTTATGTGGCCATCAGAGCCAAAATAAATACATGACTTGGTCATTCCAGCCCCAAATGAGACATTTGAACAATTGACTCAGTTTGTCCCTCTCTTTAACCAGCAGGTCATAGACTCTTATTTAGAAACATCCACTAAGTCTCTTTAATTTTTTCCAATATAAGGCACTCTGTGTAGCTGTGGTAGAAATAAAATGGTCTACTTACCACAAGCTTGTCTTTGATCAGCTGACAAACTGAGCTGCATCGAGCCAATTGTAAAACGATCTGTGTCACTGGCTCGAGGTGAGTTTCCTCTCTGTTCTCAGGTGGAGCCTGGAATTGTGCTTTGTCTGCTCTGGGTTTTGCATGTAGAACAAGAAGCTTTGTGAGGGTGTTTTTTGTGTGTTCAGGTTCTATGGTCCAGAAATGCTCCGAGGCCTTGATTTGTCCAATTTCGTCTTTTGTTTTTTTCCTCCGGAGAACAAGACTGAATCCCACAAACAATATAACCTCAGAAGTGAATATAACCTCTGAATATTTTTGGATGGAAAAACCAATGAGAGGAAGTTAAATTCTAAAATCTAGAAAGGAACAGGAGACAGTTCTGCCCAGAGCTCTCAGTAGCACTGCCGTGGGTTCTCTCTTCTTCTTACAGGGCAATGACTTCAGCTGATCTCAACCAGGATGGATACGGTGACCTGGTGGTGGGTGCCCCTGGCTACAGCCACCCAGGCCGCATTCACGTGGGGCGCGTGTACCTCATCTATGGCAATGACCTGGGCTTGCCCCCTGTCGACCTGGACCTGGACAAGGAGGCCCACGGGATCCTGGAGGGTTTCCAGGTGAGGCCGCATCTCACATTTTCCCTTTCAAAGTTGATAAGCCACTGCCAGCCTTTCCCGGCACACTCTCCAGGATAAATGTCCAATGGCGAGAACAATGATAGTAACAAACAGCCAGGGGCCTGCATCTGTGTAGTGACTTTTATTTTGAAAAGCATGTTCACTTCATTGATCTCATTGTCTCTCTATCTTTTAATGGTTTGTCCGACACCTTCCTAAACACCCATACTATCGAGTGCCTTTGAATAACCAATCAGGATGTGATGTCTTGATAATATGATAATACAAAACCTTGTTTTGTTTTGTTGGGGTGTTTTTTTTTAATATAAATTGTTTTTTTATCTTGTAAGAATTTTATTTAAAAAATTTTAAAAACATTTATTTTTGGTTGTGCTGGAGCTTCATTGCTGTGGATGGGCTTCCTCTAGTTGCAGTGAGAGGTGTCTACTCTCTAGGTGAGGTGTGTGGACTTCTCATTGTGGAGCTTCCCAGGTAGCTCAGTGGTAAAGAATCTGCCTGCCATTGCAGGAGACGTGGGTTCAATCCTTGGGTTGGGAAGATCCCCTGAAGGAAGAAATGGCAACCCACTCCAGTATTCTTACCTGGAAAATTCCATAGACAGAGGAGTCTCATGGGCTATAATCCATGCGATTGCAAAGAGGCAGACACATGTGTGCATCTCTTGTTGGAGAGACAGGCTCTAGGGGGCACGAGCTGCAGTAGTTGTAGCAGGTGGGTTACACGTGTTGCTGTTTCCTTCTCCAAGGGATCTTCTCAACTAAGCAACATGTTGCTTCACAGCATGTGGAATCTTCTTGGAGCAGAAATTGAACCCATGTCTCCTGTATTGGCAGGTGGATTCTTAACCACTGGACCACCAGGGAAGTCCTCTTGGAAGAATTTTAAATTCACAGAAAAGTTGTAGAGACAGTCCAGAGAGTCCCCATGTACCCTCGACCCAGTTTTCCCTGTGTTAACATCTTACATAATTATGGCATTCTTGTCCAAATTAGGAGACCAACACTGGTCAATTACTATTAACTAAACTCTAGACTTTGGTCAGATTTTATTCCTTTGTGTTAAGTGGTTATTCATTACCAGAAAAATCCCACAGTGACTGTACAGATAGATGTTCCACATGAAGGCAGCATGAGTTCCTCTTGAAAGCACTAGAGACCTGGAGAGTTTTCCTCCTGGACATGATTGGTATTCGTCCTTACGTGAGGGATAAGTAAGGAGGGGCTGATTGAGCCCTGTTACCCACCACAGATGAGTGTGGGGTCTTTGGTGGCACTGCAGACTCCAAATGTCAAGCATCAGGGGAGTTGGGGGTCAGACTTTTACTTGTCCCAGACACCCCACTAAACCTTTCATTGTGGAGTTAATGGTGTGAAAAAATAGGATGGTGCTCCTGAACATACTTTAAATAATGAAAAGTCCAGTGGTTTATAATCTAGTTTAAGCTCTGATAGGTCTTCCCTGGTGGCTCAGATGGTAAAGAGTCTGCCTGCAGTATAGGAGACCCAGGTTCAATCCCTGGGTTGAGAAGATCCCCTGGAGAAGGAAACAGCGAGCCACTCCAGTATTCTTGCCTGGAAAATCCCATGCATGGAAGAGCCTGGCAGGCTACAGTCTATGGGGTTGCAAAGAGTTGGACAGGACTGAGCGACTTCACTTTTACTTTAAGCTCTGATGGAAGGAGCCCCTGAGTCCAAGAGGTGTTACTAAGTTGATGGCAGAATACGTGATCACACAGTCCCAGAGGGACAGGGACAGCATTTTCTGGGCCCTTCTGACACCACATGAAAAAGGTCCAAAATAAATTAACCCATTCCTGTTACTTCTTTCTTCTTCACCAAGCCATTCCCCTGTCAGACTGTGGTGTAAAGTATAATCCTTTGGGCTCCTGTAGACAAGGAGTAAGAGAAGCAGCTGCTTCCTGTGGATGGGAAACTCCATCCAAGATCCTTGGAGTGAGGAAGGAGGTAACTCCATGCCTTTGTCTCCCAGTGTCCTTAAGTAATGGGGAAGATGCCACATATGGCATGCGAGATGGGAATTACAAGATGGGAATCTTGTAGCCATCATTCTTGGTCTGCAGTTAACCTTTCTGGTCCTTATCTATAAAATGGAAGATTAAGATAGATATCTCAAATTCAGTTCAGTTGCTCAGTTGTATCTGACTCTTTGTGACCCAATGGACTACAGCACACCAGGCCTCCCTGTCCATCACCAACTCCTAGAGCTTGCTTCAACTCATGACCATTGAGTTGGTGATGCCATCCAACCAATCTCATCCTCTGTTGTCCCCTTCTCCTCCTGCCTTCAATCTTTCCCAGCATCAGGGCCTTCCCCAATGAGTCTGTTTTTTGCATCAGGTGGCCAAAGTATTGGAGTTTCAATTTCAGCATCAGTCCTTCCAATGAATATTCAGGGTTGATTTCCTTTAGGATTGACTGGTTTGATCACCTTGCAGTTCAAGGGACTCTCAAGCATCTTCCACAACACCACACTTCAAAAGCATCAGTTTTTGGAGCTCAGCTTTCATTATGGTCCAGCTCTCACATCCATACATGACTACTGGAAAAACCATAGCTTTGACTAAATGGACCTTTGTCAGCAAAGTAATGTTTCTGCTTTTTAATATGCTGTCTAGGTTGGTCGTAGCTTTTCTTCCAAGGAGCAAGAGTCTTTTAATTTCATGGCTGCAGTCACCATCTGCAGTAGTTTTGGAGACCAAGAAAATAGTCTGTCATTGTTTCCATTTTTTTCCCCATCTATTTGCCAGGAAGTGAAGGGACCAGATGCCATGATCTTTGTTTTTTGAATGTTGAGTTTTAAGCCAACTTTTTCATTCTTCTCTTTCACTTTCATCAAGAGGCTCTTCAGTTCTTCGCTTTCTGCCATAAGGGTGGTGTCGTCTGCATATCTGAAGTTATTAATATTCCTCCTGGCAGTCTTGATTCCAGATTGTGCTTCATCCAGCCTGGCATTTCGCATGATGTACTCTGCATATAAGTTAAATAATCAGGGTGACAATATACAGCCTTGATGTACTCCTTTCCCAATTTGGAACCTGTCCATTGTTCCATGTTGAGTCCTAAATGTTGCTTTTTGACTTGCATACGGATTTCTCAGGAGGCAAGTAAGGTGGTCTGGTATTCCTATTTCTTTAAGAATTTTCCAATTTGTTGTGATCCACACAGTCAAAGGCTTTGGCATAATCAATAAAGCAGAAGTAAATGTTTTTCTGGAACTGTCTTGCTTTTTCTATGATCCAGTGGATGTTGGCAATTGATCTCTGGTTCCTCTGCCTTTGCTAAACCCAGATTGAACATCTAGAAGTTCACGGTTCATGTACTATTGAAGCCTCACTTGGAGAATTTGAGCATTACTTTGCTAGTGTGTGAGATGAGTGCAACTGTGTGGTATTTTGAACATTCTTTGGCATTGCCTTTCTTTGGGATTGGAATGAAAACTGACCTTTTCCAGTCCTGTGGCCTGCACTGAGTTTTCCAAATTTGCTAGCATATTGAGTGCAGTAAAAAATTTAATAGCATCGTCTTTTAGAACTTGAAATAGCTCAGCTGGAATTCCATCAAGCATCTGCCTATTTTAGAATGCTATGCTTTTTCTTGGAATGAGTTACCCTGCAGGAGGGCTTGCTAGTAGAGCTGGTGTTGATGAAATGAACCTATTTTCAGCTGGCAGGGGCCCCTTCTTATGGGTCCCCAACCTGCCCCAGCTTGCTTCTATCTCCAGGCAATCCTTTCTCGTTTATTAAGTACCCACCACACCTCCCCCTTCCTGGTAGAAAGAGGCTGTGTTCTCAGATGCCATTGCACATCTGAGATTAACCAACAAATAAGAGAGAGATTAACCAACAAATAAGAGATGTGGGTTCTGGGGTGTGTGTGTGATGTAGCAAGCATCATTTGTGCAAGACTCTTCATTGCTAGATAAGCTGTGAAAGGATAGGAGAACCTCATCAGTTACCTTTATGTCTAGGCTGATTCCAGACAGCAGGAGATAGAAGATCTAGAAAACCCACCTTGGAAGAAAATGGTACCTGAATGGGCTGAATTTTCCATCTGTAAAACATGAAATTAGAGGCTAATATTCCATGTAAAATGCTTGAACAGTGTCTACAGCAGAATCAATAGACCCTTCGGTAATGATGGAGATGCTTTAAAGCTGTGCTGTTCAGTATAGGAGCTACTAAGTGTTTTGATTTCTGAACATTTGAATGTGGCCAGTGAAACTGAAAAATTGACTAAAGTAATTTAAATATTACAGCCACATTTATCTAGTGAATACTGCACCAGTCAGTACAGCTCTAGAACATCTTGAATATTAGACAGACATTAGTTGCTGTTAAGTGATTATCATTTTGGGTACTTTCCAAGAGGAGTCTAGTCCTTAATAAGGATACACAAGACCATTTTCTGAAAACCTAGAACTTTTAAGGACCTATACTCTTTTTTTTTTTTAATTTTAATTGGAGGCTAATTACTTTATAATATTGTGGTGGTTTTGCTATACATTCACATGAATCAGCCATGGGTGTAAATGTGTTCCCCATCATCTCTCAGGGTCATCCCAGTGCACCAGCCCTGAGCACCCTGCCTCATGCATCAAACCTGGACTGGCGATCTATTTCACATATGTTAATATACATGTTTCAATGCTATTCTCTCAAATCATCCTACCCTCGCCTTCTTCCACAGAGTCCAACAGTCTGTTCTTTACATTTGTGTATCTTTTGGACCTACAGTCTTCTCTCCGGCACCTTTTCTTCTCCTTGAGGCAGACAGATGTGCCAGAAACATCTTTAGGGTGAGCTAGCCATCTGGAGGGTCATGGATGTGTTACGAGCAGGCTACAGTCTTGTTCCTCGGTCCTGGGTGCTCGATGGGGTCCCCAGGGAGTGAGGTGTGCTCTTCAGAAGGTTGTGGCTCGGCCCAGGGGGAGTAACTGGTGTCTCTTCAGCCCTCAGGTCGATTTGGCTCGGCTGTGGCTGTGCTAGACTTTAACATGGATGGCGTGCCTGACCTGGCGGTGGGAGCCCCCTCGGTGGGCTCCGAGAAGCTCACATACACAGTAAGGAGGCTGGTGGGGAGGGGAGGATAGTGGGAGTGGAGGCTGGTGCCCATGGAGCCTCCGGAGAGAAGCAGGCAGAAGGGGTGCCAGGCAGTGTTTGAGGGGAGATGATCCCGGCCCTCCATTCAGGCCCTTGCTGTGACCTCAGGTTACCTGGCAGATCCTGTTCCTGCCTCCCTGGCCTCAGTTTGGCTTCACAGGTGGGATTTTCCAATTCCACCAGGTCCTGCATTCTCCTTCCCTCCATTCCTCCCCCGGGGATGCTGAGAGATGGTGAAGGGAGGCAGAAATTCCAGCTAATCCACAGCTTCCTGTCATGGGGCAGGGAGGTGAGTCCCTGGATCCTTCCTCTCAGGCATGGAATCCAGCACATTCCCTCTTTTTCTCCCTGAGAGCAGAGATCCTGGGTCCTGGCCCACAGGGCTCTCCTCCCCTGAGTCCTCACCGTAGCCGAGCACCGTGAGTGGCTGTGGAGTCAAAAGCCCTTCGTCACCCTCTCCCACCGGGTTCACCTCTTCCCCTGTCTCGTCAACTCTTGAGTCGTGGGAACAATTTGTCATCCAGACCCATCAGGCGCCCTCATGTTAGGACTCATGCTCATCTAGTTCCTTCTACCTGGAAAACCCCTTTTCCATTTTTCCCCCCTGTAGCAGGTAACGCATCACTTCCTGGAGGAAGTGTGATCTAAACCTTGGTTCAGGGGACTCTATTGTCCTGTGCTCGCTGCCCCTTTGTAGCTCCTCACACTGCAGTGTCACAGTTGCCCCTTGGCCAGCTTTTGGGGAGGGTAGAGATTAGTCTTATCCATCACTGTGTACTCAGTCCTCAGCTCACCATGGAAAGGAAATGATTCTAGAAGGAGGAGGGATGGAGAGAGGCAAGTTGTAAGATGGGAACAGGTTCATCACACCGTAACAGCACGGCCTGTGTCCCAAGGCAAGTGAGTGATACTGACAAGATGTACTGGTGTTGAGAGAAGTAATGGGCTGGGTTGTGGTGGTGGTGGAGCTTCGTGGAAGAGCCAGAAGCTGAGCTGGGCTTTGATAGGGTCATGGGCAGTTGAGTAGCTCATTCTGCAAATATGGTGAACAATTATGGATGGCAGACCCAGAGCAAGATGTGGGGGAGACCATGATGAAAATGACGGTTTCTGCTTTGGGGACTGACTCTTAATAATCTGATGGAAGAGACTGATGCAATGGACTGGACACTGACTTCAGTCAGTAACTGAGCTCCTGACCCTACAGGGCTCTGACAGTGATTTCTTTCATCCTCAGTCATCTTTGTCTTGCTCTTATTTAAGATTCCCAGGTCTCACGATCACACTGTGGTTTGTCCTTTTCTAGGGTGCAGTGTATGTCTACTTCGGTTCCAAACAAGGACAACTATCTTCTTCCCCCAACGTCACCATCTCTTGCCAGGTATGTTGACCACCTTCACCAGGTACAGAAAACAAGAGCTCACCATATCCTAATTGCCTCAAGGCTGAATTAAAAGTGGTTGGGCTCCCGTTTTCTCTTCAGGATACCTACTGTAACTTGGGCTGGACCCTCCTGGCGGCAGATGTGAATGGAGATAGTGAACCGGACCTGGTGATTGGCTCCCCTTTTGCTCCAGGTGGAGGGAAACAGAAGGGAATTGTGGCTGCATTTTACTCTGGCTCCAGTTACAGCAACCGAGGTAGTGCTTGCTAGGGTTGGGGTGGGGTGGGTGGAGATCCCCACTGCTCTAGTCTGTGGTGCCTTCTCTTGCATATGGATTTTGGTCCTATTTTCCTTGTTGTGTGTGGTTTCACCTGAAATCTCTAACACTCTTCCAGATGTTCCAGCAAGTGATGTGGACAGAGTTACTGACTATACAGAAGGATCCAGTGTGTCGACCTGGATCCAAAGCAGGGGGAGGGGGGTGGGCAGTAGTTACCCTCATAGTGTCTCAATGGAAGGATGAAAAGCATTCTTCAAAAGTATCACTCAAGCATCCCAGTGATGCTCCAGCTGTCCAACAGGCCTTTTTTGGTGGGGTGGGGTGCACGCAGTTTGTGGAATCCTCAGCCAGGGATTGAACCCAGATCCTCGGCGGTGAGAACACAGCATCCTAACCACTGGACTGCCAAAAAAATTCCCAACAGGTCCTCTTTTTAAACAGCACCCTCCATTCCACAGAGGCTAGCTCTAGAAATGTATTTTTCGTATGACGTGTCCCATTTCTGATGTTGGGGCGCTGGGGACAGGTGTGGGGGGCACATAAGAGTTGTGGCAAAAACAGCCCACTGAACCCATTTCTCATTATCCTGCACAAAGGGCCACTCTTCCCATTCCTGTAGTCTTTCCACGTAAAGTAGAAGGCACTGCTTGTCTTGTGCAGAAAAGCTGAATGTGGAGGCTGCCAACTGGATGGTGAAAGGCGAGGAGGACTTTGCTTGGTTGGGGTACTCCCTTCACGGTGTCAATGTCAACAACAGGACTTTGCTCCTGGCTGGAAGCCCGACCTGGAAGGACACCAGTAGGTGAGACCTGATGTGGGGTGCAGGGACCAGTGACACAGGAGCCGGGTGCCTGAAGCCCGGGGAGCCCACTGAATGTGGGGTTCACAGGAAGTGGCTCTGAAAGTCCTACCCTTCAAGGAAAAGCAAAGACTGGGTCAAGTTGCAAATGTTCCTTTTTAGAAGTTTGAGCGAGAGAGCTCTGTTATTTTGCTAGGGTGGTCTGGATGGCTTAAGCAGCAGGAATCGATGATCTCACAGTTTCGGAGATTAGAGATCTGAGATCAAGGTGTGAGGGGGTTGCTATCTTCCAGGGTGCCTCTCTGTCACTTACAACCTTCTCCCTGCGTCTCATGCAGCCTCTTTTCTGTGCATTGATCCCTGGTGTCTCTCCCTCTTCTTATGAGGACACTAGTCATATTGGATCTGGGCCCCACCACGATGACCTCATTTTAGCATAATTAATTACCTCTTTAAAGACCCTGTCTCCAAATGCTATCACATTCTGAGGTACTGGCGGTTAGGATTTGAACATATGAATTTTGGGGAACACAATCCAGCCCATAACAGGAGGTACCCCCCCCATTTTGTCATTTGGAAAGTAGAATGTGAACCTCTTAACCTGGAGAGCCTTGATATTGGGGTTCATTCTGAAAGCTCCCCTACAGCGATGACAAGGACCAGTAGCATGGGGTGGAGGGGGCGCCGTGAGTGGGGAAGATGTGGGTCATCTTTCCTTGGACCTGAGCACCTGCCCAGGGCGGTATCCTGTGTCCCAGCACCCAAGCCCAGTGTGCTTGCTTCCAGTCAGGGCCACTTGTTCCGCACTCGTGATGAGAAACAGAGCCCTGGACGGGTGTACGGCTATTTCCCGCCAATCTGTCAAAGCTGGTTTACCATTTCCGGAGACAAGGTATGGTGGCCCCCTCCCTCCCCAGCGAAGTGGACACCACAGAGAAAGTTTCTCAGCTGTACTGTAGTGACTTACTGCATTTCACAGGCAATGGGGAAACTGGGTACCTCCCTGTCTAGTGGCCACGTGATGGTGAACGGGACCCGGACCCAAGTGCTGCTGGTGGGGGCCCCGACTCAAGGTAGGTCACCCGCCATGAAACTTCACTTTTTCATGAATAGCTGTGTCACTCCTTGACCATGTCATACTGAGGGAAAGTTATGAGCTCTGGAGGCAGATGGACCTGAGTTTGAATATTTGTTTTTCTCATTAATAGCAACCTGGGTTACCTTGGGGGAAGTTGCTTTTAAACTCCCTGAATGCAAAATACAGCTTACAGTATCCACATTCAGAGATTTGTTGAAAATCACACATGAAAGTAACTTGGTGTGTTTTTAAAACTCCTATCCCACTGAGCTTGGAGACACAGCAAATTTTATAAACCAGTTCACCGGGAACAGGTCCACTCTGAGAGTTTATTGTTAATAAAACAGTATTTTGTTTACTTTATGGGAAAGTTAGAAACAAAACAAGCAAAAAATGATTCTCTCCAAGAGTATAAAAGTGGATTATGCTTATTGTAGAAATTTGTGAAAATATAAGGAAATATATTTTCACACCTAATATTATATCTTGAGCATGTTCTCATATTAAGTATACCTGTATCACTTTTTTTTTTGCATATGTACATGCCAACATTTACTGTCGGATGGCCCAGTCTTAAGGCTCTTAATACATACTGTCAAATTATTTTTCAGAAATATTTTTGTTTCATACAATGTACTTGAATAATAAGCATAAGTGAATTGGGCAAAGGAATGGTTAAATTTTTCAATTCACGAGTTAAGTCAGCAACTTGTTATAAAGCTGTGTCCTAACTCTGCAATTTTTTTTTTTTTTTTTGCTACAGAGTCTAGTTAAACTCCTGCAACACACATTACTAATTTTGTCTCACCACTGTTGGTGTCAGAGTGCTGTGAATTAGAGCATCCCAAATTTTCTTAGTTTTGGCCCCTTTACTGCCTTAGTAATTTTCTCTATTATAAAATACTGTATAAAATGTAAAACAGAAAGGTTAATTATATATATCATGATATATGTGATATATAAATGATGCTTTTTGAGATAGTCATATAAATTCACCTGCAGCTGTAAGAAATAATAGGTCACGTTACATTTTATCCAGCTTTCCCCAATGGCATCTTGCAAACCACAACCAGTGTCACAAGCATGTTATCAACATAGATATAACCCACCAACCTTGTTCAGATGTTCCTCTTTTTACTTGTATTTTGCCCATGTAATTTGAGGGGCCCAGGGAAAATAAAAACCTAGTAAATTATCCAGAATTGCAGGTCAGTCATGGGGTCGCAAAGAGTCTGACACGACCGAGCGACTGAACTGAACTGAACAAGCCTAAAGCCACACACAGGGCCTCTCAGCACAGGGCCCCGAGTGACTGAACAGGTTGCGTGCTGTGTGTTTCTGTCCTAACAGCTCCTCTGGGGCACTGTGCCGCTTCCCAAACCCTGGAATCGGATCATCCTTTTGACCTGCACTGCTTTTCCAGTGGTGCCTGCATTTTATCATAACAACCCGTTATGATAAAACTCCAATTTTGCAAAGATATGACATCATTGAAAGGACTGTAGGGAAGGGATCTAGTGTGGAAACTGTGACCTTCCCCAGCAGGTGGGCCATGTGGCATCAGACAGATGTCACTGTCTCACCAGCAAAGATTAAAGACAATTGAGTATACCCATGAGTTCACTGAAATGTTTCCGTGTAGAGTTGGGGAATCACAGCTCTATGGACAGATTGAGTGAAATGTGAAAAATCTGACCCACTTGCAGGGTGAGTTCGAGTAAACGAATAATTAGGGTTAGGCCTATCCTCCTCACTCTCCCCACAGCCTCTGGCTCGGCAGGATCTCTGGGTCCGACTGTGGCCATGACGCACAGCCGTTTAAATATTCAGTGGAGCTTTTACGGTACTCATTAAAAGCTACAAAGTATTTATGGTATGAAAAAGAATACTCAATGGCAAGGTGGTGAGACTGGGAAATCACACACTGCTGGTGAAATGTAAACTGATGTGCTTTCTCTAGTAAGAGGTTTGGCAAAATGGCAAGAGCCTTAAAACTAATATTCATTCCCCAAATCCAATGCTAGATGGGTCCCTTCTAAAAAATCTGCTCTCAGAAAATGAAATTTTATTTTAATAAAGGGGGAGGGATCATAGTAATTCATAAATATCATTTATCTTAGTATTAATTACAAAACCAAAACTTTGTAAAAGGAATTTTGTAATCTGCAAAAAACCCCATTAAAATGTGTGTGTGTGTATATGTACATATATATCACTCTCCAGAAACAAATATATGCATTATATACATTTTCTTCTTTATACTCTTTTTGGGTGTTTTCCACACCTTTTGCAATGATCATATGTAAAGTCTTGGCATTCACAAATCTGACATAGTCTCTCCTGTGTCACTGCAAGTCTGTGTCCTCGCTTCGTTCTTGTGATGGTGGTAGCTACTGTTTCGTGGTTTATTTCAGATGTCGTGTCTAAGGTATCATTCCTGACCATGACCCTGCACCAAGGTGGGAGCACTCGGATGTATGAACTGACACCTGACTCACAGCCTTCTCTGCTCAGCACCTTCAGTGGAAACCGCCGCTTCTCCCGATTTGGTGGCGTTCTGCACTTGAGTGACTTGGATAATGATGGCTTAGGTAGGAAAGGAACAGTGGCTCTGGCCAAGAAGATGGGTCCCCCTCATAGGATCACCCCTGTTCTAGCCTCATGAATCAAGACCAGAGCCGGATGTACAAGAGTGAGTTGTATTTCTTGAACATGGTGACATGAGAGCTACCCACATCAAGGAATGATGAAACAGAAAACAAAAGCCTCTGACTGCGTTGGAAAGAAATCAGGGTAGACCAGTGAAGGATGCATTATTATTAGTGGGAGGCTGGGTGAGGATCCAGCAGTGGAACAATGGAAAGGATGACAGCAAGGAATAAGACACTTCCTTCTGCTGGTTTTCATTGTTCACAGATGAAATCATCGTAGCAGCCCCGCTGAGGATCACAGACGCAACTGCGGGACTGATGGGGGAAGAGGATGGCCGTGTTTATGTGTTTAATGGCAAACAGATCACCGTGGGTGACGTGACAGGCAAATGCAAATCATGGGTAACTCCATGTCCAGAAGAAAAGGTAAGTGTTGTACACACTTCCACACCAAACTGGGAAAGGACGGCTACTTGCTGATGCTTTGGTAAATTATGTCCACTCTAGAACACTTACTTTCTACTTGGACTCAGGTAACCTGACCCATACCTAAGGTCAGAACACAGTCGCTGGCTTGAAAGCCGCCTGCTTTCCTGCAGTTCTGCAGTGTTTGCCCCCAGAGCTGAAGTTCAGCTGGATGTGGTGTCTTACTGGTTCTTGGTTAGGAGCCCACAGCAAAAAACAGGCTATAGCCACTGGAGTTTCATGAAGACTCCAGCTCTTTTTATTTCATCTTTCATTGCTTAAGTTCCCTGGATCTAAAACACTTGGCTGTTATTTTAAACTTAAAATTTAATTTTCAAATTGGAAAAAGGAAAGTTTATTGTAAAACTATTAGAAAATGCAGTACTAAGAAAATGAAAATCTACCTAGAATTCCACTCTGCAGAGATGTGTAGTAACCTTTTGATGTGTGTCCTGCTAGTATTTTTTTCTGTGAACTTAATTACTACCATTTATGTACAATGGCAACCCACTCCAGTACTCTTGCCTGGAAAATTCCATGGATGGAGGAGCCTGGTAGGCTGCAGTCCATGGGGTCGCTAAGAGTCGGAAATGACTAAGCGACTTCATTTTCACGCATTGGAGAAGGAAATGACAACCCACTCCAGTGTTCTTGCCTGGAGAATCCCAGGGATGGGGAAGCCTGGTGGGCTGCCGTCTATGGGGTCACACAGAGTTGGACTCGACTGAAGCGACTTAGTAGCAGCATTGTGAATTTACTCTCTGTGCCTGGGCTTCCCAGGTGGCACTAGTGGTAAAGAATTTGCCTGCCAATGCATGAGATGTGGGTTTGATCCCTGGATCATGGCAACCCACTCCAGTATTCTTGCCTGGAGAATCCTATGGACTGGCAGGCTACAGTCAAAGAATTGGGCAGGACTGAAGAAGTGCCTAGCACTATGCCTAGCGCTTTATATAAACATATAAAATCTAATTCACATCAAAGTTATTAACTTGGCATTTTGTTCATTATAAAGAAACTGAAGATCAGAGAAGGAAGTTGTTACAGGTCACACTGCTAGGAAACGGTAGAACAGGGACTTGAACCAAGAGCTGATTCTGAAGCACACCCTTAAACCGTTACACCGTGTCTGTGTGTATATATTAATGGATATGATCCTATTGTACATGATTTTGTATACAATTTTATAACTTTATCTTGTTCTACCTATCAATGTAATAAGTCTTCTATGCTTTCTATATTCTTACACAATATATCTACCAGATACCTAGCAGTTTATCTGTAGATAAACCATTTAAGTGACTACTGTTAGTCACTTAGTCTATTTCAAATTTTTGCTGTTATAGTAAGATAAATATTCACATAAACATATTTATACATCTATTTTTCTGAGCTAAATTCCTGTAAGAATTTCTGGTGACAAAGGGCTTCTCTAAGATGTAGAAATTTGAATGAGTATAATTAAAACCGGTTAAAGAAAAAATCCGTGAACAGCAATAACACTGTCTCCCTTTCTTATCACTCTCTTTCAGGCCCAATATGTACTAATTTCTCCTGAAGTAAGTATCTTCTAAAAGAAAAAAAATGCCCTTTCCCAAGTTGATAAAATCATATGGTATGTTTTCAAAGGCCATTAACAGACCGTGTGTTTCACAGGCAGGCTCAAGGTTTGGGAGCTCTGTGATCACTGTGAGGTCGAAGGAAAAGGTAAGTGCCAAGACTGTACAGCTTTGGTGTTTATGAGTTTGTTCTAAGGTTGGGATTTGAGAGTGCTCTCATTTTGCATGTATTTTAGATTTCATTTGAAAAACAGGGACTCACAAAAAAGAAAACACACAATCCCATAATTTTTTGGTGAAAGATTCTCCTTCCTACCCCTCCAATTTCATCCTCTCCAATAGGGGTTGGCAAATTACAGCCTGTTGGCCAACTCTAGCTGGCTGCCTGTTTTTGTGTAATCTACAAACTAAAAATGATTGACATGTTTAAATGACTGGAAAAAATGAGAATATTTTGTGACACAAGATATTTATAAGAATTCAAACTGCAGTGTCTCTAACAAGCTTTACTGGAATATAGATAGCCACGTTCATTCTTTTCTCTTCCTCTGCTGCTTGTTCAGTTGCTCAGTCGTGTCCGACTCTTTGTAACCCCATGGACTGCAGTTACCTCTGATACTCCACCACAACTGCAGCTGACTGATGTCCCACAAAGCCTAAATTATCCTGGTCCTTCACTGTTAAAAAGTCTGCCAACCCTTGCCATAATGGCTAAGCACTGTCAATATATTTTGGTTCTTTAGGAATGAACCAAATACATACTAACAATATATTTGTTATGTATTTGTTTCTTTTTGTATGACTTTAGAATAATTGTGCAAATATCTCTGCTGGCTAGATTTCTGGAAGACAACTAGGTCAAAGGATATGCACACTTTGAATTTTAATAGCCATGACACATTTAAAGGATTTTATCTGAAAACATACAGCTAAACCACTGATTTCACTCATTTATTTAAGGACATGACATTGTACAGATCTGTGCTAGGCTACGAGAGAGAAAGAGACCAAGTGTCTGCTCTTGAGGAAAACTAAGATTTATTTTATTTAACATGTGGGAAGTTAAATGGCAAGCAAGTATAGTAATACATGCTAACTGGAAGTGTGAACTGTGCTATGAAAGGCTAGGGAAGCCGTCAGATTTTTGAGTACAGAACCAGGTCTACAGGGCTTGGTAGGCGCTGTGGCTTGGACTTGAAGGCACTGTGGTGAAACTGCCCTCTACTGGCCAACAGTGCAAGTAGCCCTTTAACTCATTTATAGGCAAGCTTAACCACAACAAAAAGAGAGATGGATTATAAGCTTATGGGGGGCTTCTCAAAAGACATGATCATAAGAATATCATAAATTTGGTTTGCATTTTAAATTTTATTCACTTTCCAAGAATCAGACGTTACTAAGAACCCATGAACTGTATACAAATAATGAACCATTGTTTATACCAACTGAAGGGGGTCGTGTAGATAATTTGATTCCTTTCTGTTTAACACTGCAAATTCATCTCCCTAATTACAGTTCATGAGTCGATATTAAAATTACTCCACTTTCCCAACACATACCTGAGGCTGGGGGCCCTGAAGAACTCTTTTGAGTGTGAAGATAAATCAAAGGTTATGTTTTAAAAATGGACACAACCTGAGAATGATGAGTGGATGGCCTCTCACCAAGACATGAGTAAAAGTTACGATTTTGAAGACTCCTCTCTTCCTTTCTCTGTGTGAGCATTAAGTAACCAACTAGAATTAGGAGGACCGCTTACTTCTGTGGTATTGCCACCAGGTCTCTGGAACCTCCTGTGGGGCTGCCTTCAGCCAGCCTGCCAGCCCTGGTGGAACAGTGTTGTAGACAAAGAAACCTGAGACATGCCCCCTGCCCCCCAGGTGCTTAGAATCTAAGTGGAAAAATGAAACATGCCCATGAGCCCATCCAGGCCCATTTATGATGACCCAAATCCCAAGGCAGTCAGAGATCAGTGGAAATTGGCTGGGGGAGTCGGGGAAGGCCTTGCAGCGCCCCTGGGGCCTGAGTGGATCCGGAAATCAGAGGAGGCTGACTGGGCAGAGAGAGGGCAAGAGCAGGGGAAGATTTGATTTTAGGAATGAAGATGGTTTAACCAGGAAAACAGGAGGCAGCTTGTGGCCAAACTACAGATGTATCCAGTAAATGAGCAATTCCACAAGTAAGAGTTTACAGCTTTGTTCTTCCCCTCTTAATTGACACTGTGGTATTTAAAAAGATACACGCAAAGGGTTATGCATAGTACCTGACACATCTGGATTCCATTGGGAGGTTTCAAAATTAAGTCAGTGAAAAACTTCACAGGTTTGGTCACACCCTGCTGTACCCGTCAGTCAGTCTGATCAGCCACACCTCACCTATCAGCCATGGTCCAGAAATACTCTTGGTAGTTTCAAAACTAAAATCCACTTCCAAAAATGTTTAAAAACTTGTATAAGCTTTGAAGGCAACTTTGAAAGCAGCAGGGGCAGAGGTGGTGTGAACACACTGACAAAGCCAGATTACTCCAGATATGCTGTCTACACTGCACCAAGCTAGCATGCTGAACAGACACACACAGATGTCCTTTTCTCTTGTGTACCTGAGAAGGAATTAGCGAGAACTTCCTCAGCTATGGTTTTCTGAACCTACAGAGCTGAGAGAGGGTATTTAAACCCAGGGAAAAAGGCATTTAAGCTCAAGCCCTTGTCTGGCCAATGTCTAGCTTGCTTTTTCTAGCTCAGAGCATAACATGATGCCTGGACTACAGCAGGAACATGACACAGGTTGGAATGAATCCTGTTTTGTGTCTCCTACAGAATCAAGTCATCATTGCTGCTGGAAGGAGTTCTCTGGGAGCCCGACTCTCTGGGGTGCTTCATATCTATAGGCTCGGCCAAGATTAAAGGTTTCACTCCATTTTCCTCTCTCATGCTGAGTCATCTTCCGGGTGAGCGTTCTGGGGGACAAAGTGGTGTATCCAGGGGAGCCCTGGTAGCCCTACGACAGGTGGGGGCTCCTGGGGTGGAGACACACACAGTCTGGCTGCCAACAGGCCACAGAAGTGGTGACAGCACCCGAAGCACGTGGAACAGTGGATGCTCTGGTTAGCCATGTCCCTTTGCAAAACGTGTTTCCTGTGCACCTGAACTTAATTCCTAACTGGCTTCCTGTGCTCAGACCTGCTGCAAAACCCGTTTCCTCTTCCACTTGAGCACCTGTGTCTTTCTGATGCCTATAGCACAATTCTTGCTAAAAATGTCCTCTTAAAACTGGTGACCCATTCCAATCAAAGTGAAACAGAAAGCACAATAAACAGGAAAAAAGCATGAGGAGAGAACGAGGAGACAATATGGGGGGTGAGGCATAACCTCACAACTCCAAAATCACGTTGTGAATGATGTGGTCCTTTCTTAGGAGGACTATTGTATTTTCAGTGTTTCATACAGTGAAGGGCAAATATAAAGAGTAAAACATCACCTGACTGTGCCCTCAGATGCTTTTGGAGAAATGATTGTTCCAACAGCCGATGCACCTAGTGATCTGCGTATCTGAAGTCATCTCAGGAAGCCTCAGGCAGCGCGAGGCTGCCACAGGCCTCACCAACAGAACCAGAACAGGAAGGAGAGAGACCTGTCTTGAGCTGAAGGTGACTGTGTGGGACCAAAAGGAGTGAGGCAGGCTTGGCCTCCCTACTTCCGGGGCTGGTCTCAGTGGGCAGGTCTCATCTGCCAGGCCTGGACGGTGGCACGTTTAGGGGGAAGGAACGGACCACAGGATTTCAGCTTCACTAAAAATCTGCGGGCACTGTTATCCGTAAACTGTAACTAGTTGATTCTCTATCAGGGTAGAACCTCTTTTCTTCTGACACTAATGAAATGATTCTAAAACCAGGAAAAAATTAAAATGACCAGAGCCCTTCTCTTAGCTTCTCTTGGGGCAGTAAAGAGACTGGTCAAAGGACACAGGGTTTCAGCTGAAGAGTTAAGTTGAATTCGAAATCAAAGGAAAAACCAGTAGAATTACAACTGTGAGGATATAGTGAATGTGTATATAGGAGAACAGCATAACCAGGCTCACACCTAGATGGGACCTCTGGCTCACTCCCAGGACCATCTCATCTTTCTGAAAGAGGTATACTAGCCGCATGGTTCCCTATGGCTCAGCACAAAGCACAGAAACACCACTTGCTTTTCGGTTAACAACTATTGGCTGCTCAACCTGTTTGAAGAATTGTTTTTATTAAAGTTTATTTTTAGGGGACCAGAAACGCCTTACTCATATTCCGTTATTCTGAGTGAAGACCAAGCTGATGATGCTGCATTTCAGTAAAGGCATGCTCTCGTACTGCGTCTCTTCATTTAGAAGGATGCGTACCTTCATTGGGCTGCTAAACAAAGTGTTACGCTTTACTAAATGATCGGGCCAGTGTTTAAACATGACTGTTCTTTACCTGAGGAGTTATATTTTTCTTAATGCCTAAACATAACAGCAACCAGCAAGAGGAGACGGTTAAAATTTACTAAGTTAGAAGCAGATCTTCATATAGGATATTTAACCATGCTAACCTGTATTAAGAAATTATATAAATTGTATCCTACTGCATATATGGAAAATATGTAAAAACCTGGCATACAGAAAAAAAAATCTAATATCCAACAGACTAATGTATTATCTTAACAGGTGGATTAAGTTTCCATTCTACACTAAATTAATTCTAAGCACTGGTCTGACTTCAGGTCAGTTGCTCAGTCGGGTCCAACTCAGTGTGACCCCATGGACTGTGCCACGCCAGGCCTCCCTGTCCATCACCAACTCCTGGAGTTTACTCAAACTCATGTCCATTGAGTCAGTGATGCCATCCAACCATCTCATCCTCTGTTGTCCCCTTCTCCTCCTGCCCTCAATCTCTCCCAGCATCAGGGTCTTTTCAAATGAGTCAGCTCTTTGCATCAGGTGGCCAAAGTATTGGAGTTTCAGCATCAGTCCTTCCAATGAACACCCAGGATTGATCTCCTTTAGGATGGACTGGTTGGATCTCCTTGCAGTCCAAGGGACTCTCAAGAGTCTTCTCCAACACCACAGTTCAAAAGCATCAATTGACGCTTTTGAATTGATTCTGACATACTTAATACTTTATAGGGTTTAAATCTCTCAGGAACACAAATCTGAACTTATACAACAATTTAATTCAAAATTACCTTTATGATATCAGAACACATTTACATATTTGCAATTTTTGTCTATTACCTGTATATGCAAAGACTGTCTTGTCTTACAGGCTTCAAGACTGGAATTGATTTATGCCTTTGTATCACAGAGCTAGAGAGATTTGAAGTGAGTTTGGGAATAAATTCAGGTCTCTGAATTCCCTATTCCATGCTCCAACTACATAACTATTACCAAAGTAATGACAGTAAATCCTGAATTTAAAGTGAGTTTAATATTTAATATTAATTTTCCAAAACATAAAGCTGTGTACAAATCTTGGAATAACTCACCAAAATATACGGCTTTTTAATGATTATATACTGGTTATCAGTCTATCAAGAGTAAAGCAAGTATTAATAGTATCTTAAAATGACACTTATTTTTGCTACACTTTCTTAGAGGTCTTACAATGACATGTTAAGAATATCATTCCCTGTACATGTTAAAGAGGATACGATTGCCTGCTTACTCATAACTGAATATTTCGTATTCTTTCACCTTATTTACAAATAATTTATATACTCTATTTAAATTCAATATTTAAAACCGAACTTTTTTCTTTTTGGCACAGGCTGTTTTATTATTTGATAGATAGCAGGCTGCTTCTTACATTAAAGAGCTATCACCAAAGCAGAGGCAGCAGACATCTAGAAATTAACTTGATTGAACCATGTTCAAGAACTTTATAAACCATTAGTACCTTCCCTACATCAGACTTATGAGGTAGTTGCCCTTACTTCCCCTTTTACTGATGAGACACTGACTCAAAATTATTTTAGCTAAGCCCTCAAATGATGATACTTAGCTAAGTAACATCAGAAAGAAAAGACCAAAATTCTATCCTGCACCTGACCTTAAACCAAATCACATTTTGCTTCTTGGACTTCCAAGTTTTCATCACAGTTAAGTAATATTTATTAATATTACCTATTTTACAGTGATAACCTGAAGATCAAAAACAGCATAGTACTCTGAGGTATACCAAAGAAGAGTGCCCTGTGAAATATAAACATTGTCAAAGATACTTTATCTTAAAAATCAAACAGATCCATGATGGCATTTACATTCCACAGCCACACCATAAAGCACGCGCCAAGACAAGCCCAGAGGGTTTCATGCTGTTCTAATGTCCTTTCTTAACCACACATGGAAATGGGAAACTTCATTTGTCTCTTTCAGATTAGCAACTGGAAAAAGCATTTTAATTCATTTTTACCCACCTGGCAAATGGACTCTATTGACTAATTTTGTAGTGTAAGAGCTGCTTTAGACTCTAGAATTGTCTATGTATGTTGCTTTTGGAGACAAATGTAACTGTAATATTCTACTGTGTAACTTTTTAACCTCCAGAAAATATAAAAAACATAGAAGATATCAGGTAGCATAGGTGCTTGAGACCTAAAAATATTAGCCATTTGTTTTAAACTCAACTCTGTGAAAACAAAAAGGTAACACAATTTAAAAATTTATCTACCCTCTTGTTTTAGGAAGCCTATCAGTCAGCCTCTTGGGTGTAGCCAAACAGCTGAAAAATGTGTAGCCTAGTTAATCCTGCTACACATTTTCCGTTTTTGGTGTTACATGTCTGTCCTAAAAACCAAGGAATGATCAAAACAGCTATAAAACAGTAACAGAATGGAAATACTTTCAACTATTTCCAAAGGCTTGCAAAGAAAAATAGTTTCATAGGTTGAGGAAGTAAAATTCTGAATAATTGCAATCTATACAAAGCTGATATTAATGTCTCATTTCCTTTTTGTATTCCTTATATAAAAATAGGGGCAAGGACTTCCTTGGCAGTTAAGAGGTTGAAATACCACACTTCCACTGCAGGGGGCATGGAAACTATGTTCCCATGGGAACTAGTTCCCCCTGGTCAGGGAACTAAGAGCCTGCATGCAGCCAAAGAATAGAAGAAGGAAAAAAAAAAAAAAAAAGGTGGGGGTGGGGCACAAATATAAGAAAATACAATTATGTCAAAGACTGATTTAAAGTTTGTTCTAAGGTTAATATATATTATGCTGGCTTTTTAGTCACCTGAGAGTCAGGAAATTCACAAGAACATGATTCCTTACAGTAAGAACTGTGGTTACCTAATCTCACAACTACGGGTTTGGCAAGTTTCCAGGCTTCATTTGGCATGAGGCTGCAGTTTTGTTAACATGTATAAATTAAATAAAATCAATACCACAATCTAATCCTGGATTAAGTTAATCTCTCCATGTCTTACATCTATAAAAACAGCCTTTTAAGTTTGTAGGAAATAGAATTCTGGCCTTTTACAAAGCAAGCACGACAATACAGTTAAGTTCTAGTACTATGGCTGCCATAATATTTTTATCATCAGACATTATAATTTAAGTGTCAGTGGTTTTCTTTCAAGTCTCTGACTCCATAAAATAATAAAAAGATACTAGAATTTCCCTGTAACTACCATAAAAAAATAGTTCAGTTTCCATCAGGTTATTCCTAACGATTTGTTAGGATACCCCTGCTTGATCCAAGTCCATCCGGCCTGAAGCTGTGTTTCATTTCCAGCCTTCTGTCGGCCTGCAGTGTCTTCTTAGGTAAAGAGGCCATCTAAATAAAAGCAGAAAAAATTCATAATTTTAGTTGTGTGGGTTTAAAAGAAAAACCACCAATAAAAACAATACATTAACCACTAAATGAGGGAAGGACTGCCAGCCATGTATCAATGTCTTGAGTACTTGCTCCAGGGGTATAAACTACAAGTAGAAGGCTATGAAAAAGAGAGAAACTGTATCTTTTCCTAACACGATAAATACTGTCTACATTTCAATTTTGATCATGACAAACCTGCACCGGAATTACTAACACCTGTCTAAATGTACAGTGCCTGTCACAGCGTTCCACCATAAACTTCTAACTTACTCCGCCACTGCTTTCCACATAACATCTAATTCTCCTTTTAACTACATGAAGCAGGAGGCACTGACTTAAGTGGGAAAGCTGGGCAAGGCTTAAAGACATTAAAAAACCTGCTCAGTGTCTCAAAGCCTGTGACAACTTAAACCCAGGCCACAGGACTTCGTGCTGGGGACTGCAGCCCGTCTGCGTACTGCGCTGAGTCTGACCCTTCATACCAGAGGAGGCAGGGGAGCTTCCAGCTGTCGTCCGAGGAATGACAGCAAGCGCCTCCAGATGAGGCCGCTTCCCATAAACATAATTCCTGTGATCAGCCAGAACACTCTATGGTCCTAGAAGAGAACACAGTCAATTTCAACCACAAAGGCTAGGTTCCTTCGTGATAAAACTTCCCGAACTTGTCACTGCCTGAGTTTAAAAGGAATTTTCAAACTTTGTGCTGTTCTTTCCTATAGGAACTAAGAACAAGTGCCCTAACAGCACTCAGACCAAGAGTCAGAACATAAACTGGAAGGAAAACATGATTTAAGAGTTATTTTATGATCATCAATGAACCAATGTAACTGCTTTTACTCTGTTTCCTTCCAGTCTTTGTTTACATTCACAGATTTTAATATATAGGACATACAACTTGAAATTTCTGCTTATGGCCACCCTTGCTAAACTGTGAGGTATCCTGGCCTTACAGCCACCTCAAGAGTATTTTAAATTTTCAAGGAAAACACAAGTGTCATCTGTGCAACACGGTGACAACTGCTACTCTTAAACTGTTTTTCATAAAAGAAACTCTTAGGTAACACGACAGAAACTCTAATATAATAAAAGGAACTTTTGGCCTGGGATGCTGTAAAACAACTGTTGTTGCTATTCAGTCACGTCCAACTCTCTAGCAACCCCATGGACTGTAGCCTACCAGGCTCCTCTGTCCATAGAATTTCCCAGGCAAGAATACTGGAGTGGGTTGCCATTTCCTTCTCCAGGGGATCTTCCAACCCACGGATCAAACCTGCGTCTCTGACATTGGCAGGCGGATTTTTTTTACCACTGAGCCACCAGGGAAGCCCCAAACACTAAAAGCATCATGAACCAAGAAAGTTTGGAAACCTCAAAGTTATAGTAAACATTCTCCCTGTCATTTTCTTTCTTTGTGGCCATGCAACATGGCTTGTAGGATCTTAGTTTCTGCCAGGGAATTCCCATGTCATTTTCAAAATTGTATTTTTTGCAGTGCAGGGCTTTCAAGTTCATGTGTGAATATACAGAATCACAGAATTTAATCTCTCACATGTTAGGAGCCTAAGCTATAGAAATGCCATTATTTATTATCAACAATGGCTTGGTCTCCAATGATTGGGAGCCCAATTTCCTCCAAGATAGCCATTGCATAAATGACCAATAACCACTGATGGAAATTCAAGCCATATATGATGCAGAAATCTGCTTCCTTTTAACATGAAGTTAGATGTTAGACATCATTTACCAAGAAGACAAGTGCTAATGTCAGTTAACTGCCTGGATGAATACATTTCCAGTTATTCTAAAAAAGACCCTAATTTATTAAGTAAAAATTATGTTTAAATAAGATTTAGCATACCCAGATTACTGTTCTTTCCTGTAGACTGGTTCTGTAATGCTCTATAAATGAAGCCTGGGATTGCTAAAATATGATGAACTTGAGAGCTAAGCAAGTTAAAAATTCCATGTGTCATTAAAATATACACAGAGCAGAGTGTGAGACCTCTAGGAAATTAAGGGAGGGGAATGTGTCTGAAAGTTGGATTTTCAATGCCCGCCCCCCGCTTTGGGTATTCCCTATAGTATTACAGCATGCATAAGTACCTGTGTTTTGAGCTCTTCATCTCCACCGTCTAGCCTATCTACTCCTTAGAAATAAGACACCTACAGCATCCTGGTATGCCAAAGGCTACTAAAAAAGCCCTAAACTGATGGGGACATGTCAAAAGTACTTAGAAGATGGTATGAAAGGAACAATTTGAATATCAAGATAAATAATGAGGGCAGTGTGACAGATTGTAACTCACTGATTAAATAAGATCCCATGAGTCCATACTGACACAAATGAATAAATAATTGGGAGAGAAGGAAGGCTCTATCTGACAAAGAACAAAAGTAGGAAGAATTAGCAATGACCATTGATAATCATCCCTGTAGTATCTGATTCAGGCATGAAGCATTTTTTGGATCAACAGCAGATACTAAAACTAGAGGGTGCAAATTATTAAAGAAATGCACATCAAAACTACAATTAGATGCCATCCTGCACTGGTCAGAATGGCCACATTAAAAAATGTACAATTAACAAATGCTGGAAAAGGTGTGAGAAAGGGAACCCTCCTACACCGCTGGAGGAGTGTAAGTTGGTGCAGCCTCTATGGAAATCAGGAGGGCAGTTCCTTAAAAACCTAAAAGCAGAACTGCCATATGATCCAGAAATCCCACTCCGTGGCATATATCCAGAGAAAATCATAATTCAAAAAGACACATGCACCCCAGTGTTCACTGCAGCACTACTCATGATAGCCCCAAGACACGAGAACAAGCCAAGTATCCACGGACCCATGACTGGATACAGATGTGGCGCCTACATACAGTGGAGTACTACTCAGCCACAAAAAGAATGAAATAACACCACTTGCAGCAACACGGATGGACCCAGAGATTATCACACTAAGTCAGAAAGAAAAAGACATATGATGTCACTGATATGTGGAATCTAACACGTGTACACCCATGGTGGATTCATGTTGATGTATGGCAAAACCAATGCAATACTGTAAAGTAATTAACCTCTAATTAAAATAAATAAATTTAAATAAAAAAATAATAAATAAAATATGACACAAATGCACCTGTCTACAAAACAGACATACAGAACAGGCTTGTGCTCGCCAGGGGCTTGGGGGAGACTGGAGTGGAGTTTGGGGTTAGCAGATGTAAACTATTATATACAGAATGGATAACAAGGTTCTACTGTACAGCACAGAAAACTGCATTCAATATCCCATTACAAACCACAATGGAAAAGAACATTAAAAAATGTATTATATGTATAACTGAATCGCTTTGCTGTACAGCAGAAATTAACACAATCAACTATATTTAATTAAAAAAAAAAAAAACTAGAGGGTGCAAATTTGATGAATGGCAGGGTTCTTAGAATATACTTAATTCCACAGAGAAAGTAACTTCATAGGACAGAAAATCAGCAGACACCACCTTAACCAAATGATCAGAGTTAGTATCACCAGTAATGAGACAAACTGACACCAAGGTCTCCTGATGGGATTCAATGTGAAGAACACTGACAAAAACGTGTCACAACCAGACTCTAGTAACGAAGAGTAATCAAGAGCCAAACAACTGACCTACATTCTTTGTGAGCATCAAGGCCATGAAAGACAGTCAGAAAAACTGGCCTAGGTTAAAGGAACCTAAGGAGACACAATGACTATTAATACACGCAACACACCATTTAAGATTTTCTATGAGGTAAACGGCTCTACTGTGCTAAGTGGTGAAACCTGACCAGGGTCCACAGATCAGAAAAACAGTGTTGTTTCAATGCTGTTTTCTGATTTTCACAAGTGAGCTGTGGTTATGTAAGAGAATGTCAGTGTTTTCAGAAAATATATACTGAAATATCTAGACATCAGGAGTTTCATATGTGTTGTTTATTCTCAAATGATTTAGGAAAAAGTATATATATACTGACAGAATGATAAATATGATAAAATGTTGCTGTTTCAAGAATCTGGGTAAAGGCTGTATGGGAATTCTTTTACTATTCTTGAAATAGTTTGATATTATCTTAAACAAGAAACTATCAGAAAGGAATTTCTAAAAATTCTTTTAAAAAATTAACAACAACAACAACAGGCATTTAGAAAAAAACATTAGAACGCGTATAAGATGGAGTTAGCCTGCAGAAAGAGTGCATGTACATAAACAGAATGACTTGGGAGAAGGACAGGAACTTGTACAGAGTTACACACTCACGAGCTGGGAAACTGGCAAAGGTCTTCGGAAGGACCTTCTGAGGATGTCCAGGGCTGGTTTATGTTGCACAAGATAGTTTGGTAACTACTGGACTTTTTACTAGATTTGGGCTTAAAAGCCTCTAAGAGATTCCTATCATACCTCGTATAAGCCTGAACCCTTACCAAGCTCCAAATCAACATGCTCTCCCTCTTCTGTCCTTCTGACCTCTCACTACCACTTTCCTCCACTTGACACCCCTCCTCTGACCACTCTGGCCTTCCTGCTGCTCCTTCAACAAGCTCAGTGCACCCTTGCCTCAGTCTTCACATGTGTGGTTCCCTCTGCTTAGACCACCCTTTCTCCCAGGTCCTTCCATGTTCTCTTTTCATTCAGGCTCTGCTCTAGGGTCACCTTCACAGAAAGACCTTCCTCAACCACGCCATCTCTACAATGCCCCTTGTCTCTCCTCCTGCTAACAGTCTCTCTCCCTCTACCTAGCTTTAATTTTCTTTATGCAGTCACTTAGTCATGTTTGACTCTCTGCAACCGCATGGACTGTAGCACTCCAGGCCTCCCTGTCCATCACCAACTTCTGGAGCTTGCTCAAACTCATGTCCATTGAGTCGGTGATGCCATCCAACCATCTCGTCCTCTGTTGTCCCCTTCTTCTCCTGCCTTCACTCTTTTCCAGCATCAGGGTCTTTTCCAAAGAGTCAGTTCTTTGCATCAGATGGCCAAAGTATTGGCCAAAGCATCAGTCCTTCCAATGAATATTCAGGACTGATTTCCTTTAGAAAATTTTCTTTATGGTACTTATCGCCTAACCTACCATGAATCTGTTTCTTCTCTCTCCCCCACTGAAACAGACACCATAAGGGCAGGGATTCACTGCTACACCCCCACAGCTAAAAGCAGTGTTTAGTGTGTAATAGGCACCAAACACCGTATCTGTAAGATGAATGAATCAATGTACTGCATTTACTTTCCTTTCACATCTTATAAGGAGGTGACAAACACTGCTGCAGGGAGCTTATGACCTTTCTCAGGTGTGTGTGAGTGAAAGTTGTTCAGTAGTGTCCATGGAATTCTCCAGGCCAGAATACTGAAGTTGGTAGCCGTTCCCTTCTCCAGGGGATCTTCCCAACCCAGGTCTCCTGCACTGCAGGCAGATTCTTTACCACTTGAGCCACCTATGATCTTTTGCAGACAAGCAATTCCAAGTCTGAGGATCATGGCAAAGGGAAGTGTAGGATTATTTTGGCATAAATAACTAGAAGAGTAATTTTACTCAGGTGGGTTGGGGGTGTGGTCAGTGAAGAGTCTCCTTGGAAATAACACAACAGTTGAAACCTGGGAGACAAATAGACATTAACTAGGCAAAAAAAATGGGGGGTCCCTGGTGGCTCAGTGGTACAGAATCCTCCTGCCAACGTGGAAGATGCAAGTTCAATCCCTGGGTCAGGAAGATCCCCTGGAGAAGGAAATGGCAATCCACACCAGTATTCTTGTCTGGGAAATTCCATGGACAGAGGAGCCTGGTGGGCTACAATCCATAGGGTTGCAAATGACTTAGCAACTACAGACCAGACCAGGCAAAAAAAGGTGGGACGTAAGAAGAGATGTGTGGAAGCAGTGTAAGAATACTGATGAATCAACGGACAGTGAGGACAAGATGGCTGCAGACAAGATGGCGATGTGGGCACAGCAGGCCAGGAAAAGCCTTACCGGCCAGGGAGTTTGGATTTCTATCTTAAGGAGAATCAACACCACCCCCCTACACCCAAATAGTTTTACACAGAAGAGTGACCATTAGAACTGCTTCTTTTAAAGACCACTTTTTAAAAGGGACCACTTTAAAACAGACATAGAGCACACACCTGTTAATCAGGACACAAAATTTAGCACCAGAGTGTGCCTGCTGAACGCAAATGCAAATTCATTTCTAAAGAAATCTCACAGTAGGTGCTCACTTTAGCACCACATATACTAAAAGTGGAACAATACAGAGAAGATTAGCATGGCCCCTGTACAAGGATGACATACATGCAACTTCGTGAAGCATTCCATATTTTTCTAAAACAGAAATGTAGACCAACGGAACAAGAGAGAAAGCCCAGAAATAAACCCATGCCCCTATGGGTACCTTATTTTTGACAAAGGAGGCAAGAATATACAATGGGGCAAAGATAGCCTCTTTAATAAATGGTGTTGGGAAAACTTGACAGCTACATGGAAAAGAATGAAATTAGAACACTTCCTAACACCATACACAAAGATAAACTCAAAATGGAGTAAAGACCTAAATGTAAGACCAGAAACTATAAAACTCTTAGAGGAAAACATAGGCAGAACACTCTATGACATAAATCAAAGCAAGATCCTCTATGACCCACCTTCTAGAGTAACGGAAATAAAAACAAAAACAAGTGGGACCTGATAAAACTTTAAAGCTTTGGCACAGCAAAGGAAGCTATAAGCAAGGTGAAAAGACAACCCTCAGAATGGGAGAAAATAACAGCAAATGAAACAACTGACAAAGGATTAATTTCCAAAACATACAAGCAGCTCATACAACTCAATATCAGAAAAACAAACAACCCAATCAAAAAGTGGGAAAAAGACCTAAACAGACATTTCTCCAGATGACATACAGATGGCTAACAAACACATGAAAAGATGCTCAACATCGCTCATTGTTAGAGAAATGCAAATCAAAACTACAATGAGATCACGTCACACCAGTCAAAATGGCCATCATCAAAAAGTCTACAAACAACAAATGCTGGAGAGGGTGTGGAGAAAAGGGAACGCTCTTGCACTATTGGGGGGAATGTAAATTGATACAGCCCCTATGGAAGACGGTATGGAGATTCCTTAAAAATCTAGGAATAAAACCACCATATGACCCAGCAATCCCACTCCTAGGCATATATCCTGAGGAAACCAAAATTGAACAAGACACATGTACCTCAATGTTCACTGCAGCACTATTTACAATAGCTAGAACGTGAAAGCAACCTAGATGTCCACTGACAGATAAATGGATAAAGAAGTTGTGGTACATATACACAATGGAATATTACTCAGCCATAAAAAGGAATGCATTTGAGTCAGGTCTGATGAGGTGGATGAACCTAGAACCTATTATACGGAGTGAATTAAGTCAGAAATATAAATACCGTATTCTAAAGCATATGTATGGAATCCAGAAAAATGTTACTGAAGAATTTATTTACAGGGCAACAACAGAGAAACAGACATAAAGAATAGACTGATGGACATGGGGAGGGGGAGGAGAGGATGAGATGTATGGAGAGAGTAACATGGAAACTTATATTACCATATGCAAAATAGATAGCCAATGGGAATTAGCTGTAAGTCTCAGGAAACTCAAACAGGGGCTCTGTATCGAACTAGAGGGGTGGGATGGGGAGGGAGGTTCAAAAGGGAGGGAATATATGTATACTCATGGCTGATTCATGTGGAGGTTTGACAGAAAACAACAACATTCTGTAAAGCAATTAACCTTCAATTAAAAAAAGAAAAAAAAAAAGAAAAAAATCTCACAGTAGGATATCTTCTGAAAGTACAGGCTACAAAGACATGAAAACTCTGCCAGTCAGTGTTAAATATGGAGCAAAGTGAAGGATGCAAATCTTGGAGTCTAAATCCTAGTTTTGTTGTTTCCTAGCTCTGTGCTCTTGGGCAAATTATATTTTCTGAGCCTCAGTTTTTCTACCTATTAAAAAAAGCAGGGAAGGAGAAGGAAATGGCAACCCACTCCAGTATTCTTGCTTGGGAAATCCTATGGACAGAGGAGTCTGGTGGTCTACAGTCCATGGGGTTGCAAAGAGTCAGACATGACTGAGC
The DNA here is from genome assembly GCF_055505025.1 of Bos grunniens. Classification (NCBI taxonomy): domain Eukaryota; kingdom Metazoa; phylum Chordata; class Mammalia; order Artiodactyla; family Bovidae; genus Bos; species Bos grunniens. The sequence continues at coordinate 34,854,840 of NC_141187.1, forward strand.
GACTGAGCACACACACAATGGAAACAAACCATGGCCAGGCAAAGGAGTTCAGGCCACTTGATGAAAGACCTTGGGAGCAGGAGGTCTCCACGTTGGTTCGTTCTCCCAGCTGTGGGGCTTCCCGCTGACTCCTCCACTGGTGTCTAAAGACTGAGTCCCTCCCAGCAGCAGAGGGAAGACCCTGGGGTGGGGGGTGGGCAGAACAGGGAGTAGAGCTCTGTGTCCAGGCTGAGGGTGCTCAGGGTTCCCTTTGGGGCTGCAGCCACTAGACACAATTGGGCAATAGGGCTGGAAGGAGAACCTTGAGGGGCTAAACGATCCTGGAAACCTCAGATTCTCTGTCTGTGTGTGGCCACCCAGCAGGGCTCTGCTTGGCTGGTCGATGAAATTTATGCTAGTGATGGAAACTCAGTGCCTTTGTGTTTCTAGTATAAAAGTTAATGAATAAATCAAGTTCTTTTCATTTTCCATTTAAATTGCTGGCTCTGACCAGTAAAGACTGTCCTTGTTGCCAAATGGCATCATTCAGGAACCCTCCCCGCCCCCGCATTGAGCCCACGAGCTGTGACTCACTGATGCACAATGAATTTCCCATTAGTTCCTTTTGAAAAGGGAAAATGGGTTTGATATGTTTGTCTGTTTTTCCAAATATGTCTTAGGACCTTAAACATGTACATACTAATTTATAGGAACAGGATAATGTCAAAAATGATTATCTGCGATCTTCATTTATCCTACTTAGTGTGAATGTTTATGAGTTTCTCTGCAGAAATGTTATATGTGGTTATGAGATGCTGTGCGGGGAGTGTTAGTAATATCAGGCACAGGTGCTGCAGTAATATACAAAACTCTAAATTGAGAAATTCTGAATTCTGCGCTCATCTGCCCCAATGGTGTCAGATAAGGGATAATGGATCCTGTTTCTCAAGGCAAATATATATGTAATACATATATTTAGGGCTAAATTGAGAATTACTGATAGAGGGTATAAATTCATAGTCACATAGTGTTTTTGACAAATAAAAATTATAAATATTCAGGGAAAAAAAGCAGGGAAAATACATTCATTTTCAGACTTTTGATGACTGAATCAAAGCATGCAACTGCATGGCACATTGCCTGACATATAAGTTAAAAAAAAAATCCCTCATTAACACTGCCTCACAGTATAATACTATTGTCAAATCTCTCCCATGTGTAGTTATCTGTTATAAGAAACATAAGGTAGTCCTAAACTGCCCTATGTGACAGTTTCCTGAATCCCAGCACAGGCTCTGGTTTGTTCAAACCTAGGCCATTCTACATTACAGGGTCTAACAATACTGTTCGAATTTCAAATGATTTACAGTACATATTTTATCCCAATAAGCAACTATAGAGGTTAGAACTTTCTTTTTAAAATCCATTAAAGTAGTCCAGGGGTTAAGAATCCACTGTGCAATGCAGGGTACGTGGGTTCAATCCCTGGTCCAGGAACTAAGATCCCACATGACTTGGAGCAACTAAGCCTGTGTGTCTCAGTTACTGAGCTGATGCGCTCTGGAGCCTCCAAGTCAGATCTACAGAGTCCATGCACTACAATAGAAGATCCAGCATGCAAAAATGAAGATTTCGAGTGCCACAGCTAAAAACTGACCGAGTAAAGTAAATAATGAAAACAAAACAAAATCCATGAAAAAGAAATGATCTTCAAAACATTAAAAACCATCCCTAGATTATTGAAATAATACATTCTCACCTCCTCAAGGGAAGATTCCAAATTCATTCCGAAAGCAACTCCCATTAGCCCAAAGAGTGAAAGGGAGAAGGTTCCCATGGTCAACTGTAGGTTCAACCTCATCATCACATTACGGTGGCTGGGGAGGAGAACAACTGCTTAGATCAGAAGGGCCCACCAACCGAGCACCACAAATTCACTATTAAAGATCACAGGGGCTAAACGTACACCTTAAAAAGACACTCCCGTGTAGTAGTTATAAATGATAATGATGGGATAAATGGGATAATTCTTTCCAAAATGGAAAAACAAAGCCAGCCTTAAACACTTTATACTGTGCAATAACTACTTTATTAAAAAAACATGGATAGTTTTCTATGACACCCTCTTACCTGTCCAGATTGATGAATATGATACTCTGTGAATCATCGATCAGTGCCCTGAGTTCCCGAGCTGCGTTGGAAAGATCCTCAGCTAATCGGTAGTAGTTTTCCAACAGCAACTCCATCTCCTCTGCGTGGTCAATCCCAGCGCTGCTCTTTTCACTTTAATTAAAAGAGTTCACATGACTAACATGCCCTCGATACATGTGTTAAACATTTAGTACCACAAAGCTTCCTGAATCAGTATACAATATTCAGTTATCCTCGGCTCCTTGTGGCTCCTGGGTGGAAGATTGGCCCCAGGGTGGCCAGCGGCAGCAGAGAGGCCAGGGAGCCCTCTGCTCCTGGGCGCCCTCCAATATCGATCTTGCCCAGGTCCCCAGGCGGTATGCTGACCAACACCCAGCAGCCAGTAAAGGTTTACACACTCAAGAGGACCAGCAATGGGACAACCAGGGCGCCAGGCTACGTGAACAGATGGAGGGCATGTTCTTGCTAGTCAGGACCTAACAAAACATAGTCCACTGGAGAAGGGAACGGCACACCACTTTAGTATTCATGCAGTGAGAATCCTAAGAACAGTATAAAAAGGCAAAAAGATATGACATTGAAAGATGAGCCCCCCCAGGGCAGAAGGTGTCTAATATGCCACTGGGGAAGAGCAGAGACTTAGCTCCAGAAAGAATGAAGAGGCTGAGACAAAGCGGAAATGATGCCCAGTTGTGTCTGGTGGTGTAAATAATGTCTGATGCTATAAAGAACAATATTGCACAGGAACCTGGAATGTTAGGTTCATGAATCATGGTAAATCGGATACGGCCAAACGGGGGATGGCAAAAATGAACAACAACATTTTAGCAATCAGTGAACTAAAATGGACGGGAAAGGGTAAACTTAATTCAGATGGTCCTAGATTACAAAATGAAGCTGGGCAAAGGCTAACAGTTTTGCCAAGAGAATGAACTGGTCATAGCAAACACCCTCCTCCAACAACACAAGAGATGACTCAACCCATGGACATCACCAGATGGTCAATACTGAAATCAGAATGATTTATTCTTTGCAGCCAAAGATGAAGAAACTATACAGTCAGCAAAAACAAGACCTGGAATTGAGTACGGCTCAGATAATCAGCTAAGGCTCAAACTAAGTAGGGAAAACCACTATGCCATTCAGGTATGACCTAAATCAAATCCCTTACGATTATACAGTGGAAGTGACGAATAGATTCAAGGGATTAGATCTGGTAGACAGAGTACCTGAAAAACTATGGACAAAGAAAGGTTCGTGAATCTATACAGGACCTAGTGACCAAAACCATCCCCAAGAAAAATGCAAGAAGGTGTAGTGGTTTCTGAGAAGGCCTTACAAATAGCTGAGAAAAGAAAAGAAGCAAAAGAAAAAGGAGAAACGGAAAGATATACCCAACTGAATGCAGAGTTCTAAAGAGTATCAAGGAGAGACAGAAAGCCTTCTTAAGTGAACAATGCAAAGAAATAGAGGAAAACAAAAGAATGGGAAAGACTACGAGATTTCTTCAAGAAAATTAGAGATAGAACATTTCATGCAAAGATGGGCACAATAAAGCACAGAAATGGAAAGGACCCAACAGAAGCAGCATTGATTAAGAAGAGATAGCAACAAAACACAGAAGAACTATATAAAAAAGATCTTACAACCCAGATAACCATGATGGTGTGTGGTCACTCACCTGAGCCAGACATGCTGGAGTGTGAAGTCAAGTAGGCCTTAGGAAGCATTACTACAAAGCTACTGGAGGTGATGGAATTCCAAGTGAACTCTCTCAAATCCTAAAAGATGATGCTGTTAAAGTGCTGCACTCAATATGCCAGCAAATCTGGAAAACTCAGTAGTGGCCACAGAACTGGAAAAGGTCAGTTTTCATTTCAATGCCAAAGAATGTTCAAATTACAATACAACTGCACTCATTTCACATGCTAGCATGATTATGTTCAAAATCCTCCAAGCTACCCTTCAACAGTATGTGAACCAAGAACTTTCATATAGATTTAGAAAAGGTAAAGAACCAGAGATCAAATTGCCAACATCCGTTGGATCACAGAAAAAGTAAGAGAATTCCAGAAAAACATCTACTTCTGCTTCACTGACTACGCTAAAGCCTTTGACTGTGTGAATCACAACAAACTGTGGGAAATTCTTAAAGAGAATGGGAATGTCAGATCACCTTACCTGCCTCCTGAGAAATCTGTATGCAGCTCAAGAAGCAACAGTTAGAAATAGACATGGAACAACAGACTGGTTCCAAATTGTGAAAGGAGAACATCAAGGCTGTATTACGGTCATCTGCTTATTTAACTTTTAGGCAGAGTACATCATGTGAAATGCAGGGCTGGAAGAATCATAAGCAAGAATCAAGATTGCTGGGAGAAATACCAACAACCACAGATATGCAGATGATAGCACTTTAAAGGTAGAAAGTGAAGAGGAACTAAAGAGTCTCTCGATGAAAGTGAAACAGGAGAGTGAAAAAGTTGGTTTACAACTCAATGTTCAAAAAACAAAGATCACGGCATTCGGTCTCATCACTTCATAACAAACAGATGAGAAAATGGAAACAGTGACAGATTTTCTTTTCTTGGGCTCCACAATCACTGTGGATGGTGACTGCAGTCTGAAATTAAAAGACGTTTGCTCCTTGGAGGAAAAGCTATGACAAACCTAGACAGTGTATTAAAAAGTAGAAACATCACTTTACTGACAAAACTCTGAACAGTCAAAGCTATAGTTTCTCCAGTAGTCATGTGTGGATGTGAGAGTTGGACCATAAAGAAGGCGGAGTGCTAAAGAATTGACACTTTTGAAATGTGGTCTTGGAGAAGACTCTTGAGAGTCCCTTGGACTGCAAGGAGATCAAACCAATTGTAAATGAAATCAACCCTGAATATTCATTGGAAGGACTGATACTGAAGCTGAAGCTCCAATCCTCTGGCCACCTGATGCGAAGACCTGATTCACTGGAAAAGACCCTGATGCTGGGAAAGATTGAGGGCAAAAGGAGAAGGGGTGACAGAGAATGGGATGGTTGGATGGCATCACCAACTGGATGGACATGGGTTTGAGTGAACTCAGGCAGATAGTGAAGGACAGGGAAGCCTGGCATGCTGCAGTTCATGGGGTGACAACAGAGTCAGACACAACTTGGTGAGTGAACAACAACAGTAATTCAGGTATCACACACAAAAAAGTAGCCTCTGCCTTTTCTATTATTATGATTGAGGCCAGTCTGAGTGGCTTTGCTAACTGATCCTAAACATGGCACAGATAAGTTAAGGACACGAGTTTATCCCTACACAGGCTTTACTGTATTCCACATCCCTGAACCCAGGGACACTCATGCAAATACACACACTACCATTTACAGGAAAATCCAGACATGTGAATGCTGACAAATTAGTGCAAAGTCCAGATCACTATCAGGTAAAACACAACCAAAAAGTAAAAACAAACATAATGAGCATGTCCTTTCCAAGGTAAATGTAAAGTATCACTTCCATAGAGGAAGAAAACTGGTTCTGAAAAATGTAAATACAGTCAAAACAGCTCAAGACAGCAGAGGAGCGGTATGTGGCTCTCACGTTCTCCCACAAATACATCAAGATACATCCACCTGGGACAATTCTCGCGGAACATCTACTGAACACCGCAGATCTCAGACTTCCAAAACGGTAAGAAAACCTTCACATAACTGGGTAGGACAAAAGAAAAAGGGAAAAAGATAAAGAGAAGGGAACTGGATGGGACTGCTCCTGGGAGGGAACAGTGAAAAAGAAAAGGTTTTCATCCCTGGGGAAGGCACCTCACTGGTGGAGAGATCAGCTGGGATGGGGGAGAGGCAGGTGGGGAGCCTTGGAAGAGAGCGCAGCAACAGGTTTGTGGAGGGCAAAGTGGAAAGACCCACATAGTCGGTTGGTATGGGTGCTTGGCACTCCCCAGACTCAGATGTTCCTTCGATGGGACAAGTGGAGGCTGGGTGTTGAGGCTCAGGTGTCATCATGAAAATTATCCAATCAAAGCAGTAGACAGAAAGCCAGACTGGAAAAAAAAAAAGCAATATAAGAGACCAATGGGATAACAGAATAAAGTGTGCCAATCTACACATAAACGTGATTCCAGAAGGAGAAAAGGGGATTAAATATGTATTTGATGAAACTGTAGCTGGAAAAATGTGATGAAATTATAGCTGAAAACTATCCAAACCTAAAGAAGGAATCAGACATCCAGATACAGAAAGCACAGAGGGTTCCAAACAAGAAACAAATCCACACCAAGACATATTATAAAAACAGCAGAAGTTAGAGAGGATTCTAAAGGTAGCAAGAGAAAGACAGAGTTAATTACAAGGGAACTGCCAGAAGGCTATCAGTTGATTGCTCTACAGAAATGATGCAAGCCAGAAGGGAGTGGCAAACTACGTTCAAAGTTTAAAAAGGGAAAAATCTGCAACACGAAGTCCGCTACCCAGCAAGAATACCATTAAGGATGGGGAAATAAAGAATTTCTCAGATAAGCAAAAAATGAAGAATACAGCAATATGAAACCTATTTTAAAGAAATATTGAAAGGTCTTCTCTAAATAGAAAAGAAAGATACAGTAAAGAGGAACTCACAGTTGGAAAATAAATCACTTAAGTTAGCCAGTATAGAGGTCAAATAGGAAAAAAACCTATTTACGAAAGGAAGATAAACACAAGGAACAGTAAAAGGATAAACAAGACGTGATGTAAAAAAGGACGTCAAAATCATAAAATGTGGGGAAGGAGAGTACGAAAATGTGGATTCTTATTTTTTAGAATGTGTGTGAGCCTAATATGACTATCAGCCTAAAGCAAGCAGATATAGGAAACGGTTAACATACCTGAAAAACAGGGTACCCACAAATCAAAAACATACAATAGTTTAAAATAAAAACCAAAGAGAATACAAGGGTAAGAGAAAAGGAAATCATCAAACCACAAAAAGAAAACAGAGAAAGACAAAGGAACAAAAAGGAAACAGAATAGACTGGGAAAAAAGGTTTAAACTGGCAGTAAATATGTAAGTATCAATAACTACTTTGAATGTCAATGGACTGAACACTCAAATCAAAACAGAATGGCAAATTGGATAAACAAATAAGAGCCTACGATATGCTGCCTACAAGACAGCCACCTTAGGGCAAAGGACACACACAGATTCAGAGTGAGCGGAAGGAAAAACGTATTTCATGCAAATGGAAATGACAAGAAAACAGGAGTTACAATAATCTTACCAGACATATAGACATTAAAACAAAAGCCATAAAGGAAAAGAAGGAAAACATATAATGGTAAAAGGATCAATACAAGAAGAGGATTTTACACTTGTCAACATATATTGCCCCAAACACATAAAATACTAACAGCTAAAAAAGAAGAAACTGATAAGAAGACTTTATCACCCCATTCACATCAATGGGCAGATCCTCTAGACAGAAAAATCACTAAGGCAACAGAGATCCTAAATGATAAAACAGTTAAGACTTAACTGGTATTTTCAGGACATTATTTCCAAAACACCCAGAACACACACTCTTTTCAAGTGCACATGGAGCATTCTCTAGGGCTGACCACATACTAGGATACAAAACTAACCTCAACAACCGTAAGAGTAAAGAAATTATTTCAAGCATTTTTCCTCACAACAGGACGAAGCTAGAAATCAACAAAAGGAAAAGAAATCCATATGTTACTACCCAACAGGTCAATGAGGAAATCAAAAAGGAAATTACACACCTCCCTCAAAAAACAAGAAAAAAAATCTCAAATTAACAACCTAACATACCACCTAAAAGAATCAGAAAAAAACAAAAAACAAAACCTTAAGTCAGTAGGAGGGAAATAATAAAGATCAGGAAGGAAATAAACGGAGATTAAAAAAAAATAGAAAAAACACCCCAACACCAGGCTTCCCTCATGGCTCAGTGGTAAAGAACCCAACTCCCACTGTAGGAGACACAACATGGGTTTGATCCTTGGTTTGGGAAGATCCCACATGCTTCAGAGCAACTAAACCCGCATGCCACAACTGTGCTCTAGAGCCCAGGAGCTGCAACTGCTGAAGTCCCGAGTGCCTGGGAGCCTGTGCTCCGAAATAGGAGAAGTCACTCCAATGAGAAGCCTGTGCACTGCTACTGGAGTAATCCCCACTTGCCAGAACCAGAGAAAGTCCATGCAACAATGAAGACCCAGCACAGCCCAAAATAAATAAAATTAAAAAAAAAAAATTCAGTAAAATCAAGAACTGGGTCTTTGAAAGGATAAATAAAATTGACAAACCTCTGGCCAGTCTCACCAAGAAGAAAAAAGATAGAATCCAAATAAATTAGGAAATGAAAAAGGAGAAATTTCAACTGATACTGCAGAAATACAAAAAACCCTTCAGAGAATACTATGAACAATTGTATGCCAACAAATTTGACAACTTAGAAGAAATGGACAACTTTCTAGAAAGATATAGTCCACCAAAACTAAATCAAGGAGACAAGATAATCTGAACAGACTGATCACTAGAAGTGAAATAGAATCTGTAATTTAAAAAAACAAACAAAAACTCCCTACAAACAAAAGTACAGGACCAGGTGGCTTTACAGGTGAATTCTTCCAAACGTACAAAGAACTTCTTAAACTCATCCTTGTTAAACTATTCTAAGACTGGAGAGGGGGGATCACTCCCAAAGACATTCTATCTAGTAATAGGAAAGTGTGTTAGTCACTCAGTCGTGTCTGATTCTGTGACACCATGCTCTGTCCGTGGAATTCTCCAGGCAAGAATACCGGAGTGGATTGCCATGAAGCCACCATCAATCACCTGATAACAAAACTAAACAAATACCACCAAAACAGAAAACCATAGGGCAAATACCTTCAATGAATATAGATATAAAAATTCTCAACAAAATATTAGCAAACTGAATCCAACAACATATAAAAAAGATCATGTACCAAAACCAAGAGGGATTTATCACAAATTCACAAGGATGCTTCAACATATGCAAAATCAATCAATCAGTGCTCAGTCAGTTACAACCCCATGGACTGTAGCTTGCTAGGCTCCTCTGTCCATGGGAATTCGCGGGGCAAGAATACTGGAGTGGGTTGTCATACCTTTCAAGGGATTTTCTCAGCCCAGGAATCAAACTTGAGTCTCTTACATCTTCTGCATTGGCAGGTGGGTTCTTTACCACTAGTGCTACCTGGGAGTCCCCAATGTAATACACCATGTAAATAAAAGTCAAAAACCATATGATCGTCTCAACAGATACAGAAAAAGCATCTGACAAAATTCAATCCATTCATAATAAAAACACAGTAAAAGCCACTTATGACAAACCCAAAGCCAATATAATATTCAACAGTGAAAAGCTGAAAGTCTTCCCACTATATCTGGAATAAGAGAACAAGGAGGCCCACCCTTACTACTTCTATTCAGTGTAGTAATGGAAGTCCTAACCATGGCAAGAAAAGGTATTCAAATTGGAAAGGAAGAGAGAAAATTGCCATCATATGCAGAAGACATGAAAATGCATAGAAAACCTTAAGGACTGCAGGAAATAAACCTACTAGATCTATAAATGAATTTGGCAAAGTAGCAGAATATAAGATTAACATTTAGAAATCAGTTTTACACTAACCATGAAATACAGAAAAGGGAATGTTAAAATTAAAGAGGATTCAAAGAAATGGAAAGATATTCCATGCTCTTGGATTGAAAGAATATTGTTTAAATGGCAATACTACCCAAAGTAATATACAAATTTAATGAGATCCCTATCTAATTACCCATGACATTTTCACAGAATTAGAATAAATAATCCAAAAATTTATAGGGAACCATAAAAAGCCCAGAACTGCCAAAGCAATCCCGAGGAAACAGAAACAAAACAGGAGGCATAAACTCTCTCAGACCTCAGACAATACCAGGAAGCTACAGTAAAACAATGTGGTAACTGGTACAAAATGAAGACTAGGGATCAATGGAACAGAATAGAGAACCCAGAAACAAACCCACACACCTATCATCAATTAATCTTTGACAAAGGAGGCAAGAATATACAACGGGAAAAAGACAGTCTCTTCAGTAAGCAGTGCTGGGAAATTTGGACGGCTGCATGTAAGACAATGAAGTTAGAATACACCCTCACACCCTACACAAAAATAAACTCAAAATGGCTTAAAGACTTCAAACGTAAGACATGATATCATTAAACATAAGACAGCAAAAGCAAAACATAACCTGATGTTAATCATACCAGTATTTTTAGGTCAGTCTCCCAAGGCAACAGAAATATTGATAAAAAAGCGGTACCTAAGCAAACTTAGAAGCTTTGCACTGCAAAAGTGAAAGTGAAGTTGCTCAGTCGTGTCCGACTCTTTGTGACCCCACAGACTGTAGCCTACCAGGTTCCTTCTTCCATGGGATTCTCCAGGCAAGAGTACTGGAGTGGGTTGCCATTTCCTTCTCCAGGGGATCTTCCCACCCAGGGATTGAACCCGGGTCTCCCACATTCCAGGCAGACGCTTTAACCTCTGAGCCACCAAAGGAACAATTAAAAAAAAAAACAAAAAACCCAAAAGACAACCTACAGACTGGAAGAAAATATTTGCAAATGATGCAACTGACAAGGGCTTAATTTTCAAAATATACAAACAGCTCATACAACACAACAACAAAAACCCAAAACCACATAACCCAATCGAGAAATGGGCTGAAGACCTTAACAGACATTTCTCCAAAGACATGAAATGGCCAGTAGGCACATGAAAAGATGCTCAACATCACTAATTATTAGAGAAATACAAATCAAAACTACAATGAGGTACCACTTCACACTAGTCAGAACAGCCATCATCAGAAACTCTACAAACAGCAAAAGCTAGAGAGGGTGTGGAGAAAAGAGAATCCTCCTATTCTGTTAGTGGGGAAGTAAATTAGTGTGGCCACTATGGAAAACAGTATTCTATGGGGATTCCATAGAAAACTAAAATTAGTGTGGCCACTATGGAAAACAGTATTCTATGGGGATTCCATAGAAAACTAAAAATAAAATTACTGTATAAACCAGCAATCCTAGTCCAGGGCATATACCTGGACAAAGCTATAATTCAAAAAGCTATATGGACTCCAACGTAGCATATGCATAGTGTAGCAGCACTATTTACAACAGCCGAGACATTGCAACAACCTCAACGTCTGCGGACAGATGAATAAAGATGTGATATGTGTGTACAATGGAATACTTCTCAGCCATAAAAAGAATGAACTAATGCCATTTTGGCAGCAACGTGGATACAACTAGAGATTATCATACTACGTGAAGTCAGAAAAACAAATACATGGTATCGTTTACACGTGGAATCTAAAATGTGGCATAAATGAACCTATCCACAAAACAGACACAGAGAACAGGCTTGTGATTACCAAGGGGGAGGAGGCGACAGAGAGGGCTGGACCGAGAGTCTGTAGTGGATGCAAACTCTTACATATGGAATGGCTGACACCAGGCCCTACTGTACACAACAGGGAACTATAACCGATCTCCTGGGAGAAACCACAACGGAAGAGAATCTAAAAAAGGAATATACACAGGTGTGCAACTGAGTCACTCTGCTGTATAACACAAATTCGCACAAAACTGTAAACCAATTATACTTCAGTAAAAAAAAAATTAATAGTTTTTTCCCCCTCTTTAGTTATACCCCAATCCTACCAAAGAGGATAAGCAGGAATGAAACACTCTGGTTCAAGTGTTTGAGTTTCTGCTACTGTATCTATCTGTTAGAATATCAAGGGTTATAAAGCCCTTTTTATTTTGTGTCCCTATTAAGATATAGGTAACTAATCTCTCAATTAAAATACCTGTACACACTACAGAAACTATGCACATTACAAAGGTGCCTGTATTATCTCTGATACTGATAGTCACAAAGAACAAAAACATTCGAAAAGGCAGCACTTAAACTTGCATATACACAAGCATACATGATTTTTAAGTTCATAAGAGATGAAAGGTCAGTAAGGTGAGTGTTTTTATATTAACCAGACTTACAGAATCTGTGCCAGTGTCTCACTTGCCTCCCTGCACTCCATCCACCCTTTTCCCCATCTCTCCCGCTGACCTCTCCAGCAGTTAGCTGTGTATGTCACTCTGCTGGTCAGGCATTTGAAGATAAAGGCAATGGCGTGTTTATCTTTATAGTTGTTGTATACAGAGCAAGCACTTAATAAGTCTTCATTAAATTCAGTTAGATGCAATACGGAAAAGGAAATAATGAAACTGGGGATGAAAAGTGCACCCTCTATTCCAGAAAAATGTTCTTCTTTATAAAAAGTTCTCTGAAGAAGACAACTGATTCTAAGGGAAAAACTAACAAAGCATCACTGTTCACTTACAAGACTTGTGGGTCACTCCACTTTGTCAGACAGAGGTCTTCCAGCAGCTCTTCTTCATCCAAGATCTCTAAGATGGACTCTTTGAAGATTTTAATATCTGTTTCTAACTCTGACAGGCTGTAAGAATAATTGTATAGAAATGATCAATAACATAAACCCGTAAAAAAATTTCCCTACAGGAGTAGTACCTTTCTAATGTCTTATCAAGCAGACTCCCTTATACATTCATGATAAACACTGACTTGTAAAAAATTTTTGGTATTTACTACGCAGTTTGAGAATCAATTCCCAATACAAGACTGTTAATATATTAAGTGATAAAATTAAACAACAATATAATTTTCAGCATATGTTCTTTATCTCAGAAACATACAACCACTGTGATGTAAGCTTTTGGGGCCAGAAATTTACTTTTATTCTTAATTATGGCAGTGATAATACAAGAAGAGACCATTTACTTTTATTTGATAAGAACATCCTAATATTTTTGGACAAAAAATTGACTCAGGAATTTTAACTGTTAACTCTTGAAGGGATTTTAGGGGGTACAAATCCTGAGGGACTGATCATTCAATCTGTAATACAAATTAATATATTAAATTCTGGAATGCATTATCATCAACAAACAAAAACCTCATGAACTTTGGAGGGAAAAAAAATACGATTTGAATATAGACCTGTCATTTAGTAGCTCTTAAAGTTTAGACAAGTTACTTAGACCTCAATTTTCTTATCTTCAAAATGAGGACCATGTCGATGACATGGTGACCTGTCACCTGACTGATGACAGGTTGAGATGAGATCACACATATAAAAGAGACAGATACAGCATTTCATTGAAAACAGCTTTTCAATAAACATTAGTTTGTGTTCCTCCTTTAGCTCAACTTCCCACCTAGGCTACTTTCCTACTTAAAAGTTATGAAAGACAGATTTTTAACAATAATGAAAACCAGATATGGCAATGAAGGCCTTGAGAGTAAGTTTCAAAGTAAATAATGTCATTACCATTTGCAAGACTAGTTGGTATTTTTAAGATAGTTAATAATTACACTAATTTTGGACCTGAATTTACGTTAAACATTTCACTCTTAAGACTACTGAAAGAGAAGTTTAAGACATCTGTGTCTAATTCCCAACTTGGTAAATCACCCATATTTACCTTTTGCCATTTTGTAGCAAGATGTGCAGTTTGCTTCTGTCTACGGAAGAATGTTTGGGATCCACTAAAGCGTCCAACGTCTCAAGGATCAGTGGTTGTAAAACGCTAAGTTTCCCCTGAAGGGTGTTGATCTAGATAACAACATGACCTTTCATAAGAATTAAAACAATCTTTTTAGAATACTCGGGGTCAGTGAATCCTCTGATTAAATACAGAAATCGAAAACAGCTAGGAAGGCTGGTAACATTTCAGAACATGGTTACTGTTGGAATGCCTATCCCAGATGATTAAAAAACTGGATCTCCTAGGTTAAAAGATAATCATGCATAATGTTGTTGCCAGGCTCCCATTTGGGTGACAGGAAATTAATTCCTGTAAGAGTCCTCCCCCTATAGACACTTAGTATGAAAGGAATGGAAGAGTGATTAAAAGAAAAGCTGCCATTCCCTGGTTAAAACGAACTTCACATCTGGTAAACAACACCTATGTTCTTTGTAACAGAATAGGATGTAGTTCAAAACTCCTATGAATAAAGTTCTTTTGGAAAAAATAAAAAAGCTCTTAAAAAACAAAACATATCTTAAACTCTAAAAAGTAAAGTTGAAAAGTCGGATGTATATTTATTATTCATGTTAATATAGGCACAGCAGGATTAATCAGCAGGTATGCACTGATACAGACATGTTTATGTGCACGCTAAGTCGCTTCAGTTGTGTTAGACTCTCGGCAACCCTACGGACCACAGCCCTCTGTCCATGGGATTTTCCAGGCAAGAATAGTGGAGTGGGTTGCCCTTCTCCATGATATAGAAATACTGTTAAAATATCAAAATACTTCCAATAACTGTTAGTACACAGCCTAACAGTAGCTGAATTAAGTAGTGAAATTAATTAATAGTGTAAATTCCAACACACTCTCCACCCCAGCATGGGCTCCTGAGAGCTGACTCAGTCTGCGTAGCTTCACCGCTGACCACTGTTCATGTACCTTCATTCCTTTCTTTCTATTATTTCCCTGCTTACTGAGTAGGCTTCAACTAGCCACCATCTCACTGGCTGATACTGCTGCTGCTGCTAAGTCACTTCAGTTGTGTCCGACTCTGTGTGACCCCACAGACGGCAGCCCACCAGGCTCCCCCGTTCCTGGGATTCTCCAGGCAAGAACACTGGAGTGGGTTGCCATTTCCTTCTCCAATGCATGAAAGTGAAAAGTGAAAGTGAAGTTGCTCAGTCGTGTCTGACCCTCAGCGATCCCATGGACTGCAGCCTACCAGGCTCCTCCATCCATGGGATTTTCCAGGCAAGAGTACTGGAGTGGGATGCTATTGCCTTCTCCATGGCTGGTACTAGCCGGTACTATTGCCTCATTAACCCCAGTAAGGAATGGAGCCATCTCCTACTACCTCAATAGAGCAAGGCAGACAAAGAGAAGGGTGCCAGGTACCACCAACCCCCCACCCACCTCATGCCCCCTTTACTCTCCCCTCTTCTCTCCTCTTCTCCCACTCTGGTTAGGATGCTCATGGCACTGGCTCTTGCTTGTAGCCAGGTCCTGAACAGTACTATCCTGACTGATGGGGGAAGAATAGATGATGAAAGATTTGTCACAGCCAAGAAAGTAGTGACCATCCTTGTTTGGAGCTTGACAAGATCCCCAGACCCTCAGTGATTATCAATACAAGCGCTGTGAGAAGTGTACACAATTCCTACGTCAAACTAGGTCTCAAACAGAGGCATCATTTAGCTACCTCGACAAAGGATTGTACAAACAAATCAAAGAATGGCTGGTAAGTATCAGAATGATCTGATGAAATATTTGTATTATATTTATCATGTGTAGGGCTTCCCTGGTGGCTCAGACGGTAAAGCGTCTGCCCGCAATGCGGGAGACCCAGGTTCGATCCCTGGGTCGGGAAGATCCCCTGGAGAAGGAAATGGCAACCCACTCCAGTATTCTTGCCTAGAAAATTCCATGCATGGAGAAGCCTGGTGGGCTACAGTCCATTGGGTCACAAAGAGTTGGACAAGACTGAGTGACTTCACTTCACTTTATCATGTGTAAGCAGTTACCCAACACACAATTTAGTTAGAGAATAAAATGGCATACAGCTAAAACCTTTTGGTATGTTCATTTATATCATATTTAAGATAAGTATTTTGAATTAGTATCCTTGAACAGGATGTCAGGATAGACAACCTGAGATGTGTTTCACTCAATGTCATAACATGACTGTTAAAGAGACTCTGTATGCTATACCTAGAGACTTTAGATCTATTTGAGTCATAAAGTTTAAGAATTAAGTACTTTCCGCATATAAGACCCTGAGATGCTTCTATCTGGGGGGAGGGTGTGGTTACGGCAAGTGCCATTAAAACAATACCAGTGCTTCCCTGGTGGCTCAATCGTAAAGAATCCACCTGCCAATGCAGGAGACATGGGTTTGATCCCAGAGCTGGGAAGATCCTATATGCTGGGAGGCAACTCAGCCTGTGCACCACAACTGCTGAGCCTGTTCTCTAGAGCCCAGGAGTCATAACTACTGAGCCCAGGAGTCACAATTACTGATACTGAAGCCCTAGCACTCTGGAGCCTGTGCTCAGAAACAAGAGTCTTGTTTAGTGGCTAAGTCATGTCCGACTCTGCAATCCCATGGACTGTAGCCCACCAGACTCCTCTGTCCATAAGATTTCCTAGGAAAGAATACTGGAGTGGATAGCCATTTCCTTTTCCAGGGGATCTTCCCGACCCAGGTATTGAACCCCAGTCTCCTGCATTGCAGGCAGATTCTTTACCATCTGAGCCACCAGGGAAACCCTGAGCAACAAGAGAAGCCACGGCAATTAGAAGCCTGTGCACCACAGCTAGAGAGAAGGCCCCGCTTGCTACAACTAGAGAAAAGCCCACACAGCAACAAAGACCCAGCACAGCCAAAAAAAGAAAAAACCAGAGTGTCTTCCTCCTCCATAGCATTGTAAAATCAGGAAACATTCAAGAAGCTAGACAAACACAGGCTTACCCGATATTGCAAGAGTGCTTCTATAGCTCTAAACTCAAAAGGTAAAGGGTATGTGACAAGTTGACCCTCTCCAGCCAACTGTGAAGGGAGTTCCCGGAAGAGCCACTGTTCCAAATTTAAATTACGATAATCTAGTATCAGAAGACACTCCGGAGTTATCACAGCTTTCAAATACTGTTTAAAAAAAAAAAAAAAAAAAATATATATATATATACACACACAGACACACACATATCTGTAGATAGATATATGTACACAGGCATATATGTAAGTTGTAGAGGAAAAGTAACAGTCATAAAATATTTAGGATTTAATACTCCATTAATTTTTAAAAACTATTTATTTGGCTGCACTGAGTCTTAGCTGCAGCACGTGGGACCTCGTTCCCTGACCAGGGATCGAACCCAGGCCCTGCATTGGGAGCAAGGAATCTTAGCCACTGGATCACCAGGGACGTGCCAATACTCTATTAATTTTGGACTAAGCCTAAATCAAATCACTGTTCATTTGGTTTTTCAAAAACAAATCAACAAAAACAAAAAACCAAGATTTTTTTTTTAAAGAAAGGAAGCCTAAAATAAATGCAAGTCTTAATACCTAACTCACTCTCAACAGAACTAGAATTAAGCAAATTATGCATTTACTAGGATTTCCAAGGAAATCAAGAGAAATATAGAGAACAAAGCAAACAAGAGAAGGTCTTTTAAAAGTCAAGCGTTCAGCAGACTTTTAGAAAATATTAGTTTAATCATGATTGGTTTGGCTGAAGTGTGGAAGTTTCCTTTTTAAAATATCACCAAAACATACTAGGCTAATTTGAAATCATAAAGATAAAATGTAGCCTTAGTGCTCTAATTTAGAACACTATGAAGTTAAAAATTTATTCTGAAGAGAAAGGCTAACATATTCTGTTTGGGTCACTTTACATGCAGATGTTTTTCAGTAGTAAATACCACACAAATACATGATCTGCGGTGGCTGAATCTGAGGACAGCAGGTATGGAGGAACTCTAACGTACACATGTATTTTTTACTGCTTGGACGTTCGGTGCCCCCACCCCCATGAGGCTCAAAGGTCAACTGTAATATGAACATTTTTATTCAGAAAAGTTGAAAAATTATACAATGAATACCTATACACATACCAATTAGATGCTATAATTAACGTTCTTCTATAATCCATGTAAAATGAGTTCTACTCTTAACATGTTATATTATAAAATAGTTTGCTTTATCACATACTTCTCTATTAAAGAGGCACTTTTTAAAAAGTTTTGAAAGATGCTAGTTATAAACTTTAGGGACTTTCCTGGTGGTCCAGTGGCTAAGATTCTGTGCTCCCAATGCAGGGGGCCCCCAGTTCAATCCCGGGTCAGGGAACTAGATCCCACATGCAGCAACTAACATCCAGCAGTCAAATAAACAAATGTTTAAAAAACAAAAGATGATAAAATATAAAGGCTATTTCTAGGCTATTTTGAAAACCAGAATATATTCTTAGTAGCTGAAGTTACAATGCAATTACATATATACTGTATATGACTGAAAAAGTCTGGTATAAATCAAGAATCTTTCTCTTATTTCAGAAACTAGAGACTAAATTCAAACAGTGAGAAAGGAGACCGCAGTGAGACCTTTTCCATTTAACAGAGCAGGGCTACACCTGCTGAGCACAGGTATACAATTCACGTAAAAGGAGTTCTACTCCTAACACCATGTTATACTACACAATAGTTTCACACATCTATTTTTTTATTACAAATTACTTTTAAACTACTGATCAAGATAGTGAGGAAGGAACTTTAAGACTGCAGGGGAGAAATACAAATGAAATAAAATCCTTTACCTCCATTCGCATGATAATCCTATTGTTTCTGGTTGTGATGCTCATTAAATGCTGAAACCTCAAATCTCTGGCTTGAAGACCTAATTCTTGATATAAGTCAGTTTTCTTCCTTTCTAAAAAAGAAATGTGTTCAATAAAAAGAGTGGGTAAACTTATGAACCAAAAAGTTTAGATTTTTATGTCAGAGTACCCCTCTCAACACCATTGAGATAATCTTCTATTACTACCAGAAACAAGAGCTAAAATGGGTCTTTTTGCTTTTTTTTGCAATTTATGCCACTGCACTTTTTTTTTACTTTTAATTTTGCATTGGGGTATAGCCAATTAACAATGTTGTGACAATTTCAGGTGAAGAGTGAAGGGACTCAGCCATATAGATACACATGTATCCATTCTCCCCCAAACTCCCCTCCCATCCAGGCTGCCACATAACACTGAGCAGAGTTCCATATGCTATATGGTGGGTCCTTGTTGGTTATCCATTTTAAATATAGCAGTGTGTACATGTTCATCCCAAACTCCCTAATCATCCCTTCCCCCTGACTTTCCCCACTCCCCCTACAACCGTAAGTTTGTTCTTTAAGTCTGTGAGTCTTTATTTTGTAAGTTCATTTGTATCTTTTCTTTTTAGAGTCCACATATAAAGGATATCACACGATAATTCTCCTTTTCTGTCTGACTTAACTCAGTATGACAATCTCTATATCCATGTTGCTGCAAATGCCATTATTTCATTCTTTTTAATGGCTAAGTAATCAAAATGGGTCTTTTTTAACACCCATTTCTACCTCAAAAACATATTCAGGCTAAATCTAGTCAAACTAATTTTTCTTTTCTTCTCTTAACCATACTTCCTAAAATTTCTCTGCACTTAGAGACACCCCTTGGGACCAGTATAAAAACCATAGTTATATATCATTAGAACTTACAGTAACAATTCCTAGCTCTAGATGCATGGATTTTTAAATATGAACTGTACAGAACTACATTTTCTATTTTTTCCTTACTACATTATTAAGTTCAGTATTTTAAATCTATGAACAGATAGTCCAATTGTCTTTGTTCTTAGACTAATACAAAATGAGAAAATAAAATCACTAGATTCTCCTACCTGAAAACTAAATTTATCACCTAAGAAAAGGCAAAATAGATGAAGAAACTCAAGAAATCATGCTGGTAATGGGAGCATCTATTCTTATAGTATCAAGCCACATCTGTGATAGAGCTCTAAGTAGAACAACTTTTTGAGGTGATACTGAGCCAAAAAATATCCAATATACCCCACTAGGATTTCAGCAACAGTAGGAACAGGACTACAGGGTAGGAAGGACAGGGAGACCCGAAACCTGCACCTGAGGTCAGACAGTAAAGTAATGCTGAGTTTCATTTTAAAAAGTAACCGTCCACAAGAGCCATGGCTGGCAGAGCTTCAATAACTATCATCCAGTTCCCTGTCCCTCCTGTCTGCTGTCACCCACTGCAACTGCAACGGCAGTGGTATTACTCGATTCTGCCTTCAACATGGCGCAGGAGGAAATGAACATGAGGACCAGGGCAGTGAAAGGGAGACTAATGAAGAGAAACAAGAGGGAAAAGTGTTTTTCTCTTGGCTGCATACCAGCCAAAACTCTTCCTTTAACATTCTGTTAGAGTGAGTGGCTTCTAAGCCCCCACCCCCAACCCCCAAAAATTACAGTACAGGTCAAATGCTGCCAGTAATTAGGCCTAATGGACAAATGCTTAAGAAAGATCATCTTCAACACATCCATATAGGCAAACAATATTCTACTCAAAATATAATAGTTTCTTTACTTCCAGTGGGTTGATTTAAAAGAAAATTACAGATACTCACCAAAAGAAGTCACCTTTCCTTCTTTGTCAAATTTTGTCTGGAGACAGATAATAAAAGCATTATTTTCTCTCATATCAGCACATGATTTGTGGTATCATATCATATGGTATGATGAAAATAACTCTAAAATAATGAAGATATAAACTATATCTGCTGTTCTTAAGTTAAATTCAGTTATGAGTTCAGGATTAAAACAAAAAGTCCCCTTTACTTTGCCAGGACAAATCTGACCTTGGATTAACCATCTACCTTGGTTCCTCAGAAGATCTGATAAAGGAGTGTCAGCTGTGTTACTAGGCCATATCGTTCATGGTAACAATGCCCCATCACTGCTCAACAGGCTGCACTGGAGAGACTGGGAATGGATCGTGATGCCTGGAGGGGAGCCACAGTTCTGCCTTTGCCGAAGACAGTGGCTCTTGGAACTGACTGCTCCTTGCAGGAGCCTGGGATGTGCCCCTGGGATAGTGACAAGAGATACTGGCACTAGAGGGCCTCAGGGGGTCTAAGCCAAGGTGGATCTCGCACCCACCTTTGAGAATATCCTCTCCTCGTACTGAGCGTCACACAGGGGGCCACAGCACCCCCTGGATGGCTGGAAGGACTTCTTTTGAAGAGAAAACACCAAATACTGCCCTTGTGAATTTCCTATCCTTTTGCTTTCTAAATAGACTGGGACCAAACGTGGCTTATCTTGAGAATCTAAGTATTAATATCTGTGGGATGCTAAGAGGTCTCTCTGGTGGGTGCTGCAGAATCAATAAATATTTACAGAAAAGACCTCTTCTGATAGTGCAGAGAGGACACAATGCAGAAACCGTATTTACTTCCTATAAAGCAGAGGGAACATTTTCCTGTAACACTTGTCCACAAGTCAAGTCTGAAGATGTCAAAATAATGTTAAATGAATCACTGTGTGCTGGGCTTCATTAATTACTATTTAAATATGTATTTTCAGAAGACACACTCTAAGACACAAGTCCTAAATATGAATGCTATGTTAATAATACCACAATAAAACTGCATAGTATATTTCAGCTCGCTTCTTGTGAGCAAAGATAACATCAATAGGAATATATAAGTACCATAAAACATCAGAGTTAAAGGGAAACCTACATCAAGGAAAGTTTTGTTTTGTGTAATATATACTAGCTTTCCTCCTTAAGCTTATTTCATATACATACATCTGCTGCAGAAAATTCGCAAATAAAACTATTTGGTCACAAATTTTAGAGAAAACCATGCTAATATTTTACTAAATGCCCTTCCAGACTTATTCTTACTAAATATATTCACGCTACATACACTTCCTTGCAGTCTCTCCTCTCCTTTCAACTGAACAATGTATGATGAAAATTTTTGCATCTTTGTATTTATCTGTATCATTTTTAATGGGATTTTTTAATTAAAAAATGAGATCATACAAACTGGTTTTTTAAAAAATGTTTACCTTGTAAAGGAACTCACATTATTTCAAATAGCATCAACTGATTTTAAGTGTTCTTGGTAGACAATGAGTTCACCTGCAAAGAACCTTCTTTCAATGTTAACATCTGACTTTGTATTGTTTAATTAATTAAACTGGCTAACTCCCAGAAGAGTGAATAACAGTGACAATTTCTCCATGCAGTTCTGGGAGTTGTCTTGTTCTGTATAGTTCATAAAGAAAAGCTATGTTAAAAAGCCTAAATAATAATGACAATATATAATGGCTAATATATACACTGAACGCTTACCATGTGTGAGGTATTATTTTTAAGGGTTTTACATATTTAAATTCATTTAAATCTCATAATTCTACAAGGTAGGTACTATTACTCCTAGTTTCAGTTCAGTCGCTCAGTCGTGTCTGACTCCCTGCGACCCCATGAACCGCAGCACGCCGGCCTCCCTGTCCATCACCAACTCCCGGAGTCCACCCAAACCCATGTCCACTGAGTTGATGATGCCATCCAACCATCTCATGCTCTGTCATCCCCTTCTCCTCCTGCCCTCAATCTTTCCCAGCCTATACAGATGAGAAAACCAAGGCACAAAGATATTATTGTAACTTGTCCAAGTCCGTCTAGTTAGTAAGAGACACAGTTGAGATCTGAATTTACAAACTCCGGCTCAGAGCAAGCACTTTCTCTAAAAATTAAGATTTAAAAAAATTAAAAGCCTACAAAAATGTTACAAGAATATTACAACCAATTTCCATGTAACCTTGACCTAGAGTCTCCCTTTGTTAATATGTGCCCCAATGGCCTTATTTTTCTCTCTCTAAATATGTGTGTAGATACACACCATTTATGTTGTTTTATTCAATTTTTTTCTCTGAACCATTCTAGAGAACATTGCAGAGATCAAGATCCAACAAAGCTTGCAGTTTTAAGTAATACCCTGTGCTGCCTCCAAAATGCTTCTGCATGTATTATGTTGCATAGCACAGGTTCAAGCCATTTTGTGGCTAATAGCCTTCAAGGACTTCTGAACAGATTTCTGGAGAAATCTTGAGTTTCAACTAGGAAGCTCTGAATTGTGATTTGAGCCACTCGTTCTAGTACTAAGACAAGCTCTGCAGATATTAGCAAAGACTCAAGAGTGCTATGCAGCAAATCTAGCTGGCACTCAAGTCATTGGCTAAACAAAAGACAATGACTTATACATTATGAAACTAAGTAAGTAGTTTCATGGCTGATCAGTCCAGCCCAGTTAACTTAATAAGTACGTACTCTCTGTAAGTCATCAAATGGATCACACATACTCACCACAGTGAACACCGGGGATACACTGGCTAAAGTGGCTTGAGACACATCCGAAGTTCTATTCCGGTAAATTTCACCTGAAGAGTGAATTAGAGAATTCCTTGTGAGCATACGATTGGTTTTCACATATAGCTAAGATACAACTCTCATAGTCTGTAGAGGTCTTCAAACTATTTCACTATGTTTTGAATTTTTTTCCCAGAAGGAAAATAAGAAACACTTTTAACATTTAGCTGAAACTCCAGTACTTTGGCCACCTCATGTGAAGAGTTGACTCATTGGCAAAGACTCTGATGCTGGGAGGGATTGGGGGCAGGAGGAGAAGGGGACGACAGAGGGTGAGATGGCTGGATGGCATCACTGACTCGATGGACCTGAGTCTGAGTGAACTCCAGGAGTTGGTGATGGACAGGGAGGCCTGGCGTGCTACGATTCATGGGGTCGCAAAGAGTCGGATACGACTGAGCGACTGATCTGATCTGATGTTAGGTTTGGCAAAACATGGTTTTTAAAAAGTAATAGTTTAGGTGAGGCATTAGAAAAATTTATGGATTCCAATCGCCCCTTTTCCTTTCTAATTATTATATCTTGTAGTTGGACATCAAATGTGTTAACAATGTTCTGAGATTAAAGTAAAACACCTATTCCTTTTCATACAATGTAGAAGGGTTCTTCATGAAAGTTACATTGGAAGACATAGTTTAGAAAACATACATTCCAAGAACTACCTGACCTCTCAGCATTTCAAATATCAGGACTATTTGATTAATCTATAAATTATGACACCTACAGATTTTAACTCTATATTTAATTTCTTCCCCACTGATACGCTTTTTTAATTATTTTTAAAAATGGGAGCATAACTGCTTCACAATGTTGTCTTGGTTTCTGCTGTAGGTGAATCAGCTATGTGTACATATCCATCCCTTCCCTCTTGAGCCTCCCTGCCCCGGTCCCACCCCTTTCGGTCATCACAGAACACCGAGCTGAGCTCCCTGTGCTATACAGCAGCTCCCCACTAACTATCCATTTTACACATGGTGTGTATACGTCGATGCTCCTCTCTTAATTCATCCCACCCTCTCCTTACCCAGCATTTTCACAAGTCCATTTTCTACATCCACTGATATACTTTAGAGTGAATACTTGTGAAATATTTCACTGCACTGGAATAAAGACCCCGGTGAACTGGAATAAAGGCAAACCTTTACCTGAAAATGTGATTAGACTAAGTTGAAGAAAAGCTCTCAAGTATAACCAAGTAAATTTAATGCCTGAGAAAGGACCCTGTTCACAGTACTAAACACAAGAAGCATGGGCAGAATTCCTATCCATAGAATATGAAGCTATATTCTCATTTCTGATCTTATTCTTCCCTATACATTCAAAGACATAATTTGTTACCACCTGAGGTTTGTTGGTTCCCCTGTACAAACCACCTTATGAGGGTCAGCTGAATAAAAGTTCAGTTCAGTTCAGTCGCGTCCAACTCTTTGCGACTCCATGAATCGTAGCACTCCAGGCCTCCCTGTCCATCACCAACTCCCGGAGCTCACTCAGACTCACGTCCATCGAGTCAGTGATGCCATCCAGCCATCTCATCCTCTGTTGTCCCCTTCTCCTCCTGCCCCCAATTCCTCTGGGTGAATTTAATTCAGATGACCATTATATCTACTACTGTGGGCAGGAATCCCTTAGAAGAAATGGAGTAGCCATCATGGTCAACAAAACAGTCCAAAATGCAGTACTTGGATGCAATCTCAAAAATGACAGAATTATCTCTGTTCGTTTCCAAGGCAAACCATTCAGTATCACAGTAATCCAAGTCTATGCCCCAACTAGTAATGCTGAAGAAGCTGAAGTTGAACGGTTCTATGAAGACCTACAAGACCTTTTAGAACTAACACCCAAAAAAGATGTCCTTTTCATTACAGGGGACTGGAATGCAAAAGTAGGAAGTCAAGAAAAACACCTGGAGTAACAGGCAAATTTGGCCTTGGAATATGGAATGAAGCACGGCAAAGACTAATACAGTTTTGCCAAGAAAATGCACTGGTCAGAACAAACACCCTCTTCCAACAACACAAGAGAAGACTCTACACATGGACATCACCAGATGGTCAACACCGAAATCAGATTGATTATATTCTTTGCAGCCAAAGATGGAGAAGCTCTATACAGTCAACAAAAACAAACCAAGAGCTGACTGTGGCTCAGATCATGAACTCCTTATTGCCAAATATACACTTAAATTGAAGAAAGTAGGGAAAACCACTAGGCCATTCAGGTATGACCTAAATCAAATCCCTTATGATTATACAAGTGAGAAATAGATTTAAGGGACTAGATCTGATAGACTAAAAGTTACAGCGCCACAAATCAGCATTTGCTAATACATCACAAGTTAGATCAAGTGTTACCTGAGGTGAGAAAGTCAATTTCTAGGGAGATTGATAAGAAGTCCACGGTTCCCAAGGAGGAGAGACAGGTCTGGGGTTCCTGAAGAGGAGATAGGGGTCTGGAGTTCTCAAGGAGGAGGAAAGGACAAAGGTCTTTTTTTTCTGCTCTACATTCCTTAGTATTAGTCACATAAGACATTTTTTTTCTTTAAGCCTGGAACTGATGATTACAAAACAAAACAACTCAGTTTAAGCTCTGTACTAAGGATTATATAACAACAACATATCCTGCTTGAGGACAGTTTCTTCTTCCTGAAAACCTTCTGACTAATACTTTTATCTTAAAATGTATATTATGGGAGTGGGTCTGGTAAGATCTTTCTATTGTTAAATTCTAATCCTGTTATTCCAACCAGTCCATCCTAAAGGAAATCAGTCCTGAATATTCATTGGAACGACTAATACTGAAGCTGAAACTCCAATACTTTGGCCACCTTTGATGTGAAGAACCAACTCATTTGAAAAGACCCTGATGCTGGGAAAGACTGAAGGCAGGAGAAGGGGACAACAGAGGATGAGATAGTTGGATGGCATCACCGACTCAATGGACATGAGTTTGAGTGAACTCCGGGAGGTGGTGATGGACAGGGAGGCCTGGCATGCTGCAGTCCATTGGTCCCGAAGAGTCCCACACGACTGAGCAACTGAACTGAATCCCGTTATCGTAAAATGTAAATTGTGGGAGTGGGTCTGGTAAGATCTTTACAACCTTGAGACAGTCTTTTGACTTATTGTAATAATGAATTAAAACAGTATACAGCTCCCTTGCTAAGACTAGCAAATGGGGCACTCTTTGCCCCTTTCTGATGTCTATGTCAGCTTTCTCTGTCTCTTTTTCACTTTAATAAAACTGCCACACAAGAGCCCTGAGGGGTCAAGCCTGGTCTCTGATCCCAAAACTAAATCTTCTTCAGAGATCACAAATCTGACATCGTTCACCCTAAGGTATCAGAGGGAGATTCTGAATCTCAATGCTTGTCCTAAAAGGTTAGATCGGCTAAGCCTGGTTTCTCAGGCAGTTACCAAAGGAAGGGAATGTGAAATGTAACCCAATTTGGAAAGACTCTCCTAATGAGCATGAGGAAGCAGGTGGAGATAGTGAGCTACTTCAGGAGCGTTTTTAGAGTACAATCGCGAAAACTTGTTTGAGAACATTTTTGAGAAGCCATACATGACTTGGGTTTTTGAGCAGTATTAGCACCCACATTCGGAGAAGGCAATGGCACCCCACTTCAGTACTCTTGCCTGGAAAATCGCATGGACGGAGTGCCTTGGTGGGCCGTAGTCCATGGGGTCGCTAGGAGTCAGACACGACTGAGCGACTTCACTTTCACTTTTCACTTTCAAGCATTGGAGAAGGAAATGGCAACCCACTCCAGTGTTCTTGCCTGGAGAATCCCAGGGATGGGGGAGCCTCGTGGGCTGCCGTCTATGGGGTTGCACAGAGTCAGACATGACTGAAGCGACTTAGCATCAGCACCCACATTGTCACATTTCTGAAAATATCAAGGTAGCATCGTGGTTTATCATTTGGGGGGGAGGGGGGAACACCTCAGACTTCTACCTCCATCCCCTTCTATCTGGTTATACAGTACTTGAAGAAAAGTCAGATCTTTCTCAGAAGCAGTTTCTTAAGTCTTCAGCCTCACTATCCTTTTCCTGAGCAACTGGACAAATGTCTAAATGTGTCCGTTCAAAAGAAAGAGACAGACAAGAGAAGTACTTATAAAAAACATTCCAGGTAGATAAGCCTAATCTTGGTTTCAGCACTATTACGATGGATGGGGGCGAAACTCTCAAAAACCTCACAAGCGCACTCAGCCCTGTTTGCAGCTGGACCGGTGGGGAGGACAGAAGGCTGGCGGGACTCTAGCAGGGCCCAGGGGACGGTGCTCAGTCGAGTTCGGAGCTGGTGGACACAGCTCCTCCCGCAGACCTGTCCAAGAGGGCAGGCCCTTGGCGCCCAGGGCCGACCCAGAGGCCGAGGACTGAGCAGGCCGCGGGGCAGGCAGCCACAGCCACGTGGGCTCGGGCGGTCGGGTCTGGCCCTGGGATCACCGCAAGCCTGGCGTCCCGGGACTGCAGGGCAGGGACAACGGTACCTGTCACTGGGAGCCGGCGGGACCAGCACAGCGGCGCGGCCCGCCTCCTTCCGAGCAATTCGGTGGCGCGGCCGTAGGCGACGACGGGGCGAGTGCCGGGGGTCAGGCCCAAGGCCAGAGCACACAGGGTACGCCGGGGCAGCCCCACCGCACGGGGCAGGAGCTGGGCCAGGCTCCGCAGACATTCCATGGCGCTGGAGCGGGGAGGAGAGAGCTGCGAGACCCCAGCCCTTCATGCCGGACAGTGGCGGGGCGGCCGGCACTTCGCGACCCCGCGCCGGCGCCCAAGCTGCGACCGAGGCATACTGAGCATGCGCCGGGGGCGCCGCGCCTGCGTCTAATTTCCCGCGCATGCTCCGAAGGGGCCTCTGCGTGCGCGTCCCGTGACGCTCGGCCAATCAGAGCTTTGCCTTCTGCACCTGTGTGTGTACTTGTAAAGCGTGTATGGACCGGCTCCGGGGTGGGTGGGGCGCGTGTACCTGCGTGAGTTGAACTGCGTGACCTAGGATCGTCTGGTCGGCGCGGAAAGTGTTGATTACTTCTATTAACTGCTGCTGCTGCTAAGTCACTTCAGTCGTGTCCGACTCTGTGCGACCCCATAGACGGCCTCCTACCAGGCTCCTCTGTCCCTGGGATTCTCCAGGCAAGAACACTGGAGTGGGTTGCCATCCTTCTCCAATGCATGAAAGTGAAAAGTAAAAGTGAAGTCGCTCAGTCGTTTCCGACTCTTAGCGACCTCATGGACTGCAGCCTACCAGGCTCCTCCGTCCATGGGATTCTCCAGGCAAGAGTACTGGAGTGGGGTGCCATTGCCTCTCCGGTCTATTAAATAGTAATCATTAAATGTGAAAAAATACGCAGGATATATATAATGTTTTACAATTTCTGGAGAATTTTCATACAGATGCAATCTACAATTTGGAAGTGAGAAGTTATTACCCATTCCCAACTAAACTTATAATTAAGTTTAATGCAACAAAAATAAACTTGCATATGGAATGATATATTAAACTTTTGCTAGTGAAGACAGAGGAACATAAACGCGGAGGATTTATATTCTGTATTTAATCAAATATAAGTGAAGTGAAGTCGCTCAGTCGTGTCCGACTCTTTACGACCCCGTGGACTGTAGCCCGCCAGGCTCCTCTGTCCATGGGATTCTCCAGGCAAGAATATTGGAGTGGGTTACCATTTCTTTATCCAGGCGAGCCTCCCGACCCATGTATCGAACCCGGGTCTCCCGCATTGGAGGCAGACGCTTTAACCTCTGAGCCCCCAGCTAGTATCAATTTCAAGGTGCCATTATTTTATATACCACCAAGAAGGAAAAGTCGCTGAAAAACTTTGCTCTCTAATTGTATCATTTAAGAGTGCCCTCATTTTCAGCCTTGAAAATATGAGAAAAAGTGAGGCTTAGAATTGATTAAATACAACATATATGCATATTTTTAAAGTGTGAGTTAATAGACTTGCCCTTCCAAGTAGAAATGCACAGTAGACACAAATTTCACAGATTTCCGTTCAATCACTATGTATGAACACAGAACTAAAGAAATATAAGAGAGAATCTTTTTTTTTTCTCCCTGTAGGGTACTGAGACTGAAGGTGATTAGGAGGCCAGTAGACAGAGGCTTCACCTAACAGGGGATGATCGACTTGAGCATGGAGGGCGAAGGAGGACTTGAAGCACTGCTTCCTTGGCAGCGGGGTGGGGTGGAGTGCGGTTTAGAAACTCTGGAAAGTATATAGTACATGGCTGGTAGAATTTTCATTTAACTAAGGCGACAATGATGAAATACAAGATGATGAAATTCAAAAACAGTGCATGCCATCAGAGACATTTCTTCGAAACGGTATGTGATAACTCTTAAAACTTAAGTCACCAGCATGATGAGACAGCTCTGTTTAAGGTGACCTTTACAAAACCTTAGAAAAACTCTGGGATGTGGCCAGACACATGGCCTTGTAATTCATGTCAAGGATTGGGAATTTAATCTGAGAGGGTGGGAGCTATGGGAGGGGAGCAAAGATGTAAATCTGATTTACACTTAAATGGATTGTTTTGGCTGTGTGGGACTATAGAAAGGTAAATGTGGAAGCAGAGAGATGGTGATGGTTTGGGTTAAGGTGGGGGTGATGGAGGAGGGGAGATTGGCTGGGTTTGGTGCAATAAACTGAAGGCTGAGTTGACAAGATTGGTAGATGGGATGTAAATAAAGAGGCACAGAAGTCAACCTCAGATTTTTGTGGCTCAAACAACTGGGCCATCATGATGCCATTTACCAAGATAGGGAATTTTGGTGAGGGGCAAATTTAGATGTAGAGCAGACTGTGGCTTGGCATCTGTTTCTGGACATATTAAATTTGAGAGCTCTACCAGATAGATATCTGAGCACAGACACCAAGTAAGCGGTTGGAATTTGGGGGAGATTTTGAAGCTAGATATACACATTTGGGACTATAGAGAAATATTTAAAGCCATGTGTCTCCTCTTAGGAGAAAAGTTTTCTCTCAAAGAGAAAAGTTCCTGTGATTCAGTTCTAGGTCTTCTAACATTAAATGGTTAAGAAGAGAAGATGAATCCAGCAGAAGAATATGAGGGCATGGCCAGGAAAGAGGAATAAAATTAGAGAGGGTGGGATCCATGAAATCAAATGAAGAAAGTGTTTAAAAAATGAAGTGCTCAGTTACATCAAATGCTACTGCTAGGTGAGAAATGAGAATTGCCTGCATAGGATATGATGCTGTGGAGCTCACTGGTCATCTTGATAAGAGCAGTTTTCACAGGGTGGTAGGCCGCCCAGGTGGCTCAGTGGTAAAGAATCTGCCTGCCAATGCAGGTGACACAGGAGACGCGGGTTCCATCCCTGAGTCAGGAAGATCCCCTGGAGAAGGAAATGGCAACCCACTCCAGTATTCTTGCCTGGAAAATCCCATGGACCGAGGAGCCTGGTGGGCTATAGTTACGACTGAGTACACACACAGAGGAATTGAGCATCATCTTTCTTTTCATCCTAAGCTATGAAAGGATCCCAGAAGATTTCTGCATCTATATAACAATTTGATTTTAAGATCCTGTAATCTTTTTTTTTTTTTTTAAGATTTATTTCTTTTGACTGCACTGGATCTTCTTTGCTGCTAGCTTTTGCCAGTTGCAGAGAATGGGGGCTGCTCTTCATTTTGGTGTGAGGGCTTCTCATTGTGATGGCTCCTCTTGTTGCGGAGCACAGGCTCCGGGCGCATGGGCTTCGGTGATTGGGGCACGTTGGCTCAGTAGTTATAATGCACGAGCTTAGTTGCTCCCTGGCATGTGAAATCTTCCCAGACTAGGGATTGAACCCAAGTCTCCTGCATTGGAAGGTGAATTCTTAACCACTGAGCCACCAGGGAAGCCCCCTTCCTTACCTCTTGAACTTCAAAGCAGGTCGGTGATCTAATCCCAGGCTCACACTGGGTTCTCACCCAGAACTGTTTCACCTCAGAAATGTTATCCCAGTTATGCACACCATAGCCTCCTGGAGACTTCTACACCCACAATGATTATATTCTCCCAGCAGAGCCTTCCTGGCCTTTTTCCCTTCTCTGCCCAACCCAGTTTATGTAACTGATCCCTGAAACCACTGTGACTTGTACTTGGAGCACGTTGCCCTCATGGGATGTAATCACAGGAGCCACTTTATTTTTTGTCTCTTTAATTCTGCTGAGTGGGTCTGGTCTTTCTCCTGCCTCTTGAAAACTTGAGCAGGTTCCATGACTTCTCCGGTCTCTCAGTCCTTATGTTCGTTATAATCTCAATTCAGCAATTTAAAACGTCCACTCCCTATCGTATTTGGTGAAATAGGTGAGACAGAGAAAGACAAATACTGTGTGTTTCCACTTACTGTGGAATCTAAAAAAATAAATGAGTATAACAAGATGGAAGCAGACTCATAGATACAAAGAACAAAGAGAGAGAGGGGAGCAGGAAGGGGCAGGTCAAGCAGAAGGGATTAAGAGGTACAAACACCTATGTATAAAATAAATGAGCTACCAGGATACAGTACTGGGAATATAACAAATATTTTATGATATCCATAAATGGAGTATGATCTATAAAAATTTTGCATCACTATGCTGTGCACCTGAATCTAATATATTGTAAATCAACTCTACCTCAATAAAAATAAAACATCCACTCTGTATATAAACCAGTAATTTACACTGTCAGAGCCAGTATACTAATCGCTGCTTCACTCTTCATTCAAAGGAAAGACGATTCTACACTCCTTGTCAGGCCTGGGGACAAACAGGAAATTGAGGTATAGGTAGAGATTCTGGGAAGCTCCCCCTACCCCTTTCCCACTACCTTTCATACTCCATGGCTGCTGTTTCTGACTCTGCTGGGCAGTGAAGCAAAGTAGGAATGAACCAAAAGTGTTCATTGAATGATGGCTCCATGCTATCTCTAGGCAGGGCAGATTTTAAGCTGATTTCCTTGTGGGCATATTCAAGATCTCCAGGATCTCCTCCCTCTCTCTCCCCCACCCTCCCCTCCCTCCTCCCCACCACCACCCAGACACATCTGATTGGCGTTCCTTTGATGTGGGCAGTGACCCTCCTGATCACTTTCAGTTTCTGCCCCTTCTTGCCTCAAGTAGGTTCCCCTCTTCTGGCCATGCTGCTCTTGGGGGGTAGGATCCTTTTAAAAACGTGTACACCCATGGCGGATTCATGTTGATGTATGGCAAAACCAATACAATATGGTAAAGTAATTAGCCTCCAATTAAAATAAATTATATTAAAAAAATAAAATGAAAAGAAAGATAAAAAAAAAAACCAAAAAACACCCAGATTGGCCTTCCTGTTGTCAGGTCTGCATGCAGGATTTTATGCACCTTTAGAGGGAATGCAGTTACTTCTCTGCAGAGTTGGTCTCCCTTGCCCGGGTGTGAGTCTAGGATCTCTTCAGGCTGTTGGAGTGCTCTAAAGAGGTTCCTCTCACTAGATTTGGAGTGAGAGGACAACACCCTCCCTACCCCTCTCTCCTGATGGTCATGATAGTGGTGGGATTTCCCAAGCACAGCTTTTTGCAAATCTTCCATATGATACCTGTGCCTACGTCCTTAGTCTTTCCATCCTTCTGTAGCCTCCATCTGGATGGGAGGTGGAAGAGCTCTAGGACAGCGGCTCAGACTGTTCCCTGGGGAATCTGCATCTGACGAGCCATCTGGTGGCCGGCTCTGCTGCAGATACCCTGTCTTGGCACCTCTGTGAAGCGCCTGTGATCCCCAGCACCTCTGACTCTGTTGTACCTCTTTTATTTACTTACTTATGCATTCGTTTATCTCACAAATATTTATTGAGCATAAACTACGTGTTTAATTAAACCATTATCCTTGATTCTGGGAGAAGTAAAATAGTGAATTACAGTGCTGTGTACTGAGTGACCGGAGAAGGCAATGGCAACCCACTCCAGTACTCTTGCCTGGAAGATCCCATGGGCGGAGGAGCCTGGTAGGCTGCAGTCCATGGGGTCGCTAAGAGTCGGACACTACTGAGCAAGTTCACTTTCACTTTCATGCATTGGTGAAGAACATGGCAACCCACTCCAGTGTTCTTGCCTTGAGAATCCCAGGGACGGGGGAGCCTGATGGGCTGCCGTCTATGGGGTCCCACAGAGTCGGACACAACTAAATCGACTTAGCAGCAGCAGCAGCAGTAATACTGAGTGACGGCAACCTAGAGAAATAGATAGTTTAGAGCAAAGATCGGGAATTCTACATTGGACTGGTTGAGAATGCCAAGTAAATATCCAACTGAATAAAGAGTTATTAATAGATTGTTGGTGTGGAGCTAAGAAGAATGTCTAGGCTAGATGAATAAATGAGAGGGCTTTGGCACATGGGTAGTAAGTGAGGCTGTGGGAGGGCAGGAGATTGCCTGGGGGTGGTGGGTATAATAAAGAGGGGAGAAAAGTGTCCAGATCACAGTCTCCAAGGCACATCAGCCAACACTGGAGGGACAGAGGAAGAGTCAGCAAAGGAGACTGAGGGTGGATTCTGTGCCTGTTCTTAGCATGTACTGGCCTAAACAGTTGTGACCCCAAATAAAACAGTGGAGTTACCCTGAAAGCACACTGTTTTTGACTATGGTGGTGGAGCAGTGATGGTGAGGGCCTAGAAGTTACTAGAGCTCTAAATTTCACTAAAGCTCCACAAGGGAACAACCCATAGGTCCTTGATTAAAAACAAATGCAGATCCTCAGGGTCGATGTGAGAGCAGGGTTCTCTGTGATGGGTTTAGGAGTCAGTTCCGTCATCCCTCTGTTGTTTCCCTTGGAGTTTTCTTACTGCCATCACCACCATTCTGAAGTTGAGGTGGCTCTACTTCTTTTTAAAGTCATGGCTTAAGCCAGAATATTTGAATTTATCGTTATATACCAAGCACTGTACTGGGCTTCCCTGGTGGCTCAGTGGTAAAGAATCCAATGCAAGAGATGCAGGTTCGATCCCTAGGTTGAGAAGATCCCCTGGAGAAGGAAATGGCAACCCACTCCAGTATTCTTGCCTGGAGAATCCCATGGACAGAGAAGCCTGGTGGGCTACAGTCCATGGGGTTGCAAAGAGTCGGACACGATGGAGCAACTAAACGACAACCGAGCACTGTGATTAAGCCCTGCAAATAGTAAACTAGAGGGAAAAAAACCAGTGCAATATTGTATTAGGATTTTACTTCTTCACACTTATCTCAACTGCTAGGTTTCCTTAGGCAGTAGTTTCTAACTTTCTGTTAACCACAAAGGACTCCTTATATTATTTGGTCCCCAAGGATCTTGAAATTCCTACAATATCATGTCAGATATCTGAGATGAACTTGTATGTATGATAAGCATCTATATACTGTTTTCATTTTAGTCTGGCATTTTCCTATACATGTTCAACTGTTATTAGAGCATTTTTAAAATGTTGAAAATAGCTTTCAGACTCTTCTTATTTTCAGAGCGCCTAAGGATTCAGGGATCCCAGACTGGGGCTCCTGGTCCTAAACGAATTGTTTTTCCTTGGTTGCCAGAGGGGTAGCTAACCATGTTGCAGTCAATCTTTTCTCTCTCTTTTCTCCAGCTCTCAATGCATCTGTTGCTAGCAGGGAAGTTTTTCTAATGAAAATATTTCAGGCCCACCTGGAATTAATTTAAAAACTTCACTCTCCAAGCATTTTGCTGAGAAAAGAATATCTGAATTTCGATCTCACCATCGCTAGCAACCAACATGTCCAAATATATTTTCTGTTTTGAAGAACAATGGCTAAACATTGTAAATATATTAGATTATAAGACAAAATGCATAATCCAAAAGTATGTAGTCAGATATGAGACTGAGTTCATAAGAATATTCTTATTTCAGTTTTTTTTTAAATCTCAACTTTATTGATATATTGAACCAGATAGTTTGTGGGTGAGGGCTGTCCTGTATTTTGTGGAATGTTTAGTAGCATCCTTATCCTCTACCCAGTAGGTTCCAGTCTCCAGACATCACCACTCTCCTGGGGGACAAAAATCACTCCTCATTGAGAGCTACTTACTGTATTTTATAATAAGGAGAAGAATCCAAAAACCCCAAGACTGTTCTTGCCTTTAGAAGATATGTCCTTTTTGATGTTTCTAGACCTGTTCTTCGGAGAAGGCAATGGCACCCCACTCCAGTACTTTTGCCTGGAAAATCCCATGGATGGAGGATCCTGGAAGGCTGCAGTCCATGGGGTGGCTGAGGGTCGGACACGACTGAGCAACTTCACTTTCACTTTTCACTTTCATGCATTGGAGAAGGAAATGGCAACCTACTCCAGTGTTCTTGCCTGGAGAATCCCAGGGACGGGGGAGCCTGGTGGGCTGCCGTCTATGGGGTTGCACAAAGTCGGACACAACTGAAGTGACTCAGCAGCAGCAGACATATTCTTCACATATGGTAGAAATTAAAAAGTGAAAATATAATGTCATCAGACTCCAGCACTGAATTACATTTTTTCCTTGTTTTTATGACTTAAAGGTGTGTCCTGATTTGTGTCCATTATCCCAAATCCAAATCCCAGCTTTTAAAATCACATTCCTGTATACATCTAGCACCTATAATGGGAAGTGGGCTTCTCTGAGGGCTGGGTCCACAACACACCTGGTGTCTGCAAGAGGGCGCGCGTTCCCTTGCTGGAAATTTTTCAAGAAATTCGGCCACAAGAGGGAGCACTATTCCTATGCTTGCTTATTTATTAACTATTTTAATGCATGTTTGTCCCACAGAGTTCAGCGATGCAGGGAATTCCTAATACAGAAATCAGAAACACAGCTGGTATACTAGTTAGGATTTTTCAGAGAATTAGAACCAAAAGGATAAAAGGAGATTTATTATGAGGAATTGTCCCACACAATAATGAGGCCTGAGAAGTCTCATGAACCGCCATCTGCAGGCTGGAGACCCTGGAAAGCTGGGGAGACAGTTCAGTCTGAGTCTGAGGCCTGAGAACAGGGGAGCCAATGCTATAAATGCCCGTCTAAGGGCAGGAGAAGATGAGAGTAGACGTTCCGCTCGAATAGTAAGGCAGGCGGGGGGCGGCGGCGGGGGAAGGTGAATTCTTTTGCTTTTTTTTTTTTCTAATCAGGCCCTCAGTGGATTGAGTGACATCCATCCACACTGGGGAGAACAATTTACTGAGTTCATTGATTCAAATGTTAGTTTCATTTGGAAGCACCTTTGAAGATCCCCAGAAATAATGTTTAACTTGCATGGCCTGTTTCAAGTTGGCAAATAAAATCAACCACCATGACTAGTTTACACATCAAGAATCTAACCACATCTGTAGTTTTAAAATCTAAGCTCAGACCCTCTTGCCATTTCAATTATTTTTTCAGTTATACTTTTTGAAACCAGTAGTGTAAGATAGCACTAGAATGTCTGTGCTAGCCCAGCTTCAGGACCTAAGAAACAGCCATGTCAGCAATCAGAGATATCAGAGGTTTACAGGATGGGGTAGCTTATGTGACTGAAGCAAGGTCCTAAAGCTGCATCCCACTGTGTGTTGTGGAAGGGGGACAGGATCTGGTCGGGGGAAGGGGAGATTACTAGTTATAGGGGTTATTAGTTATTACCAGTTGGGCTTATTAGTTACCAGGGAAATCAGGAGAGGAGCATGCCCCTCACTGCCCTTTTGATAAGCTATCAGTAGCTGGGGCCTGGGCTAAATTCCTAGGAAGGTCAGTCATGTGAATAGGGTGTAGGTGGGACTTCCCTGCTGGCCCAGCAGTAGAGAATCTGCCTGCAATGCAGGAGACCTGGGTTTGATCCTGGGTCCAGAAGATCCCCTGGAGGAGGGCATGGCAACCCACTCCAGTGTTCTTGCCTAGAGAATCCTATGGACAGAGGAGCCTGGCAGGCTGCAGCTCTCAGGGTCGCACAGAGTTGGACACGACTGAAGCAACTTAGCAGCAGCAGAAGCAGGCCCCGGTGGGGCCAGAGAGCAAGAGAACAGCCATCTTGAGTGGCCTGTCCATGCACCCCTGTAGATGAAAGATTGTGGCACCACACAGACGTTTTAAAGGATTTCTCAGAATAAAAGTGCTAGAACTTCCATCTTTGGAGAAAACACATAGTGAACGTCTGATAACTGGTGCAGTCTCCACCTTGATGTACTAACTATGCTTCTGCTGCCGCCGCCAAGTCGCTTTAGTCATGTCCGACTCTGTTCGACCCCATAGACGGCAGCCCACCAGGCTCCCCCGTCCCTGGGATTCTCCAGGCAAGAACACTGGAGTGGGTTGCCATGTCCTTCTCCAATTCAGGAAAGTGAAAAGTGAAAGTGAAGTCGCTCAGTCATGTCCGACTCTTAGCGACCCCATGGACTGTAGCCTACCAGGCTCCTCCGCCCATGGGATCTTCCAGGCAAGAGTACTGGAGTGGGGTGCCATTGCCTTCTCCAGTACTAACTACAGGTGTATTGAAAAGGTATTTAATATAAAGCAACAGTTAAAAAAATTGTATAAACATTCAGCATCTGTCAAAATGTTTACACTTTTGGCTTGTGAAGGTAATACACCTTATTCTGTATTCTTTCATAAATAAATGTACTTCATACTGTCGTGTGCTTGAATTGGCTCCAGGCAATAGACAAGAATGATATGGCAAATTTGGTGAACATTTACTCTCAAGAAATTTAAAAGTAGGAGATAGAGTTAAGTAGAGTTAAAACCTTGCATGACATGGTGTATAATTTGTTAAACTTTACCATTTTATTCTTTTAAAGAACTGAGCTTGCACTTCTTACACCCTCTGCCAGTACTAAGGGAAGCCATGTTCGGGTAGGAATCATCTAGGAAGATGTTAGAACTTAAGCACACTTTTTCAGGAAGGCTGGGCATGTTCTAGACCTTTCCCAGTTTACCAGACCTGGAAGTGAAGTTCTGAAACTGATAGACATGCATCCAGACATTTTTAATATAACCCTAATGCCCAGGGAAAGGTCTCCCAGGATCCAGCTTATAATACAGAACAGCATAATTGAAGTTTACCAGAAAGTGTAGGGAATGGCTTTCAGATTTAGCTGATGGTGAATTGGCTAAACTCCATTTTTGTTTCATCCTCATTTCACAGATGCAAAGATGGTGGGGGAAAAAACAAAAGATGGTGGGGGAAAAAACATGCATCTTAAATACAAGTCGTATGATGGTTTTTGTTTCTTTTTTCCTCTCCCTTCTGGCCTGAGTAAAATTTTGAACTTGTTTTGTCATTTATCTCTTTCAGACTAAATTTAAGTTAATCATGGGAAAAAATTAGTTAGGCAGGGTTCAGGGTGTGCTGAGAAGGGCATGGCAACCCACTTTGTATTCTTGCCTGGAAACAGAGGAGCCTGGAGGGCTACAGTCCATGGGGGTCACAAAGAGTCGGACATGACTGAGTGACTAAGCACAGCACAGGGTGTGCTGGGTTCTTTCATCCTTGTTTTTAGACACTGTGCTGTCTACAAGGCTCAAAAGATCCTAGTTCTCCAACCAGAGAGTGAACCTGGACCCTCAGCACCAAGAGTGCACAGCTCTAACCACTGGACCACCAGGAAATTCCCTGGGGTCTTCTTAGGAAAAGTTTTTACTGCATTTTAATTTAAATGGTATTTAAATCTTGTCCTCCGTTCACACGGATGTTTAAGTGCTTTTCAAATCTGCCCTTAGTACGGTTTTGTTCCACTATTTGAACATGTCATTGGGAAGTGATCAAATAGGTCATAAAATGGAGAGTTGAAAAAATGTTACATTGTGCAAT
This sequence comes from Bos grunniens, assembly GCF_055505025.1. Lineage (NCBI taxonomy): Eukaryota > Metazoa > Chordata > Mammalia > Artiodactyla > Bovidae > Bos > Bos grunniens. The sequence continues at coordinate 34,893,854 of NC_141187.1, forward strand.
CACTGAAACCTCAGTAGTTTATAACTAAGTTAGAAATTGATATATGTGAATAAAAAACATTAGGGCATCTAGCTTTAATAATGCTATCCTCTATGGCGTGGTGTGTGCGCTAAGTTGTGTCCGACTCTTCTGTGACCCCATGGACTGCAGCCTGCTAGATTCCTCTGTCCATGGGATTCTCCAGGCAAGAATACAGAAGTGGGTTGCCATTTCCTTCTTTAGATCCTCCTGACCCACGTCTCCTGCATTGGCAGGTGGATTCTTTACCGCTGAGCCACCTGGCTTTTATGCTAGTCATGGTCTTAGTGAGCGATAAAAAAATTTTAAGTTAGAATTCCCAAACTTTAAATAACATCAGAACATCATAGTTCCCTAATGCAGCTGTTTCCACTAATTCGGAAACCAAACTGCAGTTAACCAGTAACTTCTGTATTAGTGACATAATTTCCTGCAAAATTGTTCCTTTGTAATGGTTAACTTCTCTCTTGCTTGTTCACAGCAGGGGGTAGTTTTCCTTCATCAAAATCTTCTATTTATTATAAATACCACATTTGATCCTAAAACAAAACAAAACCCTCCCCAGGTACTAAGAGATAGTACTGTTTTACCTCAGTAATTATCAGCAACCTGAGGAAAATCCTTTAAAATACCGAAAAAGTTGTTAGTTCAAACTAGACATCTAAGATTTCCCCAGCAGTAACCTTTTAATGACCAGAGAGGCAGGCACTTAGCCACTGAAGCTCACTTGTTGTTGTTAAAGGACAGCGATTTTCATTTTGTTATGAAGAAAAAGGAAAGAAAAGAGAACTGTTCTGAGTTTGTGTAGAATTACGATCTGTGGAGAAATGTAGTCTGTTAGTAGTGTGAAAATATGAAAGAAACCCCTGGAATGTTGGAGACAGAACTAACCGACTTTCATTGTTCTTGTAGTGCTCCAAATCTGAGTTATAAAAGGATTAGCATGGTTGACCAACAAAAAAGTCAACCTTAGGTGAGCATTATTCTACTTTTCACTTTAATGAAATCTAATAATCACTTGGAGAGACAGTAAGCTAGTCAGAGACCAGAGTACTTTGAATTCCTTGGGGTGTGGGGGTCTGGGGGAAGACATTAACTGATTACTAAGTTTGGCTTTATTTATTTTTAATTTATTTCTTTATGTTCAAATATAAATATACTTATTTTAAATTTATTTCTTTATATTTAAATTGGTTTATTTGGGGCTTCCCAGGTGGCGCTAGTGCTAAAGAACCCACCTGCCAATATAAGAGACATAAGAGATACAGATGGGGAAGATCCCCTGGAGGAGGGCATGACAACCCACTCCAGTACTCTTGCCTGGAGAATCCCATGGACAGAGGAGCCTGATGGGCTACAGTCCATGGAGTTACAAAGAGTCAGACATGACTGAAGTGACTTAGCACACACACATTTATTTTAAAAATATTACTTCTGACTTATGTAAATAAGATAGTTATACCCAGTTACTTAATGATTATGCATATAGATAATTGAGGACTGGGAAATAGAAAAACGAACTTAGTTTGGCATAGTTAAACCATTCTTCAAGTATTTGCTAGTTTGTAGCATCAAGCTGAAGAAAATGAGTTAACAATTTTTATTAACTTGGCATCAAAGGGAGTCTTACTCCTGTTGAGAGTGACAAAAATCATTTAAGTTGAAGGGAATGGAGAATTGCCTGAAGTGTTGAAAGGATTTTGAGCTTAAGTTACCTGGGTTTGTGAAAGCTTTATTTTTCTCCCCATAGTTGGACAGTTAAATCACCATGGAAGAGAAAGTGCTTTGTTTAAACAGCTTTTCTGTTCTAAGAATCAAAGTATCACAACAGACTCCTTGTAGGAGAGAGTAGATTGTGTTGTAAGTGGAATTACTTAAAAGTATCAACATTATATCTGCTCCCAGCTGTCCTACAGACAAACAGAGTCAGGCTAGCAGCTTCTTACACCTCCCACTGAGGCAGAAATCCTTTCAAAAGCGAAGCTCTTTGCTCTCATCCTCAGTTGTCATAACCGATCAAGTCTAAAAGGGGTTCTGGTTTTCTGTAAAATAGTGTAGTACCTCCAGAAACTCTAGTGTATAAGAACAAAACAAATCGATGATACAAATGATGTATATTGCCAACAGATACACTGAAACAGATCAAAGCGTGAGTAAATTTGGTAATGACTTGACTGAATGAATTGGAAATCACTGTAGTTCCAATTGTGTGGTATCCCTCACTGGTACCTCATGCTGCTGAACTAGTATTTAAAGGCTTGTTGACACATTTGATGGTTAGTGTTTTCCATTCATCATCAGCTTTAAACTCAGCTTGAGTTTAAACTAAGACCTGTGTGTGCTAAATCACTTTAGTCGTGACTGACTCCGCGACCCTATGAACTGTAGCCTGCCAGCCTTCTCTGTCCATGGGATTCTCTAGGCAAGAATACTGGAGTGGGTTTCTGTGTCCTCCTCCAGGGGAATCTTTCCAACCCAGGGATTGAACCCACGTCTTTTACATCTCCAGCAATGGCAAGTGGGTTCTTTACCACTAGTGCCACCTGGAAAGCCCAATAGATGTGAACTAGACGTTCTTTAGAACAATGTGTAAAATAGAGTGATGATTTGCTAGAATTAGCACTACTCGAATTACAAATAATGTATGTTATGAGCTTAATTGTATACTTCCTTAGGAAGTCATATGTTGAAGTCCTAAGCCCCATTCCAAATAGTGGCTCTACCCCTTGTCCAAGGTAAGGAGCAGTGGCTGCGCTTTGCTGGAGCAGCTGTGAAGAGATACCCCATGCCCAAGGTAAGAGAAACCCAAGTAAGACAGTAGGTGTTGCAAGAGGGCATCAGAGGGTAGACACGCTGGAACAATACTCACAGAAAACTAGTCAATCTAATCACACTAGGACCACAGCCTTGTCTAACTCAATGAAACTAAGCCATGCCCGTGGGGCCACCCAAGACAGGTGGGTCATGGTGGAGAGATTTGACAAAATGTGGTCCACTGGAGAAGGGAATGGCAAACCACTTCAGTATTCTTGCTTTGAGAACCCCATGAATAGTATAAAAAGGCAAAATGATAGGATACTGAAAGGGGAACTCCCCAGGTCAGGAGGTGCCCAATATGCTACTAGAGATCAGTGGAGAAATAACTCGAGAGAATGAAGGGATGGAGCCAAAGTAAAAACAATACCCAGTTGTGGATGTGACTGGTGATAGAAGCAAGGTCCGATGTTGTAAAGAGCAATATTGCATAGGAACCTGGAATGTCAGGTCCATAAATCAAGGCATTTTGGAAGTGATCAAACAAGAGATGGCAAGAGTGAACGTTGACATTCTAGGAATCAGCAAACTAAAATGGACTGGAATGGGTGACTTTAACTCAGATGACCATTATATCTACTACTGCGGGCAGGAATCCCTCAGAAGAAATGGAGTAGCCATCATGGTCAACAAAAGAATGTGAAATGCAGTACTTGGATGCAATCTCAAAAATGACAGAATGATCTCTGTTCGTTTCCAAGGCAAACCATTCAATATCACAGTAATTCAAGTCTATGCCCCAACCAGTAATGCTGAAGAAGCTGAAGTTGAATGGTTCTAGGAAGACCTACAAGACCTTTTAGAACTAACACCCAAAAAAGATGTCCTTGTCATTATAGGGGACTGGAATGTAAAAGTAGGAAGTCAAGAAACACCTGGAGTAACAGGCAAATTTGGCCTTGGAATAAGGAATGAAGCAGGGCAAAGATGAAGAGTTTTGCCAAGAAAATGCACTGGTCATAACAAACACCCTCTTCCAACAACACAAGAGAAGACTCTACACATGGACATCACCAGATGGTCAACACCGAAATCAGATTGATTATATTCTTTGCAGCCAAAGATGGAGAAGCTGTATACAGTCAACAAAAACAAGATGAGGAGCTGACTGTGGCTCAGATCATGAACTCCTTATTGCCAAATTCAGACTTAAATTGAAGAAAGTAGGGAAAACCACTAGACCATTCATGTATGACCTAAATCAAATCCCTTATGATTACACAGTGGAAGTGAGAAATAGATTTAAGGGACTACATCTGATAGATAGAGTGCCTGATGAACTATGGAATGAGGTTCGTGACATTGTATAGGAGACAGGGATCAAGACCATCCTCAAGGAAAAGAAATGCAAAAAAGCAAAATGGCTGTCTGGGAGGCCTTACAAATAGCTGTGAAAAGAAGAGAAGCAAAAAGCAAAGGAGAAAAGGAAAGATATAAGCATCTGAATGCAGAGTTCCATAGAATAGCAAGAAGAGATAAGAAAGCTTTCTTCAGGGATCAATGCAAAGAAATAGAGGAAAACAACAGAATGGGAAAGATTAGAGATCTCTTCAAGAGAATTAGAGATACCAAGGGAATATTTCATGCAAAGATGGGCTCGATAAAGGACAGAAATGGTATGGACCTAACAGAAGCAGAAGATATTAAGAAGAGATGGCAAGAATACACAGAAGAACTGTACAAAAAAGATCTTCATGACCCAGATAATCATGATGGTGTGATCACTGACCTAGAGCCAGACATCCTGAAATGTGAAGTCAAGCGGGCCTTAGAAAGCATCACTACAAACAAAGCTAGTGGAGGTGATGGAATTCCAGTTGAGCTCTTTCAAATCCTGAAAGATGATGCTGTGAAAGTGCTGCACTCAATATGCCAGCAAATTTGGAAAACTCAGCAGTGGCCACAGCACTGGAAAAGGTCAGTTTTCATTCCAATCCCAAAGAAAGGCAATGCCAAAGAATGCTCAAACTACCGCACAATTGCACTCATCCCACATGCTAGTAAAGTAATGCTCAAAATTCTCCAAGCCAGGCTTCAGCAAAACGTGAACCGTGAACTTCCTGATGTTCAAGCTGGTTTTAAAAAGGCAGAGGAACCAGAGACCAAATTGCCAACATCTGCTGGATCATGGAAAAAGCAAGAGAGTTCCAGAAAAACATCTATTTCTGCTTTATTGACTATGCCAAAGCCTTTGACTGTGTGGATCACAATAAACTGTGGAAAATTCTGAAGGAGATGGGAATACCAGACCACCTGACCTGCCTCTTGAGAAATCTGTATGCAGGTCAGGAAACAACAGTTAGAACTGGACATGGAACAACAGACTGGTTCCAATTAGGAAAAGGAGTATGTCAAGTCTGTATATTGTCACCCTGCTTATTTAACTTCTATGCAGAGTACATCATGAGAAACGCTGGGCTGGAAGAAGCACAAGCTGGAATCAAGATTTCCAGGAGAAATATGAATAATCTCAGATATGCAGATGACACCACCCTTATGGCAGAAAGTGAAGAGGAACTAAAAAGCCTCTTGATGAAGGTGAAAGAGGAGAGTGAAAAAGTTGGCTTAAAACTCAACATTCAGAAAATGAAGGTCATGGTCTGGTCCCATCACTTCATGGGAAATAGATGGGTAAACAGTGGAAACAGTGTCAGACTTTATTTTTTTGGGCTCCAAAATCACTGCAGATGGTGACTGCAGCCATGAAATTAAAAGATGCTACTCCTTGGAAGAAAAGTTATGACCAACCTAGATAGCATATTGAAAAGCAGAGACATTGCCAACAAAGGTCCATCTAGTCAAGGCTATGTTTTTTCCAGTGGTCATGTATGGATGTGAGAGTTGGACTGTGAAGAAGGCTGAGCGCCGAAGAATTGATGCTTTTGAACTGTGGTGTTGGAGAAGATTCTTAAGAGTCCCTTGGACTGCAAGGAGATCCAACCAGTCCATTCTAAAGGAGATCAGCCCTGGGATTTCTTTGGAAGGAATGATGCTCAAGCTGAAACTCCAGTACTTTGGCCACCTCATGTGAGGAGTTGACCCATTGGAAAAGACTCTGATGCTGGAAGGGATTGCGGGCAGGAGGAGAAGGGGACGACAGAGGATGAGACGGCTGGATGGCATCACTGACTCGATGGATGTGAGTCTGAGTGAACTCCGGGAGTTGGTGATGGACAGGGAGGCCTGGCGTGCTGCGATTTATGGGGTCGCAAAGAGTCAGACACGACTGAGCGACTGAACTGAACTGAATTGAAAGAGATAATTGGGGCTTCCCTGGTGGCTCAGAATCTGTCTGCCAATGCAGGAGACCTGGGTTCAAGATCCCTGGATTGGGAAGATCCCCTGGAGAAGGAAATGGCAACCCACTCGAATATTCTTGCCTGGGAAATCCCATGGGCTGGAGATTGGCAGGCTACAGTCCACGGGGTTGAATAAGAGTTGGTCATGACTGACTGACTAAAGAACACAACAACAAAAGAGGTAATTATCATTAGGGTGAGTCCTAATCCAATATGTTTGGGATACTTTGAAGAAGAGGAAATTAGTGCACTGAATGTGGAGAAAGGACAGAATATTGACTACATAAGTGAGAAACAGAGCTTTGCCCAGAGTAGGTTCTGAGCTAGTATTTGATAATGAGTGAATGAATGCGTTAGGCAGCTAAGGTCCAGGTCAGAGATTTAAGAGTCAGAATGGGCAGTGTCATTTAAAGTAACTGGTAAGAAGCCAGGTAAGGGTGTGATTTCAGGCAATATCCCACTGAGAGTGGCTTCAAGTTGATTCCACAGGGGAGCCGTGAAGTGTACTTTATGCTTTAGGATTAACTTGACCTAAAGCAAGGGAGGTGGGGTTTCATACTCTTGCACTGGTCAGTCACAGGTTAAGGGTATGTGTGGGGTGGTGGTAGGTGACAGATGGAGGTGGGGGTGGGGAAGGGTAAACTCTCAGGCATTCCAGCTCTCAACAGTCCAAATGCTGCTGCTTCAGGAACCCAAGGTTGCCTGCGAAGGAGTCACAGGCGTGGCACATAGAAGTCAGGGGTAGGACATATGGAGTCACAGGGATCCGAGAGGAACTGGGCTGAGTGCTGATACTATCTGTCTTAGGGTAGTGAAGCAAGTGGCTTCGAGACTAAACCCTAAGCAGGACTGTTTCTCTCTGGTCTGTTATATTCTACTGCATGCGTGCTAAGTCGCTTTACTTTGTCTGACTCTTTGTGACCCTATGGACTGCAACCCACCAGCCCATGAGATTCTCTGGACAAGAATACTGGAGTGGGTTGCCATATACTACTGCAGGGGATCTTCCTGCCCGAGGGATCGAACCTGCATCTCTTATGTTTCCTGAATTGGCAGGCGGGTTCTTTACCACTAGCACCACCGACTTGACTGTTAGATTCTACTGAGTTTGGCCAAACTTTGTATGTGTAATATCTAAAATTGTCCACACTCATTTGCACATGAAAAGAATAAAGATTTATCTTAAAAAAATGAGATATTTATTTGGTGCATACTATATGTCTTTCCTGTAGCTCAAACAGTAAAGAACCTGCCTGCGATGCAGGAAACCAGGATTTGATCCCTGGGTTGGGAAGTTCCTCTGGAGAATGGAATGGCAATCCACTCCAGTATTCTTGCCTGGAGAATCCCATAGCCTGGCGGGCCACAGTCCGTGGGGTCTCAAAGAGTCGGACACAAAGTGTCAGACACTTCTGTAAACACTAGGGATTCATCATTATCTCTCTTAATCCTATATGGGTAGTGTTTGGTTGTTCATTTTATAGATGAGGAAACTAAGACTTAGAAAAGTAAAGTAACAGAGCTTCTGTCACCAGAGCCCTGGTGACATAGCTACTAAGTGATGGAGCCAAGATTCAAAACCGGATTTTAAGTATCATGTATAAATAAAACTATACAACCAATCTACTTTGAAATATATTGGCATTTTCAGTGAAGCAAGTTAAAATCCATCTTGAGACCATCCCTGTGAAATAGATACAACTCTTTCCTAAATCTGACATGTTTATTGACTCCAGTGAATTTGACTGGTTGGAAACCTCACATGATTTTTTTCTTTCTTGCTGTGAAATAATTGTCCAGAGACACGGGAATCCTCCAGGTGGCTAGTTAAATGCCTCCAGAAGGCATACAGGGCATTGATGAATCCCTCTGAGGATTTCTGTAGTTTACAAGTGGCCTTATTGGCCAAAGAATCTCATTAATCATACCCCTTAGAATGAGATTTCCAGAAGTGGCATGTGTGAAGCAATCATAAATCAGATGTGATCTGCATCTCAGAATCTCCACATGAAACTCTCTAATAGAGAGTTGTTTATCCTTGATCCTTGGCTTAGGAAGATCCCCTGGAGAAGGAAAAGGCTACCCAGTCCAGGATTCTGGTCTGGAGAATTCCATGGAATGTATAGTCCATGGGGTTGCAAAGAGTCGGACATGACTGAGCGACTTTCACTTATCTTTAAAAAAAAAAAATTCCACACTGAAATTTAAAAGTTACTCTCTTGCCTTTTTCGGCATTACTAGGTTCTATTAATTGTTTTGCATGTACCTCTCTTCCTTACTTTCAGTGTCTCAAACCCCTATATTTTCTCAGGTTGTATCAGGCCAGGGGGTGAAACTGGTCAAAAAGATTAAGGCACAGTCTGGCAGGCTCTTGCTTCCTATGAAACATACATGTGCAGCCCCATAAATGTCCCCCCTAAACTTCCCCCAGTTACTTTTAGGAGTTCCGAGGGAGTGAGTTCTAAAGACTGTCCAGTCTCTGCATGGCCCTCGTTCCCTGCTGGAGCTCCTTCCTTTTGGTATTCTTTCCTACTGAGGCCTCTGCTGCTTGTGAAGCCAGGTACTGCCACCTGGGTACCATCACCTCTACGGGGTGATGCTGTCTCTTGCCAGGTCCCCGAGCCATGGATGCTATGTTATAGCCCACAGGGTCCAGGGAGGCACTGCCAAGGTGACTCTGCTCCCTGCATGAGCATGCTTTCTTCTCCATCTCCCTTCCACATTACATTTTGCAGACAGCATAAAAGAAGAGCTGTTTGTGCTCAATGCTGTATAGAGTTTACAGTGAAATACTGATGACAGGTTTTGCTAATAGCCACATCCAATTCCCTGTAATGAGTACATGGGGACTGGAACCTGGCAGATGAGACGCTAAACTTCAGATTGCCCCCCCCTCCCCCACCACAAGCTAGCTTTTGTTACTGGGTTGACGTCTCTTACAGTCTTTTACTTTAGGATGAATTTATTTTCAAGTGATGCCTTAGTGTTTCCTAAGGATACATTACTGGTGGGTCCAACCAGATGCACTCAGACATATGTGAACCCCTGTAGGGGTCACAGTGGAGACCTGAGCTAGGACACCTTCCTTTCTCTGCTGCCTCCTCCCCTCTTGCTCCCTTCCTTTCTCTCTCCTACTGCCTTTTCTCTCTTTACACACACACACACACACACACACATACACACACACACACACAATATTCATCTGCTCAACTCTATGCCAGGCACTGTTCTAAGTACTTCATATAGAGCAGTCAGAGATCTGACAATGGTCTACCCTCCTGAACATTCTGCAGAGTGGCAAGTGCTACAAACAGGAAACAGAAGGTGTGCTGTGACCTACAGTGACTAAGGGATACTTCACATAAGGCTCTCAGGGGAGGCCTTTCTAATGAGGAGAACATGGCTCAGTGGTAAAGTATCCACCTGCCAATGCAGGAGACACAGGTTCGATCCCTGATCTGGGAAGATGCCGCGGAGCAACTAAGCCCGTTGAGTTCAGTTCAGTTGCTCAGTCGTGTCCGACTCTTTGCAAACTCATGGACTGTAGCACGCCAGGCATCCCTGTCCATTACCAACTCCCAGAGCTTGCTCAAACTCATGCCCATCGAGTCGGTGATGCCATCCGACCACCTCATCCTCTCATCCCCTTCTCCTCCCTCCCTGTGGCACAACTAAGCCTATGTGCCATAGCTATTGAGCCTGTGCTAAGAGTCCGGGAGCCGAAAGTACTGAGCCCACATGTGGCAACTACTGCACTGCGCCCTTAGAGCCTGTGCTCTGTGACCAGGGAAGCCAGCGCAATGAGAAGCCCGCACACTGCGACAAAAAGCAGCCCCCGCTCGCTGAAACTGGAGAAAAGCCCGTGCAGCAATGAAGGCCTAGCACGGCCATAAGTAAAAAAATTAAAAAGAAAAAGGAACCAAGCAATATCCTTTCCTCTATTAAAAAAGAAAGGCACACCCATACTTAAAAACCTGGTACCTAAGCAGTCCATGCAGAGAAAATGGCAATACTTATACCTTTATTTATGGCAACCCACTCCAGTTCTTGCCTGGAAAATCCCATGGACGGAGAAGCGTGGTAGGCTACAGTCCATGGGGTTGCAAAGAGTCGAACATGACTGAGCCACTTCACTTCACATACCTTTATTTATTGTATGTTATCCTCTCAGAGAGCACATCTTGTCCCTAGAGATGCACAAAGTGGGACTGTACCCTGAACCCACTCCTGGGTGACCTGTTCCCCTCACCCAGGTAGCACGCTGGGATTCTTCTTGTTACGCTATGAGGGACCCTGACTCACAGGGCCCTCAGCTGGAGGGAGCCTCCGTAGGTCCCTCCTGGAGTGCAGCCATACTCCCAGCGCACCTGCACACTCTAATGGGGCCTCTGGGCATATGGTTTTCAGGGTTTCTAACCTCATCCCACAGGGAGGGGAGCTTCAGGGACGTCCCAGCCCAGGCGCAGGATCATGGTGAGAAGGCAGCGGAAGCCCACATCCTCCTTATTCTTAGGGAATTCCAGATGTCACAAAGTTCAGCGCGAGACGATGAACAGCAGGGGTTTCTCCAATCACTGTGGGCTGTTTCCGACAGAGCAGGAGCATAGAACCTGGATTCCTCGAGATGGCTAAAGAACTCAGGAGGCTCTGACATTCCTCAGAGTGGACACTGGCCACCTCATGCTGGGCCTCCTCCGGCAGCCTCTGATTCCTCCTGGCTTCTGGGACTCTGCCATCCAGCATCACTGACCTTCACCCCAGGCTCCCCCAACAGACACAGGCCACCCCACCCACCTTCTCCCGGGCCAGGCCTGGGTCAGAGACGACTGTCTGCTCTTTGGATTCTTCCCTGGCTTATTTCTCCATCTTGTCTTTGCTTATGTTGTTTTCCTCATGAAGATTCCTTTAACTTCCTTTCCAACTCTTTACTATATCACATCCAGTCAATTCTTCATGGCCCACCTCAAGACTCATCTCCCCTGGGAGGTCCCATCCAATGGCTATTGCTCCCATTCCTTTCTTCTTTGCTGAATGCCCACAAACACTCCTTCCCAGGTGGCAGTAGTGGTAAAGAGCCCATCTGCCAACGCAGGAGACATAAGAGACACGGGTTCGATCTCCGGGTCAGGAAGATTCCCCTAGAGGAGGGCATGCCAACTCACTCCAGTGTTCTTGCCTGGAGAATCCCATGGACAGAGGAGCCTGGCAAGCTACAGTCCATGAGGATGCAGAGTCAGATAGGACTGAAGTGACTTAGCATGCATGCCCAAACACTCCAACTCTTCCTCTTCCGGCCCCCCTCCCAGTTCTTCTTCCTTCTCTTACTTCCCTCACCCACCCCTCCCGCTTTCTTCCCTCTCTTCCTTCCTTCTAAATAAGAATTAGCCCATTTATTAATGTGAGTGTTCCAGCTTTGAACAAATGGGTTAGATGGGGGTCCATTCATGGAGGTAAGGATCTTAGGAAAAGAGATTTTGAGGAAAATGTGAGCTCCTGTGAGCATTCTGAGTCCAGACTGCCTTTTTGATGGTCTAAGGATGTTGTCCAGGAGAAAGGATGGGCTGAGAACCATCTTCTACTGACTTGCAAGACTCAGTTGTTAAATTTCCAGGAATTTTAAACATGGTCATTATTAAAAATTAAATTGCATAAATGTACAATTAAATAAATTAAAAAAACAAAGATAATAATGACTCAAAACTCATCACCACCTCCATTTTACTATTATCTCTGAGGTTAGATGTCTATTGGGCTTCCCAGGTGGCTCAGATGGTAAAGTGTCTGCCTGCAATGCAGGAGACCTGGGTTCATTCCCTGGCTCAGGAAGATCCCCTGGAGAAGGAAATGGCAACCCACTCCAGTATTCTTGCCTGGAAAATTCCATGGACAGAGGAGCCTGTTAGGCTATGGTCCATGGGGTCGCAAAGAGTCGGAGACGACTGAGCAATTTCACTTTCCTTTCCTTTCCTTTCCTTAGATGTCTGTTGCATCTGTATGGAGGAAATACCATACTTGTGACTACACAACTCATGCCTCCAGGGATGTCAGATTGGAGCTGGAAATTGGCCCGGTTTGTGCTACTGAAACTACAAATGTTGGCAAATGTTGTGAATCAAGGCCTTCCCCACTCTGCAAACCAGTAGTTAAACATTTATCACCATATCACTGTCTAAGAAGCAACTGGATAAATGAGTCTGGGCTCAGGAGACAAACTTGGGCCAGAGGTACTGTTGGGGGAGGCATTAGAATACAGACGTGGGGCTGCCTCCTGGGCTGGTGACAAGGGTTCACGCTTGGAAGATATACGTGCTTATTATTCTGCTGCTGCCATCTTGAAGTTTTGAATTTTTGAATGAGAGGCCACGTGTTTTTATTTTGCTCTGGGCTGGTGTGGGTATGGGAACAGGGAGGTTTAAGTGGTCTGGGGGTTGCTAGACTTACTGCTATTCTCCCCTCAAAACTGATTTTCTGTCCTATTTACCACTTGGCAGCACATCTTCACTGATATTTTCCTCTCAACCTGTGTATTCTTAATAATCCTTTTTTAAAAAAAATTATTTGGCTGCATTAGGTCTTTGTTGTTGCCCGTGGGCTTTCTTTAGTTGTGGCTGTCCGTCTCTAGAGCGTGGGCACAGTAATTGTGGCGCACAGGTCCAACCGGCCTGTGGAATCTTCCCAGAGCAGGGATCGAACCTGTGCCCCCTGCATTGGCACACAGATTCTTAACCACTGGACCACCAGGGAAGTCCAACCTGTATTCTTCACAACCAGCTCACAAAATTTCCTTCCTCTATTTTACCTCTGTATTCTTCTCTTCTCTTTGGTTTTTTGAAAACTGTTAACTTTCAAGGCATTGATGTATTAAGTAACTTTACTTAATAAATGTTTCTGCCCCAGATTGCAACGTCCCATACATTCATCTCTCAGATGGTATGTCATGGTGGTTAAAGTGGTCCGGGGATCACAGAAAACTCGGTTTGAATTTTCCCACGTGACCTGAGGCTTCTCTACTTCTGTTTCCTCATCAGAGGAAAGAATGTTTACCTCTGAAGGCTCTGAACATTAAATTAGATAATCTATCTAAAGCGCCTCACACAACGCACATGATAAGTGTTCAATTAATGGTAGTTATTATGACCATAATTTTTATTCATAGATGATGAATTAGGTACCGCCTGTAATGATATTTGCACGCGACACATAGTACTGGCGTCTTAGGAGGAACAGGGAAACATTGGCAGAGACGAGCTGGAAGATTTCACCTTTTTAAAGAACATTTTCTTGTTCCACAATATATATGTCCCAGAGTAGCTTGGACAAAGCACCCCTTTACTGAAGTTCTCACCCCACCCCCCAGCCTCCCTGTCCCCGGCACTTTTTTTTTTTTTGTCCCCGGCACTTCTTAACCCACAAGTTCAGTTCAGTCGCTCAGTCGTGTCCAACTCTTATCCATACACGGATCCAACCTACACAAACAGTAGGCTCCTTTTCTTGCTATAGAACTACACACACACATGGTAGGGACTCAAAAATGCTAGGTTTTTCTCTACACCGCTGTATCCCTCAACTTCTAGCACAGCGCAGGCACCCAGCAGGCGTCCGTTTATAGAGTGACTGCTTGATACTTCCCCTTCTTCCCTCTAAAAGACTCACTTTCTCCAGTCGCTGCCGGACGCCGAGGGCAAAGCCCAAGGGATCCGCGAGCGCGCCAGGCCTACTTCGCCGACTCCGCTCCCTGCGCGGGGCTGCAGTTACTATGGAAACGGCGGGAAATAACAACTCCGTTCCCCCTGGGATGAGGGAGGCCCGCAGAGACAACGGCTGCGGGAGGAACAGCAGGAGCGACGCGCGGCCCCCGGCGAGTTCACCGCGGTGCCAGCCGAGCCGCAGCGCCGTGCCCCACCCCCACCCCCACCACCACCCCGCCCTCCTGTGTCGGTAGGTACCCCGTCCGCGGGAGCCTCCCAGGGACCACCCCTCCCCCCGCCCCCACGCCTTCACCTTGGGACTTGATTGCGCGCTCCTGTTCGCTGTGTTCAAAGGATGCCCACGGGAGCTTCGCTGGGGGCGGCGCAGGTCTTGGCTGCGGATGGGGCAGGGGCGAGGGGTCTCGGACGCTCGACTCTCCTCTATCTCAGTGCACTTTAGGCATATATCTCCCAGCGAGGAAAAAGCTGGGCAGTTTCAGCGCAAACCCTAATTACTTGATTTCGGGAACAAACAGGAGATTGAGAAGTGGGAGCCAGGAAAGAAGTTTCAGCATATTTACGATTATATAGTTCGTGCATGTGTATGTGTTCCCACCTCTCTCCCACCCAGGCGCACGCAGTCTGCCTGTTTCCCGCCCCTGGCGCAGCTCCGGTGCAGAGGTGGTTACACCTTGATTCCGCCGGTAGCGAGAGAAACAGGTGTGTGCGCGCACGGCGAGCGCTGATTGGTGGTGCAGACTCGGGTGAACTACTTGAACGTGCCGGGTGAGTCCTGCCCCGGCAGGGTCTCCGCCGGGTGGACGCCGGGCGCGCGCGGTTGCTTTGCGGTGACCCGCGCGGGCTTGTCTGTTTCGCGTTCGTTTCAGGACGCGACCCCGCGCCGCGCGTGTGCTGTGAGGCCGCTGGGGCAGCCGCGGTGCCTCCCCCCGGAGAAGCGAGCCGCGCGGGAGTCCCGAGGGGAAGATGAGTCGCACCAGTGCCAGGTCCGGGCACCTGTCGCAGCCGGTCGTGAAGAGCGTGCTGGTGTACCGCAACGGGGACCCCTTCTTCACGGGCCGCCGTGTCGTCTTCCACGAGAAGAAGGTGTCCAGCTTCGACGTCTTCCTCAAGGAGGTGACGGGCGGCGTCCAGGCGCCCTTCGGAGCGGTTCGGAACATCTACACCCCGCGGACCGGGCACCGCATCTGGAGGCTAGACCAGATCCAGAGCGGGGGCAACTACGTGGCCGGGGGCCAGGAATCCTTCAAGAAACTCAAGTGAGTCCGTCTGTCCCCACCGCCCATCGTTTCAGGGGTTGCTAAGGTGGAGAGGAGTAACCCCCACCTCGGTGGGCTCAGGGGCTGTGGCTGTGCGAGTTGATGGCCCTCAAAGCTCCCGCTGCGGTTGCATTAGAGGTTGAAACCGTGGTTGGAGAAGAAAGCTCACTTAGGGAGCAGTAGGAACAGACTTTAAAGGTGTGATGATGGATGAGAATCTTTAAAAAAAAAAAGTATTCAATGACTAGCTATTTGGAAAGAGTAGTACATACGTCATGTTAGATATTTCGCATTTCATGTTCTTTTTCTCTTTCCACTTTTTTCTTGGGACCTATCATTTTATTTTTAATTTTGATTGGAGTATAGTTGATTTACAGTGTGGAAATCTATCAATTTAGTCGAAATAATGTTCTTAAAAATGACTCGGAAAAACTGGATACTGAAATGTCACCAGTGGAGAAAGTGCTCTCTGCACGTTCTCCTCACTGTTGAAATTCTTTAGACTTCCATTCCGAGTAGAACTGACCACGCCCCACTTTGTGCGGCCCCTCCTCCCACCACCTGTACATTAAGGGGATTGCCTCTATGCTTGGAAAAGTTTACTGGCTTACTGTATTTGTCTGCAAGCCGGTCACCGGATGCTTGATGGTTAAATCTTGAAGGACAGGGGTCGTTAGTGATGCTTGTCCCCAGTTCCTGGCTGGGAGCTCACTTACTGTGGGTGTTCAGTGCATTGGCAGACTGTGCCTTTGGTCTGTGAAGGGAACAGAGATAAGACACAACTTGTTCTTTGGGAGGTCACAATCTAACAGGAGATAGGCTATGTGCACACCAGTAATTTTAATGCAAAGTACAAAGGGGTGAGTGCAGTTAGAAAAGTAAAATTATATGGGGGTTGAGAAAAATTATTCCTCGTGGGGGTGGGTACTGTGGGACATGTAGAATTTAATATTCCATGGTTTTTTTTTTTTTTTTACAGTTGTACTGAGGTAGATTTCACATAACATAAACCACGGTGGTTTTAGTATATTCATAGAGTTTTGCAACCATCACCACAAACTAATGTTAGAACATTTCCATCACTCCCAGAAGAAATCCTGTACCTTCCCAATTTCCCCATCTCCCCTTCCTCTGGTAACCACTGGCCAGTAGTTATTAGTTTTTCTGTCTCTATGGATTTATCTATCCTGGATATTTTATATACAGACAAACCTTGGAGATATTGCATGTTCTATTTCAGACCACTGCAGTAAAGTCAGTATTGCAATACAGCCAGTCACAGGAGAAGGAAATGGGAACCCACTCCAGTGTTCTTGCCTGGAGAATCCCAGGGATGGCGGAGCCTGGTAGGCTGCTGTCTATGGGGTCGCACGGAGTCAGACACGTCTGAAGTGACTTAGCAGCAGCAGCAGCAGCAGCAGTCACAGGAGTTTTTTGGTTTACGAGTATATATAAAAGTTGTGTTTAAACTATACTGCAGTCTGTTATGTGTGCATTACGTCTAAAAAAAGTACATGCCTCATTTAAAAAATATTTTATTGCTAAAAAATGCTAACCATTATCTGAGCTTTTAGCAGGTCATAATAGTAACATCAAAGATCGCTAACCACAGATCACCATAACAAATACACTAATATAAGAAGTGTGTAATATTGTGAAAATGACCAGAATGTGACACAGAGACCTGAATTGAGCAAATGCTGTTGGAAAAACGGCACTGATAGGCTTTCTGTATTCAGGGTGGCCACAAACCTGATTCAATTTGTAGAAAACCACAATATTGGTTAAGTGCAATGACACAAGGTCTGCCTGTAAAAGTAGTCATATGTGACTTTGTGTGTTTCTGTCTCCCTTCACTTAGTATCATGTTTAAAGGCCCATCATGTTGTAGTATGTATCAGTACTTCCTTCTTTCATGACTGAATAATATTCTGTAATATAGCTATAGCACATTTTGTTATCCTTTAATCCGTTGATGGATATTTGGTTGTTTCACTTTTGGCTATTATGAATAACCCTGCTATGAACAATTATGCATAAGTTTTTGCCGGGGACCAGCCCCGGCTGATCCAGGGTATTCGAAGGAGAGACGGCGTAGGCGAAGATCAGGAGACAATTGCTTAATTAAATGTTAATTAAGGATATAAAGAGTAATAGAATGAGGATAGCTCAGTAAAATTCAGTGAAGAAAAGAGGCTGAAATAAGGATAGCTCAGTGAGGAAATTCAGTGGAGAAAAGAGGCTGAATAATTCAGCCAGAAGGTAAGAGAAAGAACGACATGGGGAGACCAAGTTTCGGTGAACAAGGCCCGCACTTTATTTTTCAAAGTAGTTTTTATACCTTAAGTTATGAATAGAGGATAATGGGGGAAGGGGTAGAGTCTTGCAGCAAACCAGGCTTTCTTCCTGCAAACTTATCATATGCAAAAGCTTAGGTGATTTGCATCATCTTCTGGCCCGGAGGCCTGTTAACATTTTAAGACCTTTTCTTCAGAAAACTTATTTTTCTCTAAAGGTGATTGGTCAGGAGCCACCCTCCAAAAGCATTAGATAAAGTTGCATTCCTACAGAGCAAAGGTGTGGTGGGCTATAACAAGAAAAAGAATTAACTCAAGGGTCCCAGGTTACAAACATTAAAGCTACTACTTACACCAATTATATTAATCAATACACTGCCAGGGACACAGCAGGTAAGGGATATGGAGACTTAGCAGCAAACATTGGCCCAACAAGTGAAAATTCCTTCACCAATACAATTTCTAATCAATCTTTTAACTGCTCAAAGGAATCTGTATTTAGACAGTTTAGAACATCTCCTGCCTCTCAGAGTTGGGAGGCTCTGAACAATCACATGTGGCCGGAAAAACCTATTCAGGCAGGCTAGAGGATTTCCAAAGGAGTTTGTAGGTTAAACACTGTCACACCCAGAAATTATTAACTGGAGCTGTAAGCTAACTCTTTTTTCAGAGAGGTAGTGGGGGACAGCCCCCCGTAAAGTCAGAGGTGTAGGTGAAAGCACAAAGCAGAAAGTAGGCAGACTCTGGTTTTGGGGGTATATGCTCGAGAATTTCCAGGGGGACTCCTGAAGCTCGATCCCGCCTTTGCGTATGCCGAGCCTCCTTCCTCATGACCTTTGTCATGGGCGGAGTTCCTCACACTGGCTACCGGCAGTGATAGAATTCCAGTTGAGCTATTCCAGATCCTGAAAGATGATGCTGTGGAAAGTGCTGCACTCAATATGCAATATGCACTCAATATGCAATATGCCGGCTCCCGGCAAGTTTTCATTTCTCTTGGGTATATACCTAGGAGTGGAATTGCTGGATTGTATGATAACTCTGTAGTTAACCCCCCATAGTTTTTAATGTATTTTAATTAAAATTCACCTTGGGCCTCAGGATGGCCAAAAAATCTTTACCATAAAATCTGTGCTTGTGAATTCTGGTTTTAACTGTATAGAACTATTTCCCTAAATATCACTAAATTTGTGTAATATACTTCCTTATGTATTTGTTTAGGTTGAGTTCTAAGTATTCCGCTTTTTGTTATGCAGATATTCTTTTTACGGGAGGTGAGGGATGTATTTGGCTTTAATTTCCCTTCTCTGAAACCTCCTTTAGTATGCTTTGTCTAACTTTCTTAGAAAAGCGCTAAATGAAACTATGCTTCAAAGAAACTTAGAACTTAAAACTGAGAATCAGGAGACTTGAGATTGAGCAGTTTATTAGCTCAGTATCGTTGTGCAGTTCAGTTGAGAATCCTTGTGAATTATCAGTTTCCTAACACAGAAAAGGAACATAACCATTCCTACCTCACAGGGTTATTGTAGAAAGTAAGTGCTGTGGATGTGAAGGTGTTTTGTAAGCACCAAAGTGTTCTGTGAATGCAAAGCATCTCGGTGTCCAGTCTCTTTCATCATATACTTCATTAATTTTTAAAGTTAAAACTTTCATATGAAGCAATTTCATGAGGATGGAAACCTGCTTCAGAATCTATTAACAGCTCAAAATTCCAGGCTCACTTTAATAATAATTCATATTCTCTTTTGTTTATTTAGCATTACCAACTCAAAAGATAAAAACAAGTACAGTTCCAAATCAAATAGAAAGTGCACTTCAAATCATTCTTTACACACACACACACACACACACACATATATAATAAGAGATTTACACGGCTGTTTTTGCTTTTCACTCACACACAAAAACCCCGAGTGTGTTATAACAGTGGCCATGGTTTGTTTTCCATGCTGACAGATGAATAATTTATTTATTTGTGTTAAAGTGGTAGTATCTATGGTTATAATGATAGGAGCCAAGAAGATTTAAATGCTGAATATATTTGCTGAATATACAACTAGCAGTTTTCAGTTTATATAACAAATTAGGAAACTGGCAGAACAAAGGAAAATCCGAACATATTGAGGGTAATTCATGTCAGGAAGACCCTGAATGATGCTGGGGGAGATAGCAATGCTGGAAAATATTTTTCAAATGAAAGTGATCAACTTTCTTCTTGAATATCTTTTACTCATATTTCTTCTAAAATTTTTGAAACCATGATTAAACTTCAGGTAGCTATCAAACTGTTTATTTTATAGAAGAGACATCTAGAGATTATTACTTTCCCCAAAGTTTTCCTTATGCATTTTGAGAAGTTGATCCTACTGCATTAATCTGGTGGATCTGAGATGACTTTCCTGCACATGACAGTTAGAATGTGTTGTTATTTTGTCAGAAACCAGTCCCTGAAGATTTCCAAAAGACCCATTATCTGCTAAACAGAGGGAGAATTTGCACTGTTTTATGCAAGTAATAACAGTTTATTTAAGGGAAATAGATGATGATTTCTAGAGGCATGATTGACTGAAGCATTCTATCCAAAAAACAACAAAATAAGATGTAGCCAAAATTAATTCTGATATAAGCTTTTTTGGGGGCATCTCAGCAATTATGGTAGTTGAGGTAGAGAGTGTATCTTTCTATGGTTGTAAATTAAATGCTAGATTTATATTTATTTTTAATATTAAAACATTTATTTATCACCTTCTGTGTATGAAGCACAATGGGACCAGATCACAGTGATGGATATATAGCTTGGAAATTGACAAAGGTATAAAGCTTTTAGGTTGTGCTTACACTATAGCTAAAGAATGATCAGTAGTTAATGTATATAGCAAATAGTTATGGAATAATAGGGGTCTCCAGAGGTTAACTAGTTCACTCATCTGTCTCTTAGCTGAACCAGAGCCTAAACCATCCCACATGGCTGAGCATTTCTGGATCATTAAAGTGCTCTCCTAGGGAAAAAGCTTTCTCAGCCTTTCACAGTTGTTACTCTAATGCATGGCATCTGTACGACTCTCTTTGGCCTAAAGTCTGTGATTCATAGAACCATTAAGGAGCTTTATACACAAACTGCTCTTTGTATCGAAATGGATATAAAAATGAGAAATAATGTATATGCAGTAAGTAGCTAGCCATTGTGGGGGACAATGTTCCACGATAGAACTATGTATCTCTAAGGCTTCAATTTCATTCAGGTTTAGAGTAGACATGTGTCAGCTCTGAAAGCCATTCCTGTGACTCTCATGGCTTTAGATTAGTAGCTATTGACTTTTTTGCTTTTGGCTTAAGCATGTCCTATGGCTTGCTTTACTTTTTAATAATTAAAAAAAGAAATTTACACAGCTGATTCAAAAGTAATAAAAAGAACCCTTATTCTTTTTATTCCCCCCAGTTACTTGGACATAGGAGAAATCAAGAAAAGACCAATGGAAGCCGTGAGGACAGAGGTAACGCAAATAATAGTAACAGCACCGCTTTCTGTTTCTGACGCTGCTGTCTTAGAGATTTGGATGGCATCCTGATCGTAAGAGATGAACTGTCTAATGTATATGAATAGGACGTTACATGTTTTAAGGCAAAGATAACTCTTCCTTTGGACCATTAGTGGAAACAAACAGGCCGAGTAGTCGTCCTCAGGCATATAGGACAAGATACAACATGCTCTTATTCTCCCATTTTCTAGCTGTATATTCTCTGGTTGGAATTTGTAGGAATTTTCCCTGTCAAGTGGGAAGAGACTCTTAGTAACCGTGATACCAGTCTTTGCCAAAACTACACCCCCCACCCTCATGCTAAACGACTCCCGACAGCTCAGTGTCTGAAATGACCAGGATCACCCTGACTGACCCGGAAGCTTTCAGGGGAGCGTGTTAAGACTTCCTGTAATATCAGGAAAACACCTCCATTTTAACTGGCATTCAAGTTCACTTGAGCGGTGGTCACCAAAAACTGGCATGAAGACTGGCAATGAGCCTTGACAAATAGATGTTCCTAACACTATATTCCACGTAGCATCTGGGACCCCTAGTGGAATCATCCCTGGTGGGTATTCTACTGGACGTATTCTTAGCTCATGGATGAAAAAATAGATTAAAAGCAAAGTTAAGGCAACAGCTTTAACTGTCCCAGTGAGAAGGAAAAAGATAGTTAAACCCAGACTTGGACTCTGTTCACCAGACCAGACTTCCCTTCTCCCATTTTGACCCCCACATTGTCGATTGCTCCTGGTGTGTTCCGCCAGTGAAGAAATGGCCAACAGTGAAAGGAGTTCTTCTTCTTTCGTAGTGTGGCGCCCCCGGGAATATCCTCAGCTCTCTCCATTTCCTCTTATACTGTGTTTATGCCAACAGGATCATATAGGTCTCTCTAGAAAAAAAACACATAGGAAAATATTTTAATTGTGCAGTATTTTTAATAACGTGAGGTTAAATTCATTATTTAAATAATTTGCGAGAAGAGGTGGTAATCCCAGACATTGTTTAAATAATTAATATTATTTGTACTTTTGATTTTCAACGTGTGAAATAAGTTAATCCAATGTGTGAGAAGCTGACACAATATGTGAAAAGTTGAACATGAACGTGATAAGATTTATAGCTTAAAATAGACAAAAATAGAAAAATTTCAGGCAGTACTTATGTTACAGGGAGAGAATGACTGATGGTTAGAATCTGTAGCAAGTAGTAAAAAAAGACATTAGGAAATTAGTTCCGGATATAATTTTGTTTGAAGGCCACACGACTGGTTGAAGTAAGTCACCTTGCTTGAGGTTGGTGACTAAAGCCGACTTTCTGCAATAGAATTTAAAATGTGTGAGTTCCTAAAAAAAGTAGGAATGTATATTTATTCTGGATTCTAGTGCCTTTGATGAAGACATTATGCCTGGAAAATTTCAAGAGGTGTGCAAAAAAATTGGGGAATATACTTAAAAAAATATTAACCTTAACAGAAGAAGCATTCACAAGGACTCTATAGTTAATTAATTATTTGCTAATTGTTCTTCCACTTTGGAGCAGTAACTATTGATTTCTCTTTGGGCCGGTGCCCAAGCTACACAGACAAGGTTTTGATTTATGAATACACATGTTACATGTGACAAACCGACCTCTCATCTCCAACTAGATGTTAGCATCTCTCTCTGTTCTGGAACACCGCATCTCTCCCACTTTACTTCTTACTGGTGATACCTGCGCCTTCTTATTTCCTCTAACTTTGTGGGATATGCTGGAGCCTTTCACGTCTCCATCCTTCCCCACACAGTCTTGCAAAGGGGAGCCAAAAAAGAGACATTTTGAGGATGCAAAGGAGATGGGAGGAAGAGGTAAGAAACTGTTTGTGACCTTCAGCACTTTCCTTTACCTACCCAAGTCCCCCTTTCTCTTTTGTCCTCCCTGGCCCGCTCTCCCCCAACCCCCCCACCAATCTTGCTTCCCTTGTGGCTCAGCTGATAAAGAATCCGCCTGCAATGTGAGAGACCTGGGTTTTATCCCTGGGTTGGGAAGATCCCCTGGAGATGGGAAAGGCTACCCATTCCAGCAGTCTGGCCTGGAGAATTCCATGGGGTCGCAAAGAGCTGGACATGACTGAGCGATCTGCACAATCTTTTTTCCCAGTCTGAACAGTGTTTTCACTTCCCTCACTGTGCATTTCTACTCTTTTTTTGCCTCACCTTTGCTTGGTAAGCCAGATCTTAGTTTCCCACAAAGGATCAAACCCATGACCCTGCAGTGGAAGCTTGGAGTCTTAAGCACTGGATCACCAGGGAAGTTCTATGCATTTCCAGTCTTGGTCTTCACAGAGACCCTCCTCCCCAATGTCCACACCACGACCACACTCCAAGCCTGCTTTGAGCAAAGGAACCCCTGCTTTCATTGTCAGAAAGGGAGAGTTTTGGGTTCTTGGCATCCAAAATGGGGAAGCTGAATGCCTTTCCCAATAGAGATCTCACTTTCACTGTTGGTTCTATAGTCTTATTGCTGCTGTTTTAGGTGGAGCATAGGTCAGAAAAGCTTTCGTGGGCTGCACTGAGAACCTCACTTTTGTCTGTGAAGTTCTTACTGAGCATAAACACCTCCCTTTTTTTCTACAGGTGATTTACCATCAAACTTATAGAGTTCAACAAGTTTGTGAGTTAGGGGATGATCTATGTTCAAAGTCTGAGAACGAACTTGACAGAATCTGGCCTTTCACAAATATAGATTCTATTTTCTCCATCTAAGGTGGTGATTTCCTTTCAACATTTGTGTCTACTGGAAAAAAAAGCACACCTAGTAAAAAACTGTTGATAACCACCATTCTTTGGAGTAAGTTAACACATTTTCAATCACAGAGAGGGACTCAGAGACAACTTAGAAATGGGAACATGAATACATGGAATTGGAGAGTTTAGAGTTGTTTCAGGGAAGAAATTTCAGTGCAGTAGTAGCACAAACAATGTTTATTCAAAGATGTTTAAATATGAAGAGTGAGTAAAACTATTTACTCATCAAAATTGGGGGCATTTCCCTCAAATCTGACATATTTCATATTGTTTAAGTTTTTGGTGTTGAGGCTGCATGATAAAAGTCACCGCATTAAGGTAAATGATTCCATTTTTCTAACTGCTTAAAATGTATTAATTCTAATTCTTCTCAGTGCATGTTATAATTGGGCTTTCCAGGTGGTTCATTGGTAAAGAATCAACCTGCTGATACAGGAGACCCAGGTTCGATCCCTGGGTCAGGAAGATCCCTTGGAGGAGGAAATGGCAACCCACTCCAGTATTCTTGCCTGGAGAATCCCATGTAAGGAGGAGCCCAGTGGGCTACAGTCTATGAGGTTGCAAAAGAGTCAGACTCAACTTGGTGACTAAACAACAACTATAAGAACAATAACAACATGTTATAGTAGAAGGACCTTCACAGTTTTGTAGAATGTGTGGCCCTGGGTCCCAGCTGTGGTGGCTAGATTTTCACACGTGGAAGGAAACCCAGCCAATGGGTGCTTGGAGTCAGTAGCATTCCTCCCCTCCTCCCAGAAAACCAGAGTCCATAATATGATTTGGTTGTTCGTTAGATGGTCAATAATTTAGACACGATGGTATCCACTTGCTGACTGCAAGTCACGAAATGAGGCATGCCACCTTGACGTCCTAGGGTCTGTTGTGGTTTCTGCCATTACTTTTCTATTCCATGAGGCTCATTGTTGAAAAGACACTAGAAGGACATCTAGTCCTTCTCTATACCCATGTTACTGAGACAGAAAAAGGCAGAACTCGAATGCATATTCCACTAACCTGAAAGAAGCATGTGGTCTTATTTGGCCAACACTTTTTGTAGCAGGAGGAAAGGAGAGAAAGCAGGAGGATAGATGGAGAAGAAAAGGAGATGGGAAAAAGAAAAAACCAAAAGGTGGCTGGTGGTTTGCACCTGCTCCAAAGTTGGGCAGTGCTGTGGGTTCTGAGCCAATGCCCTTTTCTTTGGAGAAGGTGACGGCACCCCACTCCACTACTCTTGCCTGGAAAATCCCATGGATGGAGGAGCCTGGTAGGCTGCAGTCCATGGGATCACGAAAAGTCAGACACGACTGAGCGGCTTCACTTTCACTTTTCACTTTCCTGCATTGGAGAAGGAAATGGCAACCCACTCCAATGTTCTTGCCTGGAGAATCCCAGGGATGGGGGAGCCTGGTGGGCTACAGTCCATGGGGTCGAACAGAGTCGGACATGACTGAAGCGACTTGGCGGCAACAGCAACAGTCCTTTCCTTTCCTCTCTACACACAGCTCTTGCTTTTACTAACAGCCAACTCAAGAGATCTTCTAGGCTCTCCTTGGACTCCTGCCTCTATTCCCCTGTCATTGTGTTGATCTGTATTTTCATCTTTCTTCCCACTTTCCCTGTATCAGTTTTAATGAAGACTGTTCTCATCTTCTGACCTTGGTGTTCATCTCTTTATTTATGTCCTCTCAGTCCTCTCTTTGCTTCCTTTCACCTCCACTCTCTGCCTGGTTTTAGATTTCATTCTGTGCGTCCTTGTTCCAGCTTCCCCCTTGCCTCTGTCATGGAAGCAAGCAGTCTGCGGAGCCCTCCGACCCCCTGCACTGGGAGCCTCTGGTCTGCATGTGGACACCTTTCCTCTTCCTTACCAGCCTGCATTGTCCTTTTAGCCTTTTGCCTTAACTGAAGGACGTTCTTGTTTTTCTACTTTATCCACTTAGCTTTCATGTGATCACACTCCCATACTGTGCAGCATGGTAGGCAGAGGGCAGGGAAGCAAGATTAACAGGACATAAATAACCTCTTCAGTTCAGTTCAGTTGAGTCGCTCAGTCATGTCCAACTCTGTGTGACCCCATGAACCACAGAACGCCAGGCCTCCCTGTCCATCACCATCTCCCAGAGTTCACCCCAACCCATGTCCATCGAGTTGGTGATGCCATCCAACCATCTCATCCTCTGTTGTCCCCTTCTCCTCCTGCCCTCAATCTTTCCCAGCCTCAGGGTCTTTTCAAATGAGTCAACTCTTCACATCAGGTGGCCAAAGTATTGGAGTTTCAGCTTCAACATCAGTCCTTCCAATGAACACTCAGGACTGATCTCCTTTAGGATGGACTGGTTGAATCTCCTTGCAGTCCAAGGGACTCTCAAGAGTCTTCTCCAACACCACAGTTCAAAAGCATCAATTCTTCGGCGCTCAGCTTTCTTTGTAGTCCAACTCTCACATCCGTACATGAATACTGGAAAAAGCATAGCCTTGACTAGATGGACCTTTTTTGGCAAAGTAATGTCTCTGCTTTTGAATATGCTATCTAGGTTGGTCATAACTTTCCTTCCAAGGAGTAAGCATCTTTTAATTTCATGGCTGAAATCGCCATCTACAGTGATTTTGGAGCCCAGAAAAATAAAGTCAGCCACTGTTTCCACTGTTTCCACATCTACTTCCCATGAAGTGGTGGGACCAGATGCTGTGATCTTCGTTTTCTGAATGTTGAGCTTTAAGCCAACTTTTTCACTGTCCTCTTTTACTTTCATCAGGAGGCTCTTTAGTTCTTCACTTTCTGCCATAAGGGTGGTGTCATCTGCATATCTGAGGTTATTGATATTTCTCCTGGAAATCTTGATTCCAGCTTGTGCTTCCTCCAGCCCAACGTTTCCCATGATGTACTCTGCATATAAGTTAAATAAGCAGGGTGACAATAAACAGCCTTTACATACTCCTTTTCCTGTTTGGAACCAGTCTGTTGTTCCATGTCCAGTTCTAACTGTTGCTCCCTGAGCTGCATACAGGTTTCTCAAGAGGCAGGTCAGGTGGTCTGGTATTCCCATCTCTTTCAGAATTTTCCATAGTTTATTGTGATCCACATAGTCAAAGGCTTTGGCATAGTCAATAAAGCAGAAATAGGTGTTTTTCTGGAACTCTCTTGCTTTTTCGATGATTCAGCGGATGTTGGCAATTTGATCTCTGATTTCTCTGCCTTTTCTAAAACCAGCTTGAACATCTAGAAGTTCACAGTTCATGTATTGCTGAAGCCTAACCTCTTACCTCCAAGAAATTTACAATTTTGCTGAAAAGACAGATATATGAACATTCCCAGTACTGCGTACTAAGCGATTCAGGGGTCCAACCCTGTTTGTGTTGAGCTATTTATTTCCAATGCTTTCAACTATCAGGTGGCAACAAAGTCATCTGTGAACTCATCAAAGGAAAGCTTCATTCTTTGACTTGGGGTTGTAGATGCTGCCAGCTGGCTCCACCCTGTTGCCTCCAGGTAGTGAATCCTTTATATTATGACATTCTTCAATAGTTATTTAGGGTCCAAAATCTGTTTCACTGTAAGAGGCCCTGAAACACATTCTCTACAGAGAAGACAAGCAGACAGTGTGCAGAGCACTTAGGATGTGCTAGGAGCTGTGATTCACCAGGTATAAAATGAATACTTTTAGGAGTTTGGAGTCTAGAGGATGAGACAGGGAAGTAAATCAACCATTATCATTGAGGGCACATGTGCTGGGCTGGAAGAATGTTTGGAGGACTGAAAAAGGGTGGATGGGTTTACATAATCCATAATCCATAGGTTTATGGGTTAGCCAGTTTTGAAATGGTTTCAAATATCTTTCATTTTTCGCCCACTTCTCTTAGCTTAAGGTTTTGAGAATGTCCCTTTCTCCTCCTTGATTAAGGAAGATAATTTAATATTTATATCTGTATAGGGATCAAAGCCTGTCTCTAGTAAAAATAGTGAAAATCAACTGGATAGAAAAGCAACAAAGGCAGCCTTGCCATGAGTCAGGCTCGGAGGACACACACACAGCAGGTCAGCTGCCTGCACTATCACCCTTCAGGCTCCTCTGTCCATGGGATTCTCCAGGCAAGAATACTGGAGTGGGTTGCCATGCCCTCCTCCAGGGGATCTTCCCAACCTGGGGATCAAACCCAGGTCTCCTGCATTGCAGGTGGATTCTTTACCATCTGAGCCACTAAGGAAGCCCAAGAGTACTGGAGTGAGTAGCCTATCCCTTCACCAGAGGATCTTGCAGGCAGATTCTTTACCAGCTGAGCTACCAGGGAAGCCCACAGTTAACAGAGAACACTGCTTCTCCCAGTCATGTTGTCACTGTAAGATGCCCTAAGGGCCTCCCTTCCTGTGATTACTGCATTCTGGTGGATGACACTCTAGACTTGCTGTACTACTCCTGTATTTTACTGGACATCTTTTATTTTTTGGCCAGGCCACAGAGCTTGCAGGATCTTAGTTCCCTGACCAGGCATTGAACCCTGGGCCACAGCAGTGAAAGCACCAAATCCTAACGGCTGGATTGCCAGGGAATTCCCTACCCGGCATCTTTAATTGCTAAACCTCCCTCACCTCATAACAGCCCCTAGTTAATTCCCACTTGTAACTTCACCTCCAAACTGCCCTCAGCCCAGAAGTGAATCTGCTTCCTCTAGACTCACCTTTGAATCCTCCAGTGAGAACCCAAACCTTAGGAAAGATGATTCCCTTCTCCTCTTTCTCAGCATCATTTTGTGACTTCTCCAAGTGCCATCCCTCACTGCACAAAATCAACAAATCTGATTTTGTCTGACTACAGATTTGTTCCTGTTTCTGATAGTCTTCACCTGATGAGGCTTTAACACATGCATCAGAGCTGCTGGTTAGATTGTAGTCTCTGGGAGGTCTGCTCATTCTGTATAATACCTAGCGTTAAGAGGCTGGTGCGTGTGTGAGTCGCTCTGTCATGTCCAACTGTTTGCGACCCCATGGACTACAGCCCACCAGGCTCCTGTGTCCATGGAATTCTCCAGGCAAGAATACTGGAGTGGGTTGCCATTTTCTTCTCCAAGAGATCTTCCTGACACAGGGATCAAACTCAGGTTTCCCACACTGTAGACAGATTCTTTGCTGTCTGAGCCACCAGGCGTCTCTAATAGGCTGGTAGTAGTTTTAATTCTCTATAGCTTTGAACATTCCTTATCATAGTTAAGGGAGATATCTGTTTTCCTCGTGTGCCTGGTGATTCTGTTTCATGTATGAGTGGGATGTCTCAAATAACTTATAAGTCTTCATGGCTACTATCTATCATTTCAGGGATAAAATTGGTTGTAATTAAACCTTTGTGTATTTATTGTCTCTTAGAATCTGCTGCGTGTGTGCTCAGTCGTAATTGTAGCCTGCCAGGCTCCTCTATCTGTGGAATTCTCCAGGCAAAAATACTGGAGTGGGTTGCCATTTCCTTCTCCTTTAATGTCTCTGGTGTACATTTATTGTCTCTAGTACACTTTGCAGAGAAGGCAATGGCACCCCACTCCAGTACTCTTGCCTGGAAATTCCCATGGATGGAGGAGCCAAGTAGGCTGCGGTCCATGGGGTCGCTAAGAGTCGGACACGACTGAGCGACTTCACTTTCACTTTTCACTTTCACTTTTCACTTTCATGCATTGGAGAAGGAAATGGCAACCCACTCCAGTACTCTTGCCTGGAGAATCCCAAGCAAGATTCTCCCACGGGGGAGCCTGGTGGGCTGCTGTCTATGGGGTCGCACAGCGTCGGACATGACTGAAGCGACTTAGCAGCAGCAGCAGCAGCAGCAGCAGCAGCATACTTTGAAATTGTATTGAATGAATGCTATTCACTTAACAAGGGCTTATTGTGTGCCTGCTATGTGCCAGGTGACTACGTGCTTGTCACCCGAGAACCAAATAACATGGCCCCTGTCCTCATGGAGTTGACTGCTCTTTAGCCGACCTTGCTTGTCATGCCTTTACTTTTAACTCTACCAGCACTGATCTTTGCTGCAGAACTTGTGGATTTCTTTAGCTCATAACCCCACATTTTAAGGGCTAAACAGTTTTTGAAGAAAAATCAGAGCTCTGGTTTTCTTCTTCATTTGCCTGCTCATCCTCACCTGCTAGTGGAGAGCCAGTCACAGGTGCAGTGACAGCTAAGCAGAGAGAGCTGGTCAGGTCTCACCATCTTCAAAGTGACCCATCCTGCAGTTGGGAGACCTGCTGTCTTAAGCAGAAATCTTCAGATTAAGATCCAAAGACACTAATGAATGTCTCCTCTTCAAATAAGCATCCCACTGGATCCTCTTGAATACCCTTCTCTCATTTTAGATTTTCATCAATGGAGAATTTGGATAACTTTGTTTCTTCTTTGTTGGGGGGGAGTGCTGCAGAAGAACCTTGGAGAGGAGGAAACAAAGGAAGTGAGGTTTTGAAACCTCAGAACTTGCCCTGGTCTGAAAAGTTTGTGGGAGCATGTGTTGTACTTCGGGTCCATCACTCCAGTGAATGTCTTTAAGATTTTGAATATCATTATTAAAACTTCACATTTCAGTTTAATCATTAGGCATCATCTCCAATAAAACATACTGTGAGGTTTGCTACTTAAAGGCTTTGGGTTGGGAATGGGTTTCTAGACATCAAATCAGGTGTAATTATTAACCTTACTGTGGGAAAGCTTGGGACTCTGTGGTTTAACTCACTAATCTTTAGCTTTGGAATTCTGGGTTCAAAGAGGGGACTACGAAATAGTTAAACTCCTAAATGTTTCTTTCTTTAACTTGGGGAAAGATTTCCAGATTATGTTAATCAAGTTTACTAATTTATCAAAACATCAAAGAAAATGAAACCCACTTTTGTGAGTTCTTCCAACAATAATTGAAACCCTTTTCCAGTCTTTTATTTTACATCTTCCCCCATCTCTCTAATGTAAGTGCAGAGTAAGAAGGATTCTTTTAAGGACAGCTAGTTCACATCAGTAGTCATGGCGATTCCAAGGTGACTATGACCTTGCCAAGGCTCTAGGAAGACAGAATTTTCTGTTAAAGAACAACTGACATATTTCATTTTTCTTTCACACTTTCCTGTCTTATCTCTTTTCTTGGTATTGAACTGTGTGTGGGGGGAGGGGGCATGGGGAATAAGAGGAAGAAACAGAGGAGTGTTTGTGTCAACCTAGAAAATATTGATCTAATGAAAAATATCCATTAGTAACCCTAATCAGCTCTGACTAAAAGTTAGAGGCTGGGGTCTTAATTTTTCCATTAAACATGTGCTGTGGGATTGTTCCATATATCTTGCATTCTCTGCTTGGCATTTAGGTATGATTTAGAATGTCTATGAAATTGGAAGACATACAAATTAGAGCATGTTTATATTTTTTATTTATAGTAATAAGCTGTTCTAAGCAAAGACAGACATTTAATAAGAAACCATTTATAAAATGATTATCAGCCTTTTAAGAAAAAATATGAAAAGTATCTAATAAAATAGTTAAATTGCTAGGTAACAGTGAATATTTAAAAGAGTCACTTAATCGAAGTATTGAAATACTCTCAATAAGACATTTTATTTGCCCCAAGATAAAGTCCTTTTGGCAACACCAACAGCATCCCCTGTGGAACAGAGAAGAACATCTTGTTCTTATGATGCATGAGATTTAGAAACACAGATGAAGAATTTTTAGGCATATGTATTATAATTTGAAGTTCTGCCAAGGTATACCAAACTTTTCATTGATGGATACTATGCACCTACTAGAAAATCAATACTTAGGTTCACATTTTAGGGTAATTGTAATGAGCTTATTGCATTTTCTCGAGTCAAAGGGACAATTCATGATGGAAGTATGATTTTTCTATGTGATAGGAATAATAAGAAAATGTAACCAGATAGCAAGTATGGCCAAGGAAGACAAATTGTGCTGAACCACTTACTGAATGCTGCTCAAGTATGCGAAAGCATTGAGAATATTTATCAAGAGCCTGCTGAATGCCAGGCAGTGGGCTGGATTCTAGCCACATTAAGACACTGAGTATGTGCCAATCAAAAATGACAACAAGGTAATTGTCATTGGAAGAGACTGAAAAGAGTTTTGAAAAAGTATAGAAGGGTGGAAAAGTAATACCAGCGGTTGTTAATCCGAAGAAAGACAGCTATTTATGTAGACCTAATTAATAATTAGCTTCAATGCTTATAAAGAATGTGGTGACTAGATCTTTTCCATCACAGCTGGGTACCATAAAAGGGGAAACAAAATTAAGCTGTGGTGTGAAGTTTGAAGAATTTCAGTCAGATTGAAAGAAAGATTTTAAAGAATTGGTAAAGATTACCAGGCATTTATTGAAAGAAGGTGTCTTATCTCTTTTTCATCTATTTTAAAGTATAAACCCATTCATTCCTTTGGCTGGCACATTTCGGTTGTATACCAAGATGACAGGGGTCAACTGAGGTTGCCCTCTCACCTAAGGTTTGGTGGGGCAGGTGGCTGTCAGAGTCTTCTTGGGAAGCCCAGGTTGTCACACTCCCTCATGGAGGCAATTTGAATTGTCACTTTCTGTCATGATCTCTCAAGTTCCAGAGAGTTCTTCAGGGTCAATAAGCAGGTGGTGCTGTGATTTGCTGGCACTTTCAGTCAGAATTTTTAAAAAGCAAGAAAATCTGAAGCCACACCACGAGAATAGAGGGTTTGGAG
This sequence comes from Bos grunniens, assembly GCF_055505025.1. Lineage (NCBI taxonomy): Eukaryota > Metazoa > Chordata > Mammalia > Artiodactyla > Bovidae > Bos > Bos grunniens. Next base: position 34,926,255 of record NC_141187.1, read on the forward strand.
AAGATTCTTGTTTTTGGAGTGTGGATTTTGTATTTATAACTAGAGTTAGCCTAGTATCCTGATATAACAACCATCCACAGAGATGTTTCCATTTTCTTCCACACACGGTACATCCAGAAAAGAAAACCCGCGAGGATGATGTGTTAAAGGAATACAGGAAATGCAACTCAGAGGAATCGGTAATAAGAAACTAAGCTTATGAGGTCACCTGTGGTGATGTCTCCATTTTTGATTAGGATGTAGAAACTTGTCAGTTTAAATTATATTTCTCTTTAATTTAGAACAGATTTGTATGTGCGTGTGTGTTTAATCTTCTTTTTTTGAAATTAATTTATTTTTGGCTGTGCTAGGTTTCGTTGCTGGGCAAGCTTTCTCTAGTTTAGGGGAGTGGAGGCTAGCCTCTCCTGGCGGTGCACAGGCTTGTCATCGCAGTGGCTTCTCTTGTTGAGCACAGGCTCTGGGCGCACGGACTTCAGTAGTTGCAGCGTGCGAGCTCGGAAGTTGCAGCTCCCGGGCTCCAGAGCACAGGCTCAGTAGTTGTGATGTGTGGACTTAGTTGCTCTGAGGCTTGTGGAATCTTCCTGGAGCAAGGGTCAGGCCCATGTCCGCTGCATTGACAGGCGGGTTCTTATCCACTGTGTCACCAAGGAAGTCCTGGGTTTAATTTTAAATGCCTAACTTGTGGAAACTTTGTTTCAAACACCCAGAGTAGCACAGAGCAGTGATAAATCCTTGGACTGTTCCTGGGGGAGCAACATGGTGAGCACACTGTGCTGATGAAGCCGGGGACTCGGACTCGGACCCCACGGTCCCCTCTCAATCCCATTAGGTCCTCGGCCCTAGATTGTCCCCCCAGTATCCAGCTGCCACCTCAAGTCTGGCATTGGTTAAAGCATAGGTCAGAATATATGTGAGATTCAGCTTACATCTTGTCACCATATTGGAGATCAACTAGAAAGGTCTGTGTCCCGCAGGTATGCTAATAGTCTTATCTTTATGTACAAAATAAAATATATTTCACTGTACTTGAAAATGGATGGATGGAGGATATAAGGCAGTTTTTTTAAGGTTAGCGCTATTTGTTTGCATTTGGTTGATTACAGCATGAAGAATAAAGGCGTATCTAGCTTGGTCAACAATGAAAACTCCTATTTATTATTGTGAAAGACTCCAAAGCAGCCAGCCAGATCCAGCTCAGATGTCATCCCATGATTACATAGTTTGGATGTTTGGTTTGTTGAAAGAAGGTTGATTTCAGTCCACCTGTTAGCTGGGGCCAAAGCCGATGGTGAGGGCCTGTGGGAGAGTGAAAACTAAATGGACGCAGTATATTTGCAATGTCTAATGTTTAACGTGGGACCTTTCTCTCTAGGAAATTTCTAGCGGCAGTCAGTCCTTGATGCTTTGTGTTTTTTTCCTCCCTTTCTGGCAGTATTTTTGAGTTTCAAAGATTTATGAACCTCCATGCCTATTTTTGCTATTTCAAATTATAAAATGTAATGTAACCAGGCAGCCAACTTTGAGCAATATTTATAAAAGGAGTCATCGAATGTTACGCAAGTTGTGTTTTGTAAATTATATGCTGATTGATAAAATGCCATAGTCACAGATTGTTTTTCTAGAACTGAACAGAGAACTCAATTTCCAGTACTATGAGTTTTGTGTTAGCTTGCATGGGATCTCCCACAAATGATTTTCTAAAAAATGATTTTCAGTATCAAATTAAAAATTATAGATATATATATTTACCATAGCATAGAGATTTTTTTTTGTATGGCTTTTGCAAATGTAGCTGATTTTTCATGAACTGTCAATTGGCTAATATTTAAATTAGTCAAATAGTATATGGAAATTGGATTGAATTAACTTTCCTCTAGCTGGTACTTCTAATCAGGTTGCTATTCCCTTGTGTTAATCCTATTTCAATTATTTTATCAATAATATTAACATTGTCTGCTCTTCTTGCCTATTATCTAAACATGCATACGTAGATATGTTTATAATGAAGTACGGGCAATGTGATTTGCCACTGGGGTTTTTCAGCATTTTTACATATTGACTCTTATTTATTCCTAAACTTTCTTCCTCTCCTCCGCTTTCCTAATTCACTTGCTTGTATAGAACCATATTCATATTATAGTTCCCTGATTAGGAATTTCTTTTTCTCTAGTTTATGGTATCAAGTTAGCGGAGTTGTGTGCATCAAATTTGGTATCAAGAGAATATGTCCAATGCTTATTATAAATGAATTTATCCTAGAAAGGCGGTCTTGGTTATATGTCTAGATTGTTATCTGTACCCATGTCAGTTTAGCTTGTGTTCCAGGCCCCATGGGTTACTCTGAGTATATAGACAGAATTATAAAATCATAATGGCAGTCTTTCTACTCCATCTAAACGATCCTAAAGGATTATGTTGATAGAAGAAGGCTTTGTTTGCGGAGTCTGGAGAAGAGGAGTCTGGCAATGAGTTGCTCTGTGTCTCTGCTGTTATTTTAGTCCTCCTTGCATGTGGGAGGGTTTGGAGCTCAGTGGAATGACACTAATCACAAAGTTATGGCTCTCACTTTTTTTTTTTAACTTGGAATTGGCTTTTATTTATTTATTTTTGACCTCACCAAATGGCATGTAGGGTATCAGTTCCCTGACCAGGGCTTGAACCCCTGCCCCCTGGGAATGGAAGCACAGAGTCTTAACCACTGGACCACCAGGAAGTCCCAGCTCTCACTTTTTGATAGTAAAAAAATTAACATCATATATTTTTTCATCAAAAAAGTTCTGACCATTGATTTATGTGCCAGGCATCATGCTAATTGGACTTACAACAGCAAAGAAGTCAGACAAGGCCACAGGCTTCACGAAGCTTGTGTAGTGGAGAAGAGAGATTGGCAAGCAAGCACTTGTAATGGCATCTGCTGGATGGGAGAGGGTGGAAGGGACAGGGTGCTGGAGCGGTAGCTACCATTGGGAATCCTCAGAGCTTCCAGGAAGAAATGACATTTGAGACCTAAAAGAGATGGGTAGATGTCAGCTAGGCAAACAGAGGGAGGAAGAGTATTCTCGGCAGTGGGAACAGCATATGTGAATGTCTGCAGATGAGAGATTATGGCACATTTGGAAAACTTACACACGTTCTGCTTGGCTGAAGCATGGGATGGAAGGGTTGGAAAGATGTATGAGCCAAAGAGACTTAGCAAGTAGAGAGAGACCAAGTCATAACGGTTTTTAAAAGGAGTTTTGACTTTCTCCTAAAACCAATTTGGAAGTTGTTGATAGGGTGTCAGCGGGGAATTGTTATGATCACTTTTGCTGCCCCAGCAAGGCTGGAGGTCAGGAGACCACTTAATGGGGATGAATGTGGTACTCATGATGGGCGAGGCTGTGGAGATGGTAGAAGGATCAGAGTTGAGAGACAGGACTGTGACTGGTTGGATGTGGAGTAAGGAGGAAAGATGAGTTGGATGCTTCTTGGGTTTCTGGCTCAGGCAACTGCATAGATGGTAATTGCCCTTCACTGAGATGGGGGAATGGATTGTTTTTTGGTAACACTGACAATCAGACATATTTGAGGTAGTAACTTTGAACATTGAGCCAACATAAAAAAAATGTTGGAAGATGCACCAAACCAGAACTCACTGTGAGTGTGAACATGTGTGTATTTTTCTTTACTGTGTGTTTGGTAGTGTTCTTCTTGCTGTTTAATTGCAAAGTCATGTCCAACTTTTTTGGGACCCCATGGACCTTGGCCTACCAGGCTCCACTGTCCATGGGATTTCCCAGGCAAGGATACTGGAGTGGGTTGGCTTTTCCTTCTGTAGGGGATCTTCCCAACCCAGAGACCAAACCTAAGTCTCCTGAATTGGCAGATGAATTCTTTACCACTGAGTCACCTGGAAGCCCTAGTAGAGTTCTAGATACTATATAAAAATTATCTATTTTAATCTTCACAGAAACCATATGAAGTAGGGATTGTTATTATTCCCATTTTATGGAGGAATAAATTGATGACTGAGACATGGTCTTATAGATATGATCTATAGGCACAGTTAAGAGGGACTGTGAGTAAATATATTGTGTTAGTGCAAAGGGAAACATTTCCTATTGAGTTAACAGAATTTAATTGATGATGACCATACAGTGTCTTTTTGCTCTTGAAAGGGCATTTGGAGGGCAAATTTGTTTATTTATTGTACTTTGATTTAATAATGATAGAAAAAGATACATAAAGAAGACTGAAGGAAGGAAGTGCAGAAGAGAGGCACAATTTTCTTTTAACTTCCTTAATATCCTTATTTAACAAGTTATCATTAACCACAAAAGTGCCTAGTTATTTTAGCTGTATTCTTAATTGACTTTTTTTTTTGCCTTTGTTAATATTCCCTATAGTACAGATATTTATGTTGAATGTTTCCAATACAGTACTTGAAATGGCTTTGGCATGTCTACTTCTAAAAGGGTTCCCACAGGAAACCAAAAATATCTTTACATGGAAATTTACAAGAGTGGAAGAGATTGGAGAAAGAGATAATGAGCCAAGAACCATGAATGAGTTTTTAAACTTTCATCATGTTCGCTGGCAGAGGACCAAGCAAAGGTCACGTTGTGATGGCTTAGCTACAATAGGGCTGATGAAGTGAACATCGGCGTTTTTCACTTTCTGTGGCTGGTGGTATGGCGTCTACTTCTTCCCCAGCTTCCTGTGGTGGGAACTGTATTCATTCATACAGAAAATGCATTCAGATGCTGGAAAGCAGACATTTGACGAATAATTGTCACACATCTTTTAATGGTCCAAGAGCAGCATATCTTTTGTTTCTGCCAGAATCAATGCTAATGTTTCTTATACCTCTGAAAACATACGCATCCTCTTCTTCAGAAGGAGGTTACCCAAAGTCTCTTTATCTATTGTATCTTGTTCCTAGTCAAGATGTCTGGATGATGTCCATTCTTTTCCTAGTTCTACTACTTTCTCAACTCAATATTTTGATATAAAGATAATTATTATTACCTCATATAAGTCAATGAGATAAAGGGGGTGGGGAAGATGCAGTGATAGACAATATCCAAGATATACATGACATCACAAGAGAGGAAATGAGGGTATTTCTTCAGAGAATCATGAGACTAGAGATAGTATTCATGATTTCCTTTGCTACATCCTTCTTAGCTCCCTGACCAGGGATTGCACTGGAAGGGGAAATCTTAATTCCTGGACTGCCTGGGAAGTCCCTCATCCTCCTCACCTTTAGTTAACACTTATCTGCTTAGGATTCTTAACCAGTTGGGTGATCCAAATATTTATTCTGGAGGGATCTGAGCTCTTGGTAATGTTGTTGATACAGGATTGCTGATGCCTTCCATAATTTCACTGTTTTTTTAAAATACTATAAATTACATATATAAAAGAGAAATCATAGCTATAGTTTGTAGAACAATAAAATGAACTTCTGTGTACTACATTCAGCTTAAAAAACAGAACAGAATATAGTTAAAGCTCCTCTTGTCTCTCTCTCTTTAGTCCCATTTCTTGCTTCTTTCCAAAATGTAAACACTATCTTTTATATTTATCCTCCCATTGCCTTTTGTTTTTCTTAATAGTTCTACTACATATGTATATGTATATAATCCTAAACAATATATAGTTAAATTTGGAATTTATGTAAATAAAGTTATACTCTATTTGCTCTTTTGCAACCTGTTTTTTTTTTTCCTCAGAGATATTTGTGGTATTCATCCATTTAATTTGATTTTCTGAAATTTAATTTGTCAGTAGAACTGAGTAAACACTTATTACTAATATGTAGATTTATTTAATATTATTCATCTGATAAATTTGAACACTCACATGCAGATAATCTAAAAAAATGACTTCATATAATTATGAGGAAGTAGTTGAAAGAATTTAGATATTTCTAAATGTATTAAGTATTTTTATTATGTCAAAATATGTGTATTTAGATGTAAGTAGTAGAGAGAAAGCAATTTTAAATCTAATTAATAACTATTGTGCTTAATTAAAAAAATTAAGTCATATTTACATTCTTTTCAAATATTATTTTCCCTTCTTTTAAATGATTTATACTTTGCATTTTGGATATCCCCATCCTTCTTCTCTCAACTTTTAAATTCTTTTTTCATTTCTTTATCTTCTTTATTCATTATTCTTTAAACTCTTCTTGTGTTCAACTTCTAGCCTTTACTTTGCTTATTAAACATGATTAAAAAAAAAACCTCAACTGCCAGCTTCTCAATTCATCTCTGTCCAGTGTGCTTCATGTCTTATTTTCAAAGTTTAAAAATGTATGCTGTGATGTCTTGATTAACATGCAGATTTTTTTGATCAAGTGCATGTGTCATTGGCCACCTCTTTGCCTCCCCACTCCAATCACCTTTTATTTCTTGATAATATTTTTATTAACATGTTAATTTTGGTGAAAAATACTCCATATCATTTTAGTAAGTGGCATTTGTGGTTGACTTGCAGTAATGAGTAGAATAGGAAATGGGAAATGGATTTGAAATACCAGGGAGTCAAAACTATAGGTAAGATAAAAACAAATAGCAATTAGCAACATTTAATGAATGAAAGAGCTGCTTAAGAAATGAATGAATGATTGAATGAGTAACTAGGTAACTCCTTGTAATACCATGCTGAGCTGACTGTCATCTAAATGTCAGAGTCTGCACCATGTTTAGGTAATTTTAGAGATTGTTATCAAATTAAGGATCAGGTTTAAAACATTACCATTTTATACATGTGTATATATATCATACATTCTTATTAGAGGAAATATAATTTTCTGTTGCTCAGTGTTGAAGACTTTTGCTAAAAATGGCTGGAGTCAGGTAGCTGGTAAAGAATCCACCTGCAATGCAGGAGAGCCCGCTTTGATTTCTGGGTCGGGAAGATCCCCTGGAGAAGGGATAGGCCGCCCACTCCAGTAGTCTTGGCTTCCCTGGTGGCTCAGCTGGTAAAGAATCCGTCTGCAATGCAGGAAACCTGGGTTCGATCCTTGGGTTGGGAAGATACCCTGGAGAAGGGAATGGCTACCCTCTCTAGTATTCTGGCCTGGAGAATTCCGTGGACTGTATAATCCATGGGGTTGCAGAGTCGGACACGACTGAGTGAATTTCACTATACACTATACTGTAGAAGATGATACAAAATCTTTTCCTAGGTAACTGGAAGGCATACAGAGAATTCACTAGTAATTTGTCAAAAGTAATTCCTATTTCCTTCCAAGAGGAGAGATGTGGATATGATTTAGAAGTTAATCAGAGTTAAAGGGCCTCACATCATACAACTGCAGACAAGCATGTGTCAGATTCATTTGTTCTTTAAACCACATAAAGTTTTTTTTTTTTTTCTTAATTGATCTGAGATACATTTACTTTTCAGAAGCAAATACTTGTCAACTTTGTGATTTCTTCATTATTTTAAAGAAATTGAAAACAAGACTTTACCATAGAATTATAAAATAAAGCGGTTCATATCAACTCTTTGCACTGCACTCGCGCAAAAATCTGCTGCTTTCTTTTGATGTTTCTGAGTCATCATGCTGCCCTGCCAGACTACTTATCTAGAAGAGAGGGTGGCAGTCATTGAGGAGCTTGTAATAAGAGACAGGTAGGGCTGATAAGGGTATAAGACAATTTAAGAAACATTGAACTAGGACATTGATTGATTTATTAACATTGTGTATAAGCAATGGCTCAAGGCATGTTACAGGACTGTGAGTGAAAGGAGAACTGGAGGAAGTTAAGTCACCAGGGAGAACTCTCTGTCTGTCTCTAGATAGAATGGCTGCAGTTTCGGTAGCTCTTTGAGTGAAGGAAGGGGGACATCTGGAAGAGCTGGGAGCCCAAGAGGACAAGCTGATGTATGTGTTGTTGTCATACCAGAAAGAACAAGGGAAGCGCACCCAATTTTTACCTCCTTTTTATTTTAGTATTCCCTTCTCCCTTCCCCCAATATTGTGTTTTCAGAGTACAGAAAATGCTCCAGTTGCTTTTCATTGTAATTCATTTTAATAATGAAAATGCCCAATTTCTAAAATTGCAATTTAAGCCTTTTGGGAACACAAACAATCTTCCCCCTGTGCTTGGGAAAGTTGGAAAATATGATTAACCCACAGCCTGTGCGTGCGTGCACAGTCACTTCAGTGACTTCAGTGTCTGACTCTTTGCAACCCCATGGACTGTAGCCCGCCAGGCTCCTCTGTCCATGGAATTTTCCAGGCAAGAATACTGGAGTGGGTTGCTGTGCCCTCATCCAGGGGATCTTTCCAAACCAGGGATCAAACCCGCGTCTCTTATATCTCCTGCATTGGCAGGTGGGTTCTAGCACCACCTGCAAAGCCCCACCTACATCCTAACCTCTGAGTAGTGACCCTATAAAGCATCATTCCATTGGATCCTGTTTCCCTCCGTCTCTGTGGCTGTGGTTTTTCCTCTCCAGATGCTCTCTGTCTCTCTTGAGTTGTGGGATCCTACCTGCCCCCATCAGTCTCTAAAGAGGTGGCCCAATGTTGAATCAGGAAGATAGCCTGTCTTACACAATCACAAAGCAAATTTACAAGATTCAAATCCCTTAAGTGTTCTTCGAGGTGGTCCACTTTTAAAGGCCAATTTTTCAGATAGTTTGGGAGGCCAAATTCCTCCTCCTTTGAAGCTAGACAGAATGATTTTACTGCAAGGTTGCCCAACCAATACTGTTTATACAGAGTGACTCTTTGACTTATTATTCTACTCCCCACGGGTGTGAGGATTAGGATTTATCACTAGACGCATATGGCAGATATTAGACTCTTTGGAACCGGTGTATCTAGAAGTTACATTGAGTCCAGGGTTGTTTGGTCGTTGGTAACCTGGAAACCTAATTGCAACAACAAGCCATCCAAACAGAGTTATTCTTCTGAGTGCTCATAATGAAAGCAATACCAGGAGGGATCAGTCAGGAATGGACTCCACATCCCTGGCAAACAAAACTGACTTCTAGCTTATGGTTATCGCTAATTGGGGTACAGTAATTCTGAGGCATGTTTAGTGGAACTTAAAAAAAAAAAATAATTCCACAGTTCCTGGTAATGTGTTCACTGAAGACTTCCTGGATGAAGTATCATTCTTTTTCATTTACAGGTTAAAATAGCTGGGTGTTTTCTTCCATATCCAAGCAAGTGTAAGAGTTCTGCTTTCTTAAATAAACGTAGTTTATTTTCTTCAGTATTTCATACTATCTAAGCACTACAGCAAAATGGAAAGGAACACAGTATGGTGACTTGAATGCCCCCTGCCCATTTTATTCATTCATGTCTTCATTTTGGCACTACGAATACAAACACAGGTGGAATAGAAGCTAATACAGGGAAGACAGTGTTCCGTGTGGAAAGGATTTTGTGTCATCTCTTGGATTTCTTGAGTTGTGTTGAACGTAATTAAGGCACAAAGTAAGTGAGGCCTCTTATAAAACCTAGATTAATCATGGAAGTAGATTGGTTTCAATTTGGGGGTGATAGAAGGCATCCCTCACCAATTTTCCATTCCTTTTGGAACATTAGGTGGCTAATATTGTTGCTTATTTGTCTCCACTGTTTTTTTTAGTTCCAAGCTATCACCATTCTCCTTCACCTTTTCTTTGTAGTTTGGGGATTGCAGGGTATATATGAGCTGAAATGAAGTAAAAATGCAGTGGTAGTGTTTTCAAGCTCGTCTTTCAGCAAACTTGAGTTGATCAGAGATGTCCCTGAACTTCTTTTTCTTGTTAATATAACAGTTGATGCTCAGGAAAACAGACAAACAAACTCGATAAAGGCTTTCCAAGAAGTCTGTTTTAACGCGGCAAGGGAATGGGGGTAAACATTCTTCTTCAGTTGTATTATTTATGATTTCACTTGTGTCTCCTCCTCACTCCCTACTTACTTGCTCAGTGGTAAAAATCTACCTGCCAGTGCAGGAGATGCAGGAGACGCAGATTTGATCCCTGGGTCAGGAAGATCCCCTTGAGAAGGAAATGGCAACCCACTCCAGTGTTCTTGCCTGGAAGAATCCCATGGACAGAGGAGCCTGGTGGACTACAGTCCATGGGATCACAAAGAGTTGGACACAGTTGAGCGACTGAGCATACATGCATGCCCTACTCAGCTCTACATCTACATGCATTTTGGGTAACCAAACCTGTTGAACCTGAATTGTCTGTCCACAATTTGTATGCTTCTATCAGTAGATGAGTGTCCATCCATTTTTATCTAAATGCTTCAGTTTAGTGTTGTTTTTTGCATTGAGAGAGGGCAGGGCTTAGTGGAAAGAGCATGAACTTTGGAACTAAATAGGCCCAAATTTCAATCCTAATCCTCGGGCCTAATGTATTGTCTCCTCATTGGATAACAGGGAGAAATGATCTCTGTCTTGAAGTTGTAGTTATTAAGAAATATTAAGTAAATATCTACCATGTGTCAGATGCTAAGCTGAACAATTGGGGTGAAAAATGAGAACTATGTTACCCTACTTTCCAGGGCAGAGCTTGTTGTTTTTCAGGAATGATATGCATGCAGATGACAGTAGTGAAATGTGATAAATGCACAGTGTGTAAGCTCACTGTGGATGAACACAATGGAATGCAAAGGAATGCAATCAATATTGCGTTGCAAGGGGGTCAGAGAAAGGACACTTCAGAGTGGAGCTAGATCTTGAACAATCAGTAAATTCAATAGACATCTTGAGGGTGAATTATGAAGGCCATGAGCAAGTACATGTTTGTATGTATGTGAAGTTGCTCAGTCGTGTCCAACTCTTTGCAACCCCATAGACTGTAGCCTGCCACACTCCTTCGTCCATGGGATTTTCCAGGCAAGAGTACTGGAAAGGGTTGCCATTTCCTTCTCCAGAGGATCTTCCTGACCCAGGGATCGAACCCGGGTCTCCTGCACTGTAGGCAGATGCTTTACCATCTGAGCCACCAGGGCAAGTACATAGATGCATAAAATTTCATAGCTGCATTGGCCAATAGTTTGAGCAATGACCTCTTGGGTATGGTAAGCCATGGGCCTCGAACTTGACAAAAGTGTGCTTTTGACTATAACAAGTCCGCAAAGCAGTGATCCTCAATTCTTGGGTTATTCTAGCTATACAAATTACCACTCTGCCCAAAGATCATTCAGATACTCAAGTTATGGACTCAGTGAGTTGAATTCATAAGCATCGCATATTCAGATATCCAAAGCACAGCTAGTTTAATGTCCCTTGTAGTGTACTTTACAGGAATCCAAACTCTTTATTACCTTGAGATCTAATAACTGTAAAGGTGAATCTCCACTGGGGAATCCACTGTAAAATTCACAGTTGTCAACAACTCAGTGCCAATAGGCAGGGGACTTAGAATTACTCTGTGACTGAGCAGGCAAGCTTCTCAAGTTTCTGTAGATGTGGAGGGGATGTATGCTCTTGAAGAAAGTATTCCTCTTTGCTTCTTGAACAAATACTATTTGTTAGACATCTTCTGACATGCAAACTATTCTTATTCATTGTCAGGGAATTTATACTACACTCAGAAGGTAGTCTATATTTTCTTCCTTGAAAAGGGAAGGATATTCATCTGGACCTCATTTCTTTGCATTTGCCATCTTAGCCATCTGTTGGAGAATAACAAATGTGGGGCATTAAAGTATAAATCAAGCTAAATATATATTAAGCAGAGACAAATAAATGCAAGTGGGAAGACATATTAGCACAATCACTAGGCTGTGTTTTCTTGTTGTTAACAGAATATTCATTTTGTTTGCTAGTAACACCCCATACCTTCATTATAAATTTATAGTGTTAAGAGATTGATTAAAAATGGGTCACTGCAATGAAAACTAATGATATATCTGAAATTCACATAAATCACATGCTGTCAGTTACTAAAGATGCTGAAGATACTAGAAGAGATTAGTTTTAAGTAAGTGCAGGGTTCACAGAGAAAGTGTCAGTAGAAATGAAAATAAAATGCTTATTATGTAAAGTAGAAAGATCTCAGGAGTTAGAGTTTGAAGTCCTGGATGGGTTGCTTTATGGCCTCGGTTTCCTCAACTCTGAATTGTTGATTACAGCAGCAACTGTTCTAACCTGGGTCTCCTTTTAATTCAGTTCAGCTCAACTCATCAAACACATACTATGCAGTTAATCATAAGCTCTCATAGTCTAGGAACCCTGACTGACTTGTTCAACATCATGTGGGGGGCTCCATAGACGTCTGCTGTTGTTGCCTGTAATGTGCTGCAGAAATAGAGATGTGGAAAAACACAGTCCCTGCACTGATGGAGTGAACTGTCTGAGGAGACAGTGGGCAACAAATCCTATAACCAGAATAAGCAAGGGTTAAATTAGAATGTCAGTAGAAGTTCTGCATACGTTCTTGGTTTTTATTGATATGAATGATACCATTTTTTGATATCATGTTTTTTGTTTTTATCCCACTAAACTGATTTATCTGCTCTCCTTGTAAAGATATATGTCAGTCCTTTTAATAGCTCTTAATGTCTGTGTAATTTTCAATTTTATGGATCATCTACAGTAAACTTTAAAATATGAACTGGTTTTTCTACTATCCTGGAAGTGATGGGGGGGCATCTTTTTGCTGGTTTATGTATTCTAGAAATAAACATTCATGTAGATGTTAGTTTCAGTCAAAAGGGGAGATAATTAATACATTGGCAAAATAAAAAAGGCTGATTTAGATTTTAAATGACTTTTGTATTACTGAATGCTTTGATTATCCATATCTCTTTTCTTCTCCATCAACAGGGAGAATTGGAAGTTTTGTACAGATGTGCTTACTAACAAAATTGCCAATTATGCATAGGTACATATGCTTCATCCATTATTTCAGGTGACCAGAACAGAAATTTTCTCTTTTTTCCTTCTTTCTTTTTATGGGGCTTTGGAACTTTGCATGCAACTTGATCAACGATTGAAATTGCACTGTTCCACGTGTGATGGTAATACAGAGAAATTATATTAGTTTGTGGTCTGAGTTTTGCCATGGCAGTGGGAAAGGGAGACCTGAAGTAATAGCAAGTAAATATTCTGGTATTAAGAATAGGGAGGTAGGACTTTCCTGGTGGTCTAGTGGTTAAAACTGTGCTCCCAATGCAGGGGGCATGGGTTCAATCCCTAGTTGGGGAACTAAGACCCTGCATGCCTCCCAGCGCTGCCAGAAAAAGAAAACCAGTAAATGTCTTTAAAAAAAGAAGAAGAAAAAAGGAATAGGGAGGTTGTGAGACTGATATGGTTTTTAGTCTTTTAAATTTTATTTATAAATCAGAGATATGGTCAAATAAATGTGACTCCTCTCCCACTTAGTAGTGTAGTCACTAAGTCATATCTGACTCTTTGCACCTCTATGGACTGCAGCCCGCCTGGCTCCTCTGTCCATGGGATTCTCCAGGCAAGAATACTGGAATGGGTTGCCATTCCCTTCTCCAGAGGATCTTCCTGACCCAGGAATTGAACCCAGGTCTCCTGCATTGCAGGCAGATTCTTTACCATCTGAGCTATCAGGGAAGCTCCCATCTCCCACTTACATGTATAGTATTCATTTTTTTTTTTAAATAAACAGGGCCTTGATATAATGCTAATATAAACCCTATTGCAAGCTGAGATCTGAGTGTGGTAACAAAGAAGAGAGAGAGACGTCATGAGAAAAATGTGCTGGATTTTCTCTTGTAATTTATTTTGAAAGATAATAACAATCCACTCCACCTGCTAAATGTACCTTGGAGTAACAAAATTTTGTGGAACATATTTGTTTAAAACTTTTGGACTAGAGTTGGTTCTTGTTATTTGCAGTGGCTCAGACGGTAAAGCATCTGTCTACAATGTGGGAGACCCGGGTTTGATCTCTGGGTTGGGAAAATCCCCTGGAGAAGGAAATGGCAATCCACTCCAGGACCATTGCCTGGAAAATCCCATGGACAGAGGAGCCTGGTAGGCTACAGTCCATGGGGTCGCAAAGAGTCGGACGCGACTGAGTGACTTCACTTTCACTTTTACTTTGGACTAGAAGTGCTAATGTAACTGAAATCTTTGATTCATTTTTTGCATAACTGCCTTGTAGAGATGGGGACAACAGGACTCCCCTGTGATGTCTTCAGGATGTGAGGGATATCTTGTCTTTCAGGGTAGAGGACAAAGCTGCCTCTGTCTTTTCAGGTGGGTCAAAGCCAAAGTTATCCTCCCAAGGTGGATGGTTTGAGGTTTCAAGACTTTCAGAATTTCTCCAGAGGGCATCAGGACCTACATTCCATGCTGCTTTTCCAATCAGAAGGACTTTATAATTTATTATTTATTGTAATGCTCAAACTATTCTTGGAGAGAACAGAATAGGAGACAATATTTGCAAGCAATGTTACTGACAAGGGATTAGTCTGCAAGAGTTATAAACAGGTCATGCAGCTCAATATCAATAAAACCACAAATGACCCCATCAAAAAATGGGCAGAAGACCTAAAGAGACATTTCTTTGAAGAAGACATACAGGTGGCCAGGAGGCACTTGAAAAGATGCTCAATATTGCTAATTATTAGAGAAATGCAAATCAAAATTACAATGAGTTATCACCTCACACCGGTTAGAGTGGCCATCATCAAAAAATCTACAAACTGTAAGTGCTGGAGAGGGTGTGGAGAAAAGGGAACCCTCTTACTCTGTTGGTGGGAATGCACATTGGTATAGCCACTATGGAGAGAAGTATGGAGGTTCCTTAAGGAACTAAAATAGAGCTACCATTTGATCCAGCAATCCCACTCTTGGGGGTATATCTGGAGAAAAACATGGTTCAAAACGATGCATGCATCCCAATATTCCTGGCACCACCAGGTTTACAATAGCTGAGACATGGAAGCAACCTAAACGTCCATTGACAGATGAATGGATAAAGAAGATGTGGTGCACAGATACTGGGCTGGCCAAAAAGCTCATTCGGATTTTTCCACAAGATCTTACAGAAAAACCCAAACTTTTTGACCCAGGACAGTAGAATAGACTATTACTCAACCATAAAAAGAATGAAATAATATTATTTGCAGCATCATGGATGAACATAGGGATTATCATACTAAGTGAAATAAGTCAATTCAGTTCAGTTCAGTCACTCAGTTGTGTCCAACTCTTTGCGACCCCATGGACTGCTCCACGCCAGGCCTCCCTGTCCATCACCAACTCCTGGAGTTTACTCAGACTCATGTCTATTGAGTCGGTGATGCCATCCAACCATCTCATCCTCTGCCATCCCCTTCTCCTCCTGCCTTCAATCTTTCCCAGCTTCAGGGTCTTTTCAAATGAGTCAGCTCTTTGCATCAAGTGGCCAAAGTATTGGAATTTCAGCTTCAACATCAGTCCTTCCAATGAATATTCAGGACTGATCTCCTTTAGGATGGACTGGTTTGATCTCCTGCAGTCCAAGGGACTCTCAAGAGTCTTCTCCAACACCACAGTTCAAAAGCATCAAGTCCGACAAAGACAAATATCATATAATAGCTTATATGCAGAATCTTAAAAAATGGTGCAAATGAACATATTTACAAAACAGAGAAAGACTCACAGATTTAGAGACCAAACTTATGGTTACTAGGATGGGAGGGGGATGGGGGAGGGATAGATCAGGAGTTTGGGCTTGACACGTACACACTGCTATATTTAAAATGCATTTTCATTATTATTAAAAATTTTTTTAAAAAACCTAAACTGCTCATGGAGTAATTAAAGATGGTGGCCTGTGAATGAGTCCCTTTACTTGAGAGGAAAGGGGCAGTATATGAGGAAGTGAATGTCTTGTTCCCTCACTAGGTGGAGTGTTTGAGTTTGAACCACATGGGTTCTCTGAAGATTTTGGTTTTGGATTAATTCAATTCACTTCTGGGACCTCCTGATTGCAAAGCTTTCCCTGCAGCAGTCAGATTGGAAGTAGAATGAACTTGGCCTTATTTAATTGCCTTTGATATGAAGCGCTTTCTTCTGTCCCTTGTGTTGCAGCCCAGTTTAGATACCACGCTAAGTGTGTGCTAAGTTGCTTTAGTCGTGTCCGACTCTTTGTGACTCCTCTGTGACTCCACGCTCCTCTGTCCATGGGATTCTCCAGGCAAGAATACTGGGGTGGGTTGCCATGCCCTCCTCCAGGCAGTCTTCCCTACCCAGGGATTGAACCCATGTCTCTTATGTCTTCTGCATTGGCAGGCGGGTTCTTTACCACTAGCACCACCTGGGAAGCCCAGTTTAGATACCAGAATGACCCAAATGCCATTGTTCTTGAAAGGGTTGCCGTCATCCAAGCAGTCCAGATAGAGAAGGAAATGAAGTGTGAAAAAGATGGGACAAAGAGGGGACAGACTTTGATTTTCTTACTAACAGTGATTTACAAGCAAGACACAAAGGAATCATAAACTATTGGGGTTTTTTTTTTGAAGATCTTAGGCCTTAATACAAGGTCTAGGTCAAATATAGATTTTACTTCTTTGTGTGTTTTACTTAAAAGAATTACACCGTCATTTGTCTTGATTCTCCAGTGAAGGTATTCGGTTCTCCGGTGAAGATATTTTTTGCTTGCGGAGGTGGGAGGGTCGGTGGCAGGGGGTGGGAGGGGTGGAGGGTAGGGGTCTGGGTTTGGGGGGCCTGGAGATAAGCCCACAGAAGGGAGGGTTCCTTACAGAGGGGAGGATCATTGTACCATCGATAGTCTTGAACTGCTGCTTTTTGAGAAATAAAACCTCACTGAACCTTGAACATTCTTCTTTATCTACATCATGTGCTTTGACCTCCTGCATGGTGCAATTTTGATGTGGAGGTGAGTTTCTTTTGACCTAGTTCTACCGTAAGGGATTGCAAATATTTTCCCAATTAAGTGAGGTTCACTGGTTAACAACAAACCATTGTTTCTTATTGTTCTGAGCTAGTAGGCCTGGTATGTGAAACAAGATCCTCCCTCCACCACTTTTTGCCAACAAGGGACAAAACTCAAGACTGATCTCAGAGATAACTGTGCTTGCTTCTCTGTTTTAGTGGTGCTAGCAATTATTTAGTGTCAAATTTAGGATGACTTTTTTTTGTTGTTCTTTCCAAATTGTGTCTCTTGGTTTAACAAAGTAATAGAGGGTCAAGTTTCTTTGAAACTAAACCAAAAACCAGATGTAAGCACATGACGTAGGTGCTTAAGTTTACTCTAGTTACAAGTGACAACTGTTGTTGGTTATCTCAGGAAGTATATTTTTACGTTACAGTTTAAGTGCAGAGTTGTGCACAGTTATTGAGAGAAAACAGGGTGAAGGAGGGGAAGACTGGGCAAGGGAGGACTCCTGTGTATCAGATCTTTAGTTGTTGTTCAGTCACTGAGGCGTGTCCGCCTCTTTTGCAACCCCACGGACTGTAGCCCGCCAGGCTCCTCTGTCCATGGGATTTCCCAGGCAAGAATACTGGAGTGGGTAGTTATGGTAAGGGATATTTAAGATTATTACTTGCTTAGCTTTTTATTTTGAAATCATTTCAGATAAATTTTGCCAAAGAGTACAGAGAATTTCTTGTATGCTTTACTTCGCCCAGCTTCCTCAGTGAACGTCATCCATAACCATAGAATCATTACTGAAAGCAGGAAATTAAAATTGATACAATGACCTAATTTACAAATCTTATTCAAATTTAGGCGGGTTTTGCGCCAAAGTCTTTTTTTCAGGGCCAGGATCCCATCCAGTGTTCCTCACTGCTTTTAATTTATCATGTTGCCTATGTTTTTACTAACAGGTTACTGCTCCTCAGTTTTTCATGACTTTCACAACTAAGGAAATGGCAACCCACTCCAGTATTCTCCCTGGAGAATCCCATGGACAGAGGAGCCTGGTGGGCTACAGTTCACAGGGTCGCAAAGAATCAGACATGAAAATGACTAACCCTTTCACAACTGTGAAATGACAGCTCTTTTGTAGGCTGTCCCTTTAGTTTGGGTTTGCCTGATGTTTTCTTGTGACTGGGTGGAGGTTATTTATTTTTTGACAAGAATTTCAAGAAATGATCTTGTGTCCTGCTCAGTGCATCCCATCAGAAGGTACTGTTGGAGAAATGTAACTGAAAACAAAAATCTCTCAATCCTTAAATCCTCTCCACAAAGGTGGCAGAGAAAGAAAGCACTTCTGTTACTGCATATGCATTAAATCAGAGTCTGAGTATGTGATCAGTGAATCACAGGCAATCTACTAAGAGATTTCAATGACAGAGAGAAATTTTACTCTTTTATATAGTCAGGAAGGTGCCACCCACAGCATACATACATGTTTTCAAGATAATAACTGGTCCAAAGTGTGAAGACTTGGAAGCACCATTTGTCACACACCGTTCATTGTCAGTTCACCTGGGATTTGGGGTGACTATCTGTGTTAGTTGGCTTTATCCAGGAGAAAAACTATATATCTTTATGAAAGAATATAATTTCATATAAACTGATATATAAGTTTATATATTTTATAAACTGATATATATATCAGTTTATATAAACTGATATACTCATATCTTTATGAAAGGAAGTAGCTTGCAGCTTGGAGTAAGATATCCACCAAAATTAGGCTTCTGTCCCCCAACAGAAAGTGAAAAATAAGGGTGTTATCTCCCTTGATGTTTATATCCTAGGTCTTTGAGAGATATTAGCAAGTCATAAAGTTGACAAAGGCCTATCTAAATCTTTAGAAAGATTGTACATACCTTTCAAAGAGAGGAGAAAATGCTTATAATTGCAAGTTTTCTAAAGTACATGCTCTAGGACGAAGTTGGGAAGGAAAATCTCTTGATTGCATCATGGAGAATTAATCCTTTTTAATTTATATTTTTTTCTTAGAGTACATAATGCTGATATGTCTTCTTATTAATTATATCAGTTTTGATCTCTTGGTTAAGGTGTAATTTAAAGCTTTCCCTACTGTAGAGTTAGTGTTTTCCTTTGTGATTATCAAATATTTTGAGGGGAGATACTTTGGAACTATGCAAATATATTTTTTGTTATCATTCAGGATTTTACGGACAAGTTTTATCATCCACGGACGGTTCCTGCCTGCAACAATGATTACAGTGCTGTTTACCTAATGGTAATTTCCTATGTCCGTTGTGCCTTCTGCATGTATTTGTTGGAATTCTAGCATATGGGAGAGCTGTCCTTTTTGTCACATTTATTTGTTCATTCATTCATTCAATTATTTCTTTATACCAGTATGGACTTGTGGATATTTATTTTATTTTCTGGGATAAAATCCAGCACCAACATGTTTCATTTTGTTACTTAAATTATTCCTGCTTTGCCCATGGGGACTCTTTCAAGATGGCTTCTCTGTCGCATGGTTCAGACAATAAAGAATCTGCCTGTAGTGAGGGGACCTGGGTTCATCCCTGGATCAGGAAGATCCCCTGGAGAAGGGAATGGCTACCCACTGCATGTACAGAGAGAATCCCATATACAGAGGAGCCTGGTGGGTTACAGTTCACAGGGTGGCAAAGAGTTGGACACGACTGAGCAACTAACACTAGATTAACTTTTTTTGAGCACGTCATTACTTTCTTGGCTTCCCTGGTGGCTCAGATGGTAAAGAATCCACCTACAATGCAGGAGACCTGGGTTCGATCCCCAGGTTGAGAAGATCCCCTAGAGAAGGGCATGGCAACCACTCCAGTATTCTTGCCTGGAGAATCCCCATGGACAGAGGAGCCTGGCAGTCTACAGTCCATGGGGTCGCAAAGAGTTGGACACGACTGAGCGACTGAGCACAACACAATTACTTTCTAGCATCATAAGATGTAGTAGGTTAATAGCTCTCTTAGTATTTATGAAGGACTGCAGGTAGATCCTGTACAGTTGGCACATTCTTCAGTGGGAATCCTGGGGCCTAAATGACTTATTTAAATGCAGGTGGAGGTTGTACTCTGCCCACCTGGACTGCTCCTGCATGCTCCACATTGCTGACTTTCATCTTGCGTTGTCATGTATACACTTCCAGCTGCTCTGCATTCCTAGTGGAAATTTTACAGTCCACTGCCTCGATTGGTTTGGTAACCAGAATCCCATTTGGGAAAACAAACCAAACAAAAATGACAATGGGGAAATAGTAAGCAAGGGATAGTAATTTAAGAAGAAATATTAAAGAAAAGTCTGATGATAAAAACATTTTTTTTTCAATGTTTTATTAGTGGTGGTTCCCGTAATTTCTCCTAAGGGTGCTCTTGAGTTAATTGGTTATTTTTTAACTTTATGAGGGTCATATTATTCTCTCCAGCATAGCATTAGGGAAACCCATGCTGACTTACTTATGAATGCCTTAAAAATGACTCAAGTCCTGTTTGGTTTTGCTATAAGACAGAGTTCCCATTGCCAATAATTATTGTAGAATAAAGTTAGTAAATGAGAGGTTTAACATTATATATTCAGAATGCTCAGGATTATCTGGTCTTTTAAAATATTCCACAAAGCACAGAAGAGAGAAAATTAAACCAGAATGCCAATAGTTTAAAAATTTGTGATATGCTGGGAAGTTAATTTGATGGTTCAAAATTTGATGAAATTGGTGGTCATTTGTTTTGGCAGACAAAAAGATTTAGCAGTATATACACATTTAAATATATGGCTACACTTGTGTTTTTCAAGAAAGGTATTACTAATGATGGATATATTATCTTTTGGGTCACTTTTTTAAAAGTTTAAAAAATTCTTTTTTTTTTTTAAATTTTATTTTATTTTTAAACTTTACATAATTGTATTAGTTTTGCCAAATATCAAAATGAATCCGCCACAGGTATACACGTGTTCCCCATCCTGAACCCTCCTCCCTCCCCATACCATCCCTCTGGGTCGTCCCAGTGCACTAGCCACAAGCATCCAGTATCGTGCATCGAACCTGGACTGGCAGCTCGTTTCTTACATGATATTTTACATGTTTCAATGTCATTCTCCCAAATCTTCCCACCCTCTCCCTAAAAAGTTCTTTAGACATTATGTTTTAAGGAAACTTTAGGTTCACAGCAAAACTGGGGAGACAGTACAGGCATCTCCCATTTACCTTTTGTCTACTGGTGCATAGCCTCCCTCTTATCAATGTCATCCACGAGAGTGGTAAATTTGTTACCACTGATGAACCTACACTGACGCGTCATAATTACCCACGGTTCATAGTTTACATTAGGGGTCACTCTTTGTGTTACATATTCTCTAGATTTAGACAAATGTATAATGACGTGTAACTTTGGGGTCACTTTTATGCCAAAGAGAAATCTTTTACCTTGCTGTTTTGAATAGTCATATTCTTTGTGAATTTGAGTTGTTTTCCTGCTTCAGCAAAGAGACACATTCATTTAGAGAACAGTTCAAAAGACAAATATGCAAACTGATGCTAAGATCTCTGTTATTGGCAGAAAAATGACCCTCTGAATAAGATGATAATTCACACCCGACAGATGAATCCTAACCTTTCTTCTGGGAATCAGCCCCTGGACTGGGTACAACAACATGGGGACCTGTAGAGGACCGAGGCAGAGATGAGTGGTTTCATCAGCTCAGAGAAACTAATTGGACCCTTCTGGGAATGTTCTAAACAGCTGGTTCATTATAATTAGAGACATCTCCTATAACTAGATTGTCGCTGAAGTTAGAGTGGTTGGAATTTTTCATCATTATACAACAGTGCTGATGAAAATATTTCATTGGCTGTGATGATTTTGTCACTGCCTTGCCTTTCTGGAATTTCTAAAATTTCAGGGGGTTAACAGATTTCAGTTTTTATTCTATTGAAGTCCCATAAATTATACTGATATAATCATGTAAGGAATATTTTACAGGTAGCAGCAAAGGGGAGAGAAACTTGAGTGATCTTGAGAAGATGCTGGAACCACTGAATAAGGGTGGTTTAGATATGCCAATATATAAAAATGTTTATGGATATTTAGTTGTATATAATTCAAGAAAGATCTTATTTAAATGGGTGCAAATATGTGTCTACTGTTTCTGCTAGTGGCCCATTTCTGCCTTGAGCAACATTAGTAGGAATGAACTCTAGGCTGGAAATCAGAAGTGGACCCGTGAGACTGTTGCTTTGCTTTCTGTGTGACCTTGAGGGGTGGATAGGGTCATCTTTTCCTTTCTATATAATTGGGATAATACTAACCTCATCATATTATTTTGAGGAACAAACATCACTATAAATGAAAGCACTTAATACATTCTGATGTATTTTACAATTATAAATTTATCTGAAAATAACTAACAAAGATATTGTGAAAAATCAAGGTAAATATGGACAGTGTTTGATGCAGCTCTGGGGATGGTATGTGCTCAAAATAATTGGTCCTAATTTTGTTTAATTTTTTACTGAAGACATCCCCCTCCCACACCCACACATACACACACACGTGCATGCACATACACAGTGGACTATTACTGAGCCACAAAAATGAATGAAATAATGCCATTTGCCACAATATGGATGGACCTGGAGATTATCATTATAAGTGATTATCATGAAGTCTGACAGAGAAAGACAGATATCATATGATATCACTTAAATGTGATATCTAAAACAATTGCACAAATGAATATATTCACAAAACAAAAGTAGACTCACATCCATAGAAAATAAACTTATGGTTAGCAAAGTGGAAAGGAGGGTAAACAAATTACGAATTTGAGATTAACATACAAGCACTACTATATATACAATAGATAAACAGCAAGGACCTACCGTATAGCGTAAGAAACTATACTCAGTATCTTATGATAATCTATCAAGGAAAGGAATGTGAAAAAGAATATATGCATGTGTGTGAATCACCTTGCTGTACACTTGAAACTAATACAACACTGTAAATTAATTATACTTCAATTTAAAAAAGTATTTACTGAGTGAATTCTATGTCCACAGCACCATGAATGGATCTTTGAGTTACAGTTGAAATTCTTTACTAAAAATAAATAAATAAAAGAGAGATGCAGTACATGAAAATATTGATAATATAAGGGAAATATGTTATACCTGTGGACGATGTTGTCTGAGAGATTCAGACAAGATGATATGGAATTTCTGAGGAGAGAATTATATCCAGATGAGTGAAGGGTAGGTGGTGGAATAGTGAGAAATGAGGTTAGATTATGAAGGAATGGGGCCAGAGTATGAAGTGTGTGAAGAAATGAGGTTAAGAGTATGAAGAAATACTCATATACGATCTCAAATACCCAAGTCCAGGACACACGGACTTGCTCTAAAGGCAGTGGCGGCCTCTGGAGGAAGATAGAGTTGAAGGCTTTTTGTGTGGGTTGAGCTGTGTGTTGCCAATGAGTAACTTCAGTATGTTTTTGTCCCTAAAAGCTTAAGTCTTCAGGATTTAGTTATAAAAGGACCATTTTTATATGGACGGTTATAAAAACATGATATATTTTTAAAAAGCAGTTTAAAATTGAATCTTTTAATTGTATCAGGAGTTTTTTTTTTTTTTTTTAAACCAGGGATCAGTGATCTTTAGATTTTCATGAGGGTGTCCTTTAACAGCATCATTTCCTCAGGTCCTTAGCCTCACATTGGTTTACTTGGCCTGGGGTTTCAAGAGGTGGCGAGTGCTGAGTTTTGAGGCTGGTGGAGTCTCTGAAGCATTCAGCCTAACAGCCCCAGGGAGTGGTATTGCCGCTTCATTAATTAGCTCATGGAGCATCCCTTTGGGCAAGTTTAGCAGGATTATCCTTATTTTTACAGAGTAAGAAAATGAGATGTGAGGCATTGAACTGGCAATCAGTCCTGGAGTTCAGAATTTCAGACCTTTAGTCAGTTCCTCAGTTTGTAGATCTTGATTTTATCAATCCAGGTATGTATTTGCACAACCATAATTTTAGTTTCATTGAGTTTATTTTTAATAGAAATTAATATTTTTAAGGTCATGCAGGTTTTAACTTGAATTTGACCCAGCTGCAGTATTGTCCAAGTGTCACATGGAATTTGACTAAATTAAATGATAGACATCAAATTCACATAACTCTTTTTTCCTGCTTATTATTATTATTATTTTGGCTTTGGTATGCTGCTGCTGCTGCTGCTAAGTCGCTTCAGTCGTGTCCGACTCTGTGCGACCCCAAAGACGTCTGGCAGCCCACCAGGCTCCCCCGTCCCTGGGATTCTCCAGGCAAGAACACTGGAGTGGGTTGTCATTTCCTTCTCCAGTGCATGAAAGTGAAAAGTGAAAGTGAAGTCACTCAGTCGTGTCCGACTCTCAGCAACCCCATGGACTGCAGCCTACCAGGCTCCTCCATCCATGGGATTTTCTAGGCAAGAATACTGGAGTGGGGTGCCATTGCCTTCTCCTGGCTTTGGTATGGCCACTTATGATATAAACACAATCTAAATAAGATGCCAGAGGCAGAGTGATATATTGGAAGGTACATGTGCTTTATATCCAAAGAGCTGGCTTGTTCCATTGTAACAGAGTGAACACAACTTAAGTCGCTTTGCCACTTTGGACTCTGAAATATTTCCAAATTTATGTTTGGACTATTTCCAAAAAACTGTTAGCCAAGTATTTAGTCTGTCTGTCTATCTATTTCTTTATCTGTCTACCTACCTAGTTTCCACTCAGGGAATGCCTCTTCTCTCTGATTCACCACGCTAAGCTCCTTCTCAAACTGGGTTTTTCTAAGACAGTGTTGAACCCTGTGCAGAATCAAGATGAGAGGAGCGCTGTAAGCATGTCCTTCGTTTGCTTGGTAGCGGTTCCCTCACTCACTGATAAAGCCCACCAGGACTATGCATTCTGCTGGGTCCAAAATGAAAGTCTGGGTTTTGCATGGATACTGTTTCATTTGACTTGCTTCCATAGTCACAGACCACATACTTAACACTGGCCAGGATGCTCATTAACAAGACATTCCTGGTCCATGGGGGTCCGTGTGGGAGTACCGCTACTTTGTCTTTTGGGGCCCATCCCTCCGTCACCAGGTGTATTGATACTTAACGTTATTTTCATCTTTCAAACATTATTTTCAAAGGGCATGGGAAAGTGTACAGGCTAATAAGAAAATATACATATTTTAAAAATATATTCTATTTCATTATTATGCTTCTTATATCTAAGTTACAGTATTTCTAGATTAGCACCAAGTGACCAACACTTGACTCCTGATATGAGCTCTGGGAAAGTTCCTTTTATGTGTAGTTGATTTGCTTAATTTGTTTGTGATTTAAGTTATTATTTAAAATGACAATTAGAAAAATTGCATTTTTAGTGAAAAATGGTACTTTTTTCCCCTCAAAAATCCTAATTGTTTTATACAATGGTCTTACATATGTTTTTTCAATTCAAATATATTACTTGAATTGTGTTTCCAAATTCTTTTATTACCATATCTGGAAACAGACATATAATGATTCAAAAAAATGTATATTTAAGGTTAGTTTTCAATTTGCAGTGGTTAATCATGAACATTTGGGGAATATTTTTGTCATACTGAATGAGGAAAGCAGCTTATTCAAGACAGATGGTTTGATTTAATTCAAGCAACAATATATACACTTAGAATAAAGTTATATAATTATTCAAAAAATCATCTATTTATGAATTTCTGTGTATAGTAACTATAGACAAGTATGCAGTCAAGAAGAATAGCATGTATCAAACAACTCACCAGGCATTTTCAAAGTTACTTGTTTTTATAATGTATTCACCTTCATCTTTAATTCAACAATCCAACAGGTGTTAAGCAATCAAGGTCAACCAACCATTTGAAAAAATAACAATTGGTATGAAGTATGTGCTTAGTACATTACTAGTTAATATTGAGAGTTACTGTGAAGTAACAGTAGGGACAATAAATTGAAAACTAGATTAAGTAAAATGTATGATATGTTAGACGATGGTAAATGCTATTTAAAAAACAAAAAAGGCAGGGAAGGGCAATAGAGAACTAGGGATGTGGCAGAAGTTTTAAGCCCAGTGTCCAGGGTGGCAGTATTCAGAAATGGGGAAGGTTTCATGAGGAAGATACTGCGTAGATGTGGAATCAGAAAGGCCTGTCCTTCACACATGCAAAGATTCATTTGCAGTTAAATAATTCTGGAATATTTTCTGGAAAATAGCATATTTTCTTATGCTATCAGTTCAGCTAAGTTGCTCAGTATGTTCGACTCTTTGCCTCCCCATGGACTGAAGCATGCCAGGCTTCCCTGTCCATCACCAACTCCTGGAGCTTTCTCCAATTCATGTCCATTGAGTCTGTGATGCCATCCAACCATCTAATCCTCTGTCATCTGCTTCCCCTCCTGCCTTCAATCTTTCCCAGCATCAGGGTCTTTTCCAATGAGTCAGTTCTATGCATCAGGTGGCCAAAGTATTGGAGTTTCAGCTTCAGCATCAGTCCTTCCAATGTCAGGATTGACTTCCTTTAGGATGGACCAATTTGATCTCCTTGCAGTCCGAGGGACTCTCAAGAGTCTTCTCCAGCACCACAGTTTAAAAGCATCAATTGTTCATCTTTCTTTATGGTCCAACTCTCACATCCATACATGACTACTAGAAAAACCATAGCTTTGACTATGGTTTTGACTAGACGGGCCTTTGCTGGCAAAGTAATGTCTCTGCTTTTTAATACACTGTTTAGGTTGGTCATAGCTTTTCTTCCAAGGCTATACTATAGTATGAGCTAAATAAATCAAGTGACTTGGGATCAATCAAGAATAAAGCTTGCAGTACATTCCATTAAACTGAAAAAAATTGCCTTTCTTTATTTCAGCAGTTTCTCAATTCTAATAACGTATTCAACAGATACACTGTAGAATAATGTATTCTATAGATAAAGGAGTATATTCTACAGATAAACTCATTGCAAGATTCAGGCTTAAGTTGAAGAAAGTAAGGAAAACCACTAGACCATTCGGGTATGACCTAAATCAAATTCCTTGTGATTATACAGTGGAAGTGACAAATAGATTCAAGGGATTAGATCTGATAGACAGAGTGCCTGAAGAACTATGGATGGAAATTTGTAACATTGTACAGGAGGCAGTGATCAAAACCATCCACAAGAAAAAGAAATGCAAAAAGACAAAACAGTTGTCTGAGGAGGCCTTACAAATAACTGAGAAAAGAAGAGAAGCAAAAGACAAAGGAGAAAAGGAAAGCTATGTCCATCTGAATGCAGAGTTCCAAAGAATAGCAAGGCGAGATAAGAAAGTCTTCTTCAGTGATCAATGCAAAGAAATAGAGGCAAACAATAGGAAGGGCAAGACTAGAGATCTCTTCAAGAAAATTAGAGATACCAAGGGAACATTTCGTGCAACGATAGGCACAATAAAGGACAGAAATGGTATGCACCTAACAGAAGCAGAAGATATCAAGAAGAGGTGGGAAGAATACACAGAAGAACTATACAAAAAGATTTTAATGACCCAGATAACCACGATGGTGTGCTCACTCACCTAGAGCCAGACATCCTGGAGTGTGAAGTCAAGTGGGCCTTAGGAAGCTAGTGGAGGTGATGGAATTCCAGTTGAGCTATTTCAAATCCTTAAAGATAATGCTGTGAAAGTATTGCACTCAATATGCCAGCAAATTTGGAAAACTCAGCAGTGGCCACAGGACTGGAAAAGGTCTTTTTTCATTCCTATCCCAAAGAAAGGCAATGCCAAAGAATGCTCAAACTTCTGCACAGTTGCACTCATCTCACACATGAGGAAAATAATGCTCAAAATTCTCCAATCCAATCTTCAACAGTACATGAACCGAAAACTTACAGTTGTTCAAGCTGGATTTAGAAAAGGCAGAGGAACTGGAGATCAAATTGTCAATATCCATTGGATCATCGAAAAAGCACAAGAATTCCAGAAAAACATCTGCTTCATTGACTACACCAAAGCCTCTGACTGTGTGGATCACAACAAACTGTGGAAAATTCTTCAAGAGATGGGAATACCAGACCACCTGACCTGCCTCCTGAGAAATCTGTATGTATTCAAGAAGCAACAGTTAGAACCGGGCATGGAGCAACAGACTGCTTCCAAATAGGAAAAGGAGTACGTCAAGGCTGTATATTGTCACCCTGCTTATTTAACTTATATGCAGAGTACATCATGTGAAATGCCAGGCTGGATGAAGCACAAGCTGGAATCAAGATTGCTTGGAGAAATATCAATAACCTCAGATACGCAGATGACACCACCCTTATGGCAGAAAGCAAAGAGGAACTAACCAGCCTCTTGATGAAAGTGAAAGAGGAGAGTGAAAAAGCTGACTTAAAACTCAGCATTCAAAAAATAAAGATCATGGTATCTGGTCCCATCTGCTGCTAAGTCGCTTCAGTCGCGTCTGACTCTGTGCGACCCCAAAGACGGCAGCCCACCAGGCTCCCCCGTCCCTGGGATTCTCCAGGCAAGAACACTGGAGTGGGGTGCCATTGCCTTCTCCGATCACTTTATGGCAAATAGATAGGGAAACAATGGAAACAGTAACAGACTTAATTTTCTTGGGTTCCAAAATCACTGCGGATGGTGACTGCAGCCATGAAATTAAAAGACGCTTGCTCCTTGGAAAAAGAGCTATGACCAAACCTAGACAGCATATTAAAAAGCAGAGATGTTACTTTGCCGACAAATGTCCATCTAGTCAAAGATATGGTTTTTCCAGTGGTCATGTATGGATGTGAGAGTTGGACCTAAAGAAAGCCGAATAGT
Source organism: Bos grunniens (assembly GCF_055505025.1). Lineage (NCBI taxonomy): Eukaryota > Metazoa > Chordata > Mammalia > Artiodactyla > Bovidae > Bos > Bos grunniens. Next base: position 34,954,948 of record NC_141187.1, read on the forward strand.
GAACAATGGATGCTTTTGAACTGTGGTGTTGGAGAAGACTCTTGAGAGTCCCTTGGACTGCAAGGAGATCCAACCAGTCCATCTTAAGGGAAATCAGTCCTGAGTATTCATTGGAAGGTCTGATGCTGAAGCTGAAACTCCAATACTTTGGCCACCTGATGCAAAGAACTGACTTATTGGAAAAGACCTTGATGCTGGGAAGAATTGAAGGCAGGAGGAGAAGGGGACGACAGAGGATGAGATGGTTGGATGGCATCACTAACGAATGGACATGTATTTGAGCAGGCTCCGGGAGTTGTTGATGGACAGGGAGGCCTGCTATGCTGCAGTCCATGGGGTCACAAAGAGTCAGACACGACTGAGTGACTGAACTGACTGACAGATACACTTACATATTCGTGCAAATAAATATTGTGAGGAAATCTAGCATGACATTATTTGCAACAGCAAAAGTTTATTACTTATTTTGGCCATACCATGTGGCATTCAGGATCCCTGCCAGGGGTCTAATCTGTGCTCCCTGCAGTGGAAGCATGGAGACTTAACCATTGGACCACCAGGGAATTCCCTGCAAGAGCAAAAGTTTAGAAGCAACTGGAAGGATTGTCATTGAGGGACAGATTAAATAAACTATGGTACATTCACAGTGTGGATATACATAGCTTTTATAAAGAATGAAGCAACCTTTACCAATGTGGAACAGTGTCCCTGGTGAATTGTTAAATGAAAAAAAGCAAGGTGCAGAAGAATAGGCATAGCAAGTGATCCCTGTGCTTGAAAATTACATGTATACAATGTCTACGTAAAACAATATGCATATGTAGATGTAGGCTGTCTTTGAATGAACATCGTTAAGTTAGTTGCAGCTTTGTGGTTGGGGGACCAGAGGGGGGGATATTGCTCCTTTTGACTGTATCCTCCATTTTACCACTTGAATTTTGGTCAGGTGCATACATTATCTGTTAAACTTTTTAAAAAAGTCAACATCACTGTAAATGTTAGCTTAGGGCCAAGAATCTCTGGGTTTAAAATGAAAGAAAATTATTATGATTGATTAAAAAATGTTTACTCTAAATTCATTTTTTTAAATTAAATTTCAATAAACATTTATATGCAACTAACAGGCATTGCCAAGCACTGTTTTAGGCACTGGCAAATCAAGGATTTTACACCTTGTTCATCTCGAAATGGCATAATTTGGCAGAAGAGAGTTGCATAAATTATTTAGGGTTAATTTATCTCTAAAATAACTACCGAAGTGCAAAGCAAGTAGAGGTTCATAGGTATGGACAGCCCTCCCCCTTAGTATGTGTGACTTTAGGCAAAGTAAATGATTAACTTCTAGTTTCTTTGTTGGTAAAATGGGGTTAAATAATAAGTACTTAGTTCAGGGCATGGTTTTGATGTTTTAATGATATAGAATGCATTTACTTAGTACAGGGCTTGACATTAAATATAGTGCAGTAAATGTTGGCTATTTTCATTTATCAGTTCCCTTTCAAATCAGGAGGAAAAAAAAAAACCCTCTAAGCAGGTGTGATCATCAATCCTGTAGTAGCTGTAGCAGTTTGAGACAGGAAGGTAAAGAAAGATGAAGATGGAAGGACTGGTGATAACCAAGCTAGGTATTGACTAGTGAGTGCAATTTCAGAAGCTGGAAGAAAGGAGAGGGCATTTTAGGCAGGGGCAAGATGAGCAGAGGTGTGGAAGAGGATTCAGAGTGTGTTTGGACAATGGATTGGGAGTCGGCTGGTTTGACCTAGAGTCACACCTAGGCTAGGGGTTGGGGAGGAAGGAGTATTTGGTGGAAGATGAGGGAAGCAAGTAAGCAGTGTTGGTCATGGGGGTCCTTGTAGGCCGAGCTTAAGAGTTGGCATTTAGGGCTTCCCTGGTGGTCCAGTGGTCAAGGATCTGCCTTTCAAGCAGGAGACACAGGTTCAATCGTGGTCTGGAAAGATCCCACATGCCACAGCACAACTAAGTCCATGTGCCACAACTACTGAGCCCGTGCTCTAGAGCCCGTGAGCTGCAACCGCTGAGCCTGTGTGCTGCAAATGCTGAAGTTCACGCACCTTAAAGCCAGTGCATGAAGCAAGGCAGCCCAAGTGCAGCCAAATATAAATACATTAACTAATTAAAAAAAAAAGAGTTGGGATTTATCTTTCATTGGAATCCAGATTATAGAAGACTGAGGAGAGGATGGGGTGGAAGGAAATAGGAAGAGGAATGATGAAGAGGAGAGAAAGGGCCACAGGGTCAAGGGAGAAATTGAAGACAATGGGGGTGGAGGGCCTTAGATATTTAATGGAACAGGCAGCAGGGGACAAAATCAAGACATGCAGGCTTAGCTTTGTAAAGGGGTCAGGATCCTTCTGAAACAGATAGCAAAGGGAAAAAGGGGTGAAGATGTAGATGAAGTGAGCATAGAGGGAAGTGAGGTTGAGAACTTCATGCCTGTTGAGCTTTATTCTCTTGAAGTTTGGAAGGAAATGATGTGCTGAGAGTAAGTGTGCCTGGAGTGAGATTTTAGGATTTAGGGTGAAAGGTGAGGATTTGGACAATCCACTGTGGGAAATATAAGAAACAGTTGATTCGGGAGGAGGAGAGGCTTGACCAATGCCTAAGCCTTGTCTTAGTCGAAGGTGCCCAAGGGGCCGTGTGGTTCTTAATACAACAGCGTGGACCCTGGAAACAAAAGGGACCAGAAAGATGACCAGACCCACCCAGATGCAAGCGGGTTGGGAAGGGAACGTGCTGTTTAGAGTGTGGCTGGAGAACAGAGGAGAAAGTGAAGGTAAGAAAAGTTGATGGAGTCAGTCTTAGGAGAACAGGAGGCGGTTAAGTGCTTGGCAAGGACCAGTGACTCTAGGGAGTGGGTGGATGGGCAGAGATGACCAAACACTCTGTTGTGCCTGGAGGCGGAGGGCGCTTCATTCAAGATTTTATACATTTATGTACTTTTATTTGACAGAAAGGAACTGTTTTAAAAATGGCGTTGGAATTCTCACAATAGCTCAATAGTTTCAATTTTTGGTACAGATCGTGAGCAGTATGCCCAGGGCTTAAAGGAAATTTTTCTTGAGAGTTCTGTTAAAGCTATATGCCATCAATAGAGGGTAAGCACAGAGGGTTTATATAAGTGGGGGAAAAAAAGCAAGGTTTTAACAAAGGCATCTCAGTTCTCAGCCAGCTCCCTGGAAACCTCTAGTTTTTCCTCATAGGAAAAAAAACACTAACATAAGTACAATGATTTGTATTTCTTTATTTTTAAAGGTGAAACCAGTAACCCACAGCAGGATCAATGTGTCATCTCGCTTTAGAAAGCCACTTCTGGAACCCTGCACTATCTTGTAAGTTGGAATCCTTCACGTTTCGGGTCAAAATTTGTGTGGTGGTTTCCTTTTGGTTTGGGACTTCTTTTGTAGTTTAAAGGCATAACTGTGTCAAATGGTTTGCCTCACTGGCTTTGCCTTTTTTTCAGCTTGATTGCAAATGGAGACCTCATAAACCCGGCTTCTCGACTCCTCATTCCTAGAAAAGCCTTGAATCAGTGGGATCATGTACTGCAGATGATCACAGAAAAGATAACTCTGAGGAGTGGGGCTGTCCACAGGTATGTCAGAGTAATCTTGCAAGTGGATGGGATTCAGAATTGTTGAGGATATTCCCATGAGGCCCTTGAGACACTGGTCCTAGATCTGAATTTCAGGTCACTAGTTTGTCTCTATGTGCCTCAGTTTCTCTATCTGTAAAATGGGCATATAATTGTTCATCCCTTGTAGGGTTGTTTTCCAGTTTATATTTTTGTTACTTTTTATGTTGCTTTTCTCATGCAGTTATGTTAAATTTTGATGCAGTCAAATTTTCAGTCTTTCATTATGATCATTAAGTTCTATGATTAGCTTAGGTTCTCTTCACTCCTAGATTATAAAAAATTATTCCACGTTTTCATCTTTCAACTTTTAACTTTCATTTAAACCTTTGATCCTTTTGGATTTTATCTTGGTATCAGGAGTAAAGGCAGATCGCAATAGTTATATATTGATTTTTTTAAAAAAGATATATCGTTTTGTCTTTTGACACATACACAGATGTAAACCCACTCAATAAATGCTCTGAAGCACACAAATATATATAAACACAATTGCATGCCCAGATACACCTATTCATACATATATTGATGTGAACAAATTGATAAATAGAAATAAAATATAGGCAAGGACAAACACAGAAATGAGAATATAGTTACATGTCCCCTGAATATGTGAATACTTCAGTTCAGTTCAGTCGCTCAGTCGTATCCGACTCTTTGTGACCCCATGAATCGCAGCACGCCAGGCCTCCCTGTCCATCACCAACTCCCGGAGTTCACTCAGACCCACGTCCATCGAGTCAGTGACGCCATCCAGCCATCTCATCCTCTGTGGTCCCCTTCTCCTCCTGCCCCCAATCCCTCCCAGCATCAGGGTCTTTTCCAATGAGTCAACTCTTTGCATGAGGTGGCCAAAGTACTGGAGTTTCAGCTTTAGCATCATTCCTTCCAAAGAAATCCCAGGACTGATCACCTTTAGGATGGACTGGTTGGATCTCCTTGCAGTCCAAGGGACTCTCAAGAGTCTTCTCCAACACCACAGTTCAAAAGCTTGGAGAGGCTTAATTCTTTTTTTTTTTTTAACTTTTAATTTTGTATTGGGGTATAGCCAACCAGCAGTGTTGTGATAGTTTCAGGTGACAGCAAAGGAACTCAGCCACACAGACACATGTATCCATTCTCCCCAGACTCCCCTCCCACCCAGGCTGCCACATAACATTGAGCAGAGTTCCATGTTGGAGAAGCTTAGTTCTTAGTGTAATGCCAGACATGAGTGAGATTTTCATGTTACTCGCTTGGGACACCCCCACACTCCCTTAACAGAACATGATGGGTTAAAAATACCTGCTGGTAGTTTAGTTGCCAAGTCACGTCCAACTCTTGCAACACCATGGACCAGCCTGCCAGGCTCCTCTGTCCATAAGATTCTCCAGGCAAGAAGACTGGAGTGGGTTACCATTTCCTTCTCCAGGGGATCTTCCTGTCCTGGGAATTGAACTTGGGTCTCTTGTATTGCAGGCAGATTCCTTACAACTGAGCTAAACAGAACATGAGTAATTCTTATGGTTGGACCCTTCCTGGGCATCAGTATACATATAGAAAACATCCCACACAAATTCTTTCAACTCCCTGTTTATAATTCTCATGTTTTGTAGCAAAGGAAGAAAGCAGGTCAGCAAGAGTCGCATAAAAGAAGGCTAAGTTCACAGGCTAGAATTTATTCAGTGTCCTTTACCTGTGTAGAGAAAACCAGTCAAGTCTTGGCTGTTGCCAGATCCACAACTTTGCTGTCTTTTAATTTCTAGCTGTAAAAGTTAATGATGGATTCAGATCTTCCTCTTTTGAAGGTAAATGAGAGAAGAAGAACGTATGGCTCTAGGCCTCCATCTAGGGGTTGGTTTCCAACAGGTTCTCCACCAGGGGCAGATTTACCAGTAGGGGCTGCTGGCAGTGTCCAGTCATGGGGATTAGAGATGGCTACTACTCCCATCCCATGGGAAGAGGCCAAGGGTGCTGTTGACACCCTACAATTCCCAGGACAGCCTCCCACCTCTCCTACAATTATCAGATCCAAAACGTCAATAATGTCCAGAGGCGCTGGTCTAGGTCAAGGCAGGAAAACCAGATTATCTGGGTTAAGTGTTGGTATTTAGACTTGTAGGGATAGAAGTGTGTTACTTTAGCATCTTCATACTAACTCAACACCAACACACTTTAGGGGGTTAAGTGGCTGCTTTTATTTTACTCCTTGACTCCATATGATATGGCTTGTCTGCTTAGACAGATCAATGGATTTTTTTTTTCTTTGCAAATGTTACTACCCTTAATTTTGTGATATAAGAAGTCTGAGAACTTTTAAAACGATAATCTTAAAACCCTTTCAGTTCCTAACTCTTGTTTATCACCTTCAAAAACATGCATTGTCTTCTTTGTGGCGTGGTTTTCTAAGCCGTCTGTGTTTTTCTTGCTCTTTAAACAAACTGTGGGGACACTTTAAATCGTCTAGCAAGGTTATCACTGTTCTCTTAATAAGTAACACATTGTAGTTTGCAGCAGCAGTTTTACAGTAAAAGGGAGGTTCTTGTGAAATCCCTTGATTCTGGGAAGATGACGGAAGGCAAAAAAAGAGAAGCATGAACGCTATGCAGTTCTGCATCATTAATGCTGGCAATGGATTCTTTTACCTCCTGCCCTCGCACCTCTTGTTTTCTGACCTAGTTCTTGTGTGTTTCTATGGAAAATTCTGTCTGAGGCCTGCTCTTAGATGTTCACCTGAACAGTGCATTAAGAAAATAAATTTTCTAAGTGCTCATGGGATATAAAGAGAAGAATCAAACTTCAGTGGAAGCCAAGCTTCATTTAAAATATGACATTCTTGAAACGGCAACCCACTCCAGTATTCTTGCCTGGAGAATTTCATGGACAGAGGAGTCTGGCAGGCTACAGTCCATGCAGTTGCAAAAGAGTCGGAGACGACTGAGCACACATACACGCATGCACACACACACACACACACACACACATTCTCTACAAGTTAATTTTCTCCCTCTAAACTCTAAATATGGCAGCAATAGGGGATCCTTATGTTAGACTGTCCGGTTTCTGTACAGCTAGACCATAATTGTATCTGCATTGGTACTTAGCTGAGTCTTATGACTTTGAGACATTTATAATTCAGTGTTTAGCATAGTATCAAATGAGCCAATTTAGGAATAGAGTTTTTAATTGACTGTTATTTTAGCAGTTCTTGAAATGCTTGTTAACATTTGAATTGCTGGCATTCATATTTTGGCAGACTCTACACTTTAGAAGGAAAACTGGTTGAGAGTGGAGCAGAGCTGGAGAATGGGCAGTTTTATGTGGCTGTCGGCAGAGATAGGTTCAAGAAGTTGCCTTACAGTGAATTACTTTTCGACAAGTCGACGATGAGAAAGTCTTACGGGTACGTTTGCATCCTCACTCGCGTCTCATAGTTTAGTTATCACTTGAAATAGCATTGAATCTTATGCTGTTTTTTAGAATCTTGTTTATCGGTTAGAAAGGAAAGGATGTCCGATACACCTTGATCGCTGTTTATTTTGCTGTGATTGGAGGTTGAAAACTATTGCATAAAAATATGATATTGAGGAATCTGTGATAGACTATATAGTATTTTTTAGCCATTCACTTATGAATTTGTACTAAATATAAAGATTAGATTTGTGAAAAAGGTACAGGGCAGTGAGCTTCTTATAACATACGCTTTTAGAAGTCTTAAAGATGTTAACTTGATTGAATAATTTTTCAGTTGATGCATAGAGAAATATCTACAGGTGGTTAAGAAATAATATTTTCTACTTAAAAATAATAATGGTAAAATATAGAAATGATATTTCTTTTATACAAATAAGTGGAGGGCTGGGTGTATAGTTATTTCAGGCAAAATTTTAAAGGTTACCCTTATAATTGCACACAATGCATAGAGAACCCTTTTGCTCTGTGAGATGTCGTGCATTTGTGAAGAAGGCCTTCTTTCAGCCCAGTAGGTGGGCTGCCCAGGCTTGCGTTTGCATGAAGAGCCTCGGCCCCTGCTTGCAGGGACCCTTGGGCTTGCTCATGATGCCCTACGGTCCATTGCCGCTGCTTTTCCGTGTCTACTTGGCTGGAAAACTGACTTTGTGTAGTTGCTCCTACTCGGATGGGTGACATGTGACAGAGATAGAGCAGAACGTCACCAGTGTGTTCTCCATTGATTTGTCGTCCCACGTAGCTTGATGGAGAGACTAACCAAGGGTTCCTCAATACGGAATAGGTGGAATGGAGTTTCAGGGGTGGTGTTTGAAGTATCGCAAAGAGCACATTGCTTTCTAGCACTTTAGAACTACTTACCAGACCTATTGCCAACCATCCTTACCCATCCATGAAATCAAGTCGTTCACAGCGTTGCTCTGAGAAGCAGCACTGGGTTAGCTGCTGTGGGTTGCAGTGCGCACCGCGGTAAGAGCTTGTGCTTCTACTTGATGGCGGTGAGAAAACTTGCCCACGGTGGCCTTCTCAGGCAGGTCAGCGAAACTTGCCTTTAACTCCGTGGCTTCTTATTTTCAGAGAGGTTCGGTTGGGTTTCGAGCCGGATCTTTTCCTGTAAAGAGACATCTGGAAAATACTTAGAGCTGAAGAGCAGTTTTTAAATTTTTGGTGAGAATGACTGGTTTAGAAACTCCCTGAATATAAATGCCAGTGTTTTACCATTCTGTGCTTCTACCAGATATGATAGACACGATAAAAAAAAAACTTTATCATTTTTAGCCTTAAACACAATCTGGCAAAATCCTCACTCAGCTTGGGAAATGCCTGTTTTTTGAAACGCAAATAAAAAATTTAGGGATTATTTTAAGTGGTATGAAAAAGTTAAAGGTGGTACTAAATTTATTTGTAAGCATCAACTAAAATGCTATACAAGAAAACATTAAGAATCTTTTGGACAGTGGAAACTAACACAACATTGTAAAGCAATTATACTCCAATTAAAAACAATAATGTTTTGGAATGGAATTTGGAAATGTTTTGTGGTCTTTATGAAATTGGGAAAGTCAGTGGTACTTATTGTGGAATACTGACGTCTATAAATAGTTGAGTTCCAGGTCGGGGTGACAAACTGAGATGTTAATTATCTTGCTTTGTATATTATTTGTGAGTAATATTCAGATTTCTAAATTGTAATTTGTTTTCACAGTCAGAAAACTTCTTCACTACCTCCAATTGTAGGATCCAGAAAGTCTAAAGGCAGTGTGAGTATCATATACTTTACTCATTAATGTTCTGTATTTCTATACCATAACAGAGAGACCGTCCTTTGGGTTTCAATTAAATTCAAAGAAATAAAACTTGTGGCATATAAGCAATTATGTGAAACAACATTAGAACATTAACGTTACAACTGAGTTTCTAAAGGAGAGCTAATATTTTTAAAATATGAATTTCAAGAGATAATTTTTTTCCTGATATATAGACTTGATAAAATTTATACCAGCTTGAAATCTAGGCAATAATACATAAGTGAGAAGAAACGCTGTTTTAGGCCACATCACTGATCCGCCCAGTGTTATTTTCTATCACTGACAAAGACTAAAAAGAAAGAGTATGTAACAGAATGGCAATCCTCAGTTATATTTTTTAAAAAGATTGAGAATCAGTCTAAATAGTTAGGTCCTTATCAGAATCTTTTTCATCCACCGTTCATTCATTTATTTGTTAATTCAGCATAATCTATTGAATACCAATTATGTGGGAACTGTGACAGGCATTTAGTAGGTAACTTCTTAACCTGTTTGTATGTTTTATCTATACCCCCTCATGGGGATAAGCTTTATGTCCTGCTGGAGTATTGCTTTGACAGGTCTTCTTAGCTGAAACTTCTCTTTCTGCTCTTTTGGTTGAATTTCCTGACCTGTAGAGGTGAGAATTGATCTGACGTTTTCCCTTTCTGAATTAAATAAGCAGAACTCTTAATTGGTGTCTTGTAAAATAAGAGGCTTCTGGACAATGATATTGTCTCCTAATGATGATTTAGATATTCCTTCCCCTCCCCCTTTTCTGTAACATCATGTGAAATTCTTGAAAAAGATTTTTTTGTGTGTGAAGAAATAGTGCTGACCTTGGCTAAGATTATGAGCTTGGATGCCTGAGAAAATGGTGGTACTATAGCTAATTAGAGGGCAGCTGAGGAAAGAATCACCTGCTTAATTTCTAATGCATTGAGTTATCAATGTCATCACGGAATCTAGCTGCAGACTAAATGGCAGAGACTGAGGACATCAGATGAAAATTTGCAAGTTCATCCACGTGACGGTCATAGTCGAAGAGCAGAGGCGTGTCATGGTGACGTTCTTTCCTCGCACCCATCACAGCCTGGCGAGGAGCTGGCTTCAGCACACTGTTGAGTGGGAGGATGGGAAAGTGGGAATAGAGAGGGTTGGGGGCAGAGCTCACAGTGAGAGCCACAGAGGACCCATAACTTCATGGATATGGAGAGCAAGGGGAGAGAGAGTATTCCAGTAACTGAAAAATATATTGTAACCATCATAAAGCTAAACGTATGCTTGCATACTAAATCACTTCAGTTGTGTCTGATTCTCTGTGACCCTATGGACTGTAGCCCGCCAGGCTCCTATGTCCATGGGATTCTCCAGGCAAGAATTCTGGAGTGGGTTGCCGTGCCCTCCTCCAGGAGATCTTCCTGTCACAGGGAGCAAACCCGTGTCTCTTAGTCTTGTGCATTGGCAGGCGAGTTCTTTAGCACTAGGGCCATCTGGGAAGCCCATAAAGCTAAATAAAGTCCAGGAATTTAGATTTGGGAGACTACCCTTCTGCTTTTCTTCAGGACTTTGGAGTGGAATCTCTTCCATGTACCATGCGCATAGGAGCTCATTAACCCTCACAGTATAGCTGGAAAGGTGATGGTTAAACAGAGACCAAGTGTAGTTGAATAACTGACTCAGATCACAGGGAAAGTTCATGTCAGAACCAAGATCAGGACTCAGGTCTTTACATTCACAATGACTGAACTTTGGGATTAGGTGGTTATAATTCTGAAATTTAGAATGTCTGATTTTTTTAAAATTAAAAATGTGTTTCTAATTTTCAAATCCGTACACAGGAGGCATATATGTACCTCTTTCTTGATCACTTGTTTGGAAGTTCTCTTGAATCTGTGCTGTGAATACTGGGTCATCTAATGATGACTGGCTATGTCTTCCGTGTGTCTGGCCTAGAACTAAGCCCCAGGGAGATAGTATTGAGCAAAAAGACACAACACTCTCTCTTAGCTCTGTCCTACTCAAGGAGACAAAGTTATACAAACGATACCACAAAGCAGTGTATAATTGCAAAGTGTGATTAGAATGAGAGAAAAGGATAGAACCATATGCAGGAAAATAAAAGGAGAATTTAGATATGTGTGTCAGGAAAAGGTCTCTTTGAGGAAGTGACCTTTAAGAACTCAAAGTTATGTTTTGAGAGGAGTTTCCATCTCGTACACAAGCAAAGACCCAACATTATATTGCCATGCTCTGACTTAGAATAACACAGTGATAGCAGAGTCTGTCCCTTTTCTCACAATGCTTTCTCACGAAGCATTCTATAGAGTCATCTGTCCATTTATCCGGTCATCCAGCCATCCATCCAACACATGTTTAACAAGCACCTACTGAGTGCCAGGAATTCCTTCAAGCAGCTGGCAGAGATTGGTGACAAGCTTTCAGACGTCACGGAACTTTTGTTCTAGTGCCTGTGTCTGTGTGGGGCGGGGCGGGGTGGAAGAATGGGGGTAGACAGACTATCAGTCTCTAAACAAATATATAATTTCAGGTGGTGATAAGTGCCCTGAGGACAATAAGATGTGGCAGGGCACTTGTTGATATAAAATGTTCTGAGACTGAGACTTTAATGAGGTAAAGCAGCCAGCCATACAGGGTGGGGGCAGGGGAGAAAGAGCCTCCATAGCAGAGGAAACAGTCACAAAGGCCCTCGGGAAAGAGCTTGGCGTAAAGAAAGGGGACAGAAAGAAGGCTGGGGTGGTCTGTGATGAGATTGGAGGGGCAGGCAGGGCCCAATGGTGCAGGCCATGGGTGGAGTTTGGATTTGATTCCTTACCATTTGAGGGGCAGAGGAAGGGAGTGATAGCATTTGATTTCTATTTTTGAAAGATCATTCTGGCTGTGGTGTATGCAAAGAAGTGGGTGGGGCAAGAATAGCAGCAGGAGGCAGTGGGACGGCTGGAGTCCTGAGTGATGCGGGCGACTGGGATAGGAGGCAGCAGGGGACATTGTATCTTGTCACTGATGGCTGCATTCATCCAGTAGCCATCTACTGAGTCCATATTATGTCCTGAGCACTAGGAGAGGGGACGATAGAAAATGAGATGGTTGGATGGCATCACCGACTCCACGGACATGAGTTTGAGTAAAATCTGTGAGTTGGGTAATGGACAGGGAGGCCTGGCGTACTGTGGTCCATAGGGTTGCAAAGAGTCAGATATGACTGAGTGACTGAACTGAACTGAACTGTTTTAGTGCTTGTGGGGAAGGGGAGGCAGAGATTCCAGAGAAAACCATAAATGTCTGAAGCCTCCATTCTGGAGAAGGAAAAAGACAAACTAATACACAGTTGATATTAATCAGGGATAAACTTGAAGAAACATGTATCAGGATATGGGAGGAGAAAGAGAGGGTGCAGTACCCCCTGGGTGGCCAGGGTGGGCCTCTTGTAGGAGATTATATTCAGCAGAGGGGCATAACCCCCTGGGCATACAGTGAGGTTCCACGAAACCTATCTAGTGGATTTGTGAGTGACTGGCCGTGAACCACATGGAGAGAATATTCTACGTTGGGCATTCCAAAGTCACAAACTCACGAACTTTTTAAGGGAAGGATCAGTTTGCTCCTTTCCTTTAACTAATTGGTTCCCTGCAGAATGTACATATTTTCAAGATTCTTAACCGCTTGGCACGGAGTCGGGGCAAGTGTGAGTGAAGGGGATGATGGGTGAGCTGGCTTACAACTTAAGGAGCTACTTACTGTTCAGTTCAAGGGAAGGCATCCCTGAACTTGTAATGCAAATCAAAGGGGACCCAGAGTTGGATTTTTAGGAATTCTTTTCTCCGCAAGCTTTCTAGGAATGGCTGTATTGCATAATGAAGGGAAGTGTGGGTGGGGGCCTGATAGAGCTTAAAAAAGAGAGAGAGAAAGCTGCTACACTCTCCATAGAGGACCTGCTGTGCAGGAGTGATGGGTCAGCAAGGCCCCACCCTTGTGGTAGGAAGTGTGGGTAATAGGGTTTGGGGTAAAGGTGAGGAGGTTTGGTGGCGGATCCAGCAACCCTTTCAAAACAGCCAGGCAATGCCCTGTGCAAAGTAGGAAAAGACCAGAAGTCACCCCTCATACAGACTGGGGGGGGGGGTCACAGAAACACGTACTTTGAGATTCTAACCTGGGAAACAAAAGGAAGAGATAACTGAATCCTCTGAAGTTCTATTAAGTTTGAAAAATTAACCCACCAGTGGGAGGCTGTCCTCTAGCTGTGAGGTTTCAGCACAAAGAGTCCAAGCACCCTCTAGTGGAAGAGACATAAAATCAGGGACGTTCTTGAAAGTTGGAGCCAAAGACTCCCTTACGTTGTCCTCAGTTCAGTTCAGTCGCTTAGTCATGTCCGACTCTTTGCGACCCCATGACTTGCAGCACGCCAGGCCTCCCTGTCCATCACCAACTCCTGGAGTTCACCCAAACTCTTTTCCATCGAGTCCTCAGTTGTCCTTAATTCCCAAGTAGCTAATACATCTTGTGAGCAGCAATTTACAGATTCAAATATGGCAATTGCTCAGGTTTTGGTGAGAAAACATGATTATCCGTGTATCACAGAGTCACGGTGAAAGGTCGATTTTGAAGCTTCCAGAACTCCATTTTGCCTTTTGGGAACCTGTGTCCAGTTTGGATAAAAAGATTTCTCACACTTCCCATCAGCAAATACACAGAGAAACACCAGCCTGAGTCTGAGTGTGGTCCCCTGCTCACAAGGTCTCCTGGATGCTTCGCTGAAATACACACGCTGTGAGTGCTGCTGTGTGCGGCAAATCCCTCACAAGAGCACTTTACGAGGGATTTTGTGATGCATTATGGCTTTTGTGTCTTTGGCACATGTTCATGGAGGCTTCAAGTGAGTTTACCGTGGTAATGACAGAAACCTGAGTTGACTGGAGCTTGTTGGAAAGAGCCTAGGGAATTATCTAAAACAATCCCAATTTGAGTAGAGCAAGGGGGTGATGGAAGGGCTCTTTTTAGTTTTCTGTTGGTCTGAGCCAGAGGTTTGCTATTTCTATCAGGTATTTTGATATGTGTGTGAGGAAAAAAAAGGACAGTGCTTGAATGATCACATAGGGTCTAGTGTTTGCATGGTATGCCCCGTAAAATGAGGCTGCTGCTTGATTTCTTCCACTTTGGGATAAAATCGTAATCTGTTTTTTCCAGGTGACTTTTTAAGGGAACCAAACCGTATGATAGCTGTTTCTAGTCCCTTGGGAACTAGCAAGCATCAGTGTAGTAGAAAAGTCAAAACTCAGTAACTCTGAGAAAGTTAATTCCTTTATCTGAAAAACAGTAGTAGAAAAGTCAAACCTGGGTAACTTTGAGAAAGTTAATTCCTTTATCTGAAAAAATGCCTATCTATGCATTTGGTAAATTTGTGTTTATGAATTTAACTCAGATGACCATTATATCTACTACTGCGGGCAGGAATCCCTCAGAAGAAATGGAGTGGCCATCATGGTCAACAAAAGAGTGCGAAATGCAGTACTTGGATGCAATCTAAGAAACGACAGAATGATTTCTGTTCATTTCCAAGGCAAACCATTCACTATCACAGTAATCCAAGTCTATGCCCCAACCAGTAATGCTGAAGAAGCTGAAGTTGAACAGTTCTATGAAGACCTACAAGACCTTTTAGAACTAACACCCAAAAAAGATGTCCTTTTCATTATAGGGGACTGGAATGCAAAAGTAGGAAGTCAAGAAACACCTGGAGTAACAGGCAAATTTGGCCTTGGAATACGGAATGAAGCAGGGCAAAGACTAATAGAGTTTTGCTAAGAAAATGCACTGGTCATAACAAACACCCTCTTCCAACAACACAAGAGAAGACTCTATACATGGACATCACCAGATGGTCAACACCGAAATCAGATTGATTATATTCTTTGCAGCCAAGGATGGAGAAGCTCTATACAGTCAGCAAAAACAAGACCACGAGCTGACTGTGGCTCAGATCATGAACTCCTTATTGCCAAATTCAGACTTAAATTGAAGAAAGTAGGGAAAACCACTAGACCATTCAGGTATGACCTAAATAAAATCCCTTATGATTATACAGTGGAAGTGAGAAATAGATTTAAGGGCCTAGATCTGATAGACAGAGTGCTTGATGAACTATGGAATGAGGTTCGTGACATTGTATAGGAGACAGGGATCAAGACCATTCCCATAGAAAAGAAATGCAAAAAAGCAAAATGGCTGTCTGGGGAGGCCTTACAAATATCTGTGAAAAGAAGAGAAGCAAAAAGCAAAGGAGAAAAGGAAAGATATAGCATCTGAATGCAGAGTTCCAAAGAATAGCAAGAAGAGATAAGAAAGCCTTCTTCAGTGATCAATGACAAGAAATAGAGGAAAACAACAGAATGGGAAAGACTAGGGATCTCTTCAAGAAAATCAGAGATACCAAAGGAACATTTCATGCAAAGATGAGCTCGATAAAGGACAGAAATGGTATGGACCTAACAGAGGCAGAAGATATTAAGAAGAGATGGCAAGAATACACAGAAGAACTGTACAAAAAAGATCTTCATGACCCAGATAATCACGATGGTGTGATCACTGACCTAGAGCCAGACATCCTGGAATGTGAAGTCAAATGGGCCTTAGAAAGCATCACTACGAACAAAGCTAGTGGAGATGATGGAATTCCAGTTGAACTATTCCAAATCCTGAAAGATGATGCTGTGAAAGTGCTGCACTCAATATGCCAGCAAATTTGGAAAACTCAGCAGTGGCCACAGGACTGGAAAAGGTCAGTTTTCATTCCAATCCCAAAGAAAGTCAATGCCAAAGAATGCTCAAACTACCGCACAATTGCACTCATCTCACACGCTAGTAAAGTAATGCTCAAAATTCTCCAAGCCAGGCTTCAGCAATATGTGAACCGTGAACTTCCTGATGTTCAAGCTGGTTTTAGAAAAGGCAGAGGAACCAGAGATCAAATTGCCAACATCCACTGGATCATGGAAAAAGCAAGAGAGTTCCAGAAAAACATCTATTTCTGCTTTATTGACTATGCCAAAGCCTTTGACTGTGTGGATCACAATAAACTGTGGAAAATTCTGGAGGAGATGGGAATACCAGACCACCTGATCTGCCTCTTGAGAAATTTGTATGCAGGTCAGGAAGCAACAGTTAGAACTGGACATGGAACAACAGACTGGTTCCAAATAGGAAAAGGAGTTCATCAAGGCTGTATATTGTCACCCTGTTTATTTAACTTCTACGCAGAGTACATCATGAGAAACACTGGACTGGAAGAAACACAAGCTGGAATCAAGATTGCCGGGAGAAATATCAATAACCTCAGATATGCAGATGACACCACCCTTATGGCAGAAAGTGAAGAGGAACTCAAAAGCCTCTTGATGAAAGTGAAAGAGGAGAGTGAAAAAGTTGGCTTAAAGCTCAACATTCAGAAAACGAAGATCATGGCATCCGGTCCCATCACTTCATGGGAAATAGATGGGGAAACAGTGGAAACAGTGTCAGACTTTATTTTTGGGGGCTCCAAAATCACTGCAGATGGTGACTGCAGCCATGAAATTAAAAGACGCTTGCTCCTTGGAAGGAAAGTTATGACCAACCTAGATGGCATATTGAAAAGCAGAGACATTACTTTGCCAACAAAGGTTTGTCTAGTCAAGGCTATGGTTTTTCCTATGGTCATGTATGGATGTGAGAGTTGGACTGTGAAGAAGGCTGAGCGCCAAAGAATTGATGCTTTTGAACTGTGGTGTTGGAGAAGACTCTTGAGAGTCCCTTGGACTGCAAGGAGATCCAACCAGTCCATTCTGAAGGAGATCAGCCCTGGGATTTCTTTGGAAGGAATGATGCTAAAGCTGAAACTCCAGTACTTTGGCCACCTCATGCTAAGAGTTGATTCATTGGAAAAGACCCTGATGCTGGGAAAGATTGAGGACAGGAGGAGAAGGGGACAACAGAGGATGAGATGGCTGGATGGCATCACTGACTCGATGGACGTGAATCTCAGTGAACTCTGGGAGTTGGTGATGGACAGGGAGGCCTGGCGTGCTGCAATTCATGGGGTCGCAAAGAGTAGGACATGACTGAGTGACTGATCTGATTTGATGAGTATTTAGCACACAGGAGCTACTCAGTAATGTTATCTTATCAACTAACATAGCAGTATGAGATGACAATCTTATTCCCTATGCTGCATAAATAGCAATGACTATCCAATTTATGAGTCACTCTGCCCTTCACTCTCTCTATATAATTTGTCTATGTATTATCTATAATTTATGTAATAAACTATGTAAATAGATAAGTATATAATTTGTACTATATAATTTATTTGTGTCTGTGTTAATTTATTATACATGTTTTTAGTTTTTAGATGAGTCTTGTTTCTTTTTTATTGTAGATCAGAGTATAGTTGATTTACAGTGTTTTGTTAGTTTCAGTTGTATAGCAGAGTGATTCAGTTATATAAATATATCCATTTTTTTCAGATTCTTTTCCCACTTAGATTATGACAGAATATTGAGTAGAGTTCCCTGTGCTATACAACGTGTTTTCTTTTTAAAATAGAAAACATCTGAATTCTTTCCTGTTTTCTAATTACAAAACAATTATTTTTTTCCAAGTTTAATTTGTGCTGTGTTAGTCACTCTGTCATATCTGACTCTTTGCAACCCCACAGGCTGTAAACCCTCCAGGCTCCCTTGTCCATAGAATTTTCCAGATGAGAATCCTGGAGTGGGTTGCCATTCCCTTCTCCAGGGGATCTTCCCCACCCAGGGATCGAACCCGGGTCTCTTGCATTGCAGGCAGATTCTTTACTGCCTGAGCCACCAGGGAAGCTAAGTTTAGTTCTTGTCAAGTGCCTGGCAATTAGTCATTAATCAGTATTTGAATGCATAAGTGTCCGTTACCAAAGCTATGCCTCATATAGTTATTGGAATCAACTAGGCTTCCTTGATTTTCCAAAATCGGTCTTTTGGGTGTCCCTGGAAACCCACTCCAGTACTCTTGCCTGGGAAATCCCATGGACTGAGAAGCCTGGTAGGCTACAGCCCATGGGGACGCAAAGAGTCGGACACGACTGAGTGACTTCACTTTCACTTTCATCAGAAATGCAGTAAATCAGAACTTCTTGTATATTCAGCAAAAGAGTTGATGCTAAAAACCATGTGAATCCTCAGTCTCCCCAGGATGGACTGTCTGTTTCTCCCTTGTTTTACCCCTTTTGTGAATAAGACTTTTCCCAGAGAGCTGTTAAAAAAAACAAAAAACCTCTCATGATGAAATCCAGAGTTTTGCTTTCTTTGTTTCATTTTAGTCCTGATAAGTTGAACAGCATCTCTGAACATTCTAGTAGGCTTGCTAGAAGGGTTACTCCTCTCATTCAAGGCTTTTAAAGTTTTAGAATCTTGAGATGAATAAACTAATTTGAAAAGAGACTAGAATGTGAGACCAGGCTGATGCTTCCTTCTCATATGATGCTTTTGGAATCTCCACTGTAATCACATTAGCCATTTCTCCTGCCTGGCAGTTTATGGCTTTGTAAGAAATAATCATTGAAGAAAAGGAAAGAAAAAAGACCCCAACTCTGGTTGCAGTTAATGCAATAATTAAGTGGAAACGATATGTTTAAATTGCAGTTGGAATAGGAAATTAAATTATGCAAAAAAATGTTATAGATTTGGACAAGTTTTCATACTGTTAATAAATCTATGCATAATTCATTTTCTTGTAGGCTATGACAAAATAGCATAAATAACTTCATTTGTAAAGCTGTGAAATTTTCTATTCTTAATTGGGTGATAGCTAAAGCTATTTAAACACTTCTGGATGACTGAATATCTAAATGTTTAAAATGAGCAGTTATAATAGGTTTCTAGGCAGATTTGTTTATTTAACATTACTACATTTATTTTCAGATACTAGCATAGTACAGATGTTGCATAAAATTGCACCCAATATGGTGTAAATTTGATATGATTTTTAAGAAAAAGATATTAACTCTCTGCTCTTGGAGGAAGCCCTCTGATAGTCTTTGAATAAAACTACATGCCAGACACTGTTTTGTTTAGTCGGTAAGTTGTGTTCAACTCTTTTGCAAACCCATGGACTGTAGTCTGCCAGGCTTCTCTGTCCCTTGGATTTCCCAAACAAGACTTCTGGAATGGGCTGCCATTTCCTTCTCCAGGGGATCTTCCCTACCCAAGCATCAAACTCACGTCTCCTGCATTGCAGGCAGATTCTTTACCACCGAGCCACAAGGGAAGCCCACCAGGCACTATACCGGTTACTTTATAATTGTTACCATTTCATTTCATGTAAGAGACCTAACAGCAGGCACATTAACCCCATTCAATTGATAAGGGGTCCATGGGGTCGCAAAGAGTTGGACACGACTGAGCGACTGAACTGAACTCAACTGAATTGATAAGGAAATAGGTTCCAAGAGGTAGGAACTAGTTACCTCAAGGTCCCATTGGTGGCAGTGCAGTGACTCTGAGTCAGGGTCTCTAAAACTTGCATTATTTCTGCTACCTGCAGCCTCACACCTCACACATTCAGGTAGGCGTAGCACCTGAGTGTCCTAAGGCCAAGGCTGTCTTGTTAGGAGGGAATGTCTTGCACTGAGAATCAGCACAGCTGTTCCTTGGGTACAGTGACCAGCACTGTAGTGGCTCTTATGTGGCTCCCCAGGAACTGTACATGAGCCCACCACAGCAGCCGCTGAGCTCAACCTCATCTTCATGCTGGGAAGCCCCCTTTTCAGATGCGAGGTCTTCATTTCAAGATGCACATGGGAATCAGAGGCAACCGCCATAGGTGTGGTCAGCGGGGTTGTCTTGCAGGAATGGTGGTGGGGGGTATGTGGTCTTGAGCTGCTTGTGTCTATGTTGCTCTGGATCTGTGGTTCATAGAGATGGTGGAAGTCACCGACAGATGAGTCAGTATCGGAGGTTTTCTTTAAGCACAGTGTGCGTCTGCTTGTATGATGGTACCTGTGTGCTCACTGTGACAACTAGTTAAAAAGGTATTTCTCATCAGCTGATCAAACTGGATTTTGTCATCATTCCTCATCCAGTAGCTATCTGCTGATTCTTCTGAAAGGTGCAGGAGGAAGAGGATGGTTGAGACAGCAAACTGGCTCTGGTCCTTGCTGGCTATGTGACCTTGGCCAGGCTTAACCTCTAAGCCTCATTTGCTTGTCTATACGATGGGGCGATAACAGTACCTGTTTCTCAGGTTATGAGGACTGAGTGAGACAGTTTCATAGCAACACCCGGTACATATCAACACTCAGCAGTTGTCAAGTGCTATTATTTGTTTAAAAATATTTTTTGATGTGGACCATTTTTTAGAAGTCTTTCACATTTGTTACAATATTGCTTCTGTTTTATGTTTTTTTTTTTGGACTGCAAAGCATGTGAGAGATTAGTTCCCTGATCAGGGATTACATCTGCACACCCTGCATTGGAAGGAGAAGTTGTAACCCCTGGACTGCCAGGGAAGTCCCTCAAGTGCTATTATTTTTATTCTCCTTCCCCTGGTAGACCCCTCCTCTGCCACCAGGAAGAATTTAATGTAGGTAATAGATAGAAGCAGAATCAGCACAGAATGCCCACCTGTGGCCCCTGCCCCTTTCACCACGTTAGTGACTTGTACTTACCACTCAAGGCGTTCATCAGCCGATAGTAAGAGTTAATCTTTTGCCACGTAGGGAAATGATCGCCAGTCTAAGTCGACGGTTGGATCCAGTGACAACTCATCTCCTCAGCCCCCAAAGAGGAAAGGGAAAAAACATGTGAATTCGGAAAAACCCACGAAAGGGAAACAAAATGCCAAGTTAAAGAGTTCACCGCAAACAATCCCAAACAGTGGTAAGTTTGTTATTATTATTATATTGTTATTACTGATGATCATTATCTTAAGGCTGTGATACAGTTTTAATTTGTAAGTAGATCTGTTTGTTTTCCTGGACTCACAGAGTATTTGTCACTTATGAGAGTTTTCAAAGAAGACTTTCTGTGTATGAGAGATTGCTGGTATTTTTCACACTTAATTTCTAGTTGTAATTAGCAATTGTGCTATGAGGATACACTTCAAGAGAAAATATTTCTTGAGTGTTCTTATTGAGAAAGGTAAATTTTACCATCCTGTGTTCCAGCTAAAAGTGCTTGATTAATATTTTTACCACCTACTTGTGATCTCTCTTATTTGTGTGTCTACAACTCTTGTTCACATTTATTACTAACTGCTTTTAAGTCACAGATCACTTTTTCAAAAAGGTGTTTCACTGATATCCAAGAGAACACCCATACAACTTTACCAATAAACACCATGTACTGAATTATTAATAGTTACATACCTTGCATTACCAGTTGAGAGACGGTATAAAATAATTTAAAGCATTTTGCATTAATACAAGATTATAGGATAAAAGTGTGATAAACTAGGGCTTCCCCGGTGGCTCAGCTGGTAAAGAATCCACCTGCATGTGTGAGACCTGGGTTCGATTCCTGGGTTGGGAAGATCTCCTGGAGAAGGGTACGGCTACCTATTGCACTCCTGGCCTGGAGTATGCCATGGTCTGTATGATCCATGGGGTCGACTAAGGAGGCATGCTGTCAGAATTGTGACCTTTTCACGTTAGCTTTTTGTGAAGATGGGCTCTTTTTGGTTTCACTCCAAGCGTGGTCTCAGTGGGCTGAACACATGAATGTCGAGTGATGCTGTGGGCAGCTGGGCTGGCTGGGACACGGCTGGAGGAGTGACTGCTTCTCCCTCCCCCTGGGATCCACTCACCTCCGCAGGAAGACGTGCTGGGCTGCTCTGAAAAGGGGTGAATGGGATCAAGTTTCAGATTCATGGCCAGAGCTCTGTCTTCCTCCTGAGAGCTCCAGCTCACTTCAAAGTCCATACAAAGTGTCACATTAGAATCACAGCTCATGTGGGGTTCACTGCTAAGGAGACAGTACAGACTTGTGTGAGGGCTTAGAAGATGCTGCTCAGATGGTTACAGGGTCAGAAGAGAGATGTGCGAGACGAAGTTAAAAGAGCAGGTGAAATGAAGGAGTCAATTCCACAGAGAAGAAAGTGGAGGGGGCTTAAGGTTTCAGAGATTTAAATGATAATTAGCTGGAAGCCCAGAGTCCTAGATTCTTGTCCCAGTTCTGCTCTTGACTTTGGGCAAGTCATTTAACTTTCTTTGGCCCTATTAGCTTTCTGTAACATGTGGGTTCATATTAAGATTTATCTTTATAATTTTGATTTTATCTTTAAGTTTGTTCAGTCCTTTCCAGTGACCATAAAGTGGGGAAGCCAGAGTAAAATGTAGTCAATGGATGTGGAGTGAATGCTTGTTGTATGGAAAAAGTGAAAGTGTTAGTCGCTCAGTCGTGTCCGACTCTTTGTGACCCCATGAACTGCGTAGCCTGCCAGGCTCCTCTGTCCATGGAATTCTCCAGGCGAGAACACTGGAGTGGGGTTGCCATTCCCTTCTCCAGGGAATCTTCCTGACCCAGGGATTGAACCCAGGTCTCCTTCATTGCAGGCAGATTCTTTACCATTGTTGTATGGCAGGCACCAAAGGAAAAAGCTAGCCTGAAAAGTATGCCTTACATGTGAACATTAAACATAATAGAGGGTTTATTTTAATCCGTATATACTAGATTGCAAAACCATCAAGGCCATGGGATATGTCTTACTAGTTTATTTTTTTCAATCCCCAATAACTAGGTCTGAGAGATGAGACACTTAATAAATATTGGTGAATGAATGATGAAAGTTACAAAATAGATGTCTCTGTAATATTTTAAAATCCACTAAGAAACAAGACTCATGTTAAACTTTTCATGAATCATTTTCGATTAAAGGCTTTTATGAAATGTTACTTGCTTATTTTCTGTGTGGCTCTTATTGGCTTATGAAAATCCTAGCTCCTGCTCTCAATTTATTTTTTGAAAATCTTTAGATTTAGCAGTTTTCCCTCAAGAGAGAGGGGACCATCATCTCTTCAGGTTATTTCACTCATGGAAACATGGAAACACAAGAGGCTGAATCAGCATTTCCATGTTTTACAGGAAAGTAACTGTTATTAAAAAGTTGAATTATCAGTGTTTTTGCCTTTGTAGAAATTCATAGTTTTCTCTTTTTTTAAAGATTTTTTTCCCCATATTTTCAAGGATCTCTTTAAAAGATTTATTGTTGATGTGGGCCATTTTTAAAGTGTTTATTGAATTTGTTATGATATTGCTTCTGTTTTGAGTTTTTTTAGTGTTTTGGCTGTGAGGCTTGTAGGATCTTAGCTCTCTGACCAGGGATCAAACCCCTACCTGCTGCTTTGGAAAGCAAAGTCTTAACCACTGGACCGCCAGGGAAGTCCCCACAAATAGTTTTCAACGATAGTTTCATCTGTGGGGGTGAAAATAACCAAAACATGTTGAACATGGAAACAAGTCACATTTTTAAAGTGCTAAGAAAATGTAGGAGCCCTCAGCTATTCTTCCCCAGTCTTTAGAGAATCTGCACTGGTTTTAATTGCCCACTTTAAGTACAGTTTGCAATGTGGTTTTATAATGTGTAGATAGTAGGTTTTCACCACTATATCCCGGTGATACATAGGACAATGGCTGGTGTCTTTTAAATGAAGGTTTGGGGAATTCTTGTCCCCAGTAAGAGGCTTTTGGGCTAGTGCTAGTGGTGAAAAACCTGCCTGCCAGTGCAGGAGACGTGAGACGCAGGTTTGATCCCTGGGTCAGGGAGATCCCCTGGAGAAGGAAATGGCAATCCACTCCAGTATTCTTGCCTGGAGAATCCCATGGACAGAGGAGCCTGGCGGGCTACAGTCCACGGGGTCGCAGAGTCGGACACGACTGAAGCAACTTAGCAAGTACATGTGCACAAGAGGCCTATACCGTGGATTTAGAAGCATATATAAGAGTTTAGACGAAGCATCTTGTATCTTTTCATCTTGATAGAAAGAACATATGACCTGGAAAATGAATCTTGGCTTCCAAAACAATTTTCCCAGGGAAAATGAAAAAAAGCTTTTGTACCGTTTATAAGATTAAATCATCACTTGATAAGTTTAAGGATATTAGCTTAAATCCCTACTTTTGAAAATTGAGCTGTTTCTCCTTATCAGATCTCTCTCCAGATGTCTTTGGCTTTAAAAGGCGATTTTCTAGGTTATATTAGCAAAAATATTGGTCTTGATTTCTTTCTTTCTTTTTCCTCCTTCAGTCTCCAAATTCAGTTATTATTGCAGTTGCTTTTTGCTTTAATAGCATCTGTTTTAGTAATTAGAACCAAGTGTGTGATTTTGGACATTTGTGCCTCCAGAGGGCTCTTATTCTTTAGAAAGGGAAAAGCAATAAAAACTTGAAACAAAATGAAAGGAAAGGTATATAGAGAATCAAGATAATGAGCCAAAAATGCAGGAAATTAATACTGCATTGCATATTTGAAAGTTGCTAAGAGGGAAGATCTTAAAAATTATTACAAGAATAAAAATTTTGTAACCATGAATGGGGACAGATTTTGGCTAGACTTATTGTGATTATCAATTCTCAATATATACAAATATCACATCAAAAAATGCAAGAATTCTATTTTAGAGATGAAACAGTTTTTGATGCTTAAAATATTTTGAATTTGGAATGATGTAATCTATCCAATTTTATTTCTAAGTGTTAAAATTTTAGAGTTAAGATGCATAACTATGCTTCCTTCAGAGCATATGTTAAATTTTGAAGATTTTTTATCAGTGTTCTTTAGTGTTCTCATATTAATTAGAAAAAAAGAGAGACTTCATAGGCTATCTTGATTTTTGCAATTATTACAATTATAGTTATACATTTTGGCCTTTTATGTTTCTGCTGATATTTATTGATATTCTGATATCTAGTGCTTCAGGAATGAGCAGTGCTGATAACAGTCTGTAGATGGCAACCTGGGTCTAATTTTATTTCTTTTTCTATTTTCTTCATTTTTTTCCCCGACTCAGTTTCTCTCTATAATAGTAAAGCTTAATAATTCAAGCAGAGCTTTGACGTATTTCTTCAGGGAAACAAATCTCATTTTCTTTTGGTAGCCAAGATGCAAAGTAAGATTGGTTGGTGATTGATGAAGTTGGGCGTGAAATGCATTTTTAGTGCTGCATTTAAATACCGGCTTAACTGACCAGCATATGTTTTCCTTACACTTTCCACCTGAATGGTGCCTGAAGATAGGTTTCAGAGGCTGTTAACTAGTTATGGTCTCCTCTCTGAGAAAAATTTTAATAATGATTGCTTTAAAGTATTTTGGGATTGATTGTATTCACTGATATTTTTAATAATTTTTACATAAAAAATTTAGTGTTTTTAGAGCTCTTGGAACACAGGAAGTATAGTGGGTTTAAGGCTCCTTCGAAATACTGGGAAAGCTATAGAGAAAATAGCTTAGTCTGTACTGCTGTGGTTTATGTGGTATTGATAACTATATATTTTTTAAAGCAGAGTATTAAAAATTTTTTCCCCCGTGACTCAGTGGTAGAGAATCTGCCTGCCAGTGTAGGAGATGTGGGTTTGGGAAGATCCCTGGAGAAGGAAATGGCAACCTACTCCAGTATTCTTGTCTGGGAAATCCCATGCACAGAGAAGCCTGGTGGTCTATAGTCCATGGGGTCTCAAAAGAGTGGGAGATGACTAAAGTAACAACAATTAGAATGTAAGCAAAACCAAGACCTGTTCCTTGTTTTTCCTTTTGCCATGCAGCACAGCAGGCGAGGTCCCCTACCAGAGAGTGAACCTGTGCCCCCTGTAGTGTAAGGACAAAGTTCTAACCACTGGACTGTCAGGGAATCCCCACGATTAGTTTTCCTTTGAAGGATGCAATTCCCTTTCTGTTTCCACGTGTGGGCATGCTCGTAGACACACACGGGCTAGTACCCTTGATGTAGTTCCTGGCTTGTTCCCAGCATTGTTCAATGAATTTCCAAGGATCGTGTGATGTTTAGACTCATGAATGATGGGTGGCAGGTGCATGGCCGGGGAAGGATGTTTGAATATTGTGACCTTGCTGGGTGACCGCCCTTGGGTAGTCATGCTCTTGAATTTTTCTAATACTTACAACCTGCATAGGGTTTGCTGCGTCACCCTGAGCTTGAAGCGTTACAGCAGTTCATCCTCAGAATTGGATCAGGAAACATGGAAACTTGAGCTGCTTTCATTCAGCTGATGAACCAGCTCAGGCACTTGCTTGGTTCCTCATCACAGGCGACTCAGGATAAAAACGGGAAGCAAGGGACTTCCTGGTGGATTCTGATATCAGGAATGTCTGTGACGCCGATAGTGGGAGGTGACAGGGTGGAGGGGAGGGGAAGAAGTAGTCATGGGATTTATTACATTTCCTCCTCCCCAGCTTCCTCTTTCTGTTGCCAGCCCTGCAGTGAAATAAAACCAGGAGAGGGGCTTGGTCTATTAGAGGATCAGCAGTTGCGAGGGCATCATTTACACTGGAGACACAGATAAGCTCTGGGTGGGGAAGATGCCCTGGAGGAGGAAATGGCAACCCACTCCTGTATTCTTGCCTGGAAAATGCCATGGACAGAGGAACCTGGTGGGCTACAGTCCATAGGGTTGCAAAGAGTCGGACACAACTGAGCTCACACACGTGCACATGTACACACACAGATAACCAGCCAGCAAAGTATTCTGCTCAGAGTAGCACTCAGTGTTGAGAGTGTGTGTGTGTTTGTGTGTGTGTGTAGGTCGGTCACGATTGAAATTAAGGGTGACCAATTCCAAACGCAGAGTTAATGGTGCAACTCTGAAGTTTATGTCCCATCAGTGCAGTGGTCTTCCTCTAGTCACTGTTCCTAGATCAGGGTCAGAAACCTTCTGTGCACAGCACCAGGAAAGATAAAAATGCATTGACATCTCAGATCAAAAACAAAAGCAGAGTCATTCTGTAGAGTCATTGAACACCAACAAATAATAGCAAGAAAATGGATTTAAACTGTACTTAGGGATTCAAAGAAAATGATAGTTCAAGATTCTAAATTTTTTTTTTTTGTATGAGGTGAAGATTTTGCAGTCTGAAAATGAATGATTATTCCTCCATAACTGTAAAGCTACCAAAAATATCCAATTGAACGAAAAGACAGTTCCCATGTGAGATAAGCCCAAGTTGTATTAAGAGCGAAAGGGAACAATGACTTTTACTTAATTAAAGAAAATGTCTTTTGTTCCTCACTGGCACCAGAGTTCTCAGTGAAAGTGAAAGTGAAGTTGCTCAGTCGAGTCCGACTCTTTGCGATTCCATGGACTGTAGCCTATCAGGCTCCTCCATCCATGGGGTTTTCCAGGCAACAGTGCTGCAGTGGATTGCCATTTCCTTCTCCAGGGGATCTTCCCAACCCAGGGATCGAACCCGGGTCTCCCGCATTGCAGGCAGACGCTTTACTGTCTGAGTCACCAGGGGGCCCAGTGGCTTCATCTAATTTCGGAATGAGTGTTGTGGGCTGTCATTGTTCTGAAAGATGAGAGGGTTAGCCATCTAGGACAGAAACTTAAAAGGAACTAGTAAGCGCAGTTACTAACAAACGGTCTCCATATTTTCTCTGGTGCTTTTCATCCTCGAATGTTTTGGATCTATTACACTTTCAGCTTGGTAAGTTTTGCTAACTGAAACAAGAGTTCCAGATCTAATTACCACAGCACCCGATAGCATTTAGATGGATGAGTTCACCCCTTAGGAATTTTTATTTTCGGAGCAAACATCAGGTGGAAGGGACAAAAGGAATAAAAATTTTCTGTAGTAGATAGATATAAGGCAATTTTTCACTCATGAGGCAGGCAGGTTTGCTGTCTAATTTTTAGAAATTAGTTGAGAGAATCATCAAATTCTCTTTAGACTTTATTCCCAGGTTCACCCTGAGGTTCTAATTTAGAAGCACGATTATGGTTATTTAGCATTTTCATCATAATGGAACGTTAATGAAAATGAATGTGAAAACACTTGGATAAAGTACAAAGTGCCTGAAGAGGCTAGTGGTTAATAGCAGTATCTATGTAAGGAGATATGAATTAGTTTGAATGGTCTCCACATCAGAAATGAAGAACTTTAGTATCTAGAATTAGGGAGCCTGGAGATGGGGAAGTGAGGAGGGTCCTCATTGTTTTTTTAATTCTTGAATTTTTAAATTTTATTGAAGTATAGTTGATTTACAATGTTAATTTCTGTTGTACAGCAAAGTGATTTAGATATATATATATGCATATGTATCTTCTTTTTCATATTCTTTTCCATTTTGGTTTATCACAGAATATTGAATATAGCTCCCTGTGCTTACAGTAGGACCTTGTTGTTTATCCATCCTATATATAATAATTTGCATCTGCTAATCCTAAACTGCCAGTCCTTCCCGCCCCAGCACTCCTCCACCTTGGCAGCCCCAAGTCTGATCTGTCATCTATGAGTCTGTTTCCCTTTTGTAGATACATTTCTTTGTATCCTATTTTAGACTGTACATATAAACGACATCGTATGTTATTTGTCTTTCTCTTTCTGACTGACTTTGCTTATATGATAATCTCTAGGTCCATCCATGCTGCTGCAGGCGGCATTATTTTGTTCTCTTTTATGGCTGAGTAGTGTTCCTTTATGTATATAAATACACACCACATCACCTTTATCCATTCATCTATTGATGGACATGTAGGTTGTTCCCATGTCTTGGCTTTTGTCAGTAGTGGTGCTATGAACCTAAGAGTTGTGTGTATCTTTTTGAGTTATAATTTGGTCTGGATATATGCCCAGGAGTGGGATTGCTGGATCATATGGTAGCTCTATTTTTGTTTTCTAAGGAACCTCTCTATTGTTTCCCATGATGGTTACCCCAGTTTACATTAGGGAGGGGATCCATTATTAATTCATGTTGCCCCAGGTAGCTGCCTTCTTATTGCTTCCCTTTCTCTCCCTTTAAAGACTCACTTGCCACCCTGGTCTGAAGCTCAAAGCTAAGGAAGTCTCTGTAGAATGATGAAAAACTCAAAGAAGGTTGGTAGGCTTAGAAAGAAGTAGGAGGAAAGAGAAGAAGAAAAAGGTCAGCGGTGGGGTGGGGGCAAAATCATTCCTTCTAAAACATTTTTAAAAGCCAAAAATATCCCTACTCATTCATTTTCTTTCACTCCAGTCAGTTTCTAGGTTAATCTTTCTCTATTTGCTTCGTTGCATTTTACTGTCAGCATGATGAGTCTGCTCCTTGGAGGAGAGGCATAAAGATGGGGAAAAACATGATTTTCTTCTCATGAAGATTAAAATTGAGTTGGAGACTCAAAAACTTCTGTAGATCAAAGTCGGATATTATGGATAGCAGAAGAGGGTTCATGGAAAAGGCTTTGAGAGCAGAGGAAGGAGGCTACATATGACTGTTGAGATCGGGAACTGATATTTGAGAGATATTCTAGGCATAGAATGGGGGATGGGAGGAAAGAAAACCAAGACTGAGTTCAGCATTTTTAAATTTTGAATGCATTTTATTTTATTTTATTTTTTAATTTTATTTTATTTTTAAACTTTACATAATTGTGTTAGTTTTGCCAAATATCAAAATGAATCCACCACTAGTATACATGTGTTCCCCATCCTGAACCCTCCTTAAACCCAGAGTAGTTAAATGTTAATTAATCCTCCAAATTAGAATAGTAATTTAATTTAATGTGGGCAGGGAAGGACAGGGATTTCACAGATTTGTTTATTGGACAGTGGAGAATTGCTGTGATTTTTTGTTTATTTGCTGGTCTTTTTTTCCCCTCTGGGCTTTTCCTGGATGGCTTAATCTTATAATGTTATTTTTATATCCTTTCTAAGATTAACTCAGAGGTGCTCATGTACTCTTCTTAAAAATCATAATGGTGACAGAGAACATCACAGTTTACATTGAAGGCCGTTGCCCATAAAAACAACAAAAATGGTGACTTCTCCTTAAAGTGACTGAAGGAGTTCCATTCTTATGTATCCCTCACCACAAAACACCCTTAACTCATCCTTATGGATAGGACACTGGAATTTGTCTCCAGGTTCAACCACTTTTCTTAGACTAAGGGTTCTATTTCTGACGACTTGCAGTGTCTACCTTGATTTCTCCCAGGCACTCTACATGCACATGTCTAAAAAAAAATTCTCCAAGCCTGCAAGGAGATCCAACCAGTCCATTCTGAAGGAGATCAGCCCTGGGATTTCTTTGGAAGGAATGATGCTAAAGCTGAAACTCCAGTACTTTGGCCACCTCATGTGAAGAGTTGACTCATTGTAAAAGACTCTGATACTGGGAGGGATTGGGGGCAGGAGGAGAAGGGGACGACAGAGGATGAGATGGCTGCATGGCATCACTGACTCGATGGACATGAGTCTGAGTGAACTCCGGGAATTGGTGATGGACAGGGAGGCCTGGCGTGCTGCGATTCATGGGGTCGCAAAGAGTTGGACACGACTGAGCGACTGATCTGATCTGATTCTATCTGATTTAGTTTTCCTCACATATTCCTTGTCTCACCATACTGTGAAGCCAGAAAGAAGCCTGGGAGTGGTTGTTCGTGGGCGGGGTCAGAGGAGGCATCTATAGTTCCTGCCAGCTGGCAGTGGAAATCCAGGACAAGACCAGTCCCTGCTCCATTCCTTTCTAATCCCCTTCCCCTCATGCCTCCTATCATTTTAATCCTGTTAACGTTAGAGTCAGCCTAGACTTTTCCTTGTCCCTCAGTCTCCCTTGTCCCTGCTTGTCCCTCAGTCAGGGCTAATTTGCACAGAGTCTCTTGAATCTGGTTCTGCTCTCCTGGTCCCTCCTGATTTAAGCTCCCTGTTTATCCTGTAGACTCTGCAGCCTTCTAGGTGAGATCTCCTGAGTGCCCTCCCAGTCTGTCCTTCATAACTGCCAGCCATGTCCTAAAACCACAAACCCGTTTCTAATGGAATTCCTTTAGGAGCTTCTCTTGTCCATGGCCTTCCTTTCCCACTTCATCTTCCACCAGCCTCCGGCATGCACGTCACAGGACTCATCTAGAGCTGATGGCATGAACTGTTGCATGTCCTCTGTATGGGCCTAGAATACCCTCCCAGTTCCCATCAACTTTATCACCTGTAAGACTCACTGTGGTGTCGTGGCTTCTGTCACGTTGGTCCCGACACTCAGCGTTGAGTCTTCCTCTCTCTGGCTCCAACAGCAGTACGTGACTGTGCCATAGTGCACGTTACATGGCCTTTTCCCACTGGTCTGTGAACAGTTCGCGAGCCAGGACTCCTCCTTATCAGTGCGTTATTCATCTTCTCCAGGGTCCAGCATCTGGCTCAGTTGCTAACATATATTAATAGTTAGCTCTCCATAAAGTGTGATGAGAGCATGATGGAATTTTTCCAAACATACTTTCCAAAGTATGACATTTTTTTTGCTATGCTTTTATTTGAATTTAGGCATTGCAATCATTTATGATGACATTTCTTGGTGAGAGTTAGCTTGATTAAATCAAATTGGCTAATCAGATATCTCCCAGTAACATAGAGATTCACAAGGTCTCTGCCTGCCAGAGTGTCCAGGCAAAAGAGATATGCATCCATGTAAGTGGAGATATTTTGTTTAAATTCAAGGGGAGGTAATTGGTTAGAGAAAAAGACTGCTTACTTAAGAAATCAATATTAAAGCTGAGGTGCAATATATGGCTCTACGTGGGGAAAACTGAAACATTAATCTCCTTATAATTTGATTTAGAAAATCTACCTGGTTCGATGGCCCCTGAATTGGTGTACTGTGCTGCCAAGATAACAGTTTTAAGAAGATACCACTAAAAAACTGAGGCTATTAAAACTAAGCTGAACTGATAAATTTTCCTCAATTTATACTGTGAAATTATTCTTTGTGTAGTACTGTCTACATATCGAATTTTCCATTAATAGAGGATTTAAAAGCCACTTTGGATTGGAGATTATTTACATTTCTATTTTCTCACTTTAAATGGTGGAACATAACTTTCAATTGAGCGCCCCCACCCCCACCATGAAATTTTACAGAAGGCTCGGTCAGCCTCCTGATGATTCTCTTCTTCTCACACAGACCCAGGCTACTCACTCTTCTCTGTTATTTTTTTTTTTTTTTTTTGTACTCTATTCTCTTAAGCTCCAAGGAGAAGAAATGTCTGAAGTTTTGGAGATCTTTCTCTTTCCTTGAGCAGCCCAGGATCTGTCAGAAGAGCGAGTGGCTACATAGACACATACACTGGTATACCCTGGGCACATTTTTTAAAAATAAACTTTTCAGGGACATATAACATATAACATATTTGGGCTTCCCTGATAGCTCAGTTGGTAAAGAATCCACCTGCAATGCAGGAGACCCTGGTTCAATCCCCCGGGTTGGGAAGATCTCCTGGAAAAGGGATAGACTACCCACTCCAGTGTTCTTGGGCTTCCCTGGTGGCTCAGCTGGTAAAGAATCTGCCTGCAATACAGGAGAACTGGCTTCAATACCTGGGTTGGGAAGATCCCCTGGAGAAGGGAAAGGCTACCCACTCCAGTGTTTTGGCCTGAAGAATTCCATGGACTGTATAGTCCACGGGGGTCGCAAAGAGTTGGACATGACTGAGCAACTTTCACTAACATATATACAGAAGAGTGCTCAAATAAGTCAACAGTTTGATGAATCTTGCAAATTGAGTCAGTCAGTCAGTCCAGTCAGTTCAGTCAGTTCATTCGCTCAGTTGTGTCCGACTCTTTGCAACCCCATGAATCACAGCATGCCAGGCCTTCCTGTCCATCACCAACTCCCGGAGTTCACTCAAACTCGTGTCCATCGAGTCGGTGATGCCATCCAGCCATCTCATCCTCTGTCATCCCCTTCTTCTCCTGCCCCCAATCCCTCCCAGCATCAGGGTCTTTTCCAATGAGTCAGCTCTTCGCATGAGGTGGCCATGGTATTGGAGTTTCAGCTTCAGCATCAGTCCTTCCAATGAACACTCAGGACTGATCTCCTTTAGGATTGACTGGTTGGGTCTCCTTGCAGTCCAAGGGACTCTCAAGAGTCTTCTCCAGCACAACTGAGTAGACCCATGTAACTAGCAGCCAGATCAAAAAAACAGAACATTTTCAGTGTGAGGTCTTTTTTTTTTTTTTTCCCTTCTGACACCAAATACATGGTCTTTTCCACACCATTTCTCCAACTCACCAACATCAACTGGGTGTCCTACAATTCAATTCAGTCCTGACTCTGCCTGAGTTAGCATCAGACTCCGTAGGTTTAAGGGATCAGCCCTGAAAAGCAGCTCTCATTTCAGGTGACTGTTGCAAGTATCAGGACTCTGGGTTATCCTCACATTCTGTCTGACTTGGCTATAAAGTTGGGGGTTTGTATACCATACCCGTGCACCCCCGCCCAGAACTCAGGGAAGTGCTTTGCTTACTATTCCTGGTTTATTTTAAAGCATGCAACTCAAGAACAGATGGGAGAGATGCAAGGTGAGAGGAGGTGGAGCACAGAGCCTCCATGCCTTCTCCAAGGGCACCACCCCTCCTCCCACCCCAGCAACCTGATGGGTTCATCTTTCCAGAGGCTCTCTGTACCCGGTCATTTGGGGTTGCATTATGTAGGTATGATTGATGAAATCACTGGCCGTTCATGATTAACTCAATTTCCAGCCCCCCAGTAATAAGGACCTAAGGATATGGGGACAGAATCTAGACACGAGGTGTCAGAATGGTGCCAAGACCAGAAGGTTAGAAGCACTGCTGTATACAGCTATGGATGAGATGAGACAGGCTCTAATAATGTATAAATGGTGTGGGTGTTGACACAGGTTTTGGGAGGCGATGAAGTTGGTGGAGCTTGCCTAGAGTTGTCTTGAAAATAGCAGAGTTTCATGAAATTTCTGATGACTTCTGTCTGCCACTCCAGCTGTGGAAGCTGATGTAACCTAACATTGCAACCCAAATTCCATAATCTATAAAGTAGCAGGTGAAAATCCACCAATAGTTAGAGTAGCTCTAGTTGTAACAAGCGAAAAGCATGGCTCTGCTAAACCATACGTGAGATTCATTTGTGACCATTTAGGGTTCAGTTTTAAAGGAGCAATCTGTTCTACACATATGTGCCTGTCCGTTCTGAAAGTTCTGCAACTATCCAGTTTTGCCTTAACAAAGACAGTTTGCTAAGGAAACAAGGCAGAATCCTAAACTCCAATTAGTCCACTGCTCTATCAGAGATTAATAACACTTTAGACCTGCTGGAAGCGACTTCACATTTGAGCCCCTTCCTACTGTGTCATGGCAACGACTTGCAAATTTTAATAATAGATGTCCTCTTTGAGAAATTGCCTTTCCTTATGCTATGGGAGTTTTTATGATTAGAACTATGCCTCTTCCCTTGCAGTTGTTTTTGAGGCATTTATGTTACCGTTTTTCCTTATCAGGAATGGTTCAAACGTTTTCTAACACAGAGCAATTAATATCTGTCAGTAGAAATAAATTACATTTTTCATCGCTTGTGACACATTCTCAAATGCTGTTTGAAAGTGCTGTAATTATGCATCATCATGCTATGTAATTTTGGTGCCTGGCATAGTAGTGCTTTAGGGGTATGATTTATATTTTCTGTTTTTTTTTTTTTTAAGTACTGAATTAATAGGGTAGGTGTCAGGACTGGAATGTAAGTTGGGAAATGACATTTTGCAAAATAATTTGTATTATTTCCATTCCAAAGCCGTCTTTTTAAAGAATTGTTCACATATCTTATATATATCTGTGTATGTAAATTGTGTGTATTATGATTGTACCACCAATAACTTTTGCCTTAGAGCACCAAAATGCATAAATTTCCATTTGTAAAGTTGTCTCCCCCTCCCATACTGGGAAGAGAACAACTCTTAATCACTGGGGAAGGCTCATGCCTCTGGAGAGGGCACTGACTTAAGGCTGTGTAAACAAACCTTGCTAAAATAACCCTTATCCTCCAATAGTTTCGCCCACATAGTTACCATCTAGCACTCTACCACCCCTAGAAGGCCCAGCTCCTGGTTCTTTGTCTACTCACTTTACTGCCCTTTGTTAAAATGGTATACAAGCCCCCATCCTAGCCACTTTTTTTTTTCCATTTTCACTTCTTTTTTGTGAAGCCTCCACATGTACATGAATAAACCTTTGCCTTTGTTCATTTTTTTTTTGTCAGTTTAATTCACAAACCCCAGTCACAAAACATTAGAAGTGTCAACTAAAAAAAAGAAAAGCACAATGTAAGAGTTGTGAGTTAAGACGATGGTCTTTCAGGTAGCTCTGAAGAACTGTTCCCAAGCGGTCAGGGGCAGGCCAGCGATTTTAACGAAGGGGGTTACGTGTAGTCAAGTACGCGTTTTGGGCAGAGGCTGGCTCCTAGTAACAAGTCCCTGTTGATGATTTAGTGCTTTTCTAGATATGACAAGATGCAAGAAACTGGGCTCATGAAATCTCTTGAAAATATCTATCTATCTGAAGGCCTATTCTGCCAGTTTTTCACAGAGCACAGGCTGGGAACTCATTCCTGCTTCCCACCCTGAACTCCTTTCAAGGTGTGTTGAAGGTCAGCTAGTGATTTCATTCTGACGGAACCTGGTGGCGAAGGACAGTTTTTTAGTTGGCAGAGGGCAGAGTAAAAGTTCTTTTTCCTCCCTACATAACGTATTTCATCCTGTTAGACTGTAGTCAGTGATCCCATTGGAATCACTATTTCCTATTGAAAATAGTGCTATTTTCTATTATCACTATTAGAAAATAGTCTTATTTCCTATTGACATAGGAGAAAAAGGAGCTTTAACTCTTAAAATTGCAGTTCAAATAATATTGCTGCTTAAATGTAGTTAGCATAAAGGGAAATGGGGTCAGGGAGGGACCAGAATCACTCATTCAACAAGTCTGTCTCCAAGCACTGGGCTAAGTCTACCATATTCATGAGAAATGTGGTTCTCCAAGTAACAAATGGTCAGTCCTTTCAGTGAAGTCTCTCCTCACTCTCCATCCCTTAACTTTTTTCTTTTTCAATGGAACAATTTTGGTTGGGTTTATTTAGGTTTGGATAAAATATGCATGAGGGTATAATGAAGCTAGATACTTAAAATATAGGCATTTTGTAATGAACACATCCATCCCTTATCTTGAAACTGCTGAAATTATTCGCTCAGGAAAGACTATGTTACTGTATGACATAGCAGCACAGCTGTGAACAAAGTTGGGGCTTTACTATGTGAAAGTTTTAGAAAAGAAGCTGTATTGAACCTCTCAATTGAGTAAATTAAAAAAAAAAAAACTTAGTGAATAGAAAATTGTCTTCCTACAGAGAACTCAAACCATATGATCCCTACGTAGAATTTTAGTAGTTTATACTAGTTCAATAGGTTTCAGCAAGTCTAACCCATCTCCACAGAGTTGTGATTGTAGTATATTTTTAATTATGGAGGCATTGAAAGCAATCAGCTCACATTAGCTTTCTTTTAAATGGAATCGTACAGCACAGGCTTTCACGTTACTAATTCCTTTGTTTAGGAAATCACCCAGTATTCTTAAGTGAGTCACTTCAGAATGAATGTTTTTTTTTTGGTAGTACTGAGTTTTAATATATTGAATGAGCATAACGGAAATCAAAGTAGAGGAACCTTCAAGATTACAGTCACCTCATTTTACACCTTTCTATTTCATTCCTGAAAACAAATACCCAAAATGATTAAACAGAAAAAAAGAAACTAAAGCTTTTCACGGGATGGCACGTTGGTAATTGGCAGTTACAGTTTTAAAGGAGCGAGGGCACTGGGTTAATTGGCGTTCTGTGAAGACAGATGCTTTATATTTTCAAACATCTTTCTAGCTATTCCCTACTGAGCTCCCATTTTAATTTAACATGTATGCAGAAGTTCATATTTTGAAAGTGTTTATAGTCATTTTTACTTGTTGGGTTTTTTATATGAGATGGATCGGCACATCTTTCTGTATGGGCTAGTCATCAATACATGGAGTATCAGGCATATAATAAACAGATGTTTCTGCCTGCAAGGGAATTACCAATGAAAATTTGCCTCTCAGTGTCTTACTATTCCAGAGGTCCTATGGTGTCCCTTGTTTAATCACACATCCCCTGCCACTTAAATTGGCTTTAGCAAATTGTGCCCACTACCGATTAAGGACTTCTGTGTGCCAGCCTATGTGCTGTGTGCTAAATGCTCTATGTGTGTTGCTGTTGTTGTTGTTTAGTCACTAAGTCGTGACCAACTCTTTGTGACCCCATGGACTTCAGCCTGCTTTGCCTCTCTGTCCGTGGAATTCTCTAGGCAAGAATACTAGAGTGGGTTCCCATTTCCTGCTCCCTCTATGCACGTGGTATAATTTAATTTTCATAACAGTGCCATGAGGCAGTTACTATCTCAGTTTTATGGATAAGGGACCTGAGACTTGAAGAAGTTCAAACTGTGTAACTTGTGTGTGAAGTCCCAGATCTGGTAAGTGAAGAGGTCCAGGTTTGCATTCAAAGCCCAGCTCCCCAGAACTCCCTCATGTCACGTCTCGCAGTAACAAAGACGGCTAAATTTTTTCAGCAGATATTTAGTGCTGGTGTTCTGCAAAGCGCTTTTCAATGTATTTTCTTTGAATACCCACAACAACTGAAGGTGTTTCATTTCCAACCTACCAATGAGTTGAAGAGAAGTTAAAGAGCATACTGAAGACTGCACAGCTATTAAGGGATGGAGCTGCATTTCAAAATAGGTCACTGGCTTCAGAGCCCATTGCACTGCCTGTGTTCCAAACTGCTCTCTTTTAAACTACTTTGTTTTTGTGTGTGATGATACATGACCAGTTCTCATTTGAATTCGAGAGAGCCCAGCATATATTCAGTTCAGGTTCAGTCGCTCAGTAGTGTCCGACTCTTTGCGACCCCATGGACTGCAGCACACCTGGCTTCCCTGTCCATCAGCATATATTGGGTTGGCCAAAAAGTTCGTTTGGGTTTTTGCATAACATCTTACAGAAACACCCAAATGATCTAATTGGCCAACCCAATATTTGTGAGTGACTGAATGGAGGTTTTTTGGGGGAAGTTTGGCAGATTCTCCTTTCTCTCTTTCGGTATCTGTTTCCATTCTTTAGTGCATCCATCTTTAGTATACCTCATCTTTAGATGACTAGAGCCCTCCAGCCAACTCTTATTCCTCCCCCAATAAAATTACCTGTTGAAGAAGACTACATTAAGTTCAGTTGCACCAAATTCAAAATAATAATATGTTGTTGATTGGCATTTGCTGAGATTATTTTAGTGGAATTCCAGATCTTGGGCACTGGCTGGAAAAGATTGTTCATGTGGTCTTCTTGGGATTCTTCAAAACATAACTGTAGTTAACTCCTTTTATGTATATTAAGACCAGTCTGAGCCTCAATAAGCTGTTTTACAGGGTGTTTTAATCTCTTTTGGGGTTATCTTTTTCTATGGATATGCACTTCTGATTTTATAATGAAAATTAGTGAGAAAATAGGACTTCACAATAGTCTCTCTTCATTAAGTGTGTACTGTGAAGCAAAGCAATAGGATGCATATTTATGCATATAGGAAAGATACACATTACCTAAAAACAAACC
Organism: Bos grunniens; assembly: GCF_055505025.1. Classification (NCBI taxonomy): domain Eukaryota; kingdom Metazoa; phylum Chordata; class Mammalia; order Artiodactyla; family Bovidae; genus Bos; species Bos grunniens. The sequence continues at coordinate 34,993,480 of NC_141187.1, forward strand.
AAAAACCCCCAAACTGGCTCTTTTCCATTTACCAATCTGAGACTTTTCATCATTATCTAAGACAGATTTTACACTGAGGTTCATCAAGTAAATATGTATATGCTGTTCAGTTGCTAAGTCATGTCTGACTCTTTACAACTCCATGGACTGCAGTACACCAGGCTTCCCTATCCTCTACTATCTCCTGGATAGGGAGATAGTTCAAGTTCATGTTCAAGATTGTTCAAGTTCATGTCCAAATCATATGGTACATAATTAAGTGGGTTAGGGAATTAATTTTCTCTAAAATTTGGCTGCTAAAAATCTAGTCACTTGGAATGATAAATTTTTAGAAGAAATAGAAATAATCTTTTGAGAGTAAACATTACATACTTTCCTGATTTATAACTATTTTATGGGAAAGTATGCAACTTGCTCTTTTAGAATTTGGACAGATGGAATTTGATCTCTTGTGATTTTTACTCTTTTATCTTGTGAGGCACAGGTAGGTTATATAACTTGGCCAGAATCACACAGCTAGCAGGTGGAAGAGCCTGGATTAAATATAGACCATCTGACTCTGCAGATGTAGACAGCTTCCCACCAGGCCTGACTTTGCTCCCTATTACAGATGGGATAAGACTTGGTTACCCCATAGGTATGGTGTTTCTTATACTAATTACAGTTTATAGAAGAGGAGCTTGCAAGCCCAAGGTTTTGACCCTACTTACCACTTTGACTTGCCTGTTCCGTTTTTGATTACTGAGAGCTTTAGCTTATTTCTGAGTCTGACTCAGAAATTAAAATTTTTTTCTCCCTCATTTCTGTGTGTATATTTATTAAAAAAAATTTTTTTTTTCACCATACCATGCAGCATGCGGGATCTTAGTTCTCCGACTGGGGATTGAACCTGCACCCTGTGCAATGGAAGTGGGGAATCTTAACCACTGGACTACCAGCAAAGACCTCATTGCTATATGCTTAGACTGGAGATTCCTCAGAGGATAGACTCCTCAGAGGATAGACTCCAAGGCTGTTTTGACTGGAAATCTCCATGCCTGTCTCAATAGGACATTTTATTTATTCATTCATTCATCTCTTGATTGTCTGCCCCATCAGGCTTTGTGGTGGGTAAATGAGGGGCAGTGTCTGTCCTCCAGGAGCTGAGGGTCCCGTGTGGGTAGTCAGCTATGGCTTCCTTACTGTGGTCTGTGTTGTAACAGAGGCTTGGCTCTGCCTAGAAGGTCGGTGAGGACAGGGAGAAGTCAGGGAAGACTCTAGAACTGAGGCTGAAATAAACCTTCTCCAGGTAGACAAGTACAGAAGGAAAGTGTTCCAGCCAGAGAACTGGCATGTCGGGTGAATGCAGTGGGTTGGAGGGGCTGGTCAGGAAACTGAGGGAAGAGAGGGGAGGGACACGAAGCTGGAAAAGGAGACCACGCGTAGAGCTCAACAGGCCCTGGGGACCCGACTGAGGGGTTGGGATTTTATTTTGCAGATGATACTGGAGCCGTGAAATAATAACAAAATATTAGTTGACAAAATCGGGCCATTCCTTTTTGAGAAAATTGTATTTTCCAGTTGTGAAGCCAGTGAAATATGAAACATATCCTACAATCTTTTAGGAATAAGGCATTAAAATATAGAAAGACATACCGCAAATACTCACAGATTGGAAGAGCTTTGGGGAGGGTAGCCTATTTAAATACCTTCTTTTGGGATTACTCTCTACGTGCTTCGTAACACTGCCAAAAGGTATTTGGGTATTCTCCCTAGTGAACTTTTCATGAATATGGAAAAATAGTGGGGTTTTTTTGCCTTAGAGTTTTTTTTTTTTTTGCCTTTGAGTTTTTATAGCTAAGGAATATATTTGAGATTATTTTCAAATTCCAAAGGACATATGGTATTTTATGATTCACTGCATACTTTTTCTCCAAATATTTTAATTTTCGCTTCTTCATTGAAGTCTTCCCATCAAAATATGAAGCAAGCTGGGTGCTTGTACCTTTAATTTTGACAGATAAATGAGATATGATTTGTCAAGCTTTCATGAGCAGTGACATGAAGTGTATTTTAAGTAAAATGTCCTGCCCTCCTGGAAACTCCATGTAGAAAACGCTAACATTGTACAAGCTAAAGACTCATAGATCTTTCCGTCCTTTTCTGGTCATAGCCTTGGAAAGGCCTATAGGAGAATTACTGATAAAAGTAAAACACAAGCCATTTTTTTTGTTTATGTTCCTTATGCATAGCTATCACAGATCATCAAACTGCTTCCTTTCCAACCCCAGCTGGCTGAAGCTCACAGACTTCTAAACTGATGGTGAAACTTCAGCTTCTATTTTTTTTTAATTAATTTATTTTTGGTTGCGCTGGGTCTTCAGTGCTGCATGCAGGCTTTCTCTAGTTGTGGCAGGCAGAGGCTACTCTCTAGCTGTGCATTGTGGTGGCTTCTCTTGCTGCAGAGCACAGTCTCTAGGTGCATGGGCTTCAGGAGTTGCAGCACACGAGCTCAGTAGCTGTGGCACATGGGTTTAGTTGCTCCACGGCATGGGGAATCTTCCCGGACCAGGGATCAAACTCGTGTCCCCTGCACTGGCAGGCGGATTCGTATCCACTGTACCACCAGGCACCTATATTCTGTTGCAGAGATGGACAAGCACTTGCATCCCATAACTAGGGAAAAGAATGACTTACATTTCTCTGATTGTCTCAATACCAGTATCAGGCACTTTGTCAGCAGACATTCTGACTTTACACAAATTGCTGTGCACAAGCAGGAGCCCATTTTCTTGTTATAATATTCAATTTCCTTCCCATTCTCTTAATGGAGATGAAGTTGCCCCTGCTGCTTTTGGGCAGTGGAAGCTTTATGAGTATCGTTTATTCTCAGCTGCATAAAGGATTGGTTCTTTGTCTTCCCAGCTTTTTCAGGTACTTCCCTGTGGGGGCGATGTCTTATTTCTGCCCCCAGCATGATGCTACTAAACATATTCTATCAATCCAGCCCATATGTGATGGCAGAGCACTGATTAGCCCCTTTGGATTATTTTGATTTTGAAATGGACTGTTCCTCTAGTCTGTAAGTCATTTATTCCAAAATGCCTTATAATCAAAGTAATAACATTAATGATTTTCCACCACCAAGGCCCATATGTAAATTATCTCACAGAAAGAGCTTGAAAAGCAATGCAACTGAATAGGCCTGTTCTTACCTTGTTGACCAAAGGAGTTTGTCAAAGTCCACCCATTTCCAAATTTAGCCCAAAAGCCCCCATGGAAAAAACTTTATAGTTCAATTAGCAGGAGAGAAATTGCATGATGCCTGTAATCAGAAAAACTGGCATGAACTCAATGTTCAATTATTACCTCTCACCTCTTCCTACTTTCTAATGTATCCCCTGAAAGTCACTGAGGAGTTAAAGAGGATAATTAATTTTTAGGGTAAATTTAAAAAGTATTCTGACTCTAATCAGGGCTGATTTTCAGCTGGTACTTATCACTATGGGCAATGGCCGCACTAGGTGTTCATGGTTTTCTAACTGGTCAGTGCCGCTGTGGATTGGTCCTCAAATATTTTGACTCTTTAACCTACAAATAATGCCATGTATAATCTTTATGCATATTTTACTCATGACATCTACACCAAAGTCTTACGTGCACTCGCATTGTCCGTACCTGTACTGGCTGGTTTACATGACTGTTTTCCTTATCTCCAGCACCTACATAGCACCTGCTGCATTGTTAGTGCTCAAAAATACTCCTAGTTGAAAAATAGAAATATGTAATTTATTTTGTTTCCATTTTTTGTGAACCTCACCCCAGCTTGGGTTGGTGTGTTATTTCCTAAGTTTTGTTTTCTAGAATGATCTCTTTAGAGAGAAAGAGAAAGATGAGAAAGACGGCTGCATCTTCCTATCCTGGCTACATTCTACCTGCAAACTTCTGGGTGTTTCAGTGGCTACCTTAATATGAGATGCCTGAAACGGAACACAAACATCCAAGGTGTGGTTTGATTTGTGCAGAATTTGCTGTGGGCTGATTACACCCTAGGATCAGTCAGTGGTTTGGGAAGTGGAACTCTTCGGAAGCGGAACTCTTTCGTTAAAGGAAATTTTACCAAAATTCCCCTTTGTGTAAAACATAAAGGGAGATCTTTTCTGATTGAAAGGAGTTTTCTGAAGAGGTGGGGAGGCCCACCTACTCATGCCTTTCCTCCTCATGTACTGTGATGCCGCTGAAATACTTTTATGGAACTCTGAGGATTCTGTGGCCAACATCGATATGAAAAATGTATTATTAAAAATATAGTACATATTTCTGTGAATGGAGTCCAAGTTTTCAGACTCAATATAGGTTATATAAAGTTTAAGTGCTACTAAAATTTCCATTTATACTCATGTAGAGAGCTACCAAGTTACATATTCCCATCCTATAATGCAAGATTTTTCATGTTTTCCTATTAAATTTAATTTTGTTGATGTATATTTCAGCCTGTCTGCATCGTTTGGGTTCTGATTTTGTAACTTATCTTTTCCATCTGGATATTTGGCAGTGTAATCTACATAGTACCCAACTATTTTTATAAGTTTTTGAAGCAAATAGGAGTCCATGAGAGAGACTTTTCTTCAAAATGACAACTGGATGTGGTTCAGCATTTTGGGGGGGGTTCAAAGACTTTGTATCCAACATTCCTAACTCTACAACAGCTGTCTCCCACCCCAAGACTTTCTGTCTTGATAACATCATCACTGTCTACCTGTGCCTGAAATTTAGGCACGATCTTGACTTCTTGCTTCCCACTGCCACCTGTTCCCAACTGTTCACCACATCCTGTTGAATTTTACTTCCTAAGTATTAGGACAGTTTCCCGATGTTCATCTCTCTACCACAGCCCTCATTTAGGCGTGTGTTTGCTCTCAACAGGTAACAGTAACCTCTAACAGGTGTCCATTCCCCTGGTCTTTCCCCCTGAGTTCTGTCCTCATTTCCAACGTCACCTGTCTGAACCAAAATTTGACTCTGTGAGGTTCACGTGCTTAAGACCCTCTGGTGGCCCCCTGTCACCTACAGGACAAAGCTGAAGGTCTTCAAGTTCATGACCCTTTTGCATCTTCATGTTCCTATACCCTCTAACCTGGGCTTGATACCCTCACAACATTAAATGGCTTGGAATTTCCTCCCTGCCCCATACTCCCTCTTGGTTTTTACTGGCTTCTTTGCCTGAGATTCTCTCCATTCATGAGTGTGCATGCTCAGTCACTTCAGTCATGTGCAACTTTTAGCAAGCCTATGGACTGTAGCCCTCCAGGTTCCTCTGTCCATGGGATTTTCCCAGGCAAGAATACTGGAGTGGGTTGCTATTTTCTTCTCCAGGGGATCTTCTCAACCCAGGGATTGAACCTGGGTCTCCTGCATTGCCGGCAGGTTCTTTACCACTGAGCTACAGGGGAAGCCTCTCCTTATTCATACTGCAACCCAAACTTCTTTTTCTCAAAACTTACTTATTTTAAAGATTTGGCCTAGGGGTGCTCCTTCATGAGTTCTGCATCTGCATACTCAATCGAGGATTGAAAATATATTAAAAAAATTCCAGAAAGTTCCATAAAGCAAAATTTGTATTTGTGCACACTGGCAACTATTTACATAGCATTTACATTGTATTAGGTATTATAAATAATCTATGGTAGGTTATATGCAAATACTATGCCATTTTATATAAGGGACTTGAGTATCCACAGATTTTGGTATACACGGGGGTCTTGGAAATATTCCCCTGTGGATACCAAAGGAAGGGTGACCATAATTTGCACTTAATCATACTAGATACTTGGAGAAGGCAATGGCAACCCACTCCAGTACTCTTGCCTGGAAAATCCCAGGGACAGGGGAGCCTGGTAGGCTGCAGTCCATGGGGTCACTTAGAGTCGGACACGACTGAGCGACTTCACTTTCACTTTTCACTTTCATGCATTGCAGAAGGAAATGGCAACCCACTCCAGTGTTCTTGCCTAGAGAATCCCAGGGACAGGGGAGCCTGTTGGGCTGCCATCTATGGGGTCGCACAGAGTCGGACACGACTGAAGTGACTTAGCAGCAGCAGCATACTAGATACTTAGCAAATATTTGTTAAATAAAATAATGGATGAGTGAACCCACTTAAATACACATACTCTTGTTATTTCCCAACCCGAATTTTACCATCACATACACAAAGGTATGGGCTTCCCTGGTGACTCAGTGGTAAAGAATCTGCCTGCCAATGCAGGAGATGTGGGTTCGATCCCTGGGTCAGGAAGATCCACTGGAGAAGGAAATGGCAACCCACTCCAGTATTCTTGCCTGGGAAATCCCTAGGGCAGAGGAGCCTGGTGGGCTACAATCCATGGGGTTGCAAAAAGTCAGACATGACTTAGGGCCTAAGCAACAACACAAAGGTAGATAGATTAGTGAGTCTGTTAACTGTTGTGTTGAAATGCAAATATTCTGTGTTTGGTGCTTTCTTCATTTATCAAACTAGCAACCTTGTAAAAAAGAAAGAAATTCCCTCAATAATGAAATGCTAAGTGAACTTACTTTGGACTTCTTTCCATTATTACTTCTTTCCTAAACAGACACAAACAATTCTGGAAGGAGTAGATTTCTAATTAAACTGCCTGACTGGAGAGCACTTTTTACATAGTTCTTTCTTTCCAATAGCTTCAGACAATTAACCTGGAGGTAAAATAATATGAATTCATTGACTACTCCCTCTGATATTGTAAATGTGCCTCTTGACAGTAAGCAATTTATAATTTCGTTGGCAGAAGCAGCCATACACATGAAGTAGGTAACAGTAAATTCAGGAAATGGTCCAATATCAAAGAAGAATGGCACTGATGATAAGTGTTTGGCATTTTTATGAAGCAGTGGCGATTTAAACAAACAGAAAACAGATAACCAACCATATCACATGTGAATGGGCAGAAGCTTAATTTACAAAAAAATATAAATTATCTAGGAAGGGAATCTGGTGGAGATCCAGGAAGCAGAACCTCTCTTGATTTTATGTTGAGTGAATTGTGAGGCTACCAGGGTTATTCTAGAAATGAGCACATCAGTACACCTAAATTGAAAAATGGTATACTATTTGGAATTGGGCTTTATTTATCAGAACTTTCTCATGAAGACTGATACTACTGTAATCACGTAAGAACCTCTTGCGACTGACTTTGCATCCACTTGAAACCGCTTTAGAAACAGAAGAAAAAAGTGAATTCAACACGGGGGAAGGCATCACCTGCTACCCAGGAGAGTCATGCTCTATTGTCTTCAGACTGAGGAAAGCTGTTTGCTAGGCTGCTCCTTGGCAAGCACATAAAAGGAAAACTTGCCAGGTTTTCCCCATGGCCAGAAGGAAGTACACTTTGAAGCAAATAGGCTTTTTCCAAGAACTCCATCCCTTTAGCTATCATTTACCAAGCGCTGACTCTCCAGAAGGCACTACGTTAAGCCACAGAGAGAATTCCATGGTTGCTAAAGCAACACCATGAATTGATTTTCCATGTTCCACACTCCTCTGCCCCCCAATAATATTTAGTCTATCAACCAGATACAGCCTCCTGTAAATTAAAGAGCATTGCCTGTGTTAAGTGAGAAATATAGGTCTAGTCATGCCTTGGGCAAATTATCGCGCGATTCTGCTCTCAATTGGAAAATGAAAGGGTTGAACCATTTGCTTTCTCGAGTCCTTTGAGGCTCTAAAATAGAATGATCTAATTAATTTTGATGGCCTTCTGGCTTCCATTTTAGTATTTGTGAGTGTGTGTAGTGCCCGAACATGCTGACTGAGTTAACTTTGTGAACTTGCACAGAAGACAAAGTTCTGAAATACAATGGCAACAGTGTGTTCATTTAAATGGGAAAACAGCCTTCTCCTCATAGGGGAGGCATAAACCTCCATTGCTTAGGTGTTTGGAAACTTGATGAGTTAATATTTATTATGCTGTACAAGAATCATTAAAATATTTCCCTGCTTGGTTCATTGAGATGTGGTGCTTTGATTTTTACAGCATTTCATATGAACAAATTTTTAAATGCACTGCTTCACTGAATGGATATTCCTGATGCTTCAGACGCAGCCGAGACATATATCTTTTTGTATCTGTTACAGTGGATGAAATTGCTATAAAAAGTTTAAACTGCTCCATCAACGAAATTGAGCATTTTAGTGAAAGAAACTTAGTATGTGTGTGCATAAAATTGCCAAAGTCACATAGCAAATATTATCTTGAAGTCATTTCTGAAAGGGAGTATTTTAATGTTCCCAGTGAATAATTTCTCTCTGCCCGAGAGCTACTCTTGTATCCTGGGAAATAATCAGAGGAGAAGATAAAATTATTTAGATTTGCAGCTTCTTGTCATGGGAGGTGAAGGCCTTTTTATTATTATTATTAATGCGATGGGAATAGTTCCATCACACCGTGTCTCTGCACAGCACAACCTTTTCATCATGTAAATAATTATAGTTCTGAGTTTCTTAATGCCTCCTGCTGATACTGCACCTCCATCTCAACCACTATCTATCTGAGCGAGAAAGATGGCTCTCTTCTCAGATAAAGGTTTCTCCAGGTCCTGACACTTGTGGGTAGTGGTGGGGTGGGGGAAGGTGCTTTCTTTGCTTCAACATGGACCCAGGTCTGAGCTGACTGGAAAGGTTTGTACAAGGACACAGGAGCTTGTTCTTTGCAGAGTAAACTTTTCTTCTGTGTAGAAATTGCACTACTTTTTCCAGAGAAAGGTTGAGCTTGTATCTTTTCTTTTCACAGAAGCTTGCTTCTGTTTCCAGGGCTCCTGGCCTGGTCTCAGAAAGGACAGCCTATATATCCTGGGACTAAGGACTAGACTGGGCAGGCCAGAGTCCTCTTGGTGATTCAGGTATGTCAGGTACCATTTCTGCTCTTGGGGAGCGAATGTTCTCACATTCTCATGAGGGAGAGGGATGACGAACCAGGAAACGGAGAAGTAAGGCAGGTCAGAGAGCAGAAATGCTGTCCTGGTGACGTGGGAAGAGGTGCCCTGAGCACACGCCTCCTCACAGCTCCATCTCTGCATTTGGAGAGCAAGTCATGGGTCAGGCAAGTGTGTCTTTCACACCTCCCCCTGCCCCACCTTTTCTGTATCATTTTTGCCCCTGGAGCAATGACTTCTACCCAGGTAACTGAAATGGTAAAGAATCTGCCTGCAATGTGAAAGTCCTGAGTTAGATCCCTGGGTTGGAAAGATCCCCTGGAGAAGTGCATGGCAATACCCACTCCAATATTCTTGCTGGAGAATTCCATGGACAGAGTGGGATACAGTCCATGTGGTTGCAAAGAGTCAGATACGACTGAGTGACTAACACACACACTCAGTGACTTTTTCCAGTTTCCCTTAGGTCCTTGGTTCAGCCCTGCCATTTTGGAATGGAGAATGGCAGGATATTTGGTGGTTAAAAGAACAGACAGTCTTCAGATTAAAAAAAAAATGAAAACAATTAAATCAGATCAAGTCTTTTTGCATTGAAATGAATTTTAGCCTTTTTGTTGTGAAAAATCTATACCCTCCTAAGACTTAGTAACTCCTTCTGTGTTCTGTCCCTCCTCAGGACCTTTGACCCAGCCACTCCCTCTCCCTGAAATGTCCCCCACCCCTCAATATCCATTCCTCATGCTTTTTAAGTCATGTTGTTTTTAAAATGAGGCCTCCCCTTAGTGCTTCAATATTGCACCCTCTGTCTAGCACTCCATGGCACTTATGTGACGTAATATTCTTGCTTATTGTATCCATTGAATGTTCACTGTTTCTCCTGCTCCCAACCTCTATGTGGCCTTTAGATTTCTGCTTATGTTTACTTCTGAATTCCTAGTTCTTGGAAAAAAGCTTGGCTCATAGTAGGTGCTCAGTAAATGTTCTTCAAAGGATAAAAGTTTTTTCTTTTTTTAATTTATGATCAGTTTTTAAAAGGTTGATTTAAGCATCTGCAGTGTTGACTTCGGCCTCCATTAGGGCTCAGTGCTGGTGGAAGTCACCTTAACGATCCCAGAAGGACCGTGCAGGTCAGTGAGTCACCGGTGGGTCCATCCCCCTCTGAAAGTCACCCCAAGGCTCAGAACCTACGCAAGTTTTTCTTGTAAGTGATTCTCAGAGTTTCAGAAGGTGTCCGAACTGTTCTTTCACTTTGAGATTCTTTTCCTTTGTGCCTCTGATGGAATCAGCACACGCCTCCAAAGATATCACCTTGTCGCTGTTCTTTGGCGAATCCCCACCTCTGGTTCCACACGTGTCTTCCTGGTATCTTTCAAAGCCACGTGGTGAGGCCTGGCTGCTTCCTGAGGACTCAGTCCTGGATGAGAGTGCAAAACAGTAAGGCAGGAGGGCAGGCAGACCCGCGCTCTACCCCACCTCTTCCTTAAAGAGACAAAAGATTAAAAAAAAAAAAATCAACAAAATCCAAAACAACAGCAAAAAACCCAGTGAAGTCCCTTAGGAAAAATATCACAAGGGCTGTTTGTTTGTTTGTTTGCGGGACTTAGGGGTTAGGAGCAAGTGCTCGTCTGTTCCTGACTCAGGTAGAAGGGGGCACATTGTCCACGTGGCGGGATAATGTGGATGGGGTGTGTTTGTGTGGCTGGAGGTGGGGGGGAGCAGGGAATCCAATGGCCCAACCCCAGGGCATCTCAAAGCGAAAATGGAGTGAGTGGGAGCTAGCCATCTGCTGGGCTGGAGACCCTCTGACGTCTCCTACTGTCTTGAGGGTGTCAGGTCTAAGTGTCCACAGGAAACTCCTCCCTCTGTGGTTTGGTTCTAAAGGACATGAGTGTAAAACAGTGGAACCGAGACGTACTTACAGTTTACCTTCATTTGCAAGTTGTAAGAAGACATGGTCATAAGTTTTTTTGTTTTAATCATATTATGAGTGTGTGTGTGTATTTTAAAGTTTATTTGGCCTCCTTGGGTCTTAGCTGCTGCATGCTGAATGTTCAGTGCACCATGGGATCTTTCGCTGCGGCTCGTGGGCTCTCTAGCTGTGGTGCATGGGCTTAGAGGCATGTGGGGTCCTGCTATGGATCCTGCGTCCCCTGCATTGCAAGGCGGATTCTTAACCACCAGTGAAGTTCCTAGTGTATGTTCTGAGGAGACTGTTCCTGTGGATGAAACCAACCTTGTCTGGTTGACCAGCTGATTTACTTTAGCTTTGACAACCTTTGGTGCTCCTTTCCTGAAAAATTTAGTGAGAGTGTGGCAGGCAGAATAATGCCCCGCCCCCCTCCATCCCAAATCCATGTCCTAATCCCCAGGATCTGTGAATATGTTGTGTTAAAGGGCAAGGTGAGAGTTAAGGCTGCTAATCTGCTGACGTTAAAGCAGGGAGATGATCCTCAGTTACCTTGGTGGGTCCTAGTGGATTCATAAGGGCCCTTGAAATGTGGAGTGAGGCAAAAGAGTTAGAACCAGAGAGATGGCATTGTAAGACAGACTTGATGATGGGCCGCTGCTGGCTTTGAAGATCGAAGGGGTCCACAAGCCACAGAATGCAGATGGTTCCTGGAAGCTGGAAAAGGCAAAAAGATGGATTGTTCCCTGGAACCTGCATAAAGGAACACAGCCCTGCTAACACCTTGCTTTTTAACCCAATGACATACATTTCCGCCTCTGACCTCAGAAGTGTAAGATAATAAAACTATGTTGTTTTAAGTCATCAAGTTTGGGGTCATTTGTTACAGCAGCAATTGGAAACCAATACAGAGAGAGTAAAGGGAAACTTGCCACACGCCCCCTTCCCAGTGCAATGGTTTTCAGTATTCTTCCAGGGAAAATGAAAAGACAAAGACAGAACCACAGAGCACGTTAGAAGTCTATGATGGCTGAACCTGGCGTTGACCACTGTAACTTCCCTCCAGGGACTGGAGTCAGACCCTCACTTCAGGCCAGTGACCAGAGCTCACGAAAACAGATTCCCGCTGGCAAGGCCTCAAGCCAGGATTCCTCCATCACGGCCGGGATTAGGGAGAGAGATGTGTACGGGAATATTAAAAGTTAGTACACAGTGCTGCTCTTGGAATTCTTCATTAACAGATGTTTAAAAGTCAGTGCTCTAAAATTACTTGCAGAAGCTTATAAATATGAATTTCCTCTAATTCACATTTTATAAGAACTCCTATCAGCTGTATCACAGCTTGAAAAATACCAAGAATGCATTAGAAAAATCTTTCTGTTTAAAACTAGATTGATCCCACATTTACATGGCAAAAGAAGGCCATTACACGGCAGGCAGTAAAAGCTTCATTTCAGAGAGCTCGAGGAAAAAAACTCAAAATAATTCACTTCTACCCAGGCCATTTGACAACTGTTAGACTTTTCCTTACAAAATAAAATGAAATACCACCACCTGCTGCTTAAAATCTCCAATTAATGCTATAAAAAGTGCCTTCATTTAAAAAGCCAATGTGTAAATTTCTCCAAGCTGGGTGCAGGCGTTTCTTCAAATTTACTGTAACCTTTTGCTCCTGTCTGCTTTCAGATTCCAAAGAGAAGCCAGAACTGATTTTCACCTAATTACTTAAGAGTGAAACCCCTTCCTGTTCATTGGGATCAGTTATTTAAGATACTGATAATTCACATATAATCTGTCGCTATGTGTGTTTAGTAGAAATTGCAAAAGATTATTGAAGCTTACCAACATTCCACCTACGAATTAAAACAAGGATGTTTTTGCAGAACCACAAAAGAGAAAGAAGAGGCTGGGAGAAAAAGTGAACAGTGGTCTTTCTGACCTTGCAAGACTCTTTGTTTTTAAATTTTGATCTTTTTTTAAATTGAAGTGTAGTTGCTTTACAATGTCATGTTAGTTTTTGCTGTACAGCAAAGTGAACCAGCTAAGACTCCGGGCTTCCCTTGCAAGGCTCTTTTAAGATCAAATCAGCAGCTGTGAGATTCACCACCTTCGAGCAGTTTTTAAGGGATGAGGAAGCACAGGTCTTTTATCTCTCTCTCCCACCCCGATAGTCAGGTTAATGAGAACTTCCAAGGGGTGAGCCCCTGGACACCTTTGAAATGTGCCCTTCTGTTTACCAGATGAATCGAGGGGCAATCAGCTTTAAACAGTGGCTAGGCAGGGTCAGCTGAAAAATGGGCACAAGGGGTCATTTGCAGCCTGTGTTGAAAGCAAAACCAGCAGGCAGATTCTGTCATTCTGTTTCCTTGTGTGGCCAGTGTGCAGGACAGGAGCTAGTGTGGAAACAGTTGTCAAGAATCATCTGGGGCTGTTGCAGGAGCAAGGAGAAACTGGTAGACGAGACCGTGGATGGATGTATAGCTTGACCTAGGATGGTCCTGATGCCGAAAGCTCAGCTTCTTTATACCCTGGTGCCAAATCAAATCTCAGAGACAGAGTTTTGGGTGAAGTAGAAAAGAGTAGCCTTATTGCTTTGCCCAGTAAAGGGGACACAGCGGGCTAATACCCTGAAAGCCAAGTGTCCCAACTTGGGGAAGATAGTGAGAAGTTTTATGGTAATTGTCCAAAGAGGGCATGATCAGCTTGTGGACACACTTCTGATGGGTTGGTGGTGAGGTAAGTGGGAGTCAGCAACATCAACCTTCAGGTTCAGCCGGCCCAGGGTCTGCATGTTTGTGGGCAGCATACCACTGTTAACACTTCTGCCACGTGGAGGGGGTTTCAGTATCTGCCGAACAGTTCAAAGATACTGTTGTGTATATCCTTTGATGGGGAAAATTGGATCTTGCCCCAAGGCTGCTCTTGACTGTTTCTCCCTGATCTTCCATCCTCTCCCTTCCATAATCAGCAACTGCTTATATCTGCCAGCTGTACTTCAGGGAAGGTCATGGAGGCTGAATGAAGGCAGTTTTCTATTACCAAAGCAATGGGGTGCTCAGGAGCCCCACAGGGCCTTGCACGGTGGCAGTCCCAGCATCTCTGCTCGACCCTCATGGCTCTTCATGATAGCCTTGGAGATGACTGGTACTCATCTCCCCCTGCCCCTCACCATTAATCCAAGAGGAGCGATCTCTTTAATTAAGTGCCTTGGTGATCCCTGCCCCTCCAGTGCTCTGTTCTTATTTTTAATTCTTGCCTGGCACGTCCTGCCCCACCATATCTCTTTTCCACGGCTTCCATGCTCCAAGCGTCCAGAGAAGTGATACAGTTTCCTCCAGGGAAGACTTTATAATCCTCACTTGAACTGACTTTAACCTTTCACGGTTACTTCCTGAGTCACAAAACTGGCATCTTAGCTAGAGGTTTATTCTCAAAAAGGTATCCATGTTATTTTTCGCTTAATTAGATCAGTGGATCAAGCTGATATGTGGTAGGCACCCTGCCATCTTCTCCACTGTCTTTTGTGGGTTTTGGTGAGATTTCTGTCTGTTGCCTTTCCCTTTTCCTTTATGTTCCTTCTCAGTCTGAGAGGAAAGGTCAACCCCTTTGTGTAACAGTCTATCTTTAAGTGTAGTGACCTTCAGAGTTAGGTCAAAGGCTCTCTCTTTGTATCTGCATCTCCCTGGAACACGAGTCCTGCATCCCAGCTACCTCCTACATGCCTTCACTGATGTCATGGAATTTTCAAGCTTAAATTAGGTTCTAAATTGAGCCCCTTTGTGGATCCCCTCCAGTTATGTCTTCCTCCTGTATTCTCCGCACACGCCTCAGTGAGAAACTTCAGAGTCATCTGTTGGCTGTGTTCCTTCCTTGCTGCAGCCCACAGGTGCTGTTGGGTCTGTCTCTAACATCTCTGGAATCAGTTTTGCCTTTGGCCCCCACAGCCGTTGCTCCGGCTCGTATCCTCTACCTGTGAGCAGTCCCATCTCGGGGGTTCGCAGTTTCTCAGACCTGTTCTCCCTTCTTCTCTTCTTGACAGTCACATTATCATCTGAAATGCAGAGAGGATCAGGACTCTATCTTAGAAACTTTGGTGGCTTCTTGCTCACCAGAGCCCACCCTGTCTCTCTCGTCTTCTTGGCTTGTACTCAAATAAGGATGGTCCAGCCACTGGGATCCTGAGTGCCTTGTGAGAGTCTGCTTAGATTTTAGTGTCTCTGTCGAAACTTCATTGAGCCCTCAGTCAGAAATAAACATTCCTTTAAAAAAATATATTTATTTTTTATTTATTTAGCTGTTTCAGGTCTTGGTTGTGTCCTGCATTGCGAGGGCTTAGTTGCCTCGTGGCGTGTGGGATCCTAGTTCCTGGACCAGGATCGAATCCACGTCTCCTGCGTTGCAAGGTGGATTCTTAACCGCTGGACCACCAGGGAAGCCCCAGATATAAGCACTCTTTTTAGGGTACTGTTTGCCCTTTGCACAGACCTTCATTATGGTACCTGTTATATAAAATGTTATTTATCGTGAACATGATCTGTTCTAGGGCAGGGACTGTGCGTTTGTTCATCTTTGTGTCCTGAATGCTGGCCTTATACTGGGATCAAAGTGGGTGGGGGGCAGGTATCAACCGAGGTTTGTCAGTCAGCAGATGTCCACTTCCAATTAGAATACATATCCATTATTGGGAAAGTATTACATGTTAAACATCTTTTTATCCTTATACAATGCTAGGCACACAGGTGACAAAGAATAAATACTTGTTGGGTAATTCGTGATTAAAACTATAAGCAGGAGAAAGTGGAACTGTAGGATGTAGACATGTGGCAGAAATATTGGATGTCAGTGTTGCACAGTGTTATGTGGGAGTGTAGGGAGGTTTGCTCATTATGCTTTCATGTGATATACTGTGTTTTTTACTGCTTTGGTATGAATGGGAGCACATGATTTTAAAGCAAGAAATTGTCAGGATTTGGGGAGGAATATATATTTAGGTGAAACCAGTCAAATTAAAAAGGAAAAGGGAGGCTTCCCTGGTGGCTCAGTGGTAAAGCCTCCACCTACCAATGCAGAAGACACAGGTTTGATCCTTGATCCTGGAAGACCCCACATACCACAGAGCAACTAAGCCCATGCACTACCGAGCTTGTGCTCTAGAGCCCTGGAACTGCAACTGCTGAGTCCACGTGCCATAACTACAAGGCCGTACGCCCTAGAGCGCATGCTCTGCAACAAGAGAAGCCACAGCAATGATAAGCCCATGCACCGCAACTGGGGAGTAGCCCCCTCTTGCTGCAACTAGAGAGCCTGCACAGCAATGAAGACCCAGCACAGCCATAAGTAAATAAATTTTAAAAAAATCTAGAAATACCTGAGAATTCAAAATTTCCTTAAAAATAAAAAGAGAGCTTCGGGTCCACCAAAGAGCTATAGTCTCAGAACATGCATAATAGCATGTGTGTATGTGTGTGTGTGTGCACGCACACACAAGTGTGTATGTGTGTGGGTAGTCGTATAGGTAAACCCTCCTATTTACAAGTTCTCTTTATGCAGTATATAAAATATAAGTAACTTATGGCATTATTAATTTGCCAGTGTGTACCCTCTCTGACGATTTGAAGGTCTTTCTAAAATTAAGGTAAAATTGTTGCAAGCCACATGAATTTTGTAAAATATTGGGAAAGTGAGAGGGGATGCTGAATACACAAAAGGTAGTTTTGCAGTTGCTAAATTAAAAGAACAGTGAATAGCTGTCTTTGTTGGAGTGGAGTTTCCCAGCTCACATGCATACAGAAATATCATCCTGGTCTCTGCTTCCTTTGTGGCTCCTTAAGACCATTGCATATGGTTTTATCATCTCATTTAAAAATGTGCAGCCTGAAATATACTTAAGAACAATGTGTAACACATTTAAATGTCAAATTGGACTGCATGAATATTCTTAGAATAGCATTCATAAAGTCAGTTCACTTCGACACAATCGCAATGATATCATGAGCTCTCTCTTTGCTTAAAAGCCTTTTCCAAAAGTTTTCTGACAGGGGATTGCTGGATTCCATTTATACCCAGGAGTTGGACACAACTGAGCGACTTCATTTTCACTTTTCACTCTCATGCATTGGAGAAGGAAATGGCAACCCACTCCAGTGTTCTTGCCTGGAGAATCCCAGGGGAGCCTTGGTGGACTGCCGTCTCTGGGGTTGCACAGAGTCGGACATGACTGAATCGACTTAGCAGAAGCAGCAGCAGTGGATTTCATTAATGTGTGCTCAGTCCATTTGGCCATGGACTTTTTGTGGAAGAACCTCATGATCTGTTTTTAATGCACACATCCTTGTATGAAAATACACATTTTAATCAGTCCTTTTTTTTTTCATGCAAGTTTAGCCTTTGCTCCCCCCAAAAAGAAAATATATCCAAATAAGCAAATATTATTGGAAATAAAAATAACTTGGATTATAGTGAAACTTTGTGACTTCACTGTTTAAACAGTGATTTGATTTTTTGATTATTTTTATTTGTATTCTAGTTGATTCCACTGCCTTATGGACGCACTGGTATTTTATAGGGATCTCAGCTCTCCTTTCAATGAGAAAGGATATACAGAAGCTTCAGGAACATCTAAGGAAAACAGTTGGTTTTTCAGAATTTCTTTAACACTGAAATTAAATCTGTTGCGTTTCACTTTTGAGCTAAGAATAAAATCATTATGGATGTTCTCATACTGCGTATTAATGCCTGTTACACTCGAATCCCACATTAACATTTTTATTTCCACTGAGATTTCTGATATAATCAGGTATTAAACCTTGTGGTTATTTTGACAATTATGCTTTTTATGGAAGGAGTCTAACAGTTAAACCCTCAGTTAGGAAAAAATGTTGTTTTACTTCATCTGGAAGAAAAATTATTCTAAGAGATGGTTAGAAGATTCAATAGTAGGTTAAAGATTTTAAAGAAAAGCTCACAGATAGAGTCCTCTACTTTCCATTCATGAAACAAAACAGATAAAACTTTTTTCTTTCGCCAGCTCCCTGCACAGCATATGCCAGGCTCAAGCTCATGCCTTGTGCTCTATGCCTGAGCCATCAATTTTTAAAAATTGACAGTTCTCTGTTATTCTTCCAGAGTTTAATTTCTCACACTATCCTACAATTTTAATTTATATAAAAGAGTATTCTCTTCCTTTGTCTTGTTTGTCAAAACTACTCACCCTCCTTCACATGCCCCTCCAGCTTCTCACCCTGACCTCCTATTTCCATTTTCAAATTTGAATTTGCCTTTTTTTCATCCATAACTTAGAAGGCAGCCTTAAAGTTCAAAAAACAAACAAACGAAAACAGCTCTCCCCTGTGACTTATAAAGCATTTGCTCAGGTTTGGTCTAATTAGCATGATTTGTTGTTCATTACCTTAACATTGGCGATGTTTTTTCCAAGGTACCATTTAAAAGGCAGAAGCTTGGGAGACGCTTAGGCCTTGGGAGAAGCTTAGGCCTTGGTCCTGTTCTATGAAAGTTGGGCAAATTATTTAAACCTCAGGTTCTTTATCTGTAAAGTCATCCACAGACACCTACTTCACAGGGTAGTCATGGGGAGTGTGGTTAACATATTTAGTAGATGTTCAAAAAAACTGCATTGTTTCTCCCTCTCCTGACTCCATACTGAGTGCTACAATGTAGCCCAACCATGTTAAACGTCATGGGCTGTGGGAGAAATGAGTATGAGATAATCTCATATCTTTTCTGGGGCAACATCTGAATTGTCCATAATGTGGTACCGTTACGGTACAGGGAGTAAATATAAAAATTTCAAAGACGCGAAAGACAAAGACATTGGGGGAACGGGCCCCTGAGTTGTGTCTGGAAGGAAGGATGGGCCGGTGCTGTGGCTGGGAGGAGATGGCTTGAATAGAGGCCAGGAAGTGAAGAGTACACGGAAGTGAGCGCCATCATGTTCCCCTGGGGTTGAGGAGTCAAGTTGCAGAGCTATGGAAAGTCAGTAGGAAAGTCAGTCCAAAGTATGAGGGTCTTTAGGAATTGAACAGAGGAGTTTAGACTTGAAACAGAACATAACAGGGAGCAGGAATTCAGGTAATTACATTGTCCTTGTTAAGTGGATTATCTTCCAGGGTGGCAAGAAGTGAGCGTTTTTATGCCTTTTATTTTCTCCAGTGTAGTGAAGTGATTTTTTAAACTCTCTTTGACTCATCATATGAAAAAAAATTTTTTTTACATCATGAGACAGTACACCTGCATATATATATTATTTTGTCACTAAGTTGTATCTGATTGCTTTGCAACCCCATGGACTGTAGTCCGCCAGGCTTCTCTGTTCATGAGATTTTCCAGGCAATAATACTGGAGTGGGTTGCTGTTTCCTACCCCAGGGGATCTTCCCGACCCAGGGATCAAACCCACATCTCCTGCATTGGCAGGCAGATTCTCTACCGCTGAGCCACCAGGGAAGCCCTGCATATTGCTTGTGTATATTTGTTTCATGAAATAAAAGTTTTGTGAAACAGTGGTTACCCTGGTATGTGTACTGCACAGGGCCGACGCTATAATTTGCAGGGTCTTATGCAGAATAAAGATGTGGGAACTTTTGTTTAAAATGCAGGGAAAAGGTGCTGTTAAACGTACTTAAATATATACTTTTTCCTTTCTTCCATGGTCTCTTTCTTTCTCAGTTTGTCACGATGTTTTGTTTATTCTGCTTTTGTTGTCATTCTAAGTAAAGAAAAATTAAATTAGATGTTTAAATTATTAAGATTAATTGTACCATTTGTCTTTATAACCTGCAATGCCAGAATGATATAGTATAAGATCACTTAGCTAATATATGAAATCACCAAAATTGTACAATTTGTATTTCTTAGCTCATATTGCCTGTGCATTTTGTTCTTATCAGAACAGTTTTTACTATATAAAACTAACACAACTATTTGTTTCATTTTTAATATGTACATTCTACAGCACTCTTTACCTTAGGGGTACTGATGAGTAAGGAAGGACTGAAAAGAACAGGACTCTGGGTTGCCTTATGTTTCCCTTTTCTTCTATGTCATCATTTTCAGCAGAAGCGATTGACTACTACAGGAAAGTAACACGAGTAAGAAAGAGTAGGATAGGATTATCCTCGGTCGTTCTTATTTCTTAGAAGGCCATCGCCTTCTTTCTTCTTTGGAAGCAAGTTCTGGTTTTATTGCAAAGTGTGGTCCCACCACACCTTTCTTGGATACAGACGTAACGTGCTTATCCTGTATTCACTCTGGGTCTTGACAGTCGCCCATGCATCCTGGGTCCACCTGAGTTCTTTACTCACCCGGCATCACCTAAGACAGGGAACCATGGGCACAGGTATCGTGCATGCATCCTCTGCTCATGAACGTGCTGCATTGTCTCATTGGACTTCCGTCAAAAAGAAAATTATTCAGAGTTTCAAGATGCTGGCAGCAGATCATTAAGCCAAGTTAGAGGCTTTTCATAGAATGGGGCCTTATGAGACAGTATAGATCACAAGCTCATGAAGCTGACAATATATTTTCTGTTTTCTTCTATCTTATTAAAAAAACAGTTGTAGCGCATTACATTGATGTTACAATTTACTAATGAGCCACAATCGGTAGATTGGGAAACCTGCCATTAAAAACATAGACTCTAGTGTCAGATTGCCAGGTCTGAATCCTGCTTCACTGCTCGCTGCCTATGACCTTTAGAGGACCTCTGTTTTTCATATATAAAATGCAGGAAATATTAGTAATTACTTCATAAAGCTGCTTTGGTATTAAATGAGTTAATACATGTAATATGCTTAACATGATGAATGTCATATAATAAGCATCCAATAATTATTAGCTGATCATCACCATTAATATTGTTACCATTATTATTAATTTACATCTTGCTCTAGGTAAATGCTGAAGAAGAAAAAGTTTCTTTATTGAACAGTAAGCATCTCCGCTCATCCTAAAATAGATACTGTCTTAGGTTTACCAATCTTTGTGTTTTATCTTGACTGCACATATGTGAAATATTATAATAATCAAATGAAAGTTAATTCTTACCAGCCTTAATGCAATGAAAATACTTAAAAATTAAATGTAATGAAAAACTCAATGAAAGATTACTTTATTTCTGTTCCTTCTCTCCAAGATTAAAACAAGTAGATGATTGGTATTTGTCAATTACCAGTTAAATAAAAAAAAGCAAGGATGTCTGAAAGATATCATTCCTTAGCTTAAGGGACCAGAATTATTCCTTTTGGAGTGAAATTCTTAGATGATAAACTTGAATCATAGGTTAAAATGCTAAAGGAGAATGTTTTCTATCTTTGCAAACATACGGCATACATCGATTTTTGTTATAGACCCAAACTGAATCCCTAAGTCACAACATTAAATGAAAAGAGTGCAGAATCTGGTGGGTATTCAGTCAATACCCGTTGTCAGAACAACATCAAATCAAAGTGAGCAAAATACTGGCTGATTCATTTTAATCTGTTTTGAATTTTGTTCCTTGATAGTTTCATAATAAATAGTACTGTTTTGTAGCTAATTTACATATTTCTCATTATTAATTGAGGCTGTTTAGCTCTCTTCCCATTGATGGTTGGGCATTTTATGTTTACTTGATTCTCTCAAATTTGGTACTAAGTTGATATATGGTCACTTTATATCTGATGGTCTATCAATTGCTGATACAAATTTGTACATGATATATGGACATATTTGTGGTTAGATAAGCATCTTCACATGGAGTTCAACAGACTCATTTAAATGAATTTATCTCAGGCTATTTTAAATAAAATTCGGGACACAGTAGATATTGCAGAGAAAAATGTAAGCAAAAATTTATTTTTATCTACTATTTATTAACAGCAGTTCCTTGAGTTGTAGACTGCATGTGTCTTCACAGATATGCTAAATTGGGTATATTTTAACTTCCCATTTTATGTTAAGATGGAAGATTAGCTACCAATCAAAGCTAAGTTATATCTTTAGCAAAGCATCAGCTCTGATAACAATTTATCTTCCTCTTCAAAAATTGCTGAGGAACAGATAAAAACACCTTTAAATGCCAAGCATTTAAAGAGATCTCACTTTGATTCTCTAAAGCAAATGGAAGCATACAAGCCTGTAAAATGCTGGGTTAAATTGAAAACAACATCACTCAGGTTTAAAGAATAATGCAGATCTATTACCTGTGCCAATTAGATTTGATGTAAAAGTATCCACGTTCTTTTTTTCCAGAAGACTGATATGCACCGATTTGCACATTCACAGTACATGTCACGACCCTGCGTGAGGACCACAGTTCACAGCATCACTAGCACCCACCTCAGGATTAGGTTAGCTTTGAAAGTGGTGATATTATACTTACTTTACACTTCTAGCAGGATTGGCGTTTTTAAGCATAGTATTTTAAAGCATACTATTGCTAGTAAGTGGAAAGTGAATGTTAGGGCCTTAGATCATTAAAACTGTAATTTAGAAATAATTGGGATTAATAACCAACTTTTTAAAAAAGGAAATTCACTTCAGTTCATTTTTATTTGCATATCTGAGCTAGGTTTAATCCATTAAGTATATGGTGTATATGTAACTTGGGAAAAATTTTTAGAAGCAGGATCTCAGTCTTCCATCTCAAGTCTTCCATCTCAGTCGTTCCACCTTTCAAACCTCAAGTTGAAAATTTGTAATTCTGGTTTCTCCTGGTTTTTAGATTCCTTGCATGAATTCTTAGTGGTATCCTGAATCTAAGGAGTTTTAATTTCTTTGTCTGAAATGATCCTGAATGACCACATTAGTGTTAAATAGAATGCTTTCACTCAAGCGTGCCAGTTGAAGGTGACTTGTTTCCTGGTATGGCTGATGCCTGTGGGCTTCTCTCCCCACATCCCTTACAACCTACAGCCAGCCTGTCCTGTTGTAATCCTTTTAGGATTTTTGGCTAAGGTTCAAACTCCAATAAATGTCTGTATAGTAAGAATGGTATTTTCATGAAATACAATTCCAGCTGCATTTACATTATCAACATGAAGACGATCCGTTTTGGTTTAACTTGGCCATGGGTGAATGAGGATTGTTTGGGTTCCTGCAAGAAGGCTTGGATTTCATTAGACATGCTTGTGCATGAGGGACATAGGTTTAGCAACAACTTTCTGGTGCTGACATCTGTGACAAATTCTTTGGAAAGCAGGAGTCAGAAGAAGTGGGATTTAACCCTGTTCAGCCCTTACTAACTCTGTGGCATCAGGCCTCTGAGTTAGGATTTATGACTATGGTCTCTCTTCTCCAGTTCATAGCCCATCATCTTCCAAGAGTGGTTCATATTGCCCTTGTTCTCTGACAGGCACACTGTTTTATTCTGCACCCCAATATAATCTGATTTTTATGTTCTGCTAAAAAGCAGAGACATTACTTTGCCAACAAAGGTCCATCTAGTCAAGGCTATGGTTTTTCCAGTGGTCATGTATGGATGTGAGAGTTGGACTGTGAAGAAAGCTGAGTGCCAAAGAATTGATGCTTTTGAACTGTGGTGTTGAAGAAGACTCTTGAGAGCCCCTTGGACTGCAAGGAGATCAAATCAATCAATCCTAAAGGAAATCAGACCTGAGTGTTCATTAGAAGGACTGATATTGAAGCTGAAACTCCAATACTTTGGCTACCTGAGGTGAAGAACTGACTCATTTGAAAAGACGGCATGAGGAGAAGGGGATGACAGAGGATGAGATGGTTGGGTGGCATCACTGACTTGAATGGACATGAATTTGGGTGAACTTGGAGTTGGTGATGGACAGGGAGGCCTGGTGTGCTGCAGTCCATGGAGTTGCAAAGAGTCGGACTCGACTGAGCAACTGAACTGAACTAAACTGAAAAGTACTTTCACTTGTTGACCAGATCATTGCGATGCCAAAGCTGGAGGACACTCCTTAATAGTGATTACTCCTTTGCAGTTGATTTTCACTTTGCCTGTAGCTTTCCTCCTTTTGGCTACTCCTCGCAGCTTGAGGGATCTTGATTCCCTGACCAGGGGTCAAACCCACGCCCTTGCCTTGGAAGCTTGGAGTCTTAACCACTGGACCACCAGGGGAGTCCCCTCTATGCATATTTAGCAGTCTGTGTAGCACTAGTTATGTTATCATTCTATTCTACTGATTTTTCCATTTAAGTTTCCTACTAGACAATAAGCCTTTTTCTGTTATATGAAAGTATGCCATTTATTACCATGATAGTCAAACCTAAGGTATAGTCAAAGCTATGGTTTTTCCAGTTGTCATGTATGGATGTGAGGGCTGGACGGTAAAGAAGGCTGAATGCGGAAGAATTGATGCTTTTGAATGGTGATGTTGGAGAAAACTCTTGACAGTTCCTTGGACTGCAAGGAGGTCAAACCCATCAATCCTAAAGGAAATCAACCCTGAATATTCATTGGAAGGACTGATGCTGAACCTCCTATACTTCGGCCGCTTGATGCGAAGAGCTGACTCATTGGAAATGACCTTGATGCTGGGAAATAGTGAAGGCAAAAGGATAAGGGGGCGGCACAGGATGAGATGGTTAGATAGCATCACTGACTTAATGGACATGAATTTAAGCAAATTCATGCCAGGACATAGTGAAGGACAGGGGAGCCTGGTGTGCTGCAGTCCATGGGGTCACAAAGAGTGGGACACAACTTAACAACTGAACAACAGCCATGATACATTTTCTATGGCAGAGAAGTAACTTGAGTATGGGGAGCTCTTTTACAGACTAAAATACACAAGGTCATTTGGAGGTAGTTGGATTAGCCAGAATATGAACAGGAATCGTGAATTTTAAGTCACTTATTAAGTAACTTCAAGTCACTGGGACCCAATGAGGAACAATTCAATTATTCTGATAAACTAAATCTAATTTGCAGTGTAATTTTTATATGATTACAAAATTAGAAATGAAAAAATGAAAGCTATGTATACTTGTTGGCTTAGGTAAGCCAACTCAGAAGTATTTTATTATTCTCAGATCCATGTATCTGTTATGAACTTTATAAAGTATATCAAAATTGATATAGATTATAAAATAATTTTGTCATGAATTATTATATATATATGTGTGTTTTATTCTTTGTTCTTTGGATATTGCTGATTTTGATGAAAATCTAAAACATCTAAAAAGAATAAAATAGAAATGAAGGGATAAGAACAAAATTATCTTTGATCTGGGGAAATCAATAGTAATAATACTACTTTTATTTTCTGCCTACACTTAGCAAATTTTGTTATCCCCATTTAAAGTCAAGGTAAAATAATCAAAATGGTTAAGATTAAGTCTGTGCAAAGACTTAATAGTCAAATTTAAACATCAGTTGCATAACAGATGATAATATCTAGAGTAGGAGTCAGAACACAGAAAGAAGTCAGATACCATTCAAGCTGCAGTTAAGAAAACTCAGCCTATTTAAGTGGATAGATAAGGTTATTTTCATATAATATTCTAAATTTCCAAAGAAAAATATCACTCACTTGTGATAGTCTTGTTCCTGTAAAGAGTTTCCATTTGAGTTTATGGGTCATAATGAAACATATGGGGAAGATTAGTGATTAAAAAACATTCGGGTTATATGGCTGTACTAAATTAGATGTACTCAGAACATTAGCTGTTACTTGATTAGTTTTTCATTCTGCCTGATGATAATAAACTTTAATTCAGGGGAGCACTATAAAGGAGATATTGTACAAATTGTTATGAGGATCAGAGAAGGCTGGCCAGTACCCTCTTCATCAGGAAGTGTTATCACATGGGAATCCCTCTTCTTGAAATCACTACTTGCTAAACTTCAGGCAGGGTCCACTTTCCAAAAGTGCTTTCTTTGAATTTCATTAAGATGTTGTGATGACCACAATCCGGATCTGGGAAGGGTTTGATTGGAAATTAAATATATTTCACATATGAGTATAGTTCACAATAACCATATTAGCTAATGAACATTATTTGGGTGTCACCTTACCAATTTTACTTCGAATTCTGCCTCTAGTGATTGATGACACAGATAAAGACAGCATGATTTTTCCTTATAAAGAGAGCTGTGTACTTTTCCCTTCTTAGAATATTATCTTATATACTGAAAGCCATAAACTCCTTGCTGCTCACATTTTTTCTCAGTAATTTACTGGGTTTAATGAGCTGCTTTTTAAAGTTAATGCTTTATAGTTAATTTAATATTTTTATGAGAAAGTCTCAGTAGTAAAGCATGGTAAAATGTTTATGGTCACACTAAACTTTCTTATTTACATATAGAGCTTCCACTTA
Source organism: Bos grunniens (assembly GCF_055505025.1). Lineage (NCBI taxonomy): Eukaryota > Metazoa > Chordata > Mammalia > Artiodactyla > Bovidae > Bos > Bos grunniens. Next base: position 35,019,604 of record NC_141187.1, read on the forward strand.
ATAGATATCTTGTATTTCCAGAAACTATTTAAAACTGGCCATTATTCTGTTATTTTTCTTTTTTTCTGTCCTGATAAGTTCTAATCAGTTTCAAATACTGAACACATTCAATTATAGTTTATAATACAATTTTAAAAGAATTTTTAATAAACCTGGTGAGAAAGTATCCTTTAAACAAGATTTTTGTTGTTATTTAGTTGCCAAGTCATGTCTGACTCTTTTGTGACACCATGGACTATAGCCCACAAGGCTCTTCTGTCCATGAGACTTCCCAGGCAAGAATACTGGAGTGGGTTGCCATTTCCTACTCCAGGGGGTCTTCTCAACCCAGAGATCGAACCCGCATTGCAGGTGGATTCTTTACCACTGAGTCACGAGAGGAGCCTTAAACAAGATTATTGGGCTTAAATACTGATTATCACCAATTACATGAACGTATCATTCATTATTTGGCCACTTTTCTGACTTAACATTGACAGTTTTAACATATTAAAATTATGTAATGTTACTGAACTAGATACTGATGCACTGAAATAAGGAAATGCTTTCATTTCTGCCATTGTGGTTGTGGAAAGGCTAAAAATGCATAAGCATTTGTATCCCATTTCTGTAGGAGAAACAGGTTCGTATTTGTTACAAACTACATGGTGATGACATGACCGCCCTACCTCAGCAGCTCTGCTTTCATTTCTTAGGCAATAAAATTCATAAGGGATAAGTGAAAAATAATTGAGGAGCATTTTTATTTTTACTAGAGTGTTTGTTATTGCTTTGCTGTGTAATATACACTAAAATGTCTATTCATGATTCAAAGGAAAAAGATTAGAGCTGAATTTCGGTGTAGTGTGCATCCAAGCATTGAATTTGATCCTCAGTGTAGTAATTGAATGAAAGCAGTATTGTGTATCAAATTTATCCTCGCTCTTTAGTTTGTTAGCAAATGGCTTTTATAATGAAGATTTTAGGGTAGGGGAGGACTTTAAAAAAATTGAATCCCTTTTCTCCTTTCTGGCAGATGTGTGGGTATCTTGGGGTGGGTGTTTTTTTGTACATTGTAGGGGAGTGAGAAATGGAGGTAATAACAGAGAAGGAAAACAGAAGGCTGCACACTTGCAGGAGGTTTTGTAACCAGTGCCTTCAGAGCAGGAGGAACGGGGTGTCTGCCCTCCCTCAGCAGGTGTCTGCAGGAGTCAGAAAGCTGATTTGTGAAAGCTCTTGCCCCCACTATTCTTTCCAGATCATTAGTTTTGAGCAGTCAGTGTATTAGTTGCCTGTTACAGCTGTAACACATTACCACAAACGTGGTGGCTTGAAACAGCATACAAGCTTGTCATCTTACCATTCTGGAGCTCAGAGTTTCCAAAATGGTCCTCACTGGGCTGTAATCACGGCGTTGGCAAGGGCTTAGTCCTTCTAGAGTCTCTAAGAGGAAACTTTCTATTCTTGCCCTTTGCTAGTTTTGAGGGCTTGGCTGCAATTCCCTGGTTTATGGCCTCCTTTCATCTTCCAGGCCAGCAATGGCCCCATGGTCCTTCACCTGACACTGATCTCCCCTCCACTCTTCTTCATTTCCAAGGACCTTTGTGATGACATTGGGTCCACAAGAATAATCTAGGATAATCTCCCCATCTCAAGGTCAGCTAATTAGCAATGGGTATTCTATCTGCAATCTTTATTCACCTCTGCTACACGAAGTGACTTACTCAGTTTCTGAAGATTAGGGTGGAGAGATCTTGGGTAGCATATTATTTTGCCTACCACACATAGCCTCATTTGTATGGATCCTTGTGTAGCTTTTATGCTAGTCTTCTTTCTGTTCACTTCCCTCTATCCCTCTCCTCATTTAAATGCTATAGTGCCAAGTGTGGCCAGACTGGGGCAAAAACCCTGTAACAACACAAATAATTAATGGACCGGGCTAGTGGCTTTTGGAGAAGGCAATGGCACCCCACTCCAGTACTCTTGCCTGGAAAATCCCATGGACGGAGGAGCCTGGTAGGCTACAGTCCATGAGGTCGCTAAGAGTTGGACATGACTGAATGACTTCACTTTCACTTTTCACTTTCATGCATTGGAGAAGGACATGGCAACCCACTCCAGTGTTCTTGCCTGGAGAATGCCAGGGACGGGGGAGCCTGGTGGGCTGCCGTCTATGGGACTGCACAGAGTTGGACACGACTGAAGCAACTTAGCACCAGCAGCAGCAGCAGCAGCAGTGGCTTTTACATTGTACTGTCTTTATATTCTGTCTCCATGCAGCAAATATTTTTGGGTGCTTGCTCTTCATTCTTTCAACAAACGCCTTTTGAACTCCTGTGTGCCATGCTCTCTTCTATGCTAGGTACAGAACAGTGAACAGTAGGGTGTGGTACCTGCTCTCTTGGAGCCAACACTTTGGTGGAGACTGAGAAACACTAAAACACCAAATAAGCAAGAAAAATACCAGCTAGTAATAAACGCTAGCGAGAGAGTTAAAACCGAGTATTGTGGTGAATGACTTGAATTGGAACAAGGCAGGTTTCCTGAGATCTGAATGAGAAGGAACAGCTAATCATGGCAAAAGGGAGTAAAGAGCATTCCAGGTAGAAGGTGTGAAAACAACAAAGACATAAGGTAGCAATAAGTTTGCTGTTAGAGAAACAAAATGTACCTGGAATTTAATGGGCAAAGAGAAACTGGTATGAAATGTGGTCTAAAAGGGAGTTCAGGATCAGATTACATCTCTGTAAACCATGGTAAGGAACCTGGATTCTGTGTAGACTGGAAAGTGTTAGAGAGTTTCTTAGTAATTCTGATCATCTGTTAATATTACTTGACTATTGTGTGGAGAACAATCTAGAGGAAAGCAAGAGTAGAAGCAGAGGGACGCTACTTTGCAAGCTGTTGTAAAAGCCCCTCCAACCGATAGTGGTGATTGAACCAAGTTGATAGTGGAGCTGGAAATAATATTCACATATTTGGGGTGTATTTAAAAGGATTGAATTGACAGGGTTAGAATGGAATGCATATAGGGAGTGAAAGCAAGATGGAAATGAGAATTCCCAGGTTTGGGATTAAGTGGTGGTGCTATGTTATGGGATGAGGAATATAGAGGATGAACAGTTTAGGCTCGGGACCCAGAGTTCTCTTATGACCACGTTAAGGTTGAGATGCCCATTAGACATCCAAGGTGAGTTGTCAAGTTAGGTAATTGGATATATGAACTTGGGGAGCCATGAAGAGGCTGGTGTAGATTAGAGAGTCTTTGGCACATGAGCAGTTGAAAATTATGTTAAAGCTTGTAATAAGGGTTAGAAGAAATCTTGAAAGTGGGTCAGATGATTATTGGTGCACCAAAATTTCACAGGCAGGCAATATATGACAAAAAGGGGGCACTTGTTGATGTTGGGATGGAATAAGACTAAATTTCTGTTTTTATGTAAATTTGAGGGACAATAAAAGTAATTGTGTGTCCCATTAGAGGCTAAACCCCTTACTCTCGGTAGCTTGTATACTCAAGTCTCTCAGGCATGTCTCTGCGACCCCATGGACTATAGCCCACCAGGCTCCTCTGTCCATGGAATTTTCCAGGCAAGAATACTGGAGTGGCTTGCCATTTCCTTCTCCAGGATACCAGGATCAACCCAGGGACAGAACCTGCATCTTCTGCATTGGCAAGCAGATTCTTTACCACTGAACCACCTGGAAAGCCGACCCTAGGTAGCACCTACCCTTAATGAGTTGTGGTTAGGACATCTGAGGTATTGGTAGCAATACCTATACAATCATTGCACATAATGGTTGCCATTATGATCTAACTTTATGTACAAGTTTAAATGAGCAGTCACAATAAAGGGAAAGTAGGTTTTGAAGTGCTTACATAATACTGCCCTTGATGAAACACTTAATATTTTCACAAAAATTTAAAATTTCATGTGTTATCTATCCTTGCAAGCAGGTGTTTTAAGTTTTTAATGTTTTATGTTTGCCTTCTTCCATGGGGTGTGTGTTTAGTAGCCTTTTTTTGTGATTTTCTTTTTTTCAAATTCATTTTTATTGGAGTATATTTGATTTACAGTGTTATATGTTAGTATCAGGTATATAGCAAAGTAAATCAGTTAAACACATATTCACTTTTCTTTTAGGTTCTTTTTGCATATAGAGCATTAAGAGTATTAAGTATAGTTCCCTGTGCTATAAGTAGCTTCTTATTAATTATCTGTTATGTATATATATGTGTATATCTACAGTAGTGTGTATATTTCAGCCCCAGTCTCCCAACTTATTCTCCCCATCTGCCCCGTTTACTGTGGCACTGACAGAAAGGGAACATACTGTATCATTCTAATTCTTTACCATTGTATTTTGGCCTTGTTGGCAATTCTTTGGTGTTATTTTTAATTTTCTAGTTTTCAGGCCTGCCTTTGAACTTTCCCCTTGAACATTCACATGCCTTTGAACACTCATCATGAATGTTTGTCATATTTTTGAACATCCAGTTTGGCCCTGAATGAAGTACAGTAGTTTCCCTTTATCTGTGATTTTGCTTTCTGCAGTTTCAGTCACCCACAGTCAACCATGGTTGGAAAATATTAAATGAAAAACTCCAGAAACAAACAATTCATAAGTTTTAAATTGCATGCTGTTGTGAGAAGCACGATGAAATCTCACGCCCTCCCGCCTCTTCCTGTCCAGGATGTGAGTCAGCCCTTTGTCCAGCTTATCCCACTCTTTAAACACTTCAGTAACCCTCTTGATTACCAGATGGACTGTAGAGGTACTGCAGTGCTTGTGTTCGAAGGAACCCTGATCTTACTTAATAGTGGCCCCGAAGTGCGAGAGTAGTGATGCCGGGCACTTGCCTAGTGGTCCAGTGGCTAAGACAACCGTGTTCCCAGTGCAGGGGGCTGGGTTCAATCCCTGGTCCGGGAACTAGATCCCACATGCTGCCACGAAAGATCTTGCATGCCACAACTAAGACCTGGTGCAGCCAAATCAATAAGTAAAAATAAAATATTAAAAAAAGAGTGGTGCTGGAAATTCAGATATTCTCTTGTGCCTAATTTATTGATAGAAATTAAACTTTATCATAGGTATGTTCATGTAAAAAAAAAGTAGTGGTTTCAATGAAAAAAATTAGTAGTCAATCTAAGAAAGAAATGGAGAATTTTATTTGAGCCAGTCTGAGGATTTTAACCTGGGAGGTTGTCTCTGAGAGCTTTGAGAACTGTTCTGAAGTGGTGAAGGAGGAGGCCAGTACATATGTGATTTTGACAAAAGGGTATGTTCAATCCAGCATTATCTTGGTAGAAGGTCAGTGCTGTTTTTGAGGAGCAGATAGCTTACTTAGTTAATGGTTTTATTTCTTTTCTAAGTATGAGAATATGCAAGAATCCGGGTTCATCATCCATTAATTACAGTATGGATCCATCAATTTATTATGTGTTTTAATAACATTTACTGACATGAGAAAATACTCATGACATGGTTTTAAAGTAAAAAAATCTTTTGAAGTTATATATACATTAGGATCTCAGTTTTATGAGTGTGTGTGTGTGAGCATGTGAGAGGTAGGGGAGAGAATCTCTGGGTCACGGGATGTTTATTTCATCTCCCAAGTTTTCTAAAATGCATGCATGCATATTAAATAATCTATAATCAAAAAATGCGATTTAAAAAATTTCCACTAGAAATTCGTATTCCTCTATTTTAAATTTCATACAACATTTTTAATACAAATTCAAGTCCTTTTTCTGATCATAAAGTAACTTTCTCGCTGTTCTTTTTTCCATCACTGTTTCTTTATTTCCAGCCTTCCTTTCTTGCTCCGTGCTACTGAAGGAGGTGGCTCGCACATCTCCTTTCGGTGAGGAACAAATCCTACGCCACACCTCAACCAAACACTTTTCCCTTTGTGTTCTCTGTTTTTGTCACTGTACACAATGCTGAGCTTTGTTGACTTGGCTACTTGCTGTTTCTGTCCTCATGGTTGCCATTTTCCCATTCCAGTGCCCTTTCCATGTTATTTGTTATTATTGATCTCATTCTTCTTTTCCTGTGAAATGTTTATCCTAAAACACATCTGCAAGCCATCCAGAGCGCTGCTCGGATACAGTTAAACATTTCAATGAATGTGAGCACCAAAAATATATTTCTTTAGTATCTGTAGGTTTCTCTTTGTGGTCTCTTTGAAAGCAAGTGCAACGCTCGGATGCAAATATGTCATCCCCAAAAGTCACAGACATAGGTCATAGTCTGCCAGGACCAGCATCTGCTTTAAAGGACGTTGTGTGGATTACTATGATTGTTGCCTTTTAAAGTAATTCAGAAGGCAGAAAGGAATGTCAAACACAGTGAATTTTCCTTTTTCAACCATTTCGGAAATAACATTTGATAAAATGTGCACCCTATTTGAAATTAGTTTATTATGCCTTTATGCGTTCTCAGAATTATGAGCTCCACATGTGAGTAAAGGAGAATTTATTTTTCTATCATTTAATTAATATCTTCTACCATCAATGTAATGTTTATTATTTCGTTGAGTTTCGTGTTCCAGAATTTGATGGAGAGACAAATATCCACTTACCCTCTTCTTGTTGACTCCGATTTTATAGACTTGGATTACTCCCTTTCAGTTTTCTTCTTTTCGGACAGAATAATTATAAGCTATTTTCCTTGCCCCTTGAAGTGTCCTTCCCTGTACTTTTCTTAGCTCAAGAATCTCTTTGTTGAGCTTGTGACCAAAACTTTCTGCATTTACTCCAAGCTAAACATCAGTACATGAGAAAATCACCACATTTTCTGTTTTGTTTTTCTTTATTCTTTCTTCTGATATGCTGAGCTGCAATTTCATTTTGGATCCACATTTTCAGTCATAAGATTCGATGGAGTCAGGACATAACCATTAGACCAATTAAGTCCGACAGGGAAAGACAAATATCACATGATATCACTTATATGTGGAATCTAAAATATGATCCAAATGAATTTATTTACAAAACAGAAAGAGACTCACACACACACACACACACACACACACACACAACAGCAAACTTATGCTTACCAAAGAAGATAGCAGGGGGAGATAAATTAGGAGTTTGAGATTAGCATATATATACTATTATATATAAAATAGTATAGATCACTGCAAGGATCTATAGGAATTTCCTAAAGGAAATCGTCCTGAATATTATTGGAAGGACTGATGCTGAAACTGGAGCTCCTATACTTTGGCCATCTGATGAGAAGAACTGATTCTTTAGAAAAGACCCTAATGCTGGGAAAGATTGAAGGCAGGAGGAGAAGGGGACGACAGAGGATGAGATGGTTGGATGGCATCACTGATTTGATGGACATGAGTTTGAGCAAGCTCTGGGAGTTGGTGATGGACTGGGAAACCTGGCGTGCTGCAGTCCATGGGGTCGTAAAGAGTCAGACACGACTGAGTGACTGAAATGAACGGATATATAAAATAGATAAACAGCAGGGACCTAATGTATAGCACAGGGAACTATATTCAATATGTTATAATAACCTTCAATGGAAAAATATGGAAAAGAAAGTGTGTGTGTGTGTGTGTGTGTAACTGGATCACTTTGTTGTATACTTGAAACTAACACACCATTGTAAATTAACTATCCTTCAGTAAAAAATGAATTAATCTAACATGTCTAATCAGCTTTGAGGGCAGCTCTGTTATTCCTGGTTTTTAAAAAGGATAGCAGAGAAGTAATTAAAAAGGAAAATGGTTTCTCTAGGAGAAATGAAAAGCACTTGAGTTTGGTTATATTTCCTCTCTCCCTTCCTTTCTTCCTTTTTCACTTGGCCGTACCTCCTAAGCTTCCACAGGGCTCTATTATAGACTTTATTCCTTTTACATCAGAGCACTTTATTGATGATGTGTATATATGTCTATCTGCTCATTAGTCTGTAAGCAACTTGAAAGAAATCTAAATCTCAGTTATATCTTATATGGCCACATTGGCTCCTATTGTGTTTCACATACAATTGAGCCTCAGCGAATGTAAAGTTGTATTTTATGCTTTATGAAGAGTGAGTTCACAACTTGGACAATATGAAATATTTTCACGTGGAATGTTTTAAATATTTGTGCTCTGAGAGAGATGTTTCCATTTGAGAAGTAGAAGGGGTTTTTAAGACAAAAGATGAAACATTTTCTAGACTGTAAGGGTAATCATATGCTGCGATAGATTATCAGAGAAGGAGGTGGGATCTCCATCCCTGGAGACTGTAAATGACTGGGCAGAGAAAACATCCGTGGGAATGACTGAAGCATTAGACCTGTCCTGAGGCAAACAGATAGACAGAATGACAAATGGTCCTGTGATTCTTTGATTACTTGGCCTGTGAAGAGAAGACAGAGGGAAGACGTTGAAATGACTGCAAATATGGAGAACAGTCCTTATTGCTTTCTATAGGAGAACAAATTGAAGGAGCTTAACCTAACATCTTAAAGATCTGGGTTATGTTTTACAGTTAAGAATTTTAAGACATATATTGTGAAAATCCTGTGGAAACCTGCAAAATAAAAGATTGATTTGTGTGAGATACGGAGTTAGCTCTGATTCTGTTGCAGTAAAAATATTTTTGATGTTACTCAGAATGGAGAGAATTGTTCTAATATATAATTTTCAATGAATAGCATTCTTTTGGGAAAGGCAAAATGCTAAAAGTAGTATTTGCAAGCACCAAGCATCATCATTGCTTCATGGCTAGGAGGAGAGAAAAGAGATAATAGGTGGGAAATCTTGCCCTTCTAAATATCTGTGCAGGATTGTGTTGTTTTAATCAGTACCAGAAGGTGAGGGGGAGGCTGGGACACAGCCCTGCTCCTCTGAGTCAGCCTTGTGTTGGTCACTGAACCTTTTTCCAGTGAAAATCTAGAAGAATTGGGGGCTACAGAAATCTTGCCAATACAAGGGGAACCAGAATACCTATAAAAAAGAATCAATAGGAATTTGATTGTAATTTCAACATTCAGCCACATGATGTCACAATTGGATTTTGATTTTCACTGTGTATTTGTCTCAAATTATAGATGAAGGCGTTTTCAAAGCTGGAGAGGAGAGATCAGAAACGCGGGGGGCAGCTGAAGTCCAAGAAGATGAAGACACGCAAGTTGAGATTCCAGTGGACCAGGTAGCCACCGTGCCTTTAAAAAGACGTGTGAACCAATGACTCCCATTTTCTTTCAAGTTTTGTGGGTTGCTGTTCTCATGCAGATATAAGTTAAACCTTCTCAGGTGCTAGCTTTGTGACCGAATGACCTTAAAAATAAAACACCTTCAGTTTTTCCTAGTATTCCTACAAAGAGGAGCCATTAGGGCAGTCTTTATTACAGAAAGTTGTATATCTTTAATAAACAGCACTGAAGAATGAGGTGGGTTGGAGTCAGGTATGGGAAACAGAGGGAGAAGGTTTGATACAAAAGAGCATTGGCTTGGGGGTTTTATCTAGAAAAAAAAGTCCTCCATTTAGAACAGCAGTTTGAAAGTGCTGTTGTCTTCTGTCCTTTAGGGTCCTTGAAATGGCTATGGTTGGAATTTGTTTTTCGTGAAGGAATTGCTTACATAAATGCAGCTCAAATATTTGCTAAGTGTGTATTGATTTTCTTTTTTGGCCAGTGGAACACTGTGCTGTAGAAGTGTGTGTGTGTGTGTGTGTGTGTGTGTACACGCATGTTCTTAGAGAAGAGACTAGTATTCATTCTGGCTAAATGACACAAGAAATAAAAGTCATTTAGGCTTTTTAATACAATTCAGTCAGGTTCCTTACAATTCTAAGTGGAGGATTGGAATTTAAGCGAGGAGGGGGAATTCATAATCCCAGGCTCAAGGGAATACAAAATCACCAGAAATTGCCACTTGTTCTCTGGCTATTATGTGATGTTTCCTTTTCAAAGAGCAAATTTCACAATCCAACAAATTCCATAGATGATGTTCTCAGTTGTATTCGTCTTACCAGTGTAGCAGTGAAGTTGCTGCCTGATTATTCCACAGGCATTTTCTGTAAGCGTCGCCTTCCTGGGGAAAAGCTTAGTGTGTTAAAAATCACACAGATTTCCAAAGTCCAACTTATTACCCAGGATTAGCTACAACTAACAATTTTTCATAAACTCCAGTTGTAGGTATTTTTTCCCTGAGGGAAACTGGGATTTTAAGTCTTCGGTGAAGCTATAATTAAATATTATATTTTAAGACAAAGAAGATCACGTATGTACAACACCTAATAGCAGTGGGAACCAAGACTAATTTATATTCCAGAGTCAAAAATGCCAAATATCAAGGGAAGGTCATAGCATTATTATGGAAGGGAGATCTCTCTGTTAATCACTTAAGTTTTGTAATCTGTGATAGGTACTTCTTTGCTTGTTGGATGATCACCGGGAAGAGGAGGGGCTGTAGGGGAAATTGATCTCGATAATACTTGAACAGCCTTGGAAAGAGTCCGCAGAGCTTGATTTGACACCAGAATGCTAGCCTATTAAAAATACAAGTATGCGAGAGAGACTGATTAAACAGATTGCTGAAGGCTGGGCAATTTCAACACATTGATGTCAGTTTGAAGAAAAGAAAACCAGGTAACAAAAGGTCAGAGTAGGTTTTGACCTATTTAGGTATTTCTTTGAACCTATTGGTAATGGAGCTGGGGTTGTCTAGCTCAGGGGGTTGGCACGAGATGCTTATGAAGTCAGGTCTTAGAACCTTTCTCTCTGTGGCCTGGTAATCTTTGCTCCATAGATCTTTGCTCTAAGCAGCTATGTCATAAATACTGTGGAAAACCAAGTGAGAGTGTGGAGACATTAGTGTACAGCTGATCATAGTAAGAACAGAAAAGAAAAAAGTGGAAGTATTAGTCATTCCATCGTGTCTGACTCTTTGCAACCCCATGTACTGTAGCCTGCCAGGCTCCTCTGTCCATGGCATTTTTCAGGCAAGAATACTGGAGTGGGTTGCTATTTTCTTCTCCAGGGGATCTTCCCTACATAGGGATCAAACTCCGGTCTCCTGCATTGCAGGCAGATTCTTTACCATCTGAGCCACCAGGGATGCTGAGGACCTGCCCTAAGGGTGATGTTCGTGAAGCAATAACTACAATTTATTCAGTACTTACTGAGTGCCAGGCACTGTACTGGGCACTTTAGCTCATAGAATTGTGATGACAACCCTGTAAGGTAGGTCTTATCACTCCCACCTTGTCTATGAAAAGTAAGCTCCTACAGGTAGAATTACTTGCTCTTCAGTTGTACTGTTAAGTAGAAGAATTGGGATTTGTATCCAGGTCTAACTTCAAAGCACAGAAGTGATCTGGGGAAAGAGTATTAAATGCCCTCCTCCCTGCAAAAAGTTAGTTATTAACCCAAGGAACGGAAACAATTCTTGCATGAGAAAGGAAATGTCCATCATATACTCCTGGGCTCAGCTATTTCCTTTTGGGGCCTCCCTGGTAACTCAGCTGGTAAAAAATCCACCTGCAGTGCAGGAGACCCTGGTTCAATTCCTGGGTCGGGAAGATTCCCTGGAGAAGGGAATCTTCTACCCACTCCAGTATTCTTGGGCTTCCCTGGTGGCTCAGACGGTAAACAATCTCCCTGCAGTGAGGGAGACCTGGGTTTGATCCCTGGGTTGCGAAGTTCCCTTGGAGGAGGGCATGGCAACCCACTTCAATATTCTTCCCTGGAGAATCCCCATGGACAGAGGAGCCTGGTGGGCTACAGTCTATGAGGTCTTAAAGATTTGGACATGACTAAGCACAGCCTGGAGAATCTCAGGGACAGGGGAGCCTCGTGGGCTGCCGTTTCTATGGGGTCGCACAGAGTCGGACATGACTGAAGCGACTTAGCAGCAGCAGCAAGCACAGCACAGCAGCATATTTTTTGGGGGGGCCATACCTGCTTAATTTCTTTGGACTTGTTTCTCATCATCTCAATGGTTCGTGTTGTAACTTTAGTCAAAGGACCATGAAGAAGGGTGTATGTGTGTGTGTGTGTGTGTGTATGTGTGTGTGTATGTAAATATCAAGTGCAAATTGACCAAGTACTTTATACATGTCTGAAAAGCAGATCTAGTTTCGGAAGTGAGGATTAAGGCCTCTGTTGAGAGGCAGTTCACCATCGATCTCTGGTGTTTTTGCATATTTTGTCAGTTGAGACACAGATTGCCTTTGTTTGGGACTGCTTTATCAAGGATATTTGCCTGGTGAACAGCCTCCAAACACAGATAGTGACTTCCTCTGGAACAGTCATTCTCAACTGAAGGTGATTTGCTTCCAAGGGGACATTTGGTGATTTCTGGGCACACTTTGGCTCATTATAAATGATCAAGTGCTACTGACCTCTAGTGGGTAGTGTGCAAGGAATCTGCTCAGTATCTTGTAATTCCTCACAACTTGACTGTCCTCACAACAAAGAAGTATCCAGTCCAAAATGTCAACAGTGCTGAGATTAAAAAATTCTGGTTTGGAGCAAAGGCTAGGTTTGTTTATGGTTCAGTTTAATAAAGATAATACCTCCCTATAGTGCAAAGGTCAGGCAGGTTTACTATCTATTATAAAAGATGTGGTGCCATTGAATTGGGAGAAGGCAATGGCACCCCACTCCAGTACTCTTGCCTGGAAAATCCCATGGATGGAGGAGCCTGGTAGGCTGCAGTCCATGTGGTCGCTGAGAGTTGGACACAACTGAGCAACTTCACTTTCACTTTTCGCTTCCCTGCATTGGAGAAGGAAATGGCAACCCACTCCAGTGTTCTTGCCTGGAGAATCCCAGGGACAGAGGAGCCTAGTGGGCTGCCGTCTATGGGGTCGCAGAGAGTCAGACATGACTGAAGCGACTTGGCAGCAGCAGGAACCATTGAAGTGTATGCTGAAGACTAGTTAAAATGGTAAATTTTTATGTTTGTTTCATGAAAATAAAAATATTTGGAAAAAATGATTTGGATTCCCTAAGCTTGGGGTTCCTCTGCTGTAATGCAAGCCACCATGTGTCTCGCCCCCTTCACAATGCTCTGTGGGAACGGAGCCTTGGGCATTAGGTACAAATGCCAGTCCTCTGGCTACTTCCGTTGCTGTGAGCAGTAAAGTCCTTTGTCTCTGAGCCAGTCGTCTCTTGTCTTCTGCCAGCATCCATGGAAAGATGGCAGGCTAATGTGTCAGCTTGTTAAGTATGGTAAAATTTTAGATCTCTCACAGCCTCTGCATCCCATCTGGCTTTGTGTTTGTGTGTTTAAGTGTGTGTAATGGGGCATTGTGTACTAATTTCAGCTAAATCCATGTTTGAGCTCTGTCCCAAGGTCTAGATGCTTAATTTTTTTTAGAGACAAGTTAACAATCCTGCATCTAATACTGCCAAACCGGTGGGAAACTGAGGAATATCACATTCTTTCATGGATTTGGGGAGGCCAAAACCAGCTTCTTTTCTCAAGGAGGAGTTTAGGTCTCATAAGAATAAAATATTCTTTTAAAAAATAATTTTTTGCATGCACATTGCAGATCAGCCTGGTTTCCCATAAGCAGTGAAGGAAGTGCCTGATTAACCAGTACCTGTGATTGTGTGCCCTAGCACTGATGATGCATGTGTCAGTATGCTCCATTTATAAACGGATGCTTTTCCAAGCTAAGGAGGCAAGAAATGAGACTGTTCCATTATAGATAAGTACACTGTCTCTAGTAGGTAACAATCAGGCAGGAGAAGCCACCATCTCAAAAGACACAGGCAAATAAATACCTATAAAATAGGACGAGAAGCAATTATATTTTGGGTTTTGTGCCTTTTGAGAAAAGAGAGCAGAAAACGTAGATAGTAACTTCAGAGTGGTCTTGGATTGTGTTATAGCATTTTCCATCCATTTGTAGCAGATTTTGAGTAAGAAAATGGCAGCCCACTCCAGTTTTTGTGCCTAGAGAATCCCATGGACAGAGGAGCTTGGCAGGCTACAGTCCATGGGGTTGCAAGAGTCAGACATAACTTAGCAACTAAAACCACTAAAACCAGTAATAAAATGAGAATTCCAAGATTTTTTTTTATGGTAAATAGTTTATTTAAATGACATTTAAGCCAGCATCATGAACCCAGGAGCAGTGAAAGCTTTCTTTTTTTAATTGGAGTTTTGATATATACTGTTTTCTTATTGACTGATTTAAAACTTAATAAATCCTTAATAACAAAGTTGCACATATACTCTTCTAAAAAATCAACCAATCTAACAAAAATTATGACAAAAATAGCAACCACTTGCCCCAGCCGTTCCCATCTGGATTCCTGCTCTACAGATCTGATTTGAGCTATTAGCTATTTCTCATCAAATACATGGCTATGTTTCTAAACCACGTGTTCTCTTCACTCTATTTTAATACCTCTGAGATCTTTGAGCCTTACAAGTGATGACATGTCATAGTTTAATTGGCATTTTAAAAATTCTAAGACATATAACATAATGGAGATCCTTCTAATTGGTGACATCTTAAATATCTTCTTTTACTTTTCAATTTAGATATTATTTATTAATTTTACCTGTAATGATGATGGAAGATGATTATTTAGATCTCTTACCAACCCCTGCCTCCCCCCTCCCCCCACCAAATCAGGCCATATTCACACACACACCTTTCTCCTTCTTTCTTTACATTCTAGTTTTATAATAATTTTTTTTTTTCCAAATCAGTGTTCTATCTGCACCTTATTTTTACTCTGGAAGTATTATTTTAGCTGAGCCATATAGGATAGTCACTTTTTCTTTCTTGTATAATATTGTTTTCCTCCTCCCTATTTTAGTAATTGCCTATGTTTTTAAAAAAAATTTTGTTCTTAGTTTTCTAAGTTTTCATTTGATTAGTTTTGTCATCTGTGTAGCTATTTCCAAGCCATCTGCAAACTACCAGGACGGGTTGCTGCTGCTAAGTCGATTCAGTAGTGTCTGACTCTGTTCGACCCCATAGATGGCAGCCCACCAGGCTCCTCCGTCCCTGGGATTCTCCAGGAGAGAACACTGGAGCAGGTTGCCATTTCCTTCTCCAATGCACGAAAGTGAAAAGTCAAAGTGAAGTCGCTCAGTCGTGTCCAACTTGTAGTGACCCCATGGACTGCAGCCCACCAGGCTCCTCCATCCATGGGATTTTCCAGGCAAGAGTGGGGTGCCATTGCCTTCTCCAGGACAGGTACACAGTGACAATAATAAATAAATCTCAAGTTCGTCTTTTCCTCAAGCCCTTCAGTCATCTGCCTCAGTCATCAGGCTGGTTAGTTGGTTTTTGGATCTAGTTTTTTGAATTCTCCTGGTATTTTTCTTCCCCATCATTTTGGGAAGTTCTTTTGCTTCTCCAGTGGGTGGATTCCCTATTAGGTTCTGCATCTCCCTCTTTCATGGTCATACCTTTGCTGGTTTTGTGGAGCTCACCTCTAGCAGCTGCCTGGGAAAAGTTTCACGGGAGGCACTGTCATTTCTTGAGACTCTGCATGTCTGAAAATGTCTTTTTTTTTCTTTACTCAAAATTGATTATAAGCAGGACTAGATATAAAATTCTAGCTTAGTCATAGCTTCTCTCAGAATCCTGAGAGCGTTGCTCAACTGTCCTTCCCGTCTAGAATGGTTGGGAAGTCTGATGGCATTCTGTTTCCTGGGCCTCTGTAAATAATCCTTTTTCTGTCTCTGGAAGCTTTTAAACTCTTTTCTTTGTTCTAGGTGTTCTGAAAAGTTTCAGTTACGTGCTTTGGTGCAGGTCTTTTTATTTATTGGACTGGGTACTTACTGGGCTGTTTTATTCTGAAGACGTTTATTTTTCAGTTCTGGAAAAAAATATTTCTTAGGTAATGTTCTTCTCTCCATTTCTCTACCTTTCGTCTGAAGCTCCAAGTATTTGGGTATAGGACCTCCTATATCTTTATGGATTTTTTTTTTTGCCATTTTTCTCAACTTAAAAAAAATCAACAAGCTTCAGAATTTATTTTCCATCTATTGATTTTTTTCAAGCCATTGCAGTTTTAATTTTTAAGAACTCTTTCATATTCTATGACTGTTCCTTTTTATAGCATCCTGTTCTTGTTTTATGTATGTGATATCTTCCCTTCTCTCTCCAAGGATTAATCTATTATTTTAAACTTTCTTTTCCTGAACTATGTTTGTTTCTTTTTTTCCCTCATTTCTTTCTGCCTTCATGATCTCTGTTTCCGTGTTAGAGGTTCTCCTTGGCTGTCTGGTTAGACTTTTTAAAAATTGCAATATATTTGACATGTATCATTGTATAAATTTAAGGTGTATGTTTGG
Source organism: Bos grunniens (assembly GCF_055505025.1). Taxonomy (NCBI): domain Eukaryota; kingdom Metazoa; phylum Chordata; class Mammalia; order Artiodactyla; family Bovidae; genus Bos; species Bos grunniens. Next base: position 35,035,863 of record NC_141187.1, read on the forward strand.
TTAGAGTTTAGAGTGAAGCAACTAAACTCTGTTTAGCTTAGGGAACTCTGTGTGCATTGGCAGAGCTCATTAAGCTAATGAAGTTTCACTCTAGTGGTTGATTTTGCTATATTTCATTGGCATACCTCCAGCTTTCAATATCTGTGTTATTCCTTTGGGTTGGTCTGTTTCTGTTATGTAGAATTTTTCAATCTCTTGTCATGATGGTTTAAGCTTGTCTGTGAGCATTTTGGGATCTGACTGTGGGAAGGAGGCATGGATACCTTAAGTAAAAGACTGTTTAAGTAGAGACGTTTATTCTTCTGGGTTTCAGTTTGGTGTCTTTGTTCTCACTATGCTTGGGTCCAGCCTCTCTAAGGTTCAACATCTTTAAAGACTAAGCCTCCTTTATTTCTCCAAGGGCAGAAAGGGTATCTTGGAAGCCTACCTCCTTCTTTCAAAGACACTAAGCCAATCCACCTGTTTCTAGTTACGCTTTATGCCCCTTCTTTCGGAGATGGATGGTGCCTCTAATCCCTTCTATAGTTTTTTCCAACATGCAAAGCTTGCTTCTTGGCTCTCCCTCCTTTCCTACAGACTCAAATTTTAGCTTCCTCAGTTCTGCTGTTATTGGCCCCATATCCACTGGCTTAGACAGTTTCCCAGGTTTGGGGGCTGGGAAACTGTGTCCCTAGAGGTTCGTCCCTTTAAAAATTTCCCTTACCTAAATTTTAGATGGGAATCAGAAGACAGCTAAGAAAAAAACCCCACACATTTGTTCAGTCTGCTGTGTTTAACCAGAAATCACTTTCACACTAATTCATCACTGTGAAAATAAACTGTCTACATACTCTCTGCACCTTGGATGACAGACTGGCAGCCTGTGACCAAGCTCCTATGAGAATCTTTTTGACTGGCACAAGGCTTACAATATAGAATCTCCTTAGTGGGCCTTGTATGCTCTGTCTCTCTCTCTTTAAAAATTCTTTATTTATCTATTTTTGGCTGTGCTGGATCTTTGTTTCTGCACAGCTTTTTCTCTAGTTGTGTCAAGTCAGTGCCTACTCTCTAGCTGTGATACACGGGCTTCTCATTGTGGTGATTTCTCTTGTGGATCACGGGCTCTAGGGCATGTGGGCTCCAGTAGTTGTGATTCGTGGGCTCAGTCATTGTGGTTCCCAGGCTCTAGAGCACAGGCTCAATGTTTATGGTGCACGGGCTTAGTTACTCTGTGGCATGTAAGATCTTCCCGGCCCAAGAATTGAACCCATATCTCCTACATTGGCAGGCAGATTCTTTACCCCTGAGCCACCAGGGAAGCCCTGGGTACTCTTCTATTTATCACAGGTCTCAGCACTCCCTATTACCTCACACCTGTCCTGAATTACACATTTATGTTATTTGCCCAACCCCTGGGGTCATTTGAGTTTGTGATGCATGATCTACACACACAGAACACAATGGCATTTTAAAGAATCTGCCGCCTAGAAGCTATCACCAGAAATAGGAGGTTTGAAGTGCAACTATGCCCACTGACATAGTTTTGTCCCTTTTAGAGAATGAGAGGTCACTTACAACTTCTCTTATGAATGATAAGGTCAATGGAGAGCTTGTTTCTGTTACTTGTTCACATGCCATAAAACACACAGAGAAAGATGAAGAAGGCTGTTGCTTCTGACCAGACCCCTAAATCTACTTCAGTGAAATGGATTTATTAAATCAGTGAAATGTGTTTATTCATTCCTTAAGAGGTTACGGAAAAACCTAAATGAACTTTTTGGTTGGTCAGCTCAATCGCTCAGTCATGTCTGACTCTTTGTGACCCCATGGACTGCAGCATGCCAGGTCTCCCTGTCCATCACCAACTCCTGGAGCTTGCTCCAGCTCATGCCCATTGAGTTGGTGATGCCATCCAACCATCTCATCCTCGGTCTTCCCCATGTCCTCCTGCCTTTAATCTTTCCCAGCATCAGGGTCTTTTTCAAGGAGTCAGTTCTTCGCAAGGGGTGGCCAAAATACTGGAGTTTCAGTTTCAGCATCAGTCCTTCCAATGAATATTCAGGACTGATACATTAAAATAAGGGCTTCCCAGGTGGCTCAGTGGCAAAGAATCTGCCTGCCAGTGCAGGAGACGGAAGAGATGAGGGTTCAATCCCTGGGTAGGGAAGATCCCCTGGAGGAGGAAATGGCAACCCACTCCGGTATTCTTGGAGAATTCCAAGGACAAAGGAACCTGACAGGTAGAGTCCACGCGGTCACAAAGAGTCAGACACGACTGAGCACGCTCACATCAACTACAGTATTAAAACAATAATTATAAAATGTTGAGAACCAGAAGGGAAGCGGGTCTTGACTTCTTTTTTTGCCATGGAAGGAACAAAGCCCCATACTGTAGTAGGAAAAGCCACTTCTCCACACAGATACAGCCTGCTGGGGGCATAAGTGGGGGGCCTACACTATCTGGCGTTCTGTCTGGACACCTCAAGGAACAGAAGCTGGGAGATAAGGGGCTTCTATTTCATTCCAATCCCAAAGAAAGGCAATGCCAAAGAAAGCTCAAACTACCGCACAATTGCACTCATCTCACATGCTAGTAAAGTAATGCTCAAAATTCTCCAAGCCAGGCTTCAACAGTATGTGAACTGCGAACTTTCAGATGTTCAAGCCAGATTTAGAAAAGGCAGAAGAACCAGAGATCAAATTGCCAACATCCATTGGATCATCCAAAAAGCAAGAGGGTTCCAGAAAAACATCTACTTCTGCTTTATTGACTATGCCAAAGCCTTTGACTGTGTGGGTCACAACAAACTGTGGAAAATTCTTCAAGAGATGGGAATACCAGACCACCTGACCTCCCTCCTGAGAAATCTGTATGCAGGTCAAGAAGCAACAGTTAGAACTGGACATGGAAAAACAGACTGGTTCCAAATCGGGAAAGGAGTACGTCAAGGCTATATATTGTCACCTTGCTTATTTAACTTATATGCAGAGTACATCATGAGAAATGCTCTACTGGTTAAAGCACAAGCTGGAATCAAGATTTCTGGGAGAAATATCAATAACCTCAGATATGCAGATGACGCCACACTTACGGCAGAAAGTGAAGAAGAACTAAAGAGCTTCTTGGTGAAAGTGAAAGAGGGGAGTTAAAAAGTTGGCCTAAAGCTCAACATTTAGAAAACTAAGATCATGGCATCTGGTCCCATCACTTCATGGCAAATGATGGGAAAACAGTGGAAACAGTGACACACTTTATTTTTTTGGGCTCCAAATCACTGCAGATGGTAATTGCAGCCATGAAATTAAAGGACACTTATTCCTTGGAAGGAAAGTTATGACCAACCTAGATAGCATATTCAAAAGCAGAGATATTACTTTGCCAACAAAGGTCTGTCTCATCAAGGCTGTGGTTTTTCCAATAATCATGTATGGATGTGAGAGTTGGACTAGAAAGCTGATTGCTGAAGAATTGATGCTTTTGAACTGTGGTATTGGAGAAGGCTCTTGAGAGTCCCTTGGACAGCAGGGAGATCCAACCAGTCCATCCTAAAGGAAACTGGTTCCAAATATTCATTGGAAGGACTGATGCTGAAGCTGAAACTCCGATACTTTGGCCACCTGATGTGAAGAGCTGACTCATTGGAAAAGACCCTGATGCTGGGAAAGACTGAAGGCAGGAGAAGGGGACAACAGAGGCCCTATGAGATGGTTGGATGGCATCACCGACTCAATGGACAGGAGTTTGAGTAAACTCCGGGAGTTGGTGATGGACAGGGAGGCCTGGCGTGCTGCAGAGGTCGCAAAAAGTTGGACACGACTGAGCGACTGAACTGAACTGAACTGAAGTATCTCACAAATGGAAACAGGTTCCATCTGAGTGGAGGGCTGCTCGGCCTCCACTGCCTTCCCTGAAATGAAAGGAATTGTATGCAAATGGCCTTTTCAGCTTCAAGTCAACCTCCTTTTAGTGAATTGTATTCCTATTTGGTGCTGCAGGCATCTCACTGCAGGAAGAGTTAAGATGAGGACGCTCTGCTTCTAAACTTCCCTGTGCATCAGCACCGAGGCTTTTTGTGACATCCCCTTGGTTGATCTGTTTAATTGATAGGAATGGTGTTAAAATGGTGTTAAAACATTAACATGTAGCCTTCAGGAATTTCTGATGTAAGTGAAAGAAGATAACATTTACTTGCCAAGTGAGAAAACTTAATGGGATAGGTTTTTTTTTTTCAAAAATAGCTATCTAAACATAAATTCTCAAAGTATTATATCTTATCCTACTAGTGTCTGGGCCCTTGTGGAATTCAACGGGTCTAGGCTAGTCAGCTGTCAGCGGGTGGCCAGGCCAAACGTTCCCTCTCCGTGTCCTGACAGTGTCATGTCTATGAATAGAGCCACTTTTTTTTTTTTTGTAGGTCATTGTACTTCAAACCACATCCAAACCATTTTCCCCTACCTTGTGAAAGTAAGCCTCTGAAAGCTGAAAATAGGAAGCAGTACTTTGCTGTCATGAAAAATTGAAACTGATTATTTCCAAACACCTCATTCAGCTTGGGTGGGAGATGATTTTAGTCTCCATGGGAACAGAAATCAAACAAGTGCAGGAACTTCTTTACTTTCAACGTCTCTGCCTGAATTCTGCCATCAAATCCACAGAAACACCTATAACATATCCTACTCCTAAATTTCAAAGGTAGCAATTGTTATACCGAGAAATGAACATCTAAGGTGGTATTTTTTTTTTTTTTTCCTGCTCCTCTCCGTCATTAGTGCCCTCTTAGTCAAGTGATTAGTGCCTGCTCAGCTCTTTGATTATTGCCTGCTGAGGCACGTGATCAGTGCATGATAGCCACGTGATCAGCGCCTCTCAGTCACGTGATCAGCGCCTCTCTAAGGTGGTATTTTTATTGGGGGGGGGTGGTAGTGTTCTGAGCTCCAGTTTCTAGGTCTAGGATGTTTCAAGGATGGAGCAGGAACGATAGGCAAGAATGGAGAGGATGTTTGGGTGGTTAGGTAGGCTCTCTTGCCTGGAAAGTTCTAGCTTGTGCTGTTACCTCAGATAGCAAGGGTTTTAAAGTTTCAAATACATTTCTTGGGGAATTCTGATATAAGAAAAATCAACATTTACTTCTAAAGTGGGTGGGACATCAGCTGTAGGTGCTATTTAGATGCTTTTCCCATTTCTAATTTTTGGTGCTGTGGTTACGGTCAAAGGTGTGATGTGAGTTTAAAGTGTAAGTTATCTAAGCAGTCCCATCTGTCTATGAAAATGCCTTCCAAGTAATTGATGCTTCCTATATTTTGTGGCTTATTTCCATATGATTTCCATATTCCATCTTCTTTCCTCTTACCACTCAGGAATCCTAAGTTAACCTTTGTAGCTGAATACATATTATCTAGAAAACCTGAATACTTATGGTTTCCCCTGAGCCTTCCGTGCTTGGATGCAGCCAGCAATCATAAGTACCAGACCTCTTCTGTCTTGCCATACAAATCAACCATTTTCTCAGGATGGGCTCTTACAAAATAAATAATCAGGTATGCATGTAGGCAAATGCAGGCAAAAAGGCACTTGGAATATCAACAGTGTTGTCATGTTAAGGAGAAAATCTAGTATAACTTTTCTAGTAACTATTAAGAGCAATTGTTTATGATAGATAACGTGATTTTAAAAAGGTAAAAAGTCTCAACTTACAAAAACTTCTATGTTTAAGGGTACATGTTTTCTGTAACTGTCCACATATATGTAATATGTCTGTTAATCTAGCTGCGCTCTGGATGTTCTTGAAGTCAGTGAGACTATGAGACTGAAATTTATCTGCATGATTTGTGGGATCATTATGTGTATCAGTTTAGTGAGTGCAGGGGGTGAGGTTTAATGAATACCTTTTCTTGACTCCAGTGAAATGTAAGAATTGTGCTTTATACAGAATACAGTATTACACAATTACTCATAGGCATGAGCTAATCTTGAAAGGTCAGGATGGAACAGTTTTCAGTATCTACCTTAAAACTATTCCCTTCAAATTTTAGTCACAGATTGGCTAAAATTCGACATAAACACCAAGGGAGAAGACCTTTAAGCATAGGTAAAAATATCTTCCTAGTTTACTGCCTTGGCAATGATGTGTTTCTTTTTTATAAAGTGACTCTTAAGAAAGAGTGGCAGGGTGATGTAATTAGAATAAATCTTGCAGAGCTGTCTTTATGGCTGAACTTCTGTCAACAGTGCTGTGCTTAGATGCTCAGTCGTGTCCGTGTCTTTGTGGCCCCGTGGACTGTAGCCTGCCAGGCTCCTCTGCTCATGGAATTCTCCAGGCGAGAATACTGGAGTGGGGTGCCCTTTCCTACTCCAGGGGATCTTCATGACCTAGGGATCGAACCTGCATCTCTTGCATTTTCTGCATTGGCAGACAGATTCTTTACCACTACCCGGGAAGCCCAACAGTCAGTCCTATTTTCTCCCAATTTTCAATTAAATTGGTATTTTTAACTTAAAAATATGACTTTCATCTAGTGAGGCATTATTACAATTAGAAATTTTAAGCAAAGATATCTTTTGGGGGTGGTGGTATATTTATGATCTTGCCTGTGTTATATACATGGATTAAAAAGCCTCAGAAAACTAAGATCATGGCATCCATTCCCATCAGTTCATGGCAAAAGGATGGGGAAACAATGGAAACAGTGAGAGACTTTATTTTTCTTTATTTTTTCAGTTCAGTTTTCATTCCAATCCCAAAGAAAGGCAATGCCAAAGAATGCTCAAACTACCGCACAATTGCACTCATCTCACATGCTAGTAAAGTAATGCTCAAAATTCTCCAAGCCAGGCTTCAGCGATACATGAACCGTGAACTTCCTGATGTTCAAGCTGGTTTTAGAAAAGGCAGAAGAACCAGAGATCAAATTGCCAACATCCACTGGATCATGGAAAAAGCAAGAGAGTTCCAGAAAAACATCTATTTCTGCTTTATTGACTATGCCAAAGCCTTTTACTTTGTGGATCACAATAAACTGTGGAAAGTTCCTCAAGAGATGGGAATACCAGACCACCTGACCTGCCTCCTGAGAAATCTGTATGCAGGTCAGGCAGCAACAGTTAGAACTGGACATGGAACAACAGACTGGTTCCAAATAGGAAAAGGAGTACGTCAAGGCTGTATGTTGTCACCCTGCTTCTTTAACTTGTACGTAGAGTACATCATGAGAAAACTGGGCTGGAAGAAGCACAAGCTGGAATCAAGATTGCCGGGAGAAATATCAATAACCTCAGATATGCAGATGATACCACCTTATGGCAGAAAGTGAAGAGGAACTCAAAAGCCTCTTGATGAAAGTGAAAGTTGAGAGTGAAAAAGTTGGCTTAAAACTCAACATTCAGAAAACGAAGATCATGGCATCCGGTCCCATCACTTTATGGGAAATAGATGGGGAAACAGTGGAAACAGTGTCAGCCTTTATTTTTTTGGGCTCCAAAATCACTGCAGATGGTGACTGCAGCCATGAAATTAAGACACTTACTCCTTGGAAGAGAAGCTATGACCAACCTAGACAACATATTAAAAAGCAAAGATACTACTTTACCAACTAGTCAAAGCTATCTAGTCAAGCTATCCATCTAATCAAAGCTATGGTTTTTCCATTAGTCATTTACAGATGTGAGAGTTGGACTATAAAGCTAAGCACTGAAGAATTGATGCTTTTGAACTGTGGTATTGGAGAAGATTCTTGAGAGTCCCTTGGACAGCAGGGAGATCCAACCAGTCCATCCTAAAGGAAATCAGTTCCAAATATTCATTGGAAGGACTGATGCTGAAGCTGAAACTCCAATACTTTGGCCACCTGATGCGAAGAACTGACTCATTGGAAAAGACCCTGATGCTGGGAAAGATTGGAGGCAGGAGGAGAAGGGGACAACAGAGGATGAGATGGTTGGATGGCATCACCAAATCCGTGGACATTAGTTTGAGTAAGCTCTGGGAGTTGGTGATGGACAGGGAGGCCTGGCGTGCTGCAGTCCATGGGGTCGCAAAAAGTTGGACACAACTTAGCGACTGAACTGAACTGAAGTGCCCTCTAGGGACCAGCAACATCAGCACACCTGAGCTGTTGGAAATGCGGAGGCTCAGAAGTGCTGACTCAGAATTTGCATTTAACAAGATGCCAGGTGATGGAGAACCACTGGCTTAGAAGACATGAAACTGGAAGTAACTGTTTAACATGGTGTTCAGTTTGGGAGGTTGCTCCGTACATTATCTTGGGGAAATAGTATAGTCTCATGATCATAAAAGTGTTCATATCCCTCTGTCTCTATTGAACAAGTTTAACTCTTTATGCTTCAGTTTGTTTGTCTGCAAGTTGGGATGAGAATAGCAGTTTCCTCAAATGGTGGTGAGGTTAGTGTAAGGCGAGTGTAGAGAAAAAGAGAGCTAGCCAGGCAGTCAGGCAAGAAAAGGGAAATTTATTAGAGGGAAGCGAGAGGGTGACTGGCCCTTCAGGAGAACCAGTGTCCTCACTTTCTGATGGGGTCTTTCTTATACTCTGCCCATGAAAAATTCTCTGAAGGGATGGTTAATTTTTAGCCTGTTGTTGAGCCCTGTGGTCACATAGCTGGAGGTCTAGAATCTGGTGGTCTCGTAGCTTTGAGAAGGTAGGTGCCAGTGAGAAAACAGAATGTCATTTGGGCAGTTTGGGCAGTCTCAAGGATCACTTGAGATCACTAAAATAATCACTTGATCGTTTTATTCTTTGTTTGTGAGGTCAACATAATGAGCCATCTCAACAATGAGATCCCATGTGGGCCCTATCAGTGAGTTTAAGTATGATCATGCATATGAAGTACATGGAACATAAGATCAGGTACTGGATGGAGTTCCCAATAGACATGAGTCTTGTCACCATCACCTGTCCCTTCAGGCACACAGTATGCTGGCTTTTATCTGTAGGAGGCACATTTGGGTTTAGTTTAAGACAACGAGTTGCAGTCCTGTGGGAAACAGGGTGATGGACACAAAGATGAATAAGAAAGAACCCTTGCTTCTAGAAACTTCCAGAAGGCCTCCCTAAAGCTAAAGGTTGATGTTTCCCCATTATTCCACAATCATTCCAAGCATTGTCTGAGGCATCTATTCGACTGCAATTCATGTTCACTGTTTTCATATCTCACAAAGCAGAGGATAACAGTACACTGAGATTAGAGTTTGAATGATGTTCTGAGGGTGCAGATAAGGAGTGACAACTGGCCTGAGGGGACAAGGATAGCTTTGAGAGAAGGTGGGTCTATCAGAGGGAAGGTAGATCCTTCCAGGCAAAGGTAGGAGGAACAGGATGAATGGCTACTGCCGACTTGTCATTACAACTGAAAAGTTGTCCATTGCTGAAGTGCACATACTAATCTATGGAAGTCATCCTTTTTTGGTATCTCTTGGTGACACATTTGTATTACTTTTAAGAGTGAATAGAGTTCAGAAACAAAGAAAGCTATTGAATGGTAAATTTGTCGTGAAAAGCGCCTGACAGCGCACTCAGAAGCAAAGATAAAAGTAAGTAACTAAAAGCAAGGGTGATTAGTTTATGAAAATCACACCTAGCCGTCTCAATGGACTGGAAGTTGAACATCAGCCTGCATTTTACCTGTGTTAACCAAAAAGAGCAAGATGACTGCTGTGTCTTGCTTTATTTTATTTGTTTTCACTGTGAACGTGATTTAGAAAGGATACTGCTCTAAGTGGCTCACTAGAATACAATTTCATTAGTGCAAATCCTATACTATACTATTTCACAGACAACCTCTCAACTCCTTCCATTCAGTACAAGAAAAATGGAGTGGTAACAGTAATAAACATACATATATATATATATATGCATATGTATGTAGCTTTTCCAGTTTATAATGGTCTTTCATGTGCATGATCTCATTTGGTCCTTACTCAATTCTGTGCGGTCATTATTTCCACCAGCCCACAGCTGTCTCATCTTGCACAGTATATATTTTACACTGCCAGTTGACATCACCATTGTAGAAGACATCAGTAGGCAGAAATTTTGTCTAGGAACCACTGCCCACCCCCGCACTCCACCCCCACCCCCCACCTCGTGATCTTCTTCAAGTCTGAACACAGTCCCTTGGGATCATGTGAGAACTGGCTCTTGCAGGAAGGAGAGGTGACATCATGTATGAGAGCTCTGCTTCCCTTCACTGTAAAAGGGACAGTGTGATTTGACCTGGGAAAAAGGGCTCTTCCCTGCCTGTCTCTCTTCCTCCTTCTTCACTTTCTCAAGTTGAACTTGTGATTTCTTACTCGCACCTTTTCCATTTCTTTCTCCCCAAACCCTCCAACCCTGCCCTTTTGGTGCTGTGTCTACTCTCCTTTGTTGAAACTGTTAACCTCATCTGGATCTTGTAAGGTTCTTTGGGTGAGTGGCGGCGTGGGACGTGGGCTCCGTACACAGGTCACCCCCGCTCAGTGCGCTGACACAGGGGTCCGGTGGATGTGACTCCCTGTTTAGCTGGCAATCAGCCAGGTTCAGCTTAACAAGCAGGGACTCAGAACTTGGGGATTTTGAAGAAATTAAATAGTTGCTAAGATTTTTTTTTTTTTTGATGAAGTGGAATGAGATCACACTTAAAATATAATGTGGCTGTCTATTAATGGATGCCCACTCTCTTATAGAAGCAGTGGTTTTTAAATTTTTTACTTCTTTGCAAGCCCTTACTTACTATGGTATAGATTTTATCCTTGTGTGTGTATATAGGTATAAAACTCAGTGTTCCTTCTGGGGATGATTTGATTGATGTATACACTGGAAACATCTTTAATAATTTAATGCTTGCTTCAAAGGAGATTACACCAAAAAGCGCATTGCTTTTCATTTATTCATTACAGATCCGTCTTAGAAGCATTTTTTCTTTCTTTTATTTATTTATTTTTTGCCCTGAATTGTAGTGCTGTAGTAAATTTCGTACTACACTCAGGGTATTTTAAAAGATTATAAGCCTTTTAACTAATGTTATCATCCTATTTAAATTGATCAAATTGGTATTTCAGCCCCATAACCTTGCATTTCTGAAAGTTGAGCTAACCAGATATGGCTTCTTTTGATGACTACTAAAATAGCTGTTCTGGGGAAAGTCTAATAGAAATAATGGGGTAAAAACATAACACTGCTTGTTAGTAGTGATGACAATAACAGCAAAGAGAACAGAGCCTGGATTTAGGGCTGGGTATCTCTGTCCGTAAATGGAGATTAGCGCATGTCGCAGCCCAGGTCTTTTCATTAAAGGGGAAAAAAATGAATATACATTTGGGAGTAAAGAAAGGAGTAAGATGAGAAACTCAAAACCAGAAACCAACACTCTATCATTTGGCAACTTTTAGGTATAAATCCAGATGTCAGTAAAGGAAAACAGACTTTTCCCCACTGAGACAGCAGTAGTTACCTTAGCAGACTTCAGCAAGCTCTTGTAATACATTCTCAGAAGCAAGGGACCTATCTAGATTCCTAAATGATTACACTAAAATTTGAGTTTTCTGTTGTTATTATTAAAGATTTTGTATTAGAAAAAATGCTAACTTCTCTTTAAAACCAAAACCCAAAGTTGTTTTTAATAAGGCAAATTTTGTTGTTGTTGTTTAGTGGTGAAGTCGTGTCCGACTCTTTATGATCCCATGGACTATAGCCCGCCAGACTCCTCTGTTTGTGGGATTTCCCAGGCAAGAATACTGGAATGGGTTGCCATTTCTTTCTCCAGGAGATCTTCCCGACTCAGGGTTCGAACCCCGACCCCCTGCATTGCAGGCTGATTCTTTACCATCTGAGCCACCAGCGAAACCCTAAAGCAAGTTTAGGCATAATAAAGGTTACATTTTCCAGGAGACTAATAGACAATTATCCAATTCTCAGAGATAATTTGCAAAGAAATTGTTTTATTCTTACTGGCTATTAGTGCTATGATATTTCTGGATTTTGTCCTGTCCTGCTTCACATACTCTGCCTAATAATCTTCATAATGTTCCTTCCCTCGATCGACTGGTCTTTAATAGAAATTCAGAAATGTTTTGTTCTCAGGTTAATAATTCCTTAAACAGTAAAAGTATTATTGTCAGCTGCATGTGTCATATTTTCTGGCCATTGAAAGTACCCTTGAGTGTGCTTACAGCAGCAACTGGGTAAATTATCAACTGCTAGTGTTATTACTGTGAGGAAGAATACAGGACTTTGGGACAGGATTGCCTTGGGTTCCACCTTAGCCCTGTGTATTCACCTGCTTTGTGATGCTGGCAGCATTGAGTGATTTCTCATTTTCCTAATTCATATAATGGGCATCAGAAGCCTATTTCGTAGGGTTTCTGTGAGGGTTTTAGGAAATGATGAATGTATGAGGACTGAGAGTGACATTTGACTCTTACGGGTGATGGGTGGTTAGTGTGTTTGCTGCCTGTCTTTTGTTCTCCACCTGTAAATGCAGTCATGCCGTCCTGTAGAAATCTCTGTGCACAGATGTGTGAGCTCTGGCCTCAGGCCACCTCACCCCACCTTGAGTTACTGCTCTCTCCGCCTGCCCTGCAATCACGTGATGTGTTAACTGCCCTGCTCTGCATTCTTTGATGTCTTTTCCTATTCAAAATAATGTGTTGAATTTTATTCAGAATTTTTAGTCTACTCTGCTCCATTTCCTCCCTTCTTTACTTCCAAAACTGAGCACATTATGGTGACTTATAAGAAGACTACTTATAGCCCCATAAGAAGAATTTGGGGCTTCCCTGGTGACTCAGATGGTAGAGTCCACCTGCAATGTGGGAGACCTGGGTTCCATCCCTGGGTTGGAAAGATCCCCTGGAGAAGGGAATGGCTACCACTCCAGTATTCTGGCCTGGAGAATTTATTCCATGGACAGAGGAGCCTGACATGCTACAGTCCATGGGGTCGCAATGAGTCGGACACAACTGAGTGGCTTTCACTTCACAAGAAGAATTTGGGCCATTAGAGGAGAATGGACTTCCAGAGTTAGAAGGGAGGTCAGAGTTATTGCACCTCAAACCTTCATTTTCCAGATTCCAGATGATTAAGGGACCTGTTCAATGTCAGATAGCTGGAAAGAGGCAGGTATGGGGTCTTAACATAAAATAAATTCTATGTTCTTTCTACCTGATCCTTAAAACAAAAAAAAAACTTATTTTATTTATGGCAATGAAGAAATATGGTAGGTGCAGGAAAGAAAGAGAACAACAAATGAGAAAATATTTTATTTTATTATTATTATTTTTTAGGATCATGCAGTGCCAAGTGCTCTGCTAGGTACTATATATAACTTATTTACTCCCCATGGAAGTTTTATTACATTCTTATTTTACACGTGGGGAATCTGAAATTCAAAGAAATTGGGTAATAGACAGTGCCTGGCCAAGACTTGAACCTGGGTCTTTCTCTCTCCAAAATCTTGCCTCTGGAATTTTGCCTCTTGTTCTCTTTTAAAACAGACTTACAGGTATCCAAAGAACAGTAAAAGCTCCTTTGGAGTTTACAAAGTACTTAAGCATTTTCATAGAAAGAACCTATTGTTTCTTGGCTTTGGATCTTCACGACAATCAATTTTTGTATTTGCAGATATACAGTCAGCTTTCTTAGGTATTATATGGAAAGCTATCCGCATTTTTTTTTTAGAAAACCTGGATTCACATCCCTGGCATCGTTGTCCCCTTTTTTCACACTTAGAAATTTAAATACATACCAAACACTAGTGATGGGGATGATAACCTCTCTCCAAAGAATTTTTTTTTAATCTCCTCCTCTGGGCCAGACATTCCACTAAACATTGGCCAAGGATCTTATTAATTTTCTCTTTGCCATGGGGAGTAAGAACATTAATTTTGGAGTCACATGCTTTGTTCTCATTCTGGCTCTTCCACTTATAAGCAGTGGAATCTTGGCCTAGATACTTGATCTCCCTGTACCTTAGTTTTCTCACCTGTAAAATGGGAATACTACCAACCTTATAGGATCATTGTGAGAATTCAATGAGAAAATATTTGCGAAGAGTGGTATCTATAGCTATGCAGTGGAGGTTACACAGGACATACTGTATATGTGCAAATGTACGGAAGTTTTACTTGACAGTCATACTGTAATTATATGATTATAATGTGCCATGGAAAAATCTCTGGTCTGCTTCCTATCTTTATCCATTATTTCTTTTGATCCATCAGAGGCCAGCAGAAATAGTAGATGAGGAAGAAGATAGAGAGAAGGAAAACAAGGAGGTGGAACAGAAGGGCGACTTCTCAGGAATGAATGGTGAAGTTAAAGAGGAAGAAGGAGACCAGGAGGAGCCTGAAGCTGCAGAGCAAGCAGAGGAGATCCCAGATCACAGGGAGGAGCAGGCAGGTTCTGCTGCTCGTGTGAACGGAGGGACCGATGAAGAAAATGGCGAGGAACTGGCGCAGGTTAATAATGAGCTTCAAGAAGCGGTGGAGGAGGAAATAAAGTCTCAAGGAGCTGGCAGTGAACATGAAGAGGTATTTCTATAGGATTATTTATAAGGATTAACTATTTATAAGGGTTAAAGACAATATTGAGTCATTTTTTTCCCTTGTAAATTTTATTGCCTCTGTAACTAAAGAGCTAAATACTTTATTTTCATCTATTTTTCCCTCAGGCTGACTTGGACCCTCAAAGACCACCAAAACCAGAAGTAAAAATCACTAGTCCACAAGAAAATGATGACAACGAACAAAACAAGGATAATTTGTCATAGCATGGATGATTTTTTAAAAGAGAGTATATTGAGTATAAGAAAAATGAAGGATTAAATACTTGAAGAAGAAGTATATAGCTATTGCTAAACATAATGTGGCAATGTGGTTGAATACTACCTACTGAAATTTAAAATTAGAGGCCTGACTAATGGGAAAGACTAGATAACTTTGAATAGCTACTAAAGGAGAGTGACTTCTTTTTATGAGCTGTGTTTTTAAAAGTCATGTAGAAAAATTAAGCGTAATAGAGGGGATTTTGCATGGGAAGACAGTTAGCCACTTGTCTTTGTAAAGATGAAAAAACACAGGACCACACCTGTTCTTGAGAAGTGAGATTATTGGATGGCAGCCGATGCTAAAGCACTTATCTAAGAGGGCATAGAATTAAAAAAAATGATAATAGGAAAGCATGTACTATTTTTTTTAAAGCAATAAACTCTTGAATAAACTCATTGCAACTTAGTTTCAGAGATAATTTGAAGATGGCAATAGACTGAAATGTTTCTGTGTCCTGTTGACATTCCTTTCTTTCTTCCTCCTTAGCCAAAATCCACCTTAAAAGAACTAAAAGGATAATGCAAGGTATTCATTTTGGAAGGAGGAAGTATTCACTCAATGTATTCCTCGATGATATTGTCATGCCCCTCCCTTAAGTACTGCAGATTTTAATCGTCTGGCTTTAATGACACACACTCAGGAAGGAATTACAGAAAGGAACACCTAATTATATCACTGAGCCTGTCTGGGTGGTTTACAGATTCTGGTATCCTATGGATTTTAGCTGATCCAGTCTACCATTACCAATAATACTCCTCTCTTCATATTATTATATTAGAAAACTCAATATTGGGTATTCCAAAGATTGAATTTTCTCCAAACAGTTTTTTTTTTAACAAAAAGAGCAAGGTTGTGTAGTAGGAAAAAAAACTTAGGCTATAAGATTTTGTCACACCTCAGTTTCTCTTGCTTTTTATGTTATTTTTTATTAGAACTGCCCTGTCATATTTTTTCCCTTAGGGGTATCAGCAAATACTTCTTTTCATGGTCACTTATATTTAGACTTTTAAGGAGATTCTTTTTTCTATAATTTGAAGCTATAGGATAGAAATTGTTGAAAAAAGTTTAAAAAGTGTCATAATGAAACCAGTTCCTGATTACAGTTCTAGGGTTAATTAAATTAAAACAGATTGCCTCGTCAGGTATATGTGGGGAAAAAAGGTCACGTTAGTTTTGAATTTTTAAGAGATGATGTAGTTCTTCCTTAAATATAGAAATAATATGTTTTCTCATATTAAAGAATATTTTTTGTTAGTTATGTAGAAATTTGCAGTTTTAACTTCTTATGCTTTCATCAAATTCATTATTAATGATGATTTTGAAAGATTTACCCCCCCATCCAGGTTTCATAACCAATCATTTGGAATTAAAGTTATATAAAGCGCTCAATAATACTATAGAAAACTGATATATTTTTCTTAAAAGCTATTTTAATATTTTCCATAAATAGGAAGTATATGCAGTGACTATAACAGTATTGGAAAGAGATACTGATATACAGGTATATTAATTTAGGAGGATGAATTATAAATGGGGTACTATATTTCTAATATAAACTCTAGATTGTTCTTTCTACTAGTAGGTTTTTTTTTTCAAGTGAGACAGTATAAAGCTTTACAGGTGATAGGCAATCATCTTAATAACCTTTATTGCTAGGGCAATAGACTACTATGTTTTTTACTGTTAAATTCCTACACTATTACTGGGTCTGGAGTTAAAGATTTCAAATAGTTTATAAAAATAAAAGATTGCATATAAGAAATTATAAGTAATTATCAAGGTGATTCTTCTTTCTTTAATAAGGATTTTATCTGTCTCTTCCTTCTTCAATAAAGATATTGTCTTTCATTTTTTCCTGTTATTTGCTTCAACATTTTGGAGAAGGGAATGGCAACCCACTCCAGTATTCTTGCCTGGAGAATCCCATGGATAGAGGAGCCTGCCAGGCTACAGTCCATGGGGTTGCAAAGTAAGACATGACTGAACGACTAATACACACACACACACACACACACACATACCCACTTAACATTTAGGTTTGGAGGAACTTTTTAAGAGTCATCTTAGTGAAGCACAATGTCACTTTAAATGAAACACAACTTTTGGTATTTAAATATACTTAAGAAAGTGATAGGCTACAATAACTGTGGCAGAAAGTTTTAACATTGGGATATAATACTTTATGTGCATATTTCACCACCTATCTATAAGATATAATTGTGACCTAACTTGAGGAATGAACAATCACTAATGACTTTAAAACACTTTGCAAGCATATGTTACTAAGAAAAAAAAAAGAAAAAAAATGTTGTCTTACCAAAGAAGAATCATTAACAGATGATTTCTGTAAACGGTCATTTTGGAGATGACTTTAACACAAATGATGCAAATTAGTTCACCTCCCAAACGATAGTTTTCTTTTGGGAATGGTGGCCTCCGTGGAAGATTAGCTCCACAAATTGAAACTCACTGACTGGTTTGGAGACCATTTATGTGAGTGAGCAGAAGAGATCTTGGTTAGGCTTCAGGTATTGTTTTATAAAGGGTTCTATGAAAAACCGACGGAGCTTTTATGTGGTGACCAGTCATAGAATGTTTTGATCTGTTACTTCTTGTGATAGTTTTCAGTTTTAATTTTATTTTTCATAGTTTTAATCAAATGCTTTTCTTAAATTTAATTGCATTTAACACACTTGTCAATAATGGGTTTGTTAGTTGAAATGGAACACTGGGAGTTACACAGTAAGAGTAAGGAAGATTTTTCAGTTCAGTTCAGTTGCAGTCATGTCCGACTCTTTGCCACCCCATGGACTGCAGCACGCCAGGCTTCCCTGTCCATCACCAACTTACTCGAACTCATGTCCATCCAGTTGAACTAAAGTCATTTTTCATGCAAAGGACAGTTTATCTGGTTTAGCTTCCATTTAAATAGCATTTGAGCATCCATGGATTTCTCATATAAAACAAGATACTCTGGCCATGAGATAACTTTTTACTCATTATATTTCTCTATGATCATAGGATGACTTTTTATTTAAGACATTTTTGGAGGGGTGGTATTAGAAAGCCAGACTCATAGGAAGAGATTAATACCCTCTTGTGCCTTCCGTTTTATTCTGTGTTAATTCTTGTTGTCATCTGTAAACGTAGACCCATATAAATATAAATATATATATATATGTGTGTATATACATATGACTTGGAGTCAGTTAGATCTCTCTGTAGGCTCACAACTGTGAAGCCATACTAATATGAACTTACGTTAACTCTTCTAGTTTACAGTTCATAAACCAACATCCCCCAAAATTTCACTGAATACCCTATCTTCTACCCAAAGGATAAAGCAAATTCACCCAGTTAAAATTGTGACCACTGAACAACAGGAAGTCGTCTTTATTTTGTTAACTGACTCTCCTAAAGGATCAGCTCTATCCTTTCATTTTTTGCTCAACAAGGAGCCAAGGCAAAAATTTAGAAAGCAGATTAATTGCTAAGCAGAAAGCTTCACATCTGAAGTGTTGCCAATCTGAACAGAAATAGACCGCATAGATACACATAGACACATACCAGACACTCACACAGATGCACTCACACACTTTAAATGTTGAAAAAGACTTCCTCAGGCACAGCGTTAGTAATGCAACAAGGCTCTTGAGAGAAGCAATGGATATAAACTGTTAGGAAAGGCTGAGAAATGATGCATATCATGGTGCTTTAAAAGTTGGTTCCCAAAGACTATAGGATATTTTAAATTCTTCTCAAAATAAAAATCTACCAGCGTTTTAATGGAAAATTCTAGGGAAGGGTGAGATATGTATCTATATAACCTTATTTTCTCAAATTAACTACAGTACAGTTCTTCAGTCATCAGTCTTAAGTACCAAAAACTTTAGGTGCAGAATATGTCCTGCCAACACAGGATCTGTGAAAAGTCATTACTGCTTGTTAATGTGTGTATGATTTCCGTGAACATCTGGAGAGGACTCTGGCATCAAGTAGCCAAGTTCACTACAAATAGAATAAAAGTCTGACTTATTAATCTATTAGTTTATCTAATTTTCAAATTTAGTGCAGAAGATTTTTAGGTTCCTTGTATGAGTGATACATCCTGAAATGGAACAGTTTTTTTTTTTTTAAGGTTAGTCTGCTTTTCTGAGGTGACGAGCATGTACAGTTCTTCATTATTGAATATCATTTTTGTAAATAGTGTAAGATTTTTGCTTTTCAGAAAATATCCCGGTATTTGGATGGGTCTGATTTTGTTCTTACTACATGAAATTTGTATATTTCTTACCATGAAGTCTAAGTGACTTGGATGGAGAACAAATATGTGCCCCCACATGTTGATGAGGAAGAAAAATACTGTTTTTGAAGAGACATAATGTCCTGTAGGATATGGGGAATTAGAAAAGAATTTAAAAAATGTCTTGATAATAATAAAGCATTTATAAAATCAGGAGATGACTAATGCAGGTTCATTGACTTGAGCCAACAACGACTTAGCTTTAATCTATGAATGGGACCAAATGAGTTCTCTGTAGTTTCATCTGCTTAAACCATATATTTTAATTGAAGGTTTGAGTTATTGTCATAAATGTAATGGCATATGGGAAGAAGAAATGATAGTAGTCAATTTTAGAAGAAGATTGCAGAAAACCTATTTTTCTGCTTCAATATTTTTCCTTTGTCTTAAATCCTTAATATGTCCAAAGATAATGGGTGATTATTGAAGTTTTATGTAAAAATTAAGTTGAGCTCATCATTTTTGTATTATTTATGTTTAGAACTCCTCTTTGTAAGGAAAATTATTTATGTTTTGATCAAATTATGAGAATTTTAGGTTTTTATTTCTGTATCAGTGCTCACTCTAAAATATGTTTGCTGTATTTTTTCTCACTCTAAAATATAAGTTTGCTGTATTATTTTTAGCAAATCTGTGTTTTATATAATTAAAATGTGTTTGAATAGTTGTTTGTTTATAATGTTGTGTTGCTAATATTTCATGTATTAATTTGTATATGATATTTTTCACAAGCATAATAGTAACTTTTCATTTGAACCATGTGGAAATTCACCACAGTAAAAGATACTTCTGTTTCTATTTGGCATAGGTATTAAATCTCATTTGTAAAGAAATTTTTTTATAGCTTCATATACATGTTGTTTAGCTGATAAAGTTTTGAGGAATTTTTTTTAAAAATTGTTTTTTTCTTTTATGAAATGATATTAGAGAAACACAGGTTCAGAATTTTTGCTACGATAAATAAACACATCTTTAAAACAGGGAAAGTTACTCACATTTTTGTAGCTAGAGCTATAGGAATAAATTCACAGTTTTACAAAGAGATTGGTTAAAATTCTGCTTCGGTTTTCACTGCCTTCATTCTATTGAGTTAAAATTGTTTTTTTCCTTTCGTGCTTGAAAAACAAAAGCAATTAAGCATGTACGCATTTTGCCTTCTTGATACGTAATGACAACGTGTGTGATTCAGTTACCATAACTGAGAGCACATTAATGTACCTGTCAGCTGTCAATATGCAGTTGACCTCTCTGTATCTTTGTTATTTCAAGGGCAAACCTGGGCAATGGAGGAGACCTCTAGATTGCCAAAGTCATATCTCTTTAGACCATATGACTAATTGTCACTAGAAACTTCCCACAACCAACAAGGACTGTAGTCTCTACAAGGGATTGTAAAATGGTTAGCATGCATTGGCTATAAAATTCTTATTTATGAAAATAAATATACAGCTTTCCTGCAGGTTTCTAAGTATTTTTTTTTCCCCTCGGAATGGAACTGTAATCTATTAGATCGTTGTCCAGGTCTCTCAAATGCCCTCACAAACTCCATCTTTCATTAACAAGACAAGTAATTCGGATATGGCCTACACTTCTGTTTCCATTTATTATGGGTTTAGTAATAACAAAAATGATTTTGAATTGCAAAAAAAAAAATACACTTCAAGTTTAAAATTCAATGAGACACTCCTCTTGGTTTCATTGTATTTGTTCTTTTTGGATGCAGAGAACTCTGGTGACTGTCCTGACCTTCTCCTGACTCTGGTTGCTAATATTCTGACTTCTCTTCCTTCTCAAAATTTCTCGGAGCAACCTGTGGGACACAGTTCCCACCCTTAGCTCACTCAAGGACCAAGGGCCTGGAGAACCCCGGGGAGAAGGCTTTGATCCGACTCACACTGCACTCTCTGCCACGAGGACCACTGTCAGGCTGACCTTTGACCAAGTGGCTCTCTAACTGCACTCTGGGTCTCACCCTAACTGTCCCCCCTACCCAGGTTCTCACGGTATCCGGTGCAGCACTAACAGTCTCTAATGGCTGTGGGCCAGCCCCGCCCCTATTGCACTAATACCATTGATTGAACATGCTATTTTCCCCTCATTAATTTGTAGTGGGATCTACCCCAAGTTCTCACGTGTTTTAGGGATGTTCTTGGCCCAAGACTGGAGGACTGTCCTGCTATGGACTAAGTTACATCCCTCCAGATTTGCAGATTGAAGCCTCCAACCCACAATGTGACTGTATTTGGAGAGAGGGCCTTTATAGAGGCAGTTGGGGTTAGATGAGGTCATAAGGGTGGGGTTTTGTTTTATAAGTCTGTCCTTATAAGAAGAGGAAGAGGCTCCGGAAGAGCTTACTCTCTTTCTGTGGAGAAGGAAATGGCAACCCACTCCAGTAATCTTGCCTGGAGAACCCCATGGAGCCTGGCAGGCTACAGTTTATGGGGTCACAAGAAGTCGGATACGACTGAGCAACTGACCACACACACACACAAACACACACACACACACACACACACTTTCTGGACACATGCAGAGGAAAGGCTCTGTGAGAACACAGCAGGAAGGTCACCATCTACCAGCCAAGAGGAGAGGCCTCACTAGAGACGAAATCTACCAGACTGTGGAATTTGAGCTCTGGAACTATAAAAAAATAATTTTTATTTAAGCCACTCAGTCTGTGATATTTTGTTATGGAGGCTGAGCAGGCCAAGACACATCCCTTCTCTTTGTTGAGTCCTAAATTATGTAATAGGATTTTTTTGGTGGGGGAGTCAGTGAATATACAAAAGAAGGTACTAATTTAGAAGGGTTTTTTTTGACAAATTCTGTTTATTTTATACTCAAGATAACGTGAAGTTTTTGTCTTCCGCTAATGAGTGCCCTTCCTTAGAAGGGTATTAGATTAGAGGCTGTGACTATAGAGAAGAGGATCCAAAGGGAGCCGTGTGGGGTCAGGCTCCTCAGATTTAATCTGATGCTGCTTCTTCACCAGTGTGGTAATTATTATTTTATTTTATCTCAGGATGGCTGACAGTAGTGAGATGCAATGGAAAACATGTCTTATATAAAGTATCGAAAGGCAGGGTTTTTGTCTAATGAAAAATTAGAAAATAAGCAAGCCCAAAATATTTATGACAGTATTCAATATAAAAGGGCATGTGCTGCTCCATGTTTTATACCTTCCCTCTTTTAGAACTGTTAGATGTGATCTCTTGGGATGGGAATGACCAAGCCTGCAGGTATCCAGCTCTCCTTGTGAAGCGTATCTAGTTCTTGTATTCATAGGTGCAGGAAACATTGTTCATGATGGCCCGTACAGGGTGCTAAGTCACCTAGGTCGTGTCTTGTGACCCCATGGACTGTAGCCCACCAAACTCCTCTGTCCATGGGATTCTCCAGGCAAGAATACTGGAGTGGGGTGCCATTTCCTTCTCCAGGGGATCTTCGCAACCCAGGGATCAAACCTGCGTCTCTTTTGTTTCCTGCATTGGCAGGCAGATTCTTTACCACTAGGGCCACCTGGGAAGCCCAAGAGGGCAACCGTACAGGGTGGTTTTTCCATAGATTCTCTGGTCTGATGGTCTGCTTCCATTCTGTTTTATTGGGCTCCCCATGCCAAAACTTCACTTTTTAAATTACTGACTGTAGCTTTATAAAAAGAAGTGATGTCTGATTGAGTGATTCTGCCTACTCCATTCAAGAATATCTTGGTCCTTATAGAATCAACTTGTCAGGTTCTGTGAAAAACCCTGTTGAGATTTTGATTTGAACTGCATAGCTCTTTATAACATTGAGGTATCCTATCTATAATTTTAAACATCCATTTACCTAAGTATTTAAAAAATTCCTTCCAAACATTTGTAAAGGTCTTAAACATCTTTTAATATGTTTACCCCCAGTCATCTTATTTATTGTTGTTACTTAGTCACTAAATCGTGTCTGACTCTTTGTGACCCCATGGACTGTAGCCCACCAGGTTCCTCTGTCCATAGAATTTCCCAGGCTAGAATACTGGAGTGGGTTGCTGTTTCCTTTTCCAGGGGATCTTCCTGACCCAAAGATTGAACCTCACATCTCCTGCATTGACAGGCAGATTCTTTACCACGGAGGCACCAGGGAAGCCGTCTTACAGTTATCTTACAGTTCTGTGGCTATTTTGAATGGAATAACTTAAACGATTATTTTCCAGTTTTTAAAAATTAATGGTATCTAGAGACGTCACTGATTTCTGTGTATTGATTTTGTATTCAGCACCATGCTGAACTTTCTTATTAGAGGTGGTTTGTTAGTTTCTGCAGGACTTTTATGAAGATTACAATACTACCTGCAATAGTAACATTTGTTTTCTTCTGTTACAGTCTTAAACATCATCTTTTTCTTACTTTATTCAACTAGCTAGAACCTCTAGCATTTCTTCAATGGAAGCAGCAATAGTAGTTAATTTTGTCTTCTCCTGATGTTAAGGGAATTCTTCTAGTATTTGCTTAATATTTGCTTATTTTTTAGTAGATACCTTATATCAAGGTAAATTTCTCTTTAACTCCTAGTTTTCTAAGAGGTGTTTTATTTGAAAACTGAAAGAATGAACTATGAATGAATTTTATAAGACTCTGCATCCTTTAAGATTTTCATTATTTTTCTTCTTTAGTTTGTTAAATGTTATGAACTTCATTAATTACCCCCTAATAAGCCATTCTTACATTCTTAGGACAAACAGTAATAATTGGTAGTATGTAGAATTCATTTTTACATGTTGTTGAACTTGTTTTGTTAATATTTAGAGCTTTTATATCTGTGTTTATAAATGGAAGTGATCTATTTTTATTGTTTCTTATTTGACCTCTTCCTGGTTTTAGTATTATTATAGTTGTTCATAAAATGAGGAAGAAAGCTTTTCCTCCATTTCTACTCACTGAAGCAATTGTAGGTATGGGTGATATCTTTCTTGAGGATTTGATTACCTGTAAAACCTTTCAGCCTGGGGTTGTGTTTGTATGTTTGAAGTAGTTTTTTAAAAAACTCAATTTCTTTTAAGGTTATATGTCTATTCAGGTCTTCTGTTTATTGAATCAAATTGGCAATTTATATTTATCTAGAAAGTTGTTCATTTCTTTCATGTTTTCAACTTTATTTGCCAAAACTATTTATAGTATTATTTTAGAACTTTTAAAACAACTTGTGTAAATCTAGTCATATTCTCTGTTTTTTCATTTCTAATATGGTTTATATGTGCTTTTCTCTTTTTTTGTTCAATAATACTGGTTATTTCTTTTTATTCATGTTTTTAAAATATAGAATTTTTGATCCTCTGCACTATTTTTCTATTTCATTATTGCTCTCTTTTCTTATCACTAATATTTCTTTCCTTCTACTTTCTCTGTGTTTTCTGTAACTCAAGTTGAATGCCTTTCTAATATATTTTGGCTTTATTCATTTCTAACATATGTTTTTGAGGCTATAAATGAACCAGTATGTATCACATTAGCTATAACTACAAGTTTTGATAGAGAATCCTTTTTTTGTTGTTGCTGTTGTTATTTGGCTTTAAATAGTTTTTTTTTTTTTGTAATTTTCTCTGTTTCTTCATTGACTTATGGGTAACCGGGTATGTATAGGAGACATTGGTGCCCCATCCAGACCCCATTTTCCTTGGCCAAGGCACCTGTCCACCAAATGCTATGAGGGCTGACTTTTCAGAGAATTCCCCTCAGCCAAACAGAAGCTGCCTTTTCCAGGAGGTTATATTCTCCTCCTGGCGACTTATGGTCAATGACTGACTGACATGGGTGGAAAAGATGGCCACCCTCTCTCTCAAGGTGGCACTAACTCTGTGGTGCCATCTGTACTCCAGAACTCCCTGTGGAATCAGCCTACTTTTTAGCTGAGATAAATCTTTGCTCTCCTTTCCTCTCTGCCCTCGCCTGTTTTCACCATTCATCTTATTCTAAGAAACTTCCCTCAACAAAGCATATGAAAATCTCCATCTTGGGTTCTGCACCTAGGGGGGCATAACCTAAGACAAAGAACTCAAAGCCTAGGCAAGTGCCCTGGGGCATTGTCAGGTCCTCGGTGGGGAAGAACGAGGACCCCAGGAGTTGGTACAGAACCATCTTTGGATTCTTTACTTCATGTGAGACACAGATGCCATGGGTGGACACATATGGCCTTGGCTCTTGGTGTGCTGCTGAGCCGGAATACCTCATCCACGGAGGACCTGGATGACCAGGGCTTGTCCTCCGTCTGCTGCCTCTTCTACTCCCTTCTTCTGGGTCACTTCAACTGTCCCTAGAGCTTAAACACGGCTTCAGCACCAAGCAGATCTGGTGTGAATTTTGTCTTTGAACACTTAGGGAGCCTGGTGGGCTGCTGTCTGTGGGGTCGCACAGAGTCGGACACGACTGAAGCTACTTAGCAGCAGCAGCAACAACTTACTATGTGACAACACTTACTATGTGAACGCTTACTAGACAACGTTTTCAACTTCTGTGAGCCTGTTTGCTTATCTACGTAAAAGAGAAAAGAATAGCAGCTACCTTGTTGACCTGGGAGGCCATACGGAAAGAGCGCACGTACAGTAGTCAGCAGAGAGTAACCATTCCACAGCTGTTAGATATTAGGATTATTAGCTTTCTAACTTGGATTTTGGCTGCTGCTTTTGAAACTCCTGCCAACTTTCCCTGGCTTCTTACTACATCTTTACTATCTGTCTTTGAGCCAGAATTGATTTCTCTATTGGTACTTTTCCATTATTGACAAAAATACTTTCCAAAGCTCATATTTTCAGTCTTGCTGTACATAGATTAGCTTGGATCAGCTAGGTTCACAACTTTTGACTATTACTAAAGTTGCTGATTAACTTTCAGGATGTTTTATCTTGAGATGGCATGGACGGTGGTGCTAGTGTGTATCTGTATGCATGAGAGTGGGGTGGATCAAACTGCTTGGCATTAATTTTGGGAAGATTTACATTGATTACGCTTCCCTGGTGGCTTGGTGGTAAAGAACTCACCTGCAATACAGGAGACGAAGTTTCGATGCCTGGGTGGGGAAGATCCCCTGGAGAAGGAAATGGCAACCCACTCTAGTATTCTTGCCTGGGAAATCCCACGGACAGAGGAGCCTTGGTGGGCTACAGTCCATGGTATCGTAAAAGAGTTGTATAAGACTTAGTCACTAAACAACAACAATAACAACAGTGATAACACAAGCTGTTTATATGTAAAATTCAGAGGTTTCGTCTTTGTATTTACCTTAGAGCCTTAGTTGGGGCTTCCCTTGTGGCTCAGCTGGTAAAGAATCTGCCTGCAATGTGGGAGACCTGGGTTTGATCCCTGGGTTGGGAAGATCCCCTGCAGAAGGAAAAGGCTATCCCCTCCAATATTCTGGCCTGGAGAATTCCATGGGCTGTATAGTCCATGGGGTCACTAAGAGTCAGATATGACTGAGCAACTTTCACTCACTCTCTCACTAGAGCCTTAGTTAATTCCAACTCATGAGCCCAAGTGAAATAACCACAGGATGCATATTGGAAACTTTCTGTTACATGAATGTGGTTATCTGTGAAATGACCAGAGTGGTAGACTTCCTATGAAACACTAGTGAGTAACTAGATACTGGTATGGATATCACATTAGTGTGACATTTTAAAACTTATCATCTTCATCATTAATGAAATGTTTATTTATCCTTGCATACTTAGTCTTTCAGTCATGTCTGACTCTTTGTGACCCTATGGACTGTAGACCGCCAGACTCCTTTGTTCATGGGGTTTTCCAAGCGAGAATACTGGAGTAGGTTGCCATTTCCTTCTCCAGGGGATCTTCCCAACCCAGGGATTGAACCCACATCTCCTGTGTTTCCTGCATTACAGGTAGATTCTTTACCTGTTCAGCCATAGATGTTTAGTATATACAAATACAGATATAGATGTAAATTATGGTGTTGCTTAAGGAGTTTTGTTTTAATTGTGCAAGGGTTAATCACAGGGATAATACTTTAAATGAAACATTGATCAACAAAATACAAGGAAACTATTAGAGCCTAAAAATAATGGCAAGCATGGGCAGTTGGGGCAAATTATGAACAAGGAGATCCAACCAGTCCATTCTGAAGGAGATCAGCCCTGGGATTTCTTTGGAAGGAATGATGCTAAAGCTGAAACTCCAGTACTTTGGCCACCTCATGTGAAGAGTTGACTCATTGGAAAAGACTCTGATGCTGGGAGGGATTGGGGGCGGGAGGAGAAGGGGACGACACAGGATGAGGTGGCTGGATGGCATCACTGACTCGATGGATGTGAGTCTGAGTGAACTCCGGGAGTTGGTGATGGACAGGGAGGCCTGGCGTGCTGCGATTCATGAGGTCGCAAAGAGTCGGACACGACTGAGTGACTGATCTAAGCTGATCTGATCTGATGAACAGGAAGGTACAAAAAGGTAAAAAACTTTGGGTTCTGTGCATGATCCTTGTACACAGCACCACCAAATGGGTGGGCAGACCATCTAAGCCATCCCTCCAGCCTGACCCTCCAATCTGCCCTTATCGGCATTCCATTGAAGGGACCAGCCCTCCCTCCTTACTTGTTTTTGCTCTGTTGTGCTGTGGCAGGAGTCCAGATAAAGCCTTGCCTGAATTCATCTGGCCTGTTACCAATTTCTAGTGATTAAAGTGTCCAAAGACCCTAAATAGGTAACACCTGCATTTATAGCACTGTGCCTCCAGGCTCCATCCTAGCCTCTCTGCTCCTATACATATAAGTGACCCCAACACAATGAGGGCATCACCAGGGGCCCACATACTTTCCAACTGCAGCATCAGATCCTTCTCTGGATTTCTGAAAGGCAATCTCCAGTTAGAAATTAAAACATAACCATGATGACGAGTTGGGCGATTCAGGTGAAGTGGAACTTTGCCCTTCATTTCTAGGAGTGAAACTTTTAAGTCCACTGAGATTATTTCAAGGTCCATGTTCATTATATCCATTTTCTGAAGAAAATGTCTTAGCAAAAGTGTCTGGTTACTTCTGCCACGGAAATTGCTTTCCTCTCCTTGGCTGGAGACCATCGTCCTCTAACTAATTTCCTGTTTAGTGTTCAATATTTGAAAGCAGGAAATTGTCATAATAAATAGGAAGCTAGAGACGATGGTGGAAATGCATTCAGAAATTTGGTTGCTAGGGAAATCATTTTTCCCTACTTTAGTTTATTAAAAACCCAGACCTTTTTTTGGCATTTTTCTCCCCTCTTTCTTATCCTCATCAATACCCATTATCCAAAGAAGCTTATTAAATATCTATATCTCCTTGGCCCTATGAGTGGGCGATTGGACCCCTGCCCACCAGCAGCTTGTAACAATAACAACTGCAACAAAACTGCAACAACAAACCTGATAGTATTAAAACCTGATACTTAACTTTGATAAACAGTCTTTCTAAGCACCTTTAATTGGTTTTTCAAAAATTTAATACAACAGCCATATGAGGAAGGTACTATTATGACTTCTACGCCATTGTCAAAGTGTGAGAGACATGAATTAAATAATTTGCTAAAAGTCACACAACTAGTAAAAAAAAGGGTCTGGATTCTTCCCCTCTCAGCTCACCTTATTAACCACTAAGTTTTACTGCTTCTAAAATCACTGCAGATGGTGACCGCAGCCATGAAATTAGAAAACATTTGTTCCTTGGAAGAAAAGTTATGACCAACCTAGACAGCATATTGAAAAGCAGAGACATTATTTTGCCAACAAAAGTCTGTCTAGTCAAAGCTATGGTTTTTCCAGTAGTCATGTATGGATGTGAGAGTTGGACTATAAAGAAAGCTGAGTGCCAAAGAATTGATGCTTTTGAACTGTGGTGTTGGAGGAGACTCTTGAGAGTCCCTTGGACTGCAAGGAGATCCAGCCAGTCCATCAAAGGAAATCAGCCCCGAATATTCATTGGAAGGACTGATGCTGAAGCTGAAACTCCAATATTTTGGCCACCTGATGCAAAGAACTGACTTATTGGAAAAGACCCTGATTCTGGGAAAGACTGAAGGTGGGAGAAGGGGACAACAGAGGATGAGATGGTTGGATGGCATCACCAATTCAATGGACATGAGTTTGAGTAAACTCTGGGAGACAGTGATGGACAGGGAGGCCTGGTGTGCTATAGTCCATGGGGTCACAAAAAGTTGGACATGACTTAAGCGACTGAACTGAACTGAATCTAACCAGAGAACACTAGAAAGAACAGAGAGGAAGCATACCTTGACAAACAAGGCAAATGCAGATTTATTATTGCCCATTAGAGTTAAGGACAATTTTCAGGTTGGGAAGTGAAGTGAAGTGAAATTTGTTCAGTCGTTTCTGACTCTTTGCGACCCCAGGGACTATACAGTCTGTGGAATTCTCCAGAATAACTGGAGTGGGTAGCCGTTCCCTTCTCCAGGGGATCTTACCAACCCAGGGATCAAACCCAGGTCTCCTGCATTGCAGGCAGATTCTTTACCAGCTGAGCCACAAGGGAAGCCCTGGTGGGGATGGGGGCGAGAAAGAAATTTGGGGAATTGTATATCGAAGAGAATTTCTGCTGCCTTCAAAAACAAAATAACAGGAGACATCTGCAACTTGATTGAAGAGATAGGGTGAGGCAGATAGGGAAGCAGCTGAGGTCGTTTTAGAACTGGATACAGTCTGATGGGCTAAATGCAGAGGGGGGTGAATTAGCTTGAGTTTAATGGGCTCAGACGGTCTTCAGGAAGCAAGGTCAGCACATGCCAGGAACCCAATCTCCTTGGCACTGGATTCCTCAAACACCAGCAACACCCCATAGCAAGGAGAAGCAGGAGAAGGTTCTAGCCTAACGGCCTCACCTTGACACATCCACAGCCTTCTGCCATCACTAGAGGCAGGTGAGTTTTAATAAAGCTCCACGCTTGCTTAAACTTTTGATCCTCCTGTTGGAGTAACATGGTCTAGAGACGCAAATGCCAGCCTCAGAAGTCAACACGGTCAGATTCTATTCTTGATCTTTACCGGGAGAAGTGGCTGGCTGGAAAGAGCAGTCATTCTGAGCAGCTGAAAAGAACTAACAAGACATTTTAATGAGTTAATAAATCTTTCTCACTGAACTACATGGAAAGACATGAAACATTTCATGTTAGCTCCTCACCAGCCTTAATTAAACTTGATGTTGAAAAGGTCAGTGCCCTGTCTGGCACATTCCAAATCACTTCAGTTGGACAGAAGGGGTGACTGGAGAGGTGTCTGCAAATGTGTGGAGAGGAGCCTTCTGCCTTCCCTTGGAGCCTTCAATGGGGCATTTTAAATGAGCCACACCCCATGAATAACAGCTAGCTTTTATGAAGTGCTAGCTCTGCAGAGAAGGCAATGGCACCCCACTCCAGTACTCTTACCTGGAAAATCCCATGGATGGAGGAGCCTGGTAGGCTGCAGTCCATGGGGTCGCGAAGAGTCGGACACAACTGAGTGACTTTACTTTCACTGTTCACTTTCATGCATTGGAGAAGGAAATGGCAACCCACTCTAGTGTTCTTACCTGGAGAATCCCAGGGACAGAGGAGCCTGGTGGGCTGCCGTCTATGGGGTCGCACAGAGCTGGACACGACTGAAGCGACTTAGCAGCAGCAGTGGCTATGTGTAAGTCACTGTTCTGAGTCACTTTAGCTGTGTTAACTCATTTAATCCTCAACAACAACATTTGTAGATGCATGCTCTTGTCATTCTTGATAGTAGAGGGAACCAAGGCATGGAGATTTGTAGTAATTTGGCTAGAGTTCTATAGTCTATGCAGTGATGAGGTCTGACTCCAGAGCCTGTGTCCAGAACCTGTAGGCTCCCATGCACCCTCAGTTAGCGTTGGGCTTTACTCACACAGTTAAAGAGGCACAAGCCTCCCATGGGTTTCAAGGCTCTGATACCTTTGGGAGTTCCAGCAAATGCTCTTTCAGACAGAGCAAAGCATGCAAGGTGCTCAGGTGCTGCTGGGGATTCATGATTCTTACCAGTGCCATCTGGAGGGGTAGAGGTCACCAGGAGGTCAGATTGGAGAGAATTTTTTTTTTTTTTGGAGCTAAAACACCTGGCTTCAGCAAACTTTTATTGAGTTTCTAAAGGGAACCAGATATTGTGCTAGATATTGGAGAGAAATACAAGACAAAGTGTTGACCTCAAGGAGCTCACAGATTTGCAGATTTGCCCTTTACCAAATTTCTGGGAAAACTGAAATAGCAATCTGGATGGATTTTTAAAATAAACTTAGTGCTTGAGTTCAGAGGGAGTCTTGCCTTGCACAGGTTTAGATTGAATTCCATGTAGTGGTAACGTATGTATATAATGTTTCCTGCCCATTTTTTTTTTTAATGCTCTATAGAAGTGTAGAGCTCTGTGATGAACGCCGTGTTTAATCTGGGACATTTTGAACAGAGATGAGATGCACCTACTTTCTCATCCTTTTTAGAAGAATCTGTCCACAAGGAGGGAGATCTTTGAGTCACTGTGCGTTCTTGTGTGCTAAGTTGCTTTAGTCTTGTCCAACTCTCTGCAACCCCTACCTGGGAGTAAATGCTAGTTTGATCACTTTCTGTCTGCCTGTTCTTGGGTGAATTACTTCATCTCTCTGAGCCTAGATTTTCTTATCTGTAAAATAGAGGAAGTAATAGTAGACAGCCTTAACATTCTTTCAAGAATAGATTAAATAAAATGCAAAAATGCGTAAGAATGTTGTCACCTTGCAACATTTTTGCAATGTGCAAGAACTGCACAGACAAAGTTCTGCTTTCTGTTTCTCTGCAACAGAGAAAGCTCTTAATATAAGCTTTGTTTATTTTCTGGGCATTGTTTCATTTCTTAGTCCCATGGCATCATGCAGGACTCTGAAAGTGTTGCTGTTTAGTCGCTAAGTCATGTCCATTTCTTTATGACCCCATGGACTGGGGCCTGCCAGGCTCCTCTGTCCATGGAATTATCCAGGCAAGAATACTGGAGTGGGTTGCCACTTCCTTCTTCAGGGTATCTTCCCGACACAGGGTCAAACCCGTGTCTCCTGCATTGGCAGGCAGATTCTTTACCACTGAGCCACCTGGGAAGCTTCACTCTGGAAGAGACTGTTTTAACAAAACAAACATAATCGATTCTTTCTTCTTTTACCCCTCCCCTGGAGCAGATGGTAGATTTATCCAGGGGCATGACAAGCTCAGAATTTCTTACTGGCATTTTTCATTTCTCAGAAGGCAGAGCAAGTGGCAAGGTGGCAAGTCCTCTGGACTAGACTCTGAGGTTGGTGATGTGCCGGAGACAGCAGACTGAGAGGAAGCCAGAGTCCCCCAGCACTGGGGCACCGGTCATCTCCTCCATCAGGTCCCTACTCACTTCTGATTGACTCTCAACTGCTTTCCCCACAGTGGCTGCTCTAAATTGTCCTCTAGGATCCTCAAGCTGCTCTTGCCTCTTCTGGCCTGATCTTTGTTTTCTGTAGGAAACCTGAACCACTACTTACTCTCATCATCCAGTACAGCCTGCTGCACAACTCTAGGGGGCGTTGTTCATGTTGGAGGTTGGGGGCATGCAGATGGGTGGCCTTGGCATCCCAGACGCTCTGTGCAGAGCATGTGGGCTGTTTCATGTAGAATACAGTTCTTTTCTCTTTCCTTAGTTCACGGCCCCCTACCCCCAACACAAAAAGAACAAATTCCTCCTTAGGCCAGGATCACTCTAGTTAACTTCTTATATTTCAAGATACAGATTAAATATCATTACATCAGTGAGGCATTCCCACAACCTTAATTTAGGAAAAATCCTTTTGTTTAAACAATATATATCCCTTGATACTCCTTTTTTGTAACATCTAACACAACAGTGATTTGCTTACAGTCTATACAAAGGCCACAGTGGCAGGAATAGAGGCTATCTTGTCTTCATTATGTGAGTCAATAGAGTCTGACCTTACCCCTGGCCTCCCCCAATCTTTCTCAGAGGCAACCGCTTTTAATGTATCCTGTTTGAAATTATTCTAGTGGCTTCTTCCATGACCCTAAATAGTGTACTTATTTATAGCATCTTGATTGAAGGCAGGAGGAGAAGGGGACGACAGAGGATGAGATGGTTGGATGGCATCATCGACTTGATGGACATGGGTTTGGGTGGACTCCAGGAGTTGGTGATGGACAGGGAGGCCTGGCATGCTGCGGTTCATGGGGTCGCAAAGAGTTGGACACGACTGAGAAACTGAACTAACTGATTTATTAACTGATACATTAATGATTGATTTCCTATAATGAAAGATGAGGGCTTAATTTACTTTCTCTACATCTCATTTTATTTCATCTCTTCTTTCCAGTGTTATGTTTCATTTTTAGTAGCTTTATAATCTCTAATTTGCAGAAGGAAATGGTGACCCACTCCAGTATTCTTGCCTGGAGAATCCCCTGGACAGAGGAACCTGGCAGGCTACAGTTCATCGGGTCACAAGAGTCGGACACGACTGAGCGACTAAACCACCACCACCATATACTCTTTCAGGGTGCTGGCTTTTCCTCAGGTGTCTGATGATTCTGATTTTACTTTCATGTTTAAGGATGAAGATCTGATTGTTTATTCAGGACTGCAGGAGACAACTTAACTTGCTCATGACTAGGCAGGTCTATCTTTTCCATCTGTCTCTCCCAGGATTGGAAAGTATAACTGGAAACTCTGCGTCCAAGAGCAGGGTTGGTTGGCTGGAGAATTTTGCTTTTACAAGCAAAAGTAATGTAATACTTTTGTACTAAAGTAATGTAGTAATTGGAGAAGGAAATGGCAACCCACTCCAGTGTTCTTGCCTGGAGAATCCCAGGGACAGGGGAGCCTGGTGGGCTGCTGTCTATGGGGTCACACGACTAAAGTGACTTAGCAGCTTAGCAGCAATGTAGTAATAACCAGCTTTGATCCTCGGGTTGGGAAGATCCCCTGGAGAAGGAAATGGCAACCCACTCCAGTATTCCTGCCTAGGAAATCCCATGGACAGAAAAGCCTGATGGGCTAAGTCCATGGGGTCACAAAGAGTTGGACATGACTGAGCAACTAAGCAACGACAACAACAAATGGCCAGCTAACCCTTAGACCAAGCTCCCAGCAACCCAAATGTTAGATCAAGGAGAGTTCTACTCATAGGTACCCAAGCCTATGCCATCAGTTTTTAGTCCTCTCCAAAAATCCATTTTCACCTCTGTACACACACACATACAGACACATTAGATATGCAAAAACTTTAGTGCCCCTATTAATCATCTCTTTTTCTGTAGGGCCAGCACAATGCTTGGCTCTAAGTAAAACTGCAGTAATTGTTTTAAATGACCATATAATAGCACATAGCTTTTTATATATTCACTTCGGAGGGTTCACCACTCATTAAGACACACTCCCTGTACCCAAGCAGCTAATAGTCTCGCTTCTAATGGAAGAAGCAGATATGTAAACAAATCGCTATAATAGAGACTATAATAGAGATAAGTGCCGTAGAATGTGTTTGCACAAAATGCTTGTGCTTGAGGAAGAGACATTAAGTCTGAACCGTGGGGAGAGTAAAAGAGAAAGAGAGAATGAAAGCCAGAGAGAGAGAGAGAGAGAGATAGCATGCGTGCAAGAGAGAATGAGAGCCAAAAGACAGAGAGAGCTGGAGGAACAGCTGCATAGAGAGGATGACATTTCTAGAGGCAGAAGAGAATATTGGATGAAAATGCAGCCAGGCTGCCTCTGTCACTTACTAGCTCTCCTTGGACAAGTTATCCTCTCTTCGCCTATTTTCTCCCCTGTATCATGGGCATATGATAGTAGCCCCAATCTCATATGGTTTTTGTGAGGATAAAATGAATTCTGTACAAAATGCTTCAATGGTGCCTCCCACTCAGTATGTATTAGTTCTTCCCAGTGTTGCTGTTGTATCTTGACGTGGTCTTGAAGGAAGGGTTCAACAGTCAGAGACTGGGCAGATGTTATTTCTGGTAAAATAAGCTTGGTGAGTGAAGGCACACTTAGAATGGAGAGTGGTTGAGTATAGCTATTGATAGAACATAGGGTTCCAGGGTAGATGCCAGAATAAAGGTAGAAAGGAGCTGGACCGGATGACAGGAGGCCTTGGAAGCACATGGAATTGCTGCTTACACAATCTCTCGTCGTCAGTTTTCCGTCTTGAGGTGCTGTGCGCATAGTAAGCAAGACAATTAATGACTTCAGGGAATCTGCAACCTATTGAAGATCACTTGGAGAAGGAAATGGCAACCCACTCCGGTATTCTTGCCTGGGAAACCCCATGGACAGAGGAGCTGGATGGGCTTACAGTCCATGGGGTCGCAAGAGTCATGACTTTCTGACTAAACAACACCAGTAACAACAGGGATTCCGTTTAACAGGTGGCATGTAAAGCCAAATCCGGCCTCTCTACCCTGACACCAAATTAAATCTCGGAGACAGAGTTTTGGGTGAAGTAGAAAAGATACAGCTTTATTGCTTTGCCAGGCAAAAGAGACCACAGCAGGTTAAAGCCCTCAAAACTGTATATCCCACCTTGGCATGCAGGGTGGGGGTGTAGTGAGAAGTTTTATGGTAAGGGTTCAAAGAGGGTGTGATCAGCTCGTGGACATTCTTCTAATGGGTCAAAGATGAGGGAGGAACCGTCAAAAAAACCAGTAGTGCAGCTTTGGGGGCAGGGTCCTGGTTCCTCCTCAGTGAGTGAACGTCACTCAAGTCGCGTCTGACTCTTGGATACGCATAACAACACCTATGAGTTGTTCTGCAGATACTGAAACCTCCACCAGTTGGGAGAATTTAGTGGTGTATTGCCCACAAGCACTAGAGACCAGACTGGAACCAGAAGTATGTATTTTTCATTCTGGAGGCTCTTAAAAGTCAAGTCTCATTCTTGAAGATCCCTTGCTACACATCATAGAAGTCAACATGGAAAACCTCACAGTGTAACCTTGAACAGGTGCCTGGGAGCTTGAATGAGGCTTCTGAGAACACAAGTAAAATGGCATTGCCACAGGCAGCGAAGAACCCAAGTAAACTAGAACAGTTTCTCCCAAACACGGCCAACGATCCTTGTGAAGGATGCTGATCTGCCGCATGTTTGATGCTGGATGATGCAAAAGAAACCATGTGCACAAGAGCACTAATTGCTTCGTTTATTCTTCCACTTCCCCAGGGGACCTGCAGAGCTCACTCAGCCTCAGAATGGAAAATCACACGTTGGAGAGAAAACAGCCACACCGAAGGAATGACAAGGCAATTCGGGTTCTGCTCGTTCACATGTTTTATTTATCCAGTGAAGGAAGGAAGAAACAAAAAGACAGAATTCGAAGGTGGCACAGGTTCTGAGAGGGTCTCAAGCTCACGTGTTCTGTTTTCCTCAGTCTAATTTAAATCCACAGACTAAACAGAAGTGCAAAGGGATGAGATGAACACTTTACAGGAGAAGAAAGTGCCTTTTTCGAGAAAGAAAACCCTCTTAAGGTTTATATCTACTCAGGGGGTTTCTTAGTGGAGGATGGCTTACTTTTGTCTCTATAAAAATATGACAGCATTGTATAAACTGCTGGGGCTGGATATTTAGGAGTAGGTGGCATGAGGATCCTGACTTGGCAAGTTTCTGGGAGTCCAGATCTGAAAGAATCCCACTGTGGCGAGACCACAGGAGCGCTGTAAACATCCTTGGTCATGGACACACAACGACACACGGCAAAACGAGACATCACAGACCAGGACCCCCATTCTACAGACGGGGAAACTGAGGCCTGGGAGGTTAGGTGCTTTCCCCAAGACCATGCAGCTAGTGAGTAACAGGAACTCAAATTTCTTGACTTTTACTTCAGTGCTTTTGGTCACTGCATAGATTCTCCTAATAGTAATTTCTTTCCCAAGACTCTAAAGTTGGCAATTTGAGCTCTTTAAGTGGAAAAAACTGGAGAAAACAAAACAAAGAAAGAAAGGTTTGTGGAGAATTCTGAAAAGTTTGTTTCTGATCTTAAGGACTCATATTACGTTAGAGCTAAAAGACCGAGGTTGGGGTCAAAATCAGGGAATTTGATTTTTCTATGAACACACACGACAATATCTTACATGTAGTGAGACCAGGAATAGAAGGCAGCACCACACAGGAAAGGTTAGAAAATTAGAAAAAACAACACAAGAAAGTAAAATGGACCACGTTAGCCATTGGTAGGCTGGTCTGAACTGTTGAGTGCTTTCCAAGAACACGGAAAATGTCACAAAGTCACACTGTATGAGAGAGGAGGTCCAGAGAGCTCCTGGTGGGCACCCAGCCGCACCTCTTTAGGCAGCTGGGTGCATGTGCCCACGCTGACCCACTGCGTCAAGCGTCCCCAGGGCCACTGAATGGAATGAGCCTAAGCTCAGTCACCACTCTGCCCACTGCCCAGCACAGCTCTGGGGCAGATCAATGCCAAAGCCTTGTCGTCTCCCAAACTGGCCTGTTCCCTTGCAACACTGGGTGTGAATTAGAGAGGGGAGGGTTGGGTGGAAAAGATTTCAGGTTGCCGCTAAGGGCTGGACATTGTGAACCCTGGACAAAGTGACCGGTATCTTTGTTTCTCCCGGGCCCGGAGCTCTTGTAATGGGCTGAGTGTGGGCCTTGATGTCTGCGATTCGCTCTTTAAACCTTTGCTGAAGGAATTTCTCTTCTTTGGAGTAGCTTTTTGCAGACACCGACATTAGCAGGCACCCTGCCATGGACGTGCCCCCGATGCAGAAGAGGACGGCGCCCACCAGCTTGCACATGTCAAGGGCTCCGTTAAACTGGACAGCGTGAGTGTCCACCACCACGAAATTGGCCTCGCCAAAGGCTTCGATTTTGGGGGGCACAAGAAAGCCCACTGCCAGGACAGTCAATCCGAGAATCACGAAGACTGTGCCCGAGATGAGTCCGACCTAGAGAAAGACACAAACAAGATAGAGTGAATGTGGTACTTCAGCTCCCTAGGGCAGGGCAGGTCTTGTTTAAAAGGAGAGATTTTTCCCAGTTGGAAGCCTATATAATTTTCTTTTTAAAAAAGAAGGTGAAAGGAGGACTTTTCTGATTTTGATACCAGCCAGGTGCTGCATCACTGACTTGATTTTTCCTTCGAGTTTTCTGTTTGTCTGATGCTCTGCAATTGGCAAAGTCCCTTTGGCTTATGTTGTCTCATTTGGTCTTGAGCAAGAGAAAAACAGCCCCATACCTAAGAGCTGGCATCACTCTATCCGCCAGAAGCTGGCCTGGGACCCCCATGGGTGCCATGTTGTTCTGTTGGCACAATCAACCTCACAGAACCTCAATATCAGACAAGCTCATTCTGTACTCATGACGAAGTGAGACAAACCAAAACCACTTCATAATTTTGTCTAAGCACAGACAAAAACAAGGTCATTTACAAATCAGAAAATACTATGTTCTTCCCACCCTGCATAATATAAATGACTGTTGATTCTTTACCAATTACAGTTTTATTTAGTCTCACTCTAGTCTGCCATGGAGAAGGAAATGGCAACCCACTCCAGTATTCTTGCCTGGAGAATCCCAGGGACAGAGGAGCCTGGTGGGCTGCTGTCTATGGGGTCGCGCAGAGTTGGACACGACTGAAGCAACTTAGCAGCAGTCTGCCCTTGGGATAGATAAGATTTATTATCTTATACCTAATCATAGAATTGTCCCTGATAATCCAAAGTAAACTCTGGCTCCTGTAGACTCTTCAGTCCCCCACGCCTACCCCACCCTCCTCAAATCACCCAACCAAAGCCCATACCCTATAATCCTTTCTCACATTCTCTTATTGAAATGCCCTTTGGTGTCATTTTCTCTCACTGTGATGAGCAATACACTCAACTTGTTCAACACAGAAGTGTGTTCCTGGTGATTTTGGCTGGAGGCCATTGACAGTGTGGAACAACTCTCCCTTTCTCCAAGTTGGTGGAGAAAGAACCATGATTACCAGTTAAAGGCAAGGGAATGTAGCCTCATGGAGGGTAGGTCACTGCCCCAAGGAGGGACAGGGAGGACAGGTAGTAAGTAGCACAGGATGGGCTAGAAGCCACAGGTCAGACCCCTAGGCCGGTGTTCTTTCTTCTCTAATATGTAGCTGTTTGGACTTTACTTGTGCAGAGGTTGAGAAACATAAAGAGCAGCAGATGGAGATGAAACTGCATTAGCTCAAGTTCCAATAAAATGTAACCCACTGAAGATGGAGAGTGATATACCATTTGGTGGTTTAAGCTCAGAGGTTTGGAATGAACAGACTCAGGCTTGGATTCCAGCACTGCCAACTAGTACTTGAATCATAGAAGGAAAGCTACTTAAACACTCTCATTAACTTTCCCATTTATAAAATGATAAATGATAATAGTACCTACCTCATAAAGTTGTGAGGACTAAAGGAGACCATGTATGAAAGCTTTCAGCCCTGGGCCTGGCTAAGTCACGCATTGCAATAAGTAGCTATTACTACTATTATTTGGAAATGTGCCTCTTGTAAAATTATGCTACATTGGCAAGAGCATTGCAACAATCTGTCAGTACTTGGGATAAAGAACAGCTAATATAGCTTATTTTTTAAACACATTTTTCATTTCCTCCTGTTCCTAATTGCTTTTAGTTAGAATAACAAGGTTGGAGAAATAACCAAATGCATAACACCATTTAATCTTGAACATCTAAAGTATATTTATCTAACTTACTTATTGTAATTCAAGGAAATACACCTTATTAGATACTTCTTTAGTAGAAAGTTGGGATAACAGAAGGAAAACATTTGCAAATCCATCACTCTAACAAAGAGGGGAGGAGAGCTAATGTTAGTGAGCACTGATCATGACCCAGGCACTGTGATTTTCACTTAATCCTCACTAGCGTCTCATGAGATGTAGATATTTTTATCCCTATTTCACCTATGAGAAACTGAGGTTTATAGGGTTGAAGAAACATAGTTCAAGGTCCCCTGATTAAGCAGGTGGTGTGACGACTCTGCCAGCTCTGTGTGACTTCCAAGCCCCAGTTCCCACCTTCATTCTTCCATGAGACTTCACCAAATTGATATTTTGTACATTGCCTTTACTATTTTTTAAAAAATTACAATAGAGTTTGTCACCATATATAAACAAATTTCCATTATGTAATGTTGTAAAGAAACTGAAAAAGAAGAGTCAGTCGTCTGAAAAAAAGTATTCTACATAAGATAAAGTATTGCAGGAAAAAATTGGGTTGTAAAATATCATATTTTGGATGGCTTTCTACATTTTTCCAAGAATGGTGGCAAATCAATTCACCTTCAAAGACTAACCATTATTTATAATGTTTAAAAAATGACTCATGTTGGAAAATTCGGAATGCCCAAACTAAATTAACTTAAATATCCATGGTGACATGCTTCGTATGTCACTAAATTACCTCCCTCCTCAAGAACTGGCACTAATTCTCCAAAATTGAGGGCAGCAAAAACGTATCCATCTTCGTTTCTAAGGTTCTTAAGAGCAAGGGAGGCCAGGGTGCTCTGTCTTCTATTTCTGTCCTGTCTCTCTGTAGCAGTCAGTCTAGTCTTGCGCCCAATAAATATTCCTGACGGACTAACTTAAACCACCAGACTGCTGAACTTGGAGCCAGGTGATTGATTCTCAGAGAAGTTTGCTCCTCAACTGAGCAGTGTTTTATAGATTAAAATCCACTCTTGGAATATCAGTCAGAAGCTAAAAGGCAAACGATGCCTTGCAGATGGCAGAACTGCTCTCTTCAAGAACTGGAAAGTGGCTGGCCTCCCTGAGTCTTGCCCCTGTCCCTGTTATATCAGAGGATTGGAGAGAGAGGCTTGCCATCTGTGGAGGGGAGCATGACGTAATGAATAGTACGTAATCCCCAGGATTCTGAGGGTGCCACCCGTGCAAGTCTAATGAGGATCTCCAAAAGAGGTGCCCAGAGAGTGACTCCAAACCTGTTCAAACACATCAGGAAGAGCTTGGGGTGGTAGGCATGAAGGAGAAACACTGAGAATACTTCACAGAGAGTGTCATGGTGGTGAGGAGGGATACTGAGATATATCAGTGTAATCCTGGTGCCATCTAAGCGTACTGAATGGAATAAGAACTTTGGAGTGAGGCCATACAGTATCAAAAAATTTGTCTCTGGACATGGCTCTGACTTGAAGTAGTTCTAGGTCTAAGAGAAAAGAGGTTCTATTAAATAAAGTTTAAGAAAGGCAACACAGGCTTTTCTCTTAAAGGTTCTAAGAGAGTAAACAGTGGAAATAGTGTCAGACTTTAGTTTTTGGGGCTCCAAAATCACTGCAGATGGTGGCTGCAGCCATGAAATTAAAAGACGCTTGCTCCTTGGAAGAAAAGTTATGACCAACCTAGATGGCATATTGAAAAGCAGAGACATTACTTTGCCAACAAAAGTCCGTCTAGTCAAGGCTATGGTTTTTCCAGTGGTCATGTATGGATGTGAGAGTTGGACTGTGAAGAAGGCTGAGCGCTGAAGAATTGATGATTTTGAACTGTGGTGTTGGAGAAGACTCTTGAGAGTCCCTTGGACTGCAAGGAGATCCAACCAGTCCATTCTAAAGGAGATCAGCCCTGGATGTTCTTTGGAAGGACTGATGCTAAAGCTGAAACTCCAGTACTTTGGCCACCTCATGCGAAGAGTTGACTCACTGGAAAAGACTCTGATGCTGGGAGGGATTGGGGGCAGGAGGAGAAGGGGACAGCAGAGGATGAGATGGCTGGATGGCATCACTGACTTGATGGACGTGAGTTTGAGTGAACTCCGGGAGATGGTGATGGACAGGGAGGCCTGGCATGCTGCGATTCATGGGGTAGCAAAGAGTCGGACACGACTGAGCGACTGAACTGAACTGAAGACAGTAAACCAGCTCTGTTTGGGGTCATGCAAAAGTCTTGCAGGGCTGCTGGGAGAGGGGCTGCCCAGAGTAGCTGGGTGCTGTGGGATGGTTAAATCAACACCCCTAGTGAGAGAGAAGGGCCTCTCCAGGTGATGACACGCTGACTGTAGAGACAGCAGCAAGGGCAGTTTTCCCTGGAGAAGGAAACGGCAACCCATCCAGTATTCTAGCCTGGGAAATCCCATGCACAGAGGAGCCTGGCGGGCTATAGTCTATGAGGTCACAAAGAGTCGGACTTGACTGAGCGACTATACACAAGGGCAGTTTTTGTGCTGTGACTTCTGATGACTCTGTTGACTCTGGGGCGGAGCGGTGAAAACCCAGTATCTGCTGCTGGAAAGGAGGACTGGACAGGGAAGAGAGCTCGGATTCCAGAAATTCTGCTGCTGGGGGCCATGAACCAGAAACTGCTGTTATTTTGACTAACGTCCCCTTCGTTGTTCCGTCTGCGAGCTGATGAGATCTGAAAATGCAGTTTACT
Organism: Bos grunniens; assembly: GCF_055505025.1. Taxonomy (NCBI): domain Eukaryota; kingdom Metazoa; phylum Chordata; class Mammalia; order Artiodactyla; family Bovidae; genus Bos; species Bos grunniens. The sequence goes on from NC_141187.1 coordinate 35,078,358, forward strand.
CCAAGAAGCAGAGCTGGCAGCAGGAGCGAGGCAGCTGTTCTGGCAGAGAGGAGGCAGTCATGACTGTTGGAAGCCAGAACCAGCATGGCAGGGAAGAGCAGCCTGTGGGGGGAAATTGCTGGATGGAGCTAAATGTGAAAGGAGCCATCTGGATTTGAGGTAAAATCCAGAAGAAGCATAGCAAGAGTGGAGACGGGCCTTCCTTCATCCTCCTCTGCTCTGAGGGCTGCGGCTGACCTCTCCTTAGCAGCACCTGAGCTCAGAGTGGTGTCCCTGCCAGACTGATGGCAGATTCTAATTCATCTGGCCTGACCCTCTTGTAGGGACACTGAGCTTTACAAAGCAATGACCGATGCCAGGCTGGGATCCAGATCCTTCCATGTAGGCCTCACCTGGTACAGTTTCCACAGCCCTCCTGGGCTCCTCTAGCTATGTCCCTCCGGCCAGTTAGCACATTCGATCACTTCCATCTTCAAAAGCTATTCCAGAACCCTGCATTCCCCTTTAGCTACTGCTTGAACTCATTCCTACCCTTGGCAGAAAAGCTTAGTTCTCTACCATTGCACTGAAACCGGTTTCTCTGAGGTCACCTATGACCTCCCAATTGTCAAATCCAATTTTTCTTCTCCATGTGTATATCCTGTAGTCATTGATTTTCAGCACTCAGGCTTTCTTAAGACCATCACCAATGGTTTTCCCTGACACATTTCTCTCCTGCGTCCACATCTATATCTTTAACGACTCACTCTAACCTGCTTTGCCAGAAACTCCTAAATTATTGGTGTTCCCCAGGGTTCCAGCCCTGACTCACATTGCTTACTCAATATGTTCTCTCTAGGGTTTAATTTTGTGGCCACAGTTTCAACTCCCACCTATTTACCAATGGCTTCCAAATCTCCAACTCCAGTCTAGATTTCTCTCCCGGTCTGTAGCCCCATATTTATGATAGTCAATGGGAGGATTTACACAAAGATGTCCCAAAGGCTCTTCAAACCCCAAATATTCAAAATGATATTTTCTTCTTCTCTGCTTAATTTCTCTGCATTCCTGCCATCCATCCATTCACTGAGTCCTTCCTCATGCTGGTAGTCAATGGACAATTAAATCTTATTAATTCTACCTCATAAGATTCTCTTGAATCTTCTCTCTCCATCACCACAGCTGCCCTAATGGTAACAGAGCACTATTAACTCTCGCCCACATCATTGCAACAGCATTCTGATCGTCCCCCTGGCTAGGCTCATCTTTCTTCATCCATTTTTCACATGCCATCTGAGAAAAATGCTTTTTAGAAAATAATACCATGTGGTTTCTCTTAAGGGGTTTCCTTATTCATTTTAAGCAAGACTTTGAAAAGAAATCCAAGATGTAGGTTTAAATTCTGATTTAGCTTATTCAGAATAAGGGGGGAAACTGGAGAGACTGGAACAGGAAGGAGGGGGTCTAGGGAGATGGTAGAGGTACCAGGATCATTTTCACTTTTACTAAGTCTTGGGAGGAAACAGTCTTGCCTTGTACCTGCCCACTGCTGTTGAACATCCTTTGAAAGTGCAGGGCTCAGTCGTGTCTGACTCTTCGCGACCTCATGGACTAGAGCCTACCACACTCCTCCTTCCGTGGGATTTTCCAGGCAAGAGCACTGGAGTGGGTTGCCATTTCCTTCTCCAGAGGATCTTCCCAACCCAGGGATGGAACCCGGGTCTCCCGCATTGTAGGCAGACGCTTTACCGTCTGAGCCACATCCTTTGGGAAATTTCTAATATCAGCTGAGAAGGAGGAGGATAATCCTAGGGCGAGGAAAGAACGATTGGGGTGAGAAGACTGCTTTCATTAGTTCACACCTGCTGTACTTTGGCTGTTTGCTGCACAGTGATAGTGGCAGCAGGCTTAGTCAAGGTCAGGTGCAAGGATGAAAAAGAAAAATTCCACGCCAGCCTGTTAGGTTCTTGGCCAGAAGCAGTGGGTAGGTGGGACCGTGTCACACAGGTTTTTGCAGACAGCAGCAGTTGCAGGCACTGGGGAGGTTAGCAGTGCCAGAGGCAGTCACGCAGGCATCTAGAATGTGAGGCACAGAGAATGTGTATAACACTGTGTGTGTGTGTGGTGTGGTGGTGGTGCGGTGAGGCTGTTTGTTCCTGCTTGTGAGACAACCTTCCCAAGACTGTCTTCATTTATTACCTTAGCCTCTCACTGTACTCAATCAAGCTGGAAGGTTCTGGAGACATTTCTACTTCACAGCCTTTCAAAGTCTCTGTGATCCAGCTCTTGTTACAGTGGGTTGTAACAATCTCCGTATACAACCATCTTCCTTATTTGACTGTGAACTCTGTCAGGTCAAGGCTATACCTTATTCACAAGCAAAGAAGTGTCGTGTTCACAACTGAACCCAGAGCCTTGTGCATGGTGGACATGTAAGTATTTGTTTTTTTTTTTTTTTTTTTTAAAAAGAACAGCATTGTGGGAACAAGGTTATGTCGATCCACGGATGGAGCAAAGTTTCTTAAGTGTTAGACTCTTTGGGACCCCATGGACTGTATGGACTGTAGCCTTCCAGGCTCCTCTGTCTATGGAATTCTCCAGGCAAGAATACTGGAATGGGTTGCCATTTCCTTCTCCAGGGGATCTTCCCGATTCAGGGACTGAACCCGCCTCTTCCTGCCTTGTGGGCAGATTCTTTACCATCCGAGCCACCAGAGAAGTCCCATAAAGTTTCTAACTCAGGCCCGACTGATTCCACTCTCCATTCTCATTAAGCCCCCTCGCATTGCTGCCCACACTAAGGAGCTGGCTCAGCAGCAGAGCCCTGCTGAGGCTCTGTGAGTGTGGCCCCAGTGAGAGACCTCTGTGGCCTTAGCAACGCTATAGTGGAAGAGAGGTCGGGGGAGCCCACATCTTGAACTACTTACAAGATGCAGTTTGAAAAAAAAAAAATAAAAAAGAATCATAATGGAAACATGCATAATCAGTGCCTTTCTCTGTGTTGATACAAAGTACTTCATACATTCACTGGTAAGAGTTCCCTTATATTCCCTAGGAGGCAACCCAGGAGTGGCTGGTGTATTCCCTTGGTAGAGATTCGGTCTCTAAGACAATCCATTCTTGGGTTTTCTGGTTGACTGTAAGCTTCTCAAAGCCCCACCTAGGGTTTTATGATTAGGATGTAAGTTTAGGATTTAGATTTTGCTGGCATATAACCTCTATGATGCCATGGATGTTTGCTCGGCTTTATTCTCTGAACTAGGTCCAGTACAACAGGGAACAAATACCTTTGGATCTTGTTTGTATAAAACAGAAGAGAGAAAATACTGAAATCTGAATTCTGGGGTTGGTAATTTCCTGAGAGTTCTTTATTGTAAATCCATACCCATATATTATTTGATGGATTTATAGCTTCACAAATCGTATAGCCACTAGTGTTTTGGAACCACCAGCATTTGCAATATTCTGTATGTCAGAGGCATTTTAGGCTCTTGGCACAACAGACCTGTCAGGCAAATATTTGTTTTTTTGACACATAGAGAAGCAACCACCCACTTATCTGGGTAAATACAAGATGTGCCAAGCTTGGCTGTGTATTTCACTGGTCCAGGCCAGTACCAATTCCTCAGAGGTAACACTTGTACAGAATAAAAAGGCTGGCTTGACCAATTCTAATACAGGGAACCTGCCAGTAGTAAGATTTTGAATCAACAGAGGTCTTGGGTAAACCATAGTAACAACTATATTACCCAATATTTTACTTATTAACTAAGTTTCCAGTTTTATTTCTATTTCAGACCTCAGTGTTCCATATGACATCTGATAATAGGAGCTAATACATTAAATGCTTATTGAGTACCTCCCAGACATTGTACTAAGCTCTTTTCATATGTTATCTTGCTTAACTCTCACAAGTATGTGGTAGGTATTATATGTATCACTGTTAGAGGCTCATTAAGGTCAAGTTTCTCATGTTCGTGCTTAGCCGTGTCCAACTCTTTGTGATCCTATGGACTGTAGCCCGCCAGGCTCCTCTGTAGGATTTTCCAGGCAAGAATACTGGAGCGGGTTGCCTTTTCCTCCTCTAGGAGACATTCCTGACCCAGGGACAAAATGCACATCTCCTGCATTGGCAGGTGGATTCTTTACCACTGAATTACCTGATATAATAGTTATAGCTATTAAATGAAAAAGTTGAGATTTGAACCCACGTCAGCCGAGGAATGGATGTCTTTGAACTGTGGTGCTGGAGAAGACTCTTGAGAGTCCCTTGCATAGCAATAAGCTCAAACCAGTCAATCTTAAGGGAAATCAACCCTGAATACTCATTGGAAGGACTGAAGCTGAAGCTGAAACTCCAGTATTTTGGTCATTGATGTGAACAGCCGATTCACTGAAAAGTCCCTGATGCTGGGAAAGATTGAGGGCAGAAGGAGAAGAAGGCGTCAGAGAATGAGATGGCTGGATGGCATCACCTATACAATGAACATGAACTTGGGCAAACTTCAGGAGATGGTGAGGGACAGGGAGGCCTGGCGTGCTGCAGTCCATGGGGTCACAAAGAGTCAGACGTGACTGGGCGACTGAACAACAGCCGAGGACAGAGTCCATGCTTATAATCGTTACTTTGTTAATTGCCTTTTGTTGAATTCTATTGCCAGTACATTGGAAGGTTATGTCAGTATCAGTGTCTAAATTTCTGTGATATTTTGGGAGAAAGGTGGGGATGATTGGAAATCTCTAAAACGCAGAATTATAGACTGGAGGGAATCTGAGGCATCACCTAAAGCTGAACCTTCTCAGTAGCCCTTCCTACATCCTTGTCCTTTCCCTGATTTATAAATGTTGGAACATCCAATGCCACCTTCTCTTTTATGTCTGTACTCTCTTCTTGGATGACCTTTTCTAGTCTGGTCCCTTATATACTTTCTATAGGTCAGTGACTCCCAATTCAGGAGCTGAAGACTGGTATATTTAAATGCTTCTGCAGATCCCCACTCGCATGATTAATAGGCACCTCCAATGTGGTGGTGGTGTTTAGTTGCTAAGTCGTATCTGACTTGCCAATGTAGCAACGCCAAAATCAAAGTCTTGACTCATCACCCATCCCACTGCTCTCCTGGTGTTCATCCCAGTGAGTTATAACATCATCCACCAAAGATCTCAGGCTGCAAGTCTTGGAGTCAGGCTTGACTCTTCTTTCTCTTATGTCTAATTCGCCAGTGTGTCTTAACAGCTGGCCTTCAAATTTCATGTTAAATCTGACTACATTTTACCATCTCTGTTAACACCATTCCTAATCTAAGCCACTATTTTCTCTTGCCCCTGGGTACTTCAGTAGACTCTTAAATAATTTAGCGAGATCAGCCCTGGGATTTCTTTGGAAGGAATGATGCTAAAGCTGAAACTCCAGTACTTTGGCCACCTCATGCGAAGAGTTGACTCATTGGAAAAGACTCTGATGCTGGGAGGGATTGGGGGCAGGAGGAGAAGGGGACAACAGAGGATGAGATGGCTGGATGGCATCACTGACTCAACGGACGTGAGTCTCAGTGAACTCCGGGAGTTGGTGATGGACAGGGAGGCCTGGCGTGCTGTGATTCATGGGGTCGCAAAGAGTCGGACACAACTGAGCGACTGATCTGATCTGATCTTTGTGGTTCTGTAATTTATTTTCTGTGCTATAGCCACAATGATCCTGCTAAAATATTGGTCAGGTCACATCACTCATCTACTTGAACATTCAGGTGGCTTCTTGTGTCTCTCAAGGGGAAAGCCAAAGTCTTCACAATCACCTCCGAGGCTTCACACAAATCATCTGTGTCCCGTCATTTTTCTGAAATTGTCACCTGTTCTTTCCTCCCTCTCATTCCTCTTCACCCAGACTGGATCTCTTGCTATTTTTCAAACACACCAAACTTGTTCCCATTTCAGAGCTTTTGGATTTGCTATTTTCCCAGCCGAGAATGACCTTCAGCCCATTAATTTTATGGTCTCCTCCCTCAGCGTATCCTGGTATTTGTTCAAAGGTCATCTTCTTCGAAAGGCTTTCTGTGATCAGCATAACTAAATATCAGTTCTCTATCCCTCCCTAGCCTCTTATTCTGATTTAGTTCTCTTCATAGCACTTGCCATATTATTCTTGCTACTTGCAAGACTAATACTTGCTACTTTCTACTATTATTGTGTGGTTTATTTGTTTATGGTATGTTTTCCATGATAGATTGTAAATTTTGTAAGGGCAGGGACTTTTTCTTCTCCCATTTACCGCTTTAATTTTCAGCACTTCGCAACTTTTTGAATGGAGTAGGTGTTCACTAATTCATACTGAATGACTGAATTTCTTGTCCAGCAAGGCTCCTACCTTTCAAGGAAGCTTAAGCTCACAGAACTTTATGACCACATATCTAGTAGAAGTAGGGCAGGTAGACTGACCACTGTATTATGCCTCAGCATTAACTCTCTCCAGTACCCAGCTATTTCTTTTAATTATTATTGTAACTTTTAAAATGATACCATCCAAACCTGCAAGGGAGGCTTAAAGCATGTTTTGCCTTTGAATGGCTTTCATAGTTGGTGAATTTATGTGGCACGTTAATAACAGTAGCAAAAATAATAATGATGGCGATTATACCTATTTACATTTCACCTGAAAATCAACAACTGTGCTGTGTTTAGAGGCTTTCTTCCCAAGGTTTTCAGTCTCCTTTCCTAAGGAAGAAAACTGCACTCAGTATCACCAAGAGGAATGCACATACAGAGTCCCAGACCTCTCAGCTCTCTGCAGCTGAATTACTTACCGTATGAAATGACTTCTCCATTTCCTGAGTTAAACCCATGCTCTTTACTTACCTTCCAGAATACTGAGCTCCACCTGTTGGGTGATCTCTGGATCTGGAAATCATCCTCATACTCCCAGATGGAAGTGGTACAGTCCTCATAAAACTGGTGCAGGTAGGACCGGACTCCGTAGCGCTGGTGCCCAGCCTCGGTAGCAGCCTGTGCCTGCCTGGACCCACAGACGTTGCTGCAAGAACTCATCCTTCTTGGCTGGAATGAAAACATCCACAGGCATCAGCCCGATGAGCTCTGGCCTCAGGATCAAAAGGCATATTAAAGGTAAGAACCAGGTTGAATAATGTCAGCCTAATTGAACAATGCTCTTTTTCTGGGCAGAAAAGATACCTTTAAAGACTTGTCTTTCTTACCCAAGCTGATCTTCTTTACTGAATGCAAAATCACCCCAAACACTCAATGACCAGAACTGGTTCTCCATAAGTGAAACGAGACATTAACAGTGCAGCACACTTGCAAAAATTTAAGCAGGAAGCACGTGAGAAATGCAGCAAGGAAGCTGAGATTTTCAGTTGTCTTGACAAGAAAGCTTCAATCTCTTAGAATCCAGTAGTGTTTACACTTTCATGTTAAAGAATTAGGCAGGCACTCTCACTTGCTACAGATGAAATTTGTCTTGGACTGTCCTCGTCAATGCTTAACCATGTTCCCTTGTGGAAGCTAGATGGTGTTTCATAGCAATTTGAAATTCTGCCTTTGGATCTCATGTATCTTCTTCTAACAATTGACAAGGTGTACAGAAGCTTCATTAAAAAGTTGCTGAGCAATTTATGCTTCATACTTTATTCATCACAAATGGCTTGGTCAATAATTAACACCTCACTGACTCTAACTCCAGATATTTCAGGCATTATTTGTTGATCCATCTGATCACATGGGATGCTAGAGCATAATGTAGAGAGTAGACCTACTTTTTACTATTTCCATTTAGTGTCTACTATAAATAAAAATTCACATAACTGTTTAATGAAACTAAGCTCTGGGTAGGTTGTTTAGGATGCTACCTTCTTCAGATGGAAATTGCAATTTAATTTGATCTAATTTGACCTTAAAGAGAGGCATTTGGTTATTAATATGTGGAAAAAACAAACAAGGAATTACTGAAGGACAGAAATTTTGGTAAGAGAATTCTCATTCTGTTGTTTCTTTGGTTTTCTGATCTCTATATAAGCAGATCAACAGATAGCTGGAAATGTGAAATACTTTTTTAGATTTTTCAATTATCCTTTAGATGGTTTTCCCTGGGTGGGCACAGTTTAAAATCTAGATGGTTTTCCCTGTCTCAACCTGACAAAGCAAGGAACAACATTCAAAGGTATCTTCCTACTGGACCAGGGTTTCTCAGGGCCTATGTTATATAATACAATAAAAACACACATTAAGTGTTTTCAATTACTTGTCATGAAACCAAAGCAGTATTGTTTATATACAAGAAAAACTTAATCTAAAATTCTAGCAAGTGTTCCTGTGTGGCCACTTAGTTTGGTTGGATATAATCATGGGGCTAAAATCAAAGTTGAACCAAGGGATTCACTGACCCATAGCCACAAAGTGAATGCCGGAGAATAGCTTGCAACTGTGTGCCCTCAGCACAAGTGGGTTTTGGCTAAAAATTGTAGTCAAATTCAGGAAAATATGGCCCTGATCATAGAAAAACGATGCAAACAGGTGTCACTGATGGTGACTGATGACCTCATCTTTATGCGTGTTGGTCAGCGTTATGTTCAGTGCCTGCCTTCCAGTGGCTTCTTCCTGTCTCAGGTCCAATTACCTTCTAAAGAAATCAACCAGGAGGAGAGAGCAGGGAAAGAAATTTTTTTGTGTGTGTGCTTGCTTTTTAACATTTCAGAAGGATATTATTTTGTAACAATATCAAGATTTCAGAGTGCATTTTGCCTGATTAGAGCAATAACATCTAATGGACCAAATTCTTTTGTTAACCTAGATTTCATATTTTAAATGCTAGGATGACCTCTTCAGTACCTTTTATTTCATGCGTACACAATGAAGATGATTAATAAGAGTCTATTAGTGATATAGAAGTAGAATAATTTTAGAGGCACTTTCTTCTAAGACATTCTAATAAACTTTCAGTCAAGGGAAGAAGGGATTAGTATTACTAAGTCTGCTTTGTCAGTGAGGAAATTGAGGCATAGAAAAGTTATCTACTAAAGGTTATATGAGTCAGGGAGTAGATGAAAGATGACAAAACAATAAACGGGAGTATGGATTGATTAAGAGATTTGCATAATCAGAACCAGCTCATACAAATACATATGTTCAGGTTTTCTATAAAGCAGTAGAGATTTTAACATTAAAAAAGGCCAAAAATAGATATGATAGGTATAAAAAAAGTCCCTCATAACACTAGTAAGGGTTATCTTCCTTTGATGCTGAAGTGGTCCTTTCTCAGGATTTAGCTTTGGTGCAGAGCCTTCCCTGCACAGCTTGTTTCCAGAGCACTAGGTTAAATGTTTCTGCTTCAGAGGATGAGACCCAGCAGTCCAACTTGGCTAAACACGACATGGGTAACATCATAAAAGAGAGAGAAGATGTCATAAAACAAATGCTTTTGAGCCTGAGTGATAGATGGCTCTACTCTAAGTCAGAATGGATTTTCAGTGATGTTAGATACATTTCAGAAGAGAAATCCCAAGGAGTCTTATTCTCTTCTCTGGGCATACAAAGTACAAGGACATGGCTTTGATGGTGACAACCACACAGAGCAGAGAAAGGGCTCTAATGCTGGTTCTTGATTTGCAACTTACTGGTATTGACATCTTGGGCAAGCTTGGTAACCTCTCTGGGTTATGGTTTCATCATCCTTAAAATAAGATGACTGGACCTGATGACCTCTAATTCCTTCTAAATGTAGTTTTTTCAGGATTTGTTCTGTAAATGTATTTACAGAATGAGTTGATTTTTGTTGGGTAAACAACTAGGTTTAGGGATTTCCCTCCTCCTCCCAAGTTCTGAATGATTGGTTGTTAGAGTGGTTTATTATCGTATGCATGAAGCTTCAGTTTAAAAGAGCGTATAAACTATTAGCTAGATTAGTTACTTGGTATTCAAGAGACTGAACAGTTGTGTGTTTGTTTAATGTTATTTCAGTAGAGGTAGTCCCTGGGTTTCATACATCTTTCCAAACATATAACTTGTTGGGATTCACTCTTATGGGAGATGGATCACTTGGTAGAACATGAATTTTAAAATATAACATATTATAGTAGAAATTTTGCACCTACAAAATCTCAACAGAGAGTTATATTCCTCATAGGAAAGTCAGTAACTTTTTGTCCTAGTAACTTTTTGTCCTAGTATAGAAAATGTCACAGTTATACTTGGTTGATTGACACCTCCAATATTATAAAGAGGATACAGAAGACCATTTCACAACATCATTTTAAAAGCTGGGTGATGATTACATGATAAAGTAGGATTGAGAAGAAAGTGATGGTATATGCAAAGGCACTTTAGCTTGTCTTAGCATTTATTTAATGAGTAAGGTTTCATGAAGATTCTGGTTTGTGTTTCGATAGGTATAGTAGTGTCAGCAAAAACAGTAATGTTAAATCTATGGCTGTTGTTAAGTGATGGATCCTGAAGGGGCTCCTTTCTCTGGAGAAAGCTTTAACATCCCAGGAAGTGTATGAATAGGGGAGGTGAGTAAAATATTCTCTGATAGTGTATTTAAGTGAGTCCTTATGAGTATTCATTTCATTCACATTCTAGAGAAGCCTGCTGCATCCTCACTGCCAGCATGGCCTTCACGATGGAGAACAAGCAACCCTGGTGTCTGGTTACTTGGTCATCTATGGAGTGGGAATAGCCTTCATTCTTCCAAAAGGACTTTCTGGGTGTGGATAAGTGAGGATACATCCATAGTCTTCTTCTTTTTCTTGTATATGGTATCTATCTTAACTGTTGTACATTAAATGGATATTCAATTCTTAGCCACATATCCTACCTATTATATACCAGGGACTCATAGAGACAGAAAAATCATTCCTTAACTGCTCTCACTCCCCAACTCTTCTGAGAGGCTTTCAACAGTGAGCACAATAAATATCAGCCTGCTATCACTCTCTATCCCCTTATCTAGAATTGTTTCTCTTCATAGCACTTGTTATTACCAGTCCTCTGTGATGTGGTTTATCTGATGGTCTGATAGACTGTATACATGATCAACTGAAAACTTCTTGAGGCCAGGGACATTTTTCTATCCTGTTTACCATTTTGAAATTTCTTGGCACAGAGTTCTAGATGAGTTGGTGTGCATGATGGTCTGAGTGGTCCTTGATTTTTCATTCCTCCTTTCCTTTGGTGCTTTTAAAGCACTAGTTATATGCTAGATTATGGGAGACACTGGTTATAAAGATGAGTGGGGCACACATTTTGCTCTCAGTTGACCCTTGGGCTAGAAGAAGAAACACTTCTGAAGTAGTATGTGCAACGAAATGGGCACTGAAACGAGGTATTTGCAGCAGGAAGAAGTATAAATACTGAGAATCCCTTGAATGACTATTCAGCTAACAAACCCATGCATGTGTTACCATGATCCTTATGTGTGCCACTACACTAGATATCAGTTCTTGGAAATTTGAATTTCAGTCTAATAGGAGCAGTTACTTTTTATTTTACTTGAAAAATGTTTACAGTCATGAAAATAGAAATAAGGTTTTATGCCTCATGAAGCCTTAAGAATACCAGAGATTTTATATTACTTGTCTTCATGGTCTCCTCGAGAGAAGAGAGGCAGAAAATTGAGGCCCAAAAAGGATGAGTGTTTTCCCATGGCTCTATGTGTGAGTCAGCTGTGAAGCCAGGCACAGACCTTGTTCTTTTTATTCTCTTGGAAAGATCATTCAATTTTTTCATACTGTTTTTCTCTCCCATAAAATCATTCTGAGATAATGAGAGTGAAGTTCTCATTAGAGCCACTTCTGGGCCACAGATGCAAGGTATAGGTACAAAGCTGATTTAGATAATTTATCCAATACCACAGCAAAAGGTCAATTCACTTTAAAGAATCAGTTAGACTCAGAATGGATGCAGGATGGCATGAAAGCCTGCTAACAGCTTTTTACTTTCAAATCAAGCATTCTGGAATTATATAAGCATGAACTTAAAACTTGAAAATGTGTTTCTACTAATGAACGATGGTTCATTCAGAGATACTTCATTGTCCAGGGACAGTGGTAGAGATTGTGGCTCTCCATGTTAATTTTTATTCCTTCTAAGTTAGTAAATTAGCAGTCACTCTTATAATTTTTAAAGGGGGAGGGGAGATAATGATATGCAGTTATCTTATGATCTTTACCTCTTTGAGATGTATTTTTAAGTTAGATAAAATAAAGTCCCAAACCAAAATGAGCAGAGCAAAATAATCCATATTCACACTAAACTGCTTTATCGATGTGCAGATCACAAGGTGCTTACCAATTTACATGTGACAAAGTTTGAGTCTTACCTTTGAAATTCTCCTCTTCCTCTTCTTGTTGTTTACTCTTTGACCTTTCCTTTTAATGGCTCATTCTTCAAACCTAGTTAAGAATAAAAATCTCTGCAGAATGTGATCCAGAGAAAAGTCTAAATTTCATAAGTCATTTTTATAACTTGTAAGGAATCATTTAACATCGACAAAAACATTGACAAAGGACTTCCTGTTCAAGAGCAGAGATCGTTTTTTTCTTTTTAGAAAAGTACAACATATTTTATAACTTTTTAATGGGCTCTCATGAGAGTTTATAAAGGACATAATGTAAATGAAAAGGACTTTGTAAACTATAACACATTATACAAATATATTCTTATTTTGATATAATTCTATTCCATGCAGTCAATAATACCAACTAGACTGACCCACTTGTGTTTTACAAATTCTAAAGAAAAAGATTACTAACTTCCGATAGAGACTCCAGACTTGATCTCTTTGGTGCCTGTTCCATTATAATGTAAAATAATCTTATAGCCATTGTGTTTTCTAATCTATTTACATGCATTTTAGACTTATTAAGGCTCTTCGGATGATTTACTCAAGAGGTCGATTTTTTTACTCCTATATCCATTTTCTTCCTATCATGATCATTTTACTTTTCATCTGCCTAAGAAAAGCAGGTGCCCATGCAAGATTTAATTAAAAAGCCATTGCCAGCTCTAGAGCTATTGGTTTCCTACATTACTCTAGTCATGTGAAAGAAAATAAGAACTGGGACGGTATTTCTCAAGAGGCGTTAAGAATTCTTTCTGATGAACAGTTCCCCATCCATCTTCAGGAGAATCTCAAAGGCTTGAGGTGTGTAAGCATGGCTGAGGCCTGAAAAACTGTTTTCAATATTTTCCTGGTTGACTTTGTATGTACCATGGCCAAACCAACCTTCTTCGAGACATTAGTTTGTCCTGATATTTTATTGTATTTCTGGGTCTGGATAAGTAACAGAAAACAAGTCTGTCTGTCTTTCGTCTGTGCCTCTCTCTCTCATTAAATGATCCTTCTTTTTATCTGTCGTCGTCCTCTCTTCCTTTGAAAAAAATTGACTCCACACATACCCTTCACCAGAGGCTGGCCTGGTCTGGAGCCCAAGGAGCTGTTCAAGGTGCTGAAAATATTTCTGCTACAGAGCCAGGAACCAATTAAGTAAATAAAAGCTGTTCTGCTGTTTTCTTTGAGGTCATCAGCTTTGGTCGGACCCGCACCCAATGCCTCATTCTAACAACACAAAGAAGTAGGTGTTGAGATCATATAAAAAAACTCAAACATCTTTAGATAAGGCGAAGGAGAGGAAAGGGCAAGGAGTGGATACATTCAGCCTGGAAAAGAAATCAATTCAGCTTTGCAAACCCCCAATACATATATTTTTACTCTCATCTAATATTACAACTTTTCTTGTCTCACGGGAAAGAAACTCCTGAGTTCACCCTGTATACCTCCCAAATTCTTACATAACATAAACCACAAACAGCCGAAGAATGGAGTTGGTTACTCCTAATTTGTACGTATTGGTGGATTTTAACATGCATGGATTTCATAGAGATTTGTGCCCATATAATAAATGTAGTCGAATTAGTGTGTGTGTGCGTGCGCGCCTGTGTGTGTGTGTGCGTGTGTGTGAAAGACAGAGAATATGAATATTTGTGCATGAGGAGAGAGAAAGGAAAGAAAAAGGGAGGAGAGGGAGAAAGACAAATCGAGCCTAGAAAACCTCACCCCTGGGCTCCGCAAGGCTTTACCTGCCCCCTTGCGATCCCCTGACCCGTGGAGCAAATGCAGCCAGTTAGCCGCAGATCTCTCGCTGGGGTCCCATCGCCGCCGCCGCCGCCGCCGCCGCCGCCGCCGCTCCCGCCTCGCCGAACTCAGCCTGCGCGTGATTGACAGCTGGGCGTCCCGCGTGCCCGCGCAGCCGAGGCCCGCGCAGCCGCTGCCGCCGCCGAAGGGGCGCGGATGTGCAGCGAGTGGGCGGGGCCTGGACTGGCCAGCCCTGCTTCCTGCCTGCGTCCCGAGTCTGGTGGTCCCTGGGCCTTCTGGAAGGCGGGGTCCTGTGGCTTGTGCAAGCGCGGGCCCGGGCATCCTCTCTACCTTGTCCAGTGTTCTTCCCCTGCACAGCACCATGAATGGACCTAGCAGGCTCCACACGCGTATTTTTTTTGGTGGTCGGAGAGGCAGACTCACACCACCCCCATTGGTAGAGGCTTCTCCTGAGCCTATTTTTTTTTTGTCCTTGAGATACGAGGTGAGGAACTGCGCGGCTGGCGAAGCGCTGCCCACCTGAAAGAACCTTCTCACTTCTGTCAGCGGTTGGACACTTTCAGTGTCTCCTTTTGTTCCTGACCCCAGGGACTTACGTGGATGAGATGGAAGAATGATGAGGAAAATGAATTAAATGATGATATTTAAGAAAAACACACAAATACACGAAGGCAAGCACCCTAGAAAATTACCTGTGAGCATCTCAGAAAAATGTGTGTAGGTGTGGGCAGGTTAGCATATAAATACAACGACCCCTGCTTCATGAGACTTTCTGCAGACCCCTGGTAAGTGGCCTATGATGAAAATGATCACTAAAATAGTTAATATTTGCACAGCCATTCTATACATAAGATAACATCCAATATTTGCACAGTGTTTTCTATGTCCCTTTGGATTTCTTTCTATCTGAAGTGACTTGAATCAGTGAGATAAAGTAAGATATCAGTTACATATGCCAAGATGTCCTTAAAATGCGACTTATCAGCATTATTTTGCCTTGTACAAACCATGGTTTTTATTTATCAGCCTAACAAGCATTAGGGAACAGAGAAGATAATTTTGAAGTAGCTAAGTGTTCCCTTCAAACACACTGCACAATTTCCCTGAGTTATATTACATAGAAACATTTACCAGTGAATATCTTATTAATTCATTATTCAACATACATTTATCGAGTGTCTGCCATTTAAAGCACAAAGGGAGAGATACAAACAGAAGCATTTTGGAAAGTCACAGAGAAGAGAGCTCAGGTGAGGTTGCAGACTCCTTGAGCTGTTTTCCAGAGGGAAGCTGTGTTTTGGCCTCAGCCTGCCTTTGTAACCTTGTATTTCACGGCTTGCCTTCCAACTTCATTTCTCATCTCACTGAACATATTCTGTGTTCTTCAAGCACAGCGTGCACCTCCTTCCTTCTCTTTATTTACTTCAGTGGTTTTCTGTGCCTCCCCCCTCATATCTGTGTCTCCAAGTGCTGTGCATTTGGTCCTAGCATGACCCGCATCTTTTTCATACAGCATTCTTTGATACACTTGAGTACGATTCATTGTTCTTTATTTTGACCATATATACACACATATAAGAAAATCTCTATCCTTACCTGTCTTGTACTTATACGTTTATTTTTGCCTTGCATTCAGTTCAGTTGCTCAGTTGTGTCCGACTCTTTGCGAGACCATGGACTGCAGCATGCCAGGCTTCCCTGTCCATCACCAACTCCCAGAGCTTACTCAAACTCATGTCCATTGAGTTGATGATGCCATCCAACCATCTCATCTTCTGTTGTCCCCTTCTCTTCCCACCTTCAATCTTTCCCAGCATCAGGGTTTTTCCACTGAGTCAGTTCTTTGCATCAGGTGACCAAAGTATTGGAGTTTCAGCTTCAACATCAGTCCTTCCAATGAATACCCAGGACTGATCTCCTTTAGGATGGACCGGTTGGATTTCCTTGCAGTCCAAGGGATTCTCAAGAGTCTTCTTCAACACCACGGTTCAAAAGCATCAATTCTTCAGTGCTTAGCTTTCTTTATAGTCCAACTCTCACATCCACACATGACTACTTGAAAAACCCATAGCTTTGACTTGACAGACCTTTGTCGGCAAAGTAATGTCTGCTTTTTAATATGCTGTTCTAGGGTGGTCATAGCTTTTTTCCCAAGGAGCAAGCGTCTTTTAATTTCATGGCTGCAGTCACCATCCACAGTGATTTTGGAGCCCAAAAAATAAAGTCTCTCACTGTTTCCATTGTTTCCCCATCTATTTGCCATGAAGTGATGGGACGGAATGCCACGATCTTAGTTTTTTGAATGTTGAGCTTTAAGCCAACTTTTTCACTCTCCTCTTTCACTTTCATCAAGAGGCTCTTTAATTCTTCTTCGCTTTCTGCCATAAGGGTGGTGTTGTCTGCATATCTGAAGTTACTGATATTTCTCCTGGCCATCTTGATTGAAGCTTGTGCTTCGTCCAGCACATTTCATATAATGTACTCTGCATATAAGTTAAATAAGCAGGGTAACAATATGCAGCCTTGATGTACTCCTCTCCCGATATAGAACCACTCCGTTGTTCCATGTCCAGTTCTAACTGTTGCTTCTTGACCTGCATACAGATTTCTGAGGAGGCAGGACAGATGCTCTGGTATTCCCATCTCTTTCAGAATTTTCCACAGTTTGTTGTGACCCACACAGTCAAAGGCTTTGGCATAGTCATTAAAGCATAAGTAGATATTTTTCTGGAACTCTCTTGCTTTAAATGATCCAGTGGATGTTGGCATTTTGACCTCTGGTTCCTCTGCCTTTTCTAAATCCAGCTTGAACCTCTGGAAGTTCACAGTTCATGTACTGTTGAAGCCTGACTTGGAGAATTTTGAGCATTGTCTTGCTAGTGTGTGAGATGAGTGCAATTGTGCGGTAGTTTGAACATTCTTTGGTGTTGCCCTTCTTTGGGACTGGAATGAAAACTGACCAGTCTTGCGGCCACTGCTGAGTTTTCCAAGTTTGCTGGCATATTGAGTGAGGCACTGTAACAGCATCATCTTTTAGGATTTGAAACAGCTCAACTGGAATTCCATCACCTCCATTAGCTTTGTTCGCAGTGATGCTTCCTTAGCCCTGCTTGACTTCACATTCCAGGATGTCCGACTCTAGGTGAGTGATCACACCATCATGGTTATCTGGGTCATTAAAATCTTTTTTGTATAGTTCTTCTGTGTATTCTTCCTACCTCTTCTTGATATCTTCTGCTTCTGTTAGGTCCATACCATTTCTGTCCTTTATTGTGCCTATCTTTGCATGAAATGTTCCCTTGGTATTTCCAGTTTTCTAAGACATCTCTAGTCTTTCCCATTCTATTGTTTTCCTCTGTTTCTTTGCATTGGTCACTGAGGAAGCGTTTCTTATCTCTCCTTTCTATTCTTTGGAACTCTGCATTCAAAGGGGTATATCTTTCCTTTTCTCCTTTGTCTTTAGCTTTTTTTCTTTTCTCAGCTATTTATAAGGTCTCCTCAGACAACCATTTTGCCTTGCATTGGCATTATTTATATATCTATTTACTCTCCCTTGTTATGCTTGTAAACTCCTGAAGCAAGGATTTACCCACCATCCACTATGTAATCTACACTATGCCTAGTACCGTCAATTTGTAAAAATTGAGTACTCACTTATGGTAAATGAATAAATTAGTGAATGAGTGATGGGATCTGGAGATGAGCCTTGACAGGTTGATGTGTTTTGGATAAATGGAGGAGAGAAGAGAGTGTTGTGACAGGCTTAGGGAATAAAAAAGCAGAAGATTCCGCTTGCAGGCTCAGTTCTCATATTTGTTCCTGGGATGTAGGATCCTTAGGAGGATGGAGAAGGGGCTCCATATAATTTGTTTACTCCCTGATGAAAGGCAGAGCCTTCAGCCACTGGACACTTTATGGTGGCCTCAATTGCTCCTGGGTTGACTGCAGCCTGGTCAGTCTCTGTCTGCCTGGCAGTGAGCCTGCCCCACCGAGGCCACAGTGTTCTGTACCAGGCAGTAGCTTGTGATTAGTATGCTCTCTGTGTTCCTGGACAGAACAGATGTCTTGTCTGCTTTTTTCTGCTTCACCATGATGGCAGGTTCCCAATGATCAGGATCCAATTTCACATTTTCTGAAATCCTGGGCTGAAAAATTCTGTTTGGTCAGTTCTGAGACCCAGCCTCCCTCTTTGCAGGAAATCTTTACAGATTTGTGTGGACAGAGGGTGCAGCAGTAGTTAGCCTTGAGTGAGTGGGGGCAGGTGACAGGATGGAGCACTCTTTCAGATATTTTTTTTCTCTTTCAGATATTTCATTGTTCGCATATAGTCACACTTTGAAGATATTGCAGATTTGCTTCCAGCCTATTGCAACAAAGCAATTATAGCAATAAAGGGAATCCTAGCAATTTTTTGGTTTCCCAGTGCATGTAAAAGTTATATTTACATTATACTGTAATGTATTAAGTGTGCAATAGCATTATATCTGAAAATATAAATAATTTTTAAATGCTTTATTGCTGAAAAATTCTAACCATCATTTGAGCCTTTAGCAAGTTATAAGTTTTTTGTAATAGTAACATAAAAGATCACTGATAATAGATCACCATAACACATGTAATAATAATGAAAAAATGTGAAATATTGCAAGAATTGCCAAAATGTGACTCAGAGACACCACATGAGCAAAGCCTGTCGGAAAATGGTGTTGATGCCCTTGCTTGATGAAGGGTGGCCACAAACCTTCAGTTTGTAAAAAATGTAATTCTGTGAAGCACAGTAAAGGAAAATGCAATGAAATGAGAGGTATATCTGTATATAAACACAACTTACTTTAAACTCTTTATTTATTTACTTATTTGGCTTCCCCTGGTCTTAGTTGTGGCGTGCCGGCTCCCTGATCTCTGCGGCATAGGGGAGCTTTAGTTGTGGCATGCAAACTCTTAGTTACGACCTGTGGGATCTAGTTCTCTAAGGATGGAATCTGGGCTCCCTGGATTAGGAGGGGACGTCCCACAAGGGAAGTCCCACAACAAACTTTTGTACATTTATTTTGTCTCCTAAAACTTTACTGAATTTATTGATCAGTTCTAACTTTTTTTTTTTTTTTTTGGTAGAATCTTTAGAAGTTTATACAAGATCATATCACTCTGAAACAAAGACAACTTTACTTCTTCCTTCCCATTTTTCCCTCTATTCTTTCCTTCCTTCTTCTCTTTCTTTCAGTTCTAATAGAAACTGAGTCTAATTAGTGCTTTGAATTCTTGGAGAAATGAAAGCATGCTTGTATAATGTAAAATGCCTAAGTCTGTGTGATAGCTTCATTCTCCCAGCTTACCCTGGCTCCAACTTTGCTGGTTGCATGCACAAGCCCTAAAAAAATGCCATCTAACTAAATGACAGACCTTGTATAAAGCAGCTTCTCTAAGTTTCAGAGGAATCAGTGCCAAAGGCTTCCTCTGTTTCAGATTGCTGTCATGGAGACAGATAAACATAAGCTAGGTGCTTTTCAGCAGGTGTCCAAATACCTGGGTGGAATACTTGGTCCTCCAAAGTGTTCATATTTATATGAACATATTTATATGAAAATATAAAACCTATTTCACAATAAATAGCAATTCAGTTAGACTTGGGGGGAGTAGTGGAGAGTCAGTGATTTAAAGTTTTTTGGGAACACATTTTAAAGAGGAGCTCATCAGGGATGACTGGAGGGACTTTTGCAAGAGTTCCTCACTAGCTAGAGACAAAACTTTAACTAAGACCCACGCCTCCTGATTCATAATCTACTTCTATTTCCACTGCTTCCTGGTGTGGTATCTGATTCATTCCACACCCAAGGAGGAGGAGGTGTCATTAGTCATTGTTTGCCCAAGGTCCACTTGAACCCGCTGTAATAACAACAGTACAAGAAAGTTATGTATCACTGTGATGAGGCCCAAATGCCCACCGAGACCCTAATGGAGAAACGGGACTTTGGAGGGATGTCTCTTCTATCAGGAAGCAGCAAATTTGAAGAGCAGTGTGATTTGCACAAGTTAGAAATAGTGCTGTTAACTTGGCCTGTCAGAAATAATGAGTGTGGTGCATAATGTAATCCAGTCTGGGTCCCCTGGTTTCACAGGCTCAGAACTTGAATACTGTATTTTTGAAATAATGAAGAAAGTGTATTGTGACTTCTAAAAAATGTTTTGAGTTTCTATCAGCCTAATTTTCCCAGGACTGAGGAGTTATTTCAGCTGCTGTAACTGCCATTCCACCTTTTGCCAGATGGCTCAAAACATTGGCATAAGGACCACATCTTTGGGGATATTTAAATAGTCTTACAGTTGCCTAATCAAATATGTGTCAAAGTAATATTGCTGTATACTGCCTAGAACCTTGGCATTAGAGAGAATGGTAGAGGACTCTTTATTCTTCTTCACCACTCAAGTGGTGGCTTGTAGAAATCCATCGAAACCTAAATTCATTCCTTCTTGACTTAAGATTCTATGCTCTTTAACATATTTTAATGAAATCTCTTTTATTCTTAGCTCTAATTATTTCCTTCCTTGCACTAATATTTTCTTTTCTAGGTCTTCCTTTTCATATTTATTATTTCTACCTATTAGCCGTCTTCCTTCTACTATCCTTCCAGTTGAGGTTGGCTTAACTCAGTTTGAAAGCATTTATTAAACAGTGTCTACAAAACACTTATGCAGATTGTTTTGAAAGATATTAAGGAAAGAAAGATGCGGTCTCTAGCTTATCCTATGAGATCATAACTAAGACAAACTACACTAAGCATCCATATCACATTTCCGAAGCAATGGATGACCTGCTGTAGGGGTGGAATTAAGGCAGATACATGGATCTTAACGAAGTGCCCCAAGTTCTGTGCATACTCAGTGTGTTTGCTGAATGAAAGAAAGCATGATTGGAGTCAAAGTGGAGGACAGACCACAGTACAATGACTACACTCATTATTCATCGTCATTGTGCTCAGTCACTTGGTCGTGTCCAACTCTTTGTGACCCCATGGACTGTAGCCCACCAGGCTCCTCTGTCCATGGAGTTTTCCTGGTAAGAATACTGGAGTGGGTTGCCATTTCCTACCTCAGGGGATCTTCCTGACCCAGGGATTGAACCTGAGTCTCCTGCACTGGCACGTGGATGCTTTACTACTGTGCCACCTGGGAAGCCCTCTGCTCATTATTGGTGAAGGGCTAATCTGAAAAAATGCTTTTTGTACCTTTCCACTGTGTCCTCTGCCCATCTTATGCTCCGGCCATAGCAAGCGAATTACAGTTTGCCAAAGACTTGCTTGTGCACCATCTTGTGCTGGTTCTTGTATGATTCCCGCTCCCATTTGATGAAATCATAATCATCTTTTAAGGCTCAATTAAAAGGTCAGCTCACATGAGAGACCTTCTCTAAACTGTTCCAACTACTGCATCATAAGGGTATCCTGATTATTCCTGTACCTCTTTCTATATGTCCCAGTTTTGGGCTAAAGATATTCAGATTAAGCTTTTGATAATCTTTTTTTTTTTAAAAGGACATTGAGTATATCGAGCACATACCACACAAGATAAAGCCGGGAAGACACAAAATTAGGGAAATCATAACCCTGAATGTAAGAGCTCATAGTCTAGTATGGAAACCTATGCATTACATAAAACCATGTATATGCATTAAGCAACACATAAGGGCTATAAGGGTTTATACTCGATAGCTATTTTGAGTATTCCCAATTTAAGACTCATTAGTTTGGGATTAAAACAGATAATAGGTTACTTGTGAAAAATTTTAATGATTGCCAATTATATTCAGAATATAATATTCTAAATATAGGAGGGTGTATAGTTTGAAGCTACTTAGCAAGCAACTGATACAATAAAGTATCTCCTGTAAAATGATCATGCCCTGCCCCCTTATCAACAGCCTTGCCCTGTGGCCAGCTTCCTCTGGGGAGGGAGAGGGGCTGAGGCTTGCTGAAGATGGGAAGGGGCCTTGAGCAAGGCTGAAGATTCTCATGCCTGTGAGTTCCCACTCCACAGTGTTGGGGTTTGAGGGTGGAAAGCTTGTGTGAAGAAGGAAAGGAAGGGAAGGGTATCTGCATCTTGGCCAACTGGACCTATCTTAAATTCCAGGGAAGCTCAGCCAAAAGCTTGACAGCAGTGAGTCCAACCAGGCAATTTATGCAATGTTGAATTCCAAGCTATGGTACTTGTATTGATTCTGCAGTCCTGGAACCGGAAATGTGTTTGAAACACTGGGAGTAATTTAAACTAAATAATTTTGCATTAAATCTGTTCTGTGCCAAAGAGGAAGCTCAGGTCAGTGACCAGACCAGCTCTTGGAAGGGAACTAAGAGGCATTGGAGGCGAGATTTTTAACCCTCAGAGCATTGAGTTCCTGCTCTGAGTAGAGCAAAGGAGACTTGAGGGGCTGGCCAAATGGTCACCCCTGGAGTGCCCAGAGCCCTGGTCTGGAGTGCTAACTCTCAACCTCAAGAATTACCTTTCCTGCAAGTGTGTGAACAGATAATTCACATAAGAAACTAAGAGATCCAGTAAATATATGGTGAAAACTATACTAATAGCTCACCAGTTAGCAAATAAAAGTTGTGTTGTTTTCTATTTATTTTTTTTCATTTAATGATATGTGGAAAATTTATTAGTTTCCTAGGGCTGCTGTAACAAAGTCCCACAAACTGGATAGCATAAAGCAATAGAAATGTATTCTCTTACAGTTTTGTAGACTGTTTAAGTCCAAAATCAAGTTGTCAGCAGGGCCTGTGACTCTGGATGGAATCCTTCCTTGACTCTTCCTAGCTTCTGGTGATGGCTGGCAATCCTTGGCTTGTAGCTCCATCACTATGACCTCTGCCTCTGTCATCATATAATATATATGTTATATATATAATCATATAATGATTATAACATCATATAATGTTCTGTCCCTGTGTCTGTGTATTCACTGGTATTTTTCTCTTTTTATAAAGATACTTATAATGGCTGGCACTCACCTTAACTGACCTGATCTCAACATGATTGCATCTGCAGTGATCTTATTTCCAACCAAGGTCACATTCACAGGTAGTGAGGGCTTGGGACTTCTAAGTATCTTTTTTGGAACATAATTCAAACCATATCAGTATTGTATTCTGTCACTGTTTTTTCAAAATTTGATTTTTAATGGCTGAGTGCTATTCCATTGTATGGCTTGAGCTTAATTAAAATATCTACTGAAGTGAAAAATTAAAATGATTGTCCTCAGTCTTGGTAAAGAGTTGGAGAAATGTGCATATTTTTATTTTTATATTGCCAGCACATATATTGCTTGATACAGTTCTCTTTGGCTGATTAATTTTAATCTTACTTCCTATCAGAGATGTGGCTTGAGAACTGGGCTGGGAGCTGATAGGCATGAGTGAAAGCTTGTTTTGCAAACCAATCAGGCCCTGAGACTCTGACATCTATATAGGAGCTTACAGCCTTTGAGACAGAAAATAGAATTAAAGTTATCTAAGTAATAAGCAAAGTAAACTCTGTTCCCTTGTCCATTCCAATTCCAGCCTCAGAGAACGTAGGTCTGAAGAAGATGATTCTTTTTGTTGTCACTGCCAGCCCTGGGAAGCTCTTCTGCTCCCTGTCCCTGTCCCTCCCACCCTGGCTTCCATATGCCCTGAGAGTCCAGACAAGCCCCTGCTTCATCTCTGGATCTTGCACACAGCCTGAACTACGTGAGCAACGTAAGCAGGTGGACCTTCTTCTTTTTTTGACCGCACTCCACGGGGTATGTGGTATCCTGGTTTCCCAACCACCAGCAGTGATTGAGGCCTTACCTCCTGCAGTGGAAGGGGAGTCCTGACCACTGGACTGCCAGGGAATTCCAAGAACCTTCTTGGAAGATGGACTTCCCTTGTGGCTCAGATGGTAGAGCATCTGACTACCATGCGGGAGACTCAGGTTCGATCCCTGGGTTGGGAAGATCCTCTGGAGAAGGAATTGGCAACCCACTCCAGTACTCTTGCCTGGAAAACCCCATGGATGGAGGAGCATGGTAGGCTACGGTCCATGGGGTCACAAAGAGTCGGACACGACTGAGCGACTTCACTTTCACTTTCTTGGAAGATGAGTTCCTCAAGGGCCAGGCCTGGCTATGCTCATTTTTATTTACTAGGGTTAAGACAATGATCTGTGCATTTAGTGTCCTAAAACTGGAACTTCTGTGTTGTTCTTTTCAGGAATATTGCTTGGAGTCTATAGCAGACATCTCATGTGGAGACTATTGGAAGAGGCCACCCTGTATGCTTTTACCTTAACAATACTCAGCCAACTGTCTCTCCCTCCTCACTGGCCTCAACCCTATGGCTTTCTGCATTAATATGTATCAGATTCCCAGGGCCTCTAATGCCCTTAAAATAGACAGATGACCACATGACCCTACTCCCTGATAAAGGATAGGCAGCCTCCACCGGTCAGTACAGTCTTTCCCCATGTGTGCTCATCAGAATTCTGGCAGGCTGTTGAGGACTATACCATAGCTGCCCTCGTTTCTTTTTTGGAAAGAAACAGAAAGCAGCAGAAATTTTGCTGGAGATATGCTCAATTTATGAGCAAGGGTGTTGGGGAGGCTCATGATTGTTCTGGAAAGTCTCCCCTTCCTCTTTGTTGCCTGTGCCACTCCATGACATTTTTTAAGATCTTGTGTTAGAGGATTGTAGTGAGAATGATGGCCCAGCCCAGGCTCTGCCCTCCGGTGCAGCCTGCTCAGAGTATCATGGCAACATTGCCAGTGGGAAAAATGCAGCTGAGTCCCTGTGATTGGCGCTGCTCTATTAACAACGGGAATGTGAAGGATCTCAGGTGGGAGATGAGAGTGATAACAGAAAAGCTATTTCTTTTCATTTCCCCAGTGTTTATAGACTCTGAGCAAAATTGCTAACAGAGGCATCTCCAATTTGAAGTGCTAACGCTTTGGTACCATGTTGGAATAGAGACTCTTGATTAACAAATGTGATTGAATCACAAAAGCACAGCAAATTGCGGCATCGCTTTCATTCTTTACAATAATCAGGTAACGAAACATCACTACTTGGGGGGCTGAATGATGGAACAGCAAGCTTCCAATTAGAATGCCTTCTTCCTACAGGAGCCCCGATTGTACCAATGTGTGTGAAAGGATGTTAGAGAGGCCGCTCAGGTAGGGAAGAGCTGCCTGGGGCGACTCCAACCTTTAGTCTGGGCCTGAGAACTGTCTTAATGGTTTTCCAAAAGGGCAGTAACACAGTTTGAGAACCTTTCTCTTCAGAGAGCTTCTTTGAAATAGCCTTTTCTCTGTTACCAAACACACTAGACCACCTCTGCTCAGGACCTTGGCTCCCTGCTCTCCTTAAACACACACACACACACGAATGTATACACATGCACACACACATTTGTACACATCCATCTTTGCTTCATGTGTTCTCTGCAGGGTTTCTGTGATATTTTTGATATTTTCCCCACCGTGTCATAATTAGAAACTAATTGCAAACTATTGAGTGTTTGCTAGGTATCAGATACTGTCCTTTAACCTACATGATCCCATTAATGCTTCATATACCTGCTGGCTAGCAACTGTGAGCGTCTCTCTTTTGCAGATGAGCAAACAGACTCAGAGAAGTTACAGGATGTGCCTCCGTCCATGAAGGTAGAGGGGAGAAAGCAGAGTTGTGAAGTCAGGTCTCTGCAGCACTCCCCCCGTTTTGATGCAAGAGGCATCAAGGAGTAGGCGGGAGCTAGGACTCACAGAAATGGCTGAGCCCCAGAGTCCGCCCTGTCGGCATCTGCTGGCCTACGGAAGCCTGCACCTCTGCTGCAGAGGTGCTCAGAACTAGGTGCCTTTGCTTCTGCCCTGCAGAGTTTGGCTCTCACTACTGTAGGGCGTGGAGCCGAGGCTGCCGGACATTCTGGTTTCTGTTCCTGCGATCTTGTCTCATAGTGATCCCCTCCTGCCTGCCTGCCTCCTGACAGTGTTGGCAGCAAGTGGAAATGGGATAGTTTAGGACCTGGGACCCTTTACTGGAGCACTTACACCTAGATCAACATCTCCTCGAGCAGCAGAATACAAAGAGGCTGTAGGGAACTAAAAATAATTGTATTTATTATGATAAATAATTATTTACAAATAATTATGAACAATAAGATACAAAAAGGCCAAACTTCTGAGACTCCAGGAGCCAAAGCAGGGTATTGTGCATGAGCCCTGCACACAGCACCTCCAAAGGGGTCTGCAGACCTCCTAAGTCATCCCATCCCACCTTCCCAATCTGCTGATCCATTCCCCACTTTCACCCATTATAGGAGCCAGGCTGCCCTCTCGGGGAGCCAACAGGGTCCCTGTTATTTGTTTTCACTCTCATGCTGCAGAAGGAGTCCCAGTGAAGCCTTGCCTGAGTTCCTCATCTGGCCTCTCATCAATTCATACTGAAATTTCTGTTGGTTACAGTCCAAGGACCCGAGTCAGACAAAGAGGTTCTGTCGACTGACGGAAGACCTGGGGGTTGACTTGCTCACTTTCACTCGCTCACTCATTCACACACTCACCAGATGATTTTTCGAGTGCCTCCTCACCCTTTTGCGATGCACTGTGATAGGAGCCTGAGGTCCTGTGGGGGAACTGATCAGGTTTGATATCTTTCTGGAGTTGACGTATGTTATCCATTTCACCTATTGGGAGGCTTCCTTGTCACAGCATGAGGATGACAATGCCAACCTCCAGAAATCGATGAGAGTATTAGATTAAATGAGAGAATACATGTGAAAGTACCCCGTAAACTCTGATGTCCTGAAGAAACAAGAAGCATTGCTGTCATTTGTATCTTAGTGGATTATCAAGATGGGACCTTGCCTCTTCTCCTATGATTCCTGCCAAGAACCAACATCTATTCTCTTAGCATTCCTGAAATTAACTTTTAAACTGTATTTGAGTTCCTACTATGCTCAAATACATTATCTTATTCAATCCCTGAGAGTGTAGTGAGTGTAGAATCATTGCTCAGGGCATAGTTTAGCTTCTGCCTGTTGCTGCTGCTGCTGCTAAGTCGCTTCAGTCATGTCCGACTCTGTGTGACCCCATAGATGGCAGCCCACCAGGCCCCGCCATCCCTGGGATTCTCCAGGCAAGAGCACTGGAGTGGGTTGCCATTTCCTCCTCCAATGCATGAAAGCGAAAAGTGAAAGGGAAGTCACTCAGTCGTGTCCGACTCTTAGCGACCCCATGGACTGCAGCCTACCAGGCTCCTCCATCCATGGGATTTTCCAGGCAAGAGTACTGGAGTGGGGTGCCATTGCCTTCTACTTTGCCCTAAAATAAAAATAGCAACATTTTATGTTTATTTTGTGCACTGTACTTTTTCTGCTTAGTTGTGTATCACGGACAACTTTCCAAATATAATCCTTTCTTTGCTGCTTTAAGACCACTCTATTCTTTTTAACAGTTGCATAATACTTTACTATATGGTTTAACGTCATCTATTTAATCAGTTCCTTCTTCATAGGCATTTATAGTGCTTCTAATTACTCTCATTGCGAACAACACTTTAATGAAAATCCATGCATATATGTCTTTGAGGATTTGTGCTAGAATTTCTGTACAATGAAAGTGGGATTGTGTGTTGGGGAGAATTTTTGTTGAATATTTTGATTGATGGTGGTGGTTTAGTCACTAAGTTGTGTCTGACTCTTGCGACTCCATGGACTATATAGCCTGCCAGGCTCCTCTGTCCATGGGATTCTCTAGGCAAGAATACTGGAGTGGGTTGCCATTTCCTTCTCCAGGGGATCTTCCCAACCCAGGAATCAAACCCGGGTCTCCTGTGTTGCAGACAGATTCTTTACTGACTGAGCTATGAGGGAAGCCATTTATCTTTCCAAAAGGCTATGCCAGTCTGACTGCCTTATACCACATATATGAATAGTCCACATTCTTGCCAACATAGGCTACGATCTGTGTTTAAAAACGTTTGACAAACTTATGGACAGAATTTGTATTCGATTATTTACTTTGTGGTTCTTTAACTGTAAACAAGCCTGATCTTGGTTTTTTTTTTTTTTTGCCTTTTAAAAGTTTCTTCTATAAATTGATATTTCAGATCCCCACTCCAGTACTCTTGCTGGAAAATTCCATGGATGGAGGAGCCTGGTAGGCTGCAGTCCATGGGGTTGCGAAGAGTCGGACACGACTGAATGACTTCACTTTCACTTTTCACTTTCATGCATTGGAGAAGGAAATGGCAACACACTCCAGTGTTCTTGCCTGGAGAATCCCAGGGACGGGGGAACCTGGTGGGCTGCCGTCTATGGGGTCGCACAGAGTCGGACACGACTGAAGTGACTTAGCAGTAGCAGCAGCAGCCATTCTTCAGGGGCTTTTCTTCACTGAGTTGTAGGATGTCTTTATATCTTTTGGAGTTTAAGATTTGTTAGATCCGTTGTAAGTAACTGCAGCCCACCAGGCTCCTCTGTCCATGGGATTTTCCAAGCAAAAGTACTGGAGTGGGGTGCCATTGCCTTCTTCGTTGTAAGTATGTGCTTTTCCCTATTCCTGCTAATGGGTATTAATCTCTTCCCTGAGAAACTCTGCAGATTATAAAATTTCCCTCTTCTTTTGGAACACCAGATACAGAATCTTGGTACTTAATTTTGGGGAATAGAATGATGTCATAGAGTTACAGAAAAGAGCATCAACTTTAAAGATAGGTAGTCTGACATTGAATATTTGTTCTATCATTTACCATCTGGGAGACATTGGGAGAGTTGTGTGATCCCTCTGAGCTTCTGTTTCCTTATTGTAAAATGAAATACTAATGTCTACCTTCTCCAAAGACCATATCTATCCTGAAAACCTGGAGATGTTGAGAAGTTCCTCTTCTGGAAGGTTTGGGGCATATAAAAGGTTTAAGAAAGAAGGACCTCTTGGTGGTAAAGTTATATAGACTAGGGTGATCTGGTGACTTGGAATAGAGTTCCTTTTGCCATATTGGCAAATAAGGCTTTTTTCTTTTTAATTGAGAAATAACATAAAATAAAACTTGTGAATTTAAGACAAATTTGATGAATTTGAAAAGTATATAGACACTTACCTAATTACCACCCAAAATAAGATGTAAAATTTCCATCCCCTCAGAAAATTCTTTGCATCTTTTTGTGTTTTGGGTCATGCCGTGCAGCCTACGGGATCTTAGTTCTTGGAGGAATCGAACTTGGACCCCCTGCATTGGAAGGGCGGTGTCTTAACCACCAGACCATCAGGAAATCCCTCTCTGCATCTTTTTTGTAACTTGAACTAGCCACAGCTTTCTGATTTCTCTCATAATGTGTTCATTTTCCCTGTATTTGTGTTTCATATAAATGGAATCATTCAGTGTATACTCATCTGTGTTTGGTTTCTTTCACTCAACATAATATTCTGAGATTCATTTGTATATCAGTAGATACTATTTTTAATCACTGGGTAGCTTTCCATTGTAAAGATTTACCATAGTGTATCCATTCTTCTGTTAGTAGACACTTGAGGTTATTTCCAGCTTTGACTACTTATGAGTAAGAAGGCTATAAACCTTCTCATGCAGGCCTTTTGGTGGACATATATTTTCATGTCTTTTGGGTACTACAGGAAGCTCTTCGGGTCAAGTGTATGTTTAATGTTATCAGAAACTGCCAAATAGATTTCCAAAGTGGTCGCACCATTTTACAACCCCATCAGCGGTGTAAGGGAGGGCCACTGGGTGTTCTGAGCCTTTTTGACTTTAGACCTTCTAGTGCTTGTGAAATGGTATTTCACTGTGGTCTGGCAAGTTGGACTATCATGCTTTGTTTTCAGCAGATCTCTCTGTGCATATGTGCTTAGTGTATCTTTCTTTTTTTCATGTGTATTTGCTCTCCAGTGAGATCTGAAATTCTGTGAGGGCATAGCCTCTACTTATTATGCTTTCCTTAAATACTGGACTACACCAAACACAGGGCCAGGTATGTAGTGGGTGCTTAATGTCTTGTTGATGTCTTCCTACTCAGACATGTTTGTAGATTGTTTTGTAAGGAGAGCGGATGAGGAAGGGCTGCTACCTCCAAGGCTCTCAAACCCTTATAATTGCATTGGTTCCCTTGGAGGTAGTTAGGAAAGACTGGCTGTGGTTCTCTCTGTCTCTCTCATTCTCTCTGACAATTAGGTAATTAGACAGGGCTTCTTAGCAGCTGCTGGGTGTGGGTGGCACTTTCTTGAGACAAGGTCTGCTAAGCAGTAACAAGTTCAAGAGAGCAGAAAAACAGACAAGTTGGGCTTTCTTACTGGCCAACTCCCTTCTTCTATCTCAGCTGGCCTCCTCCCTGCATTCGCCTTTTGATTGATGCTATAGAGTGTCAAGAAAATGGTTCTTTCTTTGATTTTTAGATTTTTATCTCCTCTCACCTTAATATATTCCCATTAAAAATGAAATGGACAAATGAAACTGTCTGTAGTATGAATTTTTTTTCTTCCAAGAATTTGAAGAAAATGGAAAACAGTTGACAGCCTAAAAATTCTCTGAAGACAATCATAGATGGCACGGTGACTTATTTTGCTCTTTAAATGTTGTGTGCATGCAAGAACACAACATGTGAGGCTCTTCTCTATGGTGGAAGTCAGATTTTCCCATGTGCAGCAGTGGTCGGGGGGTGGACATCTCAATCAGGACTGTCTAGCACCGGCTCTAGGAATACCTTGCAGAGGACTTGAGGCAAGGTACAGCTCTCCCAGCTTTCATGCCTTGCTGTTGGAGGAGTTCATCGAGAGGATGTGCCCGCCAGTTGACCGTTGAGCAGGAGCTGGGTGATCAGAGCCTCTGTAGCCCCTATCCTTGGAATATACTTTCTGTCCACTGTTCCCACAGTAGGAGCTGTTTTCAAGGACATAGCCGCGAGAGAGCAATTGATGAGTGAATCAACATCTGGAGTGACTATGTGACTGAACTCAATTAAGGGCTCTATATAAACGTTTAAGATTCTGGTGTGTATGGGGGGGGGGTGGGGTGCATCCATCAGATGAGCCTTGCTAGTGACTCTCTTTGCTTACTAGACCTGCCATCTACCGATCTGGATGGTTGGCCTCTTCTTTCTGTGTCTCCTTGCCTCTGAGCATAAGGGCCAGTTTCAGACTTCATCTAGGGTAACTCCTGAGGTTGCAAACAAACACTTGGCCACCAACCCCCTCATCTTAGCTGTGACTGGATCAGAGATTTGCGCGCACACACACAATCAGAAAAAAAATGTTGAGGTTTCATTCAAGTGTTACTAGCTTTCTTTAATTACTGGGGATAATGCTTCCTTTTATTATATTTATTAAAGCTTCTTGTTTTCTTTTGTATATTCAGTAGATACTGATTACACACGTACTACATGCAGGCTTTACGATGCATGCCGGAGATGCATCTGTGAACCAGACCAGACCTGTTCCTGAGTTCAGTGTGGCCATGACCCCCCGACAAGCAATCAGAGCGCATTAGAAAGGAGTATGTGACAAGGGCTGTGGCGGATGTTGGCCAGTGGTGCCGAGTGCCTCACTCACGTCTTGGGATCAGGACAAGCTTCCCAGAGTAAACTGCATCCAACTTGGAAGGAGTGAATCAGACTTAATTAGGCCAAGATGCAGGAGTCACTGTTTCACCTGAGGGCTCAGCAGATATAAAAAGTCCAGAAATGGAAAAGAGGAGGGTGCTCCAGGACCTGACATTTAGTGTTGCTAGAGCATGGGGACATGTGATGAGGACAATGGTGAGAGATAAAGCTAGGGATGAAAGCAGAGGCTAGATCATGTCAGGTTGAGGAGTCGGTCCTGCATCTTAATAGGAATTGATGCTGTGGATTTAAACAAAGCAGTCATATAATCAGATGTGTTCTTTAGAATGATAACTCTGCGTTGCTGTGTGGAAGCTGGGGAGGGATGAGACTGGATGTGGGAAGACTCCTGGAGAAGATGGGGGTCAAAGCTAGGGGGTGTCGGGGGCTGGGGAGAAGCAAAGGCTTTGAGAAATGGTTACAGCTTAGATTCTTGCCTGATTTCCTCAGCAGTGGTGTATTGACCAGAAGACTCAGGAGGACTGGAAACGCTGGGAATCCAAATGACTTCTTTCAGCCCCCTGTGGTGCCATTTCTGAGCTCAGATTCAGTAATTTAGAGCTGAGTGAGACTTAATGAAATCACCAAGATGAATTCCAGAGTGTATCTGACTGTGTGAGATTTTTCTGAGTGTGCAGGAGACATGCTAATTGCCAACTTTCTTCTTTTCTGAGCTGCATGGGGCTAAAGACCAACAGAATGTATTCCTATGAAAAAAAATATGCAAGTGTTTCAAAATAAGCAGCCCTCTCACAAGTATATTGCTCCTTAGTTCATTGTTCTCTGTGCAGAGGGGGACAAAAAGGACCCCAGATGCCAGACGTGAGACTCCTGGTCCATACTACAGTTGCTGTGGGGTTTCTTGGCTATTTGGTGTTCAATAAGTCTTGGTTTTTATTTTGCTGATCATCAAATTTTCCAATAAAATATTCCCCTCCTCTCACCAAAGCTATTATAGTGTCTTCTCCTTTATGGTTTCCAAAGGTGAAAGATAGTCACCTATTTAGAGTCAGCAGGTTCATCACATGGGATGAATTAAACTTTTCAACTGACAGGAACTTCTTAAAAACTGGCTTCCCACTGAAAGGAAAAAAATTGATGATGACTGGTTGTCCACTTGTAGTTTAATCAGGGAAGTTATAGCCTACACCGTTGCCACATGCCCTGAAAGCAGAGCTAAGGGACCATTAAAACCACTGGAGAAGACTGTCAGCTGTAGCCACAGGCTGTGATCCCCACCCCTCCCCAGCAGTCCTCCACCACAAGCTGGCTTTTGCTCACCCATGTGGAGAAGAGGGGTGCCCACGCCTGGGCCAGGAGCATCCGCTGCTGTTTTGATGATGAACATCCAAGTCCTCAGACTTACCAGGTGGTTCAGTGGTAAAGAATTCACCTGCCAGTGCAGGAGACATAGGAGACTTGGCTTCGATTCCTGGGTTGGGAAGATCCCCTGGAGGAGGAAATGGCAACCCACTCCAGTATTCTTGCCTGGAAAATCCCAGGGACAGAGGAACCTGGCGGGCCACAGTCCATGGGATTGCAAAGAATCAGACATGACTGAGCGACTAAGCACACATGTACGTATATATCCAATTCCCCATCATCTCACCAGGGGAAAGCTGTCTCCTTAGTTCCTGAGCCATCTATTGGGATACTGACCTCTGCCTTTTGCTTCTGCTGAGTCCCTAGTCCTGGAGATACTGCTAATTTATCTTCAGCTCACTAAATGTTTGTCCTACTCAACTATATTGACTTTCTGGACACATAATCTGACTTGCCTATTTGGAAAACCTTCCCCTCCGATTCCTCCCTCACCCGTGCTTGCTTCCTGGACTTTGGTTCAGATCTGTTGTTCTACTTATTTCTTGGCCTCATACTTTGCTTATAACCAACTTTATTTTCTGCTAGGTTCACAGCAACTGACTCTGGGACTGACTCTTCCAGTCTGCCCTGTTTTAATTTCATTTTATTTATTTATTTTTGGTGTCTAACACATGATACATAGGGGCAAAACATGAAAGAAAGCAATTTATTTTGACTCTAATACAGATATTCACTGAGATCACACTGGCATTTAAAGGTCAAATGGAATTCATCTGAACCTTTATTTTTCTGGCAGTGGGATGCTCCCAGTCTCTCGAGGAGGGATGGGGGAAGCTTCTGAATGCATAGGATGAGATGGGATGTTTTCCTTCATTAATTCTGTTTACTTGATTCTACTGAATTCATCCAGTTTATTGCGCTTGTCTCAGCCTCAGCACCCTGTTGAATTAATGAATATTATTCCAGGCTGGAAACCCTCTGGTGTGCTTTAGCTCCCAGGAATACCATCTCCCCCAGATTGAGAGGGAGTCTGCTCTTACCAAGAGCTTCAGAGTTATAGAGGGAATTTATCTTACAACATTGCAAATCACTTAAATCAAATGAATATATCCTGCCTGATTAAAAGTCTCCTCAGAGGAGATCATCACAAGCATTTCCCATTGGCTTGCTCTCCTCCCCAAACTCCTGCATTTACTGCTTTAGTTTCTTGTGTCAACTGCCAGCTTCAGTGAGCAGATAGATAGTTCTGTTGCTATTTGTTTTTCTGCCTTTGGGGCTTGCCTTCCCTATTTTAAGAATCCAATCAGAGTCTTCTGTGTGCTGAAGTTGGCCCATGCTGGCTAGAAGGAGGTGATTGTTAGATATTCAGGAATTCAGGGCCCACAGGTAGTTTGAAGTTGGGCAAAGCAGGAGTGTTTACACCACAGACCTTGGTAATTGCTATGAATTCATTGTTGTTTTGGTTTGTTTTTGTGTTCTATTGACACTGTGTCTAAGCACTTAGTGTCTTCAGAAAGCTTACTTTCTGGAGAAGCATCTTTTTGTCCCTCTTGCCAGCAGAGATGGCTGTTGTAAATTGTGATGTTTTTCTCTTCATCACACAGGCAGCAGTAAGAAGGCTTGTAGTTGAATCTGCTGCCAGGTGAGTGGAGATCTTTAGAGAATGTGCTGGGGTTTTCCATCTGGATAGATCTGAGCCTTTGCTGGTGTGAGGATAAACTGGGTCTGTTTCCAGAGTTACGTCTCCTCTGTGCAGATGTATCGGGGTGCTTAGCACCAGTGGGGACAGGCTCCTTATAAAGACACTCGTGTTTGTTTGGCTTATTTTTGTTCATTTGATTTTGTTTTTTATATTCCACAAGGAACACAGTAGAGATTACCAGAGGGGAGGGAGTGAGGGGGAGTCAGGATGGATAAAGGCGGTCAGCAGATGAAATGAAACTCTTCTTGGTGAGCAGGCTGTAGTGTATACAGAAGTTGGATATAATATTGTGCACGTGAGACATTGTTATCAACCAATGTTACGTTAATTAGGAAAAGAAGAATACATCTGTGAAGCTCAGAGATGTAGCCACATCCTGTTTCTATGGAAGAATAAAGGCAAAGACCAGAAGGAGGGGAACCAGCAGAATGAGAGTTGAAAGTCAGATAAAGGGTCTTTATCCTTATTTCCCTAGATAGTGAAAAACAGGGACGAAATAGATCAAATGGAATTTTACCAAGATTTATCTTGTGAATTGACTGGGATGAGAAGCCCACTAGAGGGAGGAACACTAGATAGTGAGCTGTTTTGATACATAACTCTCCATTCCCCCACATCCTATACTCTTCTTAACCTGTTTCTTCAAAATTGTCTTCCTTTACTCCAGATGAATCCGACAGAGGTTCTGTTTTCTTTTTGCTTTAGCTTAGTTGCTCAGTCGTGTACAGCTCTTTGCAACCCCATGGACTACAGCATGCCAGGTTTCCCTGTCCTTCACTGTCTCCCAGAGTTTGCTCAAACTCATGTTCATTGAGTCGGTGATGCCATCCAATCATCTCATCCTCTGTCGTCCCCTTCTCTTCCCACCTTCAATCATTCCCAGCATCAGGGCCTTTTCAAATGAGTCAGCTCTTCGCATCAGGTGGCCAAAGTATTGGAGTTTCAGCTTCAACGTCAGTCCTTCCAGTGAACACCCAGGACTGATCTCCTTTAGGATGGACTGGTTGGATCTCCTTGTTGCCCAAGGGACTCTCAGGAGTCTTCTCCAGCACCACAGTTCAAAAGCGTCAATTCTTTGGTGCTCAGCTTTCTTTATAGTCCAACTCTCATATCCATACATGATTACTGGAAAAACCAAAGCTTTGAACTAGACGGATCTTTGTTGGCAAAGTAATGTCTCTGCTTTTCAATATGCTGTCTAGGTTGGTCATAACTTTTCTTCCAAGGAGCAAGCATCTTTTTGCTTGGCCCATGCTAAATAATTCATTAGTGTTTCCAATGAGACTTAATTCTTTTGCTTCTTTATGATACATCACTGAGAAAATTGCTTTAATAGAAAACCCAGTTAAAACCCACTGCCGGTAGCTGCAGGGCCCCTTCAGTGGAAGATTAACACTGTTTGGCCTTTGACTCTCACTTCATGGATGTGTTCAACCATCACCCCGTCGGCCCAACGTTTGTGAAACATCAGTCTGGGACTAGAATGAAGTTTTGTGATAGAATATATGGGGTAAGACAGTGACCTGGAACTCTGGGACCAACTAGTCTTCCGGTTCTTGGGCCAGAACAAGAACAAGGTCTCCTCCTCAAACAACCAAAAGAGTTAGTTTGGTATAAATTGATATAACAACCCTGGGGAGTCAATTTGACTTAATCTGTTGAAGTTCCATCTGTGTGTACTTTATGACCCAGAAATTCAAGTTCCTGGTATCTATTTTAGAGAAAGACTTAGGTGAACCAGGAGACATGCTATTGCCAAGCATCATTTCAACTCACTCTAAGAGAAAGCAACAAGACCCATAACTTACTTTTTCCTGGACTCATCTTTCTCACCTGTAAAATGGGAATAGTAACACATGGAGGCTTGTTTTGAGTTTCAGATGAAGTAATGCCCATAAAGCACTTTGCACAGTGCCTGATATAAATTTCCAATAAACATCAAGTAACAGTTTTAGTTTTAAATTAAATTTTAATTATATGCAAATATGTCATCTCATAAAAATATTGAAATGTTTCAATAAGAACAAGTGTTCTTCAAGCCACTTCTCCTCCTTGATTTCATTCTTAGCCTTCTACCCTCTACTGAGAGGTAATTACTTTTGCCATTTTTGGTGTATTTTCCCTGGCCCCTTGCTATGCATTGAGATATATAAAATTTCTTTTTTGCCCCAGAGAAAATACATAGTATTATTCTATATCTTTTTTTCCTATTCAGCTGTGATTTCAAAATCTACCCAGGTTAATAGATGTTAAATAACTTTATTATTTTTAACTACTGCAGAGTCCCTTATTAAGTGTGCATGATATGTTTTAAAGCCATTTCCCTATTGATGGATATCTCAGTGAATTCTAGTGTTTCACTTACATAAGCAATGTTGGAATAGATACCTTTCCAGCTCTCTTGTGCAAGTATTTCTCTGGGGAAGCCATCAGGAATTAGATACGTAGGATCATAAGGTGTGCACATTTTTAGCTCCAACCAGTTCTGCATAATGACCAGCAAAGTGACTCTACCAGCTTAAATTTCAAACCATGACACACGGGAGTACTTCTTTTCCATTCTCTCTTGTCAAACTTGTCAACAGTTTTAACAAAAGCTAATCTTAAGAGTGAAAAAAGAAAAGGTATATCATTTGCGGTTTTAACGTGCTAATGACCAGTGGGGCTGAGTATTTTTCATGCCTTTCTTGGCCATTTATATTTTCTTTTCTGTGAATTGCCTGGTAATATTTCTTATCCATTTTTCTACTATTAATAAGGAATACCAATCCTTTGTTCTCTGTGTTGCAATTATTTTCTTCCAATTTTTGCTTATGTTGTCTTTTGATAAATAGTTTAAATTTTGATATAGTTGTATTTATCATTCTTTTTGTCATTAAAAAAAATTATTTTGTGTCTTGTTGAAGAACTTTCCCTACCCTCAAAGTCATAGCGATATTCCTTAATTTTTTTTAACACTTTATAAAGATGTTGTTCAGTCAATAAGTCATGTCTTGACTCTTTGCAACCCCATGGACTGCAGCATGCCAGGCCTCCCTGTCCCTCACCATCTCCCAGAGTTTGCCCAAGTTCATGTCCATTGAATTGGCAAGGCTATCCAACCATCTCATCCTCTGCTGCCTTCTTCTCTTTTTTCCTTAAATCTGTCCTAGCATCAGGGTCTTTTCAAGTGAGTTGGCTGTTTACATCAGGTGGCCAAAGTATTGGAGCTTCAGCTCCAGCATCAATCCTTCTGGTGAGTATTCAGGGCTTTAAAGATGTGTGTAAGTTTTTTACATTAAAAATATATTTATTGTTTATTTGGCTGTGCCAGGTTTTACTTACAGCATGTGGGATCTAGTTCCCCAACGAGGGATTGAACTCAGGCCTCCTGCATTGGGCATGCAGAGTCTTAGCCACTGCACCACCATGGAAGTCCCTAAGTCTTTAATTTATGTGAATTGTTTTAAATTCATATGAATCTCTGTATGAACAAATTTTCTTTTGCTTCAAAAAATGTTATTCCCAACATCACTTATTGACTAATCTTTTTCTTCATAGGCTTACAGAGTCATCTTTCTCTTTATTAAATTCCTACATATTTATCACTCTGTTTTATTTTTGATTCTCCTCAAACAATCCATTTACTCAGACACTGATACCATGTAATTGCTATAGTTTTTAATGTCTTGATACTTGGCGGGGCTGGTTCCAGTTCTGCCCTTTTATAAAATTGGCTCTTCTTGACCGTTTGCTCTTCCAAATGAATTCTAGAATCAGTTTGAATGTTTCATGAAGAAACCTACTGGGCTTTGATTGAAATCATGTTGAATACATAGCTTTATTCTAGGGGAGTTGATGAGGATAATGATACTGTTGATGAAGATGACAAGGATGGGTTTCTGATTTCTGCCAGGGCATTTCTTGGAGTTCCAAATAGGGTCCTGTTGGGACAAGTGGAGATGATTGTGATGTGATGAACCATCTTTTCTTTTTACCATTTGTCTACTTAGATGACCCCTTTCCCCTGAATTAAGTCCTTCAGAATACAGCACAGAAGAGATCTGAAGAGCCCTTTGATTAAGGAGGTCAAATATCATTCAGGAGTAGCTGATGCCTATGGTATATTCTCCAGTATGACATCTCACCTGCTCACTCAGGTCCCCAGGGTCAGCTGGAGCTCAGGAAGCCAGGGCCCATTCCAAGGTCTTATCCTGGCTCTTGGGCAGTGAGACCATCTACCGTATGAGGACCCTGTATAAAGGCTCTCATGGGAAAGCACTTATTCTTCTAGGAACTGTTTTTTTGAGAATATATGTATGAAGAAAGGCTGAGTGACCTAATTCTTAACTGTGATTGTGTATATTAGAAAAGCAAAAGTGTTAGTCAATCAGTCTTGTCTGACTCTTTGTGACCCATGGGCTGTAGCCCA
Source organism: Bos grunniens (assembly GCF_055505025.1). Lineage (NCBI taxonomy): Eukaryota > Metazoa > Chordata > Mammalia > Artiodactyla > Bovidae > Bos > Bos grunniens. The sequence goes on from NC_141187.1 coordinate 35,117,490, forward strand.
TGAGGCTTCTCTGTCCATGGAATTCTCCTGGCAGGAATACTGGAGTGGATAACCATTCCCTTCTCCAGGGACTCTTCCTAACTTAGGGATCAAACTCTGGTGTCCTGCATTGCAGGCAGATTCTTTATTGTCTGAGCCACCAGGGAAGCCCGATATGTGTCAGACACTACTGATTCAGCTATAGATGGTGCTTGGTGTCCACAAGGTTTGGAGAACCCCTTGTGCTGACAGATAAGGAATTTCTCCTCCAGGGAATCCTGCAAGCCTTTCAACTGGATTTACTTGAAGACCAAGGCCGATCTTAAGTAATCTCATTTTTTGTCACATCCTTTCATACTCCTGGGAGGTAGTCTGAGCTAAAACTTATATTTAAAATTCTGCAAGCCTTTAACTTGTATATAGTTCACCATTCACAAAATTGTGGATATTTTCTTTTCTTTATATGTGTTATAGGTACCTAGTATCTAGCTATCTATCCATCTAAAATACATATTAGCTTTTAACAAAATGGGCTAATCGTCCGCAGACAAAGCAGTATTCATATATGCATTGAACTTTGACCACATGAAATCAGAATAGTAATAATTCCCACCTCTCAGGGTTGTGGTCAAGAACAAATGAGCTGAGGTACCAGAAGCCATCTGTAAGCTAGGAAGCCCTATACAAATGTTCTTTTGCTGCCCAGTCCTGTAGAAAGTTATAAATGAAATGGCCAATTTGGTGCCTGCCCTTGAGACATTAAAAACCAGCTGGAAGCTCAGATCTAGGTGGAACAATTAAGGGGAAATTGCATGGTAACTTGGAAGCAAGCTCCTGCAAATATAATGAAAGTTCTGGCCCTAAGGGTTAATATAACACAGGGACCTGGCGTTCGCAGAACCAGCTCTGACAGCCTATGCAGGTGCAGCCTCTCCTTGTTCTGTTCCCAGAGAGGGTAGGCAGCTTCTCCATGGCAGCAGGTCCCTGCCACGCCACCTTCTTCTCTTTCTTTTGCATATTTAAAAATGTTCTCCCTCTTCACGAAAACTTTCCAGGCTGAACCTCCCAGTTACACAGGGCCTCTCTCTAACAGCTCCTTTGCCTCTGTGTCTTTTCCTTCCTCCCACACGGTAATATTACATCTATTCTGCTGGCGGTCCTGGGGCTGGTGTTCTGTGGTCCTTGATGCGGAGGAAAACAATGTCAAAAAGAACCCTCAGCAGGCTCTCTGTCCTTGGCTCCAGGTCAGAGCCTTGTGTTTTGATCACTTCATTTATTATGCTCTCATTTTGAACTGGCGAGCACGGGTACCCACTGTTCCTTCATCTTAGAGAGTCCAGAGCTGCTAGGAGGTATTCTCAGGTAATTAATTTGTCAGGGTAGGGGAAGCAGTCTTGCCAAATACAAGCAAAGAAGCCCAAATTCACACCTCATCTAGCAGTTGATTAGTTCTGCAAATGACCACGAATAACATGAAAAGGTGTGGGGAGCTGGGGGAAGGGATGGTAGGGCAGACAGACCTGCAAATGGATGAGGCTTTACTGCTAAGCCTGGTGTACTCATACTTTTTGCCTCTTTGAGGGTTGTAATTTCCCCTTGTAAATGAATCCCTTGTGGCTATCACATCAATCTCCTGGATAGATGAGTGTGCTGCTTGCCTGATGTGGTCCATGTGTGGGTGAAGGGAAAGGTTCTTTTTTTTTTTTCTTTCTTTCTTTTTTAGAATTTTTTGGGAAAGGTTCTTTTTCTCTTTCTTTTTTTCTTTCTCTCTCTTTCCTCACTCTTTTACTTTTCTTATTTCTTCCTTCCATCCTTCTTTCCTTTTTCTTTCTCTCTCTCCTTCCTTCCATGTTTCTGAGAAACCCATACTTTAAATTGGCTTTAAAGATACTATGCACATTTTTCAAACTCATAGTTGGGAGACATAGTCTGATGATAAGAGAATATTTGAAGTCACTATAATTATAGATGAGAGAAATCTCTGCACATAGACTGACTGTTTCTCTGGGTGATGACTGACGTGATCCCAGGGTCTGGAGTTATCAAGAGTGTAGTGTTTGTGGTCATTATGAGTGAAGCCGCCTCGTGAAACTTACATAATGAACCCAGCACATGAGAGGTGCATAGTATAGTTTCCTTCACCATTGATTTGAATATTAAATAATAGAGTGATTAAATTTTATGTTTTGTTTTGTTGATGATTTGTTTTGAAATCAGTTTTTAAAATCTAGAAATGCAAGGGGAATGTATTGTTTCAATTACTAGACTTCTGGTGCACTTTGTTGGCTGAAATAAATGTGCCTGGGAAGCTGTATTAAGTTAATATTTATAAACTAAATTATATTTTATGCACATTAAGAATACCTTGCTGTTAATGGTGTCCTAGAGGAATTCTTTTCTTTGGAAATGGAAATATGAGTTTCAGTTGAGTTCAATTCAGCCGCTCAGTCGTGTCCGACTCTCCACGACCCCATGAATTGCAGCACGCCGGGCTTCCCTGTCTATCACCAACTCCCGGAGTTCACCCAGGCCCACGTCCATCAAGTCAGTGATGCCATCCAGCCACCTCATCCTCTGTCATCCCCTTCTTCTCCTGCCCCCAATCCCTCCCAGCATCAGAGTCTTTTCCAATGAGTCAACTCTTCACATGAGGGTTTGGTTACCTCTAATTTTGGCATATTAGTTTTGGTTTCCTAAGGTGAAATATACTTATTCAGTTCAACTTGTTTCAAATGAGAATCTGTTATGTTCTATGTATTGCTTTGGCACTTTTATGACATGAAATGTAATAATTCTTTCAAGAACCATCTCCATTTTGTACATAAGGTCTGTGTGTTTAGTTACCTGCTCAAAGCTCATAGAGTTAGCAAGTGGCATCCCCGAGATCTGAATCCAGGTCTCATATATTGTTATCTTGTTCAGCTACCAGTTCCCAGGTTTGAGATGGCTATCTATTCTCTTACTCTGAGCAATATGAGCCTTTTAGAGGAGGCATTTTACTTGGGGCCTTGGAGTTAATCTGGGTTTGAAATTAATCTGGGTTTTCTACTTACTAGCTGTGTCATGTTGGGAAAGTTTCTAAACTTCTCTGAGTCTTGGTCAACTCACCTGTAAAATGCAGTTAATAATATCTGCCTCAGAGTATGTATAGAGATTAGAGGAAATAAAGATAAAACACTGGCCACATAAATGGCGGTCCTTACATGTTAGCTATCATTACTATTGTTAGTAGTGGAGAAGGCAGTCGCACCCCACACCAATACTCTTGCCTGGAAAATCCCACGGGTGGAGGAGCCTGGTGGGCTGTAGTCCATGGGGTCGCTAAGAGTCAGACATGACTGAGCGACTTCACTTTCACTTTTCACTTTCATGCATTGTGGAAGGAAATGGCAACCCACTCCAGTGTTCTTGCCTGGAGAATCCCAGGGACGGCGGAGCCTGGTGGGCTGCTGTCTATGGGGTCGCACAGAGTCGGACACGACTGAAGTGACTTAGTAGTAGTAGTAGTGCTTATTTAGATGTTTTCCTATCAGCTTTGACAAAGGAACCCACAGGAAAGGGGGCACATCTTGTTCACCTAGGAGGCTTTTTCTGGGGCAACTAGAGCTTGTGCAAGTGATGTAATCGTGCTGTGTCTTAGAATCACAGAAAATGTAACAAGTTTTCAAATTTATTAAAACTGCAGTTGATTTTCAAATACCTTCCCTTCCATCTACATAACCTCTCATTATGCCTACCAGGCTCAAAGGAGAAGGCTTATTAACATTTGCTCTATTGGTTCTCTTTAAGTTGCTGAATCTCTAAGTTGCTGAATGCTCTAAGTTGCTGAATCTCTGTGACCCCATGGACTGCAGTGCACCAGATTCCCTGTCCTTCACTATCTCCTGGAGTTTGCTCAAACTTATGTCCATTGAGTCAGTGATGCCATCCAACCATCCCAACTTCTGTTGCCCTCTTCTCCTTCTGCCTTCAATCTTTGCCAGCATCAGGGTCTTTTCCAGTGAGTCGGCTCTTCACATCAGGTTGCCAAGGTATTGGAGCTTCAACTTCAATATTCAGGACTAATTTCCTTTAGGATTGACTGGTTGGATCACCTTGCTGTCCAAAGGACTCTTAAGAGTCTTCTCCAACTCCACAGTTCAAAAGCATCGATTCTTCAGCACTCAGCCTTGTTTATGGTCTACCTCTCACATCGTACATGACTATTGGAAAAACCATAGCTTTGACTAGACGGACCTTTGTTGGCAAAGTGGTGTCTTTACTTCTCAGAAGCAAACGTTTTCTAATTTTGTGGCTGCAGTCACCATCTGCAGTGATTTTAGAGCCCACGAAAAGAAAATCTGTCACTGCTTCTACCTTTCCCCCTTTTATTTGCCATGAAGTAATGGGACTGGATGCCACGATCTTAGTTTTTTAAATATTGAGTTTCAAGGCAGCCTTTTCACTCTCCTCTTTCATTCTCATCAAGAGGCTCTTTAGTTCCTCTTTGTTTTCTGCCATAAGTGGTATCACCTGCATATCTGACATTGTTGATATTTCTTCTGGCAATCTTGACTCGACCCCGTAACTCATCCAGCCCAGCATTTCATGTGATCTATTCTTCATATAGGTTAAGTAAACAGAATGACAATTTATAACTTTGTGGTTCTCCTTTCCCAATTTTGAACCAGTCAGTTGTTCCATGTAAGATTTTAACTGTTGCTTCTTGACTGCATACAGGTTTCTCAGGAGACAGTGAAGGTGGTCTGGTATTCCCATCTCTTTCAGAATTTTCCACAGTGATTTGTTGTTATGATCTACACAGTCAAAAGCTTTAACATAGTCTATGAAGCAGAAGTATATGTTTTTCTGGAACTCCCCTGTTTTCTCTATGATCCAGCGAATGCTGGCAATTTGATCTCTGGTTCTTCTGCCTTTTCTAAACCCAGCTTGTACATCTGGAGGTTCTTGGTACATGTACTGCTGAAGCCCAGGTTGAAGGGTTTTGAGCATAACCTTATTAGCATGGGAAATGAATGCAACTGTGTAGTAGTTTTGAATTTTCTTTCTCACTGTCTTTCTTTGGGATTGGAATGAAAACTGACTTTTTCCAGTCCTGTGGCCACTGCTGAGTTTTCCAAATTTCCTGACATATTGAATGCAGCACTTTAATAGCATCATCTTTTAGAATTTTAAAAAGCTCAGCTGGAATTCCATTACCACCACTAGCTTTGTTGGTAGTAATGCTTCCTAAGGCCCACCTACTTCATACTCCAGGATGTCTGGCTCTAGGTGAATGACCACATACCATATATCTGGTACACTTCTAAATGCTTTGCATGTATTAACTCAGTAACCACATAGCAATGGCAATAATGGTCATCTTTAGTGGAATATTGTCTCCCCCCTGAATATGGGGCTAAGGAATGGTGTGTGTTCATTTGTTGTGTGTGTGTGTGTGTGTGAGAGAGAGAGAGAGAGACAGAGAGAGACAAGCAGACAGACAGATATACACAAGGATGAAGACATGATATCAGAGGTTAGATCTCAACCCAGGTCACTAAGTTAGGATATTTCTTTGTGCAGCCTTGTTATTACTGATTTTCTTTTTGCCTCTGGTGTTTTCCTGATACTGCTCCCTGAGCTTGCTCATCTATGCTTGCCTCCTCTGAGAGCAGCCATGATGTAGACATTGTATTGTCAAAATTTATCCCTCCTGTGTCCCTCCCTTAATGCCCTGCTAGGTGACTGGCAGCTCAACCTGATAAGCAAATTAAAGCTATAGTAGCAATGTTTGATAATGCATAATTCATAAACTTCCCTTTTCATATCATATGTGCATTAATATAGATCATCAGTGCTTGAGTCTAAAACAGGGACTAATTTGGGAGTATTTTCCAGAGAAACTCTCAGAACCTCTTAGAGTGAAGGGAATTGAAAAACTTGTAATGGAAATGGGACTGGGGAAGTATGTGTTTGGTATTCTTCTTGAAAGCTTAATATAATAAGTCCAAGAAATAAGACCAGAAGCAAGAATGATAGAGAGAGGTGGGAGACCCTGAAAGAGGTGAAGAGACCTCCCCTAGGTGACAGATGCTGCAGTAGAAGATGGAGTGACATTTGTGCAGATAAGCACTGGATTGCTATTGGCCACAGTAATTAGAGAAGAGTGTCTTGATGCTCTGTAACAGTGTTTGAAGATCTATGAATATTGCTTCTAGGACAGTTATATCAGAAGGAGTTCTAGTTCATTTTTATTTGAGTTTGTTGTGTACTGAACAAGCATAGTATGCAGTACCCTGAGGTGAATGTTCTAATAATTGGCACAGTTTTTGCAATGAAAACATAGTATATATTGTACAAACTAAGATCCAATTAGATCAGAAGTCTGGATTTGATTTGAAAGGTTCAGTGTTACCTTCAGATATTACCAAATGAAGCAGCCATAACTTCTAAAGATTAGGATAAGATGACATGACAGTTTTTTGGCACAGGTAGGAAATTTACATTTGTCACTCCAAAGGACAGGCAGCATATAGTAACAGAAAAAGTTATCTAGAATATTGAATTATGTATTATCTAAAATACTGAGTTCTAAATATGCTTTAAATGCAATCTTAGATCACTTTTTTTTGGTTTGTTTTCAGTTTTACAAGTCTGTAAAATCAAGAATTTAACACTTAAAGACCTTTCATTTTTCTTTTTTTTTCAAATAACATTCTAAGTCATTTCTTCATACTTTGTAAGACCATAAAATTTCCTTCCAAAAGGCACTTACTGAAAAAAGCAATGGTTGTTTTTGGTTGACATTGCAGTGATTGACAATAGAATGTGTTTGTTGGTGTTCAGTTGCTAAGTTCTGTTTGACTCTTTGAGAACTCATGGACTACAGCTCGCCAGGCTTCCCAGTCCTTCACCCTCTCCTGGAGCTTGCACAAACTCATGTCCTTTGAGTCGGTGATGCCATCCAACCATCTCATCCTCTGTTGCCCCTTTCTCCTCCTGCCCTCCAGGGTGTTTCCAGGGTACAAAAGACAGTTTCTATGTTGAACAGGATGACCAGGGCCTCGCTTCCTGCCCCTCAAACCCCAGGGAACTCTACAGTGTGAAAAGGGAGATCCTTCTTCTACAAAGTGCTTGTTTAAAGTGGATTGGAACTGCCCCACATGTCCTCATCCTTTCCCGTTACATTTCACCAATTCCAGTGTACTCAGATTCTGTCCCTTTTTTTATCTTTTCAGAAATTGTCAGAAGATTTTCACAAAAGTCTGGCATAATATTTACCTCATGATCATAAAACTTTATTAGTTGTCTGATGCATCCTGATATCAGAGCATCTGAAAGAATGTCTTAGGCACTAGGAAATAGGGTGTCTCTATAGTCCCTTCTTTTTTATCCTTTCTACTTATATACTACCCCAATTTCTCCCTGCTCTTCAGGGACCCTAATATGAATCTGAAAATTGTTATAATGTAGTGTTAATTATGACACTTTTAATTATAACACTTTTCCCTTTATTTTAAAAACATTGAAGTTGAAATTATTTTAAAAGCACTGAAGTTTTTCTAAAATACCTACCAAGTAAATTTGTGTGTGTATATGTGTGTGTGTGTGTTATTGTTTGTGAGTCTTCCTTCAACTTTCCTGAGGGTTAGTGTAATTCAATAGCAAAAATACTTAACTCAGTTTTGTAGGATAAAATTTGATGCATTTCTTAGAGGGTGCAATGTTTGATCACAGGTTGGTAGACAGTCATGGAAAAGTCATAGTATCTAGCAGGTTGGTTATATGTCCTTTGGCAGTTCCAGCAGAGGAACACAAATACTCAAATTCTTGGCCAAGGAATTGTGAGAACAATTGTATTGAATATAAACATCATTGCTTCTGTGGAAAGCCTTCCAAGCCTTTCCTAATGCTCTGCCTCGTGGGTTCCCACCACCTTTTAAAAAAATGATTTTGTTACACTTATTACTATATCATGAACCTTTACCCCCATCTCTCAGTGTTCTATGTTAGACTTTCATATCAGGGTTTCTCTGAAATAGGACCTGTGTTTTAGCCATCATTCTATCCCTAGAGGTTATCCCACTTACATACTGAGAAAATTGTCTTTATGAAGCATTAAAGAATTGGAAAATTTATCATCTCACCTCCCCGAAAACAAAGGTGTGAATCAGTAGCACTGCTTTGTATCCGATGGGAAAGAAAATCTAGGTTTGGAAACTCAGATAGTATTTTCTGCTATATCTATGACTGTTAGTTATAAGAGGCATTTTTAGAAGGAAATCTTGGATTAAATCACCCACATCTTGTTTGGCTAGAATCTGCTGAACTGCAGGCAGATCCAGAGGAGCAATGACCTTTCACTGATTAACTAGAGTAATATTCTGCATCTCCTGCTACTTGCTTCTGGATTGCTAGCGTCTGGTAAACGATTGAATCTGTGGCTTGGTAGCATCAAACATTTCCTGTGTACCTTGGAGGTTGCAGTTCACAATTATCTAGTCTGGACTCCGCTGAGAAGTGATAATTAGGTGCTAAATGTTAACTGGATTACAGCAGGGACTGCTCCCACCCGTCATTTAACACCTCATCAGGAGTCAGACCTTGAATGTTGTTTTAAACTCACTCTTCCTGGGCATCTGCCTCTTCCTGACCTTTCTTCAACATCTGTATTTTATCTTTCTGTCCAATTTTGGGACAGCAACATTTTTTCACCTACTTGATAGAATCAGTACCCATACACAAGTGGGGATCTGTGATGCTTCTAAGAAGATGGAAGGAACCAAAAAACTGAGTGTCTTTACATTTTTCCCAGAAGAGCTAGAATTCACTATAATCATAATGACAACCACATATTGCTGACTTGTGGGTGCATGATAACCCGTCAGTTCTGTGCAAAGAGTATTCTGTTTATGGTCTGTTTTATATTATTACCACCCCTATGCTACAGATGTGGAAGCTAGAGTGATAACAGATGTGTTTTCACATAAGCTGGATGGACTAAGAGGCTCTGTTCTTAACTACAGTGCTGTACTATGGCCTCTAACTTCCTTTAATTCGGGGCCCTCCATTATACTCATTTGGTACTAAGTATGGACAGGGAGTTGGACCATAAAGAAGGCTGAGCATTGAAGAACTGATACTTTTGAACTGTGGTGCTGGAGAAGCCTCTTGAGAGTCCCTTGGACTGCAAGGAGATCAAACCAGTCAATCCTCAAGGAAATCAACCTTGAATATATATTGGAAGGACTGATGCTGAAGCTGAAACTCCAGTACTTTGGCCACCTGATACAAAGACCCGACTCATTGGAAAAGACCCTGATGCTGGGAAAGATAGAAGGCAGGAGGAGGAGACGACAGAGGATGAGATGGTTGGGTGGCATCACCAACTCGATGGACGTGAGTTTGAGCAAGCTCCAGGAGTTGGTGATAGACAGGGAAGCCTGGTGAGTTGCAGTCCATGGGGTCGCAAAGAGTCAGACAAGAATGAAGGACTGAACAAGAACAATGATGAGCAGGACTCACCATTCCACAGTTCCCATTCAGTGCTTGAGAATCGAAGGGGTGAATGTCCTCACTGGCAAGAGGATAGAGACGCAGAGTGTTTGGTGGTCTAAGAAGGAGTGTTTCCATGAAGCCAGCTTGGGAAATACCTCAAACAGAAGGACAAGCTGGGGAAGAAGAAATTTTCCTCTACACTCTAGGTTCTTCTGACTGGTCTAAGAATTACATTGACATGAGATAGATTGATCAGAGAAGAGTCAGACATGACTGAAGGACTGAACAAGAACAACGATGAGCAGGGACTCACCATTCCACAGTTCCCATTCAGTGCTTGAGGATCGAAGCGATGATTGCATGACTTAGCAGCAGCAGCAGCATACATGGGAGAGGGCTTCTCAGGTGATTCAGTGTAAAAAAATCTGCCTGCCAATGCGGGAGACACAGGAGATGTAGGATCAATTATTGGGTTGGGAAGATCCCCTGGAGGAGGGCATGGGAACCCACTCTGGTATTCTTGCCTGGAGAATCCCCTGGACAGAGGAGCCTGGTTACTGGCCACTGTCCATAGGGTCGCAGAGCGGAACACAGCTGAGCATGCATGCACACATACATGGGAGAGGATTGCCCCACCAAAAAAATAAATAAATAAATAAATAAATAACTGGCCAAAATGGCAGAAACCTGTGCCTTAAATACGTTTGCTAAAGACCAAAGAGGACGTTGGAGGTAGTGGTTTGGGACTTTGAAGGGGAGAAAGGCAATTCATTTGGAGATAGAAAGCAAGTTTTTGCTAAATAGATGAAACACAGAGTAGACTCTGCTGTTCAGGCTCTACTGAGATTCCCCACCACACTTAACATATCTTCTTTGCAGATACCTCCAGTGATAGCTTTATTCCAGAAATAGGCCCTCTATCTAAATTCTTTTAGGTAGTTAGGGGGAAAGCCAAAGTTTCTTCCTGAGTCTTTTGGACCTTGATTGTTTTTAGCTGAAAATAATCCATGTGTCAGAAGGACACATTTTTGGGGTGGCAAATTTTTCTCCCCTATAGCCACTACCTGAAATTTATACAGATGCCAGTCTCTTCCCGTCCTTCTTGTTCTCTTTGAAAATCCAAAAATGCAGGTTGTAGCAAAGGTCTGCAAATCATGGGGTAAAAATTCCATGGAATGTGAGCTGATTTAGAAAAATTAGAAAGCCACAGAAAGGGACTTCCCTGGTGGTACAATGTATAGGAATCCCCCTGCCAATGCAGGGGACATGGGTTCCATCCCTGGTCTGGGAAAATCCCACATGCCGTGGAACAACTAAGCCCAAGTGCTGCAACTACTGAGACCCGTGTGCCTAAAGCCTGTGTTCCACAGTAAGAAAAGACACTGCATTGAGAAGCCTGTGCATTGCAACTGGAGAGTAGCCCCAGCTCTCTGCAACCAGAGAAAGCCTGCCTACAGCAGTGAAGACCCGGTGCAATCAAAAACAGCAAAATAAATAAATAAATTTTAAAAAGATGAAAGCCACAGACAGAGAGGTTGGAGGGGATCAATTCAAATATCATGCATACAGTTGTCCCTGGGCATCTGAGGGGGAGTAGTTCCAGGACCCCCGGGGGTACCAAAATCCACATGCCCAAGTCCCTTATGTAAAACGGATGAGTAATTGCATACAACCAGCCAATATCCTCCTGTGTACTTTAAATCATCTTTAGATTACTTATAACATCTAATACAATGTACATGCTGAAAAATAGATGTAAATACAGTATAAATGGTATTTAAATTGTTGCTGGTGCATGAAAATGTCCAGTTTTGCTTTTTGGAAATTAAAAAAATATATATTAGATCTATAGTTGTTTGAACTCAAGGATGTGACACCTGCACATATGGAGGGCTGACTGTGTGTTAATTGATCAGTGTCTCAGGTCACTTTAAATGTCACTGGCAAGAGGTTTTTGACTTTATTTCTATATTCATTACACAACAAAAATGTAAGACATTGTGTGACTACAGATTTTTTTCTAATGGTGTTTTCTTTCTTTAATTCTATCACAGTAATATTTGGTAAATAATAAATTTCCATGGATCTTGGCTTTCACTTGTGGATTTTGGAGGAGAAAAGCTCTGCAAGACTCAAAGCATATTTATTCTTTTGCAGTAGTAAATCTAGCAGTTCTCTTAAAGTAATTTTTGGTTTCTAAAAATGTTGTTTATCAACATGTATTGTATCAAAAAAAATGGACTTAATTATTGTTCTTTCTTTTTGAACCAAATCCACTGTGAATATACCTGTTAAGTTGTTTATCTGGCTGCATTTTTTTTCCCCTAAATACTGCTGAGCAATTGTACTTTCAAAAAGGCAATTTCGGCCCCCAGTGAGTGACTCGCCATTCAAGACACTTTCTCTGGTGCCATTTGTTTTTCTGAGGTTTTCTCTAGGTGGTGGTTTGTACACTTCTTCTTCAGCATGTATTTTCTTAGTGTTAACTATATATTTGGCTTGATCTTGGTACAAACTCACTTAGCATTTTAATCTGAGTCTCACTTAATCCTTGTCACTCAGTTGATATAGACTGCACATTTACAATGCCAGTTTAATCATTCTGGAAACATTTGGTCATGAATAAAAGAACACTGTAGATGTTCCAACTTGCAGGCTGGATGAGACCCTTCCTTACAGAGCTCTCCCAGGGGCTACTGTAAATTCACACTGATTGTGATTCCTTGCTTGTGGGAGAGACGAATAGGTTGTGATTTTATTTTAAGCTGCTGCGTCTCCCAAGCCCATCAAACATTTTATTAAAATACTGCTTATTTGCTGAGCTTCACTAGTCAACGCCAGGAAACTTTTGTGGTCTTTTAGGGTCATTTTATCTTTTCCTCTTTTCCTTATCCTAAAAAAGAAGCAATTTGCACTTGCTGAGTGTTGGAGGAGCAAAATGGCAGGGATGGAAGGACAGACAGATTTAATCAGATTTTTTCCCTCTCGGATTCAAATGTATTTGCTATTGAAACTATTACAAGTGAACCCTGCTATAAGGCTATATTTTCAGAGGTTCAGTGGTGAATCGTTGTCCTAAATCAGTTAAACAATACTCTGTGGGCTTCCTCTAACCCATCTTGTCTTTGTGTGGGAGGCTTCTTCCTCATTATCAGACATTGCCATGCACACTGTTTCTTCTCTCTGGCTGTCTCCAAGTATTACAAAGGATCCTTTGAGAATCTGTTTATGACCCTCTGCATCCATCAGGATAGGCTAAGTTATGGGAGAAAATAACCCCACAATCTCAGTGGCTTAAAATCACAAACGTTTATCTTGCTCACAGAGCAGGTTTATTGCACATTGTCTGGGGGGCTCTGTCTTTCTTGGGGACTGGCTGAGGGAAGCTCCATCTTGGCCACCCAGCCAGGAGCAAGGCAGCGTGGTGCCTGGAGCCCTAGCCTCTATGCCTTTTGCCCAGATGCGACATCATCACTTCCTGCTAACATTTTATCAATGACAAGTTTTGGTTCAATCCTACCTGTGTCTGGAAGGAGAACCCCAAATGCTTGGTCTGCAGCACTAATGACTAACACACCCGTAGGGTACACAATCTCTGGGAAGGTCACAGGGCACAGCTGTCTTGCTGCCATATTTCCTCCTATCCCAGGTTCGGCTTTAAAACATATATCTAGGGATGGCTGTGTGATTTGTGGGGCCCATTGTAAAATGAAAATATGTGATCCTTCAGAAATTATTAAGAATTCCAAGAAAGTGGCATCAGAGCATTAAAGCAAACTTGGGGCATTCCTAAATATGTTGGCCTGTGCCACTGTCTAGGGCACTGGACCTGTGTACATCAGGAAGGGCTGAGGAGGACAGGATCTCCAGGGGAAGTACCGGAGGATGCCAAATTACACGTGTGCGCTTGCCCAGAGAGGCCTAGTAGAGCAAAGCAGATTGTCTGCCTGTCTCACAGGAGGTGCTGTCAGGATGAGTAGGACAATGGAAGGGTGAGGATTTTTCCTTTGTGAATCCCTGCAGGGAAGTGACCTCTAAATTCAAGGCATAATCATTCCCCAACAGTGATTTAATGACATTAATTACACTCCTGTAACTGAGCTGTCTCACTCTTATAATTTCCTTAGAGAAGGAAGGTTGGGAACACTGTCCCCCACCCCACCCGCCCTGCCCTGACTTTGTCTCAGGCAGGAAATACAGTAGCCTGCAGATAAGAGACGAATAATTTTCCATTTGCCTGTGTCCGTTTCGGCCTAAGTCGGAAGGATGGATTTAGTCAGGGGCCGGGCAAGAGGTCTGCTAACTGGAATGTCTTGTTGGAGCCCCAGCCTGTTTTGTCCCCTCCTAAAACAAAGAGACTTGGAGAGTCTGCCTGGCTTGAGTAGATCTTTAGGATTTAGTAGAAATTTTATTTTGATTTTTTTTAAGAGTAAGAAGGCAGATTGGCCATTTTATTCTTCTGGATCAAACTCTTTATGGAGTCATGTGCCTGTGTAAAGGGTATGAGGGCAGTGACTTTGTTTTTATAGTCCTACTGTCTGACTATAGTAGGTGTATTGGTGCCCTGCCCAAATCCCCCAGGTCACATGGAAACTGGCTGCTCTGGGGTCCCTGCCTCATCCTCTGCCTCTCCTGGGGAGTTACCCTTGGCTGACTACAGCTGTTTCACCCTGGAAGCACCTCAGGACCTCACTATTAGGAGGGTACCAAAGAAAAAAATCCAAAGGCACCACATTCTTTGCCTCAAGGTGAGAATAACTTCGTGATGTGACTTATGTTCTAGAGTCCTCCATGGATCAGGCTAAGGCCACAGCTTACCTGAGATCATATCCTTGCTCAGTTCTTTACCTTTCCCTCTCCTGATTTGCTTCCTTTTAGATTTTCCCCTGGGAGCACCCTCTCAATAAATCATGTTCAGTAAGTCCTTGTCTCAGGCACTTCTAGGGAACCCCACTTGAAACAAAAACTATACTTACTTTATTCCCTGGGAGATTCATCCTGAATAGACAATGACCACTGGGTCAGAATTTATACTTAAGGACTAGAACTGTGAGTGTATTCTTTTCCTAGAAACAGGGAACTGATTTTAGTGATAACAGAGAAATAGCATCTTCTTGCCTTTTTCTGGTATGTGGATGGCTAAACAAGCAGCAGATGGAAGGAAGGATGATGTTTGTTAAAATCTCTGATGAGGGCTGTTCCTCAGCGTTAACCATCCTGGCTAGCAGTGCTGCTTTGAGCCGGGTCTTCAGGGAGCCACTATATCACACCTCACTTCCCATGTTCCTGCTCTGTGGTGCCCAGTTAACCATTGGTGGTATGGTAGTAATTATACCTAGCCTGTACATTGGGTATTTTTTATAAGTCAATTCCTTGAATCATCAAAACCACTCCATGGGGTAGGACCAAGGTGATAGAGCTGATAGGTGGCACAGCCGGATTTGAACCTAAGCAGTTGGCTCTGGATTCCCTCACTTACTTTGCTTGACTGCCTCACAGGTAAGGATAGAGGGTCCTTCTCACCTGCTTCATGGGGTTGCAAGAATTAAACATGTTGATGTGGTTAAACCACTTAGTATAATGAATGCCTACACATACTAGAAATGAAGTGAAAGCTGCTCAGTTGTGTCAGACTCTGCGACCCCATGGACTATACAGTCCATGGAATTCTCTAGGCCAAAATCCTGGAGTGGGAAGCCTTTCCCTTCTCCAGGGTATCTTCCCAACCCAGGGATTGAATTCAGGTCCCCTGCATTGCAGGCAGATTCTTTACCAGCTGAGCCACAAGGGAAGCCCAACACATACTAAGGGTTCTGTAAATAAGAATCATTGCTATTAGGATTTTGTGGAAGAGTTTACAGAGAGATGAACATTTTGAGAGCTGGAATCAGTGTCATCTTAGTTAACTCCTTTGAAAATATAAACATTCCTTTTTCAATACCTGTTCCTTGCCTCACTGACCTCAGCTCCTCTCTATACATGTGCACACAGCCTAGAGAGAGGGATAGTCTCTGTGAGTATCATTTCTCAGCAAGGGCATGGTGATGAGCCTAATGTCACTATTATCCAAGTGTGCTAATGGTTCCAGTAGCACTTTCTTATAATCATTGCCCTTTATGGTCTTGGGGTAACATCAAGAAAAACACAGCCTGGTGGGAAGGGGCTTGGATATTTTTATTGTTTTCAGGTCAAAAAGAATCACACAGGAAATGGGCAATGCAGCCTTCCAATCTTATAACTGAGCTGGCAGATTGGAAAAACATCACTAGACAGAGTCATTTGCATCAGTGGTATCTTTGGATTTCACAGTGAGTCATCTGCATTCTTCACCAAGTGAGTCAGCTGTGCCCTGAGCAGCACTGAGCATCTATATTTTGGTTGAGTGTGGAGACCATATGACACCTGTCTTAGTAGATTGCAAACTTGCCATTTACGCCACTTACAGGGACACCGCATTGGATTTTGAGTGAATGGATTAGCTGTTAGTTAGGGCACTTTTGAAAGACCATGAAAGTTATAGAGAAATTGTGACTTTGAGAAATTTGCTTCCTGGGAAGTAGTTAACAAGTAGTCATAATGACTAGTGAAAGCCAGGGCTTAATTGTTCATGGATGCAAATTAATTCAAGTGAGAAATAGCTGGGCAGTGGGCTAATTTTAAGGTTCAGTTCAGTTCAGTCGCTCAGTCGTATTCAACTCTTTGCGACCCCATGATCCGCAGCACGCCAGACCTCCCTGTCCATCACCAACTACTGGAGTTCACTCAGACTCAGTCCATTGAGTCAGTGATGCCATCCAGCCATCTCATCCTCTGTCGTCCCCTTCTCCTCCTGCCCCCAATCCCTCCCAGCATCAGAGTCTTTTCCAATGAGTCAACTCTTCCCATGAGGTGGCCAAAGTACTGGAGTTTCAGCTTTAGCATCATTCCTTCCAAAGAAATCCCAGGACTGATCTCCTTCAGATGGACTGGTTGGATCTCCTTGCAGTCTAAGGGACTCTGAAGAGTCTCCTCCAACACCACAGTTCAAAAGTTGTGTTGCCTCAAATTTACATCTGCTGTTTGAACATAGACCCTATAGTAGGCTCAGAGTGAATGTGGGGTGGTGGAGGCAGCAAAGGTGGTGATGGGGGTAGAAGTCGCGTGTAGCAGATGATGGAATTTAATGGTAACAGTGAATTAATTAAAATATAGGTAAATAAAACCCTTACGATAAACCACTGACATCCCACACAGGTCAGTTTAACATCTTTCTGTTTTATTATTACAATCGGAAGACCTAGTTCGGATCACAGGACAAGAGAGAGAGTATGAGTGGAGCAACTGAAAGTGATTGCAGGAGTTAGGAGAAAAGCCAAATCAGATATCTCTGCCTGTTTGCCAGTGAGATTCATGTTCATCATTCATGCTCGGAGAGAAGACTGTTAGGTGAAAAGGTTAAAAAGAGGTAAAGTACAGATTGGGCCAATGACTGGTTGGCCCTTAGATTTTTGCTTTTGTTTGTTGGCTTTTCTTTAATTCCTTGTGTCTGAGCAAGAAATGAGTAGTCTTTTTTGACTATCTGGGAATGTTTCTTTGTTGGTAGCCTAAAAGAATTAGTTTGCCTGTTATTAAGGTACCCAAGTGATAAGTTATAGGACAGATGTTATTTCACTGAAGGCAAGTTGGAACGTTGGTGGAGGGGGCATTTCTGGTAGGAGCATGAGGTTTGTAATAAAACTGCTTAAAATATAGTTGGAGTTCCTCATTTTCCATGTGACCTCGGGAGTGTTATTCAGTCCCTTCAAGTTTCTTAATCTGTAAAATGGAGATTATACATACAGCTCTTGTTAAAGAGCTTCCAGGTATTGTAGTGCTCAATCAGGACAAGTCAAATGGAAAGTAGCAATTAAGCCTTTATTAACTGCTGTGATCGTGTAAGCAAGAAGCCAAAAAAGAAAGAGTGTTGGTTCCTCTAATGTCCCGTTTTCCCCCATCCTCCTCCTCCTCCTAAGTTGCTTCAGTCATGTCCAACTCTGGGTGATCCCATAGACGGCAGCCCACTAGGCTCCTCTGTCCCTGGGATTCTCCAGGCAAGAATACTGGAGTGGGTTGCCATTTCCTTCTCCAGTTTTCCCCGATGGCTCTGGTCAAAGGTCAGATCAGTACACATAGGGATGAGAAGGTGGTCTCACTGCTAAGGGAGTAAGACCCACATAAAAGGATTTTTGCCATTTTATGGACCTGGGGCCTAGGAGAATGGAGACACCCCCTCCCTACCAACATAAACAAAGAGACTTGTGAATGGAGATGCCTAGGCTAGGAATGGAAATGTGAGCATGGCTAGTGGGTGGGTGGGATGGGTGGAGTCTGTGAAGGCAGTTGCCTCCAGAGACTGCAGAATCCTGACTCTGCACCAAGTCTAAAGTGGTCACAGCTGCTTTCTCAACAGGAGGCCTGCCAGGCAAAGTCTATGGTTAGGCCTAAAAGATTACATTTAGCATTCTGGCATAGAGCAGGATGCCTCAGGACCCTTTGAACACAGTCTGAAAACTACTATAATACTTGATAGAACCTAGGATTGCTTGATAAAGGAAAGATGTAGTCACTTAGCGTTTATGGAGAATGGAGTTTAATATATTCTATGCTAATAAATAATTTATACCTAATTGGCTTAGTAAACTCAATTTAATATACCAGTTGATCAAGCTTTTGAAAGCATGCTGTTTATCTTGCTGGTGGAAGCCAAGTGTCTAGTTCCTAGAAAGTATTTTTGCGATTCATTGAACATGCCTCAACTTATGTGACTCCTCCATGAGGTGTACTAAATAAGGACTGTCAATATAAGCATAAATGTTACAGCCTGAAAATATGAAAGCTTTTGTAAATAAGGCATCAGTCATTTATAGTCAATTTCATGGTTGCTCAGTAATTAAGAGCAGAGGAACAAGGCTTGCCAAACAAATGCTTTGCCTCTCAAATCAGATTTGAAATAATGACTTATAATTATTCAGCATTTACATGGCATTTTTATATGAATAAAATGCATTCTAAACCCTAGTCATTTTTATTAGTGATGATCATGTAATCATGTACCTTTTTTTTTCTCCTTTGGGATGATTTTGGTCACTACCTCCTATATAAGCTCATGAACCTCTGTTCTTTAGGCACTTTGTCTACCAGATCTAATCCCTTGAATCTATGTGTCACCTCCACTGTATAATCATAAGGGATTTGATTTAGGTCATACCTGAATGGTCTAGTAGTTTTCCCTACTTTCTTCAATTTAAGCCTGACTTTTGCAATAAGGAGTTTATGATCTGAGCCACAATCAGCTCCAGGTCTTGTTTTTGCTGACTGTGTAGAGCTTCTCCATCTTAGGCTTCAAAGAATATAATCAGTCTGATTTTGATATTGACCATCTGGTGATGTCCATGTGTAGAGTTGTCTCTTGGATTATTGGAAAAGGGTGTTTGCTATGACTAGTATGTTCTCTTGACAGAACTCTGTTAGCCCTTGCCTTGCTTCATTTTGTACTCCAAAGCCAAACTTGCCTGTTACTCCCAGTATCTCTTGACTTCCTATTTTTGCATTCCAATCCCCTGTGATGAAAAGGACATTTTTTTTGGTGTTCGTTCTAGAAGGTCTTACAGGTCTTCATAGAACCAGTCAACGTGGTATCAGTGGTTTGGACATAGACTTGGAATACTGTTATGCTGAATGGTTTGCTTAATTGTGCTCATTTCACATACTAGTAAGGTTATGCTCAAAGTCCTTAAAGCCCGGCTTCAGCAGTATGTGAATCAAGAACTTCCAGATGTACAAGCTGGTTTAGAAAAAGGAGAGGAACCAGAGATCAAATTGCCAACATTCATTGGATCATAGAGAAAGCAAGGGAATTCCAGAAAAAACATCTACTTCTGGTTTACTGACTATGCTAAAGCCTTTGTGTAGATCACAACAAACTGTGGAAAATTCTTAAAGAGATGGGAATACCAGACCTCCTTACCTGTCTCCTGAGAAACGTGTATGCAGATAAGAAGCAACAGTTAAAACTTTACGTGCATCAAATGACTGGTTCAACATTGGGAAAGGGGTATGTCAAGGCTGTATATTGTCACCCTGCTTATTTAACTTCTATGCAGGGTACATCATGCACAATGAGGGACTGGATGACTCATTAGCTGGAATCAAGATTGCTGGGAGAAATATCAACAACTTCAGATATGCACATGATACCATTCTAATAGCAGAAAGTGAAGAGGAAGTAAAGAGCCTCTTGATGAGGGTTAAAGAGGAGAGTGAAAAAGTTGCCTTAAAACTCAACTTGCAAAAAACTAAGATCATGGCATCTGGTCACATCACTTCCTGGCAAATAGGAGGGGAAAAAAGTGGAAGCAGTGACAGATTTTATTTTCTTGTGCTCCAAAATCACTGCCGATGGTGGCTGCAGCCATGAAATTAAAAGGCACTTGCTCCTTGGAAGGAAAGCTATGACAAACCTAGACAGCATATTAAAAAAGAGAGACGTCACTGACAAAGGTCTGGATAGTCAATAAAGTGGTTTTTTCAGTAGTCATGTATGATGAAAGTTGGACCATAAAGAAGGCTGAGCACCGAAGAATCGATGCTTTTGAATTGCGGTGCTGGAGAAGATTCTTGAGTCCCTTGGACTGCAAGGAGATCAAGTCAGTCAATCCTAAAGGGAATCAGACCCTGAATATTCGTTGGAAGGACTGATGCTGAAGGTGAAGTTCCAGTACTTTGGCCACCTAATATGAAGAGCTGACTGATTGGAAAAGATTCTGATGCTGGGAAAGATTGAGGGCAAAAGGTGAAGGCGTGGCAGAGGATGAGATGGTTGGATAGCATCACTGACTCAGTGGACATGAATTTGATGAAATTCATAGTTTGATCATAGTTTGAAGATAGTGAAGGACAGGGAAGCCTGGCATGCTGTAGTCCATGGGGTCAAAAAGAGTCGAACATGATTGAGCACACACAAGCAGAAACACAAAGGTTAGAAATAAGTAGAATTAAGTGGAATTCCTGCCAAGTTTATCTTATTTGTATGGGGAAGATCAAAAAGATCTTTTCAGAATGAAGTTCAAAATGCTCAGTTCAAAAATACTCAGAGAAGATGAAAGGTTTAACCGTTCACTATTTGAGAAAAGCAAATGTGAATTTGTGTTGGTAAGGTAGTTTAGCAGGAAAATAGAATATAGGCAGCTGTTATCTAGTTTTGTTTATATTAATAATTGGTCACACTTGGATTCCAGGCTGGTTTTTATAATAGGCTCCACTACTAGGTAAGTTCAAAAGAATTTGGAGAGTTTGAGAAGGTCAAGAGTGCTTTAATGTTGATAAGACTAATAGTAAGGGCAAAAGAAGTCACCATTTTTGGTCTGAAAAAGAGGCTAATCATTAAATGAACAAATCTGCAAATGTAGGATAGAAACTTGACTTACTCGACTCCTAATTTATAGAATCATGTTTGAGTGGACTCCTGGGACCTGTTATCTAATGTGTTATTTTATGAAGGAATCTCCCAGATAACCTCCTTTATCCAAATATGGTTCCAGGGATTAGGATGTAGACATCTTTTGGCGGGGGTGGGGGGAGATTTTCTAGCCTACAATTAATACCATCATGTCAACTGCTTTTTCTACAAAGAAAAAAAGCCCTGAGAAAGTCAGTTTCTGGGAATGGGTTTCTATTTTTCTAATGAATAGGTAGGTGGAGCTAGAAGACTCCTTCCAGCCTCTACTGTTGTGGAAGGAAGGGACTCTTAATTTCTTGCCTGTGATTTATACACTTGATATTGGGAGGCAGTAAATATAGGATGTTATAATAATCTGTATTAAATTTTGCTATATTTGAATCCTTGTTCTAATCTGTTCATTTATGTCATGCTTCTCAACATTGGTACTATTGAATTTTGGAATGGATAATTCTTTCCTGGTTGATGAGGGCAGGGGTGGGGCTGTCCTCTGCACTGTAGGATGATTTTTAGCGTCTCTGGCCTCTACCTAATAGATGTCAGTAGCACCACTTCACCCCTAATTATGAAAACAAAAAATGTCTCTGGGCATTACCAAATGTCTTTGGGAGGGGTGCAAAATCAGCGCCAGTGGAGAAACTACTAATGTCTCTGAAGACATAAGGGTTCAAGATTTGTTTTAAATTTTAACCTTATCATCTGCTGATCTGATCAATATCATTCTTGTAGTCAAATGTTAAAATGTAAATGTCTTAATAATGTTAGAAAAAGGACAGAGTAGTCGTAAAAGCACTGCAGATCACCCCCTTCTTCTCGATGGACCCCAAATCCACTTTTTGGAGCCAACTGTCAAGTCACTTATCAGTATCATCATCTGGCTTATTACTTTGTTCATAAGGATATTTTGAGCGTGTTTGTCAAATGCCTCGCTGAATTCAGATTCTGACACATTTCCCGAGTCCAATAATTCTTTAAACAAAAGGATTAGAATGAGTTCGACAAATCTTTGTCCTGTTTTGGCACCTTGTAATTATGGTTTTCTTTTCGAAGAGCTCAGATATCATCTTATTATTTTTCCGTTCTAGGCTCCTTTGGTATTTAACTTTGAACTCACTAGTTTATGTTTGTAGAATCAGTCTTTCTCACTTCAAAATAATTGTCTGTTTGCTCTTTTGGTATTTAATCATTTAATGCATGATTCTTAAAATATTTGGAGCCATAAATACAAGGTTATACTTTCTCTTGACACTTGAATGAATATATCCAAATATCTCCATTTCTCTATCTGCATCTACAACTATGTCTATGTAGGAGACTTTAACGTCTTTGAATCAGTCTAAAAGACTTCCTTAGAATTTCCTCTCTGATTGAAACCTTGTCTCTCAGTGCAGGAATTACATATCCAACTGCTAAGTTGCCATTTCCACTTAGATGTCTCAAACATAACTCAAACTATCTCTAACTTAGGATTTCCAGCCCCAGCTGTGGGCTTCACTGTGTCTTAGCCTGTTGAAGGGCACCACCATCTGGTCAGTTCTACAAACCAGGACCCTGGAAAATAGTCAAATCAGTTCAGTTCAGTCGCTCAGTTGTGTCAGACTCTTTGCGACTCCACGGACTGCAGCACACCAGGCCTCCCTGTCCATCACCTACCCCCAGGGTTTACTCAGACTCACATCCATTGAGTTGGTGATGCCGTCCAACCATGTCATCCTCTGTCATCCCCTTCTCTTCCCGCCTTCAATCTTTCCCAGCATCAGGGTCTTTTCAAATGAGTCAGTTCTTTGCATCAGGTGGCCAAATCCATCCAAAAAAAAAAAAAAATTAAATGGATTATACCTTCTAAAAATACTTTTTGCATTTTTGCTTTCTTTTTATTTCCACTTTTCCCACACCCAGTTCAAAGTACATTGTTTCTCACTTGGGCTAATGAAGTATTTCATAATTGGGTGCCATAAGTCTAATCCTGATAAGCATAGTGGTCTTTTTGAGATGTAGATCTGCTTATATCATTCCATCGACAAATTCTCTTTGTCCTGGGATACAAGTTGAAATCTTGACTGTGGTTTAGAAAGTAAAGTCTGGGGTCAGGGTCGGGGGAGCGGGGTGCTGCCTGCTGCGTTGCACTCTGCCTTCTTCTTTATAACACTTGGGCAGGCACACCTTGCTTCCCTATTAAGAGGCTCTTGCATTCATAATTCCCTGTGCCAGGGAGGCTCTTCTCTGTCAGGCCTTTATCCTGATTTAGCATGCATACATCTTCAGATCCCAGCTCAGTCATCCCTTCCTAAGGAGGCCTTTCCCAGCCTTCCTTACACATTTCTTTGTCCCTCTAAATCAAATCTTCCTAATACATGCTGTCATGATATTGTAAAATTCTTCTTCATAGCACTTTGGAAATATCATTTTACATTTGTTTGGGTGACAATTGAATTAATGTGTCTCCCACACTAAATTGGTAAATTTTTTGAGGAAACAGATGCCCCCGGTGTTGCTTACTTTTAGACCTTTGTCACATTCTTATTTTCTTTGCCATGTTTACTTCACTTTTGTACCTTCTGCAAAGTACTGAGCATACTGCAGAAGCCTAGTATTTTATTTAATGCTTTCAACATTTTTTGGTAAAGAGTCCGCCTGCAATATGGGAGACCTAAGTTTGATCCCTGAGTCGGGAAGATCCTCTTGAAAAGGAAATGGCAACCCACTCCGGTATTCTCGCCTAGAAAATCCCATGGACGGAGGAGACTGGCAGGTTATAGTCCATAGGGTTGCAGAGTCAGACACGACTGAACGACTTCACTTTCACTTTCTTTTCCAACATTCATATGTAGGTTTCTGTGTTTTGTTTTTTTGTATGTGTTTTTGTTTTCAAATTGAAGTATAGTTGATTTACATGTAGTGTAAGTTTCTGGTTGTACAGTAAAGTGGTTCAGATAGATACATATATATGTATCTATCTGAAGGTATATGTGTATATATTATACTTTTTCAGATTCTTTTTCCATTGTAGGTTATTACAAGATATTGAATATAGTTCCTTGTGCTGTACTGTGAACATTGTTGCTTACATGGATATTTAGTATTTATTAGAAATTGCCCAACTGTATTTCAGAATGGCTGTACAATTTTGTATTCCTATCACCAGTGTATGAAAGATTAGTTTTCTGTACATCTTTGCCAGCATTTGGTGTTATCATGAGTTTCTATTTTAGCTGTTCTAGGTGATGGCACCCCACTCCAGTACTCTTGCCTAGAAAATCCCATGGATGGAGGAGCCTGGTGGGCTGTATTCCATGGGGTTGTGAAGAGTCAGACATGACTGAGCGACTTCACTTTCACTTTTCACTTTCATGCATTGGAGAAGGAAATGGCAACCCACTCCAGTGTTCTTGCCTGGAGAATCCCAGGGACGGGTAAGCCTGGTGGGCTGCCATCTATGGGGTTGTACAGAGTCGGACACGACTGAAGCGACTTAGCAGCAGCAGCAGTGGGTATGTAGTGATGTCCCATGGTGATCTTGATTTGTATTTCTCTAATGACTGGTGATACTGAGCATTTTTTTCACTTGCTTGTTTGTCATCTGTGTCCTCTCATCAGTAAAATGTTCCTTTATCTCTTTTGTCCTTTCCTTAGCTGGATTACTTGTTTTGTCGTTGTTGAGTTTTGAAAGTCTTTTATATATTTTAAATACTAGTCCTTTGTCAGATATATGGTTGGCAAATATTTTCTCATTTTTCCATCCTTTTAATGGGGTCTTTCACAGAACAAATATTTTAAAGTTTTGATTAAGTCTAGTTAATTCATTTTTTTTCTTTTATGCATTTTGTTGGTTGTGTCAAATGTAACAACTCTTCGCTTAACCCTAGGTCCTAAGGCTGGAGAAGGAAATGGCAACCCACTCCAGTGTTCTTGCCTGGAGAATCCCAGGGACAAGGCATCCTGGTAGGCTGCCGTCTATGGGGTTGCACAGAGTCGGACACGACTGAAGTGATTCAGCAGCAGCAGCAGGTCCTAAAGATTTGCTCGTATGCATTTTCTAACAAGTTTTATAGTTTTTGTTTCACATATATGTCAGTGATTATTTTGAGTTAATATTAGCATAAGGTTTGAGGTTTAGGTTGATATTCATTTTTTTGCCTGTGGACATCCAATTGCTCCAGCACCATTTGTTGGAAAGACTATATTTTTCCCATTGAACTGTTTTTGCATCTTTGTCAAAAATCTGTTGAGCATAATTGTGTGGGTCTATTTCTGGGTTCTCTATTCTATTCCATTGATTTATGTGATTATCTCTGTCAATTCCCACATTCCTTTGATTACTATAGCTATATAGTAAGCCTTAACATAAAATGGCTAAAATGATTTGTCCTATTTTATTCTTCTTTTTCAAGATTATCTCAGCTATTCTAAGTCCTGTCTTTTCTATAAATTTTAGAACACTTGTCTATGTTTACAAAATATGTTTCTGATATTTAGGTGGAAATTACATTAAATCTATAGATTAATTCAGAGAGATTTGACATCATTACTATGTTGAGTCTACCAATCCATGAACAGTGTTCCTGTAGGCCTTCTTTGATCTCTTTCATCAGCGTTGTGAATTTTCTTTATATTTGTTTTGTTAGATTTATACCTAAGCATTTCATCTTTGAAGATATTTTAAATGATATTGTATTTTAAAATTTTGTTTTCTGTGTAGTCATTGTGAATAGAAATGGAATTGATTTCTGTGTGTTGATCTTGATTCCTGTGACCTTACTAAACCTGGTATTGGTCCTAGAGCTTTTTTGAGGTACTTCTCTTGTGATTTTCTATGTAGGCAATCATGACAATGCTTTTTTCTGTACTTATGTGTTTTTTCATCAACTGGATTACGAAGGCCTTCGGGCACTGTATGCTTGTGTGATGCACAGATAGTAGGGGCTTAACGTGTGTATGTATGAGAGGCCCACCATCAATAGCACTGTGCTCTGTGGAGCTCAGTAATGTTAATGATAACTCACTTTTATTTTTCTGTTTTTCTTTTTCCTAAAAGAGCTAATTCACAATGCATTTATCTACATGCTGAAACTCCTGTTTTTCTTTGGAGTACAGTGTACTTAATCTATTTAGAACAGTTCATATTTACAACTTCAAGAGAACAGTGCCTTAGTAGAGATTGAAACTAGATTTAATTAATGTCTTTACAAAGTACTAGGGTACTAACCTCTTTTAACTATCAGAGAAATGCCTATATGTCAGATTCCATTTAGCCTTTAGCAGGTTCACAAAGTGCTGGAAACAGGATTTTTTTGTTTTGTGTAACACAGACGATAATTAAAGTTCTTAAAAGCTGTGCATTGGCTCTTTCTTTTTATTTGGCATTAATTGTCTCCCTATGGATGTGAGAGTTGGACTATGAAGAAGGCTGAGCGCTGAAGAATTGATGGTTTTGAACTGTGGTGTTGGAGAAGACTCTTGAGAGTCCCTTGGACTGCAAGGAGATCCAACCAGTCCATTCTGAAGGAGATCAGCCCTGGGATTTCTTTGGAAGGAATGATGCTGAAGCTGAAACTCCAGTACTTTGGCCACCTCATGCGAAGAGTTGACTCATTGGAAAAGACTCTGATGCTGGGAGGGATTGGGGGCAGGAGGAGAAGGGGACGACAGAGGATGAGATGGCTGGATGGCATCACTGACTTGATGGACGTGAATCTGAGTGAACTCCGGGAGTTGGTGATGGACAGGAAGGCCTGGCGTGCTGCGATTCATGGGATGGCAAAGAGTCAGACATGACTGAGTGACTGAACTGAACTGACTGAACTGAATGCTTATGGTTTGGTTGAGGACTTTTATATAGTATTTTTTATTACTCGTACCATGTTTTTGTACCTATAACATGTTTTGCAAACATGTGCCATCATTTTACATAATTTTACATTTTACATAAGACTCCCTTTCCAGTCTTTACCAAAGATACTTAATACCTGGCAGAATGGAAAAATGAAAAAGGGGACAGATGTGAGTGAAGAAACTCTTATGATTTAAAGTTAATAAATAAAGGAAGAAGTAGTAACTATCTTTTCAGAATACCTAGGATACCAGCTTGTAAATGATTAATAAAATTAGTAATTTTTCCTTCAACTTTATTAAAGCTTAATATTCTGCAAATATGTGCAACCAAAAGTTAATATCTAGTTTTGTCAAAAGCAATACTGATGGCATTAGATGATAATATCTGAAATGTTCTTTTGGTTTGCTGAGACTCTATTAATGTAATTATATATTGTGAAGAAGTGTAATAGAAAAGCAGGAAGTCATAACCCAAGATTGAAGGGTAGCAGAACACACCACCACCAAACGTGCCACTTTGGCATGTGGATTATTTTGAGTTGAAGGCATTCAAGGCCCAGCAGACTCAGAAAGAGCTTTTTACCTTCCCCTTAACTGCCTAAAAGATTTTAGATAGGGGGCCTGTGTCAAGAAGAGAGCTATTACCAGAGATAAATTTTAATATTAGAAAGACTTATCTGTATCTCAAGGCAAACATCTTCTTCCTGGTTGAAGCCCTGGATCCTTATCTTCTCCTTGCTCAGGATGGCATATAAGCCTCAATTGCCTGAATGCCTTTGAGTCTCATGTCTTTATGGGGATCCTCTATGCACATAATTAAATTAGTTTTTCTTCTGTTAATCCATTTTATGTCAATTTAATTATTAGGCCAGCAAAATAACCTAGAAGGGAAAAGGGGAAAAAAATCTGCTGCTATAAGATTGTGCTCTCTAAAACTGTGCTCTCTACCTCCCTCCCCAAGTAAAACCAAGGATACTGACATTATTTAAATATTGGTCTTTCAAGATAGAATGTAAGTCAATTCAGTTTGACAAATGTATGCTGAGTCCTTATTGTATGCCAGAATCTATAATACACACTGGGGGTAGAAAGAGGTATAAGACGTAGCCCTTCCTTTAGGTGAGTTGTTACCATGTAGATTGCTATCCCTGTAGATTGCTTGGGAGGAAAGATACCTTGAAGGCATGATATTCAAGTTCCAACTATTTCAAATATGCAACATCAAGGATAATCAAATTGAAAACAACTAGGCCAAACAGAATCAGATATTCCTGGCATTAATAATGAATGAAGGGAAGTTAAAAATCAGTCAGATCAGGTCAGATCAGATCAGTCGCTCAGTCGTGTCCGACTCTTTGTGACCCCATGAATCACAGCACGCCAGGCCTCCCTGTTCATCACCAATTCCCGGAGTTCACTCAGACTCATGTCCATTGAGTCAGTGATGCCATCCAGCCATCTCATTCTCTGTCGTCCCCTTCTCCTCCTGCCCCCAATCCCTCCCAGCATCAGAGTCTTTTCCAACAACTCTTCGCATGAGGTGGCCAAAGTACTGAAGTTTCAGCTTTAGCATCATTCCTTCCAAAGAAATCCCAGGGCTGATCTCCTTCAGAATGGACTGGTTGGATCTCCTTGCAGTCCAAGGGACTCTCAAGAGTCTTCTCCAACACCACAGTTCAAAACCATCAATTCTTCAGCGCTCAGCCTTCTTCACAGTCCAACTCTCACATCCATACATGACCACAGGAAAAACCATAGCCTTGACTAGACTGATTCTGAATATGAATCAGACTCATAAGGCTTTTGAAACCTTTGTCATAGGTGACAGAATCAATCAGCATGAGATGAACTTGACAGGGCAGATAGCAGCTCGGTGTTAATTTTTGGATGTACTAAATGAGACCGATTTTTTTTTTTCAAAGTACTATAATTGATATTTGGAAAGACCTGAATCAGATGGATCTTGGTATGACATTGTTGAAGTTTATTAAATTGGACCTTTTAAGATTTGATACATAGGACAACTGGAGCTAGCATATCCTATACCCTGTTTCCCAACTGGAGCCAAGTAAAAGTGCTTAGGTGAAGCAGTTATTCATTCAATGGACAGGATCTTTGTATGGTTGAGCATCTCCTTTGAATGTAGAAAGACAAGTAAGTCATACAGAACTGACGCTTTTAGTAAGCAGATAGATTGAAGTATGAGGTGTCTGATTCCAGGTTAAAATCCTCAGTGTAATTTTTTAGAACATTGTGGCAGAATCTTAGAGTGCTGTTGACATGAAATAAATAGACTACCAGATACTTCTACAGCACAGATGAGTTTATTTGGAATTAGCAGAGAAATGCTGAATGTGATGAGAATTCAGGAGAGCTTCAACTGCAAGAAGTACAAAAATGGTTAAAGTTCCCACAATGATCTGCTCAATGGTATTAACCAAAAGGTCAGTGCCATAATAGTTATAAGGCAAAAGGAGTATCCCACTGCCACAGGATAGCTTCCCTCATAGCTCAGTTGGTAAAGAATCTGCCTGCAATGCAGGAGACCCCGGTTCGATCCATGGGTCAGGAAGATCCCCTGGAGAAGGGATAGGCTACCCATTCCAGTATTCTTGGGCTTCCTTTGTGGCTCAGCTGGTAAAGAATCCACCTGCAATGCGGGAGACCTGGGTTCAATCCCTGGGTTGGGAAGATCCCCTGGAGAAGGGAAAGGGCTACCCACTCCAGTATTCTGGCCTGGAGAATTCCATGGACTATACAGTCCATGGGGTCACAAAGAGTCAGACACGACTGAGTGACTTTCACTTTTCACTGCCACAGGGCCAGTTGCTGGCGCTAATATCCTCTGAGTAGATGGAGGTGCCTTTGTTTTCGACTGAGTACCTCAAGGGCATTCCCATCCTTTTCATATACAAAAAGGAAAAAGTAAATCTGCTAATCGAGATGCCCAAGGGCAGGTGGATTCATCATACTCTCCTTTAAGGCCTTGAAGATTCTGTCTTCTGGTTCTTTCTATAAAATTAGATCAAGATTGTTATTGCTTAGTAAAACATACAGAGATTTGACCATAAGAGATAAATTTAGAATCCAGGTTCAACATTAACCAGCTAGTCTGTGAATCCCTTGCAGTTGGTGCGTAGTTTTGGGTTTTGAGAAGTTTAGACACTGTGAGGTCTACCTAGATGTCGATGTAGCTCTTGTTCTCATATCAGATGCCCTAAGTATTGAACCTGGGTTTGGACAAACTGCAAGTTTTTTTTTTTTTTCAATCTTACATCCTGTTAAGACTAAAAGCTTTAACGAGTGGATTCTGCTTTCTTGTGAGGAGGCTTGAGAAAGAGAGCAAAGAAGCAAATCATCTATGTATTGCAACAAAATAGGATCTCCAGGGAACTTTAGGTTATTCAGATCAGCCTTCAGGATTTGTGAGAAATAAGTACTCTCAGTAAAACCATGAGGCATTAATATCTAGGTGAATTGTTTTTCCTTTTGAGTGAAGGCAAAAAAGGTATTGGATAGCTTCATTAGTTGGAATACTAATGAATGCTCTGCATAAATCAGTTAAAAAGAATTTACTTTTGATGATAATGGATATTGGTAATGTATGTTCATAACAACTGGGTGCTGAGGGATAACAATGTCATTTATCGCCCAGAGGTCCTGGGCAAATCTCCGGTCTTGGCCCTTAGATTTTCTTCTCATGGGTAAGATGAGAGTCTTATAGAGGTTAGTACAAGAGACAATGAGGCCTTGAGCCTTGTAATCCTTATGGGCTCTGTGCTTTGAAGGACTTCTTTACTTAGAGGGAAGAGGTTTTGAGGGATCTATTTTAATCTTGATAGGAGGTATACTGTGAATTTTGCCAAAATGAGTTGGATATTTTGCCCACAAGAAAGAGAGTAGCTGACTTAATAAGAACAAATAATTAGTGTTTTCAGAATCAGTTCTAGTATCTTCAAAGATGGGACAAATAAAAGACATCAAAAGGTCATTTAATTCAACTTGCTGGGTACATTGATGACTACTGTCAATTCTAGAATAATTTCCTGTTTTTAGGAGAAAGAAATTCTGACATGATACTTCTCTAAGAAGTCTTGGCTTAATAAATAAGTAAGAGCTGAGGGACTATGGAGAAAATTGTGTGTATCTCTCAAAGGGCCTAATCAAAGGGGAACAAATTCAGAGACAGGAATCTCTTGAGGTTCATTACAGATCCTCAATATTTGAACTATTTTAGTACTCTGAGGCAGAGACTTTTTATAGGAGTGAGATTGAGCATGGAGAGTGGCTCCAGTGTCATTTAGGACTGTAAGAGATTCATTCCCAATCTGGAGAAATGTTTCTCCAAGCTGAGTGAGAGAAAGGATTGGGAAGCCTTCCTATAGGTCCTCGGAGCCCCATCATTGAGAACTGGGAGCACATTGGAAGGCTGGTTAGAGGCTGAAGGCTGAAGGTGTCTAAAATACTTAACTCTGTAACAGTCTCTTTTCCAATGCCCTGGAAGTGAAAGTTGCTCAGTCGTGTCCGACTCTTTGAGACCCCATGGACTTTATTACAGTCCATAGAATTCTCCAGGACAGAATACTGGAGTGTGTTGCCATTCCCTTCTCCAGGGAATCTTCCCAACCTAGGGATTGAACCCAGGTCTCCCGTATTGCAGGCAGATTCTTTACCAGCTGAGCCACCAGGGATGCCCATTTCCAATGCCCTGGATCATTGCAATAAAAGCACAAACTAGAAGTATTTTGATTTCATTTAGGTGCCTTTATTTTTTTGGAGTTGAAGATGAAGAATTTTGGCTGTCTTACTTTTAGGTGACTTATCTAGACTGTAAGAGAGCTGGTGTGCCAGATTAACTAAATCTGGAGTGAACAGTTTCCAATTCCATTGTTTCTTTTTACAAGAAGGGAAGATTCCAGTTCAGTCCATTAATAACTCAGAGTTGAAAACTACCCTGAAAGAATCAATATGTGAAGGAAGATTAAGATTAAAAAAAAAATCATCTGAAGTCAATTGTAATAGTCATGAACAGGTTCCTTAGAATTTTGTGTGCAAGGCTGAATTTTGTTCCAGTCAACAGACTTTGAAAAAGCCCTGAGAATTGCTCCATGAAGTTACCTAGCAGTTGCCTGAGTTTATCACATGGTAAGTTGGGAAGCTGGTCTTTTCAGCTGTAATTCTAGAAATGTTTCAGGATTTTCCAAGTTAGTGGTTTTCATCCAGTGTTGGGGTAGCCTTCACTGAGAAGCATATGAACTAACTGGTGTATGTCAGAGAAACCAGGTTGATAAGTGTGACTGACTCTATTAAATTCTCCAGCAAATCTGTGAGACTCCTCAGTTACTTAGGGGAAAATCCCTAACTACAACTTGCAGTTCAGCTTTATTTCAAGGAATGTAAGAAATTAAGGATTTAACTTCTGGATCCTCAGAAGGCTTCATTTTATAGGGACAGGTTCTGACAAGTTCAGAGGAAAAAGGAGTGGGGAGAGATTCTGCAAAAAGGGACAGTTTGTGTGGAGGAATTGGGGCTACAGAGGAGGTGTAGACAACACAGAGAGGAAGGAGGCAGAGGGTGCTGGTGGTGGCGTTTGGTCACTGGGAGCCAAGGCAGAGAGACAAGATGGAGCCAGAGGCAGAGCCTGAGACGAAGTAGCCAAAGAAGAAGAGCCTGAGGCTCTGGGAGCCATTTTGTTTTCCTCAATTGTTTGTTTCCCTCAGTTAATCTTAAAATCTTATTTGGCAGGGACACAATATTATACCCCTGATAATGCTGGGAGGGAGATCTCAAAATACCAATTGAAATAAGCATTCCACCCAGTGTGGAAATTTCTGAGCTATAGTAATCCAATTCAGTTTTAAGAAAATTAAGTTTGGGGATTTCAAAAGTTCTCTATAATGGCTATTGATATTCTAAACTTCCTTTGGTCAGGTCTGTTCATTTAGTTGGAAATGTGCCTGAGGAAGGACTGTGGTTTTTTAAACATAAAATTACCCAGAGCAATTGTGTGTGTGTGGGAGTGGGGTGAGGGGGAGGAGGGGAGGAGAAGGAGGTACCCTCAAAAGGTTAAGATAACTAGGATCCCATTTCTCAGAGGTTTTTCTCTAGAGTAAAAGAACAATTTTCAAACAGTTCAAACAGCTCAAGCAACACAATTCAAACAGCTTGTAGGCTAATCCCAGCAGTTCCTAGGAGATAGCTTGGTCCTCAAGGAGCCTGACCAAAGTCTTTATCAGCCAGTTTCCCAAGAATAGCCCTTCCAAAGTAACAGGCTGAAGGCTTAAAAACTGGCAGTTTCAGAGAAGCAACCTGTTTCTGAAAAAATGGGCTGAAGACATTTTCACTCAGCTTGGATTTAGTTCAGTTCAATTCAGTCGCTCAGTCATGTCTAACTCTTTGTGACCCCATGAACTGCAGCACGCCAGGCCTCCCTGCCCATCACCAGCTCCTGGAGTCCACCCAAACCCACGTCCATTGTGTCGGTGATGCCATCCAACCATCTCATCCTCTGTAGTCCCCTTTTCCTCTTGCCCTCAATCTTTCCTAGCATCAGGGTCTTTTCAAATGAGTCGGCTCTCTACATCAGGTGGCCAAAGTATTGGAGTTTCAGCTTCAACATTAGTCCCTCCAATGAACACCCAGGACTGATCTCCTTTAGGATGGACTGGTTGGATTTCTTTGCAGTCCAAGGGACTCTCAAGAGTCTTCTCCAACACCACAGTTCAAAAGCATCAATTCTTTGGCCCTCAGCTTTCTTCACACTCCAACTCTCACATCCATACATGACCACTGGAAAAACCATAGCCTTGACTACAACAGTCTAATCTCAAAATCAGACCAGAGTATCAAATACAGTAAGTCCCCTACTTATGAACCTTCAAGTTGTAAACTTTCAAAGATGGAAAGGTGTATCTGGCTCCAGCAAGGAACCAGAACCTGTGCCATCAATATCGAACATGAGTGAAATTGCAGTGTTCCCTCCATTTCCTATTGCTGATGATCCTTCAGCTCTACTGTCTTCCACCTCACTCCTTCCTCCAGTCAGTAACTCTTCTTGCCTGTTGACTTGAGGCCAGCCCCTGGATACCAGCTGTTATACTGTACTACAATACTTTTCAAGGTACTGTACTGTAAGATTAAAAATGTTTTTTGTTTGTTTGTTTTTTTACGTACTGTTTGTGTGAAAAGTATTTGAAACCTATTACAGTACAGTACTATATAGCTGATTGTGTTAGTCGGGTACCTAGGCTAACTTTATTGGACTCAATGAACACATTGGACTTAAGAATGCACTCTTGGAACGGAACTCACTCATATGTAGGGGACATATTGTACTCACATGTAGAAAAAGGCCTTTCTCATAAAGACAAAGCCTCTAAGTCGATACTGAATAAAATCTGGAGAGCTTCAAATGCCAGTAAAGTGTGTTCTTGAGATCCAGGAGAAAGATGTACCTTCAGACTCCAGGGTTGGCGAGAAAAATAGTGAGCTCAGAAAACTCAATTTGTGGATAATGTATTTGTTTGCTCACCAGCCCTGGAACCTGTAAGGGTCTTCTCTGGTTCTTGTAAAGGCCACCAAAATGCTGACCTGAAGTACATAGAC
Source organism: Bos grunniens (assembly GCF_055505025.1). Lineage (NCBI taxonomy): Eukaryota > Metazoa > Chordata > Mammalia > Artiodactyla > Bovidae > Bos > Bos grunniens. The sequence continues at coordinate 35,151,862 of NC_141187.1, forward strand.
TGCCAGATGCTTCTCTAGCCAATGTGAATTTATTTGGGACTAGCAGAGAATTACGGTTTGAAGTCTGCAATGGCAGCGAGATATGTGCAAGTCGCTGCATGGCAAAGGAGGGAGAGCACTTTTATAGGGAGGAAAAGAAGTTGGGAGGGTTCAACAAAACAGAGTCTATGGCTCTTCATTGGCTGCATCCTTGCCAGGGAAGAAGAGGAGCCTTTCTTTTTCCTGTGGGGTTCTGCTATCATCACAGGGCTTGAAAGCTTACCCTTCTGGTCTCCAGACTCTTATTTACTTGAGGTTTCTGTTTATTAATTTTTTACTGTCCTGAATATACTTATCTCCTTGTGGCATTGTACATCACACACACAAGCTTGTGGAGAAGAAAGTGTCCCATGCTAACCTCCAATAAAAGGCATTTTGGCATGACGGTCAAGGTCATACACCGAAGGTCAGAAAGCCCAGGCTATCAGCCCCACCGGGTTACTAGCTGTGTGACTGTGGACAAGTTATTTGACCTTCCCCAGGCTTGATTTTTCCCTTTTGTAAAGTGGGGATAATAATAGTACCTATGTCATAGGATTGTTGGGGTAATTATGATTATGTGTGTTAATAAATGTAAATAAAGCATTTAGAATGGTCTAGAAGAGAAGAAGCGGTGGCTACAGAAAGAGACAGAGAGACAGATTTCTGTTTGTATAAAGGTTAGTGCTAAGGTACCTTAGATTTTTAGAACCGGCAAAGTGGAAATGAGAGCAAAAGTCACTGCCGGGGGAGAGGAAATGGAGGGGTAAAGAGTGAATGTAATTTTGGGAAAGGCAGAAATGATCTGGATTCCTTTCTTGAAATTTCAGGGTTTCAAGAAAGATAGGGAGATAATTATAGCTTCTGGAAGCAGTGCTATTCAGAGAATCTTAGGACAGAAGAGGCCAGCTTGTTTGAAGGCGGAGGGTGGGTGAACAAATAGAGGGAGATTTAAGATGTTAGAGAAGGGGAATGATTTTTAAATAATGATTTAAAAATCATTTTTAGTTGTTTTTGTCTGAGAGGAATAAATTTCCCTCTGCCTTTCTAGGTTCTTCTGACTGGTCCAAGAATTAAATTGACATGAGACAGATTAACAGGAGAAAATCAAACAAAAGTTTAATAACATGGGCACATGGGAGAGACCCAGGAGAAGTGAGTAATTTGCCAAAATGGCTGAAATCCTCACTTTAAATACCATCTTCAGCTAAAGACAAAAGAGGATATTGAGGGTAGTGGTTTGGGACTTTAAAGGGGAGGAAGGCAATTTACATGGAGATGGAAAAAGCAAATGTTTGGTTAAAAAAAAATATGTTTGCTGGTCTACATTGGATCTGGAGTGGACTCTGCCCTCTAGGCTCTGCTGAGTTTCTTCCACCACACTGAGCCCATATTCTTTGCAGATACCTCTAGTGATAGTTCTATTTAAAGAACAGACCCTTTATCAGCTAAGAAGGATGTGAAAAGAAAGTCTTTCTATGTCTTCTGCTTCTTAAAAATAATCAGCTTAAAATAATACTCATGCCATAGAGACACATTTTGGGGTGGCAAATTTTGCTCCCTTACACTTTGCTTTTTTTTTTCAGAATTTTCAATCAATATGTATATTCACAAACATACACAAGAATAGAATCTATAATTTCCCAGTTACCCATCACCTAGCTTTGATTGTCAACATTTTCCAAAATTTGTTCCATCTATTCCCCACACAGGGAAAAAAGAGTCATCAAAGTATTTTGAGACACATTCCAGGTAACATGTATCATTTCACTCATAATAATTCAGTATGTATCTCTAAACTAATAAGGACATTTGTTTTCATAACCATAACAGTATTATCAGACCTAAAAAGTTAACATCAATTTCTCACTGTCATTTAATACTCCATATTTAATTGTCTTTAACTGTCTCCAAATGTCTTTTTATGTATATACCTTGTTTGCATTGGCATCAATGTAAGGTCTACTCATTGCTTTTGGTAATTATTTCTTTTAAATCTCTTTCAATCTCTAACAATGCTTTTCTCCCATGCCATTTATTTGTTGAGAAAAAGCAGAGCCATTTATATTGTAGAATGTCTCATATTCTGGATTTGACTGATTATTTTCTTCTTGTGTCATTTAATTTGTTGAAAGGTGATACATGATGGTCGAGATTCTGAGATGAATTATTTTTCTCCCCCTAAGGTGGAAGAAAGAGAAAAAAATGATTGAGATGAAGAGGAGGAAACTGTGCATTTCATGTTAAAGGGCTTCAATCACTTTGGTAAAACTGAAAGTGAACTTATTGTTGAGATAAAGATATGAGGGATTGTGGCTAGAAGTCGGAGGGCAAAAGTTTTGGAATAGAGTTTGAGAATGTGACTAGAGATGAAATTAAGATGTCGGGCTTCCCTGGTGGCTCAGACGGTAAAGTGTCTGCCTGCAATGCGGGAGACCCAGGTTCGATCCCTGGGTCAGGAAGATCCTCTGGAGAAGGAAATGGCAACCCACTCCAGTATTCTTGCCTGGAAAATCTCATGGATGGAGCCTGGTAGGCTACAGTCCATGGGGTCGCAAAGAGTCGGGCACGACTGAGTGACTTCACTTCACTTCACTTCAAAGGCTTACCACAGTGCAAGGGGATTCTTCAGTAGCTCAGACAGTAAAGAATCAGGAAGATTCTGGGTCAGGAAGATCCTCTGGAGAAGGGAATGGCAACCTACTCCAGTATTCTTGCCTGGAGAATTCCATGGGCAGAGGAGCCTGGTGGGTTCCAGTCCATGGGGTCACAAAGAGTTGGACATAATGGAGTGACTTTCACTTTCACTTATCTGCAAATGGTTCACTTGTTTTCTTGCCTTCCAGTGGCCTCCAAGTGTAGGATTTACTCAGGGTTGGTAAGTGTCAAGGTGGGTACAACTGGGGAATTGGAAACAAATTTGTAGGAATCAAGTGTGCAGCAGAACAAAAGCTAAACTGGTCATACTAGGAAGGATTTTGTGCTAAAGATGCTGATAAATTATAATAAAGAAGGGATAATGGGTCAGAGGACTCAGAAGATGTGCAAATATAACAAATACGGTGTGAGTTTGGGATGGACATGTACACATGGCTGTATTTAAAATGAATAACCAACAAGGATCTACAGTATGGCACACGAAACTCTGCTCAATGTTATGTTGATGGGAGGGGGTTTGGGGGGAGAATGGATACGTGTATATGTATGGCTGTATCCCTTTGCTGTTCACTGAAACTATCACATCATTGTTTGTTAACTGGCCATATGCCAATACAAAATAAAAAGTTAAAAAGAAAATAAATACAGTGATCAGAAGGAGGGCTCATAGGGGAATATCTTTGAATGCTTATGAAGTGACTGCAGCTCTGGGTAACTGACATAAAGTTGGAAGGAAAGAGTGTGGGCAGTAACAGGACCTTCATCTCGTTCCCACTTTGCTGTTGCTTTGCTGTAATGACCCAGGGAAGTTATTTAATCACTCTGAGCATCAATTTCCTCTGTTATAAGTGAGGTGAAAAATCTATACCACAAAAGGTTGTGGGATATTTTATGTATATAAAATATCAGTGGCTGTGACTTAATGTTGTTTAGTTGTTAAGTTGTGTGCAACTCTTTTGTGACCCCATGGACTGTAGCCTCCCAGGCTCCTCTATCCATGGAATTCTCCAGGCAAGAATATTGAAGTGGGTTGCCATTTCCTCCTCCAGGGGATCTTCCTGACCCAAGGATGGAACCTGGGTCTCCTGCATTGGCAGGCAGGGTCTTCCTCACTGAGCCACCAGGGAATAGGCTGTCACAAAATATTGATTGCTAGAATGGAGGTTGTCAGGAAACCATGAGGTCAGTGTGTCCCGCATCATAAAGAGATAACGTGTTTGTTTAAGGACTTTGTCCATTAGAAAGTCATCAGTACTTTGTAGAGAAAGCCCATTAAAATAATTAAGAACTCTAAATAATAATCATCAGTGCCAAATCAGGCAATTGGAGATATAATAAAGCTTAAAAAAGGACTATTTTTTATGCCTGTTCTCAAACATACATCATACAGTGTGCCCATCCACATTGCATCCATGCCTGCAAACCCTCCACGTTTTAATATGTTCCAGATGATCATTGCTTTGTAATCTCTGATTTATAGCCATGCAGTCAAAAATTAGGTATTCTGGCTGGGTGAACCAGATATTCATGAATCTAATCAAGGCTGTTTTTAAATAAAACACATTGAACCAAGCCTATTTTCAGATTCCACTCTCCTATCTATCAATATTCACAATCTAGCAGAGAAATTCAGAAGAGCCTCCTTGTGGTAAAAGAGTATTGAATATTCAGTTTATATGGGAAGCCAGAGGAGTGCTATGATTTAAAGTCATCTCTGATTATGGGAAACAGTGCACAGATCATCTTCCAGAAAAGTCATTTCTGGCTAATGCCTCATTCTTAGGTAAGGGTTAATAAGGGAGGAATGAGATAAATTCAACCGTTTCCAGCTCAAGCATTTTTTGAAACACCGAAAGACTGATCTGCAAATTTTTGAATACAAATGTACCAGACAGTCATCTCCTAAGCTTCAAAAATGGCCTTGGCTGCCACTAAGTGGGTGGAAAATGAATGGGGGAGAATGAGAAGGGTGCTGTTTGTTTGTGTGGTGCACAGTATTCCTCTGATGAAAAATGCTGGCAAGCTTCCGCCTTTCAAGATGCTTGTGAGACTCTCCTGCCTGTGTTTTATCTTTAGGTGTTACCATGGCTACTGATGAAAGAAATGAAAACCCAAAGGTGGAGGGAGGTAGACAGATCAGGGGGTGGAAGAAACGGGGAAAACAATCTCACCAGCCAAGCATCTGGGAAGATTTATTGTTGGAAGTCTTGATTGCCCTTCCTGCTGCATACACTGTATATCCAAACATACACTCTGAAGCCAATTATCTTTTTGAATAAAGCTCCATAAAGGACTACAACTAGAAATCAGTTGACTTGCTCTTGTGCAACTTCCTTGTATTTCTTATTGGGGAGTGTAAGGAACTAAGGAATTTACCTTCCAACATCAACTCTGCACTTTCCAGCTATGTAGCTTTGGCCAAGTTATTTAACTTCTTAGAATTCTAGTTTATCTGCCTGTAAAGTGGGTGTCACATACATACCTCTTTGTGTAAGAGAATCCCAAGTGTGTGTACTGGCATATAGTAAGGTCCACTTTAAGTTAGTTTTTATTCTGTTCCTTATTGAGGAAGAATTGGTTGTGACTAGATGATTTACTTCAGAGAAGGCAGTGGCACCCCACTCTAGTAATCTTGCCTGGAAAATCCCATGGATGGTGGAGCCTGGTAGGCTGCAGTCCATGGGGTCACTAAGAGTCGGACACGACTGAGCGACTTCACTTTCACTTTCTACTTTCATGCATTGGAGAAGGAAATGGCAACCCACTCCAATACTCTTGCCTGGAGAATCCCAGGGATGGGGGAGCCTGGTGGCCTGCCGTCTTTGGGGTCACACAGAGTCGGACACGACTGAAGTGACTTAGCAGCAGCAGCAGCAGACGATTTACTTTTCTGTTTTTCCCAGTCTTCCTTCAGGGAAGCGCACATGTGGCATCTGTTTCATTGAAGTGATGTATTATGGCTGATAAAAGCTAGTGAGAAAAAACTGTGTGTGTGTGTGTGTGTGTGTGTGTGTGTGAAAGTCACTCAGTTGTGTCTGACTCCTTGTGACGCTATGGACTGTAGCTCACCAGGCTCCTCTGTCCATGGAATTCTTCAGGCAAGAATACAGGAGTGAATAGCCATTCCCTTCTCCAGGGGATCTTCCTGACCCAAGAATTGAACCCAGGTCTCCTGCATTGCAGGCAGATTCTTTACTGTGTGAGCCACCAGGAAAGCTGGAACAAACTATATCCTTAGCTTATTCATGGGCAACTCTTGCCCCTCTCATCAGACCTAACTGAGGAGCAAGGCAAATTCTATCATCACTGACTGTAACATCTCTGCCTTATCCTGGTACTTTAAAAAAGTTGACTATAAAAAACAGTTTTATAAATGGAGACATCTTTCCTTGGAACATCTTCCCTGTTTCAATGTTCTATTTTCTTCTCTGATTAAAAGGAAATTGACAGTGATATTTTTTAACCTAGTTTCCCTTTGGCTGGTTCTGTCAAGTGATTAGTTAATTTTATTGGTGACTTAAGTGCATTAGGAGAATTATTTCTATTTAAACTTATTGACATAATTCCTTCATTAAGTGAAGGTTGCCTTTGAAATGTGAATGTTCAGCTTCCCTATCTCAATTTTTTTTTAGGCTATAAATATGAGTTTTCATATACAGTACTAAGTTTTCATAAGGTACACAAATGAACTGTGTCTAATACTTTGAGCATCTGGTTAAAATAGACACAGAAAATACTTCTCTTTAGTAGGGGTAGTTTTCCATTATAGTAAGGCTTGATATTTATGTGTCTTACATTTGTGGACAAGTAAAATATTCTAGAGAGTAAGAAGGATGCATTCTGTCTACATAAGTTTTCATCTTACATATGGTAAAAAAAAAATACTCTTGCCTTTCAATACCATGTCCATAATTGCTGAATCTTCCTGCTCATGGTAGTGTTTTTTAGACTTTGTGATGCCACACGTTAGTGAGCCATGGAAGCAATTTGGTGGTTGCAAGTATTTTAAAAAGTGAAATGGAACAGGATAGGAAATATCAGAGTGCATTATATGTGGGAAGGTTAAGTACAAGTACTCCTTGACATTTTGCTTTAATTATATATTTACACTTTCACATGTGGATTGAGGTAAAGAAATTGATAAGCATTGATTTCAGTGTTGTAGTCCAAGGTAAATGGAGCTAAATAATGGAACCACACAAAGTTAGGATTTTATGACAAAATTTTCATCTCCCTTATGGTGTAGAATCCATGATACCAGCTATTCTAGGATATTTGTTAGAACTTTCACATTCCTGTTGAAGATGCTACTGTCTGACGAGTCACTATGGTTCAAAATGTCAGCGTTCTTTTTTTTCATCTCTGTCTCTCTTACATTCTTGACCTCAGTTCTGAGTAATGATGATTCTCCCCTACCTTATCCATCACAGCACCCATCCTCCTCAACCACTCTCTTCTTACTGCCCTTCCCTAGTTTCTTTCCCCTGTCTTGGCTACTGTAGTAGCTTTCTTACCACCTCCAAACTTTCTGCTGTCCAATAAATTATCCTAAAATATCATTCCGAATGATTATGTCTATATTCAAAAACTTTCAGAGTTCTCCTGCTACCTAGTAAATTCCAAACTTACTTGTTGCTTTTTAAGGGCCTCATGATCTAACGCTAGTTTACCTTCCCATCTTCCTGAACTCCAGCCAACTGGAACGTCTCATCATTCTTCTATATATGTCTCTCTCTGACTTGCATAACTTTCTCACATGGCTATCTCTTCCTGGACACATATTTTTAGTCTGTCATTTCCCTTTTATACTCCCAATTTCTTAAATCCATAACCTTATCTCTTGGTCAATTTTATACCTAAATGTTGCTTTTTCTTGATTTGTTTCTCCAGGTAGAAAACATTCTTTCCACTGTTAAGAGTCTCATTGCATTTTACCTGTATCATTCTGAGGATGTGTTTAAGATACTTTGATTTTAGTTACTCATATACATGATTGCTCTGCCTTTGGATGAAATAATTTTCTCTCCCTCCAACCCCATCTCCTATTTATCACAGTGTCTTGCAAGTAGTAGTCACTTAATACGTATTTGCTGAGTAAGCTATAAAGTGACACCTATCAAGTAGTGGATTTGTGGTCTAAAAGGGTTAAATCAGCTTCTAAAATTATCTCAGATAGTCCCAGGAATTGTTCTTTATAGTGGAAGAAGAGTCATGGAAATCTGGGAAGAACATTAGTCATCCTTTTACCTGCTTTCAGACACCTTAAGACACTGGAACAGGCTTGACACAGTGGTCCTTCCTGACCCAATCACTCATGTCATTAGCAGTGAGTCAGTAACATGACATCCTTAAGCATTAGGATAATATATAACTAGCCTGGCTGACAGCTGTGCCTGCTTCAAGACTTTAGTGTTGTTTCTAACCTGAACCTTTTGTGTTTTGAATAGTTGTTTTCAAAATGTCCTTCCTAAATTGGTAGCATCATTACCTGGAGCTTGTTAGAAATGCAAATCTCTGCCCAGTCCCAGATCTATTGATCACATGATCTGGCATGAGGATCAGAAATCTATGTTTTGTCAAGTAAGCCAAGGAATTCTTTTTTGTTGTTCAGTTGCTCAGGTGCGTCTGACTTTGTGACCCCATGGACTGCAGCATGCCAGGCTTCCCTGTCCACCATCTCCTGGAGTTTGCTCAAACTCATGTTTGTTGAGTCAGTGATGCCATCCAACCATCTCAACTTCTGTTGCCCCTTCTCCTGCCTTCAATCTTTCCCAGCATCAGGGTCTTTTCCAATGAGTCGGCCCTTTGCATCAAGTGGCCAAAGTACTGGAGCTTCAGCTTCAGCATCAATCCTGCCAATGAATATTCAGAACTGATTTCCTTTAGTATTGACTGGCTTGATCTCCTTGCTGTCCAAGGGACTCTCAAGAGTCTTCTCCAGCACCACAGTTCAAAAGCATCAGTTATTTGGCACTCACCCTTTTATATTGTCCAGGTCTCACATCCATACATGACTGCTGGAAAAACCAGAGCTTTGACTTGTACAGATGTTTGTAGGCAAAATAATGTCTCTACTTTTTAATACACTGTCTAGGTTTTCTAGAATTCTAGAATTTTTCAAGGAATTCTAATGCATGCTAAATTTTGAGAACTTCTGATTTAGAACTCTTTTCACTTACTCCCCATCACCCCTGCCAACTCTCTCTGTACCTTGCATGAGTTCCCAACACCATCACAGCCTTGCAAAGAGCCCTGAGTCAACCATCTCTAGTCATGGGCAGTTATGCATCAGAAGAACAAAAAGGAAAAAACCAACCAACCAGACAACACCCCTCAACAACATTATCGCAGCTATACCAAGAATAAAGAGGGCCAAAATTTATAAACTAAAATTAGACAATAGCTATTTAACCTATTCTATTATTCACCAGAATTTTTAAAGTTGCCAGAAAGCCTCTTCAGAATCCTCCTTAATAATCCTTCATAAACCTTGATTCCTTCATGCAATGCCATTTAAGATAAATTGCTTCTCACTCAGCATTTAAAAAAACGTATTCCCTAGTTGTGTGACTGAACTCTGTTTTTCACTGCTAGTTTGCAGACTCTCAGCAGCATTTAAAATTGGGCAGGCTTTTGTAAACTTGCTGAGGGGTTTAATTTGCAATTAATTTCATTGCTACTACAGGGAAATGTAGTCTTAGTTCCAAAAATCAAACTCACAAAGCATTGGAATGTGGCAGATCGGTGCATTGGGAACTTACTGTGCTGGGAACAGATATTGTGCCTTATCAAGTTCTTCAGTTCCTATTTCTGATAAAAAAAATTAGTACCAAAGTGTAAGTCTTTCACCGAGAATCTTAAGGAAACATGAGTAGAACTGGGTGGGCAATAGTCTACGACAGGATTGTTTTTCTTAGGGGCAGAGAGATGCTGACTACCTCTTCAATATTTCCCCTGGAGTAATTTCACTCTTGTAATTTCCCCCTTTATATATATATGTATGTATATATATATTTATTTATTTAATCTTTTAATTTGATTTATTAGGGTCTCTGACAGGGGTGACATTTTCAGGTCTTTTTAGTTACTTTCACCTGAGGTTTTTCAAAGAGGGAGAAAGTGAGAACCAACTGGACATCTGAGGGGTTAATAGAAGTTGCGTTACTTTCCTAACTACTTTACCTCGACTAGCTCTTGCTTCCCATTTCATTTTCCTCATAACACTTATCTCTATCAAAATGGGTGTATTTTCTAACTTGATTATTGTTTTTCTTCTACATTATCATATAAAGTTCATGAGCACAGGAACTTTGCCTATGCCATTTTCTACAGCTTTTCTAGAATTTAGAAGATGACAAACCCATAGTAAATGATCAATAACTATTTTTTAATTAATGAAGCGGTCTTCCCTAATGGCTCAGATGATAAAGAGTATGCCATTTAATGCAATAGCTCTACTTGAGTCAGATATAAATTTCATGACATACATATACTGTGTTTGGACAACAAAAATGTTCCTCCATAGAACTGGTAATAGTCATGGCTCTGGAATTCACTTTTAAGAGAAATTTGAAACAATAATATAGTTGAAATTGAGGACTAGGTATTGTTTCGAAGTTTTATTTGCATAAAAAGTACATTATTTATGTACTAAGATCTTCTTGATTGAAGATAATAAGATAGATATATATTATGAGTGTAGATTAAAGCCACTTGCTAAGCAGCCCTTTGTCTCTATTCCTGGGGGTAGCCAGATCAACTAGAGGTCGCTTGCAAGAGAAACATGTTCTAGTTACACAAACAGATAAGACATACATGATTCTAAGTTCTCCATCAGTCAGTTCAGTTCAGTTGCTCAGTTGTGTCCAACTCTTTGCAACCCCATGAATTGCAGCATGCCAGGCCTCCCTGTCCATCACCAACTCCCGGAGTTCACCCAAACTCATGTGCATCAAGTTGGTGATGCCATCCAGCCATCTCATCCTCTGTCGTCCCCTTCTCCTTCTACCCCCAATCCCTCCCAGCATCAGAGTATTTTCCAATGAGTCAACTCTTCACATGAGGTGGCCAAAGTATTGGAGTTTCAGCCTCAGCATCAGTCCTTCCAATGAACACCCAGGACTGGTCTCCTTTAGGTTGGATCTCCTTGCAGTCCAAGGGACTCACAAGAGTCTTCTCCAGCACCACAGTTCAAAAGCATTAATTCTTTGGTGCTCAGCTTTCTTCACAGTCCTCAGCTTAAATGCTAAAGACAACAAGTATATGAAAATCTCCTAACTTAAATGGTATATAAACCTCCAGTTTATTAAATAGATGCTGAGAAGTATGTAATTAAATCCAGTACCTTTCATGATAAATCTTTTAGCAATGTATCAATAAAGGGAAACATTTTAATCTGATGAAGCGCACCTACCAAGCCCTACAGCAAATCTCATAATACTAAGCTATTGAAAATGTTCCTCCCACATATCACCACCTCTATTCAACATCTTATTGGAGAACATAGCCAGTGCAGTAAATCATGAAAAAAAAAATAAAGTTGTAAGAAGTTGGAAGGAAACTTTATTTATTGCAAACAAATAAAATAGTACCTTAAATTCTAAAAATAGCATAGTCCAATGTAGATCAATAGTAACAGAGGTTGGCGAACTGTTCTCCACAAATTACTCTGGGTTGCAGGCATTCTCTATCATTAGGATCTACCACCTTACAGGGCCTGTATTCCTCTGCATGCAGATAACAGATGGGGAACAAGAGAGAGTAAGGTCATAGATGGGAGATCTTTGTAAGCCAGACCTGGAATTGACCGCATTCTGTTGACTAGAACACAATGATAGCTAGTTATAAGGGAGCCTGGTAGATTTTGCCTAATTCTTTGGCTTGGAGGGAAAGAAACTGGGCTTTGATCCACACAAAGCAAATTTTACTGTGACTTCTGTTTGCAGTTTTATTATTAGATATATTACATGTGCAAATCAAGGGGAAAAAATACTGTCCCTGTATGCTTGAAAGAAATAGAAACTTTACCCAGCTGACTACATCTGTCAATTTTTCCATAAGACTCTGGTTCTAATTCCAACAGTAGCTGAGTTTTCATGAGCAGGTGAATTAGTGTGTGGGCCATGTTGTCTGTTTCAGAAAGAAATGAAAGCTACTTCTGTTTGACAGTCACCATGTATAGATTTTTGTTGTTGTTGTTGGACATTAATTTCACAGTGGCAAAAACATAGATAAATGTGTTGCTTTGATCTCTTTTTTAATGTACTGAGAGCACATTTGCAGAGTGAAACCGTATGGTATCTGTCTTGCCTTTACTACTGAATGAATTAGCTTGTGATAGTGTTTCCTGAGCTAATGAGGCAAATATTTTCTTGGAATGAGCTGAAGAAGAAATCCTTATTACTGTCACTTCAAGGATAGGGAGAGCAGTGAGCATAACATTATCAAAATTTGCTGAAGCAACCAGCATACTTAGGGAGGTAAGTTTTTCAAGAATAACCATACTGAACAGCGAGAATGTACAATTGTTACTTTGTGGTAGTAACTAGAAAACTTCATGAGCAATTTACAGAACTTTGTTAGAATGAGAGGGAGAGAAGAAAATGATAAGATATATAGCACATTGAGATAGTCTCTATAAATCCTTGGAAGTAGGAGGTTGTTTGTTTAGAAAGATATTAGAGATTTTGGACCTATTATTTAATCTCTGGGTAGCTTATTTTTCTCATATTTGAAAATAAGGTGTTGAGTGGGAGAAAAAAAAAAAAAAACCTATGTGATCTTTTCTAGTTTTAGCCTTGCATGACTCTAGGACAGTGTTCCAGTTAATAAAGAGACTCAAAGAACAAAAATACAGGAGTTGCTATGTTACTTATGAATAGATTGGTTCATTAAGGCTGTAAGATTGGAGGGTCGAAACATTACATCTACAAATCCTCTCTTTGAAATTGAATCAGAATGTGGCAATTTTGCTCTGCTGGCACAGAGGTAAGAGTTTAGGGCCACAAAGCAGCTGATCAGTATCCAAGAGAGGGGTTTCCCCCTCTCAGTGAATGAGGGAAATGCAGAAAAGGAGACCACAAGTCTGTGTGCAACTTTCCCTTAAGTAGTCCGCCAACTCTTAAGCTTCACTTGTACAGTGAATCTCAAAGAGACCCCACAGAAAATAGCAGCTAGGAGTCAAAAGATCTGAGACTTCAGCAATAATTAGGTACTGGGAAAAAACAGGTTCAAGTTTGTGTCCCTCAAGATTAACGCCTTGGTAAATCCTCTGGTCTTAGTATTGGGACTCCAGAAGCTCTAGAAGTAATGGCCACAGTCCAAAAGTAAAGCGAAATTTTTAGGAGTCAGTGTTGCACTCCAGTAATAAAGGGAAACTGAAGCGTCCCAGCACTAATAAAACCTAAAACAGATGCTTGCCAGGATCAAATTATCTATTCCTATGCTAGGTAAAGAGCCTCTTGATGAAAGAGAAAGAGGAGAGTGAAGAAGTTGGCTTAAAACTCAGCATTCAGAAAACTAAGATCATGGCATCCAGTCCTATCACTTCATGGCAAATAGATGGGGAAACAATGGAAACAGTGACAGACTGTTTTTTTGGGCTCCAAAATCACTGCAGATGGTGACTGAAGCCGTGAATGAAAAGCTATGACCAACCTAGACAGCATATTAAGAAGCAGAGACATTACCTTACCAACAAAGTTTTGTCTAGGCGATTTACAATCATTAGGCATTAGGGCTATGGATAGAATTTAAGTCAAGTAGATTAAATTTATCTGAAAATTCAGATGTTTTGACTTGAAATACTATTAGTTTATTCTTTGCTTCCAGACCTTTTTGGATGATATTCTGTTTTAGTATGCTGTTCTCAACTGCTTCAGTAGTTCACCTGAAGCTCTCTATCACTAGTGAGCATTCAAAGTTCTCCTAGCTTATGAAAAAATAATTTATAATAATTTTGTAAAAGAATATTAAGCAATTTCATCAGACTATTTTAAGCTATTTCTAAGACATAAATATATATATTTAAAATAATTGCATTAATTTTTTAATGGATACAGTGACTAGAAGATATGAATTATGACATCGAAAACATAAGCCCATGGTAACTACAAAGCAAATCTATAGTAGATACACAAAAGATAAACAGAAAGAAATTTATATATACCATTACAGAAAATCATCAAATCACCAAGTTAGAGAATAAGAGAGGAAGAAAGGAAAAAATAAATTACATATCTGCCTGAAAACAATGGGGTTAATATGTCTGTATCAACTGATAATTACTTTGAATGTAAATGGATGAAATTCTCCATCAAAGTGGCTGATTTCTCCATCAAAAACAAAAAACAAGACCTTACTGCATGCTGCTTACAAGAGACTCACTTCAACTTCAGCTTTAAGGAAATAGATAGACTGAAAATATAGGGATGGAAAAATATATACCAGGCAAATGAAAGACAAAAGAAACAGGTATAGCTATACTTATGTTAGACAAAGCAGACATTTATCAAAGACTGTAAAAAAAAGTAAAGAAGGTCAGTGTATGATAATGGGGTCAGTTCATCAGAAGACATTTGTAAATGTTTATGTACCCAACATAGGCACATCTAAATATATAAAAGACCCTGTGCTGGGAAAGATTGAAGCCAGGAGGAGAAAGGGATGACAGAGGATGAGATGGTTGGATGGCATCACTGACTCAATGGACATGAGTTTGAGTAAACTCTGGGAGTTGGTGATGGACAGGGAGGCCTGGCGTTCTGCAGTCCATGGGGTGGCCGGGAGTCAGACACGACTGAGTGACTGGACTGAACTGAACAGACCTGAAGGGAGAAATAGACAACAACATAAAATAGGTGACTTAAAAACTCCACTCTGAACTGTGGATAAATCATCCAGATGGAAAGTCAATAGGAAATATTGAACTTAAACTACACATTTCCCAGATGAACTTAATGGACATTTAACTCTAGTTTTATTTAAAATCTAGAAAAATTTGCATTTCTAGTTATCTTTGTACTTATACTTCTAAGTTAAAAAAAAATCTTCTTCCCTGCTTCATCTAACTCTTTATAAAAATATTAATTGTAAAATTCTATTTTGTCAGAACACATATTATTAATATTATTCTGTCACTTTTGTTTCTGTCTTTAGATCTACTATTAAACCTATATGGTATTTTTTTTAAACCAATGTAATTAATCCATTGTTTTATTTATAGAAGTGTTTTAAGCTATGAATTTTCCTTTGATCAATGCTTTAAATGTAGTCAGAGTCTGATATATACTATACTCATTATTCTCATTCTTTAAAATTTTGGAGACTTTGGACAAGGTTTCTTTAGGCATTTCTTAGTTGGATGAAACTCATCTGTAAGAAAGAGTCATGGATATTCCGTTTTCTGAGTTCTTTCAAATTCAAATTCTAATTCTGTGGCCTAAATACTTAAAAGATAGCATGGATGAATATAAAATTATTGGTTCAAGCTTTCCTTTCTTGTTCTTCATATAAATGTTACCTTATTCTGTCCTTGCTTTGCATATTGATTTTGGGAAATACAATTCTAGTTAAATCCTCTTGCCCTTGTAAATTATTTTTTTTTTTCTGGAAGCCCTAAGGATTTTTAAATTTCTAAATTTGCATTTACTAAGTTTTACTGAGACAAATTTTAGAATTGGTCTTTCTAGATCAAATTTCCCAGAACTTAGCTCTTACAATATTTAAGCTCAGGTATCCTTTTATTTTTGGAAAATTTTCTTGAATTATAGTCTAAAATAATAGTTCTGTTTTATTGCATCATCTTTCTTCTTTATGATCTCCACTTATACCTATGTTGACTTTCCATTGCCTATTTTTAAATTTCAGCCGATTTCTCTCTGACTCCTTTTACTTCTTTTTTTAAAAACTTCCAAATTCTCTTTGTTGTTTTCTTACTTTAATGCTCCTCATTAAATTTTCATTCAAATCCATTGTGAGTCCTACATAGGCACCATATAATTGAGCTTACTTTGTGATATGCTGTTATCTTCCTCTATTGGTTTCCTGAAATCAATGAACTCTTGTTTCACTTCTTCTTGTTTTAGCCCCCATTTTGGTTCTTAGATTTGGGGTTTTTAATTTTATGTGTCTTTTTGTATCTTCAATAGTTTGAGGATAAATAATTCAATTTTGCTTGTTGGGTTACACTTTTCTTTAAATTCATGATAATTTATTTGGGAGAATTTTATCAGTTGACATTTAAAATTTTAATCCACTGTTTGTTTTTTTTAATAGTAGGTTTGTATAGAAGAATTGCACGTATCTATATATTTGATTGAATTGGCTGATTATAGTTTTTCCTCCAGATTTCTTGTCCAAGTTTGCCATCTTCTGTCAGAGTAGAAGACTGCAATTTTTAGGTGGCTTGGGGGCATGGCTGGGAGGGACAGTAGGGCGTAGTGTTGTGTGTAGGATTTTTTTTTTTTTTAATATTGTCTGGAAGGATCCTAAAGTGACTGTCTTCATTTCCATCTCCCCCCACCAGTCTCCAATGGGCATGTCTTTCTCTGTTTTCTTCTAGAATGTTTCAAGATTGTCTCCTTAAACACTGCATTCAATTTTAAGTTCCTTCCGTGTAGTGAATGCACTGATCTTCCAGTAGTCTTTAATCAGTATTTTATTACCTAGGATGGTTTTAGCTTAATTAATACCCTCTTCTATGTTCTGCCTACTTTTTCTAGGTTTTCTTCTTTCTCTCCTTCTGCTGTCCCTCACCTTCAACTTTCTGAATAGATGGGAGATTTAGAGAAAACTTCGCTCAAATTTACTATTTGTTTTTCTAAATGCAGACAATTTATAATGATTTTTACCTTATGTGTATGCTAAAAGTGTGATAATTGTACAGATATATTTGTGCTTATTGATCTGTGTAGATTTCCTGGTGGATGTGTGGTAGGATTCATATTTAGGTAGCTGTGATTACTTTGACTTTCCAGAACCAGCACTCATAACCACTGTTGTTGCTAAGTCGTGTCCAACTCTTTACAACCCCATGGACACTAGACTCCTCTTTCCATGGAATTCTCCAGGCAAGAATACTGGAGTGGGTTGCCATTTCTTCTCTAGGGGATCTTCCCCACCCAGAGATCGAACCCTCATCTCCTATATTGGCAGGCGAATTCTTTATCACTGAGCTACCAGGGAAACCCTCATAACCACTATGTCCCTCATTAACATTGTCCCTTTAGATTTTGCTTACAGTTTCTCTTTTGATGGGCTCTGATATAATTTTTTTGAGCTCTGTTTATGAAACTGGAGAAATTGCATAGGTGTCAGGTTGTATGTTTTCCCCATTGTCTCTTTTCAGGAATACATACAAAGTTGCTTCCTTTGTAAGCTTTGGACAAAACACTACACCAAAATATACAAGCACACAAGAAAGCACACAATGACGATTGAAGAAATCCCTCCAGTTCAGAACCCACATGCAAATCTCACCTACCAGTTCAGAAACATCCAGATACTTCTGGATGCTAGTTTAGGCTGATGCTGGGCCCATGTGGTATAGAATCATGAACTTCACTGACTGTTCTGTGTGACAGACTGACTGTGTGACAGACTGCTAGAATGTGGGAGATTAGTGAAAGTCTCATAGAGAAGTAACCTGGGTTTTTTTTCAAAGTAAATAGGAAAGGAACAGGAAAAGCTCTTTAAAGCAGAAGTTTTACATGATCAAAATCATGAAGGTATTAAATGGTTGAGTTGTTTGCACAGGTAATCTTAAGTGGCTTTAACACACATGTTTGAGAGTGTGTTGGCAAGGGGTCAGTCTTGGGGGAAGAAGTGATGAGTGATGGGGTGGAATAGTGGTTGGAGTCAAATCTGAAGGACTTTGCTTGCCATGTGACTCATTCATAAAGAATAATATGATTCCGAATTGCCTCTTTTACTAAGAAAAATAAAGAAAATTCAACACCTGCTGGTGAAGCTGATCGATTGTTGAGAAGATACATTTGTCACTTGTAACACAAACTTTTCAGGGGAAAGCAAAAAATATATCAGATAAGTTTATTTTCAGAACTGTAGCCTAGCCAGTGGCTCTTAGTTCATTGTTTTCAAAAGTTGGTTGATAAAGTCAAAGAGTTTATTTAAAATATTGGTTTAAGGTTATCAGAATGACCAGACACGTGTTTTCTCACTTAATCAAGAATCCTCCACTGAATGGTTATGCACGTTCTGCCCAGCTTGATGTAGACACTAAAAGAATAATAAATACATGTTGAAAAAAAGGGAGAAAAAAGAGAGAAAGAAAGAAAAGAAGGAAGAACTTCTCTTGGTAGAGCAAGATAAGTTGATTGTTCAGCCCATGGTTGTCACATGACAATCTTGCTTAAGATCCTTCCAGTGTTCATGCTTAAGAACATACCGTAGGTAGTTTATTTCAGTAAGGCGATATCTCTCCACCCCCATGTACATGTAAACCACGTGCTCAGTCACTCAGTTGTGTCCAACTCTTTGTGGACCTCATGGACTGTAGCCTGCCAGGCTCCTCTGTCCATGGGATTTCCCAAGCAAGAATACTGGGATGGATTGTCATTTTCTCCTCCAGGGGCTCTTCCTGACCCAGGGATATAACCTGCACCTCCTGCATTGGCAGGAGGATGCTTTACCTCTGAGCCTCCTGAGAAGCCTCCACTGTTAACTAAAATGTAAACACTCCTGAGAGCTGTTGACCCTTATCAACCAATGAAATTTAGAGATAATTAGTAGATAATAACAAAAATGGGGCTTGAGTTAGGTGCTGAAAGTTACCTTCAGATCCTCTGACTCAAGGATAGGGCATTTCATTTCACAAGGGCACTGATGAGGGAGGCCGAAAGGATCCAAGGTCAGACATCTCTCTCTTTTTTTTTTTCTTTAGCATTTTTCCATCTGGGGCATGGTTAAAATAATGCCTCTTGTTCAAGCTCTGAAATAATCTCAAAAACAATAAAAATATAAAAGTCCTGTGCTCAATTCTTTTCAGAGAACACTCTGGAAACAAAGAAAGAAAGCAAAGTTTACTCAGAGTTAAATAATGACCTTATTCAAAGAGGGTTAAGAAATTGTTTTGATACTCACTAGCTTCCCATAAACATGAAACTTGGGGTTTTTATTTGAAATTGAACACATCAGAGCCTACAAAGAAGAAGGCAGTACTTAACTTTGTGTTTGACATGTTTTTCCGAACTTAGTCCATACAAACACTCTTGTTTCAGTTTTTTAGATGTTAAGGCTATTCCTCAAAATACAGAGTTCAGTCATTCCAAAGTAGGCTGATTATCTGATTTTTACATATTGGACCATATGGAATTTTGTCTAGTTAACTGTGTGTGTCTGGAAGCAGAGTAGCTCTGTGAAGGGGTGTTACCCATAGCTGATTTACATCGAACTCAGAACTGTGGCCTGAACATCAAAATACCCGTGAGTAAATTGTGGAGGGAATTGGTAGTGGTGGTAGTCCATGGCCAGCTACTTTCTTAGTACTGGAAAAGCACCATTGCCGGGCTACACACTGAGAGAAAAGCTCAGTATATATCCTGCCTTTAGTTGTTGACTGCAAGTGGCCCATAACTCCTCTGTCTACCCCTTTCCCATCCCCCCAGCCCTCATCTCCCTTCCTAAGGTAGAGAAGTAGGATATAGCCTGGTGATGTTTAGAACAAATTCATTGTTGTCTTTACTACTTATGATCAGATGGTGAGTATACATTGTCGCTTCAGTTCTTGACTAAAGCAAGTTGATTTGGGGGATGAGGGAAACCTAGGATACAAAAAAGGTATAGGGGTTGTGTGGTTTCCTTCCAAATTCCCCTTTTCAGTTATTCATAAAGCACAGGAAAAAAACAATATTCCAAATGAATTTTACACAATTGAAAATATTATGAAGCAATCAACAAGATAGTCACTAAATGACTCTGGTTGTGGGCGATGCAGCCGACCATTTGTGTGTATGTATGTGTGTGAAAGAGGGAGAGAGAAAAAGAGAGGGAGGGAGAGAGAAAGAGGCAAGACACCTACTTCTGGACTGTCAGGGTGATGTTTGTCACCCAGAAAATGAAAGCTTGTCTTACGCTGCCTATACTGCAGATTTGGTACTTAACAGGGTCTGACACTCAGGCTGTTTGTAACTGTGCCTCCACTTCAGAGATAAAATCCCATTGGGTTCAATCCTGCTTTCCCCTTTGACCACCGAGGAGGAGCTTTTTAGCTTCTTCATAGGCCGCATTATTGCTCTGGACAGCCTCTTGTAGTGAGATGTAACCCAGTTTCGTGACATTGCTTTTGTTCAGTCTACTCAGAAAATCATGGTATGGTTTCTGTTCTCTCTCTTTTCTTTTCTTTTCCTTATCTCTCTCAGTGCAGGAAAAAAAAATGATAAAATTATAGAATTAATGGGCTCTGAAAAGATGGAGAGACTGAGAACGTAAGTTACTAAACCAATTTTCTTGCCATAAGGGTGTAATTCAGTGATATTTTTATAAATGTGATTCAAGCTGTGGCTTTTCTGAAAGATCAGAAGTCACATTATAAAAAAAGGAGAGGTGGATCATAACTTCATAACTAAGAATCATCCAGATGACCCTGCTTTAACTGGTAAGATTTATATGATTTCAGTGACTCTAATTCTTGAGAGAAATTTATTTGTAAAATTCTTAGCTGGAAAACAGAACAAAAGATGGACCCAGGACACTTAAACAAATGAGACAGTTACCTAGCTCTGTCTTTGAATGTCAGAAACAATAGGAAATCTTTAGAATATGGGTTGTGTGTGTTCTGAGCAGAATACTGGGCTTTGAGTTGGAAAATCTAATTGTGTGACCTTTAGACATGGAATGTAACCTCTTTTGTTTTTAATTTGGCTTTATGTTCATTTGGTCAAAAATCAATCATGTTGGTGCAAGGAAATTTTTAAAGTGATAAATGACACGCTTATGTTATATTTTTGAAGTCAAGAGAGTTAAGAGTTGGCTGCTTTGGGTTCTCAAGGTGGTCTTATACCTCTGAGTGGGCCCCTGCTAACATCCTAGAATACATTTCTTTTACAAAAGACCTGGGTTTAAAAACTGGCTGACTTTGTAGTTTTGAATAAATTACTCAATGTTGATGAATTTGGGTATCTGTAACAAGAAAATTTGAGGCACTGCTTCTGCCTATAACCATTTTAATCTCATGGTCACAACATGGGTTTGCAGTTAGACAATTAAACTTAGCATAAAATTGGATTCTGGTTTTGAACACATTTCTATACAGTTTTAGGTTTCCGTATAAAGGAGATCCAACCAGTCCATTCTGAAGGAGATCAGCCCTGGGATTTCTTTGGAAGGAATGATGCTAAAGCTGAAACTCCAGTACTTTGGCCACCTCATGCGAAGAGTTGACTTATTGGAAAAGACTCTGATGCTGGGAGGGATTGGGGGCAGGAGGAGAAGGGGACGACAGAGGATGAGATGCCTGGATGGCATTGCTGCCTCGATGGACGTGAGTGTGAGTGAACTCCGGGAGTTGGTGATGGACAGGGAGGCCTGGCGTGCTGCGATTCATGGGGTCGCAAAGAGTCGGACATGACTGAGCGACTGATCTGATCTAATCTGATCTGATCATTAACTGCAAAATTAAGTATTTAGGTGCTTGGTGCCTAAGACCAGTTTGGCTTCAATATTTGCATGATATGGCTTCCTGTGCAAACCTCCATAGCCCTTTTTTCAATGAGCTCTTTTGAGAGAACCTTTCCTTCTGATGAGTGCTTCCAGTGCCAGTTCATGCATCTGTAAGAAAAAGCCAGACACTCTGTTATTATTCACACTGCAGGAAACCCTGAGAAAAGCTCAATGAAAGGAATGGCAGCCTAAAATTAAAGATCCATTTGGTGTGCATGGTGTGTGTTTTTAACACGTGGTTCTTTCCCCCTTGCTATCAGTAGACTTGATGACTAATAGTGCATTCAATTGCACAAATATAGAAAGAAAAGTTAGAATTAGTGTAAAACAAAATGTAAAAACCATTCATAAATACAGACATTCTATAAATAATGATGATGCTGAAACAATTTGTAAAGATTACTCTGATGTTTTTAGGTACCATCTTTTGAACTACTACTGGGCTTACTGATGCTTTGTTTGAGACTGTGTCAAAAGTAATCCTAAATAGCTCTTCAGACTCTGGTCTTAGCTTTCTGATTTATCTTCTTCTTCTTTTTTTAATATATGTATGTGTAGTCATGGTTTGAGTTGGGTGAACAAACAATGAAGGGAAATCCTAAACAGCTAAATCTTTTAATATTAAAACCTTCTGTATGTTCAGCACTTACCAGTTTACTCACACTTTTGAGTGCTAGTCTTTCCAAAGGACACCGTAGTAGATTTATTTACTTATTTAATGGATGGCAAAATTAAAAATGAGAGAAATTAGATGCCATTTAAAACTATGTTGCAAAAATAAGAGTCAAACAATAAAAATAGCAACAGTAAGAACAGTATGTTAACTGAATGCTTCCTGTGTGTTAGATGTTCTTCTGAGCCTTAATCCTTACCACAACCTGGAACAGTGTTCATCGGAAGATATAAGTGGGGACAGGGGCACTCCAAGCACAGGGAGAAGGCTGTGAAAAGTTTTTAAACAAATAGACAGGTGCTGGGAATGAGGATAATGTCAGAGTGGAGGATAAGGTTGAAACAGAAGCAGGGCGAGATCATCGAGCGCCTCCTATGAGGTGCTGAGGAGTTTAGATTTTATCTTCTAAAACAGGGACAGACGTGCTTTTTGTGAAGAGATTTTTGGCTTCTTGGGCCATATGGTCTTTGTTGCTAGTACTGCGCTTTACTGTGGTAGCACAAAAGCAGCCACAGACAGTACATAAACACATGTGCGAAACTGTGTTTCAATACAATTTTATTTAGAAAAACAATGGCAAGTGAGCAGAGTATGGCCAATGGGCTGCTCTTTGTTGACCCCTATTGTAGAAAACTGAAAAACTAAACTTTTAAAGGAAATTAAAGCACAAGACATGCATTGCTTCTTCCAAAAGGTACAGGGAGGGGGGAGGGAGGAGGGTTCAGGGTGGGGAACACGTGTATACCTGTGGCAGATTCATGTTGATGTATTGCAAAACCAATACAATATTATAAACTTAAAAAATAAAATAAAATTCAAAGAGAAAAAACAAAACAAAACAAAAGGTCTTCCTCACCTGATGTCAAATACAATGATTAAATTGAACCAAATATCAATTATTTCCCTCACTCTGTCAAGGAGAAATGATTCCACTGGAATAAGGGCTAGGGCTTTCTCCTGCAAGAATAACATTGGTCCCTGGCTTGCCTGGGATAGGCTGCTTTATATCTGTTGCTCAGCATTATAACTAATAGTACCTCTTTCACCTTTACAAGCCCTGTTGGGTAAGTTATATATGGTGACCTTATTTTGACCCTAAGAAGAGGTTCATTTTAGAATTTCCACAAAGGGATAGGCATAGTCATAATATTTTGTAGCTGGTATGGTAGGTTGAGAACTTTACCATCTGGAGTGGAATCCTGGCTCTGCCCTTGTTAGCCGTGTGGCTTTGGGCTAATTGTCCATTTTCTCCCAAGTCAAGATTTCTTTTCTTGAAAATTGAGAGTGATAGGTTCTTTCTATGTAATAAGGGCTATGTGAATATAATACAATGACGTTCATAAAATTCATGGGGAAAACAATTTGCCCAGTATTGCCCATGGTGATAGGACTTTGCACTCAGACAGAAAGGACATTACCGAGCAGCCGCAATTACCTTGCAGAATTTATTGCTTCTCTTTGAGCCTCAGATCCTCTTTGGAGCTAATAATACCAGCTCTTCAGAATTGTTGTAGTTATTAAAAGATAATATGTGTAAAATGTCAAGCACAGTCTATAGTTAGCACTTAATGAAAAAATGCAGTTTTTACTTTTTGATCTAAATATGATGATGATAATAGTAACTTACTGAACAATTTTTGGAGGCTTCTCTAGATGCAGTATATCTCCTGTGTGATCTTATATGCTTAATGCTAATTTCCTCTGACTTTTGGGGCTCTGGTGCACTTTCGAATCCTTGATTTCCGGGGGCCATTCTTCAGTTGTGGCAGAGCTCCCTGTGGTTTTTTGTCAATAGGGAAGGCCAAATGAGATCCCTGCCTGAAGAAGCAGGGCTGCGGACACCAGGCTATTTCTCTCCTACTGCTTTGCCTGTACCTTTCTATCATTTTTGCTGGAAGACCTGAAAATAATTGGGTGAAGCTGCTACTCACTTGTAGCCTTCTATCCAAGTTTGACAAGTATGTTGCTCCAAATAACATGCACCATAAATGGCTTGAATCTAATAAGCAGTTCTGTTTGGACATGCAATCTGTTGTCCTTCTTCCTTCCTTGAGAGGGAAATTACAATCTTCTAAGGCTCTCCTTCCATTTCTATAGAATGTGGATGCTAATTTGAAAGCAGTCTTGTACAATGGAAGCAAACAGGCTAATTAGAAATATTTATGGGCCTGTTAGTGAATATATGTCTAATTGAAATAACAAGGCTCTCCCTGAAGGGGAAACATTACTTTGGTTGTAGGAATAATTAACTTGTGCTGTTACATTGAAAGAGGATAAAACCCTATCTCTCCTGATAAGATCCATTTTTACTTCATCAGACCAAGGTGTCTCCAAAAGGACTCATTAGTATTTTTATTATTAAATTTTAATTAAAAAAATCAAACTAGACTTTCACATGTCTTATTCCCCTGAGATATTCACTTTCAACTCTTTCAGTTGATTATTTTCATACTTACCACCATATCTCTAATAATAGGTTTGTGTTATTCTTTTAAAATAACTGAAAAAAATTTTAAAACAAAGTGATATACAGGTATATAGTTAAAAGAATCAAGTATTTCCACATTGCCTGTTAGTAAAACCAGCATATCTGTGGCACACCTTATGTTTCTTACCTTCCTAGAGGAAATCACTTTTTGCATTTACATCCATAATTCTATTTAACATGATACTATTACTATTTCTTGACTTTTAGCTTCATTAAAAATGATCTATTAACTTTGGATTCTTGAAGATGAGAATTTGGTTTTCTTTTATACAAATACCAGTCCCACTCTGTAGGTGGACCCTTTCTACTTTCCATCCTCTCAGTATAGGTTAATCGTAATTTGGGATAGACTGATATTCTACATTTACATTTTCACAACCATGTTAAACTGTCCATGCCTAAGCTGTGATATACTTTGGTTATTTTTGCTCTCCTGCATAATATTTAAAAATACATTTGAACTTAGCACTAATTCTATCCCAAACTCTGCACTTCAGTATGTAAATCTGTGCTGTATATGTTCTTTGAAATCTGATATTTTTCAATTTTTCTTCTGGAAGAAACATCTTCTAGAGCCTACTGGCACATTCTCCTAGTATTAATTACTATTGTCATCCAGAGATTAATTACTAACATCATCCAGAGATGTTATTTCACCTCCTTTGTTTTCACCTTTGACTTTCTCATGTATTGAACCCCCTGGATCCAAGATCTTTGGCTTTACTGATTTAGTATGTCATTTTGCCTGGGTATATCCTCCAGTAGTTTCCTGAGAAAAGTAGAAAACTATGTGAAGGATGAGTTAATTTATATTTTGCATGTCTGAAAATGTCTTTATTTTATTGTTGCACTTAAAAAAATTTGAGCTCCATATTGTCCTTCCCCCAGTCTCTGGGAACTTCTGTTCTACTTTCTGTCTCCATGAATTTGTCTGTTCTAGATATGTTATATAAGTAGAGTCATACAATATTTGTCCTTTTGTGTCTGGCGTCTTCCACTTAGCATAACATTTTCAAGGTTTATCCATGTTGTAACATATATCAGAGCTTCATTCCTTTTTTATGGATGAGTACTATTCCATTGTGTAGATATACTACATTTTGTTTATCCATTCCTGGGTTGTTTTCACCTCTTGACTGTTGTTAAGAATTTGGCTATAAACCTTGCCTGATGCTGGGAAAGACTGAGGGCAGAAGAGAAAGTGGGTAACAGAGGATGAGATGGTTGGATGGCATCACTGACTCAATGGACATTAATTTGAGCAAACTCCGGGAGATAGTGAAGGGCAGGGAAGCCTGGCATGTTGCAGTCTATGGAGTCACAAAGAGTTGGACATGACTAACTGACTGAATAACAAATAAACATTGGGGTACAAATATTTGTTTGAGTTCCTCTTTTCAGATTTTTTGAGTATAAACATGGGAATGAAATGGCTGGGTCATCTGGAAATTCTATGTTTTGAGAAACAGAGAAGAGCTGTTAAGAGTGAAGTTTGTCTTTTTTTTTTTTTTTGTCTTTTTCTTATTGGGACACTAAAAGGGTGAGATTTTGCGAAGTTGTCTTGGCAGGCATTCCTCAGCTTTCAAGAGCTTTCTTTTTGAACACATGGCTATTGTTGGGTTTTGGTGACATGACATTATTTGTATAGACTATAACTGGAATCAATAAGAAGGTCTCAGTTGATCAAGATCTTTCACAATGACCTTTACTTATGATGGTGAGAAAGGATACCTGGGCACAGGCTGAGAGGAGCTGCTGTTGAGTTTCCTGGTTCCATCTGGTATTTGCCTTTCATGCCTGGTCGTTTTCTTCTGTGTTGTTTAGGAGCAGAAGGATATGCTGGCCATCCGGAAATCCTGGTGTGCATAGCTTTTCTTTTTTTTTTTTAATTCCTGTATTCTTTGAGCATTATCTTAATTTTCTGATTCAGTTTACCCCATAATATTCCTGAGCCATGATTCTGTTGATTTGGTGGTGAGAATACTGTAATTACTATTTGCTTTGGAACAGAAATGTGATGACTGCATGATAGTCATGGAATAGAGACTTTCTTTATCAAGATACTGCCAACTATGGCTGATATAATTTAGTAATCACCTTAATTGGTATTACCTTAGAACCAGATTTGCTGGATAAAATATAGGATTTTTTAATATTTATATTTGGATAAATAATGAATAGTTTTTAAAGTATAAATGTGTCCCAAGTATTACAAGAGACACACTTACTCTAAAAAATTATTCATTGTCTGAAATTCACATTTAACTATGTATTCTGTATGTTTATTTGCTAATCTGGCAACCTTCCTCAGAGCACCAAATGCTTATAAAATCCTTCCTTTTCTTCAGAATGTTGTTGAGCAGATGTATTGCCTGTCTGTGTGACTTTGTTCCTCATGCATTTTGCAACTGGCTCCTGTCTTTCACGGAGAAGACAATGGCACCCCACTCCAGTACTCTTGCCTGGAAAATCCCATGGACAGAGGAGCCTGGTAGGCTGCAGTCCATGAGGTTGCGAAGAGTCGGACACAACTGAGTGACTTCACTTTCGCTTTTCACTCTCATGCATTGGAGAAGGAAATGGTAATCCACTCCAGTGTTCTTGCCTGGAGACTCCCAGGGATAGCAGAGCCTGGTGGGCTGCCATCTATGGGGTCACACAGAGTTGGACACGACTGAAGTGACTTAGCAGCAGCAGCAGCCTGTCTCTCATGATGTCAGTGCCCTGCAGGATACAGGCGGCAAGTGTCGTTAATGAAGAACCATGTTGGATAACTTTGACAAGTCAAGGATGCTATTGCCTGTATAACCTCTGTGGGGCTGGAATGCATACTAGACAGGGAGGTGATTTTCAAACCAGGGAAAAGCATGCCTGAATGGAATGTCTCAGCTGAAGTCCAGCTGAAGTCCTGCTGAAGTCCTGAATGAATGCAGACTTTGCTTGTCTGGTTCTTGGATGGTTGGGGAATTGGGAGGAGGGGATACAAAAAACTGGAAAATCCTGAAAGAGATGGGAATACCAGACCACCTGACCTGCCTCTTGAGAAACCTATATGCAGGTCAAGAAGCAACAGTTAGAACTGGACATGGAACAACAGACTGGTTCCAGAACAGGAAAGGAGTACGTCAAGGCTATATATTGTCACCCTGCTTATTTAACTTATCTGCAGAGTACATCATGAGAAATGCTGGACTGGAAGAAGCACAAGCTGGAATCAAGATTTCCGGGAGAAAAATCAATAACCTCAGATATGCGGATGACACCACCCTTATGGTAGAAAGTGAAGAGGAACTAAAAAGCCTCTTGATGAAAGTGAAAAAGGAGAGTGAAAAAGCTGGCTTAAAGCTCAACATTCAGAAAACGAAGATCATGGCATGTGGTCCCATCACTTCATGGGAAATAGATGGGGAAACAGTGGAAACAGTGTCAGACTTTATTTTTTTGGGCTCCAAAATCACTGCAGATGGTGATTACAGCCACGAAATTAAAAGATGCTTACTCCTTGGAAGGAAAGTTATGACTAACCTAGATAGCATATCGAAAAGCAGAGACATTACTTTGCCAACAAAGGTCTGTCTAGTCAAGGCTATTGTTTTTCCTGTGGTCATGTATGGATGTGAGAGTTGGACTGTGAAGAAAGCTGAGCACCAAAGAATTGAGGCTTTTGAACTGTGGTGTTGGAGAAGACTCTTGAGAGTCCCTTGGACTGCAAGGAGATCCAACCAGTCCATTCTAGAGGAGATCAGTCCTGGGTGTTCATTGGAAGGACTGATGCTGAAGCTGAAACTCCAGTACTTTGGCCACCTCATGGGAAGAGTTGACTCATTGGAAAAGACTCTGATGCTGGGAGGGGTTGGGGGCAGGAGGAGAAGGGGATGACAGAGGATGAGATGGCTGGATGGCATCACTGACTCGATGGATGTGAGTCTGGATGAACTCCGGGAGATGGTGATGGACAGGGAGGCCTGGCGTGCTGCGATTCATGGGGTCTCGAGGAGTCGGACATGACTGAGCGACTGAACTGAACTGAGCTGAACTGATTGAGTGCTGGGACAAGGAAAGCAGGAGTCAGACCAACTGCCTTTTCCCCAGTTGTGTTCAGAGGGACTGTGAGCCCAGGCTTCACTGATGATGAGCCACTGCTGTT
This sequence comes from Bos grunniens, assembly GCF_055505025.1. NCBI lineage: Eukaryota > Metazoa > Chordata > Mammalia > Artiodactyla > Bovidae > Bos > Bos grunniens. The sequence goes on from NC_141187.1 coordinate 35,180,524, forward strand.
AGTACTACTGTGCATGCATGCTCGGTCGTGTCCTACTCTTTGTGACCCTATGGGCTGTAGCCCATCAGGCTCCTCTGTTCATAGGATTCTCCAGGCAAGAAGAGTGGAATGGGTTGCTATTTCCTCTTCCAAGGGATCTTCTGGACCCAGGGATCTAACCCACGTCTCCTGCATTTCCAGTATTGGCAGGTGGGTTCTTTCCTGCTGAGCCACCTGGGAGTCCCTTTTAGTTCTATTGTTCAGCTCCAAGTCAGAAAGAACTGCTACCCAAAGTTGATTCTTCCTACCTTTACAACTTCTGCCCCCTAGTGAAATTTTCTCCTGCTATTCTTTCTAGCTCCAAGCTTTCAAATCTGAATCTTCCCCTGTTTTTATATTAATATTTTAAGCTCAAAAACTATAGCCACTACAGCTGCTAGGTGAAGTTAGACAAATTTCATTGTGTCTAGATTAGCTTTCAAATGAGGTTTGATAAATTAAATTATGATAATCTATAGAGGAGTGGATGAGAAATAAGGATTTGGATTCATGTCATAATGTCACAGCAGCACAGAGCTCTCTGGATCTTCTTTCTTTCCTCTCTCTCTCTTTTCCCCAGATGAAAGAATTATTTCTTTTTCTACCCAAACCACCGCAAGTCAATGTCCAGTATATTGCAGGAAAGGGTTACTTTTATAAACCAGAGGTGTACTGTAAAAGGCATTTGAGGGCCCCATCTAGATAGTTTTTCAGCTTATTTTCTTTTTGACAGCTTTAAAGGGCCTTTAAAAATTGCCAGGAGAGTAGATTCATATTTTTATCATTCCACCTGCATAGCATTTTAGACACATTTATATTCCTGAAAGCATAATAATACATAACATTTAGCATTTAATTTATGACTCCTGCCACATCTGGTAAAAAACTCCTTCTGAAGCAATAAATCAACCTCTTCATGTCAAATTGCCATTCATTCTTTGACCTCCTCTGTAATTTATGGTTTGTGAGTGCAAAATGGGAGAAGCAGCTTAAATCAAGTGGATTTTAATTAACAATCTTAGAAAATTCAGAAGAATATTTGCAATTTATTCATGAGGGGAGAGGACTTGGTTGCTAGAAGGAAGAGAAAAAAAAAATGCAGCTGATTTCCATGGGTACAAATTGATGTCTATTCTGGGTGCTTCGAAACCACAACATGAAGATTTTTCTCCGCTTTGAGTTAGAAAGACAAAGTGATTCTGATAGAAAAAGCTGTCCAAGCTCCCAGGACAGAATCAATTTTCTAGTAGAGATTTTGAGGGAAAAGAGTAGGGGGAGACATGTAGCCATCTTCTGCTTATGCAGCCTTTAACAGAGTTGCCTGGCTGCTGACACGGTGCCTTTCATGTCAAACAATTTTATTTCTAAGCTTTTCACAGTGTGTCCTAAGTAGCTTCTATTAGCATTGTCCTGTCCGTTTCCTTGGCAACAGAGCTGGTCAATTTAGACACCATTTAAGAGCTGTGGAAAAAGCAACAGCCAGCAGTGTGTTGGGCAAAATTACAGAGAACAAGCTGAATACAATCCTTGCTGGAGGAGATGCATTTTCTACCAGGGCCCATTTTATTTTAATTAAAATTGAAAAGCTCTTTTAAACAGGGCCCTAGATTAAGTACAAACCAGAGTCATCTACTGTACAACCATTGCAGCTGCATTCCTTAATGTTATCTCTTTAACCTTAATGGATTGCTTGCACTTTTAAAAATAAACAAGGAGGGAAAACCTCGGGGCAATATGGTAACTTCTTGTTATTCATCTTTAGAGTAAATATAGAATGGAGAGAGACAAATCTTTTCCTGTCTGGAGTCATGTTTAAATGGAGCACAAGATCCTCCAGCTTTACATACAATAATTCTAGTTTATCCTGCATGAGAAAATCAACTTTTACTTAAGATGTCATCAGTAGTCTTGTTTGCTGTTAATCTTGCTTCATTACTTGTGGTGACTGTATGTAGCCATTTCCCCCCAATAACTTTACATGAGTCATTTTGAACATGGACTCAACTAGAACTTTGAAAAATTTCAGGACTGAGTTTTATGTTGGTATTTGGCTTTGCACTTACCATTACACTCACAGCTTTTTGTATGTAGGATAGGATGGAACATAATTTGAGGTAGGGGAGAACTTTTCTCCTAGTACAGGATATGTTAAAATCCTTGTCCTCTGGGATGAAAGGAAGTTGATTTATATATGTGTATATTTGCAAATGAGACAAGAAGATTGATTACTTCTATAGGAACTTGTTCAGTTCAGTTCAGTCGCTCAGTCATGTCCAACTCTCTGCGACCCCATGGACTGCAGCACACCAGGACTCCCTGTCCATCACCAACTCCTGGAGTTTACTCAAACTCATGTCCACTGAGTCAGTGATGCCATCCAACCATCTCATCCTCTGTTGTCCCCTTCTCCTGCCTTCAATCTTTCCCAGCATCAGGGTCTTTTCCAATGAGTCAGTTCTTCGCATGAGGCGGACGAAGTATTGGAGTTTCAGCTTCAGCATCAGTCCTTCCAATGAATATTCAGGACTGATTTCCTTTAGGATGGACTGACTGGATCTCCTTGCAGTACAAGGGTCTCTGAAGAGTCTTTCCAACTCCACAGTTCAAAAGCATCAATTCTTCGGCGCTCAGCTTTCTTGATAGTCCTGCTCTCACATCCCTACATGACTACTGGAAAAACTATAGCTTTGACTAGACGGACCTTTGTTGGCAAGTAATATCTTTGCTTTTTAATAAGCTGTCTAAGTTGGTCATAACTTTTCTTCCAAGGAGCAAGTGTCTTTTAATTTCGTGGCTGCAGTCACCATCTGCAGTGATTTTGGAGCGCAAAAAAAATTAAAGTCTCTCACTGTTTCCATTGTTTCCTCATCTATTTCCCATGAAGTGATGGAACTAGAGACCATGATCTTTGTTTTCTGAATGTTGAGTTTTAAGCCAACCTTTTCACTCTCCTCTTTCATTTTCATCAAGAGGCTCTTTAGTTCTTCTTCACCTTCTGCCATAAGGGTAGTGTCATCTGCATATCTGAGGTTATTGATATTTCTCCTGGCAATCTTGATTCCAGCTTGTGCTTCATCTAGCCCAGCATTTCTCATGATGTTCTCTGCATAGAAGTTAAATAAGTAGGGTGACAATATACAGCCTTGATGTACTCCTTTCCTGATTTGGAACCAGTCTGCTGTTCCATGTCCAATTCTAACTATTGCTTCCTGACCTGCATACAGATTTTTCAGGAGGCAGGTCAGGTGGTCCGGTATTCCCATCTCTTGAAGAATTTTCCACAGTTTGGTGTGATCCACACAGTCAAAGGCTTTTGCATAGTCAATAAAACAGAAGTAGATATTTTTCTGGAACTCTTGCTTTTTCGATGATTCAGTGGATGGTGGCAATTTGATCTCTGGTTCCTCTGCCTTTTCTAAATCCAGCTTGAACATCTGGAAGTTCACAGTTCACGTACTGTTGAAACCTGGCTTGGAGAATTTTGAGCATTCCTTTGCTAGCATGTGAGATGAGTGCAGTGAAGAGGAACTAAAAAGCCTCTTGATGAAGGTGAAAGAGGAGAGAGAAAAAGTTGGCTTAAAACTCAACATTCAGAAAACGAAGATCATGGCATCTGGTCCCGTAACTTCATGGGAAATAGATGGGGAAACAGTGGAAATAGTGTCAGACTTTATTTTTTTGGGCTCCAAAATCACTGCAGATGGTGACTGCAGCCATGAAATTAAAAGACACTTGCTCCTTGAAAGAAAAGTTATGACCAACCTAGATAGCATATTGAAAAGCAGAGACATTACTTTGCCAACAAAGGTCCGTCTAGTCAAGTCTATGGTTTTTCCAGTGGTCATGTATGGATGTGAGAGTTGGAGTGTGAAGAAGGCTGAGCGTCGAAGAATTGATGCTTTTGAACTGTGGTGTTGGAGAAGACTCTTGAGAGTCCCTTGGACTGCAAGGAGATCCAACCAGTCCATTCTGAAGGAGATCAGCCCTGGGATTTCTTTGGAAGGAATGATGCTAAAGCTGAAACTCCAATACTTTGGCTACCTCATGTGAAGAGTTGACTCATTGGAAAAGACTCTGATGCTGGGAGGGATTGGGGACAGGAGGAGAAGGGGTGACAGAGGATGAGATGGCTGGATGGCATCATTGACTCAATGGACATGAGTTTGAGTGAACTCTGGGAGTTGGTGATGGACAGGGGGGCCTGGTGTGCTGTGATTCATGGGGTTGCAAAGAGTCAGAGACGACTGAGTGATTGAACTGAACTGAACTGAACTAAGATGAGTGCAATTGTGTGGTAGTTTGAACATTCTTTGGCATTGCCTTTCTTTGGGTTGGAATGAAAACTGACCTTTTCCAGTCCTGTGGCCACTGCTGAGTTTTCCAGATTTTCTGGCATATTGAGTACAACACTTTAACAGCATCATCTTTTAGGATTTGATATAGGTCACCTGAAGTTCCATCACCTAGCTTTGTGAGGAACTTTAAGATAGCTTTAATATCATTTTCACTTTAAGAAATTTGGACAGAGAGTTTGTATTTAGAAATAGGGAGTTTTTGATACTACTGTCTCTACTATGGTGAGTGCACTGGGGCACTTCAGAGTTTGCATCCTTTTAAGTTCAGTTCAGTTCAGTTCAGTTTCTCAGTCGTGTCCGACTCTTTGTGACCCCATGAATTGCAGCACGCCAGGCCTCCCTGTCCATCACCAACTCCCGGAGTTTACCCAAACTCATGTCCATCCAGCTGTCTCATCCTCTGTCGTCCCCTTTTCCTCCTGCCCCCAATCCCTCCCAGCATCAAAGTCTTTTCTAATGAGTCAACTCTTCTCATGAGGTAGCCAAAGTATTGGAGTTTAAGCTTCAGCATCAGTCCTTCCAGTGAACACTCAGGACTGATCTCCTTCAGAATGGACTGGTTGGATCTCCTTGCAGTCCAAGGGACTCTCAAGAGTCTTCTCCAACACCACAGTTCAAAAGCATCAATTCTTTGGCGCTCAGCTTTCTTCACAGTCCAATTGTCACATCCATACATGACCACTGGAAAAACCATAGCCTTGACTAGATGGACCTTTGTTGGCAAAGTAATGTCTCTACTTTTTAAGTTAGACTCATCTAAATGGAACTTTGTAAGGCAGTGGATGCCTATTTATAGAAAACATCAAAGCAGAGACATTAAACTTGCTGTTGGAGATATCTTAAGTAGGGTTCATGCCTCAGTAGAATGCTCAATTGATGACTTTTAAAATCCATTTTTATGCTGACACTTCATGATCCTGTTCCTGAATTTGGAACAAAATATATATTCCCCTAAGTAGTCCAGAAATTAGTGAGAAAAAATGATCCCTGAACTTTGTTTTTCCACAGTTATCTGGGAATATGCTTTATCTCTTTCTATAGGCTCCTCTGTTTAGGGGGAGAGGTGGGGAAATACAGATATGTTCATTTCCAAGCCTTTTGGATCCCTCTCTTATCAACAAATATAATAAATGACTCTGTTTCATGAAAGTTCTTGATCAAATGTTACTGGGATCATAAAGTTTCTGAGATTTCTCTGTATTATTATTATTTTTTCATTCAGTAAGAATCAGCCTGAATCACGCTTCCTGTTGAAAGGGTTACTGGAGCCTTAAAGGCATTCCAGTCAGGATCTCCATGACTAGATAACAAAGATGCCAATTAATGCTGGTTGTAAAGGGGAACAGTAGGGCCCACCAGTCATTTTCCCACATGGCACACAAGAACAATTAGATACACAGGCTGACATTTCATCTTTGGTATTTACATAATGTATACTACGGTGATTGATAGGAAAGAGGTACATAGATGTGACAGACTGACAGAGGATAAGGGCAGAAGCCGTCCATCTTTTTCATTATGATGACCGTTTTAACGAACAGACCAACTCGTTTCTGCAGTCCATTAAATCAGTTGACAGTGTAAACATGTGGAGAATAGCCCTGGGAATTGGGTTTGTCAGGTGAGGGCTCTCCAGCTAGCAGGGAGGGGTTGTGAGACTCTTCTGGGGCTGCTGATTCTGGGGAGAACCACTGCCATTCATCACAGGAGATCCTGCTTTTCTCATCACCAGAGGCTCAGGATGTGGAAAAAATTCGTGCCTCCAAGATGGCGTCTAGCAGAGAGCGCTTTCCTGTCCTTTTATGTTCTTTTGGAATTCTCTGCAATGTCAGGTCTCTGTTTCCTGAGCTCTGAACCTGATTCATTGAATAACCTTGAGCAAATGACAGCCTCTCCTAGCCTCCTGTTTTCTCATCTGTGAAATGAGGCCCGCTCCTACTCCAGCTCCCTTTCCCGATGGAATAACTCTTTCTGAAAAGCATTTTGATCTCCATAGGGAAAGGGGTTATACAGCAGCATGGAATTGTATTTGATTCTGTGCCGCCCACAAGTTCAATTTGTGCGGTCCCGGCCTGACTCCATAAGCAAGCTAAGTGCTTCTTGGTGTGTGTAGGTAATACACGCCCGAGAGAGGCGTGTTTACATTTCAAAGTGAGGAGCACGAGATACCATTTTTCTCATGCCCTTGATCCAGTAAAGCAGGGTTTCTAGTTTGGGCTCTATTGGCATTTGGGTGTGAGTAATTCTTTTCTGTGAGAAGCTGTCCTATGCACTGTTTACTAGATTTACTGAGCATGTTTATTAGATCCCAGTATCACCTTCCCCTCCTTCCCTGAGTTGTGACAAGCAAAAAATGTCTCCAGACATTGCCAGATGTCTGCTGGGGTGTAGAATTACCCAGTTGAGACACTCTGCTCTCAAATGTGCTTGGATAGTCACCCCACAACTCAAGATGGGGCTTGTACTTGAATCTGGCCTATGATGGTGCTTATATAAACTTCCAAGGTTTGAAACAAATTCAGTAAAGAAAAAAAATCCCTTTTTTGTATTTTAGTACAGCTAGTTACATGATAGTCTCCTGGCATTTCCCCCCAGAGGATTGCTGCTGCCTCTCATGGTGATAGAACAAACAAGGAAACCTGGTCTCTGTGCTGTGAGCTTTTCTTAGTTGAAGACTAAGGAAACTGTTGGGTCTATTTAAAGAGATCCAACCAGTCCATTCTGAAGGAGATCAGCCCTGGGATTTCTTTGGAGGGAATGATGCTAAAGCTGAAACTCCAGTACTTTGGCCACCTCATGGAAGAGTTGACTCATTGGAAAAGACTGTGATGCTGGGAGGGATTGGGGGCAGGAGGAGAAGGGGATGACAGAGGATGAGATGGCTGGATGGCATCACTGACTCGATGGGCGTGAGTCTGAGTGAACTCCGGGAGTTGGTGATGGACAGGGAGGCCCGGCGTGCTGCGATTCATGGGGTCGCAGAGTTGGACATGACTGAGAGACTGAACTGAACTGAACTGAAAGTCTATGGATTGGAAAGCAGACACCCAGTCATGCTGTATGAGATACAGTCTCCTCTACTAACGATGCTATATGTTTTCTTGGAAAAGCGTCTGGCTTCACAGTTGCGGCCCATTAGCTGGTTTTGTATCCAACAAGCATACCCATCGACTGTTTGTATATTCAGGGTGCTGGCCCACTCTGCTGGGCGGGTATAGTCTATAAGCATGATGTAATCATCATAATTAAGTCATAAAACACTCAGGAAGCACCCTGGCCCAAATAACTAAGAGATGAAATACTTCATCTGTGACAGAAGGCCAAGGAACAGAAAAGTATTTGGAGATATGGTTAATTATTCTACCACCTGAAAATGCTAGGTGTATTTTTTGAAAAGCAAAATTAAATGTTATTGGAAGAGGATCTTTTTTTTCTGAAAGAAGCCAAGCATTTAAGAATTTAGAATCCTTTTTTTTTGTCTCGGAAAGTGCCATGGTCACACACGTGTGTTCACTGAATGCTATTTTCTGTAGTGTAATTTATCAGATACCTTACAGAATTGGAATTTGATAGTTTCTCCTTTCCAGGAAACAAATATGGAATCAGGGGGTTAAAAAATTCTCTTGACAATCAGAAGAGACCCCCCAAACTTAGACATCAAGGTTTGTGTGTTAATTGATCAATTAAATCATTAATTTCTTCACATCCATTCAACTATGACCAGTTCCCAGAGAAGAGGAAGCTCAGGTCTGGGAAACAGGTTTCATGCTGTCTACTGAGAGTCTAGAGGGGGAATGTGGGCTCCAGGTAGGCATTTTATCTTGCCTCTTTGGATTGTGTGGCCTATATGGTGAGGGGCACTGCTGGGAAAGGGGCAGAGTAAAGTCCTTTAAAGGCCAAAGACCAGAGGAGGGACTCTTTCACCTACTTGTCTTAATAATCAACCCTGTGCCCGAATCTGGTTGAAACAAGAACAGATATTGTTGTCATGAGTTAAGTGTGTTAATATACACAAGCCACTGAGAAGAGTATCTGGCACATGTAGGCACTCTGTAGATGTTAGCTACATATACTGTTATTAGTGCTGGAAAAACCAACCAGTTTCTGGCTCTCAATTTATTTTGGCACACTTTAAAAAAGTGTACAGAGATCACTTGAAAAAGGAAAAGTTTTAAACAAATTCCATTGTAGCCATTGCATTCCTACAAACAGTAGCCCTCTTGGTAGTATATGCAGCCTGTTGCTTTAGGGGTTCCCTTAGGGACCTTGGAGATAGCCCTTTCCTTTAGATATTCATGTATGGCTTCATGCTGTCCCTAATGTAGGCTCCAGACAGGTATGTGTGGTGCCTTTGGAAAGCCCCTGGGTACAGTGATCAGGGTCCTCATTGGACAAGGTATAATGCCCATCTGTAACAAGCTGAAGAACAAAGAACATGTGATTGAGGCCCTACACAGGGCCAAGTTCAAGTTCTCTTGCTGTGGGAAGATCCACATCTCTAAGAACTGGAGATTTACTGAGTGTAGTGAGGATGAATTTGGAAGCATGGTGGCAGAAGAGCAGTTCATCCCAGGTGGCTACAGAGTCAAACACAGCTCAAATTGCAGCTCCCAGAAGAATGTCAGGTCCTGCACTCATGAGAGCTGTGGTGTTGCCCCTGCGTTACTCATGCCCACCAATAAATCCTACTCTGCTGTCAAATAAATAAATACATGAACACAATTTTAAACAAACAAACAAAATTTCCGGCACTGCCATCTTCAGAGGGTTGTTTCCTTGCCATGAAGTAAAGTGAAGTGAAATTACTCAGTCGTGTCTGACCCTTTGTGACCCCATGGATGGTAGCCTACAAGGCTCCTCTGTCCATGGAATTTTCCAGGCAAGAGTACTGGAGTGGGTTGCCTTAGCCTTTAAATGGTGCTGCAGATGTTGAGGATTGGTGGCTTACTGGAAAATTGTTGAGGGCTCAAGATCACACCTGTGGCCCGTCCCACCACGTCTCCAGATCAGTGCTTCTGTCAGTCATTCACGGTGCCCAGCGCCTTCCACTGGACCTTGTTTTACCATCTAATAAATATTCAGGTTAGTCAGGGGAAGAGACTGATGACAGAGTAGACAAAATAGTCTAAGGTCACTGGTGCTGCTGGGAAAACTACTCAAAGTATATCCTGTAAGTGGCTGATCTGTTGCTTCCCTTCAAGGATTAACTACAATTTTGACATTATAGCTCAATTGTTTGGTCAGGTGCTTATTGATCTATTATTTAGACTTTACTTCCAGAGGAATGGTTGGCTAGCTTATTTTTTCTAAATGTGTAATAAATTAAAAGAAATTCTGGCTATATGAGTAACTGATTATTCTTAGTAATCTGCTTCATGAATCCTTTAAGAATATTGCTGGCTAACTGTGTCAAAACACAGATGATAAATTGAGTTTTAAAATTTTAAAAGTGATGCAACTTTTTTCCCTCTTCATCACCTTTGCATCATTGAACTCCACATGAATCCAGAGTGGGACTGACTGTGGATTTTTCTGAGTTAACAAATCAAGGTGTCAACTCAGGCTCATTTATTACTTCTGAATGCCAGAAATTCTGTCCAAAAGTCTGAAAATAGCAAGGGCCTCCAGAATGAATCATCTCAATTCATTTTCGGCTTTCAGCTTCCACTGAGTAATTTTTACAATTCAGTTCATCTAGTTGGGGAGAAGTCTAACTGGTGGGACTGTGACAAATCAGGGTTGGAAACTTGATAATAAAAAGGAGGACTTGGTAATGTCAAACTTAAAAATTTTCGGTTTTCACTGCTGGGCAAAATGTGTTGCAATTCAAGCAGTAAGAGGCTGGCTGTAAGTCCGAGAGTGTGATCCAAAGCTATTTCAAAGCTACAGGATTTATTTTATGCCATGTTGATCCATTTCATGCTATCAGAATTAGTTCCCTAGCAAGATAATTGTGTCATGACATAAAATTCATTCAAAACATGAACATATTTGTTTTTTCTGAAATAAAAAGGTCATCTGGTAGGGAAACACTTGTCTTTTTTCCCACATATCCTTGGTTCATTCCCCTTTAAACTGGTACTGCCTTTCTCTTTCCTCATTAATAAAGCTCTTTGTTTCCTACAGAGGAGAATAAATAAACCTTTCCCTTCTCCACAGAAGAGCCTACTGTTTAAGTGTGTGTTTTCTACTCACTTTTATTTGTGATGAATTTGTGATTAGAAAGATCCCCACGTTGCCCTCTTCTGTCAATCAGCTGAAGGAGAGCTGGGAGCTCACTCATGTAAACATATAGGAGAATAGCTACGTATTTTTAATATCTTCATCTTATAGGAATGTTAATAGAATGATCACTCTCAGTAGTTTCTGAGTCACTTAATAAAAACCTCATTTAATATGCAATGGTCTCTTGAGATTAGACATTAAACTGAGGCTCTTGACTCAGTATCAAGACTGAATCAGAAAATAATTTAAGTGAATCGAGTTTTTCTTTGGGAAGATGATCTCCTTTGGGGGCATATGGTAGCATCTAGTTTTCTTGTGTTGACCAAGATCCTCGGAAATATACCAGGCTCTTGAATCTTTCCTTTTTCCTCTATTTCCCCCTTGAACATGTGTTCCTCTTATTACATATTCCCTCAGCACTGTTTCTTTTTTCAAGGTGGCAGCCGTCTAAACTGAGAAGTTAATGTTGACAGAATTTAGATACAGGAAGTGTCATGAGGAATTCTAAGTCCATCCCTTCATTTTATAGAAGTGGGAATTGTTTCCAAATGAAGCCAAAGATTGTGCATAAGAGTCCACTGTGACTTAGAGACAAAACCCTGGCACGGGAGCCTGGGTCCGGATTGGGGATCTTTTCATGACAACTTCCACCTTTCCGATTTGCCAGTGGCTGCTAGTCCCCTTCTCAAGATCAGTTTGATTTAAATGGGAACTCCGGAGAACACATTGCAAGAAGCTGAAGAAAGGACTCTGGCAAGAACATGAGAGACAGTAGCAGGATGGTATGGGTGCTCTTTTAGGGGAGAACAGTCTTTTAGATGCCTTAAAATCCGCACTGTTTGGTGATGGTGAGATCTGCCTAGCAACCAAGGCTGGCCACAGGTAGACGCTGCTGAGTTGCTGCCATTCGCCTCCAGTAAGCTTTGTGGGACCTGTCCACCCAGATTTCTTCCAGTTATATAAGTACAGTCTTCACTTTAATTTCCAGGCAATTAAAATGGAATAAGGCAACATTTTCTTTCCAGTTTTCCTTTGTTCCTCAAAGTGCTTTTTAATTAAAAATCCTTATTCTTTGTAGAAAATTTGAAAAATACCAGACGGGTTGAAAGAAAAAAAATCGTCACTTACTGTCTTGTTAAAGTCAGTCACTGTTAACGCTGGTATTTTGCCTTTCTATTTTAATCTCATTCCTTTTTCAAGGTAAAGACTAAAGGTAAGATTTTTCTTTCTTTCTCTTTTTTTGACCACCCTTTTTTTTTCCCTGAAAAGTAATATATGCCCTTTAAAGAAAAAATGGAGAATGTAGGCAACTATAAAGCAGAACATGAATCATTAATAGGCTTGCACCCAGAGCTAGTCTGAGTGACATGTTTCTTTACAGCCTCTTAACAAAAAATAAATCCATATTTCCCCAATTCACTTCTTAATCATGTTAACCAGTGTAAAGCTAAAAGGAGTTGCTGATGTTTTTCAGTTGGGTAAGATGAAGACCTTTCAATTAGTTGCTAAAATCTGTTTGAATGTGAGGCAAAATCAGATACAGGTGAGCTCTCATTTCAAAAGAAGACTTCAGGTTGGACTCTCCTATTCTAGTTCACATTTTAAAACCCATGATGGAACATTTTGAACACAGTAGAGGAGCCTTCTAAAATGTCAAGAATAATTGTAACCTCTTTCAGCAAGGTCTTTTTTTGTCCTTTTCAGAATGCTAGAGATGAGGCAAGCAGAATTTGTGGTCTTAGGTGGGACTCTTGGTAATATACAATATGAAGCGATCTCTCATAGAAAGGATGCTCATAGTTTAAGTGTACTGCAAGGACTGTGGCCTGTTACTGCTAGCTGTCTCTGAGTGAGCATACTTTATTGTTATTCTCAGATCACCAGGGTCTTAAGTATTCCCTCACTTTCCTCGGCCTGTGTCTCTTCCTTTTGACAAAAGGGAAAGTGCAGTCTAAGAACACTGTCTGATGGAGCCAGAATGATTGGCTGACTCTTCTCCAAACGTACCTTTAGCTCAGCTTGTGCCTCCAAATTACAGTGATGGTGGTTTAGTCATTAAGTTTTGTCTGATCTTATGACCCCATGGACTATAGCCCACCAGGCTCCTCTGTCCATGGGGTTTCCCAGGCAAGAATACTGGAGTGGGTTTCTATTTCCTTCTCCAGAGGATCTTCCCGACCCAGGGACTGAACTGGGGTCTCCTGCCTTGCAGGTGGTTTCTTTACCTAGTAAGCCCCCAAGCAAGCTCTCAAGTTGCAGTACCCTTGATTATCTAATGGAATTATTTCTTCTTGCTCATGTGCCCCACTGCAGGTACTCTTTCCGAGCTCCAGTGGCAGTTGCTACTCGGATTTTTACTGTGGGAAATGAAGCTTAGGATATGTGGGCATTGTTCTTAGACCTATACCTTCTCCATGGAACATCATAGATCTTCTGCTTATTTTCTTCACCTTCCTAAATTCCCAAAGACTGCATTGAGGTGGAGAGGAATCTCTATTCTCTTCCTACTCAGTACCATTGGGACGTCTGCAAAAATTTAACCCAACTCAGTGACAATCAAAACTCCCCTTCCTCTGCAAATAGCTCTCCAGTTGCTTCTTTCAGGCCACAGAAATGAAGAAATGCTCATCCAACTATCAGAGAGATCCCTGGGTGGGCACAGCCAAATATGTCTTCCCTGGATGAGATGTCATAGGCTTTCAACTTGTTTCCAAGTTGGGGGAAGAGTGAGTCCCCTCTGAATCACACTAGGATAATAATAGCCTGTCCCAAATGTTCTGAACTGTGAGTGTGTAGACTCAACGGGGGCAATCCATCATCTTCAAAATGTGTATCTTTTGCCATCATTCCCCTGACAGCCCCACCTCCTGCACTGAGGTGACTGAGTTGACTTTCTCTTCTCTCTGGTGAAGAAAGAAAAACACTATGGTCAAGTGTTAGTGACAGATAAAGTGGAGGGAAATGTTTTCTGACATTTGCTGCCAGGATCACCAGACAAGTGACTTAGTCTGAGTCAACGGTGAATATTCCCTTATTGCTAAGAAAGGACCGATGGGTCCCACTACATTTGACATGTACTGTCTTTGACACATATCGCTCCTCCCCATGGGTCAGTGACATGAGCAGCTCTGGCTTTAGATGGATGACTTTCAACTGATCTTGCATTTTACCTTTAATATGCTTTTTTTTTCGTCTTATTTATCTATTTCTCCATCTATTTTAAAATCCACTACCGGATTTATATACATTCACCTCCCCAAATTAAAGCATGGTAAACATGTAGGCTTGATCTGAGAATTTTTAAAAAATTGTTTTCTTACCAAAAGAAGTTGAGACAGGAGCCTTAATTTCTAGTTTCACAGAATAGTAAATTTATTGCTCAGACCCTCTGTGACCTGACTCCCCTGCCTCATAAATGAAACAGATGATACCTGAAGAATTTATCAAGAGGAATAAAACTGACTTCTTCTGAGATGTTCCCCGTCACCTGTGCTCTTCATTAGGTGGGGATCAGTTAGTAAAACTAGCTCCCGGCTCTGTTCCTAGGTGTTTCGTTTAACTTTGTTTTGTATTTTCTAGACACAGTTCTCTGATATGAGTGAAAGATCCATCACTTTGAGCTCTTTAGGTTTATTTCAGTTGTGGGTTGAATTGTAAATCTCTGTTTTTATAAGTGCAATGAGATGGGCAGGGAGAATACCCACGCAACACGTGCTGGAATGTGGTTAGTTTATTGCCATGTGTCTGAGGACCTGGAAACAAATGGTGTTTAGAACCACAGAGAGCTAGCCAGAGAGATGAGCGATAGTTGAGTGGTTGTGATCAATCTGAATTGGGCAATCCGATCAAGTGGATAATCGGTTTAACGTAGATGCTGAGCAGCTCTCCTGCCTTTGCAACAGCAGGATGGAGGGGTAATTATTTAGGTTTTAGGTAATTATTTCCACTGTTCAATTTCACCTTTTCTGGGACAGTACATAAGATGGTCACCTCCTCTTTAAAAAGTAAGTTCTAAATGTTAGTAACTCTGATCTAACCATGTTTAAAAAGGAAATCCATTAATCTTCACTGTCAAGAGCCCTGTTACAAGGTGATTGTTTCCCTACTCATAGCAGAGATTGAAGGTGAAGAAAGTGTTAGTCACTCAGTCATGTCTGACTCTTTGTGACCACATGAACTGTAGCCTGCCAGGCTCCTCTGTCCATGTAATTTTCTAGGCAACAATACTGGAGTGGGTTGCCATTTCCTTCTCCAAGGCATCTTCTCAACCCAGGGATCGAACCAGTGTCTCTTGCATCTCCTGCATTGGCAGACAGATTCTTGACCATCTGAGCCACCAGGGAAGTTCATAGGAGAGATTAACACTCTAAATTTTGTGAGGTTTCTGTTTTTAATATAATAAAATTATATTATATTAGCTTTATTGATGTATGTTTTAAATACCATACAATTCACCCACTTTAAGTGTATAATTCAATAGCTGTTATATTTGCAGAGTTGTGGAACTATCACCGTCATTGATTTTAGAACATTTTAATGACCCTGAAAAGTAACCCCGTAAACAGTAGCAGTTACCCCCCATTTGTCCTGCCTGGACTCCTGGCCGCACTGATCAATATTCTTTAGTGGTTTAATTGCTAAGTTGTGTCTGACTCTTGTGACCCCAGGGACTGTAGCTCACCAGGCTCCTCTGTCTGTGGATGGTTTCCAGGCAAGAATACTGGAGTGGGTTGCCATTTCCTTCTCCAGGGGAGCTTCCTGACCCAGGGATTGACCCCCAGTCTCCTGCACTGCAGGTGGATTCTTTACCTAGTGAGCTACCAGGGAAGCCCTATGGATTTTACTATTCTGCACATTTTAAATAAATGGAATCATACAGTTTGTGGTCTTTATTTTTTTTTACTTTTTCATGTGGTGTAATGTTTTCAAAGCTCATTTATTTTGTAGCATGTATTTATAACTTCTATTTAATCTTCACTGGATCATCTTAAATATTCACATTAAATTTTCAGTTTCATACAATCTCACAAAATAAAATTCTATATTATCCTACTCTAAGATCTTTTAAAAAATGCCTGTAAACATTATTTATCTTGAAAATTTTGTAAACAAGATTTAAAAAATACAGATCCCAGAGTTACCCTTAGATATTTATTTAATACAAAAAATAATATTTTTATGGACTTATTCCCCCATTGTTTTTTCTTTTGAATTCCTACATATTCTTTTTCAAGCTGAAATATGAATTAGAAACATTTTCCAGGACTGTTTGTATGCCATGGTTACGTTAGAAGCTTCATTGGTTTAGGTGAAATTGAATAGTTTTCCAAATTTGGATAGGTTATCTCAACAGAACAGATTCCTAGAACCATTTAAAATCTATTCATCTGAAAGTTTTGGGGGATTCTCTTTTCAAAGAAAGGAAAGAAAAAAAGATATGCCAAAATCATAGTTTGGAAATAAGAATAATTTTCTCTTCTAATGACATATCCCTTTTTGTGGATTCCTTGACTTCATCCCTCACCTGGAGGATGGTGTGGTGAATGAAAGATGTGATCATTTTGATGACCTCAGGCCTTGAAGAAAGACCTAAATTGTTTTAGTGTATTGGTCTACTACCAGTTTTGGAAGACTGTTATGTCATTTTCAACAGCGAGATTAAATGACTATAGAGAACAAATCACCAACATATTAATGCTGACGGTTTATGAGAACAAATGCAATCTACTTATTTGTAGATGCATCCACTTTTATCTGTGTCCTTCCTATGTTCTTGAGACAAATAGTGACTAGATGGAACTTTCCAGAAGAGAATAAAGGCTATTTAGCTACACCTGTGCATACCGTGCTCAGTTGCTCAGTCTTGTCCGACTCTTTGTGACCCCATGGACTATAGGCTCCCAGGCTCTTCTGTCCATGGAAATTTCCCAGGAAAGAATATTGGAGTGCCATTTCCTACTCCAGGGGATCTTCCCAACCAAGCAATGGAACTCATGTCTCTGGCGTCCCTGCATTGGCAGGCAGATTCTTTACCACTGAGCCACTTGGCCTAATCACAGCTAAATTTAAAATTTGAGCTGTGACGAACAGATCAATTAAATGGAAATCATAGAAATAAAAAGGAAAATTCTGATCATAAAGCCAGGTAGGTTCAAAAGGGGCTTTCTTTAAGCTTATTACAGGATGTATAACTGTAATTAAAATAAGGACCCAACATATTATGGCCAGTTCTTAATTACATTAGCATTAAAGAAGTAATTAATAAGAATATGTACATACTATGCAAATCATCTTGTAGTAGTGATTTGCAGGACTGTTTAATGCATGGTGAGCCAGAGTTCATGGATCCACAGAAGGCTAAATTGTATTGCTTGATATAAAATCTAACTGGGCAGTTTTAAATTTTATGACCTCCAGCACAATATGCTTCTAGGATATGCAAGTGAATTGTTCTGTTACTCAGAGATCATTTTATAGGATAGCCAGTATGTCCTCCATATATTTATAGTGCTTCGCTAACATTCCTTCTTATGTTAGCCTTCCTTTCCTTTAACGTAGAACACAGAAAGAATACATTAATCATTGCCATTGCTTTTTGAACTCTACAGGTAACAGTTAGGGTTAGTATAGAGAGTGCCCAGTGAACAAATAACGTTTTTGGTCTGAAATCTTAGAAGTGTCCATTGTATTTATTTTGGAACCAAAGGATTTGTACAGTGGACAGTATTTTTTTCATATTGTTATTATACCAAAGACTTGTGATATCAAGAAATGCAGATTTTGCTTATTGTCGTTTTGGTTAATAGCCTACATTTAAGAAAAAAGATGTAATTGGAATCTTGGACTAAAGAGGAATTCTGATGGAGGGTTCAGTTTTGGTGCGTGTTTTATTTTGTTATACATCAGTAACCTTTGCAAAAATATTCTCCTGGCAGTAACAACATTAAATCTCAAGTAGCATACGATGCAATTTGTGTCAACTACCTCATTCTAGATGCTGGGCTAAGACAACATTGCCCTAAGTGCTTTGAGCAATCATCCTTAGCTGGAAAGGCTATGCTAACCACAGTGTAAAATGAGTTGGTTCAAAAAGAGCAGGCTGAAATAAGAGATGATTTAGTTCCGTGATCCACTTGGAACCTGGGGCGTATTTAAAATCAGCTGTGAACTGCCGGATGTTATGAGAAGCATGCAGCCTGCTAGGTTAAACTTAAAGTCCTATTTTTACAAATAAACCTGCTGGGAGTGGGCTATCATTAGAGGCCCAGCGATGCCACAAATGGCTTTTCAATTGCGAGTCACTTCCTGTGCCGTTTCCAAAATACTATAAAAAGGTATAAAAAGCAGGAAGAGAGGGATGACTTTTATCTCCTTTAAAAAGTGTTATATCATGTAAGACACAGTTTGGGGAATTTACTGTGTGAAGCATCTCCAGTCTGCAAGGCCTCCTGAGAGGACAGGGCTGCCTTTCTCCTCTCATCATAACTGTGAGGACAGCCTTCTGGAATTTGCTAGTGGTTGAACTGACATTTGGTTCCTGTACTTTTTTTAGTTGTATAGTCAGACTCTATACTTTTTAGTTGACCTGTCTTTATACTTAGAAACGTCTCTTAATAGTAGGCTTCTCTGGTGGCTCAGATGATAAAGAATCTTCCTGCAATTCAGGAGACCTGTGTTGGGAAGATCCCTTCCCCTGGGTTGGGAAGATCCCCTGGAAAAAGAAATGGCAACCCACTCCAGTATTCTTGCTTGGAGAATTCCATGGACACAGGAGCTTGGCAGGCTACAGTTCATGGGGTTGCAAAGAGTCGGACATGACTGAGCAACTATCACTCACTCACGTGGTCAGACTCTGTGATATATTTTTGAGTGTTCTCTCTTTATCTATATTGTATTAACTGCTAATGGGGTGGGGGAAGAAATTAGAAATAAGAGCTGTGGGTCATTGTCCTCAGGAAGCTTATAATGTGGTTTTCTTAGTCAAGAAATGCTGAGGCCCAATGTGTTCAAATTACGCTGGATTTTTTTCTTACCTGGTGTATAGTTGTATACCCAGAACTATGGTGGGTGAAAGAGGAAAGTCTAATTGGGAGTCCAGAGTTTGCAATCAAGGTGGAAAAAAGGAACAAACCTGTCTCTTTACTTTCAGTCATCGGCTACCATAAGTTCTGGTTGAGTCTGTGAAAGTAATGATTATTGTTATAGTACTGGCAAAGTAACGTGTGAACAGATTAATCAGAAACACCTCTTTGGATGTGGCAGATTGATGTTTCTTGGTCTTACACAGAAATTGTCAAACTTCTCATGTTTATGCCAAATATTGCTGCTGGAGGAGAATTAATTTCTAGTTTGGATACCTGTTAGGTAGCTATTCTTTTTACTGAAGTGGATGAAATATATCTTCCCTCAATTTGATTATTTATACACATTTATTGTGCACTTATTAGCTTTGGGCTGCCTGTTAAACTAGATGAAACAGTCGCTTCTCTTGGAGCTTATGATCCGGATATGTAGAACATGATCGATGATAAAGAACAAGGATGTAAAATAAAATTAGAGGGAAGTCACTCCCAGTTGATAAGTCAAATGATGGGTAGCCTAATTTGCAGAGCATATATATACATATAGGTCTGTACATGTATATAGCTTCTGAACGTATTGGAAGCAGACGCTTTAACCTCTGAGCCACCAGGGAAGCCCCTATATATATGTATGCCACTGAAAAGGCACATCTACTGCAAAAGGACTGATGTGTATAATATATGTGAACAAAAAGACGTGGGACCTCTTCCTGGGTCTGTGTGGGCATCTTGCCCCCGTTGTACACCCACCTTATTTTGAGCCATATTTTCTGATTCTTGGGAAACTGGATTAACTCCTTCAGTGTTGCTTGTCCACAGTGGCAGTGGTGCAATCACAGCTGGCTACAGGACTAGGTATCCAGATGGTCACCTTGTCCAGAGCCACAACATTGTGGGGGTAAGCGGCATGTTCTAGAGGACCCTCATCATATGTGCTGCCTACAGGGACTATTGTATGGCCATCAGTCTCTTTTACTTTCAGAGTGTCTTCTGAGAATCCTAGGCAAGACTTCTCACAGCTGCAGAGGGGTGGTCTGGGGGCTCCTACAAACTCAGGTCCTGGCAGGCTGCCCTGAGAGCTGATGAAAGCAGTATCTCCCACTTAATTGTGATGCATTCTCAGCTCATCAAGAAAATAGCCCTTGGAAAGCTCTGTTCTGAGTAGGGACCTTTGAACATTTGAAATCATGACCCACAGATCTACTCAGGACTTACCCACCAGTGCACACGCCTGAAACAAATGCTTTAGAAATATTTACTCTTACATTATATAATTCCTTCTAATAGTTTTTCTTCTATTTTATTTCAAACTTTAAAACTCCAGTTATGATGCACTAAATTGATTTTGCTGTGTACTGGAAGGTTGTGATATGCAGTGTGAAAACATTGCACTAAAATAGTACTGAAAGATGAATTCTACCCCATGTGATTGCAAGGTCATTTACCAAAATAATGGCCGCAAAATCGTGGTTGATTTTTATTCTTTCTCTTTGGACTTTCCTGTATCTTCTACACCTTCTGATGTAAACTGCTATTTGACAAGCAGTGCACTTCATGTAGTGTGTCAATTAATTTTCTTATCTCTTCTGTGAGTTTAAATTTTATTATTGATTTTTTCCCCTCTCTTGAAAATTCTTCCAATGTTGGCTGATTCCATGAATATTTTTTCCAATAATGCTTTAATATTTATTTGTTAGTTTTTTATTCCAATGACATAAAACAGAATTTACAGGGAAATTTACCTTTCAGCAACAGCATAGGACTTACCTGAACAAAGGCCAAACACGAGCTGGTGGTCATTATGCTCATTGTACTGGATGGTACTCCAGTGAAAGGCAGCATGGAAGAAATTAAATCCACATGCCATTAAAAGTAGAAAGCCTTTGTCTTTATGGATTAAAACAAAGGATATATTTGGAGTTAGTTATCTAAAAACTGCAAAGAGTCTTGCCAAATAAGCTTTCCCTGGAGAGAGTCTTACCAAGAAGGACATCATGGTTAAAGAAGCATGTTGGTTATTCCTCAGTATTGAAAAACATGATACTCCATGCCAAGCCAACACTTTTTTCTTTTGCCTTCTGAGCTGGAAAAAACTAAATTAAAATTTCTAGTGGTCAATAGACATAATATATTATTAAACAAAATAGTGAAGACACAGAGCATCTATGTAATGATAACAATTTTGAAAAAAAATGCAAATGTATACCTGTGGTGGATTCATTTTGATATTTGGCAAAACTAATACAATTATGTAAAGTTTAAAAATAAAATTAAAAAAATAAATTAAAAAAAAAGAAAATAAGGGGAAACAATAAAATAATGACTGCAGTGAGAGTCATGGGTACTTTATACTCTTTTTATTTGAGCTTTCTAGTATTTTCCACACCTTCTACCATAAACATTTAGTCATCTGATAATCAAAAGACTAAAAGTAACTTGAGTTTTTGATAAGCTTTTGGCAAGTGTTTGTTTACTCTTTTGACAGCATCATGAAGCCCACCAGGCTCCCCCGTCCCTGGGATTCTCCAGGCAAGAACACTGGAGTGGGTTGCCATTTCCTTCTCCAATGTATGAAAGTGAAAAGTGAAAGTGAAGTCGCTCAATCATGTCCGACTCTTAGCGACCCCATGGACTGCAGCCTAACAGGCTCCTCCATCCATGGGATTTTCCAGGCAAGAGTACTGGAGTGGGGTGCCATTGCCTTCTCCGAATAAAGTCTCTTAAAGTATAGCATGAAATAATCCTTACAAATAGTTCTAGAAAAAGTTTGAAATACTTTATTTCTTTGCCTGTAAGCTGTAATAGTTTGAGACCAAAAGAAACATGTGCTCTTATTTCTAGTTCCCAGTTTAACCTAATTCCATGGACTTATCTCTTCATAGTAATCTGAACCCAGGATCTTGTTAACTTCTACCTTTCAAAAGTCACTAATTCTTTAGTTGCACAATAAATTAGGAGCTTGGACTGAAGAAAGTTAAGATTAATTTTTAAACACTTAACCAAAATATATATGTTGAGAACTGGATACTTTTTAAGTTATTGTTTGTATTGCTATCACTCAAATCTATGAAATTTGTCTTAGACACTACTCAAGAGCATGTTTATAAACCGTACTTAAACTCAAGTGGTTTCTACCAAGAGTTTGCTATTCTATCATAAAGACCTTTGACAAATTCAAAAGGAAAATCACATCTGTCCTCCAAGGATAAAGATGAGTGTCAGCCCCTTGCCTCTTGTCAAGTACAGCATACATATTGTCTGCTTCTAAAACTTGTACATTTGATTAGGCTGTTGAGATGCCTCTCTTATTCTTTCTTTGTAAAAGTCTTACTTGTCCTTGGAAGCCTAGAACCTCCTCGTGAGAACTGGTTGTGACCTTTTTGTGCTGTGCAAGTTCACACCTCAATTTTGCTACATAGCTCTGTGGTGCATTTTCACATATGGCTTCATTTTTCATAGAATTTGTATGTTTCCTGATGCTTGATGCTTTATTCCACTTTGAGTCTTCAGTGTCTATCAAAATTCCTGGGTCATGATAGTTTATGATGATTATTTTTTTGAACAAATTTAATATGACAGTAATGTGATGAGAGAATTATTATGCTTGTATTAAATAACAGAAATATCTTTGAATCATGTGTGTAACATTCAAGGTTACCACCCTGAAGGGATACAGTCTTTATGAAAATGTTTATGTTTTCAAATGTCTGTTAAAAATATTATTTTATGCTTAAACTTCATGTATGTCTGCTCTGGACAAGGCATGTCTTGGGTATCATGGGGCAAAACTCAACTCTTATTCCCAAGGAACTTATACTGTAGTTTATGAAGTTAATAATTGTTTGTGTGAAAATCATCTTTTGTATGTGTATGTGCTAAAAAGTGTGGGGCACACTGGAGGGCATAGGGGGCATGCTGGGAACTGGGAGGAGCGTGGTCACTCCAGCACCTAGAGGGGAGACACAGCCTGCAAGAAAAGTGAAAAAAAAAAAAAAAAGAATGGGTAAGATTTGATGTGGGTGTGTGCATTTAAGGATGGATTTTTCTTTTGAGAACAAGCCCTGTGTTCTTCTGAATTTTGAGGGAGCTTCACGCCACAGTTTTGGTGGCTTCCCTATTCATGCCTGAATGTGAAGAAGGAGGCCAAGTGCCTCGTTGACATCGTCGCTTTCTTCTTACTGGTTTTTGATAAACCATATTGGTGAAGAGAGGGAATTCCTAGTAAGCTGTGAGAGAAATATAGAAAACTTATCATCTTCCTTGGAGAAAGCCTGATTGATGTTCAGAAGGTGCGTATGAAAAGAAAGGAAGTCGGCTACCCAAAACATACACATTTGAAATGCTGTGCAGAGCAGATCTGCTTGAGATGAACTTGTGACTAAGGCAAAGGCCATGTCGGGGAAAAAATGCTCTGGGTAGTAGACTCATTTCATATTTTTGAAAAATAATCATCCTCCGAGAAGAGTCCACGCTCTGGAAACAAACATACATGCTTCAAAAGGAGGCTGGGCATCTGAGGAGCTGTGGGAGAGTGGATGACACAGAAAGGCGACTGGTTAGAAACTAGAGCCTCATCCTTCTTTTAGACTGGAGAGTAGTGAACGCTTTAAGACACAAGGGAGAGGGTGATGGGTGAGATGCAGAGAACCCTTGCTCTTTGCCAAGTGACTCAGTGAGCCGGGATGATGTTCCGTGTGGGAACGGAGTGATGGTACTATCCACTGACACTGTTTATACACCCCAGTTGTGTCTGATGCTACTTTGGTTTGTTGAGTTTTTTTTTTTAATTTGGTAAATAGTTCCGTTCTAAGTACTTACAAGGAGATGGTGTAGGGCAGGCAGTCAGAATGACCTGAATTCCCTCCTGGCTCAACCTGGTAATCTTAATAGGTCACTTAATCTTTCTGAGCCTCAATATCTCTTCATTTGAAAAAGTAGAGATTACATTTGTCTCCTAAAGTCATTGTGATGGTTAGGAAAAAATATATTCAAAAATGCCTGCTGGTGTGGTTAGCACATAGACGCACACGAGATGTTGATAATAATAATGCCATCAAGGTCATATAGGGCTGTCGACGATGGTCTGTTTTTCTAGGACTGCAGACTTTGAAGTAGTGAAATGTGCTCTCCCGCAAAGAGTCTTGGGCTCTGTAAGTTAGAGGATCCTCAGTATCAGAGCCCCACCATACACTCTCTCATCTGTGGCAGAGGTATGCCTGTGAATCTGAATAGCAGAGTCATGGGAGTTGCTCACAGGCACTCTCCTGTCTCCTTCTACACTTAAGTTCTGGTTCCACTGGCTAGAGGGCAACTACCCACGCATGAGAGGAAATTTAAAAAATGTGCTCTAACTTGTTTAACTTCGGTGAGCCATCTCCCACATTAATGAAGTTAGCTTGGCACATGTGGTGCTCGGTGGGTGACTGCCTCCCACACACACAGTTCAGAGCTGAAGTTGAGTCATCCTGTTACATTTATTCACACACACAAGTTCAGAGCCTTTGCAGGCTTCGCAAATTATTTCCTTTCACTTCAAAAATAATTTGAATTTCAGATACATTAAAAAAAGAGAATGCTACCACTGACAGATGAACAGATTCCTTCCTCAGTTCATGTTCTTTGGAAATGTTGAAGGCATCTGGGAAGGCATGGATTGAAATAGTTCTTGAAAAATACTGAAACCAAGATGAAAATTGAATAGGCTGGGTAGAAATAACATACAAATCCAGTGGGATTTGCTGACATATACAGATTCGTGAAATTATATTATTTTTTATATTTACAAGATATTTATCCATCAAATATGCACCAGGCAGTGGTTGGGAATAGGACTGAGCAGTTGGGAAGTGGGTATAATACCAGCAATTACTTTTGAATCTAAACTGGCTAGGGTAGGGGTCCTTTTAAACAGTTGGTTACACCATCCTTTTTAATTTATTTTTAGATTACACTTATATTTTGAATTGGAGAAGGAAATGGCAACCCATTCCAATATTCTTGCCTGGAGAATTCCATGGACAGAGGAGTCTGGCAGGCTACAGTCCAATGTGGTCCCAAAGAATCAGACTGAGTGACTATCACTATATGTTGAATAATGAAACATGGTTTAATATTAAAAAATTGTAAAAGTTAGTAAAGATATTTCCCTCCTAATGCCTTTTCCCAGTCTCCTATGTTCTCTTTCTTGTATTTTTTCAGCTATGTCTTATGTGTATTAGAAAATGTATGTGTTTATGTGTATAATTTTGTTAGACATTGCCAAAGCATTCTCCAAAGAGTGTACCAATTTACAGTACCACCCTTGCCAAATTTATATTGCCCCCTTGGCTGACAGCAGATCTTACCCAAGTTTTCCCTCTAGAAGTCTTATGCCTTTTTCCATATTTTTGCCCCTTCAGGGTATTTTTACATAGTAGAAAAAGAGAGGTTTTTGAAATCAGTGCTACTTAAAAATTCTAAACAGTGCATAACATTTAAAATTCTGGGTTCTCAAGGTAAGTTGCTTGGATTTCAATCCAAACTCTAGTGCTTTCTAGCTGTGTAGGCTTAGGATAGTTATTTCACCTCTTTGAACTTAATGTAGTCCATGGGGTCCCAATAGTCGGATACAACTGAGTGACTGAATAACAACAACAGAGTGGGGAAAATAGTTTGCATTGCTGACATGGTGTTAGGAATAAATAAGGTAATACATGTAAAGTCTGGAACTTCGTTGTTATTTTGCTAAGTCATGTCTGACTCTTTGCAACCTCATGAATTGCAGCATGCCAGGCTTCCCTGTCCTTCACTATCTTCCAGAGTTTGCTCAAACTCATGTCCATTGAGTGGGTGATGCCATCCAACCATCTCATCCTCTGATGCCCCCTTTCTTCTGCCCTCAATCATTTCCAGCATCAGGGTCTTTTCCAATGAGGTGGCTCTTCACATAAGGTGGTCAGAGAATTGGAGTTTCAGCTTCAGCACCAGTCCTTTCAACGAATATTCAGGGTTGATTTCATTTAGTATCGACTGGCTTAATCTCCTTGCAGTCCAAGGGACTCTTGAGAGTCTTCGCTAGCACCACAGTTTGAAGGCATTGATTCTTTGGTGCTCAGCCTTCTTTATGGTTCAATCCTCACACCCATACATGACTACAAGACTACTGGAAAGACCGCAGCTTTGACTACACAGACCTTTGTCAGCAAAATGATGTTTTTCCTTTTTAATACGCTGTCTAAGTTTGTCATAACTTTTCTTCCAAGGAGCGTATTTTTAATTTTGTGGCTGTAGTCACTGTCAGCAGTGATTTTGGAGCCCAAGAAAATAAAATCTGTCACTATTTTCACTTTCCATCCTATCTATTTGCCATGAAGTGATCAGACTGGCTGGCATGATCTTTGTTTTTTAAAAGTTAAGTTGTCAGCCAGCTTTTTCACTCTCCTCTTTCACCCTCATCAACAGGCTATTCAGTTTCTCTTTGGTTTCTGCCATTAGAGTGGTATCATCTGCATATCTGAGGCTTGATGTTTATCATGGCAGTCTTGATTCCAGCTTGTAATTCATCCACCCCAGCATTTTGCATTATATACTCTGCATATAAGTTAAATAAGCAAGGTGACAATATATAGCTTTGACATATTCCTTTCCTGGTATTTAACCAGTCTGTTGTCCCAAATATGATTCTAACTGTTGCTTCTTGTCCTACATACAGGTTTCTCAGAAGACAGGTCAGGTGGTCTGGTATTCCCATCTCTTTAAGAATTTTCCACAGTTTGTTGTGATCCACACAGCCAAAGGATTTAGTGTAGTCGGTGAAGCAGAAGTATGTTATTTTTTGAATTCCCTTGCTTTTCTTGTAATCCAAAAGATGTTGGCAATTTGATCTCTGGTTCCTTGACCCTTCTAAATCCAGCTTGTACATCTGGAAATTCTCTGCTGAAGCCTAGCTTGAAGGATTTTGAGCATTACTTTGGTAGCATGGGAAATGAATGCAATTGTACAATAGTTTGAACATTCTTTGGTATTGCCTTTGGGATTAGAATGAAAACTGACCTTTCCAGTCCTGTGGCCACTGCTGAGTTTTCCAAATTTGCTGGCATATTGAGTGCAACACTTTCACAACATCTTCTTTTAGGATTTGAAATAGCTCAACTGGAATTCCATCACCTCCACTAGCTTTGTTTATAGTAATGCTTCATAAACCCATTTGACTTCACACTCCAGGATGTCTGACTCTAGTTAAGTGACCATACCATCGTGGTTATCTGGGTCATTAAGACCTTTTTTGTGAAGTTCTCTTTCTGATTTATTTCACTTTGTATAATAGGTTCTAGGTTCATCCACCTCATCAGAATTAACTCAAATGCATTTCTTTTTATGGCTGAGTAATATTCCATTGTGTCTATGTACCACAACTTCTTTATCCATTCATCTGTCGATGGGCATCTAGGTTGCTTCCATGTTCTAGCTATTGTAAATAGTGCTGCAGTGAACAGTGGGATATATGTGTCTCTTTCAATTTTGGTTTCCTCAGAGATATGCCTAGAAGTGGGATTACTGGGTCATATGGTGGTTTTATTCCTAGTTTTTTAAGGAATCTCCATACTGTCTTCCATAGTGGCTGTATCAATTTACATTCCCACCAACAGTGCAAGAGTGTTCTCTTTTCTCCACACCCTCTCCAGCATTTATTGTTTGTAGACTTCTTGATGAGCCATTCTGACTGGGGTGAGGTGATCTCTCATTGTAGTTTTGATTTGCATTTCTCTAATAATGAGCAATGTTGAGTATCTTTTCATGTGTTTGTTAGCCATCTGTGTGTCTTCTTTGGAGAAATGTCTGTTTAGGTCTTTTCCCCACTTTTTGATGGGGTTGTTTATTTTTCTGGTATTGTGTTGTATGAGCTGCTTGTATATTTTAGAAATTAATCCTTTGTCAGTTGTTTCATTTGCTATTATTTTCTCCCATTCTGAGGATTGTCTTTTCACCTTGCTTATAGTTTCCTTTGCTGTGCAAAAGCTTTTAAGTTTAATCAGGTCCCACTTGTTTACTTTTGTTTTTAGTTCCATTACTCTAGGAGGTTGGTCATAGAGGATCTTGCTTTGATTTATGTCATCGAGTGTTCTGCCTATGTTTTCCTCTAAGAATTTTATAGTTTCTGGTCTTACATGTAGGTCTTTAATCCACTTTGAATTTATCTTTGTGTATGGTTTTTGAAAGTGTTCTAATTTCATTCTTTCCCATATAGCTGTTCAGTTTTCCCAGCACCATTTATTGAAGAGGCTATCTTTGCTCCATTGTATATTCTTGCCTCCTTTGTCAAAAAAAAGTATCCATAGGTGCATGGGTTTATTTATGGGCTTCCTATCTTGTTTCATTGGTCTATATTTATTTTTTTGTGCCAGTACCGTACTGTCGTGATGACTGTAGCTTTGTAGTGTGATCTAAAGTCAGGAAGGTTGATTCCTCCTGCTCCATTCTTCTTTCTCAAGACTGCTTTGGCAATTTGGGGTTTTTGTGTTTCCATATGAATTGTGAATTTTTTTCCTTCTAGTTCTGTGAAAAATGCCATTGGTAATTTGATAGGGATCACATTGAATCTGTAGATTGCATTTGGTAGTATAGTCATTTTCACAATATTGATTCTTCCTATCCAGGAACATGGAATATCTCTCCATCTGTTTATGTCATCTTTGATTTCTTTCATCAGTGTCTTATAATTTTCTGTGTACAGTTCTTTTGTCTCCTTAGGTAAGTTTATTCCTAGATATTCAATCTTTCTGTTGCAATGGTGAATGGGATTGATCCCTTAATTTCTCTTTCTGATTTTTCATTGTTAGTATATAGAAATGCAAGTGATTTCTGTGTATTGATTTTGTATCTTGCAACTTTGCTAAATTCAGTGATTAGTTCTAGTAATTTTCTGATACTGTCTTTAGGGTTTTCTATGTACAGTATCATGTCATCTGCAAACAGTGAGAGCTTTACTTCTTCTTTTCTGATCTGGATTCTTTTTATTGCTTTTTCTTCTCTGATTGCTGTAGCTAGAATTTCCAGAACTATGTTGAATAATAGTGGTGAAAGTGGATACCCTTGTCTTGTTCCTGATCTTAGGGGGAATGCTTTCAGTTTTTCACCATTGAGAATAATGTTTGCCGTAAGCTTATCATATATGGCCTTTTCTATGTTGAGGTAGGTTCCTTTTATGCCCATTTTTTGAAGAGTTTTAATCATAAATGGGTGCTGAATTTTGTTAAAGGCTTTTTCTGCATCTATTGAGATGATCATATGGTTTTTATCTTTCAGTTTGTTAATATGGTGTATCACCGTATTGATCGATTTGTGTATATTGAAGAATCCTTGCATCCCTGGAATAAACCCAACTTGATCATGGTGTATGAGCTTTTTGATGTTTTGCTGAATTCTATTTGCTAAAATTTTGTTGAGGATTTTTGCATCTATATTCATCAGTGATACTGGCCTGTAGTTTTCTTTTTTGGTGTTGTCTTTGTCTGGTTTTGGTATCAGGGTAATGGTGGCCTCGTAGAATGAGTTTGGAAGTGTTCCTTCCTCTGCAGTTTTTTTAAAGAGTTTTGGAAGGATAGGCATTAGCTCTTCTCTAAATGTTTGATAGGATTTTCCTGTGGAGCCGTCTGATCCTAGGCTTTTGTTTTTTGGGAGATTTTTGATCACAGCTTCAATTTCAGTGCTTATAATTGGGTTTTGTTCATAATTTCTATTTCTTCCTGGTTCAGTCTTGGACGATTGAACTTTTCTAAGAATCTGTCCATTTCTTCCAGGTTATTCATTTTATTGCCATATAGTTGTTCATAATAGTCTCTTATAATCCTTTGTACTTCTGCATTGTCTGTTGTAACCTCTCGTTTTTAATTTTTAATTTTGTTGATTTGATTCTTATCTCTTTTTTCTTGACGAGTCTGGCTAAAGGTTTATCTTCTTAAAGAACCAGCTTTTAGTTTTATTAATTTTTACTATTGTTTCTTTATCTCTTTTTCGTTTATTTCTGCTCAGATCTTTATGATTTCTTTCCTTCTACTAATTTTGGGGTTTTTTTGTTCTTCTTTTACCCGTTGTTTTAGATGTAAAGTTAAGTTGTCTATTTGATGTTTTTCTTGAGATAGGATTGTATTGCTATAAACTTCCCTCTTAGGACTGCTTTTGTTGCATCCCATAGGTTTTGAGTTGTTGTGTTTTCATTGTCATTTGTTTCTAGAAATTTTTTGATTTCCCTTTTGATTTCTTCAGTAACCTGTTGGTTATTTAGAAACGTGTTGTTTAATCTCCGTGTGTTTGTGTTTCTTACAGTTTTTTTTCTTGTAATTGATGTCTAGTCTCATAGCATTGTGGTCAGAGAAGATGCTTGATATGATTTCAATTTTCTTAAATTTACTGAGGTTTGATTTGTGACCCAAGATGTGGTCTATCCTGGAGAATGTTCCATTGCACTTGAGAAGAAGGTGTATTCTGCATTTGTATGGAATGTCTTGAAGATAGCAATGAAATCCAACTCTTCTAATGTATCATTTAAGACTTGTGTTTCCTTATTAATTTTCTGTTTTGATGATGTGTCCATTGGTGTGAGTGGGGTGTTAAAGTCTCCTATTATTATTGTTTTACTGTCAATTTCTCCTTTTATGTCTGTTAGTGTTTGTCTTATGTATTGTGGTACTCCTATGTTGGGTGCATAGACATTTACAATTGTTATGTCTTCCTCTTGGATTGATCCCTTGATCATTATGTAGTGTCCTTCCTTATATCTTGCAATATTCTTTATTTTAAGGTCTATTTTGTCTGATAAAAGGATTGCTTCTCCAGCTTTCTTTTGCTTCCCATTTCCTTCCTCTCACTTTCAGTCTATATGTGTCTTTAGGTCTGAAGTGGGTTTCTTGTAGACAGCATGTATATGGGTCTTGTTTTTGTATCCATTCAGCCAGTCTGTGTCTTTTGGTTGGAGCATTTAATCCATTTACATTTAAAATAATTATCAATATATATATTCCTGTTGACATTTTCTTTATTGTTTGTGGTTGCTTTTGTAGATCTTTTTCTTCTGTTGTATTTCTTGACTATATAAGTCCCTTTAAAAACATTTGTTGTAAAGCTGGCTTGGTGGTACTGAATTATCTTAACTTTTGCTTGTCTGAAAAGCTTTTTATTTTTCCATCAATATTGAATGAGATCTTTGGTGGGTACAGTAATCTTGGCTGTAGATTTTTCCCTTTCAGTACTTTAAATATATCCTGCCATTCCCTTCTGGCCTGCAGAGTTTCTGCTGAAAGATCAACTGTTAAGCTTAGGGATTTTCCCATGTATTTTACTTGTTGCTTCTCCCTTGCTGCTTTTAATATTTTTTCCTTGTGTTTAGTCTTTGTTAGTTTGATTAGTATGTGTCTTGGTGTGTTTCTCCTTGGGTTTATCCTGTATGGGACTCTCTGTGCCTCTTGGACTTGATTGACAATTTCTTTTTCCATGTTGGGGAAATTTTCAACTATAATCTCTTCAGAAAATTTATCATACCCTTTCTTTTTCTCTTCTTCTTCTGCTGCTGCTGCTGCTAAGTTGCTTCAGTTGTGTCTGACTCTGTGTGACCCCATAGATGGCAGCCCACTAGGCTCCTCTGTCCCTGGGATTCTCCAGGCAAGAATACTGGAGTGGGTTGCCATTTCCTTCTCCAATGCATGAAAGTGAAAAGTGAAAGTGAAGTCGTTCAGTTGTGCCCGACTCTTAGCGACACCTATAATTCGAATGTTGGTGCATTTGATATTGTCCCAGAGGTTTCTGAGATTGTCCTCAGTTCTTTTTATTCTTTTTACTTTATTCTGCTCTTCAGAAGTTATTTCCACCATTTTATCTTCCAGCTCACTGATTCAGTCTTCTGCTTCAGATATTCTGCTATTGATTCCTTTTAGAGTATTTTTAATTTCAGTAATTCTATTGTTTGTCTCTGTCTGTTTATTCTTTAATTCTTCTAGGTCTTTGTTAATTGATTCTTGCATTTTCTCTATTTTGTTTTCAAGGTTTTTGATCATCTTTACTATCATTATTCTGAATTCTTTTTCAGGTAGTTTGCCTATTTCCTCTTCATTTATTTGGACTTCTGTGTTTCTAGTTTCTTCCTTCATTTGTGTAGTATTTCTCTGAATTTTAATTATTATTATTATTTTTATAATAAAAATATTATAAAATATTGGGGGCTTGGGCTAGGTACTTTTACCAGTTGGAACTGGACAGAATTTATGACATTAGACTTTGGATTAGCGGGCACAGTGAGGTAAGGATCTTGAAGTCAGCATTAATATATGGGATGCTAGTTTCAACAAGTTAATTTTATTTGGTTGACAGTCTTACCACTCAGAAATAAGTATTCCCTAGAGCAAAAAGTTGTTATTTTTTTTCTGGATCAGTTATTGTTTAGGAAATTGGAAGTAAGAAATTGTTTAAGAAATTATTACCATTAGGAAATTGGAAAGAATTTTTTGTCCTAAAATGGTTTTACACAGGGACAGGAGAATCTGCTCTGTCTCAGTTAGCACAGGAACCTACATCAGTTTTGATTCTAAATCCCAGCTTTGCTGCAAATAAAACATGTAACTCTGGGCAAGACACTCAATATGCCACGTATTTGTTCTCCTCTTCAATGCCTGAAAAGCTGAGTGGAAGCTCTGTCTTCTGAGGAAAATGAGATTCAGGGCAGGGAGGCCAAATGGAGAGCATTCTGGGCCCTGGAGGAAAAAAGACCTGGAGGAAGGGAGAGTAAACGAAACCATGTAATGTGAGCAGAGATTCAGAAATAGTGCTGCACATGAAAATGGAGGTTTTGAAGGTGGCAAAACAAAAAAGTGAGGAGTCCTTTGGCAGCGGAAGTGCTAGAATGAGGCTGGCGTCAGGTGAAGGAAGCAGGTGGGGAGAGCAGTTCAGAACCAGAGACTGAATGGAGGGTTTGTACTGGGCCAACCTTTCTCGTGCTGCCATTCTGATATTTTGGAGTTTGGTTTGCTGGTTAAAGGGGCCCTTCAGCCTGGATACAACCTCAGGTGTCATTTTACTCAACTGAATGATGGTACAGAAACCTGAGCTACATAATTAACAATGACTCCAGAAATAACTAAAGTAAGAAGTGGAACCTACTTTATATATTGTAAAAATTTCTCAACCTAAGATGTGGATTTAGTCATGACTTAGCAACTAAACAACGACAGCAACTCAATGTGAGATGTGGATACTAACATTTTAATTTTGAATCACAATTATAAAGGAGAGGTTTCAGAATCAGGAATTCCTTATGTATGCATCAGGCAACATCATACAGGCAGTTTATTTTTCTCATTATATATAAGACTGATTTAGGTTGTAGGACAGCGTACAAAAATGGGGAAAGATAAAAATTCCTGGCTATACATCAGGCAATGCACAGTTGATAGAACCAGCAGGCAGGTGGTCAGAATATTTCCTGCAAGGGATACTATTTAATTTGGTTAAAATTCACCCTCCTCCATCAGGTATAATAGTATATTTCAAGAAATTTTGATTCAGGTAAGGCTTATTGAAAATCTACTGTACGTGTTTGAGCACTGTGTTCTTTTGCTTCCATTATCTCATGAGATTCTTACAACCATATGTGAGGTGGGCATGATTATCATTTTATGAAACAGTATCTTGAAATGTTTGCTTGGACAGGGATATTTCAGTTGTTAAGATTCACTGCCAGGAACTGTACGTGATGTTTTATTCTGTCTTAAAACATTTTTCTCATGTAATGTAGTCACAGGCTTAATGTCATGCCCTGGACTTGGTTCATAGAGCAGCAAATGGCAGAACTGAACTGAGATCAACTCTGGAGCATTTGACAATTTAGTTTAAAATAATGATCTCAGACTCTGAAGGGAAATGGTTTCAGATATAAACAATTTTGCTTGGTGAAGGCCAAGGACAAGATAATGTTTATTCAGTTACTTTTGGCCCTCTGGAGTGTAAAGATAGATGATCCAGAGAAAGAAAAGAGGCATTTAGACAGGTCAGCATTCCCTAGATCCTGGCAAGGGTGTTTTTATTCCTTTTTTTCATATCTCTAGTAGTACTTGAATAAATAAAAGTCTATTTAGCTAATAGTCTAAGTAAACTTAATAAAAAAGAGGAGAGTCACCTTGACAGAACCTAATATAGGAACTTGGTTGTATTAATGGGTTTAAATGTTGCCAGTGTTGGGGATTCTTTACCAGCTGAGCCACAAGGGAAGCCCAAGAATACTGGAGTGGGTAGCCTATCCCTTCTCCAGTGGATCTTCCCGAGCCAGGATTTGAACTGGGGTCTGCTGCATTGCAGGTGGATTTTTTACCAACTGAA
Source organism: Bos grunniens (assembly GCF_055505025.1). Classification (NCBI taxonomy): domain Eukaryota; kingdom Metazoa; phylum Chordata; class Mammalia; order Artiodactyla; family Bovidae; genus Bos; species Bos grunniens. The sequence goes on from NC_141187.1 coordinate 35,214,545, forward strand.
CTATGGAGGGAAGCCTAATGTGGGAGACCTGAGTTCGATCACTGGGTTGGGAAGATACCCTGGAGAAGGGAAAGGCTACCCACTCAGTATTCTGGCCTGGAGAATTCCATGGACTGTATAGTCCATGGGGTCACAAAGAGTTGGACACAACTGAGCAGCTTTCACTTTCTAAGGGCTTGCTCCTTCCCTGAAGGAGTATTTTGTAAAGCCTCATGACAATGTTTCTTATAGTAAAAAAACGCATATACACTATGACCTGACAATTCCATTTCTGGATATATGTCCTAGAATATTCTAGGGTACAAGCTATGCAAATCACAGCATTATTTGTAAGAAGGTAAAAAGAATCCTCAAATTCTCATCAATAGGGAAATGGAAAAATAAATTGTTTATCAAGGATATAATACAGTGAAGTAAGTGAAATATATGAATATATGTGAGTGATTTCACAATGTCTAAAGTTGAGTAAAAACAAACAAATTGTGTAAAGTTGCACAAAATATAACATCTATGTAAATTACACGATATTATATATGTATGTTTATTTTCAAATGAATATTAATTACAAATACATAAAAATATAAATTGCATACTCAAAAAAAACAGGATAGTGAAAAGAGGGAGAAGTATATGATTGAGAAGAGGTTTAGAAAAGAGGTCAATTTTAACCATAGTATTTTTGAATACTTTTATAAAAGCAAAGATCTAGATGAACCCTGAGTGATGGGTACACATATACTTGTATTAATTTTGCTAATATTCTGGAAAAAATTTCTAAAAAGGATTACAAAAAAGAGACATTCACATAGCATAATCACACAATTATTGAGCCTTTAAAACAAACAAACAAACAATTTCCTATTACTTTACTTCCCTCTAGTTTTTGTGTACATTGCCATCTAGGTCTTTAAGAGTCAGGACTGCAGTTATCATTAACTGAGAAACAGTGATTAGAGGTGCACAATTCAACACTCCTTGTCTGCTTCCCCAAACCGCTATCCTGTTATCCTAACCAGAACTTGGCTTGAGTCACCTTTCAAATGCCATCTCCTCCCAAGCCTGCACATATCTCAGCATGCTTTTCTTATGATCTGGGATTACCAGAACATAATTTTAGAAATATATTTCAAAAAGGCATTAGACTTTTGGAAACAGAAACAGATGTGCTTCTGTATGGAAGTATGTATCAAAGGAACCGTAAAAAGCTTGCTTTGAGTGAATCAAAACAAAGTCAGAAAATGCTGCTTGGATGCTGTGAAAAGGAAAAGGATTATTATTGATTGCTCAATGTGGTTTTTCAAATTTCCTGTGAGGCCAAAGAATGACATATCATAACACTAAGAAATTTAACATGTATGAGGTGGCTTGGAAGTGTGCAACTTTGGAGTGAAATAGACCAGTGCTGTTTTTCAACCTGGGCTATAATTTATAAAATTCCAGAGTCTGGACACCTGCGTGCCAATCAGAGTTTTAGGAGCAAAAGGACTACTTCTGCATCAAGAACTAGAATCTTGAATAACTGATGGTACTACTTTTTGTCAGTTTTATTTCAGTACCTGATGAGTGAATTTCTGAAGTGAATTTCCTATCTCTGTCTCATTTTATTTATATTTCACCAGTTTTTATAGTTTGTCTAGCAAGTACAAAGCACTGTGTATTGATATGGAGGTAAGAACTATAATTTTCTGCATTTCAGAAATGAAATAGTTACTGATCTTATAAAATAATTAGTTTTGAGGATGTTGTTAATGAAAGAAGGTAGTAAACCAACAAAACTTCAAAGTCCTGACTTCAGTGAAGAATGTAACCATCTATCTAACATAATGAAATGGTACCAAAGATATGTAGTAAAAGAAAAATATAACATTTGCTTCCTTAAAAGCTGTTTTATTGAAATCTTCCCCAAACTTCCTTGTGCTGATAGCCATAGAATTATACAGGAAGAAGGTTTACAGAATCCTATCAAATTTCTAAGTGTAGTATCATTTGCCATTTCATTCTCCTGTAATGCTTTATAAATGAAGCCCTCTATTCCACTGTAAGGAACAAAGGGAATCATGGAGTATCTGGGATTGTTGCCTAAGAAAGAACTGCAGAATTTGACCTTACTTTTTTTAAGCTAACACTTAGCCTTTTCTGATATTTTGTAACAGTAAAGCCCGAAGTTTTGTGTTAGGAAAGGACCTTCAGGTCTGTGCCACCTGGGGCTCCATCTGTTCACTCCCTATTCTAATGAGAGATCTGGACTCTTCTTACTGTGCTAAGCTAAACAAAAGGTGCTTCTTTCATCACCGAGTACAGAAAACCTGAGCCACATAAAAAAAAATCCCGCCTGAATGAAAGCAACACTAAGCATTTGTGATTTCTACTGTTATAAACCAACAGTAATTTATATTCATGTACGTCCAAATCTAGGCCAGCAGTCTATTTGTGCCTGGCTTCCCTTTTTTTGAAAGACTGAAAAGCCTCGTGAATGGAGAGGGCACAAACCCCAGTCTTTATTCTTGTTTTGGAACCTTTGTGGATTTCTTTCAACCTGATGCTTTTTGGAAACTTTTTAATGGTTTAATTTTCCTGAGGTTTTATTGATAAGGATAAACTATACGAAGAGCTATATTAGTGCAGAATATTTTTTCCAAAGAAGCATGTCAAAACTCATTATGCAGGAGACAAACAGAAAAGTGTCTGCAAAGTCTCTGTTTACTTTATAATAGAAAGGGTTCTGTTACCATTCTAGACCTGAAGTCACCCCTCTGTTGCCATTTACAGTCTGAAGAAGCTGTGAGTGTAAGTCATTGAGCAAGAATACCATCTAAGGGGGTTGAATAGTGTCCTTTCAAAATTCACGTCTACGCAAAAACTCTAGATGTGACCATATTTGGAAATAAAGTCTGTGGCAGATGTGGATTCTTAGTTAAGGATTTGAAGATGAAATCATTCTGGTGTTTTATGAGAAGACAAGAATATCCTGATGTTCTTTATAAGAACACGGGTGTCTTTATAAGAAGAGAAGACACAGGGAGACGCAAGAAGGCAATGTGGAGATGGATGCAGAGATAAGAATAATGCACCTTCAAACCAGGGAATGCCAAGGATCTCTGGCAGCCATCAGAGGCTAAGAAAGAGAGGCAAGGGACAGTTTCTCCCTCTGAGCCTCCAAAAGGAGCCAATCCCTTGACTTGGGGTCTCTGTTCTCCTGAAATGTGACAATAACGTTTTTTTCTTGTTCCAAGTTGCACAGTTCATGGCAATTTGTTATGACAACCCTAGATAAAAATTACAGCATCCTACATCCAGTCATATTCTCCTGAGGGTGTCTTGACCCTCATCCTTGCCCGCCCCCCACCTTTTTTGGCTGTAATATTTAAGTGTTCTAGGATATATAAGGCTAGCATATCACAATATAGAAAAAACTCTTTAGCTTTAATTCTTTAAAGCTATAGCCACAATTTAACAGGGTAGTGGAAAGATGCTGTTTGAGCATTTTTTTTCAGTGGCGCTTCAATCATCTAGTTCCATAGGATCCTGACAGCTCAAAGTTGTACTGATTGGAATTTCCATTGAGAAAGCTTTTTTCAGTGTCATAAATCTGTAAAATTGAGTAATGGATGTATTTCTCACACAGCACACACACACAAATATAGAGGTGAAAAGAAAGTAAGATTAAAGAAGTATTAATACATGAAATATTAGCAGTAAATATCTTTTATTTTTGGAGTTGCCCTTGTCAATTAGCCATTCAATCAACAATTAAACATTGAGTATCTACCATGTGCCAGGTGCTACTCAAGCTGTTGAAGATACAATAGTGAACGAAGTCAAAGTTTCTGCTCTTGCTGGACTTACTTTCTAGAAGAGGAATGTAGCAGGCAGAATAGTAGTCTCCCAAAGATGTCCATGCCCTGATTCCTGGAACCTGTGAATTTGTTAGGTTACATGGCAAAGGGGTATTAAAATTACAGATGGAATTAGGTTTGCCAGTTAGCTCTATTCAAGAAAGGGAGGTTCCCCTGTATTTGCTGCTGCTGCTGCTGCTGCTAAGTTGCTTCAGTCGTGTCTGACTCTGTGCGACCCCATAGACAGCAGCCCATTAGGCTCCTCTGTCCCTGGGATTCTCCAGGCAAGAATACTGGAGTGGGTTGCCATTTCCTTCTCCAATGCATGAAAGTGAAAAGTCAAAGTGAAGTCGCTCAGTCGTGTCCGACTCTTAGCGACCTCATGGACTGCAGCCTACCAGGCTCCTCTGTCCATGGATTTTCCAGGCAAGAGTACTGGAGTGGGGTGCCATTGCCTTCTCTGCCTGTATTATCTAGATGGGCTGAATATACTGCATAAAAATGGAGGAGGGAAGGAGAATAGGAGTCATTCAGAGAAAGAGTTGAGTACAGAAGGAAAGCAGAGAAAGATGTGCTGTTGATAGTTCAAGGATGGAGGAAGGGGGCATGAGGCAAGGAAAGGAAGGGGCCTCTAGAGGCTGGAAAAGGCAAGGAAACAGACCTAGAGTTTCCCAATAGGGAACACAGTTCTTCCAACATCTTGATTTTAGCATGTAGAACCATTTTGGACTTTTTACTATCAGAGCTGTAAGGTAAGCAGTTTGTAAGAGAAAATTACTATAGGGAAGAAAGAAAATAATCATATAAATAGATTGATAGATAATAAATGAGACAGGATTACTTTAGCTCTATAAATTCTACGAAGAAGACAAAATAAGTACAATAATGTAGTAAGAGTTTCAGCTGAAGTCTTCCTTCACTCCTTGCTTTCCTCAGTCTAGGGAAAGTACGATTCCTGTGCAGAGGCTTCTGATGCACTTTGTGGTTCTTTGTTATTATGCTCAGCACAGTGCTTTGCATTGTTCTCTCAATAACCGGTGAGTTTCTGATGATGGGGACTCTGGATTTTATATTTGTATCTTCCTGGGATTGCTCTATACATTGCTGATCCTCAGCACATGATCACTGAATGAATTAGGCTTCCAAAGAGAACGTCTTAATTAATCCAAATATGTGATAAAGGAAGAAACATGTCAAACAATCTATGAGCAATATTTATTTTCTTCTTTCTATGTCTTTGAAGGGAAGGAGGACTTTGGATGATGAATGAATGGATAAAGCAAGTGTAGCTCATGATTCCAGCAATTCAAGGACTAGTTATCTCCAGAGACAGCTCTTGTGGGTTTGAAAAGAGAGTTGAGTATGAGTTTGCCTGTGATCAGTTTTATTCACATTACACAGAGAACTGTACAATGTCAGGGACTGGTATTCATTCTTGTTTCTCTGGTGCCTGTGTGTTTGTAGAGTGTTAGTTGTGTCTCTGAATGGTGGCTCAGTCCAGCTGCTTTAGTATGTGATACAAAAACTGAGGCCTGGTGAGGGGAAGTAACTTGCATAAAGTTACATAAGAAATCAGTGGCAGGACCAGTATCAGAACTCAGATAGCCTGAATCCAGACCTTTTTTTTTTTTAAATGAAACTAAGTAATAATTTAAAAATGAAGCAGATTCTTAAATTTCTCATTACATATAGCTGTCCGCTGCCTGTCCCTGAGTGGTTAGTAAGGTCTAAAAACTTTCGCGTGTGTGTCATTAAAGTGTGCCTCACGTGGTCCAGCTGTTGGTACATCATAAACCACTGACTCGTGCACTCACTGGTCATGAACTGATGGCTTGTGTCAGCATCAGTGACCTCTGTAACTTTTTTTTTTTAAGTGGATTTTAAAGAAATAGCTAATACTAGATATAGAAACTAGCTTCTTAATTCACTGAAGTGAAAAAAAAGAGTCCTAAAAACGTCATGGAAAAGGAGAAGGAAGATTGCCAGATACTTGTGTTTTATCAGGCTCAGTGTCAGGGTGAAGTTGCAGAGTAGGTGTAACTGATAACTTATGGGATTCATATTGTTGAGCCAGCTAGCCCTCTCTTCCAGGAAGATGCCGAAGCTTTGGTTTCCTCTCCTGGATGAACCCAGATGCACCTCCTCTATTTTCAGTTTACCAGGGAATCAGAGGAATAAACTCACTGCCCAACTCCTCTGCTCCATTCAGTAGGAGAACCATGAACTGGATTTGTTTGATTTAGAAAGAAATTATTGATTTGAGTGAGCAGAAAATGATGGGAGCTGTCAAGGTGCTTTCAAAAACCTAGAAAGTTTTGAAGGTTGGAATGGGGTAAAAGTAAAACCATTTGAGTTCAGGCCATTTAATAAACAAGTTCTTTGGAAGGACATCATTATTTACCATGTCTCTGGCTGTCATAAGGGAGGTGACTGTATACCATGAAGAGCTGAGTTATTTGCATTTTAAAATTAATTGTTTACTGATCCTCTTATTTTTTAGTGTGCTCTCCTTATTCTTTTCTGTTTGTCAAGAGCACATCTAATGTTTTTCTTAGTTTCATATCTGGAAAATTAGGATAATAACAGGTATTACTTCACAGTGTTATTGTAAGGATTAATTAATTAATGTATGAAAGTGCTTAGGATAATGCCTGACATGTGTCATCATGATGACGATGAACCTTCAAAATCTAGCTCAGATCCTCTTTACTCTGACTAGCCTTTCTAAACACCATCATGGGAAATAATATTTCTCTACATCAACTACTATGGTATGTATTGTTTGTGCTTATTTGGGATAGTCTTGTTGGTTATTTTATCATATACACAGTATTTCATTCAACAGATATTAATTGAGCACCTGCTATGAGCTAAACACTACGCTGATCTTGATGAACAAACTATGTGATTCCTTCTCTTATAGAGTTTACAGTTTAGTGGCTTAATTTACATCTGGACAGACTGTGCTAATGTTAACCTCACTTGTAAGCAAATGACCTACTCAAAAGTTAATGCAGATTTCTTTGGTACAGTCTAGAGTACAGAAGCAGAGAAGGCAATGGCACCCCACTCCAGTACTCTTGCCTGGAAAATCCATGGACAGAGGAGCCTGGTAGGCTGCAGTCCATGGGGTCGCTAAGAGTCGGACATGACTGAGCGACTTCACTTTGACTTTTCACTTTCATGCATTGGAGAAGGAAATGGCAACCCACTCCAGTATTCTTGCCTGGAGAATCCCAGGGATGAGGGAGCCTGGTGGGCTGCTGTCTATGGGGTGGCACAGAGTCAGACATGACTGAAGCGACTTAGCAGCAGCAGCAGCGGAGTACAGAAGGGGCAGGTCAGAAGGGCAGCTTTTTGCTTCTGGTCCCATTAGTTGGTGGGCTTTTACATAGTTACATCACCCCAGGACAGTTGTGGGTTTTTCCTGATACTTACTGGGACACCCTACTCTTTTGGTGAGAAGAAGTATGAACTTCCTGATGTTTCTTGGGTTGAGGACCCTAGAAGCAAGTGTTCAGTGACTTGTGTAGCGCCTCTCCCTCCCCTGCCCCAGGGATTCCCACCTTTTGATCTCAACCTTTGTCTGACTCTGTAGCCATGCAGGCGGCAGTCCAGTATCTTGAGCACTTGGCCAGCCACTCCTTGATCTGGACAACTGAACACACCTTTGACTTGGGTTAACAGTAAATATTTATTTCTGCTCAGAGCAGTCTTTGATAGCATCAGACTTGTTTAACGGGGGCATGGAAAGGATTTGTTTTGTGTAAAGGTACCTTTGCTCCTCAACACAGTTTTCTGTGAAATCTACAGGTGCAAAGACCATGTGTATAGACTTAATCTTTTCTTTTTCTCTTGGTAATTCCTTTAAGGCCTGGCTCAAATATTACTTTGGATGCTCTTTGCATCTTACTACTCTTTAAGTAGAACTACTTGCCTTCCTTTTGTCCGGCTACTTACCCAATTGTACTAATATTTCACTCCTCTTTCAGAAAGCTAATTTAGAGTGAAAAATTATTTCCTTGACAGTGGGGACTTATAAGTTCTACCATCTAATTTACCACTCCATCCTTATCTCATGGTTGTCTCCCGACTACTCACTAAGTCCCAGCCTTGCTGCCTCTGTCACAGTTTCCACCAGAAGAAGCTCTTCTGCCAGAGGCCTTCTGCCCTGGCCTTTCCTTGTGTCTGGAATAAATTTTCTCTTGGCACCATCTCACCCTTGAAGCATCAGCTTCCGTAACTCCATTGTATCAAATAGGTTTTTCTCAATTGCAAACTTTTGCCTATTTTTTCATTATGATCTTTTGTTTGATGAATGTGTTTCTCTGTTAGCATACCATTCCATGAGGATAGGGACTCTATCCTGATTCCTATTATATTCCAAATACAGTACATGGCATAGTAAGCCATCAAGAATATGTGATGTTGTTGATAAGTAGAGAATATGGACATATATCAAATATTTCTACTAATCGACGGTTATTAACTGTGCTACATGTCATAAAGCAAAAGTTTTGGAGCTTTGAGGACATATAACAGAGAATTAGGGGTGGCTTCACTTCACTTCACTTTACTTCTCTGAGAAAGCAGTATTTATTTTGACACCTGAAGAATGAGTAATGTGTTCCACAGTAGAGGTAAAGGGCACTTTCCAAGTGAGAAGGAGGAGTGTGTGTTCTGGCCCTGGGATAGGAGGTAGAATGATGCATTAAACCACCTAAATGAAGCCTAGGGTGCTGGCATTCAGAGCATGGGCAGAAGGCGAGATAGCAAAGGAGAAGGACAGACTGTGTGTGTGCTTCTCTCTCCCAGGAGACTGCAAACTCTCTACGTGGGCTTCAGTTGAGTTGGGGTTGGCTATGAGGATGGGGTGGTCAGTGTCTTCTTTTCTTTTCTTTTCCTTTTTGCTATCTCTATTATAATGGCTGACAGGTATATGGAGCTCAATTAATGATATTTAAGCAGAAGGGGACTGGAATTAGTGCTTCTTCCCAAAGTCAGTTCATGTGCGGCATCGAAGATCAATTATTACACAGCATAGAAAATGGCTATTTCTGTAGGGAGCCTGGCTCCCATAATTGTTGGTGAACAGAATCATCATTTATGCCTGCTGCTGCTGCTGCTGCTAAGTTGCTTCAGTCGTGTCCGACTCTGTGTGACTCCATAGACGGCAGCCCACCAGGCTCCTCTGTCCCTGGGATTCTCCAGGCAAGAACACTGGAGTGGGATGCCATTTCCTTCTCCACTGCATGAAGGTGAAAAGTGAAAGTGAAGTCGTTCAGTCATGTTTGACTCTTAGCAACCCCATGGACTGCAGCCTACCAGGCTCCTCCATCCATGGGATTTTCCAGGCAAGAGTACCGGAGTGGGTTGCCATTGCCTTCTCCTCATTTATGCCTAGACTTCCTTATTTCATCAGAAAAACATCGTCACATTTTGTTCCTTATCATCTCAGTGATATCAAGTTTTAGAAAATGTCTGTGTCCAAAAAGCTGACCAGTATAATCTGGCTAACCAATGAGCATCATCAGCATTAGACTTTGGTTTACAGTATAGAAAGATATCTGCTACTAAGTCACTTTAGTCGTGTCCAACTCTGTGCAACCCCATAGACGGCAGCCCACCAGGCTCCCCTGTCCCTGGGATTCTCCAGGCAAGAACACTGGAGTGGGCTGCCATTTCCTTCTCCAATGCATGAAAGTGAAAAGTGAAAGTGAAGTCACTCAGCTGTGTCCGACCCTCAGCGACCCCATGGACTACAGCTCACCAGGCTCCTCCATCCATGGGATTTTCCAGGCAAAAGTACTGGAGTGGGGTGCCATTGCCTTCTCTGAGAAGGATATCTATTACCCACTTAAAAATTGTTTATTTGGCTGCACTGGATCTTAGTTGCAGCATATGGGATCTAGTTCCCTGACCAAGGATTGAACCTTGGCCCTCTGCATTGGGTCTACAGTCTTAACCACTAGATCACCAGGGAGGTCCCTCTATTACCCATTTTTAAAGGCAGAATTTAACTCTGATTTGTGCTTTGCTTAGAGAAAAAATATTCAAACTACTCCAAACAAAAACCCTTCTCTCAAGATCTCATTTATTTCTATTTTTTAAAGTATCTTAAATAGTCAAGGGAATTTGTTTAAAATAAAGCAAAGTAGAGATGAAATGCTTTCCTTTTGAAGCATCGTTGCATTTTGTTTATGAGATTGCAGTTCTTGAACATGTTCTTGGTGAGTTAAAAATTCAAGAAGAATGAGGGAAATCCAATAGATTTAGGTACCAATAGTTAGTAGGAACATGCAACTGGTTTGTTATTTCTGTAGAAGACTAAAGCATTTTGTAAGGAGCTTTGCTCTAGAAGCTAGTCATGAGTGATTTGAAAGTAGAAGGTATTAACATTCACAAAATAAAGCTTTGTTACACATTTATTTTAAAACTTACTTCACTTGGTTATTGCTATGAAGGTCAGATTAATTGTAGTCAAGAAATGCATTCTAACAAGATGAAATGGAATTGCACACTCCTATTGCCATGTTTAATTTGTACTTTATACCTTAACATTCAATATGATGGAATGTCATTAAACTGTGAAACTGTCATTAATGAGGTCACCTGGTTTATGTCAGGCTTTCTCGTGGCACTTATTGATTTGATTGACTTCAGAAATTCTATTCTGAATAATATTTTAAATGAAAGATAGAAGTGTTAAGAAATGTCCTCATTCTTCATCTTAAACATGGAGTTTTAAAGGTTTAAAAGAGGCCTTTATTCCACTTTTATTTTAAACAGCTTTCCTTATTTAGCATATTCTATCAAGTACTCATGAAAAATCTTAAACATAAATTTAAACTTCTAGTTATTTTGTGGTGTTATTTTATTATGCAAATTGTATTTTTTAAAAAGTGCTGATAATCAGAAAGAGTAATTAATATAATTATAAAATTCATATTAAAATTTTACTAATGACTGTTACTGATATCTAAATTTGTATTAATGCCAAGATAATGTTGAAAAATGATACTTTTATTATGAGCTTAATTTCCCAACCTATTACTTATCTTTCTCCCCTGTGTTCCTTTTCATTTAGATATGACAAATTCTTTGGCAAATAAATCTTGGAGGGTTAAGTAGAGTATTATTTAACCTCCAAAGCATACTAACAGATAAAAAGTCTGTTTATTAAGTAGAGCTACTGATTCAAAATAGGCCAGGATGGATTCAAAAATATGTATATAACTGCAAATAATTTTCTTGCCCAGGAGATTATCTCCATAGCAGCCAACTTTTTAGAACTGAATGGCAGTTATTTATGACTGGCTTAGAAATATGGTTTTTAATATCTGAAGAGCAAGATCAATGGTTTTCGGTGAACTAAATATCATAGGTGTGCAGGTTGACTGATGCACATTGGTTCCCAGCAGGTAATCAGCTTTCTCTCCTTTTGCTATCACTGCAGTCTCAGTATGCAGTGCTCAGACCAGCAGCATCACCACCATCTGTGAACTTGTTAGAAGTGCAGAGTCTTGGGCCCCACCCTAGATTTACCAAATTAGTTACTCTGGAGCTGAGGTTTAGCAATCCAAGTTTTAACAAGTCCTCCAGAAGATTCTGAGCTCTGCTCTAGAAACTTGAATGTATTGAGCTTTCACTAATTTTCTAGTATATTGGTAAATGAACCTTAATTCTACTTAATTTTTCTTTAACACTTTCTTAGCACAGCTAATTGGAGAAGGCAATGGCACCCCACTCCAGTACTCTTGCCTGGAAAATCCCATGGACAGAGGAGCCTGGTAGGCTGCAGTCCATGAGGTCGCTAAGAGTTGGACATGACTGAGTGACTTCACTTTCACTTTTCACTTTCACGCATTGGAGAAGGAAATGGCGACCCACTCCAGTATTCTTGCCTGGAGAATCCCAGGGACAGGGGAGCCTGGTGGGCTGCTGTCTATGGGGTCACACAGAGTCGGACACGACTGAAGTGACTTAGCAGCAGCAGCAGCACAGCTAATATTTGTTAAGTTCTTAGCATTGTATCTGCATTATACCTGCCTTTTAAGAGATTATCTCAATCATTATACAGTATACTAATATTATGGTCAAGGATGCTGGGATTGAAATCCAAGTTGTCCGATATTTGATCTTCATCATTGCTCTATACAGCTTTTTGTTATTGCATAATTGGTGGTGGTGAAGTCGCTCAGTTGTGTCCAACTCTTTGCAACCTGGGGGACTGTAGCCTACCAGGCTCCTCTGTCCATGAGATTCTCTAGGCAAGAATACTGGAGTGGGTTGCTATTTCCTTCTCCAATTATTGCATAATTATTGCATAATTATAGCATAGCTATAGCAAAGCTCCTAAGAAAACGTGTTCTGACAAATTTATTACTCCCCTTTACCCTTGATCTTTCCAACCATAACCTAAAATGAGTGATGATATTCTGGAATTACATTCCATTTTAGTTTCATTTCTACTAGTAGTAGTAGTTCAGATTGATATGCCCCCAAAGGTTGGAGCTGGTAGTAACCTTAAAAATGTACTGGCCAACAGAATTTCACTTTGACTCCATGCTCAGAACAAATGTGCATAAAATACAGATATTTTACTGCTTGGAAAACAGTGGCATATGTTGACCCAGTGAATTAGTGGAAGATAAAAGAGGAGAAAACAGTGATTTAGGGAAACTAGGGGAGCTTGGAAATGGGGGCAGATAATAGAATGAACAACACCAACACATACTCCAGGGAATAAGAATACCAAGCACAGCATCCTTGTTAGAACAGTGGAATTCGTGACCGGTTGTACGAATTTTGTACAGAGTTTTGTACAGGTTCTACAGAGATTCCAGTTATAAAGCCCCAAGTGAGCCATATCAGCAAGCATTCTCAATACTAGGCCCTGGGTTTTATTTAATGGGCTCAAATGTGAGAAATTATGGAATGAGAGGGTTCAGCTGAGAGTGAAGAGTGCCCTAAGGAAAGCAGATGATTGGAGGGGTTGATAGAGTCAGGCAATGTCTCTGCTGTTCAGTTCTCTTTTTTTCTTTACCTTCCCTCAAGCTTCATGTTTTAAAATCAACTCTCAATTTATTTGTGTGTCCTTGGAATTTCTGTATAATATTTGTCTTCTGTTTGTCGCTTGTCAGTGACAGGCAGTAATGTTGGAATTCAGATGGGGAAAATGATCCAATTATATTTAGGGGCACTTCAGGTCTGCAGCAAGCAGCAGAGTTGGGCTGTTTTCATCCTGTAATGAAGCTTCATCTTCTGCCATCAGTGGCTTGGCTTGTGGAACCTCATCAGATATCTCTAGAAGGTCAGCTCCTCAACAGCACGTTTAAAGAACTGGACCCTACAGGGCACAAGAAAAGGCTTTGAACAATTGAGTGTAATCTTCTTTTTAATGTTATGTTTTCCCCAGGATAATACTTAATTGCCTTGTAAATGGTCCTGGTTTTTGCCTTTAACAATCTTGCATGGAAGGCAATTAAGAATTTTTTATTTTAATGTGTAAAATACTTTCTTAGGTCTATTTCTTTCAACTTGTATTTATGCTGCCTGGTTATCATAGCTGTAAAGCTTGCAGTTATTATTCCTTGTCATCTTCCAAGGTATGTCCTTCATTCTTTAAGATTTTCATTTTCTTTGATGAAGAAGTGAATTACCAGGTGACCACATCACCTGTACTTACGTGGCTTGCTATCAAGGTGAAAAGGGACTCCTTCATTTTTCATGTAATTGACGTGACTCTTAAATGCTCAGATCTCTGTTTCTAAGATTGGACAGCAGCCTTGGGTAGAGAATTTGGGAGCCATGAAAGCAGGTTCTTCTTGTGGAGACAAGCTAGATGCCAAAGTGACCTTCCTAGAAGCTATTAAATCTTAATTGCTGTTTGGATTTTAGAACTAGGGTTATTTCTTAAATGCAAACTGCACCTTCCCTCTGAGCAGCACGGCAGTAGGGGAGTGGGCTTTGCATATCAAATCTGCATGCAGAACCATTTTAGTCTTCAGAGACCAAAGCTATTAGATCTCAATCTTTTCCCTCTTCCTTCCAGGGCAGTGTCCCTGTTTTTTTCACAATTACTCTATTAGTCCTCATTGCTAGAAGAATGGGTCATTTCTAGGTCTTTATAGTCATGAATCTTAATTATTCTGCCCACATTGCTTGTCTATATGATTGTGAGCCAACCTTTTATTTGAAAAGTTCATGAAAAGGGGATTTGGAGTATCTTACTTTTATAATTAAAAAAAAAATCTCTGAGATTATGCAAGTTTTATTACCTTGTTCTTCAGAAAAATGTAATTGTTGTGTGTAATAGTATTTGTTCTCTTTCCATTACTGTTTTTTGATGACCAAATGGCACTATGGATATTTGTGACCTTGAAAGATAAGAATGTAACTGTTACCTATGCATAAACTGCATTATAAGGGATTTGGGTTTTTTGTTCATTTGGTTTGGTTTTAAATATTGTTTTCATTTGAATATAAAGGTAAAGCAACTTCGATGATTTATTGCAAAGTATTATGGAGTTAAATACCTTGCTTTTGTTGTCTCTGATGAAACCTGTGTCCTTTTCCCTATTAATTTATGGTTAAAGGTGATTTTGTGAATACGTTGGTATACTTCCACTTGGACATCAGAATGCTTGGGACAAATTCAGGAACCTGCAAATTCTGAGATTTGGACTCTCGATCAGGCTGCACCTTTAGCCAGCTGCTGGATCTTGTCAAGTAACTGCTCTGGACCTGTGTTTTCGCAAGCATGCATTAAAGAAGTCTTATGCGTGCATGCTCTGTCACTAAGTCATGTCCAAGTCTTTATGATCCCATGGATTGTAGCCCACCAGACTCTCTGTCCATGGAATTTTCCAGGCAAGAATACTGGAGTGGGTTACCATTTCCTGCTTCAGGGGATCTTCTCAACTCAGGGATTGAACCTGCGTCTCCTGTGTTTCCTGCATTGGCAGGTGGATTCTTTACCACTGGACCTCTTGGGAAGCTGTGCAGAATTGATGCTTTTGAACTGGGGTGCTGGAGAAGACTCTTGAGAGTCCCTTGGGCTGCAGGGACATCAAACCAGTCAATCCTAAAGAAAAACAACCCTGAATATTCTTTGAAAGGACTGATGCTGAAGCTCCAATACTTTGGCCACCTGATGCAAAGAGCCGACTCATTGGAAAAGACCCCGATGCTGGGAAAGATTGAAGGCAGGAGGAGAAGGGGATGTCAGAGGGCAAGGTGGTTGGATGGCATCACCAACTCAATGGACATGAGTTTGAGCAAGCTCCCGGGACTTGGTGAAGGACAGGGAAGTCTGGCATGCTGCTGTCCAGGTGGTCACAAAGAGTTGGACATGACTGAGTGACTGAACAACAACCAAAGTTGTGTTTCAATTTTAAAGCCTTGATTTCTTGTTTTATATGTCCAGTGATCAGAGAAGTACTAACAGGACATAAGCTAATAAAGACCCTCCTTTGGAGGGATGGTGTTCTTGTAATGCTGAGCTCTTTGCAGAGTTCACTAATTAAGCACACATCCCTTCATCATGCCGATGCTAGGTCAGTTTGATCCTATTGCTGAAGTGTGAGGCAAACTTGAAGTAATTAACAGTATTACCATTGGTTAAATAAATGCAGATGGTTTGCCTGAAGGGCTCATCTTTCCTGGTAAGATCCTTGAGATAGGAAGTCAGTATTCATCAATAATTTCTCCACAAAAGGAATGAATATCACAAATACTTAGAAGTTATCTTTCCAATCTTTTCATCACATTTTGTGTTGCTTATAAACAAAGTAATACTGAATGTAGAGTTATGTATCTTGTTCTGTTCTCTTACCTTTAGATTATGTTATAAAAATTTTCAAAAATATTTCTTCTTTGAGCCTCATTGTACATTAGTTAAATGTATATTTCTGGTCTGTTTTAGTCCTTTTTTTTGTTGTTGTTGTTAATTTTATTTTATTTTTAAACTTTACAATATTGTATTAGTTTTCCCAAATATCGAAATGAATCCGCCACAGGTATACCTGTGTTCCCCATCCTGAACCCTCCTCCCTCCTCCCTCCCCATACCCTCCCTCTGGATCGTCCCAGTGCACCAGCCCAAGCATCCAGTAGCGTGCATCGAACCAGGACTGGCGACTCGTTTCATACATGATATTTTACATGTTTCACTGCTATTCTCCCAAATCTCCCCACCCTCTCCCTCTCCCACAGAGTCCATAAGACTGATCTATACATCAGTGTCTCTTTTGCTGTCTCGTACACAAGGTTATTGTTACCATCTTTCTAAATTCCATATATATGCGTTAGTATACTGTATTGGTGTTTTTCTTTCTGGCTTACTTCACTCTGTATAATAGGTTCCAGTTTCATCCATCTCATTAGAACTGATTCAAATGTATTCCTTTTAATGGCTGAGTAATACTCCATTGTGTATATGTACCACAGCTTTCTTATCCATTCATCTGCTGATGGGCATCTAGGTTGCTTCCATGTCCTGGCTATTATAAACAGTGCTGCGATGAATATTGGGGTACACGTGTCTCTTTCCCTTCTGATTTCCTCAGTGTGTATGCCCAACAGTGGGATTGCTGGATCATAAGGCAGTTCTATTTCCAGTTTTTTAAGGAATCTCC
Source organism: Bos grunniens (assembly GCF_055505025.1). Classification (NCBI taxonomy): domain Eukaryota; kingdom Metazoa; phylum Chordata; class Mammalia; order Artiodactyla; family Bovidae; genus Bos; species Bos grunniens. Next base: position 35,231,018 of record NC_141187.1, read on the forward strand.
ACACTGTTCTCCATAGTGGCTGTACTAGTTTGCATTCCCACCAACAGTGTAAGAGGGTTCCCTTTTCTCCACACCCTCTCCAGCATTTATTGCTTGTAGACTTATGGATCACAGCCATTCTGACTGGCGTGAAATGGTACCTCATAGTGGTTTTGATTTGCATTTCTCTGATAATGAGTGATGTTGAGCATCTTTTCATGTGTTTGTTAGCCATCTGTATGTCTTCTTTGGAGAAATGTCTATTTAGTTCTTTGGCCCAGTTTTTGATTGGGTCATTTATTTTTGTGGAGTTGAGCTGTAGGAGTTGCTTGTATATTTTTGAGATTAGTTGTTTGTCCGTTGCTTCATTTACTATTATTTTCTCCCATTCTGAAGGCTGCCTTTTCACCTTACTAATAGTTTCCTTTGTTGTGCAGAAGCTTTTAAGTTTAATTAGGTCCCATTTGTTTATTTTTGCTTTTATTTCCAATATTCTGGGAGGTGGGTCATAGAGGATCCTGCTGTGATGTATGTCGGAGAGTGTTTTGCCTGTGTTCTCCTCTAGGAGTTTTATAGTTTCTGGTCTTACGTTTAGATCTTTAATCCATTTTGAGTTTATTTTTGTGTATGGTGTTAGAAAGTGGTCTAGTTTCATTCTTTTACAAGTGGTTGACCAGTTTTCCCAGCACCACTTGTTAAAGAGATTGTCTTTAATCCATTGTATATTCTTGCCTCCTTTGTCAAAGATAAGGTGTCCATATGTGCGTGGATTTATCTCTGGGCTTTCTATTTTGTTCCATTGATCAATATTTCTGTCTTTGTGCCAGTACCATACTGTCTTGATAACTGTGGCTTTGTAATAGAGCCTGAAGTCAGGTAGGTTGATTCCTCCAGTTCCATTCTTCTTTCTCAAGATAGCTTTGGCTATTCGAGGTTTTTTGTATTTCCATACAAATTGTTAAATTATTTGTTCTAGCTCTGCGAAGAATACCGTTGGTAGCTTGATAGGGATAGCATTGAATCTATAAATTGCTTTGAGTAGTATACTCATTTTCACTGTATTGATTCTTCCAATCCATGAACATGGTATATTTTTCCATCTATTAGTGTCCTCTTTGATTTCTTTCACCAGTGTTTTATAGTTTTCTATATATAGGTCTTTAGTTTCTTTAGGTAGATATATTCCTAAGTATTTTATTCTTTCCATTGCAATGGTGAATGGAATTGTTTCCTTAATTTCTCTTTCAGTTTTCTCATTATTAGTGTATAGGAATGCAAGGGATTTCTGTGTGTTGATTTTATATCCTGCAACTTTACTATAATCATTGATTAGTTCTAGTAATTTTCTGGTGGAGTCTTTAGGGTTTTCTGTGTAGAGGATCGTGTCATCTGCAAACAGTGAGAGTTTTACTTCTTCTTTTCCAATTTGGATTCCTTTTATTTCTTTTTCTGCTCTGATTGCTGTGGCCAAAACTTCCAAAACTATGTTGAATAGTAATGGTGAAAGTGGGCACCCTTGTCTTGTTCCTGACTTTAGAGGAAATGCTTTCAATTTTTCACCATTGAGGATAATGTTTGCTGTGGGTTTGTCATATATAGCTTTTATTATGTTGAGGTATGTTCCTTCTATTCCTGCTTTCTGGAGAGTTCTTATCATAAATGGATGTTGAATTTTGTCAAAGGCTTTCTCTGAGTCTATTGAGATAATCATATGGTTTTTATTTTTCAATTTGTTAATGTGGTGTATAACATTGATTGATTTGCGGATATTGAAGAATCCTTGCATCCCTGGGATAAAGCCCACTTGGTCATGGTGTATGATCTTTTTAATGTGTTGTTGGATTCTGATTGCTAGAATTTTGTTAAGGATTTTTGCGTCTATGTTCATCAGTGATATTGGCCTGTAGTTTTCTTTTTTTTGTGGGATCTTTGTCAGGTTTTGGTATTAGGGTGATGGTGGCCTCATAGAATGAGTTTGGAAGTTTACCTTCCTCTGCAATTTTCTGGAAGAGTTTGAGCAGGATAGGTGTTAGCTCTTCTCTAAATTTTTGGTAGAATTCAGCTGTGAAGCCGTCTGGACCGGGGCTTTTGTTTGCTGGAAGATTTTTGATTACATTTTCAATTTCCGTGCTTGTGATGGGTCTGTTAAGATTTTCTATTTCTTCCTGGTCGAGTTTTGGAAAGTTGTACTTTTCTAAGAATTTGTCCATTTCTTCCACGTTGTCCATTTTATTGGCATATAATTGTTGATAGTAGTCTCTTATGATCCTTTGTATTTCTGTGTTATCTGTTGTGATCTCTCCATTTTCATTTCTAATTTTATTGATTTGATTTTTCTTCCTTTGTTTCTTGATGAGTCTGGTAATGGTCTGTCAATTTTATTTATCCTTTCAAAGAACCAGCTTTTGGCTTTGTTGATTTTTGCTATGGTCTCTTTTGTTTCTTTTGCATTTATTTCTGCCCTAATTTTTAAGATTTCTTTCCTTCTACTAACCCTGGGGTTCTTCATTTCTTCCTTTTCTAGTTGCTTTAGGTGTAGGGTTAGGTTATTTATTTGACTTTTTTCTTGTTTCTTGAGGTATGCCTGTATTGCTATGAACTTTCCCCTTAGGACTGCTTTTAAGGTGTCCCACAGGTTTTGAGTTGTTGTGTTTTCATTTTCATTAGTTTCTATGCAAATTTTGATTTCTTTTTTGATTTCTTCTGTGATTTGTTGGTTATTCAGCAGCGTGTTGTTCAGCCTCCATATGTTGGAATTTTTAATAGTTTTTCTCCTGTAATTGAGATCTAATCTTACTGCATTGTGGTCAGAAAAGATGCTTGGAATGATTTCTATTTTTTTGAATTTACCAAGGCTAGCTTTATGGCCCAGGATGTGATCTTTCCTGGAGAAGGTTCCATGTGCGCTTGAGAAAAAGGTGAAATTCATTGTTCTGGGATGAAATGTCCTATAGATATCAATTAGGTCTAACTGGTCTATTGTATCATTTAACGTTTGTGTTTCCTTGTTAATTTTCTGTTTAGTTGATCTATCCATAGGTGTGAGTGGGGTATTAAAGTCTCCCACTATTATTGTGTTATTGTTAATTTCTCCTTTCATACTTGTTAGCATTTGTCTTACATATTGCTGTTCTCCCGTGTTGGGTGCATATATATTTATAATTGTTATATCTTCTTCTTGGATTGATCCTTTGATCATTATGTAGTGACCATCTTTGTCTCTTTTCACAGCCTTTGTTTTAAAGTCTATTTTATCTGATATGAGTATTGCTACTCCTGCTTTCTTTTGGTCCCTATTTGCATGGAAAATCTTTTTCCAGCCCTTCACTTTCAGTCTGTATGTGTCCCCTGTTTTGAGGTGGGTCTCTTGTAGACAACATATGTAGGAGTCTTGTTTTTGTATCCATTCAGCCGGTCTTTGTCTTTTGGTTGGGGCATTCAACCCATTTATGTTTAAGTTAATTACTGATAAGTATGATCCCGTTGCCATTTACTTTATTGTTTTAGGTTCGAGTTTATACACCGTTTTTGTGTTTCGTGTCTAGAGAATATCCTTTAGTATTTGTTGGAGAGCTGGTTTGGTGGTGCTGAATTCTCTCAGCTTTTGCTTGTCTGAGAAGCTTTTGATTTCTCCTTCATATTTGAATGAGATCCTTGCTGGGTACAATGGGCTGTAGGTTATTTTCTTTCATCACTTTAAGTATGTCTTGCCATTCCCTCCTGGCTTGGAGAGTTTCTACTGAAAGATCAGCTGTTATCCTTATGGGAATTCCCTTGTGTGTTATTTGTTGTTTTTCCCTTGCTGCTTTTAATGTTTGTTCTTTGTGTTTGATCTTTGTTAATATGATTAATATGTGTCTTGGGGTGTTTCTCCTTGGGTTTATCCTGTTTGGGACTCTCTGGGTTTCTTGGACTTGGGTGATTATTTCCTTCCCCATTTTAGGGAAGTTTTCAACTATTATCTCTTCAAGTATTTTCTCATGGTCTTTCTTTTTGTCTTCTTCTTCTGGGACCCCTATGATTCGAATGTTGTAGCGTTTAATATTGTCCTGGAGGTCTCTGAGATTGTCCTCATTTCTTTTAATTCATTTTTCTTTTATCCTCTCTGATTCATTTATTTCTACCATTCTAACTCACTAATCCTATCTTCTGCCTCTGTTATTCTACTATTTGTTGCCTCCAGAGTGTTTTTAATTTCATTTATTGCATTATTTATTTTATATTGACTCTCTTTTATTTCTTCTAGGTCCTTGTTAAACCTTTCTTGCATCTTCTCAATCTTTGTCTCCAAGCTATTTATCTGTGATTCCATTTTGATTTCAAGATTTTGGATCAATTTCACTATCATTATTTGGAATTCTTTATCAGGTAGATTCCCTATCTCTTCCTCTTTTGTTTGGTTTGGTGGGCATTTATCCTGTTCCTTTATCTGCTGGGTATTCCTCTGTCTCTTCATCTTGTTTAAATTGTTGAGTTTGGGGTGTCCTTTCTGTATTCTGGCAGTTTGTGGAGTTCTCTATATTGTGGCATTTCCTCGCTCTGTGTGGGTTTGTACAGGTGGCTTGTCAAGGTTTCTTGGTTAGGGAAGCTTGTGTCGGTGTTCTGGTGGGTGGAGCTGTATTTCTTCTCTCTGGAGTGCAATGAAATGTCCAGTAATGAGTTATGGGATGTCTGTGGTTTTGGGGTGACTTTGGGCTGCCTGTATCTTGGAGCTCAGGGCTGTGTTCCTTGCTGCTGGAGAATTTGCTTGGTATGTCTTGCCCTGAAACCTGTTTCACCCAGAGAGGTTTACCACGTTATATGGAGAAGAGAAGAGTGAGGAGGGAGTTAGAGGTGACCCGAATGAGATGAGGTGGAATCAATAGAGGAGAGAGTGGGCTATTCAGTAATCTCTTCCTTATGTGCACTCCACAACTGGACCGCTCAGAGTTGTTCACAGAGTTATACAGAGAAGAGAAGGAGGAAGGTGGCAGAGGTGGCCAGGAGGATAAATGGGGGGAATGAAAATGAGGGAGACGGATCCAGCCAGTAATCAGTTCCCTAAGTGTTCTCCACCGTCTGGAACACACATAAATTCACAGAGTTGGGTAGAGTAGAGAGGGGTTAGGGAGGAGACACAGGCGACCTAGTGGAGAAAAAGGAGAGTCCAAAGGGAGAGAGAGCAGTTAAGCCAGTAATCTCGCTTCCTAGTGAAAAATGGGTACTGAAGATTGGGTTCATAAAGGTACAAAATTCGTAACAAATACATAAAAGCAAAAATTAAAAATCTAGAGTAAGACTTTGGAATTTCAAAATTATGATGTTAAAGAAAAGAAGAAGGAAAAGAAAGAGAGAAAAAACGAACAAACAAAAACAAACAAGGTCGCAGAAATTATAAAGAAAATATAGGTACAAAACTGATAACTAATACCAAAAAGCAAAAGTTAAAAATCTAGAGTAGAGTTTGGAATTTCAAAAGTACAATGTTAAAAAAAGAAGAAGAAAAAGAAAGAGAGAGGAAAAAAAAAACAAACAAAGTCGCATAAATTATATATAAAAAAAATACAGGTACAAAATTGATAACAAATACCAAAAAGCATAACTTAAAAAGCTAGAGTAGAGTTTGGAATTTCAGATATACAATGTTATTTAAAAGAAGAAGAGAAAGAAACAGAGAAAAAGAAAAATAAAAAATAAATAAGGGTCACGGAAATTATATAAAAACAAAAACAAAAACAAAAAATGACTATAGGTACAAAATTGATAACAAATACTAAAAAGCTAAAATTAAAAATCTAGAGTAGAGTTTGGAATTTCAAAAATACAATTTTAAAGAAAAGAAGGGGAAAAAAAGGTCAAAAATTATAAAAAAACATATATATATATGAAGTTTGCTTTAAAAAAATAGGGTCTTCTTCTTTTTTTTTTTTTTGCAAAGTAATCGGTTATAAAAGTGGAAATTAAAGGAATAATAGAGGACTTAAAAAAATTTTTTTTAAATTAAAAAGAAAAGAAAGAAAGAATGATCGTACAAATAGTAAAAATATATTTAGGACTTTTTCCGGTTTTGTTTTGAGTATTGGGGGTTCAGTTCATTTTTGGCTAGTTCCTTGGTCCGACTTATATTTCTCAAGATCTATAGGCCCCTTCCTATGTAGATGGTAGTAACCACAGGGTTTTAATCTATTGCCTGTAGCTTCCAAGGCGGTTCCCTTTGGTGTAGCTTCTTCTGTTTGCTGGTCTCTTCAGTGTCTGGTTACCGCCCTGACACAAAGGGGACGGTGGAGGACACTTTTTTTTTTTTTTTTTTTTAGGCTCACTTTTTCAGTCGTGCTGAGGGGAGGTAGGCAGGGATGCTGCAAACAAATAACACTGGCGTGTGCTCGCAGTGCCTCAGCCACACTGGGTCTGCCGCCCGTTCACCGCGCGTGTAGCCTCTCTGCCCACGCTGCTCAGGCTCTAGGTTACTCCACCGGGAACGATCCGCGGCTGGCCCTGGGCTGCCTGTACTTCTCAGGTCCAAGCCGCTCAGGTTCAGGCACTTGGATAGTCCTCAGAGGCGCAGACTCTCGGTTGGGCCTGCGTTTTGTGCCCTTCCCAGATCCGAGCAGCTCAGGTGATGAGGTGTTTTGCGCGTGCGATTGCTGCAACTTATCGCCTCCCCGCCGCTCGGTTATCTAGTTGTGCACGGGCACACCTTCTCAGGCAGATGTTGACCGTCCAGACCCCCAAGAAGTTTTAGTTAGCAAAGAAGCCTGCTTACAGTTTTATAGATAATGTCTCTCTGGGGCTGCGATTGTCCCCTTCGGCTCTGGCTGCCTATCACCGGAGGGGGATGGTCTGCTGCCGGCTATCTCTGTTCAGTCCTTTGTTCCGTGCACGGGCCTGGCGGTGTCATAGGTTAGGGCTGGCTTTTCGCGTGGTAGATATCCCACAGTCTGGTTTGCTAGCCCAAATTATTTCGCTCAGATAGCGCTCGGGGTGTTCAGGCCAGATTTTTGCGATGCAGCCAGCTCCGCGCCTCCCTGCCCAGCCCCCGCTTGCTAATGGTGTATGCAGGCGTCTGCACTGCTTCTCTGCTGGGGGAGTTACCGTAGGGCTGGCAATGTGCGGGTTTTAATTATTTATTTTTCCTCCCTGTTATGTTGCCCTCTGTGCTTCCAAGGCTCGGCACAGATTCGGCAGTGAGAAGGTTTCCTGGTGTTTGGAAACTTCTCTCTTTTTAAGACTCCCTTCCCGGGACGAAACTCCATCCCTCCCTCTTTTGTCCCTTTTTTTGTCTTTTATATTTTTTCCTACCTCCTTTCGAAGACTTGGGTTGCTTTTCTGGGTGTCTGATGTCCTCTGCCGGCATTCAGAAGTTGTTTTGTAGAATTTACTTGGCGTTTAAATGTTCTTTTGATGAATTTGTGGTGGAGAAAGTGTTCTCTCCGTCCTACTCCTCTGCCATCTTAGCTCCTCCCCCTCTGTTTTAGTTCATTTTTAAGATGTTTTTTCTTCATACTCCATGGCTTGGATTCACTGAGTACATTCTACCTACTAATTACTTTAAATGTGTGATCTCTTTCATATTCGCAATAATGTTATGAAGTAGGTAGTATGATTATTGTAATTTCACAGACCTGGCAGCTAAGCATTAAAATTTTTAAGTATAATAACTTTCCTGAAGTCACCCAGCTAGTAAGTGGGGAAGCAAGGATCCACACTCAGGAAATCTGAATCTAGATCATAGGTCCTTAGCAACTACTCTTAACAATGACTCTATAATACTCAGGCTATTGTCTATTAAGTCATATTCAGTCAGTTCAGTTCAGTCGCTCAGTTGTGTCCAACTCTTTGCAACCTCATGAATCGCAGCACGCCAGGCCTCCCTGTCCATCACCAACTCCTGGAATTCACCCAAACTCGTGTATTGGGTCCGTGATGCCATCCAACCATTTCATTCTCTGTCGTCCCCTTCTCCTCCTGCCCCTAATCGCTCCCAGCATCAGGGTCTTTTCCAGTGAGTTAGCTCTTCACATGAGGTGGCCAAAGTGTTGGAGTTTCAGCCTCAGCATTAGTCCTTCCAATGAACACCCAGGACTGGTCCCCTTTAGGATGGACTGGTTGGATCTCCTTGCAGTCCAAGGGACTCTCAAGAGTCTTCTCCAACACCACAGTTTAAAAGCATCAATTCTTTGGTGCTCAGCTTTCTTCACAGTCCAACTCTCACATCCATACACGACCACTGGAAAAACCATAGCCTTGACTAGATGGAACTTTGTTGGCAAAGTAATATCTCTGCTTTTGAATATGCTATCTAGGTTGGTCATAACTTTCCTTCCAAGGAGTAAGCGTCTTTTAATTTCATGGCTGCAATCACCATATGCAGTGATTTTAGAGCCCCCCCAAAATAAAGTCTGACACTGTTTCCACTGTTTCCCCATCTATCTGCCATGAAGTGATGGGACCAGATGCCGTGACCTTAGTCTTCTGAATGTTGAGCTTTAAGCCAACTTTTTCACTCTCCTCTTTTACTTTCATCAAGAGGCTTTTTAGTTCTTCTTTACTTTCTGCCATAAGGGTGGTGTCATCTGCATATCTGAGGTTATTGATATTTCTCCTGGTGATCTTGATTCCAGCTTGTGCTTTTTACAGCCCAGCGTTTCTCATGATGTACTCTGCATATAAGTTAAATCAGCAGGGTGACAATATGCAGCCTTGACGTATTCCTTTTCCTATTTGGAACTAGTCTGTTGTTCCATGTCTAGTTCTAACTGTTGCTTCCTAACCTGCATATAGGTTTCTCAAGAGGCAGGTTAAGAGGTCTGGTATTCCCATCTCTTTCAGAATTTTCCACAGTTTATTGTGATCCACACAGTCAAAGGCTTTGGCGTAGTCAATAAAGCAGAAATAGATGTTTTTCTGGAACTCTCTTGCTTTTTCGATGATCCAGTGGATGTTGAAAATTTGATCTCTGGTTCCTCTGTCTTTTCTACAACCAGCTTGAACATCAGGAAGTTCATGGTTCACGTATTGCTGAAGCCTGGCTTGGAGAATTTTGAGCATTACTTTACTAGCGTGTGAGATGACTGCAATTGTGCAGTAGTTTGAGCATTCTTTGGTATTGCCTTTCTTTGGGATTGGAATGAAAACTGCCCTTTTCCAGTCCTGTGGCCACTGCTGAGTTTTCCAAATTTGCTGGCATATTGAGTGTAGCAGTTTAACAGCATTATCTTTCAGGATTTGGAATAGCTCAACTGGAATTCCATCACCTGCACTAGCTTTGTTTGTAGTGATGCTTTCTAAGGCCCACTTGACTTCACATTCCAGGATGTCTGGCTCTAGGTCAGTGATCACACCATTGTGATTATCTGGGTCATGAAGATCTTTTTTGTACAGTTCTTCTGTGTATTCTTGCCACCTCTTCTTAATATCTTCTGCTTCTGTCAGTCATATTAGAGACTCCTTATTCTTATTTTTTATATGAAATATTTGTACAATTAAGAAAATGACCATCTGACCTATGTACATCATTTCACTTATCCAAGTTTTGAATTTCTCATCTATACAATGGATGGTTTGTTAACAACAATTCTTAACTCCAATGACTGTAGTGCAGATTGAAATAGCAAATGTGAAAATGCCTTATTAACTGACAGCAAAGCACATTGTCTTCTAAGGAGGGATTCTAAGTGAGTGGCTTTTAAAATATCCTGAACTTTGAGGTATTTTGGCAAGAAACACCCTGATAACTAAAATCAATTTTCTCTCTTGAATGAATCATGAATCAGATTTTTCCTTGACTGCCAGACTTCCATTTGGAAATATATATTTGAAACTGTATGAGACTCTTTTCCAAAAGAGATTTGAACAAGGAATTTACTGAATGTGCCACAAAGGATGTAAGCATTCATTCAATGAATCATAACTGTTTCTGTAGTTTGTGAAGTACACGTGCCCAGGCACTGGTGTATGCTGGGACCACTGCAATAAAGAGGGGTCTCAACCCTGACAAAGCTCTCCATGGCCATTTGTCATAAAGGTTGGCTAGTAGGTCCTCTAATAATGTGAGGGACGTCACTGGTTTATCATTTTACAGATGAGAAAATTGAGGCCTGGAGATATGAAAAAACTTGACCATGGTTGATCAACTGGCCAGTAAAGGAAATAGAACTAAATATAGCCAGCCCCAGAACCCCATGCTCCTTTTTAGTACCAAATAAACAGTACCTACACATGACCAATGAATTAGATGGAGATGCCAGTGCCTTTGTGCTTAAAAGTATTAGGTGGATGTTTGTGTACAAGGCACAGTTGATTTTTCCTTCCATCCTGATTTGTGCAGAAACATTTCTGGCTTCCTTGGAAGCTTGTTTTGGGGGTGACCAGCCTGTGTTTGCTTCCCCTCCTGATCATAAATGCTGCAGCGCTGTTCCCCTGGTCTCAAATTGACTTGCTATATTTCTTGGCTACCCGGCACATTATTTGACAGTTATTTACACTTATCTGCATTTTCCATCTTCTAAGCCCACATATAACATGTAATAATGTAAATCCTAGGCTGCTGCTTGGCATTTGGGTAGCTTATTATTTACTGTGCTCTGTCTCCCTCCCTGTTTAACGTAATCTGGAAATCTTGTCCTCGGTACCAAGTCACTTGTATATGTAATTAAAATATGTGGTTCCTTCCAATACTGATCCTTGTCATATGTCTTCCTAGTAATTCTTTCCCCAGATGGTGAATATTTTGCTTTTATTTATTTCACTCCTTGGAAAAAGATGGGCCAGGGTATGCTCAGTGACGTTTCAGAAGCTTAATCCTATTCTTTAAAGTTCTAAAGAATGATGGCAGCTTTATTAGCCTTTACTCCTTTTTTTGAATGATCTCTGATGTTTCTTTTTAGTGAAAAGTCTTGACCATTGATTGCAGTAAATGTATATTAATGGCCCATTTATGATGGGGAATCATTTCTCCCATTTACAGGCTTTACAATTGGAGATAAGATTTGAGTTTATTAGCACCAGTGCCAGGCTGCTCATTGTTTTCCTCTCTAATGTCATGCAGGGACCATTTCTGGATAAAGGATATTGCACCAGACAACTGGTACTAAGATTTTAATGGCTCTGAAGCTGTTAACTAGACGCCTGATTGCACTGGGACCTAGAGTGAGTTAACTCTCAGAGACATCTGGCAAATTGCTTCCCAAACAGCTATTGCATGGTTGGGAAATTCTCTGATGTTTGGAACTTTCTGCTATTTGAATAAGGAGTATTTAACGGTGCGAACCAATGGAGCTGTCCTCATTTTAAGCAGAAGTGTCCGTGTGGAGTTGTTTATAAGCACCCCGGCACCCACATATTTATTCCCAAGCTTCTTAAACTTCCTTCACCAGCTTAGATGTTTAACAGGTGTCATATATCTGCCATTTCTTAATTAGATGAGGTTTTAACATTCATGGGCCTTTGGGATAGTACTGGATTGATTTAAATGAACATTGATATGTACAAGAACTAATTTCCAAAGTGGAGGGCTATCACAGAGGGTTGAGGGGAGAGGGAAAAATGCCAGTGGGGTGAGGTGGGAGGGAGGAGGGTGTAGTGTGTGGTATTTTCCTAAGTGAAGGGCCCTTTAAGGCTCTAAAAACTGCTGCATTGATGCACAGTGTTGCTTGAGATTTAATCCTCCACATTGACAAAATTTACCCACACTCAGGGTTATAAGGACAGCCTGTTGATAGCCTTCTTGGAATGCAGTCATTTGTACCTTTTGGGAACATGTATACCTGTGGCGGATTCATTTTGATGTTTGGCAAAACCAATACAATATTGTAAAGTTTAAAAATAAAATAAAATTAAAAAAAAAAAGAATTAAGAAAGACTGGGACTGAGGGAATACAATAAAATTTAAGAGATTGAGATTTTTGTGGGGACAAGACTATGTGAAGTTAAGTCTTGACGGCTTGAAATACGGCTGATGTTGCATTCATCCTTGGCCTTTTACGGGCATAGCCTGACTGGAAGACTGAATGACTCAGGCCATGATGTCTTTTCTTTGAGTGGTGACTACAGCTTAGGGGACCTGGGTTTACAGGTGGCTGTCTCTTTTCATATGGGCCTTGAGTAGCCCATATGTAGTGCAGTGGCTCTATCTTGATGCCAAGAATCTGAACCAGCCTTACATTTGTTGCAGAGTAATAGGAGATCTGAGCACATGATTAGGGAACTAGAACCTAAGCCCTCCTTTTACTCCCAACTTGTTAATTAATATTTGATGTCTTATTATTTAAGAATCTTTTTGGTTAAGATATGACAAATCCAATAACTCTATATTAGGATATCAGTACTCCTGGAATGGTGGGTAATATAAACTTTAGACACTAACCATTGAGTTGCTTATGACATTCAATGGTAGAGAATATGGCCCTGAGAAAATAGTAGGCAAACACCTCCAATTTTAATGGAAAAAAAAGAGATTTTCAAGAAGTCTTATATTCTGTTGGTGAAAGTATAAATCGAAATAGCCACTTTAGAAACTGTTTGACAGTATTTACTAAGGGTGAAGGTAAGTATGCATTATGACCAAACTTTTAAAAATATATTAATATTTTAATAAATGTAAATGGTTAATAAATATATATAATACTAAACATATACATACATTTACTGAAAGAAATGAATTAGAGTAAACATAGCAGAGTTATTCATAATAACCCCAAGTTGGAAGCTATTCACATGTCCATCTGGATGAATAAATTGCAGCATATTCACACAACAAGATATGTTTATAAAAATGAAAATAAATGATCTATAACCATGCAACAATATAAATGAATGTCACTAGCAAAATATTGAGCTCAAGAAGCCAGACACAAAAGAGTTCATGCTATATGATTCCACTGATACAAAGTACAAAAGAGCAAGCTATGTTGTTAGAGGCCAGAATATTGTTTACCATTGGTGAGTCGTATTTTCTGAAAGAAAGTACAAAAGCAGTTTCTGGGCTTCTGGTAATAGGATTCTCTTCACAATCTAAGTGCTCATTATACAGGAGTGTTTGGTTTTGGAAAATTCATTGAGCCAGTTGTGCAGTTTTCTATATAAGTATTTTACTATCTTAGAAGTTTGAAGAATGCACCAACCAAAAAAGTAGTCAGGGTGGTGCCCAGGATTGCTGGAGTAGATGGAATTACACAAAACAAAAGTTATTGTGGGCTATACCCAAGATAAAATTTGGGGCCAGTTATGTGTATGCAGGGAACTCTGTTTCCTGGGGGTGATTTTGTGGGCTCATAGATCTATGTTATATGACCTTTATTCCCTGACATATTCAAATATAATATTCAAGGTTTATGATGTTTATTTCTATCCTGATTTTCATCTTTACAGAGGATTTGAGAGAACTTAAAACAGTTGTGGGTCAACTACCTGGTGATCAGGTTTTTTAATAAAAGTCAAATGACAAAATTTAGAGAAAAAAATCAGTAAAATTACTTTCAATAATTTTCTAATGATTAGAAAAGCCAAAAGTGCTACCCAATATCCCAAATAATTATCAACTTTAATTTTTTGTGCACTCTGTCCTATTTTTGTTTCTTACTAATTAACTATGCATGATCTTGAGCAAGTCATAAAACTCTCCAATCCCAAGAGTAATTTGATACCTTGACTTTTTGATACAGTTAAAATACTTGTTACTATCCAAGATTACCTTTTTTCCCCTTGTTGTTTATTTTTTTTCAGATTCCCTTCTGTCTCAAAATTCCTTATCTCTCTATTTTAATTCATTGCTATTTTCCTAGTGCTAGAACAGTGCATGGCACATGGTGGAAAATAATTTATTTAATGAGTGAAAAAGTTGAACTAGATTACCAGGCACTTTCTGGCTATCACTTTCTGGAACTCTGACATTGCACAAGTGATTTTTCAGGTCCAGAAGGGATTCAGGAGTTAACAAAGTTCTGATTCCAGAATCAGAATAAAGGTAAAGCGTAGGACAGTGGTTCTCAGAGCATGATCTAGGAACACTAGGGGGTCCTAACAACTTAGGAGTCCATGAGGTCAAAACTACGGTTACAATAACGCTAAGATAATATTTGTAGTTATGACTCTTATTTTCTCACGAGTGTACACTGGAATTTTCCAGAGGTCACATGACTTATGTGCAACAGATTGAACATATAAGCAGATATTACAATCCTGCTATCTTCTGTTATGCTAAATATAACAGAGATTTGTGAAACTGTAAATTATTGCCTCTCTTCTTGTTATTTTTTGTTTAGGGAAATATAATGATTTTTTTCTTAAATCTACTTTTTATTAACATATGATGAGTTTAGTGTTGTTATTTTTTAATGAATTAATAATTAAAGATATTAAATATTATAATTTCTAATGTTAAATGTAAATTGATTATAGCCCACATAAAATGAAACTCTTTGCAGGTCCTCAGTAATTTTTGAGAGTTTAAATGTAGCTTGAGACAAAAAGTTTGAGGACAAGTGATGCAGGGAGCGTTTGCAAGAAAAGAACAGGAAAAGTAGGATGGCCCAGAACAGGCTGACAAGCATGGAATAACTCTTTTTGACTTGCCTTTTCCTCCTCCGGGCTGTGACCCTGCTCTATCAGTTCAGTTCAGTTCAGTCGCTCAGTTGAGTCTGACTCTTTGTGACCCCATGAATCGCAGCACGCCAGGTCTCCCTGTCCATCACCAACTCTCGGAGTTCACTCAAACTCACGTCCATCGAGTCAGTGATGCCATCCTGCCATCTCATCCTCTGTCGTCCCCTTCTCCTCCTGCCCCCAGTCCCTCCCAGCATTAGGGTTTTTTTCCAATGTCTCAACTCTTCACATGAGGTGGCCCAAGTATTGGAGTTTCAGCTTTAGCATAAGTCCTTCCAAAGAACATCCAGGACTGATCTCCTTTAGAATGGACTGGTTGGATCTCCTTGCAGTCCAAGAGACTCTCAAGAGTTTCCTCCAACATCACAGTTCAAAAGCATCAATTCTTTGGCACTCAGCTTTCTTCACAGTCCAACTCTCACATCCATACATGACCACTGGAAACACCATAGTCTTGACTAGACGGACCTTTGTTGGCAAAGTAATATTCTGCTTTTGAATATGCTATCTAGGTTGGTCATAACTTTCCTTCCAAGGAGTAAAGTGAAAGTGAAGTCGCTCAGTCATGTCTGACTCTTTGCGGCTCCATGGACTGTAGCCCGCCAGGCTCCTCCATCTATGGGATTTTCCAGGCAAGAATACTGGAGTGGGTTGCCATTTCCTTCTCCAGGGGATCTTCCTGACCCAGGGATTGAACCCAGGTCTCCTGCATCACAGGAAGATCCTTGACCCTCTAAGCCACCTAAGTCTGTCCAAGGAGTAAGTGTCTTTTAATTTCACGGCTGCAATCACCATCTGCAGTGATTTTGGAGCCCAAAAATACAAAATCAGCCACTGTTTTCACTGTTTCTCATTGATTTCCTATGAAGTGATGGGACCAGATGCCACGATCTTAGTCTTCTGAATGTTGAGCTTTAAGCCAACTTTTTCACTCTCCTCTTTCATTTTCATCAAGAGTCTTTTTAGTTCCTCTTCACTTTCTGCCATAAGGGTGGTGTCATCTGCATATCTGAGGTTATTGATATTTCTCCCGGCAATCTTGATTCCAGCTTGTGCTTTTTCCAGCCCAGCATTTCTTGTGATGTACTCTGCATAGAAGTTAAATAAGCAGGGTGACAATATACAGCCTTGACGTACTTCTTTCCCGATTTGGAACTAGTCTGTTGTTCCATGTCCAGTTCTAACTGTTGCTTCCTGACCTGCATATAGGTTTCTCAAGAGGCAGGTCAGGTGGTCTGGTATTCCCATCGCTTGAAGAATTTTCCACAGTTTATTGTGATCCACAAGTCAAAGGCTTTGGCATAGTCAATAAAGCAGAAATAGATGTTTTTCTGGAGCTCTCTTGCTTTTTCCATGACCCAGCGGATGTTGGCAATTTGATCTCTGGTTCCTCTGTCTTTTCTAAAACCAGGTTGAACATCTGGAAGTTCAGGGTTCACGTATTGCTGAAGCCTGGCTTGGAGAATTTTGAGCATTACTTTACTAGTGTGTGAGATGAGTGCAATTGTGCAGTAGTTTGAGCATTCTTTGGTATTGCCTTTCTTTGGGATTGGAATGAAAACTGACCTTTTCCAGTCCTGTGACCACTGCTGAGTTTTCCAAATTTGCTGGCATATTGAGTGCAGCACTTTCACAGCATCATCTTTTAGGATTTGAAATAGCTCAACTGGGATTCCATCACCTCCACTAGCTTTGTTCATAGTGATGCTTTCTAAGGCCCACTTGACTTCACATTCCAGGATGTCTAGCTCCAGGTGAGTGACCACATCATCATGATTATCTCAGTCATGAAGATCTTTTATATACAGTTCTTCTGTGTATTCTTGCCACCTCTTCTTAATATCTTCCGCTTCTGTTAGGTCCATACCATTTCTGTCCTTTATTGAGCCCATCTTTGCATGAAATGTTCCCTTGGTATCTCTAATTTTCATGAAGAGATCTCTAGTCTTTCCCATTCTGTTGTTTTCCTCTATTTCTTTGCATTGATCGCTGAAGAAGGTTTTCTTATCTCTTCTTGCTATTCTTTGGAACTCTGCATTCAGATACGTATATCTTTCCTTTTCTCCTTTGCTTTTCACAGCTATTTGTAAGGCCTCCCCAGACAGCCATTTTGCTTTTTTGCATTTCTTTCCCATGGGGATGGTCTTGATCCCTGTCTCCTGTACAGTGTCACGAACCTCCGTCCATAGTTCATCAGGAACTCTATCTATCAGATCTAGTCCCTTAAATCTATTTCTCATTTCCACTGTATAATCATAAGGGATTTGATTTAGGTCATACCTGAATGGCCTAATGGTTTTCTCTACTTTCTTCAATTTAAGTCTGAATTTGGCAATAAGGAGTTCATGGTCTGAGCCACAGTCAGCTCCCAGTCTTGTTTTTTTCTGACAGTATAGAGCTTCTCCATCTTTGGCTGCAAAGAATATAATCAATCTGATTTCAGTGTTGACTGTCTGGTGATGTCCACGTGTAGAGTCTTCTCTTGTGTTGTTGGAAGAGGGTGTTTGCTCTGACCAGTGCATTCTCTTGGCAAAACTCTATTAGTCTTTGCCCTGCTTCATTCTGTACTCCAAGGCCAAATTTGCCTGTTACTCCAGATGTTTCTTGACTTCCTACTTTTGCATTCCAGTCCCCTATAATGAAAAGGACATCTTTTTTGGGTGTTAGTTCTAAAAGATCTTGTAGGTCATCATAGAACCATTCAACTTCAGCTTCTTCAGCAATACTGGTTGGGGCATAGGCTTGGGTTACTGTGATATTGAATGGTTTGCCTTGGAAACAAACAGAGATCATTCTGTCATTTTTGAGATTGCATCCAAGTACTGCATTTCAGACTCTTCTGTTGACCGTGATGGCTACTCCATTTCTCCTAAGGGATTCCTGCCCGCAGTAGTAGATGTAATGGTCATCTGACTTAAATTCACCCATTCCAGTCCATTTTAGTTTGCTGATTCCTAGAATGTCGATGTTCACTCTTACCATCTCCTGTTTGACCATTCCCAATTTGCCTTGATTCATGGACCTAACATTCCAGGTTCCTATGCAATATTGTTCTTTACAGCATCGGACCTTGCTTGTATCACCAGTCACATCCACAACTGGGTATTGTTTTTGCTTTGGCTCCATCCCTTCATTCTTTCTGGAGTTATTTCTCCACTGATCTCCAGTAGCATATTGGGCACCTACTGACCTGGGGAGTTCCCCTTTCAGTATCCTATCATATTGCCTTTTCATATTGTTCATGGGGTTCTCAAAGCAAGAATACTGAAGTGGTCTGCCGTTCCCTTCTCCAGTGGACCACATTCTGTCAGACATCTCTACCATGACCCGTCCGTCTTGGGTGGCCCCACACGGCATGGCTTAGTTTCATCATATTGGCTAGTTTTCTGTGATTATGGTTTCAGTGTGTCTGTCCTCTGATGCCCTCTTGCAACACCTACCGTCTTACTGGCCCTGCCTCCTGACCTTGAACATGGAGTAGCTGACCCTGCTCTATAGTCTGCCCCATTGACAATGCATCCTACTCAATTCTGTTTTCTAGAAATCTCCATCACTGTAGTTCTCTTCCTGTATGTCAGTTGCTGAGATAGCAACAGCGTGAATAGGAAATTATTCCATCGCTGTTTAGCAAACATCCACAGAACCTGTGTATCAAATGTCAGTGTTTGACCAGGAGAATTTCTCTTGCCTGGCTTTCATTGCTTTCCATTTTCCGTGGCTGAGAGTTGTATTTTCCCTGGAGAGTTGACTCTGACACTTTAGCTGCTTTTTTTCTGGTGCAATTCAGCACATTTCAGAAGTGCCAGGGCAGCATCTTTTCATCTGTCCACACCATTTCTTACCCTGAGCAAGGAGCCCCAGGAAAGGATAAACACAGTTGGCTGAACAGCTGCTTCCAATGATTTTGGTTGGACGTGTGTGCCTGCCTTCTGCTTCAGAGCCACGATCCCTAAGGAGGTGCTGGCTCTGTTCAGATGAGTGCAAGTTTGGAGGAGGACCAAGATTTTAAAAAACAAAGCTACCCCTAATTCCTCCTGCTTCTTTCCCCACTATCCTTATTTACTAACATAATATAGTGTTTAACTATTAAGAGGCACATCTGTTTTAGGCATTTTTAAAATGAGAATTGGATGCTAAAACTAAAATTACCTTGTGATCCTGGAATTTCAGGTAACAACAAAAAGTGAAGGGAACCCCCCAGAGATTCTCTCCTTGTAGGGGCACAGAGAATGAGGCGACCTAGGACCAAGGTCATGTTGCATATTGATGACAGGTTTATCTTCATACAACCTATTCCTGCATGGCGTTCCAGTTGATTTTGAGGACAACTCTGTGAAGTCATTTAACAATCATACTTTCTTTTCCTCAGTGCTACGGGGTGATGCTGTGGAAATAGTACGAAGTCCACAGGTTAGGAACCTTAAATCTTATGTTCAGTTCAGTTCAGTCTCTCAGTTGTGTCCGACTCTTTGCGACCCCATGAATCGCAGCACGCCAGGCCTCCCTGTCCATCACCAACTCCCGGAGTTCACTCAGACTCACGTCCATTGGTTATGTGCTAATAGTATGACTTTGGACAAACTGCTTAACAGTTTGGAGTCTCATTTTTTCTCTTCTGTAGCAAACCCGGGATAATTTCTATTTCATAGAATGATTGTAAGTTGCATTAGGTATATTTGAAATAATATCTCAATGAATAAGCATTCATGGGTTTAAAATTTGTTTTAAATCATATACTGTCATTTGTGAGTTTTGATTTAGCCACTGCTATTACTGTAATTCTACATGATAAGTTTCATTTTTATTCTAAGGATAATAGCTCTCAACTCTTCCACATCTGCCTGCTCTTGAAGTGAAAATTATCTAGTATCATCACTCCTTCTTGAAGCTTAAGTGAACTCCAACACTCAAAAATTAAGTTTATAATTTTCAAAATTCCCCCAAGAAGTTGAATGGTAGAAAAACCTCACTTTTATTATTTTTATTATTTTTTTGTGATTCATTACTTACCAAGGGAAGGCACCAAAGAGAGGAGAGACAAAGCTCTTTGCTCTGAGGAGTGGGATATGTCAGCTCGAGTCCTCCTCCCTTGGTTCCTCCTTTTCCAAACAGCTCCACAGATGGTGGCGAGTTGGCTTCTGTGGTTGTAAATATCATTTTTGTAATCTTGTTCAGCTAGAAATGTGATAGGGGCTTCCCTAGCATAACAGTTGCTGTTGTTCAGTTGCTAAGTCGTGTCCAGTTCTTTGCGACCTCATGAACTGCAGCCATGCCAAGCTTGCCTGTCCTTCCCTATCTCCCCTAGTTTGCTCAAACTCATGTCCGTTGAATCAGTGATGCCATCCAACAATTTCATCCTCTGTTGCCCCTTTCTCCTCCTGCCTTCAATCTTTCCCAGCCTCAGGGTCTTTTCCAGTGAATCAGTTTTTCGCATTAGGTGGCCTTAGTATTGGAGCTTCAGCTTCAGCATCAGTCCTTCCAAATTCTTTAGGATTGACTGATTTGATCTCCTTACAGTCCAAGGGACTCTCAAGAATCTTCTGCAACACCACAGTTCAAAAACATTGATTCTTTGGTGCTCAGCTTTCTTTATGGGTCAGCTCTCACATCTGTGCATGACTGGAAAAACCATAGCTTTGACTATGCAGATCTTTTTCGACAAAGTGATGTCTCTGCATAAGAATTAATTCTGGAGTTTGATATACCTAAATCTGAGTTGCAGTTTGGTCTTTCATTAGCTCTGTGACATTTGGCAACTTGTGTAATGTAAATGTATTAGGTTTCTGTTGCTGCTGTAATAAACAGCAAACAATCAGTGGCTTAAAACAGATTTATTATCTCTCAGTTTTGTAGATGTAGACTGGTTTCTCCAGCTCAGCTGGTTTTTCTGTTCCAGGTTAACAAGTTTAAAATCAAAGTACTGACTGGACTCGTTGGCAGGCTCTGGGAAGAATCAGTTTCCATGTCCGTTCAGGTTGTTGGCAGAATATTGTTCCTTATGGTTGTAACTCACTGAGGTCCCATTTCTTTGCTGGCCATCAGCTGGGGGTGTCCTTGACTCCTAGAAGGCTCTCTCTGGTTCTTGCATGTGAACCCCTATACCTCAAAGCCAGCAGTGTTGCATCTTCTTTCTCAGGCTTGAAATCTCTTTTCCTTCCTCTTCTGCCATAACTTTTCTCCTAGTCAGAGAAAACTGCCAGCTTTTAAGGACTCAGATGATTAGATTGAGTTCCCCTGGATAATCTGGGATAATCTCTCTGTTTTGAGGTCTGTAATCTTAATTACATTTGCACACTAAATGTAATTACAAAGTACATTACCATGTTCTGTAACATAATCACGAATTCTAAGGATTAGGGTGTGAACATCTTTGGGGTCTTTTTTGTTATTCAGGCATACCTCGAGATACTATGGGTTCACTTCAAGACCACTGCAATAAAGTGAATATTGTAATAAAGTCACATGAATTGCTTTGGTGTCCCAGTGCATTTGAAAGTTATGCTTATACTCTACTGTAGTCTATTAAGTATTTACTAGCATTGTGTTTTAAAAAACAATGTATATAGGTTAACTAAAAAATACATTATTGCTAAAATATGCTAACCGTCATCTGAGGCTTCAGAGAATTGTAGTAGTAACATCAAAGATTACTAATCACAGATCACTATAATAAATATAATAACAAAAAAGTTTGAGATATTGTGAGAATTACCAAAATATGATACAGAGACATGAAGTGAGCAAATTTTGTTAGAAAATGGCATCGACAAACTTGCTCAATGCACGGTTGTCACAAATCTTCAATTTCTAAAGAACACAGTATCTGTAAAGCACTATAAAGCAAAGTACTGTAAAATAAGATATGCCTGTATATAAAATCTTGACATTCATGCCTCCTCCACAGGGCAATTATGAGGATTAAGTGAAAGAAACTTTATAAAGTTCTGTGAGCTAATAAACCTTGTTGGTTGTCTAAAAGCTACCATGTCATATTTAAATCTTGATCATAATATATTCTATAGTCTAATAATCTAAATAGTGTACTGGTGTTTCCTCTCTCCAGTATGCTACACCAGTCTCTTTTGATCTCTTAAGGCAGCTTTCCTCTTAGTGTCTTGTGACTATTCTCTTTTCTTTAATTTCACTCATGCTGTGTCTTACATGGAACGCCCTCTCCTTTTCTGCCTTTGAGTCCTAAAACCTTCAACTCAAACCCCACTCTTTTCTTTAAGTCTACCATGATTATACCAAATCATGCTGCTCTCTCTCTCTTAAATACTCAAAACGCTTTCATTCTAGGCACACCATTCTGTTTTAGTTCTGGAGGAGTTTGTTCCCCTTCCTCTGCTTGCAGTTAATTAGTATGTCTGACTTGCTCTTGAGCACCCATCATAATGCCGTATTTCCCACCTAGCACTGGTGTTTGGAGTGACCACTTCAGATAGTGCAAGAGTACACCATTAGACAGTAACAAAAATTCACATAGTGAGAAAGTGATTCTCTTTTCTGTTCTCTTTCAATTCTTCTGAACGTGCAAAAGATTAAGTCTCAATTTAGTCTGTAATACGGTTTTCTCTTTAAGTCAAAGAAAGAGTAAGTAGTGATGGTTAGCTATATGTAATAACAATTATTTTGTTTATATCATATATTTATATATTAATATACCTAATTACATTGATTAACATATGTACATAATTGTATAATAGTTATAAATATATAACACATTTTATGTTGAATTACATTGAAATCTCTCTTTCTCTCTCTATATACTGTACAGTTGATATTGCTCAGGTGGTGATACAGGAAAATTTCTGGAAGTGGTAAATGAATAATTGATCAAAGTTGAGTGTGTTGACTATTGTAGAAAGTCAGATTCTGAGTTCTGTCATTTATATGTGCTTAAGCCAGAGACTGGCTTACCTGTCAAATGAGACTATTTACCTATTTCATGGGGTACTTGTGAAGTTGGAAAGAAATTATGGAAGGCACTTGGGACAATGGCCAGGGCATAGTGACTTCTCAGCAAGAGTAACCATTATATCTCTTTCTGACTGATGTTTTTCCTGAGGTGGATCTTGGCATACTGTTCATTCTAGGTTGGACTGTCCTTGCTAGGAGGGTATTCAGATATATCTCTAATTTCCCCAACATGCATTTTCATATACATTCTCTTTCTTCCCATCTATTAATTGGAAACAAAGAAGAGGTTGCTGGGAATAGTCTTATAACACTGTTGTGTCTTCTTCATCATGGTCTTAGCATATAACATTTTTTCACTGAGATTTTACAGGGCTGTATTAAAATGTTTGCATAATAAATATCTGCTTGGATCTGAGAATTCCTTCCCAGATGCTTTCTTGAAGCAAATGACACTCAACATGAAAGGCCTTGCAGTGAGAGTAGAGCCCTATCGGGTTATTGGAGGTCATAGCCCACACTGGGGTCTGTCTGACAACTCAGGTGCTTTAACTACAAGGAAGCAGAGATGAATGTGAGACGGTCCCTGGGGAAGTGAAGCAAGCATGCTGTGCACTTTTTTGTGCTTGCTGCTGTTTTTGCTGACTGCTACCTTATATAAATGTCCTGTTCATGAATGTCATCATTTCACTTCTGTAAGGGATTTTTAATGAAAAATAATTTATCTTTTACAATTCAAAGAAAAGGACAAAATTCTTGCCTTCACGTTTTGTTCTAATATCTGGTCCGTGGGTTTAGGAAGATCTGACCTCTGATCATGGGTGGTGTGCCTGACCTCTGATATGTGTAATTGATATTCAAGGCCCTTCCCCTACCATCCTACCATTCTGCTCCCCTGACCCACCCTGCAAAACAAAAGCAAAACACAACAAAACAAAGAAATCCCAAAGGGCAAGAAAAAGTCTCTAACCAAACTGTCAATATACTAATGCTGTTAGCAAAGTTTAAAAACAGTCTTTGAATTTCCATTATTAGAAATCCATTGTTTTCTGTTAAGATACAATAAAAAGAGCTTATATTTTGGAGTCACCTGGGTTGGAATCCCAGCACTAACACTGGATCTTGAATAGTTTCTTCATCTCCGTGAGGCTCAGCTTTTTCAACTGTGAAAAGAATGAATAGTCCCTGCATCGCACTGCCTACCTATGCTCTTTTAAAACATTAAATGAGATTCTGTGGTAGAGTGCCTAGCTCGGTGTACCTAGTACATATTCAGTTCAGTTCAGTTCAGTTCATTCGCTCAGTCGTGTCTGACTCTTTGCAACCCCATGAATCGTAGCACGCCAGGCCTCCCTGTCCATCACCAACTTCTGGAGTTCACTCAGACTCACGTCCATCAAGTCGGTGATGCCATCCAGCCATCTCATCCTCTGTCGTCCCCTTCTCCTCCTGCCCCCAATCCCTCCCAGCATCAAGGTCTTTTCCAATGAGTCAACTCTTTGCATGAGGTGGCCAAAGTACTGGAGTTTCAGTTTTAGCATCATTCCTTCCAAAGAACACCCAGGACTGATCTCCTTTAGAATGGACTGGTTGGATCTCCTTGCAATCCAAGGGACTCTCAAGAGTCTTTTCCAACACCACAGTTCAAAAGCATCAATTCTTCGGTGCTCAGCTTTTTTCACAGTCCAACTCTCACACCCATACAGGACTACTGGAAAAACCATAGGCTTGACTAGATGGACCTTTGTTGGCAAAGTAATGTCTCTGCTTTTGAATATGCTGTCTGGGTTGGTCATAACTTTCCTTCCAAGGAGTAAGCGTCTTTTAGTTTAATGGCTGCAATCACCATCTGCAGTGATTTTGGAGCCCCCCAAAATCAAGTCTGACACTGTTTCCCCTGTTTCCCCATCTATTTCCCATGAAGTGATGGGACCCTCTAGACCCTCAGTAGTTAACAGGTACCACTGCTACTCTCTTAAAGGGGGTTGGCTTAGTTACTATTACGTTTTGTAAATCACCATGTCAAACTTTTCCATGGTAATGGATGAGGAGAGTGCCCTGAAGTCATAAAAAAGAAAGTTTGATTAGAGAATGAAAGAAGAATCTCTAAGACAAGAAGTACTTGCCTACTTAAGGGTAGGCATCAAGATGGACTATAGGGGTCGCCAGTAGAGAACACTTTGTCCTGCTATAAATTTGATTTGATTTAGCTGGGAGCAGGGTTACAGAAAAAGTCTCAGGCCAGGGAATATCTGGTCATTAAACTTATCTGCATCTGAAGAAAAATGTGAAGAGGAGGAGGGAGAGACCAGGAGAGGAGGAAGATCAGGGATACTCATTTTTCTTACTGATATGGCATCTTTGTAAATCAACTCAGTAGTTCTTTTCCCCTAGATTTAAAATGTCAATATATTAATGCTGTTAGCAAAGGACAGATTAAATCAATGTTGGTAGAGGCATCAGTCTATAGGGACATAAGTCTTCAGTTGTAAATATTCTATCTAGGTAAAGGAAAAAAGATTAATATTTGAACTATCTCAATAACTTCAGTAATTTTTAAGATTATATAGTTCATCATTCAAGCAAAAACTGTGTTTGAACCTACTTATAATTTTCTACCAGTTAAATCATGCCTAGTGAAAATTTCTATAATCTTTCATTGAAGAATGTTTACTGATAATTTGATAATAATATTATATATGCTCCTGGTAGTATAATAATATTTATAAAATTCAGGAGCATACATATATATATAAAATTTATGCTCAACTGAGGTCTTATACTAATATAAATCCTATGTTTAAATGGCACAGTGAATCCGCCTGCCAGTTCAGGAGACACAAGAGATGTGAGTTTGATCCCTGGGTCAAGAAGATTCCCTGGAGTAGGAAATGGCAACCGACTCCACAGTATTTTGCCTGAAAAATTCCATGGCTAGAGGAACCTGGAAGGCTATAGTCCTTGGTGTTGCAAGAGCTGAACATGACTGAACAACTGAGCACACACACAGCACAAGAAGATATTATGGCAACTTGGGTGATAAATTATTTCTAGTTCTGATCAAAGTATATTTCCCAAAGGAAAAGAGTTTTGGAGATCAGAGTAATGACATAATTGAAAGATAAAAATCTCCAATTTTCTTTACTTGCTATTGCCTTTTCTTCAAATATGTTTAGTGTCATGGGCTGCCCAGAGAGTGCCTAATCAAATCTTTTACATCCCTGTTAAATATGATGCTATTATCACAAAGTTGCTTCCAAAGGACAAGACTCTGAAACATTGCTTTTAAATTTCAATTGACTAAACACAGAACAGTTTTGATATACTACTTGATATGCATGCAATCAAAGTGAGATATCTATTCAACATATTATTCATTCTTATTTCAGAGGGTAACATCTGGAGCCTGGGAGCACACATGGAGCCTGCCTCCATCACAGCCATTCCCATACTGTACAGAGATTTTGCTTGGAGTTGCAGCATTCTTATCTTTTATATCCTTAGTCTAAACGTGTAGCACAGAGAAACCATAAATGTTTGTGACATGTTGATTATGTACTTTTTGTGGGACATCCAAGAGAAGCTATTAAGTAGACACTACTCTTGCCTGGAAAATCCTGGATGGAGGAGCCTGGTGGGCGACAGTCCATGGGGTTGCAAAGAGTCGGACACGACTGAGCGACTTCACTTTGACTTTTCACTTTCATGCATTGGAGAAGGAAATGGCAACCCATTCCGGTGTTCTTGCCTGGAGAATCCCAGGGACGGGGGAGCCTGGTGGGCTGCCGTCTATGGGGTCACACAGGGTCGGACACGACTGAAGCGACTTAGCAGCAGCAGCAGCAGGACATATAGGTTGGAGCCCAAGAGATTGATTTTGAAGTCGTCAGCCAAAACTTGTTTCTTGAACCTCAGGTTAATGTTCTTCATCTTCCACTTCCCTTATTTTATTGCAGCTGAGCTCGATTGCAGTGATCATCCAACATGCCATCTATTCATCCACATTTCCAGCCATCTTGCAGGCAGTTGGGGCTATATGGCTAGATGTGTCCAATGAGTGAGAGCTGGAAATGATATCTTTCACCTCTGGGCCAAAATATAGAAGAATGTATGCAAAATCCTCCAGTTCTCTTTTATCATGGCATAGCAAACAGAAGAAACCATGAATTCGACATAGAAAAGCTAGAGGATGGGCCACCAACATTATACAAGATCTCTGAGTTACTGCATCAAAGACTGTTGCTCTGGAGCTCCCCCAGCACTGCTGTAGACCGTGTGTGTATGAGAAATAAATCCTTGTTATGTTTAAGCTTGTTATGATTTAAGCTATTTTGAGGTTGTTGATTATTGCAGCATTATTTAATCCAATTGCATTAATACACCTCTGTTCTTGATTGAGTCAACTTGAAAGAAAAATACTTAATTCACTGTTAATGCCAATTCTGGGGTGAATTATATATTTATAAATATAATAATGTAGCAATATGTTGTCAAGGAATGCTTGTGGTTCTTGATAATAAATCAATGCTTTGGTATTATACATGGAGTCATTTCTAGGGGAAAAATTCCGTCCTCTACTCTTTTGTATAAAGTTTCTAAAAGGTAAAGAGAAGTTTAAAATTTTCTTTGAGGAGCTTCAACGATCCACTGAGGTTATTGGTGAAAGTACTTGAAGTGGATAATATAGTAATAGTTGTTCATAGACAGTTTCTGAACATGACCTGACTTTGAATAAGAAAATCAAAGAACCATTGACTCTCAGAGCAGGAGGAGGTTTTCCAGGTATCTACCAAATCATGCCTTTTCTCTTTCTAAAGGGTCAGTCACCCTTGGAGATCTCATCTGGTGACTCACTGCAGATGGCACTATTTTTAAGACAGTTCTGATTTGAAGGGAGGGACCATTACATGTTTTCTTCTGCTTTGTCTGACTCCTTCATTAAATTACCTGGTAGATCTAGCTCTGTGCTTCTTTAACGTAACCTTTTCTTTTATGTTTCCTTTCTTTTTTTAAGGCTTTCCTTTTAGGTTCCTACACTACGTTCTCTTTTAACTAGACAGAGTATCTGACCATGGTAGGCCTGGCTTCACGTTGCTGCCTGTGCCTTTTTGCTCAAGGTGTACTAGAAATTCCCATGAGAATGGTGCAGTCACAAACATTCACGCTTTTCAAGTACTCGACCATTTCTGTGTTAGGAAGTAGAGAGACTCCTGAGGTCTGGGTGACAAAAGCTACAGAGACGAAAAGAAGCAAAGATGGGGATGCTGGGGAGAACTTACACAAAGGACCCCCTTGCTCTACAGGCCTGACCGGGCTTAGTCATTTTGGTGGCATAGCTGGGATGAGGCTGAGTTTTGTCACTCCAGAATCACAGGGAAAGACACATGATCCAGGGTGCCCCAGTCAGGGACAGCGGAGAGTGGCAAAGGAGAAATGATTTGTGTGTCGCGTGAGGGTGTGAATTTCAATGGTTTTATCCTACTCTGTAAAAAAATGTACTCGATGTAATAACGGTTATTAGGTGTTTCTGTGGGAAAGACCACATATTTCTACAAAAAGATGTTTTTAAGTGATACTGTTTATGTGTGTTGACTATTTTTTATCAGCTTTTGAAATGCAGTATCATTAGCTCTCATATCCAGAGTGATCTAGGATACTTTGCTTATTAGTGAGCTTTTATTATCACTAGGTAACATGCTAATGAAATGATCAGTGTTTCCTTAAAATCTGAATAAAAATAAATCTTAAATTCCCCAGTTCAGACCAGTTCCCTTAGGTAAATCACAAATGCATAGATTTGAGTGGATCTTTATTTTTGTGCTTAGTAATTGAAGTTGGGAAAACTAGTTCTTTTAATGATTTTGTTTGGCTTAAATGTAAGAATGCTTATTAGTGACTCAAATGCAATTGCTTCCTTTATTCTTTTCTTATTGAGCTATCAGATAGTTTTGCCAAAGGCTTCTCTGTTTCCCTTGCTCTTGTTTTTTCCCTCATGAATTATGGTGCAATTCAACTGGGTCCAGTGCTTTGTCAAATTGAATAGTTTTAATTGCCTTATTTGCAATATTTTAATATTCACTTTGCCCCTCAAGAAATTATATATTTATCTGTGTGCCATTACTCTCTCTCTCATTTATGAAAAACAAGATAAAGCTACATGCTTAGACCTTCATTTATAGATCTTATCATCCCCTCCCACCTGTATCTTCACTTGTGAATGCAAAAAGGGATAAACATTTAACTCAATGAATCCACTTTATGTTTCCTTTTTTGGTAGATAATCTTTATATTTCTCTAACCAGTGTATTTTTGTACTGAGAAAAGGTGTGACTGGTTGAGTTATATCTAGTAGCTTCTTTTTGTGGCCTCAGAAACCTTTTCTGCTCACCTGCCAGGTTCTAGGTCACCCTCCTGGTGTCTAGTGAGGGGCCATCATCCTTTGCTTGATTTTATATAAACCAACCTAAGAGAAGAAAGTCCTTCAGACCAGAAATAACAAGGGGGCAAATGTGTCAGACTTTGGTGACTGTGGGAATAAGAAGATGGCGAATTTTCTGTTTCCATTATCCATCCTCTGCTGATTTCCTTTGAATATTGCTTCTTGCCCAGCCATCTGATATCACTCTCGTCATGCAGTTATGCTTCACTTTTTGTTGCTGGTGTTGTTGCTGTTCAGTTGCTAAGTCATGTCCAACTCTTTGCAACCCCATGGACTGCAGCGTGCCAGCCTTCCCTGTGCTTCACCATCTCCCAGAGTTTGCTCAAATTCATGTCCCATTGAGTTGGTGATGCTATCTAACCATCTCATCCTCTGCTGCCCTCTTCTCCTTTTGCCTTCAATCT
Organism: Bos grunniens; assembly: GCF_055505025.1. Lineage (NCBI taxonomy): Eukaryota > Metazoa > Chordata > Mammalia > Artiodactyla > Bovidae > Bos > Bos grunniens. Next base: position 35,260,337 of record NC_141187.1, read on the forward strand.
TTCCCAGCGTCAGGGTCTTTTCCGATGAGTCAACTCTTTGCATCAGGTGGCCAAAGTATTGGAACTTCAGCATCAGTCCTTCCAAGGAACATTCAGGGTTGATTTCCTTTAGAATTGACTAGTTTGATTTCCTTCCAGTCCAAAGGATTCTGAAGAGTCATTTTTAGCACCACAATTTGAAGGCGTTTCTTTGGTGCTCAGCTTCCTTATGATCCAACTCTCACATCAGTACATGACTACTGGAAAAACCATAGCTTTGATTATATAGACCTTTGTCAGCAAAGTGATGTCTTTGCTTTGTAATATACTGTCTAGGTTTGTCATAGCTTTCCTTCCAAAGAGAAAATGTCTTTTAAGTTCATGACTGCAGTAATTTTGGAGCCTAAGAAAATAAAATCTGTCACTGCTTCCACTTTTTCCCCATTTATTTGCCATGAAGTGATGGGACCAGAGGCCATGATCTTAGTTTTTTGAATGTTGAATTTTAAGCCAGTTTTTTCACTCTCCTCTTTCACCCTCATCAAGAGGCTCTTTGGTTCCTCTTTCTGCCATTAGAGTGGTATCATTTTCATATCTGAGGTTATTGGTATTTCTCCTGGCCATTTTGATTCCAGCTTGTGGTTTATCCAGTCTGGCATTTTGCATGATGTACTCTGCATGTAAGTTAAACAAATAGGATGACAGTATACAGTCTTGGCACACTCCCTTCCCAATTTTGAACCAGTCATTTGCTCCATGTAAAGCTCTAACTGTTGCTTACTGACCCACACACAGATTTCTCAGGAGACAGGTAAGGTGGTCTGGTATTCCTATCTCTTTAAGAATTTTCCACAATTTGTTGTGATCCACACAGTCAAAGACTTTAGTGTACTCAGTGAAGAAGTAGATTTTTTTTTTTTTTTTTTTGTGGAATTCCCTTGGTTTCTCAGTGATACAATGGATGTAGCAATTGGATCTCTGGTTTCTCTGTGATACAATGGATGTAGCAATTGGATCTCTGGTTTCTCTGCCTCTTCTAAACCCAGCGTGTACCTCTGGAAGTTCTTGGTTTACATACTGCTGAAGACTCGCCTGAAGGATTTGGGGCATACTTCCCTTTGCTGCTGCAACTGGCTTCAAACAAAATTTGCACTTTGGAATATGCTTTTGAGTCTTCATGCTCAACTCTTGAATGTGTGCGTGCTCAGTTGCTTCAGTCGTGTCTGACTCTTTGTGACCCTAGGGACTGTAGCCCACCTGGCTCCTGTCTATGGGATTCTCCAGGCAAGAATACTGAAGTAGGTGGCCATGCCTTCCTCCAGGGAATCTTCCTACCCAGGGATTGAACCCACGTCTCTTATGTCTCCTAAATTGGCAGGCAGGTTCTTTACCACTAGCACCACCCGAGAAGCCCATGCTCTAATCTTATTTTGGTTTAAATCTTGAATTTTCCCCACCAAAAAAATCTTGCTTACATTTAACATGACTGAATGAAAATAATTCTCATTGTACAACTATGCCCAAAGCATTCTCTTTTGTATTTAAAGTTGTACATTTGTTAAAAAGAATTTCTTTAAATGTCTAAAAATGGGTTTATCCATATTCAAAACCTGCACTATTAATATTATCTTTTTATAGCATATAAATCAGTGTCATGAAAGCATATCTAAACCCTTTCTTCTCTTGATCAAAGTTTTATGACTTTATTTCTTGTCTTAAAATTATCTAAAAGTCTTAATTTTAAGGTGTCTTCCTCTCACATGTTCTTTCTCTAAGTACCCACTTATCCTAATTACATGGCTTCATTTACAAATCTTTCTTATTTGGACCAGTGGAGGCAGTGCTTTGTGTGATAAGAAAAACCTTATTGTCACACGGATAACATTTCTACCTATTTAAGTGCTTCTCTAACATCTTTTGGTGGAGCTATTTCAAATTTAGTTGAATATTTGAAGTGAAACAAAATAAAACAGTAGCCTGTATATTAGTTTCCTAGTCTTGCCATAACAAAGTACCACAAAGATGGTGGCTTAAAACAACAGAAATTTATTCTCTCACAGTTCTGGAGATTAGAAACCTGAATCAAAGTATCAGCAGGGCCATACTCCCGCTGAAGGATCTAGGTAAGTTTCCTTCCGGCTTCTGATGATTCTCAAGTGTTGTTCGTTTTGTGGCAGCATGACTCCAGTCTCTGCCTCTGTCTTCAAAAGGCCTCTCGCATTGTCTCTGTGCCTCCCAGCTCTCCTGCTTTTCTCTTGTAAGGACCTCCGCCATTGGATTTGGGGTCTGGCCCAAATTCTGCATGATCACTACATCTTGAACACCTTAATTTAATGATACTTGCAAAAACTCCTTTTCCAAATAAGGTCATATACACAAGCTTAAGGAATTAGGATGTGGACATATATTATGGGAAACACAATTCCCCAGTACATCATGGCAACACCACATCCCATGTCATCACTTCATCCCCTTCACTTTAAATTTTTACCTTTGATTTTCAATTTATTAGTTGAAAGTCTTAAAATTTAGGATATCAGCATCCTATAGAGCAAAATCATATAATTTCTTTGCTAACTGGAATTCTGATGAATATAAAATTTTTGTATCTTATTATATACAAGCTTGAGACTATAGAAAGTGGAGATTCTGAAGCTTTTTTTCATAAGCAAAAAAAGAATATGGATGCTAATAAAACTTTGCTTAATACTAATTTATTTACCTTATATCTTTATTGATGTTTTTAATAGTAAACTTTAATTTCAATCAATTAATAATTTTTCTATTTTTTATTGGACTATGGTCCTAAAATCAAAGATTTTTTTTCATATGTAACAAATTTCCTAACTTTGAGTTCTTTATAATGAGTATGTTCATTAGTCTAAGGCCCTAGGATTTCTGAGGAATAACCAACATTGGGAACAAGAATAAAAATGGACATAGACAGGTAACTGAATGAGAAAATATAACAAAAGACAAATACCAGAAAGAAGGAAAGGTGAAGCAAAGAAAAACAGAGGGTATGTCAGTTTTCATAATTTCTACTAGTGTGCAAGTTTCTTACACACTAGTATTTGCTATCTTTCCTATGAAAGCTCAGAATGAGAGGTAAACCTCATTTATATTATATTATAAGGTCACAGGTAGAGTAGGATATTTCTTCAACTACCTCAAAATTTTTTTTATTCCAGGTAATTTCTTCTTTCCAAAGATCCTAATCCATTGAAACTGAGGGAAGATGACCCTCAGTTTTCCTTTTTAAAATATTTTTTCACATTCAAAAATAGGTACTTGGGATATATTTAAAATAAAACAGTTTGGAAGCCCCAAATCAAGATCTATATCCATTTTATAATATCTAGGCTTTTAGTGAAAGGAGAAGATATTTGGTTTCCAAGGAGCTGAAGCTGGAGATTCAGAGTTGAGTAACTTACAGAAAGGGACAAGGCAAGAGAGAATAGTTGTTCTGTTTGTATTTTTTTTTTCTCATTTGGGGCCAGGAAAGGAACTGGAGAGAGATACAGGAAAGCAAGAATACTGACATTTGTCCTTGTGGTCACAACCTTACAGTTAGAGAAATATTAAAGAAGCCCAAGGACATTAGGAGCATATGCCCCCATTCTACCTGCAATTCTTGTTTTCAACTGAAAGACACTTAGTTGACTTAAAGTGGCAAGATGAAGTGTTTTCAGCTACTGAAAAGGAATGGAGGCTGTGAGCAAGTTGAGTTCAGTAAAAACAACATTTCTGTACATCTGAGTGGGACACATGTTACAGAAGCTAGAAACACAATATTTTATTTATTTTTCTGTTACATTTTCAACTTTCTGTTGTCTGTTTTAACTCCCTATGCAACTATGGCTCATGTAATACTGACATTATGCAAAATTGCAGGAGTCGTAAGGATAGCCGAGAACTTAAAGTGCCACTAACTGTCAAAGTATTATTAAAAAAATTAAATCTCAGCTTTCATACAAATATAGAGTAAATGCATCAAAGATTTATTTCATTAATATTCAAGGAAACCAGTATGAAAATAAGCCTGGTTCAAAAGATGAATAGAAGAAAAGTAGTGGGTCCCTCAGGAAAGTTGTATTGAGATAAATTTACTAAGTTGGAGTCTGACTGGTTAAAGTCCTCCAGGAAAATAAAACCATAACCTTTGAGCTTATCTTTTCCTCCTGGAAAGAAATAATTTGTATTTCCGTCAGACAAAAGTCTGTAACTTAATATGTAACTTCATAAAATGTTGGCTCTAATAAATAATAAACAACAGGTCAAACAGTGCTGTGTCCCCTGATTTAATTAAAGAATCAGTGGGAGGATATGTTAGTTTTTCCAGAATGGCATTTGTGGTTGTTGTTGTTGAGTTGCTAAGTTGTGTCTGACTCTTTGTGACCCTACAGACTGCAGCACGTGATATTAGAACATAAAATGCCCCCTTTGCCTTATTTTCAAGATTTGCACATTTATAAAAAAAAACAGATACTTCATTATGATTTTTAAAATTAGGACCTTATTTATCTCATTGATATACTCTATTGGAATTTAGAGTAAAAAATCAAACCTTAGCAGTAGATTTTGTTCTATTTGGGAGCAATGAGAGATAAGAACCCAACTCATAGCCACTTACCTTAGTAACCAGTGACATTAATGAAGACGGTCCTTTTGTTTGAATATATTATAAAGCTTTTCATTGGAATGCACTGCCCACTTCATTGAATTTTCAGCCTTGACTTTCAGCTTGGCCAACGTCTACAATGACAGTGGAAGACTCGTATTGCCTTTGTTTGTGTGATCAGCTTGGCACCATCTGACAGCTAATTTCTCTTATTCTCTAGAGATGTAAGCTTTGCTTTTTGTAGGTGGAGGTCAGTAAGGTGTCTTGTACATCATCCTCCTAAGCCCCATTGTCTAGTTGGTTATAACTGTCTCATTCTCTGACCTGGTAAGGCTGGATCAAGATATAAATTATATTTAAACAGGTGAGAAACCTACATGAATAGGTAGCTAAAAGGTACTGGAGCAGAGATAAATGTTGGTCTTCTACATTTGAAAGATAAGTCAGTCTGTCTATTCCTGGGAGATCTCTCAGTCTGGATATTTGTTTTTAAGTATATAAGGCCAGGTCATTCTGTGTCCATGATCCCTTAGCTTCCTGAGAAAATCTGCTGTCAGTTTTTCTTGATGTGAGCTACATTGGTTATGCTTTTGTTTTATGCTGGTCTCAGCCTACTGGTAACCAATGTTGTAGCTGCACTGGCCCTTGTTTCTTATTATAATTGCAAGATACCCTCAGCTATAACCATCAGGAAAGTAAAAAAAAAAAAAATATATATATATATATATGTATGTATGTATGTATGTATTGCAGGTCCTGGAAATTACATGACACATAAGGGTAGAAAGAGAGACAGAGTGCACATGGACCTGGGGTAGAGTGGGGGGACCTGGGTTTCAAATGTTACTCTTTATTGGTGAATTTATTTATGTATTTTTTTTTTTATATATATTTTATTTTTTTTTTAACTTTACAATATTGTATTGGTTTTGCCATGTATCAACATGCATCTGCCACAGGTATACACGTGTTCCCCATCTTGACCCTCCTCCCTCCTCCCTCCGCATACCATCCCTCTGGGTCGTCCCAGTGCACCAGCCCCAAGCATCCAGTATTGTGCATCGAACCTGGACTGGCGACTCGTTTCATACATGATATTATACATGTTTCAATGCCATTCTCCCAAATCATCCCACCCTCTCCCTCTCCCACAGAGTCCAAAAGACTGATCTATACATCAGTGTCTCTTTTGCTGTCTCATATACAGGGTTATTGTTACCATCTTTCTAAATTCCATATATATGCGTTAGTATACTGTATTGGTGTTTTTCTTTCTGGCTTACTTCACTCTGTATAATAGGCTCCAGTTTCATCCACCTCATTAGAACTGATTCAAATGTATTCTTTTTAATGGCTGAGTAATTTAAAACATAGGAGTGGGAAGAGAAAGAACAAGTGGCTTAAATGATCAGTTTCAGAAATCAGCAGAGATCTCTAAAACAAAAGAGCCTGCCTGCTCGGGTCAGCGTGGGTGGGATTGGCCTGACTTTCTATCTGTTCTGAGGCTGGCAATGCGTTTATCAAGACAGCAGTCTGTAAATCTGTAAGTCTAAGCAGTGTGTAAGTCTTTGCAGTCAGTCACTTGCATTACAAAAGAGAAACCAACTGTCAGCGCTTTTATCCTCATGGTATTCCTACTCTTTTTTTCCTTCTCTCTAAATTCTTTTTCCTTCTGCTTTTAGTCCAGAATACAAAGTCTTTTTTTTTTTTTTTTTTTAATGTTTCCCCCAAACTAGAATCAGTTCGCCATTTTGGGATATACAGAGATTCATTAGGAGACCACAGTTACTCTTTTTTGGGGGGGCTTGGTTTATGGGGAAGAGAAGTCATATAAGTAAGGCAGACTTAGCCAGGCAGAAGAGATCTGGACTCATAAGAAGACAAAAAACAATGACAACATAGAAAAAACAGTTTCTAAATGTTTAAATTAACTGCAGTGGTTATTTAGTTGGATATGGATGGGGAAACAGTGTCAGACTTTATTTTTTTGGGGCTCCAAAATCACTGCAGATGGTGACTGCAGCCATGAAATTAAAAGACGCTTACTCCTTGGAAGAAAAGTTATGACCAACCTAGATAGCATATTGAAAAGCAGAGACATTACTTTACCAACAAAAGTCCATCTAGTCAAGGCTATGGTTTATCCAGTGGTCCTGTATGGATGTGAGAGTTGGATTGTGAAGAAAGCTGAGCGCCAAAGAATTGATGCTTTTGAACTGTGGGGTTGGAGAAGACTCCTGAGAGTCCCTTGGACTGTAAGGAGATCCAACCAGTCCATTCTGAAGATCAGCCCTGGGATTTCTTTGGAAGGAATGATGCTAAAGCTGAAACTCCAGTATTTTGGCCATCTTATGCGAAGAGTTGACTCATTGGAAAAGACTCTGATGCTGGGAGGGATTGGGGGCAGGAGGAGAAGGGGATGACAGAGGATGAGATGGCTGGATGGCATCACCGACTTGATGGACATGAGTTTGAGTGAACTCCGGGAATTAGTGATGGACAGGAAGGCCTGGCGTGCTGCGATTCATGGGGTCGCAGAGAATCGGACACGACTGAGCGACTGAACTGAGCTGAACTGAACTACGGAAATATGTCCAAAGAGCATGGAGATGAGATTGAAAGCATGTTACTAGGCTCCTGGGCTCACTGTAATGTCTCATAGAGATATTATGGCAGTACTTGTCCTTCTACTCAGTTGCTCAGTTGTGCCCAACTCTGTGACTCTGTGGACTGTAGCCTTCCAGGCTCATCTGTCCATGGGATTTCCTAGGCAAGAATACTGGAGTGGGGTGCCATTTCCTACTGCAGGGGATCTTCCCAACCCAGGGATTGAACCCACCTTTCTTGTGTCTCCTTTGTTGGCTGCTGTTTTTCAGTTGCTAAGTCATGTCCAACTCTGTGACCCTATGGGCTGCAGCATGCCAGGCTTCCTTGTCCTTCATTGTCTCCCAGAGTTTGTTCTGTATTGGTAGGTGGATTCTTTATAGAAATATGATGCTCTGTAAGTGAGTATTATAGACTCCAGATTGTTACAGTAATAAGAAGACTGGGAAAGGTTGATGTATGAGGAGAGAGAAAGGCATTGGGCCTACATGGACCTGTGCAATCCCTGGGAAAATAGGCTCTAGTACTTATAGACTACTCTTTTTGGAAATCTCTGGTGAATTACAGTGGTGAATACAGTTGATTTGATGTATTTAATAACTTTCTTGATGGTTTTGTTAATTTGGGAGTCCAAAGCAAGCTGTATGATTTAGAAAGTGATTTTTTGTTATTTTTCAGTTGCTAAGTCATGTCCTACTCTTAAAAACACCATTGTATCAGAAGTCTTTCTATACCATTTATACATTTGGGAATGGATGGTGGGAGGGTGGAATGCAGATTTTATATTGGCATTTGTATGGTGGGCTTTTCCCACCACCAGAAATTACCACATGACCCTTAATAACTTTGAATCCAGTGTCCTGGAGATTTTAGATATATGAAGAAGGAAATTTATACTGCTAGGGAACTAACATCCTTCTTGGTCTCTGAGATACCCTGATTGTCTGTAGGTGGGCACGAGATCAAGATGCTTTTATTTCTAACTCAGAAGAATCAGTATGCAGATTCTTTAAATATGGTTCATCATATTTAAATATTTAAATATGGTTCATCATCATCTCCTAACTAGAAGGCCAAATATTTTCCTATTTGATGGTTCATCATCAAATAGGAAAATATTTGGCCTTCTAGTTAGGAGACGTAGATTCTAAGCTCGATTTGGCCTTATATTCTTGGGCAAATCACTTCTGTTCTCTATGCCTCAACTGTACTGTAGTATAAAATAAGTGGCAGATAAATTTGAAAAGCCTTTCTGTTCTGCTATTCTGAGATGAACAGTCAAGAACAAGATTGGGAGATGTCTTTTTATATCTATAGGGTTTTTTTTGTTGTTGTTGTTGTTATCATTGTTTTAAATTCTGGATTTATTTCTTGTCCGATATCTCTTAAAGTGATGTTCTGGTTAACAAGTGGAGACCTCACTTTCCTCAAATAATTTGAATGGCCACTTACAAGTCTCAATGTCTGTCCCTGCTAGCATGGAAGCTGATGAAGCTAAGCTGGGGACAGTATATTTTTATTTTAATCATAATATTTTCTTAATGGTCCTAATGTTAATGGACCTGGGTGGACTGCATTATAGCTTTGCCCACATCTCAGTTGCAGGTCTCTGAGCCACCCAAGTTCATCTCACTTTATCTCAAGGGCCCATATAGTACCCCAAAGCTGCCAAGGGGTGTTTTCTTCCTCTTTGGTTACTTTCTCTCCTCAGCTGATAGAGAATGTGACCTGGGGTCACAGTACTGTACACTGTTTAGACTGACCAAGCTCTGGTTACAACTTCTTCTCCCATTGTGATGCACTGTGATGAAGATTGCCTTAGCAACGTGGAATCCTAAAAGCCCCTAAAAGGCAAAAGATTCCCTGCTTTTACCTGTAGCTATTATTACTGCTGCGTTTTGTCTGGATAAAATGCAAATGCCCAGGCATACCGAAGCAGGTTTTAAAACTTTCATTTTAAACCTCCTGCTTCATGATAACATCCTTATTAAACTTGTGAAATCTTCATTAAGAAGGCTTTGAAGAATGGCAGGGGGGGAAAGCAAGATATAAAAAGAAAATTTGGAGAGAAATAAGAGATAGGTGTCTGAACAGAGAGAAAATTACTGTGATGGGCTAGTACTAGCTGACTAGGACCTAGAAGCAGTCTACTGGGACAATTTCTGCTTGTATTATTAGTAATAATTGTATAATTATTAATACTGGTGTTATTATGCAATAAGGCTCCAATATTTGAAAACAGGCAGTGGATAGCTTAACTTATTTCAAGGTCCTATTTGATAACTTGATGGAACTTTTCTTACTGAGAGCACTTAAAAATGAAGTGGTAAATCTTGTGTCCAAATTTGCTCCTCGTTGTGGGTCTTCAGCTGGTTCATATATGATTTAACACAGGGTCTCTTCTGAAGCCCCACCTGGCCACATTTTTCAACACTGTTGTCATCTGCCAGGATTCAGAGGAAACAGATCTGAGGGTATAAGGGTTGAGTGTTTGTATATATGTATAGATAGATAGACTCAGAGGGAGGAAGAGAGAGAGAACGAGCACAATAACAGCAGTCAGTGTGATAAACTGCTGCTAACAAGCCTCAGTGTGTCTTTCCATTTCCATATAAATGTGGAACTTGACATTTTCCAGGGGTCAGTGATGAAACCAATTCATTAAAATTCCCGGATAGCAATCTTTTTCTTAGAATCTCATGGTTGAAAGGTTCTCCTTTTACTCAGATTTTACCTTTGTTCTATCCCTTTGTCATCCGTAAGCTGATAGTTTTGTATATAGTGTCCTGAAAAGCCACACCCACCAGCCTTCCAGTGTGTTGAGAGAGGACCAGGGCTTAAATAGCCGTGTGTACTGTTCTCTGCAGAAGAGGACATTGTTTTTAAGAATGTAGAAGACAAAAGGGAATACGCACACCCTAAAACTGGCTCGTGAATCATTCCTTGTCTTCTGAGTGAAAGAGGCTGCAGGGTTTGTTAGAGCTGTTTATATCAAGTCTCAGCCATAGAACAAACCCACCAGGCCCACTTCTTTACTTTGCCATAGCGCAGTGTCCTCCACAAACAGGAGAATTAGAACTGTGCTACTACTAAGAGAAGTGTGTGCTACTATTAAGTGGGATTTATTTCAGATATGTATGGCTGGTTTGGATCAATATTTGAAAATCAACATAATCTACCAAATGAACAGGCTAAAGAAGAAAGTAGTCCTGTCCAGATGTGAGAGTTGGACCATAAAGAAGGCTGAGTGCCAAAGAATTGATGCCATTGAGCTGTGGTGCTGGAGAAGACTCTTGAGAGTTCCTTGGTCTGCAAGGAGATCGAACAGTCAATCCTAAAGAAAATCAATCCTGAACATTCATTGGAAGGACAATGCTGAAGCTGAAGCTCCAATACTTTGGCCACCTGATGTGAAGAGCTGAGGGATTGGAAAAGACCCTGATGCTGGGCAAGATTGAAGGCAGGAGGAGAAGGGGACGGCGGAAGACAAGATGGTTGGATGGCATCACCGTCTCTATGAACATGAGTTTAGCGAGCTCCGGGAAGTGGTGATGTACAGGGAAGCCTGACGTGCTGCAGTCCATGCGGTCACAAAGAGTCAGACATGACTGAGTGACTGAACAACAACAAAGAAGTCATATGATCATATCAATTCATAGAGCATCTGACAAAATGCAACACATTCAGGATAAAAAAATCTTAGCAAACTAAGAATATCAGGGCACCTCCTCAAACTGACACAGTTTATAGACTCAGTGTTTTCTGCCAAGACTGGGAAGAAAACAAGGGTGTTTTGTCTCACTACTCTTAGTCAACATCGTACTGGAAGTCATAGATGGAGTAGCAAGACACACACACACACACACACACACACACACACAAAGTACGAAGAGGAGGAGGAGGAAGAAAAGAAGAAAAAGAAATAAAATATAGATTGGCAGGGAAGAAACAACACAAGAAAATAAACCATCTTTATCTGCACATGACATTATGATTGTCTATGTAGAAAAATCTCGAATAATCTATTTAAAAACTTTCAGGATGGGGAACACATGTACACCCGTGGCAGATTCATGTCAATGTATGGCAAAACCAATACAATATTGTAAAATAATTAGCCTCCAATTAAAATAAATAAATTTATATAAAAAAATAAAAACTTCTAGAATAAGTAATTATAGCAAGGTCACAGTAATTATAGCAAATAATTAATACAAGGTCTATATACAAGGGTCAATTGCTTTTCATTATGCTAGCACTAAAATGTTGGAATTAAAAAATACTATTTACAGTAATACCTAAAAATGAAATATTTAGCTAACATAATACATATAGGATTTGTTTTCAGACAAGAAATTTGTTTACAATACTCTAAGGAAAGAAATCATAAAAGATCTAACTAAATGGAGAGATATACTGTCTTGATTGATTGGATAACTCAATACCATAAATATGACTATTATTTCCAACTTGATTAACTGATTCAGTGTACTCCTAAGCAAAATCCTGGCAGGCTATTTTGTGACTATTAGCAAATTGATTCTAAAGTGGATATGGAAAAGAAAGAGATCTGAAACAGTCAAGACAATGTATAGTCACACAGAAGTCTTCCCATGAATGTTTATAGCAATTTTATTCATCATTGTTAAAAGGAGAAGGGGTAGAGGTTGAGATGGTTAGATAGCATCATCAATTCAATGGACATGAATTTGAGCAAACTCTGGGAGACAGTGAGGGACAGAGGGGCCTGGCATGCTGTGGTCTATGGGGTTGTTAAGAGTTGGACGTGACTTAGCAACAGAACAACAAACAAAACCAGCATATCCATTACGTAAATGGAAAAACAAACTGTGGTACATCCATACAATGGGACACAACTCAGCAATATAAAGGAATGAGGTATCAAATATCAGTCATCAAGAGACTGGGTTACCAAATTATGTTATATTCATGAAAAGTAAGATACTAATCAATAAAATGGATGGGTATATGGGAACTCTCTGTACTATCTTCTCATTATTTTGCTTTGTTTTTAGCTTAATATATGTGAGGGTTTATTATTATTATTATTATTTGTAACTTATTTTTGATTGGCAGAAAATTGCTTTACAATGTTGTGTTGGTTTCTGGCGTACAACAATGCAATCAGTCATAATAATACATATGTCATCTCCCTTTTGAGCATCCCTCCTCTACCCCCGTCTCTTCCTACCACCCCAGGTCATCACAGAGTGCCAGGCTGAGCTCCCTGTGTTATGGAGCAACTTCTTACCAGCTATCTATTTTACACATGGTAATGGGCTTCCCTGGGGGCTCAGCTGGTAATGAATCTGCCTGCAGTGCAGGAGACCTGAGTTCGATCCCTGGGTTGGGAAGATCCCTTAGAGAAGTGAACGGCTACCTACTCCAGTATTGTGGCCTGAAGAATTCCATGGACTGTATAGTCCATGGGGTCAGAAAGAGTCAGACACGACTGAGTGACTTTCACTTTCAGTGTATATATGGTGATCTATTTTCTCCATTCGTCCCACTCTCTCCTTCCCCTGTTGTGTCCACAAGTTCATTCTCCACATTTGAGTCTGCGTTCTTTCCCTGCAAATAGGTTCATTCTTCTCATTTTTTTCTGTAAGTATAAAACTGTTCTACAATATTGTAAAGTAATTAGCCTCCAATTAAAATAAATACATTTAAATTAAAAAAATCAACTGTTTTGAGTTAGAAAAATCAATAAATCATTCACTAAGCACACACCAAAAAAAAAAAAACACATTCTAAATAATGATGAATTCTATTTGAAAATTTAAAAATAAATGGATGATTTCAGTTAGTGATACAGATAATAAAGAATGTTAAATAAAGTAGTGCAACAAGATATCCTGGGATGGGAGGGTGGCTAGGAAAGGTGCTTAGCAAAGAAAAAAAAAAGTTAATTACTGTTATACTCAACAAAATGGAAGAATCTCAAAATCATGGATGAAAGTATTCAGTTTATATATGGCCGGGAAAGTCTAAAACAATCACCACTGAAATGCCACAGAGGTTAAAGTTATCTGACAAAGAATTTGAAGTAGCTGTTACATAAATGCTTCAACACTCTTGAAACATATGAAAAGAATAGAAAGACTTATCAAACAAAAGGTATGAAGAATAATTTAATGAAAAATTTAGAACTGAAAAAGATATAGTAACAAATACAAACTCATTTGATATGCTCAGTAGCAGAATGAAAATGACAAAGATGTCATTGACCTTGAGGACAGTAAAATAATCTAATCTGAACAACATGGTCCTTTGGGAAATAGCAACAGGTGTAACATTCATGAGGTTGGAATCCTAGAAGGAAATGAGAAATATTTTATTGCTGGAAAAAATATATTTAAGAAATAATGGCTGAAAAATTCCAAATTTGAAGAAAGACATACATCTACAGGTTCAAGAAACGGAATAGGGTAATCTACAAAAATGCATACCTAGACAAATTACAAATTACAACCAAACTGCTAAAAGCTAAAGATAACAAAAAACGTTGAAAGCAGCTAGAGAAAAAGTGATAGATTACCTATAGACACAACCAGCAATTTAAATGATTACAACCTTCTTATTGGAAATCAGGGAAGCTGGAAGAAAATGTTGCAGACGTTTTTAAAATGCTGAAAGAAAAGAACAGTTAAGCTAGAACTTTATATTTAGTGAAAATATCCTTTAGGGATTGAGAGAAAATAAAGACATTCTCAGATGAAGAGAAGCTAATAGAATTTGTTGCCTGCTGACCTGCTTTATGGGGAGGGAGGTGGGAGGGGGGTTCAGGATGGGGAACACGTGTACACCCGTGGCGGATGCATGTTGATGTATGGCAAAACCAATACAATATTGTAAAGTAAAAAAAAAAATAATAAAAAAATTGCTAAGTAAGTTATTCAGATGGAAGGGATATGATACCAGAAAAAAGCCTGGAACATCAGGAATGAATAAAGAACAATAGAAATGGAAATATTTAGGTTAACATAATAGATCATTCTTCTTTAAGTTCTTTAAAATATATATGGTTATTAAAAGCATAATCATATATCCGGGGGATTGACTGGAAAATATATATTTATGACTATTGAAAGAAAAATTGAAAACATGGTTTGATTTTTTTTTAATATATGTAGGTGTAATCTATAAAACAACTAAAACAAAAGGTGGCGAATGAAAGGATATTTCTATATTAATATATATATTTATAGTGATAAATGTTTCTACATTCCATACAAAGTGTTAGAATACTGATTCTAAGTTTATTGTAAAAAATTAATCCCAGAGGGACCACCAAACTAAAGTATGCACAGAGATACAGTTAGAATTGCAATAGATAAATTAAAATGAATTATAATAAATGTTACAATAAACTAGTAGGATGTAAGAAAAACAATGAAAAGCAGAGGAAATAAGCAAAAACAAACAACAAAATGGTAGCCCTAGTCCAAACATATCAATAATCATATGAAATATAAATAGTAAAAACACACTAGGAATTGTCAGGATGGATATAAAGAAAAAAAGTAATCAAAACATATGTTGTGTACAGGAAACTCATTTATAATATAATGACACATAAAAAGATATGTCAAGAAAATCCTAATCTTAAGAAAGCTGACATAATTGTATTATTTTTATATAGATTTCTAAAAAAAAGAAAATTACTAGAGTTAAAGCAGAGCATTATATAATGATAAAGGGATCAGTTCACCAAGAAGACATAATCCTAAATGTGTATACATCTAACAGCATAGAGTAAAAATACCTGAAGCAAAAACTGACATAACTGGAAGGAGAAATGGACAAATCTTTAATCATATTTTGGTACTTTGCTACTCTCTCTCCAAGTAGCAGATAGACCTAACAGAAAATTAGGAATGATATAAGAGAACTGAACAACTGCTTGCTGGTAGAGAAATCTTGGAAGGTGAAGTTGTCTGCTGTTTAAACAATCAAAAACCTTTTAAAGTCTAGGCTTGTGATGTCTTTGGCAATGTAATTTCCTGAAAAACAGTTGATTCTGATCTTTTTATGGCTCTAATTTCTTTAGTCAGTTATATGTACTAATAGCTACACCCAAGGTTCTTTCAAAGACATAGTTTGCAAACCTACTTGATTTCCTTGTTGTCTTTCCCTCATATCTCTTTCTCAACTAATTGGCAGGTACCTTGAGGCTATCTAAAATAACCTGTTGGGAAGATTGTACTGTTAATGAGTTTTACCAGTAGGTTGAATCGCTCTGTTCTATTAAAATGTCTGAGACCTTTTCTTTCAAAGCTTTTAAAAATCCTGTTCCTTATTGTTTGAGGCCAAGAATTAGATTTTTCGATGCTATGAAGGTTTAAATTTCTTGACTCTACTTTCTTTCTCCTTTTAAGAACCTATTTTATTTTTGTGGGACTTAAATTTTTCATGAAATGTTTGCTATAAACAGTCAGTACCAATCAGTAAACACCATTTTCTTTTGTTCATCCTCTTGACCTAGAGATGCAAGCTCCGTAGGCACATAGTATGCTTTTGAAGGTATGATAAGCAACATTTTTACCAACATTTTTGTCACTGTATAACTTAAATGATCACTTTTATATCCACTTTTATATTAGCAATCTTGCCTTCCTTTTGCATGTCTAATAAATTAAAGCCACAAATCTTATGTTTTTCTTATAGCATCTTTCTACTTCTGGGTATAGGTCTGCATTAGTTTGGGTAGATTACCTGCTCTAACAAACACTGCTGCTGCTAAGTCCCTTCAGTCGTGTCCAACTCTGTGCGACCCCATAGGCGGCAGCCACCAGGGTCCCCTGTACCTGGGATTCTCCAGGCAAGAACATTGGAGTGGGTTGCCATTTCCTTCTCCAATGCATGAAAGTGAAAAGTGAAAGGGAAGTCGCTCAGTTGTGCCCGACTCTTTTCGACCCCATGAATTGCAGCCTACCAGGCTCTTTCATCCATGGGATTTTCCAGGCAAGAGTACTGGAGTGGGGTGCCATTGCCTTCTCTGCTAATAAACATACAATTGCATAACTCACTCAGAGTCTAACATGCATGTTCATGATAGACTGGTTATCCTGGGTGATTCCTCTCCAACTGATGACAGGAATCCAGTATTCTTCCATCGTAGAGTTCTGTCTCCTACAACATGTGGCCTGTGTATTCAGGGTTGGAAGGGAAGAGAGACTGTGAAGGACTGTGGAAGATATGTTAAGGTCTAGAAATGCAAATATTTTCACCCTTATTCCACTGTCTGGAACAAGTAACATTTTCTTAACCAATGCAGGTGAGAAGAGTTTCAAGGGGACTTTTGGAGGACTTGATATGTTTCTCCTGGAGTTTGGATTTGAAGCAGCAGAGCAAAGAAAAGGAGAATTGTGCTTCTACTGATAACGGTGTAGGGATGTGTGATTTTTCCAATGAATTTAAGACATTTCCAAATGGGAACTACCTGGGATCATTTTAAAAGGAATCCTTTTAAGGAGACTACCTGGAGAGGAGGAAGGTAACACGAGGAGGAAGGTAACACAAGATCTGGGGTTGACCACCAAAATCTGGTAACTAAGTTAATTTTAAGCAACCACTGGAAGGGAAGAATCACCAGAGTAGTCAGAGGTACTTTTTTTAAAGGAATGTCCAGCAAGGAGGAACTCTTAGGGAGAAAAAAGTCTGACCAAATAAAAAGCTAGCAAATGCACATCTGACACATCCAGAGGGAACTAATAACACTCACAGTTGTGCTCACCATTTTGTGAGCGGCAAAATGCTTTAGAAGTGTAAGCTATTTTATAATGCTAATTTCTAGATGTGTTTGGACACTTAGCTGTGCTGCTATAAATCTTTCTCATTTGGGATTTTATACATCTTTTTCTTTTTTTTAAATTGGAACAACCTAGATAGGTTTTGTATGGCACATGGGTAGCAAGCATATTTGTAACTATAGATAAGTTAAAAAAAAAAAAAAAAGAAACTTACGGTCTGCCAACATTTTCTGGAAAAAAAAAAAAATTAGCTTCATTCCTGCCTTTGCCAGTGTTTTTCTATATAATCAGACTGGAAACATCATTAGCTCAGATATAAGTATACATGTAGGCTTATTTACTCACAAAAATTTATATGACAGCCATTAAACGAGTATGAGAACAGAGCCATGGAGAATTAGAACTAAAAGACAAGATAAGTAGAGATGCTGTAATGTAGAATTGGAAGGAAAAAGAAGATTAAAAAAAGAAAGGAGAGGGAAATAGAAGCAACACACAATTTAACCACAAAATTTGACCTCAAGTTAACATATGAGCTGAAATTATAGTCAGCTAAACATTGGAGAACAGTGGATTTTCTCTATCTTTGAATTTTGAAGTGTTATCAAAGGGGGTGATTTGGTAATTTCATTTTCGTTTTTAACTTGTTTGGCTCCTACAGGTTTATAAAGACTCACATTGATCCCTCTGTAAGAGTGAAGGTCCTTGGGACCTGCTAGGGTGCCATGTACTGTTGAAATTAAGAGAAAAACACTCTGATAAAACATTGCAATATTGTGGAGGAAACCGAAGATGGTTTCTTTGATTCTTTGAAAAGCCTAAATTCAAAATCTATATATAAAAAAATGTTGTCCTCTTCCATTCTCTCTCCTCTTCTATTCAGTCAACAGTGGGAGACCTGGGTTCGATCCCTGGGTCGGGAAGATCCCCTGGAGAAGGAAATGGCAACCCACTCCCGTATTCTTGCCTGGAGAATCCCATGGACGGAGGAGCTTGGTGGGCTACAGTCCATGGGTCACAAAGAGTCAGACACGACTGAGCGACTTCACTTTCACTTTCACTAGAGAGGAAAGTAGCTACCTTAAACAATTAAGGAGGCATTTATCACAGTGGTGTTAGTGGTAAAGAAACTGTCTGCCAGTGCAGAGCCGTGGGTTCGGTCCCTGGGTGAGGAAGATCCCCCCTGGAGGAGGGCATGCAACACCCTCCAATATTCTTGACTGGAGAATCCCTTGAACAGAGGAGCCTGGTGCAAAGGGTTGGACATGACTGAAGTGACTTAGTGCGCACACACACACTGTAGTAATATTGATTGTGGAACAGATGGAGACTCAGGATGCTGTGATAGGGTGAATGCATTTTACTTATGAATCTTGAAAATCAGAGGGTAAATTGGGGTAGGCAGAATAATGATTCCCCAGATGTCTATGGATGAATCCCTGGAAGCATGATGATCTCATGCTAGAAGCTGGGCGATAGAGTACTGCAATAAAAGAAATCTCATTTGTTTTCTTAGGAGTCTGAATTTTATATCAAGCTCCCTAGTACTTTCCTCTCCAGTTCTGTCCCTATTCATGATTACAATTTTTTGACATACTGAGCCTTATAACGTCTGTTATGTTTGGGACATGAGATGTGAAATGTGACAGATGGAGTTGGTCCAAGAGGGAGCAGAGCCAATTCTTCTCTGTGTCTCTTGGATCCAATAGTTTTTAAGAACTAAGAGAAGTTTGCCACCCTTCTCTTTTCTCTTAAAAGGAAATAAATAACTGCTAGAAATGTGCCCATGATATTTATGACAACTGAGGCCTCCAATGTCAACATAGCTTTAGCATGTATTCCAAGAAATTCTTGCCCAGGAAGAAAAGGATGAAACCAATGAATACATTTACTGTATGTTTTGGGAACTTCCTGAAAACCAGTTTATCAGAGCAAACACTTATCTCACCCGGGTAAACAGACCATGCACGGGACAGTGGATGGCTCACCTGGGCAAACAGCTCACTTAACAAACACCTATTTACACATCAAGGCTTATTTCAAGACCATAACCTCACTGTGTCTACCTAAAATATTGCATCATGGGTGTATCCAAGTCCCAGATGGAGCCAGGCCCCACACTGAAAGACCTACCTTAAATCATGTGAGTCGAGATCCAAGAGTCCTATGGAAATCTGCTCCTGACAAGAACCTTCTGAGACATTTTTGAGTAATGGTGTTCTCTCTTTACTGCAGCCGGCTTAATAAACTTATCTTTGCTGGATAAACAGGTGATTTGTTGGAGTTTGGGGAGCAGATTTGGGACAGTTGACAAGTCTGAGAATAAAGAAATAGGAAGAAAGGAACTTCTAAGATGTTTCTGTGTGCCACATGTAGTCATGAGTTGAATAAAGTTAGGTGTGAGCAAATCATTTCTTGATTTACTAGATTAAGCTTACTTAAAGGAGGACAGTATAAATACAGACACTGATTGTTGTGCTAGGAAATAAAGGATGTTTCAAATATTTGACAGAATGCATAACAGCAAATAGTTGAAAAGACATCTTAGAGAATATGTTCACAATGTTTCCCCCCAAATTGTTGTAGCTACCACTGCTATTTATGTTTCATCTTTGTTTATAAAACCTAGTTAATTTTTCTTCTTTTCCATTATCTGGTTTAAGTGTATGGTTTATACAATGTAATGAATGTCTGTTGTGAATATTAGTGAAAAAAAATCTAAGGGGTTAAGAAGGGTTAATCAAATAGTGTCAAGATTGTCATTTAAAAATGTATATGCAATTTGAGGTTGGGCTATTAATATTGTAAGCTTTACAAAAAGTAATTTTCATTTCTGTTTCTGACCAAATACAGTTGCCTTTGGTGTTGCTAAACATATGGTTTCCTTTACTTCAACTTATGGTATCAGCAAGCAGCATTGAATTTGTTTCTGTACAAAATAATTCATTCATTACAAAAGGAGGCGGTATGAAGGACTAGCAAGAGCCACATACTATATTTTTTTCTAGTTTGGTTGCATAAGGCCCTCTGTTTTCTGCTACATGGACAAAATTCTAACCTTTTGTTTTTTAAATTAACCATATGAAAACAGAAGATACGTTTTGATGTTTCCTCATATTGACCCAACTATTTGTGAAGTAGATGATAGTTTATATTAGTGTGAACCCCCAGTGTAATCACTAAGAATGCTGTGTTCTAACACTATTGACTTATCTCTGCCCCTTATCATTCCTTACTTGCAATTATTGCCATTGACTCTTTACAGCTCTCTGTTTTAGTCTGGTGCTGGCCCCCAACCTGATAATTTATCGTCTACATTATATTGTGTGATTTTTTTCCCCCTAAAATGCTTATATTACTCTTGCTTCAGTTCAGTTCAGTCGCTCAGTCGTGTCTGACTCTTTGCGACCCCATGAATCGCAGCACGCCAGGCGTCCCTGTCCATCACCAACTCCCGGAGTCCACCCAAACCCATGTCCATCGTGTCAGTGATGCCATCCAACCATCTCATCCTCTGTCGTCCCCTTCTCCTCCTGCCCTCAATCTTTCCCAGCATCAGGGTCGTTTCAAATGAGTCAGCTCTCCGCTTCAGGTGGCCAAAGTATTGGAGTTTCAGCTTCAACATCAGTCCCTCCAATGAACACCCAGGACTGATCTCAACCTTTTTTGTTGTTGTTGTTCAGTCGCTAAGTTGTGTCTGACTCTCTGCAACCCCATGGACTGCAGCCGACCAGGCTCCTCTGTCCATGGGATTTCCCAGGCAAGAATACTGGAGTGGGTTGTCATTTCCTTGTCCAAGGGATCTTCCCAACCCAGGGGTTGAACCCGAGTCTCCTGCACTGGCAGGTGGATTCTTTACCGCTGAACCACCAGGGAAGCCCCCAGAATCTTCATACTCTTAATTTTATTCACCAGCTATGGGTCTCTCAACACAATGATATGATATATACAAAGGAACACTGATATACTAATATGTTTTGCAAACATCTTTCTGGTTTATAATTTACCTTTTGATTCCATTTATGGCTTTTTAAGTAAATATTTTCATTTTTACATTAATCTATAAATCTTTTTATTCAGATATTTAGGAAGTAACATCTACAACTTTCCTTTTAATATAAGTTTATGAACACTTAAAGTAATAATCTATCTGGGACTTATTTAGTATAAGAAGTGAGGTGGAGATATAACTACATTTGTTTTCAAATGTTTAGGTATTAATCTCAATGCCATTTAATGTATAGCCATAAATTTCCTTTTGATTAAAATGGCCACTTTCATCCCCACGTCTTTCCTGAATTGTTAGCTCTAATTTCATTTCTCCCAGTTTACTATTTTGGCCTCAGTCTTTGTATTTCTGATTTAACAGAAATGGCAACCCACTCCAGTATGCTTGCCTGGAGAATCCCATGGACAGAGGAACCTGGTGGGTTCATGGCATTGCAAGAGTTGGACACAACTTAGCTACTAAACAACAATAATAATATTTTCCTTTTACCAGAGAATGCCTATTTGGGGTACATAGTTGGAAATGATTCTGATGCTGGGAAATATTGAGGGCAGGAGGAGAAGGGGGCGACAGAGCATGATGGTTGGGTCGACACGCTGGACATGAGTTTGAACAAACTCCAGGAGAGAGTGGACGGCAGGGAAGCCTGGTGTGCTAATCACTGTGGAATGAATGATGCTTTCTTACATCTCTGCATTCGTGGATGGGCTTATAGTTCATGATTGTCTTCTCTCAGTTTAGCAAAGTTCTGTGTTTTCAGTGCATTGTTCTTTTGGGGAGGAGAGGGGAGATACTTATTCATCTTATTTTATGGTTCCTTTTTTTTCCCCTGCTGCATACATTTCCTCCTTTTGTTTTTTCCCCTTCACTATTTAGACTCCTAAAGGTACTTCTTTAATGCCAGAAACACTCCTTTTTAAGGCTGCCTGCTTGAATCCTGCACACCTTTATGTCCCTTCCTTGAAGTCAGTGTGCTGATCTACTGGGACTTTTTTCCCAGAAATTTTAGACATAGGGTGGACTTCCTCCTCTGAGGGTGATTTTAGTTCATTTTATGTTTTCTGTTTCCCTCACAGCTCTTCACAGCTTGTCCAGATTCCTTCCTGCTTTCTGCAGGGTTTGAGTGGGGTCTCAGAACATAGATATTCTGATAATTCCTGTTTATTTTTCTGCTCACAGGTATTTGTGAATTTGCTTATGATAATCATCATTTATTTCTGATGTTCTTTGTTTTCTAGTCATGCTGAAGATCTGTGAACCATCTTCCTCTAGTTGATCTGTAAGGGTTTCTTTGAGCATGTGTGGTGAGGGTCAGATTTAGGTAGTAACTACTGAACTGACTTGTTGGTACTTTATAAAAAAGTTTTAAATGCTAGTTTCACAATAATTTAAGTGTTCCTTTCTTTAAAAATTTCAGCTAGTGTCTTTCACCTGTTTTTAATTCCATTTGAACTTTTGTTAAAAATTCTCACTGAAGGATAATCATGAAGGATATTCAAATTTTTATCATTTGAAAAATAGCATTTTTATAATATTAAATCTTTGTATGTAGGAACATGACTCATCATTTAATTTTTATTTATTCTTATTGCAAAGGAATCTATATGCTATTGATAGTCATCATATGTGAAATGTGACATGTGTGGTGTTTGATAGCAATTTGTAGTAAATATTGATAGTACATATTTGTTTATTTCAAAACAAACACACATTCACCTTTATTTTCTAGAAAGGCAATGTACAATAGGTGGCAAAGTTATTTTTATCATCCCACTTTATAATTATAGATCAAACGCCAGAAAATTTAAATTACTTGCTTAAATTTGTGTAGTTATTTGGCATTATGTTTGGGTCCAGGTTCTGTATTAAGTGATTCGCTATTTAAATTCTTTCTACCATAAGATAATGTTTTTAAATTTCTATATACTAAATAGTTACAGTGAGACATCTGCCATTGTATGTGCTTTGGTCATTTTATTTTTAGATATTGCTTGATTTTTCTCAATGTATAGCTTATATAAACATATGGATTTGTTTCTCTGTGTCTTTCCATAACCTAAAGTCTTACCCTAATGCATTGTCTGAAACTTGTTGAATGAACAAAGGAGGTTAATATTCTCTTAGTTTCACAGCCTGGTGACTGACATATAAAAAAGAATTTATCTACAGTAATGCTGAGTAATTATGGCACTTTTTGTCTAAAAGATGATGCAAATCTTTTTCGCTGTGTAACAGTCCATCTTTTTATCTTTCTCTGCTCTTTACCTTCTGCCAGTCCCTCTCCTGTTCACTTCTTCCTCCTTTCTTCACCTCTCATCTGGTGTCCCTTCTTGTCTTTTTATTTTCAAACAGAAACAGTCTTAGTGGTTACAAATGAATAAATATTGAAGATTTGGGTGCACTCTGGGTTCAGTAGATATTATAAGCCTTCTCAGATCATTTCATTGTTATGTATTAAAAGAACTGTAACGTGAAAATTTCAGTTGAGGACTGACTACAAAATGCAATAGGTATTGGAAAAGGATGCAATTTTCTCTTCTGAAATGGAAGAACAGGTTATATACATACAGTAACAATCAACACTCAAGTATGGTTAATATTGATAGAAGAAACATTTTTAAAACACATATTTACTGAATACCTGCTCTGCATTAGGTAAGGAATCAGTCAATCTTACATTATCAAATGTAATCCTTGGAATAATTCCCTGATTTGCATGTGAAAAAGCTCAAGTTAGGAGAGGTTAATCACCTTTGAGGAGGTCAGTTGGGGGGTCAGCGAAGGACCTAGGGACTGGGAGAAGGTGTCTCTCATACTAAACATATTCTCTTTCCATCAAAATGTGCAGAAAAGAGTAACTATTCTGATAAGATCTCTAATTATAGTGTTTGGGGGAAAAAAAAGAGGTCATCATCTATATGTGTCTGTCTGTGCATATTAAAATAATTTTCTAAGATAATTTTAGATACTATTTCATATAATCCTTTCTCCTAGTGAAAGAGGAAACAGTCCTTTGAGTGCATCTTTATTGAAGTATTTCTTATCTTGTCTGCTGCAGGCTACAACATCTAAACCCCTGAAAGTCCCCCATAGATTTTAGGTCCAAATGAATAACGTTTGTCTTCTGTGTTATTACTTTTAGAAAGCAATTTGTGGTGCAAATGTTTCTGGGGCCTGTGGGTAACAAAAAGTCATACATTGAGGGAGCAGTATTGCCTGTTACTTGATTTGGTCCCTTAAAGCCCAGTTTTTCAATAAGGAGATCACTTCTCTGCTTTCAGTCTTTTCTTTTTATATCTCTCTAAAAAATGAAATATTATTGAATACATCATTGTTGATGAAATTTCTTACATTTAAAATATATACCCTATATATAGTTAAATGAGCTAACAGTTACCATTTAGAGGGAAGGATGCAAGAAAGCAGGCAGATCATAGTGATAATGAACATTAGTAAATCAATATCCCATAGGTGGAGCGATTAAAGTTTAGGTCTGTTATCATCAATGGTACTTACGTTTTAGTAAGATATATTGTCTTCTCATTTAACATATTTCCTTATAGCAACATGGAAGTAATTATAATAAACCATGGTGAATAATTAATATAAATTAGATGTAGTGAACAGGCATATATGCATATAAATAAGTGCAAATGTGTGAAGTAACGCATGTGAAAGCAATTAGTCTTGAAGAAATGGATTGTTTCTGAGAAGTCTATAACTATTTGAGGTAGTCATTAAGATTTGTTAGTGCTTTAATAGTGTTAAAACTGAGTCAGTCAGGAGACTAATTTAGAGAGCTTTTATTAAACAAATTTCTTAGATTATCCCTGGTGTACTGATTCAGTAAATATGAGTGGAGCATGAAGAAAGTTTGCAGAGGTCCTTGGTGATTCTTATGACTACTCAGAATAGGGAATAATAGTGATGACTTGAATTTATTGAGCTTAACTGAGTGTGTACTGTGGGCTAGCCACTGCATAACACTTTACAAATACTGACTGGGTTAATATCCATGCTGCTGCTGCTGCTGCTAAGTCGCTTCAGTCATGTCCGACTCTGTGTGACCCCAGAGATGGCAGCCCACCAGGCTCCCCCGTCCCTGGGATTCTCCAGGCAAGAACACTGGGGTGGGTTGCCATTTCCTTCTCCAATGCATGAAAGTGAAAAGTGAAACTGAAGTCACTCAGTCATGTCCGACTCTTAGCGACCCCATGGACTGCAGCCCATCAGGCTCCTCCATCCATGGGATTTTCCAGGCAAGAGTACGGTTAATATCCATAAAACTCCGTAAAGCAAACATTATCTTATAATGCCCAGTATACAGATGTGGAAACAGACACAGAGCAGCTAAGTAACATGCCTAAAGTTATAAGGCTAGTAAGAGGTAGTGATGGGATTTAAGACCAGGGAATTTGACTTCAGACTCTAAGCTACTAAACAACACATTTTGCTCTAGTTTAGATCACGTCACTGTGAAAAAAGTCCTCCTTGACTTGGAGTCCATCATGTTGATGTTCTGTGATCTTGGGCAAATCGTCAGCCACTGGTAGGATTTTACTTTGCCTTGTGGCAAAGCCTGTGAGAATTGTGATAGAATCTGGGGTTTTTCAATGAACACCTGGTTGCTTTTGACATTAAAAAGACAGATACAACCTCATAATTAAATTGAAATGAATGGTTTTTCACTTTTTTTCCCATAGTTTCACACATTTGAAAGCAGTTGTTGATAATTCAGTATATATACTCTATAAATTTCTGTTATTCCAGCTGTAATGCCAACCTTTTCCCTTAAGGGGAGACATCAGATATTCAGTGAGAGACAGGGTCACTGTTAAAGAGAATCTGACTCTGCTCTATGATGAAAAAAGCAAATTATTTTGTGTTTTATGTATTTCATGGTTTAATTTTTGTAAGTAACAAATTTTTTGCAGTACTCCTCATAGACGATGATGACACGTCCCTATATGTCTTCACCAGGACTGATTTAGCAAATCATAGAGATTTGATTTGGCCGATAGGACTTAATTCAACTGCTTGCTTCATTGAACTGACCAGGCAATACTGTCAAAATGGCTGGTTCAGTCCCAAACAGCTCAGATCCCCCCCACCCCACCCTTTTTACTTTGATGTAAATTGGAATGGAAATAATCCCACCTGTCCTTCCTAAGTTTCCCTGGTAGCTCAGCTAGTAAAGAATCCACCTGCAATGCAGGAGTCCCCAATTCAGTTCCTGGGTTGGGAAGATCCCATGGAGAAGGGATAGGCTACCCACACCAGTATTCTTGGGCTTCCCCAGTGGTTCACCTGGTAAAGAATCTGCCTGCAATGCGGGAGACCTGGGTTCAATCCCTGGGTTGGGAAGATCCTCTGGAGAAGGGAAAGGCTACCCACTCCAGTGTTCTGGCCTGGAGAATTCCATGGATTATACAGTCCATGGGGTTGCAAAGAGTTGGACATGTCTGAGTAATTTTCACAGTTCACAGTGCCACCTGGAAAGCCCTATTATACAGCATACTGAACTACATTTAATATCCTGTGATAGACTTTCATACTGTTCATGCTGTTCATGGGGTTCTCAAGGCAAGAATACTGAAGTGGTTTGCCATTCCCTTCTCCAGTGGACCACATTCTGTCAGATCTCTCCAGCATGACCAGCCCGTCTGGGTTGCCCCACGGGCATGGGTTAGTTTCAATGAGTTAGACAAGGCTGTAGTCCTAGTGTGATTAGATTGACTAGTTTTCTGTGAGTATGGTTTCAGTGTGTTTGCCCTCTGATGCCCTCTTGCAACACCTACCGTCTTACTTGGGTTTCTCTTACCTTGGGCGTGGAGTATCTCTTCATGGCTGCTCTTAAATTGAAGAAAGTAGGGAAAACCACTAGACCATTCAGGTATGACCTAAATCAAATCGCTTATGATTATACAGTGGAAGTGAGAAATAGATTTAAGGGCCTATATCTGATAGATAGAGTGCCTGATGAACTATGGAATGAGGTTTGTGACATTGTACAGGAGACAGGGATCAAGACCATTCCCATGGAAAAGAAATGCAAAAAAGCAAAATGGCTGTCTGGGGAGACCTTACAAATAGCTGTGAAAAGAAGAGAAGCAAAAAGCAAAGGAGAAAAGGAAAGATATAAACATCTGGATACAGAGTTCCAAAGAATAGCAAGAAGAGATAAGAAAGCCTTCTTCAG
This sequence comes from Bos grunniens, assembly GCF_055505025.1. Taxonomy (NCBI): domain Eukaryota; kingdom Metazoa; phylum Chordata; class Mammalia; order Artiodactyla; family Bovidae; genus Bos; species Bos grunniens. The sequence goes on from NC_141187.1 coordinate 35,287,522, forward strand.
CGATCAATGCAAAGAAATACAGGAAAACAACAGAATGGGAAAGACTAGGGATCTCTTCAAGAAAATCAGAGTTACCAAAGGAACATTTCATGCAAAGATGGGCTCGATAAAAGACAGAAATGGTATGGACCTTAACAGAAGCAGAAGATATTAAGAAGAGATGGCAAGAATACACAGAAGAACTGTACAAAAAAGATCTTCACGACCTAGATACACGATGGTGTGATCACTGACCTAGAGCCAGACATCCTGGAATGTGAAGTCAAGTGGGCCTTAGAAAGCATCACTACGAACAAAGCTAGTGGAGGTGATGGAATTCCAGTTGAGCTATTCCAAATCCTGAAAGATGATGCTGTGAAAGTGCTGCACTCAATATGCCAGCAAATTTGGAAAACTCAGCAGTGGCCACAGGACTGGAAAAGGTCAGTTTTCATTCCAATCCCAAAGAAAGGCAATGCCAAAGAATGCTCAAACTACTGCACAATTGCACTCATCTCACATGCTAGTAAAGTAATGCTCAAAATTCTCCAAGCCAGGCTTCAGCAATACGTGAACCGTGAACTTCCTGATGTTCAAGCTGGTTTTAGAAAAGGCAGAGGCACCAGAGATCAAATTGCCAACATCCGCTGGATCATGGAAAAAGCAAGAGAGTTCCAGAAAAACATCTATTTCTGCTTTATTGACTATGCCAAAGCCTTTGACTGTGTGGATCACAATAAGCTGTGGAAAATTCTTCAAGCAATGGGAATACCAGACCACCTGATCTTCCTCTTGAGAAATTTGTATGCAGGTCAGGAAGCAACAGTTAGAAGTGGACATGGAACAACAGACTGGTTCCAAATAGGAAAAGGAGTTCATTAAGGCTGTATATAGTCACCCTGTTTATTTAACTTCTATGCAGAGTACATCATGAGAAACGCTGGACTGGAAGAAACACAAGCTGGAATCAAGATTGCCGGGAGAAATATCAGTAACCTCAGATATGCAGATGACACCACCCTTATGGCAGAAAGTGAAGAGGAACTAAAAAGCCTCTTGATGAAAGTGAAAGTGGAGAGTGAAAAAGTTGGCTTAAAGCTCAACATTCAGAAAATGAAAATCATGGCATCTGGTCCCATCACTTTATGGGAAATAGATGGGGAAACAGTGGAAACAGTGTCAGATTTTATTTTTCTGGGCTCCAAAATCACTATAGATGGTGACTGCAGCCATGAAATTAAAAGACGCTTACTCCTTGGAAGGAAAGTTATGACCAACCTAGATAGCATATTCAAAAGCAGAGACATTACTTTGCCAACAAAGGTTCGTCTAGTCAAGGCTATGGTTTTTCCTGTGGTCATGTATGGATGTGAGAGTTGGACTGTGAAGAAGGCTGAGCACTGGAGAATTGATGCTTTTGAAGTGTGGTGTTGGAGAAGACTCTTGAGAGTCCCTTGGACTGCAAGGAGATCCAACCAGTCCATTCTAAAGGAGATCAGCCCTGGGATTTCTTTGGAAGGAGTGATGCTAAAGCTGAAACTCCAGTACTTTGGCCACCTCATGCAAAGAGTTGACTCATTGGAAAAGCCTCTGATGCTGGGAGGTATTGGGGGCAAAAGGAGAAGGGGACGACAGAGGATGAGATGGCTGGATGGCATCACTGACTCGATGGACGTGAGTCTGAGTGAACTCCGGGAGTTGGTGATGGACAGGGAGGCCTGGCGTGCTGCGATTCATGGGGTCACAAAGAGTTGGATACAACTGAGCGACTGATCTGATCTGATCTGATCTGATAGACTTTCACTTTTCTTTCATCCTTCCTAAAGGAATGTGGGAAAAATTTGGAGGAATATAATTGGAAGTACTATGAATTTTTCTGGGCAAATTTCAAGGTGAAATATTTTCATAAAGGGTTCATCTTATCTGACATGTTAAAAATAACTGTGACAGTAATAGGGCAAAGCTGTCTCATTACTAGACATTTAATATAAGCCTTTGGTGGCCCATTGGTAAAAGAACATATTAGCTCAGTGTGACACCGGTGGGGAATTTTGTAGTTATATTAGAACATAGCACAAAGGATAATTATTGCCCAGGAACAGTTTGAGAGTCATTTCATAGTTTTCCAAAGCTGCTTTTAGTTGCTCTACTCACAAGGGCATTCACTGTGGAATGAATAGTGAGGGTCTTAGTTTATCTGACATCAGTGTTAAAGAGAAAATGTTTTGGAGGCTGGAGGTGGGACGTTCTCTGCAGAGTTCCTGAGGTCTTCACAAATGCTCACTTTGTGCTGTTTAGTACTTCACTGCACTTCACAGTCCTTCAGTTTTCCCTTGGAGCTTTTTCTTACTTAAATGATTTGTACCAGATCTTTTCTCTCTAATGAAAAGAATTTTGGAGTTCATCTCTTGGATGCCATTTAGCAATGGCCTTGAAGAGACCTAGGCTACCCTGGTGGCTCAGCAGTAAAGAAGCTACCTTCAATACAGGGGGCCTAGGTTCGATCTCTGGGTTGGGACGATCCCTTGGAGAAGGAAATGGCAACCTCCTCTAGTATTCTTGCCTGGGATAATCCCATGGACTACAGCCTGGTAGTCTGCAGTCCATGGGGTCCCAAAAGAATTGGACATGACTTAGCAACTAAATAAAACAAAAAATAAGGAGACTCAGTGCTCTTCATGGGTGTTCTATAGGTAATTTGAGACTCTGATGGTGATGTAGCTGTTTATTGTATTGGAGGTCAGAAGAAGATCAAATGGATATGTGGTAAAATGTTCAGCATTAAACCACATGAGATGTGGGTGCTATAGTTCTTGATCGCCATGTTATCTATGTCAGTAGCTCTTTTGCCAGTTTTCTTTGTAGCATTGCCTCTGCCACCTTCATTAATGAATTATAGCACCCAGTTAACCAATCAAAACTCTGAATTGAGTTTTGTTTATAGTATACACAGTAAACCAAAAAGACTGTCTATATTGTCTTCACACAATGAAATTAATTTTTGTAACAAAAGGTAAGAATACATGCTTCTTAGATCAGGTAATGATGTGGAGAGTCACTGGGAAACTGATAATTTAGTTTTAGTGTTTCTTTAGAGGAGGTCATTTCTTATTTTTGTAAACATATATTAAAGTTCCTCCACAAATTATGCATATTTAGAGTGGACTTTATTTATTTATATTAAACGTACCATTGGGTTTGTCTCATTAAGAGATAGTACTCATCCCTTCCTTGCTGATAGATTATTTTCATTATACAATTTCTTTTAAGGCTATTTGAAGACTTGGGGGTCATCTTCAACTAATGAGCTTCCAGGGACCAGAACAGCATTGTTTGTTAAGATGCTTTAGGTTTTGATTAATTGGGAGGCCAGCCCTGGTCTTTTCTGCAGGCATCATTCATAAATCATTCCTTATGGTCTGCAGTGAAATTATCCATACTCTATTATTGGCAAAGGCTCTGCAACACCTTCATCACCCATTGGAAATGAACTCTATCCCCATATATTAAATTGTTTCTTCATAACTGTGCCCACCTAGAATTCGACAAAGCACAGGGCATCCAAATGCTTTTACTTGATGTATAATGGAGATTGTTTGATCTGGTAAATAACTGGTTGGTGGGGAGAGGATAATAAGAGATGATAATGACAAAGCCACATGGTTAACCAAGCTGAGCAGGAAGCATTGATTTGGGCAATTGGAATATCCTTTGAAATCTTGCCTGCTGCTTTTCTCCCTAGATTGCAGTTTTGCATTTTGTTTTTGAGTGAAATCTCTAGGCTCGGTAGCAACTTTGATTTTTTCTGTCATTGTTAGGTGTTAACATTTCAGAGAGAAGGCTATCATACTGATGACAGTCCTTGAAATTCATTTTCTAATGCTATAAATATTTGACGCTATACATCTTTTTAAGAAAGTCATTCTTGATAAATTTCCTCTCTATTCTGCTTAAGATTTACTGGCATCTAACCTAGTCCTAATCTGTAATTGGCATAGCATTTTCCGCTGCATGATGGAATATAGCAATTATAATAAAAGAATTTGCACACCACTCCTGAGAGATAACCCTTATTATAGTCATTTTGCAGCTAGTTAAGTAGAGAGGGCACGTTCATCTCTCAGGATAAGATAGCAAGTTAGTGGCCCAGCCAGACATAAAACCTAGAGTCCTAATTTAGAGTCCACAATAAAAAATAGTGGATTTAAAAGAAAAGAAATGAACTGGCAGCAGACTCCGTGGCTTTTTGAGCACCTGGGAAGTATAATCCCCCAAAGGGTTCCTTACAGTCTTGGCCTAAGAGATTGAGGTGATCACCATGGAGGGCATTAGGGAAGTGCAGTTTGACTACTGAGTTTCTCTATGTTCTAAGGAGACTGGGATGTTTGGAGTCCTCTACTCCTCTAAATTGAGATCCATCCTGCCAGGAAGCCATGTTGTACAATCAAGGAACAAACAGCTAGGTACCCCAGATTGTCTCCTGTCCTCTCCACCACAGCTTGATTGAATCAGTGAATAGGTCACTAACCTCACTAAATTGCAGTTCCTCAACAGCAGAATGAGATCATACCACCTTCCCTTTCTGTCCCATAAGACTGATGGAAGCACCCTAGAAGGCAGAGCGTGGTAGTTGTACGTGTGTACTCAGTCATGTCTGACTCTTTGCAACTCTGTGGACTGTAGCCTGCCAGGCTCCTCTGTCCATGGAATTTTCCAGGTAAAAATCCAGGAGTGGGTTACCATTTCTTCCTCCAAAGGATCTTCCTGACCCAGGGATCTAACCTGCATCTCCTGTGTCTCCTGCAGTGGCAGGCAAATTCTTCACCACTGCGCCACCTGGAAGGCAGTAGGTGGTTCATAACACTCTCCACACCTGACATACTATTTCAAGGTCTAAAATAACGTGAGATTGAAAAATATGCATTTTTAACAGAAGATCTGGACTCTAAGTTTACTAGTACAAAGAAGATCTGAGAAGGATGTAACGATGGAACCAGGAAACATTTTCTTCTGGATTCTCAATGGTATATGTTAGAATAATTACAGCTGGAAAATGATACCACATTTCAAAATTAATTGTTATAGAGGAGCTAACAAATTCCTATAAATTTTTTTCCTTTACCATGTTGACTTGAGAAACTACATAGAGATTTATATCAAAGAGAAATAGGTCCAAGAGGAAAGACACTGGAATGTGAATAATAATTTGAAAATTTTAAATGGATGTTTTTTACTCTGAGGGAGTTTATGAAGAATAAATATGAATATATAATGTGAGGATAGCAAATTATATTGCTCTACATTTTCTATAGAACCTCAAAATAGAAGAGAACATTGGCACATTCGTCTTCAAATTTTCTCTCAAAGATCTATCAGAAAAGATCTCAGCATCTAAATCCAGAGAAAAAGAAAAGCAACAACAAATACATCCTTGGAAAAGCTATAAGTCCCACCAGTATATTTAATGTTTTGTTTCTCAAAAGTTCCTACTTTCACTTCTGTTATGTATTTCGATCCACAGAATTTCTCCACTTATACATCACATTTTAAATGTTTTAAAATGTTTTAATCATGGGGCTCTAAATTGTGTCCAATGAATCCTTGACACCTACATAAATGTTTCAGGAGAGAATTATGAAATGGCAACATAATTAATTTTTCTATTGAGGGAAGCCTAATGGATCATAGAAAATGCCCTAGTTGGCATGTGTAATTTCAATGCATGGCTCTTAGCATTTTTCTAAAGTTGTTCAAATAATGAAGTAAGTAATATTACAAATAGCAATTTGCTTTGCTTTATTTACACAGTTTTGTTGCTTCATGGCCGGTATTTCTCAGTTTACCGGTGAAAACTAACTTTGGGCTGTTCTCAAGATTAAAGAAAAAAAAAAAAAGCCAGCCTGATATGATCAAATAAGGTGGCATTATGTTTTCTTAATCTATCATTGTTGAGGATATTTTGGAAATAGTTGAATACCTGTCCCAGGGACTGATTTATTGCTTATTTTAACTTAAAATGTTAGAACTGCTAAGCAAAAACTAAATACCAATTTAAACTAGTTTTAAATCTTTTGAAAATGGGAGCACTATTTTAATATTAATTGACTTGAATCTTGGTGGATCGGTTCCTGAAACCTTCTTTTGTCAGTCTCATTTGGTTTAATCTTTGTCTCTAGAGTATCATGGGGTCCACACTGAATCAAGTCACAATAGATAAGCATCACTTTCCCTAGTCTGCTTAAAGCATAAATCCTTCCTCTTACCCTCTGCCAACCCTCTTTGTAGAACTTCCTCGTAGCCTTCATGTTTCTGCTATGATTGTATCACTATATCCCACATACTTTTGTAAAGCTAGATTGGGTGTTCTGAAACATGAAAAATAGTTGAGTTCCACAGGGAACCAAGGAACCAATAGCCTGTCTAGCCTTTATCAGAAAGAACACAGCCCAATGACTGTAAGGGTGACAGTTTCAAGGGAGGAAGATTTCTTCTGCTATAAGCAGATTTTTGGTCCTCTTGAAATAATGCTAACCTGTGGCATTTGGCAAATAAAAGAACATATCTAAGGGGGCAGAAATTGTGTGGGCAGTAGGGTATGGTAATTTTAAAAGGCCACAGACTGAAAAGTGATAACTGCTTTTGATTATCCATCAAGTTCGTTTCAGACTTTCACCTTGACATCAGTCTCAGCATACAGATAGAAGCATGGTCTCAAAATCTTTCATAACAAGTGTGTTGGTGTGCCTCCCTGGATGCATTCTTCTGTTTCTGGGCGTGTCCCTTGGCTTCTAAAGACTCTATCATCTGGGCTCTCTTGATGAATGGCTCTCAGTTGAGTCCGCCAATGGGAAGCACTGGCAAATATTGGAAAAAGGCAGGAAAGAGGCCGGGGTATTTTGTCCTTGCTCTAGTGCTTTGACTTTGTTAAACAGCTACAGCTCCTCTGCACTCTTTCTATTTTCTTCCCATCTTCTTTTGGCCTTGGTTTCCTTCTGTTGCTAATCTCTGTGAACATCAACCTACATCCTTTCTCTCTTCATTAACCTTGCCAACACCTCTGCAAAGAATCTCTTCACTTGTCTTACAGTGTGGGCTCAATATTGTTTCCTGTTGCCAACTGTGTCTCATACAAGAATTGTATGATATCAGGATTACAGGCTTTGTTCTCTGCAACTCCTCTGTGACTATAGAGTCATCTGTTATTGACTAGTCCCTGACTATCAAGTAGAATTAAGCCGAATGTAGGGTTTAAGAGCAAATGAAAGGGAATAAAAGAGACCTGGGTTTGATTTTCTGCAAATAACTGAACCACTACAATTGCCACTTTTCTCCTCTGTAAAATGGGGATTTTAATTGTATTAATATCATTATTTGTTTTGAAGACTAAATGGGATACACTTGTAGAATTCTTAGCACAGTACATACTACTATGTGCACAGTCTTGTTATCTGGTAAATAGTAAGTCCTCAATTGGGCTGCCGTCTATGGGGTTGCACAGAGTCGGACCCGACTGAAGCGACTTAGCAGCAGCAGTAGCAGCAATACATTTTATTGTCATGATTATGTATTTCTCAGCTACAAATGTGGTGATACTTAGAGGGAATAATCAGTAGATCTGTAGAATAGACAGAATTTGCCCATCATTGTGCCATATAACTGGATGGTGTGGCTTTGTTAGTAGAAAATGTGGATGAAGAAGAGCTAGATGTGAAACGTTAGAAATGGAAGCTGCTCTCTGATCATAGTCTCTTTCCTTGTGGTAGCTAGTTTCGCTCTGTTTAAGATGAGCTGGGGGACATGTGGCATGCTGTTTTGTCTGTCTCTGATAAGAGTCTACCATCTGCTGTATGATCATCAGAATTACTGTTGTTACCAGTTGTTACTTTTATTTCTGTTTTAATCAACCTTCTTCAAGGCATGTTTCCCAAATGCGAAGAGCCAATTTGCTGAGAAAGCCATCTCCTTGAACATAGCAAAGCTAAAGAATTTATTTCATATGTCTCAAAAAATGTCCTTATTAATGAAACAGAAATCTACATTTTTGATTATGTTTTCTAGGTTTATTGTTTTCTTTGGAATTAAAAGTGTTTATGTCAACAATACTTGGCTTTCATGGATTACTTGCAGAGTTAATGGCTCTGGGGAGAAAAATCTAGGTTGAAAGTCATTAGCTTTCTAGTTTCTGTCATTCTCAATGATGATACTAGGCAGTTGTCAACAGTTACTGTTATATCCAAGATTTCCAACTCTTCTGGAAGGATTTAATTATGTAGATGTTAGTGGTATGTCTGGGCAGCTGGTGAATGTATATTACCCTTTATGTTATCCAAAGTGTGAAGGTTAGTAATTTATTAACTAGGCTTGATGTTCCTGTGGCACTGCTCATAAGCTTCATAACCTTTTTCTGAGCCCTGGTTTCCTAGTGCATAAATAAGGATAATATCAGGATAATATCTCTCAAAGCATTCATGTGAAAATAAAATGAAGTAATGTAAGGAAAGCATTTACTACATTATCTGTCCCCTAGTATATTCTTATAAAATATTAGGTATTTAGCTGTTAGGTGGCAGAACTGAAGACCCAGTGCCAGACCCCGAAGCTGTGGTGATAAACCAAATAGTCCCTGTACTCATGGAGTTTTAAGTCTGTCCTTGAGCTAATTGCTTCCATGATGTTCGCTAGCAAAGAGTAAGCTTTACTCATGCCAGTAATGACCTATTTTCTAGTGTTAATGTTTCAAACCAGAAAGGGAACACACTAAACCAGAAAGGGAACACTTTGAGCGTAATTTAATTGAATCTACAGTTGTTGTAAGCATCGCTGTGCAAGTGGTTAAACTTCCATTGTCTTCCAGTTTCAGTACATTCTGTTCTCCCTTCTTTCTTGGCTATACTTGACACTGTGTCCAGACAAACACAAAACTTTCTAGTGTGGTTAAAAGCACAAACTTTGCAGTCAGATAGATTTGTGTTGAAACTAAACTCCCTCACTTATTAGCTGTATGATCTCAGGATAGTTGTCTCAATAATCTATCCAGTTTTTTGCTAGTGCAGACAGACTAAAATACAAAGAAGACATACAGACTTATATACACATATAAGGAAAACACCATGATAGTAGAGACTACGTTATGTTGCTGTTCCCCAGGGAACACCAACGCTTGCCAATAAACAACAAAAACTAGGAGAAACTCTTGGGACAAGTTCACCCTCTGAGCCCCCAAGAAGGAAACAACCCTGCTGACACGCTAATTTCAGACTTTTGACCTTTATACCTGTGAGAAAATTTGTTGTTGTAACCACAGTATTTGGATACTTTGTTATGAAAGCCCCAAGAAACAGATAAAATCATAATTTTTTATTTATAAGTAAGAGAACTAATGAACTCTTTCACCTGATGTAAAGGGGTTTAATGTCAGAGTATAAATAAACTTTGAAATCACTTACTTTTCCAATATTGAGTAAAGATCAATTTCATTAATATATAACCATATACGATGATTGCTGCTGCTGCTACTGCTAAGTCGCTTCAGTCTTGTCCGACTCTGTGCGACCCCATGGACGGCAGCCCACCAGGCTTCTCCGTCTATGGGATTCTCCAGGCAAGAACACTGGAGTGGGTTGCCATTTCCTTCTCCAATGCATGAAAGTGGAAAGTGAAAGTGAAGTCGCTCAGTTGTGTCTGACTCTTAGCAACCCCATGGACTGCAGCCTACCAGGCTTCTCCATCCATAGGATTTTCCAGGCAACAGTACTGGAGTGGGGTGCCATTGCCTTCTCCCATATGATGATTATATAACATTAAAGGATACATACCTTTGTAGATGACATGACAGTATCCCTCATATTCTTTTGTAATGTACACAGTGGGCTTCAACGATGAAACAACTTGCCCAATGTCATAGAAAGAATGTGATTCCCTGATTGCTAGTCTGATTCCTGGCTGAAGGTGAGAATGAGTAAACATGTCTATGGTTTCATCTCCCTGACTAAGTCATTTTCTCCTTGAAGATTGAGTTGGTGATCATGAGTGCCCTTCTTTAATATTGTTCCTCACACCACTATTTCTTTAATACTTAAAATTGCCATATCTCTTCAGTGTTCTGTATTTTATTCTTTTTTCTTATAATGTAAAATCTGATTTTTTTTTAGTTGTTCCACAGAGATACTAAAAATGGAATGCTCTAACACTAACATGCTAAGTCACTTCAGTTGTGTCAGAGTGTGTGCGACCCCATAGATGGCAGCCCACCAGGCTCCCCCGTCCCTGGGATTCTCCAGGCAAGAACACTGGAGTGGGTTGCTATTTCCTTCTCCAATGCATGAAAGTGAAAAGTGAAAGTGAAGTCGCTCAGTCGTGTCCGACTCTTAGAGACCCCATGGATTGCAGCCTAACAGGCTCCTCTGTCCATGGGATTTTCCAAGCAAGAGTACTGGAGTGGGGTGCCATTGCCTTCTCTGAATACTAACATACCACATTCTAATCCTGTCAGCTATTACAGTTGCTAGTATTCCTTTCAATACCAACTATCAGTCTTTTCAGGGAGGCAGGAGTGAACACTAAATAATGGAGAGAAAATAGTCATTAGAAGATAAAGATTTCATAATTTTCTGAAAGACATCTCCGATGACCATGCTTGCTGTAAATTCACAGTAATTTTTGATTTTGTAACTAAAACAATTAATTGATCTAATTACTTTTTGAATTAGTAAGAAAATAGAGAGTGAATATAAAAGAGAAGTGTAGGTGTGCTCCTTGATTAGAAAGAACTTGATAAGCTCATTCAAATGGGGCCATAAATGACCAGTTAATTTTAACATATTACCTATCTTAAAGCATTCTTTTGGGGGAAGGGGAGTGTGGTGTGGCACAAAACTCTGAACCTAGTCATGAAATATTATACATTAATGTGAATATACATAGTAGTAGTGGTGGGGCAGTGGCGGTTGAGTTTCTGGTAGTATGACAGAAACATTTGTGTATATTGGAATCACAAATAACTGGAGTGGGTTGTAGTTTGGGGGTTACCTAGTTAAACTCTCGTTTTTGCAGGAGATATCAAGGCATAGGGAATTATGTGGCTTGCTAGAGTATAGTACAGACTCAATGTTAGAAACCAGAGTTCTGACCCTATCCCAGTGCTCTTCATCAATAGGAGTGGAAAACATGTTTCAACTGTGTAACAGTGTGGACCATTGACGATAGTTGCCTGGCCATTCTTCCTCTGATTGTTTAGTAGTGTTTGTCATGGGTTCTGGAAGGGTGGTTAACACTTGTTATAAATTATCATTTCTGATCTACATAGAAGTGTGACCCTGGACCTCTTTTTGACAGTCATATAGTAGATATCTCCAGAATGAAATGTGGGATGTATCATATGTAGGCAGGAAAAAAAAAGCTAAGATATATGTGTGTGTATATATAATAAAGAAAGCAAGCTTTTACCCATGGTGGCATATTTTCTTTAATTAAAAACCTCTTAGGGCATTAAGTGAAATAAGTCAGACAGAGAAAGACCCATATTGTATGATAGCATTTATATGTGGAATCTAAAAAATACAACAAATGTGAATAAATAAAAAAATAAGCAGACTCACAAATATAGAGAACAAACCAGTGGTTACCAGTGGGGAGAGGGAGGGGAAAGGGACAAAAGAGGGGTAAGGGGAAAAAGAAGTTATTAATGGGGTTACATGGGATCACGTGTGTGAAATTTTTGAAAATTGTAAAGTACTATAGAATTATGAGTCTTTCATTCAATTAAAAATTAAATAAAATATGTCTTAAAAGATAAAAAAAAATCTTAAAAATAAAAAACCTAGTAAAAACCATTTGTAAAAAAAAAAGTCACCATTTCAGTGTAAGGTATTTTGGAATTTGAGAGTGACTGATCCAGTGTATGTTTTCCTTTGTTCTTCTCTAATTCGTGCAGTTCTGCTGATGCCTTATTTGTGATTTACAAAATTAAAATTCTTTACCTTCACCTTTGATTTTCTCACTACAGAAGCATACCCGTTGTCTCTGTGTAAAGCCGTAGTACATAGAACATTGTCAGAAAGAGTAAACCACACACTTCTTCCTTCTGTATCTTTCTAGTTGACTGCTAAGCTGTCATTTTGCTTTTAATGGTACTTTTGTACTTTGAGATTTACTATTCTGAAATACTTCAAAGGGCTCCATGAAATGGAATTTTCTATTTGATATGGTTCCCTGCTGAATTTGGACAGCATTAAGCTACAGCATATCTTTTATTTTATATATAGGGAAATGCTAACAGAGAAGGTGAGTGAATAGCCGTAAGTCACACAGCAAGCTAGTGTTGTAACCTTCTGTTTTGACTATTATGCCATATTATTTCTATTTCTATCCTTTTTTGGAAGACCAAGGATTCCAGTGGTAATGACTATTTCACTTACCAAAGCTTTGAACTTGTGTCTTCAGAGGAACTGCACAGGTGGAAAAGAAAGAGCCATGCTCAGTCTCCATGGATCTATACTCTTTCACAGATGCTTCATTTCTGGAGAATGAATCTTTGGCAAGTAGACCACTTTATTCTGAAATCAGTTTGAAGATTTGTGAGGTTTGTTGGCTTCAGGCAAGGACTGTGTGGATTTTTTTTTTTTTCCTCAGACACAACGGATCAGTGCTCTACTTACAGAAAATGACAGTTAGCTGAAGAAAATAAGATCTAGAGCAATTAAAAAAACTTTCAACTGTCTTTAAGTGATAAAATGCTGAAAACCACAAGAATTTCAGTTTCTTTATGAGTGACACCAAGACTTGCAAAGTTATTATTAATATTTTGCTTCTTGGTAAGATTACTAAAGGATACTGTTTAGAAGTGTCTTAGCCTGTTAAAAGAAATAAGAGTGCGGGGAGGCGGCGGGAGGACCTCCACCCATGGCAAAGGTCATGAGGAAGGAGGCTCGACATACGCAAAGGCGGGATCAAGCCTCAGGAGTCCCCCTGGAAATTCTCAAGCATCTACCCCCATAACCAGAGCCTGCCTACTTGACTACTTTGTGCTCTCACCTACACCTCTGACTTTACGGGGGGCTGTCCCCCACCACCTCTTTCGGAGAAGGAGCTAACTTAGAGCTCCAGTTAATAAAAACTCCTGGGCGTGAGTGTTTTAACCTACAAACTCCTCTGAAGTTCTCTAGCCTGCCTAACAGGCTTGTCCGGTCACATGTGATTGCTCACAGCCTCCCAACCGTGAGAGGCACGAGATGCTTTAAACCTTCTAAAAACAGGTTCTTTAGAGAAGTTAGAAAACTATTAGTATAAGTATAATGGGCTGATTAGAAATTGTATTGGTGAAGGGTTTTTCATTTGTTGAGCCAATGCTTACTGCTAAGTCTCCACATCCCCTGCCCTTATACACATTAATGAATATATAGAAGAAATAAGTATTAACCTTTGATATAAATCACGTTAGACCTTAGGCTAAGTAAATTCTTTCCTTAACTAAAACCCACTACACCCTCACCCTATAGGAATGTAACTTTATCTGGTACCTTCGGAAGGTGGAGTCTGTTTTAAGAATAATCACCCCTGGAGATATAAGTGTCCTGGTTGACTGACCGCTGTCACAAGGAGAGGGTCATAAATTGTCAGCAGGCCCCCCTGGCCAGAAGATGATGTAACACCCCTAAGACCTCTGTATACATTTGTATGAAGCACCTGACTTTAATAAAAGTCAGGACTGCTGTCCCCGCGTGACTTTTGTATAACATCTCAGTGTATAAAAACAGACTCTGGAAAATAAAGAATTGGGATCAGTTCCTCTAAATACTGGTCTCCCCATGTCGTTCTCTCTCTCAAACTCTGGCTGAGTCTCCATCTGGAGCGTGGAGCCCGCCATGCTTACTAATTATGCCTGGGCTTCTAAGATCCGACCGGGGAGGCTTCAGTGTCTCCTCTCCTTCAGGAGAACGGAAGGACGCCTGCAGCCTACGTAAATGGTGCAAACTTCTTGTCTTGAAGTTTTATTGGTCTCCCGCGTAAACCAAGCTACTCAGCCTCTTTTCTCCACTGAATTTTCCTGCTGAGCTATCCTCATTCTATTACTCTTTATATCTCTAATTAATATTTAAATAAGTCATCAACACCATCCCTGCTTTGAATACCCTGGATCAGCCGCGGCTGGACCCCGGCATAAGAGCTTTTCTTTCTTTTTCTTTTTGTCTCTCTCTCTCTTTTTTGAACAGTCAATCAGTGTGATAATGGAGCTGTCATTGAAAGAAGTTGACTGCTCAGCTTCTTTTTAGCAAGAATTTTTCTCTGTGCATCTCTTTGGCAATTTTTCTTGAAGATTTCTCTGTTTCAGGGTATAGATTATAGACCTTTGCTGATGGCCTCAAGGAAAAAGAAAGAATAGTTCCATTCAAAGTGGTGATCATTCTTGAAACCTCTTTGCATCCAAGTGACTAAAAATTCAGTACTCAAAAAAAAAAAAAAAATTTTTCTCAGATAAATAGCATCTAGGAAGTCCACAGGAGTGATGCTCTATCTAATGTGGGCAATGCTCATTGTTACCTTTCTTCTCCTTAAGACATTAATGATTATAATTTAGTTATCAGTAAAATCCAATGAAAATCTTTCCTGTATCTCATTCAGTTTTACAATTCTGTAATCTTTATAATTCTGCCATCAAAATTGTAAGGGCTTGGAGTATTACCCTCATTTTACAGCTTGAGAGCTCCAGATATCAAATGAAAAGAATTCTTACCCAACATCAGCACTCAAGGGGCTTTGCAGCATCCTCTGCTATGCTCTAAACATACCAACCTCTATCCCTAAGAACAATAAACAAGGTAAAAGAGAGAGAAAAAATCAATAGGATTTAGGGAGGATTGGTTTTACATAGAATTTTGAAAAGTTTTTCTGTGACTTTTCGGTGGCTTTTTGAAAGTGACTTTTTTCCCCCCCAGTTATAAGGAAAATGTCAGTATGACCTGGATATAATGAATATCTTGTTTTTTGAAGGTCATTAGCAGTCACAATCCCACGTCTCTGGTAGGGCAAGCTTTCAAAGTCTATGCAGTGTGCATTCATTTAGAGAGCTCACATTTCTCTATTCCATGTCCTATTTCCAAAAGCAAGCTATCTGGAGACAGTCTTTCCGTAGCTGATAAGACAGAATTGGAGACCCTGGCACCATTCATTTCAGTGATTAGGGGCAGAAACATGATGTAACTAAAGTTATGTTTGCACAAAACCATTGGAATGACCTTTTTCAATGATGGGTGAATGGATAGATGGATGCATTAGTTCACCTTAGCAATCTGCTAATCCATTTGAAATATACTATTTTTATTATTAAACGTAACACACAATTATTAGAGAATATAGAAAGATGAAAAATACAATTAACCCATAAAACTGTTATTAGAGGTGGAGGAAGCAGGAGGCTGTTATGCTTTAAGGCATTTATAAAGTACTGGATGTAGGTAAATGTGTGAGATAGGAGTTGGGGTTAGATCAAAGAGACCACTTCTAAATTCTGGTTTTAGGTGAAGTTGCATAAATATGTAAGGAAATACCACAAGAGTAACAGGTTTAATGGAAAGGATAACTGTGGTGATTATATGGATTTGAGTTGCTTTTACATCTTCCACTGTAAGATATTCAGGTGAAACCATAGGTATTTTGTTTCTGTTAAATCCTTCTTGTTGTTTGTCTCAGTATTATCATGTGAATCTTGCATTCCTCAGAGATGGATATAGAATTTATTTTACAAGATGTATATCAGGACTAACAAAAATGATGTAAATTAGGCATTGAAAACATTAATTTATTCTTATTTTTAATTTATATTGTAGCAGTGTTACAAAAGTATATGATTATTGGGCAATTTATTAACCAAATTTATGTGGATAATGGATGGATAAAAATCATTGTAAAATTGATTTCCTCAAAAACGTGTTATTTGTTGACATTTAGAATAATTTCTTATGTTAAATTAGTATAACTATCATAGGCTAAAATATACTTAATTTTTTCTATTTTTATTTTAATAACTTTATGCTGTAAATATAAGCATTTAAACATATATATATATATATGTATATATAAAATACAGAATTCAAAAACAAATCTTTAAAATTTCAGGTAAATTTATATGGAAATTCAAAATATTGGGTGGAAATTAGAAAAAAGGCAATCTTTATGGATTTTTTTTCCCTACTGTCTCAAATACTATACAATTAGAAAGTATTTATTTCTTTCTAGGAAAAAATATGCCATTATAATGGTTTGTATATACTTTTAAAATTTGTTGTAATAAAATAACTTGGAAAATATTTACATTTAAACCTTATTTTATTAGTAAAATGCATTAAAATTGACTACAAGCATGACCTAGATTATGTTTATAAGGATAACAAACAATATATCACATTTTAAAAACAAAAAAGAGGGAGGGAGACCACATTTTAGCTATATGTATATATTTTTTTTTTTTGCACAGTCCAGGTCTTTATTTTTACACCCATCAGGCCATGAATTCATAGGGAATGGGCTCCAACAGTTCGGGTTCCTTTCCATTGGTCCTCACAAAGTGTGCTTCTCTGGGTGGAGCAGGCTGGCGCTTCAGCTGAACCCAAGTCCCTTTCTCTTTGTCTTCCTTCTTTTTTTGATCATTTTCCTTCACACGTTTCAGGAAGCTATCTCGGCTCTTAAGAGTGCTTAATATGCTCGATATGCACATTAATTCTCTTGGCAAGAATCTTGCCCTTAACTTGTTTGTTTACAATGATGCCAACAGCATGCTGGGTGACATTGTAGACTCTCCCAGTTTTGCCATGGTAACATTTGTGGGGCATTCCTTTTTGAACAGTACCCATTCCCTTGATATCTACAATATCACCCTTCCTGTAGATTCGCATGTATGTGGCCAAAGGAACAACTCCATGTTTTCTGAAAGGCCTGGAGAACATGTAGCGGGTGCCCCGCCTCTTTCCCTTTGTGTTGGTCATCTTGGCAAATCACTGGAAGATGGCGGTTCCGGCCGAAAAAAAGCCACATTTTAGCTATATTTTAGACTGAACTAGTCAAAGGTGAAAATACTGCAGATTCTGAGGCTTAAATTTAAAAACTTCAATGATTTAATAAGAGAGGTAAATTGGTTTTATTTGCAGTAAGATTTAATGCATCTAGCATATTCTCTTAATTTATTTAGAGCACAAGCATTTTTACATAATGTAAACAATCTCTGCTATGGAGTGAATGCATTCAGGACAGAGTTAATTAGTAGCTATGGTAACTCTTTGGCCTACTAAGTCCAAATGTGATGGAAATGCTTGACAGGCAATAGAGAGCTACATAATGTGCTTTCAGCTTTCATGAAAAATAATAAGATAATAAGTTTTCTAAAGAAGGTAGTGCTCAGGGATTGAAGATATGTTGCTGAATTTCTTAGATTGTTGGTTTTTTCCTCTCTTCCTAAAATCTCCATCTGAGCAAGCAAATGGTCCAGATAAATACTTCTTTCTAAGGAGTTAAAAGAGAAAAAAGCAATAGATAATGAAGAACAAAATGATAGAGGTGTTTTCGGACAGTTACATAATAGCATCATGTTCTCCTGCTTTGAGAAGTCTTTTATTCTAGCATAAAACATTATCAAATAAGACTCTCTCTCTAAATGATAATTCAAAAAATAGATTTTCAGATGTTTCTAAAATTTATTTCACAAGTTAGGGAAAAGAAGAAAGCATCTTTTTAAAGTCTTTTTAATTGATCTGCTATTCTAGGTAAGATTGAATACCTTTCTCAAGAGGAAAAACAAACAAACAAAACACTATGGTATTGCTCAATTTGGGCATGAGGAAATAGCCCTTTGTTTTTGTGAGTAAGTGAAAGTTAAGTCCTGTCCGACTCTTTGCGACGTAGGCCGGAATACTGGAGTGGGTAGCTGTTCCCTTCTGCAGGGAATCTTCCCAACCCAGAGATCGAACCCAGGCAGGCGGATTCTGTACCAGCTGAGCTACCAGGGAAGCCCAAGAATACTAGAGTGGGTAGCCTATTCTTTCTCCAGTGGATCTTCCTGACCCAGGAATCGAACCAGGGTCTCCTGCATTGCAGGCAGATTGTTTATCAGCTGGCTTCCCTAGTAGCTTGGACGGTAAAGCGTCTGCCTACAATGCGGGAGACCCGGGTTTGATCCCTGGGTAGGGAAGATCCCCTGGAGAAGGAAATGGCAACCCATTCTAGTATTCATGCCTGGAAAATCCCATGGACCGAGGAGCCTGGTGGGCTACAGTCCATGGGGTCTCAAAGAGTCGGACACGACTGAGCGACTTCTCTTCTCTTCTTTATCAGCTGAGCTACCAGGGAAGCCCCTTTGTTTTTGAGTAGTATTCAAGAAGCTCCTTAATTTCACCCCCCCCCCATCACACCATTGAAACTGTAAAAGCCTGATTTTCTGCTGAAATGTAAACTTTCTCTAGGTTGGTACTTTTGTTATTGAACATTTGCATTATTTGGAAAAATCTTATGTGAAGCAAATTCCTATATCTGAAGCAATATGTTTGTTATACTTAGTGCCTAAAAATTTTAATCTTCTGAATAGAAACTATTTTGTTTTAGTTATACAAATTTTATTTCTTAATTGAATGTTTTGATATAATTGTAGAGTCACATTGAGATGTAAGAAATAATACAAAGGGATCTCATGTACCCTTAACTCAGTGATTCCTGATAGAAATCATCCCTCAAAACTATATTAGAATATCACAACTGGATATTGACCTTTATACTATCAAGAGGAAGAATATTTCCACAACTGCAAGAATCCCATATGCTCCCTTTTTATAATAATCACATCTACTTCCTTTCCGTCCTTAACTTCTCCTTAACCACTGCCAACCACTAATCTGTCTTCCTTTTCTGTAATTTTTTAGATTTTAAAAATGTTTAAATATTATATATGGTTCAAGAATCAAATAGTGTGTAATGTTTTGGGATTTCGCTTTTTTCCCCACTCAACTTAATTCTCTGGAGATTAATCCAAGTTATTACATGTAATAATAATTTGTACCTTTTTAGTGTTAAATATTATGCCATAGTACTGGTGTACCATGGTTTAGCAGCTTATCCATTAAAGGTCATCTTGGTTGTTTCCAGGTTTTGACTATTAA
Organism: Bos grunniens; assembly: GCF_055505025.1. Lineage (NCBI taxonomy): Eukaryota > Metazoa > Chordata > Mammalia > Artiodactyla > Bovidae > Bos > Bos grunniens. Next base: position 35,306,640 of record NC_141187.1, read on the forward strand.
AAATAAAGTTGGTTTAATTCATATATATATATATATTCATTCATATACAGGGTTCTGTGTGAACCTAAGTCTTCATTTCTCTAGGATAAATGCTCATGAGTATAACTGTTGATTTATATGCTATGTTAAGTTTTGTAAAAGAAAACAAAACAAAACTGCTAAGCCATTTTCAGAGTGCTGTTCCTGTTTTACATTCCACCAGCAATGTATGACTTTCTCCATATCCTTGCTAGCATTTGACGTTACTTTTTTTTTTTTTTTAGCCATTATGATAGAATGTAGTGGTATTAAATTGTAGTTTTATTTGCATTCCCTTATGGCTAATTCTGTTGAAAATCTTTTCATGTGTTTATTTGCCATCTGTATATCTTCAGAGAAATGTCACTTCATGTCTTTTGTTGGTGTTTTAATTGGATTGCATTTTTTTTTGTTTGTTTTATTTTTGTCTCTGTGTTTTTTGCAACTGAGATCTTAGATAACAATTTTTTATCAAATGTATGGTTTGCAGGTAATTACTTCTAGTCTGTTGCTTGTCTTTTCATTGTGTTAACTGCATTACAGAGAAAAAAATTATTTTAATAAAGTTTAATTTATCAATTTTTCTTCTTATGGATTATGCCTTTGGTGTCAAGAGTTTAAGAACTTTTTGCTTAGCCCTAGATCCCAAGACTTTTATCCTATAATTTTTCCTAAAAATTTTAGAGCTTTACACCTTATATTTAAGTTGTTATCCATTTAAAATTAATTTTTGCATGAAGTATGAGACTTAGGTTGAGGTCCAATTTTTTGTTTGGTTGTTTATGGATATCTAATTGCTATAGTATCACCTACTTTCTCAAGGGAAGCTATCTTTCATCTCTTGAATTGGTTTTGTGTCTTCATCAAAAATAAGTTATACACAAAAGTATTCATGTAGATACTACTGGGTTCTCTGTTCTGTTCCATTGAGCTAAGTGTCTGTCCCTCTGCCAGTACCCATAGTGTTTCAATTACTATAGCTATTGTATAATAATTGTTTACTTTGGACAGGCTGATTTCTCCCATTTAATTCTTTTTTTTCAAAATTATTTTAGCTATTATAGTTTCTCTTCCTTTCCATATAGCTTTTAAATACTTTTCTCAATATTTGCAAAAATGTCACTGTTATTTTGATAGAAATTACATTAAATCTGTATGTCAATTTGGGGAGTATTTACATGTTTTTTTTTTTAATGTTGGGGTTTCTAATCCATGAACATGGTATGTCTATTTATTTAGACCTTGATTTCTTTCAACACAGTTGTGAAATTTTTAGTATATAAGTCTTGTATATGTTTTGTTAGATTTACTCCTAAGTATTGAATTTTTAAAATCATTATAAATAATATTTTCTTGTTAGTTTGTGTGCCCATGTATTTATTGCTAGTATACGAAATACAATTGGTTTTTTATGTGTATTTTATAATCTGTAACCTTGCTGAACTCACTTACTGATTCTAAAATGATTCTTTTATAGATTCTTTGGAATTTTTATACATAGGCAATTATGTCATCTGCAAATAGGGCTAGTCTTACTTTTTCCTTTCCAGTTTCTATTTTTTTAGTTTTCCTTTCTTGTCCACTTGCATTAGTAGGAGCTCTCAGCACTGTTGAATAAGAATGGTAAGAGCTGACAACCTTGCCTTATTCCCAGCTGGATGGGGAGAGGAGGCATTCAGCCTTTCTTTACTAAGAATATGGTTACCATTAGGTTTTTTAAAAAATGATCTGTATCAAATTGAGAAAACTTTCTATTTTAAATTTTTTGAGTGTTCTTGTCATGAATGAATGCTGAATTTTGTCAGATACTTTTTTCTATATTGATTTTTTTCTTTATCCTGTTAATATGCTGGGTTAAATAGATTTACAAACATTAAACCTACTTTTCATCCCTGGAATAAACCCACTTAGCCATCCATGGTGATTGGTTATTTGTATGTTCTCTCCCTCTTTTTTCCTTTCTCAGTTTTGCTAGAGGTTTGTTCATTTTATTCGTTGTTTCACTCCGCTTGGGTCCTGAGCTGCCTAGCCCGTCTGCCATCTGTGCAACTTTCAGGTTTTCTTACATTTGTTTTATATGTGATGCCCAGAGTTTGTACTTGTGCCTAGTAGGAGGAATATAAAAGTATTTCTACTATATCTCCTCAGAAGTGCAATAGCAAATTTGATACATTTCTGGCTCTTACAAGTTGTGGGGAATCCTGGTTTTCTCTTTGCCTTTGAAGCCAGGGTGAACACTCAGTTTTCATGGTTCAATAAAGGGAAGCCACAGGGAAAAAACTGTTTGTTCTCAATCCTTGTATTATTTCTGTAACAGAAATTTCTGTTGAGTTTCAAACCAGATCCTTTGTGGAACTGGGCAGTGAGAACTGCCTGAAATCATAATGTGACTTTAGGAAGACATGTGACTGCTGTCTCTCTCTCTCATCTATCTGTCTACCTAATTATATGGCATAGTTTCTATGGAGTGTTAAAGAGACTCTGAAAGGCCAAACAGAAGGCTTTATCTGTACAATATCCATAATTCTACTGAGTTATATCAGTAGATTTTAGTGATGAATTTGTAAATTTGCCCAAGTTCTTATAAACAGGCACATTAGGTAAGGTAAGGTAAGTCACTTCAGTCGTGTCCGACTCTGTGTGACCCCATAGACGGCAGCCCACCAGGCTCCCCTGTCCCTGGGATTCTCCAGGCAAGAACACTGGAGTGGGGTGCCATTTCCTTCTCCAATGCATGAAAGTGAAAAGTGAAAGTGAAGTCACTCAATCGTGTCTGACTCTTCGCGACCCCATGGACTACAGCCTACCAGGCTCCTCTGTCCATGGGATTTTCCAGGCAAGAGTATTGGAGTGGGGTGCCATTGCCTTCTCCGAAACAGGCACATTAGGAAATGTTTAAATAGTGAAGAAAATGATTGAGAAAAGAAAGAATAGAGTAGAAAATTGTAAGGAACATTCAGAAGAAGAGGTAAGATGATTAAGAGGAGCTGTGATAAAAATAACTAAAGAGTAACTGGAAGGCTCAAAGGGAAGGCAAATGAAAGAGGAGCAGGAGACTCATACTTAAGGCAGGAGGGAACATGGGTGGTGGCAGGTGGACACCAACTCACAGGGAGGGAAGTGTTTAATAAGACATATTAGTGGGACAGAAATGAAGATTATGTCGGGGTTTCTGAAAAAGAATGACAGAAATGACATTAATTTGGCCAATACACAAGATATTTTAGGAAACTGAGAGAAGAACTATTAGACAAATGAACAAGAACAACAAAACACCTGAAAGTTTTGTGGAGTGGAATCATCAAAAGTGCCTGAAGAAGACACTGGGGATTTGAAGTAGGGATATAGCAGTTTTAAAGTAACAGAGGATGGGATGGCTGGATGGCATCACTGACTCAATGGACATGGGTTCGGGTAGACTCCGGGAGTTGGTGATGGACAGGGAGGCCTGGCGTGCTGCGATTCATGGGGTTGCAAAGAGTTGGACATGACTGAGCGACTGAACTGAACTGAAAAAGCACATGGCCCAAGGATACTAGAAATTAGAATAAGAGAAGCAACATAAAGGACAAAAACAAATTCTGTTCCATTGAGTAACTCTGAGTTTATTTATACATATACTTTTAAGATATTAAAAGAAGGTGATGCAAGAATATCATAGCTCCCTGTGCAAGAAACTTGTGAGATAAGAACATAATAAATATAAAACTCCAGAATATGAAAGTACCATAAAATAAAAATAAAGGGAGAGAGAACTCAAGGAGGAGAGAAATCCAACTCAGTTGGAAGGAATTCATGAAGGAGGAGATATTGGGGAGGGATCTTAAAATGAGAGTAGACTATGAATAGGAGGAAATGGGGGAAGACACTCCAGGCATGGGGTCAGATCAGATCAGATCAGATCAGTCGCTCAGTCGTGTCCGACTCTTTGTGACCCCATTCCCATAGAAAAGAAATGCAAAAAAGCAAAAAAAAAAAAAAAAAAAGCTGTCTGGGGAGGCCTTACAAATAGCTGTGAAAAGAAGAGAAGTGAAAAGCAAAGGAGAAAAGGAAAGATATAAACATCTGAATGCAGAGTTCCAAAGAATAGCAAGAAGAGATAAGAAAGCCTTCTTCAGTGATCAATGCAAAGAAATAGAGGAAAACAACAGAATGGGAAAGACTAGGGATCTCTTCAAGAAAATCAGAGATGCCAAAGGAACATTTCATGCAAAGATGAGCTCGATAAAGGACAGAAATGGTATGGACCTAACAGAAGCAGAAGATATTAAGAAGAGATGGCAAGAATACACAGAAAAACTGTACAAAAAAGATCTGCATGACCCAGATAATCATGATGGTGTGATCACTGACCTAGAGCCATACATCCTGGAATGTGAAGTCAAGTGGGCCTTAGAAAGCATCACTACGAACAAAGCTAGTAGAGGTGATGGAGTTCCAGTTGAGCTATTCCAAATCCTGAAAGATGATGCTGTGAAAGTGCTACACTCAATATGCCAGCAAATTTGGAAAACTCAGCAGTGGCCACAGGACTGGAAAAGGTCAGTTTTCATTCCAATCCCAAAGAAAGGCAATGTCAAAGAATGCTCAAACTACCGCACAATTGCACTCATCTCACACGCTAGTAAAGTAATGCTCAAAATTCTCCAAACTAGGCATGGGGTAGACCTGTGCAAAGGCACAGGGGCAGGATATGAGGATGTTTAGAAAGTGATAATTAGTCAACTAGAGACACGTTATATTAATACTTGAGGGTTAGGTTGAGAAGGATGTATACTGAGAAGGATCTCAGTGGCTGCCTTTCCCCCTATTTTTTTCCTTTAGATGGATTCCCAGATGACTCAAATTTTGAGAAACATTGACTGGACAGGAGCCAAATAAAAGAGTGAGATAGAACTAAGAGTCTGTAGGATACAATAGTGATCAATGATTAGAAAGCAAATGTAGCTTGATAAATGACCGTACATAAAATGTGAATCATATCAAAATTTTTTTAAAAAGATAAAGAAGACAATGCATGGACAAATATATTAATTAAAATAGTGCAAACAATGAATAAGACAATGGAAGAAGTATAGAGGCACCAAAAATTTGAATAACAACTGAATTTTTAAGACACAGCCTTTACTCAATTTAAAACTTACTTGACATCAATAAATGTTTCATACAAAAGAAATGAGAAGAATTACTTTTCTTATATCTTAGAGAACAAACCCAGAGGTGAACGTATTTATTGAAAACATAAAAACAAATTTCTCCCCAAAGAGAGAAACAAGCCATATAAGTGAACTCATTTTTTTTTTTTTTTTTTAGAGGGAAGCAGAGTCTGTACAGTGTGTGCTTGCTTAAATATTAAAGCTGTTTTCTCACGACTCATGCATCAAGAGTGTCTGAATTTTCATTTGGCCTCTATGTACCAGTCACTTCCTCTCTCCTTTCTGGCATTTTCTTGGCTGGCTTCTAATTGGCAGATGTACCTTCTAACTTTCCTACTGCCTTGAACATTTTCTAACTCTTGGGATCAAGTGCTGAAGCTGCAGTTTCCTAGGGTTACGCAGCCAACCCAGTTTCCATTGATGAGAGCGTATGACTCCCATTATAGCTCATGGGGACTCCAGGAGGTACTTTAAAATAGAATAGGTTCCCAAAGGAGTGTTTGTTTCTCCCTCCTTTATCTACTGAATGTCCTATTTAAGAGCAAAGTAAGGAATACTTAAATTTTTTTCCCCTCACATTTCCTAAAGATCCACACCTTTTATTTATACTTTGATAGTCTCTAAGTGAGAGCATTGCAGAGATCTTGGGAAAAATGGATTGCTGTCTGATTAGCAAGAGAGCAGAGAAATATGGCTTTAAATTTCTTATAACATCTTTCCTCTCAAATTGGTAACTATTTATGCAGTTTTTGTCTCTGGAGGGCAACACAAAACATCAATCCTCAGCATCCCCATAACATTTGCAGTGTGCAAGTGGTGTCAGAATGTTAGCGGCTGGAAATCGGTTACTATGGTTACCACCTATAAAAAGGTCACCTTCAGGAAATTCTTTCTGTGTGCAAGATAATACGGGGATAATGAAACTTCCTTTGGAAGGGATAAAGAACAGAGTTTGTTATGCAGGCCTATAATTACCTATGTGGTTTTGGAAATCTGTACATTATAATCAGTGCTCTATATTTCAATCAGATAAACTACAATCAGATATTATCTAAAGTAGGATTCCATAATAATACCAACAATAATGTTCTGATGGGGAAGTAAGCTGTGATGATGGAGGGATTGCAGTTTGTTTCTTCAGCGCTGAATTTATTTTCTCTGTTGCAAATTGCTTCATTGGTTTCAGTCACCTAGTAAGCATCCAAGGAAAGGAACTCTTCCTTGAGGATTAGGCTTCTTGTAACTACTTGAAGAGTATTTAGCTGCATGTGCAGAATGTTCTCAATCAGATGTGACTAAAGTTTCTGAAGTAGTAGTGAACTTTCACTTCTAAAATCTGGGAACCCTTTACATGTTCATCCTCTCAAGTACCTACATACTTACTGTCATTAGAGATGGAATCTAGTATTTCCCACTGAGAGCCTTATTATCACTTTTTAACTTTTTTCTAGTATCTCCATCTGATTTGCTTTTGGCTGTGATAAAGTTTGGTATCAATGAGTTCATGAACTGAAGAAAGAAGTTTAAGTCTCCGTGCATGGACACAGAACCTCTCCATTGATTTATGGCCTTAGTGCATCTGCCCGGGCTGCTCTCTGTCGTCTGTCTCTACGAAGTACACCCTCTGCAAAAGCTGCTCTCACTTAGCATCTCCACATGGTATCATGGGAAGAGTCCTGAGAGGCCTAAACAAGTGAAGGTGTCTCTGAGGGGATGAGTGATGAACATGTGCCTTTTCTTTTTGCAACTACAATCAAATAAACATAAAAGTCACTTTGAGGGTAACTTTTTCCTGTGTCATTTTAAAAGAAATCTTAGGTTGTCAAATATGTGAAAGATTCCATATTCATAGGTGAATTCCTTTTGTTGAGTTTTAGGGTAATTCTGTTCTTCCCCAGAAAGCAGTAAGACCTTGACAATTCTTTAAAATCAGAGACTGAAGACTGATGTCTGAATGCAAAGCTATACATGCCAGTCATTGAGCAGTGTTTCATTTACTATGTAAACCTCTGAAATACACAAAGCATACATATTATCTTACTGTTTTCTGGCTCCAGAATTTCAAGAAGGGCCTTTCTTCCCAGCATCAGTTCAGAGATTTCTGTTTTGTTTTGTTTTTTTAATTTCTCATTTCCATACCTCCAGGGATTCTACCAAAGAATATCCTTGTAATCTGAAGACAGGGTAAGTCCTAGGGGCCTAGATGGGGAGAAATGCATTTGCAGAGGCCTGCCACCAGCTGTCTTTTTGCACATGAGCTAGGTAACAGTGGGATGATAGGATAAGAGGAAAACAATCTCAGAGGAATAACTTTAAACCACGAATCCTTAAAAGTTGAATCTCGTGTTTGGGCCAGCCATGTCTTACTTGAATCTTTCACCACAGCTTGGTGATACAGCTAAAGGAATTTTTCCAAAGCAGGGAAACTGCTCCTATTTTGCTTATTTCCTTCACATACACACCATCAGAAAAATCCCCATATCTGGATTATTACAATAGAGCAAAAGATTTAGCATTGAATTGGGCTTAGTTCCGAGTACTACCTGGGTGGGTGGGAACATATAGCCAGGTATCAGGCTGGGGATCAGTGGAAAATTACTAAGAGGAAACATCAAGTATGAAGAGAATTCTGATTAAACTTACCTAATAGAATTCTTTTTGCTGAAGACCAGTCAGGATGATTAACCATCACTTGGAGGATGTTGAAGATTGAGGAACCCAGTTAGATTTTAAGGGAGATCAAATATTGAGTGTAAGGGATTCTGGTTAAAGTACTCAGAGTTCTTGCTAAAACTAGATTTTGCAAGGAAGTGGGCCTAGAAGAAGGTTCGGGAGAGTGACTCCAGTTTGATCAAACAAAGAATCTTTGTCAACACACATACACATACAGCTGCACACACACATGAAGTCATGCACACACATATGTGTATAACTATACTGCATATTTTGGAGAAGGCAATGGCACCCCACTCCAGTACTCTTGCCTGGAAAATCCATGGATGGAGGAGCCTGGTAGGCTGCAGTCCATGGGGTCGTGAAGAGTCGGACAGGACTGAGCGACTTCACTTTCACTTTTTGCTTTCATGCACTGGAGAAGGAAATGGCAACCCACTCCAGTGTTCTTGCCTGGAGAATCCCAGGGACGGGGAAGCCTGGTGGGCTGCTGTCATGGGGTAGCACAGAGTTGGACACGATTGAAGCAACTTAGCAGCAGCAACATACTGCATATTTAATAGTCTTGTACATCCAGTTTCCTATTTTGCTTTTTCACCTATTATTTTATGCACATTTGATAGTATCATTAATTTTCAAGGATGTTATTTTTTAATCACTAGATGGATTAATAATTAGGCATTATCTTTTTTTTTCAGCAATTTAGATTATTTCCAAGTTTATCTACTTCCTTGTTTGTTTTTTCTATTTATTATCAGCAAATTTACTGTAATGGCCATACATGAATATCTATTGCCATATCTTTATTTCTTTAGAATCTTAGAAGTGGTATTGTTAAATCAAAGGACATGGTGCATGTTTAAGGCACTTGCTTCATATTTAAAACCACTTCTGTATAGGTTATACCATTTACTATTTCTACCATTAGTGTTTAGAGGATAAAAACTAATACTTCTGTATTCTACACTTTATAAAGTACTTTTATAGCTGCTATCAGATTTTATTCTCACGACAATCTTTTGAAGAATGTTAGCAATATTTTTATCCATGCTACAGGTGAAGGGATTTTAGAAAGTAATAAAAATAAACCTAAAGTTTCCTGTATAAAATGGTAGAGACAAAACTGGAGCCAAGTTTCCCCAATTTCTGCAAGGGAGGCATTAAGATTTTTCATAAATCTTATTCAATGCCTGGAGTTCTATAATAGGAAGATCTTATTTCACATAAAACTTTAACAATGGCACCTTTGCCCTGGGTTTACTGCTAAATGACAGCAAAGAGAGGCAAGCCTGAATGGGACTTCACCATTTTTTAACACTAGTTATTCCAGAAGCAACTGAGTCTGGAGACCACCTGATTAAGTTCACTGACCAGAAGCTAACAGAACATCTTTCCAGCTTCTTTAGATACACCTTTTAATAAATAATGATCTTTACAGTAACTTTCTACCTCCTTAGACTTCATGCTTCACTGTAAAGACTTTACAAATAAAATCTTTTAAGATACTTTGAAGACTGCCAGTATTCTTGCCTGGGCAATCACATGAACAGAGGAGCCTCTCAGGCTACAGTCCATGGGGTTGCAAGAGTTGGAAACAGCTTAGTGACTAAGCACAACCACCACCAATTATATCAATACTAAACTTTGCATTACCAAAGAAAATGATTTCATAATGAAAGTATGTAAAAGTACATAGTTTGTATTTATACTTTCGCTAAAAATTGTTCTTGTGCTTACTGAAAGAATGGCTTTCCACACGATTTGATTTGTCTTCTAGTATTAATACCTGCTTTCAGCCTTCTCAGTGTGTGTGTGTGTGTGTGTACTAAGTCACTTCAGTTGTGTCTGACTCTTCGCGATCCTGTGGACTGTAGCCCACCAGGCTCCTCTGTCCATGAGCTTCTCCAGGCAAGAATACTGGAGTGGGTTGCCATGCCCTCCTCCAGGGGATCTTCCCCACCCAGGGATGGAACCCATGTCTCCTACATCTCCTGCATTGGCAGGTGGGTTCTTTACTACTAGCGCTACCTGGGAAGCCCCGTTCTTAGTATGAAAAGTGAAAGTGAAGGTGCTCAGTCATGTCCAACTCTTTGTGACCCCATGGACTGTATAGCCTACCAGGTTCTACTGCCCATGGGATTTTCCAGGTAAGAATACTGAGTAGGTTGCCATTTCCTTCTCCAGGAGATCTTCCTGACCCAGGGATTGAACCCAGGTCTCCCGCATTGTAAGCAGACACTTTACCTTCTGAGCCACCAGGGAAGTCCCTTCTTGGTATACTCATGAGGTAAAAGTTCTCACAGGAAGACAATCACAGCTAACCTTTTTATATATTGTATGTTTTCTTTCTTTTTTAAAAAATATTAATGGGAAAGTAAACACCACCTAAAATAAGTTATAGCATAGAGAATTATTGTTTTCTTGTTTTTGTTGTAGGAGAACATGCTTAAAGAGAAAAGCTACACAGAGATAATTGGCATGTTGGTAATTTGACTGAAGCATAAAGGTATCAACATAGACAGCTGAATACTACATCGCCCATGTTAATAGAAAGCAAAAAAAAAAAAAAAAAAAGAGGAATGTTTAAGTTTATGCTTACTTTTATAGAAAGCAAGTGTTAATCATACACAGACTGCAGAAATTCAAGAATAAGAACTTTTTCTAATATTCACCATCAACTAATGGAGAAAGGGCTGGGCAGGATTCATAAGAAATAGATTCTGGTCCTCTCTTTGTCTCTATCACAGACTACTTAAGTGACTAATTTAAATCTCAAATTTTTATGGCTTCATTTTTCTTTTTAGTGAAAATAGAGATAGTTGAGGTAGTCTTGCAAATTTATTCTAATTCTAAAATTCTACAGTTAAAACAAAAGAGAACTCTAAATATTTGCTATAAACGAGTATAGTTGACTATATTAGTCAGAGGAGAAGAGGGCATCAGAGGATGAGTTGGCTGGACGGCATCACTGATGCAATGAGCAGGAGCTTGGGCAAACTCTGGGAGTTAGTGATGGACAGGGAGGCCTGTCGGGCTGCAGTCCATGGGGTCACAAAGAGTCCGACTTGACTGGGCGACTGAACAACAGCAACAGTATAGTTGACACAAGTAGAGTGGAATGAAACATATTTTTAAGGTTTACTTTAAGATACTGTAGTTTTAAAAAAAATTCTAAAATATTCAAACTAGTAGATATCAGTATATAAGGAAGGAAGGAAGCCTAGCACTGCGTTCAAGCTTATATAGCCTGAGAGTTCACTTAGACATTGAGTTTTCCTGCCTTGACTTAGAGCTTTGCTAACTGTGTGACTTTGGGACATTAATTTTTCTAAGCTTTAGTAAAAAATTAAGAGAATACATTTCTTTTAGTGTTGTGAGCGATGATGGAGACGCTCTGGTTAGAGATTAAAGTTAGTGATACTTCTTTCAGTGATCTTAATGAACGTTAACTTGAGTCTAAAAAAATCTTCCTTCTATTATGTAGATCAAAATTACTTCTACACAATAGTTACTTGTTATATTTTTCAGGCAGCTATGACCGTAACAGTAAAAATGCTGGCAACCATACTTCGTTTTGATTTCTTTTAAAATGTGCTTCTGGGTGTCATGTCAACAGGTATCAAAAATGTGTATTACAGGCAGGATTTTGTCAGAGTAATTGTTATTGACAGATGGCACACGCAGTTGTGATTCGCATGGCAAGAACTATTGTCTCTGTAATATTCTAGCCAAGCCCAATGAATCTAAGTACAATTGGTTAAACAGCAACATTCAAAATTGCTTTTTCCCTTTGAAAAAAGAACATAACAGTATTTTCAAAAGAGCTGTCAAGTAAACAGTATTTGTCTCCCTTGAAAATAAGAGGTTGACAACTATGAAGTCTGGCATCATAGTTTTATCACCAAAACCGCTGAGGTTTGGTAAGAATATAAGCATCAGTATTGCTTTGTTAATATGCTTTACACTTGGAGGACTAAAGAGTCTAAACTGCCTAAAATGGCTCTGAAAAATTTCTATTCCTCTTTTCTTCTGGAATATACTGTTTGTACAAAAGTCATAGCTCTGTGGACTGTTGTAGGCAGCCATTTCCTTGTAAGAAAAGCCTTTTAACATCTACCTAAAACATCACGTTTTCCATTTTTAGAATGCTCTGCCTTGCCAAGAATCCCTAAATGGGTGAATTCCACTTCTCATAGAACTTTAAAATTTCAAACTATGTGTGAAAATGTTTATCTTGATATGATATTTTTTGTGCATAGTCATTATCTTAATTTGTTTTAATTCTAATACAGAAATTTTCAGAGGAACCAAACTGGTATCAATTCAAACACTGTATGGGAAAGTGTGTGAAACTCTGTACTTAAAAGTTTAATCAGTGTCTGCACTGGATCTAGACCTGGTCAGTTCAGTTCAGTTCAGTTCAGTCGCTCAGTCGTGCCCGACTCCTTGCAACCCAATGGACTGCAGCACGCCAGGCCAACCTGTCCATCACCAACTCCAGGAGTTTACTCAAACTCACATCCATTGAGTTAGTGATGCCATCCAGCCATCTCATCCTCTGTCATCCCCATCTCCTCCTGCCTTCAATCTTTCCCAGCATCAGGGTCTTTTCCAGGAAGTCAGTTCTTCACATCAGGTGGCCAAAGTATTGGAGTTTCAGCTTCAGCATCTGTCCTTCCAATGAATATTCAGGACTGATTTCCTTTAGGATGGACTGGTTGGATCTCCTTGCAGTCCAAAGACCTGGTCAGGGACTCCCCAATAGTGAATTTAACCTTTTTGAACCATAAATTGGGAAAATTCTCTTTTGGTTTTTATTCAAATTTTTGCTAAATTAAAATTTATTTTAATTTCATCTTTCATCATCTTATTTATATTTATTTTTATCTTTTTATATATAATTTTATATTTATTCTAGCCAAGTCCAAATCAACAAATCACTCATATTCATTATTTATAGGCTTCTTTCTTAGAAAATCATTTCCACCTATCAGCTTCTAAAGGTCCACTGAAATGTTTATGAAAATACAGTAAAAACAAGACAGTTAAAATACCACTGAAAATCAAGAATAATAAGTAATATGTAATTAATTTATTAACATTAATAAATGATTAATCAATAAAAATATTTCTAAAACAAATGGAGCAGGGCAGGAAGAAACTTAAACAAAGTAGGTCACAATGCATAGCCACCTAGTTCTTCATGTTAGGTCATTTTATTGCTATTTTGTAGTATTTTCTTAATTCTTTTTTGCTTTTTATAAACCCTGTTTCAATTTTTTTCCCAATGTTGTGGAAAATCTATTTTCTATCCTTAAAAGCCTCCTTTAATCTACATTTTTCTCAGTCAAGAATAAAATATATGTTTTTAAGTCCTCACTATTTAGAGCAAGGAATATCATTTGCTTTTTTGCCCTTTCCCATTCATATTATTTTACTTTTGATATAAGTTTTAAAATTCAGATTGATACTCTTAAATATTTTATGTAACAAGTTTTATTTTTGAGAAGTCATTTTTTTATATTTTCATTTCATTTTATCACTATAATAAATAATTATTTTGACTTAACTTGTTGTTTAACAGGTTTCTGTGCTCACTGTCCTTTCATACTCTAACATCCCCTGTTTGGATGCAATTCTTTCCTTTCAAAATCAGAGTACATATTCAGTTTTAAAACTTTTTGCAGGTTAATACTTTCTCAATCCTGAAAATATCTTCATTCCTTTACACACTGTGTGGATTTACAGTTTACTCATCTCAATCCTTCCTCTGAAAACTCTATAGAAATTGTTCAACCATTTGTAGACACTTTTATTTTTATTTGCTTGTAGTATTTTTCTATACCCATTTTTTTCTGGATTCTAAATCTACATCTATTTTTCTATATTTCAAGCATTTATCTGAGAGATAGCTAATTATCTGGAGCAAGAATTTCTACTCTATGTTTATAGGTCTTTCCTAAGTTCAGGAAGGTGTTCTCCATTGCATTGCTGTGGTGGTTTAGTTGCTTAGCCATATCCAATCTTCTGCAGCCCCATGGACTGTAACCCACCAGGCTCTTCTGTCCATGGGCTTTCCCAGGCAAGAATACTGGAGTGGGTTGCTATTTCCTCCTCCAATGGATTTCCTGACCCAGGGATCAAACTCTTGTCTCCTGCATTGGCAGGTGGATTCTTTACTGTTGAACCACCAGGGAAGCCCTCTCCTTTGTTTAGACCCCAGCTTTCTGAGTCATAAAGAGTTTTCCACCTCTTTACCAACTCTCTTTCATAAAGAACTAGGTGGGTATGCATTGTGACCTACTTTGTTTAAGTTTCTTTCTGTCCTGCTCCATTTGTTTTAGAAATATTTTTATTGATTTATCATTTATTAATGTTAATAAATTAATTACATATCACTTATTATTCTTGATTTTCAGTGGTATTTTAATGGTCTTGTTTTACTGTGTTCTCATAAGCATTTCAGTAGACCTTTAGGAGCTGATAGATGGAAATGGTTTTCTAAGAAAGAAGCCTATAAATAATGAATATGAGTGATTTGTTGAAGGGCAGTCATGATTAAACAAATGAAAATTGTTGCATCTTCTTGTCTTAAGACATTATCTTCCTAATCAATGATCCAATAGTCATCATAGTTTAGAATACATTTAGTGTAAGTGATATACAGAGCCAAATGAACAGCAGAAGAATGCAACTGTAAATTAATTCATCCCTCTCTCTCCATATACCCTAATCATAACTACACAGGAGACTTCTGTCTATTTACTTACCATTCCTTGAGTCAATGCAGGTTTTCATATTCCTATCAACCCCTTATTTCTTAAAGGTGGTATATTTTTACCATTGACTAGTAAACACTTAAGAGTCACTAAAAAGTTAAAAATAAGTGTATTTCCTATGAATCCTAAGATTCATATAACATTTTACTTTTTGTTGTAGTAGATTTTCTTAAAATACCAAAGATTTTAAACACAAAAGCAATAACATTTTTTCCTAGATGGAAAGTAAATAGATGAATATTCATATTATCATTTATTAGGGAGTGACTTCTTTAGTTTCACAGTAATGTCAAGAATAATAGAAGAAACTGGTAAAACAATTAATCTCCCATGAATTAAAGTCTCTATCTTTATTTCTAGGGTTAGTCTTGATGGTTTTAGTGTGGATTCTTGGCCAAAGGCACAGGTGTGTATGAACATCTCTCCAAGCTGGCTGAGTCTGAACGTCAGCTTTCCCCAGGCTCTGTCTAGCATCGGAAGTCACTGAGCTGATTCTTCAGGTAACCAGCGGCCGTTCTCTGCTGGTCCAGTTAGCCTGTGGTCCTGCTTGTGTGCAGCTAGGATGGTGGTCTTAGACACCATAGAAATTTGTGTGCTGATATGAATGCACCCTTTTCTGAAGCTCTTAACCTCTAATATCCTAACCTTCAAGTCTCAGCTGCATGGCAGCCCCTGACTCTGATCCATGTTTCTTCCACTGACTGAGAATAGCTCTCTTTGCCCTCAGGAAGAAAACTGGGTGATTGAGACTTGGGAATCATCTCCTGCACATCCCTTCTCTTAAAAATCTTAGTCCTGCTCAGTGCCTGCAAACTATTGTTTTATGTATATTGTTCAATTTTTATGGTTGTTTATGGAGTAGTTGGGCTTCCCTGGTTGCTCAGATGGTAAAGAATCCACCTGCAATGCAGGATACCTGGGTTCGATCCTTGGGTGGGGAAGATCCCCTGGAGAAGGGAATGGCTACCCACTCCAGTGTTGTTGCCTGGAGAATCCCATAGACAGAGAAGCCTGGTGGGCTGTAGTCTACTGGGTTGCAAAAAATCGGACATGGCTGAGTGACTATCACTTTTACTTCACTTCATGAGTAGTTAAGTTCTATATCAGCTGTTTCTGAAAATCTTTTCTTGAGTATGGACTTACAAGACTACCATAACCTTGCCCACCATTTCTGTCATTATCTTATTCTGTTTTTTGTCTTAATAACCTACATCGCTATCTCGAATTATCTCAATTATTTACTTGCTTCCTTCTTTCTTTATTCTTTATCTGTCTTCCCTACTGAAAGCTTTATGAGCTCCATCTCCATGGATTATGAGATCTAATCTGTCTTGTTACATGCTATAGCTCCAGCAGCTAACAAAATGTCTGGTATGTAGAAGACAATAAAGAAATATTTGTTAATTGTTCATTATCTTATTTCGATGACTATATTACCGTCCAAACCTGGATAAATAGCTAACTTCAAGATCTGCCATATCCACGTATTGATGACAAAGGAAAAATACTTGTTTTTTTATCTCCTCATTCCCTATTAAAGCATAGCATTTTATATGAGGGATTAAATTTTCTTGAAATGTATAAACACTTATATTTTTATTTTAAAAAATGGATTAAAGGTTCGTTGCACAACAAGCCTGTATCTATTTTATAATATGAAGCATCTCTTTAACCTCATAGCTAACACTTTGTATTTTAGTTTTTTTACCTCCCTCACATTTGGGGAGACATAAAATAGCTTTGTGAAGGCCATTTTTCTGTCACTATTCTCCCCTGTGCTTTGTTTGTTGTATCTTTGCACATGTGCAAAGATTTGTAGATGAAACGCTGTACAGATTGTTTGGCTGAAA
Organism: Bos grunniens; assembly: GCF_055505025.1. Classification (NCBI taxonomy): domain Eukaryota; kingdom Metazoa; phylum Chordata; class Mammalia; order Artiodactyla; family Bovidae; genus Bos; species Bos grunniens. The sequence goes on from NC_141187.1 coordinate 35,323,116, forward strand.
ATAGAAAACCTCACTGGCCGGCAGAGGGGAATAATAAATCAGTGATATTAAAATCTTCTTACAATGTATTTCTATGTCAGAAAGATACAAGTACAAAATAAAGACCGTTTCCATTGAGAGAATGCTCCTAGATCAGTATGCGGCTAGAAATTTTATTAGGGAACATGCATCTTTTGGTAATAAAAAATAAATAGCACAGATTGGTTTGTTCTGTTCTTTTTCTGGAAGAAAAAGTTCCTGGAACAGAGTCCTTATGAGTAGAGCTACGTGGGATTGCTGAGAAAGCCTGGATAAGTGCAAATGAATGATAAGGAATGTAAACCTCCCTTTTAGGGGAGTAATTCATTAAATGGAGGGGCCTTGGATACTGAATGGTGGAAAAGGTATTGAGATATAAATAATGGAATATAATATAGTGTAATGCTTACAAATTTAGGTTATGGTATAGAATGGATGGTTTTGGTGGCATTGAAGAACCTATAAAAGAGAAAGATGGCTTAATATCTTGAACTTCCAACTCAAGACTAAGATGGGGAAAGAGAAAGCTTTATGGTAAGCATAAAGGAAAGGCAAATATGAATGACTGAGATCAGAAAGGCCTTATTTTATTTTTCTTTTTAACTATGTTTTAAGTTAGGGCATTTGTTGGGAAGATAAGGCCCCTGAAGCTTATGATGCAGATATATGGAAATATTCAGAAAAGAATGAGGCATTTCAGCCCTTTAATCTAAATGAAATCTATTTGTTACTGGAAGTATCACCTCCTGCCCCTCCCTAGAGTCAACCATTCTTCATATAAAACACTGGGACTGTTGACTTGTAAGCAAAATGACATCAGTTCTTTTAAGAATCCTCACCCACAGTGCTCTTTCATCTAAAAATGTGACTTTTTGTAGCCCCTTGAGAATGGTATTAAGAGCTGTTATAATCAGCATGAAAGAATTCACATAATAATTACTCCTCTCCAGCTCCTAAAGCCCCAGAATACTAACATGAAGACAGTAATCACTGTGATTACTTGATTTTCTTCTTTCCAAAAAATGTTGATATTTATCAAAGACATGAAGGTTTTTTTTAAAAAAGGAAATCGACATAATATTGATTATAATCCCAACTGTAACTCCAGAAGCATATCCTACATTCTTCACAATTTAATGCATTAATTTTAATTGAGAATTAATCTCACTTTGACCATGCATAGCCTAATCGAGGGTGAATTTCCAAAAGGTGAAGAGGGTTACTTGCTCCTCCTTGAAATATAGCCTAATGACTTGCAGTTGAGGTGATTCCCTTGGTTTATTTTATGGAATATTTCAACCACACACTGTGAGTGCACAAAACAGAATTTCCTCATGAAATGCTTACAAAGAATCTTGCATATCATAAATAAATAAGTTGAAGAGACCAAATTCATGAGATGATAAATTATAGTAAATGTCTTCATGCAAGAAACGTCCTTGTTATTTTAAATTTGCTTTTGAAATATTTAGGTATAATGTCAATTCTTAGCTCAAAATTATTTTTTTCTGATGTATACAAGAAATAGAATATAGTTATCCAAATATAAACAAGCAAGAAGGAATATATTAGAATTAATAAATGAATGTGCATTGCCTTGAGGTCTTTTGAAAAGCCTCTGTAAAGCTGATAAAGTATGTGTTTATTAATTCATATTTTTTCATTTAACAACACATTTATTGAGCTCTTTATATGTTTTGGAGATATTTAGAAAAAAATAAAGCATAGATTCAAGTTTCAAGGACTTCAGGCTAATAAAGGAGATAAAATGTGTACATGTAAGTATAAAATGGATAAAGTAATAGATGCTATGAAAGAAAAAATCTATTTTTCTGAACATCCATAACTTTTTTTATTTATTAATTTATTTTTTGTTGAAGGATAATTGCTTTACAGAATTTTGCTGTTTTCTGTCAAATCTCAACATGAAACAGTCATAGGTCCATAACTTTTTATCCTTTGTTGAAGGAGTCAGGCTACTACTTCTTGAATAAGAAGAAAGTTAATTTCAAAAGAAAAGATATATTTAGCTACATAAAATGAAAACTTTTATAAATGAAGTAACAAAGAGACAGAAGGCAAATAAAATCATGGAAACTATTTACAATGACTTGATAAGAGGGTTTATAACAATGTTATGTAAATATCTTTTATAGTTGTTTAGCAAATACTAAAAACATCACTAAACTTAACAAAAGATATAAATGAAAGTTCACTGACAAGTTTCAGCCTATATAATTAAACATCAACTAATCAATACAGCTACGTAATACAGCTCTTTGCTTATGGAAACAATATAGATGTTCTTAATAAAAGATTGTATTCAGTGTTGATAAAGATGGGATATGTAAGTACCTCTGGGTGAGTCTGAATTCCTATAATATTTAAGAAAATATTTTAAATATCTACTCAGAGTATAAAATTTTCATATCCAGCAATTATGTCTGTTTCCTATATATCCTAGGAATTAATCATGAATATGATCAGATTTGGTTTTATATACAAACATGTCTAATACAGAAGTGTTTATAAGTGAATGATCAGAGGAAACCTTAGTGTTTAACCATAGAGGACATGTTCACATCAATTCCTTGAAATATCAGACAGTTATTAGTAATGCATGGGAGTGTAGAAAGCAAGGAATAAACCATACATGGCTGGTGTGGTGCAACGTCATTTCCCTATCTGATGACAAGGCCTTAGAATGTGCCCCACAGCTTTCTTTATTCCACCGCTCATTTTATGCTTTCTTCCCCATCAGCCAAAGACCTCAGCCAATTGGTGTTCTGTTACTTAGATGGATGATCCCGATTTCATTTCTGGAGGGTCTGAATCCTCAGGAGGTGTTCTTTTTTTGGAAAAAGAAGTTGTTGTGATCCTCCATTTACTTTTACTCTTGGACATAAAACTACTAAGAGATACCCAAGGAAACCTTGGCTTCTGTGTATAGTTCTCTTGCCTAATTTCCTTGCTCATTAGGTCAATCATCCTAACCAGTAATATAAAGCACGCTTTTTGTCTGTAGGTAGGTTTAGTGGCTTTTAGAACTGAAATGACCAGATAACAGCTTTCACTCTCAATTTGTTAGAAGCCTTCTTGCTGTCCCACAGAGAGTGCATTGCCTTGCTGGAAAAACACAACCAAAGCAGAAGAATTCAGAATTGCATGGAGAGGAATCAGAAACTCTGTGAATGGGTTTTAGGTGTGAGTATGAGAGGAGCCACTTCCATCCCCTGATTCTTGGACCCATGAATTCAGCAATAGGAGAGACAGCACTCTCCTAATGATGGGAGAAAATTCAGTCTCTTTGGACTATGTTGGTACATCTCCGCCCAGGACACGTGTGCCACCAGAAGCTTTTATGTATGAAGAGGTGGCCATCTCTCCGTGCAGAATAATTTGAAGGGTTCTGATAGGAAATAGGAAAGAGGTTTTGATGGGAATACATAACTAAGGGAAAAGCCATTATTTCTATCATAAGTGATTTTCACACTTGCTTCTTTATATACAGATGTGTAGAAACCTGGCTTCAGGTTACACCCATGTCTACTTTCTTTGCCTGGCTCAAGTAGTAATTGCTTGCACCCATTCTAAGTTCACCATTTCTCCCCTCTCTATCAAATATTGAATATGTTCTTTTTCTAATATGTGAACTACCATTCAGAAGTGCTGGAATTGGATTTAGTGTCAACAGACCAGAAAATTCTTGTGTTATAACTGAGTCATATGTGTCTATATAATCTTTGAGATACAGTACTACTTTTCTGTCTAAACTCCTTCTTCCTGTTTATAAAATGGCATTGTCTCTGAGATAATGATCCTACTTCTATTTCTACTCTACACAGAATTTACTTGATCTGGTACTTCAGTTTTTCTCTTGTGGTTGAACTCAGTTCTGTACCTAGTTCTGATACAGCCTAGCAGCTTCCCGGTCTTCATCCAAATTATTGGATCCACTGCTTCATTTTTCTCTAGGTGGAGTACTGCAGCAAATGAACCGGTCTTTCAAAACCTGTTCCTGACTTGCTTAACTTCCTGCAGTACTTACAACCTTGAATTTTCCAGTGCTGTCTGCATTGGCTAGATCTGTAGCATTTGCCTTACCATCCTCAATTTTAGCTCATCAGCAAGACACTTTACTTAGAAATGTCCCTTCTGCAACATGTTTTGCTTCTCTGATCTGAAGTTTTTTCCCAAATGAAAGCAGAACACACTAACCAAAGAAATAATTTGCTTAATGTACAACTTGTCTTGCACCAAGCCATGTTTATTAAATAGTCCATCTTGTTTCAAAATTAAAGAACCCTGGCATTAATGTTTAAGTCTTAGTTTCTAGTTCGTAAATTTGCTCAACATTTAGATTCTCCTTTGCCCAAATATAGCTATGCCATATGACTTGACATACTTTCTCTTTACAGCACAATCTTTGAAACATCTTCTGGCTGATACACAGTCAGTGTTTTCCCATCATTTGTGAGACATAATATGGAGCTGCTAAAACTAATTATCTGTTAGGTGATGTCTCATCGCATACTTGAAAGGTGCAAAAAGATTAGCATGTTTAAATTAAATCAGATCTATTCATAGAAGATTAATTATTTAGCTTGCCAACAAGAAGTCATTACATTAATAATGTAATGAACAAAGAAAAGTGCTTCTATAAGAAAGAATGATAGTGAATGATACTTTGCCAAAACATCAGAATATGGTAAAAGAGAGTGACGACAATATTTATAGATGTTGTCTAGATAAAACTTTTAAAAAAGAGTAGGTCTCAATTATTATTCCATTACCCAACTATTAATTTTAATAATTCTGTAAAGAGCTCATATTCAGATATCATTGGTATATGTAAACGATGTCGGAAGACTAAGTCTACATTGAGAGTATGCCAGACGTTTGTCATCACTTTCATTAGAATGCACTATAGGCTGTCAGTTGTCATGACCCAGAAGATGAAGCGCTTGTAACCTTTCCCAGAGCTTAAAAACTCATCATGAGTTCATCCTTGTGACTGTACTTAGATATATGAAAAGATATAAGATGTACCTCTAAAAAAAATGTTGTAACAATCCGACAGCCCTGAAAACAAATAGCACAGTAGCACAGGTGAGAGAAAAGGAAAAAATAAGATCACAACTATATTGGAGAAAGGAAGAGGAAGACAAATTACTCTTATGTTAAACACACTGAAAAATTAGTCGTCTTTTTTAGATTAAGTTTAAACTGAATTTAACTTATGGTTCTCTACTAAATTTTTAGTGCAGAAATTTTAGGAAAGTATAAAGAGGAAATTTAAAGTTACCTCTATTCTCATATCTTTGAAGATATTTTCTTTCTTCTGTTTTGTAAGATGTTACAAATAAATACTTTTATTTGAGGAAGTAGTTATATTTTTCCAGAAAATTTATTTGATATTACATTATGAACACTTTGTTAGGTTATAAAATGTTTTGAAAAATGTCATTAATAATGACACTATGACATTTCAAAATTATTGAACACTTTTCTTTCTTTCTTTTTTTTTTTGAACACTTTTCTCCAAACATTTTCTATTAAAACTATTTTACTTTAAACATCTTTATATGTAAACCTATCCATATTCAAGTTATTGCCCTAGGATTAAAGCCCAGAAATATAATTATTGACATTAAAATACTGTCATTGTTTTAGTTCGGGGCCTCCCAGGTGGAGCTAGTGGTGAAGAAGCTGTCTGCCAGTGCAGGAGATGTAAGAGATGGTGGTTCAATCCCTGGGTTGGGAAGATACCCTGGAGGAGAGCATGGCAATCCATTCCAGTATTCTTGCCTGGAGAATTCTTGCCTGGGACAGAGGAACCTGGCAGGCTATAGTCCATAGGTTCACAAAGAGTGGGACACAACTGAAGCAACTTAGCACACAACACATTGTTGTTGTTCAGTTGCTAAGCTGTGTCTGACACTTTGTGACCCCATGGACAGCAGCACACCAGACTCCTCTCTTCTCCACTATCTCCTGGAGTTCACTCAAATTCATGTCCATTGAGTTGGTGATGCTATCTAACCATCTTATCCTCTGCCACCCCTTCTTCTTTTACTGTCAATCTTTCCCAGCATCAGGGTCTTTTCCAGTGAATCAGCTCTTCACATTAGGTGGCCAAAGTAATGGAGCTTCAGCTTCAGTATCAGTCCTTCCAACGAATATTCAGGATTGATTTCCTTTAGGGTTGACTGGTTTGATCTCCTTGCAGTCTGAGGGACTCTCAAGAGTCTTCTCCAGCACCACATTTCAAGAGCATAACCCTGTGTACGAGACAGCAAAAGAGACACTGATGTATAGATCAGTCTTATGGAACTCTGTGGGAGAGGGAGAGGGTGGGGAGATTTGGGAGAATGGCATTGAAACATATATAATATCATGTATGAAACGAGTCGCCAGTCCAGGTTCGATGCACGATACTGGATGCTTGGGGCTGGTGCACTGGGACAACCCAGAGGGACGGTATGGGGAGGGAGGAGGGAGGAGGGTTCAGGATGGGGAACACAGTGGTGGATTCATTTCGATATTTGGCAAAACTAATACAATATTGTAAAGTTTAAAAATAAAGTAAAATTAAAAAAAAAAGAAATTGACAAAAAAAAAAAGCATCAGTTCTTCGGCACTCAGTCTTCTTTATGATCCAACTCTCACATCAGTACAGGACTACTGGAAAAACCATAGCTTTAAATACATGGACCTTTATCAACAAAGTGACATCACTCTGGTTTTTAATGCTCTGTCTAGGTTTGTCATAGCTTTTCTTCCAAGGAGTAAGCGTCTTTTAATTTCATGGCTTCAGTCACCATCTGCAGTGATTTTGGAGACCAAGAAAGTAAAATCTGCCATTGCTTCCACTTTTCCCCCATCTATTTGCCATGAGGTGGTGGGACTTGATGCCATGATCTCAGTTTTCACTCTTCTCTTTCACCCTCATCAAGATACCTCTTGACAAAAGTGAGTTTCCAGGCCAAGATTCATAGGGGATGGTAACTCAGCAACTTGAGTATTATAGCTGGGGTTGTGTTTTTACTGGGAGTATTTGCTAATTATGAGAAAAGCAGCTGAGAGCCAGAGTTCTTGAACAGTTTCCATTGCCTCTTAGGCTTAGATAAAAGACTTGGCTGAGAAATATAGCAGAAAAAATAGTATCTAAAATAAAAGTAATATATTTGAATAGAAAAATATAAAAATTACAGAACTGAAAATAAAATAGAAATTAAAAACACAGTGGGTAAGCTTGATAGCACATTAGATATAGCTGAAGAGATTGTGCATGAAAAGGAAACTAAGTTTAAGAAAATACTTAGATTGAAATATTAAGAAGTGGATGGAAAATATAGAAGAGAATGTAAGATTTATTGATTAAAGTTATTTAGGAAGAGCTCTGTCCATAAATTAACTGATCATTAAACTAACTGAGAAAAGACTTCAGTGAGTGCACAAGATAAAGAATGAAGGCTTTGCAGAATTCATACACAAAAATTACCATGCAAACAATTACCACTACCACCACCACCAATAAACCATAACCACCAACTGATTATGGTTCAGAGAGAATTCTAATTTCCAGAGTTTCACCACTACATTATTTTAAATGAATAGTTTTAGTCAGTCAATCAGTTTAGTCGCTCAGTCGTGTCCGACTCTTTGCGACCCCATGAATCGCAGCACGCCAGGCCCCCTGTCCATCACCAACTCCCGGAGTTTACTCAAAGTCATGTCTATCGAGTTGGTGATGCCATCCAGCCATCTCAGCCTCTGTCGTCCCCTTCTCCTGCCCCCAATCCCTCCCAGCATCACAGTCTTTTCCAATGAGTCAACTCTTTGCACGAGGTGGCCAAAGTATTGGAGTTTCAGCTTCAGCATCAGTCCTTCCAATGAACAGCCAGGACTGTTCTCCTTTAGAATGGATTGGTTGGATCTCCTTGCAGTCCAAGGAACTCTCAAGAGTCTTCTCCAGCACTACAGTTCAATAGCATCAATTCTTCAGTGCTCAGCTCAGTCCTACTCTCACATCCATACATGACCACAGGAAAAACCATAGCCTTGAGACCCCCATAAATGAGATATGAAAACAGGAAAGTATCTGATAAAGAGAGAGGGGAAGCAGTCAATAGAAATTTTTCCAGAAAAAGCTTAGGCACTGAATTTACTAGATAAAAAATTTTAAATTGGCCTTATAAACATGTCAGAGAATTAAAGCAGACCATATCTAAACAATTAAAGGAAAGGAAGCATAGGAATGGATGAGCTGTGCTAATAATTGAACTTTTGTCTCAGTTCCAAATCCACCCTTATCTGTTTTTTGATTCTGGGGCCGGTACTTTTACCAAACCACATTTCTCCTTTGCTAGTTGGTTTCCCCTTATTCTCTGTCAATTAGGGGTTAAGGTGAAACAATGTGACTGGAGGAGGCAGGGACTTGATACTTCACCATCATCACATGAATGGTTTTTCACCTTGGCAGTGGCAGTTCATTCAAATAGTAGTTTCAAATAGTAGTTCATTCAAATTCATTCAAATGTTTCATTCAAATTGATTTCAGGTTGTAGTTTTCCCACTTGCCAGAACCAGACTTCTGAGAGATGCCAGTACCAGTTGGCTGAAGCCCCTTAGAAGTCTGGGTCCCAGCTCCATGGGACCATCTCCTGAGGTACCAGTTAGTTACCAGACAGCATCTCTGCCCCAGGAGTACAAGTCCTTTTTGCTCAGGTCCCCTTCATTCCCTCAGCTTCATCCTATAGTAACTGCTTCTGTGATTCCTTAGCATCTTTTATTACTAGTAGTAGGAGAAATAGTCGAAGCAATACATTTTATGTTCTCTGATATCTGGTTGAACATTGTTAATATTAAATAACTTTATTACATTAACTGCACAGGTTTCTATCTCCAAGCTTGACTGATACAGAAATTCCTTGCTTTTCCAGATACTTAATCCCCTAAATATAAGAGCCAGGTTCCTAAGTGTGTATCCAATAACCACCTCTTCTAGTTGCTTAGATTTTACATGCAAATCATTCCAAAACCTATAATCACAGATTCACCAATCACTTTCCCCAGAGAGATGTCTCATTTAATCATGTCATTGTCTCCTATTGTAAAAGTCAGAGCTCATGTGCCATGTCTTATGTATTTAGATAATTTCTCAACCAAAATAAATTTGATTAACCAAATGCCCTTTCCCTGATTATAGTAGATGACAGAGAGCTATAATAAGTTCCTGAAAGCACTTCCAAGGAAAGCAACGCTTACTCCTGTGGTTTGCTTTTGGACCAAATAGCTATTATAGTAGGTGCTTTGGTGGTTAAGAAAAATTAATTATTTCTTCTTGTTTTAAGTGCTTATGAAGGCAACCATAAGCTTTTAAAAGCCTCAGAAAAATATTTAGTAATTACATTTTTAAAAGTAAGATACTTGAAATACTCTTTTGATAAACAGCAAAGCAAAATGATGGCATATATAACTGTGAAAATAATATTTTTGCATGATATTGGCTCCTGTTTTATTCTTCTATAAAAATTTGTCTGTACTATTAATTTTAAAATAAAAAATAGTTTAGCAGAATGTATTTGAGATGGTTACATATTTCTTTTGAGGAAATTTATGTCCTACTTAATAATAATTTAAGGACTTCCCTAGTGGCTCAGATGGTAAAGAATCCGCTTGCAATGCAAGAGACCTGGGTTCAATCCCTGGGTCAGGGAGATCCCCTGGAGAAGGGAATGGAAACCCACTCCAGGATCCTGGAGAATCCCATGGACAAAGGAGCCTGGCAGGCTACAGTCCATGGGGTCACAAAGAGTTGGACATGACTGAGCAACTAACATTACTACTAATAATTATTTAGCCAAAGTTTGAGGATTATTATTTAAGATCCTCAAAATTTCACCCTTGTATTGTTGTATCATATATGATAGGTGGGAAATTCTTAAACTTTTTATTATTGACACAAATTATATAGAATTAATTCTAGACATTTTCAGAAGAAGAGTAGTTATGATTCAGGCTCTAGTTCATTTTCAATTGCTTCTCAGCAAAGTGGAACACTTTTACTCTAATTTAATATATAAAGATAGCTTTTGGGGAAATAGAGCTTGCTACATTGGACTACAAAATCCCCTGGGAGTGAGACTGGCATAGATTTCTGTGGTCAGTCTTTTGCATCTTCCTAGTTTCCATTGTTGAGAAGGTACTGAAGAATTCCACTTTGTGGCTTGTCAGAAACATGATAAACATTTCCTGATTTTAAACTATAGCCACAGGCTTACTATGTGCTCTCTTTTCCCCTGAAAGAGTAAATGCTACCTGTTGGTGTTGAATCACTTATGAAATACAAGAAATATAAAAGCCTTTCTACATACTTAACTTACAGAAATACAGAGCATTTAATTTCATTTATGATACTCTTAAAGAGATAAAATAGTCATAAAGTTAAGATATATGCTTATAGAATATATTGTATGTGCTTACAAAGGCAGAAGGAATTTGATCTTTAAACAAATATATCCTTCAAGATGGTGAGATCCGTATCTATAAAAATATTAAATGATATTTAAAATGATGGTGTAGTAGTTGAACAGAATTTGTATAAATGTTCCTCCTTTGTTTATCTAGTAATCTATTTTCCAGAATAGAATAACATTAGTTTGATTTATTTCACTTTATGCTGTTGTTTTAATCACTAAGTCCATGACTAACTCTTTTGTGATCCATGGATTGTACCCTGCCAGGTTCCTTCTGTCCATGGGATTTCCCAGGCAAGAATATTGGAGTGAATTGCCACTGGGGTTCTTTACCAATGAGCCACCAGGGAAGCCCTTATTTCACTTTATGCTTACTAGTATAATGAGTAGTAAAAAATTATGGTATAATATGGTGTATGCATGTGTTTGTATTGTGTGTGTGTGTATATGGTGTGTATATGTATATTTGTGTGTTTATGTAGTACATACATATATATATATGTATATATATACAAATTTTCTACCAGGAAATTTATTTGCCTAATATTCCAGTGTATCAATATAGCATAATTCATTTAATATCTGTTTATGAAATTTCAGTGTTTTTAGTCTTTTTTTCCTATTCAGTTCCATTCAGTCACTCAATCATGTCCAACTCTGTGACCCCATGGACTGCAGCACGCCAGGCTTCCCTGTCCATTTTTATTTTCCTATTAAAATACTATAATCAAATATTTTTCCCATTTGTAAGATTATCTGGAAGATGGATCTCAGAATTGAAATGACTGGGTCATAATTTTAAATTATGATGGATTGAGACAGCATTCCATAATATTACATACTACCGATGTCCTTAGTGAACTCTGGGAGTTGGTGATGGACAGGAAAGCCTGGCGTGTTGCAATTCATGGGGTCACAAAGAGTCGGACACGACTGAGAGACTGAACTGAACTGAACTAAAGTGCATACTCTTTTAGTTCAACAGGTTACTGAATGTTTTTCATGTACAAAGCATTGGCATTTAATAGCTTTTCCCAAGAAAGTTATTCATCTTTTAACTTTGTTAATAATATTTTTCATCATAGATTTCTGTTTATTAAGTATTTTATGACTTAAAGTCATGCTTAAGATACCATTTAATTACTTTTATTCAAAACTTTTTATTTTAAAATAATACTCCCAAGATCCCTTTTGGAATTTGAATGGTTTCCATTTTAACAAGCAGAGTTTGATCCATTTGGAATCAATTTTGTATGGAACTTTAACATAGAAATCCAGCTTAATTTTTCTTCCAAATGATTAGATTTTCAAAGTATGCATTTATATACTATGCTTTACTCACTGATTTAAAATGCCATTTTATTATATACAACTAGATTCCCTATATTTTGGGATCTGGATTCTCTTATCTTCTTCTATTTACTCATTTCTCTGTCAGTGTTAGACTGCTGGAAGCAATGTAAGTTTATGAAAGTATTTTAATGCTTTCAAGACTTGTCCTTTCTTATTATTCTTCATTTTCAGGATTTTCCTGTCTATATTCTCAAGCTTATTTTTCCATGAAGATATCTACCCCTGCTGTAACCCATACTGACTAGTTTAAATAACACCAGAAATATATGTTCTCTGAAAGTTTAAAAATTATCAGCTTTGAGGTCATCTAGACCTGGTGCTATTCTTGAACATAGCTCTTTAGAATATTTTTTTTTGTGTGTGTGCATGTTTGTTTTAAAGCAAATTTTATCATTTATAACTTCCTTAGATATATCCTATTTATCCGAATTTTCAAAAAGAAGTGCATCAAGTTGAAGAATATATTCCCATAAATTTTTAAAATTTTATTTTATTTTTTAACTTTACAATATTGTATTGGTTTTTGTCATATATCAACATGAATTTTTATGTTATTTGTTTATTAACTCATTTTAAACTTTGATCTATATTTTTTATTTGACTTTATTCTCTCTCTTTCTGGATTTTGCCAACTGCTTTACATTGAGGGCATTTCAAAGTGCTGCTCTTTAGTTTAATTATTCAGACAATTGTTTTCTAAACATTATATTATAAAATATATTTTTTACTCCATGTTATTGTCCTTTTCTTCATTTCTTGATTTCAATAGATAAATTAATTTTTAAAAGATTTTAGAAATTTCTAGTAGATATTACCTATGCACTTGAAAATAATATTGAATTGTTATTATGCACATACTTCTACAAATATTAGGTAAATTAGGCTGATTTTATTGTTTGGGTCTCTATTTTTTACTGACTTTCTGCCTATTTTTTCTGTCAGTTACTCAGGGATGAGTTGTTGAAGTCTCCTTAATGAATTAACCCTGTAATCAGTATAAAATGTCTCTCTCTATTCCTTCAATAGTTTTAGTCCTGAAGTATTGTTTATCTGTTGTTAATATGGTCACTTCAGTTTTGTTATGATTAGTGTTAGCAGAGTATAACTTTCTCATAATTTTACTTTTAATCTATCTCTGTCTGTATATTTAAAATGTTTTCCTGTAGACAGGCCTTTAAAAAAATCAACTTAACACACTCTGTCTTTGTATTGGTGTGTTCAAATATTTATATATAATTTTATTAGTATTATCAATATGACTGCTGTTTTTTCTGCCTCTTTGCTATTCGTCTTCTGATTATACCATCTATTCTTCATCTTCAAAGACTTTTTCAGTCTTTGCCAGCTCTCTCTTATTTTAACTGTTTTTCAGTATCCTGTATTATCACCATTGTTAGCTAATTTTTATGCTGGTATTTTTATTATTTGGGCTCCCCAGGTGGCTGTAGGGGTAAATAATCCTCCTGCCAATGCAGGAGACATAAGAGACACGGGTTCTATCCCTGGGTGAGGAAGATCCCCTGGAGTAGGAAATGGCAACCCACTGCAGTATTCTTGCCCCGGAAATCCCATAGACAGAAGAGCCTGGTGGGTTGTGAATCCATGGGGCCGCAAAGAGTCGGACACAACTAAACACATGTTTTACAGCACTCTTGGGAAGTTGTTTTTAAGCTACCATTTTTAGTAATAGCTCTAGCTTCTGCAAAATACATCTCTAGCTTCTCACAGTCTACCTACAACTGATATAATAACACTTTCTCATATAATGTGTGACCCTCGCAATATAATTCCATTCCCCCCATCCTTTTTATTTTGCTGCACATTTTACTTTTTCATATGTATATAATCCCCTTAATACATGTTATATTTTTTGGTTTTAAACTCTCAGCTTTATTTTAGAGAATATAAAATAGGAAAAATGTTTCATATTTATCTTTACTTTTACCACTTCTAAAACTCTTCTTTCTGTAGATCCAAGCCACTATCTGATACTATACTTCTGCTTGAAGAATTTTAACACTTGTCATTCAAGTATTCTGACAGTAAATTCTCTCAGCTCTAAGCTTCTGTTGTTTGAAAAATCATTTTCTTCTCATTTTTAAAAGATATTTTTGCTGAATATGAAATTCTATGTTTATAGTGTTTTCCACCCCCCTGTTTAGCACTTTGAACAGGTCATTCTATTGCCTTCTGGCATGTGTATTTGTACTTGTGAAGTTTAGTTATATATGTTTTTGATCCTCTGTATAAATGTTATCCCCTCTACTTCACCTGGATTCTTTTAAGTTTTTCTCTTTATTTCTGATTTTCAAAATGTTTATCATGCTATGCCTCAGCATGATTTTATTATTATTTATTGAGCTTTGAGTCTGTCAATTTATAAAGTTTATATTTCCAAAAGTTTCAGCCATTAATTTTTCAAATACTGTTCTTTCTACCTGTCTTTATTCTGGGACTCCAGCTATGCATTTATTAGACTGCTTGGTTTGTCCCATAGGTCACTGTATTTTTCTATGATTCATTTTAGATAGTTTCTTTGGCTATATCTTCATGTATTTTGATCATCTGTCTTATCTAATCAATTAATATCATCAGTGAATATTTCACCTAATGTATTTTTTTTCAATTGTAGGAAATTTTATTTGATACTTATTCATAGTTTCCATTTCTCTTCTAGTCAAGATGATGTTTTCTTTTAAATTCAGGAGGGCATTTATAACGTAGCTTTTCCAGTGTTCTTGTCTTCTAATTTCATTGTCTCTGTCACTTTATACTTCTGTTTCCTTTGACTTCTATGGGCTTCCCAGGAGACATTAGTGTTATAGAATCTGCCTGCCAGTGCAGGAAATGCAAGAGACTTGGGTTCCATCCCTGGGTTGGGATGATGCCCTGGAGAAGGAAATGGCTACCCACTCCAGAATTCTTTTCTAGAGAATCACATGGACAGAGAAGCCTGGCCAGCTACAGTCCCTGGGGTCACAAAGAGTCAGACATGAGTGAGCATGTGTTCACTGCACTGCATCTGCCTTCTACGTATGGATCAGATTTTCCTGCTTATTTTATGACTGGGAATTTTGTTTTTTCATCCTGGTATTTAGAATTTCACTTATTTGATTGCTTGGATTTGATGTATGCTATGAATTGAATTGTGTACCCTCCTCCCCAAAATTCGTATACTGAAGTCCTAACCTAGGTACCTAACCCCCAGTACCTCAGAATGTGACCTTATTTGGAAATAGGGTCATTACAGATATAAATACGTGGTTAAGATGAGGTAATACTGAAGTAGAATGAACCCCTAATTCAATATTACTTTTGTCCTTATAACAGGAGGGAATTTGGTTATAGTTTATATATAAGAAGAATATTATGTGAACATGGATATGACTCCACAATGTTAGGAAAGGGTCTTGGAACAGAGCCTCCCCTTAGAGCCCTCAGAAACAACCAAGCCTGCTGACACCTTGGTCTAAGACTTCCAGAACTGTGAGACAATACATTTCTGTTGCATCAGTCAGTTCCGTTCAGTTGTTCATTCGTGTCCAGCTCTTTTGCAACCCTGTGGACTGCAGCACGCCAGACTTCCCTGTCCATCACCAACTCCCAGAGCTTGCTCAAACTCATGTCCATATTGTTGGTGATGCCAGCTAACCATCTCATCCTCTGTCATCCCCTTCTCCTGCCTTCAATCTTTCCCAGCATCGGGGCTTTTCCAATGAGTCAGTTCTTCGCATCAGGTGGCCAAAGTATTGGAGTTTCAGCTTCAGCATCAGTCCTTCCAATGAATATTCAGGACTGATTTCCTTCAGGATAGACCCCCACTAGTTTGTAGTACTTTCTTACCCCAACCCAGAAAACCAATGTAGTGTATTCTATTAAAGATTCTTGGCATTTGTTCTGGAAGTCAGTTAAGTTACTTGAAAACTGGTTTTATCATTTGCAGAAGTGTTTTCAATCGTAGGGCAAGTTTGGAATAACCTTTACACTAGTACTAGTTGAGCTCCACTGCCAAGGCATGACTTCCTAGGTGATTCTACTGAGGGTTTTTGGTATTAACAAAGACTCTCCACTCTGGCTCGTTAGAACTCAAATATATCTTGGAACTGTGTGGCTTGGGAACCGTGCAGCTCACCAATCCACTGTGTAGCTGAATGGAGTCTATTCTGTGCCTATCAAAGGGGAAAAGTTTAGTATTCAGCAATAGACTCATAGGGAACTCAGCTTCTTAAAGCTCTTTCATTATAGAGTGTTAATCCTGGTATTACATATTGCAAATTCTATCTACTTCAGCCTTCCTAGACTCTTAGATTTGTTTTATCACTCAGTGATAAGTTTTAAAGTATCAGCGACAGTTGATATTTTGAATTAAAGGTCTAATTTACTATGAACTAACTGTAATTTATTCTTATTATTGCTTTATCACTTAAACCCCCAATAATCTTAGAACATATTGTTAAATGTAATATGCATAGATGTAGGTAGTTAATAGTCCCATTGTACTCTTCAAAGTTTGTATATTTTCTGAGTATTTCTTTTAGTTTCATGTTCAAGTGATATTAAATAAAACTAAATTATTGTTCTTCCTCAATCCTAGGAATTAGTGTCAAGCAGTGATGATTTGATCCAAGTTTCATTTCTTGCAGTTATCAATTTTTCTCTGTTTAATCTCATGAGGATACAGCTCAACTCTGCAGCTGTATTTGAGGTTTGGCATTCAAATCTTCAAGAATTGATAAATGGAAGCAACCTGGCAAGGAGTATGAAGAGTGATTAAGAGACTGACTTATTGGACTGGGATATATATTTCCATTCCTAAATTATTAGATTAGAAGCAGGAGATAAGATAGAGCATGTTAAAAATGTAGGAATTTAAGGAGTTATGTAGAACTGTGAAAGGAAGTAAAACAAAAAATACCAGGTTGAAACTAAGATAGATATGAATTGGATAGAAAATCCTAGGGGCCAGAGAGAAATGTTTTGAGCTGAAGATCTGCAGGTCTTTGAATTCATAGAGCAAAGACCAAACACATGTTTATTATTACTTAATGAATCTCTCTCTCTACTGATAGGGTGGTGAGACCTTTAAATATTGAATGGCATCATTAAGAACCATTGATTACTAGGAGGGATGTGATGTGATATCCTGTGCATGAACAGAGAAATCACCAAAATTCAATTCATTTATGGACCATAAGGGTCCTACAGGCCCTTCAAACATCAAAATCAATCTACTTATGCTGTATTAGGAGAAAATACTTTTAAATTTTTGCTTGAGTAACTGCCAGTGGTTATATTAAGATCATTAGAAGATTGTACTACTGACTCATTTGTAGATGTGGATGGTCAATATGAAAACTTACATTTATTATAACTTCATTAACTAGCTCATGAAATATCTCTAATTTAGGAATAGTTCTTTGAAGGATTATTTCTCTAATAGCTGAGGCTTAGTTTTTGTTTCTCCCACATTCACACACACACACACATATTTGTTATAGAGGTGATTGAATCGTAGCATGAAAGGACCATAGAGATCATCTAATTAAATGGTATTCCATAATTTGGGCTTCCCTGGTGGCTCAGTGGTAAAGAATCTGCCTGCCAATGCAGAAGATGTTGAAAAGATCCCTTGGAGAAGGAAATGGCAACCCACTCCAGTATTTTGCCTGGGAAATCCCATGGATAGTGAAGCCTGGTGGGCTACAGTCCATGGGGTTGCAAAGAGTCAGACATGACTTAGTGACTAAATAACAACAATTCCATAATTTAACAAGTTAAAAAAAATAAGAAAGAGATCCTTTGGTGACAATTACATAACTAGGGTGGGGTAGGATCAAGTCTAGTCTCAATCCAACCACCTTTTAGCTATATCCTGTACACTCTGATGTTTTTTAATGACATAAAAAGATCATGGAGAAGGGCATGGCATGGCAGCCCACTCCAGTATTCTTGCCTGGAGAATTCCATGGACAGAGGAACCTGGCGGGCTACAGTCCATAGAGTCAAAAAGAGTCAGACATGACTGAAGCGACTCACACACACACAAAAAGATCAAGGATTCTGACTGCACATAGTGTTGATATTATTATTCAGTTGCTAATATATGTCACAAAAAGGTCAGACATGAGTGATCCACTAAACAAAAACAATGTATGGCTAAATTTACTGATGTGTGATAGATTTCTTGATCCTATAATACAGCATGGACATGTTCTCTGTTGTTGTAGATGCTGCCTGCCTGGCTTATCAGTGTGCTATTGTGAGAATCATTTCTTCACGTGGAAAAACCCCTTTTCTGGTAACTACACCCTGAATTTGGAGAAGGCAACGGCACCCCACTCCAGTACTCTTGCCTGGAAAATCCCATGGACGGAGGAGCCTAGTAGGCTGCAGTCCATGGGGTTGCACAGAGTCGGACACGACTGAGCAACTTCACTTTCACTTTTCACTTTCATGCATTGGAGAAGGAAATGGCAACCCACTCCAGTGTTCTTGCCTGGAGAATCCCAGGGATGGGGAAGCCTGGTGGGCTGCTGTCAATGGGGTCGCAAAGAGTCGGACACGACTGAAGTGACTTAGCAGCAGCACACCCTGAATTGGTGTATTGGTTACACCAAGCTACAGAATGATGCCATATTGCTTGAAGTTTTTCCATTAGAGCAACAGGGGAGTTCATGACTCAGCCCTCCTGATGTTACCTCTCTGTGTCAGCCTTTTTTTGAATAGTCATTGCTTAAGAATAAAGCCCTTATTTACACCCTACACTTGTCCAGTTTTGATGGAATTTTTTTTATTAAAAAAGCATTATTTGGGGTGGACAGAAATGTTGATGTTCACTGCTATCAGTATATTTTCATAAATCCTGTCTCTTCTTTTATGCTATATGATTATGTTATGCTAATTAACTTGCTGACAATTTGGATGTGGAAGGTTGAGGTGGAGCCAACACCAACTGGTTCTAGACTTTTAGTGACTTGGAGGAGAACTTTAAAATTGAGCAAGGTTAGCCAGGCTCCTGTATTTCACAGTGAAGTCCATAAAATATTATGCTATCACCATAGTATTAGTTTTTGCTTATTTTCTTCCAACTGGATCCAGATTTCACAAAATCCAATATAGAAAAGCAAATCTAATTATGAAACACATAAATTAGGAGGTAATTATTTGCATGACAGACTCATTCTTAGCCTCTCAGTGTGAAGTCCATCTGTGATAGGGGATTCTTTCATGTAAATGCTAGCATTTATGAACTTAGATACAGATTATGAATTATTTGACAGGCTGAGTATTTGATTGTTTGGGAGATGATCATAAATAGGGAAAAAACTCAATGTAAGACTTTAATATAATTCCAAACTGATGAAAGAATAATTAGAAAAAAAAATTCCCTGAAATTTTAACATGTCATTGGGAGAATGACATTTTAACATGTCACTGGACATGATTTAACAGATCATATTGTGTTTTATGAATAAAATTAAAAATAGTATCTCTAAAAATTGATAACACTAGTGAAGCTACTGCAGATTGACTTACAGTGGGGGGGAACCAACAAACACCAGGGAGCCAGATAAATATAGATTAAAAGGAAGAAAAGTTAGAAATAACATACTTCCTTTGGTGAGTACTATACTAATAAGTAAATGCATAAAGGTTAGAGTTTTATACTATGTAACTCTATTGTTAAATGTAAGATTCTGCCGATCTTTCAAGAATCCTCACCTTGGAGTGTACCTCGTTACACTCAGGTGCCTTTCCAAATCACTAGAGTCGTGACTCAAAGTCTATTCTGCTACTCACGAAGTAGTAGCCTCCTCATTGTCTCTTCAGTGTGATAAAAACAGAGAACCTGGCTCTGAATATGTGCAGAAAATACTGATCTACTTATACTAAGTGTGTTTTCTGTCTATACAGCAGAGTAGTGAAGAACAGTTGCATGGTTTACTTTATCATATAATCAGAAAATCTTTGAATTAATTAGGGAAATTCTTCAGTCAGTTTAGTTGCTCAGTCGTGTCCAACTCTTTGTGACCCATGGACTGCATCATGCCAGGCTTTCCTGTAAATCACCAACGCCCAGAGCTTGCTCAAACTCATGTCCACTGAGTCAGTGATGCCATCCAACCATCTCATCCTCTGTCGTCCCCTTCTCCTCCTGCCTTTGATCTTTCCCAGCACCAGGGTCTTTTCCAATGAGTTGGCTCCTTGTATCAGGTGGCCAAAGTATTGGAGTTTCAGCTTCAGCATCAGTCTTTCCAATGACTATTCAGGGTTGATTTCCTTTAGGATGGACTGGTTGGATCTCCTTGCAGTCCAAGGGACTCTCAAGAGTCTTCTCCAACACCACAGTTCAAAAGCATCAATTCTTCAGCCCTCAGCTTTCTTTATGGTCCAACTCTCACATCCATACATGACTACTGGAAAAACCATAGCTTTGATTATATGGACCTTTGTTGGCAAAGCAATGTCTCTGCTAATATTCTGTCTAGATTTGTCAAAGTTTTTCTTCCAAGGAGCGTCTTAATTTCATGGCTGCAGTCTCCATCTGCCATGATTTTGGAGCCCAAGAAAATAAAAGTCTTTCACCATTTCCATTGTTTCCCCATCTATTTGCCATGAAGTGATGGGACCAGATGCCATGATCTTCGTTTTTTGAATGTTGAGTTTTAAGCCAGCTTTTTCACTCTTCTCTTTCACTACATCAAGAGTCTCTTTAGCTCCTCTTCATTTTCTCTGTAAGGGTGGTGTCGTCTACATGCTGCTGCTGCTGCTGCTAAGTTACTTCAGTCATGTCCGACTCTGTTCGACCCCATATACCACAGCCCACCAGGCTCCGCCATCCCTGGGATTCTCCAGGCAAGAACACTGGAGTGGGTTGCCATTTCCTTCTCCAATGCATGAAAGTGAAAAGTGAAAGTGAAGTCGCTCAGTCATGTCCGACTCTTAGCGACCCCATGGACTGCAGCCTTCTAGGCTCCTCCGTTCATGGGATTTTCCAGGCAAGAGTACTGGAGTTGGGGTGCCATTGCCTTCTTTGGTCACCTACATATCTGAGGTTATTGATATTTCTCCCTTCAATCTTGATTCCAGCTTATGTTTCATCCAGCCAGCATTTCACATGATATACCCTGCATATAAGTTAAATAAGCAGGGCGACACTATACAGCCTTGATGTACTCCTTTCCCAGTTTCAGACCAGTCTTGTTCCATGTCCGGTTCTAACTGTTGCTTCTTGACCTGCATACAGGTTTCTCAGGAGGCAAGTAAGATGGTCTGGTATTCCCATCTCTTTCAGAATTTTCCACAGTTTGTTGTGATTCACACAGTCAATCAAAATCGGATCCAAAATCAGATATACATAAACAGAGGGCTCAAAAAAGCTTTGTGTGCACCAGGACCCAGAGACCCCACAGGAGACTGAGCCAGACCTGCGTTTGAGTGTTTGAGTGTCTCCTGTGGAGGCAGGGGTCAGCAGTGGCCTGCCACAGGGACAGGGGTTCTGGCTGCATCAGACCTGGGAGGCACGACGTGTGGCATAAGTCATCTTGGAAGAGGCCACCATTAGCCCCGTCATAGAGTAGATGACCCACAAACAGGAGAACAATTATACCAAAGAAGTTCTTGCACTGTTATAAAAGTTCTAGGACCCACAACAGATTTCCCAACCGGGGAGTCTGGCAAAGGGACTGAGGAGCTCCAGGGAATTTGACTTTGGAGGCCAGTGGGATTTGATTATAGAACTTCCATAAGACTGGGGAAGCAGACACTTGGAGGGCCCAAACATAACCTTGTGCACACAAGGACCCAGGAGAAGGGAGCAGTGACCCCACAAGAGACTGAGCCAGACTTTCCTGTGAGTGTCCAGGAGTCTCTGGCGGATGCATGGGTTGACAGCTGCCTGCCACAGGGTCAGGGGCATGGAATACAACAACACTGGCATAAGTCCTTTTGAAGGAGGTTGCCATTACAACAGGGAGGGAACACAGCCCTGGCCAGCAACAGAAAATTGGATTAAAGATTTACTGAGCATGGCCCCGCCCATCAGAACAAGACCCAGATTCCCCCACAATCAGTCCCTCCCATCAGGAAGCTTCCATAAGCCTTTTATCCTTATCTGTCAGAGGGCAGACAGAATGAAAACCACAATCACAGAAAACTAACCAATCTGATCACAAGGACCACAGCCTTGTCTAACTAATGAAACTATGAGCCATGCCATGTAGCGCCACCCAAGATGGGCAGGTGATGGTGGAGAGTTCTGGCAAAATGTGGCCCACTGGAGAAGGGAATGGCAAACCACTTCAGTATTCCTGCCTTGAGGATCCCATGAACAGTATGAAAAGGCAAAAAGAGGACACTGAAAGATGAATGCCCCAGGTCAGTAGGTGCCCAGCATGCTACTGGAGAAGAGTGGAGAAATAATTCCAGAAAGAATGAAGTGATGGAGCCAAAGTGGAAACAACACTCAGTTGTGATTGTGACTGTGAAGTCTGATGCTGTAAAGAACAATACTGCATAGGAACCTGGACCTAACCTAACCTGGTTAGGTCCACGAATCAAGGAAATTGGAAGTGGTCAAACAGGAGACGGCAAGAGTGAACACTGAAGTTTTAGGAATCAGTGAACTAAAATGGACCAGAATGGGCAAATTTAATTCAGGTAAATTCTTAAAAGTGGGTAATTTTTAAAATCAGTTTATTCAATTTGACTGTCTACACTTACATAGACCATTACTTCTTTTACAGTAGAGGCCTCTGTAAGGCAGTACAAAGAACAAGGGTTTTCTAACGTTGAAAATGTGGATAAATCAGCTTTTACACTTTGACGATCTATAAAAAGGAGGCAATGTTATCTATTTTGCACATGTTCCAAGGTTTAAAAAATTAGTGCACGAAGAGACACTTAACACATTGTGTGATTCGTAGTAGACACTCAATGGAAACTGAGTACATTATTTAATGTGCTAATAATAATGTGCTAGTAATAATATTATTACTATTAAAATAGTAGTTCTCAAACTTGTCTTCTCCAAGGAGCCATCGAATTACCTTTTCTTTCTGGACTCCATGGTTTGGAATTTCATCAGTAAAAACTACTTTTATGAAGTACTGACTGATTAGTTTTTAATATTTAAAAGTCAGTGCTATTCACAACTCTTAAACAGAGATTCTAATGAGCACTGATTAAATGGGTAATCAGAGTGAATTAGTATGAAAGAAAGTGAAGTTGCTTTTTGCGACCCCATGGACTGTAGCATACCAGGCCCTTCTGTCCCTGGGATTTTCCAGGCAAAGGTGCTGGAGTGGGGTGCCATTTTCAAAGAATTCAGTGCTATGTGGAACCTCTACAACTTTACCTTTTCTGAAAGCACCATTTCCTCTAAGTTTCTTGAATTTTGAAAATAAGCTTCTCAAACCCTTTTGGTACCTTGAAGAATCTCTAGTAGTCCAGAGACCCCCATATTGGGAAATAGTAAATAAAATGAAATGCCTTTGAGGTACTGTAAGGATTTTTGAGGGTACATAACAGTTCAGGAAACTCATCAGTATGTATTAAAACTACACAGGGAAACTGTCAGGCTTCTAGAAGCCAATAACATATCAAAGAGATAAACTATCTGCTGCTACGGTACAGGCTGACGGAATAAATTTCAGACTGTGGGAAATATGGCCAGACCTAACCGTAAGAAGGGTGCTGAGCATACACAATGCATGACTGATTACGGGCACCAATTGGTGCCCCCTCCCATAGGCAAGACAGCAGGTCCCAGGACAGCAGCATATGTGATAAATCTGACTTCTTCAGAGAACATAAAATGCCTGCTTCATTCTTCGACTGAAGAGAGTAAATCTTTAAACATCATTTGCATTCAAGCGAAGACTCCGAAGACCTCTCAGAGGTGTTTCAGAGGATGGCACAGATCGGGAGACATTGTTCTGTGCTGCCAGTATCAGAGAAAAGAGGAGAAAATGCCCCGTTAGAGAAAAGAGATGAGCCCTGCTTAGAGATGTGATAAGACTAAATTTCTAATAGTGGAGGCATAGGATAACTTACTGTGGAAATCCATAGCAGTAATGCATGAACTTGGCCTGAATTTAATTTATTTTAAATCCTTCATTCAGCAACTTACATAGATAGTATCTATGTGTACTTGGCAATTTACTTACCCTCTCTGGGTAAGTAAATTTTTATCAGTGTAAATTTAGGATTGTAATATACGCTTAGAGAGTTGCCATGAGTATTAAGTGGTGTAAAGAGGCAAGCTGTCTAGGAGAGAATGGATGTTCAATGCATGATAATGAAGATTACAAAGATTATTTGCATATAATCAAACCAGCATGTTATAACAAGTCTCTTTTGCTACACATTGTGCCAATAATCGTTGACTTTCTATTTCTTTTGCTGAGATATTTATCTTCTCCATTCCCAATTACCTATATCTTTGTTGTTCTGTAGAAAATTTTGAAAGAAGTTATCTCTTTCGAGGTGATTTCTTTTTATCAGTCTGAGAGATAGATGATATAGTTCTGCAGTAAGAGATAGAGAAATTTAGGTGAGCAAGATAAGGGAAATGTGCAGTTTCAAATTCTGATCCCAGTAATATATTCTCAATGCATGATTTGATTATATCTTATGCAGTTTTCAGAATCCCAGATACTCTTAAGCAACATTTAGATGCTGGGATTTATCTGGTATTTAGTATTATCCCTAGTTTTGTTCCTTTGCATTAGTGCACATAATTAGGAACTTACTGTATACCACTTAAAAATGAAAGCCAATATTTTACATATTATTAAATACTTTCAAAATTGCAGCAGTGCATTGCATGTGTGATGGCTGGTATAAATTGCAAGTTACAGTAATCTATCAAAAAAGCACTGCAGTAATACATTATTAGCAAATAGAATAAAAAGAACTTTAGCATAATATAAATAGCTCTGGTATTTTTATAAGAGGTGGTTATTATTTGCTTCAAGAAAAGAAAAATCAAGGTTGGCATTGGTAACTATGAGCTACTAAAATCAGCACAATAAAAAATGAAACTATGATTCTTTGCGCTACAAAGACTGTAGATTTCAAATCTGTGTGAACAAAGAAAACTAGAGATTATAGTGTGCTGAAGAAAAATGTGTTAAGCTCCATGGATCTAAAAGATTGTCTTTAGGGATATGCTGAATAAAAGCTCAGACAATTGAATGTCTTTGAGAAGATAGAACATAAAGAGAAGTATCTAATAGAGTTTCCCTTAAGAATTCTAAAAGATTTATAGCTTCAGGGAAATTTAAAGTGGAAATAGTAGGAAAAGGAGAAAAATTAACTATTGAATAGGTGTGTCATTTGATGGTGATAAGAGGATTAAAATAAAAGTGAAAAAATAATAGAAAGGTAAATATAAAACTCGTATATAAAATTTTCAATTTATAATTTAGAAATTTTATTCCCATACCTTCAAAAATAGATGTTATTTCCATAAATATACTGAGGAGAAAATATGTTTATGGTTAAATAAGTTGTTAAATAAAACCTCCTATCAGATTTTTTTAAACACATGAAAAGATTGTTATTCAGAGCTATAGAAATAAGCAAAATAGAAAACATACAAACAAAAATTATTTTAAGATTTAGAGAGACTAAAAATCTAGGCACCACATCTTTGTTATTGTCTGACTGCCAGAAAGTATATGTAGTGCTAGTTTGAGGAAATAATGGGATGATGTATGTGAATTATTATTAATTTATAATTTTGTTTGGAAAAGATAATAACTTTGGGAACAAAAGGTGAAAAGATATTTATTATGGCCACAATGCTATTACTGCTAAGTCCCTTTCCCAATACCATCTACTCAATGGAAATGAATAGCTTGTGGATAAACAGAAAATATTTTCAAATGCTTTTCAGTTTAACTTGAAAAGACTAACTATTTAATTAACTATTTATATATCAATAAGAATCTCAGAGTAGCATAAAGGATAATTTATATAAGGTTAAGGTCCATCTAGTCAAGGCTATGGTTTTTCCAGTAGTCATGTATGGATGTGAGAGTTGGACTGTGAAGAAAGCTGAGCACCGAAGAATTGATGCTTTTGAACTGTGGTGTTGGAGAAGACTCTTGAGAGTCCCTTGGACTTCAGGGAGATCCAACCAATCCATTCTAAAGGAGATCAGTCCTGGGTGTTCATTGGAGGGACTGCTGTTAAAGATGAAACTTTAATACTTTGGCCACCTCATGCAAAGAGTTGACTCACTGGAAAAGACCCTGATGCTGGGAAGGATTGGGGGCAGGAGGAGAAGGGGATGACAGAAGATGAGATGGCTGGATGGCATCACCAACTCGATGTACATGAGCTTGGGTGAACTCCAGGAGTTGGTGATGGACAGGGAGGCCTGGCGTACTGTGGTTCATGGGGTCATGGAGAGTCGGACACGACTGAGCGATTGAACTGAACTGAACTGAGGATAAATACTCATAATAGTTAAAGGACTGCCATTGAGTTTATGCAGATTTTCTCACAGTACAGGACTAAAATAAAGAAAAGTAGTTATGAGGAAGCAGATACTAGCTCAACACAATGATAGACTTTCTGCACTTAGTAGTATCAAGTAATAGAGAAAATTTTAGCAAGTTTGCTTATATTGGAAGTATTTTACCAGAATCTGTATTATGACTTACTGGGGAGTTTTCAGATGGAATATCTTCATTGAGAGGAAATTAAATTGATTGACTGATGAGCTTCAGTCCAAAAATAATAGTTGAGGCTTCTTGAGTACCATGTTCTAGATATTTTAAGTACATCAATCTCATTTAATCAAAAATCTTTTGGCTTAGGTAATAATATATACTAAAGAAAGCTGAGTGCCGAAGAATTGATGCTTTTGAACTGGGGTGTTGGAGAAGACTCTTGAGACTCCCTTGAACTGCAAGGAGATCCAAC
The DNA here is from genome assembly GCF_055505025.1 of Bos grunniens. Taxonomy (NCBI): domain Eukaryota; kingdom Metazoa; phylum Chordata; class Mammalia; order Artiodactyla; family Bovidae; genus Bos; species Bos grunniens. Next base: position 35,349,902 of record NC_141187.1, read on the forward strand.
CAGTCCATTCTAAAGGAGATCAGTCCTGAGTGTTCATTGGTAGGACTGATGTTGAAGCTGAAACTCCAATACCTTGGCCACTTGATGTGAAGAGCTGACTCATTTGAAAAGACCCTGATGCTGGGAAAGATTGAAAGAGGGAGGAGAAGTGGGTGACAGAGGATGAGATGGTTGGATGGCATCATCGACTCAATGGACATGAGTTTGGGTAAACTCCGGGAGTTGGTGATGGACAGGGGGGCCTGGCGTGCTGTAGTCCATGGGGTCGCAAAGAGTCGGACATGACTGAGTGACTGAACTGAAGTGAACTTAGGTAATCATATTACCTACATTTTAGAATTGGTTAATATTAAGCAGTTTCTTAGCGTGACTAAAGACACTGTGTAATGTCACAGACTTGTCAGGTTGAAGACTCGAGAATAAAATCCAGGTGTTGACACAGAACGGATGCACTTGACCACTGTGTCTTGTGATGCTTACTCCAAACCTATGAGCCTCTGAGTCCATTAGAAATAGTACCTCTATTTGGCGATACACTACAACTAAGCTTTTTAGATTCATCAAAAACATTTGAAACACAAAATCAGTTTTTGAATATACATAGAGAGTAAAGAACTCTGTTTATTATATCTGCTATCAATAACAGATGCCCATGTAAATCTCTGTAAGTAGTACCATATCCCAATAGGATTTGTGACATGGTTTTTTGTTGTTCTTGTTGGAAAGAAGTAGTGGGAGAGGCAGGGGAAAGCTGAAGTTAATTACAGTGTGCCTTTGCAGTATATCTTATCTCTTTTATAGGAAGAGTTACAATATTAATAAAGACATACCACATGTAAGTCAGAGATATATTTTGGTTACAGTTTGTGAAAAAGACTTTTATCTGCACACATATATCATCTAAAGAGTAGCAGCTGAGAAGTGTGTGGTGACAGGTGGTTATCAATCTGTAGCTAAAAATTAGCCATGGGTGAGTAATTCTCAAATAAACAACCATCATGCAGTTCACTGAAAGTTTATGTTATATAAATATGTTACTATATTTGTTTCTTTGAAAGAAAGCCAAACTAAATCTTTATAATAGTGAAATTAAAAATACTATTTATGGATTAAGACCGTAACTTCTACAAAAGCAATCACAGAATATGGATCACTATACCTAAATTGGTACATGTGTAGAGAATTCTCTTCTTTGTGTTTTTTAAATGTGTATTTATTTATTTTTGGCTGTGCTGGGTCTTTGTTGTTGTGCGTGGGCTTTCTCTAGTTGTGGAAGTGGGGGCTACTCTCTAGCTGCGGTGTGTTGGCTTCTCACTGCAGTGTCGTCTCTTGTTGCAGAACTCAGGTTTTAGGTGCATGGACTTCAGTAGTTGTGGCTCGTAGGCTCCAGAGTGTAGGTTCAGTTAATTGTGGCACAGGGGCTCAGTTGCCTGCAGCATGTGGGATCTTCCCAGACCAGGAATTGAACCAGTGTCCCCTGCATTGCAAGGTGGATTCTGAACTACTGGGTCACCAAGGAATCCCTATATAGAGAATTCTTAGCAATTTTTTAAAAACTTTTCATTTGACTATTATTTTCAGGACTACTTGTTATGCTAAAGAAAAAAATTAATTCACTAATTCATTCAATAAACAGGCTTTATTGAATGATTCAGCCTTTTGTGTGAGACCAAGAAATAATCAGGAGTTAGAACAACTGGGTTCTATTTCAGATTCTCTCACTATCTAGCCTATGTTCCTGGCAAGGATATTTATTTCTCAGCCCTTAGTTAAAGGCCTTTAATTCTAAAATTTAGGGATTACATTTTAGTGCCTGTTAGGTCCAAGGCATCTGCCTACAATCCAGAAGACCTGGGTTTGGCTCCTGTGTTAGGAAGATTCCCTGGAGAAGGGAATGGTAACCCACTCCAGTATTCTTGCCTGGAGAATTCCAAGGACAGAGGAGCCTGGCAGGCTCCAGTCTGTAGGGTCTCAAAGAATCGGACACGACTGAGCAACTAACACACACAGGTACAAGGCAAGTTAACTGCTCTGTACATTTCCAGACATATTTAGGGAAAAATACCAATATGTGCTCCTGTGTTAATATCATGTAAAATCTTGCATATAAATGAAAAGATATTTCTACTTTTTGTCAAAAGATAAAAATTGTAACACCATAAAAAAAGATTTCTTTATTTCTTGTTTAACATGAGTCTACACTAGTTGTGCGGAGAAGGCAATGGCACCCCGCTCCAGCACTCTTGCCTGGAAAATCCCATGGACGGAGGAGCCTGGTGGGCTGCGGTCTATGGGGTCTCACAGAGTCGGACACAACTGGATGTTGTGACAGCTATCCAGAAGTAATTATATGTTTGACAATATGGGTGTGTGCTTTTCTTGGTAGTGATGAAATACAGAATCTGCAAATCATTTTAAGGGAGAAATGGTACCTGGAAATACATGGGTACATTAGATCAGCTTGGCTGCCTACATGTGCCCATCCAATGTATCTGAATGGAAAATGGAAAGCAGCTAATGATCACTGAACAGAGCATCAGCAAGAATTTAGGAATGCTGCTTACTTTTAAAATGTAACTAGCAACTCCATTAGATACCACATTGGCCTCTAAGGGAACACTCATGTGATGCAAGCTGCATATGAAACTTTCTTCTCTGTAAAAAAAAACAAACAAAAAAAACTTTCTGAGCACATACAAAGGAAAGGCATTAAAAAAAAATTCATCAAATGGAATAAACTGGTTTAGTCAAAATGAGGAAAGGAAAGCTTTCAAAAGCAGCCAAACATTTCTAGAACAGTTCTTTCAAATCAAATTGAGATGGGAATGCCGGAACAGAGGAGAAGACAAAACTTAACTCAATGTGGTGGCCAGGAGCCAGGAAAACACATTTTGCCACCCCTTATTCATTATTGCTCCCCTAAACACACCAGATGGGGAGGCTTCATCAATGTCAAACCTGCTGTTATCATCAGAGAGTTTATTATCTGTGGGTTTGGAACGAACACCTCCATCCCCTCTGAGAAGTGGACAGGCAGATTTATCCACTGAAGTCTTACCAGCTTCACAGGTTAGAAAGGCGTGCTCCAATCAGGACCGAGGTGGAAATGTCATCAGGTTCACATAGGTGGGTGTCAGGGGCTCTCTGTTCATCTTAAGGTCCTCTGCTTTTTTTGTGAAAATTTTATGCAGAAATATGTGTAGAACTGTGGTAGTAGATTTATCTTGTGGGGAAAAGCATGACAAAGAGGGGACCGTAAAACAGGTATCAGGATTATATTCCATCTAGAGTAGAATTAAGTCATTAAATATATGTGCATTGTTAGGTCAGTAAGTTTTCTGTAATAAAAGTAAAGAGTTAATATTTCACTTTTGTACATGAATGGGTTCATTTACATATGTTTCATGTGTTCATTAAACATATATTCATGTGCCAAGACTTTAGTTGCTGAAGGCACAATAGTGAAAAGACAGAGGGGTCCCTGTCCTCACTGTGCAAGAGTGTCCAAGTACAAGGTACTTTGGAACTCACAACAGAGAAGCTTGAGATGGTCAAGAGACCTCTTGTGAAATTGAATTTCATGTTGGAACCATACAACATTTAGCTGTGCTGGAGAAAAGCATCCTAGGCAGAAAAATACAGCAGTTCAATGGCCTCATAGTGACAAAGCATATTGTAACTTGTGAAATAACTAAGCAACCCTTATATTTAAAAGGTAAGAATGTAAAGGAGAGTAATGCTGTTTGAGGCAATATATATAGGCAGGGGGCCAGATGACACAAGGTTTGGGGGTTGAGTTTAAGGTTTTAAGGTTTTATTCCAAGAGTAGTGTTATGTAACTGAAGGGTTTTAAATGGGAAAGACTGACTTGTGTCCTCAAAAAAAGTTCTCCTGCTTGCACTTAGAAGGAATGGATTGATCAGAACAAGAGTAGATAGGGAGAAAGGCCAAGAAGAGACTATCGCAGTGGTCTCTGTTAGAAATTATGGTGGTTTGCCCTAGGCAGTGACAGTGTAAATGGAAAGAAGTGACATATTCTGGAGATATTTAGTTGGTAGAATTGAATCCCCAGAATTTATCTTCAAGGCATTTGTAGTCTCAGGGGACAGGGAGACATATGAACAATTAATTTGAAAATAGAGTGACGTGTAAAATGAGAACAAAATAATCATAGCTGTGTAGTTGTTAGTTTGCATAATACTTCCTAATGCCTCTTGGCTGTGAACTGAAGAAAGCTCATAGTGAATTGCAAATAGCAGGAAATCTAGGGTTTGGTCCCTATTAAAGAAGGAAAAGGGGAATGAAAAGAAAATTTGCATTTATTGAGTTCCTCAATAAAGGTCCAGGGTCCAACAGCTGTACGGGGCTGCTCCACAGCACATCCTAGGGGCAGCTGTTCCTCCTGGAAGCTGCACGGTATCCAGAATTCGTTCCAGGAAGCCACCACTTTCCTCTCCTGGAGCCCTTCACCTGAAGAAAAGCCGCAAGTAATTTGATATACTGCCCTGAGCCCATGAGTGTTTAAGAAAAAATTAAGTAGAAAATTCTGAAACATGAAACTGTCACAGTTTATTGTGTTCTCCAAACACACTTGGGAATTGAACTCTTTAGATCACTTATGACCCAAGAATCTGGCGTAAGTCAGTGGTCCAGGAAAACGGCCCAGGCTGTGTTTGGCATAGAGCCACTTGTTCTAAGAACAGTCCTGGTGTCCTCCTTATGGGACTTCAGAAATAAAGACTGACCTTTGTGACAATAAACATTTATCAGTTCTTTTACCATTGAAAATCTGCTTATTTAGCACTAGTATAATGTGTACTGTTAGAAGGACTGATGCTGAAGCTCCAATACTTTGGTCACTTGATGCAAATAGCCAGTTCATTGGAAAAGGCTCTGACACTGGGAAAGATTGAAGGCAGGAGGGGAAGGGAGCGAGAGATGATGAGTTGGTTGAGTGGCATCACCGACTCAATGGACATGAGTTTGAGCCAGCTCCAGGAGATAGTGAAGACAGGGAAGCCTGGCGTGCTGCAGTCCACGGGATTGCAGAGTCGGACACGACTTAGAACCTGAATGTAATGCGTACTGTACTTTGGAAAATGCTGTTGTAAATCCTGCCTCAGTTCTGTTTCTCTTTCAAACCCACCTTATGAGAATTTGAGACAAGAGGCATAGGGAAAGAATTTACATGCTAAATCAGTTGTGGGTTTTAATCCCAGCTGGCGTTGACTCATTGGAAAAGACTCTGATGCTGGGAGGGATTGGAGGCAGGAGGAGAAGGGGACGACAGAGGATGAGATGGCTGATGGCATCACCAACTTGATGGTCATGAGTTGGGGTGAACTCCGGGAGTTGGTGATGGACAGGGAGGCCTGGCGTGCTGCGATTCATGGGGTCGCAAAGAGTCGGACACGATTGAGCGAATGAACTGAACTGAACTGGGCCACTCAGTAGCTACAATTCACACTCTTGAATTTTCTGTATATGTTTTATTATCTTTCAGATGTGAATAAAAAGACTTTATTTGCAGGAATATGAAACTTAATTGGGGTCATTATGAGACAATGACAAGTGGTGATAGGGGCTGTGAGCCAGATTCCTTTCACCAAGACTGAGACAGGGACTATGGCACCCGGGTGTTTTCTCACCCATTGAGCTTCCGAGATCCTCCTCCAGGGTCCTGCTTCCTTTGGGAGAAGTCGTCACAGAGGCAGGGGCTCTGGCCTGATTCCTACATTGTATGGGACACCCCTGACACTTAGTACATCCCAACCCATCCTCTCCCTGCCCTGTCCTCAGATCAGATGAGATCAGTCACTCAGTCGTGTCCGACTCTTTGTGACCCCATGAACTGCAGCACACCAGGCCTCCCTGTCTAACACCAACTCCCAAAGTTCACTCAGACTCACATCCATCGAGTCATTGATGCCATCCAGCCATCTCATCCTCTGTCATCCCCTTCTCCTCCCGCCCCCAATCCCTCCCAGCATCAGAGTCTTTTCCAATGAGTCAACTCTTCGCATGAAGTGGCCAAAGTATTGGAGTTTCAGCTTTAGCACCATTCCTTCCAAAGAAATCCCAGGGCTGATCTCCTTCAGAATGGACGGGTTGGATCTCCTTGAAGTCCAAGGGACTCTCAAGAGTCTTCTCCAACACCACAGTTCAAAAGCATCAATTCTTCGGCGCTCAGCCTTCTTCACCGTCCAACTCTCACATCCATACCTGACCACAGGAAAAACCATAGCCTTGACTAGACGAACCTTTGTTGGCAAAGTAATGTCTCTGCTTTTGAATATGCTATCTAGGTTGGTCATAACTTTCCTTCCAAGGAGTAAGCATCTTTTAATTTCATGGCTGCAGTCACCATCTGCAGTGATTTTGGAGCCCAGAAAAACAAAGTCTGACACTGTTTCCACTGTTTCCCCATCTATTTCCCATGAAGTGATGGGACCGGATGCCATGATTTTTGTTTTCTGAATGTTGAGCTTTAAGCCAACTTTTTCACTCTCCACTTTCACTTTCTTCAAGAGGCTTTTGAGTTCCTCTTCACTTTCTGTCATAAGGGTGGTGTCATCTGCATATCTCAGGTTATTGATATTTCTCCCGGCAATCTTGATTCCAGCTTGTGTTTCTTCCAGTCCAGTGTTTCTCATGATGTACTCTGCATAGAAGTTAAATAAGCAGGGTGACAATATACAGCCTTGACGTCCTCCTTTTCCTAGCCCCACCCAAATGCACATGCACACACGCAGTGCACACACACACACACACACATATTTGATGTTATCTAGGTCACATGGGGGTTGCACCCTGTGATATTCTTCATATGTCTGTAGAACACAGAAGCCCTACCAAACACTCCCTAAGACAATCTGGAATCTGTATTTGCATGAGGTGTAAAATAATAGATGTGGCTGATAAAACAGCTGAAGGAGAATGCCAGGAATTAACCAATATCTGCATAAGGTGGTGGAAAATCAAATCAAATGCCACCAAAGATATATGGAACCACATACTCCTATTGCATTGTTTATAAGCAAAGAATAACTCTTTGGGAAAACACCCTTGGGCTTTCTAGAGGTTTCAGAATACCACTTGGTAAATTGCCATTTCATATACTAATTGTTACCTAAGTTAGCTAAAAAATTAATTTACTGTGTGTATCTGTTAATCTCAGGACTCTTTCAGAAAGTACAAGAACACTACAAAACTGATTGGTTTTCTATTTTAGTGATTGTTTTAGCCATAAGCCATTCTACTGCTCTTCCTTGTCAAATATTTATTTATTCAGTGTGGCCTATGTTGAGAATGGTTTTTAGAAATAGAGAAGTAAAATATGACCTAAGACAAATAGAATGTTAACTGCAAGAGTAATTTAGGTCAGAGTAACAGGGAGAATTTATTGCTAAGTCAAATATTAGATAATATCCTGAAAGACATTTATCTCAAGTGCCCAGTAGTCCACCTAATGTTAACAGTGACATAAATCCCAATAAATCCAGGTGAAGTTGTTAGGTTATTCATTTCTTAGTACCTGCTCTCGTTACCTTTTCTCTCTAGTGGTTGTAAATCCTTGAAACAAGATTCATTGATCTATTCATTCGTACACTAATTCATTCCACAATATTATTGAATGCCTGTCTTTATTTATAATTTTTATGTAAGTTCTTAATGCAGTAAAACTAAGATAAAGGTACACAAATCATAAATTATGGCTCAGTGAATTATCATAAAATAAACATACTCATGGACTCACCAGGACCCAAGTCAGGAAACAGAAAATTTTCAACATCCCCAGATCACCTTCGTGCATGCTGCCAATCACCATCTGCTTCCAAAGGTAACTATTTTGACCTCTCACCTGTTTTAGACTGTTTACACAGGGACTCATCCTGGATGTATTTTTTATGTGTCTGGATTCTCATTCAATGTTATTTTTGGAGATTTATGCAAATTATAAATAAGACATTATGTCACTGGTTTTTATTATTGTGTTATTCTGTTGTCTGAATAAACCACAGGGAATTCAGCCATTCTGTAGAGGATGTTCCCATTTTGGGGATACTGAGAATAATGTTACTTTGAACATTCTTGCATATGTGTGCTTGGTGCACGTATGTGTGCATTTCTTTTGAGTTTATACCTGCAATGTGTATTGTAAAATAGACATCTTAAGCAAACAACCCATTGAATTTTTATCCATGCTTACTCTTATGTAATTACCACCAAGATCAAGATGACTCCCAGAAAATTCCCTAGGATCTTTCCATATATTTAGACTCTTTCAAATAATTTCTAGTTGTCTACCATGATTATCCTTCTCATAATTCCTTAAGCATATTATTAATAGTTCTTTTAAAGTCTTGGTGTGATAAATCCAGGGGATCTTCCCAACCTAGGGATTGAACCCTGGTCTCCCACATCGCAGACAGATTCTTTACCAGCTGAGCCACCAGGGAAGCCCAAGAATACTGGAGTGGGTAGCATATCCCTTCAGCAGATCTTCCTGACCCAGGAATTGAACCGGGCTCTCCTGCATTGCAGGCAGATTCTTTACCAACTGAGCTATCAGGGAAGCCCCGATTCTGTTTTATTCACCTTCTAAGAGTCTATTTTCTGTTCTCTCAACTTTTCTATAAATTCTTATATTCTCATATGGCTGATTATTTTTGATTGATAACTAAACATCGTATATGGAAATGCATAGAAACAATTTGAGGCTGTCCTTCTTCAGAGATGATTTACTCTTGCTTTCAATAGGCAGTTCTGCTTTTGATACATCCTAGTAAGTCAATCAGAATGAGATGGCTTGTAACTGGGCTTCAGACCTTATGAAAGCTATTTGTTTTCAGCTCACTCATTCCTGGGCTAAAGTTTTGCTGCTTTTCAACCCCAAATTGGGGAGGTTTACCTGGCCTTCTTGTCCTTGGGAGGCCATGATTTCAAATGTGTGTTTCTAGTGTCTCCAGAAGTGGCAACAACTCTGGGAGATTCCCAGACAGTCAGCCACTTTGGAAATCAGTCATCACTCCCAACCCACCCCCTAACCCAGGCAAATGCTCTTTCAAATGCTTGGCTCGCCTCACTGCATTTTCTATTTTTGTATATCCTAGACCCTGAAAATTCTCATTGTTTAGTTCTCTAGTGCATTTGAACATGAAAAAAAGTTTTGTGTTTCTTCATCTAGTTGCTGTCTGAGGGACATTAGGACCAAAGCAGATTAGCCTGCCTTCGCCAGAAACCCAACTCCTTGAGTGCTTTTTTAAAATGCAGGCTCTGTGTAAGAAGTTGCAGACACCAAGTTTAATAAGAAACAATTCCTGCCCTCAAGCAACTCAGAGTGTTCTAGGAAAGACAAACCAAAATCTTACATCACCTTGCTATTAGGGCTGTAATAGAAGTAAGGATTAGGGCTGGCAAGGGCCTGAGGAAGCAATAATTAACTCTGTGTGGTGTGTCAGCCTGAGAATTACAAAAGAAAAGGTGTTTGCTTGTCAGAGAGCATGGCATAAATGGAAGCTATCAGAAAGAGTGCTGGGTAAGTTAACCAGAAAGTAACCCTTGAGTTGAGATTTAGAGTAATTAGGGATTTTCCTGTGGCTCAGGAAAGGAACGAGGGTAGAGTATGTCGGGCCTAGGGAAAATAACACACAAGTCTAGGCTGATATCCAGGTGTCTCTCCTTCATCCTCCTTCCTTCCTTCCTTCTAGGTGAATATTTAATAGTTGTGAGGATGCTGAGAGTGGGTTGCCACAAAACTCCTTCATCCATATTATGAAGTGTTCCCAAACTTTTTATTTTCTCTATCGTCCCTTATAGTCCTTAAGTTCCTGGACCTGAAGCCGAGAAGAAATCCAAACCATGCCTATTTCGAGCAAAGCTAGCATCTTTGTCTTCTCTGAAGGCTAGATTCGTAAACACAACTGGTTTGACTTTTAGAATGATTGTCAGTTCAACAACAATGGCAAGAACCCCAAAACAAACAAACAAAAAATATGGAATAGTCAGACCTAGAAATATAAGCAGAAAACCCAGAGCACATGAGGACAGGATTTTGGCCATCTGCTTCATATAAACTTATTTCTAAACTATGCTGTGTGATTGGACTGGATCTATATAAACATCTGGTTCAGCCTTTACAATAGTCAGTTTTTCTCTTTTGGCTTGACTTATTTTTACTGAACTTGGCCTTCTTAATGGGCTCATCAGTTTAGCTTGCAGACATAGCCTGTGTATATTATTTTTTCCAAACAACGTGGCAGAATTCAGGAGCTCCTTTATGAGAAGCAGACTGATAACCGAGAGCTCACTGACACAGGGCTTTTTTTCTGCTTACATCTATGGATTTTTATTTCAGCTGTCTTGGAATCTTGCTTGAGACAATAGAGGGAAGATTTCCAAGAAGTTGTTATGTCTTGCTATTATTGTGGGAATAAGGATTTCATTAAGACAGATTAGTCAAAGAAAATATACAGACAGTGATTCCAGGCAAAACAATTTGTTATTTTAGCAGTCTATTCGTATCAGAAATCTTCTTGTGTAAACTAGGATAGAAATCTAGTTCATATGTGTTCTTTCCTTTCCTCTTATCTTGATGCTATTCTGCTTTTTGGTTCCTTTTCCAGAGAACATTCTCAGTCATATTTGCTAATGTGAAGGGCTCTTAACAAGTCATAGACTTTTATATCTTCAGAGCACTCTTTAGTACAGTTGGTCTTATGTGGAATTCATTCAAAACATCATTAATTACCACATGAGCCAAAATCATCTTCTGTTCATCTGTAGCTGCAGACTTTTTGGAGGTTATTGTTGGATTTTCTTGTTGTAGTTTGTCTGTTTCTTTGGCAGTAGTGATGTGGTCTTAGGAAGAAGGTATGAGTGAACTTAGGGTTTCAGGCTAGGGCAAAAAAGAAGGGGTTGACAGACTGGATTAGATGGCTATTTGGCTATTTGTAAGCTTATCCTCTCATAAGATTATATTCTTCTGATGCATTATTTTCCAAGTCTAAAGAGTATTTTTTCTTTCCAGTTTTAGTATGCTAACTCAGGGAATTATTACACTTCTGCACAATTCTTAAGGAAGTCATACCTAAACTTCTTTCATGGTTGAAATCTTTGTTACCCGTTCTGCAAGATAAATCCAATAATGTTTTTCCATGGCTTGTCAGCAAACAACAACAACAACAACAAAAGATAACATATCACATACAAATTACTAGCTAAAGTACCTGTTTATCACTTTATATCCAGCATCTTGGTGGAACTTAGTAAAATAGATCAAGTGAAGAGAGAACCAAAGATTTTTGGGGGCCATCTCTGGGCAATGTATTTTACTTAAGGTATGCTGCTGCTGCTGCTGCTAAGTTGCTTCAGTTGCATCTGACTCTGTGTGACCCCGTAGACGGCAGCCCACCAGGCTCCCCCATCCCTAGGATTCTCCAGGCAAGAACACCGGAGTGGATTGCCATTTCCTTCTCCAATGCGTGAAAGTGAAAAGTGAAAGCGAAGTCGCTCAGTTGTGTCTGACTTTTAGTGACCCCATGGACTGCAGCTCCTCCAGGCTCCTCCATCCATGGGATTTTCCAGGCAAGAGTCCTGGAGTGGGGTGCCATTGCCTGCTCCGTAAGGTCTGCTAGTTAATACTGATTACCTTTGTAAGGAAGATGTTTTCAACAGTTTAAAGCTGAGAACATAGTCTGCTATGTGACTTGCATGTTGCAAAACTTTGTTGTCAAGTGTTGAAAAGAATTTCATGACCTGAAGTTTTTGCTCAGTTGTCTAAGATACATTGTTAAGCATTTTATATCTTGGCGACACTGCTTTCTTGGGATTTGGTGGAATTTTCAAGGCTGAAAAAGAATGAGGAATGTGATTTTCCAATTATATTGATCACCTGAAGGAGAAAGAGAAAAGTTATTATTGGCTTGCCTTCAGAAGTGAATATCTACCTTAGGAATGTGACTGAATGTGTCTTATCAAATTCATTGTACATTTTGGCTACTTTTAATCTTGAAGTTATTTTGGGCAAATAAGCATACGTGTTGTACAATACCAGTGTAATGAATTAAAATGGAAATGTTTTATATTTATATCTTTTTTATTTCATCATTTCACTGTTCCAGAACATTTGCTTACATTTTACTTTGGGGAAGTTGGGAGTGTGAGATGGTGCTATGCTTCCATCTGAACTTTAGGTCTCTATAATGTTGGAATCTACCACTGTTCATCAGTGTGACTGATTCTCTTATTATTTTATGCCCATTTCCAGGCATATTGACCAAGGATTCTTTTGATTTTACTATCTTCAAATGCTCTGTAAAAGAGAAATTCATAGACCTAAGTGTTAGAAGGGCCATTAAAGTAAAGGGAAAGGAGCAATTTTCTTAGGTATCTACTTGCACCAGGAGTAGGGTTGCTAGATTTAGCAAATGGAAACACAGGAAATCTAGTTAGATTTGAACTTCAAATAAATACTGTAATGGATAAACATATTTAAAAACATTCATTGTTTATTTGACAACCTTAGGCACTATACTGGACACTTGAAATCTTACTTATTTTAATCCTAATGTCACTTCTCTGGGGAAAAATAATACTGTGTCACCCCTTTACAGATAAGAAAACTGAGGCTCAGGGAGCATGTGTTAATGTTCCATTAGTAATGTTGCAGCTGGAATTTTGAAGCCCAGATGTGTCTGATTCCAGTGTATACTCACTTTTCCCTACCCCGTGCTGATTCCAAGAGTATTTCCATTCATTTCAAAGGGGCTAACAAAATTCTAAAACAAATACATCTAAAATATCAACCAGAACTCTGCTTCCCTGAATAAAACCATTTTGGTTCATTCTTTCAAATTGATGTTACTGTTATGAATTCCTAAGAGAAAGAATGGATGCATTACAAATTCAAGATATAACAAATCATCACAACACCCCTTAAATGATGCTTGAGAAACTGACCCTTAAGTCTTTGTCCTTCATCTAGACAAAGCAATCTCCATACAGAATCCTTGATTAGATCCTCTCTTTTATGTTCAAGCTGGTTTTAGAAAAGGCAGAGGAACCAGAGACCAAATTGTCAACATCTGCTGGATTATTGAAAAAGCAAGATAATTCCAGAAAAACATCTATTTCTGCTTTATTGATTATGCCAAAGCTTTTGACTGTGTGGATCACAATAAACTGTGGAAAATTCTGAAAGACTTGGGAATACCAGACCACCTGAACTGCCTCTTGAGAACTCTGTATGCAGGTCAGGAAGCAATGGTCAGAACTGGACATGGAACAACAGACTGGTTCCAAATAGGAAAAGGAGTACGTCAAGGCTGCATATTGTCACCCTGCTTATTTAACTTCTATGCAGAGTACATCATGAGAAACGCTGGGCTGGAAGAAGCACAAGCTGGAATCAAGATTGCCGGGAGAAATATCAATAACCTCAGATATGCAGATGACACCACCCTTATGGCAGAAAGTGAAGAAGAACTAAAAAGCCTCTTGATGAAAATGAAAGAGGAGACTGAAAAAGTTGGCTTAAAGCTCAACATTCAGAAAATGAAGATCATGGTATCTGATTCCTTCATTTCTATGCAAATAGATGGGGAAACAGTGGAAACAGTTGCAGACTCTATTTTTTTGGCTCCAAAATCACTGCAGATGGTGACTGCAGCCATGAAATTAAAAGACGCTTACTCCTCGGAAAGAACGTTATGACCAACCTAGACAGCATATTAAAAACCAGAGACATTACTGTGCCAACAAAGGTCCATCTAGTCAAGACTATGGTTTTTCCAGTGGTCATGTATGGATGGGAGAGTTGGACTATAAAGAAAGCTGAGAGCCGAAGAATTGATGCTTTTGGACTGCAAGGAGATCCAACCAGTCCATCCTAAAGGAGATCAGTCCTGAGTGTTCATTGGAAGGACTGTATTGAAGTTGAAACTCCAATACTTTGGCCACCTCATGTGAAGAGTTGACTCATTTGAAAAGACTCTGATGCTGGGAAAGACTGAGGGCAGGAGGAGAAGGGGATGACAGAGGATGAGACGGTTGGAAGGCATCACCGACTCAATGGACATGAGTTTGGGTAAACTTTGGGAGTTGGTGATGGACAGGGAGGCCTGGTGTGCTGTGGTTCATGGGGTTGCAGAGTTGGACACGACTGAGCGACTGAATGGAACTGTATGTAAATGTTTGATGATTTGATTCTCAGAGTTCTGTGTTAAGGTTTAATCTTTAAATTTTCATAGAGGATCTGTATTCTTCATGTTAAGGGAAAATCAGAAAACAGTACATAAAGATAGATAAATATTCAGAAAATAAAATCCCAATGTCCACTCTTAACTCCACTAGTCTTTAATTCTCTTCTTTAATAGTGAAAGGTGCTATCAGTGTCGCAGGATCAGAAAGTAAATACAACAGTGATTATTCAAGATTAAGGTGCTTAGTAAACATATAATAAGTGTTGTAGAATACCATAGGCAGTGATAAGTTCTTATTTTGCTTGAAACAAAGTTTGTGATTGATCAATCCTTACTTGTTTCAACAAACACAGCAAGTTAACATTCTGGATGGATGCAGAATGCTGATGAAGAAAATTCCATTCTAACATCAACTTTGGACCCCAGATGACCCACAGTAAGAAGTTTTCTTTTTTCCATCTACTTATTCCAAATAATTGCTCTTCTTTCAGTGAGAACACTGTTCTTTGACAGCTGTTTTCAATATGCTTCTGTTTGTTCCAGTGTCTCATATATACTCAGATCTTCAGTCTGACCTGGGATGACATTATCTACTCACTTTAAGTTCTTGCTGTACAATTAAATTTGGGTATCTCTTTCTTTCAACCTTACAAGCTTTCTGCAAATCTTCCTTCATAATTCATTTTATATGAACCTCTTTTATTTGTCTCACAAACAATTTATTATTTAAAAATTTGTGTTGGACGGGATAAGCATTCTGAACACACTCTTATAAGAAACAGTCACTAGTCCGTATCTCTTAAAATATTTTCTTGCACTGAATCAGGATAGCTTTTACGGGAACAACATCTGACATTTTAATCTTTTGGTTCCCTTTCTTGTTTTATTTTTAGACATTAAAAATTTTGTTCACTTTGGGGAGGTATTTTTAATAATTTGTTTCCATAAATGTTTGTCAAGCATGTTTCTATAATTTCATTTCTAATTAAAAAGCAAGCCAAAAAAGTTGTTATTGAAAGTAATTTCATCCTTTCAGAAAATTTGCTAAGATAATAATACAAGGAGGCCCTGAATGTCAGGTACTCACTCAAATTCATTGGTTCTTATTGTTCTTCTCCCCCTCTTTGTGTGTGTGTGTGTGTGTGTGTGTGTGTGTATTTCTATCATCTATTTATTTAAATTTCAAAATATGTGTATATGGAGGGGGATTTCCAAACAAGAAGCAATGCTTCAATACCAGATGAGTGTCCTGCAGTTCATCTCAGTTCTGATACTGTGTGCCTGGAGATACTGTCAGATCCCAAGGTTGGGGTCTCCGTTCCCTAAGAGTGTCCCCCCTCCCACCACCTCAGATGCTGGTTGAAAGTCCAGGTTATCACCTGAGCTCTTGAGGATTGGCTTTCTATAGACCAGAAATTCCAGTGACTCTTTCTTTGGGTTCAATTAATTTGTTAGGGTGACTCACAAAACTGTGAAACATATTACTTACCAGTTTCTTATAAAGAGACCAGTTTATTATAGAAGGATATAACTCAGAAATAGCCAGATGGAGGAGATGCACAGGGCAGGGTATGGGCAAAGGGCTTCTGTGCTTTCTGAGAGTGATGCTCTTTCCAGATCTCCAAGTGTTCATCAATCCAGAGGCGCTATGAATCCTGTCCTTGTGTCTGTATGGAGTCTTCATTACAGAGGCATGATTGAATCACTGTCATTGAAGGTTGAACTCAATCTCCATCCTCTCTCCCTTTCAAGGAGGTCTGGTTGTGGTGGTGAGGGGAGGGCTGTGGGACTCAAAGTTTTAACCCTCTAGTCGCATATTGGCTCCCCCAGTAACCAGTCCCTATCCTGGGAAGCTTTCCAAAATCACCTGTTGATGTAACAATTTATACTTTACTGCCGTTCACTTAGGAAATTCCAAGAGCTCTGTGCCAGGAATGGAGATGAAGACCAAATATATATTTGTTTTTATACATCATAATTTCATACTATTTATTTTCCTCATCATCTGCCTTTGCTTTTTCCATTTTACTGAGAATGGAAGGTTTTTTTTTTTTTTTAAAGAAATAGCATGCAATGTTATGCTTTCTCTTATTTTTTTCATAATTCCATTTTTTGCTCTTCAATCTTTCACTGACTGCTTGTTGTTATTATTCTTTTTTAGTAAACTTAAACATACATGAGAAAATAGCTTTCTAGACCTAGTGTATGCCAGTACACTAGCACGCTGTATGACAGTAAAGAGTATGTAGTTACGCTTTGTTCCACCCTGTGTTGGTCAGATCTGTACAATAGATTAAGTTGTATAGCTTCATCTAATCATTAGTTTCCAGAAGGTTTCTATCAAGTGCTACTGCTACCGCTAAGTCGCTTCAGTCGTGTCCGACTCTGTGCGACCCCATAGACGGCAGCCCACCAGGCTCCCCCGTCCCTGGGATTCTCCAGGCAAGAACACTGGAGTGGGTTGCCATTTCCTTCTCCAATATGTGAAAGTGAAAAGTGAAAGTGAAGTCACTCAGTCATGCCCGACTCTTAGTGACCCCATGGACTGCAGCCTACCAGGCTCCTCCGTCCATGGGATTTTCCAGGCAAGAGTACTGGAGTGGGGTGAGGTTCTCTAAATTTTAAGTTTGATTATTTCATTCCATTGTTGGGATTTCTGACATTGCTGCAATAAAGGATTGTACTACTCTAATTCTTAGTGTACTGTGCTCCTTCAACTCTTCCTGTTCTACTCCCGTTAGAGCACTTTGTCTTGGAAGTTGACACTTTTCAGAATGAAATACACCACTGTTGACCTCCCAAATTTCTTCCTTAATTGTTTTTCTGAGCATTGATGTTTCCAAATCAATGAAGAGAGGGATGGATGATGGAACAATTCTACTCTGGCTGCCACAAAAAATAACAGTTATGTATTTTAGGGACAGAGTTTAATGTTTTGGTGAGTACCTTCTTAAGAGTGTGATGAAGAGTTATTTCTGTGTACTTTCAGATGCACTGACTTTTTCTGTTTGTGGTGACATAGCATGGATGCTGTCTTCATTGACCTTTCAGTACAGTTTCTGAAACTTCAAATTTAGAGGCAGTTAATCCAAAATTCGTAGACAGTTGACTCTTAGTTCTACTTAAAAACATGAGAATGGAAATAGTGCTATGCCTGGGTTAAGTCATTCATGCCTTATAATATTTTAAGTGTTTTAAATTACCAGGTAATATTTATTATTTTAATAGTTATACTCAAGGCACAATTTATTTGCTCTGGCTTTAATATAAAATTCATTTAGATTGTGTTAGAGACAAGACATTCAGTAGAATTTGCTATGTGATAGAAACTATCATTCATTCTCTTTTTCATTCATTTTGAATGATTGTGGAACATAGATTTCTAAAAGAATCAACTTTGGATTTTAAATGTAAACTTTGAATCCTGGGTCTACTTTTGATTGTTTTTTACCATCAGATAATTTTAACTTTCCTAGTTAAAGAATTTTAACTTCCCTAGGTCCCATTTGCATGCTTTGACTTCAGTACTCTGTATTTCAAAAGTAGCTATGAGGATTGAAGTTATCTTGAAAAAATGTAAATTCTGTGGCATTGCGTGTGGCTTTTCAAGTTGGTGCTCCATATATGAAAGTTGATGTTGTTTTTATATAGTTTCTGTTTCTGGGAAAAAATCCCATTATTTGTCTGTGCAGCAGAACTAGAAGCACAGTTCACTGATAACAACTACCTCAGCTAGCAGGTTATGTCTCTGTAGCATGCAAACCTTACTTATGGATGACGAGCCCTCTCGTTTTCCAGTAAGTTACTTTTGCAGTTGATTGTATGGATCTGAATGAAAGATACCATATGTTCCAGGCCTGGGCAATACATATTAATAAGCAATAGTGTAAAAAGTTTATAAACAGAAATGTCAGTTAAATAGAGCTGGGAGAGCTCGCAAATCCTGATGTTAGCAGAGTCTCTAACAGAAAGACTATTCTTTCAAGGACTCAGCCAATGAAAAGCCGTGGCTCTCTGTCTACTATAGGCCTCTTGACTTCCTTTGCTTCTCTATAAAGTGCTTTTCCTTGCTTGTACTGTGGGGATTTGCCCGTGGATCACATGGTTACAGATCCACCATTGCAGTTCTCTGTCAATTCTCAACAAACCCATGTTTGCTGGGGAAATAGCTGGCCATCTGTTAATTTCAGGTCAACGATAGAACACTGACTGTACTTACCCTGATGCACTCAGCAGAGCCACACCACCTTAAATTGTCACAGTCTGTACACTTAATTGCCACATTATATGCCAATAATTTTAACAACTTTATTAAACTCTACTGAAGGATGCAATATAAAGGTACTTTTATAGCTGTTGCAATTCCAACTTGAACTCCAGGCTTACTCTGTGCCCTGGGTCACATAACTGGGTTTTTATCTTTCCAGCTCTGCCTCTGTGCTTCTCTTGGTGATAATAGCAAATCCAATTTCCAAAATGAAGTCAGTGTTAATGGCAGGTGTGGGGCATTTGTTCAGTCTGCTCTTGTATTCCGTAGCTTTGATGCCTCTACATGTACACGCCTCCTGCATTGGTAGCTCTGTGGCTTTCTGTGAGATTTCCTGGTGCTTACAGTGTTCCACAGCCTCTGGTGGACAGAGTGCTTCCTGCCAGAGTGAGCGTCCTCCCAGCATCTCTAGTGAGAATACCGTTTTATAATTTTATAATTTTTCCTCTCCAATGGTCTGGGCCAGTCCCAGGTGCTGGCTTGTCTTAGACTGCTTCATGCTGTGACACTTAACTGAGTTATACTGAGCCAAGTTCCAAGCCATGACTAATCCATTTTTAGTATTTAGGCAATGGAAAATGGTTCAAATTTATTGTAGATTATATCTAGGATAAAGTATTTATTCTTATTCAATTGGTATATTTGAGAGAAGCAAAATGCTTATTTTACTTAAATACTGTACCATGTGAAAATTTATTTTCTTGAGAGGAGTAAGAAAATCATCTCATTTATTTTTTTCTTCATGTTCACAATGGAAAGCCAGATTAAGTCCCATAATACAAATAAATAAAAACTGTTTAATGGCATGTCAGCTTGAACAATGACATAGCAAATGTGAAATTAAATTTTAATGCATTTTTGAAATATGAGGAAAGGATAACCATACAGAAAGCTATATTATGAGCTCAGAAAGCATTAACCATTTTTATAAAAATATTAATAATTTATCATTAACAAAAGGTGGAATGAAAAATCATTGCAAATACTTTGAAGCACACATCTTAAATAAGCTGGTGATTTGCAAATAGCCTGTCAGAATCTTGCAGTTTTATTTGAAAGTTTTATTTTATTTATTTTTAGAGGCAGTTTGTACAGGATATTTAAAAAAATGAAAGAATTTGGTAAAGGAAAATACCTTTATATTTGTGGCAGTAAATGACATTCATTTTAAAAGCCTAAAGGTCTGCACATTACTTGTGTCCTCTCTTCAGTCTGCATCCCAAGGACACTGAAATGTGACCACAGATGTGTTTATTTTCCTAGACAGAACACATAGCAGAGTAAGAAGGACACTCAAATGCTTCATAAACAAATAAGCATGGTATCCATTCTGTTAGTTGAAATACAGCCACGTCATGTGCCTGTGATCACTCAGAGCCCCATTCTTGCCAGCGGTGGAGAAAGACAGACTGCCGCGCTGTGCAGGATTCTTGCAAACCTTGACTGTGTAAATGCTTTTAGACAGTTACCACATAAGCCCAATAATCACTCTGCAGAGGAGTTTGAAATTATGTGCCTTCAGGGTGAAGTAAATTTTGTTCCTGGACTTTGATACTACTTAACAAAGACTCTCTTTTCTGTCATACCAGCTGGAACACCATGTTTCAAGGGTAAACTCTTGAAAAAACTCCCAAATTGCTGTTTTCTTATTTTTTTTAATCTGAATAGGCAGAGGAATTAACTATGTTTTTCCAGTTTTAATTTTTTAAGAGACTGACTCATTTGGTTTGCTTATGAGGTTATATATCTTACAAGGTGTATTATGCTTTCTGGGACTCCTCAAAGCCTTATATTTTTCTTGCACCAGAAAGAACTATCTGTGGCAGCTACTTGCAGCCAGCTTGGAGTAATTGGTGTCACTTAGGCTTGTCTTTCTGCCATTAACAGCTAGAAAATAGAGGAAAATATGTGAACCAGCTGTTCACAGACACCAGATACCCGGCAGGGTGTTTGAGGAAGTTGAGATGGGGCAGAGTATTGAAGAAGAGGGAGATTTGGAGAGAACATGTTTCAGGATATTTCACTACACATCTGCAGACTGAAACTTCACAAAACCAGGCAAAAACAAAAGTACTAGAAAGAATTAGTTGAAACATTCCTAAGGCTTACACGGGGCTAGAAGAGACTTGAGTTCCAACTAACGAGAATGGAGAAACCTCACTGAACATGTGGGGACATTCAGTAGAGACAACAGAGGGCTACACCCTGGTCATGGGGCCAGGCTAGAGTAACAGTTCCTCTTACCTTTCTCTAACCAATGTTAAAACTGACTCACTGCCAGAACGAATCATGAAAACAGGCTTTAAAACCTGACTACCAGGACAAAGTGCCACACTCTTTAGAAGAAAGAAAGAAAACCCAAACACTCAAAAACATAGCGTTCAGAATTTCTAGTATCTAATGGAAATTATATAACAGGGACTCGAAGAAGCAAGGAGAGGTATCCATAAAGCAGGGGGAAAATGAGTCAATAGAAACAGACTTGAAATGACAAAAATAATGGAATTAGCGTTAAACCCAGTTGCAGTTTCTGGAAATGAAAAATGTAATGTGAGAAATGCTTAATTCACTGGACGGTTTTAAGAAAAACTTAGACACTAAAGACAAAAGAAAAGATCAGTGAGTTTGAAAACAGTGTAATTGAGAATAGGATGACAAATGATCACAGGGAGAAGAAGAGCGTAAAAATAGAGCCCGGTGCTACATGAGGAATTGTGAAGTAGGCCAAAATAACAGATATAGTTGGAATTGAAATTGCAGAGAGAATAGTCAAAAATTGTAAAATATTGACTTAAAATCATTCTAAATTTAGTGTAAATTACCAAGCCATACATCTGAGGAACTCAACACAGCTAAGTAGCATAAACACAGAAGAAACCAAAGGAACACAACAATTGTTTAAAATCAGTAATAAGATGAAACTCTTAATAGCAATCAGAGAAAAGAAACACGCATTACATAGAAGGGAAAATAGATAAGAATCACTGTAAACATTTTATTTTAAAATTCAAGCTAGAAAGTAGTAGAAAAGTAACATTAGAATTCTGAAGGGAAGAAAAGGCCAATCTAAAATTTTCTGTTTCAGTGAAAATAGTCTTAAACTGTGAAGTTTAAGTAAAAACTTTTCAGAAAAATAAAACCTTGGAGAATTTGTCACCGGTGGATGTGCATTACAAAAAATGTTAGAGGGAATTCTTCTGGTCAAAGGAAAATGATGCTAAATCTGCAACTATGTATAATAATGTAGTGGGTCAAGATAAGTAAATATGGAGCTTCTTTCCTTTCTTTCTTTTATCATTATTCATTAGTCTGAGTGAACTCCGGGAGTTGGTGATGGACAGGGAGGCCTGGCGTGCTGCCATTCATGGGGTCACAAAGAATCGGACATAACTGAGTGATTGATCTGATCTGATCTGATTTGTATTTTAAAAACAGAAAAAATCATGAAAACAGGCTTTAAAACCTGATTACCAGGACAAAGTGCCACACTCTTTAAAAGAAAGAAAACCCGAACACTCAAAAACATAGCGTTCAGAATTTCTAGTATCTAACGAAAATTATATAACAGGGACATCATGACATCAAAAGCATGATCATAAAATCTAATTAATTATACTTCATCAGTATTTAATATCTTTTGCTCCTGATAAACACTGTTAAGAAAATGAAAAGACAAGCTACAGACTGGGAGAAAATGTTTTTAAATCTTGTATGTGACAAAGAGCTTGGATCCAGAATATTTAAAGAATTCTCAAAACTCAGTAATAAGAAAATATACAACTTAACTTTAAAAACAGGCAGAAAATATGAATAGCACTTTGCTAAAGAGGATACAAAGATGGCAAATAAGCACATAAAAATACGTTCAATAACATTAGCCATTCTGGAAATCCAAGTTGAAGTAATACCATTCGTGTATTAAAGTGGGTAAGATAAACAATACTGACAATAACAGGTACTTAAAAGGATAGAGAACACCTGTAACTCATACATTGCCAATGGGAACAAAGATGGTACAGTCACCGGAAAATCATTTGACAACTCTTTCGAGGTTAAACATACACACACCATATGACCCAGCAGTCCCACGTGTGGGTGTCTGCCCTAGAGAACTGAAAACTTACCCTTACACAAAAACTTATACACAAAAATTCATAGCCTCTACATTCATGATTGCCAAAAACTGAAAAAAAAAAAAAACAACAACAACACTCAAATGCTGTTTGCCTAATGAATGGATAAACTGTTTAATATCCATAAAATAATGCATTGTGAACAATATAAAAGTATAAACTGTTTATACACAACAACTTGGTTAAATTCTAAATATTTTATTTTATGTGAGAGAAGTCAATCTCAAGAGATTATATGTACTATTATTTAATTAATATGATAGTCTCAGAAAGACAAAACTATAGTGATGGAGAATAGATAAGGGGTTTCCAGGGATTAGTTTCAGCCTAAAAACTGTAGAGCAGGATTGAGCCCCAGAAAAGCAGATGTTTTCAGTTTAAATCTGAAGGGAGAAAAAAGATGATGTCCCAGTTAGGAGACCATTTGGCAGGAAGAAATCTCTCTTACTAAGTAGAAGATCAGCCCTTTTGTCCTAATCAGGCCTTTGGTTCATAGGATGAGGCCCACTCACATTAAGGAGGGTAATCTTCTTTAATTTATTGATTTAAATGTTAAACTCATCCACAAACACCCTCATAGAAACACCTAGGATAATATTTCACCAAATATCTGGGCAGCCTGTGGTCCAGTCAAGTTGATGTATAAAATTAATCATCACAGGAAGTACATATCTACAAATTGGTATCACAAGGAATTTGGTGGGAATCTGGAGGTTTTCTATATTCTGATTATAGTGGTAGTTACACAAATACATATGTATTAAAATCCAAAGAGTGATACACAAGAATTAAAATGAAGTCAATTTTACTATATAACTGAAAAAAATAAAAGTAAAAAGTATTGACTAAAATGGAGATAATACACTATGAAGTTTGTAGCATGTGCAGAGACAAAACATGCCACAACAAGAGCACAAAATCTGGAAGGGGCTAAATTGAAGTGTGTTGTTTCTACTTTATACATGAGGAGGCAACTAAACCCTCCAATAAAAAAGCAGAAATTATCAACATGGATAGAAAAACAAAGTTCAACTGTATGCTCTAAGAAACGTTCTTAAAACATGAAAACACAAATAGGTTAAAAGCAAGAGGATGGGAAATTATATATAAAAAGCAAGATGGAAAATTATACAATCTCCAAATAATAACTGCAGTAAAGTTTGACTGGAGAGTAAATTATACCCCATGACAAAAATATTATTGAGGATAAAGTATATAGTATAAAATGATAAAGAAGAACAATTCATTAAGAAAATGTAACATTCCTAAGTATGTAAGGACCCATAACAGAGCCTCTAAATGTGTGAATGTAGTACTAAGAGGGCTGAAAGGAAAAATGGTCCTTCTCAGTAACTGAAGTTTGAGCCAACAGAAAAATCAGTAAAGGTATAGAAAACTTAAACAACACTACCAACATGAACTAACTGATATTTATAGAAAAGTTCAAGAGCAGAAAACACTTTTTTTTTTCAAGTAATATGGAACATTAGGGAAACTAGGCTTTGTTCAGGGCAATAAAAAAATCAGTAAATTTACAAGAACTTAAATCACACTGAGTTTATACTCTGTCCACAGGAAAATTCAATTAGAAATGAAAGACAGAAAGCTATCTGGAAAAACACAAAATATTTGGAAAGCAAAAAACACTCTTCTAAATAACTCATGGGTTAAAGAGAAAATGACAAGACAAATTAGAAAATAGTTTGAACTGAATGGAATTAAAATCTCAACCTGACAAAATAATTGGAGTGAAATTCAGTTGGTGCTTTGAAGAAAATGTATAGCACAGGCATATTAAATTGTCAAATCTCATTGAACTATACTCTTTAAATGAGTGAATTTTATTTTATATAAAGTGCCTCAATTAATTAAGAAATATAGCTACTAAGTATTGGGAGAAACATTCCACCAACTTGAGGGCTCAATAATACTTTCCTGAATATCATACTTTTGTTGACTATGTATAGGACTGTTACTTATGTGTTAATTAATAATAATAGCAATTATTGAGTGTCTGCTACTTTATAAACATGCTGCCAACTGTAAAGGATGCCAGTATGATTAGCACCAGGCTCTGCTGTTGACATACCGCCTTGCAGGGTTAGACTAGTCCTTGGCCATACAGTGGCAGATGGTACCAAAGCCCACACTGTGTATTCCTCATTAGCAATGTCATTCATAAACAAAATTGTGCACAAAGTGATAGGTGAGCCCTTGTCATCACCACAGTCAACAAAGTGTGTAAATACATGTTGATCTGTGCTTTTCCAATTTTTATTAATTCTAAGCTTCTTTGGGGATCTTGAGAACAAGCTCATACCCTTCCTTTGGTCATCTCATGTAGAAAATTTGAATCTTAGTCATTTTTTTAGGGGGGGCATACAGACCCCTTTAATAAAACAATAATCCTTAAAATAATTTAAAAATATACAAAAGACAGCCAAACTCAGACACTGTGGCCTGGGGGTGGGGTTGGGGTAGAGCTTGATCATGGCTTGTTTTTGGACATGGAGAAACACTCCAACATCAAACCTACACTATGTCAGTTCAGTTCAGTTCTGTTACTCAGTCATGTCCAACTCTTTGCGACCCCATGAATCGCAGCACGCCAGGCCTCCCTGTCCATCACAAACTGCCGGAGTTCACTCAGACTCACGTCCATCGAGTCAGTGATGCCATCCAGCCATCTCATCCTCTGTCGTCCCCTTCTCCTCCTGCCCCCAATCCCTCCCAGCATCAGAGTCTTTTCCAGTGAGTCAACTCTTTGCATGAGGTGGCCAAAGTACTGGAGTTTCAGCTTTAGCATCATTCCCTCCAAAGAAATCCAAGGGCTGATCTCCTTCAGAATGGACTGGTTGGATCTCCTTGAAGTCCAAGGGACTCTCAAGAGTCTTCTCCAACACCACAGTTCAAAAGCATCAATTCTTCGGTGCTCAGCCTTCTTCACAGTCCAACTCTCACATCCATACATGACCACAGGAAAAACCATAGCCTTGACTAGATGAACCTTTGTTGGCAAAGTAATGTCTCTGCTTTTCAATATGCTATCTAGGTTGGTCATAACTTTCCTTCCAAGGGCTGAGCGTCCTTTAATTTCATGGCTGCAGTCACCATCTGCAGTGATTTTGGAGCCCAGAAAAATAAAGTCTGACACTGTTTCCACTGTTTCCCCATGTATTTCCCATGAAGTGATGGGACCGGATGCCATGATCTTCATTTTCTGAATGTTGAGCTTTAAGCCAACTTTTCACTCTCTACTTTCACTTTCATCAAGAGGCTTTTGAGTTCCTCTTCACTTTCTGCCATAAGGGTGGTGTCATCTGCATATCCGAGGTTATTGATATTTCTCCCGGCAATCTTGATTCCAGCTTGTGTTTCTTCCAGCCCAGCGTTTCTCATGATGTACTCTGCATAGAAGTTAAATAAGCAGGGTGACAATATACAGCCTTGACGAACTCCTTTTCCTATTTGGAACCAGTCTGTTGTTCCATGTCCAGTTCTAACTGTTGCTTCCTGACCTGCATACAGATTTCTCAAGAGGCAGGTCAGGTGGTCTGGTATTCCCATCTCTTTCAGAATTTTCCACAGTTTATTGTAGTTCAGAGAAGTAACACAGCCACTGAGAGAGGGAGGGACCGGGTTCCATCAACACAAGGGCTCGGATACTGTTCTGTCTACCATTGCCTCCTCGTCTTTGGTGAGACACCCCGTCTCCTGTGACCCTCTGGAAAAGCTAGACCCTACCTCCTCCCTGCCCACCCTCCCTCTCTCCCTTCCTGTGCCAAGTCCTCAAGCCAAGGGTCATGGTTAGGATGGTCTTTGGTGCAGTTAGGCAGTGGAGTCCCGAGCACTGGCCAGTTCGCAGTCACTGTGCCCAGGTTTTGGGCCATCACCATATCACGCACTGCAGTTTGTGGGTGCTCGTGACCTGGTCTCCCCAACGTTTGGTTTTCTTTTCTTCGTCTGGCTTTTTTCCCTGTAATCTGTTGCCTAATTACTCTAACCAGGTCATGGAAGGCTTCGAAAACGTTGAGAGGTGGGTCCTTGGCACTGGTTTCGATATATGGAATATTGTGTTTGGTCGCCATTTCTTTTCCTTGCTCCCTGGTGATTTTCCTTAAATGAATCAGATCGACCTTTTGACCATGAGGATCATCGGGAATGACTCCCTGTCCTTGATGCGCAGGATGAGCTGGTGGAAGTAGTCCACGTGCTCGAAGGTGGCCTTGTCCATGACGGAGAAGACGATGGGGAAGCCGTCCCCTGTGAGCATGTACTGGTCCCGGAAGGCGCTGAACTCCTCCTGCTGGGCCGTGTCCAGAACGTCCAAGATGGCCCATTGATTGTCAACATCTGTATGTTTCAGGAAAGAGTCTTGGATGGTGGGGTTGTAGTCAGGTACAAAGACCTTCTGTAAAAGCTGAATGGTGAGGGCGCTCTTACCCATACCTCCCCACCCCCAGCTTGTATGTAGGGAGGTTGTGACTGGGGACCGCACTCCTTAGCATGTTGCTGGGTGGTCAGACCGTGAACGGGGCTTTTTAGGTAGTGAACAGGCGCTATTGCACACCGTTACCCTGGAGCCTGCGGTGGGGCAAAAGGGAATCTTAGTCATTTTGAAATAACACTGAGTTCATAAGTCATCTGCCCCAGTAAGTTGATTCTAAGTCTAGGCTTGTGTAATATGGCCATGATGATCAACTCTGCTAGAACCAACACAGGCAGAATGGGAGGGATAAACCAGACTATTGTAACATTTTTTTCCCACTGCCAAATGATGATCAATTAAAAAACCAGAACCAAGATTGTGAGCTTATTCATGATCAACACCAGAGACAAGTCAGAAAAATCCTGAACTATTTCTCAATGCTAATATTGAGTTTTTATAGTCAATTAAATTACTATTTTTATATTTAAATACTTATCTAAAGCCACAGGATTTTTGTTTTCTTTTAGTGAAAGATTTCTAAATATGTTAGTTAAATTTTATCAGATACTGATAAATAAAATGAATATGGATTAAAAGGAAATTTGGAGATAAGCAGCAGCAGCATGTTAATTTAGTGAGCTGATTTTTTTTTGGTATGAATCAGAAAAAACACAGAAAATGTTAACATTTAGATAAGACAGGTGAAAAACATTTATTTTAAAATTAACATTAATCTTTTCAAAGAAACACAAGAGCTTATCTGTAGCTAAAATGTTATTCAGTAATAATTTGGTTTGGTAGGTAAAACGTGAGAGGAAAAAAGGAAATGAGTTGAACGGAAATGATGGAAATCATCTATGTGCCTATTTAAGACATGTCTAAGTTTAGGGCATGTGCAAGTGAAAACACGGAAGATGACTGAAGCTAGCAGATACTGAACCCATCTTGTTCTCTTTTTTTCTTTATTTCCTGTAATTAATGCTAATTTTTATTTTAAAAAATCTGTAACACCAAAATGTTCTAGAAAAGTACTGGAGTGGGGTGCCATTGCCTTCTCATAAATCTTAATTACACTAACATATAACATGATTATATCTTTGTATTTCAGTGCACAAACATCTACTATTAAATTAGTACTAGAAAGGTGCTGTGACCAGAATATGGGCAATATTTCTATCATGTGACTGAAGGCCATTTATTTAAGTATTTTCTTACCTTCACTATTCAGGTTATTGTCATACATTCCTAGATAATAATGCCACAATCAATATCATTGTACAGAAAAATTGTAGGTATCAAGAGTTGTTTATTAAAAGGGAACCAGTATTTTAAAGGCTTTTCCAGTTTTTTCTGGAAAGATTTTAACAATTTATAACCTCATTACTAATATGTAAGCATGCTTATCTTACTATGTCCTTGTTAATAATATGCACTAACATTTTTTAGTATCTTGCTATCTTAAAAACTGAAGGTTATGTAAGTTTTCACTCATTAGATTAGCTGTGAAGATACATTTTTTTGTCATACTGTTTGTAGCTTTTACTTCATAAATCATCTATTCCAGTGCTGTCCTATGAACATAAAAACTGAGCTACAAATTTCATTTAAAATTTTTTCAGCAGTCACATTAAAAATTATAAAGCAGTATGGAAAATTAATTTAGGCAATTTAGTCTACTTAGCCCAATTACCATTTCAACATATAATCAATATAGAAGTTATTCATGAGAAATTAAAACATTTTTCATGCTAAGTCTTTGAAATCTCTACTTGACACAACACATCTCAATTTAATTGATCACATTAGATGTGCTTGTTCTTATCTCAGGTATATTTCAGAGACAACAAAACTGATTTAGAAGAGTCAAAAGAAAAATAGGAGAACAGAGTCAATTTTTAATGGGTTTGAGCCTAGGATTTCCTTACCTGATTATGCCCTCCATCACTGAAGCACCTCATGCACTCTGGGCAGAAGTTCTAGACCCTGATCTCTGAGCTGTAGGACACTCACAAAGGATTGGGGGAGGACAAGGGGGAGGTGAGTCTATAGTCTCTCCATCTGCCAGGCAGCCAAGCACCTCTGTCTATTCTGCTTGGGTCTAGATCAACTCTGGGCTTTCCCATTTTCCAAATTCATCCTTTCATTGTATTATATTTTTAGCTTAATGCAATTTTCTGTTCCTTCCATCTGTATCCCAGATATGATCCTGGTTCCCCTTTTCCACTGGGGGATTTCAACTTGAACCTCACCAATTCTACAACTTTTGAAAGTCTTGATTCTCCCTGGAATTTCTGATAATTCCCAGGTATTTATACTCCAGCATATCCTTTGTACTCCACTCCAGGCTTTCCCACAGTACATGTTTTTGCCTGAAATTGACGCAAACATAGTTCCCTTTTTATTTTCCCCAAAAGAATCAACATTGATGGAAAAAGCTTAGTGACAAATGTAACATTTATTAAAGCACTGTAAGACAGAAAAAGATAAGAGATAGGTGCATAGAAAACATCATGGTAAATGACTTAAAAATCCTCTTTGTATTTCTTATGCAACAAAGTCCTTTTCAGATACTCTGTCTTTGTGGGCTGTCGCTTCCCACCCTTGTGCCTGTGCAGGGCCTCGACTCACCCATTTCTCTCACCTCTTTCTTCAGATTCATCTTCATGATGACTCTTCCAGCTAACTTCTCTATTTCTTCTTTATTCATTGATCAGAAAAAATGTGGTTCTTCCAAATATCTATTTCAACATGTACTTACCAAACTATCCTCCCTTGTGAAGAGAGGCTTCTTTCCCTCTCCAGATTTTTTACTTTTATATATTATCTCATTGCAACTTAAGATATTGCTTATAATATCTAAGTTCAATATCTAAGTTCACAAAATTCACTCTCCTAAAATGTACAATTCAGTCTTTTTTAGTTTATTCACAGAGTTGTATAAGTAACACTTCTGCTTTTTTTTTTTTTTTAATAATCTATCCTCTTCAACAGTAGTTGAATCAGGTATAGCAATATATACGATATATTTTGTTTGAAATCATACCTAGTGTTAGTTTATGTAACATATCCTGATTTTTCATCTTTCTAGTTTTTTACAGAAATATCAATTGCCTTTTCTATACTATTGAAATGATTAATGGTATCATTTTCTTTGATGATGTTTATATATCTGTTTTATCTCCCTGTCTTAGCAAGTCATATAACAGAATTGTGGTCTTACAGCTTCATTATTAAGGTTATAAACTGTTGAGATTAAGCACTGTATCATTTTCTTACTTTTGTTTTCTTCCACTAAGGCTACCCGTATCACCTACCCATATGACAAGACTTTATTAGATCTCACAGCTCCTTTCTTTGCCTGTCTTCAACACCAACAGCTACTTCCCCCTTGACCTTGGAGTGTACACTTCAAGTTCACACTCTTTTTCTGCTCTTCCTTGACTTCAGAAGTTCTCTGTATTCAGAGATATCCTTTAATTTCTGCTTGTATCTCTTGTAACACCCATTATGGATTGATTGCCCACTTGACTGGTACTAAAGTTCTCAGAATTCATAGATGGAAACTTTTCCTACAAATTTGTTGTAAAGACAAGTTCTATAAGAGAATTTCCAGGTCAGGATTAGGAGCTATACGCATGGTCCACCAAATATACTCTCCAAAAATATGAATATCATAAAGAGAGGAAAGCTGAGAAAGGCTCACATTAGAGGACATTAAAGATAAAATGGCAGCTAAATACAGTATGTATTTATACATACATATGTATGTATGTGGAGAAGGAAATGGCAACCCACTCCAGTACCTTTGCCTGGAGAATCCCATGGATGGAGAAGCCCGGTAGGCTACAGTCCATGGGGTCGCAAAGACTTGGACATGACTGAGGGATTTCATTTTCACTTTCATGTAGGTATGTGCACCTGCAGTCTCCAATATGGCAGCAGCTAGTCATGTGTGGCTATAAAAGTTGATATTAGTTGAAATTAAATAAAGGTAAAAGTGCAGTTTTTCAACACAGTGGCCACATTTCAAATACACAGTGTCTATCTGTGGCTAATGGTTACTGCATCAGAGAGGGGAGGTCTATTCATACACACTTTCACTTTCAGAATATGTAATTCTTTTCGAAGAATTCTTGGGTCTCAATACCTGTTATTTATTAAAAATTTGGGTAGCATATCACTATAGCTAAAATCTCTAGTGTTCAATCATTTATTATATATCTGCTAAATTTACCCCTGAAAATTTTAAATAAAAATGACATGATACATTCTTTGAGTTTTTATGATTGTAAAATGTAATTTACAGACAACTTTTTTTGACAGTCTTGCTTTAAACACTAAAAATAATGGCTAAGAAGAAGATATATAGCACCATGAATTCAACAATGTTATTGGGAATTTTAAATTGTGGTTTACCAACAAAAGGAAATTTTAAAATTGCCATCTTCAGTTTTCTAATTTTAAACCCCCTTAAAGTTATTAAAGTAATTTCCCAGAATATAAGTTGCTATGGAATGGTCTTGTTTTAGCAAGAAAACCAAGGAGTGCGTTTACAAAAACATACAAAAATTATTTCCTAAAACAACATTTTTGTCTATGAGCTTTGGATCTCTTTAATAAAGAGGCCTGTGCTCAATAGTCAACTGTGCATGAAAGACCACGGTAATGTCGTATTATTGAGCACGAATGCCTAATTTTAAAGAGTAACCCTTTTGCATTTATGACCTATATATCAGAATGAAATCTCATTGCATTTCTGGATTTTGGTAGTTGTAAAGTCATTTATCTAAAAAAACATTTATTTTTAAATGTTTGGACACACTGGAGAAAAACTCAGTTAAAAGGAAATCAAACCCAGTGTTAGTCTGGGCTTCAGTGTCAGTAAATGCAGTTTTGAAAGTAGTTGTTCTGATGGGTTCTCTGGAAGTTGGTATGTTCTGAGAGAGGAGTGGGAGAGGCCTCATAATTAGGGTAGTAAGTTGTCTTGATACAGCTGCCAACTAGTCTTATCCTAGCTTTGATTAAGCAAACTTTTTAGGGAGTTCAAATTGCCACAAACTGTATTGATCTTTATGAAAAGAATCTGATTGGTATTGAATGGGATTGTATTAATCAATATCTTGGGGTCAACCAGCTTTATTTTGACACTATAAATTTCAACACAGATGTGAGTAGATTACAGTATTGATTTTGATTTTTTTTTCCTTTGAGCATCTAGTATTATGCCTAAAGTATAATGTCTGCTCAATACATGTTGAATAAGTAAATAAATAATTTTTAAAAATTTGCTTTTGAATGCAAAAGTATGCTTAAACCTAATATGCCTCTGGAAGCAATTTCAGCAAAATACCACATGATGGGGTTGCTATTCTATGAACAAGGACTTCTAAAAAGAAAATACCCCTGCTGCATTTCTGGTTATGGTGAACTAATTTAGAAGTAGGTAGAAAACATTAATACAGATTTCTCAAAAAAGATCAGCTTCCTTTTTTTGGTTAAATATTATATAATTATTTTAAAGCAGATGCCTTTAAAAATAATACAGCAGTAACTCACCAGTGTGGTTCAGAGTTGAATTTGCCAAAAGTTTGAAAAAAAAAAAAAATCACAACACAGGTCCTTTTGCCTTACCTTGGACATTCTGACTCAGAAATACTTGGAATAAGAAGGGGGATCCATAATAAAAAACAAGAAAACAGCCCAAACAGTCTCTCCTAATTCTCTGTCTCAGCTAGAATTGAGACTCTAAACTAGTAGAATATATTATTAAATTTATTAAACTTTTGCCTGTGACAGGGCTTCCCTGGTGGCTCAGATGGTTAAGAATCTGTCTGCAATGCAGGAGACCTGGATTCAATCCCTGTGTTGGGGAGATCCCCTGGAAAAGGGTTTTAGGAGGAAGTAGAATTGTTTGGTAGCAAAAGAAAGATACTTCCAACCCAATGAGAGACAAGAAAGAGATCTCAAAATCAGATGTGATAGTTCGTAAGTTATACAATTGGGGGGCCATTTAGTATATAGGCAATTATTTCTATAACTGCCTGTGGTCCTTAAGAATTCTTTCAGTACACATTATAGTCATTGACATTCATAATGATTCCACTGAAACATTTGTTTCCAGAATACATTATAATACATTTCCAAAGATCCTTACAAAAACAAAAACCACCAACACGAATAAAAAAATAAAATAAACTTTCAGATTATTCCCCAGAGTTGTAATTTACTATTCAACCTCTTTACCTCCTATTGTATAGAAGAACTTCAAGACTAAATTTTGTCTGCTTTTTACCATGAATCTTTGTTTATACACTTCTGATTGCTAAGGGCAGAGTCTATATCTTATCTTTTTCTTTTCTGTGTGTTTAACACAGTGTTTTACCGAAAAGAGACATTTGATTTATTTAACTTCAGAATAAGCTCAGATAGCTGGAAAATTCATTCATATCTAATTCTCCTGAAATTTCTGAGAATTGAGGCTTATTTTATTACTTTATTATTTTTTATTAGGTGAAGCAGGAAGGGATTTGTACGAATGACTTCTCTAGAAATCATCTAGCTAGAATTCTTTCATTTCACTCAGTGAAAGGCTACCCACTCCAGTATTCTGGCCTGGAGAAATCCATGGATTGTATAGTCCATGGGGTCCCAAAGAGGTGGACACGACTGAACGACTTGCACTTCACTTCATTATGACTCTATACCTTGATACTCATTACCAATCAGAAACAATAGGATGTCTTAAGAATACAACAAATAAGTGTTTTAATTTATTAGAATACAAAACAGTAAAATGATATATAGATTATATAACTAGAGATAAATATTACCAAAAAGTGCCAAAATAAATGGATTTTTTTTAAAAAAGGGTGAATTTATAAATGTATCATAAGCTATGAAAAATACTTATGAGACTTTAAAAGGAACCATATTATAATACTCCTTGGGACTGAATGGTATATTAACCCTCCTGTATTTTGAATAAAGTGTTTTGGGTGAAGGTACTTCATCCAGGAAGAGAAGAATATCTAAAATATTTATTTTCATAATGTTTTCCTCCTAGTTTCCACTCTAAAGATATCAAAATTACATGGATATTGATAATTCAGTCAGAGTTAGCTTCTGTTAAAAACCAGTCATTGTAGGATTTATGCATGATTCATAATTTGCCAAAATATAATTAGCAATTGGAAAAGATGTCTCACATGTGGCTGAAGGAAATCATCCCATTGGTTATGATTATTTTTCCAGATTTGATGGATAGTACATACATTTTAGGTAAAAAGAAATTTCAATTTACAATTTTAATTTCACCAGTCTATTATGTATGTTTGATTGAACAAAATGTGATTTGTTCAAATATTTTGTCTTATTATCTTTAATTAAATTCTACTTTATGATCATGAATTTGTAATGGCATTAATAAGAATAAGGCAAAAAATGATAGTGGAGTTTTAATTTAGTGCTTATAAGATCAACAGAGCTGAGAAGGGGCCACCTATCATTTATTTCACTGACAATTTAATTAGAATTTGAAGAAATACTAGTGGGCAAACTTTAATGCGTGTATTAGCTTAAATTATGTAACACTGAAAGGATCTGCAAATACCTTAAAATGACCATTTCTTTTTTAATTGTAATCTAAATATTTATTAAATGTTAATAGAGCATCTGCTGTCAAACCATGGCCCTTCTTTTTAGTATTCTAAAGAGTACTGTGGTCCCCTGTTATTTGTGACTTGAAACTGGTTTTTTAAACATTGTTTTGCTTGTTTAGAATTATTTTTTTACTAATTGGACCCATCTCTTAGAACTCCTGTTCTGGTGCCTTGAAAAAGTTGAGCCAGAACTCAGGCTCAGAATGCCCCTTTTATATGCCTCTGTATAACATAACATAAAGTATATGATATAAATAATTAATTGATGGAAGAAGCACAAGCTGGAATCAAGATTGCCGGGAGAAATATCAATAACCTCAGATATGCAGATGACACCACCCTTATGGCAGAAAGTGAAGAGGAACTCAAAAGCCTCTTGATGAAAGTGAAAGTGGAGAGTGAAAAAGTTGGCTTAAAGCTCAACATTCAGAAAACGAAGATCATGGCATCCGGTCCCATCACTTCATGGGAAATAGATGGGGAAACAGTGGAAACAGTGTCAGACTTTATTTTTCTGGGCTCCAAAATCACTGCAGATGGTGACTGCAGCCATGAAATTAAAAGACGCTTACTCCTTGGAAGGAAAGTTATGTCCAACCTAGATAGCGTATTCAAAAGCAGAGACATTACTTTGCCAACAAAGGTCTGTCTAGTCAAGGCTATAGTTTTTCCAGTGGTCATGCCGAAGAATTTATGCTTTTGAACTGTGGTGTTGAAGAAGACTCTTGAGAGTCCCTTGGACTGCAAGGAGATCCAACCAGTCCATTCTAAAGGAGATCAGCCCTGGGTGTTCTTTGGAAGGAATGATGCTAAAGCTGAAACTCCAATACTTTGGCCACCTCATGCGAAGAGTTGACTCATTGGAAAAGTCTCTGATGCTGGGAGGAATTGGGGGCAGGAGGAGAAGGGGACGACAGAGGATGAGATGGCTGGATGGCATCACTGACTCAATGGACGTGAGTCTGAGTGAACTCCGGTAGTTGGTGACGGACAGGGAGGCCTGGCGTGCTGCGATTCATGGGGTCGCGAAGAGTCGAACACGACTGAGCGACTGAACTGAACTGAACTGATATATATAATAATATGTATGTCTGTATGGTGTGTGTATATGCATGAGTGTATGCATATGTATGGCTTCTCTGGTGGCTCAGATGGTCAAGAGTCTGCCTGCAATGCAGGAGACCTGAGTGTGATAACTGAGTCAGGAAGATCCCCTGGAGAAGGGAATGGCAACTCACTCCAATATTCTTGCCTGGAGAATCCTATGGACAGAGGCACCTGGTGGGCTATAGTCCATAGAGTCACAAAGAGTCAAACACAACTGAGCAACTAACACTTTCAGTTTCTTTTTATGCACATGTACATATACACTTCAACCCATTCTCGTGGAGACCTAAGGTCTTCATGTATCTCCAGTTGGTGGATGGAAAGGGGAGCCATGATGGCTTACCATTCAAAATTAACAAAACAAAATGAGCAAGTATTAAGGTGAGGACTGTGACATTGAGAGGAGAAAGCTCACGAGTGTCTTCCTTAAAGGGAAAAGAATGGCCAGTAGTCCTATGGCAAGAAGCAGTTATCCACTCTAATGGTTTGATTTGAAGGGTCTATGAAGGCTATTTTCCACCAAATAGTTTACTGCTCCAATTCTTGTGTTTAATATTTGAGCATGTACTGAGTGCAGGACACTGCACTAGTGTGTGTGAATAGAATGGCTAAAAAAAGTCAAGGAAACTGTTTTTTAAAGAGATTGAAAT
Organism: Bos grunniens; assembly: GCF_055505025.1. Classification (NCBI taxonomy): domain Eukaryota; kingdom Metazoa; phylum Chordata; class Mammalia; order Artiodactyla; family Bovidae; genus Bos; species Bos grunniens. Next base: position 35,386,347 of record NC_141187.1, read on the forward strand.
TTAAAGAAATTAATAAGATAACATAGTTTTAAAAAAGTTAACTCAGTTTTCCTAAGCATTTTCCTTTTGAGTGAAGAAACCATCATTATTTAAGAAACCATGTAAATAAAGCTTCAAGATAGAAACTGAGACCCTGAGGCAACTGCTAGTGAATAAATAAACTAACCAATATTAATTCTATCTTAGAAATATGTGAGATTTTGAATGTGGATGAGGAGAGCTCAAAGACAGCAGAGCGTCACAGTGGTTGGCTCAAGAAATTTAATCAAAAATTTAATTGAAATTGTCTCTATTTCTGGGAAAAACATACTCAGTGAGTGTGAAACAGAATGCACAATGATAAGAGAAGGCTGCTCTTTAGCAGGAATTGGTAAGACAGGTCAAATTGTGAGTTTGACTGGGGCAAAAGGGTGGAGAGGCACAGTCCGGGCAGAAGGAAAAGTGTATGCAATGACATCAATCTGGGAAGTGGCTTTCCCCCTGACTCATCCCAGAGAAGGTCAGCAAACCTTAGGATTTGTAGTACAAGGGTAGGCTACACCAAGGAAGACAGTGTTTGTACTAGGTTTTTGTTGGAAAAATTGGGTAGTTAGTGTCTTAGGATTGCTAAGACAGATTGGATTGCTCTAACAGAATACCACATACAAGATGGTTTATTAACAAAAGACTTCATTTGTCACAATTCTGGAGGCCGCAAAGTTCAATATCCAGACACTTGAAGATTTGGTGTCTGTGAAGATTCAGGTTGTCCCCACATTAAGGAAGGGGTGAGAGATTTCTCTGGGTTTTCTTTTATAAGGGCACTAATCCCATTCATGAGGGTTCCATCCTCATGATCTAATCACCTCTCCAAAGCCCCAGCTCCAAATACTGTCACATAGGGATTAGGTTTAAACAAATGAATTTTGGGGGAACACAAGTGTCAGTCTGTAGCGATCATTGATAGTCTTCAAGTGGATCACAGTTATGATTGGATTTTAATTTTAAGGAAATAATGCTGACTTATCTATGAAGAATGGACTGAAGATTGCAGTGGATAAGATAGCTGGTGGCTTTATGAAAAATGAACTGAACAAAGGGTATAAAAATTATAGAGACTAACTAATAGGATATATCTGTAATCTCAATAACAGATGATGGTGTCTGGATGTTTCTGGGGTTAAACATTAGAAAAGTCTAAGGTCATAATGAATTTTAAATCTCTCTGCTCCTGGTAACTTTCATATATTTAACAAGGTATTGCTAATAAAGTTCCCATTCTTTTTCACTCACCCTTTGAACTTTCTGCAAATTTGTGTGAAGTCATTCATGCGTCTTCAATTCATGACAGTAACATAGCATAACATGGGATATTCCCATTTGCATTATACTAGGAGTTAGCTCTTTTTGTAATGATATGTATGAAATTAGTACAGTAATTAATAAAAAAAGTATATCTGCTATAAAGTTGGAGCATTGAGCTGGAATTGTTACTATTTTTTTTTTTTTTAAACTAGGAAAGTCTCTTCTTTGGATAATTTGGCATCAGAGTTTTGAACTAAATTTGAACTTAGTGGTGTATGAATTAGTTTCCCCGTGCTTAGATGTGACTACATTTTTTCCAAGAAAAACAATTTGAAAGTCTTGGAAAAAAGCTCAAAAAATCCTCTTAATATATCAAATAACTCTTACAAAACAATTCTTTGATGTTAAGTGTGAAAGTATCAGAAACATGGAGATTAAATTTCCTCTGGGACATTTCTACATGAACGGAAAAAGTGCTTAGTAAAACACCTTTTGGGTTTTGCCTATTCCCAGAAGCATTTTAAAAGGAAAATAGGCATTTAGCAAATCCAAGAGCAGCTGAATTTTTACATCCTTTATACAGACGTATTGTGTTACTTAACTTCTTTTCCAGTTCCTTTAGTTTGATTCTTTTAATATATTGGGATTTTCTAAACTTTGCCCAGTTGGTTTTAGTTTGGGATGTATATTTTCAAGTAGGACCAACAGTATGACCAGAAGTCATTGCCAACAGAGATGTTACTCCAAGGAGTTTCTGGATTTAAAGTATAATATGTTCTACCCCGTTTACAACCACATCTTCCTCATTAAATGTGACTCTCATTCAGTGAGATCAAAGCTGGCCTTGAGAAAACTGGGATATATTCAAAATTTGAGGGTTGTGAATAAACTTGGCCTGCATAAAATGCACCAAGGAAACACCATGCCTTTTTTGAAGAATCAATGCTTTTTCCCTGAGTTCTGTTATTCAATGACTTAAACAAACAAAAAAACACACTTTTTATCAGTTTGTATTGGTTTCCATGATTCACTTTTTTTTTTCAAAAATATAAGTGTTCATGAGTAAGGAAATTAACAGATGAACTGAGCTAAACACTTTACATGCATTATATTAATATTATATTTGAACTGGTGAAATCTCAGATGGTAAAGAGTCTGCCTTCAATGCTGGAGACCTGGGTTTGATCCCTGAGTCAGGAAGATCCCCTGGAGAAGGGAATGGCAATCCACTTCAGTATTCTTATCTGGAGAATTCCATGGACAGAGGACCCTGGTGGGCTACAGTCCATTGGGTCACAAAGAGCTGGACATGACTGAGCAACTAACACCAACCCCTTATTTTTAGATGAGCAAACAGAGTCAAAGGGTCAGTGTTCACACTCAGGAAATCACGAAAGTGAATTTTAAATTTTGGCTGTTCTTCCTACTCTCAAAGTTATGGTTCTTTTAACTTTTCTGGCTTTACTTTTTCTCCTGTCATTTAAAGATGAATTTTGCTAAGGATCTATACTTGGCTTTCTTCTAGCTATGATTTCTCACAATTTGATGCCATCCAATTCTAGATTTTCCCTTAATATTTCTGCATAGATGATTCCTTTGTATCTATGCCCTTTCCATCATCAGCAATATGTCGGGTCCTAATTGAATTCAAATTTAATTTTACAAAAAAGGTTACTAAAGTATGTAATTCACTTTGAAAAACTTGAAAAATGTTAAATCTTTACCCAGTGGGTAAGTAAACTATCCAGTAGTAATACTCATATTTAAAATGGGCCTATATTCAAACTTGTATGAAAGTTTGGATATTTGTGTGGCATACAGTTAATAGCAGATATAAATCTTGTTTCTTCCAAGGTGGCTCATTGGTAAAGAATCCGCCAAGCAGGAGATGTGGGTTCAACCTCTGAGTCAGGAAGATCCCCTGGAGAAGAAAATGGCAACCAACTTCAGTATTCATGCCTGGGAAATCCCATGGACAGAGGAACCTGGTGGGCTAAAGACCCCTGGTGGGGTCACAAAGAGTTGCACATGACTGAGTGTCTCAACAACAGCAATAAAAACAACAACAACAACAACAGCATAAATCTTGTTAGAGCAGATGTACTAAAGTCTCGATTTCAGTTTTATATGGAGGCATTTTATTTGTAGGGTACAATATAGAAAAATATCCTGAGATGAAAGAGTTCTGAGTTTATGCTTTCATTTTATTTTATTTTATTTTTTTAAATTTTATTTTATTTTTAAACTTTACATAATTGTATTAGTTTTGCCAAGTATCAAAATGAATCCGCCACAGGTTGGGGAACACATGTATGCTTTCATTTTAACATTTCCCTCCTTATACTGCATGTATACATACAGGCTTATAATGAAGGTATATTTTGACCTCTTTCATTGAAACAGAATCCTACAGAGCATCTTTTCTCTGACGTATGAGATTCTTTGGCAAGAGTATAACTGGGTTTTCTCAGCTTGCAGTTTCTCCTATGAGACCAGCAGGAGAGAAAACCAATGGGAAATTCATTTCCCAGTTAGCATGCTTCCCTTTCTGTATTTCAAAGTGTGGTCCCTTGTAAAATCTTACACGGAACTTTCATTGCATTCTTGAAATATTCAGTTCCTCTGCTGTATCAGATTCTCACACACACAGAAAAATGTTCAATTATAAAAAAAAGTTTCCTTTACAGACTATAATAAAATATTACATTGTGGTTATATGAGTACTCACACTTCAACCAATGATAATAGAAACCATTGCACACCGTGTGATAAGCTTCAGACATAACCATTCAGGAAGCTAATACGAAACCTTTGGCTAATTTGGCCAAATTTCTCTAATTATCTTCAAGGTGATGTCCCTGCCATCATTGTTAACTGTATTTATTAATGTAATAGTTTCCTAAATAGAATTTAATGAAATAATACATAACTATTATGAAAACTTCATAAACATTTTTGAGTTTTTAATAGGAGCCATAGATATACAGAGAATTCAAAATTATTTCACTTTTGAATATTTATTTCAAAAATATTGAGAAAATTATTTCACTTTGCTCAGTTGGTCTATCTCTTTGTGATGCTATGGACTGTAGATAGCCTGCCAGGCTCCTCTGTCCATGGGGATTCTCCAGGCAAAAATACTGGAGGGTTGCCATGTCCTTCTCCAGGGGATCTCCCCAACCCAGGGATTGAACCCAGGTCTTCTGCATTGCAGGTGGCTTCTTTACCGATTGAGCCATCAGAAATTAGCCATTTCACTTTAAGTGGTTTAGATATTTAAATTATTTTCAAATAGTAGTTTATTTAAGGTTGTTAGTTATCTTTTTAAACAATAAACTTTTAATTTAAAAATTATTTTAAATTTGCATAAAAATTCTAAAGATTGTACAAAGGGTTCTTGTGCATTCCATACTCAGCTTCCCTTCTTATTAACATCTTACCTATATGACACATTTGTCACAATTAATGAAACTATAATGATAATTATTAAACAAAGTCCATATTCTATTCAGATTTCTTTAGTTTTCACCTAATGTCCCTTTTTGTTTCAGGAATCCATTCAAAATACCATAATATACTTAGTCCTCATGTATCCTTAGTAAACTCTTTGCTGGGTTTTTCTGTTTTTCCTTATTTTTGATGACCTAGACAGTTTTGAGGGGTACTGGTCAGGTATTTTGCCGAATGTCTCTCAACTGGGATTTGTCTGTTTTATTCTCATGATTAGAGTGGGTGATATTTATGGGTTTCTAGGAGAAAGAACATAGAGATGCAGTGTCATTCATACCACATCAGACCAAGTGTATATACTATCAACATCCTTCACAATGTTGATATTAACCTTGATTATTTGGGTGAGATCATGTTTGTCAAATTCCTTCATTATAAAATTACTTCTTTTCCCTGTTTTTTGATATGAAAGTCACTATGCACAGCAACATTTAAAGAGTGGGATATTTAGTGCCATCTTCTTAAGAGCAGAGTATTTGAATAAATAGTTTAGAATTCTTGTGCATGGGAACTTTGTCTGTCTTCTCCCACTTATTTAATTATTTATTCATTTATTTATGTTAGTATATGCATGCAATTATATATGTGTTATAATTATGTCGTATTATAATATGTAAACAAATATTGCATTTTTTTATGTTATTTTATATATAGGTATATGGGGCTTCCCTAGTGTCTCAGATGGTAAAGAATCTGCCTGCAATGTAGAAGACCCAGGCGTGATTCCTGGCTCTGGAAGATCCCCTGGAGAAGGGAATAGCTACCCACTCCAGTATTCTTGCCTGGAGAATTCCATGGACAGAGAAGCTTGGCAGGCTATAGTCCATGGGGTCACAAAGAGTCAGACATGACTGAGCAACTAACACTTTCCCTGGTAGATTAATGGTAAAGAATTTGCCTGTCAATGTAGAAGATGTGGCTTCAGTCCCTGGGTCTGGAAGATCCCTTGGAGAAGGAAATGGCAACCCACTCCAGTACTCTTGCCTGGGAAATCCCATGGACAGAAGAGCCTGGTAGGCTACAGTACTTGCAGTCACAAAGAGTTGGACATGACTTAGCAATGAAACAACAACAACAGGCATTATATATATATATATATATATATGTAAATATATAATACATATTTATGTATATATATATATAAAATCACTGCATATGGTGATTGCTCCATGAAATTAAAAGATGCTTACTCCTTGGAAGAAAAGCTATGACCAACCTAGATAGCATATTCAAAAGCAGAGACATTACTTTGCCAACAAAGGTCCGTCTAGTCAAGGCTATGGTTTTTCCAGTGGTCGTGTATGGATGTGAAAGTTGGACTATGAAGAAAGCTGAGTGCTGAAGAATTGATGCTTTTGAACTGTGGTGTTGGAGAAGACTCTTGAGAGTCCCTTGGACTGCAAGGAGATCCAACCAGTCCATCCTAAAGGAGATCAGTCCTGAGTGTTCATTGGAAGGACTGATGCTGAAGCTGAAACTCCCAATACTTTGGCCACCTCATGCGAAGAGTTGACTCATTGGAAAAGACTCTGAGGCTGGGAGGGATTGGGGGCAGGAGGAGAAGGGGATGACAGAGAATGAGATGGCTGGATGGCATCACCAACTCAATGGACATGAGTTTGAGTGAACTCCGGCAGTTTGTGATGGACAGAGAGGCCTGGTGTGCTGTGATTCATGGCGTCACAAAGTCAGACACGACTGAATGACTGAACTGAACTGAACTGATACACACACACACACACACACACACACATATATGTATTCAAGCAGAGGTTGAATAGGAAATTGGAATTTGTGTGTGACTTTTATGTCATTATTCTAACTCGAAGAGGCTTATGTGGCAATTAGGAAGGATAACTTTGGATTTATTGAAATAGCCAGCCAATCATGACAAGGAAATCTTTTTCAATACAGTGAATTCTCTGATGATGTTATTAGCCTGGAACTGGGACACGTAGTTGGGTGTAGGTTCTCCAAAGGCAAAGACAACAAAGTAAGCACAGAAAAAGTGAACAAAACACACTCAGTTTATGGCATTACTGAGAAAGGTGGACCTGATGTCTACTTCAGTAAAGTCAATTACCCTCAAGGAGTGCTGACTCAACACAGATTGAGTACCAAGGAGTGATCAAGATCATGGAGGAAGGGGTATAAAAGATGAGGTCTATCTATTTGGCGTAATTGAGATGGTCAACAAAGGAGACTGCCCTCTTTACTATCTCTGTGGTTTTATCTTTTCCAAAATGCCATATAAATAAAACTCATGAAGTATGTAAGTTCTTGGACTGACTTATTTCACATAGAAACTTGCGTTTAAGATTCATCCATGTCTCAAAGAGTTGGATACAACTTAGTGACTAAACAGTAACAGTTCAATCCTTTGTATCATTAAGTAGTATTTCCTTGCATGGATGTAGCACACTTTTGGAGAAGGCAATGGCACCCCACTCCAGTACTCCTGCCTGGAAAATCCCATGGACGGAGGAGCCTGGTGGGCTGCAGTCCATGGGGTCGCTAAGAGTCGGACACGACTGAGCAACTTAGCAGCAGCAGCAGCAGCAGCAGCAGCACACTTTGTTTGTTCATTCACTTGTTGACGAACATTTACTTGCTTCTTGTTTTTGGTGATTATGAATAAAGTGGCTTTAAACTTTTACATGAATATTTCTGTTACATGAATTTTCAGTCAGTCCAGAAGTATGATTGTGGGATCATACTGTAAGACTGTGTAGCTTTATAAGAAATTGCCAAGCTGTCTTCCAAAATGGCTATATCATTTTTCATTCCTACCAGCAATAAATGAAAGTTATGCTCTGTGTCTTTGTCAACAATCAATATTGCTATATTTTTGCTTTTTGACCATTCTAATAGATGTGTAGTGGTATCTCATTGTTTTAATTTGCATTTCCCCAATTACAAATAATTCAGCATATATTAATATGCTTATTTGCCGTCTGCATGCCTTCTTTGGTAAGGTGTATGTTCAATCTTTTACCTTTTTCTAAATTGGGTGTTTGTTTTCTTGTAGTTGAATTTTAATATTTACATTTTTAAACTAAAAAGGATAATATTCCCGATTGTAATTTTAAATACCCTTCAAATCACACTTAACTTGACTGCACCTTTGTGATAGAAACTTTTAATATTAACTGGTCAAAATTGAACTGATACTTGTAATCTCTCTTGGAGCTCGATGGTGTCATGTTACTGCCCAGTGGGATGTAACTGGAAGTGTTACATCACTTCTGTTTCCTTTATCCTTCCCACTGACTGGAATGTTCACATGATTGTTTGCAGATTTCGTTAGTTGTACCTCCTATGTTTCCTCTTACTATACTGTATTTTTCCTGTTGTGGCACTTGTGATGTTTTGTGGGATGTTCTCATTGTACTGTTTTCCTCCCTGCTAGCATATAAATTCTATGAAGACAATTCTGATTGCTGTTTTTTATTTTCAAATCTCATAGTGCCTAGTAAATAGTATTTTCTAACTTTTTATTGGATATATCATAACTTACTAAATGATCATCATATAATTAGAACTTTTATATGAAAAGTCAAGGTTATTTTCCTGCATACATTCTGTCTTCTCAATTATTTTAAAAGCCTCAAGGGAGGAAACCATGAAATATTGCACAAAGATCAATATAGTCAGTAAATGCTTGATGATAGCCCCATACAGCTAAACCAACTTGATTAAAATGTATAAAAAGTAGTGTGAAATGTAGCCTTAAGGAGGAAAACTCTAAGTACAAATACACAGTTATTAAAATCTTTATAGTAGTTGAGGATGCAAAGTAATAAAGTCCTTGACCTCAGAGAGATCAACATTTGGTATGAGAATTCAGCAAAAGCCAGTGTGGTCCCAGCTTACATGCTTCAAGTAGAGGAGAGGAATGTGAACATGATAAATCTGGAAAACGCTGGACAAATTATAAGCAATTTTCAGCATACGAAGGCCAGGTGGAGAATAGTTCTTTGGTGAAGTGAGGAAAGATCAGAAAAGCAAGTCCTAAAGATACTTGGTTGTTCTATACTTTGTTCATAATCTCTAATCTGACTGCTGTCCTATTGAAATTGTTTCAAAGATCTCACTCACAACTTATTACAATACTTTGTTTACTGTGAAAGCTCATTGATGATATTGCTATTCTTCTGGCATCAAACTTTGGAAATGACTCAGCATTTAAGACTGTATTTATATATTTTTGTGATATTTAATAGCTTTCTGATACATTAAAAATATGTTCCTATTAGGCAGAATGCTTACTTCTTTCTTGTTTTACACTCATCTATGATGAGATAATGATAACTTGTCAATATATAGTCTCAAGGGTCTGAAGATAATTAAATGTCAGTGTATTTAGCTTCATTCCTTCTTTGAGAAATGGACCCCAGACCCACAGGTAAACTCTGCTTTCCAAATTGCTGGGTTTTCAATATACTTTTCCACATAAAGAATAATGCTACTATAACTACCACTAATCTCTCTCCCCAAAATATTGACTGAATGATTACTTGATGAGAAAGTATTCTAAATGCTTTGAAATGGTATTATCACATTGAATCATAACAACCCCAGGGGTTAGGTATTATTACTACTTCCATTTTGGAGAGATGAAAACTGAGATGGAAAAATTAGGTTACTTGTTGTTGGCTATTTTATATAGTGATCATATAACATATATAGTGATTTTCAGAATGACAGTTCTAATCCAGACAGTCATGAATCTAAGACTGAAAGAATCTTAGCCACTGCAATTTGCCTGTGTATTGCCTCTGTATTTAGCCACTGTATTGCCTCTCTGATATCTGCAGAAATGTATGCGCTATTCTGCATATGTATCTAAAGTTGTTAGTTTTCTGAAATTATTCTTGGGGATTGATAAATGTTCAAAGATTACTAGACAATACTTCTGGGGAGAAGTCCTTACCTAGATCACCCTAATTGTTGTTCAAAATCCCAGAAGATGGAACTTCTGCCATACCTATACCGTTTGTCTATGAAGGTGAGATCAGAATTAAAACAATTTCACTGTGAGGTTGAAGTTCCAATTTTTGACTCACGAGGCTAAATCAACTACCTGCTAGTCATATTTACAATGGTAAAGATTTTTACTAATAACAATGAACACATCCATTCAGGCATTCAATCAGCAAATCTTCATTGGGCACTGACTGTATGCTTAGTACTCCGTTATATGCTGGGAATACAGAGAAAGTTTTCCCTTAAGGAGTTCACAATGGAGGAGATTCACAAAGAGGTAATTGCAATTATTGTGGTCACATGCTTTCATGGATGTATGTGCAGGTATAGATATGAGAACTAACATTTGTAGCCTGGAATGCAGTGGGGCAGGTCAGAGGATGTCAGGGCTAAGATGAATCCCAAAGGATGAATTGACCAATAGGAGTTAGAAGGTTTATATATATATATTAAAAAGGAGTATCTTTTATCTTAGGAAAGATGCATTATTCAATAGGAACTAGAAACAAAGTCAATGGAGAAGGAAATTCCAGGCAAATGGGTGAGCAGGATAGAATGTATGGAGGAAAAAGAGTCTAGAAGAGTATGTAGTGAGTTACAAATGATTTGGTGGTGTTCTATGAAAATTTTAAGGTAGGAAATGGCAAGAGTTTAGATTCATGACTTACTTTTCACAGGTAAACTGTAAACACTTTCTAAGACTTTTTGTTAAATATCTTACATTTAATTGTGTTACCAGTTCCAAGCTCGCTCTGTTCACCACTTGAGAGGCCAGTGAATCTGAGGGACGAGATATTGATGCAAGGAACAGAACTTTATTCAGAAAGCTGGCTGACCTAGAAGATTGAAGACTAATGTCTCAAAATAGCCATCTTCTAGAGATCTGGATGCCAGGTTCTTTTACAGATCAGAGATGAGGGGGCAGTTGAGGAAACAAAGTTAAAAAGGCCATTTAATCTTGCAAGTATCTCCTAGAATGGCAAGCCTCAAGCAGGCTTGTGTTAATTTCTTCCTTCCTGCCATCTGCAGGTGGGCAGGGTTCTGAACAAAGGCACTTTAGCTTTACAGTCAGGCAGAGCAGCAGGATTCTCTGAGGCAGGCTTTTATGTGTGATTATAATAAGAAAATTGGCCAGAGAAACAGATCTAGCAAGGCAGAGTCAAAACTGACTCTTCCTGGTTACAAACCTAATGCACAAAAAAGCAACATTCTTGTAGAGGGTCTTGTAGCAATGGGAGATAAAAGAAAGCATCACCAGGAGGTACTGAGAATCCATTAAGTCCAAATTCTGCATCTAGTGTTTCAGGGAATCTGATTCAGTAACTATCCCAAATGGCAGATTTATCTTTGATTCTTCAGAAATGAGATGTTTGATTGGGCTACAGTCCCAGAGGTATGCATGCACCCATGGGTTTTCTGTTGAAGACTTGGGTATTTCATACCTTTAACATAATTCATCCTAAAATTATGGAAGATAAAGTATCCTGGAAGTACTCGAGAAGTTGCTAGATTATCTCAAGTGGCATCTGTCAACCACATAATAACCTTGTTTACCAGCTGTATGAAATAGATCAGGATGTATGATAATTCATTTTGTTCTGCTTTTTTTGTCCCTGTATCTAATTTGAAACTCTACTCTGGGTCCAAGTTATGTCATATCTAAATTAACTCCCCCAATTCAGTTTTCTAATTTTCTAATTCAGGTTCCATTTTTTATATATACATTTATGTCATGTCAGTTCAGTTCTGTCAGTCATGTCTGACTCTTTGCAACCCCATGGACTATATAGCATGCCAGGCTTCCCTGTCCTTCACCAACTCCCAGAGCTTGCTCAAACACATGTCCATCAAGTTGGTGATGACATGCAACCATCTCATCCTCTATCGTCCCCTTCTCTTCCTGTCTTCAATCTTTCCCAGCATCAGGGTCTTTTCAAATGAGTCGTTTCTTTGCATCTGGTGGCCAAAGTATTGGAGTTTCCGCTTCAGCATCACTCCTGCCATTGAATATTCAGGACTGATTTCGTTTAAGATTGACTGGTTGGATCTCCTTGCTGTACAAGGAACTATCAAGAGTCTTCTCAAACACTACAGTTCAAAAGCATCAATTCTTTGTCACTCAGCTTTCTTTATAGTCCAACTCTCACATCCATACATGACTATTGGAAAAACCATAGCTTTGACTAGGTAGATCTTTGTTGGCAAAGTAATGTCTCTGCTTTTTTAATATGGTGTCTATGTTGGTCATAACTTTCCTTCCAAGTAGCAAGCGTCTTTTAATTTCATGGCTGCAGTCACTTACTGCAATGTTTTGGAGCCCAAGAAAATAGTCTCCCACTGTTTCCATCGTTTCCCTATTTGCCATGAACTGATGGGACTGGATGCCATGATCTTCATTTTCTGAAAGTTGAGTTTTAAGCCAACTTTTTCACTCTTCTCTTTTACTTTCATCAAGAGGCTCTTTAGTTCTTCGCTTTCTGCCATAAGGATGGTGTCATTTGCATATCTGAGGTTATTGATATTTCTCTCTGCAATCTTGATTCCAGCTTGTGCTTCATCCAGCCTGGTGTTTCACCTGATATACTCTGCATATAAGTTAAATAAGTAGGGCGACAATATACAGCCTTGATGTACTCCTTTCCCAATTTGGAACCAATCTGTTGTTCCATGTCCAGTTCTAACTGTTGCTTCTCTACCTGCATACAGATTTCTCAGGAAGCAGGTAAGGTGATCTGGTATTCCCATCTCTTTAAGAATTTTCCACAGTGTGTTATGATCCACACAGTCAAAGGCTTTGGCATAGTCAATAAAGCAGAAGTAGGTGTTTTTCTGGAACTCCCTTGCTTTTTCAATGATCCATTGGATGTTGGCAATTTGATCTCTGGTTCCTCTGCCTTTTCTAAATCCAGCTTGAACATCTGGAAGTTCATGGTTCACATATTTGAAGCCTGATTTGGAGAATTTTGAACATTACTTTGCTAGCATGTGAGATGAATGCAATTGTGTGGGAATTTGAACATTCTTTGGCATTGCCTTTCTTTGGGATTGGAATGTAAACTGACCTTTTCTAGTCCTGTGGCCACTGCTGAGTTTTCCAAATTTGCTGGCATATAGAGTGAAGCACTTTCACAGAATCATCTTTTAGGATTTGAAATAGCTCAGCTGTAATTCCATCACCTCCCCTAGCTTTGTTCATAGTGATGCTTCCTAAGGCCCACTTGACCTTGCATTCCAGGATATCTGACTCTAGGTGAGTGATCACACCATCATGGTTATCTGGGTTATGAAAATTTTTTTTGTATAGTTTTTCTGTGTATTCTTGCCAATTCTTCTTAACATTGTCTGCTTCTGTTAGGTCCATACCATTTCTGTCCTTTATTGAGCCCATCTTTGCATGAAATGTTCCCTTGCTATCTCTAATTTTCTTTGAAGAGATCTCTAGTCTTTCCCATTCTATTGTTTTCCTCTATTTCTTTGCACTGGTCACTGAGGAAGGCTTTCTTATCTCTCCTTGCTATTCTTTGGAACTCTGCATTCAAATGGGTATATCTTTCCTTTCTCCTTTGCCTTTTGCATCTCTTCTTTTCTCAGCTATTTGTAAGGCTTCTTCAGACAATCATTTTGCCTTTTTGCATTTCTTTTTCTTGGGATGGTCTTGATCACTACCTCCTGTCCAATGTCACGAACCTCCATCCATAGTTCTTGAGGTACTCTGTCTATCAGATCTAATCCCTTGAATCTATTTTCACTTCCACTGTATAGTCGTAAGGGATTTGACTTAGGTAATACCTGAATGGTCTAGTGGTTTTCTCTATGTTCTTCAATTTAAGTCTGAATTTTGCAATAAGGAGTTCATGATCTGAGCCACAGTCAGCTCCCAGTCTTGTTTTTGCTGATTGTATAGAGCTTCTCCATCTTTGGCTGCAAAAAATATAATCAATCTGATGTCGATTTTGACCATCTGGTGATGTCCACATGTGGAGTATTCTTCTATGTCATGTCACTCCCTGAAATTAAACACCCAGGATTATTTTTTTTCCTGACTCAAGTCAAAATCATTGTCAGCAATTAAAATCTTCCCCTTCACAATGTCATATGTTTTATTAAACCCTATACTTTATTTGATCTCAATATATATTATCTGTCTTAATTAAATATCCTTTTTGTACCTAAACACCTGCTGTTCTACTTAGCTAAGATGTTGTCACACTTCCCATCTCTAGTTTGGCTGTTTGAAGTCTTACTTATTTTTTGAGTCTTTGTCCAAGGTCTATATCTTTCATGAAGACTTTCTTGATTATTCCAGGTAGCGGAAGATAAAATGATAAACAATAATATCACTGAAGAAATATATGATTATATTAAGGTTCAAATAGTATTTTAGAAATAAGTAGATTCACTTAAAAAGTCCAAGGAGAAAAATGTGTGTGTACATATATGTGCATACACATTGCACACTCAAATCATAAAAGAACATTGGAAAGGCCAGTTTAAACCAAGCAATAAACGAAAATTAAACATCAGACTTTTTGCCTAATTTTGACAATATTCTAGTCTGCTTACCCTCAGAACGAAAATATTTAGTATTTGTATTATCATCAAAGAAGGACTATTGGGATGCTGAACTAGGTATACTATCAAACCTCTTTCTTTTTTTTTTACTAAAAGTGGAGGTGAAATATGAAGCATTGACTATGCTCCAAGATCAGTACAGAGTGGAAACCTGGTTGGAGACAGCAATGGAACAAAATAATGAAGTCTTAATACTATGTGTGTGTGTGTGTGTGTGTGTGTGTGTATTCTACAGCCCTGTAGCTTCTTCCACTGCCTTCTGACAGATCAATATGGTCAATGAATTGTGTAGCTGCGTATCTACATTGCCCCATCTTTTCCCCAGACATTGCTGCAAACAGGAAAAAACACAGTGGGGAAAAATGGATGCCCAGAGTCCTTGTGCTCTGTGGCTTGGGCTTGAATAAAGAAATCAAGGTGGCCGGGGGTTTGGCATAGTCTCCTTACCCTCATCAGGTCTGCCCATAGTGGGATGCAGAACAGGGAGTCAGCACCAGACCTCATTGATCTCACTTGCCTTGGATCCCCTATAGTAATTAATGTTATTAACCTAATTAGCACCTAATTATATTCTCTCTTTATTTTTCTCACTCTTTCAACTGTATTAGAGATCCTTCAGGGCAGAGACTGTTCTGCAGATCTGTTTATGTATTCTCAGTGTTTAACATAACACTGAACACAAAGAAAGTGCACTGTATGTTAACACAGCCCATTTTTGTACATAAAGACAAGAGAAGTCCAGTGCATTTAAGAGTGTATTTTAACTAAGACATGATTTTAATAGTTCCGTCATCACTAGTTTGGTTTTTATTTGAAGCAATTAAATTTCCACTAGATAAAAATAACAGTAATTGTGCACTTACTATGTTGAGAGTGTATTCACATATGTTGTTTAACTTAATTATCACAACCAGAGCCAGATTAAGCAGCAGATCATCTGTGTCCTTGCCCAGAGTGCCATTCTAACAGGCACTAACAATCTATGGCACTTAAATATTGCTGGAAGACAAAGAAATTTTTATTTATTAGAAATATTCTAAGGTCTTCTTCTGGCTTCCCAGGTGGCGCTAGTGATAAAGAACCCAGCTTCCAACTCAGGAGACAAAAGAGACGTAGATTTGATCCCTGGGTGGGGAAGATCCCCTGGAGGAGGGCATGCAACCCACTCCAGTGTTCTTGCCTGGAGAATCCCATGGACAGAGGAGCCTGGCAGGCTACAATCCATAGGCTTGCAAAGAGTCAGGCATGACTGAACGGACTTAAGATGCACAAGGTCTTCTTATTCAAACTGTGTTTCAAGAGCCAGCAGGACAGGATCACCTGGGAGTTTGTCAGAAATGTCAAATCTCAGATTCCATCCAGACCCGCTGAACCAGAATTTATTTGCATTTTAACATGATACCAAGTATCACACTGAAGTTTGAAAAATAGTCTCAGGGATAGTATTTGTGTGGTTAGAGGTATTATTTTTATTTATTTTTTATTATAAATTTATTTATTTTAAATTGGAGGCTAATTACTTTACAATACTGTATTGGTTTTGCCATACATCAACATGAATCCACCATGGGTATACACGTGTTCTCCTGAATGCCCCTCCCACCTCCCTCCCTGTACCATTCCTCTAGGTCATCCCAGTGCACCAGCCCCAAGCATCCTGTATCATGTATCGAACCTGGACTGGCGATTCATTTCGTATATGATATTACACACGTTTCAATGCCATTCTCCCAAATCATCCCACCCTCTCCCTTCTCCCACTGAGTCCAAAAGACTGTTCTATACATCTGTGTCTCTTTTGCTGTCTCGCATACAGGGTTATCATTACCATCTTTCTAAATTCCGTATATTTGCATTAGTATACTGTATTGGTGTTTTTCTTTCTGGCTTACTTCACTCTATTATTTTTATAAACTACTTAGGTGGAGTTATACTCCAAGAGACAGGCTCCAATAAAATAGTTGCTCACTAAACTGAGTCTTTGGACCCGTGAATTTAGCAAATTTCAGGACTTTTGCTTTGCTTAGTAAAGTTTAGGGCCAGAGCTAAGTTGCTCATGATATAGCAGAGCCTGAGTATTGCTAATAATACTGGCAAACTTGACTTTTAAGTCAGAATGAAGACAGACAATATTCTATATGCAATTCAAATATTTTTAAAATGTGAATATGAAAGGACATTGGATTAGGCATCCTGGCTTTCCCGGGGTTCTTCAGATGTAACCCGCACAGCAGGACACTTTACACCTGCTGCTTCCTCCTCTTGGGATGCCTTTTCTCCAGGTCTTTGCCTGGCTGGCTCCATATGTCATTTGTGTTGCCTCACTGGGGAGTTTTTCCTTAGGCATCCTCATTTAAATAGCCTGGAACCTCTAACCCCTCAATCTGCTAACAGCATGTATCACTTTCTAAACTCATTTATTTATTTACTGACTTACTTGTCTTCTCCTCTTAATTGTTAGCTCTGTGAGAGGAGAAATTTTGTCTATTTTTTAAACATCATATTCCCTGTTCTAGTACATGACAGATTCTCAGTAAATAGTTGCAGGATGAATGAGTCAGAAGATTAAGAAATTAAAACAGTTACTGATACCAATATGCTAACATAAACTATATTATATATATATATAATATATATAAAATGATGAACTGTGTAATAATCATCCTCAATTCAAGTTCATCCCAACTTTGCATTAGATTTTTAAGGGTTCCCTTTGAGAAGCAAGATGGTTTGTTATACATACATGGCATAGATGAGACCTAGAAACCTTTTCATGTTTTAGCAACTATTGGCTAAGTGCTTCCAATACACTCATTGACAAGCACTGCCCTAAGAACCTAGTTCTGCTGCATATTAATGTATGATTTTGCTCAAATTACTAAGCCTGTTTAAATTTCAGTTTCCTCATATGTTAAATGACACTAATAAAATTACTTTTATCTGTTTCATGGGGATTTTGAGGCTATAAATTGGGGTAGTACCTTCAAAATTCTTGTAGAGTCTGATGTATTCTAAGCACTCAATAGATCAATATTAGTTTCAGAAAAGTTAGACAGTCAGTGCTTAGGAGGATGAAGAATTATCTCATAGATATAACATTTGCTTTTGTGAAAACAGTGGTAATAGATGGTATTCACAAATAATATGAAATATTTTCCGAAGTACTCTCACCACATTCTTCTCTATTATTATGACATATTTCCTTCATTTTATCTTCAGAGAGGAAATGAATATGTGTTTGACAAATTCCTTTCGCTTGCTTTTAATCTTTTCCTGTTGCATGACTGTGTTGGATTACAATACATTAAAATTGGATATTTTGCACTTTTTTACAATTTTTATTATTAATAAAACAAAACATACATGTTAGGCATGTCTGGCTGTGTGCTCAGTTGCTAAGTCCTATCTGACTCTGCAACACCGTAGACTGTAGCCCAATAGGCTCCTCTGTCCATGGGATTTCCCAGGCAAGAATACTGGAGTGGGTTGCCATTTCCTTCTCCAGGAGATCTTCCCAACCCAGCAGTTGAACCTGTATCTCCTGTGTCTCCTGCATTGGCAGGCAGATTCTTTACCTACTGAGCCACCTTGGGAAGTCCCTACATGTTGGGAGTAGATTGTAATGTACAACTTGATTAAGTTTTGCATATGTCTACACCCACATAATAAACATCAGATAGGAATATAGAACAAGACCAGGTCCTCAGAAGTCATCCTCCTTCCAGTACCCAATCCATACTGTCCTCTACCATAATTACCACTAATCTGACTTAACATTATTGTGGATTGGTTTTGCCTGGTGTAAGTTTATATATGGAGTTATTAATGCTTCTTTTTGTTTGACTTCTTTTACTCAACATTATGCCTGTGAGAATTATTCAGATTATGTACATTGCGATATATTGCTCATTTATTTGCTGCATAGTATTTTGTTTTATAAAATAGTATACTACATATTTATTTATCTGCTCAAGGATTCTGCTGAGTGTGTGGGGTGGTATTACACTGTGATTTTAGTTTCCATTTTCTCAATGTTTAATGGGAGGATAATATTTTATTACATTTATTGGACAATTGTGTACCTTTTTATTGTTGATTTGTGAGTTTCACAAAATTTGGATATAAGTGTTAGTTGAGTAAATGTGTTGGAAATATCTTCTCCCATCCCATGTCTTGCATCTTTACTCATTAATGATATCTTTCGATGAAGTCTTCATTTTAATGTAGTCCAATTCAGAGTCCTCCTCTTATTTATGGTTACTGTTTTGTAGCCCGGCTTGAAAAAATCTTTACTACTGCAAGAACATGATGATTTTCTTGCATTTTATTGTACAAACTTCATTTTACCTTTCATATTTCCTATTTTTTAAGGGATATACTAGCTGGTATAGAATTATCATTTGGTAGCTGGTGGGCTGCTGTCTATGGGGTCGCACGGAGTCAGACACGACTGAAGCGACTTAGCAGCAGTAGCAGCAGCAGCATTTTATTGGGCTTCCCTGGTTACTCAGATGGTAAAGAATTCGCCTGCAATGTGGGAGATCTGGATTCAATCCATGGGTTGGGAAGATCCCCTGGAGGAGGGCATGGCAACCCATTCCAGTATTCTTGCCTGGAGAATCCCATGGATGGAGAAGCCTGGCATAGGGTTGCAAAGAGTTGGACATGACTGAGCAACTAAGCACGGCATACAGCATAGCATTTTACTGCACTTTGAACAATGCCATTCTGCTGTCTTTTGGCTTCCAGTTTCAGGTGGAAAATTTACTCTGTGTCTGATAAGTACTCCTCTGAAGGAAATGTTTCCTTTATCTCTGGTTGTGTTTTAACTTTTTCTTTTTCATTAGTCTGAGTATGATATGCCTTGATATGATTCCCCTTGTATTTTTCCTGTTGGAGATCTATAAAGGTCTTTGAAATTGTGACTCAAGGTCTTTAAATGGTTTAGAAAAATTGTCAGCTACTGTTTCTTCATATATTGCTCCCTTTTTTACCTTTTCAATTAAACATATTTTCCTCTGTTCCTCATGGCTCAGACGGTAAAGAGTCTGCCTGTGGTGTGGGGGACCAGGGTTTGATCACTGGCTCTGGAAGATGCCCTGGAGAAGGAACTGGTAACCTACTCTAGGATTCTTGCCTGGAAAATCCCATGGCTGGAGGAGCCTGGCCGGCTACAGTCCATGGAGTCGAAAAGTGTAGGACATGAATGAGTGACTTCACATTCACTTTCTTTTTATAATCTATATGATCTATTTGTGGCTCAGACCATGGCTCAGATGGTAAAGCATCTGCCTACAATGTGGGAGACCCGGGTTCAATCCCTGGGTCAGGAAGATCCCCTGGAGAAGGAAATGGCAACCCACTCCAGTATTCTTGCTTGGAAAATCCCATGGATGGAGGATCCTGGTAGGCTACAGTCTATAGGGTCGCATAGACACGACTGAGTTGGACACGACTGAGTGACTTCACTCACTCACTCAATCTATATTTACATCTAAATCTGTATCTATATTATCTAGAACTCTATTTTAAAGTTACTGGATGTTTTATTTTCCCTCAGTTTTATTAAGATATATTGATTGTATAACATTGTATTAGTTTAAGGTATACAGCATGATTTGATATTTTAGTATCTTGCAAAATGAGTAACACGACAAATTAGATATCCTTTTACCTCACACAGCTACAAATTTGTTTCTTGTGATAGCTTTTAAGCAATTTTAGAATATGCAATACAGTATTGTCACCTATAGTCACCATGCTGAACATTACACACCCAGAATGTGTTTACAACTATAATTTTGTATTTTTTTTTTTACCAACTTTGCCCATTTTTGCCCACTCCTTCAATCCCCTCTGTTAGCCACCAATCTCTTCTCTGTATCTGTGAGTACAGAGAGTTTTGAGAGTCTACATATTAGTGAAATTATTCAGTCTTTATCTTTCTCACATATTTTGTTAGCATAATGCCCTCAAGGTCTGTCTGTGTTGTTGCAAGTGACATAATTTTCTTCTATTTTTATGGCTGGCTCAACATTCAGAAAACGAAGATCATGGCATCCGGTCCCATCACTTCATGGGAAATAGATGGGGAAACAGTGGAAACAGTGTCAGACTTTATTTTTCTGGGCTCCAAAATCACTGCAGATGGTGACTGCAGCCATGAAATTAAAAGACGCTTACTCCTTGGAAGGAAAGTTATGTCCAACCTAGATAGCATATTCAAAAGCAGAGACATTACTTTGCCAACAAAGGTCCGTTTAGTCAAGGCTATGGTTTTTCCTATGGTCATGTATGGATGTGAGAGTTGGACTGTGAAGAAGGCTGAGCACTGAAGAATTGATGCTTTTGAACTGTGGTGTTGGAAAAGACTCTTTAGAGTCCCTTGGACTTCAAGGAGATCCAACCAGTCCATTCTGAAGAAGATCAGCCCTGGGATTTCTTTGGAAGGAATGATGCTAAAGCTGAAACTCCAGTACTTTGGCCACCTCATGGGAAGAGTTGACTCATTGGAAAAGACTCTGATGCTGGGAGGGATTGGGGGCAGGAGGAGAAGGGGACGACAGAGGATGAGAAGGCTGGATGGCATCACTGACTCGATGGATGTGAGTCTGAGTGAACTCCGGGAGTTGGTGATGGACAGGGAGGCCTGGTGTGCTTCGACTCATGGGGTTGCAAAGAGTCGGACACAACTGAGCGACTGAACTGAACTGAGCTGAATATTCTATTGTATGTCTATACACCACGTTTTCTTTATCCATTCATCCTTAGATGTGAACACTTATTTTCCACCCTTGTCTGGGATATTATAAACAGTGTTGCAATAAGCATGTGCTTAGTCACTCAGTTGTGTCTGACTCTTTGTGACCTCATGGACTGTAGCCCGCCAGGCTCTTCTGTCCATGGGGATTCTCCAGACAGGAACACTGGGGTGGGTTTCCGTGCCCTCCTCCAGGGGATCCTCCTAACCCAAGAATCGAACCCAGGTCTTCCACATTGCAGGTAGATTCTTTACCATCTGAGCCACCAAGGAAGCCCTTGTGAACCTTTGTGCTCAGTTGCTTAGTCGTGTCTGATTCTTTGCAACCCCATGAACTATAGTCCACCAGGCTCCTCTGTCCATGGGATTTTCCAAAAAAGAATACTGGAGTGGGTTGGCATTTCCTTCTCCATGCAGTAAGCATGGGGGTGCATATGTCTTTTAAGGTTAATATTTTCATTTTCTTTGGATAAATACCCTGAAGTGGAATTGCTGGATCATATGGTAGTTTAATTTTTAATTTTTTGAGAAAACTCCATACTGTTTCCATAGTGACTGCATGAATCTACAATCCAATTAACATTGCACAAGGGTTTCCTTTTCTCCACAGCCTCACCAACATTTACTATTTCTTGTTTGTGTGTGTGTGTGCGCTTTGGTTTCTTGACAATGTTCATTCTAACATGAGTGAGTTGATTACTTGTTATGGTTTTGGTCTGCATTTTCCTGATGATTAATAATGTTGTTCTTTGAAGGACAACCTTAAAGAAATGAAAAAAACAAAGCAAACATCCCAAGTACATGTATCTCAAAAGTACATATATCTTTCCAATTCAATGAGGAGTCAAACAATCCAATAAAAATGGGAAAGGGAGTTCTTCAGAAAAAAAGCTCTATGAATGGTTGATTAGTCCCAGACAAAATGCTGAATATTATCAATCACTGCTGCTGCTGCTGCTGCTAAGTCACTTCAGTCATGTCCGACTCTGTGTGACCCCATAGACGGCAGCCCACCAGGCTCCCCAATCCCTGGGATTCTCCAGCCAAGAACACTGGAGTGGGTTGCCATTTCCTTCTCCAATGCATGAAAGTGAAAGTGAAGTCGCTCAGTCGTGTCCGACCCTCAGCAACCCCATGGATTGCAGCCTACCAGGCTCCTCCGTCCATGGGTTTTTCCAGGCAGGAGTACCGGAGTGGGGTGCCATTGCCTTCTCCGTTATCAGTCACTAGGGGAATGCAAATGTAATTCCACTCTCAGGTATTTACCCAAGGGAATTAAAAAAAAAATCATAAAAATACTTGTATATGAATGTTCACAGTGGCTTTACTTATAATAGCTCCAAACTGGAAACAGCCAAAATATCCAACAGTGACTGAATAGGAAAACAAATTGTGCAATACTCAGATGCTAATGCTATAAAAAGGAACACGATAACAAAGAAAGGACACAAAACAGTACATATTGTATTATTCTGTATATGGAACTCTAGAACAGGTCAAACTAAACCGTAATGGAGGGAAGTATTTCAGTGGTTGCCTGGAAGTGGAGGTGGGTGGAATTTACAGGAAAGCATCATGAAGGAATTTTATGAACAAACAGAAATGTTTCTCTTTCATGATCACCATGATATTTACACAGGAATATGCTTCCTGGTGGAGAAGGCAATGGCAACCCACTCCAGCATTCTTGCCTGGAAAATCCCGTGGACGGAGAAGCCTGGTGGGTTGCAGTCCATGGGGTCGAGAAGAGTCAGACATGACTGAGTGACGTCCCTTTCACTTTTCACTTTCCTGCATTGGAGAAGGAAATGGCAACCCACTCCAGTGTTCTTGCCTGGAGAATCCCAGGGACGGGGGAGCCTGGTGGGCTACCATCTATGGGGTCACACAGCGTCGGACATGACTGAAGTGACTTTGCAGCAGTAGCATGCTTGCTGGTGGCTTAGACGGTAAAGAATCTGCCTGCCATGCAGGAGACCCATGATTGATGCCTGGGTTGGAAAGATCCCCTGGAGACGGGAATGGTAACCCAATCCAGTATCCTTGCCTAGAGAATTCCATGGACAGAGTAGCCTGGAGGGCCTACAGTCCATGGGGTACAAAGAGTTGGACATGACTAGGTGATTAACAATCACTTTTCATGCATTTATGAACTCGAGTGGTATAACTTAAATTGTGTATTTGTTGTTATATAAATTCAATTCAGTATAGTTCAGTCGATCAGTCGTGTCCGACTCTTTGTGACCCCATGAACTGCAGTACACCAGGCTTCCCTGTCCATCGTGAACTCCCTGAGCTTACTCAAACTGATGTCCATTGAGTTGGTGATGCCATCCAACCGTCTCATCCTTTGTTTTCCCCTTCTCCTTCTGCCTTCGATCGTTCCCAGCATCAGGGTCTTTTCCAATGAGTCAGTTCTCCGCATCAGGTGGTCAAAGTATTGGAGTTTCAGCTTCAAAATCAATCCTTCCAATGAACACCCAGGACTGATCTCCTTTAGGATGGACTGGTTGGATCTCCTTGCAGTCCAAGGGACTCTCAAGAGTTTTCTCCAACACCACAGTTCAAAAGCATCAATTGTTTGGTGCTCAGCTTTCTTCACAGTCCAATTCTCACATCCATACATGACCACTGGAAAAACCAAAGTTTTGACTAGATGGACCTTTGTTGGCAAAGTAATGTCTCTGCTTTCTAATATGCTGTCTAGATTGGTCACAACTTTCCTCCAAGGATCAAGCTTCTTTTAATTTCATGGCTGCAGTCACCAACTGCAGTGATTTTGGAACCCCAAGAAATAACGTCTATCACTGTTTCCATTGTTTCCCCATCTATATGCCATGAAGTGATGGGACCAGATGCCGGGATCTTCGTTTTCTGAATGTTGAGCTTTAAGCCCGCTTTTTCACTCTCCTCTTTCACTTTCATCAAGAGGCTTTTGAGTTCCTCTTCACTTTCTGTCATAAGGGTGGTGTCATCTGCATATCTGACATTATTGATATTTCTCCCGGCAATCTTGATTCCAGCTTGTGCTTCTTCCAGCCCAGTGTTTCTCATGATGTTCTCTGCATAGAAGTTAAATAAGCAGGGTGACAATATATAGCCTTGACGTACTCCTTTTCTTATTTGGAACCAGTCTATTGTTCCATGTCCAGTTCTAACTTTTGCTTCCTGACCTGCATGTAGGTTTCTCAAGGGGCAGGTCAGGTGGTCTGGTATTCCCATCTCTTTCAGAATTTTCCAGTTTATCGTGGTCCACACAGTCAAAGGCTTTGGCATAGTCAGTAAAGCAGAAATAGATGTTTTTCTGGAACTCTCTTGCTTTTTCGATGATCCAGCGGATGTTGGCAATTTGATCTCTGGTTCCTCTGCCTTTTCTAAAACCAGCTTGAACATCTGGATGTTCACAGTTCATGCATATTGCTGAAGCGTGGCTTGGAGAATTTTGAGCATTACTTTACTAGTGTGTGAGATGAGTGCAATTGTGCGGTAGTTTGAGCATTCTTTGGCATTGCCTTTCTTTGGGATTGGAATGAAAACTGACCTTTTCCAGTCCGTGGCCACTGCTGAGTTTTCCAAATGTGCTGGCATATTGAGTGCAGCATTTTCACAGCATCATCTTTCAGGATTTGAAATAGCTCAACTGAAGTAGAAGGAGATGTATTTCTGGAATTCTCTTGCTTTTCTATGATCCAACAGACGTTAGAAATTTGATCTATGATTAATAACTAATAATTATTTTCTTGCCTGGAAACTTCCATGGACAGCTGTCCACAGGGTCTCAAAGAGTTGGACATGACTTAGCAACTGAGCATGCACACATCTATGATTTGATTTAGGGAAAAAAACATTGGTTTCTGTGGATAATATTATCCTTCTTAAGAAGTATTATAATATTTTTTTTTTAACTATCTCTCTCAGCATTCTAGTTCTAATGCAAAATCACCTAATCCAACCAAGAGTGAGTTTTAGGATTTGTCATGGCTGTTTTTTCTATAGTCTGCCCTTACTTCTAAAACAGAACCCTTAATTATACTTTGTTGCCCTTTTGGGATGTTTTGATTTAGAGCCCTAAGTGTTTACCCTTCCCTTGGGCTGAACAATTCAACCTGATGTGTGCAGCGCTGCCAAGGTTGCTGCTCACTTCTTAATTCTCCCTGTGATGCTTTCTGCTTGATTCTGTATGCTCCTGTCATGGGTGCATAGCTTGAGAACCCTAGAATGCCAAGAGGGGAGATTGGAGGCAGAATGTTAGCCTCACTTTCCTTCAGTTCATTCTTCTCCAGCATTGAATTCCTTTAAATTTTGAGTCCTTTGATTGCTTTCAATCACTTTTAAACAAGTGTTGTTTGAGTACCTAATATGTTTCTGTTATGAGGGCATATCCTATATGATTGAACAAAACCTTATTGCCTGTTTAGGTCTTTTGGGGTAGAAGGAGTATATAAGGACAAGGAAGAGAAGAAATAAAATGAGTAAGTAATTTAAGAATGATTTAAAGTAGGTTACATGAAATGCTGAATTTGATATGATCAAATACTTAGGGTGGAGTGGAAGGGGAAAAAGCCAGTGCGGACTGGAATTATAGAGGAAAGACTTGTTGAAGATGATGCTAGCAGAATTAAATCTTGACTGAAGAACTGGGGCTCCATTATTGTGATTAAGCCTGAATTAAGATGTGGTATTAGGGAAATCTTAAAATGGAGCTGCCTGCAATAGGGAGCTGCCGATAGCTTGTGATGAGAATCAGTCAAATTAGGATAGTCATCAAGTAGACAGAAAAAATACTTTTTCATCATTTTAGTCATAAGAAAAACTAATTAGATATCTAACCATAGGTCATATACTTAGTGGCAGATATAGCACTAAAAAAGTTCTCTAATTCCGCTCCAGTGTTTCTTCCTCATAGACATGCTTTTTCTGGTGTAAGATTTATTACATCCCTTACCTGGAAATTTGAAGATATACTGCCTGTGCTCCAAATCAATGGACTCATCTGGGAAATACACAAAGAAGAGCTGACGAATCTGTTTTTTTCTTGAGTTTGATGTGGAACATAAACAAATGATTGTGGCCTCTTCATGAGAGTGTTGACAGCTGAGTAAGAATGACATACTCAAGATGGAATCACCCAAAACTGGAAGATACATCACTACTCAAATCCTATTAAAATAATTTGTTCACTAAACACTAAACACATATGTGTTCTGGTTGGACATAATTCCTGCCTCCCGAGTCTCTGGAATTACTTGTGGCAAATTATCCAGAACGCCTTAAGAACAAGCTGTGTGCTTTTATTTTTTAGATTCTTTTTTTTTAAATTTTATTTTATTTTTAAACTTTAAAATATTGTATTAGTTTTGACAAATATCGAAATGAATCCGCCACAGGTATACCCGCGTTCCCCATCCTGAACCCTCCTCCCTCCTCCCTCCCCTACCCTCCCTCTGGGTCATCCCAGTGCACCAGCCCCAAGCATCCAGTACCGTGCATCAAACCTGGACTGGTGACTCGTTTCATACATGATATTATACATGTTTCAATGCTATTCTCCCAAATCTCCCCACCCTCTCCCTCTCCCACAGAGTCCATAAGACTGATCTATACATCGGTGTCTCTTTTGCTGTCTTGTACACAGGGTTATTGTTACCATCTTTCTAAATTCCATATATATGCGTTAGGTGTTTTTCTTTCTGGCTTACTTCACTCTGTATAATAGATTCCAGTTTCATCCACCTCATTAGAACTGATTCAAATGTATTCTTTTTAATGGCTGAGTAATACTCCATTGTGTATACGTACCACAGCTTTCTTATCCATTCATCTGCTGATGGGCATCTAGGTTGCTTCCATGTCCTGGCTATTATAAACAGTGCTGCGATGAATATTGGGGTACACGTGTCTCTTTCCCTTCTGGTTTCCTCAGTGTGTATGCCCAGCAGTGGGATTGCTGGATCATAAGGCAGTTCTATTTCCAGTTTTTTAAGGAATCTCCACACTGTTCTCCATAGTGACTGTACTAGTTTGCATTCCCACCAACAGTGTAAGAGAGTTCCCTTTTCTCCACACCCTCTCCAGCATTTATTGCTTGTAGACTTATAGATGGCAGCCATTCTGACTGGCATGAAATGGTACCTCATAGTGGTTTTGATTTGCATTTCTCTGATAATGAGTGATGTTGAGCATCTTTTCATGTGTTTGTTAGCCATCTGTATGTCTTCTTTGGAGAAATGTCTATTTAGTTCTTTGGCCCATTTTTTTAATAGGTCATTTATTTTTCTGGAGTTGAGCTGTAGGAGTTGCTTGTATATTTTTGAGATTAGTTGTTTGTCCATTGCTTCATTTGCTATTATTTTCTCTCATTCTGAAGGCTGCCTTTTCACCTTGCTAATAGTTTCCTTTGTTGTGTAGAAGCTTTTAAGTTTAATTAGGTCCCATTTGTTTATTTTTGCTTTTATTTCCAATATTCTGGGAGGTGGGTCATAGAGGATCCTGCTGTGATGTATGTCGGAGAGTGTTTTGCCTATGTTCTCCTCTAGGAGTTTTATAGTTTCTGGTCTTATGTTGAGATCTTTAATCCATTTTGAGTTTATTTTTGTGTATGGTGTTAGAAAGTGTTCTAGTTTCATTCTTTTACAAGTGGTTGACCAGTTTTCCCAGCACCACTTGTTAAAGAGATTGTCTTTAATCCATTGTATATTCTTGTCTCCTTTGTCAAAGATAAGTTGTCCATATGTGTGTGGATTTATCTCTGGGCTTTCTATTTTGTTCCATTGATCAATATTTCTGTCTTTGTGCCAGTACCATACTGTCTTGATAACTGTGGCTTTGTAATAGAGCCTGAAGTCAGGTAGGTTGATTCCTTCAGTTCCATTCTTCTTTCTCAAGATCGCTTTGGCTATTCAAGGTTTTTTGTATTTCCATACAAATTGTGAAATTATTTGTTCTAGCTCTGTGAAGAATACCGTTGGTAGCTTGATAGGGATTTCATTGAATCTACAAATTGCTTTGGGTAGTATACTCATTTTCACTATATTGATTCTTCCAATCCATGAACATGGTATATTTCTCCATCTATTAGTGTCCTCTTTGATTTCTTTCACCAGTGTTTTATAGTTTTCTATATATAGGTCTTTAGTTTCTTTAGGTAGATATATTCCTAAGTATTTTATTCTTTCCATTGCAATGGTGAATGCTGTGTGCTTTTATTACTCACCTTTGCCTTTCCAGGGTCTAGAGAATACATGGCTAATAGTTCGTTTTGAATATATGTTTGGTGAATAAATTAATTTTCATTTCTTGGGTTATGGAAGGTAAGCATACACAATGAACAATACATTTGCAATTTTTATATATTGCTGTTTATGATGTAAAATAGTTAAATACTTTTGGGAAGATATTTAGTGATACATGGCTTCCCAGGTGGCGCAAGATATAAAGAACCTGCCTGCCAATTCAGGAGACATAAGAGACGTGAGTTCAATCCCTGTGTTGGGGAGATCCTCTGGAGAGGGGCATAGCAACCCATTCCAGTATTCTTGTCTGGAGAATCCCATGGACAAAGGAGCATGGCAGACTACAGTCCTTAGGGTTGCAAAGAGTTGGACACTACAGAAGCTACTTAGTACGCACACACTGAAAAACTATAAAAATTATATGTGCTGTTTTAAATTATTAAAA
Organism: Bos grunniens; assembly: GCF_055505025.1. NCBI lineage: Eukaryota > Metazoa > Chordata > Mammalia > Artiodactyla > Bovidae > Bos > Bos grunniens. The sequence goes on from NC_141187.1 coordinate 35,415,136, forward strand.
TAACTAGACATGTATCCTAAGGAGATAATAAAAAGGAAGGAAAGAGTACTGTCTGTGAAATTATTCACAGAAGCTTTTGAAAATGAGAAAATAAAAAGAGCTGTAATGAATAGAAGTAGCCATAGTGTCTAACAGTACAGAAATTACAAGAAAATATGCTAGCTTCAATATGATGGAGACATTAGAAAAATAACTATGAATGGTACACAGGACACATAAAATGAATACTATTTATATTACATAAAATTTTATATATATATATATATATATACATATCAACAGAGATATACTATAAAATTACAACTGCATAAAATAATTAAATATACTAGAAGGCCATACAAAAGTTAATAGTTTTATAGTCCAGAGTATTTATAAATTCAGATGGATGCTGAATAGGTAAGTAAGCAAGATGAGCTTTATGAATAGTTAAGGTGGGTGGTGTGGTTTAGAAAGTGAGAAGGGATCCATAAGGCCTCCTGGAATTAATGTCTAGCTTTGCAGCTCAGAGTTCAGTACCCAGAGGCAAGTCTCAATATCTTTTTGGGCGAGATGCATAGTATACCATATCTTACTCACATGTTTTGTGATGGTCACATTAAAAAATGGAGGTAAGAAAATCTTGAAACTGTAAAGCATGATGTAAATATTGAAGATTATCATCATTTTCTCTGGTTTTCATACCAATACTGATAATTCTATTGAATCTTGAAAGTTCTTAATATACAGTCCTTTGTCAGTAAGTCTATAACCATGGGAGGGCACAGACCTTAAATGCTCTTGGGCTGGCCATCAATCTTAGTAACTGGAAGTGGCTAGAACCAGATCCAGGCTGAGTATTCTAAAGCTGGAGGAAAGGAAAAAGAGAAAGGGATTATTGATTCTGTGCTGCTGCCATCATTTTTCTGTATGCAAGAAGGTTCCTCTAGACACAACACAAGTCTCCAGTTAGTATTTGCTTATCATTTACTTTCTCTCCTGAGACATTGTCTTTCAAGTGCCCAATCTAAAGATAATTACATTTATACTATTTGCTACTACATAGCTATTTCATTTTTCTTTGCCTGTGTTATTTGTGCCTTTAGGTGATATAAGAACATAACTATTTTTTTTTTTTTTGGCACAATATGTCCTACTTTTGTGCACTGGTTATAGAATTCTAGCAAAACTGAAAGCTAAAAACAGGATTGCAGGATAGAAATAACTCAAAACCTCTCTGGAGAACATGAACTTGGTAACGCGTGTGGAAGGATATAAAATTAGATTGTAGCTAAGGAGGGTTAAATTACATTTTTTGTTTTATCTTTGACTTTCTGTACAACCTTGGAAAAAATTACCTGTGTGTTGTGCTATAGTGCCACTGTTTGAGACCTCTGTTGCTTGAATACTGCATTATGCATTTGAGAGTTGCTAAGAAAGTAGGTCTTAAAATTTGTTACTGCTCACACATATACACACACACTTTAATTATATGAAGTGATAGATATATTAACTATCAGATCAGATCAGTCACTCAGTCATGTCCGACTCTTTGCGACCCCATGAATCACAGCACACCAGGCCTCCCTGTCCATCACCAACTCCCAGAGTTCACTGAGATTCACGTCCATCGAGTCAGTGATGCCATCCAGCCATCTCATCCTCTGTCGTCCCCTTCTCCTCCTGCCCCCAATCCCTCCCAGCATCAGAGTCTTTTCCAATGAGTCAACTCTTCGCATGAGGTGGCCAAAGTACTGGAGTTTCAGCTCTAGCATCATTCCTTCCAAGAAATCCCAGGGCTGATCTTCAGGATGGACTGGTTGGATCTCCTTGAAGTCCAAGGGACTCTCAAGAGTCTTCTCAAACACCACACTTCAAAAGCATCAATTCTTCAGTGCTCAGCCTTCTTCACAGTCCAACTCTCACATCCATACATGACCACAGGAAAAACCATAGCCTTGACTAGATGAACCTTTGTTGGCAAAGTAATGTCTCTGCTTTTGAATATGCTATCTAGGTTGGTCATAACTTTCCTTCCAAGGAGTAAGCGTCTTTTAATTTCATGGCTGCAGTCACCATCTGCAGTGATTTTGGAGCCCAGAAAAATAAAGTCTGACACTGTTTCCACTGTTTCCCCATCTATTTCCCATGAAGTATTGGGACCGGACGCCATGATCTTCATTTTCTGAATATTGAGCTTTAAGCCAACTTTTTCACTCTCCACTTTCACTTTCATCAAGAGGCTTTTGAGTTCCTCTTCACTTTCTGCCATAAGGGTGGTGTCATCTGCATATCTGAGGTTATTGATATTTCTCCTGGCAATCTTGATTCCAGCTTGTGCTTCTTCCAGCCTAGCGTTTCTCATGATGTATTCTGCATAGAAGTTAAATAAGCCGGGTGACAATATACAGCCTTGACGTACTCCTTTTCTTATTTGGAACCAGTCTGTTGTTCCATGTCCACTTCCAACTGTTGCTTCCTGACCTACATACAGATTTCTCAAGAGGCAGATCAGGTGGTCTGGTATTCCCATCTCTTTCAGAATTTCCCACAGTTTATTGTGATCCACACAGTGAAAGGCTTTGGCATAGTCAGTAAAGCAGAAATAGATGTTTTTCTGGAACTCTCTTGCTTTTTCGATGATCCAGCGGATGTTGGCAATTTGATCTCTGGTTCCTCTGCCTTTTCTAAAACCAGCTTGAACATCAGGAAGTTCATGGTTCATGCATATTGCTGAAGCGTGGCTTGGAGAATTTTGAGCATTACTTTACTAGCGTGTGAGATGAGTGCAATTGTGCGGTAGTTTGAGCATTCTTTGGCATTGCCTTTCTTTGGGATTGGAATGAAAACTGACCTTTTCCAGTCCTGTGGCCACTGCTGAGTTTTCCAAATGTGCTGGCATATTGAGTGCAGCACTTTCACAGCATCATCTTTCAGGATTTGGAATAGCTCAACTAGAATTCTATCACCTCCACTAGCTTTGTTCGTAGTTATGCCTTCTAAGGCCCACTTGACTTCACATTCCAGGATGTCTGGCTCTAGGTCAGTGATCACACCATCGTGATTATCTGGGTTGTGAAGATCTTTTTTGTACAGTTCTTCTGTGTATTCTTGCCATCTCTTCTTAATATCTTCTGCTTCTGTTAGGTCCATACCATTTCTGTCCTTTATCGAACTCGTCTTTGCATGAAATGTTCCTTTGGTATCTCTGATTTTCTTGAAGAGATCCCTAGTCTTTCCCATTCTGTTGTTTTCCTCTGTTTCTTTGCATTGATCGCTGAGGAAGGCTTTCTCATCTCTTCTTGCTATTCTTTGGAACTCTGCATTCAGATGTTTATATCTTTCCTTTTCTCCTTTGCTTTTCGCTTCTCTTCTTTTCACAGCTATTTGTAAGGCCTCCCCAGAGAGCCATTTTGCTTTTTTGCATTTCTTTTCCATGGGGATGGTCTTGATCCCTGTCTCCTGTACAGTGTCACAAACCTCATTCCATAGTTCATCAGGTACTCTATCTATCAGATCTAGTCCTTTAAATCTATTTCTCACTTCCACTGTATAATCATAAAGGATTTGATTTAGGTCATAGCTGAATGGTCTAGTGGTTTTCCCTACTTTCTTCAATTTAAGTCTGAATTTGGCAATAAGGAGTTCATGGTCTGAGCCACAGTCAGCTCCTGGTCTTGTTTTTGCTGACTACTATATTAACTAACTAAGCTTATTGTGGTATAATAATTTTGCAATATATACATATATCAAATCATTATGTTGTACACCTTGAACAAGACTACACAGAAGAACTACACAAAAAAGATCCTTGTGACCCTGATAACCACAGTGGTGTGATCACCCACCTAAAGTCAGACATCCTGGAATGTGAAGTCAAGTGAGCCTTAGGAAGCATCACTACTAACAAAGCTAGTGGAGGTGATGTAATTCCAGTTGACCTATTTCAAATCCTAAAAGATGATGCTGTGAAAGTGCTACACTCAATATGCCAGCACATTTGGAAAACTCAGCAGTGGCCACAGGACTAGAAAGGTCAATTTTCATTCCAATCCCCAAGAAGGGCAATACCAAAGAATGCTCAAACTACCGCACAATTGCACTCATCTTACACGCTAGCAAAGTAATGCTCAAAATTCTCCAAGCCAGGCTTCAGGAGTACATGAAGTGTACTTCCAGATGTTCAAGCTGGATTTAGATGCAGAGATCAAATTGCCAATATCCATTGGATCATTGAAAAAGCAAGAGAGTTCCAGAAAAATATCTATTTCTGCTTTATTGACTATGCCAAAGCCTTTGACTGTGTGGATCATAACACACTGTGGAAAATTCTTAAAGAGATGGGAATACCAGACCATCTTACCTGACTCCTGAGAAATCTGTGTGCTGGTCAAGAAGCAACAGTTAGAACTGGACATGGAACAACAGACTGGTCCCAAATTGTGAAAAGAGTATGTCAAGGCTGTATATTGTCACCCTGCTTATTTAACTTATATGCAAAGTACATCATGCGAAATGCCAGGCTGGATGAATCACAAGCTGAAATTAAGACTGCCCAGAGAAATATCAATAATGTCAGATACACAGATGACACCACCTTTATGGCTGGAAGAAAAGAAAAACTAAAAAGCCTCTTGATGAAAGTGAAAGAAGAGAGTAAAAATGCTGGCTTAAAACTCAACATTCAGAAAATGAAGATCATGTCATCCAGTCCCATCACTTCATGGCAATTAGATGGGGAAACAATGGAAACAGAGAAAGACTAATTTTGGGGGCTCCAAAATCACTGTGGATGGTGACTGCAGCCATGAAATTAAGACGCTTGCTCCTTGGAAGAAAAGCTATGACCAACCTAGACAGAATATTAAAAAGCAGAGACATTACTTTGCCAACAAAGGTCTGTCTAGTCAAAGCTATGGTTCTCCCAGTAGTCATGTATTGATGTGAGAGTTGGACTATAAAGAAAGCTGAGTGCTGAAGAATTGATGCTTTTGAACTGTGGTGTTGGAGAAGACTTTTGAGAGTCCCTTGGACTGCAAGGAGACCCAACCAGTCCATCCTAAAGGAAATCAGTCCTGAATATTCATTAGAAGGATTGATGATGGAGCTGAAACTCAAATATTTTGGCCACCTGATGCGAAGAGCTGACTCATTTGAAAATACTCTGATACTGGGAAAGATTGAAGGCAGGAGAAGGGGACGACAGAGGACGAAAATGTTGGATGACATCAGTAACTCAGTGGACATGACTTTGAGCAAGATCCTGGAGTTGGTGATGGACAAGGAAGCCTGGTGTACTGCAGGCATGGGGACCCAACAGAGTGACTGAACTGAATTGAACTGATACATCAATTACATCTCAATAAAGCAATGTTATATGTCAAGTATATCTTGATTTTATTCTATACCAGGATCATTCTAGAAAAATTGAGAAAACATAGAGATAAATCTTATCCCCCAACACAAACAAAAACAAACCAAAAACCCCAATAAGTTAGTCTACATGGCCTTGGGGGGAAAGGCCCCTATTCTCTACTGCTGGTCTGTGAATATGCCCGCTTGATAACTGCTGATGCGTGGTTAAGCCATTCCTGTCTCTAATTGTTTTGCTGATGTCTGCTACTGTATATAGCTGATGAATTCATGGTATAGTCAGTTTCTGCTATAATGCTTGTTTTAAAAACATGATTGATATATTAGGGAATAATTGGAGCATGAATCCTACCTCCATTTGCTATGCTCAATTTCTTGAGCAGGAAACACTAGGGGAATGCTGAAAACTTCCCCAAGCAGAACTGAGCCTTTGCAGGAGTATACAAACACATACATGCAATGCCTCAAACAGCTCTCAGCTGCCTCCTTTTATCCCCATGTGTTGTGAATCACTCTCATCTTCATCTGGGTTTGTAACTTTCTTTTTGCACTACTTCCCAGTAAGTCTAAGCTGTAACTCTTCCAGTGTCCACTTCCAAAGACAAATTTCAGGTCATTTTCAAGGTAAACTGTCGTATTTATATATTTCTTAACTATTTAACATTTATAAAATAAAGCTTTCATTTTAACTGGGTCCCAGGACTTATTTTTATGTGTCACTGATAAAAATTTTTGAGTGTCATTCCAAACCTCATTTTCCCAGTAAGCCCTGAGGTTTTTATTGTGCTATTTTGCCAAGCATGGTGATTATTAGGAGCACATATGTCTTCTAGAGCAAAGCTGACTATATAAACTATTTAGGCCAGGCCAGGGTCCAGCTTACCTTTCCTTCAAACCTGCCTTTTCTTCAGGTCTCATTGAGATTACAGATCTCTAAAAGCGTCTGCCTTATTTTTAACCTAAGTCCTGGTCTAGATGTTTGACCTGGCAGGAACCTTCCACTCTTCCCTGTTCTTTCAACTTGACTGACCCCATGGCAGATTTGCAAACCCCAGATTCATCTTGCCTGACACAGTGGGGCTGAAAAAGGCCCAGGAGGCCAACTGTATCATGATTCCATTAACCATGCTCATAGGTGCCACACGGTCACCTGTCACAGTAGTCTTGTCCCAAAACCCAGACTGGGTAGAATAAGAATCCCTTTAACCTGAACTTTCCTCTAATCTTGTTCTCTGTACATCCTCTCTCCTGGACTTTAAAGATTTGGGATGATGAGATAAAAGCATGTGCCTTCAATGAATCCTCCCTTCAATGGTTCACTTTCTGCCCTCCACTAGCCCCTGCTTGGTACACTTCACTCTATTTTCTCCTCCAGATTTTACCTGAAACTGCTCTTTGTCAATTTCTCCAAGACCTTCTCTTGGTCACAGGCAGTGAACACCTTTCCAACTTTATTTGATGGGGTCTGCTAAAAGAATGTGCGGTGGTTATCTTCCCTAAATTCAACGTGGCCTTCTTAACCTTTCCTCTCCCTGGTGATTGCTTCTCAGATTCTCCTCCAGATTAACTTCTAAATTTGGGTTTCCTCAAGGTTCGGGTTTGATATCTGCCTCTTCTCTGTCCTCAACATACTCTTATCCTCTGTTACCTTAGCTGTAGATATCCTCCATCTGTTGGCTTTCTCACCTCTAGTTCACACTTTTCCTCTCAACTCTAGACATATATTCAAGTGCCTGCTGGAAATCTCTACTTGAAAGTGACAAAGGGCTCTTAAATTTAACATGTCCAAACTCAGAGTTGAGTTCCCCTGAATTTTATTCCCATTGCTGTCTCTGAAAATTAGACAGAACTCTTCCCACCCTTGCCAGAATGGAATCTTTACATTTTCCAGTCTTTATGTCACTAGATTCTCATTGAATGCCTGGCTTTGCAGTATTTGGTGCACAGAGGCTGTTATACAGAGTTTTTCTATATATCAAGAAGTGTAGGTGACAAGAAAGAATAACACATAATAGTGATGGTTGGTGGATTTGTGGGGAGTTTATTCTCATATATTGCTAGTAGAATTGGGAATTTTAATAGGCTTTTTGGAAAGCAATATGGAACTATTTGTTCATCAATTCTACTCCTGAGAATCTCTAACATAGAAATTAAAACACTGATATATAATTAAAGATATTTAAAACATCATTATTTTTAGTGATGAAGAACTATCAATAAAGCTAAAAGCCATCTATGGGGAAGGAATGAATCAATTGCAATACAACCAGATGATACAACTATGTACCTAATTATGAATGAGTCAAATGTATATAAGGTAATAGGGATGAAGAAAGAAAAGTGGGGAAATGTATATCTAATATTATCTTGTGTGTCTTTGTGAGTGTTTGCAAATGTTTCTGTGTGATTGTTTGAGTGTGGAGAAAGGTGTCTGATTCAGGGAGGTAGAATTTGGGTTATGTTTTTACTTCCTTATTCTTTTGTCTGATATGCACACACATAAGAATGAATTATTAATATAAAGTTGCACAAAAGTTATTTTACTTATTGCAAGCAAGAAAAACCTTTCTTTTCCTCTTTCTCCCTTCCTCTCTCCATCTCTCCTGCCATCTTTCGCCATCTCTATCGCTCCCACCTCATCTAAAGAAGCACTGTTTTTGTCAGTGCTATTGCAATAACCTGGTATTTTTTTCCAGTGCATTTTCTACCTAGCAGTTAGAGTAAACATAAAAACATAAATTATACCTTCTCACTTTCCTGATTAGCCTCCCCTTGCACTTAGAATAAAATCCAACACCTGATCAAGGCCCTGGATGATTTGGCTCCTGTCCAACTCCTCTCATGATGCCCTCTCCATTTGCTCACTATTCAGTAGTAGTGACTAATGGAATTTTTTTTTAAATGTAGAGGTCTTTTCTGTTTTTCCTGGAATGTTCCTTTTTGCACTGTTTGCTAGTTAATTTCAGTGTACTTCTCCTGAGTCTCCTGCATTGGCAGGTGGATTCTTTACCACCGAGCCATCTGGGAAACCCCATGCATATACACAGATGCACACAAATATTCTATTTTATTGTGTGTGTATGTAGGTAATTCTCCTAGGTTTAATTTAAAAAATGTGTTACATGCAGGTGCATTTTTCACACACACAAAAATATATATATTTTTTATATTTGGAAGATGAATACTATATGTCTTGATTTGTACATGAGGTAAGACAGTAGGTGAGAGAAATTTCAAATCAAATCTTAACACATATCATTCCCTAACATTTTGGGTGATTTCTTTCTGTCCGTAGTATTATGTTTCCTCAATCACAATAAGTAAAGTAAAGATCTAGAGTTAAAATTAGACTACACCTGAAATGCCAGATATGTGCCAAAACCTCAAAGGGAATAAATGAAATATTCCTGTCTGAAGGCTGAGACCAAACATGATTTTGTTTATATTAGCTGAATTGCTAATAAAATACCAAGGTACTTCCTGAACTCCAGGAGAGGTGAGTGATGCTTAATCAATAAATATTTAGCTGAAGTGTATTTTGGCTAAGAATATACATAGGAGGTAATGTAAAATGTGATGTCTTCTAGCTGTTGTTCTTACTCTTCAACAGCATTAATGTTTTAAATATGTATTTACATTCATACATCCTTCTCAACATAGAAATGCAAATAAATTTGTCCTCTAATTAATAGAATATTTTATTATCTCCATAACTAGAATGAATACTGTAACAACCCCCAAATCAAGCCACTGAGTGAAACAGTTCATCGGCCATAATTCAACTCTTGATGGAGTATATAAAATGAAAGAACCAGAGCTGAGAAGCCAAATTAATCGATCTTTGAACTTCTATATTTTGGCCACCTGATGTGAGGAGCTGACTCATTTGAAAAGACCCTGATGTTGGGAAAGATTAAAGGCAGGAGGAGAAAGGGACGACAGAGGATGAGATAATTAGATGGCATCACCGACTCAATGGACATGAGTTTGGGTAAACTCCGGGAGTTGGTGATGGACAGGGAGGCCTGGCGTGCTGCAGTTCAGGGGGTCACAAAGAGTCGGACACGACTGAGTGAACTGAACTGAACTTCTAGGCTGTTCTCTAGCTACATGAACTTAGAAAAGTTATATGACTTGTTCAACCCTGACTTTGTTAATCCATAAAACTGAGAAAATAATATCTGTTCATTATATTTTGTGGCAACTAATTTAGAAAATATATGTCAAATTCTCTGCCCAACATCAGCATTATGATAAGCACATGGCAGAATATATTATAGTTACATGGATGGTTCTTTGATAAGAGTTTATCTAGTTAAATGAGGTCTAGTATAATTGGAAGGTTATTGAGGATATAAATTTAGCTAGAGTTTTTGTTTTTGTTTTGCAAGCAAAATGTCTGGTTAAGTTAAACAAAGAGATTTACCCAGGGGGATAAAAAGGAGCTTATAGAATGGTTAGGTTATGAATGCTGGAGAAAAGGCTAGGAAATAAGTCAGACACAATAGGAGCCAATTTGGCCCAAAATTTCTGGCCTTAACAACCTGAGATTCCAGAGACCTATTTGGATTCATCACCCAGATGAATATACTTTACCATTATTTTTGTCAAAATTTTGAAATTTAAAAGAAAAAGTCTGATTGACTTAGCTTGAGTTACCTGAACATCTTTTATCTGAAGCAGTCAGTCACCTCTGTTTTTGGACCTGTCAATATTTCTTGCAAAGGAGAGAAAGTGATTCCTCAGATCAAAGTTTCAGGCTGTTAAGAAGGGCAAAATTGAAATCAATTGACAAGTAAATACTTAATTAAAATTAAAATGTCACTAAAAATTTCCAAGTGACCCACACTGCCTCTTGAAAAAAATTGAAAAGCATTGAATATAATTATATTTAGAATAATTTTTAAAATAATAAAAATATTTATTATTTATGATCACAAATAAGGGAGTCATTCAACTCTAACTAGCTGAGCCGTGGATTCTACAGAGGTGTACCAGGAGTGGCTTGGGCAGGAGGGGCAGCTTGAATCACTGGGCCTCCCCTCCTATTTTAAGTGCTTCAATATCTTTTGTTCTCTCTTTTGTTTTTAAATATAATGTTTTTCTACATGAGCTTCACTTAAGAAAAAGAGTTTTGCTGCTTTTGGTTGTAGTGCTCAGTCATGTCTACTCTTTGGGGGCCCCGGGACTATAGCCCTCCAAATTCCTCTGCCTATGGAATTTTCCAGGCAGGAATGCTGGAGTGCCATTTCCTCCTCCAGGGGACCTTCTCAACCCAGGGTTTGAACCTGCACTTTCTGTGTCTCCTGTATTGGTAGGCAGATTCTCACCACTCATGCCACTTGGGAAGCTGCTAAAACAAATGTATCGGAAAAATAAGAACAGATTTTTCAAAACTACAGAACAAAGAAATAACATTCTAGTCACAGTCTGCACAGTCTCCAATGTCCTTAATATTGTGAAGGAAAATAGGCTAAGGGTTAGCTTGCAGGATCACTATGGAATTTGTTGCTGCTTAGTTTGTAAGGCATAGAAGGCAACGGCACCCCACTCCAGTACTCTTGCCTGGAAAATCCCATGGACAGAGGAACCTGGTAGGTAGCAGTCCATGGGATTGCAAAGCGTCGGACACGACTGAGCGACTTCACTTTGACTTTTCACTTTCATGCATTGGAGAAGGAAATGGCAACCCACTCCAGTGTTCTTGCCTGGAGAATCCCAGGGACGGAGGAGCCTGGTGGGCTGCCGTCTATGGGATTGCACAGAGTCAGACATGACTGAAGTGACTTAGCAGCAGCAGCAGCAGTTTGTAAGGTGGGTCTGACTCTTTTGTGACCCTGTGGACTGTAGCCTGCCAAACTCCTCTATTTATGGGATTTCCCAGGCAAGAATACTAGAGTGGGTTGCCATTTCCTTCTCCAGGGCATCTTCCCAAGCTAGGAATCAAACCTGTGTCTCTTGCATTGGCAGGTGGATTCTTAACCACTGAGCCACTGAATAGTTTTTGTTAAATAGGTAACATATAGTCAGCATCATGCTACAAACACCACATTTGTGTTGGTATTGTATCTTCTAGTTTTTCAAAGACCTTTAATAAGCATCAACTCATTTGATCTTTATAGAAAGCAAAGAACCTAGTGTTATCTCCATACATAAGTGAGAATCTAAGGTGCCAGAATATGAAGTCTCAATGGCAAAACTAGCACCCAGCTGTCCTGACTCAGTGGATTACATGTTATATCAATATTTTCAATTAAAAATGGGTGACTTCTTTCCCCAGATAAAAATTAAGCGGAATCACAATGTTTCAGTTCAGTTCAGTCACTCAGTCATGTCTGACTCCTTGTGACCCCATGGACTGCAGCACACCAGGCCTCCCTGTCCATCACCAACTCCTGGAGTTTACTTAAACTCATGTCCGTTGAGTCGGTGATTCCAACCAACCGTCTCATCCTCTGTTATCCCCTTCCCCTCCCACCTTCAACCTTTCCTGATGCTTCCTAAGGCCCACTTGACTTCGCAGTCCAGGATGTCTGGCTCTAGGTGAGTGATCACACCTTTATGATTATCTGGGCCTTGAAGATCTTTTTTTTTTGTATAATTCTTCTGTGTATTCTTGCCACCTCTTCTTAATATCGTCTGCTTCTGTTAGGTCCATACCATTTCTCTCCTTTATTGAGCCCATCTTTGCATGAAATGTTCCCTTGCTATCTCTAATTTTCTTGAAGAGATCTCTAGTCTTTCCTATTCTATTGTTTTCCTTTATTTCTTTGCATTGATCACTGAGGAAGGCTTTCTTATCTCTCCTTGCTATTCTTTGGAGCTCTGCATTCAAGTGGGTATATCTTTCCTTTTCTCCTTTGCCTTTCACTTCTCTTCTTTTCATAACTGTTTGTAAGGCCTCCTCAGACAACCATTTTGCCTTTTTGCATTTCTTTTTTCTTGGGGATGGTCTTGATCACTACCTCCTGTACAATGTCATGAACCTCCATCCATAGTTCTTCAGGAATGCTGTCTATCAGATCTAATTCCTTGAATCTATTTGTCACTTCCACTGTATAGTTGTAAGGGATTTGATTTAGGCCATAACTGAATGGTCTAGTGGTTTTCCCTACTTTCTTCAATTTAAGTCTGAATTTGTCCATAAGGAGTTCATGGTCTGAGCCACAGTCAGCTTCTGGTCTTGTTTTTGCTGACTGTATAGAGCTTCTCCATCTTTGCTGCAAAGAATATAATCAATCTTGTTTTGGTATTGACCATCTGGTTATGTCCATCTGTAGAGTCTTCTCTCGTGTTTTTGGAAGAGGGTGTTTGCTATGACCAGGGCATTCTCTTGGCAAAATTCTGTTAGCCTTTGCCCTGTTTCATTCTGTACTCCAAGGCCAAATTTGCCCATTAATCCAGGTATTTCTTGACTTCCTACTTTTTCATTCCAGCCCCCTATAATGAAAAGGACTTCTTTCTCGGGTGTTAGTTCTAGAAGGTCCTGAAGGTCTTCACTGAACTGTTCAAATTCCGCTTCTTCAGCATTATTGGTCGGGACATAGACTTGGATTGCTGTGATATTGAATGGTTTGCCTTGGAAACGAACAGAGATCATTTTGTCGTTTTTGAGATTGCATCCAAGTACTGCATTTCCGACTCTTTTGTTGACCATGATGGCTACTCCATTTCTTCTAAGGGATTCTTGCCCACAGTAGTAGATATAATGTTCATCTGAGTTAAATTCACCCATTCCAGTCCATTTTAATTCACTGATTATTAAAATGTCAATGTCCACTCTTGCCATCTCCTGTTAGACCACTTCCAACCACTTGCCTTGATTCACGGACCTAACATTCCAGGTTCCTATGCAGTATTGCTCTTTATAGCATCGGACTTTACTTCTGTTACCAGTCACATCCACAACTGGTGTTGTTTTTGCTTTGGCTCTGTCTCTTCATTCTTTCTGGAGTTATTTCTCCACTGATCTCCAGTAGCACGTTGGACACCTACCAACCTGGGGAGTTCATCTTTCAGTGTCCTATCTTTTTGCTTTTTCATACTGTTCATGGGGTTCTCAAGGCAAGCATGCTGAAGTGGTTTGCCATTCCCTTCTCCAGTGGACCACATTTTGTCAGAACTCTCCACCATGACCTGTCTGTCTTGGGTGGCCCTACACGGCATGGTTCATAGTTTCATTGAGTTAGACAAGGCTGTGGTCCATGTGATCTGATTGGTTAGTTTTCACTCTGTTTGTGGTTTTCACTCTGTTTTCTCTCTGATGGATAAGGATAAGAGGCTTATGGAAGCTTCCTGATGGGAGAGACTGACAGGGGGAAACTGGGTCTTGTTCTAATGGGTGGGGCCATGTTCAGTAAATCTTTAATCCAATTTTGTGTTGATGAGCAGGGCTATGTTCCCTCCCTGTTATTTGACCTAAGTCAAACTATGAATGAGGTAATGAAGATAATGGTGACTTCCTTCAAAAGGCTACTGGAGCTGCATGGTGCTGGAGCGACTGTGAGGAGATTCCCCACCAAGGGCAGAGACTCCCCAGCAAGACAGTAGGAGGGGAAAATCACATTTAGAATCAAACCCCATACCTATGCTCAGAGGGCTCAAACAAACCTTGTGCACACCAGGACCCAGAGACTCCACAGAGGCTGACACAGAACTGTGTTTGGTGTCTCCTGAGGAGGTACGGGTCAGCAGTGGACTGCTGTGGGGCAGGGGCTCTGGGTGCAGTAGACCTGGGTATGGCATAAGCCCTCTTTGAGGAGGTCACCATTAACTCACCAGAGAGCCACCAGAACTTACACAGGACTAGGGAAACAGACTCTTGGAGGGCACAAATAGAACCCTGTGCACACCAGGACCCAGGGGAAAGGAGCAGTGACCCCATAAGAGACTGATCCAGACTTGCCTGGGAGTGTCCAGGAGTCTCTGGAAGAGGCATGGGTTGGTGGTGGCTTGTTGCAGGGGCCACTTGTTGGTGGGGCCACTGAGTGTAGCACTGCGTGCATGGGACCTTTAGAAGGAGATTGCCATTATCTTCACAATGTTTAAAAACAGAAAACATGGAATCTCTATGGTTGGGTTGGAGTGAAGGGTCTGGGGACTCTTTCCAGCCCCGCCCAAACGAGAGTAGGACTCCTGAGGTCTCTGGGAAAAGCAATGCTCTGTGTTTCACAGTACAAAAACTGCTGCCAGGTTTATTTTCCAGGGATTTAGTTGAGTCTCCCTCCCTCCATTTGCTCTGCATCACGTAATATATTTTTCTGTGTGACTTGGATCCCAGAGGTCAGCTGAAGTTAAGGAAGCAATGCAGGTGGCATTGTTAAGAAAACAGTCTGGGGACAGGGAGGCAAGACGCCTCTTTGGTTTTGTTTGCCTGAAGTTGACATTGATTTATGGTGGTGCCTAAAGCAAGGCATGGGACTCATATGCCACCATTTCTGTGTTACGAAACAATACCAAGGGGGCTTTTGTAGCGTTTTCTTCTGTGTTAACCTGAGGAAGTTTCTCAGGATCTAAATGCTCTCCTTTCAGACACAATTACAATATTTGAAAGAACATCCATGATCCTGATCAAAGCTATTCTCACTTTTGCATGAATCCTTAATTGTTCTTCTGTATGACAGAAAAGGCAATGGCAACCCACTCCAGTACTCTTGCCTGGAAAATCCCATGGACGGAGGAGCCTGGTAGGCTATAGTCCATGGGGTCGCTAAGAATCGGACATGACTGAGCGACTTCCCTTTCACTTTTCACGTTCATGCATTGGAGAAGGAAATGGCAACCCACTCCAGTGTTCTTGCCTGGAGAATCCCAGGGACGGGGGAGCCTGGTGGGCTGCCATCTCTGGGGTTGCACAGGTTCGGATACGACTTAAGCGATTTAGCAGCAGCAGCAGCTTCTGTATGCATAGTTCCTAACAGAATTATATAAATGCTTTCATATTTGCTTTATTTTAACAAGCCATGTTATATTGTTCCTTCTTCACCCACTCATGATATGAAATTCAAGTTCACCATATATGTAGCACATATACAAAGACATATTCACATTCATATACATCCACCTATGTATACACTGCTCAGTTCAACCAAACCCAGGCCATAAAGGGTCTTTTGTTTTATCAAAGCTAGTGTCATCTCTAGTGGTAGATTCAGAGCCTGGGATTAAATGTTTCTGGATTTCCAATGCTGTACAAAAGAGTGACAAATAGAGGAGTAGGAGAAATCAATGTGATTTGATGACTGTTTGGATGTATAGAGTGGGGAGGAAAAGATGATTCAAGGTTATGGAGTAGGAGGACATGATTAAAAGTTCTTACTATAGTGAACAACTGGCTGACGTTTCATAGGGGCTATCAGGAATTTATGGACAGGAAGAGTAATGGTTAGTAGGGGTAGGTTGAAGGAGAAAAATGGAAAAAAAGCTGAAAAAAACCTTTATTTTGCATTGTGACTAGGAGTGACTGTAACTCTGACTATGAATGATTTTGTCTCTCATATGTAAATCTAATTTGATGGCAAATTAAATTGATCAGTTATTTGTCATGTTGTTTGTGTGTGTTTGTGTTTGTTTGTGACAACTTTTTAACATGTTGTTTGCCATTCTTGTGATGTAGGTATATCTTGCTAACTTAAATAAGAGAAAATTGATGTTTTAGGAAGAATAATGAATTTGGGATGGTATATTAGTTTTCTCCAAAGAAACAGAACAAATAGGACGTATCCATATATAGAAAGAGATATTTTCTAAGGAGTTGGCTCATGCAACTGTGCAGCCTGGCAGTTCGAAAATTTGCAGAGTGGGCCAGCAGGCTCAGAGCCAGCGGTGAAGGTCTAGTTGGAAGAATAGAGCCTGGAGACCCAGGAAAGCCAAAGGTGCAGATGATGTCTAAAGAGAGCTTTCTGGAGAATTGCCTCTTGCTTAGGGAGATGAGTCTTTTTGTTCTATCAGGGCTTCAACTGATTGAGTATAGCCCAAACACATTATGGAAGGCAATCTGCTTTACTCAGATTTAGATGTTAATCTCATTTGAAAACTCCCATGAATGACTGGAATGACACAAAATTCATCATCACACGCAGATGCCATAAAGATATAGAAATGGAGATTATTTTAGGTTCCAGGAAACATGAGGAATATCTTAGGAACAGAAACATGTGTCCCATGCATAGGCTATGAGAAGACATCATGGTTTGATGAAAAACAGTCCTGATGGTGGGAAATGTTAGCATGCATATCAGTTCCTGGGGAAATTCTCCATGTGATACAAGTAGTCTTTAAGATCTATCAAGTGGTATATTTTACTTTGAAGTCCAGTGCTTTTACTTTTATATTTTTAATACTATTCATAATATCTTATTTATATTTCTTTCCACAAGGCCTAGTTTAAACACACGTGGGTTACATTTTGAGTATAATTTATAACATTTGACAAGTTGCTGATAATTTCTTCCTTGAAAGGAAGACTTATTCACTTCATCATAAACTTTATAAAGTATGTGTGGGGAGAAGAGAGCTAATTTGTACAAAGTAGTGCCCTTGACTCAGGTTTTTTCTGATGGTAACCTCCCCCTACACAAACACTTTCTCTTAAAAGGGATATCAGGGGCTATAGGGGAAAAAGAGAGAGAGTCAAACTGTTCTAACTTTTTTGCACCCCTCTTTATTCCATTGCCCCCAACTCAAGTGCCCTCTGAAATTCTGCTATGATTTGGAATTTAAATGATGAGAACATTTAATATTTAAATTTGTGTATTTGGGTATATAGGCACATCTCATAATATGATCATGAGATCTGTAGGATGTTGTGTACTATTTCAGTTAGTCCATTGTTGGATCATATGCTGCTATAAACTACTTATTGAATTTTCTCATATTAATGTGCTCCTCTTTAGGTTTGCCCAAGTTAAAAGGCTTTGCCCCAATGCCCAAATGTTTCCTGTGTTCCTGCATCCTTTCTTAGTCCTATCCCCCTCTCCATCTCCAGTGGCACTACCGGCATCCTCCCATCTGGACCACTGCAGCAGTCTCCATTTCTTTCTCCTCCAGTCAGCATTCTCCTCTGCTTCCAGCTTAAGCTTGACTACAGTGAATCTGCCTTTGCTGTTTCTCTGCTTCAAATTCTTCAGTGACTCTCCATCATCCAGAGAAGAAAATCAAATCGAAATCCTGGCCCCTGTCCTGCTGTGGCCTCATCTTTTAACCCTCAAAGTTTATCTTGCTGCTGCCACCTATCTACTCATTTCCATACTCTTTATTGGCCTATAATACCTTCCCCTGAGCTGCCTGGCAGACTCCTATTCTGTTTCAAATCTCAATTCAAGTGCTCGATATATTTAACTTTTATATATGAATTCCTTCATGCCTGTGGCTAGACTTACATTCTCTTCTACTTTAGTGTGGTCTCGATAAAAATTGTACATAACACCACATTGCTATAAAAATATCACATGATGTTGGAATCATTTTTATGTATCTGTGTGTTCTGTTCTGAACTATGAGCTCTTTGGGGGTCTACATGTTCTATGTCTTCATACTGTTACCATCCAACAGAATCCTTGACACATAACAGGGACTGAAAAAATACTTGCTAAATGAAAGAATGAGTATCCTCCACCACTTTTTACAACTACAACTCACAGTTGAAAACTGTCATATATTTATGGGCAACAATTCATGTAAGACCCATGGCCATTATCGAAAAGATTATTTTCTGAAAAATGATAATTAATTGTAAGTTAACAGTAGAAAGAGGAAATTGTGTCCTCCTCTTCCCACTCCTGCCTTTCTCTAGCCCTATGGCAGCCTCTTTTGATTCAGGAAAGGACATTTTTCCCTTCAAAGTGGTTGTGCCTCCAAGACTACTTTCCCACTTACCTAGGAACTATTTAAGAGCAAGAAGGAATCAAAGAAAACCTAATTACAGTACAAGGATGTTTGAAGAGAAAGAAAGCAGTAGGTCACGTCTGGCCATGCTTATTACTAGACAGTGGTTTTGGGTGTTACATGAACAAAGTAAGATTCCCAAGTAGTTCTTTCTCACAGTAATTCCCATCCAGCACTGGAGTGATGGATGCAGAAAGTGACACGGGAAGACTTGGAAACGACAGCCCGTTAGTAGATTCTGTGGTTTCTCTTAGATTCCACTTCACTCATAGTTCTTACTCTTCTCATTTTCTGTTTTTGTGTTAAATGGGGCAGCAGAAACAAGTCATTGGAGCAACGTATTTGAGAAAGAATCTGAGTTCCTCCCTATTTTTTTAAAAAGATTGTTACAGATACTGACACCAAAATAACTCATCAAGATTGGAGGTAATTAAGGATTCAAACTTACATTAAGGTGATAACATTTTATGACTTCCTCTTTAGGGGGGAAGTTGGTGGGGAGGTGTTGGATATATAGCTGCACATGTTCATTACCTTTGAGTCACAAATTTGCTCCTGGCGGCTTGTGGGGGAGCAGAACGGATATACACTCTTGCGGCTGATCAAATTCCCTGCAATATGTGGAGCAGAGACTTACCAGTTATCTTATAATTAACACTGAAACTTGGCTCCTGGCTCACCGCCTTCAGAGTGAGCTTATCTGTGCTTGAACACTCTACACCCTACTATAAATGATAGTTCTCAAGGCTGCCTGTGTATTAGCTCAGCCTGATCTCTGTTTCCAAGTTATTCTTTCTTGGTGTCTTCTGGGTTAAATTAAGCCTGTTTGTCTACTACCTCTGAGGTAAGTTAACTTAATGGGTCATGAGTTTCCTTCCAGGCATCCTGCCAGAGGTGTCATGGATAAGGGAATAGGGGATGAAAGACTGAAAATGAAGATGGGTGTGCATGTGGGAAGAAGTGAATCTCAAAGTTTCTGGCTGATGCAAGTCCAGGATTTTTAAGGACATGAGTAATTCTGTGTCTTTTATAGGCCACCTATAAACATAGGAGTTTCTGGCTAACACAACTAGAATTCAAGGATAAAACTCACTAATAGCAAGCCATGATTTGTTGCCTGTGTAGAATAAGGTCAGCATGATTTCTCTGTAGCCCTGAGTAAGTGTATTTGTTAAGAATCATCTGCTGTGCTTTAGGATTTGAAGGAAGCTGATTCTCAGAGGCCATGACCACAGTTTTAGGAAATTTTATATATATATATTTCTTAAAAATGTACCAACTCTTTAAAGTTAGAATTATTGTTCTCATTTTATATGGGAGAAAATTAAGGTTCATATAGACAGAGGTTGCCCATAAAATAAGTGGCAGGCTTAGAATTAAAATTCTATTGTGCCTGACCTCAAAGCCAAACTCTTTATTCCACACTGTTAATCATCGTTTGACTAAAAGGGATTTGTCCCTCAGGTTGCTTACTCTGGTTTCGATGGTGATCTCTGTGTCTGGGGAAATGTGTCATTGACCACAACTCCTACACATTGTTAATCACATCAGAGTTTGGCCTACTGGTCTACCACTTTGTTCTGCTGATGGGATAGGCTCCAAGTAATTCTCTGTGTGAGGTTAAAGAAGTTGATATTCTGAATACAGACTGGCAATGCTTGGTTACCTGTTTCTCTTCAAATTATAAGATTGTAGATTTAAGCCAGTATTTCAACTCCGGCTTAACATTAAAATGTTAATGTGAAACTTGAAAAAAAATGTTAATGTGAAACTTGAAAAAAAAAAAATCCGTGTCTGTACATTGCCCACTTCCTCCAAACAAACACGAAGGCAAATTCTGATTTATTTATTCTGAGGTATATACTAGGTGTCAGGATTTTGTTAAGCTTCCTACATGATTCCAAAGTGCATCCAGGGCTGTGAAATGAGTTTTCCATTACATAAGTAAGTGCCGTGTCTTATTCCAAAACAACTGTATTGGCAAATAAATATTGGCTAAAAGAATGAAAAGAAGATTGTATTTCTTTAAAAACTCTAAGAAAAACTTTGAAAAAATCATGATATTGGTTAATTGCTTCCCCATAAAAAGAAATTTCTTGATGAAAGTGAAAGAGGAGAGTGAAAAAGTTGGCTTAAAGCTCAACATTCAGAAAACGAAGATCATGGCATCCAGTCCCATCACTTCATGGGAAACATGAAACAGTGTTTCATGGGGAAACAGTGGAAACAGTGTCAGACTTTATTTTTCTGGGCTCCAAAGTCACTGCAGATGGTGACTGCAGCCATGAAATTAAAAGATGCTTACTCCTTGGAAGGAAAGTTATGACCAACCTAGATAGCATATTCAAAAGCAGAGACATTACTTTGCCAACAAAGGTTCGTCTAGTCAAGGCTATGGTTTTTCCTGTGGTCATGTATGGATGTGAGAGCTGGACTGTGAAGAAGGCTGAGCGCCGAAGAATTGATGCTTTTGAACTGTGGTGTTGGAGAAGACTCTTGAGAGTCCCTTGGACTGCAGGGAGATCCAACCAGTCCATTCTGAAGGAGATCAGCCCTGGGATTTCTCTGGAAGGAATGATGTTAAAGCTGAAACTCCAGTACTTTGGCCACCTCATGTGAAGAGTTGACTCATTGGAAAATACTCTGATGGTGGGAGGGATTGGGGGCAGGAGGAGAAGGGGATGACAGAGGATGAGATGGCTGGCATCACTGACTTGATGGACGGGAGTCTGAGTGAACTCTGGAAGTTGGTGATGGACAGGGAGCCCTGGCGTGCTGCGATTCATGGGGTCGCAAAGAGTCGGACACAACTGAGCGACTGAACTGAACTGAACTGAAGTGGAAAAGAAATTAAGCAAGATTATAGAAATTTGATTCAATTTAATAAACATTTATAGGTGCCATACAGGATTCAAAAAGCAGTAAGAATCTCTAAGGGATTAAAATCTAGTAGAGTAGATAAAATGTAACACATAAATTAAAACACTTCTGTATAAACTTTGTCAAACCTGTCAAAGTTTATAAAGTAGTTGTTGCATGAATTATAAAATGGACAATTAGATTATTTCAAGGAGAAGGAATGCACTAATAATATTAGAAAGCAAGGTGTAAATTGGAAAAAACAGGTCAATATGGCTAGAGTATAGGGATCTGAGAAGAGAATGGCAGGAGATGAGCTTGGAAAGGGGCAACACCTGGAAGAAGAAGTATTGCCTTTTGTATTTTGTCTCTTCAGGTCAGTTCAGTTCAGTTGCTCAGTCATGTCTGACTCTTTGTGACCCCATGGACTGCAGCATGCCAGGCTTCCCTGTCCATCACCAACTCCTGGAGCTTGCTCAAACTCATATCCATTGAGTCAGTGATGCCATCCAACCATCTCATCCTCTGTTATCCCCTTCTCCTCCTGCCTTCAATCTTACCCAGCCTCAGGGTCTTTTCCAATGAGTCAGTTCTTTGCATCAGGTGGTCAAGTATTTGGAGTTTCAGCTTCAGCATCAGTCCTTCCAATGAATATTCAGGACTGATTTCCTTTAGGATGGACAGGTTGGATCTCCTTGCAGTCCAAGGGACTCTCAAGAATCTTCTCCAACACCACAGTTCAAAAGCATCAATTCTTCAGCGCTCAGCCTTCTTCACAGTCCAACTCTCACATCCATACATAGCTACTGGAAGAACCATAGCTTTGACTAGATGGACCTTTGTTGGCAAAATAACGTGTCTGCATTTTAATATGCTATCTAGGTTGGTCATAGCTTTTCTTTCAAGGAGCAAGCATCTTTTAATTTCATGGCTGCAGTCACCATCTGCAGTGATTTTGGAGCCCCCCAAAATAAAGTCTCTTACTGTTTCCATTGTTTCCCCATCTGTTTGCCATGAAGTGATGGGACTGGATGCCATGATCTTCGTTTTCTGAATGTTGAGTTATAAGCCGACTTTTTCACTCTCCTGTTTCACTTTCATCAAGAGGGTCTTTAGTTCACTTTCTTCACTTCTTCACTTTCTGCCATGAGGGTGGTGTCATCTGCATATCTGAGGTTATTGATATTTCTCCCAGCAATCTTAATTCCAGCTTGTGCTTCTTCCAGCCCGACATTTCTCATGATGTACTCTGCATATAAGTTAAAAAAGCAGGGTGACAATATACAGCCTTGATGTACTCCTTTCCCAATTTGGAACCAGTCTGTTATTCCATGTCTGGTTCTAACTGTTGCTTCTTGACCTATATAGAGGTTTCTCAGGAGGCAGGTCAGGTGGTCTGGTATTCCCATCTCTTGAACAATTTTCCACAGTTTGTTGTGATCCACACAGTCAAAGGCTTTGGTGTAGTCAGTAAAGCAGAAGCAGATGTTTTCCTAAACATCTACTTTTGTCTCTTACTTATCTACAAAAACACAGAGTTCTCTCTCTTCATTTGCTTTCATTATTTTCCTGCACTAGTCACTGTTATTTCAACACATTTAATCCTCACAGAAATCCTAACAGTATTTAATATTATTATTCTTATCTTATGTATAAGAAACCAGAAGCCCAAGAACACAGATTGAATAGAAGTATTGATAGAACTGACTTCTATCTGCATGTTCGAGGACTCCAGTGTAGAGTCTCAGAAATTGGACAAAGTGGCTTCAGTAGATGAAGAGCTTTGGAAGGTAGCTGGAGTGGCATTACACCCTGTCCTGCCACTGGGATCAAAACCATTCTCCTATCTCCCATGCTTCTCTTTCTGTTATACCCTGTCCTGCCATTGGGATCAAAACCATTCTCCTATCTCCCACCCTTCTCTTTCTGCTACACCCTGTCTTGCCATTGGGATCAAAACCATTCTCCTATGTCCCACGCTTCTCTTTCTGTTTGACCTAATGTTACAGTGGAAATCAAAACATGGTGCTGGGATGAGTTATGGTTTTCATCAATTAGGAGTCAGCTTTACTTTACAGTAGTCTTCCCTGGTGGCCCAGATGGTAAAGCATCTGCCTGTGGTGTGGGAGAACAGGTTCAATCTCTGGGTCGGGAAGAGACCCTGAAGAAGGAAATACCAACCCAGGCAAGAATACTGGTGAATCCAATGGACAGGGGAGCCTGGCAGGCTACAGTCCATAGGGTGGGAAAGAGTCGGATGTGACTAAAAAGGCAGCATGCACACACTCACGAACCACGTACTTCTTGTAGTGAGCTAGGGCACAGCCTTCCAAGCCACACAGTCCTGGGGCTGAATCCCATCTCCAGGGTTTACTAATTGTTCAGCCATTGACCAACTGCTTAAACTCACTAATTTTATCTGTAAAATGAAGATTAAATGGACTGAATTGACCTTTTTTCAGTCCTTATACCATAAGGCTACCAATGATATCCACAGTTTATTGTGATCCACACAGTCAAAGGCTTTGGCATAGTCAATAAAGCAGAAATAGATGTTTTTCTGGAACTCTCTTGCTTTTTTGATGATCCAGCGGATGTTGACAATTTGATCTCTGGTTCCTCTGCCTTTTCTAAAACCAGCTTGAACATCTGGAAGTTCACGGTTCACGTATTGCTGAAGCCTGGCTTGGAGAATTTTGAGCATTACTTTACTAGCGTGTGAGATGAGTACAATTGTGCAGTAGTTTGAGCATTCAAAACTCCAATACTTTGGCCACCTCATGTGAAGAGTTGACTCATTGGAAAAGACTCTGGTGCTGGGAGGGA
Source organism: Bos grunniens (assembly GCF_055505025.1). Lineage (NCBI taxonomy): Eukaryota > Metazoa > Chordata > Mammalia > Artiodactyla > Bovidae > Bos > Bos grunniens. Next base: position 35,439,055 of record NC_141187.1, read on the forward strand.
TTGTGGGCAGGAGGAGAAGGGGACGACAGAGGATGAGATGGCTGGATGGCATCACCAACTCCATAGCCATGAATTTGAGTGAACTCCGGGAGTTGGTGATGGACAGGGAGGCCTGGTGTGTTGCGATTCATGGGGTTGCAAAGAGACGGACATGACTGAGCGACTGAACTAAACTTAACTGAACCGATGATATCTACTCACAAAGAAGATCAAGAAATTAGGACATCCTTTATTTCATTGTCATATTTAGAGATAAGAATATAACTATTATCTTGCCGTTTAAGCTCAAATCTCTAGACCAGTTACTAAGGGGGCTAACAGAAGGCAAGCAGGGTGTCTGCAACATTCTGAAGGAGAGGAATCCTCAGATGCCATCTCCCTCCTTGTAAGTGTTTCAAAAAATGGGAATGTATAAGGAAAAAAAAAAACAAACAAACAACCTTTTTTTAAATTTGCCCCTTGATCTCTGCTTCTCTAGTGAACTTGGCTCTCAATATTCCTCCTGATGCTTGACAAATTGATTCCTCCTGATTGCAAATTGGCTGGTCCTGATTTGCAGTGGTTACCCTCTGTAGGTTATAATCCTAGAGGAATTCTAGAAAGAAATAATATGCTTGCTTTTCTTGAAAATAGGGGTGTGATAAATGCCTTGGAAATACTCATGAAACCATTAAAATCTTGGACCTCTGGTGGATTAGCTCCCAAAGTCCTCAAGAATGAATGTACCATTCAGGCTTACAGATAAGTGTGGAATATTTTTACAAAGATAGATGGGTCATAAAAATGACCTTTTGGATTCTGCTGCTTTGTGACTCCTTTATATTTTTATAGTATTCTACAGTTTGTAAAGTCCTTTATATACATTATTTAATCCCCCCCCCCAAATTCTTGAGAGAGATGAAGGAAATTATTAGTATATGTTTTCAAACAAAGAGAGATTGAGGGAGGTTAATAAATCTTTCTAAAGTGGCTAACAGCTCAGTTGGTAAAGAATCCGCCTGCAATGCAGGAGACCTGGGTTTGATTCCCGGGTTAGGAAGATCCCCTGAAGAAGGGAAAGGCTACCCACTCCAGTATTCTGTCCTGGAGAATTTGATGGACTGTATAGTCCATGGAATCGCAGAGTCAGACATGACTGAATGACTTTCACAGAGTGACTCAACTAGTACCTACCTAGATCTCTCTAGGTCATAAACCCATTGCTTATATACAACTTTACAAGTCAAAAGAAAATGAATTACTTATTTTGCTAGGATTTGTGCTACATACTAGAAATAAGAAGTAGGTTAATTTCTCTCAAATCAATTCATTGAAAGCCAATTTGCCTAATGATCAATTGGCTGATTTTTATCAAATATGTCAATTATACATTTTACCTAAAAGCTTTAAAAGGATTGACATCAAAATATACATTTTAAAAAAATATTAACAAAAACTATATATGTCATGAGAAAAATTAGTCAAAGGGCTATAAAAAAAGCATGAACATATTGGTGTAACAGAATTTCATAAAAAATAAAAAATTCCTACATGGAATACAATTTTTTTTTTCCAATCTGGAAACCTTAACGAATTAAAATATTTGAGCTATTTCTAAAAAAATTTAAAACCTAGTATAATTATGGTGCACGGTATTTATATTCACAGATATCGGAAAAAAATACATTTTTACTTAAATGTAATGTAAATTTATAAATTTTTCTACTGATTAGCCCAACATTCTGGATATACAATAAACAGACCCAGTCCCTGCTTTCATTGCCTAAAAGTCCAGTGGGAAGGGGAGATTTTAACCAAATAGTCACACTCCTGAATGTAAAAGCATCAATGAAAAAAGAAAGGAAGTAACACATAAAGAGAAGAGAGGATCAAGGAAGGTTTCCCTGCAGAAGGGACAGAAATAAAGATCTGAAGAATGTATAAAAGTTAATTGAGGAAGTCTGGAAATACATACCTAGCATAAATTTTAGTTAGTTTTAAATCCTTATATTAGCAGGGTCTGGGAACTTCATTGCCACGTTTATTTGGATTTTTAATGAATGTAGCTCTTTCTACTGTGGCCAACATTACATGCTTTTCCATTTTCTGTTTATCAAGGGATCCTAAAATGTAAATTTACTAATGATATTGTTAGCAATTATTTGCATTTCAACTTGTAAGTTTTTCAGAGGGTTGTACTAACTTGTTTAGCTGCACTTCAATTAACATAAAAGAGTGGACTGAACACATTCATTTATCTGAATTAGACCCTGAATTTTGATATTAACCAGTACAACCACTGGTTTCTTTAAACCATAGTCAAGCTTTGTAACTTTCCTTTATTCCTGTCTCTCACTTGAAGAACTGGGTTAAATATGTTTGTTCCCAGATTTGTAAAAGTAATGAAATAACAATATATAGGCAACTATAACAAAACAAAGAAAATTGAGGTTTTTTAAGAGTGGTGATAACCATATTAGCAATTAGAAATTTTCTTTATAATATTCAAATTTATAAATCTTTTATTCATGAAAAGATCTGAATGTTTTTTCTATTTTACTTTGGGAAATGAATTTTTTTTTATTTTCTTGGGTTTCGGGAACCCAAAACAAAAAGGAATAATAACACCTCGAGTATATTATTAAATTGTTCCATTTGACTGATATGCTAGTTCTCTTTTTAGCCTTTTCCTGAAGCTGAGTTGTCTTTAAAATAATCATCCTTTCATTGGCAAGTTTAATGTTCACTGAAATTTGCATATCTTGTAGGTTCACAGTGTATGAAATATACATTTTTCTCAGGGAGATATTAGTACAATAACAGCAAATATACTGTTACATTGAAATGTATTATTGGAGCGACATCATTAAGGTGGCAAAATAGGTCATTCCTGACTTTGCTCCCATGCGTAAAGAGAACAACTAACAGCTATTTAATAACAAGTTACCCCTGAAAGAATCCTAGAACATGGGGCTGAGGCTGAAGCAACCCTATGGGCCACAGAAACTGAGACTTTGAGACTAAGAGAAGCAGCTACCCACTGACCATGTTGCTCCTTCCCCAGGTCGGTGCAGAAAGGTGTTGAGTAAATTCTAAGAGTTTTCATCTCTTGGGGAGAATTTGGATGTTAGCTGCCTCTGTTGTGGTAATCATTACAGACTACATGTAAATCAAACCATCACGCTCTATGCTTTAAACTTACACAGTGATGTATGCCAGCTATTTCTCAATAAAACAAAAAAGGTCATATTTTTGTGACCTCTTTTTTGCTTTTATTATCTGTATTTTTGCATTTATAAATGTTTCTTAAATGAAATAACATGATTATTATAAGATTGAAATTTTAAATTCTAAGAAAGATTATTAATTTGTGATATACTTCTCAAGTTTTTGCCTCATATTGAAGTTTGAAATTTTATTTATTTATTTATTCATTTATGTAATTTATTATTTATTAATAAAGACTCTTACTAGTACAGCAACCAGTATGCCTAAAACTTCTTGCTACCAGCAGTCGACACTTGTTAATTATGCAGGACAGATAGCACACCATAAAAGAGAAACCTACTTTCTAAACGCTGAAATTTTACTTATGAGCAAAGGAGATCAATATGAATTGTTGGGATAGTGATTAAAATAGAAAGGATGATGCATAGTGAATAATATTGTAATATTTTTACTACTGTTGGAATCATTTAACAGAAGTGTTCCATAAAAATCCCACCACAGAATCAAGATGCTAATGTTATACCTCATTTATTGCCAGCATATTCAGTGACATTTTATAATGTACATCTGTCAGCCAGAGATATAAATGAATGAGGTGAACCATACGATTTACCCTCAGGAAGTTCTATTAGAGCCCCCAAAGTATAATATTTATGAGGTCAGAATCAATTAATCAGATAGATGTATTTGCTTTTCAGCTCAGCAGGCTCTCTGTTCCACCAAATTGTAGCATTTGAAAATCTTTCATATTTGGCAAAAGAGTGAGTTTTGTATGTGCTACATAAAAGCTATTTTGTAAATCAATTACTTTAGTAACACGAATGTATTCAGTAGTAATTCAGGGTCTAAGTGGAAAGAATGCAAAATATGTTCTTATCAGAAATGTTTTATCTCAGTAGGAGTCCTAGATATTCTTTATGACCTATGGTGGTCTTACCTATTCCACCGTTTGTGAATGAAAGGCAATTATGAAAGAAATATAGTCTTGTGCTTGTTCAGCATGATAATTCAAACTTTGGGTGTGGCAAAGTCATAGGGGATGGTGGCAGAAGCAAAGCACATATTGCTGTCGGAAACAGTCTGGGCAGAAATGGAGGACGACCATAAGAATTTTATAGCAGAAATGGGCACTGTTCTGATAAAGAAGAGGCATGCGTAATTAACTTCAGAGACACAGTTGCTATGTTATTCACAGTGAGCTACTAGCTTCTCTACCTGGAAATCAGGTCTCAGAGCAATTTTAGAAATGGATGCTGAATTAGAGGAATTCTGATGGTAAAAATATAATATCAATTAAAAAAATTTTTTTTGAATCGAGGAGAGAGAACAGAGATGATGAAGACTGCTAGTCTATTAATAAATATCCTGGTAGTAATTCTTTCCTATGATTTTGCAACCTGGATAGACATCAGAAATCATGAAAAAGGGTTGTAGGTAATACAAAAATTTACTCGAGACAATTTTTTATCAAGCCAAGGAATTTACATGGTATTTCTATTATTTGCCTAGATAAATCCTAGGTATTGTCCACAGTCTATACAGTCAGCAAAAACAAGACTGGGAGCTGACTGTGGCTCAGATCATGAACTCCTTATTGCCAAATTCAGACATAAATGGGAGAAAGTTGAGAAAAGCCCCAGGACATTTGGGTATGACCTAAATCAAATCCCTTATGATTATACAGTGGAAATGACAAATAGATTCAAGGGATTAGATCTGATAGAGTGCCTGGAGAATTATGGATGGAGGTTTATGACATTGAACAAGAGGTGGTGATCAAAATCACCCCAAGAAAAAGAAGTGCAAATGCAAAGTGGTTGTCTGAGGGGCCGTAGATAGTTGAGAAAAGAAGAGAAGTGAAAGGCAAGGGAGGAAAGGGAAGATATACCCATCTGAATGCAGAGTTGCAAAGAATAGCCAGGAGAGATAAGAAAGTCTTCCTAAGTGAACAATGCAAAGAAATAGAGGAAAGCAACAGAATGGGCAAGACTAGAGATCTCTTCAAGTAAATTAGAGATACCAAGGGCACTGGTGGCTCAGATGGTAAAGTGTCTGCCTGCAGTGCAGACCTGGGTTCGATCCCTGGGTTGGGAAGATCCCCTGGAGAAGGAAATGGCAACCCACTCCAGTACTCTTGCCTGGAAAATTCCATGGACTGAGGAGCCTGGTAGTCTACAGTCCATGGGATCACAAAGAGTCGGACACAACTGAATGACTTCACTTTCACTTTCAAGCAAAGATGGGCACAATAAAGGACAGAAACAGTATGGACCTAACAGAAGCAGAAGATATAAGAAAAGGTGGCAAAAATACACAGAAGAACTATACAAAAAAGATCTTAATGACTCAGATAGCCATGATGGTGTGATCACTCACCTAGAGTCAGACATCTTGAAGTGCAAAGTCAAGTGGGCCTCCAGAAGCATCACTACGAACAAAGCTAGTGGAGGTGATGGAAGTCCAGCTAAGCTATTTCAAATCCTAAAAGACAATGCTGTGAAACTGCTTCACTCAATATTCCAGCAAATTTGGAAAACTCAGCAGTGGACACAGGACTGGAAAGGTCAGTTTTCATTCCAGTCCCAAAGAAGGGCAAGGACAAAGAATGTTCAAACAACTGCATAATTGCACTCATTTCACATGTTAGCAAAGTAATGCTCAAAATTATCCATGCCAGACTTCAACAGTACATAAACTGAGAATTTCCAGATGTACAAGCTGGATTTAGAAAAGACAAAGGAACCAGAGATCAAATTGTCAACATTCATAGGCTCATAGAAAAAGCAAGAAACTTCCAGAAAAGCATCTACTTCAGCTTTCAGTTCAGTTCAGTTTGATCGCTCAGTCGTGCCCAATTTGCTGAGAACCCATGGACTGCAGTACACCAGGCTTCCCTGTCCATCACCATCCCCTGGAGCTTATTCAAACTCATGTCCATAGAGTTGGTGATGCCATCCAACCATCTCATTCTCTGTTCATCTCCCTTCTCCTCCCGCCTTCAATCTTTCCCAGCATCAGGGTCTTTTCAAATAATCAGTTGTTTGCATCAGGTGGTCAAAGTATTTGGAGTTTCAGCTTCAGCATCAGTCCTTCTAATGAATATTCAGGACTGATTTCCTTTAGGATTGGCTAGTTGGATCTCCTTGCAGTCCAAGGGACTCTCAAGAGTCTTCTCCAACACCCCAGTTCAAAAGCATTAATTCTTTGGTGCTCAGCTTTCTTTATAGTCTTCTTCTTTATTGACTACTAAAGCCTTTGATTATGTGGATCACAACAAACTGTGGAAAATTCTTCAAGGAATGGGAATACCAGACCACCTACCTGCCTCCTGAGAAACCTCTATATAGGTCAAGAAGCAACAGTTAGAACCAGACATGGAACAGACTGGTTCCAAATAGGAAAAGGAGTATGTCAAGGCTGTTTATTATCATCCTGCTTATTTAACTTATATGCAGAATACATCATGCAAATGCTGGGCTGGACAAAGCACAAGCTGGAATCAAGATTGCCAGGAAAAATATCAATAACCTCAGCTATGCAGATGACATCACTCATGGCAAAAATTGAAGAGGAATTAAAGAGCCTCTTGATGAAGGTGAAAGAGGAGAGTGAAAAACCTGACTTTAAACTCAACATTAAAAATGGTAAGATGATGACATCTGGTCCCATCACTTCATGGCAAATAGATGGGGAAACAATGGAAACAGTGGCAGACTTTATTTTTTTGGGTTCCAAAATCACTGCAGATGGTGACTGCAGCCATGACATTAAAAGACACTTGCTCCTTGGAAGAAAATCTATGACCAACCTAGACAGCATATTAAAAAGCAGAGACATGACTTTCCTGACAAAGGTCCATCTAGTCAAAGCTATGGTTTTTCCAATAGTCATGTATGGATGTGAGAATTAGACCATAAAGAAAGCTGAGTGCTGAAGAATTGATGCTTTTGAACTTTGGTATTGGAGAAGACTCTTGAGGGTCCCTTAGGGCACAAGGAGATCAAACCAGTAAATCCTAAAGGAAATCAACCCTGAATAGTCTTTGACAGGATTAATGTTGAAGCTGAAGCTCCAATGCTTTGGCTACCTGATGCAAAGAACTGACTCATTAGAAAAGACTCTGATGCTGGGAAAGACTGAGGGCAGGAGGAGAAGGAGACGACAGAGGATGAGATGGTTGGATGGATGGCATCATCGGCTCAATGGACATGAGCTTGAGCAAGCTCTGGGAGATGGTGAAGGACAGGGAAGCCTGGAGTGCAGCAGTCCATGGGGTCACAAAGAGTCGGACATGACTGAGAAACTGAACATCAACAACAACAGTATGTGGAGGTGTCCATGTGTGTGAAGCTGGGGACTGCGTACTGTGAACTTTGAGCACCCAAGGATACCCACAGTGTGTAGTCTGCAAGTATAACCTGGATAAACTGGGCTGCTTTATAGTCCACTAACATAGCTTTACATTAAAAGGAAGCAGGAAAACAAACATCACAAGTGATTTACTAGAGATGGCAATATATATATATATATTTCTATCCCATTTCCTTTTTGAAACAAGCTAAAAAACAAAAACAAAAAATACAAAACCTCCTTTAATATAACTACGGATCCATTGTTGCCATTATGGGATGTAACTTTTATAAGGAAGGAGAGTTTCATTTGTTTGGTTTACCAGTGTATCCCCAGAACCTAAAGAGTGATCACCATTTGTCAAATAAACGGACTATTGTTTGTAGTAGCATCACATGCTCTTTTAATTGCATTCAAGTAGGAGAAAAATCCTTTTCATATTCTTTTGCTTTTCCCTCCTTCAAGCTACATCTCTTGGTTTCAGGGATCGAACCCATTGGTCTCCACTTCCCAAGGGGAAAGGAGGACAAGTTCAAATGCAGAGAGAAACACAAACATGCTCCTTTAAGAACCCAAGGGTTCGTTATCCTGAAACCTGAAGGATGTTAATGGGGGTTTTTGAAGGATGATTTAGATTATATCCAATTTTTGCCTGATCTACTGATTTTAATATCTAACCTGCTGAGGCAGAGACACCACTCAAAAGTACAATAAGCATGGATTCATGCCTACATGTGCAGCAAGCAGTTTTCACGATGTGGCAGGAGTCTAATGCATAATCTTTTACTCAAAATGGCAAGGCTTAGACATTTAGAGTAACTCCTGGAGTATATTGAGATTTCCTACATACAGAAAATGTTAGGAGTGGTGGAGCTGCATAATGGCAGGGCATGCCATCCCCTCCAATACAGGCTACCTGCAGTGAAGAGAAACCATAGGAGCCAATCACTCTGCGCGGCTGAGCAGAGGCTGAAGAGAAATCCTTTTAAGTGCCAATCGCCACCCATACTCACCATGTATAACTCGGAAACGTGTCCAGGTTACCACATCTGTGGTCACATGGAGAATATGATGACCTGAGTTAATACCCTGTCCAGAGGCCCCTGAATAGTATGCACATGTGAAAAAACATACCCGACAGGAGGCACCCTTCTTTCAGCCCAAACTCCTAACTTTGGCACATTTCCTCACCAAGGAGAGGCTTGGGCCAAGTATCTCTGCATTGAAGCATACATGACAAATAGTTTTCCTTACAGTAATATGTTCTGACCTTGAAGGGCTATGATTTTTCCAAATATATTCTAGTTACTTGGTGCAAAAATAATTAGCTTTCAGAGATGTCAGTGTTTACTCAAGAGGGAACATCATGCTTCTTTATCTGATGCTACAATTCAGAGTCTTTCCAATGCATTCTTCCTGACAAACTGGGTTGTATTTCCATAGTTTTAACTTTTCTGAGATGTCTGTATGTTTTATTTCTGCAGCAAGTATGCAGTAACCTTAGCTTTGGCATGTTTTAATCATTAAAATATTTATGTTTACACTATAATCTACTTCTGTAATGTTCTAAGTTCCTTTTGCGTGTACATATAAACAAAGAAAACTTTGCAGATGCATTAAAAATGCCTGAAATAACTCCAATGGAAATGGCAGATATCTAAATAAAAGGCAAATATGGAATTGTAACTGGACTGACCTCAATAATCAAAATACTGTTGACAAAGTATCATAATGAAAGAGGAAAAAAAGGAAAGGAAAGAGTGGAGCTTCAAGGAGAAAACTTTCAGAGCTGATATTGCTCTGTATTTTGTGGCTCCCTTTCATTGTTCATTAAATGAATAGTGGAACTCTATGCACTTCGTTAGGTACTTTTGCTTTCAAATTAGTTCTTGTTCCCTGGGTTCATTTCCTTTCCAAGTCAGAAGAAATGTTTTAGTCGTTTGGATCTTTTAGTCTCAGATCCCTATCTTGCCCTTTCCCCCCTTTCCTCTCCCCACTAGCAACCATAGTTTGTTTCCTATACCTGTTTGTTTGTTTTACTATTATAGACATTTGTCTGCTTTATTTTTAAATTTTCCATATAAGTGATATCATATAGTATTTCTTTGTCTGACTTAGCTCACTAAGGACTAGGCCCATCCATGTTGCTACATAGGGCAAAATTTTATTATTTTTGTGACTAATATTCCACTGTATATATATATATATATATATATATATATATATATATATCCCATGGGCTTCCCAGGTGGCACTAGAGGTAATGAACCCACCTGCCAGCGCAGGTAGACGTAAGAGATGGGGGTTCAATCCCTGGGTTGGGAAGAGCCCCTGGAGGAGGACATGGCAACCCACTCCAGTGTTCTTGCCTGAAGAGTCCCATGGATGGAGGAACCTGGTGGGCTGCCATAGGGTTGGACACAACTGAAATGAATTAGCATGCATGCGGATATATCCCATCTCGTCTTCATCCATTCATCTCTTGACAGACACTTACAATGCTTCCGTATCTTGGCTATCATAAATAGTGCTGCTGTGAACATTGGGGTACATGTAACTATTCAATCTAGTGCTTTTGTTTTTTCCAGGTAGCTACCCAGCAGTACAATTTCTGGATCTTATGGTAGTTCTGTTTTTAGTCTTTTGAGGAACCTCAACTTCATGCCACACTTGACCCTCAGTTATTGAGCACTAATTTCACTTAAGGCAACTAGAACTTCTGGGAGAATAGCTAATACTATATCTTAAGGTAGAATGAATACACATGGATCTGAAATAACTTCTTGCAAGAAAGCAAAGATATTTTCAGAAATGTTTGGTGCGTGTTGTGTTGAAAAAGGACCAAGAGGCTAGCACAAAAGAAGTCTATTAGTGGCCAAACCCAAAATTTGAGCATCAGAAAGATAAAAATTATAGCCAATTGGAACAGACAAGGATTTAAAGAAGCTCTGTGGCTATGATTAGGTGGCTTAGGGAGCTTCCCTGATAGCTCAGTTGGTAAAGAATCTGTCTGCAATGCAGTAGACCCCGGTTCGATTCCTGTTCAGGAAGATCATCTGGAGAAGGGATAGACTACCTACTCCATATTCTTGGGCATCCGTTGTGGCTCAGCTGGTAGAGAATCCACCTGCAATGTGGGAGACCTGGGTTCGATCCCTGGGTTGGGAAGATCCCCTGAAAGAGGGAAAGGCTACCTACTCCAGTATTCTGGCCTGGAGAATTTTATGAACTCTATAGTCCATGGGGTCCCAAAGAGCTGGGCAAGACTGAGTGACTTTCACATGGCTATGATTACACTAAAATGGGGAAACTAACACAAAGTGATAAAAAGTATTTGTAATGTACTTGAGTTTCTAATGTTATCTGTGTGTGTGCCTAAGTGCTCAGTTGCTCAATCGTGTCTGACTCTTTGCGACTCCCTGGATTGTAGCCCACCATGCTTCTCTATCCACAGAATTTTTCAGGCAAGAATACTGGAGTGAATTGCCATTTCCAACTCTAGGGGATCTTTCCCACCCAGAAACCTGCGATTCCTGCGTCTTCTGCATTGGCAGGCAGATTCATTACCACCGTGCCACCTGGAAAACTCAATGTTATCTATAGGAGATGCTGTTTATGGTATAATCAAATGACAAGTATTAGGCACTATAGTTTTGACTATAGTCAATCAAAAGATTATAAAATATATAGATGGATTTTTTAAAACAGAAAATGGAAATGCAGAAAAGCATGTAAAATATGAAAGAAGTTTGCATTAAGTGTTTGCCTCATTCAGTGTTTCTGTAACGAAATCATCATAGCTCTTTTTTTGGACTAGTATAATAACTTATACAGCCTGTAAAATTGTGGTTGTCCTCCATGAGACAAAATTTAATAGTGTTGTGAAATGTCATGTGGTTGTCTGGAAATGAAAGGTTATATAGAGAACTGAGCCCAAGATTATGGTGTGGCAAGGACATAATAATCAGGTAAGGTAGTTATATTATATACCCCCTTTTTGGGGAAAGAGTAACTGCCTTTCATGCATGTCTATGGGGAGATGGAGTTGTGCCTCTAAATAACAAACTTTGGTCACTGCGACCTCAAGACTTCTTTTAGGGACTGGTTTTGTTTGTGTCTGCCTTGCTGCTGAGACTCTTTGGGGGCAGCTTGTATGGAATTTTAGAGGATTTTTTTCTTGGGGGAGGAAGAGAAGTGTGCTGGGACAAGGAGGAAATGCTTTTTCCTCTCATGATAATTTCTTGCATAGGAAGGGGAGCGATTCTTGCTGAAACATCCCTGGCCTCGCTTGCCCTTCAATCATTCTTTGCCTGGGGCGGGGGAAGGTATAAATTAGATTGCTGAGATTGAAAGGAGAAACGCGCATGTGTAGCCCAGCCTCTTCTGCCTGCGTCCCACTCTAAGGAGTAGATTACCAGTAAGGTATGGGCGGTACCTGCTCCTCAGTGCACAAGTCTTCCCCGGGGCTGTGACATCCCTGTGGGGGAATGCGTGCTCTGGGCCAGCCTTGGCTATGACTGCATGGCGGCCTGATTCTGTGATTCATTATTAGTAGGAACACCTGCCCAAAGACAGAAATCACATTCTACAGTCTGTCCTTTATCGGGAATACGGGTGCCAGCGTATTTCAACAACTGTCATGTACTTCTCATACTTGTTATTCTTGGAATTCCAAAATGCCTTACAATCCATGAGATATTAGATTTGAAGAAATACAATGCTTTGTTCTTTCATCTACTGCTTCTTTGTCTTATTTCATAATTTGTCCAGATCCTGGGTAGGAAAAAAATGGCTACTATTTTTTGGGGCCCAGCAGAATGAACGTATATGTTTAAAAAACCAGTAAAATCCTAACTAAAGAAGAAGTCAAAATGTTTAATCTGTAGGATATTTTTGTCCATACTCAGAGAACACCTCCAAGTAGAAACTACATTTCAGCCACCAAAGAGCAAGAAAGCTTGAATTTATTCTGCAATGGCAAAGACATTGGAAAACACTGAAAAACCATGGTACATATAGAAACCAGAAACAGTAGGTCAAATATATGGGGTTTAAAAAATATTTTGTCCCAATGAAACACATGGGGCTTGTTAAGAGTATACTATATATTGGAAGAATAAACTGGGGAATTGATAGTTTATGTAGTTTAATAAGTGGATTACAATAATAAAATATATTTTTTTCTACTAGCAGTAAACTATTGTATCAAAATAATATTGTGAAAAAAGTAATGAGGCAAGGAGATGCAGAGAAAAAACTATATACTCTTTTCTTATGGAGAGACAATAAAGAATAAAAAGATGCTTTAAGAGATTGCGGCTTATTGAATTGAGCAAATTCAGAAGTGAACTCAGAAGGGAAATAATATTTTATGGGAGAATGAAAGGCATAAAGGTTATCTGGTGGAAACAATTAATAAATTCAAGAGAACATACTGTTCAGCCCCACCCTAAGAAAAAATAGAAAAGGGAAATCTCAAAATAAAGCAAAAATACATCAAGAACAATAATAACAGCAACAAAACAAGAGAGAAACCATCTAGCAAGGGTAGAATATTTCCATTCTTTTAATCACAACATTTTTTGAATTTAAAAACAAAGGGACAGTTTAGTAAGATGAAAGTTTCAGTCGTGACTGCACTGGGCAGAATCTGCAGGAAGACCTACTGAATGGCATAAGGAACTCTATTTAATATTCTGTAATAACCACATGGGAGAAGAATCTAAAAAAGAGAAGATATGTGTATGTGTATAACTGATTCGCTTTTCTATTCAACAGAAACTTACACAACATTGTAAATCAACTATACCCCATAAAAATTTAAAAAACAAAAGCAAAAAACAGACAAAAAACACCATGGCAATACGAGTCTTCCTTATAGTAATGCCATTATAATGAGGAAAACCATGGGCAAACTTTAGAGATAGAATCCAAATGGTCTTCTGAAACCTACCTGAGCAGAGGTACAAGCTGGTGTTTGGGAAGGATTTGTGCGGACAAAGGGTGCAGGTACAAAGGAAAGAATTCAAGTACGTACCTAATTCAAACATGTACTCAAAGAATCCAGGAGTGTAACCCGAGTCTACGTGAAGATGAGTTGTTCCTCACAGACTCTGGTGGCTCAGACAGTAAAGAGTCTGCAATGCGGGAAACATGGGTTCGATCCCTGGGTCAAGAAGATCCTCTGGAGAAGGAAATGGCAACTCACTCCAGTATTCTTGCCTGGAGAATCCCATGGACAGAGAAGTTTGGCCAGCTATAGTCCATAGTTGCAAAGAGTTAGACACTACTGAGCGACTAATACTAATATCTGTGAGGCCATATTGCTTTATCTTGTCTATTAACCAATATCTATACCTAGAAAGACAGCTGAACTGATGAAGCAAGCTTTCTGTTCACTCACTTGATACAGGACCGGAGGTATAATGACAGTCTGCTTTCGTCCGGTCTGCCAGAGAATTTTCTGAGCATAGAATAGAGATTACACAGAAGCTGCATCTTGCTCAACTTTGAAGCTTCCAGAATGAATGTCATATAGGCAGTAGAGAGTTAATGCACATACTGTGATTTGAATTAGTTGACAGCAATTAGGGCAACTCTGAAGGAATCAGGAGCAGGGTTCATACACTTGATGGAAGATGAATGGAAGGAGGCTGGCACAGGACTTTACGTGGTTGTGAGTGTAAGTGCCTCTATAGCCTTGGAGGTAGGAAAGATGTCACAGATTTGAAGGGCTTGTAGCATATGAATTTAGTTCTGCCTAACTAAAAGTAGACAGAATCTCACTCTTTAATGAGGACCTGCTTACTCTTTGTGTGTGTTAGTCACTCTAGTTGTGTCCAGCTCTTTGCAACCCCAGGGACTGTATAGCCTGCCAGGCTCCTCTGTCTATGGAATTTCCCAGGCAAGAATACTGGAGTGGGTTGCCATTCCCTTCTCCAGGGGATCTTCCCTACCCAGGGATTGAACCTGGGACCCCTGTATTGCTGGTGGATTCTTTACCATCTGAACCACCAAGGAAGATTGCTTACTCTAGTATGTCAACATAACTACAACGTTTAAACTATCATTTCATCATTTTAAGAGAACAGTTAGTGTCAGTAGTCAATGAGGTTTAATTGTAGGTAAGATTGTGGGCTTTCTGGGTTGAATAAAATAGGTAAGGCCATAGTGTAGAGCCTGGAATTTTTAGGAAAAACATCTAGTGTTATAGCCAATCATAGTATTTCTGGGAAACTGTGTATTTCTATGTAAAATCATAGTATTTCTGAGAAACATGGATTTTTGGGTAGAAAGATCAAGTTCATATCTGGGCAGAATGAGTTAATTTAGAAAATACAATCTTGAACAAGGGTTAATGTCTTCACAAAGTAACTTGTGATGGACTCAATTCTGAATTTGTTGACATCCTGGAGAAACTGGAGCACTAGGTTAAAAAGAGTGACAAGAAGAGAGTCAGACCAGACAAAATAATGGAACAATGGAACTAATGTCTGCTTGTGCTTGGAAAGAGGGCAGCAAGGTGGGTATCAGCAGGTGGTCATAAAATGTAAAGATAAAACTCATACCTTCATCTGCTTAGAGAGTCAGGAGTGCCTAAGCTTTGTATTAATTATTCCTGTTCCATTTCCCCTCTTTACTAGTTTGGAGGTTTTACACACTTTTTCTTCATTCAGTTGTTATCCTAAAATCGAACACACACATTTAACGTATCAGAGTCTAAAGTTAATAATATCAAGGACCTTATTACACATTGAATCCATTTATTTCTTCCCATATTGTATGCTGCTGCTTTTTTTGTATTTTAAATCTGTCTTGTTGCTTTCAAACTCACATTAGATTTTTTAAAATGTAGTGTTACTTTAGATTTTTTTTTGTTTCTTATTCATGTTTGTATGTATCTGGTATGACTATATATATATATATATTTTTTTTTAGTTTTGATTTTATATTGGAGTATAGTTGACTAACAATATTGTGACAGTTTCAGGTATACCGCAAGTGATTCATTTATACATTTTCCATTTAAATTGTTATATAATATTGAGCAGAGTTCTCTGTGCTATACAGTAGGTCCTTGTTGGTTATCCATTTTAAATACAGCAGTGTGTAGATGTCAATCCCAAACTCCCTAACTATCCCTTCCACCCCAAGTACCACCGCTGCCCCGGCCTTCTCCCCTGGTAACCACAAGTTCATTTTCTAAGTCTGTGAGTCTGCTTCTGTTTTGTAAATAAGTTCATTTGTATCATTTTTTTTCACATGTCATTGACAATATTTTATTAGCCTTTTGGATAGACATGGCACTTTATTTGCCAGGAAGGATGATCCCATCATACTTCTGCTGGAGTCAGCACATGACCTCCTTTTTGCTGATTCTTTAGCCCCATTGCAGCCTGTCCTGTGCTTCCTGTCTGAGGTGATGAAACCCAGCTTACCCAGTGCCATATACCACATATAAGTGATATAACATTTCTTTTTCTCTGTCTAACTTCCTTCACTCAGTATGACAATCTCTAGGTCTGTCTATGTTGCTGCAAATGGCATTATTTCATTTTTTTAATGGCTGAGTAATATTTCATCGTATATATGGACTACATCTTTATCCATTCATTTGTTGATGGACATTTAGGTTGCTTCCATGTCTTGACTGTTGTAAACAGTGGTGCAATTAACACTGGGATGCATTGTTCCTTTCTGACAATCTTTTCCCAGGAGTAGGATTGCAGGATCATATGATCGCTCTATTTTTAGTTTTTGAGGAATCTCCATACTGTTCTCCACAGTGTCTGTACAATTTACATTCCCACCAATAGGGTTAGGAGGGTTTCCTTCTCTCCACACTCTCTCGGGCATTTATTTTTTGTGAATTTTTTTTGGTTATAGCATTTCTGATTAGTATGAGGTGATATCTCATTGTAGTTTTGATTTGCACGCCTCTAATGCTAATTAGTAGAAAAGGACTATTAGCTCAGTTGGTAAAGAATCTGCCTGCAGTGCAGGAGATATGGGTTCGATCCTTGGGTCTGGATGATACCCTGGAGAAGGATATGGCAACCCACTCCAGTATCCTTGCTTGGAAAATCTCATGGACAGAGGAGCCTGGTGGGCTGCAGTCATGGGGTCGCAAAAAGTTGGGCACGACTGGGTGACTAACACTTACTTACTTAATGCTAATTAGTAATTTTGAACATCTTTTCATGTGCCTTTTGGTCATCTATACGTTGTCTTTAGTGAAATGTCTTTTTAGGTCTTCTGCCCATCTTTTGACTGGGTTCTTTGTTTTGATGATATTAAGCTCCCTGAGTTGTTTGTAAATTGTTGATATATATCTTTCAGAATTTCCTTTAGTGAAAGTCTATTGGTGGTAAATTTTTTGTTTTTCTTTTTTGGTAATCATGTTTGCTCCATTCATGAAATCAGTATTTCTGGGTATAAAATTTTAGGGTTGGCAGTAACTTTATCTTTTACTGAAGATCAATATACTGTTTCTAGTTTATAGTATGACTATCGGAATTACAGATGTATATCTGTCACTTTTTTAAGGTAACCTTTCACTTGGGAGCTTTTCAGATTTTCTCATTTTCTTTATTGTTCTTAAATTCTATTATAATAAGTCTTGATGTAGGTTTCTTTTTAAATATCCTAGTTGGGATTCATTAGTTTCTCCATATTCATGGGTTCATGTCTTTCATAAATTAGTAACCAGTATTCAAATATTGCCTCTGCTGTACTTAGTGTTTATTCCCATCTAGACTTCTTTGAAGTGTATACTACACATTTGTCCTTCAACTTTTGTGTTTCAACTTCTGTTCTCTTTTTTATCTTTCTGTTCTTTTAATGTTGCTCATTAGATAACTTCTTATTAAACCAACATTTCAATTTATTGTCTCTTTATATCTATCTAACAGCTATATATTTATCCATTCACTTTTAAATTTCAGTTATTACACTGTTCCTTTCTAGAGGATCTATTTTGTTATGTTTTGCATACTTTTAATTCATTAAAATTATTTTAAACTGGCTTTAACTTCTTTAGAGATTATAAATTAAAATAATTTTGTATTTTATCCTTGATTATTCCAATATTTAAAATCTTTACAGGGCCTCCTTTTGTCTACTGTTTCTGTGGACTGTCAGTCAAGGCAACTTTTTTTCCTTTTCTTTCTGATTTTTAATTAAGAAGCCACTCATTTTTCTTGGAAAAATATTTCTGAGTCTCTTTCACAGCTATTGTGATATATTTTCTGCAGATGATACTGCACTTGTTTCTGACTGGTACTTTGGGGTGGTAAAAGTTATAGTATATCCTTGACTTACTTAATGACTTGAGATTATCTTGGATGATACAGGCTATGTAATTTAAAACTGCTAATCCTTTTGAGGGCCAGCTTGTAATTATGATCTTTCATGTTGAAACCTGTCTTCTAGACTCTACTCCATGTTTTAGTTCCAGGGCAGTTTTCTTTGTTGTTTCTTGAAAATGGACTTCCATCTAGGTTTACTTCTTCATCACGCTTGCAATGAGTATATAGCTCTTGTGATTTCAGCTTTATAATGGGGTATCTCTTGTTAGAACCACCATTTGGAGGACACTAAGCTTTGTCTTCTCCTTCAAGTACTATGAAGGCCTGTAGAAATACAAACTAAATTTATCTAGATTTGAAAATTGCTTTTAGACTATATCTGACTTCAAAAATCTGTTTATTTCCCTGAATGTTCAGCTTTGCTTATATATTGACTAGTAAATTCTTTATTTTTTTATTTGAAAGCCTGGGATTTTCATTGTCTTTAGCAGAAGGATGCATCTAACCAGTCATATTGAAACAGACAAGGGGAAAGAGGAAGGTAGAAAATGAGAAAGTATCTGAAATAGAAATTTATATTTTATTGGAGATTTCAGATGTTTTCTTAATCCATTATGGTATACAATAGAGAATTAAAGCATTATTATTAGCATAGATGAGCCCTAGACAAATGTGTCCTTCATCCATATTGGTCAGCAATAAGGAAGTCTTTCCTTAGATTTCTTACTCAAATGTGTTTCTTTCTGTTAAGCACACATGCAGCCCAAGTTTAGGGTTTCCCAGGTGGCTTTAGTGGTAAAGAATCCATCTGACAAGGCAGGCAGACCCAGGTTCAATCCCTGGGTCGGGAAGATCCCCTGGAGTAGGAAATGGCACCCCACTCCAGTATCCTTGCCTGGAAAATTCCATGGACAGAGGAGTCTGGCAGTCTATAGTTCATTTGACTGCAAGGAGTCAGACATGAGGGAGCAGAGTGCATAGCCCAAGTATACTTTTATCCTTCCTCATGTTTGCCTTTGATCCATTTATCAAAAAAACACAAACCTTCTTGAAAGGGGCAAGATTTCCAGTCAATTAGTATGATATTGCCAATAAAGAGAATTCTGTTGCCATCGTGTCTGTGGTTTTTGTGGTTGTTAATATTTTGCATATGTGCTGTGTTTTCAGTGAGTACTTCAGTGGAAAAGAGTTCTGTTATTTGTTTCTTTGTTGATTTATTTTTATGAAGGATCTGCCCAGAATCTATGAAAAAGATGATTTTTCCTTGTCTTTAATGATCTTATGCAAAATTACTCATTATAATTGTGATATATATTTTCTGTATCGTGAATGACTTTGATTCATTTATTTTTGTGGTCTAGACATTTTAGATATTTCCAAATAAAGTCTAACTGCCAATATCTCTGTGGCATAGACCATTGCTTTTCTGTTAACTTCTTTGTCCAAACAAATCAACTGGAAGTTGATTTATTCACTTTACTATTGTATTCAATTCAGCATTGTCCAGAAAATAGATTTTGGTGTCTTATTTTATTCAGTCTGAAAACTCTTGGCCTGTTTCATTTGCCTTCTCCCAAGCTCTGTCACATTATAACCTTATTTAAGTGCATGTTCTATTTTATTTTATTTTTTTATTGCTGCTGTAACACATTGCCACAAAATTGGTTGCTTAAGATAACATCTATTTATTGTGTGTTTACAGTTCTGGAAGACTGAAATCAGTTTTCCTGAGCTAAAAATCAAGGTATCCCCTTGGTAATTCTTGTTGAGTTTCTGTTCTCTTGCTTTTTCCATCTTCTAAAGCCACATTTTTGCATTCCTTTCCCCTGGGCCCTTTATCTTCAAAGCCTGAAGTGTAACACTGCTTTCTTTGTGTCACATTGCTTTCTTTGCCTCTCTCTTATAAAGACATATGTTATTGCACTTCAGCATCACCCAAATAATCCAGAATAATCCTCCCATCTAAAAATCCTTAGATTATTTGCATTTGGGAAGTCATTTTGCTGCTTAAAGTAACACTTAGAATTTCCAGGGCTTGTGCCTTGCCAGGATGGATGAGTCACAAGCTGGAATCAAGATTGCCAGGAGAAATATCAGTAACCTCAGACATGCCAATGTGTGAAGATGTGCTCAGTTGCTCAGTCCTGTCCAACTCTGTGGTCCCATAGACTGTAGCCCCCAGGTTTCCCTGTCCATGAAATTTTCCAGACAAGAATACTGGAGTGAGTTGCCATTTCTTCCTCCAAGAGATCTTCCCAACAAAGGGATTGAACCTGTGTCTTTTGCATCTCCTGCATTGGCAGGCAGAGTCTTTATCATCTGAGCCATCAGGGAAGCCCAGATATACAGATGATACCACTCTAGTGATAGAAAGCAAAGAGGAAGAACCTCTTGATGAAGAAGAAAGAGGAGAGTGAAAAATCTGGTTCAAAACTCAACACTGAAAAAACTAAGATCACAGCATCTGGGAAAAAATGGCAACAGTGATAGATTTTATTTTCTTGGGCTCCAAAATCACTGTGGATGGTGACTGCAGTCATGAAACTAAAAGACACTTGCTCTTTGGAAGAAAAGTTATGCCAAACCTAGACAGCATATTAAAAATCAGAGACATCACTTTGCTGAGAAAGGTCTGTAGAGTCAAAGATGTGGTTTTTCCAGTAGTCATGTACAGAAGTGAGAGCTGGACTATAAAGAAGGCAGAGAGCCCAAGAACTGAAGCTTTTGAATTATGCTGGACTCTTGAGAATCTGTTGGACAACAAGGAGATCAAACCAGTCAGTCCTAAAGGAAACCAATGCTGAATATACATTGGGAGGACTGATGCTGACTGAAGCTCCATTACTTTGGCCTCCTGATGCAAAGAGCTACCTCAGTGGAAAAGACCCTGATGCTGGGAAAAACTGAGGGCAAAAGAGAAGGGGGCAACAGAGGATGAGATGGTTGGATGGCATCATCGACTCATTAGACATGAATCTGAGCAGATTCCAGGAGATAGTGAAGGGCAGGGAAGCTTGGAAGCCAGATAACCATGATCACTCACCTAGAGGCAGACATCCTGGAGCACAAAGTCACATGGACTTAGGAAGCATCACTGTGAACAAAGCTATGGAGGAGATGGAATTTCAGCTGAGCTATTTCAAATACTAAAAGATGATGCTGTTAAAGTGTTACATTCAATATGCCAGAAAATTTGGAAAACTCAGCAGTGGTCACAAGACTGGAAAAGTTCAGTTTCCATTACAATCCCAAAGAAGGGCAATGCCAAAGAATGTTCAGACTACCACACAATTGCACTGATTTCTCATGCTAGCAAAGTAATGCTAAAAATTCTCTAAATTAGGCTTCAACAGTACGTGAATGAAAAACTTCCATATATTCAAGCTGGATTTAGAAAAGACAGAGGAACTAGAGATCAAATTGCTAACATCCGTTGGATCACAGAAAAAGCAAGAGAATTCCAGAGAAATATCTACTTATACTTCATTGACTATGTTAAAGCCTTTGACTGTGTGGATCACAGCAAACTGGAAAATTCTTAAAGAGATGGGAATACCAGACCACCTTACCTGCCTCCCGAGAAACCTTTATGCAAGTCAAGAAGCAACTGTTAGAACTGGACATGAAACAACAGACTGGTTCCAAATTGGGAAAGGAGTATGTCAGGGCTGTATATTGTCAGTTCAGTTCAGTTCAGTTCAGTAGCTCAGTCGTGTCTGACTCTTTGCGACTCCATGAATTGCAGCACGCCAGGCCTCTCTGTCCACCACCAACTCTCGGAGTTCACTCAAACTCATGTCCGTCGAGTCGGTGATGCCATCCAGCCATCTCATCCTCTGTTGTCCCCTTTTCATCCTGCCCCCAATCCCTCCCAGCATCAGAGTCTTTTCCAATGAGTCAACTCTTTGCATGAGGTGGCCAAAGTATTGGAGTTTCAGCTTTAGCATCAGTCCTTCCAAAGAACACCCAGGACTGATCTCCTTTAGAATGGACTGGTTGGATCTCCTTGAAGTCCAAGAGACTCTCAAGAGTCTTCTCCAACACCACAGTGCAAAAGCATCAATTCTTCGGCGCTCAGCTTTCTTCACAGTCCAACTCTCACATCTATACATGACCACTGGAAAAACCATAGCCTTGACTAGACGGACCTTTGTTGGCAAAGTAATGTCTCTGCTTTTCAATATGCTATCTAGTTATCTGGTCATAACTTTCCTTCCAAGGAGTAAGTGTCTTTTAATTTCATGGCTGCAGTCACCATCTGCAGTGATTTTGGAACCCAAGAAAATAAAGTCTGACACTGTTTCCACTGTTTCCCCATCTATTTCCCATGAAGTGATGGGACCAGATGCCATGATCTTCATTTTCTGAATGTTGAGCTTTAAGCCAACTTTTTCACTCTCCTCTTTCACTTTCATCAAGAGGCTTCTTCTTAGTTCCTCTTCACTTTCTGCCATAAGGGTGGTGTCATCTGCATATCTGAGGTTATTGATATTTCTCCCGGCAATCTTGATTCCAGCTTGTGCTTCTTCCAGCCCAGCGTTTCTCATGATGTACTCTGCATAGAAGTTAAATAAGCAGGGTGACAATATACAGCCTTGATGTACTCCTTTTCCTATTTGGAACCAGTCTGTTGTTTCATGTCCAGTTCTAACTGTTGCTTCCTGACCTGCATACAGGTTTCTCAAAGGGCAGGTCAGGTGGTCTGGTATTCCCATATCTTTCAGAATTTTCCAGTTTATTGTGATCCACACAGTCAAAGGCTTTGGCACAGTCAATAAAGCAGAAATAGATGTTTTTCTGGAACTCTCTTGATTTTTCCATGATCCAGCAGATGTTGGCAATTTGATCTCTGGTTCCTCTGCCTTTTCTAAAACCAGCTTTAACATCTGGAAGTTCATGGTTCATGTATTGCTGAAGCCTGGCTTGGAGAATTTTGAGCATTACTTTGCTAGCGTGTAAGATGAGTGCAATTGTGCGGTAGTTTGAGCATTCTTTGGCATTGCCTTCCTTTGGGATTGGAATGAAAACTGACCTTTTCCAGTCCTGTGGCCACTGCTGAGTTTTCCAAATATGCTGGCATATTGAGTGCAGCACTTTCACAGCATCATCTTTCAGGGTTTGGAATAGCTCAACTAGAATTTCATCATCTCCACTAGCTTTGTAGTGATGCTTTCTAAGGCCCACTTGACTTCATAGTCCAGGATGTCTGGCTCTAGGTGAGTGATCACACCATCAGGATTATCTTGGTCATGAAGATCTTTTTTGTACAGTTCTTCTGTAACAACTGTATATTGTCACCCTGTTTATTTAACTTACATGCTGAATACATCATGTGAAATACCAGGCTGGATAGAGCACAAGTTGGAATCAAGATTGACAGGAGAAATATCAATAACCTCAGCTATGCAGATGACATCACTCTTATGGCAGAAATTGAAGAGGAGCTAAAGAGCCTCTTGATGAAAGTGAAAGAGGAGAGCAAAAAAGCTGACTTAAAACTCAACATTAAAAATAGTAAGATCATGGCATCTGGTCCCATCACTTCATGGCAAACAGATGGGGAAACAATGGAAACAGTGAGAGATTTTATTTTCTTGGGCTCCAAAATCTCTGCAGATGGTGACTGTAGCCATGAAATTAAAAGACGCTTGCTCCTTGAAAGAAAAGTTATGAACAACCTAGGCAGCATATTGAAAAGTGGAGACATTACTTTGCTGACAAAGGTCCATCTAGTCAAAGCTATGGTTTTTCCAGTAGTCATGTATGAATGTGAGAGTTGAACCACAAAGAAGGCTGAGCACCAAAGAATTGATGTTTTTGAACTGTGGTGTTGGAGAAGACTCTTAAGGGTCCCTTGGACTGCAAGGAGATCAAAGCAGTCAAATCTAAAGAAAATAAACATTGAATAGTCATCAGAAGGACTGATGGCTGAAACTGAAACTACAATACTTTGGCCACCTGATGCAAAGTGGAGACTCATTAGCAAAGACCTTGATGCTGGGAAATATTGAAGGCAGGAGGAGAAGGGGATGACAGAGGATGAGACGGTTGGATGGCATCACTGACTAAACAGACGTGAGTTTGAGCAAGCTCTGGGAGATGGTGAAGGACAGGGGAAGCCGGGCTTGCTGCAGTCCATGCGATTGCAGAGTCAGACATGGCTGAGCACCTGAACAGCAACACCAACAAGGGAAGCCTGGTGTGCTGGGTCCATGTTAGTGACTGAACAACAATAGTCGCTTCAGCCGTATCTAACTCTTTGTGACCACGTGAACTGTAGCCTGTCAGCCTCCTCTGTCCATGGAATTTTCCAGGCAAGAATCCTGGAGTGTGTTGCCATTTCTTCCTCCAGGCAAATCTTCCTGACCCAGGGATCAAACCCACATCTCCTGCCTTGTAGGTGGATTCTTTACCTTTGAGCCACCTGAGAAGCCCTTCCAGGGCTTAGGAGCTGAATACTTTGGGGACACCACTTTTCATCCTACCACATCAATTGTTTCAGTTCTTTCCTCTGCCATCACAGCTTGTAGCCATCCTTTCAATTTAATTTGCTAACAAGATAGTAAAGCCACTGTCAGAAGGCTTAAACTTGTAGTAGTAAAAACTGATAATGTTACCTTCATTTCCCCTTTTCATCTTATGTGGAGTCACCTATTTTGTTCTGTTTTCAGATATAATATTTTATAATTTCAAAGTGGACTAGAATAGGCTTTAAAAAGTTAAAATAGTAAATATTGCCTCTCAATGTTGTTCCTATCTCTATTATTATCTAATACTTAAAATTAGGTTCAGTGTGTTCAGCCAGGATGCTAGTTTCCTCCTCAGTTAAGATTCCTGGTCATTTTGTATATTCATGGTCAACTAGGAATGCAGGTATAGGGTTGTGATGTGTATATGTGAGGTTGGGGGGCAAACAGAATGGGGCAGAATATTCTTTATGGCAAAAAGTTAGATGTTGAGCCTGAGAGGAGCCACGTGACAATAGCACATGCAGAATTGGGATGGCATCACTGACTCGATGGACGTGTGTCTGAGTGAACTCCGGGAGTTGATGACGGACAGGGAGGCCTGGCGTGCTGCGATTCATGGGGTCACAAAGAGTCGGACAAGACTGAGCGACTGAACTGAACTGAACTGAACTGAAGCAAAATAACAATAAAATGTGAATGATCTAGGTCCTTACTCTTCTGGGTTACATGGTAAAATAAAGAAATAAAAAATAAAAACAAAAACAAAACAGGAAATTAGGTTTCCTGAAATGTAGGACATTCAGTCCAAACTTGGGAAAGTCATCAGGCATATTGAGACATGTTGTTAACTTTTCTCACAACCCACTTTTCAATAACTTCGTGAAAATCTCCACTGTAGAGTTCCCTGATCTTGTGAAAAACAAAGACCATCAGTCATACATTTTGATTTGGGAACATCAGCTTGAGGGGATCAGATCTGCCGTTCTCATGCAGAACCTACGTCAGGCTAGGTTCTTGTGGTTTGCCATCTGTGCTGGGAATTCGAAGGATGTTTTTTAGGATTGCCTTTCCTTCTGGTGGGGGCCTTTGATTTCCCCCAAAATTATATAACTGAACTCGTTTTTCATTAGAGCTTCTTTTTCTCAATTGGGAGACACTATCCTATTTGTCCTTTACTTTTTTCAAGCACTGCTTATATTTTACAGATATAAAGCATTGAGTAAATTATAATTGTTTGGAAAAGTGAAGTGTTAACATTATAAAGTGTTACTGCCAGAGTCTTGGTAGAGCCAAGTTTCTGACTCTCTAAGCCAGTGTTCTCCAATATGCTTTCCCTAACTTCTTAATATCAAATGAGGAAGAAAATGGATACAATTCACTTCCTGCATTTGATATCCTGCAATGAAAACAGGATGTTAGCACATGTGAAAGGAAGACATTTAGCATAGGAAGTAGCATATGGACCCCTTAAAAACATTATTTTGGGTTGGATTATGAATTAACCCTGGGTTTCCTTTTTCTGAATTTACATACTTCAATGTTGCCAGCATTTCATTTATATTTGGAACAATTCAAGTGTCTTGAAATATTGTTAGCATAATACATATCAAAGAAAAAGGATCATTCTTTTAAATATTTTTTATCTATTTTTTTTTTTTTCTCAGAAAGTCAGATTTGAAATTAGCCTATTCTGGTGAAACATGATGTGCTGTCTGGTGTTTTCTGTGCTCTTAATTCTAGTTAACCTGCCAAAGTTTTCAAAAAATTATTAGAGGACGTTTTGAGAAGATGAGACAAGTATAATGATTTTAAAAGACTAAAGTTATGAAATTAAGGTAGCATGTGAGAAAAGCCATTGTCCTTGAGTATTTATGAGGGCTCTCTGGCTGTTAATATATTTTAATCCCAGTAAATAGCCACCTAATGAGTAAATAAGTTCTATTGAGAGAAAATATATTGTAGGTATGAATGACCTACCTACAATAGGAAGACCAGGGTCATAATGAATGACCCTTTGCTTTTATAGCCAGAAAAATGTATACTAGAAAGGATCTTGAGAGGTTATCAGACAGATGTTCTGTTTAAAGGACTGCTATGTACTGGTCTAAGTTTAAAGGGAAGAAATGATACGTGGGCACTTAGCCTTACACTGGTTGTGGAAGACAATTAGCAGGTTATAACAAATAAAAATCTAGAGCTTAAGGTACACTATTTGGAAATGTTTGCTTTCCTTACTAAGTTAGGAGAGCTGACATAGGGAACTGAATAAATAAATGCATTTTTGCCCTGGTAAGTTTATTTCATTTTTTCCTGCATAACTAACAATAGCAATAGCAAAGGAAAATGACTACAGGACAGAATAGCAAGTCGAACAAACCGATATTAACAAGATGGGATTAATAAGTGTCTAAGGCCATGGCACCCCACTCCAGTACTCTTGCCTGGAAAATCCCATGAACGGAGGAGCCTGGTAGGCTAGAGTCCATGGGGTTGCGAAGAGTAGGACACAACTGAGCGACTTCACTTTCACTTTTCACTTTC
The DNA here is from genome assembly GCF_055505025.1 of Bos grunniens. Taxonomy (NCBI): domain Eukaryota; kingdom Metazoa; phylum Chordata; class Mammalia; order Artiodactyla; family Bovidae; genus Bos; species Bos grunniens. The sequence continues at coordinate 35,465,930 of NC_141187.1, forward strand.
ATGCATTGGAACAGGAAATGGCAACCCACTCCAGTATTCTTGCCTGGAGAATCCCAGGGACAGAGGAGCCTGGTGGGCTGCCGTCTCTGGGGTTGCACAGAGTCGGACACGACTGAAGTGACTTAGCAGCAGCAAGGGAACTATGTCAATACATGAAAATATGTTATACATTAATATGGAAGAATATGGATAAATTTTCTTGAATTACCACTGCATTAGAAACATATATCAGTTAATGCTAAAATGGTATCATTTTACTATCCATTTTTATAAAACATGATTATTACTTATTTTCACAAAATAACTTAATAGTATTGTAATTTAAAATTTAAATAGCTTAGGTTTTAAAATATGAAGTTATTTAAGTATGCAAAAATATTTAACAGTTTACTTAGAGACCATATTTTTTTTGTTCTAACTACAGGTATACTTTCTTATTTGGTACTTAATCCTCTGTTCCTTCCATTGTATAATGTTTTTGCCAAAACAAAGATATTGGACAAGTTAAATGGAAATTTAGATCTTCTCAAAAGATTTTTAAGAAAGCTTTCTCTTCGTTTAAAGATTAAGTTCTATTAGTTGTGGAGGCTTAAATGTCTTTTCTACCCTAGTTTCATGTATGTAAAAGCATGCTAAAGAGAGAGATAGTAGTAGACATTTTCTTGAGATGTACATTAAATTTTTGTCCTAAAAATTTGACACAGAAAGAAAATTATATAGAGCATAATGTCTATTTTGAGTATGTCTCTATTTAAAGATCAGAATAATTGCATATTATAATTTTAAATGGTCTCACAAATCATTTAGTTTTACTAAGACCTATTAATATTAAATTACCTGCCTAAGCATATAAGCTAGTTAGCTTTAGAGCTAGGATTGTGGGCATGTGTGCTAAGTTGCTTCAGTCGTGTCTGACTCTTTACCACCCCCTGGACCGTAGCCCACCAGGTTCCTCTGTCCATGGGATTCTCCAGGCAAGAATATTGGAGTGGGTTGCCATGCCCTCCTCCAGGGGACCTTCCTGACCCAGGGATTGAACGTGCGTCTCTTATGTCTCCTGCATTGGCAGGAAGATTCTTTCCCACTAGTGCCACCTGGAAAGCCCAAGCTAGGAGTAACCCTCAAATTCCTGTATGTTTTAATACAATGCTTTTTCCATTATGTACGATTTGTAACTAAATTGATATGTGCATTTTTGTATTTAACATTTTGAGATAATTGAGATTATTTAATTGAAAATTATTTCTCAGCAGAAATGCAGAAGTGGAGTCTTGCAGGAATAAGAATTGAGTAGGGAAAAAAAAAAAAACAACACTTGGCCAATGCATTTGGCTCCCAGTTAAACCTGAGATGGAAACTACGTTGAATTACAGTGTTGTCTGGTTTCTGACAACAGAGAACATATACATTCATCTAAGGAGACAATTTATTTTCTCGAAAGTGAATTCAAAGTTCAAGATATAAGAAAAGTGAAAAAAAATTTTTTTGGAGCACGTGCTATCTTCCATGGATTGTATTAGCTACTATATTATGCCACCGCAGTTAATGTTCATAAACACCCTATAAGGCAAGTGTAATTACAGTTGTAGACGTGAAGAACTAAGTCTCAGAAAGGTTAAGTTAATTGCCAGTTACTCTCCCTCAACACCTACTAATTTACCTCACCAGTAAGTCGTGATTTGGGCTTCACTGGTCTTAGCTGAATACTGGGAAGGAGAGGAAATAATTAGGTATTATAAAGTTTAAAATGGGGAAAAGATCTGAGCAGGTACCTCATTATGAGCCACTAAGGAATTGCAAATTAAAACAATGAGAAATGACTACACACCTGTTAGAATAGCCCAAATCTGAAACACTGACAACACAAAATGTTGGGGAGGGCGTGGAGCATCAAGAACTCTCAAAGAGAGGAAATGCAAATGCTACTGCCATTTGAAAGACAATTCAGCCGCTTCTTAGAAAACTAGGCGTACTGAACAATTCAGCAGTCGAGCTTCCTGGTATTTACTCAAATGAACGGAAAATTTATGTCTACACAAAAATCTGCACGTGGATGTTTATATATACTTTATAATTGCCAAAACTTGCAAGCAACCGTTTTTCGGTAGGTAAATGGATAAATACACTGTGGTGCCCTGGAGAATGTAATGTACAGCATAGAGACTATTGTAACAATACTGTATTATACACTTGAAAGTTGCCATGAGAGTAGATCTTAAATTTTCTTACCTCCACCCCCACACAATAGTCATATGAGGTGAAGTATGTGTTAACCAACTCTATCGTGATCATCATTTTGAAGTATATATGTGTATTAAATCACTGTGTTATACACCTTAAGCTTACAAAATGTTATATATCAATTATATTTCAATAAATCTGGAAAAATGATTAGTGATAAAATAATAATTAAAAAAAAACCTCATAGCACCCAGGCAATGGAATATTATTCACCACTAAAAAGAAATGAGCTATCAATCCATGAATAGATGTGGAGAAAACTTAAATGCATATTAATTGAAAGAAGTCAATCTGTAAAGGCTAAACACTGATTCCAGCTACATGACTTTCTGGCAAAGGCAAAACTTATGGAGACAGTTAAAAGATCCATGCCTGCCAGGGCTTAAGGGAAAGAGTGGGATAAACAGGCAGAGCAGAGGGGATTTTTAGGCAGTGACACTATTCTGTATGATCCTATAATAGTAGATACAAACCATTATACATTTGCCAGAATCCATAGAAGGTACACAAAGCATAAACTCTACTGTAAACTACAGACTTTGGGTTATAATAAGGTGTCAATTCGTCGACTGTAACAATTGTACTATGGTGTGGAAGAGGCTGTCCTGTATGGGGCAGTAGATATATGGAAACTCTACTTTCTGCTCAGTTTTGCTGTGAATCTCACACTGCTCTAAAAAATAAAGTTTTTTTTTTTTTTTCAAAAGACAAAAGAACCACGTGGACCAGAATTTTGGGAAAAAGTGTTTATGGAGAGAAAGGGGCCCAAGTGAGAAAGAAGGAAAGGAGAGTGTTTTTTTTTTTTTTTTTTTAAATTTCAGGGAGCTCCTTGAGCAGAGGTAAGGCTGGGCACAAAACACAAAGGAATATACTGAAATGGACGGATCCAGCGGAGTATCCGCCACATGGAAATGGTAAAGATTAGTGACTTGAGGTTGAAGCCTTGTATCCACACCTCTTGGAGCAAAGGCAAATAAGGCCATTTCTGTGTGGCCAGCCACAGGGCTGGGCCCTGTCACCATAATTAGACTTCTGCCAAATGGAACTCTGAAGCATTTAGGTGCCTGAGACTTATCTAATGGTGGGCATAATTTGATTCTGGGTTATCTAATTGCCAGCTGCTGAGTGGATATTTGTAAAATGCAATAATTATCTCAGGCAGTTTTTTTTTCTTTTTCTTTTTAGCAAAACTGCAGTTGCTGCTAATTATGAACAATGCAGTTGGCATTTTATTGGGGTGTCATCTACAGTATACTAGTCATCACAGGTCAAAAGCATTTAGCTTGTGTTTAGTTTTTGGGATTTTTCTTTTTGACAGCAGCAGAATAGCACAAAGAAGGGAAAATTCATGGAGGTTTTCCCCAAAGAATTATGGTTTTGCAGTAGCGTTGATTTATCATCCAAGAGACCAGTTCATAAAATAAAAATGTAATAAAACATAATGGGAATGGTTTTCCTCATCCCTTCACATAGCTCTTATTAACATTAATGGAAATTGTACGTGCATTTGGGAAGAAGAGGATGCCTGGTTTTTCTAAAGGCTTTATATTTAAACGGATTCAATGAGAGGGTCTCATGTGTTTTATTCAAGCACAATATAGAATAAAGGGAGGGACACAAGGCCCCTCTTTGGAGAATACTCTGCTTTTTGTTGGGGTAATTTGATTTATTTTACAGTTGAGAAGTGTGGCGAGATAGCAGAGGAACCATGAGACACAGAGAGAGAAGGGTGCTGTTTTATTACAAAGCCCAATGCACTGTAAATAAATTCACTTATAATGATAATTTCAAAACACACCCTTGCAAAAGGGATCTATTTCTTCATGATTTAGTATTCCACGTGGTATATTTTATTCTACTTCTAACTCTGAAAACGTATTAAAAACATCTTAGATGGGGAAAAAAAATGTAATGATTTTTTTTTCTTCTCTAATTGAATCAGTCCTTCAAGTCTCTCTGGAATTGCAGCCTTTTGCCCTGAGCAACTAACCTCCCCCACTTGGCGAGTGTTATCCATGGGGTTGCAAGTGTTGCTGAGCAAATAACACAACTCTGTTTATTTTTTCTGATTAAAAAGATATATAACAAAACATGAAATAATGCCATTTGCAGCAACATGGATGGACCTAGAGATTATCATACTAAGTGAAATAAATCAGCTAAAAACAAATGTATGATATCCCTTATATGTGGAATCTAAAAAGCAGCATAAATGAACTTATTTAGAAAACAGAAACAGACTCACAGACATAGAAAACAAACCTACGGTTACCAAAATGAAAGGAGGGGGAGGGATAAATTAGGAATATGAGATTAATAGATGCACATTACCATATATACAATAGGTAAACAACAAGCATTTACTGTATAACACAGGGAACTCTATTTAATATCTTATAATAAACTATAATGGAAAAGAAGCAAGCAAAAAATAGTATGCTGCTGCTGCTAAGTCACTTCAGTCGTGTCCGACTCTGTGCGACCCCATAGACGGCAGCCTACCAGGCTCCCCCGTCCCTGGGATTCTCCAGGCAAGAACACTGGAGTGGGATGCCATTTCCTTCTCCAATGCATGAAAGTGAAAAGTGAAAGTGAAGTCGCTCAGTCGTGCCCTACTCTTAGCGATCCCATGGATTGCAGCCTACCAGGCTCCTCCGTCCATGGGATTTTCCAGGCAAGAGTACTGGAGTGGAGTGCCATTAACTAAATCATGTTGCTGTACACCTGAAACTAACACAATATTGTAAGTCAACTATACATGTATACACATATATATACTATATATATGTGTGTATATATATATACATATATATATGAGAAACACATTTTCATCATGCGAAATTTGAAAATAGTAAGAAGGTACAAAGAAAATAAAAAATGCTCATAATCTCAACCATACAGAAACACTAATTGATTGGTACATTGTATATATATCTGTGTGTGTATATATACAAACACACACTTGTATATATATGTGAATGTTTGTGTATGAGTTATGAAACTGATGCTATATATGGATTTTTATACCTTATAAAATTATTTTATGATAACTATTTCTGCAAGTCTATATACAGTCTTTGAAAACATGATTTTAATCTCTAAATAATTGGCTGTTTACTCATTTTTTCAAATGTATTTATTTTTAATTAAAGGATAATTGCTTTACAGTATTGTGTTGGTTTCTACCAAACATCAGCATGAATCAGCCATAGGTTTACCCATGTCCTCTCCCATTTATCCGTTCACTCATTTAATCATCCTCCTATTGTGGAATATTTAGATTGCTTTTTAATGGGAAAAAATCCTTTTGTATGATCTTTTTTGTGTGCATGTAATTGACACAAGGTATTCTGATTTTAATGATGTTGGCTATTATGCCAGGTAAAAATATTAGGTTGCTGTTTTAACTTTACCTGATTTGATTGTTAGAGCAACTGAGCAGTTCTTCAAATGTTTATTTGGCCATGGGGTCACTGTTTGGTGACTAGACAGCATAATATTTAATAATACCACATAGGTCCTCACAGCTGAGGCTGGAGTTCATTTTGAGCTGTATTTTATTATTATCTGTTGGCAAATTCTTTAGGGCTGAAAGTTACAGACTTTATTGTAGAACTCTAAGAAACAGCTTATTTAAAAGACAGACATAATTATTCATGGATTAACAGTGTCCATGTCCCCAGATAGCTATAAAATCTGTAGGCTGATGGCCTACATGTAAGAAAAATTCATGTTTTCTTAGCAATTTGAAAGTAAATTTATTGTCTCAATAGATAAGGTGTGTTGATGTCAAATATTGCTCTAGCTAAGTTCAGCTGTGAAACTTGCTATAGACTCTACGTGAATACAACTGTTCTGAGTTTAACTGAGGCAAACTCCAACGCTGGGAAAAAAAAAAAAAAGCATATTGGCAAATTGAGATGACAGCGAGTATTATCTCTGGACAAATGGAATAGGATGGAAATTTTTCTTTTAGAAACTCAAAATTCCCTTCTTTATCTCATTTTCTACTCACATCCTCCTCTAAACTTGGGATTTCCAGACCTGACAGCAGTAGAATATTCTAATGACCTTCAGACAAATACGGATTCGGTGGCTGTAACTCAAAGCGACTGACTCAGAGTCTTCTGGGGGTAGGAGTGAAATATTGCAGAGTACTTTCCTTATTTTCTTGTTACCTTGAGTTCTAATAAAATATATGCATTACCTTATCTGAAAGACCAATTCAGCTCATTCACAATAAGTTACAGATGACACCATTGGCTTGAAAATCTTAATCCTTTCAGCATCTTGGTTATGTTGACTGGAAACCATGTCCAATATCATGCTACCTGCTATTTCTCAAAGTGTTTGCAGCAGGATGATTCTTTGTGGTGTGGGAACACCCCACATACTGCAGGATGTCTGGAGTAGCAACACCTTCAATAACAGGTATGTTCCCAATATGACAACTCCCCAAATGTATGCTTACTTTTCCAGTAGCCACTGGGTGGAGGTGTGGAAGGACCACAGGATAAAAGCATGGCATTTCCCTTTAAAGAACTTATAATCAGTTAGTGAGACAAAGTAGACGCTCATAATATACAAGGAAGGTAGCAACAAGGTCTGGTTGAGTCTAAGAGGATAGAAGGGACTGATGAGTTGATATTCAATCTACCCTTAAAATAAATTTTTGAACTTAAATATTATAGGCAGCTAGTTTAATTCAATCTCATATAAAGTCATACAACGAAAGCAACATCAACATTTGGCTCCCCCAAGGCAATCTCTTTGTTTTGTTAGCTACTTATTCTCTGGCATTTATTTTGTATCTCTAAAGATAAATGCATAACAGTTACTCCTTGATTTACTTTAAAAATTTTAAGCCACCTGTTATGATATTTTAAGATTTATTTTTCTTGCCTTTTTACATACTATCATCGTTTATTATTCTTTGGTTACTTTATATTTTCTTATACTTAGTTTCTTCACCATTTTAGTTTCTTTATATTTAGTTTAGTTTCTTTATATTATTTTTTCCTGCAGAGAACAGGAAAATATATATATTTCCCCCACTTTATATGTTTTCCTTATCGCTGTTTTTTCTACTAAACTTTCTGACAGAGCTGTCTCTTCTTTTATTGAAGTCAGAATTTCTCTGATGATACTATATTCTGTCCTCTTTCTTCTTTTGACTTTTTATTCCTTTACTTTCATTTTGGTGTGGTTTGAGGACAGTGCTGAAAGGTGGTGAATATTTTTATTTGGTCCTTGACATTTAACAGTTGAACTGAGTATCTCCAAAGCTGATTTTGACAGGAAGATTTGGAGAAGATCTCATAGACCCGTGACTTTAGAGGTGGTTCTTTGGACTGGGTTGGTCAAAAAGTGGGTTTTTTGTAACGTCCTATGGAAAAATTCGCATGAATTTTTGACCAAGCCAGCAGCTATCTTACTTTTGTACAGACAGCTGGGATAAGAAGGAAATTCACTCAAACAGTGTCGCAGATGCAAAGCACAAGATGCAGGAAAGGGTCTGGCCTCCCGTCCTCCCATGGAGACAGAGAGATGCGGATGTATCTGTGGGCTGAGTTCCACCAGGAGGACCTTTAATGACCCAGTACAGTGGTGACGGTTACATGTATCTGTGGATGGCACCCCAAACCATTAAATTGTACACACGCTTAAAAAAATGTGAGGAGCCAGTGGTGGCTTCAATAAAAAATTTTAATCACTTATTGCAAGAGTCACCAGATAGGGAAATGGGACAGCTTATCTGAGGGGGAGAAATAAGGTTTTATAGTGTCCCTAAACAGAAGCTCTTTCACTTTTGACAGAAGCATAGCAATTTCTTCATCAATATTGGTTTGAATAATTATCAAGATGATTTGACTAGCTTTCAAATTAGTACATCTGACTCTCAGGCATATTGTTATCTCAATAATACTTTAATCCACCCTGCATACTGTTTTGCTTAGAAAGTCTTGCTCATTGTGTTTTGACTGCAGAAAAGCTTCTTTCCCCCTCCCCAGGTCTGAAGTGCCTGCAGCCCCACTGCAGACAGCCCCTTCTTTCTGAGGAGGGCAGTAGAGACCCACAAATCACACTTCATTCCAAGCTCTTTGTTTCCTTCTTTATTCAGGCTGGGTTTTCATTCTTTCCCTGAATTCTTACTTTCTCAAAATTCTATCCTCCATTCCCAGGGGAATAATGTTATCTATTGGGAGGTCCTCATTGTCTGTAACTCAGCACACTTGTATTTAAAAATCTTAGTGACAAATGTAGAATGTGAGGGCTGAAAGCTACATTACAGATTGGTGAATAACCCTGGTTCTTACAGAATCTGAAAACCATAATAGTGACTTGACTTGCTCAAGGTCTCAAGTTATATATTAATAACATTGGAACTAGAATCCGTGTCTCAAACTGTAGCTTTTGCTGTATGATTTTAGTATCATTTTTGGCAACTGGCATCCATATATGTTTACCAACACAGAACAGAACGCATAACTAGTTACCATGAAATTAAAATGTTTGCTCAAGCCTTTTTTTAATATTACCATTTCTGTCCCATTTCAGTTTGTACTAAAATGAAAGTAAAATTATTTTCCCCCTTGTCAGAAGATATTTTATTTTTCTTAATATGTGCCATGTATAATATATGCCATATTAGGCCCTATGAGGGGTATGAAAAAGGTATAAATAGAATGTCTATTTGGAGAGACAAGATATAAACAAAAAACAGCAAAGCAAATTAAAGTAAGATCATGAAGGAAGGGTTGTTATAACCAGTTGCCAGGTGAATGACCTACACTATCAGAGCTCTGAGTTCTGATGGGAAAAAGTTGTTGAGGAGAGACGTGGAATTTCACATAGGCCTTGAGGGATTTGGATATTTGGACGAAAGGTAGGCAACATTCGAGGTGAAAGAATGGTTCATTCAGAATGCCTATGCTCTCCTGGGCTGAATTATGGGCCGAGCGCTAGGCAGGCAGATAGATATGCCCTTGAGTTCAGAGTCGAGTGCAAAACTTAGGCTGGACTGTAACAGAGCTTACAGAGGTCCTAGATAAAATGCCTTAGAAGCAAAGTTGATAATAGTAATATAATTGCAGTTCACTGATCATATATTTAATATTTTCCAGGCATTTTACCCATGTTGCAGAATTAAAAATTCATAATAACCCTCAGAAATAGGTCAGTATTATCACTGATATACAGTAGAGCAAAATTGAGGTTTCAAACTACAGTTAGGACCTTAAGTGCCTATAAGAAGAGAATCACACAAAATACCTTTTAAAAAGTATTTGCACCGTGACCCTCCCCTACACCCCTTCTGACTTTAGGAGCCTGCAGTAGGGTCTGAGTATGGCAGTGTGGTTGTGATTATGGTTTTGGTTATTTAAACCTCCCGTGTTATATTAATATACAGCCAGGGGTGAGAATTCCTAGGTTAGAGGAACCAAAGAACAGTTCCCAGTTCCTGCATCTAATAAGTAGCAAGGTCAGGGTTTGAGCACGTGGGTCTGTCTGGAACCTCTGTAATTCCATCAGGCTGCCCCTAGACGGGTGGAGTGGTTCTATGAAATGCTCTGAGAACACTGTGAACAAGGGTTATGTGCCTTGTGAGGGGATTCTCTGCACTGGGTACCCCAGTGTGGTTAACTGTTAGACACAACAGTGTAAGGTGTGAAATGAGTTTGGAAAAGATGCTTCAGTCTTCATGCCAGGCGATACTGTAGCATCTCAGACATGGAGGGAACATGCAAGTATTTGTTCAGGCCGCTGGTAATGCCTGAACCAAGGTTCTCCAGTATAGTTGTGTCCTCCATGAATGGTTAGTCCGGGGTCTGGATGGCTGATACTAAAAGGCTGAGATCATGGTTTTGCTATACAGAAATCTGTTTGGAATGGAAGGGACACAACTGAAGCCAAGGTAATAAGCCAGGTAAGCTTTCAAGGCACATTCCAGATGTCTAATTATGAGAATTAGAACGATCCGATCAAGGCTACTCAGCATATCACAGAATAGACTGTGTCTGCTTATTGGATGACAAGCCTTAATTTTCATGATCGTAAATTCCCTAACAACACAGGGATTCAGGTCTCAGAATCCACACTTTTAAAACAGGGGATGGAGGCTCACCAATATGAGACCTCGTCCTAGGTTCTCTGATTTAGTATCCCCACCGAAGGAAAAATGTGACTCCACCAGCTTCATCCTAGGGCTGAGAGATTTCACTGCAGAGTGAAGGAGAATTCTTGAAGCTCTCCTGCAGATGCACAGGTGAGGCAGAGATCGAGCCATGTAGGACATAATTCTGTGTTACTAGGGTCCTGTCTCAGTGTCCTGTGTTGAATATTCTAGGTTCCTGCAGACCCACATCTCCCTGCATTGATCAATATTCTTCAGACCTTTGATTCTGTAACACCTTGTCTCTCTGCCAGATTTTGCTTTCTCTTCCTCACTGATCCCTATAGGACCCATGGACATCTTGGGAGTGGCAGGAATCCTGCTCTTCCTCTCAACTTCTGAGAAATGATGGTAGAGTGAGTGGGTGGTGTGCCTATAATAGGTCTTTAGAAAAGAATGCATTGATTTCTCTGCGGATTTTTTTTTAAAGGCTTTGGGACATGACTGAGGGAATGGCTAATTACTATTTATGACTGTTTCATTCGGAGCTAATTGCCAGAGCTGCTGCAGACGCTGGGGCCTTCATTGCTGTTCTGTACCAAATGTGCAAACAGTAATAAAATGGTCGATGGGGGCCGATTCTTTGCACACCACTCTTGAAATGGAGCCTGTGTGCCTGGGCATATTTGTATGAATGCATATTGTATGCGCACATACACACACATGATTTTACATTTGAAAAGAGTCCGGCGGTCATTCTTGAAAACTCTTAAATAGGCCATAGATGTATAGGAAGGTCAGCTGTCAAGGTATAATGAGCATTGCTGTGTTGCTGGACTCCTTTGAAAAATGAAGTAACTGAGAGGTTATATACTTTTCTTTCTCCCTGGCTTGACCACATGGGCTGGGACAGTAAAATGGTATGGAAACACTAGCCAGATTCATCAAAGTTTGGTTACATTAGAAGGAAAAGGGTAGAAATAGTAAATAGAGACTGGAGGGGTTTCTCCAAGTTATGCTTTGACTCTCCTTTAATTGATTTTCCTACTTTGTGTGAACCCAAGGCAGCTGCTATTTATATGGGGTGTGCTCGTGGGCTGCAGACATCTGGAGGGCAGCTTTTGGTCTGGACCATGGAAGGTATTGCCAATGTGTGTCCCCAAGGCCATGTTCCCATCTTCCTTCAAAGAATGTGACAACAAGGAAAGACATACATGGGCCTGGTTCAGGGAAGCTGCAGACTAGAATGACTGAGGAGGGGGACCGGAGGTCTCTACTGCTTCTTAAGGTAAATCTGTTTCACCGTCCAGTAGAATAGTCCAGACTGTGTCATTGTGAAAATGTTGATTTACTTAGTGGTGAAAGCACTATATATACAAAGTATGTAACAGGGTGAATTAATGAGAAGCTGATTTATGAGAAGGAGCTTTAGGGGCCACCTGAGGGCTTGGGCCAGGAGCAACGCAGAGGCAACCATGGCAGACGGATTTCAGGGCCTCTCGCTCATGGTGTGACAGTGGTGACTTCGCTAAGCCTGAACGTGACTGCACGTGATTCAGCACTGTGCTTCAAACCCGAATGTGATTGAATCTCTCTCCATCACTGAGGCAGGATTTCAGAGTCAGAAGTAAGTTTACTTAGAAAATAACGTATGAAGTGCGAAATTATTTTGCACCCGAGGATGGTAGATTAAAATCCATACCCATTTCACATGTTTAGAATTTAAATGACCACAAGGAAATGTGTATATAGACAGGGTTTAAGGTCAGATTAACTGAAATAATGCTTCCTTGTTAGTGGTCAGGCTCCTGATAATGATTATTCTCTTTAGTTCAGTTCTGACTGAACTGTTTTGGGTTCTGTGCAAGGTGCAAGGATTATAAAGATAAATTAGGCAGAATTCCTATTAAGGCGTGTTCAGACTAGTAGGGAAGACAGATGAGTGAGTAAAACATTTGAATGTGGTGTCATAAACACATAACACTTCAGAGCTGAAGACATCCTTTTTATTTTAGTTTCTACTGACATGAATTTGAAGTAGTGATACATGTTAAATATGCCTGCCTTTTCCTTAGTGATTAGATTCTATTATTGTGTTAAAGTATACCCTTGTAGCCTATGTATTGAACTCCTGCTAAGAAAGGATGTATTCGTTTGTCAGGGATGCTGTAACAAAGTACCACACAGCAGGTGGCTTAAACAACAGAAATTTATTGTGTTATTGCTCTGGAGGCCGGAAGTCCAGAATCAAGACACCAGGAAGGCCATGCTGCCTCTGGGTTCTAGGAAAGCATCTGCTCTGGACCTTTCTTATAGCTTCTGGTAATTTCTTGTTTCGCAGCAGAATGATTCCCATCTTCCTGACTGTGCGTCTCCATGTACAGATCTCTCCAGGCCAAAATTTTAATATTAACAAGTGCTTTAGTGCTTATTTTTTTTAAAAGAAATTTTCCCTCTGTTAACGTTTGGCTGGTGTTTGCTTGGCTTCCAGAAAGATGCTGGGGTAGATTTCAGCCTTGTGTTCCCTTTCCAACTGACTCTGGCTATTTGACATAACAGATCCCCCCAGTGTCAGATTTGGAAAGAGAGCATTGAGACGTAAACAGGGCAGTGTTACTGGGCTGGATGATTTTCTTTTCTCTGGGTCTCATATATGATGAAACTGACCTCTTGCCTCCTACTTTCATTGTTTGTTGGTGATGGTCAGTCCTGGGAGCCTTGCAAGTCAAGGAGAGCCTTGATTTGGAAAGTACATCTCTATTCCAGTGGATCCTTTGTTTCTTTCTGCAACTCTTAGAAATGTAACATATACAAACCTCCAGTTAAGTAGCATACACTTCCTGCATACCATCCTTCTAGGTGGTCTTATTATTAGAAGCAAAAGCAGCCCACTTTGTCCCTCTCTTCTTCAATACTGTCCTACGTCTGTTCATTGGAATCACCCGCACAACTCTGCCAAACTTAATGCAGACATCTCTTTCCTCTTCCACAGAATGCTTTGGTTTTCTTAGGCTTAAGCCAGGCATCAGATCCTGTGATTCTCCCAGAAGCAGTGAATACATTTAAGCTGTTCAGAGTTGTCCCTGGGATTCTCTTCTTACCTGTCCAGAGAGAAAGGAGATAGTAAACCCTCTGTTCCTTCCTGGGGTGGGAGATGGATTCACAGCAAAGCAAAAGCTTCTTCAGAAGTAATTATCTTCACAGTTTTTCCCTCTGACATCTTTTTATACGTGTGCTTTTGTGTATATTAGCTATACTTCAATAGCAAAGCTGGAGGCTTTTCATAATACTACTTATTCTTTATTCATAAAGTGTCTTAAAATTGGTTATCGGTTTTGAATCTCAATAACTCTTTTAAACAGGAAGACAGGTTAGAGTATTCACACTTGACAGATAAGGATAGCAGGGCCCAGAGAGAATAAGTAACTTGCACAAGTACAGATGGCAGTTAAGTGAAAACAGGGCTGGGGCTAGAAACTTGGTTTTCTGATTATGTGCAAACAATGAACGGTTTTCAATAGGGATCACACAGCTCTGAGAAGAGATGGTGGATGTGGGGACATAATAGAATGGAGGAAGGGAAATAGGAGGATTGGGAAAAAAACCAGTTTTATAGTATTTTGATTTGCTTTTCATTGCATTCATGGTATTGCAAATAAAGGAGTCTGTGAGATTTTTATATTTTTTGAAAGAGAATATGAGCAAAAAAAACCTAGGGAAAAATGTACTCAAAATAGTCTCTCTCACTAGTCCCATTGTCTTCATTGAGCTCATCCAGTTTGTCAGGGTTAAGATATGTTGATAGTATACAATGCACTTTACCAAGATGACATTTATACTGAGATAAATACAGTTCTTATTCTAATGTAGTCTGTTTAAATTATCAGCATAAAAGTTACTTTAAATTTAGAGTTAGTGAAGACTTTAAGACTTAAAGTCCCCAGGAAGTTGCCTATTCCAAGAGCTTAAAGAGCTAACCAAACAAAAATAAACCATAAACATGAACTCTTCTTCCTCCTTCCCCGCTTTCCCTAAGCCCCTCTGATTTTTCTGGTTTATTTTAAGCCCATGCAGAACAAAACCCTTGCTGTTCCTTAACAAGTGAGAATGACTTGCCCAGACACACAATAAAACATTTGTGACAAGCGAGCATGCATGCCCTTAATCCAGATCTTGCTCAGCACAAGGTACTCTCTGGCTGCCTGATTCAACAAAGAGCCTTCTGTGCCTGCTCCTCGCCAAGGCTGAATGCCAATTGTCTTCAATTTGATTGCTCCTTGAACCCCAGTTCCCTGGTGGTTGGATGAGAATGCCACCCAGAACTGGCTGAGCTCAGGGACAATATTATTTTAAATCAGGTTTCCTTTATCCTTCATTCTTTGAAATGTTTTATTTTCATTTTTGTTTTTATTCTTGACTAGCTTCCCTCCAAGCCCTCAAAAGTTCCCTCTTTACCTTCCTCTTCCAGTCCCTTACCCCAAAGAGCTACCTCTTCCCACCTGGTCAGTCCGTGTTGCCTTTACAAAAGATGTCAGCAGGCTCAGCCAGCCTTGATCCCAGGGCCTTTTCGTGGTACCGTGAGATAAGAATCATACTGTACTATGAAACAAAGTACTTGGGCAAAAACAAACTGAAGAATGTCCCAGAGAGGAGAATGGGGGGAATAAACTGACAAGGCGTAATTTAAACATTCTGTTTAAAACAGGGAACATGAAAGACATTACCTCTTGGTATGAAATTCCTTCCAAATCTAAAATTCTGCATGGGGCATCCTTTATTCTTGTTACTCATTTAAAAAAAATCTACATGACTTATTTCTAATTATTATTTTTTATTTCTAATTACAAAAGCAACATGTTTATTGTAAAACATCTTTAGAAACTAAAAACAAATGAAAAGGAAAACCCCTACAATTTGGGGGTGCATAATTCAAGATTTTCTCTCATTCTCACACACACATATACACACATAATATGGTTTACTGAGTCAATGACATATTTTCTTTAACATTATGTTTTGAACAAATTGTATTAGTAACAAATATTAATTAATACATGGCTGTAATTTTACATGTGTATATCATAATTTATTTAAACAATCCCCTGTAATTGCATTTTGTGAATGTCAAATTTTTTTGGATGTTTTAAATAACATTGGAGTAGAAATCTTTGCAGCTACATTCCAAATTTTTATGGCAAAGGAATAGTAGAATTCTTAAAGTAAAAGACAGTGTACATTTCAAAATATTTTGATATTTATTGTGATCTAGGGAAGCCATTTCTTTTTCATATATATCGCTTTTGAAAAACATCCAACCTCATGTTCTTCACAGAGACTATACTGGATGAGCAGAGCTGTTCTTATACCCTATTAGTCCTAATGCAACTTCATCAACCTATCCTTAAACTATTTTGCACAGAGAGTACAAAAAAGAAAGTGCTTTCATGTGCTTATGCTGGAATATATTCATGCAGTCAACATATATTTCCATCTCTGATTCCATTGTTTCATGATTATTAGTTCAGTGGATCCCATTCTTTGGGGGTAAAGTATGGACTGCTAATGAAGAAAGTCTTGGGCATATCATTTAATTTTGAAATTCCCCATACTCTGCTTGGAAATGTTTATCTAAAAAGAAGATAGACACTATTACCTCTACGGCAGAGACATTATTCTGCTGGGAATGGATGAAATTGTCTGGTTATTTATAAGAGAGGCCTTAAAATTGTATTTTGTTAAGTTTTTTAGCTTTAAGGGAGTTATGACCATTGCTAAATTAAGTTTTTCTTTTCTCAGATTTTTTTTTCCTGAGACACTGTTTTGTCATGCACTAATCATCATTGATTTCTTAATTGTGTTCTTGATATTTTTTTAGCAAAATAGGGCGGCAAATTTGATTGGAATCATTTTAGCTAGGTTGTCAGTATGTTTATTATCACTATAAGCAGTTTATTTCTTTCCAGCTTGAAGGCCAAGGACAAATAATTGAAACTCCAGAGACTGTCATCTACTACCCTCCTTCCCCCGACCTAGCCCCACCATTCTATGGCCTTATCAGGAACACTTTGCCGGTTTTTTGTCTTTCTTTAATTCAAATAGCTATTTATTTCTCAAGGTATAAAGCAAGTGTGGGTAAATATTGTTCTAAATCTGAAACAGATGTCTTAAAGTAGTCTTCTCATCTTTCACTCTTTGGTTAAATAAACCTCTGAAACAGAAAGGTAGGTTTGGATGTTGGCTATTTGTGAAGTTTGTGTACCAGAAAGGCAGATGTTTTGATCCAATATCAAAAATATCCAATCCTCAAAACTCAATTGTTACATTAGATAAACTAGTTTATCAAATTTATCAAACATTTGCACAGCACAGTTTGCTAGTTAGCCTTGGATTGAAACAAAAAATTTGGCAGAATATTCTGGGACCTCACAGTAGATGGGATTAAAAAATGACATTTTAACAGCATTGTTAATAGCATAACTTATTATTTTATACATGTGAAGGGAAATACTCATGAAAAGAGGATTAGTCCTCAATTAAAAAACCCCAGTTCCATTCTAACCCAGAATAAAGATAGCATTTCCAGTCTTGATCAATGTGAACAAATCTGATTTCAAGCTGTTCCCCTTTGTTTTCTTTGCAAGGAGGAAGGTTTTTTTTTTTTTTCCCATGGAGATGTTCTTCCAGTTAAATCAAGCACTTTATTTCTCTAACTAGAATGAGTTCTGATGTTTTTTCACTACTTCCACCACAGATTGGTAAATATACACAAAAAATCACCCTAATTTATGGACTTTTTCAGAAAGAAAAGTGATATTTTGATTACTTATTATTTTAATTTATTATTTTTTTACTTGTTAATTTTAAATAATAGAAAGTGCTGTGCATCCCGTGGGGTTCAACCAGGGAAGCATCAGCATGAGTAATGTGGTATAACGTCTTTATTTTAGATGGTATGTAATATTGGGAGCCTGTGAAATAGTTTATGAAAAGCTATTGCCTCCATGTGTGGTGGTGGGGCTGAAGAGTCTGTGGGTCAGTGGAGCCAGCAGTGCAGGGGAAAAACTGGGGTAGATAAAAGACGGACTGGAACTCACAAAGAGAAGCTGAATCCTGCAGGTGTTTCCTAGCACATCCAGTCCCAACAGCAAAGGTCAAAAGAGGCCACAGCGTTTTACACATGACCTGAGTTAGGGCTTGAGGTCTTAAAGGAGGAGATCACGTGGGAGCTGCAGGAGCTACAGAAGTGGATGTGCCCCATGACAAATGATCAATTGCTCTGTACTTGACCTGCAGCAGCAGCACTCACTCCAACTCAGCCGGAGAACCTAGTGCTGTCCCCCTGGCTCTGCATTCCAATCTCATCCACCTTGCCTTAGTGAGCAACCTTAACCCACAGCTATCAGAGAGCGGAACTGTAGCAAATTCTATTCCAGTCTAGTTCAGCTGAAACAGTATGAAACCAACACAAGCACTGATGATGTTTTGAGAATCAATTTCCACCTTGCCTTAAACTCCATATTGGAAAATTCACCATATTGACTGTAGCTTGCTCCAACTCATATTCTTTCTTCTTATTATTTCTTTTTATTTTTCATGACTTCTAATTCAGATACCTTTCTCCATGTTTTCCCACTTCTTAAAAAACAGCTTAAATGTCCCCTTTTCTGGGAAGTTTTCTTCACTCCTAGACGTAAGGCTGTTATTGTTGTTTTTATGAAACTACCAAGCACTTTGATTGTGACTAATGTTTCTCTTACTGTTTGTCCCAGTAGAACAGAAATTCTTTTTTTGGCAGGGACTGCAGCCTTCTCATCAGCATGTTTTCATTGTGCAGAATACATACATACATAAAAGTTAAATGCATTTGGCATATATTAAAGTTAAAATGAGTTTATTATATATGGTGGAATGTACATGAAGTTTCTATATTACCATAAAATTTTCAAGAATCACTGGATCATACTTAGAAGAAGACAGTTCATTATCCTAGCTTGATGAAGTATCTTCTGAGACACCAAATAACTAGAATGAATTAATCAAAAAACTCAATTATAGAGGTATTTTGAGATATGGAATAAAATGTAAATTAAACCAGCAATGTGGACTGTCCAAGAAGCTGTTGCTATAAGTTCACGTGCTTTCTATGAACTCTTAGGAAGCCAGAGAGCTGCAGTGATATACACCTTTTGGACACAAGCTATATTTTGTTTCATTTTAGTGGTTCAAAAAATTCAATTTAAAGTGCAGTTTTGATGTAACAGGTCTTTAAGAGGTAATTATGCTTTTTAAAATAAAGATGAAAAAGAGTTTTGACATGTCTTCCCTTAAAACTCTTACTCTACAAAGAGAACTGGTGTTTGTATAGGATTATCAGTAATGTGTCAAAGATTTAAAATTTTCAAAGTATTTAATTAATTTTAGGACAAAGAACTAAAATTATTTAGAAATATTTTCAACAATAATTAATATTATTTTTATCTTTTTCACCCTTCTATTAGAAATAGAACTAAATGGGATAAATAATCTTACTGAACACTGATTGATGGAAAATATTTGTGTTGATTAGTGTGCAAAGGGCATCTGAAAATGTATAGTTCAGAGTTCTAACAGTGAGAGGTTTTTTTGGCTGGCTTATCTTTTTGTTTTCTCATATGCTCTAGCTTCATGGAAGCTCAGAGTCAGATTGGATACTCTATTTCAATAAATATTAATAACTTGGGTCTGGTTCCTAGAGTAACCATCTCCCTTATTTTCCATACAAACTCATATTTTCCTTTCGGGTATTTTTGAATGCATCTATGCATCACCGACTCGATGGACATGGGTTTGGGTGGACTCCGGGAGTTGGTGATGGACAGGGAGGCCTGGTGCGCTGCAGTACATGGGGTTCCAAAGAGTTGGACACGACTGAGCGACTGAACTGAACTGATATGTGTGTATTAGTCCAAAGCCTATATTTTCATTTTTTAGGTAAAATATGGTCTAATAGTAAATTCATATGGTAAAGTATTGGCAATTTCATATAGTAAATATATTGTAGGTCACCTTGATTCCTACCTCCTGTATATGGAGATAGGCACAAAACAGGGGTTTAAAAAATATGTGGTGACCATGTTGATTTTACTAGGCACAAAATAGTGTGTGGCACACTGGGATAGAGAAGGCTGTGATCATTTCATGGAAACAAGGCAAGTAGTCAACAACAATAAGGTTTTGTGTTTATGGTAATAGAAAAAACAATGCTATTGAAATATTCAATTTAAAGAGTTCTTTGATACTATTTACTATGACATAAAAAGTGGAAGTGAAAGTTGATTCATTCTTAAATTTTATTAAACTTAATAAATAAAAATATTTTTTCTTTTTAGTTTTAATTACCTTTTGATGGTACTTACCACTGTTGTTACCAAAATGCATTTTTCTTATCAAGGAGAAAATAACTGCACAATTTAAATGGTCGAGCTTCTAGGAAATAAGCAGTGATTGCTTATTGGTGTAATACAAGCATAAAAAATATCAATACCCTGCCTCATTTGTATTTTTCTAAATATGGAAAGGCTAACTTTATTTCTAGCACTAGAAAGAAAATACATGTTCAGAAAGATGAAGATAGGCTAAACAAGGTTAAATTGCCTACAAATTTAGCAAAATATTGTTTCTTGGGGTGGGTAACATAAATAAGGATTTAGTTAAGACATATCCATAAAATATGAATAAGAATTTAGTTAAAAAGACATATCCATAAAACAGGATACTATGGCCAACATATAATCTTTGCCTCATGAATGACAGTATAAGAAAGGGTATAGGAAAATATAGTCCACAGGAGTCTGTGGAGTCTAGGAAGAATATAGGAAGACGAAACATCATCATAAGGATGCATGTTTGCATAAATTAATGAACTAGTTGCATATAATCTGAATAAAAATGACACTCATTTTCTAGAGACAGAAAAGTTAATTTTAAAATTTACTTGAGAAAGCAAACATGCAAGAATATTTGGGAAAACCTTTAAAAAGAAGAGATCCATCTAGACCTACCAGAAATTAAAACATATAATAAAGCCTCTATGGTTATATCAGTTTGGTATTAGCGTTGGAATAGTCAGAGAAACTATCGGATCAGGAGAGAAAATCTAAAATTGGACCCATTTCCGTATGAAATTTAGTATTTTGATTTCTAGGTTATAGTCTACAATGAAAGGAATAAAAAGGACCAGTGCTCTTTCAAGAAAAGGCTTATTCCAGGGCTAGGGCAGAAATGGTACAATACAGGCAGGAATATTTAGTGTGCCGGAAAATTCTCTATACTATTCTATTTACTTTGGTACATATTTAAATTTTCAGTAATGAAACATTCTTAAAAATAATGTTATTTTAATGAAGAATTCTTCAGAGAAATGATTAAATGTTCCAACGGTTTATTTGGTTTAGCTTTATAATTATAACAAATTAAAAAGTATAACCAATTCATATTATATTTAAATACAGTGTTTCACATTAAGAGCTTCCCTTTGAGGGGGAAAAATCTTTCTGAGAGAAAGAGAGAGAATAGTTGCTTAGTTATACTCCCAAAATCAAATCTTTTTGATATCTTTATATACAGTAGTTGGTTAAGTTGTAGATTCTTAAGAATTTTATTCAGGTATGAAAGAATATATGTACTTTAAGCAATTATGGAACTTGATAATATACTTAATTTATTGTATAGTTTTTATAACTTGTAAGGATATTTTAAATGGAAATGGTTATGATTTCAGTGTAGGACTATATTGGTAGAATAGAGTCTAAAAACAGACTAAACTGTTAAAAATGAGACTATTATTTATAGACTAAAATGCCAATAATACAGTATTAGTAGAATATGTATTGTAAGTTGATTTTTCAGTGTCATGAATGGGTTTGAGCTGCATTATCTATTGGGGCATACTAGTGAAAATATATGTTAGGGTATTCAGTGGACATCTATAATAATAGAAAGATCCATTTATTTCTTAGTCTAACCCAATTCATATGCTGTAATGGTTCACAAATTTTGCAGTTTAATTACTGTAAGTGTAGGAAAAAATCTAACATGTCAAGAAAAACAGATATTGGTATCTTATATTTATAGATAATGATTCAGTGTAATCACTTTGAGTGATTCAGAAAAAAAGAGATATTTAATATATAGTAAAAATTTGCTTATTCATGGAACTCCTTAAACAATATATATACATATAAAGCAAATTGAACAGAAACTAAAAAAAAAAAAAAAGACATCCACCAAATCATAAAAGGAAAAAAAATCTATAATATTTTTTACTTTAAAAGGAAAATTTACTAGTTGGAGCTTGTCTTTGGCGGTGACTTTAATTTAAAAAGGCACCTTTCAAACATTGCGGGTCACATATGATAGGGCTGTTAAGATCCCTTGCAGTGAAAACCTTCAGTAATAAAGAAGAGGAAATGATGCGTTTTGCATCTGAAGTTTTGCATGTTCATTTTGCCCTTTAGGTCTGCCACTGCTGTTACCACTAGTTTGCAGGTTGGAGAATAAACAGTCATCCCAGGCTAAACAGAAGAATGGCAGGTGAATGTGCTTGATATGCAGAAAATCCCTGAAGTAAATTTTACCTTTGCACATTCCCATAAGTGACTGGTTGCCTCCCCATAATGGTATAATTCTGTTATTTTCTGTGCCCCAAGTCTGATCTGAATTTCAGTCCGCTGGTAATGAGACACCAAGGAAATCCCTAAGCAAACAGTCCATGCTCAGAAATTCCTCTAAACATGCTTTGTCAGTTGAAAAACCTGCTCTTTTAAACCGTGGTTCCATTTTGAATGACATTTCTAAGGTACTATCCCAAAAGTGGGTGAAATTTTATTTAAAAAGCTGCACATGGTAACGTCTAAGTTTCATGTTAGCTCCAAAAGTATTTTTTATTTACAAATCCAACTAACTCAAGATATCAGAACGTCTAGTAGTTTTCTCTTTTGTGTAATTGGAAAATATACGTCACTTCTTCATAGTCATATGTGGGAAATAAAAGATTCTAAATTTATGTCTGCTTTTTTAAGATGCAAATTTATACTTCAGATGATAAGGATTCTTCCCAAAGAGTCTCAGTCTTAGCTCTAAAGAATACCTGGAGGGATGGAGTAGTAAATTGAGTTTGTGGTAGCACAGGAGTAAAATGAAACAATGGTGAATAAAGGAAAATTAATAAGAAGTAAATTAAGAGAGAGACAGGTAAAAGTGTTGGGGAAAGTAAGGAGGAAAAGGGATGCAGTTCTCAAACACAATATAAATAGTGCACCTTGAGGGATGTGGATAAATATGTGAATCACACAGAATGGATTATTTCCTGGCTGTGAGTCCTCAAGGCCCATCCTGCAAATATAACCTGATAAGTCTGAGCATGCTAGGTGTTATCACAGGCGATCGGTACCTCAGGATCTTATGTCCTGGTGACCTGGGGCAGCCTGTGTTCATGCATGCTGTCCCAACATAATTATTAATGGCGCACCCTGCCACTCTAAATGTGTCTACATAAGGCATTATGTAATTAGGTTCTGCATACTTTATTGCTTTTTACATTGTTCAGTGTGTTCATTTGTGTGTATAAAGAGGAGTCAGTCAAATGTTCTTAATGTAGTCCTGAAAATACTGTTTTATCTTATTACTTGATCCTACTGCGTTTCTTGCGTTTCTGTGACTCCTATGTAGGAATAGCTTAGGTAGAAATAAGGCTTGAACTTGTAAATCCACAATTACTTTGTCTCTGCTTGGCTCTTTTGGCATCTACCCTAACTCTGGAACTGACTGTGCCTCACTGTATTTTAATAAGTAAGCAATCATCAGTGCATTTTGATCTACTCTCTGAATTTGCCCCGCTATAGACACACTCATCCTTCCTCTTCACAAATGTCTTAAGTTAATTTCATAAAAATTTATTGAACACATTATGCTGTAGGTACAGTGCTGAAGTCTTGATAGCATAGTTCTTTTTAAAGAAAACACACAAAAAAATTCAAGTTATATATACAACAGATGGTGGCAAACCTGGAAAGTAATAATACAGGTCCTCCTTTCCTATTGAATTGCTGGAGGAGGTAATCAAGAGGATACCAGATCTTTTTCATATTATTTTCCTTTATATGTTATTATACTGAGTATAGTTCCCTGTGCTATATAGTATGTCTTTGTTTTTTATCCATTTTATATATAGTAGTCTGTTATCTGTTAATCCTAAACTCCTAAATTAACTGTCACCCACTCTGTCCTTTCCCCTTTGGTAACTATGTTTTTTTTTTTTTTTTTTTCCAATGTCTGTGAGTCTGTTTCTGTGAAGTAGTTCATTTGTATAATTTTTTTAAGATACCACATATAAGTGATATCATATGATATTTGTCTTTGTCTGACTTATTGTACTTAGTATGATAGTCTCTAGCTCCATTCATTTTGCTGCAAATGACATGATTTCATTCTTTTTTATGACTGAGTAATAGTCCATTCCACATCTTTATTCATTTCATCTGTTTATGGGCTTTTAGTTAGCTTCTGTTTTGACTACTATAAATAGTGCTTCTATGAACACTGGGGTATGTGTATCTTTTCAAATTAGAGTTTTCTCTGGATATACGCCCATGAGTGGGATAGTTCAATCATATAGTAACTCTATTTTTAGATTTTTAAGGCATACATGGCTTCTTTACTGAAGCAAAAGAACAGACTTCCTGATAGCTGGGAGCCAATTACTAAATCATTGGATTTTTTTTTTAATGTTAGTAAAAGATCACAAAATGCATATTATTTTTTCACTTATAAAGCTAGAACTACACTTTCACCTTTTTTACCTTAGAGTTACATAAATACTACAATCCTCTGTTTTAATCTCACTCTGAGCATTGATCACCTCTCCATAGAACAAGACTTCCTATCAGACACTCCATCAATATCAGGTTGATAGGAATCAAAATTAGGAAGTAGCCACTATCCTGGATATTTTGGAATGAAAGAAGCATGTGTCTGAGTCAGAGAAATAAATCCCACTGAAATTCAAAGGGTTGGAGTTGGGTGTGGACAGAGCCGTGCCTCACTCTCACAGTGAGACTGGGCTTGAACAGTCCCTGAAGGCTCTGAAGTGCTTCAGATTCCCAAGGCCCCTGCTCTTGCTGCTTTGCCTTGTGTCAGTCAACAATCACCCATGGCTTCATGGATAGTTCCCTGGGATGAGTTGACTGAAGATGAGAAAGTTGGGTCTGATTTACACGTGATTTTGCATGATATACTGAATCTATCACGAAGTCAGTATTGAAGCAAGTTAGCCATTTATTAGGGAGGTCTTAAAAGATAGTAGAGAAGGTAATTTTTTCCAATGGTCCAGGGTTCTGGCATTTCACATGGTTTCTCACTTTACTTGGAAGGAGGGTTATCCAGCTGTCCAGACCCATGTTAATTCATAGGCAATAGTTAACCATATGCTGAATAGTTTAAAAAAATTAGGAAGGAGCATGGTTTCAAGAAGAAGTATATGACGGCTACTGCTGCTAAGTTGCTTCAGTCATGTCCAACCCTGTGCGACCCCATAGACGGCAGCTCACCAGGCTCCCCCGTCCCTGGGATTCTCCAGGCAAGAACACTGGAGTGGGTTGCCATTTCCTTCTCCAATGCATGAAAGTGAAAAATGAAAGTAAAGTCGCTCAGTCGTGTCCAACTCTTAGCGACCCCATGGACTGCAGCCTACTAGGCTCCTCCATCAGTGGGGTTTTCCAGGCAAGAGTACTGGAGTGGGGGGCCATTGCCCTCTCCAAAGTGTATGCCTAGGTCTCCTCAAATGGGCACAGACTCTGAAGGTATTTGTTCCCTTGTATTTGCTTATAAAGTTAGGAACATCAACAGAAGATGTTTGAGCATCCTGGACAAGGCAACTCATTCTGTGAATGTCAGCATCTTTCCTCATTCACCCCTATCTTTGTACAATGAGCTTGTGGAAAAAAGTGGCCAAGAAAGCAGGGATAGAGACTGTATAAACTCAGCAACATAAAGCAAATAGTCAACTATGCTATTCTGGCTGCAGGCACTGGTGAGTTTCCAAACAGCCAACAGCAAAGATCAGCCCTGAGCCCCCAATATGGCACACAGAGTATGAGCCAGCCATCTTTTGGCAGGTTGTTTATGTCAGATGATTTCTATCATGGAAGGAGCAGCATTTATTCTCAGTAGAATAGATTCTTACCGTTGATATGGATTTATTTGCCTTTCCTGTTCATGTTCAAATCCTGCCTCCAAGGAAGCTGTCTGTGGACTTACAGAATACCTCACTTGATGTCATGATATCCCACAAAGATTGATTCTGACCAGCGACAAGACTAAAGTGCAGCAGTGGGTTTCTGTTGATGGAAGTCATCAATTTTTCCATGTCTTCCATCACCTGGATCAGCTGAATAGTTGGAATTATGAAATAGCTTTTTAAAGACTAGCTTACAGTGCCAGCTGTTTTGGGAATGTCCTCAAGGCTGAAGAGCATGTTCTGAATTGGGAACCTATTTGTGGTGCTGTTTCTACCATAGCCAGAACCCTTGGTCTGGGAATCAACTGGAATGTGAGTGATTCCTTCTCACTCTTACTGATAATCAACAACTAAAAAAGTTTTTGCCCCCTGTTCCCACAATTTTGGGCTGTACTGATTTAAAACTCTTAGTTTTCAAGGAAGAAATGCCTTCACCAGAGGGCATATATACTGTTTCTATTAGACTGGAAGCTGAGTGTACCACCTGGCTATTTTGGGCTCTCCACACCACTAAATTATGAGGAACGAGGCTGGGACGATTGATCTTACTAAGGAGGGATTCAGTTGCTGCTACACAACATAAGGAGGGATATGTTTGCAATAAAGGGATGTTTTTGAAACATCTCTTATGCTTTGTGATAAAAGTTCATTGCAAACTACAATCCAAGGCAGGCAGTACAGTAAATGGCCAGATATGTTAGCAATGAAGGTTTATTTAGGTCATCCCACCCAGCGAACAGAGCATGTCCAGCTCCTGTTTCCTGAGGCTGAAGAGAATAAGGAATGGGTTTTGGAAGAAGAACATCATAAATACCAATATAACTGTCAGTTGTAGAAAAGATGACTAATTGAATCAAGGTATGTTAGCAATTAACATATATTTCAGTATTTAATTTACAAGATAGCAAAACTAGCATGTGACTCAGCTAGGAAAGTACTATCCAAATTGGATAAATTTGACTTTGTGCTTTTGGGTAGAAGGTAAATGTGTTTTGGTTGTAGTAGGAATGACACTATGTGAGTTGGATTTTGTGTTCTCTTTATCTGTTTTAGTTGCTAGGTCATGTCTGACTCTTGCAACTCCATGGACTGTAGCCTGCTAGGCTTCTCTGTCCATGGAATTCTCCAGACAAGAATAGTGGAGTGGGTTGCCATTTCCTTCTCCAGGGGATCTTCCCAACCCAGAAATCAAACCCAGGTCTTTGGCATTGCAGGCAGATTCTTTACTGACTGAGCTACGAGGGACGATGCTATGATTAAAAGAGGTGTGCTCTGTCATGCTGGCAGGGAATGGACTCTGCTCAGTTGTGGTATATATCAGTGTGGTTAAGCTGTGAACTACATTTTCTAGAATCTTTTGCATGGTTCTACTTTAGAAGTAAAAAGTAAAAAAAATAGTCAAGGGATGTTACGCCAGATCTGGAAGGAGTTATCACTAAAGCAAGGTTATTTCATTGAGATACAGTGGTGAGCAGGTGGGTGAAGTGAAGTCGCTCAGTCGTGTCCGACTCTTTGCAACCCCGTGGACCGTAGCCCGCCAGGCTCCTCTGTCCATGGGATTCTCCAGGCAAGAATACTGGAATGGGTTGCTATTTCCTTCTCCAGGGGATCTTCCCAGTGCAGGGATTGAACCCGGGTCTCCTGCATTGCAGGCAGACGCTTTATCCTCTGAGCCACCAGAGAAGCCCCGAGCAGGTAGGTGGTAGCCTGCAAATCCCAGCTTGCCTTCAGTCTCCTCTGCCTCATCTCTGGATCTTCTGATCTGTTGTGTAACAGCCACAGTAGGCCCACCCTCAGATGGCGGCTGCTGATCCACACAGATGGAGCTACTCAGGGGCAAAAGCTTTACATAGTCCACTCCCTGAATTCACCTTTATGATTCCATTGTGACTAGATATATGTCTTTCCCCTGATTTCCCTGCAGGAACCATCTTACCTCAGGGCGCACACGTGTGTACCAGATCCCCCGACTCCGAAGTGTTTCAAGTGAACAGAGTTATCTTAGAGTGTTCCTAGAGCCGACTCCTACAGCCTTGGCCCCAAGTAATTCTTTTTAACATTGCTTCTGCCTTCCAGACCCAGGCCTGATAGCCACTTAGCCAAGAAGCTTGAAACTGTCACTGAATTCAAGTTTCTGATTTAAATGGGTATGTTGAGGGTGGCTAAATACATCCGAAAATCCTCATCCCTCTCATTTCACAGTCCAGCCTTCTCTTTAGCTCCCTGCCAGCTGGTCAAGTCTGAGACTCACGCCCAGACCTAGTTCACCTCAGTGATAAGGGTTGAAATAATTTAACAATGCTATCTCTTTCTGTAGGAAGCCCTCTGAAGACTGGCTACTCTAGATTTGAGATAAATGCTTTGCAAAGACTCAAAATAAAATGATCATGATATTTAAATATTAAACCTATCAAATTATTTCTTCTAGAATAAGACAAGGCCCAATTCTTTCCTTTTTGAAAGCTTTCATAAATAATTTATACTTTATTTAAGCATATTTATTTAACATGAGTATTGCGGTTTTAGGTACCAGACTTTTCTCAGAACTGATCAAGCTGTAGGTACAACTGTCGCTGTTTAGTCACTAAGTCTTGTCTCACTCTGCAGCCCCATGGACTGTAGCCTGTCAGGCACCCTTGTCCATGGATTTCCCAGGCAAAGATACTAGAGTGAATTGCCATTCCCTTTTCCAGGGGATTTTTCTGACCCAGCAATCAAAACCACATCTCCTGCGCATTATTTATTGTTGGCCACCAGGGAAACCTCATAGGTACAATTAGAGCAAAATTAATAACAAAAATCACCCGTCTTTAAGCCCCTCTAGATTGATTGCTGGAATCTTAAACTAACTCTTCCTAAAAAGAAACAAACAAACAAAAAAACAAGCAAACAAACAAAACTCCTTGTGGCCAGCCCCTTTGTACCAGGTTTCTGATATTTTCATCCTGTTGCTACTTCCGTTTCTCATGGGGCTTCTCCAAGCTTTGTGTTAATTGACCTTTCAGAGTCTTGGCTGCTGCTCCCATCCATTGCTGAGGTAAGATTTCACTCTTCTCTTCATCGCTGCTGTTATCACAGATGGCCTGATCCAGCCCCCAGTGATGGCACCATTAAAATAATAGAGGTACCCTCTCCCAACATTATTACAGTGTTTTATCAGGCCCCAAACAGAGATGACTTTCACTTTATTTCTTTTAAGATCTCCAAGTAGCCGATGCACTCTATCATTTGACTCATTTTCATTTTATTGCATAGAATACTTCTTAGAATCTTGGTACAAAATCTGCCAGGGGCTAGTTTGAAACAGTTTCCTTCTTGATAATCTCTTCTCTGTCTCCCTTTCTTCCCTCTCTGTCTCCCTTTCTTCCCACCAATATCCAGTTAGTATCCCTGAATAGAATCAGTACATCCTAACAGTTTTCTCAGAATGAATATTTTCTCCATTCAGTTTGTTAGAAGTGCAAAGACATCCTTAATTTACTCTCTATTCTCAGCACCTGCTTTCCAAAAAGTCTACCTTTTCAGTACCCTCAGACATGTTCTTTAACTCTTTAGAGATTTATCCTCATTTTCCCTAGCAGTCCCTGACTTATATGAGATGCCAAAGTGCTAATAATAGGCCCAGATTAAGACTTCCTCCTGGTGTTCTAAATATATATGTTCATCAAACATACTAATGTTCTGACAATACCATTGGGCTTAGAGCAGCCAAGAACTGTGTTTTCAGATAATTTACAATGTACTAGATGACATGCAAAAATAAAAAAAGACTGTACTTGGGTGTCTATATGAAGTGTTCAATTAGACAATAAAGTCACTTTATAATTTTATACATTGAAAATATCAATCTTTTGACTTCATTTTTCCTAGCTGACAGGAAAGAAAATACCAAAACAGTTATTTTGCTTGTGTAAGCAAAATATTCCTATTACAT
This sequence comes from Bos grunniens, assembly GCF_055505025.1. Lineage (NCBI taxonomy): Eukaryota > Metazoa > Chordata > Mammalia > Artiodactyla > Bovidae > Bos > Bos grunniens. The sequence continues at coordinate 35,495,492 of NC_141187.1, forward strand.
ACGAATACCTATTACATATACCACTATAAAATAAATGGTACCCAGTGACATGTTGGAAAAATAACTTTATTTCCTCTGCTTTATTATTACAATTTGGAATACTGGCATTCAAGAATTCCTCCAAGGCCTGAAAAAACTTGTACCCAGCTTTAAAAATAGGTCTTTCTTCTTCTTTTTGAAGTCTACAAAAAAATCGCCCTTCTCTCAAGACTCATTGAAATAATTTATCAGTTACTATTAAAATTCTTCTCCAGTCATTGGGTTTGGAAAGCTCAGAATCATAAGAACTAAAATCTCCCAGTTCCCCTCTCATTCTATAAATGTTAGAGAACTGTGGGTACAACCCGATAAAAAGTGGCATTATCTCAAAAGTTTCAGTGAATAATGGATCTTAAATGAAGAGTCCAGACAGAGGCTCAGGGGATTGGATGAGTCAGCCTGCGATGGGAAGCTGCCCTGGCACAGTGGGGGGGTGGGAGCTCTAAGGTTTGTGTCTCCTTTATATGGTCCAGGTGTTCTCTTAGTTGAAGAAGGACCTTTTTGTCCATAATTCTTTCAGGGCTTTCTTTCCCCCTCCAGTAGAATCATGGGTCAGACTCTCCAAGTTGAGAAAGAAAACGGCTTTTCTATGGGATCATAGAATTTTCTGCACAATAGGAATACACTAGCTGAGGAGGTCAATCCAAAACTGGAAAAAAAAAAAAAACACACACACACACAACTAAATGAAGGAGCTCAGAAATATAAACTAGAAGTTGTGGTGCTTTGTCACCTGCTGCTGCTCTTCCACTTAATAATAGAGTAATTGCTAATTCATGATGATAAGCCAAAAGGAGGATGATTATGCATGTGCCTGTACAATGGTAAGAAGTGGCACTTTGTTTCCCGTGGCTGCCACCCAACAAAGGCGGCAGTGAGAAGCAGGCTCTGGTTACCCCGGTAGCCGCAGTGCTGAAGCCGGCCATCTTGGCATCGCTCCGACGGGGTTGCCTTTGTACTCACACGCTGCCAGCGCCCTCCCCGTTGAAAGGATGAATATGTGGGCCTCCACACAACATCGTCGCTTAAATTAGTTGGATACATGGGGCCTCTTGCAGCACCTGCTCCCATTCTCAAATTCCAGCTCTGTTGGGAATTATTATCTAGCTCCCTTCTTCTCTCACCCTCTCCCTTTGTAATTATGTTTAATCCCACAGACACCTGCCTTGGCTTTGGGGGACTACTGATAAAAAGAGATGAAAAGACCTTTTTTCCATTTGTATCCAAATCTAGCAAATAAACACAACAGGCCCTGGCTAATTAAACATGTCTAAGGGGAAGGTGTGAGAAACCCCTGTGAATAAGCCTGAGTACATACTCTACCCCGGTTCTGTGGGGTCATCTTCACCCGGCTCCAAATTCAGAAAAATTTCTAAACGATGTTTAAAACTTTGCATCCCTGCAGCTTCTGATAGCGGTTCTGTTTAGATCGGCGATGTTTGGATTTTCAGTAGAGTTATATTTGAAATGCATTGTATTCCTCACTTTCTTGACTGTGCATAAAGCAAGTGACAGACTAGATAATCTGTTATTGAAACATTAACCTGAAAATTTCATACTCAAACTAGGAGAGTTTTCTTTTTAACATGTTTTTCATGTCCCCCATCACCCAGATTTAAAATTAATTTTATTAAAATTATTTTAAAATAACTTTTGCATTACAAATTACTTTTACATTGAAACTATAGTATAAATCTTCATCTACCATCCTTGAAATATCTGTGTTTGAAGTGAAACATTTTAGAAAACTGCATAGTTTGTTCTGAATATTCATTGGCATACTATAGAAACTAATATTTTTATCTTTATTTAAACAGTTATGAAGGATCTTGGGACTTTTCTGCTGTGGTGAAATTTAACTGGAATATTTTAGGGAAACATTTTTGTAGAGACTGGTTGGAGAATTTGAAAAGACTGCAAATAATTGAAAGTAGTATTTTAATATACAAAATAATTATCAAATGGTAGAAACTGCCTTTCCCTTTCCACACTGAGGGTTAAGGTAGCCCATAGAAACCCTGACAGAAGTCTGAAGCATGACACTCTTAAGTTCCATAGAACATGGTTCTGAATTTTGTTGAAAGTTTTATTGAGAAGCAGTCTTTCTTTAGTCTCATAGTCTGTGGATAGATGTGGGTAGAGTAGGGCCTCAGTTGGGATCATGTGGGTAAAAATGACTTTTTCTCCTGTTCAGGTCCAAAGGTGAAGGAAAATCAATCTTAATAAATAAGTTTGTGGTCAAGATACAAAGTCATGTGGATAAAAAAAATTGTTCTTAATAGATATTCTATTGGAGTTTCCTAGCGTAGAAACTGAAGTTCAGGCATATAAACATACACATTTATGCATTTGAACTTTCCTTTTCATTATATTTGTCTAAAATTTTGGTCTACATAAATTATATAAATGACCAAACTCTATATAAATCTGCCATAATAACGCTCACGTTTTTCTGTGAGTACGTTGTTTCTCATCTCTGTTAAATAGTTCAGGAATATGTCATTAAATATCACATGACATTTTGGAATATTTTAGGAGAATAACTGAAGCATGTTGGCAAACAAGAACATTTTATTAGAAGAGGCAGAACATTAGATACCAGGCATTTCATTAACGACTGTGAATGTCTTGATAATTGTAATGATGCCTTGATATAGTTAATGATCTGAAGTGATAATATTTAATGTTGAATGTCAGAAATTAGAGCTTCAATGTATATTCTTATTTAAAAATAAGAAAGGAATACAGTTTAATAAGGGAAATGTATACAATATATGAACTTATTTACTCTGGGTCTCCATTCCATCCGTCTGCTGAGTGCCTTGTGTGTTTCAGAGTAGGTGTGGTTTTAGGAGGAAGTGTGCACCTCTAGAGGGGGACCAGTAGTTATTTCTTTGTGCAGGTGTTGGCTTTCAAAATTGTGTGACATGTTGCAACTTGCATGCCTTTAGTTAAGTGGGATTTTAAATGATATTATCCCCTTTTAACTGACCTAATTCCTCATGAAATGGGCAAATGGCTTTAAAAAAAGTCCTGAGGAGTAAGTATGGGTCAAAAATAATATAGATAATGTAATTGCAGCAAATAATGAGATGGTAGAGCTGACAATTGTCCATTTCCTATGAGCCCTTCATCAACCACTTCAGAAGGAGGAAAAGATGATATAGTTATATCTGACAATAAATTGGTACCTTAGAATTAATATTACAAAGAAGATTATTTAGAATATATTTATCCACCATAGTTAATGATTAAACTTGTCTTAACTATATTTTGCCTCAAGATTTTAGCTAAGAATAGTGAAACTATAACACTTAGCAAGCTACTTAAAAATATTATTATTTCATTTTATCTCATGCTTTATTTTCCCTATTTTTGCATGCAGATAATAATGCCTAGATGGATTAGTATGTTATTAAATCTGTGTCCTACAAATGTACATTATATAGCATTATCTGGTCTAAGAGATTTGCATTTGATTGTTAGTTCTCCTCCATGCTCCATGTGTTGTTGGCTGAATCATATAAACCTCCCTGGGCATCACTTACCTCAACTAGAAAATGATGCTCAGTTACCATGTCCAAGTTAATTGTTTGGGTTGGTAAAGACTTAATGATGCTTAGCTTCAGGAATCTTCTGCCAGGGTTTTAATGAAAAGTGAAAAAGTCCCATATGCCCTTTCCCAGAATCCTTAACCAATAGCCTATCTGTTACACTTTGCTTCACAAAAAGAAATCTTTTGGTTGAGATCTCATGACTTAAAGGAAGCATGAAGTTATCTCCAGCCTCTGGCTAAAAACAAAATTATACATGTATGGTTTCCAAGGTAGTGTCACTACCAAAAACATATGTATATTTAGGAAATCTGCTTGAACTTTGAGTGACCTGAAATCTACTAGCACACATTACAGGCTGGGACATCTGGTGGTCAATAAACTTATTTATTTATTTATTTTGCATGAAGCAGCTGTACTTGAGCAGATGACCAGGGGCTGTGCAATCAGAGTGTGAATCGCTGAATCAGTAAATCATATTAGGCTTCTTAGGCACTTGTTTAAGGGCTGCATGTGCCTTTTTAATTTTCCTTTATTAAGGTCGGCCTCAAACATAGCAGTGTTAGTAGTAGGGTTATTAGTGACTTATTTGCTTCATTAAAATTTATGGCACATTTTACATCCACCATCTGGGGCAATGTCTCCCTACTTCACTGTTAAAATGTAACTTAAAACCATAGCTGGCACTGATAACTCCTGAAAAAAATACTCTATAGATGGAATTCTTTTTTTCTAATGCCAGGATTATCCTGCCAGGAACTCAATGCACAAACACCGTAAGAGCAAAGGCAGTATTTCCAGTCCAACCACACTCAATCACTGCTAGGATACAAAGTCTTATATTCAGATTTTTTTTTTTTTTTTGGTGTAAGTTTCTTGCTTTTAGGTAAAGCAAAGAAAAAAAAAATAAGGGGAGATGTTATTTTAAGGTTGTAAACCCTGTGGAAAAGAGGAAAATAATCTTAACTTGCTCTCCTGTGGTTTAATTCAATGAAATCTAGGTTTAGGAGGTTGCAAATATATAAATAACAGTATGGATTTAAAATAATGTACTGAGATATTTAAGAGGTGATGAGCTTTCAGGGCCTGCCTGATCCACTAAACTGTCTGATTAAGTCCTGAGAAAAATATTAGCAATTGTGGTGTAAATATTTCTTCCAAGCTTACCCTCTTGGTCCTTGTTCAAATGTGTGGGATGGAAATCTTTGAGGCTGGAAAGGAAGACACTTGAATACAGAATCAGAGATACATTTCTCAGTGGAGCCTATGATGTGGAAAGGGTATTTGGGATAACACTGTACAGATCCAGTATTTCTTTTGGTCAAAAGACATTCTACTATTACTAGAATTTTTTTGTATAGATAACATGCTCTTTAGTTTCCCAGTTTTAACAGCAGACTGTACATGTGCTACAATGAAGGACTGAGTCAGGGTTGTTGTTTTGAAAGAGAACATATTCTGGTCCCATTTATGTCCTTACTGGCTGTATAAACTCTGTGTTTATGTTTACTTATTTGTAAAAGCGGGGAAGAAACTTTATTTATGTTTTCCTTATTTGCAAAAGAAGAGAAGACCTATTGTCTAAAGTTTGTAATAAATTTTTAAAAACTTTTAAAGCATTATTAAAAAGCAAGCTGTGCATTATTATTTTTTCTGTAAGAAAATCAAATATTTGAATAAAAAAGGGTCTTGTCTTATAAGGCTAGAATCCCTTCCAGATGATACTTAAAGAATTCAAACAGATAATATCTTAGTATTAAAAACTCCAGGAATGGAATTCAAAAGTTTCTTTGTAAGCTCACTGCCAGGATTAAAAGCCATTGCTGACAGATTTTTCTTACTTCTAACCTAAATTTCTGATCCTTTCTTAGGAGCCTATTTTATCTTTCCACAAAGTAAAGTTTCCTCACTAGAAGTGGGACAAGAGTTGAGTAACCTTTCTAACCCTAAAGTGACTTTTACTAAGTTTTTCGTCAGCTTTTTTTTTTTTCTAAGTAAAATAATGATTTTGGTTTTTGTCTTTTTCAGATTCTGGCGATTTCCAGCATTTATTGATTTGTGGCTGCATCATCCTAATCACTACCTCCATGTTATATTGCATTCATCTCTTCTGTCTCTGTATAAGCTTGCTCAGCTTCTCTCATAAGGACAATTGTGATTGCGTTAGGACTCATCCAGATAATCCAGGATAATCTCTCTCTCTTTCTCTTAATTACATCTACAAAGTCTGCCATGTAAAATGACATTTGCTGGTCCAGAGAGTAGTTCATAATATCTCTGGAGGTTCAGTTTAGGGCACCATGTAAATCCTAATCAAAAGAAAACTTAAGTGGCTATGAAAGTGAAAGAGAAAGTGAAGTCGCTCAGTTGTGTTCGACTCTTTGCGACCCCGTGGCCTGTAGCCCGCCAGGCTCCTCCATCCATGGGATTCTCCAGGCAAGAATACTGGAGTGGGTTGCCATTTCCTTCTCCAGGGCATCTTCCTGACCCAGGGATCGAACCCAGGTGTCTGGCATTGCAGGCAGACGCTTTAACCTCTGAGCCACCAGGGATAGTAAGTGGCTATATGAATATTTAAAAAGAAAATTAGATAAGAAGGAAAATTGCTAAAGTTAACTAGGGACATTACACAATTATTATATAGAAAGTTTATATCAAGAGTAATCGTAATCCAAAATATGTATGACTCTAATAAAAACTGCCTTAAAATACACAGAATAAAATTTAACAAAAATGAAACAAGATAGAGAAATCCACAAGTATAGAGATTTCAAGAAATACATTTCAGTAATTGATAGGGTCAGTATGTAAAAAATCACCAAGAATATAAACTTTAAAACACTATCAATGAACTTGACCTTTTTAACATTTATAAAACACTTTACTCAACAGTAGATGAATACAAATTCATTTTAAATGCAGTGGAGTCCAAACTGCACTATAAAATAAAATTTAATAAACTGAAACACATTGAAATCATGCAACATTTATTTTCTGACTCCAGAGAAATAACACTAAAAGGAAAAACCATAAAAATGTTAAAATGATACATGAGCTGCACATACACACAACACATTAAAGAAAATATATTTTGAACTAAATAAAAATTAAAATATTCAAATGTGAATTGTGATTAGGGGAAAGCAGTGATTAGAGGAAAATTTATAAGCTTAAATGTATAAGAAAACAAATAATATTTCACAACATTACTTAAGGTAATACCTTTAGAAATTTGCAAATTGCTTAAGTTCAAATCAAGCAGAAGGAAGATAATAAAGGTAACAGCAAACAAACAAAACATAATGAACAATAGAGAAAAATTAAAGCAAGCCATGTTGGATGAGAAGATATCAATACAACTGGAAAACTTTTGCCTGAATTAATGAAGAGGGAAAAAAGAGAGAAACATAAATAACCAATATGAGGAATGAGAGGAATAATTATAGAAAATATAAATATTAAAAGGCTGATATTGGAGAATTATAAGCAATCTTTTTTCAAATAAATTGCATAATTAAGATGAGAAGGATGAATTAATTGAGAGACAGGGCTTCCCTGGTGGCTCAGATGGTAAAGAATCTCCATGCAATGCAGGAGACCTAGGTTTGATCCCTGGGTCAGGTAGATTCCCCTTGAGAAGGGACTGGTTCAGTCAGTACAGTTGCTCAGTCGTGTCTGACTCTGGGACCCCATGGACTGCAGCACACCAGGTTTCCCTATCCATCACCAACTCCCAGAGCCTACTCAAACTCATGTCCATTGTGTCGGTGACACCATCCTACCATCTCATCCTCTGTCGTCCCCTTGTCTTCCTGCCTTCCATCTTTCCCAGATCAGGGTCTTTTCCAATGAGTTGGTTCTTCATATCAGGTCCAAAAGTATTGGAGCTTCAGCTTCAGCATCAGTCCTTCCAATGAATATTCAGGACTGATTTCCTGTAGGATTGACTGGTTGGATCTTGTTGCAGTCCAAGGGACTCTCAAGAGTCTTCTCCAACACCACAGTTCAAAAGCATCAGTTCTTTGGTACTCAGCCTTCTTTATGGTCCAACTCTCACATCCATATGCGACTACTGGAAAAACCATAGCTTTGACTAGACTAATCTTTGTCAGCAAAGTAATATCTCTACTTTTTAATATACTGTCCAAGTTGGTCATAGCTTTTATTCCAAGGAGCATGTGTCTTTTAATTTCACAGCTGCAGTCACCATATGCAGTAATTTTGGAGCCCAAGAAAATAAAGTCTGTCACTGTTTCTATTTTTCCCCCATCAATTTGCCATGAAGTGATGGGACTGGATGCCATGATCATCCTTTTTTTGAATGTTGAGTTTTGAGCCAGCTTTTTTCTCTCCTCTTTCACTTTCATCAAGAGACTCTTTTAGTTCCTCTTTGCTTTCTTCCATTAGGGTGGTGTCATCTGCATATATGACGTTACTGATATTTCTCCTGGCAATCATGATTCCACCTTGTGCTTCATCCAGCCCAGCATTTCATTTGATGTACTCTGTGTATAAGTTAAATAAACAGGGTGACAACATACAGCTTTGGTGGACTCCTTTCCCAATTGTGACCAATCTGTTGTTCAATGTATGGTTCTAACTGTTGCTTCTTAACCTGCATAGAGATTTCTTAGGATGCAGGTCAGGTGGTCTGGTATTCCCATCTCTTTTAGAATTTTCCACAGTTTGTTGTGATCCATAAAGTCAAAGGAGCTTTGGTATAGACATTAAAGCAGAAGTACATGTTATTTTGGAACTCTCTTGCTTTTTTGATGATCCAAAGGATGTTGGCAATTTGATCTCTGGTTCCTCTGCCTTTTCTAAATCAAACTTGAACATCTGGAGGTTCTCAGTTCACATACTGTTGAAGCCTCACTTGGAGAATTTTGAGCATTACTTTGCTAGCTTGTGAGATGAGTGCAATTGTGTGGTAGGTTGAACATTCTTTGGCATTGCCTTTCTTTGGGATTGGAAAGAAAACTGACCTTTTCCGGTCCTGTAGCCACTGTTGAATTTCCAAATTTGCTGGCATATTGAGTGCAGCAGTTTGACAGCATCCTTTTTTAGGATTTGAAAGAGCTCAACTGGAATTCCATCACCTCCACTAGCTTTGTTCATAGTGATGCTGCCTAAGGCCCACTTGACTTCTCATTCCTGGATGTCTGGCTCTAGGTGAGTGACCACACTGTCATGGTTATCTGGGTCATTAAGACTTTTTTTGTGTAGTTCTTCTATGTATTCTTGCCACCTCTTCTTAATATTTTCTGCTTCTGTTCAGTCCATACCATCTCTGTCCTTGATGGTGCTCATCCTTGCATGAAATATTCCCTTTGTATCTCTAATTTTCTTGAAGAGATCTTTAGTCTTACCCATTCTATTTTTTCCCTCTATTTCTTTACACTGATTGTTGAGGAAGGCTGTCTCATCTCTCCTTGCTATTCTTTGGAACTCTGCATTCAAATGGATATATCTTTCCTTTTCTCCTTAGCCTTTAGCTTCTCTCATTTTCTCAGCTATTTGTAAGGCCTTGTCAGACAACCATTTTGCCTTTTTTTTTCCCTCAGGGATGGTCTTGATCCCTGCCTCCTGTACAATGTCATGAACCTCTGTCCATAGTTCTTCAGGCACTCCATCAGATCTAATCCCTTAAATCTATTTGTCACTTCCACCATATAATCGTAAGGGATTTGATTTAGGTCATACCTGAATGGTCTACTGGTTTTCCCTACATTCTTCAATTTAAGTCTGAATTTTGATATAAGAAGTTCATGATCTAAGCCACAGTCCCTCCCAGCCTTGTTTTTTTAACTGTATAGAACTTCGTCTTTGGCTGCAAAGAATATAATCAATCAATTTTCGTGTTGACCATCTGGTGATATCCAAGTGTAGAGTCATTTTTTTGTGTTGTTGAAAGAGGTTGTTTGCTCTGACCAGTTTGTCCTCTTGGCAGAACTCTGTTAGCCTTTACCCTGCTTCATTTTGTACTCCAGGGCCAAACTTGTCTGTTACTCCAGGTATCTCCTGACTTCTTACTTTTGCATTCCAGTCTCCTATGATGAAAAGGACATCTTTTTTTTGGTGTTAGTTCTGAAAGGTCTTGTAGGTCTTCATAGAACCATTCAACTTCAGCTTCTTTAGCATTAGTGGTTGGTGCATAGACGTGGGTTACTATGATATTGAATGGTTTGCTTGGAAACGAACAGAGATCATTCGGTGATTTTTGAGGCTGCACCCAAGTACTTCATTTCGGACTCTTTTGTTGACTATGAAGGCTATTCCATTTCTTCTAAGAGATTCTTACCCACACTAATAGATATAATGTTCATCTGAATTAAATACACCCATTCCAGTTCATCTTAGTTCACTGATTCCTAAAATGTCGATGTTTGCTCTTGCCGTCTCCTGTTTGACCACTTCCAATTTACTTTGCTTCACAGACCTAACATTCCAGGTTCCTATGCAATATTGTTCTTTACAGCACTGAACTTTACTTCCATCCCCGTCACATCCACAATCAGGTGTTGTTTTCGCTTAGGCTCCATCTCTTCATTCTTTCTGGAGTTAGTTCTCCACTCTTCTCCAGTAGCCAACCTTTTCACTCTCCTCTTTCACTTTCATCAAGAGGCTTTTGAGTTCCTCTTCACTTTCTGCCATAAGGGTGGTGTCATCTGCATATCTGAGGTTTTTGATATTTCTCCCGGCAATCTTGATTCCATCTTGTGCTTCTTCCAGCCCAGCGTTTCTCATGATGTACTCTGCATAGAAGTTAAATAAGCAGGGTGACAATATACAGCCTTGACGAACCCTTTTCCTATTTGGAACCAGTCTGTTGTTCCATGTCCAGTTCTTTTTTTTTTAATTTTTTATTTTATTTTTAAACTTTACATAATTGTATTAGTTTTGCCAAATATCAAAATGAATCCACCACAGGTGTACATGTGTTCCCCATCCTGAACCCTCCTCCCTCCTCCCTCCCCACACTATCCCTCTGGGTCGTCCCAGTCCATGTCCAGTTCTAACTGTTGCTTCCTGACCTGCATACAGGTTTCTCAAGAGGCAGGTCAGGTGGTCTGGTATGCCCATCTCTTTCAGAATTTTCCACAGTTTATTGTGATCCACACAGTCAAAGGCTTTGGCATAGTCAATAAAGCAGAAATAGATGTTTTTCTGGAACTCTCTTGCTTTTTCCATGATCCAGCAGATGTTGGCAATTTGATCTCTGGTGCCTCTGCCTTTTCTAAAACCAGCTTGAACATCAGGAAGTTCATGGTTCACATATTGCTGAAGCCTGGCTTGGAGAATTTTGAGCATTACTTTACTAGCATGTGAGATGAGTGCAATTGTGTGGTAGTTTGAGCATTATTTAGCACTGCCTTTCTTTGGGATTGGAATGAAAACTGACCTTTTCCAGTCCTGTGGCCACTGCTGAGTTTTCCAAATGTGCTGGCATATTGAGTGCAACACTTTCACAGCATCATCTTTCAGGATTTGGAATAGCTCAACTGGAATTCCATCACCTCCACTAGCTTTGTTCACAGTGATGCTTTCTACAGCCCACTTGACTTCACATTCCAGGATGTCTGGCTCTAGGTGAGTGATCACACCATCATGAGTATCTGGGTCGTGAAGTTCTTTTTTGTACAATTCTTCTGTGTATTCTTGCCACCTCTTCTTAATATCTTTTGCTTCTGTTAGATCCATACCATTTCTGTCCTTTATCGAGCCCATCTTTGCATGAAATGTTCCCTTTGTATCTCTAATTTTCTTGAAGAGATCTCTAGTCTTTCCCATTCTGTTGTTTTCCTCTGTTTCTTTGCACTGATCCCTGAGGAAGGCTTTCTTATCTCTCCTTGCTATTCTTTGGAACTCTGCATTCAGATGAGAATATCTTTCCTTTTCTCCTTTGCTTTTCACTTCTCTTCTTTTCACAGCTATTTGTAAGGCTTCCTCAGGCAGCCATTGTGCTTTTTTGCATTTCTTTTCCATGGGGATGGTCTTGATCCCTGTCTCCTGTACAGTGTCACGAACCTCAGTCCATAGTCCATCAGGCACTCTGTCTATCAGATCTAGTCCTTTAAATCTATTTCTTACTTCCACTGTATAATCATAAGGGATTAGATTTAGGTCATAGCTGAATGGTCTAGTGGTTTTCCCTACTTTATTCAATTTAAGTCTGAATTTGGCAATAAGGAGTTCATGATCTGAGCCACAGTCAGCTCCCAGTCTTGTTTTTGCTGACTGTATAGAGCTTCTCCATCTTTGGCTGCAAAGAATATAATCAATGTGATTTCGCTGTTGATCATCTGGTGATGTCCATGTGTAGAGTCTTCTCTTGTGTTGTTGGAAAAGTGTGTTTGCTATGACCAGTGTGTTCTTTGGGCAAAACTCTATTATGCACAATAGTGCATACAACCTCCTTAAAAATCCTTTTTAAGGAGGTCACCATTACCTTCATTACCCTTACCATAGTTTGCCAAACAGCAGGGACAGAACACAGCCCTACCCATCAGCAGCAAATTGGATTAAGAATTTATTGAGCATGGTCAGGCCCATCAGAACAAGAGAATAGCTACCCACTCCAGTATTCTTGCCTGGAGAATTCCATGGACAGTGGAGCCTCGTGGGCTGCTGTTCATTGGATTGCAACAAGTCTGACATGACTGACAGACTAACACATCACCATCAGATCAGATCAGATCAGATCAGTCCCTCAGTCGTGTCCGACTCTTTGCGACCCCATGAATTGCAGCACGCCAGGCCTCCCTGTCCATCACCAACTCCCGGAGTTCACTGAGACTCACGTCCATCGAGTCAGTGATGCCATCCAACCATCTCATCCTCTGTCATCCCCTTCTCCTCCTGCCCCCAATCCCTCCCAGCATCAGAGTCTTTTCCAATGAGTCAACTCTTCGCATGAGGTGGCCAAGTACTGGAGTTTCAGCTTTAGCATCATTCCTTCCAAAGAAATCCCAGGGCTGATCTCCTTCAGAATGGACTGGTTGGATCTCCTTGCAGTCCAAGGGACTCTCAAGAGTCTTCTCCAACACCACAGTTCAAAAGCATCAATTCTTCGGTGCTCAGCCTTCTTCACAGTCCAACAATCACATCCATACATGACCACAGGAAAAACCATAGCCTTGACTAGATGAACCTTTTTTGGCAAAGCAATGTCTCTGCTTTTGAATATGCTATCTAGGTTGGTCATAACTTTCCTTCCAAGGAGTAAGTGTCTTTTAATTTCATGGCTGCAGTAACCATCTGTAGTGATTTTGGAGCCCAGAAAAATAAAGTCTGACACTGTTTCTCCATCTATTTCCCATGAAGTGGTGGGACCGGATGCCATGATCTTCGTTTTCTGAATATTGAGCTTTAAGCCAATTTTTTCACTCTCCTCTTTCACTTTCATCAAGAGGCTTTTGAGTTCCTCTTCACTTTCTGCCATAAGGATGGTGTCATCTGCATATCTGAGGTTATTGATATTTCTCCCGGCAATCTTGATTCCAGCTTGTGTTTCTTCCAGTCCAGCATTTCTCATGATGTACTCTGCATAGAAGTTAAATAAACAGGGTGACAAAATACAGCCTTGACGAACTCCTTTTCCTATTTGGAACCAGTCCGTTGTTCCACATCCAGTTCTAACTGTTGCTTCCTGACCTGCACACAAATTTCTCAAGAGGCAGATCAGGTGATCTGGTATTCCCATCTCTTAAAGAATTTTCCACATCACCATACACATACATAATTAAAAGACACAAACCAAAAGAGTTTACTCAAGAAGAAATACATAGCTCATAAATTTATACAAAATTAAAAAATAAATAGTACTAATATCTCTATACCAAGTAAACTGAATTAATAATTTATAACTTTTTCAAAAGAAAATTTCAGGCTTATATAATTTCACTGTTAAATACTATCTCATATTTTAAAATAAAAAAATATAATTTTATACAAATTTCTCCAAAATGTAAAAGATAATGGCAAATTTTGCAACTCATTTTATGAGTCTAGAATTATACAGAAAACAAAATGAGACCAAGATATTATTAGAAAAGATAACTACAGACCACTATCCCACAAGCAGAATGATTTTAAATCAGAATTCTTTAAAAATTGTCAAATCATAATCAGCTATATATAAACGTGATAACTTTTTATGTTCAAGTAGGATTTATCCCAGAAATGCAAATTTAAATGTGAAAATTCGTCAATTTAATTTATCACATTCAGAAATAATACTTTTATTAGTAGAGACAGCAACATTATTTAACAAAATTCAACATACATTTGTGATTAAAAAAAAAAAACTCCCTGCAGACAAGAAATAAAGGGAAATTTTTTAACCTGATAGTGTATGTATGAAAACTGAGCTAACATTATATATAATAGGAAAAGACAGAATGTTTCCATCCTTATTTCAGAAACAATCAAAGTATCTCACTGCTTGTATTCAATATTGTGTTGGAGGTCCTACCTAGTTCTATAAAACAGTAAAAAGAAAAGATACCCAATTTAGAAAACATTTTATTTGTAGCAATCAGTGTCATGTCCTACTCTCTGCAACCCCATGGACTGCAGCACACCAGGTTTCCCTGTCCATCGCCAACTCCCGAAGCTTACTCAAACTCATGTCCATTGAGTCAGTGATGCCATCCAACCAGCTCATCCTCTGTCATCCCCTTCTCTTCCTGTCTTAATTGTTTCCCAACATCAGGGTCTTTTCCAGTGAGCTGGCTCTTCACATCAGGTGGCCAAAGTATTGGAGTTTCAGCTTCGGCATTAGTCCTAATCAATATTCGGGACTGATTTCCTGTAGGATTGACTGGTTGGATCTCCTTGCAATCCAAGGGACTCTCAAGAGTCTTCTCCAACACCACAGTTGAAAAGCATCAATTCTTTAGTGCTCAGCTTTCCGTATAGTCCAACTCTCACATCCATACGTGACCACTGGAAAAACCATAGCTTTGACTAGATGGACCTTTGTTGGCAAAGTAACATCTCTGCTTTTTAATATGCTGTCTAAGTTGGTCATAGCTTTTCTTCCAAGGAGCAATTTTATTTGCAGCAATATTGTTCTCTAATTAGAAAAATCATCAAGTATCTACAAAAAACTTCCTGGAGATAATATGTGATTTTTAGCAAGGTGACAGGATACCAGTTCAGCATATAAATATCAATTACATTTCAATACATTAACCAGTGTCCAATATCCTGGAAATAGAAGTGAAAATAAGAACTTTGAAATATATCAATACAGAAAATAATTAAGATTAAATTTAACAAAGCACCTGCTGCTGCTGCTGCTAAGTTGCTTCAGTCATGTCCGAATCTGTGCAACCCCATAGACGGCAGCCCATCAGGCTCCCCCGTCCCTGGGATTCTCCAGGCAAGAACACTGGAGTGGGTTGCCATTTCCTTCTCTAATGCATGAAAGTAAAGAGTGAAAGTGAAGTCACTCAGTCGTGTCCGACTCTTAGTGACCCCATGGACTGCATCCCACCAGGCTCCTCTGTCCATGGGATTTTCCAGGCAAGAGTACTGGAGTGGGGTGCCATTGCCTTCTCTGAACAAAGCACCTAAAAAACCTTAAAACTGAAAATTCCAAAATATTGCTGAGAGAAATTAAATAAAATCCAAATAAATGAAATTGTGTGCTTTGTTCATGTAAGTCTCAAAATTGTTATTATTTAACTCCTCAGTTATCTTTAAAAACTTAAAGTGACCACAGTCAAAATCCAGGTATATTTTTAAATAGAAATGGAAATATTTATTTAATATTTATATTGAAAATAAATACAGCAGTTTGACTAGGATGTGTCTAAATGAGGTTTTCCTTTTGATGATTTTGCTTTGATAAGCTTTTTGAATCTGTAACTTTATGTGTTTCATTGGTAAGTTTTCAGCCATTATTTCTTCTGATATTATATATATATATAGCTCCATTATTTCACGCTTCTTTTCTTTTGAATCATCTCACAAGTCCCATAAGTGCTGCTCATTTTTGGTCTCCCCCCCCACCCTTTTTGTTCTTTATTTCTATTGAACTGACTTCAAATTCATGACATCTTTCCTATAAAATCTTCATTTTGGTGTTAATCACATCTGGTGACCTTTTAGTTTTAAATATTATATTCTTCAGTTCTATAATTTACTTTGGATTCTTTTTATAGTTTCTATATTTCTGCTGCGATCCTCTCTCAATAGGAGATTTTCTTTTACTAACATACTAATAATAGCTGCTCTTGTGCTATTCCAACATCTACTAACAGAGTTGATTTCTATTCACTGTCTTTTCTGTACAGAATGGCTTAGGTTTTCCTGTTTTTTCTTATGTTGGGTCATTTTGGATTGTATCCGTACATTATGAATGACATGTCATTGAGACTCTGTGCCTATTATATGTTCTGCCAAAGAGTTCCATGTTTTTCTTTACAGACTGTTAAGTTGGCTTAACTCAAACTGAAGCTATTTTTTTTCCCCTTGCAGTTGTTTATTTAATCTTGCCAGGGCTGCTTGTTGCTTGCACAGTGCATGTATTTGAATCACACAAGGGTCAGCTAGAAACTTAGTGTATATATAGAATTTGAGGCTCCCTTTCTCTGACTTTTTCCTTTCTAGCATTTAATGCCTTCACTTCTGAGGGATATGGTTGATTCAGACTCTATTCTGATTCATCAATCCAGCAATGTTGAGGTTTTTCTACTGGAATTAGACTATCCAATATCTAGTCCTGGAGAGTACTCTCAGAATGAAAGATGGAAAAGAAGAAATATAGACAAGATCATTCCCCCATTAGTTTCCTACTATATGCATGCTAAGTCACTTCAGTAGTATCTGACTCTCTGTGACCCTGTGGACCATAGCCCGCCAGGCTCCTCTGTCTGTAGAATTCTCCAGGCAAGAATAATGGAGTGGGCTGCCATGCCCTCCTCCAGGGTATCTTCCCACCCAAGGATTGAACACATGTCTCTTATGTCTTCTTCACTGGTAGGTGGATTTTTACCTCTAGCACCCCCTGGGAAGCCCAGTTTCCTAATATTGCCACAAAAATTACTTTATACATGGCATATTAAAAAAGAAACTTATTTTGGAAGCCAGAAGTTCAAAATCTAGGTGTTAGTAGGGTTTTTCTCTTTCTTAAGGTTCTTGGGAAGGATCCTTCTTTACATTTTTCTAGCTTTCATTTCTCCTTAATACATTTTGATAGGACTTTAAAAAATATAGCTTTATATATACATCAAAATGGCTAGTTAAGATAAATGGAATCCATACTACATAAAACTTGGACCATCCATCAATTTTGAGTTTGGTTTTTCTCCTGAAAACTGCCATCAGAACCAATCTCAGATCCTTGTTCTAATACAGTGAGCCAATGTCTTGCATACAATCTAGATAGCTCTCTTCAAAGATGTGTTTTTTATTTTTCTCTTAAAAAAGTATAAGATTATGAGCATCTGCACCTTCTCTGTAAATTCTGCCTTAGTAGAAGTACAGTGAATCTTTTTTTAATTTGAGTATTCAGCACTTTACAAGTATAGATTCACTGTATTTTTTTTATCCTAGACATTTATCTTTGCTATGCCTTCAAAGTGGATAATAACATATGCCTTACGCATGCTTCTGAAAAATGCAAAAAAAGGTAATTAGAAAATGTCAAAAAAGTTCTCCCAGATCCTTAGAGGAAAGAACATCATGTGACTACAATTTATCATTAGTATAAAAATAAAATCATTCCCAATCCCATAGCTCTAAAAGGGTCTTTACACATTGTTAGTGCATTTAAGAAATAAAATTATAGACTCAGTGAGCTGGAAAGAATCTTAAGAAGTCATGTGGCCCACTCTCTGATTCAGGAGAGACCACAGTCCCATCATCCCTATGACTTCCCTACATTTTTTTTTCATGTAACTAAAGAGAAACATTCCACAACTTCATTTGATAATTTGTTTCTACTGCTTAATATCTCTCACCTACAGAAAAATATTCTTTTAATCTCTGTTTTAGAAAATGTAATAGAATCTAATAGAAAAGAACATGATTCAAGATGGAGACTGGAATTTCTTAGTCAATAATCATTGTGTGGGTGTGTGCTAAATCACTTCAGTTTTGTCTAACTCTTTCAACCTTGTGGACTGTAGCCTGCCAGGCTTCTCTGTCCAAGGGAGTCTCCAGGCAAGAATACTGGAGTGGGTTGTCATGCTCTCCTCCAAGGGATTGTCCTGATTCAGGGACAATCCCTCTTACATCTCCTGCACTGGCAGGCAGATTCTTTACCACCAGTGCCACCTGGGAAGCCCCAAGAATTATTGACCTCAACTATTTTACACAGCAGCAGTAAGTAGTGGATACAGAGTGGGCAGAGATGGGATTTGACCCTGAAATCAGGTCAATGTGTTGACTATAAACCTTTTATTTAAGGGGATTTTCTTATAAGATTTAAAAAATCTATTTGCTATGTGAAGTTGCAAAAGATGTCCTTCTCCTCCATTCTGTTTTTCATTGTATTTACATGTTTTTATGGATTATAGTCTAAAAATCAGACTTAAAAGAATTGTGATTGGACTTGAGCTAAAATATTAGGGAAAAATACTTGCAAGAACCTAATAAAGCAGATATTTCTGGAATAATTTCTTTAATATAATCAGGCTTATAGTGTAATCAGGAATATTTATTCATAAAAAGGGCTTTTATTTTTCCATTGTAGCTTGGGATTTAGAATAATATATATAATCACTCGCCAAATGGATTGATTTAAAGACAGAGCATGTTTATGCACAGTTTAATTTACAGTATTATAATTTCAGGATATACATCTGTAAACCATATACAATATTAGTATTTTTCTTCATGACTTTTAAATAAACTACAGTTGTTCAGTAGTCAAGGAATTCATTTGAACACTTCCACAAAGCAGATAACAATACCCCTCCATTCCTTTATAAGATGCTTGGTGTGTTCCTGCATTATATATGACCAATTCACTTGGATCTGGTCTTCTTTTTACTTCCTTTTTCTCTTCTCTTTGGCCAGTTTCATAATGCCTCTGAGCTCCATTTGCCCTTCCTTGAACCTGTTGAATTTGAGAAATCCTTAATTTAAACAAGGAAGGTTGTCAAGCAGACAGTTGCAGGGAGCATCAAAATTTATTGACTCAACAAAAAGTATAGGCCTCCTTACAGTCTTATATCAATAACTTACACTTGGGGCTATTGGAATCTTCTTACAAGAAACACCATTATCACACATATTTACCTAATGAACTATTTATATTCAAGACTAAGTAGCAGCTATTGCTTTTGTGCAATTTGACAAAATACTACAGTGTTTCAATATACTATAAAATATAGAAGTTTCTTAGAGTCTACACTAACAAGATATGACCTTACTTGGAACATTTGATCAAAACTCTACTTTCTATACCTACTTAAGAACATTTATTCAGAGGATCTAGATATTGATTTGATTATGTCCACGCATCCCAATCCTTTAGACAAAGCACACATTGGAGAAAAAAAAATGAAATAATTAGAAGCATCAGATCAACAGAACACACCCCTCCCCCACCCCACACACATGATTTTCTTTTCAGTGATCTGGAATTGAATTTTTGTCCAAAAGAACATCAAAACTAAAGTCAAGCTTTTCCAGTAGCACTGATTTAAACAAACATGCACTGGGACTTATTTTTAGACATCAAGGTATACAGCCAGAGGTTTTATTCAGGATTGCTATTAAATAAACTCCCCTCAGGGCCTTGTAAAAGATGGTATTTGAATTATAAGTAGACATATCCCATTTTCCACTTTCTGAAAGCCACTAAAGATTTCTCATTGCCTAGATTGTGGCTAGGGAACTGCCCTCTTTTGTATTTCTGTTGAGCCCTGTCTCAACAGTAATTATGAGTTTGAGGGATCATTAAAAGTCTGAAATATTTTCTTTCTTTTTTTTTTTTTTTGGTACAGAATACTGCTTTTGCAGGTCTGTGGCTGATCAACAACATGTTCTAAAAGGCTTTTGATGTATACATGGCTCATTAAGTAAAGGTCAAAATTGGACATTGTCCTGTTAATTTCCTTTTGCTAGAGAAATCAATATCTGCATCAACATTCATTAAATTTGACAGAAGCTAGGAAAGTTAGATGTGAAATGTAAATCAATACTTATTCCTGATAGGATTAACTTGCTGTACAGAGAGTATAAAACATCAATTCTTTATACATACTGTTCAACCCAATTCTCCACTCTGGCTTTAGGGAGCCTGCATTTTGCCTTTTTGCCCTTCAGCTCTAATTTGGCTTTTGGTTTTTGTTGGTTGGAGCTGAATATTCTATCTCTGAACAAAGTTTACATCTTATTGATATATATTCAATGTGATCTTTCCAGTTGTATTAAGTGTGTAATTTGTTAAGACTAAATCATGGTCCACAACCAGAACCCCCAAATCTAGGGTTTTTTTTTAAGATTTTACAATCTATTTTATTTCCATATGAAATTCGTGGATAAAAACATTTCATCATTTCATTTTCTTTCCCTTGCAGTCATCAGCAGAACTTTTGATTTTCTGTGAATCCCAGAGAAGTTGTTTTGAAAAAGTACAGTTTATTTGTACAAATATCTAAGAATTGTTGGGTTGGTTGTCATGTGAACTCCACTGGAGAAGGAAATTGCCACCTACTCCAGTATTTTTGCCTGAAAAATCCCATGGACAGAGGAACTTGGTGGGCTACAGTCCAAAGGCTTGCAAAGAGTCGGACAGGACTGAATGACTAAACATACTTGCATGTGAATTCCATAGCTATGCATTTCCATGAACCCAGCCTTCTTTTAGTTGACACTAAAGTTTATAATGAAAACCATGTGCTACATAGAGTTATAACAAAGCTGTATATTGTCACCTTGCTTATTTAACTTATATGTAAAGTACATCATATGAAATGTCGTGCTGGATGAACCACAATCTGGAATCAAGATTGCTGGGAAGAGTATCAGCAACCTCAGATATGCAGATGATGCCACTATAATGACATCAAGTGAAGAGGAACTAAAGAGCTTCTTGATGAGAGTGAAAGAGGAGAATGAGAAAGCTGGTTTAAAACTCAACATTCAAACAACTAAGATCATGCCATCCAGTCCCATTACTTCATGGTAAATAGAAGGAGAAAAAGTTGTGAACTAGGCTTAGTTAACAACAGGTTTTATATTCATGGGCTCCAAAATCACTGCAGACGGTGATACTCTAGCCATGAAATTAAAAGATGCTTGCTCCTTGGAAGGAAAGCTATGAGAAATGTAGACAGTGTAGTACAAAGCAGAGACATCACTTTGCCAACAAAAGTCTATATAGTCAAAAGCTATGGTTTTTCCAGTAGTCATGTACAAATGTGAGAGTTGGACCATAAAGAAGGCTGAGTGCCAAAGAATTAATGCTTTCTAATTGTGGTGCTGGAGAAGACTCTTGAGATTCTCTTGAACAGAAAGGAGATCCAACAGTCAATGCTAAAGGACATCAACCCTGAAGGACTGATGCTGAAGCTGAAGCTCCAATATTTTGGCTACCTGATGCAAAGAGCTGATTCACTGGAAAAGACTCTGATGCTGGGAAAGATTGAAGGCAAAAGGAGAAGGGGGCAGCAGAAGATTAAATATATAGCATCACCAACTCAATGGACATGAGTTTGAGCAAACTCCAGGAAAGAGTGAAGGACAGGGAAACCTGGTGTGCTGCAGTCCATGGGATTGCAAAAGACTGGACATGACTTAGCAACTGAAGAGCAACAAACAATGTGCTATTACAAGATTCTGAGACATATTTTGAAATAAAGAATATGAATTGATGTGTATTGTAGTTGCACTCTTCTATGGATTTTCTTACACTTTGGCTTTTTAATAGACAATTTATATGTAGAAGCCACTGACCCCCTCCTCTGGCATTAGGTAAGGATCTTTGGATATGTCACATTTCTCTGGAAGTCCAAACAGAAATCACTCCTTTCTCCCTCCACACAAATTTGGGTTTGCCAGAATTCTTGATGGGGAACAGATGCCAGTCAGCGTTGTACCTTTCAAAGTCCTTCATCTACTGGTTCTCTGGCCACCCAGGAAATCCTCTGCAGTGTCAGACTGAGCCTGGTTCACAACAGGACAAAATCCAAATCAGAGACCACTGGACTCCAAGGCCAATGTGACGCCATACCTCCTTTTCCACACTTTTCTCCTTATAGACATCTTCCCTCACCATCACCCTAGAGAAGGTAACCCCCACCCCCCACCCACTGAGAATGCATACTATATTTTTGCTGTTGTTTTCTTCATGGCACTTAGCACTGTCTGAAATGATTGATTTTGCTTATTCATATTTGTATGCCTTTTCACTAGATTATAAAATTTAAGTGTTAGGGTTTTTGTAACTAGACCAGAGCCTGGCATAATGAGCATTTTTGGCACAACTGAAAAGTCAACAGATTTGTCACATTTGGATTGAATTTCTGGAATGACCTCATACAGAACTTTCCCACATATCATAAAACTGGAAGCAAATCTGCAATAAAATTAAGAAGTTTAAGCTTCAAGAACTTCTGTTACATCACACCTTTCTATAGCCTTGAGAAGGGTGCTGGAAATTTAACATGGTCATGTATTCACATAGAAGTTGATATTCTGTTCTGAATTCCCTTCCACCACATTTCCCATCATGTTGGCTAGTGTTGGGGTGGCAGTATACATCTTGGGAAGAGCTAGCTAAGAGGGAATTCATTTAGGAATACCGATGTGGTGGTCTTTTGGGCTGTATTTATGTTTTACAATCATTTTCATGTACACTGAAGTTACTGCTTGTCATCTGACACCGCCTCAGGGTTTCTTCCAAGTAAGATATACTCACTGGTTATTTAATGCTAATGCCAGTATACTTCTCACCCTAAGAAAACAATGGTGATGCCAAACTTGGTCTTATCTTGGAAAGGTGGCTACTACTACTGCATATGGTTTGTAGGTGGTGTGAGACACACCTCAGGTTAAACAGAGACCTTGTATATGTCCTTACGTGTCTTTTCATTGGCTTTCCTTGGAAGTTCAGATCGAGGTGGGAGATAACAGGGGCTTTTAATACATTTTCTGTAAAAATTAATTCCCATAGACTATTGTTTAATGTATGCACTAAGGAATCACTGGGCACTGATTTCTCAATAATCTTTGTTAAGTCATGCATGTTTATTAGAGAACATTGTCTCTTTGAGAAATCAAATTTGAACTATGAAGTATAAGAGCACAAGGGATTTTATTTTATTTTTTTGGCTTGATCAAAACAGCACACTGGGCAGACTTGATTCACAAGTTCGTTATTGATGTTGGGCAAAAGAGATGCCAAAGAAATATGTAATGTGCTGCTGGGTGTATCTTTGATTGGGGCTTGATTAGGACGGTAGGCGCTCAGCGATTTTATAGGGGAATGGTGCTTTGTGGCAGCAGGCTGGGGAGCTGATGCAGCTTTGAGTTGAGCCCTCTCTCCATCAGAAAGCTCGCCCTCACAGCTGGTACTAATCGTGGCTGGGCTCCGCAGTCGGGTGAAGAGACAGCCTGCACTTTGACTCGGCCCGATGTGCCTCAAGCCAGAGAAGTAAGCCTGGTGTCCTGCCGCTGACCCATGTGATGCTCACCCTTTGGCTAATCAGAATCTCTCCATCTCTTGAGCTGTCAGGCTCCCATCTTCCAAGATCATTATTTCAATGAAAGACATTCTAGGGGAAAATACTGTGAGTTTTTCTTTCTATTGCACTGCCTGGCTTAAATGGCTTTGAGCCTTCAGCAAAATGCTGAAACCCTCCGTTAAGAAAGAGGATCATTCAGGACTGTTTTACAAAATGAGAGTCTTTGTTCTTGACGCTAAGAAATCTTTGACTTAGTGGTGCAGTGCTCCAGGAAATATGATTTTATACTTTAAAGCAATACAATGGCCTTACATCTTGGAGAAGTTGGAGGTAGTCAGGAATTAAAAAGAGAGTGAGCAATTGGAAGGAAAGGGATTCCATAAAAAGGGAAAGGAGGCAAAAGCATGCAAGGGTGAAGAGCCTCTGAAGAATGACCAGGAGCTGACAAGGAAGACAGTGTTTTTATTACTCCAGTACAGATGAAACCAAGAAAAATTATAACTATTTTGCTGAATCTGACACATATATAACAAAACATTTATATCTGGACCACTAGAAGATATATCTTTTAAAAGAAAATCAAAATACATACTCTAAAATAATGTAGTTTCTGCAGTTGAAATATGAAGTGAATGAAACAGAGATCCACAATCCAGGCTCTTCATCATAATGGCCTTTTATTTCCAATGGAAAGGCAAAACACATTTTTTTTTCTCTTGTTTCACCCTCTCACATAATCCTGTAGGATAAAAAAACTGAAATTAATGAGTTCTTAATGACCTAGTTACCTCTTAATTACTGAGACAACATGTGTTAATAATCATAAGTCTCTTGATGGAAGTTTCAAACGTGTATTTTATTCACCCTAACAAACATGGTAACGACATTTAAAAAAAAATGACAACGATATAATAGAGCACAACAACCCCATTTTGCTTATATTAGGAGGCTTCAAGGAAAAAAAAATGTCTTGTTATCTTTGTGGAAATTCAGAAAATCTGAGACAAAAGCTGTGGATTCTTCCCATAGGCTGTCTGACATAGTGCCGTGCTGTGCAGGACCAAGAAAAACATAATATGCGCTTTTAAAATGGCAGCACTTGTAATCCCACACTGGTTGTTCGGTAACTAACAGTGACCCCTAGAGTGATTGTTTTTGACATTGCAAAAGATAGCGTACACCTTTTTGTGTTTTGTAACTTCTTATTCTTTGCTGTAGGGCATTTGAAATTGGATATGGGGGGAAATTGTGATGTTCTTTCCATTATTGTAAAAACGAATTCTTGAAAAGCTTGAGGGGCTCTGCTGGCAGTTGTTAATGAGGCTTTATTAACCTAGGACACACCCTATGGAATAATAGTGTAGTGAAATAGATGTCCTCCTGGGACTCACTGGTTTTATTAATAGTGCAGCAGTGAGTATGCAAGGCTCTAGGGAATGAAAATGACCAGGTGAATGGGGTGTGCTGGTTTTCCTTCTAGATCAGCAACTCACCTCTGGCTGTAGGCAGATAGGGCCCCAAGTGTACATCACAGTTACAGATTCAGTCCTCAGAGCCTGTTTGCTGTTGGAACTGGCAACTTGCTTAATCATCTAATTAGTTACTTTTAACTCTGCATCTATATGCTCATGGACTTTTCATTTGGAAAAAAAATAATTTCTACCTTTAGGAATTCAAGATTTGAAAAAAAGGGACAAATAAATATCCATGATGATAGGTTTTGCCAGTTTTTGTGATTTTCAATTTGAGACGTAGTTTTGTTTCCTGTCTTTGAAAATTTTAATAAGATCAGAAAAAGTCCAGGCAAAGCGAAATGAGCACTCAAAGGTGCCTGAGCACTGGTGTGGAGAAAGACTAGAGTCAGCCCAAAAGCGGGTAGAGAAATGGAAGCATAGGAAACAAAGGCAGAGGTGAATGAGCAAAGAGGCACAGCCACACCAGCCAGCACAGGGTGCGCATGCGTATTCCCTCTGGCTCTCCTATCAGCCACATGGGGCCAGTGCAGGGTGCGCATGCGTATTCCCTCTGGCTCGCCTATGGGCGCTCACAGAAAACGTATTAGACGTGGCTGCAGGTTTTCTAGAAAAAGAGAAAACCCTCCCTCAACTCAGCTAAATTGAAAACTACAAATTTGCAAATGGCTGCCATTCTGGTTCTGGTATTGGTTCCTGCCAAACTGAATTGTCTATATTGCCCCATATTGTTGGTGTTTGGGTCTCTCTTGTCCTTTGATAACTTGAGACATAACTATAGCCATGGTCTGCTCTGAAGAAGCATTAACTCACAATTGCTCATTAACTCACAATTGCTTGCCGGTAAACAAACAGACATTGGAGGAGTGTGTACCAATTTGCAGTCACTGCCCGCTAAAGAATTTGAATTGGTGACCAATTTGGATGCAGGAATTTTTCTGTGTGTTTAAATATCATTTATCCTGAGAAGTGCCCATTACTGAAATGAACAGGAGACCCCATTGGGACTTAATTAGAGAAGGAGGAACTAGGGAAGTGACAGTTTCCATGCTGTTTTGGAGCTTTGCTCCAGCCCTTGTTTCTATCTCCTGTAGTCGTACAATTAATATCTTGTATCTCGTTTTAATAGAGGCAGTAACTCTAGTAAGACACATTATTGCTTCTTGGCCCAAAGAGAAATGTTCATATATTTCTCTCCTTGCTGTTATCTGTCAAGTCGGCTGGCTTCGTCTGTACCCTGAGACATTACACATTCAGGAAAGCAGTTGTTTCCATATGTCTTGGGGGGAAAGCTATCATTTTTCAGAAAGGCATGAGGTGCGTGGAACATTTTTTGTGCTTGCTTTCCTTCTGCGTGTATCAGGTGGTAGCCATTATAGCGTTCCCAGTACATACCACTGATGTGAGAACTGGAACTTCTAACCTACACTTTGTATTTATTTCACTGGGAGACAGAGTTATAAAGCTGCTTCCTGACATACAGCAACAGCTGCTAAGCATCTGTCCACTGTCTTATGAAAGAATTTAATAGGAGCAAGAAAAAATTGGTTGAAGACTGCTACTAGGAAAGTAAGCAATCATCTGAAAAGTAAATTCATGACCAAATTCTCAGTATCCTATCTTTATTTATCAACAGTAGAGAATGAAGGTTACTTTTATTTTTAACCAGCTTTTTATTGCACTGTTTTCCCACACCCACTGTTCATCAAGCCCAATTGGTACACAACAATCATAGTGCTAGATGCTAAAAAATTTTTCTTTTTTTCTATGTTAACCACAGACTATTTACAATATGAATGTTTCCTGTATCCCTTTTACTTTAAGAATTAATAGGTAATTTTTTAGAACCACTTTAGGTTTACAGAAAAATTGAGCTGACAGCAGAGAATTCCCATATACATTCTCAATTATCACACTGGCACAGTTTTCTGTATTATTAATATCAAATGTGATACACTTACTACGACTGATGAGCCAACATGGATACATTATTATTAGCTAATGTTTATAATAAACATAACAGTTACTCAGTGTTGTACATTCTGTGGTTTCCATAAATATATAATGGTAAATACCCACCATTACAGTATTAGAAATAAGAAATTCACCACCTTGGAAATCCTCTATGCTTCACCTAATCATTCCTTTCCCCTTTCTGAAAAAAAAAAAACTGGCAACCACTGTTCTTTTGACTGTTTCCATAGATTCGCCTTTTCTAGAGGTCATATAGTTGGAATCACACAAGATACAACCTTTTAAGATTAACTTCTTTCACTTAGCAATATGACTTAAGTTTTATCCATTTCTTTCTGTGGCTTGATAGCATATATATTTTTATCACTGAGTAATATTCCATTTTATGGCTGTATTAATACCCCTGTTTGTTTCACCATTTGCTGATTGAAGGCTTCCATATTTTGACAATTATGAGGAAGCCTGCTATAAACATTTGTGTGCAGGTTTTTGTGTGGACATGTTTTCAAATCATTTGGGTAAATACTAACATGATTGTTGACTTGTATGGTTAATATAACATTTTGTTTCATTAAAAAATGCCATTATCTTCCACAATGGCTGTGTCATTTTACATTCCCACCAACAGTAAATGGGAGTCCTTTTTCTCCACATATTTGCCTACATTTGCTATTGTCAGTGTTTTGAATTTTGACTGTTATAAAGGTATGTAGTGGTATCATTTTTATTTAGAAATTCACTGATGACATATGCTGTTTAGCATCATTTTTTATGCTCATTTTCCATTTGTTTATTTTCTTTGGTGATGTGTTTGTTCATGTCTTCTACCCATTTTTTATTGTTTTTTTTTTTCATTTTATTATTACTGAGTTTTTCTGCTGCACAGCATGGCTTGCAGGATCTTAGTTCTCTGACCAGGGATTGAACCTGAGGTATGGCAGTGAAAGCACCAAACACGGAGTCCTTATCACTGGACCATCAGGGAATTCCTTTATTATCGAGTTTTAAGTGTTCTTTGTATATGGTGAACACCAGTCTTTTATCAGTTATTTTTCTTCCAGTCTGCGGCTGTCTTCTGATTCTCATAGTGATGTTATGTTTTTCATTTAATACATGCAGCACTACTGCTCTCAGTATATCATGGACATAGGATTTATGCTTGTAACATTGATTCTAATTTTTATATTCTAAAGGCATATGAGTTTTAATTTTTTGTGGGTTGTATGGACAGAAGCATTAAAAAAGAGCAGTGGTTCTAACCTCTAAATGTGCAAACACTGCTTCAGTGATATTGGAAACTTTCT
The DNA here is from genome assembly GCF_055505025.1 of Bos grunniens. NCBI lineage: Eukaryota > Metazoa > Chordata > Mammalia > Artiodactyla > Bovidae > Bos > Bos grunniens. Next base: position 35,523,481 of record NC_141187.1, read on the forward strand.
TTAATCTTGTTGGAATTATGTGGGGGGATGAATTCACAGAGAATTCAGTTGTAAGACTGAGGGTTAAAGAAGATTAAGGTCCTCTTAAGGATTATTTTAATACTAATGTTCAGTGATAATCTAGTAAATAACTTATTTGCTTATTAAGAACGTCAACAATTATTTATTAATTATATATTAAGTATCAGGAACTGGGTGCTAAATTACAGAAATGACTAAATAATGCATGGTCTTTGCTCACGTGAGGCTTACATTCTATTTCTGGGAGAAGAATGCAGATGGGTAGAGGTGGAATAAACACCATAATTGGTAATTTAGTCATAACTTTTCTAAGAGTCTTAAAGAAGTACAGAATGCTATGAGATTATACAATAAATAGAATGACTTATGAGGTGACTTGTGAAACAAACAAATAGATTGGAAAAACAGTCATTCTGAAAGATGAAATAGTATGGTTGAAGGCCCTGAATGAGAATGAACATTAATTTTTTGAGAAATAGAAGAAAGATTAGTATGGCTGGAACACGGAGTAAAACAAAGGAAGGGGCACAAGAGAAGGTTGTTGAAATTACTGAAGGGATATCACTGTGTGTGTATGTACATGTGTGTGTAGTCAGTGGGCAGCATCACTGGAAATAAGTCCTGTTTGAAAAGATATCAGAGTACATTGTCAAGAATGGATGTGAGTTTAGTGGGACAAAGTGGATGTAGGGTTGAATAGTCAGAAAGCTATTGCTATAGTCTAGGTGAGAAATGACCGTGTCTTTAGGTTGTTTGTGGGTCTAGATGTTTTTCTAAGAGCCGTCTTGGATTTTAAGTAAATGTCCATTATTGATTAATTCTATTTTCTTGGGCATAGTTAAGAAGAAGGTATTAAAGATACTTGGATCATACAACTCGGTGCATGATGATGCTTTGTATTGAATTAGGGAATCATAAAGGAAGATAAAATCTGACGAGAGAGAATGAATTTTGAATATGTTAATGTTGAAGTATCTGTGACTAACCAGTTGAAGATGTCAAGTAGACAACTTCATATATAGATTAAATGTTAAGAGGAAATTCTGAACTGGATATATAATATATTTAGGACAATGATTCTCAAATATATATATTTGAGAATCATTGTCCTAAATATATGATTAATATAGGAGATTAAATCACTATTCATAAAACATCTATTTCCTCCCCTACCCCCCACCATGAAAAGAATTTACTTCCCCGTTCCCAGACTTAGGGCTTACCACATGACTTTGGCCAATAACATGTTAGCAAGTGTGACATAGTCAACTTGTGCTTATGCAATTGGGCTTTCCCTATTGTGTGATAGCCTTTCACCAGCCTTGGTGAGCTGCTGGTACAAGGGGTATGAAAGATGTGAGCCAACCTGGACCTAACTTGTCCCTTGAAGACAAACCAAATCAAATCCAGTCCAGATTCACAAGAATCCAACTCATAGATTCATTGGCAAGCTGTATGCCACTGATATTTTATTGTTATATATTATGCAGCAATAGTTTTCTAGGACAATGAGCTCACTTAAGGAGAAAATAAAAGGTAAGATAAGAAAAGAGACTAGTGAGAATCTCAGAGAATGTCAACACTTAAAGTCTGGGGAGATGAGAAGTAGCTAGAGAAGAAAAGGAAGGATTGAGAGCTTGGAAGTTCATGATAATCAAAAAAGTAAGTGCTGAGCTGCACCCCTCAGGCCTGCACACCCTGTACTTGCTCATCCTTGAGACTGAAGAAAGAGCTGTGAGTCAGGGACAGAGACATCAGTTTAATGGATATTGGGAATCTTACACATCTGAAGCAAGGTCTTGGAGTGATGCCCCACCATATGTGACAGAGGGTAAACGGGACATGGAGACATTCTTTTCTATGAAGAAGGTGAGGAACTGGTCAGGTTGGCTCATTGATAGCCAGGAAAACCAGCAGAGGGACCTGTCCGTTTGATAAAGAGATAGTTCTTACAGAAAGTGAAAGAGAAGAGGGAAAAAGCTGGCTTAAAACTCAACATTCAAAAAACAAAGATCATGGCATGTGGTCCCATCAGTTCATGGCAAATAGATGGAGAAATAATGGAAACAGTGACAGATTTTATTTTCCTGGGCTCCAAAATCACTGCAGATGGTGACTGCAGCCATGAAATTAAAAGATGCTTGCTCCTTGGAAGAAAAGCTATGATCAACCTAGACAGCATGTTAAAAAGCAGAGTCATGACTTTGCTGACAAAGGTCCATCTAGTCAAAGCTATTGTTTTTCCAGTAGTCATGTATGGATTTGAGAATTGGACCATAAAGAAAGCTGAGTGCTGAAGAATTGATGCTTTTGAACTGTGGTGTTGGAGAAGACTCTTGAGAGTCTCTTGGACTTAAAGGAGATCCAACCAGTCCATCCTAAAGGAACTCAGTTCTGAATATTCATTGGAAAGACTGATGCTGAAGCTGAAGCTCCAATGCTTTGGTCACCCGATGCGAAGTACTGACTCATTGGAAAAGACCCTGATGCTGGGAAAGATTGAAGGCAGGAGGAGGAGGGGATGACAGAGGATGAGATGGTTAGATGGCATCACTGACTCAATGGACATGAATTTGGTGATGGACAGGAAAGCCTGGCATACTGCAGTCCATGGGGTCGCAGAGTTGGACACGACTGAGTGACTGAGCTGAACTGAACTAAGAACAGTCACTAGTCTGGCCAGGGCTCTGTGATTAAGAGAGAAAGTCACTTATGTGAGTAGGATGTAGATGAAGCAGGTACTGGTCAAGTGGGGATGTACAGAGAGCAAGAGAACAGCCATCTCGGGTGGTCTGAACATACACAGGGATTATTCAACAGGGAAAACTTCTACTGCAAATTTAGAAAACATGATTTAGCCACATTGAAATTATTAGTAATATCAGCAAGAGCCTTTTCAGTGGTGAGAATGGAAACTATGTGAGTGTAAGCTGGAAAGTCTTACTTAAGAGGAAGATATAGAAACAGCTAGCATAGTGCAAGGAGAACGCAATGGCAACCCACTCCAGTGTTCTTGTCTCGAGAATCCCAGGGACGGAGGAGCCTGGTGGGCTGCAGTCCATGGGGTTGCGAAGAGTCTTACCCGACTGAGCGACTTCACTTTCACTTTTCACTTTCATGCATTGGATAAGGAAATGGCAACCCACTCCAGTGTTCTTGCCTGGAGAATCCCAGGGATGGGGGAGCCTGGTGGGCTGCCGTCTATGGGGTTGCACGGAGTCGGACACGACTGAAGTGACTTAGCAGCAGCAGCAGCATGGTGCAAGTTACACATGTTACCTGGCTTATTGAAATGTACCAGTGGGGAAAGAGAGAAAAAAAAAAAGAGCACAGAAAAGGAAAAACATAATCACGAGCAGAAACTTTCTGAGAATTTTGTGGGGATAGAATAGGACCACAGGCTGAAAGATTGGTGGTATGTACCTGGAGGAACTCTCCTTTGTTGTAACAGGTGGAAAAGAGGTTTGGTAACCAGAAGTTGAGGAAATTCCAGTCAGTAACTTCTATTTTTCTTTTTCCCTTAAAAGTTGCTGTATAAGCTTGATGTCATCTTCTGAGAGCGCATAAGGAAGCACTGAATTCAGAAGCTTCAGGAGTGGATAGACAATGGCCTTCCATTTTATGTTGTACAAGAGGGTTAACCCTGCTTGTAATGAATGAGAAAAATCCATGTGTACTTGAGAGTTTTTACTTAAAATTTTGAACGTTTTTGTTTGGTTTGTTTGTTTGTTTATTAATGAGACGTGATAAGCACACGTTCACAGGAGTAAAAATATCTGCATTAAATCTGAGGGCGATGCTTTTTTTCACGTCTCCATCTTCTGTTATCAGTTACTTTGCATTGCAAATAAGCACATACTCAACCTTGAGTTGAAAACTTGGCTTTTCTTTCCCTTTCCTTATGGGGGTACTCATTCCAAATTTCAAGATTTAAACTCACGGAATCGACATATGAGGCTTATGTGGATTCACAGAGGAAGCATTAAAGGTGATCGAAAAGGAAGAGAGAAATTTCAACATTAATACTGTGGATCATCTTTGCTGCACTGAGTTTTAACCTTGAAATGATTCCAGGATTTTCTTTTCCTGGGCTTTATGGCCATTTGCCTCCAGATAGGCACACTTCTTTCTCCAAATATCCTTTTAAATTTGACACCCGGGCCATATGTTATGCTGTTTCACTCTGATTTTCAAGCAGAACTCTCCCCAATCTACATTTAATTATGTGGAGCATTTGGCTTGCTAAAGGTTTTCAACTCTACCAGAACCCCCTGGAATTCATTATGTCTCCCGGATCAGAGGAAGCAAGGATGTTAACTTAGTCCTGTGATATACTGGGTAGTTACTCATAATATATCAAGATGTGTTTAGAACCATGGTTTGGAGGTAATTTATGCCATGCTGATTCTAATGACTGTGGAAGAACCTTACCACAGAAGAAAATATACCCTGATCAGGCAAATTATTGACAACTCTCTTCTATGAAAAGATGTCGGTCAAGGCACCTCAGCCTGCCTGATTGACTAAGAGGGATGTCATACAGGGTTTGAATGGGAAAATTCTTTCAGGCTACAGTGTCAGTCTGGGACACAGTTTGCACAGATTACCTGGTTTCCTTCACTGCAGGATGTCACCTGTGGCTTCGATGCCATAGTGGATAATCTGCTGTTCTTCTGAGGGCCACTCTTGAGGTATGAAACACTCATTTCCCAGCGGTTAAAGAATGGTGCAGATGGCGACAGTTCACAGCTAACTCCTACCCTGGGAGTTGCCCTCAGCCAAAGGAAGTGGTTTTGCCTAATACTGCGGCCTCCTTCAAGAGCAGGCCACATTCAGTGGTCAATGTAGGACTATAATTCTGGAACCCATTGCCTTGATTAGGAACATCTCAGTAGGACCGTGCAGCTTCAGAGCCTCTTATGAGAGCCCCTGAGTCCTCCGTGGCAATTACATCCTCTCTCTGGGCAGTCCTGCTTCCCTCCTCCTGTTACACATGTTTCTGAAAGCACAGCCCAATAAACCCTCTGAATGCAAATCTGCATCTCAGTATTTGTTTCTTCAGAAACCAACTAGAGACACAGAGTGCCAGGAGTGGTCCTAGGAAACAGACTCTTTTAAAAGATATTTTGGAGCTGGGTTGTCTGCCAGCCTGCTGACAACAGGGACTCTCTTACTCCAGGTAAATAGAATATTGATCACTCCTAGAAAGTCCTGATATTTTATACAAACTGTCACTAGTGCTGAACTGATGAACTCAGCTGGGAGACCAGAGAAAGTGATGCATGGGTGTGTGAAAAATATCCCAGGCATTTGAGAAATTCCAGAAAGCCAGTACTTACAAGGTTAGATGGCTGTTTTGGGGGGTTGAATGTATTGAAGAAATAAGAATGAAGAAGATGAATCAACTTAAAGCAAAGAATGATAGCTAGAGGAGCTCATTAGCGGTATACAAAAACAGTCTCATATTCTGGAGAAAGAGGCTGAAAAATCTGAAGATCAGATCCAGGACACAATTATAAGGGTAACAGTGTCCTAGAGAAAGTTAATCCCAAGAGGTCTGCTCTGCTAAGTGAGGGCTCTGACTGGGCAGGAGCAGCAGCTGAGAATTGGGATGGGAAGGGGCCTTTTCTCTCTTCTCACTCCCTTGTGGTGGTTATTCCTGACTGCACACCCCAATAGGCCTATTATGCCATTTCCAAGTCTATTATTTCTTGCAGAAATCAACTTAAAAGGAATGTTGGTCACTGATGATTTATTTTTTTGAATTGCCTTTTTAATCTTATACTGTGATTTTCCTGCAACAGGAGTTTACTCTGGATGGGTAAAGGCACTGTTATGTTTTCAAGGCCTTTTTCCAGGAAATAGTTCTAATATTAATTTCTATTTTTTGGTTGTGTATTAGTGCATAACCCTCAAAGAATGAATTCTTAGGTCTGGTTCTTGTTACTTGGTTCCTTCTTGCTGAAAATCTGTGCCTAAAATTTGGAAGCTATCACCAGGTGTACTGGTGTTAAGGGTGGAATGATTGCAGGGTGCTTGAGCAAAGTAGGAACTTAATCCAGAAGTAAATAAATGAGGTTAGGGAGATTAAAAACAAAAAAAGCAATAAAACCCAAACCAGAAAGATCATGGAAAATAATATCAACCTCCTTCTACACACTAAAGGCCCTTTTTAAAACAATATGCAAATAATGCAAACAATGCAAATAGAAATATCAGAACCTTCTTTGAGTTGTTCATTGCACTGGAGAAATACTGGTTAGCTCACTGCTAACAAAGAGTGAGAAATAAAATAATATATTAACAAGGTACAAAATAAATACCGTTTCCCTTGTTACCAATACCATGTGAGTTAATCTAATTATGATTTTCATATCTAAATGTCTCTAAGCTTTAATAGGTAGGACAATTCATGTAAGTCAGTGTAGTAGCTCTGTGATTTCAAACTTTAACCTTTCTAAATGTCTTCAAGATTTTGCCTTGAAATTGACAACACACTCGAAGTTTATTAAATACATTGAGATTGGGTCTTTTCTACTTTATACTGTCTTTCCTAGGACGTTCAATATTCAGCATCTCCTTTTCCTTTCCTAATAATCAGAAAAGGAAAACCATGTACTCTGCAGACAGTCTTACATTTTTTCCTCCCCTCTTTGTTCTATCTGGTTGTAGCCCCTCCGATGACCTCATCATCCAGTCTCCACACTGCTGTCTGAGTGCCTAAATTGAGTTGAACTGAGTGCCAGCTTAACGTAGTGGTGAAAGCTCCTTTTCTTTTTTATTTCTTATATCCCTCACTACTCTGTTCTTTCATAAAAAGCTGATTCGTATTCTTTCCATTACATGTATGAAGTTTTTTTTTTTTTAACTTCTCTGATAGTTCTCCTCTTAAACAGGCTAAACCTTTCTCTTTTTATATTTTTGATATGTTTCTATACATGGATTTATAGATTCAGATTTTCAGGTTTGTTGTTTCTACTTGTAGGAGAAAACCCAGTGTACAGAGTGAAGTCATGACAGATGAAACAGGGTCAGGCTACAATGAGTGTCTGTAAAGTGAAGAGCCTTTCAGTGAGTTGACCTCTGGATCATGGACATAAGGTCACCTATTCATTGTTCCGTGTTTTAGTAATGGCAGCTTGCTTTATTTGTAAGAGCAAGCTATTGATTGGATGTGAATAGCTTCTGTTCTGTATATTCGTATGCTTCTCTACTCATAAACTCAATACTTAGAATTTAAAAAAAAAATGCACAGTGTCTGTGACCATCTACAAATTCTGTAATTTATTCTAACTGAGATTGACCTTACTTTGTATAAATCATCTATTTCTCTGCCTCCATCATCCTTGCTTTTTGGGGTGGTGTTAATTAAAAACCATTGATTTTCACCTAATGTCAACCCTCCCATTCTTCCAACTATCCTACAAATCCCAGTCCTTCCTATTTAGCAATAGCATTCATTATAAATGCTATTTCTTGCTATTTATCTTCTTTCTTTTGCCACATCTTTCTTCTTTTTTCAGAAAGGTCTGTCCTTGACCCACTAGCTTCCTTCCCTTTTTCCACATATCTTAGTGGCCTCTTTTGGCTGAATGATTTAGTGACAATGACTACATTGACAATTCTGAAACCTCTCTGTCCACCTTTAACCTCTGTCCCAATATATATCTTCTCTGTCAATCAGAGTTCGCCTCCAGGCATTCAGATGCATACTCAAATCTATTTAAGAATGAAAGAATCTTTCATTTTGTCCCTCTTCCATTCCATCATTTAGAATCACCTTAGGCATCACTCTTCTAAAGCCTGAATATGCATTTTGATGCATGTCAAGATCAAGATGTATCTTTAAAGACAGACGGTTTCATGGTCAGAGGCCTTTCGCTGTGAGGCATTGCAGCTCACAGATGTCAAATTGTGGGAAGAAGCCTGGATACAGGACAAGGCCTGGGAGGCCACATGGGAATGAAGTTTTCTCCTTGCTGCAAGTCCAGAGTCTCCATTAATCAGCTTTCTCAGAGGTGACTAAACTTTGGAGCACAAATTCAGACCAAACAAGCGCACACACACAAACATTGATTTGGAAACCAGGATGTCAGAGTATAAATTTGAAGTGGAAGATACTTTGCACAAGATAAGCCGAATCTGTTAATTTCCTCTGGTCAGGAAGAAACTGCTGCTTGAATGAGTTTGGTAGGAAAAACATAAGAACAAAACAAACAAAAACAACCAGAGCTCTGAAGCTTGCTTGATTGAATGAGAACTTGAAGAGTATCACTTAGCAGGCAGGTCCTCCATGGGAAGAACTCAGATTCTGACTGGTAAACCAGAGTCAAGTTTGAACCTGTACCTCCAGCCCCAAGTTCTTTTCTTGTAGTAAGAAAGTCTTTTCTTGTGATGGGAATTTATTTTTACTAATTTCAATTTCAGAGAATAATGTTTCTTTCACATTGGTCCTTCCCCACCAAACAGACTGTAACATATTGTAGACTCTTGCATTAATCACAAGAAGTTTCTTTCATTCTGACCCAAACACCTTTTAGCTAATCCATGTTTCACTGCAGAAGAGGATCATATCTAAAAAAGCACTTGTAACAAGCAGTTAATCACTTCTATCAACAGCTCTTGAAATGAGATCCTTGGTACTTAGATTTTTGATGACTTTTGGGACCAAGATCATTTTAGGTGTAATTGATACCATCCAAGAGAAGGTAATCCTTTCAGAACAGAAGTCACGAGCTGCAAAGTAATATTAGCTCATATTAAATATAGTTAAATATAAGATTTACAAAAATGCAGTCAGTTCCAAATAAAGGAAAAGATTCATCTAGTTTTTTAAAGTGCACAATTTAAAAGCAATATTATTCCTTTAATTACCTCTTTGTGTGGGCATCTTTAAGAATTACTTTTAATTTTCTTTTCTTCATACACAGCATATACCCTGAGAGGCATCATCACATATGGTTAAGAATGTGATCTCTGGAGCCAGACTGTCTGGATTTAGATTCAAACCTCCTCTTTCTCACTGTGTGACTTTGGCTTGTCTCTTAATTTTCCTGTATTTCAGTTTCATCGTCTGTAAAACCGAGGTTTATAATAGTATCTCCCTCATGGAGTTGGTGGAAGATTAAGTACACTTAATATATTTGGCACTAAGGCAATGCCTGGAATAGAGTAGGAGCTATCAAAATATTTGCTATTATTTTTATAGAAATGGATGAATGTTAACATTTGTGTTTTTTAAAAAGCAGTCTTACCTTGTGGAAAGGACTCTGTTCTCTTCTTCCTCTCACTTTTCTCCTCCACTCACATCAAGACCACTGTTCCCAAGCCCATTCATACCCCAGATAGCCCATGCTTCAGTGTGTTCATTTAATAGGAATTTAAACATATTTTCTCTGTACTTATATCATTCCATAAAATATGCATATATATGCATGTGTGTATATACATGCATATATATATTTATATATATATATATATGTATATATAGGGAAAAGTTGGTAATAGTTTCCTTCTACAGAAGTGATATCATCCTAAGCAAAACCTTTTCTACTACTTGCTTCTCTCATGCAACAGTCCCTTGAAGTAATCTGCAGTAGCACTAATTCATGGTCATCCTGTGATGTGCATATATGATCCTGTATTAAGTCATTTGTCCTAGGATAGGGGCATTTATTTCTAGTTTTCTAAGCCATTATAAACAGTGCTTCAGTAAATACCCCTTTATATAGACATCTTATATATTGCTACTTTTATTGCTATGGCAGAGATTCCCACATTGGAACTGCTGGTTTGAGAGTATGTTTTTTAATTTTAGTTGGTGCTCTTTGATTGTTTCCCAAAGCAGTAACACTGCCTATTTCCATCAAAACGCAAGAAACCATCCCTGGCAACAATAGATGTGACTCTTTCTAATTGTTTTCAGTCTTTTTGACAGAGAATCAGCATTGAAGGGGAGTTAGAGGACCTCACAGGATGAAGCTGTCCATGCTGAACATGGCAACAAAATAGAAATGAAACAAAGAAAGGAGAGTAAGCCAGAGGCCAGCAGAAGCTTAGTGAAGCCCAGAATGTTATTGTTGCTCTTTAGTCACTAAGCCGTGTCCCACTTTTTTGTGACCCCATGGACTTCTCTGTCCAGAGAAGAGACCCACCAGGCTTCTCTGTCCATGGGAATTCCCAGACAAGAAACTAGAGTGAGTTGCCATTTCCTTCTCCAGAGGACTTTCCCGACCCGGGGATTGAACCTGTCTTCTGCATTGCTAGGTGAATTCTTTACCACTGAGCCACCAGGGCAGCCCAGACGGTTGCATACTTCATGTAATAGTGGAATCCACTTATATGCAAAAGCCGGAAATGGATCAAAACCCAGTTCTACAGCAGACCAGGGCCAATAGAAACAAAATAGGAAGCTGGGCCCAAATAGCTAGGATATAAGTTAGGGCTTACTATTGGACATCAGTGTTTATGGATGGAGACAGAGAAACCCCTGTCTAAAACCCCTAAAGACTTCAACTAGAGGGATCAATTAGATCAGTCTTTATCACAAGGCTATTTAATTAGAAGTGGGAAAGTTGCTGTTTGTATAGTTTAGTTCAATAACTTGTTACTGGTCCTTTTGGGTATAAGACACACTAGAACTATTTCCAAGTTCTAGGGAATTATGGGTCAAACGGTTCTGGTATATGATTAGCTAGATTCTACTACTTTTCAAGGAAAAGAGTGAACTGACCTGTAGGCAATTGAATATTCGTTTTGAAGAAGCGAGGTGTGGTAAGGCTCCCCCAATCATGGTCATCTTAGAGTGCAATGCCTGCCGTGAGGCCAGAAAAGAATTGTCATAGTAATTATTTTTAGGTGCTCATCAGATATCTAGAAAATTATACTAAGAAAAGCTTTTGGGTTTAGCAAATAGAAAGTAATTGGTGCGCTTGGAAAACAGTTTTATTAGAATCCTATGAGCAGAAAGCAGAGTGTAGGGGTACTTATGGAGCAATTGAGTTGTGGGAAAGAGGAGACCGAAAATGTAGGATACACTTGTAGTTACAGGGGAAAAGTGGTACAATAGCAGAGAGAAATGATTTAAGGAAAAATATATTGTTTTTCTTAAAAGAAAGCCAAGATCTAAGCATATCAACAGGAAACAGAAAAGAGACAATGAATGTTGACAAAGTTGACATCAAAAGGAGATGGAGCAAGTCCTAAGGAAGATGGCAGATGAAAGGGTGGATCATGGCAAGGATAAATGACTTAATGTGAAATGGCCAGAGAGGGCCTTGGTGACCTCTGCTCTGGGAAATCGAGATGGAGTGTTTGAAAATGCATGCATGCATATACATAGACATTTTCAAAGCAATGTCATTGAAAACAGTTGTTTCTGAAAACCTGCTTGTGAGAAGGTAGAAAATATCTAGAAGCATCTACACTAAAGTGTTAACAGTGGTTACTTTAGTGGAGTGAGTTTCAGTCAATAATTAATGCCTCCTCCTCAGCTGGATAACCCAGTGCAGGGGATAAACAAGTCCTGGCTCTTGTAGAATTCATATTCAGGAAGGAGGCAGAGAACAAACAAATATGAAATACAGTCTCCATAATGAATGGTGTTAGGAAAACATTAAGCAAGATAAGAGAAGAGAGGGTGTCAGGGATTGCTATTTTGGATAAGTGGGCCTCTTTGCGCAGACACCTGAGGAAGGTGTTCCTAGTGAGGGGTTTAGCAAGGGGAATGACCCTGGGCCAGGGAAGTGTGGGTGAGATCAGGGAAATGCAAGAAGGTGAGTGTGACTGGAGGAAAGAGAGCAAAGAGAGAGTTGGAAGGGGCTGTTCATCTCAGGATTGTTTAGATTCCATTCCAATGTGGTGGGAAGCTATGGGAATGTTTGAGCACAGACAGTAGCACAATCTGACTTAGATTCGAACAGATCACTCTGGCTGCTGTGTGGAAAGTGAAAAGCCCAGGGTCTGAGAGGCCCCAGGGAGGTAGGTATGACGCTGTTGCTCAAGTCCATGGGAGTAATATGGCACTCCACAAGGACGAGGTGTTAAAATGAGACTGAATTCAACATAACTAAGATCTGCTGTTTGGGGAGTAGGCTTTTTTTTTTTTGGCATGGTTAGAGTCTTTCCTTTGCAATGGAAATGTAGTATTTTTACAATTTAGGTCAACAAACTTAAGCAATATTTTAACATTGCTAAATACTAAGCTGACAAGCAAAATCAGGTTAATAGTATATGAAATAACAGCAGGAACAACAACAACAGCAAAATCATGTAGGCCAAAAGAGAATTCTAACAATAAACCAGCAGGCAGAGGTACAGCTTTCTTCAGCGGGGTTAAAGTTGAAAGTGGAGTCAACTCAAATTCTAGGAACCAGAGGTGGGTCTCAGAGTTCTAAACTCTTTTCCCTCAAATCCTCCCAAAGTGTTACACTGAAATTATGGCTGTGTTTTCCAAAGAACCTGCATCATAAATCATGGCTTCTTAATCAAATCAAGTCAGCTGTAATGTTGTCTTTCTGGAAGCAGTTATGGGCTTTTTTGTATGCAAATTGTTTGGGTTGTATTTGAACTTTGGACTCATTAAAATCAACATGTGGGTAGTGATTGCTAGTTTCCTGGCATCCAGGTGAACCTTCAGTTGCCTAGGTTTCCATGTATTTTGAGACCAGAGAGAGAAAAAAAAGGACATCAAACAAAATCAGATATCTAATGTTTCTAACATTAAAAAAAAAAGAAAAAAGAAACTAATATGAAAAAAACCCTGTGTCATCAACAGAACAATTACAAAGCTGTCTGCTGACCAATCAGAAAAAAAAAAAAAGGCAAAACAAGTTGAGTTCTTTCTTGTCCTGACTTAAACTTTCCATTTGAAGACTGCTAACGGATTGCTTTTCTCCCTGTCTGTGAGATGAAACCAGGGCGTATTCTAACCCTTGACAAGCCAACTGCTGCTTAAGTTACAATCTGACCTTTGGCTTGCTGGTAAAAATGACATTTCCCTGACATGGCTTTGTCAAACTGTCCTTTCCCTTTTGCAACCTCAAGATAGGACACGATGTGCCAGCAAACTCTTCCAAGAGTCTTGCAGAGAATAAGCTAGCAACTTCTCTAATACTTTGTGGTTGTGAAAGATGAATACTAGACGTTTCCGGGAAGGGAGACTTCCCAGGGCAGTGCCTTGTTACACGGTCCCTTCTGAAATGGCAATCTCTTTCTGGAGGGGTGTGTGGATTTAGTTCAGATCTTAGTTTGATGGCTTAAACTCTGAAATTAGTAATTTAAAGTGGAATAATTTAGAGGCCTTTCATACTTCTGTTTAGAGATTGGAAAAAAATAGAACTAGAACTGTCGCCTATCCCAACTCTAGAGATTTGTGCCATTATTTTCTTATTTGCATCTGCCACCAAATAGGAATGCTAATCCCACAGCTAAACCTTAAAGCTGACTCTGAAAATACGTGTTTACCAGGGCCAGCCCACTTATTCCCCTAACTTTAAGGGAAATTTTTTTTTTTAATTTTTGTGGTTGGAACTTCTTTTTGAGCTTCCCAGTGCATTTCATAGAGTTTGAACTCATATTTATTTCTAAACAGAAGGGACTAGGCCACCTTACATGTAAGAGACGAGGGTGCTAACACTCCATCCTCTTGTAAATGGGGATATTTTAATTCTGACTTTTTTTTTTTTTTTTTTACCAACATCTTCCTTTCCTTTTTTTTTCTTAGACACTATCTTGGCAATTAGCATTACTGAGTGCTTTTATGTGACATATATGTTGAAAATAGCTTTATTTGCCTTTCTCATTTAAACCTTGCAAAGACCTTAGAACAGTTGATGGAGGTATAATTATCCTTAATTTCTCTGTGAAGAAGAAGAGATGCTGGTGAGGTAACACAGTAGGAATTTAAACCCAACCTGCTTCTAATGCTATTCTTCCATCACTCAACAAATCCACTTAGATTCAGCACACTATTTTTTTTTCCTAATTTTGTTAGGTTATTTTAATTTAAGGTTATTTTAATTAATCTCTAGGTAGGGTGAGGGTTTTCTTTTTGTTATTTATAAGATAAGGAGTTTGAGCTATAACAGTGTCTTTCTCTATGTTTCATTAAGTTTCATTTAATATCAAATTTCTGTTATGTAATTTATACCACTGTACTGTAAACTTGAAATTGCAGTTAAATCTCTCATGCAACCAGCATGAAAAAATAATGATTCTGGGCCTCCAAACCACCAAACCTCGCCCCTAATTTTATTTCCCCCCTATGTAATCTTCCTTGCATTTGGTCTGACCAAAAAAAAAAAAAAAATATATATATATATATATATATATATGTATGTATGAATGAAAGTGCCTGGTAATGAGAGCTATATAACAAAGCTGAACTTTGATGTGGCATCTATTATTCAGTGGAAGGGTTGGGTGATGTGCGTGCTTGAACACCCATGCTCATACACATGCACACACATGCATGTGTAATCTTACTTTCCTATTTAATCTGAGGGAGAGTGAATTGCAAAACCTTGTTGGATGAGCTGGTATGACTGATATGTGGGCCTTCTTTACAAGATGATCATCCTCGAGAAGGGTGAGAGTATTTTGCATTTTGCACACCTCACTTGTGGGAAGGTGACCTATACTCCTAGAGATGGGTTCAAGAACATAGTTTGGTTTTATTTTTATCCTAAAAGGAACTATATATTTATCTCAAACTTTTCTTGTTACATGTGTTGGTATTTAAAATTATTAAATATATGAATACATGAATAGACAGTTTCAGGAACAGTATGTTTAATTCATTTTATATATTAGTGTTTCTTCATAGTGTCATCTGGAACTTCGAGTGAGCATACAAATGAATAATTATTGATTATTCAATTTAAAAGAAACCACTTCTGAATTATTCTGTAAGCTCAGTATATATATATTCAGATAAATAACAATGTCATCAGAGACATAAATAATAATGTGTACTAGGTAACTAGGAATTTATGAAGCTATGTCAGTACTTTAGTTTTAGACACTTCAAAATGTCCCATGTGATTGTCATGTTTAGTAAACTTTAGTTTGCTTCTAAATGATTCACTATAAAAACTCTTTTCTGAATGACACCCTAATAGAAGTAATCATACAGAATTGGCCAGCTTTTCATGATGTAGCCTCTTATATAATCAGAAAGTTTCCAACCTGATCGACTTGGCTAGGCAATAGTTAACCCACATTTAAGATGACGTGTTCTTCTATAATACTTAATAAGAATGCATTTTCAGCTTTCTGGTAAGCTGATTTAACATGACTCTTCTCTTCTAACCAGTGATGCGTGCGTGCATGTGTGCTAAGTTGCTTCAATCATGTCCAACTCTTTGCGACGCTATGGACTGTAGCTTGCAGACTCTTCTGTCCATGGGATTCTCCAGTCAAGAATACTGGAGTGGATTGCCATTCCCTCCTGCATGGGATCTTCCTGACTCAGAGATTGAACCTGCATCTCCTGTGGCTCCTGCATTGCAGGTGGATTCTTTACTGCTGAGCCACTGGGGAAGCCCTCTAACCAGTGATATCAGCCGTTAATATCATTTCTTTTCTGATATAATATTTTTTTCCCTTTCTGACAAAACCATTGCTCTATGCATTCGAAATCATGTTAGTGAGTTCTTAGAGTCAGTCTTCCATATTTAGACCCTTATGCAATCTTCCAAGATTGTGGGAAGTCTGTCCTTCTTTTCATTAGGTAAGAAGAGTTACTTTACATTTTGAATAAATAAATGTATTGGCCCCATTTATTGTGGCCACATTTATTGGCTGCTGTGTTAGTTTGTTTGTTTTTTTTTAAAATAATAATTTTACCAAGAAATTTTAATTTGAATTAGCATTTGCCTGATATTCTAGACTCTACATCATTTACCATTAATGAAATGTTACTTTTTAAAAATTCAACACATATTACAGAGAACACTATTACATCCCAGGTACTAGTAGATACCAGAATGATTAAGAGGGGACTAACATGTTGGCCTTGCCTTCCAGGAGTACATTATGTAATTGTAAAGGAAACCTATAGGGCTCTGGTTCCAGGTAACATGGACTAAGCACACTTTTTCCTATCATACCTACCGAGTTGTCCTGAGTACAACCATAAACCATGGGCAAAATGCAGGGAAGAGCTTTTTGAGTACTGTGAAAAGGAAATAGCAACAGGCAGATAGGGAAGAACATCAGAATTTGAAGGACCACCAAATTGGTGAATTAACTAGTTTTTCTCACTCTGTTAATTTCTGTCCTAAAGAAAAAGCAACTGGGAAACCAGAAGTTAACAATGGTACAGACAGAGAGGGCCAGGAAAGCCCCCTAGCTGTGGCTTAAGAAAAGAAATGAAAAAGAAAATTCCTTTCATATTGAAGAAATCCATCTCTCTCTCTCTCTCTTTTTTTCTCTATTGTGTGGGTTAGAAATGGCAGTGCTAGTTACAGGAAATGCTAGGAGCTAAAACTCCATGGAGAATGATCTTTCCTTTTTGATAGGTAGAGAGAACTGTGACTTTTAAGAATACCGGTGAGGTCTTCACTGGTTACAATCGTATCTCATCCTGTCCTCCAGACAAAGGGAGGTAATGCATAATAGATAATCAATTATCTAGTAAGACAATTCCAAACCTGTTTGCCCCTAGGAGATAGTCAAAATGCAAGAGAGGAAAACTGAAAAAACTGAAAGGAGGAATAAACAAACCCAGGACCATGGTTGGAGGTTTCAGCACACCTTTCTCAGTAATAGAATCAGTATACAAAAAAAATCAGCAAGAATGTAGAAGAACTGAATAACACCATCAACCTATTTTATATAATCGACATTTACAGACACTACTCAAAAATATCAG
This sequence comes from Bos grunniens, assembly GCF_055505025.1. NCBI lineage: Eukaryota > Metazoa > Chordata > Mammalia > Artiodactyla > Bovidae > Bos > Bos grunniens. The sequence goes on from NC_141187.1 coordinate 35,540,375, forward strand.
AGTGCGTATTTTAAGTGCATATGTGGAGCATCCACTAACATAGACCATGACTCGGATCATAAAGTAAAACGTAAGGAATGTAAAAGAAGTTTAAGTCACACCAACTGTGTTCTCAGATTCTAATGGGATTAAAACAATAAAAGAAAGGTAACAAGGATATCTCCAAACACATGAAAGTTAAATAATACGTTTCAGAATAATCCAAGGGTGAAAGAAATCTCAAGGGAAATTATAAAATATTACAAACTGAATCAAAATGAAAATACTAAAATTTTGTAGGATGCAGCTAAAGTCGTGCTGAAAAGGAAATTTAGGATATTAAGCATTTATAACAGAGAAAAAAGCTATCTTAAGTCCACATTCTAACCTTCTGATTTAGGGAACTAGGGAAAGAATAGTGAATTAATGCTGGAAAGATTTTTCATAAATATAGATAAGCTGATTCTAAAATTCATAAGAAAGGGTAAATAATTTTGAAAAAGGAGATCATAGTTGGTGGAATCATACCATCCAGTTTTAACATTGTGAGGCTACAGTAGTGAAGACAGGATGGTATTGGTGACCTATGATATAATTCCATTTTGACTTTATTGTTTTTAAGAGCATATATTGGATGGAAATGCAATTTACACACTCACAAACATACAAACCACCCCTACGTATGCAGCTTGAAAGTAGAAGAGGCGACACAAAGTGTTTATCCACTGAACATTCCCTATCATTAAACTCTCATTGTCTGTGGGTTTCTTTTTGAGTAAAAAGACCCAGGATCTAGGGCAAACTCTGTGATTTTGAGAAACAAATAAGTCTGGTTAGAACAGTGATCATGGGGATGGGAGGAGAAGTCTCTGGAAGAGGATGATCAACTGTCCCAGTTTGTCTGAAACTGAGGGGGTTCCCAGGATACTGGGAGTTTCAAAGCAAAAGGGGAAAATTCTAGGAAACAGGGATTAGTTGATCACTCCCCAAATTATAGAAAGACTCAGTTCTGGGTAAGGCTAGTTGATGTTTAAAACAATAAATGTGTATGAACTCATTTAATTTTCTTGGTAACCCTCTTCTAGTTCTCCAGACTTTAAAAAATATATTCCTATTAGGCCTATTCCTGAAAAATCCACATATTCAAGGACACGTTATCATGACTCAGGTAGTCTTGTAATACTAAAAAGTATTGTAATGTTAAAAATACTGTGGATTAAAAGTAATTGAGGAATAATTGAGAAACGCTAAATCAAGTACGCACCAAAGTTCTTTCTAGGTCAGTGACTCCAGGAATATTTTCAAAATCTTATGGACATAAATTAGGTAATAGTCTAAAACAATACATTAACTTTTCCTTGTAAGCATTGTTTGAAATAGATAAGCTAAGTAAATCATTTAGACAATAAAAGTAAATGTAAAACCATAATGTGAAACCCAAGTATCCAACTTCTCAAAAACATAAGAATACTCTTGATTACAATCCTCGAAAAACACTATTCAGTCTTTCTGTGGAAAGAAATTAAAATATATGAGCTCTTTATGATATGAAAAACTTTCAGAAAAATATGACAGGTTATTAACAAAACATTAAGCAGTTTTGTATCTATAAATTTTTGAATCTTTTATTCAACTTTGGAAATATCTGAATCATATGTTTCAATGTAGATCAGTCTCCTGAGGTTTCCCTATTTTAATTTTTATTCTTTTTATTCATTTAAAATTATTAATTAAAGAAACCAACTTAATTAATTACAAAAAAATCCGGAAACTTATAAACCTCAATTGGGAGGAGGTGATACATATTGAGAACCCGGCTCACAGTTCAATAAAATAATGTATAGAAAATTATTTTATAAACTACAACACTATAGAAGTGTTGTCATTATTAAGAGCAGGTGAAGTATAGTAAAGAGCAAGGCTGAACATTTGTTCCATGGTCGTCCTTGACTCCTCTCTCTCTGTCTCTCCCTTTGCCCCCATTCCACATCCAATTTATCTGCAAACTCTCTCAACTTTGTCTCCAAGTGTGTCAAAGCTGTTGTCATGATTACTCTTCCACACTAATCTTTCTACTTTCATTCTTGCTCAAGAGTCTATTGTAAGCATGTGTCTAGATTGACCCTGTTTCAATGGAAAGGAGATTCTGTCACTGTTCTGCTGAAATCTCGAGTGGCTTCACATCGCGTTGGAGGTGGAAGGCAAAGTCCTAACAGTGGTCTAAAGTGTGTCTCACCCTTTCCTTTTATCTTCCTATCTCTCTTTCTTGCTCTTTGTTTCTTTCTAGCAAAAGTAATTCCTTTGCTGTTACTCAGACATGCAAAGTGAAATCCTCAATGAGTTGTTTTCATCAGGGTTTTAGACTTGGTTGTTCCCTCTGCAGGACAAGCTCCGACCTGATGTATTTTGCTTCTCTCCTCCTTCAGGTCTTTGTTCAAGTATCAGGCAACTGTTAAAACATTTCTTGACCACCTTATTTAAATAGCAAGTCTCCTACCATCTCCACCTCCCTCCTCCCATCCCATATTCTCTTTCCTTCTTTTCTGATTTATCTCCATAACATCTGTCAACATCCAGCACACCAGATAATTTACTTGCTAATTTGTTTATTATCTTCCCTTCTGGAGGGTTAAGGGTTTTTTATTGATTTTGCTTACAGCTATATCTCTAGTGTCTAAAATAATAACTGCCAAATAGTAGGGGCTAAAAAATAAGCATTAAATGTATTGCCTTTTTAATACATATGAATTTGATAAATATTTCAGGACGTAAGACTTTGAAAGTAGAGGAGACATACACAGGGTCTACTCTCATGGACTGTACCTTCAGGAATTCAGGTTCAGAATCCTAAGATTCATGTCCAATCCCCATTAGCTCCTGCAAGAACCTGAATTGTCACAGAAATTCTCAGGTCTCACTTTTCTCTTTTGTAAATTGGGACTCCTGGTCATACTTACCTCTTAGTTGGCTGAAAAGATTAAAGGAGATAATAATGAATACTTACGCAGATGGTGAATTATTGGATATGAAGTGCCTGTTTTAATCCATATTTTACAATGATTTTATATTCTCCTTGGAGAGACAGCAATGATTTTTAAAGTCGATCAGGAAGAAAGTGGGGGGCAAAACATAACTTCAAAGTGGAAATAACTTTCAAAGCATGTTGCTACATCATGAGTGAGACAGACCCAGACATGAAGAGACTAACACTAACATTTTTAAGTACACAAGGATTATGTCCATTGCGAGAAGGGAAGAGGGATTTGGAAAAGCAAATTGAATCAAGGAGAAGTATTGTTTCTCAGGTACCTATTGTCCTCTTCTCGGTGCTGCCGTGAATAGTCAGTTGTTCAGGATGCTTACTTAACAAAACCATCTGGATGAGTGTGTGGAAAAGGGGCTAAAATGCAGCGTATGCTTTGTTTGGTAAGAGCACAGTCTAGGGGTGCATCTACCTATACGAAAGGATGCTTTCTCCAAATGAGCAAAAACAAACTGTATGTATGGGCTGTCATAGATTTCACCTTTGAGCCCAGGTACCCACAGATACGGTCAGCCTATAGACATGTCTCCCTCTTATGAAAGCCAACAGTTCTTGAGATCTGCACTGCTCATGTGACATTGTCATATGATGTATTTTATTGTTAGCATTAGTGTATTGCTGTCATTATCTGTCAATAAAATGTCTATTATGCAATAGACATTTATTGAGCATCTGCATGTGTGGGCTGGGATGCTAGATGTGAATGTGTTTATAACTTATCTCTTTAAGAATCTAAAATACATCTTGAGCGTGGGAGTAGTTAAGAGTTTCTTGGATTGATTTGGGCCTCTTGTATAATGCCCTGATTAGCTGTTGAGATTTTGTAAAGATATTGAATGATTGATAGATTGATTGATTAACTGAGGTCAAAATAGTCTGAGGAAAGCCAAATGGCAATGATAGCAGACAGTGCAAAATCAGAGCACAAAGTAATTACTAAAATTGGAAGTGGAAATGTGGTTTGTAAGCAGGTGAGAAACTGAAGTCAAATCATGAAAGCTTAAGATGTGTTACTTCCCCTTCCTCATCTGCTGATCATCGTATATTTAGTTTAAGTATTTTTATCTTCTGACTTTTCCTGGGATGTTAACATTTAATTTTAAAATTGGTTTTGCATTAGAAATATACTTAGAATGACTTTGATGTACCATTGGATGTGACTTTATTTTTTCAAGTAAGTTAACAGGAGAATGGGAGTATTTTATCCTGTAGTTTAGAGTCTGTTTTTGAGGAATATATCTACTTCATATACAGAGATATTATGCAAGGTAAGCCTCTTCAGCCATATGGCCATTTAGGACTAAATTCTTCTATTCAAAAATCATCTTTCAAAGACTTCTGCCCTGCAACAGTATTTTTAGGATGCCATCCATTATCAGGCAGGCTTCAGAATTTTTTCAGTGAGAAAGTTGGATATCTGAGGTTTGAAATATGGTTGCCAATGAGACGCAGAATTGGTTGCTTGGTGGAAGTGGTGGATGGAAGGATATGGTCTGTTCTGCAGATGTTGAGTTTAGGGTACCTGGGGAGACCAAACATCTCACTCTGGAGCTGAACTAGGTTCAGGAGGGAGGAAGAAAAGTACACGGTCAGGAAGCTCCAAGGAGTGACTTACAGCTCGAAAGAGTGCTACCTGATGCTACAGAAGCCCAAGCAGCAAGCAGAAGAAAGGAAGCGGTGGACCGAGAATGAGATGTGTGAGGGGCTTATGTGAGTTAGGTATAGTAAGGTCTAGCATCGTGTACATGTGGATTTTTAAAGACTGCTCAAGCTACCAGACAAGATTGGTTATTTTCACTTACAAAACCTTCACAGGAAGTTCCCTATCTCTCCTTAAAGGACAGAACACAATTCAAGGTTACCTTCAACATTCCCTGTAGCAGAAGGATAAAAATGGAAAATACTTTGTGCATTAATAAAAATAATGAAAGAATAAATCAATCTTACAGGCAGCCCTCGTCTCTAAATAGATAAGTCAAAGATTAAAAGATAACACAGCAAAACATAAACACCTTGATGGTTATACAACTGAGTATTTATTTTCATTCTCCTGCTTTTCACTTTGCCCTCTGGTTTTATACAGCATAATTTGTTCCTGTTTTCATAGCCCTATCAAAAGCATGAGTTGTATTGTTTGCCTAGAGCCCTGGGGAAATGCATTAAAATGGCTTTATGAGGATGCAGCTAGAAGCAAGGGTATTTACAAAGGATGCTTACTACTCAGATTATGAATATCAACTTTACATGAATGTAACAAAAATAATACACCTTGCTGAGATATTATATAATTATTATCATTCAAAGTGAAGTTTCAGCAGAAGTGGATTTATTTCTTCCCCTATTTTGAATAAAATTACATGGGTTCTTCTTCTGCAGGGTAGAGTGTAGAGCTATAAATGAGAAAATATGCAGATTTCCTCTCTCATGGGCCAAATGAGCGTAAGGTGATTTACTTGTGTGCAGTGTGACCTGAGGCTAATGAAAGGTAGGAGACCCAAAGATTGATATCATAGTGTGGAGGTAAAAGAAAGAAATTGTGTTCCCTTTTCCTTCCAAGATAGAGGCTGTTTGGCCTATATATCTCTCCCATAGTTTTTGGGCTTTCCTGATGGCTCAGATGGTAAAGAATCTGCCTGTAATGCAGGAGACCTGGATTTGATCCATGGGTCAGAAAGATCCCCTGGAGAAGGGAATGGCTGCTCACTCCAGTATTCTTACCTGGAGAATGCCATGGCTAGATTATCTTAATTGCCTAGAAAGTTATAGGTACTATAGTGTCCCTTAGCTTTTCAATCTCCTTTGACATCATTTGTGCCATGCTTTCTGTAGGCCAGGGATTTATTCTGTAAATAAAATGTTATGTATTTGTCATGTGATAGTCTGGCATTTCCATACTGTTCACCATTTTTTCCTTAGCTCTCTTTTTCCACTAGCTCCTTAAAATTAGGTTACCCCCTATATTATGTACTCTGTTTTCTTATCTTCCAGCTCGGCACTGTTTCCTGGGAAATGTCACCCACTGAGCCATCATAGATATATGGTAGATACCACCCAAGTCTGTGAAGTCCTCTCAGGCTCCTCTGGGTAGAATACTCATTTCCTCCTTTGTGCTGTCATTGACATTTGCTCATAGCCCCATGAAGCCAGGGGAAGCCTCCATTTATTCATTCTTCTTTTTTTTTTTTTTTATTCATTCTTCTGTAAGCAGTTCCTAACACGGCACCTGGCACATAATGAGTATTCAGTGTATATGAATAATGCATGCATATATGAATGAATGTTTATCTACATGTACACCATGCTGGGAGGGATTGGGGACAGGAGGAGAAGGGGACGACAGAGGATGGGATGGGTGGATGGCATCACCGACTCGATGGCCGTGAGTTTGAGTAGACTCTGGGAGTTGGTGATGGACAGGGAGGCCTGGCGTGCTGCAGTTCATGGGGTCGCAAAGAGTCGAACACGACTGAGCGACTGAACTGAACTGAACTGACACGTTTTATGGGGCCCCCCAGGTGGCAAAGTGATAAGGAATCTACCTGCCAATTAGGAGATGCAAGAGACGCAGGTTCAATCCCTGGGTCTGTAAGATCTTCTGGAGGAGAACATTCCAAACCACTCCAGTATTCTTGTCTGGAAAATTCCAGGGACAGAGGAGCCTCTGTGGGGTTAAGAGTCAGACACGACTGAGCGACTGTGCACCACCACCACCACACGTGTTATAAATTAGCTTTTAGTGCAGGCATTTTTGGTGGCCTTTTAAAGCAATCCACAAGTCTCACCAGTGAATCCCTACAACTTTCTGACACACACTTATTTAGGTCCATTGCCCTCAGCCCTCTCCAGTAAAAGACTTTCTATTCAAATTTGTTATTAATAAAAAAAAAAATCTGCTTGAAACTGGCTGCTACAATAGGTCCTAATACTTGTTTTAGGACTATGAAGGAAACAGTTAAATACAAAAGCAGGTTTCTAGAAAGAGTAATCAAGCTAATAGTAATGTCCTCTAACATATTAGTTTTAAATATTCAGTGCATTTATAGAGTAGTGGAGAAGTCGTCAATTTGGTGTAAGTTTTGGTCCTGGTAACAACTGCCTTTTTTTATCTCATAGACTGACACATCACAAAAAACTTACAGCTAAAACTGATCTCTAAATTGAAGAATGATTGATTGAGACACAGGACACAAAATCTCAAAATGAAAGCTGCCCTTTTACTAACTTACCTTGCGGTCATATTTGTTTACCGTCAATGAATACAGCAATAGCCCACTTATGTTAATACTAACATTTCAAAATATCATGGGATTATTACCATGTCATTCGCAAGTGTCATTTGTTGACTTTTCCCCAAGAATAATAGATATTTTCATTCTGAGAGGGAATCAAGAAATCATCTTGTTCACCTCTCTGCTTTTTGACAGTAAGGTCTTAATTCTTACCTCATCTTGGACAGAAATCACTACCGAAGCCCCAAGAAATGAATGACTTGACCAAAGTTCACAGTTAATAGTAGAATTCTAGATTTTGCATTTTCCAAATGCAGTGCACTTGTTAGTATTCTGTGCTGCTAATTTCTGTCAGCAGCATTTATTACACTGAATTAACCTCATAAAAATGCTATCACGTTATGGTATATTAAGAGATTCACCGTAGAAAGACTTGAGAAGGAATACATGATGACCTTTCAGGACAAAAAGAAAGAAAGGAAGAATAATTTTAAGACTCAACATTTAAGATTTTTGACACAAAACAAACAAATGAACCTCTAGTTTTAAGGAAGATTATGACTGTGATCTTAAACAGTTATATCTGAAGAGTAAAATAAGCATCAGAGTGCTGTCAGTAGGTTGAAAGGAACTTAATTCTCTTTCTATATGCTTTTTTCCCACCCAGAAGGCTGTGAATAGCTTATAGAATCCTATTGTTATTGAATTTGATCTGTGTTCATATGGAAAGAGAAAAGAAATGAGAAATGTGAATGTTTTGTTACTTGTCATCCACGCCTGATAACTTCGAGCAAGAGATTTACCGAACATTTCTATAAATTATTGCATTTGTGCTTTAAGAAAATGCATGCCCTTGTCAAATATTTTTCTGAACCCTTCTCAACTACCTACCCTTCTTCTGCCACTGAGAGATGCATTAACCCAGCACTATAGAACTCCCATTTTAGAGCCTGAGGATAGCCTTCCTCTTCAGGCACTGCCCCAGGTTCTAAACTGACTATCTTTTCTCCTATTCCCCCATCTACCATGAAAACTCCTGTCTCTTAACAACATGGAATAAGGTGCACTCTGTGGTGGTCATGGGAGCAAACATCTATCTCTGCCCCCCCTATCTCTGCCCCCCTGTAGTAATATCACCTTGATTCTAGGTGTGGCCCCAGTTAGTTCTAGCCAATCAGAACAGTCCATCCTCCGGGGCCACAGTAATTGGTTTAGGGAAGGTCATGTATTGGAATTTGGCCTAGTAAGAGCCAACTCTTGACTTTACTCAGGGATAGGACAGGGACAAGATGCTTGTGTACCCTCTTCACTTTTTGGTTACAAAGACCAAAATCTGAGATGAACAGAGCAAAAAGCTCTTTGAGTTAGATATCATCCTTTTACTTATAACTGGAAGCATCTTAAGAGTTACCTGGGAAAAGAAAGAGTGTGTTGTTCTATATTACCCAGTGTGGAATTCACTGAGCTGGAGACGTCAGGCATGCCCAGAGCAGCAAGAAGCCTACTCTACCAATGAGACAATTGGCAGGTTGTTTTTTTTTTTTTTTTTGCCATCTCATTAAAGGTGTGTTCACTAAGTTATAAACTCTGATGGTATAATTATGTAATTTTCTGACATAACTTCCAAATTATTTGCGCTTTTAAGGTCAGCCTTTTAAATGCAAGGGAGTTACTTCTTATGCTGCAATAAGTTAGCTTGTAGGCTGGCAGAGTTTCCTATTTGCCTCTCAGATTATACAAACTACTCCATCTGTGGGTGATAATGTTGAGTGACCAACAACCAATACAACCTCACTATTAATTTAGGTAATAAAGGCAATGCCTTTCATTAACATAGGCAGTAATTCTTCTCAATGCTTTTCTGTACCATTGCTCGCTTTATTTCAAACACCCCACTGTGTTAAAACTTGTGCTTATGTTATAATTAAGGAATATCTAGCATGGTTTCAGTAATACCTAGATTTTCCCAAATCTCAAGTTTTTCTTAGGGTTATTATTTGGTTTTGTTTTTAAAATTTTTCTTTGAGTGGGCACAAAACACAACTGAAGTGCTACATAAGATGTGGCCACATAGAATTTCAGTCTCAGCATCATAACCAGCTGACAGAAAGATGCAGCATCTGCTCCACATTCTGGGTAAACATCCTGTAGCCTTTTAAGCAAATATAAATTCAAGGTGCCCTGTCCTCCTGCCCAGAGCTTTGGCTGGCATCCAGGAGTCATGGTCAAGCACCTGTCCATTCTAGCCTGTAGTGAGTTGTTGGAGACACTCATGATGTGGCCTTGCTTTGTCTTGTTCATAAGTGTGGTCCCTATTGTGCACTGGGAAGACCCCTGGGCTGGAAGTGAAGAAGCCTGGGTTCTAGTCATTGCTTTATGTCTAACCAGCAAAATAAGCTCAAGTAGACTATTTCACCTTTCCTTTTCTCATCTATAAATCATGGGAAACAGGAAAATCATGTTCTCTGTGATACCTTCCAGATTCTATAAAGAGTTTTTTCTTCGTGGCAAAATATGATCTGCCTTCCCTGGTGGCTCAGAGGGCAAAGTGTCTGCCTGTAAGGCAGGAGACCTCGGTTCGATCCCGGGGTTGGGAAGATCCCCTGGAGAAGGAATTGGCAACCCACTCCAGTATTCTTGCCTGGAGAATCCCATGGACAGAGGAACCTGGTAGGCTACAGTCCACGGGTCCCAAAGAGTTGGACACGACTAAGTGACTTGACTTTTTTTTAACTTTTCTCTTGTAACATGGCATAGGACCTGCTTTGACAGAATCCTTTAAACTCTGAAGAAGTAAGTTTGGACTTATGAGGCAGCTGTGTGGATTAAATAAGCTGTGGTAGTCACTTCAGTAAAGTACGAGTCCAATAGACACTCTCAGGGGAAGACCTGGGCATCCAGAGACCCATCCATCTATCTGTCCATTTGTCCAGCGTGTCTTGAGCTCTCACAGTGATGGGACTCCTGTATTTGCTGGGTGAGAGGGGAAGAATATCAGGGATGGGAAGGGACTATGCATGAAAACATTCCTCTGTGCTCAAGAAAGGATCTCACCATCTAGTGAGGGGGTAGACAGAAATAAGGGATGAGTTGACTAACTTCTTTATGTTGAGTTGAGGACCAAAGATCGGAAAGTAAAGATGATGCAAAAGAAGAGGACACTCAGTATGTGAGGGAAGGATTATTTTCTGTTGCTTACTTTTCGCCATCACAGTTAGAAAACTGCTTTAAACTTTGTGTGGTCATGGAGATCTACAGTCCTACAGAATCTGCTGATCCTTGATGATGAATACATTTACCAAAAAGCCCCTGCTACCCTATAGAAGCCCAGAGCAGTTGGAGGAGCCCTCTCAGTAGATGGTAATTGTACCCAGTGTAGCCAATGTTGAGCAAAGATTTAAGCAGTCTGAGAAACTAAAAAGCACTTTACCCTATGATAGATTTTGGAAATTACAGCAGTAGCCACAGACCAAAGGGTGTGGCTTCGTGACTGTCATCCCAGCAATGAGCTGAGCTTTCTACTCTCACCCAGAGTGTAACAGCTGTAATGTCATCAAGATTGTGGCAACTGCTAAAGCTCCTTTTTTCCCAGCAAAGGAGACCAATGTACATAGGAGTTCCTTACATTTTATTTATATACACTAAGACATATTTTGAATGCAAACTATCGCTTTTATGTAATTTTTACTGATGGACGTTATCCTTTTGGCAAAGGAACTCGCTGGCTTGGACCTTCTCAAGTGAAAATAACTTTAGCTTTTATAGGAGCGGTAGAATCATTTGAAGCAATAGAGAACATCTTAATGATTAAAGACAGATATTTTTCAATGTCTATGGGGCTGATGAGACGGCAACTTGGCAGATCTATGTCGGATAGAAGAGAGTCAAGTGGTCAGAAGCTTTCAGAACATTTTGTGACTTTAAGGGAAAAGCTTTTAAATCTTTGAAAATGGCTTTGCACTAAGGCATCCCAGGGCCCACTTCCCTTTCAGATTCAACCATTACAAAAATGGGAAGCATTGCAATCATGCCAAATAGGCACAGTGTGCAGAAGGTAAGAGGAGAATTAGAGGTATTAGAACTCTTTATACTGGTATGTTCTCTGTTGGTCAGTCACTCAGCTAAGATGCTGCAATGATGCTAAACTGCTAAAGCTACATGATTTGAGCCAGGAATTGTATAAAATCTCTTCACAGGAAAAAAAAATCTGGAGGGAATTGTATATAAGAAAGAATGATTGAAGCCAGAGCAGATTAAAGTGCTAACATATCCTATATGTTTGTAAATTCACTAATGATTCTCTGAATGTAATCTGCTGAGGAAAGAGTCATCTTAGCCATTAGAAGTTAATTCTTTATCATGCCTGCTCCCATGTAAATTGACTTGCTAAATTTGCTGACTCTGAAACTTTTTTCCCTTTAAAGAATAGTTGGTTATACAAATTTGGGTATAGTGGTTCACCTTGGTACATTTTTTGTAGCAGACATTTCCAGTGGTTAATCCAGAGTTTCATTATCTGCATGTACAGAACTCTGATCCCCTGGTGGATAGACAGAGCCTGGACCAGAAGATGCTGGCTGCTGTCTAGGCTCCATAAATGTTGAATTATTCCCTGTGCCTCAAATACACAAAACAAAATCACTTTTATGTTCATATGACATTAATTTTTTAGAAATTACTGACCTCCCAGATATCTCTTCTCCCCTTCTTTCTTAAGATATTAATAATTCTGATATTGTTTGGGGAAGTACTGTGCTCAACTTAAATATTTACTATTCTAGTTGCTGCTAGCAATGGTCCAGGTGACAGAGTTGTTGCCAATAAAATGTAGCAGAAGTGTGCTAGGTGGACTTTCTGCGGAGCAGAATTTCCTAGAGTATTGGGTTTCAAAATCCCTGGACGATTAGCGTTAATGTACCCTGAGAACATGTTAGAAATGCAAATTTCTTTGTTTTTGTTGTTGTTCGATCACTGTCATGTCCATCTCCTTGCAATCCCACGGACTGCAGCACACCAGGCTTCTCTGTCCTCCACTATCTCCTGAAGTTTGCTCAAACTCATGGCCATGGAGTTGATGATGCCATCCAACAATCTCATTCTCTGTCATCCCCTTCTCCTTCTGCCTTCAACCTTTCCCAGCATCAGGGTCTTTTCCAATGAGTCAGCTCTTCCTATCAGGTGGCCAAAGTATTGGAGCTTCAAGAACAGTCCTTCCTATGAGTATTTTAGAATTGATTCATTATCTAGGAGATAGTTAATCAGAAATGTGATACAGGTCTCAGCAATCTTTGTATTAACAAGTGTCCAGAGGAAGCTGATGCTTGATAAAGTTTGAGAACAAATGTCTTAGACCTGGAGTAATGGACCTTTAATGTGGCTGAAAATTGGAGTCACCTTCGGGTGACAGATACTATAAACTGCTGCCAGAGATTCTCTTTTATTTGATCTGGATAGTGGGTTGAACTAACGCCAGTCTCCTGGTTGTGATACTGCCCTCTGGTTTTGCAAATTGCCACCCTCTGCTCCCTAGGTGATTCTATAGCCTGTAAATGTTGAAACAGCCTGGTCCCCTAACAGCACATTCCTCTCAAGTGATTCTATAGCATGTAAAGATTTCAAGAGCCCAGTCCCCTTAATGGCACATTGAACACTATTCAGAGTTATTCAGTGATGGAGAAGACTGAAACCGTGTCTGCATTCCTGCTTCTATTCACTTGTTTGTTGAAAGCCTCACTTTAAAAGTAAGTAACAGGGAGAGAAATGCCAAGAATCTTATGTTTCCTTTTATCCATTTCCCCACCTGCAATTGTCCTAGAAAATGAAGTGGGTTAGATCCCAGAAGTATAGAAGACATTTTAAGGATGGTAGCAACGATAATAGAGTTCTGGAGCAATAAAAGAATCTCTCCCTAATGTTCACTGCAGTATCCTTAAATAAGGGAAGCTATGATTTTTACACATGTTCATGTGCTCCCTGCCCCAGCATTCTCAGGAGGTTGTCAGGAAGGCCTCCAGCTAAGGCTGGCAATGGATTTGCCCCAGCTTGAGGTATGCTAAGTAAGCAAACTCAGTAGTTTAGAGCTGGGGCACTGCGGTTTGTGGCTGTCCAAGTTTACTTGTTTATTGGCCTCTAGGCTTTCCTAAATTGTTGGAGAAGGCAGCCAAGAAGGGGCACAAGTGGTTGCAGCAGGAATCTGAGCAGTGTTTAAAAACTGGGTTGTGGTGAATGAGCAAGACTGGGTGGAGCTGATGCATTTAGTAAAAACACACATTAGCAGTAATGGTGGTTTTGTTTCCTAGTAGGGGTGTGCATTGGAGAAGGCAATGGCACCCCACTCCAGTACTCTTGCCTGGAAAATCCCATGGACGGAGAAGCCTGGTAGGCTGCAATCCATGGGGTCGTGAAGAGTCTGACACGACTGAGTGACTTCACTTTGACTTTTCACTTTCCTGCATTGGAGAAGGAAATGGCAACCCACTCCAATGTTCTTGCTTGGAGAATCCCAGGGATGGCGGAGCCTGGTGGGTTGCCATCTATGGGGTCGCACAAAGTCGGACACGGCTGAAGTGACTTAGCAGCATCAGGGGTGTGCATGCACAGCTCAGAATAATACTCAGGGAGAGAATTCAGCATGCTCCATGGCTTTGCCTCTGGAGGTAACATAGCTCTACAGGAAAACAATTTGCTTGAAGTCAGTTTGATTAACTTATGGAAGTTCGTTCCCCTTAGACCCCTCAGCTACAGAGAACTGTAATGATTTAATGTTTCATTAGGACAGCTTTGCAAATTCAAATGACATACACACCAGTTTTCAAAGAAATATAAAACCCTTCCTTATTTTTAGTAGCGACATAAAATAGTTTCAAAACATTTTTACTTATAAGTAAAGAAAATCAACAGTCATGTTAAAGTTGCCATCCAATTAATATGATAAATGATATTTGCTGAAGGAAAAATCACATTTTCAAGCTATATAATTTTTTTCACCCATGTGTTAGTCTGGGTACTCTGAGGAGCAGAAGACAAGATGGACACATGAAAGAATTTTATTAGGAGAAGAAACACCTGTGAGAAAGAATGGAAAGAGAGCCAGGAAGTGTGATAGCAGTTTGACCTTTTGTGGTGGAAGGATGGGAGGAAGGCTGGTTGAATATTCTAGACTGCTGGGAGCTTAAGGAAGTGTTTCCAAAGCTACTGAGAAGTCTGTGAGCTAAATGTGGTGATTAGAGAATTCCTGATGTCTCAGAAAGGAACCTGCTCTCGTGTTCCTCTTGGTATTCCTACTAGTATCTTTGTGGTCTACTCTTGCACTCACTAGTAACAGATTATTACACATCAACGCATAGATAGGTTGCATTCAGTTCAATAGTACTAGCTAGTAACAAACAGGATCTTTTTTAGGTAGAGATGCCTGTATAACCAAGAGATGTTCAATAATTTATTTCTCCTCCACTTTCATATATTGTGAAATATTGTTAGTACAGCATGTTCAAAAGGTCATTTGGACTTCACTTGCCAACATTTCTTCATTTTCATATTAAATCTTTCTCCATTTCTTTCTCCATTGCCAGGAACAATTAAAGAGCAATATCTTTACTTTGTGTTGTTCTTGTGATTACAAGCCTAATTTTTTTTTTTACAAGTCATTTGTTAAACTCCAGTGTGGTTTGCATGAAAATATTTTTTAGCTGTGAATGACTAGCACAAAAGAAGTTTTATTTTTACAACCGGGAAAGTAATTCAACATGAATAAATGGCTGCCTTTATGCAATTGTCAGTTTTGTAGTAGAACAGAGAAGCTTAATGATAGCCAGTTACACTCAGCAAGGCATGCAACGTTAAATATCATCATGTTAATAGAGCATTAGTCACAAATATAAGTATAAATACAAATGCAGTGATGGCACTGTATTCATGTAGAGCTGTGGGATAGTTAGGTAGCTGCCCAGATAATTAACACCGAGGACTCTCAATCCTGGCTGCCTAACAGAATCAAGGAACCTCTAAGACATGTATCAGCACCTGGATGTCACCCTTCTGATCCAATGGATTTTGAGTGAGGCTGGGTGTTTATATACTTTTTTTTTGTTTTTGTTTATATACTTTAAATGAAAGCAATCCATACATTTATTGTGAGTTTTTGGATTATCTTAAAAATGAGAAAATAATTATCACAGAGAACATTTGTTATTTTAAAATATGATCATGACTGGTACAGACACTCTGGAAGACATTTTAGCAATTTACTACAAAACCAAACATGCTCTTATCATACGATTCGGGCAATAGTGCTCTCCAGTATTTAACCAAAATGAAATGAAAACTTATGTCCACACAAAAGCCTGCGCACAGACATTTAGAGCAGCTTTATTCATAATTGCCAAAAGTTAGAAGTAAACAAGGTATCCTATAGTAGGAGAGTGGATAAATCCAGACAATAAGATATTTTTCAGTGCTAAGAAGAAATGAGCTATCGAGCCATGAAAAGATGGCTTTTTGTTTTCATCTAAAGAAACCCTAAGAACATTATTACTAGGTGAAAGAAGGCAAGCTGAAAAGGCTACCTGGTATGTAATTCCAACTATATTGCATTCCAAAGGGCAAAAGAGTAGAAATAGTAAAAAGATTTGTGATCAGTTAATGATTGGGGAGGAGTGAATGGGTATAACACAGAATTTTTAGGGCAGTGAAACTATTCTGTCTTATACTACAGTGATGAATACATTCCATTAAGCACTGTTTCAAACTCATACGATTTCAACACTAAAAATGAACCCTAAAGTAAAGAAAGTGTGGACTTATATGTAATAATGATGTATCGATGTAGGTTCATTGATTATAAGAAATGTACCACCGAGGTGCAGGATGTCTGTAGCTGGGAAAGTTTTTATGTGTGGGGAAAATCTCTATACATTCCATTCAATTTTGCTGTGAACTTAAAACTACTCTAAAAATAAAGTTTATTAATTAAAAACAGCATGAGTATGGATCTAACCCTGCTGCTGCTGCTGCTGCTAAGTCGCTTCAGTCGTGTCCAACTCTGTGCGACTCCATAGACGGCAGCCCACCAGGCTCCCGTGTCCCTGGGATTCTCCAGGCAAGAACACTGGAGTGGGTTGCCATTTCCTTCTTCAATGCAGGAAAGCGAAAAGTGAAAGTGAAGTTGCTCAGTTGTGTCCGACTCTCAACAATCCCATAGACTGCAGCCTAACAGGCTCCTCCGTCTATGGGATTTTCTAGGCAAGAGTACTGGAGTGGGGTGCCATTGCCTTCTCCGATGGATCTAACCCTAGATTAGGGCAAATGAGCAATTACTTGATTTAGGGATAAGAATTGGGTGTAAATACTCTTATTTCCAAATCTCTTTCTGTGCATCTACCATCTAAATATTTTCTTTCAAAATTTACATGTAGACTGTAAATTTTAAAGAGAATTCACTGAAAATAAAACTTCATTCATTCTGAAAATAAAACTTCAGAATGATGCAGGAGAAGAGTGTTTTTGAATTCAGGAACACGGCACTTCTT
This sequence comes from Bos grunniens, assembly GCF_055505025.1. Classification (NCBI taxonomy): domain Eukaryota; kingdom Metazoa; phylum Chordata; class Mammalia; order Artiodactyla; family Bovidae; genus Bos; species Bos grunniens. The sequence continues at coordinate 35,557,153 of NC_141187.1, forward strand.
AGAGAAAAGAATGCCCAGGGCTTCAGTGCTATTGACAATTGATCATCCTGTCCCCAAGAAGATTAGTAGCTGATCTCAAGTAGCTACATCAGTAGCATTTGTACAACAGAGAAATTTGAATAAAGGATTGTATCATTGTTTTGGATGAGGAAGCTGGAAAATGTATAACCATGAAAACTGATCAGTTTCCTTCGAGGCTGGCTGTTGAAATACATTTGTTTTATTCACAGTATGAGGCAATTAGAAAACTTCCCCCAATCTAAAATCATTGAAAAGTAAAGCTTTTATAGTATAAAGCAGGATGCATTTGTTTTCTTTTTATTAAAGTAGAATCTCAATAAAATATTTTCTCTACCAATGGTATGGCATAATTTAAAAGTTAATGGTTTAGGGGCTTCCCTGGTGGCTCAATGGTGAACAGTCTGCCTGCCAATTCAGGAGACACAGGTTCTATCCCTGATCCAGGAAGATCCCACATGCCGCGGAGCAGCTGAGACCGTGTGCCACCATCACTGGCCCTGTGCTCTAGCGCCAGGGAGCTTCAACTACTGAGGCCCTTGCACCCTAGAGCCTGTGCTCCACAGCAAGAGAAGCCACTGCAATGAGAAGCCTGGGCACTGCAACTAGTGAGGAGCCCTGCTCACCGCAGCTGGAGAAAAGCCCACTTAGCAACGAAGACCCAGCCCAGTCAAAATAAAAAAAATAAAATAAATTATATTTAAAAAATTTTTAAATATAATTATATTTTAAAGTTATATTTTAAATTATATGTAAAAAAAACCATTTTTAAATGGAATCTTATAGACCAGGATGCTAATTGTGGCCTTACCTTTTATTAGCTTTGCAGTTCAGGAATGAAATGAACATCTTTGGACCTCAGTTTTTCAAACTGCAACACAGAGATCGCTATAACTCTCAGACTTTCAGGAAGTTAGGAGAGAGAGAGGTTAAGAGAGAGAATGCAACTGGCATAAAAGTCTGTGTTTCATGACATTGATGCTTTTGAATAGCTCTGAAGAGTTACTTTTTTCAAATGTTCCTCAGCTTGGGTAAGAATGATGCTTTCTTCTGCCTGGATTGAGCTTATGTATTTTTCTAAAAAAAAAAAAAAAAATCCACTAAAATGATATGTGTTTTTGTTGTACATCATATCAAGGGATCATGCTGTCTACTGATATTATTGATGATGGTTTCAACTAAACACAGTATGGGATACAGTAAAATAACATTAGTGGAAAATTAGTAAAATTTTTAATAAGGTTTGTAATTTAATTAATGATGTTTTAGCATTAATTTTCTTTTCTTATTAATTGTGACATGGTTATATAAAATTTTAACATAAGATGAAACAGATAGGATATACAAGATCTTCTCATACTATGCAGTTTTCCTATAAATCTAAAATTATTTCAAAATAAAGTTTTAATCAGTGCAAAATATTAGCAACATGTACAAGGAAGGTGATTGTGGGGCCTGATAATCTATCGATGAGTAATAAATTTCTGTCTAGCCAAATTTTGGTTGAAGTTTCTCTGTACACATGTTTAACAATCTCCCCTACACCAGATAAAACCTGACCTTACAAAATATAAGAATACAGCATTTGATAGCTCTTGGTAAAATGCTTAAAAAAACAATTTGATATATAACTAAACATATTCCATTCCCATCTCCTCCAAAATTAAAAATGGATTACAGTAGGATTTTTTTTTCCAAGTTTGCAAATATATTCTGAGATTACTTCTTCAGAGTTTAATGCTATGACAGTTTCAAGTCTATATGGCTGTCCTCTAAATGAACTAAAAAAATAATTTTAAACATTTCATCTGCCTTTCCCAGAATCCTCATAGAGTTTTTCTTTTGTAATATGACTTGGGACCAATTCAATTACATCTTAAAATCAGAAAAGGTTCAGGCAAATAGTGTAAGATTAAATCACTTTTTTAAAGGCAGCTGGAGTTTATTAACTTGAAAGATTCCAAAGGCTTGCCTCAGAGTGTTTTTAGAGATTTGCATTTGAAAATAACTTGGGGAAAAAAGAATATTATTTGTTTAAAAATGTGTTGCCATTGATATTAAAGCAAATGTTAAAAATAGACAAAGAGCCTTGCTTACTACTTGTGGGTTGTTTGTGGCCTTTTTTTTTTTTTTTTTTCAGTGCTATAACTAAGTTTATGTTGTTGCTTTTTATATGAACTGTTTGAATCAAAGCAGCTGTTTTTGCTAAGACAATATGCCAATTTTGCTAGAAATTTTGAGGACATGATTTACATGGCAAATCCATCTAAGATATTGTATAAGGGCTATCTAGGCCAAAGGTCCTATAGTACCTGGGATCCCCCTGTAGCTTCAATAAATGATATTTATGGATAGATGGCATTCAGTTCAGTTCAGTTCAGTCACTCAGTCATGTCCGACTCTTTGCAACCTCATGAATCGCAGCATGCCAGGCCTCCCTGTCCATACCAACTCCTGGAGTTTACCCAAAAACATGTCCATCAAGTTGGTGATGCCATCCAGACATCTCATCCTCTGTCATCCCCTTCTCCTCCTGCCCCCAATCCCTCCCAGCATCAGGAGCATCTTCGCATGAGGTGGCCAAAATATTGGAGTTTCACCTTCAGCATCAGTCCTTCCAATGAACACCCAGGAATGATGTCCTTTAGGATGGACGGGTTGGACTTCTTGCAGTCCAAGGGACTCTCAAGACTCTTCTCCAACACCACAGTTTAAAAGCATCAATTCTTCGGTGCTCAGCTTTCTTCACAGCCCAACTCTCACATCCATACATGACCACTGGAAAAACCATAGCCTTGACTAGACAGACATTTGTTGGTAAAGTAATGTCTCTGCTTTTCAATATGCTATCTAGGTTGGTCATAACTTTCCTTCTAAGGAGTAAGCGTCTTTTAATTTCATGGCTGCAATCACCATCTGCAGTGATTTTGGAGCCCCCCAAAATAAAGTCTGACACTGTTTCCACTGTTTCCCCATCTATTTCCCATGAAGTGATGGGACCAGATGTCGTGATCTTAGTTTTGTGTATCCAAAAATACAGTCTTGTCCATAAGGGTGAGTATGGTTGAAAAGTCCTAAATGATAAGTCCAAGGTTTGTTTGTTTTCATATAGACATAATTGATTTCTTTCTTTTTTTTTCAAACCAAAATTCAGTCTTTTTTCAAGTTTTAAAAAATGTATTGTTTTATTATATTTGTAATTGTCTTTTTAATCTGTTTGTTATTTAATTAGTTATGACCCTCATCATTTATTAATTCATTCAACTATTATTTATTGAGCAACAATTACTGGGATTCCCAGGTGGTGCAAGTGGTAAAGAATCTGCCTGCCAGTGCAGGAAACGCAGGTTTGACCCCTGTGTTGGGAAGATCCCCTGGAGGAGGAAATGGCAACCCACTCCAGTATTTCTTGCATGGAAAATTCCATGGACTGAGGAGCCTGGTGGGCCATCGTTCATAGGGTGGCAAAGAGTTGGACATGACTGAGCATGCACACACACACCAATTATTGTTCAGGCTTTTCTAGAGAAATTCTTTCTAAAATGGAAGGTTGTTCCTGCCTCTCACTTGTTAATCTCTGTCATTGAGTCTCTAATTTTCAAGAGAAAACCCAAGCTCTAACATAGCAGTAAGGCCCATCATGGCATGGTATTGCTGTAACCAATACACATACATACAACATGGCTATGGTTCAAAACCGATCAGATTACCTGTGGTCTCCTAAATTTATCATGCATTTCCCATGACCATACTCCATATGAAATTCTTCACCACAAAATCCAGCTGCCTTTTGCACATTCTTCAAAAGTCAGCTGAATGGCCACTTTCTCTGGGAATTTCTCCAAAGTAAATGGTGACTCAGACGGTAAAGAATCCAGCTGCAATGCAGGAGACCTGGGTTTAATCCCTGGGTTGGGAAGATCTCCTGGAGAAGGGAATGGCTACCCACTCCAGTATTCTGGCCTGGAGAGTTCCATGGACAGAGGAGCCTAGTGGGCTATTGTCCATGGGGTAGCAAAGAGTCGGACATGACTGAGTGACTTTCACTCACTCACTTACTCACTCAAGTGCTTATAGACTAAAATAACAGTAATGAATGAAATCCTGATTCTGTTTCTAATCTAATCCAAAGGGCTGTCAAGAGACTTTGATCCTGAGGTGAGTGTCTAGAGCAATAATGGCAGATAGAATAGTCTATTGAAATTTCTGGTTTCTTTTCTTAAAAAAAAAAAAGGAGTATAGTTGCTTTACAATGTTGTGTAGTTTCCACTGTACAGCAAAGTCCACAGCTATATATATACATACATCCCCCCTTTTTTTGGATTTCCTTCCCATTTAGGTCACCACAGAGCACTGAGTAGAGATCCATTTACTATACAGTGGATTCTCATGAGTTATCTATTTTATTTATTGTTCAGTTACTAAGTCATATCTGACTCTTTGTGACCCGATGGACTGCAGCATGCCAGGGTTCCTTGCCTTTCACTATCTCCCAGAGTTTACTCAAATTCATGTCCATTGAGTCAGTGATGCCATCCAACCATCTTATCCTCTGCTGCCCCTCTCCGTTTCGCCTTCCATCTTTCCCAGCATCAAGGTCTTTTCCAATGAGTTGGCTCGTCATATCAGGTGGTCAAAGTATTGAAGCTTTAGCATCAGCATCAGTCCTTCCAATCTATTTTATACATAATATCAATAGTTTATATTCTGTCATTAATTTGGTCAGTTCCTAGAATGCCAAGAGACGTATGTTTTTGTTTTTTCTTTAGGGCAGTGAAGATGATGGTCTTTCTCAAACTCAAGTAATCTGCTAACCCAGAGCAACCCATTTCAGGCTTGCTTTGAGGTGTTCTGGAATTCTTGCTTAATCAAGAATTTGTGCCCTCTTCTTGCCTCAATAACATGCATACCTTCACCAAGTAGAGAAGAATCATTACAAAGATAGAGCACTCAATCAAATCAAGAATACTTGGTAACTAGAGAAGAAATCCTTCTTTGTCTTCCTAACCAAGCGCTCAGAATAGTTCTTTTTTAAAAATATAAATGTATTTATTTTAATTAGAGGCTAATTACTTTACAATACTGTATTGGTTTTGCCATACATTGACATGAATCTTGAGCATAGCGTGAAACCCTCACTGAAGAGAGTTCCATTATTTTAATAAACACCTTTGGTGGCTTACCTCAGACCACCTACATCAGAGTTGACCCATAGTTATTCTCAAGAGACACCCTCTTTCTTACCCTAATATACTGCTGTCAAGTAAGTTTTATTACACTTTCAATTTTATTCCCCTATGAAAGTTTCTTTAAAAAAAAAAAAAAGAGGTAACCATTTCTTCGTCCCTAAAAACTTTCTCTTCCCTTAGCAGCAATTAGGAAGTCAATTCTGTGCTCAGTAACTGATAGCTCCTGGCAGAATTCTAACACAGTTATTCCCAATGATTTGTTGCTGTTTACATAGCAATGGGGCCCCCAGTATACTGGGATTTTAATTTACATATATTTTCTATCTTTACTATTAATCTCTAAGTATCTTGAAGGAAATATTTATATTTGAGTCATCAATTTACCCTCCACAGCACGTTGCACTATATTTTTCAGATAGAGATAAATAAATATGGGTTAAGTTACTGATTCAATGAAATAAATTTCATATTCATGACTTTAGAGAATGGCGAGTACAGTGTGACTTTCTGAAGCTTCTTTCTGTGGTAAAACTCCATGTGAGTCTCATCAGTCCATCAACTTTGAGAAAAATGCTAGTTTTCTTATTTGTTCATAGCCATAAACTATAGCAGAATAATGAAATAATCTTTGGTTCTATTGAGCAAATGTTACTAAGATATATCCTGTTATTAATTGCTTATTATTAAAGAATCAATATCCTTACAGTTAAAAAGTTTCAGCATTCATAATTATTTTGATTTCAATAACTTTGTGTGTGTATTTGGGAAATGGAGTATTTGGGAACACTTTCAGTTTCAAGTTGGTCTTTTGAACTTGCATTAGCTTTCAAATGGTATTGGACATACACTGTGCAAAGTTAAGCTCTATTGTCTTTTATGGTTTGATCATTTAATTTAAATAATACCTTTCATTTGCTCTGTGGAAAAATGTTATTTCTTATTGTGTAGAATATATAGAGCATTTGCCATTTATCTAACATTTAAAAAACAATGACTAGCATCTTAAACTGTTTTCTGGAACATAATAAGGCAAGCCTTCGGAATGAGTGGAAATGATAAGACATGATTTTATGGTAAAGAAGTAACTGCTTTTACTGAACCAAGGATATTTGAAACCCTAGAAATATTTACTAAAAGCCAAATGGTTGCCTTTTTCTCTGCTGCTTTGAAAAGGTAATTAGATCAGATCAGATCAGTCGCTCAGTCGTGTCTGACTCTTTGCGACCCCATGAATCATAGCACGCCAGGCCTCCCTGTCCATCACCATCTCCCGGAGTTCACTCAGACTCACGTCCATTGAGTCAGTGATGCCATCCAGCCATCTCATCCTCTGTCATCCCCTTCTCCTCCTGCCCCCAATCCCTCCCAGCATCAGGGTCCTTTCCAATGAGTCAACTCTTCGCATGAGGTGGCCAAAGTACTGGAGTTTCAGCTTTAGCATCAATCCTTCCAAAGAACACCCAGGGCTGATCACCTTTAGAATGGACTGGTTGGATCTCCTTGCAGTCCAAGGGACTCTCAAGAGTCTTCTCCAACACCACAGTTCAAAACCATCAATTCTTCAGCGCTCAGCTTTCTTCATAGTCCAACTCTCGCATCCATACATGAGCACTGGAAAAACCATAGCCTTGACTAGACGGACCTTTGTTGGCAAAGTAATGTCTCTGCTTTTCAATATGCTATCTAGGTTGGTCATAACTTTTCTTCCAGGAAGTAAGCATCTTTTAATTACTAAAGCTTAATTTAGGTAGTAAAAGAAAATCAAGTCCTACCTATCTTTCTGTGGAAAGTTCTTGATACCCATTTGTTCAACTTGCATGCATGCCAAGTTGTTCCAGTCCTGTCTGACTCTTTGTGACCCCATGGACTGTAGCCCACCAGGCTCCTCTGTCTGTGGGATTCTCCAGGCAAGAATACTGGAGTGAGTTGCCATGTCCTCTTTCAGGGGATCTTCCTGACCCAGATATCAAACCTGAGTCTCTTATGTCTCCTGTATTGGCAGGAAGGTTCTTTACCACTAGAGCCACTGGAAAGCCCTTAGCCACTTTTATTCTGGATAAAGTGCTGGACTAGACACCTACAGGACTTCCCCAGTGGCTCAGCAGTAAAGAAAGAATCTGTCTGTGATGCAGAAGATGCAGATCCGAATTCTTAGCCTATCTCTGTGTTACTCTATGAATCAATTGTTTGCTTTGTCCATGAATTTCACAGTCTAACATGTATGATTATATGTGTCCAGCACATAGTTGAAGCTTAGCCAATGTTTGTGGAGTAGATTAATTAATGCTTAATAAGACTTTGACCAAGATTTATTCATCTCTAAAATTAAATATCTTGATGGTCAAGTTTTTTTCTTGTTCTATGATACTAAAATAAGCCCTTTCCCTAGTTGCTACAAATATAAATCTCAAAGTATTTTGGAGTACAGCAAAGTGGGCTATATTTTTGTTGTTATTAAAAGTGTATTTTGTTGTTATTAAAAGTGTATATTCACCTTTCACCAGTGGCTATTAATCTTGGAGAAATGAGGGTTTATACATGACTTGTATTGTCTATATTCTTAATGATAAAGGCATTTTCTTTAAAAACTATTTTGCTATAAGTCTCAGGTTGAAAAAGGGTTGAACATAAGGAAGATCAGAGTCCTTATATTTATGTTGCCTTTAGACTGAATTTCTTATTTGTGAAACATAGCTCACAAGATGGGGTTTCTGTTTCAGTAGAGTTCTACTAACTTGTTTCCTTACCACAAACATGTTTTAAAATTAGTTGCCAAAACAACATCACCATTCACAATCCCAGTCACTGTCTCCCTACCCTAGGAGTACACCGTCTGTAACAGCTCTTTTACAATAGTATCTGTTGAGGTTTAAACAACTCTTTTGGTTTAAGGGAATAGAGCAGTGAATTGGTGTTCATAAAAAGTAAGATCTGATGATGAAGGTGATCTTTAAAGTAAGAATGTTCTAATATTCATTTTAACTCTTGACAAGCCATTTATCCCACCCTTTGGAAAACATACATAGGCAGACAGCCTCTGTTTCCCCACTTCTGTCTTAGACTAGCGTCCTCAGTGAAGTTGAGGGGGGAAATCTTTAAAACTGTCAAATTATGCTGAAAACAATATGAGTTAAAATTCCTTTGAGATTAAATGTTTAATTACTTGCTGGGAAAATATCAGGGCAATGAAAGCTATTGGTTAAATATAGATCCTGTTAATATAAACCACCTGAGTGTGAATTTCTCCTCCTTAAATACCTGATGATCTTGGGTCTGGACTCATCTCTTAAACTGAGTCAATAATAGTATATGCTTGTTTGTGATATTTTTGTGTATTCAGTAAATAGATACATATAAAGTATTTAGAATACTACCTGACAAAGTATACAGTGGAAATTAACTGCTATTATTATTTTTATAATTATTATTATTTCTATAATAATTAGACTCTTGAGAGGACTGCAAGGAGATCCAACCTGTCAGTCCTAAAGGAAATCAGTCCTGAATGTTCACTGGGGGACTGATGCTGAAACTCCAGTACTTTGGCCACCTGATGCGAAGAACTGACTTATTTGACAAGGCCCTGATGCTGGGAAAGATTGAAGGCGGGAGGAGAAGGGGATGACAGAGGATGAGATGGTTGGATGGCATCACCGAAGCGATGGACATGAGTTTGAGTAGGCTCCGGGAGTTGGTGATGGACAGGGAAGCCTGGCGTGCTACAGTCCATGGGGTCACAAAGAATCAGACACGACTGAGCAACTAAACTGAATGACTGATTATTTCTATAATTGTCATTATTTTGAAAGGAAAGCTTTGAAATAATCTTTATTAGGTAGAATACCAGTATACTTCCTTATACAGCATTGTCAAGTATTGAGTTTTAAATATTTGTTCTTTGGCGTTATATTGCAATATTTACAGGATGTAAAAATCAATAAAGTATCCTTTTGGAAGTGGCTAGATAACTTTTATTAGTCCAGTTCTCTCACAGATATTTTTAATAGTAATCCAAAGAATAAATATTTAAAACTCAATGCTGGGCAATACTTGATAGGAAAGTGTATTGGTATTGTTGATATTGGTATGTTGAAAGACATAAATTTAAACATTCAAGGAATTCAGCAAAGCCCAAGTAGGATAAATACAAAGAAAACAGTACCTAGGCAATCTCAGTCAAGTGCTAAACACTAATGTCTTAAAAGATTCCAGAGAAGAAACATCACATGAAAGGGAGCAATGAGTCAAATCATCTTGGATTTACGTTCAAGAAAATGGAGTCCTGAAACTAGTGGAAATGCCATCTCAGGTGAGAACACCTCTGAAGAATGAAGGCAAAAATAAAGACACTTGCATATAAAAGAAAACTACCAGAATTTGTTGCCAAAAGATTTGCACTACGTGAAATTGTAAAGAAAGTTTTTCAGATTTAAGCAAAAGGATGCCAGATGGAAGCTCCAATTCTCAGGAAGGAATAAAGAGCCCCCCAAATGTTTTTTACAATCCAAAATAATGCAATATTTGAAAAATCTGTACAACCAAATGCAAAAATTAAATGTTTTAATTTTTTTCTACATCACTGTCTTCAACTATGCTTGAAAAAAAAGTCTACCCTATTGACCCTAAGACTTCTCAGCCACTCTTTTGCAGTTAAAAAAAAAAAAAAATTCTTTCAACATACTTGACTTCTTAATCTCATATCTAATTAACACTCAGTCTTCCCCTTCCACCCCTGCCAATGACATTTTAGCTGACAACTAGGAGTGGCCTATTCAATCATTCCTCTTCTTTCTCTTTCCTCTTTCCCTTTCTCTTATGTTTCAAAAGAAAGGGAAAAATTTTTTAAAGCATACAAGATCTTTTGATTAGCAAGTGTTGTGATTATCTTTTCTGGTGGCTTCTGACACAGGTATGCAGACTTTGGTCAAGAATTCAGAGCCTGGTCATTCCCTGGAGCCTTTGAACCATCTCATAGTGCATCTCATGGGCTGGGTCTGTGATGGATTTTCAAGGAAACTTTTCATTTTTGACATTCATCGATACCTCCTCAGCGACCTTTTCCAGCTGGATATTCTAAAAACTACATATTTCTGGGAAAACCTCTTTGCCCGGGTTTTATAAAATATAGGACTGCACGTCTCTAGACTTCACTAGGCTGCTCAAGACTGTCTTCTTTCTTCTATGTCTATTTAAACCACAAAAAATATCTCTCAAGCTGACTACTTGAAACTTGTCAAGCTGCAGGTTATTTCACTGTGGCCTCTTTTCTCTGCTTAGCCATTCTTCCTCACCCCTTACCTCTTCTTCCATTCAAAAGGACAAGACAGATCAGAAGTCTCCTCCTAAGTGGATGAACAATCAGGAATGAGCAGCTAGTCTTTTTTTAAGCCTTCTTAGTTGGCTGTAAGGAGGGGATAAAAATATGTCTCCATCTTAGTACCAAGCAGGAAAAGAGAGAAAAGCTGCAGGACTGTCCCTCTAAGTCAGTGTCTCATCACTCTATATATATCCCTGAGTTTCCTCCTACTTTAGAACTTTTGCTGGAAGAGATTAATGGGCAAATGACTGCAAAGGCAGTCATTAATGGGTAAATGACTGCAAAACAATAATTTTGACTGCCTGTATTTAAGTCCTAGGGAACTATCTGAACCTTTTTAATGTTGACTGCTTTTAGAATGTAGAAGTAAGTATCATCTCTTTGTATTCCTCTTTGGACCCCCTTCACTAATTCTGAGGCAACAAGAAACAGAACTCAGCATTCTGTTACAAGTGTACATATCAAAATCTCTTAGATACAAGATCCAGTTCTTTTGTTTTAAATCTCTTTTTTTCTTGTTTGTAAGACAGAATAAAATAAAGACAACTTGTTTAGCATTCTTGGAAATCCTGAATTTCTGTGTTTTGTCACTGTTAGCAGACATTAATAGGATATGCATTTTGAGATGGGTATTAATCTAAATGCATTTCAATCTCAATAATCCCAAGAGCTCTTGACTACAGGTCCTATAGCATCAATGCTCTCAATTGCCAAGTTAATCAGGCATGTCCATAAAAGGAATCTTACTGCTTAGGGTCAGTGCCAAGGTCTACAATTGTTTAACTTTGAGCTAATGGTTTTATTAATGACAGACTATGTACTTAACACCCACATTTATGGCTTCACTGTCACCTACCTTAATGTCTTCTAAATCTGTATCCAGCTAGTCTTCTCCTGAGTTCAGGAAAAAAAGCTATATGCAGTTCTCATGTCCAGTTCAGTATAATTAAAACTAAGCCTATCATTCCTTTCCAATTATTAATTATTTCCAAAATATAGTTTGAGAATTACTCTCATGAATTAGTCAAATTCATGGAGGTAAATGGATAACAAAGAAATATAAGATGATAAGTTCTATGCAAAAGATTAAGCAGGGAAAAGAGAATGAAGAGAGTGCAAAGTACTCTATGTGGTGATATCTAGGTTGATATATGAAGGAAAAGATATATATGATATATGAAGGAAAAGAAAGCTGAAAGCCAAAGAATTGATGCCTTTGAACTGTGGTGTTGGAGAAGACTCTTGAGAGCCCCTTGGACTGCAGGGAGATCCAACCTGTCAATCCTAAAGGAAATCAGTCATGAATATTCATTGGAAAGACTGATGCTAAAGCTAAAACTCCAATATTTTGGCCACTAGATGCAAAGAACCGACTCACTGGAAAAGACCCTGATGCCGGGAAAGACTGAAGATAGGAGGAGAAGGGGATGACAGAGAATGAGATGGTTGGATGACATCACTGATGTGATGGACGTGAGTTTGAGTAGGCTCTGGGAGTTGGTGATGGACAGGAAGCCTGGCGTGCTGCAGTCCATGGGGTCACAAAGAGTTGGACACGAATGAGCAACTGAACTGAACTGATACGAAGGAAGTGTAGCAATAAGCCATGTGGCTATCTGGAGGTCAAACACTACAGAGACAGGAGCTGAGCTGGAGTGTTTAGGAAAAATCAAAACGGCAGGTGTGCCTGGAGCATAGTGACCAAGGAATCAAGTGTAGGAAGTGAGGTCAGTGAAGTTGAATGGGTCAGATCACATATGGCCCTACAAGCTGAAACAAGGGTCATGGTTTTATTTCCAGGGTAATATGTGGGGCCATTCAAGATTTTTAACATGGAAATGACATAATTTTTCTTTAATACAATGTAAATGGAGCTATGTGAAAGGATAGACATAGTGGAACATCGGGAGTCTGTGTGTCAGAACAAATATATAGCTGTGCAAGGGCGGTAGAAATTGACTAAAGTGGAGGTGATGTCATAAAGACAGTGACATGGCTTGTTCCTGACTTCAGTTTCCCTCACAAGAAGACCAGTGAACAACTCTCCATAGACATGACCTTATTGAGAACATCCCAGAACTCTGGGGGTGAGCCTGAAGCAGTTCCCTGGACCACAGAGACCGAGAGGGACTTTGCCTGCATTGCCCCTCCACCAGGCTGGCTCAGCCTGGCACTGAGAACCCCACTCTCTAGACCTGTGGGGTCTCCAGTGGGAAAGAGGACCCAGGGTGGATACATGCTTTCTCATCATTGAAGGATGCTTCTTGGAGGACCCACTGTGTTCATGATTGGTGAGGTTCACTCTGCCATGCTCAACAACAGCACGTGGCTCTGCAGAGCCAAGCGGGTAACCTTGTGGTTCAAGAGAGCTGATCGACAGTTCTGTCTGACATAGGTTCCCAGCCTGCGGGCCCATTCTATGATTGTTGTACAACGTGGTGAATGTGCCTCAAGTCACTGAATCATAATACTTGGAAGTTGTTAAAAATCAGCATTTTAAAATCTGTTACCACAGTTAAAGAGTTCTTTGCGAAAGAGAAAGAAACTCAAGATTTCTTTGTTAGTGGAAGGATCTTCAGGTAGAGTGTTCTATTTTTTCTAACATAAAATAAAATAAGAGAACTATTTATCCTGAATTATATAGCAAGCTGCTTTTTAATTGATATACATACATGTATTTATATTTTAGATGCTAGATAATTAAGCCTGAAGAAGGACGACTTATTTCAGTTAAAAGTACAGAATTATTAGAATTTTTGGTAACTAATATACATAGCTCATGGAAGAAGCAGACTTTAGATAAATTGAATGTAATAACAGCACACAACTAGTAATCGGCAGAACCTGCAATAAAAGTCACATTTTGACACTCTTTTTCAATCTATGGGTAAAGATATAAGTATAAACTATTCTACAAAATCTATGTATCTCCATGTGGATGTCTAGATATGTTACTATCTAGTAATTCAACCTGTATTGGAATAAAATAAGCACAGCTAATTGCAAACCCTGGTTAATGTAATTATCATTAGATCAACCCTAGCCCCTTAAAAAAGAACAGATTCTAGAACAGAGATGATTTAATATCTTCTAATCAACATAAGCAAGCATTATGGTTACAATATGCCTTTTCCAGCCATATGCCTGAGTAGTCATCCTAAAAATATCTCCTGATTCAAAACATACACCAAAATATATCAAATATCTTATCCAATGTGTAGCTGAGGTCATATGAAATCATGGAACTCAATACTTCTAATTAAAAATGTATTTTAAAAGAAGACACAAGCGTACTAGGATGAGGAAAATGGAAGAGGGAGAAACACCATTAACATTTTGAAAGCCAGGAAACATTACACTTTTGTGATAATGGGATTAGCAGCCCTAAAAAAGCTGAGTTTGAAGCTGGCAGTGAGGAAAGCCAAGAAATCACTTTATTTACACCACAAGAGTCCGGCCTGCAAAAGGCTTGGGACTTAACGGTACCAGGTGCATAGTAATTGGGATAAATTAGGGAATGAATATATATGGAGTATTGAAATCTTCATGAGAAGCAGTTAGAAGCTCCAGACTTCTTCCCACACTTTGGCAGTAGGCAGGAAGACCACAGAGTGCCACGGACTGGGTGGTTTAAACAAAAACCATTTATTGTCTCACATTTCTGGAGTCTAGGAGTCTGCACTCAAGGTGCTGGCAAGGTTGGTTTCTTCTGACGTCTATGAGAAGAGGATCTGGTTCAAGCTTTTCTCTGTGACTTAGGGATAGCCCTGTGTCTGTACAGCTTCTATGCATGTTTCTGGGTCCATATTTTCCTGTTTTATAAGGAAACCAGTCATATTGGGTCAGCCCCACCCTAATGATCTCATTCTAACTTGATTACCTCTATAAAGATCCTATCTTCAAATGAGGTCACATTGTGAAGGACTGGGAGTTAAGGCTGCAACATACTTAGGCTGGAGTATACATGATACAACTCATTACGCTAATAAAATCGCCACGATCCATGAACATACACAAAGTTTTTGGTCTTCTTCTTCATGCTCCATGAACATAAAGGATGAAGGATATCAAGGAACAGATCTCAGACAGATATGAAAAGACATCAGCAAACAAGAGCAGGTGTTCAATTAAGCCAGGCTTTAGCATCAATTCTATTCTTATATGAGTTGTTTTTTTCATTTTCGTTTTTATATATCTAAGAGCTAAGAAACTTTCCTCACGTAAATAAGTAGATGAGAATGGAAAAAAATGTCCTTGTAGATCTTAATTACTGAAACTCCCTCTATTACATATCAAAAACCACATAGAGATCTAACACTGAATTTTCTTAGACATAAACTAGCTAACAAAAGGATTCAGTCAGTTCAGTTGCTCAGTCATGTCTGACTCTTTGCGACCCCATGAATCACAGCACACCAGGCCTCCCTGTCCATCACCAACTCCCGGAGCTCACTCAGACTCACGTCCATCGAGTCGGTGATGCCATCCAGCCATCTCATCCTCTGTCGTCCCCTTCTCCTCCTGCCCCCAATCCCTCCCAGCATCAGGGTCTTTTCCAATGAGTCAACTCTTCGCATGAGGCCGAAGTAATGGAGTTTCAGCAAAAGGATTAGATTCCACTAAAGTTTTCTTGAAAGTATCATGAACCACATAACCTGCCTAAAGTTATGTAATAGTCTTTAGAATTATTGACTTATTCTAAAGAACTGCAGTGGTTCAAACTATCTTTTTGATACTCAAGGGAGTTTTATATTTTGGAGCAATGTTCCACAGGAGATTCTGAATGAATACACAGGTATTTGTTTTATTTTTGCCTTAAATTAGCATGAAGATGCATTTGCTTATCTGTGGGTACAGTTCTGTAAATTTTAACACAGCTATGAATTTGTGTGGGCTTCCCTGGTGGTTCTGACAGTGAGGAAACAGAATAGTTGCCTCAGCCCCTTTCCCCTCAAAAACGTCTCTGTGTCACCTTGATGCCTTGGGATCACACTCTCTCCCATGCCTGACCTCACCTTTGGCAAGCAGTGATCTGGTCCCCATCACTAAGTCATTTGCCAGACAGAATGTTATATAAATGGATTCTATATAATATGTAAACTTCGGAGATATTTTGTCACTTAGCCTAATGCCTTGGGGATTTATGTAAGTTCATTCTTTTTTGTTGCTGAGTAGTATTCAATTCTGTGATGTATCAGCGTTGTTTATCCATTCATCCACTGAAAGGCATTGGGTTGTTTTCACTTTGGTGCAATAATGAGCAAACCTGCTATAAACTCTTGTGTGTAGGTTTTTGTGTGAACATATATATTTTTTTTTAATCAGGTAATACATAGGAATGGGATTGCTGGGTCTCATGTGAAGGATATGTTTGATGTTTTAACAAACTGGCAAACCATTTTTGAGAGTGACAGTACAATTTCACATTTAGGAATTTATGAGAGTTCCTGTTGTTCCAGTCTCACTAGCACTTGACATTGTGTTGTTATTCTTACTTGTTCTAATTGGCTTGTGTAAAGTGAGAATAGGGTGATTTTGAAAGCAGAGATGGGAAAGGAGAAGCGGTGCGATACCTCAACTGTAAACACCTTCTCAGGCAGGTCACTTTAAGAAAAAAATAATGTGGAAGTTGAAATGAATTACTTTAATTTCAAAGTAATTATGCTCACATGCCTTGTGGAGACATTGTGTATAACCCTAAGGGTATCTTTACCAAAGTCTAAAGAGCTGTTCATAGAAAAATGCTCATTTTTCTGTATAAAGATAGTTGGACAGAAACGATCATTGCAGTACTATAAAAGTAAAAGCTAGAAGTAACCTGAATATTGTAAATACTGTAATGGCTGAAAGTGAAAACAGAATGATTGTATGGGTACAGAATGGTTGTTAAGTATATCGGTTGTTTACCTTCATGATCGCATGGCTGACTGAGACCTGTGGCTTGCTGCCACTGCCCAGCATTGTGAGAAAGTATTGTACCCACATATCACTAGCCCAGGAAAATAATCACAATTCAAAATTTGAGGTACGGTTTCTACTGAATGCATATCACTTTTGCACCATTATAAAGTTGAAAAATTGTAAGCCATACCATCATAAATCAGAGACCATATATAAATGCATATTGCAAACTCTAGAGCAACTACTAAAAAAGTTTTAAAAAGCATTATAATTGATATAATAATATGTATAATATATATAATTTAATTATACTAAGAAAGGAGGAAAATGAAACCATATAAAAATCTCAATTAAAACCACAAGAGACAGGAAAAATGTGTTAAGACAAACATAGGAACAAGGACAACAAATAGAATAGAGTAATGAATAAAGTAGATGTTACTCCAGTTATATCAATGATTGCTTTAAATATCAATGGTCTAAATATATCAATAAAGATTGTCATAATGGATCCAAAAACAAGCCCCAACTATATGTTGTCTGCAAGAAACCCATGTAAATCTAAAGATACAACTAGTTTAAAAGTAAAGAAATGCAACAAATTATACTATGCTAACACGAGTCAACAGTAAAGAGGAATAGCTATGTTAATTTCAGATAGAGTGGACTTCAGAGCAAGGAATGTTACCCGGGATAAGAGGTGGTATGAAAGTGAAAGTGAAAGTCGCTCAGTCATGTCTGACTCTTTGTGACCACATGGGCTATACAGTCCATGGAATTCTCCAGGCCAGGATACTTAGTGGGTAGCCCTTCCCTTCTCCAGGGGATCTTGCCAACCCAGGGATCAAACCCAGGTCTCCTGCATTGCAGGCGGTTTCTTTACCGGCTGAGCCACAAAGGAAACCCAAGAATACTGGAGTGGGTAGCCTATCCCTTCTTCAGGGGATCTTCCTGACCCAGGAATCAAACTGGGGTCTCCTGCATTGCAGGTGGATTTTTTTTACCAACTGAGCTATGAGGGAAGCCTAAGATGTGTATAGCATGATGGTAAAGTAGTTGCTACTCCAAGAAGACACAACAATCCTTAACATTTATGCACCTACATGAGAGTCAGCAAATGTGAGGCAAAAAAACCCACAATAGAACTGTGAGGAAAAATAGATGAATCTGCTATTACAGTGGAATACTTCAACACTTATTTATCAGAAATGGACATATCTAGAGGCAGAAAATCTGTAAGGACACAGCTGAACCATGTAGCACTATCAATGAACTGAACATAATTGACATCTATAGACTACTTCCTCCAACAGCTATAGAGTTCACATTTCTTCTCAAGCTCACATGGAACCTTCACCAAAATAGACCACACTTTTAACCAGGAAAACACCCTAACATACTTAAAGAAACAGAAATCACGCCCTACCCTCAAAAAAAAAAATAAAAAAAGAAACATAAATTATACAGTGCCTGCTCTCAGGACATAATGGACTTATACTAGAAATTAATAACACGGAAATAGATGGGAAATCCTAATATACTTGGACATTAAAAAGCACCTCTAACAGGTTCAATGAAGAAATCTCAAGAGGATTAAAAATACTTTTAAACAACATGAAAATACTACTTATCAAAATTTGTGGGACACAGCAGCATTGAATGCATGTACTGAAGAAGAAGAAAGATCTGTGATCATTAATTTAAGTTTTCACTTTAGGAACCTAGAAAAAGAAGAACAGACTAAATCCAAAATAATAAGAAGAAAAGAAATAATAAAAATTAGAATAGAAATCCATGAAACTGAAAACAGGAAATCAATAGAGAAAATAAATAAAACCAAAAGCTGCCTCTTTGAAAAAATCAGTAAAATCAATAAGTGCCTAGCCAGGCCAAATAAGGAAAAAAGAAGACACAGATGACTAATATCAGAATTGAGAAAGGAATATCACCAGAGGTCTTATTAACTTTAAAAGGGTTGTAAAGGAATATCTGGGCTTCCCACGTGGCTCAGTGGTAAAGAGCACGCCTGGAGAGCTACAGTCCATAGGGCAGTGAAGAGTTGGACATGCAAAGGAATATGTGATCAACTCTATGAAAATATGCTCACATATTTGATAGTCTAAATTAAATGGACCAATTCTTTGAAAGACACAACCTGCAAACACTCACACAAGAAGAAATAGATGATCTGAATAAGGCTGTATCTGTTAAAGAAATTGAATCAGAAATTAACATCTAGTTCTTTTTCAGTAAGTGGGCTAGACCACTAAAACAGTTGCTATAATTAACACAAAGGTATTGTGTAATTAATAGAATTAATTACAGGTAATATAATATTCTTGTCATTTGCTTTATCTATATACTATGTTTTCTATGTGACTTGGATTTCTTTGAGCATCATTACCTAATAGAAAAATAATATTAATTGATTAGCTATGAAAGGGGTGAAATTCTACTTTATCCTAGAAATATTGATTGCTATTAGGTTTGCCTTTTATGTATATTTATGTATATTTGTATATGTATGTATTTATTTATGTGTATTTATGTATGTTTGCCTTTTATGTATATTTACCAAGAAGATAATTTGTGAACTTCCTGAAGACTGATTGTGTGCTTCAGCCATGTAGTCTCCAGCACTCTTTAGTGGTACTAGTGGCAAAGAACCTGCCTGCCAATGCAGGGGATGTAAGAGATGTGGGTTCGATCCCTGGGTTGGGAATGCCCCCGGAGGAGGAAATGGCAACCCCCACTCCAATATTCTTGCCTGGGAAATCCCGTGGACAAAGGAGCCTGGGGGGCTACTGTCCATA
This sequence comes from Bos grunniens, assembly GCF_055505025.1. NCBI lineage: Eukaryota > Metazoa > Chordata > Mammalia > Artiodactyla > Bovidae > Bos > Bos grunniens. The sequence continues at coordinate 35,576,391 of NC_141187.1, forward strand.
GCGTCGCAGAGAGCCCAACATGACTGAAGAGACTTGTATGCATGCCCCTTTCCTCAAAGTAAATGTTTTTTTTTTGTTGTTGTTGTTGTTGTTGAATGACTCAACAAATAAGCAAGTGAAAAAAGCTTATTGAAGCATGCTTTTTAAAAAATTGTTGGCCTTTTCTTTAACCGCAACAACAATCACATCTTGACCTGCTCGAGCTGGGCCAGTTCACTCATCCCTAGGCAACATAGTGGTCCTATTCTCCAGGGAGGTCACAGATTGATGCTGAACTTAGCGGGGGCACCTGATTGGCAGAGAGCACTACAGCCCAGAACTCCTGGGCTCCAGTTTCCTTCTGCCTCAGCCTCTAGAGTAGCTGGGACTATAGCGGGCACCACTACACCCTATAACCACATCTTACATATAGCTCAATATGTTATACATTTAATTACTTTATACATTTGAGCATTTCTTTATAACATTTTCAGCTGGTCTTTCTCATTCACATTTCCTAACTGACTTATTTCTTAACAATTATATTGAGGCCTTGAAGTCAGTTTACCAATTTTAAGTGTCGTTTTAGACATGGGTGAGCTTCAGCTAACTTCTAGGGCTCTGCCAATCACAACCAGAAATGGCCCGAGACAGCACTGTGTAAATGCCAATAAAATTATCCTAGTTTTGCAGATGTTTAGATTTATCTGTATCAAATTTGACTGTGAATATGTGTCTCCATGTATAATGATCCAGAGCAAAAGGATGAAAGCTGTTCTTTAAAAAAAAAGACATTCTGAATCTTTACTGTAAATTATACACCATACAAAATCAGCCCAAATTGTTCAAACCCTTGGACACTCGCAGTGTTATTATGCTCGCTGCTCAGAGAACTGTATAATTATCCCAGTTAACAGCAATTTGCTAGTGCTGATCTCCTAAGAAGAGATGCAAGACTTACAGAACTAAAATAAGTACAGATGTGGGTCCCTGTTTTTGTTCTCTGACTCTGCATGTGAAAAAACAACCACTTAATTCCAGGCTCTTTTCATTTCTCTAGTTAAGATGTTAAGCTAGATGGATCGAGTGGTTGCGTGGTAAATAAAAATTTCAACAGTGAGCTAAATTCTCTTAACGGGAATGGACATGAATTTTCCTTACCTAATGAAGAAACTGTATTTAGTTAATGCTATCTTTTTCCTTGCTCAGCATGGGAAAACTCTTTCTGAGAATACTTTGGTTTGGGGTGACACTTTATTATAATTTATTACAGTATCAAAAAATAATGAGGGAAAAAACTAATGGAAAAGTGGATGAGAACTAAGCAAGACTAGAGCTATATCCACACCTCTAAAGGGAGCCAGAACTAAAATGGTGTTGATTTAAATAAAATGAGTGAAACCAAGTTATAACACTGGTATTGTTGGTTACCTGCCCCCTACACTCCACCCTGGTTTCTTCACTGATTGAGGGAAGAATTGGGGTATCCGGAAGGAAGTCATTACAAAGTATATAAAACCTTCTGAGTACATAAACCTCACTCTCCTAGCGGCTCCTCTGGGTCTTTTAAATCAGTCTTCCCTCTTAATTGTGTCAATTAGCAGTGCCCTGAGTAAGCCACAGGGGCAAAGCTGAGAAGTCAGAGAAGGAGGTGAATATGTAGCAATTCTCTTGACATAATGGAGACTAACCTAAATTACACACTTTATTATAATGGCATTACTAACCTAAATATCATTTCGGATGATTCATTCCTATCATACTCATGGGGGAAACCTACAAGGAAGCCTGAAAGACAATCGGCTCCTCATTTTTTATTGTTTGATTTGGCACATTCTGCCTTACATATAATAGCAAGTTAAGAGCGTGTGGCATTTGCAATCCATCTCCAAAGAGTTGCTCTTTTAAATCCAGCCTAGATCAATAGGATCAAAAATGGTGGACATTTAAACATAGTTTAAAGGAGATTGTTAGGAACCAGGCGGTTTTTACCCTGAGCACGCTTCTCAGTTAGTTACTCTGTGGTAACTGGAGCTAATAGAACAGTTCTCCACGGGCAAAATGAATCTGAGAGTTTGAGGCAGTGACCTAGATAATCCAGTCAAACTGCCCACTTTTGCCTGGAGTGTCAGCAAAATTGCTCTAATTCCCCACTTCACTAGTGGAGGCCTAGTCGGTTTTCTTCAGCATCCTATTAAACTCTGTGCTCCTCTTCTCAGTCTATAGGACGGGGCTGAGTGTGTCAGCTGGAGCTCGTTCTCTGGAGCTCTGGCTTTGATTGCTATTGAACTGGATGGGACTGAAAGAATAATTCTGTTGAGCTCAGGGGAGCTGTGCGGTCATGCTATGCCATCCAATCACTCTTGTGTCATTTAAAATGATGCTGTGTGAATAGGAGTAACCGAATGCTTCAATCCTGGTCACCTTTGTTACTTCATTCATTTACAGATATTTATTAAGTGTCTGTTATATCGTGTTAGAGTCCACAGTAGTGGTGTATATGTGGCTGTAGTAGAAATTGGTCTTTTCTTTTGCCACCAGCCCCTGGACAACCTTCATGGGTTTGGGGAATTTCCCAAACCCATGTCTGCTCCCTGCTGCGCTCTGGGGAAGGCGTCTACTCACTTTTCCAGCCTCACATTTCAGGGATGATACAGGCTAGATTTTGCTGACAAAGCCAGTGAAGCAGAAAATCAAGCATTGTGTGCGTGGTGGCAGCTCTAAGCTCCAGAACAGCAGAGGGTTGTCGAGCACCTTTGCGTGCTCACCATTCTCAGTGTTGTGGTAGAAGATGGAAGGTCTGTGCTCAAGGGTGCAGCGGCGGTATCTCCATGGAACTAGTTCCACCATGTGATGTGGGCTTTGGTCTTTGCTGAGCAGCCTCTGTAACTGTTCTGTCTCCCCAAAGGATCCAGTAGAAGCCCAGTACACTTTAACATATTATTTTTCTGAATAAACTAGCTACAGTTGGTTTCTCTTGTTGCTGTTGTTCAGTTGCTCAGTTTTGTCCGACTCTTTGCAAACCCAAGGACTACAGCACACCAGGCTTCCATATCCTTCACCATCTCCTGGAGCTTGCTCAAACTCATGTCCATTGAGTCAGTGATGCCATCCAACCATCTCATCCTCTATTGTCCCCTTCTCCTTGGTTTCTCTTGCTTGAGATTAAATGGTCAATGAAGAACACAAGAGAGATCATTGCTCCTGAGAGAAGAAGGGTGTCAGGAATATAATTATGTATGAAGCCACTCTTGCTAACCCTAACTGAGGCTCAAGTGCACTTTGGCCAAGATTGTGTGGACAGAGTAGAAATTTGGTCCTTGAATAAGATATGATTGAAATGTGAATACATAGAAAAATGGATTTTGTTGCTGTTCGGCCCTTAAGTTGTGTCCAATTCTTTGTGATGCCATAAACTGCAGCACACCAGGCTCCCCTGTCCTTCACTATCTCCCCGAGTTTGCTCAGACTCATGTCCACTGAGTCAGTGATGCTATCCAACCATCTCATCCTTTGTCACCCCCTTCTCCTTTTGCCTTCAATCTTTCTCAGAATCATGGTCTTTGAAGGATAATAGATGTCAAATAGGTATCTAATCTCAATTATGAATTGTGATGCTTTGCTAAGACTGAAAAATTAGGGGATTTCAAACTAAAAACTTGAGTTTGTGCCCCCTTATTATATTAGGCCAATTAATGCAACAGGCATGCACTCAAATCTCAGCAGTTTAGCACCAAAGAAGTTTAATTCTCAGTCATGTCAGAATCTGATTCTGGTGTAGCCCCTCCCTAGGGTAGTTCTCATCCAAGAGGGGACTTGGGCCATATCGGCAGAACAGATGGCCTCCAAAGCCATTAACTGTCTTGGGGAGGATGGGGAAGAAGGGACAAACTATATCTTAGGTCTCTGAGATCAGAAATGATTTACTTCATATTTCCAACCTAACTTCCAGAAGGGCTGGGAATATAGGGAAGCACAGAGATACTTGGTCAGCCTTAACCCTCTCTGGCAGTCTGTGCTTTGGTTACTCAGTACTCATTCACTTTCTCTCCCCACACACAGAGTCCATATGCTCCCCACCCTGAAAGGAGATAACCCAGTCTTGTTCAGCAACTGTGATCGCCTCAAGTCCCAGATCTCTGGGTGGTCCTATATCATCTTCATCATGTCCAGATGTTACTACTTTTGCTCCTGGGGGCTGTGAATAAAATATAGCAAAATGTCTGTGCTTCTCCTTGTTACACTATAAAATGTATATATATTTTAAACAGGGATAAGATAGAGGCAACAGAAGACACAAATCCCATCGGGAGGGAGGAGGAACGAGATGGAGTTGTCAGTGCCCCTTGGAGGTTATGAAATCACTCCGGGCAGAAACTCTAAAGACCCCTTCCTTCCCTGTGAGCATGAGAGAGGTCTTGATTATGTCCTACTCCTCTCTCTTGGAAGAGCTCCCTCCCTGGTCCCTTTCTTTCCGGGAACCCAGGCTGTATCTTCTCAGCTGTTTTTATTTTTCCATTATCTTCTTTGGCAAAATGTGAAATAGATGTTGGGGAATATGACCACTTTGCAAATTACAAAATTTCTCAGCCTTCTTCTCCCACATGTAATATTAAGAGCTTATGGATTGTTTCCATTCTCAAAGTGTCAAAGGGATTGTATGCCTATGTATATGTATGATGAATGTATATTTTGGCTTGTGATTTCTTTGGCAAAATAGTTTATTTCCCCCCTGGAAACTTAGTAGGTTTCTGACTTATTTGCATCTAGTCAGTTTTATGGGCCAGTAAGTATACACAGAGTTCCTTTTGAAACATAGTTTTAAATCTACTTTTTCCCCTCCTTTGTTTTTTGCTTAGATGCCAACTTCTCTCAACTCAACTGAGATTTTGTTGGACACTTCCAATGCACCACTTCCAAACTGTGGTCCTGTATTTTATTCTTATTCCTGCTGCTCACCCCATTCTGTGAGACAGATTGCTATTCATATATCAACAAGGAAGTAATAACTGTGGTTTAGTTTTCATGGCTAGTTCATCCTACGAGAATGGGATTACTTGGGCTAATTTATATCATCAAGGAGAAAAACAAATGAAAACGAAAACAAACAAACTAAAGCGTATGTCCTAAACTGATAGCCCTGCTATTGCTGCTGCCTATTCCCACTCTCATAAAAGATCTGTTTTTGTTGGTTCTTTATATTTTTTTCAGCTTTTTCAAGTTAACTGATCATTAACAGTCTAAGGTAGAGTCTGCATTTGTATCAATCTCTCAATATTATAAGATACTCATTTGATATAAGATTTATACTTTCATAACTTCCTTTACTCAAAGTTATTGCAAAAAATCTCCCCCTTCCCATGGAACTTATATCTGATGGCATAATTTACTACTACAGTTCTTTTGCTGTATGTAGTCTCTGGTGGGCCGCCATCTATGGGGTTGCACAGAGTCGGACACGACTGAAGCGACTTAGCAGCAGCAGCAGCAGCAGTAGTCTCTGGGGACATCCCAGATGGCACAGTGATAAAGAATCTGCCTGTAATGCAGGAGATGCAGAAGACAGGAGTTTGATCCCTAGGTCAGGAAGATCCCCTGGAGTAGGAAATGGCAACCCACCCCAGTATTCTTGCCTGGAAAATTCCACAGACAGAGGAGCCTTGTGGGCTACAGTCCATGGGGTTGCAAAGAGTCGAATACAACTGAGTAACTGAGCAGTCTCTAGGAATTTGATAGAAAAATCATCTCTACAGACCAAAGAAGTAGAGCCTGAAGTTTTTAAATGCTGCATGCAATCTTTGTGAACAGCTAATAGAGATATTTTGCACCCTTAAAATTCTCCAGGCCCAGGATAAATTCTCCATCTCTCCATTTTGATAGGATGATACAGTCTGTGAAATGTTTAAATTAATATTTTACTAATCTTTCATTTCAAATACAGATTCACACTTCCCAATGGCAAATCTTTTTTAACTTAAGACTACACACACACACACACACACACACACACACACATACACACACATTTTGGTAGACTTGGTAAAGAAATGTAGACCAATGTCGTTTTCCTAACTACAAACCTTTTTTGTATTTTTAACTGAAGATTAGATTTCTTTGATGGACTTGGGAGAGAATTTGGACTTGCTGTTTTTCCAAAATGATGCTTCTTTGTCCAACAGTAGTTAGATTTCTTGCTATTGTCACATTACTTGTTGTGCAAGAAGAAGCTTTTTTTGTGCAAAGAAACAGGTGCATTTCATTGTAAACAGATAAGATTCACATCTGTAACTAGATATAGGGGGGATTACTTCTGTATGCCTTTAATTTATTCTACTCTGTGATGAATAATAATTTACAATCAAGACACCAGCTTGGATTTCCTTTCTCATTGAGTCAATGCAGAATTATTAAGACAATCCTGTCCTTCTCAATCTGTTATAGTTCCCTGAGCTGTATGGATATCAATATAATTAACAATATTTGTGCTGGTGGCGATAATTAGCAATGGTCTAACTCTGTCCATTAGTTTAAAATACTTTTTCAGCAGTTACTGAATGTTCAAAAGGCTGGCTAAAAATGTGAAAGGAGAAGAAAGACTGCCAGATTACTCTCTTATTTTCAACTTCTAATTAAGGTATTTTGACAACACACAAAAGGAACATTTTCAGATAAGAACACTTCTGGGGAGGATAACACGCCATTAATTGTGATGCTTTTGTAACACACTGAATCTCTCCTCTTTGCAGCTATACTGTTCCAGGAATACATCCTCACTTGGAATTGTTTTTGTGATTAAGAAAAAATGAGGGGGTGGGAGAGAGTATGTTTTTGCTCAATCACCACACACATATATCCGTAGACAAAGGCAGGGGGACCACACAGAGTACAGAGAAGGAAATTTGATGTGGCATGGGGTATTTACTTCTGACTACAACAATTAATCACTCAGGACAGCCAAATTAACCTAACTAGGAGATGTTAAGAATAAACTGGACCTAAAAAAAAAAAGAAAGTAAAAAAGAAAAGGGAAGAGAGTAGAGAGACTGGCAAGCTTTGTGAATTCCTGGCATGGAATGAAATACTTTGATCAAGCCTAGGACCTAAATCAAATGTTAGAACTGCCCCCTTTCCTCTCAGAGCCCTTCCTTCCTTCACTCTGGCTTGGAGAGTATAGTGTATGACCAGTGATGAGTTTTTCAGTGAATACTGCATGAGATATCAGAGGGAATGTTCTTTTAGAATTTGTCAAACTAGTCGTCATTTATCTGTAATTTTCAAGTGCTCAGGTTCCAAATGATAACAAAACATCTAAGTTTATTGTTGAGAAAAAAGGAAATATTGACTTCAAATTTAACTTTAAAGACAATTAGTACTCGATTTTCATTCATACACATTTAACGATATTTTAAGGAACTTGATTGCTCTTCAAATATCAGTTGATCTTTGTACCATAATTGTTTATTTACTTTTAAAAATGCAATCTAGATGAATAGATTTTGTCAGTTACATAGAATTTGACTCTTAAGAAGCTTACTGTACAGTTTAAAGTTTAAAATGTCTTCAGTAAAAACAAGCACTCTGATGGAGCTGGACGAATCTCTGAGAATTTCGTATACATTTTCTAAATGTTGACTGCTGTTGTCTGAATAAGCCCAGATGTCTTCTGAATTTGTAGGATTATTCCTCTTTTCCCAATCTGTCGCTGTGAATCTTACTTCCTTGTCTATTTACCAGTGCATGACCATAACAGTAACTGGATGTTAAATCTTACGAATCAAAGTTCCATCTTTCTGTTAATTCAAAGCCATTTTTTTTTTGCTTTTATTGGAAGAATTTGTATTTTAATCCTCATTTCATAGAAATGCAGAGAAAACAGGTTTTTTTCTAACTATGAAACAAGTATATCTTTAGTATTCATCTTCTGATGAACTCGAATGAGTAATCAGGCTGTTGTGAAAGAATAAAAATAATTTAGGGTCAAAAAAGTTTTGAAGTTATTAGTTTTATAAAATGTAAACCTAAATGTAGATGTAAGCAAGGGGACTTTGCTGAAGGATGAGGTAGTTGCTGAGAGATTAGTTATTGGTATTAAGCAATAGTAATAATCACCATCTGAAACTAAATACAAAGAGCACTTGTCACTACTTCTGTTTGTAGAAAGCATGGAAAAAGAAATTAAAAGGGAGGGGTTGAGATTCACGGGGACACATTTTTGAAGTGTTTAATTCATAATTTTAAATGCCATTTCTACTAAAAATGGAGCTATCTCAAGTAATTGGCAAACATCAGAACTAGTCCCTTCAGCATTTTTTCTGAACTAAAATTTGCTTTGACATCAAAGAGCAGATTTTTTTTTTAAAGTAAGTGAAAAACATTTATGCATAAGGCTGACATGGAATTAATCAAGTTAGGAGGTCTGGGATATTTCCATCACCAGTAAGAGCATTTCTAAATTGTTGCAGTTCAGGACTAGGAATATATTTTTCCAAATCTCACACTTGTATTCTTTGCTGGGGGAAGTTAATTCAGGTCTATTCTTTGCGGTGTGTTGGAGGAATTCTCTCATCTCTCACTCAGAATATGAGGTCGTTGACACGTGGCTTAATGGGACAGACCCTCAGGCCAAAAAAAGGGAGATCATCATCTCAGCGTATTGCTGTCATAATCTCTCTGACTCCCGCTTTATTTGCACTTGTGAATGTTTGAGCTCTTTCAGGAAGAAATCTTAACTGCTCTCCATTTTGGTTTCTTATGGGCTTCCCTGGTGGCTCAGAAAATAAAGCATCCACTGTCAATGTGGGACACCCAGGTTCGATCCCTGGGTGGGGAAGAACCCTTGGAGAAGGGAATGACAACCTACTCCAGTGTTCCTGCCTGGAGAATTCCATGGACAGAGGAACCTGATGGGCTACAGTTCATGGGGTCACAAAGAGTCAGACATGACTGAGGGACTAACACTTTTCACTTTGGTTTCTTAATTCAAGTGACTGGAATTTTCCTGAAAAAGTAAAATTATTGAAACTTGGTGTATATGTTCTGCAGGATTTCTTAACCATCCCAGCAAATGTGAAGTGTTCACCTGTATCTCTCCTTAGGATACAATGCACGGGTTTGCTTATGTTGGTAAACTTATTTAGGCCCGTTCTGAGATCTCAAAACTTCTTTTGGGTGCTCTAATGTAAAGAGAATTCCTTTTGCTACACAGAACTATTAAATGATAATCCAGACAAGTTTTCTCTCCATTCTTTTCAATAAAAGCTGCAAAAATCAAGTATTCAAATATTTTTAGTTTTAGCTAAATGTCTGTTCATCTGTAGAAATAAAATATCTAAGTGTTAAATTTTTTTTAGTGTTTAATTATTTTAATATGTACAAATATCATAATCTTATGCAAAGCAATCACAATTTCTTGCATGATTAACCTTAACTGGAGACTGAGGAGACAAACTGCTGTGATATACAATGAACTATGTGGTATACAATGAACTGCTACTCAGCAATAAATAGCAACACATCTCTGATACATTAAATATCTGATATAATAAATAGCAACAAATCTCTGATTAAAAATGTAAATGGATCTCAAATGCATTATGCTAAGTGAGTGGAACCATACTCAAAATTGTCTGATTTCACTTATATGATGTTCTTGCAAAGGCAAAACTATTGGGGAACAGGAATGAAGATAAGAATTAGTTTCAAAAAGAGAAGAAGGAATTTTTTTAGGTAATAAGTATCTTAATTGAGGTGATGGACATCTTATATGACTAAGTTTTTGTCAAAACTTATAGAATTTCATTATAAAAGTGAACAACTTTACTAAATGTAAATTATATTTTATTTTAATGTATTTATGTTTAATTAGAGGGTAATTTCTCTACAATATTGTGTTGGTTTCTGCCATACATCAGCATGAATCAGCCGTAGGTATACATATGTCCCCTCTCTCTTCAACCTTCCACTGCATCCCACACCTCTAGGCTGTCACAGAGCACCAGTTTGTGCTCCCTGAGTCAAACAGCACATTCCCACTGGCTGTCTATGCTACATATGATAATGTATGTTTCCATGCAACTCTCTCAATTCATCCCACTCTATTCTTCCCCCAACTGCATCCCGTATAATAAGCTCTAGGTTCATCCACCTCATTAGAACTGACTCAAATGTGAATTATATTTTAATAAAAAACAAGACAACGAATCTTAAGGATATAAGGAGAAAATTGCAAATACAGTGTAATATATAAATAAATGAATAATATTTAGTTTAAAATGACTATAAAAAAGAACAAGCAGTTCTTAGAGATCTTAAAATAAAGGTAATTGTTGATTTGTAAAATCAGTACACGGACTGAATAGAAGAGTAATAGAGGTAACAGAAAATTAATACTATATATAATTCAAACAAACCATCAGGAACTATAGTGTATTTATAAAAATGCATCCTTAACAATCAAATGACTCAGTAACTATGAAAATGAAAGGATGGAGAGAGTTATATCAGTGCAGATTAAAGCAGATTAGGCTATTAAAATTGTGAAAAAAATGTCACGTCGAACCGTGAGTAGTATTAAACATTGAGGGAGGTTATGTGTAAGGCACATGAAGAAAAAATGATAAGGACTTGAAAAGTGCCATTGGCTTGTTACCCTGGAAATCAGTGGTGCACCCCTATGACTCTAACCCCACTGAGATCAGGATAAGGCAATGAGAATGGCATTCCACTTTTATTACCAGTTCCAGAACCAGGCCACATCAGGAAGACAGCTGGCCCATGCCCTGACTCTTGACGATTATGAAGCAGTGACTTAGTACTGACATCTCTACTAATGCTGCCAAGAAAAACCAAAGGCCTCTATGACTCTGCTCTGCAGCAGCAAACACAAAAGCATAAAAGCTTCACCTCTGACCTGCTTTCTCCTTAGACATCTCACCCCACTCCATCATTCTCATAGGGAATAAACCAGATCTGGAAGGCTAGTTGTATGGAGTTCTAGGGGATATAAGCTTTCACTTTCTAGCTTCTGCACATCTGCACATCACGAGTTTAAAATGGATGTTGAACAATCTGCCACACTCATCAAAAACATCATCTAATTTGTCCCCTCTCTATATGCACATATACACAGAGATACATATATACATAAACATATACATGATTATGTTGTGTTTAAACAGAACATTTCTATGCCTTCACAGAAACGGATGGGGCATCTGGTGTGGAAGGAATATTTACTTTTGATTATAAAACTCATTTGTATTGTTTACACATATGCAGGTACTTTTTTTACCATAGGCAGTAAGTCTATTTTAATTAAAAGATTTAGTTTTGAAATAAAGACTTGTATTAAATGCTTTCCTGCATAGTATTCTATCTGGTCTTTATAATAATATTGTGACATCGATTTCCCAAACACTTTTATTGTCTTTTTTTAATTGAGGATTGTGAGCTGCAAAATTTTTTGGTGTTCAAGTTCATAAGATGAAGTGTGTTAAAACTTACTTAGTAGTATAATATTAATGGGACTGACTAGTCTTTTTTTAGGGTGATTTAGTAATATTTATAAAAATTTAAAATGTCTATACCTTCATACTTAGCATTTCAACTTTTTGGATTTTATTCTATATAAATATCCCCGCAAGTATTTGATAAGACACCTATAAGAAAGTTTGTTATAGTTTCCTTTGTAAAGGAACCAGTGAGAGGAAGGTGAATACACATCAATTTGAAACTGGTTAAATAATGAAAACCTATACAGTCCTGGTAAATAAAAGAAAGTTAGATAATGTATGGACAAGTGAAATATGCCCAAGTTAAATTACCTGAAATTTTCAAGTTGCAAAATAATAGTTTTGATTCTTATGTAAAGATAACTAATAGTAATGATAAATATGCTAATACTCACGGAAAGTATTGTAATTATGTGCATCCAATTACTTAGAGTGGTTATTTCTGATCAGGGAAATTTTCAGAGGCTTTTGTTTTCAAATTATATTTATGTAGCACTTGTAGTTAAACTTTTTGTAATATTTGCAAGCTGAAAATAAAAATATAAAAAATGGTAAAATACTAGATGATTAAAATACATGATTTCTGTGGTTCTCATTGATATAATATTGTATAGGTTTGGCCTGTGAGTCTCCTAAAAGCCTAAAGAGATTGATAGAACAGCTTGTTATCCTCTAAGATGAGTGGGCTAGCATAAAGGAATCTCCGGATAACTGAATATTATGAGATCTGCACAGGAATCAAAACCCTGTCATTCCTTCAGGAAGTCATGTAACATAACTGAGCCATAATTTTGTTTTTTTTAAGATATCTATTTGTATCAGAGATGTTAAAATGATCGTTGATTACTTTAAATTGGGCTTCCCTGGTGGCTCAGATGGTAAAGAATCTACCTGTAATGCAGGAGACCCAGATTTGATCCCTGGGTTGGGAAGATCCCCTGGAGAAGGAAATGGCAGCCCACTCCAGTATTCTTGCCTGGAGAATTCCATGGAGAGAGGAGCCTGGCGGGCTACAGTCCATGGGGTTACAAAGAGTACTTTCATTACTTTTCGTGTTACAGGCTGTGCTGCTGTAGATTTCCTTATACATGTCTCCCTGTGTATATATACATGCTTCTGAAAGATATATACATACATATCATTTCCTAGCCACATAGATACAATATTTTTTTCAATTTTCTTTCAATTTTCTGATAAAAGCTGAGTAACTTTGCTTTTCACATTTAGTTTTAGTGCCACCTAAATTACAATTTTTGTATGGTTGAGGTAGGAATCAATTTTTAATTGCTCCATCTATAGGACCAATTGTCTTGGCAACATGTATCTTTTTCCTATTATTTTCAAATTTCACTTCCACTATATTTCAAGTTTTCACATAACATATGGGTATGTTTCTTTGCTTCATGTTTTGTTGCACTTGCTCTTTTTTCTCTCTGCACTTAATTTCTTATTTATTGCATCTACCTATCTTGTTATCTGACTGGAGTTAAAAGTATGTCAGGAAACACAATTCTCAGGCTGACATCTATTTTTGCAATTTTAGAGTAGAGGATAAAAAGAAAATTTGAAAGTATTTGTATTTATATTTTCATAAGTATTTGGAAGAGGGAAAAGAATATGTTTCAGTCTCATTTCTTCCCTTCTTCATAAAGGAAGTCTCTTCAAAAGGAGGGAATCAGTTACAACAGGAAAACAGAACTTGGAGCCAGAATATCCTGGTCTTATTTTTGGATGTCCCTTCTGTTTCCTTCATTATAAAAGATGCATAAAATCAGCATTTCCTGCTTCATAGAAGGTAATCATTATGCTCTGTAAACTGTTATGCTAACCTAAGCTACCATGCTGCTGCTGCTGCTGCTGCTGCTGCGTCGCGTCAGTCGTGTCCGACTCTGTGCGACCCCATAGACGGCAGTCCACCAGGCTTCCCCATTCCTGGGATTCTCCAGGCAAGAACACTGGAGTGAGTTGCCATTTCCTTCTCCAAAGCTACCATGATTATCTTATAAATGCCTTTTTAGAAAGTGGACAGGGGCAATATTGTTAGCTATATACACACAAATATACCTACCTGTGTGTGTGTGTGTATCACCTTCATGAACTGAGCACTCTTTGTGTATGTGGCACTACATGATGGCTGTAGTGCTGTAGTAGTAACAGTCTGGTAACATAGTACTGATAGAAGTAGTAATATTTAGTAACGTTTAAGCTGCAGTGAAGTTGCTCAGACGTGTCCGACTCTTTGCGACCCGGTGGACTGTAGCCTACCAGGCTTCTCCGTCCATGGGATTATCCCGGCAAGAATACTGGACTGGATTACCATTTCCTTCTCCAGGGGATCTTCCCCACCTAGGGATCGAACCTGGGTCTCTCGCATTGGAGGCAGACGCTTTAACCTCTGAGCCACCAGGGAAGCCCAAGCTGCTAAATGACCAAGCAGCGTCTTCTCTTGCTTCTCAGTTTTGACATGGATTTTAAGTAACCCAGCAGACTGGGGGCTTTGGGTTCTTATGTACTGTGTGCTCAGTTGCTCAGTCATGTCCCATTCTTTTGCAACCCCATGGACTATAGCCTGCTAGAATCCTCTGTCCATGGAACTTTCCAGGCAAAAATGCTGGAGTGGGTTGCGATTTCCTACTCCAGGGGGCCTTACTGACCCAGGAATTAAACCCGCATCTGTCTCCTGCATTGGCAGACAGGTTGTTTACCACTATGCCACCTGGGAAGCCCTTTCGGGTTCTTGGCCAGCATCTTTGACAATCTTCAGTGATTAATTCCGTGACAGTATGTTGAACTGATGTAATCCTTTGACTCCCTTCTCTGAACTAACTGCTAATTTGTCCCTGTTATTATTCACCATCTATGTACGATTTCTGCTGCTGCTACCTGCTAAGTCACCAGTCGTGTCCGACTCTGTGCGACCCCAGAGTCGGCAGCCCACCAGGCTGCCCCGTCCCTGGGATTCTCCAGGCAAGAACACTGGAGTGGGTTGCCATTTCCTTCTCCAGTGCATGAAAGTGAAAAGTGAAAGTGAAGTCGCTCAGTCCTGTCCGACTCTTAGCGACCCCATGGACTGCAGCCTATCAGGCTCCTCCGTCCATGGGATTTTCCAGGCAAGAGTACTGGAGTGGGGTGCCATTGCTTTGTGCTTCATGTCAAATATGCCTTTGGATTAGCATTATTACTCCCTCGTCTGCCCTCCTTTTCTTGCTTAGGGAAATGGTTCTGCTCTGTGTTAAAGGAATAACATCCTTTTTTTTTTTTTTTCTGATATACTGTCGTTAATGGATGAGAATGAGAATCACTGACACTTTCCAACTGGGTGTGCAATTTTGTTTGACTAAGCAAGGGGAAAAAAAAGGAGAGATGAGAGGGTCTCTCTGGAGATGTGTTCAAAACCATGTTCTTTATTACAGTGCATGTGGCATTTAGGAATGGAAAATAACACCCTCCTCCCACATGGGTCATTCATATAAAGTCAAGAAAATGAAGCTATATGAAAGTGCATTACAGCCTGGTAAGTGTCATAAGATTCTAATGCTGACAAAATAAAGAGTGTTTACAGACAGCCACAGTATGTTTTAAGTAGAATAGAGAGAAAGGAGATATTCCATACCTTTTAAAATAAAAATAAATGTGATGGGAACCACTAACTTTCTTGTTTATTTTTGTGGCTTTTGAGAGTTTTACATATACACACATTCTCTCCCTTTTTCTTTCTCTCCGCTGCCCACACATATGCAAAATGGTAATATACATATTTGTCAAGAAACTACTGAGTAAAGTATATAAAATATTTTAGTAGATTTTGAAGGGTAGGATAATATTAAATACACAAAAGCCAACAGTGAGCAAAATTTTAATCAATGGATGCTTGGGATGTGCCTTGTCCAAAGCATAACAAAATGCATTTTTTCCCTGAATTCACCTATAATATACTATACTCAGGCACTCAGACACTGTAGTAAGCCTTCAGACCATAAAAGTTACAGCTAAGTGTTTCCCTGAATTATACTCCAATGACCTGGGTCAGTGAGCTTGTTGACTAAGCACACACTTGTGGAGTGACTGCTGGGTGCCAGGCGCTGTATTTCTTCTCCAAGAGATAGGAATACCAGACCACCTTACCTGCCTCTGAGAAATCTGTATGCAAGTCAAGAAGCAACAGTTAGAACCAGACATGGAAAAACAGACGGGTTCCAAATTGGAAAAGGAGCATGTCAAGGCTGTATATTGTCACCCTGCTAATTTAACTTATATGCAGAGTACATAATGCAAAATGCCAGCCTGGATGAAGCACAAGTTGGAATCAAGATTTCTGGGAGAAGTATCAATAACCTCAGATATGCAGATGACATCACCCTTATGGCAGAAAGTGGAGAGGAACTAAAGAGCCTCTTGATGAAACTGAAAGATGAGAGTGAAAAAGCTGGCTTCAAACTCAACATTCAAAAAATGAAGATAATGGCATACAATCTCATCAATTCATGGCAAATGGATGGGGAAACAACAGAAACAGTGGCAGGCTTTATTTTTCTGGGCTCCAAAATCACTGCAGATGGTGACTGAAGCCATGAAATTAAAAGACGCTTGCTCCTTAGAAGAAAAGCTATGACCAACCTAGACAGAATATTAAAAAGCAGAGACATTACTTTGCCGACAAAGTTGTTTTAATCAAAGCTATGGTTTTTCCAGTAGTCGTGTATGGATGTGAGAGTTGGACTATAAAGAAAGCTGAGCACCCAAGAATCGATGCTTTTGAACAGTGGTGTTGGAGAAGACTTTTGAGAGTCCCTTGGACTGCAAGGAGATCCAACCTTTCAATCCTAAAGGAAATCAGTCCTGAATATTCATTAGAAGGATTGATGCTGAAGCTGAAACTCCAATACTCTGGCCACCTGATACGAAGAGCTGACCCAGTGGAAAAGACCGTGATGCTGGGAAAAATTGAAAGCCAGAGGAGAAGGGGCTGACAAAGGATGAGATGGTTGGAGGGCATCACCGATGTGATGGACA
The DNA here is from genome assembly GCF_055505025.1 of Bos grunniens. Lineage (NCBI taxonomy): Eukaryota > Metazoa > Chordata > Mammalia > Artiodactyla > Bovidae > Bos > Bos grunniens. The sequence goes on from NC_141187.1 coordinate 35,592,893, forward strand.
TGAATTTGAATAAGCTCCCAGAGTTGGTGATGGACAGGGAAGCCTCGTGTGCTGCAGTCCATGGGGTTGCAAAGAGTCAGACACGACTAGGTAACTGAACTGAACTAACTGAACTGCACTGGTGCCCAGGGAAGAAAGTTCTGGATTTCTCAGAACTTACAGGCTGACATGATAGGTATATATATTTTTTAAAGACTACAGATATTACATGTATTTTTATACAGTGATTAATGGGGTGATGGGTGATGTGAGACTGTGACTCGGATAATCAAGACCTCCGTGGAGAAGTGACATTTAAATGGGAATTAAAGGTGAAGGATCAGCTCTCCAGAAAAAAATGTCAGGAACTGATCTGGAAATAAAAACAGAACTATGCAAAGACCCTCACAAGGGAAAAGGAGTTGTTACACTAAAGAAACAGAAAAAATAATGCGGCTCATTGAGGGAGATATGTGGGGTACCAGGCATGAAGGGACTTACTAGGGATTTGGACTTACATGGATTTTTCCCATGTATAATAACAAATCACTAAAGTGACTCATGTAATGAAGTATAATAATTGATATTAATTTTTATAGTGATAGCTTTCATTTCTTGAGTGCATGATCCAGCTTTGGGCTAAGGATTCTATCTGTATTTAATTCATATCTACAACACCCCTAAAGTGCACTTCCTAAGTGTGGAAAAAGTGAATCTGAGAACTTATGCTATTTTTACTGGTATAAAATTGCAAGAAACTGGCAGGGCTGAAATGAAAATTTAGGTCTGTTGCTAAAGCTCACACTCTTAGCCATCCTACTAATTGATTTCTAACGTATTTAATTAGGCCACTAGTACATATATCTCAGGAGGGGGAAGAATCAGGCACTATCTACTTCAGTCTAGGAATTTTCTGGAGTAGTTGCTAGTGACCATTACTTGAGCAACCTTATGTGGTAGTACTTAAAGACTAAAGAAGAGGATCCCTCCTGGATGGCAGTCACCTTCCAGCTGTGCCCAGCATTTGGTTTGGTTAGCATGAGGAAAAAAAAAAACACACTGAAATGTTAAGCTCCCTCCAGTTAGCATTTATTTGTGTAATGAGCTGTAATTAAACGGCACCTCTAGGGCTACCCTGAAATGGTGCTGCCCCAGCTGGTTCTCAGCTTGTTGGCTTGTTTGGGGCCAGTTTTCACAGCCACTGTCTCTCCTCCCCAGATTTAAGGGAAACAAAAGGGAGAGGGGTCGGTGAACACAAAAACGACTCCTCATGGCTTTTTCCTTCTTTATCAGCAACCTTCCTCCATATTCTCCATTTATATTTTGCTTGTCTAAGAGCACACCGGTTTTTGCATATGGTAGAGATCTCATTCTAGACCATCCCTTCACAGTATCATATGGCTTCAGGTCACTTTGGTTTATTAAATATTGAAAATATTCATCCCTCTGCTTCGGACCTTAAATCATTTATTCAATTCCTTCATCTAAGTCTTCATGTGCTTACTCTGTTCTCATCTTAACTGTCTCTCTTCCAGAATTTCATCACTTCCTAAATCCATGTCCACTTTCCTCAGTCACTTTCCTTCCCCTCAGAAAGTGTGAAGAGGACTCAGTTTCCACTTTAATGAAAAATTTCCCCTGACCTGTTACAATGACCAGAGCTTGATGACAGTTTTCTTGTTCTTAAAATAGAGGTATGAGAACTACTTACTGCCTACCTTGTGAACCCAAAACAAAGCTCTTCATCTCAGATAAGAATAGCAATAAAGTATTGATGATGTGACTGTAGAAATAGGTGGACTCTTTCTCAGGGTGATCTGAGATGAACTGAGAAGTGAGGCTTAGAGACTTAACATCTTTATCCTTCTTTTCTTTTATTCCCTGGGGCACAGGGAAAGTGAAGGTGGTTGCTTTATGTATTATATGCTTAAGTGGAGTTCTCTCAGAATAAGAAGGGTAACCGTATAATTCATTGACCAAACAAATACACTGAGTTAAGTGGGATGTTATTCATAACTACTTCAAGATAATATACGTAAAAGGTACTTTCCTGGGACAAAGAAAACACAGTTTGCCTAAAAAGAAATAACATGTTAAGAGTTCAGGGGCTAAAATGGCATTTAATTTAGTGAACAGTTTCTATCTTTTTCTTTTATTTCTCCTTACTGTTTCTGCTTCTTGCTTTGTTTTGCTTTTCCCTAAACAACATTTAAAAATTAAATATCAATCCATCTACTCCTGAGTTATCTTTTATTAGTTTGTATTCTATTTTCTCCCACATAGCTATCTAGATCCCTACTTTTGGGAAAACAGACTGTTTCAAAAGGAAGAGGTGTTGTGACTCTTACAAGTTCCTTCCCTGGTCCAGATGTTATTAATCACATCATCCAGTCATAATTTAGTTTTCTCACTTAAGGCAAATTCACAAGGCAGTTCTCACTATTTTTAATTAAAATTATTAAACACTAAACTAGCAAAATATTAGTTAATTTAAAAATCTGTGTAATTTATCTGTTTTGGGAAAAGGCATCAGATCTTAGTGTGATTTACTTAATTAATACAGATGATCGCAAGTATTAATTGTATGGAGAATGACAACTAGTCTTTGCTGGAATATTAGTGTGATTTTGATAAAAGGGAACTTAACAACATTGTTGTACTCTTTGCAATTTTTGAATATTGAAAAACAGCAATAAAAATAATAATAAATAAGAGAGAGAAAAAATATTTCTAAAATATTATTTTGACTCAACATATAAAAATGAAAAGAATATTAGGTTGGAAGCCCAGAGGTTAGTATTATATTTTTGGCTTGCCCTATGATATGGGCAATTAATGTTTTTGGACCTCTGTCTTCTTATTTATAGCTCTGGGAGTTGCTGATGGACAGGGAAGCCTGGTGCGCTGCAGTCCATGGGGTCACAAAGAGTTGGACACAACTGACTGACTAAACTGAACTTCTCATTTATAAAAGAGGCTAATATTTTATTATGTGATTACCAAAGACATTTAAAAATTCTCTTTATTAGTTTTATTTTATAAATCTGTAAACTCTGGTGTGTTTTAACAACTGTGTCTGACTCCATCTCTTTGATCTAACTCTCAAGTCAACTCTCATCGTGAGGTAGTACTATAGGTCGGGTAAGCATAGCAACTTGCTCTCTGCTTGATCCTAGTTAAGATTTGTGACCCTTAGTCTCCTCCACTATTAAACACGTGTAATAGGACTGTCTTTCACCATTGTTGTGAAGATTGTATGAAATGGTGCATCTGCTTAGTGTACTAATTTGCAAAGGACCTATTGCAGCTATTATTGCTTTTATTCATCTCTGTCATTCACAACTGATGGTACATTAACATAGCACTGAAATAATCCTAGAATCATAGGTCCCCATTGTATTGACTCCTTTTACAAAGGTGGACCCTTCACTGACCACTGAACATGCTATGCTCATTCCTGTTTCTCTGTGTCTGCCTATGATGATACAATTACCTTGAGGTCCTTGGCTTTCTTCTGCCTACTCAAATCCCATCCATCCTTTAAATTCAAAAGTTCAAATCCCACCTCTACCCATAAAGTCTCTCCACACTGGTTGTTTTTAGTGAAAAACCATTGTTTTGTTATACAAAATAATGTCATACCTAATGGAGGAGCACCTTGTGTCATTATCAGCAAATGTAAGGGAAAGAGCTTGAGCTGTGTAGTTCACATACCTAGTGCCCATCCAAGCTACTTTTTTAACTAGGAAATGAGCTCAGTGATTTTGGGAAGCTATTGAACTTCTCTGATTTTGTTTCCTAATTTTTAAAATGGAAACCATATTATATCTCCAAGGGTTACTCTGAATTCTAAATGAAATAAACATGTCAAGTACCTGGTGTACATTCCAAGCTCAGGGAAGGTTTATTTCTCCTTATTCCCTGCTACAGTAATCTGTAAAAATATCCATTGAGCTGAATATGTATAGAAATGTTTTATCCCTTTCAAAGAGCATATGCCATTTATAACAAGAATGATTCTTTTTACATTTTTACTACTAAGTATAACGTTTGAATATATCATAAGCATGTAAGTAAATAATTTTATTAAAATACTTGTCAGTTAGAAAAAATCCGTTGTTTGAAAATAGAACAACCAAATAGAATGAAGTCTTAAGTGAATAAGTGTACTTATTTCCCTAATTATTAAAAAAATGATGGGAGACACTTGATAACAATCTTGATATAATATGATAGAACAACAGAGGTTGTTCTATGTTGTAAAGGCAAAAAGGATAATAAAGAAATGATAAACTTAATCATCAAAATGTATACCAGGAAATCCTATATAATTATTAAAGGTGGATTTTTAAAAGTTGGCTTCAATCCTCCTCATAGAAATGAGTAGACTCTTTTACCTCTATTTCCACGTACAAGTTTTCTATTGGTTTTGGAAGACTTCCTTGCGGTACCAGGAAAAAAAATTCTTGGTATTTCAAAATCAATGATTTTTGCCCAGGCACACCTATGGGTGATGAGAAACATCTGTTATGTCCCTCTGAAGTTTTATCTATCTGCTCTACTTCACAAGGTTAGATTAGTCAGTAGTATTCAACTGTACAAAGTTTCAGTGAAAGTAGCTCCAAGGCTATACATCAAAATTTCTGAAATAGAGTTTCTGAACATTATGGATAGGGACTTAACTGCGTGAAGATAGGCAGTTTTAGAAGAAGACAACTTAACTTTCTGCCAAAATATGCTAGAGAAAAATCTGGAATGTCCAATTGTTACTAGTCTTATCTGCTATTTTGGAAACAAGTTTTGATACAATGTCTATAGGGATATGTCATTGCTTCCTTCATGAGTACTTGTCTCATATTTTTTTTTCCATTATGGCTATCTTTCCTTGGAGATCTATAAATGTACTTTACTCCTGCAGGCATTCCTTCATACTAAAAGTTTTATTTTGCACACGTATTAACATACCTCTTTTCCTTATGTATAAAGTGACAGTAGGCTAAGATATTTTAATAACAATCTCAATTTAATTGAAATCTAATTATTAACCCAGGTAGTTCTAGTGGTAAAGAATGTGCCTGCCAGTGCAGGAGTCATAAAGAGAGTAGGGTTGGATTCTTGGGTCGGGAAGATCCCCTGGCGGAGGGCATGGCAACCCACTCCAGAATACTTGCCTGGAGAATACCATGGACAGAGGAGTCTGGTGGGCTATAGTCCGTAGGGTCACAAAGAGTCAGGACACAACTGAAGTGACTTAGCACACAAGCATTAACCTAACAATTATTTGTTATTTAATTTAAATAGAATGATCAAGATCTTAAAATGCAAATCAATTTTTTTTAGGAAGCAACTTTCATAACATGCCCTGAAGTATGAATTTGACTCATTCTCCAAACCTTGAAAATATATAGTTCTCGAATAGTATAATTATCAATATTCATAAGTGATGACTCTTTAGACATATTTTCCTTAGTTGTCAAAGAAAGATTAAATTAGTTTTAGTGTCCTTCCAGAAGCAATAAAGTGGACAAATTCAGTATTTCCCATGTGTGACAAGAAAACAGGGTTTTGTGGTCAAGTATGTTTGGGAGACATGGGTTAAAACAAGATAGAGATTTATTTTATCTTTAGAAATTCTCAGAGCTTGAATTCCTTGGTTATGCAGAACTTCTAACCCAAACCAAACATTTCTGGAATATGCTAATTAAGTTTTCCAAGGTGAATTTCCCCTTTAGTCAAACCCTGTTGACTAGCCAAATGACTTCTAAATGTTTCTAATGTTTTCCTAGCAAATGACTACAGATTCAAAAGACTTTGCCATAACTATATAGAATGGATTTTGCTTGAAAATCACTGCTGTTCTCATTTCAAGATTCAACACTATGTAGATATGACTTGGAAATAAGCTTGATTAGCTAGACAGAGAGATCATCTAATGTACAGCCTAAGACTGATCAGGCATGGGTTCAGTTATAAAAGGGTCAGAATCAGAAGCTAGTGGTGATTTTGATGTTATTGAGCCCAGAATCTTTCATTCATTTCTTCCAACCCAGCCTGTAAGAAATCTTGCTTGAGTTTAAAGGACTGCTGTCTTAGTCCATTCAGGCTGGTATTATAGATACTGTAGACTAACTGGCTTATAAACAACAGAAATCTATTTCTCACAGTTTTGGAGGCTTAAGTCAGAGGTCAAGGTACCAGCATGGTCATGGGGGGACCCTCTTTTGGTTGCAGACTTCTTGTATCCTCACCCTGCAGAAGGGGCTAAGGAGCCCTTGGATCTCTCTGGAGCCTCTTTTATGAGGCACTAATCCCATTCATGAAGCTCTTCATTCATGACGTACCCACCTCAGAGAGTTCTCACCTCCTGATACCATCACTTTGGGCGTTAGATTTTCAACACATGAATTCTGAAGGGCTACAAACATTCAGAAGGTACCAAGCATCAAAGGAAAGCACTATAGTGTAAGTAAAATCTTCAGTAATTATTTCATTGAATTTTCTCTATAAAACTGAAGACAAACCTGAGGGCTTATACCAAGGATGGTTGATGGGTTTTATCCTCACTTGGGGTTTGGGGTCCATGTATTAGACCATGGATGGACACAGCAGCCTAAGTGGTGATTCAAAGCGGTTTCCACATGCTCCAGAGAAATAGTAAGTGGATGGCTTCAGGAAAAAAAGTTTCAAAATGCCAATTAAATTTCTTTGGATTTTCTTTGCAGTTAATGCTTTGACCCAGAGGCTAGTTACAAACAGAATCAAAAGTAAAATTATGCAGAGACTTGAGGCGGATTAAGTGGCTTTATTGTTCCTTTCTCCCCCTCCTACTCATTTTATCTGACAAACAGAAAAGAAGGAAGGGAGGAATGGGAGACAGTTTTTATTGATCTGCCTACAGCTGGCTAAAGGCGTCTCAGTGGCTGGAGAATGGACTTTGGCAACTCTGGCCTCAAGTCATCAAGTGAGTGGCAGAGAAGTTTTCGTTGATTCAATCATGTATTCATTCATTCAAAAGATATATCAGTAGACACTCTTAGGTGTGCATTCTTTTAGGCACTAGCAAAAATGTGCCCAGTGCCCAGTTGTGTCCGACTCTTTGCATCCCCTGGACTGTAGCCCCCCAGGCTTCTCTGTCCATGGAATTTCCCAGGCAAGAATACTGGAGTGGGTCACCATTTCCTCCTCCAGGGGATCTTTCTGATGCAGGGATCAAACCCACATCTCTTGCATCTCCTGCATTGGCAGGTGGATTCTTCACCGCTGTGCCATCTGGGAAGCCTGGCAAAAATGTAGCTATGTACTAAGGTCCCAACTGTATGAATTTTATAAAAGTGTGAGAAGAAAAACAGTACAGAAATAAATATATCTATATATATGATGTCAATTGATTATGAGTTTTAAGAAGAAAGCTATATGCATCAGGATAAGAGAATAGTAAAACAAGATGATTTATTTATGATCATTAAGGGAAAGGTCTCTACATCAGTAAGTGAAGAAACAACCCATGCAGGACTCTGTAATAGTAAGCATAGAAGCACTGAGCCTTGCTTTCTGGAAATGCAAGGAATTCTGTATGACTGAACCAGTGTAAGCAAGGGGAAGGCAAATGAGAGCCGAGATTAAATGTGTTGTTGTTGTTGTTTAGTCACAAAGCTGTGTCTGACTCTTTTCTGTGACCAAGTCATGTAAGGTCTTTCAAGTCATGTTGAAGCTTTGGTTTTTACTCAGACGAGTTAGGAAAGCATGTTTTAGACAGAAGAGTGGCATTTGCCTAATGTATCCAGCAGTTCCAGGGTTCACATTTTGTCAACTAAAGACTAGTCATGCTGAACTAGAATTACTTTATCCCAAGTCAGATTTTGTTTTTTAGAAGAAGTCATTTTCTTGGCTTTCTCTTCACAATTATAAGATGGTCACCAGAGCACCAAGCATCACATCGTCACATTTCAAAGTCCAAATGCTGAAGGAAAGAGCGACTTCTTTTCTCTCTCTCTCTCTTTTTCAGTGCTCTCTCTACTACTAGAAATAGAGTCATTAGCACCTTTAAATCTCATGAGATAAGAAAGTTGGTTCTAGAAACTGCAGAACCAATTCAGAAAACTCATCCTTAAAATTCTGTTTCTCTGGAACCAATCCTGGTACCAACATCTGTATAAGGATTCTCCAAGAAAGAGAACTCTTGGGACATCTCTCTTTGTCTCCATCCCCATCTTTATCTATATATGTATATGTATGTGTACATATACAAACACACATACACACACATACATAGAAAGAGATTTATTAAAGGGAACTGGTTCATGGGACTATGGAGGCTGAGAAGTCCCACAATCTCCTCTGTACAAACTAGAGCCCCAGGAGGGCAATGGCTCAGTTTGCAGGCCTGAGCTCTGAAGGCAAATGGAGATCAGGGTTCTGCTCGTGCAGTCAGCAGAGGAGGGGGGAGAATGGGGGGAAGAGACAGAAGGGGAGAGAGACTGACTTTTCTCTTTTGATTGGGAAAGAAAATCTTTCCCAGAGCATCTTCATAGCATATAGCCTGCGGTCACATCGCTTAAAACCAACCACGTGCTCACTGCAAACCCATAGCTGGAAAAAGGAAACAGGACTCACATGACTGACTTCGATTAAATACGCTCATCTCCTCAGCCTACCCTTATTGAACACAGGGCCACCCCGACCTTCTAATAATTGAACAAAATTTGAATTCTCTTGGTAAAGGAAAGGTTTTGAGTAGGCAAACAGCAGTGTCTGTCACATCTCTAAAGGGAGATCAGTAGCTACTGAATAGATGGAGAAAAGAGAAAAAAAATGCATTCCATAAAAGGAGAAGGCTACCATGAAATGTTGCCTATTACTTAAGCCCTTTCTCCCTTCACTTTTTCCCACATCCTGATTCTGTGGCTTTGTATAGTCTTCCATGGTTATTAAGCATCTCAGAAATCTGCTGTTCCCAAAGTTATTAATCTTTCCCAAGTCATTTGGTTTGTAGGGTTTTCTAAATCTGGAAGTGCAAACTGTTTGTTTATTTGCTTAACTTCAGGCATTTTGTTACTGGGTTATGCTTTGCTAATTCTAAATTGGTCTAAAAGATACTTCAAATTTAATGCATTCTTCCTTTTTAGGAAGAGAGTTATACTAACAAGAAAATCTGTTTTAACAAAAGAGAAATATGCTTAACTTAGAAATCAATGCAGAAAAAGGACAGTTGCTCTTTAAATAACATGGATCCTTATCTTCATAGTTGGACCCTGTAATAAATGTATTAAGTTGTTATCCATGTGCCCAGATTTCCTCTTTTGATGCCCTTTGATTCCTCAGAAAGGGAGCCTACTTTCACGGAGCCCTAATGTTATTCTGATCTCTTCTTTCATTGATCTTTCCAAATTTCAGTAAAGAATTAAATACAGTAATCAGAGCTGCCACATACGAATGCAGAGTAAGGTTTAATTTGCTATCTTTCTCATGGGCACTTTTGTTGGCTAGCATATCTCTAAGTGCTAGGAAGCCATTGAGAATGCACTTGGACTATGAGGAGGAAGCTGAAACTATTGACCTCACAACGTGTACTTTTTTAATTTACTTGTGAGACTGGCCTGAAGGTCCTATTCGTCCTGGAGATGAAGCTTTGATTCTCTTTCTGAGAAACTGAAATACAAAAATACTATTATATTTAAAAACATGTATGAAATAATTTAATCAGTTAACAATAGTAAATAGAAGAAGACTGTAAAGTGGAAAAAATATTGTAATGAAAACTGGGAGAATAATGTTCTAAGCTAAACTCTTTCTGTGGTAAACTTGACTGTGAGCTAATCTTTCAGTGTTTCTGAATTCATTTCCTCATTCTTCAACTGGAGGAGCTAAATCAAATAATCTCGAATGCCCTTCTCATATTTCTGATTCTTAACCTCTGCTATTTCAGAAATCAGAATTTTCCTTACTCTATAAGGGAAAAAAAAGAAGAAATGCAGTCAAAATATATGGATCATTCTAAGTTGCTGAGAAATTTGCAAACTGATTGGAGAGACTAAAGTAGGGAACCGTGAAAAAACCATGTGTAATCAAAAGCAAATTGCATGGTACCAACAAAAATTATTGTAACACATTGTCAAAGAGAGTCAGTGGAACAGAAATAGGGAAGATGTGGGAAAAGATGAGGGGAAAAGAAGGACAATGAAGATGAACAAAAGATGCACAGCCATGAAGGAAATAAAGGGATATTCCAGTGTGTGAAAATCAGGTGCAGACCTAAGAAGGACACAAACTGAGATGGAGATCAGAAAAGGAATGATCACAGGGTTTTATATCACGATGTGGACGAGATAAATTAGAATGGATTTCGGAAACTTGGTTATGAATTTCCTTATAAATAGGAGACTACAAATTTTATCATCCTAACTGGGATACTTTTAAGAGCAAAAAGTGGCACCATTAATAACTACTCTCGAACAGTAGGTTTAACTGAAAGTATTTCAGAAAACATGGACTATCCCAGTTAAACCAGGGGATATGCTCACCTGCTTCTAAGGAGTGCACGTATTTTCCTTGTAAATGCCAAACTGAATGAATCATAGGTTGAAGTTGCAAAGCCTTTATTTAGGTTGTGAAAGTGGAGCTTGCTTGGGTAAGGTCTGCTCTAAATTTTAGTTCTCTCACGGTCAACTCCCTACCGAGACAAACACACGATGTGGCATTTGTTATGGAGCAGATATTTCCTTTGTGGGATTGCTAATTATACCTAAGGGAACAGAAGACCTCCCTGAGAGTAGAAACATGATGTTGTAAGAGTGATAAACTATTGAGTTAGACAGACACACAGAGAAGAAAGATGGAAGAAATCAAGAACTGTAAACAATTCTAAAAAAAAAGTCTTAAAATATACACTGACACTTCCAGATGGATCTCTTCGCTTCAATTTCCTTGACATTTATGTGCTCAGTTTCTTCCTCTGAAATCTCTGCATTTTGCTCACGGTGGAAGATGTACAGCAATTCCCAATGACACTGACACTTATGGTGAGCACTGCTTGCTCTGTGCCTTATTTTTTGGCCATAAGGCAGCTGGCATTCTTCTCTGATCAGGTCATGGCTCTGAAAGCCAGCCAGATATGCACCAATTTTTCAACCCATGAATGTAAAAGATAGGCATAGTGAGTAGGATAAGTACGATTCTTGCCCACTTGGAGCTTTTCTTCTGGCGAGGAAAAAATGTGATTCTAAATATAATCTTATGCAGGAGAAGTTCAGAATTCTGTGGCAGTATGTAACTGATTCCTCTTAGCCAGGACACCAGGCAAGCTAGCTTATGTGTTAATGATTGTAATATTATAACAATGAAAATCACTTTCATTTATTGAAAGGCTATAATATGTGAAAAAGCACTGTTCAAAGACCCATATAAGTACCTTGAATTCTTATAGAACTCTGGTATAGGGAGTATTAATATTATTGACAACATATACATGAAAAATGTATGACTCTGAAAGTTATCTCGAGCCGCTCAACACTGCATGACTGGTGAATAGTGGATTTAGGATAAAACCTTTTGCTTGCCTGGATAGAAAGCCCCATGTTTTCTGTTGTGTGATATTTACTTTTTTATGAACCTCAGTGTATTCATGTGTGAAATGAGAGTGCAAAGCTATACCTCATGGGCTTGTAGTGAAGATCACACGTGATAACATTTTTTAAAATAAAAAATCTTAGTGTAGGGCCTTATACATGATTAAGTTAGATCTCCTCAACTTCTTTAAGGTCTATATCTCAGAACCAGGGTATTATGGGGTATTTTCCTTCACACCTTTTTTGAGTTTTCTGTCAGGGATCTTTGCCTTTGCTCTGAGACACTCTTCTAATTATGGACCTAGATTTGCAACTTTAAATTTCCCAAAGCTTTTATTTCCATTTAAAATCATTTATATGATCATGGACCAGGGCTTATTTAGGTAAGTGGGGATACAGGGGAGAGAAGGATTTTTTTCTAATCTACTATCACCCAATCTATTTTGATGGTTGAACTTTGAAGATCATTTGCAATGTGTAAGTGTAAGAATTTTAAAGTCATGAGATGTGAGATCCTCAAGCTATCCTTGAGTAGTAACAAAGAAGTTACACCATTATGAAGGATATGAGGTCTGTGGAGCAATTACCCTGGACTCCATTTCAGCTCTGCCATTTACTACCCAAAGACTCACAGACAACTCTTTAAGCTCTCTCTGTCCTAGTTTTCCATCTCTGAACATGGATAATTAAAGTACTCGTCTCTTGTATAGATTGCTTAGATGAAACCAGATAATATTTAAATAATATATGCTGCTGCTGCTGCTGCTAAGTCACTTCAGTCACGTCCAACTCTGTGCAACCCTATAGACAGCAGCCCATCAGGCTCCCCCATCCCTGGGATTCTCCAGGCAAGAGTACTGGAGTGGGGTGCCATCGCCTTCTCTGTAAATAATACATAGAACATAGTAAATGTTTAACTAATGTCATCTATGGTACTATTCTTGCAATTTTCATTATCATTACTATTATTATTAAGAATTAAGACAGGAATCATTAGTGGTGAAGGGAAGAGGTAAGTTGTAGAAACACGATGAGGGCTACAATTTTAAAGGTAGAAAACTCACAAAACACAAAAGTTTTCAACGTGTGAACATAGTGATATTAAGTGGACCAGAGGGGTGGAAAAGTAAAGTGATTTGATACAGGCTGAAGGGTCTGTGTGGGGGACGGAAAGGCAGTGACGGTCAATGGGCATCAAATTCCAAAGCCATGAAGTCAGGCCACACAAGAACTGGCTTGGAACTGAATGTACAGGATGAGGAAGTTTGCTTGTTTGTTTTTAGAAGAATTGAAAAAAAAAAAAAATACCAGAATTATGCCACACTCTGAATGCGCTGAATGTTCTAAGGTGGTGGGGAATGTCCTTTGATCTGAACTTTAGAGAGCACCTGGAAAAATTAGGATAAAAGAAAAATATATTTTCATCCTTAATTACAGGGATATTAAGAAGGAGGGACAAAGAAAAGAATAACTGTATTTGAAAATTGTTATTATGAAAATCTATTCTGTATCAAGTCCGTTGAAATGATGGGTAACTACATGTTTCCCTAGAGTTGGTCATATTTTAGTGGGCCAACACGTCTCCTCCATGGTTTCAGGATTGCTCTCTGCCTGCTTGAGGCAGGAACTCTCAGCTCCTGGGTTCCAGAAGCTTCTTAGTCATTTTCTCTCCTCTTCATCTCTCCAGTCTGGTGTGGCGGTGGCTTCCTGCTACTGCTGACCTACAGCTCCTCACGTCTCTCTGTTGACTCTCAGCCACTCTTACCATCTGTGTAAACGGTTTCCAATTTCCTACATTTTATTCCCTCGGCAACAACTTCAGTCGTAAAGCATTCCTTTGTTTTAAGAAAGGTAGATGCATTCGTTTTCTAGGGCAGCTGGAACAAACCATCACAAACTGGGTGGTTTTAAACAATAGATGTTTATTCTCTGACACTTTAAGACATCACAAGTCTGAGACCAGGGTGTCGGCAGGACTGATTTCTTCTGGAGGCTCTGTGTGCGTGAGGCTCAGTTCCATGCTTCTCTCCTGGCTTCTAGTGACTGCCCACAATCCTTGGCATTCTTTGACTCATAAATGCATCTTTCCAATCTCTGCCTCCTTCTTCACAAGGCCTTCTCCTCCATGTTTCTCTGTCTTTACTCGTCTTCTCTTTTCTTTAAGGACAATAGTCACTGGATTAAATGTCTGTCATAAATCCAGGATGAGCACCTCCTGACAGCCTGAATTAACTATATTTGCTAAGACCCGAATTTCAAATAAGGTCACATCTATGGAAGCCAGGAGTTGTTAGGACTTGGATATATCACTTTAGGGTCACTATCAACTCTCTACAGGCTTTCTCCTGTTTTTCTGTTTGCACAGAAAGAAACACAGAATGGCCCCCACTCTCTCGTTCTAAAATGTCTTTTTCCAGTAGAACTTTCTACGATGATGAAAATCTTTTCTGTCTACACCATCCAATTTGGTAATCATTAGGCATGTGTCCCTATTAAGTACTTGAAATATGGTTAGTGCAGCTGAATTTTTAATTTTTATCTTAATCTAAATTAAAATAGTTACATGTGTCTGAAAGTTATTGTGTTGGGCAGAACAGTTCTACAGGAAAAATTGACAGACACCAATCACATTAATTCAGTATAGTGAGTGTTACGAGAAATTGGGGGGAAATAGTCAGACATAGTTGGAAACACAGGACACACAGGAGATACGGTTCGATCCCTAGGTTAGGCAAATCCCCTGGAGGAGGAAGTAGCAACACGCTCCAGTATTCTTGCCTGGGAAATCCCATGGACAGAGGGAGCCTGGCAGGCTATAGTCCAGGGGGTCACAAAAGAGTTGGACACGACTGAGCGACTGAGCGCACACAGTCAGACAGAGTCACAAAAACACTGACAGAGGAGAGGGGCTTTGACAGGTTGAAGAGGGGCTTTCAACTTTGAAAATAGCATGCATGAAGGCACAGGATAGAAGGAAATGTCATACACATCTAGCGCACACGGTCCCAGAAGAAGGGAGGCTGCAGCAGTGACTTATAGATAACGCAGTCATTGTGCTGGAGACTTTGAATTTGGCCCGTGGTGTAAAACAGGAAAGTAAAAAATCCATATTATTTCTTCCCAGCTTTATTGAGGTATAATTAATACCTAAAAGTACATGTTAAAGGTACATGTTAAAGGTGTACAACATGATGGTCTAATAATAGTATCCATTGTGAAATGACTACCACCATCAAACTATTAATTATTAACATAGCCATCACTTCACATACTTACCACATTTTGTGTGTGGTGAGAGCTTAACATACATTCTCAGTGAAATTCATATATATAATACAGTATTATTAGTTACAGTTACCACACTGTAAAATAGATCTCCGTAATTTATTTATTTACTCTTTTGGTTGTGCCCTGTGGCATGTGTGATCTTAGTTCCCTTACTGGAGATTGAACCCGCATCCCCTGCATTGGAAGCACAGATTCTTAACGACTGGACCTCCAAGGAAGTCCCTCCGTAATTTATTCATTCTGTATAATTGAAACTTTGTTCCCTTGACCAATATCTCCTCATTTCCCCTGTTCCCAGTCCCTGGCAACCACTCTTCTACTTTCAGCTTTAATGAGTATGACCATTTTAGATCCCACAGATAAGTGAAATCATCCTTATTTTTAAAAGCTAGCTTGACTTGGAAATAGAACAGAGGATGAGCTGAAGCAGGGAAAGCCCAGAACAGTTTCTTGTTCTAGTTCCCCGCTAAGAATCTATATGACATGTGCCAGACACTGCAAGTATCTGAATATGAGAGACAAGGAAACTGTGCTGAGTTTATGGAAGAGAATTGGGTACAGGTTTCAATTCTGTGTGTGCAAACTAGTTAGTAAAAACATTGCATTCTGTAGAAGACTAAAGTCTCTTAAAAAAATATTTGTGCTTATTCCCTAGGCAGGCTAAGGTATTACAATACAATGTGTAAAAAAAGAAAGAAAAAGATCCCCTGGCAGGATGCACCTTCTAGCCAGAAAAACTTAAGAGAAGTGGCGGAGCTGTCCGTCCTCCAGTTGTGGGCCCATTTGGCTTTGGTGGCAGCAGTAATTCCTCTTGTAGTTCTTGACTAATGCATTAACATTCAGGGTAATTTCTGCCATTAGACAGGCTCAACCGTGCACCATGACGGTTTCTACTCTGTAATTGTAGGGATCCTCATTAATGTGAAAGAATATTTTGACATTGTGAGCTTACAGGAGAGACAATTCATGACTGACACAATAAAGGCTTAGATTATGCTGCTTTTGATGATGAGAGATGCAGAGCTGCATTTTTTTAACCTTTTGCAAAATTAGGATTTAGCAGCTCTAAGACAATCTCTTGTATGATGAAAGTGGATGGTGTTCAGACACAATCAATTCCAGGCCTGCCTTGAGGAAACCTTTTATTTCAGGAAGAGATTAAAATTTCAAAGCTGTTTTCTGGTGGCATTTTTATTGATAAACCTGCATTTAAAGCAGAGCTTTAAAAAATGCATGAGATGCATATAGCCAGAACATACCATGGTATAAGCTGCTGCCTAGAGTCTGAGAGCTCACAGAATTTTACAGGCTGCTCTGGACAGTCTCCAAGACATGTTTTGACATATGTTAAATTTTTTTTGCACTTAGCTCTACTTGATGAGAAAGAGTTGTCTTTGAGGGGGGTAGGTATTCCTTTGTTATTTAGTACCTAAACTGTTTACATTTTTTTTACTTTAAAAAAGAAGATATAGTTTTAAATTTAGACAAAAGAGATACCAAAAAGACTTCTCTCTGGTAGCCTTCTTCTGTATATAAAATATAATCCATAGAGGAGGACTTGCTATGTATAAAATTTTTTAAATTTTAGACTTCCTTTATTTTTGTCAACAAGGACATTGAGTCCAGAAAGGCAGATACTCTTTCAAAATCATTGATTCTGATGACAACCTAGGTGAAAAATAAGCCTTGTTTTTCTCTTTTCTTTTGTACTCTTTTGAAACAACATGCTGAAATAAATGAATCAGTATTTATTTAATACCTACTTAGTGCCCTTCATTGTGCTAGACCTGAGAAATGGCTTTGGCACCAGGAACTTTGCAATCCTTTATGGAAAACTAAGCTGGCACACATCAAATTATGCTCGACATTGCTGATCATCAGAGAAATGCAAATCAAAACCACAAGACATCACCTCGCACCTTTTAGAATAGCTATTATCAAGAAGACAAGAGAGGAGATTCCCTGAAGGTCCCGTAGTTAGAATTCCATGCTTCCACGGTAGGGGGCACAGGTTTGATTCCTGGTTAGGGAACCAAGATCCCACAAGTTGTGCAATGCAGCCAAAAAAAAAAAAGGCAAGAGATAAGTTTTGGCAAGGATATGGGGAAAAAGGAACACGTGGACACTGTTGTTAGATGTGTATATTGGGTACAACTACTATGAAAAACAGTGTGGATATTCTTCATAAATTAAAAATAAAACTGCCATATGATCCAGCCATCCCATTTTGGAGTATATTTCCAAAGGAAATAAAAACAAGATATCAAAAATATGTCTGCACTCCCATGTTTTGCTGTTTAGCTGCTAAGTCGTGTCCGACTCTTTGTAGCCCCATGGACTGCAGCATGCCAGGCTCCCCTGTCATTCACCATCTCCCAGAGTTTGCTCAAACTCATGTCCGTTGAGTCAGTGATGCCATCCTGTGATGCCAGTGATGGCATCCCCGACTCCCATGGTTATTGCAGTATTTTTCACAACAGCCAAGATATGGAAGGGTCCTAAGTGTACATCAGTGGATGAATGAATAAGTAAGATTAATGTATATATATATATATATGAATATTATTTAGCCATGAGAAATAAGATAATCCTGCATTTGCAATATGGATAGGTTTTGTGGTCATTATGCTTAGAGACATAAGTCAGATAGAGAAAGCCAAATACTGGATGCTCATTTCATTGTTCTTCCCCCCAAAATGAAATGATAATTATGTGACATAATAGATGTGTTACCTAATCATATTGCAATATATCAAATCAATATGCTGTGCACATTAAACTTAGACAATGTTTATGTCAATTGTATGTCAATTAAAACATGGTAGTAACAACAGCAGTGCTTTACAGATATAATCTCATTTAATCATTACAGTTCTGGGCTACATTTTACAGATGAGGAAACAACCACCAATACACGAAATAACTTGATGAAGTCACCACAATGGTAAAAAAGATGCTGGCATTTAAATCCAGGCCATCAAACTGCAGAGCCCAAACACAGAATCCATACTGTCTCTTGACAGCTGTTATAATGTGGAATCAGAAAGCGGAAGGTATCAGTCTAAGCTGGAATTGGAAAATAAAATAATTGCCTGAGACTTAAGCAGAGCCTTAAGTGGACAGGATTTAATTAGGCAGCAGAAAGGAAGAGCATATTCCATGTTGGGGGGAAATGGAGTGATGCTCTCTGCGGTGGAAAAGAGAATATACATACAGGTAGGAAAGAGAATGCAGTAGCTTAGTTTACCAAACAGGCTCCAGGCAAGGCAAATAAACTACAGCGTAATATCTCAGCTGTATAAATGATGCACTGATAACTGGAAACAGGGCCCTATGGGACACACTGATAACACATCCCTGCTTAGGTATGTGTGATTCTGTTAAATTTCTTTCAGTCCTTGTCAACACAAGTGGAATTTGTTTCAAATTAATGACATGTAGAGATTTCAGTGGTTATTGGTCAACTTTTTCTCTCTCTCAGTTAGAACATATGGAAATAAGGAGCTGTGTCTCTTATCTGTGTGACTGATATGACCTCACCATATGGACACACTTACTCAGAATAAAGTCTTGGGGAACTTTGTTGAATTCACATATTCTCAACACTGTCAGAGGAGGACTCTAATTGACAGGGCTTCTCTAAGAATAGGTGCCCTTTTGCCATTCCAGAAACATTTCATTCTCTATAGAGAAGGTCAAAAATATTCTCCCTCACTAGTGGGTAGGTTTCGTGTTGACAGCTCCTGATGGCAGTGGGGACCTATTAAATTAGTTTCCATCAAACTCTGAATATTTCAAAACGTAGCTCAAGGTGGGTGCCCCACATATATTTCAGAGAAGCATGCGTGGAGAAAAACTAATTTCCTAACCAATGCTGTATACATATTTTCAAGTCCTACCTAATTACAGAGACTTCCTTTCCAAAGTGACGGATTTCATTGAAATTTGTATTGCCTGCTCCTTGTCATATATCACACAGCTTTTATCACTCTTCAAAAAAAAAAAAAAAAAAAAAAGGAGTATATGAGTTTTCTGCTTTCTTTCCGTTTTAAGAATTCACTTTTTACACTACATTCTACAAGCTAAGACTTGTAAAATAAAACTTTTAAATAAGGGGCTTAACTTTTTGTAACAATGACCCATGATCCCTGTATTAAGCAATATGGAAAGACACAAAGAAAGCAATATATTTCCCCAAGTTTCTAGAAGTAATCACTGTTAACACATAATCCCATGAAGAGAGTTTTGCTAAACAGATGGATGAAGAGATAGAAATAACTTCATAGAAACAAGGGATAATACACATACTATACAAAAATAAAATATGGTGTATATCAGTATGCTTGCATTTAACAGAAGAAAAATAAAGATATAATAAAAGGACTGTTGTTCCTTAGTCACTGAGTTGTGTTCAACTGTTTTGCAACTCCATAGACTGGGGCTCACCAGGCTCCTTTGCCTGTGGGGTTTCCCAAGTAAGAATACTGGAGCGGGTTGCCTTTTCCTTCTCCAGGGTATCGTCCCAACCCAAGGATTGAATCCTCTTCTCCTGCTTGGCAGGCAGAGTCTTTACCACTGAGCCAACAGGGAAGCCCCATATAAAAGGGCTGCTGCTGCTGCTAAGTCACTTCAGTCATGTCTGACTTCGTGCGACCCCATAGACAGCAGCCCATCAGGCACCCCCATCCCTGGGATTCTCCAGACAAGAACACTGGAGTGGGTTGCCGTGTCCTTCTCCAATGCATGAAAGTGAAAAGTGAAAAGGAAGTCGCTCAGTCGTGTCCGACTCTTAGCGACCATAAAAGGGCTGCTGCTGCTAAGTCACTTCAGTCGTGTCCGACTCTGTGTGACCCCATAGATGGCAGCCCACCAGGCTCCCCCATCCCTGGGATTCTCCAGGCAATAACACTGGAGTGGTTGTCATTTCCTTCTCCAATGCATGAAAGTGGAAAGTGAAAGTGAAGTCGCTCAGTCATGTCCAACTCTTAGTGGCCCCATGAAATGCAGCCGACCAGGCTCCTCCGTCCATGGGATTTTCCAGGCAAGAGTACTGGAGTGGGGGATCTCCAAATTCTGATTAACCTTTTTTTTTTTTTTTCTTTTTTCCTTTTCTTTGTGCTGCAAGAGATATTATTTCTATAAAAGTAAAGATCTAGGAAAATATCAATACATTGAAATCATGTTATTTTTTACACATCATTTAGTTTTAAATAGTAGAAATGAAATGAAAGTAGGGTCTGGGACATCAGCCCTCTGACATTAGTATTTTTAAAATGCTTTTCTACCTGTATCAGTAACATTCTATTCTGTGATTATAATTTACACTTACCTAATACAATTGCACAGCTAAAATATTTAATATTCCCCTCCCGCTTCTCAATTCCTATATGTTCTTTATATTTTTATGTAGGCTTCCCTGGTGGCTCAGCTAGTAAAGAATCTGCCTGCTATGAGGGAGATCTGGGTTTGATCC
This sequence comes from Bos grunniens, assembly GCF_055505025.1. Classification (NCBI taxonomy): domain Eukaryota; kingdom Metazoa; phylum Chordata; class Mammalia; order Artiodactyla; family Bovidae; genus Bos; species Bos grunniens. The sequence continues at coordinate 35,613,197 of NC_141187.1, forward strand.
CTGGGTTGGGAAGATCCCTTGGGGCAGGGAACGGCTACCCACTCCAGTAATTCTGGCCTGGAGAATTCCATGGAATATATAGTCTATGGGGTCACAAAGAGTTGGAAATGAGGGAGCAACTTTCACACACACATTGCTTGGATGAATTTCATCAACTCCCTATTTGCAATTTTTTGCAAACTGCTTCCATATGCTCTATTCCCTGAGAGATTTTCTTACCTGAGAAAGTGTGTCTATTGCCTTTCTGCATTTGGCTTCCCTTGTATCTCAGTTGGTAAAGAATCCGCCTGCAATGCAGAAGGCTCTGGTTTGATTCCTGGGTGGGGAAGTCCGCTGGAGAAGAGATAGGCTACCTACTCCAGTATTCTAGCCTGGAGAATTCCATGGACTGTATAGTCCATGGGGTCACAAAGAGTTGGACATGACTGAGTGACTTTCACTTTCACTTCACTTTGCTTTCTACACTTAAAGTGATGAGTATTCCTGGATCATTGCTTTTTAGACTAAACCATTGTCTTTTGATATTGTGTTGTATATTTTGCCACAGCTTACCTCTCACTATAATTTACCACAATATTAATTATACTGGTTAGGCTATTGTTTTATATTTTTACTGAGAATGTCTTTCCTGGAAACATCAATTACCTTTTTCATATTTGGGCTGGTTGCTCTTCAGGGCTACTGCGTAGCAATGTGTGAAGACTTCTTTCGCTGCCATCCTTTGACCTGTTCTGTCAGTGTCTTTAATGAAGGACTTTCATACCATTCTCTTTACTGGTCTAGTTTCGTATATTGGCCAAGCTCATTCTGCAGTAGCATTATCAGGTTAAAAAGACTAGGACAAGCAGAGGACATAGTGATGCCTAATTTTGGGGTTATAATGGCACCCCACTCCAGTACTCTTGTCTGGAAAATCCCATGGACAGAGGAGCCTGTTAGGCTGCAGTCCATGGGGTCGCTACAAGTCAGACATGACTGAGCGACTTCACTTTCACTTTTCACTTTCATGCATTGGAGAAGGAAATAGCAACCCACTCCAGTGTTCTTGCCTGGAGAATCCCAGGGACGGGGGAGCCTGGTGTGCTACCGTCTATGGGGTCGCACAGAGTTGGACATGACTGAAGCGACTTAGCAGCAGCAGCAGCAGCTCCAATTTCAACTGGGTGTCCTCCACATCTAGTGTTCAGGACTCACCGCAGGCTCTCCTACCTTTCCTGTAGTGGATATTATCTGTAGGGTATGAGGTTAGAGAAGGCGAGGTTCAGAAAAAGATCGAGACGGGCACTTTACAGGAACAGATCACCTTTTATGAGCCAAGAAGGGACAGCAGTCAGATTAATGAGCTGCTGCTACACTAACCCAAGAGAAAAGTAAGTATATATAGGCATATATGTGGAAATCTACTGTCTTAAGGGGGCTGGTTCTTCTCCAAGGTTGTTCGGAGTAGTTATCTTTTAAATGGCTGGGGCAAGGAATTCTGGAGATTGGCCAGAGGCTGGACTGGCTGGGAGCTGTAATCAGCCTTACTGTCTTCGGGGAGAGAGTTCTTTGTTTTGCATAGAATGGTGGGGAGGACCCGGAGTGGAGTTTTCACTCCAGGCTATTTTGAGCCGTGTAACTTTCCTTCATTCTCTTCCTATTTTTCTTGGTTGCATCTCTCTTTTTGCTATCATTGTTCCACTATATATCGAGTCTTGGTTTATGGTCTCATTTTGGTAGTTTTCTTGCTTTCACTGGTGTCAGTAAAATCTGGTCATTCTGATTTTTGAAAATTAGATCATGACTTTGTTTTAAAACTTTATGAAATCTTATCTCATTATTCCTGGAATTCTAAAATTTCGATGATATACTACCTGTGAGAAAAGTTCTTAAATGATTTTTCCACTTCTTTTTTTTTTTTTTCTGTTGTTCTCTCTTAAGGAACTGTTACCATTAAGATATTAGACATTCTGAATTGGCTTGTTATTACCAAAATCTAGTGACTTATTTTTTTTCCCTAATTTTACAGAATGTAAGGCTGTGGATTGGAGAAGGAAATGGCAACCCACTCCAGTGTTCTTGCCTGGAGAATCCCAGGGATGGGGAAGCCTGGTGGGCTGCCGTCTATGGGGTCACACAGAGTCAGACACGACTGAAGTGACTTAGCAATAGCAAGGCTGTGGATAGCTGTATCAATAATTACTTCTTTTTCTTATTCTTAAGAAGTTTGTTAAATTTTAAAACAATTTTAACTAGTCACTTGTGTTTTAGTGAAATGAATGTACTTTAAAATAATCTTTTAGTTAGCATAATTAGACTACCTCTTTCCAGAATCAGTATTATGATATATGGGGGGAAATATCTTTAAATAAAAATTAGAAATATTATGTCTCCATTTGTTTTTATAGTATAAATACTGAACAGTTATTATCATTTTTAATAACTAGCAGAATTTGAAATCTAGAAAGCATGATTTACTACCATGTTTTCTGTGTAATATTAAAAAATCTTGATATTAAGACTATCCAACTTTATTTTTTACTATCAGATTTCAATTTACCTGTCTTGATTTTGTCTTATATACATTTTAAAAAACACTTTGCTCCCTATAGTGAATCTTTTTAAGAAATAGCCATCTTGAGGGGATGACAAATTACTTAACAGGAGAATAAATAAGAAAGGCAACTTTTGGAATACTGGGTCAAGGAATTTATTGTTGGCAAAAATACTTAACTTGTTTACCTAATGTTAATATTATAATATAGCTTAAGGAATCCTCCAGGCAAGAATACTGGAGTGGGTAGCCATTCCCTTCTCCATGGGATCTTCCCAACCCAGAGATCAAACCCACGTCTCCTGCTTTGCAGGCAGATTCTTTACCTGCTGAACCACCAGGGATATAGCTTAGGATATAAAGCAAATTTTGTTACTCCAAAGAAGTAAGTACATATAACTGATGCTTGTAGTTTAAAATACATTGTTAAATGCATTTAATATATAAATAAATAAATAAACTCCACACTATTGTGGGATTTTTTTTTCAAACCTGATTACTTTGTATATGTAGAATTTTTCCTAATTTTTTCCTTAAAAAGGATTTTTAAAGCATAAAATGATGCTTTGAGGGGACTTTAGAGTCTACTGTAGTACTCTGTTCTTCAATCCTTGTTTGTATTATTCACATAAACTGTTTTCTCAGCATTTTTTTCTCATTCTCTATACAATCACTAAGAGGGAGATATTTGGGTACTATGGTTTAGCATAAAATGTACTGCATATTAATAATCATAGCTTTACTCTGCAAAAACTGTTCATGGTCCCACCGTTGTCTAAGAGTAGAACCAGAAAAGAAGGAAAAAACATATATAAAGTAGAAAAATATTTGAACTTGACTTCTATCTATGTCAGAGAAGGCAATGGCAACCCACTCCAGTACTCTTGCCTGGAAACTCCCAGGGACGAGGGAGCCTGGTGGGCTGCAGTCCATGGGGTCGCACAGAGTCGGACATGACTAAAGGGACTTAGCAGCAGCAGCAGCAGCAGCAATCTATGTACTTATAAGGAAAAACTGCTTCTCTATGAGGCCAAAACAGCTCCATAACTTTTAGTTTTGAAAGCCCCTTAAAAAAGAGGCTCTGGAATTTTTCAAATTCCTTTCAGTTTGGTTCAGGAAACTATCCATGGACAGGAGTCAGTAAGATATAGACGTTTAACAGTCTTGCTCTTAGGAAGATTCAGGTAAGTGGGTTGGGAGTACAAAGCAGTAAGCAGGTTAACCATACATTCGGAGAACTGCAAGAAAAAGCACAAAACGATGAAGTAGTATAGAGGAAAGCAGTGAGTTAGGGATGCTTCTCAATAGAAATTAACACCTGAGCTGGGTTTGAAGGACATTTCAATAAAAGAATGTGCCAAACTGATGGGATGAAGTAGGAGACATTTAAAACAAGGAGAGACAGAATGACTAGCATTAGAGTGGTATAGTGTTTTTCTGTTTTGTTTTTAAAGGAACTAGAAGTATTTAACTATTGAGCATAAAGTACGAAAGGAAAGTTCGTCGAAAATAAGACGGAAAAATAATGACGTGTGTTACCACGAAAGGCTATGGGTGTTATGCTAAGCAGCTTGGACTTGCCCTGGAGGTAATGAAGATCCACTAAAAATGATAAATAGGGACATAGCAGAGTCCACAGCCTCTGGAACCAAGAAGGAGACCTTGGCCAAGCTTACATAGTACTAGGCAGATAAATTAGAGGATCATGAATTGGGAGCAATGTACAGAATCCAGATAAAGACAGAAGGGATTGATGATTGCTTGCACATATAAGGAAGACTGAAAAGGCAATGCTGTCTTTCAGATTTATGATTTGGGTGATTGGATGCATAATGATGGCAACAACCAAAGTAAGGAATAGACGACAAAGTAAGGAACAGAGGACAAAGTAAGGAATAGAGGATAAACTAAGAAATAGAGGACAAGTAAGGAATAGAGGACAAAGTAAGGAACGGAGGACAAGAAAGGAATGAAGGACAAGTAAGGAATGGAGGACAAGTAAGGAATGGAGGACAAAGTAAGGAATGGAGGACAAAGTAAGGAATGGAGGACAAGTAAGGAACGGAGGACAAAGTAAGGAATGGAGGACAAGTAAGGAACGGAGGACAAAGTAAGGAATGAAGGACAAAGTAAGGAATGGAGGACAAAGTAAGGAATAGAGGACAAAGTAAGGAACGGAGGACAAAGTAAGGAATGGAGGACAAGTAAGGAATGGAGGACAAGTAAGGAATGGAGGACAAAGTAAGGAATGGAGGACAAGTAAGGAACGGAGGACAAAGTAAGGAATGGAGGACAAAGTAAGGAATGAAGGAGAAAGTAAGGAATAGAGGACAAAGTAAGGAACAGAGGACAAAGTAAGGAATAGAGGATAAACTAAGAAATAGAGGACAAGTAAGGAACGGAGGACAAAGTAAGGAATGGAGGACAAGTAAGGAACGGAGGACAAGTAAGGAATGGAGGACAAGTAAGGAATAGAGGATAAACTAAGAAATAGAGGACAAAGTAAGGAATGGAGGACAAGTAAGGAACAGAGGACAAAGTAAGGAATGGAGGAGAAAGTAAGGAACAGAGGACAAAGTAAGGAATGGAGGACAAAGCTCAGGTTTGGAGGGCATGGAGAGCAATTCCAGTTTTGAATTCTTTAATTGTTCATTTATATTCAGAAACAGACATCTAATTGGCATACACACACACACACATATGTATATATATATATATATACATATACACATACATAGGGGGAGAAAGAGAAAGGGCATGCAGAATCTAATAAGGTCTAGATTTAAGAGATAAATCTAAGTGTAAAAATTGTTTTAAAGAATTGGAGTAGACAGGATAATAGTGCTGTAACTGTGCTTTCTTAGATGCTATGTTTATTTCGCATCCCTTAATTACCTACAAGTGCAAGCTAATAGCTAAAGATGTTTACATCTCCTGTATTCTGTAGCCCATACACTGAACCTCTTCCTTATCTAACTCACATGCTAAGGCACTATTTCCCTTGCCCTGAATAAACCCAGGGCCATATACAGACAGCAGGAGACAACTCCCCATGCCCAAAAAGTCCACCAGAATTCCTGAAACTAACCAACCCTAAGTCATTTAGCTCATGAATAACCCCAATAAAACTCTAATCTCCACACTCCTATCTCTCCCTCCTTGCAAAGCCTGGGGCTTCGCTGTGTGACTCTGCACAGGGTGACAGGCCCCTTTCTACTGGAAAATGTAAATAATACATTTTTACTTCAGAGGCAATTGTCTTCGTGCTTGTCATCTAACTGATTAAAACAAGTCCCAGGTATAAATCTTGAAACAAGCAGTCCATGAGAAGGTAAGAAGCAAGCAAGGTGCAAAAGAGAAGCCTGGGAAATAGTGGCATCAGAACATCAGGGAATAGAGTTAACAAGAGAAGGATCAGGAGAGCTAGGCCTTATTAGTACCATCATTTTCATATAAAGATACTGAACCACATCAGTTAAAACATGGACTGAAAAGATATCCACAGATTTGCAAAATGAAGTTATTGCTAATGACATTAACGAATGTTTCATAGACGTGGTAGAATTCAAATCCAGGTGAGGGATTATTTATGGATATCAGTTTTCCCTGCTGATCATTTCTTTCCCTGATAACTCATCAAAAGCTATGGTTTCTGATTTTGAAGAACTTTAGCCATATAATTTGTAATCTTGAGAACTCTAGGCAAGTGCACTATATATAATACATGCTCTCTCTATATTTAGAAACAGAATTTCTCAACTACAGTATGATGATTAGAAAAAAAAAAGCATATGTATGTGCATTGAATCATAGACATAAAAAAAGCTTTGAGGTAGGGAAGAATTGAGTGAATGAGTAAATGATCACAAACATTAAAATCAAGTTAAATAGAAATTGAATTCACATAAATGTATAGGTCTGGACAAAATTTAGCAATACAATTATACTTCCTAATTTTAGAGGGGGAAAATGAAATTTGAAAAAGTTAACTTGTCTAAGGACCCACTCACTACCTTGCTCTGGTTATTTGTACAATGTTTCCCTTCACTACACGGCACATGGCCTTCAAATCATTTTCCATTAATTCTTTTATCTAGTTTGCTCCCCTTCGTGAAAAATGCCTGACATTACACTATAATTATATAATATGATGGATTAGTTTTTAATATTCCATTTGACATAGATTCTTCTTTTCTTCAAGACAAAGAACAGTCTCCTCTTTTTTATTTCTTTATTTTTTAATGACCACAGCATTGTCCTCGTTATGTGATTGTGGTTAGAGTGGTGTGGGTGATGGGTTAATGACATATAGAATTTTTTGTGTGTGATAGTGGTGATGGTGAGGTGGTTGAGCAGTTTTAGAAGGGTAGGAATACACTGATAATTGACCTCAGTATTTCCCACAAAGCACAAATACACCCACAGATAAAAAAGGAATAATGGGTGTTGTTCTAAATCTTGCAAGTTAACCAATGGGCACTTCCCAGACCTGCTGCTGCCAGTGGCCCTGTCCCTGCCACCCCACGCCCCTGCAGAAGACCCTCTAACACTGGCAGGGCTTCCTGGTCGCTCAGTGGTAAAAAAATCTGCCTGCCAATTCAGGAGACACGGATTTGATCCCTGGCCTGGGAAGATGCCACATGCTGTGGAGCAGTGAAGAAGCCTGTAGGCCACAACTATTGAGCCTGTGTTCCGGAGCCTGGGAGCTGTAACTACGAGCCCCACATGCCACAGCTGCCGAAGCCTGAGTGCCCCAGAGAGTGTGCTCCAAAACAAGAAAGCCGCTGCAAGGAGAAGCCTGAGCACCTGAACGAGAGAGCAGTTGCTGCTCGCCTCGACTGGAGAAAAGCTCACATGGCAAAGAAGACCCAGCACAGCCAAAGCAAACAAATACAAATTTTAAAAAATCTTGTAAGTTAAAACAGACAAGATATGGTAGTCATATTCATTTCAGTGATAGTGCATTTTTAAGACCCTTTGCAATAAGAAAGCCGAACTACGCTAATTATTGCAAATTACCCATTTTGCAAAGTGCCAATACCAGAAGAGAAATGCTTCTGAAAAAAAATTTTACTGGCTTTCTCTATTTCCCCTTTTTTTCTTGAAAACCTGTCCCCATTTCAACATTCTATTTGACGTCCCCTTCCTATTTTCCTCTGCCTAGATGGCTATTGATTACAATTGCCCCCAAACACTCTGAGCTACGGAGCTAAACCAAGTTGAGGAAAAAAAAAAAAAGTTCACCCTATGCAAACAAATTACTTCCAGGCTTGATTTTAATCAGACAGTTCTTTCTAGAACCCTTGTAATGAGGTCATTAAAAAGGTTCTGAAACCACAACAAGGTTACAAATGTCTTGCTGTGGGATGTGTTTCTTCATCAAATATCAAAGAAAAGAGAAAGAGAGAGAGGGGACTATGGAAGCAAGGAAGATAGGCAGGGAATGGAAAGGAAGAATGGAAAGAAAGGAGTGTAGAAGGGATTTCACCTTCACCATCTAGCATTATTGATTTGATTTGGTAAGTGTGTTTTAAAGTATGCTCAGGAAGCTGTATAATTACTAACTACTGTATTTGAATCTTACCAGTCTTTCTTTTGGAGAAGGAAATGGCAACCCACTCCAGTGTTGTTGCCTGGAGAATCCCAGGGACGGGGGAGCCTGGTGGGCTGCCGTCTATGGGGTCGCACAGAGTCCAACACGACTGAAGCGACTTAGCAGCAGCAGCAGCAGCAGCAGCAGCAGTCTTTCTTTAAATATTCTGTCTTCTGTTTCAAGGTCTTATCCAGGATTTTATCTCATGATCAGTGATTTTGCCTTAGTTTCCTGTCGCCTGTAGATTTCTTCAGTTTCCCCTTGTCTTTCATGACCTTGAAACCTTTAAACAGTATTGATCACTTCAAATGTTCTTTAATTTGGAGTTAAGATAATTTAGACTAACTGAAACATATTGCCTAATTCATAGCTAAGATACATCCTTTTCCCCCTTTCCTTATTTGTATTCAATGTTTTCTAATCACTGGGCTGAGGTTACACTTCTTTGGCAAGAATATCACAGGAAATGATGTTATGTCCTTCTCAGTGCACCCTATCATGAGGTCCATGATGTTCAGATGTCTTATTACTGGTGACAGTGATTTTGATTACTCGTTTAAGATATTTTCTGCTGATTTTCCCATTGTAAAGTTACTCTTCTACACTTTGTAGTTAATAGGTAACTTGGGGAAGATCCTTTGAAACTATACAAATTTTGTTTCTCCTCAAACTTTTACCCACTCATTCCCAGACCTTCTCTGCAACAGCTACTATCATGGTATTTGCCTGATGGTTTATGTTTCCTCTTCGCTTCTGTGCTTATTAATTGGAGTTCTACTATAAGTAATAACTATCCCTTCTGCTTTGCTTACTTTTTATAATGATAAATAATTTTTTACTTAAATTTAGTCTGTGGATTAAGTTCTAACACTACTATAATTTATTTTGTTACTCAAATTATTCCAGGTTTGTCTATTGAGAGTTCTTACAGATTGGCTCCTTTTCCTTAAGGAAGTCCTCATCTTGTTTGAGTACATCCTTACTGCTTGATACTGTCGGATGTCCCAGACTCACCTTGTATATCTTAGCCTCATCTCTATATGCCTTAGCCTTGGAGCCAGTCATTTCTCTAAAGAATACTAGTTTCTTTATTGGGAGAATGGTACTTGGAAACCTAGAACTCAGTGCTACTTCAGTGTCAGCATTTTAGGCCCTCATAGCAAGCCCAGCTGGGAAATACCTGCATACTAACTGTACTAGGTTCTGAGGGTTGCTGCAACAAATTACCCTAAATCTAGTGGCTTAAAATAACAGATTTATTCTCTCATAGTTCTGAAAGCCAGAAGTCTTAAATATTGAACCTATTTTGTATTCTTGGCATAAATGACATTTGATCATGTGAATTATTATTATTATTAATGTGGTACGGAGAGTGTTTGCTAATATTTTCTTTAGAACTACTGAATTAATATTTGATTCAGTTTGCTAACATTTTCTTTAGAGCGTTTGAATTAATGTTAAGGAGTAATTGCGAAGAGTCGGACACGACTGAGCGACTTCACTTTCATTTTTCACTCTCATGCATTGGAGAAGGAAATGGCAACCCACTCCAGTGTTCTTGCCTGGAGCATCCCAGGGACTGGGGAGCCTGGTGGGCTGCCGGCTCTGGGGTCGCACAGCGTCGGACACGGCTGAAGAGACTTAGCGGCAGCAGGAGTAATATCCATCTGCAGTTTTCTGTCTTTTTACTGTTTTTACCTAGTTTAGGTATCAGATTTATTCTTCTTTCAAAAAAATTTTTAATTGGATAATTCTTCCTTTTTTATTTTGGTCTTTTCACTTATTTTCTGTGAATTTTATGTCTTATATTGAGTAGGGTGTATTACAATCTTCTATTAGCAGACAGACAAAGGGGAGGTGACTGAGGTACCTTAGACACGAAGTTTCATGAAACACCAAAAACTTAGTAATCAAGATGAAAGTGTTAGCTGCTCAGTCATGTCTGACTTTTTCCAACCCCATGAACTGTAGCTAGTCAGGCCCCTCTGTCCATGGAATTCTCCAGGCAAGAATACTAGAATGGGTTGCTATTCCCTTCTCCAGGGAATCTTCTGCCCCAGGGATGGAGCATGGATCTCCTTTATTGAAGAAGGATTCTTTACCATCTGAGCACAGAGAAGCCCTATGTGATCAAGATAAATATTAATAATATCTAAAGCAGGATTTTAAAAGATCAAATCAGCAAACTAAAACCTATGGGACAGCCTTGTGTTTTTATGAATAAAGTTTTATTAGAATCTCAGCCAGGATTATGATGATGTGAGTGAGGCAAGGTTGTATAAGCAAAAGTCAGCTCTTGTCTTTAACATTTTATATTTAGTCATCATGGGTTTTTTAAACTCATTTTGATTAGTGTAGACCTTATAGACATTTATTGAACTCTACAGCATTCTCACATGTTTCACCCTAGTCTAGCTAGGTTTTCTAATGTCTCTAAACTTCCTGAAATACTTGCTTCATACAGATGGTAACTGTTTTATTCAATTTTTTTGGTATCATCCCCTTTAATATTCTTGTTTTTGAAATCCCTTCTGTGCAGGTTTTGCTCTGATCTTCCCAGTTACTTTTATTCCCAAGATTTAGAGTGCATTTATTTATTTCTGGTGATCATAGCAGCTCACACCCAGGCCCCATAACTGGTGTTTCTCCTCTGATCTTGTTTTGTTTTTTTTTTTTAACCTCAATCTGTGCTGCTGGCTATAAAGAGGGCAGAGAAATGGAACTTGTCTTTCTTTATTTTTCTCTTCTTATGTGTGATTATTTTTCTGTTTCTACATTCAAATAATTTTGAGTGTAGCTTTGTTTTAAATTTTCATATACATGAAATTATTTCTTATTTTTGGGAAGGAGATTTGAGGAAGTTATTATGCATTGACTATGGCTTGAAACTACCTGGATTATATTATAATCCTTTAATATAGAATATGTTCCCAAGTGATATGCAAACAAATTATTATATAGCTTCAAAAAACTATCTACAATTGTTACCTGAAACAGCTAAAGCTAACTGAAAAATGTAGCTAGGTTCCTGGTGTCTGAAACTGGGCAGCACAGGTACCATTTCCCTGTAACAGAACAGTGGAGAGATATGCAGATTGGTGTTTAATTTTCTAGCTAGGGCATGGGATTTGAAGTTGAACATTTCTCTGTTCAAACTGCCAGATGCAGAATCCCAAACAAGTTTCCTAACTGTTCCAAGTTTCATTTTCTTCTTTTCTAAAATGTCCATGTTGTTGGGACAAATAATCAAATCTTGTATTCAAAGTATCTAGCAAGAATGCCTTGCATAGAGGGTGTTCAGAAGTGTTCTATAATTTATCATTTTCTTTTTCCTTCCCTGCATTTTTTTGGTACCATAATACATTATCTGGAGTATTCCTTTTTTTCCCCTTACGTATCTGTGTTGGAAATGTGGTCTTTCCCCACTTTTGACACAAATTTCTCATCATCCTCCTACTCTGCCAAATATTAAGGCACCAATCTTACCCTATTCTGAGATCTGTAATCTTCAATGCACAGAATGAACTTCAGTTCTCATTGTGATGTTTTTATAGTATAAAAATTACATACAAATATCCATTCATCAGCTCAAACAGTTAATACTAAAACAAGTTAGGCAGCGGTTGGGATTTGTACCAGTTAAAATCCTGTTCAAAAGGGAGGGGGGCCTATGTATACCTATGGCTGATTCATGTTGAGGTTTGACAGAAAACAACAAAATTCTGTAAAGCAATTATTCTTCAATTAAAAATTAATTAAAAAAATCTGTCCATTTTCTCTTGCTGTCTAAATGCTTCATTACTGGACTACCGAGGAAATTCAGAAACCTCTGTCGCTGTATTTCTGCACTGCTTCTCCTGCTGAGCCTATGCCCTTTCTTAGGCAGATCAGTTTTCTCTTTCTAGTTCTTCTTTATATTCTGTTCCAGTCAGTCAACTCAGTTCTACTCAATGCAACTCAAGTTGATTCAAATCAATTCAGGTAAGTTTCAGACATTTCAGTTCCCACTTGAACAGAGCTATAGAGACTGCATGCTGTGCTTGTGACGAAGGAAATAAAGTTGATAAAGGAGCTAAAAGTCTATTAGGCAACCAACAGATACACAAAGCAATGTTGTCATACTGGTGGGTCACACCTGGTGCGATAGGATGACAGAGGGAGAGTGGTGAATTCTCCCTGGGTTTTGGAGATGCATCAGAGAGGGAGTATATTTAGAGTGGGTCTTTGTGAGTGGGATTTTATGAAAAATGAAATGATTAGTGGTGGACATAGGCATTCTGATAAGGGCATTATTTACAGAGATGACCTCAGGTTATATATCAGTCAGTGGTTTTTAAACAGAGCCCTTGAAAGCTTACATTTTCCCTAAGGACTTAGAGGCTACTAAAAAGACTGTCAAAAGGGAAAGAGAGATTAAAAAAAAATAAGAGTTTGAAGATTGGAACAGAGCTGATACAGGTCAACTATTTTACATAAAAAAAAATCTATTGAATCCTAAGTTTCAAAGCCTTAGCTGATCTTTACCATAATGAAAGTCTCCTTTCTCTAAAATCTCACCATAATTTAATATATTCATGCTTTATTTTCTTTATTGCTTTATTATTTGTCTTCCTATCCAAGACCTGGTCTAATTTGTCCTTTACTTATTGCTTAGTTCATGCTATACCCTTCATTTTAATCATTCTGGCTTCGTCACTGTCCATCAACTATTTGCTTACCTCATATATGTGAGCACTTTCAATTATGTAGACTAATTGGATTGGGAAAGCATTGTTGGTATTAAAAAAGAATATGAATGAGATGGATTATTAGGGAAATTCTGGCCTAGAGCAGTTTATAAAACTTGACATTTTCCATCATTTATAACAAACCTTCCTTGTGCCTTTCATTTTATTTTTTATTTACTTTTCCTTAGTTTCTTAGAAAAAAACCAAATCAAATCATGACTTTGTGGAGACTTTAGAGGAAGAACAACCTGCATTTCATCATATTATTTTCCAGCTGAATGTGAAGGCAAAGGTGACCTTAGAAGCTTCCAGCTTAAGATGAAAAAGCCCTTGTCAGTCTGCTTTCCTTAATAATTGGGTAGATCTTCCCTGTCCCAAACAGTTGGACTTTAAGTGACTGAGTGATAAAGTTGTGTTGTGTTAAGGCGTGGAGATTTAAGGCCTTATTTATTACAGCAGCCAGCATTACAAACCAGTAGATACTAGAGACCTGTACCTCTGTAATTTTTTAATCTATTCTTTCTTTTGAAGTCCATAAAGAAAAGCCTTGAAAAATTTCTGGGAAAACTATATTGCTAAAGGGATTTAAACAAACAAACATGCATAACTTTGAATAGGGATGCTATCTGTTTGCTTCTTTGTTTGTTTGTCTTATGGGAATTATCAATCATTCCTCGACTAGTCTAGGAATGGGCTTTTTACAAAAAAATATGAAAAGATTTTTACAGCACAGATTGCTACTCCTGGCTGTATGGGTTGTACAGATAAGCTGAAAGACCATCTTATAAAATGCAAGTTTATTCATAGTAAGCATATGAGTAAACTATGACAAATACATATTTTAAATTAAGAGGAAAACAATAGTACCTTACATTTAGCCATACATTTATCATTTCAAGTGCTCTTCAGTCTTTTCAGGAGATCTGTTATCAGCCTGAAGAACTCCCTTTATCACATCTTGTTTTTGCAGATCTATTGGCAATAAATGATTTTAGTTTCAATATCTGAAAATGTCTTTATTTTAACATTTGAACATTTTGGGTGTAGAGAATTCTGGATTATCAGAGACTTTTCTTTTTCTGTTTTTTCCTTTCTGCTCTTCCAAGATGTCTGTTCTTCAGTGTTTCAGTTAAGAAGACTGAATATTTACATCATTGGTCACCTGTTATTATGTGTTCCAGGCAACTTTAATATCTTCCTTTTATTTTGTGTGTAGCAGTTTGGGGATAATATATCTAAGTGTGGTTTTCATTTTATTTGTTTGTTTGTTTTGTAATTTGGGGAACATCTTAAGTCTGTAAATCTATGTCTCTCCCCAAATTTGCCCACTATTGCTTTAAATATTTTACTGCCCCTTCCTCTTCTTTCTTCTTAGGATTCCATTCACTCAGCCATTAAATGTTTTGCTATCCTTCCATAGGCCCTAATGTTTTATTCTTTAAAAAACTTTTTTTTCCAACTTCCTTTCCAATATCGATGCATTTTGTTTCTTTTTCTTGCATTATCGAACTGGCTGGAACCTTCAGTACAATGTTAAATAGAAGAGGATATTCTTATCTTTTTCCTGATGATGGGAAAATTAGATCTTTTGTCATTCAATATGATATTAATTATAGGTTTTCCATAGTTGTTTTTTTTCAGATTGAGGATATTCCTTTCTATTTCAAGTTTTTTGAAACTTTTTTTTAAAAATCAGAATTGCTTTTGGATTTTGTCAAGTGATTTTTTACATCTATTTAAGTGATTGTATGTTTTCTCTTGTTTAGTTTATTACTATGGTAAATTACAGTGTCCTTTACCTTTTTCATAGACCTTTCATTCTAGATGAGAGAACCAGATACAGTAAACACAACACATAATAAATTATATAGTATGTCAGAAGGTTAGAAAACTTATAGATAATAAAGCAATATTGAAGATGGTTAGAATTGACTGAGAGCATCGTCCTTGGGATGGGGATTCAATTTTCAACAGGGTGCTCAGTTTAGACATCGCTGAAAGATGACTTCAGAGAAGTACAAGAATTAAAGAGTTAAGCCTGAACTTTCCAGGGGAAAGCTATTTGCAGGAAAATGGAAGAACCAATGCAAAAGTTCTAACACGACACATAACATGAGTGTTTGAGTAGAGCAAAGAGGCCAGTAAGGCTGGAGGAACCGGAAGAGCAGAAGAGTCAGAGAGTGAATGGGGAGGGTCATCTTAGAGAATAGAGCATGTATTTTCTCCATTAATAATATTCTAACTGGTTCACTATAATCATTTTTAGGATAAACCCTTGAAAGATATATAATCATTTTCTTTAGAGCTGACCTTGTAATCCAAATCTAAAACGGGAGGAAAATGGATATATGTTGTAAAATTGGAAAAAGAAAATTAAAATGCCAAATATCTCTAGTGATATTAACCACAATATATTTATAATTTTACCACTCAGCCTATCTCCTCTTATTTTTACTATCCCTTCTGACTGAATTATTACCTTCATGTGGTATTATGATTTAGCTTTCTAGGGTAAATAATTTCTTCCTTACTAAAAATAAATCAAATTTGCTCAGATTCTGCTGAAATATACATATATTTCCCCCTCCCAAGGGATGAAATGCACAGTTGGTACTTGGATGAATGCATTAATAATTTCTTTTCAGGAATCACACGAACATTTTTGAAGCAATAAATTGTGCTTTCTGAAAGAATGTAAAGATTTTTGTCACTGGCCTCATAAAATTAGACGACACATTTAAAAATAATTTCCTGGTACACTTGAACATTGTCTTTCTAGTACTTTCTCTTTTATAGTGTCTAGACTTTTTCCAGAGTCTCCAATCATTGCCAAATAAGTTGCTAAACAGCACAGGCTTTGTGGTGCCTTAATTGCTGTCATGTGACAACGTCGTTCAACTTCTTGCTTCTGAGAACTGCATGTCCTTTTTGGTTTATTCTTCTATATACCCACTTCCATTCTGGAAGTGTCTGATAATGCCACAAAGGAGAAATAACCATGACAACAAAGATAAACACATGGAAAAACAAGCAACCTTCTTCTGGTTTTTTAAAGATTCCATGCTTCAGGCAAGGCCTTCCACAGGTGGTCTGCCAAACTAACAGCTGAAGCAGACACGTGGGCGCGAGACACTTCTGCAGTAAATCAGGGGGAACACTCAGGCTTACACGCTGTTTGTCTTACCCTGCTTACATCTCCAGGAGCACTAGTTTGCCCCACTTTGGGCTTTGCACAGGGAAATTCTGCCTTTGGAAAGAATTTTTTACATGGATTGA
Source organism: Bos grunniens (assembly GCF_055505025.1). Classification (NCBI taxonomy): domain Eukaryota; kingdom Metazoa; phylum Chordata; class Mammalia; order Artiodactyla; family Bovidae; genus Bos; species Bos grunniens. The sequence goes on from NC_141187.1 coordinate 35,629,326, forward strand.
ACTAATATAAGAAATACTATATCCACAGTCATTAATGTTTATCGGGAAACCACCACTGCGTAGCCTAATCCTCTTTCCCCGCAATGTAAGAAACCACAGCATGTCGTGTCTGGAGGAAAGAGAGCAAGTGAAAATAGCATTCACTCACCTGAATTCATACCTGTAATAATAGTGATAATGGCAGCCACAATTAAAAAGCATGCTTAGGTTCAGTTTGATCAAATTTTGTGAAAAATTGACATATTGTTATAACATTAATATTGATTACTCCTAATTAAGTCATTTCTTTGGGATTGGAATGAAAACTGACCTTTTCCAGTCCTGTGGCCACTGCTGAGTTTTCCAAATTTGCTGGCATATTGAGCGCAGCACTTTCACAGCATCATCTTTCAGGATTTGAAATAGCTCAACTGGAATTCCATCACCTCCACTAGCTTTGTTCATAGTGATGCTTTCTAAGGCCCACTTAACTTCACATTCCAGGATGTCTGGCTCTAGGTCAGTGATCACACCATTGTGAGTATCTGGGTCGTGAAGACTTTTTTGTACAGTTCTTCTGTGTATTCTTGCCACCTCTTCTTAATATTGTCTGCTTCTGTTAGGTCCATACAATTTCTGTCCTTTACTGAGCCCATCTTTGCATGAAATGTTCCCTTGGTATCTCTAATTTTCTTGAAGAGATCTCTAGTCTTTCCCATTCTATTGTTTTCCTCTATTTCTTTGCATTGATTGCTGAGGAAGGCTTTCTTATCTCTTCTTGCTATTCTTTGGAACTCTGCATTCAGAGCTTATATCTTTCCTTTTCTCCTTTGCTTTTCGCTTCTCTTCTTTTCACAGCTATTTGTAAGGCCTCCCCAGATAGCTATTTTGCTTTTTTGTAACGCTATGGTTTTCCAGTGGTCATGTATGGATGTGAGAGTTCTGTGAAGAAGGCTGAGCACCAAAGAATTGATGCTTTTGAACTGTGGTGTTGGAGAAGACTCTTGAGAGTCCCTTGGACTGCAAGGAGATCCAACCAGTCCATTCTGAAGGAGATCAGCCCTGGGATTTCTTTGGAAGGAATAATGCTAAAGCTGAAACTCCAGTACTTTGGCCACCTTATGTGAAGAGTTGACTCATTGGAAAAGACTCTGATGCTGGGAGGGAATGGGGGCAGGAGGAGAAGGGGATGACAGAGGATGAGATGGCTGGATGGCATCACTGACTCGATAGACGTGAGTCTGAGTGAACTCTGGGAGTTGGTGATGGACAGGGAGGCCTGGCGTGCTGTGATTCATGGGGTTGCAAAGAGTTGGACACGACTGAGCGACTAAACTGAACTGAACTGAATTAAGTCATACAAAAATTTTGAAACTGCGTAAATCTTTCGATGTTGAAAATCCAGTAAGTATCAGGAAGTTCCAAGTATTTGGATCAAGTGAATTTTCAACTGTTTTGTACTATTGCCACATCAGCTCAGCGCACTAGGAGACGACTCAAGATAGAGATCATCTTTGTCAGTATTAGTCTTATATGACGTGAGCAATAAAGGATACGAGGTCCTTAGGAATGTATACTTTGCATAGAATCCTAGACCTTGGTTACTCTATTTCATGAATCCTTGAAACAGTGCTAAAAGGTTGGTGCTACTCTTGTTTTCATCTTGTAAGAACTTTGAATTTTAAATAAATGACTTGTAAATAATCATTCAGCCACTGTATGTTGACATCAGGACATGAATCAAGGTTGTTTTCATTGTTCAGTTGCTTAGTCGTGTCCAGCTGTTTGAGACCCCATAGACTGCAGCACACCAGGCTTCCCTGTCTTTCACCATCTCCCAGAGTTTGCTCAAACTAATGTCCATTGAGTCAGTGATGCCATCCAACCATCTCATCTTCTGTCATCCCCTTCTCCTCCTGCCTTCAATCTTTTCCAGCATCCAGGTCTTTTCCAATGATTTGTCTGTTCACATCAGGTCGCCAAGGTGTTTTGACTAAATCCTGTGCTCTTTCTATTGCATCAAGACAGCTTAAAAATTGGGCACCTTTTCAGCCCCCACTGGAAATAACTGTTGTCTTCTCCTCTTCACTTTTGTCTGAAATTCCTGATCCAAATATTCACTACTGAATTCCAGTCATGTGTTAATCACAAATGTCAGAGCTCCAGGAGAGAACCTGGCTGCAGACAATGGACATATCTGATTGTCTGCATTGGTACAGCGCTGCTTGAAGAATTTTATTTTAGGATTTCAGCATCTTTTAACATCCAAACAAAATGTTTGGGACCAGAACGAAATAGTTTGGGATGTATCAATATTTGGGGCTTATCGCTGAGCCTTTTTCCATAGTCCATTCTAAAGTAAGGAACCTGTGGCACCAGTGTAGATGCTAATTCCTAACAGGAAATGGAAAGGTGGGAGTGTGTTGCTAGGGTGGAACTGGAAGTAGTTTTCATATTGTTTATATTTCATATTTCATTTCATATTGCTATATGCTTCTATACTCATCTCCAGATCTAAAGAAGCATCTCTTCACCTCAGCACAGCACCCCACCCTCTAAACATTTCATTTCACCTTAATCAAATGAATTTCTTATTTATCTGTTCTGTATGGCAAACTTCCAGTAAGATTTATTTTTAATAAGGTCTCTGGATAAATGAAAGTTTGCAAATCATGAGAGGATTAAGGAAAGGGTTGAGTGATCATTAAAGAATTCCTGGTATCTTCCTGATTGGGCTTTTCCTGTTACCCATGATAGATCTACATTCTTATACCAGATTCCTTCTTATCTCTTTAGTTCATCCTCTAATTCTAGGCAGGTGAGAAAATACAGAAATAATTCGCCAAAGTGAGGACTTTTAACCCAAAGGGATATAACTATTTTTCAAAGGGTGATCATCCAGCACTGAAAGCGATTTGATTCTGAGAATTTTCTAAGTATCTGGCCTAGATAATGAAGGGTAGCTCTGCCCTTTAAAAGTACAACTGCTTTGAAACAATGATGAATAACTTTTAGAAGCATGATTTTCCAGCATTCAAGTATACGATGAAGAGAAAACATAACTTGTCAACACTCTGCAAGGAATTTACTGCCCAACAGAGTAATGGAGGTAATGACTACAGAGTTGTTTTATGAGACCTCAGTCTATTAACATTCTGCATTAGTCACCCCAAGTAAAGGCAGAATCCAGCATTTGTATTTATTTTCCCCCCAAATAGTGCAAATGGTCACAGGCTAAGGTGCAAAATTTGTATGGTAGCTCTGGTGGTCTGTTAATGTGTGAGTGGGGCATCCTTTCTGCTCTTCCTTATCCACTGGATCAGCTTTCTGAGCATCATCTTCGAGTGTATTTCATTCAGAAGTGATGTAAGTTATTCTGATTTAACCTTATAGAGGTTGTCTTCTTCCCCACCCCCATTCTCTTTGCATCCCAAATCCTTTGCTTCATTTGATATTGATGATAGCAATTTCTGTTATAAGGTTTTTCTATCCTCTTTCTCAAAGCTACTTTAATGCCAAATGTCGGTTAGGAAGAAATATGCTTTCTTGTCAATAGCTAATTCTTCTTTTTTTTTTTAATGACATTACTTTCATGGATACACACTTGCAAGCATATTTAGAATTTTATGCTTTCATTTTGTAAAACTGCTTTCTGTCTTTCTTAACTCATTTCCTCTGTGAACACATACATGGTGTCAGAAATTATATTTAAACTACTTGCTTATTGAAGTAGTTACTGCAATTTTCATGCTTTCAACGTGAAGGCATTTTAGACGTGATGTATTTAAGGGTTTAAAAGCAGCAACAACACACTTTCTCTGCATCCCGACTCCCAATAGCAGTCTCAAAATTTGAAAACCACCTTCCTTCTTATGTAGAAGGACAAAGAGACAGGGTCACCTGCTTGTGCCTTGTGCTTAAATTGAGGTGGGATAATTCATGTCTTTTCCTTGAAGATAACTGCTATTTTCACCATGGAGACAAAAAAAAAAAAAAACTTTTACTGTACATTTCAATAGTGGAGCTAAAAGAGTTCAGCAGCCTGTCTGAATTGAAAGGTCTAATTAGATTCTCCTTTAATGTAAGATCTTGGCTTCAAGGTATTTAACTGCTGAAAAAGAGAGGGCTTTCAAAGAGGAAGCTATAAAATGTTTAAATATAAGCATCTTAAGTATATAACTAGGAAATAAAAATACAGTGTATAATATAAACTGGGAATTTTCTAATCCATTCTGAGAACTACCTTTCATGCTTGGGTCTATTCAGTATATATCCTCTTCTTATAAAGAAAATGAGGATAAAAGGAAGTAAGCTGTGGAGGAAAAAGATCCCAGTGAGATTGCTGAGATTAAAATAGAAGCAAGCTGTTCTGATATCATTAGTGATACAAAGAGATTTGTAACTTCTTTCTTACTCTTGCCCCATCCAAAGGGCAGTATGCCCACATTTTATTGCAGATGAAAGATAGTGAAGGTCATTTTTCTTTTTGTTTTCTATTTTTTCCATGTTGGCAAAATGGAAAGTCTTCAGGAGTTAATTGTTGTTAAGTAATACTTGGAAGAAAAGTTATGACCAATCTAGATAGCATATTGAAAAGCAGAGATATTACTTTGCCAAGAAAGGTCCATCTAGTCAAGGCTATGGTTTTTCCAGTGGTCATGTATGGATGTGAGAGTTGGACTGTGAAGAAAGCTGAGCACCAAAAGAATTGATGCTTTTGAACTGTGGTGTTGGAGAAGACTCTTGAGAGTCCCTTGGACTGCAAGGAGATCCAACCAGTCCATTCTAAAGGTGATCATCCCTGGGATTTCTTTGGAAGGACTGATGCTAAAGCTGAAACTCCAGTACTTTGGCCACCTCATGCGAAGAGTTGACTCATTGGAAAGGACCCTGATGCTGGGAGGGATTGGGGGCAGGAGGAGAAGGGGACGACAGAGGATTAGATGGCTGGATAGCATCACCGACTCGATGGACATGAGTTTGAGTGAATTCTGGGAGTCGGCGATGGACGGGGAGGTCTGGCATGTTGTGATTCATGGGGTCGCAAACAGTTGGACACGACTGAGCTGAACTGAACTGAACTGAATACTTAACAATAGATGATTATTTCTGTTGTCCATATGATGTCCAAATATTCCTGGAACATATAATATCTGCATATTGAGCTTCACAACTTGAATTATTCAGGGATTCATCAAGTCCTAATTCCTTGATACCCCTTAAGAATTAAGCTCCAGGGAAAAATAAGTTTCTCAGACATGATTTCTAAGAATTTGGTATTCTTTTCTTCCCCAAGATTTATCTTGTAATGAAAAAGTCTTTTTTTTTTTAATTTAAATTTATTTATTTTAATTGGTGGCTAATTACTTTACAATATTGTATTGGTTTTGCCATACATAAACATGAATCCGCCACGGGTGTACACGTGTTCCCCATCCTGAACCCCCTTCCCAAAACCTTCTCCATACCATTCCTCTGGGTCATCCCAGTGCACCAGCCCCAAGCATCCTATATCCTGCATCGAACCTGGACTGGCGATTGGTTTCTTATATGATATTATACATGTTTCAATGCCATTCTCCCAAATCATCCCACCCTCTCCCTCTCCCATAGAGTCCAAAAGACTGTTCTATACATCTGTGGCTCTTTTGCTCTCTCGCATAGAAGGTTATCATTACCATCTTTCTAAATTCCATATATATGCGTTAATATACTGTATTGGTATTTTTCTTTCTGGCTTACTTCACTCTGTATAATAGGCTCCAGTTTCATCCACCTCATTAGAACTGATTCAAATGTATTCTTTTTAATGGCTGAGTAATACTCCATTGTGTATATGTACCACAGCTTGCTTATCCATTCATCTGTTGATGGACATCTAGGTTGCTTCCATGTCCTGGCTATTATAAACAGTGCTGCGATGAACATTGGGGTACACGTGTCTCTTTCAATTCTGGTTTCCTCAATGTGTATGCCCAGCAGTGGGATTGCTGGATCATAAGGCAGTTCTATTTCCAGGTTTTTAAGGAACCTCCACACTGTTCTCCATAGTGGCTGTACTAGTTTGCATTCCCACCAACAGTGTAAGAGGGTTCCCTTTTCTCCACACCCTCTCCAGCATTTATTGCTTGTAGACTTTTGGATCGCAGCCATTTTGACTGGCATGAAATGGTACCTCATTGTGGTTTTGATTTGCATTTCTCTGATAATGAGTGATGTTGAGCATCTTTTCATGTGTTTGTTAGCCATCTGTATGTCTTCTTTGGAGAAATGTCTATTTAGTTCTTTGGCCCATTTTTTTGATTGGGTCGTTTATTTTTCTGGAATTGAGCTGCAGGAGTTGCTTGTATATTTTTGAGATTAGTTGTTTGTCAGTTGCTTCATTTGCTATTATTTTCTCCCATTCTGAAGGCTGTCTTTTCACCTTGCTTATAGTTTCCTTTGTTGTGCAGAAGCTTTTAATTTTAATTAGGTCCCATTTGTTTGTTTTTACTTTTATTTCCAATATTCTGGGAGGTGGGTCATAGAGGATCCTGCTGTGATTTATGTCAGAGAGTGTTTTGCCTATGTTCTCCTCTAGGAATTTTATAGTTTCTGGTCTCACATTTAGATCTTTAATCCATTTTGAGTTTATTTTTGTGTATGGTGTTAGAAAGTGTTCTAGTTTCATTCTTTTACAAGTGGTTGACCAGTTTTACCAGTACCACTTGTTAAGAGATTCATGAAGCCTACAACTCAGCAGATTTGAAAACTCACATTGTTTTTTTTGGGGGGGGGGTGTCTTTCTTCTCTTTTAAAATGTCTCATGACTTTTTTTTTTTTGGTTCTGAAAAGACAGAAAAGTTTTATGAAATAACATGGTTTCTGTCCTCTAAAGAGTTTTTATCTAATAGAGATTAATTTTGTTCTTTTTTCAAAAAAGACGACTTGCTGGAGGGTTCAGGATGGGGAACACGTGTATGCCTGTGGCGGATTCATTTTGATATATGGCAGAACCAATACAATATTGTAAAGTTTAAAAATAAAATAAAATTAAAAAAATATATATTTCAAATCCCATTATAGTGGTAAAGTGGATTTGGGTTAGGTATTTGTATGGGTTGTCTAATGTGATTAACATATTAAAAGATTCTGTGTTAAAAAAAATGCTTTTAAATGGATGTAGTGATAAAGAGGTTTCATTTTATTGATGCCTGAAGCTTTTCTTTTTCCTTAAAATAATATTTTTGTCTGGGAACTTTAGGAAGAACGATATGTTACCATTCAGGAAATGTTTATTGAGTGACTACTGGTACCCAATACTCAGGAGAGAATAAAATGTAACATCACACAAATATAGATTGCTACACTGACACATTAGGAGAAAAAGAAAAAACCTGGCTGAGTTGAACAGGCCAGTGTTAGTCAGGCTAGTATTTTCCAAAAAACAAATGAACTATATTTTTTGTTTTTTAGTAAAGTTGCAAAAATATTACAGAATTTCTGTATTCCCAGATGCCAGTTTCCTCGGTTGTTAACATTACTATGGTACATTTGTTGCAGCTAATGCACCAATTTTGTTATACTATTACAACTAAAATCCACAATTTATTCCAACATCACTATTTTTTCTTGATTGTCCCTTTTCTGTTCTAGGATATCAGATTACATTTAGTCATAATATTTCTTAAGCTCCAAGAGACTGTGAAAGTTTGTCAGACTTCCTTTATTTTTGAATACCTGAACAGTTCTGGGGATTACTGGCCAGGTATTTGCAGAATATTCCTCAATTTTTTTTTTTCTGATGTTTCTCTTGGTTAAACAGGAGAAGGAAAAGATCACAGAAGAAGGTTGTCCTTCTTTCAGCATATCAGTGGTAATTGTTCTCAGCAGGACTTATCACTGTTGCTATTAACCTTTATCATTTGGCTAAGGTAGTACTTGTCCTGTTCTGCCAGTATAAAGTCCCTCTTAGGGTGTGGAGAAAAAGAAACCCTCTTACACTGTTGGTGGGAATGCAAACTAGTACAGCCACTATGGAGAACAGTGTGGAGATTCCTTAAAAAAATGGATATAGAACTGCCTTATGACCCAGTAATCCCACTGCTGGGCATACACACCAAGGCAACCAGAATTGAAAGAGACACATGTACCCCAGTATTCATTGCAGCACTGTTTATAATAGCCAGTACATGGAAGCAACCTAGATGTCCATCGGCAGACCAATGGATATGAAAACTGTGGTACATATACACAATGGACTATTACTCAGCTATTAAAAAGAATGCATTTGAATCAGTTTTAATGAGGTGGATGAAACTGGAGCCTGTTATACAGTGAAGTAAGTCAGAAAGAAAAACACCAATACAGTATATTAACACATATATATGGAATTTAGAAAGATGGTAACGATGACCCTATATGCGAGACAGAAAAAGAGACACAGATGTAAAGAACAGTCTTTTGGACTCTTTGGGAGAAGGTGAGGGTGAGATGATTTGAGAGAATAGCATTGAAACATGTATATTATATGTGAAATAGGTCGCCAGTCCAGGTTTGATGCATGAGACACAGTGCTCAGGGCTGGTGTACTGGGATGACCCTGAGGGATGGAATGGGAAGGGATGTGGGAGGGGAGTTCAGGATGGGGAACACATGTACACCCATGGCTTATTCATGTGAATGTATGGCAAAACCCACCACAATATTGTAAAGTAATTAGCCTCCAGTAAAAATAAATAAATGAAGTCCCTCTTGACCCCTTTCCATAATGTACTCTTTGGAAGGAAGGTGCCATATTGCAGAGCAAACTAAGGGATGGAGAGTTAGTTATGTGCCAACACTTTGAGGGGTCAGCACTTACCAAAATTATTTGGAATTTTTCTGTATGGGAGATTTGTTGAAAAGACTATCCTTTCTTCATTGCATTGACTTTGCGTCTCTGTAAAAAATCAGTTGACTATATTTGTTTGGTTCTATCTCTGGGCTCTACATTCTGTTCCAGTCACCAATATGCCTTTTATTTTGCCAGGACCATGCTATCTTGTTTCTGGTAGCTTTATAAGTCTTGAAATTGGGCAACGTGAATCCTTCAATTTTATTGTCTTTCAAAAGAACAAAAGACCTAGAAGAAACTACTATAGGTCCTTGAAGGCTTTCTGCTTTATCTCTGTTTTTGTCTGAAACATGTTCTGTATGAAGTTGTATTTTACCAACCAGACTGTGGTCTATCTTGATGAAAATGCCATGTGAGCTTGAGAAGAATGTGTATTCTGCTGTTGCTTAGCATATCTCATAAATGTCAATTAGATCAAGTTGATTGATAGTGTTTTTCAGATTATCAATAATCTTACTGATTTTCTGCCTGCTTGATCTTTCAATTACTGACAGAGGGATGTTGAAAGCTCCAACTATAACTATGTGTTTTCCAGCTATAATCCACTGTTATTGTATTGGAAACTTTTGATGTTGTAAAATGTGGAGGGGGAGGGGCATTCTAAAATCTTACCAAGTCTCAGCCTTTTTGTGAGCCTGTGTCTCAGAGGTGACACAAATGTGTCTAATTCTCCTCCAGGAATGTAGTCCCATCCCATTCTCCTACTCCCATCTCTGACTGCAGTGTCTCTAATCCTCTTACTTGACATGTGGTTCCCTGTTGACATATTTTCCCCTGAGTGAGACAGCTGGAATTGGGGCAGGATTCTCTTTTCTTTTTTAAACTATTTTTATTTATTTATTTATTTGACTGTGTCAGTTCTTAATTATCATGTGGGATCTTTCATTGTAGTGCATGGGCTTAGTTGATCCGTGGCATGTGAGATCTCTGAATTCCCCCACCAGAGATCAAACCCATGTCTCCTGCATTGCAAGACAGATTCTCAATGGCTGGACTACCAGGGAAATCCCAGTGTTCCCTTGTCTGGACTGGGCTTTGAATTTGACCTCTGGTGGATCTCTTCCCTTTGGAGACTAGACTTTGTTAGGGCATAGAATATGGGTGGATTTTAAGATAGAGAGAGTTAATTCTCATGTAGGTTGAGAAGAAGTCCTCAATACAGAGGTGACAAGACACTCTTTCCATTCTCTCTCCAAGTCCTAGGCTGGGAGCAACTTTTTTTGTTCTTGAAAGAAATATTTTATAAGAATATGCATAGAGGTTTGTGAGTCTAAGTGAATTTACAAATTAGTTTATTTCTATGTTTTCAATGTTATTACTCTATATTTCTTCCTAGACTAGTTTCAGAACAATGGCACAGCAGAGCCAAAATGACCTACTTTTTTAGAAGGGCTCATTAGCACATTACAAAGTCTCATTTTTAAAATGTCTATGGCATTTTCCCACATTAACCTTATTTGCCATAATAGATTTGTGTTTTATTAAATTGTGAAAATGGCACTTTCTATAATAAGAGATTGGTTAATTTGCTATTTTACTGAAATGGCTAATTGGGAAGATTTTCATATTGAATTAACATTATCACACCATGATTTTAAAATGCAGAACTGACTCTCCATAACGCTGCTCTGATTGCTTATTTATTCTGCAGTTGTTTCTATGGCAAAGTGGACTGTCTCTCTCAAGGTCTGATGATTCTATAGAGATGTTGATCTTCTTTATCACCTCGCCCTTTGGTTTCAGGAACATATTTAGATATTTTCATTTTTACCATTTGGTTCTGATGTTTGGGGCAAGGTAAATAATTGCTGCTATTGTAGTATTATCTAGATATGGAAAATGTCTTTGAATTATTGACCTGTGCCTTTAATAGAAAATGATTATAATTATGTTCCTGGTCTTATAAAATTATGAATTTCATACAGATGGTTATTGTTGCTTCCTATAATATGTTACTAAGGATAATATGTTTTCTTAATGACTGTGCTAGGGTGAATTGAAGAGGCTATTTCAGTATAATCTCAGGTTTCATAGAACCGTATTTTATGAATGCAACTGAATTTCAAATAAAACCATGTAATACTTGCTCATTGTAGTGGACATTCCAAGATCAAACTAAGTTTCAAATAGTTTACATAGATTGTTGTTGCCTCTACTTCAACTTTTGTATCTTACACAAGGGATGATTTATTTTTAATATGAATAAATTTATACTCAAATTCATGTGTAGTTAGAAAGAAGCATTGACTCAGTTAAAGTACTACTCTGTCTTATGATTATTTGCTCTGCTCTTTTTCATAAGATTTCACTAATCAGAATTACTTCAATAAAAGTACAGTGGAAATTTATGGAGTCTGCAGGAGATATAAAACTAAAGAAACAGGTAAAGATGATATTCATGGCAAATAGATGGGGAAACAGTGACAGACTTTATTTTTCTGGGCTCCAAAATCACTGCAGATGGTGACTGCAGCAATTAAATTAACGCTTACTCCTTGGAAGGAAAGTTATGACCAACCTAGAAATGGCAACACACTCCAGTGTTCTTGCTTGGAGAATCCCAGGGACGGGGGAGCCTGTTGGGCTGCCGTCTATGGGGTTGCACAGAGTCGGACACGACTGAAGCGACTTAGCAGCAGCAGCAGCAGACAGCATATTAGAAAGCAGAGACATTACTTTGCCAACAAAGGTCCATCTAGTCAAGGCTATGGTTTTTCCAGTGGTCATATACGGATGTAAGAGTTGGACTGTGAAGAAACCAGAGCACTGAAGAATTGATGCTTTTGAACTGTGTTTTTGGAGAAGACTCTTGAGAGTCTCTTGGACTGCAAGGAGATCCAACCAGTCCATCCTAAAGGAGGTCAGTCCTGGGTGTTCATTGGAAGGACTGATGTTGAAGCTGAAACTTCAATAATTTGGCCACCTGATGCAAAGAGCTGACTCACTGGAAAAGACCCTGATGCTGGGAAAGATTGAGGGCAGAATCTGATTCCTTAGAAAGATCTAGCTGGTAGTTGGTTTGTCTATGTTGAGGGAAAGACTGATTTTTTGTTTAAGTTCAATATTTCTGTGGTGCCTAAGAGTCTATCTCCCAATATTCTGTTTGTCATTATCTATTTATGTGTTAACCAATCTCACTTTGCTCTAAGAAAATGATTAAATTGCTTACGTCATAATTTCATTTTAGTTTAACAGTTTAAGCTATCTTTTCACTAATGTCATGGTTATCCAAATAATTTTCCAACTACTTAACTGTATATGGTTCCATATTTGGGGGGTTGATATAAAGTAAAATGATATAGTCTTTGCCCTCTAGGAGATTATAATCTTAGAAAAAATTCGTGAAGGCAAACTTCAGACATTCCTTTGTGATTTTTTGAGAACTTTTCTGTCTCTATCTCCAGATTTACCTTTAATTAAAAGAGCAGAAGGTTAGTAGCAGTGTGTGTGTGTGTGTGTGTGTATGTGTGTGCATGCACACACATGTGTACATAAAGTGTTGGATCCATATCTTAATTAAAGGGAAATATTTTATTAGTCCAGAGATCTGACAGCTTGATTACCTTAAGAAAAAAGATGGTAGAAACAATTCCACAATTTTTCGATTCAAATCTAACTAAACTCAAGGCTTTGCCCAGCATACCACTCCAGACCCAGAGAGAAGTTGAGAACACAAAAAGACACCTTCTTCCCCAATGTTAACTTTTTGCTTCTGGACCAGCCCGATATTAACTGAATCCAGTTGCTTCTGTGTAGGAGGCAACCATGCCTCTTCTTCCGCAGCGTGGAGGTGTAGATCACGAGGTACTCGTAGTTTCCGTAGTCTTGGATCAAACAGAGAAAAGCTAAGAGTGATCTCAGGGGACACAGGATTTTTGCTCCTTATCTCCCCATCTTCCCAAACACAGCCACCTCCAGACTGTGCACATTATTAATACCTGTCATTTTTCTTTCTGAACAAATCACCTCCATGCAGTTTGCAGCCGAAGGTACTGGAGAGTGTCCTGCCTATCTCTGTACATTAAATAACCTCATTGTGGTGCTGAGTCTGGCTATGTCTCTCCCTTTCTCTGTGGCAGGTGTATTTATCATATTCCCCACTCTGACATTCCTAGCTCCAGCTGCCAGACCAGGCCTGGCACCTTTCTCTCTGTAGATTAGTTTGCATTCTACAGGATTAAAAAGGTTCAGAGAGCAACTGGAAGTTGGCAGAAAGAGTCTGACTTGTTTAGACATGTCAGAAAAGTGTCGAGACTGCCAGTTTTTTGGGGGCTCCAATGAGGGGAGGAACAGTGCACTTTTCAAGCAGATTCTAGTGGACAAAACACCATGAGAAAGAGGCAACAAGGACCCCTAAGATAGTAAGAAATTCTTGTATTCTGAGAAGACTGGAAAGGGAGAGAGGGAGGAGGATGGTGGAAGGGATGAACGACTCAGTTTTTCCACCAGGCAGTTGAAAGCTGACAAATAGGACAGCCCAGTACGTCACATGCCAGTGTCACTATTCAGTATTAGTCACCTTGTGGGCAGCAGCCAGGGAGAGAAGACAAAGCAGGAGATGGGATGCCCTGAAAGCAGCATGTGACTAATGTATTGAGCAGCATCTCACTTTCCCATTTCACTTTCTGCTTATGTTCGGATTGCTTTGATTATTTGTGGAGGAGGGGGCTTTTCTCTTTGATGTGTTTTCTTGGAGAGAAGAGATACTCCCCAGGGCTCAGGCAGAAGCCTTGATCTCCCAAAGAGTCTGTGCAGGTGACACAGGAAATGTCTGAGTGATATTTTTTAATGTTGGATCTATCATATGCACAACCTCAACTGCGGAGAACAAAGAGAAATTGTTGTATCTGAAAAGCCTTGAAGCTGGATGAAGCACGGAAAATGAACAGAGAGAGTTATTACTGCACTTTATGTATGGAAAGATTGGCTTCGCCATCCTGACAGTGTTGTGTGCCTTTGCTGGGGGATGCATTCTGAGCAGCCTTGGAAAGGGTATGACTCAGTGCAGCAAAATAGGGGCTGGGGCCTGAGAAACTTGGCTAAGAATTTTCCTGGGTTTGGCTGAATTTAGAGTGAAACACTCAAGTCATTTGACAGACCTCCACAGAAGTGGCTCCCACCATGTCATATGCCAGCTTATGTCACACTTTGGGACCATCTTAGGTGGAGAAGGAAGATGAGCAAGGTTTTTGGCTTTTTCTTCACGGAATGAAGTATGGGAACAGTCTTAAATTAGGAAGCAGAAAGAGTTTTTTAATCAACTTCTTGGACTTCTGTTCCTCATTTGAATTATGGGTTGGTTGATTTATTTGTAGTATGGGTAGTGGTTGGCCTGTATGTTTGTTAAAGTTCCTTCTTTAAAAGAAAAATCCTGTAATTCTCTTATTGAAAGCACATCCCTGGTCTTAACAGCTGGACCATGCTAGTGAGCTCACCCCTGATCCAGCTGTTCTCTGTGCATGGATCCTGTTTAAAGGTGTCATCAAAAAAAGAGGTAAAGTTATCTTCTCTGCTATGATTCACTCTTAACCACATAGGCCAACATCAGGGACATCCTGATCCCAGGGACATCAAACATCCCAATCAATAAAAAACTTCTTTTTGGTTAAAGTTATTTTCAAACATAGCAAAATTTGATCATTTCTTCTTATGGAAAGCAGATTTCTAAGGCCATGTCTTCCGTCTGAAAGGAAGAGCTGGATCTTGTCTTCTCAGGATAAATTCTGATTCCTATTCAGTCCTTTACCTCCTTAAATGTATGAAGCCCCATCCAGCAATGCACCTTACTATGCTCTTCTGCACAGGATGTCTCCCCTCCGGCCGCTGGGCCATACCTTTACCCAGGTAGCTCTACCTGGGGAAAGATTGTTCCATCTTACATTATGCTTTTAATTTATGTTCAGGTACCAGACATGGCACAAGACAGCAAAGACGTTTGCTCTGCTGCAATTTAATTTCCAATATGTTGCGCGGGGAGGGGAGGGATTCCGGGGGAGAAAGACCAATAATTAGCCTGTTCATAAACAAGAAACTTTCACATTGTAAGTCCTTTAAAGACAATAAAATCAGGTGATAGAAGAGTGAATGACAGGTGGGGAGGGGACTACTTGAGATCATGAGGAGGTCTTTTTGAGAAATCGGAGTTTGAACTGAAACTAGAAATTACTGAAAAGATTCCGTCTCATAAAGACGCATGAATGAAAAGCACTTAAAGGAAGCAGGAAGTGGCAGACCCAGAAGGCCAGGAGGAGCTTGGCTCCAAGAAGAGAAGGGGACCAGTGTAGCCATGTCACTATGAATAACAGGTAGGAGAAAAAAATACAGATACGGAAGGCTTCATCATGAGCGACTGAGGGCTTGGCGAGCTGTGGTTGGGATTTGGATGATTCCTTTGGAGGATTTTAATCAGGAGATAACATAATCCAATTTATATTTTTAAAACTCATCCTTGCTGTTGTGTGACAGATAGATTGGAGAGAAGTAAGAGTAGGAACCAAAGGGCAGTTAGGGCTCCTTCAGTAGTTCAAACCTGATGGGAGGCCCATCTCAGTGAACCGTAACAGTGGCATGGAGATGAACAAAGGAAGATAGATCAAGATATGAATTTGAGATTAAGTCAACAGTTTGGTGAGATATATTGAACCCATAAGGTCAAGGAGGAAAGCGTGCTGAGAACCACTTCCAGAGCTCTGGCTTGAGTAGTTGCTTACATAGAGCTGACAACGACTGAGATGGGGAGAGATAGAAAAGGAACAGGTTGCGTGTTAACAATTTGTTTTTGGTCATTTTCTTTACATTGCATCCATTTCAAATACATATTACAGTTTCTATCTGGGAGGAGGGGAAACACCTCAACTTTTTTGTTTCCCTGTGGAGGGACTTCCAGACAGGCTGGTACTATGACCTTCTGTCTGCTCTTCACTCATACCTCTCCTGCGGGAGATGCAAAGTCAAGTAATGGCGCTCTTAATGTACAAAACACTTGTGGGTTGGTTGTGTTTTGTTTTTTGATGACTACAGAGCTTTCTGATACTTACTCAAAGCTACTGATCCACTCCGGAATAACATGGATCACTATGCTGCTGCTGCTAAGTCACTTCAGTCGTGTCTGACTCTGTGCGACCCCATAGACGGCAGCCCACCAGGCTCCCCCATCCCTGGGATTCTCCAGGCAAGAACACTGGAGTGGGTTGCCGTTTCCTTCTCCAATGCATGAAAGTGAAAAGTGAAAGTGAAGTCACTCAGTCGTGTCCAACTCTTTGCGACCCCATGGACTGCAGCCTACCAGGCTCCTCCATCCATGGGATTTTCCAGGCAAGAGTACTGGAGTGGGTTTCCATTGCCTTCTCCAATGGAGCACTATATGTATGGAGATAATTTTTTTTTTTAATTTTACATCCTAACATTTCTTGAAGAATGCAGAGCTCAGCATAAACAGTGGTTCTGATACCATCAATGTGAAGGATATTGAAATGCACTGCTCCTTGAAAATTGAAACTGACAAGCACTTTTTAATATGCTTTGAAAGGATAGTGACCCAGTGACTTGCTATCAATATCACATTATTGCTATTACCAAACACTTTCAATTACAGAATACCATCTGGATCTCATAATCAACTTTCGAGATAAGCAGGATGGGTATTTTAAATTCATACTTGTACAGATGAAGTAACTGAGGCTCAGAGAAAGCAGTGACCCAAAGTCACAATATCAGTGGATGGTGCAGTGGGAACTTGAACACGTGTGAGCCTTACACAAATGCTCTTTCAATGTCTGTGCAGCAAATTTGCACACTTGTGATTGGTAGTATCATAAACTAAATCAGACCAGGAAAAGTTAGTGCAGTTTTATACAGACACATACACACACACACAGAGACATGTGCACACACATAGACGATTAGCGGGACCAGAAAAGTGCAATATTCTTCTTCCAGTTTTCAATTTTGCTATATTAACTACTTATGTTGATTTTTGTTTCCTGATGAAATGCCAAAATAGAGGCAACAGCTAAATGAAATCAAATGCTGCCTATTTTACAAAATTTCTCATTTTTAAAATCTAGACCATTGGCATTAACTGTTGTTGTTTAGTTGCTAAGTTGTGTCCGATTCACTGTGACCCCATGGACTATAGTCCAACATGCTCCTCTGTTCACGGGATTTCCCAGGCAAGAATATTGGAGTGGGTTGCCATTTCCTACTCCAGAGAATCTTCCTGACTCAGGAGTCAAACCCACATCTCCTGCATGCCCTGCATTGGAAGGTGGATTCTTTATTGCTGAACCATCAAGGAAGCCCCCATTGGCATTAGCTATATCCTGCCAAATGTCATATATAATGGGGGAAAAAAAACTTTTCAAAAATATATATCTCACCCCATTTTTTTCATGTTCATTTTTGCCCATGTCAAAAACTCTTTTAAATACCAAATGTGGGCTTCCAAAGTGGTTCAATTGGTAAAGAATCTGCCTGCAATGTGGGAGACCTGGGTTCAATCCCTGGGTTAGGAAGATGCCCTGGAGGAAGGCATGGCAACCCACCCCAGTTTTCTTGCCTGGAGAATCCCAAGGACAGAGGAGCCTGGTGGGCTGCAGTCCATGGGGTCGCAAAGAGTTGGACGTGTATGAGTGAGTAAGCACAGCACACACGTGTGTAGGGGGGAGTCGATTTCCAGTAGGAAAGTTTAGGATTGAAGGTTTTCTATCATGTGTAAAATCAAGACTGAAGCCAGAGGAATGGGAATGCTGGGGACATGGGGATGATGAAAGTAACGTTTCTGGCCTTCTTGAGTCAGCCCTCACAGGTCCCTTCCAGTGCCCTTTCTCATCTTATCTCAGCCTTCTGTAATGTCTTTCCCTGGGTTAGTGGTAGAGTGTTGGTCTGTATTTTATGTATTAGATGCCAGATCCAATCTGGGGTTGCTGTCATGGAGTTCTACAAAATGAGTGACTCAGACATAAATTTATTGTCTCACAGTTCTGGAGGCTGGGAGTTCGAGATCAGGACAGCAGCAGTGTTGATCCCTTCTGAGGGCTGCAAGGGAAGAAATTTCTCCAGGCCTCTCTTCTTGCCTAGGAGACGGCTGTCTTCTCCCTGTTTTCACATCATCTTCCCTTCGAATGCCTTCGTCTCGGCTACCCTGGTTTGTTTTTCCAGTGTTTTTCCATGGATTCTTTATCCCTGCAACTTTTATGAAACCTGGAAGATAGCCTATTTTCTTCATTTTTTTCCTGTCCCAATCTAGAAGAGGGCCCTCCATGGAGAAGGGTTCAAAAGAATGGACTAATGAATATCTACAACGAATTGGACATTCAAATGGAAACTCTTTGGTGTTTTGACAGCTCCTCAATATTGAACTGGATGTGCTAACATTCGTCTTTCCCAGGTGGCTCAGTGGTAAAGAATCTGCCTGCCAATGCAGGAGGCACAGAAGACTCAGGCTCAGTCCCTGGGTCGGGAAAATCCCTTGGAGTAGGAAGTGGCAAACCACTCCAGTATTCTTGCCTGGAAATTTTCATAGACAGAAGAGCTTGGTGGGGTATAGTCCATGGTGTCACAAAAGAGTTCGAACGCAGCTGAGCATGGGCACGAACATTTGAAAGCCTGTCATCGTCTAAGAACTCATCAGTATTGCTTGCTATAGATAGATAAATTCAAAGGTAAACCTTGTGAGAATATATGAGTTTGTAGCAAGGGTTGAGACTAGCCTGATTTCTTTTAATTCATACTCTTGTCTCTAATTCTGATTTACTTCCAGTTAGAGCATTGATTTACCTTTTCTTAGTCTTTTCTCACTTTGTTCTTCATAAGCTCGTTGTTGGTTTTCTAAAAGTTATTGCCACTGAATTAGATTTTAATGGAGTTAATATATCAGAATGTTATTTAGGGTTTTAGCCTGTGATTAATCCTAGAAAAGCTGGGTGAGTGCCTTACCAGGGGGCCGTGTATTCTCCAGGTTGTAGCATTATTCATGTCAGATGCAAATGGACAAATAGAGCGGCAGGGAAAAAATGAGGCAAGGAAACAGGGAGCCTGAGCTTTGGTGCTAGAAGACAAGGGGTAGATTTTTTTCAGAGGTTTCAACTTTTAACTTGAGGGTCTTTGAGGAAACAGGTAGATTTTAACCCTGTGATAGGTAGGATTACAATGTTAATTTTTTTCTGATCTATGATTAACAATAAATTAACAAATATTATTTTGAATCTAAAGAAGGGACAGGTCATTAGGTTATAGGGACCCAGGTCACACAGCTCTATTTGTACTTCTCTTTACTTGCCTGATCAGAGAAGGCAATGGCATCCCACTCCAGTACTCTTGCCTGGAAAATCCCATGGACGGAGAAGCCTGGTAGTCTGCAGTCCATGGGGTTGCTACGAGTCGGACACGACTGAGCGAGACTTCACTTTCACTTTTCACTTTCATGCATTGGAGAAGGAAATGGCAACCCACTCCAGTGTTCTTGCTTGGAGAATCCCAGGGACAGTGGAGCCTGGTGGGCTGCCGTCTATGGGGTCGCACAGAGTCGGACACGACTGAAGCGACTTAGCAGCAGCAGCAGCAGCAGCAGCTACTTGCCTGATAAAAAGGAGCTTAACCTTTATACTACTCCTATAAATAATATTCAGACCAGTTAAATCTGCTCCTTGATTTTTATGCATGTTTTCAGATACACATTAAACTAATTCCCCAGGAACCATGTCCTCTTTCCTTAGATTTTTCCCCATCTCTCTACTGGTTTCCTGTTTCATAGGCAGGAGAACACCAATAGGAAATTAACCTGAATTTCCCTCTCACACACAGGTAGCTACAAAAACTTGAGAATGTCATAAGCGCAATCCCCTATACATTTTTCTGTCTAAAAAATGGCCTAAGAAATTGGAGATTCTGCCAGTCTTAGGCTGTGATGTCAGCATGTCCTCCTAGATACATTTAATTTGCCAAGAACATGGATGGCAATATTATTTCCTCCTTCAGCCTTTCTGGGCCCAGTATAGGATAGCAGTATTTTTAGCTCAAGATACTCAGAACTACAGGTCACTTTTTTAACCAGAAAAAAATACCCTGCAATTCTGGTTACTTCGACATAGGTAATGACTTAAAGATCCTTTGAGCTTAGATTTTATACTTAGTCCTCTCCAAATTAGCTCTTGTGTCCCTGAAGGTTTCTGCCTTTTGAGCTTTTAGAGTCATGAGTTTCTGATATAGCCAGGACACCTAAGTCTTTAGTTTATAAGGTCATAAACTGCCGTATGATAGGGTGGGATAGGGTGTGTGTGAGTGTGTGTGTGTGTGTGGTAGTGGTATTGGGAGAGTTACAGTTCATGAAACAAAGGCTTGAAGAACTGTCCTGTGATGAGAAGAAATGGTGCTGAGTATCAGCCACAAAAGCACCAGCTAATACCTGATTGAATCTGTATCAGAACAGGACAGATTTTTGAAAAGAGAGGAGAATTATAAACAGGTTATAGGAGAATAATGTTTGTACTCTCATCTCTCTTTTTATATATATTCTTGAGCCATGGGAAGCAAAAATAAATAAAAATATTCAGCCAGATTTTCATGTATCATGTCCTCTGTTTTGTGGTTAGGTTTAACTTTTGGAATCCTGTACAGTGAGCCTTCACCAGTGTCATACATCTGTCAGCAACAGATATGTTATGAATTCCTTCTGGGCATGAGTGACAAACATTATTTTCTTTCCATATAATCAGAGGGCTTGAAGGGAAACTCAGGTGCCTTCAAAACCATCTGCCTCGCTGTATGCAAACGTGACCATCCTTTCAGAAAGCTGTGGACATATGAGTGTCTGGACTGTTTTCAAAGCATGCGGCTGTTTCTCCCTTGAATAAATCATTCCTGCTGCTTAACAACCTTTACAGTTGGGACGTGCCTTCTCATAAAGGACTTGCTTTTAAAATTTGACCAGAGTTTTTCCATTTTGCTGGGAGAAAATAGACTACTTTGTATTGTTTGACCACATAGTAATGCGTTTGTAGCAAAGGAATTCATTATATGGTGAATGCACTGGTGTGGGGGATATTTCTTTCAAGCACCGGTCTTGTCCCTCCTCCAGCCTCTGGAATTTCACACAGAATTCTCTCAGACACCCTTTCTCCTGCCTTCTGGGGTACAGCACACCACACTAGATGGCAGTCATACCTCAGTTTGGGAGTCCATTTTACATCTCCCCTCCCCCCACACACAACCTTCTCTTGTCCAAAATAATATGGAATAAAACATGCAAGTAAAATCCGTTCATTTTGTACAAGGTTCATTCAGAAAAGCTGATATGCAATTAGAACTGGCGAGGGGAAAAAGAAACAACAACATGTTAAATGGTATTGAAAACCCACGTGCTGTGTCCCCCCCAACCCCCGCGGAGGGGTGGGCTGGTGGGGGGGATCCTGTGATTTGTTTCTTTGTTATTGTTTTCAGATCTAGTTTAATTACAAAAGGGAATTTATTGGGCCAAAAATCTAAGCTCATATGAGAAGGTAAAAGTGTATTTTTGAGAAAAGAATTCAGCCACGCCAGTTGCTTATGTTTTCTCAAATCCTATGCTTCTTTCAGCAGATTGGCTCTGCTTTTATGCAACATTAACCTGGGTT
Source organism: Bos grunniens (assembly GCF_055505025.1). NCBI lineage: Eukaryota > Metazoa > Chordata > Mammalia > Artiodactyla > Bovidae > Bos > Bos grunniens. Next base: position 35,650,791 of record NC_141187.1, read on the forward strand.
TTCTAGACAGAGATCATCAGATGCAGCTCAGAGTCCTCTGTGTACTGCCCATTAACAGTGAGTAGAATGATTGGAAGAGAAAAGACACCAAAGCAAAAGCTCCTAATACAATAAGGACCTCTTTTCATTGTGTTTGTGTAAATCTGGAGATCTGCTGAGGCTCTGGAGGGAGACACATTCAATTTTTGTAAAATATTCTTGGTCAGCTAATCCAGAGTCCCAGACTACCCTACTGAGTGGTAGCCATTTGAGAAAAAGTATGCGAGATATGGCTGTACTCTGATTCCACTAATTCATTTTGTACGTAAAGTGGTAAAAAGGTAAAATGCTTTTATCAAAACAAACTTGTCAAACATTTAACTTGGTGTTCAGGAATGTTAAATGTTATTTCTTCCTTCTCACAGGGTACAGCCCCAGGCTGTGGAATGCATAGGTGCTATGCTCTGATTTTTTAAAAATCATGTAATCACCTCTTAAAGGTTACTACACAGAAAGCTACACAACACCATAAAAAGCAGCACGAATCCATGAGCAAATATGAAGACTGTTACTCAGGCTGCATGTGAAAATGCTTAATGCATTATTTATAGATGTTGTTTTACCACAGAGATCAAGGTCATGCTTTGGACTCCCGGGCAATGGGTCAAGTCTTGAGAGGCCATTCTGATAATCCTGGCTGACAGTTTCTTGGACAGAGTTAGTGAACTTTAAGTAGAACGTATTTTCCAACTTGGAAGGAACAGTGAAAACTTTTTTTTTTTTAATTAGCTAGCTACTCATTTATCCAACTTGATCACAACTCATTAATTTTGATCAGAAACAGTGCGTGGGGTTGGGGTTGGGGTGGGGGGTGTTGCTATGTTCACATTCTCTCTCCCTAAATTCTCCGAATCTTTCTACTAAAAGAAATAGGCAATTAACCTTGCCTTCTACACTTTGCCAAAGATGTTTCCATTTATTCTAGCATCTGGAGTAAAGCAGACTCAATGATAAAGTGACTTATAAGAAAATACTAGAATCCTGGGGCATTTACTTTAAGATTTCCAATGGAAAATTATTTCTAAATATCTCTAAATGCTTTTCAACATTTACATATTCATATTTTTATATTATACATTTAATATATATAAATATGCATTTATAGATTATATAATAAATATAATTTTATATATTAAATGTATTATATATAATCTTGAAAAGCATTTAGAGATATTAGAAGTAAATAAGTATATTATATATATATATATAAATATTGGAGAATTTCATGACATTAAGTGCTTGCCTATACTGGACATTTTTGTTATATGTGTCTCCCTTGGGCTCTCCTGTATTATACAGAAGATGTAGAACTGCTTGTTCAAGTAATCTTAGGACATGGTATTGAGGTCCTGACCTCTTCTAGCATTAAACAGGCAGTGGCATATGGTGGAAAGATTACGGGGAGTGAGCCACTCCTGTGCAGGCAATAAGGGGGTAACATTGTCTGTAGAGAATTTAAAAACAATAGGAAACCTTACTAAAAACAGGTCTGTTTTTACTATCATCATGCACCAGCAATTCTAAACAATGTCAGGAATACAATAGTCCTTCGTGCCAAGCAGATCCTTCCTTCTCCCCGTCTCCTCTTGAAGGATGTTGAAAAAGAGAAATGTCTTGATTCCATCATGTAAGCTCAAAGGGGCTGTATTTTCTACTAAAGCATAAATGTAAAACAAAACCAAAGCAAAAATATTCTCTCATTCTTCTTTCTAATAATATTTCCGTGTTCTAGTCTCCTCTATTTCTTTCAATTTTGACTTGAACATTTCACATGTTAATTATTCTTGTGAAAATGAGGATTTTGTGGCAATGCTTACTTGCCATGAATACTGAACATTTTTCATTGATCTGAGCTTTCCTTGAAACCTTCACTTCTTTCTCTTTCCCTATATCCAGGAGCAGTAGATCAGAAATCAGTCAAAATAACAGAAATCCTCTATATTAACACAGTGCTACAAAATCGAAACATTCAGGAGAAAGTGTCCCTGTTTAACAGGAAATAGAACTCAGGATAATAGAAGATGGTGGCAAAGAGTCTCCTGTGCAAGGGCAACTGGCAAGAACTTATCACCAAAGCCCAAGTGAATCAGGAGGATTCTAAGCAAGCATCTCAGGACATTTCTGTTCTGATTAAACACCTCTACACTGAGAGTCAGGCCAATTAAAAAGATCAATGATTGAATTTATAGTGAGACTAATGTATGAAAGGAAAGCAGTGTTGCAATCATTTCTGCATTCTGGAAAAGTATATGGAAGGGATCCACAATTAGAAGCATAGATTTTGAAGTCAGAAAATCTAGCTTTAGTCATGGCTCTGCCACTTACTAAATGTATGACATTGCTTATGTTTCTCCTTAAGATTTGATTTTCTCATCTGCTAAATTGATATAAAATAGTATGATTAGAGAAGGCGATGGCACCCGACTCCAGTACTCTTGCCTGAAAAATCCCATGGACGGAGGAGCCTGGTAGGCTGCAGTCCATGGGGTTGTGAAGAGTCAGACACTGAGCAACTTCACTTTCACTTTTCACTTTCATGCATTGGAGAAGGAAATGGCGACCCACTCCAGTGTTCTTGCCTGGAGAATCCCAGGGACGGGGGAGTCTGGTGGGCTGCCGTCAATGGGGTCGCAGAGAGTCGGACACGACTGAAGCAACTTAGCAGCAGTAGCAGCAGCAGTATAATGATCATATCCTATGGGGTTGCTTCCCTGGTGGCTCATCTGGTAAAGAATGCACCTGAAATGTGGGAGACCTGGGTTCGATCCCTGGGTTGAGAAGGTCCCCTGAAGAAGGGAACGGCTACTCACTCCAGTATTCTGTATTCTAGTATTCTGGCCTGGAGAATTCCATGGACTGTTTAGTCCATGGGGGTCGCAAAGAGTAAGACACGACTGAGCGACTTGCATTTTCATTACTCTGTCATTAAGTTTAAATGATATAATATAAAGAAAATGCTTACCTTCATTCCTGGCACAGAGAAAACTTTCTGCTCATCTCAGCTATTTGATTCCATATAGGGTTTTATATGCATAGTGGGTAATAGAATCATGTTTCTAGACTGCTGTGCTTAGTCACTCAGCAGTGTCTGATTCTTTGCAACCCTTTGGACTATAGTCTGCCAGAAGTGGGTTGTCATTTTCTGCCTCCAGGACATCCTCCCAATCCAGAGATCAAACCCACATCTCTTGTGTCTCCTGGATTTCAGGCAGAATCTTTACCCACTGAGCCACCAAGGAAGCCCTTGGCCTAGGCTAGCTACCAATAAAATCATTAATGGGTTCATAAGGCTTTAAGCAAATGATCACTCTAGCTCCTCATCTTATCTTTCTATATTTACTTACTTTCCCATACATCAGTCCCAATTATTCAGTCCATCTCTGGTTATTTAGAAGGTAGCCCATGTTTGCTGTTTTGTCACTAAGCCATGTCCAACTCTTTGTGACTCCATGGACTGTAGCCCACCAGGCTCCTCTGTCCATGGGATTTCTTAGGCAAGAATACTGGAGTGAGTTGCCATTTCCTTCTCCAGGGGATCTTCCTGACCCAGGGACTGAACTTGTGTTTCCTTCATTGCAAGCAGATTGTTTACCACTGAGCCATGAGGGAAGCCCACCCCATGCTTACCAGTGTATAACTATTAGTATTATACTCCTAAATGGGTGGTGAATTTTTGCCAGAAAAAAAGATCAGCATGGACTAAAGTAAGAGAAGTTCCTATGAGAGGGGAGCACCCAGAGGTCAGTCTCACATAATAGTTTGGGTTTGAAGAGAGGGGAGTAGAAAGATGGTTCTACTCATGGTTGGAGGAAGAACAGGCACAAAGGAATGGAGGGAGGGAGAGCTTATGTTCCTAATGAGGAGGGAACCAGCATTCCTGGTGTGGGGAGACATGTCATGGGTAGACCAAGGTGGATAGAGAGGCAAGGCATATAACAGACCCTTTAATGCTGGACAGAACTCTATGGACTTAAAGCAGGAAACAGTCTGGGATTTGAGATTCACAGTTGGGGCTGAGATGCAAGGTGGGGGCTGAGATGCAAGGTGGGAGCTGAGACTAGAACTGGAGTTAAAAGTTCTAGCTGGGGTTTGCAACTGCAGCTGTGGCTGGAATTAAGTTTGAGGGCCACTCATGCATCAAAGTGGAAATATGTATGTGGATGGATGCGTACATTTCAGAGGACACAATGCCCTTGAAGCTAATCAGTGGATTTTTGTTTAAGAGCCCCCACCCCCGCTGTGTGTTTATGTGTGTGTGTGTGTATTTATGAGTTATTAAGTCACTAACTCTGACTCTTTGCAGCCCCATGGACTACAGCACACCAGGCATCCTATCTCCTGGAGTTTGCTCAAATTCATGTCCATTGAGTTGGTGATGCCATCCAACCATCTCAACCTCTGTTGTCCCCTTCTCCTCCTGCCCCCAATCCCTCTGCTATACAATCCACCTTAAATAATATCCTTCCAGCTCTTCTTCCACTTTGTCTTCCTCTTGTTTTCAAGCAAAGGAAAAAGAAAATCCAGTTACAGACTATCTTGCTTCAATGATATCAAACTCCATGACTGTCTCTTTTCCAATTAAGACATGGTTAGCCTGTTTTAAGTCACCATTTGAACAAAATAGACTAGGTTGTAGGTAAAGCAATGTCCTCATAAAAGAAAAAGCATTTCACTGTATCATTTTTAGAGGCTGACATTATAATAGGTGGTTTGGTGAAATCAAGAAATATTAACAATGCACTCCTGAATTTTAAATCCAAACTGAGACAATGAAATCATGATTTATTTTTGTTCAAATCTTCCATTCTCTTTTGTTATTCCTCAACTGACATTCTCAGATAGGAACATCATGGTCATTGCTACCATTTACAGAATGAGACTGACATTTAACTGAAGAAAATAGTGCATGCTTAGAATTCAGGGATGATGTAGGTGTGAGAACGATGTTTTTTCCTAATGTGGTAATTTTTTGGGAAAAAAGCTAATTGTTATAATGAGCCACCTATGTGTCAGGTGTCATGTGAAAGAATAGTTCTTGGTATAGAAAATATACCACAGATACCTGTAGCCTTTTTATCCTAGACTTTTCCTTCACTAAAAGTCCAATTCGTATTTTAGAACAACCAATAGCAGAGTTAGAAAGTACAGCTATGGAAAATTCAAGACCACTTCTTATTTGTTCTCTCTTTAGTATCAATTTGTATTTGAACAGTGTCATACTTCTTGCAGAATTTGTGTTTTGTGCAGCAAAGGGGGAAGTTTAAACAATTTGAAGTGGCTAGATATTTCTGGAATATAATCAAATCTGGGCAGCCACATACATAGCTTTTTTATTGTAATTTGTTAATGGATTTATGAAAACTTAAGTGTTCTGGAGATCTGAGGATTTTCAAAGTGTTAGCAATTAGGCTAGAGTTTCCTCAATCTAATGAAAATAGGGTGGTCTGGATGAACCTCAAGAAGAAATGATGATGGTGATTTGAGCAGAGAATTGAGGGAAATGAGGAATGAGTCATGGGGACATTTGAGGGAAGAAAATTCCAGCCAGAGGATATCCCCAATAAAAAGTCCCCAAAAGGGACTATGTCTAGATGTTTGAAGATGGACAAGGAAGCTGACATAGAGAAATGATGCTAGAGCAAAAAGTGAAGAGGTCAAAGAGCTGCAAAGAGGTCAAAGAGCTATTATAGCATGGGTGGGGATGAGATGGTGGCTGGGGTATGTCATCGTAGGAAATCGCAAGGATGTTGACTTTTATTTTCAAGGAAATGTTCTGCTAAAAGCTGCTGCAAATAAGTTACCAATATTATATCATTCACATCCTTAGACTTAGACCTACAGCAGAGATGATACTTCTTTTCATAAAGAGCTAGATAAAAAATATTTTGGCCTCATGGGCCATATGGTATCTGTTGCAACTCAACTCTGCTATTGTAGTAAAACAAAAGGCAGCCATAGGCAATACTTATAAAATGAGAGTATCCGTGTCCTAATAAAACTTTATTTACAAAAGCAGACAAGCAGTGTACAGGCTATAGTTTGCTAATATACAATCTAGAGGGCTAATCTGATTTTTTTTTATATTTCTTCCAGTAAAATTAAGCTAAGGGGACATGTAGAAGAAACTAACACTGATTATTATGCACCAGAATGTGTCTTAAGCATTATATATACACACAATTAACTATTTCCAACCCTATTATTAGTGACTTGTCCAAGACAGTTTTATCTCTTAGGAAAATAACTTCAATATTCTTGTCCCTAATTCTGCTGTGCTTGTATACCTCCTCAACTCATTCTGCCAGAATGGTTTTTAAAAACATAATCGTACAAGATTTTTTTATGCTAATGTTGAACATAAAAAATTGTCCTGTCAGAGTTAATTGAGGAGGTGTACAGGCAAAGTGAATCAAGGACAAGGTTATTGAAGTGATTTTTATGCCAGATGTTTAAAGAAAGAATAACATTAATTCTATACAATCTTTTCCAGAAGACAGAAGAGGGAAGGGGTCAGTGCCCAATTCATGTTATAAGAGCCACATTATTCTGATATCAAAATCAGACAAAGACAGTAAACACAGGAAAACTACAGAACAATATCCCTCATCAGCATAGACATAAATATTATCAATAAAATATTAGCAAATTAAATTTAATAATATATAATAAGAATAATACACTAATATTAAGTGGAACTTATTCTGAGAATGCAAAGATATATCAGTATTTTTAAAATTATACAAAATAATCTACAAATTAAGACTCAAAAGAAGCAAAAATGCACGATCATATCAGTTAATGCAGAAATAACATTTTACAGAATTAACACTCATTCGTTATACAATCTTTCAGCAAATTTGGATTGGAATAGAGCATCTTCAACCCAGTAAAAAGCATCTACAAAAACCATACAGCTAACACCATACTTAATGGTGGAAGACTGAATGCTTTCTCCCTTAGATAGGTAACAATCTAAGGATGTCTATTTTCCTCATTCATATTGATCATATTACTGGAATCATAGCCAATACAGCAAGGCAATAAAGTAAAATAAAATGAAATGCATATTGATCAGAAATGAAATTTTTTTGTCACTATTTGAAGATGACAATTGTATTTACATATTCCAGCAATTCACAGTTATAAACTGATATTAAAATATTATTCAGAATAGTTTTTAACAAAGTGAAACATGTAGGTATAAATCTAATAAAATATTTATAGGATCTCTTTAGTAAAAACTACACAACAATGATGAAAGAAAGTCAAAGACTTAAATTGAGAAATGTAATATAGTCAGGGATTGGAAGACTCAATATGATATAGATGATAGTACTTCTCAAATGGGTCTGTAGGTTTAATGCAATTGTTAACAGAAATCCCAACAGGATCTTTTTGAAGACATAGATAAACTGATTCTAAGACAAATATGGAAAAGCAAAGGAAACAGAGAAGCCAAAACAATGTTGCAAAAGGAAAATAATGTTGCCAAAATCACAAAACACAATGTTAAGACATTGTATGGCTATAGTAACCAAAACTAGCAGAAAGTTAGACACATAGATCAATGGAGCAGAACAGATTAATGCAAATAGCCTCAGCTGATTTTCAACAAGGAAGGATTGATCTTTACTCAGTCTTCCCTATAACAGTGCGGTGAATCTTTGTCCTTTAAGCTGACCATAGTATAAGAGCTTGATATTAAGTTTTTGATTATCAAGGCACCCATTCCAAAAGATGCCCATCTTGAATACACATATTGCCATCTGCATGACACAGCTACTAATAAAACAATGAAATAAGGGACTAGACTGCCCCCACCCATCAAGTTCTTCTTTCAGAAAATGCTGGGTGTCCTAAAATGTTGGGTATCAAGTGACCCTGCCTCCACTCTCTCACACCCTAATTCATTCTCTTATACTTCAAATTAACTCTTAAGGAGTGACTTTGAGATACCCCAGACTTCCCAACCTCACACCCTAATTAAGGCATTCTTCCTTACTCCATAGTCTATAATCTATAAAGTTGCCAAAGGGGTTATTTTGACAATTAAGACATTGTATAAATCCTTGACTCAAAGTTTTCAAATGGGTTATCATCTCAGTAAGACTGTAAGCCAAAATTATTACCATGAGGTTAAAAGATCCTGCATGATCTGATCTGGCCTCCACTCTCTGCTGTCAAATACTCTCTTTCTCTCTCATTGACTCTTCCCCAGCCCCATTGTCTTTTTTGATGTTTCTTGAACACACCAACTATATTCTGCTGCTGCTGCTGCTAAGTCACTTCAGTCCTGTCTGACTCTGTGCGATCCCATAGCGGAAGCCCACCAGGCTCCCCCGTCCCTGGGATTCTCCAGGCAAGAACACTGGAGTGGGTTGCCATTTCCTTCTCCAATGCATGAAAATGAAAAGTGAAAGGGAAGTCGCTCAGTTGTGTCTGACTCTTAGTGACCCCATGACTGCAGCCTACCAGACTCCTCCGTCCATGGGATTTTCCAGGCAAGAGTACTGGAGTGGGGTGCCATTGCCTTCTCCGACCAACTATATTCTAGCCTCACAGTTTTTGCACTTGCTGTTTCTTGTGCTAAAAACTGTCTTTTCCTAGAGTTCAAAAAAAAAATTATTCCCTGACTTCCTTTAGGTTTCTGCTGATATGGTATCATAGAAGAGAGAACTTTCCTAACCACCTTATATAAAAAAATGAACCTGACCATCCCTGGCATTCCTGGCTTCTGCATGCTTTATCTTTTCCTTTCTTTTTGCTATATACAATCTACTAATGAATTCTATATTTTCTGCTTTATTAAATTATTCCATAAGTAGAACTTAGATTGCACGATGGCAGAGATTTTGTCTGTTTTGTTTATTGCTATGTCTCCAAAATCTAATCCTGCCATATTATGGGTACTCAATATATAAATGTTTAATGAATAAACTGTATAGCCTTGATGTATAACTCAGAATCTATAAATATACTCACTAAGCAATGAAGCTCTGATTTCTGTGAATATTACTTTTGAAAGTATTTTTAATAAATAATTTAGGCTACATAAAGTATTGCTATTATTATTCCTTTCATTCCTTTCAACACAAACCAATATTTTCTGTCTATTCCTCCAAAGTTCTTTCTAGAGTGAATTCTGTATGAAACTCCATGAGTCACTGGTCATCATCGTATCTTCTACGACTTATCATTATTGCACTAGAGTCTAGATTCCATGCTCAATAGGCCATCCATTTCTTTCTTAAGTCTTTTTTCAAAATCGCTAAATGCTACTTATATGTGTGTGCTGGCTTTGGCCATGTGTTCCAAATAGCCAGTTTTAAGACAAGCATACATAATTCAAGGAGAAATCAATGTTTTGGATTTTTTTTCCTATTCATATGTCTTTTGTGTAGCTTGGATTGACAAGATCATGCATTTCAATTTTTAAAAAGAAGTTGCCAAATATTTACTCCAAATACCTATTTTCTTTTTAATACATTCAAAGATAAATATAAAACTTAAGGTCAAAACTGACATCTGTTATAAAGAACTTGTTTCTAGAGGCTTATAAATAGACAGGAGAGACTTTGACTTTTATAGGGCAGATCAAAATAAGAAAAGAGCTCAGAGTACCTGAATAAGTTTATATAAGAGCCATAATTCTTCTCTTCTTAATGCTAATGAGGCTACTACAGTAAACAAAATAAGACAAAGCAAAAAACAAATGTGCTACCGTTTGTGATATACCTAATTCTGTAGGAAATACTATCAGCAAAAATGCTTCTTAAACAAAGAAACACAATGTTTACCCTTAAGTTGTCTACAATCTAGGTCATAGGAGAAACCAAATCCACAACTCCCACCACATGACAACAGATGAAAGAGAGACAAATTATTACTGAGTTTTGAGTTCCAAAGCCTCTTAGGGACATTGGGAACTTGCAGGGAATTCAGAGAAGAGCCACAGAGATGATTAAAGACTGTAAAATGGGACCTTTGAGGATAGGTTAAAAGAATTGGGATTATTTAGTTTGGAAACAAGGTTATTTAGCAAGTGATTTCATAATAGCTTTAAATAACACACAGTGTTAGCTAACCGATGATGGTGTGACTATTCTCCAGCATGATAAGAAATGGACAAATTACACCACCTGATAGATGGGTTAAACACAGAGTAAAGGAGGAGGTTTTAAAGACTTAAAGATAGAATGGATGGTCAGAGCATGATACTATGATTTCTTTTTGGTTTATTTAATATTTAAAAATTGGAGAAATCAATGGCACCTCACTCCAGTACTCTTGCCTGGAAAATCCCATGGACGGAGGATCCTGGTAGGCTGCAGTCCATGGGGTCGCTAGAGTCGGACACGACTGAACGACTTCCCTTTCACTTTTCACTTTCATGCATTGGAGAAGGAAATGGCAACCCACTCCAGTGTTCTTGCCTGGAGAATCCCAGGGATGGGGAGCCTGGTGAGCTGCTGCCTAAGAAATGGACAAAATACACCACATGAGAGATGAGTTAAACATACAGTAAAGGAGGAGGTTTTAAAGTCTTAAAGATAGAATGGATGGTCAGAGCATGATACTATGATTTCTTTTTGGTTTATTTAATATTTAAAAATAGAGAAGAGATTCATATAGCTAGCATGCAAAGGCAGAGAGTGAAAGTGAGTCATTTTTAAAGGCTATAACACTGGATGACTTCTCAAAACATCTTACAGGTATGTGACCCTTAGACTTTATCAGCATTTGCTGAGTTTTACAATAGGTTTAGTGACAATTTTGAACAGAAAATCCTGCACTTTTTCCTCTCATCTTAAATTTTTATATAGCACTAATTATCTCTACAGAGTGAAATTTTAAGTGCTTGGTACTTTGGATTCACTGACAACGAGGCACACCAAACTCTCCCAAAGGAACGCACTGTTTGTTTTCCTTAGGAAGTATTTCACAGTTCACTGGTAGACGATGTGCGGTCTTCTGGCATATGAAACCAGACTGGCAATAAAAATTACTTCTTCCGGGATAACAACTTACTCTACATTTAGTGTCTCTAAAAAAATTTTTTTCTTTTTTTTAGAAAAAAACTTGAAGTAATTGGGCTAAATTTCACTTTTTTTTCTTCTTAAATACTTGTCAAAATAAAAGGAATAGTTAATGCAATGATTATGAAAATAAAATTTTCCAATCCAAAGGCAATAATTCAATTGAAAAGCTCATAAAAAGGGATCCTCTGACAAATTCATCTGTCTTAATGCTTGAATAATGTTTGATTTTTTCCAAACAAAATTTTAAATAGTCTAAGCAAACCGAAATTTATTTTAAAACCCAACTCTCATTGTTTGCCATTTCAGTGGGTTTTCTTCTTAGCAACAAAGAGCCTGAAGTCTTAATAAACTTGGGAACTTACTTAAATGCAGTGATGAAGAAACTGGGCCAATGCTTAGGAAGACCATTTGCCAAGAAATTTTGGAACAATTGCATTTTAAGTATTGTTCCATTTAAGGGGTGGAATTAAACTGCTTGGAGCAAAATTGCTGTATACGCCTTATCATTGGAGTATACTTTGCACAATCTTAAATGGAATTAGGTTTCTCATTAATGAAGCGAATAAATCTGAATTTATTTCCTGAAAAGACAAGATATGGATTCCAGTAATAGTGTTTTAAAACACTCTTGTGTACTTACCTACATTACAGTATTTCAAAGTAAGAGGAATCTTGGCCATCAAACGTATGTCCATTAATTTCCCACTGTGCTCATATAAATAAGTACCTAAGCTCAGGGCAGACTTTCTAAGTCTTTCAAACTCATCCATTTACCTATTCTTTTAGCTTCATTTACTGTGATGTTGGAACCGCTTATACGACCACCTTTTTGGTACATGAACCAGTGCATGTTAGAGATAAAATTATTTTTTATTACATGAAATTGCTTACATTTAAGCTGGAGCAGAATTCTTATTAAAAAGGGAGAAAAGAAAATGTAGCATCCTCACTCTATCTTGACCTGTTTCATATTCTTATATATTTCTATATCTTATTCTTGATATGAGGAATAAGAAAAAGGCCACCCAGTATTAAGGGAATGAAACAGTCCTGGTGGTGATGGGATAGATCATACTCTGAGAAGGAAAATTTAACTGACTTTCATCCTTTTGTTTAAAACCTACTTTACTGTGTTCTCCTGTTGCCAAATTACAAAGAGAATATTCCTAAGAAAGTTTGGAGTTTTGTTCAACAATACTGATCACTATTGGAGAAGCACGATACTTTCTGGATAGAACACCTGCAATGGAAATAACCCATTTAAAGACATTTTACTCCACATTAGTTGAAATACAAAATAAAAAGGCCATCTTGGTAAAATTATAATCTCCAGCTTTTTATTTCTGAAGTTTTCAGAGAGATACTCTCCCATGAAGGCTCCATTTAGGCAGAAATTAAATTTCCACCCTTATCAGCTGTGCAGGCTTCCATGGAGTCATGCCCACAGAGCTTAATCCAGACAGCAGTGTTTTGTCATCCACAAATCTCTTCTATTTTAATATTTGGGTGTGTTTAGAAATATGAATATGGCATTTTCATAGGCCAGGCTGCAAACTGGAGGCTTACCATGCAGCAGAAAATATGAGCTAATGGGGAGAAAGGAACTTAGGTATTTTACTCTAAATTGACAAATAGGATGTTTCTGATCTCAAAAGAATTCTTTGGCTCACTATTCAATTATTATTTTTGAAAATGTGTAACTGAGGAGACAGACCCAAATTCAGATCCCTTAGGAAACAGAATTTCAGTAGACTTTCTATTATTCACAGTAAGAATTAGCATCATTGGATTAAATGTAATGCAAAATGAATTAAATAAAAAAGCCTCTCTCCTTTGATAACTTATTATGAAGGACACTGATGCAGAAAGAAGCGCAGAGGATAGGATGTCACTTGTTAGGTAGATACTCGAGGAAAGAGCAAGATGCAATAATGTGTTTAGACTGAAAGATTCCTGAGAAATCGCCAAATATCCCTTTGATAAGATTTGATTTTAAAGTAATTCAGGTGATACCTAGATGTACGAGGATACCAGCCCCGGTGGATCCAGGGAATTCGAAGCGGGGACGGTGTCGGCGAGGATCAGGAAACAATTGCTTAATTAAACGTTAATTAAGGATATAAAGAGTGGTTAAATAAGGATAGATTCATTTTGATATTTGGCAAAACTAATACAATTATGTAAAGTTTAAAAATAAAATAAAATTAAAAAAAAAAAAAAGAAAAAAAAAATAAGGATAGCTCAGTGAGGAAATTCAGTGAAGAAAAGAGGCCGAAATAAGGATAGCTCAGTGAGGAAACTCAGTGGAGAAAAGAGGCTGAATAATTCAGCCAGAAGGTGAGAGAAAGAACGACATGGGGAGACCAAGTTTCAGTGAACAAGGCCCGCACTTTATTTTTCAAAGTAGTTTTTATACCTTAAGTTATGCATAGAGGATAATGGGGAAAGGGGTAGAGTCATGCAGTAAGCCAGGCTTTCTTCCTGCAAACTTATCATATGCAAAAGCTTAGGTGATTTGCATCATCTTCTGGCCCGGAGGCCTGTTAACATTTTAAGACCTTTTCTTCAGAAAACTTATTTTTCTCTAAAGGTGACTAGTCAGGCACCACCCTCCAAAAGCATTAGATAAAGTTGCATTCCTACAGGGCAAAGGTGTGGTGGGCTATAACAAGAAAAAGAATTAACTCAAGGGTCCCAGGTTACAAACATTAAAGCTACTACTTACACCAATTATATTAATCAATACACTGCCAGGGACACAGCAGGTAAGGGATATGGAGACTTAGCAGCAAACACTGGCCCAACAAGTGAAAAACCCTTCACCAATACAATTTATAATCAATCTTTTAACTGCTCAAAGGAATCTGTATTTAGACAGTTTAGAACATCTCATGCCTCTCACAGTTGGGAGGCTCTGAGCAATCACATGTGGCTGGAAAAACCTATTCAAGCAGGCTAGAGGACTTCCAAAGGAGTTTGTAGGTTGAAACACTATCACACCCAGGAACTTTATTAACTGGAGCTGTAAGTTAACTCTTTTTTTCAGAGAGGTAGTGGGGGACAGCCCCCCGTAAAGTCAGAGATGTAGGTGAGAGCACAAAGCAGAAAGTAGGCAGACTCTGGTTTTGGGGGTAGATGCTTGAGAATTTCCAGGGGGAAATCCTGAGGCTCGATCCCACCTTTGTGTATGCCCAGCCTCCTTCCTCATGACCTTTGCCAGGGGCGGAGCTCTTGCTCCCAGCAGAATTTAATACACAGAGGAGAGTGAGGCATGGCAGGATGATGGTAAAAACAGAAAATAAGCTTGCAAGATGTATTTCAAGGACTGGAAAATGAGTAACGGGAAGAAAATTGATGTGCACATAAAAGACAAAAATATCCAGTCTTCTTCACTCTCTCTCTTAAAATAATGCTCGTATTATGTGTTTAATAAATGTTCTAAGGTGAAGTACAAGGTGGTCATAGTTGCATGCACAAATGTTTAGTAACAAGTCCTAATGTGAAGGTTAGAAGTAAAACTTTCACGCTTTCATCAAAAGCACTTGGGAGGAAAAGTACGTTTTGAAAAGTACATCCATTGTTACCTCTTGGGTGCTTTTGATTTCTCAATACACTTAGCATTAGAACATTACAACATCACAAACCTTTCCAGAAGAGCACTATTTCTGGGCATCCAAGAAAGTACACAATAGACACACATAAATATGCAAACTAAATAAAGTCTAGGAGTTCATTTAGCATTCATTTAAGTCTATGCCTCTGTCAACTTCTATTGTTAATTTTCTTTGCAGTAGCTGTGTTACTTATTTTATTGTTGTATATGAATTGAGTAATGAAGATGTAATAATATATTTATAAGAATAGTGTGAACAGAGTTGTATGTAAAAATCTTGGAAATAATTTCTTTGGGCATATGGTAGTTATAACATATCAAGTCTTTTCAAATGCATCACTTTATTTTTAAATGCATTTACTTTATTTTTAAAGACTGCCTGTTATATTCAATTCTTTAGGTAAGTTTGTAAAACCATTTATAATTAAATAACTGCATTTAAGTACTTGTTGATGGGTGGCAGTGATTTAATAAGCTGTATCTGTTTCTTGCTTTGTCTAGTTAATATCACTTTTAACCATTCATTCTAGAAATTCAGAAATAGAAATGAACCATTAGGGTAACCTGTCTGCTTTCTCTATACCCAGTACATATGCTTTGTCCATTCTTCATTTCAATAGCTTTAGTGTTTATCATATTCTGTGGGAAAGGGGTCCTCACAGTGTTTCTTCTCAGTGTCTAGATAATTTCTTTTCTAATAATATTAAAAATTAGCCCTTAATATTTATAACAAAAATACATTGGCTGAAGTTTGTACAAAATATTCTCTATGGGAATGGATGTACAGTATATTTTTGAATTTGTAAGCTATTTCTGAGTGCCTGCAAAATCCATGGCAATATGCTTTAAATTATTACATGAAGATGATGTCTCATTGAGAATTAGATCCTTAAAGCTCAATTTTATTAGTATATATTTGGTTTTTTTTTTTTTTTTTTTAACCCAGAGTATCATATCTCCTATTACCTGGTGAGGTAAAGTATGACAGATTCCTTCAGGAACCCTCCATCATTCTACCTTCTTAATCTCTCATTACATGTGTAGCACTTTTGGATGGAGATATTGGCTTCTTTTTTTCACATGATGTTCTATGTATTTATTTTTATTTGTCCTATCTTTGACATCAAACATTAATCACTACAAGGGTCACCCTCTTGTGTTAAATAGCACAATTAGGGAAAATTTTCTTTTTCATACAAATACAACTCACCTTAATAAGTTCTAAATGGAAACAAGTACACTGAACCAAAATAAATTTGGGACATTCAAGATGATTTATTGCCTTACATGCTGCTTTACATTCTTTCTGGAAAGCAGTTGTATGGGAGGGTTAAAAAGTTCCCCAACTACATCCAGAGCCCCTTGGTCCAAATTCCATTCATGTGTCCTTTAGAAATCTAATGTTGTATTCGTTTCCTTATCTGTAAAGTGGAGCATAAAAAGCTTTTGTAGAGCATAGAGTTTTTACAAGTGTTAAATGAGATAATGCATATAGAACACATATTAGAGTATCTAGCTCGTTATTGGCATTCAATAATTTTTTTGAATAATGAAATGATGGTTGTTGTTCAGTCGCTAAGTTGTGTCCGACTCTTTATGACACCATGGACTGCAGCACGACAGGCTTCCCTGTCCTTAACCATCTCCCAGAGTTTGCTCAAACTCATGTCCATTGAGTCGGTGATGAAATAATAAATTGCTAGTAAAAGGCATGGAGCTATGACATACAGTTTCCCTTCAAGGAAGGACTCGAGGTTCCACTGCATTGGCTGGCAATTATGCTGACTGCTTCAGCTGCAGAAAAATATTTCCATCAGGATCACATCCTTTGGGATGATATTGTCTTTCTTAGATGCATGGGTTGACCAAGGACATGGAAAATGTTGCAGAGTGCTTTAGGGCATGTGAATTATCTACACTGAAATAGTCAGATTGAGCCAAGTGCTATGACATAGATTGCTATAAAATTAAATCATTGTATAATTAATTATGAAAAGAAAGGAGAAAGCCCTATGTTATTCATGGTCTGTGCTGATTATATTTTACATTTTTCATGTCTTTTGTGGATCAAAGTCACTTTTTGTTGATTAATGTTTGAGAAATACTTTTATACACTTTGATGAACTGAGCTGAAAACAATTGCTAGTTTTCCTGCCACTGATTTACCTTGGCAATTTTCAGTTGTTGTTCTAGACATGGCTTTTAAAATTACTTTCAGATTGAATGACAGTATTTTTTTAAAAAAGCTAAGAATCAGGACCAAAATAATTGTGGTTCAGTCTTGATCATGAAACCAATTTGTGTCTCCTTTTTCCTAGCTCTTGTATTCTAGAAGAGAATGGGTTAAAAGACGATTTTCTAAATCCCTGGATCAATTTGTAATATGAATGAAGAAAAATGATTATTAGCTAAAGCCTTCATTCATACATTTAAATACACCGTGTGCTTTACTGTAAGTGAATTTTGGGTTCACATCTATCAATGTGATGCTTATAGAAAATAGAGTTGTATCATATCCAGAGTTTATGAATATTGTTTCAACAGAACCAATGTCCATGGATTCTGTTCATTTTTCAGAGTTCATTCTCACTTTTAATGCTTTTTACATTTAGAGTGTAAGCTAAGAAGGATCCCAGTAATCCAGTTACCATGGATAAAATTTGTGTGTCTGAAAAAGAATGAGCTTATTGGTAGCTTAAGAGGAAAAGTGATCTAACTTTTAATCACATGAGTCATTTCTTAGACATGAAAACATATTTCAGGGACACCTGAACATCTTCCAGTTTCAGCTTCATAGAGAAGCTGTGTGGGCAGTGAGACTTCCTGCCTATCAAATGTCATTTATCTCAATCCTTAAAAACTTTAACTCTGACCAAGATAGCAACATAGGTCATTCTTGACTCTGCTACCCTCACAAGTAGAGCAAATAAAACTATTCAAGAATGAGATACCCCTGAGAGAATCCCAGGATGTGGGTGTGAGGCTAAAGCACTACCCCCTTGCAGAACAGAGACCCAGACAGACTGCATTAGTGCGTCAGGGAAGCAACTGCGTGTGGACCACCCTGCTTCTCCCCAAGACCAGCGCAGCACCACTGACAGGTCTTTGCTAAAACTCCTGTTGCTCCTGTGGGAAAAGATAACCCGGTGGGGACAAGCAGGTCCACCCCCCACCAACATTGTTGATCTCTTTGTGGGAGCCTCGACTCTGATCTCACCCCATGGGGATTTCAGGGCCATTTGCAGGGCTTGATCACAGGGAATCTGGCTGTGACAGAGAAGAGGGTAGGGGTTTATAACAACCGGCACATATCTTGGCTGGCTGACTTTATACCTGTGGTGCCCAAGTAGGAATCTCAGCCAGCAGCTTTGCTCATCTACAGAACCAAGTCCCTGGTGTACCTTGACCAAAGAATTCGGTGGAGTGCAGATCTGCCTAATTAGGATCATCAAAGAAGGAGTTTTGCTAGTCCTAGAGCCTGCTTTGCCCATGCCCAGGCAAAAAGCTGAATCACAGCCCCGACCACTGTGGAAAGTGTCTCTTAGATACATCAGACCAGAGGTATTGGCAGAGCTCATGGAAGCTGTGTAGTTCAGCAATGCTTGAGCCAAGAGACAGGCAGCACAGTTGATTATCCCTAGAGCAAAGCTAGGAACTGGTGTGGAGGGTTCCTTTGCCATCCCAGGCAGAAGAATTAATCCATAGGACAGGCTGCAGGTAGTGCCTGGTCCCTTCTAAACAAAAAGCCTGTTCAGAAAATGAAGAGTTACCTGGAGCAACCTCTCCACTTCCTGCCCAGGCAAGAGAAGCTGAGATATAGCCACACCTGCACTTTGTTTAAAAGTAAATCAGTCTTTTCATCAAAGAGTAAACAAACTAGAAGGAGAGAAAAATAATGCAAACAAAATGCCATATTCCTCTGCAATAAAACCTGTCATAGGAATACTGCAGGACACATTATAGATTAGCATGTTTGCATGTGCTAAGTTGCTTCAGTCATGTCTGACTCTTTGCGACCCAATGGGGTGTAGACCACGAGGCTCCTCTGTCTATGGAATTCTCCAGGCAACAATACTGGAGTGGGTTGCATGCCCTCCTTCAGGGGATCTTCCAGACCCAGGGATTGAACCCACGTCTCCTGTGCCTCCTGCATTGCAGGCAGATTTCTTTACCGATGAGTCACCAGGGAAGTCCCTAGATTAGAGAGGGATCCCATTAACATCTCTTCTGAGCTCTAGAGTTTTATATACAGCTGCTAATGTGACGTCTCCATTGGATTTCCAACAGACATCTCACTCAGCATGCAGAAAACTCAGCCCCTAATATTTTTCAAACCTACTCCTCTTGTCTTCTTCAGTTCAGTAAGTATCAACTTCACCCAGTACAAAATATATGAAGTCATCTTAAACTTCTCTCTTTCTCTCATGTACCCCGTCAATCCTTCAGCAAGTGCTATGAGTTCTACTTTATCCACTGCTAGAATTTTATTCCAACTCTTCATCATCTTTCACTTGAATGATTGCAGCAGTCTCCTAACTAGTCTCGCATTTCCACCATTGATCCCCTTTATGTATTTTTAGTACAGCAGCCAGAGTGAAGCTGTTAAAATGAAAGCCTTTTAATGTCACTGTTCAACTTGACACTCTTCAGTGGCTTCCCGTTTTTCTCTGAGTTAAAGCCAAACTGATATATGAGGACCTATGAAATCTAGTTGCCCCGTTTTTCTGTGACCTCATATCAATATTTTCCCTTCTGGTCATTTGAATGCAAACTTACTCAGCCCCTTTCTGTTTCTCAAACTCTAAGTTGTGTTCTCGACTCAAGGCCTCTGCTTTGGGTGCAAGTCTCATTAGCAGACATTTGGGCCTGTCCAAAATGTCTATAAGACACTTGGATCACACAAAAGGTCATTTGGGATGATCCAAAATGTTCATAGGCATGTCTGGTCCATGCAAAATGCTTTTTGACAGGAGCAACTGTCAAGAACTTTTTGGCATGAATCAAATGTCTTACGAACATTTTGGAGAGGAAAAAGTGTCCTGCAAGTCTTCTCCCAAATATCTCCATTGTGCTTTCTCCTTCAGATCTACGTTAACTGTCGCCTTTTAGGAAGTGTTGCCTCAGCTGTCCTTTCTGAATCAGTTAGGGTAAGATAGCTACTCTCATACATAGGCCTAAGCATGTATCCTTACTCAGTGAGAGTGGATATTTATTTCTTTCAGTTGTCCAAGGCAGGTGATCCTGGTGGGAAGAATTCTTGGTTGAAGGAATACATTGCTCCATGTAGCCATTCAGTTTCCATCCTGTTTTTTTGGGTCAAACATCTACTAGGGTCAGGGCCTACCTGGTGGCCAAATCTGGTCCACAAATGTAGTTTCCACTTTAGTGTGGCCTCCTAGGAAAACTTTCTGTTAGTTTTACATTTTAAGGGCTTGTGGGTAAAAAAAAAATACACAAAGGTACATGGCCTATAAAACCTAAAATATTCAACAGCTAGCCTTTTACATAAAAAAGTAAAATGTAATCATGCCTAGTCAAGGGTCCAAGCCATAGATTAGAGCCAAATTAAGTGTAAACATCTGAAATTTTAAAGTTGCGTATTTTTTTTTTGTTTTTGTTTTTTTACTAAACCCTTTAATAATAAAAAGAAAAAAAAAATCCTAGTCTGTGAGCCATACCTAAGGACATGGAGGAATGGATTTGGCCCCAAACCATAGTTTGCTGATGCCTTTTCTTGGCTATTCACTCACTTTGGAGATGAAGTCATTTTCTAGACTTCAGTTGCAACATAGTGAATGATATTTTTAATCAGCAAGTGTGAAAACCATCTAATATCCTCACCTATATTAAAAGAGAGGGGTTTGTTAGTTAAGAGGAAGAGGAGAAAGGTATTTATTCTCTATTTCTGACTACTGTGCTGTCCAGTTGTAGGCCAGTGACTCATGGGACCCAAGAATTGTAGTGTATGAAGGTCCCCAGGGACTTACTTTACCACTGCTGGCACTGGAGGTAAAGAACCTGCCTGCCAAAGCAGGAGATGTAAGAGATACAGGTTCAATTCCTGGATCAGAAAGATCCCCTGGAGAAGGGTATGGCAACCCACTCCAGGATTCTTGCCTGGAGAATCCCATAGACAGAGGAGCCTGGTATACTGTAGTCTGTAGGGTCATAAAGAGTTGGACACGACTGAACCAACTCAGCACAGCAGCCCTTGGTGATCTTTTTCACTTGAAATAAAATTTTACTTTAATGGCCTGCAGGGGTAGCTGTAGGGAAAATAATTATTGTGCAAGTCAGGACAATGAACTCAATTAAAAGGGGACTTTCCCCAGTATATCCTGATAAAGCTTATGGCATAAAGC
Source organism: Bos grunniens (assembly GCF_055505025.1). Lineage (NCBI taxonomy): Eukaryota > Metazoa > Chordata > Mammalia > Artiodactyla > Bovidae > Bos > Bos grunniens. The sequence continues at coordinate 35,671,844 of NC_141187.1, forward strand.
ACCTGTCACTTTAAATATCTATCTCTTTACTCATGGTGTCTGTATTCATGCCAGCAACATTCACTGTGAATTGTAACATTTCCCTACATGTATGACTAGGATGATAAAAATAACAACCTCGTGCTAATAGAATTTATTTACTTTGTGTTGAATTTCAAGCACACTAGCACACAGTGAAGATATAAAATTGTTACAAGCCAAACCAGTGACTGCCATTGTTTTGAAAATAGGAGAAGCGAAATTTTCCTGAGTGTTTGGGAAATAAATGTTAGGGTGGAAAAAAAGGATATGGAAATTGCATTTGCCAAGGATGAAAGTCACGAGGTGAAAGTTCCCTTTGTTCTCCTGTGAATTGAGTTAACATCAGGTGATGTTTAGTTCAATGATAAGGACACTGGAAAAGAACTGGCCAAACAGTATTAGGTCAGTTTTCCATTTGACTGTTTTACACAAGACGGAGACTGTTGGAATATCTGGGATTATAATGTACTTAAATCAGCCCAGGTGGCATGTTTTCAACACTCAACACATATAGGACTTCCCTGGTGGCTCAGACAGTAAAGCACCTTGCTTACAATGCGGGAGACCTGGGTTCGATCCTTGGGTTGGGAAGATCCTCTGGAGAAGGAAGTGGCAACCCACTCCAGTACTCTTGCCTGGAAAATCCCATGGACAGAAGAGCATGGTGGGCTATAGTCCACTGGGTTGCAAAGAGTTGGACACGACTGAGTGACTTCACTTTCACTTTCTATGTGCCAGGCATGTATTCTAGTGAATATGAATTTAATAAAAATGTTACAACCGCTGCAATTAAGAGCCTAGAGTCTGTTGGTGATGGCAGTACCCAGGAGTCCCATTGTAATGCTATGTGGCTTGTTGCTGCAAATAAAGCCATTATCACTGAAGAAGCTCTCTTAGATGGTATTAGCCATAAGACCAGATGCTGTAGGTTCAAGTTTCCAGTTGCTATGGTGGCATTGGGGCAGGTATGATGGACTTTCTCTGCTTGTCTTCATCTGTAATACTGGGGAAATAACACTAACCTTACAGTAGGAGGGAATGGACAGATAGTAGATAAATGTGTGGATGGTTGAGTAAATAGATTACTAGGTAGACGATAAATAGGTGGATGATAGATAAATAGATATTTGTGATAACATTTGGCATTGTGAGTGCTCCATAAAGAAGTGTTTCTTCTCTCCTTCACCTAACCCTACAGCTGAGTTAACATAAAATACTTCAACCTATAAAAGAAAAAAGTACTCAGTAATATTTTTCCATGGATGATACAGGTGCTCGTTTTTAACACTACTTCATATTTTATAGCAACTTTGTCAATTTTAAGACTATCTCACTTTTGGTACCACATACGTTCACCTACTTACCTTTCTGGACAGCGTTTCAGTAAATAGAAGGACCCACACATTTGTAAATTAAAGGCAGTTTGCCTACATTAGATGCAATAATATCAGTCATAGGCTTATGAGATGTAATAAAAAACACATTTGTTTTAGAGTTTCATAGAAAATATGTTATCTTAGTTTATCTATTAAAGTAATTAGAGTGTGATTTTTTCCCTCTCTCTGCCGTTGGCTATTGAGTTTTTTAAATTCTTCGAAGGATCATGTATTTGCACAGATTTAACATCTGCAAAGTACCTTTTAATCAATTATTGGCTATTCAGAGTACAATAATTAGCATATGTGTGAAAATATATGGTTGAACATCCATTTGTTAAAAACGTGACAAATATGTATCTTTTGTTTACTTGAAATGTCAATGGGTTTTTGCAATGTATATCCTATGATAAAATGTTTTAATTTATATTACAGGTGCATTTTATTATGCAATATTAGAATACTTAGAAATGAATTCATTATGCAATCCCACATGACTTGAATTAGCAGGCTCCTTCTAGTAGCTTGTATAAATGTTTTCTCCCAGCTGTGTTTTTTACCATGGCAGGATTCGATGTGAGAATTTTTTTCACAATTATCAGTGAATTCAAAAGGAATATATGAGCCACATTAGAGTACAAAAGTAAATGTAAAAGAAAAAATTTTAAAAACTTGTTTTATCTCATCCTTTGGATGGGTATATGCCTACACCACCCCAAAAAGATAATTTCCTTTTGGCTATTGTTATTTTATTTTCTTCTGAACAGGCTTCAGTAAGTCTTCGATGCTGTTTTCCCATATATCAGAAGCCAAAGCCATCAGAGAGTCTTTGGTGTGTGTGTTTGTTTCTATATAATTACTTTCTTGAATAGACCGCTGAGAGTTTCTCTGGACTTGAGGTTTTTTTTTTTTTCATTTTCTTATTGGAATATCATTGCTTTATAATACTGTGTTAGTTTCTGACCCAGCAATCCCACTACTGGGCATATACCTTGAGAAAATCATAATTCAAAAGCACACATGTAGCCGGTTGCATTGCAGCACTACTTACACTAGTCAGAACATGGAAAAACCTAAATGGTCAGCCACAGATGAATGGATAGTGATGTGGTACATACCAGATTAGATCAGATCAGTCGCTCAGTTGTGTCCGACTCTTTGCGACCCCATGAATGGCAGCACGCCAGGCCTCCCTGTCCATCACCAACTCCCGGAGTTCACTCAAACTTATGTCCATTGAATCAGTGATGCCATCCAGGCATCTCATCCTCTGTCATCCCCTTCTCCTCCTGCCCCCAATCCCTCCCAGCATCAGAGTCTTTTCCAATGCATCAACTCTTCGCATGAGGTGGCCAAAGTACTGGAGTTTCAGCTTTAGCATCATTCCTTCCAAAGAAATCCCAGGGCTGATCTCCTTCAGAATGGACTGGTTGGATCTCCTTGCAGTCCAAGGGACTCTCAAGAGTCTTCTCCAACACCACAGTTCAAAAGCATCAATTCTTTGGCACTCAGCTTTCTTCACAGTCCAACTCTCACATCCATACATGACCATGGGAAAAACTATAGCCTTGACTAAACGAACCTTTGTTGGCAAAGTAATGTCTCTGCTTTTGAATATGCTATCTAGGTTGGTCATAACTTTCCTTCCAAGGAGTAAGCGTCTTTTAATTTCATGGCTGCAGTCACCATCTGCAGTGATTTTGGAGCCCAGAAAAATAAAGTCTGACACGGTTTCTACTGTTTCCCCATCTATTTCCCATGAAGTGATGGGACCGGATGCCATGATCTTCGTTTTCTGAATGTTGAGCTTTAAGCCAACTTTTTCACTCTCTATTTTCACTTTCATCAAGAGGCTTTTGAGTTGCTCTTCACTTTCTGTCATAAGGGTGGTGTCATCTGCATATCCGAGGTTATTGATATTTCTCCCGGCAATCTTGATTCCAGCTTCTGTTTCTTCCAGTCCAGAGTTTCTCATGATGTACTCTGCATATAAGTTAAATAAACAGGGTGACAATATACAGCCTTGATGAACTCCTTTTCCTATTTGGAACCAGTCTGTTGTTCCATGTCCAGTTCTAACTGTTGCTTCCTGACCTACATACAGATTTCTCAAGAGGCAGATCAGGTAGTCTGGTATTCCCATCTCTTTCAGAATTTTCCTCAGTTTATTGTGATCCATACAAAGGCTTTGGCATAGTCAGTAAAGCAGAAATAGATGTTCTTCTGGAACTCTCTTGCTTTTTGCATGATCCAGCGGATGTTGGCAATTTGATCTCTGGTTCCTCTGCCTTTTCTAAAACCAGCTTGAATATCAGGAAGTTCACGGTTCACATATTGCTGAAGCCTGGCTTGGAGAATTTTGAGCATTACTTTACTAGTGTGTGAGATGAGTGCAATTGTGCGGTAGTTTGAGCATTCTTTGGCATTGCCTTTCTTTGGGATTGGAATTAAAACTGACCTTTTCCAGTCCTGTGGCCACTGCTAAGTTTTCCAAATTTGCTGGCATATTCAGTGCAGCACTTTCACAGCATCATCTTTCAGGATTTTGAATAGCTCAACTGGAATTCCATCACCTCCACTAGCTTTGTTCATAGTGATGCTTTCTAAGGCCCACTTGACTTCACATTCCAGGATGTCTGGCTCTAGGTCAGTGATCACACCATCGTGATTAACTGGGTCATGAAGATCTTTTTGTACAGTTCTTCTGTGTATTCTTGCCATCTCTTCTTAATATCTTCTGCTTCTGTTATATCCATACCATTTCTGTCCTTTATGGAGCCCATCTTTGCATGAAATATTCCTTTGGTATCTCTGATTTTCTTGAAGAGATCTCTAGTCTTTCCCATTCTGTTGTTTTCCTCTATTTCTTTGTACAATGCAATATTACTCGCCACTAAAAAGAATGGCCTAGGACTTGAGTTTTAAAGGATGACAAGAAACAAAATGTAATCATCTTGACATGGGAGAGGGAATCTTGAATGCTTGTATAGCTCAGTAGGAAAGGACAGTCATTTATAGCAGGATAAGTCAGTAGCATGGCCTTAAATAATACACCCTCAAAGCTCCATGTGTAGGAATTTGTATTTCATCTTTAGGACAATTAGTGGCCACAACAGCTTCTTGCATAAAGGTTAAAAGGGCAGACAGCTCTGCAGCATCTTTACTATCTTCTATGAGTCAGATGGCAAAGGCGAATTGAATACGAGAGTTGGGGTGGGGGTGGAAATGTGAAAGTTTTGTTCTGCTATAATAATTTTTGAATACTAGCAAGATTAAGCATTTACAAACACACTGTGGAGAATGGAAAATGGTGTTCTTAATAGAGGTGAAAATTGGGGAAAATGAATGGACCAAGCTGAAGACTCTCTGCTGCTGCTGTTAAGTCACTCCAGTCGTGTCTGACTCTGTGCAACCCCATAGACGGCAGTCCACTAGGCTCCCCTGTCCCTGGGATTCTCCAGGCAAGAACACTGGAGTGGGTTGCCATTTCCTTCTCCGATGCATGAAAGTGAAAAGTGAAGGTGAGGTCGCTTAGCTGTGTCCAACTCCTAGCGACCCCATGGACTGCAGCCTACCAGGCTCAGTCCATGGGATTTTCCAGGCAAGAGTACCGGAGAGAGTTGCATTGCCTTCTCCGGAAGACTCTCTACTGGAATGCTCTCAATATTGTCATTAAGCAGATTGCAGAAACCATTTTCATAAAGGTGTATCGTTCTCTAATTTTTACAAATGAAGCCATCATATTAGTTGTGAGTCTGACTAGTGCTACTGGAAAAGGTAAACTTGGGATGCTGTGTTTACACACAGAAAGGCATCTTAGCAGGCTGGGTTTCTAGGAAGAGGCAAAACCAGAAATGAGTAATAGAAAAAACTGGAAGGGGGAGGAGGGGGAAGAGGAAGAAGGAGGAGCAAGCAGTGGGCAGTAAGTAGAAGTCTCAAAGAGAGGAAATTTCAGCACAGACCATTTCACTTAGGTCTGTGCTGAATCCTTTCATCATGAAGGAGAAAGATGGAACAAGTAGAAAGGGTAAAGGTAGAGATGAAGGAAAGAAGAAAAGTTCAAAGTAATAGACAAATGCTTAGTGGACTTAATAGGCTTCACTTGCGGCTCAGCTGGTAAAGAAACAGCCTGCAGTGTGGGAGACCTGGGTTTGATCCCTGGGTTGGGAAGCTCCCTGGAGAAAGGAAAGGCTACCTACTCCAGTATTCTGGCCTGGAGAATTCTGTGGGCTGTATAGGCCATGGGGTTGCAAAGAGTCAGACACAACTGAGCAGCTTTCACTTTCACTAGTAGACTATATGTTCCTTTCCACGGAAGGAATGATCTATTGAATATTTCAAGACAAAAGAACACTACTTTCAGGACACCATTACTTTGAAATTACTTTTTAAAGTATCAGCAATGGTCAGCATTTCTCAGTCATCAATATGATGACTTCTGAATCTGAAATTCAGGCTGACCCTGAATTTACCCACCAGGAGATACAGATAACAAAATTATTTTCATGCCTTCAAGGAGCCTGTTGTCTAGTTTCATGAGGAATCACTACGTTAAATGGATAACCAAACCAAACCAAACCAAACCAAACACTTCCTGTTTTTAAAATCATTCCTAACATAATCCTTCTTTCCAGTCCCTTGCCTTACTGGCGACACCTTACAGGATGATGCAACAGAATTCACCAGTAAAGATCTAGAATATTTTCAAAGCACCAGTGACGTTCTCAGAGAAGGCAATGGCACCCCACTCCAGTACTCCTGCCTGGAAAATCCCATGGATGGAGGAGCGTGGTAGGCTGCAGTCCATGGGGTCACTGGGGGTCAGACAGGACTGAGCAATTTCACTTTCGCTTTTCACTTTCATGCACTGGAGAAGGAAATGGCAACCCACTCCAGTGTTCTTGCCTGGAGAATCCCAGGGACAGGGGAACCTGGTGGGCTGCCGTCTATGGGGTCGCACAGAGTCGGACACGACTGAAACAACTTAGCAGCAGTGATGTTCTAGACTCGCCTCAGCCACTGCAGATGGCAAGCCAAAGACTGTGAGAAATATGTCTTTGAAAATGTAGTTCTTAGATAACGGTGCTTAGAAGGGCCATGGATAAGTTATAGAAATCCCTTACAATTTCTTACAAAATCAGAGTCTCTCTGTTCCAATTTGTTCAGATCAGCAAGAACATCAAAAAAAATCCCTGTGATGAAGCTTCTGTAGGCACTTTAGTTGAGAGGGGGTGGGGGCGGCTTTCCCGTGACAGGTGGAGTCCAGTCACTTTCTGCTCCTGAGATAAGGTTTTTGAATTGTAAATGTAAAAAAGACCAACATTTTTTTTAAAATTTTATTTTATTTTTAAACTTTACATAACTGTATTAGTTTTGCCAAATATCAAAATGAATCCATCACAGGTATACATGTGCTCCCCATCCTGAACCCCCCTCCCTCCTCCCTCCCCATACCATCCCTCTGGGTCGTCCCAGTGCACTAGACCAACATTTTTTAAAACCGAAAGTGATATTACAGATTATTTAATACAAACTCTGAATTTTGTAAGAAAAGAAAAGGAGACAGACGTTTTAGCGATTTACTTAAAATCACACAGTTCATGACAGAATTTAGATTATACCCTCCATCTTCTGCTATTGCAAAGAATGCTCTTTCTTACCATGCTACAGTACCTCAAGCTATTTAGTGCAGATTTGGAAAGAAAGAAAAAAAAAACTAGGAGAATGTATGTCTTTGGTTATCAGAGAAAAGTTTGAGAAAAATAGTAATTGTGAATAAAATTTGATTCAACTATTTTTAAACAGGTACTTCCATTTGTAAAAAGAAAAAAAGAACCTTTCTCTAGTCAATTGAACAAGAATAGTATGTGAACAGAAATGCAAATTTGAGCATCATTCAGTTGCCTCTTTCTCTCCATTCTCTGAAAAACCTTTTGTTTCTAAGTAGAAATTAGCTAGAGAAAGGAGCTGCTTTGGCGACTTAAGCCCAGCGCAGGGCTCACATGTTATCTACCAGACTTGCTGTTCTGCCTTCCTCTCTCCTCCTGCTCCTTCTTTCAGTATCTGGAAGGTATAATTGTGTTTTCCTTTTGGCATTACATTTTAAATTATGCAGTTTTCCCTTTATTCTGAGAAGCTGAAGGGTAGTCTCAGAAAAAGAGGAAGAGGAAGAAAAGGTGAAAGATGGAGAAAGCCAGAGGAAAAAAGAAAAACTTACTACCTGCTTAAAAACTGTTAATCATGGTAAAAAAAAAAAAAAAAAAAAAACAACCCGAAAAACACATACAGATGGCACAAGAGATTGTAGTAAATTATGATGCGGCACAGAGAGAAAAAAGTACTCCAGGCTATACTGTGCATGGGGCATAGAGGGAAATAAAAAACTAAAGCAAGAAGACCGGACAGAGTTGTGGAAATGACACTCAGAAGCATCTTAGCAAGTCCCAAGAAGAGAAGGAAAAAAAAAGATCATTTCGAGCTGAACGTATTAGATAAGCCAATATTAAATACAAAGTGCTTGTGGCCCCTCTTTAGCATCTCCCTCTGATTTCCTTCTGAAATTCAGGAGCAGTCTTAGTGTCACAACTATTCCTTTTCTGCCTTCTCTCCCTGCAACCATCCCAGTATTTTCACCACAACTCTAGTCCCTGAAGATCCTGTTTTCCAGATGGACTCTTCAGTGGCTACCCTGATCATTACCAAGGACTGCAGTACTGGCCCTAAACTTATTGGCAGCAACATTATGGTGACTTTTCTCTCTGTCTTTAATCTCAGGTTCAAACATAAAGCCTATAGCTACAATCTCAGGAACAGATCAATGGCAACGGTAGCAAAGGAGGTCAAACTGAATGCAGAGAGCTTGAGGCGATTGGAAATCATATCAAGGTAGAAGGTCATCGTAATTCCACTTCATGAATACTTTACAAAGCAGGGACCAATGGTCCCCAAACCATTTAAAGCTTTTATTGCTGTCAAACATTAGCACCTTGAGGTCTCTCCAAGGTTGGTGGAATTTTCAGTTCATTTGCTGTTCTGTCCGGATAAGAGAAGTTGAGTTTGTAATAGAAACTTTGGTGCACTGATCTGTCCATTCCTGATATGGGAGTCATGTCTATAACTCTGGTGAAATAAGTGTCTGCCTCCAGGTGGCAGAGGAAGACACAGCTGTGCAGGTAGAGTTAGCATTCAACACATCTCAATAAATTCAAAAGTGCAAATAAGTTAATGGACTAATGGTGCAAAAAAAAAAAAAAAAAAAAAGGAAAGAGAAAAGGAATAAGCAAGAAAAACAGTGCAAAAAATGGAAAGAGAAAAGGAATAAGCAAACAAACAAACAAACAAAAAACAAAAAAAAAAAACACCTAAAAGTAAAAAGAAAATCAGCAGGAATGAAAAAGGTAGAAGGAATAATGATGGCAGATAAAACATGAGGAAGTGATCCAGAGGAAAACGAAGAGGGTGGAAGCAGTGGGTTTTCTATGGAAGTCATTGAAACTCTGGCAGATTCAACTATAATAACACTGAGTTGTGGAATTCAAGCCTTCAACAGTAAAATTAGTTTTTCAGTTACTCATCAAAATATATGTGATTATTGGGAAAGATATGGCTATGAAATTAATATTAATGGTCAATTTTGAGTTTTAGGATAAACAATTTGAACATCAGTGTGTAAGGAAAATCCGTAATTTATTTTCTATATGTTAAAATGTGACATGAGGGAATGCAGAACAAGGAGGTGGGGATGACCAAGTGGGGAAAAGACATGTACTCATCTGCAGAAAGCATTTAATAGATGTAACAATACCAAAGAGTGTTTGGTATACTATTTCTAATTTAGATGCAGTATAATAGTGAAATGGATTATTATGGGATCTCTGTTTATAAAAGAATTATCTTATTCCCCAAAAGACTGACCTCTGTGGTCCTCAATCTATTTTTGAGTTAATTCTGAGATTCTACTAAAATGAAATAGACAATTCACATATATGCCTTAAATATGACACTTTCCCTAAACATCACAGAGACACACACACATATACAAAATTCATTACTTAATAAAGCAGTGCCCTTAATTATCTCTATCTTTATTTTTGAGATTCAAAGTTCAATTATATAATTTTCAATGGCATGGGAAATGTTTCCATAATAATTTTAGTAAAAGAGCAGAGTATGACCCTCCATAGTTTTTACAATTCTGTGGAAATTAAGCACAGAGAAACACTGGAAACAGATGTAGAATGCATAGTGTTCACATTGCTTGTCTAGTAAACAGTGGATTAGAGGTGATTTTCATTTTTTTCTTAATGCTTCTATGCATTTTGCAAATTTCCCACAATTTGGAAATTGTCTTTATGTCATTATTTAATGAGAATATAGTGCTGGTGTTGTTATTCTTACCCAAATGGAAATGAAAGTGAAACTTGCATTTCATGCCACAGTGACTACTTCTTAGGGCTCTTTGACCCTTTGTTCCATGTAGGTTCTCAATTTTTATTTTATTTTGTTTTTGCTCAGCCCAAGACTTTGTCCTAGAGATGAATCATCAATGCCTCCAAGACTGATCAGTACTCTCTAGTAGCCTTCAAGAAGGTTAGGCTTCAGTACTAACTTCACTTACAAAAGGTTTACAAATTCAGACACACCTTCTATTCTTTTAAAATTTCCATTCTACTGTACTTTTAAAAATGAGCCAACCCTATTTTAAGTATACCAACTGGACCAAATTAAAAATCCATAGTGACGATAATTTCCTTATATACATTTCTTCCTAAAACATAAAAATAAGTGTCACATCCTAACTGATCCAGAAATTGAAAATGGAAAATTATGGTTCAGTTGTTTGGCTGAATTTTAAAATGATAAAAACATGCCTGATATCTAGCCTGTATGAACATTGCTTCATTTAGAAATCTGTCATCTTTTAAAGTATTTATAATATTCATTAAGGTGAAAGGGAAGGGAAGAGAGAGAAAAGTTTTTAAGCATCCAAGAGTTCAAACAATTATTTTAGGATTAATTAGTAGGCTTATGAGATTCCTCCCTGGCTCAGTGGTAAAGAAACTGCCTGCCAATGCAAGAGACAGAGGTTCAATCCCTGGATCAGGACGATCCCCCTGGAGAAGGAAATGGCAACACACTCCAGTTTTCTTGCCTGGGAAATCCGATAGACAGAGGAGCCTTGCAGGCTACAGTCCATAGGGTTGCAAAGAGTCGGACACAACTTAGTACTAAACAACAAGTAGGCCTGCAAGCTGGTAAAATCAAGTAATATACATCTGTTTCTTTTTTTCTAAGAGAGAATGTTGCAAGACATTATCAAGGTGAAAGATTCATCTTCCCTCTGTCCTCACACATGAAGCAGTGTCTTTTTGTTAAATTTTCCTCTTTAGGGAAGCTCTCAAATTTCATTTCAGCTGAATTTCATACATAGAGTATTTCAGTGATTAATGAGAAGATGCACCTCATGTAATTTTCCTTTAGGATGTCCTTGGCTAAAAGCTCTGTGTTAAGTTATAGAATCAGAATACATGTATCTCAGACTCTGTACCACTGCTAAGAAAAATGTCTACTCCCACCATGAGTAGACATTTTAACGTTTAAAACTCCTAAGGTTGAGAAAGAGATGATTATAAAATCCTGGTAGGAATTATGGTATATAGCTAAGGAGATGAACATACCAATCTCCTGTATTCACAGTACAGCCCCTAACATCTGTTGCACACTTAGGGCAGGTGGTCCATGGAGCCACCAACAAAGTCTTTGTGTGTTAATTTTCTCACTGGACGGCTTGCAGAAGAGTGACTATTCTATTATTTCACTTTTTAAGCTATTGTTGCATAAGATGACAGGACGTTAACAAACAGGAATCACTGGCAAATTCATTACACAAAACATCCTATTCTTCTCTACATTTTTTTATAACTACTGTTACAGTTATACTAATAATTGGTAAAGGAAGATAAAAGGCATAAAGTCTTTTTTTTTTTTTTAACCAGAGATTCACAAGATAAGGTTCTTTTTATTTTATTTTTTTGAGGTGTCTAAAAGTGTGAGTTAAAAGCAATGGAAGTGACATGCCAATAGACGAAATTCTGTTGCTACCGTGAAGTCCTTCTAGTCCCTGAACTGGCCCATTGTTTTACTACAGTGGGGAAGAAAAATCACCAGGCAAGCTTGAAAATGAATTGCTCTGCCAAGCGGCTGTGTCAGGATGATCTAGACATTATGCATGTCTTTCCTTTTTAAGGAAACAAAAAAAAAACCCTCTTTCCTTACCATAAGGGAGAGATTTGGGTCAGCAAGTTCCTGTCTGGGCACTGTAGCCCTACGTTTCATAAGCCTTTCTTCAGAAACCAGGGGGGTGGCGCATTTCAGTGGTGGTGGAGTGTGTTCAGAAGTGGGGCCTTGTATTCTTGTATCTGCTATGATGGCAAATCCTTCCTCCACATCGCCCTTAGGAGGTTCTCCTCCAGAATAGATACCAACAGTACTTCACATGGATGGGAATTCCACAGATCCGCAGACTCTCTTAATGTGAATTCCACCTTTGTACAAGGGTGCTGGAGGGGAGTGACACTTTATTCCACCAGCGGACTATTACTGAGGGACACACTTTATCACACATGAATGTATGTGTGTGGATTTGGTTTGTGTGTGTGTGTATGGAGACGCACGTGTACACATGCACACCTAGACACCTACTCCAGAGCGGTTCCCGATAAAATAGAAAAATACAAACTTTGCTGTCTTTGCTTTCACACGTTCCTTTTCTATAAACATATAGAAAGAAGCATGGAAATAATTTGTCATTATACTGGGAGAAGAGAGGACAGATCAAGGTGGGTCTCCAAATGTATTTCTGTGGTTTTACGAAAATAAACAGAAATAGAAATAAATAATTCCTCCTCATAGTATCAAGCAGACAGGAATTGGAACAGTCTCCAAATGAACTCTTGTCAGTATTTATCCTCGGTAAGTCATTATTTGAGTGTGTGTTTGTCTTTTATGTTCGTAAGGAATCCCTCAACAATTCAAATAGTTTTGGGAAGAGATCGGTACCTTACAAACTTCTGCAGTTTTTTTTTTTTTGTGTGTGTTTTTTTAAAGTTCATGATTTAGTACCTGTGAAAGTTGGAGGCTGCGATCCTAGCAGGTTCCAAGATTGATTTGCTCAAGTTCATCCTTGCCAGCCTCATTTGACATGTACAAACACAATCAATATAGTTATACCACAGGTAATCACTCATTAGAAGGACTCCATCCATTCCAAGCTGTAGGTGAATCAATTTATCATTTCATTTTCATTCACATCAGAACGGTGTGTTTACCTTGCAGTGGCATCCTTTGAATAGACAAGGTTAATACCAACTTAATTTTACTTTAATGGTAACTTAAATGAAATCCTTTGATGAACATGGAGACCTGAATACTCTGCGGAGGAAATTCAATCAAAATTTGTCTCCTAACAGAACTGTGTGTTTGATGGATGGATGTTCGTACTGTTTTATCCGGTGCCCTCCCTTTTATGTAGTTGAGTGGGAGACTAACGCCCACGGGGCCTGAGGCATGTTGATGAAACTGACATTCACCACTGAATTGCATTTTCTTTGGGGCCAAGACTGATACAAGAAATGTCAGTTTTATCACCAAGGGCTTTAATGTCGTATCTTTGCATAATATTATTGTGGAAATATGAATTGTTATTCCTGTATCTCTTTGCTTACTTCTCTGTGAAACTCCTTTCATTATTCATGCTTCAGTCTTTGTATTATTAGACAGAAGGCCTTCACTGGCTACACCAGGGAGAACAGGTCACCTCTCTGTGGCCCATAACACCACATTGTGTTCGAATTATATGTTAAGTGCTTGTATCCATGACTAGACCCTGGACTGCCTATTCAACGATAGCTGAACCAGAGTCATATCTCTTTCAGGCACATACAAAGCTTAGTACACACACAAAACTTAGTACACACGAAGAAAGCACCGTGTTGACATTAATTGTTGTTGTTTAGTCTCTAAGTTGTATCTGACTCTTGTGAGCCCATGGACTGTAGCCCTCCAGGCTCCTCGGTCCATGGGAATTCCTAGGCAAGAATACTGGAGTGGGTGGTCATATCCTTCTCCAGGGGGTCTTCCTGACCCAGGGATAGAACCCACCTCCCCCACACTGGCAGGCCGATTCTTTAAAGCTGAGAAACCAGGGAAGCCCATTGATATTAATACACATTCATAATTTAATGGGTTTCCCAGGTAGCTCAAATGGTAAAGAATCTGCCTGTGATGCAGAAGACATGGGTTCGATCCCTGGGTTGGGAAGATCCCCTGGAGAAGGAAATGGCAACCCACTCCAGTATTCTTGCCTGGAGAGTTCTATGGACAGAGGAGCCTGGCCGGCCAGTCCATGGGGTGGCAAAGAGTCGGACATGACTGAGCAACTAACACTTTCACTTTCGTAATTTCATATGATTTTATCTTGTGATGAAAATGCATTTTTTTTTCTCTTCTGTTGTTTTTCTTCCGTATGTCCCACTCATCAACCACAGCACTTGTTTTCAAGATCTGGGTCATGGGGTCATCATTTATGAAACCCTTTATCATTTAAAATGGGCATTCACAATACATTAGCATTCACTTACTGCATTCACTTAAAGCTGACATCAACCTGTGAAGACAAAAAGTGTGATCCTCATTAAGCAAAACCCAGAGTATAGTATATAGTTTACTTCTGTATTGTCTTTCTCATTTACCCTTCCAATACCATTAGATAGAAAATTTCTGTTTTTATACATTGCTAATTCTTTAATAGCCAGATAATCCTTGGGCATAGTAGATGCTCAATCAATTTTTATTGAATATGTTAATATCAGTTCAATTCAGTTCAGTTGCTCAGTCCTGTCTGACTCTTTGCCACCCCACGGACTGCAGCACGCCAATCTTCTCTGTCCATCACAAACTTCCAGAGCCTACTCAAATTCAAGTCCATCGCATCCGTGATACCATCCAACCATCTCATCCTCTGTCGTCCCCTTCTCCTCCTGCCTTCAATCTTTCCCAGCATCAGAGTCTTTTCCAATGAGTCAGTTTTTCGCATCAGGTGGCCAAAGTATTGAAGCTTCAGCTTCATCATTTCTTTCAATGAATATTCAGGACTGATTTCCTTTAGGATTGACAGGTTGGATCTCCTTGCAGTCCACGGGACTCTCAAGAGTCTTCTCCAACACCACAGTTCAAAAGCATCAATTTTTCGGTGCTCAGCTTTCTTTAGAGTCCAGCTCTCACATCCATATAGGAATACTGGAAAAACCATAGCTTTTAGACAGAACTTTGTTGGCAAAGTAATGTCTCTGCTTTTTAATATGCTGTCTAGGTTGGTCATAGCTTTTCTTTCACGGAGCAAGCGTCTTTTAATTTCATGGTTACAGTCACCATCTGCAGTGATTTTGGAGTCTGAAAAAAATTAAGTCTCTCACTGTTTCCATTGTTTCCCCATTTGTTTGCCATGAAGTGATGGGACCAGACGATGATCTTAGTTTTCTGAATGTTGAGTTTTAAGCCAACTTTTCTCTCTCCTCTTTCCCTTTCATTAAGAGGCTCTTTAGTTCTTCTCCACTTTCTGCCATAAGGGTGATGTCATCTGCATATCTGAGGCTATTGATATTTCTCCTGGCAACCTTGATTCCAGCTTGTGCTTCATCCAGCCTGACATTTCACATGATGTACTCTGCATATAAGTTAAATAAGCAGGGTGACAATATACAGCCTTGACATACTCCTTTGGAAACAGTCTGTTGTTCCATGTCTGGTTCTAACTATTGCTTCTTGACCTGGATACAGGTTTCTCAGGAGGCAGTTCAGATGGTCTGGTATTCCCATCTCTTTAAGAATTTTCCAGTTTGTTGTGATCCACATGGTCAAAGGCTTTGGTGTAGTTAATAAAGCGAAAGTAGATGTTTTTTCTGGAATTCTCTTGTTATTTCTATGATCCAGCAGATGTTGGTAATTTGATCTCTGGTTCCTCTGCCTTTTCTAAATCCAGCTTGAACATCTGGAATTTCATGGTTCATGTACTGTTGAAGCCTGGCTTGGAGAATTTTGAGCATTACTTTGCTAGCCTGTGAGATGAGTGCAATTGTGTGGTAGTTTGAGCATTCTTTGGCATTGCCTTTCTTTGGGATTGGAATGAAAACTGACCTTTTCCAGTCCTTCAGCCACTGCTGAGTTTTCCAGATTTGCTGGCATATTGAGTTAATATATACATGAATAAACAAATATTACTAAACTTTCATTAAATCCAATCTCTGTCAGGCCTCCAGTGCTTCCTTCATTAATTTTCCATGCTTTCTCAGCGATTGCTCTAAACCTCAACCATTCTGATCAAACCTTCTTCCCCCTTCACCTCCTTTCAGGTGATAACCTGGAAACACCTTCACAGAGGACAGAGCCTTTAGGCAGGCGCTCTCGTACCTTCTTGCCTCCGCACATCAGAAGAGCACTGTAACTTGGCCTTTATTCTCTCCCTCATCCTCTTCAAGGCTGATACTTCCGACTACACTCTTTGTTTCATTCTTGTCCAGAGTCCCCTGGGCTTTTTCTCATAATGCATTCTATCTCCCTATCTTAATCTATTATCTTTCTTCTGGCTTTTTTCTCAAAAGTTGAACATGATAAAGTTTAAATTATATTTCTCCTTCTGGTATCAGCTTCCCTTTCCTTCTCCATGGTAAGATTCTCCTACCTTTATCCTTACTCTGTCCACAGGTTTAAATCTCATGTACTTCTTCCCTTGTTTCATCTGGTTTCTGTCCTCATCAGTGCTGTCAAATTGATGATCTATGATCTTTTAATTGTTAAGCCAGTGGACACTTTTCAATTCTAATCTTGTTTAGTTTTTTTAAGTCTTAGAATTTTGTTTACTTTTTCCTGGATTTTTAAACACATTTTGTTTCATGATTCTTGTCTCTTTGCCTCTACCTCTGTCTTTCTGATCATTATTCATCCTCTTTTATATGTTTTTTAAGATGATAGTGCTTTCTAGTGTTTGTCCTTGGTGCTTTATTGCTTATTCTATATGACCGTTTGACAGTCTTATTTATTTCAGTAATTTGGTTGTCACAGAAATGCTAATGACTTATATGACTTGCTTTACTTCTAAATTATGAATCACATATTATAAATTTTCCAAAGGTGAATTTGTTGTTTTCCTTGGAATCTGTTTATGTTCTAAAATGTCATATCCCCTTTCAATGAGTCTTATTAGCAATACAGTGTCCTAAAGCAATTAATTCAGCCATTATCAGTCTTTCTCTCTTTTTCATAATCTATATATAATTGGTTATTAATTTCTCTTAAATTATACTACGAAATAATTCTGATTTCTTACTTTTTCTCTCCGTTTGGACTCCTGCTACTTTCATGCAAGCCTATATGATCCCTGGCCTAGACTATTGCAAAAGTTAAATTGAGGGGGTACCCCTAGATCTGTCTTTTTGTCATCAATCTACCCTTCATATTGCTGCTATAATTTTATTACTGATACAAAAAGATATAATACTCCCCTGTTATAATCTTTTAGTGCCTTTTTATCACACAGAATAAATATTAACTTACTTGTCTTGCCTTGAAAAATTAAGATCTAGCACATTCTCTTAGAAATCAGGGCTTTTCATTCCCTCAAACTCACTTCCTGCTGTCTGTTACACCAGTTCTAATCATGCATTTGGTGCCCCTATTTATCTCTTATCTTTATTCCTCTAGAAGTATTTTTAGTTAGCTTAGAAATCTCTTTACTTGCCAACCCCTCTTTCATCTGATAAGCTAATCTTTGGTTTTTAAGACTCAACTGTCAACAACTCTTTCCCTGTTATCTTTCCCTGACTCCAAGCCAAGCATAATTGATGGTTTCATTCCTTGAAGATCTTCTGTGATTTGTGTATCACCTTAAACTTCTTAAAACCAATGACTGTAATTTTTCATCTTCATATTTCTACTCTTACAAAGGACACATAGCAAATGAAAAATAAATGTTATTTGAATACATTTAAAATAATTTATATTATAGCATCAATTGGGTCTTATTATTTTCATGTATGATTCCTCATTAGTAATTAGTATTAATTAATAATTAATAGGTTAGTGTGACTTCCTTGACCTGCTCATCTTTATTGTGTTACAAAACTTCTAAAAACATTTAATTTGATTAAGAACAGTTAACATGAAACCTACCTCTCAGTATTATTATATATAGGTATGATATTGCACAGAAGACTGCTAAAACTTATTCATTGTAGAATTGAAATTTTATACCCATCAGTTTGCAGTTCCCTATGTCCCCCTCCTCTCAGCTCCTGGATACACAATGTTCTTCTTTTATTCCATGAGTTTGATTATTTTAGATCCCTTACATTAGTAGAATCATGCAGTATTTGTCCTTTGGTTACAGGCTTATTTCATTTAATATAATGTCCTCCTGATTCACCCATGTTGTGGCATATTGCAGGAGTTACTTTTTTTTTGAAACAAGATCTCAAATAAGTACTAACATTTTCATGTTGATTCCAGCACTATTCACAAAGCCAAATTGTGAGGACAACCTAAATGTCCATCAATATATGAATGGACATAAAATGTGGTCTATATATATAATGGGATCCTATTTAACCTTAAAAAAAGAGGATCCTGCAACTTAAAAATCTTGTTAAAGGAAACACCATGAAAATTATGGATTTAAATATGTAAAATTGTGCTTTGAGACACACGATGGCTTGCTATTACTCCAGACAAAATTGAGTTCTTAAAAATTATAAATAAATCAATAGAATTAAGATGAATAAAATCAAAAAGAACCAGAAATACACACTCATTTTTCAATAAAGTTCAAAAGGGCATAAAAGTTAGAGCAAAAGGGAAATTGGCCAACAACTTTCTGTTTGGTTAAACTCATAGTGTTTGAAAAATTGCCATGGGTTTGACAAACATCCTGCAGCTCTACTCTACTCATCCTTGGTTTGATTTATTGTAATGGACACCTGAAAGCTGGACCCAACAGGTCTTTGAGCCTTCATATTTTTGTTATATAAAATTAAACTGGTGAAATGCCCTAAACAAAGAGCTCCTAATACCCCAGCCTTTCTTGTATGTTACAAAACAATAATTCTGCAAATAAACTCCTAAAACTTCCAGAAGAGTGAAAGTATATTTAAGTAAATTATGGCGCACCATCAAAATTCACTTGACTGATATTGTCTTCATTATTTAAGTGGTGAAAGAAGCCTTGATATCAACTACAGTCTTTTTCTTGACATAATGATAATAGTATTCTCATATTTTACCTAAAGTTTCAACTTCAATATTGAAGGAAAGAGCAAAGCAACACCTACTGCCATAAGATCTGATGTGATTTTCTTGATAGGAGAGTATTAGGAACTTATGGTGTCCTCTTCAAAATGACAGGAACCTGAGGTCATATTTCTACATTTTATACTTAATTCTTATGTGCCCTCTGTCCCTCCATCATCTCATACACATTGCAATGACGTGAAACCTATTTCTCATATTTCAAGGTCTCAAGTTGCAGATGGGGTAGGGAGCAAATGTTGGAAATATGATCGGGCTATCGAAAATATATGCAAGCAGCTACATAAACTGTGAAACTTAAGTTCATTCTGCTAAAGTGTGAAATATAATATTTCCATGAATATGAAAGAAGAAAAATATGAGCAATTTGGCATATAACTCAGCTAATCCCAACACCTCAACTTTTTGAATCTCTTTCTCTTGTCCCCTTGAGATTGTTTATTAGTAATAAAACTATATAGCTTAGTATTACTTAGCCTGCAATTTTAGTAGCATTAAAATTTAGTGGTTCAGAACACATGACTCACAGTGAAAGAATGATGGGTTTGAGTTCTATTCCACACCTGCTTTTGTGGGACTGTGGACAATTTGCAATCTGAACTCAAAGTCTCTTTAAGCTGGAAGTGCATGCAATAAAAATACCGACCTCATAAGTATTTCATATGGTAGTGAATGTAAATGTTTAGTACATTACAAAACATGTGGTAAATGTAATGTGAGCTCTAGATTACATATTATTACCAGAGTGATTCAGCTGTTAAGATAATTAATACCACCATTCTTTCAAGGCCAAAGTCAAGGCAGAGATGATTCTGAATATAACATCATGTTGTATACACAGATGTTCCTTCCTTTGTTATGGCCAAATTTCCACGGTCCATTGGTAAGGGAGTAACAATATACATGTATAGAGACTTTAAAAAGTTCTTCAATAGCATATCAAAAAGACTGGAATTTGCAAGGAATCAATAAGAGAGGGACAGCTGCTGTGGGTTTGCAGAAATATGTAGATATCAATAAAATTAAGAGGGTCTGGATTTCCTTCTGAGCCTATGGAGACAGAGTTTGAGATGTGCAATTTAGTAACAGTTTAATGTACAGATGTGAGAGTTGGGCCATAAAGAAGGCTGAGCACTAAAGAATTGATGCTTTCAAACTGTGGTACTGGATAAGACTCTTGGGAGTCCCTTGGAGACCAAGGAGATCAAACCAGTCAATCCTAAAGGAAATCAACCCTGAATGTCCATTGGAAGGACTCATGCTGAAGCTGAAGCTCCAATACTTTGGCCACCTGATACAAGGAGCCGATTCATTGGAAACGACTCTGATGCTGGGAAAGATTGAAGGTGAAAGGAAAAGAGGGTGGCAGAGGATGAGATGGTTAGATAGCATCACCAACTCAACGGGCATGAATTTGAGCCAACTCTGGGAGGTATTGGAGGACAGGGAAGCCTGGCATGCTGCAGTGCTGCAGTCCATGGGGGTCACAAAGAGTTGGGTACTACTTAGCAAGTGAAGAACAACAAAGCTTAGAAATTGGTTACAGATAAAGGGATTCAAAACTACAGGGCAAACTGATATTAGGAAGTGGAAGAAAGTGAGCAGAAAAGAACCAGAAAGTTTATTTACTTGAAGACTTTGTATTCATTAGGGAGTTAGTCAGATAAATTTAGTTATTGAAGAACTCAAGGCAAAAGAAGTCCCAGTGCAGGGGAAGGGGCTCGTGGGTTTCAGAAAGAGCAGTTCCTCTGCAGCCATTCTCCTCCCCCTAAAGGCAGAAAACCAGCCAATCCAGGCTCCTCTCTAGATCACCACCTTTCCAGCTTCTACATATGCATGTTAGTTGTGTTACTGTCTAATAATATCTGCCTGCTTCCTATCTCATAGGGATAGAGGAGAAATTAATAGTATGAATTTTGTCAAGCATGCCAGGGTCCCTAGAGATATGCAACATAAATATCTTATTATTTTTTATATTATTCCTCCCACTTGTTTTGTACCTGGTATGGAAGAGAAAGATAGATGCATTTGGCTAGAACACATTGATATTTCCTTTAAAATAAAAATAGATTTTATTGAGTCCATTCTTCAGATTTTGAGAAAAGATTATATAGTTTTTAAAAAAGAGGCTTTTACTTTTTTCATGTCCTCATGAGTGCTTTGTATGATATCTGTGTTTTTACTATCTATTCCCATAGCTAATGTATTTTTTCATCCTTAGAAGGAGCCATCACAACCATTCTGTCTCAACCTTATTCTTTGATTCAAGCACATGCTATCTCCCTGCCATTCTGTAGTTTTCCATCTCTTTTAAGAATATATAATAATGATACAAATGAACTTCTATATAAAGCAGAAACAGACTCACAGACATAGAAAGCAAATTTGTGGTTAGCAAAGGCGAAAGAGAAGGGAGAGATAAACTAGGAGTTTGGGGGATTTCTCTGGTGGTGCAGTGGTTAGGACTCTGCACTTCTACTACAGGGAATAGGAGTTTAGTCCCTGGTCTGGAAACAAAGATCCTGCATGTCACTCAACATGGCAAAAAAAAAAAAAAAATAGGAGTTTGGGATTAACATGTACACACTGCTATAAATAAAATAGATAACCAACAAAGACCTACTACATAGCACAAGAACTATACTCAATATTTACTGGTAACCTATAAGGGAAAAGAATCTGAAAAAAATGTATATATGTATATGTGTATATATATATATGTATATGTATGTTAAATTGAATAATGTGCTGTACACCTGAAACTAACACAACATAAATCAACCATACTTGAATTAAAAAAATATATATATATATAAACTATTTCCAGGTGGAGGTAGTGGTAAAGAATCTGCCTACCAATGCAGGAGATGCCAGAGATGTAGATTAGACCCCTGGGTCAGGAAGATGCCCCGGAGGAGGGCATGGCAACCCCCTCCAGTATTCTTGCCTGGAGAATCCCATGGACAGAAGAGCCTGGTGGGCTGCAGTACACAGGGTCGCAAGGAGTCAGACAGGACTGAAGCAACTTATCAGCACACATCTGAAATAAAAGGGTTGGAAATATATCAAATAAGCCCTATGAACTACTATTGGTTCTTAAAACCGTTACTTTTTACTTTGGCCGATGAAGCCAATGAAATACCATGAACCTCAGTTAAAGAACAACAGCTGCCAAATATTTTAATAAGATGAACAGACTGCTGCTGCCTGGTAGGCCCAGCTCCTCCTGCTGTAACACCCTGTTCTGGTTCATTCTGAAGGTGCTTGAACAGGGAGAAGATGTGCTTCTCCATATGTGTCTTAAGCTCTTCTGCTTATGAGGAGGGACGACTTTCAGCAGCAGTGTGCTGGGGATATTTTTCCCCTCAGAGCGCCAATGAATTATTTACTACTTGGTTTGTCAAAGAAAAGCTCGGCTACACTACAGGGACAGAGCTATGCTATAGAAACAGAATACTGTTTAAGAAATTATTGGTGCAAAAAAGGCAACTAAAGCAGAAGGCACAGTTGGTTTTCCAAATATACATACGTTGCACTCACATTTATCTTAATTCTAGGGCTTTATGAAAAAAAATTCTAGCATGTTTTTTCTTTATAAGACTATCTTTATGTTCTTTGTGCATCTGTTGGCTGGATTTTACCCCAATCCCTTTCTTTGCATCCTGCTGTATTAATCTCTTTGAGGATCTCCTTTTGTTACTTTTGTCAAGAAAGAAATGTTTCTTTTACATTACCTCCTTTTTTCCAGTACTTCTTAATCTCATATTAAATGGAATTGTCTATGTGAGTTCAGTAACAAGTTTACTTTTTAAAATGTCTTTTTAACTTCATTTCTTTTTTTTGTAAAATCATATCTTCTCTTCCTCACATCTTTTAAAAACCGAGTTTTCATTGTTCAGCTTCTTTGTGTCCTCAAATCCCAATACAAATACTCCTTGTTTTGCCTGGTTGTGATATGCATGGATTTCAGCTATCTAGGTTTAGTTAAATAACACCAGTACTTGAATGACATATTCAAATATCAACTGCTGCTGTATATTAACTGTAAGCAATTGCATGAAGTACCAGCTTTGCTGATAGCTCTTCAGCCCACAGATCATTCACATAAACAAGAGATGAGCATCATTAGTAATGACTGATTACATTACTTTTCTCAAAGTCTGTTGACAATTGGTCCCTGCACAGCTGTTGTTCGGTTCAAACACAGACAGCAAAGTCTGTAGTTGTGTTTTTTTCTTATGATTTCAGTTCAGTCGCTCAGTTGTGTCCGACTCTTTGCGACGCCATGAATTGCAGCACACCAGGCCTCCCTGTCCATCACCAACTCCCGGAGTTCACTGAGACTCACGTCCATTGAGTTGGTGATGCCATCCAGCCATCTCATCCTCTGTCATCCCCTTTTCCTCCTGCCCCTAATCCCTCCCAGCATCAGAGTCTTTTCCAATGAGTCAACTCTTCGCATGAGATGGCCAAAGTACTGGAGTTTCAGCTTTAGCATCATTCCTTCCAAAGAACACCCAGGGCTGTCTCCTTTAGAATGGACTGGTTGGAGCTCCTTGCAGTCCAAGGGACTCTCAAGAGTCTTCTCCAACACCACAGTTCAAAAGCATTAATTCTTCGGCGCTCAGCCTTCTTCACAGTCCAACTCTCACATCCATACATGACCACTGGAAAAACCATAGCCTTGACTAGATGGACCTTTGTTGGTGCTCAGTGCTAAAACCAAGATACACTGTACAGAAATCAATCATTGAAGTTGGAAATTTGTCAGCAAAAATGAAAATTTGGTAAAGAAACAAAACATGATAGCACTGGGAATTAAAATTTAATAGAATGTACATGAAGTACTTGAAGACACAGATGATGCAAGGGAGATTGACCTTGCTGCCTTAAGACTATAGACTGTGGATAAGCGGCCTAGATTCTAGATATGCAACCAGAAAAACTCCATGAAGGCAAATTCACTGATAAAATAAGAAAAGTGACTATGATGAAAAGGATAAAAATGCCCTAGAGCAAATTACACCAACATAAAACTTCACATAAAAGGAACTCAGAGCTATTTCGTGTTACTGTAAGAGCAAAAGACATAATATTGAAAGTTGATGAAAACATAGGAATGAGTATGATAATTTCCTAAAGCACAGAAAAAATTGCTCCCTCCTTATTCCTTACTGTAATCTTGTTAAACTTTTTACAAAGAACAAAAGCACTCATTTTCAGTGTTTCCAGTGAAATTATGATGTAGTAAGTAAATCTGAGTTTTTCCTGTTTTTTATGCCTCTAAACATTTATAACAGACATTGAGTTTGTAGCGTTTTGACACAGTTTTTAGCGCAAACAGGACAACTGTATTTTTCCCCATTGTATACCACGTGGTTCCAGCATTGCAGCCATTGATACAGTACTGCACTCATGCGCAAAGCAGGGGCTGCCTGCATTTAAAATTTTTTAAAATAGAAAAGTTGTAGTTCTGTCAGTTCAGTCTCTTAGACTGAGGTATTTACAACACTTCCTGTATCTGAGTGTTACATGGATTTAGTGGCACACCGGCTGATACAAATCTGAGTATGCTTCATTTTGAAGCCATTTTGTAAATGTGTTCTTTGTAATTGATATTCCATGGAATTCAAATCAAGCAAGTCATCATCCAGATGCCAAAATCATGATCCTGACAGAGAGTATAGTGCTTCTGTGATTTTTTGGTTATTTGTATTGTAACAAATGAATGGTATTTCACCATGTAGTTTTCTTTTTTCTTTTTTTTTTTATAGAGTTATGTCAACTGAAAAGTAAAAAGTGGAAGTGAAAGTCACTCAGTCATGTCCGAATGTTTGCGACCCCATGGACTTTAGAGTTCATCCCCCTGGAATTCTCCAGACCAGGGTACTGGAATGGGTAACACATTTCCCTTCTCCAGGGGATCTTCCCAAACCAGGGATTAAACCCAGGTCTCCTACATTGCAGGTGAATTCTTTACCAACTGAGCCACAAGGGAAGCCCAAGAATACTGGAGTGGGTAGCCTATCCCTTCTCCAGCGGATCTTCCCAACCCAGGAATTGGTTGGGGGTCTCCTGCACTGCAGGCAGCTTCTTTACCAAATGAGCTATCAGGGAAGCCAATATGTCAACTATTTGCTCCTAAATATTCTCATCTATGAACCAAGTCCCTTTCTTCCTGCTATGTTTTTTTAAAATTTTTCCTAAAAAGCTACTGTTAAAAATAATAAAGTAAAAATATTCCTATTAATAGATGAAATAAGAATGCCATATGAAGAATATTGTTGTTTAGTTGCTAAGTCGTGTCTGACTCTTTTGCAACCCCATGGACTGTAACCTGCCTGGCTCCTGGGGCCTCTCTGGTGCCGGTAAGGCCCAGGATATTTTGAGCTTGAGTTCTATGTGTCCTTTCTAATAAATTCCTATTTGAGATGGAGCAAGAATTTTTTTCTTTATTTGCAGTCCAAAGTCTTTCAAAGACTACTTACTCCATGTGATATAGCTTATTATCCAAATTATGAAATAAAATATTTTGACAAATATGTTGGAGCCAATTAGGCATGTAACAAATATCTAATGAGTGCCTATTAAAAGTCATACTCAGAACTGGGTCCTGAAGCTATAAAGATGAATAAGATGCAGTTCCTACCAGTGAAGTATTTATTTTTTTTTCCTGATGAATAAATACAGATCTTGCTTTGGATGAGACAAAAGAAACTTCCCTGTACTTATCATTTCTTATACTGAATAAGCTTTCAGTATGCAGTGTGTTTCCTTGTTAATAAAGCTTGGGTGTACTGCAGCAATTTTTATAATCATTCAGATCTGTCCAACTTTATTTCAATTTTTTCATTTAAATAAAGTGGAATGGGCATCGAAAGGAGTGATGGAAATGTGGTGAATTTAATCACAGGGATTTCTCCTTAAGGATGATATATAAGACTTCCATGAAATCCAGTTATACCTAGCTTTGAGAAATAAAGAAAATGTATTTGGGGAGAAAGGCCATTTGATGCAGTTATGCTGTTTTCTCTTCCTTTGCTTTCTTTTTTGAAGGATAACACACAGGGTTGGAGCTGAAGCTCCTGAGATAGACTTACAGGTTTTGAATTCTGGTTTTACCATTTTCTCCAGCTAGCTGAATGGCTTGAGCTAATCTATTACTCGCTTCTATTTCCTCATTTTTAAAAAGAGAATGTAATAGTATCTACCCACATAATCATTTTTAAAATTAAATAAGATTTAAAAAGAAAAACATAAATCTTAAAACAGTACCTGCTATATATTCTATATATTGGGTATTGAAAATATAATAGATGCTTTTGTTACTCTCTTTAAACAGAAACACATCGCACAGTTGTGTATACACAACTGTTGTGAAATCACAATATGATTTCATTATATTCTTTATGGCCTAAAAGAGGAGACAAAATATGACAAAAATTATACATACATATAGTAATTAAATTTGTAATTCTGTGTTCAGTATCTTGGAGTTAATTATTCAAGCCATCTGTCAAAAAATGAAAACAAAATTTGTATTCTTCCTTTATCTAGCTTTGCCTTCAGTAAACATTGGTTTTATTGTTATTTATTTGAGCATTCATTTTCTCTAGTGCAATAATTAATGGCAAAGAAATGTTTATGGCTTACCTTTATTTATCAGAGAAAAAAGATGACTGGCCTAGAAAGAGTAAATACAGATTTATTTCTGACAACAGTAGTTTAACTACAAAAGTTATATGCTAAGTTATTCCTTTACTGTGAAAGTTATATAAATATAACTGAATTTGTTTGATGGATTCAGGTTAAGTGAATGTGATATACATATTTATAAAACACAATTGTATTATATACATAATTTATGTATTTATACACATGTATATATATTCCACATATATATATATATATATATATGTAATGGAAAATGAGCCGAGGAATAAATTTTGCACACAAATCATGCTGCAAGGTTTAAGCACCTTGTTCATAACACTGGAAAATAAGGATCAGGAAATCTACCTCAAAAGTCAGAGATAAACAAACCTAAGAGGTGCCTATGGGATTATTCAAAGTATTTGCTTTATGAAGAGGAGTGGACCCTTTCAACTATTAATTATATATAAAAATAATTATCCTTATAATCATCAATAAAAACTTAACCCAGATATAATATTATACTGTTAATATCTTGTATTGTTCAAGGAAATACACCCTAGTGTTATCTTAACATTTCCTCCTTGTATTAATCAAGTGTTGATGACCATGACTTAAGGCCTGAAAATATTGTGGTAGAAAGCCTTGGCAGAGGGAGAGCCAGATTGTATGTGCGTAGGGTTATTTATCATGCTGTCACTGAACCCTAGGGAAGTGCAGTTCCAGCTAATTTATTACAATGTTGTTTCATTTTTTTTCTGGGCGTGAGAAGGACTTACACTGAGGCCATCGCGCTGTGATCTGCACTCCAGCAGTACCCGTGACAACGCTCTTCGCTTGCACATTTTTTATGGCACCTATTTTTTCCTGACTCTGCTCTCTTTCCCATAACATTTAGGAACATTCATTAAACTCAATAGATGCCAAGGGCTGTATGCATGTGGTGAGGACTGAGAGTGGAAGGTTGAGGGGGTTGAAACAATGAATGCTGCCCCAAAACTATATACATGTTACTTGCAAATATGACTTGTGTGAGCCTCTAATATCTTATGTAGGATAACTTAATAGACAAGTCCTCCAAATGCTTTTGCCCTCTACCAAAATGAAAGAAGGCAGAAAGTGATATTAAACTACTGGAATCACTAACTCTTTCTTCTTCTAATATAAAAACAAATAATAATGGAATTCAGGGGAGAGAAGAGTGATGGGTTGAAAGTCACGAAGCCTAAGAAAAGAATAATTTAATTGTGTGCAAACCATGTATACGAAGCTCCCCATTTCTTTTCCCCTCATACAGCCAGAAAGTAGCTCATTTCAAATATTCATTTAGGAATCTCCTCAAAGACATTATAAACCAAGAGTCAGTTGTTTCAAATTGTGGGTATTTCTTGAGAACATGTATTAGACATACACATATATAGATAGATACAGATAGATAGCGGCAAGAAGATCAAATAGAAATGCATACTGAATATTGAGTTTGGTTGCAAAAAGAAGACAAAACCACAAAATGTCCTTTATCCCTGAAATGTGGTATACATGTTATGTCAGTGCTTTCTCACTCTACCACCCATACAATGATACAGACTATCTAGAGAGCATTTGCATGGGAGAGTGATGTTTTTGTACATCAAACATTCATCTTCTAAGAACTTAAAAATAGATTAATAATGCATGTTGTGGAATATAAGATATACATTTAGAATTTGATTTCACATCTGCTGTTCTATTTAATCTGTCCAATAACGCCTTGAAACATAATAAGGTGGCTAAAAAGAACAGAACAAAAAAAGTTGCATGACCACTTGAACTTACTGCTCAATTAGCCACAGTCACAACTAGAACCCCAGACTAAGACTATTAACCTGTGTTTTGTGCAGATATTGTAATGGGAAATTGGATCTATGCAGACCTAAGTTTCTCTTTTAATATTTGTAAGTCAACTATATTAACAGAGACAGAGACCTAGGACAGGGACTCTTAGGAAAAAATAGAATTCTACCTTACTAGGGTGGTGCTTCCTAATAGCCTGTGGCCACATGTGCCTCTTAAGCACTTAAAATGTGGCTAAACTCAATTCAGATCTGTTGTAAGGGTGAAATGCATACTAAATATCAAAGACTTGGTACAAAAATCATGTAAAATATATTTTTAATAATTTAACATTCATTAAATATTGAAAGATTTGTTATCCTATTGATTTAACACATATCATTAAATTTAATTGTTTTCATTCCAATACCAAGGAAAGTGAAAAGTGAAAGTAAAGTTGCTCAGTCGGCTCCGACTCTTTGCAACCCCATGGACTGTAGCCTACCAGGTTCCACCATCCATGGGATTTTCCAGGCAAGAATACTGGAGTGGGTTGCCATTTCAAAGAAAGACTACACCAAGGAATGCTCAAACAACCACACAATCGTACTCATCTCACTCGCTAGTAAAGTAATGCTCAAAATTCCCAAGCCAGGCTTTAACAGTTTGTGAACCATGAACTTCCAGATGGTCAAGCTGGATTTAGAAAAGGCAGAGGAATAAGAGATCAAATTGCCAACATCTGCTGGATCATCAAAAAAGCAAGAGAGTTCCAGAAAAACATCTATTTCTGCTTTATTGACTATGCCAAAGCCTTTGGCTGTGTGGATTACAACAAACTGTTGAAAATTCTGCAAGAGACAGGACTACCAGACCACATGACCTGCCTCCTGAGAAATCTGTATGTAGGTCAAGAAGCAACAGTTAGAACTGGACATGGAACAACAGACTGTTTCCAAATAGGGAAAGGAGTATGTCAAGGCTATATATTGTCAACCTGCTTATTTAACTTACATGCAGAGTACATCATGTGAAATGCCAATCTGGATGAAGCAAAAGCTGAAATCAGGATTACCAGGAGAAATACCAATAGTCTCAGATATGCAGATGACACCCTTATGATAGAAAGCGAAGAAGAACTAAAGAACCTCTTGATGAAAGTGAAAGAAGAGAGTGAAAAAGTTGGCTTAAAACTCAACATTGAGAAAACTAAGATCATGGCATCTGGTCCCATCACTTCATGGCAAAAAGATGGGGAAACAGTGGAAACAGTGTCAGACTTTATTTTGGGGGGCTCCAAAATCACTGCAGATGGTAATTGCAGCCATGAAATTAAAAGACACTTACTCCTTGGAAGAAAAGTTATGACCAACCTAGACAGCATATTAAAAAGCAGAGACATTACTTTGCTGACTAAGGTCTGTCTAATCAAAGCTATGATTTTCCCAGTAGTCATGTATGGATATGAGAGTTGGACTCTAAAGAAAGCTGAGCACTGAAGAATTGATGCTTTTGAACTGTGGTGTTGGAGAAGACTCTTGAGAGTCCCCTGGACTGCAAGGAGATCCAAACTGTCCATCCTAAAGGAAATCAGTCCTGAATATTCATTGGAAGGACTGATGCTGAAGCTGAAACTCCAATACTTTGGCCACCTGATGCAAAGAACTGACTCACTGGGCAATACCCTCATGCTGGGAAAGACTGAAGGCAGCAAGAAAAGTGGACAGCAGAAGTTGAGATGGTTGGATGCTGGGAGTTGGTGATGGACAGGGAGGCCTAGTGTGCTGCAGTCCATGGGGTGGCAAAGAGTCAGACACAACTGAGTGAACTGAACTGAACTGAAATTTAATTATATTAATATTTGTTTTGTTTAAACTTTTCTATATGAATACTTAAAAATTTAAAGTTACAACTATGGATCACAATATATTTCCACTGTATAAATACTGATTCAAATAATTTCCAAATATTTAGGATTTAAGTATAATTAGTTCAAGCTGGTTTTAGAAAAAGCAGAGGAACCAGAGATCAAATTGCCAACATCTGCTGGATCACAACAGTTCCAGAAAAACATCTATTTCTGCTTTATTGACTATTCCAAAGCCTTTGACTGTGTGTATCATAGTAAACTATGGAAAATTCTGAAAGAGATGGGAATATCAGACCACCTGACCTGCCTCTTGAGAAACATATATGCAGGTTAGGAAGCAACAGTTAGAACTGGATGTGGAACAACAGACTGGTTCCAAATAGGAAAAGGAATACGTCAAGGCTGTATATTGCCACCCTGTTTATTTAACTTCTATGCAGAGTACATCATGAGAAACGGTGGGCTAGAAGAAGCACAAGCTGGAATCAAGATTGCCAGGAGAAATATCAATAACCTCAGATATGCAGATGACACCATCCTTATGACAGAAAGTGAAGAGGAACTCAAAAGCCTCTTGATAAAAGTGAAAGAGGAGAGTGAGAAAACTGGCTTAAAGATCAACATTCATGGCATCTGACCCATCACTTCATGGGAAATAGATGGGGAAACAATGGAAACAGTGTCAGACTTTATTTTTGGGGGCTCCAAAAATCACTGCAGATGGTGACTGCAGCCATGAAATTAAAAGATGCTTACTCCTTGGAAGGAAAGTTATGACCAACCTAGATAGCATATTCCAAAGCAGAGACATTACTTTGCCAACAAAGGTCCGTCTTGTCAAGGCTATGGTTTTTCCCGTGGTCACGTATGGATATGAGAGTTGGACTGTGAAGAAGGCTGAGTGTCGAAGAATTGATGCTTTTGAACTGTGGTGTTGGAGAAGACTCTTGAGAGTCCCTTGGACTGCAAGGAGATCCAACCAGTCCATTCTGAAGGAGATCAGCCCTGGGATTTCTTTGGAAGGAATGATGCTAAAGCTGAAACTCCAGTACTTTGGCCACATCTTGCGAAGAGTTGACTCATTGGAAAAGACTCTGATGCTGGGAGGGATTAGGGGCAGGAGGAAAAGAGGACGACAGAGGATGAGACAGCTGGATGGCATCACCGACTTGATGGATATCAGTTTGAGTGAATTCTGGGAGTTGGTGATGGACAAGGAGACCTGGCGTGCTGTGATTCATGTGGTCACAAAGAGTTGGACATGACTGAGCAACTGAACTGAACTGTACTGAATTTATGGTCAAGAAAAAAATCACAAGAGATATTCACAACTATTTCAAATGTAATGAATACTAGAATCAGATCAGATCAGTCACTCAGTCATGTCCGACTCTTTGTGACCCCATGAATTGCAGCACGCCAGGCCTCCCTGTCCATCACCAACTCCCGGAGTTCACTCAGACTCACGTCCATCGAGTCAGTGATGCCATCTAGGCATCTCATCCTCTGTCGTCCCCTTCTCCTCCTGCCCCCAATCCCTCCCAGCATCAGAGTCTTCCAATGAGTCAACTCTTCGCATGAGGTGGCCAAAGTACTGGAGTTTTAGCTTTAGCATCATTCCTTCCAAAGAAATCCCAGGGCTGATCTCCTTTAGAATGGACTAGTTGGAGCTTCTTGTAGTCCAAGGGACTCTCAAGAGTCTTCTCCAACACCACAGTTCAAAAGCATCAATTCTTCGCCGCTCAGCCTTCTTCACAGTCCAACTCTCACATCCATACATGACCATGGGAAAAACCATAGCCTTGACTAGATGGACCTTTGTTGGCAAAGTAATGTCTCTGCTTTTGAATATGCTATCTAGGTTGGTCATAACTTTCCTTCCAAGGAGTAAGCGTCTTTTAATTTCATGGCTGCAGTCACCATCTGTAGTGATTTTGGAGCCCAGAAAAATAAAGTGTGACACTGTTTCCACTGTTTCCCCATCTATTTCCCATGAAGTGGTGGGACCGGATGCCATGATCTTCATTTTCTGAATGTTGAGCTTTAAGCCAACTTTTTCACTCTCCACTTTCACTTTCATCAAGAGGCTTTTGTGTTCCTCTTCACTTTCTGCCATAACGGTGGTATCATCTGCATATCTGAGGTTATTGATATTTCTCCTGGCAATCTTGATTCCAGCTTGTATTTCTTCCAGTTCAGCGTTTCTCATGATGTACTAGAATACAACATATCAAAATTTGTAGGATGATATTA
Source organism: Bos grunniens (assembly GCF_055505025.1). Taxonomy (NCBI): domain Eukaryota; kingdom Metazoa; phylum Chordata; class Mammalia; order Artiodactyla; family Bovidae; genus Bos; species Bos grunniens. Next base: position 35,704,184 of record NC_141187.1, read on the forward strand.
AAACAGTTCTTTGAAGGAAATTTATAGCTAGAAGTATATCTACTAAAAAAAAAAGAAAATGTAAAAGCAAGTATCCCAGTTTCTACTTTAAGAAATGAGAAATGATACCAATTTTAGGAGATAGAAGAACTTCCCACTCACATTTATGATGTTTGTGTAACTGTGAAACAAAGCCTGATAATAACAATTCAGGCAAAGAAAAGAAGTTCAGACTTTCAGATCAGAAACTCTCAAGAGACAGATGCAAAATACTGTAGGAAATAATAGCAAATCAAATCTGCCAATGCAGAAGAAAAGGATACTGTATCATTACCAAGGGAGTCTCCCCTAGAAAAGCATAGTTTGTTTAACATTAGAAAAATAGATGTATTCACCCTGTGCAGACACAGAAGACAGAAAAACCTATTATTATCTCAATCAGTGCTTCAAAAAGCCCAACCTCTCAGCAGATTACAAAATTAGGAAAACTTCCCTAATAGGAAGGACATCTATGAAAAACCTACAGCTAACTTTATTATAGTGAAATATCAAAAGTGCTTTCTCAAATTTGATAAAAAGAATCGATGTTTGCTCTTAGACTTATATCATGGGGAGAAATACTAAATCTTCCAGAAAACATCTACTTCTGCTTTATTGATTACACCCAAGCCCTTGTGTAGATCACAGCAAACTATGGAAAAGTTCAAGAGATGGGAATACCAGACAACCTTACTTGCCTCTTGGGAAATCTGTATGCAGGTCAAGAAGCAATATTTAGACCAGACGTGGAACAACAGACTGGTTCCAAATTGGGAAAGAAGTATGTCAAGGCTATATATTGTCACCCTGATTATTTAACTTCTACATAGAGTACATCATGTGAAATGCCAGGTTGGATGAAGCACAAGCTAGAATTAAGATTGCCAGGAGAAATATCAAAACCTCAGATACGCAGATGACACCATCCTTATGTCAGAAAGTGAGGAGGAACGAAAGAGCCTCTTGATGAAAGTGAAAGAGGAGAGTGAAAAAGCTGGCTTAAAATTCAACGTTCAAAAAATGAAGATCATGGCATCCAGTCCCCTCACTTCATGGCAAATAGATGGGGAAACAGTGGAAACAGTGACAGACTTTAATTTTTTGGGATCCAAAACACTGCAGATGGTGACTGCAGCCATGAAATTAAAAGACACTTGCTCCATGGAAGAAAAGCTATGACCAACCTAGACAGCATATTAAAAAGCAGAGATGTTACTTTGCCAACAATAGTCTGTCTATGAGAGCTATGGTTTTTCCAGTAGTCATATATGGATATGAGACTTGGACTCTAAAGAAAGCTGAGCACTGAAGAATTGATGCTTTTGAACGGTGGTGTTGGAGAAGACTCTTGAGAGTCCCGTGGATTGCAAGGAGATTCAACCAGTCCATCCTAAAGGAGATCAGTCCTGAGTGTTCATTGAAAGGATTGATGCTGAAGCTGAAACTCCAATACTTTGGCCACCTCATGTGAAGAGCTGACTCATTGGAAAAGACCCTGATGCTGGGAAAGATTGAAGGCGGGAGGAGAAGGGGACAACAGAGGATGAGATGGTTGGATGGCATCACTGACTCAAGAGACATGAGTTTGAGCAAGCTCTGGAGGTTGGTGATGGACAGGGAAGCCCAGTGTGCTGCTGTCCATGGGTCACAAAGAGTTGGACATGACTGAGCGACTCAACTAAATTGAACTGATGGATTTGTAGACTCGGTATTTTCAATATATTCTTTCTCTTCATATTTCCTTAGAGAACCATGCAAGCCCAATCAAAATTTCAGTGTGATTTTGGTAGAAATGGACAAGCTAATTCTAAAATTTACAAGAAAATGTAAACAGCCTAGAATAACTAGAATAATTTTTAAGAGAAGAGCAATATTGAGGGCTTTTCATACTTGATTTCAAAGCTTACTGTGATGCTGCAATAATCTGGCAGTGTGGTGCTGGAGTAGCCTAGACAAAAAGATAGCTGTAACAGACCTACAGACCACAAATAGACCTACAAAACTAAATCATGGCCACAGCACCAGTTCAATTGAGAGGGATATCTTTTAACAAACAGCACTAGATATTTTTATTAAAGACAAGAACTATGACCACTATATCACTTCATACACTAATTCAAGGAGGATCATAAACCTAAACTTAAGAGACTATCCTTACAATATTGCAGTAAGTAAGTATTTTTTAAAAGATGAAAATAGTAAAAAAAAAAAAAATGAAAAGGACATAGAAGGAAAATTGGTAAATTGGACTTCATCAGAATCAAAATTATCTAGTTACTAAAAGAGACTACAGATGAGGAAAAATTGTGTGTGATTGTATCCAGAAAAAAAAAAAAAAACTCCTACAGGCCAATAATAAGAAAACCAGTGACTTCTGGTAGGCAGAATAATGAATTCCTTGGAAGATATCCACATCCTAATTTCTGGAACCTGTATGTTACCTGTTCCATTCTGGAGGCTCCAGGAAAGAATCCTTTTCTATGCTGTTCCAGCTTCTAGAGGCTGCTCACATTCCCTGACTCACAGCCCTTCCTCTCTGTTCAGAATCAGGGATGTTGTACCGCTCTAAACATTCTTTGGGCTTCCCTCGTATCTCAGTCGGTATAGAATCTGCCTGTGGTGGAGGAGACTGGGGTTCAATCCCTGGGTTGGGAAGGTCCCACTGGAGAAAAAAATGGCAACCCAGTCCAGTATTCTTGCCTGGGGAATCCCATGGACAGAGGAGCTTGGCAGGCTACAGTCCATGGAGTCGCAAGAGTCAGTCATGACTTAGCGATTAAACCATCAAACACTTGAAGTAACACCTACCTTTCTCTCTGAACTTAGTACTGGAAAGATTCACTGATTTTTAACATCTCATGATTAAATTGAGTGTAGCCAGATAATCCAGAATAATCTCCTCCTCTTAATTTTATCACACCTATAAATTCCTTTTGCCATGCAAAGTGACATAACCATTCTTTGAAGTCACACCTACCTTTCTCTCTGAACTCAAACAGATCATACACAAAAGGTATGGGCTTCCCAGGTGGCACTAGTGGTAAAGAACCTGCCTGCTAATGTAAGAGATGTAAGAGACACAGGTTTGATCCCTGGGTCAGGAAGATCCCCTGGAGAAGGGCATGGCAACCGCCTCCAATATTCTTGCTTGGAGAATCCCCAGGGACAGAGTAGCCTGGTGGCAAAGAGTCGGACACGAATGAAGTAACTTAGCACTCACACTTTATATTTTAGCTTGTTAGAGTTAACGGTAGAAATGTTTGTTCTGTCCAATGGCATTCCTTTTTGTCTTTGGACAGAACAAACATACAAAGCTGAAACTCCAATACTTTGGAGAAGAACTAACTCATTGGAAAAGACCCTGATTCTGGGAAAGATTGAAGCAGGAGGAGAAGCGGATGGCAGAGGATGAGATGGTTGGAGGGCATCACTGACTCGATGAATGTGAATTTGAGTAAGCTCTGGGAGTTGGTGATGGACAGGGAAGCCTGGCATGCTGCAGTCCATGGGGTCGCAAAGAGTCGGACACGACTGAGCGACTGAACTGAACTGAATGGCATTCTTTTGATACTGGCAAATATCACATTATATTGTTCTGATCCTGATTAGTTATTATATATGCCTTGTGTAGTTGACTCATTGGAAAAGACTCTGATGCTGGGAGGGATTGGGGGCAAGAGGAGAAGGGGACGACAGAGGATGAGATGGCTGGATGGCATCACTGACTCGATGGACGTGAGTCTGAGTGAACTCCAGGAGTTGGTGATGGACAGGGAGGCCTGGCGTGCTGCGATTCATGGGGTCGAAAAGAGTCGGACATGACTGAGAGACTGATCTGATCTGATCTGATCTGATGCCTTGTGTATTCCTTTTATACTTACATATTAAAATTAATACAGTTTATATCTTAAGATTTCTTAGCTATAGAATCTACCAATTTAAAACTCTAGTTTTAAAGTTGAGAACTTCATTATAGACGAAATTTACAAACACATACAAAATAATTCCTTCCTTCAGGCCAGGCTCATATAATGCTGATTTTGTGAAGTAGCTCAGTGTGTTTTCATTTTGTCTTTTTATGAACATTTATTTTCCTAAAGAAGTCAACTCCCCATTGAAGATAGCTCCCATTCAGCTGGGGTTAATATTTACTCACTGCTGTGTAATTGAAAGAAGAAAAGTTTTGGGGTCTAAGAAAGAGTAATTTGTTCTCTTCCCCACCACCTGCCAGATATGGATTCATGGAGTAAATCTCTTGATTCTTCTGCTCCTTAGTTTTCTCACTGGGGCAGATTGTATTTCTCCAAAGTGTCATAGCAATATTTCTGGTCCCTCATTCTCTTCCCAAACTTTGCTACTCCCTATGAAGAGGTGAAGACCCCTCTCCCCCTCCCTTTCTCTTTCTTGAACCCATGCTGGTTTTGACTTTCCCATTCAGCACAGCATAATGCTGAAGAAGACTCCTGAGAGTCTCTTGGACTGCAAGCAGATCACACCAGTCAGTTCTAAAGGAAATATTCATTGGAAGGATTAATGCTGGAGCTGAAGCTGCAATACTTTGGCCACCTGATACAAAGAGCAAACACATTGGAAAAGACCCTGATGCTGGCAAAGATTGAAGTCAGGAGGAGAAGGGGACAGCAGAGGATGACGTGGTTGGATGACATTACTGATTCAATGGACATGAGTTTGGGTGAACTCTGGGAGATGGTGAAGTACAGGGAGGCCTGGTGTGCTGTGGTCCATGGATTCGCAAAGAGTGAGACATGACTGAGCGACTGAACAACAACAATAGCATGGTGCAAATAACAATACATGACTTCCACAGCTAGATTAGAAAGACAACACAACTTCCTCTTGGTTCCCTCTGTTTCTCTTGGAATGTTTGCCCTTGAAATCCAGCCAATGTGCTAACAGGAAGCCCAGACTAGTTCACTTAGAGATATTAAATGGACAAGCCCACAGGAAGAAGAACCCAGGCTCCTAGCCCTCAATCAGCGCTCACAGCCAGACATGGAATGAATGAAATTTCTGATGATTGTTTTTTTTTTAATTTTTTGCGGTTTGCAGGATCTTAAGTTCCACAACCAGAAATTGAACCTGGGCCACCACAGTGAAAGCAATGAGTCCTAACCTCTGGACATTGCCAGGGAATTCCCAAGTCCTCCTCTGATGATTCTAATTCCAGCCCTGGATCTTCCACTGAGGTCCCAGCACACAGAGGAAGAGGAGGTTATCTCTGATGCGTCTTGTCTGACCTCCTGAACCTCACAATCCATAAGCATAAGAAACGGAAGAGATTTTGGCATATGGAAATACCAATAGGCCTGCCTTTGCAAAACCAAAAAATATGGTCAATTGGTTTGGGAACCAAGTGGAGTCTCGAAGTTGGAAGGCCTTTAAAAGAGTCTGCCCTGTCTTTTCCAACTCGCATCTCAGAAAAGTAACCAAGAACTCACGAAAGTCGTGATTGTGATTATGTCTTGAAATGCTTCCTGATTACACGGGAGACAGGAAGATGGAAGCTCGGACGTTATATAATGGTTTATAATGGACCATAGCTTTCTCATTGACAGCATTACTGCTGAGTTCCCACTTGAATATAGTTCCCATCTGCTGTTTTCTGACTTGTCTGCTTTTGGTACTGAGTTATAGTGTTCAACACAGACAGGAAAAACGGTACTAGTGCTCTAAACTAATCCTTCTTTTGGAAAAAATGAACATGTCTTTTGGATGTTTTCACAAATGTAAAGAGATCTCTCCCCATATGTAATTACACCACGTTGCCAATAAATATTTTCATCCTTTTAAAGTCTTTTTTGTTCAGTTCTCCTTTAAACACTTCTACTTCAATCCTACGGTTTCTAGTAAGAAAAGAGCTGACAGGGATATAACGTAATTTATTAGCTTTACCATTTTCTGCAACTCTAAATATTTCACTTTCCTTTCTATCTAGGTAGTAACTCAGCCTGACTGTTCCATCTTTACAAGTTGAAGAAGCAATGGATTCAAATTCCCACAAGATTCTCAGTTCTTGGACCCTAGCCTGGTGAAAAGATTAGCTGAAAAGGATGTTGTTATGGTGGTAGCAGTAACTCAAGTTTGTGAGCACTGTCTCTGTTTTATATTGTCCTCTTTAGTTTCAACTTTTTTCCATCCTTTTTCCTGTCCCTGAAGTAAAAAGGCAATTGCCAAACTTGGTCCAGGTAAAGATAACATGGTTCAAGGAGCACCCAGAGGGTGTCTCCTGTCTTCCAAATAAACACAACAACAATAGCCCAGAGAGATTTATCATTGCACTTGGTATTAATAGAACCCCTTTGAAATTTATTAATTAATTTATTTATCTTATGCCTATCCCACCCTGTCACCTTCTTCTTTACAGTCTGTGGCTGCTGGTTCCTTTTTATCATTTATTTAGGGGGTACATTTTCATCCATTTGAGAAAGCTGACACCACATCTGTTTCAAGTGACAGCTTCCAAATAGGCTAGTCCAGCCTGATTAAGTGCATAGGGAGTTTCTTTTCTTTTTCCTTAAAAGATAATTATTCATATAGACTAGCGGGGAGGTGGGTCTGGAAACATATTAGTCTTTTACTTGTCACAGTTAAATTGTAGTTAACGTTTAAAGCCTTATTGACTGAGGAAATTCTCTATTTCTGAAAGTCTTCGCTTAATTGTCTGAAAAGTGAGGGTTGCGCTTACCAAGGAAATCATTCAGTAAACAAAGCTTAAAATGAGCTATTTTATGGGTTGGAGTATTACCAATAAAGAAAAATAAACAGATCAGTGGTCAAGTTATGACCAATAAATGTGTGAATAAGGCAAATGAAGATTCAAAACGAACAGGGTACAGATTTTGGCAAATATGTATTCTCATTCAAGCAGAAAGCAGATCTGAAGAGCATAGTAGTATTGAAAAGAGCACAGTAGCAATAATTGCTTATATCCTTAAAACAAAAATATAAAACGTCCTCCTCATAGTTAACTATGCTAACAAAACAGGATTAAAGGGCAGATTTATTTTCTGTGCATTTAACTATTGTTTAAAAAAATCAAAATTTAAATCTGGTAAATATCAGCTGCAGAATGGATTCATCTTTCATGAGGTCAGGTGGCTCTATCTTGTTAGTTTCCTCCATGTTGGGAACAACAGTAATTGGAACAAAGGCAACTCTTTAGGGCCATTGGCCTTCTTGGCTCTTCTTCATGCCTACATCATTGGCTATTCCAGTGATATTGTTTGAAGTGTTGGTTTTTATTTTTCCACCTTTAATAATTAACTTATTGATAACAGACTGTCCCATATGCCCCTCTCAATGTCACTCATCTGAATGTCCAAAGACTCACGGAGTCATATTCAGTTTAAAGGCCTATTTTCAGAAATGAGAAGGAAAAAATGAAATTACAATCAGTGATGATGGTCTTGCTCATACTGCTCCATCCTGGTGCTCTGTGCGAGGCAGCATGTATTACGATGCCCATGGTGACCCAGATCTCTACACAGGCCCCAGTGGTGCTGCAGAATTGAGTGTGGGAGAAATAGGTCTTTTGGTTCACACTCAGTCTTGGCTAGTACCTCCCAAATATGGTACTGCAGTTGGTACCAACTGAGTTCTGAGTTGGAACCAGGTTCAGACACACCCTTTTTTCAAGCCTTCTCCATGAAACTCCAGAGCCTGGAAATCCTAGATGGCTCTGCTTGCCTCACAGTGAGTTCTTCCCTGGGAGCTTCACTGTTCTTTCCTGCCCCAGTGTTTCAGTCATGGCCACCCCAACCCAGTCACCAAATCTCCGAGTTAGCTTTGAAACTTCCTTCCCAGAAGGTCCCCTGCATCCAAAAATAAATTATCATGTGCTTGCCGAGAATTATGCCCACTGAGGACAGTTAGGGATCATAACATTGGCTAAGCTACAGAAAATTTTTGTGAAGGCAAAGGACAGCTTCCAGATTTGCATTAATTAAAAAAGATCATTCAGGAGGTTTAGAAAGAGTCAAAAAATGTTTTGCACACAGATGATCTTTTTTTTGGGGGGGTGGAAATGAAGGAAAATGTTGATTGTCTCCAAAGTATGGTGAAGGACTATAAATGTCATTCACTGGTTCAAGCTTGGCTCAGGAGCAAGGCATACCTATCTTACACTGACATATACTGAAAGTATAGCAACAGAGATACCTTTGAATAATTGATACTATGTGCATCCCCAGGATCTAGTCACATTCCTTAGAAAAATGGGTATGGGATGGTATTGGAAAGCCTGAAGTTAATATTACCTGGAAACCTCCCAGGATGCAGTTTGAAATTTCACAAGCGAGTTTCAGAAGTGAGAGACCACTTTTGAATGAGAAATCCCCTCTATTTTTAATAGAAAAAATAGAATTCATTCATTCTTAACTTTACAAAATTGGATTGAACTACATTTGAGTAAAATTTTAAATACTTCAGGGCATGTCCTAAATTTTAGTTTTAAATTTCAGTTATTTGAATTCATAATATTACTCAACATTCAATTTAACATTCTTAATGAATTAAGTATTATTTTAAACATTAAAACCTTCCATATTTTCTATATGATTTAGATACAATTTGAGAATTTGAAGATTTTCATAATACAGATGATCTTTTATCTATGATTGTAAATAGCAAAGCACTTGAAGGATTTTGAAAGATCACCTTGCCAGCAGACCTGTTTTATTGGCCTAGTAAAGTTTTTGTTTCATTGTTTTATTTTACCATTGAGCCCACATATATGATAAAGACAGATGTTCCTCTTCTTACAGAGTCCAACTTCATAAATTTAAAAAGAAAATCAATGTATAAGATAAGGTATACAACTGCAAATACAATGTGAACCAAATATAAAAGTAAATAATTAGAAAAAGAAAATGGAAAAAAAATCTTAGTAGTTATCTCTTAGTTGCTGAGATAATGCATTGATTCTCTTTATTATTATTCTCAAAATGAATGTGTATTCTTTTTATAATTAGAAAAAACTTTAATAATTTGGAAATCAACACACAAGAGGACAATTGAGGTTTTTCTTTATTGTGGAGTTTTGAAAGTATAAATAATATGGATCTCAAAAATAAGAAATTACATGGTCTAAAATATAGAACTATAATGTTTTTTATATTGCTCCTTGGTGTTACTTTTTTCTTAAACTCAGGTAATTTTTGAGCAGTTTCAAAACATTAACAGTAACTTCCCATTGATAAGATTTGTGTTTTGCAGATGCTTAATTTCTAATTAGCACTAGTCCATAAATAACATAGCTCTGGTCCTCAAAGCTTTACCCAACTCATTGTAGTCCCTATGATCAAAACAGCTAAATGTGTTCCTTGGCCTCAATATTTAACTTATCCTGGAGTGGATAATTTTACTTGATATCTATCTATCATCTATCTATCTATCTATATCTATCCATCTATCTATATATATATATGTACACATACACACACACACACACACAGATGCATGCTCAGTCATATACAACTCTTTGCAGCTCCATGGGACCATAGCCTGCCAGGCTCCTCTGTCCATGGAATTTTCCAGGTAAGAGTACTTGTGTGGGATGTCATTTCCTACTCCAGGGAATCTTTCCAATCCAGGGATTGAACCTGAGTCTCTTGCATCTCCTGCATTGGCAGACGGATTCTTCACCATTAGTGCCACCTGGAAAGCCTCTCTCTCTCTCTCTCTCTCTGTCTATATATATATATAGTTGTTGCTAAACTGTAGCAAATGAATTAATTTGTGAAAGTGTTAGTTGCTTAGTCGTGTCTGCCTCTTTGCAACCCCACGGACTGCAGCTTTCCAGGCTGCTCTGTCCATGGAGTTCTCCAGACAAGAATACTGAAGTGGGTTGCCATTCCCTTCTCTAAGAGATCTTTTCAACCCAGGGATTGAACCTGGGTCTTCTGCATTGCAGGCGAATTCTTTACTGCCTGAGTTTCTGGGAGACTCTCTTTTGATAAAGACAATTAATTGATGCTAAAACTATTGACTAAATGATGTTAGACTACTGTGTATTCACTGGGCTTAAAAATATAACACAATTTTTTTATGGAGATCTTTTTCTTTATTGAGAAACTTTCGACTTAGGTACATGAAATAAAACCAATTATTGGGAGGTTTATTATAAATTGAATGGATACCTTTACAAAGGACAGACTTTGTAGTGCTACCTTAACCAAGTGATCAAATTTATCTTCACCAATAGGGAAATAAAACTTAAAAAGTGCAATTTGCTGTATGCTATACAAAAAACAAAACCAAACAATATCCCCTATGTGATTTTTTTGTCCAAAGAAAATATTGGTATAAATGTAGTCAGTCATGAGAAAACAAAGGGAGCCAGAGTAAGGGAAAATCTGCATGAAAATTGCCCTGAAATATTCAAAAAAATTAATGTCATGTCTCAACACAGTAGAATAGCATATGTATAAATAAATTAATTTTAATGGTGTTTTCTTTGTATTATGGGTTTGTAGGAAAATGTTCTTATTCTCGAGAAATGCATGATAAAGTATTTAGAGGTGAATTATCATCATGACTGCAAATTACTTCCAAATGGTTGCCCACCACGATTAACAGCAAGGTACTAAAGCATGTAGATAGAAAGAAAGCAACATTTGCAGTAGTGAAAACAGTAAAGGGCAGATGAATGTTCATTGTGCTGTATTTCAACTTTGCATGTAGTAGATACTGAGTGATATTTCCTCCACATAGCTGAAAGATTTGAAAACAGATGAGCTGAAGCCAGCTTAGGGACATTTAATGTCCTTTCAGGGTTTCTCAGGGAGCTGTATGTGCAATTCATCCATAGCCAGGTGTCTATTAATGGCTTCAGATTGTTTAGAGGGTAAGCACCGAATGGATATGGCAGTGAGACATCTGGGAGTGAAATTTGTGGCATATGTGACTATAAAACTATGAATATAAATGTGCCTGGGTGGATAAGAGAGAAAATATATATGTATATATCAGTATATGATGTTTATAGCTGTAGTAAATTTAGAAAGAACTATTTATAATTAAGAGCATATTGAATAGCGTTAGATCATCTATAAGAGGGTGCACATTCGTACCTGTGATTCTCAAAGGCAAGGGAATGATAGGAAGATCAATACCACTCTAGATGATTATACGGATCTGGAAAGATTAGCTTGAACGTTTCACAGACTAAATGACAATATAACAAATCAAGAACGTTGAGGTCAAATAAAAGGCAACCCTAATTCCCACGCCTTTGTGAGCGGTGTTGAGATCATTTCTCAGGCATGACATAGAACCAGCAAAATGGATGCTAACTTGCATATTTCACCTCTTTATGTCCCAGGAAGCGCCCGTCCTCATCACCTCAAACTCTCTCTGAGACTGGCAAAAGAAATGGTTCTTTTATTTTCCAGTTCATTTCCTGTTTCAATTTATTTTATAAAAAACTTTTATATACAAAATACTGACACAGAAATTAAAATCAACTTGAAATTTCTTTGGATAAAGGGTCATTGCCTTGTCCATCTGCTAAATATATTCAAACAGGTCTGGCAGAATATTGCATCTGCCCTTGTCTTTCCTTATAGCTTTATCAGCGTTAAAGGTCAGTTGTGATGGTGTTTATGAAAGAAAAGGAAAAGGGAATTTGCTTCACCTTTAAATCTTTCATATACTTTGCATTAAGGTATCTTCTCAAGATGTATTACTCATTAAAGCAAATTTGGTTACAATTGTGGATTACAAAGCTTGCATAGTTTTTCTTCATTACAAAGGATTTGTTTTCTTTTTAGTTATTATACTATAGGTTGAAAGGCTTCTCTTGTAGCTCAGTCAGTAAAGAACCTGCCTGCAATGCAGGAGAGCTGGGTTCAATCCCTGGACTGGGAAGATCCCCTTGGAGAAAGAAATGGCAACCCACACCAGTAGCCTTGCCTGGAGAATCCCATGGACAGAGGAGCCTGGTGGGCGACAGTCTGTGGAGTTGCAAGAGGTGGACATGACCTAGTGACTAAACTACCAAACATATGAAAGGTTGTTGTTGAATCACGCGAATACACCGGGATTTTTGGCCCCCGGAGGAGAAGAATTCAATCCGGGGCCAGAGACGAGGCTTGATCGCTCAGAGCTTTTGTGTAGTAAAGTTTTATTAAAGTATAAAGGAGATAGAGAAAGCTTCTGATATAGGCATCAGAAGGGGGCAGAAAGAGTACCCGCTTGCTAGTGTTAATAATGAGGTTATATAATCCAAAGAATGTCTGGAGGTTGTAAAGACCTCCTCCGACCTACTCCCATAATTTACATTTTAAGATAACAGAAGGTTGAATCCAAAGACTGTCCTTAGGCAGGATACATTATTGGTATATAATCCTAAGGAATGTGGAGAAAGAAAAAAAGTTTGTCCTTTTTTCCTCCTTGAGAATTCCAGACCCCTCTCTCTTTGGGGACCCCTAGACTCCCTATCAACCTGCCTAGGAAATGACTCTCTCACATATTACACATTAAAGCAAATCTGGTTACAATTGTGGATTACAAGGCTTGCATAGTTTTTCTTCATTACAAAAGGATTTGTTTTCTTCTTAATTATTATACTCTAAAGTATGAGTATACTTGAAAAGTGAGAAAGATATTAAGTATGTGTATCTTGAATGTGTTTCAATCATTAACCATCAATGATATCCTTCTTTAAGCATCAGTTAGCCAAAAAGATACTTCAGAATTTTGCAGATATTAAATATCATTCAATCATGTCTAAAAGCAAACATAGAAAGTGAAATCATCAATTGATTTTTTTTTGCTTACATATCATTTTTATTAAAAAAGAATATGCATCCTAACTAATGTTACCCTTAAAGTGGGAAAGTGAATCATTTTAATTCATTATTGCTTTTTATGTCCTAGGCTCTATACTAGGTGCTTTATTAAGTAAATTGCATCCAATCCAAAAGAAAACTCTAACATTTAGGTACATATTTGGGGCAGTATAAAGCATTTCTGGAAATTGTTTTTGGGAGAATTAAGGTAGCTACATTAGCAAAGAAGATCGAGAAGCAATGCCCAGAGACATAGGCAAACATCCGGGAGAAAGTGGCATAATGAGAGTGAAAAATAGAGAGAGCCTTCCAAAAGTTGAGAATGCCAAGTGGGTCAAATTATGCTGAGAGAATAAGATAATCCTGGCATAGATCCACTGGATTTACTGTTGTAAAAGTCATAGTTGGCCAGTTTGGAGCAATGGAGAGGACAAGAGCCAGACCAGAGTTGTTTGAAAAATGAAGAGACAATGTCAGTTTTGATATTGAGAACTTCCTATCTTTCAGAACTGACAATGAAATGGACGATTTAGGAGATAATGTGTTTCCAATCAATGGAAATGTTCAAGGAGATTTTTGGTTTTCAAGTCTGTTCTAACATGTAGTTTTAAGCTCCTATGGGGAGGTGAGAAAGGAGATGCTATTTTTAATATCTGAATTCTTTGAAGAAACATCCACTTTATGTGAACTAGTGAAGACTTAGGAATTATGTTTATATTTATATATATTCCCATCAGAATTTCTTATTCTTTAAATACTCAATTAGCCATTATAGATTAAGATTGAGATATACAGATTTTGAGAACCTCCAATGAGATTAAACAAAGTAAATGCTCAGGTAATTAGAAGACCAAAAAAAATAATAATAAGGCAAAAAGAATAAGAAATGTCTGAGAAATTATAACAGAAACATTATCCCCTCAAAATTATTAGAAAAAATGAGATTTGATTGACTAGAGATATTCTTCCAAATATAATATGGAGTAATAATGCCTTCGATCTAAAGGAAATAAGAGTAAGAAGAACAAAATAAAGAGAGAAAGTAGGAAAGATCTTTGGCTTGGAGAAATTAAGACATATCAGTAAAAAAAAATAATGTGGTATCTGGAGTTATAAAATTAAACACATGTCTATAATAACCAGAATATGGGTTGTAATAGCTCAGGGTGTTAAGGTCATTGGATAGCAAAGGCTTTAAGTTAATTCTGAACAACAGGTCCCCCTATCAAAGATGATGTGCATGCGTGCTCAGTCACTCAGTCTTGTCCAACTTTTTGCCACCCCCAGGACTGTAGCCCACCAGGCTCCTCTGTCCATGGGATTTCCCAGGCAAGAATACTGGAATGGGTTGCCATTCTCTTCTCCAGGGGATCTTCCTGACTCAGGGAGTAAACCCATGTCTCCTGAGTCTCCTACATTAGCAGGTTACCTGGAAAACCCCATCAAAGATGACCTCTATTGCTAATAGGTATATGATTACACAATTAACTGAAAATGATATTTATGTATACTTACTATGTCCATGACATTTTTATGGGTACTTGGGAAATAGTGAAAACATAGACAAAAGTCCTTGACTTAATAGAGCCAATGTTCTAATACAAGAGATCAACAATGCCAGGTTATTAAGTCAAGTGAATTGAATGCTGGAGAGTTTAAGAACCGAGGAGAAAAAAGAAAGAAGAACTGGGATATGCAGTGTCAGGGGATAGGACCAACTATTCTCTCCTTGTAAATAATTTCAGTGCCAAAAAAAGCTGGAAGGACAGCTTTAGCCAACAGAGTTTCTATTAGTCCTTCTGCATATTTCCCCAATTAGAAATAGGATAAATTTCTTACAGATGTGCCCATTATATAAGCTCAGCCTGATTCTTCTCTTGATTCCATACTTTCAACTGCTTCACTGAGCCCTAACATCTTCCCATATAAAGAAATTTTGAAGCTGCTGCTGAAGTGGGTGTGTAAAAGAAGCCAAAATATAATAAAAACATTGCTTGGTGAGCATAGATTTGAAACTAAGAAATCTGAGTGTATTAAATATCTAATATGCAGCCTGAGTATATCAGGCTAACACAACCATATATTCATATATTCGTTTCACAATAGAAATAATCTTGTCAATGACACCAGAATAAGATGAATCTTGACTTAGATTTTCTGTAACTGAGATAGTCCTCAGATGGGCACTATCATCAATTCATTTCCAGCGTCTTTTCCATGCTTACGTCAGGCTAACAATCCCTGTTTTGATTAACAGTTTCTTCATTTACAGACAATAGCTCTACAAAGCTATTATGATGTCTCATTGTTCCAAGACCCTCGGCTTAAAATGGTTGTGCTTTGCTTTTACATTTTAATGGAGGGTAAATTGTTTTCTGTTTTCTAAGTTCTTGGGGAACTGGATGATCTTCATGTACGAACAAAAAGTTTACACTTATAAACTTTGGTCTCTCTGAGGTCTTTAGGAGGTGGTCCCTGCAATATCCAAAGGGTAATGAAACAAGCTCTGTCCCACAGATTTCGGAAGCCCATTCTTCTAATGACACCTCTTGAGAAGTGACTACTGTGATGGTCAAAGTCTCAAAGTCTATGATGATGGTCACTTGTCACTTTAGTCTTCTAACATGCAAAAGCATTTAATTTTAAACCTTGCACATTAACTTTTCTATATTTCTTTCACTTGCTCTAACAGAAATTGCTTTACCCAGGTATGAAGATAACTAGTCCCTTAATTCCCCAAATGGGAGAAGGCAATGGCACCCCATTCCAGTACTCTTGCCTGGAAAATCCCATGGGTGGAGGAGCCTGGTAGGCTGCAGTCCATGGGGTCGCTAGGAGTCAGACACGACTGAGCAACTTCACTTTCACTTTCCACTTTCATGCATTGGAGAAGGAAATGGCAATCCACTCCAGTGTTCTTGCCTGGAGAATCCTATGGACGGAGAAGCCTGGTAGGCTGCAGTCCATGGGGTCACACAGAGTCGGACACGACTGAAGTGACTTAGCAGCAGTAGCAGTAATTCCCCAAATAGCTTCCACTAAGTTATTTATGGAGTCGCAAAGAGTTGGACATGACTGAGCGACTGAACTGAACTGAACTGAAGCTATTTATAAGACCACTTTAAAGATGGCTGGAGAATAATAAAAGTAAAATATAGAGAGTGACTTCAACTGTTGGCTTGTGTCTTCTGGGTCTAGCTAGGTCAGGAGGCAATCCTCCTAGCCACCCATTCAAACCTCCCTCCCTCCTGCCCTGCCTAAAATGATAGATGTGAGACAGCTATTCCCCTCGGGGGGAATTACCCCAAAACAAGGAGTTGGGAGGAGGCTTTCAAATAGAAACACATGGATATTTTCAAATGTCTTCCCTATTCTGTTTGAAATTATACCACACATCTGCTGCCAACCCTTCAATACATTTTGTGCAATGCTAAGTCCCAAAGAATTTCATTTTGCAATTTTTCTGCAAGATGAGATTTAAAAAGTTCAAGTCATAAGGATTTTACCTACAACACGTTCCTCCCAATTCTGCCACATGAGTCTTCTGAACAGAGAGTACTTAAATGTAAATTTCTTCTTTAGCCTCCAGTATTGTCACTTTCTTATAGTTGGCAGACTGCCAGGTTGTTCTGACCCTTTCTTGTCAATCTTAAAGTTGCATGGTGTCAGTCCTCTACCAGTAAGAAATCCCCTACCAATGACTATTTCCTGTTCTTACTGTCTAAAGATTTCATTCCATGGCTGTAAGAATGAAGTTTATTTAAGGGAAGTCAAAATATATGAGGAAAACCATAGACAGTTGAAATGTCTGTATGTTTCAAGCACCACTATAAAAAAATGCTTGGGATGTATTCCTGCAAGATAGAATATAATTTAATCTCTCTTCAAAAGGCAAGGCAAAGAAAATATTTTAATATCATTATAGTTTACTGATGGACAAATCACAATTCCCTGAAATGTTGCATAATGTTTTGTGTAAAACAAGGAAATTTACCAGAAAAGTACTATGGTAATTTGGAGGCTACATACTCATAGGTTCTTCTAATTCTAATTTGTCCTTTCCTGGTAGTCAGCAAGATCCTAATGCTTTGCTTGACTACTCAAAGAGGTGATTTCTTTTCAGTAAATTAAATCAATTTCCATTTGTTCTTGGTCTAGGAAATTTTATTTTCTCTTGTCTTTATTCAATTTTCAATTCATTCTTCCCAGAGCATAAATCAATGTCTTCCTTTGATTTCATGGCAGGTATTCCTATTTCTTTTGCATTACAGTAGAGTCAGGAAAAAAAAATCATTATATTAAACATCATTCTAGGCTTTGAAGCTATAGTGATGCAAAGTAATCAATACCAGGTCATTTCTAACTCTACAAAAAATACTAAAACCTTAATATTCAAGTAGAAGAATAATTTAGAAGCAATAATCAGAGAGCCTTGGTGAGGTTTATGATTTCAGTATAAGAGCATAGAGAAGATGTGGCAAAAACCAAGAAGATAATTATTCATAACTGTCAGAAAAATGTAGGCCATAGGGATGATTTTTACTAAGATTCTATTCTTTTTCTGCATTAATCTGCCTGCCTTGGTTTAGATTTGGAATTGGTACTGTGTTACCTTTATAGGTACCAGATTGAGTGGTTTAAACAACAGAAACTTGTTTTCTCATGGTTCTGGAGATTAGAAGTCCAAAGACCAAAGTGTAATCAGGGTTGGTTTCTCCAGAGCCCTTTCTCCTAGGCTTATAGGTGGCCATTTTCCCCTCCCTGTGTCTTGACAAGGTCTCCCCTCTGTGTATCTATCTCCTAAAATCCTCTTCTTATAAAGGCACTAGTCATATTAAATTTGGTCCTACCCTTTTAGTGTCCTTGTTGTTTAGTTGCTCAGTCGTATCTGACTCTTTGCAACCCCATGGTCTGTAGCTGGCTAGGCTCCTCTGTCCATGGGATTTCCCAGGCAAGAATACTGAAGTGGATTGCCGTTACCTTCTCCAGGGGATCTTCCTGTACCAGGAATCAAAGCCACATTTCTTGCATTGCAGGCAGATTCTTTACCACTGAGCCACCAAGGCAGTCCTGGGTTCCACCATAGAGAACTCATTTAATTACCACTGCAAATCAGATCAGATTAGTTCAGTCGCTCAGTCGTGTCTGACTCTTTGCGACCCCATGAATCGCAGCACGCCAGGCCTCCCTATCCATCACCAACTCCCGGAGTTCACTCAGACTCATGTCCATCGAGTCAGTGATGCCATCCAGCCATCTCATCCTCTGTCGTCCCCTTCTCCTCCTGCCCCCAATCCCTTCCAGCATCAGAGTTTTTTCCAATGAGTCAACTCTTCCCATGAGGTGGCCAAAGTACTGGAGTTTCAGCTTTAGCATCATTCCTTCCAAAGAAATCCAAGGGCTGATCTCCTTCAGAATGGACTGGTTGGATCTCCTTGCAGTCCAAGGGACTCTCAAGAGTCTTCTCCAACACCACAGTTCAAAAGCATCAAATCTTCGGTGCTCAGCCTTCTTCACAGTCCAACTCTCACATCCATACATGACCACAGGAAAAACCATAGCCTTGACTAGACGAGCCTTTGTTGGCAAAGTAATGTCTCTGCTTTTGAATATGCTATCTAGGTTGGTTATAACTTTCCTTCCAAGGAGTAAGCGTCTTTTAATTTCATGGCTGTAGTCACCTTCTGTAGTGATTTTGGAGCCCAGAAAAATAAAGTCTGACACTGTTTCCACTGTTTCCCCATCTATTTCCCATGAAGTGATGGGACCAGATGCCATGATCTTCGTTTTCTGAATGTTGAGCTTTAAGCCAACTTTTTCACTCTCCACTTTCACTTTCATCAAGAGGCTTTTGAGTTCCTCTTCACTTTCTGCCATAAGGGTGGTGTCATCTGCATATCTGAGGTTATTGATATTTCTCCCGGCAATCTTGATTCCAGCTTGTGCTTCTTCCAGTCCAGCATTTCTCATGATGTACTCTGCATAGATGTTAAATAAGCAGGGTGACAATATAAAGCCTTGACGTACTCCTTTTCCTATTTGGAACCAGTCTGTTGTTCCATGTCCAGTTCTAACTGTTGCTTCCTGACCTGCATACAAATTTCTCAAGAGGCAGGTCAGGTGGTCTGGTATTCCAATCTCTTGAAGAATTTTCCACAGTTTATTGTGATCCACACAGTCAAAGGCTTTGGCATAGTCAATAAAGCAGAAATAGATGTTTTTCTGGAACTCTCTTGCTTTTTGCATGATCCAGTGGATGCTGGCAATTTGGTCTCTGGTTCCTCTGCCTTTTCTAAAACCAGCTTGAACATCTGGAAGTTCACGGTTCACATATTGCTGAAGCCTGGCTTGGAGAATTTTGAGCGTTACTTTACTAGCATGTGAGATGACTGCAATTGTGCGGTAGTTTGAGCATTCTTTGGCATTGCCTTTCTTTGGGATTGGAATGAAAACTGACATTTTCCAGTCCTGTGGCCACTGCTGAGTTTTCCAAATTTGCTGGCATATTGAGTGCAGCACTTTCACAGCATCATCTTTCAGGATTTGGAATAGCTCAACTGGAATTCCATCACCTCCACTAGCTTTGTTCATAGTGATGCTTTCTAAGGCCCACTTGACTTTGCATTCCAGGATGTCTGACTCTAGGTCAGTGATCACACCATCGTGATTATCTGGGTTATGAAGCTCTTTTTTGTACAGTTCTTCTGTGTATTCTTGCCACCTCTCCTTAATATCTTCTGCTTCTGTTAGGTCCATACTATTTCTGTGCTTTATTGAGCCCATCTTTGCATGAAATGTTCCTTTGGTATCTCTGATTTTCTTGAAGAGATCTCTAGTCTTTCCCATTCTGTTGTTTTCCTCTATTTCTTTGCATTGATCGCTGAAGACGGCTTTCTTATCTCTTCTTGCTATTCTTTGGAACTCTGCATTTAGATGTTTATATCTTTCCTTTTCTCCTTGCTCTTCACTGCTCTTCTTTTCACAGCTATTTGTAAGGCTTCCCCAGACAGCCATTTTGCTTTTTTGCATTTCTTTTCCAGGGGGATGGTCTTGATCCCTGTCTCCTGTACAATGTCACGAACCTCATTCTGTAGTTCATCAGGCACTCTATCTATGAGATCTAGGCCCTTAAATCTATTTCTCACTTCCACTGTATAATCATAAGGGATTTGATTTAGGTCATACCTGAATGGTCTAGTGGTTTTCCCTACTTTCTTCAATTTAAGTCTGAATTTGGCAATAAGGAGTTCATGGTCTGAGCCACAGTCAGCTCCTGGTCTTGTTTTTGCTGACTCCATCTTTGGCTGCAAAGAATATAATCAATCTGATTTCGGTGTTGACCATCTGGTGATGTCCATGTATAGAGTCTTCTCTTGTGTTGTTGGAATAGGGTGTTTGTTATGACCAGTGCATTTTCTTGGCAAAACTCTATTAGTCTTTGCCCTGCTTCATTCTGTATTCCAAGGCCAAATTTGCCTGTTACTCCAGGTGTTTCTTGACTTCTACTTTTGCATTCCAGTCCCCTGTAATGAAAAGGACATCTTTTTTGGGTGTTAGTTCTAAAAGGTCTTGTAGATCTTCATAGAACCGTTCAGCTTCTTCAGCGTTCCTGGTTGGGGCATAGACTTGGATTACTGTAATATTGAATGGTTTGCCTTGGAAACGAACGGAGATCATTCTGTCATTTTTGAGATTACATCCAAGTACTGCATTTCGGACTCTTT
Source organism: Bos grunniens (assembly GCF_055505025.1). NCBI lineage: Eukaryota > Metazoa > Chordata > Mammalia > Artiodactyla > Bovidae > Bos > Bos grunniens. The sequence goes on from NC_141187.1 coordinate 35,724,735, forward strand.
TGTTGACCGTGATGGCTACTCCATTTCTTCTGAGGGACTGGAATGGGTGAATTTAACTCAGATGACCACTGCAAATACCTATCTCCAAATTGAGTCACTTACTGAAGTACTGGCAGTTCGAACTTCAACGTATGAATTTGGAGCGGGGCGTGCAGTTCAGCCCGTAACAGATACAATGTTCCTTAGAGAGCATTCTATGTGGCCTGGAAGGGATCACAGAGACATTTTGCTAGGAAGCCACAATCTCAGGTGAATTTCAGATTCACCTTTTGGACCTGCCCTGATGAAAGGTAAACGTATATAAAATAGAAATGCGTACTTATTATAACAATATGTATCAAAACCCTGGTGAATAAATGAAAACTTTAGTTTTAAACTTTTCCCATTACGTGATATACAAATGGTTTGACCCTCTTTCCATTCACCTCCTCTCTCACACACTGACATCCTCCTTTCAACATCTAGAGCTATTTGCATGGACATTATGAACATACAGCCTTGACATTTGTGCTATTATTAAAAATAGTGGTTAATCTTTACTAATTCAGTCAATATGCTATCTATTCCAAGTATTCTCTTATCATTATTTAGTTTATAAAGTAATCTTCATGCTACATAAATAAATTTTCATCCCTCTTAAAGTTATTTACCAGATACAAAAATAACAAATTAAAATGTACAAAATTTCTTCAAAATTATTTAGCATTGAACAACAGAGGTCATAATTAAATGGTATATTGAAATCATAATTCATTTATATTAGTTGTTATGTTCATAGAATACTAAAAAAAAAAAAAAAAAAACTTGGGTAATGACTTCTTTTCAGAGTCTTGTGTTTCTGGGTATTATAAATCTGCAAGTTTAATCCAGCTGGCAGGGTATAGTAACGAGAGGGACAAAGAGGTAAGATGTTTAGACATGCAGTTTGAAAAATGACTTTTCAAGTCCTCTCAAATTAACTTATAAGTCTAGTTTTTAACTGAGGCCCTCTTAGAGAAATAGCACTAAAGCACTTTGCATTTAATGCAGTGAAATTAGTAGAAAGTGTAACAATAAAATGAATAATTGCTAAACTCTGATCTATTTAGGTGGAAAGCACATGTTCATATAATATCAAACATCCACATATTTAAGAAAATCCAGTGATCACTTAATTAATGCTTAATTTGTCACCCTACTTTGTTTTTTTATTTTGTTAATATAAATTTATTTATTTTAATTGGAGGCTAATTACTTTACAATATTGTATTGGTTTTGCCATACATCAACATGAATCCGCCATGGGTGTACACGTGTTCCCATACTGAACCCCCATTCCCCCTCCCTCCCCATACCATCCCTCTGGGTCATCCCAGTGCACTAGCCCCAAGCATCCTGCATCGTGCATCAAACCTGGACTGGTGATTTGTTTCACATATAATATTATACATGTTTCAATGCCATTCTCCCAAATCATCCCACCCTCGCCCTCTCCCACAGAGTCCAAAAGACTGTTCTATATATCTGTGTCTCTTTTGCTGTCTTGCATACAGGGTTATCGTTACCATCTTTCTAAATTCCATATATATGCGTTAGTATACTGTATTGGTGTTTTTCTTTTTGGCTTACTTCACTCTGTATAATAGGCTCCAGTTTCATCCACTTCATTAGAACTGATTCAAATGTATTCTTTTTAATGGCTGAATAATACTCCATTGTGTATATGTACCACAGCTTTCTTGTCCATTCGTCTGCTGATGGACATCTAGGTTGCTTCCTTGCCGTGGCTATTATAAATAGTGCTGCGATGAACACTGGGGTACACGTGTCTCTTTCAATTCTGTTTTCCTCGGTGTTTATGCCCAGCAGTGGGATTGCTGGATCATAAGGCAGTTCTACTTCCAGTTTTTTAAGGAATCTCCACACTGTTCTCCATAGTGGCTGTACTAGATTGCATTCCCACCAACAGTGTAAGAGGGTTTCCTTTTCTCCACACGCTCTCCAGCATTTATTGCTTGTAGACTTTTGGATAGCAGCCATTCTGACTGGCGTGAAATGGTACCTCACTGTGGTTTTGATTTGCGTTTCTCTGATAATGAGTGTCACTCTACTTTGAAACAGACTTACCAATATGCAGCATTACACAAAAATATAGATGATTGATATTTTCACTATTTATCAGCAGATTTAGGTATCCTTTAAACTCACATTTTATTGGTTTTTCAGTTTACTTCTGCAGTCACCCTTGATTTCCTTTGTATTTTGTTCTTTTAACTTCAGATACTTAAAATGGTGAGAAACACAAACTCATGTCTAAGGAAATCTCCAAGGTATTTTTTTCTGTGACTTTACCAAAACATGAAAACTGAAGGACAGTTATGGCTTAATTAATGTCAATCACAGAGAGTACTGTTTATATAGTTGCCAATACTAGAAAAGTACAGCAATCAAAAACTTTCTTGTGAAACACCCTTCTAAGATGCCAGGACATTTTAAAAGAAATGTGATTTCAATAGAACTTTCATTCAGATGAAGGACAGTGTCAAATTTTAAAGAACAGAAAATAAACCAAATGGTTTTAAGCTTTTAAGTTTTCACAGCTCATTTATTAGACCTGCTTGAATGAAATAAACATGTCAGATTAAGACATTTGTTTTATCCTAATTTATGTAGATGAGCACCTGGTAAACTAATAACAGTTTTGCAGTGCAGATTTTTACAAATATTTTATTTAAAGCCTTTTGAAAGTATTATTTTTTAATATTATGTTAACATCATATATTTATCTTATATAAAAATGTTTTTAAGATTTTTAGTGTATTTTGTGTATTCAAGATACACAAGACTATGTATCTTGCACATATGTAATAAATATAATATACATACTTGAATATGTCTGTTTATATATATGTATTCAGGCAATGGCACCCCACTCCAGTACTCTTGCCTAGAAAGTCCCATGGATGGAGGAGCCTGGTGGGCCGCAGTCCATGGGGTCCCTAAGAGTTGGACAGGACTCAGCGACTTCGCTTTCACTTTTCACTTTCCTGCATTGGAGAGGGTAGTGGCAACCCACTCCGGTGTTCTTGCCTGGAGAATCTCAGGGACAGGGGAGCCTTGTGGGCTGCTGTCTATGGGGTCGCACAGAGTCGGACATGACTGAAGCGACTTAGCAGCAGCAGCAGCATACTCATTCAGTTCATAGTCTTGACACTTTTAACAAACCACAAATAATAGAGCTTATATAAAATATAAGGTATCATATAACTTCTCCTTTTAAGTGGTCTTCTTTTTTAAAAATATAATATTTGCTGAAAGTGCGTATTTCCTATAACCATAACAATATCCAGAACATTGTTGCATACGTATTGATACATACAATATATGTCTGCTTATTAAATTTAATTTGATCTGATATATATTTTGTAAAATGATGAAAGATACATTATTGGGTGTGTGTGTGTTTTTCTTAAATTGTTTTGACAAAATACAAATCCTTGGATGAAGAACAAAAAAAAACAAGAAATGTCTTTATTTTTTATTTTATATAAATGGATGAAGCTGATTTAAGTTATTTTTGGAGTTTTTAGTAGAAATAAAGAAGACTTGCTAAGGTTGATACTTTTTTTATCTTTCTTGTAAAAAAATGTTAAAATATGGAGTAGCATTATATATAATTATTGAACATAATGTACAAGGTGTTGTTCAAGTTATTAAAAAACGAAACATAAACTTTTGAAAGAAAATCAATTACATAATGCACAATACAAAGCATTCTAAAAATAAGTGCTGTGCCATGTAACAAATGAACTTTGAATTTACTAAAATACAGACATTATCAGGGTCTTCTTTTACAATTGTAATGCGAATAAATGATATTCTGTTATTTTAATCTCTGTACCACATTCAAGAAACACAGCTCAACAGTTTAAAAGGTAATTTCAAAATAAAGAAGTTTTTGAAATTTTGGAATGTTCAGAGCATGACAATATTGAAAGTTTCTCTCCCCTTTTCTTCTGTTTCCCTTACAAATGACAACTGCCTTGTGATTTTTTACCATCAGTCATTTACTTACTCGCTAGAAGTGCATGCCATCTCTCAGGACCTGCCCTGGAAAGTGAAATTCATACACTTTTATTCTGCCTTTTCTCAAAAGCATCTGTCTGTCTATACAAATGACTCTTTCTTTCCACCTCTACTCCTCTCTGCTTTCCTCCTCTCATAGGGTCAGGAAATGTCTGGCCTGGAAAGGAGACAGGATGGGTAATGGGGCTCAATAGCATAGCACATGAATAGGAATCCAGCGAAAATATCTGCCCTTGCTGAGTGTCCTTCTTTTAAAAAACAAGACAGGGAATTCCCTGGCGGTCCAGTGGCTAAGACTCCTCACTTCCACAAGCAGGTGCAGTTCAGTCCCTGGTTGGTGAACTAAGATCCCACATGCCACAAGCCACAACAAAAAAAAGATCTTTTTTTGAGCACCTGTTTTAAGCAATTCCTTATTGGCAACACCACCTGTCTTTAGATTAATCAAGCTGATTAAGGAAAAGAAACAAATCAGGCTGTCATCTCTTTACTATGGCATACCAATATTTCTTCAGAGCCTGGGCAACAGTTTGACTTATTGGCCTGAGTAACTTACTTTGTCAGAAACCTTCTCCAAGTAAAGCATGGGAGACTGGTCACATTTCAGAGTGAGGGTTTTTTGTTTTGTTTTTAATATGATGAACAACTCTAAATATCTTTTTACTTCAACTGCATTTAGCCATCTTAGGTAAGGAAGAAATATGATTTTATTCTTATGTCTCTAAAAATGAATAGATTGTTTTTTAGGCATCATGTCTTTGCTATACATGTTCTTGAATTTCTTAAATTCTCTGTTTATATTCAGTATTCATTATTGAAGATAATTTGAATAGTTATGATTATTGTGTTCTTACATTATACTTTGAAATGTCAAGTCATAGTTTAAAAACCCTCTCCTAATTTGGTTGATCATCTAAAAGATTTTTGGACTTTTCAGCTATCCAAATACACAATAACAGGGTTGTGCAATAACCAAAATTGAAACAGCATTGCAGGTTGCATATGAACATAAGGAATCACTTATTGGAAACTCAATATCTGAACCCCAACTGGTGGTTAAAATTAACTAACATGTACTTAACAGGTTCAAATTTTATATTACTTAAGAAGGAGAATCAAGAAGGCTACACTAGGAGAAACATTACTTTTTAAAATAAGTTATTTTAAAAAGTGTTTTTAAAATTAAGGAAAATAGTAGTTTATGGTTCCATTAACTTCAGAATTTGAATGGATATGTGGTCTTTTTCAACCAAACATACCCGTATTTGCCCAAGCTGCATGTAAGATAGTAGAGAAGATACCTAAACAGAGAAAGAGACTGATGTAATTCAGAGTTTGGCTTCTATTGCAAGTGGAGATAGTCAAATGACATTCATAATTATTTATTGATCTTATATACTTAGAATAAATATTTGCTACAGTTTAGAGAGAAAAACATTCCTCAGAATTTCAGTTCTTCTCTTTTGCACTCCATCCTTCTATAACTTCCCTATCTCAATCTCCCAGTTAGAGCAGAATTTTTAGTAAGTTTTTCACATTTATCCAATTAATCTAATATTAGAATGAATAGAAAATAGCATTTTTCCTAAAATGGATGGGGATATAGAAAACAACAAGAATGAGTAACTGGATCTGGTAATATGACATATGTATACTTTCTTCTCAATTAAAGACAAATATTGAGTTGTAATTTGACAAGCCATGTATTATGGGTGAATATGAAAATCCCATGGACGGAGGAGCCTGTTAGGCTGCAATCCATGGGGTCCCTACAAGTCAGACATGACTGAGCGACTTCACTTTCACTTTTCACTTTCATGCATCGGAGAAGGAAATGGCAACCCACTCCAGTGTTCTTGCCTGGAGAATCCCAGGGAAGGGGGAGCCTGGTGGGCTGCCGTCTGTGGGGTCGCACAGAGTCGGAAATGACTGAAGTGACTTAGCATAGCATAGCATGATGCTTAGATAAATTATTCTGATTTAATTTTTACCTCTCCTCTCGTTTATAAAATGAACGAATTATTCAGATCAGCATAAAAGGAGACAGAACAGACTTTCTTTGTTTTGGGTGCTATGTGAATTTCTAGAGTGGTAAAGATGGTTCATAGCAGAGTGAGAGTTCAGGTTATTGAAAGAAAATATATTCCATGCATAATATATGACATAATGTTGGCAGGATGTGATATTTGGGGCTACCTGTGATAAAAAATGGGACTTCCTGGTCATGCTTTATTCTTGGCAAGAGACTCAGAAGTTGATTATTAAGCACCGTTTCAATACAAATTTCAATTAATTTAGAGCCATTGGTTCAATTGGAGTCCCCATGTTTAATAGTGATAAAGTTCTGAGAATGTTGCAAGAAATGATCTAGGATACTTTTTAAATATTGGTGAATCCATATTAACAAGAATAACAATTAAAGTCTGATATCTGAAATACAAGTTTTTCTTGAATATTGATCTTACTATACTAATAGCTGTGATACTCTTATTCCTGTCTACATGGTCTTCATTATTTAAAAAGTCAGTTGGTGTTACATTTTCTAGAATGTGCAAAGCACCTAAGAGTAGTTCAGGGCTTCCCTGGTGGCTCAGATGGTAAAGAGTCTGCCTGCAGTGCAAGAGACCCAGGTTTGATTCTTGGGTTGGGGAGATCCCCTGGAGAAGGAAACAGCAACTCACTCTAGTATTCTCGCCTGGAAAATCCCATGGATGGAGGAACCTGGCAGGCTACAGTCCATGGGGTCTCAAAGAGTTGGACATGACTGAGCAATGTCACTTTCTTTCTAAGAGTAGGGAAAGTGATTATACTCCACAAGCTGCCACTTCATAAATCATTACTCTCTGTATTAGGATTGCATCATGAAAGTCTGCCTGAAACTGTATTGTGAAGCAGATACTGAAGCAAAAATTATCTGTCTTTGGCTTCCTTTCATCCTCTCTTCTTTGATTCTAGTGTACATTTTGTTCTACTAGACCCACAGACAACCAATGAGTCTGCTATTATTTCCATAATAAATAGCAGCAATGGAATCTCTTTTAAGGTCAGTCAGTCTTTCCCTGCAAAGATATCTTTCTAGAGAGAAGGTTGTCTCATCTAGGTCTGGAGGGACAGCAATCTGAATGAATCAAAGATTTTCATATAGTATAAAGGAGAGTTCATGCAATAATGTTGTCTTGGCCAGCACAAGTTCTCTCTAGGCCATGAGCAGGACAAATAAATAACACTGAACTGTTCTCCCTAGAGAGCTAATTTACATTAGGTAAAATTAGATCTGACTTAGTTCCTTCTTTCCAAACAGCTTACACTTTCATCTTTGTTTCAACTTCACTTACTCCAAATGTAAAGCAAGTCAAATCAAAATATTTGCTTTCAGGAAGCCAGAAACATATGTCAGTTCATGGCCTCTATGGACACTCGTAGTGGATTCATGCTACCCAAGAACCTCAACACACATTTTAAATTCAGTGCCCTTTTGGTCACTTACATCCCCAAAGTTTCTCATAATGAACTAAAATGAAACAAAGTGATTTTTTTCCTCCAGGGAGACACCAATCAAGCTGGGAATAATGGTGATCTGGGCCTCTCTTTAAAGTCCAGAGAGTGCTCTGGTTTCGGCATTAGACACTAATTCAGTTTGTTTGACTCTTAGAGTTGATCCTCCAGGCATAAAAGGATGTTTAGTCATCAAACAAACAGGATTACTGTATCTTGGATTTCTGCCACTGGAAACCATTAGCAGGGTGTGTAGTGGGAGGAGGGAGCAGAGGTACAAAGGGTGAAAGTCAGGCTATTATCCTTCAAAGACCCTTTGCAATGAAACAAACTTCAATCTACTAATACACTTTGAACACTAAGCCCTTTTCTTTGTCTGCTCTCCATTCTACACAATTTTGGATTGTATAGAATTAGAAGAGGCCTTCCAGGTATTCAATGCAACTTCCCACAGAAAAGTTCTTTAGAAAACATTTATGACAAATGGTTATCCCAGACTCAAATTAAAACATAAAAACAATCTTATTTTGAGGCAAATTTTGCTTCTCAGCATCTTTTACATCTTGGAGATAGTTTGCCCACTGGAGTAATGAAGAGCAATAAATCAAATCCTAATTTCTTTTTGACATACCTGGCAGAGGATGGAGGACAATGACATCCTCTAGGTTTGCCTTTTCTAAGATGAATATGCATAGCTTTGTTATTTGCAGTTCTTTTACATGAGCCAAATAGTTTAATTTCATGTGTCTGTGGGACAGACTGTATTTTGTAAGTCCACTGACCTGGAGAGAGATTCTCAAGCTTGGTGATGTATGTGGTAATCAAGAAGACTGTGGTTGGATTTGAACCATGCTTTCTGGTTTCAAAGTTCAGTGTTTCTGTTCTATTCACTGTTCTCTTTAGTACATACAGCCATCTTATTAAAGATGACTCTTTCCCCAAACTCTATCAGCCAAAAGAGGAATTAAAACTCTTCTGAAACAGTGCCTATAAAAGAAAAGAAAGCTACCAAAATAGATCATCAGTGAATGATTTAAGTGTTGAAATCCCTGACATAGTTCCATCGCCCGACACTTCACAGTCCTCTCTCTGGTCCCTCAGTATGTATTTACTTTCATTTGAACATGTCCTTGATAGCAGTTACACTCAGAAGCCCTCTTCACTTGAAGTGATAATTATATGGTTTTCCAGACTTTAAAATTACAGTCCGTGCAGAGAGGTAGCAAGTTATGTATGTACCACCTATTTGATGCTAGATGTGAATTTGCAGAAATGGTAACAGCAAGGCTGTGTTGTTCTACCATATTAAATAATTAAAACTGTTTCCACCTTAATACACCCCATTTGCTTTATGGTTAATAATTATAACAATGCACTTAGATACAGGCAAGGATATTACTAGTTCATGCCTGATATTGGAAGTAGCCTCATCAGCCACTCAAGGCAAAGCTTAATTGCCATTTCTGACAATATTATTGACTGTTATTCTTTATTTTAATTTTTCAAAGGGTAAAGAAATTAAATTCCAATTCTCCAAGAAAGAATTTTCTCTCATGGGTGGATGTATCTGGGCTGGGGTGGGGCTGCCATGTCAAGGAGACCTGGGTGCCTGGTTGGAAAAGGTGAGGGTTTACATTTAGAAGACCTGCATTTTGCTTTCTACTGACACACAGAGTTGTTTCTCAGTCCACATCTTCTGAGGGAAGCAAAGCTCTCTCTTTAGTTCATTTAGAGCATAGCTGTGACAAGGAACTTGCAGAGCATTTGAAAAGCTGTTGTTTTAATGTTGATAGCAGAGAACTGTCTTCCTCCCCTGGAAGGCAGAGAACATGAAGCATCTGACTTCATCACAAGTCCTGAAGACAAACAGATGCTCTTGGCTTTGGGGTATTTTTACCGCTGTTGCTGATATAAGCAGCCATGCCAGACGTGTGACCTTTGCTAGGTTGGTAGAGTTTGTATCTGTTGTGAGGCACTCAAGACTGCAAGGGAACTGGCTGTGTCCCTTGCAATCCAGTCTCTTCTGGAGTAGGAACCAATGGCTCAGTTAAGGTTGATGATAGGATATCTTATTGCATGGAACAGACTTTACATTCCCCTGTCCCTCAGCACTTTAGAAGTATTTTTGTTTTTATTAAAAGTCATCATAATGGCATGCTTGGAGGTCAGTGTTGTTGTGGTGATGTTTCAGGTTTGCTTGATTGGTTTTTTGTTTTAATGTTTTCATAAGTCACATTCACTTTCACTGAATTTCACTTTGGCCTACTGTCCTCATGACTAAAGCCAGATTCCTAAACATGGTTTACAAGGTCTTTCATAATCATATTACCTGCTCACGTCTGTAGTCTTCTCACTATCTATTCTCCATGCCCACCTCTGCAAACTTGCAGTTCCTGGAATGGCCATGACTTTGTCCTCTCAGTCCCTTTGCAGGTTTTGATTAGTGGCTTAGAAGACGCTTCCTATCACCTACTTTCTTGCTTTGCCCTCTTTAATTGGCTTCTCTCATCATCAGACTTAATTGCCTATATTTCCATGTCTCTGCTAATCTGTGAGCACCATGAGGATGGGGACAGTGTGTCATTCACTGTTTCTCCCTTGACACTGAACACTTATTATATATATAACTGCTGGTTGTTAAATACATGGATTATAGGGCACTATAAGGGCTTCCCTGGTGACTCAGATGGTAAAGAATCCACCTGCAATGTGGGAGAGTGGGTTGGGAAGATCCTCTGGAAGAGGGATAGGCTACCCACTCCAGTTTTTTACCTGGAGAATCCCCATGGACAGAAGAGCCTGGTGGGCTACAGTCCATGGGGTCACAAAAAGTCGGACATGACTGAGCGACTAAACACAGCCCTGCACAGGATGTTATAGACATTATAAACATAATCACGAAACATTAAAAGGAAAGGTCATGGAAAACTTAAGATGACATGTTTCAAAAGAAGTTTCCAAAGACCTACTCCAACCCTCCTACATGTACATCCATGGGAGTAATTTCTTCCAGTTGTCAGTTCCAGAGTGGGCTTCCCTGATAGCTCAGTTGGTAAAGAATCCACCTGCAATGCAGGAGACCCCTGTTCGATTTCTGGGTTGGGAAGATAGGCTACCAACTCCAGTATTCCTGGGCTTCCCTTGTGGCTCAGCTGGTAAAGAATCCACATACTTTAGGACTGAAAAAACTGCTTTCTTTCTTTCTTTCTTTCTTTTTGAATGAAATAATTCACTTAAGTGCACCAACTGAATACATTATTTTTTTTTTTTTCTTTTCACTGGCTGCTGCAAAGTGCAGACCCAATTTTGATGCTGTGATGTTTCATGAACATAATTCCTGGGTATATCATTTTTTACTTTTATTTCCATTTTTTTTAGAATTTTTAAAAAATTAATAAATTTGTTTTAATTAAAGGCTAATTCCTTTACAATATTGTAGTGGTTTTTGCCATACATTGACATGAATCAACCATGGGTGTACATTTGTTGCCCATCCCTCAGGGTCATCCCAGTGCACCAGCCCTGAGCACCCTGTCTCATGCATCAAGCCTGTACTGGCAATCTATTTCACATATGATAATATACATGTTTCAATGTTATTCTCTCAAATCATCCCACCCTTGCCTTCTCGCACAGAGTCCAAAAGTCTGTTATTTACATGTGTGTCCATTTTATTGTCTCACATATAGCGTCATCATTACCATCTTTCTAAATTCCATATATATGCATTAATATACTGTATTGGTGTTTTTCTTTCTGACTTACTTCACTCTGTATAATAGGCTCCAGTTTCATCCACCTCATTAGAACTGATGCAAATGCATTCTTTTTAATAGCTGAGTAATATTGCATTGTATATATGTACTACAGCTTTCTTATCCATTTGTCTGCTGATGGGCATATAGATTGCTTCCGTGTTCAAGTTATTGTAAACAGTGCTGCGATGAACATTGGGGTACATGTGTCTCTTTCAATTCTTGTTTCCTTGGTGTGTATGCCCTGCAATGGGAATGTTGGATAGTATGGCAGTTCTATTTCCAGTTTTGTAGGGAATCTCCATAGTGGCTGTACTCGTTTGCATTCCCACCAACAGAGGAAGAGGGATCCCTTTTTTCTGCACCCTCTCCAACATTTATTGTTTGTAGACTTTTTGATAGCAGCCATTCTGACTGGAGTGAGATGGTACCTCATTGTTGTTTTTAATTTGCATTTCTCTGATAATGAGTGATGTTGAGCATCTTTTCATGTGTTTGTTAGCCATCTGTATGTCTTCTTTGGAGAAATGTCTGTTTAGTTCTTTGGCCCAATTTTTGATTGGGTTGTTTATTTTTCTGGAATTGAGCTGCAGGAGCTGCTTGTATATTTTTAGATTAATTCTTTGTCAGTTGCTTCATTTGCTATTATTTTCTCCCATTCTGAAGGCTGTCTTTTCATCTTGCTTAGAGTTTCCTTCATTGTGAAAAAGCTTTTACATTTAATTAGGTCCCATTTGTTTATTTTAGCTTTTATTTCCATTACTCTGGGAGGTGGGTCATAGAGGATCCTGCTGTGATTTATGTCAGAGAGTGTTTTGCCTATGTTTTCTTCTAGGAGTTTTATAGTTTCTGGTCTTACACTTAGATTTTTAATCCATTTTGAGTTTATTTTTGTGTATGATGTTAGAAAGTGTTCTAGTTCCATTCTTGTAAAAATGGTTGACCAGTTTTCCCAGCACCACTTGTTAAAGAGTTTTTCTTTTCTCCATTGCGTATTCTTGCCTCCTTTGTCAAAAATAAGGTGTCCATAGGTGTGTGGATTTATCTCTGGGATTCCTATTTTGTTCCATTGATCTATATATCTGTCTTTGTGCCAGTACCATACTGTCTTGATGATTGTAGCTTTGTAGTATAGTCTGAAGTCAGGCAGGTTGATTCCTCCAGTTCCATTCTTCTTTCTCAAGATTGCTTTGACTATTCAAGGTCTTTTGTATCTCCATACAAATTGTGAAATTATTTGTTCTAGTTCTCTGAAAAATACCATTGGTAGCTTGATAGGGATTGCATTGAATCTATAGATTGCTTTGGGTAGTATACTCATTTTTGCTATATTGATTCTTCTGATCCATGAACATGGTATGATTCTCCATCTATTTGTGTCATCTTTGATTTCTTTCATCAATGTTTTATAGTTTTCTATGTATAGGTCTTTTATTTCTTTCAGTTCAGTTCAGTTCAGTTCAGTAGCTCAGTTGTGTCTGACTCTTTGCAACCCCATGAATCGCAGCATGCCAGACCTCCCTGTCCATCACCAATGCCCAGAGTTTACCCAAACTCATGTCCATCTAGTCGATGATGGCATCCAGCCATCTCATCCTCTGTATCCCCTTCTCCTCCTGCCTCCAATCCTTCCCAGCATCAGAGTCTTTTCCAATGAGTCAACACTTCACATGAGGTGGCCAGAGTATTGGAGTTTCAGCTTCAGCATCAGTCCTTCCAATGAACACCCAGGACTGATCTCCTTTAGAATGGACTGGTTGGATCTCCTTGCAGTCCAAGGGACTCTCAAGAGTCTTCTCCAACACCACAGTTCAAAAGCATCAATTCTTTGGTGCTCAGCTTTCCTTATAGTCCAACTCTCACATCCATACGTGACCACTCGAAAAACCATAGCCTTGACTAGATGGACCTTTGTTGGCAAAGTAATGTCTCTGCTTTTGAATATGCTATCTAGGTTGGTCATAACTTTCCTTCCAAGGAGTAAGCGTCTTTTAATTTCATGGCTGCAATCACCATTGGCAGTGATTTTGGAGCCCCCCAAAATAAAGTCTGACACTGTTTCCACTGTTTCCCCATCTATTTCCCAGATTTATTCCTAAATATTTTATTATTTTCATTGCAATGGTGAATGGAATTGTTTCCTTAATTTCTCTTCATGTTTTTTCATTGTTAATGGATAGGAATGTAAGGAATTTCTCTGTGTTAATTTTATATCCTGCAACTTTTCTATATTCATTGATTAGCTCTAGTAATTTTCTGATGGTGTCTTTAGGGTTTTCATGTATAGATACTTCCTCTGTTTGCAAGTCTCTTCAGTGTCTAATTTCTGCCCTGACACAAGGGGGTGAAGGTGGTCACTAATTTAAGCTTACCTGTTCAGTTGTGCTGTGGGGAGGGAGGAACACTGCAAACAAATATCGCTGGTGTGCGTGGGGGAGGGCTCACAGTGTATGGACCACACTGGGTTTGCCCCAGCTCACGGCATGTGTGCTTTCCTGGTCTACACTGCTTAGGCTCCAGGTTGCTCTGCAGGGGAACTGTCCAAAGTAGGCCCTGGGTTTTGTGCATTTCCCAGTTCTAAGCTGCTCAGGTTTGGGTTCTCGGGTTCTCCACAAAGGCACAGACTCAGTTGGGCCTGTGTTTTGTGCCCTTCCCAGGTCTGAGCAGCTCAGGTGATCAGGTGCTTGGTGAGTGCACTATCCCAGGTGGGCAGCACATCTTAATCACCTCCCTGGTCCCAGCAGCTCAGTTACCTGGGTGGACCACGAGAGCACTGTCTCACGTGTGCCCTGTGTCTCATCTGGGGAGCTGATCTCTGGCTGTAACCCTCCTGACAGATGTCAACTGTCCAGGATCCCAGGAAGACTTGGTAAGCAACTGGGGGCCTGCTCCCAGTTTGGTGGAGGATGCCATCTCTGGGGCCGAGATTGCTTCTCACCTTCTGGCTCTGGGTGCCGCCCACCTGCCTCTCTGCCTCCATGGGGGGATGGGCCGGTTCCCAGCCAGCTCATTCTCCTCTGGTATTGCTCAATCCTTTGTTCTGTGAGCAGGCCAGGCTGTGCCTTGCTGCTGCTGCTGCTAAGTCGCTTCAGTCGTGTCTGACTCTGTGCCACCCCATAGACAGCAGCCCACCAGCCTCCCCTGTCCCTGAGACTCTCCAGGCAAGAACACTGGAGTGGGTTGCCATTTCCTTCTCCAATGCATGAAAGTGAAAAGTGAAAGTGAAGTCGCTCAGTCATGTCCGACTCTTAGCGACCCCATGGACTGCAGCCTACCAGGCTCCTCCATCCATGGGATTTTCCAGGCAAGAGTACTGGAGTGGGGTGCCATTGCCTTCTCCGGGCTGTGCCTTAGGTAAGAGCTTTTCATGGGAAAGTTCTCTCTCTCTCTCTTTTTTCTTTTCTCTGGCTATACCACAGTTTGGGTTGTTATCTCATGTTAGTTCCCTCAGATTGTCCTCAGGGCATTCAGGCCTGGCCGTTACCCTAAGCATGCAACCTGCACCTCCCTGTTCAGCCCCTGCTTGCTGGTGTGGATGAGCATCTGGGCTACTTTGCCACTGGGAGTTGCGGTTTAGGCGTGTATTCTGTGTTTTTTTTCACACACCCCCCCTCCCCCCATTATGTTGCCCTCTGAGACTTAAAAACTCCCCACAGACCCACCAGTGAGAGGGTTTCCTGGTGTTTGCAAACTTCTCCTCCTTCATGACTCCCTCCCTGGGACGGGTCTCCATCCCTAACTCTTTTGTCTCTCTTTTTGTCTTTTATATTTTGTTCTGCCTCCTTTTGAAGAGAATGAATTGCTCAGCATTCAAATGATCTTTTGATGAATTTGTGGGGGAGAAAGTGGTCTCCCTGTCCTATTCCTCTGCCATGTTAGGACCGCCCCTACTTTTTACCTTCATTTTTCAACTTTTTGATTCTGAATATTTCTTCAGAATGTTTCTGTCATAGGCTCCCTCCATTTCCATTTTCATTAGTTTTTTTTTTTTATAGAATAAGATAAAGCATTAATTACTAGATTAATTTATTTTTGTTTTCAAAGTCCTTAGAACTTTGTGCTATTGAAAATTAGGTCCTGTATATTTTCCCCAATTATGCTATCAAGAAATTACAAAATTATATGAAACGAATTATTTTTTACATCTAAGTAAACAAAGGCACAGAGAAGGCAATGGCACCCCACTCCAGTACTCTTGCCTGAAAAATCCCATGGATGGAGGAGCCTGGAAGGCTGCAGTCCATGGGGTCGCTGAGGGTCGGACACGACTGAACAATTTCACTTTTACTTTTCACTTTCATGCATTGGAGAAGGAAATGGCAACCCACTCCAGTGTTCTTGCCTGGAGAATCCAGGGACAGGGGAGCCTGGTGGGCTGTCGTCTGTGGGGTCACACAGAGTCGGACACGATTGAAGTGACTTAGCAGTAGCAGCAGTAAACAAAGGCAGTGACAAAAATTTTTTTTTTTTTTGGTTTGTATAAAAGGCCAATATCATCATCCAAATTAACTAAGTAGCTTCTTGAGTCAATTGTTGTTCAGTCACTAAGCTGTGTTTGACTCTTTGTGACTCCAGAAACTGCAGCATGCCAGGCTCCTCTGTCCTTCACTATCTCCTGGGGTTTGCTCAAACTCATGTCCACTGAGTCAGTAATCCTATCTAACCATCTCATCCTCTACTGTCCCCTTCTGTTGCCCTCAATCTTTCCCAGCATCAGGGTCTCTTCGAGTCAGTTCTTCACATCAGGTGGCCAAAGTATTGGAGCTTCAGTTTCACCATCAGTCCTTCCAATGACTATTCAGAGTTGATTTCCTTTAGGATTGACTGGTTTGATTTCCTTGCTGTCCAAGAGACTCTCAAGAGTATTCTCCAGCACCACAGTTCAAAAACATCACTTCTTCAGCACTCAGCCTTTTTTATGGTCCAACTCTCACATCTGTACATGACTACTGGAAAAACCATAGCTTTGAGTCAGTACTGGAGTCCTTTTTACATTTTGTCTTAAATGAGAAACAGACTGAAAATTCAGATGGAGATGTTTGGTGTTTCATGTTATCCTTAGAAAAGTCCTAAGTGATGGACTTGGGCTAATAGACATTGCTTTCCTAGAGAGGTGTCAAATGACTCTATAATCATTTTTTCTGACCCTGCTATTGTTTAGCTGATTTTGCTATTTGGTATAAGCCTAGGTTTGAGTCAAATGTAAGCTTAGAACTGTTCCATTGCTAACCATGTTTACTTAGCCTCAAAGAGCTCAGAGAAGATAAACCTTAAAATATTCACTGCTGAGGGCCATCTTTGGCTACATTTTGCAAACTTTGGTTTTTATACAGATATTACGAGGAGCCAGTGGAAAGAGAAGGGAAGCAAAAACCACATAGCAAATTATCTTTAGGCTACTTCATATAATTGTGTTATTTCAAAGTGTTCATAGAAAGGTATTAATTTTAATGTTGTTTCTTTAATTCCTATATTTTAGACAGCAGCAGTTGAATGGGCGATGCAGTGATCATTTCATGGTTAGTGAAATGACCTTACCGCTTTTTTACTTCATACAAATTCACACTTATTTTTTATTGAAAAAAATTAAAAATAAAACAATTGAGCAAGCCAATCATCCTAATTCAACAGATAATTGAAACTTGATTGAGTATATCTAGTTCTTCTGAGGGTAAAGACCAATAACCCTGGCATTTCTTTTGAGAACTGATTTAAAAAGCAATGCCATGATTAGTTTTGTTTGTTTACTTGTTCCTAGTCTCTACAGATAATTGAATTGCCATATATAAAATTTTGATTCAGCAGCTAGTATAGTGTTTTGATCATGAAAGGTTTTCAATGTAGCATACTTGATCAAAGCAGTCTATAATAAAGACTACCAGTGAATTCCCATTTCTGGCCCCTTTCTCCTTATTGGGCTCAATTAGTGACCTGTTCTTTTTTTTTTTTTTAATTTATTTTTGAGTATAGGTGCTTTACAGTGTTGTGATGGTTTCTGCATGCTCTTGCTGCTGTGTGTGCCACATGCTCTTGCTGCTGTGTGTCGCTAAGTCATGTTCGACTCTTTGCAGCTCCATGGACTGTAGCCCTCCAGGTTCCTCTGTCCATGGAATTTCCCAAGCAAGATTACTGGAGTGGGTTGCCATTTCCTTCTCCAGGGGATCTTCCCAGCCCAGGGATTGAACCTGCATCTCCTGCATTGTCAGGCAGTTTCTTTTATCATTGAGCCATCTGGGAAGCCCTGCTTTACAGGAAAATGAATCAGCCAGACATATACATATGTCCCCTCCATTTGGGGCTTTCTTCCCATTCAAGGTCACCACAGTGCATTAAGTAGAGTTCCCTATGCTACATAGAGGCCCCTCTCTTTGAACTGGATGAAGAGACTGGATGGTATTTGTGTTGGCTCCTTGGAGAGAGCTCAGGCTGCTATGTATACAGGAATATAATGTGTTTATGTGTGGTTTGACTTGAATGGATGAGTTCATAGGGTAAGGTCTGGCTGCCCCATGGGACTGGTTTTAGCCAAATATGGGGAACTATTGCACTAAATAGAACCACTCACAATGCTGTGTGCTAGAAACAGAGTTGAATAAAATGAGAGTTCAGTTCCTCGAAGAATTCACGGTTGCTATGGAAAACAGATTAGAAAAAGAATACAATACAGACTGAAAATTACAATACAGACTAAGAAGGAATGCTATAAGTACATTCGACAAGCTAGGGACCATGGAGTAGGAGGGGGGAGGTGGTGTTAGCTAAGGAAAGTCTGTAAGAGATATAGAAAAAACTATGGTGCATTAGAATTTCTTTCCATTTGAAGTAATTAAAGTAACCAAAGTTAATAGTTTTACCTGAACTGGAGAATTACTTCAAATAAAAGAAAGGTTAAGATTATAAGAGAGAAAATGCCAAACTGATGTGCAATTTGGTAAAATAATGCAGGAATACAGGAGGATTCTTATAAAATCATTCACTTGAAAACGTGTCAGGAAACATAAAATCATCTTTCACAGACAAAGCGTTAGAGAAAGATAAATGACATATAGAGGATCGCTATTGACACATGGTTATTTATCTATAAGCAAATATGAAAAATCGCTTTTTCTAAAAGTTCACTCCCCAAAGCCCTAAAAGTCTGAATAATATTCAACACTTCTCCCTTTAAAGAAAAATGTAATTTTAACTATGCAAAGTTAGACTGTGAATGGAATGTTTTCCATCTAAAACCTCTACTAAGGACTCCAGGCATGAGAAGAAAATGATGGGGAAGGGATTAAAACTCTATTCCAGTAAGAGCTGAAAATATTAAGGGGAGGAAAGAGAGAAGAGGAATGGTAAAATTTCCCTGGGTGTTTTAAAGACAGATGATGATGAGGCATTGGTCAAAATTAGGAGAGTTTTGACTTGAGCCTTAGAAGCGAACATGTAGAAACAGGGACTTAGCTTGTGTTACAACTCTTAAATTTTGCAAATTTATTTTGTAGATAAGAAAACTAGAATAATGCATATAATGCAGACTGCATATTACATTCCTTTGCATTCTCCTGAATTTTATAAATAACCTCTAGGATAGTTTCACTGTTATTAGTCAATGAGGGCAGAATGTCAGGAAAGAAAAAGGAGCAGCTTTATAATGAGGAATGAATATAATTATAGTTATTATCGCAGAGACAATGAGGTATAACAAGTCTAAAAGAATGAAAATATGATCAAGGATCAATTTAAAATACATTCTTATCTAGCTATAAATACCACACAATATAACTCTGAGAAATTTCAATACCACATTTAGGTAGGCCCATGTATTTTTTAAATAGCTCTAATCCACTGCTGACCTCAAAATGCTCAAAACAGAGACCCAAAGTTATCTCATTTAATCCTTGTACCCAAGTAGGTGTTAATATTTATGTCCCATTTTTCTTATTAATGGAAATAAAATGATAAGCCACTTGTCCATTTTGCACAGTTAATAGTTAATAAAATAGGGATTCCAGTTCTGATGTCCTTCTATGTTACTGGGCTACTTCTCAAACAATTTCCTTTTATTGTAGAAGATTTAACACAATTATTTCCCATTTTCCTAATCTTCTTCGAAACTTTCAGAATGAAATAAATTTCAATTTGGTAAAAATGTTTTGTCAAAAACTGTATTTATAGGAAAGGGATATAAGGTTACAAAATCAAATATGATTATAGACTCCCACTTCTATCCTACTTCCTCAATAGAAATTGTTTTGATAGCTTCACTCAATAAATCTCCCTGGAAGATAAAGGTGCATGAGTAAGTCACTCAAGAGTCACCTTGTATACAGAAGACTTTAGAAAACATTCTAGTTGAGAGCCAGTAGTCTTCTCTACTCTGAGAAGGCAATGGCAACCCACTCCAGTACTCTTGCCTGGAAAATCCCATGGATGGAGGGGCCTGGTGGGCTGCAGTCCATGGGGTCACTAGGAGTCAGACACGACTGAGCGACTTCACTTTCACTTTTCACTTTCATGCATTGGAGAAGGAAATGGCAACCCATTCCAGTGTTCTTGCCTGGAGAATCCCAGGGACGGGGGAGCCTGGTGGGCTGCTGTCTATGGGGTCACACAGAGTTGGACACAACTGAAGCGACTTAGCAGCAGCAGCAGCAGTCTTCTCTACTAGGTAAATCCAATTTCACAAAACAGAATTTAGAAGAAATCAAGTGGACAGAGTACACTGATATTGAACTTAATTCTTACACTGGTCTGTTTTTTTTTTTTTTCCCTGACTCACTGTGTTTCCTTGGCATTGGTGCCATGCAACCCAACTCAATCAAACAACATTTTTCCTGCCATAGAAAAAGCGATAAGGTGGATCCTGATATGTTGGAAGAGTCTTGCACCTGAGTCAACTATGTAACATATTTCTTGAAGACATGGTTACTCAGGTCTTAATGCCATCAAGGACATTGCCAAAATCTACTAATTGTCTTAAAAGCATTTAAGTTCCTTAGATTGTATCATCATGTCGCACAGCATGTTTCATACAGAACTGTTTTGTATTTAGAGTGCTTTTGCTTGGATTTTTATTAGACATTTGTCCCCAGAGTTCTGCAAGACACGTGAGCCATCATCTTTCTACTTTTATAAGGTGAAGAGACGACAGAGACATGGATGCATTAAATCACTCTCCCCTTGACTCCAAGTCCTTGCTAGCCTGTTCAAGTACAATGTCCCTGTAGTGGGAAGGGGGTGAGGGTAATGCTGAGCTCCGGTGTGCTTGCAGCCATTCTTCTGGATTACTTGTCTGTTTTCAGGACACATGAACACACATAGCAAGGTGTTAGGACAAGGTTTTGCTGTTCAAACAAGGTTTTGCTGTTTGAACAAGGTTTTGTGGGGCCATTCTTCTGCTTCAAGTCACTTAGAAAATTAGATGACCAAAATCTCTCCATCGATGAGATTCAGAACTATCTCAGACTTCCCAGGACTGTTTTGAAGTTTCTTAAGGTTAGTGGAAAAAAACAAGTGGAGGAGATTCCTGTGGGTCTGGAAAACATTAGTGGTAACTCCTGAGGATACAGCTCATCTACACCACTTTCCCTTAATGAACATCTAATCCAGAAATACCACACGGTCCCTCATGTCAGGACTACACATCTGCTCTCCTCATCCCAGCAGGGGTTTTGGAGGAGGACTAAAGTCTCTGCAATATCCATTATGCCCTTGAAATCATGCATGGGCATTTGGAATAAATACAGCCTACTGACTTGGCTGAAGTGAAAACCAATCTGGATGTTGAGTTCTCTCTAAAATACTTAAAATTAAACCTAAAAAATAAGCTTATCTCTCTCTCTCTCTCTCTCTCTCTCTATATATATATATATATATAGATAGATATAGATATAGATACATATATGTGGCCTCCTGGTAGCTCAGCTGGTAAAGAATCTGCCTTCAGTGCAGGAGACCCTGGTTCAATCCCTGGGTTGAGAAGATCCCCTGGAAAAGGGATAGGCTACTCAGTCCAGTACATATAGGTCTTTACTGAGTTTAATTATAGTAAATGCACTAATGTCAACGGACATGGGTTTGGGTGGACTCCAGGAGTTGTGTGCTGCGGTTCATGGGGTAGCAAAGATTTGGACATGACTGAGAGACTGAACTGAACTGAAATGCACTAAGGTAAGTATTATGAAAGTGAAACAGTTTAAAAAGCAAGGCACCTTTGTTAGGAGGGAAATCCCAGTAAGAAAAGTAGATAAATGAACACTTAGTCTAAAAATACTGAAACACAGGGATACCTCTATATACATATTCTCTCTTATATCAATGCTATAAAACTCTGAATTTTCCTGATGGTCATGAGGACCTCTGACAATTTTTAGGTCCTGGTATTGATGCCTTTGTGGAATCCTTTTCCACATCAAGTGAGGCCAGTCTGTGTAACCAATAAGATACTGCAGAAGCGATGAGATGTGACCTCAGGCTAAACGTCAAAAAAACATCAAGGCTTCTGCCTTTCCCTCATGTACCACTCACCTTTTTAGGAACTCCAGCCCATCTGCTAGGGGAGGTCCAGACTGTGAGGAACTGAGACCTCTTACTACTGACAAGCACCAACTCATCAGTCCTGGGAGTGAGTGAGCCACTTGGAAGCACACCTTCAGCACCTGTCCACCCGTTAGGTGGCCACAGCCCCAGCTGACAGCTGAACTGCTGCTGCTAAGTTGCTTCAGTCGTGTCTGACTCTGTGAGACCCCATAGACGGCAGCCCACCAGGCTCCCCCTTCCTGGGTTTCTCCAGGCAAGAACGCTGGAGTGGGTTGCCATTTCCTTCTCCAATGCATGAAAGTGAAAAGTGAAAGTGAAGTTGCTTAGTCGTGTCTGACTCTTTGCGACCCCATGGACTGTAGCCTACCAGGCTCCTCCATCCGTGGGATTTTCCAGGCAAGAGTGCTGGAGTGGGGTGCCATTGCCTTCTCCGACAGTTGGACTAAAACTCAGCTAAAACCCTGAGCTGTTTCTGGATGTATTCCTCCTGATACACAGAAACTGAGCAAGACAATTGAAAAAAATTTTGATGCAAATGTTTATGTCTTCATGTAACTTATTACACAATAATAGATAACTAGTATAATGTCTGTAATGTAAAACAACATTATCCCCACTGTACTTCAGTCAGAAACAAGGCATAAGCTTTGACTTACTTACAAGAGTAGTGCTGAATTAATTCAAAATTATCTCATTGCTAGAAATTGAAATAGGTAAGAGAGTTGGGCAGGGTTTAGGGTTTAGTCTACAGCCATGCCCAGTAAAGTTGTCTACCCTTTAAAATACTTAAATCTGCCTTAGTTGTACACCAATCTACTCACAGAGCCTGGAATGCTGGTATGAATTTTCAAAAGTATTTGTTACTAATGTGTTGAAGCTTATTAGGAAATCATTTAATTAGAGATAATTTAGGGTTATTTCCCAGCATAGTTCTTATTCACATCCATTATGAGTGGGAGAGAAAAGGAGAAGTTATAGCATGTGTTCAAAAAATGATCAGCATTCCCAGGTGTGCCCTTGAAGAGTATGTCTGCTAGTAAATGTCATAGTCCTGTGCATCTCCATGGAAAAACAATTTGAAGTTAATCCACTCATAAAAACAGCAGGTGAGTTATGCCATTGAGTGAGTGTTGTGTGAGGAGTCTTTGATAACTTCATAAAGGACGGTGAGGCTTTCACATGTGTTTACAAGAGACAGGGAGCAGGTCTGATTGCAAAATAAAGCGAAAGGTTGCCTAGAAATCTCAGATAATCCATTTGATGTTCAGAAGTGGAATAGGGAAGCCAGCAAACTCTGGGTGAGTTTGTCTTGCTGGAGCTGAGGATATTCACATGTAAGTAAAATGGAATGAATGATACAAAACCTGCTGGGGCCAAGTGGAATTGAAGAAACTAAGCTGGAGGAGAGGGAAAGTAGAAACAGATGTGTATCCACCTCAAGTCTGATATTGTATAAAGAAAGAACATCAAAGGCATGAGTTTAGGAGAAGGAGAAATCAAAGCTCAAAAAGCAATTAACCCCTTATGATATGAAAGTCTCTCAGTTGTGTCTGGCTCTTTGTGATCCATGGGAATTGTCTAGGTCAGAATACTGGAGTGGGTAGCCGTTCCCTTCTCCAGGAGATTTTCCCAACTCAAGGATCGAATCTAGGTCTCTTGCATTGTGGGCAGATTCTTTACCAATTGAGCCACCAGGGAAGCCCAAGAATACTGGAGTGGGTAGCCTAACCCTTCTCCAGCAGGTCTTTTCAACCCAGGAATTGAACTGGGGTCTCCTGCATTGCAGGTGGATTCTTTACCAACTGAGTTACCAGGGAAGCCCTTAATATCTAGAAATAAAGAACAAATATATGCAGTGGTCAAGTCATGATCATCTGGAAGAAGTAAGACAAAGAGACAGATGACCCCCTTCTTATTCAAAAGCTACTATTCTATCTACTTCCTGATCCTGACCCTCATACATTCTCTTCTTTCATCATTATCTCATTTGGTAGTATACCCCACTTAATTAATAAAGATTAATAGAGTGTTCTCTATGTAGCCAGTGCTTGCAGAGAACTCAGGATACAGCCAGCAATGAGACAGACCTGTTCTTAAATCCCCTAAGGATCTTCTTCTTCTAGGGACACTCCATCCTATCTTCAATTCCTTCTTCACTATTAAGTCCTTAACCATAACCATACAGCTCCCAATATAAATGCAAATAGGTAGACATGAAATTCTTCCTTGACCCAAGACATCTGCGCAGTCATTGCTCACCCCTTCTCCATATCATGTGTCTGAAAATAGTAATGATACTCTCACCTCATTTAGTTCCTCAATCTTCGGCACTCTGACTCTATGCATGAGAGCCACATTGGGCCTCTTTAGAAAGTCATTAATAAATTCCTTCTTGATGCTGCATGACATTTAAAACAGTTTTCCACAATCTCTTTCACTGGTCTCTATAACATCATCTCCTAACTATTGGTGCTCACCCAGTGTTTGATTTAGAATTCCATTCTGTGACCTCATTTATTTCCACTCCACATAAGATGTGATCTTAGCCAGATCCAGCTTCTTCAACTACAATTCAGAATCATTCCCTGAGTACCCACCATGATTCAGGCATGGTTCTAGATACTGAGAATCCAGAAATAAATAAGCAAAGTCCTTGATCTCATAGATTTCTCTTCTAATAGGAGAAGACTGGAAATAATGTGTCGAGACTGTATATGCTGTGATGAAATGCTTCATGATCTCAACTCTTTCTCACATTTTAATCTCTCTTTTATGCTCAAATTCTATCTTTCCAACTCTACTAATCAGTCCTCTGAGTACTTAAACTCAACATAAACCCAAACTGAATTTAGCATCAGTTTGCTTCCACTTCCTCATCCCCTGGGAAGTAGTCTCTTTTTGGTTTTCTTTCTCAGTGAATTAAACCATCAGCTAGCCAGTTTGAATTGTTAGTATTGTCAGTGGAATTGTTTTCTGAAACAGTAATAGTTGCATCCTTCTCTTGTGTAAATTCTCTAAGTAGCTCTCCATAAGGTTCCAAACTTTTTAGGATAGCAGAGAAAATCTTGTACATTCTTCTTCCTATCTCTGGTCCCTTCTGTGTACCTTCTAGCCTCCTCTTTCTGCCTTCATCCCTTTGCTCAAGCTCCTTTTGCTAATCATATTCACCCCCATTGAATCCCTTCTCTGTCTACCTAACTCCAGTTAAGGCATTTCTCAAGATTTTGCTGACCTGCAACATCCTCTTGGAAATATTTGGAAATAGCAACCGCTTGCTTGCCTTCCTGCTTGAGATTGGCATTCCCAGTGTCTCTTTAGGTCCCCTGAGCATTCAGAGACTTACCTTGTCATTGACAATAACAACATTACAGCTTCTCTTGAGCATCTGCAGGGGGAGGGAGAGGGAAGGTTGAGGCACCTACACTCCACACAGTTGAAAATTAGAGTATAGCTTATAGTTGGCCTTTGTACTCATGGTTCCTCTGGACGTAGGGTTCAGCATCGAGGGACTAAACCAACCAGAGACTGTGTAGTACTGTAGTATTTGTTATTGTAAAAAATAGGCATAAAAGTGGATCTGCACGTTCAAGCTCATGTTGCTCAAAGACCAACTGGATATGGTGAATCATCACAATCTTTGTCTTTCTCCCACATTCAACTGTGACTTCCTTAATGGCAAAGGCTATTTTTTTATTTTCCCCCGAGTTTAACCCAGTGTCACCCATAGAGGAAACTTGATAAAAATTTTCAATAATGATTGCGTTCAGTACGTTAGTCCCAAATTTGACATGTCTGTCACTGAACTGTACCTATATTAGACTTATTGTCTCACCTGCTTATGAGAATTATCCTATTGGACTAATTTCTAATAACTAATTGTTATTCATACATACATAGTCATGTTCTCTTCTCTGATTTTAAACTTGGTAAAGTGGTAACTTGGGGCTTCCCTGGTGCCTCAGATAGTAAAGTGTCTGCCTGCAGTGCAGGAGACCCGGGTTCAATCCCTGAGTCAGGAAGATCCCCTGGAGAAGGAAATGGCCACCCACTCCAGTACTCTTTCCTGGAAAATTCCATGGACTGAGGAGCCTGGTAGACTACAGTCCATGGGGTTGCAAAGAGTAGGACATGACTGAACAACTTCATTTTCTTTCTTTCTTTGTTAAAGTGGTAACTTAGTCAGATATACTCTCCAAGCCAGTTGCTGGGGAAGGTGTTTTTGCTCATTCTTCAGTATTAAGAGCAGAGATATGGTGATTCCATGCACAGCCATCTATTTTCAATCCCAAAGAAGCTTATTAGAATATTGTAAATCATTCTTCAGCAACCGTACCTGCCCTTCTCATGCTGTGATGTGAGAGTCTCTCATCTTGTTTGGGCAAACGAAAACAAAGCAACCATTGTACACATTTTCTCTCTGAGACCATCTGTCATCTCCCTCAACCTAATTTATACTCTTTGTATTTATAGGATAAAGAAAGAGAAGGAGAGAGAGGGAAATTATAGAATTTTATTTCAGAGAAAGTATTTTTAAAGTCTCCACTATTTACCCCATGTTTCAACATGTTTTGCTTGTCCAGATACATTTGGGATAATTTTTTTTTCTTTTTTTTTTGCAAGTATGATGTGAGTGTTCTTGTTAGCAGTTAAGCCGGGCTTAGTCCAGCAGAAGCTCTACTCAACAGGCAAAGATCACAGTGTCTGGAGGAAACACAGGGACCCAGGCATTGTCAGCTATGGGTGAAGTGTATCTTGATCTGACTTTACATTGCAGGGCATACAAAGAGGGAGAATTGTGACACTTGGCAAGACCAAGTTTCGATGAGATTTTTTTTTCCCCTGTAGTGAGACAAAGAAAGGAGTGTTCTTTGGAAGCCTCATGAATGCTCACTCAAAGGCACACTGCCGCGCAGCTATTTTGTAAATGCAGATAAACGGGGACTGATTATGTTCCAGGGTAGCTGGAGGCTGCCTGGACTCCTGACCAGCCTGCTCCAACCTGGGGAGAGTGATTAACTTGCCATATGCCACAGCCTGAAAAAAATGGCAGAGGATTTGGCAGTGGACCAAGTCATAAGAAGGTAAAATAAGCCAAATAATAATACAAAAACTCACTGCCACTTATTCATTATTCATTCATCAATTTTTTTGGAGTACTTACTTTATGCTGAGCATTGTTCTAGCATTGTGAGAGATGAATTAGTAAAAAAAAAGTTAACAAAACAAAAAAAAGGTACTTTCATGATGTAACATTCAAGTAGGGGAAAATACAACAGATTAGCGGATTCTTTACCAGCTGAACTATCAGGGAAGACCAGATTATAAGCACAGGGCATCAATAATATATATAGCCTATTAGAGAGTATCAGGTATTACAGAAGCAAATAGAACAGGATGAAGGAACTCAAGAGGGGTATGGATGAGTTTGTCCTTTTAAATGGAACTGCATCAAGAAGGTAACCACTGAGCCAAATGTTGAAGGAGGATAAGAAGTGAACCACATGGCTGCTTGGAGGAAGATTATCCCATGGAGGGGGAGAGAGGGTGCAAGGGTCCTGAGGCAGAAGCATGGCTGTAATGTTTGTGAAAATTCAAGGAGAAGAGAGAATGTCTGGAGTAGCTTGAGCCCGAAGAGGGTTGTAGGAAATTAAGATAAAGAAATGACAGACCAGAATGAGGACAGATAGTATAGGGTCTTATGGACCATTTTAAGGACTTCAGCTTTCATTCTAAAAGTAATGGGGAAACATGGAGGAATCTTGAGTGGTGTGAGATGAAATGACTTAGGTTTTTATAGCAACTGTGTGCTTGTATTGTTAAGAATAGTCTGTGGGAAGATTGTATTAGATTATAGTCACTAAGGCACTGTAAAACAGGTTATCTCATTGAATCCTTTTAGCAACTTGAGTGTTATTACCCATTTTATAGATGAGGAAAGTGAAGTACAGAGAAGTGTAGTAGTTGAATAAGGCCACATGGCAGTAAATGATGGATCTAAGATTTCAGCCATGAAGCAAGCAATCATGTGTATTACCCAAGCCTTACACCAATATTGATTTTGGTTTAATTGTATAATACTTGGTGTTATTAATGTGTGTCAGGAAGCAATCCATAGGTTTTTGCTCATTACTACTTGAACTGATTTTCAGAGCATGTCCGATTGATGTGATTGAAAGATTTGACCAAAATTGCTGGCCTTTTAATAGTTTATCAACTTGGTTCCTATTTAAAGAAGAAAGTGTTCACTGTTTCTTTTCACAAATGCACTTGCAGATTGCTTTGCACCTTTCCTGAGGATTCCTGTATCACTGAAGAAGTACAACCCTTGTTAGGTTCCTGATACTTGCTGACTATGTGTCTTCCCAGTTTCTTGATAATAACTCCATCCTTCTAGAACACCCAGAATTTTTCTAAAGCAAAATTTAGGGGGAAAATGATCAAACTAAAAAATAGCAAATACCATCATTGAATAGTCAATGATTTTTGGTGATGATTTTCCCATTGAAGTAAATCTTCTTGGTTCTATCCTGCATTGATTTCAACATATCTCAGCTTTCACTAAAGAAACATATAGAAAGGCTTGAGGCAATAAAATCAATAAAGGTTAAAATATACAATAATAAATGGATGTTAAAAGTTTGGTACCTACACTCAAGCCAAACAGTTGAGAACTAAGAAATTATGAGAAATTTCCACTTATTAATGCAAATGACCTGGAATTTTGGGATAAACATCAAAGAACAAATCTAGGAACATCTCTTCTGCAAATTTAGTTGATAATAAATAGTATAATTGCTTTAGGAGGTAATTTAGAGGATATTGTTAATTTGCTAAATTATCTGATTATTTGATTGTGGATATTAGTTTTCAAACTGATTAAATACCAGACTTCCTGAATATAATCATAGGTGGTTGAATATGACTTTCTTGTGTTAGATTTGCCAAGGATGTTGTCTCGTCATTTACTCAGAAGCAAATGACTCAAAATAGAGGCTTACATGATTCTCTTTAGATACAAGTCAAATTTCAAAGGTTATTATAACATTCAAATTACCTGAATTTCAGAAATGTTAAAGTTTGCCTAAGGAAAGAAAATTCAAAGGTTTTTTTAAACCATACAAGGCTCAGAATGTCTATGTATAAAGAATAGTTCCTGCTCCTTAGTTAGAAAGTAGCCTTGATATCTTGAGGGAGAAGTTCTTCTTGAGAAGAAACCTCATTAAACTTTCAGTGTGACCTATTTTAAACTTGACTGGAAAATACGTAATTGCTCCATTTGAAACCAGGAAGTAGAGCGAGTCAACATCCTTTATAGCCAAGTCAATATAAAAAGTGCCTATTTATAGATAGATGCCATAATGGTCCATAGGAAAATTGACAGTTTTCAATTTATGGCATCTGAAAGGAGAAGCATTGGGATGTGAGATTGATTAAATAGGTCTCATTACCTTATAATCACACTCTTCCTGTGTTTGTGTGTCTCTGCATTCCACAGAATTCTTTTTTACCAAATCATTTTACAAATTTCAAAAATCTATATTTTGTCCTGATTCTGTCAATTTTCAGGGAAATTTTCTGTTGTTGTATTTGTATTGTCCCCTGGAGATGGCTCTCAGCAGTTTATCCTCCCCACATTTATTGTTTATATTTCACCCTTGTTTCTTATTGATTTAAAGCTCTGTGCAATTGTTTTTATGTGTGCTTCTATATTAAGACATGTGATCCATCTTTCAAAACCATTTTACAAACACCAGTGTGTTGCATTCCTGAGTTCTGATGGTATTTCCTCAACACAGAGACACTAACCAGCTGTTTACATGAACTGAAATTATGGCAAACGTTTCTTGTTTGATGAAAATTTGATGAAATCATTTTATATTTATTCCTTTTACTGTGTGTACTTAGAAGCTGTAGTAAAGAGTATAGTAGAAAATGCAACAAAGGTTCTCTATTATTTTTCATTGCAATTGGTTTGAGTTTTTACAAATAGTTTTCAAACTTTTGCTCCTTTCAATGCAACACATATCTCAACAAGCTTACAAAAAAAGGATCACTGGCAACTCATTAGCTTTTAAACATGTAGCCTTTAATTTTCTATAGTGTTAAACTATAGGAATTCAACTTACACTGTGTCCTCACAATGTCCGTTCAACACTGTGATTATTAAAGTATCTGTTTTTCCTCTACAATTCAGATCTGAAAACAATTGCATTTAATATGTGTATTTGTTTCTAAATATGTGTACATGTGTTAGGGGATATGGGATGGGTGTGTGCTCAGTCACGTCTGACTCTTTGTGACCCTGTTGAATGTAGCCTACCAGGCTCCTCTGTCCGTGGGATTTTCTGGGCAAGTACTGGAGTGGGTTGTCATTCCCTTTTCCAGGGAATCTTCCTGACCCAGGGATCGGACTTGCATCTCTTGCGTCACCTGCATTAGCAAGAAGATTCTTTACCACTAGCACTACCTGGGAATATATGTACATGTGTTAGGAGATACAGGATGGGAAAGAGGAATCAAAAGTATAGATACTAAGTAGCCCAATATATATTAAAACAGTAATAACAGAAAGCATACTATTCCATAATCAAATTAAATTTTGATGGGTGTAAACCTAGATAGCATATTCAAAAGCAGAGACATTACTTTGCCAACAAAGATCTGTCTAGTCAAGGCTATGGTTTTTCCTGTGGTCATGTATGGATGTGAGAGTTGGGCTGTGAAGAAAGCTGAGCGCCGAAGAATTGATGCTTTTAAACTGTGGTGTTGGAGAAGAGTCTTGAGAGTCCCTTGGACTGCAAGGAGATCCAACCAGTCCATTCTAAAGGAGATCAACCTTGGGTATTCTTTGGAAGGACTGATGCTAAAGCTGAAACTCCAATATTTTGGCCACCTCATGCGAAGAGTTGACTCATTGGAAAAGACCCTGATGCTGGGAAGGATTGGAGGCAGGAGGAGAAGGGGACGACAGAGGATGAGATGGCTGAATGGCATCACTGACTCGATGGACATGAGTTTGAGTGAACTCCGGGAGTTGGTGATGGACAGGGAGGCCTGGCATGCTGCAATTCATGGGGTCACAAAGAGTCAGACACGACTGAGCGACTGAACTAAACTGAACTGAACTGAAAACATAGAACTGATGACCTTTTCACAGAACTGCAGAAAATCAGTTGTCCTTTTGGACAGAAGACCATGTGGAGAATCTCCAGAGTTAATCAGGAGGCAGAAGCAGGTCAAGGAGAAAGTACGGCAAGCACAGAGACTTTACTGTGTTTCCTGTGGGAAAGGCAGATGATAGAATTCAGCATTGACTAGGAGAATAAAGTCAGTGGGCTCTGGGCTGTAGAGGTGGTCTCTAGATGTATGGTACCTAACCCTGGCTTGATTTAGGGTAGACAAATGTTGGTTTGGGGTTTGAGAGTTATGTTAAGAAGATAGTTAACAGAGAGGTAGTTAGAGGTGTGGACGCAGGGTTGCTTGGTTTGCATATGAAATGTTTTTGTATTTGTAGGCATGTTGTTTACAATCTCTAGGAATTAGTCTCTCTGCAGCCAACTAAGGTCCTCAGGATGCCTAAACATCATAAAATATGAAAAGCATGACTAATATAGGAGCTTCGCTTAAGTTCTTGGTTCTAGCTTAAGATCTCTCGGGAGGTTCAGCCAGCGTTTCAATCTTGCCTGAGCTTGGAGGGTATATTTCCAAGATGGCACGTTCGCATGGTACGGTTCTGGGCAGGAGATCTATTCCCCTTGTGTATTAGTTTTCCATTGCCGTGTAACAAATTACTACAAAACTAATGGCTTAAATCAACACAAATTTATTATCTCGTAGCTTCCATGGGTCAGAATTCAGGATACAGGTTAGATCAGGTCCTCCGCTCAAGTTCTCTTTGAGGTTGAAAATTAAGATGTTGGCTGGGCTGTGTTCTAATCTAGAGCTCTAGGTTCATCTCCAAGCATGTCCAGGTTTTTTGCCAAATCCAGCTCCTATGGCTATAGGAATGAGGTTCTTCTTGCTGAATGTTGTTCAGAAATCTCTCTGAGCTCCTAAAATCTGTATTCAGGTCCTAGCCACATGGTCTTCTCATAACACAGCAACTTACTTCCTCAAAAGCATCAGAAGAATATCAGAAAAATATCTCTGCTTTCTACTATGACAGGCTTAAATAGCATAATGTAATCATGAGAACAACTATATTTTCACCTTTTCCATGTTACATGTGGTCATGAGAGTAATATCCAAATGTATTTCTTTGTTCTGCCCATACTCAGTGGAGGGGGCCACCCTGGATTTGTTCACTTGGAGGAGGGAAGCTCGGGGACCATCTCAGAATTCTGTTCATCACATTCCATTGACTTTTAACTGACACAGACTCAGT
This sequence comes from Bos grunniens, assembly GCF_055505025.1. Lineage (NCBI taxonomy): Eukaryota > Metazoa > Chordata > Mammalia > Artiodactyla > Bovidae > Bos > Bos grunniens. Next base: position 35,756,958 of record NC_141187.1, read on the forward strand.
GGCTGACTTCTCCCAGAACAAGCAGTCCAGGAAAGCAAGAACCAAGGAAGTTTCACTACTATTTATGACTTGCTCTCAAATTTCCTGTACTGTTACTTCAGGCACATTGTATTCTTTTAGAAATAAGACACTAAGTTTTCTTACTCTCAGTAACAGAACAATTAGGCTCCATCTCTTGAGAGGAGCTTACAAAAAATAAATTATGGATGTATTTTAAAACCACCACAGATGGCACTTAACATTTTTAGCTCTTTGTCTCATCATTTACAAAATGACGGGTTTAAACCAGTTGGTTACTAACATTCTTGAAGTATATGTGTACATGTGTTTATAGATTTGAGAGTAGCTTCATTCTTGTGCCTCCAGAAAGAATATTCATTGGTAAGGGAGTGACTCTTTCTAAGGAAAAATATATGCATTTTTAAATCAGTTGTCTTGACTTTATAATAATGCTTTTTCCTTCAAAGTGAAGAATTTTTTCCCATTTCTGTAATTGAATTGACAGACAAGAACTCATATTAATTGTTTAATGTGTGCATGTAGGGTGAGCGGGGATTGTCACAACATATTTTGTTCCACATTTCAAACTGTCAAATTGTTGTTTCTCCTTTCTTTGCAGGAAGAGTTTCATAAGTGACTTTTTCTTCTGAAATAATTGGCAGTGTAAATTTTGTCTATTTTTGTGAAACAAAATGGGGAAAGAGGGGAAAAAATCACTTTTGGTCATCCTGACTACCCTAACATGCAGAGAAATATAATAATCCATGTCCAGTTTTCCCATCAAGAAGTTTCTGTGGTTTATGGCATGTATTTTAGACCCATTAGCTCATGGATTTAATGGATCATGGATTACCCAGCATATATTTCAGGAACATTACCTCATGAAGAAAACAGCTTTATTATAAGGCACCCATGTTTCTGAAACATAATCTGACTCCGCAGTGGCTACATAAGGCTGCCTAGGAATATACATTCATAAAAAGCTTTAATCATTAAGACACCTGATCTTAGATAAAATAGTTTCTTGTGGAGGGCCAAATGAGCTAACACTACTTCTCTCTGACATTTTGTGAAATTAAATGGTGTTATGCTGAGCACCGAAGAATTGATGCTTTTGAACTGTGGTGTTGCAATGATCCAACCAGTCCATTCTGAAGGAGATCAGCCCTAGGATTTCTTTTCTTTGGAAGGAATGATGCTAAAGCTGAAACTCTAGTACTTTGGCCACTTCATGCGAAGAGTTGACTCATTGGAAAAGACTCTGATGCTGGGAGGGATTGGGGGCAGGAGGAGAAGGGGACGATAGAGGATGAGATGGCTGGATGGCATCACTGACTTGATGGACGTGAGTCTCAGTGAACTCCGGGAGTTGGTGATGGACAGGGAGGCATGGCGTGCTGTGATTCATGGGGTCGCAAAGAGTCGGACACAACTGAGCGACTGAACTGAACTGACTGATGCAATCCCAGAGTATATTTGCCAGAGGAAAATGTTCCATTAGAGAAAGCAATAGCCACTTTTTTTTTTCTCCTTCGCAGAGTTTCTAAAGGAGCAGCAGTCCAAAATGAACCTCAAAAACTTAGTCTTCTCAAGAGTCCATCTAACTATTATTTGATTTTAGCATTGTTTATTGAATAAGTTTAAATTACCAAGGATTTCCAAGCTCTTACAGGCTAGCCAAAATTAAAAGGTGGAAATCCAGGCACTTCCTCAGCATGCCCCCATCCCAAGAATACTGAAAGTTATAGTGGCACAAAAGTATCCCAAGAAATTATATTTCATGACTTGAGAAGAAATGTAGATGAAATATACTCAAAATTGCCCTTGAAGTAGAGGTAGAAGAATTATAATCATGTACTGATTATCTAATTTTTAAATAATATATAATTTCCCAGGAACTGCACTAAACACTTTATTTACATTATCAGAATCTGCAGCATCCTATGAAGAAAATACTATAGTAATGTGAAAATGAGGGGAAAAAAAGATAAGTCTAGAGAAGTCAAGTAATTCATCCAAGGTTATCTGGTGGGAACTGGCAGGATTAAGGAAACATTCAGAGGGCTTCCCTGGTGGCTCAGACAGTAAAGAATCTGCCTGCAATGCAGGAGATCTGGTTTTGATCCCTGGGTTGGGAAGATCCCCCAGGGAAGGGAATGGCAACCCATTCCAGTATTCTGGCCTGGAGAATTCCAGGGAGAGAGGAGCCTGACAGACTACAATGCATGGAGTCCCAAAGAGTTGGACACAGCTGAGCAACTAACACTTTCACTTTTCATTTCAGAGAAGGCTGACTTCAAAGCCTCTACTTTTAAACACGATGGCTTCTAATTGTCCAAAGCAAGCCCTGGTCAACATCAAAGACAATGGTACAGGGAAGCCATGGAAAGAGTGGAGAGCAAAGAAGAGAAATGTCAACAAGCAATACCACTCATCGTGAGTTTCTGTTCATTAGCTTTCTCATGATGTTTAAGTGACTTTTAGAGGTCTAGCTTCTAGAACAGGCAGTGGTTCTTAAAAATGGCATGTAACCTATTTTATATTCTAAACATTAATTTTTGGTTTAATAGGGCTTCTCTTATTCATTCATTCATTCAGTGGTTATTTCTTTGGTTCACAGAAGACACATTTGATCTGTATGAAGGCATGCCATTGACTGCCAGTCATGGGCATTCTCTATTTATCTAACACACACACACACATATACACATACACAATTCCTCTTCTTATTCTAATGATTCAGTGACTACGTGTCTGGGCAGAGTGCACAATCTGCTTTTAAGGTTAAGACTTTTAATTTTACTATTCAGAAGTTCAGAAGGTAAGGACATGTGTTTCCCTTAAGTAGGACACTCTGATGCCATCTTCTCTAAGAAATCTTCGTGCTCCTCCCAGATTCTAATAACTTGCCCCTAGGCCCTTCAGCAAACTCTCCCTTAGCCCTTACCATACTGTGCTGCATCAGCTAATTTTCTCTTCTGTATCCCCACCAAACTTTAAGTTCCCGGAGGCCAAGGACTTAATATATGCAGAGTGTCTAGATTACTGTCTAGCACTCTTAAATAAATGTTAATTCTTATTCTTCTTCATAGTTGTATCCCTAGCACCTTGCACATTTTCTAGCACAAAGTGTGTCCTCAACATTTGCTTGTTGAACTGCTTCCTTTTTGTGCCTTGAGAGCAAGTGTGACTAATTTCCGTTTTTAATGTGAAATCAGTGTTTTTCTTTTCTTTTTCCCCCAAGCATATTGGGATCTAACTGACATATAGCATCATGTATGTTTAAGGTATACTCGGAATGATTTGATGCGCATATATATTGTGAAGTGATTGGCACAAAAAGGTTAATTAACACATACATCATCTCATATAATTACAATTTCTAATCAGGGTATAAGAACTAACAGTTACTGATGGTCCACAATGGATCAGGGAATCACATATTGTTTCACATGTAACCATAAAAATCCTGCTGAAATGTTTCTTGCTTCACAAATCAGATAATAATAACTTCCTTGGGATTTGACAGCATCAGATTCAAACCAAGGTGTGCCCCCTAAATCTGAGCTTCTACCAAAGAGTATATCTGATGGTTGTGAGAGTCAAGGTGATTATAATAGTAAAAATGGTGTGCATCACTCAATTTGAGAGTGTGAAACAAATCTTTGCTCCTGGTTCATGGTATGCAGCATGCACGACTATTATTTTCCCTTCTTTATAATACTGGCATACTCCTGATTTTAAAATAAATAATCCCAGTTGTATACTCCAAAATTATTTCCAACCCTACCATTGGGTAATCCCTAAACACTATTTACCAGCTGGGAGCTTTGCCAATTTGATTTTCTAGTAAAGACAGAAAATTCTATTGCAAATTCATTCTGTGGTTTATAACCAATAACTATTGGCAAGATTTAGGGAGACAAAGACATAAAATACATCCTCTGCAGGGAAGAACCCTCTTGAATTGCCTCCATATTTCCTAGCAAACATATAGAAGACTTTTATACCCGCAGTATAAAAAGCCGTGAGTCTAACTCAGACGGTTCAGCACAGCAGAGCAACATGTGTTAAAGATGCATTGTCTTTACCTTGTACTATGCTTGCAATTTTTCACTGGATTAGCCTTTATGTTCAATAATTCAGAGATAAAATCTCTGATGGTTACAAAGTGAGTTTTTAGTGTGCTGATGAAATAAAAGCTAAATGCACAATATTTTTAGCAATTATCACTGAAAAATAATCATAAGTGCTTTGTGAGGATTGTAGTTTCAAAACCTGCATTGTGTTCTTTTCTATGAGAGGGATAAAGAAAGAGTGAGAAGGGGGAGAGGAGCAGAGAGACAGGGACATAAGGAAAAAGAAAATCATAAACTTGGAGATGTGAGTTTTAAACTTGGTCTGTAGTAATACAATCTCCTGTAATAGATTTCCTTAGTAGAGCCTTGATTATGTTCGAACAGATTTTTAATAGTTTATTCTTAAGTTAAATAGGATTCTATATTTATATTCTTTTACCCCAAACTCAAAATCGCTTTTTCTACTAAAAAAACATGAATGATTTTAATGAAATGCTTCCTCCTGCAAAGATTTGAAGGTCTGATGCTGAAGAAGCAGGTTTCCCCTCTCCCATTTCACATCCTGAGCTCTCGAAAGGTTGTGGGGAGCATGGCGATAAATTCAGTCTCGCTACAGAGTCTACACATATGTGAAAACTTGCTCACCTTTCCTTCCAGACGCCCCTGAAGCTGATGTTTGCTGATTGATTTATGCTCCATTATATTTAGCTGTCACTTCACCCAGAAATCTTTGGAGAAAAAGTGCCAGTGGTTTAATGAAAACATGACTACTGCAACGACGGGCAGGAAGTAAAAGCCTGTTTAAATCTCAACCTGTTATCATAGGAATGTAAGAGGGTTTATTTTGTTGTTGTTAGGTATTAGGTGAACAAATTTGGAAAGTGAGATGAGCATTCAGAAGGGATTGTCTATCTGGATCCCTTCTGCCCTCTCAATTCCCAGCCCACAGCCTTTCAGGACGCCTAGGAGGCTACAGACACCCACTTGTTCTACCCTTCTACTGGTAGCCTATTCACAGTGATCGTTTCCAAGTTAATCTGGAGTCTTGCTGCTTAAAATCAGTAGAAGTAAGTTCCGTTGAACATTCAGTGGCTTCATTTCCATCCTTGACCCTTACCCTCCTTCCAAGAAAGCCAGCCTCTTTTAGCAACCTCCTTTATAGGAAAGCACAGGACTGGAGAAGAAGCCAGTTACCAGTGGTCCATGGTGGAAGTGTTCTGTTCCAACCTGTCCTTTGTCAGAACTATTGGGTTTGGGGAAATTTTATGAATTATCATTTCATTTCATTTTCCATTCCAGTGGTTCTTCTTATAGTGCAGATTCTCCCTGGGGTTAATTCTAATCTAATCGAGCTTATGGGATAGGTTTACTTCTGATTAGAGAGACCAGGGCAGAAGACAAATACAGGCATTTGTTGTCTAGGAATTCTAGGTGAAAAAGACAAAAAATAAAAGAGATAATAAAGGGAGTAAAAATGGGAGGCTGGGAGCTCCAAGGACACATTGGAAATGACTCTTAGGACAAGCCCTTTTCTGTGATTTTGTGCATCCACTCACTTGCTCTAAACTCTTAATTCTAAATACTCTTGAACATCTCCATCTATGTGGCTCTCTTCTCTTCACACATAATGGCATCCAAGAAAAACTCAACCTTTCTCTTTAATCTTTATCTCAGTGAACAAATAAAACTTTATTATTCTGTTTCACCATAAACTTTCTTTGCCTTGTACAGAATTACATTAAGCATGTTTTGACATACATATTCAATTTTGTTTTTTTTATTTTTTAATTTTATTTTATTTTTAAATTTTACATAATTGTATTAGTTTTGCCAAATATCAAAATGAATCCGCCACAGGTATACATGTGTTCCCCATCCTGAACCCTCCTCCCTCCTCCCTCCCCATACCATTCCTCTGGGTCATCCCAGTGCACTAGCCCCAAGCATCCAGTATCGTGCATCGAACCTGGACTGGCAACTCGTTTCATACATGATATTTTACATGTTTCAATGCCATTCTCCCACCCTCTCTCTCTCCCACAGAGTCCATAAAACTGTTCTATACATATTCAATTTTAGTATAGTCCTTGTACATGCGTGTGCATGCTAAGTTGCTTCAGTCATGTCTGACTCTTTGTGACCCTATGACCTGTAGCCTGCCAAGCTCCTCTGTCTGTGGGATTCTCCACATAAGAATACTGGAGTGGGTTGCCATGTCCTGCTCCAGGGAATCTTCCTGACCCAGGGATCAAATGTGCATCTCTTATGTCTCCTGCATTGGTAGGCAGATTTTTAACCTCTAGAGCCACCTAGGAAGACTTATAGTCCTTATTCATAACAAGCATTCAGTCATTGTTAGTAACGCTGAATTACATTTGGTTAAGCTTTCTTCTATGCAAATTCATCTCTTGGTTATTGAAATAATTTCACAAGTCTGGGAAGGCACCTTGGGCTCTGAGTGGCCCAGTATTATGCTGAGAACTCAAGGTCAGATCTGGAAAAGACTGTTCTTACCTAGACATAAAGTAGACACTCAGTAAACACTGTATCAAGGCTTTAACACACTGTCTGGTGTGGGCTGGTCACCCTCTTCAGTCATTACCTGTCACTTTTGTCTCGAAGTGTTGTCCAGAAAAAAAGCATGCTTCCCAATATTCAGGTTGGATTCATTCAGTTTTGATTCAACGATCATTTATTAAAAGCTTACTGTACCCTAAGCTCTTGCCAAGCACTTCACTGGGCTAAAGCAATTTAATGAGATTAGCAGATGCAAGCTATTATATATAGAATGGATAAGCAATGAGGTCCTCCTGTATAGCACAGGGAACTATATTCAGTGTCCTGTGATAAACCATAATGGAAAAGAATATGAAATATATACATATATATATATATAACTGAATCACTTTGCTGTGCAGTAGAAATTAACACACTGTAAATCAGCTGTACTTCAATAAATTAAAATTAAAATTAAAATCAAATAAAATAGTTTAATCTTCACAAAACCACTCTGAGATAGGTATTATACCATTTTATATCCATGAATACTAGAATTCAGAGAGGTCCTATGAGTTGCTCAAAATTAAGCATCTAATAAGGGACCCAACTTTAAACTCACATCTAAATCTGCTGATATCATGTCCAACATTTTTTTTTTTTCACTTTAAATCATGAGTGCACATCAAAACAGATCAAGTTGTGTCCAGTCTGATTTGATCAGTCCCATCTGTTTATCATTTTCCAAAAGTTTGGCATTAAAGATTTGGACTAAATCTATCAGCTCAGATTTGAAGTGCTGCTTATTACTCTCTGGACAGATCATGCTAACAACTGTGATCCAGTTCAATGAATGGACTCCAACACTACATTTCAGTTCTGACTAGGTTAACGTGTACACCTGTTGAAAATAAATCACAATACACTCAAGACATCAAAATATTACTACAGTAAAATGTTTCAGGATAGTTCTCCAAAAGAGAGAGATACTGTGAGCCTGACTGAGGTAAGAGAAGCATTTTATTTTATTTGAATCATTTTTTAAAAAGCTCATGTGTATGTCCTTGGAATCGTGCCCATGTAGTACTGTCTTTACCTGCCTAATTAAATACTGATACCAGCCCAGGCATATCTTTGTTTGTTTCTTTTGGAAAAAAAAAAAAAAAAAAGCAATACTTTTCCTACAATAAATTTACTTGAGACTGGGCAGAAACCAGAGCCGACTCTTAGACTTTTGACCCCACATGAGAGAATAACACAGCATATTTAGTGATGGAATTGGGTGGGGGAGCAGTGGTGGTAAAATACAGTGCTGACAGCTTGTCTTGATCAAGAATATTCTCCATGTGTGCCTCGCTGAAACGTTTCAAAGCAGTTTTTCCCTCTATTCTGAAAGGTGTTAAGTATCTCAGAGTGCCAGAAACACATCATTCCCAGCCAATTCTAGTGAATTTTTTGCCCATATTGCATTTCTTCCTTCCTGCCTGAAGGTATGAGGCTAACTGAAAGTTAAGGAAGTTATACATTTCAAGATGGAAAGCTTGTATGTTATGTTTTTAATGTCATTTATATTCCTTTAAAAATTGCAGGAGTTCCCCATATACCTCGGTTTCCCATTGTTTGCTTGTGAAGGCATGCCACTATAACCTTTGGGAAATGGTTTGATCACAGACATCCCCTACACGCGTGTGGTGGACAAGAAAGAGTCTTGGTGTCCATGTTCTATAAGCCAATAAAGTTCCCGTGGGTGGTTGTTTATAGGAGTATTTGGAAGTATAGTGGAAGAATTTCAGGTGTTATATGAACAAATTAGAAATGTGAAATTAGCATTCAGAGGCGAAAAACAAACACAAGAGACGTTGAATCCTCTCACTTCCACACCTCTTTCCAAAGCCCCGGAGAGTTCTGGATTTTGAAAGAAGAATAGGAGTTAATTAAGCGGAGAGAATGGAGTGGGGAAAAGTATAGAGAGGAAGCTAAAGAAGGCAGAATGAGACACAGAGAGGCTCTGAAGCTTCCAGAACAAGGTAAACATTTGTCCTCTGCGCAGTGACTTTGCCTAGGGGGAAGGAAAACTATACTGTCCCTGTTTTTCTCTGTTACAACCGGTCACTTTTCTTGCCCTGCCTCTTCCTCCCACTGTGTTTCTTCAACAGTTTTTTGTTTATATTTGTTTGTTTGTTTGTTTTAGGAAAAGCTTCATGCTGTGGCAAATAACACCCATCACTGCCTGCCCAGAGACAATCCCTTGGCCTCATCTGCTAGCATCTGCTGTGTACTCCTCACTCTTGAAATGCTGAGTTACTTACAATCACCTCTTCCCAACTCCCACGCACATATACACCATGCTCTTCTGTACGCTCCTGCGTTTCCTCATACTGTCCCCTTGTCTGCATCAGTCTCTCTGTCTGGAAAAAGCCCTGTTGATTTTTCAAAGCCCTCCTGAGAGAGCAAGTACTCAGAGTTGTCTTTTGAGAACCTCACAGTCTCAGCTGTAATCTTTCTTGTTAATTGTTAATTTTACATATGTTTCTGTTATTAAAAATACTCACAAGCATTATGGCTATAAATATTCCCATAGCTTTTCTTGCACACGGCTGTGAGATTCTGTAAGTCAGAGACCATATTTGTCCACATGTTTACCTCTTATGCACAACACAGTATTCGGTAGAATAAAAATGTGGAGCATTCTAGCATTTTAACATATTAAGTAGATCTTTACTGGGGATAAATTTTAACTCTTGTGATCATAGTTTTATGAAGATGTGGCTTTAACAGACTGCCACCACCCTTAGGATAAAAGACCAAGTATCACTATTGTACAAAGGCCTGCCTGATGGGTGCCTGTTCTTCTCTGTGGTCCTCACTGTCCTTGTTCTTCATCCATCTCCTTCATCTTCTTGACTCCTATTCTTTTATTCAGTTCAGTTCAGTTCAGTTCAGTGCAGTCGCTCAGTCGTGTCTGACTCTTTGCGACCCCATGAATCGCAGCACACCAGGCCTCCCTGTCCATCACCAACTCCCGGAGTTCATCCAGACTCATGTCCATTGAGTCAGTGATGCCATCCAGCCATCTCATCCTCTGTCATCCCCTTCTCCTCTTGCCCCCAATCCCTCCCAGCATCAGAGTCTTTTCCAGTGAGTCAACTCTTCGCATGAGGTGGCCAAAGTACTGGAGTTTCAGCTTTAGCATTATTCCTTCCAAAGAAAAGAAATCCCAGGGCTGATCTCCTTCAGAATGGACTGGTTGGATCTCCTTGCAGTCCAAGGGACTCTCAGCACTCGTTAAATCACCACTCCTCGTGGATGCTTCCCTGCCATCTTCGAATGGGCCTGTGACTTCTAGTAAAAACTTCCAAACACCCAGTAATTTTCCATAACTATCCTATATTGCTCTTATCATAGTTACAATTTAACAATTATTTGCATAATTATGTCATAGATTCATGTTTTCCTCACTCTGGCCCATGAAGGTAAAAAAACATGTTTTTTGTTTCTTGTTTTAAAAGCAAATTGCCTTTTTTAGAACCTAGAACAATGCCTGACACATAGTAGACACTTTATATTTATGAAACAAATGATTATTTTCATTTCCACATTTAAATGTCATTAAATAGTAAGTCAAGAGTTATCCATTTTTCCTTCTTTTCTAAAAATAATCTTCTACCGGCTAGAAACATGGGATATTTGTCAAATCAAAGGCAAAAGAGGCTTCCTTCGTGGTCCAGTGATTAAGACTGCATTTTCACTGCAGGGGCTACCACATGCCGTAGTGCAGCTGAAAAATAAAAAATGAATCAAGTGGTCTATCCAATTGTATTCTGTATTATTTTATCTGGTTATTTTATTTGTAGGGGCATATTATATATGTGTGTGTATATATATATATATATATTTATATATATATGATATGGCACTACCCTTATGGCAGAAAGTGAAGAGGAACTCAAAAGCCTCTTGATGCAAGTGAAAGTGGAGAGTGAAAAAGGTGGCTTAAAGCTCAACATTCAGAAAACGAAGATCATGGCATCCGGTCCCATCACTTTATGGGAAATAGATGGGGAAACAGTGGAAACAGTGTCAGACTTTATTTTTCTGGGCTCCAAAATCACTGCAGATGGTGACTGCAGCCATGAAATTAAAAGACACTTACTCCTTGGAAGGAAAGTTATGACCAACCTAGATAGCATATTCAAAAGCAGAGACATTACTTTGCCAACAAAGGTTCGTCTAGTCAAGGCTATGGTTTTTCCTGTGGTCATGTATGGATGTGAGAGTTGGACTGTGAAGAAGGCTGAGCACCAAAGAATTGATGCTTTTGAACTGTGGTGTTGGAGAAGACTCTTGAGAGTCCCTTGGACTGCAAGGAGATCCAACCAGTCCATTCTGAAGGAGATCAGCCCTGGGATTTCTTTGGAAGGAATGATGCTAAAGCTGAAACTCCAGTACTTTGGCCACCTCATGCGAAGAGTTGACTCATTGGAAAAGACTCTGATTCTGGGAGGGATTGGGGGCAAGAGGAGTAGGGGACAACAGAGGATGAGATGGCTGGATGGCATCACTGACTCGATGGACGTGAGTCTCAGTGAACTCCGGGAGTTGGTGATGGACAGGGTGGCCTGGCGTGCTGTGATTCATGGGGTCGCAAGGAGTCAGACACGACTGAGTGACTGATGTGATCTGATCTGATATATATATATGTGTATGTATGTAGATGCTTGAGATATAAAGGATAAGGAAGGTTTTCATGTTACCACAGTGTTCTAGAGAGGCAGAAAGCATGTTTTAATCACTGTGGTATAAGGATTAAAATGGGGATTGTAAAAGATGTAACAGGTGTACAGAGGAAAGGGCACCTCAGAGCACACCAGGATTAATCTCATCACACTTCTTGTCCCACTCACAGTAGTCACCAAAAGAAGGTGAGGAATGATCATCCCTCATCCTCTGAAATCTAATCCAATTACTCCAAACTTAGCCTTTTCTGAACCATTCTTCTACTCTGCCCTGATCGATGAACTTGATCAATTCATCAAGCTTCTGGGACCCTAAGTCAATCATGAGTTAAAATCCCATGTATCTTCTACCTCTTCTCTAAACATCTATTATTATCGTCTTGCTCTAACTGAAATCAGACTGTCTCGTTACAAAGTCGTTTTCTCTACAACCTTTCCAAGGCTTCTCATGGTTTGTGTCCCACACCCCTCAGACCCGAGGGGTCTGTTGGGGGACAGGTGTCTTCCATGCTGCTTGTTGCTACTTTCAGACTATCTTCCCTCTCTCTTCCATGCAAGTCACTCATCTTGCACTCTCCTGCCTTCAGGCAATACCCACCATTCTCTTATTATGCAGACATATACTCCCTCTCAAGTTTTACACTTCAGTCCTTGAAAAGCTGAACTCCTTTCTCACTGTCTTTCTGTCCCGAGTATTGCCATCACACTTGGTGATTTAAATATCCACAGAGGTGTGACTCTTTAGGTACCCTTTTATTCCTTGATCTCCAAACATTTTGTCCTTCACCCACCCCCATCCATGTAGTCTTATGATCATGGCTTGACTTTGTTATTATTAATAATTGAAACTCCTCTATAATTTCAATCATGAACATCCCCTTCAGTGCACATGTGATGAGAAAGAAAGCAGCAGGACTCTATGTTCTTACAAGAAATGTCCTAGACCTCCATGGCCTGACAGGGATATTCACCCCAAGAACAGTGTGCTTGAGCTTGTACGTCTTTCTCCAAGTAGAAGAAAGACTATGTGTCAAAGCCCTGGGGGTAAGAGAAATCACATCTAAAGAACAGAAAATAAAAATAAATAAAGGGTTGTGCAGTGTGCAGAACTGAGGCGCAAGGCCCTTGAGGGAAGAATTTTCACACCTAAGTTGTTACTGGCAATGAATGCCTAATACTTCATCACCACCATCTTTTCTATTGCTCTCTATACCTCTGGCCAGATACAGTGACAACAAACTTGACCCAAGTCTCTGCTAGCTTATACAGTCATAAGAGGCCCCTTTCCTCAAATAAAACAGTTTTAAGTTAGTTTATGATGGATTACCTTCAATAGCTCTGTGCCGGGGTTACTTTCAAACCTGGGGACAGCCATCCTAGGTTCTCACAAATGATCTCACCTGCTCATTTTGCCTGATAGCTTTCCTTGGTTACCAAGGTGGACAAGCCATGGGTAATAGGATGCTTCTGGCTATATGCTCCCTTTATCCAGTGGAGATTGGCCCTTGGAGAGTGGCAGACAGATGACAACAGGCAACACTGAGAGTATGTGACTGGTCAGGGCACAGCTATGTCCCTGCAAGCTCTAGTGAGTGTGTTTGAGCATCCTCTCCCATGTGTGTGCATGACCATGAGTGTTAGGGTGGGTTGATGCGAAGAAGCTTCTCTCCTTCCATTTCAGGCCTTGGTTGGGAGGCTCACAAACCCTGTCACACAAATCACTCTATGTCTACATTGTCAAGGGCTCTCTCTCTGATGCAGTAGACACAGGAATATCCATCTGTTGTGGCCTGGACTTCACTCTGGTCTCTCTTTCCTTGTCTACTTTCTGATCCCTTTTTTGGCTCTTTGATAATTGTTGTCTTGATTTCCTGCCTGTTAGATCTTTAATTCACTTTTGATCACTCTCCCTCTGACTGTAGAAGATTTTACCACCACCACCAGCTAACTGATCCAAAACACAATCTTTTGATCTGTCCTCCCGGTTGGGTGCCTGGAACACTAGGCTGAGTCATCTGTTTGACCGGAGAGACACCAATCAAGCAGATATGTAGTCATTTTTATGCCAATCTGAATAGCTTTGGTTTTATCCTTCTTTGAAGTTGATGGTTAATCTGATGGCTGAAGACGTTTAGTCTGGGGTTTAAGAAGTATTGTAACACTATTTTGATCAGCGTTCTTCAAACTCTTTTTTACATCCTAGATACACATGTATGCAGTGCACTTGAATAAATTCCCAATGCCAGTTGCTGAAAATCACAAACTGCATTTTACGATCCCTTGCAAATGAAAAATGCATGGGTGTGTGAATGTGCCAAACCCATACTTCATCATTTTCAACCGTTAAGCTTTTGCTGCAGAGGTTTTTTCCTAGGCAGATCGGTAGAGTTTTAACTTTCTACTCAAGAATATTGATTTCACAAAGGGCGAGAGAGGCTGGCATTTTTGTCAGTTCTCTCCACTTGAAGACTGATCACTTAAGGGTGGCGATCCCCCTGAGTGCAGTGTGTCTGACTTATTTATATAAGCAAACCCATTGTCAGAGGATTGAGACAGTAGATGTAGCCTACTCTTTTGTTAATACAATTACTTCTGCCATCTCTACACAATCAAAAGTGAGCAGAAACTTTAGATAATAACTGAAGTTCAAGAGCATATCATTACAAATACATATGTGTATAACTGCATCACTTAGCTGTACACCTGAAACTAACACAACATTGTAAATTAACTATACTTTAAGAAAAAAAGAATGAAAGGATATATCCTTAAGAATTTTTAACTAAATTATACACAAGTAGTAACATGAATCAACATCATCTAAATGTTTGTCAAGCTGTACTTTGTCTATCCTGATTTAAGTGTGTGTTTAACAATATTTACCAATCACAGGTTCTAAAAAGAAAATTAACAGCATGAGAAAATGATTGTATGAAGATTTAAATCATGCTATTTGCTAATTTTTGTTATTTTGGTTTTAAGAATAGTAATAATTTTAATGAAATAGTCATACAGATTTCCCAATTGATTCTTTGGGAAATGATTTGTTTCCAGAGTATTTTTTCCTAGAGCTAAAGCTATATGTGATAAAGATTCAGAAAAATGAACTAATATAATACACAGTATAGAAAGAGACAAGTGTCTTAAAAATCCATTTGAATTGGCTGAGTGATTCTGATAAGGCACACAAAGAACTGCCAAAATTTTTTTCTTCAGGTTAAGATTAAAAACTAGCTGGGAATGAACAATGGCTCACCATTTACCATGAAGTGTATCAAAACAATAAGAAACTGAGACAAGTAGTAAAACATAATGCTGCTTAGTGTCACTTTCAGAAAAAAGATAAGCCACATTGGGAATTTTGCTCCTTGCTTGTGTATATCATGTTATATCACACAATAAGAAATCTGCTGTGAATGCAATAACAGAGAAAAGCCACTTAAACCCATCTATTGTTGTAGGCATATAACCAATGAGCCTTTATTGTATCCTCCCTTCCAGGTGGCCCAGGAATTATAGCATATAGGTAGAGCATGTCAATACGGAGGGCACATCATTTTTCTATACTCAGTGTGGGAGGAGGGGAAAGATCTATTTCATAAATGCATTTTAATAATATAGTAATTTTATATCATAAGCCTCTCAGGCCAGATTGTCCTAGCACAATGCAAATAGGAATTTGTTGGCAACTATCTTGTGAATTTTGATTTCACAAAAAGCTGATCTGGATTAATTGAGATTATAAAAAGGTGAATTTGCCCTAAGAGAACTGAAGTTGAGGTAAATTTATGAAGAGAGTCATCTTTCTGTTCCTCTGGTTCAGGTCACACTGGCCCTTATGGAAGGAAGACAGCTTTCAATGTGTCTTGGAGTGAACATTAGAATCATGGGGCTGATTATCTGTGTGACCTTTGAGGAGTTACTTATCTTCTCTGAGACTCAGTTTCCTCATGAATGAGGGAATAACTATCTTACAAGATTGCTGTGAAGCTCAGACATAACTGTAATATTAATATATACATTGATTTACTAAAAGCAGAGAATACTTAGATCTGGTAGCAAGAATGAGAGAGATGAAATAGATATAGATGATAGATGAATAAATTGTTGTTGTTGTTCAGTCGCTCAGTCATGTCTTCTGAATCTTTGCAACCCCATGGACTGCAGCATGCCAGGCCTCCCAGAGCTTGCTCAAACTCATGTCCAGTGAATTGGTGATACTATCCAACCATCTTGCCCTCTGTCAACCCCTTCTCCTCCTGCCTTCAATCTTTCCCAGCATTAGGGTCTTTTCCAATGAGATAAATTAATAAAGCAGTAGAATCCAGAAGCTGTAGCATTTTTGTTATCAATATTTACAATATTTAATTCAACTTGGAAGTTCACCCATAGCTTACACACTCACCTCAAGGGTATTACTTTATTAATGTACACACAATAGTTTTCCATCTCAAATTACCTAACTTTTTCAACCCAAGTTTGCATATGTGAAATATCCTTCTGGGAAAGTACTCATATATTTTAAGAACAATAGGAGGTGTTAAAGGCAGCCCTCCTTATATTTCAATGAGAGAATAATTTTTAGCTAGTCATAACTCTGTTCAAAACCTGAGGATTAATAGACAAAGTTGTTCAGTGCAAGGTATGACTTACAGTTTGCAGGCATTTGTATAGTTAACACCTTAAGATATTTTTTTTGGTATGGCTGTATATTGATAGCGGCTAGCTGAATGTCAGTAAGTTATATGGCATCTACTCAGGCTGTGCAAACAGCCAAATTATCCATATTCATTATTTACACTTTAAATACCTTAAAAACTGACATTTGCATCAATGTTTTTACTCTGTCTTCCTTTCCCTTTATTTCATTAACCTTCCCTGCTCCCCAATATCTCAAAGCTAAAACATGGCAATGCTGTCCCTTATTACTTATCCGAGGGACATCCAGTCAACACATTCGGGCAGCAGGGACTCAGCCCAAATTCAGTAAGTGGAATTTACCAACTGAGGGACCTGTGATGCTTGGACCACGTTACTGCCATACTCAACACAATCAAACGGTCTCTTGAGCAAGAGTGCAGTCTTTATTTGCATTTCACCGTTTCATTTTCCATCCAGTGGCAGGGCATAACTCCAAAGTCTTGTCTCTTTAGATTGTACAGGCCCACACTCATGGACTTGACCTTGTGTGTACACCTGTGTGTGTTGCTCAGTCATGTCCAACTCTATGCAACCCCATGGGCCATAGCTTGCCAGGCTCTGTCCATGGAATTTTCCAGCCAAGAATATTAGATTTGGCTGTCATTCCCTTCTCCAGGGGACCTTCCTGACCCATGGATCAAACCCAGGTCTCCTGGTTTGCAGGAAGACTCTTTACCTTCTGAGTCACCAGGGAACTAGAGCCTACCTAGGTAATAAGTGTCTAATGTGCTTAAGATGTGGGAATTCCCAACACAAAATGGTGAGTGTGGTGGATAAGACCAAAGTCCACACAGTTTCTTTAACTATATCCTGAATTTACTGCAAGGGAGGAAAGTAATGAGTAATTTGCAATGAAAAGAAAGTGCATCCAGAATTTATCTTGGCCCTTCACTAATTCTCACTAGTGGTCAATATATCTTTTCTAAAAACAAGGTGGATTTTTGTTTAGCTGATGGGATACAGTCAGGAAAGGCAAGCCTTCCCCAGCCACCCACCCACCCCAAAAAACATAAAAGCTTCTGAGTACGGGCTGTACTTTGTAGCTTACGCTATAATAAATCTTAAATAACTGCTTTAAGGCACTTTTATTTTATCTATCTTCCTTAGATTTAAATGCCAAGACATTTTCATTATATGTTAAAGAAAACAAAATGAAATTATATGAACACAAGTTTGCTATGTTTTGCTATGTTCCTGATGGTCTATGCCCCTAAATATTTTCCACATGAAAAATTCACTGACATCCTTCACCTGAGAATGCATCATTGGATGAAGTTTTGGAATTAATGAAAGTGTAGTCTTCACCAGATTTTACTGGTTATTCTAGAATCCAAATTTACAAATGGAAATGAAGTTCTTGTACAAAAATTACTACTCAGATTACAAATATGTGGCTCTTGTCCCAACTTTGTAATTGCCACTATTTCTTAGATTGTACATCACTGCCACTTTAAACATTAGTTTTGGGATGTCCTTTGTAAAAAGCATCACACATTTAAAAGATATACTGCATCTCACACACACTGAATATAGATCAATAACAGAATGGGATATCACAGACTTAGGGAACAAACTTATGGCTGCTGGGGGCAAGGGGTAGTTAGGGAGTTTGGGATGGACCTGTTGTATACCCTGCTATATTTAAAATGGATAACCAACAAGGTCCTACTGTATAGCACATGGAACTCTGCTCAATATTATGTGGCTGCCAGGATGGGAGGGGAGTTTGGGAGAGAATGGATACATGTGTATGTATGGCTGAGTCCCTTTGCTATTCACCTGAAAATATCACAACATTGTTAATTGGCTATACCCCAATACAAAATAAAAAGTTTAAAATCAGCAGAATGGGAGAAGTGTACACTGCACATCTGTAAATAGTTCTAGATATATCAGCTCCTCTGGAGGTTATAAGCAAAGAACATAGTCTAGGCCATTGGCATAATTTTATCTTTCCTTCTATATAGAGGGGAAAAAAAAACCCTGATCATGAATCTATTTGATTTTATAGAACATTCAAGAATATCTTGATTGCTGTAGAATTTTCAAAGGAAATTGACAATGGGTCTGCATTTAGATTTAAGAATGCAGGAACAGGTATTATCCTAGAAGGCTAAAGAATGATACCATCTAGGATGTTCTTATGTAGAAATAGAAGGATTAGTCACTATTTAGTATGACATTCTATCTTACCCATTAAAGCCAGTTTTAATAAATTACAGAACCATCCATGTCTTAATATTTGGTTAAACCCATTCTGTTTAGAGAATCAGGAACATAGAGCTTGCTAGACAATTTAATGAATTGCTCTCAATCATAAAAGGTGCAAATTCCATGTGACATGACTTGTTGGTCAACTGATATGCAACTACAAATACTTTAATACTTTTTTCAAAGATACTTAAAGAGCATTTCCGTTTAACCCCAGTGGTAATCTGAATGGGACTCCTGGGGAATCACCAGTGAAACAAACAAGAAAAACACAAGCTGTTAAAGTGGGTCAGCTATTTTTATCTCCACCAAAAATATTTGTTTCTTTATAGCTCTCTTCCCACGAATCAAGTTATAGGTCTTTCATGTTGGCTCACACAAAGATGACCTCTCTAGGTAGCATTGTCTAGCCCTTTAACTGAACGCAGATGTTCAATTTTCCTTTCTTCTTGTTCTTTTTTGTTTTCATTGCTCCATAATTAATTCTGTGAGACTCTTGCCCTTTAACTTCATGTATAAAAAATTTCACAACGCATTGAACAAGATAGAAGTTTTTCACTTTTACAATGGCACTACTTGTTTGGAATCTCTTCCATACCCTTCTTGCCCACAGTATCATCTTTCTCTCCAGCACATTTTAAAGTCAGTAAACAAAAGGGAAAATAAATGTTCACAAAAGGGTCATCCTCAGGGTGTATATAAATTTCCTCTATTCTTTCACTTTGGGGATGTCACTTAGCAAATGACTTGAGATGGAAGATCAGCTAAAATGCAACTCAGCTGTCTTCATTTTGACACAAAGTATGGCAAAATTGAACTCTATTTTATCTAAAGTTGAGGCAAAGTCTCCAAATTTATCTATAGAAACTGAAATTCCATTTTCTCTCTCTCTAACTGCATGTATGCCATTTGACTCTGTAGTAGACAAAAGAATGTACTTATCCCCACCAAAGATGCCTATGTTCTATTCCCCAGAATCTGAGAATGTGTTAGGCTATATTACAGTGGACTTTTAAGGTCTCAAGTATAATTAAGATTTCTAATTACTGACGTTGAGATGGGAGATAATCCTACATTATCTAGGTGGGCCCAAGATAGTCACAAAAACATTTAACAGTGGAAGAGAGAGAGAGAAGAAGTCAGACTAATACAATGTAAGATGAACCCAGGCCATCATTACTGGTATTGAAAGAATATGGGCAGACTTCAGAAGGTAGTAAAAGCCAGGGAATGGATTTTTCTCTAGAGCCTCCAGAAAGGCGTACAGCCTTGATGATATCTTGATTTTAACTCCATGAAACAGATTACAAACTTCTGACTTCCAGAACAATAAAATAATAAATTCATATTGTTTTAAGGCACTAAGGTTATGATCCCTTATAGCAGCAACAGGAAAATAATACAGATTTCTGGTCATCTCATACTATAATGTTGTCATGTAATTGTGTCCTACTTTAGTGGAGCAGGGGGTTTCAAACACATTGTGGAGTGATATTTAGGTAATAGTGGAGTCAGAGAAAGCAAAATCCTAAGTTAGCCCAGAAAAGTTTCATGTCATCAAAGAACTGTCTCCTTAAACATTGATTAAAAAAATACACACACCAGTGTTCATTGCAGCACTGTTTACAATAGCCCCAAGACATGGAAGCATCAACAGAGGAATGGATAAAGAAGATGCGAGGTATATATGTATATATAATGAACTATTATTCAACCATAAAAAATAATATAATGCCATTTTCAGCAATATGGATGAACCTAGAGATTATCATATTAAGTGAACTAAGTTAGGCAAAGAGAAATATCATATGATGTCACTTATATGTGGAATTTAAAAAAAAAGGTGTAAATGAGCTTATTTACACAAAAGAAATAGACCCAAAGACAGAAAACAAGCCCATGCTTATTGAAGGGGAAAGGGAGGGAGGGATAAATTAGAAGGGTGAGATTAACATACACACCCTATTATGAGTGACTGAACTGAACTGAACTGAACTGATAGATAAAATAGATTATCATCAAGGACCTATTGTATTGCATACTATACATACTATACATACATACTATGCTCAAAACTATACGTAAAACTTTGGCCACCTGATGTGAAGAGCTAACTCATTGGAAAAGACCCAGATGCTGAGAAAAACTGAGGGCAAGAGGAGAAGTGGGGGACAGAGAATGAGATGGTTGGATGGCATCACTGAGTCAATTGACATGAGTTTGAGCAAAATCAGGGAGATAGTAATGGACAGATAAGCCTGGCGTGCTGCAGTTCATGAAGTTGCAAAGAGTCGGACATGACTTAGCTACTAGACGACAATAACAATAAAGGAAAATAATCTGAAAAATAATATATATACATGTATGCTAAGTCGCTTCAGGCATGTCAACTCTGTGCAACCCGATGGACTATAGCCTGTCAGGCTCCTCTGTTCATGGGGTTTCCCAGGCAAGAACACTAGAGTGGACTGCTGAGCCCTCTTCATATATCAGTGTGCTGCATATCTGAAACTAACACGACCTTGTAATCACTATATTTCAATTGGGCTTCTCTGGTGGCTCAAATGGTAAATAATCTGCCTGCAGTGAGGGAGACCCCGGTTCAATTCCTGGGTCAAGAAGATCCCATGGATAAGGGAAGAGGAGACACTAGAGGAGATCTCTTGCTCTCTCTAGCTGTGTGAGAATACAGCAAGCCTTTACCAGAACTTTCCATGATGACACCCTGATCAGAAACTTCCCAGTCTCCAGAATTGTAGAAAAAATTTCTGTTTAAGCCAGGGGAAAAAAAAAAAAAACAAACAACTGCCTCCTTGAAAATTTTCTACTTCTATGCCTCTTTGCAGTGTTAACTATTGTAACAGATTGATATCATATAAAAATATGATGTAACTTTAGTACAATCTAAAGAAAAAAATAAGAGTATCATTTCAAAGGTCTTATTTTAATAAGATTTTCTTTTTGCAAAAAAGAAGAATGTACTTCAATATCTCTTGTAACTAAAATAAGATTAAAAACCATCCCAAACTCTTTGTTATAAATCCATCTACTGAATGTGTGTATGTGTGTGTACCCTACAAATCTATATTTATATGCTATAAGTCATTTTTCTTGGAACTCTCACATAAATTCTTTTCCATTTTTGTTTTAACCAATTTCTGAAAGCATAGAGATCACTCCATTTCTATTTTCGAGTTAAGTGACTTTGTATTGGATTCTGCATATGATTTATTGCTTTTAGTTTAAATATGTGAAGTCATAAGAGAGATGGTTTAGCCTCGATGATTTTTGCATTTTAAGTCACTGGTAATCTGAATTCTAGGAATGGAAGAAAATTCAGAATTCACTGTCTTCTCTTTATGTAGACATCTGCATTAGTGTTCTAGACTGATAGTGTCTTTTATCCCTGTTGCCTTTTCCAATTCTCCCAGGAAGACATTTTTATAGCATAAGATGAAATTGTGTTTCAAATATATAGCATTGTATTTTGCTCTGTCTAATCTTAATCTCTTGATTAATTTAAATTCAAATTCACTTCCTATTCTAGTCTTAATAGTATATGCTACATCTCTACATCTTCTGAATCATCCTCCTTCACATGAAATATTTTTAAGTAATCACTATCCTCCAAAGGTAGTTTTGCCCTCTCCAGGCTTTTTTTTTTTTGGTTGCCCTGAGTCTTTGTTGCTTTATGCAGGCCTTCTCCAGCTTCTATCCCTTAGTTATTTTTAGATTAATTGATGTACACTTAATGAACTCATAGAACAAAAATATCCCATAGCTTGCTGTGGAGTGCTACTTGACTTTTTTCTCACACAGGAAATTTCTCTTGTTGGTTAAAACTAGTGTAACTAGTGAAAGACTTCAAAAATCAATTGTCCTTTTTACTTTTATCTTCTGATGATTTGACAAATTTTTCCAATATGTTTTTAGGGGCAGTAGTTAAGATAGGAAGCCCCCTAATTTCCAAGACAGTTGTTCAAGTAACTCAGAGATATATTTGATTTAAAATTTTATTTTATATTAGTAGAGTTGGTTAATAATGCTGTGTTAGATTCAGGTGTACAGAAAATGATTCAGCTATACATGTATCTATTCTTTTTCACAGGGAACTCTTCTCAATATTTTGTAATAACCAATTTGGGAAAATAATTAGAAAGAGATGGCTTTCAAATGTATTAGTTCTTATATGGGGTATTTATCTGAAGTTCCAGAAGTTGTTCAAAAAGATATGGAATGCATATGTATAGATGTCCTAATTTCAAAATTATTTATACTTATGAAAAAAAAATGGAAATCAACTTACTGTTGTACAAAGTGAAATACTGGGCCAGGTACTCCTTAAAATTATTTTGAGCAATTAAACTTAAAATCCAACTTTCATCCTAGGAATAAAAAAGATATATTTAAGATGCACTCTTAAAATGAACTAAAGTGAGATAGAAGTATCTATTTTATCTGTAAATGTATTAAGCATATTAAATATATCTGTTGAATATATAAAAAGAGCAAAGAACTAATGAATTAAAATGAAAAAATAACAATTCTCTACTTGCAAATTTGTCTTTATTCATGCTATATACTTGAAATTATTGTAGCTCATATCCTGGAGATACCTAAACAAATTTCTGAAGAACTATAATTAGAAAACATTGTATGATATGAAAATAAATCTCAGTAAATTTAGTGAAGCCCATGAATATTTTTCCCCTTCAAAACACCCTCTTTGCTGTATTCTAGTTACTAGCATACTTCTAAGCTTGAGCTTAATGATGATGTCATGAAATGATTTAAGTGCTATCCCTTTAATGTTTTTGATTATATTTTTTCTTCCTTTTATATTCCTTTTACATGTATTTGGCAATCTTTAGAGATAAGAATAGAGTGGTAGTTTTCAAACAATAGCTAATATTGGCTCCAATTATAAACTGGAACAGAATTCCCTTCAAGGAAAGTTGTCTCTACCCTGAAGGCTGAGTAGGTGTAATTGAAGAGAAATGAAATATTTTTAACTCTTAAAATTTACTTCTGGCTTACAAGATTTAATTAAATGTTTTTGCACCTCTTCAATAATTGGTTTTCAACATTCAGATTGTCAGTACTTATTCTACTAGCAATTGGCAGCCCAACTATCCTAAGGTAGATAGGCAGAAAATGTATATATTCTTCTCCATGTTGGAGAATTGCAATACAAAAAGAACACACACACACAGCTTCCTTTGACCAATGGTGTCTGTACATCCTTTTTCCTACTATATTAAGACCTCTTTTTTCTGTGTGTATTCTCAAAGTGCATTTGTCACAGAAAATTGGCCAATGAAATATATTAACATCCATGTGATGAAATAGCTACTGACAAATTCAGAAGACTTTCTTCCAGGAAATACAGTTGAGTAATTGAAAGATGTGATAATTTTTTCTCATTCCCAGTTTGCATGAAAATTGTTCCCGGAAAAATGGGTTCAGCTGTTATCGTGCCTGTCAGAGTCTTCCCATGGGAAGTGTGGATTCTCAGTGACACTCTGATATGTGGGGGCACATGAAATGGATTGCAGTCAGACCTTGAACTTCAAATTAGTGGACAATGGCTCTGTGGAGATACCAACTAATTTCCTCCCTACAGGAATATTGTACAGTCTGACAGGCCAAGAGCATCCATTATTTTTAATTGGAGAGAAAAATGACGCAGTTAGAGTGACACACCACATATCCATGGCCTAACTTTGTGATGAGGAGGAAATCTGCTAGCAAAGTGGACTTGCGTTTTGTATTCAGTTCCTTTTCACACCGACGGGAAGAGGTGAGGAGAGAAACGTCTAAATGTCAGACAGTCAGTAAGAAGGAGACTGCTGTTTCTCAGCAGAGGTAATTGGATGGACCTTTCTCAACCCTGGACCAGGGAGTGAAGGCGCCTTCCAGGTAACCATGCCCTTTATTCTGTTTTCAAGAGTCATAGACCAATGTACATTCTCAAAAAGGAGCTCCCCAGTCAGTGATTAAATATTTATCATAGGCAGCAGCTAGCAGTGGGACCAAGTGCCTCCAATTAGGCACAACAGAGGGTTATAAGTGGCTACAGAACAAGTATCAATATTTTAAAAGGGAGGAGCAGGTCAGAGCAATGAGGTCACAAAGCTTTATTTCTCCCCATAAACCCGTTACAGAAGATATTGTTTGCTGGTGGGCATTAACACTCACTAATCTTCTGAACTATTAACAAGCTTTTGGTTAATAAGTTTTTGCAACCTCATGGACCATAGCTCACCAGGCTCCTCTGTCCATGGGATTCTCCAGGCAAGAATATTGGAGCGGGTAGCTATTTCCTTCTCCAGGGGATCTTCCTGACCCAGGAACTGAACCCCAGTCTTCTGAATTGCAGGTGGAATCTTTACCATCTGAGCCACCAGGGAAGCCCTTTGGTAGTGTCAGTTAAAATATAACTTATGAATAAACTCTCCTGGTTTCCAGGTGGTCTTTTGAGTAAAGTATAAAAAGAAAATACCATCTGAGATGAGACCAATCAATTTCAGTGCTACAGTATGCAGAGTAGCTCCTCACAAAGGAAAAAGGGCTTAATTTCCAGGCAAAGATAAGTTCATTGTAGGCAAGTGTTATACTTTTTATGGGTTCCATCAAGTGCCCAGATGAATGAGAGTTTTAGACATAGGTATGATAACCACAGGGGCTTTCCAGGTGGTGCCTGTGGTAAAGAACCTGCCTGCTAATGCAGGAGACGTAAGAGATGCAGGTTCGACTCCTAGGTCAAGAAGATTCCCCAGAGGAGGGTATAGCAACCCACTCCAGTATTCTTTCCTGGAGAATCCCATAGACAGAGAAGCCTGGCAGGCTACAGTCCATGGCGTAACAAAGAATGGGACATAACTGAAGCAACTTAGCTGCACACATGAATACCACATTATAGTCAGCCTCCTGAGTCAAAGAAAAAACAATACTCATTTCATGAAAACACCATCTTTACATCCTCCAAGGATATAAAAATAATATAAACAGGATGAAATGACCAGAGAGTACCCAGAAAAGGAAAAAAAAGTACAGCATAACCATCCAGAAAAGAACTTTGATGATGTTACATTTCAGAGTTAGAGTACAGCTGCATTTATATGATAGAAAGTCAATAAAAACTTGTATTTTAAGGGCAAAATCCAGATGTTTCATACCCTACATGTCAACAGTTTTTCAATGTACTTTTATAATATAATTGTTAGGTTAATCTAAGTAGATCTATCTAGCATGACTCATAGTGTATCATCATCTAAAACCATGAGAATAACATCCCATACCTCACAGAGATAGTCTCCATAATAAAGGACATTGCATGTGATCACAACTAGTCCTGTGTCTGAAACCTAGGTGTTCAATGAATGTTGATTTATGCCTCGTCCTCCTTTCCTTAGCACAGATCTGCTTGCTTGGATGGCTAGTTTTTCACAACTATTTTTCTATAAAAATCATTACATAAATGATCTACTAGCCTGCCCTCTAATTGCCAAAAATCTAGCATGTCAACTTATACTGATATGATAACTTAGCGAATACTTTCTCAATTTTCTGGACTTCTCTATATAATAATGGACCCAGCCATGACCAATTCAGATATAAAAAGTCTCATGTTAATAATACAATGGTGATAAAAAATAATATCTAATTCATCTAGTTTTAGGCTCCAGTTCCAGACACTAGACTTGTGTTCTCCTCGTGTTGTAATTCAGGGTTGATTTTGTTAAGTCTCAGGAAACAATGATATGTATTCCCACTGCCACGCAGAGAAAACATGAAGTCTTGAGGAAGTTTATTTCTATTTATTTTCTTCCTAGTATGCTTCTCACAAGTTAGATGGTAACTCCCAGTGATATTATCAAACTATGCCCCCTACATGAAAAATTTCAACTTGAAACTATTATGTCTGATAATATATATGAAAATAATTAAGTATTATTTTATATATGTTACTAAATATGCAACTATCAAAATATATTGAATATATATATTAAACATATTGCTAATTAACACTAACCTATGCCAGTCAGTTCTTCATTATTCTTAGCTGTCAGTGTTGTGTCTGAGGAATGATCATTTCCTCAAGGTGAAGTGCCTTGCATCAAGGGCAAAGACTGCTCCAAAGGACAGAGCAGTTTGTGTGACTCTTCAACATCTGTGTAATAATAAATGTTACCACATTTGGTAAAATATATCAGAAGAGCTCATTTTTTAAAAAAGATACTGCCCTCCTTCCTATAACCATGAAGTTTACCAACATCTACCAACAACATAACACAAAATTTAAAAAAAAAAATTGACATTGGCTGAACAGTCAAACTGACTTAGGTTAATGCATAACAGAGACAAAGATAAATTTCCTCCTTCTTTTGCTTTGCTCATTCATCAACAGTTTTCCCCGTTTATTTTGTGTAATGAGCAGTGCACATATTATGGTGATGAGGATAAGTTAGCAGTTGTCCTTTTTAACTGGCATCACGATAGTTAACCCAGTTCCAACAAGCACCCCTGTGAGTGTGCATTTGGCAGTTTTGTTCAGCAGCCAATAAATCAGTGAGTCAAGGAGGGGGCAGTGAAGCTTAACTGCTGCATTTGGTAAATGATTAGAGGAACAGTACGTGCATTGTGGAATCTGAAATGACTCTTGTTACCAGTCCTGTGTTCATGTGTTTCTTGGAACAGTAGATGAAACTGAAGTTGAGATGCCTTTCAAGAAAAAATGTCCGATTTAAATAAATTTAAATAAAAATAGTCTTCTTGAAGTCACAATGCATTCTACTTAACTAACAAGTCACTATTGATCCAAAAAAATGTATATATATTGTATTTCATAGAGTATATAAATTGAAACTGAATGGACATATTTATCATCTTGAAATGCTGCAGGTTGAGATAAATCCCTAATATTTCACATGTTCCCTGGTTACTTGAAAATGTGAAAGATTTGCATGAGTCACAAGTTGAGCTCTCAGGAGCTTCACTTAGGAACAAACCACAGTGATTGAAGAAGATCGTTTATATGGCTGCCCTCTCCTTCTGAGTCATTGTATCTGAACAGAATATTTACAGTGGGTAGTAGTGCTTGAATTTAGGTACATTTAGGTCAAAGTTATATGAACAAAAGAATAGCTAGAGGGCCCTGATAGAATGTAAAGTGTGAAATTTGTCCTGTATGCATGCATTTTCGGAGTGGATGGCCTCATGATAAGCCATGCAAGACCTGAGTAAGCCGGCTCCCAGAGATCAATGCCATGACTGCAGTCATCCATCATCTCTAACTCAGGCAGGATGCAATCAATGGTAATCCATCTCTTTCTTATTGGATAATTGATTTTTTAAAAAATTTGTGGGATTGATCTTTTTTCATTTTAAGAAACTGTCATTGCATGATACAGTACTTTTAAGGATTGAGGGGGAAAGGGGTGTAGTTGTTTCAATAAAATTCTGATGGCTCTAGGTATAATCGTGCTCTCATTTATAATTAGCCCTAGGAGAAATTATGAAGCTTGTGTCTTGGGTATTTTCCTGCATTCCCATTTTGGCTATTTCCCCCTCTTATGAAACCTTGCATAATCCCTTCTAGGTGCTTACCAAGTTTTCCTTTTGTTTCAATTAACTCCCATTTAATTATTTGCTATTAAAGATGTTCCTAATCTTGACAACTCTCAATTCCAGCCTGGAAGCCTCTGATTTCTGTTAGACTTTGCAAACAAATCTAGGCCTCAGCTGAAGACCCAAAAGGTACCTCTGCATAGACGTTACCCTGCTCCCAAAATCTCAGGTCACTTTGGCCTGCAGTGGCTTGAGGCAGGATTTTGGATCCCCAGCCAGAGATTGAAGTAAGAGCACTGCATCCTAGCCACTAGACCATGACAAGGCTTGTCTGCTTTGTAGAAATGAATTCCCACAAAGTGACGGAAAGTAGTGAAATAGAAACATTTACTAGTAGACAAAACGGTACCTGTAATAGACTCACACAGGCAGACTCAGAGTCAAGCCCTCGAGGTCGTTTAAATCACTTATATAGGGCATTTCTTCTGGATGTTCTTTGGCCAGTCATCTTGCTTTGCCTGGTTCTGAGTCATAACTGGCTTATCTCAAGGTCCTCCCTTGTGGCTCAGATGATAAAGAATCCACCTACAATGCAGGAGACCTCCCGCGGTGCAGGAGACCCATGTTCAATGGAAATGGCAGCCCACTCAAGTATTCTTGCCTGGAGAATCCATGGACAGAGGAGCCTGGCAGGCTACAGCCCATGGGGTCGGAAAGAGTCAAGCACAACTGAGTGACTAAGCACCTAACAAGGTCCTTCCTTGTGTATACATGCGTCTCTTAGCCAAAGTGGATTCTAGTGAAGAAGCCTATGGGTAGGTCAACATCACTTATAATGGGGTGGCACCTGCTCCTGTTTGACCTTTTAAGAGTCTTTCTGCTCAAGTATAGTCAGGAAGAGACCTAAAGAAGGTCTGGGAAAGATTGAGGGCAGGAGGAGAAGGGGAGGACAGAGGATGAGATGGTTGGATGGCATCACCTACTCAATGGACATGCTGCTACTACTGCTAAGTCGCTTAAGTCATGTCTGACTCTGTGCGACCCCATAAACGGCAGCCCACCAGGCTCCTCCATCCCTGGGATTCTCCAGGCAAGAACACTGGAGTGGGTTGCCATTTCCTTCTCCAATGCCTGAAACTGAAAAGTGAAAGTGAAGTCGCTCAGTCATGTCCAACTCTTTGCGACCCCATGGACTGCAGCCTACCAGAATTGGACAAGACTGAGTGACTAACGCTTTCACAATCTCAATATATATTTATGTATGTATATATCAAATATATAAACTGTTATATTCCATTTGTAAGTTATTAGTAAATTAGGATGACACAAATATGTGTTGGTTAGGATATCTTGAATTATCTCAAAGGTATTGCCTTCCTTAGTGAAGTTGCTCAGTCGTGTCGGACTCTTTGTGACCCCATGGACTGTAGCCATCAGGCTCCTCCGTCCATGGGATTTTTCAGGCAAGAGTGCTGGAGTGGATTGCCATTTCCTTCTCCAGGGGATCTTCCCGACCCAGGAATCGAACCCAGGTCTCTGGCATTGCAGGCAGACGCTTTACCATCTGAGCCACCGGGGAAGCCCATTGCCTTCCTTAGCATAAAATAAAAATGCTAATTGCTATATGATATAATCAAGCTAAACTGTGTTGGCCCAGGATGTCAGATTACCCACAATGACTTGGGTTAATCAGGACAAACCTCTGAGGCTGAGCTGGGGGTGGGGGCAGTCTCTTTGAAATATGCATACTCTATGAAAGAGAGGTGATATCCGAAGGACAGTTGAGGTACTGGATGTTGGCTTGGCAATAATGTTTAGCTTAAAGTAGTGTGTACATCTTCATACTGAATAAGTAGGAAGTGTTTTCCTGATCTAGAGATGAAGGAGCAAGCACATTATTGTTACTTTATATATTAAAAAGTAAGCATAATGGTACTTACCAGTAAATGTCAAGTGCCATTAAATTGAATGCTTCAGTTGACATATATAAATGCCCATTTACAACTACTATGAATCACAGAAGAGAAAGTAATTGTTAATTAAGATGACATTGTTAGAGGTGTTCCTGAATTCCTGCAAACATGTTTAATGTTTATGCTGTTACACAGACAATATAAAGGCATTTATGTTGTTCTCATTAGGAAATCCATTTTCAATTTTTTTCTTCTTCAATAAATTACTGCCCTAAATTGTGAAATCTACTTCCATTTTAAATCTAGAAGTAAAACACAAATTTATCAAGAAATAGACATAGGTTATGGAGCTAAGAAGATAAGATTTACAGCATCAAGAAATCAACAAAAGAGACATGGAGATTATTTCTAAAGCACAAAGCAAAGCTGGAAGCCAAAAAATTACATGCCGTTCTAGAGATAAAACATAACTTCCTGAGAATTGCAATGATGATACATAAAGTAAACTTTGAACATACTTACTATCAAAGACTAAGAGTTTTATGTAAACAGAGTTAAGGATTATGACCTGGAAAATTACAGGCCCCAAGGATAAGAACAAACTTAGATAAAACAGTCATGGTTTTGGGAGCCCAAAGAATCAAATATTATAGACTGATGTTTGAACAAATGATTTCATTCTCAATGTGCTACTCATTAAAATTAAACTGAATTTGTACGATTTTCTAAGTTGCATTTGATACGGCAAGATTGTCCATAGATGTGGGCATATTTTCTTGTTGTTCAGTTCTCAGTCCTGTCTGACTCTTTGTCACCCAAAGAGCTGTAGCATGCCGGGCTTCTCTGTCCTTCATTGTTCCCAGGAGTTTGCTCAAACTCATGTCCACCGATACCATCCAACCATCTCACCCACTGTCGCCCCTTTCTCCTCTTCCTTCAATCTTTCCCAGCATCAGGATCCTTTCCAATGAGTTGTCTCTTCGCATACAGTGGCCAAAGTACTGGAGCTTCAGCTTCAGCATCAGTCCTTCCAATGAATATGAAGTCCATTTCAAAATCATCCATAATGAATTTGTTGAACATCTTTGAGCACACATCTCATGAGTACATTCAGTGGAGTCAATTACTGCATCCTAAAATAGTACTGCTGCTGCTGCTAAGTTGCGTCAGTTATGTCCGACTCTGTGTGACCCCATAGATGACAGCCCACCAGGCTCCCTCGTCCCTGGGATTCTCCAGGCAAGAACACTGGAGTAGGTTGCCATTTCCTTCTCCAATGCATGAAAGTGAAAAGTGAAAAGTGAAAGTGAAGTCGCTCAGTCGTGTCTGACTCTTAGCGACCCCATGGACTGCAGCCCACCAGGCTCCTCCACCCATGGGATTCCAGGCAAGAGTGCTGGAGTGGGAAAATAGGACTACCACTGCTAATATCTTACAAGTACCTGCTAGGTTCATTTAGGTTAAAAGCCACTGAGAAGGGTATGGATATTAACATTTCTTTTCATAAGACAAAGTTTTCCAAAATAATTATATTTTTAATTATTTCTCCCCTATTCTGAACACTTCCATAAATCCAAGTACCTGCAGGATGCTGGAAAGCTGTAAGAACTCTCTATATTCAGGATCCGAGCAAGTTGGTGCCGAAAGACTCAGAGCCCATTTAATTAATAGCTGGATCTACTCCTGCTCCTGCTTTCAACCCTCTTCAAGTATTTGTGGTCTTTCTGTGAGAGTATCATTGACGCCTTTGTTTAGAAAACATTGGATGTCATTTATTTCAACATTTAGATCTGCTTAACTCTAGGGAAAATTCTCTAGGCATTTCTAACCCCCTTCATAAATATTTCATGTTAATTTTACCTGTAGTTTCAAAAATTCCAGGTTAGAATTCAGAGAAACCTAGTGTAAATATTCCAGCTTGTGCCTTATACAGGTGCTTTAACCTCCATAGGTGTGTGATGGTTTGAAAGATAACCCTTGGGCTTCTGTTTCTTCATTTAGAAAGTAAAAATAATTTTACTAACTCTAAGGCTGTTGTATAGTTCAAAGAAGTTAATTCATAGAGAATTCAGAATATTCAGTTCAGTTCAGTTCAGTTCAGTCGGTCAGTCGTATCCGACTCTTTGGGACCCCATGAATCGCAGCACGCCAGGCCTCTCTGTCCATCTCCATCTCCTGGAATTCACTCAAACTCATGTCCATCAAGTCGGTGATGCCATCCAGCCATCTCATCCTCTGTCATCCCCTTTTCCTCCTGCCCTCAATCCCTCCCAGCATCAGTCTTTTCCAATGAGTCAACTCTTCCCATGAGGTGGCCAAAGTACTGGAGTTTCAGTTTTAGCATCATTCCTACCAGTCATATAATAAGTGCTCAAAAAGACTGATAAAGCAGTCATATTATTTAGCATCCAAATGGAAACAACTTTGAGATTCAGGCGGTACAACTCATAACATACCATGTCAGAGGGTACAAAATGGAACCACGCAGAGCAAATGGGGTTGTATGGTCATCTTTTTTATTTGCTATAATATCTAAGAAATCAAGTCCTTCAATGTAGCATTTATGATTCAGCACTCCCAACTGAACTTGTTTGAATCTGTCAAATATCTATTTTCTTTCCCAGTATGAATGTCTATGAATGTCCTTCTGACTTGCTTGCCAAAAAACAGTCACCTGCAACTTAATGAAACCATATCATTCCTACTATGAGAGACTTCAGACAGGAGATCACAGAGGTTTAAAATAGCCATGGAAGAGATTGGGCATAGTCAGGGCTTCAAAGACTGGACAGAATTTGAACCTATTGAAGGAAAAAGAGGGCATTTCTAGGGAAACCATGCCCAAGAGTATGTACTGATAACAGCACACATTATACAATTACAGAGTAGGCTATTAGCAGGGGGTATGCTTTTCCAGGTAAAGTGAAATTTGATTACAAAGGGACTAAATGAAACAGAAAATTTGGGATTTAGTGAAACAAGGAATCTATGTTTTAGGTGTTTCGATCTGGAGAACTACATCATGACTATATTCTAGAAAGCTGTAATACTCTCCAGGAAGACAATGGTTGAAACACAAATCTGATTCTTATTAAAAAGTCATCTTGTTACTTCAAATCTGAAATCGAGGGCATTGAAAATTACTCTTCTTTTGTGCATTTTCTCATAATCTACTTTCAATTTGTTTTTGGCCAATTATTTGAGGGTTATTCTTGCTGCTTATTTTTATGTGTCCTGTTAACTGATACAGCACATATTTTATCCTTAGATTCTTAGCCCTACACATTCATGTCAGGGAAGAGTCCTGGAAAACAAAGACGTTAATTTTATAAGCTCAGTGTAGCTATTTCTCCAATATTCAATTTAGGGAGAGAATTTTACATGAATTTCTGCAAAGTACTGATTGAATAGCCATCTGGTAAGTCTTCAGCATTATCTAATTTCTTCCCATCGTGTATATGAGACACCTCGGGGATTGTTTGAATAACATCGTTGCTGCAGGCCATGGAAAATTCTGTGCACTGCTTTCCATATATGTTTGGTTACAGCTGGTTCTGATTTGGGTGTTTTGGGGTTTTCCAATGCAATTACTGCCAACTTTATATATACCAAATGCGTCTGCCTTTTTCTGTTTCAACTAAAGGCTTTTTAAACTAGAGTTTAAAAACTGAGTATTGTGATGAGAAAATAAAAATGCCCAGATAAACTGAAGGAAACTCAGAGAGACCTGGGGGGCTGGGGAAGACATTATAATGTTTTCCTGAGCAGAAACTATTACTGCTGCTGCTAATAATAATAATAATGAAAACAAAACAACAAAACAAGTAATTTCTTTTTTATGTTCAAGATTCTATTAGATTCCTTTGTGAGAATGCGTACTTTCGTCTCAAGTGTTTCATTGGAGGGAATGATTATTTTCCTTTTCTGCAGAAAGAATTCTCCTACCAAAAACATGATGTATTCTGCCCGGACCTGACAGATCCATCCTTTTCTCTCTAGATCAATATGGGCCTCAGTCTTGCAGTCACCGTGGCTTCTGTTCGATCTCAGTAATTCTGAGATTGACTCCCCGTAAAGGCAGTGAGGAGGAGCCAATTACCCCTCACAGCCGCAGACTTGTTCTTGCTGTACACAATTATTGGGAGAGCTGTGTGCAGCATCACCCCAGGGATGGCACCAAAAGAAATGGCTTTTTTTCCCCATCATTATAGTCTCAATAAAATCAGATAGGACTCCATCAAAGATCTTTTGAAATGGTTTATATCACTTCATAGAAAAGTTTTGCAAAATGCGTGGCCGCTGACAGAGCAAGTCTGTGCCTTCCGCGTGTGCAGGCACGATATTCCACACAGGACTCTGTTCTTCCCAAGGCTGAAGAGATTGCTGACAGCAAGCGCGGTGCTGCTCAATGTATCGGCCATTTCGTGCTATTGGAAGAACAGCGATGTAATGACGACGTGCCCTTGGGACACAGTCTGTACTGTTTTTCTGGCACACTTGTGTGTAGCACAAGCGAACGTGAATAGTTATACATTGCCAACAGGGTGAGGATGCCAGTGATATGGTCTCTCTCTTAAGATAACTACGTAACAGGCATTTAATTTGCTCACCTCCAGATTTCCAAATAAATATACCAATTGATTCTAACAATGGAAAGGAAAAGAAAAAAACTGAAAAGAAAAAAAAACTTTCAGAAGAAAAAAGAGAAGCCCAATTACCAAGAACTTTAAAACATTTCTGCAGGATCCACTTTGTGTGAGAGTGTGGAATGGAGAAGTGGGCTGTAGTTCTTCTCATAAGAGGGACCTGTGTAGCAGGGAAGCAAGGGGAGGAAAACTTGGCAGAATGCTGCTAATATTTCTGAACAATGGTATTTGACAGCCTGAGGTGTAGGTGTGTCTGTGTATGTGTGTGTGATGTCAGGCCTTGGGGACATGAGGAGGTAAGCCTTCGGAGGAATAATACCTGGGTCCCCTCAGGGACTCTGGAAACGAATCCTGGTTCTAGATACATCAAGCCTGGAGGCTACGGAGGTACTTATCACATGTTTACACCTGCCGTGGCTTTTTACTCCAGGCAAACAATGATTTTACCAGGGCTGGCTGCGGATGAAGGAAGCTACGCCAGGGGAAGAAAGAAAGGAAAAAAAAGACATGGCGCCAGTCCAGGGTAGAAACGTTTCCGCACAAGAAATAAAAATTGGCAGCATGTGTTTTTCATTAGCTCTCTCTCCCTCCCTCCCTGCCTCTCCACTTGCTGGATCACTGACCAGGTACAGGAAATACTGTGTTAATTCTAAACCTCACACTTCTCACATCATTTGGGACTGATTTAGGCTTTATGTAAAACGTAGCTCAAAACTGTATAAGAAAATAATTGTGGTTGAAGTTGACTAAGTACCTAATTCTACACATCTAAAACCTTCTGCAACTAACTATTAAGGTACTTTGAATCAGCCAATAATTAAAAAAAAATAAAGTTACATTTCACTTACATCCTTTCTCAAAAAAATTTCCATATGGGTTGATACATTAAATACAGAAAAAAAATAGCAGGGGAAAATGCAGATTAATATTTAGTTTAGGGGAAGAAAAAACCCTTTGTAAATATGAAAGTGAATGGGTAGAACAATTGGAAAATACTGGTAGATATAACTACATGATCATAAAAACCATAAACCATCTCAGTGTCTTCAAACTAGGAAACATTCGCTCATATATGAAGAAAAAATAATCTATTCCTACAATATATAAAGAACTTGTCCAAGATGGAAAACAGGAAATACATGAGAAAAAATACTAATGGCCTCTAAACACACACACGCACACATTCATTCTCCTAACATGTAATTAAAGAAACACAAACTAGAGGTGAAAAACAATATATCGTCTCTTAAAGTGGCAAAAAGCATTTTCTAAATGTCATAAGGTTGGACAGAATGGTAAAAGAGCACTTCTGATGGGGACCATTGCTACTATTTTTTGGAAAAAAAATTTGATCCTATGATGAGGTCATTACAATGGTGTCCATCTAATCAGGTAGGGGCATGAAATTTTCTGTAGCAAGACCCCACGAAGGCATTGTTTATATACAGAAAATTTATACCAGAATGCTTATGGTCAGAGATTTTCTAAACATTGGTCAAAAATCCATACAGAATATTTAATTATTAAAATCATTTCTTAACACAAGTTTGGATGGAATTAAGTTATTCTCAAATACTGAAATAAATCAGAGTAAAAACATCATGTATTTTACATCAATTTTTTAAAGCAAAACAATGCAACAACGTGTCCATGAATCACAGGTGGTCACTGAACATTGGAATGGTGACTAGTCAGAAGGAGATACGCCATGACTTAAAAATATATACCAATTCTAACAACAAAGCATAAAAAATGAAAATTTTCTGAACTTTAATAAAAGTTGATATTGACAATATTAAAATAACATGCCAGTTTACATAAAATATGCAATTACAATGAACTTCATCAGCTTCTTATTTCTTCTTTCCATTTGACTATCTGAAAATGTACAATTACCAATGTGGCTTGCATTATAATTCTAGTGGACAGCACTGTTAGAGAATTTTATGGTGTTTTCTGCTGACCTTCCACCTCTATCCTGTCTCCTCTGTCTCCAGCATGTTGGCATTCTCTGTTAAAGTAGCTTTCGCCTCGTAGCAGGGTCTGCAGCTAAGGAGATAGATACAGGGAGTTAGTCAGGAAAGGATTTTAAAATTAAAATCATTTTTGAGAAGTTGTTACCCCTGACCTCAGCATTAGGAAATGTTGTTTCACAGAGTTGCTCAAGAGAATGTCAAGTAGAAAATCCTGGAGCAGAAGCAGCCCTCTGAATTTACCTCCACAGTGACCATGACTGGGAGGTTATTTTATTAATTACTCTTTAATATCTAACTTGTCTGATGCTGGGCAAGTCATACGCCTCTTGAACTCAGGGTTTTTTCTCCCCATTGCTAAAAGGAATTTAAAAAAAAGAAAAAAAAGATCTCTTCATTTGTAAAAACAACAATGAAATTCACTGTTGTTTATTCAGTCATGTCTGACTCTTTGTGACCCCACAGACTGTAGCCTGCCAGACTCCTCTTTCTACGGGATTTCCCAGGCAAGAATACTGGAGTGGGTTGCCATTTCCTTCTCTAGGGGATCTTCCCAACTTAGGGATCGAACCCACATCTCCTGCATTGGCAGGCAGATACTTTGCCACCGAGCCAACTTGGAATCTAAAACTCACATGGTTGCTGTGAAAACTAAATGAGGAAATGAATGTGGATGCTTAAAAGAATGACTATGCAGGTCAGGAAGCAACAGTTAGAACTGGACATGGAACAACAGACTGGTTCCAAATAGGAAAAGGAGCATGTCAAAGCTGTATATTGTCACCCTGCTTATTTAACTTATATGCAGAGTACATCATGAGAAACGCTGGGCTGGAAGAAGCACAAGCTGGAATCAAGATTGCCGGGAGAAATATCAATAACCTCAGATATGCAGATGACACCACCCTTATGGCAGACAGTGAAGAGGAACTAAAAAGCCTCTTGATGAAAGTGAAAGAGGAGAGTGAAAAAGTTGGCTTAAAGCTCAACATTCAGAAAACGAAGATCATGGCATCTGGTCCCATCACTTCATGGGAAATAGATAGGGAAACAGTGGAAACTGTGTCAGACTTTGTTTTCTGGGCTCCAAAATCACTGCAGATGGGGACTGCAGCCATGAAATTAAAAGATGCTTACTCCTTGGAAGGAAAGTTATGACCAACCTAGATAGCATATTCAAAAGCAGAGACATTACTTTGCCAACAAAGGTCCGTCTAGTCAAGGCTATGGTTTTTCCAGTGGTCATGTATGGATGTGAGAGTTGGACTGTGAAGAAAGCTGCACACCAAAGAATTGATGCTTTAGAACTGTGGTGTTGGAGAAGACTCTTGAGAGTCCCTTGGACTGCAAGGAGCTCCAACCAGTCCATTCTAAAGGAGATCAGTCCTGGGTGTTCTTTGGAAGGAATGATGCTAAAGCTGAAACTCCAGTAATTTGGCCACCTCATGCAAAGAGTTGACTCATTGGAAAAGTCTCTGATGCTGGGAGGGATTGGGGGCAGGAGGAGAAGGGGACGCCAGAGGATGAGATGGCTGGATGGTATCACCGACTCAGTGGACGTGAGTTTGAGTAAACTCCAGGAGTTGGTGATGGACAGGGAGGCCTGGCGTGATGCGATTCATGGGGTCGCAAAGTGTCGAACACGACTGAGTGACTGAACTGAACTGAGTATATATTAAAAAATTTATTATGTACTATTTCTTAAATTTTATTAAATATGCTGATGTACATTGGGAGCAAGCTGAACATATTAAATAAACTGATCAAAAGTTAAGAATACATTTGCCATATCAGTAAATAAGTAAGTAAGTCACTCTCGCAATCATGTCTGACTCTTTGTGACCCCGGCTTGCCACTTCTTATGCTAGGGGATCTTCCCAACCCAGAGATGGAACCCACATCTCTTGTGTCTCCTGCATTAGGCAGGGAGACTCTTTACCACTAGTGCCACCTGGGAAGATAGCCTAAGAGACATCAACAGTTACAAGCCAGGCTCCAAAACCAATTCTGAATCTTAACAGCATTCATCTTGAGCAAGTTATGTCAAGTCTCCATGTTTCCTCTTCTGGACCATGGAATAATGTAACTCAAGGGGAGGTGGAAAAATAAAACGAATAAACGCACTTAAAATGCTGGCAAGTGTGAAAGTGTTAGTCGCTCAGTCATGTCAGACTCTTTGCAACCCTGTGGATTGTAACCCACCAGGCTCCTCTGTCTGTGGAATTCTCCAGACAAGAATGCTGGCGTGGGTAGCCATTCCCTCTCCAGGGGATCCTCCCAACCCAGTGACTGAACCCAGGTTTCCTGCATTGCAGGCAGATTCTTTACAGGCTGAGTGACCAGGGAAGCCCTTGGATGATTAAATAGTTTAATAATTATTATGTTATTATCCCCATGATGGGGAAAGTTGCCAATAAAGTCCCATACCTTCAGATAAAACACAAAAAATTCAAACAGCATTTGCAAATATCATATACTCTATGCCAAAAGGAAAATTCTTCTTGGGGGTTAATGATCTTCATAGTGTTTCTGAAGGCGGGAAGATCAGTAGCTAGAACAATATTTCTCATGCTTCACATTGTGTGGATAAACGCCCTGGGACCTTGTTAGAATGCAGACTCTGATTCAGTAGGTCTAGGGTGGAGTCTGATTGAGGTTCTGCATATTTAATCAGCTCCCATGTGATGCTGAGGCTGCCTCTTCTCCCACTGCATTCAGAATAACAGGGGCTAAAGCAATATTATCTGCTTCGACAGCAGAAGTAATTGAGGTGCAAGATCACAGAACCAATATCAACATAAGTGCATGAAAAAACAATCCTTTTTGTTTTTACATTGACTATGAGCGCAGGGCTAGATTAGCTTCTTTCCCTTTAATTGAATTCCTCTCATTAAGTTAGACACGGGTCAGGCAACAACCCCTTTATAGAGATTATGATTCTATAGCACAGACAATTTATGACATTTACTCTGGGTTTCCTGACAAATACATCATAAAGAATAAACAGGCCTTTCAAAGTGTAGATTTCTAGACAATTGTCCTAACACTACATTTTGAATGGTTCCTTCTTCATGGAAGTTTTAATAGGTACCAGTCATTTGGTTAAGAAAATCCCCTTTTAATGGTAGTGTGCAAATAATTCAAATTACAAATACGTATTAGATAATATCAGATACATGCTTTCTCTTCTAATCTTTTAATATGGATAGTTAAATTTATGGGTTTTTCTAATGCCTACCCTCCCTAGAATTCTTTGGAAAAACTCAACTTGGTCACAACATATATACTGTGGATTTACCTTGCCAGTATTTTGTTTGACCTGCAAGGTACCTTTTTGGTTTTAATATCAAGATTATAAAATTACTTGGAGGTATTCCCTCATTTTTCACTCTCTGACTAAATCTGTACAGGATTACTCTACTGACGGTCACCTTTCTTGTCCTTTTCTATCATAGGAATTTCTTCAGTGTCCTAGAATACCCTGAAGTTCACAGACTTTTGTTGAATTCTCCACTTATAGAAAGTCTACATTTCTAATACATTTTAGTTACCAGTGTGTATCAGATACAATAAAATTTAACACCAAGAGTTAGCATAAATCTCATGGACAATGAACACATATGAATGAACATTTAGATAAATATACATTTTGTAATGTAGTAAATTATAACCATATAGAGTTTTATTTCTCATTATTACTTTAATTTTAGTACATGCATGATTGATCTGTGCCCTTGTAGACGTTATGTCTGATCTCTTAAATATACCAGAGAAATCATCACAGATGCAGAATCCTCCTATTTCAAAAGGACAAGGGAAGTCAGTTTCTGAAGGAAGAAGTATTTCAGGATTCTAGGCTCCTGGGTCTTTTATAACACATTTGTCATTGTTTATTAAATTGACCATGTTCTACAGACTTGAGACTTGTTAATGGTCTTATTTATTCTTCACAATAACCCTGAAAAAAATGATTATCATTCTCATCCTACATGAGCTTGAACTTCTGAATGGTAATTTCCTAATGTATAAATGAAGGAATTTCCAGCTCAAATATGGCTGACACCAAAATTCAGATACGTTGCACAGTGGCATTTTCTCCCTTTTAATTTTAGTTTTCAGTTCAGTGAAGATAGTTTTGAGATTCTCCCAGAAGCCCAGAAATCTCTGTCTTGTCCCAGATTCGGGGGGAAAGGGTCATTAACTAGAATTTTTCATAAAGTTTCTTCATTCCTTGTATCCATCTGCTCAGCCTCACTGTTCATCTTATAATTATTGTTTCTTGATCACTTAAAACCCACAAATAAGTGAACAGATTGCTTAAAATCAGGACAGTTTGCTCATTCACTAGTTCAAGTTCTTGTTTGTTCATTTCACACACATTTCTAGCTGACAAATTCTCCATGTTTAAATCCTATAGTCTTCTGTCCTTTATCATACTTAAAATGTTGAAAGCTGAAAAATATATTTCTCTGAAATGAATAACAACTGCATATAAAATGACAAAAGAAGTAGCATTAGAGAACTAAAACAATTTCAATATGTAAAAATCATTTAGAATGTATGCTTGATCAAAACGAACAAAGGTATTGGTTCTACCAAGAAAAATGGCTTTAAATACCACAAATATTTAACCTGCCTTCTCAGTAATGTGTTTTCTAATTTCAAACTCAATTGCATTTGTATTCCAGCCAATTTCCATACTATAAATGTCAGTCAACATAGGCAGATTATGCCTAAGAATGATTTAAAAAGAACCTTAACAACAGTAAAAGTCATGTCCGTATTTTCATTATGCATCCGAGCCTCTGGATTGTAAATATTCCCTCTGAGCTAATATTTTAGAATTCAAGGTCATATACAGGAGATTTTTTCCTTGCTAATTAGAAATTAGATTACTTCACTTGAAATTATGTAGGTGGAAATTCTTCCCTGAGGAATTTATCTCTTTCAGATGTGTTTGATCATGTTCAATATTTTTTTTAACTATATTATATTTGCTTTTCCTCTCTCACCTACAAAATATGATGCATAGAATGCTTAAGGATTTGACTTATTATTCTGACATTAGTAATAAAGTTATATTAAAAATAATGTACTAGGAGTCTTTCACCTGCATACAATTTTGCTTATTAGATTTGCTTGTTATTTCACTTGTCAAATTTCACAACATCTAATGTTTCCTCTGTATATTTATAAAAATACTTTATTGCAGATGAGTCTAATCACTATGTAAATTAGGTAATTATTTGGTGAATATTAACAATCTTTCCCATATAAAATAATACATATATTTTGAATCATCTTTCCTTGCTTTTGGGAGAATATAGCAATTAAAATAGTTATTGAACCCTTATTTGCATGTAAATGAGGCAAGTGCAGTAGCATATCAGGATATGCAAAAGTATATTTAATTTTCAATTGCAAACGTATTTCTTATTAGTTAGACTACATCGTTTTCAATTTGGCTTTCTTCTGGCATGTTAGAATCATGTATCATAAAAAGCTTTCCTGGTAACTACTTGCTAGCATACATGGGCTTTTCATCTTTCTGGATTCTTCTATGGCAAGACAAAATGAATCTTTAAAAGAGAAGAAAAAAATCAACATGTTGCTGAATTATATGACTAATAGATGGGATACAATAGGTATTTAACATTATATTGAATGGATGATTTAAAAGGTAACTTTAATAACAAAGTATGTATAAAGTAATTATAAAGAAATATGCTGATGTTTCTTCTACAAGATAATCATAAAAATATTATTGAACACAGAACTGAATCTGAAAGAAAATAATAAATATGTTCCTGGGTAAATTGTGAGATTATCAAATAGGCTAACACTTTTCTGGTAAAAATGAAAACTGATGTTAATGATATGTCTGAAAGTGAAAGTGTTAGTCACTCAATCATGTCCGACTCTTTGTGACCCCATGGACTTAGCCCACCAGGCTCCTCTGTCCATGGAATTCTCCAGGCAAGAATACTGCAATGGGTTGCCATTTCCTTCTCCAGGGGAATTTCCTCACCCAGGGATTGAACCTGGGTCTCCTGCATTGCAGGCAAACTGTTTACAGAGTGAGCCACTAGGGAAGCCAGAATATTGGAGTGAGTTGCCTTGCCCTCCTCCAAGGGCTCTTTCAAACCCAGGGATCAAACCCAGGCCTCCTGCATTGCGGGTGAATTCTTTACCATCTGAGCCACCAGGGAAGCCCAATGATGTGTCTAATAAGCATAAATGATATAGAAACAATAAATACTTAGATTTCAAATATTATAACTGTACAGGGATTAAGGTAACTCTTGATATTTAAAGAAAACAGTTATGACAGGAAATAAACAAAAAGCAGTACAATATTAAATGAGTGATAAATTGAAAATGTTACACCCCAAGTGTAGTGAATATATTCAACATGGATATAATTTTTAGATCTAACTTTCAATAATTAGCTACTAAGAGAAAGTTTAGGGTGTGTCCTTCACTCTTTAAGGCCAGCGGCTTGGG
This sequence comes from Bos grunniens, assembly GCF_055505025.1. Classification (NCBI taxonomy): domain Eukaryota; kingdom Metazoa; phylum Chordata; class Mammalia; order Artiodactyla; family Bovidae; genus Bos; species Bos grunniens. The sequence goes on from NC_141187.1 coordinate 35,799,787, forward strand.
GTACACACACCCACACGCATTCTATAGCCTTAAAGCAGACATCAAAATTCGGCTATTGAAGTTCATTGTCTGGATTTAGTGCAATATTCCTTAGATTCTTAGAATGAGACAAAAGAGTTAATAAAAAATGAAAGTATGTTTCAAACCATAATATTTTTGTTGGAAATTGGGTGTGTGTTATGATTAACTCTCTTTGTAATGGCACTTACTAAAAAGGATAAGATATTATTTCCAGTTATCATAGATGTGTCCTTGTTTTGTCTCAAACTAAATATCTTTTTCATTCATTCACTCGTTCATTCATTCATTTTGCCTCTTACATCATTCTCTGGTCCTCCTCTGTGACTGGAATACTTCTCTCTGACTTAGCTACTTTGGCTCTCCATATGAAATATCAATAACCTCAGATATGCAGATGACACCACCCTTATGGCAGAAAGTGAAGAGGAACTCAAAAGCCTCTTGATGAAAGTGAAAGTGGAGAGTGAAAAAGTTGGCTTAAAGCTCAACATTCAGAAAACAAAGATCATGGCATCTGGTCCCACCACTTCATGGGAAATAGATGGGGAAACAGTAGAAACCGTGTCAGACTTTATTTTTCTGGGCTCCAAAATCACTGCAGATGGTGACTGCAGCCATGAAATTAAAAGACGCTTACTCCTTGGAAGGAAAGATATGACCAACCTAGATAGCATATTCAAAAGCAGAGACATTACTTTGCCAACAAAGGTCCGTCTAGTCAAGGCTATGGTTTTTCCAGTGGTCATGTATGGATGTGAGAGTTGGGCTGTGAAAAAGGCTGAGCACCGAAGTATTGATGCTTTTGAACTGTGGTGTTGAAGAAGACTCTTGAGAGTCCCTTGGACTGCAAGGAGATCCAACCAGTCCATTCTGAAGGAGATCAGCTCTGGGTGTTCTTTGGAGGGAATAATGCTAAAGCTGAAACTCCAGTACTTTGGCCACCTCATGCGAAGAGTTGACTCATTGGAAAAGACTCTGATGCTGGGAGGGATTGGGGGCAGGAGGAGAAAGGGACGACAGAGGGTGAGATGGCTGGATGGCATCACTGACTCAATGGACATGAGTCTGGGTGAACTCGGGTAGTTGGTGATGGACAGGGAGGCCTGGCGTGCTGCAATTCATGGGGTCGCAAAGAGTCGGACACGACTGAGTGACTGATCTGATCTGATGATCTTATTTCTGCACCCTTTCTTTTTCTTGAAAAAAAATTGACTTATTTTTGGCTGCATCAAGTCTTAGTTGCAGGCACATGGATTCTCTTATTGAGGCAAATGGGCTTAGTAGTTACTGAGTATGGGCTTAGTTGCCCTGTGGCATGTGGGATCTTAGTTCCTGGAACAGGGATTGAACCCACATCCCCTGCTTTGGAAACTGGACTCTTAACCATTTGACCACCAAGGAAGTCCCCTCTGCAGCCTTTCTTAATTTCTGTGACTGATCAAAACCTGATCGAAAACCTTTCTGGTCATGTTAAAAAATGTGTCTGTTTTTCCACCAGCATCTGGTAGGTAGGGTTAAATCCAAGCTCTGACTCTTTGCTTACCATTATATTACCAGAGCCTGGCATGCAGTCAATGTCAATTGAATTAACTACTAAATCTCAGTTTAAATCAATTATGTTTGTTTGGTTCAAGCAGTTAATATTAATAGTGTGATGCTAGTTCAGTCATTTAACTACTTAATGTCTGTTTATTGCTTTGCAAATGACGATGAGAGCAATAAAAATGCACAACGGAAAACAATATGGAGATGTTAGTCATGTTAATTAACATAGCAAAACACACAATGTAAAGGTTGTTATGAAAGTGATCAAATGCAGCTTACTTATTTTTGGTTGGTCTGTTTGTTACATATTTTCCTTCCTTTTGCTGCAGTGAATTTGAAACAGAATCAGCATTCCCGAAACACATGTATTTTTAGCTCTGCATTAGCTAACAGAATGTTAGAAATGGTCAAGTTAACATCAGTGCAACCATACTTATTTCTTTCATGTATATGAGACTGTTTTAAAGAAAAGATTCAACAAATTGATACTACCAGTGTGCTGTACACACAATAAGTTTCATCTCCTAGTTGGGATACTGCTCACTCTATGCTGTACGCTGTGCTCAGTCGCTCAGTCATGCCTGACTCTTTGTGACCCCATGGACTATAGCTGCCAGGCTCCTCTGTCCATGGGGATTCTTCAAGCAAGAAAGAATACTGGAGAGGGTTGCCATGCCCTCCTCCAGGGGATCTTCCCATCCCAGGGATAGAACCCAGGTATCCTGCATTGAAGGTGGATTCCTTACCATCTGAGCCACCAGGGAAGCCCAAGAATACTGGAGTGGGCAGCCTATCTCTTCTTTAGGGGATCTTTCCCAACCCAGGAATCAAACCAGGGTCTCCTGCATTGCCGGTGGATTCTTTTCCAGCTGAGCTATTAGGGAAGCCCCACAGCTCACTCTGCAAGACTACAATTGATGAGCCAATTACTGTGGAAGGACCATGAGTTTGTTCACAAGGGCTTGAAGCAGGCTTCCCAAACTGAGAACCTGGAGAGGGACTGTTTTGTGCAGGAAAATAAAAGTCTATGAAAGTTGAAGGTAATAAAATTTTTGACTGTTGTTGAGTCTATCCCCAGACTTCAGTTTTTCAGTTACAAAATATGTTTGGAAAGTTTAGGGACAAGAAAGAAAGAGCTAACCTGGGGCAACCTGAAGGAAGAGGGATGGAAAAGGAATGTTCTCTGAAACAACAAATGACAGCAGAAAATAATAACCAGGAATGGAAATGATTTGGTCTGAATTTTGTCCCCCTCAAAATTTGTATGTTGAAGCCCGAACCCCCAGTGTGACTGTACTTGGAGATAAGACCTTTAAGGAGGTTAAGTGAGATCATAAAGATAGGGCTCTAATCCAAGAGGATTGATGTCCTTAAAAGGGAAGGAAGAGACAGCGGCATGTGACATACAGATAAAAGACCATGAGGACGCAGCAAGAAGGCAGCTGTTCAGAAGCCAGGAAGAGAGGCTTCACCAGAAACCAACCCTGCCAGTCATTATCTTGGACTTCTAGCCTCCAGAACTTTGAGAAAATACATCTCTCTTGTTTAAGCCACCCAGTCCTTGGTATTTTGTTATGGCAGCTGAAATAGACTAATACAGAAAAAGACAATTTAATTTTTCTAGGCTTAAAAATGAAGGATTCATGTTTCTGGATAATTCACTAAGAATAGCACTTTACTGTCAGGTTCAGTTCAGTCGTGTCCAGCTCTTTGTGACCCCATGGACTTCAGCACACCAGGCTTCCCTGTCCATCACCAACTCCTGGAGTTTACTCAAACTCATGTCCATCGAGTTGGTGATGCCATCCAACCATCTTATCCTCTGTCATCCCCTTTCCCTCCTACCTTCAATCTTTCCCAGCATCAGGGTCTTTTCCAATGAGTCAGTTCTTCGCATCAGGTGGCCAAAGTATTGGAGTTTCAGCTTCAGCATCAGTCCTTCCAATGAATATTCAGGACTGATTTTCTTTATGATGGACTGGTTGGATCTCCTTGCAATCCAAGGAACTCTCAAGAGTCTTTTCCAACACCACAGTTCAAAAACATCAACTCTTTGGCACTTAGCTTTCTTTATAGTCCAACTCTCACATCCATACACGACTACTGGAAAAACCTTGGCTTTGACTAGACAGACCTTTGTTGGCAAAGTAATGTCTCTGCTTTTTAATATGCTGTCTAGTTTGGTCATAAGTTTTCTTCCAAGGAACAAGTCTTTTAATTTCATGGCTGCAGTCACCACATTGTCAGGTGATGGTAAGTAAATGAGGTAATGGATTTCAAACCTTTTTATGTAGAAGTAGAAATAAATAAAATATTGGAGCAAGTGAGGTTTCTCACAATATTGAGCAAAGAAAATTTTTCTGTTTTTTTTTTTATAGTTTTCTCTGATCTTATACACAGATCAATCTTTTCACAATGTTTTTAATAGAGCCCTATAAATAGCATGCAGTAAATTGGTAATCCACAGATCTCAGGTCCAGTTAAGCCTATGACAGAATTGGAGAACTCATGGATGAAGGTATAGATTATCTTTTTTGGCCTTGGTTTCCTCATTTTTAAGTGAGTTGGATTAGATTAACATTACTAACAAGTGATTGAATTTTATTTCAGCTTGACCACAACAGAGAACTGTAACGCAGTATATTTGAGGAAGGATGGGCCAAGCAAAATTGAATGCAATTATCAGTTACAGTACTTCTTGGAGCACTTAAATGCTAATGTGTTTTACAAACCTCTAAGAAGATACAGGATGCCGTATTCCTCAGCATCTTTTCTCAAACAACACTGGAAAATGCTCACTAGGATCCACTCTGGGTCTCAAAATCATAATATCCTTTGACCATGATTGTTGTTTAGTTGCTCAGTCGTGTCTGACTCTTTTGTGACCCCATGGACTGTAACCCACCAGGCTCCTCTGGTCATAGAATTTCCCAGGTAAGAGTACTGGAGTGGGTTGCTGTTTCCTTCTCCAGGGGATCTTCCCAACTCAGGCATCAGATCCATGTCTCTGGCATTCTCAGGCAGATTCTTTACCCCCTGAGCCACCAGGGAAGCCCTTGACCATGATTAAGGTCACATACAAAGCCTCCTCGTGGTTCTTTGGCTGCTCACCCTCCAAGAAAGAGAAATCATGAAGAATCTTCTAAGATGTTGACACCCCAAACAGTATGTTTTAAGAAAATGCAATTATGCTGTACACCCCAGAGAATATGTGATTTAAGGAACAGTTGGTAAAGGATTTACAGTGTAGCTCTTAACACCAGAGACCATTCTTCCCATTATCAAGAGACTTTTCTGTTAGCTGAGAGAACCATCCTTATTTCGGTTTATTAATCTTAACATTTCCTCTTTATAAATATATAATGTGCTATTTGTTTTGATGTTGTTCTTTGCATAGAATACTGTATTCATATAAACAATGAAATGGACTCCAAAATTATTTGGAAGGAGATGCAGGAAAGAATGGGCAAGCGACTATAAATAGGAGTTTATCAGGATTATCTAAGAGACAACTGAAGCACAGTCAGAACCGCCAAGCCTAGTGAACAATGTACTTTTGGAGGAAGTATTATTGACTGGCATTTTGGTTCTCATCATAGAGGTATAATACAAAACAGACAAGTCCTTCCATAGGATTGATGCTGAACTGTATGCTATAGTTCACTTAATTTAATCTACATTAAACGGTGCACAATTTACTAGGTTTCCTTATCATCTCTTTTCTTAGCCTTAGTAGAAACCACTTCAGATGGACTCATTGACCGTTGATCATAAATCAGCCTTTTATTGGTGAAGAGGTGAGGTGGGTTAACAATGGATTTACTTGTAAATTGAGAATAGATAAATCTTTGCTCCCTCAAGGGTAACAGTGTATTTATGGGTTGGAAGGCAGCACCAGTTTTCAAAAAGCACTTTATTGGAAGGTAAAGTCTTCAAGGCCTTGGGTGTTTACGATCTCTGAAGCTTGTGTATCTGCAGAACTGCTGTAAAATACACTAATAAAACAAAATAGGATGTTGCTTTATATTTGCCTGAATTTCCACTTGAAGTACTTGTACAGGTAGAATAGAGGCTCCATAAAATAAACTCATAAGCTGAAATTTAAGTCTTTGGGGAAATCTGCCACTTTTATTTACAGGTCTGTAAGCCTAGCAGATAAAAATAACTAAGAGAAAATATTACAAATATACTTCGTATCACTTTGCTGTCAAGGTTTGTGGACGGTCTGTAAGCATTTCCATCCCATAAACCTGTCTGGCAATCATTGTTGACTTGAATATGTGAAATTAACCTCCTCATCAGCAATAATCTAAATCTACTTACAAGAAGAGAGAAACATGGGTAGGCTGAGTCTTGAGCTCATTTATGACTGTATTATGACACACTTAAATGTTCTTCCTGACTACAAAATGACAAAATAATTATTTTAGAAATTTAATATATAGAAATATAGAAAGCAATATAGAAAGCAAATAAACTTGGGATATGAAATAATGATAGAGATTTCAGAGCAATATTAGAGTCCAAATTACATTTAAAAAAAAAGAAACATGGAGAGTTTTTCTAACAAAAATCAAATACTTTAAACTTTTTTTAAATTTTTTAAAAAATTTTATTTTATTTTTAAACTTTACAATATTGTATTGGTTTTGCCAAATATCGAAATGAATCCGCCACAGGTATACATGTGTTCCCCATCCTGAACCCTTCTCCCTCCTCCCTCCCCATACCATCCCTCTGGGTCATCCCATAAACTTTTTGAAAGAACAGGCTAAGTGAGCTTTTGGATATTCTGGTCTATTTACATTCCATCCAACTTAGCTTTTTGGATATCCTAAGGTATTTCTATTCTGTCATAGGACATACAAACAAAACACATTTGGTAGAATCTCAAGAATTTGAATATGAACTGATCACTAAATATGTAATATGTTCTGCTCAGATACACCACGCTGAGTCATTCATTCACATACTAATGGGATGAGTTGTGTTATTAGGTGGAAGACTGACAATGTGCTCCACGCTGGCAACTCTCTAGAGTGTCTGCCTGACATGTCTGACTTAAATCATTTAGAGCTGACTTCCTGATCTGCATACTGTCTTGGACACCTACTCCACCCACAGCCTTCCCACCTCAGCTGATGCCAGTTTCATCTTTCTAGTTGCTCAGGCCAAATATCTTGGCTTTTTTCCCCTCACACACATATTGATGGGTCATGAAATCCGGTTTCATTTTTAAAACAGCATCCTAATGTGCTATACCTCCTTGATTCAGCCTCCATCCTCTCTGACCTTACCTAGCATGGCTTTCTTTTTGGACTCCTCACCCTCCTCCTTTACCCACAGATAGAGTAACCCTTTCAACACAATAGACAGACTGATCTTTATAAATCTCAAGTCAGTTCATGGGTCGCCTCTGTTTAAATTTCCCTAGTGACTCCCCATCACACTCAGAAGAAGCAGCCAATGAACTGTCACCTCTCTATCCCTCCATCCTTGTCATTTTCTACTCCTTCCTGGTCCCTCTGATCCAGTCACCTTGGTGTTCTTGTTCTATCTCACATACTCTCTGGCATTTTGCACTAGCTGTTCCCTTTTTCCTCAAATGTCTAAATGTTTCAACCCCTCAATCTTTGCTCAGCTGTTACCTTCTTAATGTGGTCCATGCTGATAATCAAATTTTAATTACAGTATAACTGCTTATCTTCATGTCAGATCTCCCATTCATCGCTCTTTATTTCTTTGCAAAATAATTACCACTTTTGAACATACTATCCTATTTATTATTTACTTATTATGCTTACTGCTCATTAGGTTTTTGTTCTTATTAGAACATAAGCCTCTTGAAGGCTCAGTTTTTCTGTTTGCTTTTCCCCGCAGTTTGGAACAGCTTCATTTCCTTGTGAGCCTCCTTGTGTGCTTAGTCGCTCAGTCGTGTCTGACTCTGCGACCCTTTGGACTGTAGCCCACCAGGTTCCTCTGTCCATGGGATTTTTCATGCAAGAATACTGGAATGGGTTGCCATTTCCTGCTCCAGGGGATCTTCCCCACCCAGGGATCGAACCAGCATCTCCTGTGTCTTCTGCATTGCAGGCAGATTCTTTACTGGGTGAGCCATTGAGGAAACCCTCATTCACTTGTCCTAGGTGTTTAAAACTGTATTTTGCACATAGTAGCTACTCAACAAATTCTTATTGAATAATAAAACGAATACTGAAAATATCTAAGAGCTATGCTCCAAAGCAATTGATTTTTAAAATTTTAAGCCATTTCCATTGATTTTTTTTTTTTTTTTTTTTGGACTGCTATTTTGCTGTAACCAGGCTCAAACCAAAAAAACAGCAGATACTTCTAGAAGGAAAATCTGAACTTCAGAATTTTGGATTTTTAAGATGTTCACAAACATAGTTTCTCACTAGGCTCATAAAATATTATAAAGGACCAAACATATATATGGTCTAATAAAGACAATAAAATCACCAGAGGTGGACACAGATTCATGTAGTGTACTGATGCTGCCAGCAGAAAATTCACATCTCTTACCCTCTGCTCCTTTTGACAGTTCTCTCCCTCTGGTTGTGGTTGTTCTGATCTGTGTTTCTGGGAGAGTTTTTGTGCAAGTTTGCCCCTCAGTTGAGACTGGTTTCTAATCTACACATGTTCCAAGACCTTGATGACAGCAAATAGCATTGTGCCCCCTTCATGTTTTCAAGCCAGAAGTCCAGCTAACCCTGATTTTGCCTTTTATCCATGTGTACTGCCCCCAGCAAGAAAACATGTAAGAAGTAACAAAGTCCTGTTCAGTTCAGTTCAGTTCAGTCGCTCAGTCGTGTCCGACTCTTTGCGACCCCATGAATCGCAGCATGCCGGGCCTCCCTGTTGATCACCAGCTTCCGGAGTTTACCCAAACTCATGTCCATTGAGTTGGTGATGCCATCCAACCATCTCATCCTCTGTCATCCCCTTCTCCTCCTGCCCCCAATCCCTCCCAGCATCAGGGTCTTTTCCAGTGAGTCAACTGTTTGCATAAGGTGGCCAAAGTATTGGAGTTTCAGCTTCAGCATCAGTCCTTAAAGTCCTGTTGAAAGTGAAAGTGAAGTTGCTCAGTTGTGTCCGACTCTTTGCGACGCCATGGACAGTAGCCTGCACCAGGCTCCTCCATCCATAGGATTTTCTAGGCAAGAGTACTGGAGTGGGTTGCCATTTCCTTCTCTACGGAATCTTCCCGACCCAGGGATCAAACCCAGGTCTTCCACATTGTAGATAGACGCTTTACCGTCTGAGCCACCAGGGAAGTCCAAAGTCCACCAGGGAAGTCCTGTTAGTGTCTATTAAATTCCTCTTGATTGCATCCACCAATTTCACTCTCTTTGCTATTTCCCTAATTCAGAAAGCAGGCACCTCTCTTAGCTTTCTGGGAAGAATATGTAACTTTTTCTTCCTTCCTGTTGCAATAAAGGGGCCATGTATTTTTCCAACTCAAGGTGACTTTCTCTGTGTACAATGTGGATCCAACCCTCCCTTTTTTCAGGTACGTTTTGATGTTATGTTTCTTTTCCTCTCTTTATCCTCTTCTTCTTAACTGATCTTCTCCATTGGCTTGGAAACAGGTGTCAATCCTCCTTTACTACAAACTAAAATAAAGGCAAATAACCACTTTCTCTCTTTTTAAAATTTTTGCCACACCATGTCGCTTGCGGGATTTTAGTTCCCCAAGCAAGGACTGAACTTGGGGCTTTGGCAATGAAAACATAGAGTCCTATCCACTGGTCCACCAGGGAATTCCCATAATCACACTTTCCTAAATGACATCCTCTTCCATTCACTACCATATCTCGTTTCTGGAAAAAAGTTGCCATGGACCACCTTTATCTTCATTTTATCACTTCTTGCTCTTTTCTCGACCATCTCCAATCTGATTTCTACCCTCATTACCTCTCTGAAGCAGCTTCTGCTATATCATCACACAATTTATACGTCAAAAATCAAACAGATATTCTCAATTTTTTAACTTACTCGATTTCTCTTCTTTAAAATTTTATCAAATATTGAAGAAATAGAAATATGTATTAATATGTATGAAAGATATTTAATAACAATATACCAAACACAGAATTTGACAAATACAATTCTATGGTGTTTGAAGTCTCCATCACTTCTCTCCTCAAATGCATTTATCCAAAAAAAAAAAAAAAATTAAAGCATATAAACAGCTTAATTCCATTTGACAATTTTAAGAAATTCCTTATTTCTGGCGATTATCATTTCTATTAAGTGATCTTACAGTATGCTTGTTGTTGTCCACTTGCTGAGTCCTGTCCGACTCTTGGCAATCCCATGGACTGTACCACACCAAGCTCCTCCGTCCTACATAAGTCCAACACTTACGTCTGTACAAGACTACTGGAAAAACCATAACTTTGACTATACAGACTTCTGTTGGCAAAGTGATAACTCTGCTTTTAAATATGCTATCTAGGTTTGTCATAGCTTTCCTTCCAAGGGGCAAGTGTCTTAATTTCATGGCTGCACTCACCATCTACAGTGATTTTGGAGCCCAAGACACTAAGATCTGCTTCCAGTTTTTCTCATCTATTTGACTTGAAGTGATAAGACTGTATGCCATGATCTTAGTTTTTGAATGTTGAGTTTCAAGCCAGCTTTTTCAACCTCCTCTTTCACCTGCCTCTTGAGAAACCTGTATGCAAGTCAGGAAGCAACAGTTAGAACTGGACATGGAACAACAGACTGGTTCCAAATAGGAAAAGGAGTACTACGTCAAGGCTGTATATTGTCACCCTGCTTACTTAACTTTTATGCAGAGTACGTCATGAGAAATGCTGGGCTGGAGGAAGCACAAGCTGGAATCAAGATTGCCAAGAGAAATATCAATAACCTCAGATATGCAGATGACACCACCCTCATGGCGGAAAGTGAAGAGTAACTAAAGAGCCTCTTGATGAAAGTGAAAGAGGAGAGTGAAAAAGTTGGCTTAAAGCTCAACATTCAGAAAACTAAGATCATGGTATCTGGCCCCATCACTTCATGGCAAATAGATGGGGAAACAGTGGAAACAGTGTCAGACTTTATTTTTTTGGGCTCCAAAATCACTGCAGATGGTGACTGCAGCCATGAAATTAAAAGACGCTTACTCCTTGGAAGGAGAGTTATGACCAACCTAGACAGCATATCAAAAAGCAGAGACATTACTTTGTCCACAAAGGTCCATCTACACAAGGCTATGGTTTTTCCAGTAGTCATGTATGGATGTGAGAGTTGGACTATAAAGAAAGCTGAGCATCAAAGAATTGATGCTTTTGAACTGTGGTGTTGGAGAAGAGTCTTGAGACTCTTGGACTGTAGGAGGTACAACCAGTCCATCCTAAAGGATATTGGTCCTGGGTGTTCATTGGAAGGACTGATGTTGAAGCTGAAACTCCAATATTTTGGCCACCTGATGCAAAGAGCTGACTCCTTTGAAAAAACCCTGATGTTGGGAAAGATTGAAGGCAGGAGGAGAAGGGGACGGCAGAGGATGAGATGATTAGATGGCATCACTGACTCAATGGACATGAGTTGGGTAAACTCCAGGAGTTGGTGATGGACAGGGAGGCCTGGCGTGCTGCGGTTCATGGGGTCGCAAAAAGTCGGACACGACTGAGTGACTGAACTCACTCTTTCACCTTCATCAAGAGGCTCTTTAGTTCCTCTTCACTTTCTGCCTTTAGAGTGATATCATCTACATAAATGAGGTTGTTACTTCTGACAATCTTGATTCCAGCTTGTGCTTTATCTAGCTTTGCATTTCTCATGATACACTCTACATTGAAGTTAAATAAGCAGGGAAGTTAAATAAGAAGTTAAAAACAATAGCCTTGTTACATTCCTTTCCCAATTTGGAGCCAGTCCGTTGTTCCATGTCTGGTTCTAGCTGTTTCTTCTTGATCTGCATACAGGTTTCTCAGGAGACAGATAAGGTGGTCTGGTATTCCCATGTCTTTAAGAATTTTCCACAGTTTATTGCGATCCACACAGAGCCTTTAGCATAATCAATGAAGGAGAAGTAGATGTTTTTCTGAAATTCCCTTGCTTTCTCTATGATCCGGCAGGTGTCGGCAACTGGATCTCTGGTTCCTCTGCCTTTTCTAAACCCAGTTTGCACACACTGCAACACTCCCACAGTGTTCTTGTGGAAGTGTTCTTGTTTTAAGCTAACTGTTTCAAAAATATATTTATCCTACTTTTTTTTGAATTTGGATTTAATAATACTTAGTGTTGCAGAAGCCTCAAAATATATGTTTTTATTGACTGTTATTAAGTGACCAGTATTTCAAAATAAATCTATCGAGTTAACTTGCTTGAGCTGAGCTGAATGAACCTGTCTTCAAACTTGATGACAAATAAGAAGCTTCTCAATAAATAAATGAGGTGCTGCTCTCAGGAAGACAATTACAATCCCTCCTGTTTTAAAATACAGTTTTCTCTGATGAGACTAACATTCTAGCCTAATTTCATTTCAAAACTATTAACATTCTCTTCCTTCTGTATGTTGCCAAACATCTGGGATGAAACCGGGAAGGAGGAGGGGAATTCATTCATATTTTCCTCCTCGATTCCAGAAAGAAGATTAACACTTTAAACATAAAATTGCCAAATAAAATTGACAACATTCAACCATGTATTTGGCAAGGTTTGCAGACATTGCTGCCATGGAAATAAATAGCAAGACAATGCAGGAAAAATACATGTAATTCCCTGTATTAATCAGCTTTTCCCAGGTTATTCTAAAGTTTAAAAAAAAAGTTATTTCCATGGTAACAAATACCCTGTAAAATTCACTACCTTACAACAACCATAATTTATTTCTTGACTGCAATATGTATTCATCATGGGTAGGCTGAAGTTCTATTTCAAAATTCTTCATTCTAAATCCATAGAGCTCAGCCCCTATTGGGTTATTTTGGCCTTGTGGAAAAAGAAAAGAAAAAAGAAGAAACTACACAATTTCTCTTAAGACTTTTGGTGGAAAGTGATATATTTCAGGTTCATTCACATTTCATTGGGCAAAGCTTGTCCAACTTCCATGTCTCAGGGAGGAATAATTCTCTCACAAGAAGAGGAAGCGTGTGATGGTGAACAGTAATAAAATTTGATACACATCATGCGATGTAGAAGATTATGATTATTACTTCATGTTCACAAAAAATTTTAAAGTCAATTTTTTCCCTAGAGGCTGAATCAAAAAAGTGGTTTCAACTAGTGGTATTGCTGGTAATATTTAGCTCATTATTAGTAAGCAATGATTGTTGTCTCCATGCTGGGCACAGTGCCAGTGCATTCCATTCAGAACTAGTATTAGTTCTGATAAAATGACACCTCTATTTTTCGGTGAGGACACTGAGACTTCAAGACTTAATGTCCAGGTCAGTTGTATAAGGAAATACAGAAAATAAATGGTAGCCTCTGAGATTATACCCAGGCAGCCTGTTTTTATTAATCCATCTGTACCTTAGCAGGTCATAAAACCAAAAAAATAAAATAATTGAACAAGTTGATTTCTAAGTTATCCTTGGTTTTGAAAATCTAAATCACTGTTGCACTCATAATATATGGTGGATTTGTTGGTTTCCTTACTAAGTCATGTCCAATTCTTGGGACTCCAAGCACTATAGCCAATTCCTTCTCCATTCATAATATATATTGTTTTTTTTGTTTTGTTTTTTTTTAAATTTAATTTAATTTTTTAACTTTACAATATTATATTGGTTTTGCCATATATCAAAATGAATCTGCCACAGCTATACATGTGTTCCCCATCCTGAACCCTCCTCCCTCCTCCCTCCCCATACCATCCCTCTGGGTCGTCCCAGTGCACTAGCCCCAAGCATCCAGTATCGTGCATCGAACCTGGACTGGTGACTAGTTTTATATATAATATTATACATGTTTCAATGCCATTCTCCCTAATCATCCCACCCTCTCCCTCTCCCACAGAGTCCAGAAGACTGTTCTATATTGGTTTTCAAATGGATGAGTTTAGACTTTATAGGGTAAAAATGTCTTTGACTAATTATTAAAACATAAGCCATCTCTTCTAAATCTGCTTTGATGCCCAGAAATAAACTCTGTAGGCCTGTGAGAAAACGGCATTGATTCACCAAGTCTTAAGTGTCTTTCATACATTTCACTTCCTAGCACATTTCTAGGGAAAGAAGAGGCACTCAATCAATCTTTATGGAATAGAATGAGAATATGAATTAATAAAAGAATGCCTGATGAAATACATAAATAATTACTCTCTCCTTAGGTCCAAATACACATATAAGTGAAGTAAAAGTGAAGTCGCTCAGTCGTGTTCGACTCTTTGCGATCCCATGGACTGTAGCCTACCAGGCTCCTCTGTCCGTGCATGGAATTTTCCAGGCAAGAGTACTGGAGTGAGTTGCCATTTCCTTCTCCAGGGGGATCTTCCCGACCCAGGGCTCGAACCCGGTCTCCCACATTTCAGGCAGACACTTTTACGATCTGAGCCACCAGGGAAGTCAACGTGCTATATTCAGAACCACAAAACACTATATTGAAGGATTAATAGCTATTAACAGCAATATAGCCATAGTAGTTTTTCTTTATCATTTTCCAGCAAATAACTGAGCACTAACAGGCTCAGAAATAGGTCTGAAAAAGAGAATCTTTCAGAAAAGTTATGCCCTAATAGTTTCAACTATTGGAAAACCAAGAATCAAGTGACAGAAATGTATAAAAGTAAATTAAAGCTTTATCTATGAGGAAATTGGATATAAAACATACATAAAATTAAAAAAATATGGTTTCTTTAACACTTCATATCAATTATATTTTATATAAATTATAAACATTTATATCTAATTTTTTTATCTTATGTATCAATATGAATTACATATGTTATATGTATTTTATATGTATAATATATAAAACAGGAACAAGCAAATGGAAAATATGGTTAAAGAAATTATATCTATGTACAACAGCATTCAAGGATAACAAATATCTAAGAATCTAGCAACTGTTTTGAAATAAAATACAAATGTGCTTCTACAAATAAAATAATAAAATATATTAAGATATATTCAAAATAATTGGAGAGATAAGTCATATTTAAGAAGAAGATAATATGTTTAATAGTTTGGTCCTTCTGAAAGTCAGTGAAATGCAAATCAAGACCAAAATGCAATGCCATTTTATACCAATCCCTTGGGTAAAAATTAAAAACTGTGACAATACAACTCATACAAAACAGCTGAAAGCTTTTCTGAAAATTGAATAGATATTTTTCCAAAGAAGACATCAGATGGCCAACAGGCACATGAAAAGATACTCAGTATTTCTCTTCATCAGAGAAATGCTATTCATAACCACAATGAGATATCACTTCACACCTGTCAGAATGGCTATCATCAAAAAGTCTGCAAATAACAAATGTTGGTGAGGATGTGGGGAAGAGGGAACCCTTGCACATGTTGGTGCTAAAGTAAATTGGTGCAACCGCTATGGAAAAAAGTATGGAGGGGCCTCAAAAAAAGTAATAGAACTACTGTATGATCCAACAATTCTACTTCTGGGTATATATCCAAAGAAATAAAGTCACTATAAATAAAGAGATATCTACTTCCCCATGTTCACAGCAGCATTATTTACAATAGCTAATACATGGAAACAACTTAAGTGCCCATCAATGGATAAATGGATAAAGAAAATATGGTCTACATATATAATGAAATATTATTTAGCCATTATGTGTCAGTCGTTCAGTCATGTCCAGGTCTTTATGATCCCATGGACTGTAACCCACCAGGCTCCTCTGTCCATGAAATTCTCCAGGCAAGAATACTGGCATAGGTTGCCATTTTTTTCTCTAGGAAATCTTCCCAACCTAGGTATCAAACCTGGTGTTCTGCATTGCATGCAGATTCTTTACCATCTGAGCCACCTATATAATCAAATATTCTTCAGCAAGAAGGAAATCTTGCCATTTGTGACAACATGAATTGAGAACATTATGCTAGGTGAAATAAAATAGACAGTTAAAGGTAAATATTACATGATCTCAATGTGGTATCTATTAATAAAAAAATCAAACTCATAGAAAAAGAGAATGGATTGGTGGCTGCTAAAAGTTGGGGTGGGGGGGTAATGAGTGAAGGTGGTCAAAAGATACAAATTTCTAGTTATAAATATGTTCTCAGGCTTTAATGCATAGCCTGGTAACTATAGATAGCAAAACTGTATTGTGCATTTGAAAGTTGCTAAGATAGTAGTCAGCCTTAAAGTTATCACAAGAAAAAAAACTATAATTATCTGAGGTGATAGACATTAACCAAACTTAGTATGATAATCATTTTATAACTATAGGTATATTAAATCATTATTTTGTACACATTAAAGTTATACGATGTTACATGTCAATTGCATCTAAATAAAACTCAGGGGAAAAAAACATGCAGCTCATTTTATGTCAATTGCATCTCAATAAAGCTGTGAAAAAAAATGAAAGAAAAGATAAATATATATTGGGGAGGATGCTGACTCCAGTAGAGAGAGCTGGATGTATACATTGTGACATGACTTTATGGTTAACTGCACTTTATCATTAAGATTCTAGCTTCTGTGTTAAGTGGTATGTTCATAGGTGTTTTTATATTATTAAAAATAATATAATGATTAGAAAATAGCAGGACAGAATGATTCAGTGATGAGATTATATTTTAAAACAATGGTTGTAATGTTAATCTGATTCTCTACATATACTCTTAAAAGATAATAATAATTTCCAGAACCTAGTCAAAAGTTGTTAAACCTTCACAGTAGATTACAGCAACAAATTAAGTTTTACATTTCTTGGAGTAGATGATTATTTTGAATTCTACTTCAAATTTTGATCTGGAGGAAAATAATAAAAACTGTACTCAGTTTCTTCAAGCATATGTTTTTAAGTATTTTGGCAGTTATACTCCAGGATATTTTTGTGTTTTTTAATAGTCAAGTCTAGTACAAGGAGAATGCCACATGAAAAATTGCTTTTTAAAATGGGTCACAGGATGATGTAGCTCACCTATGACCTATGCCATTTCTTTGTGCATTCAGACATGAAACTTAACAATCTCATCTGCAAAGAATGGCTTTTAATGCCCCAACTTTGGAAAAGGTGGAAAGATATTAGCCTTGTATTGCCTTATTTTTTTCTGGTGGTAAAGGGTGGAGTGACATGCGAATGTGAGATATTTTTCTGAGGTTTCTGGCGAGTATCACACCTCTGACCATGATCTCTCCCATGATCTCAACCTGGGGACTTGAGCCAAATATTCCCCCATTGGTTTTTCTCCTCTAATATATGGGCTTGTAGCAGACCTTAAATCATGGTTTGGTAATGTATTTAAAGCTATGACTTTAATAGTCCTGAAATGCTCAGGTTTTGCTAGAAAGATAATGAAATAAACTAATAGCTATGAACTCTTCAAAACAGATGTTGGTGGAGGTCTTTTATTATTACACAAATCCAGGCATAAATTCACATAGAATACAATCTGGAAGATGGCCCTGAAGTTGTAAACCATTCAGCCTTCGATTGTTAGAGAAAAGTTTAAACCATATTGGAAGTCAATGTATGTTGATTACTAAAGTTTATTCTCCAGGAGTAAAATTAATTGCTCATAAGTCAGAAGATCATTGCATAAGCTTTCTGATTTTATTAATCCTTATAATTGGTATTTTTAGTAAAATGAATTGGCAAAATGATTTCCTAACAAGTTTTGAACACATAACTTACTGTTCTTAATTTTGAAAATACTCAAAATCTTGCACAAGAAATCATGAAAATAAAATCGTCATTTTATATCCATCAGTGTTGCCATTTCTTCCCACCATTTTTCAAATAATAAGTGATTTAACCTATGTTTTCCAAACAAACAAAATAAAAATAAACAACCTCAGCAGCTGAGAACAGAGTTCTGAGATGGGGCACAAGAGGTTTTCAGTCCAATGTTGCCTGCTCCTTCCTTGTACCATGTATATCTTGTCTATCAGATGGCCTTCTGCATGGAATGATCATGCCTTGATCATTACAGAAGACACAGGAAAGAATTAGTGGAGCAGATACAGTCTCCTCTTATATAACTGGCCTTGTGCCATACCTGATACTCATCTATATGTCTAATGTTCATCTTATTTTTAATTATTTCACTGGGTTAAGCAAGGAAATGCTTATTTCTAGAGGCAGAATGACTATATATAAAATGAAATTTATAGTTTTTATGTCATTAGTTTTTCTTAGTTGCCCATTGGAAAAGTTATACTTCATTGATGGTAAAAGAAAAATCAGTCTTCAACTCTAACCAGCACTGAGCCTTGTCATTTTTGCCACTTTTATTTAATTTACAGATAATAAAACCCAGAGACTTAAGTTATTAGGTAGCTTGGTCATGTGTCTTCTACTACTACAGTTATCATGAAAAACTCTCTAATTGACTAGCTCTTGAATATGAAGTTTGGTATTTATACATCAAAGTGTAATGGAAATATTTACCCAGAGTTTTCTAGCACTTGGCAGAAATTCTTAGTTTAGGAGATCAAGAATTCAGATCTTTTCTCTCTTTGTCAACTTGATATATCTTATTCTTTAACATGATAATTTCTACTTTCCTTAAGAAATAATTTTTAGTGTTGACTGATACAGTGTAAGTGAATATGCATTATTTACAAGTCTAATAACCAACATGTGCTCCACCTACTATCTGGTAGCAAAATACAGTGCCCTAAAGTGATGAAAACTCATCAGGATATTGCACAGAAACTGGTGTCAAAATTCAGTAAGTCTAATAAAAATTCTAGGCTATGGTTTTTCAAGTGGTCATGTATGGATGTGAGAGTTGGACTGTGAAGAAGGCTGACCGCTGAAGAATTGATGCTTTTGAACTGTAGTGTTGGAGAAGACTCTTGAGAGTCCCTTGGACTGCAAGGAGATCCAACCAGTCCATTCTAAAGGAGATCAGCCCTGGGATTTCTTTGGAAGGAATGATGCTAAAGCTGAAACTCCAGTACTTTGGCCACCTCATGCTAAGAGTTGACTCATTGGAAAAGACTCTGATACTGGGAGGGATTGGGGGCAGGAGGAGAAGGGGATGACAGAGGATAAGGTGACTGGATGGCATCACCGACTCGATGGACGTGAGTTTGAGTGAATTCCGGGAGTTGGTGATGGACAGGGAGGCCTGGCGTGATGCGATTCATGGGGTCACAAAGAGTCGGACACGACTGAGCAACTGAACTGAACTGAACTGAATAAAAATTCACATTGGATTAAATAATAAAGATAGAAATAATATTCAGTAAGAAATTAAACCTTAGTCTTTAAGCTTCTCAGCAAGATTGATAAGTTGCAATGACATGAGTATGGAAGAAGTCACAGAAAACAATGACATTAGTTAGATTCCCTTTCTGCTAGAATTTTAACTTAAATAATCAGTGAAATATTTATGCATGTGTACAAGGATATTCACATGTGTGGAAGTGAGAAATACATTCAAGGGATTAGATCTGATAGATAGAGTGCCTGAGAAACTATGGATGGAGGTTTGTGACATTGTACAGGAGGCAGTGATCAAGACCATCCCCAAGAAAAAGAAATACAAAAAGGCAAAATGGTTGTCTGAGGAGGCCTTACAAACAGGTATGAAAAGAAGAGAAGCAAAAGGCAAAGGAGAAAAAGAAAGATATACCCATTTGAATGCAGACTTCCAAAGAATAGCAAGGAGTGATAAGAAAACCTTCCTCAGTGATCAGTGCAAAGAAATAGAAGAAAATAATAGAATGGGAAAGACTAGAGATCTCTTCAAGAAAATTAGAGATGCCACGGGAATTTTCATGCAAAGATGGGCATAATAAAGGACAGAAATGGTATGGACTTAACAGAAGCAGAAGATATTAAGAAGAGGGGGCAAGAATACACAGAAGAACTATACAAAGAAGATCTTCATGACCCAGATAATCACAGTGGTGTGATCACTCACCTAAAGTCAGACATCCTGGAGTGCAAAGTCAAGTGGGCCTTAGGAAGCATGACTATGAACAAAGCTAGTGGAGGTGATGGAATTCCAGTTGAGCTATTTCAAATCCTAAAAGATGATGCTGTGAAAGTGCTACACTCAATATGCCAGCAAATTTGGAAAACTCAGCAGTGGCCACAGGACTGGAAAAGCTCAGTTTTCATTCCAATCCCAAAGAAAGACAATGCCAAAGCATACTCAAACACCACACAATTGCACTCATCTCACATGCTAGCAAAGTAATGCTCAAAATTCCCCAAGCCAGGCTTCAACAGTTCATGAACCATGAACTTCCAGATGTTCAAGCTGTATTTAGAAAAGGCAGAGGAACCAGAGATCAAATTGCCAACATCCGCTGGATCATCGAAAAAGCAAGAGAGTTCCAGAAAAACATCTATTTCTGCTTTGTTGACTATGCCAAAGCCTTTGACTGTGTGGATTACAATAAACTGTGAAAAATTCTTTAATAGATGGGAATACCAGATCAACTGACCTGCCTCCTGAGACATCTGTATGCAGGTCAAGAAGCAACAGTTAGAACTGGACATGGAACAACAGACTAGTTCCAAACTGGGGAAGGAGTACGTCAAGGCTGTATATTATCACCCTGCTTATTTAACTTACATGCAGAGTATATCATAGGAAATGCTGAGATGGGTGAAGCACAAGCTGGAATCAAGATTACCGGGAGAAATATCAACAGCCTCAGATATGCAGATGACGCCACCCTTATGGCAGAAAGTGAAGAAGACCTAAAGAGCATCTTGTTGAAAGTGAAAGAAGAGAGTGAAAAAGTTGGCTTAAAGCTCAACATTCAGAAAACTAAGATCATGGCATCTGGTCCCATCACTTCATGGCAAATAGATAGGGAAACAGTGCAAACAGTGACAGGCCTTATTTTGGGGGGCTCCAAAGTCACTGCAGATGTTGACTGCAGCCATGAAATTAAAAGACACTTTTTCCTTGGAAAGAACATTATGACCAACCTAGACAGCATATTAAAAAGCAGAGACATTACTTTGCCAACAAAGGTCTGTCTAATCAATGCTATTTTTCCAGTGGTCATGTATGGATGTGAGAGTTGGACTATAAAGAAAGCTGAACATCGAAGAATTGATGATTTTGAACTGTGGTTTTGGATAAGACCCTTGAGAGTCTCTTAGACTGCAAGGAGATCCAACCTGTCCATCCTAAAGGAAATCAGTTCCTGAATATTCATTGGAAGGACTGATGCTGAAACTGAAACTCCAATACTTTGGCCTCCTGATGCAAAGAACTGACTCATTGGAAAAGACCCTGATGCTGGGAAAGATTGAGGGCAGGAGGAGAAGGGAATGACAGAGAATGAGATGGTTGGATGGCGTCACTGACTCAATAGACATGAGTTTGAGTAAACTCTGGGAGTTGGTGATGGACAGGGAGGCCTGGAGTGCTGCAGTCCATGGGGTCGCAAAGAGTTGGACCTGACTGAGCGACTGAACTGAACTGAACACACATGCATAGATACACATACTATCTCAAAACTCCAAGTATCATCTGCCTAAATTTTTTATCTTTTGTTGGACAAAACACAAATCAACCTTTTTTCAGTTCTGCATTAAATCTTGGGTATTTTTTGTACTTGATAAGCATTCTAGAAAAGGATGACTTAAATATTTATGCATGTCCATAACATTTATTCTCCCATGTATCTAACATAAATCTGATTTTTTAAATCATTCCTTTTGCTACCCTTTTCTTTCCATGATGTTGAGTTTTCTCCAGTGAGTAGTTTTAGTCATCCATTCTGCCATTTTTATTATCAGTGAAATTGTTAAGTAAGGTGCTATGGATGACTGGCTCAAAAGTATCAGAAATATTGCTACCATCAGAATGCTTAGCTCTAATTATATTCTGGACAGACCAATATTTAGGTAGGAAAGGCTATATCATATCTTCTATGATACAGGACTTTGAAATATTTACCAAACTATTTAGGTGGGATGGATGAGAAGGAGTTTAATTGAGAAATACCCATAAATAGGTAAATTCTCCTATTTCATTTCTCGTATTTCTGAAGGGCTTATTATTATTAGAATTAAAACAAGGATACACATTTGCAACTTCTTTGGTTCCTTGAGTATTTATACATGGATGTAGCATTCCTATTGCCCCAGAAGAATTTTGTTTCTTAGTTTCCATTTATTGATAGCAATCTGGGGAAAAGATAATTAGGCAACATATAATTATTAAGAGAACTAGGTAATTGGCCCCCAAAGTTCAAATATTCTTGGATTGCTGCAGTTTTTTGTGTTTTAAGAAATAACAATCAGTGACCCACTTCTGGTATAACCAAGAAATCTTCTACAGGATCTAATCCTGCTGCAGATAAGACCTATGAACTCTGGATAATTTATTAAAGTGAATTATGATGCTAAAAGTGAACAACAGCAGACAGTCTTTCAGGAGTAAAATTTTTGAGAAAAGGGGATAACTCCTATGATTTTCTATTTCTAAGGATTTTTCTCAAAGTTAGCTGCCTATAAAGCAACTAAAATTTTGATAGGAAACAGGAACTTTTTGCTTTGAAGAATCAGAGAACAGAATTTGAGGCAACTAACAGCCGTTTAAAAGTGAGAGGGATTCAACAAAGGTGAGAACTAGTGATAGAAATAAACTTTGTGTAAACTGTGTATAAACTTTGCCTAAAATAGACAGCATATTGAAAAGCAGAGACATCACTTTGCCAACAAAGGTCTGTCTAGTCAAGGCTACGGTTTTTCCAGTGGTCACATATGGATGCGAGAGTTGGACTGTGAAGAAAGCTGAGCGCCAAAGAATTGATGCCTTTGAACTGTGATGTTGGAGAAGACTCTTGAGGGTCCCTTGGACTGCAAGGAGATCCAACCAGTCTATTCTGAAGGAGATCAGCCCTGGGTGTTCTTTGGAAGGAATGATGCTAAAGCTGAAACTCCAGTACTTTGGCCACCTCATGCGAAGAGTTGACTCATTGGAAAAGACTCTGATGCTGGGAGGGATTGGGGGCAGAAGGAGAAGGGGACGACAGAGGATGAGATGGCTGGATGGTATCACCGACTCAATGGAAGTGAGTTTGAGTGAACTCCAAAAGATGGTGATGGACAGGGAGGCCTGGTATGCTGCGATTCATGGGGTCGCAAAGAGTCGGACACGATTGAGCAACTGAACTGAACTGAACTGAAATCATTTCACTCCTGAGCCACACATGCTTCTGATAGTCTCCAGAAAAAAATAGAGAGACAAAACTAAGCTGAGATTGGGATACAGAATTTGGAGTTGAATTCCTACAAGTAAATTTCCTGCTAAAATAACAAAATTTTAATTTTTTTCAAATAAATAAAACAGATTCCCCAACTTCACAGCATATCAGTGTTCAAAATATAATCCAAAATTACTCTGCGTATCAAGAACCAAAAAGATTTGACCCATTTTTGAGTAGAAAAGACAATCTAGAAATTACCCATATTTTACAATTAGCAGGCAAGTATTTTTAATAACAATTATAAAAATATTCAAGAATATAAAGGGAATTATGCTCACAATGAATGGGTAAGAAATAGAAACTACAGAAAGAAACAAATGGGCATTATTTACATGAAAAATATAATATCTAAAATTAAAAAAAATATATGGAGGAGAGAAAATCAGTGAACATGGAGAGAAAAAATAGAGACAATTTGGAAAAACAAACAAACAAACAAAACAGAACCTTAAAAAATGTGGAACTATATCAAAAGATCTCACATACTTGTACTTGGAGTCCCACAGAAGACAAGACAGAGAATTGAGCAGACAATGTATTTGAAGAAATAAGGTCCATCATCGTCTTCATTTGGTGACATATATAAATTTAAACAGGCATGAAGTTTTGCAAGCATCAAGTGGGATAAATATGAAGAAAACCATGCCCAAGGCACGTCATAGTCAAAACACTAAATGCTAAAGATAGAAAAAGTCTTGAAAGGAGACAAAATAAAACAGCACGTTACCTACAGGGGAGAAATAGCATGAATTTCTCCTCAGAAAATATAGAAGTGAGGAAGCAATGAACCAATGTCTTGAAAGTTATTAAAGAAAACAATGAATTGTATATTCTAAAAAAATTATCTTTTAAGAATAAATGTAAAAAAAAAAAGAATAAATGTAAAATGAAACCATTTTCAAATAAAGGAGAAAAATTAAGATAATTTATATCCAGCAGACCAGCACTACAAGAAATGCTAAAGAAATCTTCAAAACTGTTTAGAGAAAACATTACTACATTATCCTGCAGGGCTTATATTTTCATCTATGTGTAATATATATGACAACTATAGCTTTAAAAAATGGCTGCACAATTTCTCCATTTTACATAAAATGGTGTAATACTAGCATTAAGTAGAATGAAAAATAATGTTTACTGAAATCCTTAGAGCAACCACTAAAAATAAAAGGTCAAGCCAAAAAAGCCAATAGCTACATTAAAATGAAATTCTAATGATACTTAATCCAAAAGAATGAAGAAAAGGAATAACCAAAAAAAAAAAAAAAAGAAGTAACAAATAGCAGAAGGATATATATAAATCACAACTGTGTCAATAATTACATTATATATTATGGACTAAGCACTCCAATTGAAAGTCCGTGATTATCAGAATAGGTAAAGAAATGAATACAATTCAACTATCTGTTATCTACAAGTGTTTCCCTTTAAATATAAAGATGCAGAGAAGTTGAAAGCAAATGGATGGGAAAGGGGTATGCCATGCTTACAGTATGCCTAAGAAGGTTGGAGTGACTATGTTAACATCAGATGACCTAATCTTTAAGAGAAATGTATTTCCAGAGGTAAACACAGAAATTCTCATAGGTAAAAGATAGCTGTTTATGTGGTTTATACAGAACTTCAAAACTATATGAAGACATTGACAGAGTTGTAGAGACAACTTCACACTCTCCACTGGAGATTTTAACACCTCTCTCTCAGGAACTAATAGAACACCTAAACAAACAAACAAACAAAATCAATAGGTTGCTTTAGTAACTGTGTCACCCACCTTGCCCTAATGGTTATTTATAGAACACTGTACCCAACAACTGCAAAAGACATATTCTTTTCATGAGCACTTAGTATGTTCACCAAGACAGAAATTATGCAAGAATGTAAAGCAAATCAGATTAATTCAATACAATTAAATCATGCAGAGTATGTTCTCTGGCTACAAGGGGTATATTTATAAATCAAAACCCATAAAATATCTAGGAGAACCAAATGTATTTTCAAATTAAACATGACACTTCTAAATAACCCATGGGTCAGAGAAGAAATGATAAATGAAACTGAACAATGTTTCATAAATGAATGATACTGATGAAGCAGATCAGAATTTTGTGGTTTACAGCTTAATCAGTGCTAAAGGAAATTACAGTTTAAAGTGCTTATATTAGAGATGAAATAATAATCACTCTATATCAGAGATAAAAGAGAAATGCAACAGAATGAGATGAATTTTAAATTCCCCCAAGGCTAAGACAGGTTACCTGATATTTTGGAGAAGAGGTTAGCCTTTTAAATTGGACTTCTTATCCTTTCAATATCTCTTTTCTCTCAGCCCAAGAAAGTCACAATACTTAGTTAAGCAGCTAAATTTGGATTGAGTGTATCTACTTCTTCCATTTCTTTCTACTTCCTTTTCTAATGGTACAGTCACTTTTTAAAATTTTATTGATTGATCTATTTGGCCTCACCATGTGGCTTGCAGGATCTTAGTTCCTCCACCAAGGATCAAACCCTCCACCTATGCATTGACATCACAAAATCTTAACCACTGGACTGCCAGGGAAGTCTTTTTTCTTACTTCTTTACTCCTCATCTCCTATCTCAGGCCCTTGATTGATGGTTCATAAATAAATCAAGCTGAATTAGTCTTCAGATTCAGTGGTCTTCTTGTTCTGGTATCAATACTAGTACTGTGGTTGATTCACGTATCAGTCCTGCAGATTTTCTCAGAGATTAACCATTCAGAATGACTAAGGTGGGCTGTTCCTATAGGGATTCCTTTCCAGAGCCAACTGTGAAAACAAATCTGACTCACAGATGTCCTTCAAGTGAAGTTAATCATTAAGTTCAGAACTTGACCTTGTAAACTTTGAGCACCTGGATTCAGGATGAGAAAGAGAATCTGTACTGTCCTCACATCCAGTGCTGATGTCTGAGTCA
Source organism: Bos grunniens (assembly GCF_055505025.1). NCBI lineage: Eukaryota > Metazoa > Chordata > Mammalia > Artiodactyla > Bovidae > Bos > Bos grunniens. The sequence goes on from NC_141187.1 coordinate 35,825,647, forward strand.
GGAGAACTAGCCCAGACCTGATCAAAGAAGTATCATTTCCAAATTACAGATACTAGGCAAACTCACAGAGGTAAAAAATTGGACTAGCGTTTTTCGCCTTTTAAATTTTGACAAGCTAATAATCAGTTTACCTTATTTCATTATGTAAATTTTATACAAACTTTTTTTCTTTTGGCCACAGCAGCCAGCAGACCAGGGATGGAATTAGCACCCCGTGCATTGGAAGCTTAGAGTCTTAACCATGGGACTGTCAGGGAAGTCCCTAAATTTTGAATAGTGATGAGAGGCATAAAGCCTAGAATACTGATTTTAACAGTATACAAAATACTGATTTTAACCTCTATCTTTTATGCCATATAAACACAAATCATATAACATCTAAAATGCTCCTCTATCTTTAAGAGATGTAATATACATAATGCAGTTGAAAGAAGTTGAAAGTTATTAGTCACTTAGTCGTGTCTGACTCTTTGTGACCCCATGGACTGTAGCCCACCAGGATCCTCTGTCCATGGAATTCTCCAGGCAAGAATACTAGAGTGGGTAGCCATTCCCTTCTCCAGGGAATCTTCCTGACCCAGGAATTGAACCCATGTCTTTTTTTTTTTTTTTTTTAATTTTATTTTATTTTTATACTTTACATAATTGTATTAGTTTTGCCAAATATCAAAATGAATCCATCACAGGTATACATGTGCTCCCTCTTTTGCATTGCAGGCAGATTCTCTACTGTCTGAGCCATCAGGGAAGCACAATACAGTGCTGGCAGTCAATATATTCTTTTTTTCCCATTTTATTTGGTATAGAAATACCATGTATGGCACATACACAGTGTAGCCTGATGGTCATTGTGTGTTTAATGGACACATTTACTTTCCAAAAATGTCATTTTTGTTTTAAAATTTTTGAGAATATACACCTAGGCTTATTAGGTGTGTGCTAAATTTTATTGCATGGAAATTATAATATTAAGGGAGTAGGATATTATTATCCTGTGACCTATTAGGGAAGATCTTTTATGAGAGTATTTCACTGTGTGTTTCAGGGAAAAGAACAAAAAGATTTAGAGTGAAATTATTTCTTGGATTTAAGTGTATTAACTACTGCTGTCTTACAAAACAGTGTTCTCCTTAGGTGTCTCTCATAATGCCAAGTTATTATACTTAGTTTAGGAGTCTTGGGAATGTTAGGGAGAAAAAAAGAAAAGGATTATTTAAAACTAGTATTTGATTGAAGTAAGAAATCTGGAAAGACTAGATTCCAGGTGGAAAACAAGATAACATCTGAACCCTGTGGCCAAGATTCAAAGAATATACAATTGATCCAGGCCTTTTTTTATCTGCAGCCTATTTGCCATGGTCATAGAGATAGAACTTTATGAGCTTGACTGATTTTAGTATCATTTCTCTTTCTTTTTCCATTGTTTTTCTCATTTGGATGTGACAGTGTTAGTGACCCTAGGAACCACTGCAATGAAACAAACTCTCAAGAAGAGTAAATCAGAAACTGCTTTTAGACTCTATTTTTTCTGACTTGGAAACCTTATTTCTGTAATACTTATTTGCTCAGGTAATACATGTAGATAATTTTGTAAATTTTATTACTGATGCTATTGTCACAAATAAGTATTTTTATATTACTCATTTGCTTATATTCTAAGAAATTTTAACATATGAAAAAACAAAATAGGGCTAAACGGCAGAGGAGAAGGTGGATCAAAGTGAACATTTCCTTTAATGGTAGGCTTACTTTATATTTGTTCTAAATGTTTTACCTGTATTAGTTAATCACTACACACACACAGAAAACCTATATTACTATAAGAGTAGGTAAAATAGATGGGGGAAAAGTGGAAACACTGACAGATTTTATTTTCTTGGGATCCAAAATCACTGCAGATGATGACTAATGCTATGAAATTAAAAAATGCCTGCTTCTTGGAAGAAAAGCTTTGACAAACCTAAACAGCATATTACAAAACAGAGATATCACTTTGCTGATAAAGGTCCGTAGAGTTAAAGCTATGGGTTTTCCAGTTGTCATGTCTGGATGCGTGACTTAAACCATAAGAAGGCTTAGCGCCGAAGAATTGATGCTTTTGAATTGTGGTGCTGGAGAAGACTTGAGAATCCTTTGGGTACCAAGGAGATCAAACCAGTCGATCCTAAAGAAATGAACCCTGAGTATTCATTGGAAAGACTGATGCTGAAGTTGAAGCTCCAACACTTTGGCCACCTGCTGCAAAGAGCCGACTCACTGGAAAAGACCCGACTCATTGGAAAAGACCCTGAAGCTGGGAAAGATTGAAGGCAGGAGGAGAAGGGGACGACAGAGAATGAGATGGTTGGATGGCATCACCAACTCAATGGACTTGAGTTTGAGCAAATTCCAGGAGATAGTGAAGGGCAGGGAAGCCAGGCATGCTACAGGTCGCAGAGAGTTGGACATGGCTTAGAGACTAAACCACAGGTAATATAAGCCTTCTAATTTTACACATGAGGAAATTGAGGGAGAGATTTAAAAGTGACCCCCCCCCCCAAAAAAAAAAAAGTGACTTGCCCAAGAATACATACATATGGGACAGCACCACTGAAATATGTTCTTTGGCAGTTCAGTTTCAGAGGCCATATTCTTAACCACTATAATATTGTATTAATATTAGAAGAGTGTCCTTCATTAGTTTTGACTTTCTATGAAGAGCAATACAGTAACATTCAGTTACTGGCCTCAATAAGCAGACCTCAAACTCCTCTGTTTAGAAAATCTCTGTTAACAGCTTATAAGTCCTAGGATGAATCACCCCATTCTCTACATTGATTTCTTTTCCACCAAAAAGAATCGAGTTATTTGAGTAAATGGTTATTAAATATTTGAGTGCATAAAATTCTATAATTCTAAAAACAATTATCAATGTCTCATTTATCTAGCTTTTGATTTCTTGTGTTTTAACAATTTTGCATTTTTGATTTTGCATTCAGACACAGGAGAGTGACCCATGGTCATATAAATGTAAACAGTCTGCTTGTAATGTACTCAAAACACATTTGTGGGAAGGGAAGTTGAAAATATTAAACAAAAATTATCACAGTAATGCCATTGGTTAATTTATTCAGTTACTACTATAGTTCTAAATACAGGTTTCAATATATCAAGTATAATGATAATAATGTAAATGGAAACACAAGAATCATTTGTAATAGTGGCATTGAACAGTATGCATTATTTTATTCATGACCAGTGTGAATTTTTCTAGTGATTATTTCACACTGGTTCTTACTGTGACCAGAGAAAAGTCTTCCAGAAGCAAATGAAGACAAATTACAGCAGCACATATATTTAAATGCCAAAGCCTACTACAGTCATTTTCCCAAAGTGAAAAGCTGTAACGCCTTCACAATGCATGCAATTTTAAATTGTCTTTGTTTTAATATGAAATCATGGATTGTTTTGACGTATGTGTTTTACTAAATCCAATTTCCTTTCATATTTCAGATCTGTAGGATTTCACTTAGGACTATTTGACCTACTACTATTTTATATTCCTAAATGTATTTAAACATATTGAATCATGGTAAACTATATAAGTTTGCAACCTGCAATTTTTTTCTTCTGACATAAACCCCTCCAGAATCTTATTAACCATGGTAAACCTTCTTTGTTTTTTTTTTTTTTTTGTATGTAATTGTTCATACACCTTTAAAGAAACTTCTTTTGCTACATAGCATTCAAAAGCATGTGCCAAAGTAAGGGATAGGCAAATGTTTTGGAAATTGCTTGTTAAGGTTGGAGGAAGTCCCTGATTAATAAAAGAACTTTCAAAGACATTCCAATAGCCAAGTTCAATTTCAATTAAAGTGATTGAAATGCCCCAAATACCAAAACATTTTTTTTTACAGGGTTGTCCCGATCTTATATACTATCTGTTCTATCTTAGAGTGGGATTTACCTGCTTCTTTTCTTTTATCAGTATCCAACCATCTTCCCTCCCATTTCCTCTCTGGGCAGTCTGCTGGCCCAGCTCAATTAAAGGACAAATCCATTGCAGTCTGCAGTGTAGGAATTATAATGAAGTCAGCTGTCAAACTCCTATCTTGCAGCTGCCCCTCTGTGGGTAATCTGATGGCCACTTGTCAGCTGTTTCACCCAGTCAAACACAGACAAAGGGTCTCTGATGGCCTGCTTTATTCTAATCAATCTACATGGAGGCAGATGTTGAAATCCCAGCAGGAAAAGGTGTAATTTGATTTAGCATTCAGAACTGCCTTCTCCTATTGATAGATCCTCTCTCTCTGAACTCGATATCTTTTTGCAACTGTGGGGTAAATAATTTTGTGCTTATTTCCCTCATTCTGTCATTAAAAATAATGCTTTGGAATGATATTTCAGAGTATAGGACATCACCCAGTGAAGCATAACAGAATGCCATAAGTTAATTGGTCTCTCAAAGTGGAAGGAATCTAAGTGACTTAGGTTTTGAAAGAGAAGTCTCTAATTTCCTAAATGTTCTGAAGTGAGCCAGAAGAACTAGTGAGCTATTCATTCACTCTTACACGTTTTTTTTTTTTTTTTATTCTCTGCCAACCACAGTGGATATTAGAAAGAAAAAAAAATATTTTCTCTTTAGAGTAATTAGGCAAAAAACATAAAGCAAGATTGACTCAAGAAAAATAAAAATAATACCAATTATAATCTGATTAATACCAATTATAATCTTTTTTCCATTCTCCAACCACAAAGATTGTAGTGAACTTACCTGTTTTCTTAATGAAGGATTTCTCTTTTTTAAATAATAACTTAAATCAACATATTAATACATATTATTACTTGTACTCAAAACTTTAAAAATATGTAATTTTGATTATGTAATTACTAATTCTGCCACTCTCTGACTACAGCCATTTTATTTCCAAATTTCTAAAATAAGATACACAAATCTAGGAAAATTCAGCCTCAAACAAAATGGTTTATCTTTCTTATTGAATTTCTACAATTTCTATTTCTAATGACTTTTCTAAAGTGGTAAATTCTTGTTATCACTCAAATATTGAATACATGGAAGGAATTATTTGTTAAAGATATGATCACAAAAATAGACCATTTATGTTAACATCTGCTTAAAAATGGAAACAGAAGTATTAGTGGTTTTACATTGAATTCTTTTAGATTGAGAATGAATGTCTTCCGTAACCCAAATCCTGCTATTAATTTATTAAATCAACTTCAAGCATTTTGTTTAGATTTAATTTTGACTCATTATCAAAATGCAAACTATTTTTATTAAGTCTTTAAAAGTCAATGTAATATTGAAATTCTGATGTTCAAAAGAAGTATATATTTTCCCCTCATATCAAGTTGCTGAAGGACATTTTCATTTACTTGATACTAACTGTCCGTGGTTCTATTATTGTTTAAAATATCAATATCTTTCTAAGAACAGACTATTTTAGAATGGAGCTCTGCCCCCAAGTATTTCAATTGCTGATATTGGAAGAAATATGAAGAGATACTATAAAATTGTAAGAAAATAGGGCCAAATCTTTGGTGACAAAACATTTGATGACACAATAAAAAGAATCACAGCCAGTACTAGACAAAATGAGCAATTATAGAAACCAGTGTGATTTAAAAGTTTGGAATTCAATACCACAGCTCTCACATTAAAATAGTTTCAACGAATGCATTATTATGTTTGAAGATCAAGATGGGGTGTGTATGTGTGTCGTTTACATCAGACTATAAGGATGAAGAAAGTTTGATATCAAAAGAGAAAATGAGGACATACCCTTTCTGCCATCTCTGGTAAAATCATTATCTGTCTGGCCCCTGAGCACAGTTCTGAGATTGCTTTGTTCTAAAGGAAGAGTAGGCTGTCAAAAGGTAAGAATGAAAACTTATAATTGGTTCTGGGTTCCTGTATGAAAATGTTGGTGGCAGGATAGGGGAAAGGAATTTGGCCCCATAATTTTGTTCATTATCCAAATTCGGAGGAAAAAAGGAGATTCTTTGACTCTGAGATAACTGCCCTCCCCACAAAAAATTATATAATGCCTTCTTTCAAGAAAAATTACATATTTACACATATCTAGGCTGCTCAACTTTTTTCTCTGTGAATAGTTCTCAAGGTTTGTTTGGGACTCCCGGGAATCTCAGAGATCCTTTTAGGGTGTCTGTGAGGTCAAAACTATTTGCATAACAACACTAAAGTGCTGTTAGTCTTGTCACTCTAATTCCCCATGAGCAAAAAGGGGATTTTCTAGAGACCTAATGAAATGTTCACTGTATATTCTGTTTTAAAACTGCCTTGAATTTAATTTCTAATATAGTAAATACCAATGGAGATAGCCCAAATAAACAGGAGTTCTTTGGTATCCTCGATATTGTTGAAGGGTATTGCTAGGGACTGAACTGTGTCTCCCCTACACACCCCACTCCAACCCCATAATTCATATTTTGCAGCTTAATCTCCAATGTGACTGTATTTAGAGATAAGGCTTTTTTAGAAAGCAATTAAGGTTGTGAGGTCATAAGTGTGAGGTCCTATTCTGATAGTATTAGTGGTGTTGTTAGAAGAAGAAGAGAAAGAGTTCTCTTTGCTTCTATCTACACACACAGACAATTAAAAGGTGAGATTTGCTGCTGTTTAGATGATATCATGCAAATGAATCAACTAAATACATTCATTCAAATTTATCTAGAAATAATTAAAGTAATCCTGAAAAAATAGAGTGGGCCATTTCTCCCAACAAAATAGACAACCATTGAAGCTTGGGTAAAATAATAACTAACATTTATGACACGCTTTCTTAATTCATCAAGAACATGTCATCATTTCCCTTATTTAATCCTAACGAGAAGCTGATGCTATAAGAGGCTAAGCCCAAGGACTGGGTTCAAATCTCAGGTTTTACTTATGGGGGGTAAGTAATCGAGTTTACTTAACTTACTTAAGAAGTTTACTTAACTTCTCAGTGCCTTGATTATGTTTTCTATAAAATAGAATAATAATAATAACACTGACTTGAATAAAGGGATTACAGCACCACCTGACTCACAGTAACCTTGTTAAGAACATTAACTCTTATTCTCTTATTTTATTAATGAGACTTTGAGACTTAAGGAGGTTTACAAAAAAGTTACCAAAGTTTGCCATGGGTGAATAATACACAGTGTAGTGACAATAAAACTTTATTATAAACATTAAACTTGCCAAGGCACTAAATCTTAATTGTGCCTACCAGTAGAAGAAATAATAGTTATTGATGCAATAGAAGTGTTAGCTAATGTTACAGTAGCAATCATACTGCAATATAAAAATATTAAATCAATATGTTGTACATCTTAAACCAGTGCAATGTAACATGTCAATTACACCTCAATTAAAACAACAACAACTCTTATGTGCTTGAATCGGAATTCAAATCCAAACAGTCCAATTTCACAACTCCTGTTTATAACCTCTATTCTAAAGGACCTTCCTCAGAAGTGAAACAGAAAGAGGGGGAAAGTTAGAAAAGTGTTCTTACTTAAGAACCCTTCAGAAAGAGTTGAGAAACGAAACATTTTCTGCTGTATCAGTAAATATGTCATCCTTGGAGGGGGCAGCTGCAGTCAGGAAGGAGAATAATACCTGTTATCTAGCAGGCATCAGGCTGTAGCCAGTCCCTGTGGTGAGCAAGGGAGCTGAGGATGTGAAAAACACAGGCTGTTGTACCCAGATATCTGAGATGCATATGAAAGGAATAATTTCAGTGAGCCCATACTTTTGCATATTCCTATACATAGAAAAGCACTAAATTTCTTAATGTGGAATGCCTGATTTTCTTTAATTAATAATCTTTTTTGATGTTCAGTCTACCTGCCCTCTGTTGCAAAACTTCTGTATAACCTGGCTCCTCCCCTGCCTCCTCAGAGCAGTTTTCTCATGGTTGCTTGAGATGCTGTCTCCCAGGCCTGAAGTTCTAAAAATTCCCACCAAATAAAACATAACTGTCAACTTTTAGGTTGTGAATATTTTTTAAGTTGACAGAGTCTAAAACAAAATTGAGCCACAGCCTTGTAACATCTTACTCTTTTTTAAGAATTCAGTGAGTCAAAGCAAGTATTATTCTTCTCACCTCACATATTATGAAACTGAAAGATTCACACCTTGCTAATTAATGGGTAAATCTCACCTAAAATCTGACAGGAAATTCAGGACTATAAATATATAGAGATCAAGACAGGGAACGGATCTTGACCTGGCTCTGGAGGCGGGGCTTGGGGATGGGGACGGAGGGGTACGAGGGTGAATTACTTGCAATCCTGAGCTCCATAGAACTCTAGCCATCAGAGAGGAACCTTGGAGCCTCAGGTGGCGCTAGTGGCAAAGAACCCACTTGCTAGTGCAGGAGGTGTAAGAGATGTGGATTCGATCCCTGGGTGGGGAAGATCCCATGGAGGAGGGCACAGCAACCCACTCCAGTTATTCTTGCCTGGGAAATCCCATGCACAGAGGAGACTGGTGGCTACAGTCCATGGGGTCGCAGAGTTGCTGGAGACAGGAGGAAAGCTAAGAAAAAATGTTTTCATGGAAAACGATGACAGAAGTGTGTCATTAAAAAACCCCATCAGCCTCTATGGCAAAGGCTGCTAAGAGTCTGTGCCCAACAAGCTTGTGTGCGGGTGCTCAGCCACTCAGTTGTGTCTGACTCTGCAACCCCATGGACTGCAGTGCGCCAGGCTTCTCTGTCTGTGGAATTTTCCAGGCTAGAATACTGTGGTATTCTCCATGGAATCTTCCGAACCCAGGGACTAAACCTGTGTCTCTTGCATCTCATACATTGGCAGGTAGATTCTCTACCACTGAGCTACCTGGTAACATAATGAAATATAAACTTCAGTGACTAACTTTAATGGTCTTTGATAACCTTGAGAAGACATTGGGCATTGGAAAGTATGGGAGAGAAAACGGAAGATAAGGAAGTGAATTCAGAAATTCTCTGTAAACAGGGAATTGGCATTTGAAAGGAGGATGCTGTGGTAGAGGTTGGTTTGGTTACTTTACAATGGGAACCACAAGCATGTGAGTAGGATGATAATGATACAGTAGAGAAAAGAAAAATTAACAATGTCACTGAGTGAATTCTAGGGCAGAGACTATGTAGAAATAATGGTATGGCATAAATATAGAATAAGCTGCTTTTAGAATACAGCATACATTTCTTTTTTAAAAAAGTTATTTTGAAACATGTATAATATCATATATGAAACAAATCACCAGTCCAGGTTCGATGCATGAAACAGGATGCGTGGGGCTGGTGCACTGGGATGACCCAGAGGGATGGTACGGGGAGGGAGGTGGAAGTGGGGTTCAGGATGGGGAACACGTGTACACCTGTGGTGGATTCATATTGATGTATGGCAAAACCAGTACAATATTGTAAAGTAATCAGCCTCCAATTAAAATAAATAAATTTATATTAAAAATAAATAAAATAAAATAAAGTTATTTTGAAGTTTATATTTCAAGTTTTGGGATAAGTGAGAGGAAGAATCAGAAGGAAAAAAATGTTTGATCTGCACAAAAATCTTAAATAAACACCATCAAGTTTCAAACCATGGGCTAATGGAGCACTAACCAAGAGAATAACAGCTATACAAGCTTGAATGAGAAAATAAAAATAATTTGTTATTAACATAACACATATTGCCACTTTATATTACCTGCCAAGTAATTCTTTAAAGTACTATAAAATCAATTTGCTTTTCTAAGTAAGCTAGACATCATCTTCCTCTCCAAACACACATTGTGTTTATATGTTTATTTTTTAGATAGAGGCATAGAGAAACACAGGTCACATCTATATTTGAATTAGGACAAATTTGAGGAAAATATCTAGAGCCACTTAAATGCATTATAAGGAGGACATTATGGCAATATAAATTCCAATTATGGTGATGATCAATATTTATGTTGCCTCTGCCAGTCGCCTGAACACATTCTGTGGCATTCGGAATGAGGGGGCTTATTTATAAGAATTGCTGTCTGCAGCAGGCTATTGAGTAAATCACAATCATAATATCATGACATTAATGCAGCCTGAATGATGATCGGTTTCCACTTCAGTGATGATAGAGTTGTGGATGGCCCAGTTTCAACAAGCAGAGGAAACTCATTATCTTTATTTATCAGATATCGTGGGTTGTCGTCACCTTTCTATGCAAAAGCTCCGCTTTCCAGATGAACTGCATAAGAAGACAATTGAGAAATGACAGGTAATGGCTTTTTTTGTTGTTGCTACTGCTGTTGTTTCATTTCTAACTAACAAGATAAAATACTGTTTGAGTTTTTGTTATTTGCTTTTGCATTGTTCAAAAATCTATTTCAACTTGTGTGGTATAAAAGCAGGCCAGATATATTTTTAATATTGCTGACATTTGCCATAAGAATTCAAAGGTGATAGATCCAAAACCCAAAATGGCACTACCTTGTAGCCCTGGAGGTAAGACAGAAGTAGGGTCTAAAGAAGAAATCAGGTAGTTGTTGTCGTTATTCAGTCGCTAAGTCATGTACGCCTCCATGAACGGTAACACGCCAGGCTTCCCTGTCCCTCATTGTCTCCTGGTGTTTGCACAAACTCATGTCCATTGAGTCGATGATGCTATCCAACCATCTCATCCTCTGTCGTCTCCTTCTCCTCTTGCTTTCGATCTTCCCCAGCATCGGGGTCTTTTCCAATGAGTCAGCTCTTCGCGTCAGGTGGCCAAGATATTGGAACTTCAGTTTCAGCCTCAGTCCTTCGAATGGATATATAAGGTTGATTTCCTTTAGGATTGACTAGTTTGATCTCCTTGCTGTCCAAAGGACTCTCAAGAGTCTTCTTGCACTAAACCTAAAAGGGTAAGTCATAGCCTCAGGAGAAACCAACCATAAGCACATTTACTTGTTAAAGTTATGGAGTTAGGAAGGCTGGTAGGGAAATCACCAGGATCTTTGTTTCCCCCTAGCTCTTCCCTCCAGAGAAGGCAATGGCACCCCACTCCAGTACTCTTGCCTGGAAAATCCCATGGACAGAGGAGCCTGGTAGGCTGCCGTCTATGGGGTCACACAGAGTCGGACACGACTGAAGTGTCAGCAGCAGCAGCAGCTCTTCCATCACACTTAGGCTGAAAATCCATCAATTGTTGGTAACTGAAAGGACATTGTATCACATGCATACAGGCATAATGTAGTGGAGGAAAGCATGAAACTTAGCATCGGAACATGTAGTTTGGAAATCAGCTATTATATGTAGGATGTGGTTGCTCAGTTTCTTCATGATTAAGAATTTTGATTTCTTCATAATTAAGATGGGTATCATCATAACACTAATGTGTAACACATCTAGGAGATCATAGGGTTCACGTCCAGACCACCACAATAAAATGAATATCGTAACAGTCATCCCAAGTTTTTGGTTTCCCAGGCATATTAAAGTTATGCCTATAATATCTTGTTTAGTCGCTAAGCTGTGTCTGACTCTTCTGTGACTCCATGGACTGTAGTTTTCCAGGTTCCTCTGTCCATGGAGTTCTCCAGGTGGGAATACTGGAGTGGATTGCCATTCCCATCTCCAGATCTTCCCAACCCAGGGATCGAACGCACATTGCCTGCATTGCAGGTGTATGCTTTCCCACTGAGCCCCCAGGGAAACCTTGTTTACACTATAGTCTATTAAGTGTGCAATCTGATTATGTCTAAAAAAAACAATGTGCACAACTTAATTAAATGCTAACCATCATCTGGGCCTTCACCGAGTCATAATTTTTTTTACAAAAGTAATAGCAAAGAACACCGATCACCAAGACAAATATGATAATAGTGAAAACCTTTGACATATTATGAATATTAGCAAAATGAGACAGATGGCACAAAGTGAGCAAATGATACTAGGAAAATGGCATTATTAGACTTGCTTGGCTCAGAGTTGCCACAAACTTTCAATTTGCTAAAACAACAACAACAACAAAAAACCGTGCATTGTTTGTGAAGCCAAATAAAATGAAGTGCAATAAATGAGATTATGCTTGTACTTCATATAAAATGAGATTATGCCTGTACTTCATATAACAGTTTAGGTTATAGATACATGCATTCTGCTTTCAACTTCCAGCCCTTTCATAGACACACTGCCTCACCTTGGGAGTGTCTTGATATCTCTGAGTTTCAGGCTGTTCAGTGTAAAAAGAGCATCAATATCACCTTGCTCACAAGGCTATTGTTGCAAGGATATAAAGAAAATAATAGATGTAAAGTGCTGAGCTTTGTATCTTCCAGATACTTAAATACTCAATAAATGCTCAACATTCATTTTCTCTCTAATTCTACATAGTTGCACTGCTCTAGAAGCTACCAACATAGCCAGTATTTCCTCAAGCTTGTGAAGTAGACTCAATGAGATACTGTAAATTACTTTGATTGATTAGAATATTGGGCTTCCCAGGTGGCTCAGTGGTAAAGAATCTGCCTGTCGATACAGGAGACTCAGGAGACATCCAGTATTTGTGCCTGGAAAATCCCATGGACAGGGGAGCCTGATAGGCTGTAATCCAGGGGTCACAAAGAGTTGACCTGACTGAGCATGTGTGTGCTGGCAGTACTGGCCTTATGATTAGAATGTTAGGGAAGTGAGTATAGCTCTCACATATCAGAATAATCTGATACAAATAGTATATATGTGTTTTAAAAATAACTAAAATTTCCATAATCCATCAACAGATGAATGGGTAAAGATAAATTTGCTTTTTAGATAACTGCCAATATCTCCCCCTCCAAACCTCAAACTGTGTATCTTTCAAGTTCAGACACAGACCTTCAGAGTCAACTATAGCCTAAAAGTCCAAGTGAAGAGGAGAAAAAGTGGCATAGATGTGGCACAGCTTTCCCCTTACTATCACTTCAGGTTCATTTTAGCCATTTTCATATACACAGACATGACTTTTCTTCCATGTAATCTTGTGCACTTAGGTTATGCTTATCTGTGCAGGGATCATCGTTTCAGAAGAGGTGTTAGACGTGATGGTGAAGTCGCTCAGTAGTGTCCGACTCTGCGACCCCATGGACTGTAGCCTACCAGGCTCTTCCATTCATGGGACTTTCCAGGCAAGAATACCAGAGTGGGGTGCCATTTCATTCTCCAGGAGATCTTCCCAACCCAGGGATTGAACCCGGGTCTCCCCCATTGTAGGCTTTACCGCTTTACCGTCTGAGCCACCAGGGAAGTCTTGAGACATGATGGTAAGGTAAGAGTTACGATTCATTTCTCTGCACCAGTCATAACCACTCCTCCTTCAGGTCTTACCCATAGGAGTTCTGGGAAACCTTCCCTAGAGAGTAGGCCCATTGCCCCTCGTCAATGCTCCCATGTTGCCCTGGATTACCCTATCATTTATACTGTCTTACAATTGTTTACAGGGTTGGATTTTCCTATCAGTAAAAGAGTTTTGAGAAGGCAGATACTATGCATTTCTTGTCCATCTTTTATCTCCGGGGTCTGTCACGAACAGTCTCCAAAAATGACTGTGGAATGAAGGACAGAATAAATGAATGTCTAGACGAATGAACACTTGTTCAGTTGCTCAGGCATCTCCAACTCTTTGAGACCCCATGGACTGCAGCACTCCAGGCTTCCCTGTCCTTTGCCATCTCCTGGAGTTTGCTCAAACTCATGTCCATTGAGTCAGTGATGCCACCCAACCATCTTGTCCTCTGCCATTCTCTTCTCCTCCTACCTTCAATCTTTCCCAGCATGAGGGTCTTTTTCAATGAGTCCGCATCAGGTGGCCAGTTATCAGAGCTTCAGCTTCAGCACCAGTCCTTTCTACTTGTATGTGGAATTGCAGATGTTAGTAACTTGAAAGTCATAGATAGTTCAGTGGTGATAGTCATCTGACAATAGTCTATAATTACTTTCCATTGGCAAAATAAAATTATTTCATTTATCAGATCAGATCAGATCAGTCGTTCAGTCGTGTCCAACTCTTTGCGACCCCATGAATCGCAGCACGTCAGGCCTCCCTGTCCATCATAAACTCCCGGAGTTCACCGAGACTCACATCCATCGAGTCAGTGATGCCATCCAGCCATCTCATCCTCTGTCGTCCCCTTCTCCTCCTGCCCTCAATCCCTCCCAGCTTCAGAGTCTTTTCCAATGAGTCAACTCTTCGCATGAGGTGGCCAAGTACTGGAGTTTCAGCTTTAGCATCATTCCTTCCAAAGAAATCCCAGGGTTGATCTCCTTCAGAATGGACTGGTTGGATCTCCTTGCAGTCCAAGGGACTCTCAAGAGTCTTCTCCAACACCACAGTTCAAAAGCATCAATTCTTCAGCACTCAGCCTTCTTCACAGTCCAACTCTCACATCCATACATGATTACAGGAAAAACCATAGCCTTGACTAGACAAACCTTTGTTGGCAAAGTAATGTCTCTGCTTTTGAATATGCTATCTAGGTTGGTCATAACTTTCCTTCCAAGGAGTAAGGGTCTTTTAATTTCATGGCTACAGTCATCATCTGCAGTGATTTTGGAGCCCAGAAAAATAAAGTCTGACACTGTTTCCACTGTTTCCCCATCTATTTCCCATGAAGTGGTGGGACCGGATGCCATGATCTTTGTTTTGTGAATGTTGAGCTTTAAGCCAACTTTTTCACTCTCCACTTTCACTTTCATCAAGAGGCTTTTGAGTTCCTCTTCACTTTCTGCCATAAGGGTGGTGTCATCTGCATATCTGAGGTTATTGATATTTCTCCCGGCAATCTTGATTCCAGCTTGTGATTCTTCCAGTCCAGCGTTTCTCATGATGTACTCTGCATATAAGTTAAATAAGCAGGGTGACAATATACAGCCTTGATGAACTCCTTTTCCTATTTGGAACCAGTCTTTGTTCCATGTCCAGTTCTAACTGTTGCTTCCTGACCTGCATACAAATTTCTCAAGAGGCAGATCAGGTGGTCTTGTATTCCCATCTCTTGAAGAATTTTCCACAGTTTATTGTGATCCACACAGTCAAAGGCTTTGGCATAGTCAATAAAGCAGAGATAGATGTTTTTCTGGAACTCTCTTGCTTTTTGCATGATCTAGTGGATGTTGGCAATTTGGTCTCTGGTTCCTCTGCCTTTTCTAAAACCAGCTTGAACATCTGGAAGTTCACGGTTCACATATTGCTGAAGCCTGGCTTGGAGAATTTTGAGCATGACTTTACTAGCATGTGAGATGACTGCAATTGTGCGGTAGTTTGAGCATTCTTTGGCATTGCCTTTCTTTGGGATTGGAATGAAAACTGACATTTTCCAGTCCTGTGGCCACTGCTGAGTTTTCCAAATTTGCTGGCATATTGAGTGCAATACTTTCACAGCATCATCTTTCAGGATTTGGAATAGCTCAACTGGAATTCCATCACCTCCACTAGCTTTGTTCATAGTGATGCTTTCTAAGGCCCACTTGACTTCACATTCCAGGATGTCTGGCTCTAGGTCAGTGATCACACCATCGTGATTATCTGGGTCATGAAGATCTTTTTTGTACAGTTCTGTGTATTCTTGCCATCTCTTCTTAATATCGTCTGCTTCTGTTAGGTCAATACCATTTCTGTCCTTTATCGAGCTCATCTTTGCATGAAATGTTCCTTTGGTATCTCTGATTTTCTTGAAGCGATCCCTAGTCTTTCCCATTCTGTTTCATTTATACTAGCAATTAAACTTTGAGAGAAAAAATTCCCTTTCTGTGAAAAAACTTATCAAAATCTAGGTACAACTGATTCTTCAGCTATCTGTTTCATGCTTCCTAAAATCTTCTTGGAAAAATATTAAATACTTGAATGCTATTAGCTTCAACTTAGATTCCTTAAAGAAATGCCAAATTTTATTTTTTAAATAAATTTTTACATCTGTTTATATTATGAATTATTATAGAAGAGCCTGATGTTTCTAAATGATTTTTATCTGAATGTATCAAAGATTTTATTTTATTTATTTGGTAATTTAAAAGCAGGAAACAATGATATTCTTAGAAACTCAGAAATTATAATTTTCTAAGCTCTCTATAATTACTTTATACATTTAGTATTTACTTTCTTTTGAGAGTGACTTAAAAAAAACAAAAACAAAAACTACAATCATCAAAGAAAGTCCAGATTCAATCTGTACTTTGATTCTTTAAAGGAACAAGAGGGAAAATTTTCTAAGCTCAGGGACTATGAATTTGTTAAATTATTTTGTTGGTTGAGCAATTGAAGTAAATAAAATACTTTTTTTAAAAAGGTATAAAACTGATAAATATTATTACAAAAAAGCTAATCAAAACAAACTTCTCCACTGAGCAAAGCACTGAGTGGAACTGGCTTACTGTTTTAGTTATTGTAGAAGATTATACATTGGTATTTCATAGCATGGAAGAACAATGAGACAATTACTGAACTCAGGTTTGATTTTCCCTTGTATTCTAATCTGACAGTCTTTGTAGTGGCTGGACCAGATAATGCAGATAATTCTAAAAACTTTTGACTCAATATATCTTATTAGAAATCCAAATATAATTGTGAAATAAATTTCCTTATTTTCAAGGTTGTTAGTTTGCCTGTCTTCATCCTTCATGTAACAATAGTCAATAAGAAGTGTGAATAGTATTTAATGATTAAAACTGCCAAAAGTTTAGTGCCGAATTTATGACTCTTCTAAATTTATGGCCTCTTCTTTGTAGATAATGAAATTATTAGAAGGATAACATGGACAATTTAGTAAAAATGGAAATATGAGTATTTAGAAAAAGAATATGATAAGTGAAAACATTTTGCGATTATAATGATGAATTTTAAAAGCCCACATTGCCTTTTTTGCTTTTGTATTTCAGCCATGATGGCAGTAGGGAAAACCAAGACCCAGGTAAACCGACACTGTTCCAGTCAAACATAAATAGAGTAGGATCAAGAACAGAGACAGTCACAAAGGAAGAGAGATTCTGAAGACAGGAAAAACAGTGTAGAAATGGGATTCAAGGTTTAATTTACAGATGAACAGAAGGCTTGATCTGTACTTTGTGCTGTGCTGTGCTCAGTCATGTCTGACTCTTCAAGATCCCGTGGACTGTAGCCTGCCGGGCTCCTCTGTCCATGGGATTTTCCAGGCAAGAATATTGCAGCGGGTTGCCATTTCCTTCTCCAGGGGATCTTCCTGATCTTCAAAACTGTGTTTCTTGTATCTCCTGCATTGGTAGGCAGATTCTTTACCACTGAGCCACCTGAGAAGCCGATCTGTACTTTTGAATCTCTAAAATACTGAAACAACTGCTTTAATTGGGGGGGGGGGGGTGATACATTTGTCAATTAATTTTTAATTACATAAACAATTCATACTTACAAAAAAACCAGAAAGATCAAGTAAACATAAGTCAGAAAATTGGTATTACCTGTTTCACATTTTGCGGTATATACTTCTTCTCTACAAAATCTATTTGAGTATTTTTGCAGAAAAGTAAGATAATACTCTGGATATTGTTTTTTTTTTTTTAAATTTTCTTTTACTTGTAATTAAACTACTTCTTTCTCGACTTCTTTCTAAGTCAGTCCATGTACTTCTATAACAATATTCTTAATAGCTTTATAGAATTCACTTATGTTTTTATGCCATCATTTAAATTCAATTATCTACTGTTGTTTTCAGTGTTTTGCTGCTACAAACAAAGCTGTGATGAACATTTGTGTACTTGAGGTTTGTACAATCCTATTTTAGGAAAAATTCTTCCAGTTAGAAGAATTTTGAATTTTTAAAAATATTTTTGATACTGTATTCCAAATTATTTTTCAGAAGACTGAAAGTAGTCTACATTCCTCCAAAAACATGGATTAACATCATGTCTTCATTCTCATCTCCGAAACCTAAGCACACTGGGCATACAGTGTTTTTTGTTTGTTTGTTTGTTTTAATTTCCAGTTTGATATATAACATGTAGACTTCCAGGGATTTAACTTGGCAATGTTTGACTTCTGGTGAATTTGAAGATGTAAGTGCTTTTTCTCTTACCTTGGTCGTGGGATATCTCTTTACGGCTGCTCCAGCAAAACGCATCCTCTGCTCCTTACCTTGGACGAGTCACCCCTCCTGACCTTGAACATTGAGTAGCTCTATCGGCCCTCCTGCGCCTGCACAGCTACTGCTCCTTGGACGTGGGGTAGCTCGTCTGGGCCGCCGCCCCTGACCTCGGGCGTGGGGTAGCACCTCTGGGCCGCGCTCCATGGAAAAGAAATGCAAAAAAGCAAAATGGCTGTCTGAGGAGGCCTTACAAATAGCTGTGAAAAGAACAGAAGTGAAAAGCAAAGGAGAAAAGGAAAGATATAAGCATCTGAATGCAGAGTTCCAAAGAATAGCAAGGAGAGATAAGAAAGCCTTCCTCAGCGATCAATGCAAAGAAATAGAGGAAAACAACAGAATGGGAAAGACTAGAGATCTCTTCAAGAAAATTAGAGACACCAAGGGAATATTTCATGCAAAGATAGGCTCAATAAAGGACAGAAATGGTATGGACCTAACAGAAGCAGAAGATATTAAAAAGAGGTGGCAAGAATACACAGAAGAACTGTACAAAAAAGATTTTCACAACCAAGATAATCACAATGGTGTGATCACTGACCTAGAGCCAGACATCCTGGAATGTGAAGTCAAGTGGGCCTTAGAAAGCATCACTACGAACAAAGCTAGTGGAGGAGATGGAATACCAGTTGAGCTATTCCAAATCCTGAAAGATGATGCTGTGAAAGTGCTGCACTCAATATGCCAGCAAATTTGGAAAACTCAGCAGTGGCCACAAGACTGGAAAATGTCAGTTTTCATTCCAATCCCAAAGAAAGGCAATGCCAAAGAATGCTCAAACTACCATACAATTGCGCTCATCTCACATGCTAGTAAAGTAATGCTCAAAATTCTCAAAGCCAGGCTTCAGCAATACGTGAACTGTGAACTTCCAGATGCTCAAGCTGGTTTTAGAAAAGGCAGAGGAACCAGAGATCAAATTGCCAACATCTGCTGGACCATTGAAAAAGTAAGAGTTCCAGAAAAACATCTATTTCTGCTTTATTGACTGTGCCAAAGCCTTTGACTGTGTGGATCACAGTAAGCTGTGGAAAATTCTGAAAAAGATGGGCATACCAGACCACCTGACCTGCCTCTTGAGAAACTTATATGCAGGCCAGGAAGCAACAGTTAGAACTGGACATGGAACAACAGACTGGTTGCAAATAGGAAAAGGAGTACGTCAAGGCTGTATATTGTCACCCTGCTTATTTAACTTATATGCAGAGTACATCATGAGAAACGCTGGACTGGAAGAAGCACAAGCTGGAATCAAGATTGCTGGGAGAAATATCAGTAACCTCAGATATGCAGATGACACCACTCTTGTGGCAGAAAGTGAAGAAGAACTCAAAAGCCTCTTGATGAAAGTGAAAGAGGAGAGTGAAAAAGTTGGCTTAAAGCTCAACATTCAGAAAACGAAGATCATGGCATCTGGTCCCATCACTTCATGAGAAATAGATGGGGAAACAGTGTCAGACTTTATTTTTTGGGCTTCAAAATCACTGCAGATGGTTATTGCAGCCATGACATTAAAAGATGCTTACTCCTTGGAAGGAAAGTTATGACCAACCTAGATAGCATATTGAAAAGCAGCGACCTTTGCCAACAAAGGTCCATCTAGTCAAGGCTATGGTTTTTCCTGTGGTCATGTATGGATGTGAGAGTTGGACTATAAAGAAAGCTGAGCACCAAAGAATTGATGGTTTTGTACTGTGGTATTGGAAAAGACTCTTGGGAGTCCCTTGGACTGCAAGGAGATCCAACCAGTCCATCCTAAAGGAGATCAGTCCTGGGTGTTCATTGGAAGGACTGATGCTGAAGCTGAAACTCCAATACTTCGGCCACCTCATGCAAAGAGTTGACTCATTGGAAAAGATCCTGATGCTGGGAGGGATTGAGGGCAGGAGGAGAAGGGGACGACAGAGGATGAGATGGCTGGATGGCTTCACCAACTCGATGGACATGAGTTTGGGGGTAAACTTTAAGAGTTGGTAATGGACAGAGATGCCTGGCGTGCTGCAATTCATGGGGTCGCAAAGAGTCGGACATGACTGAGTGACTTGACTGAACTGAACTGAACTGAAGTGCTTTTTAAATACAGCTTCGTAACATATATTCCTTTGAATGCTACCTCTCCTAAGACTAGTAATGAACCCTGTCAGAATGTTATAGTAATAACAGAGGTACAGAAGAACAAGAAAAACTGTCAAGGCTTCTGGAGTCTAGGCTGATCCTTAGCACACCATCACCATTGTGTCATTTTATTTGGGAAGGAATGTTTGATGCCCAAATTCATAGTCTACTCACAGAGGGATGTCAGCAAGACATTTCTTGGTAGAGGACATGATTACTGGGAAAGAAATAGAGTTAACAATCTCATCTACCTCATTAATTATAGTGGTTTGTTATGATTCATGGAATTTTGATGTACTTACCACTTTTCTTTTGAACAGTTTCCACATCAACACAAGAAGTAGGAAATCCACATATCATCAGGGGCCAGAAGTGACCAAAGCAGACTTCCCTGGTGGCACTGTGATTAAGAATCCACCTGCCAATCAATGCAGAGGACAGGAGTTAACCCCTGGCCTGGGAAGATCCCACATGCTGCAGAGCAGCTCAGCCTGAGTGCACCACAATTACTGAATCCACACTCTAGAACACTTGAGCTGCAATTGCTGACGGCCCCTCAAGCCTAGAGCTCCGTAATGAGAGAAGCCACCGTAATGAGAAGCCCACGCACCACTAGAGAGTCGCCCCAGCTTGCTGCAACTAGAGAAAGCCCATGAGCAGCAACAAAGACCCAGTGCATCCAAAAATAAATTTGAAGAAAATTAAAAAAGAAAAAAGTGGCAGAGACTACAAAGCATTTTGGAAGCAGTAGTGCCCACAGTCAGCTGTCAATGTCAAGTCTGCCTGAGGACAAATCGATCTGAATTTGAATAAACTCAATGCCGCCCAAATTAAACATCTCTGTGGATGGATTTGATTTGGTGCCTAGTATGAGACCTTGATCAAGCTAAATACCTTATTTTACTGTACCCTAATTTGCCTACAGTGGTGTTTCTTGGCAGAAATAATAGTAGAATTCACTTGTTTGTTTCCAAAACTGTGATTTTTCTTAAGTATTGATACTTTATTAAAATGTAGTGAAGTTTACTGTCTGCCTTTCACAAGTATAGTGAAAATTGAGACATCCAAGACTCATCACCTCTTGGATTCCAAGATATTTTAACATCTTCTTTGATAAGAATCCAGCACTCAATGGAATTTTTAAAAAAGTCACTGAAACTTATGTCTACTCTTACTGACTTGGAAGCAAGTATAAGTAAAACTCCCCAGTGGGGATCAGATTAGATTCAAGGGGCAAGTGGTGCTGACTCTCAAAGTCAAAGACACCCATAAATGTTTCATTCTTTAATCAATCTTCCTAGGGCTTTTGAGTGGAAAGTTTCCTTTTTTCCTTTGTTTGCCGCCATTATTTTTTGGCTCACATTGTGCATTTCCGGCTGACTCTCATCCCTGGGATGTATTATAGAACAGTTAGGTTTTTATTCATTCCAGCCAACTGGATGAAATCTCAGCTTTCATCTACTTAATTCTCTCCTAGGACCTTTCCAAATCAGGAGGGAATCTAAAGCTTATTTTTAAGGCTTGCTTCTTCATTAAACACCAGGAAAAGAAAAAGTCAAGATAAAACCCATCCTCAGTGGATTCAAAACCAAGAATTTTCCCTCAAAATTAGCTGCTGATATGATCAGTACATAAAATGGCAGTATTAAGTATCAGGTGAAGGCTCAGTTTCCTGAATCTGAATAATGGGTTTGCAGTCACACCATCTGCCAACTGTGCAGCTTTGGAGGAGTTAATGTTTTTATGCCTCAGCTTACTTACCTGTAGAAATGGGAGAATAATAGTATATATCTCATATGAGTATTCTGAGAATTCAGTGATATGGTAAATTAGCTACTTTTCATCCATCAATAAGCTAAGAGTATTGGTTGTTTTGTGGCTCCTGGAAGAACAGAAGCAGGCTTGTGTCATGAAAAAAATGGATTCTGTTCTTTTTTTTTTATTATTGGAGTATGATTGCTGTACAATGCTGTTAGTTTCTGCTGTACAACAGAATGAATAAACTGTATGTATACATCTATCTCTTCCCTCTTGAGCCTTCCTCTCATTCCCCCTCCATCCCACCTCTCTAGGTTATCACAGAGCACTGAGCTGGGCTCCCTGTGAAGCTCAGCAGCTTCCTCCTAGCTATCCATTTTACACATGGTGGTGTGTATATATGTCAATGCTACTCTCTCAGTTTAATAAACTCAGTGCTGCCCAAATTAAGCATCTCTGTGGATGGATTTGATTTGGTCCCTAATATGAGACCTTGATCAAGCTAAATACCTTATTTAGCTTCCTCTTCCCCTTCCTCTTCTTCCCCTTGCTTGGAAATTTCCATGGATGGAGGAGCCTGGTAGGCTACAGTCATGGGGTCACAGAGTCAGACACGACTGAGCAACTTCACTTTCTCCTTCCCCTGCTGTGTCCACAAGTCTGTTTTCTGTTTCTGTGTCTCTATTCCTGCCCTCCAAATAGGTTCCTCGGTACCATTTTTCTAGATTTCATATATATTTGATAATATACAATATTTTGATATTTGTTTTTTTCTTTCTGACTCACTTCAGTCTGTATGACAGATCCTAGGTTTATTCACATAACTGCAAATAACCCTGTTTCATTTCTTTTTATGGTTGAGCAATACTCCATTGTATGTGTTCTTGACCCACCAAAATTAATGGGCTTTGCTATCTCTCATTCATTTGCATCACTCCTCTGGAGTTAATTTCCCATCTTGAAGAGTAATGAGTTTAAATTACATAATTTCTAAAATCTCTTCCAGTCTTATACTTTTTATTATGAGAGGTAAGATGATAGGTGCCATTTATTCATGCCAGAGAAAGAGCAAAATAAACTAATCATTTGACTCAAAGTTTTCTTGGTTTGGTTTGACTGGATATTTGGACTTGGAAAGGAGAGTTTAAAAATTCTTATGACTATAAATCTATCATGAAATGTTTTAGTTTCATTTATCAATAGTAAGAAAGAAAAGAAAGTGAAGTCGCTCAGTTGTGTCCGACTCTTCACGACCCCATGGACTGTAGCCTACCAGGCTCCTCCCTCCATGGAGTTCTCCAGGCAAGAGTACTGGAGTGGGTTGCCATTTCCTTCTCCAGGGGATCTTCCCAACCCAGGGATTGAACCCAGGTCTCCCACATTCCAGGCAGACGCTTTAACCTCTGAGCCACCAGGGAAGCCCTATCAATAGTAAACCTGATAGTAAAAAAAAAAAAAGTATTCTGTGAAAAATATCAATTGATTTTGAACTCAGAAAGAAACCACACTGGCTATTCTTAGCACACACTTGCTTCTATTATTTGGAACTGATTATTCGTTTTGGTCTCAAAGTGATTCATATGTGTTTTTTGATGAACTACAAGAGCTTTAGTGCATATAAGGAAAATAAAGTAAATGAAACTATGTGTTAGACAAGGAACTATCTCAAGGTTTTAGAGTTAAAAATATAATTATGGCAGGCTTTTCTTTCCAAGAGACACACTGCTTATGTCATGTGGCCAGTTAATTCTCTTAAATAAGATGATAAAATATAAATATTATAACAGAAATTAAGGATAGATGACAGTAGCTATACATACCTATTAGGCTGTCAAACCACTAATTTTATTTTAAAACTAAGAATTGACCTCTAAAATTACCTCCATGTATTATGAAACATATATTCTGTGGCAATGGAATAATTTTGGGAAATCCATTAATATTCAAAATGCACACAAGCTTAATACAGTGAAGTTATAAGCAGCTAATAGAGAAGACAGTAAAAACAAAATCCCATAGCTATTTCACTAATGAGTAATGGACTAGTGATTTTAAGAGTGACTTTATGTTGACAAACAAATGTTTTCTGTGTTGTCTTTTACAAGAGAGCAAAATAAAGACATTTTAAGATGAAACCAAAACTGATGGGTTACCACTGAAATGCCTTTACAAAAGCAGTTTTTAAGAAAGTATTTTAACAGGAATTTAAAAAATGAATTGAGGCAGAAATAATAAAATACAAGAAGAATGATGATCAAATTAGTAGAAATGCATGTTAAACTGCCTATGTAAGAATGCTCAATGAATTCCACCCAAATGAGAGAATTAAATAGATGAAAATGATATATAAATTGATAAGTGATAATCATGTGTTGAAGAGTCCTTTTTATTTTTCTTTCATGGTGAGAATAGTGGGGTGAGACATTTTAAGACTGGATAATTATAGGCTCTGATAAGTATGTATAGCTAACTAATTATAGAAATTTTCAGGCATAAATTGTAAATGATTAGAAATAGTTTGTTTATCTGATTTATTAGTGTGTAGAGGAGGAAAAGGAATCAAACTAGGCAAGAGATAAACTTTTAAAAATCTAAACAAAAGGAGAGACTAGAAAAGAAGAGATAGGGAAAAAAGCACAACAGAAGAAAAACACAAAGAAAACTGGTTAAAATAAGTTTACTTTTTGAATTATCACATGGTTAGATATATGATATTTAAAAAATGTATCTTGTTTTAGCCAACTTAGTGTTTTCCTGCTGTTTATATGATATGTATAAATATATTAACATTTAAATGTTAAC
Organism: Bos grunniens; assembly: GCF_055505025.1. NCBI lineage: Eukaryota > Metazoa > Chordata > Mammalia > Artiodactyla > Bovidae > Bos > Bos grunniens. The sequence continues at coordinate 35,850,422 of NC_141187.1, forward strand.
ATTTAAACTATAAGACCATAGACTAGACTATTCAAGACTATTTGCTCAGTCGTGTCCGACTCTTTGCGACCCCATGGACTGTGGCCCACCAGGCTCCTCTGTCCATGCGATTCTCCAGGCAAGAATACTGGAGTGGGTTGCCATTTCCTTCTCCAGGGGATCTTCTGGACCCAGGGATCGAACCCAGGTCTCCCGCATTGCAGGCAGGCGCTTTAACCTCTGAGCCACCAGGGAATCCCTAAGACCATAGTCTGATTAAAAATGTGGGAAAAAAATATGAAAAACACTAGCCAAAAGAAAATAAGAAAATATTTTTAATAAAAAAGATAGCCTTTAAAACAAAATTATTTTCAGGGTAGAGAAAATCACCAAATGACAAAATGTTCCACACATCAGGATAGTATATGCACATAAAAATAGCTTTAAAAATATTAAATATAATGTATAGATTCATAGAGATAAGTTAAAAAATATTCTGTCAGTTATTCATAGGTCTAGCATTTCAAAGCTTGATAAAGATATGGAAAAATATTGCAACACTACCAATAACCTTGATTTAACTTTTTTTTTTGTTTATTGTCTTCTTTATTAACTTTATTAAGATACAGCTTAGATACTATAAAATACAACTATTCCATCAAAGAAGAAATTATACAAAAATTTAAATACTTGGACATTGCCACACCATTTGAAATGGCAAAGGTCGGAAATTACCTACCTATCTGTCAATAGAGGCCTGGTGGCATAACTATGGAATATAAAACAAAAAGTAACATCAGAAACAGTTCTCTATATAAGTAATGTTCTAATTATAAATCCAGTGGCAGGTGTTTAGGTAGATTTAAAGGTATTAACTTAATTCCTTGAAAAAAAAAAAAGTGGAATCCACAACTATTACTTCATTTGCATGACCATGTCTTATAGCTAAAGTGACTTTTATCTAGCTGAAGAAAGATTACACTTCACAGATTTTTCTGGCAAATTTTAAACAGAGATTGCCAAAGTAAGAAATAGAAATAATTTTGACAACCGATTTATTTAATACGGAATTACAATTACAACTTTTTTTTGATTATTCAAAGATGAGAGCTAAATGATATCTCTATGGAGAACTGCATAACTAACCAGAATACTTATGCTACTATATTAGCCATCAAGGTAACGATTATATAAAAGACCTTTCGTGCTTATTGAATAAATCATAAGAACTCATTAGAATTGGGTTATTAGAACACTAAAATCCTGACAGCATGATCCACAGATACAAAAGCACTTCAAGTCAGTTGTTTTCTTAGGAGAGGATTTACATTTTATAACAGCCAAGAGCTTCCTGTGCTTACATGTGGAGATTTTCTTGGCATATATAAGCAGTCCCAGTACCCCTGGCTTAAAACAGGATTTACATGCACAGAGACCTTGTGTCCCATATCTCCCAAACTCACTTTGGTATCATGGTATGAATTCACAGTAATTGTAAAAATGAGCATAAATATTGAATGCTGCATTCTGCCTGGGTATTATCACAGAGAGGGTAGAAATTGCTAAAACACATTCTTATATTTAACTGGCTTCTAAATTACTTTGCGTTCCATACTCTTTTGGATTGCAAGTCAAGCCTAATGAACCAGAAACTATTAGGAAAAGTGTCCCGTTATCATTTTGGAGGTGAAATAATATGCTTGGAATGCATCTAACTTGTCAATGGCTGCTTATCTTTTCTATTCATCAATGTATTGAACATCAGTTACTTACTTATCACTTTTGCCCCTTTAAGAGCAAATTGTGGTATTTAGCAAAATTTAATGTATTCAATTCAGTAGATTGTTTATGTAACTGTAGAACATCTGAGTATCAGCATTGTTTAAGGTTATTAAAAAGTAAGACACAGAATAGGCTTCTAATGCAGTAGCAGAAAGAGAGCCTGCACCACCATATAATAAAATCTTTATGATATTATATTCAGGCACAGCAGACTTTCTTAATCAACTGGCATTTCAAGGAACCTAAAAGGAACAGGGTAGCTTTTGAAAGCAGAAAAAACCAAGCGATCTAAAGACTGGACACCATTTGATTGGTCTGTTTTCATCAAATACTGATGTATTGATGAAGTTTATAGACTATAACTACCTAAAAGAGTGCTGCGGTTTGAAACCACTTATTTGAAAAGATTGAAACACCACAATATGTATCATTAGGAGACTTACAACCATTGAACTTCATGGAAATAATCTGTAAATGGAAAATTGTGGCTTACGATGAATACATAAATGCAAAAAGAATGATAGCACATAAGACCAGAAGCAAGAGAATCAACATTGTAGCCTGGAAATAGTGATTAAGAATTTATCCAAATCTGCCTATGTAGCATAGAGTTGACTATTACCACTCAGTATTAATCAGATGTTTTCTATGGTGGGAGTTGGCCATTTCTAGTATTTCATGCATTCCAGCTGGCATATATGATGTGTTTAGTCGGATATGTTTTTTTTTCCTGTCCTTTCCTTCCTTTCTTCTTTCTTTGATTTTTTCTTTTTCTTTTGGCAGGTAAATTGATTGACTTCTTAGATACCACTTCCTCCTTCCCCAAATTTGAACATACAATGAAAAAGTGAGACCTTCTTAGCTAGAAGGTGACTATCTACGTAAAAGATGACTATCTGTCATAAAATCCCATGTTTATTATCCATGATGTGCTAAGATTTTGCATGCTTAAAAAAATGTAAAAATTGACCCTTCTATAGGAATATACCAGATCCCTACCTCTTCAACACTGTCTAGCCTAAGAATCCATTCAGAAGTTAAATAAGGATTTTTTAAAAAGAATAATATATGCAGTGCCTGATTATATTCTTCAGTATAGATGAACGAAATAATAAATATGCTATTTTATAAGCCCCCTGAGAAACAATACAGTGTCTAATATCCTTTTAAGGGCATATTGTGATATTTAGAAAGTTTAAGGTTATCAGTTCAATTAAGTGGATCATCTATGTAACTGGGGAACATTTGTGTAAGTATTAGCACTGTTTAAAGGTCATAAAACAAGAGTTAAAAAACATTCTAGTCACAGTTGTAATTTACTTACCCAGTATAGTGTCAGATACTAAGCAGGCTCAAAATAAATATTCATAAATGTATTAATCATTTATTTGTTTCTGACAACAGAAAATGACACTAGTGAAGAAAATACTATTGAAAGAAAACTTAGAAACCACATTTTGTAAGCACATCTGTGTAGTGTGTGTAAATGTTTATCTCTTTTACATGGTTTACAAAGATAAAACTTGCTCTTTCTGCAATAACTTATATAGAATTATTAAATTATAAAGGTCTAACCAATCATCTAGATGAGCATTCAGTCAGATAGTACATATACCTCCATTTATACCTTAATATCTTTACTTTGCAATAACTTGGAATTTACTACTTCACAAGAAAGCCTGCTTGACTTTTGGTTACCTGTATTTTCTAAACAGCATATTTTAAAATTGACCCAAAATCTGCCTTTCTATAACTTCATTCCTTGCTTCTATTTCTGCTGTTCTCTAGTACAAAGTAGAATAAATGTGCCTGCTTTCTTATCTGTATTTATTCAGGTTATCGAGTGCCTATTTTATAACACTGCATATTAGGTGCTGGAGGTTGGTAAAAGACTTACGTTTTTTTTTTTTTTTTGGTGCTTCTGGTTCAGATGCTGCTACCTCAAAAGGTCATTGTTCTTATCTTTAAAATTAAAGCAAGTCAGATAGGTTACATATGTGTAGCTTTAAAACACATCAGAAAAAAGTAAGAACAACACAAGCATAAAACCACTGTTATAACTCTGCTTCTATGAGCTTTTCTCTTTAAAATTTCACATATATATGTGATCATGTACCATTTCACTTTCTCTGTCTGACTTTCACTTAGTGTAGTGACCTTATACATAGAAAATCCTAAAGACTCAACCAAAAAAAAATTTTTTTTAAACTGTTAAAACTAATAAACTAACTGAGGAAAATTACAGGATATAAAAATCAACATACAGAGATCAGTTATGTTTCTCTATATAAATAACAAAGTATCATAAAAAGGAATAAAGAAAACATATCCTTCACATCAGTATCAAAAACAATAAAATGCTCAAGGATACATTAAACCAAGTGCGTCAAGTATCTGTTCCCTGAAACATACAAGATTCTAAGGAAAGAAAGACACAGGCAGCTCACTGTAACTTCAGTGAGTCTTACACCGTAGGCCAAGGCTACTCTTAAAACACTGGAATCCAGTGTTGAACTAAAGCTGGCATTTTAATAAAGCCCAGACCTCAACAACCAAACATATTGACTCAGATCCTACTCTAGCAAACTGACAGAGAAAAGGTGTGTCCTTTCTGGAGACAGACATTATTTACCAGATCTTTATAGAAACACATTCAGCAAACAATTAAAAATCAAAATATTCACAAGAGAGAAAGAAAAAATAATCAAGATACACAAGAAAAGAAATGGTCAATAGGAAGAGCATAAAAAAGGCACAGATCTTAGAGCTATAAGAGTTTTAAATTGACTATTAAAGTAGAAAATGAAAATAGCATAAAAGGATGATAATATTAGCAAAGACATGGAAACCATGAAACCAAAGAAATGAAAAATAAAGTATGAGAAATAAAAAATTTAGTTTATGAGTTTAAGAGCAGACTGCACATAGCAAAGGGTAGGGAAACAAGGGAAGCTCTAAAAAAATATCCAATGTGAAACAAAAAGAGAAAAAGAAGGGAGAGGAGGAGGAGGGGAACAGAGTATCCAATTTCTGGAAAAATTTCAGTGCATCATATGCGTAATTGGCATCCAAGAAGAGACAGAAGTAGTTAAAGAGACTATGACTGAGAACATGCCAAATATTAAGCCATATATCAAGAAGTTCAATAAACACAATAGGAGATAAAAGTATCAGGTCAAATTGTTGAAAATCAAAAATAAAAACAGCTGAAACAGTAAAAGCAGCCAAAATAAAAGATAAAGACAGAGAAGCAACAATGTGGATGTTTGTTGATCACTCCAGGGGAAAAATGGAGGTTAGAAAGACAATTGGTTTACATTTTTTAAGTACTAAAAGTAAAAAAAAAAAAAAAAATCAGCTTTGATATTTATATCAATCAAAGATATTCTTCTTAAATGACAATAAAATGAATGCTTTCTTTGGCAGTCCAAGCTGAGAAAATGGTGTCCAATAGACTCAAATGACAATCTATTACAAAAGCAGTTCTTTGGACTGGAGGAAAATAAATACAGGTGAGGCCCTAGCCCTTTAGGAATAAATGGTGGATACCAGAAGGATAAATACCTAATAACATAGCATTGATATGCTTTTACTACACATGTTAAACAGCAGTGTGTATGTGCGAGTAAAAATATAATTTCTTTAAAAGACTTTAAAAAATATAGTTTCTTTAAAAGATGATTTTAAGACAAAAATCATCATAACATACTGTTTGTGAGTATAAGCATATCTGCATACATTCCTTTACATGTGTGTGATGTTTCCAAATGATTTAAGACCTCATGTGTATAACCATGTAGCAAATTTTTACATTCTTACAATGAATTTGTATGTTTCTTTCAGTTGGGTGATGAGCAATATGCAACTTCTAGAAATAGTAATACATCAGCAATAATACACATATTCCCCTATGTGACACCATTGTCCTTTAACAAAGTGATCCTCCACCAGAAAACACCAAAAAATTCCCTGTGTTAAATTAGGTGTTTCCCAATAAAAATGGATATGGCTTCTCTCTGTTTAAGCTGTTTTTAGCTTCTTACTTAGCCTTGCTTGAGATTTCATTTATTTGACATATTCTAGAGTTTTTATAGATGCAGGGGCAAATGAAAGCTCTTTCAATAACTCCACCTGTTAATTTTGGAGATTGTGACATTAATTTATCTTCACAAAGGCTGAATCCCATACACCTACCTTTTTTATGTGCTCCATAGATCTACTCTCTGGTTTTGACTTTGAAATCATCTGTGTGAAATCCTGGTCAAGTATTTAATGTCTAGAAGAGAAAGTAACTACTAAGCTCCCTCTACATTTCTTAGTTTAATAAAAATAATATTTATTTCTGATGAATGCTAGCAAAGGTAAATTGCTCAAATAAAATATAATTCCTCTAACAAGGAAAAGAACAGAAAGATTACTCTAAAACAAAGTCAGTCCTTAAAAAAATCATACAAAGTTAGATTAACTGCTGCTGCTACTGCTGCTGCTGCTGCTAAGTCGCTTCAGTCGTGTCTGACTCTGTGCGACCCCATAGATGGCAGCCCACCAGGCTCCCCCATCCCTGGGATTCTCCAGGCAAGAACACTGGAGTGGGTTGCCATTTCCTTCTCCAATGCATGAAAGTGAAAAGTGAAAGTGAAGTCACTCAGTCGTGCCCAACTCTTAGTGACCCCGTAGACTGTAGCCTACCAGGCTCCTCTGTCCATGGGATTTTCCAGGCAAGAGTACTGGAGTGGGTTGCCATTGCCTTCTCCGATAGATTAACTGTTGATAGTAAATGCTATCAAAACAAAAATTAGGTAATAGATGTTCTGAAAATATGTTGTAGATAAGACTAAAATGCTTCCTAAATCATGGGACTGGCTGAGGATGCCTCCTTAAATGGATCATGTCAACATAAAATGAAGATAATAAAAAAAAATATAAAGGGAATTGTACATGATGAAGACATTTTTACAATAGAGGAAAATGGTGTCTGTTAAAGAGAATAGAAAAAGAGGATTGTGTACATAGAATTTTTCAAAATCCCTTCAAAACTGTCCCAAGATGCTATTCAGAGATTTTAGCCCAATGATGAATACTGCTTATTTAGATTGAAATACAGTTAAACACACTAATTCATCAAATAATGTTAGTTTCATTCAGATAGCCTCTTAAAAACACTCAAATTTTATGCCTATTATATAGCATATTTTGGGCTCTTCAAATAACCATATTTGGTTATTCTATTACATTCAGCTTCAAGGCCAAAATTTTAAAATTCCGGTTTACATGATCCAGTCTAGAATTAAATGTGATTGGTTCACATGAATTTCTTCCCAAAATCCTTATGATTCATTGGTAAAATGTTTCTAAATCTATAAAATTAAAGACTAACTCCTACATTTGCACTGACCCTGCCAAAAAGCCTATATGGTGGTTTTGAAACCAACTCTGTGTGTGTGTGGTATTAATGGGTGTGTATCTGCCTCTGGGTCTCTGTCTCTCTCGCCTTCTCTCATGCCCTCAGCCTGTCAAATACTCTACTGGTAACTGCAGTGGTGATTATGAAGTTAGTAACAAATCATAACTGACCGTATAACTGAATAGACAGAGCGTCTCATTTTGTGTAGCAGCAGTCTCTGCTTTTAGAAGAATGTACTTAAAGGGGCATAGTAAACCTAATATCTTGTTTTAGATCATCTTATCAATGAGAGAGCGAGTCAAATGTTATAACCCTTTTGAAAGAGAATTGGATGGATCATACTTACAGAGATCTAGCAGGAATGCGGAAATAAACTTACAAAGAGATATAAAGAGATATAAATTTCCCATAAGCAGGGAAATCAATTATTCTTGTTATGGACAGCACTCATTTGCAAATGGAAAATAATGATTTGCATTGCTAAGAATTATCTGCAACTTAGAGAGCTGGAAAGCATTTCAACCTCAGCACAGAATTCTCTGTTGAAGATATCAGTAATGATTTTCATCCATTTCAGAGTTCCTCATATTTTTTTTTGATACTCTCAAAGACCATGCATAACTCAAAGGCCATGCATAACCTCCTTAACTTCTCCATATTGGTTATATAAGAGGATAATGATATCAGTGGAGACAGAAACAGGGAAGACATGCAAAGAGGAAAGATGCAGCCTGATGAGACCATCATTGTTGGTGGAATGAGTGAAGGCGGTGGGCAAAAGAAGCCTTCTTCAGTTCCAATCAGTGTATCCCTTTTTCCCAGTCCATGCTTCCATCTTTCTCTCTCCGTACTAGGAGCTCAGTATAGCTCTCACAAAACAAAGATCAGTGAACAGGGAAAATTTATAGAGACTTGAAAAGACTACAATTCTGCTTTTCCAAAACGACAGCAGTTCATGAAATGTTATTGAGAAAGGAAAGTTAAAAGACTAATTAGGTAATTAAACAACATGACAAATAATTTTGAAGCATGAAAAACAGTAGGATATCTCACCAATCACAGAATGCCAACACATAACTAATGCAGTTTTCCAGACTGACAATGAAACAGAGATTCTTTTTGGCACATAATTCTTCATATCGAGACAGCGCAATGACACCAGAGGAAAAAGAATCTTGACATATTTCTCAAGCTCCTTTCTTCCTTCAGTACATTCCTAGACTAAGCAATTCCTAGGCATTTTTCTTTCTTTTCTTTTTTTTTGTAGCCTCCTTAATCAGATTAAGGGAAGAGGAGGGATATAATATGTATGAGTATTAATAAGTATCTTAGATATCAACACCAGCTACTTATATATCTGGAAATAATGTGATGAACTTACCTAAGTGGAACTTTTAATCCCTAATATTTTGAATTTCTCACATGCTCTCTCATGGTAAGGTAAGGTCAGACACTGAAACATAGACTATTCTGAAAATTAGAAGTCTGTTTTTTTAATCCAGACTGTCCCACTAAATCACATGTCATGGTTGACCCTCATTTTCTTATTCTTTAAAATAAGCCAGTTGAATTTTATTATTTATAAAGTCTCTTCCATCTATAAAATCTAGTTATAGAAGGATAGTCTATTTAGTATTTTCCTGAGAAATGTCATTAAAGTTTTTTTTTCTTTAAGAGAATATGTCAAGGATAAATCTAAGGAAAATAAATTATAAGCAATATGAATAAATACTTGAGAATTCTAGAAATGAACACAGTGGCTTTTTCTAATTGAATACATCTAAATACATGGAATACATCTAAAGACATCTAAATTCATGGAATATTGTATTTGTATGTATGTATGTTTATATTTGTGTGTGTTTGTGAGATGGGTTTTATTTCATCAATTTAGCCTGTTTGTATAATATAGCCTGTTTGTATAATGAATTGTATTATAAACATAAAATTATACCATTAGTATTGAGATGGCAGAAATCGCTAGTGCTGTAATCAGTGAGGGCATATTTAAAACAAAGCAGTAAATTCTACCATCAGTACAAAAAAAGCAATATCAAATGACTCAATATCAAGTGAGTTTGAAGGTTATAAAGTTAACACAGTTTGCATTAAATTTGAACATGTGAATTATTCCTACATAGGTACCATACTCAGCAGCCAAGAACAATAAGTATTTATTAGCAAAATATATCTTCTCATAATCTGTGCCACTTTATTATATGAATAGAAGTGCTAGATTATATAAGGGGCTTTAATATTGGATCTCAATGCAAAAACTTCCCAAAGGTCTTTTTAACGACAAAATGAACATTGGAAATTAAAAGATAGACATGTTTTCTGATATCCTCATCTACCAATAAATAGTTTTACCCTACTTTCTAAAACTTTTTATTTTTAAATATTTAGAGACTCATGTGCATGCATGCAGTTATGTCTGACTCTTTGTGACCCAATGGACTATAGACCACCAGGCTCACGTCCACGGGATTTTCCAGCCAAGAATAGTGGAGTGGGTTGTCCTGCCCTCCTCCAGGGGATCCTCCTGACTCATGGATCAAACCTACATCTCTTAACGTCTCTTGTATTGGCAGATGGGTTCTTTACTTCTAACACCACCTGGGAAGCCCTAGAGACTGACAAAGAGTTGCAAAAAATTTGCAGAAAAGTCCCTCATGCCCATCATCCAGCTTCCCCCAATGATGACACGGAAAACAAAAATTCATTATCAGCTCAGAAAACTGATCAGCACAGCAAAATCAACCAGCTTCCAGCTCTTATTCAGTTTTCAACAGTTTTTGCACACACTCAAATTTTGTGTCTCTTTGTATATTAATTTTTACTTTCAAAGATGGTGCACCAACTTTTCCTTTTTATTTTGTGCTAGTTTGAAATCCTAATGGTTAAAAATTGTATTTTACTTTCCATGCTGTGAATAAGCAGGGTGCTTTATTGGCTTAAAATGAACATCTAGGCATAGAGTCAGCTATTTGGGAAGCAATGACGAATACTTAGCTTACCAAAGGAGATTCCTAAGATATTATAACTATCTGTGCTATATCTGGTGAGGGACTCAAACATTAAATTAATTCCCATTTCACATTAGAGACCATTAAGATATCCATTGACTTAGGAGATGTTTGTTGAACAGCTTATTTTGAAAAAACACCACACTAGACAATATAAGGGATAGAATATGCATAAAAGCAGTTCCCTATCCATCCAGGAACTTGAATTATATGGCAGGGAAATATGATTGTGGGTTGGGGAAGGGGTGTGGACAGCAGATACTGAAAAATAGTCCAGATGAAGGACAGCTATGAAGGAGTGGCCTTATGTTTGTGGAGAGTTGGACAATTTTCCTCAGCCAAGACCAAGAGATTTGGAATTATAAATCCAGTTTAATATCTTAAACCAAGTACACTCTGGTACAGTCTTGACTTGCAATTCCATCTACATTAATTTTATTATAGTGATTTAAAAACCTACTCCCATGTTTATTTTTATTGGTTACTATTTGTTTCAAGAATACTAAAGTTCAGAACAAGGATAAATGCTGCATTGAAAAATTTTTGTTGTTTTTTCTTTTATTGGTTGGTTCATTTCCCACAAAATGCACACAGCCTTTCAATGGCAGAATTGACACCTCTTGGGAACACTAACTTTATATCTACCTATACTTATCCCAAGTTCCAACCTTTAGTTGTTGAGACTGAATATGCTCCCAAACTTAAAACCAGCAGCAACAATAAGCACAAGACTCTACAGAAATAAAGGAAAACAAAGGAAAATTCATATATTTTAAAAATTCTTAGCAGTGACTACTTTGCCCTATATCATTATTCATTTAGTTTTAACCAGAGGTATAACTAATGTCACGTCTAAGAAGAAAGAAATGAGTTAAATTCCAACTTAGCATTGTAGATAAATGTTTTGGCTCTGGAATCAGATCTGGTTGAAAATCTTGGTTCCTTAAAAGGTCGTAGGCAAGCAACTTAAACTCTCTGATCCTCAGTGTCTCAGCTGTAAAATGGGAGAAATAGTAGTGTATATTTTTTGGTAGACTTGGTGCCCTAATGAGTAAATCTTAAACGTTAGAGCTCTAACCAATTAATGTCTCTTGCTCCCAGTACAGTCTAATGTATATCCCTGGTTGGATGGCTCTTCTGCAAATGGGCTTATTTCTTTTGTGGTGTTATATTCTTTAGTATGTAGATTGCAAAGACAGCACATTGCTTATTTATGTCTATGCATGTGCACATGTGTGCATGTTGGGTAAAGAGAAGACAGTATCACCTTTTCATCCAGCTGGAAATAGAAAAGAGCATGGAGGACTATTCATGGAAGGTGTATGCATGGTCCTGGACCAGAAGCAGGAAATTTCACACCTGTTCACACTACATTAGTTGAAAGTCATCACAAGGCATAGGTAACTACAAGATAGACAACAAAATATAGTCAGAAAGTAAGAAACCAGGCTTGAGTGCATGTCTGGCAGCATTTCCAGGATTCTGTACTTTGAGGGTTTTTTGAAAGTTAAATAGTTTAAAAAATATGAAATCTTTGGAATTATGCCTTGAAACACAAATATGAATCATTTTTTGCATTGTTTAGTACCACTTTTTCATAATTTCTGGTGGTAACTTTCATAATCAATTCTAAAACTTGAGAATTCTACAAACAAGATGGCCAGTGAGTTACTACTCAGGACATCGAGAAGCTTGCATCATCGGAAACTCAATTAGCAAGGTATTCATTCAGCAACTTAGCTTTTACTGTTTTAGGGAGACCTATACACCCAGATCTGATAGATAGAGTGCCTGATGAACTGTGGAATGAGGTTCGTGACATTGTACAGGAGACAGGGATCAAGACCATTCCCATAGAAAAGAAATGCAAAAAAGCAAAATGGCTGTCTGGGGAGGCCTTACAAATAGCTGTGAAAAGAAGAGAAGTGAAAAGCAAAGGAGAAAAAGAAAGATATAAACATCTAAATTCAGAGTTCCAAAGAATAGCAAGAAGAGATAAGAAAGCCTTCTTCAGCGATCAATGCAAAGAAATAGAGGAAAACAACAGAATGGGAAAGACTAGGGATCTCTTCAAGAAAATCAGAGATACCAAAGGAACATTTCATGCAAAGATGAGCTCGATAAAGGACAGAAATGGTATGGACCTAACAGAAGCAGAAGATATTAAGAAGAGGTGGCAAGAATACACAGAAGAACTGTACAAAAAAGATCTTCACGACCCAGATAATCACGATGGTGTGATCACTCACCTAGAGCCAGACATCCTGGAATGTGAAGTCAAGTGGGCCTTAGAGAGCATCACTAAGAACAAAGCTAGTGGAGGTGATGGAATTCCAGTTGAGCTATTTCAAATCCTGGAAGATGATGCTGTGAAAGTGCTGCACTCAATATGCCAGCAAATTTGGAAAACTCAACAGTGGCCACAGGACTGGAAAAGGTCAGTTTTCATTCCAATGCCAAAGAAAGGCAATGCCAAAGAATGCTCAAACTACCGCACAATTGCACTCATCCCACACGCCAGTAAAGTAATGCTCAAAATTCTCCAAGCCAGGCTTCAGCAATATGTGAACCGTGAACTTCCAGATGTTCAAGCTGGTTTTAGAAAAGGCAGAGGAACCAGAGATCAAATTGCCAACATCTGCTGGATCCTCGAAAAAGCAAGAGAGTTCCTGAAAAACATCTATTTCTGCTTTATTGACTATGCCAAAGCCTTTGACTGTGTGGATCACAATAAACTGTGGAAAATTCTTCAAGAGATGGGAATACCAGACCACCTGACCTGCCTCTTGAGAAACCTATATGCAGGTCAGGAAGCAACAGTTAGAACTGGACATGGAACAACAGTCTGGTTCCAAATAGGAAAAGGAGTTCGTCAAGGCTGTATATTGTCACCCTGTTTATTTAACTTCTATGCAGAGTACATCATGAGAAACGCTGGACTGGAAGAAACACAAGCTGGAATCAAGATTTCCGGGAGAAATATCAATAACCTCAGATATGCAGATGACACCACCCTTATGGCAGAAAGTGAAGAGGAACTCAAAAGCCTCTTGATGAAAGTAAAAGTGGAGAGTGAAAAAGTTGGCTTAAAGCTCAACATTCAGAAAACGAAGATCATGGCATCTGGTCCCATCACTTCATGGGAAATAGATGGGGAAACAGTGGAAACAATGTCAGACTTTATTTTTCTGGGCTCCAAAATCACTGCAGATGGTGACTGCAGCCATGAAATTAAAAGACGCTTACTCCTTGGAAGGAAAGTTATGACCAACCTAGATAGCATATTCAAAAGCAGAGACATTACTTTGCCAATAAAGGTTCATCTAGTCAAGGCTATGGTTTTTCCAGTGGTCATGTATGGATGTGAGAGTTGGACTGTGAAGAAGGCTGAGCACCGAAGAATTGATGCTTTTGAACTGTGGTGTTGGAGAAGACTCTTGAGAGTCCCTTGGACTGCAAGGAGATCCAACCAGTCCATTCTGAAGGAGATCAGCCCTGGCATTTCTTTGGAAGGAATGATGCTAAAGCTGAAACTCCAGTACTTTGGCCACCTCATGCGAAGAGTTGACTCATTGGAAAAGACTCTGATGCTGGGAGGGATTGGGAGCAGGAGGAGAAGGGGACGACAGAGGATGAAATGGCTGGCTGGCATCACTGACTGATGGACGTGAGTCTGAGTGAACTCCAGGAGTTGGTGATGGACAGGGTGGCCTGGTGTGCTGCGATTCATGGGGTAGCAAAGAGTCGGACACGACTTAGCGACTGATCTGATCTGATCTGATACACCCAGATCAATTCAAAGAACATACCGCATATTTAAATATTTATATGAAAAAATAGCGGGAGTAATGTGAGCCTTTCAACCCAATAGAATGGAGTCTCCATTGCTCCTGTTACCTTGCTCTTAGATCCTAAATTATTTCCCTTAATTGATAGCACTTAAATTAGATATGTCTCTCTTCAGTGTTTCTTCAGGATTGGGGGATATTTGTATTGCCCCTTCCATTTTTAAATTAATTCTTATTATGTTATTTGGGAACTTCCCAGCTGGCACAGTGGTAAACAATCTGCCTGCCAATGCAGGAGATGCAAGAAGTGCAGATTCAATCCCTAGACCAGGAAGATCCTCTGGAGAAGGAAAAGGCAACCCACTCCAGTATTCTTGCCTGGAAAACTCCATGTTATGGTAGCCTGTGGGACCCTGGGGAGTTACATTTTCTAAACCTCAATCTCTCCCGCTGTGAGTGGAGGACATAGTGGAACCTACCTGTGAATTTGGAGGTAAGCATATAGTGAGATTAAAACTGAGCAGGTAATAACTATCATAATATTTATCCTTCTCCTCCTCCTCCTTGTCTCCATCCTCCTCTTCATCTTCTTCTCCTCCTGCTCCTTCTTTTTACTACTACTACTGGCAAATGGCTGAGGATTCTTAAAATAAGTAGGATAAAGAATACAAATGTGCTGTGCTGTGCTGACAGTCATGCCCAACTCTTTGCCACCCCAAGGACTGTAGCCCACCAGGCTCTTCTGTTCATGGGATTCTCCAGGCAAGAATACTAGAGTGGGTTGCCATGCTCTCCTCCAGGGGATCTTCCCAACGCAGGGATTAAACCCAGGTCTCCCACATTGCAGGCGGATTCTTTACCATCTGAGCCACCAGGGAAGCCCCCAAAATACAAATAGACAGGAGGAGAAGAGTTGATATTGGAATTAAATAACTCAAGAATGCCCAGTCTCCAGGCCTGATAGAGTAAATCCAGCAGTGGATTAAGCAAACCATCACCTTTGATCGCCCCAGAGTCCTTTCACTTCCAAGATGCTAGATCACTGTTAAAGAACATTGGAAAACCCACTAGCAAGTGGGTGGGATAACAACTAGGAGATTTTAGAAGAGCTATGATGATGTATTTCCCTTCCTCTAGAGAGAGATACTGACACCCCACTCCACCCCACTCCAGTACTCTTCCCTGGAAAATCCCATGGATGGAGGAGCCTGGTGGGCTGCAGTCCATTGGGTTGCTAGGAGTCGGACACGACTGAGCGACTTCACTTTCACTTTTCACTTTCATGCATTGGAGAAGGAAATGGCAACCCACTCCAGTGTTCTTGCCTGGAGAATCCTAGGGATGGTGGAGCCTGGTGGGCTGCCGTCTATGTGGTCGCACAGAGTCGGACACGACTGAAGCGACTTAGCAGCAGTAGCAGCAGCAGAGAGATACAGAGCACAGAGAGAAGAAGCACTTCTTTCCTTAACCTGGTTTTAAATAATCCCACAGAAAAAAACAGGCAATGTCTCTATCTGTGCTATTTCTTTTTTTGATTGGGGGGAGGCAATCATTATTCATCAGTATTATCTCAGGATGTGAAATAAGTCTTATATAACTAACCTGACTGAATCACACAGTCCTCTGACATCCTGACCTGTTCTTGTTGACAACCTGCAGCATGAGTGGCCATTAGGAGCCTGAGTATTATTGAATTGGTAAAAAGCATTAAAACCAGCATAAGAGTCCTTAGCTC
This sequence comes from Bos grunniens, assembly GCF_055505025.1. Classification (NCBI taxonomy): domain Eukaryota; kingdom Metazoa; phylum Chordata; class Mammalia; order Artiodactyla; family Bovidae; genus Bos; species Bos grunniens. The sequence goes on from NC_141187.1 coordinate 35,866,136, forward strand.
ACTAGGGAGAGCTGAGAAGATGAGCGAAGTTTTCACTCTCAGCTTTGAGACTCCTTAAACTTCAACATTAAAAGCAGCCCTGAAAGGAATAATGCTATCCTCAAAGGAAGCCACCCTTTGAATAAAACATGATTTACTCCTCCTGTTTCCTTCAAGCTGTTTTCCCCCATCACCTAATTTTTGACCTTGTAAAATTTGGCAAAAGCTTTGTGAGCAAGGCTATTGCTTGTTATGGAGTAGAAATAGAGAGAGATGTGAAAGCTAGTTCTAAGTCATGGTTTGTGTGACAGGGCAGCTCTAGGATGGGGGGCTATTTCTTTCCGTAACTTGTTTCTTAGGCATCTTCTGAGGCTCAAAAGTCACACTGACTTGAAAACTCATAAAGAAGTCTTTTATGGATAACTTATGTAAAAACATAAATAAGACACAAATATGTTGAAAAAAAGTAAACTAAGAAGAAAAAATGAGAATAGTGTTGTTTCCTTATGCATTTGGATCTACTTGAATGTCATGGGCTTCCCAGATGGCACTAGTGGTAAAGAACATGCCTGCCAGTGCAATAGACGTAAAGAGACACAGGTTTGATCCCTGAATGGGGAAGATCCCCTGGAGGAGAGCATGGCAACCGACTCCAGTATCCTTGCCTGGAGAATCCCATGGACAGAGGAGGCTGATGGGCTACAGCCCATGGGGTCGCAGAGTCAGACACAACTGAAGTGACTTAGCACACACACAAGAATGTCATGGTTCTCTTGAAATACACAAAGCCTCATTTCTACCTTAGTCTCACCGCCCAGGTATAGGAGACACGGGTTCTATATAAGCTTACCTTAGGATCCAGAACCATACTTTTGTGTTAAAATCGCATATAGATCATGAGAGGAAGATGAACGGTATTTGCCTCTGTTGGCCTCATGAGCAGAGATGGAGACCCGGCTCCCACTGAGCCTAATCACTCAAGTTTAAAGGGTTTGGCTCAGATGATGCCAAGGTGAGGGAGGGAGACGCTAGTTAAGTGCTGGTCATTTTCCATTCTCTTCAGGGGGATTCTCCCTGTGCCAATATCTGCAAAGGCTGGAAGACCCTGAGACAGATCTGCCCAGGAATCCAGCCAAAAAGGAAAGGAATATATGGAATTTATCCCTTTCTGAATGTTTTTTTTATATCTGTGTCTCAGCCATGCAGGCACAGGTAGTGTATGTCTGACTAATAAAGCCTCATTATTACCTGTACCCAGCTCCCATCCAAGTCACCTGAGGGCATTCTGAAAGCATCAGGTCCTGTTAAGACGGAAATAATTAATGTCTCTTCACAGACTCCCATTTTAATCAATGTTCTTTACTGAATGAATGCCCAACTGGTGATAAACAAAATGGGGAAAGGCAGAGGACAACACAGGGCTACCCTAGTGACTCAGTGGTAAAGGATCCACCTGCCAAAGCAGGAGATGCAGTTGATCCCTGGGTCTGGAAGAGTCCTTGGAGAAGGAAATGGCAGCCCACTCCAGTATTCCTGCCTGGAAAATTTCATGGACAAAGAAGCCTGGTGGGCTACAGTCCATGGGTTGCAAAGACGTGATTTAGCGACCAAACAACAATGATAAAAGACATCACATGGGATTGTTCTGGGGACGTTGTTGAACCAAGGGCCCTTCCCAATGATACCAATACTTCTTTATCATTCCAGCAAGCAAATAATGAAATGCATACACTCATTAAAAAAAAAAAAAAGTTCTTTTCTCTTCCTAAAGTGGTATTTTCCCTACCGGAAATGTCCAATCTCATGGAAGACATTTAAATAGGTGACACTTTGAGACTCCAAGGACCACAACTATAATCAATTCCAAACCCTGCAAATTACAGAGAAGAAAACTCAGACCCTAGGAGGCAAGACCCAAAATCAAGGGCAGTGAAAGTATTATAAATAAGCCCCAGATCACCAGACACACAGATGAGTGTTCTTCACATTGCACCATGCTTCCATAAATGCTGGAATTCATTGTGCAGGAGGCAGAGGATCACAGGGCTCAGAAGCTCAGGTTCTTCAGTTGGAAAAACCAAGGTGTGAAATCCAGGTCAGCCATTGTGTGAGCTGCTTCACCTTGAAGCCTTGCTTCCTCCGAAGAAGTTGAGAGACTAGAGGTACTACACCCATCACCCAAGGGCTTGTTAGAGCTCTAGAATTTCAGGCTTCACCACAAACCAACCTACTGGGAAACTTCATTTTAGCCAGACCCCCAGGAGATTGGTGTGCACATCAAAGTCTGAAAAATATAACTTAAAATTAATGATTCTCATTTCTGGATTCTCATTAGAATCACCTGGGAACTAATTTTTGTTTGTTTGTTTTTAATATTGATTTTTTTGGGCTGCACCCCCAGAGACTCTCAGTGATGACATTTGGGCATGGCATCAGCTATAACTCATTTTACAGAGTTATTAGGTGATTTCAATTACACAACTAGTATGGAGGCACCTATGCACACAAGCTCTCAGCTCCTCCCATCTGCAGGTTCTGTTAAAAGATTACAAGGGATAATGTTTATAAAGTACTTGGTATATACCCAGCATAGACTATGTGCTCAAAATATGTTGTTGTTTTTTTCCCTCCTCTTCCTCTTCTTTTCCTCCTCCTTCTTTATAACATAATGTATAAATTAAAGAAAGCATTCTACCTTGGACATGTCGAAAATCTTGCTACTTGTCTACTCAATAATTTGGGGGATTTTTTGAATAAATAAAATTTAGTGAGTTCATGGGATGTGCCTAGCAATGTTCTATGCACTGGCCAAACTACCAAAAACCCTCATACACCATAAGCTTTATGAAAACAGAAACGTGATTACCTTGTTTATGTTTCCACGACACACCCAGCCATGTGTTCCTGAATCCAATATCTGCTTTATAATAGGAAGCAGAAAAAATACATGTGGAAACAGAGACCCCCAAGACAGTAAGGACTGTAGTCAACCCTTTGGGGAGGGGACAAAAATCTTTTAATTTGAATATCTGCAATAAGGGGATGGTTAAACTATTTTTTCTTAGTTAAATTTCTGAAATTTTGAAAGTCTATTATGTTCCCCTTGAAATCGATGATAGATAATGACATTGTCAAATGACCATCATCCCCCACCCAAAATAAAAATAGTATTCAGAGTAAATGCTCTGTTAAATACTTAGTTAAATAACTAATAAATAAGGAAATACTTAGTTAAATAACTAAGAAATCATGACTGGAGACCAAGCAGTCTCTGGTCAGAGACACTATCGATTGAATTGCCCCCATCTCTATGGTGTGGATGAGAAGAACAGAAGTGCAAAGACACAGGCAGGACTGCGTCAGGGAAACGATGATCAAGGATTCGTATTTTAACATCTCCACACTTTTGTCTGATCAGAAGATTATTATTCACTGTTTCTAATTGCTCCATCTCTGGATCTGCTCGTAAATACACATCATAGGAACAGTTTCAAAAGCTCTGTCACAGGATTGTCTATTTTTTGTGCTTTTACATGTAAAAGCCCCCCAAAGAATTGTCAGCAACTCAAAATAATGATTATGTAAATGAAAAAAAAAAATCCTGCTTTTAAACCAAAGAAAGGCAAAGCTATTTAGAGCGAGAACCCTCCTGTCCTCACCAGGCAGGCAGAGCAGCCCTCCTCCCTTCTCTAGCTGCTCTCTTCTGAAATCCAGGGTGCATTCTCTCCGGAGCTCACCCACTGCACCCTTTAGAGGGCCAAGGACCACTTGCCAATCTGTCCATTCACTCTTTGTTGTAAAACTCAACCTCTTCTCGATTCTCTGGCGCTTGTGTCAGGCCATCGAATGTTTGCTTCATCTTTTGCGGCTGAATATAAATTTTGGTTGGAGGAGAAAAAAGAGCCCTCCAGATATTACAATAAACACACATACACACACACAGGCAGAAAAAATTTTTTTCTATCTCCACTGAGCTTAACAATCAGCAGGGCCCAAATTACCTCTTATTAACATTTATTTTACAAAAGAGGCAGGGTATAATTTGGTGATAGATTCAGATTTGGAGAGGAGCTATAATCAGCCTCCTGAAGGGCTCTGCCTGAAGTACACGGCTGCTATTTTTTGTAATTATATTTCTCGGTCCCCTTCCCACCCCCTGCCCCATCCCCAGTCTGGAGAGTCTTTCACTCTCATCTCTGGTGTTTGGATGTCTCCCTCCCCTCCTCATCTCCTTCTTTCTCTCCCCACTAGCCGCCACCCCCACTTCTCTCTCCCTTTCTCTCTTTAGGCCTCTTTGAATAATGCAGGCTTTTTCAATAGCTCAGGCAGGCTTGAAGATTAGGAAGCCTGTTTGTGGAGATGATGGCTGGCTGAATGGAAGCAGGAGGCCCCACTCCCCTGGCAAACAAGGCCCTGGGAACCCATCCAACTGTGGAGAGCATGTGCTGGGGGGTGGGGGGGTGGGGTGGTGAATAGGCAAGCAGCAGGCTGGCCCATATGTCAGCCTGTGCCACAAAGACGCCTCTGCGTATCTAGCATGACAAACAGGATTACCGAAGACAATTAATCTGGCACGCTTTATCAAAATCAAGCACTGACCCCCGACCTCTCCCCTCGGTGTGCAGCAGATGCCACGCTCCAATTCAATAGACCCTGAGTGTTCCCTTTTCCCCTTCTGAAAAGAAGCCGGGCCTGAAGAAGTCTGGCACGGACTAATTGCAACTGCTGTGTGATGGTGACCGTCCTAATCAAATAGGACGAGTCTACCTTTTCTCCCACTTTTAATGGAGAGCCTGGCCGTAGCTGCCTGTCTGTGGCAGAAAGAAAAAAACCAAACACATCCATTTTACTTCTCTTCTTTTCCTCTGGTGCCAGAAGTTCGTGGTGGGTAGAGAATGGGACAGAGAAGCAGGTAGCTGCTGTTCTGCTGCTTATTGCCTGAGGTTTGGCTGTTCCTTCTAGTGGGAGAAGGCTTGACAGGGATTCAAGATTATAATGGGCTTCAAGGATTTGTTTATCCTCCCCTGGTACTTTATGAGAGAGATACTAAGGCAGCAGGAAAGTCACGGGACCTCCAGAATCACAAAATCTCAAATCTTGACTCCACCTAGGAGTAGTTGTACTGTTAGTTGCTCAGTCGTGTTCGACTGTTTGCAACCCCATGGACTGTAGCCTGCCAATTTCCTCTGTCCATGGGATTCTCCAGGCAAGAATACTAGAGTGGGTTGCCATGCCCTTCTCCAGGGGATCTTCCCAACCCAGAGATTGAACCTGGGTCTCGTGCACTGCAGGCAGGTTCTTTACCATCTGAGTCTCCATCTAGTCCATTCCTATAATTATTCCAATCTATCTAAATTTCCATATCTGCATTATTTTGTGACCCTGATGAGACAAACCTCCAATTTGTCTCTGTTAAGGATCTTCACAAAGCTGCCTAGATCAGTTTAGAAATGAAAGCCCTCTGTAAAAACGAAATGTTTGTCATTCTTCTAGAAGCCTTTAAGGCTTGTGAGACCAGTGAAAGGAAGCCTTTGGCCATATCTTTTCTTACTGGGAAGGGGCTGCTGGAGAACATGGAGCTTAGAATTGAGCATGTTGCTGCTGCTACTGCTAAGTCGCTTCAGTCGTGTCTGACTCTGTGCGACCCCATAGACAGCAGCCCACCAGGCTCCCCCGTCCCTGGGATTCTCCAGGCAAGAATAATGGAGTGGGTTGCCATTTCCTTCTCCAATGCATGAAAGTGAAAAGGGAAAGTAAAGTCACTCAGTTGTGTCTGACTCTTTGCGACCCCATGGACTGCAGCCTACCAGGCTCCTCTGTCCATGGGATTTTCCAGGCAAGAGTACTGGAGTGGGGTGCCATCGCCTTCTCCACATAGTTGACATTTAAAAGGGGCTTCTTTGGTGGCTCAGTGGTAAAGAATCCACCTGCACTGCAGAAGGGGCAGGAGTCACAGGTTCAATCCCTAGGTTGGGAAGATCCCCTGGAAGAGGGCTTGGCAACCTATTCCAGTATTCTTGCCTGGAGAATGTCTTGGACATAGGATCTGGTGGACTACAGTCCATGGGGTCACAGAGTCAGACACGACTGAAGTTACTAAGCAGGTCCACAGGACATTTAAACATATCTGTGTTCCTCACAGTTCTTTACCCAGAAACCAGCCCAAATACTGCAGAAGCAGGGAGTAGGATAATTCGTATCAGTTGGTTTGATCTTGGTGAACTGTTAGACACCTGGACACTTTCTCAGTTTTGATATCACAAGTTTTTCTCTAACAATAAGTGAGGAACTAATGCATGATGTAATACAGCTTTTCTTAAAACAGCACACTCAGACTATTTGTATCATGAAAATCCATCAGAAATACAGATTGTTTGACTTCATGGTGAGACAGGAAGGAAGAGTGCAGGCATAACCTTCAAAAGAATGATGCAGCCACTAAGGATACAACAAAAACTGGTTAGAGCCAACTAGGCCAGAGGACAAGACACACCCACCAGAGTCCAGATATACAAATGGGTGGGAAAATTGCATTTGCCTGAGTTGTTGTCACTTATGTCCATCTGAGATTTTCTAAGACCTTGCCCAGTATAGGTGCTTGACTCCAAGGGCATTAATCCTTGAAACATACAGGGATTCTACCCTCAAAGAATTGCTCTGCTGGTATCATTTCAGCCGAGGCTAGAGGGAGATTACTATCTGTATGCATGTTCACTGTAAGATTACATAGCATCCTTGCACCGAGATTCATTTTTCTTGGACACAGAATTCTCCCCTAAAAATATAAAAACCTTGTTTTACTGCATTATATTGGAAAATATTTGCAATTAAGTCATTATTAGTTTAGAAATTTGTAAGATCCAAGATCAGTTTGTCTCCAACTAAATTTAATCATTTAGTATTATAAATTAGACCCCTAACATACAGAAAAGTATGTCAAGAAAAATGCATAAATATGGTTTAAAAAAAGTAAGGACATAAAAATATTATTTACTTTAGAAGGAAAAATTGGGAGGGGAGTGGAATTTTTTTCTTAAAAGGCTTATATATATATATATATGTGTGTGTGTGTGTGTGTATATATACACACACACACACACACATATACAAATAGGCTTCCCAGGTGGCGCTAGTGGTAAAGAACATGCTTGCCAATGCAAGAGACATAAAGAGACACAGGTTTGATCCCTGGATGGGGAAGATCCCCTGGAGGAGGACATGGCAACCCACTCCAGTATTCTTGCCTGGAGAATCCTATGGACAGAGGAGCCTGGCGAGCTATATAGCCCATAGGGTCGCAGAGTCGGACACAGCTGAAGCGACTTAGCACGCATACACATGTATGCATGCATACTTGTTTTGTATGTCCTGTAACAGACATAAGACTAGAAGGATAGATGGTAGATAGATAGATAATTTCAGATTGAAGAGAAGATTTGAGTGTAACCAAAGATGTATTAAGCACAGGGTTCTTAGTGAATACAAATTTGGTCAGTAAACACTTAACTAGATAGTTCTGGCCTCTAGAGCTGTTTTCCATTCCTGACTTTCCAGCTTTACTAAACAAGTCTGGTATTTTAATGATATAAAGAGACCCAACTCACCCAGACCTAAGTGTATACACATGGATGGAGGTGGTCATGTGCTAGTTATTAAAATGATCCTGGGCAAAGCTAATTTTGCTGTGCTGTGTGACTGAGATAAAACCAAGCCTGGCCCGCACTTTGTAGGGAGAAGTTAGGGATGCAATTTCAGGCTGGCAGAGCTCCATCCAGATTGAAGGAATCACTATAGGGTGTGCTGTGATTGTTTCAGGGTTCTTGTCCTGGAGTAAATAATAGCTTAATGCTGATAAAGCAAGAGGTGATTGCCCTTGATAAGCCAGGTGCTGCAAGCTTAGCTTAAGGGGATCATACACAAGCTATCTCTTTCATACTGCTGTTGCTAAGTCACTTCAGTCGTGTCCGACCCTGTGCGACCCCACAGACGGCAGCCCACCAGGCTCCCCCGTCCCTGGGATTCTCCAGGCAAGAACACTGGAGTGGGTAGCCATTTCCTTCTCCAACGCATGAAAGTGAAAAGTGAAAAAAGTGAAGTCGCTCAGTCTTGTCTGACTCTTCTCAACCCCATGGACTGCAGCCTACCAGGCTCCTCCATCCATGGAATTTTCCAGGCAAGAATACTGGAGTGGGGTGCCATTGCCTTCTCCAATCTCTTTCATACAACCTCTCAATTGGAGAAGAGTTCAGATGCTTGTGCTGTTCCCTCGTTTATAAATCTAGGCTCCTGTCCACGCTGTGTTTCATTTTTTTGTGAGTGTCTCAGCAGAAAATGCACCCGAGTATAAACCTAGAGCCCTTGCAACAGCTGGAAAACCTTGGAGTAAGCCACTACCACTTGAGGGATGGAAAATATCCCTACCCCCATCCTCTTTATCCTCCCTCTTTTGAATCTTTAAAGGGCAACCCCCAACCCACACCCCATGAATGCTGAGATAAACTGCAGCTTAGATAATTCACTGTCAAAAACATTGAGCACACTTTAGCGGGATGGCAGTCCTAATGGTCTTTTCAAGTGCTGCTGCACGAAAGCTGAGACTATCAAGATTTTTTGGCAGGCTTTGCGTTTAACTTGTCATGTTATATATTGCAGAAGTGCAATTCAGGATCAGTATAAATCAGCTTAGAGGACACCAGGAAGCTGTGGGAAAGAATTGCGTCAGCAGCACTTGGGCTAAACAGAAGGTGGCAGCATTTTAACACCATCAGGCCCATGCCCAGCACACACACATGCCTTTGCCATTGATCCTTGGGCTCTTCTCTACATTCCTGATAGGTGGTTTTCAGCTTCACACTTATTGCCACAAGGAAGCAGAACAAAGTGAGGTTTGTTTGGAAGGATAGCACTGGACACTTAGAGGCTCAATTGGCAAAATAACAGCAAATAGGAAACCATGACACTGGGGTGAAAACGTTAAAGTAGTGTCAGAAAGTTGCCTATTTTTCATTCTTAGTGAAAACCCTGGTGTTAAAAGGTAAATAATACATCAAATTAAGCCTGGAAAGGGATAGGCAGTTTCCATTTTCTCTGCTTCCAAGAGAACTTTATGGAACTAACTTAGAACAATGAGAAAAACCCTGAGAATAAGAAAATTGTGGTTCAATATGGATTCCAATGTGAATTCTTAGGTTATAAGGAAGCCAAAGAGCTTATATTTAATATTTGACTCTCAAGGTTAACTCCTAGCTTCACTGCTAGCTAGCTTATGAAAAAGTGAAAGTAAAAGTCGCTCAGTCGTGTCCAACTCTTTGCGACCCCATGGACTGTGTAGTCCATGGAATTCCAAGCTGGAATATTGAAGTAGGTAGCCTTTCCCTTCTCCAGGGGATCTTCCCAATCCAGGAATTGAACCCAGGTCTCCCACATTGCAGGCAGATTCTTTACCAGCTGAGCCATAAGAGAAGCCCAAGAATACTGTAGTGGGTAGCCTATCCCTTCTCCAGGGGATCTTCCAGACCCAAGAATCAAACTGGCATCTCCTGCATTGCAGGTGAATTCAGCTAGCTTGTTGAAGCTAGCTTAAAACATAAGGCATATTCCTAAGCCTTAGTTCCTTCATTTTTATTTATTATTTATTTATTTTAAAAAATTATATTGGAGTATAGTTACTTTGAGTTCAGTTCAGTTTCAGTTCAGTTCAGTTCAGTCGCTCAGTCGTGTCCGACTCTTTATGACTCCATGAATCGCAGCACGCCAGGCCTCCCTGTCCATCACCAACTCCCAGAGTTCACCCAGACTCACGTCCATCGAGTCAGTGATGCCAGCCAGCCATCTCATCCTCTATCGTCCCCTTCTTCTCCTGCCCCCAGTCCTTCCCAGCATCAGAGTCTTTTCCAATGAGTCAACTCTTCGCATGAGGTGGCCTAAGTACTGGAGTTTCAGTTTTAGCATCATTCCTTCCAAAGAAATCCCAGGGCTGATCTCCTTCAGAATGGACTGGTTGGATCTCCTTGCAGTCCAAGGGACTCTCAAGAGTCTTCTCCAACATCACAGTTCAAAAGCATCAATTCTTCGGTGCTCAGCCTTCTTCACAGTCCAACTCTCACATCCATACATGACCACAGGAAAAACTATAGCCTTGACTAGACAATGTCTCTGCTTTTGAATATGCTATCTAGGTTGGTCATAACTTTCCTTCCAAGGAGTAAGCACCTTTTAATTTCATGGCTGCAGTCACCATCTGCAGTGATTTTGGAGCCCAAAAAAATAAAGTCTGACACTGTTTCCACTGTTTCCCCATCTATTTCCCATGAAGTGATGGGACCAGATGCCATGATGTTCGTTTTCTGAATGTTGAGCTTTAAGCCAACTTTTTCACTCTCCTCTTTCACTTTCATCAAGAGGCTTTTTAGTTCCTCAATGTGTTAATTCCTACAGCAAAGTGAATCAGCTATATGCATACATATACCCCATATTTTTTGGATATCCTTCCCAATTAGGTCGGCACAGAACACTGAGTAGAGTTCCTTGTGCTATAGAGTAGGTTCTCATTGGTTATCTATTTTATACATAGTGGTATATATATATGTCAGTCCCAGTTTCCCAATTCATCCCTCCCCTGCTTTCCCCTCTGTATCTATTTCTGCTTTGCAAATAGGTTAATCTGTATCATTTTTCAGATTCTGCACATATGTGTTAATGCACAATATTTGTTTTTCTCTTTCTGACTTACTTCTTTGTGTATGGCAGACTCTAGGTCCATCCAGATGTCTACAAATGGCACACTTACATTCCTTTTTATGGCTGAGTAATATTTTATTGTACTAGAATACAATATTTTGTGCCACATTTTAATCTGGGATAATAAATAAATATACCTCTGCCATAGGGCTGTGATGATTTGCAAGACCATTTAGGTAATCTCAGTGCATGGTTCAGAATGGGTGTACAATAAATATTATCTTTATGGTCATTACTACTATTATTTTTATGACTGTCCTCAATAATGTCACATACATGATCTAATTTCATTCTTACAGTGATTCTGAAAAGTAAGTGGGAAAGTAATTTTAATCTCCACTTTACAGTTAGGATTGGGAAGGGTAGCCTAAGTGACATGCCCCATTGTTAAGTCCTCTCCTTCCCCTAGGACTTAGATTTCTCACCATTTAAATGAAGAAACCGGGCTAAAGAAGGGGAATTTTACATTCATTCCAGCTTTAACAATTGCAACTCCTTTGTTTAGGTAACTGTATAGCTCAGTAAGGAGAGAGCTGGATGGGAAATTAATTGCATTTGAATCACAATGATAATTTGTTATGAATTAAGTAAATGCCTGCTTGCTATGGGCACATAGAGTTCTTCTGTCTTAGGAGTAGTAAAAGAAACCTTGGAACACAGGGGTCCTTGAAACCGAAACAATGATGAAAGTTAGCGTAAAGGGTGAGCCCTTCAGAAAAGAAATCCTCCTTAATTTTATAAACAGACAGGCAGTTGACTATTTTAGTCAATCATAGCTCCCATCCATTAGGATCCTTATTTGCAAGAATGTTTCTACTGAAATTAATCGACCTAAATTTTTCATACATGTTCTCTAGTTAAGTATGTTCTAAGTTCTCTAATAAGTTCTCGTGTTAAGTATCAGCACACTATTGAAAAGAATGATCTTTCAGATACAAAAAGCAAACATTAGCAAAAAAAAAAAAAAAGACCCAACTGACACTGCCTGCTAAGTGCGGTGTTTTGTTTTAGTAAAATGTCTGGAGTGCCCTAATTGTCTCATATTAACAACTGCCACATCTAGGATTTTTTTTTCTTTTCTTTTTGTTTTGCATAGTACTTTTGTAAGATTACATCACAAGTGAGAAATCAAACTTCATGCATGACCTCAGCTATCGTGAAGGTCACTTTGTATATTTCGTTCCCTCACCCAAATGTCTTTTAATTGCCACATCTAAAACAAGGTTATAGTTGTATCTTACAGATTTAAATTAAACCTTGTGTTCTAATGCTAATATCTGCCTAAGTTCCAATAATTTAGATGTGGGAAAAAAAATCTGTCATTCTAAGATTGTAGAAATAGAACATGGCAAAATGGGTCTGTGAGAAAAACTTTCTCAATAACAAATCTATTCATGATAAACATCTGGGCTGCCTTTCTTTCTCATTTTGTGGTGGACCTTTGACATTTAAGAGATGTATGCCCCAAGATTTTTACAAATCCCAAAATTTAGAAGTTTGGGGTTGGTCAAAAAGTTTCCTAACCATCATATGGAAAAACTTGAACAAACATTTTGGTCAACCCAATATATTAATGGCAGAATCCTGCAAGTATTACTGTGAATCAATGATACTTATGTGTCAGACACTTCCTGGTTATCGAATATCTATGTGCTTCCTTCATATTTTTTTAACCACCTTAAAGTTAAGATAATTTGAATATTGTATCTGGCCAATGGGCCATAATTGGGATTGATATGTTTCTCTAGTGGGCAGGACAATTTAAGACTTACATTGAAATTCTCCTTTCTCTTTCACTGTCTGAGAGAAAAAGATCACAGAACTGGCAGGATGAAAATTGCCTAGATCCCCTAAGTCACTAAAAATAGTTTCCTTATGGAGCTACTAACTAATCTCACAATAAACATTTTATGTATGATTAATAAACTTTTGTGTTTGTTACTAAGTTCAAAGCTAGCCTATCCTGACCAAAAAACAGACAAAAAATCCTATCCTCAACATTTCACGGTAAACAGCACAAGTTCATAAGCTTCTTTCTGAGATCACACCTCTATATCTAATGATGTCATTTCTGCAAAACAGTAACTCTTGGGCTAACCAGGCCTCTTATCAGATGATTTATGCATGGAGAAAACTTGGACAGTAAATCTCAACTCTATGCACATTTTTCAAACTATGTAACCTAAACCAACATTCCATTGTACTTCTCTCAACTTCATTGAGAATCACCGATAATCAGTTAACTGGAAGAATATTACTTTAAAATGAGAATAAAGTGTTAACCCTGAGAAGTGGGTCATAGGTGGTCAACAAAGTTTACTTACTCACTACTAAGTGGACTTTTTCTATCAGCCTTGTAATGCACACACATTCAAAAGACATAGTCTGAATATTTGTGAATATGATTATTCCTTAGATTCTACCTAATACTTGTTTTTGCTTGACTTGAAAATATCTCAACCTGCTTATAATTCTAACTCAGATATAATCTGATGCTAGGTATCAGATATATGGGATTATCTGTTGTCTAATATCTTCTATCCTATCCATCAGGGTCCAACCAAGAAATAGAAACCATTCTTGTTGTCAGTATAAGAATTGTTAACTGAGTGTAAAGTGGATTAATAGATAATTCAAAAAGTAAGAAAAGAATACTGGTTATAACAGAAATACTATTTCAAGTAGTAGTCTCCATCTCTTCGGCTAAGGAACGGGAAAAAGAGGCTGAAACTATTGCAACACAAAAGCTTGGAGAACACCAGTGGAGCTGGAAACACAGACTTCCTCAGAGGAGGAGGTCTTCAGTTATAACTCTGCTGCTGCTGCTGCTGCTAAGTCGCTTCAGTCGTGTCCGACTCGGTGCGACCCCATAGACAGCAGCCCACCAGGCTCCCCCGTCCCTGGGATTCTCCAGCAAGAACACTGGAGTGGGTTGCCATTTCCTTCTCCAATGCATGAAAGTGAAAAGTGAAAGTGAAGTCGCTCAGTCGTGTCCAACTCCTAGCAACCCCACCGACTGCAGCCCACCAGGCTCCTCTGTCCATGGGATTTTCCAGGCAAGAGTACTGGAGTGGGGTGCCATTGCCTTCTCCGCAGTTATAACTCAGCCTTCAGCAATTCATTAAAATCACCATGTAAGTGTTCCTACCAGTTTATGGCTTCAGCTGCATCTGCTCCAGGTAACCTTTCAGCATTACCTCTGGATGCACTACTGTCTCTTTCTAGATATTAAGACAGTGGTTCTCTAACAGGTTTAAGGAAAGTCACTGATGTGCACTTGGCACCGTGTAAAGCTTTTTCTTGTTGTGAGGATGAGAGTGATGATTTCTAGGATCTTAACATGCTGCAGTTGAAACCAAAAGTCATAGCCAACATCTCTGATTTCAAAAATCAACAAATATGGATTCAGTAGCTACAAATGAAAGTTACTCTAAGGGATAGAGTAATGAACTAAGGACCCTAATCTCTGCTGTCAACGTCTCACAAATATGAGACACCCGGCACCCTCAAATAGCTAAGACTATCCTATATCCTCAGGTATAAATTGTCTTTTCCTCCCCAGTGCTCTGGTCTCATAACCTTGAAACATATAATATCCCAACTCCTGTTAAGGAAAATCTTTGAGGGTAAGAGATCTACTTAGTTTGAAACTCTAGAAAAGATTCAAGTCTGGGCTCCTTTTTTATCTGAAGTGTAGCTCCTTATAAGAGTTTTTCCAGCACTCTGTGTTAATCCTTATGGTTGCATTTATTACATATACATTTCTGTCTTCCTACTAATCAGCACTAATCAGTAAGTGCCTTAAGGAGAGGAACTCATTTTACTTAGATTTGTATCTCTGGAATATGGAAAATTCTATCAAATAGAGGATGATCTGTAAGTATTTAGTAAATAAATAAATCCAAGTTACTATTATCAGGAAGTTTCTGTTTGTAAATTACTAAATATGATTTGACCACATCTCCTTGCCAGAGACTCATTTTATTTTTTAAATTTTTATGTATTTATTTTGGCTGCACTGTGCAGCTTGTGGGATCTTAGTTCTCTGACCAGGGAATGACCCTAGGCCCTAGCAGTGAAAGTGTTGAGTCCTAACCACTGGACTGTCAGGGAATTCCCAACATAGAGCCTTTTTTAATGAAAATATGGGAATAAGAACTGCAGGCAGGAAGCTTTCCTAATTTTCAACTTTGATATTAATTTAAAATTTGTGGGGTATGAGGAAATGGTACTCAGTACCTACATGCTCTCCAGGCATTTCCATATAAATTAGGGAATCTCCTTACTGTCTTCTTCAAGATCTTGCTTGTCAGCAATTTTTCATTGTCTTACTTTTCTTCATACTCATATTTCGATTGTGCAAATCTTATGTATTTCTCATTTACTTATTGTCTGTCATTGGTAATTGATTAAGAATAGATTAATAACAAGTTGCTGGTGATAAAACAAGAAAAATATATGGTCTTTTGTTTTTAACTAACCTTAATATTTGTAGCACAGGAAGGCTGGAAAAAAGAGAACCACCTAAGACGGAAAAGATATTGCAGGAAAAGTTTTATAAATGAGGTGATGTAAGTTGACATTTTGAAGAATATGATAGTTATGTAAGTAAAACACATGTACAGAAAAGTGCACAAATAATATTTGCACAACTCATTGAATATGCATCAGGAAATGGAAACTATCATAACAAATGTATACACATACAGAGTTAAGAAACAAAATATAACTATAACTCTCCCCAAATCCGTCCTTTACAATCACTACCTTCCTGAAATTTACCATTATCCTGATTTCTATTACCATAAGTTTGTTTTTTCTACTTTGAAATTTATATAAAAGAAATCGTAATTTTTTTTTGCTTCCAAGGTGACTCAAGCAGTAAAGAATCCACCTGCCAAGGTAGGAAACACAGGTAGGAGACTTAGGCTCTATCCCTGAGTTGGGAAGATACCATGGGGAAGGAAATGGCAACCCACTCCAGTATTCTTGCCTGGAAATTCAATGGCCAGAGAAGCCTGATGGGCTACAGTTCATAGTGTTGCAAAAAGTCGAACACAACTGAAATGACTTAGCAACAGGCACTAGGCAGGTATAAAAGAAAAGAGAAAAGAGTGGGGAATCCCAAGCATAGATACTAGCCCGAAAACAGGTATGAGAGTCAGAAGCCTGATTCATCCAATGGCTGCATCCCAGTTCTGTGCCTACTCCAGGTCTCTCCTTATATTTGGAGGGTTGAAATACTTATTCTTCATTAGTTATCTGCTTCATCCACTCTCTTTTCTTCTTTGGGGACTTTTCTCTTGGAATGGAATTGAAGTAATAAGTTTCCCTCCCTATCCTCTGTTTGTTTTCTATATATATTGCATTTATTTTATAATATCATCATTTCTCATCTTGGATTGTAAATTCTCATAGGTCAGGGCTGCAGTTGTTTAAATTGACTTTTTTTTTTTTTTTTTTTGGTCACTCTGTGTGACTTGTGGAATCTTAGTTCCACCAAGGATTGAGTGTGGGCCCTCAGCTGTGAAAGCCCTGAGTCCTAACCACTGGACCACCAAGGAATTCCCCTGATAGTCTTTGAATTTAAACTGATTTTTAAAGAATTAAGTAAATTACAGGCCCAAGAGAGTGCTTTAATATTAATATTTTCAATTATGTGATAGCTTCATATAGAAAGGTATAAATGATCAACTAAGATTATAGCAAAAATCTCAGTATGATGTGTGTGTGTGTCCATGCGTGTATCTGATGAAAGTCATAGTTACAGAACATTTAAAAGTTATTTTCATGAAACTGAACTACTATCTTCCTGTATACACAAAATTTAACTCAAATGAATGCTGAATGTAAGACTAAAAACTCCTAGAAGAAAGCATAGGCAATAAGCTGCTTTACATAGGTCTTGGTGATGATTTTTCAATGACACCAAAATCAAAGACAACAGAAGCAAACCCAAACAAGTGAAACCAGACCAAGCTAAAAAGCTCCTACAAAGCAGAAACAAAACAAAACAAAGAGCAATTTGATTTAAAAATGAGCGGAAGTTCTGAATACACATTTTTCCAAAGAAAATGTACAGATGGTCAACAGGTTCATGAAAAGATGCTCAACATCACTACTCATCAGGGAAATGCAAGTCAAAACCACAGTGAATATCACCTCACATCTGTTAGAATGATTATTGTCAATAAGACAAGAAATGACAATTGCTGGTGATGACGTGGAGAAAAGGGAACCCATGCGCCCTGTTGATGGGAATGTAAATTGGTAAAGCCATTATGGAAAACAGTATGGTTTTCCTCAAATATAAATAGAACATGTATCATTGCCATTCTGTTCAGTCACTCACTTGTGTTCGACTCTTTGTGATCCCACAGACTGCAGCACACCAGGCCTCCCTATCCATCACCAGCTCTCGGAGTTTACTCAGACTCTTGTCCATTGAGTTGGTGATGCCATCCAACCATCTCATCCTCTGTCGCCCTCTTCTCCTCCTGCCCTCAATCTTTCCCAGCATCAGGGTCTTTTCCAATAAGTCAGTTCTTTGCATCAGGTGGCCAAAGTATTGTTTTTCTGGAACTCTCTTGCTCTTTCAATGATTCAAAAGCTGTTGGCAATTTGATCTCTGGTTCCTCTGTCTTTTCTAAATCCAGCTTGAACATCTGGAAGTTCATGCTTCACATACTGTTGAAGCCTGACTTGGAGAATTTTGAGCATTACTTCGCTAGCATTTGAGATGAGTGCTATTGTGCAGTAGTTTGAACACTCTCTGGCATTGCCTTTCTTTGAGATTGGAATGAAAACTGACCTTTTCAAGTCCTATGGCCACTGCTGAGTTTTCCAAATTTCCTGGCATATTGAGTATAGCACTTTAAGAGCATTATCTTTTAGGATCTGAACTATCTCAACTGGAATTCCAGACATCCTGGGATGCGAAGTCAAGTGGGCCTTAGGAAGCATCATTATGAACAAAGCTAGTGGAAGTGATGGAATTCCAGAACATGTATATGATGTAGCAATTCCACTTCTGGGTATGTATCCAATGAAAAAGTAATCACTATTTTGAAAATATATCTGCACCCTTATGAAAATATATCTGCACCATATGCCAAGATATGGAAATAAGGAAGCAACCTAAGACTCCATCAGTTGGTGGAATAATTGATGAAGAGAGTATTATTCATATATAACACTGCAAAATAGAATATTGCTCAGTTATTAAAAAAGAATGAAATCTTGCCATTTGTGAGAACATAGATGGAGCTTAATGGCATTGAGCTAAGTGAAATATCAGTCAGAGAAAGACACATATAGTATGATTTCATTTATAGGTTGAATCTAAACAGTAAAAACAAAGAAATATTAAAAAAAAAAAAAAAGCCAAGCTCATTGATACAGAGAAGAGATTGGTGGTTGCCAGAGCCTGGGGGCTGAGGGCTGGGAGAAATGGGTTCAAGGGTCAAAAGGTATAAATTTCCAATTATAAGATGAATAAGTCATGGCGATATAATGTACAACATAGTGGCCACAGTTAATAACACTGTATTTCATATTTGAAATTTGCTAGGAGGGCGCATCTTAAAAGTTCTCAACATTAAAGGAAAAAAAAAAAACATTTAGCAACTATGTAAAAAAAAATTTTACTAAAAGGTAAAACTCAGTCAACTGAGAAGTGAGCCAAAATAAACTACTTTGAAAAGGAAAACAAAATTCCTAGAAATGTATAATAAGCCTGTATTTTTCTAACACATAACATTAATCCTATTTTCCTTGTTTCATTTGTATTTGTGATGCTTACATTATACTCAGGGCTTTTGTTTTCCTTTTCTATGATACACTTTCCCATAGTATTTACTAGTGTTAGTGAATACTAGAAGCAATAGACCATCATGTACTTCAGACTTTGCAAGCCCCTTGAAATTCTTTCTCTCTCTTCCTTAAACAGCTGAGTGGTTTCTATGTGTATTCTGAACACTGATCTTGGCTATGGAAAAATGCATATTAAAAGTTCCATTTTGCTTTATGGGCTTTCCAGGTGGCTCAGTGGTAAAGAATTTGCCTGCCAATGAAAGAGCCTCAGGAGATGCAGGTTCTATCCCTGGGTCAGAAAGATCCCATGGAAGAAGAAATGGCAACCCACTCTAGTATTGCAAGGATAATCCCATGGACAGAGTAGCCTGGCAGGCTATAGTCAATGGGGTTGCAAAGAATCGGATGTGACTTAGCAACTGAGCACCTTGCTTTATAATATATTGTATTTAGGCAATGAAATGGAGATCATGTTTAGCCCATTTAAAAATGCCTAGCTCAATGAAAAGATTTGGTTCATATTTATCATTACTTCCTACATCAGTTTGTGATTCAGAATCCTGCACTCTGATGTGCTATTGTTGCGGTAATTTCATTATCTGCATGCTAAAGACCAATTTGAGGGTGACAATAAATGTTTTCATGAATAGTGATCATAATAATTAATATTTATTGGGCACATGCATGGTCTTGACTCTAATTGCCTTATGAATTCATTTAACATTCACAGTAACTCTATCGAGTGGATATTACTATCATCCTCATTTTGGACGTACAGAACCTGAAACACAACAATGTTGACAGGCCAGGTTTGAAGTGGTAGAATTGGAACTCAAACCCAGGCAGTCTGACTCTCAAGCCTGCGTCCTCCGCATTGAGGTCATGATTAATGTGTATGATTGGAGACTGTCAGTTAGAAACCATATTCAGTATTTGAAAAATCAAATTTATCTCAAAGTAAACACTACCTGTAATTAAGTTCTTCTTGAGCTGCTCTCATATACTCTTACTATGCCAACAGAAGAGAGAAGCTCCCTGGAATTTGAGAACAAAGCTACAAGGCCAATGCCCTGGTGCTCAACTTTGATGAAAAAACAAAAACAAAAACAAAAAACAGCCACTATTGCTGTGATCATAAGCAGAGAATGCCATAGGAGTGCAAATCAATAAAGGGCAGCTGAATAGAAGAGGTAGCTGTTTGATCAGGCTTTGAAATATTAGAAGGATTGAAATAGGTAAAGGAGAAAGGGAGAGAGCATTTCAAAAAAATAAACACCAACGGACAACAGTGTTGTGAGCATATTACCCCTGGGTTGCAAGGATTCCCACAGCTTTGGGGCTGAGCTGGAGGCAGAAATAAAGATGAATATTTATGAGACAACCAGAAAAGATGCAAGATGAAACCTCAAAGGGCAATCCCTTATTGTAAAAATGCAGAATTTTCTTTTGTATAGATAGGCAATTGTAACAAATGTAGAGCTTGAGAAGTATGTATCTAGCTAGATTACTCATAGTCCTTCAAAAGTCAGGGGGCACAGCTAGGAACCCTAGAAGGTGTTCTCAAGGCAAGACTGTATATCCTTAAGAGGATATGTTTTCCAAAATTTTTTTCTAAATGTTGTGTCCCCTGACTTTTCTACATTGCCTGTTAAACTTCATAAATCTATTTAGAATTCATTTGTAATGAAGGTACCCTAAAGCCCTAAGTTATAAGGCTTGCAGATTGTGGAATAACTAGGCTTTTTTTTTTTTCCCTTTATGCTTTCCCCCTTGCCCATCATTTGTTGGCATCATTTGATGACAGGTTTTCTTCAGCTTTTATATTTGGTGGAGTTGAAGTAGAGAGATAGGGACTAGAGAGATGATGAAATGTGCAAAGCCTTCAAATGGATGAATAGATCACTGCTTGTAGGGCCTCCTTTAATGAAAGCATGCTGCTTTCATTAGCTATTCCAGTTTCACAAGACTGGCAGCCGTGGGAAGCCAGATTGCCTATGGAGGGGTACTGATGACCTGCTCAGCCCAGCAGACAGAAGGAGGGATGCCTGTGGGGTAGTTATACCTGCAACTTGGAGATAAAGCTAGACCTAGGACAGGTTTCAGACAGCGATCTAATTGGAAAAGACTAAACATGGCTGCTTATCTGCTATTTAAATCCTCACTCTGTCTAGGAAAAAAATTCTCAGGAAAACAATCTGT
Source organism: Bos grunniens (assembly GCF_055505025.1). Lineage (NCBI taxonomy): Eukaryota > Metazoa > Chordata > Mammalia > Artiodactyla > Bovidae > Bos > Bos grunniens. The sequence continues at coordinate 35,886,866 of NC_141187.1, forward strand.
AATATACTGTTTATAGTAATAATATTCCTATATGCTTACTGAACCTATAGCTTCATGATATAACAAAAAGAAGCTCCAATATGAAATTAAAATCTCCCTTCTTCATAAAGAAAAAAAAAGTTAGACGTTGCTCAATTTGGATGAGGAGCTCATTCCTCTTTTCCTCCTTTGTTTTCATCTAAAATTAATACTGTTTAAACCCAATGTCCCAGGACCTCCTTATCATGGTCATTTAATTCAGAAGATGAAATGTATGAATTGAGACTTTTAAGGCCATCATTTGTCATCCTTGAAATTAAACTCTCCTCAACAAAGGGCATCTGGTAGACTGCTCAAAGATTGCTTTAGAAGTGAGATGTACGCATTTCTATCTTGGTTCCTTGGGCCAGTTCTTTAGGCCATTGGTTCACCACAGTCATCTAGTGAGCAGCAGCAGCACCACCACCTTTGAGAGAAAGTGTTGCTGCTGCTGCTGCTGCTGCTAAGTCGCTTCAGTTGTGTCCGACTCTGTGCGACCCCATAGATGGCAGCCCACCAGGCTCCTCTGTCCATGGGATTCTCCAGGCAAGAACACTGGAGTGGGTTGCCATTTCCTCCTCCAATGCATGAAAGTGAAGTCAAAGTGGAGTCGTTCAGTCATGTCCAACTCATAGCGACTCCATGGACTGCAGCCTACCAGGCTCCTCTGTCCATGGGATTTTCCAGGCAAGAGTACTGGAGTGGGGTGCCATTGCCTTCTCTAGAGAACGTGTTAGGAGCTCTCAAAGCCATCTAGACCTACTAAAGTAAACACTGTTGAGGTTCTGGCCTTCAGGTGATTCTGAAGCACACTAAAGTTTGAGAACTTTTTCTGAAATATTTTTTTCTTTTTTCTTTTTTTACTTTTGTAAAAATTGAGATATAGTTGATGAACAAAATTGTATAAATTAGACGTATACAACATGGTGATTCATAATTTTTAAAGGCTATACTCCATGTATGTGCTAAGTCACTTCAGTCATGTCTGAGTCTTTGCAACCTCATGGGCTGTAGCCTGCCAGGCTTTGTCTGTCCATGGGATTCTCCAGGCAAGAATACTGGAGTGGGTCGGCATGCCCTCCTCCAGGGGATCTCCTGGACCCAGGGATTGAACCCGCATCTCTCATATCTCCTGCATTGGCATGTGGGTTCTTTACCACTAGTGCCATCTGGGAAGCCTATACTCCATGTATAGTTATTATAAAATATTGGCTGTATTTTCTGTGTTGTCCAATATATCCTTGTAGCTTATTCATTAGTATTTATGATATTATCAATATTTATGTAGGTTTTAAGCAAAATAAGGAGGATGCAATTTGATTACTCTCCAGGTCCACCTAGCTCTCATCAACCTAAGATTTTAACCTTTTCTAAAATTCTCTCTACTACTGACCAAAATAGATTTGGCTGATTTAGCTGTGCTTCGTGGTGAGGCAAGCAGAGGTCTTGAAAGGTCTGACCACTGAGTTGATAGACAGCACTCAGTAAATTTCATGTTAAATATTAAGACTTCTCAAATGTTACTCATAATTTCTTTATTCAAATTATAATAAATAAACTCAGCACTCTAAAAAATTATTCCCTCAAAAGTACTCAGGATTATGTATACTGTTGGTAATAACTCTTTTTGTTGTTGTTTTGTTAGAAACAAACAAAGCAATTAAATTGCTAGTTTTTAATGGTCTGGAGACATAGAGCTCAGGACTGTATTTGGCAACTCCTAGATAAGAAGCACCCACTCCAATATTCTTGCCTGGAGAATCCCAGGGACAGAGGAGCCTGGTGGGCTGCTATCTATGTAGTTGCACAGAGTTGGACATGACTGAAGCAACTTAGCAGCAGGAGCAGCAGATAAGAATCATTAAATATTTAACAAACACTTAAGATATACCAAAAAAGTATAATTAAAAAAGTCTGACTATAACCATCTGAAGACCATGAAAAATAGGAACAGAGAAATGACTGAAGAAAAACATAACCTTTGCTCTGGTTGGAAACCACCACACGATTTGAAAGTGGGCATTGGAGCCATAAACACTTTTTCAGTAAAGACAAAAGGCAGCTGCAAGAATAATCACCCTCTTTGTAAGCCAGAATTCAGAGGAGATGTCAGTTTCTGTTGTCTTTGCCAGGCAAGAGCACATCCACCCTCTCATCAGACCTTCCAGCCCACTTCACAGAGTGGCTGGATGGAAGGGGGCACCAGTCAGCTGGCGAAGAGATGGAAGAAAAGACACAGCATGTCAGATCACCTCATTCAGAAGTATAATCCAGTTTGTACTGAAAAAGCTTCCTGTAGTCATTCCTCATCTATATTCCTATAAAACTCAGACTTAACTATTCAAGTTGCTCTTTAACTTTTTACTTGTGAAGTCAAAATTTATTTTAGGTACTCTTGGCATTATGTTTGGGTAGCTGTGAGGTTTCCCTTGGGTTTTTATTTTTCCATGAACTATTAATAAGCAGGGCTTCCCAGGTGACATTAGTGGTAAAGAACCCAACTGTCAGTGCAGGAGTCATAAGAGACACTGGTTTGATTGCTGGGTTGGGAAGATCCCCTGGAGAAGGGCATGGAAACCCACTCCAGTATTCTTGCCTGAAGAATCTCATGGTCAGGGGAGCCTGGAGGGCTAGAGTCCATAGGGTCACAAAGAGTCAAACACAACTGAAGCAATTGAGCGTGCGCACATACACACACACATTAATAAGTAGAAGTAAACTTAGTTTCTTTATGTTGAAAGTGAAAGTCACTTAGTCGTGTCCGACTCTTTGCGACCCAATGGACTGTAGCCTCCCAGGCTCCTCTGTCCATGGAATTCTACAGGCCAGAATATTGGAGCGGGTAACCTTTCCCCTCTCCAGGGGATCTTCCCAACCCAGGGATTGAACCCAGGTCTCCTGCGTTGCAAGTGTATTCTTTACCATGTGAGTGAGGAGGGAAACCCAAGAATACTGGAGTAGGTAGCCAATCCCTTCTCCAGGGGATCTTGCCAATACAGGAATAGAACTGGAGTCTCCTGCATTGCAGGTGGATTCTTTACCAGCTGAGCTATCAGAGAAGCCATGGAAAGCAACAGGCTTATCTGACTGACAGGAAGCCATAGCTGGAGATTCTAAAAGCTTTAAGAGTTTAAGGAAAGAGATCAGAAATGAAATAAAGGAATCATCACACAGATACAGAGAAAATATGGTAGACAGAAAATGTCCCTAAAGTTTTGAGTCCACTTACTCCTGACCTACGTGGAGTAGAAGAAAGAGAGAAAAAGGGAAAATAGTGGGTCTGAAGAAATGCTTTTTAAAAAGGATAAACCAGCTCATCAAGAACAGTGGCCTAATCAATTGCCCTGTTTCCTAACTAATGAATCTGGCAGCTTCTTCCTTAAGCAAGATCTAGCAAGTAGTAGTGTGAAAAGCCTAGAATTATTTTTCTCCTTTCATTCCTTTCCTTTCGGTCCCCACCTTTCTGAATGTTTTTAAAGGATAAGTTTGCCTGCCATGATTGTGGTTGATTGCTGAGGTGTGCAGCTGCCTTGAACAGATTTAATTGCCTTTGCATCTTCATATAGCTCTCATCTACTCTTGTTTTTGCTGTTGTTTAGACACTAAGTTGTGTCCAGCTCTTTGAGATCCCATGAACTGTAGCCTGCTAGGTTCCTCTGTCCATGGGGTGTCCTGGGCAAGAACACTGGAGTGTGTTGTCATTTCCTTCTCCAGGGCATCTTCCTGACACAGGGATCAAACCTGCGTCTCCTGAATTAGCAGGTGGATTCTTTGCTACAGAGCCACCAGGCAAGCCCCTCACCTACTCTAGGTCCAGGTAAAAACGATTTGATAATGTCCATAAGTTTTGTATGACTACCCATGTTGCACACTAGCTTAAGTTGAGTTTGTATTTGCTGACAGGACCTTGAATGACTCTGGAACCAAACAGCAAGATTGCAAACCTCAACTCTACAGTTCACTAGCTGTGCCATATTGGACAAATCCTCTGTGCCTCAATCTTCTTTGCAGTAAAACAGGAATACTGATGGCAACAATCACATATAATTATAGTGGTGATTAAATAAATTGATAAATGTAAAGTTCTTGAATTGCCTCTGGCACAAGGTAAGATATCAATAAACATTAGCTTTTATTCTAGCCCATATCTCTGTATAAAAAAAAACAGTGAAATATTACATGCAATAAGAAGTTCTTATTTCTCACGTGTCTGTGGATTATTGGAAGGAGCTCTGTTAATCTTAGCTGGGTTCACTGAGTTGTCTGTGCAGTAGCCAATACCTGCCTCGTCTGGGTTGGTGTGTCTGGGCAACTCTGCTTCAAACTGCAGGTCTCTAAATTGGCAAGGTCCTGATGTTCACTTGTTATTCATCTTCCTTGGTATGAATTCATCTTCCTTGGCAGTGGGCTACCTAGAATATGTTCTTCAGATAGTGATTGGAAGAGGTACAAGAGGGCAAGTACAACCGAACAAGAAATATTTGAAGTCCTTGCTTGTATTATGACTGCTTCAAGGAACAGAAAAATATATGTCTTCATGCAAGTGGAGGGGAGGAAGCGCATGAGTAATTCTGAACAATAATTTAACCTGTGTGTGTTCAGTCTCTCAGTCGTGTCCAACTCTTTGTGACCCCGTGGACTGCAGCCCTCCAGGCTCCTCTGTCCATGGAATTTTCCAGGCAAGAATACTGAAAATTCCCATTTTCCTCCTCTAGGGGGTCTTTCCAATGCAGGGATTGAACATGCGTCCCTGGTGTCTCTTGCTTTAGCTGGCAGATTCTTTACCACTAGCACCACCTAGAAAGCCCACACAGCTTTAATGATCATATACATCTTTAAACTAAATTCTTGTCATTGTTTCTCTCTCTCTCTCTCTTTTTTTCCTCATTGTGCTTTACAAAAAGAACTTTGAAACCATAGAGCACCTACCAGTAACTATTATCCATAGTCTCATAAGACTTGGGATTTTGAAGTTAGAAGAGATAAATACGTTTTATTAATCACATATATTTGTGGTAGTTAGATTGATTGAGCTGTTTGTCATAGAAGAAACAATATATTTTGGAATTATCACTAGACCAGCAGTCATGATTCATTCATTATCATTGTTAGTCGCTACCAAATATTAAGCTAATTTGCCCTTGGGAGCAAAAAGGATAGATTTGTAGGAAATACCAGTAATATTTCTTCCCTTAGATAAATCTGACATGCATTTCAGTTCCTTTTGAAATAAAAATGTTTCACATATTGTGATGTGTTAACTTCCATGTCATAAAAGAAACTTGAGACGGTATTGGAGTTGCAAGAATCAGTCTTGAACTTTAAACTCCACTTTAAGAATACTTTAAGAATAATTAGAGCACAACAGGAGAAGGGAATTAAGCAGCCTTTAAAAGACATAGGAGATAAAATAAATGATCACAACACCTATGAAAAAAAACGGAATGTTTTCCTTCAGTTCAGTTCAGTTCAGTCGCTCAGTTGTGTCCGACTCTTTGCAACCCCATGAATCGCAGCACGCCAGGCCTCCCTGTCCATCACCAACTCCCGGAGTTCACTCAAACTCATGTCCATCGAGTCGGTGATGCCATCCAGCCATCTCATCCTCTGTCGTCCCCTTCTCCTCCTGCCCCCAATCTCTCCCAGCATCAGAGTCTTTTCCAATGAGTCAACTCTTCGCATGAGGTGGCAAACTACTGGAGTTTCAGCTTTAGCATCATTCCTTCCAAAGAAATCCCAGGGCTGATCTTCAGAATGGACTGGTTGGAGCTCCTTGCAGTCCAAGGGACTCTCAAGAGTCTTCTTCAACACCACAGTTCAAAAGCATCAATTCTTCGGTGCTCAGCTTTCTTCACAGTCTAACTCTCACATCCATACATGACCACTGGAAAAACCATAGCCTTGACTAGACAGAGCTTTGTTGGCAAAGTAATGACTCTGCTTTTGAATATGCTATCTAGGTTGGTCATAACTTTCCTTCCAAGAAGTAAAGGTCTTCTAATTTAATGGTTACAATCACCATCTGCAGTGATTTTGGAGCCCCCCAAAATAAAGTCTGACACTGTTTCCATTGTTTCCCCATCTATTTCCCATGAAGTGATGGGACCAGATGCCACGATCTTAGTTTTCTGAACGTTGAGCTTAAGCCAACTTTTTCACTCTCCTCTTTCACTTTCATAAAGAAGCTTTTTAGTTCCTCTTCACTTTCTGCCATAAGGGTGGTGTCATCTGCATATCTGAGGTTATTGATATTTCTCCTGGCAATCTTGATTCCAGCTTGTGCTTCTTCCAGCCCAGCATTTCTCATGATGTACTCTGAATAGAAGTTAAATAAGCAGGGTGACAATATACAGCCTTGACGTACTCTTTTTCCTATATAGAACCAGACTGATGTTTCGTGTCCAGTTGTAACTGACCTGCTTCCTGACCTGCATATAGGTTTCTCAAGAGGCAGGTCAGGTGGTCTGGTATGCCCATCTCTTTCAGAATTTTCCACAGTTTATTGTGATCCACACAGTCAGAGGCTTTGGCATAGTCAATAAAGCAGAAATAGATGTTTTTCTGGAATTCTCTTCCTTTTTCCATGATCCAGAGGATGTTGGCAATTTGATCTCTGGTTCCTCTGCCTTTTCTAAAACTAGCTTGAACATCTGGAAGTTCACGGTTCACGTATTGCTGAAGCCTGGCTTGCAGAATTTTGAGCATTACTTTACTAGCGTGTGAGATGAGTGCAATTGTGTGGTAGTTTGAGCATTCTTTGGCATTGCCTTTCTTTGGGATTGGAATGAAAACTGACCTTTTCCAGTCCTGTGGCCACTGCTGAGTTTTCCAAATTTGCTGGCATATTGAGTGCAGCACTTTCACAGCATCATCTTTCAGGATTTGAAATAGCTCAACTGGTATTCCATCACCTCCACTGATGCTTTCTAAGGCCCATTTGACTTCACATTCCAGGATGTCTGGCTCTAGGTGAGTGATCACACCATCATGATTATCTGGGTCGTGAAGATCTTTTTTGTACAGTTCTTCTGTGTATTCTTGCCAGCTTTTCTTAATATCTTCTGCTTCTGTTAGGTCCATACCATTTCTGTCCTTTATTGAGCCCATCTTTGCATGAAATGTTCCCTTGGTATCTCTGATTTTCTTGAAGAGATCTCTAGTCTTTCTCATTCTGTTGTTTTCCTCTATTTCTTTGCATTGCTTGCTGAGGAAGGCTTTCTTATCTCTCCTTGCTATTCTTTGGAACTCTGCATTCAGATGCTTGTATCTTTCCTTTTCTCCTTTGCTTTTCACTTCTCTTCTTTTCACAGCTATTTGTAATGCCTCCGCAGACAGCCATTTTGATTTTTTGCATTTCTTTTCCATGGGGATTGTATTGATCCCTGTCTCCTGTACAATGTCACAAACCTCAGTCCATAGTTCATCAGGCACTCTGTCTGTCAGATCTAGGCCCTTAAATCTATTTCTCACTTCCACTGTATAATCATAAGGGATTTGATTTAGGTCATACCTGAATGGTCTAGTGGTTTTCCCTACTTTCTTCAATTTAAGTCTGCATTTGGCAATAAGGAGTTCATGGTCTGAGCCACAGTCAGCTCCCGGGCTTGTTTTTGCTGACTGTATAGAGCTTCTCCATCTTTGGCTACAAAGAATATAATCAATTTGATTTTGGTGTTGACCATCTGGTGATCTCCATGTGTATCCTTAATTAAGTCAAATTCTGGCTTCTAGAGAATTGAGGCTATCTGCACTCAGAATAGCTGATTCTGAAGCTATGTTTATGCCAAAAGAATTAGTTCATCTCCAATTTTCGATAGACTTTTCACAGTTGCAGTCATTATAATGAATTTAATAATGTGTCATGATATACTATTTTAGACAGCGTACTAATAAGGAAATATTTGGCCGGTTTCAACCAACATATAACTAAAATCCATCAGACAGGATTTTATGTAGTAATCTCATCTGAGCTTGTATCAATACATATTCATAAGATGCATATGAAATGTCAAAGGATAATGCCAGGTAAGAGTTATTTAAATAAAGATGATAATATTCCTAAAGGAATTTTCTAACCCATCATGTCTCCCTTTTTTTGGTACAATGGATCCAAACTGTAGTTTCTAACATCTGTGATAATATAATTGAGTTTTCCAAGGAAGTCATAATTTAACATTATATGTAATTGACTTTAGTACTTTTATTTATATTAAATTTATAAATAGTCAATTTCAAAAAAAATATACTAATATATAACAAGTTTTGGGTTTGCTTTGGTCTTTTGCTTTAGAAACTTTGGGAAAAGAATAATTATGTTTTTGACAATTAGATATCGAAACATACATTGAGACATCACCCTGAAACAATGGCAGCTTTCTAAAGGTTATAAACATACATATTTTTATAAGACCTATTGGATTTTAATGATACCTGTGTAGGTTCAAACCACAGAAACAGTCACCGTACTTAGAGATGAGAGGTTATAATTCATAAAATTAGAATGATTCCCTAGTTGACATATTTTACTGTCTTTTCCCTTTAATTTTTATAATTTTTTTTTTTTTTTGCAAATCATCTCTGACTTCTTTTTATTTCCTACACCTGAATCATGTGATTATTGTTGAATCAAGTAGGGTTACAAAGATGTGATGTGTATACATAGTGAAACTCCTTTCTGCCATTTAACTTACGTACATTTTGGGGCTCTTTTCTAATTAAAAGTATTCCATTGATTTTTTTAAGGGTCTTCCTGAATTATACCAATATGAATAGTTTTTGTGTTGAAAAGATGATTACAGGGCAGTTTTTCTGTATACATATAACTTTAAAGTTTATTGCTCTTGATGTGGGTCAAGTCCCCTGGGAATCTGAAGATTTAAATCCCAAAGCTCCTGGAGCTCAACTCTGCATGATTTACCTGAAGAAGAAAACCCCAAACAGATTCCTGTTCAGTGTGCTTTGTACAGTGGTAAAAGAACACTGAACGAAATAACTTTTAGAGGATATGCTGGTGAGTCAAGCAAGAAGGCAGCTGACAAAGGGGAAGAAAGAGACAAAGTGGAGACACTAAAATAATTATATATCTGTCAATTCCTTTTTTTTTTCCTGTTAAACACACACCTATTTTTTTTCCCTGTGAAAAGTTCATTTAAAGCTGTCTCCCTCCAGCTATATGAAAAAACTTACAATGCATTCAATAGTATAATACAAATCCAGAATGTTTTCAAATTTCCTTCTTTTGTGGCTTTTGAGATTGACAGCTCTATAATTAGGGATAACAAAGAAGAAGGGAATTAATAAGATTCAAATACAGGGTCCCAGTCAGAAATCTGGAGTGGAGAATAAGGGGAGAAAGGAAATCAAGGGGTGTAAATCATATAATCTTATTGTAGGCTGGAAAGCTAGACCTTCAGATTTTATACAACTACTTATTTGTTTATATTTTATACAACTAGTGAGATGTTCTGACTTTATATAAAAACTAGTAGGTCATAGGAACACTAAAATTTATCCTCAGACTCTAATGTATATATATGGACCTGAAATAAATTTTTGAAAAAATACTCCACCAAATACTTGGTATGTTAAAATGTCTCCTGGACCCCAGCTAAATTAAAATAAACCTCTTATCAGAACAAAAGGCTTGGGGACTGTAACATAAGCATCCTGCTATATTTTGGGAGGGAGGTGTTCACAATATTTTTAAGCAAAAATTACTGGCTTTCATCTGGGAAGCTCTCCTTGTTCTTCAGGACATCCTCTTCATTTTTTGCTTGTTGTTTGTTTTATTTAATTAACCCATTTGATGTTCTACAGGATATAAAAAGTCATGTGGAATATGTTTATGTGTTTTAAAATTTTACCACATGTGCCATAATTGTACTGTATTTTACTGTGTTGTATAGCATTATATTTACTTCTACTTGTTTTATTTACTTATTTTCACTTTCTTCTCTTAGATGTCTCTGATTTAGAATAATAGATTTCCACATCTGCTCTTCTATTCAGCAAGTAAACAGGCCGTGATAATAGCACTAAGAATTATTTAGATGTTTATTTAGTCATTCATTCCATGTTAATGCAAATCACTTGTCAAAATGTAAATTGTGTGGGCATCTCTTTAGCAAGTAACTTTAAGGGAGCATATGCAAAACTAAAATGAGTAGTTATCAGGAAACTTGAATTTTAGTTATCAGCTCTGACAGTTTTTACACATTCTTAGCAATTCATTTCAAATCTTTCTTGACAATTATAATCTCAATTATTAAGATACTAAAAATTTAGTGGGGAAAATTAGCAACCAAGAACTTTGTAATATGATATAAGTTCCAAGAAATCTAAGAGACTGTGCACATAGGTAACGAGCCACAGAGAGGCAGATAAGAAAACTATTACTAACTATTGAGAAAGATTAGAAAAAGTTTAAGAGAGAAAAGACCTTTAGCCCAGAATTCAGCATCCCAGAAATTCCTTAGCTGATTAAAAGTCAAAGGGTTACTGTCTTTATGCGGAGGAATCAGTCTGGTCAAGGGCAAAATAGGTATGCACAAGGTCAGAGGCCAGGGGGCTGATACCTGCCATCTAGATATAGATGTGGTTACAGAAGAAAGTATTCCAAAAGATGCAGCGCTGTCAATGAAGATGCCACTGGGAAAGCCTTGCCTAACGGGGAAGTCTTTAGCATGGATGCCAGTGGGTTTTCAAACATTAGTGTTATAAATTCACAGAGATAAATTTTGTGCTTAAAGCTATAGATAGCTTCAGGATTGAGGAAACCTATTTATCTTTACTGTGTTTTATTATTTTTTTAAAATCCTTGTTTGTTCTGTATTTATAGCTTTCATGGTAAGCTATCCCCTCAAATTCTGAGTAAGAAGTAAACACTAAAAATATTAATGCATCATCAGTGCAGTTTCCTTCAAAGAAGCTTCAGTAACAGCTTTGCTATTTTCTCTGGCCTCACAAAATTATGAGGGAAAAGTATTTACATGTTTCCTTGCTGATAGCTATACAGGAACTCTGGCTAATGAGTAAATCAATTAAGTTGCATTGACAATGGCTAAATTAAAATAAGAGTTAGGATCGGGTTATTGACTTGTTATGGATCTGTGACCTAGTCTTCATTAAAGAATAATAAATTAAGCATCTAAGTGTTCACTTCACATAAATCATTCAGATGAAACAAGCTTCCTGTTCAACTCAGTATATAAAACCGTAAGAGGTAAAAATTTCACCACTAGTCTCATAGTTATTGTAAGTCAAGCTACATGTGTTTGTTCTTAATAGCATGTCTTTTTAAAGTAGATTTTTTTTCCCTGCCTCAATTACCTCTATTTTTTTTTAATTGAATTTCTTTCTTTGTATCAATTTCTCATTTTCAGGCTGCACCATTCTAAACCTTATCTTATTTAATTCACTTTTCAAACTACCTCTTATATCTTTTCTTTTTTCCTTTTAACTCCAGGTATCTCTTTCTGTTGCATTTTTCTTCTTTTTGTGTGGATTTTTTTTGTTTGTTTGTTTGTTTTGATATGTGGTCTGCTGAGAGTTTTTAACTTTTTTTTTCAGTCTATTATTAAATGACTCTATTCATTGTAGTACATTAAAAAATACCTCTTTTATTTCTTGATGCTTTATATCATCGAAAACATTCAAACTGGCCTTTATCTTCATTCAAGTGTTTTAAAATATTTTTGTATGTATTGCTTATCATTCTTTAATCCCTCATTTTCTCTGTAATTTAACAACACATTGATTTAAATGATTTATTTTATGATCTTGACTCTAACTATGAATATTTAGAAACTGTATGGGCTGTTTTACAGGTAGCTCTGTTACCATACCTTCAGATCAAGGACTTCTAAGAATTAGCTGTGTGATCACTGCTTTTCTTCCTCAAAGAAAGGTCATCAGTTTATATAAAAGCTACTTTGAGGAGACAGAATCAATACTAATCCCAATAAATGTGAAATACCAGAATTTAATAGAAACCAATTGTGATTTTGAATGTCTCAGGGATATTTGTTTGGTACTTGATAAGGTTAAATAATGCGAAATAATGTAGCTAAGACATTTTTTTAATTCCTTTAGCTGAGTACACAAAGTTACCTTGAATCTGTCCATCTCAGAAATTAATTTTACATAAATACAGATGGAAGACCAACACTGCATATGACCTATACATTTGTACACAGAAATGAAGCTCTTCTAAGATTCTATCATCAATCAATTAAATTGAAGGTGAATGTTCTAGAAATTTTTGAAATTAAAGAGAATTCATTAAAAAAGAGAGAGTTTGACACATGGTTAAATTCTTCGTCAATAGGCCTAAAAGTTGAAGTCTATAAGCAGATTATTGCTACCTATAGAAATAAAGTAATTTATAGAATAAAATCCTACTGCATCCCAGTGAATAATATATTTAACCTAAAATATCGTACATATTTCTGATATTCCAACTCTTAAAATCATTAATATTTTTATTTAAAAGATTGAATTAATCTTTACCATGTCCTAAGAAGTGGGTACAGAAAGTATCATCATTCCCATTTTAAAGTTTGAGAAAAGTACAGCTAATGATTATTCAAATTATTTTGAGAGAATATAGATTTTCCGTACATTAAATCAACAGTGTCAGCAAGCCCATTTTCATTATTGGATTTCAGAAATTTCATTTTCTTATACATATAAAGCTGCTTGAGCAAAATACTTTGCAAATCATAAAACTCTACTTGATTTCTCTCTTGCAGAGCTCTTAAAAGTAATAATCTATTTCAATAAATTTAAAATATAAGGCCAGGAAATACAACTAAATAAAAATACACTTGTAAAAGTGATATACCTGGTAATCACAAGAGTAATTCCCATGTTGCTGAAAGACCATTTCTAGCTCTTAATTCAGTTATATTTATTACTATGAGATTCATAAAACTCCCTCAAATTTTTATATCTTTTAATGCACCAATCCTTTGAATAGTAATAGGAGTGGTTAATTTTTTTATGGAGTATTTGCTTGTTTGTTTTTTGAGGTCAGATTTTGTAATATGCTATAATGCACCCAGATTTAGGTTCTAACATCAGACATGTAATATTTGTCGTTGTTTTCCATTTGCTTAATGATCTCTCTCCCTTGGGATGTTTTGCTTATGAATATATAAGCAAGATTTTCACATAAATCACGAAGTGTTTGTTCAAATCTTTCTATTACTTTTCCCTTGCTTAAGTTGTTCCTGCTATATAATCAGTGTTAATTCTTTGTATGATATAATGTTTAAATATCTTAAGTTTTCCAAGGAGCTGAAAAACTGAAATTAGAACACTACTAAAAAACAAGCTAACAACAACAACAAATTAAAAAAAAAACAAACTCAAAACAAACAAAAAAAAAACCCCAAAACCAAAAAACAAGCTACCTATTTGCTGTTTCATCAAAAGTTGTCTGTGTTTTAGTCAAGTACAAAATGTAAGTCAATACTTTTCTAGTAAACATATAGAGACCTAACAACAAAATTAGTTAAGTGAAACAAACAACAAAAAAGGAAATACAGTCAAATCAACAATAAAAGCTTTTCATTATTTGAGGAACCCATTTCATCATTATAAGACAAGCTAAATATTGACATGCCTGTACATTTCTCAGCTTCTATTTTATCCACTGCTCGTTCATGTACATGATTCTAAAAACATAAGTTCAGGTATACAGATCTACAAAACAGCTTCAGTAGTTACATGGACTCAAATTACTCTCACATAGGCTGGGAAAGATTGAGGGCAAAAGAAGTGGGCAGTAGAGGATGAATAGGTAGGTAGTAGCACTGACTTATGGCAACCCACTCTAGTGTTCTTGCCTGGAGAATCCCAGGGACCGGGGAGCCTGGTGGGCTGCTGTCTATGGGGTCGCACAGAGTCAGACATGACTGAAGTGACTTAGTAGTAGTGGTAGTAAGGGTTTATATTCGGAGAAGGCAATGGCACCCCACTCCAGTACTTTTGCCTGGAAAATCCCATGGACAGAGGAGCCTGGTAGGCTGCAGTCCATGGGGTCACTATAGTCGGACATGATTGAGCGTCTTCAGTTTCACTTTTCACTTTCCTGCATTGGAGAAGGAAATGGCAACCCACTCCAGTGTTCTTGCCTGGAGAATCCCAGGGACGGGGGAGCCTGGTGGGCTGCCGTCTATGGGGTCACACAGATTCGGACATGACTGAAGTGACTTAGCAGCGGCAGCACTGACTCAAAGGACATGAATTTGAGCAAACTCCAAGAGATAGTGGAGGACAGGGAAGCCTGCTGTGCTGCATGTGGTGGGGTCGCAGAGAGTCAGACAGGACTTAGCAACTGAAAAACAACGAAAAAAAAATACCTGTTTCAGTTTCTTTTTTCTCAAAAGAAATTGCACTCTTCTGATTTTGTAGCCCATTCCTGCCTGTGGTTACAATCTCTACATCAAGATTTTTCATTACTTTCTTCCCTTTCCTTCTGAATCAATGATTCACTATGAAAGCAAAATCAGACTATTAAAATATAGGTTGAAAGTGAAAGTGTTAGTCGCTCAGTCATGTCTGACTCTTTGAAACCCCGTGCACTGTAGCCCACCAGGCTCCTCTGTCCATGGAATTCTCTAGGCAAGAATACTGGAGTGAGTGCCATTTCCTTTTCCAGGGGATCTTTCTGACCCAGGGATCAAAACTGGGTCTCTGGCATTGCAGGCAGATTCTTTACCAGTTAAGTAATTTAATATATCTTTTACAAATTAACTATAAATACAGCCTTCACATCGCCTACTGATATTCAAGTTTATCCACAAGTTGATAAACTGTGAAGTTTTCATTGTGTGCTGTGTGAAGAATGTACCACCCCCAGATATGCCATTTTGACATAAGGATTATTTTGAGCCAAAGGCCCTTGAAAAATGGCAAAAGCAAGAAGAGTGTTCTGACCTCTTCTTTGTCTTTCTGAAAGCAGAAGATAAAACTCACATGGAAAAGATACCCTCCCTGTATCAAGAGGAAAGACACATTCTTAGTAATGGAGATGGGAGTTGAAGTGGAGAGAAATCTGCACAAACAGATCTTATCAAAATAACTTTTATCTTCCATTGGTTTTTCCGTATTTTTTACTTTTCTACAATATTATTTCCTTGTTCATCCTAGTATCAAAGCATATTGATCTGGCATCTCTCAGGTCTGTGATTTCTGTCTGGTACTTTAAAAATTTTCTATATCTTTGTTGAAATGTTCACTTTATTTTCCTGACCTTTTGCTATTATTCAGTCACTAAGTCATGTCCGACTCTTTGTGACCCCATGGACTGCAGCACACCAGGCTTCCCCCTGTCCTCCTCTGTCTCCCAGAGTTTGCTCAAGTTCATGTCCATTGAGTCGGTGATGCCATCCAACCATCTCATCCTCTGTTGCCTCCTTCTCCTCTTGCCCTCAATCTTTCCCAGGATCGAGGTCTATTCCAGTGAGTTGGCTCTAGCATCAGGGTGCAAAGGATTGGGGCTTCAGCCTTAGCACCAGTCCTTCCAATGAATATTCAGGGTTGATTTCCTTTAGGATTGACTGGTTTGATCTCCTTGCTGTCTAAGAGACTCTCGAGGATTTTCTCCAGCATCACACTTCAAAAGCATCAGTTCTTTGGTGCTCACTCTTCTTTATGGTCCAACTCTCACATCTGTACATGACTACTAGAAAAACCATAGCTTTGACCATATGGACCTTAGTTGGAAAAGTGATGTCTCTGTTTTTTAATATGCTGTCTATGTTTGTCATAGCTTACCTTCCAAGGAAAATACATCTTTTTGATTTTTAATTCTGATTTTTAAAGAAATTCTAAAATTTTTAATTTTAATTTTGTCATTGCAGTTGCCATTCACATTGATTTTGGAGCCCAAGAAAATGAAATCTACCACTGTTTCCACTTTTTTTCCATCTCTTTGCCATGAACTGATGGGACCAGATGCCATGATCCTCATTTTCTGAAAGTTGAGTTTTAAGTCAGCTTTTTCACTCTTCTCTTTCACCCTTATCAAAAGGCTCTTTAGTTCCTCTTCATTTTCTGCCATTAGAGTGGTATCATCTGCATACTTGAGGTTGTTGATATTTCTTCTGGCTATCTTGATTCCAGCTTGTGATTCGTCTCTTAACCTTGGATGAGAGAATGTAGCAGGTTAATCACTTATCTCCTTTCCATTTAAAGCAAGGAGTTTTACCTTGCTCTCTTTATTTGGAGCATTTGCTTCTGTTTCTCCATTTTCCTTTATTCTCTGTGTTGATTTCTGCAGAGGTATGGATAAAAGAGCCATATTTCCCAGTCTTGACAGAGTGGTCTCATAGAGAAGAGAAACCTTATCACTGAGCCCATCACAACCTCTTGGTCACCTCTCAAACCTTTGTGATTATCTAAGCTTCCTTCTTTGTTCTAAGTATCTCTGAGTATATGAAGATGTGTCATGGCCTTTCAGCAACCCAATGGGGAGAACCTCAGTTAACACTTATGTGTAGACTGATTAGAAGCTGGACAATTAGGCAGCATTTTTAAGGTTTGCAAGTCAACCCCTTTCAGGAAAAAACTTGGAGATGGCTATTTCTGTTCTACTTTCTGCGCTGAACCACATTTTGGTGGGGATTTTTCCTCATTCATCTCTTCTGGAATCACTCAACTAGTTCTTGAATTTCTTTCAGAGGAAATTTATCCATGTGCAGCAATCTATTCAGTTTGCCCATGGGAAGATATGAGTTCAGGAGCCTCCTATATATTTCAGTAAAACTAAGCAAAACAAAAATAAATTAACTGAACAATTCCATTAAAAAAAAAAAACTTGTAAAGATGTGTACCTTGATTTCCACACAAAGCAGACGACTGATACTTTTTTTGCCGTTTGTGTAAAATGCAAACAACATTGTTGTTCAATATCCGACTCTTTTCAGCCCCATGGACTACAGCGCACCAGGCTTCCCTGTCCTTCACTATTTCCTGGATTTTGCTTGAACAACATTAATGTCGGGAAAAAAAACCATCCAAATAAAAAACAATCATTTGCAAATGGTTTTCATAAAAATGCACTCTTTTAAGTGCATGTAAACTTCAATTTTGATACTGATACCAAACTAAAACATAATATAGGGAATATTGGCTGATATTGTGTGTTATAAACATAAGAATTTTGTAGTTTTGATGGGTCATTTATCTTACTTTTCTCCCTAGGTAACTAAGGTTAATGGTAAAAATCTAACCTTGTCCCTTTCAGTGTTGTTGTGATAAAGTAAGGTAATTCATAAAGATTATGTAACTCTGTATGACTATGTTCTTGTTGTTGCTAATATCACCACCATCATCCAAGTATGCAGTTAAGTACTAATTATTCCTAGTAGCTGGAAAGGAAATATATTCACTTTTTGAATAGATATCAAGATACCAATGGCAATAATCAATCCTGTTCACCAGATTGGGCAGTTCTTAAAGTGAAATTGTTTCAGAGAAAATGCAGAATTTAAAATATTGGTGCTCAGCAGTGCACTTTGGATTTAAGATGCTTAACTGTTTTGCTATATTAAACTTTTATACTCTTCCTTATTTCTCTCTTTACCATCTGGCTCCTAAGGTCATGTATTATTATTTTGTTGGTGTTGTTGGTTTTGTTTTTGACAACTCTAGATGCGGGTCAAGTATGAAGGGCATAATTCTTATTTCAACTCCCAACTTTGCATGTGACACTGTCAACATTTCCAAATTTCCAATCAGAGGTGAACTAGAGAGTCTTCAGGTAGCACGGATCTGTCAACTTCTTAAAAGTGTCAACTATAAATTGGCACTTGCCATGGATGCTTGCCGTCTACCTCTACAAGGATGAAATCATGTGCTGCTGCAGCTGCTGACCTTCAACACTCCTGGAAGGCGTTCAGGGTGAAGAGCAGAAATGAGGCACTCTGTGCTCAGGGAAAACTGGCAGGACAGGTCTTCAGATAGTTAGATATTCTCAGGAGCTGATTTATGAGCCCAATTCTTATGTCATCTCATATCTAGAAAAGCACTAAAATCCTTCATGGTGATGATTGTTTCTCCTGACTAGCAGAAGCTTCATGATTCCAGCAAAAACCTTATACAAAAAAAAAATCTGTGCTTGATGCATGTACTCCCCCTTCACCAAAATCACATGTATACTGACCATCCCCCTAACTCTTTGGAGCAGTTTCTCAGAGCTACCTAGGGTGCTGTCTCCCTGGTTCCAGTCCCCATTTTGCCCCAAACAGAACTTAACTTGCAATTCTCACATTGTGCATATTTTTAGTTGACAAAAGTAGGTGCAGTAACTCAAACACCATTTAGATGAAGTTATGGGGAATCTTGGTGATTTTAAGCTATTTGATAGATTTGAGTTAAACTAATTCTATGATTCACAGTGCGCCTTTCTAAAGGGAGTGAATTTCAGAAATACCATATATATTCTTTTCAGCAAAATTCTAAATTAACCATCTAGGAAAAAAAGACCTTATTAAGCCATGTAGTAGAAGTGAAAGTGTTAGTCACTCAGTTGTGTCCAACTCTTTGCAATCCCATGGACTGTAGCCTGCCAAGCTCCTCTGTCCAGGGAATTCTCCAGGCAAGAATACTGGAGTGGGTAGCCATTCCCTTTTCCAGGAGATCTTCCTGACCCAGGGATTGAACCCAGATCTCTTGTATCCAATGCAGATACTTTACTATCTGAGCCACCCAGGAAGCCCTATTCATCCTTAGTTATAGATTATTATTACCTTAGTTGCTACTGTGGTTCAATCTTCAAAAGGAAATAATACATGACTACATTTAATGTTAACCTTGGCACATGATAAAAATGTGACCCAAAGCTTCTGGATAAATGTAGCTTTTTAACAGACAGGCATAATTAAAAAAAAAAAAAAAAGCTTCATTAACCTAATGAAGGGATTGATTCTCCCAAACAACTTCCAAACTGAATACCTGCTTGGATTTAATATCCCCCTTTCCCCTAAAATAATGTATTCAGTTACAGTTTTCCTCCATAATGAAAATCTTTATGAATAGTTGAGCATTGATCTTCATGATCTAAGACCTAACAGATCAATCTTGCCCAATGTCTGTGAACTATGCAAGGCTGGTTTTGTTTCATAAATAATTATACCACTATATACTTTCAATTGTATTTTAATTCATTTGTGGCATATAGATTTCATAATCATGTTAGTCATTCAGTCATGTCTGACTCTGCAACTGCATGGACTGTATCCTGCCAGACTCCCCTGTCCGAAGAATTCTTCAGGCAAGAATACTGGAATGAGTAGCTATTCCCTTCTCCAGAGGATCTTCCTGAGCCAAGGATCGAACGCAGGTGTCCCAAACTGTGGGCAAATTCTTCACCATCTGAGCCACTGGGAAACTCAATTGTCAATTCCTCCTTCAAGCCTTAATTGAACCAGTGACCTAAAGATCACTTAATCATGAGAGATTCTTAATCATAAGTGATAGAAAATCATATTCCTGGATGAGAAAATTTCCTGTCTCTTGCTAGTGCCTTGACAGATTCCCACATTTCCCCAAATGCTAAAATACCTACCTGATCCTGGTTTTGAGTGATATGATAGTAATAGAGCATTATTCCTGACTGTAATTCATTTTGCTTGCATATCAATCTTGCTGTTTTGAATGCATACAAGGAATACTAATCACTGTACTGTACATCTTTAATCTCTGTCATAAAGAAGTAACTTTATTTGCATATGTAAAATTTTCAATAATATTTGCATAAAGGGAAAGTCAGACACTTTGATTACTAGTAAACTTTTTATAGTTTATAAGGTTCTATACTTAAGTTTCCCCCCTTAATTACTTTTTTTTGCCAAGTTGATTTTTTCTCTCATTTTTATGCCTCCCATTCTGGAGGGTATACTGGTAATACCTACTATTCGAGAAGACAAAATGGTGAGAGAACCTCAATCAAAATTTGACAATCAATGGATTAATAAACTTTTAATTTAGGAATATATTCTAAAAATTCTCAATCCATACAGGTAAAAACTGAGTTATTCACCTCTTCAACTCTAGTATTTTTCTCCTGTCCATTCTTAGATGATAAATAATAAATGATCAAAGATCTACTGTTTATCATACAGTATACAAAAATTTTCAAATCTTGTTTAATGAAGAGTTGAAACAAGGTTTTAAAAAAGAAGCTACAAAACAAGTTACATCTTTAGAAAAATTTTGGGTGAGCAATGCTCCTTTGTGTTCTGTCCCCGCTTTCTTCAATTCTTCCACAATTAATCTGAAAAGTGTGAAAATCTGCAATCACTGCCTGTCTATGAAAAATGTCATGAAACTTCTGTGTTCTAAGGCATGAAACAGCCTAAACCAGATAAATGTGGCTGAGTTTTATTACGGTTTTCAACTATAGTTATCAATCTCTCCCACAGTGACATTTTTTGAATATCATACTGCTGGCAATCCAACTGCTACTTTCTTTATTTTTCTCCTGGTCACACTAAATCTCTGCAGATCAATATCCTGTCTTTTCATCTATCAATCTAGCCAATAAAGTTCTATAATCATTAACGTTCTCCTTTCTGCAATTTGGTGACTATTTTTATCAGCTTTTCTTCATAGTTAACAATTTTGTTTAAATGTTACAAACTAATTTTCAGTTTAATAGGCTGTAAGCTACAATAGGGCTTCCTTGGTGGCTCAGATGGTAGACTCTGGCAGGATACCTGGATTTCATCCCTAGGTCAGGAAGAACCCCTGGAAATGGAATTTTCTACCCACTCCAGTATTCTTACCTGGAGAATCCCGTGGACAGGGGAGCCTGGTGGGCTACAGTCCATGGGGTGGCAAAGAATCAGGCACGACGGAAGCAACTTAGCACGCACGCAGGCTGCAATGATATAGAAGAATTGAAGGAGCTAAATGGGTCACCCGGCCTGCAAATACATTTAACCTATGGAATTTACTACTTTTTATTTTCTAAAATAACTTGGATTCACCTCCCTTTACCATTTGTCATCTGCCATATGTCTGTAGACACATTTCAGACTTGTGCAAATTTTGGGGATTCTACCACGCTATTTTATGTCACAGGAAACCATCGTCACCACAGCGCTGCTCTAAAGTACCAAAGTTACTATTTATTTGTGAAATGTTTTGAGTTCTCTTATAAGCCTGAGAACTCGGACATGATTATCCCCATTTTGCAGGTGAACGAACTAAGAATTAAGAAGGTTAAATAGCTTCCCATGGTAAGATACTCGCTAAGCCAGAACCTATAGCAAACCAACCATATTCCAAATTTCAAGCCCTGTACAGTTTTCTCTTTTCTCAGTTAAAGTGCCTTTCAGGCCTGCCTTAAATGGAATAGGATGATAATAATAACATGTACATATCTTCTTATTTGATCCTGTTAACCTGTTAAGTTAGTCTCTTTTTACATCTCATAGTATTTGTGTTTGGAAAGTTTGAATGAATGGACCATGGCTACAAAGTTGGTTTATGGTATAGACCAGAATTCAGGTTCTCTGAGCAGAAATCCAGCATGTGTTCCATAGTTATTGTGTGACTTATCACTGTTTCAATGTCCTATATTTGACTTGGCACACATTTTCAAAGCGCGAGTCTCACAAAGAGTTTATCACAGTCAGATATGAGGGGAAAGAATTGAGTTTGCTATTCTGAATTTCAGAACAATTATTCTTCCAAAATATATTTGAAAGAGGGAAAAAAAATCAATACTAGGGAATATACGTTACTATTCAGTTAGATACATTTCAAAAATCTTAGTTTTCCAAGCTTTAGTTATCCAAAATCAAAAACAGAAGATGCTCATGGGACTTCCCCGGTGGCCTAGTGGTTAAGACTTTGCCTTCTAATGCAGAAAGTGTGGGTTTGATCCTTGGCTGGGGAGCTCAGATCCCACATGCCTTGCAATGAAAAATCAAAAACATAAAACAGAAGCAATATTGTAACAAACTCAATAAAAATGTTAAAAATGATCCCCATCAAAAAAGAAGTCTTATAAAAATTTTTAAATGATCATAAAATTTATTGCCCAAACCAGAACATTTTTGAAAGTAAAATGAGGCAGAACAAACTGGGATACATTCACCCCAATTGTAAGGGGCATTGACAACATTCTTCTTTGTTTGTATGCTTCCTAGAAATAATTATTTACCTTTAGGTCCTTATGTGCCTATCTGTCTGTAAAGACTCATCATGTTATTTGGGATTGGTTCTGTTATATTTTCTGCTTTCCATTTTGTTTTCCTCTGAGATGAAATTATGTAAATCCAACTTTCCTGAATAGAATAGGGTAGGATAACTTAGGAGGAATGAGAAGCAATTTGTCCTGAATTTGAACAAGTATATTTAAAAATATTTTATATTTACATCAGAGAGTTTGGCTTGAAATGAATGTTGTGCTTTAAAGGAATGAAAAATATCTGATTTTCTTACACAGTGATTCCTTGAAAGATCATATAGAAATAGCCTATAATTACCCATGCATCCTGCTTTCATTTAGCATAGAAAAACACATAGGGAATAGAATACACTTCTTGGAAGACCGAGTCCATTGGTTTCTGTCTCTCTCATAAACACTGGAAAGTGTGCGAGTAAAAATCTGATTTAAAAACAAATTAATTTTACTAAACACGACATAGCACATATGCTGAAGTGTGACATAATGTCAGATGTTCTTAATGGGAAGGATTAATTTAATTTCTTGTATTCTATTACTAAGGAAGAAAAATACACAGCTAAGCAAAAATGCATACCACTCTGTTCACCCATGCCTTAGGCATCTGTCATGATTGCCTATCAATGCAGTGAATTCATGCTTTCAACAAATATATTTTGAGCACCTGCTGTGTGCCCGTAGTACAAGCTTACGTTGCAAAGCTGACACTACAGACTTTATAGGAGAATCAACCAAAAAGTAAACACCAAATTGCGGAAACTGCTATCTCAGGGAGATAATGGAGAACAAACAGGTGTCATTGACTTTAACCATGTGATTGCAAAAAGGTGACAGAATATAAAAATTCAGAGGGAGAAATCAGATATCAGTATGAATAGCGATTTTAATCCAGACTGAGCTTAGAGACCACTAAGACAATCACTTTTTACACCACAAGTGTAATGTCTCAATATAAATATGTCAACACTTTTGTTTTCATCTATAACAAATTTTTTTTTTTTACAATATTATAGGCAAGTGTCAGTTAGGCAACATGAACAAATTCTAGGAACCTTCTGGGTAACAAAGTGCCTATAGTTAACAATTCAGCACTGTACACTTAAAAATTTGTTAAAGCAGTAGATATCATATTAAATATTCCTAACACATGCATGCACACACACACACACACATACACAAAGGGTCTGGGGGAAACTTTTACAGGTAATAGGTACATTTATCACCTTGGTTGTTGTGAAAGCTTCACAGATGAATGCGTATCTCCAAATTTATTAAACGGTATGCATTAAATATGTCCAGATTTTTTTGTGTATCAATTATACCTAAATAAAGCTGTTAAAAAAAATCCCAGGCCATTGGAAAAGAGATCTGAAATATCTAATGCCCCCAAATACTGGTAGCACTCTGCCAACTCTTGCTCCTAAACAAGTGTGATACTTTTCTACTCTTTCTGTGCATATGATGCTGCACTGCACCTGTGAAGATTCAACACTGGGCAGAGGATTTTAACTGTAATTCTCAGGAAAGGAAAAGGCCTGGGGAGGGGTATAACATATTAGTAGCAGGGTATACCTCTTTTTTATTTGGACTGTCTAAATGAGTTTGAATGGAGAAGGCACTGGCACCCCACACCAGTACTCTTGCCTGGAAGATCCCATGGACAGAAGAGTGGTAGGCTGCAGTCCATGGGGTCGCTAAGAGTCAGACACGACTGAGCAACTTCACTTTGACTTTTCACTTTCATGCATTGGAGAAGGAAATGGCAACCCACTCCAGTGTTCTGGCCTAGAGAATCCCAGGGATGGGGGATCCTGGTGGGCTGCCGTCTATGGGGTCGCACAGGATTGGACATGACTGAAGCGACTTAGCAGCAGCAGCAAATGAGTTTGAAGAATATTTTTTGTAGAGATTTTAGATGTTTCTATGGAATGCCAAATACTGTTAGAATTCATAGTCTTCCCTACTAATCCCCTTAGGAAATTCACTGTGTAGAGTTCATAAACGAAAACATCAGATTGGTGGTAGGGTATATATGTATATATATGCATGTGTCCATGCTAAGTCACTTCAGACTCTTTGCAACACTATAGACTGTAGCTGGCCAGCCTCCTCTGTCCATGGGATTTCTCAGCAAGAATACTGGAGTAGGTTGTCATTTAATCTTCCTCGTCCTCACCCAGGGATCTAACCCACATCTCTTAGGTATCTTGCATTGGCAGGCAGATTTTTTGCTACTAGTGCCCCTGGGAAGCCTGGGGTGTATATATAAAATATATAATATATTAAAAAAATATATAGTCATTCATTAATGCCATCTGATATTTACTTTCCCTCTAAGATAAATGATTTGAGACTCTAATTTTATTTTTTAGTTAGTCATTATTTTATTAAAAAATGTGTCTGCAGTCTCTGGAAGCAGGTTTAAGGTGCCTGTGGATTCTAATTCTGTTGTTTCGAGTACCACGGGTGGGTTCCCCAAGTTCTATGATAATGAAGGTAAATGGGACGAAGGGTGAGTGTGCTCAAGATGTCTCAGTGGGCTGAATTATGTCCCCCTAAATTCATATACTGAACTCCTAAGGCCCAAGGTGATGGAATTTGGAGTCAGGGTCTCTGGGAGGTAATTAGGATAAAAGGTTATGGAGGTAGAGTCCTGGTCCGGTGGGATTAGTGCTTCTATGAGAAGAGAAGTCAGAGAGTTTGCTTGCTCAAGAAGAGCAAGAAGTGTTCAAGAAGTGCATTTGAACCCAGGGACAGTCACGAGTCCATAGTGAAGAGGTATTCCTCTGCCAGCTAGGAAAAGAACTGTCACCCAAAACAGACCATGCTGACTTGTTGATCTTGAACGTCTAGCCTCCAGAACTATGGGAAATACATTCCTATTGTCTAAGCAAACCATCTACGATATTTTGTCAAGCAACCCTAGCAGATACTATGGCTCTCAAGGTTCACAGCCCTGAGCTGCCTGAGCAGGTGGCAGAATGCGCATCTTCAGGCAAAGCCTTTGGAAAGCTTATTTAAAAATCACCTGGGATACCTGTGAAAATGCAGATGCCTGGGCCTGACTCGCTTTATTCAGTCAGAATCCCTGGAGATAGGAGTTTCAGAATTTACCGCTCTGTTATCCACTGCTGCCCCTGAGGAGCTCGATTGTAAGAATAGGAGGGCAGGGACAAACTCTGGTTTGTTCAGTGCTGAGCACCGAGCACCTAGCAAGAGACAGGCTACATGGAAGGTGCTTACAAAATATTTATTAAATCTGGACCACAAGTAAATTCTATGACAAGAAGGTGAAATGAGATTATGATGGTGAAAGACTCCAGGGACCCATTCTAACCACCAAAGTGCATTTGGAGACGGATGACAAGCCAGTCCATTATCAAAGGCCTTCTAATATCTATCATTAAAGCTCTAAGTACATTACGTTTAACTTTCACAAAAACCCTGCCTAACAATCGGTATTAAGGCCCAAGAAATATCTAATAACCTGTCCATTGTTACCTAGGTAAAGACTAAAGGCAAAAATGTTTAATTAGAGATATTTTTACTGTCCCATTTTACTTCAAAAAACCTTCTGGATTACCATAAGCATTGAGCTGATACACAGGAAAAATCTTAAAGACTAAACTCCATACAGAATGCCTCCCCCAAACTTATTGTGAATTGTATATAATGAATACATTAATAACAAATAAAATTTCCTCCTAACACTGATTATTTAGCCTGGAAACTTTTGGAAGATTTCAAATGTCACTCTAAGTTGAAACAAATCAAGAACCTCCCACCTACCCTGTAGGGCTTTCTAGGGTTTTGAAGACAAATATTTATATTAATCATGTTTAGATCACAATACATTTTTTAAAATTTGCTTGCTTTTTCTTTCATTTTGCATATATATAATGGGGCTACATAAGTGGCAGAAGAAGGCAATAGCTACTTAGAGATAATTAGGTAAATACTCAGTCACACTAATATAAATTCCAGCATGCCTGCATGTTGCTTCAGTCATGTCTGACTCTTTGCAGTCTCATGGATTGCAGCCCATCAGACTTCTCTGTCCATGGGATTCTCCAGGCAAGAATACCAGAGTGGGTGCTTGCTTCATCAGCACATATACTAAAACTGGAACGATACAGAGATTACTAGCATGGCCCCTGCTCAAGGACGACACGCACATCTATGAAGCGTTTCATATCTTTATGGAATCTAGAAGGATGGTACCAATGATCCTACCTGCAGGGCAGCAAAGGAGACACAGATGTAAAGAACAGATTTTTGGACTCTGTGGGAGAAGGAGAGCGTGGGAAGATTTGAGAGAATAGCATTGAAACACATACATTACTGTACGAAAAATGGATGACCAGTGTGAGTTCAGTGCATGAAGCAGGACACCCAAAGCCAGTGCTCTGTGACAACCTGGAGAGATAGGATGTGGAGAGAGGTAGGAGGGGGTTCAGGATGGGAGGACACATATACTTATGGCTGATTCATGCTGATGTATGGCAAGAACCATTACAATACTGTAAAGTAGTTATCCTTCAATTAAAAATAAAATACTGGAGTGGGTAGCCATTCCCTTCTCCAGGGGATCTTCCCAATCCAGGGATCGAACTTGGGTCTCTTGCATTGCAGGCAGATTCTTTACCATCTGAGGCACCAGGAAAGCCAAATTCTACCCCACCCCACTCTAATTCTCTCTGGTACAATTAACCATATTCACCTGCATGTGAATGCAGGACTTCCCTGGTGGCTCAGACGGTAAAGCGTCTGCCTACAATGCGGGAGACCTGGGTTCAATCCCTGGGTCAGGAAGATCTTCTGGAGAAGGAAATGGCAACCCACTCCAGTATTCTTGCCTGGAAAATGCCATGGATAGAGGAGCCTGGTAGGCTACAGTCCATGGTGTCACAAAGAGTCGGACACAACTGAGCGAATTCATTCACTTCACTCACCTGCATGTGAAATACATGGATTCAAACATTGAAAGAAATGTATTTTATTCATTTTATGAGGGAGGGGTGTTTTTATTTTTAATTTTCAATTTTGTGGTGGAAGAAAATAGATGTTGATGGAATACACCATCTAGTCTGGAGACATTGGCGCACGTTTGTGGGACACAGAAATTATCTTATTTGTTTTATACACAGTAGTGTGTACTTAAACCATTCCACCACTTGCCTCTGGGAAAACCAATAAATATTCCATAAACCAGCTCTATTATTTCGTCACCATGCCTTTTCCTCTTCTATTTATCCTCTGAGTCCAGAGTTTTGAAGTACAATAATGAAAAATTGTTTCCGAGAGCAAAGAGATATACTGACTTACAGAACAAGCATGGGTTGCTGCTGTAAGGTGGAGTGTGGAGACCAGGGCTTTTTCATGCAATTGTCTTTTCTATGAATATTTCCTGCCTACTGACAAGGTGAGAAACAGAATACAGGGGCCACCGGTGTTCTCAGGGTGCCTCCAAGCAGATTGTGGGAAGATGTCCTTTCCAGATAATGTGCAGCAAGTAGCAGTAGTAAGATTAATTGTGTTTGGAGAAAATGGAACAGAATAAAAACTTATTTGTTTACGCTAGAGATAGGTCGCCATTTGATTATATTTAGCACAAACAAGGACTATTAGCCACTTGGAGAATTGATCTATTACTACAGCCGTCGGAGAGCTTTAAATGAGCCTACTGAAAGCCATTACTAAATGAAATACTTTGCATATTAGCAGGAAAACTGGAGCCCCTCTATTTCTGAGGAAAGGTGCTTACATACAGACTACATTATACGTGGTGATGGATTACCACGTGGAAACAAGGAACACTTGTAAGCAAAGAGCTTTCAAAGCCAGGCTGGCCAGCATCTCCAGTAGCCTACCTGGCCAGCCCCTTGGCACTGCCCATTTTAGGTCAAGAGTCCAGCTCATCCTTTCTCCATTGGCTCCCTTGATATCTCAGTTTTTCCATCCCCAGTCCCTTAGCCTACAATCATGCACAGAATCACACACACACACACACACACACACACACACATACCTTACCTGAATTTCAAATAGAAATCTCCCAATAAAATGCATGCACCTTTCTTGTTAATATTTATTTTATTTATTTGTTTAGCTGCTCTGGGTATTAGTTGTGGCACGTGGAATCTTTAGTTGTGGCATGAGATTTTAGCTGTGGCATGTGAGATCTAGTTCCCTAAACAGGGAACGAACTCAGATCCCCTGCTTTGGGAGTGCAGAGTCTTAGCCACTGAAACATCAGAGGAGTCTCTAAAATTCATGGATCTTTAAATCAGGGAGTTCTGGGAGCTTCCCTGGTGGTTCAGTGTAAAGAGTCCACCTGCCAGTGCAAGAGACACAGGTCCCACTCTGGTCTGAGAGGAGCCCACATGCCACGGAACAACTGAACTGGTGTGCACATCTATTGAGCTTGTGCTTTGGGACCCAGGAGTCAGAACTACTGAGACCAACGGCCCTGGAGCCGGTGCTCCACAGCAAGAGAAGCCTGCGCAGTGAGGAGTCTGTGCACCGCAAGTAGGGAGTATCCCCTGATGGCCGCAACTGGAGAAAGTCCACACAGACTTAGCACAGCTGAAGATAAATAAATTAATTACATAATTAATAGTTTTAAGAAAACAGGGAGCTCTTGAGGCGATTCTAAGTCACTGATGTCTGGAGAGACTGTTCAAGTTTTGCATCTGCTGTAGAGAAAGTGTCTTTTCTATTTTCTTTGCATTATTGTGCTGCCAATTAAGACCTTAAATAGACAGTTCTCCAAAGAAGACATACAGATGGCTAACAAACACATGAAAAGATGCTCCACATCACTCATTATCAGAGAAATGCAAATCAAAACCACTATGAGGTACCATTTCACGCCAGTCAGAATGGCTGCGATCCAAAAGTCTACAAGCAATAAATGTTGGAGAGGGTGTGGAGAAAAGGGAACCCTCACACTGTTGGTGGGAATGCAAACTAGTAAAGCCACTATGGAAAACAGTGTGCAGATTCCTTAAAAAACTGGAAATAGATCTGCCTTATGATCCAGCAATCCCACTGCTGGGCATACACACTGAGGAAACTAGAAGGGAAAGAGACACGTGTACCCCAATGTTCATCGCAGCACTGTTTATAATAGCCAGGACATGGAAGCAACCTAGATGTCCATCTGCAGATGAATGGATAAGAAAGCTGTGGCACATATACACAATGGAGTATTACTCAGCCATTAAAAAGAATACATTTGAATCAGTTCTAATGAGGTGGATGAAACTGGAGCCTATTATACACAGTGAAGTAAGCCAGAAGGAAAAACACCAATACAGTATACTAATGCATGTATATGGAATTTAGAAAGATGGTAACAATAACCCTGTGTACGAGACAGCAAAAGAGACACTGATGTATAGAACAGTCTTACGGACTCTGTGGGAGAGAGAGAGGGTGGGAAGATTTGGAAGAATGGCATTGAAACATGTATAATATCATGTATGAAACGAGTCACCAGTCCAGGTTCAAAGCATGATACTAGATGCTTGGGGCTGGTGCACTGGGACGACCCAGAGGGATGGTATGGGGAGGGAGGAGGGTTCAGGATGGGGAACACATGTATACCTGTGGCCGATTCATTTCGATATTTGGCAAAACTAATACAATATTGTAAAGTTAAAAAATAAAATAAAATTTAAAAAAATTTCTTCTTCAGTTTTGGAGCTGTATTATTTTGAATTGGCATTATTGAGATATGATTCATATATAATAAAATGCAAAATTTTTAAGAGTATAATAACATGTTCGGACAAATACATATAACCAAGTAACCAATATCAGAATAATGAATGATATGGAACATTTCCATCACCCCAAAAGGTATCCTGTGCCCCTTTGGAGTCAACTGGCTACGCCCATCCTCAGCCACTTACAAATATATATACTTTCTGTCACTGTAGTTTTACATTTTCCAGAAATTCATTCAATAGAATTGTTGATTGTGTAATTGCTTATGTCTGACTTATTTCTCTTAGCATAATGCCTTCAACATGCATCCTCTTGGTTGCATAACCTCAGTGGCTTGTGTCTCTCTATACTATTCAGTAGTTGAGTAGAATCTCATTTTTTGTACATGCTGTGCTCAGTCACTTCAGCCATGTCCGACTCTTTGTGACCCTACGTACTGTAGCCCATCAGGCTTCTCTGTCCATGGGATTCTCCAGGCAATAATACTGGGGTGGGTTGCTGTGCCCTCCTCCAGGGGATATTCCCAACCCAGGGATCGACCCTGCATCTCTTATGTCTCCTGCATTGGCAGGTTCTGTACCACTGGCACCACCTGGGAAGCTTTATTTGCACATACCATAGTTTATTTGTCCATTCACCATTTGAAGGCTAGGTTTTTCCACTTTTTGGCCATTATGAATAAGGCTACTATGAAAATTAGATAACAAATCTTTATGTAAGTATATATTTGGGTAAATGTCTTGGGTAAATGTCTAAGAGTAGGATTGTTAGGCCTTATGTTAAGTGTGTGCTGCTGCTGCGGCTAAGTTACTTCAGTCATGTCCGACTCTGTGCGACCCCATAGACAGCAGCCCACCAGGCTCCCCCGTCCCTGGGATTCTCCAGGCAAGAACACTGGAGTGGGTTGCCATTTCCTTCTCCAATGCATGAAAGTGAAAAGTGAAAGTGAAGTCGCTCAGTTGTGTCCGACTCTTAGCGACCCCATGGACTGTGGCCTACCAAGCTCCTCCATCCATGGGATTTTCCAGGCAAGAGTCCTGGAGTGGGGTGCCACTGCCTTCTCCGTGTTAAGTGTGTAGGACCCAACAATTCTACTCTTAGATGTTTACCCAAGAGAAATGAAATATATGTTTACTTGGGTCCTATGGTAAGTGGTGGCTCAGTGCTAAAGAACCCACCTGTCAATGTAGGAAACACAGGAGATGCAGGTTCAAGGCCTAGTTTTGGAATGATCTCCTGGAAAAGGAAATGGCAGCTCACTCCTGTATTCTTGCCTGGAAAATCCCAGGGACAGAGAAGCTTGGTGGATTACAGTCCTTGGGGTTGCAAAGAGTCAGACATGACTGAGTGACTGAACATTCATGCACAATAAGTGTGTATGTTACTTTATAAGAAACCCCTGAAGTGTCTTCCAAAGTAATTTGTACATTTTATATTTCTACCAGCAATATGCAATTCTAATAGCTCTATATAATTCTTGATGTGTGTAAAAGTGTTAGTTGCTCAGTCCTGTCCAACTGTTTGTGACCCCATGGACTTGGAGCCCATCAGTCTCCTCTGTCCATGGGATTCTCCAGGAAAGAATACTGAAGTGTGTTACTACTTTCTTTTCCAGGGGATCTTTCTGACCTGGGGGTCGAACCCAGATTTCCTGCATTGCAGTCAGACTCTTAACCATCTAAAGCATTCTGAGAGGTTTGTATTGGTATCTCATTGTGGTTTTAATCTGCATTTTCCTAATGCCTCACCTAGAGCTAGACATCCTGGAATGTGAAGTCAAGTGGGCCTTAGGAAGCATCACTATGAACAAAGCTAGTGGAGGTGATGGAATTCCAGTTGAGCTATTTCAAATCCTGAAAGATACCAGAAAATTTGGAAAACTCAGCAGTGGCCACAGGACTGGAAAAGGTCAGTTTTCATTCCAATCCCAAAGAAAGGCAATGGCAAAAAATGCTCAGACTACCGCACAATTGCACTCATCTCACACACTAGCAAAGTAATGCTCAAAATTCTCCAAGTGAAGCCTCAACAGTATGTGAACCAAGAACTTGCAGATGTTCAAGCTGGATTTAGAAAAGGCAGAGGAACCAGAGATCAAATTGTCAACATCTGTTGTATCATCAAAAAAGCAAGAGAGTTCCAGAAAAACATCTACTTCTGCTTTATTGACTATGCCAAAGCCTTTGACTGTGTGGATCACAACAAACTATGGAAAATTCTTAAATAGATGGGAGCGCCAGACCACCTGACCTGCCTCCTGAGAAATCTGTATGCAGGTCCAGAAACAGCAGTTAGAACTGGATATGGTTTTGCCATACATCAACCAATACAATATTCTGCTTTATTGACTATGCCAAAGCCTTTGACTGTGTGGATCACAACAAACTGGAAAATTCTGAAAGAGATGGGAATACCAGACCACCTCATCTGCCTCTTGAGAAATTTGTATACAGGTCAGGAAGCAACAGTTAGAACTGGACATGGAACAACAGACTGGTTCCAAATAGGAAAAGGAGTACGTCAAGGCTGTATATTGTCACCCTGCTTATTTAACTTCTATGCAGAGTACATCATTAGAAATGCTGGGCTGGATGAAGCACAAGCTGGAATCAAGATTGCTGGAAGAAATATCAATAACCTCAGATATACAGATGACACCACCCTTATGGCAGAAAGTGAAGAGGAAATAAAGAGCCTCTTGATGAAAGTGCAAGAGGAGAGTGAAAAAGTTGGCTTAAAGCTCAACATTCAGAAAACGAAGATCATGGCATCCGGTCCCATCACTTCATGGGAAATAGATGGGGAAACAGTAGAAACAGTGACTTTGTTTTTTGGGGCTCCAAAATCACTACAGATGGTGATTACAGCCATGAAATTAAAAGATGCTTACTCCTTGGAAGGAAAGTTATGACCAATCTAGACAGTATATTGAAAAGAAGAGATATTACTTTGCCAACAAAGATCCGTCTAGTCAAGGCTATGGCTTTTCCAGTGGTCATGTATGGATGTGAGAGTTGGACTGTGAAGAAAGCTGAGTACTGAAGAATTGATGCTTTTGAACTGTGGTGTTGGAGAAGACTCTTGAGAGTCCCTTGGACTGCAAGGAGATCCAACCAGTCCATCCTAAAGGAGATCAGTCCTGGGTATTCATTGGAAGGACTGATGCTGAAGCTGAAACTCCAGTACTTTGGCCACCTCATGCGAAGAGCTGACTCATTGAAAAAGACCCTGATGCTCGGAGGGATTGGTGGCAGGAGGAGAAGGGGACGACAGAGGATGAGATGGCTGGATGGCATCATTGACTCAATGGACGTGAGTTTGAGTGAACTCTGGGAGTTGGTGATGGTCAGGGAGGCTGCGATTCATGGGGTCGCAAAGAGTCAGACACAACTGAGTGACTGAACTGAACTGAATGCCTAAGGATGCTACATATCTTTTTATGTCCTCATTGCCCATGCTGTATCTTTTGGGGGACGATATCTCTTCAAATCTTTGTCCCATTTTATAAATTGTGCGTTTTTTCTTTTCTTCTTATTGATTTCTAAGTGTTCTTTCTATATTTTGGAAATGAGTCCTTGATCAGATGTGTTTTGCCAATACCCTCTTCCAGTCTGTGTCTTGTCTTTTTATATAAGTTTTAAGTTCAATAAAGTCTAATTAATCACTCACTTTCTTTTTTGATTAATGTTCTCTCTGTTCTATTTATTAATATTACTCTGTGAAGATTTTTGTTCCAAGTTAATGTTTATAAGTTTTATAGTTTTGGCTCTTACATTTAGATCTATGATCCAATTAGAAGTGATGTGTGTGTGTGTATATACATATACATATATATATATATATGGTTTGAGTTTTTGTTTATTTATTTTCTTTTTTGCATTTGAATGTCTAGTTATTCTAGCACCAGGTATTGGAAAGACTATGTGCTCCTGATTAAACTTTCTTGGCCTTTTGTTGAATACCAATTACTACATATGTGTGAGTCTCTTTCTAAACTCTCTATTTTGTTCTATTAATCTATATGTCTATACTCAAACCAACACCACACTCTCATGGTAATTGTATCATTATAATCACTCGTAATAATGCAAGTCTTCTAGTTATATTCTTATTCTAAAGTCCTTTATTTTTCCCAAAATTTTAGAATCAGCTTATCAATTTCTATGAAAAAAAAGGGCAGCCAGCATTTAATAGGAATTGCATAGAATCTATAGATTAATTTAGAGAATTTCTATTGCATCAATATGTAGCATTGTGATTCATAAATATGGCATATCTCTACATTTGTCTTGATTTTTATCAGCAACATTAGGCTCTAGTTATGGATCCTGCACTTATTTAAAAAACATACCCTCAAATATTTCACATTTACATTATTAAGTCATTTGTATATTTGTCTCAATTTCCAGTGGTTCATTTATAATATACACAAATACAATCAATTTTTGCATATTCATCTTGTATCCTGAGACCTCACTAAACTTAGTATTATTTCTCAAATCTTTTTTTGTAGATATCTTAGGAATTTTTACATAGACCATCATATTATTCGTGAATATTTTGTTCTTCTTCCATTGAATTCTCCATACCTTTTTTCTTTCCTTATTGTATTTTCTAGAACCTTAAGTATAATGGTAAATAGAAGTGGTAAGAGTTGATATCTATGCCTTGTTCCTGTTACTGAGGGAAAAGTAGGTGTTTTTTTCTACCATTTAGTATTATGTGAACTTTAAGGTTGAAGAAGTTCTGTTTTATTCTTAGTTTAGTGAGAATTTTTCTTATGAATAAGAGTTAATTTGTCAAGTGTTTTTATTTTTTTATGTTTGTCAATACAATGAATTATACTGAATTAAGAACAAATATTTAATTCTATGTCTCAGATAAATTACAATTGCATATGATAAACTATTCTGTTTATATATTGTCTAACTCAATTTGCTTAATACTATGAGGGGTATATATATCTATTTTCATCCGTGATATGGGCTTGTAATTTTCTTTTCTTGTTATATCTTTCTGGTCTTTGAATCATCAATATGCAGGTTTTATTAAATTTTGGAAAGGCACAGGATTTTCTCATTTATTTTTCTAGAAAATTTCACGTAGAATTTGTATTGGTTCCTTTTTAAATTTGGAAGAAATTATCACCGATGTCATCTAAGCCTGGAAATTCTATTGGGGGATTCTTTGTAACTATGCATTTAATTTCTCTAATAAATATTGGGATTGGCCTATATAAGATGATTCATTTCACCCTGAATGAATTCTAATAGTATGTGTCTTTTGAGGAACCTACCTCAATACAAAAAATATGGATTAACAAACAAAGTGACGTGCATTTTTTTTGGTTGTTTTTTGGAAGAGGATTTGAGAGAGCTAGTGAGGAGAAAGGAAAGTAGCTGGAGAGGGAAGTCAGAGAGGGAAGAGAAAGTCTCTGATGAGGAAAGAAAGTAGGGAGAACTGAGAGCTTAGTGAAATGGTAAGTGGTACTTTGCTGTGTTTTCTAGATGGAGCCTGCAGGTAAGGCAACAGTCACTGCTTTATCTCACATTTTCATAATCATTTTGAATCTACCTAGAATCTGAGACATATTCAATGACCAGCATCCTTAGTTGTGAATGTTTAGTCAGTGGAAAATCAAAAGACATACATATCGGCACTTCCTTGGTGGTTCAGTGGTGAGGAATGCTCCTGCTAATGCAGGGGACACAGGCTCTATTCCTGGTCAGGGACGATTCCACATGCCGCGGAGCGACTAAGCCCATGTGCCACCACCACTGAGCCCACACACGGGTACTACTGAAGCCCATGTTCCCTGACGAGAGAAGCCCCCACAATGACAAGCCTGCACACCACAACTAGGGAAGAGCCGACACGCAGCAATCAAAACCAAGTGCAGCCAAAAATAAACACGTAATTTTTATTTTTTTTTTTAAAGATATCTGTGTCAGATGGACAGCAACTCAAAAGCTCTGAAGCCAAGCAAAGCTTGCAGGCTAAGTCTCAGCATCCCCAATAGCTGCATGGACTATTTGTGGGCACAGGGCTACATGCAGAGCTCAGCATTTTTGGTCTTTCACTTCACAGAGAGTGAGAATTACGTAAGTGTTCAGGTGTTTCATGCACCAGGGGTTTTATATGTACAACAGAGGAAGATTATTTTTGCAAGATAGCAGCCTATATTAAGACACACATGGGTTTATATTGTTTTTGGCATCCCGGGGCCCTTTTTACTAGATTTTGTCAACCATGTTTCCTTTCTGAACAGAGGCCGCATACAACAATTGGATGAACAATTTTGCGAAATCTCTCTAGGGGCCTCTCTTGAGGCTGAGCCCATATGAGATCATGATATGAGAGAGTGGCTTGGCTGGACTTTTATTTCAGTAAGTGATCTCATTCACTTAAAGCACTAATCATTTTAACAGGAGAAAAGTTCAGCCTTCCAAAATCACAGCAGGAAAAAAATAAGAGAAAAAGCATGTCATAGCAATCTTATGGAGTTTCCCATGTGATTTTGTGCTGAAAATTTTCCATGTATACATCATCAGAATGGATATACAGTCTGATATTACTGGTGAAAGATATATGAGAGAAGTCAACTTAATGCAAACAAATAGGATTCCAGGCTGCAAAGCCGACTTACCTGGTTTGGGTTTATTACGTTTGACATGAAGAAAACCACTTTCCCCTTTTGGAAGTCTTTCTATCGTAAGACATGTAACATCTGCATGAACAAAATTTGCAGATGAGAGAGACTGTAATATGCTTTTAGCATGCTGGATACTAGTCACTAGGTCTACTTGAAATACAATATCTGGATGAAAACTGGAAATTCTGACATGGCTATTCCTACCTTGCATCCTGGTTTTATTTGATTTCTATATTCACATTAGCTAAGTAGAGCTCTTTCATTGATATTCTCCATTTTGCCAACTTTATATCTGTCCCTTTGTTTATTTCTGATTCTCGTTGTTCAGTCACCCAGTCATGTTCAACTCTTTGTGACCCCATAGACTGCAGAGCACCAGGCCTCCCTGTTCCTCACCATCTCCCAAAGTTTGCCCAAGTTCATGACCATTGCATTAGTGATGCCATCCAGCCATCTCATCCTCTGATGCCATCTTCTCCTTCCGATTAGCCATGGTGAAAATTTTTGTTCTGGAAGTGTAGCAAAGCACTTTAAGACATCTCACACTATAAGGAGTAGGATTACTTTCAACTAAACTTAACAGGTCTGGAAAGCACATCAAACCCAGAAAAAAGTTGGCCCAATTCTGTTTTCATCAGTAAATGCAACAGGAACAGATTCAAGTAACTTTTGGAATGGTTGTATTCTAAACAAAAATATGTATCCACTAGGGGGGAAAAATAATGATCAGCATTTCTATAACTGCATGTGAAGCAATCACATCTCCTGAATTTCTGCGTAGAACACTGGGTGTTGCAGCTCAATGTGTGACATGCCAATTAATACAAAATTGGGGACCATTACTGGAGCTGCTGATGGCCAATGGCTCCTGTGGTTTTATACAGTTTGGACTAATGATGCGCTTCTCAGTTTCTGTGACTACACCTCTGTCCATTTGATCCCCATCCTCACTCCTTAGCACACATACTGCCATGGAGGGAGTTTCTGTGTAGGAACCTCACACCCAGAGCCTATCATTAGAGTCAGTGCAATCAACTCAAGTCAGAATTTCCTCATCGATTATCCCTTCTTTCAGAATCATATTTACCCCCAAGCCATGGCTGATCTCTCCCAAATGAATAGAAAACTGTTATGGCAAATCTGTGAGTTCTTGACTAGTTTATTCTGCTTCTACTCAAATTTGTTATCCTGCTCATTACCCAAGATCTGAGCCTTTCTACTCATCTGTAATCTAGATTCTTAAACATATTACTGCTCCAGGCTCCTTTTTCCTTGATCTGACCTCATTGCTGAGCATTTACCCACCATACATCTTTGGGAGACCCTGATTCTCAGTTACAAATTTCTCCTTCATTTGTGAGTTCTTCGCTGAAATTCCACACTCTTCATGACTCTGCCAAGAAAGTCATTTTCCCCTGCAGCTCTTCCATTAAGATTCTGCTCTTTCACCAACATCTCATGGACCTCACATCTGGGAATTGAAGCTGGCATCCTTCTGACTTCCATTCTGGAGTTTACACTATTTTTCTTTCTCCATGGAGTAAAAATCCTGCTCTTTGAAGGCTTATGCCAACCTTTATTCATTCACCACATAAACTATCCACAGACTTTCTGATCAATCTTGCTCACTTACTAAGAAATACTAGACACAATTAGTGCCCAGTAATAATCCTTTTTTCTTGGCTAAGTTGGGTCTTTATTATAGGTGACTTTAAACTTCACTTTGACAACCCATCTAACATAATAGCCTTCCAGTTTCTTTAGTTTTCTTGTCCTGTTTTTTTTTTATCTTTACTGTACATTCTTATACCCCTGGTCACATCCCAGAACTCAACATCTCCTGAAAATGTTCTACCACTGTGCTAATTTTCAGAAGACTGGTTGAGATGGACATAAGAGAAAATGTAAAGAAATGTTTAGAAATTGTTTTGTTTCTTATTTTACAAAGAATACCTTTAAGTACAATTCAAAAAGGGTTTAATGAAGAATGTTGTTGTTGTTCAGTCACTAAGTCACCTCCTACTCTTTGCAACCCCATGGACTGCAACATGCCAGGCTTCCCTATCCTTCACTATCTCTTGGAGTTTGCTCAAGAGTTTGTCCACTGAGTTGGTGATGCCATCCAATCATCTCATTCTCTGTTGCCCCCTTATCCTTCTGTCCTCAATCTTTCTCAGCATCAGGGTCTTTTCCAATGAGTCAGCTCTTCGCATCAGGTGGCCAAGTATCGGAGCTTCAGTTTCAGCATCAGTCCTTCCAATGAATATTCAGGACTGATTTCCTTTAGGATTGACTGGTTTGATCTTTTTGCTATCCAAGGGACTCTCAAGAGTTTTCTCCAACACCACAAATTGAAGGCATCAATTCTTTGGCATCTCACATCTGTACATGATTACTGGAAAAATCAAGGTGTATAAAAGTTATAAGTTTCATCCATTAGTGATAGAGAAAGATATTTAAGAAGGATGAAGGAAAAAACAAAAGAATAGATGGAATGGTTAAACTTAGAGGAAGCACAACTTGTCCTTTAAAAGAGATGAAATAAGTTAAGAGGAAATAAGGTAATACAAACAAATGTTTATATTAGTGGCAAATTTAGGGAATGCATACTGAGTGGTTTCTAATTTCTCTGTAAGGAACACGTAGAAATTTCCTGCTGAGAGTAAAAGAATGGGAGTGAGAATAAGGCAAAAGAACTAAAGAAAATTTCAAAGAGGATTACCAAATGTTGCATTATTGAGGTGAAAATCCAGACCATAAATATGTCAGAACAGATAATATAGGAATAGTAACTTGATAGACATTCGTAGCAGAAGGCAAAGAAGCTGAAATTGTCAATGAGTATGTAATTTATGGAAAGTGGGTCAACACTTGGTTGGGAAGGCAGTGAAACTACTCAAGACAGCTGAAATTAAGAGTAAATTGGAGGAGTCAAAAGGCAAAAAGCCTCAGAAAGATCAAAGAGAAAGTATAAGAAAAATGGAAAAGAAAAACTGAAATAAGAGATATGAAAACAAAAACTCTGCAATATTTGCCTGGATACATTTCTCACATAAAAAATCACAGAAATGACATTCATTAGCTAGTGTAGGAATATAATTTCTACGTAAAAATTTATTATAGAGTCACAGAACCATTTTAACAGCACAATCCATTTGCATTTTGGAGTCTGACTGCTTGTTCAGCCTTGTCACAACTTAAGTGAAGTGGGATCTCTATTTCCAATAGTTTACTTTAAAGATGGAAAAAAAGAGCTATGACTCCTTCAGTGGAAACAATAAAGAAAGCCATTCCATACCTAATTTATTTAACCACAAATTGTTTTAATCCCTTACCTTCACAGCAAACAAACAGATGGCACTCATTCCTTTTAAGCAATACATAAAGGTTGCAGATTGAATCATCATTCTTTAAAAAGAAATAACAGAATATATCACAAAACCCCCACAAGTTTCTACTTCCTGCAATATCTACTTAAAAATCAAAAAGATCCTTTGACACAGACAAAACAAAGTCAACTCCAGGATAGGGTAAGAATCAGGCAAAAATTAAAGACATTTATGAGAATAAATTGAACAAAACTATTATGGATTTTCTTTTCTTTTAAGAAGCATGGGAAGGCAGGTCATAATAACATTTTCAAATATTAAGAAAAGATATATTTATTTTGTAGAATTTAGGCACTCAGGGTAAATGCAATGGATATTCTAAGAGGGGTTTCTTTGATTAAGCCTGGAAGGTCAGCATTTGGAAATATTATCTATCTGATGAAGAATTTTTTGCAATCATATTTTATCCCAGGAAATTGGTAAATAGCAGGTGTTTGCATTGCATTTTCCAGTAGGTTGTGGATTCCAGGCAAACAACTTTTACCCAGAGGCATAGTCGATTATATTACTGCTCTACAGTTGACTATTCTTGTTCACTGGGGACTGTAACTCAAGATTGACTTGTGTTCCAAGGAGAAATACACTGGCTGGTGTCAGTGAAGTCTCTAGTAGACTATAACCGGCACAAAATTCAGTTGCAGTGACAAAAAACATTGGCCAAAGCTATCAAAGGAAATGAAATGCAGCAGAAGTTAGTACCTCTGGGTCAACCTGCAGGCCAGTTGTTTCGGGAGAGGATTTAATGACAGAGGTTGAGGGCAGCAGTAATATGTGTCCTGTCCAGGTTTACTGAAAGATAATCAGAGGTTAGGGAGTCAGCAAATGTATTCTCTGCCCTTGAACTAGTTAGGTAGAAGACGGAGTGATAAGGAAAGCTTTCTCTATCATTGGATGAGATATACTGGATGCCAAGTATGCAACCTTAACACTGTCTTACAAAGTCATAACCTCGATGTAAACAAACAGATTATGTCATCTTCCTGGTCTCTTCTGCAGTAGCAGCTATTTTGAAAGTGAAAGTCGCTCAGGTGTGTCCAACTCTTTGTGACCCCATGGACTATACAGACTATGGAATTCTCCAGGCCAGAATACTAGAGTGGGCAGCCTTTTCCTTCTCCAGGAGATCTTCCCAACCCAGGGATCAAACCCAGGTCTCCTGCATTGCAGGTGGATTCTTTACCAGCCGAGCCACAAGGGAAGCCCAGCAGTTATTGTTATCAGTCTTAATTAGATATAGGTTAAGTAACCCCTTCCTCTGGGAGGATAGGGAAGAAAGCAAACAACATGTGCATATTTGCTTATTCATCCAACAAATAATTACTGGTACCTACCATGGTGGAGACCCGGTTTCAATCCTGGGTCAATTCTCTTGGGAAGATCCCCTGGAGAAGGGAATGGCTACCCACTCCCGTATTCTTGCCTGCAGAATCTCATGGACAGAGGAACCTTGCAGGCTACAGTCCATGGGGTCACAAATGATCAGACACGACTGAGCAACTAATACTTTCACTTCAATTTTACCATGAGCCAAGTACCATTTTAGGTGCTTGAAACACATCAGTGTACAAAATAGAGCTCTTAGTGGAGCTTACGTTGTACTTGAGGGAGATAAGCAATAAAAATAAACTTTACAAATAAATGAGAGAGTATGTTAGAAAGCAATTGTTTTAAGAAGAGTCCTGAGGACTAAGTCAGCAGAGGAAGAAGATATTTTTAATTAAATAAGGTGGTTGGAAACAGAAAAAAAAAAAAAAAAAGACATGTAAGCCAAGTCTTGAAGGAAGTGAGATTC
This sequence comes from Bos grunniens, assembly GCF_055505025.1. Lineage (NCBI taxonomy): Eukaryota > Metazoa > Chordata > Mammalia > Artiodactyla > Bovidae > Bos > Bos grunniens. The sequence goes on from NC_141187.1 coordinate 35,928,649, forward strand.
TGGTAGATAACCTGGGTGGACTGACATAAATACACAAGTGAGGATGAGTATTGAAACAGAGGGATGTCAGCTTTCTGTTTTCTCTGGAAAGTAGGAAATAAGCTCATCCACTGAAAAGCAGGCTTGGAGTAAGAAACTAATGAGAATAATTTGAGTTTGGAAGAAACTGTGAAACATGTGAGAGGAAGGTAACTAAGGAGAATACAAAAAAAAAAAAAAAATTCTCGGCAGTGTTGGAGGCTGAGTTTTGTTGGTGGAGACTAAACTTTTGTAATGGATACAACTGGAATGGTTTTCTGAACACAGTGTTGGACAGAGCAAGACATGATTAAATTGGTTCCAAATTGGGAATATTGAATTGGTGAAATAGCGGGACAGAGAGATGAGGGAGAAAAGTTTGTAATGAAAAAGCACTACAGAGATGGGTGAGTGGATTCAAGTTCAGTAGAAAAGAAAGTGAAGACATACATGTGCATAGATGGAAAGGAAATAAGGGATTTCAAGGGACTGGGAGATCATAAAAGTGTGTAATCAGATGAGGAAGACATGAGAAGTAAACAAATAAAATGCTGTGGTTTTGGTGGAACGTTAGATTCAAATTCTGAAGAGTAAATGATTTCAGGCGATGAAAGTCGTAAATTACTTAGAAGCCACTGGAGAAGATGGTTGGAAGGTGGTTGAATTAGGAAGTTGTCTAAGCTTCTGTTCCCTCAGTGCCCCTGAGGTTAGTAAGTAAAATGTTTCATCTACCACAGCTCAAGGAGAGAAAACATGAACTTGGTGTTAGGTTTACAGAACACAAGACTTTCACTTACTAGCTCAGTAATCTTGAGCAGGTTCATTATGTACAAGACGCTCAATTTTCTTTTTTGCATAATTGATAAAATTGAATGCAACACAGGACCATTGAGAAAAATAAATGAGTTAGCACATGTAATATGTGTGACTGGCACAGTGCTTGACCCAGTAAAATATAATAATTTATAGATATTACATTGTGTCTACTCAAAGTTTTCTTTTTTTTTTCACACTTAAAATATTTGTGTTGGGGAATTCTCTGATGGTCCAGTGGTTAGGACTCTGCACTTCGACTGCAGAGGGCATGGGTTTGATCCCTGGTCTAAGAATGAAGATCCTCATGCTGTGTGAAGTGGCCAAAGTATCTATGTTAAAAAATGTGCCTGATAAAGTACCCCTGTCCACAAACTAATACTAAATCAATAATGTTCTTCATCATTCTATAGTTGATCATGTTTTAGAACTGAAACATATAGCCATGCCCTTCTCTTTTCTCCACCACTGGTTCCACAGTGAATGCGGAAAACTAATTTTAAACTAGGAAAATGATAGTTGTAAATGCAAGCAGAAGCTGAAAAACGGAGGAGTGGAAATCGGAATGGAAACAATGGCTTTTCTGGAAGGTAGGAAATTGAATGATCCAAAAAGTCGGGATCATGCTATTGACACTACCACTTGGTCTGAGATATGACTTGGTTTCCCCACATTTAAATTTTACCTCTCATCTCAAATTCTCAGGTGTTTTTAAAAATTTCAAGGATATAAAGTTAAGGGATCCAAAAATGATAGAAAATCATTACAAGACAAGATTGCAAAGTACTGAAGGAGCATCCTTTCCTACGGTCTAGAAAGAGACCGACAAACGACAGGAACATTCTTATTTATCTGCTAAACATCTTTCCCATCCAGTTAAGACAGGGAAGAGAATATTATCTTTTGGCTTGAATGCATGCATGCTCAGTCATGGCCCACTCTTTGCGACCCCATGGACTATAGTCCCCCAGGCTCCTCTGTCCATGGGATTTTCCAGGCAAGAATACTGGAGTGGGATGCCACCTCTTCCTTCAGGGGACCTTGCTGACCCAGGGATGGGACCTGCATCTCCTGCATTGACAGGCAGATTCTTTACCACTGAACCACCTGGGAAACCCCGCATAAAGGCAGCAAAATGACTGTGAATTATGCGTTAACTTGAAGAGTTAAATGGGCTTTGGATCATTTTGTGAGAGTAGAAACATGGGGCTTTTACCAAAAGATAAAGTAAGAATATTAAAAAGAATTTTCACCATATCATTATTCCTCTACGAAATGTGGGGCTCAGGTTTGAATTTAGAAGTTCTCCCCAGAAATTGGCTCTGATTTGAGGGTTCTCTCATGACCTGGCTCCTCTGAAAATGTCCTGCTCAGCTGTCTTCAAGGGTGTGCGGTGACGTGTAAGGTCTCATATCCTGGCTGGATCTTCCAGGTTGTTTCCCGAGTAACTCACAGCAGCTGAAGCAAGGAAGAAATCCACCTCATGGTCAGGGACAAAACAAAAGGAGAGCATGGGCAGTGATGCTGAGACAAAATCTGGAAAAAAAGAAACTGTAATTGGAAAAGGAGTCACAAGATCAGAACTCAGAAACAACAGGAATAGCACAGAGAGTTGGAGAGTTGGGTCAGTATAAAAACGAAGAACAAAGGGAGTGAATGGTCTGTTTTATATGATGTTGGCATGGAGGTCGGTCTACTGACTGAGACAAGAGTAAGCAATTGCGACATTTCTCAGGACCTGGAAGTGGTGGATCTAACCTATGAGACTCTCAACCTTGTTTTAACCTGATCATATTAGCCCCATTCATATTTGTGCAGGTTGCTTAGCCACCATTTTATACTATTTTCAGTCGTCGTTCATAAAAGTCCCCCTTAATCTTCTGTGTCTAGTTTCTGATTAGCAATTCTGATGTTCTCATTTCCTGGTTTTCCTAACTGATTTGCCCCTGGTCAGTTAATATTCTTCATTTTGATATCCTCTGTGACCATTCTATTCCAGTCCTGATAAGATTATCCTACTTTCAGATCTCCAAACAATTTACTTATTTCATTATCCCTGTCATTCTCTTAGTGCACATTTCTGGGACTTCGCTTAGTAGACACAAACCAGTCAATCCCTGTTAGATCACCTGGCATTCCATCCTCTGGAATGCAAATCCATTGTTTGTTATAGGCATTAGTAACAATAAATCTAGCACAGACTCATAGTGACATCTCCTTTTAGCATATAATACTCATATTTAAATGTACACCTGTTTTGAAAATGGATTTTCTTTACAGAGATTAATTTCTCTCAATAGTGTCCTATGAAATTTATAAGCAATACTTCTTTGCTTTCAATAGGAATATCTATGGAGGTATTTTTTTCAGTTTCAACTTCCCCCATTTGTCACTTGTAAATGAAAACATTTAAGGTCAAAGCAAACAGACAAACAGTAATATTCCTGGGACAATAACTTTTGTAATCTTTATTCCTGATATTCAGGATTCAGTGACTACAGTATATTCTTAGTGACTATGAGGTCAAATTTGTAAGCTAAAGAAATGGATATTGTCTCTAAGTGTCATTGAAATGGTGAATGTCTTATACTATCACTAGTTCTTGTTCAAATTTTGAAGAGTTAGTGGAGAGTGGAGGGGAATATCGGATTCTATTTCAAAATTTTAAAACTATTTAATATCAACAGGCCTGGAAGCAATAAAGATATTTGGAAATAGAGTTGCTGACCTCATTAATTTTGCAACAAATCACTACAAACTCGATGGCCTCAGACAATAGATCTTTATTCCCACACAGCTCTGGAGGTTAGAAGGCTGAAATCAGTATGTCAGAATGGCCATGGTCACTCTGAAGATATTAGAGAAGGCATCTTCTTGCCTCTACCCAGGTTTCTGGTGTCTCCAGCACTGCTTGGTGTTCCTTGGCTTGTAGCTGCATCCTTCTAAGCTGTGCTTCCATCAACACATGGGCTTTCTTCCCTGATGTCTCTGTTTGCCCTCTCTTCTCCTTAAAAGGATATCATCATTAGATTTAAGGCTCACCCTAATCCAGCATGACCTCATTTTAACTTGATTGTATCTGAAAAAACATATTTCCAAAAACGTTCTCATTCTTAGACTCTGAGTGGTTCAAGTGGACCGTGAATTGGGAGGGGGTGGTACTATCCCATCCACTACAAGCTGGGCTGTTTGTACCCAAATGTTTCTTTTAATACCCACCCCTACAACATGGGCTTCTCTTCTGGCTCAGCTAGTAAAAAATTCACCCACAATGCGGCAGACCTGGGTTCAATCCCTGGGTTGGGAAGATCCCCTGGAGAAGGGAAAGGCTACCCACTCCAGTATTCTGTCCTGGAGAATGCCATGGACTGTGTCCCATAGGGTCGCAAAGAGTCAGACACTACTGAGCGACTTTCACTTTCACTTTCCCCTACAATATGCAATTTATTTATCTCATAAAGGAGAATAATAAGAGGTGGAGAGATAGAGCAGGTGTGTTACTGTAGAGGAAGCTCTCCCATATTTAAAAAGTAGATCAGAAAACTAAAAATTCTCCCAATTGCATTACAATTGTTTACTTAACTGATTATACTTAACTCTTTGGTCTATCCCACTGAGTGTGGACAGTCCTCCCAGGAGAGGCAAGCAACACTCCATGAAGACCATTTCATTGATCTTTTCTGAGTCCATACCTCAAATATCCATTGTTGCTATTTGAGTTTCCTTCTGCTTCCAGAAGAAGTTTAGCTTTTGTCCCCACAGGAGTCTAAAATGGTTCAGTATTAAGATCCCCTTGAGAAGGAAATGGCAATCCACTCCAATATTCTTGCTGGGAAATCCTATGGACAGAGGAACCTGGTGGGCTATAGTCCATGGGGTCACAAGAGTTGGACAAGACTTTGCGACTAAACCTTCAGCACCATATGTTAAATGCACACACTGCTGTCCTCTAGAGCAGAAAAGTAATCTTTATGCTCATTTTTACCTATTCTCTAAGTATGCCCAGCCACATTGTATGATGACTTCACTGTAAGTCGTCCTGTTAAATCAAATGACACCATTAAAATGTTCTAATACCAAGATGTCAGCAACACAGAGATATCCCAAATTTAAACACTCCTCATTATCATATGCATTGGAGAACCTAAGATGTCAAGAATAAGATCCTACCAATCTAAGTCCATAGAAATCAAAGATCAAAATCCTCTGGTTAATATGTAAATAAAACCAATTCCAAAACAAAATGATCTTGCCTTTAAATATTAAGTTCAAAGAAAGTCCAAAATCTTCATTTTAGTCCAGAAATCATTGTTGCTATTTTTTTTTTTAATCCTGCTAATTCTCAGCCAGAGAGCAGAATTCTAAATCAGACGCCAGAGTGAAATTGAAGAATTTCAACAGCTTCAACCTGTCTGTCTCTCCCTGGAAAGGATGTAGCTGTGCAGTGCCTCTGAGATTGAATTACTCCTGCCAAGTCTCTTATGTGCCCCCATTTGTAAAAAGTCTGAAGCATGCATTGCGAACAAAGGAATGTCTTAGCATGAAGCCACGCACACAAAATGAAGACGATAAGCCAATCCCCAGGTCTGATAGCAGTTACCCCAAGCAAAAGGAAGCTTCCCAAAACACAATTAATCTAGACCCATGTTACTGTTGCCTTAGACTTAATATCTGAGCAATGGAGGAGAGAGAAAATCAAGAAAATTCTTTATTTCAGGTTCACCACTTCGCCAATTATTCTATCCCAGGGGTCCAGCCTTCAAGACTCGTGGATTAAAATTCAATGAGAAGAAATATCTCACCATGGAATTAATTATGGTACTATTTATATTCTCCTGCTTGAAGAAAAATTCTCCTCAGTGTGCAGTATTAGAATAATCCTGCTATCTCAGGGAGTTCAAATTTGCAGGGTGGTGAGTCCATTCTTCAGGGTTTATTTTCATCTTGCACATTCAAAATATCTTAATTTGTAGTTTTCCTTTGAACATGGATTAGCCAGTGACCTGGTGCTGTACTGGGTATGGAATCTATGTGGTGACAACCTCCCCACCACCTCCCCCAACACTTCCTTGATTAGAATGCATTTTTACTCTAGTTTCATCATAATTTTGCAACCACTGACTCTTGCAATATAATTGCTTTGAGCCTCCAAGGCAGAGTTCCTCCAGTCCCACAGCCAGAGCTGCATCCTCAGCAAATCACTTATAGGAAGCTGTTTTTGATGGTTATGAAACCCATACCCCTGGAGCCCTGAAAACTACCAATAACTCAGCTATCTGCTCTTCAAGCCACTATCTTTGCTTAGTTTTCTTTCATGTCTTGAGTTTTGAGAAGGGTTTCTTTTTGGGTACATATTTTTATGCAATAGTGAACGCTGTCTCCAATGATCTAATTCCCCCGTAATATCCTTACTCCTATGAGTAAAACTCAGCTGGATTTTAGATATTTAAACTGACTTTTTGATCTCATGTAGGACTGGCATTATTATTATTATTTATTAGATCTCCTTATTTTTTTCTTTCTCCTTGTCTTCTGGATCTGAAATTCTTTTGCTAACACACTCTTATGACTTTGTTTTGTGTGATCATTCATAGTGAGAGATTTGGAATGGATGAGTCCTAATTTTGCTAACCTCAGTCTTTGTTCACACAATTTTTACTATAACATAAATTATGGGCTTACCTGGTGGCTCAGCAGGAAAGAATCCACCTGCAATGCAGGAGACACAAGAGACTCTCGGGTCCGATCCCTAGGTTGGGAAGATTCCCTGAAGGAGGGCATGGCAACCCCCTCCAGTTTTCTTGCCTGGGAAATCCCATGGACAGAGGAGCCTACAGTCCGTAGGGTTGCAGAGTTGGACATTCCTGAAGTGACTGAGCACAGCAATATTCCTTATTCCCATGATATGTATTAAATAGAACCTCAATTTTGCTAAACCACTTACTTCTCAGACACTTTCATGCAAGACTGACCGTAAGATCCAGTTCTGGCTAAAAAGATGTATGTGGATATTATAAGGTAATGGGTTCAAAGAGGCTGTAAAAGAAGACCATCATAACAAGCTTCTATTTTTACTTTTACCATCACTCTTTCATCATTTGTCTTCCTGAAATGTAGACTCAGTTCTACACATGCAGCACTAATCTTGTGCAACCTTTTATATCTATCACCACACAGGGACCAACCTGTAGAACCAACATTCTGTAAATCAGTAGCCATTAGCAAGCTTGTTAAGTTGCTTCAGTCATGTTTGACTCTTTGTGACCCCATGGACTGTAGCCCACCAGGTTCCTCTGACCATGGGATTCTCCAGGTAAGAATACTGGAGTGGGTTGCCATGCCCTCCTCCAAAGGATCTTCCCGACCTAGGGATTGAACCTGCATTTCCTGTGACTCCTGCATTGCAGGCAGATTCTTTACCACTGAGCCACCCTGGAAGCCCAGCCATTAGACTAATACCCAGAAAGGACTAGGCTCAATCTAGCATTGACCATACTCATCAGCTTAAAAAAATATGTCTAATCTTCTCTATGCCTTTGTAACCCTGATTCTATATATTTCTACAGCGTATTCATCAAGGGCAATAGCTACTTCCCCATATAAATATTTGAAGCTTGAACATTAATGCTTTAATAATCCCAGGCTGGTTTTGTCTTTACTTCTCAAACCATGCCAGATGTTATCTACTTGGAGTAGATCCCATCTTAAAGGGGTGGTTTCCTTCCTGAGAACTCCTATTTTGCATTGCTTTGAGAGAATGGCTCTCAGTTGTTTCCTGTATTTGAGGAGTAATTCCAGGTCATTAATGGAAATTTCTTGTTTTTCTCTTGATCGGTTTTCTGATTTAATATCCATTAAATCAGCTCACCCCTTTCTGATACTCTCTTCAAGAAGAATTAGACCTGCCTGTATGCATCTGTGTTCTGCTTTTATTTCTGCCCAGTTTTGTATTCAAGGTCTTTTTTTTTTTTCTCTACATATCTGTTTTTCAAATCTTCCCAAATCTCAAACTTTTTTCTATAGACATAACTCTTCCTCTGCCTTCATCAATCTGTCTAGCTTTCATTTCCCACCCAGCTCCTGATGGTAAGACAATTAGATGCAGAATGTTTGATTCCACTTTGTATAATGAGGTACCTAGAATAGTCAAATTCATAGTCAGAAAGCACATTGGTAGATGCCAGGGGCCAGGGGCTAGGGGTGGGGAGGGAGGATAGGCAGTTAGAGTTTAATAGGGACAGAGTTTCAGTTTAGGAAGGTGAAACATTTTGGAGATGAATGATGGTGAGAGTTGCACAACCATGTGGATGTACTTAGTGCCACTGAAATGTACAGTTAAATATGGTTAAAATAATATGTTTTATGTTATGTGATTTTTGCCACAATAAAAATTTTTTTTCAGAGAAAAATATCATACCTCAAAAAAAGGCATAATTTTCAAATGACACCAGTTTCTCCTTGATTTCCTGATTCTTAGAGGTAGGGATTTCCAAAGCTAGGCATTTTAAATTGCTTTCTTAGCCCCTGGATTTCCAGTGATTTCTATGAATCATTCAAATTATTCAGAGACGACATTGCTTGGCCTTTTGTTTTGTTAAATTTTATCTATATCTTCAGTCTCTGGTCTACTCATAAATTGGCCACTCTTGGAGCTGATGGCCTCCCTTAACTTAATCAGATGTGAAAAGGAAGCACAAGGATTTTAAATAAAGTTGCTGCTTTACTGTAAAAAAAAAAGGTAGGAATCACAATTTTCTAAGCAGAGTTTGGGAGCTGGAAGACACTAATGGGTGTTCTAGTTTAAAGAAGTGAAAATCTAAATGGGGTTTTGGTCCAGGTGGACACTGAACCAACCTCTGTAACCAGGTGTTTATGGGTGTATAAGAAAGCTTCCTTGGTGGCTCAGACAGTAAAGAATCTGCCTGCAATGTGGGAGACCTGGGTTCAATCCCTGGGTCGGCAAGATCCCCCTGGAGAAGGGAATGGCTACCCACTCCAATATTCTTGCCTAGAGAATTCCATGGACAGAGGAGCCTGGCACACTACAGTTCATGGGGTCACAAAGAGTCGGACACGACTGAGCAACTTTCACTTTCACTTCAGAAAGCAAGTACCTCTACTCAAGAGAGAAATTGCTTTCTACCATGATGTGTCAATTAAAGCTAGGAGATACGGCATACATATTTTGAGTAGATTAATAATGCAGTGGTACTCATTTAGGAGGAAATAGGAGTTCTAGCGGAAAGTCATTAAGGATAAAGAATGAGATGAAAAGTAAAGTCAAGGGAGACTTGGCTTAGGTCACCATGGTAATAAGAGAAGGGAACATGGGTGACCTAATACTCAGCTTGCCTTTCAGATGGTGATCAAGAGTGTCAGGGGTGTGAGGCTCATAAAACACATCTGGGACCCAGATCAAAGATAACTTCATAGGTGTTATTAATAAGTTCAATTTCTAGAACATATGACAAATCCTTGAAATAATTTAATATGGGAACTTGACTACCTTTTAAAATAAAATTTGTTGCCAGAAACTGCACCAAAGTTACTATATAGATATTGACCAGCATATACATATAAGCAAAACTGATTTTAGATGAAAGGAGACTATGGTCCTATTGTCAAATTCTTTATAATAATGTAGGTACTTGAGAATAAACACCAAGGAGTAAATAACCCTAAGCAACAAAATATTCATAACCTGCACGTAAGATTATGTTGGGCTTCTCAGGTGGTACTAATGGTAAAGAACCTGCCTGCCAATGCAGGAGACATAAAAGATGCAGCTTTGATCCCTGAGTTCGGAAGATCCCCGGGAGGAGGGCATGGCAACCCACTCCAGTATTCTTGCCTGGAGCATCCCATGGACAGAGGAGCAAGGCAGGCCACAGTCCATGGGGCTGCAGAGTTGGACATGGCTGAAGAGACTTGGCATGCACACACACGCATGTTGGTGAATGACCCAGAATAGACAAGCTACATACAAGGGAATTCCCTGGCAGTTCAGTGGTTAGGACTCTACATTTCCACGTGGCAGCAAGGGTTAGATTCCTGGTCAGGGAACTAAGATCCTGAGTGCCATGGTGTGGCCAAAAAACAAGCTAGGCACAACTAGCACTTTGAATCAGCTGTAGAGAGACTGCCTTCTGGTTACACAAAATTTATGAAAGTGTATTTTCAGTGTTAGTAATGTGAAATGTGAAAGCTTCCCAAGTGGCTCAGTGGTAAAGAATCTGCCCGCTAATGCAGAAGACATAAGTTTGATCTCTGGGTCAGGAAGAACCCTTTGAGAAGGAAATGCAACGTAGTCCAGTATTCTTACCAGGATAATCCCATGAAGAGAGGTGCTTGGCAGGCTATAGTCCACAGGGTCACAAAGAGTTGGACATGACTGAGTGACTGAGCACAAATGTGAAAGCATGAAAACCAGCATACTAGTTCCATTTCTTCACAGCTCAAGAAGTCCTCTTGCCAGGATATATCTCTTAATAGACAAAATATTAGTATCTGGAATATACTAGAAGACCAGTGGACTTACAAAGCAAATATGACTGGAAAGCCATATTCCCTGCTGTAATCATTTCTTCATTTAAACCATTGTGCTTAATAATGGAGCATACTGGGAGCATAATGAGGTGAAAAGCTATCAAAGTGATGGTTGCTGTGAGCACTGAGATTGAATAATTGTTCACTTTTCAACAAAGTATTGCCATAACCATAGGCAAAGGCTGAGTCGGGACTAACAATTTACATTTGAAACAGCCTGCTAGGAAGCAACAGCCAAACCCGCCTACAGTCATCTCTGCCCAGAATGGAGAGTTTCAGATCATGCATGCTGTGAAAAGTCAGGAGGCGGGCCCTGTGTTTGTTTGTTTGTATTTTAATAAGGTCTTACAAAAAAATTGATATGTGATAGAAATAAAGGGAGATATTTCATGGCTGGTATCAGGTAAAATAAGAAATGTGGGTTCAATCCCTGGGTTGGGAAGATCCCCTGCGAGAGGGCACGGCAACTCACTCCAGTATTGTGAATGCTGATCTGGCATTCCCAGCTAGAATTTACTGGTCTACAGTTGAACATACACAACTTCACAAAACATCGATATCAGACAAGGCTACTCTTGGACTCGAGTATCAACACAAAATCAAGACCACTTGACATTCTTGTCTCAACATAGAAAAATATTAACATCGCCCAAATCACAAAAAATGATTAAGCAGCCCCATATAATGGCTAATATGTGTGACTGTTGTGTCTTTGCCTATTATGACTTTATTCTTGCTCTAGTTTCTGCTCCCTCTGGATTAGATTTGTAAAGATACCCAATCTTACCCCCATTTACTGATAGCATTTAGTCCAGAGAAAAGCCCAATGTCCTCCTTCAAATTACCTAACCCAAACTCGAATCCTCTAAGTTCAAACAATCTGGTACTGAAACACATTGTAGTCACTTGCTGCAAAGATCAAGAAACAAAAGCTACGTTCCTGGTGGTATATGGCCGAGATCAAGGTCACATTCTCATCTTATAAACTTTCACCACATCAACACCACCCATGGCATAATATCCTGACAGGATATTTATCATGATTTTGAAGTCTTGTCCTGGTTGCATTCCAAACTTTAGATCAAACCACATTGACATAACTAATTCTCGAGTAGGATTTATGAAGGCCTGCTGCTGCTGCTAAGTCGCTTCAGTTGTGTCCGACTCTGTGCGACCCCATAGACGGCCACCCACGAGGCTCCCCAGTCCCTGGGATTCTCCAGGAAAGAATACTGGAGTGGGTTGCCATTTCCTTCTCCAATGCATGAAAGTGAAAAGTGAAAGTGAAGTCACTCAGTCGTATCCGATTCTTAGCGACCCCATGGACTGCAGCCCACCAGGCTCCTCCGTCCATGGGATTTTCCAGGCAAGAGTACTGGAGTGGGTTGCCACTGCCTTCTCCTATAAAGGCTGCTCAGTGCTAAATTATATGTACATATGAATGATTAATTTAGTCCTACCAACAATCTTGAAAGATAGTGCAAACATAATTTTTATTTATTTTTTTTTTATTTTTCACTTAGGAAACTGGGGAACAGAGAGGTTAATTCTCTCTTGTAGGTTCATGCAGAGAATATGTGAAAGAAGCAAGACTTCTACAAAAGTCTGTTTATAAGTTCTGTGACCTTATGCAATGGCAGACTACTTTTTATTCCTATGTGGAACAACAGACTGGTTCCAAATAGGGAAAGGAGTATGCCAAGGCTGTATGTTGTCACCCTGCTTATTTAAGTTATATGCAGAGTACATCATGAGAAATGCTGGGCTGGATGAAGCACAAGCTGGAATCAAGATTGCAGGGAGAAATATCAGTAACCTCAAATATGTGGATGACACCACCCTCATGGCGGAAAGTGAAGAGTAACAAGAGCCTCTTGATGAAAGTGAAAGAGGAGAGTGAAAAAGTTGGCTTAAAACTCAACTTTCAGAAAACTAAGATCATGGCACCCGGTCCCATTACTTCATGGCAGATTGATGGGGAAACAGTGGAAATAGTGACAGAATTTATTTTGGGGGGCTCCAAAATCACTGCAGATGGTTACTGCAGCCATGAAATTAAAAGACGCTTACTCCTTGGAAGAAAACTTATGACCAACCTAGATAGCATATTGAAAAGCAGAGACATTACTTTGCCAACAAAGGTCCATCTAGTCAAGGCTATGGTTTTTCCAGTAGTCATGTAAGGATGTGAGAGCTGGACTATAAAGAAAGCTGAGCACTGAAGAATCGATGCTTTTGAACTATGGTGTTGGAAAAGACTCTTGAGAGTCCTTGGACTGCAAGAAGATCCAACCAGTCCATTCTAAATGAAATTAGTCCTGGATATTCATTGGAAGGACTGATACTGATGCTGAAACTCCAATACTTTGGCCACCTGATGCCAAGAACTTACTCATTTGAAAAGACCCTGATGCTGAGAAAGATTGAAGGTGGGAGGAGAAGGGGACGACAGAGGATGAGATGGTTGGATGGCATCACTGACTCAATGGACATGAGTTTGAGTAAATTCTGGGAGTTGATGATAGACAGGGAGCCTTGGCATGCTGCAGTCCATGGGGTTGCAAAGAGTCAGACATGACTGAGCCACTAAACTGCACTGAGCTGAACTGTCCCATACTTTCAAGTTCCTGTGATCCTGCTGCTGCTGTGGCCACATTTCATTCATTCCTATTTATTATCCTTCAGAGTCTAGCTCAAAGTACTCACTTTTCCACTATATCTTCTTTGAAACATTTATTCACTTGTTCATTTATCTAATCAAATTTTGCTCAACTAGAACTATATTTTGGACTTACCAGGTGGCTGAGTCGTAAAGAATCTGCCTGCCAATGCAGGAGATACAGGTTTGATCCGTGGTCTAGAAAGATTCCCCAAGAAGGAAATGGCAACCCACTCCAATATTCTTCCCTGGAGAATCTCATGGACAGAGAACCTGGTAGGCTACAGCCCACCAGGTGAATGTTGGCATTTGCAGCTGAAGGTTTGAGAAGCTTGCTCTCTCCCCATGCTTGACCAGTTACTAACAGTGCTCCTAACTGAGTCAACCTTGCTTGATTCCTGCTGGCTGTACCATAGACCCTCTGCTTTGTCCCTCATTGAGCCCGTTGGCTCATGCTCAACAGCCTCAGCTACAGAATCACTTTCCACTGCCACACTCTCCTGGGGGTGAGCCAGTTGTTCCCAAATAGGTGTCATCCCAAGAGGAGCCCTGCAGTGGCTCAGGATGACTAATTAAACCTCCAGACTTCGCTCTGCTTCCTTCTACTTTGTGTCCTTGCTCAATGAGATGGTTAGATGGAATCACTGACTCAAGGGACATGAATTTGAGCAACTCAAGGAGATATTGAAGGATAGGGAAGCCTGGAGTGCTGCAGTCCATGGGGTCGCAAAGAGTCGGACACAAGTGAGCAATGAAACAACAACAAAACCAGGCAGATGTGATACAACTTGGGACATGGCTACTACCCAGGGTTCTAAATGGGAAATGAGGAGAAAGAGCACCCCTTACCCCCAGTTCCATAATGCAGGTTAAGTGCAGACTCCCTCCCAGGATCCCTACCTCCATATACATACTGGGCAAGGCTATCATGACCTTCAGGTAATGTGACAACTGGGGAGACTAGGGACTGGAAGGAGATGAGAACTCAGCTGAAGAGCACATGTTTTCTCTATTGCCTTGAGTTTAAATAATACACCTCGTACACCAGGCCATTTTAGGGGAAAAGGAACAAAGAATATCATGTAAGAGGCACTTTATCCCATGAAACCTTCCCCATCTAAAAGGAAAGTGAAGTCGCTCAGTCATGTCCGACTCTTTGCGACCCCATGGACTGTAACCTACCAGACTCCTCTGTCTATGGGATTTTCCAGGCAAGATACTGGAGTGGGTTGCCATTTCCTTCTCCAGGAGATCTTCTCGACCCAGGGATTGAACCCGGGTCTCCCGCATTGTAGGCAGACGCTTTACCGTCTGAGCCAGCAAAGGGATTGTTAACTATCTGAAAGGGACAGACCATTTTAACTGAACAAAAATAAAAGCTGTTGTTGTTTCTTTCTTTAAGGAGCATGAGCTCTGGCAAAAGTCCACATTAAATGTTACAAAAATGAAGAACACAAAATTCTCAGCACATTTTTTGTATTCTGTGTCTGAACATGGCCACAGACAGGCAAACCTTGCTGGCCAGTTGACTTTTAAATTCATCTGTCTCGGGTGGACCTTATTGGTCCAAGTGAGCATTCTATATTTCACAATTCTGTTACTTTTGGATTATTCTAAGTGATCATTTTATACTTTCTCCTCTTTGCTTGAAACCTCCTCCATCATCCTCATTCTCAGCTGATGATCTTGCCTCTTGTTTCGTTGTTAAACTAAAGAAGTCAGAAGAGGAAGTCCAGACTTTTGTTGCTGTCGTTCAAATATAATTGCTTTACAATGTTTTGTTAGTTTCCTCTGTACAATGAAGTGAATCAGTCACATGCATACTTTTCCCCTCCCTCTTGTACCTGTCCATTCCCACCCTCATCCCACCTACCTAGGTTACCACAGAGCACTGAGCTGAGCTACCTGTGTTATATAGCAACTTCCCATTAGTTATCTATTTTACACATGGTAGTGTGTGTATATATATATATGTGTGTGTGTGTGTGTGTGTGTGTGTGTGAATCCTAATCTCCCAATTAATCCCACCCTTCCTTTTTCAGGCTGTGATCACATCCATTTACTACATCTGTGTCTCTATGCCTATCTTAGAAATAGACTCATCTGTACTATTTTTCTAGATTCCACATATATGCCTTAATATGTAACTCTTAGAGGAAAGCACAGGAAAAACACTCTTTGATATAAACCATGGCAAGATCTTTTTTGACCTACCTCCTAGAGTAACAAAAATAAAAACAAAAATAAACAAATGGAACCTAATTAAACTTAAAAGCTTTTGCACAGACTTTCAAAACAACATCCACCCCACGCACCGGAGTCTTCACCCACATCAGGTGTGTTCCCTTCGGGTAACATAGACGAACTCTTAGGGATTCTCTCCTTCCTACCTTGTCATTTTGGGTTTGTGTATTAGGTTATTCTCATTGGCATATGCTGCTGCTGCATCACTTCAGTCGTGTCTGACTCTGTGCGACCCCACAGATGGCAGCCCATCAAGCTGCTCTGTCCCTGGGATTCTCCAGGCCAGAATATAAAACATTGTTATTTCTCCTATACTTAAAAAATTAAAATCCTCCCTTTGACTCTATTTACCTTCCCACCTCATGTAGCCTCCATTTTGAACCGTCTCATAAAAATTCTCTTCCACATGGTTGTCATTATTTGCTATCACCAATTTTCTCTTCCCATGTTTTTCTTAAGCCTTCTCCAGTCAAAGATTCTCCCTCCTCTCCTCTAAAATTTATTTTGTAAAGGTCACTGGTGTTCTCTACTAACTTACATCCAGTGTTCAAGTCTCAATTCTAATCTTATTAAACTATCAGCACCATTTCATAGAGTTCATCACGTTATTCTCCTTGAAATACTTATCTTGGTGTTATGGGCACCGTGTTCTATTGCATTTCCTCTTATCTTCCCAGCAGTTTATTTTTAGTCTCCTTCTGAATCCTCCTCTTCTCCTCCGTCTCTTATCTTCAGAGTGACTCAAGGCTTAATCCATGGCTTTCTCCTCCTTTAGAGCTGTCCTCCCTTCTTGGCTGTCTCACGCAGGTTCGTGGTACCATTTCATTTCATTTATTTTTGTATTTATAAGTTTAGCCCTGCTCTCACTCCTGCATTCTAGGCTTATATATCCAACAAGCTGCTAGACAGCTCCAGCAGAATGTTTAGTAAGTATCTCAAATATAATGCACTCAAAAGATAAGCACTCAGGTTTTGTCTCATTTGTTCCCATAGCTTACTAAATAGTGAAAAAAAAAAAACAAAAACAAAGTTAATCCCTCCAATTTCTTGGGACAAAACCTTTAGTCGTTTTCGATAGCTCCATTTAACACCCATCCACCATGCACATTTGACCAGGAAATCCTGCTGTCTCTCTCTTTCTGCAAAACAGAACCAGAATTCAATCGCTTCATACCATTTCCACCACTAATATCCTGGTTGAAATCAAGATAACCTCTCATCTCAATGTGATTTCAAAAGCTTCAGAGTAATGTTGCTCTTTCTAGCCCTCCCTCTTTCTATCCTCTGCTTCACAGAGTAGCCTTGTAAATATGCCAGACCACATGACTCCTCCACTGAAAACCTGCTAATAGTTTTTCATTCTCTTCAGAATAAACACCAGCATTCCTACCATGGTCTACAAAATCTCATGTGACATGGACCCTATTTCGTTTCAATCCCTCTCCCTAACCCCTACCCTCACTTAATCAATCCATCCATCTGTCCCTACAGTATCTCCATATTCCCAGGTACAATCTCTCCTAAGAACTTTCACACTCCATTACCTCTGGAATATTCTTCCCTTTACCAGCCATATGGAGAGTCCATCATCTCCTTCATGCCTTTGCTCAAATACTGCCTTCTTTTTTATTTTTATTTTTTATGGAAGTATAGTTGGTGTACAATATTATATGACTTACAGGTGTGCAAATAGAGTGATTCACGATTTTTAAAGGGTATACTCCATTCATGGTTATTATAAAGCATTGGCTATATTCCCCCTGTTGTACAATATATCCTTGCAGTTTGCTTGCTTTTTTATTTACTTTTTATTGGAGTATCATTGCTGATGCTGCTGTGTCCGTTACTGCCTTCTTGAGGCTGCCTGCCCTGATACTCTATTTCAAACTGTGATTTCTCTTCCTTGATTCCCTTTAGGCTATTTTAGTTTTTGTTTCTTTTCCTCTGATTCTAGCATACTATTTAGATTAATTATTTATTATGTTTATTGCTTTGTCTCTGTTTTCTTCACATGACATAAAGCCCATTAGGATCAGAATTTTTTTTTTTCCTTTTGATGATTTATCTCACAAGCACTGAGATTGGAATGGATGATTAAATTAAAATCTGAGCTAGGCATTTCACATATAAAATGTCTTGAATGCCACAGTTCTTAATAAATATTCATTTTCCTCTCTCCCCTACCTGCCTATTTCATTTCAGCAAGCATTTTATATTGTCTATGTTATTAATGAATTACTTTATACATATATAGTATCATTTGGTTACAAGGTCCACAATTTCATCCTCATCTCATGTAGACCACATTTAGGACGAACAGAACCATCTATGCACAATCCTAGCTTGAAGAATTAGGAGGAATTATCCCAGCTTTGAAAGATCAGCATTCTGTTTCTTATTTCAAAGTGGGATTGATTGCAGGGAACAGAGTGTCTGCTCAGGGAGTCAGTCTTTTGATTAATTCAAAACTGTTTTTCAAACTCTGCCATGGAAACATTGCAATTTTTAACTACCCTGAGCATATTTTCAGCTACAGATAGTGTTTTAGGGATGACTAATAGTTTCATCTTAATTTGAACTTCACCCCCACTCCCTGACACCCATCTTCCCATTCCAACCTTAATAGGTAGCTTTCCATTAAAATGTCTTAGGCCAATGAATGACTAAAATAACAGATAAATATCTGTGTATAGCCTGTGGCTGGTTCTGAGGTCCAGGCATGAAACTACTCTAGGATGCTAAATTGAATTAGTAGCATTAGTATATTTGAATTTCATTGTATGTGCTTTTGACACAATTTCTTAACAGCTTCAAGAACTGCTTCCACCAGACAGCTATTGGTGGGCTGCCAGTCCCCTGATAACAAACTTTCTTTAGTTCTTGGCTCTGATGTTCTTTTATACAGTAGTATGGACAACATGGTATAACCAAGTTGTCCAAGAAATTCACAGAAAATTTGGAGAGATAGTAGGACAAAAGAAAAAAAAAAAAAGTTTGCTGAATTAACTAGACCGCATCAGCCAAAGTGTAGATTACAGAACATGCTTCATCACCTCCGTTGTAATTATAACCTTGATTATCTGAGAGATGTTTCCTGGAGACAGCCTGATATTTCCATCTGAAATTTTCATGGTTTGGAAATTTGCAGTTCAAAGGAAATGTTTGACAAATTGGCCCCCAAATTAACTTGGCATGTTTTAGGTCATTGGCAACTATCTGCCTGGCATGGTTTTTCTCTTGCCTTGCATTTTACCCTAATTCCTCATACAACCCCTTCTTGTGTGTTTTTAAGCTAATAAGCCATGTGACATTTTTGTGGCAGAAAAAGGGGTTTTATTCATAGCTTCCTGTAATCTGTTCCTTTCTCTTATAATTTGCAGACTTCCAGGTTTTAGGTATTTTCTTCTTAAATTTACAGAGACTAGAGAAATGATTTTTCAAGAAGATCCCAGATATGATGTGTTTAATAAAAGACTAGCCTACTGCCCCACTTCTCGGCCTATTCCAAAGACCCACTGAATAATCTTCTTTGTTGAAAGCACTAATTCATTATCTCTTCTTACCTCCTATAGAGTGAGGATTGAACCTAAATCTGCAGCTTGCAGAGAATTATGCAAAGGAGAAAAAACTACCTACAGTCTCACATACACGGAAACATGCACAGAAGATCTTTATTAAGGGACTGCTGCAGAGGCATAATTAATGTGGATGAAGTTAGGAGTGCAAGGCAAACAAGAGGACTGTTTTCCTCTGTAAATTGAAAAGATAGCAGCCTACTGCTTGGGTCGTTCCAGAAATTTCTGTCCCTCCCCAAATATCTCAAAGCGTTCTTACATCATCAATTGATATCCAATGTCCATGAAAAATAAGCACTTATTTTACTTACGTATTAGAATTAAAATGAAAAATAGCCCTAGAATATACTATCCCTGATATACATAGATTTGCTTTATTTGTTCAGCTGAGCTGTTTCTGGATTAAGGCAGAGAATACAGCCATAGATAATAGATAGATGTTAGTGTTAATAATATCTGATCTTTTCAGAATTCAATTTTATGGGAGGAATATGAAAGTTATAATAAGTTACAATTGCCTAAGGGAGCAGAAAAGAAGGATTTTTTTTTCTTTTCTAAATTTTTATAGGAGTATAGTTGCTTTACAATGGTGTATTAGTTTCTTACTGTACAGCAAAGCAAATAAGCTATGTGTATACATATATCCCCTGTATTTTTGGATGTCCTTCCCATTTAGGTCACCAGAGTATTGAGTAGTGTTTCCTGCGCTCTACAGTAGGTTCTCATTAGTTATGTATTTTATACCTAGTATCAATAGTGTATATATAAAATTGTTATAGATGATCTTATTTACAAATCAGAAATAAAGACAGACATAGAGAAGGACTTCTACACAAAAGAAAGCAGTGCAATGGGAAGTATAGACACAAAAAATAAACTTTAGTCTATCTCTCTGTCTTTTAAAGGTCAAGCCTTAATTATTTCAATATTTATGGACACAAGAAATACTTTAACATTTGAATTGAGTTCAGATTTGGAAATCAGAAATCTTTACCATAATTAACAGCAAAATTGGTGAAAGGGAAAGAGAAGACTGATTAGAAAAATCAGAATTTTAGAGATAAAAGTAACAACTGTAGAAACAATTCTTTACAGATAAGGAAACAAGACCCAGAGTGATTATGCTGGATAGTTCTTAGGTTATAGAAACATTTTAAAGTAGTACATAGGTGTTATGGGGGCTTCCCAGTGGCTTGGGTGGTAAAGAATCGGCCTGCAATGCAGGAGACCTGGGTTCTATCCCTGGTTCAGGAAAATTCCCTGGAGAAGGGAATGGCTACCCACTGCAGTATTTTTGCCTGGAGAATTCTGTGACTAGAGGAGACTGGCAGGCTACAGTCCATAGGGTCACTAACATTTTCGCTAGGTTTTCTGAATCCCAGACCACCCAATTCACTTAGAACAAAGTATGCTCATTAGTTAATAAATCATATCAATTTTTAAATTTTATTTGACTTAAACTTAACTGACTAAAAGACTAAAGAAGGGCCAGTGTTGAAATTCAAAGGCCTCTAGGACCCTATCTTTCTGTCTGTATTTTAGTTCCTGAAAGATCTTTGAAATCTATTGTTTATTTTGATAAAATTCTGTTTTCACCTAAAATGTAATCACCCTGACATTTATTCCAGGACCCTTCCTTCTCTTTATATATGTAGAATTAAAGACAGGTAACAATACAACATAAAAATATATGCCTGTTTGCCTCTGGTTACCTAAAATTCAAGAAATGTCAGAGTTTTCTGAAAATTAAATATATATATATATATATATATAGTGATTATACTGTAGATATTCTATAGAACTTTTAAATGACCAACTATATATCCCAACATGATAATTATACATTACATTGCATATTACTTAGAACAGATTTATTTCTACTACTACTTTGATGCAATGCAATTTATGACTCCTTTTTTCCTTACACCAACTAGGAGAAAATTTATACAGGCAGTTCCCTTGCTCATGGGACTAAATCAAATGGAAATTCCAAAGAAATCTCTCTCTGTCTAGACCAGAGTGTTAGCAAGGCATTCTTTACAATAAGTTGAAAACATCACTACTGGAATATCTGTAGACTTTAATAAGACTAAGAAAAGTGAAGGTCACTCAGTTGTGTCCAACTCTGACACCCTATGGACTATACAGTTCCTGGAATTCTCCAGGCCAGGACACTGGAGTGGGTAGCTGTTCTCTTCTCCAGGGGATCCTCCCAGTCCAGGGATTGAGCCCAGGTCTCCCACATGGCAGGCAGATGCTTTACCAGGTGAATCACCAGAAGAAGCTGAATTTGAATGGTTCTCTGATGACCTACAAGACCTTCTAGAACTAATATGAAAAAAAATATGTTCTTTTCATCGTAGGGGACTGGAATGCAAAAGTAGGAAGTCAAGAAGATATCTGGAGTAACAGGTAAGTTTGGCCTTGAAGTACAAAATGAAGCAGGGTAAAGGCTAACAGAGTTTTCCCAAGAAAACACACTGGTCATAGCAAACATTCTTTCTGACAGTCCATGGAATTCCTTATAGTCCATGGGATTCTTTAGGCCAGAATACTGGAGTGGGTAGCTGTACTCTTCTTCAGGGGATATTCCCAACACACAGATCGAATACAGGCCTCCCACATTGCAGGCAGATTCTTTACCAGCTGAGCCACCAGGGAAGCCCAAGAATACTGGAGTGGGAGGCTTAACCCCTCTCCAGTGGATCTTCCCAACCCAGGAATCAAACCAGGGTCTCCTGCAGATTATTTACTAACTGAGCTATCAGGGAAGTCAGAACAAAGAGAAGTGAAAGGCAAAGAAAAAAATGGAAAGATACACTTACATATATGCAGAGTTCCAAAGAATAGCAAGGAAAGATAAGAAAGCCTTCATAAGTGGTCAATGCAAAGAAATAGAGGAAAACAATAGAATGAGAAAGAATAAGATCTCTTCAAGAAAATTAGAGATACCAAGGGAACATTTCATGCAAAGATGGACACAATAAAGGGTAGAAATGGTGTGGACCTAACAGAAGCAGAAGATATTAAGAAGAGGTGGCAAGAATACACAGAAGAACTGTACAAAAAGATCTTCATGACCCAGAGAGCCATGATGGTGTGATCACTCACCTAGAGCCAGACATCCTGGAATGCGAAGTCAAGTGGGCCTTAGGAAGCATCACTGTGAACAAAGCTAATGCAAGTGATGGAATTCCAGCTGAGCTATTTCAAATCCTTAAAGATGATGCTATTAAAGTGCTGCACTCAATCTGCCAGCAAATTTGGAAAACTCAGCAGTGGCCACAGGACTGGAAAAGGTCAGTTTTCATTCCAACCCCAAAAAAGGTAATGCCAAAGAATGTTCAAACTACTGCACAATTGTACTCATCTCACACACTAGCAAAGTAATGCTCAAAATTCTCCAAGTCAAGCTTCAACAGTATGTGAACCAAGAACTTTCAGATGTTCAAGCTGGATTTAGAAAAGGCAGAGGAACCAGAGATCAAATTGTCAACATCCGTTGTATCATCAAAAAGCAAGAGAGTTCCAGAAAAACATCTACTTCTGCTTTATTGACTATGCCAAATCCTTTGACTGTATGGATCACAACAAACTGTGGAAAATTCTTAAAGAGATGGGAGTACCAGACCACCTGACCTTCCTCTTGAGAAATCTGTATGCAGGTCCAGAAGCAGCAGTTAGAACTGGACATGGTTTTGCCATACATCAACCTATACAATATTGTAAAGTAAAAAAAAATTAATAAAAACAAAATTTTAATGTGGAACATTTTAAAAATAAAAGTCCTTATGATTAAAAAAAAAAAAAAAGAACTGGACATGGAACAATGGACTGGTTCCAAATCGGGAAAACAGTACATGAAGGCTGTATATTGTCACCCTGCTGATTTAACTTATATGCAGAGTACATCATGTGAAATGTCAGACTAGATGAAGCAGAAGTTGGAATCAAGATTGCCAGGAGAAATATCAATAACCTCAGATATGCAGATGACACCACACTTTTGGCAGAAAACAAAGAGGAACTAAAGAGCTTATTGATGAAAATGAAAGAAGAGAGTGGAAAAAGCTGGCTTAAAACTCAACATTCAGAAAACTAAGATCATGGCATCTGGTCCCATCACTTCATGGCAAATAGATGGGGAAACAATGGAAACAGTGACAGACGTTATTTTCTTGAGCTCCCAAATCACTGCAGATGGTGACTTCAGCCATGAAATTAAAAGACACTTGCTCCTTGGAAGAAATGCTATGGCCAACCTAGACAGCATATTAAAAAGCAGAGACATTCCTTTGCTGACAAAGATCTGTCTAGTCAAAGCTATGGTTTTTCCGGTAGTCATGTATGGATGTAAGAATTGGACTCTAAAGAAAGCTGAGAATCAAAGAATTGTTGCTTTGGAACTGTGGTGTTGGAAAAGACACTTGAGAGTTCCTTGGACTGCAAGGAGATCCAACCAGACTATCCTAGAGGAAATTGGTCCTGAATATACATTGGAAGGACTGATGCTGAAGCTGAAATTCAAATACTTTGGCCACCTGATGCCAAGAACTGACTCATTGGAAAAGACCCTGATGCTGGGAAAGATTGAAGGCAAAAAGAGAAGGGGATGACAGAGAATGAGATGGTTGGATGGCATCACTGACTTATGGACATGAGTTTGAGCAAACTCCAGGAGTTGGTGATGGACAGGGAAGCCTGGCCTCCTGTAGTCCATGGGACTGCAAAGAGTCGGATGTGACTGAGCGACTGAACTGACTAAAGAGACTAAATGTGCCAGGATTTTTCTTTCCTCTTCCCTGTTTAACCAATCAATGAGAATTTTTCTACGTGAGGTGATATTTTTCACTTACATTTTTTTGGTTGAGTGAGAATCTTCCTGCATCCAGCTGCAGACGCTCTCAATGGTTCTCCAGCTGCCTCTAGACCTTTCTCCATGTAGCCAGGGTGGTCAATTACATTGCACTATTTTTTATGGAGTCATTATCTTCTCTTCCTTGCCTCTTCACTCTTACATAACTCGATGCCAAAGACAAATGCCTGTTCTCATTTAGCAGGAATATTGAAAAATTGAATTTTTACTGACATTTCAATATCTCCTTTTCTTTGTGCTACAGCTTAGAGCACTTAGATCGCCGGGTTGTCAGCTCAGATAGTTTAATGTTTCTCCATTTAATGTAAAGTTTAATAAATGAAGCCATTTTGTTTATAACTTGGGTTCATTTTGGTAAGTTTTGTTGTTCTTGTTTCAAGTGATTTATAGATTTGCATGTAATTATTTTTTCTTAATGTGAATTTTATTTCAAAGAGATCAACTTCTCATGGGCTTCATAATAGAAGTCACAGAAAATGGACAAATCCTGCTCCCTTAAGCATTGTATTTCTCATAAAAATGAATAATATATGTAGAAAGTTTTCCACAATTATGTGCTTATTCAATTTATGAACCAGAGATAAAAATTGACTTTGGGGTCCTGGACACATTACATGTCCTAGTTACATTCCCCTCAAAAGCATTGATCTGGTTATCAACAGTGTCTGGAAACACAAACAAAGTTGCATATTTTGCATCCTGTTATGAGTCACTTGTAAAAATTGAAGCCTATATTAAGATAATTTTTAACTATACTATTTTAGGAGACTTTTAAATACTCCCCTCCTTAAAAATAAATGGGAAATTACATAATAAGTAAATAGATTTTCTTATAAATTGTGGAGATAAGAATGGATTAGGAAAAAGAGAATATAAGAATTAAGAAAAAAGTGGAAGTTAAAAGAATTATTCATCATCCTCAAGTATTATATCACAAGCAGATAGAAATGATCATTTAATTTCAGGTCTATTTTTCCTACATTCCAGTAGCTCAGAGTCTAAAAGATTAGAAGAACTCTATATTTAAGAAATATGCATTTTGAGTAGCACATTAAAGTATTTCAGTATATATACAATCGTATATGACATTTCAGAACATCATCTTTCAGTATGGGTTGCACAAACTAGATATAAAGTTTTTTTTTTAATGCTCTGTTTTTTTGTGTTCTGTTTAATCTTGAGGGTATTACATAGGATTCTTACAAAGCAAACTATATAATAAAATGAATAATAAGGTAATACTGCTGAGTATATTTTTTACTGGAATTTGGGATTAAAAATCCTCAAATTTTGCTAATAAAAATTATCCAAAGTTCTTTCATTTTACATTAATTCTAAGGTCAATTTTCCACTGAGAAGAAAACTAAGATTAAGTTCTAAATTTAAACAAGTGTTGTTCTTCTATCCAAATGAAACATGCTGTCTATCTTGATTCTTAATCTAAAATTATGTTTGTTCTTTCCAGTTTTCTTAAATATATGATTTCAGTTACATCAATAGTATTTTTGCGATATTTAGTCTTTCATATCCTTGAAACATAATCATTAATATGGAAGATGATTCAGGACATCTGATCATCTAGAAAGGAAAAGACAGGCTAGCCTTTATGAATTGAAAATTTGACTAGAAAAGGACTCCATTTGAGATGGCTTTACCCAGGCAAAATTGCTATGAGAGGTGAGTATTTTACATATGCTTTTTAAAATGTATAAATTCTGGATGAAAGAGCAAAGATTCATTGCATTTTAAACACTTTTCAGAAGTTTGACTTTTCCATTTGTACTGAGGTTAAAGCTAGTTAACTTGGTACATTCAAAGGAAGAAGCATCTTAGCATAGCTATTGGGCCAATGTATTGAACATTGGCATTTCTCCATCTATTGAATGCTCTCACACAAAATGAATCTATTTCATAGTTTAGTTGGTATAGGTACCAACATTAATGCTCTGCACAGGGACCACTGCCCTGCATAAAATAAAAAACATCAGTTTTACTCTAATCTTCAGGCCACTATTAACTTTTTTTTTAGTGCAAATCTTCATTTGCCATTCTTATGCTTAGGATTTATTTTACTGGGGCTAGATATAAGATGGAAGCTCAACCCAGTGTGATCAAAGATTTTCACTGATTTGCTTAGCAGTAGCAAGTCTTTAAATTTTGGGGTAGACAGAATTAATATTTCTCCTGCAGAAGCTGTTCTAGTGAACTCATTTCTCATTATCCTTAAAAACAATTTAGAAAAGCAAATGAAATATATTCATGATGGATTAATTTTAGCTCTTTCTTAGCTGTTTACTTTGAAAGGGGCCACGGTGTGCGTGTTTAGGAAATTGTCTAGAATCAACATATAGATTAGGTCATTCTCTCTAGGTAGGAATAATAAGTTTCTTTTCCTTAGCTGGATTTATGATGGCAGTCTGGGTTGGAAGATGCTAGGTAATTATAAGACACTCAAAGTGAGGTGATCAGAACAGTCAAGCTAGAAATTTGACTTGCAAATCAGAGCCAGGGGATGGTTACCCTCTGGTGAAGTGGTGTACAGGGTGCTGAAACTGTGGAGATTTAAGGAATGCTTAACCAGTGCAGGGATTCCCTGGTGGCTCAGATGGTAGAGAACCCACCTGCAATGAGCTTTTTAGAGTCATGAAGCTCTGGATAGTGTGTGGAGAAAAGGGAACTCTTCTACATTGTTGGTGGGGATACAAATAGGTACAGCCATTATGGAGAATAGTACGGAGTTTCCTTTAAAAATTAAAAATAGAGCTACCATATAACCCTGCAATCCCACTCCTGGGCAAATATCCAGAGAAAAACATGATTCAAATGATACATGCACCCCAGTATTCGTTGCAGCATGGTTTACAATAGCCAAGACATGGAAGCAGCCTAAATGTCCATCGACAGAGGAATGGATAAAGGAGATGTGGTAAATATACATCATAGAATATTACTCAGCCATTAAAAAGAATGAAATAATGCCATTTGCAGCAACAAGGAAGGACCTAAAGATTGTCATACTGAGTGAAGTAAATCAGACAGAAAAGGAGAAATATCGTATGACATCTCTTATGTGTGAGATCTAAAAAGACATGATAAAAATGAACTTACTTGCAAAGTAGAAAGAGAGAGAATAAACTTATGGTTGCTGGGGGAAAGATAGAGGGAAGGGACATTTAAGGAGTTTAGGGTGGACATGTACATACTGCTATATTTAAAATGGATAACCCACAAGAACCTACTGTATAGGGCATGGAACTCTGCTCAATGTTATGTGGTAGCCTGGATGGGAGGGGAATTTGGGGGACAATGGATACATGTATATGTATGACTGGGTCCCTTTGCTGTTCACTTGAAACTGTCACAACATTGTTAATCAGCTATTCCCCAATACAAAATAAAAAGTTTAAAATAAGGAGTCGTGAAGCTAACTTTAGAGTTAAAAATGGTAATCTACAATCAAGTAGACCAATTAAGACCTTATCGTTCAACATGAGAGAGATTAGACAGAGTATATTACAGAAGCCAGGGAAGGAAAAGTATTGAACTAAAGTACTTAAAAAATCTTTTACTTTATGTTTTTTTCTCACAGAATAATTCTATTATTATGTAGAAGACACTTGTAGCTTACAATCAACTGGATAGATTATTGTTCAGGGACTATATGAAATCTCCCTTCCAGCTATGATTTTATGAAAGATAAAAACAAACAAGCAAACAAAAACAAAGACAAACTACACATATAGTAAAATTTCCCCCAATGATGCAGCTTGACCGTTGAGTGATTGAATTCATTAGGTAATTGCCAACAGCACCCACTTTTATATGTTTTGCTTTAACAGAAAGCCTAGGCTGTTGAACAGACATAGGTTAGGGTTATTATTCTGAGATAAACTAAAAACTGCATTCCAGGTTCCACTTCAATGTGCCCTTGTAGTTCTAACTTGGTCCTTAGATTCTGTGAACAGGAGCCTGAATGTGATGAAAGATAATTATTACAATAAGACTAATTTATTCAATAACCTATTTATAAATATCCTTGAAAAGATAACTTATTGGGGTAGTGCTCAACATGGAAATTTATAACATATTTATAAAGATCCTTGAGAAAATAACTGACTGGGCTGGGACTCAATTGAAAATAGGTCTAGATCTGTTTTGGTTGGAATTCATACTTAAATGCAATATTAGTTTTTTTAAACCCTGATGGAACAGATTTTGCAGAGGGAGAACTCATTCAGAAACATGGAGAAAGAAAAAAGAAGCCCAGTTTTTGTTTTTTGTTTTTTTTGATTTCTTGTTATGTTTGAAATTCTTTGCACAGCTTTAGCTGTACTTTCAACACCTTACTTTTGAGTAACTGTGTCCGTATATGAGAGAAAAATGAGGAGACAGTTGGAAACCCAAATGAAGCCTTAAAAGAGTGTTTATGTTCCCTTCAAAGCTTTAATTAAGCTTATGCAGGATTCGAGATGTCAAGCCCAGGGAAAGTTTCTTTTTGTTTGTTTGCCTAAAAGCTTTATCCCCAATTTTTGTAATAACATACATCACATGGGCTAATTGGTTGCAGTGCTTTGTCATTTATAAATAGCTTGTGCTATCTGGGCTGAAAATCTGTAAGCCGAGAAGCAGCACAAATTTATCAGTGTGAAAGCATTGGAATATTAAATTTTTAAATTAAAAAATAGAACATTTCTAGGCAATTAAACTAAAACTGCTATCTTTGGATAACAATAAACCAGGTTAGTTTCTGAAGCCAGTGAATATATAATGAGTTACTGAAGAAAAAATTCAAAATGCATCACCACGAGAAAGCATTTCAAGATTACAAAATCCAATTCGTTCATTCCATTGTGGGGACAACTCATGTGAACTAAATACAAAAAAAAAAAAAAAAAAGTGTTAAAAATCAGTTAGAAAATAAAATGAAGAAATATCTCCATGTGTATTATCACCAAAAAATATAAAACATTAGGGAATTAAACAAAACTCTGTAGAATATATAAGAAAAACCTGTAGAATTTATTGATACATTAAAAACCTCAGTTTAAAAAAGAGCTATATCATAATCTTAGATGAATGTTAAAAGACTTCAATAGTGACAATTCATTCTCACCTTTAAAATGATTTTTAAACATATAAATAAAATCCTAAAAATATATATTTTTTGGAAATTGCAAAGTATTTTCAAAGTTTAATGAATATTACAAATGTACAAGGTTAGGCAAGATAAGGGAATGGCAAACCACTTCAGTATTCTTGCCTTCAGAACCCCATGAACAGTATGAAAAGGCAAAATGATAGGATACTGAAAGAGGAACTCCCCAGGTCGGTAGGTGGCCAATATGCTACTGGAGATCAGTGGAGAAATAACTCCAGAAAGAATGAAGGGATGGAGCCAAAGTAAAAACAATACCCAGTTGTGGATGTGACTGGTGATAGAAGCAAGGTCTGATGCTGTAAAGAGCAATATTGCATAGGAACCTGGAATGTCAGGTCCATGAATCAAGGCAAATTAGAAGTGATCAAACAGGAGATGGCAAGAGTGAATGTCGACATTCTAGGAATCAGCAAACTGAAATGGCCTGGAATGGGTGAATTTAACTCAGATGACCATTATATCTACTACTATGGGCAGGAATCCCTCAGAAGAAATGGTGAGCCATTATGGTCAACAAAGGGTCCGAAATGCAGTACTTGGATGCAGTCTCAAAAACAACAGAATGATCTCTGTTCGTTTCCAAGGCAAACCATTCAATATCACAGTAACCCAAGTCTATACCCCAACCAGGAACGCTGAAGAAGCTGAAGTTGAACAGGTCTATGAAGACCTACAAGACCTTTTAGAACTAACACCCAAAAGAGATGTCCTTTTCATTATAGGGGACTGGAATGCAAAAGTAGGAAGTCAAGAAACACCTGGAGTAACAGGCAAATTTGGCCTTGGAATATGGAATGAAGCAGGGCAAAGGCTAATCGAGTTTTGCCAAGAAAATGCACTGGTCATAGCAAACACCCTCTTCCAACCACACAAGAGAAGCCTCTACACATGGACATCACCAGATGATCAACACCAAAATCAGAATGATTATATTTTTTGCAGCCAAAGATGGAGAAGCTCTATACAGTAAGCAAAAACAAGCCCTGGAGCTGACTGTGGCTCAGACCATGAACTCCTTATTGCCAAATGCAGACTTAAATTGAAGAAAGTAGGGAAAACCACTAGACCATTCAGGTATGACCTAAATCAAATCCCTTATGATTATAGAGTGGAAGAGAAAAATAGATTTAAGGGACTAGATCTGATAGACAGAGTGCCTGATGAACTATGGACGGAGGTTCCGTGACATTGTACAGGAGACACGGATCAAGACCATCCCCATGGAAAAGAAATGCAAAAAAGCAAAAGGGATGTCTGAGGAGGCCTTACAAATGAGCTGTGAAAAAAAGAGAAGTGAAAAGTAAAGAAGAAAAGGAAAAATATAAGCATCTGAATGCAGAGTTCCAAAGAATAGCAAGAAGAGATAAGAAAGCCTTCCTCAGCAAGCAATGCAAAGAAATAGAGGAAAACAACAGAATGGGAAAGACTAGAGATCTCTTCAAGAAAATTAGAGATACCAAGGGAACATTTCATGCAAAGATAGGCTCAATAAAGGACAGAAATGGTATGGACCTAACAGAAGCAGAAGATATTAAGAAGTGGCAAGAACACACAGAAGAACTGTACAAAAAAGATCTTCACAACCAAGATAATCACGATGGTGTGATCACTTACCTAGAGCCAGATATCCTGCAATGTGAAGTCAAGTGGGCCTTAGAAAGCATCACTACAAACAAAGCTAGTGGAGGTGATGGAATTCAGTTGAGCTATTTTAAATCCTGGAAGGTGATGCTGTGAAAGTGCTGCGCTCAATATGCCAGCAAATTTGGAAAATTCAGCAGTGGCCACAGGACTGGAAAAGGTCAGTTTTCATTGCCATCCCAAAGAAAGGCAATGCCAAAGAATGCTCAAACTACCACACAATTGCACTCAACTCACACACTAGTAAAGTAATGCTCAAAATTCTTCAAGCCAGGCTTCAGCAGTATGTGAACTGTGAACTTCCTGATGTTCAAGCTGGTTTTTATAAAAGGCAGAGGAACCAGAGATCAAATTGCCTACATCCTCTGGATCATAAAAAAAGCAAGAGAGTTCCAGAAAAACATCTATTTCTGCTTTATTGACTATGCCAAAGCCTTTGACTGTGTGGATCACAATAAACTGTGGAAAATTCTTCAAGCGCTGGGAATACCAGACCACCTGACCTGCCTCTTGAGAAATCTATATGCAGGTCAGGAAACAACAGTTGGAACTGGACATGGAACAACAGACTGGTTCCAAATAGGAAAAGGAGTACGTCAAGGTTGTATATTGTCACCCTGCTGATTTAACTTACATTCAGAGTACATCATGAGAAATGCTGGTCTGGAAGAAGCACAAGCTGGAATCAAGATTGTCTGGAGAAATATCAATAACCTCAGATATGCAGATGACACCACCCTTATGGCAGAAAGTGAAGGGAAACTAAAAAGCCTCTTGATGAAAGTGCAAGAGGAGAGTGAAAAAGTTGGCTTAAAGCTCAACATTCAGAAAATGAAGACCATGGCATCTGGTCCCATCACTTCATGGGAAATTGATGGGGAAACAGTGGAAACAGTGTTAGACTTTAGTTTTTGGGGCTCCAAAATCACTGCAGATGGTGACTGCAGCCATGAAATTAAAAGACACTTATTCCTTGGTAGGAGGATTATGACCAACCTAGATAGCATATTCAAAAGCAGAGACATTACTTTGCCAACAAAGGTCCGTCTAGTCAAGGCTATGGTTTTTCCAGTGGTCATGTATGGATGTGAGAGTTGGACTGTGAAGAAAGGTGAGCACTGAAGAATTGATGCTTTTGAACTGTGGTGTTGGAGAAGACTCTTGAGAGTCCCTTGGACTGCAAGGAGATCCAACCAGTCCATCTTAAAGGAGATCAGCCCTGGGATTTCTTTGGAAGGAATGATGCTAAAGCTGAAACTCCAGTACTTTGGCCACCTCATGCGAAGAGTTGACTCATTGGAAAAGACTCTGATGCTGGGAGGGATTGGGGGCAGCAAGAGAAGGGGAGGACAGAGGATGAAATGGCTGGATGGCATCACCGACTTGATGGACATGAGTTTGAGTGAACCCTGGGAGTTGGTGATGGACAGAGAGATCTGGCGTTCTGCAATTCATGGGGTCGCAAAGAGTCAGACAGGACTGAGTGACTGAACTTACTGAAAGAAATATGACCAGATACTGAAGTATATAATAATAGCGGACAATTAAATAAGTAGGAAATGAGTGGAAAATATACACACTAACGCACATAAAAGGTTATCCCCAGTATAGGCACATGTTTTGAAACGTAGTATATGATAAAATAGTCATTTTGAATCAATAGGGAAAGGGAAGATTATTCAAGTAGAAGAAATTAATAATTAGCTCAGTATTAAAAGAGGTAAAAATGTTATAAATAATGTTATAATGTATATCAATATATTTCTTATAAAATTGACTTAAATATCTATTAAAGAACATAAATATATCATAAGATAAATATATGTGGGAATTATCTTTCTAAGCATCACTCCCTAATTCAGAAACCATCCTGGGAAAGATGATTGTGTTAAAAACTGCACATATTTAACAAAGGTAAAAAATAAATTAAATGACGCATAAACACTTGTAATATATTAATAATCAATGTACTAGTATAAAATTATGAGATAACTTTTGTTTTTGGCCAAGCAGCATTTATTATCTTAGTTTCCCAAGCATGTATAGAATCCATGCGCCCTGCTTTGGAAGCATGGAGTCTTAACCACTGGATCACCTAGGAAGTCCCAAAAAATCATCAGATAATTTGATTAAATACTTATTGAAATTAAGTTTCATGAAGGCAGATATGTTTTATTCATTGCAGAAGATGCTCAACAAATGTTATTTAAATTAACTGATGAAGAAATATGATGTCCAACAGGCACAAGAAAAAGAAATGCTTAGCCTCACTAATAAAGAAAGGAAAGAATGAAATGCCAAGTTTAGGTCATTAAAGCAACAAATATTCAAAAGTAAAATCAGAGTTATTTAATCATTGCAAGAATGTAATGACCATATAGACATACAGAGTCCTCAGAATGTGCATGTCAAGTGATGAATGATTCTCCAAATAGAAATTTATGCAGATAAAAGTTTTCCCAAAATGAACTTCTTGGCCCAACTGGTTTGGTTCATTTCAGTTCAGTTCAGTCGCTCAGGCGTGTCCAACTCTTTGTGACTCCATGAATCACAGTACACCAGGCCTCCCTGTCCATCACCATCTCCCGGAGTTCACCCAGACTCACGTCCATTGAGTAAGTGATGCCATCCAGCTATCTCATCCATTGTCGTCCCCTTCTCTTCCTGCCCCAATCCCTCCCAGCATCAGAGTCTTTTCCAATGAGTCAACTCATCACATGAGGTGGCCAAAGTACTGGAGTTTCAGCTTTAGCATCATCCTTCCAAAGAAATCCTAGGGCTGATCTCCTTCAGAATGGACAGGTTGGATCTCCTTGCTCTCAAGAGTCTTCTCCAACAACACAGTTCAAAAGCATCAATTCTTCAGTGCTCACCTTTCTTCACAGTCCAACTCTCACATCCGTATATGACCACTGGAAAAACCGTAGCCTTGACTAGATGGACCTTTCTTGGCAAAGTAATGTCTCTGCTTTTCAATATGCTATCTAGATTGGTCATAACTTTTCTTCCAAGGAGTAAGGGTCTTTTAATTTCATGGTTGCAGTCACCATCTGCAGTGATTTGGGAGTAATTTTAACTAAATTGCCCTTTGACTGACACTTCATCGTGCTTAACAATTATCTTCTGTCTGTAATTGTGTTCATTTAAATTATTCTAGGAACCTACAATTTTTCATTTGCACGTTGATGAGAGTTCATTTCTTAAATTATTTTATTTTATTTTTATTGTTGTGCTTAAAAATTATTTTAAAAAATTAGATTTTCATGTGCAGTAGGAAAATGATTTAATGTAATGAAGAAAGATGCCAAAGGTACTGTCAAATGAGAAAAATAACTTAGGAGACATAAACTATTTATGATACCAACTGACCTTGTAATGCCCTATACAAATGGTGATTTGTACTAGTTCTGAAGGAGAAACACGTTGGGAGAAAACCGAATCATTAGAGGCAAAATATAGGCAAGAAAATACATCCTTTACTAGCAGGTAGTAATATAGCTGGGCTTTCCTGGTGGCTCAGATGGTAAAGAATCTGCCTCAGTGCAGGAGACCATAGGTTGGGAAGATTCCTGAGTTGCGAAGATCCCCTGGAGAAGTGAATGGCAACCCACACCAGTATTCTTGCCTGGAGAATTCCATGGGAAGAGGAGTCTGGCAGGCTATAGTGAGCTATAGTCCATGGGATCGCAAATGGTAATAATATAAATGGATGCATTGCTTGAGTTCTGTATCCAATAAATAGAACTCTGGTTCTAAAGTTGCATTCAAGGATTATTTTTCAATAAATATTCTAGGATCTGAAATATGAGGAAATGAGGCAAAAGACTAAATTTACGAGCTTCAGTTCAGTTGCTCAGTCGTGTCCAACTCTTTGGACCACCTGGACTGCAGCACACCAGGCTTCCCTGTTCATCACCAACTCCTGGAGCTTGCTCAAACTCATGTCCACCAAGTCAGTGATGCAATCCAACCATCCCATCCTCTGTCATCCCCTTCTCCTCCTGCCTTCAATCTTTCCCAGCATCAGGGTCTTTTCCAGTGAGTCAGTTCTTCACATCAGGTGGCCAAAGTATTGGAGTTTCCACTTCAGCATCAGTCCTTTCAATGAATATTCAGGACTGATTTCCTTTAGGATGGACTGGTTGGATCTCCTTGCAGTCCAAGGGACTTTCAAGAGTCTTCTCCAACACCACAGTTCCAAAGCAACAATTCTTCTGTGCTCAGCTTTCTTTAGAGTCCAACTCTTACATCCATATATGACCATAGCTTTGACTAGACGGACCTTTGTTGGCAAAATAATGTCTCTGCTTTTTAATATACTGTCTAGGTTGGTCATAGATTTCTTCCAAGGAGCAAGTGTCTTTTTGTTTCATTGCTGCAATCACCATCTGCAGTGATTTTGGAGCCCCCCAAAATAAAGTCTGTCACTGATTCCATTGTTTCCCCATTTATTTGCCATGAAGTAATGGGACCAGATGCTGTGACCTTAGTTTTCTGAATGCTGAGTTTTAAGCCAACTTTTTCACTCTCTTTCACTTTCATCAAGAGGCTCTTTAGTTCTTCTTCACTTTCTGCCATAAGGGTGGTATCATCTGCGTATCTGAGGTTATTGATATTTCTCCCGGCATTCTTGATTTCAGTTTGTGCTTCATCCAGTCAAGCATTTCTAATGATGTGCTCTGCATATAAGTTAAATAAGCAGGGTGACAATATACAGCCTTGATATACTCCTTTCCCGATTTGGAACCAGTCTGTTATGAGCTTACTCTGGCAAAGAGAAAATGTGTGATTACTACTTTCAATTAGATTAGAAATATAAACACAAGTCAATTATTTTAGATGTCTTACTCAAAATTACTAATATACTTTGAAGCAGGGGATTGTATATTTGATGATGTTCAAATTTTTATTGAGTTCATTTTATAATTATTTGCTCTATTTATGACAGAACTATGGTTGTAGCTTTGTAAGTTTTAATGTATAGGTAATAACAAGATATTTTCAATCAAATTTGGATGTAATTTATGTACAAATAAATTCACCTACACGTGTTGTTCATAGAGTCTCACCCATCCATCTACTTCTATACCTCTAATATATGCATTATAGTGTTTTCTTCTGTGCATACATTTCTGAGTTTAAAGGCTCACATAGACTCTTATAATCATCAACACAACCATGAACAGTTCCATTGCCCTCCCAAAATTTCCTCATGTGGTCTTTTTGTAGTCCAACCCTCCATTTTTTATCCCACTTCATGATTAATCCAATCTATCAAACTGCACTTCATCTTTTGTCATGCTTATGGTCATGTGCACAGTTCTCTGTCCTAAGGGCTAGAATTTATGATTCTCTTTCTCCATCTTTGCAACTATTTTTTCTAAAAGAGAGAAATGTCAGCTTTTAAAATTTATTTTATTTACATAACAAGATTGCATAGTATCTGGCAGACAAGTAATTCTGTTATTGAATATAAGAAACAAATACTTTTGGAAACAAAAGTCCTATACTTGAAAACATATGGTACACAATCTGCGGAGTTGCATTTGGGAAACCACAATGCCAGATGAAATGTGAATAATCAGGCATTGAACTTCAGTCAGCATTTTATCCAAGGGCTTCAAAGAATTTTACCAATAGAAATATTAATCTTTACAAAATACAAGATAAAGGTTCCAATGCATTATAAAAATCACTGATATGTTAGAACTAAGTCACATGGATTCTTTTGAAGCAACCTATTCAAATTTTTCTCCTAGCAGAATTAGATTTCTCTGAAGTAAAATAGACCTTCCAGTTATTTGTTGTTGTTTTTTTTTTTTTTTTGCTTATTTGACTTCTGGACAGAAGGGAAACACATCATGAGTTCCACATCAAAATGATCTCTTAAACTTAAAAGAGATATATGCTGTAATGCTGGTTCCCCTTCACTGAGATGATGTGTCTGTAGTTCAGTGACGTGAAGCTGACTAAGAGCTTCTGTAGGTGTCTGTTTTGCATTTCAGTTTATTGTAGATACTGGAAGATATTAGTCTGTAAATCAACTGCCTCCTCCATTTGCATGAACTATCCTATGAGTTTTTGCATTAAACAATTTCCATTTAGGTTCATTAGATGATAAAATGAAATCTTACTGCAAACATATATGCCCCGAACTCAAGTTTAGCTCTTATTTGAAAACGACTGGATATGGGGAGTTTTTTTTATTGTAATGCTCACTTATTTTCTCTCTGTTGTCATGCCCTTTGGATCTCCAACAAATAAACTGCTATGTAAAGATTGACTGAAATATCTAACCCTATAGATCTTAGTTTTATCTGACTCTGTCACAGATCTTTTTGTAACTCCCAGAGATTTCTAGCAAATGGTAGGAAATGGCCAGCAAAACCATGTCCTTTATGGCATGTTCTAACATGACAACTGTTCCCTACTGCCAAATCTTTCCTATAGTCACTGAAGAAAGTATAAAGACACCATTGCACATTCAGATGTCTGGTAGAGAGATTCAGCAAACAGAATTCTGGATTTACTTTTACACTAGACAGATGGATATAAGTATATGGTAGACACACTGAATATGTTTTCTCTAATCTTCCGATAGGTATTTTTCACTTAGCTGTTACTCATCTTTTATTATTCTATGAGTATTTATCCATGTACCTACTATCAATCAGTATGAAGCAAGATATTTCAAGGAAGGTAAACCTTGAAGGTGTATGGTAAATACAGGCCTACTTCTTTTAATCTACCTAAATATTCAATATTCTTAATAAAAATAAACTTTTAAATCACTATTGTTTCTATTATCATTACCCTTAATATTATTATTAGTGTTTATTATTTTAAAAAAATTGTCTCTGAGAACCAATTTCACTTTTTATTGTAGTTTGGAGAAGTGGAAATTATTAATTTGATAGTGATGGAAAGAGTAAAAATATCCAGGAAAACACCTGCAAATTGTAAAGTGATGTTGAATATTTTCTTCCTCACAAAATTTATTTTTATTACTTTATCTTTCTTCTCTATAAAATTTTAGTACAAATGTATGTAACATGTCGTGGTTTCTTGGAACACATATATTAGGGTGTCTAATTCTATAGTTCCTATTTCTATTATCTTCATTTTGGCAACATCAACCTGTCAGTTCTGTAGGACTGTTTTGTGCGTATATACCTCCAAAGTCTTCATGATTATATACAAATATTTTGACTCATCCCTAAATATAATACTTTTATTTTTCTTATTCTCTTCATTTTTTCTGATTATATAATTAATGGTATTATCTAATGCAGTGCATATTTTATATAAATTTCCTTGCAATTTCAGTGCATAAGTGACCTAAATGAGAGCTCTCTATAATGACCTTATCCACTTATTTAAAGAATCTGCTATAAGTTTAACTGAGGTGTGCTATGTTGGGAGATTGAAAGAGATCATGGAAACGTGGTAAAGCTATGCTATTTTCTGCTTCACCACTTTGACCAAAAATGCTGCCTGCAACGTCACCAATGATCTTGATATAAACCATTCAAGTGCACGTTTTCAGGAGAGACTTCCCTGGTACTCCAGTGGCTAAGACTCACTCCAATTCGAGGGATCTGGGTTCGATCCCCAGACACCAGGTTTCAATCCCTAGTCAGGAAACTGGATCCCACATGCCACACCTAAAGAGTTCATATGCTTGAGGATCCCATGTGCCTCAACTAAGACCCAGCACAAGCAAATAAGTAAATAAATAAAAATAAATATTCAAAAAAAGTACATGCTTTCAGTCTTTATATTGCCTACCCTCTGCTCTTCTTTGAGACTCTCAGTCTGTGGCTTTCCTGATGTTTTCCTGGGGTCTTCTCTCTGCCAGGTCCTTTATTGTTCACATTTCTTTGTCTCTGCTCTTTGGCTTTCTTCCCTTATCCCACATTATCTCAGCCAATTACTATCTTTATATCAGTCTATCTCAGATCTGTCCCTTTGAATGTCGCCTTACTCCTAAGCTCCATATTGACAGATTGATACAGAGCATTCTTAGAGGTTAAGGAGAAACATGCTAGAGTTAACTGTCTAGCTGATTTTTTTAAGTAGCCATTTACAGGTTGAGGGAAAATGGTGATTGGGACTAAGCAGTGAGCCTAATGATTAATAGATTAAGTTGAAACAAAAGAGACAAGTTCAAGTCCTGATTTTACTGCTTTAGAA
Organism: Bos grunniens; assembly: GCF_055505025.1. Classification (NCBI taxonomy): domain Eukaryota; kingdom Metazoa; phylum Chordata; class Mammalia; order Artiodactyla; family Bovidae; genus Bos; species Bos grunniens. The sequence continues at coordinate 35,967,372 of NC_141187.1, forward strand.
TTTTGTTACATTATGAAAGACTCTAACTTTCCCAAGCCCTGGTTTCCTTATTTTGAAATGGTATTTTTTTTCCTGTTCAAAACTTATTTTATTATTATTATTATTATTTACTTTACAATATTGTATTGGTTTTGCCATACACCGACATGCATCCACCACGGGTGTACACGTGTTCCCCATCCTGAACCCCTCTCCCACCTCCCTCCCCATACCATCCCTCTGGAAAATGGTATTAATGACCGTCAGTATTTGTTCAAAACAGCAAAACAGAAATAGAGACACAGATATAGAGAACAAACATATGGGAGCCAAGAGGGAAAGTGGATGTGGGATGAATTGGGAGATTGGGATTGATGTATATACACTATTGATATTATGGATAAAATAGATATCTATAAAATAGGTAACCATATTATTTTCTATAGTGGTTGTACTAATTTATATTCCCACCAAGAGTACACAAGGATTTCCTTTTTGTGTTTAGATAAAACAACTTTATTTTCTGTTTAGATGAAATGAATTTAATATTTTTATTCCCTGCTTAGTTGTAATGAATTTATTCTAATGGTACTTGATCTGAATGTTTTTATGTACTTAGATTACCATTTTAATATAAGCTTTGGTTGTTTGGTTTTATTTTGTATTTAATTTTAGGCATTTTACAATTTTCAGCAGTGTACAAACAGATTATGTATTTTTATTATTCAAATTTAAAAACTCTAGAAAGTTCCTAAGATCAAAATCTTGCTTCCATTCCTGAATCTTCCCCACATAGCTCTTATCCATCCAAACATAACTCCTTGTAGGAGTCAGAAGCTACACTTTTATCTCACTCCCAACATACACATTCGCTGTATATAGTTACTTTCATTAGTTTTTTTTGTCTTTATTTTTGCAAATATTACCAAATCCACTCTTCCCTTTTCTTCCACAGAAAGTCTAAATACATATTGCTTAATGTGTACTATTTTGCTCTTTGTTTTTATCCCTTTAGAATCCAGTTGACTCTTAAACAATGTTGGAGAGGGAGGTAGAAGCAGTTAGGGGCACTGAATCTCTTTCCAGTTGAAAATATCCACGGTTCTGTTTCCATGGCTTCAACCAAACACAGATCCTATAGTATTGTAGTAAATATTGAAAATAGTCAGTGTATAAGGCACCTGCATAGTTCAAATCTCTGTTGTTTAAGGGCCAACTGTATATCCTGGAAGGCTATCCACATCATTCCATGGACACCACCTTCATCCTTCATCGCCTAACAAACTTAGCAGGATGCATATGTAGGATGCTAAGCAGCTTGCAGCCTCAGCTCAGTGAATTCTCAAGAGCCCTGCAAAGAGGCTGCACTGAGCTGGGTAACACAAATCCCCACTTCATAGTTCAAGGACTCATTCGCTCAGCTGCTGGTAATGTTGGCAGCCCACACTTCTTAGTGAAGTCCATCTTCAGGACTTGCCTTTGGCAGAAGGGCCCCATGTCACAACCCTTCCCAAAGCTTGGTTGGTGCACAAGTTCACTTGCAAACCCTGCCATCCCAACTAGAAAGTATTCCAGTGGGAGGGGGACTATACTCCTCCAGCACTCTCATTAAAATTGGCCAAGACCTTTCCTGTGACTTAATTACACTTAAACCTGCCCCCCTCACTCAATTCTGCTTTTTTTTTTACATACCCCTCTCCCCATACAGCACTCTGTAAGAAACTCCCTACACATAGTTCTGCTGGAGCTTCTGTTTCCCAAGGAGCCTAAACCTGTGATGTATTATGGAGGATGTTCTATTATGATCTTAATTTTACGGATGAAAAAACTAATACAAATAATGCATGAAGAAATGAGTACTATACAGTCCATGGAATTCTCCAGTCCAGAATACTGGAGTGGGTAGCCATTCCTTTCTCCAGGGGATCTTCTTAACCTGGGATCTCCGGCATTGCAGGCAGATTCTTTACCAGCTGAGCTACTAGGGAAGCCCAATACATACCTTAGGCAATCATTGCCCCAAAGTATCATGTAGGAAATGTAGAGCCTGGATTCATGATTTTCTGATTAGATACCCATGATTTTCTGCATTGTTTATAGCCACTCCACAACACAAACTGCTCCACTGAATCTAAGCAGCCGTTCCCTCCTTCTGTCCTGAAACACTTCAGTTTCTTCTGATAGAACTTCATCTTCCTTTTTCACTCCATCCAGTCTGCAAACAGAGTGCTCTTTCAAAACTTCAAGAGATCACTCCTGCACAGAAAAGCCTTAAGCACATTCTTAAGACAGAGTGAAAAAAAAAAAAAACTTTTGTGGCACACAGAGCTCTCCACTTGCTAGGTGCTAAATTGCCTGCCCTGGAAATAATATTTTGAAGTCCTAACCCCCAATGTACTTGGAGACAGGGTTTTGAGGAGAATATTAAAGTTAGCAGAGCTCAAAAGGGTGGCTCATAATTTAATAGGCACAAAGCCAAGTCCACGTGAGCACATGGTGGCCATTGGCAAGCCACGAGGAAGGACTTTCACCAGACCCTGACCATGCAAGCATCCTGATGTTGGACTTCAAGTTTTGAGAATGATGAGAAAATACATTTCTGTTGCTTAAGCGCTCGGCCGTGGCATTCTGTACAGCAGCCTGAGCAGACTGAGACACCATTATTCGGTCTCTGCATCTTCTTCAAGCCTCATTTCTCCCACTCCTTCCACTGTTCTCCACTCACCTGGGCTTGTAATGCACTGTCAATCTTCATCTGGTAACTCCACCAGCTTCATCCAGATAGCTGACTCTTAAGCTTCACTCTCACCTTAAAAATGAACCATATGAAGTAGACTTTCCTGAGCCCCCTACTTAGGTCAGTTCTGTTTATTGATTCAGTTCAGTCGTTCAGTCATGTCGGACTCTGTGACCCCATGGACTGCAGCACTCCAGGCTTCCCTGTTTATTGATTAGTCCTCATAGTATCTTCCTAACTCATGCCTAATGCTCACTAAGGTTGTGATTACTGGGATTTTTGTATTGCCTTTGATTTAATTTTTGTCAAAATATAACCTACACAGAGAAGAGGCACAAATCATAAGGGCATTCCTCCAAGAATGCTCACAAAATGAACACACTAGTGTAAACAGCATCCTGATTATTTTTAAAACGGGACATGATCACATCCACGACGCCTCCTTGGGTCCTCTTTCATTTACCATCTTCTCTTGCCTCGCCTATCCCGATGGACAGAGGAGCCTGGCGGGCTACAGTCCATGGGATTGCAAAGAGTCAGACACAACTGAGCGTCAGACGCAACTTGCTTGCCAGGACCAGAAGTCTGCTTTCTAACATCATTGTATGACTTTGTAAAGTGTTTTTAATTTACTTCTGCTAAACTTCGTGTCCCAGGATTCGTTTTCTTTTAAGTTTTCAATTAGGGTGAGGAACAGGAGAGGGCCTCCTGGGAGATGGGGAGTGCAGAAGTGCAGGGGCAGCTATGTCACTGCTCACAGGCATTGTCACTAACTGCTGGCTCACCTCCTGTCTGCCAGGCAGCAGCCTGTTCAGTACCTGACCCAGCTCCCCCTACACCCTCCTTCAGCTTCTCCAGCTTCTGAGTCAAGTGTGTGTACTTAGTTTTGGGATGAGGAGCCCTGGATTCTGCAGCACTCCTGTATACCAATATCAAAGGCAACCAAAATGTGACATGGGTTTCAGCCCATGCTCTGGGGCTCTGGATCATGCTTCCAGCTAGTTCTTTCTTCCTCTTACTTTAAATCCATTTTCCCATCTGCTTGCCCTTGGACCCCAAGTACCAGCACCAGCCTGCTGAAGTCTGCTTCCATAATGAGGTAAATTCACATCCTTGTAAGAAATCGTATGTATTTATCTATACGAACATACATATACATCCTAATTCATATACATACATACATGCCTGGGGCTTTCCTAGTAGCACAGAAGTAAAGAATCTGCCTGTAATGCAGGAGACTCAGATTTGATCCCTGGGTGAAGATCCCCTGGAGAAGGGAATGGGAACCCATTCCAGTTCCCATTGGTTTCTGAAATGGGTTTCTGGAATGGGTCCCATTCCAGAACCCATTGCAGTTTCCCAGGCAAGTTCCTTTTGCCTGGGAAATCTCACCAACAGAGGAGCCTGGCGGGCTACAATCCGTGGGGTTGCAAAGAGTCAGACGTGACTTAGTGACTAAGCAACAACAGATACCTAAACGTATGTATATATAAATACATTTGTATGTATGTAAAGGTTCTGCTTTCTGATTGAAATTTGTAATTATTCATTTAGCCATTATAGCCCAATCCAGTGTGTAAATTCCATGATGTCAGGGATTATTCTTCATTCTCTCGTACTTAAAAATAGCCCAGATAAGTGGCAGTGACGCTGTTGTGAGGTATGAATGGTGCCCTACACGACATGGCCGACATACATAAGCTTCCTTGTCCTCTGGTCATATCAGCATTAGCTCTCTCTCTCACACACACATGCTCTAATATAGAGAATGGACAATCTTGCAATGAGATTATCACTAGAAATCAGCCAATGACTAGGAACTCTCTATGGAAAACAAAATTAATCTTTAGAGAATTGTGGTTATCTATCCTTTAACCTCGGAGAAGGCAATGGCACCCCACTCCAGTACTTTTGCCTGGGAAATCCCATGGATGGAGGAGCCTGGTGCGCTGCAGTCCATGGGGTCGCTAAGAGTCGGACACGACTGAGCAACTTCACTTTCACTTTTCACTTTCATGTATTGGAGAAGGAAATGGCAATCTACTCCAGTGTTCTTGCCTGGAGAATCCCAGGGATGGGGGAGCCTTGTGGGCTGCTGTCTATGGGGTTGCACAGAGTCGGACACGACTGAAGTGACTTAGCAGCAGCAGCAGCATCCTTTAACCCTTATAATAAAATGTTGTGGAAAATAAAATCATAGTTTCAAAAATCCTCAATTATATCCTTACAACATAATTACTTGGATTGGCCCTGTAAAAATAAGACAAAGTTATTTTGCCTGTAAATCTCTTTCAGAGCCTCCTCTCCCAATTCTACTTTAATCTCCTCTGAATAATTCAAAATTTTCTTATTTTCATCAGTCTAAATCTTACCTATGCTTCCAAGAATCTCTTTTCACATCTCTCTCTAAACTACAATCAGTGGTTAATTAGACTAAATTGCCATATACCCAAAGAACGATCATGTTACTCAGTATACCATATAGCTATAGCTATGGCTTGTTTAGTTGTCTAATTTCCCACTTGTCCTTGAAGATGAACAAATGCCTTATTCTTTTTAGTACTCTCCAGGCATATTTCTTGAGAAATATGCATTTGTTTTCTAAATAACCAAAAAGTAAATAGACTCTAATCCAGGTAAATATCCTTAGACTCAAGTGAAATATCAAGAATTCCTTATTCATATCACCTGGAAGAATATCCCAGAACAAAATAAAGTAAACTCATTTCCTAGAATTTATCCTTAAAACAGTGATATCTCAATATCTTCACACACTTCTTCCTTTTTGGTCCCACTGGAGTCATTCCGATCACTTGTATTTACTTTTTCCTTTTTTTCCTGGAACCCTACAAATACTGGAAGCACCTTTCTCATATGAGCCATATGTTGATGATACTACTTGTTGACATCACCTGTCCATGTAGAAAATGTCATTCATTACCAGTGACATAATTTTTCCATTACATGAGGTCTTTCTGAAGTCAAACCTTTATGGTTTCTGGAACATTCAGATTATTAATAGCCTCAAGAATTGAGTTGGCCCTGGTAATCTCATAGCCCGCTTCTAATGATCTTCCAAATCCCTCTCTGTCTTCTCACTCCAATGGTGGAAACTCTTGTAGAGAAGACAGTTGTTCACAGTGAGGCTCTAGCTATACTGTCCCCCATTCCTCTGAGTCAAGATTTCTCAAGGCCTGTATCTGATTACCCTCACTAAGTTCAGTCCCTAAGTAGTGTCTGACTCTTTGCAACCCCGTGGACTGCAGCTTGCCAAGCTTGTCTATCCATGGGATTTCCCAAGCAAGAATACTGGATTGGGTTGCCATTTTCTTTGCCATGGGATCTTCCCAACCCAGGGATCAAACCCACTTCTCCTTTATCTTCTGCAGCTGGCAGGTGGATTCTTTACCACGGAGCCACCAGGGAAGCCCTTCACCTTATTACAGATACTCTACCAATCTCCTCTTCCAAAATCCAAGTCGCAGATTATTGTTTTTCTTGTTACTATGGTCATGAAGGTTATTTTCAGAATTTTGGCAAAGCTGACTTTACTTTTATGTGGAGGCTGTGTGTGGTGTAAAGACTAGTTATCAGGTTCAGGGTGAGAGACAATATAATCATGACTAAATCCCAGGGTGACATTTGCAGATAGAGAGAAACAATACCTAAATATGCTGCTCTAGAATAAAAGAACTCAGAGAAAAAGATCAGTTGAGCAAATGTGCACTTCATGAGAAGAGAATTAGTAGCGCCTCATAACTTAGTCATTAGCCCATAGGTTGTCTTTGTAGGGCTGAGGATCCCCTTGTTCCAGCCATGAGGATCATTTGTCCTTTTAGCTTCTTGTGTATCTCATCCTTCTAATGCATGTGTAGAAGAAACTAATATTTTAAACTACTTTTGTTGTAGGGCTAAACTCTAGAGGTTTCAGAAGAAAAATCAAGGTTAGATGAAAGAAAATTAAACAAAGACTTTAAGCTCATTACTATACAGGATCCCAAGTTCCTATAGGAAAAATGCAGACATGTCTGTTTTTAATTAAAGCAAAAGAGGTAAGAGAATGATTAAGCCTCCTTGGGTTAGAATATTTTGTGTCCCACTTTCAGATAAATTGTGGATTTTATGTCCAAGTGACTCAATAGTCTAACAAAACCACCTTACCTTAAAATCTTGAATGCAATAAAATGTTTTCCAAGGTTTCCAGCATCTACCCAAATATACTATTGTTTTATTTTGTTTTTACTATTGTTTTATTTTGTTTTTGTATTAATGTCTTTATAATGTAGAATTTTCCATATTTATAATTTTTTAGCCAATTAACACCAATTCACTGGTGTCAATTATGTTCACAATGTTGTACAACCATCACCACTTTCTATTTACCACATTTTTGATCACCCAAAGGGAAATCCTTCACTCATTATGCAATAACTCCCCAACCCCTCTGTCCCTCTAACCTCTCCTTTCTGTTACTATCAATTTGCCCTTTTTAGGTATTTTGATAAGTGGAACTATACAAGCAAAATCAACTATTTGCCCTTTTGTGTCTAGTTTATTTTACTTGCATAATATTTTCAAGTTTAATCCATGCTATAGCATGATTCAAAACATTCCTCTGTGGATGAATATATTCTACTGTATCTATAGACAACATTTGTTTATCCATCCATCTGTTGATGGATGCTTGGGTTGTTTCCACATATTGTCTATTGTGAATAACCTTGTTATGGACATAGGTATACAAGTATCAGAGTCCCTATTTTCATTTCTTTTGGATATCTAGAAGTGGATTGAATATATTATTTTACATTACATGACATTAAAGACAACTTAACATATTTAGCATCTTGATAGATATATTTGTGTGTGTGTGTGTGTGCGCACACGTGCTTAGCTGTGTCCGACTCTTTGCGACCCACCAAGCTCCTCTGTCCATAGGATTTTCCAGACAAGAATACTGGAGTGGGTTGCCATTTCCACCTCCAGAGGATCCTCCCAACCCAGGGATCGAACCCATATCTCCTTTGTCTCCCAAATTGAAGGTGGATTCTTTACTGCTGAGCCATTGGGGAAGCCCTGAGAAATATTTCAAAATTCTTATTTCTATATATATATATTGATTTACCATAGAATACTATAAGATGTTTATTAAATAAAATATGACATTCAAAATCTTGTATTTTTCTGTTAAAACTTGATGCCTTTAGTCATGAATGCTTTATTACTATTTAAGGACTTCTCAATAGTTAAATTTAGTAGCTAAAAAATTGACACTTAACACCCTTACACATGCACCTCCTTGAACTCTCACAATAAACTAGCAGACTTTTAATAATCTTTATTATGATCAACTCCATTATTAAGGATGTCATTGCTAAGAAGAAAGAATAGATTTGAAAGATAAATAGTAGAAATAATTTTATTAGCAAAGGAGAATATGTTTAAATCAGTCAGTCACTGAGACAGAGTAACACCTTTAGAGAGATAAAGAGACAAACCTGAAACAGGAAATAAAAGATAAAACTGGAATTTCTTGCATTATTTTAGCCACATAATAAGGAAAGACAAAAATACAGAAGGCACTTGGGCAAGCTAACTGCACATCTTTCTACTCTTAGTTGTCCTGGTTATAACATCCCGTTTTATTTATTTTTTACTAATGATCATAAAATAACAGTAGTTAAAAGAAATGTGGATTCCATAAAGTCTGCTGCTACTGCTGCTAAGTCGCTTCTGTTATGTCTGACTCTGTGCGACCCCATGGACTGCAGCCTACCAGGCTCCTCCATCCATGGGATTGTCCAGGCAAGAGTACTGGAGTGGGTTGCCATTGCCTTCTCCTAGCTCTCTTCAACTTATGAGACAATTTGAGGTGCATTTGAGAGGAGTTTTGCTGTAGATAACTGCTGATGTTATTGAATGAGATGTGACTGGCTTGCTTGAGAAAAAAAGAACTGAAAAGCAGAAAAAGTCCTGATTGGTTTACAATTGGTTCTCCATCATCTGTGTGTATGGCTCCAGCACATGAATGGGGAAAAAACCCTTATGTACAAAATGCTTAACCTGAACCTGTATGTTTAAAAGATACTTTAGATATTATTGAGCTTTACTTCTCCCACCTACTGCTAGTCACTCTTGAAAAATGAATCATTTAGTTATGCATACACCTGGTATCAACTGTTCAGCATCACTACTTGGAAGAGAACCCAGAAATCAGGGATCTTAGGCAAGAAGAATTCTCTTTCTCAGAGAAATAAATTAGAGCTCAGAGCATTCCAAGCTGCCTGCTTCTTTTATTGTTTTGTATGTTCTTCTTTTTACCCTTGAGGACTATAGAACTGAAAGCAGAATATGACTGATTCATTGACTGAGTGAATAAATGAATGGAGTTAAATAACTGACTCAGGTCTCCAACTGAGACAATTATAATCAGAATCCAAACTCAGGTCCTTGGCTTCTAATTTTTTTTAATATATAATCACTTAATCACAGTATTATTAATGTGTCAGATTGTGCCACACAGTTTTATTATAATGAGGAAAATAATAAAGAACAAATAATCTAAAAATTACAGCCAACAGAAAACCCACCAACATGAGTTCTTATAATAAGAACTGCAGAGGTAGAGTAATTTCAGGATGGATTATTTCAATTGCTTCTCTGGTGGCTCAGAGGGCAAAGTGTCTGCCACCAATGAGGGAGACCTGGGTTCAATCCCTGGGTTGGGAAGATCCCCTGGAGAAGGAAAAGGCAACCCACTCTGGTACTCTTGCGTGGAAAATCCCATGTACGGAGAAGCTTGGTAGGCTACAGTCCATAGGGTTGCAAAGAGTCAGACACGACTGAGAGACTTCACTTTCACTTTCAATATTTCAACTTCTCAGTCACATCTATGGGACTCAAGTACTTTCCACATTTCTACTCAGCTAGTCTGAGCATGCTGACTCATCCTATGACCACACCTCAGCTGCAGCAGCTCCAGCCATCACGCAATTGCAAAAGGCAGGAAAAAAAAAGGAGGAGAAATTGTCCATGACTTGAGCACCTTTTTAAGAGGAAGAGTAGCTTTCCTATGAGTCCCCAGTCAATGGGGCTTTAGATCACTGATCAGAATTGCATCACATTCCTCTCTCTAAATAAATCAGTGACAATCAGGGAAACAAACTGGGGTTTGCTTTAGGTTGATCAAGATTCAGTCCTGGGGTGAGGAAATATCAGTTCCTCTGGAAGATACCAGACCAAATCTGGCAATCTATAGTTTTTGTCACTTCAACCTTCCAACATTTGCACCCTGCTGGACCAGATAAGAAGTAAGCACTAGTGCAATTTGAATTGAGCAGTCCAATTTCTTCAACACTCCCTTCCAGAAGAGTGGAAGAAAATGAATTCAAGAACCAAGATAACTCATTTGCTTGACAGACTACATCCAGGGCATTTGGGCTTAACCTATAATATTTGGTTTATCAGTTTGTGGTGGAGACATCAAATTTTCCCTAGGTACAAAACAAAAAAGTACTTTCAAAAGAAAAGCTTCCTCTATGATTTAGTTTATGATATTTGACATCCATTAAAGAAGAATCCACAAGAAAACTAAAATAGTGCTGGAGGTCTGGTGCTCTGTATGTATAAATGGAGCTACATTACATTGTAATTAAACAATAACAGTATCCGATCATCAATTCAAAAATGTTTCCCTTCTCCTTTGTGGCCCTTCCAATTTTTCAAGTGTAGCAACATTTCTTTCCAATGTTTTTCCCACCTCAAAGGATTCTGTAATTTAGACAATAGCCAGCAGAGCATATGAGTAATGACTCTCTGAATTAAGGATGGGGCAGCTGCCGGATCACACAAAGAGATGCTTTGGTGGGCATGTTACTACATGTACAAGGAACTTTACAAATCTGTGATTTGTTAAGCTAATTGAATCTTTCTGTGAGTGTAATTATAACTCATGGTTGCTGCTGCTGCTGCTAAGTCACTTCAGTTGTGTCTGACTCTGTGGGACCCCAGAGACGGCAGCCCACCAGGCTCCCCCGTCCCTGGGATTCTCCAGGCAAGAACACTGGAGTGGGTTGCCATTTCCTTCTCCATTCGTGAAAGTGAAAAGTGAAAGTGAAATCGTTCAGTCGTGTCCGACTCCTAGTAACCCCATGGACTGCAGCCTACCAGCCTCCTCCGTCCACGGGATTTTCCAGGCAAGAGTACTGGAGTGCGTTGTCATTGCCTTCTCCGAAGCCAATCTGGGGCAGTTGAAGGCAAAGTTACCATGCGCTATTGTTAGGATTAACATTTGTAGCATTCAGCAAGGCTGAACCTTAGCAAAATAATCGGGCTGCTGGATGTGTCCTAGCATCCTCATGCCCTCCTTGTTTTCCATGCTCCCTCCATAGAGGGTTTAGTGCCCTGTTCTCTTGCTCATGTTGCCCTCTTCATACAGTTCCAATCTAGCAGGCCCGATATCACTGATCCATGCTTGTTTCTTGGTTCCCAAGTTTCTATTCATTGAAAATGTACCTATTCAATTATATTCTTTGCTAATTTTAAAACCTGAGATAAATACACTAGCTTGTACAAAAATAGCTAGTGGGAAGCTGCTATGAAACACAGGGAGCTCAGCCTGGTGCTCTGTGATGACCTAAATGGCTGGGATGGCGGTTGAGATCCAAGAGGGAGGGGATATACATATACGAATAGCTAATTCACTTCATTGTACAGCAGAAACTAACACAACATCATAAAACAATTAAAATAAATAAATAAAATTAAAAATTGGGCTTCTCTGGTGGTTCAGTGGGAAGGAATCCACCTGCCAATGCAGGAGATGTAGGTTAGATCTCTGATCTAAGAAGATCCCCTGGAGAAGGAAATGGCAACCCACTCCAGTGTTCTTGCCTGGAGAATCCCAGGGACGGGGGAGCCTGGTGGGCTGCTGTCTATGGGGTTGCACAGAGTCGGACAAGACTGAAGCGGCTTAGCAGCAGCAGTGACAACCAAGTGAGAACCAGCATGCTGCCCTAATGGAACTGAAATGTTACAGAAGAAAGAAGAGAAACATGGTTGATTCAAGGGGTTTACCTTCAATAACCAATTTCCCATCAACTGAGACTGAGAAGAGTACAGTTCTAGAAAATTTGGGGAGCATGTCAGGAAATATGTTTTAGACATAAGATGAGTTTCAGAAAGAAATCCAAGTGAATATGTTGAGTAGGCACTGCATTCATGAATCTAAAGCTCAGAGGTGAGGTTTCAGCTACTAGGATCATTGGTATGTAGACTATAAACTCTGCTTTAAAGCTATACAACCATATTACTGCTTCATTCTATGCTCACGCTAAGTTTAGGGGCTTTTGTCTTTCTACGTTACATTTTGGAACTTCTGCAGTTTACCCACCACTTCATAGAAATATACATACTGCTTGGTAATTTATCAGCAATTATATCTGTTGACATTCCACCTGTTACTTATAGTATCTTCCTCTCTCAGAAAATGAGAATAAAATGACACTGACCACCCTGCCAACTCAGCACATTTTTAAAATTAATTAATCTCTTAATTTTATTTATTTTTGGCTGGACTGGCTCTTCATTTCTGAGTGAGGACTTTCTCTAGTTGCAGCGAGCAGGGGCTACTCCCTAGTTTCAGGGCATTGTGGTGGCTTCTCTTGTTGCAGAGCATGGGCTCTAGGGCTCATGGGCTTTAGTATTCTGGGACATGGGCTTGGTAGTTGCAGCTCATGGCCTCTAGAGTGCAGGCTCAGTACTTATGGCTTAGTTGTCTCACTGCACTTGGAATCTTCCAAGACCAGGGATGGAACCCATGTCCCCTGCATTGGCAGGCAGATTCTTAACCACTGGACCACCAGGGAAATCCAAATAATTATAATTTTTAATTGTAAAAGATTTTTGAATTTTGAGAAAAATATATTTAAAAGAATGTAAAAGAATCATATTTTTACATGATTAAACATTCCTTCCAACCAGGCTCTTTGAGACAACTTTAGACACCATTTTGTGCTTCAGAGAAGACTTTAGAACTTCGAAAACATCACATAGTCTGAAAGGTGTCTAAGATATAGACACAGAACAGTGTTTGTATCGATTTGGGTCTGGAGCAGTAATTATAATGAAAGCTGAATTTGGTTAACCATCCAACATAAACAACAGAAACCTTTTCTATCATACTCTAGGAGATTTGAATTTTAAAAGAGTCACACATACGTTTCTCATTAGTGTATTATTCTGGGCTTCTATGTGTAGAATTGATGATACAAAGATGAAATCTCGGTGATATTACCTTCTCAGCTTTCTTAACTTTATTTCTTTAGAATTGGAGGGGACCAACTATGGCAAGATGACTCGAAACTTCTTTGCTGTTTGGCTATATTCTTCTCGGCCTTTCTCATGTTCAAAAACACAAATTGTAGTTAGTGATCGATAGTTGTTCCTGGTATTCAGGCAACAATTTATATGTTCATCTGTACCTTGTGCACTGAAATAACATTCTTAACTCCCTTTTAATCAATTAAAAGTGGCTTCAGGGCCTTGTTCTATGATTTGTGATGAATAAAGCAAGCCTTTTCTGGTAAAAGTGGGGTGATGTACTTCCTTCTGGAACAACTGTAGATGGCTGTTGGCAAAAAGCCTGGTACCATGCTTTTAACATAGAACTTATAGAGTTCTCATTTTCAATATCATTGAAGTATTTGTTTTTAAAAGGTTGACAGAAAGCTTGGAAACAGATGTCATTTTCAATTTTAGTCCACAGCTTCCTGTTCTCTTGCATAAAACACCAAAAAATATGACCAGCTCTGTGAAGAGGAGGGTGTTTCTGTATTGTTTTGATTTTACTTTTTATTTTTATAGCAATTATAGATTCAAAAGAAGTTGCAAAGGCAGCATGTGTGCCTCTTAGTGTCACCCAATGGTTTACATCTGACAGAAGTATGGTACAACATCTAAACTAGGAATTCGATATTGTTGGTGTGATGTGTATGATCGTTTTATCGTTCTATGCCATTTCATTACATAGGTTTCAGTTCAGTTCAGTTGTTCATTTGTGTCTGACTCTTTGCGACCCCATGGACTGCAGCACACCAGGCCTCCCTGTCCGTCACCAACTCCTGGAGTTTACCCAAACTCATGTCCATTGAGTTGGTGATGCCATCCAACCATCTCATCCTATGTCGTTCCCTCTTCTCCTGCCCTCAATCTTTCCCAACATCAGGGTCTTTTCCAATGAATCAGCTCTTTGCATCAGGTGGCCAAAGTATTGGAATTTCAGCTTCAGCATCAGTCCTTCCGATGAACACCCAGGACTGATCTCCTTTACGATGGACTGGTTGGATTTCCTTGTAGTCCAAGGGACTCTCAAGAGTCTTCATGTAATTACCAGAGTTGGCATTATTAAAAGATGTAATATCCTAGTGTTTTTTTTTTTTTTAATTAAGAGTCAATGCTTACATATATACATAAGGACTGTCCCTCCAGATAGGTAACTTAAGAGACGATATAAGAGACTTCACCTCAAACCATTTTTATTGTCTCCTATTACCTTTGTAAGTGACAGAGAGGGTAACATGAGAGGTTTTCCTGCTGGAGAAAGTCCCTCATGCTCTCTCCACCCAGGCAAGCTTCATTGCCTCTGCAAACTGATCCATTTCACCCATGCCCAACTGAAACACAATGCATCTTGTTCTGCTGACCAAAAAGTACTTCTTCCACTTGAAGTTAAAAGATGTAACTTTTTTCACTGTAAAAAGGGATATATATCAAAGTGGAAGTTTGAATGAGATGTAGCATAAGGGCCTATTTTCTCTAGTTTCATGGCTTGTAGCTCTGGCCATGTGTGTCTTGGTACATGATGCGCTGGCTTTAGAGGTGGAAGGCACAAAGCACATTCTTCTGGGGGGGTGACACAAGCTTAATCAAGAAAAAAATTGTCCTGAGTCTCCCTTATTCAAATCACTTGGGTGGAACGTTTGCCTATAATACAATATAATGGCCAAAGTGTTCAATGCATAGTTTATGCCTAGCAATATACCTTGAAAAGCTTCTGAGCTAGAATGTAGAAAATCCAGTTAGCTTTATTAATATTTGAACATATATATTTCCCTATGAAATATATACTTGCAGCGTAAACAGATTTTAGGCCATATTTGAATATGCGTCACTTTGCAGTTTGAATATTTCCATTGTGTCATGAATATGGCATATTTCAATATTTTGAATAACAGAGGACAGAAAACAGAATATTTGATTTGCATGAGCCTGCTATGCGTGTATATTGCTTTCTCAGATGAAGTATGCCCATTCTGGTGACCCAATTAGAAATATGCTGAAATAATCAACAGTAATTTGGAGAGTCAGTGAACCAAGGGATCTGTAAGTAATAGCAAAGCTGATTCAATACTGGTGTTTGCCTCAAGATTGCCCCATGTCCTACGCAAGTGCTGTTCAAAATTTTAAACTACCTCAGGCTAAAACCTGTTAAATCCATTGTCAGTTCATTTGCAAATTCTTCCCTCTCCCTAACCTGAAAATGTTTGAGTTTGTTAATCCATTTAGTCAGCAGTTGACTGGAATTTTTGCTTACCTTAGGCAAACTGGAAATTGCCTACTCTTTCCAAATCCCATCCGTTGACTCACACACCGGTCATTTTGCATTTTGTTCCCAGTAATGTTTTGTGTGGGGAGGGGAGGAGTGGCCACCTGCTCTGTCTCTGTGGTAAAGTCAGACTTGCATTTAGAACATGCCCTGATTTAATAACAATAACCATTCTATCCAAATCTGCTGTGAGACTCTGATGAAATTCTGGTTCAAATTAGTCAGTGAACCAACTATTCAGAGGTTGTCAGAGTGCTGAGGCTGTGACTAAAGTCATTTCTTCTTCAAGCTCCTTGGAGGCAGCATAATGAAGTCTCCTGGTTGGAGGAGGGTAGAAAATCTATTTTGAGGTGTTTAGAAAAGATAATGTTGCAGGTGCCAGCATGCACAAATGGAATTCCAATCATATTGTGTCTGAATAGGCAAAAAAAAAAATGAAGAAGTAGATTGTATTAAAACAATTCCCTTGCTCACAATCATCTGTTGCACCTGCCGAGTTAATGTGGTCCATTAGCATCCCCAAATCATTAGTATTTTAATGAAGACCCAATCCCTGGTATAGTTAACACTAACTTAGTTGGTAAATGCTGTTTATTTTTTACTCCACCATCATCAGCCTCTACAAAGCTGTTAATTTATGTTGCCTATGGCCTTATTGTTCTCCTGAATGTCATGAATTAATCTAAGAATCCAGAAAAATGGTCCTTGTCTCGGATACTCATAATAATGTATTTATTAAGAGGGGATTTAAAATGTACACTAAGTTGAACAGTAGGGAACAAATACTCCATTAATATCTACTTTTAAAAGCAGGATTGCCTTACCGCAATCTGAATATATATCAGTACACACTATAATAAAGCCCTTGGATAATAAAGTACAAATGTCTTCTAAGTTGGCTCTCTGCTTTGACTACTGCTTCCTTCCACTATCATCTCAGTGGAGCAGTGAACACAAGTGTTTCAACATATAAATCAAATGTGTGCTCAACAGTGATTATTTCACTTAGAAGTAAAACTAAAGTCTTCAAATGTCCTACAAAGACTTTCTGATCCTACTATTTCACTGACCTTGCCACTCTAACCCCCACCCACCTACTCCTTACTGACTGCTTCTCTGGCCTTAGAGCACTTACACTGACTTTGTGTGTGTGCACGCATGTGTACAGTCTGGTATATTCTCCTGCTCTGCATTTTCAAAGCAACTCCTTCAAGTCTTTGTTCACCTCTTAACATGAGATACTTTGCCACGCTATTTATCTTCAATCCCACCTCAGGACATCTGTTCTGCCTTATACTATTTGCTTTCTTCTTTTCTTCGATAGCCCTTATCTTCTTTTGGCATGCTGTATGAATAGTGTACCAAATAATTCTCAAGAATTTTTAAGCTTTTATGTTACTTGCAAGCTCACAAGTCAGCCTACAGGCATTGTATGGTTGCTGCAGAACACATCAAACTGGGTCAGAGAAAAAGAGTTTTATTATTTACAGGACACAAGTCACATGAACAGCAGCATATTTGCATCATTTCTCTTTGCCCTAAGTCCCATGGGGGTGACATGGATGGGACCAGATGGATGCCTGCACACCCACTGGACATAAAAGATGAACTGTGAGCTTAGAGAACCGTGTGCAATAAGCATGTGTACCCTTTGTTCCAGGGGGAGATACTATCTCTATCTTCCAAAGTAGTTCATGGTATCATTATTCTTATTAATGACAACCAGAATAAAAGACAGTCAAAGCCTTATTAGTAAGATGTGCAGTAACAAAACAGATCCATGAAGAAGGACTTCCCAACTATAATATTTACAGTTCGTTATATGTTTTCCCCAATGTAAATTCCCTGAGGGATTTTATTTCTTCACAGATGTACTCAATAGGCATTAAAAAATAATTTAGATCATGTTTGTTTCAATCTGAAATCCCCAAATCTCCGGCTTGCTCTGACTTCAGTCAGCTATCTCCACATTCATTTCCTCAGTCATAAAATGAGAGTAGTAAGTAACGCCTCCCTAATGCCATGTGGTAAGAACTCCCCTGGTAGTCCAGTGGATAAGACTCCAAGCTCCCAATGAAGGGGTGCTGGTTCAACCCCTGGTCAGGGAACATGCCACAGCTAAAAGATTCTGCATGCTGGAATAAGACTTGGTGCAGTCAAATAAATAAGATGTTTAAAAATAATTCTTATTTATTTATTTTTTTAAATTATAAATATTTATTTTAACTGGAAGCTAATTACTTTACAATATTGTATTGGTTTTGCCATACATCAATATGAACCCACCACGGGTATACACGTGTTCCCCATCCTGAACCCCCCGCGCACCGCCCTCCCCGTGCCAACCCTCTGGGTCATCCCAGTGCACCAGCCCCAAGCATCCTGTATCATGCATCAAACCTGGACTGGCTATTCGTTTCTTATATGATATTATACATGTTACAATGCCATTCTCCCAAATCATCCCATCCTCTCCCTCTCCCACAAAGTCCAAAAGACTGTTGTATACATCTGTGTCTCTTTTGCTATCTTGCATACAGGGTTATCATTACCATCTTTCTAAATTCCATATATATGTGTTAGTATACTGTATTGGTGTTTTTCTTTCTGGCTTACTTCACTCTGTATAATAGGCTCCAGTTTCATCCACCTCATTAGAACTGATTCAAATGTATTCTTTTTAATGGCTGAGTAATATTCCATTGTGTATATGTACCACTGCTTTCTTATCCACTCATCTGCTGATGGACATCTAGGTTGCTTCCATGTCCTGGCTATTATAAACAGTGCTGTGATGAACATTGGGATACACGTGTCTCTTTCAATTCTGGTTTCCTCAGTGTGTATGCCCAGCAGTGGAATTGCTGGGTAATAAGGCAGTTCTATTTCCAGTTTTCTAAGGAATTTCCACACTGTTCTCCATAGTGGCTGTCCTAGTTTGCATTCCCACCAACAGTGTAAGAGGGTTCCCTTTTCTCCACACCCTCTCCAGCATTTATTGCTTGTAGACTTCTGGATAGCAGCCATTCTGACTGATGTGAAATGGTACCTCATTGTGGTTTTGATTTGCATTTCTCTGATAATGAGTGAATTTGAGCATCTTTTCATGTGTTTGTTAGTCATCTGTATGTCTTCTTTGGAGAAATGTCTGTTTAGTTCTTTGGTCCATATTTTGATTGGGTCGTTTAGTTTTCTGGAATTGAGCTGCAGGAGTTGCTTGTATATTTTTGAGATTAGTTGTTTGTCAGTTGCTTCATTTGCTATTATTTTCTCCCATTCTGAAGGCTGTCTTTTCACCTTACTTATAGTTTCCTTTGTTTTGCAGAAGCTTTTAATAGGCCATCTGATGTGAAGAGCCGACTCATTGGAAAAGACCCTGATGCTGGGAAAGACTAAAGACAAAAGGAGAAGAGGGCAGCAGAGGACAAGTTAGATAACATCACTGACTCAAAGGTCATGAATTTGAGGAAACTCCAGGAGATAGTGAAGGACATAGGAGCCTGGCATGCTGCAGTCCGTGGGGTCTCAAAGGGTCCTACATGACTTAGCAACTGAACAGCAGCAACAACAACAAATCTATATGTGTTGGAATTCTCCATGGACAGGATATGGAGTCTCATCTCAGGTCTCACTTTGACCATATGTGACTCACAAATTTATTTTGCTAGCCCTGAAAAAAAGGTCTGGGTACTTAGTCTCTACTGTTCTCTCTGACCTCATAGGCATGAGCACCAAAACTGAATTTTTGTTGCTCTTCTTAAACTGGGTCATCTTTCAGTTTCCCTTAACACAGTAAATGACACTTTCATTCATTTATTTGTGCAAGTCATCATTCATGACTCATCTTTAAGTCTTCCTTTTCTCTCAACCCATCCTACCCTCATATTCCATCATTTATCACTTCTTGTTAATTTCACCTCCTAAATATCTTTGGTTCTATTCACTTTTTCCATCTCTACTGATAGGAACATGAATCCAAGGCCAGTGATTCCCAACTGTTTCAGATCAATGTATCCTACAAAATATTTTATAATACTTCCTTCAGTATACAGAACAAATTCACATATAATATAACCAAACTTACACACAAAATTTGTAAATAAAATAAAAATATTTTAACTGTAATATGAAGTTGAAATAGAGGAAATTATATAATAACAATATGTCTTTCAACATGTAAAAATCAGGGATGGCTAGACCAAAAAAGCCTCACAATGTTGTCAGACATTTGCACCTACATAAAGAATCATTCCAGATTTGAAAGGTAAAAAGACAGGCAGATACAGGTCCTTGCATTGGACTCTAAAACCAGGAGCAGCATTCTCTTCAGCCAGATTTTACAAACTGACAAAATGTAGAAACTTCTGAAAAAAATAAAGTACAATCATGTTTCCATTTACATAGTAGATTCATTCCTGGAAATGTTAGTGTATACTTAAATCATGCAAAAATACTGTGTGTTTATATCTCAAACTGAATTAGATTCTAGAGAGCTTTTTCATTTGTATGAAAGTATATGCTTCTATCCAGGGCCATTTGCAAGCTTTGTGAGACCCAGACAATTGTCCCTTTAAATATTCTGCATATTGCAAAATACACCTAGTAAACCCGGACTCCACTTACCAATCAGTGCCAGTAGCCAAAAAATAAAACAGAATAAGAGCACTGTCATTAACTTCCAAATTGTCTGGGAAAGTGCATAGCACTTCCATTGAGAACTGATGCGATGGACTAAGTTACCTTTGTTCTTCATTCATTATCCTCCTAACAGTCTTTTCAGCTTCATTGCTATTCCATCTAGTTTAGTTATGGGGGCTTCCCAGGTGGCGCTAGTGGTAAAGAACCAGCTTGCCAATGCAGGAGAAGTAAAAGATGAGGGTTCCATCTCTGTGTTGGAAAGATCCCCTGGAGGAGGACATGATCACTCACTGCAGTATTCTTACCTGGAGAATCCCCCATGGGCAGAGGAGCCTGGCAGGCTATAGTCTGTAGGGTCACAAAGAGTCAAACACAACTGAAGTGATTTAGCATGTATGCATGCATTAGCTTAGTTAGAGCTGATTCGCAAAGCCAAATTTGATTATTTTACCTGTATTTGATTTTTTTTGTTTGTTTGTTTTTCTCTCAGATAAACAGACCAATAGGGTATGGAGATAGCATAAAAATTTATTGTTAAGAATTGGATCATGCAGTTATGGAAACTAAGTCCCAAGATGTGCAATCAGAAAGCTAAAGACCTAGAAGAGGTGCTAGTATAAGTTCCAGTCTGTGTCCAAAGGCCTGAGAACCAGGAGAGTTGATGACATAAGTCCAAGTCCAAAAGCAGGCAGTTGCAAGGAAAGTCACCTTTTTTGTCCTATTCAGGCCTCCAACAGATAGGATGAGGCTGACCCAGTATTGTAGAGGGCAATTTGCTTTACCCAGTCTATGGATTCAAATGTTAATTCCATCCAAAATACACTCAGAAATATGTTTGACCAGTTATATGAGCACCCCATTATCCATTCCAGTTGATGCATAGAATTTGCCATTGTACTGTCCATTACATATAGTCCTTATAACCATTTCCTCCTAAGGTACAAAAGTTTGGCATTACTTCTAAAGCCTCATGTTTTCTAACTCTTGTCTGCTTTCAAGCCATATTTCACCATTTTGCATATTCTGTGTGCTTGAGCATGTCGACTTTTCTATTCAGCAATGATCTAAAAGCAATGATCCCTTATATCACAGCGTCTGTGCATATTTATTCTATGTACTCTTTTTACCATACAATTTTCTGAGTTAACTTCTAATTATAGTTATTCTGCTTAGAAGCTGTAGTTAAGCTGTGGTTTTTTTGTTTAGAAGCTATAATGATCTTTCAGAAAAATTTATAAATTTTCAATATGGCTGGATTAACATATAAATATTTAATTATTAAGACTTGGAAATTAATCAACCAAACTACAAGCCAGCTACTGGAGAAGCATCCTAGGGACCCTAGTCTATAAAGTGTCAACTCATTAGTTCTTGAATTGTGTTGTGGTCTTGGTTTGGATTATTCAGGATATTCCTTGGGAGATAATATAGTAGTCAGAGAAGGTAGGCACTGAGAGTCTTGGAAAAGCAACTATTTATCATCTCTAAGTATTTTAATAATTTAAAACCACTATGGCTGCTGAAAGTAACCCAAATTACTATCCTATGATTATTACTTACCATTGATTCATGACGGTATTTAGACTTACATGGAACTTACCTATAGATTTCAGCAGCTTTTTCAATCAGTTCCAGTCCTAGAATATCTTGTTACAGAATAAATAGCCCTGAGTATCCTCCTATATTACATTTTGCACAATTATTTTACTTCAATTTGTAAAATGATTTAATTGAACTTTTTACAAGTTCTGTGATTGTAAGTTCAGTGAAGACAGGCATTATATCTACTTTTTCACATCAAATTATACCAGACACCCTCAAAAGTATGTGGTGCATATTTAAGTCAATAAATATTTCCTGAAAGGATGAATGTGAATGTTTTTTGTATAGTTAGCACTCAACACATCTTAATTGCCTCTTTCCCCTCTTCCTTATCCCTAAGCACAACATAGCACATGTATTTATTTTAATCAATGCATATCAGCAAAATTCCAGATATTCAGCTATCCAACTTTGAAGGAAAAAAATTGAAATTACATAGTAACTCTTGGAATTTCCCTCTCCAATTCGAATGTGCCAAAAATAGACTGTGGAATGGGAAGCTTATTTTCTTGATATAATTGCTTCTATTTCTGACCCTCTGAGCTTTGGGGAAACTCAGTCCCAGATCTCAACTTTGGTTTTCCCTCTCTCACCAAGCCTTGTGTCTTCTGTGACATTGAACATATTGTCAACCTGTATACTCACCCCAAGAGCTTCATCATGGAGGAAATGAAACTCTAGGCTAGTAAGACCTAGGGGACTTAGATTTAAATAAAGCCAGTGTAAAAGGCAATTAATGACCCTAATTATCAGTGCAGAAAAGAAGTTGTACAAAGAGGAAAATGTTTCTAAAGAAAATAAAAAGAAATTGTTATGCCTGTGACCAAAATGAATGAGGACACCACAAATTAAGACAAATGTTCACTATTAAGAGTCATGCTTGGTCTTCAAGTGTCATTTATATACTTTCAAACCTTGAAATTTCCAAAACAAAAGAGACCTGCACTTTTTCTTGTACTCATTATCTAGTCTGCTCAGTGTTCCATGGAGTTTATGCCTCTGTGAAATTAAATATAATTGGCTTATGGAAACTAAACAAAAGCCTAAAATCAAAGCACATTTTAAAAATCAAATTCATTAATTTGGTTCACACGCATTCATTGACCCTATCCTGTCAACTCTGCTATCCTTTGTACCCTTGTGTGATTAAATCTAAAGATATGTTTATATGAGGTCACAAATAAATATGGTGAGAAAATTAGCCCATATGATTTTCCTACTATTTCTATATTTTTATTCTTACCCCATCCTCAGCCCTACTCTAGCCCTAACCAAAGTAGAACAAGACATTCTGCTAGAATTGGCTTCTGAAGATTGCCATGAACAGAGTAAAAATCTTGGCTTTTGACATAGACCAAGGAAAAGCTAAATTTGAAAGAATACAAGAATACAAAACCAGAACAGTGTTTTTAATCCCTAAGGTCTGGATAAAATTTGCCACATACAAGAAAATGAGAAAAACTGGTAGGAGAAAAAGAAAGAAACAAAAATTTGTGAGAAGGTCCTTGCACCATACTTCTCTCCTCCAATTCATTTGAGGGCAGGAAGAATATTAGAATCTTTGAATTTCATTTAGAACTCTAAGAGCACAGAAGTATGCCCTCCAACCACAGAGTCGCTTGCTAGGAAACTGGCAAGTTCTTTCTCTTATGGAAAGAAATATTCTGTGTACCTGAGAGGAACAAAGAAGTGTTAAAGAGTCTTTCATTGCCCCCCGAAAAGTTCACAGAGTTCCCCACGTCCCAGTCCAGTAGTGGAAGTATCCAGATAGATGCCTCCAGGGCCTGATAGGTAGATGACGGCAGGTGTAGAGAGCTGGACCTGAAGGGTTTTGTGGTCAGAGGCAGGGGACGTCCCCACAGCTCTGCATGAATTGGAATCTACGGACTAGGCGAGATGAAATATGGCTCAAGAGATGTCAGCCTGCAGTGACAATAAGTCAGAATCAGATGCTCCTCATCCCCAAGCAAGAAACCATGAAACCTCTGGAATTTAGATGCCATGGAGAGAAAATAGGGATAGGGAAACTCTCCCATCCCTAATCCAACCACTTCACTTTTTCCACCAACAAGGAAGCAGGCACAAAGTGAGAATTAAGGTAATGTAAGAAAAAATTAAAATATATTATTTGTTAAGCCTCAGCGCTTTGGGAATATTGAATGAAAGGCTTTAGAGAATGACATCAAGTAATTCTTGCCTCAGTTCCAAACTCTGGTCTTGTCTCAGTCGGTTTGGGCTGCTATAACAAAACACTGTAGATTAGGTGGCTTACAAACATCAACAAAAAATTTATTTCTCAGAATGTGGAGCCTGGAAGTGGGAGACCAGGGTGCCAGCAGGCCTGGGGTGTGGCCAGAGCCCTCTTCCAGGCTGTGGATTACTGATTTCTCTTAGTGTCCTCACATGGTGGAAAGAGAGCTAGCAAATTCTCTGGTCTCTTCTTAAAAGGGCATTTATCTCATTTTGGAAGTTCCACTCTCAAGATATAATCATCTCCTCAAAGCCCCACCTGCAAATACCATCACATTGAGATTGCTGCTAAGTCACTTCAGTCGTGTCCGAGTCTGTGAGACCCCATAGAGGGCAGCCCACCGGCCTCCCCCATCCCTGGGATCCTCCAGGCAAGAATACTGGAGTGGGTTGCCATTTCCTTCTCCAATGTATGAAAGTGAAAAGTGAAAGTGAAGCCGCTCAGTCGTGTCCAACTCCTAGCGACCCCATGGACTGCAGCCTACCAGGCTCCTCCAACCATGGGATTTTCCAGGCAGGAGTACTGGAGTGGGTTGCCATTGCCTTCTCCCAACATTGAGATTAAGGTTTCAACATATGAGTTTTTTTTTTGGGGGGGACACAAACATTATATCCATTGTAGATCTAGACAAACATATCAAGATTTATTAACATTTAGATTTTCCTGTGAGGTGCTATGATAACTGTTTATAGAACATTTTCAGAAAAAAACAAAAAGGCTAAGCCAAGAAAATGTAAAGGGATGCATCATGATGCTATGTGATTATCATGCCCTGTTTGCTGAGGTTTCAGATAGCTCTATACGGATATAGACCAAGGCATCCTGCATCCTATCTTCTCCATCATCAAGAGGGAAGGGCATGGACTTCCCAAGTGGTGCGAGTGGTAAAGAACCCTGATAATGTGGGAGACATATGAGGTGTGGACTCGGACTCTGAGTTGGGAAGATTCCCTGGAGGAAGGTATGGCAACCCACTGCAGTAATCTTGCTTAGGGAATCCCATGGAGAGAAGATCCTGGTGGGCTCCAGGCACAAAGAGTCGGACATTACTGAAGCGACTTAGCAACACACACACACAGGATTGAAGACTCAAGAGCAGAGAGTCAGAAGACATCTAAGTAGGCAATTTATTCTATTAGCTCAAACCACAATACATAGTAGGTACAATAAAGGGATATTGCAAGACTAAGAACCATTTTTAAATAAAAACTTGAATCATAAATGACTGAAGCAGCAGAGGCATGATCAAAGCATAAATAGTATAGAGATGCAAGACATTGCTTTAATTCCACCTTTGTTTTGCTTCCATGAATACATCAGTTCTGACTTTTCTTGGGGAAAAGGTGGTAAACACCTTCTACCAGATACTTTCTGCCCTGTGTTCTTTGCCATCAAGGGCAACAGACTCAGTGATTTAGCCTGATGGATTTCCAAATACCTCCTGTTTCCCCAAGTTAGACTCCAACTTGCAAACAGTTTTATATAGGCCTTGAGTTTTAGAGTGATTGATCTGTAAGGGTGTGTTGAAGTAATTTACATGAAGTCAGATGTCCAACTCACTTACCCCAAGTCTGGCTCCTTCAAAGTCCAACAGCTCTGCTTTTTCTTAAATCAGTCGAGACAGACAGAAGTGATCCTGGGTATTAACATACACAAGATTCATCTGCATGGAAGCCACAGGTCAGGGGTGCAGAGGTGAAGTGGTACACATAAAGTATAAGAAATTGGTCACTGAGGGACTTCTCTGGTGGCCCAGTGGTTAAGACTTCGTCTTCCAGTGTAGTGGGTACAGGTTTGATCCCTGGCTGGAGAGCTAGGATCTCACATGCTTTGCAGCCAAAAACCAAAACAAAAGACAAAAGCAATATTGTCACAAATTCAATTAAGATTTTAAAGATGTGTGCTGTGCTTAGTCACTCAGTTGTGTCCGACTCTTAGTGACCCCATGGACTGTAGTCCACCAGGCTCCTCTGTCTATGGGATTCTCCAGGCAAGAATACTGGAGTGGGTTTCCATTCCCTTCTCCAGAGGATCTTCCTGACCCAGGGATAAAACCCAGGTCTCCCACATTGCAGCAGATTCTTTCCTGTATGAGCTACAAGGAAGTTCCCGAGGCTTTAAAGATGGTCCTCATCAAAAAAAAAAAAAAAGAAGAAGAAGAAGAAAAGAAAAGAAAGAAAGAAATCTATTGGGGGGGAAAGGAAGTGGTCATTGAAAATCCCTTTCATGCCTTTTTTTTTTTTTTTTTTTTAGTGGATATAGTGGTTTGCAATACATTGCTCAGGGTGTTCCAATCACAATCATCTCAATGGTTAGTTACAGCCTATCACACTTGTTCTCCAACACTAGATTTTGACTTGTGGTGTTGGAGAAGACTCTTGAGAGTCCCTTGGACTGCATGGAGATCAAACCAGTCAATCCTAAAGGAAATCAACCCTGAATATTCAGTGGAAGAACTGATGCTGAAGCTCCAATACTTTGGCCACCTGATGAGAAGAGCCAACTCATTGGAAAAGACCCTGATGCTCTGATGCTGAGAAAGATTGGGGCAGGAGGAGAAGGAGGCAACAGAGGATGAGATGGTTGGATGGCATCACTGCCTCAATGGACATGAATTTGAGCAAACTCCAGGAGTTGGTAAAGGACAGGAAAGCCTGGTGTGCTGCAGTCCATGAGGTCTCAAAGAGTCGGACACAACTTAGAGACTGAACAACAACAACCACACCCCTATTATATTCCTCTAGAATGAGGACGGCAGTTTCCTTCCTAAATAAAGCTAAAAGAGTGACTCTTAGAAATATCTCTCATGCTCTTGTATGCAGATACCTAACCATTTACCTAGTGTAGCATTTTCAGAGCATTTCCTGGAGCTGTTATTTCAGACCTACCTTTTACCTTGTTAAAAGGTGAGTGTGAAGCCGTTATCAATTATACTCCAATTTAAAGAAAAATTTATAGAATCAGTAGAGGTGGGCTGAGTTTGAGAACTGGGGGGGGCGGCGCGTAGGAATCTTTGCTTTTTCTTTAAACAACCTGCTTCTTCCCACTAAAAGTTAAGAGCTTTCCTAGCTCTTCAGAAACCAGGCTGCCTTAAACAAGGTTTTCCAGCGCAAGCATGGACCAAGTCAAAATGAGCCCTAGTTTCTCTGGTGTGAAATGCCTCTGAGTTTCATTCGGGTGAATTGGTCCACTGGGATTCTGTCCTGATGGGTGAGCTGAGATTACACAGTTGATCAGCAGCCAAGAGAACAGACTGTAGCCCCCAGATACTGCTGAATAAGCCACAGTCATATGCGCAACGTTGAGTGTATGGTCCCATCAAATTTATGGACAACTCTGTTTATAATCTCGTGGCATATGCCTCTGTAGTATTTGTTTATAAAGGGCCAGGGCTGGGTGTATTATGCATCACAAATGATATACTGTAAAGTTTCCCAGGATAAATGAAATATGTCCTTTTTTTCCCATCTGGATCTTGTTATTTTTTTTTTCCCCATGATTAGCATTTTGGCAGCTTTCACTCTTCTATTCTGCTGTTCTGTGTGCCCAGGGGAGACGAACAGTTGAGTTCTTTCCAAACTCAGGGTAGTGCTGTGTGGAGAAAAGCTACAGCTGAAAGGGCTCTTTATGTAGATTCTCCACCGTCCGGTGGAGGAGGCAGAGGTTGGGAATATGATTAGCGGGGAGTGAAAGCACCCTGAACTCAAGGCTCACGTGAGTCCCCAAGTGTGGAAATGTTCTTACCAGATGAGAGTCAGGATACAGGAGATGCTCGGTCCCCCAGAACCAGCTGAGCTCATGAAATGCTCCACAATCCGGCTTCACTGAGCTGCAGACAGAGGCTCTGTTCTCCGTTTTGAATTTAGTCTGCTTGAGATAAAAATGGGGTCATGATGATCATCTGACACCTTGTTCACTTCTGCTGCAACCAGATCAAACCAAACCAAATTCACTTGTATGCAGTAATAAGACCTATTCTTTTTAAAGAATGCTATAACAGAACCAAAGTCTGCTTTTCATTTTGGGCGAGTTACTGGAGTAGAGCATAGAAACAAAACAGCCCACAAACGCAAAGGTCTCTTTGTCACTTGTGAAATAAACATAAGCAACTCAGAAGCCAGTCTTCCTGGCCTGATGGCTTTCTGCTTTCAAGAGAGTCATCTATGGTTTGTTTCAATTTTCCATTTAAATAGTAACTTGCTGTTTTATTCCGTAAGACCTACTTCTATTCCTATTTTTATTTATATTTGCAGACTAAATTTTCACTTGCATTGTATTCATTTTTTCAGGGAATTAGAAACCAATTTGAGATAAATAAGCGCAGTAAAATACCTAAAACAAGAGAGAAAAATCAAGAAATAATCTTTAGGAGTTTTGATAAATAATTAATGCAGATGCCCATCTACAATCGAATGACTTCCCAGGTTTCAGCTACTTAAATGCCTTTATTTTCATGTTATTGAAATCAAATATTATATACAAGTGAAATGTCTAATATATTTTTGATATGTCATTAGAGGTGATTCCTGCCACTTCAAATGATGAAATAAAGTGTTTTATTCAAAACAAAACCCTAAATTCTTCACTTAAAATATTGTTCTTATTATTATATTTATATTATTTCCATATTAACTGAAGCATATTGGTACAAATTACTTTGCCTGAATTATCCATCTGCCTATTTATCTATGTGTAATATATTATATTACATATTATGTAGCATATCACCAATTGATATATTCATTGTCCTTTTCCATTTTCTACCTCTGCAGAAATACTGCTGAATTTTCCTGCTTCTAGAATCAGCTGTCTCCAGCTTCTCAAACCATCCATTCAAAAGTAGGAATTGTAGAGAAAGTGCAGTTGCC
Source organism: Bos grunniens (assembly GCF_055505025.1). Lineage (NCBI taxonomy): Eukaryota > Metazoa > Chordata > Mammalia > Artiodactyla > Bovidae > Bos > Bos grunniens. Next base: position 35,996,051 of record NC_141187.1, read on the forward strand.
TCTCCTCATATCTTCCCCCCATCCCAGTCCTTTGGTGTTTGATATCTGTTTTCCAGAGTTTTTTAAGCAGTCTCCTGGAAAGCTTATAAAAAGTCCAGAGCCTTATTGGCCATCCTCCAAATACTTCTAATTTTGACAAGCCTGAGCTGAGGCCCAGAAATCTTCATATGAAATGACCGCACAGGTGGCTCTAATGCAGATGGTTCTTGGCAACGCAGTTCTATAAGATCCATGATCTTATATAAAGAAGGAAATAACAGGCTTTCCTATTGCATCTCAACTTTCCTAGAATGAAATTTCCCCAGAACAGAGAGTCAAGAACTTGTGATTCTTGATTTTCTCTCTCATAAATGAATATTGTCATGTTATGAATGAAATAATCATCATTTCAGCTGGATTTTTGACACCAAGGTGCAGAGTTTCAAAGTAATGACATCTCAACTCTATTGATCCTCAAAACATTCATCCCCTTTCCAGCCACCTGTCCTGTGACCCGTTGTTGCTGACAATTACCTGGATTGCAGACGAACTTGCTCTGGTTTTCTGAACCCTGTGTCTGTATGTCTGTTTACTCCTGGGCAGTCAGACTCTGTGAGCTGGTCAGTTCCACTGCATTCTCTCTTCATCTAAGAGGTGACAAGGGCCAGACTCCAGAGCTTGCCTCTTCCATGCCTGCTGTTCATACACGATCGCCATGCCTTACAAATTCACCTTAAACCATCAAATATTAATGTTTCTTAGCTCTTTGAAATCTTGGATTAAGCAAAGCTTTAAGATCTCTTAGGAGTCAAAACACATGAATTATAAAAGAAAGATTTGTTAAATAGGATATTATAAAAATTAAAAGCTTTTGCTCTTCGAAATATAGTGTAAAAAATGAACAAAAAACCACACACTGGCAGAAACTATTTACAAAAACATATGATGATAGCTAACTGGTTTCCAGATGTCTAAAGAAACCATTGCTGCTGCTGCTGCTAAGTCGCTTCAGTCGTGTCCGACTCTGTGCGACCCCATAGACAGCAGCCCACCAGGCTCCCCCGTCCCTGGGATTCTCCAGGCAAGAACACTGGAGTGGGGTGCCATTTCCTTCTCCAATGCATGAAAGTGAAAAGTGAAAAGTGAAAGTCAAGTGGCTCAGTCGTATCTGACTCTTCGCGACCCCATGGACTGGAGCCTACCAGGCTCCTCCGCCCATGGGATTTTCCAGGCAAGAGTACTGGAGTGGGATGCCATTGCCTTCTCCGAAAAAAAACCATTATAATTAATTAATTAATATTTTATTAATAAGAAAATGAAACATGAGATATTTTAAAACAGGGAAAAGAGTTGAACAAATGCTTCATCAAATAACCTCTATGGATGGCAAATAAACAAGTCAAAAGATGCTCAGCATAATTAGTTATTAGAAAAATTCAATTAAAACTTCAGTGAGATATCACTTTGCCTCTAAGAATAGTAAAAAAAAAAAAAAAAAGCAAGTACCAGTATCAGGTATTGCTAAAATATGGAGCAACAGAAACTTTGTAAATCTTTGGTGGCAATGAAAAATAGCACAACCACTTTGGAAAATAGTGGACAGTTTCTTACCAACTTAAACATACACTAACTGTGCATCCTAGCAATTCCACTTATCCAGAAGTAATGAAAATATACATACATACAGAAACCTGTATTCATATTTTTATGACAACTTTGCAATAGTCATCAAGAGCCGAAAATAACTCAAATGTTCATCAACTATACAACGGATCAGCAAATATAGTTACAGTCAAATAATGAAATGTAATTCAGCAATAAAGCAAACTTCTTATGTATGCAAAGAAATGGATGAATTTCAGATGCACTGACTTTTGTGAAAGAAACCAGACACCAAATCAAAATACTATATAAATCCATTTGTATAATATTCTGATAATATTAATAGCAAAATAATGGGACAGAATGTAGACTACTGATTGCCAGGGTCTGGGAGTAAGAAGAGAAAATTGATTACAAAGGTGCATAAGGCAACGTTTACTTTTTAAAAAATTTATTTATTTTTATTATTTGTTTTGGCTGTGCTGGATCTTCACTGTGACATGCAGGCTCTTGGTTGAGGCATGTGGGCTTCGTTGCAGTATGTGGGATCTTGGTTCTGCAACCAGGAATGGAACCTGGGCCCCTGCATTGGAGCAAGAAGTCTTATCCACTGGACTATTAGGGAAGACCCAGGAACATTTTAATGTGATGGAAATGATCTGTTATTATTATTATGGTAATGATGTGACTATATGGATTTGCAAATTTCAGAGAAATGTGCACTTTGCATGTAATATAGACCTCAAAAAAACTAACTTCCAAAAAATTACATTTTGTCAAATATGGCAAAAGCGAGATCTTTTTATAGAACATTTCCTGTGACTTTGAAGCACCAAACCGAGCACTTTTTCCCTTCTACACTCTTTGAAGATAGAGGCCTATTTTTGCAATTAATTTTCTTACAACTGAAATCCCATAATCTTTGCAATTAGACTTCTCCTGACCTCATAGTAATAGACCATGAATGAGTTGAAAATATCTTTTTCTTAATAGTCTTTAAGGATCTGAAATGGAGAATAGGAATAGAGGTTCTGATAATCATACAATTCAAAATGTTTAATTCTCTGTAATCTAACAACGTCTATAATTGCTAGTTTCCACCAGAGTCACTTGTATTTGCCTGGCAGTACAATACACACACACACATGAAACAGAGGAAATGGATTGTGACCTCCCCCCTAATTCCCCCCTCCCACAAAAAAAAGTCACAACAGCAACAATAACCATATCAGCTTGGACTTTTTTAATGTTTCAGTTCAGTACAGTTCAGTCGCTCAGTTGTGTCCGACTCTTTACGACCCCATGAATCGCCGCACTCCCGGCCTCCCTGTCCATCACCAATTCCTGGAGTTCACACAAGCTCACATCTATCAAGTCGGTGATGCCATCCAGCCATCTCATCCTCTGTTGTTCCTTTCTCCTCCTGCCCCTAATCCCTCCCAACATCAGAGTCTTTTCCAATGAGTCAACTCTTCGCATGAGGTGGCCAAACTATTGGAGTTTCAGCTTTAGCATCAGTCCTTCTAAAGAACACCCAGGGCTGATATCCTTTAGAATGGACTGGTTGGATCTCCTTGCAGTCCAAGGGATGCTCAAGAGTCTTCTCCAACACCACAGTTCAAAAGCATCAATTCTTCGGCGCTCAGCTTTCTTCACAGTCCAACTCTCACATCCATACATGACCACTGGAAAAACCATAGCCTTGACTAGACGGACCTTTATTGGCAATGTAATGTCTCTGCTTTTTAATATTCTATCTAGGTTGGACATCGGAGAAGGCAATGGCACCCCACTCCAGCACTCTTGCCTGGAAAATCCCATGGACGGAGGAGCCTGGTGGGCCGCAGTCCATGGAGTCGCTAAGAGTCAGATAAGACTCAACGACTTCACTTTCACCTTTCACTTTGATGCATTGGAGAAGGAAATGGCAACCCACACCAGTGTTCTTGCCTGGAGAATCCCAGGGATGGGGGAGCCTGGTGGGCTGTCGTCTATGGGGTCGCTCAGAGTCGGACACGACTGAAGCGACTTAGCAACAGCAGCAGGTTGGACATAAGTTTCCTTCCAAGGAGTAAGTGTCTTTTAATTTCATGGCTGCAGTCACCATCTGCAGTGATTTTGGAGCCCAGAAGAACAAAGTTTCCACTGTTTCCCCATCTATTTCCCATGAAGTGATAGGACCAGATTCCATGATCATAGTTTTCTGAATGTTGAGCTTTAAGCCAACTTTTTCACTCTCTTCTTTCACTTTCATCAAGAGGCTTTTTAGTTCCCCTTCACTTTCTGCCATAAGGGTGGTGTCATCTGCATATCTGAGGTTATTGATATTTCTCCCGGCAATCTTGATTCCAGCTTGTGCTTCTTCCAGCCCAGCGTTTCTCATGATGTACTCTGCATAGAAGTTAAATAAGCAGGGTGACAATATACAGCCTTGATGTCCTCCTTTTCCTATGTGGAACCAGTCTGTTGTTCCATATCCAGTTCTAACTGTTGCTTCCTTACCTGCATATAGGTTTCTCAAGAGGCAGGTCAGGTGGTCTGGTATGCCCATCTCTTTCAGAATTTTCTACAGTTTATTGTGATCCACACAATCAAAGGCTTTGGCATAGTCAATGAAGCAGAAAGAGATGTTTTTCCGGAATTCTCTTCCTTTTTTCATGATCCAGTGGATGTTGGCAATTTGATCTCTGGTTCCTCTGCCTTTTCTAAAACCAGTTTGAACATCTGGAAGTTCACAATTCACGTATTGCTGAAGCCTGGCTTGGAGAATTTTGAGCATTACTTTACTAGCGTGTGAGATGAATGCAATTGTGCAGTAGTTTGAGCATTCTTTGGCATTGCCTTTCTTTGGCATTGGAATGAAAACTGACCTTTTCCAGTCCTGTGACCACTGCTGAGTTTTCCAAATTTGCTGGCATATTGAATGCAGCACTTTCACAGCATCATCTTTCAGGATTTGAAAGAGCTCCACTGGAATTCCATCACGTCCACTAGCTTTGTTCATAGTGATGCTTTCTAAGGCCCACTTTAGAAATGACTTCACTTTAGAATGACTTCACATTCTAGGATGTATGGCTCTAGGTGAGTGATCACACCATCACAATTATCTTGGTCGTGAAGATGTTTTTTGTACAGTTCTTCTGTGTATTCTTGCCACCTCTTCTTAATATCTTCTGCTTCTTTTAGGTCTATACCATTTCTGTCCTTTATCAAGCCCATCTTTGCATGAAATGTTCCCTTGGTATCTCTAATTTTCTTGAAGAGATCTCTAGTCTTTCCCATTCTGTTGTTTTCCTCTATTTCTTTGCATTGATCGCTGAAGAAGGCTTTCTTATCTCTTCTTGCTGTTCTTTGGAACTCCGCATTCAGATGCTTATATCTTTCCTTTTCTCCTTTGCTGTTCTCTTCTCTTCTTTTCACAGCTATTTGTAAGGCCTCCCAGACAGCCATTTTGCTTTTTTGCATTCCTTTTCTATGAGGATGGTCCTGATCCCTGTCTCCTGTACAATGTCACGAACCTTTGTCCATAGTTCATCAGGCACTATATCTATCAGATCTAGTCCCTTAAATCTATTTCTCACTTCCACCGTATAATCACAAGGGATTTGATTTCAGTCATACCTGAAGGGTCTAGTGGTTTTCCACTTTCTTCAATTTCAGTCTGAATTTGGCAATAAGGAGTTCATGATCTGAGCCACAGTCAGATCCTGGTCTTCTTTTTGCTGACTGTATAGAGCTTCTCCATCTTTGGCTGCAAAGAATATAATCAATCTGATTTTGGTGTTGACCATCTGGTGTTGTACTTGGATATAGTCTTAGATATGCAGTACTTGGATACAGTCTCATAAACAACAGAATGATCTCTGTTCGTTTCCAAGGCAAACCATTCAATATCACAGTAACCCAAGTCTATGCCCCAACCAGTAATGCTGAAGAAGCTGAAGTTGAATGGTTCTGTGAAGACTTACAAGACCTTTTAGAACTAACACCCCCCAAAAAATGTCCTTTTCATTATAGGGGACTGGAATGCAAAAGTAGGAAATCTTGTAGACTTGTGTAGAGCCTTCTCTTGTGTTGTTGGAAGAGGGTGTTTGCTATAACCAGTGCGTTCTCTTGGCAAAACTTGATTAGCCTTTCCCTGCTTCATTCTGTATTCCAAGGCCAAATTTGACTGTTACCCTAGGTGTTTCTTGACTTCCTACTTTTGCATTCCAGTCCCCTATAATGAAAAGGACATCTTTTTTGGGTGTTAGTTCTAAAGGGTCTTGTAGGTCTTCATAGAACCATTCAACTTCAGCTTCTTCAGCGTTACTGGTTGGGGCATAGGCTTGGGTTACTGTGATATTGAATGGTTTGCCTTGGAAACGAACAGAGATCATTCTGTTGTTTTTGAGACTGTATCCAAGTACTACATTTTGGACTCTTTTGTTGACCATGATGGCTACTCCATTTCTTCTAAGGGATTCCTGCCCACAGTAGTAGATACAATGGTCATCTGAGTTAAAGTCACCCATTCTAGTCCATTTTAGTTCTCTGATTCCTAGAATGTCAACGTTCACTCTTGCCATCTCCTGTTTGACCACTTTATTTTCCTTGATTCATGGACATAACATTCCCGGTTCCTATGCAATATTGCTCTTTACAGCATTGGACCTTGCTTCTATCACCAGTCACATCCACAACTGGGTATTGTTTTTGCTTTGGCTTCATCCCTTTGTTCTTTCTGGAATTATTTCTCCACTGATCTCCAGTAGCATATTGGGCACCTACTGACCTGGGGAGTTTCTCTTTCAGTATCCTATCATTTTGTCTTTTCATACTGTTCATGGGGTTCTCAAGGCAAGAATACTGAAGTGGTTTGCCATTCCCTTCTCCAGTGGACCACATTCTGTCAGACCTGTCCACCATGACTCACCCATTTTGGTGGCCCCACACAGCATGGCTTAGTTTCACTGAGTTAGACCAGGCTGTGGTCTGTGTGATCAGATCGGCTAGTTTTCTGTGATTATGGTTTCGGTGTGTCTGCTCTCTGATGCCCTCTTGCAACACCTACTGTCTTACTTGGGTTTCTCTTACCTTGGATGCAGGGCATCTCTTCACGGCTGCTCCAGCAAAGTGCAGCCGCTGCTCCTTACCTTGGATGAGGGGTATCTCCTCACTGCCTCCCCTCCTGACCTTGAACGTGGAGTAGCTCCTCTCGGACCTCCTGCGCCCACGCAGCAGCAGCTCCATTGACGTGGAGTAGCTCCTCTGGGCTGCAGCCCCTGACCTTGACCATGTTTAAGTCATGGTTAATATTTAACCTGTCAAAATCCTTTCAGAATCAACCCATTGCTTCCTGATTATGCTTCAGCCACCTGTGGGGTCACTAGAAGATGACTTCTAATACAAGTAATCCAGCCTGTGCCATCTAGCATGTTATGGAGATTTAGTTGGAGAGACCAGCGACTGAGAACGAAACACCACACAGATGGGCTCATTGAAAATCCACCACATCCTGGCTTTTTCAGTCTTCAAAACAGATGAAGTGCCTTGGTTGTAGTAACTGTGCTGCAATCATAATGGAGCCTGGCTGCATGGACACGGGTTTTCACGACTTTCTGTGTGACCCATAGCATCTCATGAGAAGAAAACACTGATGAGAATATGCGGGGAGCCGCCAGGAGGACCTCCACCCATGGCAATGGTCATGAGGAAGGAGGCTCGAAATACGCAAAGGCGGGATTGAGCCTCAGGAGTCCCCCTGGAAATTCTCAAGCATCTACCCCTATAACCAGAGCCTGCCTACTTTACTACTTTGTGCTCTGACCTACACCTCTGATTTTACAGGGGGCTGTCCCCCACCACCTCTTTCAGAGAAGGAGTTAACTTAGAGCTCCAGTTAATAATAATTCCTGGGCGTGACAGGAGTGTTCCAAACTTACAAACTCCCCTAAATGTTCTCTAGCCTGCCTGACAGGTTTGTCCGGCCACATGTGATTGCTCACAGCCTCCCAACCATGAGAGGCACGAGATGCTTAAAACCTTCTAAAAACAGGTTCCTTAGAAAAGTTAGGAAACCATTAGTATAAGTATAGTGGGCTGATTAGAAATTGTATTGGTGAAGGGTTTTTCATTTGTTGAGCCAATGTTTGTTGCTAAGTCTCCACATCCCCTGCCCTTACACACATTAATGAATATATAGAAGAAATAAGTATTAACCTTTGATATTAATCACGTTAGACCTTAGGCTAAGTAAATTCTTTCCTTAATTAAAACCCACTACACCTCACCCTATAGGAATGTAACTTTATCTGGTACCTTCGGAAGGTGGAGTCTTTTTTAAGAATAATCACCCCTGGAGAAATAAGTGTCCTGGTTGACTGACAGCTGTCACAAGGAGAGGGTCATAAATTGTCAGCAGGCCTCCTGGCCAGAAGATGATGTAACACCCCTAAGACCTCTGTATACATTTGTATGAAGCACCTGACTTTGATAAAAGTCAGGACTGCTGACCCTGCGTCACTTTTGCATAATAACATCTCAGTGTATAAAAGTAGACCATGGAAAATAAAGAATTGGGATCAGTTTCTCGAAGTACTGGTCTCCCCATGTCGCTCTCTCTCTCAAACTCTGGCTAAGTCTCCATCTGGAGCACAAAACCCACCAGCTTACTAATTTTGCCTGGGCTTCTAAGATCCGAATGGGGAGGCCTCAGTGTCTCCTCTCCTTCGGGAGAACGGAAGGACGCCTGTGGCCTACGTAAGTGGTGCAAATTTCTTGTCTTGAAGTTTTATTGGTCTCCCGCGTAAACCAAGCTACTCAGCCTCTTTTCTCCACTGAATTTTCCTACTGAGGTATCCTCATTCTATTACTCTTTACATCTCTAATTAACATCTAATTGAAGCTATTGTATCCTGATCCTCGCCGTTGTCCCGCTTCGAACTCCCTGGATCAGCCAGGGCTGGACCTCGGCAGGAATAAATCATGGATTCTATAGGTGATGCTCTTCCATGCTGTGCCATGGAATGATTGTTTATTTAAATAACACCTCTAATCAATGCACTAATTTCCAACTAAATGGATACAGCAGTCTTACCACCATTTGAGTTTCTCAATAATAAGGGGTTCTTTGAGCATCACCAAGGCTTTGTTGAAAATTAAATACTCACAATTGTTAATTAAAAATGGATTTAAGGAGTGAATAGATTATGGATTTATCTGCATGAGTACAACCATCTGGGTGAGCAGAGTTGCATGTTTAAGCAGCGAAGAAACACACCATTTCTGGTGATCTGATGGGAGACAGGATGACAACCAAAGGATAGGAAAGGTTTGATATTCTTAATGACTATGATCATGACTCACTAATCCAGCAATCTTTTATAGGGTGCTAACTGTGCAAGGCATTGACTTAACTCCTCAGGAAGTAATAAGAATAAGCCATGCTTTCTAATATCTCCATAAAAACACATGTGACCTCACTGAAGATTAAGTGCTAGATACTTAAACTCTGAAAATGCCCTGTCAGCCTCATCCAAATAATAACTCTAACCCAGCAAATGAACATTTTCACTTTAATCTTCAATAATTAAAATATCACTGAACTGGAGAGGGAATGGGAGTCACATCCTTTTAATTAAATGAAAAATAATGTGGAAAACATATCGCAAAACCAAACCTCTGAAATTTATGCCAGAGACATTTTTAAAGCACGTTATAACCCATTAATAATGACTTTTAACTAGAACAAACATAAACATGTCAGTAGCATTTGTTTAACAATGAAACCTTGAAGACAATTATTAGAATGTGCCTAGTGTATTAAATTTACAGTATGATGAGGGCATCTTTACTGTGCACCTTTTAAACTGTAAGAAATAAAACAATTGAAAATAAAGCTCACAGTGAGACTAGATATGTGCATTCATGTCATTCAGTGGAAAACAAATACCACATTTGCACATGTTGTCCTATATTAGATGTTATTAATTCATAATTATCACCAGAAAATGATCAGTTTTCAGCTCTCGTGATCAATAAGGAAAAAGATCTAGAAATTATTTAATTTGTTTTTTTTCCAAAACAAATATATGCCAAAAAGATATGATAATAAGTGGGAAAGACTTCATTTGTTCATAATTAAAACAAAACATAGTCAATGCTGTATTTATGCAGAGTATCAGAGGTATATATTGCTTTGTTAACTGCAGGAGAAGGAGAATACGGATGCAACTGAGAATAGGGATAAAGTTAAGTTTGCCTTTGTATCAGTTCAGTTCAGTCAGTGGCTCAGTCGTGTCCGACTCTTTGCGACCCCATGAATCGCAGCACGCCAGGCCTCCCTGTCCATCACCAACTCCCGGAGTTCACTCAGACTCACGTCCATCGAGTCAGTGATGTCACCCAGCCATCTCATCCTCTGTCGTCCCCTTCTCCTCCTGCCCCCAATCCCTCCCAGCATCAGAGTCTTCCAATGAGTCAACTCTTCGCATGAGGTGGCCAAAGTACTGGAGTTTCAGCTTTAGCATCATTCCTTCCAAAGAAATCCCAGGGCTGATCTCCTTCAGAATGGACTGGTTGGATCTCCTTGCAGTCCAAGGGATGCTCAAGAGTCTTCTCCAACACCACAGTTCAAAAGCATCAATTCTTCGGTGCTCAGCCTTCTTCACAGTCCGACTCTCACATCCATACATGACCATAGGAAAAACCATAGCCTTGACTAGACGGACCTTTGTTAGCAAAGTAATGTCTCTGCTTTTGAATATGCTATCTAGGTTTGTCATAACTTTCCTTCCAAGGAGTAAGCGTCTTTTAATTTCATGGCTGCAGTCACCATCTGCAGCGATTTTGGAGCCCAGAAAAATAAAGTCTGACATTGTTTCCACTGTTTCCCCATCTATTTCCCATGAAGTGATGGGACCGGATGCCATGATCTTCGTTTTCTGAATGTTGAGCTTTAAGCCAACTTTTTCACTCTCCTCTTTCACTTTCATCAAGAAGCTTTTAAGTTCCTCTTCACTTTCTGCACTGTTATTTATTTATTTATTTATTTTTCCGGCTGGACTATGTCTTCATTGTTTTGTACGGATTTTCTCTGGTTGCTACAAGATGGGGCTACTCTCTAGTTGCAGTGCACAAACTTCTCATCGCAGTGACTTGTTGCAGAGCAAAGACTCAATTGTTGTGGTGGCTTAGTTGTTCCATGGCATTTGGGATCTTCCCAGATCGGGGATCAAACCCATGCCCCTTGCATTGGCAGGTGGACTCTTAACCACTGTGCCACTAGGGAAGTCCTGAACTGAAACTCTTTTTTTTTTTTTCTTTATTGTGTTTCCTTGTTACTGAATGTGGTAAGGAAGAGTTCTGAGAACAATAACCTAGCACACATTTGCTAGTTTGTTAAGTCACTAAGTTGTGTCTGACGCTTTGCGACCTCATGGACTGCAGCACACCAGGCTTCCCTGTCCTTCACTGTCTCCCAGAGTTTGCTCAAACTCATGTCCATTGAGTTGGTGATACCATCCAACCATCTCATCCTCTATTACCCCGTTCTCCTCCTCAATCTTTCCCAGCATCAGGGTCTTTTCCAAAGAGTCGGTTTTTCTCATCAGGTGGCCAAAGTATTGGAGTTTCAGCTTCAGCATCAGTCCTTCGAATGAATATTCAGGGTTGATTTCCTTTAGAATTGACTGGCTTGCTCTTCTTTTATCATAGCTTTCCTTCCAAGGAGCAACCTTCATTTAGTTTCATGGCTGCAGTTACCATCTGCAGTGATTTGGAGCCCAAGAAAATAAAGTCTGTTACTGTTTTCATTTTTCCCCATCTATTTACCATGAAATGATGAGACTGGATGCCATGATCTTAGTGTTTTGAGTTTAGTTTTAAGCCAGTTTTTTCACTCTACTCATTCACTCTCATCAAGAGGCTCTTCAGTTCCACTTTTTTTCTGCCATTAGAGTGGTATCAGCTAATTATCTGAGGTTGTTGATATTTTTCCTGGCAATCTTGATTCCAGCTTGTGATTCATCCAGCCCAGCATTTTGCATGGTGTAGTCTTCATATAAGTTAAATAAACAGGGCAACAATATACAGCCTTGTCTTACACCTTTCCCAATTTGGAGCCATACCATTGTATGTCCAGTTCTAACTGTTGCTTCTTGTCCTGCATACAGATTTCTCAGGAGGCAGGTAAGGTGGTCTGGTATCCCCATCTCTTTCAGATTCTCCACAGTATTTTTTGTGATCCACACAGTCAAAGGCTTTTGTATGGTCAATCATGCAGAAGTAGATGTTTTTCTGGAATTCCTTTGCTTTTTCTATGATCCAGCAGATGCTGGCAGTTTGATCTCTGGTTCCTCTGCCTTTTCTAAACCCAACTTGTACATCTGGAAATTCTTGGTTCAGGTACTGCTGATGCCTACCTTGATGGTTTTCAGCCTAACCTTACTAGCATGTGAAAAGAGCACAATTGTTTTATAGTTTGAACATTCTTTGGCATTGCCCTTCTTTGGGAATGGAATGAAAATTGGCCTTTTCTAGTCCTGTGACCACTGCTGAATTTTCCAAATTTGCTGACATGTTGAGTGAAACATTTTAACAACATCATCTTTTAGGATTTGAAATGACTCAGCTGGAATTCTATCACCTCCACTAGCTTTGTTCATAGTAATGCTTCCTAAGGCCCATTGACTTCACTCCAGGATGTCTAGCTCTATGTGAGTGACCACACCATCCTGGTTATCTGGGTCATTAAGAAATCTTTTGAATAGCTCTTCTGTGTATTCTTGCCACCTCTTCTTATTCTCTTCTGCTTCTGTTAGGTCTTTACCATTTCTGTCATTTATCATGCCCATCCTTGAAGAAAATGTCCCCTTGATACCTCGAATTTTCTTGAAGAGATTTCTAGTCTTTCCCATTTTATTGTTTCCCTCACCTTCTTTGCATTGTTTATTTAAAAAGGCCTTCTTATCCCTCATTGCTGTTCTCTGGAACTCTGCCTTCAATTGTATATATCTTTCCCTTTCTCCGTTGCTTTTGACTTCTCTTCTTTCCTCAGCTATTTTCAAATCCTCCTCAGATAACCACATTGCCTTATTGCATTTCTTTTCTTCAGGATGATTTTGGTCACTGCCTCCTGTACAGTGTTTTGAACTTCTGCCCGTAGTTCTTCAGACACTCTGTGTAACTTAAGTCTAATCCCTCGGATCTATTTGTCACTGTCACTGTATAATTATAAGGGATTTGACTTAGGTCATACCTGGATAACATAGTCGTTTTCTCTACTTTCTTCAACTTAAGCCTGAATTTTGCAATAAGGAGTTCGTGGTCTGAGCCACAGTCAGCTCCAGGTCTTGTTTATGCTGAAGGGAAGAAGCTTCTCCACTTTAAGCTGCCAAGAATATAATCAATCTGATTTCAATATTGACCATTTGGTCTTATCTATGTGTAGAGTTGTCTCTTGTGTTATTGGAAAAGGATGTTTGTGATGACTGCTGTGTTCTCTTGACAAAATTCTGTTAGCCTTTGCCCTGCTTCATTTTGTACTCCAAAGGCAAACTTGCCTGGTACTCCAGGCATCTCTTGATTTTCTGTTTTTGCATTCGAATCCCCTGTGATGAAGAGGACATCTTTTTTTGGAGTTAGTTCTAGAAAGTCTTGGAGGTCTTCACAGAACCATTCAACTTCAGCTTCTTCAGGCTCAGTGTTTGGAAATAGACTTGGATTACTGTGATGCTGAAGTATTTGCTTGGAAATGAATTGAGATCATTCTATCGGTTTTAAGATTGCACCCAAGTACTGCTTTTGGACTCTTGTTGACTATGAGGCCTACTCCATTTCTTCTAACGGATTCTTTCCCACAGTAGTAGATACAATGGTAATCTGAATTAAATTCACTCATTCCTGTCCATTTTAGTTTACTGATTTCTATGATGTCAATGTTCACTCTTGCCATCTCCTGTTTGACCACTTCCAATTTTCCTTGATTCAAGGACCTTGCATTCCAGGTCTCTATGCAACATTGTTATTTACAGTATCGGACTTTACTTTTACCACCAGAACACATCCACAGGTGGGCGTCATTTCTGCTTTGGCCTAATCGCTTCATTCTTTCTGGAGCCATTGGTAAATGCCCTCCACATTTCCCCCAGAGCATATTGAACACCTTCCAACCTGGGGGGCTCATATTCCAATGTCATAACTTTTTACATTTTCATGCTGTTCATAGGATTATCATGGCAATAATACTGGAGTGGTTTATCATTCCCTCCTCCAGTGGACTATGTTTTGTCAGAACTCTCCACTATGACCCGTCCATCTTGGTTGGCCATGAACGGCGTGGCTCATAGCTTCTTCAAGTTAGACAATCCTTTCAAGGCTGTGATCCATGAAAGGGTTTATGATCATAATTTTTATGAATTATGCCCTTTAAGATCTGAAACATGTAAAAAAACACAAATTTCCTAGAAATAATTGACATTTTACTCTAGGCACATATACCTTAGTTTTTTTTTTAAATTATAGTTGCTAATTTTGAGTGAATTATACAGCCAACTAGGATACACTTGTAGTCCTGAAGGTAGTTTGCCCACTTGGGAAAGTGTGATGATGTCTATCAGGTTTCTTTCAGTTACAAACATGACCCAGGTCAGATATTCTGGTTGCACCCAATCGATTTTCTTTTTGAAAGTGTCTCATACTAAAATTTTCCAAATTATTATTCTAAGTTTTAGCAAAGACTTACTGACCATCTTAGTCAGATAGTATAAAAAAAAAAAAAAAAAAAAAACCAGCATGCTTTTTTCCCATGTTAAGCCCCCATGAAAGTGTATACATTTATGAATTCAGTATCCATCTGAAATTTCCCATATTTTTTTTGTACTTGATATTAGGAAGAATATTACTGCTATCTCCAAAAGCACAGATATAGTCTGAGGTTAGACTTTCTTTTGAACAAATGCAAGTGAATTAAAAGCCTTGTCTCTCCTGATTTAAAAAAGAAACAAAACCAAATCTTTTGTATGTAAACTAGTGATAATTAACAGTGATAATATTTCTGAGTTCCTATACATGATGCTTAAAAGCAATATTTACAATTTTCTGTTTGATGCAATAATAAAATAATTCAATCTTATTATCTTTCAAAATAAAACTACAAACAAAGTTATTTGATCAATTTTATTTACCCCCACTGCTTATTTTAAATAACTCACTCACTTTTGAGGAATTTAGAAAATCATCTTTTTTTAAAATGTGAATTTACTTGTTTAAGTTCTTAGAAACCACAAAGGCTTAGAACATTTTTATGGCCTATCTCAAAATAAAGAAGGAATTTTGACATTACATTTTATTTTTTAATATCATTTTATTGATTGCCAACAATGAACTCAGTAATATATTAAAGAAAGCTTAATTTTAGATCACTAGATTTTTTCCAAAATGATAAAGTTGTAAATACTTTCTTCGGACAGATAACGTGGATCATGTTGACTATAAGTGGGCCATAATTCGATATTTTAGTCATGGGTCTTCACTGAGTCCAAAGATAGCCTTGTTCTTTGAAAAGTAAGGGGTTGTCAGTTAAGATTTGTTAATAATCATTTTAACAATGGGCTATAAACTGGCCCATTACCTATTGTTGCATAGATTCTTTACAATGGTTTAATAATACAATTATTAGACCATGTATTAGATTCCTACTGCCACTGTACCAAATCACCACAGATTTGGGTGGATTAAAACTAGAAAAATGTATTAATTTACAGTTTTGGATGTCAGAAGTCCACGTGGGTCTCATTGGTCTACAGTCAACGTGTTGACAAGGCTGCATTCCTTCTGGAGGTTGTAGGGGAGAATTCCTTGCCTTTTTCCAACTTCTAGAAGCTCCTATCCTTCCTTGGCTCCATCTTAAAAGCCAGGATTTGCATGACTCCCAACTTTTCTTCTCTTGTCACATCTCCTCCCCTGCCTTTGACTCTTGTGCCACTCTTTTTCATTTATAAGGCTTGAGTTTGTGATTATATTGGTGCCATGTAGTAAATCTGGGTTCATCTCTGGAGAATTTTAATTTAGTCACAGTTTGCAAGGTCCCTTTTGCCATAGAAGATAACATAGTCACAGATTCTAGGAATTTGGTCATGGACATTTTTGGGGAGCCATTTTTCTCCTATATCAAATGCTTTTCTCATTATGAACAAACAACATACATCTACTGGGTTTCTGTCAAACTGGGATTTTTCTTTATCTCAAATATTTTGAACATTTTATGACATTGCCATTCATTAGAGATACAATGAAACATAAATGGGTCATTTGAACATGACATTGTCCCAATGAGAATATGGATAAAAATATATTATCGGTAATAAGTTTTAAAAACATAACATTCCAATAACCTTGATCTGTCACTTTATTCTGGAAATTTTGACCTTTGATGGTTTCCCCTTCTGATTCCAGGAAAGTGAAAGAAAGGAATGTTTGCACATTTGCCATTGCCTTTTGGAGTCAAAATTGTCTTTGGAACAATAGCCAGTTAAGAGAGCTGAGGGTAGTCATGGCCTCTTCAATTGGCCTTGAATTATCACAATGGAGTGTTTTATCCTGGCTTCCACTGGAGCTTGGGTGAAAAGGTGTAGAATGTGATCAACTATGCAGCTTTCATGACCTTTCTATTGGTTAAGGATCTTAGCAAGGGACAGACCTCTTGTAAGTCTTAGCCTCCATGGGAGGTGGTTTGTTCATTCCTACATGAGATGAAAGGAACCATATAGAAGTAAATTCAACAGAGATAGTGAAAAGGTCATTAAGACTGTATTCTAATCTGATGTATTCTCAATACAGATTGAGTGGGTATAGCTTTATTTTTCTTCTCAATCTATTTCATGTCAGTGAATTTTTATTAGCAATATATTTTCCTATAACATAGTCTTGATCAGTAGTCAAAGAGGAACTATTGGCATTGGATGACTACTTAATATTTTTAATGAACTAGAGGTGTCTTTGTTTTTATCCTTGGCATCTTTTTTGAGACATACAGTTAAAAAAAAAAACAAAAAAAACAAAAAACAAGGAATGGGGATAATCCAGGTCTTGTTTGGGTTTTTGAGCATGAGATGTATCGACTGTAATCAAGGGGTTTTTTGTATCTTTGCTTCAATCTGTCCCTGACAGTATCAGAGCTTAAAAGAATAAATTCTTAATTCTGTTGAATGAGAGTCTGAGGATACAAGGTGCAGTAAAAATATCTTCTTGTGAGTATGAGGAGGGCAGTAAGCCAACCGTTTTGTGTCTGTGCTTTCAATGCTTCATGAAACCATAAGTTAAGTGAAGTCAAATAGTTGCATCACATGTGAATCCTTGGAACCTTTGTGAATTTTAGCAACATTTAGCATCAGATGGGGCAAAGGAAAGGTGCCAAGTTTCTGTTACCTTTGCATGTAGGTTTCACTCCTCAGGAAATTAGTAGGATTGGTATTTATGGTCAAGTTGACCTTCTAATGATTGCATTAGTATCCATAGGAGACCTATAAGCAAGTATTGTTCATTCTTCTATAATGCTCGACTAGAAGTGTGGTTATCTGACCTTACGTCATTTGGGACAAACCAAAAGGCCTTACCATGTGGAAACACATAAGCCATTAAATGTTATTGTGTTTCTCTTTGAATGAACACACAAACACACACACACACAAAACCTAATTTTGGAGCATTTAGGGAAGTGTCTAACTGATTATAAAATTGAGTGCTCTATTCTATTTACCATTAAAACCTGAATTATACTAAATTATGATTGTACAATATAGAGGGTGTCATTCTTATTTACTTAGTCCATTAATGTCTTACCATCTAAAAAGAAATGACATTATAGTGTCAAATCATGAGAATCACACGTTTCAAAGTTAATGAACTATCCTAGAAAAATAAATATTTTCTCAGGACCAGAACATATGACTGGTACATAGTTCTAGGTCCTGAGAAGTAAAGGTTTCTTTTCATTTCTCTCATTTATAACAGCCAAATGTTAAAACAGTTCTAGGAGTCTACTGTTATATTATAGTAGTGTTTTAGTGGTGCTTAAGTGTACAAAGAAATGCTATGACCAAACTAGACAGTGTATGAAAAAGCAGAGACATTACTTTGCCAACAAAGGTCTGTTTACTCAAAGGTATAGTTTTTCCAGTAGTCATGGATGGGTATGAGAGTTGGACTCTGAAGAAAGCTGAGCACCAAAGAATTGATGCTTTTGAACTGTGGTGTTGGAGAAGACTCTTGAGAGTCCCTTGGACTGCAATCCTAAAGGAAATTAGTCCTGAATATTCATTGGAAGGGCTGATGCTGTAGCTGAAATTCAAATACTTTGGCCACCTGATGAGAAGAACTGACTCATTGGAAAATACCTTGATGCTGGGAAAGATTGAAGGCAGAAAGAGAAGGGGACAAGAGAGGATGAGATGGTTGGATGACATCACCAACTCATTGGACATGAGTTTGAGTAAGCTCTGGGAGTTGGTGATGGACAGAGAAAACTGGCGTGTGGCAGTCCATGGGGTGGCAAAGAGTAAGACATGACTGAGTGACTGAACCGAAGTGTACAATTTACAGACCTAGAGAGGAGATAAAAACTGAATATAGTTCAATAACACCCTTTAAAAAAATAGCTAACATTCCATGTTTCAAGTGCTTTTCTGTTGATTTGTTGAATCTCCCCCAAAGTCTCATAGTGTAGATGAGAAGCATATTCATTTTGTAGACTAGGAGATCAAGAAATAAAGAAAACTCAGTTGCCTAGATATTAAATATCACAGGTGGATTTCATAGTCTAGCTTCAGATCAATGGTCTTGACCATTATACAGTACACTCCAACTCATTGAGTCACTTTTGAAAGAACCTTTTGACAACACCTCCAGAGGCAGGAGATAGAACTGACACAAAATGAACAGCATTCAATTTGCATGATATGGATGAATATAAATACATGTGATAGATGGAATGTGTTAGACAGGGGAAACTTTGCAATTATGTTGTGGAGGACATAGACAGTTTGCTTTACTGGTTAGCAAGAGCTAACCTATCTAAAGCTAAACTATCTAAGTATCTTCATGGAGAACTTATCCTGGTAAGCTTATCCCCTTACCAGGATAAGCTGCCTCATAAAAATCTTACTGCACCGTTTGCTACCTTCTTAGTCATCCTCAACTGGACTCAAGGGCAGTCAGTTCAAAAGCTTATGAGGAAGCTGTGATGTGGTCTGACTCACAAAATATGAACTCAGTTAGTGAGATTCTCTTGAGCTAGAAAATTCTAGGAGAATGAGTCATTTACCAGCAGGAACCAAATTTGAATGTGATAGAAATCAGCTGGAAAGATATGAGGAACTTTGCCAAACTTATGAGGTAATAGAAACTATGAGTAAGCAGAGCAGTTTGGTAGAGAAAAATACAAAGTAAAGGATAAGAAAACTATTTTTTAATAGGATATTAAAAGTAAGTTTGTAGGGTGTATTTGTGTCATACTGTTGGAGCAGCAGGGTGTAGAAAAAAGATTCCCACCTTACTGCTATTGAGATTTTTATACATATTGTGCATCCAGTAATACCTTTCTTTTCGAGTCTCCTTTACAAGGTGGCCTTGGGGATAGCTCCTCTTCTCTTTCAGTAGAAACTGATTATTTTTTCCCCTTATAAATGGAAATTACTTAATACAATAAAGATGATCTCAGAATTCTGTTTTATTGTCCTAGGCAGTAGATTCTGGTAGTTATTATTTCATAGCTTTTCCAGGTAAAGAGTTAGCAGTTCATCTGGGATTCAGCTGGTGACACTTTGGGCATTTCTTTGAACAGTATTGGCATGTGACTTCAAAGAATGGAAGTCTAGCCAAATTAGAATAATTTTTAGTGGCAGAAATAATAAAGAAATATGTCTCTTGCCTGAACTCAATTTTAGATGTGGACTTGAAAGAGAAACAATTCTTATAAGAATCTATTTTTGAAGAAACTAGAAAATATATTTGGACTGATATTAATCTTTTCCTCAACTCTAATTTCTCCATAGTAAATTAAATAATTAGGCAAGAGTATCCATCTCTGCAGATGCAACTGATATCTTATTTTTCTTACTATTTCAGATGAATTTTATAGATAAGATAATATTATATTATACAGTAAATTCACCCTAACTTTTCTCTTTTTAGAAACTATGCTCATCCCATTATTTCTAGATTTTTTTTTTTTTACATCTGGCAGTTAGCCGGTTGTCTTTCTTCAGAGTTTCTTCAGAGTTACCATACTAATAACATCTAACTATGCAACTGGGAAATTTTTATTTTGTTTCAGAGTTTATAATTAACAGGAATCAAGTTTAAACCCACTTAAGTTAGGAGTAAATATATGATGATTTTTTAATTTATGAAAAAATTTTAAATCAGATATTATCATTTTTTTTCTACTGATAACTTTTGAAATGGCATGCCATTTATTACACTTTGCATTTCAGATACATGACTAAGAATAGTTTCTATTGCAATTGACAGAAACTCAAACACAAGTGGAAAACATAAGGCATTTATTAGATGACTGAAAACATCCAATGGCAGCTCTGGCTTTAGATAGTTCAAATGGGGTTCTGCATCCTTTACTCTGGAATTTCTGGATCTGTCCAACAAATGCTGCCTTTTTATGCATCTAAGATTGCCACATGGCAACAATAAAAAGCTTCAACACTAAAAGAATTCACATCTTCTCACCTGACCTTCTGCTGGACCAGGGGATTAGAAAGTTTTTCAGTTTCAAGAATCTCAAAATGAATATTATCTTAGGAGTTAACATTTTAAAATTATTTATTTGATTAAGTATTAGCTGACCATCTGCTGAGAGTAAGACAAATGAGGGACAACAGTAAACAAGGTAGGATTATAGCAAAAGGATTGAGGAACTCTTGGAGGAAGGGGACATATGTTTAAGGAGAGCATTACTTCTGCTTTGTTTAGGTTTTGGAACAGGCGGGATCTGTAAAGGAATGGGTTGTTTTCATTTTATTGCATCGATCCTCTATGCTTTACAATGTATGTCTTATGTAAGTGTTGAAAGTGACTAGTGACTTACTGCTTGTTATCACTGCAAGTGATGCTTTGGTTCTGGTATTTGATAGAATGTAGCTGAGGCTCTTGAGTGTAGTTATTTCTGTGATTTTGCTGTAGTAACTTAACATTTTTTGATGACTTCTGCTTCTAAGTCAGTACCATTGATGAAATACAGGAAAATAAAGTTCAGATGCTTTTGGACAAAAGCTTAATTTATCTCCTCCCTTCTCTCTGACTTTTCAGTCATTTATTTACTCATCTAGTCTCATGTTCTTGGATGCCTTTTTGACTCTTATGTTTGCCTAATTCCCTCTGGGTGGTCAAGGCCTAATTCTTTTCCTGCATCTCTCACATCCTTTACTTTTTTTCCCTTGGCAGAGCCCTCTTTGATTTTCCTTTAGTGTCATAATATTCCCAGCTGTTTCTGGGATGCTTCTTTTTCTCTACTAGCCCCAACACTCACAACCCCTCAATCCAGGTTAAGATTTCTGTTATTTAATTCTGGACATATTGCTCTCTTGCAATAAAATTTCCTGGTTTCCTGTTGCCTTTAGAATAAATACAAATTCTCCAATGTAGGCAGCCAGACACCTCTGTTCATGGGATTTCCTAGACAAGATTACTGAAATGGGTTGCTATTTCCTTTTCCAGGGGATCTTTCTGACCCAGATATTGAACCCAGTTCTCCAGCATTGCAGGCAGATTCCTTATCAACTGTGCTACCAGGGAAACAGTGATGCTATTTGGTCTCAGAGTACAAAAGAAGTTAAAACATATGTATTTGGGTCTTCACCAATTATAGTGTTCTAATAGCATTTCAGTCTTCATAATCCAAGTCTTTTACTCACTTTTCCTCTTCTGTTTTTCTTTCCTTATATTGTTTTCTTCTTATTTTACTCTTCGTCCCCCTTCCCTTTGACTTTTTATTTTGTCACTATCAGGATGTTGGATGAAATATTTCCCATTGTATATTGTCTAGGAATTCCTGCTAACGTCCTAAGGATGCTGCAGAACCAGTCCAATAACACCACTGCTTTCTCAGGTGAGCTGATCAAGAGATTGGCCTTCATCAAAGGTTGTTGGAGGCAGTTGAACACGCTGAGCAACCTTAATCCAGTCACATGGCTCCAGTCTCAATAGAGACTATGTCTATGAAGAGGGTTTTGCAATTCAGGGACCTAGCCCGGGAGGTTTGTAAGACCAAATCACTATTGACAAGGATAGTTACTCATGGTTCTGAAAGGAGGAGATAAAGGAATCTCACTCCTCAGATAATGTATCTTTATGTATCCAACTTTCTGATCTACTCTGTGTCTATGTGACCAGGTGGAGAATTGTCCATAGACTTCAGAGAGTGTCAGATGCACACCAGTATTTATGCCATTCAATTGTTTGGAGTGTTTATGATGCACGGGTTTCCTGTGGGTCAGCTAGTCATCAGCGAACCTTAAGATAATAAATTTTCTCCTGTAGGGTGCTTGCAGAGTGAGGGAAACAGGCTGTGGAGAACACTTGCAGGTGGTGAGCTGTGTGAATGGGAACATTTTCCCTGGTTAAAAAACAAACAAACAAACAAACTACGCAGTAGGGTAGAAAAGGTCCGTTTTCATTCTAATCTTAAGGAAAGGCAATGCCAAAGAAGGTTTAAACTACCACACAATTGTACTCATTTCACATGCCAGCAAAATAATGCTCAAAATTCTCCAAGTTAAGCTTTAACTGTATGTGAACCTAGAACTTCCAGATGTTCAAACTGGATTTAGAAAAGGCAGAGGAACCAGAGATCAAATTGCCAACATCCATTGAATCATAGAAAAACCAAGAAAATTCCAGAAAAACATCTACTTCCGTTTCATTGCCTACACCAAAACCTTTGTGTGGGTCACAACAAACTGTAGAGAATTCTGAAAGAGATGGGAATACCAGACCACCTTACTTACCTCCTGAGAAATCTGTATGCAGGTCCGGAAGCAGCAGTTAGAACTGGACATGGAACAACAGACTGGTTCCAAATTGGGAAAGGAGTACATCAAGGCTGTATATTGTCACCCTGCTTATTTAACTTATATGCAGAATACATCATGTGAAATGCCAGACTGGATGAAGCACAAGCTGAAATCAAAGATTGCCGGGAGAAATATCAATAACCTCAGATACGCAGATGACACAACTCTTACGGCCCAAAGCAAAGAGCAACTCAAGAGCCTCTTGATGAAAGTGAAAGAGGAGAGTGAAAAAACTAGATTAAAACTCAACATTCAGAAAACTAAGATCATGGCATCTGGTCCCATCACTTCATGGCAAATAGATGGGGACACAATGGAAAAACAATGAGAGACTATTTTTCTGGGCTCCAAAATCACTGCAGATGGTGACTGCCACCATGAATTTATTTTTTATTTTTATTTTTTTAATTTTATTTTATTTTTAAACTTTACATAATTGTATTAGTTTTGCCAAATATCAAAATGAATCCGCCACACCACCATGAATTTAAAAACACTTGCTCCTTGGAAGAAATACTATGAACAACCTAGACAGTATACTATAAAGCAGAGACAGTACTTTGCCAACAAAGTTCTATCTAGTCAAAGGTATGGTTTTTCCAGTAGTCATATATGGATGTGAGAGTTGGACCATAAAGAAGGCTTAGCACTGAAGAATTGATGCTTTGAACTGTAGTGTTGGAGAAGACTCTTGAGAGCCCCTTGGACTGCAAGGAGATCCAACCAGTCCATCCTAAAGGAAATCAATCCTACTTACAAATGTAAGAGACACAAAGAGCTCTGTAGCCGTATCCCGACGTGAGGCTACAGTAAGAAGTGTGTGACTGCAAGAGGGCCCTGCCTGATGCTTTTGTGGAAATCCATTTCCATTGTTAATAAGTCTGTGATATTTTATTTTAGCACCCCAGCAGGACTAAGACAGAAGTCTAATGATCTCTAGATATTTCAGTAAACCTCATGCTATTTGGGTAGGAAGGTGCACAGCACTTATATTGTCTGGTATAATAACACCATGAAAGTTGGCTGACAGTACATGGCTGGCTTTCATAAAGAATGAGAATTCATTCTTTTTGTTAGCATAACCAGCTCAATGAATAATTATCTAATTCATTGATTCTAATAACTTGACCCAGAATAATTTGCTATAATTCTAAAGTAAGCTTTTAATGGTCTTCTGTGTAATGATAACTTCTGCTATTTTTGACAAATTTTAATCGGAACTTCATTCTCTCAAATGTATGGATGGATTTTCTTTTGCTTTTCTAATAAATGAAAACAAGAAACTTTGACAAATTGCCTTCTTAGATATGGTCTTTTTATTTTTTAAGACAAGACCCTTTACACTCAAGCATGCATTAAAAAGCTGTAAAACTCAAGGAGCTTGTTATAGGATGCATCACTAAAAATCATCTCAGAGATGAATGGGGTGGATGTGGACTAGCAGTTGTTTTTAGATGATTTGGGCAATTCAGGTGATTGAGGTAAGTGCTAATCTTACTTGGATTACTTACTTGCAGGCACTGGAGCAGGTTATAGAAAGCAGTTTGGCATGCATCTTCATTTGTCTGCAGAAATGGGAGTCCTGACCACAAGGGATAAGTGACATTCTCCTTGACTCCAGGATGAATCTAAGCACCCGAAAGATAATGAGTTATTATAAGTTTTATTAGTATTTTCTCTTCTTCCATCTAATTATCAAATTAAGATTGGGGAAAGAAACTTCAAAGTCTCTAGACATGGGTTTTGAAGCCAGCATACCAGAAATCTGTTAGTAATCTAAAAACTAGAAGCAGAACTTAAGTATGAATTCAATTTTGACTTTCTCTCTTCTTCCTTCCCACTCTTGTCCTTTGGTTTGAAGAGAACAAAGATAATATATGAGCAAACTTTCACTAGCAAGTGTACCAGGATATACTTTGAAGAAAACATTTATCTTGAAAATTCTGTTCTCTGGTTCTCTTACCCTTTACAATATCTCAATCTCCTGTGCCCAGGAAGAGGCAAGTTTTTTTTTTTTTTTGGTGGAATTGTGTGCATTGCAGGGAAGGCTGCACACGTCAAAAGTTGCAGTTGAATTCCGATTCACTTACACTAGAATCTATCGCTATGAATGACTATGCTCTTGCTTTATGTATTAGAAATCTAAAATACAGAAGGCCTGAATCTTGTTTCTGTAGTGTGAGAAATTTCAAAGCTCATTCCTCATTACAGAGGCCACCTCTTTCATTCATGAGAAAAGCAAAGAAGCTTTAAGAGTCTGCTCACTTGGTCAGTTATAGTTTCCATGCCTTTCTGAAATACTTTGTGTACATTCTCAATTCTTCCGGCCCTCTGTAGGAGAGCATCTGAGGCTCCTTCCATACCTCTTGGCTTTGTGACTAGATGATGCAGAGGGCCATTCTGGGAGCCCAGCAAAATGAGCACTCACCTCAGAAGGATTTTATCCTAAGCAACCATAGGAAATGATCTCATTAAAATACACATAATTCAGTGGGTTTCATAACATGTGATTTTTCATCAGAGCAACTGAACTAAAAAACTTTCTTATTCATCTGTGTATGCAAAAGTTCCCGAAGGTGGTAAAAGTTGTAACATGATAAAATGAAAACTATTAGTTTCTACTCTGCAGAAATATTTTTTAAAATCTCATTTATTTTGGTACCTAATCCTTCTGATAAGTTCTAATCTATAACATGAAGAATTTCCTTTTTCCTTCTGAAATTCTACCATCCACTCAGTGAGTTCTTTTATGTTTGAATGCTATGCTTGTCCAGGGAGAGAAATCTAAGTATTTTGTTGAAACTCAGAATGTGCCTGGAGTACCTGATCCAGAAAACACGAATTCTACCTGTGCCCACATCTTTTTCACCCAAGGATTCATTTGTATTAATGAATCAAATCACTCACTAATGTATTCATTATCTGATTGGTAATTTGTTTTATGATATTACAACAAAGGGACAAGGAAGAAGACACGACATTCCTAAACAGGCTTTCCTCAAATGATCCCAACAGCAGCCTCCATGCTGATATCAGAGCAGTCTTTTTGTTGACCTATGTAGGGATGGAACTGGCACAGTATTGTCTTTAGTAACAGCATCAGTGGGATTCACAATGGAGGGTTTTCTCCCCTAAATCACTTCTACCAGGATTGAGCATGAAACTTCCAGGGGCTGAGTATCTCTAATTAAAAGGCTTGATTTCTTGATTTCTTGAAATGCTTTAGTGGTACAACAAATGAAGAGCAGAGAAGAATCAGATAGACATTGCAATGGAAGCATGATGGGATGTGCAAGGAAGGGAGCTGAAATGAAATTCAGACTCGAGGGTGAGTGGCAGCATAGTTTTCCTGGGGGTGTTGTAGCTTAAAGAGGAAGAGTGAGAGCTCTGAGTTGAATGAAACCCAGACTCACTATCTGTGTGACTGGCAGAACTTGCATAACTTTTCTGAGTCTTGATTTCCATATCTCAGGAAGCATAATAACAGTCACTGTGTTATAGGATATTTTGTGAGGATTAAACACAATAATAAACACAGCACTTTGTAAATTGTATGGCAATGTAAGAGTTCTCAAAAAACTTTTAAATTTATTTTAAAAAGTCCTCCTCCTCTTCCTTCATTTTGTCATCCTCGTTATTAAGGAGCTTAGCAGATAGAAAGAATGCTGGTATCATTACAATGTTGTAGAGAGAACAGATTGTATTTAAGTAGGGATGCATGTGAAAATATTTTAAATAATGTCAGGACTGAGATTAGTGCAGGGAATCAAAAAGGAGAGATTATAATGATAAAAAGTTGGAATAAATGATTGAAGCTTGATATAGAGATTGTGTTGTCATCAGAACAGAGGCAATTGTTGCAGCCATGAGAAGCAAGACAAAATTTTATAGGCCACTGGTGGGGAGACTTATGATTAAGAATAAAAGATGATAGAAGAGTCATTGAGAATGAAGAATGAAGGAGGTGTCAGAGAGGCAGAAGCAGAATGAGAGCCTAGAAATTCAGAAGCGATGGCTCAAGTGGTAAGGTATAAGAGTGACTCCTAGGTAGGAGTCACCTAGGAGTCACTAGTAACAGGGAATACTCAAAACTGGGGTTGTGTTTCTTAAATATCAATGGATTCTGCAAATCTTATATTTTATACATGGAAGTTCCAGTCAGTTCATGTTTTCACACAGTAATAACTGCAATCCTGGGTCTAATGCATTGGCTGAAATAAAGTTGTCTGCATGGACAATTTATAGATCTGTTATTTATTTTGCTGCTGCAGATCTTTAGTCATCACTCGATTTTACTCAAACTTTATCAACTGCATAATATAATTTCTCTTTGATTGCTTATTCTTCCTCTACCTTTCTCTGCAAGAGCTGTTACCATTACTCTAATAATCTGAAGCCTGGTAACACGAGTGTACTGTCTCAGTTGCTAAGGTGAAAATCTGGATAAAAGACTCAATTTTGTGCAGCTTCTTGTTTGCTCTCAGAGGTAGAGAGGGAGGAAGTGTGGCAGCTATTGAAGAGATTGAAGTCTTTTCCCTGGGCATACACTGTATACTAGAAATGATCGAACAAATTCAAAGAGTTACTGTTATATGGGGCTTCCCTGGTGGCTCAGACGGTAAAGCATCTGCAATGCTGGAGACCTTGGTTCACTCCCTGGGTCGGGAAGATCCCCTGGAGAAGGAAATGGCAACCCACTCCAGTATTCTTGCCTGGAGAATCCCACGGACAGAGGAGCCTGTTAGGCTACAGTCCATGGGGTCACAAGAGTCGGACATGACTGAGTGACTTTACTTTCACTTTTCACTGTTATATGGGCATTCAATAAGCAAACCCATTACTAGAATACTAACACATTTGATAGATGTATAGTTTTTTTTAATGAGAAGCACATAAAAATTGAAAGTCTTTCTTTTTCCTACTTTTTTTTCCCATTATCTCTATAAACAGTTTTTCATCTAGCTCTCTAAATTTTAGTCTCTTCCCTTCTTTACTCTTCTTGTTTAATATTATCCTTCTCACAGTTAATTTTTGGATAGCAAACAATAAAAATGCCACAAATATGAAATAGTAAATGTTTTATTAAATACCATTTTTTTTTAGTATTTGAACCAAATGTAGTGCCTGTATACCTACATGTTGCCATTCAATCTCTTGTTTACTGTTGATTGGAACCAATATACTCCTTTAAAAGGAGTTATAAAATTATAACTTTTCTTTGACTAATCTCTGAATCCATATACCTATAGCTTAGTGTTCATTATAGATGCAGAATACAGTGTTGTTGATGGTGACAGAATGATAGTCAGAAAAACATGAATTCTCAAAGTTCTAAGAAATACTAAGCAATGGACTGAGAATAAGAATACAAAACTGGCTAACATGCTGATAGAGAAAAAACTAAACAAATCTCTGAACATTTAAAGAGATTACTTGGAAGATTTGAAAAAAAAAGATGACAGTCAAAAATGGAGGATGAGAGAAAAGCTAGTGAATAAAAAGAACTACATGAGTTTAATAGAAACATTGAGCACAGCCTTTTTTTTTTTTTTTTTTTAAGGTGTCTGCTGTACTGTGCGCTCCTTGATTAATCTAAAAGAGTTCACACACTACTTCAGGGTAACTTCATCAGAAGGAGAATAATTATTCCCAATTCTAAACCCACCCATTTATTTTAGTTCTAAACCTATTCACTGCACATCTTACAATAATATACTGTAGCATTTAAAAAATGGCTATTATTTGTTTTCATGACAAGAATTCAGCTTTGTCTAACATGTTCCATCCACGCAGTTCACTGCCATGCAGTTCCCATTGATTGGCTATTTACTGTGGGCTGGGTGAAGAATGCCCAGAGAGACACTGAAGGAGCAAAAGATTAACATGCTTCTTTTTCCCAGCCCCACCTAAGAGTCCTTTATGTCAGCTACTGTTATGGACTGAATGTGTCCCCCCCAAATTCATATGATAAAGCCCTGAATCCCAGCGTAGTGTGTTGTAAAGGGCCTTTATGAAGATTGCTGCTGCTGCTGCTGCTAAGTCGCTTCAGTCGTGTCTGACTCTGTGCGACCCCATAGACGGCAGCCCACCAGGGTCCCCCGTCCCTGGGATTCTCCAGGCAAGAACACTGGAGTGGGTTGCCATTTCCTTCTCCAATGCATGAAAGTGAAAAGTGAAAGTGAAGTCACTCAGTCATGTCCGACTCTTCACGACCCCATGGACTGCAGCCCACCAGGCTCCTCCATCCATGGGATTTTCCAGGCAAGAGTACTGGGGAGGGGTGCCATTGCCTTCTCCATTTATGAAGATTAATTAAGGTTAAATGAATGAGCTCATAGGGTGGAACACTGATCCAGTAGGACTAGTGTCTTTATGAAGAGAAACACAAGAGAGTTTTCTCTTGTGTTCATCTCTGTTTCATCTCTGTGTCTCTGTCTTTGCCTCTGTCTCTCTTTCCCACCCCCTCACCCTGTGAGGATACAGGCAGAAGCCAAAGTGGGAAGAGAGTTCTTACCAGAGCCTAACCTCATTGGCACCCTAATCTGGGACCCTCAGCCACCAGAACTGTGAGAAAATTAATTTCTGTTGTTTAATCCACTGAGTATATGGTATCTGTTAAAGCAGTCCAAGCTGACAAATACAGGTGCTTTAAATTTATTTTGGAACTTTAAAAATTAAAATGAATGAAAGGAAATTGAAACAGCCATTTCACTCTTTAAGAATCTTTGAGATTTCACAAAACTGATCCCTTCTTCCATTGCCCTATCTTAGGAGCTGACGCCTTCTTTGACCTAGAAATTGTATTATATGAAATTTGGCTGATGCAGCCTTCTTGTTTAAAGGATAATATAGCCCAGTCACTTACACAAAGGTTCCTTCTCTAAGTAAGCAAGAAGTACAGCACTTACAAATTCGTGGAATATTTCCCTGGAGAGGTAATGGATATAGTTGGACACTGCGACTACAAGGTAAATCATTTTGGAAGGGGAATCTCACAGTTGTCAAAGTTGGAACAGGTGGGCGTGGAGACCACACTCTGGCGCAAGAGCAGATTTGACATCACCAGGAGCAGGAGCAGGTGCGGCCCTGCTTAAATAAAAACATGAGCCACTCTGAGATGATCTATTCACCCTTGGTTAGCAAAAGCCATCCTGTCCAGGGGAGACTTCTCTCTCCCCGTTGCTCTGAGCAGTATTTGGTGCTGGAGTAGCTGGGACGGGGAAGAGGCAGAAGCTTCCACTGTGTAATTTAGATGCATGATGATATTTGCACAGATATATAGTTGGAGAAGTCGGTTACTCCCTGCGTTTTTGTATTGCTCCCAGAAGTGCTCTGGTGCTCTGCAAACCTTTGGAGCTTAAATTAATCCTGAGCCAGAGTGTTTAGGTCATTTTCGTAAAAGAGTTTAATGTCTTGTGACTTTCTGCAGACTCTCAGCAGCGAAGCTCTCTAGGAGTTCGTAATTTTTTCACTCTGTATTGACTACCGGTTGCATTTTAGACACTAAAATGGCAAGAATAGCACAGTTGATCTCTGTGATTTTACCATCACACTGGGTAAGAATGAACACTTGACTGATTGCTACTATAAAGTACAAAGAGAATTCTAAGAATAAAAGGATACTGTAGCTTGAATCCACATACATTTCCTGATACTTTGCCAAAAGCTTTAAAAATTTTGTAAAATTTGTGTTTCACACTAACCCTTTGAAATAGCCTTGACCTTCATTGAGCTGTTGTTGCTGAACATAGCTAAGTCCTATCTGACTGTCACCCCATAGACTGCAGCATGCCAGGCTCCCCTGTCATTTACTCTGGAGTTTGCTCAAATTCATGTCCACTGAGTCAGTGATGCTATCTAACTATCTCATCTTCTGCTGCCCCCTTCTCCTGTTGCCTTCAATCTTTCCCAGCACCAGGGTCCTTTTCAATGACCTTCATTATAATCATGAAATTGTATTAATGAAATAACAAGACTTAGAGTGTGTAAGTGATTTTCCCAAGTCCCATGATTAGCAGATGAAAGTGATTAGGCACCAAGACTGTCCTTTTTTCACTTCCTCATGTCACATCACACAAATATGTGAGCTCTTGGTCTGCATGTGTGTAACAGGGACCACATCAGTAGCTGTGACGCTCCCATGCTTGCAGAGGTCATTGTCATTACTAGCAGAGAAAAGTATTTTGTCTTTGCATGACAGCAGTGACCCTAGAAAGTTGACATTATCTACTTGTTCTGCTCTATCTATAAAACACTCACTTTTAAAGTCTGGCAGTTATCAGGGATGATTTAGTCACCAATTTCTATCTCAGCAGACAGACAGTCATCTCTGCTAATTGTTTTTTGAAAAGATAATCAATGACATTTTCCTGTTTCCTCATATGTCAAGTAATTTCATAATGACAATTTCTACTCATCATTGTAAATATCATTGTGTTTAGATTTTGTTATAATCTATTGCAAATAATTGCCTTTTGCTTATTTGTTTTAGTAGTGAGTTATTTAACAAGACTCACACTTTAAACTCCATTTCTTAGATGGCAATTCAAACCTTGGATCAGTTATTTAATCCTTAGCTGTGCTGTGTGGAGTCTGCCACACACACAGAGGTCAGCCAGAAATTTCCATGGAATTTGGGATTCCTTTTCTCTGTGTTTTTCCTTTCTGAGAGTCTCCCCTCCCTTTCAGTTCAGTTCAGTTCAGTCGCTCAGTCGTGTCCAACTCTTTGCAACCCCATGAACCGCAGCACTCCAGGCCTCTCTGTCTATCACCAACTTCCAGAGTCCACCCAAAACCATGTCCATGGAGTCAGTGATGCCATCCAACCAATCTCATCCTCTGTTGTCCCCTTCTCCTTCTGCCCTCAATCTTTCTCAGCATCAGGGTCTTTTCAAATGAGTCAACTCTTCTCATAAGGTGGCCAAAGTATTGGAATTTCAGCTTCAACATCGGTCCTACCAGTGAACACCCAGGACTGATCTACTGGTTGGATCCTGGCTGGATCGCCTTACTGTGCAAGGGACTCTCAAGAGTCTTCTCTAACACCACAGTTCAAAAGCATCAATTCTTTGGCACTCAGCTTTCTTTATAGTCAACTCTCACATCCGTACATGACCACTGGAAAAATCATAGCCTTGACTAGATGGACCTTTGTTGACAAATTAATATCTCTGCTTTCTAATATGCTGTCTAGGTTGGTCACAACTTTCCTTCCAAGGAGTAAGCATCTTTTAATTTCATGGCTGCAATCACCATCTGCAGTGATTTTGGAGCCCCAGAAAATAAAGTCAGCCACTGCTCCCACTGTTTCCCCATCTATTTGCCATGAAGTGATGGGACCAGATGCCATGATCCAGTTTTCTGAATGTTGAGCTTTAAGCCAACTTTTTCACTCTCTTCTTTCACTTTCATCAAGAGACTCTTTAGTTCTCCTTCAGTTTCTGCCATAAGGGTGGTGTCATCTGCATATCTGAGGTTATTGATATTTCTCCCAGCAATCTTGATTCCAGCTTGTGCTTCCTCCAGCCCAGAATTTCTCATGATGTACTCTGCATATAAGTTAAATAAACAGGGTTTGCCTAGAATGATGGTCGAGTTCCTAACAGAGTTTTGTCCACCCAACAGAATATTATTCTACTCTTCTCTTAGACTAAGAGCCATATGGTACAGAACTATCATTCTTATCATTTTTTTCTTGACCTTACTTGTCCTCTAGAGTTAATGTCATTTAGTGTTACTCTTCAGTTATGTTCAAGTACGGATTTGCTGGTTTTCCTTTTCCTTCCTTTGTCTTCTTTTCCTTTCTCCTTTCCTTCTCCTCTGTCCTTCCTTCTGCCTCTTTTTTTCCTCCCATCTCTCCCTCTTTCCTTCCTGCATTCCTACCTTCCTTCCTCTCATCCTATCTTCCTTTCTCTCTCCCTCACACACACACACTTTCTACTTTCCTTAGTGATCGTAATTATTATCAGAAGAAGGAAATAATATAGTAGAAGCTTCAAGTGTATGTAAACTGAGGATGATAATTCTCCTTTGAAATTTAACAAAACTCAAATCTTCTGATATCCTGCACTAAAAATATAAACACCCCATGGTTATTAGTTGAACCATGATCTATTTTATATATTGTTATTTCAGTTGCATAAAATAACTCTCATTTTCAAAAGTGGTTATGCATTTGCCTTAGTATAAGAAGAATATCAGAGGACTAGCAAATACCCTTTTCATCTAAATATGCTAATATTCTTTCTTTTAAAATTATTTTATTTTGAATACCTCATAAAAATGTTTCTGAGAAGGGAATTTTAAAAATATCTCTATAAAATTAACCATAGTCAGAGCTGCTCTAACTTTCATGCTGCCATCAAGTTTTACTAAAATGTGTTTTTGCCCATGAAACTGAAAATATAGTTATATTGAAAACCTGATTTTAAAAGAATAATATGCCTGTTGACCTTTGTGATCAATCAGGATTCAAGACTGAAGTGAGCAAACTTTAGTTTGGACAAGGACTGACAAATGAGATTTTATCATTTTGAATGAGCTCTGAACATGATATTGTTTTTCTAATTTATCAGAAGAGGGGTAATTTCATTAAGGATAAGATATCAGAATTTTCTTAGTTTTCTCTGCTCTTAGCTATAAAGAGGCATGGTATCTAAGAATAAAATGGTTACTTAAAATTAGGTGATGAAAATCAAAGAAGGCTCTTAAAGAGAAGAAATATGTTGGAGAAATTTGAGGCTATTTCTCTCAACATTTCAGAGCTTATTGCAACAATCAAGGAGAATAATAGCTCGTATAACATCGACATATTGGTGTACATATACTTCTGTGTATGTATACATGTGTTATGCATAAATATAGACGTATACTTAATTCCTACATGCAACTTTGGGCCTTATCAAAATTAGATTTTATAGGAGGCAATAAGTATAGCAGAATATCCTAAGTCCTAATGTAATAGATCATTTATTGGTAGATGGCTAACTATATGTTTTTTTTCTGTTAAAATATAATTTGGTGATTGGTGATCATATATCCAAATATCCAATAGATGACCAAAGAGAGTCTTAGTGAGTCATTCACACTGTAAACTGATGGCATCAATTATCCCTGGATAACTATCCATTAACTTTATAGTTTAATGAGCAAAGTAAACTATTAAACACCACTTTCTTTGACTTGATATCATAGCAAGCTATAACACCTACCTACGTTAACTTTAAGGTTCTGTAGTGCTCAAGTATTGAAGTTGAGGCTGTTCCCAAAATTTATAGACAGGAGCCTAGCTCCAGAGTTTTTGTTCCTGATGCTGGGGTCTCTGGTTCCCTGGTCCACTAAGTCCCAATTTTTGTTTCCTGAGCATACTCTGGTTTCACCATTTGCACACGTGTTTCTACTTTGGTTTTCAAATTTTAATTTCTTGTTCTTTTGACTAGACTACCAAGTCTCTTGATGATTTGTTTTTCAGACCTTTTTGTCATTTGTTTTTCCCTAGGTTCATTAGTGTATTGGCTTTCATATTTACTTCTAATCCTGAATTTCCATATCTACATCTAACCTACCCTACCCTATTCTCATGCTAAAATTTTGACTTTTAGCATCAACATATTTCTATGAACTTAATTTTCTTTCTGATGTAGTTTCTGGTATGCACCTTAAGCTGCTTCCTCACATCTGGCTTGTTCTTGGTACCTCAAACAACTTTGAGAACTTCGCTTTCTCTGTAGGGAGTACAGCCCTTTATTTTAATACCATTGCTGACTTTTTGTAATTTCACTTCCTGCCTCATATTTTGTCTTTGTCTTTCTCTATCCACTATAACTTCAGTACTATATGTCTCTATGTGTTGGTATTAATATTTATAATAAAATATTAACCTGATGTACCAGAGAATTAAAAAGAATAACATTACAATGGTAAAAATAAACTCCCTGCAAATTATAATCCATTAATGTTCCAATTTTAAATTATTTTCTATCCGTATGCTATTGAGATTCCCTAACTCATGTTCCTTTACTAGGTGGTTCAATTTTTAAATAGAATGTACAGAATCAGTTCAGTTCAGTTCAGTCACTCAGTTGTGCCTAATTCTTTGTGACCCCATGAACTGCAGCACACCAGGCCTCTCTGTCCCTCACCAACTCCTGAAGTCTACTTAAACTCATGTCCATTGAGTCGGTGATGCCATCCAACCACCTCATCCTCTCTTGGCCCCTTCTCCTCCCGCCTTCAATCTTTCCCAGTATCAGGGTTTTTTTTTTCAAATGAGTCAGTTCTTCACATCAGGTGGCCAAAGTATTTGAGTTTTAGCTTCAGCATCAGTCTTTCCAATGAACACTCAGGACTGATTTCCTTTAGGATGGACTGGTTGGATTTCCTTGCCGTCCAAGGGACTCTCAAGACTCTTCTCCAACACCACAGTTCAAAAGCATCAATTCTTCGGCACTCAGCTTACTTTACAGTACAACTCTCACATCCATACATGACTACTGGAAAAACCAGAGGTTTGACTAGATGGACCTTTGTTGGCAAAATAATGTCTCTGGTTTTTAATATGCTGTCTAGGTTGGTCATAACTTTCCTTCGAAGGAATAAGCGTCTTTTAATTTCATGGCTGCAGTCACCATCTGCAGTGATTTTGGAGCCCAAAATATAAAATCTGTCACTGTTTCCATTGTGTCCCCATCTACTTGTCATGAAGTGATGGGACTGGGTGCCATGATCTTCCTTTTCTGAATGTTGAGTTTTAAGCCAACTTTTTCACTCTACTCTTCTACTTTCATCAAGAAGTTCTTTAGTTCTTTTTCTCTTTCTGCCATAAGGGTGGTGTCATCTGCATATCTGAGGTTATTGATATTTCTCCTGGCCATCTTGAATCCAGTTTGTGCTTCGTGGAGCCTGGCATTTCACATAATGTATTCTGCATATAAGTTAAATAAGCAGGGTGACAATATACAGCCTTGACACAGTCCTTTCCCAATTTGGAACCAGTCTGTTGTTCCATGTCCAGTTTTAACTGTTGCTTCCTGACCAGCATACAGATTTCATAAGAGGCAGGTCAGGTGGTCTGGTATTTCAAACTCCTTAAGAGTTTTCCACAGTTTGTTGTGATCCACACAGTCAAAGACTTTGACATAGTCAGTAAATGTTCCAGATGTTTTCCTAGAATTTTCTTGGTTTTTCTATGATCTAATGGATGTTGGCAATTTGATCTCTGGTTCCTCTGCCTTTTCTAAATCCAGCTTGAACATCTGGAAGTTCATGGTTCACATACTGTTGAAGCCTGGCTTGGAATGTAGAGAAGAATGGAATATTAAACTCTGGCAATTGCACTGCTTTTTATATGCTTCATTAGTAAATATGTTAATATTAGTTTTTGTCCGGTGGGACTTTTCTTACCACATATTATAGCTCACTGTGGGGTAATTGCTTTTGAGTGAAGGATGTACACTGTGAACTATAGTCACCAAACAAGTGAATGGGGATGAAAGAAAGCAAAGCAAGGAAGACATAAGCTTTTGTTGTTCTGAAAGGAAAAGCTTGCCATGTCTCTAATCTACAGTCTAATCTTCAGATTTATCTAAACCCTTACTCTTTCTATGATCATTTTAAAATTTGGGTTATTTAGGGGTTTTGCTATTGAGACATAGGAGTCTCATATATTCATGGGTATTAAAACCCTTTCAAACATGTGATTTGCAAATATTTTCTCTCATTCCTTAGGTTTTCATTTGATTTTGTTGATGGATTCCTTTACTGTGTAGAAGTTTTGTTTTTGGTGTAGTTCCACTTGTTTATTTCTGCAGATCTTGCCTTTGTTTTTGATGTTAAACCCAAAATCTCATTGTGAAGACCAGTGTCAAGATTACCCTCAATGCTTTCTTCTTGTAGTTTTATGGTTTATGGTGTTACGTTCAAGTTTTTAATTCATTTTCTGTACAGTTCATTTCTTTATTTTTGCATAGAACCATCTAGTTTTCCCAGTACCATTTATTGAATAGACTGTCTTTTCCCCATGGGGCATTCTTGGCTTCTTTGTCATAAGCTAACAGACAATACATGGTGTGGGTTTATTTCGGATTTCTTCGTTATGCTCTTTTGACCTATGTGCTTGTTTGCATGCCAGTCCAGTATTCTTGTCTGGAGAATCTCATGGACAGAGGAGCCTGACAGGCTACTGTCCATACGTTTGCAAAAAGTTGGACGTGACTGAAACGACTAGCATGCACACATCATTTTATTTTGATTAGGATAGCTTTGTAATATAATTTGAAATCAGCAACTGTGTGCCTCAAGCTTTGTTCTTCTAGATCAAGATCTTTGTGACTAGTGTCCTTTGTAGTTCTTTACAAGTTCTAGATTTGTTTTACTGTTTCTGTGAAAAATTCCTTGGGATTTCAAAAGGGACTGCCCTGAGTCCATAGATAGCTTTGGGTAGAATGGCTATTTTAACCATCATTTCTTCTAATCCTTAAGTATGAAATATGTTTCCTTCTTTTGTGCCTTTTTTAAAATTTCTTTATCAGTGTCTTCAAAGTTTTCATGATCTTTTAACACTTCATTCAAATTCATTCCTAAGTACTTTATCCTTTTTTTTTTTTTTGATGCAATTATAAACAGAATAGTTTTCTTTATTTCTCTTTCTGATAGTTTGTTGTTCCTATATGGGTAAGCAACTGAGTATTGTATATTAGCATAAAGTATACAAAATGTATTCTACAGCACTATGGAATAGACATTTTTTCCCCAAGTAAAACATACAGATGGTCAAGAAGTATATGATAAGATATTCAGCATCATTAATTTTCAGGGAAAGGCAAATCAAAAGCACAAGTGATATCACCCCATACCTGTTTGAATGGCTATTACCAAAAGGTATGAGATAACAAGTGTTGATGGGAATTTGGAGAAAACAGAGCTCTTATGCACTGTTGGAGGAAATGTGTATTTGTGTAACTCCCATGGAAAACCATTGGAGAGATTTCTCAAGAAATTTAAAAGAGTACTGCTATGTGATCCATTAATCCCACTTCTGGGAATATATTCAAAGAAAATGAAGTCATTATCTCAAATTGAGATATGTACTCCATGTTCATTGCAGCATTATTCACAGTAGGCAATGTATAAGAAAAACCTAAGTATCTGTCAGCAGGTGAACAGGTTAAAACAATATGATGTTTTGTGTATGTGTGAGTATTCATAAATATATGAATATTATTTAGCCATTGAAAAGATATCCCATCATTTTTGGCAACATGGATGAAACTGGAGGGCATTATGCTAAGTGAATGTCAGAGAAAGATAAATTCCATATGATCTCATAAATATCTGAAATTTTAAAAATCCCATAAATATCTAAAAAAGAGAGAGAGAGAAACTCAGAAACAGAGTAGGAAAGTCTGGAGGCCAAAGCCTGGAGGTTGGGAAAATAGGGAGAGGTTTGTAAAAATTTACACATTTTCTAATATAAAATTAATAAGGTCTGAAAATCTAATGTATAGCCTGGTGACTATAAATGATAAGATTGTGTTGCAGAATTGAAATGGTCTAAAAAAGTGGAACTTTTTTTTTTTTTTCAAGAAAAAAAAGGTAAACATGTGAGGTGTTACTAAAGTCAATAGAAATTTAAATTTTTTTCTAAGACATACATAAATTGGGGTCGACAAGATGGCAGAGGAGTAGGCGAACATGGAGTCCATCTCTCACCATGGATGCCTCACAAACACATTTATAGATGCAGCATTTCTCACATAATGCCAGCTAAATAGGGGTAGGATTCCTTGACCACTGGAAAGGAATATATGGATCCACTCCACAGCTTGAAAGGATGAAGTGAAGAAAGGGAAAGAGGAGGAAAGTGAGTGGGACTGACCTGTACTTGGAGTCGGGGAGCAGAAGCAGGGGAGAGATCCCCACATCTGGGCAATCTGTTGGGACAGAGGAAGGCATTTGAGGCCATTGGAGAGTAAAGAAGCTGACCTGTGATAGTCTGAATGGAGTAAGAACCACACAGACAAGCATGTCACAATCTTATGCACCCTGGACAGGGTGGCAAGTCCACTGGTGTCCAGGGCGACTGGGAATTGGAATTACGTGGGTTGGAGAGCAATCTCAGGGTGAAGACTGCTTCTGGCTATCGGGAAATGGCCTGACGGGACAGATGGAGGAAGTCTGTGGTGGGTAACACCTTGGGAGGAAAGTTGGCCTTACATATTCGGCACTACTGCTGAGTAACACCCATGGGATGGAGCAACCACTGTAGCTTCTCTCTTGCCAATGCTGGTGCCTGCAGATGAGCAATGGAGAAAGACCCCAGTACTGGTGGCCCTTGAGGAACTGAGCAGTAGAGAATTTCAGTATTATTATGTATCTTACCATATTCCAGAGAACTTCCAGATGTACAGCTGGATTCAGGAAAGGCAGAGGAACCAGACATCAAATTGCTAATATCTCTTGGATTACAGAAAAAGCAAGGGGATTTCAAATAAATAAATAAATAAATCTACTTCTGCTTCACTGACTACACTAAAGCCTTTGACTGTGTGGATCACAACAAACTGGAAAATTCTGAAAGAGATGAGACCAGACGCCATTACCTGAGAAACCTGTATGCAGGTCAAGAAGCAACAGTTAGAACCAGACATGGAAAAATAGACTAGTTCAAAATTGGAAAAGGAGTACATTGGGGCTGTATTTTGTCACCCTGCTTATTTAATTTATATGCAGAGTATATCATGCATGTGAAATGTCAGGCTGGATGAAACTCAAGCTGGAATAAAGATTGCCAGGAGAAATATTAATAACCTCAGATACGCAGATGACATCACCCTAATGGCAAAAAGCAAAGAGGAATTAAGAGCCTCTTGATGAAGAAGAGAGGAGAGTGAAAAAGCTGACTTAAAATTCAACATTCACAAAAACTAAGATCATGACACCTGGTCCCATCACTTCATGGAAAATATTTGGGGAAACAGTGACAAATTTTATTGTCTTGGAGTCCAAAATCACTGTGGATGGTGACTGCAGCCATGGAATTAAAAGACGCTTGCTCCTTGGAAGAAAAGCTTTGACAATCCTAGACAGCGTATTAAAAAGCAGAGACATTATTTTTCTGACAAAAGTCCATCTAGTCAAAGCTATTGGTGAAGACAGTGGCACCCCACTCCAGTACTCTTGCCTGGAAAATCCTGTGGATGGAGGAGCCTGGTGGGCTACAGTCCCTGGGGTCGCTAAGAGTCAGACATGACTGAGTGACTTCACTTTCACTTTTCACTTTCATGCATTGGAGAAGGAAATGGCAACCCACTCCAGTGTTCTTGCCTGGAGAATCCCAGGGATGGGGGAGTCTGGTGGGCTGCCGTCTATGGGGTCGCACAGAGTCGGACATGACTGAATCGACTTAGTAGCAGCAGCAGTCAAAGCTATAGTTTTTCCAGTAGTCAAGTATGATGTGAGATTTGGACCATAAAGTAGTCTGAGCACTGAAAAATTGATGCTTTTGAACTGTGGACGTGAACTGTGGTTCTCTGGACCTGCTGTGTGGAGAGCTCATACTTTAATTTGGCCCTACTCTATATGTTTTGCCTCCAATGTCCACAACTGCTAAATCTAGAGCATTTCCTTAATGGAACATTCATGGCCCTTTTATATATTCCATGGGCTAAGAGTCTACCTAGTTGCCATTTGAGTTTTTTCTGTAGCTTATACATCTGATGGAAAGATTTTTGATACTCCTTAGTCACTGCATCTCTGGGTCTCAGCTGTGGTTTCATTCCCACGGTAGCCTGTGGATCGTCAACAAGAGTTTGCCCCTGGAGGACTTGGGTCTGCCTCCACGAGTACCAAATGGGAAGTGATGCTCCTGCTGGGATTTCAGAGACCCCAATTGCATTCAATACGAGGAAGCTAGCTACCACAGGTTCAGGACATATGGCTCTATTAGGCTTATTTTCTAACAGCTGGTACTCAAAGTGCCTCCCTGGTTGCTCCTTTGCTATTGCTTGCCACATCAGGCATTAAAAGGAACAGTCTCATTGGGGTCTTTTTTGCTCAGCTGCTGGCACCTACATGAGGAAAGAAGGAAACTACAGTGATAACGCCATACTTGGGAGTGACTCAGCAGTAGCAACCTGCTTCCACAACCACCCAGGTTTCCTCCAAATGCATTCCGCATAATGGATTTCCACCCTCCCATTCCCTCAGACCATCTTGCCACAGTCAACAGCAGTCTTTACCCTGGGAAAGCTCTTCAATTCCCATGGCTCTAGCTCCCAGCCGCCATGCACACCAGTGGACTCCCAACCCTGTCTGAGATAGATATGGCCAAGGCTCAGATTCTCTGTGTGTTTCTCACTCTATTTAGATTGTCACAGATTACCTGCTTCACTCTCTGACAACCTCAGATGCTCCCTTCTCACCTAACCCTATCCCTAATGCATGGATCTCTCCCCTGTTTCAGCTCCCCCTCCGCCGGGTGCAAGTCCTTTCCAGCTAGCTCTCCTCCACCTTCTTCCTTCTTTCTTTCATCCTTCTGAGTTGTGCCTGGATCCATAGATTCCT
Source organism: Bos grunniens (assembly GCF_055505025.1). NCBI lineage: Eukaryota > Metazoa > Chordata > Mammalia > Artiodactyla > Bovidae > Bos > Bos grunniens. Next base: position 36,037,258 of record NC_141187.1, read on the forward strand.
TTCCACTGCCAGTAGTCCGCTGGTGTTCTGTGATAATTGCTGCATCCGTAGATGTATTCTTGAAGTATTACATGTCCAGCTACCCCTCCACCATGTTGCTGATCCCCATTTATGTATGTATTATAAAAGATTTTGTTGACTTCAGTAACACATTCATCACCTCACATGTTTACCTCTACTTTTTTGAAGAGAATGCAGGTATGTTCCACTTTCTTCGACAATTTCAATTACACAGCACAGTTGTATTAGTTATAGTAACCTTGCTTTATAATAGATCCTTAATTTTGTATGTGAAAATGTGTAACCTTTAACAAACCTCTCTCTATTTCCCCCATCCTCCAGGCCTTGGCAATCACTTTCCTATTCTGTTTCTGACTTCTTTTTTTTTAAGATTCCAGATAATTGAAATCATGTGTTGTTTGTCTTGCTCTGACTTATTTCACTTAGCATAATACCCTCCATTTTCATCCATGTTGCTACAAATGGCAGTATATCTTTCTGTTTTTAACGGCTAAATAACATTCACATATATATGTCATGTCTCATTGTTTAAATATGTTCTCCTGTTGACAGACACTTAGGTTGTTCCTATACCTAGGCTACTGTGAATAATGCTACAATGAACATGAGAGTACAGATCTCACTTTGAGATAATGATTTCATTTCCTTTGAATACATACCCAGAAGAGGGATTAATGTTCAGATAACAGTTCTCTTGTAAACTTCTTGAGAAACTTCCAGAATAGTTTTCCATGGGAGTTGGACCTATGCACATTCCCACCAACAGTGCACAAGTGTTTGTTTTTCTCCACATCCTCACCAATACTTATTATTTCTTGCCTTTTTGGTAATAGCCATCATAAGAGGTATGGGGTTATATCCCTTGTGCTTTTGATTTGCATTTCCCTGATAATTAGTGATGCTAAGCATCTTGTCATATACCTCTTAACCATCTTGAGAAGGAAAGAACAAAGCTAGAGCTATCACAGTTTCTGATTTCAAATTATATTACAAAGTTATAGTAATCAAACAGAAAGGTATTGACATAAAAACAGACACATAGATCAACAGACCAGAAAAGAGAAATCAGAAATAAACACACAACCATGTATTATCTGTTAGCTTATGACAAAAGAAGCCAAGAATATTCAGGTGGGAAAGGACAGTTTCTTCAATAAGTGGTACTGGGAAAACTAGATCAGATAAGATTAGATCAGTCACTCAGTCGTGTCTGACTCTTTGCGACCCCATGAATCGCAGCACGCCAGGCCTCCCTGTCCATCACCAACTCCCGGAGTTCACTCAGACTCACATCCATCGAGTCAGTGATGCCATCCAGCCATCTCATCCTCTGTCGTCCCCTTCTCCTCCTGCCCCCAATCCCTCCCAGCATCAGAGTCTTTTCCAATGAGTCAACTCTTCGCATGAGGTGGCCAAAGGACTGGAGTTTCAGCTTCAGCATCATTCCTTCCAAAGAAATCCCCGGGCTGATCTCCTTCAGAACAGACTAGTTGGATCTTCTTGCAGTCCAAGGGACTTTCAAGAGTCTTCTCCAACACCACAATTCAAAAGCATCAATTCTTCGGTGCTCAGCCTTCTTCACAGTCCAACTCTCACATCCATACATGACCACAGGAAAAACCATAGCCTTGACTAGACGAACCTTTGTTGGCAAAGTAATGTCTCTGCTTTTGAATATGCTATCTATGTTGGTCATAATTTTCCTTCCAAGGAGTAAGTGTCTTTTAATTTCATGGCAAACTAGATAGTCCTATGCAAAAAATTGAAACTGTATCCCCTTTTATATAATATATGAAAATCAACTAAAAATGGATTTAAAAGTTGAACACAAAATCTTAAACCATAAAACTCCTAGAAGAAAACCGAGGATAATATCCTTGGCACTGATCTTTGCACTGAGTTCTTAGATTTGACATCAAAAGCAAAGGCAATATCTGTACAAATAAACAAGTGGTATAATATCAAACTCAAAAGCTTCTAAACAGCATAGGAACCCATCAACAAAAGCAAATGGCAAGTGGCAACCTATGCAATGAGAGAAAATCACATATTTGGCATCCTACTCTGTCTCTGAGTTCCAATATTTTTTAGGTTTCAAATAACTGAGACATTACAGTATTTATCTTTCTCTGATTTATTTCACTCAATAACCAAAAATATATGAGACTTATACAACTAAATAGCAAAAAGGCAACCCAAATTTTTGAATGAGTATAGAAAGATTACTCTTTCTTTTGATAAATCTGAAATTAGACTCTAGATGAGAAACACAGAAAGCTTTCCTTCCAAAACAACAAAAGTAAGCACCAATTAATACGACAGCCTCCATACAAATTTAACTATGTGCTTGGTCCCCAGAGGTGACAAAGTCCTTTATCACTTGAAATAGCTTGCAATGAATAAAAGCCTCCCCAATCCCTTGGAAGAGGACATGGCAACCCACTCCAGTGTTTTTGTCTGGATAATTCCATGGACAGAGGAGCCTGGAAGGCTATTGTCCATAGTGTCATAAAGAGTTGGACACAACTGAAGGGACTTAGCATGCACACACCTGTATCCCTTGTGTTTTTGAGAAAATCCAAAAGGCTGAAGTAGCGCTGAAGGAGAGGTTTTGTTTTCCAAGCTGGACTCCTCCTGTCAAGACTAGAGTGGTGGTACATGAAATTTTTTAGGCTGCTTGAGCAGCAGTGGTAGTCTTATGCATGCATACATATGTCCATCACACACACACATACATACACATACCCCACATAATAAAACTATGGGCATGCAAACAAAATTCAGGATGCCAATTTCCAGTGAGCAGTGAACAAAAATTTAGACTTCTTGTCTGGTTACTTTAATTCCCTTCTTTTCAGAGTAAAATCTGAATGAAGTGAAAATACCACACCACAAAACCTTGAAATCAGAAGAGATTCTTAAATTTCCTCCTTAATTTTCTTAAGGTACCATTTCACACCAGTCAGAATGGCTGCGATCCAAAAGTCTACAAATAATAAATGCTGGAGAGGGTGTGGAGAAAAGGGAACCCTCTTACACTGTTGGTGGGAATGCAAATTAGTACAGCCACTATGGAGAACAGTGTGGAGATTCCTTAAAAAACTGGAAATAGAACTGCCTTATGATCCAGCAATCCCACTGCTGGGCATACACACTGAGGAAACCAGAAGGGAAAGAGACACGTGTACCCCAATGTTCATCGCAGCACTGTTTATAATAGCCAGGACATGGAAGCAACCTAGATGTCCATCAGCAGATGAATGGATAAGAAAGCTGTGGTACATATACACAATGGAGTATTACTCAGCCATTAAAAAGAATACATTTGAATCAGTTCTAATGAGGTGGATGAAACTGGAGACTATTATACAGAGTGAAGTAAGCCAGAAGGAAAAACATAAATACAGTATACTAACGCATGTATATGGAATTTAGAAAGATGGTAACGATAACCCTGTGTACGAGACAGCAAAAGAGACACTGATGTATAGAACAGTCTTATGGACTCTGTGGGAGAGGGTGGGAAGATTTGGGAGAATGTCATTGAAACATGTGAAATGTCATGTATGAAACGAGATGCCAGTCCAGGTTCAGTGCACGATGCTGGATGCTTGGGGCTGGTGCGCTGGGAAGGCCCAGGGGGATGGTATGGGGAGGTTGGGAGGGAGGAGGGTTCAGGATGGGGAGCATGTGATTTTTTTTTTAAAAATAAAAATAAAAAAAAATAAATAAAAAAAAAAGAAATTAAAAAATATAAAATTAATAACTAAAATGCACATATATGTGCATCAACATATTCATACAGATGTGCATAAAGGGTAGCTAAAGGATCATCTAACAAGGATGTCATTAACTTGTGTGTGGAATGTCTCTGACAGTGTTTATAATGACCAGTCACTGAAAGTTTGGACGTTTTTGATATGGCTGAATTTTTTTTTTTTCCTGGACACTTCAGATCATAAAGACTTCTTGGGAATACAAATAAAAACCGAGAAACTTGCTCTTGTGCTGCTACTACCACCTCTGTGATTTTTGAACCTCTGGGGGTGTCTTATAAACAGAAGTCTCATCAGAAATGGCCACTGTGGAAAATTCCATGTATTGGGTAGTGCATGTTTTATTTGAAAAATATTTTTATTGTTTGTTAGCATAATAGTTGGGATTTTAAACTCATTTTCCAATATTTAGGAGATTTTGCTTTTTAAAATGTAGATGTTTATATTAAAGTTATAGGGACTTTGCATAAGAGTTTTAAAAAATTAATATTTTGACCAAATTTTGGAGCTGGAAAACAAGATTGGGGTGACAAAAATATTCTCATTACTTTTGCATGGTTACAAAATGTGAACCACTTTAGAGGGTGACCATTCTGCTCCTTATACAATTCCTGGGAAGTCAGTCCACAGTCTCCTTTAATGATTCATCCATATCAGGACTCAACAACTCAGACTACTGAAATTTCTTATTATTGAAGTCATTCCAATTTTTTTTCCTGTTTTACATTTAATTTGAAGCCTCCTTAGTCTTATAATTCCTAATGTACTTAAATGTGATTATTAAATGATCTTGAACATAATTTTTAAAGGTAAGCATTCTTAAGCATTTACCATTTCTCATGCCTTCCTTTCCACCCTGTCTTTTGTATATTTCAGCATATGAATAAATAATCATAGTTGGAAGTATTACAAAGCTTCATAGTTTACAAAACACCCTTTAATTCATGCTGTGTTTTTCTTGGTTCTCCCAAGAACATTGTGATACACAAAGAGAAAGGGTTTAATACACTAGATAGGGAAGGAAGAAATCTGGGGGAGGAAGTTATGCTAATGTGCCATGAAGGGTCAGATAGAACAGGAGATGGATGTAAGAACTTGAATTAATGGGATGCTTACATAGTTCAGTGGCCAAGCTATGTAAGATTGATGGGTCTGCTGAGAACAGTTTCCCTTTTCTGATTCACTAATTTTCATAGCAAAATCAAAACCTCTTATTTTTTGAAGATTCTTGTCTGAATCCCATCCTGACCATGTTGGCACACAAATGCCCAACATACAGATATGCTGCTGCTGCTGCTGCTGCTAAGTCGCTTCAGTCGTGTCCGACTGTGCGACCCCAGAGACGGCAGCCCACCAGGCTCCCCCGTCCCTGGGATTCTCCAGGCAAGAACACTGGAGTGGGTTGCCATTTCCTTCTCCTATGCATGAAAGTGAAAAGTGAAAGTGAAGTCACTCAGTCGTGTCTGACTCCTAGCGACCCCATGGACTGCAGCCTACCAGGCTCCTCCATCCATGGGATTTTCCAGGCAAGAGTACTGGAGCGGGTTGCCATTGCTGTCTCCGATACAGGTATGCACACAGACCTTAACGAGTAAAATGAACCAGTTATTTGAATTGTGGCTATCAATCACTTTTTGGTCTTCCCCTCTTTCCCTCCAACTTTCTTTACTCTTCTTATATGTTCTATGGGGTAGGATGTGGAAAATGAGGAACTCAAACAGACTCATACATTAAAAGCTTAGGGATAACATTGGCTCCATTAAAAGTTAAAGTCACACTGGTGGTTCAGCAGTAAAGAAATCGCCTACCAAAGCAGGAGACAAGGGTTCCATCCCTGGATTGGGAAGATCCCCTAGAGAAGGAAATGGCAACCACTCCAGTATTCTTGCCTGGGAAATACCATGGACAGAGGAGCGGGGTGTGCTGCAGTCCATGGGGTCATAAAGAGTCAGATAAGCTTAGAGACCAAACAACAACAACATCAGAGAAGTCTTTCCCCCATCACTCCCTCTTTTTTCTTGTCACTGCTGAATAGGATTTAAAAGCTGGATATTTGGGGTTCTACTGAAAATCAGAATTATTTATAAAGTTTATGACTGAAGGAGGAGTCCATAAACTCAGTCCCTGAATGTTTAAAATCTTAGAACTTCCTTAAGCTGTGATGACTACAGTGAGACAGTCAGGGTTGAGAAAGGGAAGCTCAGCCTTCTCTCCCCAGCAAGGCAGCTACCAGATGACACTGTGTTCGGAACTTATCCTCCTTGCCTCTGTTCTGTTTGTCTCCTGCAGAGCAAGAAAGATGAAAAGGTTGTTAGGATTTTGTGGGTCAGATACCCAATGGCAAAATTTACCCCCCTCCCCAGTCTTAAAAAGAAAACAACCTTTAAAAAAAAAAATTGAAAACTTTAAGAGAAGATTTAGGAACCTTCCAGTTTATGAAACCATCTGGTGCTTTGGAGTTTGCAGGCTGGTTGCTCTGACAGTTCAAAATTTGGACCAAGCATGCCGCCACCACCACCACCACTCCTCCTTATTGAATAGTTCGATTTAGTTTCTACATTGATGCCTAAGAAGCTAATCTTTTAAACTTATTGGACAACTTGTAAAAATCAGTAGGGTTTAGAATATACTTGTTTCTTTTTAAAGGCATTTTTACTGTTTGCTCCATGCTCCATTAAGAAGTCCAGCTGGTGAGCTCTGGTTTCCCTCAGCTTAGTTTCCTTGCAGGAACACTGTAATTTGGGTTTTGTTTTGGCTATTGGTGACCTTTGACCCCCTCAATAAAATGTTTAGGCTGAGGACTGAAAAGAGCTTTCAGATGGGATATTTCCAACCTCTTCCAAACTAAACCAGTTTTCCCCTCAGTCACTTCAGTCATGTCCAACTTTCTGTGACCCTATGGACTGCAGCCATATGGATCTTTCCCAACCCAGGGATCAAACCCTTGTCTCTTAAGTCTCCTGCCTTGGCAGAATGGTTCCTTACCATAGCGCCACCTGGGAATCCCCTCTTCTCAGTAGCAAACCCTTATATAGAAATGATTTTCAGTCACTGTAGAGTGTTCTGGTAGAGCAAATCAGATCAAAGATTTGCATATATGTTTGAAAAATGCACATACACACTGCAAAGCCAAAAACCTGTTATCAAAATCAGTAATATCATATTCAAGCGGCCCTACCTTCAAAGCGACTCCTATGTGTGTTTTTGGTTTCAAAAGAAAATGGATAAAATGAAAACAGGGTGTATAATTTTTCTCTGCTTAATTCTATTTGTAACTGAGCTGAAATCTCAATGATCTTTTTAATTACTATTTGATGGGTCTCCAGGGATTCTGGGCATAGGGCAATCAGCCTATTAATTGCCTGCACCTGTGATAATCTTGTACACTTAAGTTACAAGGATGACAAACTTTTATCCACCCCACACTTTTGGAATTCAAATTATTTACACTTTATTGGAGGGATAGCATTTCAGGGAAGAATATAAAATGAGAAACAGAGATACTGTGGATTAGCCCTTTAAATCTTTTATTCCCAGAAAATTGGTTGTTTTGATAAGATTTTTCCTGTTACAGTATTTGTTGAGTACCCATGGTATGGCTGTCTGCCATTTTCCTAGGTACAATATAATTGTATCTTTAGGTGATAAAATATTTAGGGATAAGACTGTAATTTTATGCATGTTGAATATGCTTTATGATAACATTAGAACAAGTAGTCTTATGTGTGCATCTATACATCATGAGAAATGCTGGGCTGGAAGAAACACAAGCTGGAAATAAGATTGCCGGGAGAAATATCAATAACCTTAGATATGCAGATGACACCACCCTTATGGCAGAAAGTGAGGAGGAACTCAAAAGGCTCTTGATGAAAGTGAAAGTGGAGAGTGAAAAAGTTGGCTTAAAGCTCAACATTCAGAAAATGAAGATCATGGCATCCAGTCCCTTCACTTCATGGGAAGTAGATGGGGAAACAGTGGAAACAGTGTCAGACTTTATTTTTCTGGGCTCCAAAATCACTGCAGATGGTGATTGCAGCCATGAAATTAAAAGATGCTTACTCCTTGGAAGGAAAGTTATATCCAACCTAGATAGCATATTCAAAAGCAGAGACATTACTTTGCCAACAAAGGTCCATCTAGTCAAGGCTATGGTTTTTCCTGTGGTCATGTATGGATGTGAGAGTTGGACTGTGAAGAAGGCTAAGCACCGAAGAATTGATGCTTTTGAATTCTGGTGTTGGAGAAGACTCTTGAGAGTCCCTTGGACTGCAAGGAGATCCAACCAGTCCATTTTAAAGATCAGCCCTGGGATTTCTTTGGAAGGAATGATGCTAAAGCTGAAACTCCAGTCCTTTGGCCACCTCATGTGAAGAGTTGACTCATTGGAAAAGACTCTGATGCTGGGAGGAATTGGGGGCAGGAGGAGAAGGGGATGACAGAGGATGAGATGGCTGGATGGCATCACTGACTCGATGGATGTGAGTCTGAGTGAACTCCGGGAGTTGGTGATGGACAGGGAGGCCTGGCATGCTACGATTCATATGGTCGCAAAGAGTTGGACACGACTGAATGACTGAACTGAACTGAACTGATGCATGCAAAGGGTTTAGTGTATTATATCAATACTTACTTGACATGTGCATCATCATACATTATCTGATTTGCTAGAAACTAAATATTAATCATATCATGATAAAAGGCTTGTATAAAATCAACTATACTGACAGATCCTTTTTTTTTTTACTTTTACCTGTTTGTTTCACTTTTTCTTTTTTCTTTTCATTTTAATTAATTTATTTTAATTGGAGGATTATTACTTTATGATAGTGTGGTGGTTTTTGCCATACATCGACATAAATTACCCATGGGTGTACATGTGTGGCCCCATCCTGAACTCCCCTCCCACCTCCCTCCCCACCCCATCCCTCTGGGTTGTCCCAGAGCCATGGCTTTGAGTGCCCTGCTTCATGCATTGAACTTGCACTGGTCATCTATTTTACCTATGGTAATATGCATGTTTCAAAGCTATTCTTTCAAATCATCCCACCCTTGCCTTCTCCCATATAGTCCAAAATTCTGTTCTTTACATCTGTGTCTCTTTTGCTGCTTCACATATAGGATTGTCATTACCATTTTTCTAAATTCCATATGTATGTGTTAGTATCCTGTATTGGTGTTTATCTTTCTGACTTACTTCACTCTGTATAATAGGCTTCAGTTTTATTCACCTCATTAGAACTGATTCAAGTGCATTCTTTTTTTAAAGCTGAGTAATAGTCCATTGTATATATGTACCAAAACTTCCTTATCTATTAATCTGCTGATGGACATCTAGTTTGCTTCCAAGTCCTAGCTATTGTAAACAGCGATGCAAAGAACATTGGGGTACATGTGTCTTTTTCAATTCTGGTTTCCTCAGTGTGTATGCTCAGCAGTGGGACTACTGGGTCATATGACAGTTCTATTTCCAGTTTTCTAAGGAAGCTCCACACTGTTCTCCATAGTGGCTGCACCAGTTTGCATTCCCACCTACTGTGTAAGAGGGTTCCCTTTTCTCCACACCCTCTCTAGCATTTATTGTTTGTGGACTTTGATGGCAGTCATTCTGACCAGCATGTGATGATACCTCATTGTGGTTTTGATTTACATTTCTCTTTTTTTTTTAAATTTTATTTTATTTTTAAACTTTACATAATTGTATTAGTTTTGTGATAATGAGTGATGTTGAGAATCTTTTCATGTGTTTATTAGCCATTTATATGTATTCTTTGGAGAAATGTCTGTTTAGTTCTTTGGCACAATTTTTTATTGGATTGTTTCTCAATGGTGAAAAATCAAAAGTATTTCCTTGAAAATCAGGAACAAGACAAGGGTGCCCACTCTCACCACTGCTACTCAACATAGTTTTTGGAAGTCCTAGCCACAGTAATAAGAGAAGAAAAAGAAATAAAAGGAATCCAAATTGGAAAAGAAGAAGTAAAACTATCACTGTTTGCAGATGACATGATCCTCTACATTGAAAACCCTAAATATACCACCAGAAAATTATTAGAGCTAATCAATGAATATAGTAAAGTTGCAGGATATAAAATTAATACACAGAAATCTCTTGAATTCCTGTACACTAACAATGAAAAAGCAGAAAGAGAAATTAAGGAAACAATCCCGTTCACCATTACAATGAAAATAATAAAATACTTAGGAATAAATTTGTCTAAAGAAACAGAAGACCTATATATAGGAAACTATAAACACTGATGAAAGAAATCAAATATGGCACAAATAGATGGGAAAATATACCATGTTCATGGATTGGAAGGATCAATACAGTGAAAATGAGTATACTACCCAAAGCAATCTATAGATTCAATGCAATCCCTATCAAGTTACCAATGGTATTTTTCACAAAACTAGAACAAATAATTTCACAGTTTGTATGGAAACACAAAAAACCTCGAGTAGTCAAACCAACCTTGAGAAAGAAGAATGGAACTGGAGGAATCAACCTTCTTTACTTCAGACTATATTACAAAGCCAAAGACATCAAGACAGTATGGTACTGGCACAAAGACAGAAACACAGATCAGTGAAACAAAATAGAAAGCCCAGAGATAAATCCACATACTTTTGGACACCTTATCTTTGGCAAAAGAGGCAAAAGTATACAATGAAGAAAAGAAAATCTCTTTAACAAGTTGTGCTGGGAAAACTGGTCAGCCACATGTAAAAAAATGAAATGAAAACACTTTCTAACACCATACACCAAAATAAACTCAAAATGGATTAAGGATCTAAATGTAAGACCAGAAACTATAAAAATCTTAAAGGAAAACATAGGCAGAACACTCTCTGACATAAATCACAGCAAGATCCTCTATGATCCATCTCCCAGAGTAATGGAAACAAAAGCAAAAATAAACAAATGGGACCTAATTCAACTTAAAAGCTTTTGCACAATGAAGGAAACTATAAGAAAGGTGAAAAGGAAGCCTTCAGAATGGAAGAAAATAATAATAAATGAAGCAACTTACAAAGAATTAATCTCCAAAATATATAAGTAGCTCAATAATAGAAAAACTGACAACCCTTTTTTTCCTTGTGTTCTTTCCTGAAATGATGGTGGTAAACTATAATGTTATGGAAGTCATGTTCAGGATATAAAGCTCAAAACAAAAGACCCAGACATTGAATCATTGAATCATGAGGTCTGATCTGTACCTTCACTTTGCCTTAACTTGTTGGACATTACGTTAGCAGTTAGGCAAGGCAATATTTTTCCTTATGCAAAAGTAGCTCTTATTTTGCTACTTACCCTCTGATAAACCTACTTGTTTGGATCTTTTTTCCAACACAGTGTTAGCATGTCAAAGTTCATATGACAGACTGACATAAAAACTGAATTGTGGATCTTAAATAATACCACACAGTTATTTGTTTGGAAAATGAGGATACTCTAGATTGAGCAGATATGATACACTGATCTTTGTCAAAACTGGTTCTGGATCTGACTCATCTGTGACTAAATCTTGGTTACTAGACCTGCATTTCATTTCTTCTTAAACTCCAAAAGTGCTTCAGAGATTTTGATCAAGTTCATTAAATTTACTTTTAGTTAGTCCCTTTTAAATTTACTTTTATTTAGTCCCTTTTGACACAGTATAGACTATGGGGAAACTCCCAACTCCTTGCAAAATGAAATTGCATTCCCTAAAATGGTTCCTTCTTGAACTGCTCAGTGACTGATTGGCATAAGAAAACAGGCTGACTTGGGCTGCTTTCTTTCCTACTCTTTTGTAACAGTAGAAAAGGAAGGGGCTCTGTAAGCTTAGTTGAGTGAATACACAGCTAAAGGCTCAAGATTTTAGAGTCACCTTTTGCTCACTCACTTCTTTCCTGTCCTCAGATCCATCTGTCACCAGTTTTCTCAGACGATTCCTTCAGAGTGTGGGCATTTCCACCTGACTCTGATGTAAAATGCACTCAAAATATCTTTGAGCTTTGACAAATGTATCAACTTCAGTTTTTCTAACTAGAAGCACCAAATAAACTCTGGCCCGTGGTTTACTGACTTTGTGTCTGCCAATTGGGGTTGATCCATAGTTGACATCACTTTTTAAGAAAGTACATTTGAAAACATCACATGATGTGAGTCTCAGTTGCAAAGTTTTGGGGATCCTCAGAATCCATCTGTTGCCACAAGTGAGAAATTTAGAAAATCTCTGAAACTTTATATATGCACATTTGTATACTATTTTGTATATAAATAATATATATATAATAATTTATATAAATAAACATATATGTGTGTGTTTATAATATATATATATATAAATTGCAAAGGTTATTTGTGTTATTTTTTTTCTTTGTCAAGAAAGGACAAAACAAATTCTATTCACTCTTTCACATTAATGTGTTTGGTCTTTCCTCTTAACCTTCTGAATCAAGTTCTAGTTTTCACTCTAAATTGAGTGGAATCCAGACCAAGTTTGTTATTCTCCCCAAGCTTATTAAATATTTCATCATGGGGTCATCTCCATGTGTTTTTTGACCTCTAAATTTCACCAGAGCAAAGTCACAGTTTTCCTTAAAACTCATTCACAGTTTTCCTTAAAACTCACTAGAGTCTGCCAGCCTTGGCCTCTTGGTCATTTATTTGAGATTTTATACTAACTTTGCATTTCTGGGTTAGTGAGCACACATATCCAGAGAAGGCAATGGCAACCCACTCCAGTACTCTTGCCTGGAAAATCCCATGGACGGAGGAGCCTGATAGGCTGCAGTCCATGGGGTCGCTATGAATCAGACACGACTGAGTGACTTCACTTTGACTTTTCACTTCCGTGCATTGGAGAAGGAAATGGCAACCCACTCCAGTGTTCTTGCCTGGAGAATCCTAGTGACGGGGGAGCCTGGTGGGCTGCCGTCTATGGGGCTGCACAGAGTTGGACATGACTGAAGCGACTTAGCAGCAGCAGTAGCAGCAAAGCACATGTATCCATGTTCTTCTGCAATATTATGGTAAAAGCCTCAGTCAGTGGTTTTCACAGGGTTGAGGAAACTGTACTTTTAGTACTAGAGTGACCTCTGGGGCTTGGGTAAAATGTAGACTGCAGAAAAGAAGACATGAAAAATCCAGAAACTTTGGCCTTTGACCCAGAAATATATATTGGCTGAATCGCCACAACAATTCTGAGCACAATAAAACTGACTACCATGAGTTTTTCTCAAATGTTTACACCGTAGTTTCTTAACCACATGTGAACACAATTGAAGCACTTAGAAATAATCTTCGGATTGTTTGTTGTCCCATTTCAATAAGGTGAGCCAAGGTGTAAGTGACACGGTGCCTTGAAATGCCCCAGCTATGCTTCACTTCTGTTTTCCAAATCTCACAGCAAAATGCTTCTTGCCTTGTGGCCCACACTCATCTGGAACTATTTCAGGAGGGATTTCTGGAAACACAGTTTCAGCTCAGCTTAAAGCAGACAAAAAGAAAACAGACAATTAATATTTAATGAATGAGTGAACAAATGAAAAATCAAATTAATCACCTTTAAGAATTAACTGCCATGAATTTCAGATATCTGAACTGTCAGGGCTCTTCATTTCCCTAGGGAATTTAGTATATCCTTTGCTGGAAAATATACTTATTACCTTTTTTTTATTTGCTAGCATCAAGTCTCTCACCTTCTATCTTCCATTAAACATCATCTCCGCTCATTCACCAGAACTCATGTTTCCAACAGCCTCAACTCATTTATCTATGTCATGGAAGCAGCACTGCCCTAGATTAACCAGGCATCACTTTCCTGATGTTTTGATTATTCTAAATGTCTATCTCAACATGCAAGAGTAATCAAGTAGCATTTATAGAAAGGGTTCAGGAAGAGATAAAAGATAATAAAGGCTGCATCTTGTGTAATGGAGCATGTGATGTTAACTTCTTCAGATAATGAAAACGAGGAGGCAAGGAGAGATAAAGAAAATAAAGATTAGCTGCTTTCCCTCACCCTGAGCCTCAATTCTAATACATTTATAATAATCCACCATCTATCAGAGTAAAGATACATATTCAAAATTAAGAGATAAGTTATCATTTTTTCATTAATATTAAATGATTTCCCAGCATTTGCCAATTTGGATATAGAAGGTTAATTCATTAAGAATAATTATCAAAGTGACTCATGACGAATTGTTTGGTGCCAAAACATAGCAGGGATGTGTGTCAGGCATTCTCTTATAACCAGTGATTCTCAAACTAACAAGAGAAGAATCACCAGAGGGACTTTTTAAAGCATAGATTGCCCGACCCCATCCCTAGAGTTTCTGATTCACTTGGTCTGTGCTGGGGCCAAGAATTCGCATTTTGAACATATTCCCAAATGATACTGATTTGCTCCTCGTCTGAGGACTGAGCTTTGAGAAACACTGTTAGAAAAAAGCTACGTAAAGAGGGCGGAGAGCCTGTATCTTATTTGTCAGGATCACTTAACGGTATGTCTTGCAGGTACCTACAATTAACTCCACAATTAACGTGCTTATTATCACAAATGGCTAAACACTAAGCTATGTGTCAAATCATTGCTTCACACAACCTTAAGTTAAAGCATCTACTGTATGTCTTGTTATCCAGCCAATACAGAAAGTCGAGCCAAGCATTTAAAACCCTGTTTAAATAGACACAGTTGCTATATCTAATCAACACAGCAGCAGGGCTTGCCAAAAACCTATAAAACTAATGGATTTGCAAGAAAATTACATCACCTTCAAATCAATGCTGGTAACACAGGTGGCATTTATAAAAAGTAAAGAAATTGACATTAACACAGCCCATCTTTGCTGCCTGCCAATGAGTACTCCAGCTTTGTTGAGGAAAGATCGACTTTCTTCCAAGAATTATATGTAAATACACTAACTTAAATCATTCCAAAATAGTGTAGTCGAAAGAAGCAGAGACTGTTCTGAAATGTGTCAATTGATAAGTTAAGAATATTTGGTCTAAGTTTTATAGGGCTGTTCTTATCCAGCAATGGGCAAATGGTCTTCAAATCAAGGATTCTTTTCCTATTGAAAAAATAAATAAAAGGATTAACCATCTAACTCTCATTTTCCTTGCTTCATCACCAAAGAGGCCCACAGAAATTACAGTGTGCTATGTAATGGAAAAGCAGCTGAAAACTCAAACCTGTGGCTGCAGGCATAACCTCTGCTCTGGGGACCTGCATTTACTTAGCAAATGGAATTAAAATTCTGATCAGTGATATAAAAGGTTTATAAGGGAGGAAATTGTTGTGTGGTCACATTGACTGCCTTAATCCCTTTCAGTTTGTGCTGCCCACCTTGTTTTGAAACCAATCCACAGGGAATCATTTTCACCTTGAAAACTCCAGATTCATGTGAAGCTTAGAAATAAAGCTCTCTGGGAAATGCTTTCCTGGGTAATCCCAGAGAAATAGGAGGCATGTGTTGAAAATGTGCACACATGCACACACATACACACACACACACACACAGGAATATGCACTTGTGCATGCTTACACACCCTCATCATAAAATCCTATATGAAGTCAACATTTTCCAGGAAGAGATACTGCCTACTATAAATGTAATCGACTATAAATCTACTCAAGCATAGAAATGGCTTATATTCCACTGATTGAGCTGCACAAATATTCCATCTAAATGACTGGATAGTGACACAGAGTATTTAGATCATTTGGGTTTAGAAGTATCTGTGTTGTCTACTAAAAATGCTTTGTTATCTCCTTTGGAAAAAAAAAATAACAATTAGGGAGACAAATTAAAAAACCTGAGTTATACAGTGGAAGACCAAATAGATAATGGTCCATTTGATTATAAGTTTTGGTATCTTATACAGTTCATTTTTTACATGGAGACTACAGACATCAAGAGAATGTGTGAGCAACAATCACAATAAAGATACTTATGTAATTAAGAGTTGTTTTAGAAAGGCAGGTTTTAAGAAAAGACATCATAAATATAATTAGCTACAAATATTTTTTTAAAGCATGGTAGGAGATCAGTCAAGGTGGAATAAGAGGACATGGAATTCACCTCCTTCCATGAACAACTTTAAAAATACATCTACATGTGGAACGATTCTTACTGAAAACTAACTAGAAACAGTCAGAAAGACTCTTGTACATCCAAGGCTGCAAGAAAGATTCACACATAATCAGGTAAGAAGAGAAGAAAGGCAATGCAGACAGGACCTGTGCCCCTGGGAGGAAATCTAAAGAAAAGAGAGAGTATGTGGGTGGAGATGCCCCCTCTCACCCTCCTCCCATCCCTGCTACACTTACCTCCCTGTAGGAGTGAACAATGAGAGCCACAGATTGGGTGCTTCCATCCTGGGTTTCTACACTTGGGAGAGGAGTCACTTTGTTTGGCTGGAGGGCTGTGGGAAGCTGGAGGAGTGTGTGGGGGCTGGTTTGCCCCTGAGGCAGAGCAGAGAGGGTAGAGAGAGGACTGCTCTAGAGACTCCCTGGTTTCTGCCTACCACCTCAACAGAAGCCCCATCCAAAGCCAAGTAAATGCTGCAGTCCTGCTCATTCTGCATCCTAGCACAGCACTGGATCTAGAGTGGCCAGACTGGGGAGAAAGCCAGGCCATGGGCTTTCTCAGAGACAACCTGATCTCCTGGGGGCTGAGCCCAGGAAGAGCAGCTATGGCCATTGTTGGTGCTTATTCAGAAAAATCATTCGAAGCAGCCCAGAACTCTACTACGACTGATGCCCCAATGTATGCCAAGAGTTGACGGGAGCCCCACCTGCCTTACAGCATGGCTCCACAACAGGGCAAGGGTGGTACAGGCTGGGCTCAAAGATTGGCTGCAAGGAGCAAAGGGAACTTGTACTCAAGGCTCTGTCTGAGCAAAGGCAGAGAAACAACTGGGGGCACCCACACAGGCAGTTGCATCAGAAAGTGCTCAGGCCTCTGTCTGTGGCTGATATGAGCAGATAACCTGAATGGGCCTCCTTGCTGAGGTTCTCTTGCATCTGGAGCAAGGGTCCCAGTGTTAGGAAAGGGGAAGGCATATACTTAAAGGGAACAGAGTCACTGTGCATGGGCTCCACCCTCAGGGCTTCTTCTCCAGCAGCTTGGGATCAGACCGCACCCCACAAGGGTAGTGCGGGCCACTGAGCAGTGGGGAAGTCCCACCTTTCACCTGTCTCTGCTCTAGCCCCTCCATCTCCAACCCCACCACTTGCCAAGGTGATACCTTCCAGGATACCCTGTGAAAAGATGTGACTTGCATCCATGTCAATGTAGCTCTCCCACCAGAGGCATGAGCACACAGTCTGTGCCGGGACACCCCTTCAAGACCACGTTAGGTAACTGCTTCACCTAAATTCATAGAGGCAGAGAAAGTTAAAAAAAAAAAGAAAAGGCAGAACCATTCTCAGTTGAAAGAACAAGAGAAAACCCTGGGGGAAAAAATAATGAAACAAACAATTTATCAGATAAAGAAGTCAAAGCATTGGTAATCAAAATGTGAACTGAATTAGGGAAAAGAATAAACGAACTCACTGAGAATTTTAACAATGAGCTCGAAAAAAGATAAAAGACATCTCACTCAGAAATGAAGAATATAATAACTGAATATATAATTATGTGAATGGTCCCCTCTAGAGCAGTCCTTGGTCATCACGGTAGCCTTGTGAGAAGTACATTTTAACACATGAGAGAGAAGACTGAGTAAAATACTTAATTGAAAGAATAGATATAAAGAACCAGCATTTGCTAAATTAATATGTTCAATTGCTTTTATTTATTAATACACTAGAGTCCTTATATTTAGTATGATTCTGAATATTTAAAAGAACCCAACACAATTACCAATAACTTCCTATGGATAATATTTCTGCGTGTGCATTTGAACATGGGACATAAAGCATATATAACATTTAAGTGTGTGGCTTAGCTAAGGGTTTTCAGGTTGTTATTATGTCACCACAAAGCAACTTGAAGACTAAAACACAGAGCGATAATAGTTTTCATTAACGTTGATCACACAGTTCAAGTAAAGACACAGATGGAAAGCATTCCAATTGCAAAATGTTAACAGTCAATATTGAGAGGAGAAAGAACAATTAAGTTGAGCAATGAGCTATTTATAATTTTGGTTGCCTTGAGTCCTGAATTTTCTTTATTACCATGAGGCTGTGGTTACTTCTTGAATGATTTTTGGCCTGAAGTATCCTAAAAGTAGGTTTTCAACTTGATGAAAAAAGTTTGTTTTTGTAAAAAATAAAAATAATAAGGTGCCATCATTAGTATAAATGATACAAGATCTTTGTTATCTTTCTGTTCTTCCTGATGTCCTTTTTATACACTTTTTTGCACAATGGCTGCAAGTCCATCATCTTAGTCAAATGTGACAGCAACGGGCCAGAGTGATGTGACAAAACAATGTTCCACTTTTAATATACTAGATTATAAGCTTCTTGAGGGCAGGGACCGATCAATTTTATTTGTACCTCTAGTATCTAATATACTGTCTCTCAAATAGTAAAAGAGAATGCTTTTTTGAATGAATGCATGATATTTATATGATTGACTAATATTCATACATACACAGAACACTGTCAAATATATGTACAAATAGAATTATTCTAAGTTTAATTTTTATTCTGTGACTCTGGAAGTATTAGGATGTTATTTCTAGTCCTGCCTTGACAGTGTGAACAATAGTAGATACAACGCCAGATTTGGATTATTTTGGCTTTTGGTTATTTGGATTCTTGGTAGGTATTTGTAAATTGTAAGTTATCTTGTGATAGTTTTCTAAAAGTCTTAGAAGCTTTTTGAATTTTCTTCATTTTCCTTTAAAATGCCTTTTTTTTAAAACATGGTCTGGGCTTTGAGAAACATCTCTATCAGTAATTAATAAAGACAGAGACATATGAAGCAACTTTTTCCACAAGAGTTATTATAGATATATCACTTGTGACAGCTTTTTGGGTCCCCTATAAATTCCTGTCTCACCAAAAGAGTTATCAATCTCACACGCGTCATGAGACTCTACCAAACTCAGATTGCTATGTTTTTTGTCAATTTAAGCTTATTTATAGAACAGCAAGCACTGTAGGTTAAAAAGAAAGCTATCCCACAGGGAGGATCTCTTCAACTGAAGAACCCCTGTTTCAGCATGACGTTCCACGGTCTATCAAACTGAAATAGCTTAGCAGTAGCTATACAAGTTTCCTTCTAAGACTTCCTTCTAAGATTTAAGGAGAACAGAAGAGCTTCTTTTAACATGAACTTTATTGTAACCAATAAAGGATTAATATGGGGGAAAGAAAGCTACTTTGTGGAATGAACAATTAACAGTGTAGCCATTTGTTCTGTGAATATTTATGAACAGCCACTCACATGTCAAGAAATGTGCAACTAGACAATACAACATTCACCTTTGGGCGCAGATCACATGAAAAGTAAGTAATGTGCAGGGATAATTGTAACCTACTAAATGGGAGTGCTTCTTCACCATGGTATTTTTAACCTTATCTAGAAGCAATGGGATGAAGGGGTCTTCATTCTGATCTTTCTTCATCATTATAATTCTATGACTTTGACTTCTCTTGTTGTCTATGAAACACTGGCTCTATTAGGGTGTGAAATCCTCCATGATAATACTGGAAAACTCTCAATCTCTGCAACTGCAGTTTGTCAACTTTCATTCCTATACCTTTTATACCTCTATTAGTCACAATTCCTCACTCGTATCATTGTGGTAAATCTTTTGATTCCTAATTGATTCTGCCTTACATCTAAGGCATGTCTGTAACCACTGAGAGGTACAAAATCTTTTCTGTATTTTGAAATGTCTGTATAAGCATCCCAAATTCAAGTCTGTGATGGGTAGAGATTTATAAATCTCCTAAAATTAAGATGAAATAAAAATAACCCCTGAGATGAAAGCTCAAGGTCATTTATCACATGTTTTTCCTTTGATCCAGTAGAAAGGTCACTTCCTTCTTCACTCCTTCCCAATTCCATAGTCATCCTCCACTGCAGCTAAAGAAGGTAAAAGATAGACCAGACCATCTTGAAACAATGCTTTTGTACTCATATATAAAGCAAGCCCCCTTCTCAGGTCAGTTTCTATTCACTAATTAAGGCAAAAGATTTCTTCTCTATAAGGCTATCAGCTAAACCCCAAAATGTGTGAATTTTTAAAATGTGTTTTCCATAGCATTTATTGGAGAAGGAAATGGTAACCCACTCCAGTATTCTTGGGTGGAGAATTCCATGGACAGAGAAGTCTGGCAAGCTACAGGCCATACAGTTCATGGGGTCACAAAGAGTCAGACACAACTGAGCAACTAACATTTTCACTTTCATGGTATTTATTCATATTACCACTAAAGTACTTACCATATTCCACTATTACCTAATTCTGTGTGTCTTCTCCAAGAAATTATACCTTCCTGAATCTTGGTGGCTCATATAGTAAAGAATCTGCCTGCAATGCAGGAGACCCAAGTTCAATCCCTGAGTTAGTCAGGAAGATCCCTGGAGAAGGGCATGGCAACCCACTCCAATATTCTTGCCTTGAAAATACCAAGGACAGAGGAGGCTAGTAGGCTACAATCCATGGGGTTGCAATGAGTCAGCCATGACTGAGCAACTAACATTTCACTTTTCTTTTGTCCAAGAATTAATACCCTTCTTGAAAGCAGAGGGGATATCTCTGTATTTGCATTCCTTTTGCCCAGTTCTGTGACAGATACATTGTAGGTATCAGTAATAGGACTTATAAAAGAAATAAATGAGTTAATTTAAAACATTGCTTTCTGCAAAAAAAAAAAAAAATCTGTATTACTGGGTTTTGCAGCTTAACTTTTCATCCCTTTTACCTAAGGGATAATTAGCAACTAAAAGGGAAAGGGCAAATGCTTCTTTTTAATTTAAAAATCATGCTGTGATGAAAGTTAAGAGAAAGCAATTTGACTTTGAATATCACTGTAGGGCTCAGGACACAGACACAGTTCAGACAATAAAATGTCTTCATATTTTCCACCTAGCATTCAAGCAAATGTGAAGACTAGATGACTGAATGCCGCACTTCCCTGAGCTCCTGACAAAATTGTCCAGATCACACTGTCATGGATCCACACAGATCCATCCAAGTTAACCAGTGACAAAATGACCATCTGCTTGGTCAAAAGTTGGTAAGTACAGGATATGCTGCTGTCCAACTGATAGCCTTTACAAATTGATTAAATCAGTGCACTTTTAAAGAATGCATAATCTTTTCCACCATTTTCCTCATTCTTACAAGAAAGACACCTGACTTGGCATTTAAACCTATCTAAATATGGTGATGAATAGTTTGAAACAAAGAGTCACTGTAATATTGCTTGCAGCTTGGGATAAATATTTTCTGCAAATATGAAATCCTACTTCACGTGGGAGGAGGATATTTTAGAATAATGTCAGCTGAGTTATGTTGGCTGAAACTAGCTTTGTTTCCAACTGTGGATGTAAATGAGCAGATTTAGTCCTTCTGTCACCAGTACCCTGACATGAGACATAATACGCTATGAAGAACTTAGCACTTGGAAGCATATATTTTAGAATAATAATATTAAACCTTATCTTTAAAGATTTTATAATACTTGGAGGGTTGTGGAACGTGTGACTCTGGAGGTATATGAACACATTCAGAACTCTTCACAACATGGGCACTGACTGGCTTATGTCTCACTCACAGTTCTGTCCACAAATACCAAAACAAATGCAAAAGGAATCTCCAGCACCATTAGATACCTTTTATGGCAGTCTTTGGACAGATGCTCTAAATATATTTTCATTTACTGCCTTTGGATTCTGAAGGAAATGTTTAAGCATTTTTAGATTTTAATATTTTTTGTGATTCATACATGGTTGTTTTTTAAATCCTCTCTTTGCACTTTGTATATAAACAGTTCTACCTGTGTACATATTATAGACTGCTAGAAATAAGAATAGGCTGGTCTTGGGAGCAAGCATCATCTTCAAGTTGGGAAGTGTATTATTATTGATGCTTGAATCTGTGAAAATTAAGTTCTAAAGCGTGTACTAAAAATGTATAAGGGGAAAGTATCTGAAGGGCTTTTCAGGTGGCTCAGTGGTAAAGAATCGGCCTGCCAATGCAGGAGCCACAGGAGGTGTGGGTTCTAACTCTGGGTCTCCCATGGAGAGAGGAGCCTGGCAGGCTACAGTCCGTGAGGTGACAAAAGAATCGGACCCGACTTAGCGAGTAAACAACAATGTAGAGTGTAGGGTCTGAATTCCCCGACCAGAGATTGAACCCACACCCCCTGCCCTGAAAGTGCAGAGTCTTAACCACTAGACCACCAAGGAAGTCCCGGTTTGAGGTGTTCTTGACTTTCTTTATGAAAATGGAAAAGGATGTTTATCTATAAAGAATCACAATGAAGGAGTCAAGTAGAAGATTTGAAAAGAGGTTGACTAGTTGACGGAAAGAAGAGGAAAAGGAGCTGATGAGGAGAGGACTGCTCATTGACACCCAAGTCCAGGTGGGATGCTTAGAATGGTGGCACAAATCCTCAGGCTAGGCTAGAACTCAGATCTTACGTTTAGGTTTGGGGAGGGGTCTAATGAAGATATAATAGAGCAACACTAGTTGCCAACTTATGTGAATGGCAAGGTGCTTGGAACTGTTCTGAGGGGCAGAATCCATACCATACCATGTAGCAGAAGAAACACCCTGGGATAAGTGGTTAAGAATTTGGACATTGCTCCTGTGGAGGAAACCATGTGTCTTCCACAGTAGAGACACACTCAAATGATCTCAGAAGAGGTATGGCTGAGTATAACCTGGCTACCCCTTCCTAACACACATGGCACACAAGCTTTTCTTAGGAAACATCCATTGTTTCTACAGGCAGGTAAGGACCATTTGGTCTTCACCTCAGCGAGTTGTTTATCAGCATCATATTAACTCATGACATCTGGTCTAGTAATATTTTTAACTTTGAGGATGAAGCTTTGTAAAAAATCATTTTTCACTGTAGTCAGAGATGTCTGAATACTCATATATACCGGGTTGTACACTTCGTTTTCTGTTATGAAGTTATGCTTCAAATTTGTATTTTTGTCTGCTTTTCTTAAGCACATTTATAAAATGTATTATACTCACCTTTTTCTTTTTCAGCAAAAGGCAGTAGCCTTGAAAGAGACAGAAACAGAGAACTGAAGGACCAGCAGAGTCTAATTTAGCATCCCAGTTCCCCCACTTACAGTGGATATCGTCTCATCAGCCATGTAACTTCTCAGGCCTCTGATTTCTTTCTTATATAGAAAAGCAGGTTTGGCTAGATTTTCCAGTTCTAAGATTCTTTATAAGATAGAAATCTTACTTCCTCGTGGTCAATTTGAAGTGTAGCATTAAAGTCAAACAGCCAAGAACATCTGCAATCAGGGTAGGTAGCAGGCTGTGCCCATGTGTTCTAGAAGCCTAATACCAACGCTGGGGTTTTATACTGCAGCAGCATAATCATTCCTACCAGCATGTTCCATTAAAGCTTGACTTACTGCCAGGGAATTCACCTGCTGACACAGTAAAACTCCTAACTGGAAGCATTAACATTGCGATGTCAGATGGGGAAAAAAATGGTTCATAAATTCCACAAACATGCACTGCTTTATTTGGGGTCCTGGCTGCAAACTCATTATTTATGCTGTGTACAGTAGACCATCAACATATCCCACTGGGAAATTATTTTGCAATTTAGAATCGTTTCAAAGTACAAGTGATTCTCAAGTCATTTTCTGAGGTTAAATGAGAACTCTTATTGCTTTCCGTGGGCTCTGAGGGAATTTTTACTCTGTGTATTCCCTCCTCCCCCAGCTTCAGCTATACTGTCTTGATTTTACTTTCTTAAATGCACTTTGGTGCTAAATCTCTTATTTTTTTTTCCCCCAAGTTTTGAAAGCCAGGAAATGGAGTGGTATTTGTTGCATTTTCTTGCTTGCAGGGCAGTTTAAGTACCTCACTTTTGATTACTGCTTTTATTCTTCAAAGACCCCGCCTGAGAGGTTTCCAAGTTCTCCATGAATAGCATTGCGTAGCTAATATAGCAGTCATGGGGGAAGACCGGATGGCATCCACTTTAGGGTACACTGAGTCAGAGTCATGATGCCACTCCCATTTTGGCTCCTCACTCTGGGGGCCGTGCCATGGGACAGGCCTGAATCCAGGCAGATGAGCTGAGAGCAGAAGGCATTAGTCTCAGAATTCCAGGTAATGGACACTGGAGGTTCAACTTTGCTTTTGGGTTTATGAGCCCATAAGGGTGAAACAAATTATTAAGATAAAAAGCATTCATTCCACTGACCCTTTTTATGTTAACACACCCCTTTATTTGATTCTTTCCTTTAGAACCTCCTTAAGCATTTTTAAACTTTATTTCACTGCTAACTGTGGGCATATCTTCTGTCTTATCCCCAACCTAGGAGACTTGATCTCAGACCATCTGGTAAATAATTTGTAACCCAATCTTATCCTTGGGGAAATATATAGCGTTACTTTAACTGTGCCATTTTAGCCTTATCATTCCCAGAAAGTAGCAAATAATCCATAGTGTGGAGATATTGTCAAAAAATTGTTTTCTCCTTTCTGAAATGCCAATATTACTAGCTATTAGGCTGATATTATTAGCTATAATGAACAAAAATAAAAATAGAAAATAAAGCAGAGTTGCTAAGCCACATCAAAGGGCTCCTCTCCTCCAACAAGGAGCATTAGAGTTTATCTGAAACCAAAATTTCAACATCTCTGTAATGCATTGGGAGAGTCTTTCCATAGGCCCAGACCAGAAAGTATACAAACCGAAGAGATTGAGTGTTTAGTTTCAAAATACATGAAATCACCAGTTTAAACATAGACACTACACACAAGGAATGCAAAGAAACAATGAAAGCCAGAGATCAACAGAGTAAATATCACCTAGAAATACTAACAGTCTTAAAGGTCAGAAATCCTTAGTTAAACAAAAAGACCCATCCGTTAAAAACAATCAATTACAAGATAACCTGATAATAGCACACTATGAGTCCTCTTTAAAAGCAGGTATTATTCAGTGAAAAGCTATTAGCTATGTGTTTTAGAAGTAAATAAATAGAGCAGATAACAAATAGTGACTGAAACTTGAAGAAAAAGAAACCAAAAATTAAGTGCATTTGGAACTGCTTAATATTGAACATCTAAGGCACTGGAGAAAGTCTTTGTTCCATGGGTATAAATCCATGAGTGTCAGTATGCTAAGGCTCTGGTATTGCATGGAAAAAGCAAAAATGATTCACTAGTTACAATATTTTGAGTTAGCCTTCCTGGCTGAGATTGTTTTAAAAGGTCTTCCTTGATTACGGATAATTCAAGTCTTTCTCTGCTGGTATTAGAAGATGAACATGCATCCAAAATAATCCCCTTTTCCTTCAAGCTTTGAAGGAAGCATGTTTTGGCTGGTTTTCTCATGTTTTTGGTGTTTTTTTCTCTTTCTAAATGTTATATAGACTTTATAATTTGTTAGTACCTATATTCAACTCTATTTCAAATCCTGAAAGATGATGCTGTGAAAGTGCTGCACTCAATATGCCAGCAAATTTGGAAAACTCAGCAGTGGCCACAGGACTGGAAAAGGTCAGTTTTCATTCCGATCCCAAAGAAAGGCAATGCCAAAGAATGCTCAAACTACCGCACAATTGCACTCATCTCACATGCTAGTAAAATCATGCTCAAAATTCTCCAAGCCAGGCTTCAGCAATATGTGAACCATGAACTTCCTGATATTCAAGCTGGTTTTAGAAAAGGCAGAGGAACCAGAGATCAAATTGCCAACATCCTCTGGATCATGGAAAAAGCAAGAGAGTTCCAGAAAAACATCTATTTCTGCTTTATTGACTATTCCAAAGCCTTTGACTGTGTGGATCACAATAAACTGTGGAAAATTCTGAAAGAGATGGGAATACCAGACCACCTGATCTGCCTCTTGAGAAATTTGTATGCAGGTCAGGAAGAAATAGTTAGAACTGGACGTGGAACAACAGACTGGTTCCAAATAGGAAAAGGAGTATGTCAAGGTTGTATATTGTCACCCTGCTGATTTAACTTATATGCAGAGTACATCATGAGAAACACTGGACTGGAAGAAGTACAAGCTGGAATCAAGATTGCTGGGAGAAATATCAATAACCTCAGATATGCAGATGACACCACCCTTATGGTAGAAAGTGAAAGAGTAGAGTGAAAAAGTTGGCTTAAAGCTCAACATTCCGAAAACAAAGATCATGGCATCCGGTCCCATCACTTCATGGGAAATAGATGGGGAAACAGTGGAAACAGTGTCAGACTTTATTTTTGGGGGCTCCAAAATCACTGCAGATAGTGACTGCAGCCATGAAATTAAAAGACACTTACTCCTTGAAAGGAAAGTTATGACCAACCTAGATAGCATATTCAAAAGCAGAGACATTACTTTGCCAACAAAGGTTCGTCTAGTCAAGGCTATGGTTTTTCCTGTGGTCATGTATGGATGTGAGAGTTGGACTGTGAAGAAGGCTGAGTGCCACAGAATTGATGCTTTTGAACTGTGGTGTTGGAGAAGACTCTTGAGAGTCCCTTGGACTGCAAGGAGATCCAACCAGTCCATTCTGAAGGAGATCAGCCCTGGGATTTCTTTGGAAGGAATGATGCTAAAGCTGAAACTCCAGTACTTTGGCCACCTCATGCGAAGAGTTGACTCATTGGAAAAGACTCTGATGCTGGGAGGGATTGGGGGCAGGAGGAGAAGGGGACGACAGAGGATGAGATGGCTGGATGACATCACTGACTCGATGGATGTGAGTCTGAGTGAACTCCGGGAGTTGGTGATGGACAGGGAGGCCTGGCGTGCTGCGATTCATGGGGTTGCAAAGAGTCGGACACGACTGAGTGACTGAACTGAACTGGTATTAAACTCAGGGTTTCCCCAGGTGGCGCTAATACAGGAGATGTAAGAAATGCAGGTTTCTGGGTTAGGAAGAACCACTGGAGGAGGCATGGCAACTCACTCCAGTATTCCTGCCTGGAGAATCCCATGGACAAGAGTTGCCTGGCGGGCTACAATTCATAGGGTCACAAAGAGTTGGACACTACTGAAGAGACTTGGCATGCACACACACATATTCAACTTATCTTGGCCTTTGCTTGGTAAAATAACAGGTTAAACAGATATGATATTTGACATATTGAGGCTTAACATCTCTTAATCTGTAAGAAATCTTGAGTGGATGATATTTATAAAGACTTTTCTCTTGTCACCAACAATTTTTTTCTCTTAAACTTTCATATTATTATTTCAGATAACACTTTCTGATAACTACTAATTTCAGATAACTGCTTTCAGATAACATACTAATTATTTATCATTAAAGCCCCAAATCTTCTTATATTTATGGAGATAGGCTTAATCCTTTTAAACTTTCCAACTCTCCAGGGTAGTATCTTATCATTGGCAAATTCAGACATTCCTACATGTTTAATGTTTCATGAGATAAGTAATTTATTTATAACATTATCAGACAATGTGGCAAAAAAGCAGTAGGATATGCTCTGTGGCCTTTCTGTTTTCATAACATTATTTGAGCAAGAGAAGAACTCATTCTCTAGAAGTAAGATTCCACTTTCAGCTTCTCAAAGCTGTAACCTACTTTGATTTTGTAATAGAGCCTTTCTGGAAGGTCTATCATAAATTAGCAACAAAAGGAGATTAATATATATTTTTTTCCTTTCTCCCCAAATGTTAAGTTTTGCTGAAAAGTCTTTCCTTCTTTCTTTCTTTTGAGTGCTGTTATTTATTGACATTGATGCAAGACAAGCTAAGTTGCTATTTAACTGGGACAAATATTGGTGCAATTTCCTTCCTGGAGAAGGTAGGCACTCAGCTCATGAAACCTAAGGTCAAGCAAAGACTGGATTGTCAAGCACCAACTAAGGGTTAAACTTCTTGAATATAAAAATTGCTAAAGGCAAAATGATGTGTTTTTTTCAAAAAAATTTTACACTAATCTCACGTAATCAAACAAAGAACTAAAGTGAAAGTGAAAGTCGCTCAGTCGTGTCCGACTCTTTGCGACCCCATGGACCACACAGTCCATGGAATTCTCCAGGCCAGAATACTGGAGTGGGTAGTGGTTCCTAAACTAATTCTAAAACTTCAGGACATATATATGGAATTTAGAAAGATGGTAACAATAACCCTGTATACGAGACAGCAAAAGAGACACTGATTTATAGAACAGTCTTTTGGACTCTGTGGGAGAGGGAGAGGGTGGGATGATTTGGGAGAATGGCATTGAAATATGTATAATATCATATATGAAACGAGTCTCCAGTCCAGGTTCGATTCGTGATACTGAATGCTTGGGGGTGGTGCAATGGGACGACTCAGAGGGATGGTATGGGGAGGGAGGAGGGAGGAGGATTCAAGATGGGGAACACATGTATACCTGTGGCAGATTCATTTCAATATATGGCAAAACCAATACAATATTGTAAAGTTAAAAATAAAATTAAATTAAAAAAAAGATATTGACATGACACGATTGTTTAAATTTCTGCATAAATGAAGATGTGTTATATCCTTCACTGTACTTGTATTACAATTACATGCTTCTTGCTTCTACACTACACAAAGTCAACAGTTATCACCAACAATGACTATAACTAGATCTGAACGAGACTTCACAGTGACTCTGCTCAATTGAAATTTAAGAAAATTCAATCCAGGATTAAGAAAACCTTTTGATTTTAAAGCCAGTTCTCATGTCTTCTTCTCAGGTCATACTTAAATAAGTCCTCTCGTGACATTTCTTGCCTGCAAACTGATGTATGTCCTCTCCCCATCAGCTTTATCTGACATTTTAAAGTTAATTTGTAGAAAACTGCATAAAAAATGAAAATTGCACTTCCAATCTGAACCTGCAATCAGGTTCCTGCTTTGACACAAAACTTACTCCTCTGCAGTGTACCCCACCAGCACAGCACCCCTTTTCTCTCTCTCTCTATTCCTTTGCCCCGAAGGCACTTCAGGATTGCTTAATTCCGTCCTCTTTGGCTGCCTAGACAGTCAGGACACCTAAGGCCATCTGGACTTATCACTCCTCCCTTCCTTCTATTCTATGGTTAATACCACTTTCCTGCTTTATCTCTATGGCTGAATCTCCAGTCCTGGTGCTGGTCTCAGAGGTACAGAACCGATTTCGGCTTCGAGCTCCTGGCTGGTAAAGCTGCATCGCTAGGTGATCCTTGTTTCTTATGCAATCTCTCTTAACCACTTCTTTCTTTTCAGTTTTTTTTTCTGAGTTGCATACTGGCTCTGTACCTTCAGGCTTCTTTCCTTTTTCCCAAAGTGCTTCTTCCTCCTTCTTCATTTCTTCTTCCTTTCTCTTGCAAGCCTTCTCCTTCTCATAGTGCTCCTTCTGCCTGTGGATCTCTTCTTCCTGCCTCTTCAGCCTCTCTCTCCCACCAGATGCACTCTTGGACCTATTCATAATCCCGCTCCCTCTCCCGGTATTCTCTGCCATGCTCATCTTCAGGTCTCTTAGGCTTTTCATCTTTAAATTCACCCTCAGAACTCCTGGGCAATGTACAACTTTACCCACTGGCTCTTTCATCACTCAGATTCTCTTTGTCTAATTTCTTGAGCTTTGTTGTCCAATTCTTTTTCATCTCCTTTTTCTGGCTTCTTGAGCAGCTTAATCTTTGGTTCATCATTTAATTTGTCCCTTTCTGGAACTCTGTCTATCTTCTTTAGCTTTTCTATATCTGTTTTTGTTTCTCTTCTTCTTTCCACTTCTGCCTCTCTCCTTCTCTTTGTCTTTTTCCTTCTATTTCTCGCCACCTCCTTTCTTCTCTTATCTTCTGCTTGTTTTTCAGGAAGCTCAAAAGTGGAGATGCCTTTTTAGCTGTTAGTTCTCTATTTTTTGCTTCCATTTCCTCTAGCAGTGTCTCTGGAGTAGATGTCATTTTCTCATTATCTGCAGCATAGCTCTCCAAAATTTTTCTATATTCTGGATCATCATCAATAGTCCTGATTTTAGTATCTCTTTTCTTAGTCTTCTTTTTTGCAGCTTTTTGAAAAGGTGCAAATTCTATGATGGCAGGATATTCCTGACCTTTATTGTCAAGGAATAACCATCATAACCATCAAAACAATCCCTGAACAAAATAATGTCCTCTTGGCTTTAAAAGTTGATGTATGCTCTTGCATACACATGAGGATACATAGTAATATCATTAGAAAAAAACTCAATATAATCATGGTCAGGCGTAGGCTGAAGATGTTCCTGAAGTTGCTCTTTGGTCAAAGTGGGCGGTAATCTCTGAATTACTGCCTCGCTCAATGTCTTTCTTCTCCTTGTTCCAATCCTGCTTATCTTCCCCTTTAGTGCTGTCTCCTGAAGCCCCAACACTGCTGCCTGTAGCACTGTGGCAGCTTGGCCTAAACACTGGCTACGTCAGTCACCTACGCTTCCCAGCCTCTGCTGAGAAGTCTTATTTTAAACCATATGCCAGAGGATGCTTCCTCTACCTAAATTAAGACCTGAAGTACTGTATAACTGAATTCTTGAAAATAATTCCATGGAGGCAAAATCCATGGCAAAACCATGTTTTCTAGGTCACTAAAACCTAATGTTCATGCTATACTTGCAGGTGAACTTTTGCAAAATGCAAGCATAGTATTGAAATCAATAAGAGGCCAGTGACTGCAGGGCAGCAGAAAGACTCCAGGGTAGATATTCTCATGTCAGCAGGTTGGGGGAGGAACTGAGGATGCTGGTGAATTCAGGAATCCCCTTCTTTATAGGAATATCTGACTCTAATCCTAAACCCAAAGCAGGGATTGAGGACTGCTCTGGTGGCCCAGTGGCTCATACTCCATGCATCCAGTGCTTGGGGTCTAGGTTCAATTCCTGGTCATGCAACTAGATCTCATATGCCATAGCTAAGACCTAGTGTAGCCAAATAAATAAATAAATATTAAAAAACAAATAAACCCAGGGCTGACTTCTATGTTCATTAACAGTATTATCCCCTCCCTTTATTTTCCAAGCCAGGCTTCAACAGTACATGAACCATGAACTTCCAGATGTTCATGCTGGATTTAGAGAAGGCAGAGGAACCAGAGATCAAATTGCCAACATCTGTTAGATCATTGAAAAAGCAAGAGAGTTCTAGAAAAACATCTACTTCTGCTTTATTGATTACACCAAAGCATTTGACTAAACTGTGGGAAATTCTACAAGAGATGGGAATACCAGACCACTCGACCTGCCTCCTGAGAAATCTGTATGCAGATCAAGATGCAACAGTTAGAACTGGACATGGAACAACAGACTGATTCCAAATCGGGAAAGGAATACATCAAGGCTATATATTATCACCCTGCTTTATTTAACTTATATGCAGAGTGCATCATGAGAAACGCTGGGCTGGAAGAAACACAAGCTGGAATCAAGATTGCCAGGAGAAATATCAATAACCTCAGATATGCAGATGACACCACCCTTATGGCAGAAAGCAAAGAAGAACTAAAAAGCCTCTTGATGAAAGTGAAAGAGGAGAGTGAAAAAATTGGCTTAAAACTCAACATTCAGAAAACTGAGGTCATGGCATCTGGTCCCATCACTTCATGGCAAATAGAAGGAGAAATAGTGGAAACAGTGGCAAACTTTATTTTGAGGGGGCTCCAAAATCACTGCAGATGGTGACTGCAGCCATGAAATTAAAAGATGCTTGCTCCTTGGAAGAAAAGCTATGACCAACCTAGAGAGCATATTCAAAAGCAAAGACATTACTTTGCCAACAAGCCCCATCTAGTCAAGGCTATGGTTTTTCTAGTAGTCATGTATGGATGTGAGAGTTGGACCATAAAGAAGGCTTAATGTTGAAGAATTGATGCTTTTGAACTGTGTGTTGGAGAAGACTCTTGAGAGTCCCTTGGACAGTAAGAAGATCCAACAAGTCAGTCCTAAAGGAAATTAGTCCTGAATACTCATTGAAAGACTGATGCTGAAGCTGAAGCTCCAGTACTTTGGCCACCTGATGTGAAGAACTGACTCAATGGAAAAGACCCTGATGCTGGGAAAGATTGAAGGCTGGAGAATGCGACAAGAGAGGATGAGATGATTGGATGGCATCACTGATTCAAAGGACATGAGTTTCAGCAAACTCCAGGAGTTGCTGATGGACAGGGAAGCCTGGTGTGTTGCAGTACATTGGGTTGCAAAGAGTTTAGACACGACTGAGCCACTGAACTGAACTGAACTCTATCATCAAACTCTGATGCTAGGAAAGATTAAGAGGAGGAGAAGGGGGAAATAAGATAAGATGGTTGGAGGGCATCACCGACTCAATGGACATGAATTTGAGCAAATTCTGGGAGATGGTGACGGATAGGGAAGCCTGGCATGCTGCAGTCCATCGAGTCGCAAAGAGTCAGACACAACTTAGTGACATAACAACTACACTCAAACATTTTGTTCTCAGTTATTAACATGTAATTTTGAGGGATTATGTATTTTCACATTAGATATAATCACACATTCTGAAAGTTTGCCTAACTGTCCTGAAATTTTTACGAAAAAGAAAATAGGACACACATTCCTATACCTAAAACATGAATTTCTTTGGGCCCATGCATTTTTTCCCTAGTGGGTCCCATGGTCAGGTCTCTGGACCAGAGACATGGTACACTTAGTTCTGAGGTTCTCAATATTTAAAGTGATATTTTTAAAAGCAACATAAGCAGCCTCAAAACCTGTTGTTTGGACACATAAACACATGGCCTTGGATCTGGAAGAAACAATGAGGTTGTAACATATTGTGAGGCAAATTGTTGAAGCCAGGAGTCGAAAGAACACAGAGCGTCCCTTTCTTCAGCTGGTTTTCACAAGTTTATCCATGTCAGCAAATCAGACTCGAGACAGTCAAAACAGAACCCTTGGGTTGACCTCATTCTCTTCAAAACTTGCCACTCTGCTGCATAGAGATCAACACTTTTTGGTGAGTTTTTTAAAAGTCCTGTTTCTGAGCAGCAACAATTCTCAAGGACAGTGTCTTATTATTAAGACAACCTTAGAGTAGAGGGGAGACATAAATGCACTGCCACAATGATTGGTTTGGATTTCTTTCTTTTGTAAGTTTCCTGGAAACATAGTGGCCCTCTCTGTAAAGATCTTGAAAGATCTTCTGTCTGGATGCCCTTGGAAAATTGAAAACAAAACAAAGCAACACCAAAAAACAAAGTCTATGCAACAGATAGCCAGATTTGACTTTAAAAAAGTTGCTAATTTTGGACTCACTTCTCTCCATTAGGACCATGGAAGAATTATGCACGCAAGGCTGAGGCTTTTCTCTGCTTAAAGAACATCTGCAGTCAATTAGAAATAAGCCCGAGTGTCGTGTTAATTCTGCAGAACCAAACAAAGTCATTTTTGTTTAAACTCTTTCAGTGCTGTGAGAATGAGAGGTTACAGGAGGGGGGAATAAAATAAGCAATAGAACAAAACTGCTGTGTGGCCCTGGAATGGAGCTGAGAGGGCAAATAAGACATTACATTTCTTTGAGAATACAGACGTGGAAATTTTTTCCAGGAGAATTCTATTTTATACTAGAACTCTCTTGGGGCATGGGGGTGGGGAGCAAGCCTACGCTTTCTTCTAAAAAGGCAACATTTAAAGTAATGGAACATCTTCCAGATTCTCTCAAAATGAATCTGACCAAACAGTTGAAGTGTTTGGCAAATGAGTAGTAGTATTTCATTTTTAATTTTGAGGCGGGCCAAACAAATCAAAACTATATTTACAGACCACTGTGTGTGTTTCAAATCACTTTCAGGTTATTAATTGTGATTGGTGCTCAAAGCTCAAATATACTAAAAACCAGATATTTCTATTGAAACATATCAGCGTCTGTGTCTACCTTTTGTTAACATCAGTGGTACTGATTCTACTGGAATTTGAGTTTATCTCTCTAAAGAAATCTGTGGCTAACCCCAGAGAGAATTTCCAAACAAGTACAGTAGAACTACATGTTTTAGGGACTTTGATAGTCCCTAAATTGAAAAGAGGGATTTCGGTTATTCCTTTGGGCTGATGATTTATTTCTTATCCATACCTTTTCTTAAGGCTTCCCTGCTGGCTCAGTTGGTAAAGAATCCACCAGCAATGCGGGAGACCTGGGTTTGATCCCTGAGTTGGGAAGATCCCCTAGAGAAGGGAATGGCTACCCACTCCAGTATTTTTGCCTGGAAAAGTCCATGTGCTATATAAGATATGCAGATGACACCACCCTTATGGCAGAAAGTGAAGAGGAACTAAAAAGCCTCTTGATGAAAGTGAAAGAGGAGAGTGAAAAGGTTGGCTGAAAGCTCAACATTCAGAAAGCTAAGATCATGGCATCTGGTCCCATCACTTCATGGGAAATAGATGGGGAAACAGTGTCAGACTTTATTTTTGGGGGCTCCAAAATCACTGCAGATGGTGATTGCAGCCATGAAATTAAAAGACCCTTACTCCTTGGAAGGAAAGTTATGACCAACCTAGATAGCATATTCAAAAGCAGAGACATTACTTTGCCAACAAAGGTCCGTCTAGTCAAGGCTATGGTTTTTCCTGTGGTCATGTATGGATGTGAGAGTTGGACTGTGAAGAAAGCTGAGCGCCTAAGAATTGATGCTTTTGAACTGTGGTGTTGGAGAAGACTCTTGAGAATCCCTTGGACTGCAAGGAGATCCAACCAGTCCATTCTAAAGTAGATCAGTCCTGGGTATTCTTTGGAAGGAATGATGCTAAAGCTGAAACTCCAGTACTTTGGCCACCTCATGTGAAGAGCTGGCTCATTGAAAAATACTCTGATGTTGGGAGGGATTGGGGGCAGGAGGAAAAGAGGATGACAGAGGATGAAATGGCTGGATGGCATCACCAACTCGATGGACATGAGTTTGAGTGAACTCCGGGAGTTGGTGATGGACAGGGAGGCCTGGTGTGCTGCTATTCATGGGGTTGCAAAGAGTCGGACACGACTGAGCAACTGAACTGAACTGAACTACACTGTATAGTCCATGGGGTCACAGAGAGAAGGACACAACTGAGCGACTTTCACTTTCACCTTTTCTTAAGATTAGGTCTGATTGTAGATCTGATAAGAGAGGCAGGTGAAGACTCTGTCTTTGTTAATAAGAGTTTTGAGGAATATGATTCAGCATTTAATCTGCAGTGCCTAATAGCTACACTACACATTTTTTTCAGGCAGGTGAAAATGTTTAAGTCTTTGTTATTTAATCCTTTTCAAAACACGAGTGATAGCGAATTATTTCTAGATACAGACTGAGAGATTCCCTGGTGGCTCTGTGGTAAAGAACCATCTGCAAAGCAGGACATGAGGGTTCAATTCCTGGGTCACAAAGATCCCCTGAAGAAAGGAAATGGCAACCCACTCCAGTATTCTTGCCTGGGAAATCACATGCACAGAGGAGCCTGGTAGGCTACAGTCCACGGGGTTGCAAAAGAGACATGACTGATCAACTAAACAACAGAAATAGGTTTGATGAGCATGCTAAACATTTATTCTTTTATATATTTTAACTATTTTCCCTAGTGGCTCAGATGGTAAAGAGTCTGCCTGCAATGCAGGAGACCCAGATTTGATTCCTGGGTCGGGTAAAATCCTCTGAAGAAGGAAATAGCAACCCACTCCAGTATTCTTGCCTGGAAAATTCCATGGACAGAGGAACCTCATGGGCCACAGTCCCTGGGATCACAAAGAGTTGGACACGACTGAGCGACTAACACACTTGTATCAAACTAAAGAGCTGGGCATTCAACCACAATATTTGATATTTTCATTGATTTTCACTTAATTGTCCATAACTTTATATCAGTTGTCTGTATTAAAAAGCACCATCAGAAACAGTCCAGTAAAATTACCACTATACCTACCATAGGCATATTTCTATTACATTATTCAATACTTTATGAGAAGTGATGAGAGAAAAACCTCAGATTTCTACTTTTGGATTATTTTTTCCTCAATTACTGTTTTCTATTTCATTTTCATTCTGAAATCTTAGGAATACTGTGATTCTTATAATTGATACAAATTCCCTTTTTACTTAAACAGCTAAAAGCTTTGAGGCAAAATTTGTGGCTTACTTTTTTAACTACAGTATATCTATTACATATATTTACACTTCTATGTGTCTCCAGTTCACTTCAGTTTAGTCACTCAGTTGTGCCCGACTCTTTTCGACCCCATGGACTGCAGCACACCAAGCTTCCCTGTCCATCATCAACTCTCAGAGCCTACTCAAACTCATGTCCATCGAGTTGGTGATGCCATCCAAACATCTCGTCCTTTTCATATGCTTCTCTTCTGGCCTTCAATCTTTCCCAGCATTAGGGTCTTTTCTAATGAGTCAGTTCTTCGAATCAGGTGGCCAAAGTATTGGAGTTTCAGCTTCAGCATCAGTCCTTTCAATGAATATTCAGGACTGGTCTCCTTTAGGATGGACTGGTTGGATCTCCTTGAAGTCCAAGGGACTCTCAAGAGTCTTCTCTAACATCACAGTTCAAAAGCATCAATTTTTCAGCACTCAGCTTTCTTTAGAGTCCAACTCTCACATCCATACATGACTGCTGAAAAAAACATAGCCTTGACTAGATGGACCTTTGTTAGCAAAGTAATATCTCTGCTTTTGAATATGCTATCTAGGTTGGTCATAGCTTTTCATCCAAGGATCAAGCATCTTTTAATTTCATGGCTGCAGTCACCATCTGCAGTGATTTTGGAGCCCCCCAAAATAAAGTCTGTTACTGTTTCCATTGTTTCCACATCTATTTGCCATGAAGTGATGGGACTGGATGCCACGATCTTAGTTTTCTGAATGTTGAGTTTTAAGCCAACTTTTTCACTCTCCTCTTTCACTTTCATCAAGAGGCTCTTTAATTCTATATGTCTAGGAGTTTAGGAGAAGGCAATGGCAACCCACTCTAGTACTCTTGCCTGGAAAATCCCATGGGCGGAGGAGCCTGGTGGGCTGCAGTCCATGGGGTCACTAGGAGTCGGACAAAACTGAGCGACTTCACTTTCACTTTTCACTTTGATGCATTGGAGAAGGAAATGGCAACCCACTCCAGTGTTCTTGCCTGGAGAATCCCAGGGACAGGGGAGCCTGGTGGGCTGCCATCTATGGGGTCGCACCGAGTCAGACACGACTGAAGCAACTTAGCAGCAGCAGCAGGAGTTCATTTAAGTGTGCCCTTATATTTGCTTTACTCTTTCTCTCTCTCAACTATTTGTTTTTCTCTTCTTTTTTTATGTTTATTTCTTTAAACTTTAACAATTCATTCATGATATAAATCAGGTTGTTTATCAGTACATAAATAAGTAAATCTAAGTTAAACCCTGTTGAAGTGTTCATCTATTTAACCTAAACCTTCTCCATGAATTTTGCTATATAATAACTTTCCTAGAACATTTAATTTTTGTATAACTTGTATACCATACAGCTTTTTAATTGCATTCAAAAAATTTTTTAAAGTGAATAAGATGAAGTAAATGGTTTTGAATATATACAAAGACACTCGACTAGAGCATCTGAAATGATTACAATTGCATAATTGGCAAAGGGGGCAAAAAATAATGTAAAAGAAGTTAAGTTTACTTGACTAAAGGGGGAACATGGCAATAATAAAATTAGAATACAATATTCAAAATAACCATCTTGACAACTTTTTAAATTTTTTTCTTTACCTCTTTAGAAAACAATCCCTAAGGAAAAATAAGAGGAATTAAGTTTAAAAATTTGAAAAGAACACTGAGAAGATGGTCTATGTTCTTAAAAGTATATATTTTAAAGAATTTTTATTTTATATCAGGTCAGATCAGATCAGATCAGTCGCTCAGTCATGTCTGACTCTTTGCGACCCCATGAATTGCAGCACGCCAGGCCTCCCTATCCATCACCAACTCCCGGAGTTCACTCAGACTCATGTCCATCGAGTCGGTGATGCCATCCAGCCATCTCATCCTCTGTTGTCCCCTTCCCCTCCTGCCCCCAATCCCTCCCAGCATCAGAGTCTTTTCCAATGAGTCAACTCTTTGCATGAGGTGGCCAAAGTACTGGAGTTTCAGCTTCAGCATCATTCCTTCCAAAGAAATCCCCGGGCTGATCTCCTTCAGAATGGACTGGTTGGATCTCCTTGCAGTAGAACATAGTTGATTAACAATGTTGTGTTAGCTTCAGGTATACACCAAAGTGATTCAGTCATATACATGTAATTATTCTTTTTCAAAATCATCTCCCATTTAGGTTATTACAGAATGTTGAGCAGAGTTCCCTATGCTATATAGTAGTATCTATTTTAAAGAGAGTAATGTGTGCGTGTCAGTCCTAAACTCCAAATCTATCCCTCCCCACTGTCCTTGCTACTGCTACTGCTGCTAAGTCGCTTCAGTCGTGTCCGACTCTGTGCGACCCCATAGACGGCAGCCCACCAGGCTCCCCCATCCCTGGGATTCTCCGAGCAAGAACACTGGAGTGGGTTGCCATTTCCTTCTCCAATGCATGAAAGTGAAAAGTGAAAGGGAAGTCGTGTCTGACTCTTAGCGACCCCATGGATTGCA
Organism: Bos grunniens; assembly: GCF_055505025.1. Lineage (NCBI taxonomy): Eukaryota > Metazoa > Chordata > Mammalia > Artiodactyla > Bovidae > Bos > Bos grunniens. The sequence continues at coordinate 36,075,757 of NC_141187.1, forward strand.
GCCCACCAGGCTCCTCTATCCATGGAATTTTACAGGCTAGAGTACTGGAGTGGGTGTCATTGCCTTCTCCGTATATAGTCATTGCTGCTGCTGCTGCTGAGTCGCTTCAGTCGTGTCCAACTCTGTGCGACCCCAGAGACGGCAGCCCACCAGGCTCCGCCGTCCCTGGGATTCTCCAGGCAAGAACACTGGAGTGGGTTGCCATTTCCTTCTCCTTACCCCTTGTTAATCTTAAATTCATTTTCTTACTTGAGAACTTTATGCAGGAATGTATGTTACCTTCTGTGCTATCTGTGAAAGTTATCTAGGAACCCAAATCAATTAAAACAATGTCTTCCCCCAGAATTAAAAAAAAACAAAACGCAAATTTGCAAAAGTAAACATTGTAACACCTAACTAAAATGATCGAGAAAATTTATATTAACCTCATTTTTGTTTTTTCTCATATTACCATTGGTAATTGAAAGGAAAGAGTACGTTTTGCTACATTATCACCATATCTATATGGCTTCCCAAGTGGTGCTAGTTTTAAAGAACCTGCCTGCCAATGCAAGAGATATCAGAGAAATGGGTTTGATTCCTGAGTAGATCCCTGAAGAAGGGCATGGCAACTCACACCAGTGTTCTTGCCTGGAGAATCCTATGTCAGAGGAGCCTGGTGGGCTATGGTCCATAGCGTCACAGAGTTAGACATGACTGAAGTGACTTAGCACAGCATATAAGTACAAATGAATCATAAAACTGAAACACAGAGTTAAAGAGTTAAAATGATTCCACTGTCATCAGATATGAAAAGGTAGACCTGTCTCTTGACTATTGGTTGAAACTGATTTTTTTTTTTCTTGGTTTTCAGGAAGATGAATGTAATGGTGATGTAAGTTTTAGTCTATGTAAGAAAAAAAAAAGAAAAATGGTTCCACTGTTTACACGGTGTCTTTAGATTTTAGGACTGAAGTCAAAAGCAAAGGGATATTTCCATATTATAGTTTTAAAAAGGAAGTAAGGGCAGAGATGGGGCTAAAACTCAGATCCACACCACAAACTCCCACTGACCCTGTCTTTACTAGACATATTTTCATCTCGCAGTAGGTACAAGATGAAGAACTTGAGTGACAACAGTCTACAAAGCCTATGTAGACAATAAGAAAAAACCATAGGATACCATTATTTTGTTAGAACACAAAGAATTATTCTATTATTCACTAACAATTCCTTCTGTCTTCCTACTGTCTCACGATAGTTCATTAAATGCTGAAAAGAAAAATCAAAGCAGAATATCAATCATTTAGCTCTCTTCAAAATCCAGGCATGCTGGTCCTATGCCACCTCAACTCCATTTGTATATGACATACATTAATTGTTTTGATAAAGAAATAATTCTTGTATAAGAGGAGTCATCGCACATCTTAACATGGAAAGTGATTTTAATAGACAATTATTTATATTTAGATTTTCCTGGAGACCTAGATACCCACAGTAGTCTATCATGTAAATGGTTTATCTTATTTTATATCAATCAACAATTATTGGGTAATACTACCCAGTCATTGTGTTATGTCCCATTATATCTTTATAGAAATATTTATATTTCATCACGAATCCATATTAACACAAAGATTTTCCACTGAAGAAGAAGGTTAAGAAAAGTAGGGGGGAAAACTTGGGAGCCAAAGGACATCAAATCTTTCATGTTTTTCCTTTTTTTTTTTTTCATCTATTGCTCTGTTTGTCATTATTTCCCACATGAGTACTACCTGGGTAAATTGTGACTTACATCACCCTCCACTTGAAATGAAAAGCAGATTGTATTACAGACTTGAATTATCCTCCGATATTGTATGATATATGATCCATCTTGATGGGAAACTATTGTTCTATTATATTTCATAGTTATGATTTTTAAGGTATCAAACTTCTCATTATCTTCCCGTGCTAGCCAGCTATAAATGCCAAACACTCTAGTTCCCAGCATGTGCTTTTTGAAACTTATAGTGTTGTGTTCTGAGTGTGTTTAGCATTTTATGCTGCTACATAATATAGAAATGTCATAATACTTTATCAAAAGGCCTATCTAGGCTATTGACAGTATAGGCTTCATTTAATTCCTGAAGACAGCAGACATTTTTGATATTTCCTGTATAATATAATAAACACCAAAAGCAGTGCTTAAAATGAATATTTAAAAAATCAATCAGGCTTGAAATTTAATTTTATATAATTGGCTCGCTATATGCTAATGAAATTGAATGACATAAAAATTTCACCTCCCTTATATACTTTTGTGTTTTCTATAATCATAAAAATAGATTCTTTTAAAGTCCTTTCATATCATCTTTTAATTTACTAGGTTAGTTTAGCTCTCTCTTAAACAGGTTGAAAAAAGGATGTATTATCATCCCAGGATAATAATCACATGTGCAATATAATTTTATGTCTGCCACTCTATGCATGCTTTGCTTCTATAGTAGATCTGATATAATCAAAGTGTTAAAGAAGTCTTTGCTCTAGATTGAAAGCGCTATTTTTTGTGTGTACGTTTCTGGCACGGAGTGAGCTTTAAGAGGATAGACACAAGCTGTCTCTTCTGCTGTCCTAGACCCTTCTGGAATTAGGCATCCCACACTGACTCATCCTCTGACAGAAAGCAGCCATAAGTATGACTCATGCCACAGTGAACATTTTCAGTGCCTCTGGGAAAGAACAAGTAGGTCTTAATGGAACCTATCAAAACAACAACAGCAGCTGGCTTATAAGTAGACAACCGTAGGGAAATATACTTTTTACATACACTCAGTATGTCTGGTTGAAAAATAAATATATATAAATGGAAGAATACCCATGTAGAAACCCCAAAGGAGTATGAAGCACATGTGTGTTTCTGATTAGCTTACATCACTAATTTAGCACACTGACTTGGCTGTGTTTCCTTACACAGGGCTTCCCAGGTGGCACGGTGGTAAAGAATCCACTGCCAGTGAAGAGATACGAGAGACATGGGTTGAATCCCTGGGTCAGGAAGATCCTCAGGGGCAAGACATGGCAACCCCTTGCTTGGAAAATCCCAAGGACAGGGGAGCTTGGTGGGCTACAGTCCACGGACCGGGTTACCAAGAGTCGGACCTGACTGATCAACTGAGCACACACACGGCACCATACACAACTGGGTTTATTGAGTTTGCTCTTAAAAAGAAATTGTATTTACTAAAACAATTTCAGAGGGAAATGAGAAGAGGGAAAATATGTGCAAGGTAATTATTTGACATTATGGTAAAACAGCAACAATAAAATTGTTTTAGTGGTATATAAGTTTCAGAGTATCATTACTCAAAGCTCTTTTTAACATCCTGATTAAGCATATGTATGTAAATTAGGGATGGATCAAAACAAGGTTCAGCAGTCTTCCAATCAATTTTCTATCACTGTTTAATGTGGCCCAGCCAATTCACTGGCTGTCACAAGGAAGAAGGGGCAGAGTGTTTTTCTAAGAATGAAAACTGTGATGAGACAAACTAAACAAAATGAGTTTATGGTGCTGAAATTATGGCCTTAAGGTGTGCTGATTCGTCATGTTTTGAACATATGACTGGACAAAACACTTTGAGAGACAAAATACAGGACTCAAAAAAAAAGATTTTACCCTGACCAGCATCACCAGAAAGTCTAAGTGTCCCTGTTTTTTATGTATTTTATTAAGGAACATTATTAAGTATAAGGATCAATTTTTTCAATTGAAATTTATGGATAAAATGGAAAAAATTTAGAATAGGCCTGTGTATGAAAACTGTTACTTTCTCTCCACTGACCTCCTGTAGCTGTTTTTGAACTAACTGGGAATGGCTCAGTTTTACCCGGGTATCTAATTCACTTTCAGTTAATCCTACAGTCGTGATTTACAATGCCCTGGGTTTCATATTTACTGCTAGTGCAAACTAATAAGCTCTCCCTGGACCAGTGCCATGACACCAGGTCAACGCCTAGTTAATCACACCATTGTTTCTCCAACCATGTTGCCCGCAGAATTATCTACAATGATAATTGATTAAAAACACATCTTGGATGATGTCATTTTTTAAAAACAAACAGATTCAATTTTTGGAAGAAAGCTTCTTTTAGCTTTGTACAAGACCCTTTTTGAACATCTTAAATCTTTTTATTAAATAGATTTTTGCATTCATCAAAATGTATATATTTAGAATTAGCATTAATCACCATTAAAGGCTCTTTTGACTCTCCATTTGTAAAGCCACAGTACTTGAGTTCCATATGTGAGTGAAAACTAGAGCACATCATAGTGAAATGAAAGTATGGTGACAGTTTTATTTCAATGTGTTATTTCATACTACATAAATCCATTATTTTCTACATTTTTATTGGGAATAACAGTTTTTTGTAAATTACATTAAAATGCTCAAGATAACAAGATTAAAGCATAAGATGTTATACACAGTACTGATTTTTCAGTTCTGGGACTAATTTTTATTAAATCTCTCCTTATGTAGCATGTACGGTGTTTTGTTTTTTTTTTCCTTAAGAGAACACCTTATCTTATTTTACAATGTCTGCTATCCATATAGGACTATATTCAGCAGAACTTAAAAGGAGAGAGTCACTTTTGCACCATCTTTTCAAGTAATCTGAATCATACCAAATGCTGCAGATGTGTAAAAATAAAATTAAAGATAGTGCTAAAATATTAAACCAGGAAGCATAAGGTTTTATATCTATTTTTGATTTTGTGCATACTGACCTTAGAAGAGTCGCTTGCTTTTCTGTCTTATGTTCCTTGGAGTAAATACAACCTCTGTATACTGACAATCACAAACATATTACAATATGAAGTTTTAGCCACTAACTGCTGGAAACAATCAGATCCACAAGTATTGTATGCTTTGCATACTGAATTTGTATTGATTACATGACACACAATTGAAAGGGGGGAAAAAGAATAAATCCATATTATATTGGCTTAGGGGTCTTCAGAAGAGGCTTGAGCAAATAGTTTTTAAATCAAAGTAAAGAAATTCTTTTGGGAAAGCAGATCGAGCATGAGGAAGATGGGAGAGAAATTAAAATGTGCATTTAGAGAAGGTAATCTATCAAGGCAGTAGGAAAAAATTCCATTAGTAACGAGTGTTGGCTTCAGTGTTTGCCCTCAATCTTTTCTTTTTCTGCATTATGTCCAAATTCACATTCACTATTGCTTATCTTTGTATGGGCTGAAGTAGTGACTATCAGCTTTGGACATGCTAGCAGTGCCGGGTAGATTTTGATTGCTGGTAGTTGAGTATGTAGTGGCTCAAAGGTAAAGAATCCACCTGCAGTATTCGACCCCTGGGTGGGAAGATCTCCTGGGGAAGGAAATGGCAGCCCACTCCAGTATTCTTGCCTGGGAAATCCCACGGACAGAAGAGCCTGGCAGGCTACAGTCCACAGGGTTGCAAAGAGTCAGACACGACTTAGCGACGAAACAACAAGGAATTGATGACTAGCACTACTCTATACGAATGGCTCTGTGTACTATCCAGTGCCATTTCTACGGCAAACCTATTTCATATTATAAAAGCATTTGACTTGAGTTTCATCATATATAACCACATACTTCACCACCTCATCAACATCTGCCTTCTGCTTTTTAAGTTCTAGGTTAGCTCTTCATCCTCACTGAAAACTGGGCAAATGCATCTCCAGTCTGTCGTCTTTCCCCTTAGTCCTACAATTATTCTACACTCTTCATTTACCATTTGAACCATCTCATCAAGAGCCTAGTTATTTCACCTCTGAGAAACGTTACCTAGGGACTTAAGGTTTAGTAAGTCTGGGTTCTAAGATTGGCTCTTCTGCTAAGTCTATGGATTACTTGATATTTACAGACTTCAGAGATTTCTTAATCAATAAAGACAGCAAGTTGGGTTAAATGATGGCTAAAGTCCAGTCAATTTAAAATTGTGCTGATAATATTCTTTGTCAATACTTTTCTTTGTTTTTTCATCTCCATTTTGAAATATGGCCATACCACTCATAACCATTCCCATTCACATTAAAAATATAACATCTTCCTTTCTCATTCTCTACAATGAATCCATCACTCGCTTGATTACATTTGATTGATTATTCACAAACATAGATAACTTTGCTGATGGCTCAGACGGTAAAGCATCTGCCTACAAGCATCTCCTGCCAAACAGGAGACCCGGGTTCGATCACTGGGTTGGAAAGATCCTTTGGAGAAGGAAATGGCAACCCACTCCGGTACTCTTGCTTGGAAAATCCCATGGACAGAGGAGTGTGGTAGGTTATAGTCCATGTAACCTATGTCACAAAGAGTTGGATATGACTGAATGACTATCTATGCATAAAATAGTTATGAGTCAATGTCTCATACTAGGTTCAAATGGAGAGACATAGGCCCACTTTGTGTCCTGGGCCAGCTCTGTAGTTGTTCAGTCGCTAAATTTTGTCCAACCCTTTTGTGACCCTATGGACTATAACCCGTCAGGCTCCTCTGTCCTTGGAATTTCCCAAGCAGGCATACTGGAGTAGGTTGCTGTTTCCTTTTCCAGGGGATCTTTCCAGATCAGGGATCGAACCCATGTCTCCTGTTTGGCAGGCAGATTCTTTACCACATGAGCCACTCACCTAGCTCTAAGGAATACACTAATCCATATTGACCAATTGACCTGCTTTCCACAACCAGCAGGATCCAACAAGAGGCTCCAAATTTAAGAGTCAGAGGAATGCCCAAGTAACTTCTGAGTTTCAAAGCTGCCCCAACATCTCACATCCAAATGTCATTGCTCAATCCAGCTTCCAGAGGGCAGTTAAAATAACAGCTTTTTCCTTCTAAAGCTTGATGAATTCAACTAGCAGTGAATATTCAAATGATCCCCTGGGTTTATTGTGAAATTCAAGAGTGTTTAGCAAACATGGCTCAAAGATCCCTCTTTCATGAATCGTGTCCAACTCTGTAGGAATCTCTAAGCTTTACTTCACTGGTCCTAGCCAAATCACTTCAGCAGAAACTGTCCTCTAATGTAAACATGAATAATGTTTTTCTTCTTTAGTGAAGGATCATTTTAAATTCAGCAAGTCATCAGTTCTTATATTTGCACTAAAGCATAGGAAATCCCAGCAGAGAATTGGACATAAGGATGGCTTAATCCACTGATAAGACCTCGGGGCAGACTGCAGAATAAGTTAATCAGCAGAACATCCTAGTCTCTGAGACTTTCTGTTTTTTGCCATTAAAAATCTTGCTCAAACCAAATATTTTTCACCAGTCATTGGCATAGCTCTTTCTGCCAGCTTCTCGAGTTTCTGTTAGCAATTAGCCTGTATCAGTGGTTTCAAAACCTGTTTATTTGAAAATCCCATAGCAATTTCCAAGTCCGCAGGGATCTAGTTGCACTTATGGAACTAGAAACTTTGACTTAATCCAAGCTTGGCTACCATCAATCTTTTGTACACTTCCAGAAATGATTCCTACTCCTTAAGAGACAGGGTCTCCTTAGAGTTTGAGTTAAACACTCCCAGGCAGCAAATGCAGGAAAGAGTATTAAAAAATCACTTCTCTCTGGCAAGCATATATACAAATGTATAAAATCTGCCTTCTCTGGAAAATACAGTTCCAAATAGCACATTCTCACTTGTACAGCAATTTTGACCTCAGTGTAAACCCCATTATGTCTTTTTTTCCCCCTCATGGTTTTGTTTTTTTTTTTAATATGTGTGTGCATATATATTATATGTTTTGTTTATATTTCTGCTTTTTGAAAGCTATCATGATTCAAGAAGTTTGCCAATCCCACCCAAACTTTTTTTTTTTCTAACAAATAGGTACCACAATACTGCACAATCCATGGTTGCTTGAACCCAAGGGTGCAGAAATGTGGGTTCAGAAAACCAACTATAAAGTTATATGTCGATTTTACATGGTGTGGGGTTGGCATCCCAACTCCTTGCATTGTCCCACTGATAATTATGTATTGTGAAATCATCACTATAATAAGTCTAGTTAATATTCATCACACTTTACATTGTTATAAATAAGTTCTTTTCTTGTGATGAGAACTTTTAAGATCTACTCTCTTAGCGACTTTCAAATATGCAATACAGTATTTATTAACTATAGTCACCATATTACACATTACTTCCCCATGATTTATTTATTTCACAACTGGAAGTGTGACTTTGCAGATGGCTCAGTAGTAAATAATCCATTCACAGTATGGGAGATGCAGGTTGGATCTTTGGGTTAGGAAGATCCCCGGAAAAGGAAATGGCAATCCATTCCAGTATTCCTGCCTGGAAAATCCCATGGACAGAGGAGCCTGATGGGCTACAGTCTGCGGGGTCATAAAAAGAGTCAGACATGACTTAGTAACTACACAACAACAAACTGGAAGCTTATACCTTTCAACCCCATCACCCACTTCTCCCACCATCATTGAAAACAATTAAAGAAAACATAAACCACTGAAACAATAGCCAATGCTCAGAGATTGGAAGACAACACTGCCAAGATAATACTCTCCAAACTGATATACTGGTTCAATACAATTCCTTGTAAAATCCCAAGTTTTCTTTTTATTTAAGAAATTGACAAAGTGATTCTAAAATTCATAGGGGAAGTCAGAAACCCAGAACAACTAAACTATTTCAAAAAGGAAAAAGAGGATTCACACTTTTTGACTTCAAAACTTACTAGCTATAGTAATTGAGCCAGGGGAGTACTGACAAAAGGATAAATGATAGATTCATGATAGAAAGATCAATCAATTGATTGATAGATAAATTCATCAGAGGAATAGAATTGAGAGTCTAAAAATAAAGTTACACATTTATCATAAATTCATTTTGACAAGAGTCCCAGAATAATTCAAGGGAGAAAAATCCTTTCAACAGATGGCACTAGGGTGCCTAGATATTCACATGCAAAGAACGAAATTAAGACTTACTTCACACCACACACATAACTCAAATTGGACCATCCACTGAAATTAAAGAGATAAAATGATACAATTCTCAGGAGAAAATACAAGAGTAAGTTTTCATGACTTTGGATTAGACATCCAAGGACATCTAAACCTCAAAATTCGAAAGAAAAATTTAGGAAAATTAGACCTTATTTAAAGTAAAATGTTTTGTGCTTTAAAGGACACTATCAAGGCGGAGGAAAGAAAACTCATAGGATGGGAGGAAATACTTGAACATCAAATATCCAGTCAGGGACTTGTAACCACAATGCAGCTGCTAAGTCACTTCAGTCGTGTCCGACTCTGTGCGACCCCATAGGTGGCAGCCCACCAGGCTCCCCCGTCCCTGGGATTCTTCAGGCAAGAACACTGGAGTGGGTTGCCATTTCCTTCTCCAATGCATGAAAGTGAAAAGTGAAAGTGAAGTCGCCCAGTCCTGTCCGACTCTTAGCGACCCCATGGACTGCAGCCTACTAGGCTCCTCCATCCATGGGATTTTCCAGGCAAGAGTACTGGAGTGGGGTGGAAGTCTAAAAGCACAAGAATAAAAAGGCAATAACCCAATTTTAAAAGGGATAAAAGACTTGAACAGAGAGGTTCCCAAAAATTAAAAATATATATATTTGTTGACTAAAAAAAGATGTACAACGTGAAAGCTGTGTTAAGTTTTATTGGGGGCAAAATGAGGATTGTAGCCTCGAGGACAATAACACAGATAGCTCTGAGAAACTGCTCCAAAGGCATAGTGGGAGGGAAAGATCAATATATGTGATTTTGGTGAAGGGGGAGTTCATACAATCAAGCACTTATCTTACAAAATGTTTTCTGCTAAACCAAAGGAGCTGATGTCATCATGAAGGGATTTAGTGCTTTTCTAGATATGAGAGGATTCAAGGATTCGGATCATGAAATTAGTTCCTGAAAATATCTATCTAAAGACCTGTTCCACCAGTTTTCCTGGAGCAGAAAATACCTCTCTCTCCCTGAATTCCCTTGAGGGCATGTTGAAGGTCAAAAGCTGCAGCAATCCAAAATTCAATCCCTGGAGAGACAGATGGCAAACGCCCTTGGAAATTGCCAATTTGTCATTGATATACTAATGGTCAAGACACACATTGAAAAATACACAACTGTAGTCATTAATGGAAATGAAAACCACATGAGATACATCTTTACACTCACTAAGATGGCAAAAGTCTAAAAGCAGACAGATAATAACAGGTATTGGCAAGAATGTGGCCAAACTGGAATCCACGTGCACTGTTAGTAGGAATGTAAATGGCATAGCTCTTTGGAAAGCTTTTTGGTGATTCCTCAAAATGTTACACCATATGACCCAGAAATTTCACTCCAAATAGTTACCCAAGAGAATTAAAAATGTATATCCACACGAAAAGAAAACTTTCACATGAAAGTCCATAGCACCCTGTTATTCAAAATAGTCAAAAAGAGGAAACAATGAAATATTCATCAAAAGAAGAATGGAAAAAGAAAATGTGATATATTCATATCATGAAGTGTAATTCATCCATAGGAAAGAATGAGATAATGATTCCTTCTACTTCACGTATGTATCTTGTAAACAGTATGTCGTTGTTGTTCAGTGGCCAAACCATGTTCAACTTTTTGCAACCCTGTGGACTGCAGCACTCCGGGCTTCCTTGTCCCTCACCATCTCCCAGAGTTTGCTCAAGTTCATGTCCGTTGAATCAGTGATGCCATCCAACCATCTCATCCTCTGTCACCCTCTTCTCCTTCAACCTTCAATCTTTCCCAGAATCAAGATCTTTTCCATTGAGTCCACCTATTCACATCAGGTATCCAAAGTATTAGAGCTTCAGCTTCAGCATCAGTCCTTCCAAAGAATATTCAGGGTTGATTTCCTTTAAGACGGACTGGTTTGATCTCCTGGCTTTCCTACGGACTCTCAAGAATTGTCTCCAATGTCACCGTTTGAAAGCATCAATTCTTTGGCTCTCTGCCTTCTTTATTGTCCAGCTCTCACATCAGTAGAGGACTAAGGGAAAGACCATAGCCTTGACTAGATGAACTTTGTCAACAATGTTATGTCTTTGCTTTTAAACATGCTATCTTGTCTTGTCATAGCTTTCCTGCCAAGGAGCAATCGTCTTCTAATTTCATGACTGCAGTCACCATTCACAGTGAATTTAGAGCCCAAGAAGAGGAAATCTATCAATGCTTCTACATTTCCCCCTTCTATTTTCCATGAAGTGATGGGGCTGGATGTCATCGTCTTAGTTTTTTTTTTTTTTAATATTGAGTTTTAAGCCACACTTTTACTCTCCTCTTTCAACCTAATCAAAAGGCTCTTTAGTTCCTCTTCATTTTCTGCCATTAGAATGGTATCATCACATATCTGAGGTTGTTGATATTTCTCCTGGCAATCTTGATTCCAGCTTGTAACTCATCCAGCCCAGCATTTTGAATGATGCGTTCTGCAAAGTTAAACAAGATGACAATAAACAGCCTTGTTGTACTCCTTTCTCAATCCTGAACCAGTCAATTGTTCCATACAGGGTTATAACTGTTGGTTCTTGACCCACACACAGGTTTCTCAGGAGACAGGTAAGATGGTCTGATATTCCCTTTAAGAGTTTTCCACAGTTTGTTATGATCCACACAGTCAAAAGAGCATAGTCAATGACACAGAGTTAGATGTTTTTTTTCCTGGATTTCCCTTGCTTTCTCTATGGCCCAATGAATGTTGGTAATTTGATCTCTGGTTCTTCAGCCTTTTATAGACCAGCTTCAACATCTGGAAGCTCTTGGCTCACATAATGCTGAAGCCTAGCCTGGAGGATTTTGAGCATAACCTTACTAGCATGGGAGATGAGTGCAATTGTTCAGTGGCTTGAACATTCTTTAGTACTGCCCTTCTTGGGAACTGGGGTGAGGAAAGACATTTTTCAGTCCTGTGGCCGCTGCTGGGTTTTCCAAATTTGCTGACGTATTGATTGCAGCACTTTAATAGCACCATCTTTTAGGATTTTAAATAGCTCTGCTGGAATTCCATCACCTCCCCTAGTTTTATTGGAAACACCACTTCCTAAGGCCCACTTCACTTCACATTCCAGAATGTCTGGCTCTGAGTGAGAGACAATACCATTGTGATTATCCCAGTCATTACTATCTTTTTTTGTGCAGTTCTTCTGTGTATTCTTTCCATCTCTTCTTGATCTCTCCTGTTACATTAAGTCAGACCAAAGACCATGTATTGTAGGATTTCATGTATAGAACATCTCCAGAACATGTCCATAGAGAAAGAAAATATTAATATGTTAGTGTTTGCCAGGGATTGGGAGGAGAGGGAAATGGAAAAGTAACTGCTATTAAGCATGGAATTTCATTTGAAGGTGATGAAAATATTTAAAAATTATGCATAGAGTGGTGTTATATAACTCTGAATGTATTATAATAACAGAATCTTGTCCTTTTTTAAAAATGTGAACCATTTTTAAAGTCTTTATTGAATTTGTTACGATATAGTTTCTATTTTCTGTTTTTGTTTTTTGGCCGTGAGGCATATGGTATCTTAGCTTCCTGACCAGGGATTGAACCTACACTCCCAGAATTGAACCTACACTCCTGGAATTGAAAGACGATGTCTTAAGCACTGATACTAATAGTATATTTTAAAAGAGTGAATTTTATAATATGTGAAATACATCTCAATGAAGCAATTTTTTAAACACTCAATTGTATGTAGATCATTGTCTTTTCTGGGCTTCCCTGGTGGTTCAGATGGTAAAGAACCCACCTGCAATGCAGGAGGCCCGGTTTGACCCCTGGGTCGGGAAGATCCTCTGGAGAAGGGAATGGCTACTCACTCCAGTATTCTTGCCTGGAAAGTTCCATGGACAGAGGAGCCTGGCGGGCTACAGTCCATTGGTTTGCAAAGAGTTGGACATGACTGAGTGACTCCACTTTCACTTTTTAACTTTTTTTTCTAAGACACCTTGTATCATGTTATGCTTGTTTCTGTAATCATTGTATCATTGGATATCTTGGCGGGGTGGTTTGCTCCTTAAGATCAACTCTCCATAATTTCTACTGCTCTATGCTCCAGGAGGCTGAATTATATGGACGACATCAAGGACTTCCTTGCCCTCTAGCTGCCTGTTGAGTTCATTGGTGGAAGACTCTGCAGAGGTTGACAGACAGGAAAAGAGTGAGGTAGAGGAGCTATTATCCTAGTTCATTCCTGCTGGGCCTCAGTGATAGCTGTCTCTCTAGCAAGTGCCACAGCCTGATAAAGTCTCTCTTTGCAGACCTGATTTCTTTCATTCTGGTTAACTGTTTCCTCCCATTGCCTTTTAGGACTATGGGTGGAAAAGATCCCTGATGTTGCTAACTCCGGGACCTAATTTTATCTTGCTGATGTCCCTAAATCTATCCATATGTTTTTTTAAATAATTTTTTTAATGTGAACCTTTTTTAAAAGTCTTTATTGAATTTGTTCAAACACTGCTTCTGTTTCATGTTTTGTTTTTTTGACCCCAAGGCATGTGGGATCATAGTTCTCTGACTAGGGATCGAACCCACACCTCCTGCATTGGAGGGGAAAATCTTAACCACTGGACCATGGAGCACTTTTTGAACATTTTGAACAGCGCTTCTATTGACTTACCCGCTTTTACCATCTCCTGCCACCTTGTTGGTGTACTGTGCCTGGTTTAAAACTTTTTCATCTCAGTATATGATTTAATTCCAGTTCCTTTGCTTTTTCAGTTTCTTCTATTTTGCTGTAGGGGCTCTTTCAGCTTTGTTTTCAGCAGGGACTTTCAAGGTAAGCATTCTATTTTTAGTTCTATTTGAGATTAGCTGAATATCTTAACACCATTCTTTGAACCACGTTAAAGGGCCAAAATCTATTAAAAATAATTTTTGGTTTCTCTTTCTTCAAGATAAGGGATTTGGCCTTTTCCTTACCTCTCTTTCTTTCTCTGTGTTAGTTAATTTATTCTGGGTTTGTAAATTCTTTCTTCATTTAAAAACATTTCCTTTGTTTATTTACTTTATACTGGGTCTCATGGCCATTTATTATGCTTTGTTTCAAGTCTTTGTCAAAACTCAGATGATGTAGTAACACTGTCTGAATGTCAATAGGAACTAGGTCATTTACATCAGAGGGTGTTTAGGTGCTTTCAGGTCAAAGAGAATGGGAACATGCTTAATTTACCTCAGTTAAAATAATTTTGGGTTTTCTTAATAAGCATAACCAGGTGGCGCTAATGGTGAAGAAGCTGCCTGCGAATGCAGGAGACTTGTGTGTAATCTCTGGGTCAGGAAGGTCCCCTGGAGCAGGACATGGAGCCCACTCTGGTATTCTTGCCTGAAGAATCCCATGGACAGAGAAGCATGCAGGCTACAGTCCACTGGTTCGCAAAGAGTCGGACACAAGTGACTTAGCATGCACACTCACCAAGAAAGAAGAAATAAGATGAAACTGCTATAAAGCTTGGCCTTTCAGAGACTTTTGAAGGATGTGCAGATCTGGTAGATCATTCACATAAGTCTAGCAATTTAAATAGAAGCTGTAATTATTGTCATATTATGATATTTTCAAGAATAATGACCCATATTTCCCTACAGTGCAATTCAGTGACTTGACTATGGAATGTTTTTTATTTGATGATATAACTTTAACGTCATTCTGTGAGTCTATTGGCTATAGCCATTTTGGCCATCCAACCCCCTTGCAAATAGAACAGTCCTGGGATTCAGCCAAAGAGTGGGTCTCTGAAGAAATATAAATATATATTCCTTGAAGGGCAACATTATTCTCCACAGAAAAATTTTCATGAAGTTGCCTGTTAAGCTTAATTCAAATGATAACATTTTTTATGTTCCTGGTTTGGTTCATTTTTATTATTTATGATATTTCTTGAGTCATTCCTTTGGAATTGCTTTTCAAATTCTGCTTTATTATTTATTTTCTGTGCAATTATCTTATCTCTCCAAATTCATTTAAGCTTTTTGAGACCACAGACCTTTTCATTTATACTTTATATTTATCACACACCTAACAGCTCAATGCTGGAGATGCAGAGATGTTCAATAAATATTTCTTAATTTGATTTATTACAGCTCTTATTAGTTCTGTCTGCTCCATCTGGTAGTACATTCCCTTTTGTTTGGTATAAAGCAGACGGCACTTGATATACTTTGAAATGCAAGCCAGAGTTAATAATCTCTGGGAAACCCGATAGGCTTTTAAACTTCCCAGATCTCTTGTTAGAAAACTCAAGAGATTTTAAGCATTGGCTTTCCATAATCTGTTAGCTCATTTGGTGTATATTCATATCTCCAGCAACATCACAAGGTGAACAAGGGCTCCACAAATCTTTGGATTTGTTTTAAATTCGCATTTAATATATATGTATTTTTTCTTTTTAAAAGCTTTTGGGGAGAGTTCAACTGCCAGGTCCCTTGAGCAAAATGGTTTTCTTGACACTGCTTCTGTGTTGTCTCACAGCCATATATCTGGCTCTGGAACTTGAAAACAGGAAAAGGAGCGGGGAGGGGGAGGGAGAGAGACCTTCTGTTCATTCCCAGTGGCAATCCATTGGGATTCCAAGGACTCGAATATTTTCAATTCGCTGGGAGGCTGGAAGCCATACTAGAAGAAAACAATACGTAGAAATTCTAAAATAGTAAATCAATTTCATATAAATCATGCTTTCCAAAGGACAGAGGTTGAAATCACATTCTTTCTTGATGGAGGCTTAATTGTATAAATAGCTCTCCGGGATTATATCAGTTCATCTCGCCTGCAATCTGAGGCTGTGTCTATACAACTCATATAAAATCATTGAAAAATATAATTTTATCTGGATATGTTTAAATTAACCAGATGTTTGGCAGCAAGTAAAACAAACCCACAGGTAATTGGTTAGATTTTTAAATATTTCTTGTAAGTCCTGACAAAAAGACAGTAAGGATGAAAGTCAGTTACCAGACAATTTCAGGTTTAATGATCTTCTTTTAATTAAAGAACCATATCCACGAAGAAAAACCCTTAGAACTTTGCTCCAAAATTATTCCTAAATATACTAAAATGCAGAGAAGCTGTTCTCTCCTCTTTCTGCCCCACCATGAAGGATGCCCTAGAAAGCCAGTCTGATAAACAGATGGGTGAAGAACTGTTTCTTCGGTAATTTCTGGGAGTGTACTTGTGCTGCACTGACATCCTATAGATGCTGTGCTGATAAATGCTATAGGATTGCACCTGGATACCCCGAGATAAGACGACTGAAAGGATATGAATTCCAAGTGGTAGCAATCTCTGAGGTCATTTTGCTTGAAGTCCCTTAAAATGATTGACTGATTAATAGATAGAGCAATCCTAGGAACCGCAAAAAGTCCATTTAGAAGCCATTTTTTGTTTGAAAGGAATCCTTTATTTTTATGAGGATTATATTTTCTATTACTTTTTCTGTATAGTGTCTCCCACTGACTTTTACAGTAATTGGGAGTATTAATTGATGGCCTGGATAGGACTGTCATAAAACCTAGTGGTGACAGACAATCAGGACTCAGAATGCTCTTCATATCACGAAGTGTCTCTGGTTTGTCAGCATTCTTTCTCCATCTCAGACTGTAATTTTCCAGTGACCTTTATACAGACTGGCCCATTGTTTCACAGTTGTCACTAAAAAGGCTCTCATTTGGTGTGATTATTTAGGGAATTATGGCAGGTAACTGTGAAATAACAAAAGAATGGTACCATTGATTGCAGTACATTTTTTTCCACTGTTTTCAGACACATGATAAAAACAGGATGCTTCACTCTCAGGGCCCAGTGGCTGGCAGAACTTATCAAAGCTGCCTTTTCCCTTTCCTCTGACTTTCCCCTTTGTTTCCTTGAGGGATGTAGATATGACATCAAACTGTTCAAAATAGCTCTGTCCTATTATAGATGACCAAAGAATTATTTTCTTTATTTTGAAAAAAAAAATAGCCTTAACCTTTTGTTTTGTACAAAAAACAAACAGGATATATTTTTTTCATTGTCTCCAGGTTTTATCTCATCCTTTCCTGGTCTTTTGGAATAAAATAAATCAGTTTTAAAAAGCAAAGAAGAATAAATAAATTGTATAAAGAGAAGGTGCATTACGATTTTCCTAGTAAAGTTCCAGTGACATCTTACACACAAGAATGAAGATATTATCCCAGTAAGTGACTGTGGGTCTAAATTATAATTATTTTAAAGACACAGGAAGAGAAAATGGAAATATCTCACACCTGTAAGCCAAGTGAGTTTCTCTCAAAAATGTTAACATTCAGCAGTGAGTTCAATTTGCACAATGTCAAATCCTGGGACTTGGCCTCTTTTAAGATCCTCTTTCAGCTCTTCTGAGTAATGAAGTCTACATCTAGTAATACAAAGGCAATTTCCCCACAGCTATAACCTCATAATTGAGAAGAACCGATTCTTAATGCCCTGCCCAACATGGAAGCTTCCTCAATCATATCACCAAAACCAGCTTAGCTGTCCCAAGAAAGACATTTCATCATTTGTATGGTACAAATTCTCAACCCTACCTTAGAAGGCCATCCTGAATAACTCTAGAATGTTCCTCTACCTCCCTTGACAAGAAGAATATTTGATTCCATGTGTATGGGTTTAACTGTAGTATTCATCTTCAGAGCCCTGCTATTCAATTGAAATGTCTACAACTGTGCGATTTTTTTAAATATTTGCATTGTTTAACATGGTAGTCTCTAGCCAATTATAACTCTCACATACTTGAAACATGGATAGTGCACATAAGAAGTAGAATTTTTAATTTTATATAAGCTAATTAATTTAAATTTACATTTATATAGCTACCTGCGTCTAGTGACTATCACTGTGAACAATGCCACTAAAGTATATTTAAATAAGTAGCAGCAATTCTGCTCCTTATTTTGCTAAATGCAAAAAGTAGTAATAATAAGCCTCTCTCCTCAGACTGGTGTGATAAGAACATTTTAACTATTCTTAAATATAATCTATGAAAAGTCTAATTTCAATCTGAAATTCCAAAGGCAATCTATAGATATATCATTTTACATCCCACTTATTTTCTTTTGACATAAGTATAAACCATATACAATGTTATAATTAAATATTGGCAGACATAATAATGTTTCAAAGAGTTGTTTGCATCAATTCTCAGACACTAGTCACCTCTAGGTAAACGAGGGTAGGTAGAGAGGAAAATTTCCTAGTGTTATTTCTGGAAGGGGGTGCTTAATTCAAAGTCTCAGATGAACCACATTATAAAGACAGTGCTAACACATTTTGGGAAATTTTTTTTAAATAGTGGTTAGAATACGTTGGACTATTCTGAAACTCCTCTTGTACATGGAGGGTAGACAAGTATTTGGATCTAGGGAATTGAGAGTAGTCTTGAGGACATTTTCTCAGGAGAGAGTGAGGCTTTGAAACTCTCCCAAAGGGAAGGGAAGAAATCTTTCATCTGCTCCTTATCCCATGTCTGGAACAAGGCTTAAAAAGAAAAAAAGAAAAATTGGTGTATAATTGCTTTACAATGCTGCGTTAATTTGTGCTGTACAACAAAGCATAGCAGCTATATGTATACATTATCCGCTCCCTCTTGAGCCTCCCTCCCGGCTACCCCTGCCATCCCACTCCTCTCGTCATCACAGAGAACAGAGCTGAGCCTCTGTGTTATACAGCAGCTTCTCACTAGCTATCTATTCAACACATGCTAGTGTGTATACGTCAATGTTACTCTCTTGGTTCATCCCACCCTTTCCTTCCCCCATGGTGTCCATGAGTCGTGAGAACAGGGTTTTAAAAGACATCACCAAAATGGCTCCTGCATCTTCAGAAACCCCACCCCCACCCCCACCAATTGAACCCAGGGAAATTGCAGAAGACTGGTGACCATGTCATCCCAAAGGTGAAAAGGATTGGCAAAGAGTTAGTAGCTGTTTGTGAACTAATTGTATCCCCAGAGACTGTTAAGTGAAAGATCTAGAAAAAAGCTTCCCTTAGGTAAAATGAATGCAAGAGGACCAGCTGGCAGAAGGACATTGAAGTGTCATAGTATTTCTAGGACATCTACCATACTCAAGGGAGCTAGACCCGAAACTTCCTTAGATGAGTGGAAGTGGGGTGTGGAGGAGACACACCAAGGTCTCCAAAGAAGTCACAAACCTCAGGCCAAAATGAATTTAACCACTGCCATGCCCCTAGAACACTAACCCAAGCTCAGGAGAGTTTTTGATGATTTGAGGGTTTCCTGCCATCCTTTCTCCACTGCTTCTCCTGTGTCCCAACCCCAGGGCTCAGCCCTGCAGAACCATCTGAAGGCAGGGAAGCTCTGGAGGTAGTGGAGAGGTGGAAGGAGCCCACCTGTTCTTCCTTTCATGGCAATCTTTCCCATGTGTAGAGGCCTGAGCTGGGGGCACGGGAGACACTTTCAAACCAAATCAAGTTTGCAAATTTGTTTCTGATAATGGATGGGATATTTTATTCATGAAGTAAAGTTTGATTTTGCAGCTAAAAGCAATGAGTAAGGTTCAAGAACCTCTGCAAGTTTCCATCCAAGGACAAGAGAAGAATTAGAATCTTTTTTTGTTTTAATTATTTTTTGTTGAAATATAGTTGTCTTACAATGTTGTGTTCATTTCTACTGTATGGCAAAGAGGAGAAGAACTAGGATTCTGAATAAAAAAAGGATGGTAAGAAACAAAAACAAAATGGTTTCAAGATTATACTCCAAGTATTATGTCAGTTGAACATAATGATTACTATATACTGCCATGGTATAGACGTATAAAGGGGGATTGTTTGGGAGTTTGGGATTAGCAGATGCAAACTGCTAAATATAGAATAGATGAACAACAAGGTCCTACTGTATAGCACAGGGAACTATATTCACTATCCGATAATAAATCATAGTGAAAAGGAATATATATATATATAAGAATATTCATATATATGTATAACTGAGTCACTTTGTTGTACAACAAAAATTAACACAACATTGTAAATCAACTAATCTTCAATAAAACACATTTTTTAAAAGAATAAAGGTTATTAAGACTCTAAATAAAATAGCATTATCTTCTTCTACTTCTGTGAATAATAAAGACTGCTAGGTTCCTCAGCCTAATGCATTTTCATCATTCATGTTGTAAACTGACAACCAAAAAGTCACATTGAGCTTGAAGTGAAGTTTTTGTTGGTGTTGTTCAGTTGCTTAAATCATGTCTGGCTCTTTACGACCCCATGAGCTACACAAGCCAGGCTCTTCTGTCCTCCACTGTCTCCTGGAGTTTGCTCAGATTCATGTCCATTGAGTCAGTGATGCTATCTTACCATCTCATCCTCTTCTACCCACTTCTCCTTTTGCCTTCAATCTTCTCCAGCATCAGGGTCTTTTCCAATGAGTCAGCTCTTTGCATCAGGTGGTCAAAGTATTGGAGCTTCAGCTTCAGCATCAAAATTCCAGTGGGTGGACACTTCCCTTTTTGGACCCAGCTCTTTTTGAGGGGGACTAAGGGAAGTAAAAAGTACCTTTCTCCTCGTCCACATTAATAGAGACAACTTAGAGTTAAGACTTTATAAACAAAGGGACTGATTTTGCTAACCAATACAGTTTAGGAATACCTTAAATGATAATATGTGTTGGAAGATTAAACTAATAATATTAATGATTCAAAACAGTTGTTACTTCATGTATATGTTATTCAGTAATTCAACAGCATATATTAATGCCTATTGTATTTTTTGTGAAAAACTTTGTTCTGGAGCTAAGTTTTAATTTTAGGCTAAACATATCCTGTATTTTCCTAATGGAAAACCAGAAAAATGCCAACATATATGAAGTGGTCTGCCTCAGATAGAAGTATATCTGACAAATGTAAATTGGGTTCTGACCCTTGGGTAAGGGATGCAAATTTCTTGAAATGTAAATAATTTGCATACTCATAATTAGGGTCTATTTAATAGTTGGTTGAAGAATCATCAACCTTGAATGGACTTTACAGCTTATTTCGTTCAACAAATTTAATAAGAAAATAGAGTTTAAATGGCTTAATGGAGCTCACAGTACTCAGAAAGAGTCATGAACTAAACTCACACTTTGTACCTTCCTATTCTGGATGTGTCCTTTAGAAATGACCTTGGTCATCTAATTTACCCAACAGTCTCTTTAGCTATAATGTTTCTTAAACTTGACCTTGACTTTAATAAATATGTGTGTCAACTTTTGTGTTCATTTTAAATATGTATTCAGAACATATTCATTGCTACAGAAATAGTCCATTAAAATTTTTGGAAATGTTGAACTGAAGAATGATTCAGTTGAATGTCCTCTTCCAAATTCTTGAAAAGCTAGTATTTAAAATACCCTAGAAAGCAAAGTGGCATACTATTGCAAGTTAAGAATTTTTAACTTTTGGTTTCTTATTTTCGTTCTTAACCCACAAGCTAGATGAAAGTTGACAGCTGTCAGTTACATAAGATTAATTTAAACTACTCCAGGTCATGAAGTGCCTAACTACATAGAACATTAGCTCTCTTGATTAGCTGCTGATGAAATGTTTTGACCAGCAGCTTGTCTCAGAAGAATCAGATTGGTTGGGAACTAACCCGTTGATGAAATGGTTCCTTAAAAGCTCTATTTAGCCTTTAAAAAGGCCAGAATGTCCTTTTCTTTTTCCCTTCTGAAAACATTTATCTTACCTAAATATAGAACAGAGCATTGGGAATGTTGAATTCCCCAAAATATTAATGTCTCTCTGGTTTCTTTTCTTCTAGCTATGTCCTCTCTTATTTATTATTATTGAACTTTTTTTTTCCCCTCTAAGCTTTATTTTGGTATATTTTAAAGTAAA
This sequence comes from Bos grunniens, assembly GCF_055505025.1. NCBI lineage: Eukaryota > Metazoa > Chordata > Mammalia > Artiodactyla > Bovidae > Bos > Bos grunniens. The sequence goes on from NC_141187.1 coordinate 36,097,605, forward strand.
TAACAGAGAGTCTCTCTCAATTCCAAATTTTTCTGACACTGTTTCTTATTATCACATTCCCTAACTAAATTGTTGAAGGCAGGTCTGAGGAAGAAGCATACAATTCCAAAATACTTCATTTCAAAATTATTTCAGAAGTGAGGATAGACTATTTGTTTGCTCTCATGGATGCTGTGGTTGTGGAGGGCTTCCTTCGTGCTTCATCAGTAAAGAATCCTCCTGACAGGCAGGAGACGTGGGTTTGATCCCTGGCTTGGGAAGATACCCTGAAGAAGGAAATGGCAACCCACTCAACCCAGTATTCTTGCCTGGGAAATCCCATAGACAGAGGAACCTGGCGAGCTACAGTCTGCAAGGTTGCAAACAGTTGGACCCAATTAGCAACTAAACAACAATAACAATGGCTAAACAACAGTTGTGGATAAACTTTCTCAGAAAAATCTGGACTTTGCACTGGGCAGACATTTTCTGGCTTCTTAACATTCAGTCAAACCTATTTTTGACTCTTAGAAGGTAGAAAAGAACAATAAAAGTAATTTTATATGAAGGGTTGGCTTAAAGCCATTCATTATTTGAAAGGTATCTTTCTGATTATAAATTCATCTAGGCCCAAGAGCTCAAGACAAGATCAGTCATCACATGTTCTTATTTTCATCACTGACACTGGTTTCTAAACTTCAAAATACAAAGCCATTATCTTGTTTAAATACCTGTTTAATCCTGTAAAGTTGGACTGCATTATATTAAAAAGGACAAATAAAATGTAAAATGGTTTTAGTAGATAAACCAAGAAAATTTTTCTACATAAAAACATAGGCAACAATATACTCCAGGTTTTCTGTGATGATTCTAATTTCAACTACCTGGGCTGTTTTCTATAATTATAAATAATTCCACCAACTAGAAAAATAATACAGCTTGCCATAGCTAGTATATATTTTTTGATTGTTCTTGAGGAGCTATGTCTAACCGGAAAAGGGAAAACAAGAGTTGGGAAGCCAGCCAGCAGGTTATTTCTGAAATCTAGTGGGAAGACAATGACTTCTGAATTGAGGAAGTAGCAACAGGGAGGTAAACAAGGGAAGAAAGCAGAAAAAATTAAGAAGATTCAAGAGTTGTTTGAATATGGATGATGAGGGAGGAGGATTTATAGGATCTCTAAACTGGTTAGCAGTAACCTTAACTGAGATGGAAAATTGAAGAGCAATAATAGTTATAGGGATGAGAGTAGATAAGGAATAGAAGCTCAGTTCTGGAAATGCTGACTTTTCAACATTTTCATTTCCAAATCTAGAGCTTGAGGATAATAAAGGGTTGAAGGTTTTTTTTTTTTTTTTTCAATTGGGAATCATCTTTGTATGGGTAGTAATTAAAACCATAACTTTGCATGGAATCCTGAGGATTCATTTACAGAGTAAGAGGATTGGAAAGATCCAGGATGATAATCAGGGTATATATTTATAAAGGTGGGGGGAAAAAATAGTACAGAAAGGAGTGATCCTAAGGAGTTCTGAAAAGGAGATGATGTTACAGAAACACATTGGAAATGCCTGATATCATATGCTTCAGGGCTTTGTTCAGATAAAATAATACAGTCTTGAGTACTACATAAAAACTTGGCTAAGCCCTGGTTGGAAATTACCAGCTAATTGTCACTATTAATTGGAAGTATTATCAATACTTTCACACTTTAATCTTTTCGAGAATTATGTATCACATAGTTTACAGATGAAAAAAAAATGAAAGCTCATGGAAATAAGTAATTTTCATGTAATAAGTAATTACATGAAAATAAATAATTTTATCTTTTCACAGATAAGAAATGTATGTAACTGAGTTTTGGTTCTTGTCACTCCAAAATATGAGTTATTAACTGATAGGGTGTTTTGCCTCCTTTCCTAGATTTTACCAACATACCTTCCATTGGAATAGTAATCAGTTTGGATATGTATAATACCAATTAGCTGTTGAGAGATCTACTGAATTCCTTTCACCAGAGTTTAGAAAATGCCTCTGTTAACATAAACATTTCTGTGACCTTGTGGTATGGTATCATAAACCACTTCTTTCTTTGAATTGGTCTTGGCTCCCTGTCTTTCTTTAAACAGCATGTGAATGAGAGAAGCACTGTCACCCTTGAAAAGTTCTGTGTGACAAAGAACAGATGGGGCTTGGGAAGAATGGAAAGTAAAACAGAATTGAATTAAAGCCAAGGTTTGAGGAATGAGAGCCATGAACTGCACTTGAAGATCCAAAGTCCCAGTCTAAAGTCTCCAAGAGTCTTGACTTGGAGATATTTCCTGTATATACACAAGAAATCTGTTGAACTCAGGAGGCACATGGATGGACTTCACAGAGAGGTTAAGGGAGAAGACAGAGCTATGAACTTCTGCAAATGTATGTGTATAAATATTTTTGAATGAATGCATATTTCTGGACAGATTATCAACTGCGTTCTTCAGCTATTCAAAGTGGCAATACACAAATAAGTTTAAGAAATAATAATATTATATATTTATTTATATTCCTTTATTATGAGGAATTTCCCAAGTAGCTATCACCTAACTTTAAAAGTATCAACATTTTGTCAATTTTATTTTGTTATCTGTTCCTTACTACTTTCTGATTTTGTATTGTGTTTTAAAGAAAATCATATGTGCTATTTGGAATGCATAATAGATTGTGCTTTAGCTCATATCTGTAGCTTCTCTGACTTCCCATCATTCAGTACATCACTGCTGAGTTTTCTCAATGCTCCATTCTCATCACTATCAAAACTTTGAAGATACAGGGCTTATTGAGCATCTGAGACTTCTAAAGCCACTTCCAAATAATCTTTCCATTTTCTCTCATGAGAATACTCTAGAACCTTCTCTCCAAACAACTTGTGTGATCCCTGGAATAGATCTTAAATATTTGCATGTTTAGGACTAGAATTATCCAGGACTCCTTAAAATGTCTTTATTCCAGGCTTCTCATCTAAATTTAGCCAGTTCCTAAAATATAACTGAAATCTCATTGTGCCTTTCCAAACTATCTCAGAGAGCTGGAAGGGCTCTGAGTCCTGTGAAGTTCTCAGATACTCATATATTTTGCATACACATTTGTCATTCTGACAGTACAACTGTAAAAGGCTAATATGCATTTTAGATAGTCTTTTAGACATCTGAGAAAATATCCTTGAAGGCTTTATTCTAGAAAGTCAGAAAGAAGTTGGCTTTTATGTCCACTTTCTGTTTTCTGGCAAGTTGAATACAGGCTAACATGTACTGGCTAAATATCACTCCATGGGTATTTTTCCCATATGCTTGTTAGCCTGAATAACCTAAATAAGTTCTAAAGGTTTACTTGAGCCTCTTATTTGCCTTCGGTCCCAAATATGAGTAAAGAAGAAAAAATTAATGGCCATTCAAGGCAGAAACAATTGAAGAACTTATTTCCAATACATTTTGTTAATCTCCATCACAGTGTAATAAGGCAGGTATTATTTTTGTTATCTTCATTATTTTTATCATGATTGATGTTAGAAATTTTTATATAAAGAGACTGACAGAAAAAATAAAAGTCCTATACAAAGTTACATAGCTTATAAGAGGAAGATGAAGACTTTAAAACCAGCTCTATCTGATTAAAAACAGTCTGCATTGTTTCATTAACACAATGAGTCTTCACAGATGCCGTGATGACACCATACATTTCTCCTAAACTTAATCCAAACTACCTATAATCCCTTCATTCTATCCCAGACCTACTTTCCAGGTCAATAATAGCCAAATAATCAATATTTTAATTAGCTCACCCATATGATCAGATGACAAAGATCAGATAATCAGTTCTGATGCTTGCTTTGTAGACTTTGTAGTCATTGATTGATATCACTACTTAAACTATAAGATTCTCTTTCCAGATGCTAAATAGGTTTCTCAGTGACCCATGGACGATTATAATCCTTATTGCAGGGTTCATCCTGAGATCATATTGCCAACATCCGTTGGATCATCAAAAAAGCAAGAGAGTTCCAGAAAAACATCTATTTCTGCTTTATTGACTATGCCAAAGCCTTTGACTGTGTGGATCACAACAAACTGTGGAAAATTCTGAAAGAGATGGGAATACCAGGCCACCTGACCTGCCTTCTGAGAAATTTGTATGCAGGTCAAGAAGCTACAGTTAGAACTAGACATGGAATAACTGACTGGTTCCAAATCAGGAAAGGAGTACTTTAAGGCTGTATATTGTCAACCTGCTTGTTTAACTTATATGCAGAATACATCATGCGAAACACCTGACTGAATGAAGCACAAGCTGGAACCAAGATGGCTGGGAGAAATATCAATAACCTCAGATATGCAGATGACAGCACCCTTATTGCAGAAAGTGAAGAAAAACTAAACAGCCTCTTGATGAAAGTGAAAGAGGAGAGTGAAAAAGTTGGCTTAAAACTCAACATTCAGAAAGCTAAGACCATGGCATCCAGTCCTATCACTTCATGGCAAATAGATGGGGGAACAATGGAAACAGTGACAGACTTTATTTTGGGGGGCTCCGAAATCACCACAAATGGTAAGTGCAGCCATGTAATTAAAAGACACTTGCTCCTTGGAAGAAAAACTATGACCAACCTAGACAACATATTAGAAAGCAGAGACATTACTCTGCCAACAAAGGTCTGTCTAGTCAAAGCTATGGCTTTTCCAGTAGTCATGTATAGATGTGAGAACTGGACTATAAAGAAAGCTGAGTGTCAAAGAATTGATGCTTTTGAACTGTGATGTTGGAGAAGACTCTTGAGAGTTCTGTGGACTGCAAGGAGAGCACTGTAGTCAACCCTAAAGGAAATTAGTCCTGAATATTCATTGGAAGGACTGATGCTGAAGCTGAAACTCCAATGCTTTAGCCACCTAATGGGAAGAACTGCCTCATTGGAAAAGACCCTGATGCTGGGAAAGATTGAAGGCAGGAGAAGGGGACAACAGAGGATGGAATGGTTGGATGGCATCACCGACTCAATGGACATGAGTTTGAGCAAGCTCCAAGGGCTGGTGATGGACAGGGAAGCCTGGCGTGCTGCAGTCCGTGGGGTCAGTCCAAAGAGTCAGACACAATTGAGCAACTGAACTGAACTGATTCTGAAAACTTCATTTGCATATTCAAATTGAAGTCAGTCAAAAGAACTGATATTAGTTATCAGTTTAGTTCTAGACAGAAATATATTCAGGCTAGTATGTCCCTGTTAAACACACATAAAAAATAAACAAATAGCACCTCCTACTTCTCTTAGTAATATACGTGATAACTGTTCCTTTAACTTTTTTTTGCATAACAAACTGTAAGCGAAGTGGGAAGCTTTGCATATTAATTTGCAGAGGGTTGAGTCCAGTTATAAATGAATACTGCAAACTATATTTTGACAACTTATTAAAAATTTAAATTTGATTCCAAACCCTCAGGCTACTTGATTTTTGAAGTTAAATTTTCTTCTGAAATACCGATATATGATGCCTGTCAAAAACCCAGAGCCATAATAGCTTTAGGCTACTTTCCAAAAATAAAATAGCAGGCAGTATCAGTCAGCAAAGAGCTGGTGCCTTGCTGTACATGGCCTCTTTTAATAGCTGGTAACTCTTGCAGTTGAAATTTGCCTGCAACTTGTCTAGAAAAGAGTGGCTCTGTGCTACGAACATGAAACAAATTATGCCTTGTCCATCAAGATGACAAAACAAGAATGGACAGCCTTCTTTTGATAAGCAAATGGGTAAGAAAATGACTTACCCTTTCCAAATGAGCAATAAAGTCATAACCAAAATGTTTCACCATGAAATGTTTCCTTATTTCACTTCCTTTTCTTGGAAAAAGGGACATGAGGAAAGAAATGCAGTGTTCATTCAACACCTAGTCTGTGCCAGATATTATTCAAATTTTCCTGTTCTGATAAAGTGGTTGATACTAGGAAACAGGGATTTTTCTTAGCTCGATAGAATGCTGAGGTGGGCAAAGGAAGATATGTACTCTTCTTGATTCTTCTCTTTCCTTTTTTTTAAGAAAATATACTTCTTAAAAATAATTTCAGATCTGTGCCCCTAAACCAGAGTAGCACTGTTTACCCAGGGAATGGTTGCAAATGTGTGTGTGTGTGCATGTGTGTGTGCATTTGTGTGTGTGTGTTTTGGGAGGGGAGGCTGTGCTTGGTTTCCCTAATGCTTCAGGCTGGGATGCTCCTGGCATTTAGTGGGCAAGAGTCAGGGATGCTGATTTTCCTGGGTTGTGCCAAACTGTCCACCCAACATGGCAACAGTACCACCTCTACTCCATCATCTCAGTCAGAAATCCTTATCTCCAGTACTGGAGGGTATTTATTTTACGTAAACATTGCAATGGAAGGACAACTTTAACATTACTGTTACACATATGGAGACAGCAAATGTCACATATCTGTGATCTTATTGGTGGTAGTGTAACATGAATATGTAAAAAATAGAAAGGATTTATGGTATTTTCTTCCCCTAGGAATCAGATAACCTCAGGGATCTGCTATTATGATAGCTACTGCTATAAATCCAATATTCTCAGTGATTGGAATAGTCTTCAGGAAATAGAACGTTCCTCCCTTGAAGACATTACCTTTCTTCCAGAAAAGATATAATTTGTGGCTCAGCTGATCCTTCCAAAAGGTAAGTTTCTTGCCAATACACAGCATAGTTTGTAAATGACCATCTTCATTTATTATTTTTGTGGGAAAACAGTCAAATGATGCATAATGGTATATAGAAGTGATATGTAATAGTTCAATTATCCATAAAATAATATAGGTTCAACCCCAAAGAAAGTAGAATACCAAAAAAAAAAAAAGAAAGAAAGAAGAATATCATCCTGGATATGGGGACAGGTGCCCTCTCATTTGGCATCCTTACTGATAATTTCAGACAGACCTTGAAAAGGGAGAGTGCTGGTGAGAATATAAGGAAAGGGAACGGTGTGAGATCAACTTGAAATTTCTAATCGCTTACTTCATTTCTCTTTCTTTTCACAAACACTCTTTCCTGGTTGCATAAACCACCAATTCACCCTTTGCAGGCTGCCAATAAAGCCAGCCAGCTGGAAGGTGTTTTCTCTTATTTTCTTTATCTTTTTTCCCCCACCAAACTATATTTATTTTATATAAAAGATTTCACCACACTCTATGAATAGCTCCAGAGCGAGGCTACTCCAACCCACAGAATATCTTCAGCAAATTACAGCCAGCTCTCTAATCTGTTTTTCAGCGAGGATTTTCTCTTTTGCTTTTCTTTCAATTTTTTTCCCTTGTTTTTCTTTATGACTCTTAAATTGTGTCTATAAAGCATTTTTATCCCTGCCAGTTCTCTAGCTTAATTGAAAGTGAAAAAATGAAGATATCGGCTACTAAATAATATTCCTCTCTTAACACTTGCAAATCACCAAGAATATGTAGAAATTAGTGAATTGGATTATCCACTTGTGTCTGATAGAGCCTTGGAGAACTGTAGAAAGTGCTCCAAGCCAAGGTGCTGTCATTTCCCTTGGCAGCATTTCATTCATTGCTATCAATATAAGTGAGCTTAATGTCAAGATCACCTTAATGTCTCTTTCTCACATGCATGAAGATACCTGGAGAACCATGTGATGGTCACCCATCTTAACCATTCATGGAAGTGACAAAAATTTTTAATTTATTTGTCATTCATAACTTAGAATTTTTATATCATTAGAGTCAATCCTGTAGTCAGGATTTACTGAGGGCTTAGAGACCAGAAGAGTATCAGGCTACAGTAGCAATCCCCAGCCTTCTTCACAACAGAGACCAGTTTTCTGGAAGAAAGTTTTTCCATGGCTAGTGTATGTGGAGTGGGGTGGGAGTGGGAGATGGTTTCAGGATGATTCTAATGCATTACATTTATTGTGCACTCTATTTCTGTCATTATTACATCAGCTCTACCTCAGATCATTAGGCGTTAGATCCCAGCAGTTGGGAACCTCCAGATAGGATCCTAAAAGGAAGAAAGAGATACTTCTAAGGAGAGAGAGACATCTGCAAGATCATCAGCATTGTTATGTATGGTCTGGAATAAATGTTCACATTGTACTCTCTCTGTAGATGAGCTATATGACCAAGAAATTATAAATAGACTCACACTTATACAACTTTAACTGCTATATCTCGTTAAGGAAAATCTAGAAGATGAATATGTGTATATGATGTGAATAACTAGCTCTTATTTATGTCCTGAAATTTGGATTTTTCTTGACAAATTTGTTTAATGAAACAAGTCATTCTTGAGGAGCTATTTATAAAGCAAACATTTGTCTCAAGTGGATCCGGTATTTGTTTTGTTTTGTTTTCCATTCCTCACATACAATTTCAGCACTTATTCCTCTACAGAAAAAAAAAAGTGATCCAAATCCCAACATAGGGGTGGCTGAGAGAGTGTGCCTGGCCTCTGGCAGAAGGAAAGTCTCAAGGTGGATTAGCTCATAGGAAAGCATGCAGAGAGTGCAAGGGCTGGGATCCAGGGGGACCCGTATCCCAGACTTGAATATCTGAATATGCATATGCCCTCCCAGGTGCCACATGGAGCAATAAAACTAGCAATAATGAAGATAGCATATTGAAAAGCAGAGACATTACTTTGCCAACAAAGGTCCGTCTAGTCAAGGCCATGGTTTTTCCTGTGGTCATGTATGGATGTGAGAGTTGGACTGTGAAGAAAGCTGAGCACTGAAGAATTGACGCTTTTGAACTGTGGTGTTGGAGAAGACTCTTGAGAGTCCCTTGGACTGCAAGGAGATCCAATCAGCCCATTCTGAAGGAGATCAGCCCTGGGATTTCTTTGGAAGGAATGATGCTAAAGCTGAAACTCCAATACTTTGGCCACCTCATGCAAAGAGTTGACTGATTGGAAAAGACTCTGATGCTGGGAGGGATTGGGGGCAGGAGGAAAAGGGGATGACAGAGGATGAGATGGCTGGATGGCATCACCGACTGGATGGACATGAGTTTGAGTGAACTCCGGGAGATGGTGATAGACAGGGAGGCCTGGCATGCTGCAATTCATGGGGTCGCAAAGAGTCAGACATGACTGAGCGACTGAACTGAACTGAACTGAATGAAGATAGCAATAGCAATAATAATACTATTTTTGAGCATTCATATTCTGCTTAAGTGTTTTGTATGTATTTGATTGTAATAGTTTCTTCAGGAAAGTATTATGATGGTTGTCACTTGCATTTTACCAAAAAAAAAAAAAAAATGTCATAGCATGTTCTGACCAAATTACAGAAATAGAGGCTGCAAACATTCAGTACTTCTGAATATTTTGTGTGTGTTCGGGGAGAGGCTGCCCACAAATTTATTCAGGATATTGGTGTTGTATCTTCATTACTTTCCTAGCATTAACATGACTAGGAAGTGCCACTAACTGGGGGGCGTAAAACTACAAAACCTACTGTCTCAGAACTTTGGAGGTCAAGACTCTGAAATCAAAGTGTAGGTAGTTCTATGCTCCCTCTGAGACCTGAAGGAAATCCTTCCTTATCTCTTCTAGCTCTGTTGGGTTGTCAGCAGCCTTTAACATTCCTTGCCTTGCAGAGGCATCACTCTGATCTGTCTTCATCATTACATGGCATTCTTTCTATGTGTCTTCACATAGTCTTTCTTCTCTGTGTGCCTGTGTCCATTCCCCTCTTTTAAAGGGAAATATAATCCAGTCATATCTGGATTAGCACCCACCTTTATGACCTCATCTTAACTTGGTTAAATATGCAAAGATTCTACTTACAAATGTCAACTACAAATTGGCATTTGCCATTGGCACTTGCCATCTACCCTAATTCTTGTATCTCCTCATGTCTAGAAAAACATGGCGTGGCTGGACTTTAGGGAGTGGATACAGATAAGAGAAGAATAGACATGATGAGAAATAAAACTGAACTCATGGGGGATAAAACCAGGAAGGGTCTTGTGCCTCATTAAAAAGAATTTATATTTGCTTGCCTATGGTAGGAAATTATAGAGAGATATGTAATATAGAGATTGGTATAAAAATATGTGCAGGGTTAGATGTCAGAGTTATTAAGGAAATAAAAATGACTAGGATATAATGACCAATAGATGTGGTGGAGAGAAAGGAAACAGTGGGAAGGATAATTCTCAATCTTTGGACAACTGGTTAGGGAATTGGGTCAAGCTCAATATGCAAAATTAAGCTGAATATCTACTTGGGGGGGAAAGTATAATGAGTTCAGTTTCGGACATTTCAAAATATCTGAGATGCCAGAAATACCAACAAATTAGTTTGAAGAAGAAGTAGTTGAACCTGCATGTCTGGAACATGACTCACAACCACGTATGGAAATCACCCACATGTCAGGGTTGGAAGATCACTGAGAGGGACTTAGCAGAATGAGAAGAGGATCTTAAAGAAGACCGAACTCAAACCCTCATGACCAGCAGCTTCTTCAAGTTTGGGTCACTGATTGCCAAACTTTTCAACATTATGTCTTACAGTGAAAAGGACCAATTGTTTATATGGCACATGTCCAGAGTCAGCTCCGGGGAGATTCTTATTCTGTAGCATCACTATCTCTGGCACAGCTGTAATCTATTTGTATCACACTGAAAGTGAGTGGAAGTGAAAGTCTCTCAGTCTTGTCTGACTCTTTTCGACCCCATGGACTACAGAGTCCATTGAATTCTCCGGGCCAGAATTCTGGAGTGGGTAGTCATTCCCTTCTTCAAGGGATCTTCCCAACTCAGGGATCGAACCCAGGTCTCCCACATTACAGGCAGATTCTTTACCAGCTGAGCCACCAGGGAAGCCCAAGAATACTGGGGTGGGTAGCCTATCCTTTCTCCAGAAGATCGTCCCAACCCAGGAATTGAACTGGGGTCTCCTGCATTGCAAGTGGATTCTTTACCAGCTGAACTACCAGGCAAGTCCTGGAATGCCTGAAATGCCTATTGTGATTTTCTCAGAAAAAAAAAAAAGTAAACTACAACAAGGTGGTCAGAGAGAAGAGCAAATTCAGGAAAGAGTGATGAACTAGAAGACTAGAAAGAGATTCTAAAATGGGGAAATGTTTTACAATATTAACACCTCAGAAAGTTCACGATAATGACTTTAAAGTGTCTGTGGCACTTAGCAGCTAGAATCTTTGATGATTTTGACAAGGTCAGATTCTATAGGAGGATGGATGCAGAAATGACCTTGCATCAAATGAGAAACTAAGTGAGGATTAGAGTTGGAAGTATCAAGTTAAAATAGCTTTGTAATTTAAAGGAGAGAAATGTGTGTTCATTACAAAGAAAAATCAGAGCAAAATTTTAAGTTGGGAGTGGTTTGAGTACGATTATATGCTGAAGGAGATAGCTGGGGGGGAGAGAGAAATAGAGAAGTTGTTATTTCAGATGAGAAAAGAGATAGTCAATGAGTCATGAAGGCAGGCATTGACAGCCCCAGGTTTCAGGGGCAGCGATGAATTTTGGATGAAGGAAGAACTTCTCATTGTAAGATGTTAGAACAGGAGGAAAAGATGCAAGAGGATGAAGATAATGGGATTGGAAAGCAAGATATTCTCTGTGAGATGGGAGAATAGTAATTTTTTGAGTCTAACAAAAATCCCAGTCCTATAGCAGTCAGAGAGAGAAATTAGTTTTGGAAATGCTGTTGTGGGAAATTCTGAATGCACGCATGATAAGTCTCTTCAATAGTGTTTGACTCTCTGCGACCCTATGGACTGTAGCCGCCAGGCTCCTCTGTTCATGGGGATTCTCTAGGCCAGAATACTGGAGTGGGTTGCCATGTCCTCCTCTAAAGGATCTTCCTGATCCAGTGATAGAACCCGCATTTCTTATGTCTCCTGCATGGGCAGATGTGTTCTTTACCACTAGCATCACGTGAGAAGCCCAATGGTAGCAAGAACTAACAGTGGAGCTAATAGGTAGGATGTGTGAAGAAGTGTATAATAGGAAAGAGAAAACCATACACCAGGAACCAAAAGTCTGCATTGAATGAATCCCATTAAGTCTATGTGATGGTTTTATGTATGCTGATGAATGGTTTTCCTGAAGTAGCTGAGAACCCAAGAACCAAGAGGCCAATGCCATTTCCACTACAGCAAATTTGATCACACAAGGGTTTCCGCCCTTTATGAATCTTTAGTTCATTTGTGATTTTCCAGCCTTAAAGTAAGTTGAAAGAGTTTAGAAGAATCGTGTTTTTTTTTTTAGACACGTAGTGAGATATAGCAAGTGAATTCAATGGCATTTTTTAGGAGACAGCCATACATGTGCAAATACTCATACACACCTTGCATTGGGTGTGTGTGCCTGCTGGTGGCTAGTCAACGAGGAATGTTGTCACAAGTATATGAATTGTTTTCAAGAGTGACTGCTTTGAAATGGGAAGCATTTTTACTTGTCCTTGTTCTATGTCTTTTTCTTTCTTTTAAACAACGGAGAAATTGTTTATGCAGTTACGCTGTATTTTGTAACACATCATTAAAATGATCCAAACCAGGCTGTTCACAAGAGCCCATTTTTTTAGGTGATAATGAATTTCTGATACACAGAAGCCACACAGATTAAGTTATTCTGCTGATTCAGCCAGGTTTGGAGAGGGCTGGCGTCTTTTATATATGTAGCTTTCTCCTAAGACAAAATTAATAAATTTAAAAGCACCTAAACAGGGAGGCCTGGTGTGCTGCGATTCATGGGGTCGCAAAGAGTCGGACACGACTGAGCGACTGAACTGAACTGAACTGAAAGTGTAAAAATAAATATCCTAAACTCTATATTAATGGGGATATCTCATTATGTATTTCTCTCTGCATCAGGGAACCTAAAATGATAGTGGTAACAGGCTAAATTATGGTGATAATTTTAAAAGCACTGTATACCAAGCTTAATTTTTTTCCAACATGTCACTAACTTTAATAGTATAGATCATATTTTTAAAAATGATTTTGGGGGAAAACTGGCTATTTAAAGAGTCACCTCTAAGTTCCTCTTAAATGCAAGCATTGTATGTAATAATAAAGAACACACACCCAGACATTTGCCATTAGCACTTTAACTCAAACATTTCCTGTCTCCAGTGTTTAAAAAAAATTGCAAATATATTGTACCTTGTGTACATTCTTTTTTCTCTTCCTGCCAACAGATGCAGTCTCCCTTCTGTTCCTCGACACCGGAGATGTCATCAGCTGTTATAAGAAAAGACAGGTTCCTAAATTCAGACCTTAAAGGAGAAAATCTTTTTATTTCACCTTTAGTAAGGATTTCATTTGTAAATGTTGCTGTCAATTGAAACATACCAAAGAAGACATTGACTGAACATCGCAGCAGAGCAAGGTGGCAGACGGAAATGAGGCAGTGGCAGAGACTGGCAATGCTGGGATTTGCTGGCTGTGTAGACATGGATTCTTTCACCATCATAAATCTCTCTCACAATTCCATCATGGGGTAAAGGTCACCTACCCTTATGTATTCAACTCAGCCCTCTTTCCATTTACAAAGATGGGACTCAATCACAAAATAAATGAGGATGTCTTGGAATACGACTAAATTAAATTTCACAAAAGACAGTAGATGTAAAATCATGAAACCTCGTGAGGGAGAGAGAGGTTAAAGGCAGCTATCCAAGATCAACTTCAGCTTAGCCAAAATTTTGTTCTTAACAGTCCCTGCACATCTATTTCCATTGTTACAAGAAGAACTTGAGGCAGAGAAAGAAGCCCACCAGGCAAGAAGGGAGGGGCAGAGGAGGATCCTCTAAAATATGTAAACGGTGGGTCAGAAATTGACCTGATTACTGAAAGAAGAGCTTTATTATCTTCAAATGTAGAGAACACTTCTCTGATTCCTTTTTTCTTTAACCACACGCAAAGTCACAATTCGTTTCTTTCAGCTGTTTTTACAGAATTTTTGAGAATCTTCTACAGTCTTTCCAATATATGGAGCTGATCAATATTTGAGGCATATCTGTACTTAAACAGTTAATTTTTTAGACTCATGGTAAGATTTAATATTTATCTGATTAAAATTGATCTTTTTTTATTGAAGTCAGTTGCTATGTGTTATTTCCAGTTTCACAGCATAAACACAGTATAAGTTCACTAAGAGAGGCAGGGAAAGGCAGAGGATGAAATTAAATATTTCAGATTTGACATTTGTATTGGGCTTTGAAGGGTAAGAGGATATGGAGAAATGAATGTCATATAGAAGGTTACGTTTATTTCTTATTGTGCTATACTTTGCATCACCTACTTCTCCAACACCCACCAAAACACATCTTACACAATACCTGTGGGACAAGAAAAAGAAAAATAAAATATTCACACCACCTCAAAGAATCTAATAGTTATCATGATGATTTTACTTTGTGTTGTAAGCTGTAGGGAATTTGAGAACTTGAAAACAAAGGAAAGTAAATTAACTTGTGAACAAAAGCCCCATTTATAAATAAGGGAATAACAGGAGGATAATGGTTAAAAAATAGAGGTTCTCAACAAAGGTGATAGTACCCATTTCATCTAACTTCTATCCAATTAATTGCAAAAGATGAGGGTTCAGGAGAGGGTATTATTGTCAAGATAAAGATAAATGGAAGGTTGTAATGACCTTTGATGTCAAGAGCAAGAGATGGTAAACATCCTGCATATTTTCAGGCAGACTCAACAAAGAAGAATTATCCTGCTCCAAACACTAATAATGATTCCATTGGGAAGCAATGGTAGATGTTAGATGATTTCTTCAAAACTCAGTCGATGTGTGCCAGAGACAGGGCCCAAACTCTGCCTTGATCGCTTTACAAGTTCACTTCTTAAACCTTTAAAAACCTTTATGGTTTTGTAGTGAGGGTTTTTATAAACACTGTCTATAGATTTCAATTTCAGTTTTTTTATTTTCCATGTTGCTCATCTGGCAATTAACGTGTGATAACTAGTTGTGTCTTGTTCTATATAAAGGAAATTACGTGATGTTAGAAACCAAGGGTGCTAGAAGTTACTGGGTGTTTGGCAGTGGAACTTCTCAGTTCAGTTCAGTTCAGTTCAGTCGCTCAGTCGTGTCTGACTCTTTGCAACCCCATGAATCGCAGCACACCAGGCCTCCCTGTCCATCACCATCTCCCAGAGTTCACTCAAACTCACATCTATCAAGTCGGTGATGCCATCCAGCCATCTGGATCATCCATCCTCTGTCGTCCCCTTCTCCTCCTGCTCCCAATCCCTCCCAGCATCAGAGTCTTTTCCAATCAGTCAACTCTTCGCATGAGGTGGCCAAAGTACTGGAGTTTCAGCTTTAGCATCATTCCTTCCAAAGAAATGCCAGGGCTGATCTCCTTCAGAATGGACTGGTTGGATCTCCTTGCAGTCCAAGGGACTTTCAAGAGTCTTCTCCAACACCGTAGTTCAAAAGCATCAGTTCTTTGGCGCTCAGCCTTCTTCACAGTCCAACTCTCACATCCATACATGACCACAGGAAAAACCATAGCCTTAACTAGACAAACCTTTGTTGGCAAAGTAATGTCTCTGCTTTTGAATATGCCATCTAGGTTGGTCATAACTTTCCTTCCAAGGAGTAAGCGTCTTTTAATTTCATGGCTGCAATCACCATCTGCAGTGATTTTGGAGCCCCCAAAAATAAAGTCTGACACTGTTTCCACTTTCCTATAAAGTGATGGGACCGGAAGCCATGGTCTTCATTTTCTGAATGTTGAGCTTTAAGCCAACTTTTTCACTTTCCTCTTTTACTTTCATTATAAGGCTTTATAAATAAATGCTATGTCACTTAGTAAAGTATAGGAACTTTTGAGGCAAGTCTATGTCTACTGCTTTGTTATAACTTTATTGCCAAACACCATAATCTATAAGATGTAAGAATTTAATTGTTTAATCTTGAAGAAATAGGGAAATGTTTATTTGTAGGCCTTATTTGTAAACTCTATATATTATCACCCTCTCTAATAAGATTAGTGAGTCTAGTGACAGGATCTGGAGAAAATAGTCCTAGAATCAATCTTTACAAGCAACGTAAATGCTGAAAAGTTCTGCAATACATGGATTCTGCACATTTGTTGGAAAAAGATATCAAATAAGCATATAGATAAGAGAAGCTGCTTCCTTTACAGATATATAATTTGGCTAATGATTATGCATATAAGCATACTCCATGCTGCTGCTGCTGCTGCTAAGTCATTTCAGTCATGTCCGGCTCTGTGTGACCCCATAGACAGCAGCCCACCAAGCTCCCCCATCCCTGGGATTCTCCAGGTAAGAACACTGGAGTAGTTTGCCATTTCCTTCTCCAATGCATGGAAGTGAATAGTGAAAGTGAAGTCACTCAGTCGTATCCGACTCTTAGCGACCCCATGGACTGAAGCCCACCAGGCTCCTCCGTCCATGGGATTTTCCAGGCAAGAGTACTGAAGTGGGGTGCCATTGCCTTCTCCAGCATACTCCATACATCAGTATTTATGGCTTGTTTGAGTATCTGCCAAAGATTTGAAGTGTAACTATATTTTACATGCTATTTTTCCGTGAGAGTTGGACTATAAAGAAAGCTGAGCACCAAAGAATTGATGCTTTTGCACTGTGGTGTTGGATAAGACTCTTGAGCATCTCTTGGACTGCAAGGAGATCCAACCAGTCCATTCTAAAGGAAATCAGACCTGAGTGTTCATTGGAAGGACTGATGTTGAAGCTGAAACTCCAATATTTTGGCCACCTGATGCGAAGAGTTGACTCATTTGAAAAGACCCTGATGCTGGGGAAGATTGAGGGCAGGAGGAAAAGGGGATGACAGAGGATGAGATGGTTGGATGGCATCAACGACTTGATGGACGTGAGTCTGAGTGAACTCCGGGAGTTGGTGATGGACAGGGAGGCCTGGCGTGCTGCAGTTCATGGGGTCGCAAAGAGTCAGACACGACTGAGCAACTGAACTGAACTTTCCCTATTGATTAATCTGTTAGGTGACATTATGTAAATCCTCATTTTTCTCATGAATCAGTGTCTTCATCTCCCCTAATACATTGTAGGAAATAGGAATATGGTAAGTTCTACTGGAGGATAATCAAAAACATAGTAATTTTTAGCAAAAGAGGACTTGAGTACTTTTATTATCAATAATATACCTTTGGGTATTTTTAAGAAGTTGGGGTTTATTTAATTCAGGCTGATTACTTTGTGTCTTCGTCCTCACCTTATAAGTTAACATGCTGTGAGAACTGAAGTAACCAAGGAGAGTTGCTCTAGATCAATTTGTGGGCAGTTTTCCTACTACATGGTCAATGCTCCTTTGATTCCATTTGACCTCAAGATTTCCACAGGGACACCTTTGAGCCAAAGTCATAAATTTGGAAAGTATGTCATTTTATTTCTGTGTAGGTCTCTCATTAGTCACCTATACCAATGTCCCATTGGTCAAATTTCATTTACTAGGTGAACTGAATAGTCAGCTGTACTAGCAGATGTATGCTATCCTGAGGGGATCCAGACATCATTCCATCTTTGTTGAATTGCATGTTAAAATATGTTTTGAGCTTTCCTCTTTGGGGTAAATGATTTTTGTTAGTTTATTTTTGGATTGGTATGGTTTTGGAAAAAAACACAGGATTACCTGAGACTATTTTTAAAGAACTAACACTATCAAATGAATTTTAAGAAAGGGAAACGATGATGAGGGAAAAGACAATAAATGGAATGATGTCTTGATCTCCTGGGTTAGCTCTGCCTTAACTGCGGGAGAAAAAGCCAGTGAAGGGAAGAATGGTAAGAAAGTACAGTAAGTTCCCTACATACAAACACGTTTCATCCAAGAGTGCACTCATAAGTCTAACTTATTTATAAGTCCAATGAAGTTTACGTAGGTAAACAACTAACACAGTCGGCTATAATAGACTGTACTGTAATCGGCTTATATTTTTCATGCAAATAATACATAAAAACAAGCACAAAAAAATAAAGAAAAAATGTTTAATCTTACAGTACAGGACCTTGAAAAATACAGTACAACAGCTGGCATACAAGGGCTGGCATGGAGTGAGCAGGCAAGACAAGCTACTGACTGGAGGAGGGAGAGGAGGTGGGAGATGGTAGAGCTGAAGGATTGTGAGCAATGGGAAACAGTGGGGATGCTGCAATCGCACTCATGCTGGATGTTGATGACACAGTTCCGGTTCCTGGCTGGATTCAATTCTATCTGCTTCCTTGATGGCTCAGACAGTAAACAGTCTGCCTGCAGTGCGGGAGACCAGGGTTCAATCCCTGAGTCAGAAAAATCCCCTGGAGAAGGAAATGGCAGCCCACTCCAGTACTCTTGCCTGGAAAATCCTATGCATGGAGGAACCTGGGAGCCTACAGTCCATGGAGTTGAAAAGAATCAGACATGACTGAGAGTCTTCACTTTCTTTACTTTCCACCCTCTGGAAAAAATGATCCAGTGATGAGTGTGTAGTAGTTCTTTTTTTTCTTTCAGCATTGATGACACATATCACTAGACTGCATTTTGAACAGCTGCTGCAACTTTCGTGTACCATTCTCTGTTCGAGTCCTATGCCTCTAAGACCAGCAGTGCCCACTCAAATAAAGAAAATCTTCTTCCATTTCCTGTGTCATGAATCTCTTTGGTTATTCAGTTATTTATTTGTCCTCTTGTTTCTGTTACTTTTCTGGGCATGTTTGCACTTTGAAAGTTCACAACTTGCAGATTTGTATGTAAGGGATTTACTATAAAGGAAAGTGAACATCACCTGTGATGTCTGGGGCAATTGAAGCTCATTTTGACAGAGGAAAGTAATATCAGTTAAACTGGCCAAAGTATTATAGGCTCCCATGACATTTTGATTAAAGTTATCTACTTCACATATATGGAATCCCATCAGGGATATTCAGCTGTAACCACCAGAAGAAAGTTTCTCATTTTTACACTCAAAGCTGGTCTATGTAGCTAAGATGGCATTTTAATTTCAGGCAACTTCTGATCCTTTGTGGAGTGTGTAAGTGCTAAAGACCATACATCATGTTTTATGCATGGTTGGTGGTGAGGAGTAATCACTCAATATGTGAATAATCCCATTTCAAACAGAGAACAATGGCTGGGACTCAGGAGGGTGGAGCAATGAATCTTACATCAGGACTGTCAGGAAAGCATGGCACCACGGCCCGAGCAGTAGACAAACTATTTTGGAGGTAAGAAGGAAAGGCTGTGGATGAGAGTGTAGGTTAGCTCAGGGACTGGAGGAATAGATTCATTTCTAAAAATGAAAGGTAATAAGGAAAGAAATGGTAAATGCAAACTTTTCTTACTTTAAAATTTAGCCTCCAGGTGGCCTGGGGTGAAGATTCTTTGAGATAATTATAAACTGTGGGCATTCAGAATCTCTGCACAGTATTTATTATATTCCTGTTTTTTAAAAAACAAAACTCTATGCACTGAATATTTGAAATAGACCTTAAAATACACTAAATTCATTTTAATGTACATGAAATGTTGTACAGAGCCATCTTTAAAGTGTACGTTCGTTGTCTCGTTGGCTCTCTTTTTTAATCCATATTTATGTACTTTAAAGGGTTTGAATTAAAATAGTATATGTATTTCTACTAGTATAGCTGACTGTTTTATAAATATTTAATTAGTCCTACATCTAGAATAAGTCCCCTATATAGTTCCCCTACAAAGTTCAAGTTGCGAATTTTCAAAGATGTGAAAGTGTTCTCCATCCATGTCAGGTGTGAGAAAAATTGCAGCTTGCACTCCATCTCCTATTGCAAATGATCCTTCAGCTTTGTCGTCTCCCATCCCCTCTCGCTCCCCTCATCGGTAAACCTTCTTGCCTGTTGACTGGATGCCAGCCCCTATATGCCAGATGTACTGCACTACTGAACTTTCCAAAGCACTGTACTGTGAGATTAAAAATGTTTGTTTTATGTGTTTGTTTTCTACATATCATTTGTGAGAAAAGTATTATAAACCTATTGCATTACAGTACTGTATATCGGACTGTGTTAGTTGAGTACCTGGGCTTCAACTTGGGTACAATTTCGTTGGACTTGTGGACAAATTTGACTACAAATGCACTCTGGGAACTGAACTCATTCCTGTGTAGGGGACTTGGTGTATTCACTTTCATAAAGCATAATTTAAGAAGATGAAAGGTACTTACTACTGAATATATAACAGGGTTGAGAAACCAGTCACTTTAACCCAAGTTCCTAGCCAACATCAGAACTCTTCAATTATGGACACATGGATGATGTAACAGTTTTTCCAATGATGAAATTCACACACAGGAATTACAAATCACTTTGAGCGAGGCTCCATGATGGCTACTTCAGAGAACTTCCCAATAAAAAAGTACTTTAGTCCTTGATCTTAAGTTAATTAGAAAGTCCAGAGATTTTAAAACTATCCAACTAACTCAAGTGGATGATTTGGGACAAAACCAGAAATTGGAAATTTATCCATTTCCTTCTCTATTTAAAAATAAATGTTCAGTGATTAATATTTTAAGCATGTGGCTAACTTTTCACTGAGTAATTTGGTTAAATTTTCCCTTTGCAATTTCCCTCTCCAAATCTCCTTTTCAATGGCCAATTCCTTAATCAACATCCTGATACCTTTAAGCCTCCGTTACTTCAAAACATAATTCCTACCTGAGTCTATTTCTTCTTTTCCATCAGGCTATCTTAAAAACTACTTCCAATTGAATGTTTCATTAGTTAAAAATACATTGGAAGTATTGTTACATGTTGAAAAAAATAGCAGAATATAGAAAAGAAAAATAAAGAAGATAGAGTCACCCAAAATTTCACAGCAGAGAAACCCAGTTAATATTTGGTTTATTTCTGCTTAAACCTCTCTAAGAAGAAATCAACACTCAGAGAGACTTTTTACAAAATTGAGGTTAATTTGAATGTATTGCAATCTGATTTGTCTTAACTTGGCAATATATCAAGTGCATTTGTCATGTGTGAATGATCATTTAAGACATGTTTCAATGGTTTTGAATTATCCCAGTATATGGATGTACTTTAGTTACTTAAATATCTTACTGTTTAGACATAAAGATCATTTGCACAATTTCACTATTACAGTGAACACAGTAATAATCATATATGTGCATAAATTTCTAATCTTTTTAAATATGTTCTCTCAAGTAGAAATACTGGTTGTAAGTTTATGAACATGTTAGATTTTTAATCTAATGACTGCTTTGCCTCTCAAAATTTCCTTCATGATTCTTATAGATAACGTTTCTCATAATTGCTATTATATAAAGATGGAATATCATCTTGCTTTGTAAACTGCATTGCTCCTGAGGGAGGAGACCATGACGACAACTTTGGTAATATCTCTACCTAATTACACTTACAATACACTTATCTCACATAAAGACTGTTAATAAAATGTTCTCTCCATAGTGATGGCAAAGCTTCACTATTTTTCAGACAACCCCTCCTTTTATTAATAATAAGGAATTTATCCCCAAACTTGCTAAAGCCAATATGCTATAAAAAGAAATATTTCAACATAATTGTCCCAGAGACAGTTTACCTGACACAACAGGTTCTGGTTGAAGAATATTGCATGGAACAAATTTAAATTGTGCCCCGTGCTCAGATAAGTCTCAAGATCAATGGTTTGCCTGAAGTTCTTTTGCCTGAAAGCCTAATCAAGGGAAGGTGTATACCTACTTGGCCCTTGCACATTGGGGTAACTTTCTCCACTTTTGAAGAATTCTCATTTTGGAACTGGAGTCACTTCAAGGTGCATCTCTGCACTATAACTCTATCTGTAAGTCAGAGTGCAAGATAGCCATGGCACTGAAAGGGTTAAAAATATGGTGAAGAAATAATGTAGAAAAGAAACATCAGCACCTCACTTCCCTTCTGTACCATCCACCACCATCCAGGAGGGCTCTTCCTCTAAAGCAAGTAAAAGAAATCTTCACAGTATTATATTTTATGTACAAAGTGTGTTTATTTACCTCCAAATTATTGTTGATTACTTAGATTAACTTGTACTTAGAGAACTTAAATTCAGTTGCTGACAGAATACTTTTCTGTCAGCAAAAATTTCCCAATAAAATGAAGACAGCTAGGTTTCCATTGGGGGCTTTTGGAAATAACAGTGAGGCATTCAGGGAAAAAGTAATATATTTAGGTAGGCTTATACATGAAATCAGGTGGAAGAAAAGTAGATTTCAAAAAATCTCCTTTCTGATCATAATTTTTGTGAATTATTCTTTTTTTAAAAAATATGAAACTTGTAAAATAATCAAATTTCCTAGAAGTAACTGATGTTTTAATCTAGGCACAAATACCTTAGTTAAAAAACTTATTATTGCCAGACTTTACCTGAATTATATACGCAACCAGGATACACTTGTGGTCCTGGAGGACGTTTGCCCACTTCGGAAAATGTGATGTCCATCAGGTTCCTTTAGTTACAAATGTGACCCAGGTCAAATACTCTGGTTGCAACCAAATGATTTTCTTTTCTGAAATGTTTCATACTAAAATTTTCCGAATAACTATTCCAAGTTTTAGCAAAGATTTACTGACCCTCTTAGAAATTTTATAGTATAGAAAAAATATGCTTTATGCCCAAATTAATCCCCCATGAAAGTGTATAAATTAATAGATTCAGTATCTATCTTGATTTTCTCATATTTGTTTTTGTCCTTGATGTTAGGAGGAATATTACTGTTATCTCTAAATGCACAGATATAGTCTGAGGTTAGACACTGTTTTGACAAATGCAAGCAAAGTAAAAGCATTGTCTTTCCTGATTAAAAAAATCAAAACTTCTTTTTTATGTAAACTATTGATAATTATAGTGATAACATTTCTGAGTTCATGTACGTGATGTTGAAAAGCAATATTTGGGATTTTCTGTTTGATGCAATAATAAAACATTTCATTCTTAGTAGTGTCTTTCAAAATAAAACTACAAGCAAAGTTATTTGGTCAATTTTATTTATCCCCAGTGCATATTTTAAATAACTCACTCAATTTTGAGCAATTAAAAAAAAATCATCTCTTTTAAAATGTGAATTTACTCCTTTTAGTTTTAGAAACCACAAATGTTTAGCAGATCTTTATAGCCTATCTCCAAACAAAACAGGAATTTTCACATCATCTTTTATTTTTGAAAATTATTTATTGATTACTAATAAT
Organism: Bos grunniens; assembly: GCF_055505025.1. Taxonomy (NCBI): domain Eukaryota; kingdom Metazoa; phylum Chordata; class Mammalia; order Artiodactyla; family Bovidae; genus Bos; species Bos grunniens. Next base: position 36,120,801 of record NC_141187.1, read on the forward strand.
GACTAAGTAACGCATTTTAAAAAGCTTTATTTAAAAAATTAATGTATTTATTTTAATTGGAGGCTAATTACCTTACAATATTATAGTGGCATTTGCCATGCATTGACATGAATCAGCCATGGATGTACATGTGCTCCCCATCCAGAACTTACCTCTCACTCCCTTCCCATTCCATCCCTCAGGGTTATCCCAGTGCACCAGCACTAAGCACCATCTCATGCACCAAAGCTAAACTGGTGATCTATTTCACATACGGTAGTATTCATGTTTCAGTGCTATTCTCTCAAATCATCCCACCCTCGCCTTCTCCCACGGAGTCGAACATTTTGTTCTTTATCTCTGTGTCTCTTTTGCTGTCTTGCATAAGAGTTCCAAAGAATAGCAAAGAGAGATAAGAAAGCCTTCTTCAGTGATCAAGGCAAAGAAATAGAGGAAAACAATAAAATAAGAAAGACTAGAGATCTCTTCAAGAAAATTAGAGATACCAAGGGAACATTTCATGCAAAGATGGGCTCAATAAAGGACAGAAATTGTATGGACCTAACAGAAGCAGAAGATATTAAGAAGAGGTGGCAAGAATACATTAAAGAACTATACAAAACAGATCTTCATGACCCAGATAATCATGATGGTGTGACCACTCACCTAGAGCCAGACTTCCTGGAATGTGAAATCAAGTGGGCCTTAGAAAGCATCACTACGAACAAAGCTAGAGAAGGTGATGGAATTCCAGTTGAGCTATTTCAAATCCTAAAAGATGATGCTGTGAAAGTGCTGCACTGAATATGTCAGCACATTTGGAAAACTCAGCAGTGGCCACAAGACTGGAAAAGGTCAGTTTTCATTCCAATCCCAAAGAAAGGCAATGCCAAAGAATGCTCAAACTTCTGCACAATTGCACTCATCTCACACGCTAGTAAAGTAATGTTCAAAATTCTCCAAGCCAGGCTTCAGCATTACATGAACCATGAACTTCCAGATGTTCAAGCTGGTTTTAGGAAAGGCAGAGGACCAGAGATCAAATTGCCAACATCTTCTGGATCATTGAAAAAGCAAGAGAGTTCCAGAAAAACATCTATTTCTGCTTTATTGACTATGCCAAAGCCTTTGACTTTGTGGACCACAATAAAATGTGGAAAATTCTGAAAGAGATGAGAATACCAGACCACCTGACCTGCCTCTTGAGAAACGTGTATGCAGGTCAGGAAGCCACAATTTGAACTAAACATGGAACAACAGACTGGTTCCAAATAGGAAAAGGAACATGTCAAGGCTGTATGTTGTCACCCTGCTTATTTAACTTATATGCAGAGTACATCATGAGAAACGCTGGACTGGAAGAAGCACAAGCTGGAATCAAGGTTGCTGGGAGAAATATCAACAACCTCAGATATGCAGATGACACCACCCTTATGGCAGAAAGTGAAGAGTAACTAAAAAGCCTTTTGTTGAAAGTGAAAGAGGAGAGTGAAAAAGCTGACTTAAAGCTCAACATTCAGAAAATTAAGATCATGGCATCCGGTCCCATCATTTTATGGCAAATAGATGGGGAAACAGTGGAAACAGTGGCTGACTTTATTTTGGGGGGCTCCAAAATCACTGGATTGTGACTGCAGCCATGAAATTAAAAGACGCTTACTCCTTGGAAGGAAAGTTATGACCAACCTAGACAGCATATTAAAAAGCAGAGACATTACTTTGTCAACAGAGGTCCATCTCGTCAAGTCTATTGTTTTTCCAGTAGTCATATATGGATGTGAGAGTTGGACTATAAAGAAAGCTGAGCACTGAAGAATTGATGCTTTTGAACTGTGGTGTTGGAGCAAACTCTTGAGAGTGCCTTGGACTGCAAGGAGATCCAACCAGTCCATCCTAAAGGAAATCTGTCCTGGGTGTTCATTGGAAGGACTGATGTTGAAGCTGAAACTCCATTACTTTGGCCACCTCATGTGAAGAGCTGACTCATTTGAAAAGACCCTGTTGGGAAAGATTGAAGGCAGGAGGAGAATGGGACAACAGAGGATGAGATGGTTAGATGGTATCATCAATTCAATGGACATGAATTTGGGTATGCTCCAGTAGTTGGTGATAGACAGGGAGGCCTGGCATGCAGTGGTTCATGGGGTCACAAAGAGTAGGATATGACAGAGCAATTGAACTGAACTGAACTGATATAAGGTCATCATTACCATCTTTATAAATTCCATATGTATGCTCTAATATACTGTATTGGTGTTTTTATTTCTGACTTACTTCACTCTGTATAATAGGCTCCAGTTTCATCCACTTTATTAGAACTGATTCAAATGCATTCTTTTTAATAGCTGAGTAATATTCCATTGTGCATATGTATCACAGCTTTCTTATCCATTCATCTGCTGATGGACATCTATGTTGCTTCCAAATCCTAGCTATTGTAAACAGTGCTGTGATGAACACTGGGGTACATGTGTCTCTTTCAATTCTGGTTTCCTCAGTGTGTGTGCCCACCAGTGGGATTGCTGGGTTGTATGACAGTTCTATTTCCAGTTTTTTAAGGAAATTCCACACTGTTCTCCATAGTGGCTGTGCCAGTTTGCATTCCCACCAACAGTGTAAGACGGTTCCCTTTTCTCTGCACCCTTTCCAGCATTTATTTTTTGTAGCCTTTTTGATAGCAACCATTCTGACTGATGTGAGATGTTTCCTCATTTTGGTTTTGATTTGTATTTCTCTGATAATGAGTGATGTTGAGCATCTTTTCGTGTGTTTGTTAGGAATCTGTATGTCCTCTTTGGAGAAATGTCTGTTTAGTTCTTTGGCCCATTTTTTTTTTGATTGGGTTATTTATTTCTCTGGTATTGAGCTGCATGAGCTGCTTGTTTATTTTTGAGATTAATTCTTTGTTAGTTGCTTCTTTTGTTATTATTTTCTCCCATTCTGAAGGCTGTCTTTTCACCTTGCTTAGAGTTTCCTTCATTGTGCAAAAGCTTTTAAGTTTAATTAGGTCCCATTTGTTTATTTTTGCTTTTATTTCCATTACTCTGGGAGGTGGTCGTAGAAGATCCTGCTGTGATTTATGTCAGAGTGTTTTGCCTATGTTTTCCTTTAGGAGTTTTATAGTTTCTAGTCTTACATTTAGATCTTTAATCCATTTTGAGTTTATTTTTGTGTATGGTGTTATAAAGTGTTCTAGTTTCATTCTTTTACAAGTGGTTGACCAGTTTCCCCAGCACCACTTGTTAAAGAGATTGTCTTTAATCCATTGTATATTCTTGCCTCCTTTGTCAAAGATAAGGTATCCATAAGTATGTGGATTTATCTCTGGGATTTCTATTAATAGGGCTTAATTTTATATCACTACATTATTTTTCAAAATGATAAAGCTGCAAATACTTTTTTTTAAGCAGATAATATGGGTCAGGTTGAGTATAAGAAGGAAATACTTTGACATTTTAGTCATGGGTCTTCACTGAGTCCAAAGGTGGCCTAGTTTTTTGAAAAGTAAGGAGTGGTCAATTAATATTTTTAATAATCATTTTAACAATGGGCTATATGGGAATACCAGAACACCTGATCTGCCTCTTGAGAAATTTGTATGCAGGTCAGGAAGCAACAGTTAGAACCGGATATGGAACAACAGACTTGTCCAAATAGGAAAAGTTTATTTAACTTATATGCAGAGTACATCATGAGAAACGCTGGACTGGAAGAAACACAAGCTGGAATCAAGATTGCCGGGAGAAATATCAATAACCTCATATATGCAGATGACACCACCCTTATGGCAGAAAGTGAAGAGGAACTCAAAAGCCTCTTGGTGAAAGTGAAAGAGGAGAGTGAAAAAGTTGGCTTAAAGTTCAACATTCAGAAAACGAAGATCATGGCATCCGGTCCCACCACTTCATGGGAAATAGATGGGGAAACAGTGGAAACAGTGTCAGACTTTATTTTTCTGGGCTCCAAAATCACTACAGATGGTGACTGCAGCCATGAAATTAAAAGACGCTTACTCCTTGGAAGGAAAGTTATGACCAACCTAGATGGCATATTCAAAAGCAGAGACATTACTTTGCCAACAAAGGTTCGTCTAGTTAAGGCTATGATTTTTCCTGTGGTCATGTATGGATGTGAGAGTTGGACTGTGAAGAAGGCTGAGCGCTGAAGAATTGATGCTTTTGAACTATGGTGTTGGAGAAGACTCTTGAAAGTCCCTTGGACTGCAAGGAGATCCAACCAGTCCATTCTGAAGGAGATCAGCCCTGGCATTTCTTTGGAAGGAATGATGCTAAAGCTGAAACTCCAGTACTTTGGCCACCTCATGCGAAGAGTTGACTCATTGGAAAAGACTCTGATGCTGGGAGGGATTGGGGGCAGGAGGAGAAGGGGACGACAGAGGATGAGATGGCTGGATAGCATCACTGACTTGATGGACGTGGGTCTGAGTGAACTCCGGGAGATGGTGATGGACAGGGAGGCCTGGCATGCTGCGATTCATGGGGTCACAAAGAGTTGGACACAACTGAGCGACTGATCTGATCCGATCTGATAAACTAGTGTATTACCTATGGTTGCATAGATTCCTTACAATGATTTAATAATAAAATTATTAGACCATGTCTAAGATTCCTAGGGGCTTCCCAGGTAGCTCAGCTGGTAAAGAATCTGCCTGCAATGCAGGAGACCTGGTTCAATTCCTGGGGTTAGGAAGATACCCTGGAGAAGGGATAGGCTATCCATTCCAGTACTCTTAGGCGTCCCTGGTGATTCAGACAATAAAAAAAAAAAAAAAAAATCCACCTGCAATGCAGGCAGGAGTCCTGGGTTCAATCCCTGGTTTGGGAAGTTCCCCTGCAGAGGAAATGAAAACCTCCTCCAGTGTTCTTGCCTGGGAATTTCCATGGACAGAGGAACCTGGCAGGCAACGGTCCATGGTGTTGCAAAGAGTCAGACATGACTAAGCGACTAAGCACACACATTAGATTCCTATTGCTTCTGTACCAAGTCAGCACAAATTCAGTGGATTAAAACTAGAAATATTTATTAATTTACAGTTCTGGGTGTCAGAAGTTCACATGGGCCTCATTGGTCTACAGTTAAGGCTTTTACAGGGCTGCATTCCTTCTGGAGGTTATAGGGGAGAATTCCTTGTCTTTTTCCAGCTTCTATAAGCTCCTCTCCTTCCTTGGCTCTATCTTAAAAACCAGTATTTGTATCACTCCCTTTTCTTCTGTTGTCACAACTCCTTCCCAGCCTTTGACTCTTATGCCACCCTTTTTTTATTTATGGGGCCTGAGTTTGCAATCATATTGGTGCTGTGCAGTAAATCTGGGTTAATTTCTGAAGAATTCTAATTTAGTCACAATCTGCAAGGTCCCTTTTTCCATAGAAGATAGTTAGTCACAGATTCTAGGAATTTGGTCATGGACATTTTTGGGGAGACATTTTTCTCCTATGTCAAATGTTTTTCACTATGAACAAACAACATACATCTACTGAGTTTCGGTCAAACTGGGATTTTTCTTTGTCCCAAGTATTTTGAACATTTTGACTGACTGGTATTTTCAGCCAAGTTGAAGAAATAAAAGAAACATTAGAGATACAATGAAACATAAATGGGTCATTTGAAAATAAAATTGTCCCAATGAGAATATGGATAAAAATACTTTATTGGTAATAAGTTTAAAAGCATTCCAGTAACCTTTGATCAATCACTTTATTCTGGAAATTTTGACTTTTGATGGTGTCCCCTTCTCATTCCAGGGAAGTGAAAAAAAGGAATGTTTGCACATTTGCCATTGCCTGTTGGTTTCAAAATTGTCTTTGGAACAAGAGCCAGGTAAGAGAGGGTTACCATGGCTTTTCCTATTGGCCTTGAATGGTCACAATGGGGTGTTTTTCTCTAACTGTCCTAAAAGATAAATCAGAGTTTATCAGTCTCATTAATCCTGGCTTCCACCGGGGCTTGGGTGAAAAGGTGTAGAATGTGATCAGTATGCAGCTTTCATGACCTTTCTATTGATTGAAGATCTTAGCAAGGGACAGACCTCATGTAAGTCTCGGCCTCCATGGGAGGTGGTTTGTTCATTCCTACATGAAGATGAAAGGAACCATATCGAAGTCAATTCAGCGGAGACAGTGAAAAGGTCATTGAGACTGTATTCTCATGTCATGTATTCACCATACAGACTGAGTGGGTCTAGCTTTAAGTTTTTTTCTCAAATCTATTTCATGTCAGTGAATTTTTATTAACAATTACAGTGGATATCTCTACTATTTTCCTATAAAATATTCTTGATCACTAGTCAAAGAGAAAATATTGGCATTGGATGACTACTAAATGTCTTTAATGCACTAAAGGTACCTTTGTTTTTACACTTGGCATCTTTATTGAGACACAGAATAAATAAAAGGACTGGGGAAAATCCAGGTCTTGTTTGGGTATATTTGAGCATGAAAAAGTGAAAGAGAAGTTGCTCAGTTGTGTCCGACTCTTCGCAACCCCATGAACTGCATCCTACCAGACTTCTCCGTTCATGGAATTTTCCAGGCTAGAGTACTGTCGTGGGGTGCCATTTCTTTCTCCAGGGCATCTTCCCAACCCAGGCATCAAACCTGGGTCTCCCGCATTGAGAGCAGATTCTTTACCCTCTGAGCCACCAGGGAAGCCCTTGAGCATGAAACATGTAGAATATAATCAAGGTGTTTTTTTGTATCTTTACTTCCATCTGTGCATGACACTATCAGAACTTAAAAGAATAAATTCTTAGTTCTGTAGAATCAAGAATTATCCAGTAGACTCCAAGACCATCAAGAACTTTTGATAGGTCCTTTAGACACCACTTTCAGAGGCAGGAGATGAAACTGATACACAGCACAGCATTCTATTTGCATGATATGGGCCTATGTACAATGCATATGGTAGATGGAATGGGTTAGATGGGCGCAGCTTTGCAGCTGTGCTGGGGACGATGTTTGCTCTACTGGTTGTTTTTTTTTTTGTTCAGTAGCCTAGTCGTATCCAACTCTTTGTGACTCTGTGGACTGCAGCATGTGAAGCCTCTGCTAACCAGCTCTACTGACCTAATCTATATCATGTAAGTGCCTTGTTCTCCACGCATGCACAGAGAACTTATCCTGGTAAGCTTAACTCCTTCCCAGGATAAGCTGCCTCACAAAAATCTTCCTGCACAATATCCACCATCTTAGTCATCCCCAACTGGATGAAAGAACAGTCAATCCAATGGCTGATGAGGAAACTGTGATGTGGTCTGACTCACAAACGATGAGCTCAGTTAGTGAGATTCTCTTGAACTAAGAACTTCTGGGGGAATGAGTCATTTAGCAGCAGGTACCAAAGTTAAATGAAATCAGCTGGAAAGATATGATGGACTTTGCCAAAGTTATGAGGTAATAGAAACTTTGAGTAAGCAGAACAATTAGGTAGAGAAAAATAAAAATAAAGGGTAACAACATGATTTTTTGATAGGACATTAAAATTAGGCTTTTGGGGAATATTTACGTCATATTGTTGGCACAGTATGGTGTACAATAAAGAATCCTACCTTACTGCTGTTGAGATTATATGTATTGTGCATCCAGAAATACCTTTTTTTTTTTTTTTTTGAGTCTCCTTTAGAAAGTGGACTTTCAACAGATCCTGTTCTCTTTCAGTAGAAATTGTTTTCTTCCCCTTGCAAATGGAAACTACCTAATACAATAAAGATGAGCTCAGAATTATTCAGAATTCATTTTTATTGTCCTAGGCAGTAGCTTCTGGTAGCTATTATTTCATAGCTTTTCTGGGTAAAGAGTTAGCAGTTTACCTGGGATTCAGTTGGTGACATCTTGGGCATTTCTTTGAATGGTACTGGCATATGACAGTATTTAAAGAAGCATTCTTTGCTGTCCACTACGATGAATGTGTCTGAACTACAAAGAATGGAAGTCTAGCCAAATTAGAATAATTTTTAGTGGCAGAAATAATAAAGAAATATGTCTCTTCCCTGAGCTTGATCTTAGATATGGAATTGAAAGAGAAACGATTCTTAAAAGAAACTATTTTTGAAGAAATTGGATAAATATTTGGCCTGATTTTAATCCTTTCCAAATCTAATTTCTCCACAGTAAATTAAATAATTAAGCAGGAGTGTTCATCTCTATTGTCGAAACTAATGCAAGCGATATCTTATTTTTTCTTACTATTTCAGATGAATTTTCTAAATAACATCACACTGTATTATTAGCTCAGCTGGTAAAGAATCCTCCTACAATACAGGAAACCTGAATTCCATCCCTGGATTGGGAAGATCCTCTGCAGGAGGGCATAGCAACCACTCCAGTATTCTTGCCTGGAGAATCCCCATGGATAGATGAGCCTGGCGGGGTCCACAGGGTCACAAAGAGTCGGAGGAAACTAGGCACAGTACACAGCACACCACACTGTATCATATACTAAATTCTTTGTTCAACCTTAGTTTTCTCCTTTTGGAAGATTACACACATGGCATTCTTTTCAGATCTTTTTTTTTTTTTTTCACATCTGGCAGTTAGCTGATAGTCTGTAACTTTTCTTCAGAGTTACCATACTAACCACATCTAACCATATAACTGGTATTTGTTTTTATTCTATGTTAGAATTTGTAATTAACAGTAATCAAGTTTAAACCCAATTAAGTTAGGAGTTGTAATAGGAATACATGATGATTTTAAATTTATGAAAAAGTTTTAAATCAAATATCATCATTTTTTCTACTGAAAACTTATGAAATGAAATGCCATTTACTATTCTTTCCAGTCCGTGTATATTACAAAGAATAGTTTCTGTTGCAATTGACAGAAACCCAAACACAAGTGGGAAAAACATAAGGCACTTATTGGATGACTGAAAACATCGAGTGGCAGATCTGGGTTTATGTAGTTCACATGGGGTTCTACATCCTTTACCCTGGAAGTTCTGGATCTGTCCAACACATGTTGCCTTTCTAGGAAATGCAGGTAAGATTGCCACAGGTGGCACCTGTGGAAAAGAACCCACTTGCCAAAGTCAGGAGACTCGAGAGATTTTGGGTTCGATCCATGGGTCAGGAAGATCCCCTGGAGGAGATCACGGCAACCCACTCCAGTATTCTTGCCTGGAGAATCTTACAAACAGAGGAGCCTGGCAGGCTACAGTCCATGGGGTCACAAAGTGTTAGACATGACTGAAGCAACTTGTACATATGCAAGATTGCCACATGGCAGCAATAAACAGCTCCAGTAGTCAAAGAAGTCACATCTGCTCACCTGACCATCTGCTTGACCAGGGGATTATAAAGCTTTCCAGTTTCAAGAGTCTTTCAACATCTTAAAAGTGAACACTTTTTAATTATTTATTTGATTAGTGATTAGCTGACCATCTGCTGAGAGTAAGACTACGGAGGGACGACTGTAAACAAGAGTGTATTCTGGCAAAAGGAATGAGAAACGCTTGGAGAGAGTGGACACATGTTTAATGAGAGCATTACTTACATTTTATTTAGGTTTTGGGTCAGGCTGGTTCTGTAAAGGGATAGACTTTTTACATTTTATTTGTATTAACCCTCTATGCTTTACAATGTATGTCTTACGCGAGTGTTGAAAGTGACAAGTGACTTACTGCTTGTTATCACTGAGTAGTGATGCTTTGGTTCTGGTATTTGATACTGTCTAGAAGAAGCTCTCGAGTGCTTATTTCTATGATTTGCTGCAGTAACTTAACTTTTTAAAAATTTATTTCTGGTACTAATTTGATGAAATACAGTAAAGTAAAGTTCAGATGCTTTTGGACAAAAACCTTAATTTACCTCTTTATCTCTTATCTCTTACTTTCCTGTCATTTATTTACTCATCTTGTCCCGTGTTTTTGGATGCATTTTTGACTCATATTTGCCTCATTCCTGCTGTATGGTCAAGGCCTATTTCTTTCCCTGTATCTCTCACAACCTTTGCTTCTTTTCCCTTGGCAGAGCCCTTTTGATTTTCCTTTAGTGTCATAATACTGCTGCTGCTGCTAAGTCGCTTCAGTCGTGTCTGACTCTGTGTGACCCCATGGACTGCAGCCTACGAGGCTCACCTGTCCCTGGGATTCTCCAGGCAAGAACACTGGAGTGGGTTGCCATTTCCTTCTCCAATGCATGAAAGTGAAAAGTGAAAGTGAAGTCGCTCAGTCCTGTCGACTCTTAGCGACCCCATGGACTGCAGCCCACCAGGCTCCTCCATCCATGGGATTTTCCAGTCAACAGTACTGGAGTGGGGTGCCATTGCCTTCTCCCAGTGTCATAATATTCCAAGTTTATTGGGCTGCTTGTTTTTGTCTACCAACCACATTACCCACAAGACCACAATCCAGGTTAATCTTTCTCTTTTATAATTCTGGACATACTATACTCTTGCACTAAAATTTCCTGGTTTCCTGTTGCTTTGTAGAATAAGTACAAACTCTCCAAACTGACATAAATGATGCTCCCTAATACACAAGCAATGCTTACAAGATTTTCTCCATTTTAACAGCGTATCTTGGGAGCATAATAATGAGAGGTATCACATGTCTGTTAAAAAAATGAACACTTGTGTTTTGGTCAGACTTGATTATTCACTGATACCTTAAATACTACATGTATTAATATCTCAGTTGCCTTGTCCAGGATGTAGGAGATACGTAATCCTAAATGAATTGACAGATATGCTGTCTTCCTATATTTGCATGAACTCCATCATAAAGCCATTGCAATTGTGTTAATCCAAAAACTCCTTGCTCTCACATTCAGATGGCTCCTAGCTGTACTTCAATCCACTGTTGCACTTTGCTTGGCATCATCTCTTAAGTGGTGTTCTTAAGTGGGGCCTTTGGGAGGTGATGGAGTTATAAGGACAGAACCTCCTGAATGAGATAAGTGTTTTTATGTATAAGAGACTCACAGAGCTTCCTAACCCTTCCCCCCATGTGAGGATACAGTAAGAAGTGTGGGACTAGAAAGGACCCTGCCTGACCAGACTGTGCAAATCCATTTCTATTGTTTATAAATCTGTTATTTTGTTACAGCAACCCAGAAGGACTAAGACAGAATCCTAACAGTCTTTAGACAGTTCTGTAAACTTCATGCTATTTGGGTACCCAGGTGCAAAGTACTTTTATTGTCTGTTGTAACACTCTGAAACTTGGCTAATAGTACATGGCTGACTTTCATAAAGAATCCTGAGAATTCAGTTTTCTTGGTAAGATAACCAACATAATGAATAATTATCTAATAAGTTGACCCAGAATAACTTGCTAGGATTCTAAAGTAAGCTGTTAATGGTCTTCTTTGTAATGCCAGCTTCTCCTATCTGTGACAAATTTTCATCAGAACTTCATTCTGTCAATGGTAAGGATGGATTTTCTTTTGATTTTTCTCTTAAATGAAAGTAAGAAATATTGAAAAATAGCCTTCTTAGATTTTGACGTCTCTACAGATTACTTTTTTAAGATGAGATCCATTGCACTCAGGCACGCATGAAAAAGATGCAAAACTCAAAGAAATTTGCTATGGGATGGATCACTAAAAACCATCTCAGAAGTTCATGTGAGGGATATGGGCTTAGCACTTCTCGTTGTAGATGATTCAGCAATTCAGGTGCCTGAGGTAAGTGTTAATCTTACTTGCATCCATGCACAGGCACTAGGGCAGGTTATTCAAAGTGGTTTGGTGGGCATCTTCATCTTTTGACTGCAGCGATGGGAGTCCTGACCACAAGGAGTAATCATGTTCTCCTTGACTCCAGGATGAATTTAAGCACCAAAAGATAATAAATTATGAGTTTTATTAGTATTTGCTCTTCTTTGTTCCATCCAATTATCAAATTAAGATTACGGGAAGAGACATGAAATTCCCTAGACATGTGTTTTATAGCCAGCACATCAGATATCTATTAGTAATCTAAAAACTAGAAGCAGAACTCAAGTATGAGTTTAGTTTTGACTTTCTCTCTTCTTGTTTCCCTCTCTCTCTTTTGGTTTGAGGACGACAAAGAAAATAGTGGAATTTCACTAATGAATGTCCTGGGATATACTTTCAAGAAAGCATTTATCTTGGAAATTATTCTGTAGTTCTCTTACCCTCGAAAACATTTCAGTCACCTGTGACCAGGAAGAGGCACAGTTTTGGTGGAATTGTGTGCAATTCAGGGAAGGCTGCACCTGTCAAAAATTGCAGTGGAATTCTAATCCACTGACAGGAGAATCTATGACTATGAATGACTAGGCTTTTGCTTCCTGTAATAGCAATCCAGAATATAGAAGGCCTGAATCTTGTTCTTACTAAGTGAGAAATCTCATAACACATTCCTTATTACAGAGGTCACCTCTTTCATTCATGAGAGAAGCAAGGAAGCCTTCAGGAGGCTGCTCACCTGGCCAGTTATAGTTTCCATGCCTTCCTGAAGTACTTTGTTGTCTTCCTCAATCTCTTTGGCCTTTGATGGAAGAGCATTTAAGGCTCCTTTCATATCCTGCAGCTCTGTGACTAGGTGATGCAAAGAGTCATTCCAGGAGACCAGCAAAATGAGCACCCACCTCAGAAGGATTTCATCCTATGCAACCATAAGAAACAATCTCTTAAAATAAGTATACTTCAGTGTGCTTGGTAACATGTGACATTTACTCAGAGCAGTTGACCTAAAAAACTCTTTGTTATTCCTATGTGCATGCCAAATTTTTTGAAGGTGGTAAAAGCTGTAAAATAAAATATAAGATCTTAGTTTATACTGTATGGGCAATTTATAGATTGGTTATTTATTTTGCTGCTACAGATATTTAGCCATCACTTGATTTTATTCATAGTTTATCAACTGCAGAAGTAATTTCTCTTTGATTGCTTGTTTTTCTTCCACTTTTCTCTGCATGAGTGGTTACCGTAACCTCTAACGATATGAAGCTTGGTAACATAAGTGTACTGCCTCGGTTGCTTGAGTGATAAACTGGACAAAAAGAGTCACCTCTGTCTGCTCAGTTGCTCATTTGTTTTGAGGGGTGGGGAGGGAGGAGGTATGGCAACTGTTGAAGAGATTTAAGTCTCTGCCCTGGGCATACTGTTTATTCTGGAAGTGATCAAGCAAATTCAGAGTTAGAGTTATTTGGGCATTCAATAAATGAACCCATTACCAGAATATTAACACATTTGATAGATGTCTAATTTTTCTGAAGATCACATAAAAATTTGAAAGTCATTCTTTTTCCTACTTTTTCTTTCCATTATATCTATAAACACTTGTTTATAGAGATAATTTATAAACATTTCATCTCTTGTTTACTGAGGTTGGGACCAATATGCTCTCTTAATAGGAGTTATAAAGTTATAACTTTTCTTTGACTAACCTGTGAATCCACACACCTACAGCTTCGTGTTCACTGTTGATGCAGAATACAATGTTGGTGATGGTGGCAAAGTAGTTAGAAAGACACGGCACAAAATTCTAGGAAACACTAAGCAATGGACTGAGACTAAGAACAACAAAAACTAGCTAACACATGCATAGAGGAAAACTAATATTTAGTGGAAGTTGTGAACATTTAAAGAGATTACTTGGGAGATTTGGAAAAAAGATGACAGTCAAAAATGGAGGATGACAGCAAAATTATGTGAAGCAATTATCCTTCAATAAAAATAAATTAGTTAAAAAGACTTAATGGAGGATGAAAGAAAAGCTAGTGAATATAAAGGACTATGGAATTTAATAGAAACATTGAGCACTATTTTTTTTTTATTATTTGTCTGCTCTACTGTGGACTCCTTGATTGACCTAAAAGTTTACACACTCCTTCAAAGTAACTTCATCAGAAAGAGAATAATTGTTTCCAATTCTAAAACAACCCTCTATTTTAGGTCTAAACTTATTCATTGCAAATCGTATAACAATCATTTGTAGCATTTAAAGAATTGTCATCATTTGTTTCCATGGCCAGGATTCAGCTTTGTTTAACACATTCCATCCACACAGTTCACTGTAGTGCAGTTCTCATTTATTGTGTATTTACTGAGTGCACGTGAAGAATGCCCAGAGGGACACTGAAGAGCCAAAGATTCAACATGCTTCCTTTTCCCAGCCCCTTCCCCAAAGTGCTTTATGTCAGGTATTGTTATGGACTGAATGTGTCTCCCTCAAATTCATGTGTTGAACCCTCAACTCCCAAAGTACATGTTTGGAAAAAGGGCTTTATGAAGATTAATTAAGGTTAAATGAGCTCATAGGGTGGAACAGTAATCCAGTAGGATTAGTGTCTTTTTGAGGAGAAACACCAGAGAGTTTTCTCTTTTGTCTCTGTCTGTCTCTCTTCCCGACCCCCCACCGTGTGAGGACACAGGGAGAAGCCAAGCTGGGAAGACAGAGCCCTTACCAGAACATGACCTTATGGCACCCTGATCTGGGATGTCCAGCCCCAAAACTGTGAAGAAATATATTTCTGTTGTTTAATGCACTGAGTCTATGGTATTCTGTTATAGCAGTCCAAGATAACAAATACGGGAGCTTTAACCTTATTTTGGAAATGTAAAAATCTAAGTGAATGAAAGGAAATTGAAACAGATTTTTCAATCTTGAAAAATCTTTTGAGATTTCACAAAACTGATCCTTTTTTTCTTTTGATTCCACATCTTAGGAGCTTATGCCTTCTTTGACCTAGAGAGTGTATTATTTAAAGTTTGGCTGATGCAGCCTTCTTGTTTAAATGATAGTATAGCCCAGTCAGTTACTTGAAGGATACTTCTGGAGATAAGCACAAACCTTCCATGGGCTCACAAAGAGTCAGACGTGACTTGGAAACTCAATAACAATTCTTACAAATGCATTTATCATTTTTTATGACAGGCACTATAACCAAGCTTTCTTAGTATCCCTCCCCATGATATAGAAACTTTAATACATTTAGGAAGCTTGCATCAAATGTTGATACCGCAGGGAAAGTGAAAGTCACTCAGCCATGTCCGACTCTTTGCAACCCCATGGAATATACATGTCTATGGATTATACATGTCAATGGACCATACAGTCCATGGAATTCTCCAGGCTAGAACACTGGATTGGTTGGCCTATCCTTTCTCCAGCAGATCTTCCTGACCCAGGAATTGAACTGGGATCTCCTGCATTGCAGGTGGATTCTTTACCAACTGAGCTATCAGGTAAGATGAGAATATACTTTATTGAAATGATATTATTAGATAATAAATGTAATAGTGATATGTTGAAATGGTTAATCTTGGACAATAAACTCATACTATGTCACGATAGCAGTCTTTCCTTTTCCTTTGCTGTGGTAAGTTTCCTCACAAGAGACAGAAACAGAATAATACAAGAAAAATACAAACATCTAAAACATTTTTTTAACAGCAGATTCAAAGGTTATTATCCCTTTATAAAACTCTATATAAATGTTTAAAGAACAAACAGATAATAATGTACATTTTAATCGATGTTTTCATTTTCTAAAACTGGAGCATATGAGAAAGAAAGAAAGTGAAGTCATTCAGTCGTGTCCAACTCTTTGCGACCCCATGGACTGTAGCCTACCAGGCTCCTCCAGCCATGGAATTTTTTAGGCAGGAGTACTATAGTGAGTTGCCATTTCCTTCTTCAGGAGATCTTTCCGACCCAGGGATTGAACCTGGGTTTCCCGCATTACAGGCAAACACTTTACCATCTGAGCCACCAGGGAAGCCCCAGGGAGCGTATGAAGTCCCTTTAAAGTTATGAAATGACGCACTTGAACACTTCAGTATTTCACAACTTTCCCTTTTGACCTTTTTTTTTCTGTTTACCTGATAATGCTTCCTTACCTTCTAGTGCCTTAGGCATAAAGCATATCTCCTTATTTGCTGAAATCTGAGAGATGGCTGAATAATGGGCAGTTTTAGAGTAGTAGGCTTATCATGTCAAAATCATGGCTTTGAATGAGTGAGCTCTTCCAGAGAGCGGCTGAGAGTTGAATGTTCCTAATAGTCCATCTTGTCTGGAGCATTGGCTGTGTAGTTGGGGTGTGTAAAATAATTTAGAGTCAGATTGTCAGGGGACTCATGTGACACATTGAGAAATTTGGATCATATCCTTAAGGAATGGTGAACATTGAAGGAGGTGTGAAGTTAGAGAAAATTTGAGGAAGAATATGAAAGCAGGATTTTTGTTCCTAACATATCTGCCAGGCAAGCCCAGTCTAACATTATCCACAAATCATGAATTTTTTGATTGTAAACTAGACATCTAAACTACCGCGGCCTTAGGTATAACTACGGTGCCTGTTAAGCATATGAAAGCAGGAGAAACTGTGTATGGCTCTTCTCGTATTTTAATTGTTCATTTAAAAAGTAAAGCAGCAGCTTGAAGTGGTCCATGCAGTCCATGGGGTCTCAAAGAGTCGGACACAACTGAGCGACTGAACTGACTGACTGAACTGAAGTGGTACATTTGGAGAGGAACTTCACTGAGGCAGATCGTTATGCTCTGAGACACTACTCCTGCTCTGAAAGGTTTTATTGCTTTCTCTGCAAGTACTGTACCAAGTACTGCAGTACTGCTTTTTCTGCAGAGTACTGAGAAGACTAAGAAAAGACAAGACTAAAAAAAACAGCTTGTTTAAAACAAGCTGTTAAGTGGCCTTAAAATATTGGATTGGCCGGAAATCGTTTGGGTTTTTGCAAGATGATATAGAAAAACCAGAACGAACCCTTCGGCCAACTTAATATAATACAACCAGGAAAGAGGCAGGGTTTCCCTGGTGGCTAGAGAGTAAAGAATCTGCCTGAAATTCAGGAGACCTGGGTTCGACCCCTGGGTCAGGAAGATCGCTGGAGAAGGGAATGAATACCCACTCAAGCCAGGTTGAGATGAGGAGGCTGCTTGCCGGGACGGTGCGGAGTGTCAGAGAAGCTGCAGTGAGAGACCAGTACTGGAAGGCCACGTGGAGAGACTGAAAAGATGTCAGGGAGAGCTGGCAGATTTGGATGGTTGTAAACTGATTCCAGTGTTTGATTCAGGCAACAAACCGGATGGTGAGAGAAGCCGGTAGTCAGATGAAAGAGAAGTGAGATCAGTGGCTTGAAAGTAGAAAGTTTGGGTTTGGGCTTCCAGACTGAGCAGTCTAAAGCCTTTCTGTTTTCAAAGGGCATTTGAAAGTTTTGAAGGGAGAAAGATTTCCTTACTTATCCAGACTATGGGTCCAGTAAGGGTTATAATTCCTTTTTCCTGCTAAAGCAGAATAATGCTAGCATTAGAGCAGTGCATGCGCGCTTAGTCACCAAGTCCTATCCAACTCTATTGTGACTCTGTGGACGATACGCTGCTAGGCTCCTTCTGTCCATGGGATTCTCCAGGCAAGAATACCGGCGTGGGTTGCCATTTCCCACTGCAGGGGAATCATCTTGACCCAGGGACTGAACGCGCGTCTCCAGAACTGCCAGGTGGATTCTTTATCACCTAGTCCCCTGGGAAGCCCAGTTTTAGTGTAGTGCAAGTGAAAGTCACTCAGTCATGTCTGACTGTTTGCGACCCCATGGGCTATACAGTCCATGGAATTCTCCAGGCCAGAATACTGGAATGGGTAGCCTTTCCCTTTTTCAGGGGATCTTTCCATCCCAGGGATAAAACCCAGGTCTCCCACATTGCAGGCAGATTCCTTACCAGCTGAGCCACAAGGGAATAAACCAAGAAATGAGGAAATGCTCAGTCTGCCACTCTTATGTGGTCAGGTAAAACAACCCAGGAATATGCTTGTGTATTGTGTGATGTGTTTGGTTACTTATGGTATTTATTGATTTTGTTTTAAATTTTAAAATATGTAGTATAATGCAGGAGAAGTGCTTATCTTATAGATGTGCTGCTGCTAAGTTGCTTCAGTCGTGTCCGACTCTGTGCGACCCCATAGACAGCAGCCCACCAGGCTCCCCTGTCCCTGGGATTCTCCAGGCAAGAACCCTGGAGTGGGTTTCCATTTCCTCCTCCAACGCATGAAAGTGAAAAGTGAAAGTGAAGTTGCTTGGTCTTGTCCAACTCCTAGCGACCCCATGGACTGCAGCCTACCAGGCTCCTCCATTCATGGGATTTGCCAGTACTGGAGTGGGTTGCCATTGCCTTCTCCATAGATGTATACAAATCCATGTAGTAATATGGCAATATATTGTATTTTTACTAAATAAGGTAATTATGTATCTAATTCTGCCTTTTATTCAAAGTAAAACTCCTATGTCTCACTGTTAGAAATACTTTCTGAAGGATATTGAAGACTTATATGTATCTATATAATTGGTCGTGAGTGATGTTAAAAATGGAGTTCGTAAATATTCAATATCTCATCTACCAGAAATACGACATTCATTCTAAATTGGACAATATTATTATACATTATTAGTGAAATGAAATGAAACATGTGAAATGAATGAGTTATATTTAAAGATGCAACTACTTTGTAAGTGATGTATTTGTAACCCTATTTTATTAAGTGTTTTCTGATATGAGTGAAATATAAATTGAGATGTAGTGTTTTGAGATGATTTAAATTTAGGAAGGATAAAGGAAATGGAATTTTTGATTGAGAGGAATACATTACATAGATTGGTTTTACATTTGAATTTTCTTTATGTATAGACTTCATTATGGGGATTAAACTATATAAAAGAGAACCATTAAATAAGCAAGAGTTAGGAATTCATTTTAAATATTTAATGATTTAATTAAGTTTTATTAGTGTGATGTTCTTTGCTTTGCCAATTATAAAGTGACAATGATCTTAATTTTTTTTTTCCATTTTGGATAGCATCTTTGATGGATTTGTATTTTTATAAATAGTGATACTCATTTCTTAAAATAACTTTTTCACATGAACTGAAATGGCCAAGGAAAGAAATAGCAAGCAATTGTGAAGCATTAAATTTCACAAAATTTAGTCACTGCATTGCACTTTTGATTTAAAACTAATATACTATAAGGTTTCTCTAGTAAAAATTGTATTTACTTCACTCCAGTTTTATTTTTATATAGTCGTAATGGTTTTTGCCAAAGTATAGCAGCTGTTCCACGTCCCACCTCATGGCCAGGTGCTAATGATGCTTGCTCTTGCACTGGACACTGGGGGTCAGGTCCAGGTGACCAGGTAGCAAAATGGCGTCAAGCAAACAGACAGGGAACAATTAAAGGGTAACTTACATGAATCATACCACTATCAACAATTTGTTCACCATGAGGGGTGAGCAGGGTGTGGTGCTAACCAACATTATCCTCAGGATTATGCAAGTAATCATAATGTATTAGTTATGGACTTACCATGAAGAAATCTTGCTCTCTCTGATAGCATGAATGAACCCTGAGGGCATTATGCTATGCGAAATAAGTCAGATAAAGACAAATGCTATATGATCTCACTTAAATGAGGAATCAAAAACCAATAAACACAAACAACAAAATACAAACACAGAGAACAGTTGGGTGGTTTCCAGAGGCAGGGTTTGGGTTGGGGAGCCAGAATGGGTGAAGTGGATACAGATTTCCTGTTATAAACAAGTCACAGGGATATAATACAGAGCGTGGTGACTATGGTTAATAATAGTGTATTGTATACTTGAAAGTTGCTAAGAGAGCAGATTTTAAGTCCTCACCACAAGAAAAATTTGAAGCAGTGTGTAATGATGGGTCACACTAGAAAATTAACACTGGAATTACTGTGGTGATAATCTTGCAATATATACAAATATCAAACCATTATGTTGCATACCTAAAACGTGTATGATCTTATATGTCAATTGGAAAAATAACCTACATCTTGGAATAAAAAGTAGAGGGAAACTTTGACCATATGTTTTTATATGGTCCTTCATATTCCTATTTCACCTGTATTAACTGGCATAAGAATCTATGAAGATGTATATCTGAATAACTTGATGACTTGTGAAATTTTCCTGACATAGGAGGGGAAAGGCAGAGAGTCTAGATTGTAATATTTATCCAACAGGCATTTGACCTTGAATGACAGAAAATAAGATTCCTCAGACTTTCCTAATAAACCCTCTGCCCTTTGCCATAGAGGGGATCCATAGTAATAAGTTGAATGTTAAGTAAAACTCTCGATATTTTTCAAGGATTCCTTTATCTTAAGAATTTGTGCTTATAGATGAAATTTTTGAAATTATTCATATTTTCAAAATAGTTAACTGATTTTGAGTTTACTACTTTACTCCTTTACATTAATAAAAATTTAATATTATCCTGAAACATAGCCTAAGGCATTTTGGCATGAGAAATGACCTTGATAACCAACTTATAAATAAATAATATATTTTGAGCATTTCTTCAACATACATTTATTAAATATATATTTGTTAACTTTTATGAAGGTTTATTGTTTGAATTTAATCTTGCTGGTCCCAAATTTTTCATGAGAAACAGATAAATATGTGAATAAACAATTAGTCCAGTTGTAGTCATTTTTTTGAATGTAAGTAAAGCCTAACATAGGAACCCAAAGGAGAGAAGAGCTGATTTATCTGGGAAAGTCACAAGAATTTTCAAAAAGGAAGTGAAATAGGATTTGGAGGAGCTCCCTGGGAGTGGAAGGGGACAGGACTCAAGGTTGGGGAAGAGCTTATACAAAGAAAGACATTTAAAATCTGAAGAGAGCCACAAGTTTGGGGAAGGATGCTGAATTCTATCAGCTCTCTCCTATCTTTGGGAGGGCCAGGCAAAAACAGCAAAAGATCCCCAGCCTGTGACTCACAGGTCACACTTGCTCCCTGTGGTTTGTCCTTCCTATGAGTGGACTTCCGGGCAGACACATGGACTCATGAGCCTAGGAGCGAACGAACCCTCCACTCCTGTCTATCCTGGAGACAAGCCTCCTCACATGACCTTGGGAGACAGCACTGGGTTCTATAGGTAAGATCCCCTGCAGAAGGAAATGGCATCCTAATCCAATATTTTTTTTCTGGAAAATCCCATGGACAGAGGAGCCTGGTGGGCTACAGCCCAGGAGGTCCCAAAAGATTCAGACATGACTTAGCAACTGAGCAGCAACAACAATTAGAAACTGGTAGTAACAACAAATCAAAGAATTGTGATTACATTTGGCCTTTTACTTGTGCTGTGATTAGCCTTTATTACAACTCACATGTACTGAAGTTATTCTGTATGTGTAATGTAAGACTCCTTATATTTCATAAATATTAAACTTCATATCCACATGTGAGGCTTTGTTCTTCTTGTTGTTCAGTCACTAAGTCATATCTGACATTTGTGACCCTGTGGACTGCAGCACACCAGGCTTCCCTGTCCTTCACTATCTCCTGGAGTTTGCTCAAATTCATGTCCATCGAGTCAGTGATGCCATCCAACTATCCCATCCTCTGTCACCACCTTCCCCTCCTGCCCTCAAATTTTCCCAGCATCAAGGTCTTTTACAATGAGTCAGCTCTTTGTATCAGGTGGCCAAGGTATTGGAGCTTCAGCATTAATACTTCCTTTGAATATTCAAGGTTGACTTCCTTTAGGATTGACTGGTTTATTCTCCTTGTAGTCTAAGGCTCTCAAGAATCCTCTCTAGCACCACTGTTCAAAGACATCAGTTCTTCAGAGCTCAGACTTCTTTATGGTACAATACTCACATCCATACTTGACTACTAGAAAAACCATAGCTTTGAATATACAGTCATTTTTTGGCAAAGTGATATCTCTGCTTTTTTAATACATGTCTGGTTTTTTCATAGCTTTTCTTCCAAGGAGCAAGCATCTTTTAATTTCATGCCTGAATTACCATCTGCAATGATTATGGAGCCCAAGAAAATAAAACATTTGAGGCCTATCAAATACCTAACTCAAACTTTTCATCAAGATGAATGTGGTTAAAGAATTATATAGCATTAGGATAACCACATTCTAACTTATTTTTAAGCAATTACCATGTTTCTTTTAATGATTCTTATTTATATCTCAAAGTTGTATTCTTTATCATAGCTGCTGCTGCTACTGCTGCTGCTAGGTTGCTTCAGTTGTGTCCAACACTGTGAGACCCCATAGATGGGAGCCCACCAGGCTCTGCTGTCCCTGGGCTTCTCCAGGCAAAAAACTGGAGTGGTTTGCCATTTCCTTCTCCAATGCATGAAAGTGAAAAGTGAAAGTGAAGTTGCTCAGTCGTGTCCGACTCTTAGTGAACCCATGAACTGCAGCCTACCAGGCTCTTCCAGCCATGGGATTCTCCAGGCAGGAGTACTGAAGTGGGTTGCCAGTGCCTTCTCCTCTTTATCATAGAGCAATCACTCAAATTTACATTGAATCTCCTATGTTTGCTAAGAAATCCTGTGGCTAATGATACAATAGGGGAATAAAACGAAAACAAGATGGTTAAAGTTGAAATTGGAGAAAAAGAAGAGAACCGCAAGAAAAAAAATGTAAAAATGTGTACTGGATAAAGTTCTGCATGGTGGGAGAGAATGGTCAGTTGGGTCTTTAAGAACAGTAGCCATATGGGGACACTATATTAAGACAGGATACTCATTTTTCCATAAAGCTTCTACTTCCTGGGGACAGTGTGTTTGAGAAATTAAAAATTAGAACTTTTATTGCTACAAGAAATTTAGTGAAGAAGATGATACATTGGGTGTGGTAGGGAAAAAAATCACTCTTCTCAGAAAGAGACATTTTAATCTCAGGGCATAATTTAGAATACTTAAAGTAATTCAAAAGCAGGCAACTGTACCATCTTTTAAAAACAAAATGAAATAGAAGAATTTAATGGATCAATAGTGATTCAAAATCTTTAGTGTAGATAGATGTAATATCCAGACACCATATAAAAGCCAACTTTTTTACACTGGCCACCTCTTTTGGCCAAATATGTAAGTCTTAATTCTGTAAAGAGTTGACAAGACATCAGATTTTTGTTTGCTAAATTGATGAATACTACCTAGATGACTGGCTGAAATATTAAAATTTCAGTTTAAAAAAGTAGTGACTTTGATGTTAAATTTAAATGTTTTATATTGGGTCAATATTGTCGTAGGTGTGTATGTGTGTGTGGTTGAGCCGCAAGGCTTGTGGGATTTTAGTTCCCCAACCAGAGATTGAATCTGGGCCCTCCACTGTGAAAGAGTGACTTCCTAACCCTTGGACCACAAGGAATTCCCAGGGGTCAATATGTTTTTAATTTGTTGGGACATATTATATAAAACTAAAATAAAAATAATAATCATACTTAGAGGGAAAAAAGCAACCCAGAACAAGGATTTCTTTAGAAATATGATAGTATTTTGTAATTATGGAGTTCTCTGCATTTTTCAAAGCTTCCATATATATTTTCTCATTTAATTTCTAAAGTTTTTTCAGAGAAATTCAAATTTTTATGTTCTCCAATTTAGGGATGAAGAAAATGAGTCCTTGAGGGGTTAACTGGCAGATTGTTACAATAAAGACCCCTGCCCTCACCATCATTTACACGTCCCTGTGTTATTCCCTATACATCCCCTTGTACTCTGGCTAAGCTTACTCATATGATTGCTTTGGCCAATCAAACAGCAGCAAATGTGGTGCATAGATCCTTGCATTGCATTTGCCCTTTCTTCCTGCTGGAAATCCATCTCCCTGGAAGTGATGAGGCCTTGGCTGGCCTCTTGGAAGCCCAGACAAGACCTGAGACATGTGATGAGGTTGTTCTATATCAGCCAGTCCCATCAAGCCAGTTGAGAGGATAGAACCAACCAGATAACCTGTAGAATTGCGCACTGATCAGCGACTGTTGTCTTAAAGCACTGTGTTTTGGGGATGATTTGTTAAACAGCAAAAACTAACTTATAAACCTAGCATCAGAAGCAGGTAGACACAGGACCAGAACCCAGATCTTTGTGGTTCAATTTCGGCACTCCTTGGGGAAGGCTGGGAGGAGTGAGTGTTTTACTCAGTTGTTGAAAAAATTGGTGAAAGAATTTTAAAAATCAGAAAGGGAGAAATTAAACCCTTATACAGTGGTATGAGAGACTTCATTTTTCAGTTCAGTTCAGTTCAGTCGCTCAGTTGTGTCTGATTCTTTGTGACCCCATGAATTGCAGCACACAAGGCCTCCCTGTCCATCACTAACTCCTGGAGTTCACTCAAATTCACGTCGTTCACTCAAACTCAGGTCCATCGAGTCAGTGATGCCATCCAGCCATCTCATCCTCTGTCATCCACTTCTCCTCCTGCCCCCAATCCCTCCCAGCATCAGAGTCTTTTCCAATGAGTCAACTCTTCGCATGAGGTGGCCAAAGTACTGGAGTTTTAGCTTTAGCATCATTCCTTCCAAAGAACACCCAGGACTGATCTCCTTTAGAATGGACTGGTTGGATCTCCTTCCAGTCTAAGGGACTCTCAAGAGTCTTCTCCAACACAACTATTTACTTTGACAAAACTCATTCATCTTTTCAGGTAAATAGGTGTTATCTCTAAGCTATATTTTTTATTTCCTACTTTTATAGTTCTGCAGTCTCTGGCATCATACTGTGTGCCTTTAATTATGGGTTAAACTTTCTAGTAAAAATGTAAGAAAAAATCATTCAAGTTTATTTATTTACTGTTTTGACATATTTATAATTCATTGTTGTTGTTGTTCAGTCACTAAGTCTTGTCCAACTCCTTGCCACGCCATAAACTGCAGCATGCCAGGCTCCCCTGTCCTTCACTGTCTCCCTGACTTTGCTCAAACTCATGTCCATTGAGTCAGTAATGCCTTCCAACCATCTCATCCTCTGTCCTCCTCTTCTCCTTTTGCCCTTAATCTTTCCCAGCATCAGGGTCTTTTCCAATGAGTCAGCTGTTCATACCAGGTGGGCAAAATACTGGAGCTTCAGCTTCAGCAGCAGTCCTTCCAATGAAATTATAATATTATAATTCATGGCATATGTATTTTACTTTCTATGGGTCTATGGAGTTAAATAAAATAACCATAGTATAAAGTACCTTTTTTTATTTTCAAGACTTCTTCTCCAGTGGTCTTGCACACTCACATCAGATGTCCACAACTGCTGAAACAGAAAATGTTATTTTGCTGCTGTTGTTTACATGATACCCAAAGAGCAAAGTATCCCTATTTTTTTCAATATTTATTGTCCTTGTAGTTGCTTTGGCGAATATCCTTCAACTCTTTGTTGAGTTTGTTCTGTTTTTTGGTACTAAGATTGATCATTTTCTGGCCCAAAATGATTATTAAAAAATTAAGATTTAATTTGAATGGAGATAGGGAAGGGGTAACACAATGGCTTTTCTAATGAAGTTGGCAGCAACTTTGAAGTCCAGAGCTGTAGCCATGGCTTCAGAATGGCCCACTAGGAAAAAAAAAAAAAAATCCCATGGAAAAGTAAACATTTTGACAAGGATCTAGATATCAATTGGAGCTTATCCAGCTTTAAACAGAAACACGTGCTTTGTTCAAGGCATTTGCAGAAACAAAACCATTCTGCATTCTTTGATTTTTTAAGTTCCATCTTCTATTTACGCTATATCATGGCTAAAGGAGGCCATGAAATTGGAAGCAAAGGCAAATTCTTTTAACTAAAGCTGAAGTCTTCCTACTCTCCTATCCCCAGAGACTTAATGCTTGACCACAGACGTAGTCTCCCAACCTGCCCTACTTCACCCCTCCATGGATACTATAAACGGCTTTACTCAAGTATTAATTGTTAAGTGTCAATAAAAAGGGAGCTGGACACACACCCCTTCCTTTGAGGAACATGCTGTGAGTCAACCTTTTCTTTTTTTTTTGTTTATATCCCACCTTATCTGAGCTGTACCTGCTGGTGCTGGAAGTTTCCAATTATGGAAATAGGGTGCCTATTTCCTCCTCTAAACTGAAAGTTTGAAAAATTATCCCCATACAACAAAACCAGGAGAAGGTCCATGCTTTTTTTTGACCATACAATCCACAAATTTGAAGGACTGTGATATATTAAGTAGCATAAGCAATAAAAAAGTAAAACCAGATGATCAAGAGACAATCAATCCAGTGGGATAAACCAGCACCAAATCAAAGCAAATCCCTCCGACACTAGAATATATTTGGTTTTCCTGTAAGAATGGTACAATTGATTAATTAACTTAGATTTTCACTTTTCAACTATTATATTGGTATCAATTCAGTGCCTTTCTTGTTTTATTAAAAACACTGCTATGAAGTATTTGCAGAGTGTGCATACCATGAAGCTCTGACAATATTTTGGTCAAATTTATTTAAGGGTAATTTACGTTCTAATCAGTGTAAAATAATCCTCTGAGTAAGGCAATTTTAAATGTTAAATTTCACATTACCTGTTTCTAAAATTTACAGACAGTAAAATAGAAGAACATCTGTATTTAGTATCTCTTTAAAATCACAATTGTAACTGCTGTTTCCAAGTCCACCACTTGAAGGATAAGAGACACAGTATGATTACAAAAATGACTGTAGATCCAAATAGTGATTCCATGGCTTAGGCCCCCCAGTTGACTTCCTGGAAGGAGAGTGAACTCCTATCCTTCTTGGAGGAAATTTTCTCTCAGACAAAAGTAGAACTAAGAAGTAAGGGCTGGGGAGGCCATCAGAATTTTCCCACTAGGAACACCTTGGTTTGCTTAGAATAGGTCTGTGTTGCTCCTCCATCGCTTGGTCATTTGTATTGCTGTTGCTGGTATCCTATTTTGGATACTGTTGCCTACAGAGAGCTCGCTCTGTCTATAATGAAGGGCTGTGGGCTGAAACACTTCTGTCTTGCCACCAAAGCTTAGACTCCATCCTTTCCCCTGTCCTCAGTTGATGCAGGGAGTGGGCTCCTTCACCTAGAACCTTGAGGACCACATCTCACCAACCATTCCTCAGAGAAGTTAAAATCCTTTCTCCCACTGTGTATTGAACTCCCTTTACTTAGACTTCAGATTACATTTCTCATCTGTCCACTCCATTTTCAGGAACCCCATTCCAATTGATTTATCAATTATCAACACCATTGGTCACATGGGAAGTTCATGAAAGCTTCACCCAAAATTAAGAAAATCATTAAAATACTGGACCAGTCAGATAGTATTAACAAACCACGGCATTCTGGGGCACACGAAGTTTTCCATGGTGTATGCTCACAGGGAGAGATTTTAGGGAAACAATTTTCAGACTCTCAACATTCACATATTTTCTTTTCTAAATGTTTCTCTCTGAGAAAGCATTTGTATTTGAAGGCTTAAATACTGGTCTTCTTTCCCACCTCCCATTTCAGAATTGCCCTGGCCCTCTTTGACAAAGAAAGGCATGCCTTTCACTATCTGGAATCTTATTATTGTGTGATGCCCCAGGGAGTACAGATTTCTGGGATGCCGGACAAAGAGACCATTTGAAATGCTCCTGTTGCCTAAGCCTTCTTTGATCTTGGCATCATGAGCTTATGGTAAGTCATCATGTCTTTCTGTCTTTTATTTATTTCTTTTAAATGGATTGCAAGAAGAGCTTCATGTTGTAACTTGCTTAATTTATATATATTGTGCAACAGAATGGCAGGACTGGACAATATTTATTCCACAATCTTCTTTGGATGCGCACTTGCATGTGAACACTTACTCCGAATGGAAATGGTGTTGGAAATTTCCCGGTTGTCCAGTGCTTAAGAATCTGTGCTCCTAATGCAGGGGGCCTGGGATTCAGTCCCTGCTCACAGATCTAGATCCCACAGGCCACAACAGAGGTGGAAGAACCAGATGTACTACAACTAAGAAACAAATGAATAAAAATACTAAAAAAAAGAAATGTTGGGATCTTCGCCACATAGTGGCTTTAAGTGTGACCTTGGAGTCCTGTAGCCCTTGTACATTCTCCCACTCCACCACTCACTAGCTCTGAATCTTTAGGCCAGCCTTAATTTACTTCTCTCCATAATGCCATTCAAACTAGTGTCCACCTCATGGAGTTGCATAAGAATTAATGAAGATATGCAAGAAAAACATTTCAGAGAAAGACCAGAAGAAGATAAATGCTTGACCAGTGTTTGTCCCTTCACATTTTCTTAGTGTGAAGTTACAAAGAGGGAGCCTTGTCAAGCAAATCCAGCCACCCGGCTGTGTAGTGAAGGGCGCAGCCTCACCCAAAGGGAAGTCTGGACTTTGCCCTTGTTTCCTGGGAGCTCCTCTCTAAATCCTTAGGTTGTTTTCCTCTGGGGAAGGGTGACTAAAGGTGTCAAAGGTTGACACTGAGAGAAGTGCTATTGTTTATGTGAGGGTCTTGGGACAGCCTGGTATGGATGCAAACAACGTGATTTAGAGTAAAAAGTTTGGGCCACATGAACAATGTGATTTAGGATGGGGGGTTTGCTCATGCAGTATCAGCTGCACCTCTAGAGACGTTTGAGCCTGAGATCAGCTGTATGGAGCATCAATCATGCCTACAAGATGGAGCCCCAGTAAAAGCTCTGGACACGGAGCCTGGAGTGAGCTCCCGTGTCTGCAAGTGCTCACTGCCGGCACATCGGTGCTGGGAACATAAAGCTGCCTATAACACCCTGGGAAGAGGAAAAGCTCCATGCTTCACACTTTCTTTGACTCTGCCCTATATGCCTTTTTCCTGGGCAGTTTTTTTTATCTGTATCTTTCAAAACTCTTCCATCCCCTGGGTATATACCAGGAGAAAACTGCAATTTGAAAGGATACATGCACCTCAGTGTTCATTGCTTCATCAGGGCTTCCCAGGTGGCTCAGATGGTAAAGAATCTGCCTACAATGCGGAAGACCAGGGTTTGATCCCTGGGTTAGGAAGATCCCCTGCAGGAAGGGATGGTAACCCTCTCCAATATTCTTGCCTATTCTTGTCCATGGGGACAATCCCCATTGACAGAGGAACCAGGCAGGCTACAATACTTGGGGTCTCAAATAGTCGGACACAACTGAGCACAGCAGTGTTCACTGCAGCACTGTTTACAATAGCCAGAACATGGAAGCAACCTAAATGTCCATCAACAGAGAAACAGACAAAGAAGATGTGGTGCAGATATACAAGTAACATTACTCAGCCATAAGAAGGAACAAAATAATGCTATCAGAAGCAATATGGATGGACCTGGATATTGTCATACCAAGTGAAGTTAAGTTAGAGAAAGACAAATACATATGAAAACACATGTGAAATATTAAAAGATTGTACAAATGAAATTTACAAACAGAAAGAGAGTCGAGATGTAGAACATAAACTTATGGTTCCAGGGGGAAGAGGGGAGGGATAAATTGTGATATTGGGATTGATGTCTACACAGTACTATATATAAGATAGATAACTAATAAGGACCTACTGTATAGCACCAGAAACTACCAGATGCTGCATGGGAAAACAATCTAAACAAGAGTGGATATATGTATATGTGTAACGTATTCACTGTGCAACAAGAACCGACATTTATAGCATTGTAAATCAATTATACTGCACTAAAAATTAAAAACTGAATTAAAAATAAATCAAAGATCTTCAATAAAACATAACCATGTGTATAACAGCTTTCAGTGAGCTCTTGGAGTCCTAGCTGATTGTGGAACCCAAGAATGGTCTTGGAGATCCCCAAACTTGTAATTGCTATCTGAAGTAAATAAAGTCCTGAGGACCTTCCACTATAAAATTAGTATCTCTCAAAGGCTCTTTTCTTCTTTTGTCTACTAACTCAGTAATTAACTCATATTTCAAGTAGGAACATGTATGGGGAGGGGTGGGATTACTCAGTGACTGATAACCAAGAAAGACCCTGGAGACACTCACATATTGTTGTGAAATCCATCAAGGAGTTTGCATCCCAGACACTCCACCTGGGGCTGCTGGTCCTTATTCAGCTTCCTTAGTCCTTGGCATCCTATCATCACCACAAAGGACTCAGTATGGATGAGGCATTGGGTTAGCTTAGACAAGACAGTCTCCTCGATGGGTGCCATGGTCTAAATGCTTGTGTTCTCCCAAAACTCATATGTTGAAAACCTAATCTCCAAAGTGATGATTTTAGATGGTGGGACCATTTGAAAATAATTAGGTCATGAGTTCAGAACCCACATGTGGGCAGAACCCACATGAATGGGATTAGGGCTCTTGTGAAAGAGGCCTGAAATAATTGCTGATCCCTTCTATATAGGGATATGTCCTGGAAGAGGCCCTCACTCACTCAACCATGCTGGCACTCTGATCTTGGACTTCTAGCATCCAGAACTGTGATAAACAATGTGGTTTATAAACCACCCAGCCTCTGGCATTTTGTAATAGCAGCCTGCATGCACTAAAACACTGGACATGATTAAGTGGGAAAAAAAAAAATGTCAATCTTGTTTTCCCTTCCTAGGTCATGAATATGGAACAGGTAGCATAGATATTCAATTCCAGTGGCACGTGGTAACATACTCCATGCTGCTGCTACTGCTGCTAAGTCGCTTCAGTCGTGTCCAACTCTGTGCGACCCTATAGACGGCAGCCCATCAGGCTCCCCCATCCCTAGGATTCTCCAGGCAAGAACACTGGAGTGGGTTGCCATTTCCTTCTCCAATGCATGAAAGTGAAAAGTGAAAGTGAAGTCGCTCAGTCGTGTCGGACTCTTAGCGACCCCATTGACTGTAGCCCACCAGGCTCCTCCATCCATGGGATTTTCCAGGCAAGAGTACTGGAGTGGGGTGCCATTGCCTTCTCCATAGAATTGTACATTTCCTTCAAATTGCAGTTCTTTGACATACTCACCTGGGAAGATATTTTCTTAGATGTAATTAACATTTAAACCAATAGATGGTGGATTTTATGCGATCAGTTAAGAGCAAAGATAGAGGTTTCTCAAACTAAAAGCAATTCAGCCTGAAGACTGCACCATTACTGGTACCCCTATCTCCAGCCTGTCAGCCTACAGATGAAGCAACTGGACCCTAAGGCCTATCACTGAGCTCTCATCAGAATCCTAACATAATTGCTCTTTGACTTAGAAAACTTATCTTCACTTCTCTAGGCCTTGGTTTTCTCAACTAAACAAGGAAATTAGAGTAGAAAATCCTTTTTATTTCCAAAGAATATGCAAATCTCTGTATAAAATATGATCCCAAAACTGAGGTTTTATTCTTTTTCCTGAAAAGAAAATTATCGATTGGTTGTGCAGCTTCTGTGTTTGGATCTCTTCTACTTCGCATTATCTGCTCTATCTCACAGTATATTTCTCTAGCTTAGCTTTAAGAAAAATTCCTTGATAGAAATAATTACTTGATTGTTATGGAATACTACTTTTATCTTTGGTCTTTCATTGAAAAGCAGGAGTTTTAGTTAAGCACACTAGTGAGAGAAACTGTTTCTAAATGTCAGTATGTCACTTTGAGGAATTTTGCTATGCATAGTTGCTCAGTCATGTTCAACGCTTTATGACTCCATGGTCTGATAACCCCATGGACAGTAGCCCACCATTATCCTCTGTCCATGGGGATTTCTAGGCAAGAATACTAGAGTGGTTTGACATGCCCTCTTCCAGGGATCTTCCTTACCAGGGATGGAATCCAGGTCTCCTGTACTGCAGGCAGACTCTACTGTCTGAGCCAACAGCTCCCAATAAAATGAGTCTTGACATATTCCGGAAATACATGATTTGTCTACTTTTGTTTCCTGCAACAGTTTTTTTTTTTTTTCCAGTTAACATATCAGTCCCGTTTCCATTCACCTGAAAGCTATCTAGAATGCAAGTTCTTTCTGAAAGAAAAATAAATAAATAACACAAAAGGAACTCTTATCTGGAAGAGCAGTTAATATTTTGTCCAATTGTCAGTTTATCCAAAATACCAGAGGCTGAGTACTTGCTTTTAATTGTAATATTTACCTCAAAAGGAACAAATAAGCTGGTCTGTGAAAAGTACCAGTTTCTGGCATGGTTGATACTCAGTAAATAGTAAGTTCAGCGTAGTTGGTGCAGCCTTTGTAAACCCAAGGGAACTGAATTAAAGCAGTGGGGATTGGTGTTGTTCAGGTAACTAACTATAAGACAGAATGTGGTCAGTGAGATAAAAATGGAAAGAATGAAATTAGGAAGCCATAAGGAGGAAGATGATACTTTCATCAGGGAAAAGTAGGTAACAATTCATCAAGGAGGTGGATTTCTTTTGTTACCTTTGAAGAGAGAGTAGGTGTTTGTGTACAATGTAAGAATATTTGATTTGTAGACTCTCCTTAAAGTATTTTCATCTGTCATGATCAGAGAGCACAGCTAAGAAACTGAACTCCTCTAGTGAAGCTGAGAATCCTATGGTAAAAAGTAGACTCAAGTGGCAGGTTCAGAGCACTGTCTCTAGTTATGTCCTATTCAGCCTTTTAGTCAGTGACTCGATTATCACAGTATCTTAGGACATGAAACTGTGAGGGCTAGTGTATGCAGAATAAAAGACTGAACATCCAGTGCTTTCCATCTAATAGGGTAGCAATTAAAAGCAAATCTATCCACAGTTCAGTGAAACTGAAAGTCACTCAGTCATGTCCTACTCTTTGTGACCCTATGGACTATACAGTCCATGGAATTTTCCAGGCCAGAATACTGGAGTGGGTAGCCTCTCCCTTCTCCAGGCAATCTTCCTAACCCAGGGATCAAACCCAGGCCTCCCACATTGCAGGCAGATGTTTTACCAGCTGAGCCACAAGGGAAGCCCACACAGTTCTAGTTTTGTGCTACTGCTGCTGCTGCTGCTAAGTTGCTTCAGTCGTGTCCGACCCTGTGTGACCCCATAGACGGCAGCCCACCAGACTCCCCCATCCCTGGGATTCTCTAGGCAAGAACACTGGAGTGGGTTGCCATTTCTTTATCCAATGCATGAAAGTGAAAAGTCAAACTGAACTTGCTCATTTGTGTTCAACTCTTAGGGACCTCATGGACTGAAGCCTACCAGGCTCCTCAATCCTTGGGATTTTCCAGGCAAGAGTACTGAGTGGGGTACCATTGCCTTCTTCATCTGTAATTATGTCCAAATAATCAGGGTATGAGGGTTTGGGTGGGGAGAAAAGACCTCAATGATTTTAGTTCACTGTATGCTGTGAGCATCAATAATTTATTGAAATTTTATTCTGCACGAATAAGTGTTTCATTGA
Source organism: Bos grunniens (assembly GCF_055505025.1). Taxonomy (NCBI): domain Eukaryota; kingdom Metazoa; phylum Chordata; class Mammalia; order Artiodactyla; family Bovidae; genus Bos; species Bos grunniens. Next base: position 36,153,853 of record NC_141187.1, read on the forward strand.
ACAAACAACTAACGAAGCCCTGCTGGATGCAAAGAATGGACAGCGGTGAAGAGCACACATGTGGACTTTGTGAATTAAGACTTAAATTTTAATAGAAAAACAGAAATGAGGTAAATTTCAAAGTTAAATGTTGCACCACAGGTGGGACATGTGTCGAGAGGAAACAGCACAGAATGCCATATGTCCACATAAGAAGGAGACCTGAGCTGTGTCAGAGTCAGGAAATGTTGCTTTGTGGAAGTGGTTTGTACCGAGATCTGAAAGATGTCAGGGAAGTCACGAGGTAAATGAGAGAGGGTCTTCCAGGGAGAAGAAATGGCATTGATAAAGAGTTACCCATATGTGAGAATATAGAGTGAGAAGAACAGACATGCCAGGATTGAATCTTCAAGTAATTTAATTTACTTGGTAAAACTTATGCAAACTGAACAGTGACTACAAGGTCTAATATGATCAGTTCTATTAAAGAGATAAGAATCAGGTTTTGCAGAGCATAGGAGATATTTCCATGCGGGGTAATTTGGTAAAGATTCACTTAAACCTAGGAAACCTGGTTTCTATTGCTACTTTTGCATCGAGTTTCATAAGTTTAGATAAGTGACTTAATCATTCTGGGTTTACTTATATATCCTTAATATGGGAGGATTGTCTAGATAATTTCCAAGGTTTCTTCCTTTTCTGAATATCCAGTGAATCCCACTGATTATTATCTGGAATAGAAAAAAACCCTTTTACATGCAAAGAGTAATGGCTGAAATACCTACAAAATTATATACAAAGCATTGAAATTCTTGCTTTTTTTCTTTTTTCAGTTTTTGAAAAATATAATTTCCAGATAAAATGGCAAGATATTTAAAGTATACATGACAATTTAAATAGGTATACATTATTAATGGATTCTCTCATTGATATAATTAACATATCTATTAATATCACCTCACATATTTACTTTTCAAGATCTTTTGGTGAGGACCTTTTAGTTTTACTCTGTTCAGTTCAGTTTACAGTCTCTCAGTCGTGTCTGACTCTTTGCAACCCCACGAATCGCAGCACGCCAGGCCTCCCTGTCCATCACCAACTCCCGGAGTTCACCCAGACTCACGTCCATCGAGTCAGTGATACGTGTGCTAATGACTTCAGTCATGTCCAACTCTTTGTGACCCCATGGACTATATAGACTGCCAGCTCCTCTGTCCATGAGGATTCTCCAGGAAAGAACACTAGAGTGGGATGCCATCCCCTCCTCCAGGGGATCTTCCTGACCCAGGGATTCAACCCATGTCTCTTATGCCTCCTGCACTGGCAGGAGGGGTCTTTACCACAAACACCACCTGGGAAGCCCCACAAATGTCAGTAACACTTTACAAACCATAGTCACCATGTTACACATTAGATCCTCAGACACTATTCATCATCTTACAGCTTAAAGTTTGTGCACTTTTACCAAATTCATACTTAAATCATTGATTTCTCAGCACTTATTTTTACATGACATGTTACATGTTCTTGTATTTATGGTTTTGGAGTCAGGAAAAAAGATTTCCCACTCCTGTTGGAAGCAGTTTAGCATTAGATCTTTGAGGGACCATCTTTATCTAGCAGCTCCATAGCCACCTCTGTCATTGTCAGAAATCAAGATGATTTACACAGATAAGGGAAATAAAGAAAACTGGCTTCCCTGGTGGTTCAGATGGTAGAGAATCTGCCTGCAATGTGGGAGACCTGGGTTGCACCCCTGGGTCAGGGAAGATCCATGCAGGAGGGAATGGTTACCCACTCCAGCATTCTTGTCTGAAGAAGCCTTTGGACACAGAAGCCTGGTAGGCTACAGTCCATGGGGATCACAAAAAGTCAGACATGCCTGAGCGACTAACACACAATGAACTTTAAGGATTTGAAAGTTGTATCAGAGTTAAGGATAGCTTAAAAGGAATAGCAAAACTCTTTGAGACAGGCAAGAACAGAGATACATGAACACTTTTAGGCCCACAGGGCAAAGGAAGAGAATGGATACTATAGTCTCCAAAGAGTCTTGTACATAGCTGCAGCCAAAAGCGAGGGCCTCTGAACAGAGGTCTGGGCTTCAGTGGAGAAACTTGGCCACTTCGCAGCAGGAAAGGAGTCAGGAAAGAATCAATCCACTAATCTCTTTCTCCACTGACTCACCAATCTCTTTTGTCCACCACTGGCCAAACTCAAGTAAAAGTCCAGGAGAGCTTGAGGGATAAAGTCTGGTCTTCTCAGCCTCCAAATGTTCATAACATAATAGAAAATGATGAACAGGGTTCCCAAGGGTATATGGTCCTGCTGCTGCTAGGTCGCTTCAGTTGTGTCCGACTCTGTGCGACCCCATAGATGGCAGCCCACCAGGCTCCACCATCCCTGGGATTCTCCAGGCAAGAACACTGGAGTGGATTGCCGTTTCCTTCTCCAATTTGTGAAAGTGAGAAGTGAAAGTAAAGTTGCTTAGTCGTGTCAGACTCCTCGCAATCCCTTAGACCACAGCCTACCAGGCTCCTCCATCCATGGGATTCTCCAGGCAAGAGTACTGGAATGGGTTGCCATTGCCTTCTCCTCAAGGGGCATATAAAGAATATCAAACATGCCCACCATTTCTATGTAGTAGATATGTTTTCTTTATCAAAGGAATCTAGTTGTAGTTTTTTGTGCTAGACATTTAGAATGACTGGGTATGATTAATAGGAGAAGTCAGTTTCTGATTTGACACAGACTTGAGCATTTGTCACTGTTTCTGGTATGAAAATATTACTGGGCCCCTAACTGACTGTATCCTTGATTCACTTAAACCCTTTCAAGAGATAGGTAATGTGACCAGACTTAGGAAGGGACCAGAAACTATCAAGGGATGTTTTTATACATTGTTGAATTCATTTGGTTGATTTGTATGTGTGAGAGTGAAAACTTTTAATTCCACATTTATGAGAGATGTTAGTCTGAAACTTTGCTTTTTTGAATTGCCTTTGTCTGATTTTGATATAGAGCAATACTGGCCCCATCGAATTAGTTGGGAATGGTTTCCTAGTCTTTCATTTTCTTGAAGAGGTTATGTCAAATTGATCTTAATTTTTAAAATATTTGTTAGAATTCTCTGATCAAACTATCTTGGATTGATGATTTCTTTTTCAGAAGTTTTATGTCACAGTTTCAATCTCATTAAAGTTTATAGTAGTATTCAGATGATGTATCTATTTTTGCTTCAAGTATTTTGAGGTTATATTGTTTGATGTATACATTAGGATTATTATGTATTCCTGCTGGGTTGACTCTTTATTCCTTATATAATGTACTTGTATTCCTTTGTCTTTGGAAATTTTCTTTGCTCTAAAGTCTACTTTAATATTAACACATGGTTTTATCCTTTTATTTTCCAAATATCCATGCCATTATTGAATTTCCTGGGCTTTCCTGGTAGCTCAGAGAGTAAGGAATCCGCCTGTGCTGCGAAGAGCTGGGTTCAGTCCCTGGGTTGGGAAGATCCACTGGAGGAGGACATGGGAATCCGTATGCTTACCTGGAGAATTCCATGGACAGAGGAACCTGGTGGGCTACAGTCCATGGGGTCACACAGAGTCAGGCACAGCTTAGCAACTAAACCACCACCTGGTGTTCCTTCACATTTATTCCTTGTGAAGAACAGCCCTACTCAGGCTGCCTTCTGACGGTAGGTTGGAGGTCAGGAATGCTGGGCCTGGCTTGTCTTCTCTTAGGTGCTGCTGTGTTGCTCTTCTATTCTTCAGGCCCTAAACACCTTCTTCTTGCCAAATATAAAAGGTCTCCTTTAGTGGTCTCTTCTTTTTTCCAGAACAAACAGAGGAGTGGGCACAAAAAAGTCAAGGCTATATTGTCTTGAATCACATCTTGACCAGAAGCCCAAGGTATGTTTTATAACCTAGGGAAGAGATTTCATGGAGGGAAGTTGAGGAGGAAAGTGGAAAGGAGTCCACAGTAGGCTGGAGATGAAAGTCATGTAGTCCTTTTCTTTAGAAGTCATCAGAAGCTGAGAAAGTATTTTTTTCTAGGTGATATGTATATTCATCTCTGAGTGAGTACACTTTTTGTTTCAGCAAACTGTAAGTCTTCTGCATTTTTTCATCAATTTTCTTTACAAATGCATATATATAATGATATGCATATGACATTTTATTTATTCTTCTAGGCCATTGCTCTTCTTTAATTATGACTTGAGATTTAAACCCTTGAAAAAAGAAATCTATTGTAGAGTTTGGATTATGTAACAGTAGATAAATTGATGGAATAACAAAAGAACTAAAGATTAATTAATTGAGCTCACAAAATTTTATATATGCATATGAAGAGAGTTATTCACATATAATTGTATTCTTGGCCCCTTGTGGTATTCCGAGAACTTTGATTGAAGGTATACATAAAAGAAATTACTTTATTATGATAGTTAAATAACTGGTATAATTATGTGTGTACATTCAGAATCCATTAGTCCAGTGGCCATAAAAATGAGTGTCTTCATCCCCTGGGGAAGAAAATGTTACCATTTCCATTTCTATTTATTATTATCTCCCTGACATTTACTTTATATTTTGTATATATTTTAAATGTCATAATATATAAGAATAGCAATGCATACATAATATTTTTACATAATATGATTAGGTCACTGACAGTGTGTTGTAAAATGGAAAATAATTTGGAGATTACTTATTCAGGAAACAGAAAATTTTCAAAATTTGCTGCATGAAATGTTACTTAATTTGGGGAAGTTTACCAACAATTTTTTATGAAACCAGTTCAACTGAAGAGAGGCAGAATGTTCAGAACATCCATGTTTGCATGAGTTTGCATAGAGCCTCAGAGATGGAAACAATTTTGAAGTTGGGTAGAAGACCTAGGTGGCTCATATGGTAAAGTGTCTGTCTACAATGCTAGAGACCTGAGTTCAGTCCCTCGGTCAGGAAGTATCCCTGTAGAAGGAAATGCAACTCACTCCTGTACTCTTGCCTAGAAAATCCCATACACGGAGGAGTGTGGGGCAGGCTACTGTCCATGGGGTCGCAAAGAGTCGGACACGAGTGAGCGACTTCACTTTCGCTTTCTCTTTCAGAAGACCAAGAGACCTGCCTGGACAGGGGAAAACGTGAATCTTGAATGCAAGAGAGCGTGTTTGCTCCCCTCAGTGTGGTCTAAGTTGTTTTTCTTTGAATCACCTACCTTTTTTCACCTTTATTCCCTAAACCCCATCCTCTGCTTTACTAGTTCTATTCCCATGGTACAGATCACCTGTTAACATACCATGTAATGTACTTGGATTCATGTTTATTGCAGATTATCTGTCTTCCCCCAGCTAGAATATCAGTTCCACGAGGATAAGTGTCTGCCTGCTTTGTTTACTGGTGTAAACTAAGCACCTATAAGAGTTTCTGAGTCAAGGAGGAATTAAGTCAATGATCAATTGGTTAAATGACCAATAGCAGAATACTGGGAAGGCCAATAGGTTTCAAAATTTTGTGGTTTCGATTAGCTATTGTAAATAAGCTGTACTACAGTTAATGTTACAAGGTTAAGACACATTTCTGTTTCTTTATCAGCATAAACATAAACTACATTTGAAGATATGGTTTTAGACCCAACATCATAGCCAAAATGCACATTTGAAAAAAAATTATACTAGTTTATTTGTTTTCTCTATCCAAAATATATTTCTTTTCAAAACCTTTTCCTTACATAGGTGTGTGTACATATATGTTTATATATATATAAATAAAATTCCATATAGTCAAAGCTATGGTTTTTCCAGTAGTCATGTATGGATGTGAGAGCTGGAGCATAAGGAAACTGAGCACTGAGGAACTGATCCTTTTGAACTGTGCTGTTGGAGAAGACTCTTTAGAGTCCCTTGCACTGCAAGAAGATCAAACCAGTCAATACTAAAGGCAATCAGCCCTGAATATTGAAAGGACTAATACTGAAGCTCCAATACTTTGGCCACCTGATGCAAAGAACTGACTCATTGGAAAAGACCCTGATGCTGGGAAAGACTGAAGGCAGGATGAGAAGGAGATAGCAGAGGATGAGATGGTTGGATGGCATCACCAACTAGATGGACATGAGTTTAAGCAAGCTCCAGGAGATGGTGGAGGACATGAGAAACTGATGTGCTGTAGTCCATGGGGTCTCAAAGAGTGGATATGACTGAGTGATTGAACTTAACTGAAGGTATGCATATGTGTTCATGTATATAACATAATGATTATATGATCATTATACATAGGTCACATTGACAATTATGCTACTTCAGTTTCAGGTATATTATACATAGATATATTGACACATAATGTTATTCTGGTTTCAGGTGTACAATGTAATTATTTGATATATATTGCAAAATGATCACCACAATAAGTCTGCTGAACATCCATCACTAGAAATAGTTACGATTTTCTTCTTGTGACGAGAACTTTTATAATTTCTTAGCAGTGTTCAAATAGGCAATAAGTATATTCTCTTTTTGACTTAGTGCAGTTAAATGAGACAAGTGGCTTTGAGTCTTAGAATAAAAGAATTATGTTGAAACAGTTGAGTTGAATCAATCTTCTCAGTGCTAACTCATATAGAGTTTTCTTGAAAAATCCATCCCCGATTAGGCCCACCTGGCTCCATCACACATGGTATGGTGTGCAGGCAGAGATCGGTGTTTAAGGCTTGTGCTATCTTTTCCACTTGTCCATGCATTTCCTTATCCACATCTTTCAGTGCCTCATCCGTCTCCTGTCTTCACCATCCAAACAGGTTATATTTACAGCAGAAAACGTCTAAGTAGATAGACTCACAATTGCTGCCCATTGGCCGTTTTGAAAAGCGGCTGGGAAGGAGTCCTTCCAGTATTAGCATTTTATGTTCAGGGGATTAGAAAGCTTTTCAGTTTGAAGAGTCCATCAATACAAATATATCCCAGGAGTGAATACAGTCTAATTATTTATTTGATTAGTGATTAGCTGATCATCTGCTGAGAGTAAGGCAATGAAGGGTTAGTAAACAAGGGAGGATTCAGGCAAAAGGAATGAGAAACTCTTGGAGAAAGTGGACACATGATTAAGGAAAACATTACCTCTATTTGGTTTAGGTTTTAGGTTTTGTTTAGACTGGCTCTGTATATGTATGGGTTGTTTCCATTTTATTTCCATTCATTCTCTATGCTTTACAATGTATGTCTTATTTAAGTGCTGAGAGTGACTAGTGAGTTACTACTTGTTATCACTGGGTAGTCCTGCTTTGGTTCTGGTATTCCATAGGGTCTAGCAGAGGCTCCGTAGAGTACTTATTTCTATTATTTGCTGCAAAGCCTTAACATTTGTTGGTTATTTCTGGTACTAAGATATGAAATACAGGAATATAGAGCTCAGGTGCTTTTGGATAAAACCTTAATTTATCTCCTCCCTTCCCTCTGACTTTTCAGTCATTTATTGACTCAACTAGTCCCATATTTCTGGATGCCTTTTTTGGCTCTTCTGTCTGCCTCATTCCTTGCATGTGGTCAAGGTCTATTTCCTTTCCTGTATCTCTCACATCCTTTGCTTCTTTTCACTTGGCAGAGCCCTCTTTGATTTTTAGTGTCATAATATTCCCAGCTCTTTCTGGTGTCTTTCTCTTTCTCTACCAGCTCCAACAGCCACAACTCCACAATCCACATTAAAGTTTCTCTTTTCAAATTCTGGACATACTGTTCTCTTGGACTAAACAATGTTCTTGGTTTCCTGTTGCTTTGTAGAATAAAGACAAACTCTCCTAATTGACATATATGTCCTTCTTAATGCATAATAATCCATACAAGTATTTCTCCATTCTAATCCTACAATAATGTATACAGCATATCATGAGAGCATAATCATGAAGGATACAACATTTATGGTAAAATATGAACATTTCTCATGTTTTTGTCAGACTTGATTATTCACTGATACCTTTTAAGGCTATATGTATTAATATCTCAGTTGCCTTGATCTAGGATGTCAGAGATCCTTACTTCATAAGACGATCCTAAATGAATCGACAGATATACTGTTTTCCTATTTTTCCACATCAATATCCCATCAACCATTCAAAACTCCATCATAAAGCCATCCCATTTGTATCACTCTCATGACACACTCAGATGGCTCCTAGCTTTACTTGAATCCACTGTAGCCCCGTGTTGGCATCACATCTTCTTCTTCTTCACTCTACCATGCCATATAGTAATTTATGTGTTTATATCACCCTCTCCTTCTCCACAACTTAAGGGCCTACTTCTGGAAAATAGAGATTTTTTTAAACTTCAGTTTAAGTCCTCATTGTATCCATGACATGTGATTTACTAATCTATAAGGTCAGTGAACTTCAAAGGTTCTTCATTTGTTTGTTTCCATTCAGTAAACACTGTTACTATTCTTGATATAGCAGGGCCATTTCTTCAAATGTAATCTTGCATGGAAATCTGCAAAGAGGGAAAAATCAGCACTTTCTGGATGGCAAGGGAGTGGTTGTTAAATCCTGTCCAAATGTCCCCTCTTTGGCTATTCCTGACTGACTCTATAGAATATCTATGGCTCTGTTCAATATCGTCTGAAATCTACAGTATTCACCTTATATGTCACAGTCAAGCAAGGAGAGTGCTTTCAAAGTCACCACCTTTGTTGTTGATCTAAAGTCTTAAATTTATGCTTGAAGTAAATTTTATAAGAAACAATACATGAAGATGTGTGTGGTCTATTGGTGAATATATGTTTCCTCCAATTGCATTGTCCCCCTTATTCCAAATTTCCACTCTAATAAATACCATCCTCTCTGCTGGAAATATCTAGACATTGAAGGAAAAATATTTAAGCAAGTAACACAATAGAATTAGATGTTTTTGGCAGTAAATGACTTAGAAAGTGCTTATAGGGTTTTTTCATGGTCTTTTGCCTTTTGAAAGAAGAAAGTGAAAATACAAGAAAGCTGACACTTTACATGCATGAAGGAGCCTAAGGAGGGATTGATAGATTGCTTTGGGGCAGAGTATTCTGTCATGTTCTGAAAGATTTGGGTCATCCCAGGTAGAGGCAGGAGCAGGACTAAGGCAAGAATAACCCTGTCTATGAGGGAAGAGGTTGGTTTTGCTGGACAGTGTTCCTGTATGTGGGTGAAAGGTGTCTTTGCCTAAAAGAAGATAATTTGGCTGGATTCTGCCCTGAAGAGTTGCCAGGCTTTGTTCATCTCTAGAACAATGACCTTAATAACAACATAAGAATACTCCTAATATAAAGGACAATTTCAGAAAAAAGACGAGAGAAGAGAAAATGGAAATAAAAGGGAATATGAGATATTTGCTCTTAGGATCTTAAAAAAAAGCATATATATTTGGGTCCTTAAAAATAAAGTGTTCTAACAGCATTTCAACCTTCACTACCCAAGTTCTTGACTCATTTTCCCTTTAATGCTTTTCCTTCCTTCTGTCTTTCTCTTACTTCTCTCTTATTCATCCCCCTTTCCGTTCTAACTTTTGATTTCCCATTTTCTGTTTACTAGGAATTACTGCTAAAGCCCTAAAGATGATGCAAAACCAGCCCAGAACATCACTGACTTCTTAGGAGAGCCGATCAAGTGATTGGCCCTCATCCCATGTTGTTTGGAGGCTGTTGAACAAGCTGGGCGTCCCTAATCCAGTCACACTGCTCCAGTCTCAGTAGAGACTCAGTCTATTTGGAGAATTTTATAATTCAGGGACCTACTAGGGCATGTTTGTAAGGGGAAATAATTAATGACTAGGATGGTTACTCTAAAAGGAAGAGAGAATGGCATCTCACTTCTCAGATAAATGTGTTTTTGAATCCATTGTTCTGATCTCCTCGGTGTCTATGTGACCAGTTGGATAATCGTCCAGAGGCCTCAGGCGGTGGACAGATGCACACCAGTATATCTGCCATTCAATTGTTCAGAGTGTTTATGATACATGGATTACCTGTGGATCAGCTAGTAGGTAGCTGAATGTGGGCTGCTTAATTTTCTCCAGATGGTGCTTGCAGAGTGAGGGAAACAGAGAGGCTGTGGTGACTACTGCAGGTGGGGAGCTGTGGTTCCAGAACATTTCCCCTGATTAAAAAAGAAACTATGAAGTTGGGGATCCCCAACTTGTGAATGTCCTGGAAAATCACAAGGATACCCCACAAGGGAAACACTTGTCAGCCAGGGGGAATTTCAGATCAGTCCGTCTAGACCAAGAAAAGGCTTCAACAGCACCATGTAAGTCAGTGATGTCAGAACTTTCCCATCTTGTTACCATTTCCCCTGATCCAACCTGGCCCAAGGAATGAAGATCCAGAGAGGGAGAGATAAGGGACCTTGCAGAAATGGACATATCTGCATTTCCTGGTAGGTTCCCTGGGCCTCAGCAGGGGAGAGGGAAACATTGAATAGGCTGAATATGAGATGGAGCTGACACTTGACTGACCTGGACTTGTGAAACCCAGAGTGAATATGGAATGGCCGCATGGTGATGCAGGAAATGAGGATGCAGTGGAGTGTGGGTGATGACAGCCAGTGCAGGAGGATGAGCCAGTTCACCTTTGTATCTGCTATGGTCTCAGCCTTTGTGTCCCCCAGAAATTTCATATGATGAAATCCTGATTCTCATGGTTATGACATCCACAGGCGGAGCCTTTGTGAAGTGATGGAATTATAAGGATGGAGCCTCCTCAATGAGTTGAGTGCTTTTATATATAAGAGACCCACAGAGCTCCCGAGCCCTCCCCCATGTGAGGATACAGTAAGAAGTGTGTGACCAGAAAGAACCCTGCATGACCACGCTGTGGAAATCCATTTCCATTTTTTTAAGCCTCTGATGTTTTGTTATAGTAACCCAGAAGGACTAAGACAGCATCCTAAGAATTCTTAGATAGTTCAGTAAACCTCATGCTATTTATACAAAGGTGTGAAGCATTTATATTTTCTGGTGTAACACTGTGATTGTAACAGTTGGCTGACAGTTCGTGGCTGGCTTTCACAAAGAATCCTGAGAATTCAGTCTTCTTGGTAGCATGACCAGAATGATGAACAATTGTCTAATTCTTTGATTCTAATAACATGACCCAGAATAATTGGCTGTGATTCTTAAGTAATTTTTAATGGTCTTCTTTGTAATGCCAGCTTCTACTATTTGTGACTAATTTTAGTAGGAGCTTCATTCTCTCAATTGTAGGGGTAGATTTTTTTTTTTGATTTTATATTAAATGAAAATAAGAAATGTTGACAAATTGCCGTCTTAGATTTTGACATCTCTACAGAGTTTGTGTTTATTTTTTTAAGAAGAGACCCATTTCACAGAGCATGCATTAAAAAGCTGTAAATTTCAAATAAGCTTGCTATGGGATAGATCATTATGACCGTCTCAGACCTGGATGGTATAGATGTGGATTTAACACCTCTTATAGATCAGTCGGCATGCCACGAACTTGGTGTAAATGTCAAGTTTACGAGTATCTCTGCGCAGGCAGAAGAACAGGCTATAAAATGCAGAATGACGCCTATCTTCATTGCTCGACAGTAGGGATCGGAGTCCAAACCAGTAAATGCGAGCGATGTACATCTTCCTCCTGGCTGTAAAAATAACCTGAATATCCAAAAGACGATGACTTCTTATGTGTTTTATTAGTATTTGTTTATCTTTGTTCCTTCTAATTATCAAATTAAGATCTGGGGAAGACATATAAATATAAAATTCTCTAGATATGGATTTGGAGCCAGCCTCTAAGAAAACTATTAGGAATCTAAAAAGCAGAAACATAACTCAAGTTTAGTTTTAACTTTCTCTTTGCTTCCTTCCCACTCTCATCCTTTGATTTGAGGAGAACAGAGAAAGAAGACAAGCGGAACTTGAATAGCAGATGTCGTGGGATACTTTGAAGAAAATGCTGATCTTGGAAATTCTGTACTCTAGTTCTCTTACTCTTGAAAATATTTCAACCACCTATGCCCAGGAAGAAGCAAGCTTTTGGTGGAATTGTATTCAGTGCAGGGAAGGCTGCACATGTCAAAAATTGCAGTGAAATTCTGATTCCTTTACAGTAGAATTTATCACTATGAATGACTAGGCTCCTGCTTTATGTAGTAGCAGTCTAGAATATAGAAGTCATGAATCTTTTTCTTACAAAATTAGATATTTCCAAACTCCTTACACATTACAGAGGTCACCTCTTTCATCCATGAGCAAAGCATGAAAGCCCTCTGCAGGATGCTCACCTGGCTGAACGGCCTCTCTATGAGTGCTTGAAGTTCTTTTAGTTTTTTCACATTTTCTCTAGCGCTGGATAGGATAGTATTTGAGACTTCTTTCATACTCCGCAGGTCCGTGACTAGCTGATACAGAGGTTTTTGCCAGGAGTATAGTAACATGAGTATCCACATAATAAGGCCTTTACTCTAAGCAAGCATAAGAAACAGTCTCATTAAAATAATAATTCAGTGGTTTTGGTAACATGTGATCTTTGCTCAGAGCAGCTGACCTAAAAATCTCTTGGTTATTCCTATGTGCATGCAGAGATTTTTGAAGGTAGTAAAAGTTGCAAAAGGATAAAACGTAAGCTATTAGTTCACACTTTGTTGAATTATTAAAAGATAATATTATAAAACATATAATATCTATGTTATTTTACTAATATTTCTGATAAGTTCTAATTTATACCATGAAGAATTTTCTTTTTTCTTCTGAAATTCTACCACCACTCAGTGAGTTCTTTTATGTTTGTATATTTGCCTGAGAGAATCTAAGTATTTACTCAAGTCAGTATGTGCTGCAGTGCCTGACCCAGGAAAGAGGGATTCCACCTGTGCCCACCCAGTGGTTCATTTGTATTAATGAATCAGATGAGTCATTCGTATTGATTTTTGATTGGTAATTTGTTTTATGACATTACAACAAAGAGACAACGAAGAAGACAAGACATTCCTAAACAGGCTTCTCTCCTCAGCTGATCCCAACACCAGCCCCCTGCTGATATCAGAACAGTCTGTTTTGTTGACATGTGTCCGAGCAGAAAATGGCACAGCGTTGTCTTTAGTAACAGCATCAGTGGGATTCACAGTGGAGGGTCCCCCCTAGTTCACTACTACTAGCAGAATTGAGCCTGAAAATCCCGGGGGCTGAAGATCTCTAGTTAATATGCCTGATTTCTTTATATCCATGAACCGTTTTAGTGGTAAAGAACAGAGAACTGAATAGGATTAAATATAGTCCTCAGCATGTTTATATGCTGAGTAAAATGTATGGCTATGTAGTAACTCTCAAAAAAATTTAAATTTAAGCTTATTGAAAAATCCCTCCTCCTCTTCCTCTTTGATCTTTGTCCTTTACTTGATTATCCTCATTATTAATGAGCTTAACAGAGGAAAAGAATGCTGGTATCATTAAGAAGGTTGTAGAGGAAGAAGATAGTATTTTAAGAGGGGATGCATGTGAAAATATTTTAAATAATGTTAGGACGAAGGATAATGCAGGAAATCAGAAAGGAGAGACTATAATGATGAAAATTTGGAGCTGCCATAAATGATTGAGGCTTGATATGTAAACTGTGTTGTTCTCAGAACAGAGGCAATCGTTACGGCCATGAGAAGCAAAACAATGTTTTATAGGCCATTGTTGGGGAGACTTACAAATTAAGAATAAAAGGTGACAGAGGAGTCATTGAGAATGACGAATGAAGGTGGTGTCAGGGAAATAGAAGCAGAATAAGGAGATCCTTGAAAGGAAGACACGATGGCTCGGGTGGTGCAGTATAGGATCCCATGTAGGAGTCACTAGTAACAGGGAGTACTCAAAACTGGGGTGTGTTTCTTACATATTCATGAATTTTGCAATCTTTTATTTTACACATGGAGGTTCCCATTCATTTCCTGTTTTCGTACAGTATAATAGCTGCAATCCTGTGTCTAATGCATTGGTTGAAGTAAACTTGTCTGCATTGATGATTTATAGATCTGTTATTTATGTTGCTACTATAGATCTTTAGTCATTCCTTGATTTCGCTCATGCTTCATCAACTGCATAATATAATTTCTCTTCAATTGCTTACAGGCCTCCAACTTTTTCTGCGTGTACAGTTAACATTACCTCTAATAATCTGAAGCTTGGTAAGCGACATACTGTCTCATTTGATACAGTAAAAAACCCAGGTAAAAGACTCACGTTCATCCGTCGGATGTGCTGCATATCTTCAGGGAGATGGAGGGAATTGGTGTGGCACTTGTCGGAGACATTGATAAAGTACTCTTTGCCCTGGGCATACTGTTCATCCTGAAAGTGATCAGACAATTAGTTAGGGTTGTTGGGCATTCAGTAGATGAACCTAAAACCACAACATTAACATGTTGATACATGTATAATTTTTTAATGGGGGGGGGCATCCCAAAATTTGCAAGTCATTATTTTCCTACTTTTTCTATACATTGTCTCTATAAAATTGATTTTACATCTAACTTCTCTAAGTTTAACCTTTTCCCTTCTCTGTTATATTATTATATATTGTTTATTTTTTAGTATTTGAACCAACTATAGTACATATGTACCGATATTTGGTGCTTCTCAGGTGATGGTAGTGGGAAAGAACATTCCTGCCAATGCAGGAGATATAAGAGGACTCAGGTTTGATCCCTAGGTGTGGTGAATCCCTTGCAAGAGTGTACATCAGCATACTCCAGTATTCTTGCCTGGCCAATCCTATGGACAGAGGAGCCTGTTGGGCTACAGTCAGTAGGGTTGCAAAGAGTTGGACACAACTGAAGTGACTTAGAATGTATGCATGCACCTATATTTAACCATTTAGTCTCTTGTTTACTGTGGGTTAGAGCCAATATATTCCCTTATAAGGAGTTATAAGTTATGACTCTGACTTATCTCTGATCCTCATACCAAGAAGCTTAGTGTTCATTCCAGGTGCAGAATACAATGTTGTTTATGGGGACAAAATGGTACTGCAGAAAAACATGGCATAAAGTTATAGGAAATACTAAGCAATGGACTGAGAATAAGAGTAGAAAAATCTAGCTAACACATTGACAGAGAAAAACTAATCTTTGGCAAAAGTTATGAACATTTCAAGAGATTACTTGGAAGAGTTGGAAAAAAAAATGGACAGTCAAAAATGGAGGATGAAACAAAAATAGTGAGTTAAAAAGAACTACGTGAATTTAACAGAAACCTTTAGTGCCACTTTTTATTAGCTGTCTGCTCTACTGTGTGCTCCTTGATTGACCTAAAAGAATTAACATACAATTTTCAAACACCTTCATCAGAAAGAGAATAATTGTTTCCAATTGTAAACTCCCCTTCTATTGTAGCTCAAAACCTATTTACTGCAAATCTTAAAACAATAATTTGTAGCATTAAAAAAAACTACCAGTATTTGTTTTTGTGACCGGGATTCAGCTTTGTTTAACATGCTCCATCCACCCAGTTCACTGCAGAGCAGTTCTCATTTATTGGCTATTTACTCTGAGCCTGGAGAAGAAAGCCCAGAGAGACACTGAAGGACCAGAAAATCAACATGCTTCCTTTTCCCCAGTCCCACCTAAAAGTGTTTTATGTCAGGTAGTACTGTGGACTGAATCTGTGTTCTTCAACTTCATGTGTTAGAGCCCTAACTGCCAAAGTGCTGTGTTTTGAAATGGACTGTAGCCCACCAGACTCCTCTGTCCATGGGAGTTCTCAGGCAAGAATACTGGAGTGGCTTGCTGTTCCCTCTTCCAGGGAATCTTCCAGACCCAGGGATAGAAACCAGGTCTCTCACATTATGGGCAGATGCTTTACCATCTGAGCCACCAGCGAAACCCATTAATGTTAAATGAGGTCATAGGGTGGAAAACTGATCCAACAGTGTTTTAGTGTTTTCATGAAGCAAAACAGCAGAGAATTTTCTCTTTTCTCTGTACATCTCTGTGTCTTTTCCTCTGTCTCTCTTCCCCACCCCACCCTGTGTGAGGACACAGGGAGAAGCCAGCCTGGGAAGAAAGAGTTCTTACCAGAACCTCACCTTGCTGGCACCCTGATCTTGGACTTGTAGACCCCAGAACTGTGAGGAAATAAATTTCTGTTGTTTATTCCACTGAGTCTATTGTATTCTTTTATGGCATTCCTAGCCTACAAATACAAAATCATTTATTTTGGAAAATAAAAAACAAAATGAATGAAAGGAAATTGAAAAAGTTATTGCACTTCTTAGGAATCTTTGAGATTTCATAAAACTGAACCTTTCTTCGATTTCCACATCTTATGAGCTGATAGCTTCTTTGACCTAGAGAGGGTGTTATTTGAAGTTTGGCTGATGCAGCCTTCTTATTGAAAGGATGATATAGCCCAGTCACTTACACGAAGGTTCCTTCTAGGAGCCTGGCGGGCTACTATCCATGGGGTCAGAAAAGTCAGACACGACTTAACAACTAAACTACCACCACCACAGTACTTACAAAATCAGTGAACATTTTCACGGAGTGGTTGTACATGCCGGTGGACAGAACGGAGGCATGGACAAACAGGTCTATAAGGGAGGCCCGGCAGACGTCATCCCCGTCAGGACAGAGGGACGGGCATAAGATGCCTTGGCACAAGAGCAGATTTGACATGACCAGCAGCAGGAGCAGGCAGGACCCTGTTTAAATAAAAACATGTGCCATTTTGAGATGATATAGTCACCTGAGATTATCAAATCCATCCTGTGGAGGGAAGGCTTCTCTTTCCCTGTTGCTCTGAGCAAGAGTTGGTGCTGTAGTAGTTGGGGTGGGGAAGGAGCGCTTTCTGTGTAAATTTAGATGGATGATGATATTGTACAGATAGAGAGTTGGAGAAGTAGGTTACTCCCTGCATTTTTGTATTGCTCCCAGAAGTACTTCTGTGCTCTGCGAACATTTGGAACTTAATTCTGAACCAGATTGCTTAGGCCATTCTTTTAAGACAGTTTAATACTGGGACTCTGCAGACTTTCAGCAGCGAGGCCTCTAGGAGTTTATGATTTTTTTACTCTACATTGTCTAATGCTTGCATTTTAGACACTGAAATGACAAGAAAAGTCCAGTTGATCTGTGTGGTTTACCATCACGCTGGGATAAGAGTAAACATGTGACTGACTGATCTCTGCTATTGACTAAAAAGAGAATACTAAGAGAAAAAGGATACTGTACCTTGGATCTGCTCACTCACCTAAAAACCCCATGCATGTCTTTGATACTTTCACAAGAGCTTTAGAACATCTTAAAATTTGTGTTTCACAGGAACCCTGTGAGATAGCCTTAATCTTCACTATGATCACCAAGTTATATCAATTAAGATGCAATGACTTAGAGAGGGCAAGTAATTTTCCCCAGGTCCCATTAGAAGCAGATGCAGGTGACTGGGCACCAGTACACTCCTCTGTTCACTTCTGATGTCACATCACACATGCCTGTGGCTCTCGGTCTGTATGTGTGTAACCAGGACCACATTGGGAGCTGTGATGACTCTGCTTAAACAGAAAAATATTTTGTCTTTGACTGCAAAACATTAGAACATTGGTTTTATCCACTGTTCTGCTCTGTCTATAAAACACTCACTGTTACAGTCTTTGACAATTATCAGTGTGGGGGCCTGGTTCTCCTGGCTAGCCTTTCTTCTAGGCACCTTGACAGCTCTTCTATTTTTATGCATCCTTAATCTTCTCATTATGTTTGTTTCTTCGAGAAAATAGCAAATAAATCTCCAAATGGTAATACAAGAATATTACCTGGTCAGCACCCTAGACAACATCACTGGCTCTGCAAACAAGGCCTGCCCTTTCCTGACTTTGACTTTTTAGGGACAAATTTACATGTCTGGTTGGGAGTACATCCTGACAACTCATGGGGCTTAGTTTTTGAACCATCTCCAAACATCTCCTCTTTGATAGTAGAACTAGACCTTCATGCTTCCACGATGTATTGTAATATTTCAGAAATTATTCCTGGCCCTACCTTTGGCCAACAGAAGCATAAAATCATAGACTCTTGCAAGCGTGATTTTAATATTACTTTTCCTGTGCGTCCTTTGTAAGTAATATAATTTAAGACTCAAGTGAGCAAGAATTGAGTTTGGACAAGAGAAATGATAAAATAGAGATTTTATCCTCTTGAATGAGATCTGAACATGATTCTTTTTCCAATTTACCAGAAGAGTAGTAATTTAATTAAGGATAAGATATCAGCATTTACTAGGTTTCTCTACTCTTTGTTAGTTTAAAGGGGCATGGTATCTAAGAATAAACTGGTCATTTAAAATTATGTGATGAAAATAAAAGAAGTGGTTCTCAAAAAGGAGACATAAAAGTTGGAGAAATTTGGGACTGTCTCTCTCATCAACTAAAGAGTTTATTGTGACAGGCAAGGAGGATAATAGGTTGTATGAACACAGATGTATTTGTGTGCATATATTTCTGTGCATGTTACATGTGTTATGCATAAATATATGTTTAATTCCTACATGGAATTTTGGAACTTATAAAATTCAATTCTATAAGGGGTAGTAAATATAGCAGAATACCCTAATTCCTAATGTAATTGATCATTTATTGGTAGATGACTAACTATATGATTTCCTTTTCTGTTAAAATGTTAGATATGTCATTGCTTTGGTAGCACATATATGAAAAAATTGGAATAATAATGAGAAGATTAGCATGGCCCCTGCCCAAGGATGAAACACAAATTTGTGAAGCTTTCCATGTTTTTTTGTACCAACTTCAAGGGTTGGGATGGGAAGGAAGGTGGGAAGGAGGTTCAAGGGCAAGGGGACATAGGTATCCCTATGGCTGATTCATGCTATTGTTTGGCCAAAAGCAGTACAGTGTTGTAAAGCAATTTTCCTTCAACTAACATCTATACATTTAATTATTAAAACTGTTACTGGGGATCATATAACAGGTTCAGATATCCACTGTATGACTAAAGAGGATCTGACTGGAAACTGATGGTGTCAATTATCATTGGTTAGTGATTCATTAACTTTATAGTTGAGAGAAAAGTAAACTCACAAACACTATTGTCTTGATTCAGTGTCATAGCAAGCTATAATCCTTGTCTGCGTTCACTTTTTGGTGGTGTATGCCCAAACTTTGAAACTGAGGCTGTTCCCAGAAGCACACAGTCGTGAGTCCTGCCCAGGGATTTTGTTCCTGATGCTGGAGGCTTCTGTTCACTGGTCACTAAGGCCGAAATTTTCTCTGCTGAGCATTCTCTGGGTCTATCACGTGCACAAGTCTTTATATTTTGGTTTTCTAATTTGATTCTCTTATTCTTTTGATCAGTCTACCAAGTCCCTTTACGATTTATTGTCAGACCCTTTTATGCTTTGATCTTTCTGATGCTCATTAGTGTATTTGCTTCCATGTCTATCTCTCTGAGTAGTTTTCAGCATCTACATAAACCCTACCCTATTCTCTTACTGTCTGGATTTTGGCGTTTAGCATCAGCATATTTTCATGAACTTCATTTTCCTTCCGGTGCGGTTTCTGGTATACAGCTTAAGCTGGTTGGCTCTCATCTGGCTTGTTCGTGTTGTCTCCAAACAATTAGAGAACTCTTCTTTCTTTCTAGGTAATACTCCCCTTATTTTGATACCATTGCTAACTTTCTGTGATTTCACTTCCTGCCTCATAAGCTTTGTCTTTCTCAATCTACTGTAACTTGAGTACTATGTGCCTCTATGTTGGTATTACTATTTTAAATCAATATCAACCTAGTATAGCAGAGAATTAAAGGGAAGAAAATTACAGTAGTATTAGTAATAATGCATTCCCCCAAATTATAATTAAGTAATGCTCCCAGTTTTAAATGACTTTCTATCCATGTATTGTTGAGGTCCCCTACTCATTTTTCCTTACTAGGTGTTTCGATTTTGAAATATATCATCAAAACAGAAAATTAATAAGGAAACATAAGCCTAAAAGGAAATATTAGAGCAAACAGACCTAGTTGATATCTTCAGCACATTCTATCCAAATGCAGAAGAGTACACTTTCTTCTCAAGTACAGATGGAACATTTTCCTCATCTTGGGTCACAAATCAAACCTCAGTAAATTTAAGGAAACTGAAATTATATCACGCATTTTCTCTGACCACACTAGAGATGATATCAATTATATGGGGAAAAAAACTTTAAAGAACACAAATACATGGAGATTAAGCAACACATTTCTTAATAATGAACAGGTTACTGAAGAACTAAGGGAAATCAGAACATTCCTAGAAACAAAGAACACTGAAAATATGATGATCTAAAACCTAGAGGATGCAACAACAGCAGTTCTAAGAGGGAAGTTTATAGTAATGCAAATCCTCCCTCAAGAATCACATTGGATCGACCACCTAACTTTACATATCTTTCACTGTTTTTAAATTTCTCTTACCAATGTCTTAAAGGTTTTGATAAAATCTTTCGACACCTTTTTTGAGTTTATTTCTTATTGTTTTATCTTTTTGTGATGCAATAGTAAATGGATTGTTTTCTTTATTCCACTTTCTGATAGTTTGTTGTTGATATACACGTCGACAACTGAGTTTCGTATATTGGAATATAGTAAACATGATGTATGCTCCATCTTTAAAGAATAGACATTTTCCACAGATAAGACATATAGATGATCAAGAGGTATATGACAAGATGCTCAGCATCACTAATAAGCAAAGGAAATGCAGATCAAAAGCACAACAGGTATCACCTCATACCTGTTTGAATGGCTAGTACCAAAAGGTAAGAAATGACAAATGTTATTGAGGATGTGGAGAAAAAGGAGTGGTTATGCACTGTTGGTAGGGATGTACACTGGTCTCCCATGGAAACATACTGTGGAGGTTCCTCAAGAAACTTAGAAGAGAACTGTTATGTGATGCATTATCCCACTTCTGGATATATAGTCAAAGGAAATGAAATCATTGTCTCAAAGAGAGATCTGTATTCCCATGTTTACTGAAGCATTATTCACAGTAGCCTTGGTATAGGCACAACCTGAGTATCTTTTGACAGGTAAATGGATTAAAACAATGTGATGTGACATATATAGGTAAATATTATTTAGCCCTTAGAGAAAGAAAGAAATCCTTCCATTTGTGGCCACATAGGTATAACTGGAGGGCATTACACTAAGTGAACTAAGTCAGAGAAAGACAAATTCCGTATGATCTCAATTATAAGGAATCTCAAAAAAAAAAAAAAAAAGATGGAACTCAGAGTAGAAAAAATGATTGCCAAAGACTGGAGGGTAGGGGAAATAGGGAGAGATTTTTAAAGGTTACACACTTTCATATATAAAAAATTAATAAGATCTGAAGATATAACTTTGAGCTTCATGATATAATCATGGGATCAAATTATGTATTTGAGCAAGCTCTGGGAATTGGTTATGGATAGGGAAGCCTGTGTTGCTGCAGTCCATGGGGTCACAAAGAGAGGGACATGAATGAGCAACTGAACTGAACAGGGCTCTAATATATAGCATGGTTAATGTAACTATAAGATAGTGTTGTATTTTTGCAATTGTCTGAGAGAGTGGACATCATTGAGCAGCATCACCAACTAGATGGACATGAGTTTGAGTAAGCTCTGGGAGTCAAGGATGTACAGGGAAGCCTGGTGTGCTGCAGTCCATGGGGTCTCAAAGAGTTGGACACGGCTGAATGACTGACTCAAATGAAGGGAGTGGAACTTACCTGTGTTCTCCTCAAAAAGCAAAAGTTAAATGTGTGTGGTGATGGCAGTGTTACTTAATAGAAAAGGAAACTCGTTTCTAATCCATGCACAAATGGGGGTGGACAAGATGACGGAGGGGTAGGTGGAAGTGGGATACACCTCTCTCCACCGATGCATCAAGAACATCTAAAGATGCAGCAGTTCTCACAGAAGACCAGGTGAATCCTGGCAGGACTCTCTGACTACTGAAAAGGAACATCTGGATCCATACAGAACTTGGTAGGACAAAGGAAAGAAGGGACAAGGAGGAAGGGGAAAGAAGGAGGAGAGCAAGTGGAACAGCTTGCACCTGGGGGTGAAGGGGCTGAAGCACTGGGGAGAGATCCCCGCATCCATGGCCATCTACTGGGACAGGGGAGGCATTTGAAGCAGTTGGGCAGTGAGCTAACTAATCTGTGACAGTCTGAACAGAGTAAGAACCACATAGACAAGCCATGCTGCAGCCTTTCATACCTCGGACAAGGTTGTAAGTCCACTGGTGTCCACGGAAGCTGGGAGCTGGAGCCATGGGGATTGAGGAATGATCCCAGGGTGAGGACTCCTGTTGACTGTGGGGAGTCAGCCAGATGGGATGGGATGGAGAAAATCTGCTGCATGGGATGCTTCTTAAGGAAAGCCATTAGGCCATAAAGGTAGGCTTCTACTGCCTGTGGAGTAGAGCTATCTCTTTCTCCATGCTGGTACCTGTAGGTTGAGCAATAGAGAAAGACTTCAGTGAGGGTGGTCCTTAAGTGCCTGATGCACTAATCAATGGAGAATTTTAAATGTCTATCTATATACCCGACCCAACCCTATTCTCTGTCTAAATTTTGGGTTTTAGCATTGTAATGTTTTTATGAAATTAAATAACTTCTAGTAGAGTTTCTGATTTACAAATTAAGCTAATTCCTCACATCTGGCGTGTTCTTGGTGTTTCAAGAAACTTTGAGAACCTTCCTTCCTCTCAAGGCAATACTGCCCTTTACTTTACTACCATTGCTGACTTCCCATACTTTCACTTCTTGCCTAATATATTCTGTCTTCTATACTCACTATAAATTTAGCAGTAGGTGTCTGTATGTTGGTATCAATATTTATAATAAATTATAACCTGATGCAGTAGAAAATCAAAAGGAATACACTTACAACAACAATAATAAATTGCCCCCAAACTATAATGCATTAATGCTCCCATTTAAAACTTATTTTCTATCTATATATTATTGGGGTCCCTTAACTCATTTTCCTTACTAGGTGGCTCAATTTTGAAATGAAATGTAGAAAACAATAGATTGGTAAACTCTGGAAATTACCTTCCTTTTGATATACCTCATTAGTAAGTATGCAAATATTAGTATTTTTTCCAGTGGGGCTGTTCTTAGTATACATTGTAGCTCACTGTGGGGTGATTCCTATTGATAGAAGATTGTACACTGTGAACTGTAATTGTCAAACAAGTGAGTGGAGATGAAAGAAATTATGTCAGGAAATGTAAAATGTCAGGTAATGTCAGGAAAGCACAGGCTTTTGTTGATCTAGAAGGAAAACCTTGCTGTGTCTCTCATCTACAGTCTAATCTTCAGATTTATTGAAACTCTTACTTTTCTTATGCTCCATTAAAAATTTAGATTATTTGGGGTTTTTGCACTTGGGTTGTATGTCTCATGTATTTTTGGATATTAAGCACTTATCAAATATATGATTGGGAAATATCTTCTGTCAATCTGTAAATTGCCATTTGATTTTGCTGATGTTCCTTTGTTTGGAGTTTGATGTGGTCCCACTAGTCCGTTTTTGCATTTGTTGCCTTTGCTTTTGGTGTGAAACCCAAAAACTTGTTGCAAAGACTGATGGCAAGAAGATTACCTCGATGTCTTCTTCTAGGAGTTTAATTGCTTTAAGTCTTATGTTCAACTTTTTAATCCCTTTTTAGTAGATTTTTGTGTATGGTAAAAGATGGGCACAGTTTCATTTTTTCACAGGACTATCCAGTTTTCCCAGTGCCATTTTGTAAAGCTTGTCCTTTCCCCACTGGATATTCTTGGCTCCGTTTTCATAAGCTAACCGACAATATACGGATGTGCCTTTCTTTCCGGCTTCGCTGTTCTGCTCTGTTGATCTATGTGTCTGTGTTTGTGCCAGAAGCAAATCATTCTGTTTTGATTACTATAGCTTTCTAATACAATTTGAAACCAGCAACCCTAGTCTTGAACTTTGTTCTTCTTTCTCAAGATCACTTTTATCTTAGGTGTTTTGTGATTTAATACAGCAGAACAGACCAAGAAGAGATGTAAAAAATAAACAGAACTATACAAAAAAATATCTTAATGACCCAGATAATCACAATGGTGTAGTTTCTCACTCAGAACCAGAAATTCTTGAATGTTAACTCCAGTGGGTCTTAAAAAGCACTGCTGCCAACAAAGCTTGTGGAAGTGATAAAATGCCAGCAAAGCTATTTAAAATCCTGAAAGATGATGCTTTAAAGTGCTCCATTCAATATGTCAGAAATTTTGGAAAAGCCAGCAGTGGCCAGAGGACAGGAAGAGGTCAATCCTCGTCCCAATTCCCAAGAAGGACAGTGTTAAAGAATGTCCAAGCCACTGAACAGGTGCACTCATCTCCAGTGCTCATAAGATCATGCTCAAAATCCTCCAGGCTAGGCTTCAGTATTATGTGAACCTAGAACTTCCAGATGTTCAAGGTGGGTTTAGAAAAGGCAGAGGAACCAGAGATCAAATTGGCAACATTTGCTGTAACATAGTAATGCCAAGGGAATTCCAGAAAAACATCTGCTTCATTGACCTCACCAGACTGTGTGGAATCACAACAAAGTGGAAAATTCTTAAGGAGATGGGAATACCAGTTGAACCTTACCTGACTTCTGAGAAACCTGTATGCAGTTCAAAAAGTAACAGTTAGAGGCAGACAAGGAACAATAAACTGATTCAAAATGAGTGAAGGAGTCCGTCAAGGCTGAATATTGTCACCCTGCTGATTTAACTTATATGCAGAGCATGTCATGCGAAATATTGGACTGGATGAGTCCTAAAGGCTGGAATCAAGATTACTGGGAGAAATATTAACAACCTCAGATATGTGAATGATACCACTCTAATGGCAGAAAGTGAAGAGGAACTAAAAAGCCTCTGATGAGGGTGAAAGAGGAGAGTGAAAAAGCTGGCTTGAAACTCAATATCAAAAAAGCTAAGATCATGGCATCTGGCCCCATCACTTACATGCAAATAGAAGGGGAAAAGGTGGAAGCAGTGACAGATTTCCTCTTCCTGGGCTCTAAAATCACTGTGGATGGTGACTGCAGCCATGAAATTAAAGACGATTGCTTCTTGGCAGGAAAGCTCTGACAAACCTAGACAGTGTGTTAAAAGCAAAGACATCACTTAGCCAACAGAGGTCTGTATAGTCAAGGCTATGCTCTTTCCAGTAGTCATGTACACATGTAAGAGCTGGGCAGACAATAAAGAAGGCAGAGTGCTGAAGAATTGATGTTTTCGAACTGTGCTGGTGTAGAAGACTCTTGAGAGTCCCTGGGCACTAAGAAGATCAAACCAGTCAACCTTAAAGGAAATCAACCCCAAATACTCTTCGGAAGGACTGATGCTGAAGCTGAATCTCCAATACTTTGGCCACCTAATGTGAATAACTGACTCATTGGAAAAGACCCTGATGCTGGGAAAGATTGAAGGGAGAAGAAAAAGAGGGTGACAGAGGATGAGATGGTTGGATGGCATCACCAATTCAATGGGCACGAACTTGGGCAAATTCTAGGAGATGGTAAGGGACAGGGAAGTCTGGGGATCTGAGTCTGTGAAGTCACAGAGAGTCAGACAGGACCTGGCAACTGAACAACAACAACAGTTTTATACATTTTGTAGAATTTTTTTTTTTTTCTGTTTTGTGAAAAATGCCTTGGAATTTCGAGAGAGACTGCAGTGAATATGAAGATAGCTGTAGGTAGTATGGATGTATTAAAATATTAATTCTTCCAATCAATAAATATGAAATATGTCCCTCGTGTCTTTTAAATATTTCTTTCATGAGTGTCTTGAATGTTTTCATTCATAGATCTTTCAACACTTTGTTTAAATTTATTTATAAGTATTTTATTTTTTTGATGCAATTGTAAATGGGATTGTTTGTATTTCTGTAATGTGTTTTGGTGTATGGATAGGTAATCGAGTTTTATATATTCGAATACAGTGTACAAAATGCATGCTGTTTTTTAAAGAATAGACAATTTCCCCCCCAAATAAGACAGTTTTTTATCTGTATCTTTCAAAACTCTGAAATCCCCTGGGTATATACCAGGAGAAATCTATAATTCCTTAGTCCTTGGCTTCCTATCAGCACCAGAGAGCTTTCAGTATGGATAAGGCTTTGGGTTACATTAGACAAGTCAGTCTCCTCATTGGGTGTCATGGTCTAAATGCTTGTGTTCTCTCAAAATTCATATGTTGAAAACCTAATAACCAAAGCCACGATTTTAGATGGTGGGACCATTTGAAAATAATGAGTTCATGAGTTCAGAACCCACATGCAGGCAGAGCCCACATGAATGGGATTAGAGCTCTTGTGAAAGAGGCCTGAAATACTTGTTCATCCCTGCTATTTAGGGATATGTCCTGGAAGAGGCCCTCACTCACTCCACCATGCTGGCACCCTGATCTTGGACTTCTAGCCTCCAGAACTGTGAGAAATAACGTGGTTTATAAACCACCCAGCCTCTGGCATTTTGTAATAGCAGCCTGCATGCACTAAAACTCTGGACATGATTAAGTGGGAGAAAAGAAAATTGTCAATCTTGTTTTTCCTTCCTAGGTCATGAATGTGGAACAGGTAGCATAGATATTCAATTCCAGTGGCATGTGGTAACATAAACCATAGAATTGTACATTTCTTTCAAATTGTAGTTCTGTGACATGCTTACCTGGGAAGATATTTTCTTAGATGTAATTAACATTTAAACCAATAGATGGTGGATTTTATGCAATTAGTTGAGGGTGTTAAGAGCAAAGATAGAGGTTTCCCAAACTAAAAGCAATTCAACCTAAAGACTGCACCATTACTGGTAACCCAATCTCCAGCATGTCAGCCCAAAGATGAAGCAACTGAACCCTAAGGCCTGTCGCTGGTCTCTCATCAGAATCCCAATATAACTGCTCTTTGACTTAGTAAACTTATCTTCACTTCTCTAGGCTTTGGTTTTCTCAACTAAACAAGGAAATTAGAGTAGAAAATCCTTTACATTTCCTAGATTATGCAAATCTCTGTATAAAACATGATCTCAAAGTGAAGTTTTACTCTTTTTCCTGAAAAGAAAATTATCAATTGGTCGTGCAGCATCCGTGTTTGGATCTCTTCTACTTCTAATTATCTGCTCTATCTCACAGTGTATTTTTCTAGCTTAGCTTTAGGAAAAATTCCTTGATAGAAATAATTACTTGATTGTTAGGGAATACTATTTTTATCTTTGGTCTTTCATTGAAAAGCAGGAGTTGTAGTTAAGCACAATACTGAGAGAAAACTGTTTCTAAATATCAGTATGTCACCTTGAGGAATTTTGCTATGCACAGTTGCTCATTTGAGTCTAACACTTTATGACTCCATGGTCTGATGACCCCACAGCCCACCAGGCTCCTCTGTCCATGGGAATTCTCTAGGCAAGAATACTAGAGTTGTTTGACATGCCCTCTTCCAGTGATCTTCCTGACTAGGGATGGAATCCAGGTCTCCTGTACTGCAGGCGGACTCTTTACTGTCTGAGCCCACAGTTTCCAATAAAATGAGTCTTGACGTATACAGAAGATGCGTGATTTGTCTACTTTTGTTTCTTGCAACAGTGGTTTTTTTCCAGTTAACATATCAGTCCCGTTTCCATTCACCTGAAAGCTATCTAGAATGCAAGTTCTTTCTGAAAAAAAAAAATAAATAACACAAAAAGAACTTCCATCTGGAATAGCGGTTAAGATTTTGTCCAGTTGTCAGTTTTTTCAAAATACCAGAGTCTGAGTATTTGCTTTTAATTGTAATATTTACCTCAAAAGGAACAAATAAGCTGGTCTGTGAAAAATACCAGTTTCTGCCATGGTTGATACTCAGTAAATAGTAAGTTCAGGGTAGTTGGTGCAGCCTTTGTAAACCCAAGAGAACTGAATTAAAGCAGTGGGGATTGGTGTTGTTCAGATAATTAACTATAAGACAGAATGTGGTCAGTGAGATAAAAATGAAAAGAATGAAATTAGGAAGCCATAAGGAGGAAGATGATACTTTCATCAGGGAAAAGTAGGTAACAATTCATCAAGGAGGTGGATTTCTTTTGTTACCTTTGAAGAGAGAGTAGGTGTTTGTGTACAATGTAAGAATATTTGATTTGTAGACTCTCCTTAAAGTATTTTCATCTGTCATGATCAGAAAGTACAGCTAAGAAACTGAACTCCTCTAGTGAAGCTGAGAATCCTATGGTAAAAAGTAGACTCAAGCAGCAGGTTCAGAGCACTGTCTCTAGTTCTGTCCTATTCAGCCTTTTAGTCAGTGACTCGATTATCACAGTATCTTAGGACATGAAACTGTGAGGGCTAGTGTATGTGGAATAAAAGACCTTTGTAAATTAGGACTTAAATTTTAATAGAAAAACAGAAATGAGGTAAATTTCAAAGTTAAATGCTGTACCACAATTGGGACACGTGTCGAGAGGGAAAAGCACAGAATGCCCTAAGTCCACATAAAAGGAGACCTGAGCTGTGTCGGAGTCAGGAAAGACTGTTGTATGGAAGTGGTTTTTACTGAGAGCCGAAAGATGTCGAGGAGGTAATCATGTAAGAGAGGGAGGGTGTTTCAGGGGGAAGAAGGCACTTATAAAGAGCTTTAGCCATATGTGAGAATATAGAGTGAGAAGAACAGACATGCTAGGATTGAGCCTTTACAGAATTTAATTGACTTGGTAAAACTTATGCTAACTGGACAATGAATACAAGGTGGAATATGATCACCTCTGTGAAAGAGATAAGAATCAAGTTTTGCAGAGCATAGGAGATATTTCCATTTACCAGGTAATTCAGTAAAGATTCACTTAAACCTAGGAAACCTGGTTTCTATTGCTACTTTTGCACTGAGTTTTATAAGTTTAGATAAGTGACATAATCATTCTGGGTTTACTTATATATCCTTAATATGGGAGGATTGTCTAGATAATTTCCAAGGTTTCTTCCTTTTCTAAATGTCCAGTGAATCCCACTGGTTATTATCTGGAATTAAAAAAAAAAAAACTTTTACATACCAAGTGTAATATCTGAAATACCTACAAAATTATATAAAAAGCATTGAAATTCTTGCTTATTTTCTTTTTTCAGTTTTTTTAAAATGTATTTTCCAGATAAAATGGCAAGATATTTAAAGTATACATGACAATTTAAATAGGTATACATTACTAATGGATTCCCTCATTGATTTAATTAACATATCTATTAATATCACCTCACATATTTACCTTTCAAGATCTTTTTGGTGAGGACTTTTAAGTTTTACTCTCTTATATGTGTGCTAAGTGACTTCAATCATGTCAAACTCCTTGTGACCCCATGGACTATATAGCCTGCCAGGCTCCTCTGTCCATGGGGATTCTCCAGGGAAGAATGTTAAGGTGGGTTGTCATGCCCTCCTCCAGGGGATCTTCCTGAACCAGGGATTCTACACTTTTTTCCTTATGTAATGTCCTTGTATTCCTTTGTCTTTCGAAATTTTCTTTAATCTAAAATCTACTTTATCTCACATTAGCATATGCTTTTATCCTTTTATTATCCAAATATCCATGTGATTATTTAGTTTCTTGGGCTTTCCTGGTGGCTCAGATGGTAAGGAATCCACTTGCCTTGTGAAGAGTTGGGAACATCCCCTGGAGGAGGACATGGGAATCCGTATTCTTGCCTGGAGAATTCTATGGACAGAGGAACCTGGTGGGCTACAGTCCATGGGGTCACACAGAGTCAGGCACAGCTTAACAACTAAAGCACCACCTGGTGTTCCTTCACATGTATCCCTTGGGAGGAACAGCCCTACTCAGGCTGCCTTCTCATGCTAGGCTGGAGGTCAGGAATGCTGGGCCTGGCTTGTCCTCTCTTAGGTGCTGCTGTGTTGCTCTTCCATTCTTCAGGCACTTATCTAGTTCACCTTCTTCTTGCCAAATACACAAGGTCTCCTTTGGTGGTCTCTTTTTCCAGAACTGACAGAGGAGTGGGCACAAAGGGATCAATGTCATCTTGTCTGAACCAGAAGCCCAAGGTGTGTTTTATTATCTAGGGAAGAGATTTCATGGAGGGA
Organism: Bos grunniens; assembly: GCF_055505025.1. Lineage (NCBI taxonomy): Eukaryota > Metazoa > Chordata > Mammalia > Artiodactyla > Bovidae > Bos > Bos grunniens. Next base: position 36,183,921 of record NC_141187.1, read on the forward strand.
AGCGGAGGAGGAAAATGGAAAGGAGTCCACAGTAGGCTGGAGATGAAAGTCTTGGAGTCCCCTTCTTTAGACGTCATCAGAAGCTGAGAAAGTATTTTTTCTAGGTGATATGTATATTCATCTCTGAGTGAGTACACTTTCTGTTTCAGCAAACTGTAAGTCTTCTGATTGTTTTCATTAATTTTCTTTACAAATGCATATATATGATAATATCCATGTGACATTTTATTCATTCTTCTAGGCCATTGCTCCACCTTTATTATGACTTGAGATTTAAACCCTGAAAAAAAGATATCTATTGTAGAGTTTGGATTACTTACTAGTAGATGAATTGACGGAATAACAAAAGAACTAAAGGTGATTACTTAATTGAGCTCACACAATTTTATATATGCATATGAAGAGAGTTATTCACATATAATTGTATTCTTGGCCCCTTGTGGTATTCCGAGAACTTTGATTGAAACTATATGTAAAAGAAATTACTTTATTATGATAGTTAACTCGTATAAACATGTGTGTACATTCAGAATCCATTAGTCCAGTGGCCATAAAGATGAGTGTCCTCATCCCCTGGGGAAGAAAATGTTAGTATTTCCATTTCCATTTATTTTTATCTCACTGTCATTTAATTTATATTTTGTATATATTTGTTAAATGTCATAATATATTAGAATAGCAATGCATATATAATATTTTTACATAATATAATTAGGTCACTGACACTGTGTTGAAAAATGGAAAAAAAATTGGAGATTAGCTATTCAGGAAACAGAAAATTATCAAAATTTGCTGCATAAAATGTTACTTAATTTGGGGGAGTTTACCAACAATTTTTTATGAAACCAGTTCAACTGAAGAGAGGCAGAATGTTCAGAACATCCATGTTTACATGAGTTTGCATAGAGCCTGAGAGATGGAAACAATTTTGAAGTTGGGTAGAAGACCAAGAGACCTGCCTGGACAGGGGAAAACTTGACTCTTGAATGAAAGAAAGCATGTTTGCTCCCCTCAGTGTGGTCTAAGTTGTATTTTTTTAAATCACCTCCCTTTCTTCACCTTTATTCCCTAAACCCCATCCTCTGCTTTACTAGTTCTTTTCCAATAGTACAGATCACCTGTTAAGATACCATATAATGTACTTGGATTCATGTTTATTGCAGATTATTTGAAGATAATGTTTTAGACCAAATATGATTGCCAACATGCACATTTGAAAAAAAAAAAAAACTATACAAGTTGATTTGTTTTCTTTATCCAAAATATAATTATATTCCTTTTCAAAAACTGTTCCTTACATAGGTGTGAGTACATATATGTTTATATATATAAATAAATTTCCATCTAGTCAAACCTATGGTTTTCCCAGTAATCAGTATGGATGTGAGAGCTGGATCATAAGGAAACTGAGGACTGAGAAATTGATGCTTTTGAACTGCGATGTTGGAGAAGACTCTTGATAGTCCCTTGGACTGCAAGGAGAGCAAACCAGTCAATACTAAAGGAAATCGGCCTTGAATATTCATTGAAAGGATTGATACTGAAGCTGGAAATCCAATATTTTGGCCACGTGATGATGCAAAGAACTCACTCATTGGCAAAGATCATGATGCTGGGAAAGATTGATGGCAGGAGGAGAAGGAGAAGGCAGAGGATGAAATAATTGGATGGCATCACCAACTCCATGGACATGAGTTTAAGCAAGCTCCAGGAGATGGTGAAGGACAGGGGAGCCTGATGTGCTGCAGTCTGTGGGGTCTCAAAGAGTTGGATATGACTGAGTGACTGAACTTAACTGAAGGTATACATATGTGTTATGTATATATCATAATGATTATATGATCATTATACATAGGTCACATTGACAAATATGCTATTTCAGTTTCAGGTATCATTATACATAAATAATATTGACATATAATGTTATTTTGGTTTCAGGTGTACAACATAATTGTTTGAAATATATTGCAAAATGATCACCTCAATAAGTCTGGTGAAAATCTGTCACTAGAAATAGTTATAATTTTCTTCTTGCAATGAGAACTTTTATAATCTCTTAGCAGTGTTCAAATAGGCAATGAGTATATTCCCTTTTTGAATTAGTGCAGTTAAATGAGACAAGTGGCTTTGAGTCTTAGAATCAAAGAATAATGTTGAAACAGTTGAGTTGAATCAAATTTCTCAGTGCCAACTCACATAGAGCTTTCTTGACAAATCCATTCCTGATTAGACCCACCTGGCTCCATCACACATGGTATGGTGTGCAGGCATAGATCAGTGTTTAAGGCTTGTGCTATCTTTTGCACTTGTCCATGCATTTTTTTCTCAACATCTTTCAGTGCTTCATCTGTCTCCTGTCTTCACTATCCAAACAGGTTATAATTATGGCAGAACACATCTAAGTAGCTAGACTCGCAATTGCTGCCCACTGGGCATTTTGGAAAGACACTGGAGAGGAGTCCTTCCAGTATTATGGTTTACTTTCAGGGGATTAGAAAGCTCTTCAGTTTGTAGAGTCCATCAATACAAATATATCTCAGGAGTGAATACTGTTTCTTTATTTGATTAGTGATTAGCTGATCATCTGCTGAGAGTAAGGCAATGAAGGGTTAGTAATCAAGGGAGGATTCAGGCAAAAGGAATGAGAAACTCTTGGAGAAAGTTGACACATGATTAAGGAGACTATTACCTCTATTTTATTTAGGTTTTAGGTTTTGTTTAGGCTGGCTCTGTAAAGGTATGGGTTGTTTCCATTATATTTCCATTCATCCTCCATGCTTTACAGTGTATGTCTAATTTAGGTATTGAAAGTGACTAGTGACTTACTGCTTGTTTTCACTGGGTAGTCGTGCTTTGGTTCTGGTATTCCATAGGGTCTAGCAGAGGCTCCGTAGAGTACTTATTTCTATCATTTGCTGCAGAACCTTAACATTTTTTGGTGATTTCTGGTACTAAGATGATGAAATACAGATAAATACAGCTCAGGTGCTTTTGGATAAAACCTTAATTTATCTCCTCCCTTCCCTCTGACTTTTCAGTCATTTATTGACTCAACTGGTCCCGTATTGTGGATGCCTTTTTTGACTCTAATATCTGCCTCATTCCTTGCATGTGGTCAAGGTCTATTTCATTTCCTGTATCTCTCACATCCTTTGCTACTTTTCACTTGGCAGAGCCCTCTTTGATTTTTAGTGTCTTAATATTCTTTCTGGTCTCTTTCTCTTTCTCTACCAGCCCCAACAGCCACAACTCCTCAATCCACATTGAAGTTTCTCTTTTCTAATTCTGGACATTCTGGTCTCTTGGACTAAATGTTCTTGGTTTTCTGTTGCTTTGTAGAATAAAGACAAACTCTCCAAATTGACATATATGATTCTCCCTAATGCATAAAAATCCATACAAGTATTTCTCCACTCTAACCCTACAATAATACATACAGTATATCATGGGAACATAGTCATGAGAGATACAACATGTATGGTAAAACATGAACATTTCTTGTGTTTTTGTCAGACTTGATTATTCACTAATACCTTATAATGCTATACATATTAATATCTCAGTTTCCTTGATCTAAGATGTCAGAGATCCTTTTTCATAAGATGATCCTAAATGAATTGACAGATATACCGCTTTCCTATTTTTCCACTCAATATCCCATCAAACTTTCAAAACTGTATCATAAAGCCATCCCATTTGTGTCACTCCTATGACACACTTAGATGGCTCCTAGCTTTACTTCAATCCACTGCAGCACCGTGTTCACATCACATCTTATTGTTTTTCACCCTACAATGTAATGTAGCAATTTGTGTGTTTATATCACCCTCTGCTTTTTCACAACTTGCGGGTCTACTACTGAAAAAAATAAATGTTTTTAAACCTCAGTTTAAGTCTCACTGTATCCATGACATGTGACTTACTAATCTATAAGGTCAGTGAACTTCAGAAGTTCTTCATTTATTTGTTTCCATTCGGTAACCACTGCTACTGAATTTAATATAGCAGGGCCATTTCTTCAAATGTAATCTTACATGGAAATCTGTAAAAGAGGGGGAAATCAATGCTTTCTGGATGGCAAGGGAGTGATTGTTAAATTCTGTCCAAATATCCCCTCTTTGGCTATTCCTGACTGACTCTATAGAGTATCTATGGATCTGTTAAATATTGTCTGAAATCTACAGTATTCACTTTAATTGTCACTGTCAAGCAAGCATAGAGCTCTCAATGTCACCACCTCTGTACTTGATGTAAAGTCCTAAATTTATGCTTGAAATAAATTTTATAAGAGACAAATACATGAAGATGTATGGTCTATTGGTGAGTGTATGTTTCCTCCAATTGCACTGTCCCCCTTATTGCCAAATTTTCCCTGTAATAAACACCATCCACTCTGCTGGAAATATCTAACACTGAAGGAAAGAAAGTTAAGCAAGTAACAAAATAGAATTAGATGTTTTGGGCAGTAAATGACTTAGAAAGTGCTTACAGGGCTTTTTCATGGTCTTTTACCTTTTGAAAAAAGAAAGTGAAAGTACAAGAAAGCTGACACTTTACATGCATGAAGGGGTCTAAGGAGGGATTGATAGATTGCTTTGGGGCAGAGTATTCTGTCATGTTCTAAAAGGTTTGGGTCATCCCAGGTAGAGGCAGGGGCAGGACTCAGGCAAGAATAACCCTGCCTATGAGAGAAGAGGTTGGTTTTGCTGGACAGTGTTCCTGTATGTAGGTGAAAGGTGTCTTCGCCTAAAAGAAGATAATTTGGCTGGATTCTGCCCTGAAGAGTTGCCAAGCTTTGCTCATTTCTAGAACTGTGGCCTTTAGTAACAACAAAAGAATACTCCTAATATAAAGAACAATTTCAGAAAAAAAGGAGAGAAGAGAAAATGGAAATAAAAGGGAATATGTATGAGATATTTGCTCCTAGGATATTAAAGCATATATATTTGGGTCTTTAAAAATAAAGTGTTCTAACAGCATTTCTGTGATTATGGTTTCATTGTGTCTGCCCTCTGGTGCCTCTCGCAACACCTACTATCTTACTTGGTTTTCTCTTACCTTGGACGTGGGGTATCTCTTCACGGCTGCTCCAGAAAAGCCCAGCACTTGCTCCTAACCTTGGACGAGGGGTATCTCCTCGGCCGCCCCTCCTGACCTTGAACGTGGAGTAGCTCCTCTCGGCCCTCCTGTGCCCACGCAGCCTCCACTCCTTGGACATGGGGTTGCTCCTCTAGGCCGCTGCCCCTGACCTTGGACGTGGGGTAGCTCCTCTCAGCCGCTCCTGTGCCACCGCCCCTGACCTCAGACGTGGGGTAGCTCCTCTCCGCCATGCTTCTGTGTGACCACAGCCGGCACGCTTCTGGGGGGTCTGCACATAAAATTACTCAATCTAATCAGACGGACCGCAGCCTTGTCTAACTCAGTGAAACTAAGCCATGCCGTGTGTGGCCAGCCAAGACAGACGTGTCATGGTGGAGAGGTCTGACTGTGGTCCACTGGAGAAGGGAATGGCAAACCACTTCAGTATTCTTGCCTTGAGAACCCCATGAACAGTATGAAAAAGGCAAAATGATAGAATACTGAAAGACGAACTCCCCAGGTTGGTGAGAGCCCAATATGCTACTGGAGATCAGTAGAGAAATATCTCTAGAAAGAATGAAGGCATGGAGCTAAAGCAAAAACAATACCCAGTTGTGGATGTGACTGGTGATAGAAGCAGGGTCCGATGCTGTAAAGAGCAATATTGCATAGGAACCTGGAATGTTAGGTCCATGAATCAAGGCAAATTGGAATTGGTCAAACAGGAGATGGCAAGAGTGAACATCGACATTCTAGGAATCAGTGAACTAAAATGGACTGGAATGGGTGAATTTAACTCAGATGACCATTATATCTACTAATGTGGGCAGGAATCCCTTAGAAGAAATGGAGTAGCCATCATGGTCAACAAAAGAGTCCAAAATGCAGTACTTGGATGCAATCTCAAAAATGACAGAAAGATCTCTGTTCATTTCCAGGGCAAACCATTCAATATCACAGTAATCCAAGTCTATGCCCCAACTAGTAATGCTGAAGAAGCTGAAGTTGAACAGTTCTATGAAGACCTACAAGATCTTTTAGAACTAACACCCTAAAAAGATGTCCTTTTCATTATAGGGGAGTGGAATGGAAAAGTAAAAAGTCAAGAAACACCTGGGGTAACAGGTTAACTTTGGCCTTGGAATACAGAATGAAGCAGGGCAAAGGCTAAAAGAGTTTTGCCAAGAGAATGCACTGGTTATACAAACACCGTCTTCCAACAACACAAGAGAAGACTCTACACATGGACATCACCAGATGGTCAACACTGAAATCAGATTGATTACATTCTTTGCAGCCAAAGATGGAGAAGCTCTTTACAGTCAGCAAAAACAAGCCTGGGAGCTGACTGTGGCTCAGATCATGAAATTCTTATTGCCAAATTCAGACTTAAAGTGAAGACAGTAGGGAAAACCACTAGACCATTCAGGTATGACCGAAATCAAATTCCTTATGATATACAGTGAAAGTGAGAAATAGATTTAAGGGACTAGATCTGATATATAGAGTGCCTGATGAACTATGGATGGAGGTTCATGACACAGTACAGGAGACAGGGATCAAGACCATCCCCATGGAAAAGAAATGCAAAAAAGCAAAATGGCTGTTTGGGGAGGCTTACAAATAGCTGTGAAAAGAATAGAAGTGAGAAGTAAAGGAGAAAAGGAAAGATATAAGCATCTAAATGAAGAGTTCCAAAGAATAGCAAGAAGAGATAAGAAAGCCTTCCTCAGCAATCAATGCAAAGAAATAGAGGAAAACAACGGAATAGGGAAGACTAGAGATCTCTTCAAGAAAATTAGAGATACCAAGGGAATATTTCATGCAAAGAAGGGCTCGATAAAGGATAGAAATGGTATAGACTTAACAGAAGCAGAAGATATTAAGAAGAGGTGGCAAGAATACACAGAAAAACTATGCAAAAAAGATCTTCATGACCCAGATAATCATGATGGTGTGATCACTCACCTAGAGCCAGATATCCTGGAATGTGAAGTCAAGTGGGCCTTAGAAAGCATCACTATGAACAAAGCTAGTAGAGGTGATGGAATTCCAGTTGAGCTATTTCAAATCCTGAAGGATGATGCTGTGAAAGTGCTGCACTCAATATGCCAGCAAATTTGGAAAACTCAGCAGTGGCCACAGGACTGGAAAAGTTCAGTTTTCATTCCAATCCCAAAGAAAGGCAATGCCAAAGAATGCTCAAACTACTGCACAATTGCACTCATCTCACATGCTAGTAAAGTAATGCTCAAAATTCTCCAAGCCAGGCTTCAGTAATACGTGAACCATGAAATTCCAGATGTTCAATTTGGTTTTAGAAAAGGCAGAGGAACCAGAGACCAAATTGCCAACATCCACTGGATCATGGAAAAAGGAAGAGAGTTTCAGAAAAACATCAATTTCTGCTTTATTGTCTATGCCAAAGCCTTTGACTGTGTGGATCACAATAAACTGTGGAAAATTCTGAAAGAGATGGAAATACCAGACCACCTGACCTGCCTCTTAGGAAACCTATATGCAGGTCAGGAAGCAACAGTTAAAACTGGACATGGAACAACAGACTGGTTCCAATTGGAAAAGGAGTACGTCAAGGATGTTTATTGTCACCCTGCTTATTTAACTTATATACAGAGTACATTATGAGAAATGCTGGGCTGGAAGAATCACAAGCTGGAATCAAGATTGCTAGGAGAAAATCAATAACCTCAGATATGCAGATGACACCACCCTTATGGCAGAAAGTGAAGAGGAACTAAAATGCCTCTTGATGAAAGTGAAACAGGAGAGTGAAAAAGTTGGCTTAAAGCTCAACATTCAGAAAACGAAGATCATGGCATCTGGATCCATCACTTCATGGGAAATAGATAGGGAAACAGTGGAAACAGTGTCAGACTTTATTTTTTGGGACTCCAAAATCACTGCTGATGGTGATTGCAGTCATGAAATTTAAAGATGCTTACTCCTTGGAAGGAAAGTTATGACCAACCTAGATAGCATATTCAAAAGCAGAGACATTACTTTGCCAACAAAGGTCCGTCTAGTCAAGGCTATGGTTTTTCCTGTGGTCATGTATGGATGTGAGAGTTGGACTCTGAAGATAACTGAGCACCGAAGAATTGATGCTTTTGAACTGTGGTGTTGGAGAAGACTCTTGAGAGTCCCTTGGACTGCAAGGAGATCCAACCAGTCCATTCTGAAGGAGATCAGCCCTGGGTATTCTTTGGAAGGACTGATCCTAAAGCTGAAACTCCAGTACTTTGGCCACCTCATGCGAAGAGTTGACTCTTTGGAAAAGACTCTGATGCTGGGAGGGATTGGGGGCAGGAGGAGAAGGGGACAACAGAGGATGAGATGGCTGGATGGCATCACTGACTTGATGGACGTGAGTCTGGGTGAACTCCAGGAGTTGATGATGGACAGGAGGCCTGGCATGCTGAAATTCATAGGTTCGCAGAGTCAGACATGACTGAGCAACTGAACTGAACTGAACAGCATTTCATCTTTTACTACCCAAGTCCTTGACTCACTTTCCCTTTGCTGCTCTTCCTTCCTTCTGTCTCTCTCTTCCTTCCCTCTTATTCATCCCACTTTTCCTTATACTTTTTGATTTCCCATTTTCTGTTTACTAAAAATTACTGCTAAAGCCCTAAAAATGCTGCAACATCAGTCCAGCAACATCACTGACTTCTTAGCAGAGCCAGTCAAGAAATTGGCCCTCATCCCAGGTTGTTTGGAGGCTGTTGAAGAGGCTGAGAAATGCTAATCCAGTCACACTGATCCAGTCTTAGTAGAGAATCACTCTATTTGGAGGATTTTATAATTCAGGGACCTTCTAGGGCAGGTATGTAAGGCCAAATAATTAATGACAAGGATAGTTACTCTAAAAGAAAGAGAGAATGGCATCTCACTTCTCAGATAAATGTGTTTTTAAATCCAGCGTTCTGATCTACTTGGTGTCTATGTGACCAGTTGGACAATTGTCCAGAGGCTCCTGGCAGTGGACAGATGCACACCAGTATCTGCCATTCAATTGTTCAGAGTGTTTATGATACATGAGTTTCTGTGGGTCAGTTAGTAGGTATCTAACTGTGGGCTACTTAATTTTCTCCAGATGGTGCTTGCAGAGTGAGGGAAACAGAGAGGCTCTGGTGAATACTGCAGGTGGGGAGTTGTGGGTTCCAGAATATATACCCTAATTAAAAAAGAAATATGAAGTTGGGGATCACCAACTTGTGAATGTCCTGGAAAATCAAAGGGATACACCAGAAGAGAAACACTTGTCAGTCAGGGGGAATTTCAGATCAGTCTATCTGGACCAAGAGAAGGCTACAACAGCACCATGTAAGTCAGTGATGTCAGAACTTTCCCATCTTGTTACCATTTACCCTGTTTCAACATGGCCCAAGGAAGAAGATCCAGAGAGGGAGAGAGAAGGAACCTTGCAAAAATGGACACATCTGCACTTCCTGGTAGGTCCCCTGGGCCTCAGCAGGGGAGAGGGAGGCATTGAATAGGCTGAATATGAGATGGAGATGACACTTGACTGACCTGGACTTGTGAAACCCAGAGTGATAGAATGTATGGAATGGCTGCAAGGTGATGCTGGAAATGAGGATGCAATGGAGTGTGGGTGACGACAGCCAGTGCAGGAGGATGAGCCAGTTCACCTTTGTATCCGCTATGGTCTCAGCCTTTGTGTCCCCCAGAAATATCATATGATGAAATCCTGAGTCCCATCCATAGGTGGTGCCTTTGTGAGGTGATGGAGTTATAAGGATGGAGCCTCTTCACTGAGATGACCACTTATATATATAAGAGACATACAGAGCTCCCAAGCCCTCTGCCATGTGAGGATATAGTAAGAAGTGTGTGACCAGAATGGACCCTGCATGACCACGCTGTGGAAATCCATTTTATTGTTTTAAAGCCTGTGATATTTTGTTATAGCAACCCAGAAGGACTACGACAGCATCCTAACAATCTTTAGACAGTTCAGTAAAGCTCATGCTATTTATACAAAGGTGCCAAGCATTTATATTGTCTGGTATAACACTGTGATAGTTGGCTGACAGATCATGGCTGGGTTTCATAAAGAATCCTGAGAATTCAGTCTTCTTGGTAGCATGACCAGAACCATGAACAATTGTCTAATTCTTTGATTCTAATAACTTGACCCACTTGAAGTGGCTGTGATTCTTAAGTAATTTTTAATGGTCTTCTTTGTAATGCCAGCTTCCTCTATTTGTAACTAATTTTAATAGGAGCTTCATTCTTTCAATTGTAGGCGTGGATTTTCTTTTGATTTTCTATTAAATGAAGATAGGAAATGTCAACAAATTGCCCTCTTAGATTTTGACATCTCTACAGAGTCTGTGTTTATTTTTTAAGAGAAGACCCATTTCACAGAGCATGCATTAAAGAGCTGTAAATTTCAAAGAAGCTTGCTATGGGATAGATCATTATGACCATCTCAGAGCTGGATGGGATGGATGTGGATTTAGCATGTTTTGTGGGTTCGGCACGCCAGGATCTTGGTGTACATGTCAACTTTATGTGAATCCCTGTGCAGGCACTGGGATAGGTTATAAAATTCAGAATGATGCCTATCTTCATCGCTGGACGTCAGGGATGGGAGTCCTGACCAGTAAATACGAGCCTTGTACATCTTCCACCTGACTGGAAAAATAATCTGGACACCCAAAAGATAATGGCATCTTATGCATTTTATTAGTTGCTTATTTTGTCCCTTCTAATTATCTAATTGTGATCTGGGGAAGACATACAAATATAAAACTCTCTAGATATGGATTTTGGAGCCAGCCTATGAGAAAACTATTAAGAATCTAAAAAGTAGAAACATAACTCAAGTTGTTTTAACTTTCTCTTTCCTTCCTTCCCACTCTCTTCCTTTGATTTGAGGAGAACAGAGAAAGAAGACAAGTGGAATTTGAATAGCAGATGTCCTGGGTTACTTTGAAGAAAATGCTGATCTTGGAAATTCTGTACTCTAGTTCTCTTACTCTTGAAAATATTTCAACCACCTGTGCCCAGGAAGAGGCAAGCTTTTGGTGGAATTGTATGCAATACAGGGAAGGCTGCACATGTCAAAAATTGCAGTGAAATTCTGATTCCTTTACAGTAGAATTTATCACTATGAATGACTAGGCTCCTGCTTTATGTAGTAGGAGTCTAGAATATAGAAGTCATGAATCTTTTTCTTACAAAATGAGATATTTCCAAACTCCTTACGCATTACAGAGGTCACTCTTTTATTCATGAAGAAAGCAAGAAAACCCTCTGCAGGACGCTCACCTGGCTGAATTGCCTCTCTATGAATCCTTGTAGTTTGTCTGAATTTTTCTCATTGTCTATGGCACTTGTAGGATAGCATCTCAGACTTCTTTCAAACTCAGCAGCTCTTTGACTAGATGGTACAGAGGTCTATTCCAGGAGTACAGTAACATGAGTGTCCACTTACTAAGGTCTTCATTCTAAGCAACCATAAGAAACAATCTCATTAAAATAATCACAATTCACTGGTTTTGGTAACATGTGATCTTTGCTCAGAGCAGCTGACCTAAAAAACTTTTGGTTATTCCTATGTGTATGCAGAGATTTTTGAAGGTAGTAAAAGTTGCAAAAGTATAAAATGTAAGCTATTAGTTCACACTTGGCTGAACTTTTAAACATCTAGGTTATTTTAGGAACTGATTCCTCTGATGTGTTCTAATTTATAACATAAAGAATTTTCCTTTTTCCTCTGAAATTCTACCACCACTCAGTGAGTTCTTTTGTGTTTGTATATTTCCGTGAGAGAATCTAAGTATTTACGCAAGTGAGTATGTGCTGCAGTGCCTGACCCAGGAAAGAGGGATTCCACCTGTGCCCACATCATTGTCATCCAGTGATTCATTCGTATTAATGAATCAGATGAGTCTTTCATATTGATTTTTGATCGATAATTGTTGTATGATATTAAAACAAAGAAACAATGAGGAAGACATGACATTCCTAAACAGGCTTCTCTCCTCAGCTGATCCGAACACCAGCCCCCTGCTGAAATCAGAACAGTCTGTTTTGTTGACATGTGTCCGGGCAGAAAATGGCACAGCGTTGTCTTTAGTAACAGCATCAGTGGGATTCACAGTGGAGGGTCCCCCCTAGTTCACTACTACTAGCAGAATTGAGCCTGAAAATCCCAGGGGCTGAAGATCTCTAGTTAATATGCTTGATTTCTTTACAGCCATGAACTGTTTTACTGGTAAAGAACAGAGAACTGAATAGGATTAAATATAGTAATGCACATAAAGTGCTTATAAAATGTATGTCCATGTAGTAACTCTCAATAAACTTTAAATTTAACCTTATTGAAAAATCCCTCCTCCTCCTCCACTTTGACATTTTTCCTTTACTTGATCATCCTCTTTATTAGTGAGCTTAACAGAGGAAAAGAATTTTGGTATCATTAAGAAAGTTGTAGAGAGAGAAGATAGTATTTTAAGGGGGGATGCATGTGAAAATATATTAAATAATGTTAGGATGAAGGATAATGCAGGAAATCAGAAAGGAGAGATTATAACAGTGAAAATTTGGAGCTGCCATAAATGATTGAGGCTTGACATGTAAACTGTGTTGTCCTCAGAACAGAGGCGATTGTTGTGGCCATGAGAAGCAAGGCAATGTTTATAGGCCATTTGGGGGAGACTTACAAATTAAGAATAAAAGGTGACAGAAGAGTCATTGAGAATGATGAGTGAAGGAGGTGTCAGAGAAGTAGAAGCAGAATCAGGAGAGCCTTGAAAGGAAGACGCGATGGCTCAGATGGTGCCATATAGGACCCCACGTAGCAGTCACTAGTAACATGGAGTACTCAAAACTGGGTGTGTTTCTTACATTTCATGAATTTTGCAATCTTATATTTTATACATGAAAATTCCCATTCATTTCCTGTTTTCATACAGTATAATAGCTGTAATCCTGTGTCTCATGCATTGTTTGAACTAAACATGTCTGCATGGACAATTTATAGATCTGTTATTTATGTTGCTTCTACATATCTTTAGTCATCCCTTGTTTCTGCTTATGCTTCATTAATTGCATAATGTAATTTATCTTCAGTTGCTTACAATTCCTTCAGCTTTTTCTGTATGTACACTTACCATTACCTCTGATAATCTGAAGCCTGGTAAGCTACATACTGTCTCATTTGATCTGGTAAAAAAAAACCCAGGTGAAAGACTCATGTTCATCTGTTGGGCTTTTTCTCTTTCTTCAGGAGTATGAAGGGAATTGGTGTGGCAGCTCTTGGTGGCATTGATATCATACTGTTTGCCCTGGGCATATTTTTCATCCTGAAAGTGATCATGCAATTAGTTAGTATTGTTGGGCATTCAGTAGATGAACCCATTAACAGAACACTAACATGCGTGATAGATGTGTAATTTTTTTAATAGGGGGGCATCACAAAATTTGAAAGTCATTCCTTTCCTACTTTTTCTATACATTGTCTCTATACATATGATTTACATAAAACTTTTCTAAGTTTAAACTTTCCCCTTCTCTGTTTTATCATTATCTTTTTTTTTTCTTAGTATTTGAACCAACTATAGTACATAAGTACCAATAATTGGTGCCCCCCAGGTGACGGTAGTGGGAAAGAACATTCCTGCCAATGCAGGAGATATAAGAAGACTCAGGTTTGATCCCTAGGTGAAGTGCATTCCTTGCAAGAGGGCACAGCAGCATACTCCAGTATTCTTGCCTGGCCAATCCTATGGACAGAGGAGCCTGTTGGGCTACAGTCAGTAGGGCCGCAAAGAGTTGGACACAACTGAAGTGGCTTAGAATGCATGCATGCACCTATATTTTACCATTTAACCTCTTGTTTACTGTGGGTTAGAACCAATATATTCCCTTATACGGTGTTATACAGTTATGACTCTGACTTATCTCTGAATCCGCACACCAAAAGCTTAGTGTTCATTCCAGGTGCAGAATACAATCTTTTTTATGCTGACAAAATAGTACGTCAGAAAAACATGGCATAAAGTAACAGGAAATACTAAGCAATGGACTAAGAATAATAAGAGTAGAAAAATCTAGCTAACATATTGATAGAGAAAAAGTAATCTTTAGTGAAAGTTATGAACATTTCAAGAGATTACTTGGAAGAGTTGGGAAAAAAAATGGACAGTCAAAAATGGAGGATGAAGCAAAAAGTAGTGAGAAAAAAGGACTACATGAACTTAGTAGAAACCTTTAACACCGCTTTTTATTAGCTGTCTGCTCTACTGTGTGCTCCTTGATTGACTAAAAGAATTAACACACAACTTTCAAATACCTTCCTCAGAAAGAGAATAATTGTTTCCAATTGTAAACTCTCCTTCTACTGTAGCTCTAAAGCTATTCACTGTAAATCTTAAAACAATAATTTGTAGCATTAAAAAAAACTACCAGTATTCGTTTTTGTGACCGGGATTCAGCTTTGTTTAACATGCTCCATCCACCCAGTTCACTGCAGAGCAGTTCTCATTTATTGGCTATTTACTCTGAGCCTGGATAAGAAAGCCCAGAGAGACACTGAAGGACCAGAAAATCAACACGCTTCCTTTTCCCCAGTCCCACCTGAAAGTGCTTTGTGTCAGGTAGTACTGTGGGCTGAATCTGTGTTCTTCAAATTCATGTGTTAGAGCCCTAAATGCCAAAGTACTGTGTTTTGAAAAAAGTTCTGACTTTTTGGGATCCATGGACTGTAGCCCACCAGACTCCTCTGTCCATGGGAGTTCTCAGGCAAGAATACTGGAGTGGCTTGCCGTTCCCTTCTCCAGGGAATCTTCCAGACCCAGGGATAGAACCCAAGTCTCTCACATTGCAGACAGATTCATTACCATCTGAGCCACCAGAGAAGTCCATTAACGTTAACTGAGCTCTTAGGGTGGAACACTGATCCAATAGGTTTAGTGTCTTCATGAAGCGAAACACCAGAGAATTTTCTCTGTGTCTCTGTGACTTTTCCTCTCTCTCTCTTCCCCACCCACCACTCAGTGTGAGGACTAACGGAGAAGCCAGCCTGGGAGGAAAGAGTTCTTATCAGAACCTCACCTTGCTGGCACCCTTATCTGGTACTTCTAGCCCCTAGAACTGTGAGGAAATAAATTTCTGTTGTTTATTTCACTGAGTTTATTGCATTATTTTATGGCATTCCTAGCTGACAAATACAAAATCATTTATTTTGGAAATTTAAAAAAGAAAATGAATAAAAGGAAATTGAAAAAGTTATTGCACTTCTTATGAATCTTTGAGATTTCACAAAACCGATCCTTTCTTCTATTTCCACATCTTATCAGCAGACAGCTTCTTTGACATAAAGACTGTGTTATTTGAAGTTTGCCTGATGCAGCCTTCTTGTTTAAAGGACAGTATAGCCCAGTCACTTATGCCAGGTTCCATCTCAGAGCCTGGTGGGCTACAGTCCATGGGGTTGCAAGAGTCGGACACGACTTAGCATCTAAACCACCACCACCACAGTACTTAAAACTCATTGAGCATTATGGTGGAAAGGTTATGGATATCATGGGACAGCCTGGCGGTATCAATAAACATCTGTAAGTGTTTTCAGGGGGAAGTCAAACACGTCATGATTGCAGGATAGGCATAAGTTGCCTTGGCACAAGAGCAGATTAGACATGACCAGCAGATGGAGCAAGCAGGACCCTGCTTAAATAAAAACATGAGCCATTCTGAGATGATATAGTCACCTTAGTTTATCAAACCCCTCCTGTGGAGGGAAGCCTTCTCCTTCCCTGTTGCTCTGAGCAAGAGTTGGTGCTGCAGTACCTGGGGTGGGGAAGAAGGAGTCCCTTCTGTGTAAATTTACATGGATGATGATATTTGCACAGATAGAGAGTTGGAGAATAGGTTACTCCCTGCATTTTTGTATTGCTCCCAGAAGTACTTCTGTGCTCTCCAAACATTTGGAACTTAATTCTGAGCCAGAGTTTTTAGGCCATTTTTTTTAAGACAGTTTAGTGTTGGGACTCTGCAGACTCTGAGCAGTGAGGCCCTCTAGGAGTGTGTAATTTTTTCACTCTACATTGACTAATGCCTGCATTTTAGACACTGAAATGACAAGAAAAGTCCAGTTGATCTGTGTGGTTTACCATCATGCTGGGGTAAGAGTAAACACATGACTGACTGATCGCTACTACAGAGTACAGAGAGAATATTAAGAGAATAAGGATATTGTACCTTGGATCTGCTCACTCACCTTAAACCCCATGCATGTCTTTGATACTTTCCCAAAAGCTTTAAAACATCTTAAAATTTGTGTTTCACAGTAACCCTGTGAGATAGCCTTAATCTTCACTATGATCATCAAGTTATGTTAATGAAGATGCAATGACTTAGAGAGGGCAAGTAATTTTCCCCAGGTCCCATTATTAGCATATGCAGGTGACTGGGCACCAATACACTCATCTATTCACTTCCTGATGTCACATCACACATGCCTGTGGCCCTCGGTCTGCATGTGTGTAACCAGGAACACATCAGGAGCTGTGATGACTCTGCTTAAAGAGAAAAATATTTTGTCTTTGACTGCAAAACAGCAGTGACCCTAGAACATTGGTTTTATCCACTTGTTCTGCTCTGTGTATAAAATACGCACTGTTACAGTCTTTGACAATTATCAGTGTGGGGGCCTGGTTCTCCTGGCTAGCCTTTCTTCTAGGCACCTTGACAGCTCTTCTACTTTTATGCATCTTTAATCTTCTCATTACATTTGTTTTTTTGAGAAAACAGAAAATAAATCTCCAAATGGTAATACAAGACTATTACCTGGTCAGCACCCAAGACAACGTCATTGGCTCTGCGAATAAGGCCTGCCCTTTCCTGACTTTTGACTATTTAGGGACAAAATTTATCAGTCTGGTCTGGAGTACATCCTGACAACCCATGGGGCTTAGTTTTTGAACCGGCTTCAAACATCTCCTCTTTGACAGTAGAACTAGACCTTCATGCTTTCACGATGTATTGTAATATTTCAGAAATTATTCCTGTCCCTACCTTTGGCCAACAGAAGCATAAAATCATAGACTCTTGCAAGCATGATTTTAATATTACTTTTCCTGTCTGACCTTTTTAAGTAAGCAGAATTTAAGACTAAAGTGAGCAAGAATTGAGTTTGGAAAAGATAACTGATAAAATAAAGATTTTATCATCCTGAATGAGATTTGAACATGATTCTTTTTTCAATTTACCAGAAGAGTGATCATTTAATTAAGGATAAGATATCAGCATTTACTAGGTTTTCTCTGCTCTTAGTTAGTTTAAAGGGGCATGGTATCTAATAATAAACTGGTCATTTAAAATTGGGTGATGAAAATAAAAGAAGTGGTTCTCAAAAAGGAGACATATAAGTTGGAGGAACTTGGGGCTACCTATCTCATCAACTAAAGAGCTTATTGTGACAGGTAAGGAGAATAATACCTTGTATAAAATAGACGTATTTGTATGCACATATTTCTGTGCATGTATACATGTGTTATATGCTTAATTTCTTCATGGAACTTTGAACCTCATAAAATTCGATTTTATAAGAGGCAGCAAATGTAGCAGAATACCCTAATTCCTAATGTAATTGATCATTTATTGGTAGATGACTAACTATATGATTTTTTTTCTGTTAAAATGTTAGATCTGTGTTTGCTTTGGTAGCACATATATTACATAATTGGAATAATACTGAGAAGATTAGCATAGCTCCTGCCCAAGGATGAAACACAAATTTGTGAAGCCTTCCATATTTTTCTGTTACAATTTTGAGGGGTGGGACAGGAAGCAAGGTGGAAAGGAGGTTGAAATTTGGGGGGACATAGGTATACCTATGGCTGATTCATGCTGATGTTTGGCCAAAAGCAGTACAGTATTGTAAAGCAATTCCCCTTCAGTTAAACATCTATAAATTTAATTATTAAAACTGTTACTGGGGATCATATAACAGGTTCAGATATCCACTGTATGATTAAAGAGGGTCTGACTGGAAACTGATAATTGATGGCATCAATTATCATTGGTTAGTAATTCATTAACTTTATAGTTGAATGAGAAAAATAAACTGACATACACTATTGTCTGTGATTCAGTGTCATAGCAAGCTATAATCCTTGTCTGCATTCACTTTTAGGTGGTATAGTGCCCAAACTTTGAAACAGGCTGTTCCCAGAAGCGCACAGTTGTGAGTCCTGCCCAGGGTTTTTGTTCCTGATGCTGGAGGCTTCTGTTCGCTGGTCACTAAGGCCAAAATTTTCTCTGCTGAGCATTCTCTGGGTCTATCACGTGCACAAGTCTTTATATTTTGGTTTTCTAATTTGATTCTCTTTTTCTTTTGATCAGACTACTAAGTCTCTTTGCGATTTATTTTTCAGACTGTTTTGTGCTTCAATTTTTCTGATGCTCATTAGTGTATTTGCTTCCATGTCTACCTCTCTGAGTAGTTTTCAACATCTACATAAAACCTACCCTATTCTCTTACTGTCTGGATTTTGGTGTTTAGCATCAGCATATTTTTATAAACTTCATTTTCCTTCTGTTGCAATTTCTCGTATACAGCTTAAGCTGGTTGGCCCACATCTGGCTTCTTCGCGTTTTCTCCAAAAATTAGAGAACTCTGCTTTCTTTCTAGGCAGTACTGCCACTTGTTTTGATACCATTGCTAATTTTCTGTGATTTCACTTCCTGCCTAATAAGCTCTGTCTTCTACTGTAACTGGAGTACTATGTGCCTCTATGTTGGTATTACTATTTTAAATAAATACCAACCTAGTATAGCAGAGAATTAAAGGGAATAAAATTACAGTAGTATTAGTAATAATACATTCCCCCAAATTATAATTAAGTAATGCTCCCAGTTTTAAATGACTTTCTATCCATGTATTGTTGAGGTCCCTACTCATTTTTCCTTACTAGATGTTTCAATTTTGAAACAGAATGTAGAAAACAATGGAGTGGAAAATTCTGAAAATCACCTTGGATTTTAGATGCTTCAAGATTAAGTATGTAATTGTTAGTTTTTTATACTTAGTAGGGCTATTCTTAGCACATACATCTCAGTGTACGGTGATTGCTAGTGAGTGAAGGATGTATACTGTGAACTGCAGTCACCGAACAGGTGATTGGAGATAAAGAAAGCAATGCCAGGAAGACACAGGCTTCCGCTGTGGAAGGGAAAACTTACAGTGTCTGTCATCTACAGTCTACTCTTCAGATTTTTCCAAAACACTTACTCTTCCTTTGCTCATTTAATAATTTGGGTTGTTTGATTTCTTTTCCTATGAGTTGCATGAGTCTCTTATATATATGTGGATATGAAGTCCTTATCAAATATGTGATTTGCAAATATTTTTTTTTAATTCCATAGGTTGCCATTTCATTTTACTGATGGCTTCTTTTACTATGCAGAAAGTTTTGAGTTTGATGTGGTCTCACTAGTTTATCTTTGCAGTTCTTGCCTTGTCTTTTGATGACTGAGTTGTTTGAGCAGCTTGTATTTTAGAAAGCAATCCTTTTTTAGTTGTTTTTTTGCTATTATCTTCTCCCATTCTTACCAAAAGACACAGACTGGCTTAATGGATACAAAAACAAAACCACTATATATGCTGTCTACAAGAGACCCACTTCAGTCCTTGAGACACATACAGACTGAAAGTGAGAGGATGGAAAAAGATATTCCATGCAAATGGAAAAAGAAAGAAAGCCGGATTGGCAATTCTCATATCAGAAAAAATAGACCTTAAAATAAAAACTGTTATAAGAGATAAAGAAGGACACTAACAAAGGGTCAAGGAATCAGTCCAAGAAAAAGACATAACAATTTTCAATATCCATGTACCCAACATAAGAACACCTCAATACATAAGGTAAACACTAACTGACATAAAAGGTGAAATTGACCATAACACAATAATAGTAGGCATGTTGACACCACATCTACACCAATGGACAGGTCAACAGAACAGAAAATTAATAAGGAAACATAAGCCTAAAAGGAAATATTAGAGCAAACAGACCTAACTGATATCTTCAGCACACTCCATCCAAACGCAGAAGAATACACTTTCTTCTCAAGTGCACATGGAACATTTTCCTCATCTTGGGTCACAAATCAAACCTCAGTAAATTTAAGGAAATTGAAATTATATCAAGCATTTTCTCTGACCTCAACACTATGAGACTAGATATCGATCATAGGAAAAAGACAACAACTGTAAAGAACACAAACACATGGAGATTAAGCAACACATTTCTAAATAATGAGCAGTTTACTGAAGAAATAAGGGAAATCAAAACATACCTAGAAACAAAGAACAATGAAAACACGATGATTTAAAACCTAGAGGATGCAACACAAGCAGTTCTAAGAAGGAAGTTTATAGAAATACAAATCCTACCTCAAGAAACACATTGAATAGACAACCTAACTTTATGTATCTTTTAACTCTTTTTAAATTTCTCTTATCAATTTCTTTAAGTTTTTGCATAAAACCTTTCAACACCTTGCTTAAGTTTATTTCTAAGTGTTTTATCTTTTTGTGATGCAATGGTAAATGGGATTGTTTTCTTTATTCCACTTTCTGATGGTTTGTTGTTGATATATAGGTCAGCAACTGAGTTTCGTATATTGGAATATAGTAAACATAATGTATGCTCCATCTTTAAAGAATAGACATTTTCCCACAAATAAGACATCTAGATGATCAAGAGGTATATGACAAGATGCTCAGCATCACTAATAAGCAAAGGAAATGCAGATCAAAAGCACAACAGGTATCACCTCATACCTTTTTGAAAGGCTAGTACCAAAAGGTAAGAAATGACAAATGTTATTGAGGCTGAGGAGAAAAAGGAGTGCTTATGCACTGTTGGCAGGGATGTATACCAGAGCAACTCCCATGGAAACTTATTGTGGAGGTTCCTCAAGAAATTTAAGAGAACTCTTATGTGATCCATTATCCCACTTCTGGATATATAGTCAAAGGAAATGAAGTCATTGTCTCAAAGAGAGATCTGTATTCCCATGTTTACTGAAGCATTATTCACAGTAGCCTTGGTATAGGAACAACCTGAGTATCTTTCAACAGGAGAATGGATTAAAACAATGTGATGTGACATATATAGGTAAATATTATTTAGCCATTAGAAAAAGAACGAAATCCTTCTATTTGTGGCAACATGGATGAAACTGAAGGGCATCACCCCAAGTGAACTAAGTCAGAGAAAGGCAAATACCATATGATCTCAATTACAAGGAATCTCAGTAGAAAAAAAAAAGATGGAAGTTGGAGTAGAAAAAATGATTGCCAAAGACTGGAGGGTAGGACAAATAAGGAGAGATTTTTAAAGGTTGCATATTTTCATGTATAAGAAATTAATAAAGTCTGAGGATCTAAGCTTGAGCTTCATGATCTAATCATGAGGTCTAATCATGAGATTGAACAAGCTCTGGGAGTTGGTTATAGACAGCAAAGCCTGTGTTGCCACAGTCCCTGGGGTCACAAAGAGTCGGACACCACTGAATAACTGACTGAACTGAAGAGAGTGGAACTTACCTGTGTTCTCCTCAAAATGCAAAAGTTAAACATGTGTGGTGATGACAGTGTTACTTAATAGAAAGGGAAACTCGTTTCTAATCCATGCACGAATGGGAGTGGACAAGATGAGGAGGGGTAGGTGGAAGTGGGGTACACGTCTCTCCACCGATGCATCAAGAACGTCTAAAGACGCAGCAGTTCCCACAGAAGACCGGGTGAATCCTGGCAGGACTCCCTGACTACTGAAGGAATATCCGGATTCATACAGAACTCAGTAGGACAAAGGAAAGAAGGGACAAGGAGGAAGGGGAAAGAAGGAGCAGAGCAAGTGGGACCAGCCTGCACCTGGGGATGAGGGAGCTGAAGCACAGGGGAGAGATCCCCGCGTCCATGGCCATCCACTGGGATGAGGGAGGCATTTAAAGCAGTTGGGGAGTGAACTCACTAATCTGTGACAGTCTGAACGGAGTGAGAACCACATAGACACGCCATGCTGCAGCCTCTCATACCTTGGACAGGGTTGTAAGTCCACTGGTGTCCATGGAAGCTGGGAGCTGGAGCCATGGGGATTGTGGAATGATCCCAAGGAGAGGACTCCTGTTGACCGTGGGGAGTCAGCCGGATGGAATGGGGTGGAGGAAATCTGCTGCATGGAATGCTTCTTAAGGAAAGCCATGAGGCCATAAAAGAGGGTTCAACTGCCTGTGGAGTAGAGCTATCTCTTTCTTCATGCTGGTACCTGTAGGGTGAGCAATAGAGAAAGACTTTAGGGAGGGTGGTCCTTGAGTGCCTGATGCACTAAGCAATGGAGATTTTTGAATGTCTATATACCCTACCCTACCCTATTCTCTGTCTAAATTTTGGTTTTAGCATAGTAATGTTCTTATGAATTTAAATTTCTTCTGGTAGAGCTTCTTGTTTACAAATTAAGCCAATTCATCACATCTGGCTCATTATAGGTGTTTCAAGAAACTTTGAGAACCTTCCTTCTTTCCTCAAGGCCATACTGCCCTTAACTATCATTGCTGACTTCCCATACTTTCACTATTTGCCTAATATATTCTATGTTTTTCTCTATTCACTATAACTTTAATAGTATGTGTCCCTGTGTTGCTATTAATATTTATAATATATTATTTATGGATGCAATAGAGAATCAAAAGGACTACAGTTAAAACAGTAGTAATAAATTACCCCCAAATTATAATCCATTAATGCTCCCATTTAAAACTGATTTTCTATCTATATATATATTATTGAGGTCTCTTAACTCATTTTCCTTACTAGGTGGCTCAATTTAGAAATGAAACATAGAAAACAATGGAGTGGTAAACTCTGGAAATTACCTTCCTTTTGATATTCCTCGTTAGTAAGTATGCAAACGTTAGTCCCCCCCCACCACCAGTGGGGCTGTTCTTAGTACACATTATAGCTCACTGTGGGGTGATTGCTATTGACTGGAGAACATACACTGTGAACTGTAATTGTCAAACAAGTGAGTGGAGATGAAGAAAGTAATGCCAGGAAGGCACAGGCTTTTGTTGTTCTAGAAGGAAAACTTTGCTGTGTCTCTCATCCACAGTATAATCTTTATTTATTTATTTTTAATTTTATTTTATTTTTAAACTTTACATAATTATATTAGTTTTGATTTACTGAAACTCTTACTTTTCTTATACTCCATTAAAAATTTGGGGTTTTTTGCCCTTGAGTTGTATGTCTCATGTATTTTGGATATTAAGCCCTTATCAAATATATGTTTTGGAAATATCTTCTGTCAATCTGTGAATTGCCATTTGATTTTGCTGATGTTCCTTTCTTTGGAGTTTAATGTGGCTCCACTTGTTTGTTTTTGCAGTTGTTGCCTTTGCTTTTGGTGTGAAACCCAAAAGTCGTTGCAAATACTGATGGCAAGAAGATTACCTCAGTGTTTTCTAGGGGTTTAGTCACTTCAAGTTTTATGTTCAACTTTTTAATCCCTTTTTAGTTGATTTTTGTACGGTAAAAGACAGGCATACAGTTTCATTTTTTCACAGGACTATCCAGTTTTCCCAGTGCCATTTTGTAAAGCTTGTCCTTCCCCACTGGATATTCTTGGCTCCTTTTTCATAAGCTAACCGACAATATACGGGTGTGTGTTTCTTTCTGGCTTCGCTGTTCTGCTCTGTTGATCTATGTGTCTGTGTTTGTGCCAGAAGCAAATCATTCTGTTTTGATTACTATAGTTTTCTAATACAATTTGAAATCAGCAACCATAGTCTTGTATTTTGTTCTTCTTTCTCAAGATCACTTTGACACTTTGGTATTTTGTGATTTAATACAGCAGAATAGACCAAGAAGAAATGGAAAAAGTACACAGAAGAAATATACAAAAAATAACTTAATGACCCAGATAATCACAATGGTGTAGTTTCTCACTCAGAGCCAGACATTCTAGAATGTAAAGTCAAGTGAGTCTTAAGAAGCACTGCTGCCATAAAGCTATTGGAGGTGATGGAATTCCAGCAGAGCTATTTAAAACCCTAAAAGGTGATGCTATTAAAGTGTCCCATTCAATGTGTCAGAAAATTTGGAAAAGCCAGCAGTGGCCAGAGGACAGGAAAAGGTCAATCCTCATCCCAGTTCCCAAGAAGGGCAGTACTAAAGAATGTTCAAGCCACTGAACAGGTGCAATCATCTCCACTGCTAGTAAGGTTATGCTCAAAATCCTCCAGGCTAGGCTTCAGCATTATGTGAACCTAGAACGTCCAGATGTTCAAGCTGGGTTTAGAAAAGGCAGAAGAACCAGAGATTAAACTGCCAACATTTGCTGGAACATAGAGAAAGCAAGGGAATTCCAGAAAAACATCTGCTTCATTGACCTCACCAGACTGTGTGGATCACAACAAAGTGGAAAATTCTTTAGGAGATGGGCATACCAGACCAACCTTACCCGTCTTATGAGAAACCTGTATGCTTTTAAAAAAAACCAGCAGTTAGAAGCAGACAAGGAACAATAAACTGATTCAAAATGAGTGAAGGAGTCCGACAAGGCTGAATATTGTCACCCTGCTGATTTAACTTATATGCAGTGCATGTCATGTGAAATGCTGGACTGGATGAGTCCTAAAAGCTGGAATCAAGATTGCTGGGATAAATATCAACAACCTCAGATATGTGGATGATACAATTCTAATTGCAGAAAGCGAAGAGGAACTAAAGAGCTTCTGATGAGGGTGAAAGAGGAGAGTGAAAAAGTTGGCTTAAAATTCAATATCAAAAAAGCTAAGATCATGGCATCTGGCCCCATCACTTACATGCAAATAGAAGGGGAAAAGGTGGAAGCAGTGACAGATTTCCACTTCCTGGGCTCTAAAATCACTGTGGATGGTGACTGAAGCCACGAAATTAGAAGACGATTGCTTCTTGGCAGCAAAGTTCTGAAAAACCTAGACAGTGTGTTAAAAGCAAAAACATCACTTTGCTGACAGAGGTCTGTATAGTCAAGGCTATGCTCTTTCCAGTAGTCATGTGCACATGTAAGAGCTGGACAGATAATAAAGAAGGCAGAGTGCTGAAGAACTGATCTTTTCAAACTGTGGTGCTGTAGAAGCCTCTTGAGAGTCCCTTGGGCACCAAGGAGATCAAAACCAGTCAACCTTAAAGGAAATCAACCCCAAATACTCTTCGGAAGGACTGATGCTGATGCTGAAGCTCCAATACATTGGCCACCTAATGTGAATGGCTGACTCATTGGAAAAGACCCTGATGCTGGGAAAGATTGAAGGAAGAAGAAAAAGAGGGTGATAGAGGATGAGATGGTTGGATGGCATCACCAATTCAAAGGGCATGAACTTGGGCAAATTCTAGGAGATGGTAAGGGACAGGGAAGTCTGGCGTGTTGCAGGCTGTGGAGTCACAAAGAGTCAGACATGACCTGGCAACTGAACAACAACAACAGTTTTATACAAGTTGTAGAATTTTTTTTTTCTGTTTTGTGAAAAATGCCTTGGAATTTTGAAAGAAACTGCAGTGAATATGTAGATAGCCTTGGGTAATATGGATTTATGAACAATATTATTTCTTTCAGTCAATAAATATGAAATATGTTTCCTTTACATAGATCTTTCAACACCCAGCTTTATTTATTTCTAAGTATTTTATTTTTTTGATGCAATTGTAAATGGGATTATTTGTATTTCTGTAATTTGTTTTGGTGTATGGATAGGTAACTGAGTTTTATATATTCAAATACAGTACGCAAAATTCATGTTATTTTTTTACAGAATAGACAATTTTCCCCCCAAATAAGACATACAGAATGCCCAGGAAGTATATGACAAGATGCTCAACATTACTATCAGGGAAGTGCAAATCAAAAGTACAACATACACCACCTTGTTCCTGTTTAAATGGCTTTTACCAAAAAGTAAGAAATAAGTGTGGTTGAGAATGTGTAGGAAATGGAGGTCTTGTATATTATTTGTAGGAATCTATATTGGTGCAACTCCCATGGAATACCTTCTGGAAGTTTCTCATGAAATTTCATAAAGAACTGTTATATGGCCATTAATCCCACTTCTGGATATATATTTATTTCTGAATATATATTCAAAGGAAATGAAATAATCATCTCAAAGAGAAATCTGTACTCCCATGTTCATTGCCTCAATATTCACAGTAGCCTCGCTCACTCACTCTCTTAGTCACTTCAGTCATGTCCGACTCTGTGCAACCCCATAGACAGAAGCCCACCAGGCTCCCCCGTCCCTGGGATTCTCCAGGCAAGAACACTGGAGTGGGTTGCCATTTCCTTCTCCAATGCATGAACATGAAAAGTGAAAGGGAAGTCCCTCAGTCATGTCCGCTTCTTAGCGACCCCAGGGACTATAGCCTACCAGGCTCCTCCGTCCATGGGATTTTCCAGGCAAGAGTACTGGAGTGGGGTGCCATTGCCTTCTCTGTCACAGTAGCCAAGAAACAACCTATTATGGGAACAATCTAAGTATCTGTCAGGAGGTGAAGAGATTAAGACATGTGAATTTTATTTAGCCATTTAAAAAGAAAGAAATTCTTCCATTTGTGGCAGCATGGTTGAATTTGGAGAGCCTTATGCTAAGTAAAATAAGTTAGAGAAAGACAGATACTGTATGATCTCAACTGTAAGGAATCTGAAAAAAAAAAAAAAATTGGAAGTCAGAAACCGAGTAGGAGAGTGATTGCCAAAGCTTGGAGAGTGGAGGAAATAGGGACGGGTTTGTAAAAGGTTATACATTTTAACATGTGAAAATGTTAAGGTCTGAGGATCTAATGTATAGCATGATTATTATAACTGATAAAATTGTGTTGTATAATTGATGCTAAGAGAGTGGAACTTACCTGTGTTCTCTTCAAAAAATAAAAGGTAAACAGGTCAGATGACAGCTAAGATACTTAAGTTAATAGAAAGGGCAAATCTTTTATAATACATATGTAAATGAAGGTCAGCATTATGGCAGAGGGGTAGGTGGAAATGGCAAGTATAGTGGAGTGGGTTGCCATTTCCTCCTCCAGAGGAGCTTCCTGACCTAGGGATTGAACCATCTCCTGTTACGCCTGCATTGCAGGCAGATTCTTTACCTGCTGAGCCATCAGGGAAGTTCTAACAAACCTACCATATGTCCTAGAAATTCCACTATTGGACATATACCCCGAGAAAACCATAATTCAAAAAGACACTTGTACCTCAAAATTCATTGCAACAGTGTTTACAATAGCCAGGACATGGAAGCAATCTAGATGTGCACTGAGAGAGGAATGGATAAAGAAATTGTGGTACATCTATATAAAGAAATTTTAATTAATGTTAAAAAGAAGTTAATTGGGTCACTTGAGCTGAGGTGGATGAACCTACAGCCTGTCATGTAGAGTGAAGTAAGTCAAAAAGAGAAAACCAAATATTGTATATTAATGCGTGCATATGGAATCTAGAAAAATGGCACTGGTTAACCTATTTTCAGGGCAGGAAGAGAGACAGAGAACATGCTTGTGGATACAATGGGGGAAGGAGAGGGCAAGTTGAATTGAGAGTAGCGTTGACACGTAGTACATTACCATATGTAAAATGTTAATAGATGCCAATGGGAAGTGGCTGTGACACAGGAAGCTTACCCAGTGCTCTGTGACAACCTGGAGAAGTGGGATGGGGTGCAGGTGGGGGATTCAAGAGGGAGGGGATATATGTATACTTACTGCTGATTCACATCGTTGTACAGAAGAAACCAACACATTGTAAAGAAATTATACTCCAATTAAAAGTATTTGGCAAAACTAATACAATATTGTAAAGTTTAAAAATAAAATAAAATTTTTAAAAAGTAAAAAAATAAATAAATAAATAAATGTTTACATAACAGCACACAGTATCTAGGAATTAATAAAATTTAAACCATTAACATCAAAAATAAATAAATAAAAGTAAATTTAAAAAATAATATATACATATATCAAATTATCATGTCCTTGGAAGGAAAGTTATGACCAACATAGATAGCACATTAAAAAGCAGAGACATTACTTTGCCAACAAAAGTCCATCTAGTCAAGGCTATGGTTTTCCCAGTGGTCATGTATGGATGTGAGAGTTGGACTGTGAAGAAAGCTGAGCGCCGAAGAAATGATGCTTTTGAACTGTGGTGTTGCAGAAGACTCTTGAGAGTCCTTTGGACTGCAAGGAGATGCAACCAGTCCATTTTAAAGGAGATCAGTCCTGGGTGTTCATTGGAACGACTGATGCTAAAGCTGAAACTCCAATACTTGGCCACCTCATGAGAAGATTTGACTCATTGGAAAAGACTCTGATGCTGGGAGGAATTGGGGGCAGGAGGAGAAGGGGACGACACAGAATGAGATGGATGGCATCACCAACTCAATGGGCATGAGTTTGAGTGAACTCCGGGAGTTGGTGATGGACAGGGAGGCCTGGTGTGCTGCAATTCATGGGGTCGCGAAGAGTTGGACATGACTGAGTGACTGAACTGAACTGATATTTTAAATATCTTATAGTTTTATTTGCCAATTCTGTCTCAAAAAATACTCTGCTTACTAGTCACTGTTCATGACATTTGATTTATATATGTTGGCTTCTACATAGTATGAAGAAAAAAAAAGAACTACAGTATCTACTGCTGCTGCTGCTGCTAAGTCGCTCAGTCGTGTCCAACTCTTACCGCCCCCATAGACTGCAGCCCACCAGGCTCCTCCGTCCATGGGATTTTCCAGGCAAGAGTACTGGAGTGGGGTGCCATTGCCTTCTCTGACAGTATCTACTAAGGCAAAATGGAGACTTTTGATGTTTAAATATCACTTAAGCAAAAGTATTAATAATTAAGTAGTTATCAGTGGATGAATAGCCCTTCAGCCTCTGGAATCACTTTTTTAAATTTAAATTTATTTATTTTAATTGGAGGATAATTATTTTACAATATTGTGTTGGTTTTGCCATACATCAACATGAATCTGCCACAGGTGAACACGTGTTCCCCATCCTGAACCCCCCTCCCACCTCCCTCCCCGTACCATCTCTCTGGGTCATCCCAGTGCACCAGCCCCAAGTATCCTGTATCCTGCATCAAACCTGGACTGGCACTTCATTTCTTATATGTTATTATACATGTTTCAATGCCATTCTCCTAAATCATCCCACCCTCTCCCTCTCCCACAGAGTCCAAAAGTGAAATCACTTTGAACTGGACCCTGCTTCTCCTCTTTCTAATGCTTTAGTGGGTTCCTTATCTTTGAGGGAAATTTTAACAAGTCCGTTTCCATACAAATGTTATAACTGGGTGCTTAGTCCCCAGAGGTGACAAAGTCCCTTATACTTGAACCTGCTTGTGTGAAATAAAAGCCTCCCCTGTATCATTCATGTTTTGAAGGAGATCCAAGAGGCTGAGGGTAGCACTGAAGGGGGAGGTTCTGTTTCCCAAGCTGAATACTCTTGTCAGGACTAGATTGGGGATGTGTGAAATTTTTCAGGCTGCTTGAGCAGCAGTGGCTGCCTTATGCTTGCATCCATATGCCCATCACACACACACACACACACACACACACACACACACAATAAATGACTGGCATGCAAAGGAAACTCAGGTTCCCATTTTCCAGTGACTGAAGATAAAAACTTTAGACTGATCTTGTTGCCCTAATTCTCTTTTTCAAAGTAAAATGTGAATGAAAAGAGTAAAAAATCCCACACTAAACCTTCAAATCAGAAGAGAATTTTAACATTCCTCCTTGATTTTCTTAAAAGAAAAATATTCAAAAAAATATAAATATATAGACATCAATATATTCATACTGATACACATAAAGGGTAGCTGAAGGATCTTCTAACAAAGAGGTCATTAACTTTGGTGTAGAAGGTCTGTGACAGTGTTATGATGACCAGTCATTGAAAGGTTAGACATTTTTCATGTGGCTGAAATATATTTTTTATTCTGGACACTTCAGATCATAAAGCCTTTGTGGGGCTACACACAAAAACCGAGAAACTTGCTGCATATTCTACCGGGTAGGATGTGGGAAATGGGTAGCTCAAAAGATGCTCAACATCACTCATTATCAGAGAAATGCAAATCAAAACCACTATGAGGTACCATTTCACACCAGTCAGAATGGCTGCGATCCAAAAGTCTACAAATAATAAATGCTGGAGAGGGTGTGGAGAAAAGGGAACCCTCTTACACTCTTGGTGGGAATGCAAACTAGTACAGCCACTATGGAGAACAGTGTGGAGATTCCTTAAAAAACTGGAAATAGAACTGCCTTATGATCCAGCAATTCCACTGCTGGGCATACACACTGAGGAAACCAGAAGGGAAAGAGACACGTGTACCCCAATGTTCATCGCAGCACTGTTTATAATAGCCAGGACATGGAAGCAACCTAGATGTCCATCAGCAGATGAATGGATAAGAAAGCAGTGGTACATATACACAATGGAGTATTACTCAGCCATTAAAAAGAATACATTTGAATCAATTCTAATGAGGTGGATGAAACTGGAGCCTATTATACAGAGTGAAGTAAGCCAGAAGGAAAAACACCAATACAGTATACTAACGCATATATATGGAATTTAGAAAGATGGTAACAATAACCCTGTGTACGAGACAGCAAAAGAGACACTGATGTGTAGAACAGTCTTATGGACTCTGTGGGAGAGGGAGAGGGTGGGAAGATTTGGGAGAAGGGCATTGAAACATGTAAAATATCATGTATGAAACGAGATGCCAGTCCAGGTTCGATGCACCATACTGGATGCTTGGGGCTGGTGCACTGGGACGACCCAGAGGGATGGTATGGGGAGGGAGAAGGGAGGAGGGTTCAGGATGGGGAACACATGTATACCTGTGGTGGATTCATTTTGATATTTGGCAAAACTAATACAATTATGTAAAGTTTAAAAATAAAATAAAATTAATTAAAAAAAAAGAAAAAAAAATAAAATAAAATTAATTAAAAAAAAAAGTTGTAGGGATAAAGTTGACTCCATTATGAATTACAGTTACACTGATGGTTCAGCAGTAAAGAACTCACCTGCCAATGCAGGAGACCTGGGTTCGAGTTCCTGAGTAGTGAAGAACCCCTGGACAAGGAAATGATGCCAGGGAAATCCCATGGACAGAGGAGCCTGGTTGGTTAAGGTCCAAGGGATTGCAAAAGAATAAGGCACAAATTAGTGACTAAATAACAAAGTCAGGGAAGTCTTTTCCCCATTATTTCCTCTTTCTGGCCACTGCTGAATATGATTTAAAAACTGGTGATTTGGAGATGTAATTGAAAATCAGAAATAGATACTAATTTTCCAATTGAAGGAAGAATCTGTGAACTCAGTCCATGAATGTTTAAAATCTTAGAACTTAACATTAAGTTGTGATGACTACAGTGAGACAGTCAAGGTTGAGGAAGCACTGCATAATTTAGGTTTTGTTCTAGCCGTTTGACCCCTCTCAGTAAACTGTTTAGACTGAGGAGGACTGAAAGAGCTTCTAGATGGGATATTTCCAACCTCTTCCAAGCTAGAGTAGTCTTCTTCTCGGCATAGCAAAGCCTGATATAGAAATGGTTTCCAGCCTCTGTAGAGTGTTCTGGTGGAGCAGCTCAGATCAAAGGCTTGATATTTGAAAAATGCACATTCACATTGCAGAGCAAAAAAAAAAAAATGTTATGCAAGTCAATAATATCACTTCAGAGTGACTCAAGTGTGTTCTTAATTTCAAAATAAAATGGAGAAAATGAGAACAGGGTGTATAAGTTTTCTCTGCCTAATTCTATTTGTAACAGATTAAATCTCAACTATGCCTTTACTGCTAGTGATGGGTCCCCAAGGACTCTGGGTGTAGGGCAATCTGCTTATTAATTGCCTGTACCTGTGATAATCTTGTACACTTAGATTAAAAGAGTGACAAACTTTTATCCACCTCACACTTTTGGAATGCAAATTAGTTGCACTTTATTAAAGGAATAGCATTTTAAGGAAGAATATAAAATGAGAAACAGATAATGTGGATTATTAGCCCTTTAGATAACTTTAGTCCCAGAAAATTAGTGGTAGTCATAGGATTTTTTTCTGTTGTTTTATAGTATTTGTGGATTACCCATTTTATGGGTGTCTGTCATTCTTCTACGTACTGTATAATTGTATCTTTAGATTACACAACAATTTAGGGATAGGGCTGTTTATTTTTTTTCTTTGCATGTTCAACATACTTTATGATAACATTAGAAAAAGTCTTACGTTCGCATCTATGCATGCAAATATTTTAGCGTATTATATCGGTACTTACTTGACATATATCTAGCACAAATTATCTGATTTGCTAGAAACTAAATATTAACCATATTGTGATAAAAATTAACTCTCCTGACAATTCTTTCTTTCCCCGTGTTCTTTCCTGAAATGATGATGGTGAACTATAATATTGTGGAAGTCTATGTTAAGAGTGTAAAGCTCAAAACATGAGACTCAGAGATTGAATCTTGAGGTCTGATCTGTTCCTTAACTTTGCCTCAGCCTGTTAGACATTATGTCAGTGGTTAGGCAACGCAATATTTTTCCTTCTACAACAGTAGCTCTTATTTTGCTTCTCAACCTCTGATAAATCTATTTGTTTGCATCCTCTTTCCAACACAGTGCTAACATGTCAAAGTTCATATGTAGACTGAGATGAAAACTGAACTGTGGATCTTAAATGATACTATACAGTCATTTGTTTGGAAAATGGGGAGACTCCAGATTGAACAGATACAATACAGAGATATTTTTCTAAAGTGGTACTGGTTCTGACTCATCTGTGACTGCATCTTGGTTACCAGACCTGCATTTCATTTCTACTTAAACTCCAAAAGTGCTTCAGAGATTTTGATCAGGTTCTTTTGAATTTACTTTTAGTTAATCTCTTAGACACAGTTTATAGACTAAGGGGAACCTCCCAAAATTTTACAGAATGAAATTGCATCCCCTAAAATGGTTACTTCTTGTATTGCTCAGTGACTAATTGGTGTAAGAAAGCAGGCTGACTTGGGCTGTTTTCTATCCTACTGTAAGATCCAGATGTGCTACAATTAAGACACAATGCAGCCAAGTAAATAAAAATGCTAAAAAAAGAAGTGCTGGGATCTTCGCCACATAGTGGCTTTAAGTATGAACCTTGGAGTCCTGTAGCCCTTGTACATACTCCCACTCCACCACTCACTAGCTCTGAATCTTCAGGCTAGCTTTAATTTACTTCTCTCCATAATCCCATTCAAACTAGTGTCTACTTCATGGAGTTGCATAAGAATTAATGAAGATAACGCAAGAAAAACATTTCAGAGAAAGACCAGAAGAAGATAAATGCTTGACCAATGTTTGTCACTTCACATTTTCTTATTGTGAAGTTACAACGAGGAAGCCTTGTCAAGCAAAACCAGCCACCGGGCTCTGTAGTGAAGGGCTCAGCCTCATCCAAAGGGAAGTCTGGACTTTGCCCTTGTTTCCTGGGAGCTCCTCTCTCAACCCTTAGGTTGTTTCCTCTGGGGAAGGGTGACTAAAGGTGTCAAAGGTTGACACTGAGAAAAGTGCTATTGTTTATGTGAGGGTCTTGGGCCAGCCTGATAGGGATGTAAACAGTGTGATTTAGAGTAAAAACTTTGGGCCACAAGAATGATGTGATTCAGGATGGGGGTTTTGGTCATGCAGTATCAGCTGCACCTCTAGAGAGGTTAGAGCCTGAGATCAGCTGTATGGAGCGTCAGTCATGCCTACAAGATGGAGCCCCAGTAAAAGCTCTGGACATGGAGCCTGGAGTGAGCTCCTGTGTCTGCAAGTGCTCACTGCTGGCACATCGGTGCTGGGAACACAAAGCTGCCCATGACACCCTGGGAAGAGGAAACCAAAGTTTCATGTTTCACACTTGCTTTTACTCTGCCCTATATGCCTACAATCCATGGGGTCGCAAGTAGTTGGACACGACTGAGTGAATAAGCACAGCAGTGTTCTTTGCAGCACTGTTCACAATAGCAAGAACATGGAAGCAACCTAAATGTCCATCAACAGAGAAATGGACAAAGAAGATGTAGTGCAAATATACAATGCAATGTTACTCAGCTATAAGAAGGAACAAAATAATGCTATCAGAAGCCATATGGATGGACCTGGATATTGTCATACCAAGTGAAGTAAGAGAGAGAAAGACAAATGCATCTGATATCACTGATATGTGGAATATTAAAAAATGGTGCAAAGGAACTTATTTACAAACAGAAAGAGAGTCACAATGTAGAAAATAATCTTACGGTTCCAGGGGGAAGAAGGGAGGGATGAATTGTGACATTGGGATTAATGTATACACACTAATATATATTTGTGTGTATATATATAAGGTATAATATATATAAGGTAGATAACTAATAAGGACCTACTATATAGAACAGGAAACTCTACTCAACTCTCTGTAATGAGCTACTGAGTTCAGTTCAGTTCAGTCTCTCAGTCGTGTCCCGCTCTTTGCAACCCCATGAACCGCCAGGCCTCCTTGTTCATCACCAACTCCTGGAGTCTACACAAACTCATGTCCATTGAGTCAGTGATGCCACCTAACAATATCATCCTCTGTTGTCCCCTTCTTCTCCTGCCTTCAATCTTTCCCATCATCAGAGTCTTTTCAAATGAGTCAGCTCTCGCATCAGGTGGCCAAAATATTGGAGTATCAGCTTCAACATTAGTCCTTCCAATGAACACCCAGGACTGATCTCCTTTAGGATGGACTTGTTGGATCTCCTTGCAGTCCAAGGGACTCTCAAGAGTCTTTTCCACTTGTTAAAGAGATTGTCTTTAATCCATTGTATATTCTTGCCTCCCTTGTCAAAGATAAGGTGTCCATATGTGCGTGGATTTATCTCTGGGCTTTCTATTTTGTTCCATGGATCTATATTTCTGTCTTTGTGCCAGTACCATACTGTCTTGATAACTGTGGCTTTGTAGTAGAGCCTGAAGTCAGGTAGGTTGATTCCTCCAGTTCCATTCTTCTTTCTCAAGATTGCTTTGGCTATTCGAGGTTTTTTGTATTTCCATACAAATTGTGAAATTATTTGTTCTAGCTCTGTGAAGAATACTGTTGGTAGCTTGATAGGGATTGCATTGAATCTATAAATTGTTTTGGGTAGTATACTCATTTTCACTATATTGATTCTTCCAATCCATGAACATGGTACATTTCTCCATCTATTAGTGTCCTCTTTGATTTCTTTCACCAGCGTTTTATAGTTTTCTATATATAGGTCTTTAGTTTCTTTAGGTAGATATATTCCTAAGTATTTTATTCTTTCTGTTGAAATGGTGAATGGAATTGTTTACTTAATTTCTCTTTCTGTTTTCTCATTCTTAGTGTATAGGAATGCAAGGGATTTCTGTGTGTTGATTTTATATCCTGCAACTTTACTATATTCATTGATTAGTTCTAGTAATTTTCTAGTGGAGTTTTTAGGGTTTTCTATGTAGAGGATCATGTCATCTGCAAATAGTGAGAGTTTTACTTCTTCTTTTCCAATTTGGATTCCTTTTATTTCTTTTTCTGCTCTGATTGCTGTGGCCAAAACTTCCAAAACTATGTTGAATAGTAATGGTGAAAGTGGGCATCCTTGTCTTGTCCCTGACTTTAGAGGAAATGCTTTCAATTTTTCACCATTGAGGATAATGTTTACTGTGGGTTTGTCATATATAGCTTTTATTATGTTGAGGTATGTTCCTTCTATTCCTGCTTTCTGGAGAGTTTTTATCATAAATGGGTGTTGAATTTTGTCAAAGGCTTTCTCTGCATCTATTGAGATAATCATATGGTTTTTATTTTTCAATTTGTTAATGTGGTGTATTACATTGATTGATTTGCGGATATTGAAGAATTCTTGCATCCCTGGGATAAAGCCCACTTGGTCATGGTGTATGATCTTTTTAATGTGTTGTTGGATTCTGATTGCTAGAATTTCTTTAACAAGTGGTGCTGGGAAATCTGGTCAACCACTTGTAAAAGAATGAAACTAGAACACTTTCTAACACCATACACAAAAATAAACTCAAAATGGATTAAAGATCTAAACGTAAGACCAGAAACTATAAAACTCCTAGAGGAGAACATAGGCAAAACACTCTCTGACATACATCACAGCAGGATCCTCTATGACCCACCTCCCAGAATATTGGAAATAAAAGCAAAAATAAACAAATGGGACCTAATTAACCTTAAAAGCTTCTGCACATCAAAGGAAACTATTAGCAAGGTGAAAAGACAGCCTTCAGAATGGGAGAAAATAATAGCAAATGAAGCAACTGACAAACAACTAATCTCAAAAATATACAAGCAACTCCTACAGCTCAACTCCAGAAAAATAAATGACCCAATCAAAAAATGGGCCAAAGAACTAAATAGACATTTCTCCAAAGAAGACATACAGATGGCTAGCAAACACATGAAAAGATGCTCAACATCACTCATTATCAGAGAAATGCAAATCAAAACCACTATGAGGTACCATTTCACACCAGTCAGAATGGCTGCGATCCAAAAGTCTACAAATAATAAATGCTGGAGAGGGTGTGGAGAAAAGGGAACCCTCTTACACTCTTGGTGGGAATGCAAACTAGTACAGCCACTATGGAGAACAGTGTGGATATTCCTTAAAAAACTGGAAATAGAACTGCCTTATGATCCAGCAATCCCACTGCTAGGCATACACACTGAGGAAACCAGAAGGGAAAGAGACACGTGTTCATCGCAGCACTGTTTATAATAGCCAGGACATGGAAGCAACCTAGATGTCCATCAGCAGATGAATGGATAAGAAAGCAGTGGTACATATACACAACGGAGTATTACTCAGCCATTAAAAAGAATACATTTGAATCAGTTCTAATGAGGTGGATGAAACTGGAGCCTATTATACAGAGTGAAGTAAGCCAGAAGGAAAAACTCAATACAGTATACTAACGCATATATATGGAATTTAGAAAGATGGTAACAATAACCCTGTGTACGAGACAGCAGAAGAGACACTGATGTATAAAACAGTCTTATGGACTCTGTGGGAAAGGGAGAGGGTGGGAAGATTTGGGAGAATGGCATTGAAACATGTAAAATATCATGTAAGAAACGAGTTGCCAGTCCAGGTTCCATGCACGATAATGGATGCTTGGGGCTAGTGCACTGGGACGACCCAGAGGGATGGTATGGGGAGGGAGGAGGGAGGAGGGTTCAGGATGGGGAACACATGTATACCTGTGGCGGATTCATTTTGATATTTGGCAAAACTAATACAATTATGTAAAGTTAAAAAAAAAAAAAAAGAGTCTTTTCCAACACCACAATTCAAAAACATCAATTCTTAGGCACTCAACTTTCTTTATAGTCCAGGTCTCACATCCACACAAGACTACTGAAAAAAATCATAGCTTTGGCTAGATGGACCTTTATTGACAAAGTAATGTCTCTGCTTTTTAATATGCTTTCTAGGTCGATCATAACTTTCCTTCCATGGAGTAAGCGTCTTTTAATTTCATGGCTGCAGTCACCATCTATAGTGATTTTGGAGCCCCAAAAAATAAAGTCAGCCACTGTTTCCACTGTTTCCCCATCTATTTGCCATGAAGTGATGGGACTGGATGCCATGATCTTAGTTTTCTGAATGTTGAGCTTTAAGCCAACTTTTTGCTCTCCTTTTTCACTTTCATCAAGAGGCTGTTTAGTTCTTCTTCACTTTATGCCATAAGTGTGGTGTCATCTGCATATCTGTGGTTATTGTTATTTTTCCCAGCAATCTTGATTCCAGCTTGTGCTTCATCCAACCCAGCGTTTCTCATGATGTACTCTGCATATAAGTTAAATAAGCAGGGTGACAATATACAACCTTGACATACTCCTTTTCCTTTTTGGAACCTGTCTGTTTCTCCATGAGAAAAGATTTTAAATAAGAGTGGATATACATATATGTATAACTTATTCACTGTTCAACAAAAACTGACATTTATAGCATTGTAAATCAATTTTACTGCACTAAAAACAAAAAAAATGAATTAAAAATAAATCAAAGATCTGGAATAAACTACAACCACATGTATAACAGGTTTCAGTTATATCATCAGAGTCTTTTCAAATGAGTCAGCTCAGTGAGCTCTTGCAGTTCTAGCTGATGATGGAACCCAAGAATGGTCTTGGGAGATCCCCAAACGTGTAATTGCTATCTGAAGTGAATAAAGTCTTGAGGACTTTCCACACTGAAATTTGTATCTGTCAAAAGCCCTTTTCTTCATATGCGTGGTCATGATGTTTCCATGTTGGTCTACTGGTACTTTATCTAAGAACTCAGTAATTAACTCATATTTCAAATAGGAACATGTATAGGAGGGGGTGGATTGCTCAATGACTTATAACCAAGGAAGACCCTGGAGACACTCTTATATTGTTGGGAAATCCATCAAGGAGTTTGCCATCTCAGAACTTCCACCTGGGGCTACTGGTCCTCATTCAGCTTCCTTAGTCCTTGGCTTCCTATCAGCACCACAGAGCATTCAGTATGGATGAGGCATTGGGTTACTTTAGTCAAGTCAGTCTCCTCATTGGGTACCATGGTCTAAATGCTTGTGTTCTCCCAAAATTCATATGTTGAAAACCTAATCACCAAGTGACGATTTTAGGAGGTGGGACCATTGGAAAATGATTAGGTCATGAGGGCAGAGGCCACATGAGGGGACTAGGGCTCTTGTGAAAGAGGCCTGAAATACTTGCTCATCCCTTCTATTTAGGGATATGTCCTGGAAGAGGCCCTCACTCAACCATGCTGGTACCCTGATCTTGGACTTCTAGCCTCCAGAACTGTGATAAATAACGTGGTTTATAAACCACCCAACCTCTGGCATTTTGTAACAGCATCCTGCATGCACTAAAACACTGGACATGATTAAATGGGGGAAAAAATCTGTGTCTCTCTTGCTGTCTCGCATACAGGGTTATCATTACCATCTTTCTAAATTAAGGAAACCTGGTTTATATTGCTACCATTGCATCGAGTTTTATAAGTTTAGATAAGTGACTTAATCATTCTTGGATTTACCTATATATCCTTAATATGAGAGGATTTTCTAGATAATTTCCAAGGTTTCTTCCTTTTCTGAATATCCAGTGAATCTCACTGGTTATTATCTGGAATAAAAAAAAAAAAAACAAAAAAAAAACCCTTTCACATACCAAAAGTAATGGCTGAAATATCTATAATATGATATGAAAAGTATTGAAATTCTTGTTTTTCTTCTTTTTTCAGGTTTTTAAAATATGATTTCCAGATAAAATGGGAAGATTTTTAAAGTATACATTACAATTTAAATAGGTATACATGATTAATGGAGTCCCTCATTAATTTAATTACCATGTCTATTAATATCGCCTCACATATTTATTTTTCAAGATATTTTTGGTGAGAACTTTTAAGTTTAACTCTCTTACATGTGTGCTAACTGACTTCAGTCATGTCCAACTCTTTGTGACCCCATGGACTATATAGCCTGCTAGGCTCCTCTGTCCATGGGGATTCTCCAGGAAAGAATACTAGAGTGGGTTGCCATGCCCTCCTCCAGGGGATCTTCCTGACCCAGGGATTCAACCCACATCTCTTATGCATCCTGCACTGACAGGAGGGGTCTTTACCACTAAGACCACCTGGGAAGCCCCACAAATGTCAATAACACTTTACAAACCTTAGTCACCATGTTACACATTAGATCCTCAGACCTTATTCATCATCTTACAGCTTAAAGTTTGTGCACTTTGACCAAATTCATTCTTAAATCATTGATTTCTCAGCACTTACTTTTACATGACCTGTGACACATTCTTGTATTTATGATTTTGGAGTCAGGGAAAAAGATGTCTCCCTCCTGTTGTAAGCAGTTTAGCATTAGATCTTTGAGGGACCATCTTTAATTAGCAGCTCTATAGCCACCCCTATCATTGTCAGAAATCAAGAAGATTTAAACAGATAAGGAAAATAAAGAAATCTGGCTTCCCTGGTGACTCAAAATGTATAGAATCTACCTGCCAAGTGGGAGACCTGGGTTGCACCCCTGGGGTAGGGAAGATCCACGCAGAAGGGAATGGTTACCCACTTTAGAATTCTTGTCTGAATAAGCCTTTGGACAGAGAAATCTTGTAGGCTACAGTCCATGGGGATCACAAAAAGTCAGACATGCCTGAGCGACTAACACACAATGAATTTTAAGGATTTGGAAGTTGTATCAGAGCTAAGGATAGCTTAAAAGGAAAAGCAAAACTCTTTGAGACAGGCAAGAACATAGATTCACAAACACTTATAAGCCAACAGGGCAAAGGAAGAGAATGGATATTGCAGTCTCTAAAGAGTCTTGTACATAGCTGCAGCTAAAAGTGAGGTTCTCTGACCAGAGCTCTGGGCTTTAGTGGAGAAATTTGGCCACTTCCCAGCAAGAAAGGAGTCAGAGGAAAGAATCAATCCATTAATTTTTCTCCACTGACTCATGAAACTCTTTTGTCCACCTCTAGCCAAACTCAAGTAGAAGTTAGAGGCAAAGAGAGCTAGAGGGATGAAGTCTGGTCTTCTCAGCCTCCAAAGGTTCATAACATAATAGAAAATGATCAACAGGTTTCCCCAGTTCAGTTCAGTTCAGTCGCTCAGTCGTGTCTGACTGTTTACCAGCCCATGAATGGCAGAGCGCCAGGCCTCCCTGTCCATCACCAACTCCCGGAGTTCACTTAAACTCATGTCCATCGAGTCGGTGATGCCATCCTGCCATCTCATCCTCTGTCTTTCCCTTCTCCTCCTGCCCCCAATCCCTCCCAGCATCAGAGTCTTTTCCAATGAGTCAACTCTTTGCATGAGGTGGTCAAACTATTAGAGTTTCAGCTTTAGCATCATTCCTTCCAAAGAACACCCAGGACTGATCTCCTTTAGAATGGACTAGTTGGATCTCCTGGAGAAGGCAATGGCAAGCCACTCCAGTACTCTTGCCTGGAAAATCCCATGGAAGGAGGAGCCTGGTAGGCTGCAGTCCATGGGGTCGCTACGAGTTGGACATGACTGAAAGACTTCACAGCATCATCTTCCAGGGTTTGAAATAGCTCAACTGGAGTTCCATCACCTCCACTAGCTTTGTTCATAGTGATGCTTTCTAAGGCCCACTTGACTTCACATTCCAGGATATCTGGCTCTAGGTCAGTGATCACACCATCGTGATTATCTTGTTCGTGAAGATCTTTTTTGTACAGTTCTTCTGTGTATTCTTGCCACCTCTTCTTAATATCTTCTGCTTCTGTTAGGTCCATACCATTTCTGTCCTTTATTGAGCCCATCTTTGCATGAAATGTTCCCTTGGTATCTCTGATTTTCTTGAAGACATCTCTAGTCTTTCCCATTCTGTTGTTTTCCTCTATTTCTTTGCATTGATTGCTGAGGAAGTCTTTCTTATCTCTTCTTGCTATTCTTTGGAACTCTGCATTCAGATGCTTATATTTTTCCTTTTTCTCCTTTCCTTTTCACTTCTCTTCTTTTCACAAAAATTTGTAAGGCCTCACAAGACAGCCATTTTGCTTTTTTGCATTTCTTTTCCATGGAGATGGTCTTGATCCCAGTCTCCTGTACAATGTCATGAACCTCATTTCATAGTTCATCAGGCACTCTATCTATCAGATCTAGTCCCCTAAATCTAGTTCTCACTTCCACTGTATAATCATAAGGGATTTGATTTAGGTCATACCTGAAAAGTCTAGTGGTTTTCCCTACTTTCTTCAATTTCAGTCTGAATTTGGCAATAAGGAGTTTATGATCTGAGCCACAGTCAGCTCCGGGTCTCGTTTTTGCTGATTGTATATAGCTTCTCTATCTTCGGCTGCAAAAAGTATAATCAATCTGATTTCGGTGTTGACCATCCAGTGATGTCCATGTGTAGAGTCTTCTCTTGTGTTGTTGGAAAAGTGTGTTTCCTATGACCAGTGCATTCTCTTGGCAATACTCTATTAGCCAGGGTTCTCCAGGGGCATTTAAAGAATATCAAACACACCCACCATTTCTATATAGTAGCTATGTTTTCTTTATCTTATGAATCTAGTTGTAGTTATTTTTGCTAGAAATTTAGGATGACTGGGTAGGGTTAACTTTAATGGGAGAAGTCAGTTTCTGATTTGACCTAGAGTATTTGTCGCTGTATTTCTGGTATCATAATATTATTACTGGGCCCCTAACTGACTGTATCCTTGGTTCACTTAAACCCTTTGAAGAGATAAGTAATGTGACCAGACTTAGGTAGGGACCAGAAACTATCAAGAGATGTTTTTATACATTGTTGAATTCATTTGGTTGATTTGTATGTGTGAGAGTGAAAACTTTTAATTCCAAATTTGTGATAGATGTTAGTCTGAAATTTCCTTTTTGTACTGCCTTTGTCTGATTTTCATACAGAGCGATATCAGCCCCATCTAATTAGTTGGGAATGGTTTCCTACCCTTTAATTTTTTTAAAGAGGTTATGTCAAACTGATCTTAATTTTTAAAATATAGGTGGGATGATTTGGGAGAATGGCATTGAAACATGTATAATATCATATATGAAATGAGTCACCAGTCCAGGTTCAATGCATGATACTGGATGCTTGGGGCTGGTGCACTGGGACGACCCAGAGGGATGGTATGGGGAGGGAGGAGGGAGGAGGGTTCAGGATGGGGAACACATGTATACCTGTGGTGGGTTCATGTTGATATATGGCAAAACCAATACAATATTGTAAAGTTAAAAATACCTGTGATGGATTCATTTTGATATTTGGCAAAACTAATACAATTATGTAAAGTTTAAAAATAAAATAAAATTAAAAAAAATAAAATAAATTAAAAAAAATGAAAAAAAAATTCTCTGGTCAAACTATCTTGGATTGATGATTTCTTTTACAAAAGTTTTATGTCACAGTTTCAATCTCATTAAAGTTTATAGGAGTATTCAGATGATGTATCTATTTTTGCTTCAAGTATATTGAGATTATGTTGTTTGGTATATACATATTTAGTATTATTATGTATCCTGCTGCATTGACTCTTTTTTCCTTATATAATGTCCTTGTATTCCTTTGTCCTTAGATATTTCCTTTGTTCTAAAGTCTACTTTATCTAATATTAACACATGTTTTTATCCTTTTATTTTCCAAATATCCATGTGATTATTGAGTTTCTTGGTCTTTCCTGGTGGCTCAGACAATAAGGAATCCACTTGCCTTGTGAAGACCTGGATTCAATCCCTGGGTTGGGAAGATGCCCTGGAGGAGGACATGGGAATCCGTATTCTTACCTGGAGAATTCCATGGACAGAGGAACCTGGTGAGCTACATTCCACGGATCACAAAGAGTCAGGCATAGCTTAGCAACTAAACCACCACCTGGTGTTCCTTCACATGTATTCCTTGGGAGGAACAGCCCTACTCAGGCTGCCTTCTGAGGCTAGGCTGGAGGTAGGAATGCTGGGCCTGGCTTGTCCTCTCTTAGGTGCTGCTGTGTTGCTCTTCCATTCTTCAGGCCCTAATCTAGTTCACCTTCTTCTTGCCAAATACACAAGGTCTCTTTTAGTGGTCTCTTCTTATTTCCAGAACAAACAGAGGAGTTGGCACAAAGAGATCAAGGTCATCTTCTCTGAACCAGAAGCCTAAGATGTGTTTTATAACTTAGGAAAGAGATTTTATGGAGGGAAGTTGAGGAGGAAAGTGGAAAGGGGTCCACAGCAGACTGGAGATAAAAGTCATGGAGTCCCCTTCTTTAGAAATCATCAGAAGCTGAGAAAGTATCTTTTCTAGGTTATATATATATTCAGCTCTGAGGGAGTACACTTTCTGTTTCAGCAAACTGTGAGTCTTCTGTATTTTTTCATTAATTTTCTTTACAAATGCATATATATATATATATATATATATATATCCATACGACATTTTATTTATTCTTCTAGGCCATTTCAGTTCAGTTCTGATCAGTCGCTTAGTCTAGTCTGACTCTTTGTGACCCCATGAACTGCAGCACGCCAGGCCTCCCTGTCCATTACCAACTCTCGGAGTTCACCTAAACCCATGTCCGTTGAGTTGGTGACGCCATTCATCTCATCCTCTGTCATCCCCTTCTCCTCATGCCCTCAATCTTTCCCAGCACCAGGGTCTTTTCAAATGAGTCAGCTCTTCGCATCAGGTGGCCAAAGTATTGAAGTTTCAGCTTCAACATCAGTCCTTCCAATGAACACCCAGGACTGATCTCCTTTAGGATGGACTGGTTGGATCTCCTTGCAGTCCAAGGGACTCAAGAGTCTTTTCCAAAACCACAGTTCAAGAGCATC
Source organism: Bos grunniens (assembly GCF_055505025.1). Classification (NCBI taxonomy): domain Eukaryota; kingdom Metazoa; phylum Chordata; class Mammalia; order Artiodactyla; family Bovidae; genus Bos; species Bos grunniens. Next base: position 36,228,465 of record NC_141187.1, read on the forward strand.
AATTCTTCGGTGCTCAGCTTTCTTTGTAGTCCAACTCTCACATCCATACATGACCACTGGAAAAAGCATAGCCTTGACTAGACAGACATTTTTGACAAAGAAATGTCTCTGCTTTTTACTAGGTTGGTCATAACTTTCTTTTCAAGGAGTAAGCATCTTTTATTTCATGGCTGCAATCACCATCTGCAGTGATTTTGGAGCCCAGAAAAATAAAGTCAGCCACTGTTTCCACTGTTTCCACTGTTTCCCCATCTATTTGCCATGAAGTGATGGGACCAGATGCCATGATCTTACTTTTCTGAATGTTGAGCTTAAGCCAACTTTTTTCACCAGGCCATTTTTTTCAGGGTCATTGCTCTGCTTTTATTATGATTTGAGATTTAAATCCTGAAAAAAAGAAATCTATTGTAGAGTTTGGATTATTTACCAGTAGATGAATTGATGGAATAACAAAACAATTAAAGAGGATTCCTTAATTGAGCTCACAATATTTTATGTATGCATATGAAGAGAGTTATTGACATATAATTTTATTCTTGACCCCTTGTGGTATTCTGAGAACTTTGATTGAAGGTATATATAAAAGAAATTACTTTATTATGATAGTTAAACTACTGGTATAATTATGTGTGTACATTCAGAATCCATTAGTCCAGTGGCCATAAAGATGAGTATCCTCATCCCCCGGGGAAGAAAATGTTAGCATTTCCATTTCCATTTATTTTTATCTCACTGTCATTTAATTTGTATTTTGTGTATATTTTTAAATGTCATAATATATTAGAATGGCAGCACATATATAAAATATTTTTACATAATATAATTAGGTCACTGACAGTGTGTTGTAAAATGGAAAGTAATTTGGGGATTAGTTCTTCAGGAAACAGAAAATTATCAAAATTTGCTGCATAAAATGTTACTTAATTTGGGGGAGTTTACCAACAATTTTTTATGAAACCAGTTCAACTGAAGAGAGGCAGAATGTTCAGAACATCCATGTTTGCATGAGTTTACACAGAGCCTCAGAGATGGAAACATTTTTGCAGTTGGGTAGAAGACCAAGAGACCTGCCTGGACAGGGGAAAACCTGAATCTTGAATGAAAGAGAGCATGTTTGCTCCCCTCAGTGTGGTCTAAGTTGTTTTTCTTTAAATCACCTCCCTTTCTTCACCTTTATTCCCTAAACCCCATCCTCTGCTTTACTAGTTCTTTTCCCAGTGTACAGATTTCCTGTTAAGATACCATATAATGTACTTGGATTCATGTTTATTGCAGATTATCTGTTTTCCACCAGCTGTAATATTAGTTCCATGAGGACAAGTGTCTGCCTGCTTTTTTTTATTGATGTGAACTAAGCACCTATACGGAGAAGGCAATGGCACCCCACTCCAGTACTTTAGCCTGGAAAATCCCATGGACAGAGGAGCCTGGTAGGCTGCAGGCCATGGGGTCCCTAGAGTCGGACACGACTGAGCGACTTCACTTTTCACTTTCATGCATTGGAGAAGGAAATGGCAACCGACTCCAGTGTTCTTGCCTGGAGAATCCCACGGATGGGGAAGCCTGGTGGGATGCTGCCTATGGGGTCGCACAGAGTCGGACACGACTGAAGCGACTTAGCAGCAGCAGCAGCAAGCACCTATAAGAGTTTCTGAGTCAAGGAGAAATTAAGTCATTGATCAATTGGTTAAATCAATAGCAGAGTACTGGGCAGGCCTATAGATTTCAAAATTTTTTGGTTTTGATTAGCTATTGTAAATAAGCTGTTCTGCAGTTAATGTTATAGGTTAAGAAACGTTTTTTTTCTTTTATCAGCATAAACATAAACTACATTTGAAGATAAGGTTTTAGATCCAACATGATAACTAAAATGCAGGTTTAAAAAATATATATATACTAGTTGATTTGTTTTCTTTATCCAAAATATAATTTTATTTCTTTTCAAAAACATTTCCTTACCTAGGTGTGTCTATATATATGTTTATACATATAAATAAAATTCCATCTCGTCAAAGCTCTGGTTTTTGAGTAGTCAGTATGGATGTGAGAGCTGGACCATAAGGAAACTGAGCACCGAGGAACTGATGTTTTTGAACTGTGGTGTTGGAGAAGACTCTTGAGAGTCCCTTGGACTGCAAGGAGATCAATCAGGTCAATACTAAAGGAAATCAGCCCTGAATATCCATTGAAAGGACTGATACTGAAGCTGAAGCTCCAATACTTTTTCCACCTGATACAAAAAACTGATTCATTGGAAAAGACCCTGATGCTAGGAAAGACTGATGGCAGGAGGAGAAGGAGATGGCAGAGGATGAGATGGTTGGATGGCATCACCGAGTCAATGGACATGAGTTTGAGCAAGCTCCAGGAGATGGTGGAGGACAAGGGGAGCCTGATGTGCTGCAGTCCATGGGGTCTCAAAGAGTTGGATATGACTGAGTGACTGAACTTAACTGAAGGTATGCATTTGTGTTATGTATATAACATAATGATTATATGATCATTATACATAGGTCACATTGACAATAATGTTTCAGGTTAGTTTCAGGCATTAAGCTGGTTTTAGAAAAGGCAGAGGAACCAGAGATCAAATTGCCAACATCCGCTGGATCATGGAAAAAGCAAGAGAGTTCCAGAAAAACATCTATTTCTGCTTTATTGACTATGCCAAAGACTTTGACTGTGTGGATCACAAACAACTGTGGAAAATTCTGAAAGAGATGGGAATACCAGACCACCTGATCTGCCTCTTGAGAAATCTGTATGCAGGTCAGGAAGCAACAGTTAGAACTGGACATGGAACAACAGACTGGTTCCAAATAGGAAAAGGAGTACGTCAAGGCTGTATATTTAACTTATTTAATTTATATGCAGAGTACATCATGAGAAACGCTGGACTGGAAGAATCACAAGCTGGAATCAAGATTGCCAGGAGAAATATCAATAACCTCAGATATGCAGATGACACCACCCTTATGGCAGAAAGTGAAGAGGAACTCAAAAGCCTCTTGATGAAAGTGAAAGTGGAAAGTGAAAAAGTTGGCTTAAAGCTCAACATTCAGAAAATGAAAATCATGGCTTCTTGTCCCATCACTTCATGGGAAATAGATGGGGAAACAGTGGAAACAGTGTCAGACTTTATTTTTCTGGGCTCCAAAATCACTGCAGATGGTGACTGCAGCCATGAAATTAAAAGACGCTTACTCCTTGGAAGGAAAGTTATGACCAACCTAGATAGCATATTCAAAAGCAGAGACATTACTTTGCCAACAAAGGTCTGTCTAGTCAAGGCTATGGTTTTTCCTGTGGTCATATATGGATATGAGAGTTGGACTGTGAAGAAGGCTGAGCGCCGAAGAATTGATGCTTTTGAACTGTGGTGTTGGAGAAGACTCTTGAGAGTCCCTTGGACTGCAAGGAGGTCCAACCAGTCCATTCTAGAGGACATCAGCCCTGGCATTTCTTTGGAAGGAATGATGCTAAAGCTGAAACTCCAGTATGTTGGCCACCTCATGCGAAGAGTTGACTCATTGGAAAAGACTCTGATGCTGGGAGGGATTTGGGATAAGAGGAGAAGGGGACGACAGAGGATGAAATGGCTGGATGACATCACTGACTCGATGGATGTGAGTCTCAGTGAACTCCAGGATTTGGTGATGGACAGGGAGGCCTGGCGTGATGCGATTCATGGGGTCGCGAAGAGTCGGACACAACTGAGCTACTGATCTGATCTGATCATTATACGTAGATAATATTGACATACAATGTTATTTTCGGTTCAGGTATAGAACATAATTATTTGATATATATATTGCAAAAGGATCACCTCAGTACGTCTGGTGAATATCTGTAACTAGAAATAGTTACAATTTTCTTCTTGCAATGAGAACTTTTAAGATCTCTTGCTGTTGCTGCTAAGTCACTTCAGTCGTGTCCGACTTTGTGTGACCCCATAGACGGCAGCCCACCAGGCTCCCCCGTCCCTGGGATTCTCCAGGCAAGAACTCTTAACAATGTTCAAATAGCCAATAAGCATATTTCCTTTTTGACTTAGTGCAGTTAAATACGAAATTGGCTAGAGTCTTAAAATCAAAGAATTATGTTGCAACAGTTGAGTTGAATCAGGTTTCTCAGTGCCAACTCATGTAGAGCTTTCTTGAAAAATCCATCCCTCATTAGGCCCACCTGGCTCCCATCACACATGGTATGGTGTGCTGGCATAGATCGGTGTTTAAGGCTTGTGCTATCTTTTCCACTTGTCCATGCATTTCTTTCTCCACATCTTTCAGTGCTTCATCTGTCTTCTGTCTTCACTGTCCAAACAGGTTGTAATAATGGCAGAAGACATCTAAGTAGCTAGACTAGCAATTGCTGCCCACTGGGCATTTTGGAAAGAGGCTGGGAAGGAGTCCTTCCAGTTTTAGAGTTTTACGTTCAGAGGATTAGAAAACTTTCCAGTTTGAAGTGTCCATCAATACAAATATATCTCAGGAGTGAACACTGTTTAATTATTTATTTGATTAGTGATTAGCTGATCATCTGCTGAGAGTAAGGTAATGAAGCGTTAGTAAACAAGGGAGGATTCAGGCAAAAGGATGAGAACCTCTTGGAGAAAGTGGGCACATGATTAAGGAGACCATTACCTCTATTTGGTTTAGGTTTTAGGTTCTGTTTAGGCTGGCTCTGTAAAGGTATGGGTTGTTTCCATTTGATTTCTATTCATCCTCTATGCTTTACAATGTATGTCTTATTTAAGTGTTGAAAGTGACTAGTGACTTACTGCTTGTTATCACTGGGTGGTCCTGCTTTGGTTCTGGTATTCCAGAGTGTCTAGCAAAGCTTCATAGTGTGCTTATTTCTACCATTTGCTCAGAACCTTAACATTCTTTTTTGGTGATTCCTGGTACTAAGATGATGAAATACAGGAAAATAGAGCTAAGACAATTTTGGATAAAACCTTAGTTTATCTCCTCCCTTCTCTCGAACTTTTCAGTCATTGATAGACTCAACTAGTCCCATATTGCTGGATGTCTTTTTTGACTCTTATGTCTGCTTCATCCCTTCCATGTGGTCAAGGTCTCTTTCATTTCCTGTATCTCTCACATCCATTGCGTCTTTTCACTTGGCAGAGCCCTCTTTGATTTTTAGTGTCATAATATTCCCAGCTCTTTCTGGTCTCTTTCTTTTTCTCTACCAGCCCCAACGGCCACAACTCCTCAATCCACATTAAAGTTTCTCTTTTCTAATTCGGAACATTTTGCTCTCTTGGACTTAATGTTCTTGGTTTCCTGTTGCTTTGTAGAATAAAGACAAACTCTCCTAATTGGCATATATGATTCTCCCTAACACATAAAAATGCATACAAGTATTTCTCCATTCTAACCCTACAATAATATATACAGTATATCATGGGAGCATAATCATGAGAGATACAAATGTATGGTAAAAAATGAACATTTCTTGTGTTTTTGTCAGACTTGATTATTCACTGATACCTTTTAAGGCTATATGTATTAATATATCAGTTGCCTTGATCTAGGATGTCAGAGATCCTTACTTCATAAGATGATCCTAAATGAATTGACAGATATACTGTTTTCCTATTTTTCCACATCAATATCCCATCAACCTTTCAAAACTCCATCATAAAGCCATCCCATCTGCGTCACTCCTATGCCACACTCAGATGGCTCCTAGCTTTACTTCAATCCAGTGTAGCACCATGTTGGCATCACATCTTATTCTTCACTCTACCATGCAATAAAGCAATTTGTGTGTTTATATTACCCTTTCCATCTCCACAAGTGTGGGCCTGCTTCTGGAAAATAGAGACTTTTTTAAACCTCAGTTAAGTCTCACTGTATCCATGACATGTGACTTACTAATCTATAAGATCAGTGAACTTCAGTTCTTCATTTGTTTGTTTCCATTCGGAAACCACTGCTACTATTCTTGATATAGCAGGGCCATTTCTTCAAATGTAATCTTATATGGAAATCTGTAAAAGAGAGAAAAATTGATGCTTTCTGGATGGCAAGGGAATGATTGTTAAATCCTGTCCAAATATCCCTTCTTTGGCTATTCCTGACTGACTCTATAGAATATCTATGGCTCTGTTCAATATTGTCTGAAATCTACATTATTCACTTTATATGTCACAGTCAGCAAGTGGAGCACTCTCAGTGTTACCACCTCTGGGCTTGATGTAAAGTCCTAAATTTATGCTTGAAATAAATTTTATAACAGACAAATACATGAAGATGTGCGTGGTCTCTTGGTGAGTATAGGTTTCCTCAAATTGCATTGTCCCCTTTATTGCTGATTTTTCCCTCTAATAAATACCATGCTCTCTGTTGGAAAGGTCTAGACATTGAAGGAAAGAAAGTTAAGCAAGTAACAAAATAGAATTAGGTGTTTCGGGCAGTAAATGACTTAGAAAGTGCTTACAGAATTTTTTCATGGTCTTTTACCTTTGAAAGAAGAAAGTGAAAGTACAAGAAAGCTGACACTTTACATTCATGAAGGAGCCAAAGGAGGGATTGATAGTTTGCTTTGGGAGAGGGTATTCTGTCATAATTCTAAAGGTTTGGGTCATCCGAGGTAGAGGCAGGGGCAGGAATCAGGCAAGAATAACCCTGCCTATGAGGGAAGAGGTTGGTTTTGCTGGACAGTGTTCCTGTATGTGGGTGAAAGGTGTCTTTGCCTAAAAGAAGATAATTTGGCTGGATTCTGCCCTGAAGAGTTGCCAAGCTTTGTTCTCTCTAGAACTATGACCTTTAGTAACAACAAACGGATACTTCTAATATAAAGGACAATTTCAGAAAAAATAGGAGAGAAGAGAAAATGGAAATAAAAGAGAATATGAGATATTTGCTCTTAGGATATTAAAGAAGCATATATATTTGGGTCCTTAAAAATAAAGTGTTCTCACAGCACTTCATCCTTCACTACCCAAGTCCTTGACTCACTTTCCCTTTGCTGCTTTTCCTTCCTTCTGTCTTTCTCTTCCTTCTCTCTTATTCATCCCCCTTTCCCTTCTACTTTTTGATTTCCCATTTTCTGTATCAGGAATTACTGCTAAAGCCCTAAAGATGCTGTAAAACCAGACCAGGTACATCACTGAATTCTTAGGAGAGACAGTCAGAGATCGGCCCTCATCCCAGGTTGTTTGGAGGCTGTTGAACAAGCTAAGCAACCCTAATCCAGTCACACTGCTCCAGTCTCAGTAGAGACTCAGTTTATTTGGAGGATTTTATATTTCTGGAACTACTAGGTGAAATAATTAATGACTAGGATGGTTACTCTAAAAGGAAGAGAGAACGGTATCTCACTTATCAGATAAATGTGTTTTTAAATCCAGCTTTCTGATCTACTCTGTGTCTATGTGACCATTTGGACAATTGTCCAGAGGCCACAGGCGTTGGACAGATGCACACCAGTATTTCTGCCATTCAATTGTTCAGAGTGTTTATGATACATGGGTTTCCTGTGGGTCAGCTAGTAGGCAGCTCACTGTGGGCTGCTTAATTTTCTCCAGATGATGCTTGCAGATTCAGGGAAACAGAGAGGCTGTGGTGACTACTGCAGGTGGGGAGCTGTGGTTCCAGAACCTTTCCCCTTATTAAAAAGGAAACTATGAATTTGGGGATCCCCAACTTCTGAATGTCCTGGAAAATCACAAGGATACCCCACAAGGGAAACACTTGTCAGTCAGGGGGAATTTCAGATCAGTCTGCCTGGATCAAGAAAAGGCTTCAACAGCACCATGTAAGTCAGTGATATCAGAACTTTCCCATCTCGTTACCATTTCCCCTGATCCAACCTGGCCCAAGGAATGAAGATCCAGAGAGGGCGAGAGAAGGGACCTTGCAGAAATGGACATATCTGCATTTCGTGGTAGGTTCCCTGGGCCTCAGCAGGGGAGAGGGAAACACTGAATAGGCTGAATATGAGATGGAGCTGACACTTGACTGACCTGGACTTGTGAAACCCAGAGTGAATATGGAATGGCTGCATGGTGATGCAGGAAATGAGGATGCAGTGGAGTGTGGGTGACGACAGCCACTGCAAGAGGATGAGCCAGTTCACCTTTGTATCTGCTATGGTCTCAGCCTTTGTATCCCCCAGAAATTTCATATGATGAAATCCTGATTCTCATGGTTATGACATCCATAGGTGGGGCCTTTGTGAGATGATGGAGTTGTAAGGATGAAGCCTCTTCAATGAGATGAATGCTTTTATATATAAGAGACCCACAGAGCTCCCAAGCCCTCCCCCGTGTGAGGATATAGTAAGAAGTATGTGACCAGACAGGACCCTGCATGACCACGCTGTGGAAACCCATTTCCATTGTTTTTAAGCCTGAGATATATATATATATATATATTTTTTTTTTATAGCAACCCAGAAGGACTAAGACAGCATCCTAACAATCTTTAGACAGTTCAGTAAACCTCATGCTATTTATACAAAGGTGCAAAGCATTTATCTTGTCTGGTGTAACACTGTGATAGTTGGCTGAAAGTCGTGCCTGGCTTTCATAAAGAATCCTGAGAATTCAGCCTTCTTGGTAGCATGACCAGAACCACGAACAATTGTCTAATTCTTTGATTCTAATAACTTGACTCAGAAAATTGGCTGTGATTCTCACATAATCTCTTAATGGTCTTCGTTGTAATGCCAGCTTCTGCTATTTGTGACTAATTTTAATAGGAGCTTCGTTCTTTCAATTGTAGGTGTGGATTTTCTTTTGATTTTCTATTAAATGAAGATAAGAAATGTTAACAAATTGCCCTCTTAGATTTTGACATCTCTACAGAGTCTGTGTTTATTTTTTTTAGAGGAGACCCATTTCACAGAGCATGCATTAAAAAACTATAAATTTCTAAGAAGCTTGCTATGGGATAGAACATTACCACCACCTCAGAGCTGGATGGGATGCTTTGGATTTAGCACGTGTTGTTGATTCGGCACAACATGATCTTGGTGTACATGTCAACTTTATGTGAATCCCTCTGCAGGCACTTGAACAGGTTATAAAATGCAGAATGACGAATATCTTCATCGCTGGACACCAGGGATGGAAGTTCTGACCAGACTATTTCACCCTCGGTCAGCCGCCTTACTGGAAAAATAATCTGAATACCCAAAAGATAGTGACTTCTTATGTGTTTTATTAATATTTGCTCATTTTTTTTTTGGCTTCTAATTATCAAAATAAGATTTGGGGAAGATATACGAATATAAAACTCTCTAGATATGGATTTTGGAGCCAGCCTATGAGAAAACTATTAGGAATCTAAAAAGTAGAAACAGAACTCAAGTTTAGTTTTAACTTTCTCTTTTCTTCCTTCCCACTCTCATCCTTTGATTTGATGAGAACAGAGAAAGAAGACAAGTGGAATTTCAATAGCAGATGTCCTGGGTTTCTTTGAAGAAAATGCTGATCTTGGAAATTCTGTACTTTAGTTCTCTTACTCTTGAAAATATTTCAACCACCAGTGCCCAGGAAGAGGCAAGCTTTCGGTGGAATTGTGTGCAATGCAGGGAAGGCTGCACATGTCAAAAATTGCAGTGAAATTCTGATTCCTTTACAGTAGAATCTATCACTATGAATGACTAGGCTCCTGCTTTATATAGTAGCAGTCTAGAATATAGAAGTCATAAATTTTTTTCTTACAAAATGAGATATTTCAAAACACCTTACACATTACAGAAGTCACCTCTTTCATTCATGAACAAAGCAAGAAAGCCCTCTGCAGGACACTCACCTGGCTGAATTGCCTCTCTATGAATTCTTGAAGTTCTTGTACTTTTTTCAAATTTTGTCTGGCACTTGATAGGATAGTATCTGAGACTTCTTTCATATTCTGCAGCTCTGTGACTAGATGATACAGAGGTCTTTTCCAGGAGTACAGTAACATGATTATCCACTTACTCAGGTCTTCATTCTAAGCAACCAGAAGAAACAGTCTCATTAAAATAATCATAATTCAGTGGTTTTGGTAACATGTGATCTTTGCTCAGAGCAGCTGACCTAAAAAAACTTTTGGTTATTCCTATGTGCGTGCAGAGATATTTGAAGGTAGTAAAAGTTTCAAAATGATAAAATGTAAGCTATTAGTTCACACTTTTCTGAATTATTAAAAATCTAGGTTATGCTAGGAACTAATTCTTCTGATGAGTTCTAATTTATAACATGAAGAATTTTCTTTTTCCTCTGAAATTCTACCACCACTCAGTGAGTTCTTTTATCTTTGTATATTTGCCTGAGAGAATCTAAGTTTTTACGACAAGTCAGTATGTGCTGCAGTGCCTGACCCAGGAAAGAGGGATTCCACCTGTGCCCACATCATTGACACCCAGTGATTCATTCGTATTAATGAATCAGATGAGTCACTTGTATTAATTTTTGATTGGTAATTGCTTTATGATATTATAACAAAGAGATAAGGAAGAAGACATGACATTCCTAAACAGGCTTCTCTCCTCAGCTGATCCCACATCAGCCCCCTGCTGATATCAGAAGAGTCTGTTTTGTTGACATGTGTCCGGGCAGAAAATGGCACAGTCTTGTTTTTAGTAACAGCATCAGTGGGATTCACAATGGAGGGTTTTGCCCCCTACTTCACTACTATTACCAGAATTCAGCATGAAAATCCCGGGGGCTGAAGATCTCTAGTTAATATGCTTGATTTCTTTACAGCCATGAACTGTTTTACTGGTAAAGAACAGAGAACTGAATAGGATTAAATATAGTAATGCACATAAAGTGCTGAGTAAAATGTATGGCCGTGTAGTAACTCTCAATAAACTTTAAACAATAAGCTTATTGAAAAACCCCTCCTCTTCTTACTCTTTGACCTTTTCCTTTACTTGATCACCCTCATTATTAATGAGCTTAACAGGGGAAAATAATGCTGGTATCTTTAAGAAAGTTGTAGAGAGAGAAGATAGTATTTTAAGAGGGATGCATGTGAAAATATTTTGAATAATGTTAGGATGAAGGATAATGCAGGAAATCAGAAAGGAGAGATTATAACTGTGAAAATTTGGAGCTGCCATAAATGACTGAGGCTTGATATGTAAACTGTGCTGTCCTCAGAACAGAGGCAATTGTTGCGGCCATGAGAAGTAAAGCAATGTTTATAGGCCATTGTGGGGAGACTTACAAATTAAGAATAAAAGGTGACAGAGGAGTCATTGAGAATGACGAGTGAAGGAGGTGTCAGAGAAGTAGAAGCAGAATCAGGAGAGCCTTGAAAGGCAGATGCGGGGGCTCAGGTGGTGCAGTACAGGACTCCCACGTAGGAGTCACTAGTAACAGGGAGTACTCAAAACTGGGGTGTGTTCTTATATATTCATGAATTTTGCAATCTTATATTTTACACATGGAAGTTCCCATTCATTTCCTGTTTTCATACAGAATAATAGCTGCAATCCTGTGTCTAATGCATTGGTTGAGCTAAAGTTGTCTGCATGGACATTTTATAAATCTGTTATTTATTTTGCTACTACAGATCTTTAGTCATCCCTTGATTTCGCTCATGCTTAATCAAATGCATAATATAATTTCTTTTCAATTTCTTACCATTCCTCCACCTTTTTCTGCATGTACAGTTACCATAACCTCTAATAATCTGAAGTCTGGTAACATACTTCCTGTCTCATTTGACCCAGTGAAAAACCCAGGTGAAAGACTCACGTTTATCTTTAGGGCTTGTTCTCTTTCTTCGGGAGTAGGGAGGGGATCGGTATGGCAGCTCTCGTCATTGATATCGTACTGTTTGCCCTGGGCATATTTTTCATCCTGAAAGTGATCAGGCAATTAGTTACGGTTTTTGGGCATTCAGTAGATGAACCCATTACAGGAACATTAACATGTTTGACATTCGTGTAATTTTTATAACGTGGAGCATCACAAAAATTGAAAGTCATTCTTTTCCTATTTTTCTATACATTGTCTCTATAAAAATGATTTTACATCTAACTTTTCTAAATTCAACATTTTCCCCTTGTCTATTTTATTATTCTCTTTTCTTTTCATTTTTTATTATTTGACCCAAATATAGCACTTTTGTACCAATACTTGGTGCTTCCCAGGTGATGGTAGTGGTAAAGAACATTCCTGCCAATGCAGGAGATATAACAAGACTCAGGTTTGATGCCTAGGTGAGGAGCATCCCTTGCAAGAGGGCACAGCAGCCTACTCCAGTATTCTTGCCTGGCAAATCCTATGGCCAGAGGAGCCTGTTAGGCTACAGTCAGTAGGGTTGCAAAGAGTTGGACACAACTGAAGTGACTTAGAATGCATGCATGCACCTATATTTAACCATTTAATCTCTTGTTTACTGTGGGGTAGAGCCAATATATTCCCTTACAAAGAGTTATACACTTATGACTTTGACTTATCTCTGAATCCGCACACCATAAAGCTTAGTGTTCTTCCCAGGTGCAGAATACAATGTTGTTTACGGCGACAAAATGGTACTGCAGAAAAACATGGCATAAAGCTATAGGGAATACTAAGCATGGACTGAGAATAATAAGAGTAGAAAACTCTAGCTAACACATTGATAGAGAAAAACTAATCTTTAGTGAACGTTATGAACATTTAAAGAGATTACTTGGAAGAGTTGGAAAAAAAATGGACAGTCAAAAATGGAGGATGAAGCAAAACTAGTGAGTAAAAAGAACTATGTGAATTTAATAGAAATCTTCAGCACCGCTTTTTATTAGCTGTCTGCTCTACTATGTGCTCCTTTATTGACCTAAAAGAATTAACACACAACTTTGAAATACCTTCATCAAAAAGAGAATAATTGTTTCCAATTGTAAACATTCCTTCTACTGTAGTTCTACAACTGTTCACTGAAAAACTTAAAACAATAATTTGTAGCATTAAAAAAAACTACCATTATTTGTTTTTGTGACCGGATTTCAGCTTTGTTTAACATGTTCCGTCCACCCAGTTCACTGCAGAGCAGTTCTCATTTGTTGGCTATTTACTCTGAGCCTGGAGAAGAAAGCCCAGAGACACATTGAAGGACCAGAAAATCAACATGCTTCTTTTTCCCCCAGTCCCACCTAAAAGTGCTTTGTGTCAGGTAGTATTGTGGGCTGAATGTGTGTTCTTCAAATTCATGTGTTAGAGCCCTAACTGCCAAAGTGCTGTGTTTTGAAAAGGGTTCCAACATTTTGGGACCCCATGCACTCTAGCCCACCAGACTCCTCTGTCCATGGGAGTTCTCAGGCAAGAATACTTGAGTGGCTTGCCATTCCCTTCTCCAGGGAATCTTCTAGACCCAGGGATAGAACCCAGGTCTCTCACATTGAGGGCAGATTCTTTACCATCTGAGCCACCAGCGAAGCCCATTAACATTAACCAGCTCTTAGGGTGGAACACTGATCCAATAGGTTTAGTGTCTTTATGAGGCGAAACAGCAGAGAATTTTCTCTTTTCTCTCTACATCTCTGTGTCTTTCTCTTCCCCAACCCCATTATGTGTGAGCATGCATGGAGAATCCAGCCTGGGAGGAAAGAGTTCTTACCAGAACCTCACCTTGCTGGCACTCTTATCTGGTACTTCTAGCCCCCAGAACTGTGAGGAAAGAAATTTCTGTTGTTTATTCCACTGAGTCTATTGTATTTTTTTATGGCATTCTTGGCTGACAAATACAAATCATTTATTTTGGAAATTTACAAAAGAAAATGAATGAAAGGAAATTGAAAAAGTTATTGCACTTCTTAGGAATCTTTGAGATTTCACAAAACTGATCCTTTCTTCGATTTCCACATCTTATGAGCTGATGGCTACTTTGACCTAGAGACTGTGTTATATGAAGTTTGGTTGATGCAGCCTTCTTGTTGAAAGGACAGTATAGCTCAGTCACTTATGCGAAGGTTCCATCTGGGAGCCTAGCGGGCTACAGTCCATGGGGTTGCAAAACTCAGACACGACTTAGCAACTAAACCACCACCACCATAGTACTTACAAAATCAGTGAACATTATGCTGGAATGGATGGCAATGTCGCGGGACAACATGGTAGCATTGAGAAACAGGTTTCTAAGGGATTCCAAGGGGATGTCAAACACGTCAGAACAGCAGAATGGGCATGTTCGGCCTTGGCACAGGAGCAGATTTGACATGACCAGCAGCAGAAGCAGGCAGGACCCTGATTAAATAAAAACATGAGCCGTTCTGAGATGATCTAGTCATCTGAGGTTATCAAATACATCCTGTGGTGGGAAGCCTCCTCTTTCCCTGTTCCTCTGAGCAGGAGTGGTGCTGTAGTAGCCGGGATGAGGAAGAAGGAGCACCTTCAGTGTAAATTTACATGGATGATGATATTTGCACAGATAGATAGGTGGAGAAGTAGGTTACTCCCTGTAATTTTGTATTGCTGCCAGAAGGACTTCTGTGCTCTGCAAACATTTGGAACTTAGTTCTGAGCCAGAGTGTTTAGGCCATTCTTTTAAGACAGTTTAATGTTGGGACTCTGCAACTCTGAGCAGTGAGGCCATCTAGAAGTTCATAATTTTTAGACTCTACATTGACTAATGCTTGCATTTTAGACACTGAAATGACAAGAAAAGTCCAGTTGATCTGTGTGGTTTACCATCATGCTGGGGTAAGAGTAAACACATGACTGACTGATCGCTGCTATTGACTAAAAAGAAAATACCAAGAGAAAAAGGATACTGTACTTTGGATCTGCTCGCTCACCTTAGTAACCCCATGCATGTCTATGATACTTTTCCAAAAGCTTTAAAACATCTTAAAATTTGTGTTTCATGGGAACCCTGTGAGATAGCCTTAATCTTCACTAAGATCATCAAGTTATGTTAATGAAGATGTGATGACTTGGAGAGGGCAAGTAATTTTCCCCAGGTCCCACTAGAAGCAGATGCAGGTGACTGGGCACCAGTACACTCATCTGTTCACTTCCTGATGTCACATCACACATGCCTGTGGCCCTCGGTCTGCATGTGTGTAACCAGGACCACATCAGGATCTCTGATGACTGTGCTTAAAGAGAAAAATATTTTGTCTTTGACTGCAAAACAGCAGTGACCCTAGAACATTGGTTTTATCCACTGGTTCTTCTGTCTATAAAACACTCACTGTTACAGTCTTTGACAATTATCAGTGTGGGGGCCTGGTTCTGCTGGCTAGCCTTTCTTCTAGGTACCTTGACAGCTCTTCTACTTTTATCCATCTTTAATCTTCTCGTTACGTTTGTTTCTTCAAGAAAACAGCAAATAAATCTACAAATTTAATACAAGAATATTACCTGGTCAGCACCCAAGATAATGTCATTGGCTCTGCGAATAAGGCCTGCCCTTTCCTGACTTTGACTTTTTAGGGACAAAATTTATCTGTCTGGTCAGGAGTACATCCTGACAACCCATAGGGCTTAGTTTTTGAACCACCTCCAAACATCTCCTCTTTGATAGGAGAATTAGACCTTCATGCTTCCACGATGTATTGTAATATTTGAGAAATTATTCCTGGCCCTACCTTTGGCCAACAGAAGCATAAAATCATAGGCTCTTGCAAGCATGATTTTAATATTACTTTTCCTGTGCATCCTTTGTAAGCAGAATTTAAGACTGAAGAGAGTAAGAATTGAATTTGGGCAAGAGAACTGATAAAGTAGAGATTTTATCCTCCTGAATGAGGTGGGAACATGATTCTTTTTCCAATTTACCAGAAGAGTGGTAATTTAATTAAGGATAAGTTATCAGCATTTACTAGGTTTTCTCTGCTCTTTGTTAGTTTAAAGGGGGAAGGTATATAAGAATAAAATGGTCATTTAAAAATAGGTGGTGAAAATAAAAGAAGTGGTTCTCAAAAGGAAGACATATAAGTTGGAGAAATTCGGGACTATATCTCTCATCAACTAAAGAGACTTATTGTGACAGGCAAGGAGAATAATAGCTTGTATAACATAGACATTATTGTGTGCATATACTTCTGTGTAAGTATACATGTGTTATGACTAAATATATGCTTAATTCCTTCATGAAACTTTGGACCTTATAAAATTCTATTTTATAAGAGGCAGTAAATATAGCTGCTGCTGCTAAGTCGCTTCAGTTGTGTCCGATTCTGTGTGACCCCATAGATGGCAGCTCACCAGGCTCCCCCGTCCCTGGGATTCTCCAGGCAAGAATACTGGAGTGGGTTGCCATTTCCTTCCCCAATGCATGAAAGTGAAAAGTGAAAGTGAAGTCGTTCAGTCATGTCCAACTCTTCACGGCCCCATGGACTGCAGCCTACCAGGCTCCTCCATCTGTGGGATTTTCCAGGCAAGAGTACTGGAGTGGGGTGCCATTGCCTTCTCCGAGTAAATATAGCAGAATATTCTAATTCTTAATGTAATGGATCATTTATTGGTAGATGACTAACTATATGATTTTTTTTTTCTGTTAAAATGTTATTCGTGTGATTGCTTTGGTAGCACATATATTAAATAATTGGAATAATACTGAGAAGATCAGCATGACCCCTGCCCAAGGATGATGCACAAATTTGTGAAGCCTTCCATATTTTTCCGTAACAACTTTGAGGGTTGGGATTGGAAGGAAGGTGGCAAGGGGGTTAAAGAAAGAGGGGCTATAGGTATACCTACGGCAGATTCATGTTGATGTTTGGCGGAAAGCAGTACAGTATTGTAAAGCAATTACCCTTCAATTAAACATCAAGAAATTCAATTATTAAAACTGTTATTGGGGATCATGTAACAGGTTCACATATCCATTGTATGACTAAAGAGGATCTGATTGGAAACTGATGGTGTCAATTATCATTGGTTAGTGATTCATTAACTTTATAGTTGAATGAGAAAAGTAAACTAACCAACACTATTGTCTTGATTCACTGTCATAGCAGGCTATAATCCTTGTCTGCGTTTGCTTTTAGGTGGTTTAGTGCCCAAACTGTGAAACTGAGGCTGTTCTCAGAAGCACACAGTCATGAGTCCTGACCAGGGTTTCAGTTCCAGATGCTGGAGGCTTCTCTTCGCTGGTCACTAAGGCTGAAATTTTCTCTCCTGAGCATTCTCTGGGTCTATCATGTATACAAGTCTTTATATTTTGGTTTTCTAATTTGATTCTCTTATTCTTTTGACTAGACTACCAAGTCCCTTTACAATTTATTTTTCAGACTCTTTTGTGCTTTGATTTTTCAGAAGCTCATTAGTGTATTTGCTTCCATGTCTACCTCTCTGAGTAGTTTTCAGCGTCTACATAAACTCTACCCTATTCTCTTATGTCGGGATGTTGTGGTTTAGCATCAGCATAATTTTATGAACTTCATTTTCCTTCTGGTGCAGTTTCTGCTATACAGCTTAAGCTGGTTGGCTCACATCTGGCTTGTTCGTGTTGTCTCCAAATAATTGCAGAACTCTGCTTTCTTTCTAGGCAATACTGCCCCTTGTTTTGATACCATTGCTAATTTTATATGATTTCATTTCCTGCTTCATAAGCTTTGCCTTTCTCAGTCTACTGTAACTTGAATACTATGTGCCTCTATGTCGGATTTTAAAGGTTACATATTTTAATGTATAAAAAATTAATAAGGTCTGAGGATCTAACTTTGAGCTTCATGATCTAATCGTGAGATTGAAAAAGCTCTGGGAGTTGGTTATGGACAGGGGAGCCTGTGTTGCCTCAGTCAGTGGGTCACAAAGAGTTGGACACCACCGAATGACTGACTGAACTGAAGAGAGTGGAACTTACCTGTGTTCTTCTCAAAAAGCAAAAGATAAACATGTGTGATGATGGCAATGTTACTTAATAGAAAGGGAAACTCATTTCTAACACATGTACAAATGGGGGTGGACAAGATGATGGAGGGGTAGGTGGAAGTGGGGTACACTTCTCTCCACTGATGCATCAAGAACGTCTAAAGATGCAACAGTTCTCTCAGAAGAACAGGTGAATCCTGGCAGGACTCTCTGACTACTAAGAAGGAATATCCGGATCCACACAGAACTCAGTAGGACAAGGAAAAAAGGGACAAGGCAGGGGAGGGAGAAGGAGCAGAACTAGTCAGACCAGCCTGCAACTGGGGGAGAGGGAGCTGAAGCACAGGGAAAAGATCCCTACGTCCATGGCCATCCACTGGGAAGGGGGAGGCATTTGAAGCAGTTGGGGAGAGAACTCACTAATCTGTGACAGTCTGAAAGGAGTGAGAACCACATAGACAAGCCATGCTGCAGCCTTTCATACCTTGGACAGGGTTGTAAGTCCACTGGTGTCCACAGAAGCTGGGAGCTGGAGCCATGGGGATTGTGGAATGATCCCAGGGTGAGGACTCCTGTTGACCGTGGGGAGTCAGACTAATGGGTTGGGATGGAGGAAATCTGCTGCATGGAATGCTTCTTAAGGAAAGCCATGAGGTGTAAAGGTAGGGTTCTACTGCCTGTGGAGTAGTGCTATCTCTTTCTCCATGCTGGTACCTGTAGGTTGAGCAATAGAGAAAGACTTCAGTGAGGGTGGTCCTTGAGTGCCTGATGCACTAAGCAATGGAGAATTTTGAATGCCTATATACCTGACTCTACCCTATTCCCTAGCTAAATTTTGAGTTTTAGCATCATAATGTTTTTATGAACTTACATTTCTTCTGGTAGAGCTTCTGGTTTACAAATTAAACTAATTCCTCACATCTGGTTTGTTCTTGCTGTTTCAAGAAACTTTGAGAATCTTCTTTCCCCTCAAGGCAATACTGCCTTTTAGTTTGCTACCATTGCTGACTTCCCATACTTTCACTTCTTGCCTAATATGTCTTTCTCTATTCACTATAACTTTAGTAGTATGTGTCCCTGTGTTGGTATTAATATTTATAATAAATTATTAACCTGATGCAGTTGAGAATCAAAGGACTACAGTTACAACAGTAGTAATAAATTACCCCCAAATTATAATCCATTAATGCCCCCTTTAAAAACTGATTTTCTATCTATATATTATTGAGATCTCTTAACTCATTTTCCTTACTAGGTGGCTCAATTTTGAAATGAAATATAGAAAACAATGGAGTGGTAAACTCTGGAAATTACCTTCCTTTTGATATGCCTCATTAGTAAGTATGCAAATATTAGATGTTTTTTTTTTTTTTCCCCCAATGGGGCTGTTCTTAGTACATATTATAGCTCACTGTGGGGTGATTGCTATTCATTGAAGAATGTACACATTGAACTGTAATTGTCAAACACGTGAGTGCAGATGAAGAAAGTAATGCCAGGAAAGAACAAGCTTTTGTTTTTCTAGAAGGAAAACCTTTCAGTATCTCTCATCTACAGTCTAATCTTCAGATTTATTGAAACTCTTACTTTTCTTACACTCCATTAAAAATTTGGATTATTTGGGGTTTTTTTGCCCATGAGTTGTATGTCTCATGTATTCTTGGATATTAAGCCCTTATCAAATATATGTTTTGGAAATATCTTCTGTCAATCTGTAAATTGCCATTTGATTTTGTTGATGTTCCTTTGTTTGGAGTTTGATGTCGTCCCACTTGTATGTTTTTGCAGTAGTTGCCTTTGATTTTGGTGTGAAACCCAAAAACTTGTTGCAAAGACCAATGGCAAGAAGATTACCTCAATGTATTCTTCTAGGGGTTTAACTGCTTGAAGTCTTATGTTCAACTTTTATTCCCTTTTTAGTAGATTTTTGTGTATGGTAAAAGACAGGGGCACAGTTTCATTTTTTCATAGGACTATCCAGTTTTCCTAGTGCCATTTTTGAAAAGCTTGTCCTTTCCCCACTGGAAAAAACCTCTTTTTTTCATAACCTAACTAACAATATATGGGTGTGCATTTCTTTCCAGCTTTGCTGTTCTGCTCTGTTGAACTATGTGTCTATTTATGTGCCAGACGCAAGTCATTCTGCTTTGATTACTATAGCTTTCTAATACAATTTGAAATCAGCAATCTAGTCTCAAACTTTGTTCTTTTTTCTCAAGATCACTTCTATCTTTGGTGTTTTGTGATTTAATACAACAGAATAGACCAAAAAAGATGGGAAAAGTACACAGAAGAACTATACAAAAAAAAATCTTAATGACCCAGATAATCACAATGGTGTGGTTTCTCACTTAGAGCCAGACATTCTAGAATCTGAATTCAAGTGGGTCTTAAAGAAGCACTGCTGCCCATAAAGCTATTGGAGGTGATAGAATTCCAGCAAAGCTATTTAAAATCCTAAAACATGATGCTATTAAAGTGCTCCACTCAATGTCAGAAAATTTGGAAAAGCCAGAAGGGGCCAGAAGACAGGAATAGGTCAATCCTTGTCCCATTTCCCAAGAAGGGCAGTATTAAAGAATGTTCAAGCCACTGCAGGTGCACTCATCTCCAGTGCTAGTAAGGTTATGCCCCAAATCCTCCAGGCTAGGCTTCAGCATTATGTGAACCTAGAACTTCCAGATGTTCAAGCTGGGTTTAGAAAAGGCAGAGGAACCAGAGATCAAATTGGCAACATATGCTGGAACATAGAGAAATTAAGGGAATTCTAGAAAAACATTTGCTTCATTGACTTTACCAAACTGTGTGGATCACAACAAAGTGGAAAATTGTTAAGGAGATGGGCATACCAAACCAACCTTACCCCTCTTCTGAGAAACCTGTATGCAGTTCAAAAAGCAACAGTTATAAGCAGACAAGGAACAATAAACTGGTTCAAAATTGGTGAAGGAGTCCATCAAGGCAGAATATTGTCACCCTGCTGATTTAACATATATGCAGAGCATGTCATGCAAAATGTTGGACTGGATGAGTCCTAAAGCCTAGAATAAAGATTCCTGGTAGAAATACCAAAAACCTCAGACATGTGAATGATACCACTCTAATGGCAAAAAGCAAGAGGAACTAAATAGCCTCTTGATGAGGGTGAAAGAGGAGAGTGAAAAAGCTGGCTTAAAACTCAATATCAAAAAAGCTAAGATCATGGCATCTGGCCCCATCACTTACATGGCAAATAGAAGGGGAAAAGGTGGAAGCGGTGACAGATTTCCACTTCCTGGGCTCTAAAATCACTGTGGATGGTGACTGCAGCCACGAAATTAGAAGATGATTTCTTCTTGGCAGGAAAGCTGTGATAAACCTAGACAGTGTGTTAAAAGCAAAAACATCATTTTGCCGACAGAGATCTGTATAGTCAAGGCTAGGCTCTTTCCAGTAGTCATGTACACATGTAAGAGCTGGGAAGACAATAAAGAAGACAGAGTGCTGAAGAACTGATGTTTTCAAACCGTGCTGGTGTAGAAGACTCTTGAGAGTCCCTGGGCACCAAGGAGTTCAAAACCAGTCAACCTTATAGGAAATCAACCCCATATACTCTTTGGAAGGACTGATGCTGAAGCTGAAGCTCCAATACATTGGCCACCTAATGTGAATAGCTGACTTATTGGAAAAGACCCTGAAGCTGGGAAAGATTGAATACAGAAGAAAAAGAGGGTGACAGAGGATGAGATGGTTGGATGCCATCACCTATTCAATGGGCAAATTCTAAGAGATGGTAAGGGACAGGGAAGTCTGGTGTTTTGCAGGTTGTGGAGTCACAAAGAGACAGACAGAACCTGGCAACTGAACAACAACAGTGGTTTTCTACAAGTTGTAGAATTTTTTTCTTTCTGTTTTGTTGGAATTTTGAAAGAGACTGCAGAGAATATGTAGATAGCTGTGGGTAGTATGGATGTATTAATAATATTAATTCTTCCAGTCAATAAATATGAAATATGTTTCCCTTGTGTCTTTTAAATATTTCTTTCATGAGTGTCTTGAATGTTTTCATACATAAATCTTTCAACACCCAGCTTAAATTTATTTCTAAGTATTTTTTTTGGATGCAATTGTAAATGGGATTATTTGTATTTCTATAATTTGTTTTGGTGTATGGATAGGTAACTGAGTTTTATGTATTCATATACAGCATACAAAATGCATGCTATGTTTTACAGAATAGACAATTTCCCCCCCAAATAAGACATACAGAATGCCCGGGAAGTATATGACAAGATGCTCAACATCACTATCAGGGAAGTGAAATCAAAAGTACAACATACACCACCTCGTTCCTGTTGAAATGGCTTTTACCAAGAATTAAGAAATAAGTGTGATTGAGGATGTGTAGGAAATGGAGGTCTAATGGATTATTTGTAGGAATCTATATTGGTGCAACTCCCATGGCATACCTTCAGGAAATTTCTCAAGAAATTTCACAAAGAACTGTTATGCGCCCATTAATCCCACTTCTGGATATATACTCATTTCTGAATATATATTCAAAGGAAATGAAATAATCATCTCAAAGAGAAATCTGTACTGCCATGTTCATTGCATCAATATTCACAGTAGCCTAGAAACCTATTATAGGAACAATCTAAGTATCTGTCAGGAGGTGAAGAGATTAAAACAATGTGATGTAATATATATATATATATGTGTGTGTGTGTGTGTGTGTGTGTGAATTTTATTTATCCATTAAAAAAGAAAGACATTCTTCCATTTGTGGCAGCATGGATGAATTTGGAAGGCTATATGCTAAGTTAAATAAGTTAGAGAAAGACAGATACTGTATGATCTCAATTGTAAGGAATCTAAAAAAAAAAAACACAACAAAACTGGAACTCAGAAACAGAGTAGGAAAGTGATTGCCAAAGCTTGGATGGTGGGGGAAATAGGGATGGGTTTGTAAAAGGTTATATACATTAAGGGTGGCGACGAGAGGAGTTACCCGGAGCCGTGGCTGCGCGGGCGCAGGAGGGCCTAGAGCTACCCCACATTGAAGGTCAGGAATGGCGGTGGTGAGGAGATACCCCTCGTCCAAGGTAAGGAGCAATGGCTGTGCTTTGCTGGAGCAGCCGTGAAGAGATACCCCATGCCCAAGGTAAGAGAAACCCAAGTAAGACGGTAGGTATTGCAAGAGGGCATCAGAGGGCAAACACACTGAAACCATACTCACAGAAAACTAGTCAATCTAATCACACTAGGACCACAGCCTTGTCTAACTCAATGAAACTAAGCCATGCCTGTGGGGCAACCCAAGATGGGTGGGTCATGATGGAGAGATTTGACAGAATGTGGTCCACTGGAGAAGGGAATGGCAAACCACTTCAGTATTCTTGCCTTGAGAACCCCACAAACACTATGAAAAGGCAAAATGATAGGATACTGAAAGAGAAACTCCCCAGGTCAGTAGGTGCCCAATATGCTACTGGAGATCAGTGGAGAAATAACTCCAGAAATAATGAAGGGATGGAGCCAAAGAAAAACAATATCCAGCTGTGGATGTGACTGGTGATAGAAGCAAGGTCCGATGCTGTAAAGAGCAATATTGCATAGGAACCTGGAATGTCAGGTCCATGAATCAAGGCAAATTGGAAGTGGTCAAACAAGAGATGGCAAGAGTGAATGTCAACATTCTAGGAATCAGCAAACTAAAATGGACTGGAATGGGTGAATTTAACTCAGACGACCATTATATCTACTGCTGCGGGCAGGAATCCCTCAGAAGAAATGGAGTAGCCATCATGGTCAACAAAAGAGTCTGAAATGCAGTACTTGGATGCAATCTCAAAAACAACAGAATGATCTCTGTTAGTTTCCAAGGCAAACCATTCAAAATCACAGTAATCCAAGTCTATGCCCCAACCAGTAACACTGAAGAAGCTGAAGTTGAACGGTTCTATGAAGACCTACAAGACCTTTTAGAACTAACACCCAAAAGAGATGTCCTTTTCATTATAGGGGACTGGAATGCAAAAGTAGGAAGTCAAGAAACACCTGGAGTAACAGGCAAATTTGGTCTTGGAATACAGAATGAAGCAGGGCAAAGACTAATAGAGTTTTGCCAAGAATGCACTGGTCATAACAAACGCCCTCTTTCAACAACACAAGAGAAGACTCTATACATGGACATCACCAGATGGTCAACACTGAAATGAGATTGATTATATTCTTTGTAGCCAAAGATGGAGAAGCTCTATACAGTCAGCAAAAACAAGACCAGGAGCTGACTGTGGCTCAGACCATGAACTCCTTATTGCCACATTCAGACTTAAACTGAAGAAAGTAGGGAAAACCACAAGACCATTCAGGTATGACCTAAATGAAATCCCTTATGATTATACAGTAGAAGTGAGAAATAGATTTAAGGGCCTAGATCTGATAGATAGAGTGCCTGATGAACTATGGAATGAGGTTTGTGACATTGTACAGGAGACAGGGATCAAGACCATTCCCATAGGAAAGAAATGCAAAAAAGCAAAATGGCTGTCTGGGGAGGCCTTACAAATAGCTGTGAAAAGAAGAGAAGGGAAAAGGAAAGGAGAAAAGAAAAGATATAAGCATCTGAATGCAGAGTTCCAAAGAATAGCAAGAAGAGATAAGAAAGCCTTCTTCAGTGATCAATGCAAAGAAATAGAGGAAAACAACAGAATGGGAAAGACCAGGGATCACTTCAAGAAAATCAGAGATACCAAAGGAACATTTCATGCAAAGATGAACTCAATAAAGGACAGAAATGGTATGGACCTAACAGAAGCAGAAGATATTAAGAAGAGGTGGCAAGAATACACAGAAGAACTGTACAAAAAAGATCTTCATGACCCAGATAATCACGATGGTGTGATCACTGACCTAGAGCCAGACATCCTGGAATGTGAAGTCAAGTGGGCCTTAGAAAGCATCACTATGAACAAAGCTAGTGGAGGTGATGGAATTCTAGTTGAGCTATTTCAAATCCTGAAAGATGATGCTGTGAAAGTGCTGCACTCAATATGCCAGCAAATTTGGAAAGCTCAGCAGTGGCCACAGGACTGGAAAAGGTCAGTTTTCATTCCAATCCCAAAGAAAGGCAATGCCAAAGAATGCTCAACCTACCGCACAATTGCACTCATCTCGCACGCTAGTAAAGTAATGCTCAAAATTCTCCAAGCCAGGCTTCAGCAGTATGTGAACCGTGAACTTTCTGATGTTCAAGCTGGTTTTAGAAAAGGCAGAGAAACCAGAGATCAAATTGCCAACATCCGCTGGATCATAGAAAAAGCAAGAGAATTCCAGAAAAACATCCATTTCTGCTTTATTGACTATGCCAAAGCCTTTGACTGTGTGGATCACAATAAATTGTGGAAAATTCTGAAAGAGATGGGAATACCAGACCACCTGATTTGCCTCTTGAGAAATTTGTATGCAGGTTAGGAAGCAATAGTTAGAACTGGACATGGAACAAGAGACTGGTTCCAAATAGGAAAAGGAGTTCGTCAAGGCTGTATATTGTCACCCTGTTTATTTAACTTTTATGCAGGGCAGTGGTACCCCACTCCAGTACTTTTGCCTGGAGAATCCCATGGATAGAGGAGCCTGGTTGGCTGCAGTCCATGAGGTCACTAGAGTTGGACACGACTGAGCGACTTACCTTTCACTTTTCACTTTCATGCATTGGAGAAGGAAATTGCAACCCACTCCAGTGTTCTTGCCTGGAGAATCCCAGGGATGGGGGAGCCTGGTGGGCTGCCGTCTATGGGGTTGCACAGAGTCGGACATGACTGAAGTGACTTAGCAGCAACAGCAGCAGAGGAGTACATCATGAGAAACGCTGGACTGGAAGAAACACAAGCTGGAATCAAGATTGCCAGGAGAAATATCAATAACCTCAGATATGCAGATGACACCACCCTTATGGCAGAAAGTGAAGAGGAACTCAAAAGCCTCTTGATGAAAGTGAAAGTGGAGAGTGAAAAAGTTGGCTTAAAGCTCAACATTCAGAAAACGAAGATCATGGCATCCGGTCCCACCACTTCATGGGAAATAGATGGGGAAACAGTGGAAACAGTGTCAGACTTTATTTTTCTGGGCTCCAAAATCACTGCAGATGGTGACTGCAGCCATGAAATTAAAAGACACTTACTCCTTGGAAGGAAAGTTATGACCAACCTAGATAGCATATTCAAAAGCAGAGACATTACTTTGCCAACAAAGGTCTGTCTAGTCAAGGCTATGGTTTTTCTTGTGGTCATATATGGATGTGAGAGTTGGACTGTGAAGAAGGCTGAGCGCTGAAGAATTGATGCTTTTGAACTGTGGTGTTGGAGAAGACTCTTGAGAGTCCCTTGGACTGCAAGGAGATTCAACCAGTCCATTCTGAAGGAGATCAGCCCTGGCATTTCTTTGGAAGGAATGATCCTAAGCTGAAACTCCAGTACTTTGGCCACGTCATGTGGAGAGTTGACTCATTGGCAAAGACTCTGATGCTGGGAGGGATTGGGGGCAGGAGGAGAAGGGGACGACAGAGGATGAGATGGCTGGATGGCATCACTGACTCGATGGACGTGAGTCTCAGTGAACTCCTGGATTTGGTGATGGACAGGGAGGCCTGGCGTGCTGGGTTTCATGGGATCACAAAGAGTCGGACATGACTGAGCGACTGATCTGCTCTGCTCTGATCTGATACATTTTAACATATTTAAATTATAAGGTCTGAGGATCTAATGTACAGCATGATGATTATAACTGTTAAAATTGTGTTGTATAATTGATGCTGTCTAAGAGAGTGAAACTTACCTGTATTCGCTTCAAAAAGTAAAAGTAAACATGTCAGATGATACCTATGTTAAGTTCAGTTCAGTCGCTCAGTGGCGTCCGACTCTTTGACACCCAGTGAATTGCAGCAGGCCAGGCCTCCCTGTCCATCACCAATTTTCGGAGTTCACCCAGACTCAAGTCCATCAAGTCGGTGATGCCATCCAGCCATCTCATCCTCTGTCGTCCCCTTCTCCTCCTGCCCCCAATCCGTCCCAGCATCAGAGTCTTTGCCAATGAGTCAACTCTTTGCATGAGGTGGCCAACGTACTGGAGTTTCAGCTTAGGATCATTCCTTCCAAAGAAATGCCAGGGCTGATCTCCTTCAGAATGGACTGGTTGGATCTCCTTGCAGTCCAAGGGACTCTCAAGAGTCTTCTCCAACACCACAGTTCAAAAGCATCAATTCTTCGGCGCTCAGCTTTCATACATTACTTAATAGAAAGGGAAAATCTTTTCTAAAATATATGTAAATAAAGATCAGCACTATGTCAGAGGGGTAGGTGGAAATAGCAAGTATACAGGACTGGGTTGCCATTTCCTCCTCCAGAGGAGCTTCCTGATCTGGAGATTGAACCATTCCCTGTGTTGCCTCCATTGCAGGCAGATTCTTTACCTGCTGAGACATCAGGGAAGTTCTAACAAAATTACCGTATGTCCTAGAAATTCTACTATTGGGCATATACCCTGAGAAAACCATAATTCAAAGACACGTGTACCCCAAAATTCATTGCAACAGTGTTTAAAATAACCAGGACATGGAAGCAATCTGTATGTGCATTGAGAGAGCAATGGATAAAGAAGGCGTGGTACATCTATACAAGGGAATTTTAATTAAGCTTTAAAAGAAGTGAATTTGGGTCACTTGAGCTGGTGTGGATGAACCTACAGCCTGTTATGTAGAGTGAAGTAAGTCAAAAAGGGAAAACCAAGTACTGTATATTAATGTGTATATATGGAATCTAGAAAAATGGCACTGGCTAACCTATTTTCAGGGCAGAAAGAAAAACATAGACAGAGAACGTGTTTATGGACACAACAGGGGAAGGAGAGGGCAAGTTGAATTGAGAGAGTAGCATTGACACATAGTACATTACCATATGTAAAATATTAATAGATGCCAGTGGGAAGTGGCTGTGACACAGGAAGCTTACCCAGTGCTCTGTGACAACCTGGAGAAGTGGGATGGGGTGCAGGTGGGGGGATTCAAGAGGGAGGGGATATATGTACTTATGGCTGATTCATGCCATTGTACAGCAGAAACCAACACATTGTAAAGCAATTATATTCCAATTAAAATAAATTAAAAAAATAATATATACATATATCAAATTATCCTGTCTTTGGAAGGAAAGTTATGACCAACCTAGATAGCATATTGAAAAGCGGAGACATTACTTTGCCAACAAAGTTCCATCTAGTCAAGGCTATGTTTTTTCCCAGTGGTCATGTATGGATGTGAGAGTTGGACTGTGAAGAAGGCTGAGCACCGAAGAAATGATGCTTTTGAACTGTGGTGTTGGAAAAGACTCTTTGGAGTCCCTTGGACTGGAAGGAGATCCACCCAGTCCATTTAAAGGAGATCAGTCTGGGTGTTCATTGAAGGACTGATGCTAAAGCTGAAACTCCAATACCTGGCCACTTCATGCGAAGAGTTGACTCATTGGAAAAACCCTGATGCTGGGAGAGACTGGGGGCAGGAGGAGAAGGGGACGACAGAGGATGAGATGACTGGATGGCATCACTGACTCAATGGACATGAGTTTGAGTGAACTCCGAAAGTTGGTGATGGACAGGGAGGCCTGGCATGCTGCGATTCATGGGGTCACAGAGTCGGACACGACTGAGTGACTGAACTGAACTGACACTTTAAATATCTGACAGTTTTCTTTGCCAATTCTGTCTGAAAAAATACTCTGCTTATTAGTCACTATTCATGACATTTGATTTATATATGTTGGTGTCTACATAGGAAAAAGAAAAAAAAAAAGAACTGCAGTATCTACTAAGAAAGGCAAAATGGAAACTTTTTCAATGTTTAAATATCACTTAAGCAAAAGCATTAATAATTAAGTAGTTATCAGTGGATGAATAGCCCCTCAGCCTCTGGCATCACCTTTAACTGGACCCTGCTTCTCCTCTTTCTTGTGCTTTGGTAGGTTATTTATCTTTGAGGGCAAATTTAACAAGTCAGCTTCCATACAAATGTTATAACTGGGTGCTTTGTCCCCAGAGGTGACAAAGAACCTTATCAGTTGAAACTGCTTGTGTGAAATAAAAGCCTGCCCCGTATCATTCGTGTTTTTAAGGAGATCCAAAAAGCTGAGGGTAGCACTGAGAGAGAGGTTTTGTTTTCCAAGCTGGACTCCTCTTGTCAGGACTAGATTGGTGGTGTACAAAAGTTTTCAGGCTGCTTGAGCAGCCGTGGCTGTCTTGTGCTTGCATACATATGCCCATCTCACACACACACAGTCCCCACATAATAAAAGACTGGCATGAAAGGAAACTCAGCTTCCCATTTTCCAGTGATTTAAGATAAAAAATTTAGACTGATCTTGTTGCCCCAATTCTCTTCTTTTAAAAGTAAAATGTGAATGAAAACAGTGAAAATCCCACACTAAACCTTCAAATCAGAAGAGAATTCTAACATTCCTCCTTCATTTTCTTAAAATAAAAATATTCAAAAAAATATAAATACATAGACATCATATATTCATACAGATATACATAAAGGGTAGCTGAAGGATCTTCTAACCAGCATGTCATTAACTTTGGTGTGGAAGGTCTCTGACAGTGTTATGATAACCAGTCACTGAAAGGTTTGACATTTTTCATGGGGCTGAATATTCTTTTTCTTCTGGACACTTCAGATCATAAAGCCTTTGTGGGGCTACACGCAAAAACCAAGAAACTTGCTCTTGTTTTGCTATCACCACCTCTGATTTTTGAACCTTTGGGGGTGTCTTATAAACAGAAGTCTCATCTGAAATGGCTGCTGTTAAAATGTCCATGCATTGCATTTGGAAAGATACTTTTATTATTTGTTACCATAATAGCTGGAATTTTCAACTACTTTGCCATTCTGTAGGAAATTTTACATTTTTAAATGTGAGTGTTTGTATTAAAGTTATAGGGACTTTGCATAAGAGTTTTAAAAAATTAATGCTTTGATCAAATTTTGGAACTAGAAAATAGGATTGGGGTGACAGGATTTCTCTCAGTCCTTTTGCTTGGTTCCAGAGTGGGAACCACATCAGATGGTGACCATTCTGCTCCTTATACAATTCCTGGGAAGTCAGGCCACAGTCTCCTTTAATGATCCACCCCAGGACTCAACAACCCAGATTGCTGAAATTTCCTATTATATATACCTTGAAGCTTGAAGTCATTCCATGTTTTCTTTTCCATTTTCCATGGAATTTGAAACCTCTCTAGTCTAATAATTCCTAATACACTTTGATGTGATTATTAAATGATCTTGAACCTATTTTCTAAAGGTAAGCCATCTTAAGCATTTAGCATTTCTCATGTCTTCCTTTGCACTCTATCTTTTGTATACTTTGGCATATGAATAAATATTCATGATTGACATTGTTTCAAAGCTTCATAATTTCCAAAGCAATTTTTATATCCATGTTGGTCTTAGTCTCATTGTGATAAACAAGGATACAAGCGTTTCATGCACTTAAGGAAGAAAGAAATCTGGGAAGCAAGGAAGGAAGTTAAGGTGATGTGTAATGAAGGGTTGAGTAGATCAGGAAATGTAAGAACATGAAAGAACACGTAAGAACATGAAATAATGGCATGTGTATGTATTTCAGTGGCCAAACTAAGTAAGATCGATGGGTCTACCAAGAACAGTTGCCCTTTTCTGATTCACTAATTTTTGTAGCAAAATCAAAGCCTCATATTTTTTGCAGACTCTTGCCTGATTGAATCCCGTCCTGACAAAGTTGGCACACACCTCTGCACACAGGTGTGTACACAGACCTTGACAAGTGAAATGAGCCAATTTGCATTGTGCCTACCAATGGCTCTTTGGTCTGCCCCCCTTTCCCTTCAATTTTCTGTACTCTTCCTGCATATTCTACCGGGTAGGATGTGGGAAATGGGTAGCTCAAACACACACATTAAAAGTTGTAGGGATAAAGTTGACTCCATTACAAATTAAAGTTACACTGCTGGTTCAGCAGTAAAGAACTCGCCTGCCATGCAGTTGACCCGGGTTCGATTTCCTGAGTGGTGAAGATCTCCTGGACAAGGAAATGGCAACCCACTCCAGTATTCATGCCAGGGAAATCCCATGGACAAGAGGAGTCTGGTTGGTTATGGTCCACAGGATTGCAAAAGAATCAGACACAAATTAGTGACTAAATAACAAAATCAGGGAAGTCTTTCCCCATCATTCTCTCTTTCTGGCCACTGCTGAATATGATTTGAAAACTGGAGATTTGGAGTTGTAATTGAAAATCAGAAATACATATTACTTTTCCAATTGAAACAGCAATCTGTGAACTCAGTCCATGAATGTTTAAAATCTCAGAACTTCATTAAGTTGTGATGACTACAGTGAGACAGTCAAGGTTGAGAAATAGAAGCTCAGCCTTCTCTCCCCAGCAAGACAGCTGCCAGATGACGCTGTGCTCTGAGCTTGTTCTCTTGGCCTCTGTTCTGCTTGTCTCCTGCATGTAGAGCAAGAAAACTTAAAAAGCTATTAGGGTTTCGGGGGGTCAGATACCCAATGGCAAAAATTTACCCCAATGCCACAAAGAAAGCAACCCTTTTTCTTTTAAATTGGAAATTTTAAGGAAAGATTTATGGACCTACGAGTTTATAAAACCATCTGGCGCTTCATAGTTTGCAGGCTGGTTGCTTTGAGAGTTCAAAGTTTGGGCTGACCACACCACTACTACTACCACTCCCTCCTCCTTCTTGAATAGTTCAATTTAGTTTCTACATTGATACCTAAGAAGCTAGTCTTTTAAACTTATTGGACAACTTGTAAAAATCAGTAGGATTTAGAAGAATGTACCTGTTACTTTTTAAGGACATTTTTACTGTTTGACCCTTGTTGCATTAAGGATTCCAGTTGGTGACCTCTGAGTTTCCAGTTAACTTAACTTCCTTATGGAAGCACTTTGTCATTTGGGTTTTGTTCTAGCAGTTGGTGACCTTTGACCCCTCTCAGTAAAGTGTTTATGCTGAGGAGGGCTTGAAAAGATCTTTCAGATGGAATATTTCCAACCTCTTCCAAGCTGAAGTATTCTTCCTCTCAGCAAAGCAAAGCCTTATATAGAAATGGTTTCCATTCTCTATAGAGTGTTCTGGTGGAGCAACTCAGATCAAAGGCTTGATATTTGAAAAATGTACATTCACATTGCAGAGCAAAGAAAAAAAATGTTATGCAAGTCAATAATATCACTTCAGAGTGACTGAAGCATGTTCTCAATTTCAAAAGAAAATGGAGAAAATGAGAACAGGGTGTATAAATATTCTCTGCCTAATTCTATTTGTAACTGAGCTGAAATCTCTACTATCCCTTTACTGCTAGCTTTGGGTCCCCAAGGACTCGGGGTGTAGGGCAATCTGCTTATTAATTGCCTGTACCTGTGATAATCTTGTACACTTAGATTAAGGTTGACAAACTTTTATCCACCTCACACTTTTGGAATGCAAATTAGTTACACTTTATTAAAGGAATAGCATTTTAGGGAAGAATATAAAATGAGAAACAGAGATAATGTGGATTAGTGCTTTAGGTACCTTTAGCCCCAGAAAATTAGTCGTATTCATAGGACTTTTTACTATTGTTGTTATAGTATTTGTTGAGTACCCATTTTAGCGTATATGTCATTCTCCTAGGTACAGTATAACTTTTTTTTTAATTTTATTTTATTTTTAAACTTTACAGTATTGTATTTGTTTTGCCAAATATCGAAATGAATCCACCACAGGTATACCTGTGTTCCCCATCCTGAACCCTCCTCCCTCCGACCCTCCCTCTGGGTCGTCCCAGTGCACCAGCCCCAAGCATCCAGTATCGTGCATCAAACCTGGACTGGCTACTCGTTTCATACATGTATAATTTTATCTTTAGATTACACAACATTTTAGGGATAGGGCTGTTTATTTTTTCTTTGCATGTTCAACATACTTTATGGGGTGAGGTGATTGCTATTGACTGAAGAATTACACCTTGAACTGTAATTGTCAAACAAGTGAGTGGAGATGAAGAAAGTAATGCCAGGAAGGCACAGGCTTTTGGTGTTGTAGAAGGAAAACCTTGCTGTGTCTCTCATCTAAAGTCTAATCTTCAGATTTATTGAAACTCTTACTTTTATTATGCTGCATTAAATTTTTGGATTATTTGGTTTTCTTGCCCTTAAGTTGTATGTCTCATGTAGTTTTGGCTATTAAATGAAGTGAAGTCACTTCAGTCATGTCCAACTCTGTGAGACCCCATGGACGGCAGCCCAACATGCTCCCCCATCCCTGGGATTCTCCAGGCAAGAACACTGGAGTGGGTTGTCATTTCCTTCTCCAATGGGTGAAAATGAAAAGTGAAAGTAAAGTCGCTCAGTCGTGTCCGACTCTCTATGACCCCATGGACTGCAGCCTACCAGGCTCCTCCGTCCATGGGATTTTCCAGGCAAGAGTACTGGAGTGGGGTGCCATTGCCTTCTCCGAGTTTTGGATATTAAGCCCTTTTCAAATATATGATTTGGAAATATTTTCTGTCAATCTGTAAGTTGCCATTGATTTTGCTGATGTTCCTTTGTTTGTAGTTTGATGTGGTCCCACTAGTTTGTTTTTGCAGTTGTTGCCTTTGCTTTTGGTGTGAAACCCAAAAAACAATTGCAAAGGCTGATGGCAAGAAGATTATCTCAATGTCTTCTTCTAGGAGTTTAATTGTTTAAAGTCTTATGTTCAAATATTTAATCCATTTTTAGTTGATTTTTGTGTATAGTAAAAGACAGGGGCACAGTTTTGTTTTTTCATAACTATCAGGTTTTCCCAGTATTAGTTTTGGAAAGCTTGTCTTTTCCCCACTGGATATTCTTGGCTTCTTTTTCATAAGCTAACCGACAATATATGGGTGTGCGTTTCTTTCCAGCTTCGCTGTTCTGCTCTGTTGATCTATGTATCTATTTTAGTGCCAGAAGCAAATCATTGTTTTGATTACTATAGCTTTCTAATACAATTTGAAATCAGCAACCCTAGTCTCGAACTTTGTTCTTCTTTCTCAAGATCACTTTTATCTTTGGTGTTTTGTGATTTAATAGAGCAGAATAGACAAAGAAGAGATGGAAAAAACACACAGAAGAACTATACAAAAAAAATATCTTAATGACCCAGATAATCATGATGGTGTAGTTTCTCATTCAGAGGCAGAAATCCTGGAATGTGAAATCCAGTGGGTCTTAAAAAGCACTGCTGCCAACAAAGCTAGTGGAGGTGATAGAATTCCAGCAAAGCTATTTAAAACCTGAAAGATGATGGTATTAAAGTGTTCCACTCAATATGTCAGAAAATTTGGAAAAGCCAGCAGTGACCAGAGGACAGGAAAAGGTCAATCCTCATCCCAGTTCCCAAGAAAGACAGTATTAAAGAATGTTCAAGCCACTGAACAATTTCAATCATCTCCAGTGCTAGTAAGGTTATGCTCAAAATCCTTCAGGCTAGGCTTCAGCATTATGTGAACCTAGAACTTTCAGATGTTCAAGCTGGGTTTAGAAAAGGCAGAGGAACCAGAGATCAAATTGGCAACATTTGCTGGAACATAGAGAAAGCAAGTGAATTCCAGAAAAACATCTGCTTCATTAACCTCACCAGACTGTGTGGACCACAACAAAGTGGAAACTTTTTAAGGAGATGGGAATACCAGACGAACCTTACTTGTCCTCTGAGAAACCTGTATGCAGTTCAAACAGCAACAGTTAGAAGCAGAAAAGGGACAATAAACTGGGTAAAAATTGGTGAAGGAGTCTGTCAAGGATGAACATTGTCACCCTGCTGATTTAACTTATATGCAGAGCATGTCATGTGAAATGTTGGACTGGATGAATCCTAAAGGCTAGAATCAAGATTTCTGGGAGAAATATCAACAACCTCAGATATGTGAATGATACTGCAATAATGGCAGGAAGCAAAGGGGAACTAAAAAGCCCCTGATGAGTTTGAAAGAGGAGAGTGAAAAAGCTGGCTTAAAACTCAATATCAAAAAAGCTAAGATCATGGCATCTTGTCCCATCACTTACATGGCAAATAGAAGGGGAAAAGGTGGAAGCAGTGACAGACTTCTGCTTCCCGGGCTCTAAGCAGTCCTAAGGGGAAAGTTCATAGCAATACAGGCATATCTCAAGAAACAAGAAAAAAGTCAAATAAATAACCTAACTCTACACCTAAAGCAACTAGAAAATGAAGAAATGAAGAAGCCCAGGGTTAGTAGAAGGAAAGAAATCTTAAAAATTAGGGCAGAAATAAATGCAAAAGAAACAAAAGAGACCATAGCAAAAATCAACAAAGCCAAAAGCTGGTTCTTTGAAAGGATAAATAAAATTGACAAACCATTAGCCAGACTCATCAAGAAACAAAGGGAGAAAAATCAAATCAATAAAATTAGAAATGAAAATGGAGAGATCACAACAGACAACATAGAAATACAAAGGATCATAAGAGACTACTATCAACAATTATATGCCAATAAAATGGACAACGAGGAAGAAATGGACAAATTCTTACAAAAGTACAACTTTCCAAAACTGGACCAGGAAGAAATAGAAAATCTTAACAGACCCATCACAAGCACGGAAATTGAAACTGTAATCAAAAATCTTCCAGCAAACAAAAGCCCAGGTCCAGAAGGCTTCACAGCTGAATTCTACCAAAAATTTAGAGAAGAGCTAACACCTATCCTACTCAAACTCTTCCAGAAAATTGCAGAGGAAGGTAAACTTCCAAACTCATTCTATGAGGCCACCATCACCCTAATACCAAAATCTGACAAAGATGCCACAAAAAAAAGAAAACTTCAGGCCAATATCACTGATGAACATAGATGCAAAAATCCTTAACAAAATTCTATCAATCAGAATCCAACAACACATTAAAAAGATCATACACCATGACCAAGTGGGCTTTATCCCAGGGATGCAAGGATTCTTCAATATCCACAAATCAATCAATGTAATACACCACATTAACAAATTGAAAAATAAAAACCATATGATTATCTCAATAGATGCAGAGAAAGCCTTTGACAAAATTCAACATCCCTTTATGATAAAAACTCTCCAGAAAGCAGGAATAGAAGGAACATACCTCAACATAATAAAAGCTATATATGACAAACCTACAGCAAACATTATCCTCAATGGTGAAAAATTGAAAGCATTTCCTCTGAAGTCAGGAACAAGACAAGGGTGCCCACTTTCATCATTTCTATTCAACATAGTTTGGGAAGTTTTGGCCACAGCAATCAGAGCAGAAAAAGAAATAAAAGTAATCCAAATTGGAAAAGAAGAAGTAAAACTCTCACTATTTGCAGATGACATGATCCTCTACATAGAAAACCCTAAAGATTCCACCAGAAAATTACTAGAACTAATCAATGATTATAGTAAAGTTGCAGGATATAAAATCAACATACAGAAATCCCTTGCACTCCTATACACTAAGAATGAGAAAATAGAAAGAGAAATTAAGGAAACAATTCCATTCACCATTGCAATGAAAAGAATAAAATACTTAGGAATATATCTACCTAAAGAAACTAAAGACCTATATATAGAAAACTATAAAACGCTGGTGAAAGAAATCAAAGAGGACACTAATAGATGGAGAAATATATCATGTTCATGGATTGGAAGAATCAATATAGTGAAAATGAGTATACTACCCAAAGCAATTTATAGATTCAATGCAATCCCTATCAAGCTACCAATGGTATTCTTCACAGAGCTAGAACAAATAGAAAAAATCACGATTTGTATGGAAATACAAAAAACCTCGAATAGCCAAAGCGATCTTGAGAAAGAAGACTGGAACTGGAGGAATCAACCTGCCTGACTTCAGGCTCTACTACAAAGCCACAGTCATCAAGACAGTATGGTACTGGCACAAAGACAGAAATATAGATCAATGAAACAAAATAGAAAGCCCAGAGATAAATCCACACACATATGGACACCTTATCTTTGACAAAGGAGGCAAGAATATACAATGAATTAAAGACAATCTCTTTAACAAGTGGTGCTGGGAAAACTGGTCAACCACTTGTAAAAGAATGAAACTAGAACACTTTCTAACATCATACACAAAAATAAACTCAAAATGGATTAAAGATCTCAACGTAAGACCAGAAACTATAAAACTCCTAGAGGAGAACATAGGCAAAACACTCTCCGACATACAGCACAGCAGGATCCTCTATGATCCACCTCCCAGAATATTGGAAATAAAAGCAAAAATAAACAAATGGGACCTATTTAACTTAAAAGCTTCTGTACAACAAAGGAAACTATAAGCAAGGTGAAAAGACAGAATGGGAGAAAATAATAACAAATGAAGCAACTGACAAACAACTAATCTCAAAAATATACAAGCAACTCCTACAGCTCAATTCCAGAAAAATAAATGACCCAATCAAAAAATGGGCCAAAGATCTAAATAGACATTTCTCCAAAGAAGACATACAGATGGCTAACAAACACATGAAAAGATGCTCAACATCACTCATTATCAGAGGAATGCAAATCAAAACCACTATGAGGTACCATTTCACACCAGTCAGAATGGCTGCGATCCAAAAGTCTACAAATAATAAATGCTGGAGAGGGTGTGCAGAAAAGGGAACCCTCTTACACTGTTGGTGGGAATGCTAACAAGTACAGACACTATGGAGAACAGTGTGGAGATTCCTTAAAAAACTGGAAATAGAACTGCCTTATGATCCAGCAATCCCACTGCTGGGCATACACACTGAGGAAACCAGAATTGAAAGAGACATGTGTACCCCAAAGTTCATCGTTGTTTATAATAGCCAGGACATGGAAGCAACCTAGATGTCCATCAGCAGATGAATGGATAAGAAAGCAGTGGTACATATACACAATGGAGTATTACTCAGCCTTCAAAAAGAATACATTTGAATCCATTCTAATGAGGTGGATGAAACTGGAGCCTACTATACAGAGTGCAGTAAGCCAGAAAGAAAAACACCAATACAGTTTAGTAAGATGGTAACAATAACCTTGTATACGAGACAGCAAAAGAGACACTGATGTATAGAACAGTCTTTTGGACTCTGTGGGAGAGGAAGAGGGTGGGATGATTTGGGAGAAGGGCATTGAAACATGTGTAATATCATATATGAAATGAGTTGCCAGTCCAGGTTCGATGCACAATACTGGATGCTTGGGGCTGGTGCAATGGGATGACCCAGAGGGATGGTATGGGGAGGGAGGAGGGAGGAGGGTTCAGGATGGGGAACACATGTATACCTGAGGCAGATTCATTTTGATATATGGCAAAACCAATACAGTATTATAAAGTTAAAAAATAACATTAAATTAAAAAAAATAAATAAAATAAAATCACTGTGGATGGTGACTGCAGCCACAAAATTAGAAGATGATTGCTTCTTGGCAGGAAAGCTATGACAAACCTAGACAGTGTGTTAAAAGCAAAAACATCACTTTGCTGACAGAGGTCTGTATAGTCAAGGCTAGGCTCTTTCCAGTAGTCATGTCCACATGTAAGAGCTGGGCAGACAATAAAGAAAACAGAGCGGTGAAGAATTGATGTTTTCGAACTGTGGTGCTGTGGAAGACTCTTGAGAGTCCCTTGGGCACCAAGGAGTTGAAAACCAGTCAACCTTAAAGGAAATCAACCCCATATACTCTTCAGAAGGACTGATGCTGAAGCTGAATATCCAATACTTTGGCCACCTAATGTGAATAGTTGACTCATTGGAAAAGACCCTGATGCTTGGAAAGATTGAAGACAGAAGAAAAAGAGGGTGATAGAGGATGAGATGGTTGGATGACATCACCAATTCAATGGGCACGAACTTGGGCAAATTCTAGGAAATGTAAGGGAGAGGGAAGTCTGGTGTGTTGCAGGCTGTGGAGTCACAAAGAGTCAGACATGACCTGGCAACTGAACAACAACAACAGTTTTAAATGAGTTGTACAATTTTTTTCTTTCTGTTTTATGAAAAATGCCTTGGAATTTTGAAAGAGACTGCAGTGAATATGTAGATAGCTGTGGGTAGTATGAATGTATTAATAATATTAATTCTTCTAGTCAATAAATATGAAATATGTTTCCCTTGTGTCTTTTAAATATTTCTTTCATGAGTGTCTTGAATGTTTTCATACATAGATCTTTCAACACCTTGCTTAACATTATTTCTAAATATTTTATTTTATTGATGCAATTGTAAATGGGATTATTTGTATTTCTGTAATGTATTTTGGTGTATGGACAGGTAACTGAGTTTTATGTATTCATATACAGCATACAAAATGCTGCTATTTTTTACGGAATAGAAAAATTTTCCCCCAAATAAAACAGTGTTTTATCTGGGCAGTTTTTTATCTGTTTCTTTCAAAACTCTGCAATCCCCTTGGTATATACCAGGAGAAATCTCTAATTCCTTAGTCCTTGGCTTCATATCAGCACCAGAGCATTCAGTATGGATGAGGCTTTGGGTTACCTTAGACAAGTCAGTCTCCTCGTTGGGTGCCATGGTCTAATGCTTGTGTTCTCCCAAAATTCATATGTTGAAAACCTAATCCCTAAAGTGACAATTTTAGATGGTGGGACCATTTGAAAATAATTAGGTCATGAGTTTGGAACCCACATGAGGGCAGAGCCCATATGAATGGGATTAGGGCTCTTGTGAAAGAGGCCTGAAATAATTGCTCATCCCTTCTATTTAGGGATATGTCCTGGAAGAGGCCCTCACTCAGGCGACCATGCTGGCATCCTGATCTTGGACTTCTAGCCTCCAAAACTGTGATAAATAACATGGTTTATAAACCACTCAACCTCTGGCATTTTGTAATCACAGCCTGCATGCACTAAAACTCTGGACATGATTAAGTGGGGAAAAAAAAAAATTGTCAATCCTGTTTTCCCTTCCTAGGTCATAAGTGTGGAACAGGTAGCAAAGATATTAAATTCCAGTGGCACGTGGTAACATACTCCATAGAACTGTACATTTCTTTCAAATTGTAGTTCTTTGACATGCTCCCATGGGAAGATATTTTCTTTTTTCTTTTTGATAGTTCAATAAAACTTTATTTAAAAAAACAAGCAGGGAGCCAGATTTGGCCTCAGCCATAGTTTGATAACCCTTGGTCTTACATCAGGTGGTCAGTTCCCTTTGTTTTCTTAAAGATATTGCTCCTAGGCATTTTAATATTCTTGCTTTAATCTGGACATGCTTCTTTCTATATCTGCTGCACAGGCATCATCGTCATATTCCCTTGTACTTCTCTCCTAGGCTGAATTCTTTCCTTCCTGAATCCCATGTTTTTCTTGCTTTATACCATCCTTTCCATAGTTTGCCTAGAAAGAGTGCATTGAATGTAAATTTTTTTATATCACATAGGTTCTTCAAATGACTTTATTCGATCCACTTCTTTGGTATTTTAACTGTGTATAGAATTCTAAATTAGAAATAATTTTCTCCTCAGAATTGTGAACTGTATCTTCATTTCTTTTGAGCTCCTAATTATCATTGAGAAATATGACTATTTTGATTCCTAGTCTTTGCCATGTGACTTGTGTTATTCTTGCTGATGGCTTTTCAAATTTTTTCCTCAATACCAGAAATTCTGCGAATTCTATGATGATGCATCTTGTTGCTGTTTTTATTTCCACCAAAATTTTAGAGACAATATTTTAATGAGTCTTTTCAATATAGAAATGCATATTTATCATTTGTGGGAAATTTTTGAATAGTTTTTTGGATAGTTATATCCAATAAAGGTTTCCTTTCTGAAATTTCTGCCAGTCAAGAACTTCATAATTCATCTTATCTTTTCACTCCCTCTTTCCCACTTCTGAGCATTTTGGTTCTGTTTTTTTTTTTTTTTTTAATTTTGTTTTATTTTTAAACTTTACATAATTGTATTAGTTTTGCCAAATATCAAAATGAATCCGCCACAGGTATACATGTGTTCCCCATCCTGAACCCTCCTCCCTCCTCCCTCCCCATACCATCCCTCTGGGTCGTCCCAGTGCACTAGCCCCAAGCATCCAGTATCATGCATCGAACCTGGACTGGCAACTCGTTTCATACATGATATTTTACATGTTTCAATGCCACTCTCCCAAATCTTCCCACCCTCTCCCTCTCCCACAGAGTCCATAAGACTGTTCTATACATCAGTGTCTCTTTTGCTATCTCGTACACAGGGTTATTGTTACAATCTTTCTAAATTCCATATATATGCGTTAGTATACTGTATTGGTGTTTTTCTTTCTGGCTTACTTCACTGTGTATAATAGGCTCCAGTTTCATCCACCTCATTAGAACTGATTCAAATGTATTCTTTTTGAAGGCTGAGTAATACTCCATTGTGTATATGTACCACAGCTTTCTTATCCATTCATCTGCTGATGGACATCTAGGTTGCTTCCATGTCCTGGCTATTATAAACAGTGCTGCGATGAACATTGGGGTACACATGTCTTTCCCTTCTGGTTTCCTCAGTGTGTATGCCCGGCAGTGGGATTGCTGGATCATAAGGCAGTTCTATTTCCAGTTTTTTAAGGAATCTCCACACTGTTCTCCATAGTGGCTGTACTAGTTTGCATTCCCACCAACAGTGTAAGAGGTTTCCCTTTTCTCCACACCCTCTCTGAAGACTTCTAGCCTCCAGAACTGTGATAAATAACATGGTTTATAAACCACTCAACCTCTGGCATTTTGTAATCACAGCCTGCATGCACTAAAACTCTGGACATGATTAAGTGGGGGAAAAAAAAAATTGTCAATCTTGTTTTCCCTTCCTAGGTCATAAGTGTGGAACATGTAGCAAAGATATTAAATTCCAGTGGTACGTGGTAACATACTCCATAGAATTGTACATTTCTTTCAAATTGTAGTTCTTTGACATGTTCCCATGGGAAGATATTTTCTTAGATGTAAATAACATTTAAACATATAGATTTTGGATTTTATGGGATCAGTTGAGGGTGTTAAGAGCAAAGATAGGGGTTTCCCAAACTAAAGCAATTCAGCCTGAAGACTGCACCATTACTGGTACCCCAATCTCCAGCATATCAGCCCAAAGATGAAGCAAATGAACTCTAATGCGTGTCACTGGGCTCTCATCAGAATCCTAACTTAACTGCTCTTTGACTTAGTAAACTTATCTTCACTTCTCTAGGCTTTGGTTTTCTCAACTAAACAAGGAAATTAGAGTAGAGAATCCTTTACATTTCTAAGATTATGCAAATCTCTGTATAAAATATGATCCCAAAGTGAGGTTTTACTCTTTTTCCTGAAAAGAAAATTATCCATTGGTTATGCAGCTTCTGTGTTTGGATCTCTTCTACTTCTAATTATCTGCTCTATCTCACAGTGTATTCTCTAGCTTAGCTTTAAGAAAAATTCCTTGATATAAATAATTACTTGATTATTATGGAATAGTACTTTTATCTTTTGTCTTTCATTGAAAAGCAGGAGTTGTAGTTAAGCACAAGTGTGAGAGAAACTGTTTCCAAATGTCAGTATGTCACTTGAGGAATTTTCCTATGCGTAGTTGCTCAGTTGAGTCTAATGCTTTACGACTCCATGATCTGACAACCCCATGGACTGCAACCCACCAGGCTACTCTGTCCATGGGGATTCTCTAGGCAAGAATACTAGAGTGGTTTGACATGCCCTGTTCAAGTGATCTTCCTAACTAGAGATGGAATTCAGGTCTCCTGTACTGCAGGGGGACTCTTTACTGTCTGAGCCAACAGCTCCCAATAAAATGAGTCTTGATGTATACAGAAGATGTGTGATTTGTCTACTTTTGTTTCCTGCAATGGTGGCTTTTTTTCCAGTTAACATATCAGTCCCATTTCCATTCACCTGAAAGCTGTCCATAATAGAAGTTCTTTCTGAAAGAAAATAAATAAATAAATAACACAAAAGGAAGTTTTATCTGGAATAGCAGTTAAGATTTTGTCCAGTTGTGAGTTTATTTAAAATACAAGAGCCTGAGTATTTGCTTTTAATGGTAATATTTACCTCAAAAGGAACAAATAAGCTGGTCTGTGAAAAATACCAGTTTCTGGCATGGTTGATAAACAGTAAGTGGTGAATAGTAAGTTCAGGGTAGTTGGTGCAACCTTTGTAAACCCAAGGGAACTGAATTAAAGCAGTGGGAATTGGTGTTGTTCAGATAATTAACTATAAGAAAGAATGTGGTCAGTGAGATAAAATTGGTGAGAATGAAATTAGGAAACCATAAGGAGGAAGATGGTACTTTCATCTGGGAAATGTAGGAAACAATTCATCAAAGAGGTGAATTTCTTTTCTACCTTCGAAGAGAGAGTAGGTGTTTGTGTACAATGTAGGAACATTTGATTTGTAGACTCTCCTTAAAGTATTTTCATCTGTCATGATCAGAGAGCACAGCTAAGAAACTGAACTCCTCTAGTGAAGCTGAGAATCCTATGGTAAAAAGTAGACTCAAGTGGCAGGTTCAGAGCACTGTCTCTAGTTATGTCCTAT
This sequence comes from Bos grunniens, assembly GCF_055505025.1. NCBI lineage: Eukaryota > Metazoa > Chordata > Mammalia > Artiodactyla > Bovidae > Bos > Bos grunniens. Next base: position 36,271,793 of record NC_141187.1, read on the forward strand.
TCAGCCTTTTAGTCAGTGATTGGATTATCACATTATCTTAGGACATGAAACTGTGAGGGCTAGTGTATGTGGAATAAAAGACTGAACATCCAGTGCTTTCCATCTAATAGGGTAGCAATTAAAAGCAAATGCATCCACAGTTCTGTGAAAGTAAAAGTCACTCAGTTGTGTCTGACTCTTTGTGATCCCATGGACTATACAGTCCATGGAATTCTCCAGGCCAGAATACTGGAATGGGTAGTCTTTCCCTTCTCCAGGGAATCTTCCCAACCCAGGGATCAAACCCAGGTATCCCACATTGCAGGCAGATTTTTTACCAGCTGAGCCACAAGGGAAGCCCCCCCAGTTCTAGTTCTATAATTATGTCCAAATAATCAGGTTATGAGGGTTTGGTTGGGGAGAAAAGACCTCAATGGTTTTAGTTCACTGTATGCTGTGAGAGCAACATCAATAATTCATTGGAATTTTACTCTGTACAAATAAAAATGTTTCATTGAACAAACACACAATGAAGGCCTGCTGGATGCAAAGAATGGACAACAGTGAAGAACATACATGTGGACTTTGTGAATTAGACTTAAATTTTAATAGAAAAACAGAAAGAGGTAAATTTCAAAGTTAAATGTTGCACCACAATTGGGACACGTGCCGAGAGGGAAAAGCACAGAATGCCGTATGTCCACATTGAACCTTCAAGGAATTTAATTTACTTGGTAAAACTTATGCTAACTGGACAATGAATACAAGGTGGAATATGATCAGTTCTATGAAAGAGATAAGAATCAGGTTTTGCAGAGCATAGGAGATATTTTCATTTGACAGGTAATTCAGTAAAGATTCACTTAAACCTAGGAAACCTGGTTTCTATTGCTACTTTGCATCGAGTTTTATAAGTTTAGATAAGTGACATAATCATTCTTGGATTTACTTATAAATTCTTAATATGGGAAGATTGTCTAGATAATTTCCAAGGTTTCTTCTCTTTCTGAATATCCAGTGAATCCCACTGGTTATTATCTGGAATAAAAAAAAAAAAAAAAAACCTTTTACTTACCAAGTGTAATGTCTGAAATACCTACAAAATTACATAAAAAGCATTGAAATTCTTGCTATTTTTCTTTTTAAAGTTTTTTTAAAATATATTTTCCAGTCAAAATGGCAAGATATATAAAGAATACATGACAATTTAAAGAGGTTGTCTTTAATCCATTGTATATTCTTGCCTCCTTTGTCAAAGATAAGGTGTCCATATGTGCGTGGATTTATCTCTGGGCTTTCTATTTTGTTCCATTGATCTATGTTTCTGTCTTTGTGCCAGTTCCATACTGTCTTGATAACTGTGGCTTTGTAGTAGAGCCTGAAGTCAGGCAGGTTGATTCCTCCAGTTCCATTCTTCTTTCTCAAGATCGCTTTGGCTATTCGAGGATTTTTGTATTTCCATACAAATTGTGAAATTATTTGTTCTAGCTCTGTGAAGAATACTGTTGGTAGCTTGATAGGGATTGCATTGAATCTATAAATTGCTTTGGGTAGTGTACTCATTTTCACTATATTGATTCTTCCAATCCATGAACATGGTATATCTCTCCATCTATTAGTGTCCTCTTTGATTTCTTTCACCAGCGTTTTATAGTTTTCTATATATAGGTCTTTAGTTTCTTTAGGTAGATATATTCCTAAGTATTTTATTCTTTCCGTTGCAATGGTGAATGGAATTGTTTCCTTAATTTCTCTTTCTGTTTTCTCATTATTAGTGTATAGGAATGCAAGGGATTTCTGTGTGTTAATTTTATATCCTGCATTATTAATGGATCCCCTCATTGATTTAATTAACATATCTATTAATATCACCTCACATATTTACCTTTCTAGATCTTTTTGGTGAGGACTTTAAGTTTTCCTCTCTTAACATGTGTACTAAGTGACTTCGGTCATGTCCAACACTTTGTGACCGCATGGACTATATAGCCTGCCAGGCTCCTCTGTCCATGGAGATTCCCCAGGAAAGAATGTTAAGGTGGGTTGCCATGGCCTCCTGCAGGGGATCTTCTGACCCAGGGATTAAACTCTTTTTTCTATGTGTAATGTCCTTTTCCTTTGTCTTTGGAAATTTTTTTGCTCTAAAGTCTACTTTATTTAATATTAACATATGCTTTTATCCTTTTATTTTCCAAATATCCATGTGATTATTGAGTTTCTTGGGCTTTCCTGGTGGCTCAGACAGTAAGGAATCCACTTGCCTTGTGAAGACCTGGATTCAACCCCTGGGTTGTGAAGATCCCCTGGAGGAGGACATGGGAATCCATATTCTTGCCTGGAGAATTCCATGGACAGTCCAACCTGATGGGTTACTGTCCATGGGGTCACACAGAGTCAGGCACAGCTTAGCAACTAAACCACCACCTGGTGTTTCTTCACATTTGTTCCTTGGGAGGAACAGCCCTACTCAGGCTGCCTTTTGACACTAGGTTGGAGGTCAGGAATGCTGGGCCTGGCTTGTCTTCTCAGGTGCTGCTGTGTTTCTCTTCCATTCTTCAGGCCCTAATCTAGTTCACCTTCTTCTTGCCAAATATAAAAGGTCTCCTTTAGTGGTCTCTTCTTTTTTCCAGAACAGACAGAGGAGTGGGCACAAAGAGATCAATGTCATCTTGTCTGAACCAGAAGCCCAAGGTGTGTTTTATAACCTAGGGAAGAGATTTCATGGAGGGAAGTTGAGGAGGAAAGTGGAAAGGAGTCCACAGTAGGCTGGAGATGAAAGTCATGGAGTCCCTTTCTTTAGAAGTCATCAGAAGCTGAGAAAGTATTTTTTCTAGGTGAGTGTATATTCAGCTCTGAGTGAGTACACTTTATGTTTCAGCAAACTGTAAGTCTTCTGTATTTTTTCATTAATTTTCTTTACAAATGCATATATATGATGATATCCATATGACATTTTATTCATTCTAGGCCATTGCTCTGCTTTTATTATGACTTGAGATTTAAACCCTGAAAATGAGATATCTATTGTAGAGTTTGGATTATTTACCAGTAGATGAATTGATGGAATAACAAAAGAACTAAAGATGATTACTTAATTGAGCTCACAAAATTTTACATATGCATATGAAGAGAGTTATTCACATATAATTGTATTCTTGGCCCCTTGTGTTATTCTGAGAACTTTGAATGAAGCTATATGTAAAGGAAGTTACTTTTTTATGATAGTTAAATAACTGGTATAATTATGTGTGTACCTTCAGAATCCATTAGTCCAGTGGCCATAAAAATGAGTGTCCTCATCCCCTGGGAAAGAAAATGTTAGCATTTCCATTTCTATTTTTATCTCAGTGTCATTTAGTTTATATTTTGTGTATATTTTTAAATGTCATAATATATAGAATAGCAATGCATATATAATATTTTTACATAATACAATTAGGTTACTGACAGTGTGTTGTAAAATGGAAAATAATTTGGGGATTAGTTCTTCAGGAAACAGAAAATTATCAAAATTTGCTGCATAAAATGTTATTTAATTTGGGGGAGTTTACCAACAATTTTTTATGAAACCAGTTCAACTGAAGAGAGGCAAAATGTTCACAACATCCATGTTTGCATGAGTTTGCATAGAGCCTCAGAGATGGAAACAATTTTGAAGTTGGGTAAAAGACCGAGACCTGACTGGGTTGACTCTTGAATGCAAGAGAGCATGTTTGCTCCCCTCAGTGTGGTCTAAGTTGTTTTTCTTTAAATCACTTCCCTTTTTTCACTTTTATTCCCTAAACCCCATCCTCTGCTTTACTAGTTATTTTCCAATAGTACAGATCACCTGTTAACATACCATATAATATACTTGGATTCATGTTTATTGCAGATTATCTGTCTTCCCCCAGCTAGAATATCAGTTCCATGAGGATACGTGTCTGCCTGCTTTGTTTATTGATGTAAACTAAGCACCTATGAGGGCTTCCCTGGTGGCTCAGAGGTTAAAGTGTCTGCCTGCAATGCAGGAGACCTGGGTTCAATCCCTGGGTCGGGAAGATCCCCTGGAGAAGGAAATGGCAGCCCACTGTAGTATTCTTGCCTGGAGATTCCCACGGACAGAGGAGCCTGGTGGGCTACAGTCCACGGGGTCGCAAAGAGTTAGAAAAGACTGAGTGACTTTACTTTCAGTTTCACTTCAAGCACCTATAAGAGTTTCTGAGTCAAGGAAGAATTAAGTCAATGGTCATTTGGTTAAATGACCAATAGCAGAGTACTGGGCAGGACTATAGGTTTCAAAATTTTATGATTTTGGTTAGCTATTGTAAATAAACTGTTCCACAGTTACTGTTACAAGATTAAGATACATTTATGTTCTTTTATCATCATAAACATAAACTATATTTGAAGAAAAGTCTTTAGACTAAACATGATAGTCAAAATGCACATTTGAAAAAACAATTATACTAGTTTATTTGTTTTCTTTATCGGAAATATAATTATATTCCTTTTCAAAACCTTTTACTTACATAGATGTGTATACATATATGTTTATATATATAAATAAAATTCCATCTAGTCAAAGGTATGGTTTTCCCAGTAGTCAGTATGGACGTGAGAGCTGGACCATAAGGAAACTGAGAACTGAGAAATTGATGCTTCTGAACTGCAGTGTTGGAGAAGACTCTTGAGAGCCCCCTGGACTGCAAGGAGATCAAACCAGTCAATACTAAAGGAAATCAGCCCTGAATATTCATTGAAAGGACTGATACAGAAGCTGAAGCTCCAATACTTTGGCCACCTGATGCAAAGAATTGACTCATTGGAAAAGACCCTGGTGCTAGGAAAGATTGATGACAGGAGGAGAATGAGAAGGCAGAGGATGAGATGGTTGGATGGCATCACTGAGTCGATGGGCGTGAGTTTGAGCAAGCTCCAGGAGGTGGTGAAGGAAATGGGACCCTAATGTGCTGCAGTCCGTGGGGTCTCAAAGAGTTGTATATGACTGAGTGACTGAAGTTAATTGAAGGTATGATATATGTTATGTATATAACATAATGATTATATGATCAGTATACATAAGTCACATTGACAAATATGCTATTTTAGGTTCAGGTATCATTTTACATAGATCATATTGACTTATAATGTTATTTTGGTTTCAGGTGTACAACATAATTATTTCACATATATTGCAAAATGATCACCACAATAAGTCTGGTGAACATCCCTCATTAGAAATAGTTACAATTTTCTCCTTGTGATGAAAACTTTTATGATCTCTTGTCAGTGTTCAAATAGGCAATAAGTATATTCCCTTTTTGAATTAGTGCAGTTAAATGAGACAAGTGGCTCTAGTTTAGAATCAAAAAATCATGTTGAAACAGTTGAGTTGAATCAAACGTCTCAGTGCCAACTCATATACAGCTTTCTTGAAAAATCCATCCCTCATTAGGCCCACCTGGCTCCCATCACACATGGCATGGTGTGCAGGCATAGATCGGTGTTTAAGGCTTATGGTATCTTTTCCACTTGTCCATGCATTTCTTTCTCAACATCATTCAGTGCTTCATCTGTCTCCTATCTTGACTATCCAAACAGGTTATAATTACAGCAGAAGATGTCTAAGTAGCTAGACTCACAATTGCTGCCCACTGGGCATTTTGGAAAGAGGCTGGGAAGGAGTCCTTCCAGTATTAGCATTTTACTTTCAGGGGATTAGGAAGCTTTTCAGTTTGAAGAGTCCATCAATACAACTATGTCTCAGGAGTGAACACTGTTTAATTATTTACTTGATTAGTGATTAGCTGACCGTCTACTGAGAGTAAGGCAATGAAGCATTAGGAAACTAGGGAGAATTCAGGCAAAAGGAATGAGAAACTCTGGGAGAAAGTGGACACAAGATTAAGGAGACCATTACCTCTATTTGGTTTAGGTTTTAGGTTTTGTTTAGACTGACTCTGTAAAGGTATGGGTTGTTTCCATTTGATTTCCATTCATCCTCTATGCTTTACAGTGTATGTCTTATTTACTTGTTGAAAGTGACTAGTGACTTACTGCTTGTTATCACTGGGTAGTCCTGCTTTGGTTCTGGTATTCCATAGGGTCTAGCAGAGGCACCTTAGAGTACTTATTTCTATCATTTTCTGCAGAACCTTAACATTTTTTGGTGATTTCTGGTACTAAGATATGAAATACAGGAAAATATAGCTCAGGTGCTTTTGGATAAAACCTTAATTTATCTCCCCCCTTCTATCTGACTTTTCAGTCATTTATTGACTCAACTAGCCCCATATTGCTGGATGCCTTTTTTGGCTCTTCTGTCTGCCTCATTCCTTGCATGTGGTCAAGGTCTATTTCATTTCCTGTATCTCTCACATGCTTTGTGTCTTTTCATTTGGCAGAGCCCTCTTTGATTTTTAGTGTCATAATATTCCCACGTCTTTCTCATCTTTCTTTTCTCTACCAGCCACAACTCCTCAATCCACATTAAAGTTTCTCTTTTCTAATTCTGGACATACTGCTCTCTTGGACTGAATTTTCTTGGTTTCCTGCTGCATTGTAGAATAAAGGCAAACTCTCCATTTTGCAATATATGATATTGCAAAAAATGCAATATCTAATGCATAAAAATGCATACAAGTATTTCTCCATTCTAACCCTACAATAATATATGCAGTATATCACGGGAGCATAATCATGAGAGATACAACATGAATGGTAAAAAATGAACATTTCTTGTGTTTTTGTCAGACTTGATTATTCACTGATACCTTATAATGCTATGTGTATTAATATCTCAGTTGCTTTGATCTAGGATGTTGGAGATCGTTACTTCCTAAGATGATCCTAAATGAATTGACAGATATACTGTTTTCTTATTTTTGCACATCAATATCCCATCAACTTTTCAAAACTCCATCATAAAGCCATCCCATTAGCGTCACTCCTATGACACACTTAGATGGTTCCTAGCTTTACTTTAATATACTGTAGCACCATGTTGATGTCACATTTATTCTTCTTCAATCTATCATGTAATATAGCAGTTTGTGTGTTTATATCAACCTCTCTTTCTCCACAACTTGAGGGCCTGCTTCTGGAAAATAGAGATTTGTTAAAGCCTCTGTTTAAGTATCCATGTATCCATGACATGTGATTTACTAATCTATAAATGTCAGTGAACTTCGAAGATTTTTCATTTGTTGGTTTCCATTTGGTAAGCACTGCTACTATTCTTGATATACCAGGGCCATTTCTTCAAATGTAATCTTAATTGGAAATCTGTAAAAGAGGGGAAAATCAACACTTTCTCGATAGCAAGGGGGTGACTCAAATCCTGTCCAAATATCCCTGCTTCGGCTATTCCTGACTGACTCTATAATATATCTATGGCCCTGTTCAATATTGTCTGAAATCTACAGTATTCACTTTATATGTCACAGTCAAGCAAGGAGAGTGCTCTTAATGTCACCACCTCTGTTCTTGATGTAAAGTCCTAAATTTATGTTTGAAATACATTTTATAAGAGACAAATACATGAAGATGTGTGTGGTCTATTGGTGAGTGTATGTTTCCTCCAATTACATTGTTCCCCTTATTGCGAAATTTTCCCTCTAATTAATACCATGTTCTCTGCTGGAAATATCTAGACATTGAAGGAAAGAAAGTTAAGCAAGTAACAAAATAGAATTAGATGTTTTTGGCAGTAAATGACTTACAAAGTACTTACAGGGTGTTTGATGGTCTTTCAACTTTTGAAAGCAGAAAGTGAAAAAACAAGAAAGCTGACACTTTACATGCATGAAGGAGCCAAAGGAGGGATTGATAGATTGCTTTGGGGGCGAGTATTCTGTCATGTTCTGAAAGGTTTGGGTCATCCCAGGTAGAGTCAGGGGCAGGACTCAGACAAGAATAACCCTGGCTATGAGGGAAGAAGTTGGTTTTTCTGGACAGTGTTCCTGTATGTGGTTGAAAGGTGTCTTTGCCTAAAAGAAGATGATTTGGCTGGATTGTGCCCTAAAGATTGCCAAGCATTGTTCATCTCTAGAACTTTGGCCTTTAGTAACAACAAAAGAATACTCCTAATATAAAGGACAGTTCAGTTCAGTTCAGTTCAGTCGCTCAGTCCTGTCTGACTCTTTGCGACCCCATGAATCGCAGCATGCCATGCCTCCCGGTCCATCGCCAACTCCCGGAGTTCACTCAGACTCACATCCATCGATTCAGTGATGCCATCCAGCCATCTCATCCTCTGTTGTCCCCTTCTCCTCCTGCCCCAAATCCCTCACAGCCTCAGAGTCTTTTCCAATGAGTCAATTCTTCGCATGAGGTGGCCAAAGTACCGGAGTTTCAGCTTTAGCATCATCCCGTCCAAAGAAATCCCAGGGCTGATCTCCTTCAGAATGGACTGGATGGGTCCCCTTGCAGTCCAAGGGGCTCTCAAGAGTTTTCTCCAACACCACAGTTCAAAAGCATCAATGCTTCCATGCTCAGCCTTCTTCACGGTCCAACTCTCACATCCATACATGACCACTGGAAAACCATAGCCTTGACTAGATGGACCTTTGTTGGCAAAGTAATGTCTCTGCTTTTCAATATGCTATTTAGGTTGGTCATAACTTTCCTTCCAAGGAGTAAGCGTCTTTTAATTTCATGGCTGCAATCACCATCTGCAGTGATTTTGGACCCCCCAAAAATAAAGTCTGACACTGTTTCCACTGTTTCCCCATCTATTTCCCATGAAGTGATGGGACCGGATGCCATGATCTTCGTTTTCTGAATGTTGAGTTTTAAGCCAATTTTTTCACTCTCTTCTTTCACCATCATCAAGAGGCTTTTGAGTTCCTCTTCACTTTCTGCCATAAGTGTGGAGTCATCCGCATATCTGAGGTTATTGATATTTCTCCCGACAATCTTGATGCCAGCTTGTGCTTCTTCCAGCCCAGCATTTCTCATGATGGACTCTGCATGTAAGTTAAATAAGCAGGACGACAATATACAGCCTTGCCATAGTCCTTTTCCTATTTGGAACCAGTCTGTTGTTCCATGTCCAGTTCTAACTGTTGCTTCCTGACCTGTATATAAATTTCTCAAGAAGCAGGTGAGGTGGTCTGGTATTCCCATCTCTTTCAGAATTTTCCACAGTTTACTGTGATCCACACAGTCAAAGGCTTTGGCATAGTCAATAAAGCAGAAATAGATGTTTTTCTGGAACTCTCTGCTTTTTCCATGATCCAGTGGATGTTGGAAATTTGATCTCTGGTTCCTCTGCCTTTTATAAAACCAGCTTGAACATCTGGAAGTTCACGGTTCACGTATTGCTGAAGCCTGGCTTGGAGAATGTTGAGCATTACTTTACCAGCATGTGAGATGAGTGCAATTCTGTGGTAGTTTGAACATTCTTTGGCATTGCCTTTCTCTGGGATTGGAATGAAGGCTGACCTTTTCCAGTCCTGTGGCCACTGCTGAGTTTTCCAAATTTGCTGGCATACTGACTGCAGCACTTTCACAGCATCATCTTTCAGGATTTGAAATAGCTCAACTGGAATTCCATCACCTCCACTAGCTTTGTTCGTAGTGATGCTTTCTAAGGCCCACTTGACTTTACATTCCAGGATGTCTGGCTCTAGGTGAGTGATCACACCATCATGATTATCTGGGTCATGAAGATCTTTTTTATACAGTTCTTCTGTGTATTTTTGCCACCTCTTCTTAATATCTTCTGCTTCTGTTAGGTCTATACCATTTCTGTCCTTTATCAAGCCCATCTTTGCATGAAATGTTCCCTTGGTATTTCTAATTTTCTTGAAAAGACTTCTAGTCTTTCCCATTCTGTTGTTTTCCTTGATTTCCTTGAATTGATTGCTGAGGAAGGCTTTCTTATCTCTTCTTGCTATTCTTTGGAACTCTGCATTCAGATGTTTATATGTTTCCTTTTCTCCTTTGATTTTCACTTCTCTTCTTTTCACAGCTATTTGTAAGGCCCCCCCAGACAGCCATTTTGCTTTTTTGCATTTCTTTTCCATGGCGATGGTCTTGATCCCTGTCTCCTGTACAATGTCACAAACTCAGTCCATAGTTTATCAAGCCTTCTATCTATCAGATCTAGTCCCTTAAATCTATTTCTCACTTCCACTGTATAATCATAAGGGATTTCATTTAGGTCATACCTGAATGACCTAGTGGTTTTCCCTACTTTCTTCAATTTCAGTCTGAATTTGGCAATAAGGAGTTCATGATCTGAGCCACAGTTTGCTCCTGGAATTGTTTTTGCTGACTGTATAGAGCTTTTCCATCTTTGGCTGCAAAGAATATAATCAATCTGATTTCAGTGTTGACCATCCAGTGATGTCCATGTGTAGATTCTTCTCTTGTGGCTGCGGTGAGGAGCAGTGGGTGCGCAGGTGCAGGAGGGCCTAGAGAATCTATTCCATGTTCAAGGTCAGAAGGGGCAGCAGTGAGGAGATACCCATCATCCAAGGTAAGGAGCAGCGGCTGCACTTTGCTGGAGCAGGCTTAAAGAGATACCCCACGCCCAATTAAGAGAAAACCAAGTAAGACAGTAGGTGTTGTAAGAAGGCATCAGAGGGCAGACACACTGAAACCATACTTACAGAAAACTAGTCAATCTAATCACACTAAGACCACAGCCTTGTTTAACTCAGTGAAACTAAGCCATGCCCGTGGGGCAACCCAAGACAGACAGGTCATGGTGGAGCGATTTGACAGAATGTGGTCCACTGGAGAAGGGAATGGCAAACCACTTCAGTATTCTTGCCTTGAGAACCCGATGAACTGTATGAAATGGCAAAATGATAGGATACTGAAAGAGGAACTCCCCAGGTCAGTAGGGGCCCAATATGCTACTGGAGATCAGTGGAGAAATAACTCCAGAAAGAATGAAGGGATGGAGCCAAAGCAAAAACAATACCCAGTTGTGGATGTGACTGGTGATAGAAGTAAGATCCGATGCTGTAAAGAGCAATATTACATAGGAACCTGGAATGTCAGGTCAATGAATCAAGGCAAATTGGAAGTGGTCAAACAGGAGATGGCAAGAGTGAAGGTTGACATTCTAGGAATCAGCAAACTAAAATGGACTGGAATGGGTGAATTTAACTCAGACGACCATTATATCTACTGCTGCGGGCAGGAATCCCTCAGAAGAAATGGAGTAGCCATCATGGTCAACAAAAGAGTCCAAAAGGCAGTACTTGGATGCAGTCTCAAAAACGACAGGAAAACCATTCAATATCACAGTAATCCAAGTCTATGCTCCAACTAGTAATGCTGAAGAAGCTGAAGTTGAATGGTTCTATGAAGACCTACAAGACGTTTTAGAACTAACACCCAAAAAAGATGTCCTTTTCATTATAGGTGACTGGAATGCAAAAGTAGGAAGTCAAGAAACACCTGGAGTAACAGGCAAATTTGGCCTTGGAATACAGAATGAAGCAGGGCAAAGATTAACAGAGTTTTGCCAAGAAAATGCACTGGTCATAGCAAACAACCTTTTCCAACAGCACAAGAGAAGACTCTACACATGGACATCACCAGATGGTCAACACCGAAATCAGATTGATTATATAAAGGACAATTTCAGAAAAAAGAGGAGAGAGGAGAAAATGGAAATAAAAGGGAATATGAGATATTTGCTCTTAGGATATTAAAAAAAAACTTATATATTTGTGTCCTTAAAAATAAAATGTTCTAACAGCATTTCATCCTTCACTACCCAAGTACTAGACTCACTTTCCCTTTGCTGCTTTTCCTTCCTTCTGTCTTTCTCTTCCTTCTCTTTTTTTCATGCCCCTTTTCCTTCTACCTTTTGATTTCCCATTTTCTTTACCAGGAATTACTGCTAAAGCCCGAAAGATGCTGCAACACCAGCCCAGCAACTTCACTGGCTTCCTAGGAGAGCCAGTAAAGAGATTGGCCTTCATCCCAGGTTGTTTGGAGGCTGTTGAACAAGCTGAGCATCCCTAATCCAGTCACATTGCTCCAGTCTCAGTAGAGACTCAGTCTATTTGGAGAATTTTATAATTTAGGGACCTACTAAGGCCTGTTTTTGGAGAAGGAAATGGCAACCCACTCCAGTACTCTTGCCTGGAGAATCACAGGGATGGGGGAGCCTGGTAGGCTGCCATCTATGGGGTCACACAGAGTCGGACACGACTGAAGCGACTTAGCAGATGCAGCAGCAGCAGGGCATGTTTGTAAGGCCAAATAATTAATGACAAGTATAGTTACTCTAAAAGGAAGAGAGAATGGTATCTCACTTATCAGATAAATGTGTTTTTGAATCCAGCTTTCTGATCTACTCTGTGTCTATGTGACCAGTTGGACAATCGTCCAGAGGCCTCAGTAGTGGGCAGATGCATACCAGTATTTCTTCCATTCAAGTTCAGAGTGTTTATGATACATGGGTTTCCTGTGGGTCAGCTAGTAGGCAGCTCACTGTGGGCTGCTTAATTTTCTCCAGATGGTGCTTGCAGAATGAGGGAATCAGTGAGGCTGTGGTGACTACTGCAGGTGGGGAGCTGTGGTTCCAGAACATTTCCCCTGATTACAAAGGAAACTATGAATTTGGGGATCCCCAACTCTGAATGTCCTGGAAAATCACAAGGATACCCCACAAGGGAAACGCTTGTCAGTCAGGGGGATTTCAGATCAGTCTGTCTGAACCAAGAGAAGGCTTCAACAGCACCATGTAAGTCAGTGATGTCAGAACCTTCCCATTTCATTACCATCTACCTTGTTTGAATATGGCCCAAGGAAGAAGATCCAGAGAGGGAGAGAGAAGGAACCTTGCAAAAATGGACACATCCACATTTCCTGGTAGGTTCCCTGGGCCTCAGCAGGGGAGAGGGAAACATTGAATAGGCTGAATATGAGATGGAGCTGACCCTTGACTGACCTGGACTTGTGAAACCCAGAGTGATAGAATGTATGGAATGGCTGCAAGGTGATGCTAGAAATGAGGATGCAGTGGAGTGTGGGTGACGACAGCCACTGCAGGAGGATGAGCCAGTTCACCTTTGTATCTGCTATGGTCTCAGTCTTTGTGTCCCCCAGAAATTTCATATGATGAAATCCTGATTCTCATGGTTATGGTAATCCTAGGTTGGGCCTTTGTGTGGTGATGGAGTTGTAAGGATGGAGTCTCTTCAATGAGATGAGTGCTTTTATATATAAGAGACACACAGAGCTCCCGAGCCCTCCCCTGTGTGAGGATACCCTAAGAAGTGAGTGACCAGAATGGACCCTGCATGACCACGCTGTGGAAATCCATTTCCATTGTTTTTAAGCCTCTGATATTTTGTTATGGCAACCCAGAAGAACTAATACAGCATCCTAACAATCTTTAGACAGTTCAGTAAAGCTCATGCTATTTATACAAAGGTGCAAAGCACTTATATTTTCTGGTGTAACACTGTGATAGTTGGCTGACAGTTCATGGCTGGGTTTCATAAAGAATCCTGAGAATTCAGTCTTCTTGGTAGCATGACCAGAACCATGAACAATTGTCTAATTCTTTGATTCTAATAACATGACCCAGCATAACTGGCTGTGATTCTTACGTAATCTCTTAATGATCTTCTTTGTAATGCCAGCTTCTGTTATTTGTGCCTAATTTTAGTAGGAGCTTCATTCTCTGAATTGTAGGGGTAGATTTTCTTTTGATTTTCTATTAAGTGAAAATAAGAAATGTTGACAAATTGCCCTCATAGAGTTTGACATCTCTACAGAGTCTGTGTTTATTTTTTTAAGAGGAGACCCATTTCACAGAACATGCATTAAAACGCTGTAAATTTCAAATAAGCTTGCTATGGGATAGATGATTCTGATAATCTCAGACCTGGATGGCATGGATGTGGATTTAGCACTAGGTGTTGATCATTCGGCGTGCCAGGATCTTGGTGTAAATGTCAATTTCAAGTGTGTCCCTGTGCAGGCAGTGGAACAGGCTATAAAATGCAGAATGGCGCACATCTTCATCGCTGGACAACAGGGATGGGAGTCCCGACCAGTAAATATTATTCTCCAACATCTTCCGCATTACTGGAATAATAATCTGAATACCCAAAAGATAATGAGTTCTTATGTGCTTTATGAGGATTCGTTTTGTTCCTTCTAATTATCAAATTAAGATCTGGGGAAGACATATGAATATAAAACTATCTAGATATGGATTTTGGAGCCAGCCTATGAGAAAACTACTATGAATCTAAAAAGTAGAAACATAACTCGAGTTTAGTTTTACCTTTCTCTTTTCTTCCTTCTTACTCTCATCCTTTGATTTGATGAGAACAGAGAAAGAAGACAAGTGGAACTTCAATAGCATATCTCCTGGATTACTTTGAAGAAAATTCTGATCTTGGAAATTCTGTTCTCTAGTTCTCATACTCTTGAAAATATTTCAACCACCAGTGCCCAGGAAGAGGCAAGCTTTTGATGGAATTGTGTGCAATTCAGGGAAGACTGCACATGTCAAAAATTGCAGTGAAATTCTGATTCCTTTACAGTAGAATCTATCACTATGAATGACTAGGCTCCTGCTTTATGTAGTAGCAGTCTAGAATATACTAGTCATGAACTTTTTCTTGCAAAATGAGATATTTTAAAACACCTTATGCATTACAGAGGTGACCTCTTTCATTCATGAACAAAGCAAGAAAGCCCTCTGCAGGATGCTCACCTGGCAGAATTGCCTCTCTATGAATGCTTGAAGTTCTTCTACTTTTTTCACGTTCTCTTTGGCATTTGATAGGATAGTGTCTGAGACTTCGATCATACCCCGCATGTCAGTGACTAGATGATTCAGAGGTCTATGCCAGGAGTACAGTAACATGAGTATCCACTTACTAAGGTCTTCATTCTAAGCAACCAGAAGAAACATTCTCATTAAAATAATCATAATTAAGTGGTTTTGGTAACATGTGATCTTTGCTTAGAGCAGCTGACCTAAAAAACTTTTGGTTATTCCTATGTGTATGCAGAGATTTTAGAGGGTAGTGAAAGTTAGAAAAGTATAAAATGTAAGCTATTAGTTCACACTTTGCTGAATTATTAAAAATCTAGGCTATGCTAGGAACTAATTCTTCTGATGCATTCTAATGTATACCATGAAGAATTTTCTTTTGTCCCCTGAAATTCTACCACCACTCGGTGAGTTCTTTTATGTTGTGTATTTTCTCGAGAGAAATCTAAGTATTTACGCAAGTCAGTATGTGCTGCAGTGCCTGACCCAGGAAAGAGGGATTCCACCTGTGCCCACATCATTGACACCCAGTGATTCATTCGTATTAATGAATCAGGTGGGTCCTCCATATTGATTTTTTATTGGTAATTGTTTTATGATATTACAACAAAGAGACAAGGAAGAAGACATGACATTCCTAAACAGGCTTCTCTCCTCAGCTGATCCCAACACCAGCCCCCTGCTGATATCAGAACAGTCTGTTTTGTTGACATGTGTCCGGGCAGAAAATGGCATAGCGTTGTC
This sequence comes from Bos grunniens, assembly GCF_055505025.1. Classification (NCBI taxonomy): domain Eukaryota; kingdom Metazoa; phylum Chordata; class Mammalia; order Artiodactyla; family Bovidae; genus Bos; species Bos grunniens. The sequence goes on from NC_141187.1 coordinate 36,287,262, forward strand.
TTTAGTAACAGCATCAGTGGGATTCACAATGGAGGGTTTTTCCCCCTACTTCACTACTATTACCAGAATTCAGCATGAAAATCCTGGGGGCTGAAAATTTCTAGTTAATATGCTTGATTTCTTTACAGTCATGAACTGTTTTACTGGTAAAGAACAGAGAACTGAATAGGATTAAATATAGTTATGCACCTAAGGTGCTGAGTAAAATGTAAGACCATGTAGTGAACTCTCAATAAACTTTAAATTTAAGATTATTGAAAAATCCCTCCTCTTTTTTCTCTTTGACTTTTTCCTTTACTTGATCATCTTCTTTATTAATAAGCTTAACAGAGGAAAAGAATGCTGGTATCATTAAGAAAGTTGTAGAGAGAGAAGTTAGTATTTTAAGGGGGGATGCATGTGAAAATATTTTAAATAGTGTTAGGACGAAGGATAATGCAGGAAATCAGAAAGGAGGGATCATAAGGGTAAAAATTTGGAGCTGCCATATGATTGAGGCTTGATATGTAAACTGTGCTGTGCTCAGAACAGATGCAATTGTGGCCATGAAAAGCAAGGCAATATGTTATAGGCCATTGTAGGGGAGACTTACAAATTAAGAATAAAAGGTGATGGAGGATTCATTGAGAATGACGAATGAAGGAGGTGTCAGAGAAGTAGAAGCAGTATCAGGAGAGCCTTGAAAGGCAGATGCGAGAGCTCGGGTGGTGCAATATAGCATTCCCAAGTAGCACTCACTAGTAACAGGGAGCACTCAAAACTGGAGTGTGTTTCTTACATATTCATGAATTTTGCAATCTTATATTTTACTCATGGAAGTTCCCATTCATTTCCTGTTTTTGTACAGTACAATAGCTGCAATCCTGTGTCTAATCCATTGGTTGAACTAAAGTTGTCTGCATGGACAATTTATGGATCTGTTATTTATCTTGCTACTACAGATCTTTAGTCATCCCTTGATTTTGCTCATGCTTCATCAACTGCATAATATAATTTCCTTCAATTATCTTAACAGAGGAAAAGAATGCTGGTATCATTAAGAAAGTTGTAGAGAGAGAAGTTAGTATTTTAAGGGGGGATGCATGTGAAAATATTTTAAATAGTGTTAGGACGAAGGATAATGCAGGAAATCAGAAAGGAGGGATCATAAGGGTAAAAATTTGGAGCTGCCATATGATTGAGGCTTGATATGTAAACTGTGCTGTGCTCAGAACAGATGCAATTGTGGCCATGAAAAGCAAGGCAATATGTTATAGGCCATTGTAGGGGAGACTTACAAATTAAGAATAAAAGGTGATGGAGGATTCATTGAGAATGACGAATGAAGGAGGTGTCAGAGAAGTAGAAGCAGTATCAGGAGAGCCTTGAAAGGCAGATGCGAGAGCTCGGGTGGTGCAATATAGCATTCCCAAGTAGCACTCACTAGTAACAGGGAGCACTCAAAACTGGAGTGTGTTTCTTACATATTCATGAATTTTGCAATCTTATATTTTACTCATGGAAGTTCCCATTCATTTCCTGTTTTTGTACAGTACAATAGCTGCAATCCTGTGTCTAATCCATTGGTTGAACTAAAGTTGTCTGCATGGACAATTTATGGATCTGTTATTTATCTTGCTACTACAGATCTTTAGTCATCCCTTGATTTTGCTCATGCTTCATCAACTGCATAATATAATTTCCTTCAATTGCTTATGGTTCCTCCACCTTTTTCTGCATGTACAGTTACCATTACCTCTTATAATCTGAAGCCTGGTAACCTACAACTGTCTCATATGATCTTGTGAAAAACCCAGGTGAAAGACTCACGTCTATCTTTTCGGCTTTGTCCATGTCTTCGGTAGTATGGAGGGAATTGGTATGGCAGCTCTTGGTGGCAGTGAGATAGTACAGTTTGCCCTGGGCATACTTTTCATCCTGAAAGTGATCAGGCAATTAGTTAGGGTTTTGGGGTATTAAATAGATGAACCCACTACCAAAACATTAACATGTTTGACAGTCCTGTAATTTTCTTAACGGGGGGCATCACAAAATTTGAAAGTCATTCTTTTCCTACTTTTTCTATATGTTGTCTCTATAAAATGATTTTACATGTAAATTTTCTAAGTTCAACCTTTTCCCTTCTCTATTTTATTATTATTATTATTTATTTTTTAGTATTTGAACCATATATAGCACTTTTGTACCAATACTTGATGCTTCCCAGGTGAAGGTAGTAGTAAACAACATTCCTGCCAGTGCAGGAGATATAAGAAGACTCAGGTTTGATTGCTAGCTGAGGAGCATCCCTTGCAAGAGTGTACAGCAGCCTACTCCAGTATTCTTGCCTGGCAAACCCATTGGACTGAGGAGCCTGTTGGGCTACAGTCAGTAGGGTTGCAAAGAGGTGGACACAACTGAAGTGACTTAGAATGCATGCATGCACCTCTTTTTAACCATTTAATCTCTTGTTTACTGTGGGTTAGAGCCAATATATTCCCTTGCAAGGAGTAATAAGTTATGACTCTGACTTATCTCTGATCCGCACACCAAGAAGCTTAGTGTTCATCCCAGGTGCAGAATACAGTGTTGTTTATGGGGACAAAATGGTACGGCAGAAAAACGTGGCATAAAGCTATAGGAAATAGTAAGCATGGATAGAATAATAAGAGTAGAGAAATCTAGCTAACACATTGATAGAGAAAAACTAATCTTTAGAGAAGCTTATGAACATTTCAAGAGATTACTTGGAAGAGTTGGGGGAAAAATGGACAGTCAAAAATGGAGGATGAAGCAAAAACTAGTGTGTAAAAAGAACTACGTGAATTTAATAGAAACCTTTAGCACAGCCTTTTATTAGCTGTCTGCTCTAATGTGTGCTCCTTGATTGACCTAAAAGAATTAACATACAACTTTCAAAGACCTTCATCAAAAAGAGAATAATTGTTTCCAATTGTAAACTCCCCTTCTATTGTAGTTCAAAACCTATACGCTGCAAATCTTAAAACAATAATTTGTAGCATTAAAAAAACTACCAGTATTTGTTTTTGTGACCAACATTCAGCTTTGTTTAATATGTTCCATCCACCAAGTTCACTGCAGAGCAGTTTTCATTCGTCGGCTATTTACTCTGAGCCTGGAGAAAAAAGCCCAGAGAGACACTGAAGCACCAGAAAATCAACATGCTTCCTTTTCCCCAGTCCCACCTAAAAGTGCTTTATGTCAGGTAGTATTATGGACTAAATGTGTATTCTTCAAATTCATGTGTTTGAGTCCTAACTGCCAAAGTACTGTGTTTTGAAAAGGGTTCTGACTTTTTGGGATCCCATAGACTGTAGCCCACCAGACTCCTCTGTCCATGGGATTGCTCAGGCAAGAATACTGGAGTGACTTGCCGCTCCCTTCTCCAGGGAATCTTCCAGACCCAGGGATAGAACCCAGGTCTCTTTCTCACATTGAGAGCAGATTCTTTACCATCTGAGCAACCACAGACGCCCATTAAGGTTAAATGAGCTCTTAGGGTGGAACACTGACCCAATAGGTTTAGTGTCTTCATGAAGTGAAACACCAGAGAATTACCTCTGTGTCTCTTTGTCTTTTCCTCTATCTCTCTTCCCCACCCACCACCCTGTCTGAGGATGCACCAAGAATCTAGCCTGGGAAAAAAGAGTTCTTACCAGAACCTCACCTTGCTAGCACCCTGATCTGGAACTTCTAGACCCAAGAACTGTGAGGAAATAAATTTCTGTTGTTTATTCCACTGAGTGTATTGTATTCTTTTATGGCAGTCCTGGCTGACAAATACAAAATCATTTATTTTGGAAATTTACAAAAGAAAATGAATGAAAGGAAATTGAAAAAGTTATTGCACTTCTAGGAATCTTTGAGATTTCACAAAAAGGATCCTTTATTCGTATTCCACATCTTATGAGCTGATGGCTTCTTTGACCTAGACACTGTGTTATTTGAAGTTTGGCTGATGCAGCCTTCTTGTTGAAAGGACAGTATAGCCCAGTCACTTACGCGAAGGTTCCATCTGGAATCCTGGCAGGTTAGAGTCCATGGGGTCACAAGAGTTAGACAGGACTAGCAACTAAACCACCAACACCACAGTACTTACAAACTCATTCAACATTATTCTGGAATGCTTAAGGATGCTTTGGGACAGCAAGGTGGCATTGAGAAACAGTTCTCTAAGTAAATCCAGGGGGATGTCAGACACGTCAGGACAGCAGGACGGGCATGAGTTGCCTTGGCACAGGAGCAGATTTGACATGACCAGCAGCAGCAGCAGGCAGGACCCTATTTAAATAAAAACATGAACCATTCTGAGATGATCTAGTCACCTGAGGTTATCAAATCCATCCTGTGGAGGGAAGCCTTCTCTTTCCCAGTTGCTCTGAGCAGGAGTTGGTGCTGTAGTACCTGGGGTAGGGAAGAAGGAGTGCCTTCTGTGTAAATTTACATGGATGATGGTATTTGCACGGATAGATAGTGGGAGAAGTAGGTTACTCCCTGAATTTTTGTATTGCTCTCAGAAGTACTTCTGTGCTCTGCCAACATTTGGAACTTAATTCTGAGCCAGAGTGTTTAGGCCATTCTTTTAACACAGTTTAATGTTCGGACTCTGCAGACTCTGGCAGGGAGGCCCTCAAGGAGTTTGTAATTTTTTCACTCTGCATTGACTAACGCTTGCATTTTAGACACTGAAATGACAAGAAAAGTCCAGTTGATCTGTGTGGTTTACCATCACGCTGGGGTAAGAGTAAACACATGACTGACTGATCGCTACTGTTGAGTAAAAAGAGAATACCAAGAGAATAAGGATACTGTACCTTGGATCTGCTCACTCACCTTAGTAACCCCATGCATGTCTTTGATACTTTCCCCAAAGCTTTAGAACATCTTAAAATTTGTGTTTCACAGTAACCCTGTGGGATAGCTTTTAATCTCACCATGATCATCAATTTATGTTAATGAAGATGCAATGACTTGGAGAGGGCAAGTAATTTTCCCCAGGTCCCATTATTAGCAGATGCAGGTGACTGGGCACCAGTACATCTGTTCACTTCCTGATGTCACATCACACATGCCTGTGGCTCTCGGTCTGCATGTGTGTAACCAGGAGCCACAGCAGGATCTATGATGACTCTGCTTAATGAGAAAAATATTTTGTCTTTGACTGCAAAACAGCAGTGACCCTAGAACATTGGTTTTATCCATTTGTTCTGCTCTGTCTATAAAACACCCACTGTTAAAGTCTTTGAAAATTATCAGTGTGGGGGCCTGGTTCTCCTGGCTAGCCTTTCTTCTAGGTACCTTGACAGCTCTTCTACTTTTATGCATCTTTAATCCTCTCATTACGTTTGTTTCTTCGAGAAAATAGCAAATAAATCTCCAAATGATAATACAAGAATATTACCTGGTCAGCACCCAAGACAACATCATTGGCTCTGGGAACAAGGCCTGCCCTTTCCTGACTTTGACTTTTTAGGGACAAAATTTATCTGTCTGGTCGGGAGTACATCCTGACAACCCATGGTGCTTAGTTTTTGAACCATCTCCAAACATCTCCTCTTTGATGGTAGAACTAGACCTTCATGTTTCAATGATGTGTTGTAAAATTTCAGATATTATTCATGGCCCCTACCTTTGACCAACAGAAGCATAAAATCACAGACTCTTGCAAGCGTGATTTTAATATTACTTTTCCTGTTCATCCATCAAAGTAAGCATAATTTAAGACTGAAGTGAGCAAGAACTGAGTTTGGACAAGAGAACTGGTAAAATAGGGATTATATCCTCCTGAATGAGATCTTAACATGATTCTTTTTCCAATTTACCAGAAAAATGGTGACATAATTAATGATAAGATATCAACATTTACTAGGTTTTTGTGCTCCTAGTTTAAAGGGGCATGGTACCTAAGAATAAAATGGTTATTTAAAATTAGGTGATAAAAATAAAAGTAGTTCTCAAAAGGAAGACATATAAGTTGGAAAAATTTGAAACTATATCTTTTATCAACTAAAGAGCTTATTGTGACAGCCAAGGAGAATAATAGCTTGTATAACATAGACGAATTTGTGTGCATATATTTCTGTGCATGTATACATGTGTTATGCCTAAATATATGCTTAATTCCTTCATGGAACTTTGGACCTTATAAAATTCGATTTTATAAGAGATGGTAAATATAGCAGAATACCCTAATTCCTAATGTAATTGGTCATTTACTTGTAGGTGACTATGTGGTTTGTTTTTCTGTTAAATTGTTATTCGTGCGTTTGCTTTGGTAGCACATATATTAATAAATTGGAGATTAGCATGGCCCCTGCCCAAGGATGACACACACATTTCTGAAGCCTTCCATATTTTTCTGTAACAGCTTCAAGGGGTGGGACGGGAAGGAAGGTGGGAATGAGGTTCAACAGCGGGGGGACACAGGTATCCCTATGGCTGATTCATGCTGATGTTTGGCCGAAAGCAGTACAGTATTGTAAAGCAATTTCCCTTCAATTAAACATCAAGAAATTCAATTATTAAAACTGTTATTGGGGATCATATAACAGGTTCACATATCCATTGTATGACTAAAGAGGGTCTGACTAGAAAATGATGGTGTCAATTATCATCGGTTAGTGATTCATTAACTTTATAGTTGAATGAGAAATGTAAACTGACAAACACTACTGTCTGTGATTCAGTGCAATAGCAAGCTATAATCCTTGCTGCGTTCGCTTTTTGCTGGTATAGTGCCCAAACTTTGAAACTGAGGCTGTTCCCAGAAGCGCACAGTCGTGAGTCCTGCCCAGGGTTTTTGTTCCTGATGCTGGAGGCTTCCGTTCGCTGGTCACTAAGGCTGAAATTTTCTCTGCTGAGCATTCTCTGGGTCTATCACGTGCACACGTTTTTATATTTTGGTTTTCTAATTTGATTCTCTTATTCTTTTGAACAGACTACGAAGTCCCTTTACAATTTATTTTTCAGACCCTTTTGTGCTTTGATCTTCATGATGCTCATTAGTGTATTTCCTTCCATGTCTACCTCTCTGAGTAGTTTTCAGCATCTACATAAACCCTACCCTATTCTCTTACTGTCTGGATTTTGGCGTTTAGCATCAGCATATTTTTATGAACTTCATTTTCCTTCTGGTGCAGTTTTTGGTACACAGTTTAAGCTGGTTGGCTCACGTCTGGCTTGTTCATGTTGTCTCCAAATAATTACAGAACTCTGCTTTCTTTCTAGGCAACACTGCCCCTTGTTCTGATACGATTACTAATTTTCTGTGATTTCACTGCCTGCCCCACAAGCTTTGTCTTTCTCAACCTACTATAACTTGAGTACTATGCGCTCTATGTTGTTATTACTATTTTAAATCAATATCTACTAGTATAGCAGAGAATTAAAGGGAATAAAATTGCAATAGCATTAGTAATAATACATTCCCCCAAAATAAAATCCAGTAATGCTCCCAGTTTTAAATTACTTTCTATGCATGTATTGTTGAGGTCCCTTACTCATTTTTCCATACTAGGTGTTTCAATTTTGAAATAGAATGTAGAAAACAATGGACTGGAAAATTATGAAAATCACATTGGATTTTAGATGCCTCAAGGTTAAGTATGTAATTATTAGTTTGTTATAGTTAATAAGGCTATTCTGAGCACATATAGCTCAGTGTTCAGTGATTGCTATTGGGTAAAGGATGTATACTGTGAACTGCATCACCAAACAGATGACTGGAGATAAAGAAAGCAATGCCAGGAAGACACAGGCTTTTGTTCTGGAAGGAAAAACTTACAGGGTCTGTCATCTACAGTCTACTCTTCAGATTTTTCAAAACACTTACTCTTCCTTTGCTCATTTAATAATTTGGGTTGTTTGATTTCTTTCAATAATGAGTTGCATGAGTCTCTTATATATACTTGGATACTAAGCCCTTACCAAATAGGTGATTTACAAATTTTTTTTTCGTTCCATAGGTTGTCATTTCATTTTACTGATGGCTTCTTTTACTATGCAGAAGGTTTTGAGTTTGATGTGATCTCACTAGTTTATTTTTGCAGTTCTTGCCTTTGCTTTTGATGACTGAGTTGTTTGAGCTGCTTGTAGTTTGGAAAGCAATCCTTTATCAGTTGTTTTATTTGCTATTATCTTCTTCCATTCTTACCAAAAGACACAGACTGGCTGAATGGATACAAAAACAAGACCCATATATATGCTGTCTACAAGAGACCCACTTCAGTCCTAGAGACACGTACAGACTGAAAGTGAGTGGATGGAAAAAGATATTCCATGCAAATGGAAATCAAAAGAAAGCCAGATTGTCAATTGTCATATCAGAAAAAATAGACCTTAAAATAAAAACTATTATAAGAGATAAAGAAGAACACTACCAAATGATCAAGGGATCAGTCCAAGAAAAAGACAACAATTTTAACTATGTGCCCTACATAAGAGCACCTCAATACATAAGGTAAACACTAACTGACACAAAAGGAGAAATTGACAGTAACACAATAATAGTAGGCATGTTAACACCGCACCTACACCAGTGGACAGATCAACACAACAGAAAAGTAATAAGGAAACATAAACCTAGAAGGAAATATTAGAGCAAACAGACCTAATTGATATCTTCAGCACACTCCATCCAAATGCAGAAGAGTATACTTTCTTCTCAAGTGCATATGGAACATTCTCCTCATCTTGGGTCACAAATCAAACCTCAGTAAATTTAAGGAAATTGAAATTGTATCAAGAATTTTCTCTGACTGCAACACTATGACACTGCTACTATTACTGTTGTTAAGTCACTTCAGCCGTGTCTGACTCTGTGCGAGCCCATAGGCAGCAGCCCACCAGGCTCCCCGTCCCTGGGATTCTCCAGGCAAGAACACTGGAGTGGGTTGCCATTTCTTTCTCTAATGCATGAAAGTGAAAGTGAAAGTGAAGTCCCTCAGTTGTGTCTGACTCTTGGCAACCCCATGGACTGCAGCCTACCAGGCTCCTACATCCAGGGGATTTTCCAGGCAAGAGTACTATCATACTAGATATCGATTATAGGAAAAAAAACTTTAAGGAACACAAACCCATGGTGATTAAACAACACATTTCTAAATAGTGAACAGTTTACTGAAGAAATAAGGGAAATCAAAACATTCCTAGAAACAAAGAACAATGAAAACATGATGATCAAAAACCTAGAGGATGGACCAAAGCAGTTCTAAGAGGGAAGTTTATAGTAATACAAATCCTACCTCAAGAAACACATTGAATAGGTGACCTAACTTTACATATCTTTAACTCTTTAAAAATTTCTCTTATCAATGTCTTAATGGTTTTGCATAAAACCTTTCAACACCTGGCTTAAGTTTATTTCTAAGTGTTTTATCTTTTTGTGATGCAATAGTAAATGGAATTGTTTCTTTATTCCACTATCTGATAGTTTGCTGTTGATACATAGGTAGACAACTGAATTTCATATATTGGAATATAGTAAACATAATGTATGCTACATCTTTAAAGAATAGACATTTTTCCCATGAATAAGACATATAGATGATCACAAGGTATATGACAGGATGCTCAGCATCACTAATAATCAAAGGAAATGCAGATCAAAAGCACAAGAGATATCACCTCTTACCTGTTTGAATGGCTAGTACCAAAAATGTAAGAAAGGACAAATGTTATTGAGGATGAGGAGAAAAAGGAGTGCTTATGCACTATTGGTAGGGATGTATACCAGTGCACCTCCATTGGAATCATAGTGTGGAAGTTATTCGAGAAATTTAAAAGAGAACGTTTATGTGATCCATTATCCCACTTCTGGATATACAGTCAAAGGAAATGAAGTCATTGTCTCAAAGAGAGATCTGTATTCCTATGTTCATTGCAGCATTATTCACAGTAGCCTTGTTATAGAAACAATCTTTCAACAGGTGAATGGTGATGTGATATATATAGGTAAATATTATTTAGCCATTAGAATTAGAAATCCTTCCATTTGTGGCAACAAGGATGAAACTGGAGGGCATTACACTAAGTAAACTAAGTCAGAGAAGGACAAATACCATAGGATCTCAACTATAAGGAATTTCCAAAAAAAAAAAAAAAAAAAAGGAACTCAGAGTAGCAAAATGATTGCCAAAGACTGGAGGGTAGGAAAATTGGGAGAGATTTTTAAAGGTTATATATTTTTATGTATAAAAAATTATTAAGATGAAGATCTAAGTTTGAGCTTTGGGTCTAATCATGAGATTGAACAAGCTCTGGGTGTCGGGATATACAGGGAAGCCTGGCGTGCTGCAGTCCCTGGGGTCACACAGAGTGGGACACGACTGAATGACAGACTGAACTGAAGAGAGTGGGAATTACCTGTGTTCTCCTCAAAAAGCAAAAGTTAAATGTGTGTGGTGATGGCAATGTTACTTAATAGAAAAGGAAACTCGTTTCTAATCCATGCACAAATGGGGGTGGACAAGATGACGGAGGGGTAGGTGGAAGTGGGGTACACCTCTCTCCACTGATGCATCAAGAACATCTAAAGACGCAGCAGTTCTCACAGAAGACCAGGTGAATCCTGGCAGGACTCCCTGACTACTGAGAAGGAACATCCGGATCCATACAGAACTTGGTAGGACAAAGGAGAGAAGGGACAAGGAGGAAGGGGAAAGAAGGAGGAGAGCAAGTGGGACCAGCCTGCACCTGGGGGAGAGGGAGCTGAAGCGCAGGGGAGAGATCCCCGCACCCATGGCCGTCCACTGGGACAGGGGAGGCATTTGAAGCAGTTGGGGAGTGAACTCACTAATCTGTCACAGTCTGAACAGAGTGAGAACCACATAGACAAGCCATGCTGCAGCCTTTCATACCTCGGACAGGGTTGTAAGTCCACTGGTGTCCACGGAAACTGGGAGCTGGAGCCATGGGGATTGTAGAACGATCCCAGGGTGAGGACTCCTATTGACCGTGGGGAGTCAGCCAGATGGGATGGGATGGAGGAAATCTGCTGCATGGAATGCTTCTTAAGGAAAGCCATGAGGCGTAAAGGTAGGGTTCTACTGCCTGTGGAGTAGTGCTGTCTCTTTCTCCATGCTGGTACCTGTAGGTTGAGCAATAAAGAAAGACTTCAGTGAGGGTGGTCCTTGAGTGCCTGATGCACTAATCAATGGAGAATTTTGAATGTCTGTATACCCGACCCTACCTAATTCTCCGGAGAAGGCAATGGCAACCCACTTCAGTACTCTTGCCTGGAAAATCCCATGGGCGCAGCAGCCTCGTAGGCTGCAGTCCATGAGGTCCCTGAGGGTCTGACCACCACTGAGCGACTTCACTTTCACTTTTCACTTTCATGCATTGGAGAAGGAAATGGCAACCCACTGCAGTGTTCTTGCCTGGAGAATCCCAGGGACAGGGGAGCCTGGTGGGCTGCCACCTTTGGGGTCATACAGAGTCAGACACAACTGAAGCAACTTAGCAGCAGCAGCAGCAGCAGTCCCTGTGTTGGTATTAATATTTATAAAAATTATTAATGGATGCAGTAGAGAACCAAAAGGACTATAGTTACAACAGTAGTAATAAATTACCCCCAAATTATAATCCATTAATGCTCCCTTTTAAAACTGATTTTCTATCTATATATTATTGAAGTCTCTTAACTCATTTTCCTTACTAGGCAGCTCAATTTTGAAATGAAATATAGAAAACAATGGAGTGGTAAACTCTGGAAATTACCTACCTTTTGATATGCCTCATTAGTAAGGATGCAAATATTAGGATTTTTTTTCCCCAGTGGGGCTATTCTTAGTACATATTATAGCTCACTGTGGGGTGATTAGTATTGACTAAAGAATGTACACATTGAACTGTAATTGTCAAACAAGTGAGTGGAGATGAAGAAAGTAATGCCAGGAAGGCACAGGCTTTTATTGTTCTAGACGGAAAACCTTGCTGTGTCTCTCATCTACAGTATAATCTTCAGATTTATTGAAACTCTTACTTTCCTTACACTCCATTAAAAATTTGGATTATTTGGGGTTTTTTGCCATTGAGTTGTAGCTCCCATGTATTTTTGGATATTAAGCCCTTAACCAATATATGATTTGGAATATCTTCTGTGAATCTGTAAATTGCCATTGATTTTGTTGATGTTCCTTTCTTTGGAGTCTGATGTGGTTCCACTTGTTTGTTTTGGCAATTGTTGCCTTTGCTTCTGCTGTGAAACCTGAAACCTCATTGCAAAGACCTATGGCAAGAAGATTACCCCAATGTATTGTTCTAGGGGTTTAATCCCTTAAAGTCTTACGTTCAACTTTTAATCCCTTTTTAGCTGATTTTTGTGTATGGTAAAAGAGAGGGACACAGTTCCGTTTTTTCATAGGACTATCCAGTTTTCCCAGTGCCATTTTGTAAAGCTTGTCCTTCCCCACTGGATATTCTTGGCTCCTATTTCATAAGCTAACCGACAATATACGGGTGTGCGTTTCTTTCCGGCTTTGCTGTTCTGCTCTGTTGATCTATGTGTCTGTTTTTGTGCCAGAAGCAAAGCATTCTGTTTTGATTACTACAGCTTTCTAATATATTTGACATCAGCAGCCATGGTCTCAAGCTTTGTTCTTCTTTCTCAAGGTCACTTTGACTCTTTGGTATTTTGTGATTTAATACAGCAGAATAGACCAAGAAGAGATAGGAGAAGAACACAGAAGAATTATACAAAAAAATATCTTAATGACCCAGATAATCACAATGGTGTAGTTTCTCACTCTGAGCCCCACGTTCTAGAATGTGAAGTCAAGTGGGTCTTAAGAAGCACTGCTGCCAATAAAGCTACTGGAGGTGATGGAATTCCAGCAAAGCTATTTAAAATCCTAAAAGATGATGCTAATAAAGGCTCCATTCAATATATCATAAAATTTGGAAAAGCCAGCAGTGGCGTAAGGACAGGAAGAGGTCAACCTTGTCCCAGTTCCCAAGAAGGGCAGTATTAAAGACTGTTCAAGCCACTGAACAGTTGCAATCATCTCCAGTGCTAGTAAGGTTATGCTCAAAATCCTCCAGGCTAGGCTTCAGCATTATTCAAACCTAGAACTTCAGATGTTCAATCTCAGTTTAGAAAAGGGAGACGAACCAGAGATCAAATTGTCAACATTTTCTGGAACACAGAGAAAGCAAGGCAGTTCCAGAACAACATCTGCTTCATTGACCTCACCAGATCGTGTGGACAACAACAAAGTGGAAAATTCTTAAGAAGATGGGCATACCAGACCAACCTTACCCATCTTATGAGAAACCTGTGTGCAGTTCAAAAAGCAGCAGTTAGAAGCAGACAAGGAACAATAAACTGGTTCAAAATTAGTGAAGGAGTCCTTCAAGGCCTTCACCATGCTGATTTAATATATATGCAGAACATGTCATGGAAATTGCTGGACTGGATGAGTCCTAAAAGCTGGAATCAAGATTGCTGGGAGAAATATCAACAACCTCAGATATGTGAGTGTTACAACTCTAATGGCAGAAAGCAAAGAGGACCTAAAGAAACTCTGATGAGGTTCAAAGAGGAGAATGAAAAAGCCGGCTTAAATCTCAATATCCAAAAAGCTAAGATCATGTCATCTGGTCCCATCAGTTCAGTTCAGTTCAGTCGCTCAGTTGTGTCTGACACTTTGCAACCCCATGAATTGCAGCACACCAGTCCTCCCTGTCCATCACCAACTCCAGGGGTTCAGTCAAACTAATGTCCATCGAGTTGTTGATGCCATCCAGCCATCTCATCCTCTGTCATCCACTTCTCTTCCTGCCCCGAATCCCTCCCAGCATGAGGATCTTTCCAATGAGTCAACTCTTGGCATGAGGTGGCCAAAGTATTGGAGTTTCAGCTTTAGCATCAGTCCTTCCAAAGAACACCCAGGACTGATCTCCTTTAGGATGGACTGGTTGGATCTCCTTGTAGTCCAAGGGACTCTCAAGAGTTCTCTCCTATACCACAGTTCAAAAACATCAATTCTTCAGCACTCAGCTTTCTTTAAAGTACAAATCTCACATCCACACATGACTACTGAAAAAAACTTAGGCTTGGCTTGACACACCTTTGTTGAAAAAGTAATGTCTTGACTTTTTAATATGCTGTCTACGTTGGTCATAACTTTCCTTCCAAGGAGTATGCGTCTTTTAATTTCATGGCTGCAGTCACCATCTGCAGTGATTTTGGAGCCCCCCAAAATAAAGTCAGCCACTGTTTCCAGTTTCCCCATCTATTTGCCGTGAAGTGATGGGACCAGATGCCATGATCTTAGTTTTTTGAATGTTGAGCTTTAAGCCAACTTTTTCCCTCTCCTTTTTCACTTTCACCAAGAGGCTCTTTAGTTCTTCTTCACTTTCTGCCATAAGGGTGGTGTCATCTGCATATATGTGGTTATCGATATTTCTCCTGGCAATCTTGATTCCAGCTTGTGTTTCATCCAGCCCAGTGTTTCTCATGAGGTACTCTGCATATAAGTTAAACAAGCCTGGTGACAATGTACAACCTTGACGTTCTCCTTTTCCTATTTGGAACCCATCTGTGCTCCATGAGAAAAGAATCTGAATAAGATTGTATATAACATATATATATGTTATACATATATGTATAACTTATTCACTGTTCAACAAAAACTGACATTTATAGCATTGCAAATCAATTATACTGCACTAAAAATAAAAAAAATGAATTAAAAATAAATCAAAGATCTGGAATAAACCATAACCACATGTATAACAGCTTTAAGTGAGCTCTTGGTGTCCTAGCTGATTAGGAATCCAAGAATGATCTTGGGAGATCCCCAAACTTGTAATTGCTATTTGAAGTGAATAAAGTCTTAAGGACTTTCCACACTGAAATTTGTATCTGTCAAAGGCCCTTTTCCTCATGTGCGTAGTCGTGATGTTTCCATGTTGATCAACAGGTACTTTGTCTAAGAACTCAGTAATTAACTCATATTTGAAATTGGAACATGTATAGGAGGAGCGGGGGATTGCTCAATGACTGATAACCAAGGAAGACCCTGGAAACACTCTTACATTGTTGTGAAATCCATCAAGGAGTTTGCCATCTCAGACCCTCCACCTGGGGCTGCTGGTCCTGATTCAGCTTCCTTAGTCCTTGGCTTCCTATCAGCACCACAGAGCATTCAGTATGGATGAGGCACTGGGTTACCTTAGACAAGTCAGTCTCCTCATTGGGTGCCATGGTCTAAATGCTTGTGTTCTCCCAAAATTCATATGTTGAAAACCTAATCCCCAAAGTAACGATATTAGGAAGTGGGATGATTGGAAAACAATTAGGTCATGAGGCAGAGCCCACATGAAGGGGATTAGGGCTCTTGTGAAAGAGGCCTGAAATACTTGCTCATCCCTTCTATTTAGGGATATGTCCTGGAAGAGCCCTCACTCACTCAACCATGCTGGCACCCTGATCTTGGACTTCTAGCCTCCAGAACTGTGATACATAACGTGGTTTATAAACCACCCAGACGCTGGCATTCTGTAAAGGCAGCCTGCGTGCACTAAAACACTGAACGTGATTAAATGGGGGGGGGGGGCAGGGAATGAAACTCTTGTTTTCCCTTCCAAGGTGATAAATGTGGAACAGGTAGCATAGATATTCAATTCCTGAGGCCCATGGTGACCTATTCCATAGAATTGTACATTTCTTTCAAATTGTAGTTCTTTGACATGCTCACCTATTTTCTTGACATGCTAACATATTTTCTTAGAGGTAATTAATATTTAAATCAATAGATTGTGGATTTTATGCGATCAGTTGAGGGTGTTAAGAGCAAAGATAGAGGTTTCCCAAATAAAAGCAATTCAGCCTGAAGACGGCACCATTACTGGTACCCCAATCAGCAGCCCGTCAGCCTAACGATGAAGCAAATGGACACTGAGGCCTGTATCTGGGCTCTCATCAGAATCCTAACTTACTTGCTCTTTGACTTGGAAAACTTATCTTCAATTTTCTAGGGCTTGGTTTTCTCAACTGGAAAAGGAAAATTAGAGTAGAAAATCCTTTACATTTCCAAAGATTATGCAAATCTCTGTATAAAACATGATTCCAAACTGAGGTTTTATTCTTTTTCCCAAAAAGAAAATTATCGATTGGTTGTGCAGCTTCTGTATTTGGGTCTCTTATACTTCTCATTATCTGCTTTATCCTACAGTGTATTTCTCTAGAGTAGCTTTCAGAAAGTACCTTGATAGAAATAATTACTTGACTGTTATGGAATATTACTTTTATCTGTGATCTTCCACTGAAAAGCAGGAGTTGTAGTTAAGCACATTGTGAGAGAAACTGTTTCTAAATGTCAGGATGTCAATGTGAGAAGTTTGCGGTGCGTAGTTGCTCAGTCGTGTCAAACACTTTACGACCCCCTGGACTGACAACCCCTTGGACTGCAGCCCACCAGGTTCCTTTGTCCATGGGGATTCTCTACACAAGAATACTGGAGTGGTTTGACATGCCCTCTTCCAGGGATCTTCCTGACCAGGGATGGAACCCAGATTTCCTGTATGCATGGGGACTCTCTTTCCTGTCTGAGCTGCCAGCTCCTAATAAAATAGGTCTTGAAGTATACAGAAGATGTGTGATTTGTCTACTTTTGTTTCCTGCAACCGTGGGTTTTTCCAGCTAATGTATCAGTCCAATTTCTATTTACCTGAATGCTATCTAGAATGCAAGTTCTCTCTAAAAGAAAAAAAGTCCACACAAAAGGAACTTTTATCTGGAATAGCAGTTAAGATTTTGTCCAGTTGTCAGTTTGTCCAAAATACCAGAGGCTGGGTATTTTCTTTTAATTATAATATTTACCTCAGAAAGAACAAATGGCTGGCCAGTTTCTGCCATGTTTGATACTCAATAAATACTAACGTCAGGGCAGTTGGCGTACCCTTATAGCTCCAGGGGAACTGAACTAAAGGAGTGGGGTTTGGAGTTGTTCAGATAATTAACTATAATATAGGTCAAAATGTGGTCAGTGAGACAAAAATTGTGAGAATGAAATCAGGAGGCCATAAGGAGGAAGGTGGTACTTTCATCTGGGAAAAGTAGGTAACAATTCATCAAGGAGGTGACTTTCTTTTGTACCTTCCAAGAGAGATTAAATGTTTGTGTACAATGTAGGAATATTTGATTTGAAGGCTCTCCTTAAAGTATTTTTATCTGTCATCATCAGAGAGTACAGCTAAGAAACTGAACTCCTCTAGTGAAGCTGAGAATCCTATGGTAAAAAGTAGACTCAAGCGGCAGGTTCAGAGCACTGTCTCTAGTTCTGTCCTATTCAGGCTTTTGGTCCGTGAGTGGATTATCACATTATCTTAGGACATGAACTGCAAGGGCTAGTGTATGTGGAATAACAGACTGCAAATCAAGTGATTTCTATCTAGTAAGGTGATGATTAAAAACAAATGCATCCACAGTTTTGTGAAAGTAAAAGTCGCTCAGTCATGTCCAAATCTTTGTGACCCCATGGACTATACAGTCCATGGAATTCTCCAGGCCAGAAAACTGGAGTGGGTAGCCTCTCCCTTCTCCAGGGAATCTTCACATCCCAGGGATCAAAACCAGACCTCCCACACTGCAGGCAGATATATCACCAGTGAGCCACCAGGGAAATCCCCACAGTTCTAGTTCTGTAATTATGTCCAAATAATCAGGGTATGAGGGCTTGGGTGGGGAGAAAAGACCTCCATGGTTGTAGTTCAGTGTATGCTTTGAGCAGAATCAAAAATTCATTGGAATTTTACTCTGCACAAATAAAAGTGTTTCATTGAATGAGCACCTAAGGAAGGCCTGCAGGATGCAAAGAATGAACAGCAGGGAAGAACACATGTGGACTTTGTGAATTAGGACTTAAATTTTAATAGAAAAACAGAAACAGATAAATTTCAAAGTTACATGTTGCACCACAATTGGGACACGTGTTGAGAGGGAAAAGCACACAATGCCATATGTGCACATAACAAGGAGCCCTGAGCTGTGTCAGAATCAGGAACGGCTGCTTTGGGGAAGTGGTCTTTACTGAGATCTGAAAGATGTCGGGGAAGTCATGAGGTAAAAGAGACAGGGTCTTCCAGGTAGTAGGAATGGCACTGATAAAGAGTTAGCCATATGTGAGAATATAGAGTGAGAACAGACATGCCAGGATTGAACCTTCAAGGAATTTAATATACTTGGTAAAACAGGCTAACTGGACAATAACATGAGGTGGAATATGATCAGTTCTGTGAAAGAGATAACAATCAAGTTTTGCAGAGCATACGAGATATTTCCATTTGTTGGGTAATTCGGTAAAGAGTCACCTAAACCTACAAAATCTGGTTTCTATTGCTACTTTTGCATCGAGTTTTGTAAGTTTAGATAAGTGACCTAATCATTCTTGGATTCCCTTATATGTCCTTAATATGAGAGAATTTTCTAGATAATTTCCAAGGCTTCTTCCTTTTCTGAATGTCCAATGAATCCCACCGGTTATTATCTGGAATAAAAAAAAATAAAACACTTTACATACCAAGAGTAATGGCTGAAATATCTATAATATGATATAAAAAGTATTGAAATTCTTGTTTTTTTTTTCTTTTTTCAGTCTTTTAAAATATAATTTCCAGATAAAATGGCAAGATATTTGAAGCATATGTTATAATTTAAATAAGTATACATGATGAATGGATTCCCTCATTGATTTAATTAACATATCTATTAATATCACCTCACATATTTACTTTTCAAGATCTTTTTGGTGAGAACTTTTAAGTTTAACTCTCTTACATGTGTGCTAACTGACTTCAATCATGTCCAACTCTTTGTGACCCCTGGACTATATACACTGCCAAGCTTCTCTGTCCATGGGGATTCTCCAGGAAAGAATACTAGAGTGGGATGCCACGCCCTCCTCCAGGGGATCTTCCTGATCCAGGGATTCAACCCATGTCTCTTATGCAAACTGCACTGGCAGGAGGGGTCTTTATCACGACCACCACCTGGGAAGCCCCACAAATGTCAATAACACTTTACAAACCATAGTCACCATGTTACACATTAGATCCTCAGACCTTATGCATCATCTTACAGCTTAAAGTTTGTGCACTTTGACCAAATCCATTCTTAAATCATTGATTTCTCAGCACTTATTTTTACATGACCTGTGACATGTTCTTGTATTTATGGTTTTGGAGTCAGGAAAAAAGATTTCCCGCTCCTATTGGAAGCAGTTTAGCATTAGATCTTTGAGGGACCATCTTTATCTAGCAGCTCCATAGCCAACCCTATCATTGTCGGAAATCAAGATGATTTACACAGGTAAGGAAAATAAAGAAAACTGGCTTCCCTGGTGGCTCAGATGGTAGAGAATCTGCCTGCAATGTGGGGGACCTGGGTTGGACCCCTGGGGCAGGGAAGATCCATGCAGAAGGGAATGGTTACCCACACCAGCATTCTTGTCCGCAGAATCCTATGGACAGAGAAGCCTTGTAGGCTACAGTCCATGGGGATCACAAAAAGTCAGACATGCCTGAGCAACTAACACACAATGAACTTTAAGGATTTGGAAGATGTATCAGAGATAAGGATAGCTTAAAAGGAAAAGGGAAACTCTTTGAGACAGGCAAGAACATAGATTCACAAACACTTATAAGCCAACAGGGCAAAGGAAGAGAATGGATAGTGCAGTCTCTAAAGAGTCTTGTACATAGCTGCTGCTAAAAGCGATGGCCTCTGACCAGATCTCTGGGCTTCAGTGGAGAAACTTGGCCACTTTCCAGCAAAAAGGAGTCAGAGGAAACAATCAATCCACTAATCTCTTTCTCCACTGACTCACCAATCTCTTTTGTCCACCCCTGGCCAACTCAAGTAGAAGTCAGATGCAAGGAGAGCTAGAGAGATAAAGTCTAGTCTTCTCAGCCTCCAAAGGTTCAAAACATAATAGAAAATGATCAACAGGGTTCCCAAGGGGCATATAAAGAATATCAAACACACACACCATGTCTATACAGTTGCTATGTTTTCTTTATCTTATGATTCTAGTTGTAGTTAATTTTGCTAGACATTTAGGATTACTGGGTAGGATTAACTTTAATGGGAGAAGTCAGTTTCTGATTTGACCTAGACTTGAGTATTTGTCACTGTATTTCTGGTATCATAATATTATTACTGGGTCCCTAACTGACTATATCCTTGATTCACTTAAACCCTTAGAAGAGATAGGTAATGTGACCAGACTTAGGAAGGGACCAGAAACTATCAAGAGATGATATATACATTGTTGAATTCATTTTTTTGATTTGTATGTGTGAGAGTGAAAACTTTTAATTCCAAATTTGTGAGACAGGTTAGTCTGAAATTTCCTTTTTGTACTGCCTTTGTCTCATTTTGATATAGATCAATATTGGCCCCATCTCATTAGTTGGGAATGGTTTCCTACTCTTTCATTTTCTTGAAGGGATTATATCAAATTGATCTTAATAGTTAAAATATTTATTAGAATTCTCTGATCAAACTATCTTGGATTAATGATTTCTTTTTCAAAAGTTTTATGTCACAGTTTCAATCTCATTATAATTTATAGGAGTATTCAGATGATATATCTATTTTTGCTTCAAGTACTTTGAGATTATGTTGCTTGGTGTATACATATTTAGGAGTATTATGAATTCCTGCTGAATTGACTCTTTTTCACTTATGTAAAGTCCTTGTATTCCTTTGTTCGTAGATATTTTCTTTTCTCTAAAGTCTACTTTATCTAATATTAACATCTGTTTTTATCCTTTTATTTTCCAAATATCCATGTGATTATTGAGTTTCTTGGGCTTTCCTGGTGCCTCAGACAGTAAGGAATCCACTTGCCTTGAGAAGACTCGGATTCAGTCCCTGAGTTGGGAAGATCCCCTGGAAGAGGACATGGGAATCCGTATTCTTGCCTGCATAATTCCATGGACAGAGGAACCTGGTGGGCTATATTCCATGGATCACACAGAGTCAGGCACAGCTTAGCAACTAAACCACCACCTGCTGTTCCTTCACATTTATTCCTTGGGAGGAACAGCCCTACTCAGGCTGCCTTCTGAGGCTAGGCTGGAGGTAGGAATGCTGGGCCTGGCTTGTCCTCTCTCAGGTGCTGCTGTGTTGCTCTTCCATTCTTCAGGCCCTAATCTAGTTCACCGTCTTCTTGCCAAATACACAAGGTCTCCTTTAGTGGTCTCCTTTTTCCAGAACAAACAGAGTAGTGGTCACAAAAAGATCAATGTCCTCTGGTCTGAACCAGAAGCTCAAGGTGTATTTTATAACCTAGGGAAGAGTTTTCATGGAGGGAAGTTGTGGAGGAAAGTGGAAAGGAGTCCACAGTAGGCTGGAGATGAAAGCTGTGGAGTCCCTTTCTTTAGAAGTCATCATAAGCTGAGAAAGTATTTTTTCTAGGTGATATGTATATTCAGCTCTGAGGTGGTACACTTTCTGTTTCAGCAAATTGTAAGTCTTCTGCATGTTCTCATTAATTTTCTTTACAAATGAATATATATAATGATATCCATATGACATTTTATTTATTCTTCTAGGCCATTTCAGTTCAGTTCAGTTAAGTCTCTTGGTCATGTCCTACTCTTTGCAACCCCATGAACTGCAGCAAGCCAGGCCTCCCTGTCCATCACCAACTCTCGGAGTCCACCCAAACCCATGTCCATTGAGTCCGTGATGTCTTTAAGCATCTCATCATCTGTCATCCCCTTCTCCTCTTGCCCTCAATCTTTCCCAGCATCAGGGTCTTTTCAAATGAGTCAGCTCTTCACATCAGGTGGCCAAAGTATTGAAGTTTCAGCTTCATCATCAGTCCTTCCAATGAACAAGAGATTAACCATTAATCTCTTGTTTACTGTGGGTTAGAGCCAATATATTCCCTTATAAGGTGTTATACAGTTATGACGTTGACTTATCTCTGATCCGCACACCAAGAAGCTTAGTGTTCATCCCAGGTGCAGAATACAGTGTTGTTTATGGGGACAAAATGGTACTGCAGAAAAACATGGCATAAAGTTATAGGAAATAGTAAGAAATGGACTGAGAATAATAAGAGTAGAGAAATCAAGCTAACACATTGATAGAGGAAAACTAATCTTTAGCAAAAGTTATGAAGATTTCAATAGATTACTTGGAAGATATGGAAAAAATGGGTAGTCAAAAATGGAGGATGAAACAAAAACTAGTGAGTAAAAAGAACAATGTGAATTTAATAGAAACCTTTAGCACTGCTTTTTATTAGCTGTCTGCTCTACTGTGTGCTCCTTGATTGACCTAAAAGAATTAACATACAACTTTCAAATACCTTCATCAGAAAGAGAATAATTGTTTCCAGTTCTAAACTCCATTCTACTGTAGCTCTAAATCTATTCACTGCAAATCTGAAAACAATAACTTTTAGCATGAAAAAAAAACAGTATTCGTTTTTGTGACCGGGATACAGCTTTGTTTAACATGTTCCATCCACCCAGTTCACTGCAGAGAAATTCTCATTTATTGGCTATTTATTCTGAGCCTGGAGAAGAAAGCCCAGAGAGACACTGAAGGACCAGAAAATCAACATGCTTCCCTTTCCCCAGTTCAGTTCAGTTCAGTTGCTCAGTCGTGTCCGACACTTTGTGACCCCATGAATCACAGCACTTCAGGTCCCCCTAACCAACACCAACTCCCAGAGTTCACTCAAACTCACGTCCATCTAGTCAGTGATGCCATCCAGCCATCTCATCCTCTGTTGTCTCCTTCTCCTACTGCTCCCAATCCCTCCCAGCATAAGAGTCTTTTCCAATGAGACAACTCTTTGCATGAGGTGGCCAAAGTACTGGAGTTTCAGCTTTAGCATACTTTCTTCCAAAGAACACCCATGGCTGATCTCCTTTAGAATGGACTGGTTGGATCTCTTTGCAGTCCAAGGGACTCTCATGAATCTTCTCCAATACCACAGTTCAAAAGCATGAATTCTTAGGCACTCAGCTTTATCCACAGTCCAACTCTCACATCAATACATGACCACTGGAAAAACCGTAGCCTTGACTAGATGGACCTTTGTTGACAAAGTAATGTCTCTGCTTTTTAATATGCTGTCTATATTGGTCATAACCTTCTTTCCAAGGAGTAAGTGTCTTTTAATTTCATGGCTGCAGTCACCATCTGCAGTGATTTTGGAGCCCAAAAAATAAAGTTTGAAACTGTTTGCACTGTTCCCCATCTATTTCCCATGAAGTGATGAGAACAGATGCCATGATCTTAGTTTTTTGAATGTTGAGCTTTAAACAACTTTTTCACTCTCCTCTTTCACTTTAGTGCTTTATGTCAGGTAGTATTATGGACTGAAAGTGTTTTCTTCAAATCTGAGTGTTAGGCCTTAACTGCCAAAGTACTGTGTTTTGGAAAGGGTTTGACTCTTTGGGACCCCATGGACTGTAGCCCACCAGGCTCCTCTCTCCATGGGATTTCTCAAGCAAGAATACTGGAGTGGCTTGCCATTCCCCTTTCCAGGGAATCTTCTAGACCCAGGGATAGAACCCCGGTCTCTTACATTGTGGGCAGTTTCTTTACCCTCTGAGCCTCTAGAAAGCCCAAAAGGTTAAATGAGCTCTTAAGGTGGAACACTGATTCAATAGGTTTAGTTTCTTCATGAAGCAAAACACCAGAGAATTTTCAGTGCCTCTGTGTCTTTTCCTCTATCTCTCTTCCCCACCCACCACCTTGTGTGAGGACACACAGAGAAGCCAGCCTGGGAAGAAAGAGTTCTTACCAGGACCTCACCATGCTGGCACCCTGATCTGAGACTTCTAGACCCCAGAATTGTGAAGAAATAAATTTCTGTTGATTATTCCTGAGTCTATTTTATTCTTTTATGGCACTCTTGGCTGACAAATACAAAATCATTTACTTTGGAAATTTACAAAAATAAATGAATGAAAGGAAATTTAAAAAGTTATTGCACTTCTTAGGAATCTTTGAGATTTCACAAAACTGATCCTCTCTTTGATTTCCACATCTTATAAGCTGACGACTTCTTTGACCTAGACACTGTGTTATTTGAAGTCTGGCTGATGCAGCCTTCTTGTTGAAAGGACAGTATAGCTCAGTCACTTACACCAAGGTTCATCTGGGTGCCTGGCGGGCTACAGTCCATGGGGTTGCAAAACTCAGACATGGTTTAGCAACTAAACCATCACCAGCACAGTACTTACAAACTCAGTGAACATTATCCAGGAAAGGCCAAAAATGTCATGGGACAGCCTGGTGGCATTGAGAAATGGATCTGTAAAGGAGATCAGGGGGATGTCAAACATGTCAGGAAAGCAGGACGGGCATGAGTTACCTTGGCACAGAGCAGATTTGACATGACCAGCAGCAGCAGCAGGCAGGACCTGTTTAAATAAAAACATGAGCCGTTCTGAGATGATCTATTCACCTGAGGTTATCAAATCCATCTTTGGAGAGAAGCCTTCTATTTCCCAGTTGCTCTGAGTGCCCAGGTGCTGTAGTACCTGGGGTGGGGAAGAAGGAGCGCCTTCTGTGTAAATTTAGGTATATGATGATATTTGCACAGATAGATAGTTGGAGAAGTAGATTACTCCCTGAATTTTTGTATTGCTCTCAGAAGTACTTCTGTGCTCTGCCAACATTTGGAACTTAATTCTGAGCCAGAGTGTTTAGGCCATTCTTTTAAGACAGTTTAGTGTTGGGACTCTGCAGACTCTGGCAGGGAGGCCCTCAAGGAGTTTGTAATTTTTCATTCTACATTGACTAATGCTTGCATTTTAGACATTGAAATGACAAGAAAAGTCCAGTTGATCTGTGTGGTTTACCATCACGCTGGGATAAGAGTAAACACATGACTGACTGATCGCTACTGTTGAGTACAAAGAGAATACCAAGAGAAAAAGGATACTGTACCTTGGATCTGCTCACTCACCTTAGTAACCCCATGCATGTCTTTGATACTTTCCCAAAAGCTTTAAAAATTTTTAAATTTGTGTTTCACAGTAACCCTGTGAGATAGCGTTAATCTCACTATGATCATCGAGTTATGGTAATGAAGATGTAATGACTTGGAGAGGGCAAGTAATTTTCCCCAGGTCCCATTATTAGCAGATGCAGGTCACTGGACACCAATACACTCATCTGTTCACTTCCTGATGTCACATCACACATGCCTGTGGCTCTCGGTCTGCATGTGTGTAACCGGGACCACATTGGGAGCTGTGATGACTCTGCTTAAATAGAAAAATATTTTGTCTTTGACTACAAAACAGCAGTGCCCTAGAACATTGGTTTTATCCATTTGTTCTTCTCTGTCTATAACACTCACTGTTACAGTCTTTGACAATTATCAGTGTGGGGGCCTGGTTCTCCTGGCTAGCCTTTCTCTAGGCACCTTGACAGCTCTTTTACTTTTATGCATCTTTAATATTCTCGTTACATTTGTATCTTTGAGAAAATTTCTAATAAATATCCAAATGGTAATATCAGAATATTACATGGTCAGCACCAACACAAAGTCATCGGCTCTGTGAAAAAGACCTGTCTTTTCCTGACTTTGATTTTTTAGTGACCAAATTTATCTGTCTGGTCTGGAGTACATCCTGACAACCCATGGAGCTTAGTTTTTGAACCACCTCCAAACATCTCCTCTTTGATACTAAAACTAGACCTTCATGCTTCCATGATGTAATGTAATATTTGAGAAATTATTCCTGGCCCTACCTTTGGCCAACAGAAGCATAAAATACTGACACTTGCAAGCATGATTTTAATATTACTTTTCCTGTCCATTCTTTGTAAGTAAGCAGAATTTAAGACTGAAGTGAGCAAGAATTGAGTTTGGACAAGAGAACTGATGAAATAGAGATTTTATCCTCCTGAATGAGATCTGAACATGATTCTTTTTCCAATTTACCAGAAGAGTGCTAATTTAATTAAGGATAAGATATAAGCCTTTACTAGGTTTTCTCTGCTCGTAGTTAGTTTAAAGGGGCATGGTATCTAAGAATAAAATGGTTAATTAAAATTAGGTGATGGAAATACACTTTTTAACACCATACAAAAAATAAATTCAAAATGGACTAACGATCTAAACGTAAGACCAGAAACTATAAAACTCCTAGAGGAGAACATAGGCAAAACATTCTCCGACATAAATCACAGCAGAATCCTCTATGACCCACCTCCCAGAATATTGGAAATAAAAGCAAAAATAAACAAATGGGACCTAATCAAAATTAAAAGCTTCTGCACAACAAATGAAATATAAGCAACATGAAAAGACAGTCTTCAAAATGGGAGAAAATAATAGCAAATGAAGCAACTGACAAAAAATTAATCTCAAAAATATACAAGCAATTTCTGCAGCTCGATTCCAGAAAAATAAATGACCCAATAAAAAAATGGACCAAAGAACTAAACAGACATTTCTCCAAAAAAGACATACGTATGGCTAACAAACACATGAAAAGATGCTCAACATTACTCATTATCAGAGAAATGCAAATCAAAACCACAATGAGGTACCATTTCACACCCATCAGAATGGCTACTATCCAAAACTCTACAAGCAATAAATGCTGGAGAGTGTGTGCAGAAAAGGGAACCCTCTTACACTGTTGGTGGGAATGCAAACTAGTACAGCCACTAGGGAGAACAGTGTGGAGATTCCTTAAAAAACTGGAAATAGAACTGCCATATGACCCAGCAATCCCACAGTGGGCATACACACTGAGGAAACCAGAATTGAAAGAGACATGTGTACCCCAATATTCATCACAGCACTGTTATAATAGCCAGGACATGGAAGCAACCTAGATGTCCATCAGCAGATGAACGGATAAGAAATCTGTGGTACATATACACAATGGAGTATTACTCAGCCATTAAAAAGAATACATTTGAATCAGTT
The DNA here is from genome assembly GCF_055505025.1 of Bos grunniens. NCBI lineage: Eukaryota > Metazoa > Chordata > Mammalia > Artiodactyla > Bovidae > Bos > Bos grunniens. Next base: position 36,314,186 of record NC_141187.1, read on the forward strand.
CTAATGAGGTGGATGAAACTGGAGCCTATTATACAGAATGAAGTAAGCCAGAAAGGAAAACACCAATACAGTATACTAACACATATATATGGAATTTAGAAAGAAGGTAACGATAACCCTGTATGCGAGACAGCAAAAGACACAGATGTATAGAACAGTCTTTTGGACTCTGTGGGAGAGGGAGAGGGTGGGATGATTTGGGAGAATGGCATTGAAACATGTATAATATCATATGTGAAATGGATCGCCAGTCCAGGTTCAATGCATGATACAGGATGCTCGGGGCTGGTGCACTGGGATGACCTAGAGGGATGGGATGGGGAGGGAGGTGGGAGGGGGGTTCAAGATGGGGAACACGTGTACACCCGTGGTGGATTCATGTTGATGTATGGTAAAATCAATACAATATTGTAAAGGAATTAGCCTCCAATTAAAATAAATACATTTATATTAAAAAGTAAAAATCAATAGATTGATACAGCCAAAAAAAAAAGGATGCAGGAAGGAAATGATGACTCTATTAAGTGGTAAATATTAATAAATAGTTACATATAAACAACAAAAAAAGAAGATGTGGTACATGTATACAGCAGAATACTACTCATTCATTGAAAAGAATGAAATAATTCCATTTGCAGCAACATAGATTGCTGCATATGCTAGGACCATAGATGGACCTAGAGAGTCATGCTGAGTAGACTAAGTCAGACAGAGAAGGAGAAATATCATACAATATTCCTTACAGTTCAGTCCAGTTCAGTTGCTCAGTCACGTCCAACTCTTTGCGACCCCATGAATCGCAGCATCCCAGGCCTCCCTGTCCATCACCAACTCCTGGAGCTCACTCGGACTCACGTCCATCGAGTCAGTGATGACATCCAGCCATCTCATCCTCTGTTGTCCCCTTCTCCTCCTGCCCCCAATCCCTCCCAGCTGCAGAGTCTTTTCCAATGAGTCAACTCTTTGCATGAAGTGGCCAAAGTACTGGAGTTTCAGCTTTAGCATCATTCCTTCCAAATAACACCCAGGACTGAGCTCCTTTAGAATGGACTGGTTGGATCTCCTTGCAGTCCAAGGGACTCGCAAGAGTCTTCTCCAACACCACAGTTCAAAAGCATCAATTCTTCGATGCTCAGCTTTCTTCACAGTCCAACTCTCACATCCATACATGAGTACTGGAAACACCATAGCCTTGACTAGATGGAACTTTGTTGGCAAAGTAATGTCTCTGCTTTTCAATATGCTATCTAGGTTGGTCATAACTTTCCTTCCAAGGAGTAAGCGTCTTTTAATTTCATGCCTGCAATCACCATTTGCAGTGATTTTGGAGCCCGAAAAAATAAAGTCTAACACTGTTTCCACTGTTTCCCCATCTATTTCCCATGAAGTGATGAGACCAGATGCCATGATCTTAGTTTTCTGAATGTTGATCTTTAAGCCACCTTTTTCACTCTTCTCTTACACTGCTACATTTAAAATGTATAACATCAAGGACCTATTGTATAGCATATGAAACTCTGTTCAATTATGTGGCTGCCTGGATGGGAGGGGAATTTGTGGGAGAATGGATACATATATATGTATAGCTGAGTCCCTTCAACATTCACCTGAAACTATGAAAATATTGTTAATCAGCTGTACCCCAATACAAAATAATAAGTTCAAAGTGTGGGGAGAAAATAACCCTGTATATGAGACAGCAAAAGAGACAGTGATGTATAGAACAGTCTTTTGGACTCTGTGGGAGAGGGAGAGGGTGGGATGATTTGGGAGAATGGCATTGAAATATGTATAAAATCATATATGAAATGAGTCGCCAGTCCAGGTTCGATGCACGATACTGGATGCTTGGGGCTGGTGCACTGGGACGACCCAGAGGGATGGCATGGGGAGGGAGGAGGGAGGAGGGTTCAGGATGGGGAACACATGTATGCCTGTGGCGGATTCATTTCGATATTTGGCAGAACCAATACAATATTGTAAAGTTTAAAAATAAAATAAAAGAAATAAATAAAAGAAAAATAAATGGTTCTCAAAAGGAAGACATATAAGTTGGAGAAATTTGGTACTATTATTCTCATCAACTAAAGAGCTTGTTGTGACAGGCAAGGAAGATAATAGCCTGTATAACATAGACGTATATGTGTGCATATATTTCTCTGCATGTATACATGTGTTATGCATAAATATATGCTTAATTCATTCATGGAACTTTGGACATTATAAAATTCAATTTTATAAGAGCCGGTAAAAATAGCAGAATACCTTAATTCCTAATGTAATTGGTCATTTATTGGTAGATGACTAACTATATGATTTTTTTTCTGTTAAATTGTTATTCGTGTGTTTTCTTTGGTAGCATATATATTAAATAATTGGAATAATACTGAGAAGATTAGCATGGCCTCTGCCCAAGGATGACACACAAATTTGTGAAGACTTCCATATATTTCTAAAACAGCTTCGAGGGGTGGGATGGGAAGGAAGGTGGGAAGGAGGTTCAAGAGTGAGGGGACATAGGTATCCCTATGGCTGATTCATGCTGATGTTTGGCCGAAAGCAGTACAGTATTGTAAAGCAATTCCCCTTCAATTAAACATCAATAAATACAATTATAAAACTGTTATTGGGGATCATATAACAGGTTCACATATCCATTGTATGACTAAAGAGGGTCTGACTCTAAACTGATGGTGTCAATTATCATTGGTTAGTGATTCATTAACTTTATAGTTGAATGAGAAAAGCAAACTAACAAACACTACTGTCTGTGATTCAGTGTCATAGCAAGCTATAATCCTTGTCTGCGTTCACTTTTCAGTGGTATAGTGCCCAAACTTTGAAACTGAGGCTGTTCCTGGAAGTGCACAGTCGTGAGTCCTGCCCAGGGTTTTTGTTCCTGATGCTGGAGGCTTCTGTTCACTGGTCCATTGAGGCTGAAATTTTCTCTGCTGAGCATTCTCTGGGTCTATCATGTGCACAAGTCTTTATATTTTGGTTTTCTAATTTGATTCTCTTATTCTTTTGATCAGACTACCGAGTCCCTTTACGATTTATTTTTCAGACCCTTTTGTGCTTTGATCTTTCTGATGCTCATTAGTGTATTTGCTTCCATGTCTACCTCTCTGAGTAGTTTTCAGCATCTACATAAACCCTACCCTATTCTCTTACTGTCTGGATTTTGGCGTTTAGCATTAGCATATTTTTATGAACTTCATTTTCCTTCTGGTGCGGTTTCTGGTACACAGCTTAAGCTGGTTGGCTCACATCTGCAATCTACTGTAACTTGAGTACTATGTGCCTCTATGTTGGTATTACTATTTTAAATCAATATCAACCTAGTATAGCAGAGAATTAAAGGGAATAAAATTATAGTAGTATTAGTAATAATACATTCCCCCAAATTATAACCCAGTAATGCTCCCAGTTTTAAATGACTTTCTATCCATGTATTGTTGAGGTCCCCTACTCATTTTTCCTTACTAGGAGTTTCAATTTTGAAATAGAATGTTGAAAATGATGGTGTGAACATTCTGAAAATCACCTTGGATTTTAGATGTCTCAGATTAAGTATGTAATTATTAGTTTTTTTATAATTAGTAGGGCTATTCTTAGCACATATAGCTCAGTATAGGGTGATTGCTATAGAATGAAGGATGGATACTGTGAACTGCATCACCAAACAGGTGATTGAAGACAAAGAAAGCAATGTCAGGAAGACACAGGCTTCTTTTTTGGAAGGAAAAACTTACAGTGTCTGTCATCTACAGTCTACTCTTCAGATTTTTCAAAACACTTACTCTTCCTTTGCTCATTTAATAATTTGGGTTCTTTGATGTTTTTTCCTTCTGAGTTGCATGAGTCTTTTATATATACTTGGATATGAAGCCATTACCAAATATGTGATTTGCAAATACTATTTTTTCATTCCATAGGTTGTCATTTCATTTTACTGATGGCTTCTTTTACTATGCACAAGGTATTGAGTTTCATGCAGTCCCACTAGTCTATTTTTGCAGCTCTTGTTTTTGCTTTGATGACTGAGTTGTTTGAGTTGTTTATATTTTGGAAAGCAATCCATTAACAGTTGTTTTATTTGCTGTTATCTTCTCCCATCCTTACCAAAAGACTCAGACTGGCTGAATGGATACAAAAATAAGACCCATATATGTGCTGTCTACAAGAGACCCACTTCAGTCCTAGAGACACATACAGACTGAAAGTGAGTGGATGGAAAAAGATATTCCATGCAAATGGAAATCAAAAGAAAGCCGGATTGGCAATTGTCATATCAGAAAAAAATAGACCTTAAAATAAAAACTATTATAAGAGATAAAGAAAGACACTAACAATGATTAAGGGATCAGTCCAAGAAAAGACATAGCAATTTTAAATATTTATTTACCCACAATAGAGCACCTCAATACATAAGGTAAACACTTACTGACATAAAAGTGGAAATTGACAGTAACACAATAATAGTAGGCATGTTTTCACTGCACCTATACCAATGGACAGATCAACAGAACAGAAAATTAATAAGGAAACATAAGCCTAAAAGGAAATATTAGAGCCAACAGACCTAATTGATATCTCAGCACATTCCATCCAAATGCAGAAGAATACACTTTCTTCTCAAGTGCACATGGAACATTTTCTTCATCTTGGGTCACAAATCAAACCTCAGTAAATTTAAGGAAACTGAAATTATATCAACTATTTTCTCTGACCACACTATGAGACCAGATATCAATTATATGTGAAAAAAACCTGCAAAGAACACAAATACGTGGAGATTAAGCAACACATTTCTAAATAATGAACAGGTTACTGAAGAAATAAGGGAAATCAAAACATACCTAGAAACAAGGAACAATGAAAACATGATGATCTAAAACCTAGAGGATGCAACAAAAGCAGTTCTAAGAGGGAGGTTTATAGAAATACAAATCCTACCTCAAGAAACACATTGAATTGACAATGTAACTTTACATATCTTTAACTCTTTTTAAATTTCTCTTATCAATGTCTTAAAGGTTTTGCATAAAATCTTTCAACACCTTGCTTGTCTATTTCTAAGTGTTTTATCTTTTTTTGATGTAATAGTAAATGGAATTGTTTTCTTCATTCCACTTTCTGATAGTTCATTGTTGATATATAGGTCAACAACTGAGTTATGTATATTGGAATATAGTAAACATAATGTATGCTACATCTTTAAAGAATAGACATTTTCCCACAAATAAGGCATATAGATGATCAAGAGGTTATATGACTAGATGCTCAGCATCACTAGTAATCAAAGGAAATGCAGATCAAAAGCACAACAGGTATCACCTCATACCTGTTTGAATGGCTAGTACCAAAATGTAAGAAATGACAAATGTTATTGAGGCTGAGGAGAAAAATGAGTGCTTTTGCACTGTTGGTAGGGATGTATACCAGAGCAACTCCCATGGAATCATAGTGTGGAGGTTCCTCAAGAAATTTAAGGGAACTGTTATGTGATGCATTATCCCACTTCTGGATATATAGTCAAAGGAAATGAAATAATTGCCTCAGAGAGAGATCTGTATTCCCATGTTCATTGCAGCATTATTCACAGTAGCCTTGGTATAGGCACAACCTGAGTATTTTTCAACAGGTGAATGGATTAAAACACTGTGATATGACACATATAGATAAATATTATTTAGCCATTAGAAAAAGAAAGAAATCCTCACATTTGTGCAACATGGATGAAACTGGAGGGCATTATGCTAAGTGGACTAAGTCAGAGAAAGACAAATACCATATGATCTCAATTATAAAGAATCTCAAAAAAGAAAAAAAAGATGGAACTCAGAGTAGAAAATGATTGCCAAAGTCTGGAGGGTAGGGCAAATTGGGAGAGAATTTTAAAGGTTACACACTTCCATATATAAAAAATTAATAAGATCTGAAGATCTAAATTTGAGCTTCATGATCTAATCACAACATCTAATCATGAGTTTGAGAGATCTCTGGGAGTTAGTGATGGACAGGGAAGCCTGGCAAGCTGCAATTCATGGGGTCCCAAAGAGTTGGACACGACTGAGCAACTGATCTGATCTGATCTGAGGGAAGCCTGTGTTTCTGCAGTCCACGGGGTCACAAGGGTCGGAAATGAATGAGCAACTGAACTGAACTGAGGATCTGATGTATAGCATGGTTACTGTAACTAATAAGATTGTGTTGTATTTTTGAAATTGTCTGAGGGTAGACATAATCAAGGGGCATCACGGACTGGATGGACATGAGTTTGAATAAGCTCTGGGAGTCAGGGATGTATGGAAGCCTGGCATGCTTCAGTCCATGGGGTCTCAAATAGTCGGCCACGACTGGATGACTGACTCAACTGAAGAGAGTGGAACTTACCTGTGTTCTCTTCAAAAATCAGAAGTTAAACATGTGTGGTGATGGCAATGTTATTTAATAGAAAGGGAAACTTGTTCCTAATATTTCACAAATGGGGGTGGACAAGATGATGGAGGGGTAGGTGGAAGTGGGGTACACCTCTCTCCACTGATGCATCAAGAACGTCTAAAGACGCAGCAGTTCTCACAGAAGACCAGGTGAATCCTGCCAGGACTCCCTGACTACTGAGAAGGAACATCCGGATCCATACAAAATTTGGTAGGAAAAGGAGAGAAGGGACAAGGAGGAAGGGGAAAGAAAGAGGAGAGCAAGTGGGACATGCCTGCACCTGGGGGAGAGGGAGCTGAAGCGCAGGGGAGAGATCCCCGCATCCATGGCCATCCACTGGGACGGGGGAGGCAGTTGAAGCAGTTGGGGAGTGAACTCGCTAATCTGTGACAGTCTGAACGGAGTGAGAACCACAGACCAGCCATGCTGCATCCTTTCATACCTCAGACAGGGTTGTAAGTCCACTGGTGTCCATGGAAGCTGGGAGCTGGAGCCATGGGGATTGTGGAATGACCCCAGGGTGAGGACTCCTGTTGACCGTGGGGAGTCAGCCTGATGAGATAGGATAGAGAAAATCTGCTGCATGGAATGCTTCTTAAGGAAAGCCATGAGGCGATAAAAGTAGGGTTCTACTGCATGTGGAGTAGAGCTATCTCTTTCTTCAGGCTGGTACCTGTAGGGTGAGCAACAGAGAAAGATTTCAGTGAGGGTGGTCTTTGAGTGTTTGATGCACTAAGCAATGGAGAATTTTGAATATCTATGTACATGACCCTACCCTATTCTCTGTTTAAATTTTGGGTTTTAGCATCATAATATTTTTATGAACTTAAATTTCTTCTGGTAGAGTTTCTGGTTTATAAATTAAGCTAGTTCCTCACATCTGACTCCTTGGTGTTTCAAGAAACTTTGAGAACCTTCCTTCCTCTCAAGGCCATACTGACCTTTACTTTACTGGCAATGCTGATTTCCCATACTTTCACTTCTTGCCTAATATATTCTTTCTTTCTCTACTCACTGTAAATTTAGCAGTAGGTGTCCCTATTACTTATAAATTATTAACCTTTGATTATTAGAGAATCAAAAGGAATAGAGTTACAGTAATAATAAATTACCCCCAAATCATAATCCATTGCTGCTGCTGCTGGTAAGTCGCTTCAGTCGTGTCCGACTCTGTGCGACCCCATAGACAGCAGCCCACCAGGCTCCGCCGTCCCTGGGATTCTCCAGGCAAGAACACTGGAGTGGGTTGCCATTTCCTTCTCCGATGCATGAAAATGAAAAGTGAAAGTGAAGTTGCTCAGTCGGGTCCAACTCTTAGCGACCCCATGGACTGCAGCCTACCAGGCTCCTCCGTCCATGGGATTTTCCAGGCAAGAGTACTGGAGTGGGGTGCCATTGCCTTTAATGCTCCCAATTAAAACTGATTTTCTATCTAAATGTTATTGAGGTCTCTTAACTAATTCTCCTTACTAGGTGGCTCAACTTTGAAATAAAATATAGAAAACAATGGAGTGGTAAACCCGAAATTACTTTCCTTTTGATATGCCTCATTCGTAAGGATGCAAATGTTAGTTGTTTTTTTTTTTCCCAGTGGGGCTGTTCTTAGTACATATTATAGCTCACTGTGTGATGATTGCTATTGACTGAAGAATGTACACTGTGAACTGTAATTGTCAAACAAGTGAGTGGAGATGAGGACAGTAATGCCAGGAATGCACAGGCTTTTGTTGATCTAGAAGGAAAGCCTTGCTGAGTCTCTCATCTAAAATCTAATCTTCAAATTTATTGAAACTCTTACTTTTATTATGCTCCATTAAATTTTTGGATTATTTGGGGGTTTTTTGCCCTTGAGTTGAATGTCTCATGTATTTTTGGATGTTAAGCCCTTATCAAATATATGATTGGGAAATATTTTCTGTCAATGTGAAAGTTGCCATTTGATTTTGCTGATGTTCCTTTGTTTGGAGTTTGATGTGGTCCCACTAGTTTGTTTTTGCAGCTGTTGCCTTTGCTTTTGGTGTGAAACCCAAAAAACAGTTGCAAAGGCTGATGGCAAGAAGATTTCCTCAATGTCTTCTTCTAGGAGTTTAATCGCTTAAAGTTTTATGTTCAAATTTTTAATCCATTTTTATTTTATTTTTGTGCCTGGAAAAGACAGGGGTAGACTTCCATTTTTTCGTAGGAATATCCAGTTTTCCCAGTGCCATTTTTGACAAGCTTGTCCTTTTCCCACTGGATAGTCTTAGCTCCTTTTTCATAAGCTAACCGACAATATACGGGTGTGCATTTCTTTCCGGCTTCGCTGTTCTGCTCTGTTGATCTATGTGTCTGTGTTTGTGCCAGAAGCAAGTCATTCTGTTTTGATTACTACAGCTTTCTAATACAATTTGAAATCAACAACCCTAGTCTTGAACTTTGTTGTTCTTTCTCAAGATCACTTTTATCTTTGGTGCTTTGTGACTTAATACAGCAGAATAGACCAAGAAGAGATGGAAAAAGTACACAGAAGAACTATACAAAAAAATATCTTAATGACCCAGATAATCACAATGGTATAGTTTCTCACTCAGAGCCAGAAATTCTGGAATGTGAACTCCAGTGGGTCTTAAAAAGCACTGCTGCCAACAAAGCTAGTGGAGGTGATAGAATTCCAGCAAAGCTATTTAAAATCCTGGAAGATGGTGCTATTAAATTTTTCCACTCAATATGTTAGAAAATTTGGAAAAGCCAGCAGTGACCAGAGGACTGGAAAATGTCAATCCTCATCCCAATTCCCAAGAAGGACAGTATTAAAGAATGTTCAAGCCACTGAACAGGTGCACTCATCTCCAGTGCTCCTAAGGTTATGATCAAAATCTTCCAGGCTAGGCTTAAGCATTATGTGAACCCAGAACTTCCAGATGTTCAACCTGGCCTTAGAAAAGGCAGAGGAACCAGAGATCAAATTGGCAACATTTGGTGGAACATAGAGATAGCAAGGGAATTCCAGAAAAACATCTGCTTCATTGATCTCACCAAACTGTGTGGATCACAACACAGTGGAAAATTCTTTAGGAGATGGGCATACCAGAACATTACCTGTCTTCTGACAAACCTGTATGCACTTCAAAAAGCAACAGTTAGAAGCCGACAAGGAACAATAAACTGGTTCAAAATTGGTGAAGGAGTCCGTCAAGGCTGAATATTGTCACCCTGCTGATTTAACTTATATGCACAGCATGTCATATGAAATGTTGGTCTGAATGAGTCCTAAAGGCTGGAATTAAGATTGCTGGGAGAAATATCAACAACCTCTGATACGTGAACGATACCACTCTAGTAGCAGAAAGTGAAGGGGAACTAAAGAGCCTCTGATGGGGATGAAAAAGGAGAGTGAAAAAGCTGGCCTAAAACTCAATACCAAAAAAGTAATATCATGGTATCTGATCCTGTCATTTACATGGCAACTAGAAGGGGAAAAGGTAGAAGCAGTGACAGATTTCCTCTTCCTGGCCTCTCAAATCACTGTGGATGGTGACTGCAGCCATGAAATTAGAAGACGGTTGCTTCTTGGTAGGAAAGTTGTGACAAACCTAGACAGTGTGTTAAAAGCAAAAACATCACGTTGATGACAGAGGTCTGTATAGTCAAGGCTGATGCTCTTTCCAGTAGTCATGTACACGTGTAAGAGCTGGATAGACAGTAAAGAAGACAGAGTGCTAAAGAACTGATGTTTTCAAACTGTGCTGGTATAGAAGACTTTTGAGAGTCCCTTGGGCACCAAGGAGATCAAACAAGTCAACCTTAAAGGAAATCAACCCCAAATACTCTTCGGAAGGACTGATGATGAAGCTGAATCTCCAATACTTTGGCCACCTAATGTGAATAGCTGACTCATTGGAAAAGACCCTGATGCTGGGAAAGATTGAAGGCAGAAGAAAAAGAGGGTGACAGAGGATGAGATGGTTGGATGGCATCACCATTTAAAAAGGCATGGACTTGGGCAAATTCTAGGAGATGGTAAGGGACAGGGAAGTCTGGCGTGCTGCAGTCTATGGCATCAGTAAGAGTCAGACAGGACCTGGCAACTGAACAACAACAACAGTTTTATACAAGTTGTAGAATTTTTTTTCTTTTTATGAAAAATGCCTTGGAATTTTGAAAGAGACTGCAGTGAATATGTAGATAGCCGTGGGTAGAATGGATGTATTAACAGTATTAATTCTTCCAGTCAATAAATACAAAATATGCTCCTTTTGTCTCTTTTAAACATTTCCTTCATGAGTGTCTTGAATGTTTTCATACATAGATCTTTCAACACCTTGCTTAAATTTATTTCTACGTATTTTATTTTTTTGATGCAATTGTAAATGGGATAATTTGTATTTCTGTAATGTGTTTGATGTATGGGTAGGTAACTGAGATTTATATATTCAAATACAGTGTACAAAATGCCCGCTATTTTTTACAGAATAGACAATTTTCCCCCCAAATAAGACAATTTTTTATCTGGGCAGTTTTTTATCTGTATCTTTCAAAACTCTGCAATCCCCTTGGTATATACTAGGAGAAATCTATATTTCCTTAGTCCTTGGCTGCATATCAGCACCAGAGCATTCAGTATGGATGAGGCTTTGGGTTACCTTAGACAAGTCAGTCTCCTCGTTGGGTGCCATGGTCTAATACTTGTGTTCTCCCAAAATTCTTATGTTGAAAACCTAATCCCCAAAGTAACAATTTTAGATGGTGGGACCATTTGAAAATAATTAGGTCATGAGTTCAGAACCCACATGTGGGCAGAGCCCACATGAATGGGATTAGGGCTCTTGTGAAAGAGTCCTGAAATACTTGCTCATCACTTCTATTTAGGGATATGTCCAGGAAGAGGACCTCACTCACTCAACCATGCTGACATCCTGATCTTGGACTTCTAGCCTCCAGAATTGTGATAAATAATGTGGTTTATAAACGACCCAGCCTCGCATTTTGTAATAGCAGCCTGCATGCACTAAAACACTGGACATGATTAAGTCGGGAAAAAAAAAATTGTCAATCTTGTTTTCCCTTCCTAGGTCATGAGTGTAGAACAGGTAGCATAGATATTCAATTCCAGTGGCACGTGGTAACATACTCCATAGAATTGTACATTTTTTTCAAATTGTAGTTCTTTGACATGCTCACCTGGGAAGATACTTTCTTAGATGTAATTAACATTTAAACCAATAGATTTTTGGATTTTAAGGGATCAGTTGAGGGTGTTAAGAGCAAAGATAGGGGTTTCCCAAAGTAAAAGCAATTAAGCCTGAAGACGGCACCATTACCGGTACCCAATCAGCAGCCAGTCAGCCTAAAGATGAAGCAACTGCACCCTAAGGCTTGTCACTGAACTCTCATCAGAATCCTAATTTAACTGCACTTTGACTTGGAAAACTTATCATTAATTCCCTAGGCCTTGGTTTTCTCAACTAAACAAGGAAATTAGAGTAGAAAATTTTTACATTTCCAAAGAGTATGCAAATCTCTGTATAAAACATGATCCCAAACTGAGGTTTTATTCTTTTTCCTGAAAAAGATTGGTCATTAAGCTTCCTTGTTTGGATCTCTTCTTCTTCGCATTACTGCTCTATCCCACAGCATATTTCTTTAGCTTAGCTTTAAGAAAAACTCCTTGGTAGAAATAATTACTTGATTGTTATAGAATACTACTTTTATCTTTTATCTTTGGTCTTTCATTGAAAAGCAGGAGTTGTAGTTAAGCACACTAGTGAGACAAACTGTTTCTAAATGTCAGTATGTCACCTTGAGGAATTTTTCTATGCGTAGTTGTTCAGTCAGGACCAACGCTTTCCCACCAGGCTCTTCAGTCCATGGGGATTCTCTAGGCAAGAATACTAGAGTGGTTTGACATGCCCTCTTCCAGGGATCTTCCTGAATAGGCATGAAATCCAGGTCTCCTGTACTGCAGGGGGACTCTACTGTCTGAGCCAATAGCTTCCAAAAAAATGAGTATTGACGTATACAGAAGATGTGTGATTTGTCTACTTTTGTTTACTGCAACAGTGGTTTTTTTCCAGTTAACGTATCAGTCCCGTTTCTATTCACCTGAAAGCAATCTAGAAAGCAAGTTCTTTCTGAAAGAAAAAAAAATAAATAAACACAAAAGGAACTTTAATCTGGAAGAACAGTTAAGATTCTGTCCATTTCAGCCTTTTTGTCAGTGGTCGATTATCACATTATCTTAGGACATTAAACAGTGAGGGCTAGTGTACGTGGAATAAAGGACTGAACAGGTTTTAGTTCACTGTATGCTGTGAGAGCAGCATCAAAAATTAATTGAAATTTTATTCTGCACGAATAAAAGTGTTTCATTGAACAAACACCTAATGAAGGCCTGTTGGATGAAAGAATGGACAGCAGTGAAGGGCACACATGTGGACTTTGTGAATTAGGACTTATTTTAACAGAAAAATGGAAATGAGGTGAATTTCAAAGTTAAATGTTGTTCCACAATTGGGACACGTGTTGAGAGGGAAAAGCACAGAATGCCATACGTCCACAAAACAAGGCAACCTGAGCTGTATCAGAGTCAGGAAACGCTGTTTGGAGGAACTGGTTTTTACTGAGATCTGAAAGATGTCGAGGAGGTAATCATGTAAGAGAGAGAGGGTATTCCAAGAGAGAAAAAGGCATTTATAAAAAGCTTTAGCCATATGTGAGAATATAGAGTGAGAAGAACCGACATGCCAGGATTGAGCCTTCAAGGAATTTAATTTGCTTGGTAAAAATTATGCCAACTGGACAATGAATACAAGGTGGAATATGATCAGTTCTGTGAAAGAGATGTTTTACCAAGTAAATTAAATTCCTTGAAGGTTCAATCCTGGCATGTCTGTTCTTCTCACTCTATATTCTCACATAGGGCTAAAGCTCTTTATAAATGCCTTCTTCTCCCTGGAACACCTTCTCTCTCTTACATGATTACCTCCTAGACATCTTTCAGATCTCAGGAAAAACCACTTGCTCCAAACAGCATTTCCTGACCTGATACAGCTCAGGTCACCTTGTTTTTGGACATATGGCATTCTGTACTTTGCTGGAGCAGCCGTGAAGAGATACCCCACATCCAAGGTAAGACAAACCCAGTAAAACAGTAGGTATTGCAAGAGGACATCAGACGGCAGACACACTGAAACCATACTCACAGAAAACTAGTCAATCTAATCACACTAGGACCACAGCCTTGTCTAATTCAATGAAACTAAGCCATGCCCATGGGACCACCCAAGATGGGCGGGTCACGGTGGAGAGGTCTGACAGAATGTGGTCCACTGGAGAAGGGAATGGCAAACCACTTCAGTATTCTTGCCTTGAGAACCCCATGAACAGTTTGAAAAGGCAAAATGATAGGATACTGAAAGAGGAACTCCCCAGGTCAGTAGGTGCCCAATATGCTACTGGAGATCAGTGGAGAAATAACTCCAGAAAGAATGAAGGGATGGAGCCAAAGCAAAAACAATACCCAGTTGTGGATGTGACTGGTAATAGAAGCAAGGTCCAATGCTGTAAAGAGCAATATTGCATAGAAACCTGGAATGTCAGGTCCATGAATCAAGGCAAATTGGAAGTGGTCAAACAGGAGACGGCAAGAGTGAATGTCGACATTATAGGAATCAGTGAACTCAAATGGACTGGAATGGGTGACTTTAACTCAGATGACCATTATATCTACTACTGTGGACAGGAATCCCTCAGAAGAAATGGAGTAGCCATCATAATCAACAAAAGAGTTCGAAATGCAGTACTTGGATGCAATCTCAAAAACGACAGAATGATCTCTGTTCGTTTCCAAGGCAAACCATTCAATATCACAGTAATCCATGTCTATGCCCCAACCAGTAACGCTGAAGAAGCTGAAGTTGAACGGTTCTATGAAGACCTACAAGACCTTTTAGAACTAACACCCAAAAAAGATGTTCTTTTCATTATAGGGGACTGGAATGCAAAAGTAGGAAGTCAAGAAACACCTGGAGTAACAGGCAAATTTGGTGTTAGAATATGGAATGAAGCAGAGCAAAGACTAATAGAGTTTTGCTAAGAAAATGCACTGGTCATAGCAACCACCCTCTTCCAACAACACAAGAGAAGACTCTACACATGGACAAAACCAGATGGTCAACACCAAAATCAGACTGATTATATTCTTTGCAGCCAAAGATGGAGAAGCTCTATACAGTCAACAAAAACAATTCCAGGAGCTGACTGTGGCTCAGATCATGAACTCCTTATTGCCAAATTCAGACTGAAATTGAAGAAAGTAGGGAAAACCACTAGACCATTCAGGTATGACCAAAATAAAATTCCTTATGATTATACAGTGGAAGTGAGAAATAGATTTAAGGGACTAGATCTGATAGATAGAGGGCCTGATGAACTATGGACAGAGGTTCATGACATTGTACAAGAGACAGGGATCAAGACCATCCCCATGGAAAAGAAATGCAAAATGGCTGTCTGGGGAGGCCTTACAAATAGCTGTGAAAAGGAAAGATATAAGCATCTGAATGCAGAGATCCAAAGAATAGCAAGAAGAGATAAGAAAGCCTTCCTGAGAGATCATGCAAAGAAATCGAGGAACACAACAGAATGGGAAAGACTAGAGATCTCTTCAAGAAAATTAGAGATACCAAGGGAACATTTCATGCAAAGATGGGCTCAATTAAGGACAGAAATGGTACAGACCTAACAGAAGCAGAAGATATTAAAAACAGATGGCAAGAATACACAGAAGAACTGTACAAAAAAGATCTTCATGACCCAGATAATCATGATGGTGTGATCACTGACCTAGAGCCAGACATCCTGGAATGTAAAGTCAAGTGGGCCTTAGAAAGCATCACTACGAACAAAGCTAGTGGAGGTGATGGAATTCCAATTGAGCTATTTCAAATCCTGAAAGATGATGCTGTGAAAGTGCTGCACTCAATATGCCAGCAAATTTGGAAAACTCAGCAGTGGCCACAGGACTGGAAAAGGTCAGTTTTCATTCCAATCCCAAAGAAAGGTAATGCCAAAGAAAGCTCAAACTACCGCACAATTGCTCTCATCTCACACTCTTAAAGTAATGCTCAAAATTCTCCAAGCCAGGCTTCAGCAATACATGCTGAACCGTGAGCAATACATACATGAACCGTGAGCTTCCAGATGTTCAAGTTGGTTTTAAAAAAGGCAGAGGAACGAGAGACTATATTGCCAACATCTGCTGGATCATGGAAAAGCAAGAGAGTTCCAGAAAAACATCTATTTCTGCTTTACTGACTATGCCAAAGCCTTTGACTGTGTGGATCACAATCAACTGTGGAAAATTCTGAAAGAGATGGGAATACCAGACCACCTCACCTGCCTCTTGAGAAATTTGTATGCAGGTCAGGAAGCAACAGTTAGAACTGGACATGGAACAACAGACTGGTTCCAAATAGGAAAAGGAGTACGTCAAGGCTGTATATTGTCATCCTGCTTATTTAAATTATATGCAGAGTACATCATGAGAAATGCTGGGCTGGAAGAAGCACAAGCTGGAATCAAGATTGCCAGGAGAAATCTCAATAACCTCAGATATGCAGATGACACGATCCTTGTGGCAGAAATTGAAGAGGAACTAAAAAGCCTCTTGATGATGGTGAAAGAAGAGAGTGAAAAAGTGGGCTTAAAACTCAACATTCAGAAAACGAAGGTCATGGCATCTGGTCCCATCATTTCATGGGAAATAGATGGGGAAACAGTGGAAACTCTGTCAGACTTTATTTTTGGGGGGGGCTCCAAAATCATGGCAGATGATGACTGCAGCCATGAAATTAAAAGATGCTTACTCCTTGGAAGAAAAGTTATGACCAGCCTAGATAGCATATTCAAAAGCAGAGACATTACTTTGCCAACAAAGGTCTGTCTAGTCAAGGCTATAGTTTTTCCAGTGGTCATGTATGGATGTGAGATTTGGACTGTGAAAAAGGCTAAGTGCAGAAGAATTGATGCTTTTGAACTGTGGTGTTGGAGAAGACTCTTGAGAGTCCCTTGGACTGCAAGGAGATCCAACCAGTCCATTCTGAAGGAGATCAACCCTCGGATTTCTTTGGAAGGAATGATGCTAAGGCAGAAACTCCAGTACTTTGGCCACCTCATGTGAAGAGTTGACTCATTGGAAAAGACTGAGGCTGGGAGGGATTGGAGGCAGGAGGAGAAGGGGACGACAGAAGATGAGATGGCTGGATGGCATCACTGACTCAATGGACGTGAATCTGAGTGAACTCCGCGAGTTTGTGACGGACAGGGAGGCCTGGCATGCTTCGATTCATGGGGTAGCAAAGAGTAGGACACAACTGAGCGACTGAAGTGAACTGAACTGAACTGTGAAAGAAAAAAAATCAAGTTTTGCAGAGCATAGGAGATATTTCCATTTGCAGGGTAATTCAGTACAGATTTACTTAAACCTAGGAAACCTGGTTTCTATTGCTACTTTTGCATCAAGTTTTATAAGTTTAGATAAGTGACATAATCATTCTTGGATTTATTTATATGTCCTTAATATGTGAGGATTGCCTAGATAATGTCCAAGGTTTCTGACTTTTCTGAATATCCAATGAATCCCACTGGATATTATCTGGAATAAAAAAAAAAAAAAACCCTTTATACCAATTGTAATGTCTGAAATACCTACATAATTATATAAAAAGTATGGAAATTCTTGCTATTTTTTTCAGTTTTTAAAAAACATATATTATCCAGATAAAATGGCAAGATATTTAAAGAATAGATGGCAATTTAAATAGGTATACATTATTAATGGATTCCTCATTGATTTAATTAACATATCTATTAATATCACCTCACATATATAACTTTGAAGATCTTTTTGGTGAGGACTTTTAAGTTTTAGTCTCTTACATGTGTTCTAAGTGACTTCAGTCATGTCCAACTCTTTGTGACCCCATGGACTATAGAGCCTGCCAGGCTCCTCTGTCCATGGGGGTTCTCCAGGGAAGAATGTTGAGGTGGGTTGCCATGCCCTCCTCCAGGGGATCTTCCTGACTTAGGGATTCAACTCTTTATTCTTTATGTAATGTCCTTGTATTCTTTTGTCTTTGGAAATTTTCTTTGCTCTAAAATCTATTTGATCTAATATTAACATATGCTTTTATCCTTTTATTTTCCAAATATCCATGCCATTATTGAGTTTCTTGGGCTTTCCTGGTGGCTCAGACAGTAAGGAATCCACTTGCCTTGTAGAGACCTGGATTCAACCCCTGGGTTGGGACGATTCCCTGGAGGAGGACATGGGAATCCATATTCTTGCCTGGAGAATTCCATGGACAGAGGAACCTGGTGGGCTACAGTCCATGGGATCACAGAGAAGTCAGGCACAGCTTAGCAACTAAACCCCCACCTGGTGTTCCTTCACATTTATTCCTTGGGAGAAACAGCCCTACTCAGGCTGCCTTCTGACACTAGGTTGGAGGTCAGGAATGCTGGGCCTGGCTTGTCTTCTCTTAGGTGCTGCTGTGTTGCTCTTTCATTCTTCAGGCCCTAATCTAGTTCACCTTCTTCTTGCCAAATACACAAGGTCTCCTTTAATGGTCTCTTCTTATTTCCAGAATAAATAGACGAGTGGGCACAAAGAGATCAAGGCCATCTTGTCTGAACCAGAAAGAAGCCCAAGGTGTGTTTTATAACCTAGGGAAGAGATTTCATGGAGGGACATTGAAGAGGAAAGTGGAAAGGAGTCCAAGGAGGCTGGAGATAAAAGTCGTGGAGTCCCTTTCTTTAGAAGTCATCAGAAGCTGAGAAAGTATTTTTCCTAGGTGAAGTGTATATTCAGCCCTGAATGAGTACACTTTCTCTTTAAGCAAACTGTAAGTCTTCTGTATTTTTTCATTAATTTTCTTTACAAATGCATATATATGATGATATCCATGTGACATTTTATTCATTCTTCTAGGCCATTGCTCCGCTTTTATTATGACTTGAGATTTCAACCCTGAAAAAAAAGATATCTGTTGTAGAGTTTGGATTATTTACCAGTAGATGAATTGATGGAATAACAAAAGAACTAAAGATGATTACTTAATTGAGCTCACAAAATTTTACATATGCATATGAAGAGAGTTACTTTACTAGCATGTGAGATGAGTGCAATTATGTGGTAGTTTGAGCATTCTTTGGCATTGCCTTTCTTTGGGATTGGAATGAAAACTGACCTTTTCCAGTCCTGTGGCCACTGCTGAGTTTTCCAAATTTGCTGGCATATTGAGTGCAGCACTTTCACAGCATCATCTTTCAGGATTTGAAATAGCTCAATTGGAATTCCATCACCTCCACTAGCTTTGCTAAGATCATGGCATCTGGTCCCATCACTTCATGGGAAACAGTGGAAACTGTGTCAGACTTTATTTTGGGGGGGGGCTCCAAAATCACTGCAGATGGTGATTGCAGCCTAGAAATTAAAAGATGCTTACTCCTTGGAAGAAAAGTTATGACCAACCATATTGAAAAGCAGACACTACTTTGCCAACAAGATCCATGTAGTCAAGGCTATGGTTTTTCCAGTGGTCATGTATGGATGTGAGAGTTGGACTGTGAAGAAAGCTGAGTGCCGAAGAATTGATGCTTTTGAACCGTGGTGCTGGAGAAGACTCCTGATAGTCCCTTGGACTGCAAGGACATCCAACCAGTCCATTCTAGAGGATATCAGCCTTGGGTGTACTTTGGAAGGAATGATGCTAAAGCTGAAACTCCAGTACTTTGGCCACCTCATGGGAAGAGTTGACTGATTGGAAAAGACTCTGATGCTGGGAGGGATTGGGGGCAGGAGTAGAAGGGGATGACAGAGGATGAGATGGCTGGATGGCATCACTGACTCGATGGACATGAGTCTGGGTGAACTCCGGGATTTGGTGATGGACAGGGAGGCCTGGTGTGCTGAGATTCATGGGGTCGCAAAGAGTCGGACACAACTGAGAGACTGAACTGAACTGAACTGATGAAGAGAGTTATTCACATATAATTGTATTCTTGGCCCCTTATGGTATTCTGAGAACTTTGATTGAAACTATAAGTAAAAGAAATTACTTTATTATGATAGTTAAATAACTGGTATAATTATGTGTGTACATTCATAATCCATTAGTCCAGTGGCCATAAAAATGAATGTCCTCATCCCCTGGGGAAGAAAATGTTACCATTTCCATTTCTATTTATTTTTATCTCAGTGTCATTTAGTTTATATTTGGTGTATATTTTTTAAATGTCACAATATATTAGAATAGCAATGCATATATAATAGTTTTACATAATATAATTAGGTCACTGACAGTGTGTTGAAAAATGGAAATACTTTGGAGATTAGTTCTTCAGGAACTATTGTAAATAAGCTGTTCTGCAGTTAATGTTACAAGGTTAAGACACATTTCTGTATCTATTATCAGCATAAACATAAACTACATTTGAAAAAAAAGGTTTTAGACCAAACACGATAGCCAAAATGCACAGTTGAAAAAACAAATTATACTAGTTGATTTGCTTTCTTTATCCAAAACATAATTATTTTCCTTTTCAAAAACTTTTCCTTCAGTTCAGTTCTGTTCAGTTGCTCAGTCGTGTCTGACTCTTTGCGACCCCGTGAATCACAGCACACCATGTGTGTACATATATGTTTATATATATAAATAAAATTCCATCTAGTCAAAGCTATGTTTTTCCCAGTAGTCAGTATGGATGTGAGAGCTGGACCATAAGGAAACTGAGCTCCGAAGAATTGATGATTTTGAACTGTGGTGTTGGAGAATACTCTTGAGAGTCCCCTGGACTGCAAGGAGATCAAAAAGGTCTGTATTAAAGGAAATCAGCCCTGAATATTCATTGAAAGGACTGATACAGAAGCTGAAGCTCCAATACTTTGGCCACCTGATGCAAAGAATTGACTCATTGGAAAAGACCCTGGTGGTGGGAAAGATTGATGGCAGGAGGAGAAGGAGAAGGCAGAAGATGAGATGGTTGGATAGCATCACTGACTCAATGGGCATAAGTTTGAGCAAGCTCCAGGAGATGGTGGAGGACAGGGGAGCCTGATATGCTGCAGTCCATGGGGTCTCAAACAATTGGATATGACTGAATGACTGAAGTTACTTGAAGGTATGATGTGTTATGTACATAACATAATGATTATATGATCACCATACGTAGGTCACATTGACATATATGCTATTTCAGTTTCAGGTATCATTATACATAGATAATATTGACATATAATGTTATTTTGGTTTCAAGTATACATTATTATTTGATATATATTGCAAAATGATCACCACAATAATTCTGGCGAACATCCCTCATTAGAAATAGTTACAATTTTCTCCTTGTGATGAAAAATTTTACGATCTCTTGGCAGTGTTCAAATAGGCAATAAGATATTCCCTTTTTGACTTAGTGCAGTTAAATGAGACAAGTGGCGCTGAGTCTTAGAATCAAAGAATCATGTTGAAACAGTTGAGTTGAATCAAACGTCTAGGTGCCAACTCATATAGAGCTGTCTTGAAAAATCCATCCCTCATTAGGCCCACCCGGGTCCCATCACACATGGTATGGTGTCCAGGCATAGATCGGTGTTTAAGGCTTATGGTATCTTTTTCACTTGCCCATGCATTTCTTTCTTGACATCTTTCAGTGCTTCATCTGTCTCCTGTCTTCACTATCCAAAGAGGTTATAATTATGGCAGAAGACGTCTAAGTAGCTACACTCGCATTTGCTGCCCACTGGGCATTTTGGAAAGAGGCTGGGAAGGAGTCCTTCCAGTATTAGCATTTTACTTTCAGGGGATTAGGAAGCTTTTCACTTTGAAGAGTCCATCAATACAAATATGTCTCAGGAGTGAACACTGTTTAATTATTTATTTGATTAGTGATTAGCTGACCATCTGCCCAGAGTAAGGCAATGAAGGGTTAGTAAACAAGGGAGGATTCAGACAAAAGAAATGAGAAACTCTTGGAGAAAGTGGACACATGATTAAGGAGACCATTACCTCTATTTGGTTTAGGTTTTAGGTTTTGTTTAGACTGACTCTGTAAAGGTATGGGTTGTTTCCATTTGATTTCCATTCATCCTCTATGCTTTACAACATATGTCTTATTTAAGTGTTGAAAGTGACTAGTGACTTACTGCTTGTTAACACTGGGTAGTCCTGCTTTGGTTCTGGGATTCCATAGGGTCTAGCAGAGGCACCTTAGAGTACTTATTTCTATCATTTGCTGCAGAACCTTAACATTTTTTGGTGATTTCTGGTACTAAGATGATGAAATATAGGAAAATAGAGCTCAGGTGCTTTTGGATAAAACCTTAATTTATCTCCCCCCTTCTCTCTGACTTTTCAGTCATTTATTGACTCAGCTAGTCCCATACTGCTGGATGCCTTTTTTGGCTCTTCTGTCTGCCTCATTCCTTGCATGTGGTCAAGGTCTATTTCATTTCCTGTATCTTTCACATGCTTTGCATCTTTTTACTTGGCAGAGCCCTCTGATTTTTAGTGTCATAATATTCCCAGCTTTTTCTCGTCTCTTTTTTATCTCTACCAGCCCCAGCAGCCACAACTCCTCTATCCACATAAAGTTTCTCTTTTCTAATTCTGGACATTCTGCTTTCTTGGACTGAATGTTCTTGGTTTCCTGTTGCATTGAAGAATAAAGACAAACTCTCCATTTTGCAATATATGATTCTCCCTAATGCATAAAAATCCATATAAGTATTTCTCCGTTCTAACCCTACAATAATATATACAGTATATCATGGGAGCATAATCATGAGAGATACAACATGAATGGTAAGAAATGAACATTTCTTGTGTTTTTGTCAGACTTGATTATTCATTGATACTTTATCATGCTATATGTATTAATATCTCAGTTTCCTTGATCTAGGATGTCAGCTATCCTTACTTCATAGGATGATCCTAATAGAATTGACAGATATACTGTTTGTCTATTTTTGCACATCAATATCCCATCAACTTTTCAAACTCCATCATAAAGCAATCTCATTTGCATCACTCCTGTAACACACTCAGATGGCTCCTAGCTGTACTTCAATCTACCGTAGCCCCATGGTCGCATCACATCTTATTCTTCTTCATGCTACCATGCAATATAACAGTGTGTGTGTTTATATCACCCTCTCCTTTTCCACAAATTGAGGGCCTGCTTTGGGAAAATAGAGATTTTTTTAAACCTCAGTTTAAGTCCTCATTGTATCCATGACATGTGATTTACTAATCTATAAGGTCAGTGAACTTCAAAGGTTCTTCATTTGTTTGTTTCCTTTTAGTAACCACTGTTACTATTCTTGATATAATAGGGCCATTTCTGCAAAAGTAATCTTACACGGAAATCTGTAAAAGAGGAGAAAATCAACACTTTCTGGATGGCAAGGGAGTGATTGTTAAATGCTGTCCAAATATCCCCGCTTTGGCTATTTCTGACTGACTCTATAGTATACCTATGGCTCTGTTCAATATTTTCTGAAATTTGTAGTATTCACTTTTTATGTCACAGTCAAGCAAGGAGAGCGCTCTCAATGTCACCACCTCTGTTGTTGATCTAAAGTCCTAAATATATGCTTGAAATAAATTTTATAAGAGACAAATACATGAAGATGTGTGTCGTCTATTGGTGTGTGTATGTTTCCTCCAATTGCATTGTCCCCCTTATTGACAAATTTTCCCTCTAATAAATGCCATCCTCTCTGCTGGAAATATCTGCATGAAAGAAAGTTAAGCAAGTAACAAAATAGAATTAGATGTTTTGGGCAGTAAATGACTTATAAAGAGCTTACAAGATTTTTTCATGGAAAGGGAATATGAGATATTTGCTCTTAGGATATTAAGAAAAGCATATATATTTGGGTCCTTAAAAATAAAGTGTTCTAACAGCATTTCATCCTTCACTACCCAAGTCCTAGACTCATCTTCTCTTTGCTGTTTTTCCTTCCTTCTGTTTTCTCTTCCTTCTCTCTTATTCACCCCCCTTTCCCTTCTACCTTTTGATTTCCCATTTTCTTTATCAGGAATTACTGCTAAAGCCCTAAAGATGCTGTAAAACCAGCCCAGGTACATCACTGAATTCTTAGGAGGGCCAGTCAGAGATTGGCCCTCATCCCAGGTTGTTTGGAGGCTGTTGAACAAGCTGAGCATCACTAATCCAGTCACATTGCTCCAGGCTCAGTAGAGACTCAGTCTATTTGGAGGATTTTATAATTCAGGGACCTACTAGGGCATGTTTGTAAGGCCAAATAATTAATGACAAAGATAGTTAATCTAAAAGGAAGAGAGAATGGCATCTCACTTCTCAGATAAATGTGTTTTTGAATCCAGCTTTCTGATCTACTCAATGTCTACATGACCAGTTGGACAATTGTCCAGAATCCCCAGGCGGGGGACAGATGCACACCAGTATATCTGCCATTCTATTGTTCAGAGTGTTTATGATACATGGGGTTCCTGTGGGTCAGTTAGTAGGCAGCTGACTGTGGGCTGCTTAATTTTCTCCAGATGGTGCTTGCAGAGAGATGGAAACAGAGGGGCTGTGGTGACTACTGCAGGTGGGAAGTTGTGGTTCCAGAATATTTCCCCTGATTAAAAAGGAAACTATGAAGTTGGCGACCCCAACTTGTGAATGTACTGGAAAACCACAAGGATACCCCACAAGGGAAATACTTGTTAGTCAGGAGGAATTTCAGATCAGTCCGTCTGGACCAAGAGAAGGCTACAACAGCACCATGTAAGTCAGTGATGTCAGAACTTTCCCATGTCGTTACCGTCTCCTCTGCTCCAACATGGCCCAAGGAATGAAGATCCAGAGAGGGAGAGAGAAGGAACCTTGAAAAAATGGACACATCTGCACTTC
Organism: Bos grunniens; assembly: GCF_055505025.1. Lineage (NCBI taxonomy): Eukaryota > Metazoa > Chordata > Mammalia > Artiodactyla > Bovidae > Bos > Bos grunniens. Next base: position 36,338,549 of record NC_141187.1, read on the forward strand.
CTGGTAGGTCCACTGGGCCTCAGCAGGGGAGAGGGAGACATTGAATAGGCTGAATATGAGATGGAGCTGACACTTGACTGACCTGAACTTGTGAAACCCAGAGTGATAGAATGTATGGAATGGCTGCAAGGTGATGCAGGAAATGAGGATCAGTAGAGTGTGGGTGACGACAGCCACTGCAGGAGGATGAGCCAGTTCACCTTTGTATCTGCTATGGTCTCAGGCTTTGTGTCCCCTAGAAATTTCATATGATGAAATCCTGAGTCCCATGGTTATGGTAACCCTAGGTGCAGTCTTTGTGAGGTGATGGAGTTGTAAGGATGGGGCCTCTTCAATGAAATGAGTGATTTTATATATAAGAGACACTCAGACCCCCCGAACCCTCCCCCGTGTGAGGATACAGTAGGAAGTGTGTGACCAGAAAGGACCCTGAATGACCCCGCTGTGGAAATCCATTACATTGTTTTTAAGCCTGTGATGTTTTGTTATAACATCCCAGAAGGACTAAGACAGCATCCTAACAATCTTTACACAGTTCAGTAAACCTCATGCTATTTACACAAAGTGCAAAGCACTTATCTTGTCTGGTGTAACACTGTGATAGTTGGCTGAAAGTCGTGGCTGGCTTTCATAAAGAATCCTGAGAGTTCAGTCTTCTTGGTAGCATGACCAGAACCATGAACAATTGTCTAATTCTTTGATTCTAATAATTTGACCCAGAATAATTGGCTGTGATTCTTACATAATCTCTTAATGGTCTTCTTTGTAATGACAGCTTCTGCTATTTGTGACTAATTTTAATAGGCGCTTCGTTCTCTCAATTGTAGGGTTGGATTTTCTTTTGATTTACTCTTAAATGAAGATAAGAAATGTTACCAAATTGCCCTCTTAGATTTTCACATCTCTAAAGCGTCTGTGTTTATTTTTTTAAGAGGAGACCCATTACAAAGCATGCATTAAAAAGCTGTAAATTTCAGGTAGCCCGCTGTGGGATACATCATTTTGACTATCTCAGAGCTGGATGAGATGGATGTGGATTTAGCACGTTTTGTGGGTTTGGCACGTCAGGATCTTGATGTACATGTCAACTTTACGTGAATCCCTGCGCAGGCAGTAGAACAGGTTATAAAATTCCGAATGACGCCTATCTTCATCGCTGGACATCAGGGATGGGAGTCCTGTCCAGCTACTGCGAGCCTTGATCATCGTATTCAAGACTGGAACAATAATCTGAATACCCAAATGATAATGACTTCTTATGCATTTTATTAATATTTGCTTATCTTTTTTTCTTCTAATTATCAAATAAAGATTTGGGGAAGACATATGACTATAAAACTCTCTAGATATGGATTTTGGAGCCAGCCTATGAGAAAACTATTAAAAATCTAAAAAGTATAAATGGAACTCAAGATCAGTTTTAATTTTCTCTTTTCTTCCTTCCCTCTTGCATCCGTTTTTTGAGGACAACAGAGAAAGAAGACAAGTGGAACTTCAATAGCAGATATCCTGGGATACTTTGAAGAAAAATGCTGATCTTGGAAAGTCTGTTCTCTAGTACTATTACTCTTGAAAACATTTCAACCACCAGTGCCCAGGAAGAGGCAAGCTTTTGGTGGAATTATGTGCAATGCAGGGAAGGCTGCACATGTCAAAAATTGCAGTGAAATTCTGACTCCTTTACAGTAGAATCTATCACTATGAATGTCTAGGCTCCTGCTTTATGTAGTAGCAGTCTAGCATATAGTAGTGATGAATCTTTTTCTTACAAAATCAGGTATTTCTAAACTCCTTACTCATTACAGAGGTCACCTCTTTCATTCATGAACAAAGCAAAAAAGCCCTCTGCAGGATGCTCACCTTGCTGAATTGACGCTCTATGAATGCTTGAAGTTTCTCTGACATGTTCTCAAACCTTGTGGCGCTTGATAGGAAGGCGTTTGACAGTTCTTTCATATGCTGCAGCTCCGTGACTAGATGATGCAGAGGATTATTCCAGGAGTACAGCAACACGAGTGTCCACTTACTAAGGTCTTCAATCTAAGCAATCAGAAGAAATAGTCTCATTAAAAAAACATAATTCAGTGGTTTTGGTAACATGTGATCTTTGCTCAGAGCAGCTGACCTAAAAAACTTTTGGTTATTTCTATGTGCATGAGGAGATTTTATAAGGTAGTAAAAGTTGCAAAAGTATAAAATGTAAGCTATTATTTAACATTTCACTGAATTTTTAAAAATCTAGGTTATTTTAGGAACTGATTCTTCTGATGTGTTCTAATTTATAACCTGAAGAATTTTCTTTTTTCCTCTGAAATTCTACCACCACTCAGTGAGTTCTTTTATGTTTGTATATTTGCCTGAGAAAATCTAAGTATTTACGCAAGTGAGTATGTGCTGCAGTGCCTGACCCAGGAGAGAGGGATTCCACCTGTGCCCACATCATTGTCACCCAGTGATTCATTCATATTAATGAATCAGATGAGTCCTTCGTATTGATTTTTGATCAGTAATTGTTTTATGATATTACAACAAAGAGACAAGGAAGAAGACAAGACATTCCTAAACAGGCTTCTCTCCTCAGCTGATCCCACACCAGCCCCCTACTGATATCAGAGCAGTTGTTTTGTTGACAAGTGTCCGGGCAGAAAATGGCGCAGCGTTGTCTTTAGTAACAGCATCAGTGGGATTCACAGTGGAGGGTCCCCCCTAGTTCACTACTACTAGCAGAATTGAGCCTGAAAATCCCAGGGGCTGAAGATTTCTAGTTAATATGCTTGATTTCTTTACAGCCATGAACTGTTTTACTGGTAAAGAACAGAGAACTGAATAGGATTAAATATAGTCATGCACATAAAGTGCTGAGTAAAATGTAAGGCCATGTAGTAACTCTCAATAAATTTTAAATTTAAGCTTACTGAAAATCCCTCCTCTTCTCCCTCTTTGTCCTTTTTCCTTGTTCACCCTCATTATTAATGAGCTTAACAGGGGATAAGAATGCTGGTATCGTTAAGAAGGTTGTAGAGAGAGAAGATAGAATTTTAAGGGGGGATGCATGTGGAAGTATTTTAAATAATGTTAGGAGGAAAGATAATGCAGGAAATCAGAAAGGAGAGATTATACAGTGAAAATTTGAAGTTGCCATACATGATTGAGGCTTGATATGTAAACTGTGTTGTCCTCAGAACACAGGCAATTGTTGTGGCCATGAGAAGCAAGGCAATGTTTATAGGCCATGTGGGGGAGACTTACAAATTACGAATAAAAGGCGACGGAGGAGTCATTGAGAATGAAGAATGAAGGTGTCAGAGAAGTAGAAGCAGAATCAGGAGAGCCTTGAAAGACAGACGTGAAGGCTTGGGTGGTTCAGTATAGGACTCTCACGTAGGAGTTACTAGTAACAGGGAGTGCTCAAAACTGGGGTGTGTTTCTCACATATTCATGAATTTTGCAACCTTATATTTTACACATGGAAGTTCCCATTCATTTTCTGTTTTCATACAGAATATTAGCTGCAATCCTGTGTCTAATGCATGGGTTGAACTAAAGTTGTTTACATTGACAATTTATAGATCTGTTATTTATCTTGCAACTACAGATCTTTAGTCATCCCTTGATTTTGCTCATGCTTCATCAGCTGCATAATATAGTTTCTCTTCAATCGCTTACGGTTCCTGCACCTTTTTCTGCATGTAAAGTTAACATAACCTCTAATAGTCTGAAGTCTGGTACCCTACATACTGTCTAATTTGATCCAGTGAAAAATCCAGGTGAAAGACTCACGTTCGTCTGCTGGGCTTTATCTTCTTCTTCGGGAGCATGGAAGGAATTGGTGTGGCAGCTCTTGGTGACATTGATATAGTATAGTTTGCCCTGGGCATATTTTTCATCCTGAAAGTGATCAGGCAATTAGTTAGGGTTGTTGGGCATTGAGTAGATGAACCCATTACCAGAACACTAACATGTTTGATAGACGTGTATTTTTTTTAATGGGGGGGGGCAATCACAAAATTTGAAAGTCATTCTTTTCCTACTTTTCTATACATTGTCTCTATAAAAATGATTTTACATATAACTTTTCTAAGTTTAACGTTTTCCTTTCTCTGTTTTTTTATTATCTTTTTTTTTTTTTTTTTTTTTTACTATTTGAACCAATATAGTACATGTGTACCAATATTTGGTGCTTCCTACGGGACGGTAGTGGTAAAGAACATTCCTGCCAATGCAGGAGATATAACAAGACTCAGGTTTGATCCCTAGGTGAGGAGCATCCCTTGCAAGAGTGTACATCAGCATACTACAGTATTCTTGCCTGGCCAATCCTATGGACAGAGGAGCCTGTTCGGCTACAGTCAGTAGGGTTGCCAAGAGTTGGAGACAACGAAAGTGACTTAGAGTGCATGCATGCACCTATATTTAACAATTTATTCTTTTGTTTACTTGGAAGAGTTGGAAAAAAAATGGACAGTCAAAATGGAGGATGAAAGAAAACCTAGTGAGTAAAAAGAACTATGTGAATTTAATAGAAACCTTAGCACCACCTTTATTAGCTGTCTGCTCTACTGTGTGCTCCTTGATTGACCTAAAAGAATTAACATGCAACTTTCAAATACCTTCCTTAGAAAGAGAATAATTGTTTCCAATTGTAAACACCCCTTCTATTGTAGCTGGAAACCTATTCACTGCAAATCTTAAAACAATAATTTGTAGCATTAAAAAAACTACAAAGTATTCGTTTCTGTGACCGGGATTCAGCTTTGTTTAACATGTTCCAACCACCCAGTTCACTGCAGAGCAGTTCTCATTATTGGCTATTTACTCTGAGGCTGGAGAAGAAAGCCCAGACACTGAAGGACCAGAAAATCAACATGCTTCCTTTCCCCAGTCCCACCTAAAAGTGCTTTGTGTCAGGTAGTATTGTAGGCTGAATCTGTGTTCTTCATGTGTTAGAGCCCTGACTGCCAAAGTGCTGTGTTTTCAAAAGCGTTCCGGCTTTTGGGGATCCCATGGTCTATAGTCCACCAGACTCTTCTGTCCATGGGATTTCTCAGGCAAGAATACTGGAGTGCTTGCCGTTCCAGTCTCCAGGGAATCTTCCAGACCCAGGGATAGAACCCAAGTCTCTCACACTGCAGACAGATTCTTTACCATCTGAGCCACCAGCGAAGCCCATTAAGGTCAAATGAGCTCTTAAGGTGGAACACTGATCCAATAGGTTTAGCGTCTTCATGATGTGAAACACCAGAGAATTCACTCTGTGTCTCTGTGTCTTTTCCTCTTTCTCTCTTCCCCATGCCCCAGGCTTTGTGAGGAGTCACAGAGAAGCCAGCCTGGGAAGAAACAGTTCTTACCAGAACCTCACCTTGCTGGCACCCTGATCTGGAACTTCTAGCCCCCAGAACTGTGAGGAAAGAAATTTCTGTTGTTTATTCCACTGAGTCTATTGTATTCTTTTATGGCATTCCTAGCTGACAAGTACCAAATCATTTATTTTGGAAATTAAAAAAGAAAATGAATGAAAGGAAATTGAAAAAGTTATTGCACTTCTTAGTATTTGAGATTTCACAAAACTGATCCTTTCTTTGATTTCAACATCTTATGAACTGACGACTTCTTTGACCAAGAGAGGGTGTTATTGCAGCCTTCTTGTTTAAAGGATAGTATAGCCCCGTCACTTAGGGGAAGTTTCCTTCTGGGAGCCTGGCGGGATACAGTCCACGGGGTCACAAGAGTAGGACACGATTAAGCAACTAAACCACCACCACCAGAGTACTTACAAACTCATTGAACATTATTGTGGAAAGGTTATAGAAGTCATGGGAGAGGCTGGCGGCATTCATAAACCTGTCTTTAAAGGATTTCCGTAAGGAGACAAACACGTCAGGACTGCAGGACGGGCATGAGTTGCCTTGGCACAGGAGCAGATTAGACATGAGCAGCAGCAGCAGCAGGCAGGACCCTGTTTAAATAAAAACATGAGCCATTCTGAGATGATCAAGTCACCTGAGGTCATCAAATCCATCCTGTGGAGGGAAGCCTTTTCTTTCCCTGTTGCTCTGATCAGGAGTTCTTGCTGTAGAAGCTGGGGTGGGGAAGAAGGAGCACCTTCTGTGTAAATTTAGATGGATGATGATATTTGTACAGACAGAGAGTTGGAGAAGTAGGTTACTCCCCGTATTTTTGAATTGTTCCCAGAAGTACTTCTGTGCTCTGCAAACATTTGGAACTTAATTCTGAGCCAGTGTTTAGGCCATTCTTTTAAGACAGTTTAATGTTGGGACTCTGCAGACTCTGAGCAGCGAGGCCCTCTAGGAGTATGCAATGTTTTTACTCTACATTGACTAATGCTTGAATTTTAGACACTGAAATAACAAGAAAAGTCCAGTCGATCTGTGTGGTTTACCATCACACTGGGGTAAGAGTAAACACGTGACTGACTGATCACCACTATTGAGTACAGAGAGAATACTAAGAGAAAAAGGATACTGTACCTTGGATCTGCTCACTCACCTTAGTAACCCCATGCATGTCTTTGATACTTTCCCAAAAGCTTTAAAACATCTTAAAATTTGTGTTTCACAGGAACCCTGTGAGATAGCCTTAATCTCACTATAATCATCAAGTAATGTTAATGAAAATGCAATGAGTTGGAGAGGGCAAGTAATTTTCCCCAGGTCCCATTATTAGCAGATGCAGGTGACTGGGCACCAGTACACTCATCTGTTCACTTCCTGATGTTCCATCACACATGCCTGTGCCCCTCGGTCTGTATGTGTGTAACCAGGACTACATCAGGAGCTATGATGACTCTGCTTAAAGAGAAAAATATTTTGTCTTTGACTGTAAAACAGCAGTTACCCTAGAACACTGGTTTTATCCACTTGTTCTGCTCTGTCTATAAAACACTCACTGTTACAGTCTTTGACAATTATCAGTGTGGGGGCCTGGTTCTCCTGGCTAGCCCTTCTTGGCACCTTGAAAGCTCCTCTACTCTTATCCATGTTTTTTCTTCTCATTACATTTGTTTCTTCGAGAAAATAGCAAATAAACCTCCAAATGGTAATACAAGAATATTACCTGGTCAGCACCCAAGACAACGTCATTGGCTCTGCAAACAAGACCTGCCCTTTCCTGACTTTGACTTTTTAGAGACAAAATTTACCTGTCTGGTCAGGAGTACATCCTGACAACCCATGGGGCTTAGTTTTTGAACCATCTCCAAACATCTCCTCTTTGACAGTAGAACTAGACCTTCATGCTTCCATGATGTAGTGTAATATTTCAGAAATTATTCCTGGCCCTACCTTTGGCCTACAGAAACATAAATCACAGACTCTTACAAGCGTGATTTTAATATTACTTTTCCTGTGCATCCTTTGTAAGTAAGAAGAATTTAAGACTGAAGTGAGCAAGAAATGAGTTTGGACAAGAGAACTGATAAAATAGAGATTTTATCCTCCTGAATGAGATCTGAACATGGTTGTTTTTCCAATTTACCAGAAGAGTGATAATTTAATTAAGGATAAGATATCAGCATTTACTAGGTTTTCTCTGCTCTTAGTTTAAAGGGGCATGGTATCTAAGAACAAAATGGTTATTTAAAATTAGGTGATGAAAATAAAAGAAGTGGTCCTCAAAAAAGAGACACATAAGTTGGAGAAATTTGTGACTATCTCTCTCATTAACTAAAGAGCTTATTGTGACAGGCAAGGAGGATAATAGCTTATATAACAGAAATGTATTTGTGTGCATATATTTATGTGCATGTATACATGTGCTATGCATAAATATATGCTTAATTCCTTCATGAAACTTTGGACCTTATAAAATTCAATTTTATAAGAGGTGGTAAATATAGCAGAATTCCCTAATTCTTAATGTAATTGATCATCTATTGGTAGATGACTAAATATATGATTTTTTTTTCTGTTAACTTTTTTTTAATATTTTATCTCAAATACTTATTTTTTAATTTATATTTATTTATTTAATTGGAGGCTAATTACTCTACAATATTGTATGGTTTCTGCCACACATCAACATGAATCCGCTACGGGCGAACACGTGTTTCCCATCCTGTACCCCCCTCCCAACTTCCTCCCTGTACCATCCCTCTGGGTCATCCCAGTGCACTAGCCCCAAGGATCCTGTATTGAACCTGGACTGGCGATTCATTTCCTATATGATATTCTACATGTTTCCATGACATACCTCCAATTGTTATTCGTGTGTTTGCTTGGTAGCACATATATTAAAAAATTGGAATAATACTGAGAAGATTAGCATGACCTCTGCCCAAGGATGACACACAAATTTGTGAAGGCTTCCATATTTTTCTGAAACAGCTTTGAGGGGTGGGATGAGAAGGAAGGTGGCAAGGAGGTTCAAGAGTTGGGGGACATAGGTATCCCTATGGCTGATTCATGCTGATGTTTTGGCTGAAAACAGTACAGTATTGTAAAGCAATTCCCCTTCACTTAAACATCAAGAAATTCAATTATAAAAACTGTTATTGGGGATCATATAACAGGTTCAGATATCCATTGTATGACTAAAGAGGATCTGACTGGAAACTGATGATGTCAATTATCATTGATTAGTGATTCATTAACTTTATAGTTGAATGAGAAAAGTAAACTAACAACACTATTGTCTGTGATTCAGTGTCATAGCAAGCCCTAATCCTTGTCTGCATTTGCTTTTAGGTGGTGTGGTGCCCAAACTTTGAAACTGAGGCTGTTCCCAGAAGCGCACAGTCGTGAGTCCTGCCCAGGGATTTTGTTCCTGATGCTGGAGGCTTCTGTTCGCTGGTCACTAAGACCGAAATTTTCTCTGCTGAGAATTCTCTGGGTCTATCATGTGCACAAGTCTTTATATTTTGGTTTTCTAATTTGATTCTCTTATTCTTTTGATCAGACTACCAAGTCCCTTGATGATTTATTTTTCAGACCCTTTTGTGCTTTGATCTTTCTGATGCTCATTAGTGTATTTGCTTCCATGTCTACCTCTCTGAGTAGTTTTCAGCATCTACATAAACCCTACCCTATTATCTTACTGTCTGGATTTTGGTGTTTAGCATCAGCATATTTTTATGAACTTCATTTTCCTTCTGGTGCGGTTTCTGGTACACAGTTTAAGCTGGTTGGCTCACATCTTGCTTGTTCATGTTGTCTCCAAACAATTAGAGAACTCTGCTTTCTTTCTAGGCAATACTGCCGCTCGTTTTGATACCGTTGCTAATTTTCTGTGATTTCCCTTCCTGCCTCATAAGCTTTGTCTTTCTCAATCTACTGTACCCTGAGTACTATGTACTCTATGTTGTTATTAGTATTTTAAATCAATATCCACTAGTATAGCAGAGAATTAAAGGGAATAAAATTGCAATAGTATTAGTAATAATACATTCCCCAAAAATATAATCCAGTAATGCTCACAGTTTTAAATGACTTTCTATGCATGTATTACTGAGTTCCCCTACTCATTTTTCCATATTAGGTGTTTCAATTTTGAAATAGAATGCAGAAAACAATGGAGTGGAAAATTCTGAAAATCACCTTGGATTTTAGATGCCTTAAGATAAAGTATGTAATTATTAGTTCTTTATAGTTAATAAGGCTATTCTGAGCACATATAGCTCAGTGTTCAGTGATTGCTATTGGGTAAAGGATGTATACTGTGAACTGCATCACCAAACAGGTGATTGGAGATGAAGAAAGCAATGCCAGGAAGACACAGACTTTTGTTCTGGAAGGAAAAATTTACAGGGTCTGTCATCTACAGTCTACTCTTCAGAGTTTTCAAAACACTTACTCTCCCTTTGCTCATTTAATAATTTGGGTTGTTTGATTTCTTTTCATACTGAGTTGCATAAGTCTCTTATATATACTTGGATACAAAGCCCTTACCAAATATGTGATTTGCAAATATTTTTTTTCATTGCATAGGTTGTCATTTCATTTTATTGATGGCTTCTTTTACTATGCAGAAGGTTTTGAGTTTGATGTGCTCTCACTAGTTTATTTTTGCAGTTCTTGCCTTTGCTTTTGATGACTGAGTTGTTTGAGCTGCTTGTAGTTTGGAAAGCAATCCTTTATCAGTTATTTTATTTGCTATTATCTTCTTCCATTCTTACCAAAAGACACAGACTGGCTGAATGGATACAAAAACAAGACCCATATATATGCTGTCTACAAGAGACCCACTTCAGTCCTAGAGACACATACAGACTGAAAGTGAATGGATGGAAAAAGATATTCCATGCAAATGGAAATCAAAAGAAAGCCGGATTGGCAATTATCGTATCAGAAAAAATAAACCTTAATATCAAAACTATTACAAGAGATAAAGAAGGACCCTACCAAATGATCAAGGGATCAGTCCAAGAAGAAGACATAACAATTTTAACTATTTATGTACCCTACATAAGAGCACCTCAACTAAACACTAACTGACATTAAAAGGGAAATTGAAAGTAACATGATAATAGTAGGCATGTTAATACCGCACCTATACCAGTGGACAGATCAACACAACAGAAAAGTGATAGGGCAACATAAGCTTAAAAGGAAATATTAGAGCAAACAGACCTAATTGATATCTTCAGCACATTCCATCCAAATGCAGAATACACTTTCTTCTCAAGTTCACATGGAACATTCTCCTCATCCTAGGTCACAAGTCAAACCTCAGTAAATTTAAGGAAATTGAAATTATATCAAGAATTTTCTCTGACCACAACACTATGATACTGCTATTGCTACTGCTGCTAAGTCACTTCAGTTGTGTCCGACTCTGTGCGAGCCCATAGACAGCAGCCCACTAGGCTCCTCTGTCCCTAGGATTCTCCAGGCAAGAACATTGGAGTGGGTTGCCATTTCCTTCTCCAATGCATGAAAGTGAAAAGTGAAAGTGAAGTCACTCAGTCGTGTCCGACTCCTAGCGACCCCATGGACTTCAGCCTACCAGGCTCCTATATCCAGGGGATTTTCCAGGCAAGAGTACTATCATACTAGATATTGATTATAGGAAAAAAGAAAAAAACTTTAAGGAACATAAACCCATGGTGATTAAACAACACATTTCTAAATAGTGAACAGTTTACTGAAGAAATAAGGGAAATCAAAACATTCCTAGAAACAAAGAACAATGAAAACATGATGATCAAAAACCTAGAGGATGGACCAAAGCAGTTCTAAGAGGGAAGTTTATAGTAATACAAATCCTACCTCAAGAAACACATTGAATAGGTGACCTAACTTTACATATCTTTAACTCTTTAAAAATTTCTCTTATCAATGTCTTAATGGTTTTGCGTAAAATCTTTCAACACCTTGCTTAAGTTTATTTCCAAGTGTTTTATCTTTTTGTGATGCAATAGTAAATGGAATTGTTTTCTTCATTCTACTTTCTGATAGTTTGCTGTTGATACATAGGTAGACAACTGAATTTCATATATTGGAATATAGTAAACATAATGTATGCTACATCTTTAAAGAATAGACATTTTCCCACAAATAAGACATATAGACGATCAAAAGATATATGACAAGATGCTCAGCATCACTAATAATCAAAGAAAATGCAGAACAAAAGCACGAGATATCACCTCATACCTGTTTGAAAGGTTAGTACCAAAAATGTAAGAAAGGACAAATGTTATTGAGGATGAGGAGAAAAAGGAGTGCTTATGCACTGTTGGTAGGGATGTATACCAGTGCACCTCCATTGGAATCATAGTGTGGAGGTTCTTCGAGAAATTTAAAAGAGAACGTTTATGTGATCCATTATCCCACTTCTGGATATATAGTCAAAGGAAATGAAGTCATTGTCTCAGAGAGAGATCTGTATTCCCATGTTCATAGCAGCATTATTCACAGTAGCCTTGGTATAGGCACAACCTGAATAACTTTCAACAGGTGAATGGACTAAAGCAATGTGATGTGACATATATAGGTAAATACTATTTAGCCATTAGAGAAAGAAAGAAATCCTTCCATCTGTGGCGACATGGATGAAACTGGAGGGCATTACACTAAGTGAACTAAGTCAGAAAGAGAAATACAATATGATCTCAACTATAAGGAGTTTCAAAAATAAATAAATAAATAAAAGGGAACTCAGAGTAGAAAAATGATTGCCAAAGACAGGAGGATAGGACAAATAGGGAGAGATTTTTAAAGGTTACATATTTTCATGTATAAAAAATTAATAAGGTGAAGATCTAAGTTTGAGCTTCATGATCTAATCATGAGATTGAACAATCTATGGGAGTCGAGGATGTACAGGGAAGCCTGGCATGCTGCAGTCCCTGGGGTCACAAAGAGTGGAACATGACTCTTTGACTGAACTGAAGAGAGTGGAACTTACCTGTGTTCTCCTCAAAAAGCAAAAGTTAAATACGTGTGCTGACGGCAATGTTACTTAATAGAAAGGGAAACTCGTTTCTAATCCATGCACAAATGGGGGTGGACAAGATGATGGAGGGGTAGGTGGAAGTGGGGTACACCTCTCTCCACTGATGCATCAGAACATCTAAAGACGCAGCAGTTCTCACAGAAGACCAGGTGAATCCTGGCAGGACTCCCTGACTACTGAGAAGGAACATCCGGATCCATACAGAACTTGGTAGGACAAAGGAGAGAAGGGACAAGGAGGAAGGAGAAAGAAGGAGGAGAGCAAGTGGGACCAGCCTGCACCTGGGGATGAGGGGGCTAAAGCGCAGGGGAGAGATCCCCACATCCATGGCCGTCCACTGGGAAGGGGGAGGCATTTGAAGCTGTTGGGAAGTGAACTCACTAAACTGTGACAGTCTGAACAGGGTGAGAACCACATAGACAAGCTATGCTGCAGCCTTTCATACCTCGGAGAGGGTTATAAGTCCACTGGTGTCCACGGAAGCTGGGAGCTGGAGCCATGGGGATTGTGGAATGATCCCAGGGTGAGGACTCCTGTTGACCGTGGGGAGTCAGCCTTATGGGATGGGATGGAGGAAATCTGCTGCATGGAATGCTTCTTAAGGAAAGCCATGAGGCCATAAAAGTAGGGTTCTACTGCCTGTGGAGTAGAGCTATCTCTTTCTCCATGCTGGTACCTGTAGGTTGAGCAATAAAGAAAGACTTCAGTGAGGGTGGTCCTTGAGTGCCTGATGCACTAAGCAATGGAGAATTTTGAATGTCTATATACCCGACCCTACCCTATTCTCTGGAGAAGGCAATGGCAACCCACTTCAGTACTCTTGCCTGGAAAATCCCATGGGCGGAGGAGTCTGGTAGGCTGCAGTCCATGAGGTCCCTGAGGGTCTGACACGACAGAACGACTTCACTTTCACTTTTCACTTTCATGCATTGGAGAAGGAAATGGCAACCCACTGCAGTGTTCTTGCCTGGAGAATCCCATAGACAGGGGAGCCTGGTGGGCTGCCACCTTTGGGGTCATACAGAGTCAGACACAACTGAAGCGACTTAGCAGCAGCAGCAGCAGTCCCTGTGTTGGTATTAATATTTATAAAAATTATTAATGGATGCAGTAGAGAACCAAAAGGACTATAGTTACAACAGTAGTAATAAATTACCCCCAAATTATAATCCATTAATGCTCCCATTTATTTTTATTTTTTTTATTTATTTATTTTAATTTTATTTTATTTTTAAACTTTACATAATTGTATTAGTTTTGCCAAATATCAAAATGAATCCGCCACAGGTATACATGTGTTCCTCATCCTAAACCCTCCTCCCTCCTCCCTTCCCATACCATCCCTCTGGGTCGTCCCAGTGCACTAGCCCCAAGCATCCAGTATCGTGCATCGAACCTGGACTGGCAACTCGTTTCTTACATGATATTTTACATGTTTCAATGTCATTCTCCCAAATCTTCCCACCCTCCCCCTCTCCCACAGAGTCCATAAGACTGTTCCATACATCAGTGTCTCTTTTGCTGTCTCATACACAGGGTTATTGTTACCATCTTTCTAAATTCCATATATATGCGTTAGTATACTCTATTTATGTTTTTCCTTCTGGCTTACTTCACTCTGTATAATAGGCTCCAGTTTCATCCACCTCATTAGAACTGATTCAAATGTATTCTTTTTAATGGCTGAGTAATACTCCATTGTGTATATGTACCACTGCTTTCTTATCCATTCATCTGCTGATGGACAACTAGGTTGCTTCCATGTCCTGGCTATTATAAACAGTGCTGCGATGAACATTGGGGTGCACGTGTCTCTTTCCCTTCTGGTTTCCTCAGTGTGTATGCCCAGCAGTGGGATTGCTAGATCATAAGGCAGTTTTATTTCCAGTTTTTTAAGGAATCTCCACACTGTTCTCCATAGTGGCTGTACTAGTTTGCATTCCCACCAACAGTGTAAGAGGGTTCCCTTTTCTCCACACCCTCTCCAGCATTTGTTATTTGTAGACTTTTGGATCGCAGCCATTCTGACTGGTGTGAAATGGTACCTCATAGGGGTTTTGATTTGCATTTCTCTGATAATGAGTGATGTTGAGCATCTTTTCATGTGTTTGTTATGCTCCCATTTAAAACTGATTTTATATCTATATATTATTGAGGTCTCTTAACTCATTTTCCTTACTAGGTGGCTTAATTTTGAAATGATATATAGAAAACAATGGAGTGGTAAACTTTGGAAATTACCTTCCTTTTGATATGCCTCATTAGTAAGGATGCAAATATTAGGATTTTTTTTTCCCCAGTGGGGCTGTTCTTAGTACATATTATAGCTCACTGTGGGGTGATTGCTATTGACTGAAGAATGTACACATTGAACTGTAATTGTCAAACAAGTGAGTGGAGATGAAGAAAGTCATGCCAGGAAGGCATAGGCTTTTATTGTTCTAGAAGGAAAACCTTGCTGTGTCTCTCATCTACAGTCTAATCTTCAGATTTATTGAAACTCTCACTTTCTTACATTCCACTAAAAATTTGGATTATTTGTGTTTTTTTTGCCCTTGAGTTGTATGTCTCATGTATTTTTGGATATTAAGCCCTTATCCAATATATGATTTGGAATATCTTCTGTGAATCTGTAAATTGCCATTGATTTTGTTGATGTTCCTTTCTTTGGAGTCTGATGTGGTTCCACTTGTTTGTTTTGTCAGTCATTGTCTTTGCTTTTGGTTTGAAACCCAAAACCTCATTGCAAAGACTGATGGCAAGAAGATTACCTCAATATATTCTTCTATGGGTTTAATCGTTTAAAGTCTAATGTTCAACTTTTTAATCCCTTTTTAGTTGATTTTTGTATGGTAAAAGACAGGGGCACAGTTCCATTTTTTCATAGGACTATCCAGTTTTCCCAGTGCCATTTTGTAAAGCTTGTCCTTCCCCACTGGATATTCTTGGCTCCTATTTCATAAGCTAACCGACAATATATGGGTGTGTGTTTCTTTCCAGCTTCTGTGTTCCTCTCTGTTGATCTATGTGTCTGTTTTCATGCCAGAAGCAAAGCATTCTGTTTTGATTACTACAGCTTTCTAATATAATTTGAAATCAGCAACCATGGTCTCAAACTTTGTTCTTTTTTCTCAAGATCACTTTGACTCTTTGGTATTGTGTGATAATAAAGCATAATAGACCAAGAAGAGATGGGAAAAGTACACAGAAGAACTATACAAAAAAATAGCTTAATGACCCAGATAATCACAATGGTGTAGTATCTCACTCTGAGCCAGACATTCTAGAATGTGAAGTCAAGTGGGTCTTAAGAAGCACTGCTGCCATAAAGCTATTGGAGGTGATGGAATTCCAGCAAAGCTATTTAAAATCCTAAAAGATGATGCTAATAAGGGCTCCATTCAATATGTCATAAAATTTGGAAAAGCCAGCAGTGGCCAAAGGACAGGAAGAGGTTAACCTTGTCCCAATCCCCAAAAAGGGCAGTATTAAAGACTGTTCAAGCCACTGAACAGGTGCAATCATCTCCAGTGCTAGTAAGGTTATGCTCAAAATCTTCCAGGCTAGGCTTCAGCATTATGCAAACCTAGAACTTCCAGATGCTCAACCTGGGTTTAGAAAAGGCAGTCGAACCAGAGATCAAATTGGCAACATTTGCTGGAACACAGAGAAAGCAAGGCAGTTCCAGAAAAACATTTGCTTCATTGACCTCACCAGACTGTGTGGATCACAACAAAGTGGAAACTTTTACGGGGATGGGCATACCAGACCAACCTTACCAGTCTTATGAGAAACCTGTATGCAGTTCAAAATGCAGGAGTTAGAAGCAGACAAGGACGATAAACTGGTTCAAAATTAGTGAAGGAATCCGTCAAGGCTGAATATTGCACCCTGCTGGTTTAACTTATATGCAGTGCATGTCATGTAAATTGCTGGACTGGATGAGTCCTAAAAGCTGGAATCAAGAATGCTGGGAGAAATATCAACAACCTCAGATATGTGAGTGTTACAACTCTAATGGCAGAAAGCAAAGAGGAACTAAAGAAACTCCAATGAGGGTGAAACAGGAGAATGAAAAAGCCGGCTTAAAACTCAATATCAAAAAAGCTAAGATCATCTCATTTGGTCCCATCAGTTCAGTTCAGTTCAGTTGAGTCACTCAGTTGTGTCCCAAACTTTGCCATCCCATGAATTGCAGCACACCAGGCCTCCCTGTCCATCACCAACTCCCGGAGTTCATTCAGACCCACGTCCATAAGTCAGTGATGCCAGCCATTTCATCCTATGTCATCTCCTTCTCCTCCTGCCCCCAATCCCTCCCAGTACCAGGGTCTTCCCAATGAGTCAACTCTAGCATGAGGTGGCCAAAGTATTGGAGTTTCAGCTTTAGCATCATTCCTTCCAAAGAACACCCAGGACTGAACTCCTTTAGCATGGACTGGTTGGATCTCCTTGCAGTCCTATGGACTCTCAAGAATCTTCTCCAACACCACAGTTCAAAAGGATCAATTCTTCAGCACTCAGCTTTCTTTATAGTGCAGTTCTCACATCCACACATGACTGCTGAGAAAACCTTAGCATTGGCTAAACGCACCTTCACTGACAAAGTAATGTCTCTGCTTTTGAATATGCTATCTACGTTGGTCATAACTTTCCTTCCAAGGAGTAAGTGTCTTTTAATTTCATGGCTGCAGTCACCATCTGAAATGATTTTGGAGCCCAAAAAAATAAAGTCAGCCACCGTTGCCAGTTTCCCGATTTATTTGTGATGAAGTGATGAGACCGGATGCCATGATCTTAGTTTTCTGAATGTTGAGCTTTAGGCAACTTTTTCATTCTCCTCTTTCACTTTCATCAAGAGGCTCTTTAGTTCTTCTTCACTTTCTGCCATAAGGATGGTGTCATCTGCATATATGTGGTTATCAATATTTCTCTTGACAATCTTTATTCAAGCTTATGCTTCATCCAGCCCAGCGATTCTCATGATGTACTCTGTATATAAGTTAAACAAGCCTGGTGACAATATACAGACTTGACGTACTCCTTTTCCTATTTGGAACCCATCTGTGCTCCATGAGAAAAGAACCTAAATAAGAGTGTATATATGTATATGTATAACTTATTCACTGCTCAACAAAAACTGACATTTATAGCATTGCAAATCAATTATACTGCACTAAAAATAAAAAATGAATTAAAAATAAATCAAACATCTGGAATAAACCATAACCACATGTATAACAGCTTTTAGTGAGCTCTTGGAGTCCTAGCTGATTATGGAACCCAAGAATGATCTTGGGAGATCCCCAAACTTGTAATTGCTATCTGAAGTGAATAAAGTCTTAAGGACTTTCCACACTGAAATTTTTATCTGTCAAAGGCCCTTTTCTTCATGTGCATAGTCGTTATGTTTCCATGTTGATCAACAGGTACTTTGTCTAAGAACTCAGTAATTAACTCATATTTGAAATTGGAACATGTATAGGAGGAGCGGGGGATTGCTCAATGACTGATAACCAAGGAAGACCCTGGAAACACTCTTATATTGTTGTGAAATCCATCAAGGAGTTTGCCATCTCAGACACTCCACCTGGGGCTGCTGATCCTGATTCAGCTTCCTTAGTCCTTGGCTTCCTATCAGCACCACAGCGCATTCAGTATGGATGAGGCATTGGGTTACCTTAGACAAGTCAGTCTCCTCATTGGGTGCAAATGCTTGTGTTCTCCCAAAATTCATATGTTGAAAACCTAATCCCCAAAGTATGATTTTAGGAAGTGGGACCATTGGAAAATGATTAGGTCATGAGGCAGAGCCCACATGAAGGGGATTAGGGCTCTTGTGAAAGAGGCCTGAAATACTTGCTCATCCCTTCTATTTAGGGATATGTCCTGGAAGAGGCCCTCACTCACTCAACCATGCTGGCACCCTGATCTTGGACTTCTAGCCTCCAGAACTGTGATACATAACGTGGTTTATAAACCACCCAGCCTCTGGCATTCTGTGAAGGCAGCCTGCGTGCACTAAAACACCGAACGTGATTAAATGGGAGGAAAAATACTGTCACTCTTGTTTTCCCTTCCAAGGTCATAAACGTGCAACAGGTAGCAGAGACATTCAATTCCTGAGGCCCACGGTGACGTATTCCATAGAACTGTACACTTCTTTCAAATTGTAGTTCTTTGACATGCTCACCTGAGAACATATTTTCTTAGAGGTAGTTAACATTTAAACCAATAGATTGTAGATTTTACGTGATCAGTTGAGTTTATTAGGAGCAAAGATAGAGGTTTCCCAAAATAAAATCAATTCAGCCTGAAGACGGCACCATTACTGGTACCCCAATCTCCAGCCTGTCAGCCTAAAGATGAAGCAACTGAACCCTAAGGCCTGTATCTGGGCTCTCATCAGAATCCTAACTTACCTGCTCTTTGACTTGGAAAACTTATCTTCAATTCTCTAGGGCTTGGTTTTCTCAACTGGAAAAGGAAAATTAGAGTAGAAAATCCTTTACATTTCCAAAGATTATGCAAATCTCTGTATAAAACATGATTCCAAACTGAGGTTTTATTCTTTTTCCCAAAAAGAAAATTATCGATTGGTTGTGCAGCTTCTGTGTTTGGGTCTCATACGTCTCCTTATCTGCTCTATCCCACAGTGTATTTCTCTAGCGTAGCTTTCAGAAAATACCTTGAGAGAAATAATTACTTGACTGTTATGGAATATTACTTTTATCTTTGATCTTCCACTGAAAAGCAGGAGTTGTAGTTAAGCACACTAGTGAGAGAAACTGCTTCTAAATGTCAGGATGTCAATGTGAGAAGTTTGCGGTGCGTAGTTGCTCAGTCGTGTCCAACACTTTACGACCCCCTGGACTGACGACCCTTGGACTGCAGCCCACCAGGCTTCTCTGTCCATTGGGATTCTCTAGGGAAGAATACTGGAGTGGTTTGACATGCCCTCTTCCAGGGATCTTCCTGACCAGGGATGGAACCCAGATCTCCTGTATGCACGGGGACTCTCTTTCCTGTCTGAGCTGCCAGCTCCTAATAAAATAGGTCTTGAAGTATACAGAAGATGTGTGATTTGTCTACTTTTGTTCCCTGCAACAGTGGGTTTTTTCCAGCTAATGTATCAGTCCAATTTCTATTTACCTGAATGCTATCTAGAATGCAAGTTCTCTCTAAAAGAAAAAAGTCCACACAAAAGGAACTTTTATCTGGAATAGCAGTTAAGATTTTGTCCAGTTGTCAGTTTGTCCAAAATACCAGAGGCAGGGTATTTTCTTTTAATTATAATATTTACCTCAGAAAGAACAAATGGCTGGCCAGTTTCTGCCATGCTTTATACTCAATAAATATTAACTTCAGGGCAGTTGGCATAACCCTGTACACCCAATGGAACTGAATTAAAGGAGTGTGAATTGGTGTTGTTCAGATAATTAACTATAATATAGGTCAGAATGGGATAAGTGAGATAAAAATTGTGAGAATGAAATTAGGAAGACAATAAGTAGGAAGATGGTACTTTCATCTGGGAAAAGTAGGTAACAATTCATCAAGGAGGTGAATTTTTTTTTTACCTTCCAAGAGAGATTAGGTGCTTGTGTATAATGTAGGAATATTTGATTTGTAGGCTCTCCTTAAAGTATTTTTATCTGTCATCATCAGAGAGTACAGCTAAGAAATTGAACTCCTCTAGTGAAGTTGAGAATCCTATGGTAAGTAGTAGACTCAAGCGGCAGGTTCAGAGCACTGTCTCCAGTTTTTTCTATTCAGACTTTTTGTCCATGAGTGGATTATCACATTATCTTAGGACACGAACTGCGAGGGCTAGTGTATGGGGAATAACAGACTGCAAATCGAATGGTTTCTATCTAATAAGGTGATGATTAAAAACAAATGCATCCACAGTTTTGTGAAAGTAAAAGTCGCTCAGTCAAGTCCAAATCTTTGTGACCCCATGGACTATGTAGTCCATGGAATTTTCCAGGCCAGAATACTGGAGTGGATAGCCTTTCCCTTCTCCAGGGAATCTTCGCATCCCAGGGATCAAACCCAGACCTCCCACACTGCAGGCAGATATTTCACCAGTGAGCCACAAGGGAAGTCCCCACAGTTCTAGTTCTGTAATTATGTCCAAATAATCTGGGTATGAGGGCTTGGGTGGGGAGAAAAGACCTCAGTGGTTGTAGTTCACTGTAAGCTGTGAGCGGAATCAAAAATTCATTGGAATTTTGCTCTGGACAAATAAAAGTGTTTCATTGAACGAACACCTAAGGAAGGCCTGCAGGATGCAAAGAATGGACTGCAGGGAAGAACACATGTGGACTTTGTGAATTAGTACCTAAATTTTAATAGAAAAACAGAAACAGATAAATTTCAAAGTTACATGTTGCACCACAATTGGGACACGTGTCGAGAGGGAAAGGCACACAATGCCATATGTGCACATAACAAGGAGCCCTGAGCTGTGTCAGAATCAGGAACGGCTGCTTTGGGGAAGTGGTCTTTACTGAGATCTGAAAGATGTCGGGGAAGTCATGAGGTAAAAGAGAGAAGGTTTCCAGGAAGGAATGGCATTGATAAAGAGTTAGCCATATGTGAGAATATAGAGTGAGAAGAACAGACATGCCAGGATTGAACCTTCAAGGAATTTAATATACTTGGTAAAACAGGCTAACTGGACAATGAATATGAGGTGGTATATGATCAGTTCTGTGAAAGAGGTAACAATCAAGTTTTGCAGAGCATAGGAGATATTTCCATTTGTTGGGTAATTAATTCGGTAAAGAGTCACGTAAACCTACGAAATCTGGTTTCTATTGCTACTTTTGCATCGAGTTTTATAAGTTTAGATAAGTGACCTAATCATTCTTGGATTTCCTTATATGTCCTTAATATGAGAGGATTTTCTAGATAATGTCCAAGGTTTCTTCCTTTTCTAATTATCCAGTGAATCCCACCGGTTATTATCTGGAATAAAAAAAAACATTTTACATACCAAGAGTAATGGCTGAAATATCTATAATATGATACAAAAAGTATTGAAATTCTTGTTTTTCTTTCTTTTTTAAGTTTCTTAAAATATGATTTCCAGATAAAATGGCAAGATATTTAAAGTATACATTATAATGTAAATAGGTATACATGATTAATGGATTCCCTGGTTGATTTAATTAACATATCTATTAATGTCACCTCACATATTTAATTTTCAAGATCTTTTTGGTGAGAACTTTTAAGTTTAATTCTCTTAAATGTGTGCTAACTGACTTCAATCATGTCCAATTCTTTGTGACCCCTGGACTATATACACTGCCAGGCTCCTCTGTCCATGGGGATTCTCCAGGAAAGGACACTAGAGTGGGTTGCCATGCCCTCCTCCAGGGGATCTTCCTGACCCAGGGATTCAACCCATGTCTCTTATGCATCCTTCACTGACAGAAGGGGTCTTTACCATGAACACCACCTGGGAAGCCCCACAAATGTTAATAACACTTTACAAACCATAGTCACCATGTTACACATTAGATCCTCAGACCTTATGCATCATCTTACAGCTTAAAGTTTGTGCACTTTGACCAAATTCATTCTTAAATCGTTGATTTCTCAGCACTTATTTTTACATGACCTGTGACATGTTCTTGTATTTATGATTTTGGAGTCAGGAAAAAAATATCCCCCTCCTGTTGTAAGCAGTTTAGCATTAGATCTTTGAGGGACCATCTTTATCTAGCAGCTCCATAGCCACCTCTATCATTGTCAGAAATCAAGATGATTTACACAGGTAAGGAAAATAAAGAAAAGTGGCTTCCCTGGTGGCTCAGATGGTAGAGAATCTGCCTGCAATGTGGGAGACCTGGATTGGACCCCTGGGGCAGGGAAGATCCATGCAGAAGGGAATAGTTACCCACTCCAGCATTCTTGTCTGCAGAATCCTATGGACAGAGAAGCCTTGTAGGCTACAGTCCATGGGGATCACAAAAAGTCAGACGTGCCTGAGCGACTAACATACAATGAACTTCAAGGATTTGGAAGCCATATCAGAGATAAGGATAGCTTAAAAGGAAAAGGAAAACTCTTTGAGACAGGCAAGAACATGGATTCACAAACACTTATAAGCCAACAGGGCAAAGGAAGAGAATGGATATTGCAGGCTCTAAAGAGTCTTGTACATAGCTGCTGCTAAAAGTGATGGCCTCTGACCAGATCTCTGGGCTTCAGTGGAGAAACTTGGCCACTTTCCAGCAAGAAAGGGGTCAGAGGAGAGAATCAATCCAAATCTCTTTCTCCACTGTCTCACCAATCTCTTTTGTCCACCCCTGGCCAAACTCAAGTAGAAGTCAGATGCAAGGAGAGCTAAAGGGATAAAGTCTGGTCTTCTCAGCCTCCAAAGGTTCAAAACATAATAGAAAATGATCAACAGGGTTCCGAGGGGCATATAAAGAATATCAAACACACCCACCATGTCTATATAGTAGCTATGTTTTCTTTATCTTATGATTCTAGTTGTAGTTAATTTTGCTAGACATTTAGGATGACTGGGTAGGATTAACTTTAATGGGAGAAGTCAGTTTCTGATTTGACCTAGACTTGAGTATTTGTCACTGTATTTCTGGTATCAAAATATTATTACTGGGTCCCTAACTGACTGTATCCTTGATTCACTTAAACCCTTTGAAGAGATAGGTAAAGGGACCAGACTTAGGAAGGGACCAGAAACTATCAAGAGATGTTTTTTACATTGTTGAATTCATTTGGTTGATTTGTATGTGTGAGAGTGAAAAATTTAATTCCAAATTTGTGAGAGAGGTTAGTCTGAAATTTCCTTTTTGTACTGCCTTTGTCTCATTTTGATATAGATTAATATTGGCCCCATCTCATTAGTTGGGAATGGTTTCCTACTCTTTCATTTTCTTGAAGAGATTATGTCAAATTGATCTTGATTTTAAAATATTTATTAGAATTCTCTGGTCAAACTATCTTGGATTGATGATTTATTTTTCAAAAGTTTTATGTCACAGTTTCAATCTCATTATAGTTTATAGGAGTATTCAGATGATGTATCTATTTTTGCTTCAAGTATTTTCAGATTATGTTGCTTGTCATATACACATTTAGGATTATTATGAATTCCTGCTGAATTGACTCTTTTTCACTTATGTAAAGTCCTTATATTCCTTTGTTTGTAGATATTTTCTTTTCTCTAAAGTCTACTTTATCTAATATTAATGTCTGTTTTTATCCTTTTATTTTCCAAATATCCATGTGATTATTGAGTTTCTTGGGCTTTCCTGGTGCCTCAGAGAGTAAGGAATCCGCTTGCCTTGAGAAGACCTGGATTCAATCAAATCCCTGAGTTGGGAAGATCTCGTGGAGGAGGACATGGGAATCTGTATTCTTGCCTGGAGAATTCCATGGACATGGAAACCTGATGGGCTACAGTCCATGGGGTCACAAAAAGTCAGGCACAGCTTAGCAACTAAGCCACCACCTGGTGTTCCTTCATATTTATTCCTTGGGAGGAACAGCCCTACTCAGGCTGCCTTCTGACACTAGGCTGGAGGTAGGAATGCTGGGCCTGGCTTGTCCTCTCTTAGGTGCTGCTGTGTTGCTCTTCCATTCTTCAGGCCCTAATCTAGTTCACCTTCTTCTTGCCCAATATAAAAGGTCTCCTTTAGTGGTCTCTTCTTTTTTCCAGAACAAATAGAGGAGTGGGCATAAAGGGGTAAAGGCGATCTTGTCTTGAATCACACTTGTCTTGAAACACATCTTGACCAGAAGCCCAAGGTGCGTTTTATAACCTAGGGTAGACATTTCATGGAGGGAAATTGAGGAGGAAAGGAATCCACAGCAGGCTGAAGATGAAATTTCGTCATGGAGTCCCCTTCTTTAGAAGTCATCAGAAGCTGAAAAGTATATTTTCTAGGTTATATATATATTCAGCTCTGAGGGAGTACACTTTCTGTTTCAGCGAATTTTAAGTCTTCTGTACTTTTTCATTAATTTTCTTTACAAATAAATATATATAATTATATCCATATGACTTTTTTTTTATTCTTCTAGGCCATTTCAGTTCAGTTCAGTCTCTCAGTCATGTCCTACTCTTTGCAACCCCATGAACTGCAGCATGCCAGGCCTCCCTGTCCACCCCCAAGTCTTGGAGTCCACCCAAACCCATGTCCATTGATTCGGTTATGTCTTTAGCCATCTTATCCTCTGTCATCCCCTTCTCCTCCTGCCCTCAATCTTTCCCAGCATCAGGGTCTTTTCAAATGACTCAGCTCTTCACATCAGGTGGCCAAAGTATTGAAGTTTCAGCTTCAACATCAGTCCTTCCAATGAATAAGATATTAACCATTTAATCTCTTGTTTACTGTGGGTTAGAGCCAATATATTCCCTTATAAGAAGTTATAAGTTATGACTCTGACTTATCTCTGATCCGCACACCAAGAAGCTTAGTGTTCATCCCAGGTGCAGAATACAGTGTTGTTTATGGGGACAAAATGGTACTGCAGAAAAACTTGGCATAAAGCTATAGGAAATAGTAAGAAATGGACTGAGAATAATAAGAGTAAGAAATCTAGCTAACACATTGGTAGAGAAAAACTAATCTTTAGCAAAAGTTATGAAGATTTCAATAGATTACTTGGAAGATATGGAAAAAATGGGTAGTCAAAAATGGAGGATGAAACAAAAACTAGTGAGTAAAAAGAACAATGTGAATTTAATAGAAACCTTTAGCACCGCTTAAGGTGTTTGCTCTACTGTGTGCTCCTTGATTGACCTAAAAGAATTAACATACAACTTTCAAATACCTTCCTCAGAAAGAGAATAATTGTTTCCAATGGTAAACTCCCATTCTACTGTAGCTCTAAAGCTATATAATATTCTGGGAGGTGGGTCATAGAGGATCCTGCTGTGATGTATGTCGGAGAGTGTTTTGCTATGTTCTCCTCTAAGATTTTTATACTTTCTGGTCTTATGTTTAGATCTTTAATCCATTTTTAGTTTATTTTTGTATATGGTGCTAGAAAGTGTTCTAGTTTCATTCTTTTACAAGTGGTTGAACAATTTTCCAGGCACCACTTGTTAAAGAGATTGTCTTTAATCCATTGTATATTCTTGCCTCCTTTGTCAAAGATAAGGTGTCCATAGGTGCATGGATTTATCTCTGGGCTTTCTATTTTGTTCCATTGATCTATATTTCTGTCTTTGTGCCAGTACCATACTGTCTTGATGACTGTGGCTTTGTAGTAGAGCCTGAAGTCAGGCAAGTTGATTCCTCCAGTTCCATTCTTCTTTCTCAAGATCGCTTTGGCTATTCGAGGTTTTTTGTATTTACATACAAATTGTGAAATTATTTGTTCTAGCTCTGTGAAGAATACCTTTGGTAGCTTGATAGGGATTGCATTGAATCTATAAATTGCTTTGGGTAGTATACTCATTTTCACTATATTGATTCTTCCAATCCATGAACATGGTACATTTCTCCATCTATTAGTGTCCTCTTTGATTTCTTTCACCAGTGTTTTATAGTTTTCTATATATAGGTCTTTAGTTTCTTTAGGTAGATATATTCCTAAGTATTTTATTCTTTCCGTTGCAATGGTGAATGGAATTGTTTCCTTAATTTCTCTTTCTGTTTTCTCATTCTTAGTGTATAGGAATGCAAGGGATTTCTGTGTGTTGATTTTATATCCTGCAACTTTACTATATTCATTGAGTAGTTCTAGTAATTTTCTGGTGGAGTCTTTAGGGTTTTCTATGTAGAGGATCATATCATCTGCAAACAGTGAGAGTTTTACTTCTTCTTTTCCAATTTGGATTCCTTTTATTTCTTTTTCTGCTCTGATTGCTGTGGCCAAAACTTCCAAAACTACGTTGAATAGTAATGGTGAAAGTGGGCACCATTGTATTGTTCCTGACTTTAGGGGAAATGCTTTCAATTTTTCACCATTGAGGATAATGTTTGCTGTGGGTTTGTCATATATAGCTTTTATTATATTGAGGTATGTTCCTTCTATTCCTGCTTTCTGGAGAGTTTTTATCATAAATGGATGCTAAATTTTGTCAAAGGCTTTCTCTGCATCAAGATCATACACCATGACCAAGTGGGCTTTATCCCAGGGATGCAAAGATTCTTCAATATCCACAAATCAATCAATGTAGTACACCACATTAACAAATAGAAAAATAAAAACCATATGATCTCCTTTAGAATGGACTGGTTGGATCTCCTTGCAGTCCAAGGGACTCTCAAGAGTCTTCTCCAACACCACAGTTCAAAAGCATCAGTTCTTTGGCACTCAGCTTCCTTCACAGTCCAACTCTCACATCCATACATGACCACTGGAAAAACCGTAGCCTTGACTAGACAGAACTTTGTTGGCAAAGTAATGTCTCAGCTTTTGAATATGCTATCTAGGTTGGTCATAACTTTTCTTCCAAGGAGTAAGTGTCTTTTAATTTCATGGCTGCAGTCACCATCTGCAGTGACTTTGAAGCCCCAAAAAATAAAGTCTGACAGTTTCCACTGTTTCCCCATCTATTTCCCATGAAGTGAAGGGACCAGATGGCATGATCTTAGTTTTCTGAATGTTGAGCTTTAAGCCAACTTTTTCACTCTCCTCTTTCAATTTCATCAAGAGGCTTTTTAGTTCCTCTAGAAGTAGAATCAGGAGAGCCTTGAAAGGCAGACGAAATGGCTCGAGTGGTGCAGTATAGGACTTCCATGTAGGAGTCACTAGCAACAGGAAGTACTCAAAACTGGGTGTATTTCTTACATATTCATGAATTTTGCATCTTTTATTTTACACATGGCCATTCCCAGTTATTTCCTATTTTTGTACAGTGTAATAGCTGCAATACTGTGTCTAGTGCATTGGTTGAACTAAACTTGTCTGCATGGACGATTTATAGATCTGTTATTTATGTTGCTTCAAAGATCTTTAGTCATCTGTTGATTTTGCTCATGCTTCATCAATGGCATAATACAGTTTCTCTTCATTTGCTTATAGGCCTCCACCGTTTCCTGCATGTACAGTTACCATTACCTCTAATAATCTGAAGCCTGGTAAGCTACATACTGTCTCATTTGACCCGCTAAAAAAAAAAACCCAGGTAAAAGACTCATGTGCATGCATTGGATGTGTTCTTTATCTTCAGGGGTATGGAGGGAATTGGTGTGGCAGGTGTTGGAGGCATTGCTATGGTACGGTTTGCCCTGGGCATACTGTTCATCCTCAAAGTGATCAGACAATTAATTACAGTGGTTGGGCATTCAGTAGATGAACCCATTACCAGAACATTAACATGTTGATAGATGTATAATTTTTTATTGGGGGGACATCACAATATTGAAAGTCATTCCTTTCCTATTTTTTATATGCATTGTCTCTATAAAATTGATTTAACATTTAACTTAACTAAGTTTAACCTTTTCCCTTCTCTGTTATATTATTATAGGGTTTTTTTTTATTCTTTAGTGTTTTAACCAAATATAGTACATATGTACCAACATTTGGTGCTTCCCAGGTGACGGTAGTGGTAAAGAACATTCCTGACAATGCAGGAGATGTAAGAAGACTCAGGTTTGATGCCTAGGTGAGGAGCATCCCTTGGAAGAGGGTACAGCAGCCTACTCCAGTATTCTTGCCTGGCCAATCCTATGGACAGAGGAGCCTGTTGGGCTATAGTCAGTAGGGTTGCCAAGAGTTGGACACAACTGAAGTGGCTTAGAATGCATGCATGCATCTGTATTTAACCATTAAATCTCTTGTTACTGCGGGTTAGAGCCAATATATTCCCTTATAAGGAGTTATAAGTTACGACTCTGACTTATCTCTGATCCGCACACCAAAAAGCTTAGTGTTCATCCCAGGTGCAGAATACAATGTTGTTTATGGCGACAAAATGGTACTGCAGAAAAACATGGCATAAAGCTATAGGGAATACTAAGGAATAGACTAAGAAGAATAAGAGTAGAAAAATCTAGCTAACACATTGATAGAGAAAAACTAATCTTTAGTGAAAGTTATGAAGATTTCAAGAGATTACTTGGAAGACATGGAAAAAATGGGTAGTCAAAAATGGAGGATGAAACAAAAACTAGTGAGTAAAAAGAACAATGTGAATTTAATAGAAACCTTTAGCACCGCTTAAGGTGTTTGCTGTACTGTGTGCTCCTTGACTGACCTAAAAGAATTAACATACAATTTTCAAAGACCTTCTTCAGAAAGAGAATAATCGTTTCCAATGGTAAACTCCCATTCTACTGTAGCTCAAAACCTATTCACTGCAAATCTTAAAACAATAACTTGTAGCATGAAAAAACAACCAGTATTCATTT
Organism: Bos grunniens; assembly: GCF_055505025.1. Lineage (NCBI taxonomy): Eukaryota > Metazoa > Chordata > Mammalia > Artiodactyla > Bovidae > Bos > Bos grunniens. The sequence continues at coordinate 36,367,312 of NC_141187.1, forward strand.
TGTGACCGAGATTCAGCTTTGTTTAACATGTTCCATCCACCCACCCAGTTCATTGAAGAGCAGTTCCCATTTATTGGCTATTTATTCTGAGCCTGGAGAAGAAAGCCCAGAGAGACACTGAAGGACCAGAAAATCAACATGCTTCCCTTTCCCCAGTTCAGTTCAGTTCAGTCACTCAGTCGTGTCTGACACGTTGCGACTCCATGAATCACAGCACTTTAGGTCTCCCTGTCCATTATCAACTCCCAGAGTTCACTCAAACTCATGTCCATCAGGTTGGAGATGCCATCCAGCCATCTCAACCTCTGTCGTCCCCTTCTCCTACTGCTCCCAATCCCTCCCAGCATAAGAGTCTTTTCCAATGAGTCAACTCTTTGCATGAGGTGGCCAAAGTACTGGAGTTTCAGCTTTAGCATACTTTCTTCCAAAGAACACCCAGGGATGATCTCATTTAGAATGGACTGGTTAGATCTCCTTGCAGTCCAAGGGACTCTCAAGGGTCTTCTCCAACACCACAGTTCAAAAGCATCAATTCTTTGGCACTCAGCTTTCTTCACAGTCCAACTCTCACATCCATACATAACCACTGGAAACACCATAGCCTTGACTAGATGGACCTTTGTTGACAAAGTAATGTCTCTGCTTTTTAATATGCTGTGTATGTTGGTCACAACTTTTCTTCCAAGGAGTAACTGTCTTTAATTTCATGGCTGCAGTCACCATCTGCAGTGATTTTAGAGCCCAAAAAAATAAAGTCTGACACTGTTTCCACTGTTTCCCCATCTATTTCCCATGAAGTGATGAGATCAGATACCATGATCTTAGTTTTTGGAATGTTGAGCTTTAAACAACTTTTTCCACTCTCCTCTTTCACTTAGTGCTTTATGTTAGGTAGTATTATGGACTGAAAGTGTTTTCTTCAAATTTGAGTGTTAGGCCTTAACTGCCAAAGTACTGTGTTTTGGAAAGGGTTTGACTCTTTGGGACCCCATTGACTGCAGCCCACCAGACTCCCCTCTCCATGGGATTTCTCAGGCAAGAATACTGGAGTGGCTTGCCGTTCCCTTTTCCAGGGAATCTTCCAGACCCATGGATAGAACCCCGGTCTCTCACATTGTGGGCAAATTCTTTGCCATCTGAGCCACCAGCAAAGCCCATTAAGGTTAAATGAGCTCTTAGGGTGGAACACTGATTCAATAGGTTTAGTTTCTTCATGAAGCCAAACACCAGAGAATTTTCAGTGTCTCTGTGTCTTTTCCTCTATCTCTCTTCCCCACCCACCACCCTGTGTGAGGACAGTGGTAAATTTAATTTACCAAGTAAATTAAGTTCCTTGAAGGTTCAATCCTGGCATGTCTGTTCTTCTCACTCTATATTCTCACATATGGCTAAAGCTCTTTATAAATGCCTTCTTCTCCCTGGAACACCTTCTCTGTCTTACATGATTACCTCCTCGACATCTTTCAGATCTCAGTAAAAACCACGTGCTCCAAGCAGCGTTTCCTGACTCTGATACAGCTCAGGTCTCCTTGTTTTGTGGACATATAGCATTCTGTGCTTTGCTGGAGCAGATGTAAAGAGATTCCCCACGTCCAATGTAAGAGACTCCCAAGTAAGACGGTAGATGTCGCAAGAGGGCATCAGAGAGCAGACACACTGAAACCATACTCACAGAAAACTGGTCAATCTAATCACACTAAGACCACAGCCTTGTCTAACTCAATGAAACTAAGCCATGCCCGTGGGGACACCCAAGATGGCGGGGTCACGGTGGAGAGGTCTGACAGAATGTGGTCCACTGGAGAAGGGAATGGCAAACCACTTCAGTATTCTTGCCTTGAGAACCCCATGAACAGTTTGAAAAGGCAAAATGATAGGATACTGAAAGAGGAACTCCCCAGGTCAGTAGGTGCCCAATATGCTACTGGAGATCAGTGGAGAAATAACTCCAGAAAGAATGAAGGGATGGAGCCAAAGCAAAAACAAACCCAGTTGTGGATGTGACTGGTGATAGAAGCAAGGTCCAATGCTGTAGAGAGCAATATTGCATAGGAACCTGGAATGTCAGGTCCATGAATCAAGGCAAATTGGAAGTGGTCAAACAGGAGATGGCAAGAGTGAACATCAACATTCTAGGAATCAGCAAACTCAAATGGACTGGAATGGGTGACTTTAACTCAGATGACCATTATATCTACTATTGTGGGCAGGAATCCCTCAGAAGAAATGGGTAGCCATCATGGTCAACAAAAGAGTTTGAAATGCAATACTTGGATGCAATCTCAAAAATGAAAGAATGATCTCTGTTCATTTCCAAGGCAAACATTCATTATCACAGTAATCCATGTCTATGCCCCAACCAGTAACACTGAAGAAGCTGAAGTTGAACAGTTCTATGAAGACCTACAAGACCTTTTAGAACTAACACCCCAAAAAAATGTCCTTTTCATTATAGGGGACTGGAATGCAAAAGTAGGATGTCAAGAAACACCTGAAGTAACAGGCAAATTTGGCCTTAGAATATGGAATGAAGCATGGCAAAGACTAATAGAGTTTTGCCAAGAAAATGCACTGGTCATAGCAAACACCCTCTTCCAACAACACAAGAGAAGACTCTACACATGGACATCACCAGATGGTCAAAACCAAAATCAGACTGATTATATTCTTTGCAGCCAAAGATGGACAAGCTCTATACAGTCAACAAAAACAAGACCAGGAGCTGACTGTGGCTCAGATCATAAACTCCTTATTGCCAAATTCAGACTTAAATGGAAGAAGGTAGGGAAAACCACTAGACCATTCAGGTATGACCGAAATCAAATCCTTTATGATTATACAGTGGAAGTGAGAAATAGATTTAAGGGCCTAGATCTGATAACAGAGTGCCTGATGAACTATGGACAGAGGTTCATGACATTGTACAGGAGACAGGGATCAAGAACATCCCCATGGAAAAGAAATGCAAAAAAGCAAAATGGCTGCCTGGGGAGGCCTTACAAATAGCTGTGAGAAGAAGAGAAGTGAAAAGCAAAGGAGAAAAGGAAAGATATAAGCATCTGAATGCAGAGATGCAAATAATAGCAAGAAGAGATAAGAAAGCCTTCTTCAGCGATCAATGCAAAGAAATAGAGGAATACAACAGAATGGGAAAGACTAGAGATCTCCCCAGGAAAATTAGAAATACCAAGGGAACATTTCATGCAAAGATGGGCTCGATAAAGGACAGAAATGATATGGACCTAACAGAAGCAGAAGATATTAAAAAGAGTAGCAAGAATACACAGAAAAACTGTACAGAAAAGATCTTCACAACCCAGATAATCACGATGGTGTGATCACTGACCTAGAGCCAGATATCTTGGAATGTGAAGTCAAGGGGGCCTTAGAAAGCATCACTACGAACAAAGCTAGTGGAGGTGATGGAATTCCAATTGAGCTATTTCAAATCCTGAAAGATGATGCTGTGAAAGTGCTGCCCTCAATATGCCAGCAAATTTGGAAAACTCAGCAGTGGCCACAGGACTGGAAAAGGTCAGTTTTCATTCCAATCCCAAAGAAAGGCAATGCCAAAGAATGCTCAAACTCTGCACAATTGCACTCATCTCACACTCTTAAAGTAATGCTCAAAATTCTCCAAGCCAGGCTTCAGCAATACGCGAACTGTGAACTTCCAGATGTTAAAGTTGGTTTTAGTAAAGACAGAGGAACCAGCGACCAAATTGCCAACATCCACTGGATCATGGAAAATGCAAGAGAGTTCCAGAAGAACATCTATTTCTGCTTTATTGACTATGCCAAAGCCTTTAACTATTTGGATCACAATAAACTGTGGAAAATTCTGAACGACCAGACCAGACCACTTCACCTGCCTCTTGAGAAATTTGTATGCAGGTCAGGAAGCAACAGTTTGAACTGGACATGGAACAACAGACTGGTTCCAAATAGGAAATGGAGTACATGAAGGCTGTATATTGTCACCCTGATTATTTAACTTAAATGCAGAGTACATCATGAGAAATGCTGGGCTGGAAGAAGCACAAGCTGGAATCAAGATTGCTGAGAGAAATATCAATAACGTCAGATATGCAGATGACACCACCCTTATGGCAGAAAGTGAAGAGGAACTAAAAAGCCTCTTGATGAAGGTGAGACAAGAGAGTGAAAAAGTGGGCTTAAAACTCAACATTCAGAAAACAAAGATCATAGCATCTGATCCCATCACTTCATGGGAAATAGATGGGTAAACAGTGAAAACAGTGTCAGACTTTACTTTTTTGGCCTCCTAAATCACGGCAAATGATGACTGCAGCCATGAAATTAAAAGACTCTTACTCCTTGGAAGGAAAGTTATGACCAACCTAGATAGCATGTTGAAAATCAGAGACATTACTTTGCTAACAAAGGTCCATCTAGTCAAGAGTATGGTTTTTCCAGTGGTCATGTATGGATGTGAGAGTTGGACTGTGAAGAAGGCTGAGCACAGAAGCATTGATGCTTTTGAACTGTGGTGTTGGAGAAGACTCTTGAGAGTCCCTTGGACTGCAAGGAGATCCAACCAGTCCATTCTGAAGGAGATCAGCCCTGGGATTTCTTTGGAAGGAATGATGCTAAAGCTGAAACTCCAGTACTTTGGCCACCTCATGCAAAGAGTTGACTCATTGGAAAAGGCTCTGCAGCTGGGAGGGATTGGGGGCAGGAGGAGAAGGGGACGACAGAGGATGAGATGGCTGGATCGCATCACTGACTTTATGAACGTGAGTCTGAGTGAACTCTGGGAGTTGGTGATGGAGAGGGTGGCCTGGCGTGCTGCAATTAATGGGGTGGGAAAGAGTCAGACACGACTGAGTGACTGAAGTGAACTGAACTGAACTGTGAAAGAGATAAGAATCAAGTTTTGTAGAACATAGGAGATATTTCCATTTGCTGTGTAATTTGGTAAAGATTCACTTAAACCTAGGAAACCTGGTTTCCATTGCTACTTTTGCATCAAGTTTTATAAGTTTAGATAAGTGACATAATCATTCTTGGATTTACTTATATGTCCTTAATATGGGAGGATTGCCTTGATAATGTCCAAGGTTTCTTACTTTTCTGAATATCCAAAGAATCCCATTGGTTATTATTTGGAATAAAAAAAAAAAAAACAAACCTTTACATACCAAGTGTAATGTCTGAAACACCTACATAATTATACAAAAAGCATGGAAATTCTTGCTATTTGTCTTTTTTCCAGTTTTTGAAAAATATAATTTCCAGATAAAATGGCAAGATATTTAAGGAATACATGACAATTTAAATAGGTATACATTATTAATGGATTCCTCATTGATTTAATTAACATATCTATTAATATCACCTCACATATTTAGGCAATGGCACCCCACTCCAGTACTCTTGCCTGGAAAATCCCATGGATGGAGGAGCCTGGAGGGCTGCAGTCCACGGGGTCGCTGAGGGTCAGACACGACTGAGCCTTTTCACTTTCGCTTTTCACTTTCATGCATTGGAGAAGGAAATAGCAACGCACTCCAGTGTTCTTGCCTGGAGAATCCGAGGGACAGGGAAGCCTGGTGGGCTGCCATCTATGGGGTCGCACAGAGTCGGACACGATTGAAGTGACTTAAAATAGCATAGCATAGCACATATTAACTTTCAAGATCTTTTTGGTGAGGACTTTTAAGTTTTAGTCTCTTACATGTGTTCTAAGTGACTTCAGTCATGTCCAACTCTTTGTGACCCCATGGACTATACAGCCTGCCAGGCTTCTCTGTCCATGGGGATTCTGCAGGGAAGAATGTTAAGGTGGGTTGCCATGCCCTCCTCCAGGGGATCTTCCTGACTTAGGGATTCAACTCTCTATTCTTTATGTAATGTCCTTGTATTCCTTTGTCTTTGGAAATTTTCTTTGCTCTAAAGTCTACTTTATCTAATATTAACATATGCTTTTATCCTTTTATTTTCCAAATATCCATGCCATTATTGAGTTTCTTGGGCTTTCCTGGTGGCTCAGACAATAAGGAATCCACTTGCCTTGTAGAGACCTGGATTCAACCCCTGGGTTGGGGAGATCCCCTGGAGGAGGGCATCAGAATCCATATTCTTGCCTGGAGAATTCCATGGACAGAGGAACCTGGTGGGCTACAGTCCATGGGGTCACACAGAGTCAGGCACAGCTTAGCAACTAAACCACCACCTGGTGTTCCTTCACATGTATTCCTTGGGAGGAACAGCCCTACTCAGGCTGCCTTCTCATGCTAGGCTGGAGGTCAGGAATGCTGGGCCTGGGTTGTCCTCTCTTAGGTGCTGCTGTGTTGCTCTTCCATTCTTCAGGCCCTAATCTAGTTCACCTTCTTCTTGCCAAATAAAAAGCTCCCTTTAGTGGTCTCTTCTTATTTCCAGAATAAATAGATGAGTAGGCACAAAGAGATCAAGACCATCTTGTCTGAACCAGAAAGAAGCCCAAGGTGTGTTTTTTAACCTAGGGAAGAGATTTCATGGAAGGAAGTTGAGGAGGAAAGTGTAAAGAAGTCCACAGAAGTCTGGAGATGAAATTTGTGGAGTCCCTTTCTTCTTCTTCTTCTTTTTTTTAATTACTAAGAATTTTATTTTATTTTTATTTTTATTCCTTTTTTTATTTTATTTTAGTTTTTACATTTACAATATTGTATTGGTTTTGCCATATATCGAAATGAATCCGCCACAGGTATACATGTTTTCCCCATACTGAACCCTCCTCCCTCCTCCCTCCCCACACCATCCCTCTGGGTCATCCCAGTGCAACAGTCCCAAGCATCCAGTATTGTGCATCGAACCTGGACTGGCAACTCATTTCATATATGATATTATACATATTTCAATACCATTCTCCCAAATCATCCCACCCTCGCCCTCTCTCACAGAGTCCAAAAGACTGTTTTATACATCAGTGTCTCTTTTGCTGTCTCTTATACAGGGTTATTGTTACCATCTTTCTAAATTCCATATATATGCATTAGTATACTGTATTGGTGTTTTTCTTTCTGGCTTACTTCACTCTGTATAATAGGATCCAGTTTCATCCACCTCATTAGAACTGATTCAAATGTATTCTTTTTGATGGCTGATTAATACTCCATTGTGTATATGTACCACAGCTTTCTTATCCATTCATCTGCTGATGGACATCTAGGATGCTTCCATGTCCTGGCTATTATAAACAATGCTGCGATGAACATTGGGGTAAAAGTGTCTCTTTCAATTCTGGTTTCCTTGGTGTGTATGCCCATCAGTGGGATTGCTGGATCATAAGGCAGTTCTATTTCCAGTTTTTTTAAGGAATCTCCACACTGTTCTCCATAGTGGCTGTACTAGTTTGCATTCCCACCAACAGTGTAAGAGGGTTCCCTTTTCTCCACACCCTCTCCAGCATTTATTGCTTGTAGACTTTTGGATCGTGGCCATTATGACTGGTGTGAAATGGTACCTCATAGTGGTTTTGATATGTATTTCTCTGAAAATGAGTGATGTTGAGTATCTTTTCATGTGTTTGTTAGCCATCTGTATGTCTTCTTTGGAGAAATGTCTATTTAGTTATTTGGCCCATTTTTTGATTGGGTCATTTATTTTTCTGGAATTGAGCTGTAGGAGTTGCTTGTATATTTTTGAGATTAGTTGTTTGTCAGTTGCTTCATTTGCTATTATTTTCTCCCATTCTGAAGGCTGTCTTTTCACCTTGCTTATAGTTTCCTTTGTTGTGCAGAAGCTTTTAAGTTTAATTAGGTCCCATTTGTTTATTTTTGCTTTTATTTCCAATATTCTGGGAGGTGGGTCATAGAGGATCCTGCTGTGATATATGTCGGAGAGTGTTTTGCCTAGAGAAGAACTAACACCTATCCTACTCAAACTCTTTCAGAAAATTGCAGAGGAAGGTAAACTTCCAAACTCATTCTATGAGGCCACCATCACCCTAATACCAAAACCTGAACAAGATGCCACAAAAAAAGAAAACTACAGGCCAATATCACTGATGAACATAGATGCAAAAATGCTTAACAAAATTCTAGCAATCAGAATCTAACAACACATTAAAAAGATCATACACCATGATCAAGTGGGCTTTATCCCAGGGATGCAAGGATTCTTCAATATCTGCAAATCAATCAATGTAATACACCACATTAACAAATTGAAAAATAAAAACCATAATGTTATCTCAACTGATGCAGAGAAAGACTTTGACAAAATTCAACATCCATTTATGATAAAAATTCTCCAGAAAGCAGGAATAGAAGGAACATACCTCAACATAATAAAAGCTATATATGACAAACCAACAGCAAACATTATCCTCAATGGTGAAAAATTGAAAGCATCTCCTCCAAAGTCAGGAACAAGACAAGGGTGCCCACTTTCACCATTACCATTCAACATAGTTTTGGAAGTTTTGGCCACAGCAATCAGAGCAGAAAAAGAAATAAAAGGAATCCAAATTGGAAAAGAAGAAGTAAAACTCTCACTATTTGCAGATGACATGATCCTCTACATAGAAAACCCTAAAGACTCCACCAGAAAATTACTAGAACTAATCAATGACTATAGTAAAGTTGCAGGATATAAAATCAACACACAGAAATCCCTTGCATTCCTATACACTAAGAATGAGAAAACAGAAAGAGAAATTAAGGAAACAATTCCATTCACCATTGCAATGAAAATAATAAAATACTTAGGAATATATCTACCTAAAGAAACTAAAGACCTATATATAGAAAACTATAAAACACTGGTGAAAGAAATCAAAGAGGACACTAACAGACGGAGATATATACCATGTTCATGGATTGGAAGAATAAATATAGTGAAAATGAGTATACTACCCAAAGCAATTTATAGATTCAATGCAATCCCTATCAAGCTACCAAAGGTATTCTTCACAGAGCTAGAACAAATAATTTCACAATTTGTATGGAAATACAAAAAACCTTGAATAGCCAAAGCCATCTTGAGAAAGAAGACTGGAACTGGAGGAATCAACCTGCCTGACTTCAGGCTCTACTACAAAGCCACAGTCATCAAGACAGTATGGTACTGGCACAAAGACAGAAATATAGATCAATGGAACAAAATAGAAAGCCCAGAGATAAACCCATGCACATATGGACACCTTATGTTTGACAAAGGTGGCAAGAATATACAATGGATTAAAGACAATCTCTTTAACAAGTGGTTCTGGGAAAGTTGGTCAACCACTTGTACAAGAATGAAACTAGAGCACTTTCTAGCACCATACACAAAAATAAACTCAAAATGGATTAAAGATCTAAACATAAGACCAGAACCTATAAAACTCCTAGAGGAGAACATAGGCAAAACACTCCCTAACATATATCACAGCAGGATCCTTTAAGTCCCTTTCTTTAGAAGTCAGCAGAAGCTGAGAAAGTATTTTTCCTAGGTGAAGTGTATATTCAGCTCTGAATGAGTAGACTTTCTGTTTCAGCAAACTGTAAGTCTGTATTTTTTCATTAATTTTGTTTACAAATGCATATATATATAATGATATCCATATGACATTTTATTAATTCTTCTAGGCCATTGCTCCGCTTTTATTATGACTTGAGATTTCAACTCTGAAAAAAAGATATCTGTTGTAGTGTTTGGATTATTTATCAGTAGATGAATTGATGGAATAACAAAAGAACTAAAGATGATTACTTAATTGAGCTCACAAAATTTTACATATGCATATGAAGAGAGTTACTTTACTAGCATGTGAAATGAGTGCAATTGTGTGGTAGTTTGAGCATTCTTTGGCATTGCCTTTCTTTGGGATTGGAATGATAACTGACCTTTTCCAGTCCTGTGGCCACTGCTGAGTTTTCCAAATTTCCTGACAATGAGTGCAGCACTTTCACAGCATCATCTTTCAGGATTTGAAATAGCTCAATTGGAATTCCATCACCTCCACTAGCTTTGCTAAGATCATGGCTTCTGGTCCCATCACTTCATGGGAAGTAGATGGGGAAACAGTGGAAACAGTGTCAGACTTTATTTTTGGGGGGGGCTCCAAAATCACTGCAGATGGTGATTGCAGCCTAGAAATTAAAAGATGCTTACTTCTTGGAAGAAAAGTTATGACCAACCATATTGAAAAGCAGAGACACTACTTTGCCAACAAAGGTCCATCTAGTCAAGGCTATGGTTTTTCCAGTGGTCATGTATGGGTATGAGACTTGGACTGTGAAGAAAGCTGAGCACTGAAGAATTGATGCTTTTGAACTGTAGTGCTGGAGAAGACTCCTGATAGTCCCTTGGACTGCAAGGAGATCCAACCAGTCCATTCTAGAGGATATCAGCCTTGGGTGTACTTTGGAAGGAATGATGCTAAAGCTGAAACTTCAATACTTTGGCCACTTCATGAGAAGAGTTGACTCATTGGAAAAGACTCTGATGCTGGGAGGGATTGGGGGTAGGAGGAGAAAGGGATGGCAGAGGATGAGATGGTTGGATGGCATCACCGACTCGGTGGACATGAGTTTGAGTGAACTCTGGAATTTGGTGATGGACAGGGAGGCCTGGCATGCTGCAATTCATGGGGTCACAAAGAGTCGAACACGAGTGAGTGACTGAACTGAGCTGAACTGATGAAGAGAGTTATTCACACATAATTGTATTCTTGGCCCCTTGTGGTATTCTGAGAACTTTGATTGAACCTATAAGTAAAGAAATTACTTTATTATGATAGTTAAATAACTGGTATAATTATGTGTGTACATTCAGAATCCATTATTCCAGTGGCCATAAAAATCAGTGTCCTCATCCCCTGGGGAAGAAAATGTTACCATTTCCATGTCTATTTATTTTTATCTCAGTGTCATTTAGTTTATATTTTGTGTATATTTTTTAAATGTCATAATATATTAGAATAGCAATGTATATATAATACTTTCCCATAATATAATTAGGTCACTGACAGTGTGTTGAAAAATGGACAATACTTTGGAGATTAGTTCTTCAGGAATCAGAAAATTATCAAAATTTGCTGCATAAAATGTTACTTAATTTGGGGGAGTTTACCAACAATTTTTTATGAAACCAGTTCAACTGAAGAGAGGCAGATGTTCAGAACATTCATATTTGCATGAGTTTGCATAGAGCCTCAGAGATGGAAACAATTTTGCAGTTGGATAGAAGACCAAGAGACCTGACTGGACAGGGGAAAACTTGAATCTTGAATGCAAGAGAGCATGTTTGCTCCCCTCAGTGTGGTCTAAGTTGTTTTTCTTTAAATCACCTCCCTTTCTTCACCTTTATTCCATAAACCCCATCCTCTGCTTTACTAGTTCTTTTCCAATAGTACAGATCACCTGTTAACATACCATAAAATATACTTGGATTCATGTTTATTGCAGATTATCTGTCTTCCCACAGCTAGAATATCAGTTCCATGAAGATAAGTGTCTGCTTTGTTTATTGATGTAAACTAAGCACCTATAAGAGTTTCTGAGTCAAGGAGGAATTAAGTCAATGATCAGTTGGTTAAACGACCAATAGCAGAGTACTGGGCAGGCCTATAGGTTTCAAAATTTGTGATTTTCATTAGCTATTGTAAAAAAGCAGTTCTGCAGTTAATGTTACAAGGTTAAGACATGTTTCTGTATCTATTATCAGCATAAGCATAAACTACATTTGAAGAAAGTTTTTAGACCAAACATGATAGCCAAAATGCACAGTTGAAAAAACAAATTATACTAGTTTATTTGTTTTCTTTATCCAAAATATAATTATATTCCTTTTCAAAAACTTTTCCTTACATAGGTGTGTGTACATATACATTTATATATATAAATAAAATTCCATCTAGTGAAAGCTATGTTTTTCCCAGTAGTCAGTATGGATGTGAGAGCTGGACCATAAGGAAACTGAGCCCCGAGGAACTGATGATTTTGAACTGAGGTGTTGGAAAAGACTCTTGAGAGTCCCTTGAACAGCAGGGAGATCAAACCGGTCCGTATTAAAGGAAATCAGCCCTGAATATTCATTGAAAGGACTCATACTGAAGCTGAAGCTCCAATACTTTGGCCACCTGATGCAAAGAATTGACTTTTTGGAAAAGACCCTGGTTCTGGGAAAGATTGATGACAGGAGGAGAAGGAGAAGGCAGAGGATGAGATGGTTGGATGGCATCACCGACTCAATGGGCATGAGTTTGAGCAAGCTCCAGAAGATGGTGGAGGACAGGGGAGCCTGATGTGCTGCAGTCCATGGGGTCTCAAACAATTGGATATGACTGAGTGACTGAAGTTACTTGAAGGTATGATGTGTTATGTACATAACATAATGATTATATGATCATCATACATAGGTCACATTGACATATATGCTATTTCAGTTTCAGGTATCATTATACATAGATTATATTGACATATAGTGTTATTTTGGTTTCAGGTGTACATTATTTGATATATATTGCAAAGTGATCACCACAATAATTCTGGCGAACATCCCTCATTAGAAATAGTTACAATTTTCTCCTTGTGATGAAAACTTTTACGATCTCTTGGCAGTATTCAAATAGGCATAAGTATATTCCCTTTTTGACTTAGTGCAGTTAAATGAGACAAGTGGCGCTGAGTCGTAGAATCAAAGAATCATGTTGAAACAGTTGAGTTGAATCAAACTTCTCAGTGCCAACTCATATAGAGCTGTCTTGAAAAATCCATCCTTCATTAGGCCCACCTGGGTCCCATCACACATGGTATGGTGTGCAGGCATAGATCAGTGTTTAAGCCTTATGCTATATTTTCCAATTGTCCATGAATTTCTTTCTCGACATCTTTCAGTGCTTCATCCATCTCATGTCTTCACTATCCAAAGAGGTTATAATTATGGCAGAAGACATCTAAGTAGCTAGACTCGCAATTGCTGCCCACTGGGCATTTTGGAAAGAGGCTGGGAAGGAGTCCTTCCGGTATTAGCATTTTACTTTCAGGGGATTAGGAAGCTTTTCAGTTTGAAGAGTCCATCAATACAAATATATCTCGGGAGTGAGCACTGTTTAATTATTTACTTGATTAGTGATTAGCTGACCGTCTGCTGAGAGTAATGCAACGAAGCGTTAGTAAACTAGGGAGAATTCAGGCAAAAGGAATGAGAAACTCTGGGAAAAGTGGACACATGCTTAAGGAGACCATTACCTCTATTTGGTTTAGGTTTTAGGTTTTGTTTAGACTGACTCTGTAAAGGTATGGGTTGTTTCCATTTGATTTCCATTCATCCTCTATGCTTTACAGTGTATGTCTTATTTACTTGTTGAAAGTGACTAGTGACTTACTGCTTGTTATCACTGGGTAGTCCTGCTTTGGTTCTGGTATTCCATAGGGTCTAGCAGAGGCACCTTAGAGTACTTATTTCTATCATTTGCTGCAGAACCTTAACATTTTTTGGTAATTTCTGGTACTAAGATGATGAAATACAGGAAAATAGAGCCCAGGTGCTTTTGGATAAAACCCTAATTTATTTCCCCTCTTCTCTCTGACTTTTGAGTCATTTACTGACTCAACTAGCCCCATATTGCTGGATGCCTTTTTTGGCTCTTCTGACTGCCTCATTCCTTGCCTGTGGTCAAGGTCTATTTCATTTCCTGTATCTCTCACATGCTTTGCATCTTTTCACTTGGCAGAGCCCTCTTTGATTTTTAGTGTCATAATATTCCCAGCTTTTTCTCATCTCTTTCTTTATCTCTACCAGCCCCAGCAGCCACAACTCCTCTATCCACATTGAAGTTTCTCTTTTCTAATTCTGGACATTCTGCTCTCTTGGACTGAATATTCTTGGTTTCTTGTTGCATTGAAGAATAAAGACAAACTCTCCATTTTGCAATATATGATTCTCCCTAATGCATAAAAATCCATGCAAGTATTTCTCCATTCTAACCCTACAATAATATATACAGTATATCATGGGAGCATAATCATGAGAGATACAACATGAATGGTAAGAAATGAACATTTCTTGTGTTTTGGTCAGACTTGATTATTCACTGATACCTTATAATGCTATATGTATTAATATCTCAGTTTCCTTGATCTAGGATGTCAGAGATCGTTACTTCCTAAGATGATCCTAAATGAATTGACAGATATACTGTTTTTCTATTTTTTTTCTTCTGTTCTTTGTATGTATTACCTGTTCAAAGAACTTTATACATTGATTCATTAAATCTTCATAAGAATTGATGAGAGAGACACTATAATTTTCCCCACCATATCCATCACTGTTCTAAAGTTACCCAGCGAGCGATGTGCCATCCCACTGCCCCTCAGTGCCTTTGCCGTGATCAATATCCCATCAACTTTTCAAAACTCCATCATAAAGCCATCCCATTTGCATCACTCCTGTAACACACTCAGATGGCTCCTAGCTTTACTTCAATCCACTGTAGCTCCGTGGTGGCATCACATCTTATTCTTCTTCATGCTACCATGCAATATAGCAGTTTGTGTGTTTATATCACCCTCTCCTTTTCCACAAATTGAGGGCCTGCTTTGGGAAGATAGAGATTTTTTTAAACCTCAGTTTAAGTCCTCATTGTATTCATGACATGTGATTTACTAATCTATAAGGTCAGTGAACTTCAAAGGTTCTTCATTTGTTTGTTTCCTTTCAGTAACCACTGTTACTATTCTTGATATAATAGGGCCATTTCTGCAAAAGTAATCTTACATGGAAATCTGTAAAAGAGGGGAAAATCAACACTTTCTGGATGGCAAGGGAGTGATTGTTAAATGCTGTCCAAATATCCCCACTTTGGCTATTTCTGACTGACTCTATAGTATACCTATGGCTCTGTTCAATATTTTCTGAAATTTGTAGTATTCACTTTTTATGTCACAGTCAAGCAAGGAGAGCGCTCTCAATGTCACCACCTCTGTTGTTGATCTAAAGTCCTAAATATATGCTTGAAATAAATTTTATAAGAGACAAATACATGAAGATGTGTGTCGTCTATTGGTGTGTGTATGTTTCCTCCAATTGCATTGCCCCCTTATTGACAAAATTTCCCTCCAATAAATGCCATCCTCTCTGCTGGAAATATCTGCATGAAAGAAAGTTAAGCAAGTAACAAAATAGAATTAGATGTTTTGGGCAGTAAATGACTTAGAAAGTGCTTACAGGGTTTTTTCATGGAAAGGGAATATGAGATATTTGCTCTTAGGATATTAAGAAAAGCATATATATTTGGGTCCTTAAAAATAAAGTGTTCTAACAGCATTTCATCCTTCACTACCCAAGTCCTAGACTCACTTTCCCTTTGCTGTTTTTCCTTCCTCTGTCTTTCTCTTCCTTCCCTCTTATTCATCCCCCTTTCCCTTCTACCTTTTGATTTCCCATTTTCTTTATCAGGAATTACTGCTAAAGCCCTAAAGATGCTGTAAAACCAGCCCAGGTACATCACTGAATTCTTAGGAGAGACAGTCAGAGATCGGCCCTCTTCCCAGGTTGTTTGGAGGCTGTTGAACAAGCTGAGCATCCCTAATCCAGTCACATTGCTCCAGTCTCAGTAGAGACTCAGTCTATTTGGAGGATTTTATAACTCAGGGACCTACTAGGGCATGTTTGTAAGGCCAAATAATTAATGACAAGGATAGGTAATCTAAAAGGAAGAGAGAATGGCATCTCACTTCTCAGATAAATGTGTTTTTGAATCCAGCTTTCTGATCTACTCAGTGTCTACGTGACCAGTTGGACAATTGTCCAGAATCCCCAGGCGGGGGACAGATGCACACCAGTATTTCTGCCATTCAATTGATCAGAGTGTTTATGATACATGGGGTTCCTGTGGGTCAGTTAGTAGGCAGCTGACTGTGGGCTGCTTAATTTTCTCCAGATGGTGCTTGCAGAGTGAGGCAAACAGAGAGGCTGTGGAGAATACTGCAAGTGGGGAGCTGTGGTTCCAGAATATTTCCCCTGATTAAAAAGGAAACTATGAAGTTGGGGATCCCCAACTTGTGAATGTCCTAGAAAATCACATGGATACCCCACAAGGGAAATACTTGTTAGTCAGGAGGAATTTCAGTTCAGTCCATCTGGACCAAGAAAATGCTAGAACACTACCATGTAAGTCAATGATGTCAGAACTTTCCCTTCTCGTTACCATCTCCCCTGCTCCAACATGATCCAAAAAATGAAAATCCAGAGAGGGAGAGAGAAGGAAGGTTGCAGAAATGGACACATCTGCACTTCCTGGTAGGTTCCCTGGACCTCAGCAGGGGAGAAGGAGACATTGAATAGGCTGAATATGAGATGGAGCTGACACTTGACTGACATGGACTTGTGAAACCCAGAGTGATAGAATGTATGGAATGGCTGCAAGGTGATGCAGGAAATGAGGATGCAATGGAGTGTGGGTGAGGACAGCCACTGGAGGAGGATGAGCCAGTTCACCTTTCTATCTGCTATGGTCTCAGCCTTTGTGTCCCCTAGAAATTTGAAATCCTGATTCCCATGGTTATGGTAACCCTAGGTGCAGTCTTTGTGAGGTGATGGAGTTGTAAGGATGGAGCCTCTTCAATGAGATGAGTGCTTTTATATATAAGAGACACTCAGAGTTCCCAAGCCCTCTCCCGTGTGAGGATACAGTAGGAAGTGTGTGACCAGAATGGACCCTGCATGACCCCACTGTGGAAATCCATTACCATTGTTTTTAAGCCTGTGATATTTTGTTATAACATCCCAGAAGGACTAAGACAACATCCCAGAAGGACTAAGACAGCATCCTAACAATCTTTACACAGTTTAGTAAACCTCATGCTATTTACACAAAAGTGCAAAGCACTTGTCTTGTCTGGTGTAACACTGTGATATTTGGCTGAAAGTCGTGGCTGGCTTTCATAAAGAATCCTGAGAATTCAGTCTTCTTGGTAGCATGACCAGAACCATGAACAATTGTCTAATTCTTTGATTCTAATAATTTGACCCAGAATAATTGGCTGTGATTCTTACATTATCTCTTAATGGTCTTCTTTGTAATGCCAGCTTCTGCTATTTGTGACTAATTTTAGTAGGCGCTTCATTCTCTCTATTGTAGGGGTGGATTTTCTTTTGATTTACTCTTAAATGGAGATAAGAAATGTTAACAAATTGCCCTTTTAGATTTTCACATCTCTAAAGTGTCTGTGTTTATTTTTTTAAGAGGAGACCCATTACAGAGCATGCATTAAAAAGCTCTAAATTTCAAAGTAGCTTGCTGTGGGATAGATCGTTATGACCATCTCAGAGCTGGATGGGATGGATGTGGATTTAGCACGTTTTGCGGGTTCGGCACGTCAGGATCTTGATGTACGTGTCAACTTTACGTGAATCCCTGCTCAGGCAGTAGAACAGGTTATAAAATTCAGAAAGACGCCTGTCTTCATCGCTGGACGTCAGGGATGGGAGTCCTGACCAGCTACTGGGAGCCTCGTGGATCATCTTCAAGACTGGAACAATAATCTGAATACCCAAATGATAATGACTTCTTGTGCATTTTATTAATATACGCTTCTCTTTTTTTCTTCTAATTATCAAATAAAGATTTGGGGAAGACATATGAATATAAAACTCTCTAGATACCAATTTTGGAGCCAGCCTATAAGAAAACAATTAGAAATCTAAAAAGTATAAATGGAACTCAAGTTTAGTTTTAACTTTCTCTTTTCTTCCTTCCCTCTCTTATCCGTTGATTTGAGGAGAACAGAGAAAGAAGTCAAGTGGAACTTCAATAGCAGATGTGCTGGGATACTTTGAAGAAAAATGTTAATCTTGGAAATTCTTTTCTCTAGTACTATTACTTTTGAAAATATTTCAATCACCAGTGCCCAGGAAGAGGCAAGCTTTTGGTGGAATTATGTGCAATGCAGGGAAGGCTGCACATGTCAAAAATTGCAGTGAAATTCTGATTCCTTTACAGTAGAATCTATCATTATGAATGACTAGGCTCCTGCTTTATGTAGTAGTAGTCTAACATAAAGTAGTGATGAACCTTTTTCTTACAAAATGAGATATTTCCAAACTCCTTACGCATTACAGAGGTCACCTCTTTCATTCATGAAGAAAACAAGAAAGCCCTCTACAGGACGCTCACCTTGCTGAATTGACTCTCTATGAATGACTGAAGTTTGTCTGACATGTTCTCAATCTTTATGGCGCTTGATAGGAAAGCCTCTGACACTTCTTTCATACTCTGCAGCTCCGTGACTAGATGGTACAGAGGATTATTCCAGGAGTACAGTAACATGAGTGTCCACTTACTAAGGTCTTCATTCTAAGCAACCATAAGAAAAGGTCTCATTAAAATAATGCTAATGCAGTGGATTTGGTAACATGTGATCTTTGCTCAGAGCAGCTGACCTAAAAAAACTTTTGGTTATTCCTATGTGCTGCAGAGATTTTTGAAGGTATTAAAAGTTGCAAAAGGATAAAATGTAAGCTGTTAGTTCACACTTTGCTGAAATATTAAAAATCTAGCTTAATTTAGGAACTGATTCTTCTGGTGTGTTCTAATTTATAACATAAAGAATTTTCTTTTTTCCTCTGAAATTCTACCACCATTCAGTGAGTTCTTTTGTGTTTGTATATTTCCGTGAGAGAATCTAAGTATTTACGCAAGTCAGTATGTGCTGCAGTGCCTGACCCAGGAAAGAGGGATTCCACCTGTGCCCACATCATTGTCACCCAGTGATTCATTCGTATTAATGAATCAGATGAGTCACTTGTATTGATTTTTGATTGGTAATTGTTTTATGATAGTACATCAAAGAGACAATGAAAAGACATGACATTCCTAAACAGGCTTCTCTCCTCAGCTGATCCCACACCAGCCCCCTGCTGACATCAGAAGAGTCTGTTTTGTTGACAAGTGTCCGGGCAAAAAATGGCACAGCGTTGTCTTTAGTAACAGCATCAGTGGGATTCACAGTGGAGGGCCCCCCCTAGTTCACTACTACTAGCAGAATTGAGCCTGAAAATACCGGGGGCTGAAGATCTCTAGTTAATATGCTTGATTTCTTTATAGCCATGAACTGTTTTACTGGTAAAGAACAGAGAACTGAATAGGATTAAATATAGTAATGCACATAAAGTGCTGAGTAAAATGTAAGGCCGTGTAGTAACTCTCAATAAACTTTAAATTTAAGCTTATTGAAAATCCCTCCTCTTCTCCCTCTTTGTCCTTTTTCCTTGTTCACCCTCATTATTAATGAGCTTAACAGGGCAAAAGAATGCTGGTATCGTTAAGAAGGTTGTAGAGAGAGAAGATAGAATTTTAAGGTAGGATGCATGTGGAAACATTTTAAATAATGTTAGGAAGAAGGATAATGCAGGAAATAAGAAAGGAGAGATTATAACAGTGAAAATTTGGAGCTGCCATAAAGGATTGAGGCTTGATATGTAAACTGTGTTGTCCTCAGAACAGAGGCAAGTGTTGCGGCCATGAGAAGCAAGGCAATGTTTATAGGACTTGTAGGGGAGACTTACAAATTAAGAATAAAAGGCGACGGAGGAGTCATTGAGAATGAAGAATGAAGGTATCAGAGAAGTAGAAGCAGAATCAGGAGAGCCTTGAAAGGCAGATGCGAGGCCTCAGATAGTGCAGTATAGGACTCCCAAGTAGGAGTCACTACTAACAGGGAGTACTCAAAATGGGTGTATTTCTTACATATTCATAATTTTGCAATCTTATATTTTACCCATGGAAGTTCCCATTCATTTCCCATTTTCATACAGAATAATAGCTGCGATCCTGTGTCTAATGCATTGGTTGAACTAAAGTTGTCTGCATAGACAATTTATAGATCTGTTATTTATCTTGCTACTACAGATCTTTAGTCATTCCTTGATTTCCCTCATGCTTCATGAAGTGCATAATATAATTGTCTTCAACTGCTTACAGTTCCTCCACCTTTTTCTGCATGTACAGTTACCATAACCTCTAATAATCTGAAGTCTGGTAACCTACATGCTGTCTCGTTTGACCCGGTGAAAAACCCAGGTGAAAGACTCACGTTCGTCTGCTGGGCTTTATCTCTTTCTTCGGGAGTATGGAAGGAATTGGTGTGGCAGCTCTTGGTGGCATTGATATAGTACTGTTTGCCCTGGGCATATTTTTCATCCTGAAAGTGATCAGGCAATTAGTTAGGGTTGTTGGGCATTGAGTAGATGAACCCATTACCAGAACACTAACATGTTTGATAGACGTGTATTTTTTTTAATGGGGGGGGCATCACAAAATTTGAAAGTCATTCTTTTCCTACTTTTCTATACATTGTCTCTATAAAAATGATTTTACATATAACTTTTCTAAGTTTAACCTTTTCCCTTCTCTGTTTTTTTATTATTATCATTATTTTTACTATTTGAACCAAATATAGCACATATGTACCAATATTTGGTGCTTCCCAGGGGACACTAATGGTAAAGAACATTCCTGCCAATGCAGGAGATATAACAAGACTCAGGTTTGATCCCTAGGTGAGGAGCATCCCTTGCAACAGTGTACATCAGCATACTCCAGTATTCTTGCCTGGCCAATCCTATGGACAGAGGAGCCTGTTCGGCTAGTCAGTAGGGTTGCCAAGAGTTGGACACAACTGAAGTGACTTAGAGTGCATGCATGCACCTATATTTAACAATTTAATCTTTTGTTTACTTGGAAGAGTTGGAAAAAAAAGGACAGTCAAAATGGAGGATAAAAGAAAACCTAGTGAGTAAAAAGAACTATGTGAATTTAATAGAAACCTTTATTTTTTTTATTTTTTTTTTAAATTTTATTTTATTTTTAAACTTTACATAATTGTATTAGTTTTGCCAAATATCAAAATGAATCCGCCACAGGCATACATGTGTTCCCCATCCTGAACCCTCCTCCCTCCTCCCTCCACCGCCTTTTATTAGCTGTCTCTTCCACTGTGTGCTCCTTGATTGACCTAAAAGAATTAACACACAACTTTCAAATAACTTCCTCAGAAAGAGTATAATTGTTTCCAATTGTAAACACCCCTTCTATTGTAGCTCAAAACCTATTCCCTACAAATCTTAGAACAATAATTTGTAGCATTAAAAAAACTACAAAGTATTCATTTCTGTGACCGGGATTCAGCTTTATTTAACATGTTCCATCCACCCAGTTCACTGCAGAGCTGCTGCTGCTGCTAAGTCGCTTCAGTTGTGTCCGTCTCTGTGGGACCCCATAGATGCCAGCCCACCAGGCTCCCCCGTCCCTAGAATTCTCCAGGCAAGAACACTGGAGTGGGTTGCCATTTCCTTCTCCAATGCATGAAAGTGAAAAGTGAAAGTGAAGTCGCTCAGTCGTGTCCGACTCTTAGCGACCTCATGGACTGCAGCCTACCAGGCTCCTCCATCCATGGGATTTTCCAGACAAGATTACTGAAGTGGGTTGTTGTTGTTAGAGCCCTAACTGCCAAAGTGCTGTGTTTTGAAAAGGGTTCTGACTTTTGGGTATCCCATGGTCTATAGCCCACCAGATCCCTCTGTCCATGGGATTTCTTAGGCAAGAATACTGGAGTGGCTTGCCATTCCCTTCTCCAGGGAATCTTCCAGACCCAGGGATAGAACCCAAGTCTCTCACATTGTGGGCAGATTCTTTACCATCTGAGCCACCAGTGAAGCCCGTTAACGTTAACTGAGCTCTTAAGATGGAACACTCATCCAATAGGTTTAGTGTCTTCATGAAGCGAAACACCAGAGAATTTTCTCTATGTTTCTGTGTCTCTGTGTCTTTTCCTCTATCTCTCTTCCACATGCGCCACCTTTGTGAGGACTCATGGAGAAACCAGCCTGGGAAGAAAGAGTTCTTACCAGAACCTCACCTTGCTGGCACCCTGATCTGGGACTTCTAGCCCCCAGAACTGTGAGGAAAGAATTTTCTGTTTATTCCACTGAGTCTATTGTATTATTTTATGGCATTCCTAGCTGACAAATACAAAATAATTTATATGGAAATTTTAAAAAGAAAATGAATGAAAGGAAATTGAAAAAGTTATTGCACTTCTTTTATTTGAGATTTCACAAAACTGATCCTTTCTTCGATTTCAACATCTTATGAACTGAAAGCTTTTTTGACCTAGAGAGGGTGTTACTGCAGCCTTCTTGTTTAAAGGATAGTATAGTCCCATCACTTCGGCGAGGTTTCCTTCTGGGAGCCTGGTGACTACAGTCCACAGGGTCACAAGAGTAGGACACGATTAAGCAACTAAACCACCACCACGATAGTACTTACAAACTTATGGAACATTATTGTGGAAAGGTTATGGAAGTCATGGGAGAGGCTGGCGGCATTGATAAACAAGTCTGTAAGGGATTTCCGTAAGGAGACAAACACGTCAGGACTGCAGGACGGGCATGAGTTGCCTTGGCATAGGAGCAGATTAGACATGAGCAGCAGCAGCAGCAGGCAGGACCCTGTTTAAATAAAAACATGAGCCATTCTGAGATGATTTAGTCAGCTGAGGTTATCAAATCCATCCTGTGGAGGGAAGCCTTTTCTTTCCCTGTTGCTCTGAGCAGGAGTTTGTGCTGTAGAAGCTGGGGTGGAGAAGAAGGAGCACTTTCAGTGTAAATTTAGATGGATGATGATATTTGCACAGACAGAGAGTTGGAGAAGTAGGTTACTCCCTATATTTTTGAATTGCTGCAAGAAATACTTCAGTGCTCTGCAAACATTTGGAACTTAATTCTGAGCCAGAGTGTTTAGGCCATTCTTTTAAGACAGTTTAATGTTGGGACTCTGCAGACTCTGAGCAGCAAGGTCCTCTAGGAGTTTGCAATGTTTTTACTCTACATCGACTAATGCTTGAATTTTAGACACTGAAATGACAAGAAAAGTCCAGTCGATCTGTGTGGTTTACCATCACACTGGGGTAAGAGTAAACACGTGACTGACTGATCACCACTATTGAGTACAGAGAGAATACTAAGAGAAAAAGATACTGTACCTTGGATCTGCTCACTCACTTTAGTAACCCCATGCATGTCTTTGATACTTTCACAAAAGCTTTAAAACATCTTAAAATTTGTGTTTCACAGGAACCCTGTGAGATAGCCTTAATCTTCACTATGATCATCAAGTTATGTTAACGAAGATGTGATGACTTGGAGAGGACAAGTAACTTTCCCCAGGTCCCATTAGAAGCAGATGGAGGTGACTGGGCACCAGTACACTCATCTGTTCACTTCCTGATGTCACATCACACATGCCTGTGGCCCTCAGTCTGCATGTGTGTAACCAGGATTACATCAGGAGCTATGATGACTCTGCTTAAAGAGAAAAGTATTTTGTCTTTGACTGCAAAACAGCAGTGACCCTGGAACATTGTTTTTATATGCACTTGTTCTGCTCTGTCTATAAAACACTCACTGTTACAGTCTTTGGCGATTATCAATGTGAGGGCCTGGTTCTCCTGGCTAGCCCTTCTTCTAGGCACCTTGGCAGCTCCTCTACTCTTATCCATGTTTATTCTTCTCATTATGTTTGTTTCTTCAAGAAAATAGCAAATAAATCTCCAAATGGTAATACAAGAATATTACCTGGTCAGCACCCAAGACAACATCATCGGCTCTGCAAACAAGGCCTGCCTCTTCTTGACTTTGACTTTTTAAGGACAAAATTTACCTGCCTGGTCGGGAGTACATCCTGACAACACATGAGGCTTAGTTTTTGAACCATCTTCAAACATCTCTTTGACAGTAGAACTAGACCTTCATGCTTCCATGATGTATTGTAATATTTCAGAAATTATTCCTGGCCCTACCTTTGGCCAACAGAAGCATAAAATCATAGACTCTTGCAAGCATGATTTTAATATTACTTTTCCTGTGTGTCCTTTGTAAGTAAGCAGAATTTAAGACTGAAGTGAGCAAAAATTGAATTTGGACAAGAGAACTGATAAAATAGAGATTTTATCCTCCTGAATGAGATCTGAATATGATTCTTTTTCCAAATTACCAGAAGAGTGATAATTTAATGAAGGATAAGATATCAGCATTTAGTAGGTTTTCTCTGCTCTTAGTTTAAATGGCATGGTATCTAAGAATAAAATGAATATTTAAAATTAGGGGATGAAAATAAAAGAAGTGGTTCTCAAAAAGGAGACATATAAGTTGGAGAAATTTGGGACTATCGCTCTTATCAACTAAAGAGCTTATTGCGACAGGCAAGGAGGATAATCGCTTATATAACATAAACATATTTGTGTGCATATATTTCTCTGCATGTATTCATGTGCTATGCATAAATATATGCTTAATTCCTTCATGAAACTTTGGACCTTATAAAATTCAATTTTATAAGAGGTGGTAAATATAGCAGAATACCCTAATTCCTAATGTAATTGATCATCTATTGGTAGATGACTAACTATATGATTTTTCCTTCTGTTAAATTGTTTTTTTTAATATTTTATCTCAAATATATATTTTTTTATTTTTTAATTTAAATTTATTTATTTTAATTGGAGGCTAATTACTGTACAATATTATATTGGTTCTACCACACATCAACATGAATCTGCCACGGGCGATCATGTGTTCCCCATCCTGAACCCCCCACCCACCTCCCTCCCCGTACCATCCCTCCAGGTCATCCCAGTGCACCAGCCCCAAGGGTCCTTATTGAACCTGGACTGGCGATTCATTTCCTATATGATATTATACATGTTTCCATGACATTCCCCCAATTGTTATTTGTGTGTTTGCTTTGGTAGCACATATAATGAAAAATTGGAATAATACTGAGAAGATTAGCATGGCCCCTGCCCAAGGATGAAACACAAATTTGTGAAGCCTTCCATATTTTTCTGTAACAGCTTCAAGGGGTGGGATGGGAAGGAAGGTGGCAAGGAGGTTCAAGAGCGGGGGACATAGGTATCCCTATGGCTGATTCATGCTGATGTTTTGGCTGAAAACAGTACAGTATTGTAAAGCAATTCCCCTTCACTTAAACATCAAGAAATTCAATTCTAAAAACTGTTATTGGGGATCATATAACAGGTTCAGATATCCACTGTATGATTAAAGAGGATCTGACTGGAAACTGATGATGTCAATTATCATTGAATAGTGATTCATTAACTTTACAGTTGAATGAGAAAAGTAAACTAACAAACACTACTGTCTGTGATTCAGTGTCATAGCAAGCTATAATCCTAGTCTGCGTTCGCTTTTAGGTTGTATGGTGACCAAACTTTGAAACTGAGGCTGTTCCCAGAAGCGCACAGTCGTGAGTCCTGCCCAGGGATTTTGTTCCTGATGCTGGAGGCTTCTGTTCGCTGGTCACTAAGGCCGAAATTTTCTCTGCTGATCATTCTCTGGTCTATCATGTGCACAAGTCTTTATATTTTGGTTTTCTAATTTCATTCTCTTATTCTTTTGATCACACTACCAAGTCCCTTGATGATTTATTTTTCAGACCCTTTTGTGCTTTGATCTTTCTGATGCTCATTAGTGTATTTGCTTCCATGTCTACCTCTCTGAGTAGTTTTCAGCATCTACATAAACACTACCCTATTCTCTTACTGTCTGGATTTTGGCATTTAGCATCAGCATATTTTTATGAACTTCACTTTCCTTCTGGTGCGGTTTCTGGTACACAGTTTAAGCTGGTTGGCTCACATCTTGCTTGTCCGTGTTGTCTCCGAACAATTAGAGAACTCTGTTTTCTTTCTAGGCAATACTGTGCTTCGTTTTGATACCGTTGCTAATTTTCTGTGATTTCCCTTCCAGCCTCATAAGCTTTGTCTTTCTCAATCTACTGTACCCTGAGCACTATGTACTGTATGTTGTTATTACTCTTTTAACTCAATATCCACTAGTATAGCAGAGAATTAAAGGCAATATAATTGCAATAGTATTAGTAATAATACATTCCCCAAAAATGTAATCCAGTAATGCTCCCAGTTTTAAATGACTTTCTATGCATGTATTGTTGAGGTTCCCTACTCATTTTTCCATACTAGGTGTTTCAATTTTGAAAAAGAATGTAGAAAACAGTGGAGTGGAAAATTCTGAAAATCACCTTAGATTTTAGATGCCTCAAGATTAAGTATGTAATTATTAGTTTGTTATAGTTAATAAGGCTATTCTGAGCACATGTAGTCAGTGTTGGGTGAGCTATTGAGTAAAGGATGTATACTGTGAACTGCATCACCAAACAGGTGATTGGAGTTAAAGAGAGCAATGCCAGGAAGACACAGGTTTTTGTTCTGGAAAGAAAAACTTACAGGGTCTATCATCTACAGTCTACTCTTTAGATTTTTCAAAACACTTACTCTTCCTTTGCTCATTTAATAATTTGGGTTGTTTGATTTCTTTTCATACTGAGTTGCATAAGTCTCTTATATATACCTGGATACAAAGCCCTTACCAAATATGTGATTTGCAAATTTTTTTTTCATTCCATAGGTTGTCATTTCATTTTACTGATGGCTTCTTTTACTATGCAGGAGGTTTTGAGTTTGATGTGGTTTCACTAGTTTATTTTTGCAGTTCTTGCCTTTGCTTTTGATGACTGAGTTGTTTGAGCTGCTTGTATTTTGGAAAGCAATCTTCTATCAGTTGCTTTATTTGCTATTATCTTCTTCCATTCTTACCAAAAGACACAGACTGGCTGAATGGATACAAAAACAAGACCCATATATATGCTGTCTACAAGAGACCCACTTCAGGCCTAGAGACACATACAGACTGAAAGTGAGTGGATGGAAAAAGATATTCCATGCAAATGGAAATTTTAAAAAAGCCAGATTAATGATCTTCATATCAGAAAAAATAGACCTTAAAATCAAAACTATTATAAGAGATAAAGAAGGACCCTACCGATGCAGAGAAAGCCTTTGACAAAATTCAACACCCATTTATGATAAAAACTCTCCAGAAAGCAGGAATAGAAGGAACATACCTCAACATAATAAAAGCTATATATGACAAACCCACAGCGAACATTATCCTCAATGGTGAAAAATTGAAAGCATTTCCTCTAAAGTCAGGAACAAGACAAGGGTGCCCACTTTCACCATTACTATTCAACATAGTTTTGGAAGTTTTGGCCACAGCAATCAGAGCAGAAAAAGAAATAAAAGGAATCCAAATTGGAAAAGAAGAAGTAAAACTCTCACTATTTGCAGATGACATGATCCTCTACATAGAAAACCCTAAAGACTCCACCAGAAAATTACTAGAACTAATCAATGATTATAGTAAAGTTGCAGGATATAAAATCAACACACAGAAATCCCTTGCATTCCTATACACTAATAATGAGAAAACAGAAAGAGAAATTAAGGAAACAATTCCATTCACCATTGCAACGGAAAGAATAAAATACTTAGGAATATATCTACCTAAAGAAACTAAAGACCTATATATAGAAAACTATAAAACACTGGTGAAAGAAATCAAAGAGGACACTAATAGATGGAGAAATGTACCATGTTCATGGATTGGAAGAATCAATATAGTGAAAATGAGTATACTACCCAAAGCAATTTATAGATTCAATGCAATCCCTATCAAGCTACCAAAGGTATTCTTCACAGAGCTAGAACAAATAATTTCACAATTTGTATGGAAATACAAAAAACCTCGAATAGCCAAAGCGATCTTGAGAAAGAAAAATGGAACTGGAGGACTCAACCTACCTGACTTCAGGCTCTACTACAAAGCCACAGTTATCAAGACAGTATGGTACTGGCACAAAGACAGAAATATAGATCAATGGAACAAAATAGAAAGCCCAGAGATAAATCCATGCACCTATGGACACCTTATCTTTGACAAAGGAGGCAAGAATATACAATGGATTAAAGACAATCTCTTTAACAAGTGGTGCTGGGAAATCTGGTCAACCACTTGTAAAAGAATGAAACTAGAACACTTTCTAACACCATATACAAAAATAAACTCAAAATGGATTAAAGATCTCAACGTAAGACCAGAAACTATAAAACTCCTAGAGGAGAACATAGGCAAAACACTCTCTGACATACATCACAGCAGGATCCTCTATGACCCACCTCCCAGAATATTGGAAATAAAAGCAAAAATAAACAAATGGGACCTAATTAAACTTAAAAGTTCTGCACATCAAAGGAAACTATTAGCAAGGTGAAAAGACAACCTTCAGAATGGGAGAAAATAATAGCAAATGAAGCAACTGACAAACAACTAATCTCAAAAATATACAAGCAACTCCTACAGCTCAACTCCAGAAAAATAAATGACCCAATCAAAAAATGGGCCAAAGATCTAAATAGACATTTCTCCAAAGAAGACATACAGATGGCTAACAAACACATGAAAAGATGCTCAACATCACTCATTATCAGAGGAATGCAAATCAAAACCACTATGAGATACCATTTCACACCAGTCAGAATGGCTGCAATCCAAAAGTCTACAAATAATAAATGCTGGAGAGGGTGTGGAGAAAAGGGAACCCTCTTACACTGTTGGTGGGAATGCAAACTAGTACAGCCACTAGGGAGAACAGTGTGGAGATTCCTTAAAAAACTGGAAATAGAACTGCCTTATGATCCAGCAATCCCACTGCTGGGCATACACACTGAGGAAACCAGAAGGGAAAGAGACACGTGTACCCCAATGTTCATCGCAGCACTGTTTATAATAGCCAGGACATGGAAGCAACCTAGATGTCCATCAGCAGATGAATGGATAAGAAAGCTGTGGTACATATACACAATGGAGTATTACTCAGCCATTAAAAAGAATACATTTGAATCAGTTCTAATGAGGTGGATGAAACTGGAGCCTATTATACAGAATGAAGTAAGCCAGAAGGAAAAACACCAATACTGTATACTAACGCATATATATGGAATTTAGAAAGATGGTAATGATAACCCTGTATACGAGACAGCAAAAGAGACACTGACGTATAGAACAGTCTTATGGACTTTGTGGGAGAGGGAGAGGGTGGGAAGATTTGGGAGAATGGCATTGAAACATGTAAAATATCATGTATGAAATGAGATGCCAGTCAAGGTTCAATGCACGATGCTGGATGCTTGGGGCTGGTGCACTGGGATGACCCGGAGGGATGGTATGGGGAGGGAGGAGGGAGGAGGGTTCAGGATGGGGAACACATGTATACCTGTGGTGGATTCATTTTGATATTTGGCAAAACTAATACAATTATGTAAAGTTTAAAAATAAAATAAAATTAATTAAAATAAAAAAAAAGAAGGACCCTACCAAATGATCAAAGGATCAGTCCAAGAAAAACAGATAACAATTTTAACTATTTATGTACCCTACATGAGAGCACCTCAATACATAAGGTAATCATTAACTGACAAAAAAGGAGAAATTGACCGTAACAGAATAATAGTAGGGTATGTTGACACCACACCTATAACAATGGACAGATTAACAGAACAGAAAATTAATAAGGAAACTTAAGCCTAAAAGAAAATATTAGAGCAAACAGACCTAAATGATATCTTCAACACATTCCATCCAAATGCAGAAGAATACACTTTTTTCTCAAGTGCACATGAAACATTCTCCTCATCTTGGGTCCCAAATAAAACCTCAATAAATTTAAGGAAACTGAGATTATATCAAGAATTTTCTCTGACCACAACACTATGATACTGCTACTGCTACTGCTGCTAAGTCGCTTCAGTCGTGTCCAAGTCTGTGCGAGCCCATAGGCGGCAGCCCACCAGGCTCCCCGTCCCTGGAATTCTCCAGGCAAGAACACTGGAGTGGGTTGCCATTTCCTTCTCCAATGCATGAAAGTGAAAAGTGAAAATGAAGTCGCTCAGTCATGTCTGACTCTTAGCAACCCCATGGACTGCAGCCTACCAGGTCCTACATCCATGGGATTTTCAAGGCAAGAGCACTGTGATATGAGATATCAATTATAGGGAAAAAAAAACTTTAAAGAACACAAACACATGGTGATTAAACAATGCATTTCTAAATAATGAGTTTCTTCAGTTTACTGAAGACATAAGGGAAATCAACACATTCCTAGAAACAAAGAACAATGAAAACATGATGATCAAAAACCTAGAGGATGCAACAAAAGCAGTTCTAAGAGGAAAGTGCATAGTAATAAAAATCCGACCTCAAGAAACACATTCTTTAGACAACCTAACTTTACATATCTTTAACTCTTTTTAAATTTCTCTTATCAATGTCTTAAAGGTTTTGCATAACATCTTTCAGCACCTTGCTTGTTTATTTCTAAGTGTTTTATCTTTATTTGATGCAATAGCAAATGGGATTGTTTTCTTTATTCCACTTTCTGATAGTTTGTTGTTGATATATAGGTAGGCAACTGAGTTTCATATATTGGAATATAATAAACATAATGTATGCTACATCTTTAAAGAATAGACATTTTCTCACAAATAAGACATCTAGATGATCAAGAGGTATATGACAAGATGCTCAGTATCACTAGTAATCAAAAGAAATGCAGATCGAAAGCACAAGGGATATATCCTCATACCTGTTTGAAAGGTTAGTACCAAAAATGTAAGAAATGACAAATGTTATTGAGGATGAGGAGGAAAAGGAGTGCTTATGCACTGTTGGTAGGGATGTATACCGGTAAACTCCCATGAACACATACTGTGGAGGTTATTCAAGAAATTTAAAAGAGAATGTTTACGTGATGCATTATCCCACTTCTGGATATATAGTCAAAGGAAATGAATTCATTGTCTCAGAGAGAGACCTGTATTCCCATGTTCATTGCAGCATTATGCACAGTAGCCTTGTTACAGAAACAACAATCTTTCAACAGGTGAATGGATTAAAACTATTTGATGTGACATATATAGGCAAATATTATTTAGCCATTAGAATTAGAAAGAAATCCTTCCATTTGTGGCAACATGGATGAAACTGGAGGGCATTACACTAAGTAAAGTAAGTCAGAGAAAGACAAATACCACAGGATCTCAACTATAAGGACTTTCAAAAAAAAAAAAAGGGAACTCAGAGTAGAAAAATGATTGCCAAAGACTGGAGAATAGGAAAATTGGGAGAGTTTTTTAAAGGTTGCATATTTTATGTATAAAAAAGTAATAAGGTGAGGATCTAAGTTTGAGCTTCATGATCTAATCATGATATTGAACAAGCTCTGGGAGTCGGGATGTACAGGGAAGCCTGACGTGCTGCAGTCCCTGGGGTCACACAGAGTGGGACACGGCTGAATGACTGACTGAACTGAAGAGAGTGGAACTTACCTGTGTTCTCCTCAAAAAGCAAAAGTTAAATGTGTGTGGTGATAGTAATGTTACTTAATAGAAAGGGAAACTCGTTTCTAATCCATGCACAAATGGGGGTGGACAAGATGACGGAGGGGTAGGTGGAAGTGGGGTACACCTCTCTCCACGGATGCATCAAGAACGTCTAAAGACGCAGCAGTTCTCACAGAAGACCAGGTGAATCCTGGCAGGACTCCCTGACTACTGAGAAGGAACATCCGGATCCATACAGAACTTGGTAGGACAAAGGAGAGAAGGGACAAGGAGGAAGGAGAAAGAAGGAGGAGAGCAAGTGGGACCTGCCTGCACCTGGGGGAGAGGGAGCTGAAGTGCAGGGGAGAGATCCCCACGTCCATGCCCATCCACTGGGATGGGGGAGTCATTTGAAGCTGTTGGGGAGAGAACTCACTAATCTGTGACAGTCTGAACCGAGTGAGAACCACACAGACAAGCCATGCTGCAGACTTTCATACCTCGGACAGAGTTGTAAGTCCACTGGTGTCCACGGAAGCTGGGAGCTGGAGCCATGGGGATTGCGGAATGATCCCAGGGTGAGGACTCCTGTTGACAGTGGGGAGTCAGCCTGATGGGATGGGGTGGAGGAAATCTGCTGCATGGAATGCTTCTTAAGGAAAGCCATGAGGTGTAAAGGTAGGCTTCTACTGCCTGTGGAGTAGTGCTGTCTCTTTCTCCATGCTGGTACCTGTAGGTTGAGCAATAGAGAAAGACTTCAGTGAGGGTGGTCCTTGAGTGCCTGATGCACTAAGCAATGGAGAATTTTGAATGTCTATATACATGACCCTACACCATTCTCTGTTAAATTTTGGGTTTGAGCATCGTAATGTTTTTATGAACTTAAATTTCTTCTGGTAGAGTTTCTGGTTTACAAATTAAGCTAATCCCTCACATCTGGCTCGACCTTGGTGTTTCAAGAAACTTTGAGAACCTTCTTTCCTCTCAAGGCAAAACTGCCCTTTACTTTACTACCATTGCTGACTTCCAATACTTTCACTTCTTGCCTAATATATTGTATGTCTTTCTCTATTTGCTATAAGTTTAGTAGTTTGTGTCCCTGTGTTGGTATTAATATTTATCATAAATTATGAATGGATGCAGTAGAGATCTAAAAGGACTACAGTTACAACAGTAGTAATAAATAACCCCTAAATTTTAATCCATTAATGCTCCCATTTTAAAATGGTTTTCTATCTGTATATTATTGAGGTCTCTTAACTCATTTTCCTTACTAGGTAGCTCAATTTTGAAATGAAATTTAGAAAACAATGTAGTGTAAACTCTGGAAATTGCCTTCCTTTTGATATGCTTCATTAGTAAGGATGCAATATTAGGATTTTTTTTTCCCTGGTGGGGCTGTTCTTAGTACATATTATAGCTCACTGTGGGGTGATTGCTATTGACTGAAGAATGTACACATTGAACTGTGATTGTCAAACGAGTGGAGATGAAGAAAGTCATGCCAGGATGGCACAGGCTTTTATTCTTCTAGAAGGAAAACTTTGTTGTGTTTCTCATCTACAGTCTAATCTTCAGATATATTGAAATTCTTACTTTCCTTACACTCCGTTAAAAATTTGGATTATTTGGGGAGTTTTGCCCTTGAATTGTATGTCTGTATTTTTGGATATTAAGCCCTTGTCAAATATATGATTTGGAATATCTTCTGTCAATCTCTAAATTGCCATTTGATTTTGTTGATGTTCCCTTCTTTGGAGTCTGATGTGGTTCTACTTGTTTGTTTTGCAGTTGTTGCCTTTGCTTTTGGTGTGAAACCCAAAACTCATTGCAAAGACCGATGGCAAGAAGATTACCTCAGTGTCTTCTTCTAGGTGTTTAATCACTTAAAGTCTTATGTTCAACTTTTTAATCCCTTTTTAGTTGACTTTTGTGTATGGTAAAAGACAGGGGTACGGTTTCATTTTTTCATAGGACTATCCAGTTTTCCCAGTGCCATTTTGAAAAGCTTGTCCTTCCCCACTGGATATTCTTGGCTCCTTTTTCATAAGCTAACCAACAACATACGGGTGTGCGTTTCTTTCCGGCTTCGCTGTTCTGCTCTGTTGATCTATGTGTCTGTTTTCATGCCAGAAGCAAAGCATTCTGTTTTGATTACTACAGCTTTCTAATATAATTTGAAATCAGCAACCATGGTCTCAAACTTTGTTCTTCTTTCTCAAGATCACTTTAACTCTTTGGTATTTTGTGATTTAATAAAGCAGAATAGACCAAGAAGAGATGGGAAAAGTACACAGAAGAACTATACACAAAATATCTTAATGACCCAGATAATCACAATGGTGTAGTTTCTCACTCTGAGCCCCACATTCTAGAATGTGAAGTCAAGTGGGTCTTAAGCACTGCTGCCATAAAGCTATTGGAGGTGATGGAATTCCAGCAAAGCTATTTAAAATCCTAAAAGATGATGCTAATAAGGGCTCCATTCAATATGTCATAAAATTTGGAAAAGCCAGCAGTGGCCAAAGGACAGGAAGAGGTCAACCTTGTCCCAATTCCCAAGAAGGGCAGTACTAAAGAATGTTCAAGCTTCTGAACAGTTGCAATCATCTCCAGTGCTAGTAAGGTTATGCTCAAAATCCTCCAGGCTAGGCTTCAGCATTATGCAAACCTAGAACTTCCAGATGCTCAACCTGGGTTTACAAAAGGCAGTCGAACCAGAGATCAAATTGACAACATTTGCTGGAACACAGAGAAAGCAAGGCAGTTCCAGAAAAACATCTGTTTCAGTGACCTCACCAGAGTGTGTGGATCACAACAAAGTGGAAACTTCTTAAGAAGATGGGCATACCAGACCAACCTTACCCATCTTATGAGAAACCTGTATGCAGTTCAAAAAGCAGCAGTTAGAAGCAGACAAGGAATGATAAACTGGTTCAAAATTAGTGAAGGAGTCCTTCAGGCCTAAATATGGTCACCCTGCTGATTTAAGATATATGCAGAGCATGTCATGTAAATTGCAGGACCAGATGAGTCCTAAAAGCTGGAATCAAGATGGCTGGGAGAAATATCAACAACCTCAAATATGTGAGTGTTACAACTCTAATGGCAGAAAGTGAGAAGAACTAAGTGCCTCTGATGAGGGTGAAAGAGGAGAATGAAAAAGCCAGCTTGAAACTCAATATCAAAAAAGCTAAGATCACGTCATCTGGTCCCATCAGTTCAGTCGCTCAGTTGTGTCCGACTCTTTGCGACCCCATGAATCGCAGCACGCCAGGCCTCCCTGTCCATCACCAACTCCCGGAGTTCACTCAGACTCACATCCATCGAGTCAGTATTGCCATCCAGCCATCTCATCCTCTGTCATCCACTTCTCCTCCTGCCCCCAATCCCTCCCAGCACCAGGGTCTTTTTCAGTGAGTCAACTCTTTGCATGAGGAGGCCAAATATTGGAGTTTCAGCTTTAGCATCAGTCCTCCCAAAGAACACCCAAGACTGATCTCCTTTAGAATGGACTGGTTGGATCTCCTTGCAGTCCAAGGGACTCTCAAGAGTCTTCTCCAACACCACAGATCAAAAGAATCAATTCTTCAGCACTCAGCTTTCTTTACAGTGCAACTCTCACATCCACAATAACTACTGAAAAAACCTTAGCCTTGGATAGACAGACCTTCATTGACAATGTCTCTGCTTTTTAATATGCTGTTTACGTTGGTCATAACTTTCCTTCCAAGGAGTAAGCGTCTTTTAATTCATGGCTGCAATCACCATCTGCAGTGATTTTGGAGCCCCAAAAATAAAGTCAGCCACTGTTTCCAGTTTCCCCATCTATTTGCCATGAAGTGATGGGACCGGATGCCATAATCTTAGTTTTTTGAAAGTTGAGCTTTAAGCAACTTTTTCACTCTCCTCTTTCACTTTCATCAAGAGGCTCTTTAGTTCTTCTTCACTTTCTGCCATAAGGGTGGTGTCATCTGCATGTATGTGGTTATCAATATTTCTCCCGGCAATCTTGATTCCATCTTGTGCTTCATCCAGCCCAGCGTTTCTCATAATGTAATGTGCATATAAGTTAAATAAGCCTGATAACAATATACAACCTTGACATACTCCTTTTCCTATTTGGACCCGTCTGTGCTTCATGAGAAAAGAATCTAAAAAAGAGTGTATATATGTATATGTATAACTTATTCACTGTTCAACAAAAACTGACATTTATAGCATTGCAAATCAATTATGCTGCACTAAAAATAAAAAATGAATTAAAAATAAATCAAAGATCTGGAATAAACCATAACCATGTATAGCAGCTTTTAGTGAGCTCTTGGAGTCCTAGCTGATTATGGAACCCAAGAATGATCTTGGGAGATCCCCAAACTTGTAATTGCTATCTGAAGTGAATAAAGTCTTGAGGACTTTCCACACTGAAATTTGTATCTGTCAAA
Source organism: Bos grunniens (assembly GCF_055505025.1). NCBI lineage: Eukaryota > Metazoa > Chordata > Mammalia > Artiodactyla > Bovidae > Bos > Bos grunniens. The sequence continues at coordinate 36,403,004 of NC_141187.1, forward strand.
GGCCCTTTCCTTCATATTCATAGTCGTTATGTTTCCATGTTGGTCAACAGGTACTTTGTCTAAGAACTCAGTCATTAACTCATATTTGAAATCAGAACATGTATAGGAGGGGCGGGGGATTGCTCAATGACTGATAACCAAGGAAGACCCTGGAAACACGCTTATATTGTTGTGAAATCCATCAAGGAGTTTGCCATCTCAGACCCTCCACCTGGGGCTGCTGGTCCTGATTCAGCTTCCTTAGTCCTTGGCTTCCTATCAGCACCACAGAGCATTCAGTATGGATGAGGCACTGGGTTACCTTAGACAAGTCAGTCTCCTCATTGGGTCCAAATGCTTGTGTTCTCCCAAAATTCATATGTTGAAAACCTAATTCCCAAAGTAACAATTTTAGGAGAGGGGACCATTGGAAAATGATTAGGTCATGAGGCAGAGCCCACATGAAGGGGATTAGGGCTCTTGTGAAAGAGGCCTGAAATACTTGCTCATCCCTTCTATTTAGGGATATGTCCTGAAAGAGGCCCTCACTCACTCAACCATGCTGGCACCCTGATCTTGGACTTCTAGCCTCCAGAACTGTGATAAATAATGTGGTTTATAAACCACCCAGCCGCTGGCATTCTGTAAAGGCAGCCTGCGTGCACTAAAACACTGAGCGTGATTAAATAGGGGGAAAAATACTGTCACTCTTGTTTTCCCTTCCTAGGTGATAAATGAGGAACAGGTAGCATGGATAATCAATTCCCGAGGCCCATGGTGACGTATTCCATAGAACTGTACACTTCTTTCAAATTGTAGTTCTTTGACATGCTCACCAGGGAACATATTTTCTTAGAGGTAATTAACATTTAAACCAATAGATTGTAGATTTTATGGGATCAGTTGAGGGTGTTAAGAGCAAAGATAGACGTTTCCCAAAATAAAAGCAGTTCAGCCTGAAGACGGCACATTATTGGTACCCCAGTCTCTAGCCTGTCAGCCTAAAGATGAAGCAACTGAACCCTAAGGCCTGTCACTGGGCTGTCATCAGGATCCTAACTTACCTGCTCTTTGACTTGGAAAACTTATCTTCAATTCTCTAGGGCTTGGTTTTCTCAAATGGAAAAGGAAAATTAGAGTAGAAAATCCTTTACATTTCCAAAGATTATGCAAATCTCTGTATAAAACATGATTCCAAACTGAGGTTTTATTCTTTTTCCAAAAAGAAAATTATCCATTGGTTGTGCAGCTTCCATGTTTGGGTCTCTTATACTACTCATTATCTGTTCTATCCAACAGTGTATTTCTCTAGCGTAGCTTTTCAGAAAATACCTTGATAGAAATAATTACTTGACTGTTATGGAATATTACTTTTATCTTTGATCTTCCACTGAAAAGCAGGAGTTGTAGTTAAGCACACTAGTGAGAGAAACTGTTTCTAAATGTCAGGATGTCACCTTGAGAAGTTTGCTGTGTGTCGTTGCTCCGTCGTGTCAAACACTTTATGACCCCCTGGACTCACAATCCCTTGGACTGCAGCCCGCCAGGCTCCTCTGTCCATGGGGATTCTCTACACAAGAATACTGGAGTGGTTTGACATGCCCTCTTCCAGGGATCTTCCTGACCAGGGATGGAACCCAGATCTCCTCTATGCACGGGGACTCTCTTTACTGTCTGAGCTGCCAGCTCCTAATAAAATAGGTCTTGAAGTACACAGAAGATGCATGATTTGTCTACTTTTGTTTCCTGCAACAATGGGTTTTTTCCAGCTAATGTATCAGTCCAATTTCTATTTACCTGAATGCTATCTAGAATGCAAGTTCTCGCTAAAAGAAAAAAATCCACACAAAAGGAACTTTTATCTGGAATAGCAGTTAAGATTTTGTCCAGTTGTCAGTTTGTCCAAAATACCAGAGGCTGGGTATTTGCTTTTAATTATAATATTTACCTCAGAAAGAACAAATGGCTGGCCAGTTTCTGCCATGTTTTATACTCAATAAATAGTAACTTCAGGGCAGTTGGCGTAACCCTGTAGACCCAATGGAACTGAATTAAAGGAGTGGGAATTGGTGTTATGCAGATAATTAACTATAATATAAGTCAGAATGTGGTCAGGGAGGTAAAAATGGTGAGGATGAAATTAGGAAGCCATAAGGAGGAAGATGGTACTTCTATCTGGGAAAAGTAGGTAACAATTCATCAAGGAGGTGACTTTCTTTTGTACCTTCCAAGAGAGATTAGGTGCTTGTGTACAATGCAGGAATATTTGATTTGTAGGCTGTCCTTAAAGTATTTTTATCTGTCATCATCAGAGAGTACAGCTAAGAAATTGAACTTCTCTAGTGAAGCTGAGAATCCTATGGTAAATAGTAGACTCAAGCGGCAGGTTCAGAGCACTGTCTCTAGTTCTGTCCTATTCAGCCTTTTTGTCAGTGACTCAATTATCACATTATCTTAAGACGTGAACTGTGAGGGCTAGTGTATGTGGAATAACAGACTGTAAATCGAGTGGTTTCTATCTAATAAGGTGATGATTAAAAACAAATGCATCCACAGTTTTGTGAAAGTGAAAGTTGCTCAGTCATGTCCAAATCTTTGTGACCCCATGGACTAACAGTCCATGGAGTTCTCCAGGCCAGAAAACTGGAGTGGGTAGCCTTTCCCTTCTCCAGGGTATCTTCCCAACAGAGGGATCAAACCCAGACGTCCCACACTGCAGGCAGATATTTCACCAGCTGAGCCAAAAGGGAAGCCCCCACAGTTCTAGTTCTGTAATTATATCCAAATAATCAGGGTATGAGGGTTTAGGTGGGGAGAGAAGACCTCAATGGTTTTAGTTCACTGGATGCTGTGAGCGGAATCAAAAATTCATTGGAATTTTACTCTGCACGAATAAAAGTGTTTCATTGAACAAACACATAAGAAAGGCCTTCTGGATGAAAAGAATAGACAGCAGGGAAGAGCACACATGTGGACTTTGTGAATTAGGACTTAAATTTTAATAGAAAAACAGAAAGAGGTAAATTTCAAAGTTACATGTTGCAGCACAATTGGGACACATGTCAAGAGGGACAAGCACAGAATGCCATTTGTGCACATAACAAGGAGCCCTGAGCTGTGTCAGAATCAGGAACGGCTGCTTTGGGGAAGTGGTCTTTACTGAGAACTGAAAGATGTTGCGGAAGTCATGAGGTAAAAGAGAGAGAGTCTTCCAGGGAGAAGGAATTGCATTGATAAAGAGTTAGCCATATGTGAGAATATAGAGTGAGGAGAACAGGCGTGCCAGGATTGAACCTTCAAGGAACTCAATTTACTTGGTAAAACTTATGCAAACTAGACAGTGAATACAAGATGGAATATGATCAGTTCTGTGAAAGAGATAAAAATCAAGTTTTGCAGAGCATAGGAGATATTTCCATTTGCCTGGGAATTCAGTAAAGATTCACTTAAACCTAGGAAACCTGGTTTCTATTGCTACTTTTGCATCGAGTTTTATAAATTTAGATAAGTGACATAATCATTCTTGAATTTCCTTATATGTCCTTATATGAAAGGATTTTCTAGATAATTTCCAAGGTTTCTTCGTTTTCTAAATATCCAGTGAATCCCACTGGTTATTATCTGGAATAAAAAAACCCTTTTACATACCAAGAGTAATAGCTGAAATATCTACAAAATTATATAAAAAGCATTGAAATTCTTGCTTTTTTTCTTTTTTCATTTTTTGAAAAATATAATTTCCAGATAAAATGGCAAGATATTTAAAGTATACATGACAATTTAAATAGGTATACATTATTAATGGATTCTCACATTGATATAATTCACATATCTATTAATATCACCTCACATATTTATTTTTCAAGATCTTTTTGGTGAGGACCTTTTAGTTTTACTCTGCGCAGTTCAGTTCACAGTCCCTCAGTCCTGTCCGACTCTTTGTGACCCCATGAATCGCAGCACGCCAGGCCTCCCTGTCCATCACCAACTCCCGGAGTTCACCCAGACTCACGTCCATCGAGTCAGTGATACATGTGTGCTAATGACTTCAGTCATGTCCAACTCTTTGTGACCCCATGGACTATATAGACTGCCAGCTCCTCTGTCCATGGGGATTCTCCAGGAAAGAACACTAGAGTGGGATGCCATCCCCTCTTCCAGGGGATCTTCCTGACCCAGGGATTCAACCCACGTCTCTTATGCATCCTGCACTGGCAGGAGGGGTCTTTACCACGACCACCACCTGGGAAGCCCCACAAATGTCAATAATACTTTACAAACCTTAGTCACCATGTTACACATTAGATCCTCAGACTTTATTCATCATCTTACAGCTTAAAGTTTGTGAACTTTGACCAAATTCATTCTTAAATCATTGATTTCGCAGCACTTATTTTTACATGTTACATGTTCTTGTATTTATGATTTTGGAGTCAGTAAGAATGATGTCCCCCTCTTGTTGTAAGCAGTTTAGCATTACATCTTTGAGGGACCATCTTTATCTAGCAGGTCCATTGCCACCCCTATCATTGTCAGAAATCAAGATGATTTACACAGGTAAGGAAAATAAAGAAAACTGGCTTCCCTGGTGGCTCAGATGGTAGAGAATCTGCCTGCAATGTAGGAGACCTGGGCACCCCTGAGTCAGGGAAGATCCATGTAGGAGGGAATGGTTACCCAATCCAGCATTCTTATCTGAAGAATCCTTTGGACAGAGAAGCCTTGTTGGCTACAGTCCATGGGGATCACAAAAAGTCAGACATGCCTGAGCAACTAACACACAATGAACTTTAAGGATTTGGAAGCCATACCAGAGCTAAGGATACCTTAAAAGGAAAAGCAAAACTCTTAGATACAGGCAAGAACATGGATGCATAAACACTTTTAGGCCAACAGGGCAAAGGAAGAGAATGGATATTGCAGGCTCTAAAGAGTCTTGTACATAGCTGCAGCTAAAAGCAAGGGCCTCTGACCAGAGCTCTGGGCTTCAGTGGAGAAACTTGGCCACTTTGCAGCAAGAAAGGAGTCAGAGGAAAGAATCAATCCACTGATATCTTTCTCCATTGACTCACCAATCTCTTTTGTCCACCCCTGGCCAAACTCAAGTAGAAGTCAGAGGCCAGGAGAGCTAGAGGGATAAAGTATGGTCTTCTCAGCCTCCAAAGGTTCATAACATAATAGAAAATGATCAACAGTGTTACCAAGGGGCATATAAAGAATTCAAACACACCCACCATTTCTATGTAGTAGCTGTGTTTTCTTTATCTTATGATTCTAGTTGTAGTTAATTTTGCTAGACATTTAGGATGACTGGGTAGGATTAACTTTAATGGCAGAAGTCAGTTTCTGATTTAACCTAGACGAGTATTTGTCACTGTATTTCTGGTATCATAATATTATTACTGGGTCCCTAACTGACTGTATCCTTGATTCACTTAAACCCTTTGAAGAGATAGGTAATGGGACCAGATTTAGGAAGGGACCAGAATTATCAAGAGATGTTTTTATACATTGTTGAATTCATTTGGTTGATTTGTATGTGTGAGAGTGAAAAATTTAATTCCAAATTTGTGGAAACGTTACTCTGAAATTTCCTTTTTGTACTGCCTTTGTTTGATTTTAATATAGATCAATATTGGCCCCATCTCATTAGTTGGGAATGGTTTCCTACTCTTTCATTTTCTTGAAAAGATTATGTCAAATTGATCTTAATTTTTAAAATATTTATTAGAATTCTCTGGTCAAACTATCTGGGATTGATGATTTCTTTTTCAAAAGTTTTATGTCACAGTTTCAATCTCATTAAAGTTTATAGGAGTATTCAGAGGATGTATTTATTTTTGCTTCAAGTATTTTGAGATTATGTTGCTTGGTTATACATATCTAGGATTATTATGAATTCCTGCTGAATTGACTCTTTTTCACTTATGTAAAGTCCTTGTATTCCTTTGTTCATAGATATTTCCATTGCTCTAAATTTTACTTTATCTAATATTAACATTTGTTTTTATCCTTTTATTTTCCAAATATCCATGTGATTATTGAGTTTCTTGGGCTTTCCTGGTGCCTCAGACAGTAAGGAATTCACTTGCCTTGTGAAGGACATGGGAATCCGTATTCTTGACTGGAGAATTCCATGGACAGAGGAACCTGGTGGGCTACAGTCCATGGGGTCACAAAGAGTCAGGCACAGCTTAGCAACTAAACCACCACCTGATGTTCCTTCACATGTATTCCTTGGGAGGAACAGCCCTACTCAGGCTGCCTTCTGACGCTAGGCTGGAGGTCAGGAATGCTGGGCCTGGCTTGTCCTCTCTTAGGTGCTGCTGTGTTGCTCTTCCATTCTTCAGGCCCTAATCTAGTTCACCTTCTTCTTGCCAAATATACAAGGTCTCTTTTAATGGTCTCTTCTTATTTCCAGAACAAGCAAAGGAGTGGGCACAAAGGGATCAATGTCATCTTGTCTGAACCAGAAGCCCAAGGTGTGTTTAATAACCTAGGGAAGAGATTTCATGGAGGGAACTTGAGGAGGAAAGTGGAAAGGAGTCCACAGCAGGCTGGAGATGAAGGTCTTGGAATCCCCTTCTTTAGAAGTTATCAGAAGCTGAGAAAGTATTTTTTCTAGATTATATATATATTCAGTTCTGAGTGAGTACACTTTCAGTTTCAGCAAACTGTAAGTCTTCTGATTGTTTTCATTAATTTTCTTTACAAATGCATATATATAATGATATCCATATGACATTTTATTTATTCTTCTAGGCTATTTCAGTTCAGTTAAGTTCAGTCTCTCAGTCGTGTCCGACTCTTTGCGGTCCCATGAACTGCAGCACGCCAGGCCTCCCTGTCCATCACCAACTCTCGGAGTTCACCCAAACCCATGTTCATTGAGTTGGTGATGTCTTCCAACCATCTTATCCTCTGTCATCCCGTTCTCCTCCTGCCCTCAATTTTTCCCAGTATCAGGGTTTTTTCAAATGAGTCAGCTCTTTGCATCAGGTGGCCAAAATATTGGAGTTTCATCTTCATTATCAGTCCCCCAATGAACACCCAGGACTGATCTCTTTTAGGATGGACTGGTTGGATCTCCTTGCAGTCCAAGGGACTCTCAAGAGTCTTCTCCAACACCACAGTTCGAAGGCATCAATTCTTCGGCACTCAGCTTTCTTTATAGTCCAACTCTCACATCCACACATGACTACTGAAAAAACCATAGCCTTAGCTAGACGCACCTTTGTTGACAAAGTAATGTCTCTGCTTTTTAATATGCTGTCTACGTTGGTCATAACATTCCTTCCAAGGAGTAAGCATCTTTTAATTCCGTGGCTGCAGTCACCATCTGCAGTGATTTTGGAGCCCCCCAAAATAAAGTCAGCCACTGTTTCCACTGTTTCCCCATCTATTTGCCATGAAGTGATAGGACCAGATGCCATGATCTTAGTTTTCTGAATGTTGAGCTTTAAGCCAACTTTTTCACTAGGCCATTTTTTCCAAGGCCATTGCTCTGCTTTATTATGATTTGAGATTTAAACCTGAAAAAACAAATCTATTGTAGAGTTTGGGTTATTTCCCAGTAGATGAATTGATGGAATAACAAAAGAACTAAAAATGATTACTTAATTGAGCTCAGAAAATCTTACATATGCATATGAAGAGAGTTATTCACATATAATTTTATTCTTGGCCCCTTGTGGTATTCTGAGAACTTTGATTGAAGCTATATATAAAAGAAATTACTTTATTATGATAGGTAAACAAGTGGTATAATTAGGTGTGTACAGTCAGAATCCATTAGTCCAGTGGCCATAAAGATGAGTGTCCTCATTCCCTGGGGAAGAAAATGTTAGCATTTCCATTTATTTTTATCTCACTGTCATTTAATTTACATTTTGTGTATATATTTTAAATGTCATAATATATTAGAATAGTAATGCATATATAAGATTTTTCCATATTATAATTAGGTCACTGACAGTGTGTTGAAAAATGGAAAATACTTTGGAGATTAGTTCTTCAGGAATCAGAAAATTATCAAAATTTGCTGCATAAAATGTTACTTAATTTGGCGGAGTTTACCAACAATTTTTTATGAAACCAGTTCAACTGAAGAGAAGCAGAATGTTCAGAACATCCATGTTTGCATGAGTTTGCATAGAGCCTCAGAGACAGAAACATTTTTGAAATTTGATAGAAGACCAAGAGACCTGATTGGACAGGGGAAAACTTGAATCTTGAATGCAAGAGAGCATGTTTGCTCCCCTCAGTGTGGTCTAAGTTGTTTTTCTTTAAATCACCTCCCTTTCTTCATCTTTATTCCCTAAACCCCATCCTCTGCTTTACTAGTTCTTTTCCCATAGTACAGATCACCTGTTAACATACCATATAATGTACTTGGATTCATGTTTATTGCAAATTATCTGTCTTCCACCAGGTAGAATATCAGTTCCATGAGGACAAGTGTCTGCCTGCTTTGTTTATTGATGTAAACTAAGCACCTTTAGGAGAAGGCAATGGCACTCCACTCCAGTACTCTTGCCTGGAAAATCCCATGGACAGAGGAGCCTGGTAGGCTGCAGTCCATGAGGTCGTTAAGAGTCAGACACGACTGAGCAACTTCACTTTCACTTTTCACTTTCATGCATCGGAGAAGGAAATGGCAACCCACTCCAGTGTTCTTACCTGGAGAATCCCAGGGATGGCGGAGCCTGGTGGGCTGCCATCTATGGGGTCGCACAGAGTCGGACACGACTGAAGCGACTTAGCAGCAGCAGCAGCAAACACCTATAAGAGTTTCTGAGTCAAGGAGGAATTAAGTCAATGATCAATTGGTTAATTACCAATAGCAGAGTACTGGGCAGGCCTATAGGTTTCAAAATTTAGTGATTCATTAGCTATTGTAAATAAGCTGTTCTACAGTTAATATTATAAATTTAAGACACATTTCTGTTTCTTTTACCAGCATAAAGATAAACTACATTTGAAAAAAAGGTTTTAGACCCAACATGATAGCCAAAATGCACAGTTGAAAAAACAAATTATTCTAGATTATTTGTTTTCTTTATCCAAAATATAATTATATTCCTTTTCAAAACCTTTTCCTTACATAGGTGTATGTACATATATGTTTATATATATAAATAAAATTCCATATAGTCAAAGCTATGGTTTTTCCAGTAGTCATGTATGAATGTGAGAGCTGGACCATAAGGAAACTGAGCACTGAGGAACTCATGCTTTTGAACTGCAGTGTTGGAGAAGACTCTTGAGAGTCCCTTGGACTACAAGGAGATCAAACCAGTCAATACTAAGGAAATCAGCCCTGAATATTCATTGAAGGCACTGATACTGAAGCTGAAGCTCCAATACTTTAGCCACCTGATGCAGAGAACTTACTCATTGGAAAAGACCATGATGCTGGGAAAGATTGAGGGCAGGAGGAGAAGGAGCTGGCAGAGGATTAGATGGTTGGATGGCATCACCGACTCGATGGGCATGAGTTTGAACAAGCTCCAGGAGACGGTGGAGGACAGAGTAGCCTGATGTGCTGCAGTCCATGGGATCTCAAAGAGTGGATATGACTGAGTGACTGAACTTAACTGAAGGTATACATATGTATCATGTATATAACATGATGATTATATGATCATCATACTAGGTCACATTGACAAATATGCTATTTCAGTTTCAGGTATCATTATACATAGATAATTTTGACATATAATGTTATTTTTGTTTCAGGTGTACAATGTAATTATCTCAAATACATTGCAAAATTATCACTACAATAAGTCTGGTGAACATTTGTCACTAGAAAGAGTTACAATTCTCTTCTTGCACTGAGAACTTTTATGATCTCTTCAGTTCAGTTCAGTTCATTCGCTCACTCGTGTTGACTTTTTGTGACCCCATGAATCGGAGCACACCAGGCCTCCCTAATTATCACCAACTCCCAGAGTTTACTCAAACTCATGTCCATCGAGTTGGCAATGCCATCCAACCATCTCATCCTCTGTTATTCCTTTCTCCTCCTGCCCCGAATGGCTACCAGCATCAGAGTCTTTTCCAATGAGTCAACTCTTCCCATGAGGTGGCCAAAGTATCGGAGTTTCAGCTTTAGCATCAGTCCTTCCAATGAATGCCCAAGACTGATCTCCTTTAACAATGGACTGGTTGGATCTCCTTACAGTCCAAGGGACTCTCAAGAGTCTTCTCCAACACCACAGTTCAAAAGCATCAATTCTTCGGTGCTCAGCTTTCTTCACAGTCCAACTCTCACATCCATACATGACCACTGGAAAAACCATAGCCTTGACTAGATGGACCTTTGTTGGCAAAGTATTATCTCTGCTTTTTAATATGCTATCTAGGTTGGTCAAACTTTCCTTCCAAGGAGTAAGCATCTTTTAATTTCATGGCTGCAAGTCACCATCTGCAGTGATTTTGGAGCCCAAAAAAGTAAAGTCTGACACTGTTTCCACTGTTTCCCCATCTATTTCCCATGAAGTGATGGGACCAGAAGCCATGATCTTCATTTTCTGAATGTTGAGCTTTAAGTCAACTTTTTCACTCTCATCTTTCACTCTCATCAAGAGGCTTTTTATTTCCTCTAGAAGCAGAATCAGGAGAGCCTTGAAAGGCAGACGAAATGGCTCGAGTGGTCCAGTATAGGACTTCCACATAGGAGTCACTAGTAACAGGGAGATCTAAAAACTGGGGTATGTTTCTTACATATTCATGAATTTTGCATCTTTTATTTTACACATGGACATTCCCACTCATTTCCTGTTCTCGTACAGTACAATAGCTGCAATCCTGTGTCTAATGCATTGGTTGAACTAAACTTGTCTGCATGGACAACTTATAGATCTGTTATTTATATTGCTACTACAAGATTTTTAGTCATCCCTTGATTTCGCTCATGCTTCATCAACTGCATAATATAATTTCTCTTCAATTGTTTACAGGCCTCAACCTTTTCCTGCATGTACAGTTACCATTACCTCTAATAATCTGAAGCCTGATAACCTGCATACTGTCTCATTTGATCTGGAAAAAAAACCCAGGTAAAAGACTCACGTGCATGTGTTGGATGTATTCTTTATCTTCAGGGGTATGGAGAGAATTGGTGTGGCACTAGTTGGAGGCATTGATATGGTAAAATTTGCCCTGGGCATACTGTTCATCCTGAAAGTGATCAGACAATTAGTTATGGTTGTTGAGCATTCAGCAGATGAGCCCATCACCAGAACATTAACATGTTGATAGGTGTATAATTTTTTTATTGGGGGAGGCATCACAATATTTGAAAGTATTTCCTTTCCTATTTTTTCTATACATTGTCTCTATCAAATTTATTTAACATCTAACTTTTCTAAGTTTAACCTTTTCCTTCTCTGTTATATATTTTTTTTAATTTTTTAGTACTTGACCCAAATATAGCACATATGTACCAATATTTGGTGCTTCCCAGGTGATGGTAGTGATAAAGAACATTCCTGCCAATGCAGGAGATATAAGAGGACTCAGGTTTGATCCCTAGCTGAGGAGCATCCCTTGCAAGGGGGTACGGCAGCATACTGAAGTATTCTTGCCTGGTGAATGCGATAGAGGAGTGAAGCCTGTTGGGCTACAGTCAATAGGGTTGCAAAGAGTTGGACACAACTGAAGTGACTTAGAATGCATGCATGCACCTATATTTAACCATTTAATCTCTTGTTTACTGTGGGTTAGAGCCAATTATTTCCTTATAAGGTGTTATACGGTTATGATGTTGACTTATCCCTGATCCGCACACAAAAAAGCTTAGTGTTCATCCCAGGTGCAGAATACAATGTTGTTTATGGTGACAAAATGGTACAGCAGAAAAACATGGCATAAAGTTATAGGAAATACTAAGCATGGACTGAGAATAATAAGAGTAGAGAAATCTAGCTAACACATTGATAGAGAAAAACAAATCTTTTGCAAAAGTTATGGACACTTAAAGAGATTACTTGGAAGATTTGGGAAAAATGGGTAGTCAAAAATGGAGGTTGAAACAAAAACTAGTGAGTAAAAAGAACAATGTGAATTTAATAGAAACTTTTAGCACCGCTTTTTATTAGCTGTCTGCTCTACTGTGTGCTCCTTCACTGACCTAAAAAAATTAACATACAACTTTCAAATACCTTCATCAGAAAGAGAATAATTGTTTCCAATTGTAAACTCCCATTCTACTGTAGCTCTATGGTCTATAGCCCACCAAAATCCTGTGTCCATGGGATTTCTCAGGCAAAAATAATGGAGTGGCTTGCCATTTTCTTCTCCAGGGAATCTTCCAGACCCAGGGATAGAACCCAGGTCTCTCACATTGCTGGCAGATTCTTTATCATCTTAGCCACCAGCAAAGCCCATTAAGGTTAAATGAGCTCCTAGGGTGGAACATCGATCCAATAGGTTTAGTGTCTTCATGAAGCAAAACACCAGAGAATTACCTCTGTGTCTCTGTGTCTTTACTTCTATCCCTCTTCCCAACCCCCCACGCTGTGTGAGGATAAATGGAGAATGCAGCCTGGGAGGAAAGAATTCTTAGCAGAACCTCACCCTGCTGGCACCCTGATCTGAGACTTCTAGCCCCCAGAACTGTGAGGAAATAAATTTCTGTTGTTTATTCCACTGAGTCTATTGTATTCTTTTATGGCATTCTTGGATGACAAATACAAAATCATTTATTTTGGAGATTTAAAAAAGAAAATGAATGAAAAAAAATTGAAAAACTTATTGACCTTCTTAGGAATCTTAGGGATTTCACAACACTGATCCTTTCTTTGATTTCCACATCTTATGAGCTGATGGCATCTTTGACCTAGAGACTGTGTTATTTGAAGTTTGGCTGATGCAGCCTTCTGTTGAAAGGACAGTATAGCCCAGTCACTTACGCAAAGTTTCCATCCAGAAGCCTAGCCGGCTACAGTCCATGGGGTTGTAATAGCCAGATATGACTTACGAACTAAACCACCACCACCACAGTACTTACAAACTCGGTGAACATTATCCAGGAAAGGCCAAAAATGTCATGGGACAGCCTGGTGGCATTGAGAAACAGGCCTGTAAGGGATTCCAGGGGGGTGTCAAACACATCAGGACAGCAGGACAGGCATGAATTGCCTTGGCACAGGAGCAGATTTGACATGACCAGCAGCAGCAGCAGGCAGGACCCTGTTTAAATAAAAACATGAGCCATTCTGAGATGATCTAGTCACCTGAGGTTATCAAATCTATCCCTGTGGAGGGAAGCCTTTTCTTTCCCTGTTGCTCTGAGCAGTTGTTGCTGTAGTATCTGTGGTGAGGAAGAATGAGCACCTTCTGTGAAAATTTAAATGGATGATGATATTTGCACAAATAGATAGTTGGAGAAGTAGTTACTCCCTGCGTTTTTCTATTGCTCCCAGAAGAACTTCTGTGCTCTACAAACATTTGGAACTTAATTCTGAGCCAGAGTGCTTAGGCCATTTTTTTAAGACAGTTTAATGTTGGGACTGGAATGGATGAATTTAACTCAGATGACCATTATATCTACTTCTGCAGGCAGGAATCCCTTAGAAGAAATGGAGTAGCCATCATGGTCAACAAAAGAGTCCGAAATGCAGTACTTGGATGCAATCTCAAAAACAACAGAATGATCTCTTTTCATTTCCAAGGCAAACCATTAAATATCACAGTAATCCATGTCTATGCCCCAACCAGTAACACTGAAGAAGCTGAAGTTGAACGGTTCTATGAAGACCTACAAGACCTTTTAGAACTAACACCCAAAAGAGATGTCCTTTTCATTATAGGGGACTCGAATGCAAAAGTAGGAAGTCAAGAAACACCTGGAGTAACAGGCAAATTTGGCCTTGGAATACGGAATGAAGCAGGGCAAAGACTAATAGAGTTTTGCCAAGAAAATGCACTGGTCATAACAAACACCCTCTTTCAACAACACAAGAGAAGACTCTATACATGGACATCACCAGATGGGCAACACCAAAATCAGACTGATTATATTCTTTGCAGCCAAAGATGGAGAAGCTCTATACAGTCAGCAAAAACAAGACCAGGAGCTTACTGTGGCTCAGACCATGAACTCCTTATTGCCAAATTCAGACTTAAATGGAAGAAGGTAGGGAAAACCTCTAGACCATTCAGGTATGACCTAAATCAAATCCCTTATGATTATACAGTGGAAGTGAGAAATAGATTTAAGGGCCTAGATCTGATAGACAGAGTGCCTGATGAACTATGGAATGAGGTTCATGACATTGTACAGGAGACAGGGATCAAGACCATTCCCATAGAAAAGAAATGCAAAAAAGCAAAATGGCTGTCTGGGGAGGGCTTACAAATAGCTGTGAAAAGAAGAGAAGTGAAAAGCAAAGGAGAAAAGGAAAGATATAAACATCTGAATGCAGAGTTCCAAAGAATAGCAAGAAGAGATAAGAAAGCCTTCTTCAGTGATCAATGCAAAGAAATAGAGGAAAACAACAGAATGGGAAAGACTAGGGACTCTTCAAGAAAATCAGAGATACCAAAGGAACATTTCATGCAAAGATGAGCTCGATAAAGGACAGAAATGGTATGGACCTAACAGAAGCAGAAGATATTAAGAAGAGATGGCAAGAATACACAGAACTGTACAAAAAAGATCTTCACGACCCAGATAATCACAATGGTGTGATCACTGACCTAGAGCCAGACATCCTGGAATGTGAAGTCAAGTAGGCCTTAGAAAGCATCACTACAAACAAAGCTAGTGGAGGTGATGGAATTCCAGTTGAGCTATTCCAAATCCTGAAAGATGATGCTGTGAAAGTGCTGCACTCAATATGCCAGCAAATTTGGAAAGCTCAGCAGTGGCCACAGGACTGGAAAAGGTCAGTTTTCATTCCAATCCCAAAGAAAGGCAATGCCAAAGAATGTTCTAACTACCGCACAATTGCACTCATCTCACAGGCTAGTAAAGTAATGCTCAAAATTCTCCAAGCCAGGCTTCAGCAATATGTGAACCGTGAACTTCCAGATGTTCGAGCTGGTTTTAGAAAAGGCAAAGGAACCACAGATCAAATTGCCAACATCTGCTGGATGATGGAAAAAGCAACTCCGGGAGTGGTGATGGACAGGGAGGCCTGGCGTGCTGCGATTCATGGGGTCGCAAATAGTCAGACACCACTGAGCGACTGATCTGATGTGATCTGAATGTTGGGACTCTGCAGACTCGGACAGGGTGGCCCTCAAGGAGTTTGTAATTTTTTCACTCTACATTGACTAATGCTTGAATTTTAGACACTGAAATGACAAGCAAAGTCCAGTTGATCTGTGTGGTTTACCGTCACACTGGGGTAAGAGTAAACACATGACTGACTGATTGCTATTGTTGAGTATAGAGAGAATACTAAGAGAAAAAGATACTGTACCTTGGATCTGCTCACTCTCCTTAGTAACCCCATGCATGTCTCTGATACTTTCCCAGAAGCTTTAAAACATCTTAAAATTTGTGTTTCACAGGAACCCTGTGAGATAGCCTTAATTTTCACCAAGATCATCAAGTTATGGTAATAAAGACGCAATGACTTGGAGAGGGCAAGTAATTTTCCCCAGGTCCCATTATTAGCAAATACAGGTCACTGGGCACCAAAACAGTCATCTGTTCACTTCCTGATGTCACATCACACATGCCTGTGGCCCTCGGTCTGCATGTGTGTAACCAGGACCACATCAGGAGCTGTGATGACTCTGCTTAAAGAGAAAAATATTTTGTCTTTGACTGCAAAACAGCAGTGACCCTGGAACATTGTTTTTATATGCACTTGTTCTGCTCTGTCTATAAAACACTCACTGTTAAAGTCTTTGACAATTATCAGTGTGGGGGCCTGGTTCTCCTGGCAACTTTTCTTCTAGGCACCTTGACAACTCATCTACTTTTATGCATCTTTAATCCTCTGGTTACATTTTTTTTTGATAAAATAGCAAATAAATATCCAAATGGTAATACAAGAATATTACTTGGTCAGCTCCCAAGACAATGTCATCAGCTCTGCGAACAAGGCCTGCCTTTTCCTGAATTTGACTTTTTAGGGACCAAATTTACCTGTGTGGTTCGGAGTACCTCCTGACATCCCATCAGTTCAGTTCAGTCGCTCAGTCGTGTCCGACTCTTTGTGACCCCATGAATTGCAGCATGCCAGGCCTCCCTGTCCATCACCATCTCCTGGAGTCCACTCAAACTCAAGTCCATCGAGTCAGTGATGCCATCCAGCCATCTCATCCTCTGTCGTCCCCTTCTCCTCTTGCCCCCAATCCCTCCCAGCATCAGAGTCTTTTCCAATCAATCAACTCTTTGCATGAGGTGGCCAAAGTACTGGAGTTTCAGCTTTAGCATCATTCCTTCCAAAGAAATCCCAGGGCTGATCTCCTTCAGAATGGACTGGTTGGATCTCCTTGCAGTCCAAGGGACTCTCAAGAGTCTTCTCCAACAACACAGTTCAAAAGCATCAATTCCTCGGTGTTCAGCCTTCTTCACAGTCCAACTCTCACATCCATACATGACCACTGGAAAAACCATAGCCTTGACTAGACGGACCTTTGTTGGCAAAGTAATGTCTCTGCTTTTGAATATGCTATCTAGGTTGGTCATAAATTTTCTTCTGAGGAGTAAGTGTCTTTTAATTTCATGGCTGCAGTCACCATCCACAGTGATTTTGGAGCCCCAAAAATGAAATCTGACACTGTTTCCACTGTTTCCTCATCTTTTTCCCATGAAGTGATGGGACCAGATGCCATGATCTTTGTTTTCTGAATTTTGAGTTTTAAGCCCACTTTTTCACTCTCCTCTTTCACCTTCATCAAGAGGCTTTTTAGTTCCTCTTCACTTTCTGCCATAAGGGTGGTGTCATCTGCATATCTGAGGTTATTGATATTACTCCCAGCAATCTTGATTCCAGCTTGTGCTTCATCCAGCCCAGATTTTCTCATGATGTACTCTGCATATAAATTAAATAAGCAGGGTGACAATATACAGCCTTGACGTCCTCCTTTTCCTATTTGGAACCAGTCTGTTCCATGTCCAGTTCTAACTGTTGCTTCCTGACCTGGATACAAATTTCTCAAGAGGCAGGTCAGGTGGTCTGGTATTTCCAACTCTTTCAGAATTTTCCACAGTTTATTGTGATCCACACAGTCAAAGACTTTGGCATAATCAGTAAACTAGAAATAGATGTTTTTATGGAACTTTCTTGCTTTTTCAATGATCCAGCAGATGTTGGCAATTTGGTCTCTGGTTCCTCTGCCTTTTCTAAAACCAGCTAAAACATCTGGAAGTTCATGATCCAGGGAAGATGCCTTCTTGATCTGCTGGCTCTTCGAATAAAGTTAATATTAAGAATAAATATTCCTTGCCTCAACACCTTGTCTTGGATTCATTGGCCTGTCATGCAACGAGTACAGTGAGCTTGGAGGGTAAAAGAAGTGATGGCTACGCAGGTGCAGGAGGGCCTAGAGGAGCTATTCCGTGTTCAAGGTCAGAAGGGGCAGCAGTGAGGAAATACCCCATGTCCAAGGTAAGGAGCAGCAACTGCAGTTTGCTGGAGCATTCGTGAAGAGATACCCCATGTCCAAGGTAAGAGAAACCCAAGTAAGATGGTAGGTGTTGCAAGAGGGCATCAGAGGGCAGATACACTGAAACCATACTCACAGAAAACTGGTCAATCTAATCACACTAGGACCACAGCCTTGTCTAACTCAATGAAACTAAGCCATGCCCGTGGGGCAACCCAAGACGGGTGGGTCATCTTGGAGAGGTCTGACAGAATGTGGTCCACTGGAGGAGGGAATGGCAAACCACTTCACTATTCTTGCCTTGAGAACCCCATGAACAGTTTGAAAAGGCAAAATGATGAGGAACTCCCCATGTCAGTAGGGGCCCAATATGCTACTGGAGATCAGTGGAGAAATAACTCCAGAAAGAAGGAAGGGATGGAGCCAAAGCAAAAACAATACCCAGTTGTGGACGTGACTGGTGATAGAAGCAAGGTCCGATGCTGTAAAGAGCAATATTGCATAGGAACCTGGAATGTCAGGTCCGTGAATCAAAGCAAATTGGATATGGTTAAACAGGAGACGGCAAGAGTGAATGTTGATATTGTACGAATCAGCGAACTAAAATGGACTGGAATGGGTGAATTTAACTCAGATGACATCCCATGGAGCTTAGTTTTTGAACCATCTCCAAACATCTCCTCTTTGATACTAGAACTAGACCTTCATGCTTCCATGATGTATTGTAATATTTCAGAAATTATTCCTGGCCCTACCTTTGGCCAACAGAAGCATAGACCCTTGCAAGCGTGATTTTAATATTACTTTTCCTGTGCATTCTTTGTAAGTAAGCAGATTTTAAGACTGAAGTTAGCAAGACTTGAGTTTGGACAACAGAACTGATAAAATAGAGATTTTATCCTAGTGAATGAGATCTGAACATGATTCTTTTTCCAATTTACCAGAAGAGTGGTAATTTAATTAAGGATAAGATATCAGCATTTACTAGGTTTTCTCTGCTCTTAGTTAGTTTAAAGGGGCATGGTATCTAAGAATAAAATGGTTATTTAAAATTAGGTGATGGAAATACACTTTCTAACACCATACACACAAATAAACTCAGGATGGATTAAAGATCTAAACATAAGACCAGAAACTATAAAACTCCTAGAGGAGAACATAGGCAAAACACTCTCCAACATAAATCACAGCAGGATCCTCTATGACCCACCTCCCAGAATATTGGAAATAAAAGCAAAAATAAACAAATGGGACCTAATCAAAATTAAAAGCTTCTGCACAACAAAGGAAACTATAAGCAAGGTGAGTAGATAGCCTTCTGAGTGGGAGAAAATAATAGCAAATGAAGCAACGGACAAATAACTAATCTCAAAAATATACAAGCATCTCCTGCAGCTCAATTCCAGAAAAATAAATGACCCAATCAAAAAATGTGCCAAAGAACTAAACTGACATTTTTCCAAAGAAGACATACAGATGGCTAACAAACACATGAAAAGATGTTCAACATTACTCATTATCAGAGAAATGCAAATCAAAACCACTATGAGGTACCATTTCACGCCAGTCAGAATGGCTGCTATCCAAAAGTCTACAAGCAATAAGTGCTGGAGAGGGTGTGGAGAAAAGGGAACCCTCTTACACTGTTGGTGAGAATGCAAACTATTACAGCCACTATGGAGAACAGTGTGGAGATTCCTTAAAAAACTGGAAATAGAACTGCCATATGACCCAGCAATCCCACTGTGGGTATACACACTGAGGAAACCAGAATTGAAAGAAACACATGTACCCCAATGTTCATCGCAGCACTGTTTATAATAGCCAGGACATGGAAGCAACCTAGATGTCCATCAGCAGATGAGTGGACAAGAAAGCAGTGGTACATATACACAATGGAGTATTACTCAGCAATTAAAAAGGATACATTTGAATCAGTTCTAATGAGGTGGATGAAACTGGATCCTATTATACAGAGTGAAGTAAGCCAGAAAGAAAAACACCAATACAGTATCCTAATGCATACATATGGAATTTAAAAAGATGGTAACGATAACCCTGTATGTGAGACAGCAAAAGACACAGATGTATAGAACAGTCTTTTGGACTCTATGGGAGAGGGTGAGGGTGGGATGATTTGGGAGAACGGCATTGAAACATGTATAATATCATATGTGAAATGAATCGCTGGTCCAGGTTCCATGCATGATGCAGGATGCTTGGGGCTGCTGCACTGGGATGACCTAGAGGGATGGGATGGTGAGGGAGGTGGGAGAGGGGTTCAGGATAGGAAACACATGTACACCTGTGGCAGATTCATGTTGATGTATGGCAAAACTAATACAATATTGTAAAGTAATTAGCCTCCAATTAAAATAAATAAATTTATATTAAAAAAATAAATAAATTGATACAGCCAAAAAAAAAACAACAACAACAACGATGCAGGAAGGAAATGGTGTCTCTATTAAGTGGTAAATATTAATAAATAGATACATATAAACAACAAAAAAGAAGATGTGGTACATGTATACAGCAGAATACTACTCATTCATTGAAAAGAATGAAATAATGCCATTTGCAGCAACATAGATTTCTGCATATGCTAGAACCATAGATGGACCTAGAGAGTCATGCTGAGTAGACTAAGTCAGACAGAGAAGGAGAAATATCATACAATATTCCTTACAGGTGGTATCTGAAAAGAAATGATACAAATGAACTTAACTTGCAAAGCAGAAGGAGACTCACAGAGTAAAAAACGAACTTATGGCTGCTTGAGGGAAGGGATAGTTAGGTAGTTTGGGATGGTCATGTGCACACTGATACATTTAAAATGGATAACAACAAGGACCTATTGTATAGCATATGGAACTCTGTTCAATTATGTGGCAGCCTGGATAGGAGGGGAATTTGTGGAAGAATGGATACATATATATGTATAGCTGAGTCCCTTCACCATTTACCTGAAACTATCACAATATTGTTAATCAGCTGTACCCCAATACAAAATAATAAGTTCAAAGTATGGGGAGAAAAGACTGCAAAAAAATAAAATAAAATTGCAAAAAAAAAGGAAAATAAAAGAAGTGGTTCTCAAAAGGAAGACGTATAAGTTGGAGAAGGCTTCCCTGGTGGCTCAGATGGTAAAGCGTCTGCCTGCAATGCGGGAGACCCAGGTTCGTTCCCTCGATCAGGAAGATCCGCTGGAGAAGGAAATGGCAACCCACTCCAGTATTCTTGCCTGGAAAATCTCATGGATGGAGCCTGGTAGGCTACAGTCCATGGGGTCGCAAAGAGTCGGACACGACTGAGCGACTTCACTTCACTTCACTCATCAGCTAAAGAGCTTGTTGTGACAGGAAAGGAGAATAATACCTTGAATAACATAGACGTATTTGTGTGCATATATTTCTGTGCATGTATACATATGTTTTGCATAAATATATGCTTAATTCCTTCATGGAACTTTGGACCTTATAAAATTCGATTTTATAAGAGGCGGTAAATATAGCAGAATACCCTAATTTCTAATGTAATCGATCATTTATTGGTAGATGACTAACTATATGATTTTTTTTTCTGTTAAATTGTTATTCATGTGTTTGCTTTGGTAGCACATATATTAAAAAACTGGAATAATACTGAGAAGATTAGCATGGCCTCTGCCAAGGATGACACACAAATTTGTGAAGCCTTCCATATTTTTCTGTAACTTCAAGAGGTGAGACTGGAGGGATGGTGGGGAGGAGGTTCAAGAGCGAGGGGATATAGTTATACCTATGGCTGATTCATGTTGATGTTTGGCCGAAAGCAGTACAGTATTGTAAAGCAATTACCCTTCGATTAAACATCAATAAATTCAATTATAAAAACTGTTATTGGGGATCATATAACAGGTTCAGATATCCACTGTATGATTAAAGAGGATCTGACTGGAAACTGATGGTGTCAATTATCATTGGTTAGTGATTCATTAACTTTATAGTTGAATGCTGCTGCTGCTGCCGCTTCAGTCGTGTCCGACTCTGTGCGACCCCATAGACAGCAGCCAATCAGGCTCCACCGTCCCTGGGATTCTCCAGGCAAGAACACTGGAGCAGGTTGCCATTTCCTTTTCCAATGCATGAAAGTGAAAAGTGAAAGTGAAGTCGCTCAGCCGTGTCTGACTCTTAGCGACCCCATGGACTGCAGCCTACTAGGCTCCTCCATCCATGGGATTTTCCAGCCAAGAGTACTGGAGTGGGGCGCCATTGCCTTCTCCGACTCAGTGTCATAGCAAGCTATAATCCTTGTCTGCCTTCGCTTTTAGGTGGTGTAGTGTCCAAACTTTGAAACTGAGGCTGTTTCCAGAAGCGCACAGTCGTGAGTCCTGCCCAGGGTTTTTGTTCCTGATGCTGGAGGCTTCTGTTCTCTGGTCACTAAGGCTGAAATTTTCTCTGCTGAGCATTCTCTGGGTCTATCACGTGCACAAGTCTTTATATTTTGTTTTTTTAATTTGCTTCTCTTATTCTTTTGACCAGACTACCAAGTCTCTTTATGATTTATTTTTCAGACCCTTTTGTGCTTTGATTTTTCTGATGCTCTTTAGTGTATTTGCTTCCATGTCTACCTCTCTGAGTAGTATTCAGCATCTACATAAACCCTACCCTATTTTCTTACTGTCTGAATGTTGTCATTTAGCATCAGCATAGTTTTATGAACTTCATTTTCCTTCTGGTGCAGTTTCTGGTATACAGCTTAAGCTGGTTGGCTCACATCTAGCTTGTTTGTGTTGTCTCCAAAAAATTAGAGAACTCTGCTTTCTTTCTAGGATAAGGCCCCTTGTTTTGATACCATTGCTAATTTTCTGTGATTTCCCTTCCTGCCTCATAAGCTTTGTCTTTCTCAATCTACTTTAACTTGAGTACCATGTGCCTCTATGTTGGTATTACTATTTTAAATCAACATCAACCTAGTATAACATAGAATTAAAGGGAATAAAATTACAATAGTATTAGGAATAATACAGTCCCCCAAATTATAATCCAGTAATGCTCCCAGTTTTAAATGACACATACAGACTGAAAGTGGGAGGATAGAAAAAGATATTCCATGCAAATGCAAATCAAAAGAAAGCCAGATTGGCAATTCTCATATCAGAGAAAATAGACCTTAATTGAAAACTATTATAAGAGTTAAAGAAGGACACTAACAAATGATTAAGGGATTGATGCAAGAAAAGACATAGCAATTTTAAATATCATTTACCCACAATAGAGCACCTCGATACATAAGGTAAACACGAACTGACATAAAAGGGGAAATTGACAGTAACACAATAATAGTAGGCATGTTTTCACTGCACCTATACCAATGGACAGATAATCAAAACAGAAAATTAATAAGGAAACATAAGCCTAAAAGGAAATATTAGAGCCAACAGACCTAATTGATATCTCAGCACATTCCATCCAAATGCAGAAGAATACACTTTCTTTTCAAGTGCACATGGAACATTTTCCTCATCTTGGGTCACAAATCAAACCTCAGTAAATTTAAGGAAATTTAAATTATATTAACCATTTTCTCTGACCACAATACTATGAGACTAGATATCGATTATATGGGGAAAAAAACTGTAAAGAACACAAACACATGGACATTAAGCAAAACATTTCCAAATAATGAACAGGTTACTGAAGAAATAAGGGAAATCAAAACATACCTAGAAACAAGGAACAATGAAAACATGATGATCTAAAACCTAGAGGATGCAACAAAAGCAGTTCTAAGAGGGAGGTTTATAGAAATACAAATCCTACCTCAAGAATCACCTTGAATTGACAATCTAACTTTACATATCTTTAGCTCTTTTAAAATTTCTCTTATCAATGTCTTAAAGGTTTTGCATAAAATCTTTCAACACCTTGCTTAAGTTTATTTCTAAGTGTTTTATCTTTTTTAGATGCAATAGCAAATGGGATTGTTTTCTTTATTCCACTTTCTGATAGCATGTTGTTGATATATAGGTAGGCAACTGAGTTTCGTATATTGGAATATAGTAAACATAATGTATGCTCCATCTTTAAAGAATAGACATTTTCCCACAAATAAGACATATAGATGATCAAGAGGTATATGACAAGATGCTCAGCGTCACTAATAATCAAAGGAAATGCAGATCAAAAGCACAACAGATATCACCTCTTACCTGTTTGAAAGGCTAGTACCAAAATGTAAGAAATGACAAATGTTACTGAGGCTGAGGAGAAAAAGGAGTGCTTATGCACTGTTGGTAGGGATGTATACTGGTGCAACTCCCATGGAAACATACTGTGGAGGTTCCTCAAGAAGTTTAAGAGAACTGTTATGTGATGCATTATCCCACTTCTGGATATATAGTCAAAGGAAATGAAGTCATTGTCTCAAAGAGAGATCTGTATTCCCATGTTCATTGCAGCATTATTCACAGTAGCCTTGTTATAGAAACAACAATCTTTCAACAGGTGAATGGATTAAGACAATGTGATGTGACATATATAGGTTAATATTATTTAGCCATTAGAAAAAGAAAGAAATCCTCACATTTGTGGCAACGTGGATGTAACTGGAGGGCATTACGTTAAGTGGACTCAGTCATAGAAAGACAAATACCATATGATATCAATCATAAGGAATCTCAAAAAAAGAAAAAAAGATGGAACTCAGAGTAGAAAAATGATTGCTAAAGACTGAAGGATAGGGGAAATAGGGAGAGATTTTTAAAGGTTACACACTTTCATATATAAAAAATTAATAATGTCTGAAGATCTAAATTTTAGCTTCATCATCTAATCATGAGATCTAATCATGAGTTTGAGCAAGCTCTAGGAGTTGATTATGGATAGGGAAGCCTGAGCTGCTGCAGTCCAGGGGGCCACAAAGAGTCGGAAATGAATGAACAACTGAACTGAACTGAGGATCTGATGTATAGCATGGTTACTGCAACTAATAAGATTGTGTTGTATTTTTAAATTGTCTGAGAGAGTGGATATTATCAAGTGGTATCACTGACTCGATTGACATGAGTTTGAGTAAGCTCTGGGAGTCGGGGATGGACAGGGAAGCCTAGCATGTTGCAGTCCATGGGGTCTCAAAGAGTCAGCCACGCCTGGATGACTGACTCAACTGAAAAGAGTGGAACTTTCCTGTGTTCTCTTCAAAAAGCAGAAGTTAAACATGGGTGGTGATGGCAATGTTACTTAATAGAAAGGGAAACTCGTTTCTAATCCATGCACAAATGGGGTGGACAAGATGACGGAGGGATAGGTGGAAGTGGGGTACACCTCTCTCCACTGATGCATCAAGAACGTCTAAAGACACAGCAGTTCTCACAGAAGACCAGGAATATCTGGATCCATACAGAACTCAGTAGGACAAAGGAAAGAAGGGACAAGGAGGAAGGGGAAAGAAGGAGAGCAAGTGGGACCAGCCTGCACCTGGGGGAGAGGGAGCTGAAGCGCAGGGGAGAGATCCCCACATCCATGGCCATCCACTGGGACGGGGGAGGCATTTGAAGCAGTTGGGGAGTGAGCTAACTAATCTGTGACAGTCTGAACAGAGTGAGAACCACATAGACAAGCCATGCTGCAGCCTTTCATACCTCAGACAGGGTTGTAAGTCCACCGGTGTCCACGGAAGCTGGGAGCTGGAGCCATGGGGATTGCAGAATGATCCCAGGGTGAGGACTCCTGTTGACCAAGGGGAGTCAGCCTGATGGGATGGGGTGGAGGAAATGTGCTGCATGGAATGCTTCTTAAGGAAAGCCATGAGGCCATAAAAGTAGGGTTCAACTGCCTGTGGAGTAGAGCTATCTCTTTCTTCATGCTGGTACCTGTAGGGTGAGCAATAGAGAAAAACTTCAGTGAGGGTGGCCCTTGAGTGCCTGATGCACTAAGCAATGGAGAATTTTGAATGTCTACCCTATTCTCTGTCTAAGTTTTGGGTTTAAGCATCATAATATTTTTATGAACTTAAATTTCTTCTGGTAGAGTTTCTGGTTAACAAATTAAGCTAGTTCCTCACATCTGACTCTTTGTTGGTGTTTCAAGAAACTTTCAGAATCTTCCTTCCTCTCAAGGCCATACTGACCTTTACTTTACTGCCAATGTTGACTTCCCATACTTTCACTTCTTGCCTAATATATTCATTCTTTCTCTACTCACTATAAACTTAACAGTAGGTTTTCCTATTGGTATTAATACTTATGATAAATTATTAACCTGATGCAGTAGAGAATCAAAAGGAATAGAGTTACAGCAATAATAATAAATTGCCCCCAAATTATAATCCATTAATGCTCCCATTTAAAACTGATTTTCTATCTATGTATTATTGAGGTCTCTTAACTCATTTTCCTTACTAGGTGGCTCAACTTTGAAATGAAATATAGAAAACAATGAAATGGTAAACTCTGGAAATTACTTTCCTTTTGATATGCCTCATTAGTAAGAATACAAATATTAGGGTTTTTTTTTTTCCCAGTGGGGCTGTTCTTAGTACACATTATAGCTCACTGTGTGGTGATTGCTATTGATTGAAGAATGTACACTGTGAACTGTAATTGTCAAACAAGTGAGTGGAGATGAGGAAAGTAATGCCAGGAATGCACAGGCTTTTGTTGATCTAGAAGGAAAACCTTGCTTGTCTCTCATCTACAGTCTAATCTTCAGATTTATTGAAACTCTTACTTTTATTATGCTCCATTAAATTTTTGGATTATTTGGGGTTTTTTTGCCCTTGAGTTGAATGTCTCATGTATTTTTGGATGTTAAACCCTTATCAAATATATGATTTAGAATGTCTTCTGTCAATCTGTACCTTGCCATTTGATTTTGCTGATGTTCCTTTGTTTGGAGTTTGATGTGGTCCCACTAGTTTGTTTTTGCAGTTGTTGCCTTTCCTTTTGGTGTGAAACCCAAAAAACAGTTGCAAAGACCGATGGCAAGAACATTTCCTCAATGTCTTCCTCTAAGAGTTTAATCACTTAAAGTCTTATGTTCAAATTTTTAATCCATTTTAATTTGATTTTTGTGCATGGTAAAAGACAGGGGTACAGTTCCATTTTTTCATAAGACTATCCAGTTTTCCCAGTGCCATTTTTGACAAGCTTGTCCTTTCCCCACTGGATAGTCTTGGCTCCATTTTCATAAGCTAACCGACAATATACGGGTGTGCGTTTCTTTCCGGCTTTGCTGTTCTGCTCTGTTGATCTATGTGTCTGTGTTTGTGCCAGAAGCAAATCATTCTGTTTTGATTACTATAGCTTTCTAATACAATTTGAAATCAACAACCCTAGTATTGAACTTTGTTCTTCTTTTTCAAGAACACTTTTATCTTTGGTGCTTTGTGACTTAATACAGCAGAATAGACCAAGAAGAGATGGACAAAGTACACAGAAGAACTATACAAAAAAATATCTTAATGACCCAGATAATCACAATGGTGTAGTTTCTCACTCAGAGCCAGAAATTCTGGAATGGGAACTCCAGTGGGTCTTAAAAAGCATTGCTGCCAACAAAGCTAGTGGAGGTGATAGAATTCCAACAAAGCTATTTAAAATCCTGAAAGATGGTGCTATTAAAGTGGCCCACTTAATATCTCAGAAAATTTGGAAGAGCCAGCAGTGAACAGAGGATGCGAAAAGGTCAATCCTCATCCCAGTTCCCAAGAAAGACATTGTTAAAGAATGTTCAAGCCACTGAACAGGTGCACTCATCTCCAGGGCTAGTAAGGTTATGATCAAAATCTTCCAGGCTAGGCTTCAGCATTATGTGAACCTAGAACTTCCAGATGTTCAAGCTGGGTTTAGAAAAGGGAGACGAACCAGAGACCAAATTGGCAACATTTGCTGGAACATAGAGAAAGCAAAGGAATTCCAGAAAATCATCTGCTTCATTGATCTCACCAAACTGTGTGGATCATAACACAGTGGAAAATTCTTAATGAGATGGGAATACCAGACGAACCTTACTTGTCTTCTGAGAAACTTGTATGCAGTTCAAAAAGCAACAGTTAGAAGCAGACAAGGAAAAATAAACTGGTTCAAAATTGATGAAGGCATCCGTCAAGGCTGAATATTGTCACCCTGCTGATTTAACTTGTATTCAGAGCATGTCATGCGAAATGCTGGACTGGATGAGTCCTAAAGGCTGGAATCAAGATTGCTGGGAGAAATATCAACAACCTCAGATACGTGAATGATACCACGTTAATGGCAGAAAGCAAAGAGGAACTAAAGAACCTCCGATGAGAGTGAAAGAGGAGAGTGAAAAAGCTGGCTGAAAACTCAATATCAAAAAAGCTAAGATCATAGCATCTCGTCCCATCATTTACATGCAAATAGAAGGGAAAAAAGGTGGAAGCAGTGACAGATTTCCTCTTCCTGGGCTCTAAAATCACTGTAGATGGTGACTGCAGCCACGAAATTAGAAGACGATTGCTTCTTGGCTGGAAAGCTGTGACAAACCTAGACAGTGTGTTAAAAGCAAAGACATCACTTTGCCGACAGAGGTCTGTATAGTCAAGGCTATGCTCTTTCCATTAGTCATGTACACATGTAAGAGCTGGACAGACAATAAAGAAGGCAGAGTGCTGAAGAACTGATGTTTTCGAACTGTGCTGGTGTAGAAGACTCTTGAGAGTCCCTGGGGCACCAAGGAGTTCGAAACCAGTCAATCTTAAAGGAAATCAACCCCATGTACCCTTCGGAAGGACTGATGCTGAAGCTGAAGCTCCAATACATTGGCCACCTAATGTGAATAGCTGACTTATTGGAAAAGACCCTGATGCTGGGAAATATTGAAGGCAGAAGAAAAAGAGGCTGATAGAGGATGAGATGGTTGAATAGCATCACCAATTCAATGGGCATGAACTTGGGCAAATTCTAGAAGATGGTAAGGGACAGGGAAGTCTGGCACTCTGCAGTCTATGGAGTCAGTAAGAGTCAGACATGAACAACAACAACAGTTTTATACAAGTTGTAGAATTTTTTTGTTTGTTTTGTGAAAAGTTTTGAAATTTTGAAAGAGACTGCAGTGATATGTAGATAGCTGTGGGTAGAATGGATGTATTAACAATATTAATTCTTCCAGTCAATAAATATGAAGTATGCTCCTTTTGTCTGTTTTAAACATTTCCTTCATGAGTTTCTTGAATGTTTTCATACATATATCTTTCAACACCTTGCTTTAATTTATTTAAGTATTTTGTTTTTTGATGCAATTGTAAATGTGATTATTTGTATTTCTGTAATGTGTTTTGGTGTGTGGATAGGTAACTGAGTTTTATATATTCAAATACAGTATACAAAACGCATGCTATTTTTTCCAGAATAGACAATTTTTCCTCTAAATAAAACAATTTTTAATCTGGGCAGTTTTTTATCTGTATCTTTCAAGACTCTGCAATCCCCTGGGTATATACTAGGAGAAATCTATAATTCCTTAGTCCTTGGCTTCATATCAGCACCACAGAGCATTCAGTATGGATGAGGCTTTGGGTTACCTTAGACAAGTCAGTCTCCTTGTTGAGTGCCATGGTCTAATGCTTATGTTCTCCCAAAATTCATATGTTGAAAATCTAATCCCCAAAGTGACGATTTTAGATGGTGGGACCATTAGAAAATAATTAGGTCATGAGTTCAGAACCCACATGAAGGCAGAGCCCACATGAATGGGATTAGGGCTCTTGTGAAAGAGGCCTGAAATACTTGCTCATCCCTTCTATTTAGGGATATGTCCTGGAAGAGGCCCTCACTCACTCAACCATGCTGGCTCCCTGATGTTGGACTTCTAGCCTCCAGAACTGTGATAAGTAACATCGTTTATAAACCACCCAGCCTCTGGCATTTTGTAATAGCATCCTGCATGCACTAAAACACTGGACATGATTAAGTGGGAAAAAAAATAAAATGTTGTCAATCTTGTTTTCCCTTCCTAGGTCATAAATGTGGAAAAGGTAGCATAGATATTCAATTCCAGTGTCACGTGATAACATACTCCATAGAATTGTAAATTTCTTTCAAATTGTAGTTCTTTAACATGCTCATCTGGGAAGATATTTTCTTAGATGTAATTAAGATT
The DNA here is from genome assembly GCF_055505025.1 of Bos grunniens. Lineage (NCBI taxonomy): Eukaryota > Metazoa > Chordata > Mammalia > Artiodactyla > Bovidae > Bos > Bos grunniens. The sequence continues at coordinate 36,432,661 of NC_141187.1, forward strand.
TAAACTATTAGATTTTGGATTTTATGGGATCAGTTGAGGGTGTTAAGAGCAAAGATAGAGCTTTCCCAAAGTAAAAGCAATTCAGCCTGAAGACTGCACCATTACTGGTACCCCAATCACCAGCCCGTCTGCCTAAGGATGAAGCAACTGGACCCTAAGGCCTGTCACTGGACTGTCATAGAATCCTAACTTAATTGCTCTTTGACTTAGAAAACTTATCTTCACTTCTCTAGGCCTTGGTTTTCTCAACTAAACAAGGAGATTAGAGTAGAAATTTTCTTACATTTCAAAAGAGTATGCATATCTCTGTATAAAACATGATCCCAAACTGAGGTTTTATCCTTTTTCGTGAAAAGAAAATTATCGATTGGTCATGAAGCTTCCATGTTTGGATCTCTTCTACTTCACATTATCTGCTCCATCTCACGGTGTATTTCTCTAGCTAGCCTTAAGGAAAATTCCTTGATAGAAATAATTACTTGATTGTTATGATATATTACTTTTATCTTTGGTTTTTCATTGAAAAGCTGGACTTGTAGTTAAGCACACTAGTGAGAGAAATTGTTTCTAAATGTCAGTATGTCACCTTGAGGAATTTTTCTATGTGGAGTTGCTCAGTCAAGTCCAGCACTTTACGACTCCATGGTCTGATGACCCACCAGGCTCCTCAGTCCATAGGGATTCTCTAGGCAAGAATACTAGAGTGGTTTGACGTGCCTTCTTCCAGGAATCTTCCTGACTAGGGATGAAATCCAGGTCTCCTGTACTGCAGGGGGACTCTACTGTGTGAGCCAACAGCTCCCAATAAAATGAGTCTGGACATATACAGAAGATGCGTGATTTGTCTACTTTTGTTTATTGCAACAGGGTTTTTTTTTTCCAGTTAACATATCAGTCCCGTTTCTATTCACCTGAAAGCAATCTAGAATCCAAGTTCTTTCTGAAACAAACAAACAAAAAATAACACAAAAGGAGCTTTTATCTGAAAGAGCAGTTAAGATTCTGTCCTTTTCAACCTTTTTGTCAGTGGTAGATTATCACATTATCTTAGGACATGAAACAGTGAGGGCTAGTGTATGTGGAATAAAAGACCGAACAGGTTTTAGTTCACTGTATGCTGTGAGACTAGCATCAAAAATTCATTGAAATTTTATTCTGCATGAATAAAAGTGTTTCATTGAACAAACACCTAATGAAGGCCTGTTGGATGCAAAGAATGGACAGCAGTGAAGGGCACACATGTGGACTTTATGAATTAGGACTTAAATTTTAACAAAAAAACAGGAATGAGGTGAATTTCAAAGTTAAATGTTGCACCACAACTGGGACACGTGTCCAGAGGGAAAAGCACAGAATGCCCTATGTCCACATAACAAGGAGACCTGAGCTGTGTCAGAGTCAGGAAACGCTGTTTGGAGGAACTGGTTTTTACTGAGATCTGAAAGATGTCGAGGAGGTAATCATGTAAGAGAGAGAGAGTGTTCCAGGGAGAAGAAGGCATTTATAAAGAGTTTTAGCCATATGTGAGAATATAGAGTTAGAAGAACCGACATGCCAGGACTGAGCCTTCAAGGAATTTAATTTACTTGGTAAAACTTAACCCTAACAGGACTATGAATACAAGGTAGAATATGATCAGTTCTGTGAAAGACATAAGAATCAAGCTTTGCAGAGCAAGGAGATATTTCCATTTGCCGGGGTAATTCGGTAAAGATTCACTTAAACCTAGGAAACCTGGTTTCTATTGCTACTTTTGGATCGAGTTTTATAAGTTTAGATAAGTGACATAATCATTCTTGGATTTACTTATATATTCTTAATATGGGAGGATTGCCTAGATAATGTCCAAGGTTTCTTACTTTTCTGAATATCCAATGAATCCCACTGATTATTATCTGGGGGAAAAAAAAAAAAAACCCTTTACATACCAAGTGTAATATCTGAAATAAATTATATAAAAAGCATTGAAATTCTTGCTATTTTTGTTTTTTTTCAGTTTTTTTTATTAAATTCAAATTTATTTATTTTAATTGGAGGCTAATTTTTTTAAATATATTTTCCAGATAAAATGGCAAGATATTTAAAGAATACATGACAATTTAAATAGGTATACATTATTAATGGATTCCCTCATTGATTTAATTAACATATCTATTAATATCACCTCACATATTTACCTTTCAAGATCTTTTTGGTGAGGACTTTTAAGTTTTACTATCTTACGTGTGTGCTAAGTGACTTCAGTCATGTCCAACTCTTTGTGACCCCATGGACTATATAGCCTGCCAGGCTCTTCTGTCCATGGGGATTATCCAGGAAAGAATGTTAAGGTGGATTGCCATGCCCTCCTCCAGGAGATCTTCATCTCTTTATTTTTTATGTAATGTCCTTATATTCCTTTGTCTTTGGAAATTTTCTTTGCTCTCAACTCTACTTTATCTAATAATAACATATGCTTTTATCCTTTTATTTTCCAAATATCCATGCCATTATTGAGTTTCTTGGGCTTTCCTGGTGGCTCAGACAGTAAGGAATCCACTTGCCTTGTGAAGACCTGGTTTCAATCCCTGGGTTGGGAAGATCTCCTGGAGGAGGATATGGGAATCTGTATTCTTGCCTGGAGAATTCATTCCATTGACATAGGAACCTGGTGGGCTACAGTCCATGGGGTCACCAAGAGTCAGGCACAGCCTGGCAACTAAACCACCACCTGGTGTTCCTTCACATTTATTCCTTGGAAGAACAGCCCTACTCAGGCTGCCTTCTGACACTAGGCTGGAGGTAGGAATGCTGGGCCTGGCTTGTCCTCTCTTAGGTGCTGCTGTGTTGCTCTTCCATTCTTCAGGCCCTAAGTGAGTACACTTTATGTTTCAGAAAACTGTAAGTCTGTATTTTTTCATAATTTTCTTTACAAATGCATATATATAGTGATATCCATATGACATTTTATTCATCCTTCTAGGCCATTGCTCCGCTTTTATTATGACTTGAGATTTAAACCCTGAAAAAAAGATATCTATTGTAGAGTTTGGATTATTTGACAGTAGATGAATTGATGGATTAACAAAAGAACTAAAGATGATTACTTAATTGAGCTCACAAAATTTTACATATGCATATGAAGAGAGTTATTCACATACAATTGTATTCCTGGCCCCTTGTGGTATTCTGAGAATTTTGATTGAAACTATATGTAAAAGAAATTACTTTATCATGATAGTTAAATAACTGTTATAATTATGTGTGTACATTCCGAATCTATTAGTCCAGTAACCATAAAAATGAGTGTCCTCATCCCCTGGAAGAAAATGTTACTATTTCCATTTCTATTTCTATTTATCTCAGTGTCATTTAGTTTATATTTTGTGTATATTTTATTAATGTCATAATATATTAGAATACCAATGCATATAAAATACTTTTACATAATATAATTATGTCACTAACAGTCTGTTGAAAAATGGAAATACTTTGGAGATTAGTTCTTCAGGAATCAGAAAATTATCAAATGTGCTGCATAAAATGTTACTTAATTTGGGGGAGTTTACCAACAATTTTTTATGAAACCAGTTCAACTGAAGAGAGGCAGAATGTTCAGAACACGCATATTTGCATGAGTTTGCATAGAGACTCAAAGACGGAAACATTATTGAAGTTGGGTAGTCCATGGGGTTGCTAAGAGTCGGACGCGACTGAGTGACTTCACTTTAACTTTTCACTTTCGTGCATTGGAGAAGGAAATGGCAACCCACTACAGTATTCTTACCTGGAGAATCCCAGGGATGGGGGAGCCTGGTGGGCTGCCTTCTATGGGGTCACACAGAGTCGGACACGACTGAAGCGACTTAGCAGCAGCAGCAGCAGAGGAAGACCAAGAGACCTGACTGGACAGGGGAAAACGTCAATCCTGAATGCAAGAGCAGGTTTGCTCCCCTCAGTGTGGTCTAAGTTGTTTTTCTTTAAATCACCTCCCTTTCTTCACCTTTATTCCCTAAATCCCGTCCTCTGCTTTACTAGTTCTTTTCCAATAGTACAGATCACCTGTTAACATACCATAAAATGTACTTGGATTCATGTCTATTGCAGATTATCTGTCTTTCCCCAGCTAGAATATCAGTTCCATGAGGATAAGTGTCTACCACTTTGTGTATTGATGTAAACAAAGCACCTATAAGAGTTTCTGAGTCAAGGAGGAATTAAGTCAATAATAAATTGGTTAAATGACCGATAGCAGAGTACTGGGCAGGCGTATAGGTTTCAAAATTTTGTGACTTTAATTAGCTATTGTAAATAAACTGTTCTGCAGTTAACGTTACAAGCTTAAGACATGTTTCTGTATCTATTATCAGCATAAACATAAACTATATTTAAAGAGCAAGTTTTAAATCAAACATGATAGCAAAAATGCACATTTGAAAAAAAATTTATACTAGTTTGTTTTCTTTATCCAAGATATAATTATATTCCTTTTCAAAACCTTTTCCTTACATAGGTGTGTGTACCTACACGTTTATATATATAAATAAAATTCCATCTATTCAAAGTTATGGTTTTCCCAGTAGTCACTATGGATGTGATAGCTGGACCATAAAGAAACTGAGCACCAAGGAATTGATGCTTTTGAACTGCAGTGTTGGATAAGACTCTTGAGAGTCCCTAGGACTGCAGGATCAAACCGGTCCATAATAAGGAAATCAGCCTTGAATATTCATTGAAAGGACTGATACTGAAGCTGAAGCTCCAATACTTTGGCCACCTGATGCAAAGAATTGACTTATTGGAAAAGAACCTGGTACTGGGAAACATGATGGCAGAAAGAGAAGGTGATGGCAGAGGATGAGATGGTTGGATGGCATCACCGACTCGATGGGCATGAGTTTGAGCAAGCTCCAGGAGATGGTGGAGGACAGGGGAGCCTGATCTGAGTCCGTGAGGTCTCAAACAGTTGGATATGACTGAGTGACTGAAGTAAATCGAAGGCATGCATATGTGCTATGTCCATAATATAATGATTATATGATCATTATATTATATAAGTCATTATATAAGTCACATTGACAAATATGCTATTTCAGTTTTAGGTATCATTGTATGTAGATAATATTGACATATAATGGTATTTGGTTTCAGGTGTACAATATAGTAATTTGATATATATTGCGAAATAATCTCCGCAATAAGTCTGGTGAACATCCCTCATAAGAAATAGTTACAATTTTCTCCTTGTGATGAAAACATTTACGATCTCTTGGCAGTGTTCAATTAGGCAATAACTATATTCCCTTTTTTACTTAATGCAGTGAAATGAGACAGTGGCGCTGAGTATTAGAATCAAAGAATCATGTTGAAACAGTTGAGTTGAATCAAACTTCTCAGTGCCAACTCATATAGAGCTGTCTTGAAAAATCCATCCCTCATTAGGCCCACCTGGCTCCCATCACAATGGTATGGTGTGCAGGCATAGATCGGTGTTTAAGGCTTATGGTATCTTTTCCACTTGTCCATGCATTTCTTTTTTTTTTTTTTTCACGGTTGTAAAATTATTTTTTATTCTAGGACCAAATTCCTTCTCCCTTGTTCAAAGCTCACAGTGTCATTTGCCTGAAACAAGAATCTACTAGCATCATGTAAGGTCAAGTGGTTTCCTCAATTTTATTCATTGTTTAAGATAAATGTTTGGTAGAATTCAATGGTGGTGCCATACAGACATAGACTTTTGTTTGAGTGGAAGTTTTTAACTACAGATTTAATATCTTTAGTAATTACAGGACTATTCTGATTTTTTATTTCTTCTTAATACGAGTTTTGAAAAGTTGTCTTGTTATAGAAAATTGTCCATTTTTCCTTCAATTTTCATTTTTTGGCATAAATTCTTTTTTAAATATTCTGGATCCTAATTTCAATTTCTGGAATATCTTTAGTGATGTCTCCTTTTTCATTATAATAATGGCTAGTGTATTTTCTTAATCAGTTTTCCTAGTAGGTATCTATCAATTTAATCTTTTAAGAAGTGAAGTTGCTGGCTCCTTGGGTATAAATCTATTCTACTTTTATTGATATGCTAAACAGTTTTCCAAAGTGGTTTTTACCAAATTACACACACACCAGCAGGATATGAGAGTTTTGCTTGGTCCCCATCTTTACGAGACAGCAAAAGAGACACTGATGTATAGAACAGTCTTATGGACTCTGTGGGAGAGGGAGAGGGTGGGAAGATTTGGGAGAATGACATTGAAACATGTAAAATATCATGTAAGAAATGAGGTGCCAGTCCAGGTTCGATGCACGATACTGGATGCTTGGGGCTAGTGCACTGGGACGACCCAGAGGGATGGTATGGGGAGGGAGGAAGGAGGAGGGTTCAGGATGGGGAACACATGTATACCTGTGGCAGATTCATTTTGATATTTGGCAAAACTAATGCAATTATGTGAAGTTTAAAAATAAAATAAAATTTAAAAATAAATAAATAAATAAAAATAAAATAAAATTTCAAAACTTCAAAAAAAAAAAAAAAAGAAAAGGCAAGTTAAGAAGCTGGGAGATGATATTTTGCAATACACATAACGTGAAAAGGACACATACGTAAATGTGTAAAATATATGAAAAATGTTAAAAAAAAAAAAAACCTCTTAGATAATAGAGAAATGGGCAAATACATAGAGAGGAACTTCATACTGGGTTTTGGCAAACATGCATTTCTTTCTCCACATCTTTCAGTGCTTCATCCGTCTCCTGTCTTCATTATCCAAAGAGGTTATAATTATGGCAGAATAGTCTAAGTAGCTAGACTCGCAATTGCTGCCCAGTGTACATTTTGGAAAGAGGCTGGGAAGGAGTCCTTCCAGTATTAGCATTTTACTTTCAGGGGATTAGAAAGCCTTTCATTTGAAGAGTCCATCAATACAAATATGTCTCAGGAGTGAACACTGGTAAATTATTTATTTGATTAGTGATTAGCTGACTGTCGGCTGAGAGTAAGGCAATGAAGGATTAATAAACAAGGTAGGATTCAGGCAAAAGGAATGAGAAACTCTTGGAGAAAGTGGACACATGATTAAGGAGACCATTACCTCTATTTGGTGTAGGTTTCAGGTTTTGTTTAGGCTGGCTCTTGGAGAAGACAATGGCACCCACTCCAGTACCCTTGCCTGGAAAATCCCATGGATGGAGGACCCTGGAAGGCTGCAGTCCATGGGGTCACTGAGGTTCGGACACGACTGCACCACTTCACTTTCACTTTTCACTTTCATGCATTGGAGAAGGAAATGGCAAGCCACTCCAGTGTTCTTGCCTGGAGAATCCCAGGGACAGGAGAGCCTGGTGGGCTGCCGTCTATGGGGTTGCACAGAGTCAGACATGACTGAAGTGACTTAGCAGGAGCAGCAGCAGGCTGGGTGTATAAATGTATGGGTTGTTTCCATTTGATTTCCATTCATCCTCTATGCTTTACAATGTATGTCTTATTTAAGTGTTGAAAGCGACTAGTGACTCACTGCTTGTTATCACTGGGTAGTCCTGCTTTGGTTCTGGTATTCCATAGGGTCTAGCAGAGGCACCTTAGAGTACTTATTTCTATCATTTGCTGCGGAACCTTAACATTTTTTGGTGATTTCTGGTACTAAGTTGATGACATACAGGACAATAGAGCTCAGGTGCTTTTGGATAAAACCCTAATTTATCTCCTCCCTTCTCTCTGACTTTTCAGTCACTTATTGACTCAGCTAGTCCCATGTTGCTGGATGTCTTTTTTGGCTCTTCTGTCTGCCTCATTCCTTGCATGTGGTCAAGGTCTATTTCATTTCCTGTATCTCTCACATGCTTTGCGACTTTTTACTAGGCAGAGCCCTCTTTGATTTTTAGTGTCATAATATTCCCAGCTCTTTCTGGTCTCTTTTTCTCTGCCAGCCCCATAAACATAACTCCTCAATCCACATTAAATTTTCTCTTATCTACTTCTGGACCTAGTGCTCTCTTGGACTGAATGTTCTTGGTTTCCTGTTGCATTGTAGAATAAAGACAAACTCTACATTTTGCAATATATGATTCTCCCTAGTGCATAAAAATCCATACAAGTATTTCCCCATTCTAACCCTACAATAATATATGCAATATATCGTGGGAGCATAACCATGAGAGATACAACATGAATGGTATAAAAAGAACATTTCTTGTGTTTTTGTCAGACTTGATTATTCAATGATACCTTATAATGCTATGTGTATTAATATCTCAGTTGCCTTGATCTAGGATGTCAGAGATCCTTACTTCATAAGATGATCATACATGAATTGACAGATATACTGTTTTCCTACTTTTGCACATCAATATCCCATCAACTTCTCAAAACTCCATCATAAAGCTATCCCATTTGAGTCACTCCTATGACACACTCAGATGGCTCCTAGCTTTACTTCAATCCACTGTAGCCCCGTGGTGGCTCCACATCTTATTCTTTTTCACGCTACCATGCAATATAGCAGTTTGTGTGTTTATATCACCCTCTCCTTCTTCACAACTTGCAGACCTGCTCTGGGACAAGAGAGATTTTTTTAAACCTCAGTTTAAGTCCTCATTGTATCCATGACATGTGACTTACTAACCTATAAGGTCAGTGAACTTCAAAGATTCTTCATTTGTTTCTTTTCGGGAACCACGGCTACTATTCTTGATATGATAGGGCCATTTCTTCAAATGTAATTTTATGTGGAAATCTGTAAAAGTTGGGAAAATCAACGCTTTCTGGAGGCAAGGGAGTGATTGTTAAATCCTGTCCAAATATCCCTGCTTTGGCTATTCCTGACTGACTCTATAGTATATCTATGGCTCTGTTCAATATTGTCTGACACCTACAGTATTCACTTTATATGTCACAGTCAAGCAAGGAGAGCGCTCTGAATGTCACCACTTCTGTTGTTGATCTAAAGTCCTAAATTTATGCTTGAAATAAATTTTATAAGAGACAAATCCACGAGGATGTGTGTGGTCTATTGGTGTGTGTATATTTCCTCCAATGGCATTGTCCCCCTTACTGCCAAATTTTCCCTCTAATAAATACCATCCTCTCTGCTGGAAATATCGAGACACTGAACAAAAGAAAGTTAAGCAAGTAACAAAATAGAATTAGATGTTTAGGGCAGTAAATGACTTAGAAAGTGCTTACAAGGTTTTTTCATGGAAAGGGAATATGAGGTATTTGCTCTTGAGATATTAAAAAAAAGCATATACATTTGGGTCCTTCAAAATAAAGTGTTCTAACAGCATTTCATCCTTCACTACCCAAGTCTTAGAATCACTTTCCCTTTGCTGCCTTTCCTTCCTTCTGTCTTTCTCTGCTTCTCTCTTATTCATCCCCCTTTCCCTTCTACTTTGTTTTTTCCCATTTTCTTTACCAGGAATTACTGCTAAAGCCGGAAAGACGCTGCAAAACCAGCCTCTTCTTAGGAAGAGCCATTATCTCCCTAAGTGACTGACTTCTAGGTACTGACTTCTTAGGAGAGACCGTCAAGTGATTGGCCCTCATCCCAGTTTGTTTGGAGGCTGTTGAACAAGTTGAGCATTCCTAATCCAGTCACATTGCTCCAGTCTCAGTAGAGACTCAGTCTATTTGGAGAATTTTATAATTCAGGGACCTACTAGGGCATGTTTGTAAGGCAAATAATTAATGGCAAGGATAGTTACTCTAAAAGGAAGACAGAATGATATCTCACTTTTCAGATAAATGAGTTTTTGAATCCAGCTTTCTGATCTACTCAGTGTCTACGTGACCAGTTGGACAATTGTCCAGAGGCCTCAGGTGGTGGACAGATGCACACCAGTATTTCTGCCATTCAATTGATCAGAGTGTTTATTATACATGGGGTTCCTGTGGGTCAGTTAGTAGGCAGCGACTATGGGCTGCTTAATTTTCTCCAGATGGTGCTTGCAGAGTGAGGGAAACAGAGAGGCTGTGGAGAATACTGCAGGTGGGGAGCTGTGGTTCCAGAACATTTCCCCTGATTAAAAAGGAAACCATGAATTTGGGGATCCCCAACTTGTGAATGTCCTGGAAAATCACCAGGATACCCCTCAAGAGAAACACCTGTTAGTCAGGGGGAATTTCAGATCAGTCCGTCTGGACCAAAGAAGGCTACAAGGGCACCATGGAAGTCAGTGATGTCAGAACTTTCCCATCTCATTACCATCTTCCCAGTTCCAACATGGCCCAAGGAATGAAGATCCAGAGAGGGAGAGAGAAGGAACGTTGCAGAAATGGACACATCTGCACTTTCTGGTAGGTCCCCTGGGCCTCAGCAGGGGAGAGGGAGACATTGAATAGGCTGAATATGAGATGGAGCTGACACTTGACTGACCTGGACTTGTGAAACCCAGAGTGATAGAGTGTATGGAATGGCTGCAAGGTGATGCTGGAAATGAGGATGCAGTGGACTGTGGGTGACGACAGCCACTGGAGGAGGATGAGCCAGTTCACCTTTGTATCTGCTATAGTCTCAGCCTTTGTGTCCCCCAGAAATTTCATATGATGAAATCCTGATTCCCAGGGTTATGGTAACCCTAGGTGCAGTCTTTGTGAGGTGATGGAGTTGTAAGGATGGACCCTCTTCAATGAGATGAGTGCTTTTATATACAAGAGACACACAGTGCTCCCGAGCCCTCCCCTGTGTGAGGATACAGTAGGAATTATGTGACCAGAAAGGACCCTGCATGACCCCGCTGTGGAAATCCATTTCCATTATTTTTAAGCCTGTGATATTTTGTTATAACATCCCAGAAGGACTAAGACAGCACCCTAACAATCTTTAGACAGTTCAGGAAACCTCATGCTATTTACACAAAGGTGCAAAGCATTTATCTTGTCTGGCGTAACACTGTGATAGTTGGCTGAAAGTCGTGGCTGGCTTTCATAAAGAATCCTGAGAATTCAGCCTTCTTGGTAGCATGACCAGAACCATGAACAATTTTCTAATTCTTTGATTCTAATAACTTGACCCAGAATCACTGGCTGTGATTCTTATGGAATCTCTTAATGGTCTTCTTTCTAATGCCAGCTTTTGCTATTTGTGACTAATTTTAATAGGAGCTTCATTCTCTCAATTGTAGGGGTGGATTTTCTTTTGATTTACTCTTAAATGAAGATAAGAAATGTTAACACATTGCCCTCTTAGATTTTGACATCTCTAAAGCATCTGTGTTTATTTTTTTAAGAGGAGACCCATTACAGAGCATGCATTAAAAAGCTCTAAATTTCAAGTAGCTCGCTATGGGATAGATGATTATGACCATCTCAGAGCTGGATGGGATGGATGTGGACTTAGCATGTTTTGCGGGTTCGGCACGTCAGGATCTTGATGTACATGTCAACTTTACGTGAATCCCTGCGCAGGCAGTAGAACAGGTTATAATATTCAGAAATACTCCTATCTTCATCGCTGAACGTCATGGATGAGAATCTTGACCAGGTATTGCTAACCTCGTGTATCATCTTCAAGACTGGAACAATAATCTGAATACCCAAATGATAATGACTTCTCATGCATTCTCTTAGTATTTGTTTATCTTTTTTTCTTCTAATTATCAAATAAAGATATGAGGAAGACATATGAATATAAAACTCTCTAGACATGGATTTTGGAGCCAGCCTATGAGAAAACTACTAGAAATCTAAAAACTAGATATGGAACTCAAGTTTAGTTTTAACTTTCTCTTTTCTTCCTGGGTTCCCACTCTCATCCTTTAATTTGAGGAGAACAGAGAAAGAAGACAAGTGGAACTTCAATAGCAGATGTCCAGGGTTACTTTAGAAAAATGCTGATCTTGGAAAGTCTGTTCTCTAGTACTATTACTCTTGAAAACATTACAACCACCAGTGCCCAGGAAGAGGCAAGCTGTTGGTGGAACTGTGTGCAATGCAGGGAAGGCTGCACATGTCAAAAATTGCAGTGAAATTCTGATTCCTTTACGGTAGAATCTATCACTATGAATGTCTAGGCTCCTGCTTTATGTAGTAGCCGTCTAGCATATAGAAGTCATGAATCTTTTTCTTACAAAATGAGATATTTCCAAACTCCTTATGCATTACAGTGGTCACCTCTTTCATTCATGAACAAAGCAAGAAAGCCCTCTGCAGGATGCTCACCTTCCTGAATTGACTCTCAATGAATGCTTGAAGTTTCTCTGACATGTTCTCAATCTCCATGGCACTTGATATGACTGCCTCTGACAGATTTTTCATATTCCGAAGCTCCAGGACTAGATAATACAGAGGATTATTCCAGGAGTACAGTAACACAAGTGTCCACTTACTAAGGTCTTCATTCTAAGCAACCAGAAGAAACGGTCTCATTAAAAAAATCATAATTCAGTGGTTTTGGTAACGTGGTCTTTGCTCAGAGCAGCTGACCTAAAAATCTTGGTTATTCCTATGTGTATGCAGAGATTTTTGAAGGTAGTAAAAGTTGCAAAAGTATAAAATGCAAGCTATTAGTTCACACTTTGCTGAATTTTTAAACATCTAGGTTATCTTAGGAACTAATTCTTCTGATGCATTCTAATGTATAACATGAAGAATTTTCTTTTTACTTCTGAAATTCTACCACCACTCAGTGAGTTCTTTTGTGTTTGTATATTTCCCGGAGAGAATCTAAGTATTTACGCAAGTGAGCATGTGCTGCAGTGCCTGACCCAGGAAAGAGGGATTCCACCTGTGCCCACATCATTGTCACCCAGTGATTCATTCGTATTAATGAATCGATGAGTCCTTCCTATTGATTGTAGATCGGTAATTGCTTTATGATATTACAACAAAGAGACAAGGAAGAAGACATGACGTTCCTAAACAGGCTTCTCTCCTCAGCTGATCCCACATCAGCCCCCTGCTGATATCAGAACAGTTGTTTTGTTGACATGCCTCCGGGCAGAAAATGGCACAGCGTTGTCTTAATAACAGCATCAGTGGGATTCACAGTGGAGGGTCCCCCCTAGTTCACTACTACTAGCAGAATTGAGCCTGAAAATACCGGGGGCTGAAAATCTCTAGTTAATATGCTTGATTTCTTTACAGCCATGAACTGTTTTAGTGGTAAAGAACAGAGAACTGAGTAGGATTAAATATAGTAATGCACATAAAGTGAAAGTGAAGTCGTTCAGTCGTGCACGACTCTTTGTAACCCCATGGACAGTAGCCTGCACCAAGCTCCTCTGTCCATGGGATTTTTTAGGCAAGAGTACTGGAGAGGGTTGCCATTTTCTTCTCCAGGAAGTCTTCCCGATCCAGGGATGGAACCCAGGTCTCCCGCATTGTAGACAGATGCTTTACCATCTGAGCCACCAGGGAAGTCTCGTCACATAAAGTGCTAAGTAAAATGTAAGGCCATGTAGTAACTCTAAATAAGCTTTAAATTTAAGCTTATTGAAAATCCCTCCTCTTCTTCCTCTTTGTCCTTTTTCCTTTACTTGTTCACCCTCATTATTAATGAGCTTAACAGGAGAATAGAATGCTAGTATCATTAAGAAGGTTGTAGAGAGAGAAGATAGAATTTTAAGGGGGGATACATGTGAAAATATTTTAAATAAGGTTAGGAGGAAGGATAATGCAGGAAATCAGAAAGAAGAGATTATAACAGTGAAAACTTGTAGCTGCCATAAATGATTGAGGCTTGTATGTAAACTGTGTTGTCCTCAGAACAGAGGCAATTGTTGCCACCATGAGAAGGAAAGCAATGTCTTATAGGCCATTGTGGGGGAGACTTACATATTAAGAATATAAGGTGACAGAGGAGTCGTTGAGAATGACGAATGAAGGAGGTGTCAGAGAAATAAAAGCAGAATCAGGAGAGCTTTGAAAGGCAGATGCGAGGGCTTGGGTGATGCAGTATAGGATTCCCAAGTAGGAGTCACTACTAACAGGGTGTACTCAAATCTGGGGTGTGTTTCTTACATATTCATGAATTTTGCAATCTTATATTTTACACATGGAAGTACCCATTCGTTTCCTGTTTTCATACAGAATAATAGCTGCAATCCTGTGTCTAATGCATGGGTTGAACTAAAGTTGTCTGCATGGACAATTTATGGATCTGTTATTTATCTTGCTACTACAGATCTTTAGTCATCCCTTGATTTCGCTCATGCTTCATCAGCTGCATAATATAGTTTCTCTTCTATTGCTTACAGTTCCTCCCACTTTTTCTGCATATACAGTTCACATAACCTCTAATAATCTGAAGTCTGGTAACCTACATACTGTCTCATTTGATTCGGTGAAAAACCCAGGTGAAAGACTCACGTTCATCTGCTGGGCTTTATCTCTTTCTTCGGGAGTATGGAAGGAATTGGTGTGGCAGCTCTTGGTGGCATTGATATAGTACAGTTTGCCCTGGGCATATTTTTCATCCTGAAAGTAATCAGGCAATTGGTTAGGGTTGTTGGACATTCAGTAGATGAACCCATTACCAGAACACTAACATGTTTGATAGACGTGTATTTTTTTTAATGGGGGGGGGTCACAAAATTTGAAAGTCAATCTTTTCCTACTTTTCTATATATTGTCTCTATAAAAATGATTTTACATATAACTTTTCTAAATTTAACCTTTTCCCTTCTCGTTTTATTATTATCTTTTTTTTTTTTTTTTTTTACTATTTGAACCAAATATAGCACATATGTACCAATATTTGGTGCTTCCCAGGGCACGGTAGTGGTAAAGAATATTCCTGCCAATGCAGGAGATATAACAAGACTGAGGTTTGAATCCTAGGTGAGGAGCATCCCTTGCAAGAGGGGACAGCAGCCTACTCCAGTATTCTTGCCTGGCCAATCCTATGGACAGAGGAGCCTGTTGGGCTACAGTCAGAAGGGTTGTCAAAAATTGGACACAACTGAAGTGACTTAGAATGCATGCATGCACCTCATTTAATCATTTAATCTTTTGTTTACTTGTAAGAGTTGGAAAAAAAATAGACAGTCAAAATGGAGGATAAAAGAAAATCTAATGAGTAAAAAGAACTACGTGAATTTAATAGAAAACTTTAGCTCCGCCTTTTATTACCTGTCTGCTCTACTGTGTGCTCCTTGATTGACCTAAAAGAATTAACATACAACTTTCAAATACCTTGCTCAGAAAGAGAATAATTGTTTCCAATTGTAAACATCCCTTCTACTGCAGCTCGAAACCTAGTCACTGCAAATCTTAAAACAATAATTTGTACCTTTAAAAAAACTACAAAGTATTCATTTCTGTGACCGGGATTCAGCTTTGTTTAACATGTTCCATCCACCCAGTTCACTGCAGAGCAGTTCTTATTTATTGGCTATTTACTCTGAGCCTGGAGAAGAAAGCTCAGAGAGAAAGGACCTGAAAATCAACAGGCTTCCTTTTCCCCAGTCCCACCTGAAAGTGCTTTGTGTCAGGTAGTATTGTGGGCTGAATCTGTGTTCTTCAAATTCATGTGTTAGAGCCCTAACTGCCAAAGTCCTGTGTTTTGAAAAGGGTTCTGACTTTTGGGGATCCCATGGTCTATAGCCCACCAGATTCCTCTGTCCATGGGATTTCTCAGGCAAGAATACTGGAGTGCTTGCCGTTCCAGTCTCCCGGGAATCTTCCAGACCCAGGGATAGAACCCAAGTCTCTCACACTGCAGACAGATTCTTTACCATCTGAGCCACCAGCGAAGCCCATTAAGGTCAAATGAGCTCTTAAGGTGGAACACTGATCCAATAGGTTTAGCGTCTTCATGAAGCGAAACAGCAGAGAATTCTCTCTGTGTCTTTGTGTCTCTGTGTCTTTTCCTCTATCTCTCTTCCCCACCCCCCACGCTTTGGGAGGAGTTACAGAGAAGCCAACCTGGGAAAAAAGAGTTCTTACCAGAACCTCACCTTGCTGGCACCCTGATCTGGGACTTCTATCCCCCAGAACTGTGAGGAAAGAAATTTCTGTCGTTTATTCCACTGAGTCTATTGTATTATTTTATGGCATTCCTAGCTGATAAATACCAAATCATTTATTTTGGAAATTTAAAAAAGAAAATGAATGAAAGGAAATTGAAAAAAGTATTGCACTTCTTAGGAATCTTTGAGATTCCACAAAACTGATCCTTTCTTCGATTTCAACTTCTTATGAACTGACGGCTTCTTTGACCTAGAGACGGTGTTATTGCAGCGTTCTTGTTTGAAGGATACTATAGCCCCGTCACTTAGGGGAAGTTTCCTTCTGGGAGCCTGGTGGTCTACAGTCCATGGGGTCGCAAGAGTCGGACACGATTTAGCAACTAAACCACCACACCAGAGTACTTACAAACTCATTGAACATTATTGTGGAAAGGTTATGGAAGTCGTGGGAGAGGCTGGCGGCATTGATAAACACGTCAATAAGGGATTTCTGTAAGGAGACAAACATGTCAGGACCGCAGGACGGGCAGGAGATGCCTTGGCACAGGAGCAGATTAGACACGACCAGCAGCAGCAGCAGGCAGGACCCTGTTTAAATAAAAACATGAGCCATTCTGAGATGATCTAGTCACCTGAGGTCATCAAATCCATCCTGTGGAGGGAAGCCTTTTCTTTCCCTGTTGCTCTGATCAGGAGTTCTTGCTGTAGAAGCTGGGGTGGGGAAGAAGAAGTGCCTTCAGTGTAAGTTTAGATGGTTGATGATATTTGCATAGATAGAGAGTTGGAGAAGTAGGTTATTCCATGTATTTTTGAATTGCTCCCAGAAGTACTTCTGTGCTCCGCAAACATTTGGAACTTAATTCTGAGCCAGAGGGTTTAGGCCATTTTTTAAAAACAGTTTAATCTTGGGACTCTGCAGACTCTGTGCAGCGAGGCCTTCTAGGAGTTTGCAATTTTTTTACTCTACATTGACTAATGCTTGAATTTTAGACACTGAAATGACAAGAAAAGTCCAGTTAATCTGTGTGGTTTACCATCACACTGGGGTAAGAGTAAACCCGTGACTGACTGATCACCACTATTGAGTACAGAGAGAATAATGAGAGAAAAAGATACTGTACCTTGGATCTGCTCACTCACCTTAGTAACCCCATGCATGTCTCTGATACTTTCAAAAAAGCTTTGAAACATCTCAAAATCTGTGTTCCACAGGAACCCTGTGAGATAGCCTTAATCTTCACTATGATCATCAAGTTATGTTAATGAAGATGTGATGACTTGGAGAGGGCAAGTAATTTTCCCCAGGTCCCATTATTAGCAGATGCAGATGACTGGGCACCAGTACATCTATTCACTTCCTGATGTCACATCACACATGCCTGTGGCCCTCGGTCTGCATGTGTGTAACCAGGACCACATCAGGAGCTGTGATGACTCTGCTTAAGAAGAAAAATATTTTGTCTTTGCCTGCAAAACAGCAGTGACCCTAGAACATTGGTTTTATCCATTTGTTCTGCTCTGTCTATAAAACACTCACTGTTACAGTCTTTGACAATTATCCGTGTGGGGGCCTGGTTCTCCTGGCTAGCCTTTCTTCTTGGCACCTTGGCAGCTCTTCTACTCTTATCCATCTTTATTCTTCTCATTACGTTTGTTTCTTGGAGAAAATACCAAATAAATCTCCAAATGATAACACAAGAATATTACCTGGTCAGCACCCAAGACAGCGTCATCGGCTCTGCAAACAAGGCCTGCCCTTTCCTGACTTTGACTTTTTAAGGACAAAATTTACCTATTTGGTCGGGAATACATCCTGACAACCCATGGGGCTTAGTTTTTAACCATCTCCAAACATCTCCTCTTTGACAGTAGAACTAGACCTTCATGCTTCCATGATGTATTGTAATATTTCAGAAATTATTCCTGGCCCTACCTTTGGCCAACAGAAGCATAAATCATAGACTCTTGCAAGTGTGATTTTAATATTACTTTTCCTGTCTGACCTTTGTAAGTAAGCAGAATTTAAGACTAAAGTGAGCAAGAATTGAGTTTGGACAAGAGAACTGAAAAAATAGAGATTTTATCCTCCTGAATGAGATCTGAACATGATTCTTTTTCCAATGTACCAGAAGAGTGAGAATTTAATTAAGGATAAGATATCAGCATTTAGTAGGTTTTCTCTGCTCTTAGTTAGTTTATTTTTTGTTATTTTTTTATTTTTATTTTTGTAGTTAGTTTAAATTGGCATGGTATCTAAGAATAAAATGAATATTTAAAATTAGGTGATGAAAATAAAAGAAAGTGAAAGTAAAGTCACTCAGTTGTGTCCGACTCTTACTGACCCCATGGACTACAGCCCACCAGGCCCTCTGTCCATGGGATTTTCCAAGCAAGAGTACTGGAGTGGGGTGCCATTGCCTTCTTTGGAAAATAAAAGAAGTGGTCCTCAAAAACAAGACATATAAGTTGGAGAAATTTGGGACTATCTCTCTCATCAAGTAAAGAGCTTATTGTGACAGGCCAGGAGGATAATAGCTTATATAACAGAAATGTATTTGTGTGCATATATTTCTGTGCATGTATACATGTGCTATGCATAAATATATGCTTAATTCCTTCATGAAACTTTGGACCTTATAAAATTCAATTTTATAAGAGGCGGTAAATATAGACGAATACCCTAATTCCTAATGTAATTGATCATCTATTGGTAGATGACTATATGATTTTTTTCTGTTAAATTGTTTTTTTTAATATTTTATTTCAAATACTTATTTTTTATTTTTTTAATTTAAATTTATTGATTTTAATTGGAGGCTAATTACTTTACAATATTCTATTGGTTCTGCCACACATCAACATGAATCTGCCATGGGCGTACATGTGTTCCCCATCCCTAACCCCTCTCCCACCTCCCTCCCTGTACCATCCCTCCGGGTCATCCCAGTGCACCAGCCCCAAGGATCCTGTATCGAACCTGGACTGGCGATTCGTTTCCTATATGATATTCTACATGTTTCCATGACATTCCCACAATTGTTATACGTGTGTTTGCTTTCACAGCACATATATTAAAAATTTGGAATAACACTGAGAAGATTAGCATGACCCCTGCCCAAGGATGACACACAAATTTGTTAAGCTTTTCATATTTTTCTGTAACAGCTTCAAGGGGTGGTGGCAAGGAGGTTCTAGAGCATGGGGACATAGGTATCCCTGTGGCTGATTCATGCTGAGGTTTGGCCAAAACCAGTACAGTATTGTAAAGCAAGTCCCCTTCAATTAAACATCAAGAAATTCAATTATAAAAACTGTTATTGGGGATCATATAACAGGTTCAGATATCCACTGTATGATTAAAGAGGATCTGACTGGAAACTGATGATGTCAATTATCATTGGTTAATGATTCATTAACTTTATAGTTGAATGAGAAAAGTAAACTCACAAACACTATTGTCTTGATTCAGTGTCATAGCAGGCTATAATCCTTGTCTGCATTCACTTTTCGGTGGTACGGTGCCCAAACTTTGAAACTGAGGCTGTTTCCAGAAGCGCACAGTCATGAGTCCTGCCCAGGGTTTTTGTTCCTGATGCTGGAGGCTTCTGTTCACTGGTCACTAAGGCCGAAATTTTCTCTGCTGAGAATTCTCTGGGTCTATCACGTGCACAAGTCTTTATATTTTGGTTTTCTAATTTGATTCTCTTATTCTTTTGATTATACTACCAATTCACTTTATGATTTATTTTTCAGACCTTTTGTGCTTTGATCTTTCTGATGCTCATTAGTGTATTTGCTTCCATGTCTACCTTTCTGACTAGTTTTCAGCATCACATAAACCCTACCCTATACTCTTTCTGTCTGGATTTTGGCATTTAACATCAGCATATTTTTATGAACTTCATTTTCCTTCTGGTGCAGTTTCTGGTACACAGTTTAAGCTGGTTGGCTCACATCTTGCTTGTTCGTGTTGTCTCCAAACAATTAGAGAACTCTGCTTTCTTTCTAGGCAATACTGCACTTCGTTTTGATACTGTTGATAATTTTCTGTGATTTCCCTTCCTGCCTCATAAGCTTTGTCTTTCTCAATATACTGTACCCTGAGTACTATGTGCTGTATGTTGTTATTACTATTTTAAATCAATATCCACTAGTATAGCAGAGAATTAAAGGCAATAAAATTGCAATAGTATTAGTAATAATACATTCCCCAAAAATGTAATCCAGTAATGCTCCCAGTTTTAAATAACTTTCTATGCATGTATTACTGAGGTCCCCTACTCATTTTTCCATAGTAGGTGTTTCAATTTTGAAAAAGAATGTAGAAAACATTGGAGTGGAAAATTCTGACAATCACCTTAGATTTTAAATGCCTCAACATTAAGTATGTAATTATTAGTTTGTTATAGTTAATAAGGCTATTCTGAGCACATATAGCTCAGTGTCGGGTGATTGCTATTGGATAAAGGATGTATACTGTGAACTGCATCACCAAACAGATGACTGGAGATAAAGAAAGCAATGCCAGGAAGACACAGGCTTTTGTTCTGGAAGGAAAAATGTATAGGGTCTATCATGTGCAGTCTACTCTTCAGATTTTTCAAAA
This sequence comes from Bos grunniens, assembly GCF_055505025.1. Classification (NCBI taxonomy): domain Eukaryota; kingdom Metazoa; phylum Chordata; class Mammalia; order Artiodactyla; family Bovidae; genus Bos; species Bos grunniens. The sequence goes on from NC_141187.1 coordinate 36,453,152, forward strand.
CACTTACTCTTCCTTTGCTCCTTTAATAATTTGGGTTGTTTGATTTCTTTTCATACTGAGTTGCATAAGTCTCTTATATATACTTGGATACAAAGTCCTTAGCAAATATGTGATTTGCAAATTTTTTTTTTCATTGCATAGGTTGTCATTTCATTTTACTGATGGCTTCTTTTACTATGCAGAAGGTTTTGAGTTTGATGTGGTCTCACTGGTTTATTTTTGCAGTTCTTGCCTTTGCTTTTGATGACTGAGTTGTTTGAGCTGCTTGTATTTTGGAAAGCAATCCTGTATCGGTTGTTTTATTTGCTATTATCTTCTTCCATTCTTACCAAATGCACAGACTGGCTGAATGGATACAAAAACAAGACCCATATATATGCTGTCTACAAGAGACCCTCTTCAGTCCTAGAGACACATACAGACTGAAAGTGAGTGGATGGAAAAAGATATTCCATGCAAATGGAAATCAAAAGAAAGCCAGATTGGCAATTCTCGTATCAGAAAAAACAAACCTTAAAATCAAAACTATTATAAGAGATTAAGAAGGGCACTACCAAATGATCAAGGAATCAGTCCAAGAAAAGACATAACAATTTTAACTATTTATGTACCCTACATAAGAGCACCTCAATACATAAGATAAACACTAACTGACACAAAAGGGGAAATTGAGCATAACACAATAATAGTAGGCATGTTAACCCCACACCTATACCAGTGGACAGATCATCAGAACAGAAAATATAAGGAAACATAAACCTAGAAGGAAATATTAGAGCAAACAGAACTAACTGATATCTTCAACACACTCCATCCAAACGCAGAAGAATACACTTTCTTCTCAAGTGGGAATGGAACATTCTCCTCATCTTGGGTCCCAAATCAAACCTCAATAAATTTAAGGAAATTGAAATTATATCAAGAATTTTCTCTGACCAAAACACTATGATACTGCTATTGCTACTGCTGCTAAGTCACTTCAGTCCTGTCTGAGTCTGTGCGAGCCCGTAGGCAGAAGCCCACCAGGCTCCCCCGTCCCTGGGATTCTCCAGGCAAGAACACTGGAGTGGGTTGCCATTTCCTTCTCCAGTGCATGAAAGTGAAAAGTGAAAGTGAAGTCACTCAGTCCTGTCCGACTCTTAGCAACCCCATGGACTGTAGCCCAGGAGGTCCTACATCCATGGGATTTTCAAGGCAAGAGCACTATGATATGAGATATCAATTATAGGGGGAAAAAAACTTTAAAGAACACAACCACATGGTGATTAAACAACACATTTCTATTAATGAGTTTCTTCAGTTTACTGAAGACATAAGGGAAATCAACACATTCCTAGAAACAAAGAACAATGAAAACATGATGATGAAAAACCTAGAGAATGCAACAAAAGCAGTTCTAAGAGGGAAGTTTATAGTAATACAAATCCTACCTCAAGAAACACATTCTATAGACAACCTAACTTTACGTATCTGTAACTCTTTTTAAATTTCTCTTATCAATGTCTTAAAGGTTTTGCATAACATCTTTCAGCACCTTGCTTGTTTATTTCTAAGTGTTTTATCTTTATTTGATGCAATAGCAAATGGGATTGTTTTCTTTATTCCACTTTCTGATAGTTTGTTGTTGATATATAGGTAGGCAACTGAGTTTCATATATTGGAATATAGTAAACATAATGTATGCTCCATCTTTTAAGAATAGACATTTTCCCACATATAAGACATATAGATGACCAAGAGGTATATGACAAGATGCTCAGTATCACTAGTAATCAAAAGAAATGCAGATCAAAAGCACAAGGGATATATCCGCATACCTGTTTGAAAGGTTAGTACCAAAAATGTAAGAAATGACAAATGTTATTGAGGCTGAGGAGAAAAAGGAGTGTTTATGCACTGTTGGTAGGGATGTATACTGGTGCAACTCCCATGAACACATACTGTGGAGGTTATTCAAGAAATTTAAAAGAGAACATTTCTGTGATCCATTATCCCACTTCTGGATATATAGTCAAAGCAAATGAAATCATTGTCTCAAAGAGAGATCTGTATTCCCATGTTCATTGCAGCATTATTCACAATAGCCTTGATATAGAAACAACAGTCTTTCAACAGGTGGATGGATTAAAACTATCTGATGTGACATATATACTACTACTACTAAGTCACTTCAGTCCTGTCCGACCCTGTGCGACCCATAGACAGCAGCCCACTAGGCTCCCCCGTCCCTGGTATCCTCCAGGCAAGAACACTGGAGTGGGTTGCCATTGCCTTCTCCAATGCATGAAAGTGAAAAGTGAAACTGAAGTCGCTGAGTCCTGTCTGACTCTTAGCAACCGCATGGACTGCAGCCTACCAGGCTCCTCCATCCATGGGATTTTCCAGGCAAGAGTACTGGAGTAGGGTGCCATTGCCTTCTCCCTGTGACCTATATAGGTAAATACTATATAGCCATTAGAATTAGAAAGAAATCCTTCCATTTGTGGCAACATGGATGGAACTGGAGGGCATTACACTAAGTAAACTAAGTCAGAGAAAGACAAATACCACAGGATCTCAACTATAAGGACTTTCAAAAAAAAAAAGGGGGGGGGGGACTCAGAGTAGAAAAATGACTGCCAAAGACTGAAGGGTAGGACAAATAGGGAGAGATTTTTAAAGGTTACATATTTTCATGTATAAAAAATTAATAAGGTGAGGATCTAAGTTTGAGCTTCATGATCTAATCATGATATTGAACAAGCTCTGGGAGTCGGAATGTACAGGGAAGCCTGGCGTGCTACAGCCCCTGCGGTCACACAGAGTGGGACACTACTGAATGACTGACTGAACTGAAGAGAGTGGGACTTACCTGTGTTCTCCTCAAAAAGCAAAAGTTAAATGTGTGTGGTGATGACAATGTTACTTAATAGAAGGGAAACTCGTTTCTAATCCATGCACAAATGGGGTGGACAAGATGACGGAGGGTAGGTGGAAGTGGGGTACACCTCTCTCCACTGATGCATCAAGAACGTCTAAAGACGCAGCAGTTCTCACAGAAGACCAGGTGAATCCTGGCAGGACTCCCTGACTACTGAAAAGGAACATCCGGATCCATACAGAACTTGGTAGGACAAAGGAAAGAAGGGACAAGGAGGAAGGGGAAAGGAGGAGGAGAGCAAGTGGGACCAGCCTGAACCTGGGGGAGAGGGAGCTGAAGCACAGGGGATAGATCCCCGTGTCCATGGCCGTCCACTGGGACGGGGGAGGCATTTGAAGCTGTTGGGGAGTGAACTCACTAATCTGTGACAGTCTGAACGGAGTGAGAACCACATAGACAAGCCATGCTGCAGCCTCTCATACCTCGGACAGGGTTATAAGTCCACTGGTGTCCACGGAAGCTGGGAGCTGGAGCCATGGGGATTGCAGAATGATCCCAGGGTGAGGACTCCTGTTGACTGTGGGGAGTCAGCCTGATGGGATGGGGTGGAGGAAATGTGCTGCATGGAATGCTTCTTAAGGAAAGCCATGAGGCCATAAAAGTAGGGTTCAACTGCCTGTGGAGTAGAGCTATCTCTTACTCCATGCTGGTACCTGTAGGTTGAGCAATAAAGACTTCAGTGAGGGTGATCCTTGATGCACTAATCAATGGAGAACTTGGAATGTCTCTAAACCCGACCCTACACTATTCTCTGTCTAAATTTTGGGTTTTAGCATCATAATGTTTTTATGAACTTAAATTTCTTCTGGTAGAGTTTCTGGTTTACAAATTAAGCTAATTCCTGACAGCTGGCACGATCTTGATGTTTCAAGAAACTTTGAGAACCTTCGTTCCTCTCAAGGTAAAACTGCCCTTTACTACCATTGCTGACTTCCCATACTTTCACTTCTTGCCTAATATGTTCTATGTCTTTCTCTATTCGCTATAACTTTAGTAGTATGTACCCCTGTGTTGGTATTAATATTTATAATCAATTATTAATGGATGCAGTAGAGATCCAAAAGGACGACAGTTACAACAGTAGTAATAAATACCCCCAAATTATAATCCATTAATGCTCCCATTTAAAACTGATTTTCTATCTATATATTATTGAGGTCTCTTAACTCATTTTCCTTACTAGGTAGCTCAATTTTGAAATGAAATTTAGAAAACAATGTAGTGGTAAACTCTGGAAATTACCTTCCTTTGGATATGCCTCATTAGTAAGGATGCAAACATTAGGATTTTTTTTTTTCCCCTGGTGGGGCTGTTCTTAGTACATATTATAGCTCACTGTGGGGTGATTGCTATTGACTGAAGAATGTACACATTGAAGTATAATTGTCAAATAAGTGAGTGGAGATGAAGAAAGTAATGCAGGAAGGCACAGGCTTTTATTGTTCTAGAACGAAAACCTTGCTGTGTCTCTCATCTATAGTCTAATCTTCAGATTTATTGAAAGTCTTACTATTCTTATCCTCCACTAAATATTTGGATTATTTGGGGGTTTTTGTCCTTGAGTTGTATGTCTCATGTATTTTTGGATATTAAGCCCTTATCAAATATATGATTTGGAATATCTTCTGTCAATCTGTAAATTGCCATTTGATTTTGTTGATGTTCCTTTCTTTGGAGTCTGATGTGGTTCCACTTGTTTTGGCAGTTGTTGCCTTTGCTTTTGGTGTGAAACCCAAAACCTCGTTGTAAACACCGATGGCAAGAAGATTACCTCAGTGTCTTCTTCTAAGAGTTTAATTGCTTAAAGTCTTATGTTCTAATTTTTAATCCATTTTTATGCATGGTAAACGACAGGGGTACAGTTCCATTTTTTCATAGGACTATCCAGTTTCCCCAGCGCCATTTTTGACAAGCTTGTACTTTCCCCACTGGATAGTCTTAGCTCCTTTTTCATAAGCTAACCAACAATATATGTGTGTGTTTCTTTCCAGCTTCGCTATTCTGCTCTGGTGATCTGTGTGTCTATTTTCATGCCAGAAGCAAAGCATTCTGTTTTGATTTCTATAGCTTTCTAATACAATTTGATATCAGCAACCTTAGTCTCGAACTTTTTCTTCTTTCTCTAGATCACTTTTATCTTTGGTGCTTTGTGATTTAATACAGCAGAATAGACCAAGAAGAGATGGAAAAAGTACACAGAAGAACTATACAAAAACATATCTTAATGACCCAGATAATCACAATGATGTAGTTTCTCACTCAGAGCCAGAAATTCTGGAATGTGAACTCCAGTGGGTCTTAAAAAGCACTGCTGCCAACAAAGCTAGTGGAGGTGATAGAATTCCAGCAAAGCTATTTAAAATCCTGAAAGATGGTGCTATTAAAGTGGTCCACTTAATATGTCAGGAAACTTGGAAGATCCAGCAGTGATCAGAGGACTGGAAAAGGTCAATCCTCATCCCAGTTCCCAAGAAGGACATTGTTAAAGAATGTTCAAGCCACTGAACAGATGCACTCATCTCCGGGGCTGGTAAGGTTATGATCAAAATCTTCCAGGCTAGGCTTCAGCATTATGTGAACCTAGAACTTCCAGATGTTCAAGCTGGGTGTAGAAAAGGGAGACGAACCAGAGATCAAATTGGCAACATTTGCTGGAACATAGAGAAAGCAAGGGAATTCCAGAAAATCGTCTGCTTCATTGATCTCACCAAATTGTGTGGATCACAACACAGTGGAAAATTCTTAATGAGATGGGAATACCAGATGAACCTTTACTGTCTTCTGAGAAACTTGTATGCAGTTCAAAAAGCAACAGTTAGAAGCAGACAAGGAAAAATAAACTGGTTCAAAATTTGTGAAGGAGTCCGTCAAGGCTGAATATTGTCACCCTGCTGATTTAACTTATATGCAGAGCATGTCATGCAAAATGTTGGACTGGATGAGTCCTAAAGGCTGGAATCGAGATTGCTGGGAGAAATATCAACAACCTCAGATATGTGAATGATACCATGTTAATGGCAGAAAGCGAAGAGGAACCAAAGAGCCTCCAATGAGGGTGAAAGAGGAGAGTGAAAAAGCTGGCTGAAAACTCAATATCAAAAAAGCTAAGATCATGGCATCTGGTCCCATCACTTACATGCAAGTAGAAGGGGAAAAGTTGGAAACAGTGACAGATTTCGTCCTCCTGGGATCTAAAGTCACTGTGGATGGTGATTGCAGCCACAAATTTAGAAGAAGATTGCTTCTTGGCAGGAAAGCTCTGACAAACCTAGACAGTGTGTTAAAAGCAAAGACATCACGTTGCTGACAGAGGTCTGTATAGTCAAGGCTATGCTCTTTCCATTAGTCATGTACACATGTAAGAGCTGGACAGACGATAAAGAAGGCAGAGTGCTGATGAACTGATGTTTTTGAACTATGGTGCTGTAGAAGACACTTGAGAGTCCCTTGGTCATGAAGGAGTTCAAAACCAGTCAAGCTTAAGGAAATCAACCCCATATACTCTTTGGAAGGACTGATGCTGAAGCTCCAATACATTGGCCACCTAATGTGAATAGCTGACTTATTGGAAAAGACCCTGATGCTGGGAAAGATTGAAGGCAGAAGAAAAAGAGGCTGACAGTGGATGAGAATTGGTTGAATGGCATCACCAATTCAATGGGCATGGACTTGGGCAAATTCTAGGAGACGGTAAGGGACAGGGAAGTCTGGCACACTGCAGTCTAGGGCGTCACTAAGAGTCAGACATGACCTGGCAAACCGAACAACAACAACAGTTTTACACAAGTTGTAGAATTTTTTTGTTTGTTTTGTGAAAAAATTTGACATTTTGAAAGAGACTGCAGTGAAAATGTAGATAGCTGTGGGTAGAATGGATGTATTAACAATATTAATTCTTCCAGTCAATAAATATGAAATATGATCCTTTTGTCTGTTTTAAACATTTCCTTCATGAGTGTCTTGAATGTTTCATCCATAGATCTTTCAACACCTTGCTTTAATTTATTTAAGTATTTTATTTTTTGATGCAATTGTAAATGTGATTTTTTGTATTTCTGTAATGTGTTTGATGTATGGATAGATAACTGAGTTTTATATATTCAAATATAGTATACAAAATGCATGCTATTTTTTACAGATTAGACAATTTTTCCCCTAAATATAACAATTTTTTATCTGGGCAGGTTTTGTGTGTATCTTTCAAAACTCTGTAATCCCCTGGGTATATACCGGGAGAAATCTGTAATTCCTTAGTCCTTGGCTTCATATCAGCACCACAGAGCATTCAGTATGGATGAGGCTTTGGGTTACCTTAGACAACTCAGTCTCCTGGTTGGGTGCCATGGTCTAATTCTTGTTTTTTCCCAAAATTCCTATGTTGAAAACCTAATCCCCAAAGTGATGACTTTAGATGGTGGGACCATTTGAAAATAATTAGGTCATGAGTTCAGAACCCACATGAAGGCAGAGCCCACATGAATGGGATTAGGGCTCTTGTGAAAGCACTAGTTCACTGTATGCTGTGAGAGCAGCATCAGAAATTCATTGAAATTTTATTATGCACGAATAAAAGTGTTTCATTGAGCAAACACATAACAAAGGCCTGATGGATCCAAAGAATGGACAGCAATGAAGAGCACACATGTGGACTTTATGAATTGGGATTTAAATTTTAACAGAAAAACAGAAATGAGGTGAATTTCAAAGTTAAATGTTGCACCACAACTGGGACACGTGTCCAGAGGGAAAAGCACAGAATGCCCTATGTCCACATAACAAGGAGACCTGAGCTGTGTCAGAGTCAGGAAACGCTGTTTGGAGGAACTGGTTTTTACTGAGATCTGAAAGATGTCGAGGAGGTAATCATGTAAAAGAGAGAGTGTGTTCCAGGGAGAAGAAGGCATTTATAAAGAGCTTTAGCCATATGTGAGAATATAGAGTGAGAAGAACAGACATGCCAGGATTGACCCTTCAAGGAATTTAATTTGCTTGGTAAAACTTATGTTAACTGGACAATGAATACAAGGTGGAATATGATCAGTTCTTTGAACGAGATAAGAATCAAGTTTTGCAGAGCATAGGAGACATTTCCATGCGGGGTAATTCCGTAGAGATTCACTTAAACCTAGGAAATCTGGTTTCTATTGCTACTTTTGCATCGAGTTTTATAAGTTTAGATAAGTGACATAATCATTCATGGATTTACTTACATATTCTTAATATGGGAGGATTGCCAAGATAATTTCCAAGGTTTCTTAATTTTCTGAATATCCAGTGAATCCCACTGATTATTATCTGGGAAAAAAAAAAAAAAAACAACTCTTTTTCTGCCAAGTGTAATATTTGAAATAAATTATATAAAAAGCATTGAAATTCTTGCTATTTTTGTTTTTTCAATTTTTTTATTGTTTTTTTGCTTATTAAATTTAAATTTATTTAATTGGAGGCTAATTACTTTAAAAATATATTTTCCAGATAAAATGGCAAGTATTTAAAGAATACATGACAATTAAAATAGGTATACATTATTACTGGATTCCCTCATTGATTTAATTAACATTTAATTATTAATATCACCTAATATATTTACCTTTCAAGATCTTTTTGGTGAGGACTTTTAAGTTTTACTCTCTTACATGTGTGCTAAGTGACTTCAGTCATGTCCAACTCTTTGTGACCCCATGGACTATATAGCCTGCCAGGCTCCTCTGTCCATGGGGATTCTCCAGGGAAGAATGTTAAGGTGGGTTGCCATGCCCTCCTCCAGGAGATCTTCCTGACCCAGGGGTTCAACTCTGTATTCTTTATGTAATGTCCTTATATTCCTTTGTCTTTGGAAATTTTCTTTGCTCTCAACTCTACTTTATCTAATATTTACATATGCTTTTATCCTTTTATTTTCCAAATATCCATGCCATTATTGAGTTTCTTGGGCTTTCCTGGTGGCTCAGACAGTAAGGAATCCACTTGCCTTGTGAAGACCTGGATTCAATCACTGGGTTGGGAAGATTCCCTGGAGGAGGACATGCGAATCTGTATTCTTGCCTGGAGAATTCAGTGGACAGTCCAACCTGATGGGCTACTGTCCATGGGGTCACACAGAGTCAGGCACAGCTTAGCAATTAAACCACCACCTGGTGTTCCCTCACATTTATTCCTTGGGAGGAACAGCCCTACTCAGGCTGCCTTCTGAGGCTAGGCTGGAGGTCAGGAATGCTGGGCCTGGCTTGTCCTCTCTTAGGTGCTGCTGTGTTGCTCTTCCATTCTTCAGGCCCTAATCTAGTTCACCGTCTTCTTGCCAAATATACAAGGTCTCCTTTGGTGGTCTCTTTTTCCAGAACTGACAGAGATGTGGGCACAAAGGGATCAATGTCATCTTGTCTGAACCAGAAGCCCAAGGTGTGTTTTATTACCTAGGGAAGAGATTTCATGGAGGGAAGTGGAGGAGGAAAATGGAAGGGAGTCCACAGTAGGCTGGAGATGAAAGTCATGGGGTCCCTTTCTTTAGAAGTCATCAAAGCTGAGAAAGTATTTTTTCTAGGTGATATGTATATTCATCTCTGAGTGAGTACACTTTCTGTTTCAGCAAACTGTGAGTCTGTATTTTTTCATTAATTGTCTTTACAAATGCATATATATGATGATATCCATAAGACATTTTATTCATTCGAGGCCATTGTTCTGCTTTTATTATGACTTGAGATTTAAACCCTGAAAATAGGATATCTATTGTAGAGTTTGGATTATTTACCAGTAGATGAATTGATGGAATAACAAAAGAACTAAAGATGATTACTTAATTGAGCTCACACAATTTTATATATGCATATGAAGAGAGTTATTCACATACAATTGTATTCCTGGCCCCTTGTGGTATTCTGAGAACTTTGATTGAAACTATATGTAAAAGAAATTACTTTATCATGATAGTTAAATAACTGGTATAATTATGTGTGTACATTCATATCCATTAGTCCAGTGGCCATAAAAATGAGTGTCCTCATCCCCTGGGGAAGAAAATGTTACTATTTCTATTTTTATTTCTATTTATCTCAGTGTCATTTAGTTTATATTTTGTGTATATTTTTTAAATGTCATAATATATTAGAATACCAATGCATATAAAATACTTCTACATAATATAATTACATCACAGACAGTGTGTTGAAAAATGGAAATAGTTTGGAGATGAGTTCTTCAGGAATCAGAAAATTATCAAAATTTGCTGCATAAAATGTTACTTAATTTTAGGGAGTTTACCAACAATTTTTTATGAAACCAGTTCAACTGAAGAGAGGCAGAATGTTCAGAACATGCATATTTGCATGAGTTTGCATAAAGCCTCAAGGACGGAAACAGTTTTGAAGTTGGGTAGTCTATGGGGTCGCTAAGAGTAGGACACAACTGAGTGACTTCAGTTTCACTCTTCACTGTCAAGCATTGGAGAAGGAAATGGAAACCAACTCCAGTGTTCTTGCCTGGAGAATCCCAGGGATGGGGGAGCCTGGTGAGCTGCCATCTATTGGGTCGCTAGAGCCAGACATGACTGAAGTGACTTAGCAGCAGCAGCAGCAGAGGAAGACCAAGAGACCTGACTGGACAGGGGAAAACCTGAATCTTGAATGCAAGAGAGCATGTTTGCTCCCCTCAGTGTGGTCTAAGTTGTTTTTCTTTAAATCACCTCCCTTTCTTCACCTTTATTCCCTAAATCCCGTCCTCTGCTTTACTAGTTCTTTTCCAATAGTATAGATCACCAGTTAACATACCATAAAATGTACTTGGATTCATGTTTATTGCAGATTATCTGTCTTCCCCCAGCTAGAATATCAGTTCCATGAGGATAAGTGTCTGCCTGCTTTGTGTATTGATGTAAACAAAGCACCTATAAGTGTTTCTGAGTCAAGGAGGAATTAAGTCAATAATAAATTGGTTAAATGACCGATAGCAGAGTACTGGGCAGGCGTATAGGTTTCAAAATGTTGTGACTTTAATTAGCTATTGTAAATAAGCTGTTCTACAGTTAATGTTACAAGGTTAAGACATGTTTCTGTATCTATTATCAGCATAAACATAAACTACATTTAAAGAGAAGGTTTTAAATCAAACATGATAGCCAAAATGCACATTTGAAAAAAAAAATTAGACTAGTTTATTTGTTTTCTTTATCCAAAATATAATTATATTCCTTTTCAAAACCTTTTCCTTACATAGGTGTGTGTACATATATGTTTATATATATAAATACAATTCCATCTAGTCAAAGCTATGGTTTTCCCAGTAGTCAGTATGGATGTGAGAGCTGGACCATAAGGAAACTGAACACCAAGGAATTGATGCTTTTGAACTGCAGTGTTGGAGAAGACTCTTGAGAGTCCCTAGGACTACAGGGAGATCAAACCGGTCCATACTAAAGGAAATCAGCCTTGAATATTCATTGAAAGGACTGATACTGAAGCTGAAGCTCCAATACTTTGGCCACTTGATGCAAAGAATTGGCTCATTGGGAAAGACCCTGTACTGGGAAAGATTGATGGCAGAAAGAGAAAGTGATGGCAGAGGATGAGATGGTTGGATGGCATCACCGACTCGATGGGCATGAGTTTGAGCAAACTCCAGGAGATGGTGAAGGATAGGGAAGCCTGATGTGCTACAGTCCGTGGGGTCTCAAACAGTTGGATATGACTGAGTGACTGAAGTAAATTGAAGGTATGATATGTGCTTTGTCCATATTATAATGATTATATGACTATTATATTATAGAAATCATTACATAAGTCACATTGACAAATATGCTATTTCAGTTTCAGGTATCATTATACATAGATAATATTGACATATAATGTTATTTTGGTTTCAGGTATACAACCTAATAATTTGATATATATTGTGAAATGATCACCATATAGCTACAATTTTCTCCTTGTGATGAAAACTTTTATGATATCTTGGCAGTGTTCAAATAGGCAATAAGTATATACCCTTTTTGACTTAGTGCAGTTAAATGAGACAAGTGGTGCTGAGTCTTAGAATCACAGAATCATGTTGAAAGAGTTGAGTTGAATCAAACTTCTCAGTGCCAACTCATATAGAGCTTTCTTGGAAAATCCACCCCTGATTAGGCCCACCTGGCTCCCATCACACATGGTATGGTGTGCAGGCATAGATCAGTGTTTAAGGCTTATGGTGTCTTTTCCACTTGTCCATGCATTTCTTTCTCGATATCTTTCAGTGCTTCATCTGTCTCCTGTCTTCACTATCCAAAGAGGTTATAATTATGGCAGAAGATGTCCAAGTAGCTAGACTCGCAATTGCTGCCCACTGGGCATTTCAAAAGCAGATACATTACTTTGCCAACGAAGGTTCGTCTAGTCAAGGCTGTGGTTTTTCTTGTGGTCATGTATGGATGTGAGAGTTGGACTGTGAAGAAGGCAGAGCACCGAAGAATTGATGCTTTTGAACTGTGGTGTTGGAGAAGACTCTTGAGAGTCCCTTGGACTGCAAGCAGATCCAACCAGTCCATTCTGAAGGAGATCAGCCCTGGGATTTCTTTGGAAGGAATGATACTAAAGCTGAAACTCCAGTACTTTGGCCACCTCATGCAAAGAGTTGACTCATTGGAAAAGACTCTGATGCTGGGAGGGATTGGGGGCAAGAGGAGAAGGGGACGCCAGAGGATGAGATGGCTGCATGGCATCACTTACTCGATGGACGTGAGTCTGAGTGAACTCCAGGAGTTGGTGATGGATAGGGAGGCCTGGCTTGCTGCGATTCATGGGTCGCTGAGAGTCGGACACGACTGAGCAACTTCACTTTCACTTCTACTTTCATGCATTGGAGAAGGAAATGGCAACCCACTCCAGTGTTCTTGCCTGGAGAATCCCAGGGATGGAGGAGCCTGGTGGGCTTCCGTCTATGGGGTCACACAGAATCGGACATGACTGAAGTGACTTAGCAGGAGCAGCAGCAGGCTGGGTCTGTAAAGGTATGTGTTGTTTCCATTTGATTTCCATTCATCCTCTATGCTTTACAATGTATGTCTTATTTAAGTGTTGAACATGATTAGTGACTTACTGCTTGTTATCACTGGGTAGTCCTGCTTTGGTTCTGGTATTCCATAGGGTCTAGCAGAGGCACCTTAGAGTACTTATTTCTATCATTTGCTGCAGAACCTTAACATTTTTTGGTGATTTCTGGTACTAAGTTGATGAAATACAGGAAAATAGAGCTCAGGTGCTTTTGGATAAAACCTTAATTTATCTCCCCCCTTTTCTCTGACTTTTCAGTCATTTATTGACTCAGCTAGTCCCATGTTGCTGGATGCCTTTTTTGGCTCTTCTGTCTGCCTCATTCCTTGCATGTGGTCAAGGTCTATTTCATTTCCTGTATCTCTCACATACTTTGTGACTTTTTACTTGGCAGAGCCCTCTTTGATTTTTAGTGTCATAATATTCCCAGCTCTTTCTGGTCTTTTTCTTTTTCTCTACCAGCCCCAACAGCCACCACTCCTCAATCCACATTAAAGTTTCTCTTATCTAATTCTGGACATAGTGCTCTCTTGGACTGAATGTTCTTGGTTTCCTGTTGCATAGTAGAATAAAAACAAACTCTCCATTTTGCAATATATGATTCTCCCAAATGCATAAAAATCCATACAAGTATTTCCCCATTCTAACCCTACAAAATATATGCAATATATCGTGGGAGCTTAACCATGAAAGATACAACATGAATGGTAAAAAATGAACATTTCTTGTGTTTTTGTCAGACTTGATTATTCACTGATACCTTATAATGCTATGTGTATTAATGTCTCAGTTGCCTTGATCTAGGATGTCAGAGATCCTTACTTCATAAGATGATCATACATGAATTGATAGATATACTGTTTTCTTATTTTTGCACATCAATATCCCATCAACTTTTCAAAACTCCATCATAAAGCCATCCCATTTGAGTCTCTCCTATGACACACTCAGATAGCTCCTAGCTTTACTTCAATCCACTGTAGCCCCGTGGTGGCTCCACATCTTATTCTTCACCCAGCCATGCAATATAGCAGTTTGTGTGTTTATATCACCCTCTCCTTCTCCACAACTTGTGGACCTGCTTTGGGAAAAGAGAGATTTTTTTAAACCTCAGTTTAAGTCCTCATTGTATCCATGACATGTGACTTACTAATCTATAAGGTCAGTGAACTTCAAAGGTTCTTCCTTTGTTTCCTTTCGGTAACCACGGCTACTATTCTTGATATGATAGGGCCATTTCTTCAAATGTAATTTTACGTGGAAATTTGTAAAAGTTGGGAAAATCAACGCTTTCTGGATGGCAAAGGAGTGGTTGTTAAATCCTGTCCAAATATCCCTGCTTTGGCTATTCCTGACTGACTCTATAGTATATCTATGGCTCTGTTCAATATTGTCTGACACCTACAGTATTCACTTTATATGTCACAGTCAAGCAAGAAGAGCGATCTGAATGTCACCACTTCTGTTGTTGATCTAAAGTCCTAAATTTATGCTTGAAATAAATTTTATAAGAGACAAATACATGAGGATGTGTGTGGTCTATTGGTGTGTGTGTATTTCCTCCAATGGCATTGTCCCCCTTACTGCCAAATTTTGCCTCTAATAAATACCATCCTCTCTGCTGGAACTATCGAAACATTGAATGAAAGAAAGTTAAGCAAGTAACAAAATAGAATTAGATGTTTAGGGCAGTAAATGACTTAGAAAGTGCTTACAAGGTTTTTTCATGGAAAGGGAATATGAGATATTTGCTCTAGGATATTAAAAAGAGCATATACATTTGGGTCCTTCAAAATAAAGTGTTCTAACAGCATTTCATCCTTCACTACCCAAGTCTTAGACTCACTTTCCCTTTGCTGCTTTTCCTTCCTTCTGTTTCTCTGCTTCTCTCTTATTCACCCCCCTTTCCCTTCTACCTTTTTATTTCCCATTTTCTTTACCACAAATCACTGCTAAAGCCGGAAAGATGCTGCAAAACCAGCCTCATCTTAGGAAGAGCCATTATCTTCCTAGTGACTGACTTCTAAGTCACTGACATCTTAGGAGAGACAGTCAAGTGACTGGCCCTCATCCCAGGTTGTTTGGCGGCTGTTGAACAAGCTGAGCATCACTAATCCAGTCACATTGCTCCCGTCTCAGTAGAAACTCAGTCTATTTGGAGAATTTTATAATTCAGGGACCTACTAGGGCATGTTTGTAAGGCAAATAATTAACGGCAAGGATAGTTACCCTAAAAGGAAGACAGAATGGTATCTCACTTTTCAGATAAATGTGTTTTTGAATCCAGCTTTCTGATCTACTCAGTGTCTACGTGACCAGTTGGACAATTGTCCAGAGGCCTCAGGCGGGGCACAGATGCACACCCGTATTTCTGCCATTCAATTGATCAGAGTGTTTATTATACATGGGGTTCCTGTGGGTCAGTTAGTAGGCAGCTGACTGTGGGCTGCTAATTTTCTCCAGATGGTGCTTGCAGAGTGAGGGAAACAGAGAGGCTGTGGAGAAAACTGCAGGTGTGGTGCTGTGGTTCTAGAACATTTTCCCTGATAAAAAAGGAAACCAGGAATTTGGGGATCCCCAACTTGTGAATATCCTGGAATATAATCAGGATACCCCTCAAGAGAAACACTTGTTAGTCAGGGGGAATTTCAGATCAGTCCGTCTGGACCAAAGAAGGCTACAAGGGCACCATGGAAGTCAGTGATGTCAGAACTTTCCCATATCATTACCATCTTCCCAGTTCCAACATGGCCCAAGGAATGAAGATCCAGAGAGGGAGAGAGAAGGAACGTTGCAGAAATGGACACATCTGCACTTTCTGGTAGGTCCCCTGGGCCGCAGCAGGGGAGGGGGAGACATTGAATAGGCTGAATATGAGATGGAGCTGACACTTGACTGACCTGGACTTGTGAAACCCAGAGTGATAGAGTGTATGGAATGGCTGCAAGGTGATGCTGGAAATGAGGATGCAGTGGAGTGTAGGTGACGACAGCCACTGCAGGAGGATGAGCCGGTTCACCTTTGTATCTGCTATAGTCTCAGCCTTTGTGTCCCCCAGAAATTTCATATGATGAAATCCTGATTCTCATGGTTATGTTACCCCTAGGTGGGGCCTTTTTGAGGTGATGGAGTTGTAAGGATGGACGCTCTTCTGTGAGATGTGTGCTTTTATATATAAGAGACACTCAGAGCTCCCGAACCCTGCCCCGTGTGAGGATACAGTAGGAATTGTGTGACCAGAAAGGACCCTGCATGTCCCCGCTGTGGAAATCCATTTGCACTGTTTTTAAGCCTATGATATTTTGTTATAACATCCCAGAAGCACTAAGACAGCATCCTAACAATCTTTAGACAGTTCAGTAAACCTCATGCTATTTACACAAAAGTGCAAAGCACTTATCTTGTCTGGTGTAACACTGTGATAGTTGGCTGAAAGTCGTGGCTGGGTTTCATAAAGAATCCTGAGATTCAGCCTTCTTGGTAGCATGACCAGAACCATGAACAATTGTCTAATTCTTTGATTCTAATAACTTGACCCAGAATAATTGGCTGTGATTCTTACATAATCTCTTAATGGTCTTCTTTGTAATGCCAGCTTCTGCTATTTGTGACTAATTTTAATAGGCGATTCATTCTCTCAATTGTAGGGTTGGATTTTCTTTTGATTTACTCTTAAATGAAGATAAGAAATGTTAACACATTGCCCTCTTAGATTTTGACATCTCTAAAGCGTCTGTGTTTAATTTTTAAGAGGAGACCCATTACAGAGCATGCATTAAAAAGCTCTAAATTTCAAGAAGCTCGCTATGAGATAGATCATTATGACCATCTCAGACCTGGATGGGATGGATGTGGATTTAGCACGTTTTGTGTGTTCGGCACGCCAGGATGTTGATGTACATGTCAACTTTACGTGAATCCCTGCACAGGCAGTGGAACAGGTTATAAAATTCAGAAAGACGCCTATCTTCATCGCTGAACTTCATGGATGAGAATCTTGACCAGGGAATGTGAGCCTCGTGTATCGTCTTCAAGACTGGAAAAATAATCTGAATACCCAAATGATAATGACCTCTTATGTGTTTTATTAGTATTTGCTTATCTTTTTGCCTTCTAATTATCAAATAAAGATTTGGGGAAGACATATGAATATAAAACTCTCTAGATATGGATTTTGGAGCCAGCCTCGGAGAAAACAATTAGAAATCTAAAAACTAGAAATGGAACTCAAGTTTAGTTTTAACTTTCTCTTTTCTTCCTTCCCACTCTCATCCTTTGATTTGAGGAGAACAGAGAAAGAAGACAAGTGGAACTTCAATAGCAGATGTCCTGGGATACTTTAGAAAAATGCTGATCTTGGAAATTCTGTTCTCTAGTACTATTACTCTTGAAAACATTACAACCACCAGTGCCCAGGTAGAGGCAAGCTGTTGGTGGAAGTGTGTGCAATGCAGGGAAGGCTGCACATGTCAAAAATTGCAGTGAAATTCGGACTCCTTTACAGTAGAATCTATCACTATGAATGTCTAGGCTCCTGGTTTATGTAGTAGCCATCTAGTATATAGAAGTCATGAATCTTTTTCTTACAAAATGAGATATTTCCAAACTCCTTATGCATTACAGTGGTCACCTCTTTCATTCATGAAGAAAGCAAGAAAGCCCTCTGCAGGATGCTCACCTTCTTGAATTGACTCTCTATGATTGTTTCAAGTTTCTCTGATATATTTTCAATCTCCATGGCACTTGATATGACAGCCTCTGACAGATTTTTCATACTCTGAATCTCCGGAACTAGATAATACAGAGGATTATTCCAGCAGTACAGTAACACGAGTGTCCACTTACTAAGGTCTTCATTCTAAGCAACCAGAAGAAACAATCTCATTAAAAAAATCATAATTCAGTGGTTTTGGTAACGTGATCTTTGCTCAGAGCAGCTGACCTAAAAAACTTTTGGTTATTCCTATGTGCATGCAGAGATTTTTGAAGGTAGTAAAAGTTGCAAAAGTATAAAATGTAAGCTATTACTTCACACTTTGCTGAATTTTTAAACATCTAGGTTATTTTAGGAACTAATTCTTCTATGCATTCTAATGTATAACATGAAGAATTTTCTTTTTACTTCTGAAATTCTACCACCACTCAGTGAGTTCTTTTGTGTTTGTATATTTCCTGGAGAGAATCTAAGTATTTACGCAAGTCAGTATGTTCTGCAGTGCCTGACCCAGGAAAGAGGGATTCCACCTGTGCCCACATCATTGTCACCCAGTGATTCATTCGTATTAATGAATTGATGAGTCCTTCCTATTGATTGTAGATTGGTAATTGCTTTATGATATTACAACAAAGAGACAAGGAAGAAGACATGACGTTCCTAAACAGGCTTCTCTCCTCAGCTGATCCCATACCAGCCCCCTACTGATATCAGAACAGTTGTTTTGTTGACATGTCTCCGGGCAGAAAATGGCACAGTGTTGTCTTTAGTAACAGCATCAGTGGGATTCACAATGGAGGGTCCCCCCTAGTTCACTACTACTAGCAGAATTGAGCCTGAAAATCCCAGGGGCTGAAGATCTCTAGTTAATATGCTTGATTTCTTTACAGCCATGAAGTGTTTCACTGGTAAAGAACAGAGAACTGAATAGGATTAAATATAGTAATGCACATAAAGTGAAGTCGTTCAGTCATGCACGACTCTTTGTAACCCCATGGACAGTAGCCTGCACCAAGCTCCTCTGTCCATGGGATTTTCTAGGCAAACCACCAGGGATGTCTTGTCACATAAAGTGCTGAGTAAAATGTAAGGCCATGTAGTAACTCTCAATGAACTTTACATTTAAGCTTATTGAAAATCTCTCCTCTTATTCCTCTTTGTCCTTTTTCCTTTACTTGTTCACCCTCATTATTAATGAGCTTAACAGGGGAATACAATGCTAGTATCATTAAGAAGGTTGTAGAGAGAGAAGATAGAATTTTAAGGGGGGATACATGTGAAAATATTTTAAATAATGTTAGGAGGAAGAATAATGCAGGAAATCAGAAAGAGATTATAACAGTGAAAATTTGGAGTTGCCATAAATGATTGAGGCTTGATACATAAACTGTGTTGTCCTCAGAACAGATGCAGTTGTTGCCGCCATGAGAAGCAAAGCAATGTTTTATAGGCCATTGTGGGGGAGACTTACATATTAAGAATAAAAGGTGACAGAGGAGTCGTTGAGAATGACGAACGAAGAAGGTGTCAGAGAAGTAGAAGCAGAATCAGGAGAGCCTTGAAAGGCAGATGCGAGGGCTCGGTTGGTGCACTATAGGATTCCCAAGTAGGAGTCACTAGTAACAGGGAGTACTCAAAACTGGGGTGTGTTTCTTACATATTCATGAATTTTGCAATCTTATATTTTACACATGGAAGTTCCCATTCATTTCCTGTTTTCATACAGAATAATAGCTGCGATCCTGTGTCTAATGCATTGGTTGAACTAAAGTTGTCTGCATGGACAATTTATGGATCTGTTATTTATCTTGCTACTACAGATCTTTAGTCATCCCTTGATTTCGCTAATGCTTCATCAGTTGCATAGTACAGTTTCTCTTCTATTGCTTACGGTTCCTCCACCTTTTTCTGCATATACAGTTAACATAACCTCTAATAATCTGAAGTCTGGTAACCTACAGACTGTCTCTTTTGATCCGGTGAAAAACCCAGGTGAAAGACTCACGTTCATCTGCTGGGCTTTATCTCTTTCTTCGGGAGTATGGAAGGAATTGGTGTGGCAGCTCTTGGTGGCATTGATATAGTATAGTTTGCCCTGGGCATATTTTTCATCCTGAAAGTAATCAGGCAATTGGTTAGGGTTGTTGGACATTCAGTAGATGAACCCATTACCAGAACACTAACATGTTTGATAGATGTGTATTTTTTTTAACGGGGGGTGGGGGATCACAAAATTTGAAAGTCATTCTTTTCCTACTTTTCTATATATTGTCTCTATAAAAATGATTTTACATATAACTTTTCTAAATTTAACCTTTTCCCTTCTCGTTTTATTATTATCTTTTTTTTCTTTTTTTACTATTTGAACCAAATATAGCACATATGTACCAATATTTGGTGCTTCCCAGGGGACGGTAGTGGTAAAGAATATTCCTGCCAATGCAGGAGATATAACAAGACTGAGGTTTGAATCCTAGGTGAGGAGCATCCCTTGCAAGAGGGGACAGCAGCCTACTCCAGTATTCTTGCCTGGCCAATCCTATGGACAGAGGAGCCTGTTGGGCTACAGTCAGAAGGGTTGTCAAAAATTGGACACAACTGAAGTGACTTAGAATGCATGCATGCACTGCATTTAATCATTTAATCTTTTGTTTCCTTGTAAGAGTTGGAAAAAAAAATAGACAGTCAAAATGGAGGATAAAAGAAAATCTAATGAGTAAAAAGAACTACGTGAATTTAATAGAAAACTTTAGCTCCACCTTTTATTACCTGTCTGCTCTACTGTGTGCTCCTTTATTGACTTAAAAGAATTAACATACAACTTTCAAATACCTTGCTCAGAAAGAGAATAATTGTTTCCAATTGTAAACATCCCTTCTACTGCAGCTCGAAACCTAGTCACTGCAAATCTTAAAACAATAATTTGTACCTTTAAAAAAACTACAAAGTATTCATTTCTGTGACCGGGATTCAGCTTTGTTTAACATGTTCCATCCACCCAGTTCACTGCAGAGCAGTTCTTATTTATTGGCTATTTACTCTGAGCCTGGAGAAGAAAGCCCAGAGAGAAAGGACCTGAAAATCAACAGGCTTCCGTTTCCCCAGTCCCACCTGAAAGTGCTTTGTGTCAGGTAGTATTGTGGGCTGAATCTGTGTTCTTCAAATTCATGTGTTAGAGCCCTAACTGCCAAAGTGCTGTGTTTTGAAAAGGGTTCTGACTTTTGGGGATCCCATGGTCTATAGCCCACCAGATTCCTCTGTCCATGGGATTTCTCAGGCAAGAATACTGGAGTGCTTGCCGTTCCAGTCTCCCGGGAATCTTCCAGACCCAGGGATAGAACCCAAGTCTCTCACACTGCAGACAGATTCTTTACCATCTGAGCCACCAGCGAAGCCCATTAAGGTCAAATGAGCTCTTAAGGTGGAACACTGATCCAATAGGTTTAGCGTCTTCATGAAGCGAAACAGCAGAGAATTCTCTCTGTGTCTTTGTGTCTCTGTGTCTTTTCCTCTATCTCTCTTCCCCACCCCCCACGCTTTGGGAGGAGTTACAGAGAAGCCAACCTGGGAAAAAAGAGTTCTTACCAGAACCTCACCTTGCTGGCACCCTGATCTGGGACTTCTATCCCCCAGAACTGTGAGGAAAGAAATTTCTGTCGTTTATTCCACTGAGTCTATTGTATTATTTTATGGCATTCCTAGCTGATAAATACCAAATCATTTATTTTGGAAATTTTAAAAAGAAAATGAATGAAAGGAAATTGAAAAAAGTATTGCACTTCTTAGGAATCTTTGAGATTCCACAAAACTGATCCTTTCTTCGATTTCAACTTCTTATGAACTGACGGCTTCTTTGACCTAGAGACGGTGTTATTGCAGCGTTCTTGTTTGAAGGATACTATAGCCCCGTCACTTAGGGGAAGTTTCCTTCTGGGAGCCTGGTGGTCTACAGTCCATGGGGTCGCAAGAGTCGGACACGATTTAGCAACTAAACCACCACACCAGAGTACTTACAAACTCATTGAACATTATTGTGGAAAGGTTATGGAAGTCGTGGGAGAGGCTGGCGGCATTGATAAACACGTCAATAAGGGATTTCTGTAAGGAGACAAACATGTCAGGACCGCAGGACGGGCAGGAGATGCCTTGGCACAGGAGCAGATTAGACACGACCAGCAGCAGCAGCAGGCAGGACCCTGTTTAAATAAAAACATGAGCCATTCTGAGATGATCTAGTCACCTGAGGTCATCAAATCCATCCTGTGGAGGGAAGCCTTTTCTTTCCCTGTTGCTCTGATCAGGAGTTCTTGCTGTAGAAGCTGGGGTGGGGAAGAAGAAGTGCCTTCAGTGTAAGTTTAGATGGTTGATGATATTTGCATAGATAGAGAGTTGGAGAAGTAGGTTATTCCATGTATTTTTGAATTGCTCCCAGAAGTACTTCTGTGCTCCGCAAACATTTGGAACTTAATTCTGAGCCAGAGGGTTTAGGCCATTTTTTAAAAACAGTTTAATCTTGGGACTCTGCAGACTCTGTGCAGCGAGGCCTTCTAGGAGTTTGCAATTTTTTTACTCTACATCGACTAATGCTTGAATTTTAGACACTGAAATGACAAGAAAAGTCCAGTTAATCTGTGTGGTTTACCATCACGCTGGGGTAAGAGTAAGCACATGACTGACTGATCACCACAATTGAGTACAGAGAGAATAATGAGAGAAAAAGATACTGTACCTTGGATCTGCTCACTCACCTTAGTAACCCCATGCATGTCTCTGATACTTTCAAAAAAGCTTTGAAACATCTCAAAATCTGTGTTCCACAGGAACCCTGTGAGATAGCCTTAATCTTCACTATGATCATCAAGTTCTGTTAATAAAGATGTGATGACTTGGAGAGGGCAAGTAATTTTCCCCAGGTCCCATTATTAGCAGATGCAGATGACTGGGCACCAGTACATCTATTCGCTTCCTGATGTCACATCACACATGCCTGTGGCCCTCGGTCTGCATGTGTGTAACCAGGACCACATCAGGAGCTGTGATGACTCTGCTTAAAGAGAAAAATATTTTGTCTTTGCCTGCAAAACAGCAGTGACCCTAGAACATTGGTTTTATCCATTTGTTCTGCTCTGTCTATAAAACACTCACTGTTACAGTCTTTGACAATTATCAGTGTGAGGGCCTGGTTCTCCTGCCTAGCCTTTCTTCTTGGCACCTTGGCAGATCTTCTACTCTTATCCATCTTTATTCTTCTCATTACGTTTGTTTCTTCGAGAAAATAGCAAATAAATCTCCAAATGATAACACAAGAATATTACCTGGTCAGCACCTAAGACGACGTCATCGGCTCTGCAAACAAGGCCTGCCCTTTCCTGACTTTGACTTTTTAAGGACAAAATTTACCTGTTTGGTCAGGAATACATCCTGACAACCCATGGGGCTTAGTTTTTAACCATCTCCAAACATCTCCTCTTTGACAGTAGAACTAGACCTTCATGCTTCCATGATGTATTGTAATATTTCAGAAATTATTCCTGGCCCTACCTTTGGCCAACAGAAGCATAAATCATAGACTCTTGCAAGTGTGATTTTAATATTACTTCTCCTGTCTGACCTTTGTAAGTAAGCAGAATTTAAGACTAAAGTGAGCAAGAATTGAGTTTGGACAAGAGAACTGATAAAATAGAGATTTTATCCTCCTGAATGAGATCTGAATAGGATCCTTTTTCCAATTTACCAGAAGAGTGAGAATTTAATTAAGGATAAGATATCAGCATTTAGTAGGTTTTCTCTGCTCTTAGTTAGTTTTTTTTTTTTTTTTCCGTAGTTAGTTTAAATTGGTATGGTATCTAAGAATAAAATGAGTATTTAAAATTAGGTGATGAAAATAAAAGAAAGTGAAAGTAAAGTCACTCAGTTGTGTCCGACTCTTATTGACCCCATGGACTACAGCCCACCAGGCCCTCTGTCCATGGGATTTTCCAGGCAAGAGTACTGGAGTGGGGTGCCATTGCCTTCTTTGGAAAATAAAAGAAGTGGTCCTCAAAAACAAGACATATAAGTTGGAGAAATTTGGGACTATCTCTCTCATCAAGTAAAGAGCTTATTGTGACAGGCAAGGAGGATAATAGCTTATATAACAGAAATGTATTTGTGTGCATATATTACTGTGCATGTATACATGTGCTATGCATAAATATATGCTTAATTCCTTCATGAAACTTTGGACCTTATAAAATTCAATTTTATAAGAGGTGGTAAATATAGCAGAATACCCTAATTCCTAATGTAATTGATCATCTATTGGTAGATGACTAACTATATGATTTTTTCTGTTAAATTGTTTTTTTTTAATATTTTATCTCAAATACTTATTTTTTTATTTTTTTAATTTAAATTTATTGATTTTAATTGGAGGCTAATTACTTTACAATATTCTATTGGTTCTGCCACACATCAACATGAATCTGCCACGGGCGTACATGTGTTCCCCATCCCTAACCCCTCTCCCACCTCCCTCCCTGTACCATCCCTCCGGGTCATCCCAGTGCACCAGCCCCAAGGATCCTGTATCGAACCTGGACTGGCGATTCGTTTCCTATATGATATTCTGCATGTTTCCATGACATTCCTACAATTGTTATACGTGTGTTTGCTTTCACAGGACATATATTAAAAATTTGGAATAACACTGAGAAGATTAGCATGACCCCTGCCCAAGGATGACACACAAATTTGTTAAGCTTTTCATATTTTTCTGTAACAGCTTCAAGGGGTGGGATGGGAAGGATGGTGGCAAGGAGGTTCTAGAGCATGGGAACATAGGTATCCCTGTGGCTGATTCATGCTGAGGTTTGGCCAAAACCAGTACAGTATTGTAAAGCAAGTCCCCTTCAATTAAACATCAAGAAATTCAATTATAAAAACTGTTATTGGGGATCATATAACAGGTTCAGATATCCACTGTATGATTAAAGAGGATCTGACTGGAAACTGATGATGTCAATTATCATTGGTTAATGATTCATTAACTTTATAGTTGAATGAGAAAAGTAAACTCACAAACACTATTGTCTTGATTCAGTGTCATAGCAGGCTATAATCCTTGTCTGCATTCACTTTTCGGTGGTACGGTGCCCAAACTTTGAAACTGAGGCTGTTTCCAGAAGCGCACAGTCATGAGTCCTGCCCAGGGTTTTTGTTCCTGATGCTGGAGGCTTCTGTTCACTGGTCACTAAGGCCGAAATTTTCTCTGCTGAGAATTCTCTGGGTCTATCACGTGCACAAGTCTTTATATTTTGGTTTTCTGATTTGATTCTCTTATTCTTTTGATTATACTACCAATTCACGTTATGATTTATTTTTCAGACCTTTTGTGCTTTGATCTTTCTGATGCTCATTAGTGTATTTGCTTCCATGTCTACCTTTCTGAGTAGTTTTCAGCATCACGTAAACCCTACCCTATACTCTTTCTGTCTGGATTTTGGCGTTTAACATCAGCATATTTTTATGAACTTCATTTTCCTTCTGGTGCGGTTTCTGGTACACAGTTTAAGCTGGTTGGCTCACATCTTGCTTGTTCGTGTTGTCTCCAAACAATTAGAGGACTCTGCTTTCTTTCTAGGCAATACTGCACTTCGTTTTGATACTGTTGATAATTTTCTGTGATTTCCCTTCCTGCCTCATAAGCTTTGTCTTTCTCAATCTACTGTACCCTGAGTACTATGTGCTGTATGTTGTTATTACTATTTTAAATCAATATCCACTAGTATAGCAGAGAATTAAAGGCAATAAAATTGCAATAGTATTAGTAATAATACATTCCCCCAAAAATGTACTCCAGTAATGCTTCCAGTTTTAAATAACTTTCTATGCATGTATTACTGAGGTCCCCTACTCATTTTTCCATACTAGGTGTTTCAATTTTGAAGAAGAAAGTAGAAAACATTGGAGTGGAAAATTCTGACAATCACCTTAGATTTTAAATGCCTCAAGATTAAGAATGTAATTATTAGTTTGTTATAGTTAATAAGGCTATTCTGAGCACATATAGCTCAGTGTTCAGTGACTGCTATTGGGTAAAGGATGTATACTGTGAACTGTATCACCAAACAGGTGATTGGAGATAAAGAAAGCAATGCCAGGAAGACACAGGCTTTTGTTCTGGAAGGAAGAACTTACAGGGTCTGTCATCTACAGTCTACTCTTCTGATTTTTCGAAACACTTACTCTTCCTTTGCTCATTTAATAATTTGGGTTGTTTGATTTCTTTTCATACTGAGTTGCATAAGTCTCTTATATATACTTGGATACGAAGCCCTTAGCAAATATGTGATTTGCAAATTTTTTTTTTTCATTCCATAGGTTGTCATTTCATTTTACTGATGGCTTCTTTTACTATGCAGAAGGTTTTGAGTTTGATGTGGTCTCACTGGTTTATTTTTGCAGTTCTTGCCTTTGCTTTTGATGACTGAGTTGTTTGAGCTGCTTGTATTTTGGAAAGCAATCCTTTATCGGTTGTTTTATTTGCTATTATCTTCTTCCATTCTTACCAAATGCACAGACTGGCTGAATGGATACAAAAACAAGACCCATATATATGCTGTCTACAAGAGACCCACTTCAGGCCTAGAGACACATACAGACTGAAAGTGAGTGGATGGAAAAAGATATTCCATGCAAATGGAAATCAAAAGAAAGCCAGATTGGCAATTCTCATATCAGAAAAAACAAACCTTAAAATCAAAACTATTATAAGAGATTAAGAAGGACACTACCAAATGATCAAGGGATCAGTCCAAGAAAAGACATAACAATTTTAACTATTTATGTACCCTACATAAGAGCAACTCAATACATAAGATAAACACTAACTGACACAAAAGGGGAAATTGAGCATAACACAATAATAGTAGGCATGTTAACCCCGCACCTATACCAGTGGACAGATCATCAGAACAGAAAATTAATAAGGAAACATAAACCTAGAAGGAAATATTAGAGCAAACAGAACTAACTGATATCTTCAACACATTCCATCCAAACGCAGAAGAATACACTTTCTTCTCAAGTGCACATGGAACATTCTCCTCATCTTGGGTCCCAAATCAAACCTCAATAAACTTAAGGAAATTGAAATTATATCAAGAATTTTCTCTGACCACAACTCTATGATACTGCTACTGCTACTGCTACTGCTGCTAAGTCGCTTCAGTCGTATCCGAGTCTGTGCGAGCCCATAGGCTGCAGCCCACCAGGCTCCCCCGTCCCTGGGATTCTCCAGGCAAGAACACTGGAGTGGGTTGCCATTTCCTTCTCCAGTGCATGAAAGTGAAAAGTGAAAGTGAAGTCACTCAGTTGTGTCCTACTCTTAGCAACCCCATGGACTGTAGCCCAGGAGGTCCTACATCCATGGGATTTTCAAGGCAAGAGCACTATGATATGAGATATCAATTATAGGGAAAAAAGAACTTTAAAGAACACAAACACATGGTGATTAAACAACACATTTCTAAATAATGAGTTTCTTCAGTTTACTGAAGACATAAGGGAAATCAACACATTCCTAGAAACAAAGAACAATGAAAACATGATGATCAAAAACCTAGAGGATGCAACAAAAGCAGTTCTAAGAGGTAAGTGCATAGTAATAAAAATCCGACCTCAAGAAACACATTCTATAGACAAACTAACTTAACATATCTTTAACTCTTTTTAAATTTCTCTTATCAATGTCTTAAAGGTTTTGCATAAAATCTTTCAGCACCTTGCTTGTTTATTTCTAAGTGTTTTATCTTTATTTGATGCAATAGCAAATGGGATTGTTTTCTTTATTCCACTTTCTGATAGTCCATTGTTGATATATAGGTAGGCAACTGTGTTTCGTGTATTGGAATATAGTAAACATAATTTATGCTCCATCTTTAAAGAATAGACATTTTCCCACATATAAGACATATAGATGATCAAGAGGAATATGACAAGATGCTCAGTATCACTAGTAATCAAAAGAAATGCAGACCAAAAGCACAAGGGATATCTCCTCATACCTGTTTGAAAGGTTAGTACCAAAAATGTAAGAAATGACAAATGTTATTGAGGCTGAGGAGAAAAAGGAGTGTTTATGCACTGTTGGTAGGGATGTATACTGGTGCAACTCCCATGAACACATACTGTGGAGGTTATTCAAGAAATTTAAAAGAGAACATTTCTGTGATCCATTATCCCACTTCTGGATATGTAGTCAAAGCAAATGAAATCATTGTCTCAAAGAGAGATCTGTATTCCCATGTTCATTGCAGCACTATTCGCAATAGCCTTGATATAGAAACAACAGTCTTTCAACAGGTGGATGGATTAAAACTATCTGATGTGACATATATACTACTACTACTAAGTCACTTCAGTCCTGTCCGACCCTGTGCGACCCATAGACGGCAGCCCACTAGGCTCCGCTGTCCCTGGTATCCTCCAGGCAAGAACACTGGAGTGGGTTGCCATTGCCTTCTCCAATGCATGAAAGTGAAAGTGAAGTCGCTGAGTCGTGTCTGACTCTTAGCAACCCCATGGATGCAGCCTACCAGGCTCCTCCATCCATGGGATTTTCCAGGAGAGTACTGGAGTAGGGTGCCATTGCCTTCTCCCTGTGACCTATATAGGTAAATACTATTTAGCCATTAGAATTAGAAAGAAATCATTCCCTTTGTGGCAACATGGATGAAACTGGAGGGCATTACACTAAGTAAACTAAGTCAGAGAAAGACAAATACCACAGGATCTCAACTATAAGGACTTTCAAAAAAAAGAAGGGAACTCAGAGTAGAAAAATGACTGCCGAGGACTGAAGGGTAGGACAAATAGGGAGAGATTTTTAAAGGTTACATATTTTCATGTATAAAAAAGTAATAAGGTGAGGATCTAAGTTTGAGCTTCATGATCTAATCATGAGATTGAACAAGCTCTGGGAGTCGGAATGTACAGGGAAGCCTGGCATGCTACAGCCCCTGGGGTCACACAGAGTGGGACATGACTGAATGACTGACTGAACTGAAGAGAGTGGAACTTACCTGTGTTCTCCTCAAAAAGAAAAAGTTAAATGTGTGTGGTGATGACAATGTTACTTAATAGAAAGGAAACTCGTTTCTAATCCATGCACAAATGGGGGTGGACAAGATGACGGAGGGGTAGGTGGAAGTGGGGTACACCTCTCTCCACTGATGCATCAAGAATGTCTAAAGAAGCAGCAGTTCTCCCAGAAGACCAGGTAAATCCTGGCAGGACTCCCTGACTACTGAGAAGGAACATCCAGATCTACACAGAACTTGGTAGGACAAAGGAAAGAAGGGACAAGGAGGAAGGGGAAAGAAGGAGAAGAGCAAGTGGGACCAGTCTGCACCTGGGGGAGAGGGAGCTGAAGCACAGGGGAGAGATCCCCATGTCCATGGCCATCCACTGGGAAGGGGGAGGCATTTGAAGCTGTTGGGGAGTGAGCTAACTACTCTGTGACAGTCTGAACAGAGTGAGAACCACATAGACAAGCCATGCTGCAGCCTCTCATACCTCGGACAGGGTTATAAGTCCACTGGTGTCCATGGAAG
Source organism: Bos grunniens (assembly GCF_055505025.1). Lineage (NCBI taxonomy): Eukaryota > Metazoa > Chordata > Mammalia > Artiodactyla > Bovidae > Bos > Bos grunniens. The sequence continues at coordinate 36,482,405 of NC_141187.1, forward strand.
CTGGGAGCTGGAGCCATGGGGATTGTGGAATGATCCCAGGGTGAGGACTCCTGTTGACCGTGGGGAGTCAGCCTGATGGGATGGGATGGAGGAAATCTGCTGCATGGAATGCTTCTTAAGGAAAGCCATGAGGCCATAAAAGTAGGGTTCAACTGCCTGTGGAGTAGAGCTATCTCTCTTCATGCTGGTACCTGTAGGTTGAGCAATAAAGACTTCAGTGAGGGTGATCCTTGAGTGCCTGATGCACTAATCAATGGAGAACTTTGAATGTCTATATACCCGACCCTACACTATTCTCTGTCTAAATTTTGGGTTTTAGCATCATAATGTTTTTATGAACTTAAATTTCTTCTGGTAGAGTTTCTGGTTTACAAATTAAGCTAATTCCTGACAGTTGGCACGATCTTGATGTTTCAAGAAACTTTGAGAACCTTCGTTCCTCTCAAGGTAAAACTGCCCTTTACTACCATTGCTGACTTCCCATACTTTCACTTCTTGCCTAATATGTTCTATGTCTTTCTCTATTCGCTATAACTTTAGTAGTATGTACCCCTGTGTTGGTATTAATATTTATAATCAATTATTAATGGATGCAGTAGAGATCCAAAAGGACTACAGTTACAACAGTAGTAATAAATACCCCCAAATTATACTCCATTAATGCTCCCATTTAAAACTGATTTTCTATCTATATATTATTGAGGTCTCTTAACTCATTTTCCTTACTAGGTGGCTCAATTTTGAAATGAAATATAGAAAACAATGTAGTGGTAAACTCTGGAAATTACCTTCCTTTGGATATGCCTCATTAGTAAGGATGCAAACATTAGGATTTTTTTTTTCCCCTGGTGGGGCTGTTCTTAGTACATATTATAGGTCACTGTGGGGTGATTGCTATTGACTGAAGACTGTACACATTGAATTGTAATTGTCAAATAAGTGAGTGGAGATGAAGAAAGTAATGCCAGGAAGGCACAGGCTTTTATTGTTCTAGAAGGAAAACCTTGCTGTGTCTCTCATCTATAGTCTAATCTTCAGATTTATTGAAAGTCTTACTATTCTTATGCTCCACTAAAAATTTAGATTATTTGGGGGTTTTTGTCCTTGAGTTGTGTGTCTCATGTATTTTTGGATATTAAGCCCTTATCAAATATATGATTTGGAACATCTTCGATCAATTTGTAAATTGCCATTTGATTTTGTTGATGTTCCTTTCTTTGGACTCAGATGTGGTTCCACTTGTTTTGGCAGTTGTTGCCTTTGCTTTTGGTGTAAAACCCAAAACCTCATTGTAAACACCGATGGCAAGACGATTACCTCAGTGTCTTCTTCTATTAGTTTAATCGCTTAAAGTCTTATGTTCTAATTTTTAATCCATTTTTATGCATGGTAAACGACAGGGGTACAGTACCATTATTTCACTGGACTATCCAGTTTCCCCAGTGCCATTTTTGACAAGCTTGTCCTTTCCCCACTGGATAGTCTTAGCTCCTTTCTCATAAGCTAACCAATAATATATGTGTGTGTTTCTTTCCGGCCTCGCTATTCTGCTCTGTTGATCTATGTGTCTATTTTCATGCCAGAAGCAAAGCATTCTGTTTTGATTACTATAGCTTTCTAATACAATTTGAAATCAGCAACCCTAGTCTTGAACTTTGTTCTTCTTTCTCAAGATCACTTTTATCTTTGGTGCTTTGTGATTTAATACAGCAGAATAGACCAAGAAGAGATGGAAAAAGTACACAGAAGAACTATACAAAAACATATCTTAATGACCCAGATAATCACAATGTTGTAGTTTCTCACTCAGAGCCAGAAATTCAGGAATGTGGACTCCAGTGGGTCTTAAAAAGCACTGCTGCCAACAAAGCTAGTGGAGGTGATAGAATTCCAACAAAGCTATTTAAAATCCTGAAAGATGGTGCTATTAAGGTGGTCCACTTAAAATGTCAGGAAACTTGGAAGATCCAGCAGTGACCAGAGGACTGGAAAAGGTCAATCCTCATCCCAGTTCCCAAGAAGGACATTGTTAAAGAATGTTCAAGCCACTGAACAGATGCACTCATCTCCAGGGCTGGTAAGGTTATGATCAAAATCTTCCAGGCTAGGCTTCAGCATTATGTGAACCTAGAACTTCCAGATGTTCAAGCTGGGTTTAGAAAAGGGAGACGAACCAGAGATCAAATTGGCAACATTTGCTGGAACATAGAGAAAGCAAGGGAATTCCAGAAAATCGTCTGCTTCATTGATCTCACCAAACTGTGTGGATCACAACACAGTGGAAAATTCTTAATGAGATGGGAATACCAGATGAACCTTTACTGTCTTCTGAGAAACTTGTATGCAGTTTAAAAAGCAACAGTTAGAAGCAGACAAGGAAAAATAAACTGGTTCAAAATTTGTGAAGGAGTCCGTCAAGGCTGAATATTGTCACCCTGCTGATTTAACTTATATGCAGAGCATGTCATGCGAAATGTTGGACTGGATGAGTCCTAAAGGCTGGAATCGAGATTGCTGGGAGAAATATCAACAACCTCAGATATGTGAATTATACCATGTTAATGGCAGAAAGCGAAGAGGAACCAAAGAGCCTCCACTGAGGGTGAAAGAGGAGAGTGAAAAAGCTGGCTGAAAACTCAATATCAAAAAAGCTAAGATCATGGCATCTGGTCCCATCACTTACATGCAAGTGGAGGGGAAAAGTTGGAAAGACTGACAGATTTCGTCTTCCTGGGATCTAAAGTCACTGTGGATGGTGATTGCAGCCACAAATTTAGAAGAAGATTGCTTCTTGGCAGGAAAGCTCTGACAAACCTAGACAGTGTGTTAAAAGCAAAGACATCACATTGCTGACAGAGGTCTGTATAGTCAAGGCTCTGCTCTTTCCATTAGTCATGTACACATGTAAGAGCTGGACAGACAATAAAGAAGGCAGAGTGCTGATGAACTGATGTTTTTGAACTATGGTGCTGTAGAAGACTCTTGAGAATCCCTTGGTCATGAAGGAGTTCAAAACCAGTCAAGCTTAAGGAAATCAACCCCATATACTCTTTGGAAGGACTGATGCTGAAGCTCCAATACATTGGCCACCTAATGTGAATAGCTGACTTATTGGAAAAGACCCTGATGCTGGGAAAGATTGAAGGCAGAAGAAAAAGAGGCTGACAGAGGATGAGAATTGGTTGAATGGCATCACCAATTCAATGGGCATGGACTTGGGCAAATTCTAGGAGATGGTAAGGGACAGGGAAGTCTGGCACACTGCAGTCTAGGGCGTCACTAAAAGTCAGACATGACCTGGCAACCGAACAACTACAACAGTTTTACACAAGTTGTAGAATTTTTTTGTTTGTTTTGTGAAAAATTTTGACATTTTGATAGAGACTGCAGTGAAAATGTAGATAGCTGTGGGTAGAATAGATGTATTAACAAGATTAATTCTTCCAGTCAATAAATATGAAATATGCTCCTTTTGTCTGTTTTAAACATTTCCTTCATGAGTGTCTTGAATGTTTCATCCATAGATCTTTCAACACCTTGCTTTAATTTATTTAAGTATTTTATTTTTTGATGCAATTGTAAATGTGATTTTTTGTATTTCTGTAATGTGTTTGATGTATGGATAGGTGACTGAGTTTTATATATTCAAATATAGTATACAAAATGCATGCTATTTTTTACAGATTAGACAATTTTTCCCCTAAATATAATAATTTTTTATCTGGGCAGGTTTTGTCTGTATCATTCAAAACTCTGTAATCCCCTGGGTATATACTGGGAGAGATCTGTAATTCCTTAGTCCTTGGCTTCATATCAGCACCACAGAGCATTCAGTATGGATGAGGCTTTGGGTTACCTTAGACAACTCAGTCTCCTGGTTGGGTGCCATGGTCTAATTCTTGTTTTTTCCCAAAATTCCTATGTTGAAAACCTAATCCCCAAAGTGATGACTTTAGATGGTGGGACCATTTGAAAATAATTAGGTCATGAGTTCAGAACCCACATGAAGGCAGAGCCCACATGAATGGGATTAGGGCTCTTGTGAAAGCCCTAGTTCACTGTATGCTGTGAGAGCAGCATCAGAAATTCATTGAAATTTTATTATGCACGAATAAAAGTGTTTCATTGAGCAAACACATAACAAAGGCCTGATGGATCCAAAGAATGGACAGCAGTGAAGAGCACACATGTGGACTTTATGAATTAGGATTTAAATTTTAACAGAAAAACAGAAATGAGGTGAATTTCAAAGTTAAATGTTGCACCACAACTGGGACACATGTCCAGAGGGAAAAGCACAGAATGCCCTATGTCCACATAACAAGGAGACCTGAGCTGTGTCAGAGTCAGGAAACGCTGTTTGGAGGAACTGGTTTTACTGAGATCTGAAAGATGTCGAGGAGGTAATCATGTAAGAGAGAGAGGGTGTTCCAGGGAGAAGAAGGCATTTATAAAGAGCTTTAGCCATATGTGAGAATATAGAGTGAGAAGAACAGACATGCCAGGATTGACCCTTCAAGGAATTTAATTTGCTTGGTAAAACTTATGTTAACTGGACAATGAATACAAGGTGGAATATGATCAGTTCTTTGAACGAGATAAGAATCAAGTTTTGCAGAGCATAGGAGACATTTCCATGCGGGGTAATTCCGTAGAGATTCACTTAAACCTAGGAAATCTGGTTTCTATTGCTACTTTTGCATCGAGTTTTATAAGTTTAGATAAGTGACATAATCATTCATGGATTTACTTACATATTCTTAATATGGGAGGATTGCCAAGATAATTTCCAAGGTTTCTTAATTTTCTGAATATCCAATGAATCCCACTGATTATTATCTGGGAAAAAAAAAAAAAACAACTCTTTTTCTGCCAAGTGTAATATTTGAAATAAATTATATAAAAAGCATTGAAATTCTTGCTATTTGTGTTTTTTCAATTTTTTTATTGTTTTTTTGCTTATTAAATTTAAATTTATTTAATTGGAGGCTAATTACTTTAAAAATATATTTTCCAGATAAAATGGCAAGTATTTAAAGAATACATGACAATCAAAATAGGTATACATTATTACTGGATTCCCTCATTGATTTAATTAACATTTAATTATTAATATCACCTAATACATTTACCTTTCAAGATCTTTTTGGTGAGGACTTTTAAGTTTTATTCTCTTACATGTGTGCTAAGTGACTTCAGTCAAGTCCAACTCTTTGTGACCCCATGGACTATATAGCCTGCCAGGCTCCTCTGTCCATGGGGATTCTCCAGGGAAGAATGTTAAGGTGGGTTGCCATGCCCTCCTCCAGGGGATCTTCCTGACCCAGGGGTTCAACTCTGTATTCTTATGTAATGTCCTTATATTCCTTTGTCTTTGGAAATTTTCTTTGCTCTCAACTCTACTTTATCTAATATTAACATATGCTTTTATCCTTTTATTTTCCAAATATCCATGCCATTATTGAGTTTCTTGGGCTTTCCTGGTGGCTCAGACAGTAAGGAATCCACTTGCCTTGTGAAGACCTGGATTCAACCCCTGGGTTGGGAAGATCCCCTGGAGGAGGACATGCGAATCTGTATTCTTGCCTGGAGAATTCAGTGGACAGTCCAACCTGATGGGCTACTGTCCATGGGGTCACACAGAGTCAGGCACAGCTTAGCAACTAAACCACCACCTGGTGTTCCCTCACATTTATTCCTTGGGAGGAACAGCCCTACTCAGGCTGCCTTCTGAGGCTAGGCTGGAGGTAGGAATGCCGGGCCTGGCTTGTCCTCTCTTAGGTGCTGCTGCGTTGCTCTTCCATTCTTCAGGCCCTAATCTAGTTCACCGTCTTCTTGCCAAATACACAAGGTCTCCTTTGGTGGTCTCTTTTTCCAGAACTGACAGAGGAGTGGGCACAAAGGGATCAATGTCATCTTGTCTGAACCAGAAGCCCAAGGTGTGTTTTATTATCTAGGGAAGAGATTTCATGGAGGGAAGTGGAGGAGGAAAATGGAAGGGAGTCCACAGTAGGCTGGAGATGAAAGTCATGGGGTCCCTTTCTTTAGAAGTCATCAAAGCTGAGAAAGTATTTTTTCTAGGTGATATGTATATTCATCTCTGAGTGAGTACACTTTCTGTTTCAGCAAACTGTGAGTCTGTATTTTTTCATTAATTGTCTTTACAAATGCATATATATGATGATATCCATAAGACATTTTATTCATTCGAGGCCATTGTTCTGCTTTTATTATGACTTGAGATTTAAACCCTGAAAATAGGATATCTATTGTAGAGTTTGGATTATTTACCAGTAGATGAATTGATGGAATAACAAAAGAACTAAAGATGATTACTTAATTGAGCTCACACAATTTTATATATGCATATGAAGAGAGTTATTCACATATAATTGTATTCCTGGCCCCTTGTGGTATTCTGAGAACTTTGATTGAAACTATATGTAAAAGAAATTACTTTATCATGATAGTTAAATAACTGATATAATTATGTGTGTACATTCATATCCATTAGTTCAGTGGCCATAAAAATGAGTGTCCTCATCCCCTGGGGAAGAAAATGTTACTATTTCTATTTTTATTTCTATTTCTATTTATCTCAGTGTCATTTAGTTTATATTTTGTGTATATTTTTTAAATGTCATAATATATTAGAATACCAATGCATATATAATACTTTTACATAATATAATTAGGTCACTGACAGTGTGTTGAAAAATGGAAATAGTTTGGAGATTAGTTCTTCAGGAATCAGAAAATTATCAAAATTTGCTGCATAAAATGTTACTTAATTTTAGGGAGTTTACCAAAAATTTTTTAGGAAACCAGTTCAACTGACTGAAGAGAGGCAGAATGTTCAGAACATGCATATTTGCATGAGTTTGCAAAAAGCTTCAAAGACGGAAACATTTTTGAAGTTAGGTAGTCTATGGGGTCGCTAAGAGTTGGACACAACTGAGTGACTTCAGTTTCACTTTTCACTGTCAAGCATTGGAGAAGGAAATGGCAACCAATTCCAGTGTTCTTGCCCGGAGAATCCCAGGGATGGGGGAGCCTGGTGAGCTGCCATCTATTGGGTCGCACAGAGTCAGACACGACTGAAGCGACTTAGCAGCAGCAGCAGAGAGGAAGACCAAGAGACCTGACTGGACAGGGGAAAACCTGAATCTTGAATGCAAGAGAGCATGTTTGCTCCCCTCAGTGTGGTCTAAGTTGTTGTTCTTTAAATCACCTCCCTTTCTTCACCTTTATTCCCTAAATCCCGTCCTCTGCTTTACTAGTTCTTTTCCAATAGTACAGATCACCAGTTAACATACCATAAAATGTACTTGGATTCATGTTTATTGCAGATTATCTGTCTTCCCCCAGCTAGAATATCAGTTCCATGAGGATAAGTGTCTGCCTGCTTTGTGTATTGATGTAAACAAAGCACCTATAAGAGTTTCTGAGTCAAGGAGGAATTAAGTCAATAATAAATTGGTTAAATGACCAATAGCAGAGTACTGGGCAGGCATATAAGTTTCAAAATTTTGTGACTTTAATTAGCTATTGTAAATAAGCTGTTCTACAGTTAATGTTACAAGGTTAAGACATGTTTCTGTATCTATTATCAGCATAAACATAAACAACATTTAAAGAGAAGGTTTTAAACCAAACATGATAGCCAAAATGCACATTTGAAAAAAAAATCAGACTAGTTTATTTGTTTTCTTTATCCAAAATATAATTATATTCCTTCTCAAAACCTTTTCCTTACATAGGTGTGTGTACCTATATGTTTATATATATAAATACAATTGCATCTAGTCAAAACTATGGTTTTCCCAGTAGTCAGTATGGATGTGAGAGCTGGACCATAAGGAAACTGAGCACCAAGGAATTGATGCTTTTGAACTGCAGTGTTGGAGAAGACTCTTGAGAGTCCTTAGGACTGCAGGGAGATCAAACCGGTCCATACTAAAGGAAATCAGCCTTGAATATTCATTGAAAGGACTGATACTGAAGCTGAAGCTCCAATACTTTGGCCACTTGATGCAAAGAATTGACTCATTGGAAAAGACCCTGTACTGGGAAAGATTAATGGCAGGAACAGAAGGTGATGGCAGAGGATGAGATGGTTGGATGGCATCACCGACTCGATGGGCATGAGTTTGAGCAAGCTCCAGGAGATGGTGGAGGACAGGGGAGCCTGATGTGCTACATCCGTGGGGTCTCAAACAGTTGGATATGACTGAGTGACTGAAGTAAATTGAAGGTATGATATGTGCTATGTCCATATTATAATGATTATATGACCATTATATTATAGAAATCATTACATAAGTCACATTGACAAATATGCTATTTCAGTTTCAGGTATCATTATACATAGATAATATTGACATATAATGTTATTTTGGTTTCAGGTGTACAACCTAATAATTTGATATATATTGTGAAATGATCACCATATAGTTACAATTTTCTCCTTGTGATGAAAACTTTTATGATATCTTGGCAGTGTTCAAATAGGCAATAAGTATATACCCTTTTTGACTTAGTGCAGTTAAATGAGACAAGTGGTGCTGAGTCTTAGAATCACAGAATCATGTTGAAAGAGTTGAGTTGAATCAAACTTCTCAGTGCCAACTCATATAGAGCTGTCTTGAAAAATCCACCCCTGATTAGGCCCACCTGGCTCCCATCACACATGGTATGGTGTGCAGGCATAGATCAGTGTTTAAGGCTTATGGTGTCTTTTCCACTTGTCCATGCATTTCTTTCTCGATATCTTTCAGGGCTTCATCTGTCTCCTGTCTTCACTATCCAAAGAGGTTATAATTATGGCAGAAGATGTCCAAGTAGCTAGACTCGCAATTGCTGCCCACTGGGCATTTCAAAAGCAGATACATTACTTTGCCAAAGAAGGTTCATCTAGTCAAGGCTGTAGTTTTTCTTGTGGTCATGTATGGATGTGAGAGTTGGACTGTGAAGAAGGCAGAGCGCCGAAGAATTGATGCTTTTGAACTCTGGTGTTGGAGAAGACTCTTGAGAGTCCCTTGGACTGCAAGCAGATCCAACCAGTCCATTCTGAAGGAGATCAGCCCTGGGATTTCTTTGGAAGGAATGATACTAAAGCTGAAACTCCAGTACTTTGGCCACCTCATGCAAAGAGTTGACTCATTGGAAAAGACTCTGATGCTGGGAGGGATTGGGGGCAAGAGGAGAAGGGGACGCCAGAGGATGAGATGGCTGCATGGCATCACTTACTCGATGGACGTGAGTCTGAGTGAACTCCAGGAGTTGGTGATGGACAGGGAGGCCTGGCGTGCTGCGATACATGGGTCGCTGAGAGTCGGACACGACTGAGCAACTTCACTTTCACTTCTACTTTCATGCATTGGAGAAGGAAATGGCAAGCCACTCCAGTGTTCTTGCCTGCGAATCCCAGGGATGGAGGAGCCTGGTGGGCTTCCGTCTATGGGGTCACACAGAGTCAGACATGACTGAAGTGACTTAGCAAGAGCAGCAGCAGGCTGGGTCTGTAAAGGTATGTGTTGTTTCCATTTGATTTCCATTCATCCTCTATGCTTTACAATGTATGTCTTATTTAAGTGTTGAACATGATTAGTGACTTACTGCTTGTTATCACTGGGTAGTCCTGCTTTGGTTCTGGTATTCCATAGGGTCTAGCAGAGGCACCTTAGAGTACTTATTTCTATCATTTGCTGCAGAACCTTAACATTTTTTGGTAATTTCTGGTACTAAGTTGATGAAATACAGGAAAATATAGCTCAGGTGCTTTTGGATAAAACCTTAATTTATCTCCCCCCTTCTCTCTGACTTTTCAGTCATTTATTGACTCAGCTAGTCCCATGTTGCTGGATGCCTTTTTTGGCTCTTCTGTCTGCCTCATTCCTTGCATGTGGTCAAGGTCTATTTCATTTCCTGTATCTCTCACATACTTTGTGACTTTTTTCTTGGCAGAGCCCTCTTTGATTTTTAGTGTCATAATATTCCCAGCTCTTGCTGGTCTTTTTCTTTTTCTCTACCAGCCCCAACAGCCACCACTCCTCAATCCACATTAAAGTTTCTCTTATCTAATTCTGGACATAGTGCTCTCTTGGACTGAATGTTCTTGGTTTCCTGTTGCATAGTAGAATAAAAACAAACTCTCCATTTTGCAATATATGATTCTCCCAAACGCATAAAAGTCCATACAAGTATTTCCCCATTCTAACCCTACAAAATATATGCAATATATCGTGGGAGCTTAACCATGAAAGATACAACATGAATGGTAAAAAATGAACATTTCTTGTGTTTTTGTCAGACTTGATTATTCAATGATACCTTATAATGCTATGTGTATTAATATCTCAGTTGCCTTGATCTAGGATGTCAGAGATCCTTACTTCACAAGATGATCATACATGAATTGATAGATATACTGTTTTCCTATTTTTGCACATCAATATCCCATCAACTTTTCAAAACTCCATCATAAAGCCATCCCATTTGAGTCACTCCTATGACACACTCAGATGGCTCCTAGCTTTACTTCAATCCACTGTAGCCCCGTGGTGGCTCCACATCTTATTCTTCACCCAGCCATGCAATATAGCAGTTTGTGTGTTTATATCACCCTCTCATTCTCCACAACTTGTGGACCTGCTTTGGGAAAAGAGAGATTTTTTTAAACCTCAGTTTAAGTCCTCATTGTATCCATGACATGTGACTTACTAATCTATAAGGTCAGTGAACTTCAAAGGTTCTTCCTTTGTTTCCTTTCGGTAACCACTGCTACTATTCTTGATATAATAGGGCCATTTCTTCAAATGTAATTTTACGTGGAAATTTGTAAAAGTTGGGAAAATCAACAGTTTCTGTTTGGCAAAGGAGTGGTTAAATCCTGTCCAAATATCCCTGCTTTGGCTATTCCTGACTGACTCTATAGTACATCTATGGCTCTGTTCAATATTGTCTGACACCTACAGTATTCACTTTATATGTCACAGTCAAGAAAGAAGAGCGATCTGAATGTCACCACTTCTGTTGTTGATCTAAAGTCCTAAATTTATGCTTGAAATAAATTTTATAAGAGACAAATACATGAGGATGTGTGTGGTCTATTGGTGTGTGTATATTTCCTCCAATTGCATTGTCCCCCTTACTGCCAAATTTTGCCTCTAATAAATACCATCCTCTCTGCTGGAACTATCAAAACATTGAATGAAAGAAAGTTAAGCAAGTAACAAAATAGAATTAGATGTTTAGGGCAGTAAATGACTTAGAAAGTGCTTACAAGGTTTTTTCATGGAAAGGGAATATGAGATATTTGCTCTAGGATATTAAAAAGAGCATATACATTTGGGTCCTTCAAAATAAAGTGTTCTAACAGCATTTCATCCTTCACTACCCAAGTCTTAGACTCACTTTCCCTTTGCTGCTTTTCCTTCCTTCTGTTTCTCTGCTTCTCTCTTATTCATCCCCCTTTCCCTTCTACCTTTTTATTTCCCATTTTCTTTACCACAAATCACTGCTAAAGCCGGAAAGATGCTGCAAAACCAGCCTCTTCTTAGGAAGAGCCACTGTCTTCCTAGTGACTGACTTCTAAGTCACTGACATCTTAGGAGAGACAGTCAAGTGACTGGCCCTCATCCCAGGTTGTTTGGCGGCTGTTGAACAAGCTGAGCATCACTAATCCAGTCACATTGCTCCAGTCTCAGTAGAGACTCAGTCTATTTGGGGAATTTTATAATTCAGGGACCTACTAGGGCATGTTTGTAAGGCAAATAATTAATGGCAAGGATAGTTACTCTAAAAGGAAGACAGAATGGTATCTCACTTTTCAGATAAATGTGTTTTTGAATCCAGCTTTCTGATCTACTCAGTGTCTACGTGACCAGTTGGACAATTGTCCAGAGGCCTCAGGCGGGGCACAGATGCACACCCGTATTTCTGCCATTCAATTGATCAGAGTGTTTATTATACATGGGGTTCCTGTGGGTCAGTTAGTAGGCAGCTGACTGTGGGCTGCTAATTTTCTCCAGATGATGCTTGCAGAGTGAGGGAAACAGGGAGGCTGTGGAGAAAACTGCAGGTGTGGTGCTGTGGTTCTAGAACATTTTCCCTGATAAAAAAGGAAACCAGGAATTTGGGGATCCCCAACTTGTGAATATCCTGGAATATAATCAGGATACCCCTCAAGAGAAACACTTGTTAGTCAAGGGGAATTTCAGATCAGTCCGTCTGGACCAAGGGAAGGCTACAAGGGCACCATGGAAGTCAGTGATGTCAGAACTTTCCCATCTCATTACCATCTTCCCAGTTCCAACATGGCCCAAGGAATGAAGATCCAGAGAGGGAGAGAGGAGGAACCTTGCAGAAATGGACACATCTGTACTTCCTGGTAGGTCCCCTGGGCCTCAGCAAGGGAGGGGGAGACATTGAATAGGCTGAATATGAGATGGAGCTGACACTTGACTGACCTGGACTTGTGAAACCCAGAGTGATAGAATGTATGGAATGGCTGCAAGGTGATGCAGGAAATGAGGATGCAATGGAGTGTGGGTGAGGACAGCCACTGGAGGAGGATGAGCCAGTTCACCTTTCTATCTGCTATAGTCTCAGCCTTTGTGTCCCCCAGAAATTTCATATGATGAAATCCTGATTCCCATGGTTATGTTACCCCTAGGTGGGGCCTTTTTGAGGTGATGGAGTTGTAAGGATGGACCCTCTTCTGTGAGATGTGTGCTTTTATATATAAGAGACACTCAGAGCTCCCGAACCCTGCCCCGTGTGAGGATACAGTAGGAATTGTGTGACCAGAAAGGACCCTGCATGACCCCGCTGTGGAAATCCATTTCCATTGTTTTTAAGCCTGTGATATTTTGTTATAACATCCCAGAAGCACTAAGACAGCATCCTAACAATCTTTAGACAGTTCAGTAAACCTCATGCTATTTACACAAAAGTGCAAAGCACTTATCTTGTCTGGTGTAACATTGTTATAGTTGGCTGAATGTCGTGGCTGGGTTTCATAAAGAATCCTGAGATTCAGCCTTCTTGGTAGCATGACCAGAACCATGAACAATTGTCTAATTCTTTGATTCTAATAACTTGACCCAGAATAATTGGCTGTGATTCTTACACAATCTCTTAATGGTCGTCTTTGTAATGACAGCTTCTGCTATTTGTGACCAATTTTAATAGGCGCTTCATTCTCTCAATTGTAGGGGTGGATTTTCTTTTGATTTACTCTTAAATGAAGATAAGAAATGTTAACACATTGCCCTCTTAGATTTTGACATCTCTAAAGCGTCTGTGTTTTTTTTTAAGAGGAGACCCATTACAGAGCATGCATTAAAAAGCTCTAAATTTCAAGAAGCTCGCTATGCGATAGATCATTATGACCATCTCAGAGCTGGATGGGATGGATGTGGATTTAGCACGTTTTGTGTGTTCGGCACGCCAGGATGTTGATGTACATGTCAACTTTACGTGAATCCCTGCACAGGCAGTGGAACAGGTTATAAAATTCAGAAAGACGCCTATCTTCATCGCTGAACTTCATGGATGAGAATCTTGACCAGGGAATGTGAGCCTCGTGTATCGTCTTCAAGACTGGAAAAATAATCTGAATACCCAAATGATAATGACCTCTTATGTGTTTTATTAGTATTTGCTTATCTTTTTGCCTTCTAATTATCAAATAAAGATTTGGGGAAGACATATGAATATAAAACTCTCTAGTATGGATTTTGGAGCCAGCCTCGGAGAAAACAATTAGAAATCTAAAAACTAGAAATGGAACTCAAGTTTAAACTTTCTCTTTTCTTCCTTCACACTCTCATCGTTTGATTTGAGGAGAACAGAGAAAGAAGACAAGTGGAACTTCAGTAGCAGATGTCCTGGGATACTTTAGAAAAATGCTGATCTTGGAAATTCTGTTCTCTAGTACTATTACTCTTGAAAACATTACAACCACCAGTGCCCATGAAGAGGCAAGCTGTTGGTGGAAGTGTGTGCAATGCAGGGAAGGCTGCACATGTCAAAAACTGCAGTGAAATTCGGACTCCTTTACGGTAGAATCTATCACTATGAATGTCTAGGCTCCTGGTTTATGTAGTAGCCGTCTAGTATATAGAAGTCATGAATCTTTTTCTTACAAAATGAGATATTTCCAAACTCCTTATGCATTACAGTGGTCACCTCTTTCATTCATGAACAAAGCAAGAAAACCCTCTGCAGGATGCTCACCTTCCTGAATTGACTCTCTATGATTGTTTCAAGTTTCTCTGACATATTCTCAATCTCCATGGCACTTGATATGACAGCCTCTGACAGATTTTTCATACTCTGAATCTCCGTGACTAGATAATACAGAGGATTATTCCAGGAGTACAGTAACACGAGTGTCCACTTACTAAGGTCTTCATTCTAAGCAACCAGAAGAAACGGTCTCATTAAAAAAATCATAATTCAGTGGTTTTGGTAACGTGATCTTTGCTCAGAGCAGCTGACCTAAAAAACTTTTGGTTATTCCTATGTGCATGCAGAGATTTTTGAAGGTAGTAAAAGTTGCAAAAGTATAAAATGTAAGCTATTACTTCACACTTTGCTGAATTTTTAAACATCTAGGTTATTTTAGGAACTAATTCTTCTGATGCATTCTAATGTATAACATGAAGAATTTTCTTTTTACGTCTGAAATTCTACCACCACTCAGTGAGTTCTTTTGTGTTTGTATATTTCTGTGAGAGAATCTAAGTATTTACGCAAGTCAGTATGTGCTGCAGTGCCTGACCCAGGAAAGAGGGATTCCACCTGTGCCCACATCATTGTCACCCAGTGATTCATTCGTATTAATGAATCAGATGAGTCCTTCCTATTGATTGTAGATTGGTAATTGCTTTATGATATTACAACAAAGAGACAAGGAAGAAGACATGACGTTGCTAAATAGGGTTCTCTCCTCAGCTGATCCCATACCAGCCCCCTACTGATATCAGAACAGTTGTTTTGTTGACATGTCTCCGGGCAGAAAATGGCACAGTGTTGTCTTTAGTAACAGCATCAGTGGGATTCACAATGGAGGGTCCCCCTAGTTCACTACTACTTGCAGAATTGAGCCTGAAAAACCCAGGGGCTGAAGATCTCTAGTTAATATGCTTGATTTCTTTACAGCCATGAAGTGTTTCACTGGTAAAGAACAGAGAACTGAATAGGATTAAATATAGTAACACACATAAAGTGAAGTTCTCAGTCATGCCCGACTCTTTGTAACCCCATGGACAGTAGCCTGCACCAAGCTCCTCTGTCCATGGGATTTTCTAGGCAAGCCACCAAGGAAGTCTTGTCACATAACGTGCTGAGTAAAATGTAAGGCCATGTAGTAACTCTCAATGAACTTTACATTTAAGCTTATTGAAAATCCCTCCTCTTATTCCTCTTTGTCCTTTTTCCTTTACTTGTTCACCCTCATTATTAATGAGCTTAACAGGGGAATAGAATGCTAGTATCATTAAGAAGGTTGTAGAGAGAGAAGATAGAATTTTAAAGGGGGATACATGTGAAAATATTTTAAATAATGTTAGGAGGAAGAATAATGCAGGAAATCAGAAAGAGATTATAACAGTGAAAATTTGGAGTCGCCATAAATGATTGAGGCTTGATACATAAACTGTATTGTCCTCAGAACAGATGCAGTTGTTGCCGCCATGAGAACCAAAGCAATGTTTTATAGGCCATTGTGGGGGAGACTTACATATTAAGAATAAAAGGTGACAGAGGAGTCGTTGAGAATGACGAACGAAGAAGGTGTCAGAGAAGTAGACACAGAATCAGGAGAGCCTTGAAAGGCAGATGCGAGGGCTCGGTTGGTGCACTATAGGATTCCCAAGTAGGAGTCACTAGTAACAGGGAGTAGTCAAAACTGGGGTGTGTTTCTTACATATTCATGAATTTTGCAATCTTATATTTTACACATGGAAGTTCCCATTCATTTCCTGTTTTCATACAGAATAATAGCTGCGATCCTGTGTCTAATGCATTGGTTGAACTAAAGTTGTCTGCATGGACAATTTATGGATCTGTTATTTATCTTGCTACTACAGATCTTTAGTCATCCCTTGATTTCGCTAATGCTTCATCAGCTGCATAATACAGTTTCTCTTCTATTGCTTACGGTTCCTCCACCTTTTTCTGCATATACAGTTAACATAACCTCTAATAATCTGAAGTCTGGTAACCTACAGACTGTCTCTTTTGATCCGGTGAAAAACCCAGGTTAAAGACTCACATTCATCTGCTGGGCTTTATCTCTTTCTTCCGGAGTATGGAAAGAATTGGTGTGGCAGCTCTTGGTGGCATTGATATGGTACAGTTTGCCCTGGGCATATTTTTCATCCTGAAAGTAATCAGGCAATTAGGGTTGTTGGGCATTCAGTAGATGAACCCATTACCAGAACACTAACATGTTTGATAGACGTGTATTTTTTTAACAGGGGGAGGGGGGGGATCACAAAATTTGAAAGTCATTCTTTTCCTACTTTTCTATATATTGTCTCTATAAAAATGATTTTAAATTTGACTTTTCTAAATTTAAACTTTTCCCTTCTGTTTTATTATTATCTTTTTTTTTATAATTTGAATCAAATATAGCACATATGTACCAATATTTGGTGCTTCCCAGGGGACGGTAGTGGTAAAGAATATTCCTGCCAATGCAGGAGATATAACAAGACTGAGGTTTGAATCCTAGGTGAGGAGCATCCCTTGCAAGAGGGGACAGCAGCCTACTCCAGTATTCTTGCCTGGCCAATCCTATGGACAGAGGAGCCTGTTGGGCTACAGTCAGAAGGGTTGTCAAAAATTGGACACAACTGAAGTGACTTAGAATGCATGCATGCACCGCATTTAATCATTTAATCTTTTGTTTCCTTGTAAGAGTTGGAAAAAAAATAGACAGTCAAAATGGAGGATGAAAGAAAAGCTAATGAGTAAAAAGATCTACGTGAATTTAATAGAAGACTTTAGCTCCACCTTTTATTAGCTGTCTGCTCTACTGTGTGCTCCTTGATTGACCTAAAAGAATTAACATAACAACTTTCAAATACCTTGCTCAGAAAGAGAATAATTGTTTCCAATTGTAAACAACCCTTCTATTGCAGCTGGAAACCTATTCACTGATATCTTAGAACAATAATTTGTACCTTTAAAAAAACTACAAAGTATTCATTTCTGTGACCGGGATTCAGCTTTGTTTTACATGTTCCACCCACCCAGTTCACTGCAGAACAGTTCTCATTTATTGGCTATTTACTCTGAGCCTGGAGAAGAAAGCCCAGAGAGAAAGGACCTGAAAATCAACACGCTTCCTTTTCCCCAGTCCCACCTGAAAGTGCTTTGTGTCAGGTAGTATTGTGGGATGAATCTGTGTTCTTCAAATTCATGCGTTAGAGCTTTAACTGCCAAAGTGCTGTGTTTTGAAAAGGGTTCTGACTTTTGGGAATCCCATGGTCTATTGCCCACCAGATTCCTCTGTCCATGGGATTTCTCAGGCAAGAATACTGGAGTGCTTGCCATTCCAGCCTCCAGGGAATCTTCCAGACCCAGGGATAGAACCCAAGTCTCTCACACTGCAGACAGATTCTTTACCATCTGAGCCACCAGCGAAGCCCATTAAGGTCAAATGAGCTCTTAAGGTGGAACACTGATCCAATACGTTTAGCGTCTTCATGAATTGAAACACCAGAGAATTCACTCTGTGTCTCTGTGTTTTTTCGTCTATCTCTCTTCCCCACCCCCCACGCTTTGGGAGGAGTCACAGAGAAGCCTGCCTGGGAAGAAAGAGTTCTTACCAGAAGCTCACCTTGCTGGCACCCTGATCTGGGACTTCTATCCCCCAGAACTGTGAGGAAAGAAATTTCTGTTGTTTATTCCACTGAGTGTATTGTATTATTTTATTGCAGTCCTAGCTGATAAATACCAAATCATTTATTTTGGAAATTTAAAAAAGAAAATGAATGAAAGGAAATTGAAAAAATTATTGCACTTCTTAGGAATCATTGAGATTTCACAAAACTGATCCTTTCTTCGATTTCAGCATCTTATGAACTGACGGCCTCTTTGACCTAGAGAGGGTGTTATTGCAGCCTTCTTGTTTAAAGAATAGTATAGCCCTGTCACTTAGGCGAATTTTCCTTCTGGGAGCCTGGCAGGCTACAGTCCACAAGGTCTCAAGAGTTGGAAACGATTTAGCAACTAAACCACCACACCAGAGTACTTAGAAACTCATTGAACATTATTGTGGAAAGGTTATGGAAGTCGTGGGAGAGGCTGGCGGCATTGATAAACACGTCAATAAGGGATTTCTGTAAGGAGACAAACATGTCAGGACCGCAGGACGGGCAGGAGATGCCTTGGCACAGGAGCAGATTAGACACGACCAGCAGCAGCAGCAGGCAGGACCCTGTTTAAATAAAAACATGAGCCATTCTGAGATGATCAAGTCACCTGAGG
The DNA here is from genome assembly GCF_055505025.1 of Bos grunniens. Classification (NCBI taxonomy): domain Eukaryota; kingdom Metazoa; phylum Chordata; class Mammalia; order Artiodactyla; family Bovidae; genus Bos; species Bos grunniens. The sequence goes on from NC_141187.1 coordinate 36,500,909, forward strand.
TCATCAAATCCATCCTGTGGAGGGAAGCCTTTTCTTTCCCTGTGGCTCTGACCAGGAGTTCTTGCTGTAGAAGCTGGGGTGGGGAAGAAGGAGCACCTTCTGTGTAAATTTAGATGGATGATGATATTTGCACAGATAGACAGTTGGAGAAGTAGGTTTTTCCATGTATTTTTGAATCGCTCCCAGAAGTACTTCTGTGCTCTGCAAACATTTGGAACTTAATTCTGAGCCAGAGTGTTTAGGCTATTCTTTTAAGACAGTTTAATCTTGGGACTCTGCATACTCTGAGCAGTGAGGCCTTCTAGGAGTTTGCAATTTTTTTACTCTATATTGACTAATGCTTGAATTTTAGACACTGAAATGACAAGAAAAGTCCAGTCGATCTGTGTGGTTTACCATCACGCTGGGGTAAGAATAAACACATGACTGACTGATCACCACTATTGAGTACAGGGAGAATACTAAGAGAAAAAGATACTGTACCTTGGATCTGCTCACTCACCTTAGTAACCCCATGCATATTCTGATACTTTCACAAAAGCTTTAAAACATCTTAAAATTTGTGTTTCACAGGAACCCTGTGAGAAAACTTTAATCTCACTATGATCATCAAGTTCTGTTAATAAAGATGTGATGACTTGGAGAGGGCAAGTAATTTTCCCCAGGTCCCACTATTAGCAGATGCAGCTGATTGGGCACCAGGACACTCATCTGTTCACTTCCTGATGTCACATCACACATGCCTGTGGCCCTCGGTCTCTATGTGTGTAACCAGGACCACATCAGGAGCTGTGATGACTCTGCCTAAAGAGAAAAATATTTTGTCTTTGACTGCAAAACAGCAGTGACCCTAGAACATTGCTTTTATCCACTTATTCTGCTCTGTCTATAAAACACTCACTAAGTCTTTGACAATTATCAGTGTGGGGGCCTGATTCTCTTGGCTAGCCTTTCTTCTTGGCACCTTGGCAGCTCTTCTACTCTTATGCATCTTTATTCTTCTCATTATGTTTGTTTCTTCAAGAAAATAGCAGATAAATCTCCAAATGATAACACAAGAATATTACCTGATCAGCACCCAAGACAACGTCATGGGCTCTGCAAACAAGGCCTGTCTCTTCCTGACTTTGACTTTTTAGGGATAAAATTTACCTATCTGGTCGGGAATACATCCTGACAACCCATGGGGCTTAGTTTTTGAACCATCTCCAAACATCTCCTCTTTGACAGTAGAACTAGACCTTCATGCTTCCAGGATGTATTGTAATATTTCAGAAATTATTCCTGGCCCTACCTTTGGCCAACTAAGCATAAATCATAGACCCTTGCAAGCATGATTTTAATATTACTTTTCCTGTCTGACCTTTGTAAGTAAGCAGAATTTAAGACTAAAGTGAGCAAGAATTAAGTTTGGACAAGAGAACTGAAAAAATAGAGATTTTATCCTCCTGAATGAGATCTGAACATGATTCTTTTTCCAATTTACCAGAAGAGTGATAATTTAATGAAGGATAAGATATCAGCCTTTATTAGGTTTTCTCTGCTCTTAGTTAGTTTAAATTGGCATGGTATCTAAGAATAAAATGAATATTTAAAATTAGGTGATGAAAATAAAAGAAAGTGAAAGGGAAGTCACTCAGTCATGTCCTACTCTTACTGACCCCATGGACTACAGCCCACCAGGCCCTCCTTCCATGGGATTTTCCAGGCAAGAGTACTGGAGTGGGGTGCCATTGCCTTCTCTGGAAAATAAAAGAAGTTGTCCTCAAAAACAAGACATATAAGTTGGAGTAATTTGGGACTATCTCTCTCATCAACTAAAGAGCTTATTGCGACAGGCAAGGAGGATAATAGCTTATATAACATAAACATATTTGTGTGCATATATTTCTCTGCATGTATTCATGTGCTATGCATAAATATATGCTTAATTCCTTCATGAAACTTTGGACCTTATAAAATTCAATTTTATAAGAGGCGGTAAATATAGCAGAATACCCTAATTCCTAATGTAATTGATCATCTATTGGTAGATGACTAACTATATGATTTTTTTTCTGTTAAATTGTTTTTTTAATATTTTATCTCAAATACTTATTTTTTTATTTTTTTAATTTAAATTTATTGATTTTAATTGGAGGCTAATTACTTTACAATATTCTATTGGTTCTGCCACACATCAACATGAATCCGCCACGGGCGTACACGTGTTCCCCATCCCTAACCCCCCTCCCACCAGCCCCAAGGATCCTGTTTCGAACCTGGACTAGTGATTCGTTTCCTACATGATATTCTACATGTTTCCATGACATTCCCCCAATTGTTGTACGTGTGTTTGCTTTCATAGCACATATATTAAAAATTTGGAATAATACTGAGAAGATTAGCATGACCCCTGCCCAAGGATGACACACAAATTTGTGAAGCCTTCCATATTTTTCTGTAACAGCTTCAAGGGGTGGGACGGGAAGGATGGTGGGAAGGAGGTTCAAGATCATGGGGACGTAGGTATCCCTATGGCTGATTCATGCTGATGTTTGGCCAAAACCAGTACAGTATTGTAAAGCAATTACCCTTCAATTAAACATCAAGAAATTCAATTATAAAAACTGTTATAGGGGATCATATAACAGGTTCAGATATCCATTGTATGACTAAAGAGGATCTGACTGGAAACTGATGGTGTCAAATATCATTGGTTAGTGATTCATTAACTTTATAGTTGAATGAGAAAAGCAAACTCACAAACACTACTGTCTGTGATTCAGTGTCATAGCAAGCTATAATACTTGTCTGCGTTTGCTTTTCGGTGGTATGGTGCCCAAACTTTGAAACTGCGGCTATTCCCAGAAGCGCACAGTCGTGAGTCCTGCCCAGGGTTGTTGTTCTTGATGCTGGAGGCTTCTGTTCGCTGGTCACTAAGGCCGAAACTTTCTCTGCTGAGAATTCTCTGGGTCTATCACGTGCACAAGTCTTTATATTTTGGTTTTCTAATTTGATTCTCTTATTCTTTTCATCAGACTACTGATGATTTCTTTTTCAGACCCTTTTGTGCTTTGATCTTTCTGATGCTCATTAGTGTATTTGCTTCCATGTCTACCTCTCTGAGTAGTTTTCAGCACCACATAAACCCTACCCTATTTTCTTACTGTCTGGATTTTGGCGTTTAGTATCAGCATATTTTTATGAACTTCATTTTCCTTCTGGTGCGGTTTCTGGTACACAGTTTAAGCTGGTTGGCTCACATCTTGCTTGTTCGTGTTGTCTCCAAACAATTAGAGAACTCTGTTTTCTTTCTAGGCAATACTGCACTTCGTTTTGATACCGTTGCTAATTTTCTGTGATTTCCCTTCCAGCCTCATAAGCTTTGTCTTTCTCAATCTACTGTACCCTGAGCACTATGTGCTATATGTTGTTATTACTATTTTAAATCAATATCCACTAGTATAGCAGAGAATTAAAGGCAATAAAATTGCAATAGTATTACTAATAATACATTCCCCAAAAATGTAATTCAGTAATGCTCCCATTTTAAATGACTTCTATGCATGTATTACTGAGGTCCCCTATTCATTTTTCCATACTAGGTGTTTCAATTTTGAAAAAGAATGTAGAAAACAATGGAGTGGAAAATTCTGACAATCACCTTAGATTTCAAATGCCTCAAGATTAAGTATGTAATTATTAGTTTGTTATAGTTAATAAGGCTATTCTGAGCACATATAGCTCAGTGTTCAGTGATTGCTATTGGGTAAAGGATGTATACTGTGAACTGCATCACCAAACAGATGACTGGAGATAAAGAAAGCAATGCCAGGAAGACACAGGCTTTTTTTTCTGGAAGGAAGAACTTACAGGGTCTGTCATCTACAGTCTACTCATCAGATTTTTCAAAACACTTACTCTTTCTTTGCTCATTTAATAATTTGGGTTGTTTGATTTCTTTTCATACTGAGTTGCATAAGTCTCTTATATATACTTGGATACGAAGCCCTTAGCAAATATGTGATTTGCAAATATGTTTTTTCATTCCATAGGTTGTCATTTCATTTTATTGATGGCTTCTTTTACTATGCAGAAGGTTTTGAGTTTGATGTGGTCTCACTGGTTTATTTTTGCAGTTCTTGCCTTTGCTTTTGATGACTGAGTTGTTTGAGCTGCTTGTATTTTGGAAAGCAATCCTGTATCGGTTGCTTTATTTGCTATTATCTTCTTCCATTCTTACCAAAAGACTCAGACTGGCTGAATGGACACAAAAACAAGACCCATATATATGCTGTCTACAAGAGACCCTCTTCAGTCCTAGAGACACATACAGACTGAAAGTGAGTGGATGGAAAAAGATATTCCATGCAAATGGAAATCAAGAGAAAGCCAGATTGGCAATTCTTGTATCAGAAAAAACAAACCTTAAAATCAAAACTATTATAAGAGATTAAGAAGGACACTACCAAATGATCAAGGGATCGTCCAAGAAAAAGACATAACAATTTTAACTATTTATGTACCCTACGTAAGAGCACCTCAATACATAAGGTAAACACTAACTGACACAAAAGGGGAAATTGAGCATAACACAATAATAGTAGGCATGTTAACCCCACACCTACACCAGTGGACAGATCATCAGAACAGAAAATATAAGGAAACATAAACCTAGAAGGAAATATTAGAGCAAACAGAACTAACTGACATCTTCAGCACATTCCATCCAAACGCAGAAGAATACACTTTCTTCTCAAGTGCACATGGAACATTCTCCTCATCTTGGGCCCCAAATCAAACCTCAATAAATTTAAGGAAATTGAAATTATATCAAGAATTTTCTCTGACCACAACACTATGATACTGCTATTGCTACTGCTGCTAAGTCGCTTCAGTCGTGTCCAAGTCTGTGCGAGCCCATAGGCAGCAGCCCACCAGGCTCCCCCGTCCCTGGGATTCTCCAGGCAAGAACACTGGAGTGGGTTGCCATTTCCTTCTCCAATGCATGAAAGTGAAAAGTGAAAGTGAAGTTGCTCAGTCGTGTCTGACTCTTAGCAACCCCATGGACTGCAGCTTACCAGGCTCCTCCATCCATGGGATTTTCCAGGCAAGAGTACTGGAGTGGGGTGCCATTGCCTTCTCCTTGTGACCTATATAGGTAAATACTATTTAGCCATTAGAATTGGAAAGAAATCCTTCCATTTGTGGCAACATGGATGAAACTGGAGGGCATTACACTAAGTAAACTAAGTCAGAGAAAGACAAATACCATAGGATCTCAACTATAAGGAGTTTCACAAAAAAAAAAGGGGGAACTCAGGGTAGACAAATGTTTGCCAAAGACTGAAGGGTAGGACAAATAGGGAGAGATTTTTAAAGGTTACATATTTTTATGTATAAAAAATTATTAAGATGAAGATCTAAGTTTGAGCTTCGGGTCTAATCATGAGATTGAACAAGCTCTGGGAGTCGGGATGTACAGAGAAGCCTGGCGTGCCACAGTCCCTGGGGTCACACAGAGTGGGACACGACTGAATGACTGACTGAACTGAAGAGAGTGGAACTTACCTGTGTTCTCCTCAAAAAGCAAAAGTTAAATGTGTGTGGTGACGGCAATGTTACTTAATAGAAAGGGAAACTCGTTTCTAATCCATGCACAAACGGGGTGGACAAGATGACGGAGGGGTAGGTGGAAGTGGGGTACACCTCTCTCCACTGATGCATTAAGAACGTCTAAAGACGCAGCAGTTCTCCCAGAAGACCAGGTGAATCCTGGCAGGACTCCCTGACTACTGAGAAGGAACATCCGGATCCACACAGAACTTGGTAGGACAAAGGAAAGAAGGGACAAGGAGGAAGGGGAAAGAAGGAGGAGAGCAAGTGGGACCAGCCTGCACCTGGAGTGAAGGGGCTGAAGCACTGGGAGAGATCCCCGTGTCCATGGCCATCCACTGGGACAGGGGAGGCATTTGAAGCAGTTGGGGAGTGAGCTAACTAATCTGTGACAGTCTGAACGGAGTGAGAACCACATAGACAAGCCATGCTGCAGCCTCTCATACCTCGGACAGGGTTGTAAGTCCACTGGAGTCCACAGAAGCTGGGAACTGGAGCCCTGGCGAATGGGGAATGATCCCAGGGTGAGGATGCCTGCTGACCATGGGGAGTCAGCCTGATGGGATGGGGTGGAAAAAATGTGCTGCACTGAATGCTTCTTAAGGAAAGCCATGAGGCCATAAAAGTAGGGTTCAACTGCCTGTGGAGTAGAGCTATCTCTCTTCATGCTGGTACCTGTAGGTTGAGCAATAAAGACTTCAGTGAGGGTGATCGTTGAGTGCCTGATGCACTAATCAATGGAGAACTTGGAATGTCTATATACCCGACCCCACACTATTCTCTGTCTAAATTTTGGGTTTTAGCATCATAATGTTTTTATGAACTTAAATTTCTTCTGGTAGAGTTTCTGGTTTACAAATTAAGCTAATTCCTGACAGCTGGCACGATCTTGATGTTTCAAGAAACTTTGAGAACCTTCGTTCCTCTCAAGGTAAAACTGCCCTTTACTACCATTGCTGACTTCCCATACTTTCACTTCTTGCCTAATATATTCTATGTCTTCCTCTATTCGCTATAACTTTAGTAGTATGTATCCCTGTGTTGGTATTAATATTTATCATAAATTATTAATGGATGCAGTAGAGATTCGAAAGGACTACAGTTACAACAGTAGTAATAAATAACCCCCAAGTTATAATCCATTAATGCTCCCATTTAAAACTGATTTTCTATCTATATATTATTGAGGTCTCTTAACTCATTTTCCTTACTAGGTGGCTCGATTTTGAAATGAAATATAGAAAACAATGTAGTGGTAAACTCTGGAAATTACCTTCCTTTGGATATGCCTCATTAGTAAGGATTAAAATATTTGATATTTTTCCCCTGGTGGGGCTGTTCTTAGTACATATTATGGCTCACTGTGGAGTGATTGCTATTGACTGAAGAATGTACACATTGAATTGTAACTGTCAAATAAGTGAGTTGAGATAAAGAAAGTAATGCAGGAAGGCACAGGCTTTTATTGTTCTAGAAGGAAAACCTTGCTGTGTCTCTCATCTATAGTCTAATCTTCAGATTTATTGAAAGTCTTACTATTCTTATGCTCCACTAAAAATTTGATTATTTGGGGTTTTTGTCCTTGAGTTGTATGTCCCATGTAGTTTTGGATATTAAGCCCTTATCAAATATATGATTTGGAATATCTTCTGTCAATCTTTAAATTGCCATTTGATTTTACTGACGTTCCTTTCTTTGGAGTCAGATGTGGTTCCACTTGTTTTGGCAGTTGTTGCCTTTGCTTTTGGTGTGAAACCCAAAACCTCGTTGCAAGCACCGATGGCAAGACGATTACCTCAGTGTCTTCTTCAAAGAGTTTAATCGCTTAAAGTCTTATGCTCTAATTTTTAATCCATTTTTATGCATGGTAAACGGCGGGGGTACAGTTCCATTATTTCACTGGACTATCCAGTTTCCCCAGTGCCATTTTTGACAAGCTTGTCCTTTCCCCACTCGATAGTCTTAGCTCCTTTTTCATAAGCTACCGACAATATATGTGTGTGTTTCTTTCTGGCTTCGCTATTCTACTCTGTTGATCTATGTGTCTGTTTTCATACCAGAAGCAAAACATTCTGTTTTGATTACTTTAACTTTCTAATACAATTTGATATCAGCAACCCTAGTCTCGAACTTTGTTCTTCTTTCTCTAGATCACTTTTATATTTGGTGATTTGTGACTTAATACAGCACAATAGACCAAGAAGAGATGGAAAAAGTACACAGAAGAACTATACAAAAAAATATCTTAATGACCCAGATAATCACAATGGTGTAGTTTCTCACTCAGAGCCAGAAATTCTGGAATGTGAACTCCAGTGGGTCTTAAAAAGCACTGCTGCCAACAAAGCTAGTGGAGGTGATAGAATTCCAACAAAGCTATTTAAAATCCTGAAAGATGGTGCTATTAAAGTGGTCCACTTAATATCTCAGAAAATTTGGAAGAGCCAGCAGTGACCAGAGGATGGGAAAAGATCAATCCTCATCCCAGTTCCCAAGAAGGGCAGTGTTAAAGAATGTTCAAGCCACTGAACAGGTGCACTCATCTCCAGTGCTAGTAAGGTTATGCTCAAAATCTTTCAGGCTAGGCTTCAGCATTATGTGAACCTAGAACTTCCAGATATTCAAGCTGGGTTTAGAAAAGAGAGATGAACCAGAGATCAAATTGGCAACATTTGCTGGAACATAGAGAAAGTAAGGGAATTCCAGAAAATCATCTGCTTCATTGATCTCACCAAACTGTGTGGATCATAACACAGTGGAAAATTCTTAATGAGATGGGAATACCAGACGAGAAACTTGTATGCAGTTTAAAAAGCAACAGTTAGAAGCAGACAAGGAAAAATAAACTGGTTCAAAATTGGTGAAGGAGTCTGTCAAGGCTGAATATTGTCACCCTGCTGATTTAACTTATATGCAGAGCATGTCATGTGAAATGTTGGACTGGATGAGTCCTAAAGGCTGGAATCGAGATTGCTGGGAGAAATATCAACAACCTCAGATATGTGAATGATACAATATTAATGGCAGAAAATAAGAGGAACTAAAGAGCCTCCAATCAGGGTGAAAGAGGAGAGTGGAAAAGCTGGCTTAAAACTCAATATCAAAAAAGCTAAGATCATGGCATCTGGTCCCAACACCTACATGCAAATAGAAGGGGAAGAGGTGGAAGCAGTGATAGACTTCTGCTTCCTGGGCTCTAAAATCACTGTGGATGGTGACTGCAGCCACAAATTTAGAAGAAGATTGCTTCTTGGCAGGAAAGCTCTGACAAACCTAGACAGTGTGTTAAAAGCAAAGACATCACGTTGCTGACAGAGGTCTGTATAGTCAAGGCTATGCTCTTTCCATTAGTCATGTACACATAAGATCTGGACAGACAATAAAGAAGGCAGAGTGCTGAAGAACTGATGTTTTTGAACTATGGTGCTGTAGAAGACTCTTGAGAGTCCCTGGGGCACAAAGGAGTTCAAAACCAGTCAACCTTAAAGGAAATCAACCCCATATACTCTTTGGAAGGACTGATGCTGAAGCTCCAATACATTGCCCACCTAATGTGAAGAGCCGACTCATTGGAAAAGACCCTGATGCTGTGAAAGACTGAAGGCAGAAGAAAATGAGGCTGACAGAGGATGAGAATTGGTTGAATGGAATCACCAATTCAAAGGGCATGGACTTGGGCAAATTCTAGGAGATGGTAAGGGACAGGGAAGTCTGGCGCACTGCAGTCTATGGTGTCAGTAAGAGTCAGACATGACCTGGCAACTGAACAACAACAACAGTTTTATACTAGTTGTAGAATTTTTTTGTTTGTTTTGTGAAAAGTTTTGAAATTTTGAAAGATACTGCAGTGAATATGTAGATAACTGTGGGTAGAATGGATGTATTAACAATATTAATTCTTCCAGTCAATCAATATGAAATATGTTCCTTTTTTCTGTTTTAAACATTTCCTTCAGGAGTGTCTTGAATGTTTCCATACATAGATCTTTCAACACCTTGCTTTAATTTATTTAAGTATTTTATTTTTTGATGCAATTGTAAATGTGATTATTTGTATTTCTGTAATGTGTTTTGGTGTATGGATAGGTAACTGAGTTTTATATATTCAAATACAGTATACAAAATACATGCTATTTATTCCAGAGTAGACAATTTCCCCCTAAATATAACAATTTTAATCTGGACAGTTTTTTATCTGTATCTTTCAAAACTCTGCAATCCCCTGGGTATATACTAGGAGAAATCTATAATTCCTTAGTCCTTGGCTTCGTATCAGCACTACAGAGCATTCAGTATGGATGAGGCTCTGGGTTACCTTAGACAAGTCATTCTCTTCGTTGGGTGCCATGGTCTAATTCTTGTGTTCTCCCAAGATTCATATGTTGAAATCCTGATCCCCAATGTGACGATTTTAGATGGTGGGACCATTTGAAAATAATTAGGTCATGAGTTCAGAACCCACATGAAGGCAGAGCCCATACGAATGGGATTAGGGCTCTTGTGAAAGCCCTAGTTCACTGTATGCTGTGAGAGCAGCATCAAAAATTCTTTGAAATTTTATTCTGCACAAATAAAAGTGTTTCATTGAACAAACACATAACAAAGGCCTGATGGGTGCAAAGAATGGATAGCAGTGAAGGGCACACATGTGGACTTGATGAATTAGGACTTAAATTTTAACAGAAAAACAGAAATGAGGTGAATTTCAAAGTTAAATGTTGCACTACAATTGGGACACGTGTCGACAGGGAAAAGCACAGAATGCCCTATGTCCACATAACAAGGAGACCTGAGCTGTGTCAGAGTCAGGAAACACTGTTTGGAGGAACTGGTTTTTACTGAGATCTGAAAGATGTCGAGGAGGTAATCATGTAAAAGAGAGAGGGTGTTCCAGGGAGAAGAAGGCATTTATAAAGAGCTTTAGCCATATGTGAGAATATAGAGTGAGAAGAACCGACATGCCAGGATTGAGCTTTCAAGGAATTTAATTTGCTTGGTAAAACTTATGCTAACTGGACAATGAATACAAGGTGGAATATGATCAGTTCTGTGAAAGAGATAAGAATCAAGTTTTTCAGAGCATAGGAGATATTTCCATTTGCAGGGTAATTCGGTAAAGATTGATTTAAACCTAGGAAACCTGGTTTCTATTGCTACTTTTGCATCGAGTTTCATAAGTTTAGATAAGTGACATAATCATTCATGGATTTACTTATATATTCTTAATATGGGAGGATTGCCTAGATAATTTCCAAGGTTTCTTACTTTTCTGAATATCCAATGAATCCCACTGGTTATTATCTGGAAAAAAAAAAAAAAACCTTTACATACCAAGTGTAATATTTGAAATAAATTATATAAAAAGCATTGAAATTCTTGGTATTTTTGTTTTTCAGTTTTTTGTTTGTTTCTTTGTTTCTTAAAATTAAATTTATTTAATTGGAGGCTAATTGCTTTAAAAATATTTTTCCAGATAAAATTGCAAGATATTTAAAGAATACATGACAATTTATATAGGTATACATTATTAATGGATTTCCTCATTGATTTAATTAACATATCTATTAATATCACCTCACATATCTCCTTTCAAGATCTTTTTGGTGAGGACTTTTAAGCTTTACTCTCTTACATGTGTGCTAACTGACTTCAGTCATGTCCAACTCTTTGTGACCCCATGGACTATGTAGCCTGCCAGGCTCCTCTGTCCATGGGGATTCTCCAGGGAAGAATGTTAAGGTGGGTTGCCATGCCCTCCTCCAGGAGATCTTCCGACCCAGGGGTTCAACTCTGTATTCTTTATGTAATGTCCTTATATTCCTTTGTCTTTGGAAATTTTCTTTGCTCTCAACTCTACTTTATCTAATATTAACATATGTTTTTATCCTTTTATTTTCCAAATATCCATGCAATTATTGAGTTTCTTGGGCTTCCAGGTGGCTCAGACAGTAAGGAATCCACTTGCCTTGTGAAGACCCGGATTCAATCACTGGGTTGGGAAGATCCCCTGGAGGAAGACATGGGAATCCGTATTCTTGCCTGGAGAATTCTATGGACAGTCCAACCTGATGGGTTACTGTCCATGGGGTCACACAGAGTCAGGCACAGCTTAGCAACTAAACCACCACCTGGTGTTCCTTCACATTTATTCCTTGGAAGAACAGCCCTACTCAGGCTGCCTTCTGAGGCTAGGCTGGAGGTAGGAATGCTGGGCCTGGCTTGTCCTCTCTTAGGTGCTGCTGTGTTTCTCTTCCATTCTTCAGGCCCTAATCTAGTTCACCGTCTTCTTGCCAAATACACAAGGTCTCCTTTAGTGGTCTCTTCTTTTTTCCAGAACACACAGAGGAGTGGGCACAAAGAGATCAATGTCATCTTGTCTGAACCAGAAGCCCAAGGTGTGTTTTATTATCTAGGGAAGAGATTTCATGGAGGGAAGTTGAGGAGGAAAGTGGAAGGGAGTCCACAGTAGGCTGGAGATGAAAGTCATGGGGTCCCTTTCTTTAGAAGTCATCAGAAACTGAGAAAGTATTTTTTCTAGGTGATATGTATATTCAGCTCTGAGAGAGTACACTTTCTGTTTCAGCAAACTGTAAGTCTGTATTTTTTCATTAATTGTCTTTACAAATGCATATATATCATGATGTCCATAAGACATTTTATTCATTCTAGGCCATTGTTCCGCTTTTATTATGACTTGAGATTTAAACCCGGAAAATAAGATATCTATTGTAGAGTTTGGATTATTTACCAGTAGATGAATTGATGGAATAACAAAAGAACTAAAGATGATTACTTAATTGAGCTCACACAATTTTATATATGCATATGAAGAGAGTTATTCACATACAATTGTATTCCTGGCCCCTTGTGGTATTCTGAGAACTTTGATTGAAACTATATGTAAAAGATATTACTTTATCATGATAGTTAAATAACTGGTATCATTATGTGTGTACATTCATAATCCATTAGTCCAGTGGCCATAAAAATGAGTGTCCTCATCCCCTGGGGAAGAAAATTTTACTATTTCCATTTCTATTTCTATTTATCTCAGTGTCATTTAGTTTATATTTTGTGTATATTTTTTAAATGGCATAATATATTAGAATAGCAATGCATATAATACTTTCGTAGAAGGCACTGGCACCCCACTCCAGTATTCTTTCTTGGAAAATCCCATGGACGGAGGAGCCTGTTAGGCTGCAATCCATGGGGTTGCTAAGAGTCGGACATGACTGAGTGACTACACTTTCACTTTTCACTTTCATGCATTGGAGAAGGAAATGGCAGCCCACTCCAGTGATCTTGCCTGGAGAATCCCAGGGACAGGGGAGCCTGGTGGGCTGCCGTTTATGGGGTCGCACAGAGTCGGACACGACTGAAGTGACTTAGCATAGCATAGCATATAATACTTTTACATAATATAATTACGTCACTGACAGTGTGTTGAAAAAAGGAAATACTTTGGAGATTAGTTCTTCGGGAGTCAGAAAATTATCAGAATTTGCTGCATAAAATGTTACTTAATTTGGGGGAGTTTACCAACAATTTTTTTTTTTTTACCAACAATTTTTTATGAAACCAGTTCAACTGAAGAGAGGCAGAATGTTCAGAACATGCATATTTGCATGAGTTTGCATAGAGCCTCAAAGACAGAAACATTTTTTTTAATTTAATTTTATTTTTAAACTTTACAATATTGTATTAGTTTTGCCAAATATTGAAATGAATCCGCCACAGGTATACCTGTGTTCCCCATTCTGAACCCTCCTCCCTCCTCCCTCCCCATACCCTCCCTCTGGGTCTTCCCAGTGCACCAGCCCCAAGCATCCAGTATCGTGCATCGAACCTGGACTGGCGACTCGTTTCATACATATTATACATGTTTCAATGCCATTCTCCCAAATCTCCCCACCCTCTCCCTTTCCCACAGAGTCCATAAGACTGATCTATACATCAGTGTCTCTTTTGCTGTCTCATACACAGGGTTATTGTTATCATCTTTCTAAATTCCATATATATGCGTTAGTATACTGTATTGGTGTTTTTCTTTCTGGCTTACTTCACTCTGTATAATAGGCTCCAGTTTCATCCATCTCATTAGACCTGATTCAAATGTATTCTTTTTAATGGCTGAGTAATACTCCATTGTGTATATGTACCACAGCTTTCTTATCCATTCATCTGCTGATGGGCATCTAGGTTGCTTCCATGTCCTGGCTATTATAAACAGTGCTGTGATGAACATTGGGATACACGTGTCTCTTTCCCTTCTGGTTTCCTCAGTGTGTATGCCCAGCAGTGGGATTGCTGGATCATAAGGCAGTTCTATTTCCAGTTTTTTAAGGAATCTCCACACTATTCTTCATAGTGGCTGTACTAGTTTGCATTCCCACCAACAGTGTAAGAGAGTTCCCTTTTCTCCACACCCTCTCCAGCATTTATTGCTTGTAGACTTTTGGATTGTAGCCATTCTGACTGGCGTGAAATGGTACCTCATAGTGGTTTTGATTTGTATTTCTCTGATAATGAGTGATGTTGAGCATCTTTTCATATGTTTGTTAGCCATCTGTATGTCTTCTTTGGAAAAATGTCTATTTAGTTCTTTGGCCCATTTTTTGATTGGGTCATTTATTTTTCTGGAATTGAGCTGTAGGAGTTGCTTGTATATTTTTGAGATTAGTTATTTGTCAGTTGCTTCATTTGCTATTATTTTCTTCCATTCTGAAGGCTGCCTTTTCACCTTGCTAATAGTTTCCTTTGATGTGCAGAAGCTTTTAAGTTTAATTAGGTCCCATTTGTTTATTTTTGCTTTTATTTCCAATATTCTGGGAGGTGGGTCATAGAGGATCCTGCTGTGATGTATGTCAGAGAGTGTTTTGCCTATGTTCTCCTCTAGGAGTTTTATAGTTTCTGGTCTTAGGTTGAGAAACATTTTTGATGTTGGGTAGTCTATGGGGTCGCTAAGAGTCGGGCCCGACTGAATGACTTCACTTTCACTTTTCACTTTCACGCACTGGAGAAGGAAATGGCAACCCACTCCAGTGTTCTTACCTGGAGAATCCCAGGGATGGGGGAGCCTAGTGAGCTACTGTCTATGGGGTCACACAGAGTCGGACATGACTGAAGCGACTTAGCAGCAGCAGCAGCAGAGGAAGATCAAGAGACCTGCCGGGACAGGGGAAAACTTGACTCTTGAATGCAAGAGAGCATGTTTGCTCCCCTCAGTGTGGTCTAAGTTGTTTTTCTTTAAATCACCTCCCTTTCTTCACCTTTATTCCCTAAACCCCATCCTCTGCTTTACTAGTTCTTTTCCAATAGTACAGATCACCTGTTAACATACCATAAAATGTACTTGGATTCATGTTTATTGCAGATTATCTGTCTTCCCCCAGCTAGAATATCAGTTCCATGAGGATAAGTGTCTGCCTGCTTTGTGTATTGATGTAAACAAAGCACCTATAAGTGTTTCTGAGTCAAGGAGGAATTAAGTCAATAATAAATTGGTTAAATGACCAATAGCAGAGCACTGGGCAAGCGTATAGGTTTCAAAATGTTGTGACTTTAATTAGCTATTGTAAATAAGCTGTTCTACAGTTAATGTTACAAGGTTAAGACATGTTTCTGTATCTATTATCAGCATAAACATAAACTACATTTAAAGAGAAGGTTTTAAACCAAACATGATAGCCAAAATGCACATTTGAAAAAAATTTAGACTAGTGTATTTGTTTTCTTTATCCAAAATATAATTATATTCCTTTTCAAAAATTTTCCTAACATAGGTGTGTGTACCTATATGTTTATATATATAAATACAATTCCATCTAGTCAAAGCTATGGTTTTCCCAGTAGTCAGTATGGATGTGAGGGCTGGACCATAAGGAAACTGAGCACCAAGGAATTGATGCTTTTGAACTGCAGTGTTAGAGAAGATTCTTCAGAGTCCCTAGGACTGCAGGGAGATCAAACCGGTCCATACTAAAGGAAATCAGCCTTGAATATTCATTGAAAGGACTGATGCTGAAGCTGAAGCTCCAATACTTTGGCCACCTGATGCAAAGAATTGACTCATTGGAAAAGACCCTGATACTGGGAAAGATTGATGGCAGGAAGAGAAGGTGACGGCAGAAGATGAGATGGTTGGATGGCATCACCGACTCGATGGGCATGAGTTTGAGCAAGCTCCAGGAGATGGTGGAGGACAGGAGAGCCTGATGTGCTATAGTTCATGGGGTCTCAAAAAGTTGGATATGACTGAGTGACTGAAGTAAACTAAAGGTATGATATGTGCTATGTCCGCAACATAATGATTATATGATCATTATATTATAGAAGTCATTATATAAGTCACATTGACAAATATGCTATTTCAGTTTCAGGTATCAATATACATAGATAATTTTGACATATAATGTTATTTTTTTTTCAGGTGTACAACCTAATAATTTGATATATATTGCAAAATGAACACCACAATAAGTCTGGTGAACATCCCTCATTGGAAATAGTTATAATTTTCTCCTTGTGATGAAAACTTTTATGATCTCTTGGCAGTGTTTAAATAGGCAATAAGTATATACCCTTTCTGACTTAGTGCAGTTAAATGAGACAAGTGGTGCTGAGTCTTAGAATCAAAGAATCATGGTGAAACAGTTGAGTTGAATCAAGCTTCTCAGTGCCAACTTATATAGAGCTTTCTTGAAAAATCCATCCCTCATTAGGCCCACCTGGCTTCCAACACACATGGTATGGTGTGCAGGCATAGATCAGTGTTAAAGGCTTATGGTATCTTTTCCACTTGTCCATGCATTTCTTTCTCGACATTTTCAGTGCTTCATCCATCTGTTGTCTTCACTATCCAAAGAGGTTATAATTATGGCAGAAGATGTCTAAGTAGCTAGACTTCCAATTGCTGCCCACTGGGCATTTCAAAAGCAGAAACATTACTTTGCCAACGAAGGTTCTTATAGTCAAGGCTGTTGTTTTACCTGTGGTCATATATGGATGTGAGAGTTGGACTGTGAAGAAGGCTGAGCGCCGAAGAATTGATGCTTTTGAACTCTGGTGTTGGAGAAGACTCTTGAGAGTCCCTTGGACTGCAAGGAGATCCAAATAGTCCATTCTGAAGGAGATCAGCCCTGGCATTTCTTTGGAAGGAATGATGCTAAAGCTGAAACTCCAGTACTTTGGCCACCTCTTGTGAAGAGTTGACTCATTGGAACAGACTCTGATGCTGGGAGGGATTGGGGGCAAGAGGAGAACGGGATGCCAGAGGATGAGATGGCTGGATGGCATCACTGACTTGATGGATGTGAGTCTGAGTGAACTCCGGAAGTTGGTGATGGACAGGGAGGCCTGGCGTGCTTTGATTCATGGGGTTGCAAAGAGTAAAACATGACTGAGTGACTGATCTGATCTGATCTGATCTGGCCATTTTGGGAAGGAGTCCTTCCAGAATTAGAAAGCCTTCATTTGAAGAGTGCATCACTACAAATATGTTTCAGGAGTGAACACTGTTTAATTATTTATTTGATTAGTGATTAGCTGACCGTCTGTTGAGGGTAAGGCAATGAAGGGTTAGTAAACAAGGGAGGATTCAGGCAAAAGGAATGAGAAACTCTTCCAGAAAGTGGGAACATGATTAAGGAGACCATTACCTCTATTTGGTGTAGGTTTCAGGTTTTGTTTAGGCTGGCTCTAGGAGAAGGCAATGGCACACACTCCAGAACCCTTGCCTGGAAAATCCCATGGACGGAGGACCCTGGAAGGCTGCAGTCCATAGGGTCCCTGAGGGTCGGACAAGACTGCACGATTTCACTTTCACCTTTCACTTTCATGCATTGGAGAAAGAAATGGCAAGCCACTCCAGTGTTCTTGCCTGGAGAATCCCAGGGACAGGAGAGCCTGGTGGGCTGCTGTCTATGGGGTCACACAGAGTCGGACAGGACTGAAGTGACTTAGCAGGAGCAGCAGCAGGCTGGGTCTGTAAAGGTATGGGTTGTTTCCATTTGATTTCCATTCATTCTCTATGATTTACAGTGTATGTCTTATTTAAGTGTTGAACGTGATTAGTGACTTACTGCTTGTTATCACTGTGTAGTCCTGCTTTGGTTCTGGTATTCCATAGGTTCTAGCAGAGGCACCTTAGAGTACTTATTTCTATCATTTGCTGTGACACCTTAACATTTTTTTGGTGATTTCTGGTACTAAGTTGATGAAATACAGGCAAATAGAACTCAGGTGCTTTTGGATAAAACCTTAATTTATCTCCCCCCATTTCTCTGATGTTTCAGGCATTTATTGACTCAGCTAGTCCCATGTTGCTGGATGCATTTTTGACTCTTCTGTCTGCCTCATTCATTGCATGTGGTCAAGGTCTATTTCATTTCCTGTATCTCTCACATGCTTTGCGACTTTATACTTGGCAGAGACCTCTTTGATTTTTAGTGTCATAATACTCCCAGTTCTTTCTGGTCTCTTTCTTTTTCTCTACCAGCCCCAACAGACACAACTACTCAATCGACATTAAACTTTCTCTTATCTAATTCTGGACATAGTGCTCTCTTGGACTGAATGTTCTTGGTTTGCTGTTGCATAGTAGAATAAAAACAAACTCTCCATTTTGCAATACATGATTGTCCCAAATGCATAAAAATCCATACAAGTATTTCCCCATTCTAACCCTACAAAATATATGCAATATATCATGGGAGCTTAACCATGAAGGATACAACATGAATGGTAAAAAATGAACATTTCTTGTGTTTTTGTCAGACTTGATTATTCAATGATACCCTATAATGCTATGTGTATAATATCTCAGTTACCTTGATCTAGGATGTCAGAGATCCTTACTTCATAAGATGATCCTAAATGAATTGACAGATATACTGTTTTCCTATTTTTGCACATCAATATCCCATCAACTTTTCAAAACTCCATCATAAAGCTATCCCATTTGAGTCACTCCTATGACACACTCAGATGGCTCCTAGCTTTACTTCAATCCACTGTAGCCCCGTGGTGGCTCCACATCTTATTCTTTTTCACGCTACCATGCAATATAGCAGTTTGTGTGTTTATATCACCCTCTCCTTCTCCACAACTTGTGGACCTGCTTTGGGAAAAGAGAGATTTTTTTAAACCTCAGTTTAAGTCCTCATTGTATCCATGACATGTGACTTACTAATCTATAAGGTCAGTGAACTTCAAAGGTTCTTCATTTGTTTCCTTTCGGGAACTGCTGCTACTCTTCTTGATATGATAGGGCCATTTCTTCAAATGTAATCTTACATGGAAATCTGTAAAAGTTGGGAAAATCAATGCTTTTTAGACGGCAAGGGAGTGGTTGTTAAATCCTGTCCAAATATCCCTGCTTTGGCTATTCCTGACTGACTCTATAGTATATCTATGGCTCTGTTCAATATTGTCTGAAACCTACAGTATTCACTTTATATGTCACAGTCAAGCAAGGAGAGTGCTCTGAATGTCACCACGTCTGTTGTTGATCTAAAGTCCTAAATTTATGCTTCAAATATATTTTATAAGAGACAAATACATGAGGATGTGTGTGGTCTATTGGTGTGTGTATATTTCCTCCAATTGAACTGTCCCCCTTATTGCCAAATTTTCCCGCTAATAAATACCATCCTCTCTGCTGGAAATACCGAGACATTGAATGAAAGAAAGTTAAGCAAGTAACAAAATAGAATTAGGTATTTAGGGCAGTAAATGACTTAGAAAGTGCTTACAAGGTTATTCATGGAAGACAGAATGATATCTCACTTTTCAGATAAATGAGTTTTTGAATCCAGTTTTCTGATCTATTCAGTGTCTACATGACCAGTTGGACAATTGTCCAGAGACCTCAGGCGGTGGGCAGATGCACACCAGTATTTCTGCCATTCAATTGATCAGAGTGTTTATTATACATGGAGTTCCTGTGATTCAGTAGTAGGCAGCTGACTGTGGGCTGCTAATTTTCTCCAGATGGTGTTTGCAGAGTGAGGGAAACAGAGAGGCTGTGGAGAATACTGCAGGTGGGGAGCTGTGGTTCCAGAACATTTCCCCTGATTAAAAAGGAAACTATGAATTTGGGGATCCCCAACTTGTGAATATCCTGGAAAATCACCAGGATACCCCTCAAGAGAAACGCTTGTTAGTCAGGGGGAATCTCAGATCAGTCCGTCTGGACCAAGGAAAGGCTACAAGGGCACCATGCAAGTCAGTGATGTCAGAACTTTCCCATCTCATTACCATCTTCCCAGTTCCAACATGGCCCAAGGAATGAAGATCCAGAGAGGGAGAGAGAAGGAACGTTGCAGAAATGGACACATCTGCACTTTCTGGTAGGTCCCCTGGGCCTCAGCAGGGGAGAGGGAGACACTGAATAGGCTGAATATGAGATGGAGCTGACACTTGACTGACCTGGACTTGTGAAACCCAGAGTGATAGAGTGTATGGAATGGCTGCAAGGTGATGCAGGAAATGAGGATTAGTGGAGTGTGGGTGATGACAGCCACTGCAGGAGGATGGAGCAGTTCACCTTTATGTCTGCTATGGTCTCAAGTTTGTGTCCCCCAGAAATTTCATATGATGAAATCCTGATTCTCATGGTTATGTTACCCCTAGGTGGGGCCTTTGTGAGGTGATGGAGTTGTAAGGATGGACCCTCTTCAATGAGATGAGTGCTTTTATATATAAGAGACACTCAGACCCCCCGAACCCTCCCCCGTGTGAGGATACAGTAAATAGTGTGTGACCAGAAAGGACCCTGCATGATCCCGCTGTGGAAATCCATTTCCATTGTTTTTAAGCCTGTCATATTTTGTTATAACACCCCAGAAGGACTAAGACAGTATCCTAACAATCTTTAGACAGTTCAGGAAACCTCATGCTATTTACACAAAAGTGCAAAGCACTTATCTTGTCTGGTGTAACACTGTGATAGTTGGCTGAAAGTCGTGGCTGGCTTTCATAAAGAATCCTGAGAATTCAGCCTTCTTGGTAGCATGACCAGAACCATGAACAATTGTCTAATTCTTTGATTCTAATAACTTGACCCAGAATAATTGACCTTGATTCTTACGGAATCTCTTAATGGTCTTCTTTCTAATGCCAGCTTCTGCTATTTGTGACTAATTTAAATAGGAGCTTCATTCTCTCAATTGTAGGGGTGGATTTTCTTTTGATTTACTCTTAAATGAAGATAAGAAATGTTAACAAATTGCCCTCTTAGATTTGACATCTCTAAAGTGTCTGTGTTTATTTTTTTAAGAGGAGACACATTACAGAGAATGCATTAAAAAGCTCTAAATTTCAAGTAGCTCGCTATGGGATAGATGATTATGACCATCTCAGAGCTGGATAAGATGGATGTGAATTTAGCATGTTTTGCGGGTTCGGCACTCCAGGATGTTGATGTACATGTCAACTTTATGTGAATCCCTGCGCAGGCAGTAGAACAGGTTATAATATTCAGAAATACGCCTATCTTCATTGCTGAACTTCATGGATGAGTATCTTGACCAGGGAATGCGAGCCTCGTGTATCGTCTTCAAGACTGGAAAAATAATCTGAATACCGAAATGATAATGACTTCTTATGTGTTTTATTAGTATGTGCTTATCTTTTTTTCTTCTAATTATCAAATAAAGATTTGGGGAAAACATATGAATATAAAGCTCTCCAGATATGGATTTTGGAGCCAGCCTCTGAGAAAACTATTAGAAATCTAAAAACTAGAAATGGAACTCAAGTTTAGTTTTAACTTTCTCTTTTCTTCCTTCCCACTCTCATCCTTTGATTTGAGGAGAACAAAGAAAGAAGACAAGTGGAACTTCAATAGCAGATGTCGGGGTTACTTTAGAAAAATGCTGATCTTGGAAATTCTGTTCTCTAGTACTGTTACTCTTGAAAACATTACAACCACCAGTGCCCAAGAAGAGGCAAGCTTTTGGTGGAAGTGTGTGCAATGCAGGGAAGGCTGCACATGTCAAAAATTGCGGTGAAATTCTGACTCCTTTACAGTAGAATCTATCACTCTGAATGTCTAGGCTCCTGGTTTATGTAGTAGCCGTCTAGCATATAGAAGTCATGAACCTTTTTCTTACAAAATGAGATATTTCCAAACTCCTTACGCATTACAGTGGTCACCTCTTTCATTCATGAACAAAGCAAGAAAGCCCTCTGCAGGATGCTCACCTTCCCGAAATGAGTCTCTATTAATGATTCAAGTTTCTCTGACATGTTCTCAATCTCTTCGGCACTTGATACGACAGCCTCTGACAGATTTTTCATACTCTGAATCTCCGGAACTAGATAATACAGAGGATTATTCCAGCAGTACAGTAACACGAGTGTCCACTTAATAAGGTCTTCATTCTAAGCAACCAGAAGAAACGGTCTCATTAAAAAAATCATAATTCAGTGGTTTTGGTAACATGTGATCTTTGCTCAGAGCAGCTGACCTAAAAAACTTTTGGTTATTCCTATGTGCATGCAGAGATTTTTGAAGGTAGTAAAAGTTGCAAAAGGATAAAATGTAAGCTATTACTTCACACTTTGCTGAATTTTTAAACATCTAGGTTATTTTAGGAACTAATTCTTCTGATGCATTCTAATTTATAACATGAAGAATTTTCTTTTTACTTCTGAAATTCTACCACGACTCAGTGAGTTCTTTTGTGTTTGTATATTTCCGTGAGAGAATCTAAGTATTTACGGCAAGTCAGTATGTGCTGCAGTGCCTGACCCAGGAAAGAGGGATTCCACCTGTGCCCACATCATTGTCACCCAGTGATTCATTCGTATTAATGAATCAGATGAGTCACTTGTATTGATTTTTGATTGGTAATTGTTTTATGATAGTACATCAAAGAGACAATGAAAAGACATGATTTTCCTAAACAGGCTTCTCTCCTCAGCTGATCCCAATACCAGCCCCCTGCTGATATCAGAACAGTCTGTGTGTTGACAAGTGTCTGTGCAGAAAATGGCACAGTGTTGTCTTTAGTAACAGCATCAGTGGGATTCACAGTGGAGGGTCCCCCCTAGTTCACTACTACTAGCAGAATTGAGCCTGAAAATCCCGGGGGCTGAAGATCTAGTTAATATGTTTGATTTCTTTACAGCCATGAACTGTTTTAGTCGTAAATAACAGAGAACTGAATAGGATTAAATATAGTAATGCACATAAAGTGAAAGTGAAGTCGCTCAGTCGTGCACTACTCTTTGTAACCCCATGGACAGTAGCCTGCACCAAGCTCCTCTGTCCATGGGATTTTCTAGGCAAGAGTACTGGAGTGGATTGCTGTTTCTTTCTCCAGGAAGTCTTTCTGACCCAGGGATTGAACCCAGGTCTCCCACATTGTAGACAGACACTTTACCATCTGAGCCACCAGGGAAGTCTTGTCACATAAAGTGCTGAGTGAAATGTAACGCCATGTAGTAACTCTAAATAAACTTTAAATTTAAGCTTATTGAAAATCCCTCCTCTTCTTCCTCTTTGTCCTTTTTCCTTTACTTGTTCACCCTCATTATTAATGAGCTTAACAGGGGAATAGAATGCTAGTATCATTAAGAAGGTTGTAGAGAGAGAAGATAGAATTTTAAGGGGGGATGCATGTGAAACTATTTAAATAATGTTAGGAGGAAGGATAATGCAGGAAATCAGAAAGAAGAGATTATAACAGTGAAAATTTGGAGTTGCCATAAATGATTGAGGCTTGATATGTAAAATGTGTTGTCCTTTGAACAGAGGCAATTGTTGCCGCCATGAGAAGCAAAGCAATGTTTTATAGGCCATTGTGGGGGAGACTTACAAATTAAGAATAAAAGGTGACAGAGGAGTCGTTGAGAATGATGAATGAAGGAGGTGTCAGAGAAGTAGAAGCAGAATCAGGAGAGCCTTGAAAGGCAGATGCGAGGGCTCAGATGGTGCAGTATAGGATTTACAAGAGGGAGTAACTAGTAACAGGGAGTACTCAAAACTGGGGTGTGTTTCTTACATATTCATGAATTTTGCAATCTTATGTTTTACACATGGAAGTTCCCATGCATTTCCTGTTTTCATACAAAATAATAGCTGCAATCCTGTGTCTAATGCTTTGGTTGAACTAAAGTTATCTTCATGGACAATTTATAGATCTGTTATTTATCTTGCTACTACAGATCTTTAGTCATCCCTTGATTTCCCTCATGCTTCATCAGCTGCAAAATATAGTTTCTTTTCAATGGCTTACGGTTCCTCCACCTTTTTCTGCATATACAGTTACATAACCTCTAATAATCTGAAGTCTGGTAACCTACAGACTGTGTCATTTGATCCAGTGAAAAACCCAGGTGAAAGACTCACGTTCGTCTGCTGGGCTTTATCTCCTTCTTCGGGAGTATGGAAGGAATTGGTGTGGCAGCTCTTGGTGGCATTGATATGGTACAGTTTGCCCTGGGCATATTTTTCATCCTGAAAGTAATCAGGCAATTAGTTAGGGTTGTTGGGCATTCAGTAGATGAAGCCATTACCAGAACACTAACATGTTTGTTAGACGTGTATTTTTTTTAACAGGGGGGCATCACAAAATTTGAAAGTCATTCTTTTCCTACTTTTCTATATATTGTCTCTATAAAAATGATTTTAAATATAACTTTTCTAAATTTAACCTTTTCCCTTCTCTGTTTTATTATTATCTTTTTTTTTTTTTTTTTTTGCTATTTGAACCAAATATAGCACATATGTACCAATATTTGGTGCTTCCCAGGGGACAGTAGTGGTAAAGAATATTCCTGCCAATGCAAGAGATATAACAAGACTGAGGTTTGAATCATAGGTGAGGAGCATCCCTTGCAAGAGGGCAGAGCAGCCTACTCCAGTATTCTTGCCTGGCCAATCCTATGGACAGAGGAGCCTGTTGGGCTACAGTCAGAAGGGTTGTCAAAAATTGGACACAACTGAAGTGACTTAGAATGCATGCATGCACCTCTATTTAACCATTTAATATTTGTTTACTTGGAAGAGTTGGAAAAAAATAGACAGTCAAAATGGAGGATAAAAGAAAAGCTAATGAGTAAAAAAGAACTACGTGAATTTAATAGAAAACTTTAGCTCCGCCTATTATTAGCTGTCTGCTCTACTGTGTGCTCCTTGATTGACCTAAAAGAATTAACATACAACTTTCAAATACCTTCCTCAGAAAGAGAATAATTGTTTCCAATTGTAAACACCCCTTCTATTGTAGCTCAAAACCAATTCACTGCAAATCTTAGAACAATAATTTGTACCTTTAAAAAAACTACAAAGTATTCATTTCTGTGACCAGGAATCTGCTTTGTTTAACATGTTCCATCCACCCAGTTCACTGCAGAACAGTTCTCATTTATTGGCTATTTACTCTGAGCCTGGAGAAGAAAGCCCAGAGAGACACTGAAGGACCAGAAAAACAACACGCTTCCTTTTCCCCAGTCCCACCTGAAAGTGCTTTGTGTCAGGTAGTATTGTGGGCTGAATCTGTGTTCTTCGAATTCATGCATTAGACCCTTAACTGCCAAAGTGCTGTGTTTTGAAAAGGGTTCTGACTTTGGGGATCCCATGGTCTATAGCCCACCAGATTCCTCTGTCCATGGGATTTCTCAGGCAAGAATACTGGAGTGCTTGCCATTCCAGTCTCCAGGGAATCTTCCAGACCCAGGGATAGAACCCAAGTCTCTCACACTGCAGACAGATTCTTTACCATCTGAACCACCAGCGAAGCCCATTAAGGTCAAATGAGCTCTTAAGGTGGAACACTGATCCAATACGTTTAGCGTTTCCATGAAGCGAAACACCAGAGAATTCACTCTGTGTCTCTGTGTCTTTTCCTCTCTCTCTCTTCCCCCTGCCCCATGCTTTGGGAGGAGTCACAGAGAAGCCAGCCTGGGAAAAAAGAGTTCTTACCAGAACCTCACCTTGCTGGCACCCTGATCTGGGACACTATCCCCCAGAACTGTGAGGAAAGAAATTTCTGTTGTTTATTCCACTGAGTCTATTGTATTATTTTATGGCATTCCTAGCTGATAAATACCAAATCATTTATTTTGGAAATTTAAAAAAGAAAATGAATGAAAGGAAATTGAAAAAGTTATTGCACTTCTTAGGAATCTTCGAGATTTCACAAAACTGATCCTTTCTTCGATTTCAACTTCTTATGAACTGACGGCTTCTTTGACCTAGAGAGGGTGTTATTGCAGCCTTCTTGTTTAAAGGATAGTATAGCCCTGTCACTTAGGCGAAGTTTCCTTCTGGGAACCTGGCAGGCTACAGTCCACAGGGTCGCAAGAGTCGGACATGATTTACCAACTAAACCACCACACCAGAGTACTTACAAACTCATTGAACATTATTGTGGAAAGGTTATGGATGTCGTGGGAGAGGCTGAGGGCATAGACAAACACGTCTGTAAGGGATTTCTGTAAGGAGACAAACACGTCAGGACTGCAGGATGGGCATGATTTGCCTTGGCACAGGAGCAGATTAGACACGACCAGCAGCAGCAGCAGGCAGGACCCTGTTTAAATAAAAACATGAGTCATTCTGAGGTGATCAAGTCACCTGAGGTCATCAAACCCATCCTGTGGAGGGAAGCCTTTTCTTTCTCTGTGGCTCTGACCAGGAGTTCTTGCCTTAGAAGCTGGGGTGGGGAAGAAGGAGCACCTTCTGTGTAAATTTAGATGGATGATGATATTTGCACAGATAGACAGTTGGAGAAGTAGGTTATTCCATGTATTTTTGAATTGCTCCCAGAAGTATTTCTGTGCTCTGCAAACATTTGGAACTTAATTCTGAGCCAGAGTGTTTAGGCTATTCTTTTAAGACAGTTTAATGTTGGGACTCTGCAGATTCTGAGCAGCGAGGCCTTCTAGGAGTTTGCGATTTTTTACTCTACATCGACTAATGCTTGAATTTTAGACACTGAAATGACAAGAAATGTCCAGTTAATCTGTGTAGTTTACCATCACAATGGGGTAAGAGTAAACACGTGATCACCACTATTGAGTACAGAGAGAATACTAAGAGAAAAAGATACTGTACCTTGGATCTGCTCACTCACCTTAGTAACCCCATGCATGTTCTGATACTTTCACAAAAGCTTTAAAACATCTCAAAATTTGTGTTTCACAGGAACCCTGTGAGAAAACCTTAATCTTCACTATGATCATCAAGTTCTGTTAATAAAGATGTGATGACTTGGAGAGGGCAAGTAACTTTCCCCGGGTCCCATTATTAGCAGATGCAGGTGACTGGGCACCAGTACACTCATCTGTTCACTTCCTGATGTCACATCACACATGCCTCTGGCCCTCGGTCTGCATGTGTGTAACCAGGACCACATCAGGAGCTGTGATGACTCTGCCTAAAGAGAAAAATATTTTGTCTTTGACTGCAAAACAGCAGTGACCCTAGAACATTGGTTTTATCCATTTGTTCTGCTCTGTCTATAAAACACTCACTGTTACAGTCTTTGACAATTATCAGTGTGGGGGCCTGGTTCTCTTGGCTAGCCCTTCTTCTTGGCACCTTGGCAGCTCTTCTACTCTTATCCATCTTTATTCTTCTCATTACGTTTGTTTCTTGGAGAAAATACCAAATAAATCTCCAAATGGTAACACAAGAATATTACCTGGTCAGCACCCAAGACAACGTCATCAGCCCTGCAAACAAGGCCTGCCTCTTCCTGACTTTGACTTTTTAAGGACAAAATTTACCTGTCTGGTCGGGAATTCATCCTGACAACCCCTGGGGCTTTGTTTTTGAATCATCTCCAAACATCTCCTCTTTGACAGTAGAACTAGACCTTCATGCTTCCATGATGTATTGTAATATTTCAGAAATTATTCCTGGCCCTACCTTTGGCCAACTAAGCATAAATCATAGACTCTTGCAAGCATGATTTTAATATTACTTTTCCTGTCTGACCTTTGTAAGTAAGCAGAATTTAAGACTAAAGTGAGCAAGAATTGAGTTTGGACAAGAGAACTGAAAAAATAGAGATTTTATCCTCCTGAATGAGATCTGAACATAATTCTTTTTCCAATTTACCAGAAGAGTGATAATTTAATGAAGGATAAGATATCAGCATTTAGTAGGTTTTCTCTGCTCTTAGTTAGTTTAAATGGGCATGGTATCTAAGAATAAAATGAATATTTAAAATTAGGTGATGAAAATAAAAGAAAGTGAAAGGGAAGTCACTCAGACCTGTCCGACTCTTACTGACCGCATGGACTACAGCCCACCAGGCCCTCCTTCCATGGGATTTTCCAGGCAAGAGTACTGGAGTGGGGTGCCATTGCCTTCTTTGGAAAATAAAAGAAGTTGTCCTCAAAAACAAGACATATAAGTTGGAGTAATTTGGGACCATCTCTCTCATCAAGTAAAGATCTTATTGTGACAGGCCAGGAGGATAATAGCTTATATAACATATATTTGTGTGCATATATTTCTGTGCGTGTATACATGTGCTATGCATAAATATATGCTTAATTCCTTCATGAAACTTTGGACCTTATAAAATTCAATTTTATAAGAGGCGGTAAATATAGCAGCATACCCTAATTCCTAATGTAATTGATCATCCATTGGTAGATGACTAACTATATGATTTTTTTTCTGTTAAATTGTTTTTTTAATATTTTATCTCAAATACTTATTTTTTAATTTTTTTAATTTAAATTTATTGATTTTAATTGGAGGTTAATTACTGTACAATATTCTATTGGTTCTGCCACACATCAACATGAATCCACCACGGGCCTACACGTGTTCCCGATCCCTAACCCCCCTCCCACCTACCTCCCTGTACCATCCCTCAGGGTCATCCCAGTGCACCAGACCCAAGGATCGTGTATCAAACCTGAACTGGTGATTCGTTTCCTATATGATATTCTACATGTTTCCATGACATTCCCTCAATTGTTATACATGTGTTTGCTTTCATAGCACATATATTAAAAATTTGGAATAATACTGAGAAGATTAGCATGACCCCTGCCCAAGGATGACACACAAATTTGTTAAGGCTTCCATATTTTTCTGTAACAGCTTCGAGGGGTGGGATGGGAAGGATGGTGGCAAGGAGGTTCAAGAGCATGGGGACAAAGGTATCCCTGTGGCTGATTCATGCTGATGTTTGGCCAAAACCAGTACAGTATTGTAAAGCAAGTCCCCTTCAATTAAACATCAAGAAATTCAATTCTAAAAACTGTTATTGGGGATCATATAACAGGTTCAGATATCCATTGTATGACTAAAGAGGATCTGACTCTAAACTGATGATGTCAGTTATCATTGGTTAGTGATTCATTAACTTTATAGTTGAATGAGAAAAGTAAACTCACAAACACTGTTGTCTTGATTCAGTGTCATAGCAGGCTATAATCCTTGTCTGCGTTCACTTTTAGGTGGTGAAGTGCCCAAACTTTGAAACTGAGGCTGTTCCCAGAAGTGCACAGTCATGAGTCCTGCCCAGGGTTTTTGTTCCTGATGCTGGAGGCTTCTGTTTGCTGGTCACTAAGACCAAAATTTTCTCTGCTGAGCATTCTCTGGGTCTATCATGTGCACAAGTCTTTATATTTTGGTTTTCCAACTTGATTTTCTTATTCTTTTGATCAGACTACCAAGTCCCTTGATGATTTATTTTTCAGACTCTTTTGTGCTTTGATCTTTCTGATGCTCATTAGTGTATTTGCTTCCATGTCTACCTTTCTGACTAGTTTTCAGCATCTACATAAACACTACCCTATTCTCTTACTGTCTGGATTTTGGCGTTTAGTATCAGCATGTTTTATGAACTTCATTTTCCTTCTGGTGCAGTTTCTGGTACACAGCTTAAGCTGGTTGGCTCACATCTGGCTTGTTCGTGTTGTCTCCAAACAATTAGAGAACTCTACTTTCTTTCTAGGCAATACTGCAGTTCGTTTTGATACTGTTGCTAATTTTCTGTGATTTCCCTTCCTGCCTCATAAGCTTTGTCTTTCTCAATCTACTGTACCGTGAGCATTATGGGCTGTATATTGTTATTACTATTTTAAATCAATATCCACTAGTATAGCAGAGAATTAAAGGCAATAAAATGGGAATAGTATTAGTAATAATACATTCCCCAAAAATGTAATCCAGTAATGCTCCCAGTTTTAAATGACTTTCTATGCATGTATTACTGAGGTCCCCTACTCATTTTTCCATACTAGGTGCTTCAATTTTGAAATAGAATGTAGGAAACAGTGGAGTGGAAAATTCTGAAAATCACCTTGGATTTTAGATGCGTCAAGATTAAGTGTAACTATTAGTTTGTTATAGTTAATAAGGCTATTCTGAGCACATATAGCTCAGTGTCGGGTGATTGCTATTGGGTAAAGGATGTATTCTGTGAACTGCATCACCAAACAGGTGATTGGAGATAAAGAAAGCAATGCCAGGAAGACACAGGCTTTTTTTTCTGGAAGGAAGAACTGTCATCTACAGTCTACTCATCATATTTTTCAAAACACTTACTCTTCCTTTGCTCATTTAATAATTTGGGTTGTTTGATTTCTTTTCATACTGAGTTGCATAAGTCCCTTATATATACTTGGATACAAAGCCCTTTCCAAATATGTGATTTGCAAATATTTTTTTTTTTCATTCCATAGGTTGTCATTTCATTTTACTGATGGCTTCTTTTACTATGCAGAAGGTTTTGAGTTTGATGTGGTCTCATTGGTTTATTTTTGCAGTTCTTGCCTTTGCTTTTGATGACTGAGTTGTTTGAGCTGCTTGTATTTTGGAAAGCAACCCTTTATCGGTTGTTTTATTTGCTATTATCTTCTTCCATTCTTACCAAAAGACTCAGACTGGCTGAATGGACACAAAAACAAGACCCATATATATGCTGTCTACAAGAGACCCACTTCAATCCTACAGGCACATACAGACTGAAAGTAAGTGGATGGAAAAAGATATTCCATGCAAATGGAAATCAAAAGAAAGCCAGATTGGCAATTCTCGTATCAGAAAAAAAAACAAACCTTAAAATCAAAACTATTATAAGAGATTAAGAAGGACACTACCAAATGATCAAGGGATCAGTCCAAGAAAAAGACATAACAATTTTAACTATTTATGTACCCTGCATAAGGGCACCTCAATACATAAGGTAAACACTAACTGACACAAAAGGGGAAATTGACCGTAACACAATAATAGTAGGCATGTTAACCCCACACCTATACCAGTGGACAGATCATCAGAACAGAAAATATAAGGAAACATAAACCTAGAAGGAAATATTAGAGCAAACAGAACTAACTGATATCTTCAACACACTCCATCCAAACGCAGAAGAATACACTTTCTTCTCAAGTGCACATGGAACATTCTCCTCATCTTGGGCCCCAAATCAAACCTCAATAAATTTAAGGAAATTGAAATTATATCAAGAGGGAAGGCGCCAAGATGGCGGAGGAGTAGGACGGGGAAAACACTTTCTCCCCCACAAATTCATCAAAAGAGCATTTAAACGCCGAGTAAATTCCACAAAACAACTTCTGAATGCCGGCAGAGGACATCAGGCACCCAGAAAAGCAACCCAATTCCTCGAAAGGAGGTAGGAAAAAATATTAAAGACAATAAAAGAGACAAAAGAGGGAGGGACGGAGTTCCGTCCAGGGAAGGGAGTCTTAAAAAGAGAGAAGTTTCCAAACACCAGGAAACCTTCTCACTGCCGAATCCGTGCCGAGCTTTGGAAGCACAGAGGACAACATAACAGGGAGAAAAAATAAATAAACAATTAAAACTCGCAGATTGCGAGCCCTACGGTAACTCCTCCAGCGGAGAAGCAGCGCAGACGCCTGCATCCGCCATTAGCAAGCGGGGGCTGGGCAGGGAGGCGCGGCACGGGCTGCATCGCTTAGAGTAAGAATCTGGCCCGAATACCCTGAGCGCTATCTGAGCGAAATAATTTGGGCTAGCAAACCAGACTGTGGGATATCTACCATGCGAAAAGCCAGCCCTAACCTAAGACACCGCCAGCCCGCGTACGGAACAAAGGACTAAACAGAGGTAGCCGGCTGCAAACCTTCCCCCTCCGCTGACAGGCAGCCAGAGCCGGAAGGGGGCAATCGCAGCCCCAGAGAGACATTATCTATAAAACTGGCTTCTTTGCTAACTAAAACTTATTGGGAGTCTGGACGGTCAACATCTGCCTGAGAAGGTGCGCCGGTTTTACACCCAGATAACCAAGTGGTGGGGAGGCGATAAGTCGCAGCATTGGCGCTCGCCAAACACCTCATCACCTGAGCTGCTCGGACCTGGGAAGAGCACAAAACGCAGCCCCAGCTGAGTCTGCGCCTCTGAGGACTACCTGAGTGCCTGAACCTGAGCGGCTTGGACCTGGGAGGTGCATGCAACCCAGGGCCAGCCTCGGATTGTTCCCGGCGGAACAACCTAGAGCCTGAGCAGTGTGGGCAGGGAGGCTACACGCGCCGTGAGCGGGGGCAGACCCAGTGTGGCTGAGGCACTGCGAGCGCACGCCAGCGTCATTTGTTAGCAGCATCCCTCCCTCCCTCCCCATAGCGCGACTGAACAAAGAGAAGAAATACAGCTCCACCCACCAGAACACCGACACAAGCTTCCCTAACCAGGAAACCTTGACAAGCCACCTCTACATACCCACACACAGCGAGGAAACGCCACAGTAAAGAGAACTCCACAAACTGCCAGAATACAGAAAGGACTCCCAAACTCAGCAATTTAAACAAGATGAAGAGACAGAGGAATACCCAGCAGATAAAGGAACAGGATAAATGCCCACCAAACCAAACAAAGGAGGAAGAGATAGGGAATCTACCTGATAAAGAATTCCAAATAATGATAGTGAAATTGATCCAAAATCTTGAAATTAAAATGGAATCACAGATAAATAGCCTGGAGACAAGGATTGAGAAGATGCAAGAAAGGTTTAACAAGGACCTAGAAGAAATAAAAAAGAGTCAATATATAATGAATAATGCAATAAATGAAATTAAAAACACTCTGGAGCCAACAAATAGTAGAATAACAGAGGCAGAAGATAGGATTAGTGAATTAGAAGATAGAATGGTAGAAATAAATGAATCAGAGAGGATAAAAGAAAAACGAATTAAAAGAAATGAGGACAATCTCAGAGACCTCCAGGACAATATTAAACGCTACAACATTCGAATCATAGGGGTTCCAGAAGAAGAAGACAAAAAGAAAGACCATGAGAAAATACTTGAGGAGATAATAGTTGAAAACTTCCCTAAAATGGGGAAGGAAATAATCACCCAAGTCCAAGAAACCCAGAGAGTCCCAAACAGGATAAACCCAAGGAGAAACACCCCAAGACACATATTAATCAAATTAACAAAGATCAAACACAAAGAACAAATATTAAAAGCAGCAAGGGAAAAACAACAAATAACACACAAGGGAATTCCCATAAGGATAACAGCTGATCTTTCAATAGAAACTCTTCAAGCCAGGAGGGAATGGCAAGACATACTTAAAATGATGAAAGAAAATAACCTACAGCCCAGATTATTGTACCCAGCAAGGATCTCATTCAAGTATGAAGGAGAAATCAAAAGCTTTTCAGACAAGCAAAAGCTGAGAGAATTCTGCACCACCAAACCAGCTCTCCAACAAATACTAAAGGATATTCTCTAGACAGGAAACACAAAAATGGTGTATAAACTCGAACCTAAAACAATAAAGTAAATGGCAACGGGATCATACTTATTAGTAATTACCTTAAACGTAAATGGGTTGAATGCCCCAACCAAAAGACAAAGACTGGCTGAATGGATACAAAAACAAGACCCCTACATATGTTGTCTACAAGAGACCCACCTCAAAACAGGGGACACATACAGACTGAAAGTGAAGGGCTGGAAAAAGATTTTCCATGCAAATTGGGACCAAAAGAAAGCAGGAGTCACAATACTCGTATCAGATAAATTAGACTTTAAAACAAAGGCTGTGAAAAGAGACAAAGAAGGTCACTACATAATGATCAAAGGATCAATTCAAGAAGAAGATATAACAATTATAAATATATATCCACCCAACATGGGAGCACCGCAGTATGTAAGACAAATCCTAACAAGTATGAAAGGAGAAATTAACAATAACACAATAATAGTGGGAGACTTTAATACCCCACTCACACTTATGGATAGATCAACTAAACAGAAAATTAACAAGGAAAAAAAAAAAAAAAACATGTATCTATAAAGCTCACTAAAGCAAAGCACAGTAAAATGAGGTATGGCAATAAAAGGCATTAAATTTATCAAATAAAAAAATAAATAAAGTGCTGAAAAATTAAAAAAATAAATAAATAAAATGATAGTTGTAAAAAAAAAAAAAAAATTATATCAAGAATTTTCTCTGACCACAACACTATGATACTGCTACTGCTACTGTTGCTAAGTCACTTCAGTCGTGTCCGACTCTGTGCGAGCCCATAGACGGCAGCCCACCAGGCTCCCCCGTCCCTGGGATTCTCCAGGCAAGAACACTGGAGTGGGTTGCCATTTCCTTCTCCAATGCATGAAAGTGAAAAGTGAAAGTGAAGTCACTCAGTCCTGTCCGACTCTTAGCAACCCCATGGACTGTAGCCCAGGAGGTCCTACATCCATGGGATTTTCAAGGCAAGAGCACTATGATACGAGATATCAATTATAGGAAAAAAAACTTTAAAGAACACAACCACATGGTGATTAAACAACACATTTCTAAATAGTGAATTTCTTCAGTTTACTGAAGACATAAGGGAAATCAACACATTCCTAGAAACAAAGAACAATGAAAACATGATGATCAAAAACCTAGAGGATGCAACACAAGCAGTTCTAAGAAGGAAGTTCATGGTAATACAAATCCTACCTCAAGAAACACATTCTATAGACAACCTAACTTAACGTATCTTTAACTCTTTTTAAATTTCTCTTATCAATGTCTTAAAGGTTTTGCATAAAATCTTTCAGCACCTTGCTTGTTTATTTCTAAGTGTTTTATCTTTTTTGATGCAATAGCAAATGGGATTGTTTTCTTTATTCCACTTTCTGATAGCTTGTTGTTGATATATAGGTAGGCAACTGAGTTTCGTATATTGGAATATAGTAAACATAATGTATGCTCCATCTTTAAAGAATAGACATTTTCTCACAAATAAGACATATAGATGATCAAGAGGTATATGACAAGATGCTCAGTATCACTAGTAATCAAAAGAAATGCAGACCAAAAGCACAAGGGATATCTCCTCATACCTGTTTGAAAGGTTAGTACCAAAAGTGTAAGAAATGACAAATGTTATTGAGTATGAGGAGAAAAAGGAGTGCTTATGCACTGTTGGTAGGGATGTATACTGGTAAACTCCCATGAACACATACTGTGGAGGTTATTCAAGAAATTTAAAAGAGAATGTTTATGTGATGCATTATCCCACTTCTTCTTTTTTTTTTTTTTAAACTTTACATAATTGTATTAGTTTTGCCAAATATCAAAATGAATCCGCCACAGGTATACATGTGTTCCCCATCCTGAACCCTGGACATATAGTCAAAGCAAATGAAATCATTGTCTCAACGAGAGATCTGTATTCCCGTGTTCATTGCAGCATTATTCACAGTAGCCTTGTTATAGAAACAACAATCTTTCAACAGGTGAATGGATTAAAACTATCTGATGTGACATATATACTACTACTGCTAAGTCACTTCAGTTGTGTCCAACCATGTGCGACCCATAGACGGCAGCCCACCAGGCTCCCCTGTCCCTGGGATTCTCCAGGCAAGAACACTGGAGTGGGTTGCCATTGCCGTTCCCAATGCATGAAAGTGAAAAGTGAAAGTGAAGTCGCTGAGTCGTGTCTGACTCTTAGCAACCCCATGGACTGCAGCCTACCAGGCTCCTGCGTCCATGGGATATTCCAGGCAAAAGTACTGGAGTGAAGTGCCATTGCCTTCTCCTTGTGACCTATATAGGTAAGTACTATTTAGCCATTAGAATTGGAAAGAAATCCTTCCATTTGTGGCAACATGGATGAAACTGGAGGGCATTACACTAAGTAAACTAAGTCAGAGAAAGACAAATACCATAGAATCTCAACTATAAGGAGTTTCAAAAAAAAAAAAAGATTTCAGAGTAGAAAATTGATTGCCAAAGACTGGAGAATAGGAAAATTGGGAGAGTTTTTTAAAAGTTGCATATTTTCATGTATAAAAATTAATTAGGTGAGGATCTAAGTTTGAGCTTCATGATCTAATCATGAGATTGAACAAGCTCTGGGAGTCGGGATGTACAGGGAAGCCTGGTGTGCTACAGCCCCTGGGGTCACACAGAGTGGGACACAACTGAATGACTGACTGAACTGAAGAGAGTGGGACTCACCTGTGTTCTCCTCAAAAAGCAAAAGTTAAATGTGTGTGTGGTAATGATAATGTTACTTAATAGAAAGGGAAACTCATTTCTAATCCATGCACAAATGGGGGTGGACAAGATGACCGAGGGGTAGGTGGAAGTGGGGTACACCTCTCTCCACTGATGCATCAAGAACGTCTAAAGACGCAGCAGTTCTCACAGAAGACCAGGTGAATCCTGGCAGGACTCCCTGACTACTGAGAAGGAATATCCGGTCCATGCAGAACTTGGTATGACAAAGGAAAGAAGGGACAAGGAGGAAGGGGAAAGAAGGAGGAGAGCAAGTGGGACCAGCCTGAACCTGGGGGAGAGGGAGCTGAAGCACAGGGGATAGATCCCCGTGTCCATGGCCATCCACTGGGACGAGGGAGGCATTTAAAGCAGTTGGGGAGTGAACTCACTAATGTGACAGTCTGAACGGAGTGAGAACCACATAGACAAGCCATGCTGCAGCCTCTCATACCTCGGACAGGGTTGTAAGTCCACTGGAGTCCACGGAAACTGGGAGCTGGAGCCATGGGGACTGTGGAATGATCCCAGGGTGAGGACTCCTGTTGACCGTGGGGAGTCAGCCTGATGGGATGGGATGGAGGACATGTGCTGCATTGAATGCTTCTTAAGGAAAGCCATGAGGCCATAAAAATAGGGTTCAACTGCCTGTGGAGTAGAGCTATCTCTTTCTCCATGCTGGTACCTGCAGGTTGAGCAATAGAGAAAGACTTCAGTGAGGTTGGTCCTTGAGTGCCTGATGCACTAATCAGTGGAGAACTTTGAACGTCTATATACCCGACCCTATACTATTCTCTGTCTAAATTTTGGGTTTTAGCATCGTAATGTTTTTATGAACTTAAATTTCTTCTGGTAGAGTTTCTGGTTTACAAATTAAGCTAATTCCTGACAGCTGGCACGATCTTGGTGTTTCAAGAAACTTTGAAAACCTTCCTTCCTTTCAAGGCAGTACTGCCCTTTACTACCATTGCTGACTTCCCGTACTTTCACTTCTTGCCTAATGTATTCTATGTCTTTCTCTATTCGCTATAACTTTAGTAGTATGTATCCCTGTGTTTGTATCAATATTTTAATCAATTATTAATGGATGCAGTAGAGATCCAAAAGGACTATAGTTACAACAGTAGTAATAAATAACCCCAAGTTATAATCCATTAATGCTCCCATTTAAAACTGATTTTCTATCTATATATTATTGAGGTCTCTTAACTCATTTTCCTTACTAGGTGGCTCGATTTTGAAATGAAATATAGAAAACAATGTAGTGGTAAACTCTGGAAATCACCTTCCTTTTGATATGCCTCATTAGTAAGGATTCAAATATTTGATATTTTTCCCCTGGTGGGGCTGTTCTTAGTAGATATTATGGCTTACTGTGGAGTGATTGCTATTGACTGAAGAATGTACACATTGAATTGTAATTGTCAAATAAGTGAGTGGAGATAAAGAAAGTAATGCCAGGAAGGCACAGGCTTTTATTGTTCTAGAAGGAAAACCTTGCTGTGTCTCTCATCTATGGTCTAATCTTCAGATTTATTGAAGGTCTTACTATTTTTATGCTCCACTAAAAATTTGGATTATTTGGGGGTTTTTTTCCTTGAGTTGTATGTCTCATGTAGTTTTGGATATTAAGCCCTTATCAAATATATGATTTGGAATATCTTCTGTCAATCTCTAAATTGCCATTTGATTTTATTGACGTTCTTTTCTTTGGAGTCTGATGTGGTTCCACTTGTTTTGGCAGTTGTTGCCTTTGCTTTTGGTGTGAAACCCAAAACCTCGTTGCAAACACCGATGGCAAGACGATTACCTCAGTGTCTTCTTCTAAGAGTTTAATTGCTTAAAGTCTTATGTTCTAATTTTTAATCCATTTTTATGCATGGTAAAGACAGGGGTACTGTTCCATTATTTCACTGGACTATCCAGTTTCCCCAGTGCCATTTTTGACAAGCTTGTCCTTTCCTCACTGGATAGTCTTAGCTCCTTTTTCATAAGCTAACCAACAATATATGTCTGTGTTTCTTTCTGGCTTCGCTATTCTGCTCTGTTGATCTATGTGTCTATTTTCATGCCAGAAGCAAAGCATTCTGTTTTGATTTCTATAGCTTTCTAATACAATTTGAAATCAGCAACCCTAGTCTCTAACTTTGTTCTTCTTTGTCAAGATCACTTTTATCTTTGGTGCTTTGTGATTTAATACAACAAAATAGACCAAGAAGAGATGGAAAAAGTACACAGAAGAACTGTACAAAAACATATCTTAATGACCCAGATAATCACAATGGTGTAGTTTCTCACTCAGAGCCAGAAATTCAGGAATGTGGACTCCAGTGGGTCTTAAAAAGCACTGCTGCCAACAAAGCTAGTGGAGGTGATAGAATTCCAACAAAGCTATTTAAAATCCTGAAAGATGGTGCTATTAAAGTGGTCCACTTAATATCTCAGAAAATTTGGAAGAGCCAGCAGTAACCAGAGGACTGGAAACGGTCAATCCTCATACCAGTTCCCAAGAAGGGCACTGTTAAAGAATGCTCAAGCCACTGAACAGGTGCACTCATCTCCAGTGCTAGTAAGGTTATGATCAAAATCTTCCAGGCTAGGCTTCAACATTATGTGAACCTAGAATTTCCAGATGTTCAAGCTGAGTTTAGAAAAGGCAGAGGAACCAGAGATCAAATTGGCAACATTTGCTGGAACATAGAGAAAGCAAGGGAATTCCAGAAAATCGTCTGCTTCATTGATGTCACCAAACTGTGTGGATCACAACACAGTGGAAAATTCTTAATGAGATGGGAATACCAGACGAACCTTACCTGTCTTCTGAGAAACTTGTATGCAGTTCAAAAAGCAACAGGTAGAAGCAGACAAGGAAAAATAAACTGGTTCAAAATTGGTGAAGGAGTCCGTCAAGGCTGAATATTGTCATCCTGAGCGACTTCACTTTCACTTTTCACTTTCATGCATTGG
The DNA here is from genome assembly GCF_055505025.1 of Bos grunniens. Lineage (NCBI taxonomy): Eukaryota > Metazoa > Chordata > Mammalia > Artiodactyla > Bovidae > Bos > Bos grunniens. The sequence continues at coordinate 36,539,940 of NC_141187.1, forward strand.
AGAAGGAAATGACAACCCACTCCAGTGTTCTTGCCTGGAGAATCCCAGGGATGGGGGAGCCTAGTGGACTGCCGTCTATGGGGTCACACAGAGTTGGACATGACTGAAGTGACTTAGCAGCTGATTTCACTTGTATGCAGAGCATGTCATGCGAAATGTTGGACTGGATGTGTCCTAAAGGCTGGAATCAAGATTGCTGTGAGAAACATCAACAACCTCAGATATGTGAATGATACCACATTAATGGCAGAAAGCGAAGAGGAACTTAAGAGCCTCTGATGAGGGTGAAAGAGGAGAGTGAAAAAGCTGGCTTAAAACTCAATATCAAAAAAGCTAAGATCATTACATCTGGTCCCATCACTTACAAGCAAATAGAAGGGGAAAAGGTGGAAGCAGTGACAGACTTCCGTTTCCTGGGCTCTAAAATCACTGTGGATGGTGACTGCAGACACGAAATTAGAAGACAATTGCTTCTTGGCAAGAAAGCTCTGACAAACCTAGACAGTGTGTTAAAAGCAAAGACATCACTTAGCCGTCAGAGTTCTGTATAGTCAAGGCTATGCTCTTTCCATTAGTCACGTACACATGTTAGAGCTGGACAGACAGTAAAGAAGGCAGAGTGCTGAAGAACTGATGTTTTTGAACTACGGTGCTGTAGAAGACTCTTGAGAGTCCCTGGGGCACCAAGGAGATCAAAACCAGTCAACCTTAAAGGAAATCAACCCCATATACTCTTTGGAAGGACTGATGCTGAAGCTCCAATACATTGCCCACCTAATGTGAAGAGCTAACTCATTGGAAAAGACCCTGATGCTGGGAAAGACTGAAGGCAGAAGAAAAAGAGGCTGACAGAGGATAAGAATTGGTTGAATGGCATCACCAATTCAAAAGGCATGAACCTGGGCAAATTCTAGGAGATTGTAAGGGACAGGGAAGTCTGGTGCACTGCAGTCTATGGCGTCAGTAAGAGTCAGACATGAGCTGGCAACTGAACAACAACAACAGTTTTATACAAGTTGTAGAATTTTTTTGTTTGCTTTGTGAAAAATTTTGACATTTTGATAGAGACTGCAGTGAATATGTAGTGGGTAGAATGGATGTATTAAAAATATTAATTCTTCCAGTCAATAAATATGAAATATGCTCCTTTTGTCTGTTTTAAACATTTCCTTCATGAGTGTCTTGACTGTTTCCTCCATAGATCTTTCAACACCTTGCTTTAATTTATTCAAGTATTTTATTTTTTGATGCAATTGTAAATGTGATTATTTGTATTTCTGTAATGTGTTTTGGTGTATGGATAGGTAACTGAGTTTTATATATTCAAATACAGTATACAAAATGCATGCTATTTTTTCCAGAATAGACAATTTTTCCCCTAAATATAACAATTTTTTATCTTGTCAGTTTTTTATCTGTATCTTTCAAAACTCTGCAATCCCCTGGGTATATACCGGGAGAAATCTCTAATTTCTTAGTCCTTGGCTTCATATCAGCACCACAGAGCATTCAGTATGGATGAGGCTTTGGGTTACCTTAGACAAGTCAGTCTTCTGGTTGGGTGCCACGGACTAATTCTTGTTTTCTCCCAAAATTCATATGATGAAAACCTAATCCCCAAAATGATGACTTTAGATGGTAGGACCATTTGAAAATAATTAGGTCATGAGTTCAGAACCCACATGAAGGCAGAGCCCACATGAATCGGATTAGGGCTCTTATGAAAGCCATAGTTCACTGTATGCTGTGAGAGCAGCATCAAAAATTCATTGAAATTTTATTCTGCATGAATAAAAGTGTTTCATTGAGCAAACACATAACAAAGGCCTGATGGATGCAAAGAATGGACAGCAGTGAAGAACACACATGTGGACTTCATGAATTAGGGCTTAAATTTTAACAGAAAAACAGAAATGAGGTGAATTTCAAAGTTAAATGTTGCACCACAACTGGGACACGTGTCCAGAGGGAAAAGCACAGAATGCCCTATGTCCACGTAACAAGGAGACCTGAGCTGTGTCAGAGTCAGGAAACACTGCTTAGAGGAACTGGTTTTTACTGAGATCTGAAAGATGTCGAGGAGGTAATCATGTAAGAGAGAGAGGGTGTTCCAGGGAGAAGAAGGCATTTATAAAGAGCTTTAGCCATATGTGAGAATATAGAGTGAGAAGAACCGACATGCCAGGACTGAACCTTCAAGGAATTTAATTTGCTTGGTAAAACTTATGCTAACTGGACAATGAATACAAGGTGGAATATGATCAGTTCTGTGAAAGAGATAAGAATCAAGTTTTGCAGAGCATAGGAGATATTTCCATGTGGGGTAATTCCGTAAAGATTCACTCAAACCTAGGAAAACTGGTTTCTATTGCTACTTTTGCATCAAGTTTCATAAGTTTAGATAAGTGACATAATCATTCATGGATTTACTTATATATTCTTAATATGGGAGGATTGCCTAGATAATTTCCAAGGTCTCTTACTTTTCTGAATATCCAATAAATCCCACAGGTTATTATCTGGAATTAAAAAAAAAAAAAAACCCTTTACATACCAAGTGTAATATCTGAAATAAATTATATAAAAAGCATTGAAAATAATGCTATTTTTCTTTTATCAGTTTTTTGTTTCTTTGTTTATTAAATTTAAATTTATTTATTTTAATTGGAGGCTAATTACTTTAAAAATATTTTTTCCAGATAAAATGGCAAGTATTTAAAGAATACATGACAATTTAAATAGGCATACATTACTAATGGATTCCCTCATTGATTTAATTAACATATCTATTCATATCACCTCACATATTTCCTTTCAAGATCTTTTTGGTGAGGACTTTTAAGTTTTATTCTCTTACATGTGTGCTAAGTGACTTCAGTCATGTCCAACTCTTTGTGACCCCATGGACTATATAGCCTTCCAGGCTCCTCTGTCCATGGGGATTCTCCAGGGAAGAATGTTAAGGTGGGTTGCCATGCCCTCCTCCAGGAGATCTTCCTGACCCAGGGGTTCAACTCTGTATTCTTTATGTAATGTCCTTATATTCCTTTGTCTTTGGAAATTTTCTTTGCTCTCGACTCTACTTTATCTAATATTAACATATACTTTTATCCTTTTATTTTCCAAATATCCATGCCATTATTGAGTTTCCTGGGCTTTCCTGGTGGCTCAGACAGTAAGGAATAAACTTGCCTTGTGAAGACCCGGTTTCAATCACTGGGTTGGGAAGATTCCCTGGAGGAGGACATGCGAATCTGTATTCTTGCCTGGAGAATTCAGTGGACAGTCCAACCTGATGGGCTACTGTCCATGGGGTCACACAGAGTCAGGCACAGCTTAGCAACTAAACCACCACCTGGTGTTCCTTCACATTTATTCCTTGGAAGAACAGCCCTACTCAGGCTGCCTTCTGACACTAGGCTGGAGGTCAGGAATGCTGGGCCTGGCTTGTCCTCTCTTAGGTGCTGCTGTGTTTCTCTTCCATTCTTCAGGCCCTAATCTAGTTCACCGTCTTCTTGCCAAATACACAAGGTCTCCTTTGGTGGTCTCTTTTTCCAGAACTGACAGAGGAGTGGGCACAAAGGGATCAATGTCATCTTGTCTGAACCAGAAGCCCAAGGTGTGTTTTACAACCTAGGGAAGAGATTTCATGGAGGGAAGTGGAGGAGGAAAATGGAAAGGAGTCCACAGTAGGCTGGAGATGAAAATCGTGGGGTCCCTTTCTTTAGAAGTCATCAGAAGCTGAGAAAGTATTTTTTCTAGGTGATATGTATTTTCAGCTCTGAGTGAGTACACTTTCTGTTTCAGCAAACTGTAAGTCTGTATTTTTTCATTAATTGTCTTTACAAATGCATATATATGATGATATCCATAAGACATTTTATTGATTCTAGGCCATTGTTCTGCTTTTATTATGACTTGAGATTTAAACCTGAAAATGAGATATCTATTGTAGAATTTGGATTATTTACCAGCAGATGAATTGATGGAATAACAAAAGAACTAAAGATGATTACTTAATTGAGCTCACACAATTTTATATATGCATATGAAGAGAGTTATTCACATACAATTGTATTCCTGGCCCCTTGTGGTATTCTGAGAACTTTGATTGAAACTTTATATAAAAGAAATTACTTTATCATGATAGTTAAATAACTGATATAATTATGTGTGTACATTCATTTCCATTAGTCCAGTGGCCTTAAAAATGAGTGTCCTCATCCCCTGGGGAAGAAAATGTTACTATTTCCATTTCTATTTCTATTTATCTCAGTGTCATTTAGTTTATATTTTGTGTATATATTTTAAATGTCATAATATATTAGAATACCAATGCATATGTAATACTTTTACATAATATAATTAGGTCACTGACAGTGTGTTGAAAAATGGAAATACTTTGGAGATTAGTTCTTCAGGAATCAGAAAATTATAAAAATTTGCTGCATAAAATGTTACATAATTTGGGGGAGTTTACCAACAATTTTTTATGAAACCAGTTCAACTGAAGAGAGGCAGAATGTTCAGAACATGCGTATTTGCATGAGTTTGCATAAAGCCTCAAACATGAAACATTTTTAAAGTTGGGTAGTCTAAGGGGTCGCTAAGAGTCGGGCATGACTGAGCTACTTCACTTTCACTTTTCACTTTCACGCATTGGAGAAGGTAATGGCAACCCACTCCAGTATTCTTGCCTGGAGAATCCCAGGGATTGGGGAGCCTGGTGGGCTGCCGTCTATGGGGTCACACAGGGTCAGACACGACTGAAGCGACTTAGTAGCAGCAGCAGAGAGGAAGACCAAGAGACCTGCCGGGACAGGGGAAAACTTGAATCTTGAATGCAAGAGAGCATGTTCGCTCATCTCAGTTTAGTCTAAGTTGTTTTTCTTTAAATCACCTCCCTTTCTTCACCTTTATTCCCTAAACCCCATCCTCTGCTTTACTAGTTCTTTTCCAATAGTACAGATCACCTGTTAACATACCATAAAACGTACTTGGATTCATGTTTATTGCAGATTATCTGTCTTCCCCCAGCTAGAATATCAGTTCCATTAGGATAAGTGTCTGCCTGCTTTGTGTATTGATGTAAACAAAGCACCTATAAGAGTTTCTGAGTCAAGGAGGAATTAAGTCAATAATAAATTGGTTAAATGACCAATAGCAGAGTACTGGCCAGGCGTATAGGTTTCAAAATTTTGTGACTTTAATTAGCTATTGTAAATAAACTGTTCTACAGTTAATGTTACAAGGTTAAGACATGTTTCTGTATCTATTATCAGCATAAACATAAACTACATTTAAAGAGAAGGTTTTAAACCAAACATGATAGCCAAAATGCACATTTGAAAAAAATTTAGACTAGTGTATTTGTTTTCTTTATCCAAAACATAATTATATTCCTTTTCAAAACCTTTTCCTTACATAGGTGTGTGTACCTATACGTTTATATATATAAATACAATCCCATCTATTCAAAGCTATGGTTTTCCCAGTAGTCAGTATGGATGTGAGAGCTGGACCATAAGGAAACTGAGCACCAAGGAATTGATGCTTTTGAACTGCAGTCTTGGAGAAGACTCTTGAGAGTCCCTAGGACTGCAGGGAGATCAAACCGGTCCATACTAAAGTAAATCAGCCTTGAATATTCATTGAAAGGACTGATACTGAAGCTGAAGCTCCAATACTTTAGCCACCTGATGCAAATAATTGACTCATTGGAAAAGACCCTGCACTGGGAAAGATTGATGGCAGGAAGAGAAGGTGATGGCAGAGGATGAGATGGTTGGATGGCATCACTGACTCGATGGGCATGAGTTTGAGCAAGCTCCAGGAGATGGTGGAGGACAGGGGAGCCTGATATGCCACAGTCCGTGGGGTCTCAAACAGTTGGATATGACTGAGTGACTGAAGTATATTGAAGGTATGATATGTGCTATGTCCATAACATAATGAGTATATGATCATTATATTATAGAAGTCATTATATAAGTCACATTGACAAATATGCTATTTCAGTTTCAGGTATCATTATACATAGATAGTATTGACATATAATGTTATTTTGGTTTCAGGTGTACAACCTAATAATTTGATATATATTGCAAAATGATCACCACCATAAATCTGGTGAACATCCCTCATTAGAAATAGTTACAATTTTCTCCTTGTGATGAAAAGTTTTATGATCTCTTGGCAGTGTTCAAATAGGCAATAAGATATTCCCTTTTTGACTTAGTGCAGTTAAATGAGACAAGTGGTGCTGAGTCTTAGAATCAAAGAATCATGTTGAAATAGTTGAGTTGAATCAAACTTCTCAGTGCCAACTCATATAGAGCTGTCTTGAAAAATCCATCCCTCATTAGGTCCACCTGGCTCCCATCACACATGGTATGGTGTGCAGGCATAGATCAGTGTTTAAGGCTTATGGTATCTTTTCCCCTTGTCCATGCATTTCTTTCTTGACATCTTTCAGTGCCCCATCCATCTCCTGTCTTCATTATCTAGAGAGGTTATAATTATGGCAGAAGACGTCTAAGTAGCTAGACTCTCAATTGCTGCCCACTGGGCATTTTGGAAAGAGGCTAGGAGGGAGGCTTTCCAGTATTAGCGTTTTACTTTCAGGGGATTAGAAAGCCTTTCATTTGAAGAGTCCATCACTACAAATATGTCTCAGGAATGAACACTGTTTAATAATTTATTTGATTTGTGATTAGCTGACCGTCTGCTGAGAGTAAGGCAATGAAGGGTTAGTAAACAAGGGAGGATTCAGGCAAAAGGAATGAGAAACTCTTCCAGAAAGTGGGCACATGATTAATGAGACCATTACCTCTATTTGGTGTAGGTTTCAGGTTTTGTTTAGGCTGGCTCTCGGAGAAGGCAATGGCACACACTCCAGTACCCTTGCCTGGAAAATCCCATGGACGGAGGACCCTGGAAGGCTGCAGTCAATGGGGTTGCTGAGGGTCGGACAAAACTGCTCAATTTCACTTTCATCTTTCACTTTCATGCATTGGAGAAGGAAATAGCACCCCACTCCAGTGTTCTTGCCTGGAGAATCCCAGGGACAGGAGAGCCTGGTGGGCTGCCGTCTATGGGGTTGCCCAGAGTTTGACACAACTGAAATGACTTAGCAGGAACAGCAGCAGGCTGGGTCTGTAAAGGTATGGGTTGTTTCCATTTGATTTCCATTCATCCTCTATGCTTTAAAATGTATGTCTTATTTAAGTGTTGAAAGTGACTAGTGACTTACTGCTTATTATCACTGGGTAGTCCTGCTTTGGTTCTGGGATTGCATAGCGTCTAGCAGAGGCACCTTAGAGTACTTATTTCTATCATTTGCTGCAGAACCTTAACATTTTTTGGTGATTTCTGGTACTAAGTTGATGAAATACAGGAAAATAGAACTCAGGTGCTTTTGGATAAAACTTTAATTTATCTCCCCCCTTCTCTCTGACTTTTCAGTCATTTATTGACTCAACTAGTCCCATATTGCTGGATGCCTTTTTTTGAGGTTCTGTCTGCCTCATTCTTTGCATGTGGTCAAGGTCTGTTTCATTTCCTGTATCTCTCACATGCTTTGCATCTTTTTACTTGGCAGAGCCCTCTTTGATTTTTAGTGTCATAATATTCCCAGCTCTTTCTGATCTCTTTCTTTTTCTCTACCAGCCCCAACAGCCACAACTCTTCAATCCACATTAAAGTTTCTCTTATCTAATTCTGGACATAGTGCTCTCTTGGACTGAATGTTCTTGGTTTCCTGTTGCATTGTAGAATAAAGACAAACTCTCCATTTTGCAATATATGATTCTCCCTAATGCATAAAAATCCATACAATATTTCCCCATTCTAACCCTACAACAATATATGCAATATATCATGGGAGCATAACCATGAAAGATACAACATGCATGGTAAAAAATGAACATTTCTTGTGTTTTTGTCAGACTTGATTATTCACTGATACCTTATAATGCTATGTGTATTAATATCTCAGTTGCCTTGATCTAGGATGTCAGAGATCCTTACTTTATAAGATGATCCTAAATGAATTGACAGATATACTGTTTTCCTATTTTTGCACATCAATATCCCATCAACTTTTCAAAACTCCATCATAAAGCCATCCCCTTTGAGTCACTCCTATGACACACTTAGATGGCTCCTAGCTTTGCTTGAATCCACTGTAGCCCCGTGGTGGGTCCACATCTTATTCTTCTTCACGCTGCCATGCAATATAGCAGTTTGTGTGTTTATATCACCCTCTCCTTCTCCACAACTTGCGGGCCTGCTTTGGGAAAACAGAGATTTTTTTAAACCTCAGTTAAAGTCCTCATTGTATCCATGACATGTGACTTACTAATCTATAAGGTCAGTGAACTTCAAAAGTTCTTCATTTGTTTCCTTTCGGGAACCACTGCTACTGTTCTTGATATAATAGGGCCATTTCTTCAAATGTAATCTTACATGGAAATCTGTAAACGAGGGGAAAATCAACGCTTTCTGGATGGCAAGGGAGTGGTTGTTAAATCCTGTCCAAATATCCCTGCTTTGACGATTCCTGACTGACTCTGTTCAATATTGTCTGAAACCTACAGTATTCACTTTATATGTCACAGTCAAGCAAGGAGAGCACTCTGAATGTCACCACTTCTGTGGTTAATCTAAAGTCCTAAATTTATGCTTGAAATAAATTTTATAAGAGACAAATCCATGAGGATGTGTGTGGTCTATTGGTGTGTGTATATTTCCTCCAATTGAACTGTCCCCCTTATTGCCAACTTTTCCCTCTAATAAATACCATGCTCTGCTGGAAATATTGAGACATTGAATGAAAGAAAGTTAAGCAAGTAACAAAATAGAATTAGATGTTTAGGGCAGTAAATTACTTAGAAAGTGCTTACAAGGTTTTTTTCATGGAAAGGGAATATGAGATATTTGCTCTTAGGATATAAAAAAAAAAAAAAAAGCATATACATTTGGGTCCTTCAAAATAAAGTGTTCTAACAGCATTTCATCCTTCACTACCCAAGTCTTAGACTCACTTTCCCATTGCTGCTTTTCCTTCCTTCTGTCTTTCTCTGCTTCTCTCTTATTCATCCCCCTTTCCCTTCTACTTTGTTTTTTTCCCATTTTCTTTACCACGAATTACTGCTAAAGCCCTAAAGATGCTGCAAAACCAGCCTCTTCTTAGGAAGAGCCACTATCCCTCTAAGTGACTGACTTCTAGGTACTGACTTCTTAGGAGAGCCAGTCAAGTGATTGGCCCTCATCCCAGGTTGTTTGGAGGCTGTTGAACAAGCTGAGCATCCCTAATCCAGTCACATTGCTCCCGTCTCAGTAGAGACTCAGTCTATTTGGAGAATTTTGTAATTCATGGACCTACTAGGGCATGTTTGTATGGCAAATAATTAATGGCAAGGATAATTACTCTAAAAGGAAGACAGAATGGTATCTCACTTTTCAGATAAATGTGGTTTTGAATCCAGCTTTCTGATCTACTCAGTGTCTATGTGACCAGTTGGACAACTGTCCAGAGGCCTCAGGTGGGGACCAGATGCACACCAGTATTTCTGCCATTCAATTGATCAGAGTGTTTATTATACATGGGGTACCTGTGGGTCAGTTAATAGGCAGCTGACTTGGGCTGCTTAATTTTTTCCAGATGGTGCTTGCAGAGTGAGGGAAACAGAGAGGCTGTGGAGAATACTGCATTTGCAGAGCTGTGGTTGCAGAACATTTCCCCTGATTAAAAAGGAAACTATGAATTTGGGGATCCCCAACTTGTGAATATCCTGGAAAATCACCAGGATACCCCTCAAGAGAAACACTTGTTAGTCAGGGGGAATTTCAGATCAGTCCGTCTGGACCAAGAGAAGGCTACAAGGGCTCAAAGGAAGTCAGTGATGTCAAATTTTCCATCTCATTACCATCTACCCTGTTCCAACATGTCCCAAGGAATGAAGATCCAGAGTGGGATAGAGAAAGTACCTTGCAGAAATGGACACATCTGCACTTCCTTGTAGGATCCCTGGGCCTCAGCAGGGGAGAGGGAGACATTGAATAGGCTGAATATGAGATGGAGCTGACACTTGACTGACCTGGACTTGTGAAACCCAGAGTGATAGAGTGTATGGAATGGCTGCAAGGTGAGCAGGAAATGAGGATCAGTGGAGTGTGGGTGACGACAGCCACTGCAGGAGGATGAGCCAGTTCACCTATGTATCCGCTATGGTCTCAACCTTTGTGTCCCCCAGAAATTTCATATGATGAAATCCTGATTCCCATGGTTATGGTAACCCTAGGTGCAGTCTTTGTGAGGTGATGGAGTTGTAAGGATGGACCCTCTTCAATGAAATGAGTGCTTTTATATACAAGAGACACACAATGCTCCCAAGCTCTCCCCCGTGTGAGGATACAGTAGGAATTATGTGACCAGAAAGGACCCTGCATGACCATGACGCTGCTGTGGAAATCCATTTCCATTGTTTTTAAGCCTGTGATATTTTGTTATAACATCCCAGAAGGACTAAGACAGCATCCTACCAATCTTTACACAGTTCAGGAAACCTCATGCTATTTACACAAAGGTGCAAAGCACTTATCTTGTCGGGTGTAACACTGTGATAGTTGGCTGAAAGTTGTGGCTGGATTTCATGAAGAATCCTGAGAATTCAGCCTTCTTGGTAGCATGACCAGAACCATGAACAATTGTCTAATTCTTTGATTCTAATAACTTGACCCAGAATAATTGGCTGTGATTCTTACGGAATCTCTTAATGGTCTTTTTTGTAATGCCAGCTTCTGCTATTTGTGACTTATTTTAATAGGTGCTTCATTCTCTTAATTGTAGTTGTGGAATTTCTTTTGATTTACTCTTAAATAAAGATAAGAAATGTTAACAAATTGCCCTCTTAGATTTTGACATTTCTAAACCATCTGTGTTTATTTTTTAAGAGAAGACCCATTACAGAGCATGCATTAAAAAGCTGTAATTTCAAGTAGCCCGCTATGGGATAGATGATTATGACCATCTCAGAGCTGGATGGGATGGATGTGGATTTAGCACTTTTTGCGGATTCGGCACGTCAGGATCTTGATGTACGTGTCAACTTTCCCTGAATCCCTGCACAGGCAGTGGAACAGGTTATAAAATTCAGAAAGACGCCTATCTTCATCGCTGGACGTCAGGGATGGGAGTCCTGACCAGCTACTGCGAGCCTCGTGTATCGTCTTCAAGACTGAAACAATAACCTGAATACCCAAATGATAATGACTTCTTATGCATTTTATTATTTGCTTATCTTTTTTCTTCTAATTTCAAATAAAGATTTGGGGAAGACATATGAATATAAAACTCTCTAGATATGGATTTTGGAGCCAGCCTATGAGAAAACTATTAGAAATCTAAAAACTAGATATGGAACTCAAGTTTAGTTTTAACTTTCTCTTTTCTTCCTTTCCATTCTCATCCTTTGATTTGAGGAGAACAGAGAAAGCAGACAAGTGGAACTTCAATAGCAGATGTCCTGGGATACTTTAGAAAAATGCTGATCTTGGAAATTCTGTTCTCTATTACTATTACTCTTGAAAACATTACAACCACCAGTGCCCTGGTAGAGGCAAGCTGTTGGTGGAATATGTGCAATGCAGGGAAGGCTGCACATGTCAAAAATTGCAGTGAAATTCTGATCCCTTTACAGTAGAATCTATCACTATGAATGTCTAGGCTCCTGGTTTATGTAGTAGCCATCTAGTATATAGAAGTCATGAATCTTTTTCTTACAAAATGAGATATTTCCAAACTCCTTATGCATTACAGTGGTCACCTCTTTCATTCATGAACAAAGCAAGAAAGCCCTCTGCAGGATGCTCACCTTCCTGAATTGACTCTCTATGAATGCCTGAAGTTTGTCTGACATGTTCTCAATCTCCATGGCACTTGATACGACAGCCTCTGACAGATTTTTCATATTCCGAAGCCTCGGGACTAGATGATACAGAGGATTATTCCAGGAATACAGTAACACGAGTGTCCACTTACTAAGGTCTTCATTCTAAGCAACCAGAAGAAACAGTCTCATAAAAATAATCATAATTCAGTGGTTTTGGTAATGTGATCTTTGCTCAGAGCAGCTGACCTAAAAAACTTTTGGTTATTCCTATGTGCATGCAGAGATTTTTGAAGGTAGTAAAATTTGCAAAAGGATAAAATGTAAGCTATTAGTTCACACTTGGCTAAATTTTTAAACATCTAGGTTATTTTAGGAACTGATTCCTCTGATGTGTTCTAATTTATAACATAAAGAATTTTCTTTTTTACTCTGAAATTCTACCACCACTCAGTGAGTTCTTTTGTGTTTCTATATTCGTGTGAGAGAATCTAAGTAGTTACGCAAGTCAGTTTGTGCTGCAGTGCCTGACCCAGGAAAGAGGGATTCCACCTGTGCCCACATCATTGTCACCCAGTGATTCATTCATATTAATGAATCCGATGAGTCCTTCGTATTGATTTTAGATCGGTAATTGCTTTATGATATTATAACAAAGAGACAAGGAAGAAGACATGACATTCCTAAACAGGCTTCTCTCCTCAGCTGATCCCACACCAGCACCCTGCTGATATCAGAAGAGTCTGTTTTGTTGACATGTGTCTGGGCAGAAAATGGCACAGCGTTGTTTTTAGTTATAGCATCAGGGGGATTCACAATGGAGGGTTCCCTGCTAGTTCACTACTTCTAGCAGAACTGAGCCTGAAAATCCCAAGAGCTGAAGATCTCTAGTTAATATGCTTGATTTCTTTACAGCCATGAACTGTTTTACTGGTAAAGAACAGAGAACTGAATAGGATTAAATATAAAAATGCACATAAAATGCTGAGTAAAATGTAACGCCATGTAGTAACTCTCAATAAACTTTAAATTTAAGCTTATTGAAAATCCCTCCTCTTCCTCTTTGTCCTTTTTCCTTTACTTGTTCACCCTCATTATCAATGAGCTTAACAGGGAAAAAGAATGCTGGTATCATTAAGAAGGTTGTAGAGAGAGAAGATAGAATTTTATGGGGGGATGCATGTGGAAATACTTTAAATAATGTTAAGAAGAAGGATAATGCAGGAAATCAGAAAGGAGAGATTATAACAGTGAAAATTTGGAGTTGCCATAAATGATTGAGGCTTGATATGTAAACTATGTTGTCCTTTGAACAGAGGCAATTGTTGTGGCCATGAGAAGCAAAGCAATGTTTTTTAGGCCATTGTGGGAGAGACTTACAAATTCAGAATAAATGGTGACAGAGGAGTCATTGAGAATGACGAATGAAGGAGGTGTCAGAGAAGTAGAAGCAGAATCAGGAGAGCCTTGAAAGGCAGATGCGAGGGCTCAGGTGGTGCACTATAGGATTCCCAAGTAGGAGTCACTGCTAACAGGGAGTACTCAAAACTGGGGTGTGTTTCTTACATATTCATGAATTTATATTTAAATATTGAATCATATTTTACACATGGAAGTTCCCATTCATTTCCTGTTTTCATACAGAATAATAGCTGCGATCCTGTGTCTAATGCATTGGTTGAACTAAAGTTATCTTCATGGACAATTTATAGATCTGTTATTTATCTTGCTACTACAGATATTTAGTCATCCCTTGATTTCACTCATGCTTCATCAGCTACATAATATAGTTTCTCTTCAATTGCTTACGGTTCCTCCACCTTTTCCTGCATGTACAGTTACCATAACCTCTAATAATCTGAAGTCTGGTAACCTACATACTGTCTCGTTTGACCCGGTGAAAAACCCAGGGGAAAGACTCACATTCATCTGGTGGGCTTTATCTCTTTCTTCGGGAGCATGGAAGGAATTGGTGTGGCAGCTGTTGGTGGCATTGATATGGTACAGTTTGCCCTGGGCATATTTTTCTTTCTGAAAGTGATCAGGCAATTAGTTAGGGTTGTTGGGCATTCAGTAGATGAACCCATTACCAGAACATTAACATGTGTGATAGACGTGTATTTTTTTAACGGGGGGGGGGGGGTGGGCATCACAAAATTTGAAAGTCATTCTTTTCCTACTTTTCTATATATTGTCTCTGTAAAAATGATTTACATATAACTCTTCTAAGTTTAACCTTTTCCCTTCTCTTTTTTATTATCTTTTTTTTTTTAACTATTTGAACCAAATATAGTACATATGTACCAATATTTGGTACTTCCCAGGGGTCGGTTGTAGTAAAGAATATTCCTGCCAATGCAGGACATATAACAAGACTCAGGTTTGATACCTTGCAAGAGTGTACATCGGCATACTGCAGTATTCTTGCCTGGCCAATCCTATGAACAGAGGAGCCTGTTCAGCTATAGTCAGTAGGGTTGCCAAGAGTTGGACACAACTGAAGTGATTTAGAATGCATGCATGCACCTATATTTAACCATTTAATCTTTTGTTTACTTGGAAGAGTTGGGAAAAAAATGGACAGTCAAAATGGAGAATGAAAGAAAACCTAGTGAGTAAAAAGAATTAGGTGAATTTAATAGAAAACCTTAGCACCGCCTTTTATTAGCTGTCTGCTCTACTGTGTGCTCCTTGATTGACCTAAAATAATTAACATAACAACTTTCAAGTACCTTCTTCAGAAAGAGAATAATTGTTTCCAATTGTAAACTCCCCTTCTATTGTAGCTGGAAACCTATTCACTGCAAATCTTAAAACAATAATTTGTACCTTTAAAAAAACTACAAAGTATTCGTTTCTGTGACCCGGATTCAGCTTTGTTTAACATGTTCCATCCACCCAGTTCACTGCAGAGCAGTTCTCATTTATTGGCTATTTACTCTGAGCCTGGAGAAGAAAGCCCAAAGAGACATTGAAGGACCAGAAAATCAACACGCTTCCTTTTCCCCAGTCCCACCTGAAAGTGCTTTGTGTCAGGTAGTATTGTGGGCTGAATCTGTGTTCTTCATGTGTTAGAGCCCTAACTGCCAAAGTGCTGTGTTTTGAAAAGGGTTCTGACTTTGGGGATCCCATGGTCTATAGCCCACCAGATTCCTCTGTCCATGGGATTTCTCAGGCAAGAATACTGGAGTGCTTGCCGTTCCAGTCTCCAGGGAATCTTCCAGACCCAGGGATAGAACCCAAGTCTCTCACATTGCAGACAGATTCTTTACCATCTGAACCACCAGCGAAGCCCATTAAGGTCAAATGAGCTCTTAAGGTGGAACACTGATCCAATAGGTTTAGCGTCTTCATGAAGCGAAACAGCAGAGAATTCTTTCTATGTCTTTGTGTCTCTGTGTTTTTTCCTCTATCTCTCTTCCCCACCCTTTGTGAGGAGTCACAGAGAAGCCAGCCTGGGAAGAAACAGTTCTTACCAGAACCTCACCTTGCTGGTATATTGATTTGGGACTTCTAGCCCCCAGAACTGTGAGGAAAGAAATTTCTGTTGTTTATTCCACTGAGTTTATTGCATTATTTTATGACATTCCTAGCTGACAAATACAAAATCATTTATTTTGGAAATTTAAAAAAGAAAATGAATGAAAGGAAATTGAAAAAGTTATTGCACTTCTTAGGAATCTTTGAGATTTCACAAAACTGATCCTTTCTTCGATTTCAACATCTTATGAACTGGTGGCTTCTTTGACCTAGAGAGTGTGTTATTGCAGCCTTCTTGTTTAAAGGATAGTATAGCTCTGTCGGTTAGGGGAGGTTTCCTTCTGGGAGCCTGGTGGGCTACAGTCCATGGGGTCGCAAGAGTCGGACACGATTTAGCAACTAAACCACCACCACCATAGTACTTACAAACTCACTGAACATTATTGCAGAAAGGTTATGGAATTCGTGGGAGAGCCAGGCAGCATCAATATACAAGTCTGTAAGGGATTTCCGTAAGGAGACAAACACGTCAGGACCACAGGATGGGCATGAGTTGCCTTGGCACAGGAGCAGATTAGACACGACCAGCAGCAGCAGCAGGCAGGACCCTGTTTAAATAAAAACATGAGCCATTCTGAGATGATCTAGTCACCTGAGGTCATCAAATCCATCCTGTGGAGGGAAGCCTTTTCTTTCCCTGTTGCTCTGATCAGGAGTTCTTGCTGTAGAAGCTGGGGTGGGGAAGAAGGAGCACCTTCTGTGTAAATTTAGATGGATGATGATATTTGCACAGATAGAGAGTTGGAGAAGTAGGTTATTCCATGTATTTTTGAATTGCTCCCAGAAGTACTTCTGTGCTCTGCAAACATTTACAACTTAATTCTGAGAAAAAAAAAAAAAAAATTCCAAGCCAGAGTGTTTAGGCCATTCTTTTTTTTTTTTTTTGTATTTTATTTTATTTTATTTTTTTATTCTTCCAATTTTATTTTATTTTCAAACTTTACATAATTGTATTAGTTTTGCCAAATATCAAAATGAATCCGCCACAGGTAGGCCATTCTTTTAAGACAGTTTAATGTTGGTACTCTGCAGACTCTGTGTAGCGAGGCCCTCCAAGAGTTTGCAATTTTTTTTACTCTACATTGACTAATGCTTGAATTTTAGACACTGAAATAACAAGAAAAGTCCAGTAGATCTGTGTGGTTTACCATCACACTGGGGTAAGAGTAAACACGTGACCTACTGATCACCACTATTGAGTACAGAGAGAATACTAAGAGAAAAAGATACTGTACCTTGGATCTGCTCACTCACCTTAGTAACCCCATGCATGTCTCCGATACTTTCACAAAACCTTTAAAACATCTCAAAATTTGTGTTTCACAGGAACCCTGTGAGATAACCTTAATCTTCACTGTGATCATCAAGTTATGTTAATGAAGATGCAGTGACTTAAAGAGGACAAGTAATTTTCCCCAGGTCCCATTATTAGCAGATGCAGGTCACTGGGAACCTATACAGTCATCGGTTCACTTCCTGATGTCACATCACACATGCCTGTGGCCCTCGGTCTGCATGTGTGTAACCAGGACCACATCAAGAGCTGTGATGACTCTGCTTAAAGAGAAAAATATTTTGTCTTTGACTGCAAAACAGCAGTGACCCTAGAACATTGGTTTTATCCATTTGTTCTGCTCGTCTATAAAACACTCACTGTTAAAGTCTTTGACAGTTATCAGTGTGGGGGCCTGGTTCTCCTGGTTAGCCTTTCTTCTAGGCACCTTGGTAGCTATTCTACTCTTATCCATCTTTATTCTTCTCGTTATGTTTGTTTCTTCGAGAAAATAGCAAATAAATCTCCAAATGGTAACACAAGAATATTGCCTGGTCAGCACCCAAGACAGCGTCATCGGCTCTGCAAACAAGGCCTTCCTCTTCCTGACTTTGATTTTAAGGGACAAATTTACGCATCTGGTTGGGTGTACATCTTGAAAACCCATGGGGCTTAGTTTTTGAACCATCTCCAAACATCTCCTCTTTGACAGTAGAACTAGACCTTCATGCTTCCATGATGTATTGTAATATTTCAGAAATTATTCCTGGCCCTACCTTTGGCCAACTAAGCATAAATCATAGACTCTTGCAAGCATGATTTTAATATTACTTTTCCTGTCTGACCTTTATAAGTAAACAGAATTTAAGACTGAAGTGAGCAAGAATTGAGTTTGGATAAGAGAACTGATAAAATAGAGATTTTATCCTCCTGAATGAGATCTGAACATGATTCTTTTTCCAACTAACCAGAAGAGTGATAATTTAATTAAGGATAAGATATCAGCATTTACTAGGTTTTCTCTGCTCTTAGTTTAAATTGGCATGGTATCTAAGAATAGAATGGTTGTTTAAAATTAGGTGATGAAATTAAAAGAAGTGGTCCTCAAAAAGGAGACATATAAGTTGCAGAAATTTGGGACTATCTCTCTCATCGACTAAAGAGCTTATTGTGACAGGCAACGAAGATAATAGCTTATATAACAGAAATGTACTTGTGTGCATATATTTCTGTGCATGTATACATGTGCTATGCATAAATATATGCTAAATTCCTTCATGAAACTTTGGACCTTATAAAATTCGATTTTATAAGAGGTGGTAAATATAGCAGCATACCCTAATTCCTAATGTAAATGATCATCTGTTGGGAGATGACTAACTATATGATTTTTTTTTCTGTTAAATTGTTTTTTTAATATTTTATCTCAAATACTTATTCTTTTATTTTTTTAATTTAAATTTATTTATTTTAATTGGAGGCTAATTACTCTACAATATTGTATTGGTTCTGCTACACATCAACATGAATCCGCCATGGGCGAACACGTGTTCCCCATCCTGAACCCCACTCCCACCTCCCTCCTTGTACCATCCCTCCGGGTCATCCCAGTGCACCAGCCCCAGGGATCTAGTATTGAACCAGGACTGGCGATTCTTTTCCTGTATGATATTCTACATGTTTCCATGACATTCCCCCAATTGTTATACATGTGTTAGCTTTCATAGCACATATATTAAAAAATTGGAATAATACTGAGAAGATTAGCATGACCCCTGCCCAAGGATGACACACAAATTTGTGAAGCCTTCCATATTTTACTGTAACAGCTTCAAGGGGTGGGACGGGAAGGATGGTGGCAAGGAGGTTCAAGAGCGGGGGACATAGGTATCCCTATGGCTGATTCATGCTGATGTTTGGCGGAAACCAGTACAGTATTGTAAAGCAATTACCCTTCAATTAAACATCAAGAAATTCAATTATAAAATCTATTATTGGGAATCATATAACAGGTTCAGATATCCATTGTATGACTAAAGAGGATCTGACTATAATCTGATGATGTCAATTATCATTGGTTAGTGATTCATTAACTTTATAGTTGAATGAGAAAAGTAAACAAACAAATACTGTTGTCTGTGATTCAGTGTCATAGCAGGCTATAATCCTTGTCTGCATTCGCTTTTAGGTGGTGTAGTGCCCAAACTTGAAACTAAGGCTGTTTCCAGAAGCGCACAGTCGTGAGTCCTGCCCAGGGTTTTGGTTCCTGATGCTGGAGGCTTCTGTTCGCTGGTCACTAAGGCCAAAATTTTCTCTGCTGAGCATTCTCTGGGTCTATCACGTGCACAAGTCTTTATATTTTTGTTTTCCAACTTGATTCTCTTATTCTTTTGATCAGACTACCAAGTCCCTTGATGATTTATTTTTCAGACTCTTTTGTGCTTTGATCTTTCTGATGCTCATTAGTGTATTTGCTTCCATGTCTACCTCTCTGAGTAGTTTTCAGCATCTACATAAACCCTACCCTATTCTCTTACTGTCTGGATTTTGGCGTTTAGCATCAGCATATTCTTATGAACTTCATTTTCCTTCTGGTGGGGTTTCTGGTACACAGTTTAAGCTGGTTGGCTCACATCTGGCTTGTCTGTGTTGTCTCCAAACAATTAGAGAACTCTGCTTTCTTTCTAAGCAATACTATACCTCGATTTGATACCATTGCTAATTCTCTATGATTTCCCTTCCTGCCTCATAAGCTTTGTCTTTCTCAATCTACTGTATCCTGAGTACTTTGTGCTGTATGTTGTTATTACTATTTTAAATCAATATCCACTAGTATAGCAGAGAATAAAGGCAATAAAATTGTAATAGTATTAGTAATAATACATTCCCCCAAAATGTAATCCAGTAATGCTCCCAGTTTTAAATGACTTTCTATGCATGTATTACTGAGGTCCCCTACTCATTTTTCCATACTAGGTGCTTCAATTTTGAAATAGAATGTAGGAAACAGTGGAGTGGAAAATTCTGAAAATCACCTTAGATTTTAGATGCCTCGAGATTAAGTATGTAATTATTAGTTTGTTATAGTTAATAAGGCTATTCTGAGCACATATAGCTCAGTGTCGGGTGATTGCTATTGGGTAAAGGATGTATACTGTGAACTGAATCACCAAACAGGTGATTGGAGATAAAGAAAGCAATGCCAGGAAGACACAGGCTTTTGTTCTGGAAGGAAAAACTCACAGGGTCTGTCATCTACAGTCTACTCTTCAGATTTTGCAAAACACTTACTCTTCCTTTGCTCATTTAATAATTTGGGTTGTTTGACTTCTTTTCATAATGAGTTGCATAAGTCTCTTATATATACTTGGATACAAAGCCCTTATCAAATATGTGGTTTGCAAATATATTTTTTCATTCCATAGGTTGTCATTTCATTTTACTGATGGCTTCTTTTACTATGCAGAAGGTTTTGAGTTTGATGTGGTCTCACTGGTTTATTTTTGCAGTTCTTGCCTTTGCTTTTGATGACTGACTTGTTTGAGCTGCTTGTAGTTTGGAAAGCAATCCTGTATCGGTTGCTTTATTTGCTATTATCTTCTTCCATTCTTACCAAAAGACTCAGACTGGCTGAATGGATACAAAAACAAGACCCATATATATGCTGTCTACCAGAGACCCACTTCAGTTCTAGAGACACATACAGACTGAAAGTGAGTGGATGGAAAAAGATATTCCATGCAAATGGAAATCAAAAGAAAGCCGGATTGGCAATTCTCGTATCAGAAAAAATAAGCCTTAAAATCAAAACTATTATAAGAAATAAAGAAGGACACTAGCAAATGATCAAGGGATCAGTCCAAGAAAAAGACATAACAATTTTAACTATTTATGTACCCTACATAAGAGCACCTCAATACATAAGGTAAACACTAACTGACAAAAAACGAGAAATTGATCGTAACACAATAATTGTAGGCATGATAACACCACACCTATACCAGTGGACAGATTATCAGAACAGAAAGTTAATAAGGAAACATAAGCCTAAAAGATATATTAGAGCAAACAGACCTAAGTAATATCTTCAACACATTCCATCCAAATGCAGAAGAATACACTTTCTTCTCAAGTGCACATGAAACATTCTCCTCATTTGGGTCCTAAATCAAACTTCAATAAATTTAAGGAAATTGAATTGTATCAAGAATTTTCTCTGACCACAACACTATGATACTGCTATTGCTACTGCTTCTAAGTAGCTTCAGTCGTGTCCGACTCTGTGGGAGCCCATAGACGCAGCCCACCAGGCTCCCCCGTCCCTGGGATTCCCCAGGCAAGAACACTGGAATGGGTTGCCATTTCCTTCTCCAATACATGAAAGTGCAAAATGAAAGTGAAGTCGCTCAGTTGTGTCTGACTCTTTGCAACACCATGGACTCTAGCCTACCAGGTCCTACATCCATGGGATTTTCAAGGCAAGAGCACTATGATACGAGATATCAATTATAGGAAAAAACACTTTAAAGAACACAAACACATATTGATTAAACAACACATTTCTAAATAATGAGCAGTTTACTGAAGAAATAAGGGAAATCAACACATTCCTAGAAACAAAGAACAATAAAAACCAGATGATCAAAAACCTAGAGGATGCAACAAAAGCAGTTCTAAGAGGGAAGTTTATAGTAATACAAATCCTACCTCAAGAAACACATTATAGACAACCTAACTTTACGTATCTTTAACTCTTTAAATTTCTCTTATCAATGTCTTAAAGGTTTTGCATAAAATCTTTCAACACCTTGCTTGTTTATTTCTAAGTGTTTTATCTTTTGTTGATGCAACAGCAAATGGGATTGTTTGCTTATTCCACTTTCTGATAGCTTGTTGTTGATATATAGGTAGACAACTGAGTTTCATATATTGGAATATAGTAAACATAATGTATGCTCCATCTTTAAAGAACAGACATTTTCCCACAAATAAGACATATAGATGATCAAGAGGTATATGATAAGATGCTCAGTATTACTAGTAATCAAAAGAAATGCAGATCAAAAGCCCAAGGGATATCTCCTCATACCTGTTTGAAAGGCTAGTACCAAAAATGTAAGAAATGACAAATGTTATTGAGGATGTGGAGAAAAGGAGTGCTTATGCACTGTTGGTAGGGATGTATACCGGTAAACTCCCATGAACACATACTGTGGACGTTACTCAAGAAATTTAAAAGAGAATATTTATGTGATCCATTATCCCACTTCTGGATATATAGTAAAAGCAAATGAAGTCATTGTCTCAAAGAGAGATCTGTATTCCCATGTTCATTGCAGCATTATTCACAGTAGCCTTGGTATAGAAACAACAATCTTTCATCAGGTGAATGGATTAAAACAATGTGATGTGACATATATAGGTAAATATTATTTAGCCATTAGAATTAGAAAGAAATCATTCCCTTTGTGGCAACATGGATGAAACTGGAGGGCATTACACTAAGTAAACTAAGTCAGAGAAAGACAAATACCACAGGATCTCAACTATAAGGAATTTCCAAAAAAAAAAGGAACTCAGAGTAGAAAAATGATTGCCAAAGACTGGATGGTAGGAAAATTTGGAGAGATTTTTAAAGGTTACATATTTTCATGTATAAAAAATTATTAAGGTGAGGATCTAAGTTTGAGCTTCATGATCTAATCATGAGATTGAACAAGCTCTGGGAGTCGGGGATGTACAGGGAAGCGTGGCGTGCTGCAGTCTCTGGGGACAAACAGAGTGAGACATCACTGAATGACTGACTGAACTGAAGAGTGGGACTTACCTGTGTTCTCCTCAAAAAGCAAAAGTTAAATATGTGTGGTGATGGCAATGTTACTTAATAGAAAGGGAAACTCGTTTCTAATCCATGCACAAATGGGGTGGACAAGATGACGGAGGGGTAGGTGGAAGTGGGGTACACCTCTCTCCACTGATGCATCAAGAATGTCTAAAGACACAGCAGTTCTCACAGAAGACCAGGTGAATCCTGGCAGGACTCCCTGACTACTGAGAAGGCACATCCGGATCCACACAGAGCTTGGTAGGACAAAGGAAAGAAGGGACAAGGAGGAAGGGGAAAGAAGGAGGAGAGCAAGTGGGACCAGCCTGAACCTGGGGATAAGGGAGCTGAAGCATAGGGGAGAGATCCCCACATCCGTGCCATCCACTGGGATGGGGGAGGCATTTGAAGCAGTTGGGGAGTGAACTCACTACTCTGTGACACTCTGAATGGATTGAGAACCACATAGACAAGCCATGCTGCAGCCTTTCATACCTCGGACAGGGTTGTAAGTCCACTGGTGTCCATGGAAGTTGGGAGCTGGAGCCATGGGGATTGAGGAATGATCCCAGGGTGAGGACTCCTGTTGACCGTGGGGAATCAGCCAGATTGAATGGGGTGGAGGAAATGTGCTGCGTGGAATGCTTTAAGGAAAGCCATGAGGCCATAAAAGTAGGGTTCAACTGCCTGTGGATTAGAGCTATCTCTTTCTCCATGCTGGTACCTGTAGGTTGAGCAATAGAGAAAGACTTCAGTGAGGGTGGTCCTTGAGTGCCTGATGCACTAATCAATGAAGAACTTGGAATGTCTACATACCTGACCCCACACTATTCTCTGTCTAAATTTTGGGTTTTAGCATCATAATGTTTTTATGAACTTAAATTTCTTCTGGTAGAGTTTCTGGTTTACAAATTAAGCTAATTCCTCACAGCTGGCTCATTCTTGCTGTTTCAAGAAACTTTGAGAACCTTCCTTCCTCTCAAGGCAATACTGCCCTTTACTTTACTACCATTGCTGACTACCCATACTTTGACTTCTTGCCTAATATATTCTGTCTTTCTCTATTCACTATAACTTTAGTAGTATGTGTCCCTGTGTTGGTATTAATATTTATCATAAAGTATTAATGGATGCAGTAGAGATCCAAAAGGATTACAGTTACAACAGTAGTAATAAATAGCCACAAAATTATAGTCAATTAATGCTCCCATTTAAAACTGATTTTCTATCTATATATTATTGAGGTCTCTTAACTCATTTTCCTTACTAGGTGGCTCAATTTTGAAATGAAATATAGAAAACAATGTAGTGATAAACTGGAAATTACCTTCCTTTTGATATGCTTCATTAGTAAGGATTCAAATTTATGATATTTTTTCCCCAGTGCGACTGTTCATAGTACATATTATAGCTCACTGTGGGGTGATTGCTGTTGACTGAAGAATGTATGCATTGAATTGAAATTGTCAAATAAGTGAGTGGAGATGAAGAAAGTAATGCCAGGAAGGCACAGGCTTTTGTTGTTCTAGAATGAAAACCTTGCTGTGTCTCTCATCTATAGTCTAATCTTCAAATTTATTGAAAGTCTTACTTTTCATATGCTCCATTAAAATTTTGAATTATTTGTGGTTTTTTGCCCTTGAGTTGTATGTCTCATGTATTTTTGGATATTAAGCCCTTATCAAATATATGATTTGGAATATCTTCTGACAATCTGTAAATTGCCATTTGATTTTCTTGATGTTCCTTTCTTTGGAGTCTGATGTGGATCCACTTGTTTGTTTTGGCAGTTGTTGCCTTTGCTTTTGGTGTGAAACCCAAAACCTTGTTGCAAACACGGATGGCAAGAAGATTACCTCAGTGTCTTCTTCTAAGAGTTTAATCGCTAAAAGTCTTATGTTCTAATTTTTAATCCATTTTTATGCACAGTAAAGACAGGGGTACAGTTCCATTTTTTCACTGGACTATCCAGTTTCCCCAGTGCCATTTTTGACAAGCTTGTCCTTTCCCCACTGGATAGTCTTAGCTCCTTTTTCATAAGCTAACCAACAATATACGTGTGTGTTTCTTTCTGGCTTCGCTATTCTGCTCTGTTGATCTATGTGTCTATTTTCATGTCAGAAGCAAAGCATTCTGTTTTGATTACTATAGCTTTCTAATACAATTTGAAATCAGCAACCCTAGTCTCGAACTTTGTTCTTCTTTCTCAAGATCACTTTTATCTTTCAGATCAGATCAGATTAGTCACTCAGTCTTGTCCGACTCTTTGCGACCCCATGAATCCCAGCACGCCAGGCCTCCCTGTCCATCACCAACTCCTGGAGTTCACTCAAACTCACATCCATCGTGTCAGTGATGCCATCCAGCCATCTCATCCTCTGTCATCCCCTTCTCCTCCTGCCCCCAATCCTTCCCAGCATCAGAGTCTTTTCCAATGAGTCAACTCTTCGCATGAGGTGGCCAAAGTACTGGAGTTTCAGCTTTAGCATCATTCCTTCCAAAGAAATCCCAGGGCTGATCTCCTTCAGAATGGACTGGTTGGATCTCCTTGCAGTCCAAGGGACTCTCAAGAGTCTTCTCCAACACCACAGTTCAAAAGCATCAATTCTTCGGTGCTCAGCCTTCTTCACAGTCCAACTCTCACATACATACATGATCACAGGAAAAAGCGTAGCATTGACAGGATGAAATTTTTTGGTAAAGTAATGTCTCTGCTTTTGAATATGCTATCTAAGTTGGTCATAACTTTCCTTCCAAGGAGTAAGCGTCTTTTAATTTCATGGCTGCAGTCACCATCTGTAGTGATTTAATACAGCAGAATAGACCAAGAAAAGATGGGAAAAGTACACAGAAGAACTATACAAAAAAATATCTTAATGACCCAGATAATCACAATGGTGTAGTTTCTCACTCAGAGCCAGAAATTCTGGAATGTGAACTCCAGTGGGTCTTAAAAAGCACTGCTGCCAACAAAGCTAGTGGAGGTGATAGAATTCCAACAAAGCTATTTAAAATCCTGAAAGATGGTGCTATTAAAGTGGTCCACTTAATATCTCAGAAAATTTGGAAGAGCCAGCAGTGACCAGAGGACTGGAAAATGTCAATCCTCATCCTAGTTCCCAAGAAGGATATTGTTAAAGAATGTTCAAGCCACTGAACAGATGCACTCATCTCCAGTGCTAGTAAGGTTATGCTCAAAATCTTCCAGGCTAGGCTTCAGCATTATGTGAACCTAGAACTTCCAGATGTTCAAGCTGGGTTTAGAAAAGGGAGATGAACCAGAGATCAAATTGGCAACATTTGCTGGAACATAGAGAAAGCAAGGGAATTCCAGAAAATCATCTGCTTCATTGATCTCACCAAACAGTGTGGATCACAACACAGTGGAAAATTCTTAATGAGATGGGAATACCAGACGAACCTTACCTGTCTTCTGAGAAACTTGTATGCAGTTCAAAAAGCAACAGTTAGAAGCAGACAAAGAAAAATAAACTGATTCAAAATGAGTGAAGGAGTCCGTCAAGGCTGAATATTGTCACCCTGCTGATTTAACTTATATGCAGAGCATGTCATTCGAAATGCTGGACTGGATGAGTCCTAAAGGCTGGAATCGAGATTGCTGGGAGAAATATCAACAACCTCAGATATGTGAATGTACCATGTTAATGGCAGAAAGCTAAGAGGCACTAAAGAGCCTCCAATGCGGGTGAAAGAGGAGAGTGAAAAAGCTGGCTTAAAACTCAATATCAAAAAAGCTAAGATCATGGCATCTGGTCCCATCACTTACATGGCAAATAGAAAGGGAAAAGGTGGAAGCAGTGACTGACTTCCACTTCCTGGACTCTAAAATCACTGTGGATGGTGACTGCAGCCATGAAATTAGAAGACAATTGCTTCTTGGCAAGAAAGCTCTGACAAACCTAGACAGTGTGTTAAAAGCAAAAACATCACTTAGCCGACAGAGGTCTGTATAGTCAAGGCTATGCTCTTTCCATTAGTCATGTACACATAAGATCTGGACAGACAATAAAGAAGGCAGAGTGCTGAAGAACTGATGTTTTCGAACTGTGCTGGTGTAGAAGACTCTTGAGAGTCCCTGGGGCACCAAGGAGTTCAAAACCAGTCAACCTTAAAGGAAATCAACCCCATATACTCTTCAGAAGGACTGATGCTGAAGCTGAAGCTCCAATACATTGGCCACCTAATGTGAATAGCTGACTCACTGGATAAGACCCTAATGCTGGGAAAGATTGAAGGCAGAAAAAAAGAGGCTGACAGAGGATAAGAATTGGTTGAATGGCATCACCAATTCAAAGGGCATGGACTTGGGCAAATTCTAGGAGATGGTAAGGGACAAGGATGTCTGGCGTGCTGTAGTCTATGGCGTCAGTAACAGTCAGACATGACCTGGTAACTGAACAACAGCAACAGTTTTATACAAGTTGTAGAATTTTTTTTTCTGTTTTGGGAAAAATGCCTTGGTAAGTTGAAAGAGACTACAGAGAATATGTAGATAACCGTGGGCAGAATGGATGTATTAACAATATTAATTCTTCCAGTCAATAAATATGAAATATGCTCGTTTTGTCTGTTTTAAACATTTCCTACATGAGTGTCTTGAATGTTTCCATACATAGATCTTTCAACACCTTGCTTTAATTTATTTAAGTATTTTATTTTTTAATGCAAAGGTAAATGTGATTATTTGTATTTCTGTAATGTGTTTTGCTGTGTGGATAGGTAACTGAGTTTTATATATTCAAATACAGTATACAAAATGCATGCTATTTTTTCCAGAATAGACAATTTTCCCCTAAATATAACAATTTTTTATCTGGGCAGTTTTTTATCTGTATCTTTCAAAACTCTGCAATCCCCTGGGTATATACTAGGAGAAATCTATAATTCCTTAGTCCTTGGCTTCGTATCAGCACCACAGAGCATTCAGTATGGATGAGGCTTTGGATTACCTTAGACAAGTCAGTCTCCTGGTTGGGTGCCATGGACTAATGCTTGTGTTCTCCCAAGATTCATATGTTGAAACCCTAATCCCCAAAGTGATGATTTTAGATGGTGGGACCATTGGAAAATAATTAGGTCATGAGTTCAGAACCCACATGAAGGCAGAGCCCACATGAATCGGATTAGGGCTCTTGTGAAAGTCCTAGTTCACTGTATGCTGTGAGAGCAGCATCAAAAATTCATTGAAATTTTATGCTGCATACAAAAAAAGTGTTTCATTGAGCAATAACAAAGGCCTGCTGGATGCAAAGAATGGACAGCAGTGAAGAGCACACATGTGGACTTTATGAATTAGGACTTATATTTTAACAGAAAAACAGAAATGAGGTGAATTTCAAAGTTAAATGTTGCACCACAACTGGGACACGTGCCGAGAGGGAAAAGCACAGAATGTCCTATGTCCACACAACAAGGAGACCTGAGCTGTGTCAGAGTCAGGAAACGCTGTTTGGAGGAACTGGTTTTTACTGAGATCTGAAAGATGTCGAGGAGGTAATCATATAAGAGAGAGAGGGTGTTCCAGGGAGAAGAAGGCATTTATAAAGAGCTTTAGCCATATGTGAGAATATAGAGTGAGAAGAACCGACATGCCAGGATTGAGCCTTTAAGGAATTTAATTTGCTTGGTAAAACTTATGCTAACTGGACAATGAATACAAGGTGGAATATGATCAGTTCTGTGAAAGAGACAAGAATCAAGTTTGGCAGAGCATAGGAGATATTTCCATGTGGGGTAATTCCGTAAAGATTCACTTAAACATAGGAAACCTGGTTTCTATTGCTACTTTTGCTTCTAGTTTCATAAGTTTTGATAAGTGACATAATCATTCTTGGATTTACTTATATATTCTTAATATGGGAGGATTGCCTAGATAATTTCCAAGGTCTCTTACTTTTCTGAATATCCAATAAATCCCACAGGTTATTATCTGGAATTAAAAAAAAAAAACCCTTTACATACCAAGTGTAATATCTGAAATAAATTATATAAAAAGCATTGAAAATAATGCTATTTTTCTTTTGTCAGTTTTTTTGTTTCTTTGTTTATTAAATTTAAATTTATTTATTTTAATTGGAGGCTAATTACTTTAAAAATATATTTTCCAGATAAAATGGCAAGTATTTAAATAATACATGAAAATTTAAATAGGCATACATTACTAATGGATTCCCTCATTTATTTAATTAACATATCTATTCATATCACCTCACATATCTCCTTTCAAGATCTTTTTGGTGAGGACTTTTAAGTTTTACTCTCTTACATGTGTGGTAACTGACCTCAGTCATGTCCAACTCTTTGTGACCCCATGGACTATATAGCCCGTCAGGCTCCTCTATCCACGGAGATTCTCCAGGGAAGAATGTTAAGGTGGGTTGCCATGCCCTCCTCCAGGAGATCTTCCTGACCCAGGGGTTCAACCCTTTATTCTTTATGTAATGTCCTTATATTCCTTTGTCTTTGGAAATTTTCTTTGCTCTCAACTCTACTTTATCTAATATTAACATATGCTTTTATCCTTTTATTTTCCAAATATCCATGCCATTATTGAGTTTCTTGGGCTTTCCATGTGGCTCAGACAGTAAGGAATCCACTTGCCTTGTGAAGACCTGGATTCAATGCCTGGGTTGGGAAGATTCCCTGGAGGAAGACATGGGAATCCGTATTCTTGCCTGGAGAATTCCGTGGACAGAGGAACCTGGTGGCCTCTATTCCATGGGTCACACAGAGTCAGGCACAGCTTAACAACTAAAGCACCACCTGGTGTTCCTTCACATTTATTCCTTGGAAGAACAGCCCTACTCAGGCTGCCTTCTGACACTAGGCTGGAGGTAGGAATGCTGGGCCTGGCTTGTCCTCTCTTAGGTGCTGCTGTGTTGCTCTTCCATTCTTCAGGCCCTAATCTAGTTCACCGTCTTCTTGCCAAATACACAAGGTCTCCTTTAGTGGTCTCTTCTTTTTGTAAGAACAGACAGAGGAGTGGGCACAAAGAGATCAATGTCATCTTGTCTGAACCAGAAGCCCAAGGTGTGTTTTATAACCTAGGGAAGAGATTTCATGGAGGGAAGTTGAGGAGGAAAGTGGAAGGGAGTCCACAGTAGGCTGGAGATGAAAGTCATGGGGTCCCTTTCTTTAGAAGTCATCAAAGCTGAGAATGTATTTTTTCTAGGTGATATGTATATTCAGCTCTGAGTAAGTACACTTTCTGTTTGAGCAAACTGTAAGTCTGTATTTTTTCATTAATTTTCTTTACAATTGCATATATATGATGATGTCCATATGACATTTTATTCATTCTTCTAGGCCATTGCTCCGCTTTTATTATGACTTGAGATTAAACCCTGAAAATGAGATATCTATTGTAGAGTTTCGATAATTTACCAGTAGATGAATTGATGGCTTAACAAAAGAACTAAAGATGATTACTTAATTGAGCTCACAAAATTTTATATATGCATATGAAGAGAGTTATTCATATTTAATTATATTCCTGGCCCCTTGTGGTATTCTGAGCACTTTGATTGAAACTATATGTAAAAGAAATTACTTTATCATGATAAATAACTGTTAAAATTATGTGTGTACATTCATAATCCATTAGTCCAGTGGCCATAAAAATGAGTGTCCTCATCCCCTGGGGAAGAAAATATTACTATTTCCATTTCTATATCTATGTATCTCAGTGTCATTTAGTTTATATTTTGTGTATATTTTTTAAATGTCATAATATATTAGAATACCAACGCATGTATAATACTTTTACATAATATAATTACATCACTGACAGTGTGTTGAAAAATGGAAATACTTTGGAGATTAGTTCCTCAGGAATCAGAAAATTATCAAAATTTGCTGCATAAAATGTTACTTAATTTGGGGGAGTTTACCAACAATTTTTTATGAAACCAGTTCAACTGAAGAGAGGCAGAATGTTCAAAACATGCATATTTGCATGAGTTTGCGTAGAGTCTCAAAGACGGAAACATTTTTGAAGTTGGGTAGAAGACCATGAGACCTGCCTGGACAGGGGAAAACCTGAATCTTGAATGCAAGAAAGCATGTTTGCTCCCCTCAGTTTATTCTAAGTTGTTTTTCTCTAAATCACCTCCCTTTCTTCACCTTTATTCCCTAAACCCCATCCTCTGCTTTATTATTTCTTTTCCCATAGTACAGGTCACCTGTTAACATACAATATAATGTACTTGGATTCATGTTTATTGCAGATTATCTGTCTTCCCCCAGCTAGAATATCAGTTCCATGAGGTTAAGTGTCTACCAGCTTTGTGTATTGATGTAAACAAAGCACCTATAAGAGTTTCTGAGTCAAGGAGGAATTAAGTCAATAATAAATTGGTTAAATGACCAATAGCAGAGTACTGGGCAGGCGTATAGGTTTCAAAATTTTGTGATTTTAATTAGCTATTGTAAATAAGCTGTTCTACAGTTAATCTTACAAGGTTAAGACATGTTTCTGTATCTATTATCAGCATAAACATAAACTACATTTAAAGAGGTTTTAAACCAAACATGATAGCCAAAATGCACATTTGAAAATAAAAAATCATACTAGTTTATTTGTTTTCGTTATCCAAAATATAATTATATTCCTTTTCAAAACCTTTTCCTTACACAGATGTGTGTACATATATGTTTATATATATAAATACAATTCCATCTAGTCAAAGCTATGGTTTTCCCAGTAGTCAGTATGGATGTGAGAGCTGGACCATAAGGAAACTGAGCACCAAGGAATTGATGCTTTTGAACTCAGTGTTGGAGAAGACTCTTAGGAGTCCCTAGGACTGCAGGGAGATCAAACCGGTCCATACTAAAGGAAATCAGCCTTGAATATTCATTGAAAGGACTGATACTGAAGCTGAAGCTCCAATACTTTGGCCACCTGATGCAAAGAATTGACTCATCAGAAAAGACCCTGGTACTGGGAAAGATTGATGGCAGGAAGAGAAGGTGATGGCAGAGGATGAGATGGTTGGATGGCATCACTGACTCGATGGGCATGAGTTTGAGCAAGCTCCAGGAGACGGTGGAGGACAGGGGAGCCTGATGTGCTACAGTCCGTGGGGTCTCAAACAGTTGGATATGACTGAGTGACTGAAGTAAATTGAAGGTATGCATATGTGTTATGTCCATAACATAATGATTATATGATCATTATATTATAGAAATCATTACATAAGTCACATTGACAAATATGCTATTTTAGTTTCAGGTATCAATATACATAGATAATATTGACATATAATGTTATTTTGGTTTCAGGTGTACAACATAATTATTTGATATATATTGCAAAATGATCACCGCAATAAGTCTGGTGAACATCCCTCATTAGAAATAGTTACAATTTTCTCCTTGTGATGAAAACTTTATGATCTCTTAGCAGTGTTCAAATAGGCAATAAGTATATTCACTTTTTGACTTAGTGCAGTTAAATGAGACAAGTGGAGCTAAGTCTTAGAATCAAAGAATCATGTAGAAACAGTTGAGTAGTGCCAACTCAGTGCCAACTCATATAGAGCTGTCTTGAAAAATCCATCCCTGATTAGGCCCACCTGGCTCCCATCACACATGGTATGGTGTGCAGGCACAGATCAGTGTTTAAGGCTTATGGTGTCTTTTCCACTTGCCCATGCATTTCTTTCTCGACATCTTTCGGTGCTTCATCTGTCTCCTGTCTTCATTATCCAAAGAGGTTATAATTATGGCAGTAGACGTCCAAGTAGTTAGACTCGCAATTGCTGCCCACTGGGCATTTTGGAAAGAGGCTGGGAAGGAGTCCTTCCAGGATTAGCGTTTTACTTTCAAGGGATTAAAAGAGTCCATCAATACAAATATGTCTCAGGAGTAAACACTGTTTAATTATTTATTTGATTAGGGATTAGCTGACCGTCAGCTGAGAGTAAGGCAATGAAGGGTTAATAAACAAGGGAGGATTCAGGCAAAAGGAATGAGAAACTCTTGGAGAGAGTGGGCACATGATTAAGGAGACCATTACTTCCATTAGGTTTAGGTTTCAGGTTCTGTTTAGGCTGGCTCTCTGAGAAGGCAATGGCACCCACTCCAGTACTCTTGCCTGGAAAATCCCATGGACGGAGGACCCTGGAAGGCTGCAATACATGGGGTCACTGAGGGTCGGACACGACTGCGTGATTTCACTTTCACTTTTCACTTTTATGCATTGGAGAAGGAAATGGCACCCCACTCCAGTGTTCTTGCCTGGAGAATCCCAGGGATGGAGAGCCTGGTGAGCTGCCGTCTATGGGATCACACAGAGTTGGACACGACTGAAGTGACTTAGCAGGAGCAGCAGCAGGCTGGGTCTGTAAAGGTATGGGTTGTTTCCATTTGATTTCCATTCATCCTCTATACTTTATAATATATGTCTTATTAATTGCTAAGAGTGACTAGTGACTTACTGCTTGTTATCACTGGATAGTCCTGCTTTGGTTCTGGTATTCCATAGGGTCTAGCAGAGGCACCTTAGAGTACTTATTTCTTTCATTTGCTGCAGAACCTTAACATTTTTTGGTGATTTCTGGTTCTAAGTTGATGAAATACAGGAAAATAGAGCTCAGGTGCTTTTGGATAAAACCTTAATTTATCTCCCCCCTTTTCTCTGACTTTTCAGTCATTTATTGACTCAACTAGTCCCATGTTGCTGGATGCATTTTTTGGCTCTTCTGTCTGGCTCATTCCTTGCATGTGGTCAAGGTCTATTTCATTTCCTGTATCTCTCACATGCTTTGTGTCTTTTTACTTGGCAGAGCCCTCTTTGATTTTTAGTGTCATAATATTCCCAGCTCTTGCTGGTCTTTTTCTTTTTCTCTACCAGCCCCAACAGCCACCACTCCTCAATCCACATTAAAGTTTCTCTTATCTAATTCTGGACATAGTGCTCTCTTGGACTGAATGTTCTTGGTTTCCTGTTGCATTGTAGAATAAAGACAAACTCTCCATTTTGCAATATATGATTCTCCCTAATGCATAAAAATCCATACAAGTATTTCCCCATTCTAACCCTACAATAATATATGCAGTATATCATGGGAGCATAACCATGAGAGATACAACATGAATGGTATAAAATTATCAATTCTTGTGTTTTTGTCAGACTTGATTATTCAATGATACCTTATAATGCTATACATATTAATATCTCAGTTGCCTTGATCTAGGATGTCAGAGATCCTTGCTTCATAAGATGATCCTAAATGAATTGACAGATATACTGTTTTCCTATTTTTGCACATCAATATCCCATCAACTTTTCAAAACTCCATCATAAAGCTATCCCATTTGTGTCATGCTATGACACACTCAGATGGATCCTAGCTTTACTTCAATCTACTGTACCCCGTGGTGGCATCACATCTTATTCTTCTTCACGCTACCATGCAATATAGCAATTTGTGTGTTTATATCACCCTCTCCTTCTCCACAACTTGCGGACCTGCTTTGGGAAAATAGAGATTTTTTTAAACCTCAGTTTAAGTCCTCATTCTATCCATGACATGTGATTTACTAATCTATAAAGTCAGTGAACTTCAAAGGTTCTTAATTTGTTTGTTTCCTTTCGGGAACCACTGCTACTGTTCTTGATATAATAGGGCCATTTCTTCAAATGTAATCTTACACGGAAATCTGTAAAAGAGGGGAAAATCAAAGCTTTCTGGATGGCAAGGGAGTGGTTGTTAAATCCTGTCCAAATATCCCTGCTTTGGCTATTCCTGACTAACTCTATAGTATATCTATGGTTCTGTTCAATATTTTCTGAAATCTATAGTATTCACTTTATATGTCACAGTCAAGCAAGGAGTGTGCTCTGAATGTCACCACGTCTGTTGTTGATCTAAAGTCCTAAATTTATGCTTGAAATAAATTTTATAAGAGACAAATACATGAGGATGTGTGTGGTCTATTGGTGTGTGTATTTCCTCCAATGGCATTGTCCCCCTTACTGCCAAATTTTCCCTCTAATAAATATCATCCTCTTTGCTGGAAATATCGAGACATTAAACGAAAGAAAGTTAAGCAAGTAACAAAATAGAATTAGATGTTTAGGGCAGTAAATGACTTAGAAAGTGCTTACAAGGTTTTTTCATGGAAAGGGAACATGAGACATTCGCTTTTAGGATATTAAAAAATATATATACATTTGAGTCCTTAAAAATAAAGTGTTCTAACAGCATTTCATGCTTCACTACCCAAGTCCTAGACTCACTTTCCCTTTGCTGCTTTTCCTTCCTTCTGTCTTTCTCTGCTTCTCTCTTATTCATCCCCCTTTCCCTTCTACCTTTTATTTCCCATTTTCTTTACCACGAATTACTGCTAAAGCCCTAAAGATGCTGCAAAACCAGCCTCTTCTTAGGAAGAGCCACCATCTTCCTAGTGACTGACTTCTAGGTCACTGACTTCTTAGGAGAGACAGTCAAGTGACTGGCCTCATCCCAGTTTTTTTGGAGGCTGTTGAACAAGCTGAGCATCCCTAATCCAGTCACATTGCTCCAGTCTCCATAGAGACTCAGTCTATTTGGAGAATTTTATAATTCAGGTACCTACTAGGGCATGTTTGTAAGGCCAAATAATTAATGGCAAGGATAGTTACTCTAAAAGGAAGACAGAATGTTATCTCACTTTTCAGATAAATGTGTTTTTGAATCCAGCATTCTGATCTACTCAGTGTCTACGTGACCAGTTGGACAATTGTCCAGAGGCCTCAGGCGGGGCACAGATGCACACAAGTATATCTGCCCTTCAATTGTTCAGAGTGTTTATAAGACATGGGGTTCCTGTAGGTCACTTAGTAGGCAATTCACTGTGGGCTGCTTAATTTTCTGCAGATGGTGCTTGCAGAGTGAGGGAAACAGGGAGGCTATGGAGAATACTGCAGGTGGGGAGCTGTGGTTCCAGAACATTTCCCCTGATTAAAAAGGAAACTAAGAATTTGGGGATCCCCAGCTTGTGAATGTCCTGGAAAATCACCAGGATACCCCTCAAGAGAAACACTTGTCAGTCAGGGGGAATTTAAGATCAGTTCATCTGGACCAAGAGAAGGCTACAAGGGCACCTTGTACGTCAGTGATGTCAGAACTTTCCCATCTCATTACCATCTTCCCTGTTTCAACATGGCCCAAGGAATGAAGATCCAGAGAGGGAGAGAGAAGGAACATTGCAGAAATGGATACATCTGCACTTCCTGGTAGGTCCCCTGGGCCTCAGCAGGGGAGAGGGAGACACTGAATAGGCTGAATATGAGATGGAGCTGACACTTGACTGACCTGGACTTGTGAAACCCAGAGTGATAGAATGTATGGAATGGCTGCAAGGTGATGCTGGAAATGAGGATGCAGTGGAATGTGGGTGACGACAGCCACTGCAGGAGGATGAGCCGGTTCACCTTTGTATCTGCTATGGTCTCAGCCTTTGTGCCCCCAGAAATTTCATATGATGAAATCCTGATTCCTGTGGTTATGACATCCATAGCTGGGGCCTCTGTGAGGTGATGGAGTTGTAAGGATGAAGCCTCTTCAATGAGATGAGTGTATTTATGTATAAGAGACACACAGAGCTTCCGAGCCTTCCCCCCATGTGAGGATACAGTAAGAAGTTTGTGACCAGAAAGAACCCTGCATGACCCCGCTGTGGAAATCCATTTCCATTGTTTTTAAGCCTGTGATATTTTGTTATAACATCCCAGAAAGACTAAGACAGCATCCTAACAATCTTTACACAGTTCAGTAAACCTCATGCTATTTACACAAAAGTGCAAAGCACTTATCTTGTCTGGTGTAACACTGTGATAGTTGGCTGACAGTTTGTGGCTGGCTTTCATAAAGAATCCTGAGAATTCAGCCTTCTTGGTAGCATGACCAGAACCATGAACAGTTGTCTAATTCTTTGATTCTAATAACTTGACCCAGAGTAATTGGCTGTGATTCTTACATAATCTCTTAATGGTCTTCGTTGTAATGCCAGCTTCTGCTATTTGTGACTAATTTTAATAGGAGCTTCATTCTCTCAATTGTAGAGGTGGATTTTCTTTTGATTTACTCTTAACTGAAGATAAGCAATGTTAACAAATTGCCCTCTTAGATTTGACATCTCTAAAGCATCTGTGTTTATTTTTTTAAGAGGAGACCCATTACAGAGCATGCATTAAAAAGCTGTAAATATCAAGTAGCCCGCTATGGGGGCTTATTATGACCATCTCAGAGCTGGATGGGATGGACGTGGATTTAGCAAGTTTTGCGGATTCGGCACTTCAGGATCTTGATGTACATGTCAACTTTACGTGAATCCCTGCTCAGGCAGTGGAACAGGTTATAAAATTCAGAAAGACACCTATCTTCATCACTGGACGTCAGGGATGGGAGTCCTGACCAGGTAATGCGAGCCTTGTGCATCGTCTGTAAAACTGGAACGATAATCTAAATACCCAAATGATAGTGACTTCTTATGTGTTTTATTAGTATTTGCTTATCTTTTTTTCTTCTAATTATCAAATAAAGATTTGGGGAAGACATATGAATATAAAACTCTCTAGATATGGATTTTGGAGCCAGCCTATGAGAAAACTATTAGAAATCTAAAAACTAGAAACGCAACTCAAGTTTAGTTTTAACTTTCTCTTTTCTTCCTTCCCACTCTCATCTGTTGATTTGAGGAGAACAGGGAAAGAAGACAAGTGGAACTTCAATAGCAGATGTCCTGGGATACTTGGAAGAAAAATGCTGATCTTGGAAAGTCTGTTCTCTAGTACTATTACTCTTGAAAACATTTCAACCACCAGTGCCCAGGAAAAGGCAAGCTTTTGGTGGAATTGTGTGCAATGCAGGGAAGGCTGCATGTGTCAAAAGTTGCAGTGAAATTCTGACTCCTTTACAGTAGAATCTATCACTATGAATGTCTAGGCTCCTGCTTTATGTAGTAGCCGTCTAGCATATAGAAGTCATGAATCTTTTTTTACAAAACGAGATACTTACAAACTCCTTACGCATTACAGTGGTCACCTCTTTCATTCATGAGCAAAGAATGAAAGCCCTCTGCAGGATGCTCACCTTCCTGAATTGACTCTCTATGAATGCTTGAAGTTTCTCTGACATGTTCTTATTCTCCATAGCACTTGATAGGAAAGCCTCTGAAACATTTTTATACTCCAAAGCTTCGTGACTAGATGATACAGAGGTTTATTCCAGGAGTACAGTAACACAAGTGTCCACTTAATAAGGTCTTCATTCTAAGCAACCAGAAGAAACGGTCTCATTAAAAAAATCATAATTCAGTGGTTTTGGTAACATGTAATCTTTGCTCAGAGCAGCTGACCTAAAAAACTTTTGGTTATTCCTATGTGCATGCAGAGATTTTTGAAGGTAGTAAAAGTTGCAAAAGGATAAAATGTAAGCTATTCACACTTGGCTGAATTTTTTAAAAATCTAGGTTATTTTAGGAACTGATTCTTCTGATGTGTTCTAATTTATAACATGAAGAATTTTCTTTTTTCCTCCGAAATTCTACCACCACTCAGTTGAGTTCTTTTATGTTTGTATATTTGCGTGAGAGAATCTAAGTATTTCTGCAAGTCAATATGTGCTGCAGTGCCTGATCCAGGAAGGAGGGATTCCACCTGTGCCCACATCATTGTCACCCAGTGATTCATTCGTATTAATTAATCAGATGAGTCATTCGTATTGATTTTTGATTGATAATTTGTTTCATGATATTAAAACAAAGAGACAAGGAAGAAGACATGACATTCCTAAACAGGCTTCTCTCCTCAGCTGATCCCACACCAGCCCCCTGCTGACGTCAGAAGAGTCTGTTTTGTTGACGTGTCTCTGGGCAGAAAATGACACAGCATTGTTTTTAGTAACAGCATCAGTGGGATTCACAATGGAGAGTTTTGCCCTCTAGTTCACTACTAATAGCAGAATTGAGCATGAAAATCCCAGGAGCTGAAGATCTCTAGTTAATATGCTTGATTTCTTTATAGCCATGAACTGTTTTACTGGTAAAGAACAGAGAACTGAATAGGATTAAATATAGTAATGCACATAATGTGCTGAGTAAAATGTAAGGCCATGTAGTAACTCTCAATAAACTTTAAATTTAAGCTTATTGAAAATCCCTCCTCTTCTTCCTCTTTGTCCTTTTTCCTTTACTTGTTCACCCTCATTACCAATGAGCTTAACAGGGCAAAAGAATGCTGGTATCATTAAGAAGGTTGTAGAGAGAGAAGATAGTATTTTAAGGGGGGATGCATGTGAAAATGCTTTAAATAATGTTAGGAGGAAGGATAATGCAGGAAATCAGAAAGGAGAGACTATAACAGTGAAAATTTGGAGTTGCCATAAATGATTGAGGCTTGATATGTAAACTGTGTTGTCCTCTGAACAGAGGCAATTGTTGCGGCCATGAGAAGCAAAGCAATGTTTTATAGGCCATTGTGGGGGAGACTTACAACTTAAGAATAAAAGGTGACAGAGGAGTCGTTGAGAATGACGAATGAAGGAGGTGTCAGAGAAGTAGAAGCAGAATCAGGAGAGCTTTGAAAGGCAGATGCGAGGGCTCAGGTGGTGCAGTATAGGATTCCCAAGTAGGAGTCACTAGTAACAGGGAGTACTCAAAACTGGGGTGTGTTTCTTACATATTCATGAATTTTGCAATCTTATATTTTACACATGGAAGTTCCCATTCATTTCCTGTTTTCATACAGAATAATAGCTGCAATCCTGTGTCTAATGCATTGGTTGAACTAAAGTTGTCTGCATGGACAATTTATAGATCTGCTATTTA
This sequence comes from Bos grunniens, assembly GCF_055505025.1. Taxonomy (NCBI): domain Eukaryota; kingdom Metazoa; phylum Chordata; class Mammalia; order Artiodactyla; family Bovidae; genus Bos; species Bos grunniens. The sequence goes on from NC_141187.1 coordinate 36,579,304, forward strand.
TGTTGCTACTACAGATCTTTAGTCATCCCTTGATTTCGCTCATGCTTCATCAGCTGCATAATATAGTTATTCTTCAATTGCTTACGGTTCTTCCACCTTTTTCTGCATGTACAGTTACCATAACCTCTAATAATCTGAAGTCTGGTAACCTACATACTGTCTCATTTGATCCGGTGAAAAACCCAGGTGAAAGAATTACGTTCATCTGGTGGGCTCTATCTCTTTCCTCGGGAGTATGGAAGAAATTGGTGTTGCAGCTCTTGGTGGCATTGATATAGTACTGTTTGCCCTGGGCATATTTTTCTTTCTTTCTGTCCATGCAGACAACTTTAGTTTAACCAATGCATTAGACACAGGATTGCAGCTATTATTCTGTATGAAAACCAGAAATGAATGGGAACTTCCATGTGTAAAATATAAGATTGCAAAATTCATGAATATGTAAGAAACACACCCCAGTTTTGATCAGGCAACTAGTGATCAGGCAATTAGTTAGGGTTGTTGGGCATTCAGTAGATGAACCCATTACCAGAACACTAACATGTTTGATAGACGTATATTTTTTTAACGGGGGGTGAGGGGCATCACAAAATTTGAAAGTCATTCTTTTCTTACTTTTCTATACATTGTCTCTATAAAAATGATTTTACATCTAACGTTACTAAATTCAGTCTTTTCCCTTCTCTGTTTTATTATTATTATTATTATTACTATTTGAACCAAATATAGTACATACGTACCAATATTTGGTGCTTCCCAGGGGACGGTAGTGGGAAAGAATATTCTTGCCAATGCAGGAGATATAACAAGACTCAGGTTTGATCCCAAGGTGAGGAGCATCCCTTGCAAGAGGGGACAGCAGCCTACCCCAGGATTCTTGCCTGGACAATCCTATGGACAGAGGAGCCTGCTGGGCTACAATCAGTAGGGTTGCCAATGTTGGACACAACTGAAGTGACTTAGAATGCATGCATGCACCTATATTTAACCACTTAATCTTTTGTTTACTTGGAAGAATTGGGAAAAAAATGGACAGTCAAAATGGAGGATGTAAGAAGGTCTAGTAAGTAAAAAGAACTACATGAATTTAATAGAAAACTTTATCACCGCCTTTTATTATCTGTCTGCTCTACTGTGTGCTCCTTGATTGACCTGAAAGAAATAACATACAACTTTCAAATACCTTCCTCAGAAAGAGAATAATTGTTTCCAATTGTAAACACCCCTTCTATTGTAGCTGGAAACCTATTCACTGCAAATCTTAAAACAATAATTTGTAGCTTTAAAAAACTCCCAGTATTCGCTTTTGTGACCGGGATTCAGCTTTGTTTAACATGTTCCATCCACCCAGTTCACTGCAGAGCAGTTCTCATTTATTGGCTATTTACTCTGAGCCTGGAGAAAAAAGCCCAGAGAGACACTGAAGGACCAAAAAAATCAACATGCTTCCTTTTCCCCAGTCCCACCTAAAAGTGCTTTGTGTCAGGTAGTATTATGGACTGAATGTGTATTCTTCAAGTTCATGTGTTAGAGACCTAACTGCCAAAGTACTGTGTTTTGAAAAGGGTTCCAACTTTTTGGGATCCCATGGTCTATAACCCACCAGACTCCTCTGTCCATGGGATTTCTCAGGCAAGAATACTGGAGTGCAGGGTAGAACCCAAGTCTCTCACACTGCAGACAGATTTTTTACGATCTGAGCCACCAGCGAAGCCCATTAAGGTTAAATGAGCTCTTAGGGTGGAACACTGGTTTAGTGTCTTCATGAAGCAAAACACCAGAGAATTCTCTTTGTGTCTCTGTGTCTCTGTGTCTTTTATTCTATCTCTCTTCCCCACGCCCCACCCTTTGGGAGGAGTCACAGAGAAGCCAGCCTGGGAAGAAAGAGTTCTTACCAGAACCTCACCTTGCTGGCACCCTGCAGACTCTGAGCAGACTCTGAGCAGCGAGGCCCTCTAGGAGTTTGCAATTTGTTTATTCTACATCGACTAATGCTTGCATTTTAGACACTGAAATGACAAGAAAAGTCCAGTTGATCTGTGTGGTTTACCATCACACTGGGGTAAGAGTAAACATGTGACTGACTGATCACCCCTATTGAGTACAGAGAGAATACAAAGAGAATAAGGATACTGTACCTTGGATCTGCTCACTCACCTTAGTAACCCCATGCATATCTTTGATACTTTCCCAAAAGTTTTAAAATGTCTTAAAATTTGTGTTTCACAGGAACCCTGTGAAATAGCCTTAATCTTCACTATGATCATCAAGTTGTGTTAATGAAGATGCAATGACTTGGAGAGGGCAAGTAATTTTCCCCAGGTCCCATTATTAGCAGATGCAGGTCACTGGGCACCAGTACATCTGTTCACTTCCTGATGTCACATCACACATGCCTGTGGGCTCTCGGTCTTCATCTGTGTAACTGGGACCACATGAGGAGCTGTGATGACTCTGCTTAAAGAGAAAAATATTTTATCTTTGACTACAAAACAGCAGTGACTCTAGAACATTGGTTTTTTATCCACTTCTTCTGCTCTGTCTATAAAACACTCACTGCTACAGTCTTTGACAATTATCATTGTCGGGGCCTGGTTCTCCTGGCTAGCCCTTCTAGGCACCTTGACAGCTCTTCTACTTTTATGCATCTTTAATCCTCTCGTTACATTTGTTTCTTCAAGAAAATAGCAAATAAATCTCCAAATGGTAATATAAGAATATTACCTGGTCAGCACCCAAGACAACGTCATCGGCTCTGTGAACAAGGCCTGCCCTTTCCTGACTTTGACTCTTTAGGGACAAAATTTATCTGTCTGGTCAGGAGTACATCCTGACAACCCATGGGGCTTAGTTTCTGAACCCTCTCCAAACATCTCCTCTTTGACAGTAGAACTAGACCTTCATGCTTTCATGATGTATTGTAATATTTCAGAAATTATTCCTGGCCCTACCTTTGGCAAACAGAAGCATAAAATAATAGACACTTGCAAGCGTGATTTTAATATTACTTTTCCTGTCTGACCTTTGTAAGTAAGCAGAATTTAAGACTGAAGGAAGCAAGAATTGAGTTTGGACAAGAGAACTGATAAAATAGAGATTTTATCCTCCTGAATGAGATCTGAACATGATTCTTTTTCCAATTTACCAGAAGAGTGATAATTTAATTAAGGATAAGATATCAGCATTTACTGGGTTTTCTCTGCTCTTAGTTAGTTTAAAGGGGCATGGTATACCTAAGAATAAAATGGTTATTTAAAATTAGGGGATGAAAATAAAAGAAGTGGTTCTCAAAAAGGAGACATATAAATTGGAGAAATTTGGGACTGTCTCTCTCATCAACTAAAGAGCTTATTGTGACAGGCAAGGAGGATAATAGCTTATATACCATAGACATATTTGTGTGCATATATTTCTGTGCATGTATACATGTGCTATGCATAAATATATGCTTAATTCCTTCTTGGAACTTTAGACCTTATAAAATTCAATTTTATAAGAGGTGGTAAATATAGCAGAATACCCTAATTCCTAATGTAATTGATCATTTATTGGTAGATGACTATATGATTTTTTTCTGTTAAATTGTTATTCATGTGTTTGCTTTGGTAGCATATATATTAAAAAATTAGAATAATACTGAGAAGATTAGCATGGTCCCTGCCCAAGGATGACACACAAATTTGTGAAGCCTTCCATATTTTTCTGTAACAGCTTCGAGGGGTGGGACGGGAAGGATGGTGGCAAGGAGGTTCAAGAGCGAGGGGACATAGGTATTCCTATGGCTGACTCATGTTGATGTTTGGCTGAAAGCAGTACAGTATTGTAAATCAACACCCTTCAATTAACATCTATAAATTTAATGATTAAAACTGTTACTGGGGATCATATAACAGGTTCAGATATCCACTGTATGACTAAAGAGGATCTGACTGGAAACTGATGGTGTCAATTATCATTGGTTAGTGATTCATTAACTTTATAGTTGAATGAGAAATGTAAACTAACAAACACTATCGTCTTGTTTCAGTGCCATAGCAGGCTATAATCCTTGTCTGCGTTCGCTTTTAGGTGGTGTAGTGCCCAAACTTTGAAACTGAGGCTGTTCCCAGAAGCACACAGTCGTGAGTCCTGCCCAGGGTTTTTGTTCCTGATGCTGGAGGCTTCTGTTCACTGGTCACTAGGTCAAAATTTTCTCTCCTTTCTCTGGGTCTATCACGTGCACAAGTCTTTATATTTTGGTTTTCTAATTTTATTCTCTTATTCTTTTGATCAGACTACCAAGTCTCTTGATGATTTCTTTTTCAGACCCTTTTGTGCTTTGATCTTTCTGATGCTCATTAGTGTATTTGCTTCCATGTCTACCTTTCTGAGTAGTTTTCAGCATCTACATAAACCCTACCCTATTCTCTTACTGTCTGGATTTTGGCATTTAGCATCAGCATATTTTTATGAACTTTACTTTCCTTCTGGTGTGGTTTCTGTTACACAGTTTAAGCTGGTTGGCTTACATCTGGCTTGTTCGTGTTGTCTCCAAACAATTAGAGAACTCTGTTTTCTTTCTAGGCAATACTGTCCCTTGTTTTGATACCATTACTAATTTTCTATGATTTCACTTCCTTCCTCATAAGCTTTGTCTTTCTCAATCTACTGTAACTTGAGTACTATGTATCTCTATGTTGGTATTACTATTTTATTTTATTTTGTTAACTTTAATTGGAGGCTAATTCCTTTACAATATTGTATTTGTTTTGCCATACATTGACAGGAACCCACCATGAGTATACATGTGTTCCCCATCCTGAACACCCCTCTCACCTCCCTCCCCATCTCATCCCTCTGGGTCATCCCAGTGCACCAGCCCCAAGCATCCTGTATCATGCATCGAACTTGGACTGGAAATTCATTTCACATGTGATAATATACATGTTTCTATGCCATTCCCCCAAGTCATCCCACCCTCACCCTCTCCCACAGAGCCCAAAAGACTGTTCTATATATTTGTGTCTCTTTTGCTGTCTCGCATACAGGGTTATCGTTACCATCTTTCTATATTCCATATATATGCATTAGTATACTGTATTGGTATTTCTGGCTTATTTAACTCTGTATAATAGGCTCCAGTTTCATCTACCTCATTAGAACTGATTCAAATGTATTCTTTTTAATGGCTGAGTTAATATTGCCTTGTGTATATGAACCACTGTTTTCTTATCCATTCTGCTGATGGGCATCTAGGTTGCTTCCATGTCCTGGCTATTATAAACAGTGCTGCAATGAATATTGGGGTACACACGTCTCTTTCAATTCTGGTTCCCTCGGTGTGTATGCCCAGCAGTGGGATTGCTGGGACATATGGCAGTTCTATTTATAGTTTTTAAGGAATCTCCACCCTGTTCTCCCTAGTGGCTGTATTACTATTTTAAATAAATATCAACCTAGTATAGCAGAGAATTAAAGGGAATAAAATTACAATAGTATTAGGAATAATACATTCCCCCAAATTATAATCCAGTAATGCTCCCAGTTTTAAATGACTTTCTATCCATGTATTATTGAGGTCCCCTACTTTTCCTTACTAGGTGTTTCAATTTTGAAATAGAATGTAGAAACAATGGAGTGGAAATTCTGAAAATCACCTTGGATTTTAGATGTCTCAAGATTAAGTATGTAATTATTAGTTTTTTATAGTCAGTAAGGCTATTCTTAGCACATATAGCTCAGTGTAGGGTGATTGCTATTGAGTGAAGGGTGTATACTGTGAACTGCAATCACTAAACAGGATGCAATGCCAGAAAGACACGGGATTTTGTTGTGGAAGGAAAAACCTACAGTGTCTGTAATCTACAGTGTACTGGTCAGATTTTTCAAAACACTTTCTTTTCCTTTGATAATTTAATAATTTTGTGTGTTTTTTTTTATTTCTTTTCATCCTGAGTTGCATGAGTCTCTTATATATACTTGGATACAAAGCCCTTTCCAAATATGTGATTTGCAAATATTTCTTTTTCATTCCACAGGTTTCCACTTCATTTTACTGATGGCTTCTTTTACTATGCAGAAGGTTTTGAGTTTGATGTGGTCTCACTGGTTTATTTTTGCAGTTCTTGCCTTTGCTTTTGATGACTTTTGAGTTATCTGAGCTGCTTGTATTTTGGAAAGCAATCTTTTATCAGTTGTTTTATTTGCTATTATCTTCTCCCATTCTTAGCAAAAGACACAGACTGGCTGAATGGATACAAAAACAAGACCCATATATATGCTGTCTACAAGAGATGCACTTCAGTCCTAGAGACACATACAGACTGAAAGTGAGTGGATGGAAAAAGATATTCCATGCAAATGGAAATCAAAAGAAAACCATATTGGCAATTCTCATATCAGAAAAAATAGACCTTAAAATCAAAACAATTATAAGAGATAAAGAAGGACACTACCAAATGATCAAGGGATCAGTCCAAGAAAAAGACATAACAATTTTAACTTTTTATGTACCCAATATAAGAGCACCTCAATACATAAGATAAACACTAACTGACACAAAAGGGGAAATTGATTATAACACAAAAATAGTTGGCATGTTAACACCACACCTATACCAGTGGACAGATCAACAGAACAGAAAATTAGTATGGAAATATAAGCCTAAAAGGAACTATTGGATCAAACAGACCTAATTGATATCTTCAGCACATTCCATCCAAATGCAGAAGAATACATTTTTTTCTCAAGTGCACGTGGAACATTTTCCTCATCTTGGGCCACTAATCAAACTTCAGTAAATTAAGGAAATTGAAATTATATCAACCATTTTCTCTGACCACAACACTATAAGACTAGATATCATTTATAGAAAAAAAAAACTTTAAAGAACACAAACACATGGAGATTAAGCAACACATTTCTAAATAATAAACAGGTTACTGAAGAAATAAGGGAAATCAAAACATTCCTAGAAACAAAGAACAATGAAAACAGGATAATCTAAAACCTAGAGGATGCAACAAAAGCAGTTCTAAGAGGGAAGTTTATAGAAATACAAATCCTACCTCAAGAAACACATTGAATAGAAAACCTAACTTTACATATCTTTAACTCTTTTTAATTTGTCTTATCAAAGTCTTAAAGGTTTTCTATAAACCTTTCAACACCTTGCTTAAGTTTATTTCTAAGTGTTTTATCTTTTTTTGATGCAATAGTAAAGGTGATTTTTTTTCTTTATTCCACTTTCTGATAGTTTGTTGTTGATATATAGGTTGGCAACTGAGTTTCATATACTGAAATATAGTAAACATAATGGCTACATCTTTAAAGAATAGACATTTTCCCACAAATAAGACATATAGATGATCAAGAGGTGTATGACAAGATGCTCAGCATCACTAATAATCAAAGGAAATGCAGATCAAAAGCACAAGAGATATTACCTCATACTTATTTGAATGGCTAGTCCAAAAATGTAAAAAATGACAAGTGTTATTGAGGATGTGGAGAAAAATGAGTGCTTATGCACTGTCGGTAGGGATGTATACCGGAGCAACTCCCATGGAAACATACTGCGGAGGTTCCTCAAGAAATTTAGAAGAGAACTGTTATGTGATGCATTATCCCACTTCTGGATATATAGTCAAAGGAAATGAAATCATTGTCTCAAAGAGAGATCTGTACTCCCGTGTTCATTGCAGCATTATTCACAGTAGCCTTGGTATAGGAACAACCTGAGTATCTTTCAACATGTGAATGGATTAAAACAATATGATGTGACATATATAAGTAAATATTATTTAGCCATTAGAAAAAGAAAGAAATCCTTTCATTTGTGGCAACATGAATGAAACTGGAGGGCATTACCCTAAATAAGCTAAGTCAGAGAAAGACAAATACCATATGATCTCAATTATAAAGAATCTCAAAATAAATAATCTCTGAGAGAGTGGACATCATCGAGTGGCCTACCGACTCAACGGACATGAGTTTGAGTAAGCTCTGGGAGTCAGAGATGGACAGGTAAGCCTGGAGTTCAGTCCATGGTGTCCCAAAGAGTCGGACACCACTGAATGACTGACTCAACTGAAGAGAGTGGAACTTACCTTTGTTCTCCTCAAAAAGCAAAAATTAAACAAGTGTGGTGATAGTATTGTTACTTAACAGAAAGGGAAACTCATTTCAATACATGCATAAATGGGGGTGGACAAGATGACGGAGGGGTAGGTGGAAGTGGGGTACACCTCTCTCCACCAATGCATCAAGAACGTCTAAAGACGCAGCCATTCCCACAGAAGACCAGGTGAATCCTGGCAGGACTCCCTGACTACTGAGAAGGAACATCCGGATCCATACAGAACTTGGTAGGACAAAGGAAAGAAGGGACAAGGAGGAAGGGGAAAGAAGGAGGAGAGCAAAGGGGAACAGCTTGCACCTGGGGGAGAGGGAGCTGAAGCACGGGGGAGAGATACCCGCGTCCATGGCCATCCACTGGGACGGGGGAGGCATTTGAAGCTGTTGGGAAGTGAACTCACTAATCTGTGACAGTCTGAACAGAGAGAGAACCACATAGACAAGCCATGCTGCAGCCTCTCATACCTTGGACAGGGTTGTAAGTCCACTGGTGTCCACGGAAGCTGGGAGCTGGCGCCATGGGGATTGTGGAATGATCCCAGGGTGAGGACTCCTGTTGACCGTGGGGAGTCAGCCTGATGGGATGGGATGGAGGAAATCTGATGCATGGAATGCTTCTTATGGAAACCCAGGAGGCCATAAAAGTAGGGTTCCACTGCCTGTGGAGTAGAGCTATCTCTTTCTCCATGCTGGTACCTATAGGGTGAGCAATAGAGAAAGAATTCAGTGAGGGTGGTCCTTGAGTGCCTGATGCACTAAGCACTGGAGAATTTTGAATGTGTATATACCCTACCTTACCCTATTCTCTGTCTAAAATTTGGGTTTTAACGTCATATTTTTATGAACTTAAATTTCTTCTGGTAGAGTTTCTGGTTTACAAATTAAGCTAATTCCTCACAACTGGCTTATTCTGGTGTTTCAAGAAACTTTGAGAACCTTCGTTCCTCTCAAGGCAATACTGCCCTTTACTTTACTACCATTGCTGACTTCCCATACTTTGACTTGTTGCCTAATATATTCTATGTCTTTCTCTATTCACTATAACTTTAGTAGTATGTGTCCCTGTGTTGGTATTAATATTTATAGTAAATTATTAATGGATGCAGTAGAGATCCAAAAGGACTACAGTTACAACAGTAGTAATAAATTACCTCCAAATTATAATCCATTAATGCTCCCATTTAAAACTGATTTTCTATCTATATATTATTGAGATCTTTACTCATTTTCCTTACTAAGTGGCTCAATTTTGAAATGAAAATGTAGAAAACATTTTCATGAGTGGTAAACTCTGGAAATTACCTTCCTTTTGATATGCCTCATTGGTAAGTATGCAAATATTATTTTGTTGGTTTTTTTTCACCCCTCACTCCCCAACTGGGGCTGTTCTTAATACACATTATAGCTCACTGTGAGGTGATTGCTATTCATTGGAGAATGTACACTGTGAACTGTAATTGTCAAACAAGTGAGTGGAGATGAAGAAAGAAATGCCAGGAAGGCATAGGCTTTTGTTGATCTAGAAGGAAAACCTTGCTGAGTCTCATGTACAGTCTAATCTTCAGATTTATGAAACTGTTACTTTGCTTATGCTCAATTAAAAATTTGGATTATTTGTGGTTTTTTGCCCTTGAGTTGTATGTCTCATGTATTTTTGGATGTTAAGCCCTTATCAAATATATGATTTGGAAATATCTTCTGTCAATCTCTAAATTGCTATTTGATTTTGCTGATGTTCCTTTGTTTGGAGTTTGATGTGGTCCCACTGGTTTATTTTTGCAGTTGTTGCCTTTGCTTTTCTTGTGAAACCAAAAAACTCATTGCAAAGCCTGATGGCAAGAAGATTAACACAATGTTTTCTTCTAGGGGTTTAATCACTTAAAGTCTTATGTTCAACTTTTTAATTCTCTTTAGTTGATTTTTGTGCATAGTAAAAGACGGGTACAGTTTCATTTTTTCATAGGACTATCCAGTTTTCCCAGTGCCATTTTTGACAAGCTTATCCTTTCCCCACTGGATATTCTTGGCTCCTTTTTCATAAGCTAACCGACAATATATGGGTGTACATTTCTTTCCAGCTTTGTTGTTCTGTTCTGTTAATCTATGTGTCTATTTTCATGCCAGAAGCAAATCATTCTGTTTTGATTACTATAGCTTTCTAATACAATTTGAAATCAGCAACCCTAGTCTCAAACTTTGTTCTTCTTTCCCAAGATCACTTTCACTCTTTGGTATTTTGTGATTTAATACAGCAGAATATGTTGGAGATGTCTCCGGGACTTGGAAACGGCGAACCTGAAAGAACAACACTTGTAGAGTCGCTGCAAGGACTGACAAGTTTATTTCTGCAGTCAAGCCTTTTTATAGGAGCAAGGAACAAAGAGCTTAGAGCATACAGCCAGCAGAACACGTACAAGGCCAGGATATGATCAGTAAAAGATACTTCAAGGACCAGCGCATTCTTAACGACCCATGTATTTATCCATGACCCATTTTCTCAAGCAATGTCTTTAATGTTTAATTGTTAAATCTAGGTGCCAAGCATAACCAAAGGCAGGAAGTGTTCTTCAGCAATCAGTACACAATGCCTGGGTACTTCCGGCCCTTCGGAAGGGCCCATGGACCTTCTCCTTCAAGGCTATTTTGCACTGTGCCTCCCAACATATCCTCCTTTTGTTTTTAGTTTAAGCACAGCAGCTGTTAGTTGGACTTCGTCATAGGAGGCACGGAGTCTTGAGTAGAGACATCTGTATAGAATTGTGTAGTGCCATACCAGATAGGGTTCCTACTGTAACAGTAGATATTAGACTAAGAATACCAGCAATAATCCATCCTATTATGCACCTTGACCTCCTTAAGCCATATTTGAGCAAAACTGAGAGAAATACAGAGTCGGTCCATGGTTCTGTTAGTTTAACAGGAAGCCACAAATCAGATCTTTGCTTGACTATTGCAATGTTGACATAATGATATGAAATAGTATGGTTTAAACATGTATACAAGGCACATGCTATACAGTTAACAATCTTAGCAGAAAGATCTATATCGAAGTTACCTACAATAAACATGTACGGGAGGTGCACACAAGATTGGATATAACCTGTACTATCATATAAAAGGTATAGTTTTGAGGTTTTTAAGGCTTTTGCAGTCCAATACACAATGGCAAAGTGCTCCAATGCAGCAGGAATCTTCCACACATGCCATTGCTCAGGTCCTATGGTAGGGGTTCAGACATTGACGTTTTCTCTTCGGCTTCTCTATGGTCATTGATGTGACCCTTCACGTCTGCTGCGTCACCTGTCAGGGGAGTCTGGTCTTGAGGTCCTTCTCGGTAATGGACATGGCAAAGTGGAACCCAGATTTCTTCTCCATCTGCAATGACAAGACCATAACCTCTGCCTAGGAGTCATAAGATTCCTGGCAACCTTGATTAAACTGCTTCTACCATATTGGTGTGTTGGCTTCTAACAGTTTCTTACTGTTTTCCTCTGCAAAATGTCTGTCTACACGAGTATCAGAACTATCTTTTAGTAAATTTAAAAAATTTAAGGAATAAAGAGTTAAAGATAATAACAATTGAGGGTTCATAGGATAAGAAGTGTATCTCCTCTTCCATATTCCCCCTTTCTGTTTTAACAAATGAATTTTAAGAGTACGATGGGTTCTTTCAATAACTGCTTGACCCTGGGATTGTAGGGTATCCCTTTGATGTGTGTTATATTGCATTCCATTAGAAATGAACGAAACGAGTGAAAGGTAAATGCAGGCCCATTATCTGTTTTTAAGACCGAAGGTATTCCCATAACAGGGATGGTGAGTAAAAGTGCGGAATGGCGTGTTTGCTGGATTCTGAAGAGACAGGCGTTGCCTATATAAAACCTGAAAATGTATCAACTGAGACAAAAAGCAAAGAAAACTTTCCCAAGGAGCAATGAGTGAAGTCAGATTGCCAAAGGGAGTTAGGCTGTTGCCCACGAAGATTAACTCCTGAAACTGTGGTATGTAAGTGCAGAGGAGCTCAGACGTCACAGGATTTAATGATATGTCTCGCTTCAGTGAGGGAAATATGGTATTTAGAGTGCAATCTTTTAGCATTGGTATGAAGATTAGTGTGTTTGTCCATAGCAGATGTAAAGATAGGAGCTATGAACTTATCAACAGCATCACTCCCTGCTGCCAGGGGGCCAGGTAAACCTGAATGAGCACATATATGTGCAATGAAGAAAGGTTCTGTATGTGATCGAATTAAGGCTTGAGTCTTTGAAAAGAGAATATATAATTCTTCATCTAGGTTGTATAAAAAGGCAATAACAAAATCGGGGGAAAAAGGAAGCAAGGTATTTGTAATCAGTATAGACATTGAAGGATGATGGTTGAAGAGACAAAAGAGCATATAAAGCATACAATTCAACTCTTTGTACTGAAGAATAGGTACTGGGTAATTTCTCTTTGATATCAGGGCCAACATTCCCAGTTATGCCTTTCTTGTTGCCATCAGTGAAATAGGTAGGTGCATTTGAAATAGGCTGGGAGGCAATGATATTAGTTACTATAAATTTAGTAAATTGTAGGAAGTCCCATAACTTTCCTTTCGGCAAATGGAATGAGATAACGTTCTGAAAGTCACTTAATGCTATTTGCATGGTCATGTTATACTGTAAGGCAATTTGTAATTCCTTTTTTGTCAAAGGGACATGTATTGCATATGGATCAAATCCAGTTAAGGTTTGTACCCGGCTCCTTCCTGATACAATTAGCTGTCCTATTTTCTCAATGTATGATACGATTTTCTTCGACTTCTTAGTATGTAGATATACCCATTCTATCGGGCTGTTTTGAGCTATGATTGCAGTAGGTGAATGTTTGGTGGGGAATATATATAAATAGATCGGTTGGGTATGGTCCAGCCGAGTTGAGAAAGATTGTTGAATGTGTTTTTCAACAAATTTTAATTCTTCTTTCGCTTTTTTTGTTAGCTGTCTAGGACTATCAGGGTCAGGAGGTCCCTCTAAAATTTTAAATAAATTTTGTAATGCATAGGTGGGAATGCCAATAGATGACCAAAGCCAATTAATATCTCCTATCAATTTTTGAAAATCATTTAATGTGCATAGAGAATGCACAGAGATTTAAGTTTTTTGAGGTTTTACCTTAGACTCTTCCATAACATGTCCTAGGTAATTAAAGGGTGCTTTCAATTGAATTTTATCTGGTGCAACAAGTAGGCCATGATTTTGAAGAGTGGTGGTGACTTCATCATATAACTGTTGTAAACAAAGTTCAGATTCCATGGAAAGGAGTATGTCATCCATATAATGAATTATGAAGGCAATAGGATATTTATCTCTACTGGGTTGTAATAAAACAGATATGAGATATTGGCAAATGGTAGGAGAGTTCATCATCCCCTGAGATAAAACCTTCCATTGAAATCTTTTAACAGGAGCCATGTGATTTATAGAGAGAACTGAAAAAGCAAAACATTTTCTATCTTTAGGATGCAAAGGTATAGTAAAAAAAGCAGTCTTGTAAATCAATAATAATTACAGCCCATCCTTTTGGCACCATGGAAGGGGAGGGCAATCCAGGTTGTAAGGGCCCCATAGAAATCATAGTATTATTTTTTTTTTATCAAAAAGTTGTGTTTTATTTATACAGCTTCTTATAAATCATAGCATTATTAACATTTCTTAAATCTATCAACATTTGCCATTTTCCTGATTTCTTTTTTATTACGCAAGTGGGAGAATTCCATGGGGAAAATGAAGGCTCTCTATGATTTTTCTGTAATTGCTCGTTTACTAATTGTGTGAGAGCTGCCAACTTTTCGTTAGCCAGGGGCCATTGAGGTGTCCATACTGGGGCATCAGATTCCCAATCGAGAGGCAGCGGTGTTAACTCAATGGCCCCCATCAAAAAGGCTCTTTTAGAGAGATTGTGGCTTTCGTTTGTTCAAGAAAATCCCTTCCCCACAAATTAATAGGGATACTGGTAATATATGGTTTGACGTAAGCTACAATTTGATCAGGACCATAAGCTTGTAAATAGGATGCACTGACGAAAGTTCGTGTAAGCATCAGCCTTGCCTACTCCTAACAGTCTGGAAGGAGCCACAGTGTTACCCCATTCAAGGGGCCATTCTTCAGTTCTAATAATGGAAATGTTGGCTCCTGTATCCAACATACCTGTGAAATTTTTTCCCCATATCTTTAGAGTAAGCATAGGCTTTTGATGTTCCTTTAATAAGGTAGATAGTGGGGCGGTAAGATTGGTGCTACCAAAACCTCCCTGCCTAATTTTATCAGATGCCCTCATTGGTTTGACATATGGCAAAGTAATAATTGTGCAAAGCGTTCCCGTTTTTGTAGATATACATTTCTTAATTTTACTACATTCACCATGACTTGTATCTCTCCTTCATAATCTTCATCCACAATTCCAGTCAATAAACTTTTAATTGTACAGCTGCTACATCCCCAAATTAGTCCAACTGTTCTGGGTGGGATTGGACCATAATATCCAGTGGGGATTTTATGAGGATTGTATAATACTATTAATTCCATATCATAAGGACTAGCTATATCAATGCAAGCACTCTTAGATGTAGCTGCTTGCAGTGTCATAATGTTGGGTCCTCCTTTTGTAGTGGGGCTAGAGGATAGCCCCTTTATTAGTTTCCCTGTTGTTTTTGTTGTGCCTCTGGTGTCAATGCATTCCTATCCTTATCGAATTTGGAACGACACTTATTCAACCAGTGGAATCCCCTTTTACATTTTGGGCAAACTCCCAGGGGCCTTTTTTTATTAGAAGTAAGATTATTTTTAGCTGTTTGCACTGGCATGCGGCATTGTTTTTTCATATGGCCGGCCTTCCCACAGTTAAAACATTTAGCATTGGCAGCCTTTTGCACACTGAAAGTTTCTAGTGCCACTAATTTTGCTCTATGGGACATAGATCTGATATCTCTACAAGCTTTCAAATATTCCATAAGAGAACCGGTTTCTCGAATTGGTCTAAGCATGGATCGACATTCCTCATTAGCATTTTCAAAGGCAAGTTGTTTTAAAATAATATTTTGTAAGGTTTTATCTCTGATAGATTTTTTGATGGCATCCTTTAATTTTCCTACAAATTGGGCATATTCCTCCTCATGTCCCTGGGCAATCTTGACAAATGAACCATCAGAGTTAACATTATCAACCTTTGTCCATGCTCTGCAAGAAATTTCTCTAATGAAATGCAACATCTGAGGGGTAATATTAGCTAATTGCACAGTCATATCGGCCATGGCTCCCATTCCAGTGAGTATATCATAGGTTAAATTGGCAGGGTTACCATGAGATTGCTGGTCAATCATCATTTGTTGGGCCTCATCACCAACCCACATTTGCCACTGAAGTAATTGTTGCGGATATAGAACCATCTTTGCTACTTGAAAAAAAATCATATGGCATCCAATGATCAGCCCATCCTCTGAGGAATTCTACACAGTAAGGAGAAGTAGGTCCATACAGAGTGCATGCTTTCTTAAAGCTGGACAACATACTAAAATCTAGACCAGCCCTAGCATTCTGGCCTTGGGCAGGCTGATCAAACTGTATTGGGAAAGCGAAAGTGCAAGCAGGCATCTCCCGAGGAGTGAAAAGATTAGTACGAGCAAAGTTAGCAACTGCTGTTACAGGCGGAGCAGAAGGAAAAACCTCAGGTTTGGGCTGTCCATTAAATGAACTGACCTCTGCTCTAAGTGGCTTCAGTTTTGACACATCCTGTATACATACGTCTCCAAGCTGTTTTTCCAGGGATTGTGTCTGAGTAAGCATAACATTCTTATATTTCAAAGCACCTTGCATATCTTGTTCCTTAAGCTCATATTCATGTAAAGACCAAACAGTTTCTACTTCCAAATCAACATTATGCCCTTCAATTTGTTCTATGACAGCCCGTATGAGTGACCATGTAACCCACCATTGAGGGGGAATACGGACTCCTCGCCGATATGCTCGCAAAACATTATTCTTAACCTTTTTCCATATGTCTAGATCGAGTGTCCCCTCCTCTGGGAACCAAGGATTATGTTCCAGTAAAATATGATAGTAGTCATTCAACTGATCTCTTGAAACATTAACACCATTTTGTTTCAGAAAGTGATGCATTATAGAAATGAAAGGAATCTTACTGCTATGTTGTCCCATCCTGCTTACCTCTTTCTGCAGGGCTAGCCACTTTGTTCAGTCTTCCTTCAAGTCCCTGTTTGTGGCGCGACTTGTTGGAGATATGTCTCCGGGACTTGGAAATGGCGAACCTGAAAGAACAACACTTGGAGAGTCGCTGCAAGGACTGACAAGTTTATTTCTGCAGCCAAGCCTTTTTATAGGAGCAAAGAACAAAGAGCTTAGAGCATACGGCCAGCAGAACACATACAAGGCCAGGATATGATCAGTAAAAGAGACTTCAAGGACCAGCGCATTCTTAACGACCCATGTATTTATCCATGACCCATTTTCTCAAGCAATGTCTTTAATGTTTAATTGTTAAATCTAGGGGCCAAGCATAGCCAAAGGCAGGAAATGTTCTTCAGCAATCAGTACACAAGGCTGGGTACTTCCGGCCCTTCGCCATTTTCCCACGGACCGTCTCCTTCAAGGTTATTTTGCACTGTGCCTCCCAACAGAATAGACCAAGAAGAGATGGAAAAAGTACATAGAAGAACTATACAAAAAATATCTTAATGACCCAGATGATCACAATGGTGTAGTTTCTCACTCAGAGCCAGACATTCTGGAATGTGAAGTCATGTGGGTCTTAAGAAGCACTGCTGCCCATAAAGCTATTGGAGGTGATAGAATTCCAGCAAAGCTATTTAAAATCCTAAAAGATGATGTTATTAAAGTGCTCCACTCAATATGTTAGAAAATTTGGAAAAGCCAGCAGGGGCCAGATGACAGGAAGAGCTCAATCCTCATCCCAATTCCCAAGAAGGGCAGTACTAAAGAATGTTGAAGCCACTAAACAGTTGTACTCATCTCCCATGCTAGCAAGGTTATGCTCAATTCCTCCAGGTTAGGCTTCAGCATTAAGTGAACCTAGAACTTCCAGATGTTCAAGCTGGGTTTAGCAAAGGCAGAAGAACCAGATTTCAAATTGCCAACATTTGCTGGAATATAGAGAAAGTAAGGGAATTCCAGAAAATCATCTGCTTCATCAATCTCACCAAACTGTGTGGATCACAACAAGTGGAAAATTCTTAAGGAGATGGGAATACCAGACGAACCTTACCCGTCTTCTGAGAAACTTGTATGCAGTTCAAAAAGCAACAGTTAGAAGCAGACAAGGAATAATAAACTGGTTCAAAATTAGTGAAGGAGTCTGTCAAGGCTGAATATTGTTACCCTTCTGATTTAACTTATATGCAGAGAATGTCATGCGAAATGCTGAACTGGATGAGTCCTAAGAGCTGGAATCAACATTGCTGGGAGAAATATCAACAACCTCAGATATGGGAATGATACCACTCTAATGGCAGAAAGCGAAGAGGAATTAAAGAGCCTCTGATGAGGGTGAAAGAGGAGAGTGAAAAAGCTGGCTTAAAACTCAGTATCAAAAAAGCTAAGATCATGGCATCTGGTCCCATCACTTGCATGCAAATAGAAGGGGAAAAGGAAGAAGCAGTGACAGATTTCCTCTTCCTGGGCTCTAAAATCACCGTGGATACTGACTGCAGCCATGAAATTCGAAGACGATTGCTTCTTGGCAGGAAAGCTCTGACAAACCTAGACAGTGTGTTAAAAGCAAAAATACATCACTTGGCCGACAGAGGTCTGTATAGTCAAGGCTCTGCTCTTTCCATTAGTCATGTACACATGTAAGAGCTGGACAGACAATAAAGAAGGCAGACTGCTGAAGAAATGATATTTTCCAACTCTGGTGCTGTAGAAGACTCGAGAGTCCCTTGGACAGCAAGGAAATCAACCAATCAACCTTAAAGGAAATCAACCACAAATACTCTTCAGAAGGACTGATGCTGAAGCTGAAGCTCCAATACCTTGGCCATCTAATGTGAATAGGTGACTCACTGTAAAAGACCCTGATGCTGGGAAAGATTGAATACAGAAGAAAAAGAGGCTGACAGAGGATGAGATGGTTGGATGGCATCACCAATTCAATGGGCATGAACTTGGGCAAATTCTAGGAGATTCTAAGGGACAGGGAAGTCTGGCATGTTGCAGGCTGTGGAGTCACAAAGAATCAGATATGACCTGGCAACTGAAAAACAACAGTTTTATAAATGTGGAAGAATTTTTTTTTTCTGTTTTTTAAAAAATGCCTTGGAACAGGCTTATGGACTCTGTGGGAGAGGGAGAGGGTGGCAAGATTTGGGAGAATGGCATTGAAACATGTGAAATGTCATGTATGAAACGAGATGCCAGTCCAGGTTCAATGCACGATGCTGGATGCTTGGGACTGGTGCACTGGGACGACCCAGAGGGATGGTATGGGGAGGGAGGAGGGGGGAGGGTTCAGGATGGATTTTCTTTTAAAAATAAAAAAAATAAAATAAAATAAAATAAATAAAATAAAAAATGCCTTGGAATTTTGAAAGAGACTGAAGTGAATATGTAGATATTTTGGGGTAGTATGGATGTATTAACAATATTAATACTTCCAGTCAATAAATATGACATATGTTTCCTTTTGTATCTCTTAAACATTTCTTTCGTGAGTGTCTTGAAGGTTTTCATACACTGATCTTTCAAAACCTTGCTTAAATTTATTTCTAACTATTTTATTTTTTTGGTGCAATTGCAAACAGAATTATTTGTATTTCTGCAATTTGTTTTGGTATATAGATAGGTAACTGAGTTTTATATATTCAAATACAGTATACAAAATGCATGCTACTTTTTACAGAATAGACAGTTCAGGCAGTTCAGTCACTCAGTCGTGTCCGACTCTTTGCCACCCCATGAATCGCAGCACGCCAGGCCTCCCTGTCCATCACCAACTCCCGGAGTTCACTCAGACCCATGTCCATCAAGTCAGTGATGCCATCCAGCCATCTCATCCTCTGTCGTCCCCTTCTCCTCCTGCCCCCAATCCCTCCCAGCATCAGAGTCTTTTCCAATGAGTCAACTCTTCACATGAAGTGGCCAAAGTACTGGAGTTTCAGCTTTAGCATCATTCCTTCCAAAGAAATCCCAGGGCTGATCTCCTTCAGAATGGACTGGTTGGATCTCCTTGCAGTCCAAGGGACTCTCAAGAGTCTTCTCCAACACCACAGTTCAAAAGCATCAATTCTTCGGTGCTCAGCCTTCTTCACAGTCCAACTCTCACATCCATACATGACCACAGGAAAAACCATAGCCTTCACTAGACGGACCTTTATTGGCAAAGTAATGTCTCTGCTTTTGAATATGCTATCTAGGTTGGTCATAACTGTCCTTCCAAGGAGTAAGCGTCTTTTAATTTCATGGCTGCAGTCACCATCTGCAGTGATTTTGGAGCCCCGAAAAATAAAATCTGACACTGTTTCCTCTGTTTCCCCATCTATTTCCCATGAAGTGGTGGGACCGGATGCCATGATCTTCGTTTTCTGAATGTTGAGCTTTAAGCCAACTTTTTCACTGTCCACTTTCACTTTCATCAAGGGGCTTTTGAGTTCCTCTTCACTTTCTGCCATAAAATCTGCATATCTGAGGCTATTGATATTTCTCCCAGCAATCTTGATTCCAGCTTGTGTTTCTTCCAGTCCAGCATTTTCATGATGTACTCTGCATATAAGTTAAATAAGCAGGGTGACAATATACAGCCTTGATGTACTCCTTTTCCTATTTGGAACCAGTCTGTTGTTCCATGTCCAGTTCTAACTGTTGCTTCCTGACCTGCATATAGGTTTCTCAAGAGGCAAGTCAGGTGCTCTGGTATTCCCATCTCTTGAAGAATTTTCCACAGTTTATTGTGATCCACACAGTCAAAGGCTTTGGCATAGTCAATAAAGCAGAAATACATGTTTTTCTGGAACTCTCTTGCTCTTTCCATGATCCAGTGGATGTTGGCAATTTGATCTCTGGTTCTCTGTCTTTTCTACAACCAGCCTGAACATCAGGAAGTTCACGGTTCACATATTGCTGAAGCCTGGCTTGGAGAATTTTGAGCATTGCTTTACTAGCGTGTGAGATGAGTGCAATTGTGTGGTAGTTTGAGCATTCTTTGGCATTGCCTTTCTTTGGGATTGGAATGAAGACTGACCTTTTCCAGTCCTGTGGCCATGGCTGAGTTTTCCAAATTTGCTGGCATATTGAGTGCAGCACTTTAACAGCATCATCTTTCAGGATTTGAAATAGCTCAACTGGTATCCCATCACCTCCACTAGCTCTGTTCATAGTGATACTTTCTAAGGCCCACTTGACTTCACATTCCAGGATGTCTGGCTCTAGGTCAGTGATCACACCATCATGATTATCTGGGTCATGAAGATCTTTTTTTGTACAGTTCTTCTGTTTATTCTTGCCACCTCTTCTTAATATCTTCTGCTTCGGTTAGGTCCATACTATTTCTGTCCTTTATCGAGCCCACATTTGCATGAAATGTTCCCTTGGTATCTCTAATTTTCTTGAAGAGATTTCTAGTGTTTCCCATTCTGTTGTTTTCCTCTATTTCTTTGCATTGATCGCTGAGGAAGGCTTTCTTATCTCTTCTTGCTATTCTTTGGAACTCTGCATTCAGATGCTTATATCTTTCCTTTTCTCCTTTGCTTTTCACTTCTCTTCTTTTCACAGCTATTTTTAAGGCCTCCCCAGATAGCCATTTTGCTTTTTTGCATTTCTTTTCCATGGGGATGGTATTGATCCCTGTCTCCTGTACAATGTCACGAACCTCATTCCATAGTCCATCAGGCACTCTTATCCAGTAATCCAAGTCTATGCTCTACCCAATAACGCTGAAGAAGCTGAAGTTGAATGGTTCTGTGAAGACCTACAAGACCTTTTAGAACTAACACCCCAAAAAATGTCCTTTTCATTATAGGGGACTGGAATGCAAAAGTAGGAAGTCAAGAAACACCTGGAGTAACAGGCAAATTTGGCCTTGGAATACAGAATGATGCAGGGCAAAGGCTAATAGAGTTTTGCCAAGAAAATGCACTGGTCATAACAAACACCCTCTTCCAAAAACACAAGAAAAGACTCTACACATGGACGTCACCAGATGGTCAACATCGAAATCAGCTTGATTGTATTCTTTGCAGCCAAAGATGGAGAAGCTCTATACAGTCAACAAAAACAAGACCAGGAGCTGACTGTGGCTCAGATCATGAACTCCTTATTACCAAATTCAGACTTAAATTGAAGAAAGCAGGGAAAACTTCTAGACCATTCAGGTATGACCTAAATAAAATCCCTTATGATTATACAGTGGAAGTGAGAAATAGATTTAAGGGCCTAGATCTCATAGATAGAGTGCCTGATGAACTATGGAATGAGGTTCGTGACAGAATAGACAACCCCCCACCCCACTAAGACATGCAGAATGCCCAAGAAGTATATGACAAGATGCTCAACATCACTATCAAGGAAGTACAAATCAAAAGTGCAACATATACCACCTCATTCCTGTTTAAATGACTTTTATCAAAATGTAAGAAATAAGTGTGATTGAGGATGTGTAGAAAATTGAGGTATTAATGATTTATTGGTAGAAATGTATATTGGTGCAACTCCCATGGAATAGCTTCTGGAAGTTCCACAAAGAACTGTTATGTAGCCATTAATCCCACTTCTAGATATATATTTATTTCTGAATATATATTCAAAGGAAATGAAATAATTATCTTAAAGAGAAATCTGTACTCCCATATTCATTATATCAATATTGATAGTAGCCTGTTGCTGCTGCTAAGTCGCTTCAGTCGTATTTGACACTGTGCGACCCCATAGACGGCAGCCCACCAGGCTCCCCTGTCCCTGGGATTCTCCAAGCAAGAACACTGGAGTGGGTTGTCATTTCCTTCTCCAATGCATGAAAGTGAAAAGTGAAAATGAAGTCACTTAGTCGTGTCTGATTCTAGTGACCCTGTGGACTGCAGCCTAGCAGGCTCCTCTGTCCATGGGATTTTCCAGGCAAGAGTACTGGAGTGGGTTGCCATTTCCTTCTCCATCACAGAAGCCTAGAAACAACCTATTATAGGACAATCTAAGTATCTGTCAGCAGGTGAAGAGATTAAAATAATGCGATGTGATATATATTTATGAATTTTATTTGGCCATTAATAAAGAAGCAAATTATTCCATTTGTGGCAGCATGGATGAAATTGGAGGGGCTTATGCTAAGTTAAATAAGTTAGAGAAACAGATACTGTATGATCTCAATTGTAAGGAATCAAAAAAAAAAAAAGTGGAACTCAGAAACAGTGTAGGAAAGTGATTCCCAAGGCTTGGAGAGTGGAGGAAATAGGAGTGTGTTTGTAAAAGTTTATACATTTTAACATATGAAAATTATAAGGTCTGAGGATCTAATGAGTAGCATGATGACTATAACTGATAAAATTGTGTTGTATAATTGATGCTGTCTAAGAGAGTGGACAGCTGAGCTCCAAAGAATTGATGCTTTTGAACTGTGGTGTTGGAGAAGACTCTTGAGAGTCCCTTGGACTGCAAGGAGATCCAAGCAGTCCATTCTGAAGGAGATCAACCCTGGGATTTCTTTGGAAGGAATGAAGCTAAAGCTGAAACTCCAGTACTTTTGCCACCTCATGCGAAGAGCTGACTCATTGGAAAAGACTCTGATGCTGGGAGGGACTGGGGGCAGGAGGAGAAGGGGACGACAGAGGATGAGATGGCTGGATGACATCACTGACTCGATGGACGTGGGTCTGAGTGAACTCTGGGAGTTGGTGATGGACAGGGAGGCCTAGTGTGCTGCGATTCATGGGGTCGCAAAGAGTCGGACACGGCTGAGCGAATGAAATGAACTGAACTGAAGAGAGTGGAACTTACCTGTGTTCTCTTCAAAAAATAAAAGGTAAACGTGTCAGATGACAGCTAAGATATTTAAGTTAATAGAAAGGGAAAATCTTTTCTAATACATACGTAAATGAGGGTCAGCACTATGGCAGAGGGGTAGGTGGAAATGGCAAGTATACTGGAGTCAGTTGCCATTTCCTCCTCCAGATAAGATTCTTGACCAAGGAATTGAACCATCTCCTGTGTCTCCTGCATTGCAAGCAGGTCCTTTAGCTGCTGAGCCATCAGGGAAGTCCTAACAAAACTACCATATGTCCTAGAAATTCTATTATTGGGCATATACCCTGAGAAAACCATAATTCACAAAGACACATGTACCCCAAAATTCATTGCAACAGTGATTACAATAGCCAGGACATGGAAGCAATCTAGATGTGCATTGAGAGAGGAATGGATAAAGAAGGTGTGGTACATCTATACAAGGGAATTTTAATTAACCTTAAAAAGAAGTTAATTTGGGTCACTTGAGCTGAGTGGATGAATCTATAGCCTGTTATGTAGAGTGAAGTAAGTCAGAAAGAGAAAACCAAATATTGTATATTAATGCGTGCATGTGGAATCTAGAAAAATGGCACTGGTTAACCTATTTTCAGGGCAGGAAGAGAGACACAGACAGAGAACATGTTTGTGGACACAATGGGGGAGGAAGAGGGCAAGTTGAATTGAGAGAGTAGAGTTGACACATAGTACATTACCATATGTAAAATGTTAATAGATGCCAGTGGGAAGTGTCTGTGTGACACAGGAAGCTTACCCAGTGCTCTGTGACAACCTGGAGAAGTGGGATGGGGTGCAGGTGGGAGGATTCAAGAGGGAAGGGATACATGTATAATTATGGCTGATTTACGTCATTGTACAGCAGAAACCAACACATTGCAAAGAAATTATACTCCAATTAAAAGTAAATTTAAAAAATAATATATACATATATCAAATTATCATGTTATATACTTTAAATATCTTACAGTTTTATTTGCCAATTCTGTCTCAAAAAATACTCTGCTTGCTAGTCACTATTCATGACATTTGATTTATATATGTTGGTGTCTATATAGGAAAAAGAAAAACTTTGCAGTATCTACTGAGAAAGGCAAAATGGAGACTTTTTTGATGCTTAAATATCACTTAAGCAAAAGGATTAATAATGAAGTAGTTCTCAGTGAATGAATAGCACCTCAGCCTCTGGCCTCACTTTTATTATGTGCTTCTCCTCTTTCTCCTCTTTCTAGTGTTTTGGTGGTTTCCTTATCTCTGAGGGCAAATTTAACAAGGCAGCTTCCATACAAATGTTATAACTGGGTGCTTAGTCCCCAGAGGTGACAAAGTCCCTTATCACTTGAACCTGCCTGTGTGAAATAAAAGCCTCCCCCATATCATTTGTGTTTTGAAGGAGATCCAAGAGGCTGAGGGTAGCATTGAGGGGGAGGTTCTGTTTCCCAAGCTGGATCCTCTTGACAGGACTAGATTGAGGGTGTATTAAATTTTTCAGGTTGCTTGAGCAGCAGTGGCTGTCTTATGCTTGCATACATATGCCCATCACACACACACACACCCCACATAATAAATGACTGGCATGAAAGGAAAGTCAGGTTCCCATTTTCCAGTTACTGAAGATAAAAACTTTAGACTGATCTTTTTGCCCTAATTCTCTTCTCTACAGAGTAAAATGTGAATGAAAAAAGTGAAAATCCCACACAAAACCTTCAAATCAGAAGAGAATTTTAACATTCCTCCTTCATTATCTTAAAATAAAAATATCCAACAAATATAAATACATAAACATCAATATATTCATACAGATACACATAAAGGGTAGCTGAAGGATCTTCTAACCAGGATGTCATTAACTTTGGTGTGGAAGGTCTGTGACAGTGTTATGATGACCAGTCACTGAAAGGCTTGACATTTTTCATGTGGCTGTAATATACATTTTCTTCTGGACACTTCAGAGCATAAAGCCTTTGTGGCGCTACACGCAAAAACCAAGAAACTTGCTCTTGTTTTGCTATCACCACCTCTGATTTTTGAACCTCTGGGGGTCATTTATAAACAGAAGTCTCCTCTGAAATGGCTGCTGTTAAAATGTCCATGTGTTGCATTTGAAAAGATATTTTTATTATTTGTTACCATAATAGCTGGTTTGACTACTTTTCCATTCTGTAGGAAATTTTACATCTTAAAATGTAAGTGTTTGTATTAAAGTTATAGGGACTTTGCATAAGAGTTTTAAAAAATTAGTGCTTTTATCAAATTTTGGAACTAGAAAATGGGATTGGGGTGACCTGATTTCTCTCAGTCCTTTTGCTTGGTTCCAGAGTGGGAACCACATCAGATGGTGACCATTCTTCTCCTTATACAATGCCTGGGAAGTCAGGCCACAGTCTCCTTTAATGATCCACCCCAGGACTCAACAAGCCAGATTGTTGAAATTTCTTGTTATATATACCTTGAAGCTTGAAGTCATTCCATGTTTTGTTTTCCATTTTCCATGAAATTTGAAACCTCTCTAGTCTAATGATTCCTAATAAACTTTGATGTGATTATTAAATGATCTTGAACGTAATTTTCTAAGGGTAAGCCATCTTCAGCATTTAGCATTTCTCATGTCTTCTTTTATACTCCATCTTTTGTATATTTTGGCATATGAATAAATAATCTGATTGAAATTTTTTCAAAGCTTCATAACTTACAAAGCAATTTTTATATCCATGCTGGTTTAGTCTCATTGTGATAAACAAAGAGACAAGGGTTTCAAGCAATTAAGGAAGAAAGAAATCTGGGAAGCAAGGAAGGAAGTTAAGGTGATGTTTAATGAAGGGTTGAATAGAGCAGGAAATGGATGTAAGAACATGAAATAATGGGATGCTTATGTATTTCAGTGGCCAAACTATGTAAGATAGATGGGTCTGCCAAGAACAGTTGCCCTTTTCTGATTCGCTAATTTTTGTAGCAAAATCAAAGCCTCATATTTTTTGCAGACTCTTGCCTGATTGAATCCCATCCTGACAAAGTTGGCACACAGATGCTCCGCACACAGGTGTGTACACAGACCTTGACAAATGAAATGAGCCAATTTGCATTCTGTCTACCAATGGCTCTTTGGTCTTCCCCTCTTTCCCTCCAATTTTCTGTACTCTTCCTGCATGTTCTACCGGGTAGGATGTGGGAAATGGGTAGTTCAAACACACACATTAAAAGTTGTAGGGATAAAGTTGACTCCATTACAAATTACAGTTACACTGCTGGTTTAGCAGTAAAGAACCCACCTGCCAATGCAGGAGACCTGGGTTCGAGTTCCTGAGTGGTGAAGATCCCCTGGACAAGGAAATGGCAACCCACTCTAGTATTGATGCCAGGGAAATCCCATGGACAGAGAGGAGCCTGGTTGGTTACGGTCCAAGGGGTTGCAAAAGAATCAGACACAAATTAGTGACTAAATAGCAAAAACAGGGAAGTCTTTCCCCCATTATCCCCTCTTTCTGGCCACTGCTGAATATGATTTAAAAACTGGAGATTTGGAGTTGTAATTGAAAATCAGAAATATATACTAAGTTTCCAATTGAAGGAGGAACCTGTGAACTCAGTCCATGAATGTTTAAAATCTTAGAACTTCATTAAGTTGTGATGACTACAGTGAGACAGTCAAGGTTGAGAAATGGAAGCTCAGTCTTCTCTCCCCACCAGAAAGCTGCCAGATGACACTGTGCTCTGAGCTTGTTCTCTTGGCATCTATCCTACTTGTCTCCTGAAGACAGAGCAAGAAAACTTAAAAAGCTATTAGGGTTTTGGGGTTCAGATACCCAATGGCAAAAATTTTCCCCAACCCCACAAAGAAAACTACTCTTTAAAAAAAAAAAAATTGGAAACTGTACAGAAAGATTTATGGACCTTCAGGTTTATAAAACCATCTGGCGCTTCGTAGTTTGCAGACTGGTTGCTTTGAGAGTTCAAAGTTTGGGCTGACCACACCACTACTGTCACCACTCCCTCCTCCTTTTTGAATAGTTGAATTTAATTTCTACACTGAAACCTAAGAAGCTAGTCTTTTAAACTTATTGGACAACTTGTAAAAATCAGTAGAATTTAGGAGAATGTACCTGTTGCTTTTCAAGGGCATTTTTACTGTTTGACCCTTGCTGCATTAAGGAGTCCAGCTGGTGACCTCTGAGTTTCCACTTAGCTTAGCTTCATTGTGGAAGCATTGGGTAATTTGGGTTTTGTTATAGCAGTTGGTGACTTTGACCCTTCTCAGTAAAGTGTTTAGGCTGAGGAGGACTGAAAAGAGCTTTCTGATGGGATATTTCCAAGCTAGAGTAGTCTTCCTCTAAGCATAGCAAACCCTAATATAGAAATGGTTTTCAGCCTCTATAGAGTGCTCTGGTGGAGCAACTCAGATCAAAGTCTTAATATTTGAAAAATGCACATTCACATTGCAGAGCAAAAACAAAAAATGTTATGCAAGTCAATAATATCACTTCAAAGTGACTCAAGTATGTTCTCAGTTTCAAAAAAAAAAAAAATGGAGAAAATGAGAACAGGGTGTATAAGTTTTCTCTGCCTAATTCTATTTGTAACTGAGCTGAAATCTCAACTATCCCTTTACTGCTAGTTTCGGGTCCCCAAGGACTCTGGGTGTAGGGCAATCTACTTATTAATTGTCTGTACCTGTGATAATCTTGTACACTTAGATTAAGGTGACAAACTTTTATCCACCTCACACTTTTGGAATGCAAATTTTTTACACTTTATTTAAGGAATAGCATTTTAGGGAAGAATATAAAATGAGAAACAGAGATAATGTGGATTTGCCCTTTAGATACCTTTAGTCTCAGAAACAGAGAAGGCAATGGCACTTCACTCCAGTACTTTTGCCTGGAAAATCCCATGGACGGAGGAGCCTGGTAGGCTGCAGTCCATGGGGTCATTAGAGTCAGACACGACTGAGCGACTTCACTTTCACTTTTCACTTTCATGCATTGGAGAAGGAAATGGCAACCCACTCCAGTGTTCTTGCCTGGAGAATCCCAGGGATGGGAAGCCTGGTGGGCTGCTGTCTATGGGGTCGCACAGAGTTGGACACGACTGAAGTGACTTAGCAGCTGATTTAACTTGTATGCAGAGCATGTCATGCGAAATGTTGGACTGGATGAGTCCTAAAAGCTGGACCAGCAGCAGCAGTCCCAGAAAATTAGTTGTATTCATTGGATTTTTTTCTATTGTTTTATAGTATTTGTTGAATACCCATTTTCTGAGTGTCTGTCTTTCTCCTAGGTACAGTGTAATTGTATCTTTAGATTACACAACATTTTAGGGATAGGGCTGTTTATTTTTTCTTTGCATGTTCAACATGCTTTATGATAATATTAGAAGTCTTCTGTGTGCGCCTATGCATGCAAATATTTTAGTGTATTATATTGGTACTTACTTGACATATGTATCTTGCATACATTATGTGATTTGCCAGAAACCAAATATTAACCAGATTGTGATGAAAATTAACTCTCCCAACAACTCTTTTTCCCCGTATTCTTTCCTGAAATGATGATGGTGAACTATAATATTGTGGAAGTCTATGTTCAGAATATAAAGCTCAAACCATGAGGCTCAGAGATTGAATGTTGAGATCTGATCCGTTCCTTAACTTTGCCTTAACACGTTAGACATTACGTCAGCAGTTAGGCAAGGCAATAGTTTTCCTTCCACAACAGTAGCTCTTATTTTCCTTCTCAAGCTCTGATAAATCTACTTGTTTGCATCCTCTTTCCAACACAGTGGTAACATGTCAAAGTTCATATGTAGACTGAGATGAAACTGAATTGTGGATCTTAAATGATACTACACAGTGATTTGTTTGGAAAATGGGGAGAGTCCTGATTGAGCAGATACGATACACAGATATTTGTCTAAAATGGTTCTGGATCTGACTCATCTGTGACTGAATCTTGGTTACCAGACCTGCACTTCATTTCTACGTAAGCTCCAAAAGTGCTTTGAAGATTTTGATCAGGTTCTTTTAATTTACTTTTAGATAATCCCCTTAGAAACAGTTTATAGACTAAGGGGAGCCTCCCAACACTTTGCAGAATGAAATTGCATCCCCTTAAATGGTTCCTCCTTGTATTGCTCAGTGACTGATTGTTGTAGGAAAGCAGGCTGACTTCAGCTGTTTTCTTTCCTACTGTTTTGTAGTCGGTAGAAAAGAAAAGGGCTCTGTAAGCATAGTTGAGTGAATACACAGCTAGAGGCTCAAGATTTTAGATCACCTTTTGCTTACTCACTTCTCCTTTCCTGACCCATATCCCATCTGTCACCAGTTTTCTGAGTCAGTTCCTCCAGAGAGTGGGTGTTTCCACCTGCCTCTGATGTGAAATGCACCGAAAATAGTTTTGAGCTTTGACAGACATATCAACTTCAGTTTTTCTAACTAGTAGCACCAAATAAACTCTGACATGGGGATTACTGACCTCATGTCTGCAATTGGGTTTGATTCATGGTTGCCATCTCCATTTAGAAAAGCACATTTGAAAAAATCACATGATGTAGATTTCAGTTGCAAATTTTGGGAATCTTCAACCCATCTGTTGTCATAACTGAGAAACTTAGAAAATGTCTGAAAGTGTATATATGCAATTTAAATACTGTTTTATATACAGATATAATTTACGTATATTAACTTACATATGCCTCTCTCTATATATATACATATATATATATATATTGCAAAGGATATTTGTATTAAGTACTTTTTACCTTTATCAAGAAAGGGCAGAACAAATTCAGTCTTTCATGTTATTGTGGTTGGTCTTTCCTCTTAATCTTCTGAATCAGGTTCTAGTTTTCACTCTCAATTGAGTGGAATCCACACCAAGTTTGCTTTCAACCTAAGCTTATTAAATACTTCATCATGGGGTCATTGTCATGTATTTTCTGACCTCTAAATTTCACCAGAGAAAACCCACAGTTTGCCTCAAAACCATCATGAGAGTCTGCCAGCCTTGGCCTCTTGATCATTTGTTTGAGATTTTTATACTAACCATGCATTTCTGAGTAAGTAGGCACACATATCCATGGTTTTCTGCATTATGGCAAAAGCCTTGGTCTGTGGTTTTCACAGGGAGTGGGGAAGCTATATTTTTAGTACTAGAGTTACCCCTGGGGCCTGGGCAAAATACAGATTGCAGAAAAGAAGACATGACCATTCCAAGAACTTTGGCCTTTGACCCAGAAATATATCCTAATGGATCTCTGGCTGAATTTCCACAGTGATTCTTACCACAATAAAACTGATAAGCATGAGTTGTCCTGAAATGTTTACATTGTAGTTTCTTAACCACATGTGAACACCACTGATGCATTTATAAATAATCTTTGGATTCTCAAAGTTTACAAACATTTGTCTGACATTGAAAAAGGCCAGAAGCAAAGTATATGGAATTCTGAATCTGGAATAACTGAATTAAATGAGATAATGCATGTGATAATTCTCTGTGACTTGTAACTACAACACAAATGTTGATCATTGGTATGTACAGTTTGATTATTTTCTTTAGGTTCCATGGAATAAGATTTAGGTTAGGTCAGATTATTTGGTTGTTGTATGTGTCTTGCTGCTGCGAAGTCACTTCAGTCGTGTCCAACTCTGTGTGACCCCATAGACGGCAGCCCACCAGGCTCCTCCGTCACTGGGATTCTCCAGGCAAGAACACTGGAGTGGGTTGCCATTTCCTTCTCCAATGCATGAAAAGTGAAAAGTGAAAGTGAAGTCACTCAGTCGTGTCCAGATCTTTGTGACCGCATGGACTACAGCCTACCAGGCTCCTCTATCCATGGGATTTTCCAGGCAAGAGTACTGGAGTGGGGTGCCATTGTATGTGTCTTAGTGAAACATAAATTGAATTAGGTTCAGATAACTGATTCTGTGCTTGCTTTGGTATACCAGTTGTCTGTTGGTTCTACACTCTTCTATTCCTATTTCTAAGAAATGTTTCTTTCTTCTGTTTTCTGTCTGTCTCTTTCTCTTAGAAATCATCTATTCCCCACCTGAGTCTATGTTTTGGGGCTGGGGCTGACCGTGTTTCCTCACTCCAGTGATGGAAAGCTGTCTTTATCTGAGCACTCAGTATTCACCTAATTTGTTCTTGGTGGGCTTGTGAGTAGTGCTAACTTAACTATACTTGCCTCTGGCACTTTGCTACAACTTTTGGGATGAGTAAAGATATAGCTTCTAGTAGTTGCATTTTCTGTTCTGTGGGGACAGCCTGCTTGTCAACCTGGAGCTAAGGAGAGGGGTGGAGAAAAGAGACACATTCCTGATAATAAAAGTTGGACTCTGCCTCCTCCCATTCTCCAAGTCAGTCCCTCTGAACTTCCCTGCTCTGTGGTCCAAAGAACGTCTCCATCTTTTTGTCTGTTTAATTTGCTTCAGAGAAGCTTCTGTTCCTGGCAATGGAATGTTCTGGTTTCTTCCCACCGTCATTCACTGGCTGGCTACTGGTTGTGTTACCTTGAACTTGACAGCTGTGTTTCTTCAGGTTGAGTGTTTTTATGTGTAAAATTAAATTGTAGCATTTAGAAATCAAACAAACAGTATACAGAAGTGAAAATATTTCAGGAGTGTTATCAAGTTATGGGAGTTGGGTGCTATTAAATGAGTTGTTATCAGCCTAGATCCAAAGAAATGGGAGAAGGGGGCATTGTCTTTAAACAGAGTCTTGCAGAGGAGGACATCTTGAAGAGGTGTAAATTTAAGAGGAGGGACCCAGGGGAATAGGTACACAGATCTCAATCTGTTTCCTTCCATCCATCTCCTGCCAGGGCTTCCGATTTGTTGACTCCAACAGGAAGACAGAATGTAAGGGGGCCTATTGATGTGGTCCCTAGGCCATCCCATAGAGGCCATAAACATGGTGGAGAAGGAAGAAAGTATATCCAGAAGGGCAAAGAGAAGGTATCTGGCATGGCAGATAGTCTTGGACTTGTCTTTCACTTCTAAAATTAAATGAGAATGAATAAAAATCTAGAATGATATGACATTGGGATTCATTTGGATTAATGTACACATATGAGTGAGAAAATAGAAGGGGAATCTTACATTACTCCTCCCTCTTTTCTGCACATTTAATATCCCAGTTCATTAAAAGCATGCCTTATTAGGATAATGATGGTTTACTGTTTCAAATGACATGGCAGAAGAGTTAGGTAATTTATTACTTAAATTAGACAATAAATTGATTCAAATCATTCTTGAATGTTGATTTTATAAATTAGAATAGTACTTTGAGTGTTGTTTTTGAAAACAGATTTAGAAAAGTACTTTTCTTTTCTATGCAGTAAAGTTGAATAGCTTTAAGTTACTCAACTAACATGTGCTTGAAAAAACATCAGAAAAGTAGACTCACAGATGTGGAGAGTGAGCTAGTGGTTAGCAGTGGGTGGGGGGTTATTTAGTGATGGCCAGTGTCCAAACTATTTGATATAAGATAGGCTGAGGGATATTTTGTACAACATGGGTAATGTAGCCAAAGTTTTGTAGTAAATATAAGTAGAAAGCAACCTTTAAACATTGTATATATTATTTTAAAAAAGCAGAAGACAGACAAACATTTACTTTTAAAAACTAACCACTAAAGAGAGGCCTAGTGTTTCATCTGGTTTCTCCACTAAAGAGGTAGGAATTTGTCTAATTGCTTGAGAAAGCCTGACCATGTTAGGCTTATTGCAAGACCACAAATAAAACCACATATACATGGTTTGTGGGTGATTTAAAGAATGTTCAAGAATAAGTTTTTCTCCATACAAATTTTCCCCACTTATTTAATTCCTGAGTAACATAGAGCTCCATTGTAATGGCACAATAGAATATTTAGAGTTGTTGTTGTTCAGTCCTAAATCTTGTCCAACTATTTGCGACTCTACAGACTGTAGCAGGCAGACTCCCCTGTCTTTCAGAATATTCAGAGAGAATAATTCTGTATAAAGATATGGAGGTCTTACAAATTTAGAAAAAAAGCCCGTTCAACTCTGATTCTTTTGTTAGAACTGCATCCTTGTAGGTACGAAGTCTAAATGTATGTGTGTTAACCTATAATACAGAAACATCACCCTTTTCCTTGGTGATAGTGATGGTCTGTGTCTATAGTTCGGAAGTAAAACAGGCCTCTTCTGTTGTGGAATGGTTCTCCTGTGCCCTGCCCACCAGAGAGTTCTGTGTGTGGCCATCTCCATCTCTGCGTACCTTGTCTGTGGATCAACCGCAGTTCTATAGCAAGAACTTTGCCAAGAACTTTGTCTTGGCCAGTGGAGGTGGAAACTGCAGAGTCTCAAGATTGTATTCCATCCCAAAGGGTTTCATCAGAAAGGTATAACCCATAGGAGTAAAAACAGACTCCCTGGAAAAGAACACAAACCATGATCAAGATCATGGTCTTGAACGTCTTCATAAATTTAAGAGAAACATCTTGCCAAACGGATTGACATATATTTTCAAATAACATTTTTTATTGGCTGCCAGCATGTAAAGGTGGAGCATTCATAATCTGGAGGTCACAGTGTAGACTCTTTCCACATACACAGCGTCCTGCCACATTCCTTTCCATTTGCATTGGTGAACTGCAGTCTTTGCACCCAATGGTAGAGTGCAAAGATAAGGGATTTGACCCAGAAATAAATTCAACTTCACATCACTTGTAAGAAGTGTGAATTGTTACTTCATTCTAAAGATAACCATTTTCAGTCTTTTGAGTTTCTGCTATGCACTAGGCAGTATAAGAGATACTAAATGTAGTCCACATTGTCACATTTATATTTTTATTCACACGATCATACATGGCAGGGATGATTCTCTAGTTATTTTACAGCTAGAGAACTTCTTTCTCTCTTGCTTTGTTTATCCCTCCTACGTATTAGACTATGAGGTAAGTTTTAAACATTCTTTTACTTAAATCTTCTAAAGATTTCTTTTCTTTCCAGAACTTCTACCAGAAACTGCTCCATCAATCTCCTGGGTGATCTCCAGTCCCTGAATTAATATCCCTGGAATCCCCTTCTGCTCCCTTTAATACTGGCTCCATTCTTCAGTGGGACTTTGTTTTAAACATGAAAGTATAATCGTGTCTCTGCTCCCTAAATCCTTGGATGGCTACCCTTTTCCCTAGAGAGAGCCTCCTTTTCTTCCTGCTGTTCCTGGGTCTCTCCTAGATCTGGCCCTTGCCTGGGCTTCAGCTCCACTCCTGCCCCGTCCTCTCCTCTCTCCAGTCCAGCTACACCAGACCTGACCAGTCCCCTGAACATACCATGGTCCTGCACTATCTTCCTTGCCTTGTTTTGCTCTGTCGAGAACTTTTTTTCCTGTAGTTTGTTCAACTTCCTTCTATGTATCATTTAGACTTTTAGCTTCTGCGTCAGTTCCTTGGACAGTGACTCCTAACCCTTTAGACTAGGAGCCGAGTTGCCTTGCTTTCTGCTCCCACAGTGTGATCCTTCCTGTTTCCCCATCTCTTCATGTTTGCATTACTTGTTCAAATACCAGTCTTTTCCACTAGAAAATAATCTTAATGAAATCAGTGACCTCACCTGCCCCATTTATCAAAGTATTTTCTTTCTGTAATGTAGAATCCGGTGCTGGGGAGGCATTCAGTAAACGGTTGTCAAATACATTAAGATTTTTAAGAAAAAAGAAAACTGGAGAGGTTGAATCTCCTGCCCTGAGTCATACAAGTTATACCTCTGGCCACACCTGGATTAGAACCCACATGTGTTTATCAAGAGCGTCCAGCTTTCCATCCATTTGATTGCGACCTTGAGGAAGGGCTGGCATGACTAGAAAGGTTCATTTATACTTTTTCCTCTTTTCTGCCCTTGGAACAGTATTTTGATCCAGTTTTATATAATGGACAGTTCTAAGATCTTTGTGATAATAGAACATGTACTTTAAGAGTATTTTAAAATTACAGATACCTGCTTAGTGATATTTCTACATGTTTCAGAAAGTTATATGATCTAGAACGTTCTTGTGAAATCTATACATTAACTACTTTTAATTTTCATCTTGAATTTTATGTTAAAATTTAAAGTAATATTTTTTGTCTTGTTTTGTTTTATCATCTTCTAAGGGCTTCCCCATTGGCTCAGATGTTAAAGAATCCACTTACATTGAACGAGACCTGAATTCGATACTTGGGTTGCGAAGATCTCATGCAGGAGAGCACGGCAACCCATTTCCGTATTCTTGCCTGGAGAATTCCATGGATGGAGGAGCCTGATGGGCTACAGGCCATAGAGTCACAAGGAGTCACACATGACTGAGCGAATAAGATACACATACCACTATCAACTATTTTTCACTATAAGGGTGTGTAGGGTGTGGAGGTACCCCAAGTTTATACATCAGGATTATGCAGATACTTTTAATGTATTGGTTATGGACTAAGCATAAAGAAATCTTGCTATTTGCAATAACATGAATGAATCTTGGGCACATTATGCTATATGAAATAAGTCCGAGAAAGACAAACGCTTCATGACCACACTTGATTGTAGAATCAAACAACAACCACTAGGAACAAAACATAAATACAGAGAACAGATTGGTGGTTTCCAGACGTGGGGTTTGGGTGGGCAGCCAACGTGGGTGAAGTGGGTTAAAAGGGACAATTTACAGGTATATGTAAGTCATAGGGATATAACACAGAGCGTGGTGACTCTAGTTAATGATAGGGTATTGCACACTTGAAAGTTGCAGAGTAGGTCTTAAAAGTTTTCAACACAAGAAAGAAATCATAACAATGTGTGATGATGGATGTTAACTAGATTTACTGCGGTGATTACTTTCCATCTGAGCCACCAGGGAAGCTCCTATTTGCAGTATATACAAATATGAAATCATTGTGTTGTACATCTAAAACTTGTGTGATGCTATATGTCATTATATTAATATCTCAATCTAAAAAATACACCATGAAAAAAAAGGAGAGAGAGACTTTGATCATATGCATTTCTATGTTCCTTATGGTCTTATTTCACTTATATTATTTGACCTAAGAATCTATGCCCACGTAGCCCTGAATAACATGATGACTTAAGAAATTTTACTGACAAGAAAAGAGAAAAGAAAGAGAGTCAAAGTTTTAATATTCATGCAACAGGCATTTGACCTGAGAAAGCAGAAAATAAGACTCCCCAGCTTTTACTGATAAACCCTCTGCCTTTTGTCCGAGTGGTGAAAAATGAAAGTGAAAGCTACTGAGTCATCTGTGACTCTTTTTGACTCCATGGGCTGTATTCTCCAGGCCGGAATACTAGAGTGGGTAACTGTTCCCTTCTCCAGGGAATCTTCCCCACCCAGGGATCGAACCCAGGTTCCCCGTATTGCTGGTGGATTCTTTACAAGCTGAGCCACAAGGGAATATGCCAAGAAATGAGGAAATGCTCAGTTTTCTGCTCTTCTTTAGTCAGGGTAAAGCAACCCAGGAATATGCTTGTGTATTCTGTGATGTGTTTCATTATTTATGGTATTTAATTTTTTTGCATTTTAATATATGTGGTATAATATAAAAGATGTGGTTACCTTATAGATGTGTACAATTCCTTGTAGTAATATGGTAATATATTGCATTTTTACCAAAGAAGATAATTATGGTCTAATTCTGTCTTTTATACAAAGTAAAATTCCTATGTCTCACTGTAAGAAATAATTTCTGAAGGATTTTGAAGACATATATATCTATATAGTTGGTTGTGAGTGATGTTAAAAATGCAATTCATAAATATCCATTTTCTCATCTACCACATATTTGACATTCATTCTAAATTGGACAATATTATTATACGTTATTAGTGAAATAAAATGAAACATGTGAAATGAATGAGTTATATTTAAAGATGCAACTTCTCTGCAAGTGATGCATTTGTAACCCTATTTCATTATGTGTTTTCTGATATGAGCAAAATATAAATAGAGATATAGTGTTCTGAGGTGATTTAAATTTAGGAAGGATAAAGGAAATGGAATTTTTGATGGAGAGGAATAATTAAATACATTGATTTTACTTTTGAATTTTCTTTATGTATAGACTTCATAATAGGGCTTCAACTACATAAAAGGGAACCATTCAATAAGCTAGAGTTAGAAATTCATTTTAAATGAATTTTTTTTTTCCATTTTGGGTAGTGTCATGGATAGACTTGCACTGTATTTTTATAAACAGAGAAATGTTCATTTCTTAAAATAATTTTTTTCAAATAAACTGAAATAGCCAAGGAAAGAAATAGTAAGCAATAGTGAAGCATTAAAATCCACAAAATTTAGTCATTGCATTGCTTTTTTGATTTAAAAACCAATATACAGTTTCTCTAGTAAAAATCATATTTGCTTCATATTTGTGGTCATATGATGTAAAATCACACTTAAAATGTGGAATCAAACAACAACCACGAGGAACAAAACATAAATAAAAAGAACAGATTGGTGGTTTCCAGATCCGGGTTTGGGGTGGGTTTTTTAATATAATCATAATGGTTTTGAGGGATTGGGGGCAGGAGGAGAAGGGGACGACAGAGGATGAGATGACTGGATGGCATCCCTGACTCGAGGGCCGTGAGTATGAGTGAACTCCGGGAGTTGGTGATGGACAGGGAGGCCTGGCATGCTGCGATTCATGGGGTCACAAACAGTCAGACCCGACTGAGCGACTGAACTGAAATGAACTGAATGGTTTTAATGTAATCGTGATGGTTTTTGCCAAAGTATAGCAACTGTTCCATGTCTCACCTCTCAGGCCAGGTGCAAATGATGCTTGCTATTGCACTGGACACTGGGACTCAAGTCCAGCAGAGCAGGTAGCAAAATGGTGTCAGGCAAACAGACAGGGAACAATGAAAGAGTAAATTACACAAATTATACCACTATTAACAATTTGTTCACCATGAGGGGTAAATAGGGTGTGGAGCTAACCACAGGATTATCCTCAGGATTATGCAAGTATTCTTAATGTATTAGTTATGGACTTACCATAAAGAAATCTTGCTCTCTGTGATAACATGAATGAACCTTGAGGGCATTATGCTATGCAAAATAAGTCAGATAAAGACAAATGCTATATGAGCTCACTTAAATGAGGAATCAAAAACCAATAACCACAAAGAACAAAATATAAATACAGAGACCAGTTAGGTGGTTTGCAGAGGCAGGGTTTGGGTGGGGGAGCCAGAATGGGTGAAGTGGATACAGATTTCCCATTATAAACAAGTCACGAGGATATAATACAGAGAGTTAATAATAGTGTATTGTATACCTGAAAGTTGATAAAAGAGTAGATCTTGAAGTACTCACCACAAGAAAAATGGGAAGCAGTGTGTGATGATGGATCACACTAGTACATTAACACCAGAATAACCGTGGTCATAATTTTGCAATATATACAAATATCAAACCATTGTGTTGCCTATCTAAAATGTGTATCATGTTCTCTATCAATTAAAAGACAACCTACACCTTGGAGAAAAGTAGAGGTAGACTTTGTCCATGTTTTTGTACTGTCCTTCATATTCCTATTTCACCTTTATTAACTGACATAAGAATCTAGGAGGATATAGCCCTGAATAACTTGATGACTTGTGAAATTTTCCTAACATAGGAGGAGAAAGAAAGAGAGTCTAGGTTGTAATACTTATTCAACAGGCATTTCCCTGGATAACAGGAAATAAGATTACCCAGACTTTCCAGATAAACACTCTGCCTTTTGCCACACTTGGGACCAAGAGTAAAAACTTACCTTGAATGTTAAGTATAAACACTCAGTATTTTTCAAGGATCCCTTTATGTTAAGAATTTGTATTTATACATGAGTTTTTGAAATTATTCACATTTGCAAAATATTTAACTGATTTTGAGTTTACTACTTTACTCCTTTACGTTAATAAGAATGTAATACTATCCTGAAACATAGCCTAATGCATTTTGGCATGAGAAATGACCATGCCAATTTATCAATAACCAATTTATAAATAAATTGTGTATTTTGAGCATTTGTTCAACATACATTAATTGAATATTGGAGGGGTTAGTGTTTAAATTTAATCTTGCTGGTCCCAAATTTTTCATGAGAAAGAGAGAAATATGTGAATAATTAATTAATTCAGTTGTATTCACTTTTTTTTTTTTTTTGTCAATGTAAGTAAAACTTAACATAGAAACCCAAAGGAGAGAAGAGCTGATTTGTCTGGAAAAGCTACAAGAATTTTCAAAAAGGAAGTGAAATAGGATCTGGAGGAGCTCCCCAGGAGTAGAAGGGGATGGGACTCCAGGTTGGAGAAGAGCTTATAAAAAGAAAGACATTTAAAATCCAAAGAGCATGGCAGGTTTGGGGAAAGATAATAAATTCTATCGACTCTCTCCTATCTTTGGGAGGGCCAGGCAAAAACAGCAAAAGATCCCTAGCCTGTGACTCACAGATCTCACTTGCTCCCTGTGATTTGTCCTTCCTATGAGTGGACTTCCGTGCAGACACATGGACTCATGAGCCTAGGAGCGAACCCCCCACTCCTGTCTGTCCTGGAGACAAGCCTCTTCACATGACCTTAGAGAGAGCACTGGGTTCTATAGGTAAGATCCCCTGCAGAAGGAAATGGCAACTTAATCCAATATTTTTTTTTCTGAAAAGTCCCATGGACAGAGGAGCCTCGTGGGCTACAGCCCAGGAGGTCCCAAAAGTTTCAGACATGACTTAGCAACTAAAAGCAACAACAATTAGAAACTGGTAGTAACAACAAATTGAAGAATTGTGACTACATTGGGCCTTTTAATTGTGCTGTGATTAGCCTTTATTACAACTCAGATTACTGAAGTTACTCTATATGTGTAATGTAAGACTGCTTATATTTCATAAATATTAAACTTCATATCCACACATGAGGCCTTGTTCTTCTTGTTGTTCAGTCACTAAGTCATATCTGACATTTGTGACCCCAAGGACTGCAGCACACCAGGCTTCACTGACCTTCACTATCTCCTGGAGTTTGCTCAAACTCATGTCCATCAGATCGGTGATACCATCCAAGCATCCCATCCTTTGTTGCCCCCTTCTCCTCCTGCCCTCAATGTTTCCCAGCATTAGGATCTTTTACAATGAGTCAGCTCTTCGAATCAGGTGGCCAAATTATTGGAGCTTCAGCGTTAGTACTTCCTTTGAATATTCAGGGTTGATTTCCTTTAGGATTGACTGGTTTCATCTCCTTTACTCCAAGGGACTCTCAAGAGTACTTCCAACACCACTGTTTGAAAACATCAGTTCTTCATGCTCAGACTTCTTTATGGTACAACACTCATATCCGTACACGACTACTGGAAAAATCATAACTTTGAATATACAGTCATTCTTTTGGCAAAGTGATGTGTCTGCTCTTTAATATGCCATCTAATTTTTTCATAGCTTTTCTTCCAAAGAGCACACATCTTTTAATTTCATGGCTGCAGCCATCAACTGCACTGATGATTGTACCAAGAAAATAAAACATGTGAGGCCTATCAAATACCTAATTCAAACTTTTCATCAAGATAAATGTGGTTAAAGAATTATATAGCCTTAGGATAGCTGCATTTTGACAGTTTTTAACCAATTACCAAGTTTCTTTAATGATCCTGATTTATATCTCAAAGTTGTATTCTTTATAATAGAGCATGACTCAAATTTACACTGAACCTACTACATTCGCTAAGAAATCCTGTGGCTAATGACTCAATAGGGGAACAAAAGTAAAACAAAAATTAGGTGGTTAAACCTTAAATTGGAGAAAAAGAAGAGAACCACAAGTAAATGTAAAAATATGCAATGAATAAAGTTTTGGGTGGTAGGAAAGAATGGCCAATGGGTCTTTAAGAACAATAGCCATATGGGGACAGTTTGTATTAAGACAGGGTACTCATTTTTCCATAAAGCTTTTACCTCCTGGGGAGAGTGGGTATTCAGTTCAGTTTAGTTCAGTTGCTTAGTCATGTTTAACTCTTTGCAACTCTTCCTGGGGACACTGGGTATTAAGAAATTAAAAATTAGAACTTACATTGCTACACAAAATTTAGTGAAGAAGATGATACATTGGGTGTGGTAGGGAAAAAGTCCCTTTTCTCAGCAAAAGACATTTTAACCTCAGGGCATATTCTACAG
Source organism: Bos grunniens (assembly GCF_055505025.1). Classification (NCBI taxonomy): domain Eukaryota; kingdom Metazoa; phylum Chordata; class Mammalia; order Artiodactyla; family Bovidae; genus Bos; species Bos grunniens. Next base: position 36,620,597 of record NC_141187.1, read on the forward strand.
TAATCAAGGTAATTAAAAAGCAGGCATCTGTCCCATCTTTAAGAATCAATTTCACATTGTTTCAGGGAAACAATTTTCAGACTCTCAACATTCATATGAATTCTTTTCTAAAATTTTCTCTCTGAGAAAGCATTTGTATCTGAAGGCTAAGATACTGGTCTTTTTTCCCACCTCCCATTTCAGAATTGCCCAGGCCCTCTTTGATAAAGAAAGGCATGCCTTTCACTTTCATCATCACTATTGTTTGATGCCCCACGGTGTACAGATTTCTGGGATGCCAGTCAAAAAGACCATTTGAAATGCTTCTGTCGCCTAAGCCTTCTTTGATCATGGCATCATGAGCTTATGGTAAGTCTTTATGTCTTTCTTTTATTTATTTCTGTTAAATGGATAGCAAGACGAGTTAGTGTTCTTAATTCATATATGCTGTGGAACAGAATGACAGGACTGGACAACATTGACTCAACAATCCTCTTTGGATGTGCACTTGCATGTGAACTTTCCTCCAAATGGAAATGGTGTTGGCACTTCCCCCATTGTCCAGTGCTTAAGGATCCGTGCACCTAATGCAGGGGGCCTGGGCTTCAATCCCTGCTCGCAGATCTAGATCCTACAGGCCACAAGAGAGTTGGAAGATCCGGATGTGCAAAAATTAAGGAACACAACCAAGTAAATAAAAGTGCTAAAAAGAGAAATGTTGGGATCTTCACCACATAGTGGCTTTAAGTGTGAACCTTGAAGTCCTGTAGCCCTTGTACATTCTCCCACTTCACCACTCACTAGCTCTGAATCTTTAGGCCAGTCTTTATTTACTTCTCTCCAAAATGCCATTCAAACTAGTGTCCACCTCATGGAGTTGCATAAGAATTAATGAAGACAATGCAAGAAAAACCAGAAGAAGATGAATGCTTGACCAATGTTTGTCCCTTCACATTTTCTTATTGTGGGGTTACAATTAAGGAGCCTCTTCAGGCAAATCCAGCCACCTGGCTGTGTAGTGAAGGGCTCAGCTCATCCAAAGGGAAGTCTGGACTTTGCCCTTGTTTCCTGGGAGCTCCTCTCTAAAGCCTTAGGTTGTTTCCTCTGGGGAAGGGTGACTAAAGGTATAAAAGGTTGACACTGAGAAAAGCACTATTGTTTATGTGAGGGTCTTTGGTCAGCCTGATAAGGAGGTAAACAGTGTGATTTAGGGTAAAAACTTTGGACCTCAAGAACGATGTGATTCAGGATGGGGGTTTTGGTCACGCAGTATCAGCTGCACCTCTAGAGAGGTTTGAGCCTGATATCAGCTGTATGGACCATCAGTCATGCCTTGGTGATGGATCCCAGAAAAATCTCTGGACACGGAGCCTGGAGTGAGCTCCCACATCTGCCAGTGCTCAATGCCAGCTCATCGGTGCTAGGAACACAAAGCTGCCCATGACACCCTGGGAAGAGAAAAGCAAAGTTCCATATTTCACACTTTCTTTGACTCTTCCCTATATGCCTTTTCCTGGGCAGTTTTTTTATCTATATCTTATAAAAAGCTGCAATTCCCTGGATATATACCAGGAGAAATTCATACTTTGTAAAGATACGTGCAACTCAGTGTTCCTTGCTTCATCAGGGCTTCCCTGGTGGGTCAGATGGTAAAGAATCTTCCTGCACTGCGGGAGACCTGGGTTCAATCCCTGGGTTGGGAAGATCCCCTGGAGGAGGGGATGACAGCCCACTCCAATCTTCTTGCCTATTATTGTCCACAGGGACTATCCCCGTGGACGGAGGTGGCTGGCAGGCTACAATCTATGGGGTCACAAAAAGTCGGACACAACTGAGCAAATAAGTACAGCAGTGTTCTTTGCAGTACTGTTCACAATAGCCAGAACATGGAAGCAAACTAAATGTCCATCAACAGAGAAAGGGACAAAGAAGATGTAGTGTAGATACACAATGTATGTTACTCAGCCATAAGAAAGAACAATATGCTATCAGAAGCAATATGGATGGACCTGGATATTGTCATACCAAGTGAAGTAAGTCAGACAGAGAAAGATAAATGCATATGATATCACTGATATGTGGAATATTAAAAAATGGTATAAAAGAACTTATTTACAAACAGGAAGAGAGTCACCTTGTAGAATATTACTTTATGGTTCCATGGGGAAGAAGGGAGGGATGCATTGTGACATTGGGATTGACGTGTACACACTAATATATATAAGATAGATAACTAGTAATGACCTACTGTATAGAACAGGAAACTCTACTCAACTCTCTGTAATGAGCTACTTGAGTTAAGTCAGTTCAGTTGCTCAGTCGTGTCCAAATCTTTGAGACCCCATGACCGCAGCACACCAGGCCTCCCTGTCCATCACCAACTCCTGGAGTCTACCCAAACTCATGTCCCTTGAGTCGGTGATGCCACCTAACCATCTCATCTTTTGTCATCCCCTTCTCCTCCTGCCTTCAATCTTTCCCAACATCAGGGTCTTTTCAAATGAGTCAGCTCCTCACATTAGGTGGCCGAAATATTGGAGTTTCAGCGTCAACATCAGTCCTTCCAATGCACACCCAGAACTGATCTCCTTTAGGATGCACTGGTTGGATCTCCTTGCAGTCCAAGGGACTCTCAAGAGTCTTCTCCAACACCACAGTTCAAAAGAATCAATTCTTTGCTCCTCAGCTTTCTTTATAATCCAACTCTCACATCTACACATGACTAGCGGAAAAAACAGCCTTGACTAGCCGGATCTTTATTGACAAAGTAATGTCTCTGCTTTATAATATGCTGTCTAGGTTGGTCATAACTTTCCTTCCAAGGAGTAAGCGTTTTGTTCCCTGGCTGCAATAACCACCTGCAGTGATTTTGGAGCCCAAAACAATAAAGTCAGCCACTGTCCAGTTTCCCCATCTACTTGCCATGAAGTGATGGGACCAGATGCCATGATCTTAGTTTTCTGAATGTTGAGCTTTAAGCCAAAATTTTCACCCTCTTTTTTCACTTTCATCAAGAGGCTCTTTAGTTCTTCTTCACTTTCTGCCATAAGGGTGGTATCATCTGCATATCTGAGGTTATTGATATTTCTCCAAGCAATCTTGACTCCAGCTTGTGCTTCATCCAGCCCAGCATTTCTCATGATGTACTCTGCATATAAGTTAAATAAGCAGGGTGACAATATACAACCTTGACATACTCCTTGTCCATTTTGGAACCTGTCTGTTGCTCCATTAAAAAAGAATCTAAATAAGAGTGGATATACATATATTTATAACTTATTCAGTGTTCAACAAAATCTGACATTTATAGCATTGTTAATCAACTATACTGCATTAAAAATAAAAAATGAATTAAAAATAAGTCAAAGATCTGGAATAAACCATAACCATATGTATAATAGCTTTCAGTGAGCTCTTAGAGTACGAGATGATTATAGAACCCAAGAATGGTCTTGGGAGATCCCCAAACTTGTAATTGCTATCTGAAGTGAATAAAGTCTTGAGGACTTTCCACTCTGAAATTTGTATCTGTCAAAGGCCCTTTTCTTCATATGCATTTGCTAAGTTGCGTCAGTCATGTCCGACTCTGTATGACTCCATAGCCGGCAGCCCAACAGACTCCTCTGTCCCTGGGATTCTCCAAGGAAGAATACTGGAATGGGTTGCCATTTCCTTCTCCAATGCATAAAAGTGAAAAATGAAAGAGAAGTCTCTCAGTCGTGTTCGACTCTTAGCGACCCCATGGACTGTAGCCTACCGTTCATGGAATTTTCCAGTCAAGAGTACTGGAGTGGGTTGATAATAGTCGAGATATTATCATGTTGGTCAAATGGTACTTTGTCTAAGAACTCAGTAATTAACTCATATTTCAAATAGTAACATCTAAAGGAGGGGGGATTGCTCAATAACTGATAACCAAGGAAGACACTGTAAATACCCATATATTGCTGTGAAATACATCAAGGAGTTTGCCATCTCAGACCCTCCACCTGGGGCTGCTGGTCCTGATTCAGCTTCCTTAGTCTTTGGCTTCCTATCAGCACCAAAGAGCATTCAGTATGGATGAGGCATTGGGTTATCTTAGACAAGTCAGTCTCCTCATTTGGTGCTATGGTCTAAATGCTTGTGTTCTCCCAAAATTCATATGTTGAAAACCTAATCCCAAATTGATGATTTTAGGAGGAGGGACATTGGAAAATGATTAGGTCATAAGTGTAGAACCCATATGAGGGCAGAGCCCACATGAATGGGATTAGGGCTATTGTGAAAGAGGCCTGAAATATTTGCTCATCCCTTTTATTTAGGGATATGTCCTGGAAGAGGCCCTCACTCACTCTACCATGCTGGCACCCTGATCTTGGACTTCTAGCCTCCAGAACTGTAATAAATAACGTGGTTTATAAAACACCCAGCCTCTGGCATTTTGTAACAGCAGCCTGCATGAACTAAAACACTGGACATGATTAAATGGGGGGAAAAAAATTGTCAATCTTGTTTTCCCTTCCAAGGTCATGAATGTGAAAGAGGTAGCATAGATATTCAATCCCTGTGGCACATGGTAACATACTCCATAGAACTGTACATTTCTTTCAAATTGTAGTTCTTTGACATGCTCTAATGGGAATATATTTTCTTAGAGGTAATTAACATTTAATCCTATAGATTGTGGATTTTATGTGATCAGTTGAGGGCCTTAAGAGCAAAGATAGAAGTTTTCCCCTAAAGAGAATTATCAATTGGTTGTGTAGCTTCCCTGTTTGGATCTCTTATACTTCTCATTATCTGCTCTATCCCACAGTGTATTTCTGTAGCTTAGCTTTAAGGAAAAATAATTGATAGAAATAATTCCTTGATTTATGGAATATTACTTTTATCTTTGATATTCCATTGAAAAGCAGGAGTTGTAGTTAAGCACACTAGTGAAAGTAACTGTTTCTAAAAGTCAGGATGTCAGCATGAGAAGTTTCCTGTGTGTAGTTGCTCAGTCGTGTCCAACGCTTTACGACCCCATGGACTGACGACCCCTTGGACTGCAGCCTGCCATGCTCCTCTGTCCATGGGGTTTCTCTAAGCAAGAATACTGGAGTGGTTTGACATGCCCTCTTCCAGGATCTTCCTGACTAGGTATGGAACCCAGGTCTCCTGTATGCAGGAGGACTTTTTACTGTCTGAGCTGCCAGCTCCTAATAAATGGGTCTTGGCTATACAGAAGATGTGTGATTTGTCTACTTTTGTTTCCTGCAACAGTGGGGTTTTTTTTCCAGCTAACATATCAGTCCCATTTCTATTTACCTGAAAACTATCTAGAATGCAAGTTCTCTCTAAAAGAAAGACATTAGCACAAAAGGAACTTTTATCTGGAATAGCAGTTAAGATTTTGTCCAGCTGTCAGTTTATCCAAAATACCAGAGGCTGGGTATTTGCTTTTAATTATAATATTTACCTCAGAAAGAACAAATGGCTGGCCAGTTTCTGCCATGTTTGATACTCAATAAATAGTAACTTCAGGGCAGTTGGCATATGCTTATAGCCCCAGGGGAACTGAATTAAAGGAGTGGGGATTGGTGTTGTTCAGATAATTAACAATAATATAAGTCAGAATGTGGTCAGTGAGATAAAAATTGTGAGAATGAAATTAAGAAGCCATAAGGAGGAAGATGGTACTTTCATCTGGGAAAAGTAGATAACAATTCATCAGGAGGTGAATATTTTGTACCTTCCAAGAGAGAGTAGGTGTTTGTGTACAATGTAAGAATATTTGATTTGTAGACTCTCCTTAAAGTATTTTCATCTGTCATGATCAGAGAGTACAGCTAAGAAACTGAACTCCTCTAGTGAAGCTGAGAATCCTATGGTAAAAAGTAGACTCAAGTGGCAGGTTCAGAGCACTGTCTCTAGTTCTGTCCTATTCAGCCTTTTGGTCAGTGACTCGATTATCACAGTATCTTAGGACATGAAACTATGAGGGCTAGTGTATGTGGAATAAAAGACCGAACATCCAGTGTTTTCCATCTAATAGGGTAGCAATTAAAAGCAAATGCATCCACATTTCTGTGAAAGAAAGTCGCTCAGTCATGTCTGACTTGTGACCCCATGGACTAGAATACTGGAATGGGTAGCCTTTCCCTTCTCCAGGGACTCTTCCCAACCCAGGAATCAAATCCAGGCCTCCCACATCGCAGGCAGATTTTTTACCAGCTGAACCACAACGGAAGCCCCCACAGTTCTAGTTCTGTAATTATGTCCAAATAATCAGGCTATGAGGGTTTGGGTGGGGGGAAAAGACCTCAATGGTTTTAGTTCACTGTATGCTGTGAGAGCAGCATCAATAATTCATTGGAATTTTACTCTGCACAAATAAAAGTGTTTCATTGAACAAACACATAACGAAGGCCTGCTGGATGCAAAGAATGGACAGCAGTGAAGAACACACATGTGGACTTTGTGAATTAGGACTTAATTTTAATAGAAAAACAGAAGTGAGGTGAATTTCAAAGTAAAACATTGGACCACAACTGGGACACGTGTCGAGAGGGAAAAGCACAGAATGCCATATGTCCACATAACAAGGAGACTTGAGCTGTGTCAGAAGCAGGAATGGCTGCTTCGTGGAAGTGTTTTTTACTGAGATCTGAAAGATGTCAAGGAGGTAATCAGGTCAAAGTGAGAGGGTCTTCCAGGGAGAAGAAATGGCATTGATAAAGAGCTTTAGGCATATGTGAAAACATAGAGTGAGAAGAACAGACAAGCCAGGATTGAACCTTCAAGGAATTTAATTTACTTGGTAAAACTTATGCTAACTGGACAATGAATAAAAGGTGGAATATCGTCACTTCTGTGAAAGAGATAAGAATCAAGTTTTGCAAAGCATAGGAGATATTTCCATTTGCCGGGTAATTCGGTAAAGATTCATCTAAACGTAGGAAACCTGATTTCGATTGCTACTTTTGCATCGAGTTTTATAAGTTTAGATAAGTGACTTAATCATTCTTGGATTTACTTATATATCCTTAATATGGGAGGACTGTCTAGATAATTTCCAAGGTTTCTTCCTTTGCTAAATATCCAGTGAGTCCCACTGGTGATTATCTGGAATTAAAAAAAACCCTTTTACATACCAGAGTAATGGCTGAGTTATCTACAATATTATATAAAATGCATTGAAATTCTTGGTTTTTTTCTTTTTTCAGTTTTTTAAAATATAATTTCCAGATAAAATAGCAAGATACTTAAAGTATACATGACAATTTAAATAGGTATACATGATTAATGGAGTCCCTCATTGATTTAATTAACATATCTATTAATATCACCTCACATATTTACCTTTCAAGATCTTTTTGGTGAGAACTTTTAAGTTTAACTCTCTTACATGTGTGCTAACTGACTTCAGTCATGTCCAACTCTTTGTGACCCCGGGGACTATATAGCCTGCCAGGCTCCTCTGTCCATTGGGATTCTCCAGGAAAGAATACTAGAGTGGGTTGCCACGCCCTCCTCCAGGGGATCTTCCTGACCCAGGGATTCAACCCATGTCTCTTATGCCTCCTGCACTGGCAGGAGGGGTCTTTACCACTAGCATCACCTGGAAAAGCCCCACAAATGTCAATGCTGCTACTGCTGCTAAGTCGCTTCAGTTGTGTCTGACTCTGTGCGACCCCATAGATGGCAGCCCACCAGGCTCCCCTGTCCCTGGGATTCTCCAGGCAAGAATACTGGAGTGGGTTGCCACTTCCTTCTCCGATGCATGAAAGTGAAAAGTGAAAGTGAAGTCACTCAGTCATGTCCAACTCTTCGTGACCCCATGGACTGCAGCCTACCAGGCTCCTCCATCCATGGGATTTTCCAGGCAAGAGTACTGGAGTGGGGTGCCATTGCCTTCTCTGATAAATGTCAATAACATATTACAAACCATAATCACCATGTTGCACATTAGATCCTCAGACCTTATGCATTATCTTACAGCTTAAAATTTGTGCACTTTACCAAATTCATTCTTAAATCATTGGTTTCTCAGCACTTATTTTCACATGACCTGTGACATGTTCTTGTATTTATGATTTTCAAGTCAGGAAAAAAGAAGTCCCCCTCCTGTTGGAAGCAGTTTAGCATTAGATCTTTGAGGGACCATCTTTATCTAGCAGCTCCATAGCCATCCCTATCATTGTCAGAAATCAAGATGATTTACACAGATAAGGAAAATAAAGAAAAGTGACTTCCCTGGTGGCTCAGATGGTAGAGAATCTGCCTGCAATGTGGGAGACCTGGGTTGCACCCCAAGGACAGGGAAGATCCATGCAAGAGGGAATGGTTACCCACTCCAGCATTGTTTTTTTTAATATAAATTTATTTATTTTAATTGGAGATTAATTACTTTACAATATTGTATTGGTTTTGCCATACATCAACATGAATCTGCCACAGGTATACACGTGTTTCCCTTTCTGAATCCCCCCTCCCACGTCCCTCCCCGTACCATCCCTCTGGGTCATCCCAGTGCACCAGCCCCAAGCATCCAGTATCATGCATCAAACCTGAACTGGCGATCCATTTCACATATGATATCATACATGTTTCAACGCCATTCTCCCAAATCATCCCACCCTCGCCCTCTCCCACAGAGTCCAAAAGACTGTTCTGTACCTCAGTGTCTCTTTTGCTGTCTTGTATACAGAGAAGGTGATGGCACACTCCGTCCTCCCATGGACAGAGGAACCTGGTGGGCTGTAGTCCATGGGGTCGCTAGGAGTCAGACACGACTGAGCGACTTCACTTTATTTTTTCACTTTCATGCATTGGAGAAGGAAATGGCAACCCACTCCATTGTTCTTGCCTGGAAAATCCCAGGGACGGGGGAGCCTGGTGGGCTGCCGTCTATGGGGTTGCACAGAGTTGGACACGACTGAAGTGACTTAGCAGCAGTATACAGGGTTATCGTTACCATCTTTCTAAATTCCATGTATACGCGTTAGTATACAGTATTGGTGTTTTTCTTTCTGGCTTACTTCACTCTGTATAATAGGCTCCAGTTTCATCCACCCCATTAGAACTGATTCAAATGTATTCTTTTTAATGGCAGCAGTAATACTCCATCGTGTATATGTACCACAGCTTTCTTATCCATTCGCCGGCTGATGGACATCTGGGTTGCTTCCATGTCCTGGGTATTACAAACAGTGCTGTGATGAACGTTGGGGTACACGTGTCTCTTTCCCTTCTGGTTTCCTCAGTGTGTATGGCCAGCAGGGATTGCTGGATCATAAGGCAGTTCTATTTCCAGTTTTTTAAGGAATCTCCACACTGTTCTCCATAGTGGCTATACTAGTTTGCATTCCCACCAACAGTGTAAGAGGGTTCCCTTTTCTCCACACCCTCTCCAGCATTTATTGCTTGTAGGCTTTTGGATTGCAGCCATTCTGACTGGCGTGAAATGGTATCTCATTGTGGTTTTGATTTGCATTTCTCTGTTAATGAGTGATGTTGAGCATCTTTTCATGTGTTTGTTAGCCATCTGTATGTCTTCTTTGGAGAAATATCTATTTAGTTCTTTGGCCCATTTTTTTGATTGGGTGATTTATTTTTCTGGAATTGAGCTTCAGGAGATGCTTGTATATTTTTGAGATTAGTTGCTTGTCAGTTGCTTCATTTGCTATTATTTTCTCCCAATCTGAAGGCTGTCTTTTCACCTTGCTTATAGTTTCCTTTGTTGTGCAGAAGCTTTTAAATTTAATTAGGTCCCATTTGTTTATTTTTGCTTTTATTTCCAGTATTCTGGGAGGTGGGTCATAGAGGATCCTGCTGTGATGTATGTCGGAGAGTGTTTTGCCTATGTTCTCCTCTAGGAGTTTTATAGTTTCTGGTCTTACGTTTAGATCTTTAATCCATTTTGAGTTTATTTTTGTGTATGGTGTTAGAAAGTGTTCTAGTTGCATTCTTTTACAAGTGGTTGACCAGTTTTCCCAGCACCACTTGTTAAAGAGATTGTCTTTAATCCATTTTAATTTTTGCCTCCTTTGTCAAAGATAAGGTGTCCATAGGTGCGTGGATTTATCTCTGGGCTTTCTATTTTGCTCTGTTGGATGTGAGGGTGATATGGTTGCGACATCTGTCACCCCATTGATCTCCAGGGTTGATTCGGCTGATCTGGCTGGCTAGACAGGTGTCCCCTTCCTCCCTCACCACTCCATGTGCGTCCCTCCCGAAGCTGCATGCTTGGTCGAAGAGGACAACCATCCTGGATAGAGGAGGACCAGTCTTTGGTCAAGGGTGTACGAGTAGCTGTGCTCCCCTGCTAGAACCTCCAAACAAGCTCTCAAGGTCCACTCCAGCATTCTTGTGTAAAGAATCCTTTGCACAGAGAAGCCTTGTAGGCTACAGTCCACAGGATCACAAAAAGTCAGACATGCCTGAACGACTAACACACAATGAACTTTAAGGGTTTGGAACCTGTATCAGAGCTAAGGATAGCTTAAAAGGAAAAGGAAAGCTGTTTTATACAGGCAAGATCATGGAGGCATGAACACTTATAGGGCAACAGGGCAAAGGAAGAGAATGGATATTGCAGTCTCTAAAGAGTCTTGTACATAGCTGCAGCTAAAAGCGAGGGCCTCTCACCAGAGCTCTGGGCTTCAGTGGAGAAAGTTGGCCACTTTCCAGCAAGAAAGGAGTCAGAGGAAAGAATCAATCCACTAATCTCTTTCTCCACTGACTCACCAATCTCTTTTGGCCATCCCTGGCCAAACTCAAGTAGAAGTCAGAGGCCAGAAGAGCTGGAAGTATAAAGTATGGTCTTCTCAGCCTCCGAAGGTTCAAAACATAATAGAAAATAATCAACAGGGTTCCCAAGGGGCATATAAAGAATATCAAACACACCCACCATTTCTATGTAGTAGCTCTGTTTTCTTTATCTTATGAATCTAGTTGCAGTTATTTTTGCTAGGCATTTAGGATGACTGGTATGATTAACTTTAATGGGAGAAGTCAGTTTCTGATTTGACCTAGACTTGAGTATTTGTCACTGTATTTCTGGTATTAAAATATTATTACTGGGACCCTAACTGACTGTATCCTTGATTCACTTAAACCCTTAGAAGAGGAAGTTAAAGGGACCAAACTTAGGAACGACCAGAAACTATCAAGAGATGTTCTTATACATTGTGGAATTCATTTGGTTGATTTGTATGTGTGAGAGTGAAAACTGTTAATTCCAAATTTGTGAGAGACGTTAGTCTGAAATTTCCTTTTGTACTGCCTTTGTCTGATTTTGATATAGAGCAATACTGGCCCCATCTAATTAGTTAGAAATGGTTTCCTACTCTTTCATTTTCTTGAAGAGATTATGTCAAATTGATCTTAATTTTTTAAATATTTGTTGGAATTCTCTAGTCAATCTATCCTGGATTGATGATTTCCTTTTCAAAAGTTTTATGTCACAGTTTCAATCTCATTAAAGTTTATAGGAGTATTCATATGGTGTACCTATTTTTGCTTCAAGTATTTTGAGATTATGTTGTTTGATATATACATTTTCAGGATTATTATGTATTCCTGCTGGATTGACTGTTATTTCCTTATGTAATGTCCTTGTATTCCTTTGTCCTTAGATATTTTCTTTGCTCTAAAGTCTACTTTAATATTAACAAATGTTTTTATACTTTTAATTTCCAAATATCCATGCCATTATTGAGTTTCTTGGGCTTTCCTGGTGGCTCAGACAGTAAGGAATCCACTTGCCTTGTGAAGACCTGGTTTCAATCCCTGGGTTGGGAAGATCTCCTGGAGGAGGATATGGGAATCTGTATTCTTGCCTGGAGAATTCATTCCATTGACATAGGAACCTGGTGGGCTACAGTCCATGGGGTCACCAAGAGTCAGGCACAGCCTGGCAACTAAACCACCACCTGGTGTTCCTTCACATTTATTCCTTGGAAGAACAGCCCTACTCAGGCTGCCTTCTGACACTAGGCTGGAGGTAGGAATGCTGGGCCTGGCTTGTCCTCTCTTAGGTGCTGCTGTGTTGCTCTTCCATTCTTCAGGCCTTGGTCTAGTTCACCTTCTTCTTGCCAGCTGTAAAAGGTCCCTTTAGTGGTCTCGTCTTATTTGCAGAATAAATAGAGGAGTGGGCACAAAAGATCAAGGTTATCTTGTCTGAACCAGAAGCCCAAAGTGTGTTTTATAACCTAGGGAAGAGATTTCATGAAGGGAAGTTGAGCAGAACTGTGGAAAGGAATCCACAGTGGGCTGGAGATGAAAGTCATGAGTCCCTTTCTTTAGAAGTCATAGAAGTGGAAAAAGTATTTTTTCTAGATTATATGTATATTCAGCTCTGAGAGAGTACACTTTCTGGTTCAGCAAATGGTAAGTCTGTATTTTTTCATTCATTTTCTTTACAAATGCATATATATATATATATATATATATATATATATATATATATATATAATGATATCCATATGACATTTTATTTATTCTAGACCATTTCAGTTCAGTTCGGTTCAGTTGCTCAGTCGTGTCTGACTCTTTTCGACCCCATGAACTGCAGCACGCTAGGCCTCCCTGTCCATCACCAAATCTCAGAGTCCACCAAAACCCATGTCCATTGAGTCCGTGATGCCATCCAACCATCTCATCCTCTGTCGTCCCCTTCTCCTCCTGCCCTCAATTTTTCCCAGCATCAAGGTCTTTTCAAATGAGTCAGCTCTTCGCATTAGGTGGCCAAAGTAGTGGAGTTCAGCTTCAACATCAGTCCTTCCAATAAACACCAAGGACTGATCTCCTTTAGGATGGACTGGTTGGATCTCCTTGCAGTCCAAGGGATTCTCAAGAGTCTTCCCCAACACCACAGTTCAAAAGCATCAATTCTTCCGTGCTCAGCCTTCTTCACAGTCCAATTCTCACATCCATACATGACCACTGGAAAAACCATAGCCTTGACTAGATGGACCTTTTTGACAAAGTAATGTCTCTGTTTTTTAATATGCTGTCTAGGTTGGTCATAACTTTCCTTCCAAGGAGTAAGCATCTTTTAATTTTCAGCTTCAATCAACATCTGCAGTGATTTTGGAGCTCAGAAAAATAAAGTCAGCCACTGTTTCCACTGTTTCCCCATCTATTTGCCATGAAGTAATAGGACCAGATGCCATGATTTTAGTTTTCTGAATGTTGAGCTTGAAGCCAACTTTTTCACTAGGCCATTTTTTTTCAAGGCCATTGCTCTGCTTTTATTATGATTTGAGATTTAAACCCTGAAAAAACAAATCTATTGTAGAGTTTGGATTACTTACCAGTAGATGAATTGGCGGAATAACAATAGAACATAAGATGATTACTTAATTGAACTCAAAATTTTATATATGCATATGAAGAGAGTTATTTACATATAATTTTATTCTTGGCCCCTTTGGTATTCTGAGAACTTTGATTGAAGCTATATATAAAAGAAATTACATTATTATTATAGTTAAACAACTGGTATAATTATGTGTGTACATTCAGAATCCATTAGTCCAGTGGCCATAAAAATGAGTATCCTCATCCCCTGGGGAAGAAACTGTTACTATTTCCATTTCTATTTATTTTTATCTCACTGTCATTTAGTTTATATTTTGTGTATATTTTTAAAATGTCATAATATATTAGAATAGCAATGCATATATAATATTTTTACATAATATAATTAGGTCACTGACAGTGTGTTGAAAAATGGAAAATAAGTTGGAGATTAGTTCTTCAGGAAACAGAAAATTATCAAAATTTGCTGCATAAAATGTTACTTAATTTGGGAGAGTTTACCAACAATTTTTTATGAAACCTTTCAACTGAAGAGAGGCAGAATGTTCAGAACATTCATGTTTGCATGAGTTTGCATACAGCCTCAGAGACGGAAACATTTCTGAAGTTGGGTCGAAGACCAAGAGACCTGCCTGGGCAGGGGAAAACTTGAATCTTGAATGCAAGAGAGAATGTTTGCTCCCCTCAGTGTGGTCTAGGTTGTTTTTCTTTAAATCACTTCCCTTTCTTCACCTTTATTTTCTAATCCCCATCCTCTGCTTTACTATTTCTTTTCCCATAGTACAGATCACCTGTTAACATACCATATAATGTACTTGGATTCATGTTTATTGCAGATTATCTCTCTTCCCCAGGCTGTAATATCAGTTCCATGAGAATAAGTGTCTGCCTGCTTAGTTTATTGATGTAAACGAAGCACCTATAAGAGTTTCTGAGTCAAGAGGAATTAAGTCAATGATCACTTGGTTAAATGACAAATAGCAGAGTACTGGGCAGGCCTATAGGTTTCAAAATTTTGTGGTTTTGATTAGCTATTGTAAATAAGCTGTTCTGCAGCTAATGTTACAAGGTTAAGTCATGTTTCTGTTTCATCAGCATAAACATAACCTACATTTGAATATAAAATTTTAGACCTAACACGATAGCTAAAGTGCACATTTGCAAAAAAAATATGTACAAGTTGATTTGTTTTCTTCATCCAAAATAGAATTATATTTCTTTCCAAAACTTTTCCTTACATAGCTGTGTGTACATATATGTTTATATATATAATAAAATTCCATCTAGTCAAAGCTATGGTTTTTCCAGCAGTCAGTATGGATGTGAGAGCTGGACCATAAGGAAACTGAGCACTGAGGAACACTGAGCACTGAGGAACTGATGCTTTTCAACTGCGGTGTTGGAGAAGACTCTTTAGAGTCCCCTGGACTGCAAGGAGATCAAACCAGTCAATACTAAAGGAAATGAGCCCTGAATATTCATTGAAAGGGCTGATACTGAAGCTGAAGCTCCAATAATTTTTTCCACCTGATGCAAAGAATTGACTCATTGGAAAAGACCCTGATGCTGGGAAAGGTGGATGGCAGGAGGAGAAGGAGAAGGCAGATAGGATGAGATGGTTGGATCGCATCACTGACTTGATGGACATGAGTTTGAGCAAGCTCCAGGAGATGGTGGAGGACAGGGGAGCCTGGTGACTGAACTTAACTGAAGGTATGCATATGTGTTATGTATATAACATAATGATTATATGATCATTATACATAGGTCACATTGACAAATATGCTATTTCACTTTCAGGTATCATTATACATAGATCATATTGACATATAATGCTATTTTGGTTTCAGGTGTACAATGTAATTATTTGATATATATTGCAAAATGATCACCGCAATAGATCTGGTGAACATCTGTCACTAGAAATAGTTACGATTTCCTTCTTGCGAGTCCTTGACACTTTCTCTTTGCTGCTTTTCCTTCCTTCTGTCTTTCTCTTCCTTCTCTCTTATTCATCCCCCTTTCCCTTCTACCTTTTGATTTCCCATTTTCTGTTTACTAGGAATTACTGCTGAAGCCCTAAAGATGGTACAAAACTGGCCCAGAAACATTGCTGACTTCTTAGGACAGCCAGTCAAGAGATTGGCCCTCATCCCAGTTTGTTTGGAGGCTATTGAACAAGCTGAGCAACCCTAATCCAGTCTCAGTAGAGATTCAGTCTATTTGGAGGATTTTATAATTCTGGGACCTACTAAGGCATGTTTGTAAGGCCAAATAATTAATGACAAGGATAGTTACTCTAAAAGGAAGAGAGAATGGTATCTCACTTCTCAGATAAATGTGCTTTTAAATCCAGCGTTCTGATCTACTCAGTGTCTATGTGACCAGTTGGACAATTGTCCAGAATCCCCAGGAGGTAGACAGATGCACACCAGTATATCTGCCATTCAATTGTTCAGAGTGTTTATGATACATGGGTTTCCTGTGGGTCAGCTAGTAAGCAGCTGACTGTGGGCTGCTTAATATTCTCCAGATGGTGCTTGCAGAGTGAGGGAAAAGAGAGGCTCTGGTGACTACAGTAGGTGGGGAGCTGTGGGTTCCACAACATTTCCCCTGATTAAAGTGAACTATGATGTTGGGGAAAGACTCTGATGCTGGGAGGGATTGGAGGCAGGAGGAGAAGGGGACGACAGAGGATGAGATGGCTGGATGGCATCACTGACTTGATGGACGTGAGTCTGAGTGAACTCCGGGAGTTGGTGATGGACAGGGAGGCCTGGCGTGCTGCGATTCATGGGCTCGCAAAGAGTCGGACACGACTGAGCGACTGATCTGATCTGATCTGATGATGTTGGGGATCCTCAACTTGTGAATGTCCTGGAAAATCACCAGGGAATTCACCTGGTGACTCACCTGGAAAATCACCCCTCAAGGGAAACACTTGTCAGTCAGGGGGAATTTCAGATCAGTCCATCTGGACCAAGAGAAGGCTACAACAGCACCATGTAAGTCAGTGATGTCAGAACTTTCCCATCTCATTACCATCTACTCTGATCCAACATGGCCCAAGGAATGAAGATCCAGAGAGGGAGAGAGAAGGGACCTTGCAGAAATGGACACATCTGCATTTCCTGGTAGGTCCCCTGGGCCTCAGCAGGGAAGAGGGAGACATTGAATAGGCTGAATATGAGATGGAGCTGACACTTGAATGACCTGGACTTGTGAAACCCAGAGTGATAGAATGTATGGAATGGCTGCAAGGTGATGCAGGAAAAGAGGATGCAGTAGAGTGTGGGTGACGACAGCCACTGCAGGAGGATGAGCCGGTTCACCTTTGTATCTGCTATGGTCTCAGCCTTTGTGCCCCCAGAAATTTCATATGATGAAATCCTGATTCTCATGGTTATGGTAACCCTAGGTGGTGCCTTTGTGAGGTGATGGAGTTATAAGGATGGAGTCTCTTCAATGAGATGAGTGCTTTTATATATGAGACACACGGAGCTCCTGAGCTCTCCCGCCGCGTGAGGATACAGTAAGTAGTGTGTGACCAGAAAGGACCCTGCATTACCCCACTATGGAAATCCATTTCCATTGTTTTTAAGCCTGTGTTATAGCAATGCAGAAGGACAAAGACAGCATCCTAACAATCTTTACACAGTTCAGTAAACCTCATGCTATTTATACAAAGGTGCGAAGCACTTATATTATCTGATGTAAGACTGTGATGGGTGACAGTTCGTGGCTGGCTTTCATAAAGAATCTTGAGAATTCAGTCTTCTTGGTAGCATGACCAGAACCATGAACAATTGTCTAATTCTTTGATTCTAATAACTTGACCAGAATAGTTGGCTGTGATTCTTAAGTAGTATCTTAATGATCTTCTTTGTAATGCCAGGTTCTGCTATTTGTGACTAATTTTAATAGGCGCTTCATTCTCTCAATTGTAGGGGTGGATTTTCTTTTGATTTTCAATTAAATGAAGATAAGAAATGTTAAGAAATTGCCCTCTTAGATTTTGACATCTCTGCAGAGTCTGTGTTTATTTTTTTTAAGAGGAGACCCATTTTACATAGCATACATTAAAAAGCTATAAATTTCAAACAAGCTTGCTATGGGTTAGATCATTAAGACCACCTCAGAGCTGGATGGGATGGATGTGGATTTAGCACGAGTTGCTGAGTCGGCATCCCAGGATCGTGGTGTACATGTCAACTTTACGTGAATCCCTATACAGGCACTTGAACAGCTTATAAAATTCAGAATGACGCACATCTTCATCGCTGGATTCCAGGGATGGGAGTCCACACCAGTAAATGCGAGCCTTCAACATCTTCCGCCTTACTGGAAAAATAATCTGAATACCCAAAAGATAATGACTTCTTACGTGTTTTATTAAGATTTGCTTATTTTTTTTTTTGCTTCTAATTATCAAATTAAGATTTGGGGAAGACATACGTATATAAAAATCTCTATATATGGATTTTGAAGCCAGCCTATGAAAAAACAATTAGGAATCTAAAATGTAGAAACATAACTCAAGATTAGTTTTAACTTTCTCTTTTCTTCCTTCCCACTCTTATCCTTTGATTTGATGAGAACAGAGAAAGAAGACAAGTGGAACTTCAATAGCAGATGTCCTGGGTTACTTTGAAGAAAATGCTGATCTTGGAAATTCTGTTCTCTAGTTCTCTTACTCTTGAAAATATTTCAACCACCTGTGCCCAGGAAGAGTGAAGCTTTTGGTGGAATTGTGTGCAATGCAGGGAAGGCTACACATGTCAAAAACTGCAGTGAAATTCTGATTCCTTTACAGTAGAATCTATCACTATGAATGACTAAGGCTCTTGCTTTATGTAGTAGCAGTCTAGAATATAGAAGTCATGAATCTTTTTCTTACAAAATGAGATAATTCCAAACACATTACGCATTACAGCGGTGACCTCTTTCATTCATGAACAAAGCAAGAAAGCCCTCTGCAGGATGCTCACCTGGCAGAATTGCCTCTCTATGATTGCTTGAAGTTCTAGTAGATTTTTCACACTCTCTGTGGCATTTGATTGAATAGAATCTGAGACTTCTTTCATACTCCGCAGGTCTGTGACTAGATGATACAGAGGTCTATTCCAGGAGTACAGTAACATGAGTATCCACTTACTAAGGTCTTTAATCTAACCAACCAGAAGAAATGGTCTCATTAAAATAATCATAATTCAGTGGTTTTGGTAACATGTGATCTTTGCTTAGAGCTGCTGAACTGAAAAAATTTTGGTTATTCCTACGTGCATGCAGAGATTTTTGAAGGTAGTAAAAGTTGCAAAATTATAAAATGCAAGCTATTAGTTCACACTTTGCTGAATTATTAAAAATTTAGATTATTTTAAGAACTAATTCTTCTGATGCATTCTAATTTATAACATAAAAAATTTTATTTTTTCCTCTGAAATTCTACCACCACTCAGTGAGTTCTTTTACGTTTGTATATTTCCGTGAGAGAATCTAAGCATTTACGCAAGTCAGTATGTGCTGCAGTGCCTGACCCAGGAAAGAGGGATTCCACCTGTGGCCACATCATTGTCACCCAGTGATTCATTCGTATTAATGAATCAGATGAGTCCTTCGTATTGATGTTTGATTGGAGATTGTTTTATGATATTACAACAAAGGGACAATGAAAAGACATGATTTTCCTAAACAGGCTTTCTCTCCTCAGTTGATCCCAACACGAGCCCCCTGCTGACATCAGAACAGTCTGTTTTGTTGACATGTCTCCGGGCAGAAAATGGCACAGCGTTGTCTTTAGTAACAGCATCAGTGGGATTCACAGTGGAGGGTCCCCCCTAGTTCACTACTACTAGCAGAATTGAGCCTGAAAATCCCAGAGACTGAATATCTCTAGTTAATGCTTGATTTCTTTACAGCCATGAACTGTTTTTTTTTAAATTTTATTTTATTTTTAAACTTTACAATATTGTATTAGTTTTGCCAAATATCAAAATGAATCCGCCACAGGTATACCTGTGTTCCCCATCCTGAACCCTCCTCCCTCCTCCCTCCCCTACCCTCCCTCTGGGTCGTCCCAGTGCACCAGCCCCAAGCATCCAGTATCGTGCATCGAACCTGGACTGGTGACTCGTTTCATACATGATATTATACATGTTTCAATGCTATTCTCCCAAATCTCCCCACCCTCTCCCTCTCCCACAGAGTCCATAAGACTTATCTATACATCAGTGTCTCTTTTGCTGTCTCGTACACAGGGTTATTGTTACCGTCTTTCTAAATTCCATATATATGCATTAGTATACTGTATTGGAGTTTTTCTTTCTGGCTTACTTCACTCTGTATAATAGGTTCCAGTTTCATCCATCTCATTAAAACTGATTCAAATGTATTCTTTTTAATGGCTGAGTAATACTACATTGTGTATATGTAACACAGCTTTCTTATCCATTCATCTGCTGATGGGCATCTAGGTTGCTTCCATGTCCTGGCTATTATAAACAGTGCTGCGATGAACATTGAGGCACACGTGTCTGGTAAAGAACAGAGAACTGAATAGGATGTGCTTAACAGAGGAAAAGAATGCCGGTATCATTAAGAAAGTTGTAGAGAGAGAAGATAGTATTATAAGGGGGGATGCATGTGAAAATATTTTAAATAATGTTAGGAGGAAGGATAATGCAGGAAATCAGAAAGGAGAGAATATAATGGTGAAAATTTGGAGTTGCCATAAATGATTGAGGCTTGATATGTAAACTGTGTTGCCATCAGAAAAGAGGCAAGTGTTGTGGCCATGAGAAGGAAAGCAATGTTTTATAGGCCATTGTGGGAGAGACTTACAAATTAAGAATAAAAGGTGACAGAGGAGTCATTGAGAATGACGAGTGAAGGAGGTGTTAGAGAAGTAGAAGCAGAATCAGGAGAGCCTTGAAAGGCAGATGCGGTGGCTCAGGTGGTGCAGTATAGGACTCCCACATAGGAGTCACTAGTAACAGGGAGTACTCAAAACTGGGGTGCGTTTCTTACATATTCATGAATTTTGCAATCTTATATTTTACACATGGAAGTTCCCATTAATTTCTTGTTTTCGTACAGTATAATAGCTGCAATCCTGTGTCTAATGCATTGGTTGAACTAAAGTTGTCTGCATGGACAATTTATGGATCTGTTATTTATTTGCTACTACAGATCTTTAGTCATCCCTTGATTTCACTCATGCTTCATCAAGTGCATAATATAATTTCTCTTCAGTTGCTTATGGTTCCTCCACCTTTTTCTGCATGTACAGTTACCATTCCCTCTAATAATCTGAAGCCTGGTAAGCTACATACTGTCTCATTTGATCCAGTGAAAAACCCAGGTGAAAGACTCACGTTCGTCTCTAGGACTTTTTCTGGCTCTTCGGGAGTTTGGAGGGAATTGGTGTGGCAGCTCTTGATGGCATTGATATAGTACAGTTTGCCCTGGGCATATTTTACATCCTGAAAGTGATCAGGCAATTAGTTAGGGTTGTTGGGCATTCGGTAGATGAACCCATTACCAGAACATTAACATGTTTGATAGTCGTGTAATTTTTCTAACTAGCGGGCATCACAAAATTTGAAAGTCATCTTTTTCCTACTTTTTCTATTTTTTTTTCTATACATTGTCTCTATAGAAATGATTTTACATGTAACTTTTCTAAGTTCAACCTTTTCCCTTCTCTTTTTTTTTTATCTGTTTTTTTTTTTTTGTTTTTGTTTTGTTTTTTTTTTTAGTATTTGAACCAAATATAGCACTTTTGTACCAATACTTGATGCTTCCCAGATGACGGTAGTGGTAAAGAACATTCCTGCCAATGCAGGAGATATAAGAAGACTCAGGTTTGATCCCTAGGTGAGGAGCATCCCTTGCAAGAGGGTACAGCAGCCTACTCCAGTATTCTTGCCTTGCAAATCCCATGAACAGAGGAGCCTGTTGGATTACAGTCAGTAGGATTGCAAAGAGTTGGACACAACTGATGTGACTTAGAATGCATGCATGCACCTGTATTTAACCATTTAGTCTCTTGTTTAGTGTGGGTTAGAGCAAATATATTCCCTTGCAAGGAGTTATACGGTTATGACTCTGACTTATCTCTGATCCGCACACCAAAAAGCTTAGTGTTCATCCCAGGTGCAGAATACAATGCTGTTTATGGTGAGAAAATGGTACTGCAGAAAAACATGGCATAAAGTTATAGGAAATACTAAGCAATGGACTGAGAATAATAAGAGTAGAAAAATCTAGCTAACACATTGATAGAGAAAAAGTAATCTTTAGCGAAAGTTATGAACATTTAAAGAGATTACTTGGAAGAGTTGGAAAAAAAATGGACAGTCAAAATGGAGGATGAAGCAAAAACTAGTGAGTAAAAAGAACTACGTGAATTTAATAGAAACCTTTAACACCGCCTTTTATTAGCTGTCTGCTCTACTGTGTGCTCCTTGATTGACTAAAAGAATCAACACACAATTTTCAAGTACCTTCTTCAGAAAGAGAATAATTGTTTCCAATTGTAAACTCTCCTTCTACTGTAGCTCTAAAGCTATTCACTTCAAATCTTAAAACAATAATTTGTAGCATTAAAAAAACTACCAGTATTCGTTTTTGTGACCGGGATTCAGCTTTGTTTAACATGTTCCATCTTCCCAGTTCACTGCAGAGCACTTCTCAGTTATTGGCTATTTACTCTGAGCCTGGAGAAGAAAGCCCAGAGAGACACTGCAGGACCAGAAAATCAACATGCTTCCTTCTCTCCAGTCCCACCTAAAAGTGCTTTGTGTCAGGTAGTACTGTGGGCTGAATGTATGTTCTTCAAGTTCATGTGTTAGACACCTAACTGCCAAAGTGCTGTGTTTTGAAATGGACTGTAGCCCACCAGACTTCTCTGTCCATGGGATTTCTCAGGCAAGATTACTGGAGTGGCTTGCAGTTCCCTTCTCCAGGGAATCGTCCAGACCCAGGGATAGAACCCAGGTCTCTCACATTGCGGGCAGATTCTTTACCATCTGAGCCACCAGGAAGCCCATTAAGGTTAAATCAGCCCGTAGGGTGGAACACTGATTCAATAGATTTAGTGTCTTCATGAAGCAAAACACCAGAGAATTACCTCTGTGTCTCTGTGTCTTTTCCTCTCTCTCTCTTCCCCACCCACCACCCTGTGTGAGGACACATGGAGAATCCAGCCTGAGAGGAAAAAGTTCTTACCAGAACCTCACCTTGCTTGCACCCTGATCTGGGACTTCTAGACCCCAGAACTGTAAGGAAATAAATTTCTGTTGTTTATTCCACTGAGTTTATTCTATTCTTTTATGGCATTCTTCGCTGACAAATACAAAATCATTTATTTTGGAAATTTACAAAAGAAAATGAATGAAAGGAAATTGAAAAAGTTATTGCACCTCTTAGGAATCTTTGAGATTTCCCAAAACTGATCCTTTCTTTGTAGTCCACATCTTATGAGCTGATGGCTTCTTTGACCTAGAGACTGTGTTATTTGAAGTTTGGCTGATGCAGCCTTCTTGTTGAAAGGACAGTATAGCTCAGTCACTTATGCGAGGGTTCCATCTGTGAGCCTGGCAGGCTACAGTCCGTGGGGTCTCAAGAGTCAGACACGACTTAGCAACTAAACCACCACCACCACACAGTACTTACAAACTCATGGAACATTGTTCTGGAATGCTTAAGGATGTTGTGCGACAGCCTGGAGGCATTGAGTAACAGTACTGTTAGGGATTCCAGGGGGATGTCAGTCACGGCAGGACAGGAGCACAGGCATGATTTGCCTTGGCACAGTAGCAGATTTGACATGACCAGCAACAGGAGCAGGCAGGACCCTGTTTAATTAAAAATATGAGCCATTCTGAGATGATGTAGTCACCTAAGATTATCAGATCCATCCCGTGGAGGGAAGCCTTCTCTTTCCCTGTTGCTCTGAGCAGGAGTTGGTGCTGTAGTAGCTGGGTTGGGGAAGAAGGAGTGATTTCTGAGTCAATTTAAAAGGATGATGATATTGCACAGATAGACAGTTGGAGAAGTAGGTTACTCCCTGTAATTTTGTATTGCTCCCAGAAGTACTTCTGTGCTCTGCAAACATTTGGCACTTAATTCTGAGCCAGAGTTTTTAGGCCATTTTTTTTTAAGACAGTTTAATGTTCTGACTCTGCAGACTCTGTGCAGCGAGGACCTGTAGGAGTTTGTAAGTTTTTCACTCTACATTGAGTAATGCTTGCATTTTAGACACTGAAATGACAAGAAAAGTTAGTTGATCTGTATGGTTTACCATCACACTTGGGTAAGAGTAAACACATGACTGACTGATCACTACTATTGAGTACAGAGAGAATACTAAGAGAAAAAGGATACTGTACCTTGGATCTGCTCGCTCACCTTAGTAACCCAAGGTGATACTTTCCCAAGAGCTTTAAAACATCTTAAAATTTGTGTTTCACAGGAACCCTGTGAGATAGACTTAATCTTCACTATGATCATCAAGTTATGGTAATGAAGAGGCAATGACTTGGAGAGGGCAAGTAATTTTCCCCAGGTCCCATTATTAGCAGATGCAGGTCACCGGGCACCAATACACTCATCTGTCCACCTCCTGATGTCACATCACACATGCCTGTGGCTCCCGGTCTGCATGTGTGTAACCAGGACCGCTTCCGGAGCTCGATGACTCTGCTTAAAGAGAAAAATATTTTGCCTTTGACTGCAAAACAGCAGTGACCCTAGAACATTGGTTTTATCCACTTGTTCTGCTCTGTCTGTAAAACACTCACTGTTAAAGTCTTTGGCAATTATCAGTGTGGGGGCCTGGTTCTCCTGGCTAGCCTCCCTTCTAGGCACCTTCACAGCTCTTCTACTTTTATTCATCTTTAATCCTCTCTTTACACTTGTTTCTTCGAGAAAATAGCAAATAAATCTCCAAATGGTAAAACAAGAATATTACCTGGTCAGCACCCAAGACAACATCATCGGCTCTGCAAACAAGGCCTGCCTTTCCCTGACTTTGACTCTTTAGGGACAAAATTTATCTGTCTGGTCAGGAGTACATCCTGACAACCCATGGGGCTTAGTTTTTGAATCCTCTCCAAACATCTCCTCTTTAACAGTAGAACTAGACCTTCATGCTTCCATGATGTATGTAATATTTCAGAAATTATTCCTGGCCCTACCTTTAACCAACAGAAGCATAAAAAAATAGACTCTTGCAAGCATGATTTTAGTATTACTTTTCCTGTCTGTCCTTTGTAAGTAAGCAGAATTTAAGACTGAAGTGAGCAAGAATTGAGTTTGGACAAGAGAACTGATAAAATAGAGATTTTATCCTCCTGAATGAGATCTGAACATGATTCTTTTTCCAATTTACCAAAGACTGGTAATTTAATTAAGGATAAGATATTAGCATTTACTAGGTTTTCTCTGTTCTTAGTTAGTATAAATGGGCATGGTATCTAAGAATAAAATGGTTAGTTAAAATTAGGTGATGAAAATAAAAGAAGTGGTTCTCCAAAAGAAGACATATAATTTGGAGAAATTTAGGAATATATCTCTCATCAACTAAAGAGCTTATTGTGACAGACAAGGAGAATAATAGCGTGTATAACATAGACATATTTGTGTGCATCTATATCTGTGCGTGTATACATGTGCTATGCATAAATGTATGCTTAATTCCTTCTTGGAACTTTGGACCTTATAAAATTCAATTTTATTAAAGGTGGTAAATATAGAAGAATACCCTAATTCCTAATGTAATTGATCATTTATTGGTAGATGACTAACTATATGATTTTTTTTCTATTAAAAGTTTATTCATGTGTTTGCTTTGGTAGCACATATATTAAATAGTTGGAATAATACTGAGAAGATTAGCATGGTCCCTGCCCAAGGATGACACACAAATTTGTGAAGCCTTCCATATTTTTCTGTAACGACTTCGAGGGGTGGGACGGGAAGGAAGGTGGGAAGGAGGTTCAAGAGCGGGGGGACATAGGTATACCTATGGCTGATTCATGTTGATGTTTGGCCAAAGGCAGTATAGTATTGTAAAGCAATTACGCTTCACTTAAACGTCAATAAATTTAATTATTAAAACTGTTATTGGAGATCATATAACAGGTTCAGATATCCATTATATGACTAAAGAGGATCTGACTGGAAACTGATGATGTCAATTATCATTGGTTAGTGATTCTTTAACTTTTTATAGTTGCATGAGAAAAATAAACTAACAAACACTACTGTCTGTGATTCAGTGTCATAGCAAGCTATAATCCTTGTCTGCCTTCGCTTTTAGGTGGTATGGTGCCCAAACTTTGAAACTGAGGCTGTTCCCAGAAGCGCACAGTCGTGAGTCCTGCCCAGGGTTTTTGTTCCTGATGCTGGAGGCTTCTGTTCGCTGGTCACTAAGGCCGAAAATTTCTCTCCTGAGCATTCTCTGGGTCTAACATGTGCAGAAGTCTTTATATTTTGGTCTTCTAATTTGATTCTCTTATTTTTTTGATCAGACTACCAAGTCTCTTTACGATTTATTTTTCAGACCCTTTTGTGCTTTGATCTTTCTGATGCTCATTAGTGTATTTGCTTCCATGTCTATCTCTCTGAGTAGTTTTCAGCATTTACATAAACCCTACCCTATTTTCTTACTGTCTGAATGTTGGCGTTTAGCATCAGCATATTTTATGAACTTCATTTTCCTTCTGGTGCGGTTTCTGGTACACAGTTTAAGCTGGTTGGCTCACATCTGGCTTGTTCGTGTTGTCTCCAAACAATTAGAGAACTCTGGCTTTCTTTCTAGGCAATACTCCCCTTGTTTTGTTACCATTGCTAATTTTCTGTGATTTCACTTCCTGCCTCATAAGCTTGTCTTTCTCAATCTACTGTAACTTGAGTACTATGTATCTCTATGTTGGAATTACTATTTTTTTTTTTTACTATTTTAAATAAATATCAACCTAGTGTACATGAGAAGTAAAGGGAATAAAATTACAATAGTATTAGGAATAATACATTCCCCGAAATTATAATCCAGTAATGCTCCCAGTTTTAAATGACTTTCTATGCATGTATTACTGAGGTCCGCTACTCATTTTTCCATACTAGGTGTTTCAATTTTGAAATAGAATGTAGGAAACAGTGGAGTGGAAAATTCTGAAAATCACCTTGGATTTTAGATGCCTCAAGATTAAGTATGTAATTATTAGTTTTTTATAGTTAGTAGGGTATTCTTAGCACATATAGTTCAGGGTAGGATGATTGCTATTGAGTGAAGGATGTATATTGTGAAGTGCAGTCACCAAACAGGTGATTGGAGATAAAGAAAGCAATGCCAGGAAGACACAGGCTTCTGTTTTGGAAGGAAAAACTTACAGGGTCTGTCATCCACAGTCTACTCTTCAGATTTTTCAAAACACTTACTCTTCCTTTGCTCATTTAATAATTTGGGGTGTTTGATTTATTTTCATACTGAGTTGCATAAGTCTCTTATATATACTTGGATACGAAGTCCTTACCAAATATGTGATTTGCAAATATTTTTTTTTCATTCCATAGGTTGTCATTTCATTTTACTGATGGCTTCTTTTACTATGCAGAAGGTTTTGAGTTTGATGTGGTCTCACTGGTTTATTTTTGCAGTTCTTGCCTTTGCTTTTGATGACTGAGTTGTTTGAGCTGCTTGTATTTTGGAAAGCAATCTTTTATCATTTGTTTTATTTGCTATTATCTTCTGCCATTCTTACGAAAACACATAGATTGGCTGAATGGATACAAAAACAAGGCCCATATATATGCTGTCTACAAGAGACCCACTTCAGTCCTAGAGACACATACAGACTGAAAGTGAGAGGATGGAAAAAGATATTCCATGCAAATGGGAAAAAAAAGAAAGCCGGATTGGCAATTCTCATATCAGAAAAAATAAACCTTAAAATCAAAACTATTATAAGAGATAAAGAAGGACACTACCAAGTGATTAAAGGATCAGTCCAAGAAAAAGACATAACAATTTTAACTATTTATCTACCCAACATAAGAGCACCTCAATACATAAGGTAAACACTAACTGACACAAAAGGGGAAATTGACCGTAACACAATAATAGTAGGCATGTTGACACCACACCTACACCAATGGACAGGTCAACAGAACAGAAAATTAATAAGGAAACATAAGCTTAAAAGGAAATATTAGAGCAAACAGACCTAACTGATATCTTCTGCACATTCCATCCAAATGCAGAAGAATAGACTTTCTTCTCAAGTGCACATAGAACATTATCTTCATCTTGGGTCACAATCAAACCTCAGTAAATTTAAGGAAATTGAAATTATTTCAAGCATTTTCTCTGACCCCAAGACTATGAGACTAGATATCAATTATAGGAGAAAAAAACACATTAACAAACACAAACACATGGTGATTAAACAACACATTTCTAAATAGTGAGCAGGTTACTGAAGAAATAAGGGATATCAACATTCATAGAAACAAAGAACAATGAAAACACGATGATCTAAAACCTAGAGGATGCAACAAAAGCAGTTCTAAGAGGGAAGTTTATAGCAATACAAATGCTACCTCAAGAAACACATTGAATTGAAAACCTAGCTTTATGTATCTTTAATTCTTTTTAAATTTCTCTTACCATGTCTTAAAGGTTTTGTATAAAATCTTTCAACACCTTGCTTAAGTTTATTTCTAAATGTTTTATATTTTTTTGGTGCAATAGTAAATGGGATTGTTTTCTTTATTCCATTTTGTAATAGTTTGTTGTTGATATATAGGTAGACAACTGAGTTTCGTATATTGGAATATAGTAAACATAATGTATGCTACATAGATGATCAAGAGGTATATGACAAGATACTCAGCATCACTAATAATCAAACAAAATGCAGATCAAAAGCACAAGAGATATCACCACATACCCGTTTGAAAGGCTAGTACCAAAAATGTAAAAAATGACAAATGTTATTGAGGATGTGGAGAAAAAGGAGTGCTTATGCACTGTTGGTAGGGATGGATACCGATGCAACTCCCTTGGAAACCTACTGTGGAGGTTCGTCAAGAAATTTAAAAGGACTGTTATGTGATGCATTATCCCACTTCTGGATATATAGTCAAAGGAAATGAAATCATTGTCTCAAAGAGAGATCTATTCCCATGTTCATTGCAGCATTATTCACAGTAGCCTTGTTATAGAAACAACAATCTTTCAACAGGTGAATGGATTAAAACAATGTGATGTGACAAATATAGGTAAATATTATTTAGCCATTAGAAAAAGAAAGAAATCCTTCTATTTGTGGCAATATGGATGAAACTGGAGGGCATTATGTTAAGTGAACTAAGTCAGAGAAAGACAAATACCATAGGCCTCAAGTATAAGGAGTTCCAAAAAAAACAAAAGATGGAACTCAGAGTAGAAAAATGATTGCCAAACACTGGAGGGTAGGACAAATAGGGAGATATTTTTAAAGGTTAAATATTTTCATGTATAAAAAATTAATGTCTGAGGATCTAAGTTTGAGCTTCATGATCTAATCATGAGATCTAATCATGAGATTGAACAAGCTCTGGGAGTTGATTATAGACAGGGAAGCCTGTGCTGCCACAGTCCCTGGGGTCACAAAGAGTCAGACACCACTGAATGACTGACTGAACTGAAGAGAGTGGAACTTACCTGTGTTCTCCTCAAAAAGCAAAAGTTAAACATGTGTGGTGATGACAGTGTTACTTAATAGAAAAGGCATCTCATTTCTAATCCATGCACAAATGGGGGTGGACAAGATGACGGAGGGGTAGGTGGAAGTGGGGTACACCTCTCTCCACTGATGCATCAAGAATGTCTAAAGATGCAGCAGTTCTCACAGAAGACCAGGTGAATCCTGGCAGGACTCCCTGACTACTGAGAAGGAACATCCGGATCCACACAGAACTTGGTAGGACAAAGGAAAGAAGGGACAAGGAGGAAGGGGAAAGAAGGAGCAGAGCAAGTGGGACCAGCCTGCACCTGGGGGAGAGGGAGCTGAAGTGCAGGGGAGAGATCCCCGCGTCCATGGCCATCCACTGGGACAGGGGAGGCATTTGAAGCAGTTGGGGAGTGAACTCACTACTCTGTGACAGTCTCAATGGAGTGAGAACCACATAGACAAGCCATGCTGCAGCCTTTCATACCTCGGACAGGGTTGTAAGTCCACTGGTGTGCATGGAAGCTGGGAGCTGGAGCCATGGGGATTATGGAATGACCCCAGGGTGAGGACGCCTGTTGACCATAGGGAGTCAGCCCAATGGGATGGGATGGAGGAAATCTGCTACATGGAATGCTTCTTAAAGAAAACCTTGAGGACATAACAGTAGGGTTCCACTGCCTGTGGAGTAGAGCTATCTCTTTCTCCATGCTGGTACCTGCAGGTTGAGCAATAGAGAAAGACTTCAGTGAGGGTGGTCCTTGAGTGCCTGATGCACTAATCAATGGAGAACTTTGAATGTCTATATACTCTACCCAACCCTATTCTCCATCTAAATTTTGGGTTTTAGCATCGTAATGTTTTCATGAACTTAAATTTCTTCTGGTAGAGTTTCTGGTTTCCAAATTAAGCTAATTCCTCACATCTGGCTCATTCTTGGTATTTCAAGAAACTTTGAGAACCTTCCTTCATCTCAAGGCAAAACTGCACTTTTCGTTACTGCCATCGCTGACTTCCCATACTTTGACTTCTTGCCTTATATATTCTATGTTTTTCTCTATTCACTATAACTTTAGTAGTATGTGTCCCTATGTTGCTATTAATATTTATAATTAATTATTATCCTGATGCTGTAGAGAACCAAAAGGACTACAGTTACAACAGTAGTAATAAATTACCCTGAAATTATAATCCATTAATTCTCCCATTTAAAACTGATTTTCTATCTATGTATGATTGAGGTCATTTTCCTTACTAGGTGGCTCAATTTTGAAATGAAACATAGAAAACAATGGAGTGGTAAACTCTGGAAATTACCTTCCTTTTGATATGCCTCATTCTTAAGTATGCAAATATTAGTTTGTTTTTTCCCCAGTGGGGGTCTTCTTAGTACATACTATAGCTCACTGTGGGGTGATTGCTATTGACTGAAGAATATACACATTGAACTGTAATTGTCAAACAAGTGAGTGGAGATGAAGAAAGTAATCCCAGGAAGGCACAGGCTTTTGTTTTTCTAGAAGGAAAACCTTGCTGTGTCTCTCATCTATAGTCTAATCTTCAGATTTATTGAAACTCTTACTTTTATTATGCTCCATTAAAAATTTGGATTATTTGGGGGTTTTTTGCCCTTGAGTTGAATGTCTCATGTATTTTTGGATGTTAACCCTTATCAAATATATGATTTAGAATGTCTTCTGTCAATCTGTAAGTTGCCATTTGATTTTGTTGACATTCCTTTGTTTGGAGTTGGAGATGGTCCCACTACTTTGTTTTTGCAGTTGTTGCCTTTGCTTCTGGTGTGAAACCCAAAAACTCGTTGCAAAAACCGATGGCAAGATTACCTCAATGTCTTCTTCTGGGGGTTTAATCGCTTTAAGTCTTATGTTCAAATTTTTAATCCCTTTTTAGTTGATTTTTGTGTATGGTAAAAGACAGGGGCACAGTTTCATTTTTTCAAAAGACTATCCAGTTTTCCCAGTGCCATTTTGAAAAGCTTGTCCTTTCCCCACTGGATATTCTTGGCTCCTTTTTCATAAGCTAACTGACAATATATGGTTGTGATTTCTTTCTAGCTTCTCTGTTCTGTTTTGTTTATCAATATGTCTGTTTTTGTGCCAGAAGCCAATCATTCTGTTTTGATTACTATAGCTTTCTAATACAATTTGAAATCAGAAACCCTAGTCTCAAAATTTGTTCTTCGTTCCCAAGATCACTTTCACTCTTTGGTGTTTTGTGATTTAATACAGCAGAATAGACCAAGAAGAGATGGGAAAAGGACACAGAACAACTATACAAAAAAATATCTTAATGACCCAGATAATCACAATGGTGTAGTTTCTCACTCAGAGCCAGACAATCTGGAATGTGAAGTCAAGTGGTTCTTAAGAAGCACAGCTGCCCATAAAGCTAGTGGAGGTGATAGAATGCCAGCAAAGCTATTCAAAATCCTAAAAGATGATGTTGTTAAAGTGCTCTGCTCAATATGTTAGAAAATTTGGAAAAGCCAGCAGGGGCCAGAGGACTGGAAAAAGTCAATCCTCATCCCAATTCCCAAGAAGCACAGTACTAAAGAATGTTCAAGCCACTGAATAGTTGAATTCATCTCCCATGCTAGTAAGGTTATGCTCCATTCCTCCAGGCTAGGCTTCAGCATTATGTGAACCTAGAACTTCCAGATGTTCAAGCTGCATTTAGAAAAGTCAGAGGAACCAAAGGTCAAATTGCCAACAGTTGCTGGAACATAGAGAAAGTAAGGGAATTCCAGAAAAACATCTGCTCCATTGACCTCACCAAACTGTGGATCTCAACAACTTGGAAAATTTTTATGGATATGGGAATACCAGAACAACCTTACCTGTCTTCTGAGAAAGCTGTATGCAGTTCAAAAAGCAACAGTTAGAGGCAGACAAGGAAAAATAAACTGGTTCAAAATTAGTGAAGGAGTTCATGAAGGCTGAATATTGTCACCCTGCTGATTTAACTTATAAGCAGTGCATGTTATGCAAAATGCTGGACTGGATGAGTCCTAAAAGCTGGAACCAACATTGCTGGGAGAAATGTCAGCAACCTCAGATGTGTGAATGATAGCACTCTAATGGCAGAAAATGAAGAGGAAGTAAAGAGCCTCTTGATGAGGGTGAAAGAGAGTGAAAAAGCTGGCTTAAAACTCAATATCAAAAAAGCTAAGATCATTGTATCTGGTCCCATCATTTACATGGCAAATAGAAGGGGAAAAGGTGGAAGCAGTGACAGATTTCCTCTTCCTGGG
Source organism: Bos grunniens (assembly GCF_055505025.1). NCBI lineage: Eukaryota > Metazoa > Chordata > Mammalia > Artiodactyla > Bovidae > Bos > Bos grunniens. The sequence continues at coordinate 36,652,853 of NC_141187.1, forward strand.
CTCTAAAATCACTGTGGATGGTGACTGCAGCCATGAAATTTGAAGACGATTGCTTCTTGGCAGGAAAGCTCTGACAAACCTAGACAGTGTGTTAAAAGCAAAGACATCACTTTGCCGACAGAGGTCTGTATAGTCAAGGCTATGCTCTTTCCAGTAGTCATGTACACATGTAAGAGCTGGACAGACAATAAAGAAGGCAGAGTGCTGAAGAACTTATGTTTTTGAACTGTGGTGCTGTAGAAGACTCTTGAGAGTCCCTGAGCACCAAGGAGATCAAACCAGTCAATCTTAAAGGAAATCAACCCCATTTACTCTTCAGAAGGACTGATGCTGAAGCTGAAGCTCCAATATTTTGGCCGACTAATGTGAATAGCTGACTCATTGGAAAAGACCCTGATGCTGGGAAAGATTGAAGGCAGAAGAAAAAGAGGGTGACAGAGGATGAGATCGTTGAATAGCATCACCAATTCAATGGGCATGAACTTGGGCAAATTCTAGGAGATGGTAAGGGACAGGGAAGTCTGGCGTGTTGCAGTCTGTGGAGTCACAAAGAGTCAGACATGACCTGGCAACTGAAAAACAACAACAGTTTTATACAAGTTGTAGAATTTTCTTTTCTGTTTTGTGAAAAATGCCTTGGAATTTTGAAAGTTACTGCAATGAATAAGTAGATAGCTTTGGGTAGTACAGATGTATTAACAATATTAATTCTTCCTGTTAATAAATATGAAATATGTTTCCTTTTGTGTCTTTATACATTTCTTTCATAAGTGTCTTGAATGTTTTCATACATAGATCTTTCAACACCTTGCTTAAATATATTTCTAAGTATTTTATTTTTTGATGCAATTGTAAATGGAATTATTTTTATTTCTGTAATTTGTTTTGGTGTATGGATAGGTAACTGAGTTTTATATATGCAAATACAATTTACAAATTCATGCTATTTTTTAAGAATAGACAATTTTCCCCCCAAATAAGACATACAAAATGCCCAAGAAGTATATCACAAGATGCTCAACATCACTATCAGGGAAGTGAAATCAAAAGTACAACATACACCACCTCATTCCTGTTTAAATGGCTTTTACCAAAAAGTAAGAAATAAGTGTGGTTGAGGATGTGTAGAAAATGGAGGTCTTAATGGATTATTGGTAGGAATGCATATTGGTGCAACTTCCATGGAATACCTTCTGTAAGTATCTCATGAAATTTCACAAGGAACGGTTATGCGGCCATTAATCCCACTTCTGGATATATATTCATTTCTGCATATATATTCAAAGGAAATGAAATAATTATCTCAAAGGAAATCCATACTCCCATGTTCATTGCATCAATATTCACAGTAGCCTAGAAACAACCTATTATGGGAACAATCCAAGTATCTGTCAGCAGGTGAAGAGATTAAAACAATGCAATGTGATATATATATATATATATATGTATATATATATAAAACTTTAGGCTTATCTTGTTGCCCTAAATCTCTTCTTTTCAGAGTAAAATGTGAATAAAAAACCTGAAAATCCCACACAAAACCTTCAAATCAAAAGAGAATTTTAACGTTCCTCTTTCATTATCTTAAAAATGTTCAACAAATATAAATACAAAGATATCAATATATTCATACAGATATACATAAAGGTTAGCTGAACGATCTTCTAACAAAGATGTCATTAACTTTAGTGTGGAAGGTCTCTGAGTGTGTTATGATGACCAGTCACTGAAAGGTTTGACATTTTTCATGGGACTGAAATATATATATTTTCTTCTGGACACTTCAGATCATAAAGCCTTTGTGGGGCTACACGCAAAAACTGAGAAACTTGCTCTTGTTTTGCTATCACCACCTCTGATTTTTGAACCTCTGGGGATGTCTTATAAACAAAAGTCTCATCTGAAATGGCTGCTGTTAAAATGTCCATGCATTGCATTTGGAAAGATACTTTTATTATTTGTTACCATAATAGCTGGAATTTTCAACTACTTTTCCATTCTGTAGGAAGTTTTACATTTTAAAATGTGGGTGTTTGTATTAAAGTTATAGGGACCATAGCCAGTCCAGGTTCAATGCACGATACTGGATGCTTGGGGCTGGTGCACTGGGACAACCCAGAGGGATGGTATGGGGAGGGAGGAGGGAGGAGGGTTCAAGATGGGGAACACATGTATACCTGTGGCAGATTCATTGTGATATATGGCAAAATCAATACAATATTGTAAAGTTAAATAAAATTAAATTAAAAAAATAAAGTTATAGGGACTTTGCATAAGAGTTTTTATCTCTCCTTTTTTTTTTTTTTTGTTTCATACATGATATTTTACGTGTTTCAATGCCATTCTTTAAAAATTAATGCTTTGATCAAATTTTAGAACTGGAAAATAGGATTGGGGTGACTTGATTTCTCTCATCCTTTTGCTTGATTACAGAGTGGGAACCACATCTGAGGGTGACCATTCTGCTCCTTATACAATTCCTGGGAAGTCAGTCCACAGTCTCCTTTAATGACCCACCCCAGGACTCAACAACCCAGATTGTTGAAATTTCCTATTATATATACCTTGAAGCTTGAAGTCATTCCATGTTTTGTTTTCCATTTTCCATGGAATTTGAAACCTCTCTAGGCTAATAATTCCTAATAAACTTTGGTGTGATTATTAAATGATCTTAAGCATAATTTTCTAAGGGTAAGCCATCTTCAGCATTTAGCATTTCTCATGTCTTCCTTTCCACTCTATATTTTCTACATTTTGGCATATGAATAAATAATCATGATTGAAATTGTTTCAAAGTTCATAATTTACAAAGCAATGTTTATATCCATGCTGGTCTTAGTCTCATTGTGATAAACAAGGAGACAAGGGTTTCATGCACATAAGGAAGAAAGAAATCTGGGAAGCAAGGAAGGAAGTTAAGGTGATGTGTAATGAAGGGTTGAATAGAGCCGGAAGTGGATGTAAGAACATGAAATAATGGGATGCTTATGTATTTCAGTGGCCAAACTATGTAAGATAGATGGGTCTGCCAAGAACAGTTGCCCTTTTCTGATTCGCTAATTTTTCTAGCAAAATCAAAGCCTCATATTTTTTGCAGACTCTTGCCTGATTGAATCCCATCCTGACAAAGTTGGCACACAGATGCTCCACACACAGGTGTGTACACAGACCTTGACAAGTGAAATGAGCCAATTTGCATTCTGTCTACCAATGGCTCTTTGGTCTGCCCCTCTTTCCCTTCAATTTTCTGTACTCTTCCTGCATGTTCTACCTGGTAGGATGTGGGAAATGGGTAGCTCAAACACACACATTAAAAGTTGTAGGGATAAAGTTGACTCCATTACAAATTACAGTTACACTGCTGGTTCAGCAGTAAAGAACCCACCTGCCAATGCAGGAGACCTGGGTTCGATTTCCTGAGTGGTGAAGATCCCCTGGACAAGGAAATGGCAACCCATTCCGTATTCATGCCAGGGAAATCCCATGGACAGAGGAGCCTGGTTGGTTACGGTCCAAGGGGTTGCAAAAGAATCAGACACAAATTAGTGACTAATAACAAAATCAGGGAAGTCTTTCCCCCATCATTCCCTCTTTCTGGCCACTGCTGAATATGATTTAAAAACTGGAGATTTGGAGTTGTAATTGAAAATCAGAAACATATATTACTTTTCCATTTGAAGGAGGAATCTGTAAACTCAGTCCATGAATGTTTAAAATCTTAGAACTTCATTAAGTTGTGATGACTACAGTGAGACAGTCAAGGCTGAGAAATAGAAGCTCAGCCTTCTCTCCCCAGAGAGACAGCTGCCAGATGACACTGTGCTCTGAGCTTACTCTCTTGGCCTCTGTTCTGCTTGTCTCCTGCATATAGAGCAGGAAAACTTAAAAAGCTATTAGGGTTTGGGGGGCTCAGATAGTCAATGGCAAACATTTTCCTCAATCCCACAAAGAAAACAATTTTTTTTTAAACTGTAAGGAAAGATTTATGGACCTTCAGGTTTATAAAACCATCTGGTGCTTTATAGTTTGCAGACTGGTTGCTTTGAGAGTTCAAAGCTTGGACTGACCACACCACTATTGTTACCACTCCCTCCTTCTTGAATAGTTCAATTTAGTTTCTATAATGATACCTAAGAGTCTAGTCTTTTAAACTTATTGGACAACTTGTAAAAGTCAGGATTTAAGAAAATGTACCTGTTGCTTTTTAAGGGCATTTTTACTGTTTGACCCTTGCTGCATTAAGGAGTCCAGTTGTGACCTCTGAGTTTCCACTTAGCTTAGCTTCCTTGTGGAAGCATTGTGTAATTTGGGTTTTGTTATAGCAGTTGGTGACTTTGACCCTTCTCAGTAAAGTGTTTAGGCTGAGGAGGACTGAAAAGAGCTTTCTGATGGGATATTTCCAACCTCTTTCAAGCTAGAGTAGTCTTCCCCTCAGCATAGCAAACCCTTATATAGAAATGGTTTTCAGCCTCTATAGAGTGTTCTGGTGGAGCAGCTCAGATCAAAGGCTTGATATTTGAAAAACGCACATTCACATTGCAGAGCAAAAAAAAAAAAATGTTATGCAAGTCAATAATATCACTTCAGAGTGACTCAAGTATGTTCTCAATTTCAAAAGAAAATGGAGAAAATGGGAACAGGTGTATAAATATTCTCTGCCTAATTCTATTTGTAACTGAGCTGAAATCTCAACTATCCCTTTACTGCTAGTGATAGGTCCCCAAGGACTCTGGGTGTAGGGCAATCTGCTTATTAATTGCCTGTACCTGTGATAATCTTGTACACTTAGAATACAAGAGTGACAAACTTTTATCCACCTCACATTTTTGGAATGCAAATTAGCTACACTTTATTAAAGAAATAGCATTTTAAGGAAGAATATAAATTGAGAAACAGATATAATGTGGATTAGCCCTTTAGATACCTTTAGTGGAGATCAGTGAAAAAATAACTCCAGTAAGAATGAATGGATGGACCCAAAGCAAAAACAATACCCAGTTGTGGATGTGACTGGTGATAGAAGCAAGGTCCGATGCTGTAAGAAGCAATATTGCATATGAACCTGGAATGTTAGGTCCATGAATCAAGGCAAATTGGAAGTGGTCAAACAGGAGATGGCAAGAGTGAATGTTGACATTCTAGGAATCAGCGAACTAAAATGGACTGGAATGTGGGAATTGAACTCAGATGACCATTATATCTACTACTGCAGGCAGGAATCCCTTAGAAGAATTGGAGTAGCCATCATGGTCAAAAAAGAGACTGAAATGCAGTATTTGGATGCAATCTCAAAAACGACAGAATGATCTGTTCATTTCCAAGGCAAACCATTCAATATCACAGTAATCCAAGTCTATACCACAACCAGTAACGCTGAAGAAGCTGAAGTTGAATGGTTCTATGAAGACCTACAAGACCTTTTAGAACTAATACCCCAAAAAGATGTCCTTTTCATTATAGGGGACTGGAATGCAAAAGTAGGAAGTCAAGAAACACCTGGAGTAACAGGCAAATTTGGCCTTGGAATACGGAATGAAGCACGGTAAAGGCTAATAGAATTTGGTCAAGAGAACGCACTGATGCACTGGTCACAGCAAACATCCTCTTCCAACAACACAAGAGAAGACTCTACACATGAACATCATCAAAGGTCAACACCAAAATCAGATTGATTATATTCTTTGCAGCCAAAGATGGAGAAGCTCTATACAGTCAACAAAAATAAGATCAGGAGCTGACTGTGGCTCAGATCATGAGCTTCTTATTGCCAAATTCAGACTTAAATTGAAGAAAGTAGGGAAAACCACGAGACCATTCAGGTATGACCTAAATCAAATCCCTTATGATTATACAATGGAAGTGAGAAATAGATCTAAGGGACTAGATCTGATAGATAGAGTACCTGATGAACTATGGACTGAGGTTCATGACATTGTACAGGAGACAGGGATCATGAACATCCCCATGAAAAAGAATGCACAAAAGCAAAATGGCTGTCTGGGGAGGCCTTAAAAATAGCTTTGAAAAGAAGAGAAATGAAAAGCAAAGGAGAAAAGGAAAGATATAAGCATCTGAATGCAGAGTTCCAAAGAATAGCAAGAAGAGATAAGAAAGCCTTCCTCAGTGAGCAATGTAAAGAAATAGGGGAAAACAACAGAATGGGAAAGACTAGAGATCTCTTAAGAAAATTATAAATACCAAGGGAACATTTCATGCAAAGATGGGCTCGATAAAGAACAGAAATGGTATGGACCTAACAGAAGCAGAAGATATTAAGAAGATGTGGCAAGAACTGTACAAAAAAGACCTTCATGACCCAGATAATCAAGATGGTAGGATCACTCACCTAGAGTCAGACATCCTGGAATGTGAAGTCAAGTGGGCCTTAGAAAGCATCACTCTGAACAAAGCTAGTGGAGGTGATGGAATTCCAGTTGAGCTATTTCAAATCCTGAAAGATGATGCTGTGAAAGTGCTGAACTCAATATGCCAGCAAATTTGGAAAACTCAGCCGTGGCCACAGGACTGGAAAAGGTCAGTCTTCATTCCAATCCCAAAGAAAGACAATGTCAAAGACTGCTCAAACTACCACACAATTGCACTCATCTCACACGCTAGTAAAGTAATGCTCAAAATTCTTCAAGCCAGGCTTCAGCAATATGTGAACCGTGAACTTCCTGATGTTCAAGCTGGTTTTAGAAAAGGCAGAGGAACCAGAGATCAAATTGCCAACATCTGCTGGATCATCGAAAAAGCAAGAGGGTTCCAGAAAAACATCTATTTCTGCTTTATTGACTATGTCAAAGCCTTTAACTCTGTGGATAACAATAAACTGCGGAAAATTCTTCAGGAGATTGGAATACCAGACCACCTGACCTGCCTCTTGAGAAACCTATATGCAGGTCAGGCAGCAACAGTTAGAACTGGACATGGAACAACAGACTGGTTCCAAATAGGAAAAGGAGTACCTCAAGGCTGTATATTGTCACCCTGCTCATTTAACTTATATGCAGAGTACATCATGAGAAATGCTGGGCTGGAAGAAGCACAAGCTGGAATCAAGATTGCTGGGAGAAATCAATAACCTCAGATATGCAGACGACACCACCCTTATGGCAGAAAGTGAAGAAGAACTAAAAAGCCTCTTGATGAAAGTGAAAGAGGACAGTGAAAAAGTTGGCTTAAAGCTCAACATTCAGAAAAGGAAGATCATGTATCTGGTCCCATCACTTCATGGGAAATAGATGGGGAAACAGTGGAAGCCATATCAGACTTTATTTTGAGGGGCTCCAAAATCACTGCAGATGGTGATTGCAGCCATGAAATTAAAAGATGCTTACTCCTTGGAAAGAAAGTTATGAGCAACCTAAATAGCATATTCAAAAGCAGAGACATTACTTTGCCAACAAAGATCCATCTAGTCAAGGTTATGGTTTTTCCAGTGGTCACGTATAGATGTGAGAGTTGGACTGTGAAGAAGGTTGAGTGCCGAAGAATTGATGCTTTTGAACTGTGGTGTTGGAGAAGACTCCTGAGTGTCTCTTGGACTGCAAGGAGATCCAACCAGTCCATTCTGAAGGAGATCAGCCCTGGGTGTTCTTTGGAAGGAATGATGCTAAAGCTGAAACTCTAGTACTTTGGCTACCTTATGAGAAGAGTTGACTTATTGGAAAAGACTCTGATGCTGGGAGGGATTGGGGGCAGTAGGAGAAGGGGATGAGAGAGGATGAGATGGCTGGATGGCATCACCAACTTGATGGACGTGAGTTTGAGTGAACTCCAGGATTTGGTGATGGACAGGGAGGCCCGGCATGCTGCGATTCATGGGGTTGCAAAGAGTCAGAATGACTGAGTTACTGAACTGAACTTAGTCCCAGAAAATTAGTTGTATTATTCTACTTTTTACTGTTGTCATTATAGTATTTGTGGATTACCCATTATATGGGTGTCCGTCATTCTCCTAGGTAGAGTATAATTCTATCTTCAGATTACACAAGATTTTAGGGATAGGGTTCTTTATTTTTTTCTTTGCATATTCAACATGCTTTATGATAACAATAGAAAAAGTCCTCTCTGTGCATCTATGCATGCAAATGTTTTAATGTATTTTGTCGGTGTTTACTTGACATATGTATCTGCATACATTGTCTGATTTGCTAGAAAATAAATATTAACCATATTGTGATGAAAATTAACTCTCCTAACAACTCTTTCTTTGCTCATATTCTTTTCTGACATGATGTTGGTGCATTATAATATTGTGGAAGTCTATGTTCAGAATGTAAAGCTCAAAACATGAAACTCAGAGATTGAATGTTGAGGTCTGATCTGTTCCTTAACTTTGCCTTAACACGTTAGACATTATGTCAGCAGTTTGGCAAGGCAATATTTTTCCTTCCACAACAGTAGCTCTTATTTTGCTTCTCAACCTCTGATAAATCTACTTGTTGCATCCTTCCAACACAGTGCTAACATGTCAAAGTTCATATGTAGACTGAGATGAAACTGAATTGTGGATCTTAAATGATACTACACAGTCATTTGTTTGGAAAATGGAGAGAATCCAGATTGAGCAGATACAATACACAGATATTTGTCTAAACTGGTTCTGGATCTGACTCATCTGTGACTGAATCTTGGTTACCAGACCTGCATTTCATTTCTACTTAAATTCCGAAAGTACTTAGGAGATTTTGATCAGGTTCTTTTAATTTACTTTTAGTTAATCCCCTTAGAAACAGTTTATAGACTAAGGGGAACCTCCCAACACTTTGCAGAATGAAATTGCATCCCCTAAAATGCTTACTTCTTGTATTGCTCAGTGACTGGTGCAAGAAAGCAGGATTATTTGGGCTGTTTTCTTTCCTACTGTTTTGTAGTCAGTAGAAAAGCAAAGGGCTCTGTAAGCATAGTTGAGTGAATACACAGCTAGAGGCTCAAGATTTTAGAGTCACCTTTTGCTTACTTACTTCTCCTTTCCTGTCCTCATATCCCATCTGTCACCAGTTTTCTGAGACAGTTCCTCCAGAGAGTGGGAGTTTCCATCTGCCTCTGATGTGAAATGCACTGAAAATAGTTTTGAGCTTTGACAGACATATCAACTTCAGTTTTTCTAACTAGCAGCACCAAATAAACTCTGACATGGGAATACCGACTTCATGTCTGCCAATGGGTTGATCCATGGTTGCCATCACCATTTAGAACAGTACATTTGAAAATATCACATGATGTGAGTTTCAGTTGCAAATTTTGGGAATCTTCAATCCATCTGTTGTCATAACTGAGAAATTTAGAATATGTCTGAAACTGTATATATGCACTTTTATATATGTTTTATATATAGATATAATTTATGTATATAAACTTAAATAGGAAAAGGAGTTCGTCAAGGCTGTATATTGTCACCCTGTTCATTTAACTTATATGCAGAGTACATCATGAGAAACGCTGGACTGGAAGAAACACAAACTGGAATCAAGATTGCCGGGAGAAATATCAGTAACCTCAGATATGCAGATGACACCACCCTTATGGCAGAAAGTGAAGAGGAACTAAAAAGCCTCTTGATGAAAGTGAAAGAGGAGAGTGAAAAAGTTGGCTTAAAGCTCAACATTCAGAAAACAAATTTCATGGCATCCAGTTCCACTACTTCATGGGAAATAGATGGGGAAACAGTGTCAGACTTTATTTTTCTGGGCTCCAAAATCACTACAGATGGTGACTGCAGCCATGAAATTAAAAGACGCTTATTCCTTGGAAGGAAAGTTATGACAAATGTAGATAGCATATTCAAAAGCAGAGACATTACTTTGGCAACAAAGGTCCGTCTAGTCAAGGCTATCGTTTTTCCTGTGGTCATGTATGGATGTAAAAGTTGGACTGTGAAGAAGGCTGAGCACCAAAGAATTGATGCTTTTGAACTGTGGTGTTGGAGAAGACTCTTGAGAGTCCCTTGAGCTGCAAGGAGATCCAACCAGTCCATTCTGAAGGAGATCAGCCCTGGGATTTCTTTGGAAGGATGATGCTAAAGCTGAAACTCCAGTACTTTGGCCACCTCATGCGAAGAGTTGACTCATTGGAAAAGACTCTGATGCTGGGAGGGATTGGGGGCAGGAGGAGAAGGGGACGACAGAGGATGAGATGGCTGGCTGGCATCACTGACTCTATGGACGTGAGTCTGAGTGAACTTCGGGAGTTGGTGATGGACAGGGAGGCCTGGCGTGCTGTGATTCATGGGGTCGCAAAGAGTCGGACACAACTGAGCGACTGATCTGATCTGATCTGATATATATATATATAAATTTCTAGGTTTATTGTATTAAATACTTTTTATCTGCTAGGTTTATTGTGTTAAATACTTTTTACCTTTATCAAGAAAGGGCAAAACAAATTCAGTCTTTCAAGTTATTGTGTTTGGTCTTTCCTCTTAACCTTCTGAATCAAGTTCTAGTTTTCCCTCTAAATTAAGTGAAATCCACACCAAGTTTGTTTTCTCCCCAGCTTAAATACTTCATCATGGGGTCATCTTCATGTATTTTCTGACCTTTAAATTTCACCAGAGCAAACCCACAGTTTGCCCCAAAACCATCATTAGAGTCTGCCAGCCTAGGCTTCTTGATCATTTGTTTGAGATTTTTACACTAACCATGCATTTCTGGGTAAGTAGGCACACATATCCATGGTTTTCTGCAATATTATGGCAAAAGCCTTGGTCAGTGGTTTTCACAGGGAGTGGGGAAGCTGTATTTCTAGTATTAGAGTTACCCCTGGGGCATGGGCAAAATACAGATTGCAGAAAAGAAGACATGACTATTCCAAGAACTTTGGCCTTTGACCTAGAAATATATCCTAATGGGTCTCTGGCTGAATTTCCACACTAATTCTTAGCATAATAAAACTGACAACCATGAATTCTTCTGAAATGTGTACACTGTAGTTTCTTAACCACATGTGAACACCGTTCAAACATTTATAAATAATCTTTGAATTCTCAAAGTTCATAAACATTTGTCTGACCTTGAAAAAGGCCACAGGCAAAGTACATGGAATTCTGAATCTGGAATAACTGAATTAAATGAGATAATACATGCGATAATTCTCTGTGACTTGTAACTACAACACTAATATTGATCATTGATATGTACAGTTTGATTATTTTCTTTAGGTTCCATGGAATAAGATTTAGGTTAGGTCAGATTATTTGGTTGCTGTATGTGTCATAGTGAAACATAAATTGAATTAGGTTCAGATAACTGATTCTGTTCTTGCTTTGGTATACCAGTTGTCTGTTGGTTCTACACTCCTTCTACTCCTGTTTCTAGAAATGTTTCTTTCCTCTGCTTTCTGTCTGTCTCTTTCTCTTAGAAATCATCTATTCCCCACCTGAATCTATGTTTTGGGGGTGGGGCTGACCGTGTTTCCTCACTCCAAGGATGGAAAGCTGTCTTGATCTGAGCACTCAGGATTCACTTAATTTGTGCATGGTGGGCTTATGAGTAGTGCTAACTTAACTATACTTGCCTCTGGCACTTTGCTAGAACTTTTGGGATGAGTAAAGATACAGCTTCTAGTAGTTGCATTTTCTGTTCTGTGGGGACAGCCTGCCTGTCAACCTGGAGCTAAGGAGAGGGATGGAGAAAAGAGACACATTCCTGATAATAAAAGTTGGACTCTGCCTCCTCCCATTCTCCAAGTCAGTCCCTCTGAACTTCCCTGCTCTGTGGTCCAAAGAACGTCTCCATCTTTTTGTCTGTTTAATTTGCTTCAGAGAAGCTTCTGTTCCTGGCAATGGAATGTTCTGGTTTCTTCCCACCGTCATTCACTGGCTGGCTACTGGTTGTGTTACCTTGAACTTGACAGCTGTGTTTCTTCAGGTTGAGTGTTTTTATGTGTAAAATTAAATTGTAGCATTTAGAAATCAAACAAACAGTATACAGAAGTGAAAATATTTCAGGAGTGTTATCAAGTTATGGGAGTTGGGTGCTATTAAATGAGTTGTTATCAGCCTAGATCCAAAGAAATGGGAGAAGGGCGCATCTGTGGAACTTAAGCAGAGTCCTGCAGAGGAGGACACCTTGAAGAATCTGATTGCATCTGGGAAAATTTAAGAGGAGGGAGCCAGGGGAATAAGTTCACGGATCTCATTCTGTTTCCTTCCATCCATCTCCTGCCAGGGCTTCCTATTTGTTGACCCCAACAGGAAGACAGAAAGTAAGGTGGCCTGTTGATGAGGTCCCTAGGCCATCCCACAGAGGCCATAAACATGATGGAGAAGAAAGAAAGTATATCCAGAAGGGCAAAGAGAAGGAATCTGGCATGGCAGATAATCTTGGACTTGTCTTTCAGTTCTAAATTTAAATGAGAATGAATGAAAATCTAGAATGACATGACACTGGGATTCATTTGGATTAATGTACACGTATGAGTGAGAAAAGAGAAGGGAAATCTTACATTACTCCTCCCTCTTTTCTGCACATTTAATATCCCAGTTCATTAAAAGCATGCCTAATTAGGCCAATGATATTTTACTGTTTTAAATGACATGGCAAAAGAGTTAGGTAATTTACTACATAAATTAGACAATAAATTGATTCAAATTATTCTTGAAAGTTGATTTTAAAAATTAGAATAGTACTCTGAGTGTTGATTTTTTTAAATTTTATTTTATTTTTAAACTTTACATAATTGTATTAGTTTTGCCAAATATCAAAATGAATCCGCCACAGGTATACATGAGATTTAGAAAAGTACTTTTCTTTTCTATGCAGTAAAGTTGAATAGCTTTAAGTTACTCAACTAACATGTGCTTGAAAAAACATCAGAAAAGTAGACTCACAGATGTGGAGAACGAACTAGTGGTTAGCAGTGGGTGGGGGGTTATTTAGTGATGGCCAATGTCCAAACTATTGGATATAAGATAGGCTGAAGGATGTTTTATACAACATGGGTAATGTAGCCAACGTTTTGTAGTAAATGTAAGTAGAAAGCAACCTTTAAACAGTGTATATATTGTTTTGAAAAAGCAGAAGACAGACAACCATTTATTTTCAAAAACTAACCACTAAAGGGAGGCCTAGTGTTTCATCTGGTTTCTCCACTAAAGAGGTAGCAATTTGTCTAAATGCTTGAGAAAGCCTGACCATGTTAGGCTTATTGCAAGACCACAAAGTATGTATAAAACCACATATACTATTCTTTGTGGGTGATTTAAAGAATGTTCAAGAGTAAGTTTTTCTCCATACAAATTTTCCCCACTTATTTAATTCCTGAGTAACATAGAGCTCCATCGTAATGGCACAATAGAATATTTAGAGTTGTTGTTGTTCAGTCCTAAATCGTGTCCAACTATTTGCGACTCTACAGACTGTAGCACACAGACTTCCCTGTCGTTCAGAATATTCAGAGAGAATAATTCTGTATAAAGATATGGCGGTCTTACAAATTTAGAAAAAAAACCCATTCAACTCTGATTCTTTTGTTAGAATTGCATCCTAACAATGCAATTTTTGCATTTTAATATATGTGGTATAATATAAGAGATGTGGTTACCTTATAGATGTGTGCAATTCCTTGTAGTAATATGGTAATATATTGCATTTTTACCAAAGAAGGTAATTATGGTCTAATTCTGTCTTTTATACAAAGTAAAATTCCTATGTCTCACTGTAAGAAATAATTTCTGAAGGATATTGAAGACATATATATATATATATATCTATATAGTTGGTCGTGAGTGATGTTAAAAATGCAATTCATAAATATCCATTATCTCATCTACCACATATTTGACATTCATTCTAAATTGGACAATATTATTATACATTATTAGTGAAATGAAATGAAACATATGAAATGAATGAGTTATATTTAAAGATGCAACTTCTCTGCAAGTGATGCATTTGTAACCCTATTTCATTATGTGTTTTCTGATATGAGCAAAATATAAATAGAGATGTAGTGTTCTGATGTGATTTAAATTTAGGAAGGATAAAGGAAATGGAATTTTTGGTTGAGAGGAATACATTAAATACATTGATTTTACTTTTGAATTTTCTTTATGTATAGACTTCATAATAGGGCTTCAACTACATAAAAGGGAACCATTCAATAAGCTAGAGTTAGAAATTCATTTTAAATGTTGAATGATTTAATTAAGTTTTAATGGTGTCTCATCTTTTTTTTTTTTTTTTTTTTTCCATTTTGGGTAGTGTCATGGGTAGATTTGCATTGTATTTTTATAAACAGAGAAATGTTCATTTCTTAAAATAATTTTTTTCAAATAAACTGAAATAGCCAAGGAAAGAAATAGTAAGCAATTGTGAAGCATTAGAATCCACAAAATTTAGTCACTGCATTGCTTTTTTGATTTAAAAATTGATATAGTTTCTCTAGTAAAAATTGTATTTGCTTCATATTTGTGATCATATGCTGTATAATCACACTTAAAATGTGGAATCAAACAACAACCATGAGGAACGAAACATAAATAAAAAGAACAGATTGGTAGTTTCCAGATGTGGGTTTTGGGTGGGTTTTTTTATATAATCATAATGGTTTTTATATAATCGTAATGGTTTTTGCCAAAGTATAGCAACTGTTCCATGTCTCACCTCTCAGGCCAGGTGCAAATGATGCTTGCTATTGCACTGGACATTGGGACTCAAGTCCAGCAGAGCAGGTAGCAAAATGGTGTCAGGCAAACAGACAGGGAACAATGAAAGAGTAAATTACACAAATTATACCACTATTAACAATTTGTTCACCATGAGGGGTGAATAGGGTGTGAAGCTAACCACAGGATTATCCTCAGGATTATGCAAGTATTCTTAATTTATTAGTTATGAACTTACCATGAAGAAATCTTGCTCTCTGTGATAACATGAATGAACCTTGAGGGCATTATGCTATGCAAAATAAGTCAGATAAAGACAAATGCTATATGAGCTCACTTAAATGAGGAATCAAAAACCAATAACCACAAAGAACAAAACATAAATACAGAAAACACTTTGGTGGTTTGCAGAGGCAGGGTTTGGGTGGGGGAGCCAGAATGGGTGAAGTGGATACAGGTTTCCCATTATAAAGAAGTCACGGGGATATAATACAGAGTGTGGTGACTATAGTTAATAATAGTGTATTGTATATCTGAAAGTTGCTAAGAGAGTAGATCTTGATGTACTCACCACAAGAAAAATGTGAAGCAGTGTGTGATGATGGATCACACTAGTACATTAACACCAGAATAACTGTGGTCGTAATTTTGCAATATATACAAATATCAAACCATTGTGTTGCATACCTAAAATGTGTATGGTGTTATATGTCAGTTAAAAGGTAACCTACATCTTGGGGGAAAGGTAGAGGTAGACGTTGTCCATGTTTTTGTACTGTCCTTCATATTCCTATTTCACCTTATTAACTTACATAAGAATCTAGGAGGATATAGCCCTGAATAACTTGATGACTTGTGAAGTTATCCTGACATAGGAGGAGAAAGAAAGAGAGTCTAGGTTGTAATACTTATTCAACAGGCATTTTCCCTGGATAACAGAAAATAAGATGCCCCAGACTTCCCGGATTAAACCCTCTGCCTTTTGCCACACTTGGGATCAAGAGTAAAAAGTTAACTTGAATGTTAAATATAAACACTCAATATTTTTTCAAGGATCCCTTTATGTTAAGAATTTGTATTTATACATGAGTTTTTGAAGTTATTCACGTTTGAAAAATATTTAACGGATTTTGTGTTTACCACTTTACTCCTTTACGTTAATAAAAATGTAATACTATCCTGAAACATAGCCTAAGGCATTTTGGCATGAGAAATGACCGTGCCAATTTATCAATAACCAAGTCATTTAAAAATGTTGTATTTTGAGCATTTGTTCAACAGACATTAATTGAATATTGGAGAGGTTAGTGTTTAAATTTAATCCTGCTGGTCCCAAATTTTTCATGAGAAAGAGATAAATATGTGAATAAATAATTAGTTCAGTTGTATTCATTTCTTTGGTGAATGTAAGTAAAACTTAACATAGCAACCCAAAGGAGAGAAGAGCTGATTTGTCTGGGAAAGTCACAAGAATTTTCAAAAGGGAAGTGAAATAGGATCTGGAGGAGCTCCTTAGGAGTAGATGGGGACGGGACTCCAGGTTGGAGAAGAGCTTATAAAAAGAAAGACATTTAAAATCCGAAGAGCACGGCAGGTTTGGGGAAAGATGATGAATTCTATCGACTCTCTCCTATCTTTGGGAGGGCCAGGCAAAAACAGCAAAAGATTTCTAGCCTGTGACTCAAACATCTCACTTGCTCCCTGTAGCTCTGTCCTTCCTATGAGTGGACTTCTGGGCAGACAAGTGGACACATGAGCCTAGGAGTGAACCCTCCACTCCTGTCTGTCCTGGAGACAAGCCTCCTCACATGACCTTTGGAGAGAGCACTGGGTTCTAAACGTAAGATCCCCTGCAGAAGGAAATGGCAACTTAATCCAATATTTTTTTGGGGGGAAAATCCCACGGACAGAGGAGCCTGGTGTGCTACAGCCCAGGAGGTCCCAAAGATTTCAGAGATGACTTAGCAACTAAATAGCAACATCAATTAGAAATCAAAGAATTGTGATTACATAGGGCCTTTTAATTGTGCTCTGATTAGCCTTTATTACAACTCAGATTACTGAAGTTACTCTATATGTGTAATGTAAGACTGCTTATATTTCATAAATATTAAACTTCATATCCACACATGAGGCCTTGTTCTTCTTGTTGTTCAGTCACTAAGTCATATCTGACATTTGTGACCCCAAGGACTGCAGCACACCAGGCTTCGCTGACCTTCACTATCTCCTGGAGTTTGCTCAAACTCATGTCCATCAGATCGGTGATACCATCCAAGCATCCCATCCTTTGTTGCCCGCTTCTCCTCCTGCCCTCAATGTTTCCCATCATTAGGGTCTTTTACAATGAGTCAGCTCTTCGAATCAGGTGGCCAAATTATTGGAGCTTCAGCGTTAGTACTTCCTTTGAATATTCAGGGTTGATTTCCCTTAGAATTGACTGGTTTCATCTCCTTTACTCCAAGGGACTCTCAAGAGTACTTCCAGCACCGCTGTTTGAAAACATCAGTTCTTCATGCTCAGACTTCTTTATGGTACAACACTCATATCCGTACACGACTACTGGAAAAATCATACCTTTGAATATACAGTCATTCTTTTGGCAAAGTGATGTCTCTGCTCTTTAATATGCCATCTAATTTTTTCATAGCTTTTCTTCCAAGGAGCACACATCTTTTAATTTCATGGCTGCAGCATCAACTGCACTGATGATTGTACCAAGAAAATAAAACATGTGAGGCCTATCAAATACCTAACTCAAACTTTTCATCAAGATAAATGGGGTTAAAGAATTATATAGCCTTAGGATAACCACATTTCAACATTTTTTAACCAATTACCATGTTTCTTTAATGATCCTGATTTATATCTCAAAGTTGTATTCTTTATAATAGAGCATGACTCAAATTTAAACTGAACCTACTACATTCGCTAAGAAATCCTGTGGCTAGTGACACAATAGGGGAACAAAAGTAAAACAAAAATTAGGTGGTTAAAGCTGACATTGGAGAAAATGAAGAGAACCACAAATAAATGTAAAAATGTGCACTGAATAAAGTTCGGGGTGGTAGGAAAGAATGGCCACTTGGATCTTTTAGAACAGTAGCCGTACGGGGACACTTTGTATTAAGACTGCTGCTGCTGCTAAGTCGCTTCAGTTGTGTCCGACTCTGTGCGACCCCATAGATGGAAGCCCACCAGGCTTCCCCGTCCCTGGGATTCTCCAGGCAAGAACACTGGAGTGGGTTGCCATTTCCTTCTCCAATGCATGAAAGTGAAAAGTGAAAGGGAAGTCGCTCAGTCGTGTCCAACTCTTAGCGACCCCACGGACCACAGCCTACCAGGCTCCTCTATCCATGGGGTTTTCCAGGCAAGAACACTGGAATGGGTTGCCATTTCCTTCTCCAATGCATGAAAGTGAAAAGTGAAAAGGAAGTCGCTCAGTCGTGTCCAACTCCTAGCGACCCCATGGACTACAGCCTAAAAGGCTCCTCTATCCATGGGATTTTCCAGGCAAGAGTACTGGAGTGGGGTGCCATTGCCTTCTGCATTGTATTAAGATAGGGTACTCATTTTTCCATAAGGCTTTTACCTCCTGGGGACAGTGGGTATTCAGTTCAGTTCAGTTCAGTCACTTAGTCATGTTTAACTCTTTGCAACTCTTCCTGGGTACACCGGGTATTAAGAAATTAAAAATTAGAACTTACATTGCTACACGAAATTTAGTGAAGAAGATGATACATTGGGTGTGGTAGGGAAAAAGTCACTTTTCTCAGTAAAAGACATTTTAACCTCAGGGCATATTCTACAGTAATCAAGTTAATTAAAATGCAGGCAGCTGTCCCATCTTTAAAAAACAATTTCACAATTATCTGTCTCTAAACTTTACAGGCAGTATAAGAGAAGAACATCTGTATTTAATATTTCTTTAAAATCACTATTGTAGCTGCTGTTTCCAAGGCCACCACTTGAGGGGTGGGAGACACAGTATTGTTATAAAAGTGACTAGATACAAATGGTAATTCCATGGCTTAGAGTTCCCAACTGGCTTCCTGGAAGGAGAGTGAACTCCTATCCTCCTTGGAGAAACTTTTCTCTCAGACAAAAGTAGGAAGTAAGGGGTGGGGAGGCCATCAATATTTTCCCACTAGGAACACCTTGGGTTGCTTAGAACAGGTCTGTGTTGCTCCTCCATCGCTTGGTCATTTGTATTGCTGTTGCTGGTATCCTATTTTGGATACTATTGCCTACAGAGAGCTCGCTCTGTCTATAATGAAGGGCTGTGGGCTGAAACACTTCTGTCTTGCCACCAGAGCTTAGACTCCATCCTTTCCCCTGTCCTCAGTTGATGCAGGAAGTGGGCTCCTTCACATAGAACCTTGAGGACCACATCTCACCAACCATTCCTCAGAGAAGTTAAAATCCTTTCTCCCACTGTGTATCAAACTCCCTTCACTTAGACTTCAGATTACATTTCTCATCTGTCCACTCTATTTTCAGGAACCCCATTCCAATTGATTTATCAGTTATCAACACCACTGGTCACATGGGAAGTTCATGAAAGCTTCACCCAAAATTAAGAAAATCATTAGAATATTGGATCATTCAGACTGTGTTACCAAAGCAGGGCATTTTGGGGTACACAAAGTTTTCCATGTCATATGCTCTTGGGGAAAGTTTTAAGGAAAACAATTTTCAGACTCTCAACATCCATATGAATTATTTTCTAAATTTTTCTCTCTGAGAAAGCATTTGTATCTGAAGGCTAAGATACTGGTCTTCTTTCCCACCTCCCATTTCAGAATTGCCCAGGCCCTCTTTGATAAAGAAAGACATGCCTTTCACTTTCATCATCACTATTGTATGATGTTCCAGGGTGTACAGATTTCTGGGATGCCAGTCAAAAAGACCATTTGAAATGCTTCTGTTGCCTAAGCCTTCTTTGATCATGGCATCTTGCACTTATGGTAAGTCTTCATGTCTTTCTGTCTTTTATTTATTTCTGTTAAATGGATAGCAAGAAGAGTTAGTGTTGTATCTTTCTTAATTCATATATGCTGTGGAACAGAATGACAGGACTGGACAATATTAATTCAACAATCTTCTTTGAATTGCATGTTCATTTCTTTGAAGTGAATGTTCACTTGCATGTGAAACTTTCCTCCAAATGGAAATGTTGTTGGAACTTTCCCCATTGTCCAGTGCTTAAGGATCTATGCTCCTAATGCAGGGGGCCTGGGGCTAAATACCTGCTCACAGATCTAGATCCCACATGCCACAAGAGAGTTGGAAGATCCAGATGTGCAAAAATTAAGGAACACAACCAAGTAAATAAAAATGCTAAAAAAAGAAATGTTGAGATCTTTGCCACATAGTGGCTTTAAGCGTGAACCTTGGAGTCCTGTAGCCCTTGTACATACTTCCACTCCACCACTCACTAGCTCTGAATCTTTAGGCCAGCCTTAATTTACTTCTCTCCATAATGCCATTCAAACTAGTGTCCACCTCATGGAGTTGCATAAGAATTAATGAAGATATGCAAGAAAAACATTTCAGAGAAAGACCAGAGGAAGACAAATGCTTGACCAATGTTTGTCCCTTCACATTTTCTTAGTGTGAAGTTACAAAGAGGGAGACTTGTCAAGCAAATCCAGCCACAGGGCTGTGTAGTGAAGGGCTCAGCCTCATCCAAAGGGAAGTCTGGACTTTGCCCTTGTTTCCTGGGAGCTCCTCTCTAAACCCTTAGGTTGTTTCCTCTGGGGAAGGGTGACTAAAGGTGTCTAAGGTTGACACTGAGAAAAATGATATTGTTTCTGTGAAGGTCTTGAGCCTGATAGGGATGTAAACAGCTTGATTTAGGGTAAAAAGTTTGGGCCACAAGAATGATGTGATTCAGGATGGGGGTTTTGGTCATGTAGTATCAGCTGCACCTTTAAAGAAGTTTGAGACTGAGATCAGCTGTATGGACCATCAGTCATGCCTTGGTGATGGAGTCCCAGAAAAATCTCTGGACATGGAGCCTGGAGTGAGCTCCCATGTCTGCCAGTGCTCAATGCCAGCTCATCGGTGCTAGGAACACAAAGCTGCCCATGACACCCTGGGATGAGAAAAGCAAAGTTCCATATTTCACACTTTCTTTGACTTTGCCCTATATGCCTTTTCCTGGGCAGTTGGACAGGGCTGAGCGAATAAGCACAGCAGTGTTCATTTCAGCACTGTTTACAATAGCCAGAACATGGAAGCAACCTAAATGTCCATCAACAGAGAAAGGGACAAAAAAATGTAGGTATACAATGTAATGCTACTAGGCCATAAGAAGGAACAAAATAATGCTATCAGAAGCAATATGGATGGATGTGGATATTGTCATACCAAGTGAAGTAAGTCAGACAAAGAAAGACAAATGCATATGATATCACTAATATCTGGAATATTAAAAAATGGTGTAAATGAACTTATTTACAAACAGGAAGAGAGTCACAATGTAGAAAATAATCTATGGTTCCAGGGGGAAGAACGGAGGGATGCATGGTGACATTGGGATTGACGTGTACACACTAATATATATAAGATAAATAATTAACAAGGACCTGCTCTATAGAACAGGAAACTCTACTCAACTCTCTGTAATGAGTTACTTGCGTTCAGTTCAGTTCAGTCGCTCAGTTCTGTCCAACTCTTTGGGACCCCATGAAGGGCAGCATGCCAGGCCTCCCTGTTCATCACCAACTAACTCTGAGACTCTACCCAAACTCATCTCCATTGAGTCAGTGATGCAAACTAACCATCTCATCCTCTGTCATCCCCTTGTTCTCCTGCCTTCAATCTTTCCCAACATCAGGGTCTTTTCAAGTGAGTCAGCTCTTCCCGTCTGGTGGCCAAAATATTGGAGTTTCAGCTTCAACATCAGTCTTTCTAATGAACACCCAGGAGTGATCTCCTTTAGGATGCACTGGTTGGATCTCCTGCAGTCCAAGGGAATCTCAAGAGTCTTCACCAATGCCACAGTTTAAAAGCATCAATACTTTGGCACTCAGCTTTCTTTATAGTCCAACTCACACATCCACACATGACTACTGGAAAAAACATAGCCTTGACTAGATGGACCTTTGTGGACAAAGTAATGTCTCTGCTTTTTAATATGCTCTCTAGGTTGGTCATAACTTTCCTTCCAGGAGTAAGCATCTTTTAATTTCATGGCTGCAATCACCTTCTGCAGTGAATTTGGAGCCCAAAACAATAAAGTCAGCCACTGTCCAGTTTCCCCATCTACTTACCATGAAGTGATGGGACCGGATGCCATGATCTTAGTTTTCTGAATGTTGAGCTTTAAGCCAAGATTTTTGCTCTCCTCTTTCACTTTCATCAAGAGGCTCTTTAGTTCTTCTTCACTTTCTGCCATAAGGGTGGTGTCATCTGCATATCTGAGGTTAATGATATTTCTCTAAGCAATCTTGACTCCAGCTTGTGCTTCATCCAGCCCAGCGTTTCTCATGATGTACTCTGCATATAAGTTAAATAAGCAGGGTGACAGTATACAACCTTGACATACTCCTTTTCCTTTTTTGAATCTGTCTGTTGCTCCATGAGAAAAGAATCTAATTAAGAGTGGAGAAATATCAATAACCTCAGATATACAGAGGACACCACCCTTATGGCAGAAAGTGAAGAGGAACTAAAAAGCCTCTTGATGAAAGTGAAAGTGGAGAGTGAAAAAGTGGGCTTAAAGCTCAACATTCAGAAAATGAAGATCATGGCATCTGGTCCCATCCCTTCATGGGAAATACATGGGGAAACAGAGGAAACAGTGTCAGACTTTATTTTTCTGGGCTCCCAAATCACTGCAGATGGTGACTGCAGCCATGAAATTAAAAGACGCTTACTCCTTGGAAGGAAAGTTACAACCAACCTAGATAGCATATTCAAAAGCAGAGACATTACTTTGCCATCAAAGGTACGTCTAGTCAAGGCTATGGTTTTTCCTGTGGTCATGTATGGATGTGAGAGTTGGACTGTGAAGAAGGCTGAGCACTGAAGAATTGATGCTTTTAAACTGTGGTGTTGGAGAAGACTCTTGAGAATCCCTTGGACTGCAAGGAGATCCAACCAGTCCATTCTGAAAGAGATGAGCCCTGGGATTTCTTTGGAAGGAATGATGCTAAAACTGAAACTCCAGTACTTTGGCCACCTCATGTGAAGCGTTGACTCATTGGAAAAGACTCTGATGCTGGGAGGGATTGGGGGCAAGAGGAGAAGGGGACGACAGAGGATGAGATGGCTGGATGGCATCACTGACTCGATGGACTGAGTGAGTCTGAGTGAACTCCAGGATTTGGTGATGGACAGGGAGGCCTGGCATGCTGTGATTCATGGGGTCGCAAAGAGTCGGACATGACTGAGCAACTGATCTGATACATATATTTATAACTTATACACTGTTCAACAAAAACTGACATTTATAGCATTGTAAATCAATTATACTGCACTAAAAATAAAAAATGAATTAAAAATAAATCAAAATTATGGAATAAACTGTAACCACATGTATAACAGCTTTCAGTGAGCTCTTGGAGTACGAGCTGATTATAGAACCCAAGAATGGTCTTGGGAGATCCCCAAACTTGTAATTGCTATCTGAAGTGAATAAAGTCCTGAGGACTTTCCACTCTGAAATTTGTATCTGTCAAAGGCCCCTTTCTTCTTATGCATAGTCCTGATATTATCATGTTGGTCAAATTGTACTTTGTCTAAGAACTCAGTAATTAACTCATATTTCAAATAGGAACATCAATAGGAGGAGGGGATTGCTCAATGACTGATAACCAAGGAAGATGCTGGAAATACACATATATTGCTGTGAAATACATCAAGGAGTTTGCCATCTCAGACCCTCCACCTGGAGCTGCTGGTCCTGATTTAGCTTCCTTAGTCCCTGGCTTCCTATCAGCACCACAGAGTATTCAGTATGGATGAGTCACTGGGTTATCTTAAACAAATCATTCTCCTCGTTGGATGCCTTGGTCTAAATCCTTGTGTTCTCCCAAAATTCATATGTTGAAAACCTAATGCCCAAATTGATGATTTTAGGAGGTGGAACCATTGGAAAATGATTAGGTCATGAGGACTGAGCCCACATGAATGAGATTAGGACTCTTATGAAAGAGGAAGAAATACTTTCTCATCCCTTCTATTTAGGGATATGTCCTGGAAGAGGCCCTCTCTGACTCAACCATGCTGGCACCCTGATCTTGGACTTCTAGCCTCCAGAACTGTGATAAATAATGTGGTTTATAAAACACCCAGCCTCTGGCATTTTGTAACAGCAGCCTGCATGCACTAAAACACTGGACATGATTAAATGGGGGAAAAAATTGTCAATCTTGTTTTCCCTTCCAAGGTCATGGATGTGAAAGAGGTAGCATAGGTTTTCAATCCCTGTGGCACATGGTAACATCCTCCATAGAACTGTACATGTCCTTCTAATTGTAGTTCTTTGACATGCTTACATGGGAACATATTTTCTTAGAGGTAATTAACATTTAAACCTATAGATTGTGGATTTTATGTGATCAGTTGAGGGCCTTAAGAGCAAAGATAGAAGTTTCTCAAAATAAAAGCAATTCAGCCTGAAGACAGCACCATTACTGGTACCACAATCTCCAGCCTGTCAGCAAAAGATGAAGCAACTGGACCCTAAGGCCAGTCACTGGGCTCTCGTCAGAATCCTAACATAACTACTCTTTGACTTGGAAAATCTGTCTTCACTTCTCTAGGGCTTAGTTTTCTCAACTGGAAAAGGAAAATTAGAGTAGAAAATCCTTTACATTTCCAAAAATTATGCAAATCTCTGTATAAAACATGATTCCAAACTGAGGTTTTTTCTTTTTCCCGAAAAGAAAATTATCGATTGGTTGTGCAGCTTCCGTGTTTGGATCTCTTATACTTCTCATTATCTTCTCTATCCCACAGTGTGTTTCTCTAGTGTATCTTTCAGAAAATACCTTGATAGAAATAATTACTTGACTGTTATGGAATATTACTTTTATCTTTAATCTTACATGGAAAAGCAGGAGTTATAGTTGAGCACACTAGTGAGAGAAATTGTTTCTAAAAGTCAGGATGTCAACATGAGAAGTTTGCTATTTAGTTGCTCAGTCATGTCCAACACTTTATGACCCCATGAACTGATGACCCCTTGGACTGCAGCCTGCCAGGCTCCTCTTTCCATGGGATATCTCTAAGCAAGAATACTGGAGTGGTTTGACATGACCTCTTCCAGGATCTTCCTGACTAGGTATGGAACCCAGGTCTCTTGTATGCAGGGGGACTCTTTACTGTCTGAACTGCCAGCTCCTAATAAATGGGTCTTGACTATACAGAAGATGCATGATGCCTCCTTTTGTTTCCTGCAACAGTGGTTTTTTTCCCAGCTAACATATCAGTCCCATTTCTATTTACCTGAATGCTATCTAGAATGCAAGTTCTCCCTAAAAGATAGACATTAACACAAAAGGAACTTTTATCTGGAATAGCAGTTAAGATTTTGTCCAGTTGTCAGTTTATCCAAAATACCAGAGGCTGGGTATTTGCTTTTAATTATAATATTTACCTCAGAAAGAACAAATGGCTAGCCAGTTTCTGCCATGTTTGATACTCAATAAATAGAAACTTCAGGGCAGTTGGCATACCCTTGTAGCCCCATTGGAACTGAATTAAAGGAGTTGGAATTGATGTTGTTCAGATAATTAACTATAATATAAGTCAGAATTTGGTCAGACTCAATATGCCAGCAAATTTGGAAAACTCAGAAGTGGACACGGGACTGGAAAAGGTCAGTTTTCATTCCAATCCCAAAGAAAGGCAATGCCAAAGAATGCTCAAACTACCAACAATTGCACTCATCTCACACGCTACTAAAGTAATGCTCAAAATTCTCCAAGCCAAGCTTCAGCAATACGTGAACCGTGAACTTCCAGATGGTTTTAGAAAAGGCAGAGGAACCAGAGATCAAATTTCCAACATCTGCTGGATCATTGAAAAAGCAAGAGAGTTCCAGAAAAACATCTATTTCTGCTTTATTGACTATGCCAAAGACTTTGACTGTGTGGATCACAATAAACTGTGGAAAATTCTGAAAGAGATGGGTAATACCAGACCACCTGACCTGCCTCTTAAGAAACCTATATACAGGTCATGAATCAAGAGTTAGAACTGGACATGGAAAAACAGACTGGTTCCAAATAGGAAAAGTAGTACGTAAAGGCTGTATATTATCACTCTGCTTATCTAACTTATATGCAGAGTACATCATGAGAAACTCTGGGCTGGAAGAAGCACAAGCTGGAATCAAGATTGCCAGGAGAAATCTCAATAACCTCAGATTTGCAGATGACACCACCCTTATGGCAGAAAGTGAAGAGGAACTCAAAAGCCTCTTAATGAAAGTTAAAGAGGAGAGTGAAAAAGTTGGCTTAAAGCTCAATATTCAGAAAACGAAGATCATGGCATCTGGTCCCATCACTTCATGGGAAATAGATGGGGAAACAGTGGAAACAGTGTCAGACTTTATTTTTCTGGGCTCCCAAATCACTGCAGATGGTGACTGCAGCCATGAAATTAAAAGAAGCTTACTCTTGGAAGAAAAGTTATGACCAACCTAGATAGCATATTCAAAAGCAGAGACATTACTTTGCCAACAAAGGTCCGTCTAGTCAAGACTATGGTTTTTCTTTTGGTCATGTATGGATGTGAGAGTTGGACTGTGAAGAAAGTTGAGCACCGAAGAATTGATGCTTTTGAACTGTGGTGTTGGAGAAGATTCCCAAGCAGTCCATTCTAAAGGAGATCAGCCCTGGGTGTTCTTTGGAAGGAATGATGCTAAAGCTGAAACTCCAGTACTTTGGCCATGTCTTGCGAAGAGCTGACTCATTGGAAAAGACTCTGATGCTGGGAGGGATTGGGGGCAGGAGGAGAAAGGGATAACAGAGGATGAGATGGCTGGATGGCATCACCAACTCGGTGGACGTGAGTTTTAGTGAACTTCGGGAGTTGGTGATGGACAGGGAGGCCTGCTGCTGCTGCTGCTAAGTTGCTTCAGTCGTGTCCGAGTCTGTGCGAGCCCATAGGCGGCAGCCCACCAGGATCCGCCGTCCCTGGGATTCTCCAGGCAAGAACACTGGAGTGGGTTTCCATTTCCTTCTCCAATGCATGAAAGTGAAATGTGAAAGTGAAGTCGCTCAGTCGTGTCCGACTTTTAGCCACCCCATGGACTGCAGCCTACCAGGCTCTTCTATCCATGGGATTTTCCAGGGAAGAGTACTCGAGTGGGGTGCCATTGCCTTCTCCGACAGGGAGGCCTGGCGTGCTGCAATTCATGGGGCCGCCAAGAGTCAGACACAACTGAGCGACAGAACTGAACTCAAGTGAACTTAGGGAGGAAGATGGTATGATCATCTAGGAAAAAGTAGATAACAATTCATCAGGAGGTGAATTTTTTTGTACCTTCTAAGAGAGAGTAGGTGTTTGTGTACAATGTAAGAACATTTGATTTGTAGACTCTCCTTAAAGTATTTTCATCTGTCATAATCAGAAAGTACAGCTAAGAAACTGAACTCCTCTAGTGAAGCTGAGAATCCTATGGTAAAAAGTAGACTCAAGCGGCAGGTTCAGAGCACTGTCTCTAGTTCTGTCCTATTCAGCCTTTTAGTCAGTGACTCGATTATCACAGTATCTTAGGACATGAACTGCAAGGGCTAGTGTATATGGAATAAAAGACCGAATATCCAGTGCTTTCCATCTAATAGGGTAGCAATTAAAAGCAAATGCATCCACAGTTCTATGAAAGAAAGTCTCTCAGTTGTGTCTGACTTGTTACCCCATCGACTATATAGTCCATGGAATTCTCCAGGCCAGAAAACTGGAGTGGGTATCCTTTCCCTTCTCCAGGGAATCTTCCCAACCCAGGGATCAAACCCAGGCCTCCCACATTGCAGGCAAATATTTTTCACCTGAGCCACAAGGGAAGATCCCACAGTTCTAGTTCTGTAATTATGTCCAAATAATCAGGGTATGAGGGTTTGGGTGGGGAGAGAAGACCTCAATGGTTTTAGCTCACTGTATGCTGTGAGAGCAGCATCAATAATTCATTGGAATTTTACTCGGCACGAATGAAAGTGTTTCATTGAACAAACACACAACGAAGGCCTGCTGGATGCAAAGAATGGACAGCAGTGAAGAGCACACATGTGGACTTTGTGAATTAGGACTTAAATTTTAATAGAAAAACAGAAATGAGGTAAATTTCAAACTTAAATGTTGCACCACAATTAGGACACATGTCAAAAGGGAAAAGCACAGAATGCCTTATGTCCACATATCAAGGAGAACTGAGCTGTGTCAGAGTCATGAAAGGCTGCTTTGTGGAAGTGGTTTTACTGAGATCTGAAAGATGGTAGGGAAGTCATGAGGTAAAAGAGAGAGTGTCTTCCAGGAAGAAGAAATGGCACTGATGAAGAGCTTTAGGCATATGTGAGAATATAGAGTGAGAAGAACAGACATGCCAGGATTGAACGTTCAAGGAATTTAATTTACTTGGTAAAACTTATGCAAACTGGACAATGAATACAAGGTGGAATATCATCACGTCTGTGAAAGAGATAAGAATCAAGTTTTGCAGAGCATAGCAGATATTTCCATTTGCCGGGTAATTCAGTGAAGATTCATTTAAACGTAGGAAACCTAGTTTCTATTGCTACTTTTGCATCGAGTTTTATAAGTTTAGACAAGTGACTTAATCATTCTTGGATTTACCTATATATCCTTAATATGGGAGGATTGTCTAGAAAATTTCCAAGATTTCTTCCTTTTCTGAATATCCAGTGAATCCCACTGGTTATTATCTGGAATAAAAAAAATCTTTTTACATACCAGAGCAATGGCTGAAATATCTACAATATTATATAAAATGCATTGAAATTCTTGTTTTTTTCTTTTTTCAGTTTTTTAAAATATAATTTCCATATAAAATGGCAAGATATTTAAAGTATACATGACAATTTAAATAGGTATACATGATTAATGGATTTCCTCATTAATTTAATTAACATACCTATTAATATCACCTCACATATTTACCTTTCAAGATCTTTTTGGTGAGAACTTTTAAGTTTAACTCTCTTACATGTGTGCTAACTGACTTCAGTCATGTCCAACTCTTTGTGACCCCAGGGACTATATAGCCTGCCAGGCTTCTCTGTCCATGGGGATTCTCCAGGAAAGAATACTAGAGTGGGTTGCCACGCCCTCCTCCAGGGGATCTTCCTGACCCAGGGATTCAACCCACGTCTCTTATGCCTCCAGCACTGGCAGGAGGGGTCTTTACCACGAACACCACCTGGGAAGCCCCACAAATGTCAATAACACTTTACAAACCATAGTCACCATGTTCCACATTAGATCCTCAGACCTTATGCGTCATCTTACAGCTTAAAGTTTGTGCCCTTTTACCAAATTCATTCTTTTTTTTTTTTTTCAAATTCATTCTTAAATCATTGATTTCTCAGCACTTATTTTTACATGACCTGTGACATGTTCTTGTATTTATGATTTTGGAGTCAAGAAAAAAGATGTCTCCCTCCTGTTGTAAGCAGTTTAGCATTAGATCTTTGAGGGACCATCTTTATCTAGCAGCTCCATTGCCACCCCTATCATTGTCAGAAATCAAGATGATTTACACAGGTAAGGAAAATAAAGAAAACTGGCTTCCCTGGTGGTTCAGATGGTAGAGAATCTGCTGTAATGCAACCTGGGTTGCACCCCTGGGTCAGGGAAGACCCATGCAGAAGGGAATGGTTACCCACTCCAGTATTCTTGTCTGAAGAATCCTTTGGACAGAGAATCCTCATAGGCTAAAGTCCATGGGGATCACAAAAAATCAGACATGCCTGAGAGACTAACACACAATGAACTTTAAGGGTTTGGAACCTGTATCAGAGCTAAGGATAGCTTAAAAGGAAAAGGAAAGCTGTTTGAGACAGGTAAGATCATGGATGCACGAACACTTATAGGGCAACAGGGCAAAGGAAGAGAATGGATATTGCAGTCTTTAAAGAGTCTTGTACATAGCTGCAGCTAAAAGAGAGGGCCTCTGACCAGAGCTCTGGGCTCAGTGGAGAAACTTGGCCACTTTCCAGCAAGAAAGGAGCCAGAGGAAATAATCAATCCAATAATCTCTTTCTCCACTGACTCACCAATCTCTTTTTTCTACCACTGGCCAAACTCAAGTCGAAGTAAGAGGCCAGAAGAGCTGGAGGTATAAAGTCTGGTCTTCTCAGCCTCCAAAGGTTCATAACATAATAGAAAATGATCAACAGGGTTCCCGAGGGGCATATAAAGAATATCAAATACACCCACCATGTCTATGTAGTAGATATGTTTTGTTTATCTTATGAATCTTGTTGCAGTTAATTTTGCTAGGCATTTAGGATGACTGGTATGATTAACTTTAATGGGAGAAGTCAGTTTCTGATTTGACCTACTTGAGTATTTGTCACTGTATTTCTGGTATGATATTATTACTGGGACCTTAACTGACTGTATCCTTGATTCACTTAAACCCTTTGAAGAGATAGGTAATGGGACCAGACTTAGGAAGGGACCAGAAATTATCAAGAGATGTTTTTATACATTGTTGAATTCATTTGTTTGATTCGTATGTGTGAGAGTGAAAACTTTTAATTCCAAATTTGTGAGAGACGTTAGTCTGAAATTTCCTTTTGTACTGCCTTTGTCTGATTTTGATATAGAGCAATACTATGCTATGCTAAGTCACTTCAAGACTCTGTGCAACCCCATAGATGGCAGCCCACCAGTCTCCCCCGTCCCTGGGATTCTCCAGGCAAGAACACTGGAGTGCATTGCCATTTTCTTTTCCAATGCATGAAAGTGAAAAGTGAAAGTGAAGTCACTCAGTCGTGTCCAACTCTTAGCGACCCCATGGACTGCAGCCCACCAGGCTCCTCCGTCCATGGGATTTTCCAGGCAAGAGTGCTGGAGTGGGGTGCCATTGCCTTCTCCGAGAGCAATACTGGCCCCATCTAATTAGTTGGTAATGGTTTCCTACTCTTTCATTTTCTTGAAGAGATTATGTCAAATTGATCTTAATTTTTTAAATATTTGTTGGAATTCTCTGGTCAATCTATCTTGGATTGATGATTTCTTTTTCAAAAGTTTTATGTCACAGTTTCAATCTCATTATTCATATGATGTATCTATTTTTGCTCCTGTATTTTGTGATTATGTTGTTTGATATATACATATTTAGGATTATTATGTATTCCTGCTGGATTGACTCTTTTTTCCTTATGTAATGTTCTTGTATTCCTTTGTCCTTAGATATTTTCTTTGCTCTAAAGTCTACTTTATCAAATATTAACAAAAGTTTTTATCCTTTTAATTTCCAAATATCCATGCCATTATTAAATTTCTCGGGCTTTCCTGGTAGCTCAGACAATAAGGAATCCACTTGCCTTGTGAAGACCTGGATTCAATCCCTAGGTTGGGAAGATCTCTTGGAGGAGGATATGTGAATCCATATTCTTGCCTGGAGAATTTCATGGACAGAGGAACCTGGTGGGCTACAGTCCATAGGGTCCTAAAGAGTCAGGCACAGCCTGTCTACTAAAGCACCACCTGATGTTCCTTCACATGTATCCCTTGTGAGGAACAGCCCTACTCAGGCTGCCTTCTGAGGCTAGGCTGGAGGTAGGAATGCTGGGCCTGGCTTGTCCTCTCTTAGGTGCTGCTGTGTTGCTCTTCCATTCTTCAGGCACTTATCTAGTTCACCGTCTTCTTGCCAAATACACAAGGTCTCCTTTGGTGGTCTCTTCTTACCAGAACAGACAGAGGAGTGAGCACAAAAAGATCAAGGTCATCTTGTCTGAACCAGAAGCCCAAAGTGTGTTTTATAACCTAGAGAAGAGATTTCATGAGGGGAAGGTGAGCAGGAAATTGGAAAGGAGTCCACAGAAGGCTGGAGATGAAAGTTATGAGTCCCTTTCTTTAGAAGTC
This sequence comes from Bos grunniens, assembly GCF_055505025.1. NCBI lineage: Eukaryota > Metazoa > Chordata > Mammalia > Artiodactyla > Bovidae > Bos > Bos grunniens. The sequence goes on from NC_141187.1 coordinate 36,684,531, forward strand.
ATCAGAAGCAGAAGAAGTATTTTTTCTAGATTATACATATATTCACCTCTGAGTGAGTACACTTTCTAGTTCAGCAAATGGTAAATCTTATGTATTTTTCCATTAATTTTCTTTACAATGCATTTATAGATATAACGATATCCATACTACATTTTATTTATTTTTCTAGGCCATTTCTGTTCCATTCGATTCAGTCGCTCAATCATGTCCGACTCTTTGCAGCCCCATGAATTGCACCACACTAGGCCTCCCTGTCCATCATCAAATCTTGGAGTCCCCCAAACCCACGTCCATTGAGTCAGTGATGTCATTCAACCATCTCATCCTCTATTGTCCCCTTCTCCTCCTGCCCTCAATTTCTCCCAGCATCACAGTCTTTTCAAATTAGTCAGGTCTTCGCATCAGGTGGCCAAAGTATTGGAGTTCAGCTTCAACATCAGTCCTTCCAATGAACACTGAGGACTAATCTCCTTTAGGATGGACTGGTTGGATCTCCTTGAAGTCCAAGGGACTCTCAAGAGTCTGCTCCAACAGCAGAGTTCAAAAGCATCAATTCTTCAGTGCTCAGCTTTCTTTATAGTCCAACTCTCACATCCATACATGACCACTGGAAAAACCATAGCTTTGACTAGATGGACCTTCTAGACAAAGTAATCTTTCTGCTTTTTAATATGCAGTCTATGTTGGTCATAACTTTCCTTTCAAGCAGTTAGTGTCTTTTTTTTTTTTGGCTCAATCACCATCTGCAGTGATTTTGGAGCCCAGAAAAATAAAGTCAGCCACTGTTTCCACTGTTTCTCCATCTATTTACCATGAAGTGATGGGACCAGATGCCGTGATTTTAGTTTTCTGAATGTTGAGCTTTAAGCCAACTTTTTCACTAGGCAATTTTTTCAAGGCCATTACTCTCCTTTTATTATGATTTGAGATTTAAACCCTGAAAAAAAATCTATTGTAGAGTTTAGATTATTTACCAGTAGATGAATTGATGGAAACAAAAGAACTTAAGATGATTACTTAATTGAGCTCAAAATTTATATATGCATCTGAAGAGAGTTATTCACATATACTTTTATTCTTGGGCCCTTGTGGTTTTCTGAGAACTTTGATTGAAGCTATACATAAAAGAAATTACATTATTATTATAGTTAAACAACTGATATAATTATGTGTGAACATTCAGAATCCATTAGTCCAGTGGCCATAGAAATGAGTGTCCTCATCCCCTGGGGAAGAAAATGTTACCATTTCCATTTCTATTTATTTTTATCTCACTGTCATTTAGTTTAATTTTGTGTATATTTTTTAAATGTCATAATATATTAGAATAGCAATGCATATATATTATTTTTACATAATATAATTAGGTCACTGACAGTGTGTTGAAAAATGGAAAATAAGTTGGAGATTAGTTCTTCAGGAAACAGAAAATTATCAAAATTTGCTGCATAAGATGTTGCTTAATTTGGGGAAGTTTACCAAAAATATTTTTATGAAACCATTTCAACTGAAGAGAGGCAGAATGTTCAGAACATCCATGTTTGCATGAGTTTGCATAGAGCCTCAGAGACGGAAACAATTTTGCAGTTGGGTAGAAGACCAAGAGACCTGCCTGGACAGGGGAAAGCTTGAATCTTGAATGCAAGAGAGAATGTTTGCTCCCCTTAGTGTGGTCTAAGTTGTTTTTCTTTAAATCACCTTCCTTGCTTCACCTTTATTCCCTAAGCCCCGTCCTCTGCTTTACTATTTCTTTTCCCAGGGTACAGATCACCTGTTAACATATCATATAATGTACTTGGATTCATGTTTATTGCAGATTATCTGTCTTTCCCCAGCTGGAATATCAGTTCCATGAGGATAAGTGTCTGCTTGCTTTATTTATTGACGTAAACAAAGCGCCTATAAGAGTTTCTGAGTCAAGGAGGAATTAAGTCAATAATAAATTGGTTAAATGACAAATAGCAGAGTACTGGGCAGGCCTATAGGTTTAAAAATTTTGTGGTTTCGATTAGCTTTGTAAATAAGCTGATCTGCAGCTAATGTTACAAGGTTAAGTCGCGTTTCTGTTTCATCAGCATAAACATAACCTACCTTTGAAGATAAAGTTTTAGACTCAACATGATAGTTAAAATGCACATTTGAAAAAAATATATACTAGTTGATTTGTTTTCTTCATCCAAAATAGAATTATATTCCTTTTCAAAACTTTTCCTTACATAGCTGTGTGTACATATATGTTTATATATATAAATAAAATTTCATCTAGTCAAATCTATGGTTTTTCTAGTAGTCATGTGTGGATGTGAAAGCTGGACCATAAGGAAACTGAGCACCAAGGAATTGATGCTTTTGAACTGCAGTGTTGGAAAATACTATTGAGAGTCCCCTGGACTGTAAGGAGATCAAACTGGTCGATATTAAAGGAAATCAGTCCTGAATATTCATTGAAAGGACTGATACTGAAGCTGAAGCTCCAAAAATTTTTCTACCTGATGCAAAGAACTGACTCATTGGAAAAGACCCTCATGCTGGGAAAGACAGATGGCAGGAGGAGAAGGAGATGACAGAGGATGAGATGGTTGGATGGCATCATCGACTCGATGGACATGAGTTTGAGCAAGCTCCAGGAGATGGTGGAGGATAGGGGAGCATTGATGTCCATGGGGTCTCAAAGAGTTGTATATGACTGAGAGACTGAACTTAACTGAAGATATGCGTATGTGTTATGTATATAACATAATGAATATATGATCATTATACATAGGTCACATTGACAAATATGCTATTTCAGTTTCGGATATCATTATAAATAGATAATATTGACATATAATGTTATTTTGGTTTCAGGTGTACAATACAAGTATTTGATATATATTGCAAAATGATCACCGCAATAAGTCTGGTGAACATCCATCACTAGAAATAGTTACAATTTTCTTCTTGTGATGAGAACTTTTATAATCTCTTAGCAGTGTTCAAATAGGCAATAAGTATATTCCCTTTTTGACTTAGTGCAGTTAAATGAGATAAGTGGCTCTGAGTCTTAGAATCAAAGAATCATGTGGAAACAGTTGAGTTGAATCAAACTTCTCAGTGCCAACTCATATAGAACTTTCTTGAAAAATCCATCCTGATTAGGCCCACATGGCTCCCATCACACATGTTATGGTGTGCAGGCATAGATCGGTGTTTAAGGCTTATGGTATATTTTCCACTTGTCCATGCATTTCTTTCTCGACATCTTTCAGTGTTTCATCCGTCTCCTGTATTCACTATTCAAACAGGTTATAATTATGGCAAAACATGTCTAAGTAGCTAGACTCGCAATTGCTGCCCACTGGGCATTTTGGAAAGAGGCTGGGAAGGAGTCCTTCCAGTTTTAGAGTTTTACGTTCAGGGGATTAGAAAGCTTTTCAGTTTGAAGAGCCCATCAATACAAATATATCTCAGGAGTGAACACTGTTTAATTATTTATTTGATTAGTGATTAGCTGACCATCTGCTGAGAGTAAGGCAATGAAGGGTTAGTAAACAAGGGAGGATCCAGGCAAAAGGAATGAGAAACTCTTGGAGAAAGTGGACACATGATTAAGGAGACCATTACCTCTAGTTTGTTTGGGTTTTAGGTTTTGTTTAGGCTGGCTCTGTAAAGGTATGGGTTGTTTCCATTTGATTTCTATTCATCCTCTATGCTTTACAATTTATGTCTTATTTAAGTGTTGCAAGTGACTGGAGACTTACTGCTTCTTATCACTGGGTAGTTGTGCTTTGGTTCTGGTATTCCATAGGGTCTAGCAGAGGCTCCGTAGAATATTTAGTTCTATAATTTGCTGCAGAACCTCAATTTTTTGATTTCTGGTACTAAGTTGATGAAATACAGGAAAATAGAGCTCAGATGCTTTTGGATAAAACCTTAATTTATTTCCTCCTTTCACTCTGACTTTTCAGTCATTTATTTACCCAACTAGCCCCATATTGCTGGATGCCTTTTTTGGCTCTTCTGTCTGCCTCATTCCTTGCATGTGGTCAAGGTCTATTTCATTTCCTGTATCTCTCACATCCTTTGTGTCTTTTCACTTGGCAGAGCCCTCTTTGATTTTTAGTGTCATAATATTCCCAGCTCTTTCTGGTCTCTTTCTCTTTCTCTACCAGCCCCAGCAGCCACAACTCCTCTATCCACATTAAAGTTTCTCTTTTCTAATTCTGAACATTTGGTCTCTTTGACTTCATGTTCTTGGTTTCCTGTTGCATTGTAGAATAAAGACAAACTCTCCAAATTGGCATATATGATTCTCCCTAATGCATAAAAATGCATACAAGTATTTCTCCATTCTAACCCTACAATAATATATTCAGTATATCATGGGAGCTTAATCATGAGAGATACAACATGTATGGTAAAAAATGAACATTTCTTGTGTTTTTGTCAGAGTTGATTATTCACTGATACCTTTTAAGGCTATATGTATTAATATCTCAGTTGCCTTGATCTAGGATGTCAGAGATCCTTACTTCATAAGATGATCCTAAATGAATTGACAGATATGCTGTTTTCCTATTTTTCCACATCAATATCCCATCAACCTTTCAAAACTCCATCATAAAGCAATCCCATTTATGTCACTCCTGTGACACATTCAGATGGTTCCTAGCTGTACTTCAATCCACTGTAGCCCCGTGGTGGCTTCACATCTTATTCTTCTTCATGCTACCATGCCATATAGCAGTTTGTGTGTTTATCACCCTCTCCTTCTCCACAAATTGAGGATCTGCTTCTGGAAAATAGAGACTTTTTTAAACCTCAGTTTAAGTCCTCACTGTATCCATGACATGTGACTTACTAATCTATAAGGTCAGTGAACTTAAAGGTTCTTCATTTGTTTGTTTCCATTCTGTAACCACTGCTACTATTTTTGATATACCAGGGTCATTTCTTCAAATGTAATCTTACATGGAAATCTGTAAAAGAGGGGAAAATCAACGCTTTCTGGAAGGCAAGGGAGTGATTGTTAAATCCTGTCCATATATACCTGCTTTGGCTTTTCCTGACTGACTCTATAGAATATCTATGGTTCTGTTCAATATTGTCTGAAATCTACAATATTCACTTTATATGTCACAGTCAAGCAAGTACAGTGCTCTCAATGGCACCACCTCTGTTCTTGATGTAAAGTCCAAAATTCATACTTGAAATAAATTTTATAAGAGACAAATACATAAAGATGTGTGTGGTCTATTGAGGAGTGTATGCTATGCTAAGTCACTTCAGTCATGTCCGACTCTGTGCGACCCCATAGACGGCAGCCCACCAGGCTCCCCCATCCCTGGGATTCTCCAGGCAAGAACACTGGAGTGGGCTGCCATTTTCTTATCCAATGCATGAAAGTGAAAAGTGAAAGTGAAGTCGCTCAGTCGTGTTCGACTCTTAGTGACCCCATGGATTGCAGCCTAACAGGCTCCTCCATCCATGGGATTTTCTAAGCAAGAGTACTGGAGTGGGATGCCATTGCCTTCTCCAGTTGGGGAGTGTATATTTCCCCAATTGCATTGTCCCCCTTATTGCCAAATTTTCACTCTAATAAACACCATCCTCTCTGCTGGAAATATCTAGACATCGAAGGAAAGAAAGTTAAGCAAGTAACACAATACAATTAGATGTTTTTGGCAGTAAATGACTTAGAAAATGCTTACAGGGTTTTTTCATGGTCTTTTATCTTTTGGAAGAAGAAAGTGAAAATACAAGAAAACTGACACTTTACATGCATGAAGGAGCCAAAGGAGGGATTGATAGATTGCTTTGGGTCAGAGTATTCTGTCATGTTCTGAAAGGTTTGGGTCATCCCAGGTAGAGGCAGGGGCAGGGCTCAGACAAGAATAACCCTGTCTATGATGGAAGATGTTTGTTTTGAGGACAGTGTTCCTGGTTTTGCTGGACACTGTTCCTGTTTTGCTCGACACCTTTCCTGGAAAGGTATCTTTGCCTAAAAGAAGATAATTGGGCTGGATTCTGTCCTAAAGAGTTGCCAGTCTTTGTTCATCTCTAGAACTATGGCCTATAGTAACAACAAAAGAATACTCCTAATATAAAGGACAATTTCAGAAAAAAGAGGAGCAAAGAGAAAATGGAAATAAAAGGGAATATGAGATATTTGCTCTTAGGATATTTTAAAAAGCATATATATTTGGGTGCTTGAAAATAAAGTATTCTAACATCTTTTCATCCTTCACTACCCAAGTCCTAGACACACTTTCCCTTTGCTGCTTTTCCTTCCTTCTGTCTTTCTCTTCCTTCTCTGTTATTCATCCCCCTTTCCCTTCTACCTTCTGATTTCCCATTTTTGGTTTTCCAAGAATTACTGCTAAACACCTAAAGATGCTGCAAAACCAGCCCAACAACATCACTGACTTCTTAGCAGAGCCAGTCAAGAGATTGGCCCTCATCCCAGGTTGTTTGGCGGCTGTTGAACAAGCTGAGCATCCCTAATCCAGTCACATTGCTCCAGTCTCAGTAGAAACTCAGTCTATTTGGAGGATTTCATAATTCAGGGACCTACTAGGGCATGTTTGTAATCCAAATAATTACTGAGAAGGATAGTACACTAAAAGGAAGAGAGAATGGATTCTCACTTCTCAGATAAATGTGTTTTTGAATCCAGTGTTCTGATCTACTGAGTGTCTATGTGACCAGTTGGACAATTGTCCAGAATCCACAGTGGTGGACAGATGCACACCAGTATTTCTGCCATTCAATTGTTTGGAGTGTTTATCATACATGGGGTTCCTGTGGGTCAGCTAGTAGGCAGCTGACTGTGGGCTGCTTAATTTTCTCCAGATGGTGCTTACAGAGTGAGGGAAACAGGGAAGCTTTGGTGACTACTGCAGGTGGGGAGCTGTTGTTCCAGAATATTTCTCCTGATTAAAAGGAAACTATGACATTGAGGATCCCCAAATTGTGAATGTCCTGGAAAATCACAAGGATACCCCACAAGGGAAACGCTTGTCAGTCAGGGGGAATTTCAGATCAGTCCATTTGGACCAAGAGAAGGCTACAACAGCACCATGTAAGTCAGTGATGTCAGAATTTTCCCATCTCGTTACCATCTACCTTGTTCCAACATGGCCCAAGGAATTAAGATCCAGAGAGGGAGAGAGAAGGGACCTTGCAGAAATGGGCACATCTGCACTTCCTAGTAGGTTCCCTGGGCCTCAGCAGGGGAGAGGGAGACATTGAATAGGCTGAATATGAGATGGAGCTGACACTTGACTGACCTGGACTTGTGAAACCCAGAGTGATAGAATGTATGGAATGGCTGCAAGGTGATGCAGGAAATGAGGATGCAGTGGAGTATGGGTGACGACAGCCACTGGAGGAGGATGAGCCGGTTCACCTTTGTATCTGCTATGGTCTCAGCCTTGCATCCCCCAGAAATTTCATATGATGAAAGCCTGATCCCCATTATTTTGGTAACCCTAGGTGGGGCCTTTGTGAGGTGATGGAGTTATAAGGATGGAGCCTCTTCAATGAGATGAGTGCTTTTACATATAAAAAATTCACAGAACTCCCAAGCCTTCCCTCCGTGTGAGGACACAGTAAGAAGTGTGTGACCATAATGGACCCTGCATGACCACGCTGTGGAAATCCATTTCCATTGTTTTTAAGCCTCTGCTTTTTGTTATAGCAACCCAGAAGGACTAAGACAGCATCCTAACAATCTTAACACAGTTCAGTAAACCTCATGCTATTTACACAAAAGTGCAAAGCACTTATCTTGTCTGGTGTAACACTGTGATAGTTGGCTGACAGTTTGTGGCTCCTTTCATAAAGAATCCTGAGAATTCAGTCTTCTTGGTAGCATGACCAGAACCACGAACAATTGTCTAATACCTTGATTCTAATAACTTGACCCAGAATAATTGGCTGTGATTCTTACACAATCTCTTAATGGTCTTCTTTGTAATGCCAGCTTCTGCTTTTTGTAACTAATTTTAATAGGAGCTTCATTCTCTCAATTGTCGGGGTCGATTTCCTTTTGATTTTCTATTAAATGAAGATAAGAAATGTTAAGGAATTGCCCTCTTAGATTTTGACACCTCTACAGAGTCTGTGTTTATTTTTTTAAGAGGAGACCCATTTCACAGAGCATGCATTAAAAAGCTATAAATTTCCAAGAAGCTTGCTGGGTGGAATATATCATCGTGACCACCTCAGAGCTGGATGGGATGGATGTGGATTTAGCACGTGTTGGTGATTCGGCACGCCAGGATCTTGGTGTACATGTCAAGTTTACGTGAATCCCTATACAGGCACATGAACAGCTTGTAAAATGCAGAATGACGCACATCTTCATCGTTGGACACCAGGGATGCGAGTCCTGACCAGTAAATGCGAGCCTTGAATATTGTCCGTATTACTGGATAAATAACCTGAATACCCAAAAAATAATGAGTTCTTATGTGTTTTATTAGTATTTGCATATCTTTTTCCTTATAATTATCAAATTAAGATTTGGAGAAGACATATGAATATAAAACACTCTAGATATGGATTTTGAAGCCAGCCTATGAGAAAACTCTTAGGAATCTAAAATGTAGAAACATAACTCAAGATTAGTTTTAACTTTCCCTTTTCTTCCTTCCGACTCTCATCTTTTGATTTGAGGAGAACAGAAAAAGAAGACAAGTGGAACTTCAATAGCATATGTCCTGGGTTACTTTGAAGAAAATGCTGATCTTGGAAATTCTGTTCTCTAGTTCTCTTACTCTTGAAAATATTTCAACCACCTGTGCCAAGGAAGAGGCAAGCTTTTGGTGGAATTGTGTGCAATGCAGGGTAGGTTGCACATGTCAAAAACTGCAGTGAAATTCTGATTCCTTTACAGTAGAATCTATCACTATGAATGACTAGGCTCCTGCTTTATGTAGTAGCAGTCTAGAATATACAAGTCATGAACCTTTTTCTTACAAAAAGATATATTTCAAAACACCATGCGCATTACAGAGGTGACCTCTTTCATTCATGAACAAAGCAAGAAAGCCCTCTGCAGGATGCTCACCTGGCTGAATTGCCTCTCTATGAATGCTTGAAGTTCTTCTATTTTTCTCATGTTCTCTTTGGCACTTGATAGGATAGTATCTGAGACTTCTTTCATACTCTGCAGGTCCTTGACTAGAAGATACAGAGGTCTATGCCAGGAGTACAGTAACATGAGTATCCACTTACTAAGGTCTTCATTCTAAGCAACCAGAAGAAACAATCTGATTAAAATAAACATAATTCAGTGGTTTTGGTAACATGTGATCTTTGCTCAGAGCAGCTGACCTAGAAAACTCTTGGTTATTCCTATGTGCATGCAGAGATTTTTGAAGGTAGTAAAAGTTGCAAAAGTATAAAATGTAAGCTATTAGTTCACACTATGCTGAATTATTAAAAATCTAGGTTATTTTAGGAACTAATTCTTCTAATGCATTCTAATTTATGAAGAATTTTCTTTTTTCTTCTGAAATTCTACCACCACTCAGTGAGTTCTTTTATGTTTGTATATTTGCGTGAGAGAATCTAAGCATTTACGCAAGTCAGTATATGCCTGCAGTGCCTGACCCAGGAAAGAGGGATTCCACCTGTGCCCACATCATTGTCACCCAGCGATTCATTCGTATTAATGAATCAGATGAGTCCTTCGTATTGATTTTTGATTGATAATTTGTTTCATGATATTAAAACAAAGAGACAAGGAAGAAGACATGACATTCCTAAACAGGCTTCTCTCCTCAGCTGATCCCACACCACCCGCCTGCTGACATCAGAAGAGTCTGTTTTGTGGACATGTGTCCGGGGAGAAAATGGCACAGCATTGTCTTTAGTAACAGCATCAGTGGGATTCACAGTGGAGGGTCCCCCCTAGTGAAAGGTTGTTGTTGAATCACGCAAATACACCAGGATTCTTGGCCCCCGGAGGAGAAGAATTCAATCCGGGGCCAGAGACGAGGCTTGATCGCTCAGAGCTTTTGTGTAGTAAAGTTTTATTAAAGTATAAAGGAGATAGAGAAAGCTTCTGACATAGGCATCAGAAGGGGGCAGAAAGAGTACCCGCTTGTTAGTGTTAATAATGAGGTTATATAATCCAAAGAATGTCTGGAGGTTGTAAAGACCTCCTCCGACCTACTCCCATAATTTACATTTTAAGATAACACTGTCCTCAGACAAGATACATCCTTGTAAAGACCAGGTATACTCCCATAATTAACATTTTAAAATAACAGAAGGTTGAATCCAAAGACTGTCCTTAGGCAGGATACATTATTGGTATATAATCCTAAGGAATGTGGAGAAAGAAAAAAAGTTTGTCCTTTTTTCCTCCTTGAGAATTCCAGACCCCTCTCTCTTTGGGGACCCCTAGACTCCCTATCAACCTGCCTAGGAACTGACTCTCTCACTAGTTCACCACTACTAGCAGAATTGAGCCTGAAAATCCCGGGGGCTGAAGATCTCTAGTTAATATGCTTGATTTCTTTACAGCCATGAACTGTTTTACTGGTAAAGAACAGAGAACTGAGTAGGATTAAATATAGTAATGCACATAAAGTGCTGAGTAAAATGTATGGCCATGTAGTAACTCTCGATAATCTTTAAATTTAAGCTTATTGAACAATCCCTCCTCTTCCTCCTCTTGGACCTTTTTCCTTTACTTGATCACCCTCATTATTAATGAGTTTAACAGAGGAAAAGAATGCTGGTATCATTAAGAAAGTTGTAAAGACAGAAGATAGTATTTTAAGGGGGGATGCATGTGAAAATATTTTAAATAATGTTAGGACAAAAGATAATGCAGGAAATCAGAAAGGAGAGATTATAATGGTGAAAATTTGGAGCTGCCATAAATGATTGAGGCTTGATATGTAAATTGTGTTGTCCTCAGAACAGAGGCAATTGTTGTGGCCATGAGAAGGAAAGCAATGTTTTATAGGCCATTGTGGGGGAGACTTACAAATTAAAAATAAAACGTGACAGAAGAGTCATTGAGAATGACGAATGAAGGAGGTATCAGAGAAGTAGAAGCAGAATCAGGAGAGCCTTGAAAGGCAGATGTGGTGGCTTGGGTGGTGCAGTATAGGACTTCCAAGTAGGAGTCACTAGTAACAGGGAGTACTCAAAACTGGGTGTGTTTCTTACATATTCATGAATTTTGCAATCTTATATTTTACACATGGAAATTCCCATTCATTTCCTGTTTTTGTACAGTATAATAGCTGCAATCCTGTGTCTGATGCATTGGTTGAGCTAAAGTTGTCTACATGGACAATTTATGGATCTGTTATTTATGTTGCTACTACCGATTTTTAGTCATCCCTTGATTTTGCTCATGCTTCATCAACTGCATAATATAATTTCTCTTCAATTGCTTACAGTTCCTCCACCTTTTTCTGCATGTACAGTTACCATTCCCTCTAATATTACGAAGCCTGGTAAGCTATATACTTTCTCATTTGATCTGGTGAAAAACCCAGGTGAAAGACTCACGTTCATCCTTAGGGCTTTTTCTCTTTCTTGGGGAGTATGGAGGGAATTGGTGTGGCAGCTTTTCGTGGCATTGATAGTGTATGGTTGGTTCTGGGCATATTTTTCATCCTGAAAGTGATCAGGCAATTAGTTAGGGCTGTTGGGCATTCGGTAGATGAAACCATTACCAGAACATTAACATGTTTAACAGCCTTGCAATTTTTTTTTTTTTTTTATGAGGGGAATCACAAAATTTGAAAATCATTCTTTTCATACTGTTTCTATACATTGTCTCTATAAAAATGATTTTACATCTAACTTTTCTAAGTTCAACCTTTTCCCTTCTATTGCCTTCTTCAATTTTATTATCTTCTTTTTTTTTTACTTTTTAGTATTTGAACCAAATATAGTACTTTTGTACCAATACTTGGTGCTTCCCAGATGACAGTAGTGGTAAAGAACATTCCTGCCAATGCAGAAGATATAAGAAGACTCAAGTTTGATCCCTAGGTGAGGAGCATCCCTTGCAAGAGGGCACAGCAGCCTACTCCAGTATTCTTGCCTGGCAAATCCCATGAACAGAGGAGCCTGTTGGGCTACAGTCAGTAGGGTTGCAAAGAGTTGGACACAACTGATGTGACTTAGAATGCACGCATGCACCTATATTTAACCATTTAATCTCTTGTTTACTGTGGGTTAGAGCCAATATATTTCCTTGCAAGGAGTTATAAATTATGACTCTGACTTATCTCTGATCCGCACACAAAAAGCTTAGTGTTCATCCCAGGTGCAGAATACAATGCTGTTTATGGTGACAAAATGGTACAGCGGAAAAACATGGCATAAAGTTATAGGAAATACTAAGCAATGGACTGAGAATAATAAGACTAGAGAAATCTAGCTAACACATTGATAGAGAAAAAGTAATCTTTAGCGAAAGTTATGAACATTTCAAGAGATTACTTGGAAGAGTTTTTTAAAAAATGGACAGTCAAAAATGGAGGATGAAAAAAACTAGTGAGTAAAAAGAACTACATGAATTTAATAGAAACCTTTAACACCGCCTTTTATTAGCTGTCTGCTCAACTGTGTGCTCCTTGATTGACCTAAAAGAATTAACATACAACTTTCAAATACTTTCCTCAGAAAGAGAATAATTGTTTCCAATTGTAAATTCCCTTTCTATTGCAGCTCTAAAGCTATTCACTGCAAATCTTAAAATAATAATTTGTAGCCTTAATAAAACTACCATTATTTGATTCTGTGACCGGGATTCAGCTTTGTTTAACATGTTCCATCTTTCCAGTTCACTGCAGAGCACTTCTCAGTTATTGGCTATTTACTCTGAGCCTGGAGAAGAAAGCCCAGAGAGACACTGAAGGACCAGAAAATCAACACGCTTCCTTTCCCCCAGTCCCACCTAAAAGTGCTTTGTGTCAGGTAGTATTGTGGGCTGAATGTATGTTCTTCAAGTTCATATGTTAGACACCTAACTGCCAAAGTGTTGTGTTTTGAAAAGGGTTCCAACTTTTTGGGATCCCATGGACTGTAGCCCACCAGACTCCTCTGTCCATGGGATTTCTCAGGCAAGATTACTAGAGTGGCTTGCAGTTCCCTTCTCCAGGGAATCTTCCAGACCCAGGGATAGAACCCAGGTCTCTTACATTGAGGGCAGATTCTTTACCATCTGAGCCACCAGGGAAGCCCATTAATGTTAACTGAGCTCTTAGGGTGAAACACTGATCCAATAGGTTTAGTGTCTTCATGAAGCGAAACACCAGAGAATTACCTCTGTGTCTCTGTGTCTTTTCCTCTATCTCTCTTCCCCACCCCCCACCCTGTGTGAGGACGAACAGAGAATCCAGCATGGGAGGAAAGAGTTCTTACCAGAACCTCACCTTGCTGGCCCCCTGATCTGGGACTTCTAGCCCCCAGAATTGTGAGCAAATAAAATTCTGTTGTTTATTCCACTGAGTCTATTGTATTCTTTTATGGCATTCTTGGCTGACAAATACAAAAATCATTTATTTTAAAAATTTACAAAAGAAAATGAATGAAAGGAAAATGAAAAAGTTATTGCATTTCTAAGGAATCATAGGGATTTCACAAAACTAGTCCTTTTTTCGATTTCCACATCTTATGAGCTGATGGCTTCTTTGACCTAGACACTGTGTTATTTGAATTTTGGCTGATGCAGCCTTCTTGTTGAAAGGACACTATAGCCCAACACTTATGCAAAGGGTCCATCTGGGAGGCTGGAGGGCTACACACCGTGGGGTCGCAAGAGTCGGACATGACTTAGCAACTAAACCACCACCACACAGTACTTACAAACTCATGGAACATTATGGTGGTATGGTTAACGATATCATGTGACAGCCTGGAGGCATTGAGAAACAGGTGTGTAAGGGATTCCAGGGGGATGTCAAACACGTCAGGACAGCAGGACGGGCATGAGTTGCCTTGGCACAGGAGCAGATTTGACATGACCATCAGCAGGAGCAGGCAGGAACCTGTTTAAATAAAAACATGAACCGTTCTGAGATGATCTAGTCACCTGAGTTTATCAAATCCATCCGGTGAAGGGAAGGCTTCTCTTTCCCTGTTGCTCTGAGCAGGAGTTGGTGCTATAGTAGCCGGGATGGGGAAGAAGGATCGCATTCTGTGTCACTTTAAATGGATGATAATATTTGCACAGATAGAGAGTTGGAGAAGTAGGTTACTCCCTGTAATTTTGTATTTCTCCCAGAAGTACTTCTGTGCTCTGCAAACATTTGGAACTTAATTCTGAGCCAGAGTGTTTAGGCCATTTTTTTAAGACTGTTTAGTGTTGGGACTCTGCAGACTCTGGCAACAAGGCCCTCTAGGAGTTTGTAATTTTTCACTCTACATTGACTAATGCTTGCATTTTAGACACTGAAATGACAAGAAAAGTCCAGTTGATCTGTGTGGTTTACCATCACACTGGGGTAAGAGTAAACACATGACTGACTGATCGCTACTTTTGAGTACAAAGAGAATACCAAGAGAAAAAGGATACTGTACCTTGAATCTGCTCACTCACCTTAGTAACCCCATGCATGTCTTTGATAATTTCCCAAAAGCTTTAAAACATCTTAAAATTTGTGTTTCACAGGAACCCTGTGAGATAGACTTAATCTTCACTATGATCATCAAGTTATGTTAATGAAGATGTGATGACTTGGAGAGGGCAAGTAATTTTCCCCAGGTCCCATTATTAGCAGATGCAGGTCACTGGGCACCAGTACACTCATCTGTTCACTTCCTGATGTCACATCACACATGCCTGTGGCCCTCGGTCTGCATGTGTGTAACCAGGACCACATCAGGAGCTGTGATGACTCTGCTTAAAGAGAAAAATATTTTGTCTTTGACTGCAAAACAGCAGTGACCCTAGAACACTGGTTTTATCCACTTCTTCTGCTCTGTCTATAAAACACTCACTGTTACAGTCTTTGACAATTATCAGTGTGGGGGCCTGGTTCTCCTGGCTAGCCTTTCTTCTAGGCACCTTGACAGCTCTTCTACTTTTATTCATCTTTAATCCTCTCGTTACATTTGTTTCTTCGAGAAAGTAGCAAATAAATCTCCAAATGGTAATACAACAATATTACCTGGTCAGCATCCAGGACAACATCATCGACTCTGCGAACAAGGCCTGCCGTTTCCTGACTTTGACTCTTTAGGGACAAAATTTATCTGTCTGGTCGGGGGTACATCCTGACAACCCAAGGGGCTTAGTTTTTGAACCATCTCCAAGCATGTCCTCTTTGATAATAGAACTAGACTTCATGCTTCCATGATGTATGTAATATTTCAGAAATTATTCCTGGCCCTACCTTTGGCCAACAGAAGCATAAAATCATAGACTCTTGCAAGTGCGATTTTAATATTACTTTTCCTGTGTGTCCTTTGTATGCAAACAGAATTTAAGACTGAAATGAGCAAGAATTGAGATTGGACAAGAGAACTAATAAAATAGAGATTTTATCCTCCTGAATGAGATCTGAAAATGATTCTTTTTCCAATTTACCAGAACAGTGGTAATTTAATTAAGGATAACATATCAGCATTTATTAGGTTTTCTCTGCTCTTAGTTAGTTTAAAGGGGCATAGTATCTAAGACAAAATGGTTAGTTAAAATTAGGTAATGAAAATAAAAGAGGAGATTCTCAAAGGAAGACATATAAGTTGGAGAAATTTGGAACTATATCTGTCATCAACTAAAGATCTTATTGTGACAGGCTAGGAGAATAATAGCTTGTATAACATAGATGTATTTGTGTGCATATATTTATGAGCATGTATACATGTGTTATGCATAAAAATATGTTTAATTCATTCATGGAACTTTGAACCTTAAAAAATTCAATTTTATAAGAGCTGGTAAATATAACAGAATACCCACATTCCTAATGTAATTGATCATTTATTGGTAGATGACTATATATTTTATTCTATTAAAATGTTATTCATGTGTTTGCTTTGGTAGCACATATATTAAAAAATTGGAATAATACTGAAAAGATTAGCATGGTCCCTACCCAAGGATGACACACAAATTTGTGAAGCCTTCCATATTTTTCTGTAACAACTTTGAGGGATGGGATGGGAAGGACGGCAGGAAGGAGGTTAAAGAGCGAGGAGACATAGGTATACCTATGGCTGATTCATGTTGATGTTTGCCGGAAAGCAGTACAGTATTGTAAAGCAATTCCCCTTCAATTAAACATCAATAAACTTAATTATTAAAACTGTTATTGGCGATCATATAACAGGTTCATATATCCATTGTATGACTAAAGACTATCTGACTGGAAACTGATGGTGTCAATTATCATTGGTTAGTGATTCATTAACTTTATAATTGAATGAGAAAAGTAAACTCACAAACACTACTGTCTGTGATTCAGTGTCATAGCAAGCTATAATACTTGTCTGCGTTCGCTTTTAGGTGGTATAGCGCCCAAACTTTGAAACTGAGGCTGTTCCCAGAAGCGCACAGTCGTGAGTCCTGCCCAGGGTTTTTGTTCCTGATGCTGGAGGCTTCCGTTCGCTGGTCACTAAGGCCGAAATTTTCTCTGCTGAGCATTCTCTGGGTCTACGACGTGCACAAGTCTTTATATTTTGGTTTTCTAATTTCATTCTCTTATTCTTTTGATCAGACTACCAAGTCCCTTTACGATTTATTTTCAGACCCTTTTGTGCTTTGATCTTTCTGATACTCATTAGTGTATTTGCTTCCATGTCTATCTCTCTGAGTAGTTTTCAGCATCTACATAAACCCTACCCTATTCTCTTACCGTCTGAATGTTGGCGTTTAGCATCAGCATATTTTTATGAACTTCATTTTCCTTCTGGTGCAGTTTCTGGTACACAGCTTAAGCTGGTTGGCTCCCATCTGGCTTGTTCCTGTTTTCTCCAAAAAATTAGAGAACTCTGCTTTCTTTCTAGGCAGTACTGCCCCTTCTTTTGCTACCATTGCTAATTTTCCATGATATCACTTCCTGCCATATAAGCTTTGTCTTTCTCAATCTACTGTAACTAGAGTACCATGTGCCTCTATGTTGGTATTACTATTTTAAATAAATATCAACCTAGTATAGCACAGAATTAAAGGGAAGAAAATTACAGTAGTATTAGTAATAATACATTCCCCCAAATTATAATCCAGTAATGCTCCCAGTTTTAAATGACTTTCTATGCGTGTATTGTTGAGGTCCCGTACTCATTTTTCCATACTAGGTGTTTCAATTTTGAAAAAGAATGTAGAAAACAATGGAGTGGAAAATTCTGAAAATCACCTTGGATTTTAGATGCCTCAAGATTAAGTATATAATTATTAGTTTTTATAATTAGTAGGGTATTCTTAGCACATATAACTCAGTGTCGGGTAATTGCTATTGAGTAAAGGATGTATACTGTGAACTGCAACCACCCAACAAGTGGTTGGAGATAAAGAATGCAATGCCAGGAAGAAACAGGCTTTTGTTCTGGAAGGAAAACCTTACAGGGTCTGTCATCTACAGTCTACTCTTCAGATTTTTCAAAACATTTACTCTTCCTTTGCTCATTTAATAATTTGGAGTGTTTTGATTTCTTTTCCTACTGAGTTGCATGAGTCTCTTATATATACTTGGATATGAAGCCCTTACCAAATATGTGATTTGCAATTTTTTTTTTCATTCCATAGGTTGTCATTTCATTTTACTGATGGCTTCTTTTACTATGCAGAAGGTTTTGAGTTTGATGTGGCCTCACTAGTTTATTTTTGCAGTTCTTGCCTTTGCTTTTGATGACTGAGTTGTTTGAGCTGCTTGTATTTTGGAAAGCAATCTTCTATCAGTTGCTTTATTTGCTATTATCTTCTTCCATTCTTACCAAAACACACAGACTGGCTGAGTGGATACAAAAACAAGACCCATATATATGCTGTCTACAAGAGACCCACTTCAGTCCTAGAGACACATACAGACTGAAAGTGAGAGGATGGAAAAAGATATTCCATGCAAATGGAGAAAAAAAGAAAGCCAGATTGGGAATTCTCATATCAGAAAAAATAGACCTTAAAATCAAAACAATTATAAGAGATAAAGCAGGACACTACCAAATGATCAAGGGACCAGTCCAAGAAAAAGACATAACAATTTTAACTATTTATGTACCCTACATAAGAGCACCTCAATACATAAGGTAAACACTAACTGACATTAAAAGGGAATTTGACAGTAACACAATAGTAGTAGGCATGTTAACACCACACCTATACCAGTGGACAGGTCAACAAAATAGAAAAGTAGTAAGGAAACATAAGCCTAAAAGTCAATGTTAGAGCAAACAGACCTAATTGATATCTTCAGCACATTCCATCCAAACGCAGAAGAATAGACTTTCTTCTCAAGTGCACACAGAACATTTTCCAAATCTTGGGTCACAAATCAAATCTCAGTAAATTTAAGGAAATTGAAATTATTTCAAGCATTTTCTCTGACTGCAACACTGTGAACTAGATATCGATAATAGAAAAAAATAAAATTAAAGAACACAAACACATGGTGATTAAACAAAAAGTTTCTAAATAATGAACAGGTTACTGAAGAAATAAGGGAAATCAAAACATTCCTAGAAACAAAGAACAATGAAAATATGATGATCTAAAACCTATAGGATGCAACAAAAGCAATTCTAAGACGGAAGTTTATAGTAATAGAAATCCTCCCTCAAGAAACACATAAATAGATAACCTAACTTTGCATATCTTTAACTCTTTTAAAATTTCTCTTATCAATGTCTTAAAGAATTTCTATAAAATTGTTCAACACCTTGCTTAAGGTTATTTCTAAGTGTTTTATCTTTTTTTGATGCAATAGTAAATAGGATTATTTTATTTATTCCATTTTCTGATAGCTTGTTGTTGATATATAGGTAGGCAACTGAGTTTCATATATTGGAATATAGTAAACATAATGTATGCTACATCTTTAAAGAATAGACACTTTCCCATAAATAAGACATACAGATGATTTAGAGGTATATGACAAGCTGCTCAGCATCAGTAATAATCAAATGAAATGCGGCTCAAAAGCACAAGAGATATCACCTCATACCCCTTTGAAAGTCTAGTACCAAAAATGTAAGAAATGACAGATGTTATTGAGGATGTGGAGAAAAAGGAGTGCTTATGCACTGTTGGTAAGGATGGATACCGGTGCAACTCCCATGGAAACATACTGTGGAGGTTCCTCAAGAAATTTAAAAGAGAATAGTTATGTGATCCCTTATCCCACTTCTGGATATATAGTCAAAGGAAATGAAATCATTGTCTCAAAGAGAGATCTGTATTCCCATGTTCCTTGCAGCATTATTCACAGTAGCCTTGGTATAGAAACAACAATCTTTCAACAGGTGAATGGATTAAAACTATCTGATGTGACATATATAGGTAAATATTATTTAGCCATTAGAAAAAGAAAGAAATCCTTCCATTTGTGACAACATGGATGAAACTGGAGGGCATTACGCTAAGTGAACTAAGTCAGAGAAAGACAAATACCATATGATCTCAATTATAAGCAGTTAAAAAAAAAAAAAAAAAAGATGGAACTCAGAGTAGAAAAATGTTTGCCAAAGACTGGAGGGTAGGACAAATAGGGAGAGATTTTTAAAGGTTACATATTTTCATGTATAAAAAATTAATAAGGTCTGAGGATCTAAGTTTGAGCTTCATGATCTAATCATGAGATCTAATCATGAGATTGAACAAGCTCTGGGAGTTGGTTATGGACAGGGAAGCCTGTGCTGCCACAGTCCCTGGGGTCACAAAGAGTGGGACACCACTGAATGACTGACTGAACTGAAGAGAGTGGAACTTACCTGTGTTCTCCTCAAAAAGCAAAAGTTAAACATGTGTGATGGTAGCAATGTTACTTAATAGAAAGGGAAACTCGTTTCTAATACATGCCCAAATAGGGGTGGACAGGATGACGGAGGGGTAGGTGGAAGTGGGGTACACCTCTCTCCACTGATGCATCAAGAACGTCCAAAGACGCAGCAGTTCTCACAGAAGACCAGGTGAATCCTGGCAGGACTCCCTGACTACTGAGAAGGAACATCCGGATCCACACAGAACTTGGTAGGACAAAGGAAAGAAGGGACAAGGAGGAAGGGGAAAGAAGGAGCAGAGCAAGTGGAACCAGCCTGCACCTGGGGGAGAGGGAGCTGAAGCACAGGGGAGAGATCCCCGCATCCATGGCCATCCACTGGGACTGGGGAGTCATTTGAAGCAGTTGGGGAGTGAACTCACTAATGTGACAGTCTGAACGGAGTGAGAACCACATAGACAAGCCATGCTGCAGCCTCTCATACCTCGGACAGGGTTGTAAGTCCACTGGTGTCCACGGAAGCTGGGAGCTGGAGCCATGGGGATTGCGGAATGATCCCAGGGTGAGGACTCCTGTTGACCGTGGGGAGTCAGCCAGATGGGATGAGATGGGATGGAAGAAATCTGTTTCGTGGAATGCTTCTTAAGGAAAGCCATGAGGCCATAAAAGTAGGGTTCAACTGCCTGTGGAGTAGAGCTATCTCTTTCTCCATGCTGGTACCTGCAGGTTGAGCAATAAAGACTTCAATGAGGGTGGTCCTTGAGTGCCTGATGCACTAAGCAATGGAGAACTTTGAATGTCTACATACCCGACTCTACCCTATTCTTTGTCTAAATTTTGGGTTTTAGCATCGTAATATTTTTATGAACTTAAATTTCTTCTGGTAGAGTTTCTGGTTTCCAAATTAAGCTAATTCCTCACAGCTGGCTCATTCTTGCTGTTTCAAGAAACTTTGACAACCTTCCTTCCTCTCAAGGCAATACTGCCCTTTCCTTTACTACCATTGCTGGCTTCCGATACTTTGACTTCTTGACTAATATATTCTATGTCTTTCTCTATTCACTATAAATTTAGTAGTATGTGTCCCTATGTTGCTATTAATATTTATAATTAATTATTATCCTGATGCAGTAGAGAACCAAAAGGACTACAGTTACAACAGTAGTAATAAATTGCCCCCAAATTATAAACCATTAATGCTCCCATTTAAAACTGATTTTATTTTTTTCCCTTTTTTAAATTTATTTATTTTAATTGGAGGCTAATTACTTTACAATATTGTATTGGTTTTGCCATACGTAAACATGAATCCACCATGGGTGTACACGTGTTCCCAATCCTGAACCCCCCTCCCACCTCCCTCCCCATACCATCCCTCTGGGTCATCCCAGTGCACCAGCCCCAAGCATACTGTACCCTGCATCGAACCTGGACTGGTGATTCCTTTCTTATATGATATTATACATGTTACAATGCCATTCTTCCAAATCATCCCACAGTCTCCCTCTCCCACAAAGTCCAAAACACTGTTCTATACATCTGTATCTCTTTTGCTGTCTTGCATACAGGGTTATCGTTACCATCTTTCTAAATTCCATATATATGTGTTAGTATACTGTATTGGTGTTTTTCTTTCTGGCTTACTTCACCCTGTATCTATATATTATTGAGGTCTCTTAGCTAATTTTCCTTACTAGGTGGCTCAATTTTGAAATGAAACATAGAAAACAATGGAGTGGTAAACTTGGGAAATTACCTTCCTTTTGATATGCTTCATTAGTAAGGATGCAAATATTAGTTCCCCTCCCCACATTGGGGCTGTTCTTAGTATATATTATAGCTCACTGTGGGATGATTGTTATTGACTGAAGAATGTACTCAGTGAACTGTAATTGTCAAACATTGAGTGGAAATGAAGAAAGTAATGCCAGGAAGGCACAGGCTTTTGTTGTTCTCGAAGGAAAACCTTGCTGTGTCTCTCATCTACAGTCTAATCTTCAGATTTAGTGAAACTGTTCCTTTTCTTATGCTCCATTAAAAATTTGGATTATTTGTGGTTTTTTGCCTTGAGATTTTTGGATATTAAGCCCTTATCAAATATATGATTTGAAAATATCTGCTGTCAATCTGTAAATTGCCATTTGATTTTGTTGATGTTCCTTTATTTGGAGTTTGATGTGGTCCCACTTGTAGGTTTTGCCATTGTTGCCTTTGCTTTTGGTGTGAAACCCAAAAACTCATTGCAAAGACTGATGGCAAGAAGATTACCTCGATGTTTTCTTCTAGGGGTTTAATCGCTTAAAGTCTTTTGTTCAACTTTTTAATCCCTTTTTAGTTGATTTTTGTGTATGGTAAAAGACAGGGGCACAGATTCATTTTTTCAAAGGACTATCCAGTTTTCCCAGCGCCATTTTGAAAAGCTTGTCCTTTCCCCACTGGATATTCTTGGCTCCTTTTTCATAAGCTAACCGACAATATATGGGTGTGCGTTTCTTTCTAGCTTCTCTGTTCTGCTCTGTTGAAATTAGAAGACGATTGCTTCTTGGCAGGAAAGCTCTGACAAACCTAGACAGTGTGTTAAAAGCAAAGACATCACTTTACCGATAGAGGTCTGTATAGTCAAGGCTGTGTTCTTTCCAGTAGTCATGTACACATGTAAGAGCTGGACAGACAGTAAAGAAGGCAGAGTGCTGAAGAAGTGATGTTTTCGAACTGTGGTGCTATGGAAGACTCTTGAGAGTCCCTGAGCACCAAGGAGATCAAACCAGTCAATCTTAAAGGAAATCAACCCCATTTACTCTTCAGAAGGACTGATGCTGAAGCTGAAGCTCCCATATTTTGGCCAACTAATGTGAATAGCTGACTCATTGGAAAAGACTCTGATGCTGGGAAAGATTGAAGACAGAAGAAAAAGAGGCTGGCAGAGGATGAGATGGTTGGATGCCATCACCAATTCAATGAGCATGAACTTGGGCAAATTCTAGGAGATGGTAAGGGACAGGGAAGTCTGATGTGTTGCAGGCTGTGGAGTCACAAAGAGACAGACAGGACCCGGCAACTGAACAACAACAACAACAGTTTTATACAAGTTGTAGATTTTTTTTTTTCTGTTTTGTGAAAAATGCCTTGGAATTTTGAAAGAGACTGCAGTGAATATGTAGATAGCTGTGGGTAGTATGGATGTATTAAAAATGTTAATTCTTCCAGTCCATAAATATGAAATATGTTTCCTTTTGTGTCTTTTAAACATTTATTTCATGAGTGTCTTGAATGTTTTCATACATAGATCTTTCAACACCCTGCTTAAATATATTTCTAAGTATTTTATTTTTCGATGCAATTGTAATGGATTATTTGTATTTCTGTAATTTGTTTTGATGTATGGATAAGTAACTGAGTTTTATATATTCAAATACAGTATACAAAATGCATGCTATTTTTTACAGAATAAGCAATTTTCCCCCCAAATAAGACATACAGAATGCCCGGGAAGTATATGACAAGATGCTCAACATCACTATCAGGGAAGTGAAATCAAAAGTACAACATACACCACCTCGTTCCTGTTTAAATGGCTTTTACCAAAAAATAAGAAATAAGTGTGG
Organism: Bos grunniens; assembly: GCF_055505025.1. Lineage (NCBI taxonomy): Eukaryota > Metazoa > Chordata > Mammalia > Artiodactyla > Bovidae > Bos > Bos grunniens. The sequence continues at coordinate 36,708,034 of NC_141187.1, forward strand.
TTGAGGATGTGTAGAAAATGGAGGTCTTAATGGATTATTGGTAGGAATATATATTGGTGCAACTCCCATGGAATACCTTCTGGAAGTTTCTCACAAAATTCCATAAACAACTGTCATGCACCCATTAATCCCACTTCTGGATATATATTCATTTCTGCATATATATTCAAAGGAAATGAAATAATTATCTCAAAGAGAAATCTGCACTCCCATGTTCATTGCATCAATATTCACAGTAGCCTAGACAACCTATTATGGGAACAGTCTAAATATCTGTCAGCAGGTAAAGTGATTACAACAATGTGATGTGTTATATATATATGTGTGTGTGTAAGTGTGTGTGTGTGTGTATTGTATTTACCCATTAAAAAAATATCCTCCATTTGTGGCAGCATGGATGAAATTGGAGGGCCTAATGCCAAGTGAAACAAGTTACTGTGTGATCTCAATTGTAAGGAATCTAAAAAGAAAAAAAAAGTGGAACTCAGAAACAGCGTAGGTAGTGATTGCCAGGGCTTGGAGAGTGGGGGAAATAGGGACGGGTTTGTAAAAGGTTATACATTTTAACATATGAAAATTATAAGGTCTGAGGATCTAATGAATAGCATGATGACTAACTGATAAAATTGTGTTGTATAATTGGTGCTAAGAGAGTGGTCACGTATGGATGTGAGAGTTGGACTGTGAAGAAAGCTGAGTGCCAAAGAATTGATGCTTTTGAACTGTGGTGTTGGAGAAGACTCCTGAGAGTCCCTTGGACTGCAAGGAGATCCAACCAGTCCATTCTGAAGGAGATCAGCCCTGGGTGTTCCTTGGAAGGAATGATGCTAAAGCTGAAACTCCAGTGCTTTGGCCACCTCATGCGAAGAGTTGACTGATTGGAAAAGACTCTGATGCTGGGAAGGATTGGGGGCAGGAGCAAACAGGGATGACAGAGGATGAGATGGCTGGATGGCATCACCGACTCGATGGACGTGAGTTTGAGTGAACTCTGGGAGATAGTGATGGACAGGGAGGCCTGGCATGCTGCAATCCATAGGGTCATAAAGAGTCGGACACAACTGAGTGACTGAACTGAACTGAACTGAAGAGACTGGAACTTACCTGTGTTCTCTTCAAAAAATAAAAGGTAAACATGTCAGATGACAGTATGTGACTTATTAATACACAGGGAAAATCTTTTCTAATACATATGTAAATGAGGGTCAGCACTATTTCAGAAGGGTAGGTCGAAATGGCAATGTACTGGAGTGGGCTGCCATTTCCTCCTCCAGAGGAGCTTCCTGACTGAGGGATTGAACCATCTCCTATGTCACCTGCATTGCAGGCATATTCTTTAGCTGCTGAGCCATCAGGGAAGTCCTAACAAAATTGCCATATATCCTAAAAATTCTACTATAGGGCATATACCCTGAGAAAACAATGGTTCAAAAAGACATGTGTACCCAAAATTCATTGCAACAGTGTTTACAATAGCCAGGACATGGAAGCAATCTAGATATGCATTGAGAGAGGAATGGATAAAGAAGGTGTGGTACATCTATACAAGGGAATTTTAATTAACCTTAAAAAGAAGCGAATTTGGGTCACTTGAGCTGAGGTGGATGACCCTACAGCCTGTTATGTAGAATGAAGTAAGTCAGAAAGAGAAAACCAGATACTGTATATTAATGTGTGTACATGGAATCTAGAAGAATGGCACCAGTTAACCTATTTTCAGGGTAGGAAGAGAGACACAGAGAACAGATTTGTGGATACAATGGGGGAAGGAGAGGGCAAGTTGAATTGAGAGAGTAGCATTGACACATAGTACATTACCATATGTAAAATGTTAATAGATGCCAGTGGGAAGTGGCTGTGTGACACAGGAAGCTTACCCAGTGCTCTGTGACAACCTGGAGAAGTGGGATGGGGTGCAGGTGGGGGGATTCAAGAGGGAGGGGATACATGTATACTTATGGCTGATTCACATCGTTGTACAGCAGAAACCAACACATTGCGAAGAAATTATACTCCAATTAAAAATAAATTTTAAAAAATACATACATATATCAAATTATCATGTTATATACTTTAAATATCTTACAGTTTTATTTGCCCATTCTGTCTCAAAAAATACTCTGCTTGCTAGTCACTATTCATGACATTTGATTTATACATGTTGGTGTCTACATAGGAAAAAGAAAAACTTTGCAGTATCTACTGAGAAAGGCAAAATGGAGATTTTTTTGATACTTAAATATCACTTAAGCAAAAGGATTAATAATTAAGTAGTTCTCAGTGGATGAATAGCCCCTCAGCCTCTGGCCTCACTTTTATTAAGTGAGGACCCTGCTTCTCCTCTTTCTAGTGCTTTGATGGGTTCCTTATCTTTGAGGGCAAATTTAACAAGTCAGCTTCCATACAAATGTTATAACTGGGTGCTTAGTCCCCAGAGGTGACAAAGAACCTAATCACTTGAACCTACCTGTGTGAAATAAAGCCTCCCCCATATCATTTGTGTTTTGAAGGAGATCCACGAGGCTGAGGGAAGCACTGAGGGGGAGGTTCTGTTTTCCAAGCTGGATCCTCTTGTCAGGACTAGATCGGGGGTGTGTGAAATTTTTCAGGCTGCTTGAGCAGCAGTGGCTGTCTTATGCTTGCATACATATGCCCATCACACACACACACACACACACACACACACACAAAACACCCCCCACAAAATAAATGACCAGCATGAAACCAAAGTCAGGTTTCCATTTTCCAGTGACTGAAGATAAAAAAATTAGACTTATCTTGTTACCCTAATTCTCTTCTTTTCAGGGTAAAATGTGAATGAAAAACATGAAAATCCTGCACAAACCTTCAAATCGAAGAGAATTTTAATTTTCCTCCTTCATTTTCTTTAAATAAAAATATTCAACAAATATAAATACAAAGACATCAATATATTCATACAGATATACATAAAGGTTAGCTGAACGATCTTTTAAAAAAGATGTCATTAACTTTACTGTGGAAGGTCTCTGAGTGTGTTATGATGACCAGCCACTAAAAGGTTTGACATTTTTCATGGGGCTGAAATATATTTTCTCTTCTGGACACTTCAGATCATAAAGCCTTTGTAGAGCTACATGCAAAAACTGAGAAACTTGCTCTTGTTTTGCTCACCACCTCTGATTTTTGAACCTCTGGGGGTGTCTTATAAACAGAAGTCTCATCTGAAATGGCTGCTGTTAAAATAAACATGTGTTGTATACTGCATGTTTTATTTGAAAATATATTTTTATTATTTTTTACCATAATAGCTGGAATTTTCAACTACGTTTCCATTCTGTAGGTAGTTTTACATTTTAAAATGTGGGTGTTTGTATTAAAGTTATAGGGACTTTGCATAAGAGTTTTTAAAAATTAATGCTTTGATCAAATTTTGGAACTGGAAAATAGGATTGGGGTGACCTGATTTCTCTCTGCCCTTTTGCTTGGTTCCAGAGTGGGAACCACATCAGATGGTGACCATTCTGCTCCTTATACAATTCCTGGGAAGTCAGTCCACAGTCTCCTTTAATGACCCACCTCAGGACTCAACAACCCAGATTATTGAAAGTTCCTGTTATATGTACCTTGAAGCTTGAAGTCATTCCATGTTTTCTTTTCCATTTTCCATGGAATTTGAAACCTCTCTAGTCTAATAATTCCTAATATACTTTGATGTGATTATTAAATGATCTTGAGCATACTTTTCTAAGGGTAAGCCATCAGGATTTAGCATTTCTCATGTCTTCCTTTACACTCTATATTTTGTATATTTTGGCATATGAATAAATAATCAAGATTGAAATTGTTTCAAAGCTTCATAATTTACAAAGCAATTTTTATATCCATGCTGATCTTAGTCTCATTGTGATATACAAGGAGACAAGGGTTTCACGCACATAAGGAAGAAAGAAATCTGGGAAGCAAGGAAGGGAGGAAGTTAAGGTGATGTGTAATGAAGGGTTGAATAGAGCAGGAAATGGATGTAAGAACATGAAATAATGGGATGCTTACATATTTCAGTGGCCAAACTATGTAAGATAGATGGGTCAGCCAAGAACAGTTGCCCTTTTCTAATTCACTAATTTTTGTAGCAAAATCAAAGCCTCATATTTTTTGCAGACTCTTGCCTGATTGAATCCCATCCTGACAAAGTTGGCACACAGATGCTCCACACACAGGTGTGTACACAGACCTTGACAAGTGAAATGAGCCAATTTGCATTGTGCCTACCAATCGCTCTTTGGTCTGCCCCTATTTCCCTTCAATTTTCTATACTCTTCCTGCATGTTCTACCGGGTAGGATGTGGGAAATGGGTAGTTCAAACACACACATTAAAAGTTGTAGGGATAAAGTTGACTCCATTACAAATTACAGTTACACTGCTGGTTCAGCAGTAAAGAACCCACCTGCCGATGCAGGAGACCTGGGTTCGATTTCCTGAGTGGTGAAGATCCCCTGGACAAGGAAATGGCAACCCATTCCGTATTCATGCCAGGGAAATCCCATGGACAGAGGAGCCTGGTTGGTTACGGTCCAAGGGGTTGCAAAAGAATCAGACACAAATTAGTGACTAAATAGCAAAATCAGGGAAGTCTTTCCCCCATCATTCCCTCTTTCTGGCCACTGCTGAACATGATTTAAAAACTGGAGATTTGGAGTTGTAATTGAAAATCAGAAACATATACTACTTTTCCATTTGAAGGAGGAATCTGTAAACTCAGTCCATGAATGTTTAAAATCTTAGAACTTCATTAAGTTGTGATGACTACAGTGAGACAGTCAAGGTTGAGAAAGAGAAGCTCAGCCTTCTCTCCCCAGCAAGACAGCTGCCAGATGACGCTGTAGCTTGCTCTGAGCTTGCTCTCTTGGCCTCTGTTCTGCTTGTCTCCTGCATGTAGAGCAAGAACACTTAAAAAGCTATTAGGGTTTGGGGGGCTCAGATAGTCAATGGCAAACATTTTCCTCAATCCCACAAAGAAAACAACTTTTTTTTTTGGAAAATTTAAGGAAAGATTTATAGACCTTCAAGTTTATAAAACCATCTGGTGCTTTGTAGTTTGCAGGCTGGTTGCTTGAGAGTTCAAAGTTTGGACTGACCACACCACTGTTTTACCACTCCCTCCTTCTTGAATAGTTCAATTTAGTTTCTATAATGATACCTAAGAGTCTAGTCTTTTAAACTTATTGGACAACTTGTGAAAATCAGTAGGATTTAGGAGAATGTACCTGTTGCTTTTTAAGGGCATTTTTACTGTTTGACCCTTGTTGCATTAAGGAGTCCAGTTGGTGACTTCTGAGTTTCCACTTAGCTTAGCTTCCATGTGGAAGCATTGCATAATTTGGGTTTTGTTCTAGCTGTTTGACCCCTCTCAGTAAAGTGTTTAGGCTGAAGAGGACTGAAAAGAGCTTTCTAATGGGATATTTCCAACCTCTTCCAAGCTAGAGTAGTCTTCCCCTCAGCATAGCAAACCCTTATATAGAAATGGTTTCCAGCCTCTATAGAGTGTTCTGGTGGAGCAACTCAGATCAAAGGCTTGATATTTGAAAAACGCACATTCACATTGCAGAGCAAAAAAAAAAAAATGTTATGCAAGTCAATAATATCACTTCAAAGTGACTCAAGTATGTTCTCAATTTCAAAAGAAAATGGAGAAAATGGGAACAGGTGTATAAATATTCTCTGCCTAATTCTATTTGTAACTGACCTGAAATCTCAACTATCCCTTACTGCTAGTGACAGGTCCCCAAGGACTCTGGGTGTAAGGCAATCTGCTTATAAATTGCCTGTACTTGTGATAATCTTTTACACTTAGATTACAAGGGTGACGAACTTTGATCCACCTCACACTTTTGGAATGCAAATTAGTTAGTCTTTATTAAAGGAATAGCATTTTAGGGAAGAATATAAAATGTGAAACAAAGATAATGTGGATTCACCTTTAGATACCTTTAGTCCCAGAAAATTAGTTGTATTCATAGGATTTTTTACTGTTGTTGTTATAGTATTTGTGGATAACCCATTTTATGGGTGTCTGTCATTCTCCTAGGTAGAGTATAATTGTATCTTCAGATTACACAATATTTTAGGGATAGGGTTCTTTATTTTTTCTTTGCATGTTCAACATGCTTTATGATAACAATAGAAAAGTCTTGTCTGTGCATCTACGCATGCAAATGTTTTAACGTATTATATCGGTGCTTACTTGACATATGTATCTTGCATACATTATCTGACTTGCTAGAAAATAAATATTAACCATATTGTGACGAAAATTAACTCTCCTGACAACTCTTTCTTTCCCCATATTCTTTCCTGAAATGATGATGGTGAACTATAATATTGTGGGAGTCTATGTTCAGAATGTAAAGCTCAAAACACGAGGCTCAGAGATTGAATGTTGAGGTCTGATCTGTTCCTTAAATTTGCCTTAACCCATTAGACATTATGTCAGCAGTTAGGCAAGGCAATATTTTTCCTCCCACAACAGTAGCTCTTATTTTGCTTCTCAACCTCTGACAAATCTATTTGTATGCATCCTCTTTCCAACACAGTGCTAACATGTCAAAGTTCATATGTAGACTGAGTGTGAATCTTAAATGATATCACAGAGTCATTTTTTTTGGAAAATGGGAAGACTCCAGATTGAGCAGTACGATGCACTGATATTTGTCTAAACTGGTTCTGGATCTGACTCATCTGTGACTGAATCTTGGTTACCAGACCTGCATTTCATTTCTACTTAAATTCTGAAAGTACTTAGGAGATTTTAATCAGGTTCTTTTGAATTTACTTTTGGTTAATCCCCTTAGACACAGTTTATAGACTAAGGGGAACCTCCCAACGCTTTGCAGAATGAAATTGCATCCCCTAAAATCCTTACTTCTTGTATTGCTCAGTGACTGATTGGTGCAAGAAAGCAGCTGACTTCGGCTGTTTTCTTTCCTACTGTTTTGTAGTCAGTAGAAAAGCAAAGGGCTCTGTAAGCATAGTTGAGTGAACACACAGCTAGAGGCTCAAGATTTTACAGTCACCTTTTGCTTACTGACTTCTCCCTTCCTGTCCTCATATCACTTCCGTCACCAGTTTTCACAGACGGTTCCTCCAGAGAGTGGGCATTTCCACCTGCCTCTGATGTGAAATGCACTGAAAATAGTTTTGAGCTTTGACAGACATATCAACTTCAGTTTTTCTAACTAGCAGCACCAAATAAACTCTGACATGGGGATTACTGACCTCATGTCTGCCAACTGGGGTTGATCCATGGTTGCCATCACCATTTAGAAAAGTACATTTGAAAATATCACATGATGTGAGTTTCAGTTGCAAATTTTGAAAATCTTCAATCCATCTATTGTCATAAATGAGAAATTTAGAAAATGTCTGAAACTGTATATATGCACTTTTATATACTGTTTTATATATAGATATAATTTATGTATATAAACTTAAATATGCTTATATATATATTTATATATATATATTGAAAAGGTTATTTGTATTATCAAGAAAGGGCAAAACAAATTCATTCTTTCATCTTATTATGTTTTGTCTTTATTCCTAGTCTTCTGAATCAAGTTCTAGTTTTCAGTCTAAATTGAGTGGAATCCACACCAAGTTTGTTTTCTTCCCCAGCTTATTAAATACTTCATCATGGGGTCAACTTCATGTATTTTCTGACCTCTAAATTTCACCAGAGCAAACCCACAGTTTACCTCAAAACCATCATGAGAGTCTGCCAGCCTTGGCATCTTGATTTTTATACTAACCACGCATTTCTGGGTAAGTAGACATATCCATGCTTTTCTGCAATATTATGGCAAAAGCCTTGGTCAGTGGTTTTCACGGGGAGTGAGGAAGCTACATTTTTAGTATTAGAGTTACACCTGGGGCCTGGGCAAAATGCAGTGTGCAGAAAAGAAGACATGACCATTCCAAGAACTTTGGCCTTTGACCCAGAAATATATCCTAATGGGTCTCTGGCTGAATTTCCACAGTGATTCTTAGCACAATAAAACTGACAAGCATGAGTTCTTATGAAATGTGTGCACTGTAGTTTCTCAACCACATGTGAACACCATTGAAGCATTTATAAATAATCTTTGGATTCTCAAAGTTCACAAACATTTGTCTGACCTTGAAAAAGGCCACAGGCAAAGTATATGGAATTCCGAATCTGGAATAACTGAATAAATGAGATAATGTATCTGATAATTTTCTGTGACTTGTAACTATAAGACTAATGTTGATCATTGGTATGTACAGTTCAATTATTTTCTTTAGGTTTTATGGAATAAGATTTAGGTTTGTCAGATTATTTGGTTTCTGTATGTGTCATAGTGAAACATAAATTGAATTAGGTTCAGATAACTGATTCCGGTCTTGCTTTGGTATACCAGTTGTCTGTTGGTTCTACACACCTTCTACTCCTATCTCTAAGGAATATTTTTTTCCTCTGCTTTCTGCCTGTCTCTTTCTCTTAGAAATCATCTATTCCCCACCTGAGTCTATGTTTTGTGGGTGGGGCTGACCCTGTTTCCTTACTTCAGGAATTGCCAGGTGTCTTGATTAGAGCACTCAGGTTTCATCTAATTTGTTCATGGTGGGCTTTGAGTAATGCTAACTTAAAATACTTTCCTCTGGGACTTTTCTAGAACTTTTGGGATGAGTAAAGATACAGCTTCTAGTAGTTGCATTTTCTGTTCTGTGGGGACAGCCTGCTTGTCATCCTGGAGCTAAGGAGAGGGATGGAGAAAAGAGACACATTCCTGATAATAAAGGTTGGACTCTGCCTCCTCCCATTCTCCAAGTCAGTCCCTCTGAACTTCCCTGCTCTGTGGTCCAAAGAACGTCTCCATCTTTTTGTCTGTTTAATTTGCTTCAGAGAAGCTTCTGTTCCTGGCAATGGAATGTTCTGGTTTCTTCCCACCATCATTCATGGGCTGCCTAGTGGTTGTCTTACCTGGAACTTGGCAGCCATGTTTCCTCAGGTTCAGTGTTTTCATGTGTAAAATTAAATTGTAGCATTTAGAAATCAAACAAACAGTATACAGAAATGAAAATATTTCAGGAGTGTTATCAAGTTATGGGAGTTGGGTGCTATTAAATGCATTGTTTTCAGCCTAGATCCAAAGAAATGGGAGAAGGGGGCATCTGTGGAACTTAAGCAGAGTCCTGCAGAGGAGGACACCTTGAAGAAACTGTGATTGCATCTGGGAAAATTTAAGAGGAGGGAGCCAGGGGAATAAGTTCATGGATCTCATTCTGTTTCCTTCCATCCATCTCCTGCCAGGGCTTCCCATTTGTTGACCCCAACAGGAAGACAGAAAGTAAGGGGGCATGTTGATGTGGTCCCTAGGCCATCCCACAGAGGCCATAAACACGGTGGAGAAGGAAGAAAGTATATCCAGAAGGGCAAAGAGAAGATATCTGGCATGGCAGATAATCTTGGACTTGTTTTTCAGTTCTAAAATTAAATGAGAATGAATAAAATGTCAGAAGGACGTGACGTTGGGATTCATTTGGATTAATGTACACGTATGAGTGAGAAAAGAGGAGGGAAATCTTACATTACTCCCCCCTCTTTTCTGCACATTTAATATTCCAGTTCATTAAAAGGATGACTAATTAGGCCAATGATGTTTTACTGTTTCAAATGACCTGGCAAAAGAGTTAGGTAATTTACTAGTTAAATTAGACAATAAATTGATTCAAATTAGTCTTCAAAGTTGGTTTTAAAAATTAGAACAGTATTTTGCATGTTGATTTTGAAAAGAGATTTAGAAAAGTATGTTTCTTTTGTATGCAGTAGATTTGAATAGCTTTAACTTACTCAACTAACATGTGTTTGAAAATAAATCTGAAAAGTAGACTCACAGATGTGCAGAACGAAGTAGTGGTGAGTAGTGGGTAGGGGATACAAACTATTGGATATAAGAAAGGCTGAAGGATGTTTTGTAAAACATGGGTAATGTAGCCAACGTTTTGTAGTAAATGTAAGTAGAAAACAACCTTTAAACATTGTATATATTGTTTTAAAAAAGCAGAAGACAGACAAACATTTATTTTTTAAAAACTAACCACTATACGGAGGCCTAGTGTTTCACCTGGTTTCTCCACTAAAGGGGTAGGAATTTGTCTAAATGCTTGAGAAAGCCTGACCATGTTAGGCTTATTGCAAGACCACAAAGTACATGTAAAACCACATATACCATTCTTTGTGGGTGATTTAAAGAATGTTCAAGAGTAAGTTTTTCTCCATACAAATTTCCCCACTTATTTAATTCCTGAGTAACATAGAGCTCCATTGTAATGGCACAATAGAATATTTAGAGTTGTTGTTCAGTCCTAAATCATGTCCAACTATTTGCGACTCTACAGACTGTAGCACGCAGACTCCCCTGTCTTTCAGAATATTCAGAGAGAATAATTCTTTATAAAGATATGAAGGTCTTACAAATTTAGAAAAAAGCCCATTCAACTCCTGTTCTTTTGTTAGAACTGCATGCTCGTAGATATGAAGTCTAAATGTATGTGTATTAACCTATAATACAGAAACACCACCTTCCTCCTTGGTGATAGTGATGGTCTGTGTCTATAGCTAGGGAAGTAAAACAGGCTTCTTCTGTTGTGGGATGGTTCTCCTGTGCCCTGCCCACCAGAGAGGTCTCTGTATGGCAATCTCCATCTATGTGTACCTTGTGTGTGGGTAAACCGCAGTTCTATGGCACCCCGCCAAGAACTTTGTCTTGGCCACTGGAGGTGCCAATGCAGAGTCTCAAGATTTTATTCCATCCCAAAAGGTTTCATCAGAAAGGTATAATCCATAGGAGTAAAAACAGACTGCCTGGAAAAGAACACAAACAATGATCAAGATCATGATCTTGATCGTCTTCATAAATTTAAGAGAAAAATCTCACCAAACGGATTGATATATATTTTCAAATAACATTTTTTATTGGCTGCCAGCATGTAAAGTTGGAGCATTCATAATCTGGAGGTCACAGTGTAGACTCTTTCCACATACACAGTGTCCTGCCACATTCCTTTCCATTTGCATTGGTGAACTGCAGTCTTTGCACCCAATGGTAGAGTGAAAAGATAAGGGATTTGACCCAGAAATAAATTCAACTTCACATCACTTGTAAGAAGTGTGAATTGTTACTTCACTCTAAAGATAAACATTTTCAGTCTTTTGAGTTTCTGCTATGCACCAGGCAGTATAAGAGATGCTTAATTGTCACATTTATATTTTTATTCACATGATCATACATGGCAGGGATGACTCTCTAGTTATTTTACAGCTAGAGAACTTCTTTCTCTCTTACTTTGCTTATCCCTCCTACATATTAGACTTTGTTGTAAGTTTTAAACATTCTTTTACTTAAATCTTTTAAAAATTTCTTTTCTTTCCAGACCTTCTACCACAAACTACTCCAACAATCTCCAGGGTAATCACAATCCCTGAATTAATATCCCTGAAATCCCCTTCTGCTCTCTCTAATACTGGCTCCGTTCTTCAGCAGGACTTTGTTTTAAACATAGATGTATAATCGTATCTCTGCTCCCTAAACCCTTGGATGGCTACCCTTTTCCCTAGAGACAGCCTCCTTTTCTTCCCGCTGTTCCTGGGTCTCTCCTAGATCTGGCCCTTGCCTGGGCTTCAGCTCCACTCCTGCCCCGTCCTCTCCTCTCTCCAGTCCAGCTACACCAGACCTGACTAGTTCCCTGAACACACCATGGTCCTGCACTATCTTCCTTGCCTTGTTTTGCTCTGCCGAGTACGTTTTTTCCTACAGTTTGTTCAGCTTCCTCCCATGTATCTTTTAGACTTTTAGCTTCTGTGTCAGTTCCTTGGACAGTGACTCCTAACCCTTTAGACTAGGAGCCGAGTTCCCTTGCTCTCTGTTCCCACAGTGTGATCCTTCCTGTTTCCCCATCTCTTCATGCTTGGATTACTTGTTCAAATACCTGTCTTTTCCACTAGAATATAATCTTAATGAAATCAGTGACCTCACCTGTCCCATTTATCAAAGTATTTTCTTTCTGTAATGTAGAATCTAGTGCTGGGGAGGCATTCAGTGAACAGTTGTCAAATACATAAAGATTTTTAAGAAAACATAAAACTGGAGAGGTTGAATCTCCTGCCCTGAGTCATACAAGTTATACCTCTGGCCACACCTGGATTAGAACCCACATGTGTTTATCAAGAGAGTCCAGCTTTCCCTCCATTTGACTGTGACCTTGGGGAAGGGCTGGTGTGACTGGAAAAGTTCATTTATACTTTTGCTGCTTTCTGCCCTTGGAACAGTATTTTGGATCCAGTTTTATATAATTGATGGTTCTAAGATGTTTGTGATAATAGGACATATACTTTAAAAGAGTATTTTAAAATTATAGATGCCTGCTTAGTGATATTTCTACATGTTTCAGAAAGTTATATGATCTAGAACGTTCTTGTGATATCTATCATTAACTACTTTTAATTTTCATCTTGAATTTTATGTTAAAATTTAAAGTAAGTATTTTTTTTTTTAATCGTCTTCTAAGGTCTTCCCTTAGTTAGAACTGGACATGGAACAACAGGCTGGTTCCAAATAGGAAAAGGAGTACGTCAAGGCTGTATATTGTCACCCTGCTTATTTAACTTCTATGCAGAGTACATCATGAGAAACGCTGGACTGGAAGAAGCACAAGCTGGAATCAAGATTGCCAGGAGAAATATCACTAACCTCAGATATGCAGATGACACCACCCTTATGGCAGAAAGTGAAGAGGAACTCAAAAACCTCTTAATGAAAGTGAAAGTGGAGAGTGAAAAAGTTGACTTAAAGCTCAACATTCAGAAAACTAAGATCATGGCATCAGTCCCATCACTTCATGGCAAATAGATGGGGAAATTGGAAACAGTGGCTGATTTTATTTTTTTGAGCTCCAAAATCACTACAGATGGTGACTGCAGCCATGAAATTAAAAGACACTTACTCCTCGGAAGTAAAGTTATGACCAACCTAGATAGCATATTCAAAAGCAGAGACATTACTTTGCCAAAAAAGGTCCATCTAGTCAAGGCTATGGTTTTTCCTGTGGTCATGTATGGATGTGAGAGTTGGACTGTGAAGAAGGCTGAGCGCCGAAGAATTGATGCTTTTGAACTGTGGTGTTGGAGAAGACTCTTGAGAGTCCCTTGGACTGTAAGGAGATCCAACCAGTCCATTCTGAAGGAGATCAGCCCTGGGTGTTCTTTGGAAGGAATGATGCTAAAGCTGAAACTCCAGTACTTTGGCTACCTCATGCGAAGAGTTGACTCATTGGAAAAGACTCTGATGCTGGGAGGGATTGGGGGCAGGATGAGAAGGGGACACCAGAGGATGAGATGGCTGGATGGCATCACTGACTCGATGGACGTGAGTGAACTCTGAGTGAACTCTGGGAGTTGGTGATGGACAGGGAGGCCTGGCATGCTGCGATTCATGGGGTCGCAAAGAGTCAGACAGGAATGAGTGACTGAACTGAACTGAACTGAAGGTCTTCCCAGGTGGCTCAGATATTAAAGAATCCACTTGCAATGAATGAGACCTGAGTTCAATCCCTGCATTGGGAAGATCTCCTGCAGGAGGGCATGGCAACCCACTTCCGTATTCTTGCCTGGAGAATTCCATGGATGGAGGAGCCTGATGGGCTACAAGCCATGGAGTTGCAAGGAGTCACACATGAGTGAGCGAATAAGATACACATACCACTATCAACTATTTTTCACTATAAGGGTTTGTAGGGTGTGGAGGTATCCCAAGTTTATAAATCAGGATTATGCAGATACTTTTAATGTATTGGTTATGGACTAACCATAAAGAAATCTTGCTGTTTGCGATAACATGAATGAATTTTGAGGGCATTATGCTATATGACATAAATCCGAGAAAGGCAAATGCTGCATGATCACACTTAAATGTAGAATCAAACAACAACCACGAGGAACGAAGCATAAATACAGAGAACAGATTGGTAGTTTCCAGATGTGGGGTTTGGGTGGGCAGCCAACATGGGTGAAGTGGGTTAAAAGCTACAAATGTACAGTTACATATACGTCATGGGGACATAACACAGAGTGTGGTGACTCTAGTTAATAATAGTGTATCGCACACTTGAAAGTTGCAAAGAGAGTAGATCTTAAAAGTTCTCACCACAAGAAAGAAATCATAATGTGATGATGGATGTTAACTAGATTTACTCTGGTGATTACTTTCCATCTGAGCCACCAGGGAATCTTCTATTTGCAGTATATACAAATACCAAATCATTGTGTTGTACATCTAAAACTTGTATGATGCTATATGTCAATTATATTAATATCTCAATCTAAAAAATACACCATGAAAAAAATGGAGAGAGAGACTTTGATCATATGTATTTCTATGTTTCTTATGGTCTTATTTCACCTATATTAATTGACCTAAGAATCTATGCCCACATAACCCTGAATAACATGATGACTTGAGAAATTTTACTGACAAGAAGAGAGAAAAGGAAGAGAGTCTAAGTTTTAATATTCATGCAACAGGCATTTGACCTTAGAAAGCAGAAAATAAGACTCCCCAGGTTTTATTGATAAACCCTCTGCCCTTTGTCCCAGTGGTGAAGAATGAAAGTGAAAGCCGCTCAGTCATCTCTGAGTCCTTTTGGCCCCATGGACTATGTTCTCCAGGCCAGAATACTAGAGTGGGTAGCTGTTCCCTTCTCCAGGGAATCTTCTGCAGCCAGGGATCTAACCCAGGTCCCCCCTATTGCTGGTGGATTCTTTACCAGCTGAGCCACAAGGGAATATGCCAAGAAATGAGGAAATGCTCAGTTTTCTGCTCTTCTTTAGTCAGGGTAAAGCAACCCAGGAATATGCTTGTGTATTCTGTGATGTGTTTCATTACTTATGTTATTTATCAATTTTTTTGCATTTTAATATACGTGGTATAACAGATGTGGTTACCTTATAGATGTGTACAATTCCTTGTAGTAATATGGTAATATATTGCATTTTTACCAAAGAAGATAATTTTGTTCTAATTCTGTCTTTTATACAAAGTAAAATTCCTATGTCTCACTGTAAGAAATAATTTCTGAAGGACATTGTAGACATATATATCTATATAGTTGGTCAAGAGTGATGTTAAAATACAGTGCGTAAATATCCATTATCTCATCTACCACATATTTGACATTCATTCTAAATTGGACAATATTATTATACATTATTAGTGAAATGAAATGAAACATGTGAAATGAATGAGTTATATTTAAAGATGCAACTACTGTACAATTGATGCATTTGTAACCCTATTTTATTATGTGTTTTCTGATATGAGCAAAATATAAATAGAGATGTCGTGTTCTGAGGTGATTTAAATTTAGGAAGGATAAAGGAAATGGAATTTTTGATGGAGAGGAATAATTAAACACATTGATTTTACTTTTGAATTTTCTTTATGTATAGACTTCATAATAGGGCTTCAACTACATAAAAGGGAACCATTAAATAAGCTAGAGTTAGAAATTCATTTTAAATGTTGTATGATTTAATTAAGTTTTATTGGTGTCTCATCTTTTTTTTTTTCCATGTTGGACAGCATTTTGGATATATTTGCATTGTATTTTTATAAACAGTGTATATATTCATTTCTTAAAATATTTTTTTCACATAAACTGAAATGGCCAAGGAAAGAAATAGTAAGCAATTATGAAGCATTAAAATCCACAAAATTTAGTCACTGCATTGCTTTTATGTTTTAAAAACCGATATATTATACAGTTTCTCTAGTAAAAATTGTATTTGCTTTACTCCAGTTTTATTTTTATATAATAGTAATGGTTTTTGCCAAAGTATAGCAACTGTTCCGTGTCCCACCTCGCAGGCCAGGTGCAAATGATGCTTGCTATTGCACTGGACACTGGGACTCAAGTCCAGCAGAGCAGGTAGCAAAATGGTGTCAAGCAAACAGACAGGGAACAATGAAAGAGTAAATTACACGAATTATACCACTATCAACAGTTTGTTCACCATGAGGGGTGAGTAGGGTGTGGAGCTAACCAACATTATCCTCAGGATTATGCAAGTACTCTTAATGTATTAGTTATGGACTTACCATGAAGAAGTCTTGCTCTCTGTGATAGCATGAATGAACCTTGAGGGCATTATGCTATGCAAAATAAGTCAGATAAAGACAAATGCTATATGAGCTCACTTAAGTGAAGAATCAAAAACCAATAATCACAAAGAACAAAATATAAATAGACAACAGTTAGGTGGTTTCCAGAGTCAGGGTTTGGGTGGGGGAGCTAGAATGGGAGAAGTGGATACAGATTTCCCATTACAAATAAGTCATGGGGATATAATACCCAGCGTGGTAACTATAGTTAATAATAGTGTATTGTATACCTGAAAGTTGCTAAGAGAGTAGATCTTGAAGTACTCACCACAGGAAAATTAAAAAATTTGAAGCAGTGTGTGATGATGGATCACACTAGTAAATTAACACTAGAATAACTGTGGTGATAATTTTGCAATATATACAAATATCAAACCATTGTGTTGCATATCTAAAATGTGTATGGTGTTATATGTCAATTAAAAGATAACCTACATCTTGGAAAAAAAAAGTAGAGGAGAACTTTGACCATATGTTTTTCTATGGTCCTTCATATTCCTATTTCACCTTTATTAACTGACAAAAGAATCTAGAAGGATATAGCCCTGAATAACTTGATGACTTGTGAAATTTACCTGACATAGGAGGAGAAAGAAAGAGAGTCTAGCTTGTAATACTTATTCAACAGGCATTTGATTCCCCAGACTTTCCTGATAAACCCTCTGCTTTTTGCCACACTTGGGACCAAAAGTAAAAAGTTACCTTGAATTTTAAATATAAAAACTCAATATTTTCAAGGATCTCTTTATGTTAAGAATTTGTATTTATAGATGAGTTTTTTAAATTATTCACATTTGCAAAATATTTAACTGATTTTGTGTTTACTACTTTACTCCTTTACATTAATAAAAATGTAATACTACCCTGAAACATAGCCTAAGGCATTTTGGCATGAGAAATGACCATAGAAATTCATAAATAACCAATCTATAAATAAATAATGTATTTTGAGCATTTGTTCAACTTATATTTATTAAATATTATAAAGGGTTAGTGTTTTAATTTAATCTTGCTGGTCCCAAATTTTTCATGAGAAAGAGATAAATGTGTGAATAAATAATTAGTCCAGTTGTATTCATCTTTTTGGTGAATGTAAGTAAAACTTAACATAGCAACCCAAAGGAGAGAAGAGCTGATTTGTCTGGAAAAGCTACAAGAATTTTCAAAAAGGAAGTGAAATAGGATCTGGAGGAGCTCCCCAGGAGTAGAAGGGGATGGGACTCCAGGTTGGAAAAGAGCTTATAAAAAGAAACACATTTAAAATCCAAAGACCACCTCAGGTTTGGGGAAAGATGGTGAATTCTATCGACTCTCCCCTATCTTTGGGAGGGCCAGGCAAAAACAGCAAAAGATCCCTAGCCTGTGACTCACATGTCTCACTTGCTCCCTGTAGCTGTGTCCTTCCTATGAGTGGACTTCCAGGCAGACACATGGACTCATGAGCCTAGGATTGAAACCTCCACTCCTGTCTGTCCTGGAGACAAGCCTCCTTGCATGACCTTGGGAGAAAGCACTGGGTTCTATAGGTAAGATCCCCTGCAGAAGGAAATGGCAACCTAACCCAATATTTTTTCCTGGAAAATCCCATGGACAGAGGAGCCTGGTGGGCTACAGCCCAGGAGGTCCCAAAAGTTTCAGACACACTTAGCAACTGAACAGCAACAATTAGAAACTGGTAGTAACAACAAATCAAAGAATTGTGATTACATTATGTCTTTTAATTGCGCTATGATTAGCCTTTATTACAACTCAGATTACTGAAGTTACTCTATATGTGTAATGTAAGACTGCTTATATTTCATAAATATTAAACTTCATATCCACACGTGAGGCCTTGTTCTTCTTGTTGTTCAGGCACTAAGTCATATCTGACATTTGTGACCCCATAGACTGCAGCACACCAGACTTCCCTGACCTTCACTATCTCCTGGAGTTTGCTCAAACTCATATCCATCAGATCAGTGATACCTTCCAACCATCTCATCCTCTGTCGCCCCCTTCTCCTCCTGCCCTCAATCTTACCCAGCATTAGGGTCTTTTACAAAGAGTCAGCTTTTCGAATCGGGTGGGCAAAATACTGGAGCTTCGGCATTAGACTTCCTTTGAATATTCAAGTTTGATTTCTTTTAGAATTGACTGACTTCATCTCCTTTAATCCAAGGGACTCTCAACAGTACTTCCAGCACCACTGTTTGAAAACATTAGTTTTTCAATGCTCAGACTTCTTTATGGTACAACACTCATATCCATACATGACTACTGGAAAAACCATACCTTTGAATATACAGTCATTCTTTGGCAAAGTGATGACTCTGCTTTTTAGTACGCTGTCTAGTTTTTTAATAGCTTTTCTTTCAAGGAGAAAGCAACTGTTAATTTCATGGCTGCAGTCATCATCTGCACTGATTCTGGAGCCCAAGAAAATAAAACATGTGAGGCCTATCAAATACCTAACTCAAACTTTTCATCAAGATAAATGTGGTTAAAGCATTATATAGTCTTAGGATAACCACATTTTGACTTTTTTTTAACCAATTAAAATGTTTCTTTAATGATTCTGATTTATATCTCAAAGTTGTATTCTTTATCATAGAGAATGACTCAGATTTACACTGAATCTACTATGTTTTGTTTGCTAAGAAATCCTGTGGCTAATGACATAATAGGGGAACAAAAGTAAAACAAAAAACTAGATGGTTAATGCTGACATTGGAGAAAAAGAAAAGAACCATAAATAAATGTAAAAATGTGCACTGAATAAAGTTCTGGGTGGTAGGAAAGAGTGCTATTTGGGTCTTTAAGAACAGTAGCCACATGAGGACACTTTATATTGAAAGAGGATACTCAATTTTCCATAAAGCTCTACTTCCTGGGGACAGTGGGTATTCAGTTCAGTTCAGTTTAGTCACTTAGTCATCTCCAACTCTTTGCAACTCTTACTGGGGACACTGCTAAGTCACTTCAGTCATGTCCGGCTCTGTGCAACCCCCATAGATGGAAGCCCACCAGGCTTCCCCATCCCTGGGATTCTCCAGGCAAGAACACTGAGTGGGTTGCCATTTCCTTCTCCAATGCATGAAAGTGAAAAGGGAAAGTGAAGTCGCTCAGTCATGTCCGACTCTTAGCAACCCCATGGACTGCAGCCCACCAGGCTCCTCTGTCCATGGGATTTTCCAGGCAAGAGTACTGGAGTGGGGTGGGTATTAAGAAATTAAAAATTAAAACTTACATTGCTATAAGAAATTTAGTGAAGAAGATTGGGTGTGGTAGGGAGAAGGTCACTTTTCTCAGCAAAAGACATTTTAACCTCAAAGCATATTCTAGAGTAATCAAGGTAATTAAAATGCAGGCAGCTGTCCCTTCTTTGAAAAACAATTTCACAATTACCTGTTTCTAAACTTTACAGGCAGTACAAGAGAAGAACATCTGTATTTAATATTTTTTTAAATCACGATTGTAACAGCTATTTCCAAGGCCACCCACTTGAGGGGTAGGAGACACAGTATTGTTATAAAAGTGACTCTAGATACAAATGGTAATTCCACGGCTTAGAGTCCCCAGTTGGCTTCCTGGAAGGAGTGTGAATTCCTATCCTTCTTGGAGGAACTTTTCTCTCAGACAAAAGTAGAACTAAGAAGTAAAGGGTAGGGAGGGCATCAATATTTTCCCTCTAGGCACATCTTGGGTTGCTTATAACAGGTCTGTGTTGCTCCTCCATCGCTTGGTCATTTGTATCGCTCTTACTGGTATCCTATTTTGGATACCGTTGCCTACAGAGAGCTCGCTCTGTCTATAATGAGGGGCTGTGGGCTGAAACACTTCTGTCTTGCCACCAGAGCTTAGACTCCATCCTTTCCCCATCCTCAGTTGATGCAGGAAGTGGGCTCCTTCACATAGAACCTTGAGGACCACATCTCACCAACCATTCCTCAGAGAAGTTAAAATCCTTTCTCCCACTGTGTATCGAACTCCCTTCACTTAGACTTCAGATTACATTTCTCATCTGTCCACTCCATTTTCAGGAACCCCATTCCAATTGATTTATCAGTTATCAACACCATTGGTCACATGGGAAGTTCATGAAAGCTTCACCCAAAATTAAGAAAATCATTAGAATATTGGATCATTCAGACTGTGTTACCAAAGCAGGGTATTCTGGGGTACATGAAGTTTTCCATGTCATATGCTCGTGGGGAGAGATTTACGGTTAACAATTTTCACACTCTCAACACTCATATGAATTTTTTTTCTAAATTTATCTCTCTGAGAAAGCATTTGTATCTGAAGGCATAAATACCGGTCTTCTTTCCCACCCCCCGTTTCAGAATTGCCCTGGCCCTCTTTGATAGAGAAAGGCATGCCTTTCACTATCTGGAATCTTATTGGACTATTATGCCCCACGGGGTACTGATTTCTGGGATGCCAAACAAAAAGACCATTTGAAATGCTTCTGTCGCCTAAGCCTTCTTTGATCATGGCATCATGAGCTTATGGTAAGTCTTCATGTCTTTCTTTTATTTATTTCTGTTAAATGGATAGCAAGAAGAGTTAGTGTTGTATCCTTCTTAATTCATATATGTTGTGGAACAGAATGACAGGACTGGACAATATTGATTCAACAGTCCTCTTTGGATGTGCACTTGCATGTGAACATTTCCTCCAAATGGAAATGGTGTTGGAACTTTCCCCATTGTCCAGTGCTTAAGGATCCATGCTCCTAATGCAGGGGGCCTGGGGTTCAATCCCTGCTCGCAGATCTAGATCCCACATGCCACAAGAGAGTTGGAAGATCCAGATATGCTACAATTAAAACACAACACAACCAAGTAAATAAAAATGCTAAAAAAAGAAATGTTGGGATCTTCGCCACATAGTGGCTTTAAGTGTGAACCTTGGAGTCCTGTAGCCCTTGTACATTCTCCCACTCCACCACTCACTAGCTCTGAATCTTAAGGCCAGCCTTAATTTACTTCTCTCCATAATGCCATTCAAACTAGTGTCCACCTCATGGAGTTGCATAAGAATTAATGAAGATATGCAAGAAAAACATTTCAGAGAAAGACCAGAAGAAGATAAATGCTTGACCAATGTTTGTCCCTTCACATTTTCTTAGTGTGAAGTTACAACGAGGGAGCCTTGTCAAGCAAATCCAGCCACAGGGCTAGGTAGTGAAGGATGCAGCCTCATCCAAAGGGAAGTCTGGACTTTGCCCTTGTTTCCTGGGAGCTCCTTTCTAAAGCCTTAGGTTGTTTCCTCTGGGGAAGGGTGACTAAAGGTGTCAAAGGCTGACACTGAGAAAAGTGCTATTGTTTATGTGAGGGTCTTTGGCCAGACTGATAGGGATGTAAACAGCGTGGTTTAGAGCAAAAACTTTTGGCCACAAGAATGATGTGATTCAGGATAGGGGTTTTGATCATGCAGTATCAGCTGCACCTTTAGAGAGGTTTGAGCCTGAGATCAGCTGTATGGACCATCAATCATGCTTACAAGATGGAGCCCCAGTAAAAGCTCTGGACATGGACCCTGGAGTGAGCTCCCATGTCTGCAAGTGCTCAATGCCAGCACATCAGTGCTGGGAGCACAAAGCTACCCATGACACCCTGGGAAGAGAAAAGCAAAGTTCCATGTTTCACACTTTCTTTGAGTCTGCCGTATATGCCTTTTCCTGGGCAGTTTTTTATCTGTATCTTTTAAAAAGCTGCAATCCCCTAGATATATACCAGGAGAAAATCATACTTTGTAAAGATACGTGCACCTCAGTGTTCCTTCTTCATCAGGGCTTCCCTTGTGGCTCAGATGGTAAAGCATCTGCCTGCAATGCAGGAAACTTGGATTTGATCCCTGGGTTGGGAAGATCCCCTGGAGGAGGGGATGGCAACCCACTCCAATCTTCTTGCCTATTATTTTCCACAGGGACAATCCCCATGGACAGAGGTGCCTGGCAGGTTACAAACCATGGGGTCGCAAAGAGTCAGACATGACTGATCGACTAAGCACAGAAGTGTTCATTGCAGCACTGTTTACAATAGCCAGAACATGGAAGCAACCTAAATGTCCATCAACAGAGAAAGGGACAAAGAAGATGTAATGCAGATATACAATGTAATGTTACTCAGCCATAAGAAGGAACAAAATAATGCTATCAGAAGCAATATGGATGGACCTGAATATTGTCATACCAAGTGAAGTAAGTCAGAGAAAGACAAATTCATATGATATCAGTGATATGTGAAATATTAAAAAATGGTATAAATGAACTTATTTACAAACAGGAAGAAAGTCACAGTGTAGAATATAATCTTACGGTTCCACAGGGAAGAAGGGAGGGATGAATTATGACATTGGGATTGACATGTACACACTAATATATATATATAAGATAGATAACTAATAAGGACCTACTGTATAGAAAGGGAAATTCTACTCAACTCTCTGTAATGACCTACGTGAGTTCAGTTCAGTTCAGTCGCACAGTCATGTCCGACTCTTTGTGACCCCATGAACCGAAGCATGCCAGGCCTCCCTGTTCATCACCAACTCCCGAGTCTACACAAACACATGTCCATTGAGTCAGTGATGCCACCTAACCATCCCATCCTCTGTTGTCCCTTTCTTCTCTTGCCCTCAATCTTTCCCAACATCAGGGTCTTTTCAAATGAGTCAGCACTTCACATCAGGTGTCCAAAATATTGGAGTTTCAGCTTCAACATCAGTCCTTCCAATGAACACCCAGAACTGATCTCCTTTAGGATGGACTGGTTGGATCACCTTGCAATCCAAGGGACTCTCAAAAGTCTTCTCTAACACCACAGTTCAAAAGCATCAATTCTTCGGCCCTCAGCTTTCTTTATAGTCCAAGTCTCACATCCATACATGACTACTGGAAAAATCATAGCCTTGACTAGACGGACATTTGTTGACAAAGTAATGTCACTGCTTTTTAATATACTGTCTAGGTTGGTCATAACTTTCCTTCCAAGGAGTAAGCATCTTTTAATTTCATGGCTGCAATCACCATCTGCAGTGATTTTGGAGCTCAAAAAAAATAAAGTCAGCCACTGTTTCCAGTTTCCCCATCTATTTGCCATGAAGTGATGGGACCGATGCCATGATCTTCGTTTTCTGAATGTTGAACTTTAAGCCAACTTTTTCGCTCTTCTCTTTCACTTTCATCAAGAGGCTCTTTAGGTCTTCTTCACTTTCTGCCATAATAGTGGTTTCATCTGCATATCTGAGGTTATTGATATTTCTCCCAGCAATCTTGATTACAGCTTGTGCTTCATGCAGCCCATCATTTCTCATGATGTATTCTGCATATAAGTTAAATAAGCAGGGTGACCATATACAACATTGACATACTCCTTTTCCTATTTGGAGCCCATCTGTTGCTCCATGAGGAAAGAATGTAAATAAGAGTGGATATATGTATGTGTATAACTTATTCACTGTTCAAAAAAAACTGACATTTATAGCATTGTAAATCAATTACACTACACTAAAATTAAAAATTAATTAAAAATAAATCAAAGATCTGGAATAAACCATAACCACATGTATAACAGCTTTCAGTGAGCTCTTGCAGTCCTAGCTGATTATGGAAACCAAGAAAGGTCTTGAGAGATCCCCAAACTTGTAATTGCTATCTGAAGTGAATAAAGTCTTGAGGACTTTCCACTATGAAATTTGCGTCTGTCTAAGGCCCTTTTCTTCATATGCATAGCCGTGATGTTTCCATATTGGTCAACTGGTACTTTGTCTAAGAAATCAGTAATTAACTCATATTTCAAATAGGAACATGTATATTACAGGGGATTTCTCAATGACTGGTAACCAAGGAAGACCCTGGAGACACTCATATATTATTGTGAAATCCATCAAGGAGTTTACCATCTCAGACCCTCCACCAGGGGATGCTGGTCCTTATCCAGCTTCCTTAGTCCTTGGCTTCCTATCAGCACCACAGAGCATTCAGTATGGATGAGACATTGGGTTAGCTTAGAAAAGTCAGTCTCCCCGATGGGTGCGATGATCTAAATGCTTGTGTTCTCCCAATATTCATATGTTGAAAACCTAATTCCCAAAGTAACGATTTTAGGAGAGGGGACCATTGGAAAATGATTAGGTCATGAGGGCAGAGCCCACATGAATGGGATTAGGGCTCTTGTGAAAGAGGCCTGAAATACTTTCTCATCCCTTCTATTTAGGGATATGTCCTGGAAGAGGCCCTCACTCACTCAACCATGCTGGCACCCTGATCTTAGACTTCTAGCCTCCAGAACTGTGAGAAATAATGTGGTTTATAGACCACCCAGCCTCTGGCATTGTGTAACAGCAGCCTGCGTGCACTAAAACACTGGACACGATTAAATGGGAAAATACTGTCACCCTTGTTTTCCCTTCCTACGTCATGAATGTGGAACAGGTAGCATAGATATTCAATTCCTGAGGCCCATGGTAACATACTCCATAGAACTGTACATCTCTTTCTAATTGTAGTTCTTTGACATGCCCACCCAGGAAGATATTTTCTTAGAGCTAATTAACATTTAAACCAATAGACTGTGGATTTTATGCTATCAGTTGAGGGCCTTAAGAGCAAAGAGAGAGGTTTCCCAAAAATCAAAACAATTCAGCCTGAAGACAGCACCATTACTGGTACCCCAATTTCCAGCCTATCAGCCTAAAGAAGCAATTGGATCCTAAGGCTTGTCACTGGGCTCTCATCAGAATCCTAACATAACTGCTCTTTGACTTGGAAAACTTATCTTCACTTCTCTAGGCCTGGTTTTCTCAACTGGAAAAGGAAAATTAGAGTAGAAAATCCTTTACATTTCCAAACATTATGCAAATCTCTGTATAAAACATGACTCCAAACTGAGGTTTTATTCTTTTTCCCCTAAAGACAATTATCAATTGGTTGTGCAGCTTCCCTGTTTGGATCTCTTATACTTCTCATTATCTACTCTATCTCACAATGTATTTCTCTAGCTTAGCTTTAAGAAAAAATCCTTGATAGAAATAATTACTTGACTGTTATGGAATATTACTTTTATCTTTGATCTTCCACTGAAAAGCATGAGTTGCAGTTAAGCACACTAGTGAGAGAAACTGTTTCTAAATGTCAGATTGTCACCTAGAGAAGTTTGCTGTGCATAATTGCTCAGTCGTGTCCAACACTTTACAACCCCAAGGACTGACTACCCCTTAAACTGCAACCCGCCAGGCTCCTCTGTCCATGGGGATTCTCTAGGTGAGAATACTAGAATGGTTTGAAATGCCCTCTTCCAGGGATCTTCCCGACCAGGGATGGAACCCAGGTCTCCTGTATGCAGGCAGACTCTTTACTGTCTGAGCTGCCAACTCCTAGTAAAATGGGTCTTGAAGTATACAGAAGATGCATGATTTGTCTACTTTTGTATCCTGCAACAGTGTGTATTTTTTTTCTAATTAACTTATCAGTCCCGTTTGTATTTACCTAAACGTTATGTAGAATGAGCTCTCTCTAAAAGAAAAAAAGTTAAAACCAAAGGAACTTTTATCTGGAATAGCAGTTAAGTTTTGTCCAGTTGTCAGTTTATCCAAAATACCAAAGGCTGGGTATTTGCTTTTAATTACAATAGTTCGTCAAGGTTGTATATTGTCACCCTGTTTATTTAACTTATATGCAGAGTACATCATGAGAAACGCTGGACTGGAAGACAAAAGCTGGAATCAAGATTGCCGGGAGAAATATCAATAACCTCAGATATGCAGATGACACCACCCTTATGGCAGAAAGTGAAGAGGAACTAAAAAGCCTCTTGATGAAAGTGAAAGTGGAGAGTGAAAAAGTGGGCTTAAAGCTCAACATTCAGAAAACGAAGATCATGGCATCCGGTCCCATCACTTCATGGGAAACAGATGGGGAAACAGTGGAAACAGTGTCAAACTTTATTTTTTGGGGGGGCTCCCAAATCACTGCAGACGGTGACTGCAGCCATGAAATTAAAAGATGCTTACTCTTTGGAAGGAAAGTTATGACCAACCTAGATAGCATATTCAAAAGCAGAGACATTACTTAGCCAACAAAGGTATGTCTAGTCAAGGCTATGGTTTTTCCTGTGGTCATGTATGGATGTGAGAGTTGGACTGTGAAGAAGGCTGAGTGCTGAAGAATTGATGCTTTTGAACTGTGGTGTTGGAGAAGACTCTTGTGAGTCCCTTGGACTGTAAGGAGATCCAACCAGTCCATTCTGAAGGAGATCAGCCCTGGGATTTCTTTGGAAGGAAAGATGCTAAAGCTGAAACTCCAGTATTTTGGCCACCTCGTGCGAAGAGTTGACTCATTGGAAAAGACTCTGATGCTAGAAGGGATTGGGGGCAAGAGAAGGGGACGACAGAGGATGAGATGGCTGGATGGCATCACTGACTCGATGGACGTGAGTCTGAGTGAACTCTGGGAGTTGATGATGGACAGGGAGGCCTGGCGCGCTGTGATTCATGGGGTCGCAAAGAGTCGGACATGACTGAGTGCCTGATCTGATCTGATCTGACAATATTTACCTCAGAAAGAACAAATGGCTGGCCAGTTTCTGCCATGTTTGATACTCAATAAATAGCAACTTCAAGGCAGTTGGCGTACCCTTGTAGCCCCAATGGAACTGAATTAAAGAAGTGGGAGTTGGTGTTGTTCAGATAATTACTGTAAGTCAGAAAATGGTCAATGAGAATAAATGGTGAGAATGACATTAGGAAGCCATAAGGAGGAAGATGGCACTTTCATCTAGGAAAAGTAGGTAACAATTCATCAAGGAGGTGAATTTCTTTTGAACCTTCAAAGAGAGATTAGGTGTTTGTGTACAATGTAAGAATATTTCATTTGTAGGCTCTGCTTAAAGTATTTTTATCTGTCATGATCAGAGAGTACAGCTAAGAAACTGAACTCCTCTAGTGAAGCTGAGAATCCTATGGTAAAAAGTAGACTCAAGTGGCAGGTTCAGAGCACTGTCTCTCAGTTCAGTTCAGTTCAGTCACTCAGTCATGTCTTACCCTTTGAGACCCCATGAATCGCAGCATGCCAGGCCTCCCTGTCCATCACCAACTCCCAGAGTTCACCCAGACTCACGTCCATGGAGTCAGTGATGCCATCCAGCCATCTCATCCTCTGTCGTCCCCTTCTCCTCTTGCCCCCAATCCCTTCCAGCATCAGAGTCTTTTCCAATGTGTCAACTCTTCACATGTGGTGGCCAAAGTACTGGAGTTTCAGCTTTAGCATCATTCCTTCCAAAGAAATCCCAGGGCTGATCTCCTTCAGAATGGACTGGTTGGATCTCCTTGCAGTCCAAAGGACTCTCAAGAGTCTTCTCCAACACCACAGTTCAAAAGCATCAATTCTTCAGCACTCAGCCTTCTTCACAGTCCAACTCTCACATCCATACATGACCACAGGAAAAACCATAGCCTTGACTAGATGGACCTTTTTTGGCAAAGTAATGTATTTGCTTTTGAATATGCTATCTAGGTTGGTCATAACTTTCCTTTCAAGGAGTAAGCGTCTTTTAATTTCATGGCTGCAGTCACCGTCTGCAGTGATTTGGGAGCCCCCCCAAAAAATAAGGTTTGACACTGTTTCCACTGTTTCCCCATCTGTTTCCCATGAAGTGATGGGACCGGATGCCATGATCTTCGTTTTCTGAATGTTGAGCTTTAAGCCCACTTTTTCACTCTCCACTTTCACTTTCATCAAGAGGCTTTTTAGTTCCTCTTCACTTTCTGCCATAAGGGTGGTGTCATCTGCATATCTGAGGTTATTGATATTTCTCCCAGCATGTCCTATTCAGCCTTTTAGTCTGTGAGTGGATTATCACATTATCTTAGGACATGAACTGCATGGGCCAGTGTATGCAGAATAAAAGACTGAACATCCAGTGTTTTCCATCTAATAGGTTAACAATTAAAAGCAAATGCATCCACAGTTCTGTGAAAGTGAAAGTCACTCAGTCATGTCTCACTCTTTGTAACCCCATGGACGATACGGTTCTTGGAATTCTCCAGACCAGAATACTGGAGTGGGCAGATTTTCCCTTCTCCAGGGACTCTCCCAACCCAGGGATCAAATCCAGGCCTCCCACATTTCAGGCAGATATTTCACCAGCTGAGCCAAAAGGGAACCCCCACATTTCTAGTTCTGTAATTACGTCCAAATGATCAGGGTATGAGGTTTTGGGTGGGAAGAAAAGACCTCAATGGTTTTAGTTCACTGTATGCCATGATAGCAGCATCAAAAATTCATTGAAATTTTATTCGGCACGAATAAAAATGTTTGATTGAACAAACACACAATGAAGGCCTGCTGGATGCAAAGAATGGACAGCAGTGAAGAGCACACATGTGGACTTTGTGAATTAGGACTTAAATTTTAATAGAAAAACAGAAAGAGGTGGATTTCAAAGTTAAATGTTGCACCACAATTGGGGAACGTGTCGAGAGGGAAAAGCACAGAATGCCATATGTGCACATAACAAGGAGACCTGAGCTCTGTGAATCAGGAACAGTTGCTTTGGGGAATTGGTTTTTACTGAGATATGAAAGACGTTGGAGAAGTCAGGAGGTAAAAGAGAGAGGGTCTTCCAGGGAGAAGGAATGGCATTTATAAAAAGTTAGCCATATGTGCAGAGAAGGCAATGGCAACCCAGTCCAGTACTCTTGCCTGGCAAATCCCATGGATGGAGGAGCCTGGTAGGCTGCAGTCCGTGGGGTCGCTAGGAGTCAGACACGACTGAGTGACTTTCTTTCACTTTTCACTTTCATGCATCGGAGAAGGAAATGGCAACCCACTCCAGTGTTCTTGCCTGGAGAATCCCAGGGATGGGGGAGCCTGGTGGGCTGCCGTCTATGGGGTCGTGCAGAGTCGGACACGACTGAAGTGACTTAGCAGCAGCAGCAGCAGCCATATGTGAGAATATAGAGTGAGAAGAACAGACATGCCAGGATTGAACCTTGAAGGAACTCAATTTACTTGATAAAACTTAGGCTAACTGGACAATGAATACAAGGTGGAATATGTTCAGTTCTGTGAAAGAGATAAGAATCAAGTTTTGCAGAGCATAGGAGATATTTCCATTTGCCGGGTAATTTAAACTTAAACCTTAAACCTTAAACTTAAAACTTAAACCACTTAAACCTAGGAAACCTGGTTTCTATTGCTACTTTTGCAATGAGTTTTATAAGTTTAGATAAGTGACTTAATCATTCTTGGATTTACTTATATATTCTTAATAATTATATTTACTTATATATTACTTATATAATTGCCTAGGTAATTTCCAAAGTTTCTTCCTTTTCTGAATACCCAGTAAATCCCACTGATGATTATCTGGAATTAAAAAAACCCTTTTACATACCAAGTGTAAATGGCTGAAATATCTACAATATTATATAAAAAGCATTGAAATTCTTTTATTTCTTTTTTCAGTTTTTTAAAATATAATTTCCAGATAAAATGGCAAGATATTTAAATTATACATTTAATATATGTATTAAATATATTTAAACAGACACATATTTAAAGCATATTTAAAGCAACCTAGATGCCCATCAACAGATAAATGGATAAGAAAGCTGTGGTACATATACACAATGGAGTGTTACTCAGCCATTAAAAAGAATACATTTGAATCAGTTCTAATGAGGTGGATGAAACTGGAGCCTATTATACAGAGTGAAGTAAGCCAGAAAGAAAAATACCAATACAGTATACTAACGTATATATACAGAATTTAGAAAGATGATAATGATAACCCTGTATGTGAGACAGAAAAAGAGACACAGATGTATAGAACAGTCTTTTGGACTCTGTGGGAGAGGGTGAGGGTGGGATGATTTTGGAGAATGTCATTGAAACATGTATAATATCATATATGAAATGAATCACCAGTCCAGGTTTGATGCAGGATACAGGATGCTTGGGGCTGAGGCACTGGGATGACCCAGAGGGATGGGATGGGGAGGGAGTTGGGAGGGGGGTTCAGGATGGGGAACATGTGTACACCCATGGTGGATTCATGTTGATGTATGGCAAAACCAATACAATATTGTAAAGTAATTAGCCTCCAATTAAAATAAATAAATTTATATTTTAAATAAATAAATAGGTAAACATGATTAATGGATTCCCTCACTGATTTAATTAACATATCTATTAATATCACCTCACATATGTATCTTCCAAGATCTTTTTGGTGAGAACTTTTAAGTTTTCTCTCTTACATATCTGCTAAGTGACGTCAGTCATGTCCAACTCTTTGTGACCCCAGGGACTATATAGCCTGCCAGGCTCCTCTGTCCATGGGGATTCTCCAGGAAAGAACACTAGAGTGGGTTGCCACGCCCTCCTCCAGGGGATCTTCCTGACCCAGGGATTCAACCCATGTCTCTTATGCCTCCTGCACTGGCAGGAGTGGTCTTTACCACGAACACCACCTGGGAAGCCCCACAAATGTCAGTAACACTTTACAAACCATAGTCACCATGTTACACATTAGATCCTCAGACCTTATGCATCATCTTACAGCTTAAAGTTTGTGCACTTTAAAAATTCATTCCTAAATCATTGATTTCTCAGCACTTATTTTTACATGACCTGTGACATGTTCTTGTATTTATGGTTTTGGAGTCAGGAAAAAAGAAGTCCCCCTCCTGTTGTAAGGAGTTTAGCATTAGATCTTTGAGGGACCATCTTTATCTAGCAGCTCCATAGCCACCTATCATTGTCAGAAATCAAGATTATTTACACAGATAAGGATAATAAAGAAAAGTGGTTTCCCTTGTGGCTCAGATGGTAGAGAATTTGCCTGCAAAGTGGGAGACCTGGTTGCACCCTTGGGTTAGGGAAGACCCATGCAGAAGGAAATCGTTACCCACTCCAGTATTTTTGTCTGAAGAATTCTTTGAACAGAGAAGCCTTGTAGGCTACAGTCCATGGGATTCACAAAAAGTCAGACATGCCTGAGTGACTAACACACAATGAACTTAAGGATTTGGAAGCCGTGTCAGAGCTAAGGATAGCTTAAAAGGAAAAGCAAAACTCTTTGAGACAGGCTAGAGGAGGGGTACATGAGCACTTTTAGGCCCACAGGGCAAAGAAGAGAATGGATATTGCAGCCTAAAAGAGTCTTGTACATAGCTACAGCTAAAAGTGAGGGCCTCTGACCAGAGCTCTGGGCTTCAGTGGAGAAGCTTGGCTACTTCCCAGCAAGAAAGGAGCCAGAGGAAATAATCAATCCAATAATCTCTTTCTCCACTGACTCACCAAGCTCTTTTGGCCATACCTGGCCAAACTCAAGTAGAAGTCAGAGGCCAGAAGAGCTGGAGGTATAAAGTATGTTCTTCTCAGCCTCCAAAGGTTCAAAACATAATAGAAAATGATCAACAGGGTTCCTGAGGGGCATATAAAGAATATCAAACACACCCACCATTTCTATAAAGAATATCAAACACACCATTTCTATGTAGTAGATATGTTTTCTTTATCTTATGAATCTAGTTGCAGTTATTTTTGCTAGGCATTTAGGATGACTGGTAGGATTAACTTTAATGGGAGAAGTCAGTTTCTGATTTGACCTAGACTTGAGTATTTGTCACTGTATTTCTGGTATCAAAATATTATTACTGGGACCCTAACAGACTGTATCCTTGATTCACTTAAACCCTTTGAAGAGATAGGTAATGGGACTAGACTTAGGAAGGACCAGAAACTATCAAGAGATGTTCTTATACATTGTGGAATTCATTTGGTTGATTTGTATGTGTGAGAGTGAAAATTTTTAATTCCAAATTTGTGAGAGAGGTTAGTCTGAAATTTCCTTTTGTACTGCCTTTGTCTGATATTTATATAGAGCAATACTGGGCCCATCTAATTAGTTGGGAATGGTTTCCTACTCTTTCATTTTCTTGAAGAGATTATGTCAAATTGATCTTAATTTTTTAAATATTTATTAGAATTCTCTGGTCAAGCTATCTTGGATTGATGATTTCTTTTTCAAAAGTTTTATGTCACAGTTTCAATCTCATTAAAGTTTATAGGAGTATTTAGATGATGTATATATTTTTGCTTCAAGTATTTTGAGATTATGTTGTTTGATGTATACATATTTAGGATTATTATGTGTTCCTGCTGGATTGACTGTTTTTTCCTTATGTAATAATGTGCTTGTCTTCCTTTGTCTTTCAAAATTTTCTTTGCTCTAAAATCCACTTTATTATTAATATATGTTTTTATCCTTTTATTTTCCAAGTATCCATGCCATTATTGAGTTTCTTGGACTTTCCTGGTGGCTCAGCATGTAAGGAATCCACTTGCCTTGTGAAGACCTGGATTCAATCCTTGGGTTGGGAAGATTCCCTGGAGGAGGACATGGGAATCTGTATTCTTGCCTGGAGAATTCAGTGGACAGTCCAACCTGATGGGCTACTGTCCATGGGGTCACACAGAGTCAGGCACAGCTTAGCAACTAAACCACCACCTGCTGTTCCCTCACATTTATTCCTTGGAAGAACAGCCCTACTCAGGCTGCCTTCTGACACTAGGCTGGAGGTAGGAATGCCGGGCCTGGCTTGTCCTCTCTTAGGTGCTGCTGTGTTGCTCTTCCATTCTTCAGGCCCTAATCTAGTTCACCGTCTTCTTGCCAAATACACAAGGTCTCCTTTAGTGGTCTCTTCTTTTTTCCAGAACACACAGAGGAGTGGGCACAAAGAGATCAATGTCATCTTGTCTGAACCAGAAGCCCAAGGTGTGTTTTATAACCTAGGGAAGAGATTTCATGGAGGGAAGTTGAGGAGGAAAGTGGAAGGGAGTCCACAGTAGGCTGGAGATGAAAGTCATGGGGTCCCTTTCTTTAGAAGTCATCAAAGCTGAGAAAGTATTTTTTCTAGGTGATATGTATATTCATCTCTGAGTGAGTACACTTTCTGTTTCAGCAAACTGTAAGTCTTCTGTATTATTTCTTTAATTTTCTTTACAAATGCATATATATAATGATATCCATATGACATTTTATTTATTCTTCTAGGCCATTGCTCCACTTTTATTCTAACTTGAGGTTTAAACCCTTGAAAAAAAAAGAAATCTATTGTAGATTTTGGATTATTTACCAGTAGATGAATTGATGGAATAACAAAAGAACTAAAGATGATTACTTAGTTGAGCTCACAAAATTTATATATGCATATGAAGAGAGTTTTTCACATATAATTTATTCTTGGCCCCTTGTGATATTCTGAGAACTTTGATTGAAGCTATATGTTAAAGAAATTACTTTATTATTATAGTTAAATAACTGGTATAATTATGTGTGTACATTCAGAATCCGTTAGTCCAGTGGCCAAAAAAATGAGTGTCTTCATCACCCGGGGAAGAAAATGTTAGCATTTCCTTTTCTATTTGTTATTATCTCACTGTCATTTAGTATATTTTGTGTATATTTTTTTAAATGTCATAATATATTAAAATAGCAATGAATATATAATATTTTTACATAATATAATTAGGTCACTGACAGTGTGTTGAAAAAGGGAAAATAAGTTGGAGATTAGTTCTTCAGAAAACAGAAAATTATCAAAATTTGCTGCATAAATGTTGCTTACTTTGGGGTAGTTTACCAACAATTTTTTATGAAACCTTTTCAACTGAAGAGAGGCAGAATGTTCAGAACATCCATGTTTGCATGAGTTTGCATAGAGCCTCAGAGACAGAAACATTTTTGAAGTTGGATAGAAGACCAAGAGACCTGCCTGGACAGGGGAAAACTTGAATCTTGAATGCAGGACAGCATGTTTGCTCCCCTCAGTTTATTCTAAGTTGTTTTTCTCTAAATCACCTCTCTTTCTTCACCTTTATTCCCTAAACGCCATCCTCCGATTATTATTTCTTTTCCCAAAGTACAGATCACCTGTTAACATACCATAAAATGTACTTGGATTCATGTTTATTGCAGATAATCTGTCTTCCCCCAGCTGGAATATCAGTCACATGAGAATAAGTGTCTGCCTGCTTTGTTTATTGATGTAAACTAATGCTAAGATGGGCTCGATAAAGGACAGAAATGGTATGGACCTAACAGAAGCAGAAGATATTAAGAAGAGGTGGCAAGAATACACAGTAGAACTGTACAAAAAAGATCTTCACGACCAAGATAATCACGATGGTGTGATCACTGACCTAGAGCCAGACATCCTGGAATATGAAGTCAAGTGGGCCTTAGAAAGCATCACTATGAACAAAGCTAGTGGAGGTATGGAATTCCAGTTGAGCTATTTCAAATCCTGAAAGATGATGCTTTGAAAGTGCTGCACTCAATATGCCAGCAAATTTGGAAATCTCAGCAGTGGCCACAGGACTGGAAAAGGTCAGTTTTCATTCCAATCCCAAAGAAAGGCAATGCCAAAGAATGCTCAAACTACTGCACAATTGCACTCATCTCACATGCTAGTGAAGTAATGCTCAAAATTCTCCAAGCCAGGCTTCAGCAATACGTGAACTGTGAACTTCCAGATGTTCAAGCTGGTTTTAGAAAGGGCAGAGGAACCAGAGATCAAATTGCCAACATCTGCTGGATCATCGAAAAAGCAAGAGACTTCCAGAAAAACATCTATTTCTGCTTTATTGACTTATCCAAAGCCTTTGACTGTGTGGATCACAATAAACTGTGGAAAATTCTGAAAGAGATGGGAATACAAGACCACCTGACCTGCCTCTTGAGAAACCTATATGCAGATCAGGAAGCACCAGTTAGAACTGGACATGGAACAACAGACTGGTTCCAAATAGG
This sequence comes from Bos grunniens, assembly GCF_055505025.1. NCBI lineage: Eukaryota > Metazoa > Chordata > Mammalia > Artiodactyla > Bovidae > Bos > Bos grunniens. Next base: position 36,743,056 of record NC_141187.1, read on the forward strand.
AAAAGGAGGACGTCAAGGCTGTATATTGGCACCCTGCTCATTTAACTTATATGCAGAGTACATCATGAGAAATGCTGGGTTGGAAGAAACACAAGCTGGAATCAAGATTTCAGGGAGAAATATCAATAACCTCAGATATGCAGATGACACTACCCTCATGGCAGAAAGTGAATGGGAACTAAAAAGCCTCTTGATGAAAGTGAAAATGGAGAGTAAAAATATTGGCTTCAAGCTCAACATTCAGAAAACGAAGATCATGACATCTGGTCCCATAACTTCATGGGAAGTAGATGGGGAAACAGTGGAAACAGTGTCACACTTTATTTTGGGGGGCTCCAAAATCACTGAAGATGGTGACTGCAGCCATGAAATTAAAAGACGTTTACTCATTGGAAGGAAAGTTATGACCAACCTAGATAGCATATTCGAAAGCAGAGACATTACTTTGCCAACAAAGGTTTGTCTAGTCAAGGCTATGGTTTTTCCTGTGGTCATGTATGGATGTGAGAGTTGGACTGTGAAGAAGGCTTGAGCGCTGAAGAATTGACGCTTTTGAACTGTAGTGTTGGAGAAGACTCTTGAGAGTCCCTTGGACTGCAAGGAAATCCAACCAGTCCATTCTGAAGGAGATCAGCCCTGGGATTTCTTTGGAAGGAATGATGCTAAAGCTGAAACTCCAGTACTTTGGCCACCTCATGCGAAGAGTTGACTCATTGGAAAAGACTCTGATGCTGGGAAGGATTGGGGGCAGGAGGAGAAGGGGATGACAGAGGATGAGATGGCTGGATGGCATCACTGACTCGATGGACGTGATTCTGGGTGAACTCCAGGAGTTGGTGATGGACAGGGAGGCCTGGGGTGCTGCGATTCATGGGGTCGCAAAAAGTCGGACACAACTGAGCAACTGAACTGAACTGAAGCACCTGTAAGAATTTCTGAGTCAGGGAAGAATTAAGTCAATGATCAATTGGTTAAATGGCCAATAGCAGAGTACTGGGCAGGCCAATAAGTTTCAAAATGTTGTGGTTTCTATTAGCTGTTCTTCAGTTAATGTTACAAGGCTAAGACACGCTTCTCTTTCTTTTATCAGCATAAACACAAATAACATTTGAAGATATGGTTTAGACCAAACAGGATAGCTAAAATGCACATTTGGAAAACAAAGTTATATTCAATTTGTTTTCTTTTCCAAAATGTAATCATATTCCGTTTCAAAAACTTTTCCTTACATAGATGTGTGTACATATATGTTTATATATATAAATAAAATTCAATCTAGTCAAAGGTGTGGTTTTTCCAGTAGTTATGTATGGATGTGAGAACCGGACCATAAGGAAATTGAGCACTAAGAAATGATGCTTTTGAACTGCGGTATTGGAGAAGACTCTTGAGAGTCCCTTGGACTGCAAGGAGATCAAACTGGTCAATACTAAAGGAAATCAGCCCTGAATATTCATTGAAAGGACTGATACTGAAGCTAAAGCTCCAATAGTTTTCCACCTGATGCAAAGTACTAACTCATTGGAAAATACCCTGATGCTGGGAAAGATTGAAGGCAGGAGGAGAAGGAGATAGCAGAGGATGAGATGGTTGGATGGCATCACCAAGTCGATGGACATGAGTTTGAGCAAGCTCTAGGAGATAGTGGATGACAGAGGAGCCTGATGTGCTGCATTCCATGGGGTCTCAAAAAGTTGGATATGACTGAGTGACTGAACTTAACTGAAGATATGCATATGTGTTATGTATATAACATAATGATTATATGATCATTATACATAGGTCATATTGACAAATATGCTATTTCAGTTTCAGGTATCATTATACATAGATAATATTGAATATAATGTTATTTTGGTTTCAGGTGTAGAACGTAATTATTTGATATATATTGAAAAATGATAACAATAAGTCTGGTGAACATCTGTCACTAGAAATAGTTACAATTTTCTTCTTGTGATGAGAACTTTTATAATCTCTTAGCAGTGTTCAAATAGGCAATAAGTATATTCCCTTTTTCACTTAGTGCAGTTAAATGAGACAAGTGGCTTTGAGTCTTAGAATCAAAGAATCATGTTGAAACAGTTGAGTTGAATCAGGTTTCTCAGTGCCAACTCATATAGACCTTTCTTGAAAAATCCATCCCTGATTAGGGATGCCTGCCTCCCATCACACATGGTATGGTGTACAGGCAGAGATTGGTGTTTACAGCTTATGGTATCTTTTCCACTTGTCCATGCATTTCTTTCTTGACATCTTTCAGTTCCTCATCCATCTCCTGTCTTCACTATCCAAACAGGTTATAATTACGGCAGAAGACATCTAAGTAGCTAGACTCACAATTGCTGCCCACTGGGAATTTTGGAAAGAGGCTGGGAAGGAGTCCTTCCAATATTAGAGTTTTACTTTCAGGGGATTAGGAAGCTTTTCAGTTTGAGAGTCCATCAATACAAATATATATTAGGAGTGAACATTGTTTAATTATTTATTTTGAGATTATCTGACCATCTGCTGAGAGTAAGGCAAAGAAGGGTTAGTAAAGAAGGGAGGATTCAGACAAAAGGAATGAGAAACTCTTAGAAACCAGACAATTTTAAAATTAAATAAAACCCAATTATTTTTTATTAAAAAAAAAAAAAGAAAGAAAGTGGACACATGATTAAGGAGACCATTACCTCTAGTTTGTTTGGGTTTTAGGTATTGTTTAGGCTGGCTCTGTAATGGTATGGGTTGTTTCCATTTTATTTCCATTCATCCTCTATGCTTTACAATTTATGTCTTATTTAACTGTTGAAAGTGACTAGTGACTTGCTGCTTGTTATCACTGGGTAGTCATGCTTTGGTTCTGGTATTCCATAGGTCTAGCAGAGGCTCTTTAAAGTACTTATTTCTATAATTTGCTGCAGAACCTTAACATTTTTTGGTAATTTCTGGTACTAAGTTGATGAAATAGAGGAAAATAGAGCTCAGATGCTTTTGGATAAAACCTTAATTTATCTCCTCCCTTCTCTCTGACTTTTCATTTATTTACTCAACTAGTTCCATATTGTCGGATGTCTTTTTTGACTCTTATGTCTCCCTCATTCCTTGCATGTGGTCAGGGTCTATTTCATTTCCTGTATCTCTCACATCCTTTGTGCCTTTTCACTTGGCAAAGCCCTCTTTGATTTTTAGTGTCATAATATCCCCAGCTCTTTCTGGTCTCTTTTTCTTTCTCTACCAGCCCCAAGAACCACAACTCCTCAATCCACATTAAAGTTTCTCTTTTCTAATTCTGGACATTCTGCTCTCTTGGACTAAATATTCTTGGTTTCCTGTTGTTTTGTAGAATAAAGACAAACTCTCCAAACTGGCATATATGATTCCCCCTAATGCATAAAAATGCATACAAGTATTTCTCCATTCTAACCCTACAATAATATATACAGTATATCATGGGAGCACAATCATGAGAGATACAACATGAATGGTAAGACATGAACATTTCTTGTGTTTTTGTCAGACTTGATTATTCACTGATACCTTATAATGCTATACATATTAATATCTCAACTGCCTTGATCTAGGATGTCAGAGATCCTTACTTCATAAGATAATCCTAACTGAATTGACAGATATACTGTTTTCCTAATTTTTGCACTCAATATCCCAGCAACCTTTCAAAACTCCATCATAAAGCCAACTTTTTTGCATCACTCCTATGACTACTCAGATGGCTCCTAGCTTTACTTTAATCCACTGTAGCACCGTGTTGACCTCACATCTTATTCTTCTTCACTCTACCATGTAATATAACAATTTGTGTGTTTAGATCACCCTCTCTTTCTCCACAACATGAAGGCCTATTTCTGGAAAATAAAGACTTTTTTAAACCTCAGTTTAAGTCCTCACTGTATCCATGACATGTAACTTACTAATCTATAAGGTCAGTGAACTTCAAAGGTTCTTCATTTGTTTCCATTCGGGAACCACTGCTACTATTCTTGATATAATAGGGCCATTTCTTCAAATGTAATCTTACGTGGAAATTTGTAAAAGAGGGGAAAATAGATGCTTTCTGGATGGCAAGGGAATGATTGTTAAATTCTGTCCAAATATCCCCACTTTGGCTATCCCTGATTGACTTTATAGAATATCTATGGCTCTGTTCAATATTGTCTGAAATCTACAGTATTCAGTTTATATGTCACAGTCAAGCAAGGAGAGCACTCTCAATGTCACCACCTCTGTTCTTGATGTAAAGTCTTAAATATATGGTTGAAATAAATTTTATGAGACAAATACATGAAGAAGTGTGTGGTCTATTGGTGAGTATATGTTTCTTCAAATTGCATTGTTCCTATTATTGCCAAATTTTACCTCAAATAAATGCCATCCTCTGCTGGAAATATCTAGACATTGAAGGAAAGAAAGTTAGGCAAGTAACAAAATAGAATTAGATGTTTTGGTCAGTAAATGACTTAGAAAGTGCTTACAAGGTTTTTTCATGGTCTTTTACCTTCTGGAAGAAGAAAGTGAAAATTCAAGAAAGCTGACACTTTACATGCATGAAGGAGCCAAAGGAGGGATTGATAGATTGCTTTGGGGCAGAGTATTCTGTCATGTTCTGAAAGGTTTGGGTCATCCCAGGTAGAGGCGGGGGCAGGACTCAGGCAAGAATAACCCTGGCTATGAGGGAATAGATTGGTTTTGCTGGACAGTGTTCCTGTATGTGGGTGAAAGGTGTCCTTGCCTAAAAGAAGATAGTTTGGCTGGATTCTGCCCTGAAGATTTGCCAAGGTTTGTTCATCTCTAGAACTATGGCCATTAGTAAAAACAAAGGGATACTCCTAATATAAAGAACAATTTCAGAAAAAAAGAGGAGAGAAGGGAAAATGAAAATAAAAGGGAATATGAGATATTTGCTCTTAGGATATTAAAAGAACATTATATATTAGGGTCCTTAAAAATAAAGTGTTCTAACAGCATTTCATCCTTCACTACCCAAGTCCTAGACTCACTTTCCCTTTGCTGTTTTTCCTTCCTTCTGTCTTTCTCTGCTTCTCTCTTATTCATCCCCCTTTCCCTTCTACCTTTTTATTTCCCATTTTCTTTACCAAGAATTACTGCTAAAGCCCTAAAGGTGCTGCAACACCAGCCCAGCAACATAGCTGACTTCTTAGCAGAGCCAGTCAAGAGATCGGCCCTCATCCCAGGTTGTTTGGAGGCTGTTGAACAAGCTGAGCATCCCTAATCCAGTCACACTGCTCCAGTCTCAGTAGAGACTCAGTCTATTTGAAGGATTTTATAATTCAGGTACCTACTAGGGCATGTTTATAAGGGCATATAATTAATGACAAGGATAGTTACTCTAAAAGGAAGAGAGAATGGTATCTCACTTCTCAGATAAATGTATTTTAAATCTGGCTTTCTGGTCTACTCGGTGTCTAGGTGACCAGTAGGACAATTGTCCAGAGGCCTCAGGTGGGGGACAGATGAATACCAGTATATCTGCCATTCAATTGTTCAGAGTGTTTATGATACATGGGGTTCCTGTGGGTCAGTTAGTAGGCAGCCGACTGTGGGCTGCTTAATTTTCTCCAGATGGTTCTTGCAGAGTGAGGGAAACAGAGAGGCTGTGGTGACTACTGCAGGTGGGGAGCTGTGGGTTCCAGAACATTTCCCTTGATTGAAAAGAAAACTATGAATTTGGGGACCCCCAACTTGTGAATGTCCTGGAAAATCACAAGGATATCCCACAAGGGAAAGACTTGTCAGTCAGGGGGAATTTCTGATCAGTCCGCCTGGACCAAGAGAAGGCTACAACAGCACCATGTAAGTCAGTGATGTCAGAACTTTCCCATCTCGTTACCATCTCCCTGTTCCAACATGGCCCAAGAAATGAAGATCCAGAGAGGGAGAGAGAAGCAACCTTGCAAAAATGGAGACATCTATGTTTCCTGGTAGGTGCCCTGGGCCTCAGCAGGGGAGAGGGAGACATTGAATAGACTGAATATGAGATGGAGCTGACACTTGACTGACCTGGACTTGTGAAACCCAGAGTGATAGAATGTATGGAATGGCTGCAAGGTGATGCAGGAAATGAGGATGCAGTGGAGTGTGGGTGACGACAGCCACTGGAGGAGGAAGAGCCAGTTCACATTTGTATCTTCTACGATCTCAACATTTGTGTCCCCCAGAAACTTCATATGATGTAATTCTGATTCCCATGATACGGCATCCATAGATGGTGCCTTTGTGAAGTGTTAGAGTTATAAGAATGGAGCCTCTTCAATGAGATGAGTGCTTTTATATATAAGAGACACTCAGAGCTCCTCCCCCAATGTGAGGATACAGTACTAAGTGTGTGACCAGAATGGACCCTGCATGACCACACTGTGGAAATCCATTTGCATTGTTTTTAAGCCTGTAATATTTTGTTATAGAAACTGAGAAGAACTAAGAGAGCATCCTAACAATCTTTACACAGTTCAGTAAACCTCATGCTATTTATACAAAGGTGCGAAGCACTTATCTTGTCTGGTGTAACACTGTGATAGTTGGCTGACAGTTCATGGCTGGCTTTCATCAAGAGACCTGAGTATTCAGTCTTCTTAGTAGCATGACCAGAACCATGAACAATTATCTAAATCTTTGATTCTAATAACTTGACCCAGAATAATTGGCTGTGATTCTTACATAATCTTTAATGGTCTTCTTTGTAATGCCAGGTTCTGCCATTTGTGACTAACCTTAATAGGAGCTTCATTCTGTCAATTGTAGGGGTGGATTTTCTTTTGATTTTCTATTGATTTTCTATTAAATGAAGATAAGAAATGTTAACAAATTGCCCTGTTAGATTTTGACCTCTCTATAGAGTCTGTTTTTATTTTTTTAAGAGGAGACCCATTTCACCGAGCATGCATTAAAATGCTGTAAATTTCAAAGAAGCTTGCTATGGGATAGATCATTATGACCGCCTCAGAGCTGGATGGGATGGACGTGGATTTAGCACATGTTGGTGATTCAGCACATCAGGATCTTGGTATAAATGTCAATTTTATGTGTATCTCCTCACAGGCACTGGAACAGGATATAAAATACAAAAGGACACCTTTCTTCATCTCTGAAATTCAGGATTGGAAGTTTTGCCCAGTAAGTGCAAGCTTCCAACATCTTTCCCTTGACTGGAAAAATAACCTGAATACTCAATAGATAATGACCTCTTAATTCATTTTATAAGTATTTGCTTATTTTTGTCCCTTCTAATTATCAAATTAAAATTTGGGGAAGACATACGAATAATTATAGATATGGATTTTGGAGCCAGCCTATGAGAAAACTCTTAGGAATCTAAAAAGTAGAAACATAACTCTAGTTTAAACTTTCTCTTTTCTTCCTTCCCACTCTCATCCATTGATTTGAGGAGAACAGAGAAAGAAGACAAGTGGACCTTCAATAGCAGATGTCCTGGGATACTTTTAAGAAAATGCTGATCTTGGAAATTCTGTTCTCTAGTTCTCTTACTCTTGAAAATATTTCAACCACCTGTGCCCAGGAAGAGGCAAGCTTTTGGTGGAATTGTGTGCAATGCAGGGAAGGCTGCCCATGTCAAAAATTGCAGTAAAATTCTTATTCCTTTACAGGAGAATCTATCACTATGAATGACTAGGCTCCTGCTTTATGTAGTAGCAGTCTAGAATATACAAGTCATGAACCTTTTTCTTACAAAATGAGATAATTCCAAACTCCTTACGCATTACAGAGGTCACCTTTTTCATTCATGAACAAAGCAAGAAAGCCCTCTGCAGCATGCTCACCTGGCTGAATTGCCTCTCTATGAGTGCTTGAAGTTTGTATGATTTTTTAATACTGTCTCTGGCGCTTCATAGGATAGCATCTGAGACTTCTTTCATACACTACAGGCCCTTGACTAGATGATTCAGAGAATATTCAAGGAGTTATTTTAGGAACTAATTCTTCTGATGCATTCCAGTTTATAACATGAAGAATTTTCTTTTTTCTTCTTGAATTTTACCACCCACTCAGTGAGTTCTTTTATGTTGTGTATATTTGCGTGAGAGAATCTAAGTATTTACGGCAAGTCAGTATGTGCTGCAGTGCCTGACCCAGGAAAGAGGGATTCTATCTGGGCCCACATCATTGTCACCCAGTGATTCATTTGTATTAATGAATCAGATGAGTCGTTTGTATTGATTTTTGGTCAGTAATTTGTTTTATGATATTATAACAAAGAGACAATGAAAAGACGTGACTTTCCTAAACAGGCTTCTCTCCTCAGCTGATCCCACACCACCCGCCTGCTGACATCAGAAGAGTCTCTTTTGTTGACATGTGTCCGGGCAGAAAATGGCACAGCATTGTCTTTAGTAACAGCATCAGTGGGATTCACAGTGGAGGGTCCCCCCTAGTTCACCACTACTAGCAGAATTGAGCCTGAAAATCCGGGGGGCTGAAGATCTCTAGTTAATATGCTTGATTTCTTTACAGCCATGAACTGTTTTAGTGGTAAAGAACAGAGAACTGAGTAGGATTAAATATAGTAATGCACATAAAGTGCTGAGTAAAATGTATGGCCATGTAGTAACTCTCAATAAACTTTAAATTTAAGCTTATTGAAAAATCCCTCCTCCTCCTCCTTTTTGACCTTATCCTCATTACTAATGAGCTTAACAGAGGAAAAGAATGCTGGTAACATTAAGAAAGTTGTAGAGAGAGAAGAGAGTATTTTAATGGGGGATGCATGTGAATATATTTTAAATAATGTTAGGATGAAGGATAATGAAGGAAATCAGAAAGGAGAGATTATAATGGTGAAAATTTGGAGTTGCCGTAAATGATTGAGGCTTGATATGTAAACTGTGTTGTTCTCAGAATAGAGGCAATTGTTGTGGCCATGAGAAGCAAAGCAATGTTTTATAGGCCATTGTGGGGGGGACTTACAAGTTAAGAATAAAAAGTAACAGAAGAGTCATTCGCAATGATGAGTGAAGGAGGTGTCAGAGAAGTAGAAGCAGAATCAGGAGAGCCTTGAAAGGCAGATGCGGGGGCTCAGGTGGTGCAGTATAGGACTCCCACGTACGAGTCACTCGTAACAGGGAGTACTCAAAACTGGGGTGTGTTTCTTACCTATTCATGAATTTTGCAATCTTATATTTTACACATGGAAGTTCCCATTCATTTCTTATTTTTGTACAGTATAATAGCTGCAATCCTGTGTCTAATGCATTGGTTGAACTAAAGTTGTCTGCATGGACGATTTATAGATCTGTTATTTATGTTGCTACTACAGATCTTTAGTCATCCCTTGATTTCGCTCATGCTTCATCAACTGCATAATATAATTTCTCTTCAACTACTTATGGTTCCTTCACCTTTTTCTGCATGTACAGTTACCACACCTCTAACAATCTGAGGCCTGGTAAACTACATACTGTCTCATTTGATCTGGTGAAAAAGTCTTTCCCAGGGGAAAGACTCACTTTCATCTGTTGGGCTTTTTCTCTTTCTTCAGGAGTATGGAGGGAATTGGTGTGGCAGTTGTTGGTTGCATTGATATACTCCAGTTTGCCCTGGGCATATTTTTTCATCCTGAAAGTGATCATGCAATTAGTTATGGTTGTTGGGTATTCAGTAGATGAACCCATTACCAGAACATTAACATGTTTGATAGACTGTAATTTTTTTTAACGGGGGGGAGGGGGGCATCACAAAATTTGAAAATCATTCTTTTCCTACGTCTCTATAAAAATGATTTTACATTTAACTTTGCTAAGTTCAATCTTTTCCCTTCTCTATTTAATCATTATCTCTTTTTTTAAATTTTTTTGTATTTGAATCAAATATAGTACATTTTTACCAATACTTGGTGCTTCCGAGGTGACAGTAATGGTAAAGAACACCTGCCAGTGCTGGAGATATAAGAAGAGTCAGGTTTGATCCCTAGGTGAGGAGCATCCCTTGCAAGAGGGTACAGCAGCATACTCCAGGATTCTTCTCCTGGTGAATCCAGGAGAGGAGCCTGTTGGGCTACAGTCAGTAGGGTTGCAAAGAGTTGGACACAACTGAAGTGACTTAGAATGCATGCATGCACCTATATTTAACCATTTAATATCTTGTTTACTGTGGGTTAGAGCCAATGCTGCTGCTGCTGCTAAGTCCCTTCAGTCGTGTCCGACTCTGTGCAACCCCATAGACGGCAGCCCACCAGGCTCCCCTGTCCCTGGGATTCTCTAGGCAAGAACACTGGAGTGGGTTGCCATTTCCTTCTCCAATGCATGAAAGGGAAAAGTGAAAGTGAAGTCGCTCAGTCGTGTCCGACTCTTCGAGACCCCATGGACTGCAGCCTACCAGGCTCCTCCGTCCATGGGATTATCCAGGCAAGAGTACTGGAGTGGGGTGCCATCGCCTTCTCCAGTAAGGAGTAATACGGTTATGACTCTGACTTATCTCTGATCCGCACACCAAAAAGCTTAGTGTTCATCCCAGGTGCAGAATACAATCTTGTTTATGGTGACAAAATGGTACATCAGAAAAACATGGCATAAAGTTATAGGAAGTACTAGCAATGGACTGAGAATAATAAGAGTAGAAAAATCTAACTAACACATTGATAGAGAAAAACTAGTCTTTAGCAAAAGTTATGAACATTTCAAGAGATTACTTGGAAGAGTTATAAAAAAAATGGACAGTCAAAAATGGAGGATGAAGCAAAAACTAGTGAGTAAAAGAACAATGTGAATTTAATAGAAACCTTTAGCTCTGCTTTTTATTAGCTGTATACTCCACTGTGTGCTCCTTGATTGACCTAAAAGAATTAGCATACAACTTACAAATACTTTCCACAGAAAGAGAATAATTGTTTCCAATTAGCATACTGTATTGGTGTTTTTCTTTCTGGCTTACTTCACTTTGTATAATAGACTCCAGTTTCATCCACCTCATTAGAACTGATTCAAATGTATTCTTTTTAATGGCTGAGTAATACTCCATTGTGTATATGTACCACAGCTTTCTTATCCATTCGTCTGCTGATGGGCATCTAGGTTGCTTCCATGTCCTGGCTATTATAAACAGTGCTGCGATGAACACTGGGGTACACGTGTCTCTTTCAGTTCAGGTTTCCTCAGTGTGTATGCCCAGCAGTGGGATTGCTGGGTCATATGGCAGTTCTATTTCCAGTTTTTACTGAATCTCCACCCTGTTCTCCACAGTGGCTCTATTACTATTTTAATAAATATCAACCTAGTATACCAGAGAATTAAAGGGAATAAAATTACAATAGTATTAGTAATAATGCATTCCCCCAAATTATAATCCAGTAATGCTCCCAGTTTAAAATGACTTTCTATCCATGTATAATTGAGGTCCCCTACTCATTTTTCCTTACTAGTTGTTTCAATTTTGAAATAGAATGTAGAAAACAATGCAGTGGAAAATTCTGAAAATCACCTTGGATTTTAGATGCCTCAAGATTAAGTATGTAATTATTAGTTTTTTACAGTTAGTAGGGCTATTCTTCGGAGAAGGCAGTGGCAACCCACTCCAGTACTCTTGCCTGGGAAATCCCATAGACGGAGGAGCCTGGTGGCTACAGTCCATGGGGTGGTGAAGAGTCAGAGACGACTGAGCGACTTCACTTTCATTTTTCATTTTCATGCACTGGAGAAGGAAATGGCAACCCACTCCAGTGTTCTTGCCTGGAGAATCCCAGGGATGGGAGCCTAGTGAGCTGCTGTCTATGAGATTGTACAGAGTCGGACATGACTAACATGACTTAGCAGTAGCAGCAGGACTATTTTTAGCACATATAGCTCAGTATAGGGTGATTGCTATTGAGTGAAGGATGTATACTGTGAACTGCAATCACCAAACAGGTGATTGGAAATTAAGAATGCAATGCCAGGAAGACACAGGTTTTTGTTCTGGAAGGAAAAACTTACAGTGTCTGTCATCTACAGTCTAATCTTAAGATTTTTCAAACACTTACTCTTCCTTTGCTCATTTAATAATTTGGGTTGCTTGATTTATTTTCCTACTGAGTTGCATGAGTCTCTTATATGAATTTGGATATGAAACCCTTACCAAATATGTGAATTGCAAGTATCTTTTTTTCACTCCATAGGTTGTCATTTCATTTTACTGACGGCTTCTTTTACTATGCAGAAGGTTTTGAGTTTGATGTGGTCTCACTAGTTTATTTTTGCAGTTCTTCCCTTTACTTTTGATGACTGAGTTGTCTGAGCTGCTTGTATTTTGGAAAGCAATCCTTTATCAGTTGTTTTATTTGCTATTATCTTCTGCCATTCTTAACAAAACACACCGACTGGCTGAATGGATACAAAAACAAGACCCATATATACGCTGTCTACAAGAGACCCACTTTAGTCCTAGACACATACAGACTGAAAGTGAGAGGATGGAAAAAGATATTCTATGCAAATGGAAATCAAAAGAAAGCCACATTAGCAATTCTCATATCAGAAAAAAATAAACCATAAAATCAAAACTATTATAAGAGATAAAGAAGGACACTACCAAATAATCAAGGGATCAATCCAAGAAAAAGACATAACAATTTTAACTATTTATGTACCCAACCTAGGACCACCTCAATAGATAAGTTAAACACAAACTGACTCAAAGGGTAAATTGATGGTAACACAATAATAGCAGGGCATGTTAACACCACACCTGTACAAATGGACAGATCAACAAAACAGAAAATTCATAAGGAAACATAAGCCTGCTGCTGCTGCCAAGTCACTTCAGTTGTGTCCAACTCTGTGCAACCCCATAGACGGCAGCCCACCAGGCTCCCCCATCCCTGGGATTCTCCAGGCAAGAACACTGGAGTGGGTTGCCATTTCCCTCTCCAATGCATGAAAGTGAAAAGTGAAAGTGAAGTCACTCAGTCGTGTCCAACTCCTTGCAACCCCATGGACTGCAACCCACCAGGCTCCTCCATCCATGGGATTTGCCAGGCAAGAGTACTGGAGTGGGGTGCCATTGCCTTCTCCAACATAAGCCTAAAAAAGAAATATTTTTATTTCTTTTTTCTTATATAAATAAAAAAGAGCAAACAGACTTACTGGATATCTTCAGTACATTCCATCCAAATGCAGAATATATTTTCTTCTCAAGTGCACATAGAACATTTTCCTCATCTTGGGTCACAATAAAACCTCAGTAAATTTAAGGAAATTTAAATTATATCAAGAACTTTCTCTGACCACAGCACTATGAGATTAGACATTGATTATAGGAAAAAAAAAAAACTTTAATGAACACACAGGCATGGTGACTACACAACACATTTCTAAATAATGAAAAGGTTACTGAAGAAATAAGGGAAATCAAAACATTCCTAGAAACAAAGAACAGTGAAAACACGATGATCTAAAACCTAGAGGATGCAACAAAAGCAGTTATAAGAGGGAAGCTTAAAGTAATAGAAATCCTACCTCAAGAAACACATTGAATAGACAACCTAACTTTACATATCTTTAACTCTTTTAAAATTTCTCTTATCAATGTCTTAAAGATTTTGCATAAAATCTTTCAACACCTTACTTGTTTATTTCTAACTGTTTTATCTTTTTCTGATGCAATAGTAAATGGGATTATTTTCTTTATTCCACTTTCTGATAGTTCGTTGTTGATATATAGGTTGGCAACTGAGTTTCGTATATTGGAATATAGTAAACATAATGTATGCTATCTTTAAAGAATAGACATTTTCCCACAAATAAGACATACAGATAATCAACAGGTATATGACAAGATGCTCAGCATCAGTAATAATCAAAGGAAATGCAGAACAAAAGCACAAGGGATATCACCTCATACCTATTTGAATGGCTAGTACCAAAAATGTAAGAAATGACAGATGTTATTGAGGATGTGGAGAAAAAGGAGTGCTTATGCACTGTTGGTAGGGATGTATACCGGTGCAACTCCCATGGAAACATACTGTGGAGGTTATTCAAGAAATTTAGAAGAGAACTATTATGTGATCCATTATCCCATTTCTAGATACACAGTCAAAGGAAAGGAAATCATTGTTTCAAAGAGAGATCTGTATTCCCATGTTCATTGCAGCATTATTCACAGTAGCCTTGGTATAGGAACAACCTGAGTATCTTTCAACAGGTGAATGGATTAAAACAATTTGATGTGACATATATTGGTAAATATTATTTATCCATTAGAAAAAGAAAGAAATCCTTCCATTTGTGGCAACATGGATGAAACTAGAAGGCATTAAGCTAAATAAACTAAGTCAGAGAAAGACAAATACCACAAGATCTCAATTTTAAGGAGTCTCAAAAAAAAAAAAAATCTCTGAGAGGGTGGACATCATTTAGTGGCATACCGACTCAATGGATATGAGTTTGAGTAAGCTCTGGGAGTTGGGATGGACAGGGAAGCCCAGCGTGCTGCAGTCCATGGGGTCTCAAAGAGTCAGACGGTACAGAATGACTAACTCAACTGAAGAGAGTGGAACTTACCTGTGTTCTCCTCAAAAAGCAAAAGTTAAACATGTGTGATGATGGAAAGGTTACTTAATAGAAAGGGAAACTCATTTCTAATACATGCACAAATGGGGGTGGACAGGATGAGGAGGGGTAGGTGGAAGTGGGGTACACCTCTCTCCACCCATGCATCAAGAATGTCTAAAGATGCAGCAGTTCTCACAGAAGACCAGGTGAATCCTGGCAGGACTCCCTGACTACTGAGAAGGAACATCCGGATCCACACAGAACTTGGTAGGACAAAGGAAAGAAGGGACAAGAAGGAAGGGGAAAGAAGGAGGAGAGCAAGTGGGACCAGCCTGCACCTGGGGATGAGGGAGCTGAAGCACAGGGGAAAGATCCCTGCATCCATGGCCATCCACTGGGACAGGGGAGTCACTTGAAGCTGTTAGGGAGTGAACTAACTAATATGTGACAGTCTGAATGGAGTGAGAACCACATAGACAAGCCATGCTGCAGCCTCTCATACCTCAGACAGGGTTGTAAGTCCACTGGTGTCCACAGAAGCTGGGAGCTGGAGCCATGGGGATTGCATAATGATCCCAGGGTGAGGACTCCTGAGGACCGAAGGGAGTCAGCTGGGTGGGATGGGATGGAGGAAATCTGATGCATGAAATGCTTCTTAAGAAAAGCCAAGAGGCCATAAAAGTAGGGTTCCAAAGCCTGTGGAGTAGAGCTATCTCTTTTTCCATGCTGGTACCTGTAGGTTGAGCAATAGAGAAAGACTTCAGTGAGGGTGGTCCTTGAGTGCCTGATGCACTAAGCAATGGAAAATTTTGAATCTGTATATACCCTGCTGCTGCTGCTGCTAAGTCGCTTCAGTCGTGTCCGACTCTGTGCGACCCCATAGACGGTAGCCCACCAGGATCCCTGTACCTGGGATTTTCCAGGCATGAACACTGGAGTGGGTTGCCATTTCCTTCTCCAATGCATGAAAGTGAAAAGTGAAAGTGAAGTCACTGAGTCGTGTCTGACTCTTTGTGACCCCATGGACTATAGCCTACCAGGCTCCTCCGTCCATGGGATTTTCCAGGCAAGAGTCCTGGAGTGGGGTGCCATTGCCTTCCCTACCCTATTCAACTACCGCACAATTGGACTCATCTCACATTCTAGTAAATTAATGCTCAAAATTCTGAAGCCAGACTTCAGCAATATGTGAACTGTGAAATTCCAGATGTTCAAGCTGGTTTTAGAAAAGGCAAAGGAACCAGAGATCAAATTGCCAACATCCGCTGGATCATGGAAAAAGCAAGAGAGTTCCAGAAAAACATCTATTTCTGCTTTATTGACTATGTCAAAGCCTTTGACCGTGTGGATCACAATAAACTGTGGAAAATTCTGAAAGAGATGAGAATACCAGGCCACCTGATCTGCCTCTTGAGAAACCTGTATGCAGGTCAGGAAGCAACAGTTAGTACTGGACATGGAACAACAGACTGGTTCCAAATAGGAAAAGAAGTACATCAAGGCTGTATATTATCACCCTGCTTATTTAACTTATATGCAGAGTACATCATGAGAAATGCTGGGCTGGAAGAAACACAAGCTGGAATCAAGATTGCTGGGAGAAATATCAATAACCTCAGATATACAGACGACACCACCCTTATGACAGAAAGTGAAGAAGAACTAAAAAACCTCTTGATGAAAGTGAAAGAGGAGAGTGAAAAGGTTAGCTTAAAGCTCAGCATTCAGAAAACGAAGATCATGGCATCTGGTCCCATCACCTCATGGGAAATACATGGGGAAACAGTGTAAACAGTGTCACACTTTACTTTGGGGGGCTCCCAAATCACAGCAGATGGTGCTTGCAGCCATGAAATTAAAAGAAGCTTACTCCTTGGAAGGAAATTTATGACCAACCTAGATAGCATATTCAAAAGCAGAGATATTAATTTGCCAACAAAGGTCCGTCTAGTCAAGGCTATGGTTTTTCCAGTGGTCATGTATGGATGTGATAGTTGGACTGTGAAGAAAGCTGAGCACTGAAGAATTGATGCTTTTGAACTGTGGCGTTGGAGAGACTCTTGAGAGTCCCTTGGACTGCAAGGAGATCCAAGCAGTCTATCCTAAAGGAGATCAGCCCTAGATGTTCACTGGAAGGACTGATGTTGAAGCTGAAACCCCAATACTTTGGCCACCTCATGGGAAAAGTTGACACATTGGAAAAGACCCTGATGCTGGAAGGGATTGGGGGCAGGAGGAGAAGGGGACAACAGAGGATGAGATGGCTGGATGACAGCACCGACTCAATGGACATGAGTTTGGGTAAACCCTGGGAGTTGGCGATGGACAGGGAGGCCTGGAGTGCTGTGACTCATGGGGTTGCAAAGAGTCAGACAGGAATGAGTGACTGAACTGAACTGAAAAATAAAATATGAATTAAAAATAAATCAAAGATCTGGAATAAATCATAACCACCTGTATAACAGCTTTCAGTGATATCTTGGAGTTCTAGCTGATTATGGAACCTAAGAATGGTCTTGGGAGATCCCCATACTTGTAATTGCTGTCTGAAGTGAATGAAGTCTTGAGGACTTTCCACAATTAAATTTGCATCCCTCTAAGGCCCTTTTTTTCCATATGCATAGCCGTGATGTTTCCATGTTTTTCAACTGGTACTTGTCTAAGAAATCAGTAATTAACTCATATTTCAAATAGGAACATGTATAGGAGGGAGGGGATTGCTCAATGACTGATAACCAAGGAAGACTCAAGATACTCATATATTGTTGTGAAATCCATCAAGGAGTTTGCCATCTCAGACCCTCCACCTGGGGCTGCTTCCTTAGTCCTTGGCTTCCTATCAGCACCACAGAGCATTCAGTATGGATGAAGCACTGAGCTACCTTAGACAAGTCAGTCTCCTCATTGGGTGCCATGGACTAAATGCTTGTTCTCCAAAAATTCACATGTTGAAAATCTAATCCCCAAAGTGATGATTTTAGGCGGGGGGCGGGGGCGGCATTGGAAAATGATTAGGTCATGAGGGCAGAGACCACATGAGTGAGATTAGGGCTCTTGTGAAAGAGGCCTGAAATACTTGCTCATCCCTTCCATTTAGGGATATGTCCTGGAAGAGGCCCTCACTCATTCAACTATGCTGGCACCCTGATCTTGGACTTCTAGCCTCCAGAACTGTGATCAATTACATGGTTTCTAAACCACCCAGCCTCTGGCATTTTGTAATAGCAGCCTGCATGCACTAAAACACTGGACATAATTAAATGGGGAAAAAAAAATTGTCAATCTTGTTTTCCCTTCCAAGGTCATGAATGTGGAACAGGTAGCATAGATATACAATTCCAAATAAAGTGGCACATGGTAAAATACTCCATAGAATTGTACATTTCTTTCCAATTGTAGTTCTTTGACATGCCCACCTGGGAAGATATTTTATTAGAGGTAATTAACATTTAAACCAATAGACTGTGGATTTTATGCAATCAGTTGAGGATCTTAAATGCAAAGATATAAGTTTTCCAAAATCAAAGCAATTCAGCCTGAAGCTGGCACCATTAACTGGTACCCCAATCTCCAGCCTATCAGCCTAAAGATGAAGCAACTGGAGCCTAAGGCCTGTCTTTGGGCTCTCATCAGATTCCTAACGTAACTGCTCTTTGACTTGAAAACTTATCTTTACTTCCTAGGCCTTGGTTTTCTCAACTGGAAAAGGAAAATTAGAGTAGAAAATCCTTTACATTTCCAAAGATTATGCAAATCTCTGTATAAAACATGATTCCAAACTGACGTTTTATTCTTTTTCCCAAAAAGAAGAGTATCGATTGGTTAGGCAGCTTTCCTGTTTGGATCTCTTTATCTGCTCTATCCCACAGTGTATTTCTCTAGCTTAGCTTTAAGAAAAAATCATTTTATTTCCAATATTCTGGGAGGTATGTCATAGAGGATCCTGCTGTGATTTATGTCGGAGAGTGTTTGGGCTATGTTCTCCTCTAGCAGTTTTATAGTTCCTGGTCTTACGTTTAGATCCTTAATCCATTTTGAGTTTATTTTGGTGTATGGTGTTAGAAAGTGTTCTAGTTTCATTCTTTTACAAATGGTTGACCAGTTTTCCCAGCACCACTTCATAAAGAGATTGTCTTTTCTCTATTGTATATTCTTGCCTGCTTTGTCAAAAATAAGGTGTCCATAGGTGTGTGGATTTATCTCTGGGCTTTCTATTTTGTTCCATTGATCTATATTTCTGTCTTTGTGCCAGTACCATACTGTCTTGATGACTGTGGCTTTGTAGTAGAGCCTGAAGTCAGGCAGGTTGATTCCTCCAGTTCCATTCTTCTTTCTCAAGATTGCTTTGGCTATTCGAGGTTTTTTGTATTTCCATACAAATTGTGAAATTATTTGTTCTAGCTCTGTGAAAAATACCATTGGTAGCTTGATAGGGATTGCATTGAATCTATAGATTGCTTTTGGTAGTATACTCATTTTCACTATATTGATTCTTCCGATCCATGAACATGGTATATTTCTCCATCTATTAGTGTCCTCTTTGATTTCTTTCACTAGTGTTTTATAGTTCTCTACATATTAAAAATTAAAAGTTTCTGCACAACAAAGGAAACTATAAGCAAGGTGAAAAGACAGCCTTCGGAATGGGAGAAAATAATAGCAAATGAAGCAACTGACAAACAACTAATTTAAAAAATATACAAACAACCCCTGCAGCTCAATTCCAGAAAAATAAACGACCCAATCAAAAAATGGGCCAAAGAACTAAATAGACATTTCTCCAAAGAAGACATATAGATGGCTAACAAACACATGAAAAGATGCTCAACATCACTCATTATCAGAGAAATGCAAATCAAAACCACAATGAGGTACCATTTCATGCCAGTCAGAATGGCTGCAATCCAAAAGTCTACAAGCAATAAATGCTGGAGAGGGTGTGTAGAGAAGGGAACCCTCTTACACTGTTGGTGGGAATGCAAACTAGTATAGCCACTATGGAGAACAGTGTGGAGATTCCTTTAAAAACTGGAAATAGAACTGCCTTATGATACAGCAATCCCACTGTGGGCATACACACCAAGAAAAGCAGAATTCAAAGAGACACATGTACCCCAATGTTCATCGCAGCACTATTTATAGTAGCCAGGACATGGAAGCAACCTAGATGCCCATCAGCAGATGAATGGATAAGAAAGCTGTGGTACATATACACAATGGAGTATTACTCAGCCATCAAAAAGAATACATTTGAATCAGTTCTAAGGAGGTGGATGAAACTGGAGCCTATTATACAGAGTGAAGTAAGCCAGAAAGAAAAACACCAATACAGTATACTAACACATATATATGGAATTTAGAAAGATGATAATGATAACCCTGTATGTGAGACAGCAAAAGAGACACAGATGTATAGAAGAGTCTTTTGGACTCTGTGGGAGAGGGAGAGGGTGGGATGATTTGGGAGAATGTCATTGAAACACGTATAATATCATATAAGAAATGAATCACCAGTCCATGTTCAATGCAGGATACAGGATGCTTGGGGCTGGTGCACTGGGATGACCCAGAGGGATGGTATGGAGAGGGAGGTGGGAGGGGGGGTTCAGGATGGGGAGTATATGTACATCCGTAGTGGATTCATGTTGATGTATGGCAAAATCAATACAATATTGTAAAGTAATTAGACTCCAATTAAAATAAATAAATTTAAATTAAAAAAGAAAAAATCCTTGATAGAAATAATTACTTGACTGTTATGAAATATTACTTTTATCTTTGATCTTCCATTGAAAAGCAGGAGTTGTAGTTAAGCACACTAGTGAGAGAAACTGTTTCTAAATGTCAGTATGTCACCTTGAGAAGTTTGCTGTGCATAGTTGCTCAGTCGTGTTTAACACTTTACAACCCCATGGACTGATGACCCCTTGGACTTCAGGCTGCCAGGCTCCTCTGTCCATGGGGATTCTCTAGGCAATAATACTGGAGTGGTTTGACATGCCCTCTTCCAGGGATTTTCATGACCAGGGATGGAACACAGTTCTCCCATACTGCAGGCAGACACTTTACTGTCTGAGATGCCAGCTCCCAATAAAATGGGTCTTGAAGTATATAGAAGATGCATGATTTGTATACTTTTGTATCCTGCAACAGTGTTTTTTTGTTTTTTTGTTTTTTTTTGGTAATTATCAGTCCCGTTTCTATTTACCTGAACATTACCTAGAATGAGGCACTATCTAAAAGAAAAAACTTAACACAAAAGGAAATTTTATCTGTAATAGCAGTTAAGGTTTTATTCTGTTATCAGTTTATCCAAAATACCAGAGGCTGGGTATTTGCTTTTAATTATAATATTTACCTCAGAAAGAACAAATGGCTGGCCAGTTTCTGCCATGTTTGATACTCAATAAATAGTAATTTCA
Organism: Bos grunniens; assembly: GCF_055505025.1. Classification (NCBI taxonomy): domain Eukaryota; kingdom Metazoa; phylum Chordata; class Mammalia; order Artiodactyla; family Bovidae; genus Bos; species Bos grunniens. The sequence goes on from NC_141187.1 coordinate 36,763,979, forward strand.
GGGCAGTTGGCATGCCCCTGTAACCCCAGTGGAACTGAATGAAAGGAGTGAAAATTGGTGTTGTTCAGATAATTAACTATAACATAAGTCAGAAAGTAGTGAGTGAGATAAAAATGGTGAGAATGACATTAGGAAGCCATAAGGAGGAAGATGGCACTTTCATCTAGGAAAAGTAGGTAACAATTCATCAAGGAGGTGAATTTCTTTTGACCTTGAAAGAGAGAGTAGGTGTTGGTGTACAATGTAAGAATATTTGATTTGTAGACTCTCCATAAAGTATTTTTATCTGTCATGATCAGAGAATACAGCTAAGAAACTGAACTCCTCTAGTGAAGTTGAGAATCCTATGGTAAAATGTAGACTCAAGTGGCAGGTTCCAAGCACTGTCTCTGCTGCTGCTGCTGCTGCTAAGTTGCTTCAGTCATGTCCAACTCTGTGCAACCCTATAGATGGCAGCCCACCAGGCTCCCCCGTCCCTGGGATTCTCCAGGCAAGAACACTGGACTGGGTTGCCATTTCCATCTCCAATGCATGAAAGTGAAAAGTGAAAGTGAAGTTGCACAGTCGTGTCCGACTCTCTGTGACCCCATGGACTGCGGCCTACCAGGCTTCTCCATCCATGGGATTTTCCAGGCAAGAGTACTGGAGTGGGGTGCCTTCGCCTTCTCTGGCACTGTCTCTAGTTCTGTCCTATTCACTCTTTCAGTCAGTGATTCGATTATCACATTATCTTAGGACATGAACTGCGAGAGCTAGTGTATGTGGAATAAAAGACCGAACATACAGTGCTTTCCATCTACTAGGGTAACAATTAAAAGCAAATGCATCCACAGTTCTGTGAAAGTGAAAGTCACTCAGTCGTGTCCGACTCTTTGCGACCCCATGGACTAAACAGTCCATGGAATTCTTCAGGTCAGAATGCTGGAGTGGGTAGCCTTTCCCTTCTCCGGGGAATCTTCCCAACCCAGGGATCAAACCCAGGCCTCCCACATTGCAGGCAGGTTTTTTACCAGCTGAGCCACAAGGGAAGTTCCCACAGTTCTAGTTCTGTAATTATGTCCAAATAATCAGGTTATGAGGGTTTGGGTGGGGAGAAAAGACCTCAATGGTTTTAGTTCACTGTATGCCGTGAGAGCAGCATCAATATTCACTGATATTTTATTCTGCATGAATAAAAATGTTTCATTGAACAAACACATAATGAAGGCCTGCTGGATGCAAATAATGTAGCAGTGAAGAGCACACATGTGGACTTTGTGAATTAGGGCTTATATTTTAATAGAAAAACAGAAGTGAGGTAAATTTCAAAGTTAAATGTTGCACCACAATTGGGACACATGTCGAGAGGGAAAAGCACAGAATGCCATATGTCCAGATAACAAGGAGACCTGACCTCTGCCAGAGTCATGAAAGGCTGCTTTGTGGAAGTGGTTTTTACTGAGATCTGAAAGATGTGGGGGAAGTCATGAGGTAAAAGACAGAGGGTCTTCCAGGGAGAAGAAATGGCATTGATAAAGAGCTTTAGGCATATGTGAGAATATAGAGTGAGAAGAACAGACATGCCAGGATTGAACCTTCAAGGAATTTAATTTACTTGGTAAAACTTAGGCTAACTGGACAATGAATATAAGGCGGAATATCATCACTTCTGTGAAAGAGATAAGAATCAGGTTTTTCAGAGCATAGGAGATATTGCCATTTGCCGGGTAATTCGGTAAAGAGTCACTTAAACCTAGGAAACCTGGTTTCTATTGCTACTTTTGCATCAAGTTTTATAAGTTTAGATAAGTGACTTAATCATTTTAGGATTTACTTATATATCCTTAATATGGGAGGATTGTCTAGATAATTTCCAACGTTTCTTCCTTTTCTGAATATCCAGTGAATCCCACTGGTGATTATCTGGAATTAAAAAAACCCTTTTACATACCAAGAGTAATGGCTGAAATATCTACAATATTATATAAAAAGCATTGAAATTCTTGGTTTTTCTCCTTTTTCAGTTTTTTTAAATATAATGTCCAGATTAAATGGCAAGATATTTAAAGTATACATGACAATTTAAATAGGCATACATGATTAATGGATTCCCTCATTGTTTTAATTAACATATCTATTAATATCACCTCACATATTTACCTTCCAAGATCTTTTTGGTGAGAACTTTTAAGTTTTCCTCTCTTACATGTGTGCTAACTGACTTCAGTCATGTCCAACTCTTTGTGACCCCATGGACTATATAGCCTGCCAGGCTCCTCTGTCCATAGGAATCCTCCAGGAAAGAATACTAGAGTGGGTTGCCATGCCTTCCTCCAGGGGATCTTCCTGACCCAGGGATTCAACCCATGTCTCTTATGCATCCTGCACTGGCAGGAGGGGTCTTTACCACGAACACCACCTGGGAAGCTCCACAAATATCAATAACACATTATAAACCATAGTCACCATGTTACACATTAGATCCTCAGACACTGTTCATCATCTTACAGCTTAATGTTTGTGCACTTTTAAAAATTCATTCTTAAATAATTGATTTCTCAGCACTTATTTTTACATGACCTGTGACATGTTCTTGTATTTATGGTTTTGGAGTCAGGAAAAAAGATGTCTGTCCCCCACCCCCGCCTCCGTTGTAAGGAGTTTAGCATTAGATCTTTGAGGACCATCTTTATCTAGCAGCTCCATAGCCACCCCTATCATAGTCAGAAATCAAGATGATTTACAAAGATAAGGAAAATAAAGAAAACTGGCTTCCCTGGTGGCTCAGATGGTAGAGAATCTGCCTGCAATGTGGGAGACCTGGGTTGCACCCCAGGGGCAGGGAAGATCCATGCAGGAGAGAATGGTTACCCACTCCAGCATTCTTGTCTGAAGAATCCTTTGGACAGAGAAGCCTCATAGGCTAAAGTCCATGGGGATCACAAAAAGTCAGACACGCCTGAGCGACTAGCACACAATGAACATTAAGGATTTGGAAGCTGTATCAGAACTAAGGACACCTTAAAAGGAAAAGCTAAATTTTGAGAGAGGCAAGAACATAGATGCATCAACACTTTTAGGCCAACAGGGCAAAGGAAGAGAATGGATATTGCAGTCTCTAAAGAGTCTTGTACATAGCTGCAGCTAAAAGTGAGGGCCTCTGACCAGAACTCTGGGGTTCAGTGGAGAAACTTGGCCACTTCTCATCAAGAAAGGAGTCAGAGGAAAGAATCAATCCACTAATCTCTTTCTTCACTGACTCAAGGATTATTGTGTATTCCTGCTGGATTGACTCTTTTTTCCTTATGTAATGTCCTTGTATTCCTTTGTCCTTAGATATTTTCTTTGCTCTAAAGTCTAATTTATCTAATATTAACATATGTTGTTATCCTATTTTCCAAATATCCATGCCATTATTGAGTTTCTTGGGCTTTCCTGGTAATTCAGACAGTAAGGAATCCACTTGCCTTGTAAAGACCTGGATTCAACCCCTGGGTTGGGAAGATACCCAGGAGGAAGACATGGGAATCCATGTTCTTGCCTGGAGAATTCCATGGACAGAGGAACCTGGTGGGCTACAGTCCATGGGGTCACACAGAGTCAGGCACAGCTTAGCAACTAAAGCACCACCTGGTGTTCCTTCACATGTATTCCTTGGGAGGAACAGCCCTACTCAGGCTGCCTTCTGACACTAGGCTGGAGGTAGGAATGCTGGGCCTGGCTTGTCCTCTCTTAGGTGCTGCTGTGTTGCTCTTCCATTCTTCAGGCACTTATCTAGTTCACCGTCTTCTTGCCAAATACACAAGGTCTCCTTTAGTGAGTCTCTTCTTATTTCCAGAACAAACAGAGGAGTGGGCAGAAAGAGATCAAGGCCATCTTGTCTGAACCAGAAGCCCAAGGTGCGTTTTATAATTTAGGGAAGAGATTTCATGGAGGGAAGTGGAGGAGGAAAGTGGAAAGGAGTCCACGGTAGGCTGGAGATGCAAGTCATGGAGTCCTTTCTTTAGAAGTCATGGGAAGCTGAGAAAGTTTTTCTAGGTGAGTGTATATGCAGCTTTAAGTGAATACACTTTCTGTTTCAGCAAACTGTAAGTCTTCTGTATTTTTTCATTAATTTCCTTTACAAATGCATATATATAATGATATCCATATGACATTTTATTTATTCTTCTAGGCCATTTCAGTTCAGTTCAGTCAAGGTGCTCAGGCGTGTCCGATTCTTTGCGACCCTATGAACTGCAGCACGCCAGGTCTCCCTGTCCATCACCAACTCCCACAATCCAAACCCATGTCCATCGAGTCGGTGATACCATCCAGCCATCTCATCCTCTGTCATCCCCTTCTCCTCCTGCCCTCAATCTTTCCTAGCATCAGGGTCTTTTCAAAAGAGTCAGCTCTTCACATCAGATGGCCAAAGTATTAGAGTTTCAGCTTCAATATCAGTCCTTCCAATGAAGACCAAGGACTGATCTCCTTTAGGATGGACTGGGCGGATCTCCTTGCAGTCCAAGGGACTCTCAAGAGTCTTCTCCAACACCACAGTTCAAAAGCATCAATTCTTCGGCGCTGACTCAGCTTTCTTTATAGCCCAACTCTCACATCCATACATGACCACTGGACAGACCTTTTTGACAAAGTAATGTCTTTGCTTTTTAATATGCTGTCTAGATTGGTCATAACTTTCCTTCCAAGGAGTAAGCGTCTTTAAATTTCATGGCTACAATCACCATCTGCACTGATTTTAGATCCCAGAAAAAGTCAGCCACTGTTTCCACTGTTTCCTCATGTATTTGCCATGAAGTTATGGGAATGCATGCCATGATTTTAGTTTTCTGAATGTTGAGCTTTAACCCAACTTTTTCACTAGTCCACTGTCTTCAAAGTCATTGCTCTGCTTTTATTATGATTTGAGATTTAAACCCTGAAAAAAATAAATCTATTGTAGACTTTGGATTATTTACCAGTAGATGAATTGATGATATACAAAAGAACTAAAGATGTTTACTTTATTGAACTCACAAAATTTTATATATGCATATGAAGAGAGTTATTCACATATAATTTTATTCTTGGCCCCTTGTGGTATTCTGAGAACTTTGATTGAAGCTATATATAAAAGAAATTACATTATTATTATAGTTAAACTCCTGGTATAATTATATGTGTACATTCAGAATCCATAGGCCAGTGGCCATAAAGATGAGTGTCGTCATCACCTAGGGAAGAAAATAATAGCAATTCCATTTCTATTTATTTTTATCTCACTGTCATTTAATTTATACTTTGTGTATATTTTTAAATGTCATAATATATTAGAATAGCAATGCATATATAATATTTTTACATAATATAATTAGGTCACTGACAATGTGTTGAAAAATGGAAAATAATTTGGAGATTAGTTCTTCAGGAAACAGAAAATTATCAGAATTTGCTGCATAAATGTTACTTAATTTGGGGGAATTTACCAATAATTTTTTATGAAACCAGTTCAACTGAAGAAAGGCAGAATGTTCAGAACATCCATGTTTGCATGAGTTTGCATAGAGCCTCAGAGACAGAAACATTTTTGAAGTTGGGTAGAAGACCAAGAGACCTGCCTGGACAGGGGAAAACTTGAATCTTGAATGCAAGAGAGCATGTTTGCTCCCCTCAGTGTGGTCTAAGTTGTTTTTCTTTAAATCACCTCCCTTTCTTCACCTTCATTCCCTAAACCCCGTCCTCTGCTTTACTATTTCTTTTCCCATAGTACAGATCACCTGTTAACATATAATATAATATAATATACTTGGATTCGTGTTTATTGCAGATTATGTCTTCCACCAGCTGGAATATCAGTTCCATGAGAATAAGTGTCTGCCTGCTTAGTTTATTGATGTAGACTAAGCACCTATGAGAGTTTCTGAGTCAGGGAGGCATTAAGTCAATGATCAGTTGGTTACATGACCAATGGCAGAGTACTGGGCAGGCATATAGGCTTCAAAATTTTTGGTTTTAATTAGCTATTGTAAATAAGCTGTTCTCCAGTTAATGTTACAAGGTTAAGACACGTTTCTGTATCTTTTATCAGCATAAACATAAACTACATTTGAAGATAAGGTTTTAGACCCAACACGATAGCTAAAATACACATTTGGAGAAAATATGTATACTATTTGATTTGTTTTCTTTATCCAAAATATAATTATATTCCTTTTCAAACACTTTTCCTTACATAGGTGTGTGTACATATTTGTTTATATATATAAATAAAATTCCATTTAGTCAAAGCTATGGTTTTTCCATTAGTCAGTATGGATGTGAGAGCTGGACCATAAGGAAACTGAGCACCAAGGAATTGAGGCTTTTGAACTGTGATGTTGGAGAAGATTCTTGAGAGTCCCTTGGACTGCAAGGAGATCAAACCGGTCAATACTAAAGGAAATCAGCCCTGAATATTCATTGAAAGGACTGATACTGAAGCTGAAACTCCAATACTTTTTCCACCTGATGCAAAGACCCTGATGTGGGAAAGATTGAAGGCAGGAGGAGAAGGAGATGGCAGAGGATGAAATGGTTGAATGGTATCACCGACTTGATGGACATGAGTTTGAGCAAACTCCAGGAAGTGGTGAAGGACAGGGGAGCCTGATGCTGAGTCCATAGGGTCTCAAAGAGTTGGATATGACTGAGTGACTGAACTTAACTGAAGGTATGCATATGTGTCATGTATATAACATAATGATTATATGATCATTATACATAGGTCACATTGACAAATAAAGCTATTTTAGTTTCAGGTATCATTACACATAGATAATATTGATATATAATGAAACTTTGGTTTCAGGTGTACAACGTAATTCTTTGATATATATTGCAAAATGATCACCACAATAAGTCTGGTGAACATCTGTTACTAGAAATAGTTCTAATTTTCTTCTTGCAATGAGAACTTAAAAGATCTCTTCAGTTCAGTTCAGTTCCATTGCTCAGTCATGTCTGACTCTGCGACACCATGAATCGCAGCACACCAGGCCTCCTTGTCCATCACCAACTCCCGAAATTTATCCAAACTCATGTCCATCGAGTTGTTGATGCCATCCAGCCATCTCATCCTCTGTCGTCCCTGTCTCCTCCAGCCCTCAATCCCTCCCAGCATCAGTGTCTTTTCCAATGAGTCAACTCTTCCCATGAGGTGGCCAAGGTATTGGAGTTTCAGCTTCAGCATCAGTCCTTCCAATGAACACCAAGGACTGATCTCCTTTAAGATGGACTGGTTGGATCTCCTTGCAGTCCAAGGGACTCTCAGGAGTCTTCTCCAACACCACAGTTCAAAAGCATCAATTCCTCAGCACTCAGCTTTCTTCACAGTCCAACTCTAACATCCATACATGATCACTGGAAAAACCATAGCCTTGACTAGATGGACTTTTGTTGGCAAAGTAATGTCTCTGCTTTTGAATATGCTATCTAGGTTGGTCATAACTTTCCTTCCAAGGAGTAAGCTTCTTTTAATTTCATGGCTGCAAGCACCATCTTCAGTGATTTGGGAGCCCCCCAAAAATAAAACCTGACACTGTTTCCACTGTTTCCCCATCTATTTCCCATGAGGTGATGGGACCAGATGCCATGATCTTCGTTTTCTGAATGTTGAGCTTTAAGCCGACGTTTTCACTCTCCTCTTTCACTTTCATCAAGAGGCTTTTTAGTTCCTCTTCACTTTCTGTCATAAGGGTGGTGTCATCTGCATATCTGAGGTTATTGATATTTCTCCCTGCAATCTCGATTCCAGCTTGTGCTTCCTACAGCCCAGCGTTCTCATGATGTACTCTGCATATAAGTTAATAAGCAGGGTGACAATATACAGCCTTGAGGTCCTCCTTTTCCTATTTGAAACCAGTCTGTTGTTCCATGTCCAGTTCTAATTGTTGCTTCCTGACCTGCATATAAGTTTCTCAAGAGGTAGGTCAGGTGATCTGGTGTTCCCATCTCTTTTGGAATTTTCCACAGTTTATTGTGATCCACACAGTCAAAGCCTTTGGTATAGTCAATAAAGCAGAAATAGATATTTTTCTAGAACTCTCTTGCTTTTTCAATGATCCAGCGGATGTTGGCAATTTGATCTCTGGTTCCTCTGCCTTTTCTAAAACCAGCATGAACATGTGGAAGTTCACGGTTCACGTATTGCTGAAGCCTGGCTTGGAGAATTTTGAGCATTACTTTACCAGCATGTGAGATGAGTGGAATTGTGCAACTCCTTAGAGTACTTATTTCTATCATTTGCTACAGAACCTTAACATTTTTGGATGATTTCTGGTACTAAGTTGATGAAATACATGAAAACAGAGCTCAGATGCTTTTGGTTAAAACCTTAATTTATCTCCTCCCTTCTCTCTGACTTTTCAGTTTATTTACTCAACTCATTCTATATTGTTGGATGTCTTTTTGACTCTTATGTTTGCCTCATTGCTTGATGTGGTCAAGGTTTATTTCATTTCCTTTATCTCTCACATCCTTAGAGTCTCTTCACTTGGCAGAGCCCTCTTTGATTTTAAGGGTCATAATATTCCCAGCTCTTTCTGGTCTCTTTTTCTTTCTCCACCAGCCCCAACAGCCACAACTCCTCAATACACATTAAAGTTTCTCTTTTCTCAGTCTGGACATTCTGCTCTCTTGGACTAAATGTTCTTTGTTTCCTGTTGCTTTGTAGAATAAAGACAAACTCTCCAAAGTGGCATGATTCTCCCTAATGCATAAAAATCCATGCAAGTATTTCTCCATTCTAACCCTACAATAATATACACAGTATATCATGGGAGAATAATCATGAGAGATACAACATGTATGGTAAGAAATGAACTTTTTTTGTGTTTTTTTCAGATGTGATTATTCACTGATACCTTATAATGCTATACATATTAATATCTCAGTTGCTTTGATATAGGATGTCAGACATCCTTACTTCATAAGATGATCCTAAATGAATTGACAGATATACTGTCTTACTCTTTTTGCACATCAATATCCCAGCAACCTTTCAAAACTCCATCATAAAGCCAACTTATTTGTGTCACTCCTATGAATATTCAGATGGCTCCTAGCTTTATTTCAATCTGCTATAGCACCGTGTTGGCATAACACCTTATTCTTCTTCATGCTACCATGTAATATAGTAATTTCTGTGTTTATATCACCCTCTCCTTATCTGCAACTTGAGGGCTTACTTCTGGACAATAGAGATTTTTTTTAAACCTCAGTTTAAGTGCTCATTGTATCCATGACATGTGACTTACTAATCTATAACGTCAGTGAACTTCAAATGTTCTTCATTTGTTTGTTTCCTTTCGGTAACCACTCCGGCTATTCTTTTTTTTTTTTTTTAGAAAAGAATACTATTTTTTTTATTTTTTTAAACTTTACAGTATTGTATTGGTTTTGCCATGTATCAACATGAATCCAATATGGTATACTAATGCATATATATGGAATTTAGAAAGATGATAACAATAACCCTGTATACGAGACAGCAAAAGAGACACTGATGTATAGGACACTCTGGCTATTCTTGATATGGCAGGGCCATTTCTTCAAATGTAATCTTACATGGAAATCTGTAAAATAGGGGGATTCTTTTCCATCCAAAAAGAAATGGATGCTTTCTGGATGGCAAGGGAGTGATTGTTAAATCCTGTCCAAATATTCCCTCTTTGGCTATTCCTGACTGACTCTATAGTATATCTATGGCTCTGTTCATCATTCTCTGAAATCTACAGTATTCACTTTAATTGTCATAGTCAAACAAGGAGAGCACTCTCATTGTCACCACCTCTGTTCTTGATCTAAAGTCCTAAATTTATGCTTGAAATAAATTTTATAAGAGACAAATACATGAAGATTTGTGTGGTCTGTTGGTGAGTGTATGTTTTCTCCAATTGCATTGTCTCCGGGATGACCCAGAGGGATGGTACAGGGAGGGAGGTGGGAGCACGTGTACACCCATGATGGATTCATGTTGATATATGGCAAAACCAATACAATATTGTAAAGTATTAGCCTCCAATTAAAATAAATAAATTTAAATTTAAAAAATACCATCCTCTCTGTGGAAATATCTAGACATTGAAGGAAAGAAAGTTAACTAACAAAATAGTTTGGCTGGATTCTGCCCTGAAGAGTTGCGAATCTTTGTTCATCTCTAGAACTATGGCCTTTAGTAACAACAAAAAATTCTAATATAAAGGACAATTTCAGAAAAGAGAGGAGAGAAGAGAAAATGGAAATAAAAGGGAATATGAAATGTTTGTTCTTAGGATATTAAAAAAGCATATATATTTGGGTCCTTAAAAATAAAGTGTTCTAACAGCATTTCATCCTTCACTACCCAAGTCCTAGACTCACTTTCCCTTTGCTGTTTTTCCTTCCTCTTTCTCTTCCTTCTCTCTTATTCATCCCCCTTTCCCTTTTACCTTGTGATTTCCCATTTTCTGTTTACTACAATCACTGCTAGAGCCCTAAAGATGCTGCAAAACCAGCCCAGCAACATCACTGACTTCTTAGGAGAGCCAGTCAAGAGACTGGCCTTCATCGAGGTTGTTTGGAGGCTGTTAAACAAGTTGAGCATGCCTAATCCAGTCACATTGATCCAGTCTCAGTAGAGACTCAGTCTATTTGGAGGATTTTATAATTCAGGGACCTACTAGGGCATGATTGTAAGGCCATATAATTACTGAAAAGGATAGTTACTCTAAAAGGAAAAGAGAATGGCATCTCACTTCTCAGATAAATGTGTATTTAAATCTGGCTTTCTGATCTACTCAGTGTCTATGTGACTAGTTGGACAATTGTCCAGAGGCCCCAGGCAGTGGACAGATGCACACCAGTATTTCTGCCATTCAATTGTTTAGAGTGTTTATGATACATGGGTTTCCTTTGGGTCAGCTAGTAGGCAGCTCACTGTGGGCTGCTAAATTTTCTCCAGATAGTGCTTGCAGAGTGAGGGAAACAGAGAGGCTGTGATGACCACTGCAGGTGGGGAGCTGTGGGTTCCAGAACATTTCCCCTGATTAAAAAGGAAACTATAAATTTGGGGACCCCCAACTTGTGAATGTCCTTGAAAATCACCAGGATACCCCTCAAGGGAAACACTTGTCAGTCAGGGGGAATTTCAGATCAGTCCACCTGCACCAAGAGAAGGCTACAACAGCATCATGTAGTCAGTGATGTCAGAACTTTCCCATCTTGTTACCATCTACCTTGTTCCAACATGGCCCAAGAAATGAAGATCCAGAGAGGGAGAGAGAAGGAACCTTGTAAAAATGGAGACATCTACGTTTCCCGGTAGGTCCCCTGGGCCTCAGCAGGGGGAGGGAGACATTGAATAGGCTGAATATGTGATGGAGCTGACACCTGACTGACCTGGACTTGTGAAACCCAGAGTGATAGAATGTATGGAATGGCTGCAAGGTGATGCAGGAAATGAGGATGCAGTGGAGTGTGGGTGACGACAGCCACTGCAGGAGGATGAGCCAGTTCACCTTTGTATCTGCTATGGTCTCAGCCTTTGTGTCCCCCAGAAATTTCATATGATGAAATCCTGATTCTCATGGTTATGGTAACCCTAGGTGGGGCCTTTGTGAGGTGATGGAGTTGTAAGGATGGAGTCTCCTCAATGAGATGAGTGCTTTTATATATAAGAGATGCACAGAGATCCTGAGCTCACCCCTGTGTGAGGATACAGTAAGAAGTGTGTGACCAGAATGGACCCTGCATGACCACGCTGTGGAAATCCATTTGCGTTGTTTTTAAGCCTGTGATATTTTGTTATAGCAACCCAGAAGGACTAAGACAGCATCCTAACAATCTTTAGACAGTTCAGTAAGCCTCATGCTTTTTACACAAAAGTGCAAAGCACTTATCTTGTCTGGTGTAACACTGTGATAGTTGGCTGAAAGTCGTGGCTGGCTTTCCTAAAGAATCCTGAAAATTCAGTCTTCTTGGTAGCATGACCAGAACCATGAACAATTGTCTAGTACTTTGATTCTAATAACGTGACCCAATAATTGGCTGTGATTCTTATGGAATCTCTTTATGGTCTTCTTTGTAATGCCAGCTTCTGCTATTTGTGAATAATTTTAATAGGAGCTTCATTCTCTCAATTGTAGGGGTGGATTTTCTTTTGATTTTCTATTAAATGAAGATAAGAAATGTTAACAAGTTGCCCTCTTAGCTTTTGACATCTCTACAGAGTCTGTGTTTATTTTTTTAAGAGGAGACCCATTTCACAGAGCCTGCATTAAAAAGCTGTAAATTTCAAGAAGCTTGCTATGGGATAGATCATTATGACCACCTCAAAGCTGGAAGGGATGGATGTGGATTTAGCACATTTTGAGGACTCGACATGCCAGAATCTTGGTGTAAATGTCAAGTTTATGTGAATCCCTGCTCAGGCATTTGAACAGGTTATCAAATGCAGAATGACACACATCATCTCTGGACATCAGGGATGGGAGTCTGACCAGTAAATGCAAGCCTTTACATCTTCCACCTTACTGGAAAAATAATCTGAATACCCAAAAGATAATGACTTCTTATATGTTTTATTAGGATTTGCTTACCTTTTCTGCTTCTATTTATCAAATTAAGATTTGGGGAAGACATACCAATATGTATGGATTTTGAAGCCAGCCTATGAGAAAACTATTAGGAATCTAAAATGTAGAAACATAACTCAAGTTTAACTTTCTCTTTTCTTCCTTCCCACTCTCATCCTTTGATTTGAAGAGAACAGAGAAAGAAGACAAGTGGAACTTCAATAGCAGATATCCTGTGATACTTGAAGAAAATGCTGATCTTGGAATTTCTGTTTTCCAGTTCTCTTACTCTTGAAAATATTTCAGCTACCTGTGCCCAGGAGAGGCAAGCTTTTGGTGAAATTGTGTGCAATGCAGGGAAGGCTGCCCATGTCAAAAATTGCAGTAAAATTCTGATTCCTTTACAGTAGAATTTAGCACTATGAATGACTAGGTTCCTGCTTTATGTAGTAGCAGTCTAGAATATAGAAGTCATGAATCTTTTTCTTACCAAATGAGATAATTCCAAACTCCTTATGCATTACAGAGGTCACCTCTTTCATTCATGAACAAAGCAAGAAATACCTCTGCAGGATGCTGACCTGGCTGATATGCCTCTCTATGAATGCTTGCAGTTCTTGTACTTTTTTCACATTCTCTCTGGCACTTGATAGGATAGCATCTGAGACTTCTTTCATACTCTGCAGTATCATGACAGATGATACAGAGGTCTATGCCAGGAGTAGAGTAACATGAGTATCCACTTACTAAGGTCTTCATTCTAAGCAACCATAAGAAATGGTCTCATTAAAATAATCATAATTCAGTGGTTTTGGTAACATGTGATCTTTGCTCAGAGCAGCTGACCTAAAGAACGTTTGGTTATTCCTATGTGTATGCAGAGATTTTTGAAGGTAGTAAAAGTTGCAAAAGTATAAAATGTAAGCTATTAGTTAACATTTCACAGAATTATCAAAAATATAGGTTATTTTAGGAACTAATTCTTCTGATGAGTTCTAATTTATAACATGAAGAATTTTCTTTTTCCTCTGAAATTCTACCACCACTCAGTGAGTACTTTTATCTTTGTATATTTGCCTGAGAGAATCTAAGTTTTTGTGACAAGTCAGTATGTGCTGCAGTGCTTGACCCAGGAAAGAGGGATTCCACCTGTGCCCACATCATTGTCACCCAGTGATTCATTCGTATTAATGAATCAGATGAGTCCTTCGTATTGATTGTAGATCAGTAATTGCTTTATGATATTACAACAAAGAGACAAGGAAGAAGACATGACACTCCTAAACAGGCTTCTCTCCTCAGCTGATCCCACACCAGCCCCCTGCTGATATCAGAACAGTTGTTTTGTTGACATGTGTCCGGACAGAAAATGGCACAGTGTTGTCTTTAGTAACAGCATCAGTGCGATTCACAGTGGAGGGTCCCCCCTAGTTCACTACTATTAGCAGAATTGAGCCTGAAAATCCCAGGGGCTGAAGATCTCTAGTTAATATGCTTGATTTCTTTACAGCCATGAACTGTTTTACTGGTAAAGAACAGAGAACTGAATAGGATTAAATATAGTAATGCACATAAAGTGCTGAGTAAAATGTATGGCCATGTAGTAACCTTCAATAAATTTTAAATTTAAGCTTATTGAAAAATCCTTCCTCCTCTTCTTCCTTGACCTTTTTCCTTTACTTGATCATCCTCATTATTAATGAGCTTAACAGAGGAAAAGAATGCTGGTATCATTAAGAAAGTTGTAGAGAGAGAAGAGAGTATTTTAAGGGGGGATGCATGTGAATATATTTTAAATAATGTTAGGATGAAGAATAATGCAAATAATCAGAAAGGAGATATCATAATGATGAAAACTTGTAGCTGCCATAAATGACTGACGCTTGATATGTAAACTGTGTTGTCCTCAGAACAGAGGCAATTGTTGCAGCCATGAGAAGTAAAGCAATGTTATATCGGCCATTGTGGGGGAGACTTACAAATTAAAAATAAAACGTGACAGAAGAGTCATTGAGAATGACGAATGAAGGAGGTGTCAGAGAAGTAGAAGCAGAATCAGGAGAGCCTTGAAAGGCAGACGCAGTGGCTCAGGTGGTGCAGTATAGGACTCCCAGGTATGAGTCACTAGTAACAGGGAGTACTCAAAACTGGGGTGTATTTCTTACATATTCATGCATTTTGCAATCTTACATTTTACTTATATTTTTCCCATTCATTTCCTGTTTTTGTACAGTATAATAGCTGCAATCCTGTGTCTAATGCATTGGTTGAACTAAAGTTGTCTGCATGGACGATTTATAGATATGTTATTTATTTTTCTACTACAGATCTTTAGTCATCCCTTGATTTCGCTCATGCTTCATCAACTGCATAATATAATTTCTCTTCAATTGCTTACCGTTCCTCCACCTTTGTCTGCATGCACAGTTACCATTCCCTCTAATAATCTGAAGCCTGGTAAGCTATATATTGTCTCATTTGATCTGGTGAAAAACCCAGGTGAAAGACTCATGTTCATCTGTTTGGCTTTTTCTCTTTCTTCGGGAGTATAGAGGGAATTTGTATAACAGCTCTTGGTGGCATTGATATAGTACAGTTTGCCCTGGGCATATTTTTCATCCTGAAAGTGATCAGGCAGTTAGTTAGGGTTGTTGGACATTCAGTAGATGAACCCATTACCAGAACATTAACATGTGTGATAGACGTGTAATTTTTTTGATGGGGGGGTGGGCATCACAAAATTTGAAAGTCATTCTTTTCCTACTTTTTCTATACATTGTCTCTACAAAAATGATTTTACATCTAACTTTTATAAGTTCAACCTTTTCCCTTCTCTATTTTATTATCTTTTTTTTAAATTTTTTAGTATTTGAACAAAATATAGCACTTTTGCACCAATACTTGGTGCTTCCCAGGTGACAGTAGTGGTAAAGAACATTCCTGCCAATGCAGGAGATGTAAGAAGACTCAGGTTTGATCCCTAGGTGAGGAGCATCCCTTGCAAAAGGGTATATTAGCATACTCCAGTATTCTTGCCTGGCGAATGCTATGGACAGAGGAGCCTGTTGGGCTACATTCAGTAGGGTTGCAAAGAGTTGAACACAACTGAAGTGACTTAGAATGCATGCATGAACCTGTATTTAACCATTTAATCTCCTGTTTACTGTGGGTTAGAGCCAATATATTGCCTTATAAGGAGTTACACGTTATGACTCTGACTTATCTCTGATCCGCACACCAAGAAGCTTAGAGTTCATCCCAGGTGCAGAATACAATGCTGTTTATGGTGACAAAATGGCACATCAGAAAAACATGGCATAAAGTTATAGGAAATACTGAGCAATAGACTAAGAAGAATAGGAGTAGAAAAATCTAGCTAACACATTGATAGAGAAAAACTAATCTTTAGCGAAAGTTATGAACATTTCAAGAGATTACTTGGAAGAGTTGGAAAAAAAAATAGACAGTCAAAAATGGAGGATGAAGCAAAAATAGTGAGTAAAAAGAACTACGTGAATTTAGTAGAAACCTTTAGCACCACTTTTTATTAGCTGTCTACTCTACTGTGTGCTCCTTGATTGACCTAAAAGAATTAACACACAACTTTCAAATACCTTCCTTAGAAGAATAGTGATTTCCAATTGTAAACTCCCCTTCTACTGTAGCTCTAAAGCTATTCACTGCAAATCTTAAAACAATAACTTGTAGCATGAAAAAACTACCAGTATTCATTTCTGTGACCAGGATTCAGCTTTGTTTAACACGTTCCATCCACCCAGTTCACTGCAGAGCAGTTCTCATTTATTGGCTATTTACTCTGAGCCTGGAGAAGAAAGCCCAGAGAGACACTGAAGGACCAGAAAATCAACACGCTTCCTTTCCCCCAGTCCCACCTGAAAGTGCTTTGTGTCAGGTAGTATTGTGGACTGGATCTGTGTTCTTCAACTTCATGTGTTAGAGCCCTAACTGCCAAAGTGCTGTGTTTTGAAATGGACTGTAGCCCACCAGACTCCTCTGTCCATGGGATTTCTCAGGCAAGAATACTGGCATGGCTTGCCATTGCCTTCTCCAGGTAATCCTCCAGACCCAGGGATAGAACCCAGGTCTCTACATTGCAGACAGATTCTTTACCATCTGAGCCACCAGCGAAGCCCATTAAGGTTAAATCAGCCCTTAAGGTGGAACACTGATCCAATAAGTTTAGTGTCTTCATGAAGTGAAACACCAGAGAATTTTCTCTGTGTCTCTGTGTCTTTTCCTCTATCTCTCTTCCCCACCCCCCACCCTGTGTGAGGATGCATGGAGAATCCAGCCTGGGAGGAAAGAATTCTTACCAAAACCTCACCTTCCTGGTGCCCTGATCTGGGACTTCTAGCCCCCAGAACTGTAAGGAAATAAATTTCTGTTGTTGATTCCACTGAGTCTATTGTGTTCTTTTATGGCATTCTTGGCTGATAAATACAAAATAATTTACTTTGAAAATTTACAAAAGAAAATGAATGAATAGAAATTGAAAAAGTTATTGTACTTCTGAGATTTCACAAAACTGATCCTTTCTTCGATTTCCACATCTTATGAGCTGACAGCTTCTTTGACCTAGAGACTCTGCTATTTGAAATTTGGCTGATGCAGCCTTCTTGTTTAAAGTATAGTATAGCCCAGTCACTTATGCGAAGGTAACTTCTGGGAGCCTGGTGGGCTACAGTCCATGGAGTCGCAGGAGTCGGACATGACTTAGCAACTAAACCACCACCACCACAGTACTTACAAACTCATTGAACATTATGGTGGAATGGTTATGGAAGTCATGGGACAGCCTGGCAGCATCGATAAGCAGGTCTGTAAGGGAATCCAGGGGGAAGTCAAACACGTCAGGACAGCAGATTGGGCATAATTTGCCTTGGCACAGGAGCAGATTAGATATGACCAGCAAATGGAGCAGGCAGGACCTTGCTAAAATAAAAACATGAGCCATTCTGAGATGATCTAGTCACCTGAGGTTATCAAATCCATCCTGTGGAGGGAAGCCTCTTCCCCTGTTGCTCTGGGCAGGAGTTGGTGCTGTAGTAGCTGGGTTGGGGAAGAAGGAGCACCTTCTGTGTAAATTTAGATGGGTGATGATATTTCCACAGATAGATAGTTGGAGAAATAGGTTACTCCCCGTAGTTTTGAATTGCTCCCAGAAACATTTGGCACTTAATTCTGAGCCAAAGTGTGTAGGCCATTTTTTTAAGACAGTTTAGTGTTTGGACTCTGCAGACTCTGGCAGCGAGGCCATCTAGGAGTTTGTAATTTTTTCACTCTACATTGATAATGCTTGAATTTTAGACACTGAAATGACAAGAAAAGTCCAGTTGATCTGTGTGGTTTACCATCACGCTGGGGTAAGAGTAAACACATGACTGACTGATCACTACTGTTGAGTACAGAGAGAATAATAAGAGAATAAGGATACTGTACCTTGGATCTGCTCACTCACCTTCGTAACCCCATGCATGTCTTTGATACTTTCCCAAAAGCTTTAAAACATCTTAAAATTTGTGTTTCACAGGAACCCTGTGAGATAGCCTTAATCTTCACTATGATCATCAAGTTATGTTAATGAAGATGTGATGACTTAGAGAGGGCAAGTAATTTTCCCCAGGTCCCATTATTAGCAGATGCAGGTGACTGGGCACCAGTACACTCATCTGTTCACTTCCTGATGTCACATCACACATGCCTGTGGCTCTCAGTCTGCATGTGTGTAACCGGGACCACGTCAGGAGCTGTGATGACTCTGCTTAAAGAGAAAAATATTTTGCCTTTGACTGCAAAACAGCAGTGACCCTAGAACATTGGTTTTTATCCACTTGTTCTGCTCTGTCTATAAAACACTCACTGTTAAAGTCTTTGACAACTGGCTAGCCTTTCTTCTACACACCTTGACAGCTCTTCTACTTTTATGCATCTTTAATCTTCCAATTACGTTTGTTTCTTCAGGAAAATAGCAAATATCCCTACAAATGGTAACACAAGAATATTACCTGGTCAGCACCCAAGACAACGTCATTGGCTCTGCACACAAGGCCTGCCCTTTCCTGACTTGGACTTTTTAGGGACGAAGTTTTTCTGTCTGATGTGGAGCACATCCTGACAACCCATAGAGCTTAGTTTTTGAACCATCTCCAAACATCTTCTCTTTGATAGGAGAACTAGACCTTTCATGCTTCCGTGATGTATTATAATATTTCAGAAATTATTCTTCACCCTACCTTGGGCCAACAGACGCATAAAACCATAGACTCTGGAATGCATGGTTTTAATATTACTCTTCCTGTCCATCCTTTGTAAATAAGCAGAACTAAAGACTAAAGTGAGCAAGAATTGAGTTTGAACAAGACAACTGATAAAATAGAGATTTTATCCTCCTGAATGACATCTGAGCATGATTCTTTTTCCAACTTCCTAGGAGAGTGGTAATTTAATTAAGGATAAGATATCAGCATTTACTAGGTTTTCTGTGTTCTTATTTAGTTTAAAGGGGCATGGTATCTAAGAATAAAATGGTTATTTAAAATTAGGTGATGAAAATAAAAGAAGTGGTTCTCAAAAAGAAGACATATAAGTTGGAGAAATTTGGGACTATCTCTCTCATCAACTAGAGAGCTTATTGTGACAGGCAAGGAGAATAATAGCTTGTATAACATATTTGTGTGCATATATTTCTGTGCATGTATACATGTGCTATGCATAAATATATGCTTAATTCCATCATAGAACTTGGACATTATAAAATTCGATTTTATAAGAGGTGGTAAATATGTTGGTAGATGACTAACTATATGCTTTTTTTTTCTATTAAAATGGTATCCCTGTGTTTGCTTTGGTAGCACATATATTAAAAAATTGCAATAATACCTAGAAAATTAGCATGGCCCCTGCCCAAGGATGACACACAAATTTGTGAAGGCTTCCAAATTTTTCTGTAATAACTTCGAGGGGTGGGGTGGGAAGGCAGGTGGGAAGGAGGTTTAAGAGCAGGGGGACATAGGTATACCCATGGCTGATTCATGTTGATGTTTGGCCAAAAGCAGTACAGTATTGTAAAGCAATTACCCTTCAATTAAACATCAATAAATTTAATTATTGAAACTGTTATTGGGGATCATATAACAGGTTCAGATATCCAATGTATGACTAAAGAGGATCTGACTGGAAACTGATGGTGTCAATTATCATTGGTTAGTGATTCATTCAGAGAAGGCAATGGCACCCCATTCCAGTACTTTTGCCTGGAAAATCCCATGGATGGAGGAGCCTGGTAGGCTGCAGTCCATGGGGTCGCTAACAGTCAGACGCGACTGAGCAACTTCACTTTCACTTTTCACTTTCATGCATTGGAGAAGGAAATGGCAACCCACTCCAGTGTTCTTGCCTGGAGAATCCCAGAGACGGGGAAGCCTGGTGGCTGCCATCTATGGGGTCGCACAGAATCGGACATGACTGAAGCAACTTAGCAGCAGCAGCAGCAGTGATTCATTAACTTTATAGTTGAATGAGAAAAGTAAACTAACAAACACTATTGTCTGTGATTCAGTGTCATAGCAAGCTGTAATCCTTGTCTGCCTTCGCTTTTAGGTGGTGTAGTGCCCAAACTTTGAAACTGAGTCTGTTCCCAGAAGCGCACAGTCGTGAGTCCTGCCCAGGGTTTTTGTTCCTGATGCTGGAGGCTTCTGTTTGCTGGTTCAGTAAGGCTGAAATTTTCTCTCCTGAGCATTCTCTGGTTCTATCATGTGCACAAGTCTTTATATTTTGTTTTTCTAATTTGATTCTCTTATTTTTTTTGATCAGACTACTAAGTCTCTTTACAATTTATTTTTCAGACCCTTTTGTGCTTTGATCTTTCTGATGCTCATTAGTGTATTTGTTTCCATGTCTATTTTTCTGAGTAGTTTTCAGTATCTACATAAAACCTACCCTATTCTCTTAGTGCCTGGATTTTGGTGTTTAGCATCAGCATATTTTATGAACTTCATTTTCCTTCTGGTGCAGTTTCTGGTATACAGCTTAAGCTAGTTGGCTCACATCAGGCTTGTTCGTGTTGTCTCCAAAAAATTAGAGAACTCTGCTTTCTTTCTAGGCAATACTCCCCTTGTTTTGATACCATTGCTAATTTTCTGTGATTTCACTTCCTGCCTCATAAGCTTTGTCTTTCTCAATCTACTGTAACTTGAGTACTATGTGTCTGTATGTTGGTATTAATATTTTAAATAAATATCAACCTAGTTTGCCTGAGAAGTAAAAGGAATAAAATTATAATAGTGTTAGTAATAATACATCCCCTAAATTATAATCCAGTAATTCTCTTAAATGACTTTCTAATCATGTATTGTTGAGGTCTCCTACTCATTTTTCCTTACTAGTTGTTTCAATTTTGAAATAGAATGTAGAAAACAATGGAGTGGAAAATACTAAAAATTACTTTGGATTTTAGATGCCTCAATATTAAGTATGTAATTATTAGTTTTTTACAGTTAGTAGGGTATTCTTAGCACATATATGTCAGTGTAAGGTGATTGCTATTGAGTGAAGGATGTATACTGTGAAATGCAATCACAAAACAGGTGATTGGAGATAAAGAAAGTAATGCCAGGAAGACACAGGCTTCTGTTTTGGAAGGAAAAACTTACAGTGTCTGTCATCTACAGTCTACTCTTCAGATTTTTCAGAACATTTACTCTTCCTTTGCCCATTTAATAATTTGGGTTGTTTGATTTCTTTTCATATTGAGTTGTATGAGTCTCTTATATATTCTTGGATACGAAGCCCTTACCAAATATGTGATTTGCAAATATGTTTTTTCACTCCATAGGTTGTCATTTCATTTTACTGATGGCTTCTTTTACTATGCAGAAGGTTTTGAGTTTGATGTGATCTCACTAGTTTATTTTTGCAGTTCTTGCCTTTGCTTTTGATGACTGAGGTGTTTGAGCTGCTTGTAGTTTGGAAAGCAATCCTTTATCAGTTGCTTTATTTGCTATTATCTTCTTCCATTCTTACCAAAAGACTCAGACTGGCTGAATGGATACAAAAACAAGACCCATATATATGCTGTCTACAAGAGACCCTCTTCAGTCCTAGAGACACGTACAGACTGAAAGTAAGAGAATGGAAAAAGATATTCCATGCAAATGGAAATCAAGCCAGATTGGAAATTCTCATATCAGAAAAAATAGGCCTTAAAATCAAAACTATTATAAGAAGTAAAGAATGATCAAACGATCAAGGGATCAGTCCAAGAAAAGACATAACATTTTTAACTATTTATGTACCCAGTATAAGAGCACCTCAATACATAAGGCAAACACTAACTGACAAAAAAGGAGAAATTGACCAAACACAATAATAGTAGGCATGTTAACACCACACCTATACCAGTGGACAGATCAACAGAACAGAAAGTTAATAAGGAAAAGGATATTTCCCAAAAGGAAATATTAGAGCAAACAAACCTAATTGATATCTCAGCACATTCCATTCACATGCAGAAGAATACACTTTCTTCTCAAGTGCACATGGAACATTTTCCTCGTCTTGGGTCACAAATCAAAACTTAAGGAAATTTAAATAATTTCCTTAAATAATTTCCTCAGTAAATTTAAGGAAATTGAAATAATATCAAGCATTTTCTCTGACCACAGCACTATGAACTAGATATCATTTGTATGGAAAAGAAATTTAAAGAAAACAAACACATGTAGATTAAACAACACATTTCTAAATAATAAACAGGTTACTGAAGAAATAAGGGAAATCAGAACATTCCTAGACGCAAAGAACAATGAAAACATGATGATCTAAAACGTATAGGATGTAATAATAGCAGTTCTAAGAAAGAAGTTTATAGTAATAGAAATCCTACCTCAAGAAACACTCTGAATAGACAACCTAACTTTACATATCTTTGACTCTTTTTAAATTTCTCTAATCAATGTCTTAAAGGTTTTGCATAAAATCTTTCAACACCTTGCTTAAGTTTATTTCTACGTGTTTTATCTTTTTTTTGATGCAATAGTAAATGGTATTGTTTTCTTTATTCCACTTTCTAATAGTTAATTCCTTTATACAGTGGAAGTGAGAAATAGATTTAAGGGACTAAATCTGACAGATAGAGTGCCTGATGAACTATGGATGGAGATTCATGACATTGTACAGGAGACAGGAATCAAGACCATCCCCATGGAAAAGAAATGCAAAAAAGCAAAATGATTGTCTGGGGAGGCCTTACAAATAGCTGTGAAGACAAAAGAAGCATAAAACAAAGGAGAAAAGGAAAGATATAAGCATCTGAATGCAGTGTTCCAAAGAATAGAAAGGAGAGATAAGAAAGCCTTCCTCAGCGATCAATGCAAAGAAATAGAGGAAAACAACAGAATGGTAAAGACTAGAAATCTCTTCAAGAAAATTAGAGATACCAAGGGAACATTTCATGGAAAGATGGGCTCAATAAAGGACAGAAATGGTATGGACGTAACAGAAGCAGAAGATATTAAGAATAGGTGGCAAGAATACACAGAAGAACTGTACAAAAAAGAGCTTCACGACCCAGATAATCACGATGGTGTGATCACTCAGCTAGAGCCAGACATCCTGGAAGTCAAGTGGGCCTTAGAAAGCATCACTACAAACAAAGCTAGTGGAGGTGATGGAATTCCAGTTGAGCTATTTCAAATCCTAGAAGATGATGCAGTGAAAGTGTTGCACTCAGTATGCCAGCAAGTCTGGAAAACTCAGCAGTGGCCACAGGACTGGAAAAGGTCAGTTTTCATTCCAATCCCAAAGAAAGTCAATGCCAAAGAATGCTCAAACTACCACACAATTGCACTCATCTCACACGCTAATAAAGTAATGCTCAAAGTTCTCCAAGGCAGGCTTTAGCAATACGTGAACCGTGAACTTCCAGATGTTCAAACTGGTTTTAGAAAAGGCAGAGGAACCAGAGATCAAATTGCCAACATCCGCTGGATCATCAAAAAACAAGAGAGTTCCAGAAAAACATCTATTTCTGCTTTATTGACTATGCCAAAGCCTTTGACTGTGGATCACAATAAACTGTGGAAGTCTTCAAGAGATGGGAATACCAGACCACCTAACCTGCCTCTTGAGAAACTATATGCAGGTCAGGAAGCAACAGTTAGAATTGGACATGGAACAACAGACTGGTTCCAAATAGGAAAAGGAGTACTTCAAGGCTCTATATTGTCACCCTGCTTATTTAATTTCTATGCAGAGTACATCATGAGAAATGCTGGGCTGGAAGAAGCACAAGCTGGATTCAAGATTGCCGGGATAAATATCAATAACCTCAGATATGCATATGACAACACCCTTATGGCAGAAAGTGAAGAGGAACTAAAAAGCCTCTTGATGAAAGTGAAAGTGGAGAGTGAAAAAGTTGGCTTAAAGCTCCACATTCAGAAAATGAAGATCATGGCATCTGGTCCCATCACTTCATGGAAAATAGATGGGGAAACAGTGGAAACAATGTCAGACTTTATTTTTCTGGGCTCCAAAATCACTGCAGATGGTGATTGCAGCCATGAAATTAAAAGACACTTACTCCTTGTAAAGAAAGTTATGACCAACCTAGATAGCATATTCAAAAGCAGAGCCATTACTTTGCCAACAAAGGTCCGTCTAGTCAAGGGTATGGTTTTTCCTGTGGTCATGTATGGATGTGAGAGTTGGGCTGTGAAGAAAGCTGAGCACAGAAGAATTGATGCTTTTGAACTGTGGTGTTGGAGAAGACTCCTGAGAAAACCCTTGGACTGCAAGGAGATCCATCCAGATCATTCTAAAGGAGATCAGTCCTGGGTGTTCTTTGGAAGGACTGATGCTAAAGCTGAAACTCCAGTACTTTGGCCACCACATGCGAAGAGTTGACTCATTGGAAAAGACCCTGATGATGGGAGGGATTGGGGGCAGGAGGAGAAGGGGACGACAGAGGATGAGATGGCTGGATGGCATCACCGACTTGATGGACGTGAGTTTGAGTGAACTCCAGGAGTTGGTGATGGACAGGGAGGCCTGGCGTGCTGCAGTTCATAGGGTGGCAAAGAGTCAGACACGACTGAGTGACTGAACTGAACTGAACTGAACTGAATAGTTCATTGTTGATATATAGGTAGGCAACTGAGTTTCATATATTGGAATATAGTAAACATAATGTATGCTACATCTTTAAAGAATAGACATTTTCCCACAAATAAGACATACAGATAATCAACAGGTATATGAAAAGATGCTCAGCATCACTAATAATCAAAGGAAATTCAAATCAAAAGCACAAGGGATATCTCCTCATACCTGTTTGAAAGGTTAGTACCAAAAATGTAGGAAATGACAAATGTTATTGAGGATGTGGAAAAAGGAGTGCTTATGCACTGTTAGGAGGGATGTATACCAGTGCAACTCCCATGGAAAAATACTGTGGAGGATCCTTAAGAAATTTAAAAGAGAACAGTTATGTGATCCATTATCCCACTTCTGGATATATAGTCAATGGAAATGAAATCATTGTCTCAAAGAGAGATCTGTATTCCCATGTTCATTGCAGCATTATTCACAGTAGCCCTGTTACAGAAACAACAATCTTTCAACAGGTGAATGGATTAAAACAATGTGATGTGACATATATAGGTAAATATTATTTAGCCATTAGAAAAAGAAAGAAATCCTTCCATTTGTGGCAACATGGATGAAACTGGAGGGCATTACACTAAGGAAACTACATTAGAGAAAGGCAAATACCATATGATCTCAATTATAAGGAGTTTCAAAAAAAAAAATGATGGAACTCAGACTAGAAAAATGATTGCCCAAGACTGGAGGGTAGGGCAAATAGGGAGAGATTTTTTAAAGGTTACATATTTTCATGTATGAAAAATTAATAAGGTCCGAGGATCAAGTTTGAGCCTCATGATCTAATCATGAGATTGAACAAGGTCTGGGACTTGGTTATGGACAGGGAACCCCTGTTACCACAATCCATGGGGTCACTAAGAGTCGGACACCACTGAATGACTGAACTGAAGAGAGTGGAACTTACATATGTTCTCCTCAAAAAGCCAAAGATAAACGTGTGTGCTGCTGCTAATGTTGCTGCTGCTCCAAGTCACTTCAGTCATGTCTGACTCTGTGCGACCCCATATTTGGGAGCCCACCAGGCTCCACCATCCCTGGGATTCTCCAGGCAAGAACACTGGAGTGGGTTGCCTTTTCCTTCTCCAATGCATCAAAGTGAAAGTGAAGTCACTCAGTAGTGTCCTACTCTTAGCGACCCCATGGACTGCAGCCCACCAGGCTCCTCCTTCCATGGGATTTTCCAGGCAAGAGTACTGGACTGGGGTGCCATTGCCTTCTCCAACTTAACAGAAAGGGAAACTCATCTCTAATCCATGCACAAATGGGGGTGGACAAGATGATGGAGGGGTAGGTGGAAGTGGGTACACCATCTCCACCCATGCATCAAGAATGTCTAAAAACACAGCAGTTCTCACAGAAGACCAGGTGAATCCTGGCAGGACTCCCTGACTACTGAGAAGGAATATCCGGATCCATACAGAACTTGGTAGGACAAAGGAAAGAAGGGACAAGGAGGAAGGGGAAAGAAGGAGGAGAGCAAGTGGGACCAGCCTGCACCTGGGGATGAGGGAGCTGAAGCGCAGGGGAGAGATCTCTGCTCCATGGCCATCCACTGGGACGGGGGAGGCATTTGAAGCAGTTGGGGAGTGAACTAACTAATCTATGACAGCCCGAACAGAGTGAGAACCACATAGACAAGCCATGCTGCAGCCTTTCATACCTTGGACAGGGTTGTAAGTCCCTGGTGTCCACGGAAACTGGGAGCTGGACTCATGGGGATTGCAGAATGATCCCAGGGTGAGGACGCCTGCTGACCATGGGGAGTCAGCTAAATGGGATGGGATGGCAGAAATCTGCTTCACGGAATGCTTCTTAAAGCCATGAGGCCATAAAAGTAGGGTTCAACTGCCTGTGGAGTAGAGCTATCTCTTTCTCCATGCTGGTACCTAAAGGTTGAGCAATAGACAAAGACTTCAGTGAGGGTGGTCCTTGATTGCCTGATGCCATAAGCAATGGAGAATTGTGAATGTGTATATACCCTACCCTACCCTATTCTCTGTCTAAATTTTGGGTTTTAGCATCGTAATGTTTTTATGAACTTAAATTTCTTCTGGTAGGGTTTCTGGTTTAAAAATTAAGCTAATTCCTCACAGCTGGCTTGTTCTTGCTGTTTCAAGACACTTTGAGAACCTTCCTTCCTTCTTCAAGGCAATACTGCCCTTTACTTTACTGCCATCGCTGACTTCTAATACTTTGACTTCTAGCCTAATATATTCTATGTCTTTCTCTATTCACTATAACTTAAGTAGTATGTGTCCCTATGTTGCTATTAATATTTATAATTAATTATTAACCTGATGCAGTAGAGAATCAAAAGGACTACAGTTACAACAGTAGTAATAAATTACCCCCAAATTATAATCCATTAATGCTCCCATTTAAAACTGATTTTCTATATATATATTATTGATGTCTCGTAACTCATTTTGCTTACTAGGTGGCTCAATTTTGAAATGAAATATAGAAAACTATGGAGTGGTAAACTCTGGAAATTACCTTCCTTTTGATATGCCTCATTAGTAAGGATGCAAATATTAGGGTATTTCCCCCCCACCCAGTGGGTCTGTTCTTAGTACATATTATATCTCACTGTGGGTTAATTGGTATTGACTGGAGAATGTACACTGTGAACTGTAACTGTCAAACAAGTGAGTGGAGATGAAGAAAGTAATGCCAGGAAGGCACAGGTTTTGCTGTTCTAGAAGGAAAACCTTGCTGTGTCTTTCGTCTAGTCTAATCTTCAGATTTAGTGAAAGTGTTCCTTTTCTTATGCTTCATTAAAAATTTGGATTATTTGGGCATTTTTGGTCTTGAGTTGTACGTTTCATATATTTTCAGATATTAAGCCCTTATCAAATATACCATCTGGAAATATCTTTTGTCAATCTGTAAGTTGCCATTTGATTTTGTTGACATTCCTTTGTTTGGAGTTTGATGTGGTCCCACTAGTTTGTTTTTGCAGTTGTTGCCTTTGCTTCTGGTGTGAAACCCAAAAACTCATTGCAAAGACCGATGGCAAGAATATTACCTCAATGTCTTCTTCTAGACATTTCATTGCTTAAAGTCTTTTGTTCAACTTTTTAATCCCTTTTTAGTTGATTTTTGTGTATGGTAAAAGACAGGGGCACAGTTTCATTTTTTTCACAGGACTATCCAGTTTTCCCAGTGCCATTTTGAAAAGCTTGTCCTTTCCCCTCTGGATATTCTTGGCTCCTTTTTCATAAGCTAACCAACAATATATGGGTGTGTGTTTCTTTCTAGCTTCTCTGTTCTGCTCTGTTCATCAATGTATCTGTTTTCATGCCAGAAGCAAATCATTCTGTTTTGATTACTATAACTTTCTAATACAATTTGAAATCAGCAACCATAGTCTTGTATTTTGTTCTTCTTTCTCAAGATCACTTTGACACTTTGGTATTTTGTGATTTAATACAGCAGAATAGACCAAGAAGAAATGGGGAAAGGACACAGAACAACTATACAAAAAAATATCTTAATGACCCAGATAATCACAATGGTGTAGTTTCTCACTCAGAGCCAGACAAGCTGGAATGTGAAGTCAAGTGGGTCTTAAGAGGCACAGATGCCCATAAAGCTAGTGGAGGTGATAGAATGCCAGCAAAGCTATTTAAAATCCTAAGAGATGATGCTATGAAAGTGCAGCATGCAATATGTCAGAAAACTTGAAAAAGCCAGCAGTGGCCAGAGGACAGGAAGAGGTCAATCCTCGTTCCAATTACCAAGTATGGCAGTACTAAAGAGTGCTCGAGCCACTGAACAGTTGCACTCATCTCCCATGCTATTAAGGTTATGCTCAATTCCTCCAGGCTACGCTTCAGTATTATGTGAACCCAGAAGTTCCAGATGTTCACGCTGCATTTAGAAAAGGCAGAGGAACCAGAGATCAAATTGGCAACATTTGCTGGAACATAGAGAAAACAAGGAAATTCCAAAAAAACTTCTGCTTCATTGACCTCACCAAACTGTGTGGATCACAACAAAGTGGAAAATTCTTTAGGAGATGGGCATACCAGACCAACATTACCCGTCTTCTGAGAAACAGGTATGCAGTTCAAAAAGCAACAGTTAGAAGCAGACAAAGAACAATAAATTGGTTCAAAATTAGTGAAGGAGTCCTTCAAGGCTGAATATTGTCACCCTGATGATTTAACTTATATGCAGACTATGTCATGCAAAATGCTGGACTCGATGAGTCCTAAAGGCTGGAATCAACATTGCTGGGAGAAATATCAACAACCTCAGATATGTGAATGATACAACTCTAATGGCAGAAAGTGAAGAGGAACTAAAGGACCTCTTGAAGAGGGTGAAAAAGGAGAGTGAAAAAGCTGGCTTAAAACTCAATATCAAAAAAGCTAACACCATGGCATCTGGTCCCATCACTTACATGCAAATAGAAGGGGAAAAGGTGGAAGCAGTGACAGATTTCCGCTTCCTGGGCTCTAAAATCACTGTGGATGGTGACTGCAGCCACGAAATTAGAAGTCGATTGCTTCTTGGCAGGAAAGCTCTGACAAACCTAGACAGTGTGTTAAAAGCAAAGACATCACTTTGCCGACAGAGGTCTGTATAGTCAAGGCTATGCTCTTTCCAGTAGTCATGTACGCATGTAAGAGCTGGACAGACAATAAAGAAGGTAGAGTGCTGAAAAAGTGATGTTTTCAAACTGTGGTGCTGTAGAAGACTCTTGAGAGTCCCTGGGCACCAAGAAGATCAAACCAGTCAACCTTAAAGGAAATCAACCCCTTATACTCTTCGAAAGGACTGATGTTGAAGCTGAAGCTCCAATATTTTGGCCAACTAATGTGAATAGCTGACTCACTGGAAAAGACCCTGAAGCTGGGATAGATTGAAGGCAGAATAAAAAAGGGTGACAAAGGAGGAAATGGTTGGATGGCATCACCAATTCAAAGGGTATAAACTTGGGCAAATTCTAGGAGATGGTAAGGGACAGGGAAGTCTGGTGTGTTGCAGTCTGTGAAGTCACAAAGAGACAGACATGACCTGGAAACCAAACAACAACAACAGTTTTATACAAGTTGTAGAATTTTTTTTTTCTGTTTTGTGAAAAATGCCTTGGAATTTTGAAAGAGACTGCAGTGAATATGTAGATAGCTGTGGGTAGTATGGATGTATTAACGATGTTAATTCTTCCAGTCAATAAATATGAAATATGTTTCCTTTTGTGTCTTTTAAACTTTTCTTCATGAGTGCCTTGAAAGTTTTTATACATAGATCTTTCAACACCTTGCTTAAATATATTTCTAAGTATTTTATTTTTTGATACAATTCTAAATGGGATTATTTGTGTTTCTGTAATTTGTTTTGGTGTATGGATAGGTAACTGAGTTTTATATATGCAAATACAGTATACAAAATGCATGCTGTTTTTTACAAAATAGACAAATTTCCCCCAAAGTAAAACATACAGAATGCCCAAGAGGTATGTGACAAGATGCTCAACATCACTATCAGGGAAGTGCAAATCAAAGGTACAACATACACCACCTCATTACTGTTTAAATGGCTTTTACCAAAAAGTACGAAATAAGTGTGGTTGAGGATGTGTAGAAAACGGAGGTCTTAATGGACAGGAAAAGGTCAGTTTTCATTCCAAGCCAAAAGAAAGGCAATGCCAAAGAATGCTCAAACTAGTACACAATTGCACTCATTTCACACGCTAGTAAAGTAATGCTCAAAATTCTCCAAGCCAGGCTTCAGCAGTACCTGAACGATGAAATTCTAGATGTTCAAGCTGGCTTTAGGAAAGGCAGAGGAATCAGAGATCAAATTGCCAACATCCGCTGGATCATGGAAAAAGCAAGAGAGTTCCAGAAAAAACATCTATTTCTGCTTTTTTGACTATGGCAAACCTTTTGACTGTGTGGATCACAATAAACTGTGGAAAATTCTGAAAGAGATGGGAATACCAGACCACCTGAACTGCCTCTTGAGAAACCTATATACAGATCAGGAAGCAACAGTTAGAACTGGACATGAAACAACAGACTGGTTCCAAATAGGAAAAGGAGTATGTCAAGACTGTATATTGTCACCCTGCTTATTTAACTTATATGCAGAGTACATCATGAGAAATACTGGACTGAAAGAAGCACAAGCTGGAATCAAGATTTCAGGGAGAAATATCAATAACCTCAGATATGCAGATGACACCACCCTTATGGCAGAAAGTGAAGAGGAACTAAAAAGCCTCTTGATGAAAGTGAAAGAGGAGAGTGAAAAAGTTGGCTTAAAGCTCAACATTCAGAAAATGAAGATCATGGCATCTGGTCCCATCACTTCATGGGAAATAGATGGGGAAACAGTGGAAACAGTGTCAGACTTTATTTTTCTGGGCTCCAAAATCACTGCAGATGTTGACTTGAACCAAGAAATTAAAAGACGCTTACTCCTTGGAAGGAAAGTTATGTCCAACCTAGATAGCATATTCAAAAGCAGAGACATTACTTTGCCAACAAACGTCCGTCTAGTCAAGGGTATGGTTTTTCCTGTGGTCATGTATGGATGTGAGAGTTGGACTGTGAAGAAGGCTGAGCACCAAAGAATTGATGCTTTTGAACTGTGGTGTTGGAGAAGACTCTTGAGAGTCCCTTGGACTGCAAGGAGATCCAACCAGTCCATTCTGAAGGAGATCAGCCCTGGGATTTCTTTGGAAGGAATGATGCTAAAGCTGAAACTCCAGTATTTGGCCACCTCATGTGAAGAGTTGACTCATTGGAAAAGACTCTGATGCTGGGAGGGATTGGGGGCAGAAGAAGAAGGGGACGACAGAGGATGGGATGGCTGGATGGCATCACTGACTCGATGGACGTGAGTCTGAGTGAACTCCAGGAGTTGGTGATGGACAGGGAGGCCTGGCATGCTGCGATTCATGGGGTGGCAAAGAGTCGGACGCGACTGAGGGACTGAACTGAACTGAACTGAATGCTAAGTGAAACATGTTAGATAAAGACAGTTACTGTATGATCTCAATTGTAGAGAAGCAAAAAAAAAAAAAAAAAAAGTGGAACTCAGAAACAGCGTAGTTAAGTGATTGCCAAGGATTGGAGAGTGGGGGAAATAGGGACGGGTTTGTTAAAGGTTCTACATTTTAACATATGAAATTATAAAGTCTGAAGATCTAATGAATAGCATGATGAATATAACTGATATTGTGTTGTATAATTGATGCTGTCTAAGAGAGTGGACTTAGTTTCATTGAGTTAGACAAGGCTGTGGTCCAGTGTGATTAGATTGACTAGTTGTCTGTGAGTATGGTTTCAGTGTGTTTGCCCTCTGATGCCCTCTTGCAACACCTACCGTCTTACTTGGGTTTCTCTTACCTTGGGCGTGGGGTATCTCTTCACGGCTACTCTAGTCTAGTCAAGGCTATGGTTTTTCCTGTGGTCATGTATGGATGTGAGAGTTGGACTGTGAAGAAGGCTGAGCGCCGAAGAATTGATGTTTTTGAACTGTGGTGTTGGAGAAGACTCTTGAGAGTCCCTTGGACTGCAAGGAGATCCAACCAGTCCATTCTGAAGGAGGTCAGCCCTGGGATTTCTTTGGAAGGAATTATGCTAAAGCTGAAACTCCAGTACTTTGGCCACCTCATGCGAAGAGTTGACTCATTGGAAAAGACTCTGATGCTGGGAAGGATTGGGGGCAGGAGGAGAAGGGGACGACAGAGGATGAGATGGCTGGATGGCATCACTGACTCGATGGACGTGAGTCTGAGTGAACTCTGGGAGTTGGTGATGGACAGGGAGGCCCGGCGTGCTGCGATTCATGGGGTTGCAAAGAGTCGGACACGACTGAGTGACTGATGTGATCTGATCTGATCTGAAGAGAGTGGAACTTACCTGTGTTCTCTTCAAAATATAAAAGGTGAACATGTCAGATGACAGCAGTATTACTTAAGTTAATAGAAAGGGAAAATATTTTCTAATACATACGTAAATGAGGGTCAGCACAATGGCAGAGGGCCAGGTGGAAATGGCAAGCATACTGGAGTGAGTTGCCATTTCCTCCTCCAGAGGAACTTCCGGACCTAGAGTTTGAACCATCTCCTGTGTCTCCTGCATTGCAGGCAGATTCTTTAGCTGCTGAGCCATCAGGGAAGTCCTAACAAAATTACCATATGTCCTAGAAATTCTACTATTGGACATATACCCTGAGAAAACCATAATTAAAAAATACACGTGTACCCCAAAATTCATTGCAACAGTGTTTACAATAGCCAGGACATGGAAGCAATCTAGATGTGCACTGAGAGAGGAATGGATAAAGAATGTGTGGTACATCTATACAAGGGAATTTTAACTAACCTTAAAAGAAGCGAATTTGGGTCACTTGAGCTGAGGTGGATGACCCTACAGCCTATTATGTAGAGTGAAGTAAGTCAGAAAGAGAAAACCAAATATTGTATATTAATGTATATATGGAATCTGGGAAAATGGCACTGGTTAACCTATTTTCAGGGAAGGAAGAGAGACACAGACAGAGAACATGTTTGTGAACACAACAGGGGAAGGAGAGGGCAAGTTGAATTGAGAGAGTAGCATTGACACATAGTACATTACCATTTGTAAAATGTTAATAGATGCCAGTGGGAAGTGGCTGTGACACAGGAAGCTTACCCAGTGCTCTGTGACAACCTGGAGAAGTGGGATGGGGTGCAGGTGGAGGATTCAAGAGGGGGGGGATACATGTATAATTATGGCTGATTCACATTGTTGTACAGCACAAACCAACACATTGTAAAGAAATTATACTCCAATTAAAAGTAAATTTAAAAAATAATATATACATATATCAAATTATCATGTTATATACTTTAAATATCTTACAGTTTTATTTGCCAATTCTGTCTCAAAAATACTCTACTTGGCACTATTCATGACATTTGATTTATAGATGTCAGTGTCTACATAGGAAAAAGAAAAACTTTGCAGTATCTACTGAGAAAGGCAAAATGGAGACTGTTTTGATGCTTAAATATCACTTAAGCAAAAGGATTAATAATTAAGTAGTTCTCAGTGGATGAATAGCCCCTCAGCCTCTGGCCTCACTTTTATTAAGTGAGGACCCTGCTTCTCTTCTTTCTAGTGTTTTGGTGGGTTCCTTATCTCTGAGGGCAAATTTAACAAGTCAGCTTCCATACAAATGTTACAACTGGGTGCTTAGTTCCCAGAGGTGACAAAGTCCATTATCACTTGAACCTGCCTGTGTGAAATAAAGCCTCCCCCGTATCATTCATGTTTTGAAGGAGATCCAAGAGGCTGAGGGTAGCATTGAGGGGGAGGTTCTGTTTCCCAAGCTGGATCCTCTTGACAGGACTAGATCGGGGGTGTATTAAATTTTTCAGGCTGCTTGAGCAGCAGTGGCTGTCTTATGCTTGCATACATATGCCCATCACACACACACACACACACACACACACACTCCCCACATAATAAATGACTGTCATGAAAGGAAAGTCAGGTTTCCATTTTCCAGTGACTGAAGATAAAACATTTAGACTTATCTTGTTGCCCTAATTCTCTTCTTTTCAGAGTAACATGTGAATAAAAAACGTGAAAATCCCACACAAACCTTCAAATCGAAGAGAATTTTAACATTCCTCCTTCATTTTCTTAAAAATATTCAACAAATATAAATACATAGACATCAATATATTCATACAGATACACATAAAAGGTAGCTGAAGGATCTTCTAACAAGGATGTCATTAACTTTGGCGTGGAAGGTCTCTGACAGTGTTATGATGACCAGTCACTGAAAGCTTTGAAATTTTTCATGGGGCTGAAATATATTTTTTCTTCTGGACACTTCAGATCATAAACACTTTGTGGGGCTACACGCAAAAACCGAGAAATTTGCTCTTGTTTTGCTATCACCACCTCTGATTTTTGAACCTCTGGGGGTGTCTTATAAACAGAAGTCTCATCTGAAATGGCTCCTGTTAAAATGTCCATGTATTGCATGTGAAAATATATTTTTATTATTTGTTACCATAATAGCTGGAATGTTCAACTACTTTTCTGTAGGAAATTTTACATCTTAAAATGTGAGTGTTTGTATTAAAGTTATAGGGGCTTTGCATAACAGTTTTAAAAAATTAATGCGTTGATCAAATTTTGGAACTAGAAAATAGGATTGGGGTGACCTGATTTCTCTCAGTCCTTTTGCTTGGTTCCAGAGTGGGAACCACATCAGATGGTGACCATTCTGCTCCTTACACAATTCCTGGGAAGTCAGTCCACAGTCTCCTTTAATGATCCACCCCAGGACTCAACAACCCAGATTGTTGAAATTTCCTGTTATATATACCTTGAAGCTTGAAGTCATTCCATGTTTTGTTTTCCATTTTCCATGGAATATGAAACCTCTCTAGCCTAATAATTCCTAATAAACTTTGGTGTGATTATTAAATGATCTTGAACATAATTTTCTAAGGGTAAGCCATCCTCAGGATTTAGCATTTCTCATGTCTTACTTTGCACTCTATCTTTTGTACATTTTGGCATATGATTAAATAATCAAGATTGAAATTGTTTCAAAGCTTCATAATTTACAAAGAAATGTTTATATCCATGCTGGTCTTAGTCTCATTGTGATAAACAAGGAGACAAGGGTTTCATGCACTTAAGGAAGAAAGAAACCTTGGAAGGAAGGAAATTAAGGTGATGTGTAATGAAGGGCTGAATAGAGCAGGAAGTGGATGTAAGAACATGAAATAATGGGATGCTTACGTATTTCAGTGGCCAAACTATGTAAGATAGATAGGTCTGCCAAGAATAGTTGCCCTTTTCTGATTCACTAATTTTTGTAGCAAAATCAAAGCCTCATATTTTTTGAAGACTCTTACCTGATTGAATCCCACCTGACAAAGTTGGCACACAGATGCTCTGCACACAGGTGTGTACATAGACCTTGACAAGTGAAATGAGCCAATTTGCATTGTGCCTACCAATCACTCTTTGGTCTGCCCCTCTTTCCCTCCAATTTTCTGTACTCTTCCTGCCATGTTCTACCGGGTAGGATGTGGGAAATGGGTAGCTCAAACACACACATTGAAAGTTGTAGGGATAAAGTTGACTCCATTACAAATTAAATTTACACTGCTGGTTCAGGAGTAAAGAACCCACCTGCCAATGCAGGAGACCCGGGTTCAAGTTCCTGAGTGGTGAAGATCCCCTGGACAAGGAAATGGCAACCCACTCCAGTATTCATGCCAGGGAAATCCCATGGACAGAGGAGCCTGGTTGGTTACGGTCCAAGGGGTTGCAAAAGAATCAGACACATAAAAAAAAAAAAAAAAGAATCAGACACAAATTAGTGACTAAATAACAAAATCAAGGAAGTCTTTCCCCCATCATTCCCTCTTTCTGGCCACTGCTGAATATGATTTAAAAACTGGAGATTGGAGTTGTAGTTGAAAATCAGAAACATATATTACTTTTCCTATTGGAGGAGGAATCTGTAAACTCAGTCCACGAATGTTTAAAATCTTAGAACTTCATTAAGTTGTGATGACTACAGTGAGACAGTCAAGGTTGAGAAACAGAAGCTCAGCCTTCTCTCTCCAGCAAGACAGCTGCCAGAATACGCTGTGCTCTGAGCTTGCTCTCTTGGCCTCTGTTCTGCTTGTCTCCTGCATGTAGAGCAAGAAAACTTAAAAAGCTATTAGGGTTTGTGGGGCTCAGATAGACAATGTCAAAAATTTTCCCCAATCCCAGAAAGAAAACAACTCTTCTTTTTTTTTTTGGAAATTTTAAGGAAAGATTTTTGGACTTTCAGGTTTATAAAACCATCTGATGCTTCATAGTTTCCAGGCCAGTTGCTTTGAGAGTTCAAAGTTCGGACTGACCACAACACTATTGTTACGAGTCCCTCCTTCTTGTGTAGTTCAATTTAGTTTCTACATTGATACTTAAGAAGCTAGTCTTTTAAACTATTGGACAACTTGTAAAAATCAGTAGGATTTAGGAGAATGTACCTGTTGCTTTTTAAAACCATTTTTACTGTTTGACCCTTGCTGCTTTCAGGAGTCCAGTTGGTGACCTCTGAGTTTCCACTTAGCTTAGCTTCCCATGGAAACACTGCATAATTTTTGTTTTGTTTTAGCAGTTGGTGACCTTAGACCCCTCTCAGTAAAGTGTTTAAGCTGAGGAGGACTGAAAAAAGCTTTCTGATGGGATATTTCCTAGCTTTCAGAAGGGATATTTCCTAGAGTAGTCTTCCTCTCAGCGTAGCAAACCCTTATATAGAAATGGTTTCCACGAATCGCCAGTCCAGGTTCGATGCATGATACTGGATACTTGGGGCTGGTGCACTGAGACGACCCAGAAGGATGGTACCGGGAGGGAGGTGGGAAGGGGGTTCAGGATGGGGAACACGTGTATACCCGTGGCGGATTCATGTTGATGTATGGCAAAACCAATACAATATTGTAAAGTAATTAGCCTCCAATTAAAATAAATAAATTTATATTTAAAAAATTAAAAAAAAAAAAAAGAAATGGTTTCCAGCCTCTATAGAGTGTTCTGGTGGAGTAACTCAGATCAAAGGCTTGATATTTGAAAAATGCACATTCACATTGCAAAGCGAAAAAAAAAAAAAAAAAAGGTATGCAAGTCAATAATATCACTTCAAAGTGACTCAAGTGTATTCTCAATTTCAAAAGAAAATGGAGAAAATGAGAACAGAGTGTGTAAGTTTTCTGTGCCTAATTCTATTTGTAAATGAGATGAAATTCAACTATGCCTTTACTACCAGTGATGGGTCCCCAAGGGCTCTGGGTGTAGGGCAATCCGCTTATTAATTGCCTGCACCTGTGATAATCTTGTACACTTAGATTAAGGGTGACAAACTTTTATCCACCTCACACTTTTGGAATGCAAATTAGTAACATTTTATTAAAGGAATAGCCTTTTAGGAAAGAATATAAAGTGAGAAACAGAGATAATGTGTATTCGCCCTTTAGATACCTTTAGTCCCAGAAAATTAGTTGTATTCATAGGAATTTTTACTGTTGTTGTTATAGTATTTGTGGATTACCCATTTTATGGGTGTCTGTCATTCTCTTAGGTAGAGTATAATTGTATCTTCAGATTACACAACATTTTAGGGATAAGGCTCTTCATTTTTTCTTTGCATGTTCAACATGCTTTATGATAACAATAGAAAAGTCTTCTATGTGCATCTACACATGCAAATGTTTTAATGTATTATATCGGTGCTTACTTGACATATGTATCTTACAAACATTATCTGACTTGCTAGAAACTAAGTGAATTGCCATTTCCTTCACCAAAATATCAATCATGTTGTGATGAAAAGTAACTCTCCTGACAACCCTTTCTTTCCCCGTATTCTTTCCTGAAATGATGATGGTGAACTATAATATTCTGGAAGTCTATGTTCAGAATGTAAAGCTCAAAACATGAGACTCAGAGATTGAATGTTGAGGTCTGATCTGTTCCTTAACTTTGCCTTAACCGTTTAGACATTATGTCAGCAGTTAGGCAAGGCAATATTTTTCCTTCCACAACAGTAGCTCTTATTTTGCTTCTCAACCTCTGACAAATCTGTTTGCATCATCTTTCCAACACAGTGCTAACATGTCAAAGTTCATATGTAGACTGAGATGAAAACTGAACTCTGGATCTTAAATGATACTACACAGTCATTTGTTTGGAAAATGGGGAGACTCCACATTGAGCAGATATGATACACAGATATTTGTCTAAACTGGTTCTGGATCTGACTCATCTGTGTCCGAATCTTGATTACCAGACCTGCATTTCATTTCTGCTTAAACTCCAAAAGTGCTTAGGAGATTTTGATCAGATTCTTTTGAATTTACTTTTAGTTAATCCCCTTAGACACAGTTTATAGACTAAGGGGAACCTCCCAACACTTTGCAGAATGAAATTGCATCCCCTAAAATCCTTACTTCTTGTATTGCTCAGTGACTGATTGGTGCAAGAAAGCAGCTGACCTCGGCTGTTTTCTTTCCTACTGTTTTGTAGTCAGTAGAAAAGCAAAGGGCTCTGTAAGCATAGTTGAGTGAACACACAGCTAGAGGCTCAAGATTTTACAGTCACCTTTTGCTTACTGACTTCTCCCTTCCTGTCCTCATATCACTTCTGTCACCAGTTTTCTGAGACGGTTCCTCCAGAGAGTGGGTGTTTCCCCCTGCCTCTGATGTGAAATGCACTGAAAATAGTTTTGAGCTTTGACAGACATATCAACCTCAGTTTTTCTAACTAGTAGCACCAAATAAACTCTGACATGGGGATTACTGACCTCATGTCTGCCAACGGGTTGATCCATGGTTGCCATCGCCATTTAGAAAAGTACATTTGAAAATATCACATGATGTGAGTTACAGTTGCAAATTTTGGGAATCTTCAATCCATCTGTTGTCATAACTGAGAAATTTAGAAAATGTCTGAAACTGTGTATGTGCACTTTTATATACTATTTTATATATAGATATAATTTATGTATATAAGCTTAAATATGCATATATATATGTATATATTGCAAAGGTTATTTGTATTAAATACATTTTACCTTTATCAAGAAAGGGCAAAACAAATTCATTCTTTCATGTTATTGTGTTTGGTCTTTCCTCTTAACCTTCTGAATCAAGTTCTAGTTTTCACTCTTTAATTGAGTGGAATCTACACCAAATTTGCTTTCTCCCTAAGCTTATTAAATACTTCATCATGGGGTCAACTTCATGTATATTCTGACCTCTAAATTTCACCAGAGCAAACCCACAGTTTGCCTCAAAACCATCATGAAACTCTGCCAGCCTTGGCTTCTTGATAATTTGATTGACATTTTTATACTAACCACGCATTTCTGGGTAAGTAGGCACACATATCCATGGTTTTCTGCAATATTATGGCAAAAGCCTTGGTCAGTGGTTTTCACATGGAGTGGGGAAGCTATATTTTTAGTATTAGAGTTACCTGCTGGGGCCTGGGCAAAATGCAGATTGCAGAAAAGAAGACATGACAATTCAAAGAACTTTGGCCTTTGACCCAGAAATATATCCTAATGGGCCTCTGGCTGAATTTCCACACTGATTCTTAGCACAATAAATCTGACAAGCATGAGTTCTTCTGAAATGTGTACACTGTAGTTTCTTAACCACATGTGAACACCATTGAAGCA
The DNA here is from genome assembly GCF_055505025.1 of Bos grunniens. Classification (NCBI taxonomy): domain Eukaryota; kingdom Metazoa; phylum Chordata; class Mammalia; order Artiodactyla; family Bovidae; genus Bos; species Bos grunniens. The sequence continues at coordinate 36,803,926 of NC_141187.1, forward strand.
TTTATAAATAATGTTTGGATTCTCAAAGTTCATCAACATTTGTCTGACCTTGAAAAAGGCCACAGGCAAAGTATATGGAATTCCAAATCTGGAATAACTGAATTAAATGAGATAATGTATGTGACAAATCTCTGTGACTTGTAACTACAAGACTAATGTTGATCATTGGTATGTACAGTTTGATTATTTTTTTTAGGTTCCATGGAATAAGATTTAGGTTTGTCAGATAAGTTATGACCAATCTAGATAGCATGTTCAAAAGCAGAGACATTACTTTGCCAACAAAGGTCTGACTAGTCAAGGCTATGGTTTTTCCTGTGGTCATGTATGGATGTGAGAGTTGTACTGTGAAGAAGGCTGAACGCCGAAGAATTAATACTTTTGAACTGTGGTGTTGGAGAAGACTCTTGAGGTCCCTTGGACTGCAAGGAGATCCAACCAGTCCATTCTGAAGGAGATCAGCCCTGGGATTTCTTTGGAAGGAATGATGCTCAAGCTGAAACTTCAGTACTTTGGCCTCATGCAAAGAGTTGACTCATTGGAAAAGACTCTGATGCTGAGAGGGATTGGGGGCAGGAGGAGAAGGGGACGACAGGATGAGATGGCTGGATGGCATCACCGACTCAATGGACGTGAGTCTGGGTGAACTCCGGGAGTTGGTGATGGACAGGGAGGCCTGGCGTGCTGCGATTCATGGGGTCACAAAGAGTCGGACACAATTGAGCGACTGATCTGATCTGATGTGTCATAGTGAAACATAAATTGAATTAGATAACTGATTCTGTTCTTGCTTTGGTATACCAGTTGTCTGTGGTTCTACACGTCTTCTATTTCTATTTCTAGGGAATGTTTCTTTCCTCTTCTTTCTCTCTCTTGTCTTAGAAATAATCTATTCCCCACTTGAGTCTATGTTTTTGGGGTGGGGCTGACCCTATTTCCTCACTCCAAGGATGGCCAGCTGTCTTAATCCAACCACTCAGGATTCACTTAATTTGTGCATGGTGGGCTTGTGAGTAGTGCTAACTTAACTATACTTGCCTCTGGGACTTTGCTAGAACTTTTGGGATGGGTAAAGATACAGCTTCTAGTAGTTGCATTTTCTGTTCTGTGGAAACAGCCTGCCTGTCAACTGGAAGCTAAGGAGAGGGATGGAGAAAAGAGACACATTCCTGATAATAAAGGTTGGACTCTGCCTCCTCCGATTCTTCAAGTCAGTCCCACTGAACTTCCTTGCTCTGTGGTCCAAAGAACGTCTCCATCTTTTTGTCTGTTTAATTTGCTTCAGAGAAGCTTCTGTTGCTTGCAATGGAATGTTCTGGTTTCTTCCCACCATCATTCACGGGCTGCCTAGTGGTTGTCTTACCTGGAACTTGGCAGCCATGTTTCCTCAGGTTCAGTGTTTTCATGTGTAAAATTAAATTGTAGCATTTAGAAATCAAATAAACAGTATACAGAAATGAAAATATTTCAGGAGTGTTATCAAGTTATGGGAGTTGGGTGCTATTAAATGAGTTGTTATCAGCCTAGATCCAAAGAAATGGGAGAAGGGCGCATCTGTGGAACTTAAGCAGAGTCCTGCAGAGGAGGACACCTTGAAGAAACTGTGATTGTATCTGGGAAAATTTAAGAGGAGGGAGCCAGGGGAATAAGTTCATGGATCTCATTCTGTTTTCTTTCATCCATCTCCTGCCAGGGCTTCCCATTTGTCGATCCCAACAGGAAGACAGAAAGTAAAGGGGCCTGTTGATGTGGTCCCTAGGCCATCCCACAGAGGCCATAAACATGGTGGAGAAGGAAGAAAGTATATACAGAAGGGCAAAGAGAAGATATCTGGCATGGCAGATAATCCTGGACTTGTCTTTAAGTTCTACAGTTAAATGAGAATGAATAAAAGTCTAGAACAACATGACATTGGGATTCATTTGGATTAATGTACACATATGAGTGAGAAAAGAGGAGGGAAATCTTATATTACTCCCCCCTCTTTTCTGCACATTTAATATTCCAGTTCATTAAAAGCATGACTAATTAGGCCAATGATGTTTTACTGTTTCAAATGACATGGCAAAAGAGTTAGGTAATTTACTAGTTAAATTAGACAATAAATTGATTCGAATTATTTTTGAAAATTGATTTTACTATACACAAAAATGAACTCAAAATGGATTAAAGATCTAAATGTAAGACCAGAAACTATAAAACTCCTAGAGGAGAACATAGGTAAAACACTCTCTGACATACATCACAGCAGGTTCCTCTATGACCCACCTCCTAGAATATTGGAAATAAAAGCAAAATAAACAAATGAGACCTAATTAAACTTAAAAGGTTCTGCACAACAAAGGAAACTATAAGCAAGGTGAAAAGACAGCCTTCAGAATGGGAGAAAATAATAGCAAATGAAGCAACTGACAAACAACTAATCTCAGAAATATACAAGCAACTCCTACAGCTCAATTCCAGAAAAATAAATGACCCAATCAAAAAATGGGCCAAAGAACTAAATAGACATTTCTCCAAAGAAGACATACAGATGGCTAACAAACACATGAAAAGATGCTCAACATCACACATTATCAGAGAAATGCAAATCAAAACCACTATGTGGTACCATTTCACGCCAGTCAGAATGGCTGCGATCCAAAAGTCTACAAGCAATAAATGCTGGAGAGGATGTGGAGAAAAGGGAACCCTCTTACACTGTTGGTGGGAATGAAAACTAGTATAGCCACTATGGAGAACAGTGTGGATATTCCTTTAAAAACTGGAAATAGAACTGCCTTATGACCCAGCAATCCCACTGCTGGGCATACATACTGAGGAAACCAGAAGGGAAAGAGACACATGTACCCCAATGTTCATCGCAGCACTGTTTATAATAGCCAGGACATGGAAGCAACCTAGATGTCCATCAGCAGATGAATGGATAAGAAAGCTGTGGTACATATACACAATGGAGTATTACTCAGCCATTAAAAAGAATACATTTGAATCAGTTCTAATGAGGTGGATGAAACTGGAGCCTATTATACAGAATGAAGTAAGCCAGAAAGAAAAACACCAATACAGTATATAACACATACATATGGAATTTAGAAAGATGGTAACAATAACCCTGTATACAAGACAGCAAAAGAGACACTGATGTATAGAACAGGCTTCTGGACTCTGTGGGAGAGGGAGAGTGTGGGATGATTTGGGAGAATGACATTGAAACATGTATAATATCATATATGAAACGAGTCGCCAGTCCAGGTTAGATGCACGATACTGGATGCTTGGGGCTGGTGCACTGGGACGACCCAGGGGATGGTACAGGGAGAGAGGAGGGAGGAGGGTTCAGGATGGGGAACACATGTATACCTGTGGCAGATTCATTTTTATATATTTGGCAAAACCAATACAATATTGTAAAGTTTAAAAATAAAATAAAAAAAATTAGAATACAACTTTGAGTGTTGATTTTGAAAATAGATTTAGAAAAGTCTTTTTCTTTTTTATGCAGCAGAGTTGAATAGCTTTAACCGCGGGGTGAAGTGTGCTGGCTGTGACAGACCTTGCAGAAGCGTGGCTAAGAGGAGCTACCCCACGTCTGAGGTCAGGGGCAGCGGCCAGAAGGAGCTAACCCATGTCCAAGGAGCGGTGGCTGCGCAGTTGCAGAAGGCCCAAGAGGAGCCATTCCATGTTCAAGGTCAGGAGGGCAGCGGTGAGGAGATACCCCTCGTCCAAGGTAAGGAGCAGCAGTTGCACTTTGCTGGAGCAGCCGTGAAGAGATACCCCGCATCCAAGGTAAGAGAAACCCAAGTAAGATGGTAAGTGTTGCAAGAGGGCATCAGAGGGCAGACGCACTAAAGCCATAATCACAGAAAACTAGTCAATCTAATCACACGGACTACAGCCTGGTCTAACTCAATGAAACTAAGCAATGCCATGTGAGGCCACCCAAGACAGGTGGGTCATGGTGGAGAGGTCTGACAGAATGTGGTCCAATGGAAAAGGGAATGCCAAACCACTTCAGTATTCTTGCCTTGAGAACCCCATGAACAGTATGAAAAGGCAAAATGATAGGATACTTAAAGGGGAACTCCCCAGGTCAGTAGGTGCCCAATATGCTACTGGAGATCAGTGGAGAAATAACTCCAGAAAGAATGAAGGGATGGAGCCAAAGCAAAAACAATACCCTGTTGTGGATGTGACTGGTGATAGAAGCAAGATCCAATGCAGCAAAGACCAATATTGCATAGGAACTTGGAATGTTAGGTCCATGAATTAAGGCAAATTGGAAGTGGTCAAACAGGAGATGGCAAGAGTGAACGTCGACATTCTAGGAATCAGCAAACTAAAATGGACTGGAATGGGTGAATTTAACTCAGATGACCATTATATCTACTACTGCAGGCAGGAATCCCTTAGAAGAAATGGAATAGCCATCATGGTCAAAAAAAGAGTCCAAAATGCAGTACTTGGATGCAATCTCAAAAATGACAGAATGATTTCTGTTCGTTTCCAAGGCAAACCATTCAATATCACAGTAATCCAAGTCTATGCCCCAACCAGTAACACTGAAGAACCTGAAGTTGAACATTTCTGTGAAGACCTACAAGACCTTTTAGAACTAACACCAAAAAAAGATATCCTTTTCATTATAGAGGACTGGAATGCAAAAGTAGGAAGTCAAGAAACACCTGGAGTAACAGACAAATTTGGCCTTGGAATACGGAATGAAGCAGGGCAAAGGCTAATAGAGTTTGGCCAAGAAAAAACACTGGTCAGAGCAAACACCCTCTTCCAACAACACAAAAGAAGACTCTACACATGGACATCACCAGAAGGTCAACACCAAAATCAGATTGATGATATTCTTTGCAGCCAAAGATGGAGAAGCTCGATACAGTCAGCAAAAACAAGACCGGGAGCTGACTGTGGCTCAGATCATGAACTCCTTATTGCCAAATTCAGGCTTAAATTGAAGAAAGTAGGGAAAACCACTAGACCATTCAGGTATGACCTAAATCAAATCCCTTATGATTATACAATGCAAGTGAGAAATAGATTTAAGGGACTAGATCTGATAAAGTGCCTGATGAACTATGGACTGAGGTTCGTGACATTGTGCAGGAGACAGGGATCAAGACCATCCCCATGGAAAAGAAATGCAAAAAGGCAAAATGGCTGTCTGGGGAGGCCTTACAAATAGCTGTGAAAAGAAGAGAAGTGAAAAGCAAAGGAGAAAAGGAAAGATATAAGCATCTGAATGCAGAGTTCCAAAAAATAGCAAGGAGAGATAAGAAAGCTTTCCTCAGCGATCAATGCTAAGAAATAGAGGAAAATAACAGAATGGGAAAGACTAGAGATTTCTTCAAGAAAATTAGAGATACCAAGGGAACATTTCATGCAAAGATGGGCTCGATAAAGGACAGAAATGGTATGGACCTAACAGAAGCAGAAGATATTAAGAAGAAGTGGCAAAAATACACAGAAGAACTGGACAAAAAAAGATCTTCACGACCCAGATAATCACAATGGTGTGATCACTGACCTAGAGCCAGACATCCTGGAATGTGAAGTCAAGTGGGCCTTAGAAAGCATCACTATGAACAGAGCTAGTGGAGATGATGGAATTCCAGTTGAGCTATTTCAAATCCTGAAAGGTGATGCTGTGAAACTGCTGCCCTCAATATGCCAGCAAATTTGGAAAACTCAGCAGTGGCCACAGGACTGGAAAAGGTCAGTTTTCATTCCAACCCCAAAGAAAGGCAATGACAAAGAATGCTCAAATTAGTACACAATTGCACTCACCTCACACGCTAGTAAAGTACTGCTCAAAATTCTCCAAGCCAGGCTTCAGCAATATGTGAATCGTGAACTTCCAGATATTCAAGCTGGTTTTAGAAAAGGCAGAGGAATTGCCAACATCTGCGTGATCATCAAAAAAGCAAGAGAGTTCCAGAAAACCATCTACTTCTGCTTTATTGACTATGCCACAGCCTTTGACTGTGTGGATTACAATAAACTGTGGAAAATTCTGAAAGAGATGGGAATACCAGGCCACCTGACCTGCTTCTTGAGAAACCTATATGCAGGTCAGGAAACAACAGTTAGGACTGGACATGGAACAACAGACTGGTTCCAAATAGGAAAAGGGGTACCTCAAGGCTGTATATTGTCACCCTGCTTATTTAACTTATATGCAGAGTACATCATGAGAAACACTGGGCTGGAAGAAGTACAAGCTGGAATCAAGATTGCAGGGAGAAATATCAATAACCTCAGATATGCAGATAACACCACCCTTATGGCAGAAAGTGAAGAGGAACTAAAAAGCCTCTTCATGAAAGTGAAAGAGGAGAGTGAAAAAGTTGGTTTACAGCTCAACATTCAGAAAACGAAGATTAGGGCATGTGGTCCCATCACTTCATGGGAAATAGATGGGGAAACAGTGTCAGACTTCATTTTTTTAGGCTCCCAAATCACTGCAGACGGTGACTGCAACCATGAAATTAAAAGACGCTTACTCCTTGGAAGGAAAGTTATGACCAACCTAGATAGCATATTCAAAAGCAGAGACATTACTTTGCCAACAAAGGTCTGTCTAGTCAAGGCTATGGTTTTTCCAGTAGTCATATATGGATGTGAGAGTTGGACTGTGAAGAAAGCTGTGGGCCGAAGAATTGATGCTTTTGAACTGTGGTATTGCAAAAGACTCTTGAGAGTCCCTTGGACTGCAAGGAGATCCAACCAGTCCATTCTAAAGGAGATCTTTCCTGGGTGTTCTTTGGAAGGACTGATGCTAACGCTGAAACTCCAGTACTTTGGCCACCTCATGCACAGAGTTGACTCATTGGAAAAGCCTCTGATGCTGGGAGGGATTGGGGCCAGGAGGAGAAGGGGACAACAGAGGATGAGATGGCTGGATGGCATCACCGACTCAATGGATGTGAGTCTGGGTGAACTCCGGGAGTTGGTGATGGACAGGGAGGCCTGGCGTGCTGCGATTCATGGGGTTGCAAAGAGTCGGACTCAACTGAGCTACTGAACTGAACTGGAGTTACTCAACTAACGTGTTCTTGAGAAAAAATCAGAAAATCAGAAAAGTAGACCCACAGATGTGTAGAATGAACTTGAGGTTAGTAGTGGATGGGGGGTTATTTAATGCTGGGGAGTGTCCAAATTGTTGGATATAAGATAGGCTGAAGGATGTTTTGTACAACATGGGTAATGTAGTCAATGTTTTGTAGTAAATATAAGTAGAAAGCAACCTTTAAACACTGTATATATTGTTTTAAAAAAGCAGAATACAGACAAAAATTTATTTTTAAAAACTAACCATAAACGGAGGTCTAGTGTTTCATCTGGTTTCTCCACTAAAGAGGTAGCAATTTGTCTAAATCCTTGAAGAAGCCTGACCATGTTAGGCTTATTGCAAGACCACAAAGTACATATAAAATCACATATACCATTCTTTGTGTGTGATTTAAAGAAAGTTCAAGAGTAAGTTTTTCTCCATACAAATTTTCCCACTTATTTAATTCCTGAGTAACATACAGCTCCATTGTAATGGCACAACAGAATATTTAGAGTTGTTGTTGTTCAGTCCTAAATTGTGTCCAACTATTTGCGACTCTACAGACTGTAGCACACAGACTTCCCAGTCTTTCAGAATATTCAGAGAGAGTAATTCTGTATTAATATGGAGGTCTTACAAATTTAGAAAAAAAGCCTGTTCAACTCCGGTTCTTTTGTTAGAATTGCATCCTTGTAGATAGGAAGTCTCGGAGAAGGCAATGGCACCCCACTCCTGTACTCTTGCCTGGAAAATCCCATGGGCGGAGGAGCCTGGTAGGCTGCCGTCCGTGGGGTCTCGAAGAGTCGGACACGACTGAGTGACTTCACTTTCACTTTTCACTTTCATGCATTGGAGAAGGAAATGGCAATCCACTCCAGTATTCTTGCCTGGAGAATCCCAGGGACAGGGGAGCCTGGTGGGCTGCCATCTATGGGGTCGCACAGAGTCAGACAGGACTGAAGTGACTTAGCAGCAGCAGCAGCAGATATGAAGTCTAAATGTATGCATGTTAACCTATAATACAGAAACACCACCTTCCTCCTTGGTGATAGTGATGGTCTGTGTCTATAGCTAGGGAAGTAAAACATGCTTCTTCTGTTGTGGGATGGTTCTCCTGTGCCCTGCCCACCAGAGAGGTCTCTGTGTGGCCATCTCCATCTATGCCTACCTTGTGTGTGGGTAAACCGCATTCTATAGAACCCCACCAAGAACTTGCCTTGGCCGCTGGAGATGCAAACTGCAGAGTCTCAAGATTTTATTTCATCCCAAAGGATTTCATCAGAAAAGTATAACCCATAGGAGTAAAAACAGACTCCCTGGAAAAGAATGCAAACCATGATCAAGATCATACTCTTGATCATCTTCATAAATTTAAGAGAAAAATCTCACCAAACAGATAGATATATATTTTCAAATAAAATTTTTTATTGGCTGCCAGCATTAAAGGTGGAGCATTCATAATCTGGAGATCACAGTGTAGACTCTTTCCACATACAGAGCCTCCTGCCAGATCCCTTTCCATTTGCATTGGTGAACTGCAGTCTTTGCACCCAATGGTAGAGTGCAAAATAAGGGATTTGACCCAGAAAAAAATTCAACCAATCACTTGTAAGAAGTGTGAATTGTTATTTCACCCTAAAGATAACCATTTTCTTTTTTTTGAGTTTCTTCTATGCACTAGGCAGTATGCTGCTGCTACTGCTAAGTCACTTCAGTCGTGTCCGACTCTGTGCGACCCCATGGACTGCAGCCTACCAGGCTCCTCTGTCCATGGGATTTTCCACGAAAGAGTACTGCAGTGGGTGGCCATTGCCTTCTCCAACTAGGCAGTATAAGAGATGCTTAATGTAGTCTACATTGTCACATTTATATTTTTATTCACACGAGCACACATGGCAGGGATGATTCTTTAGTTATTTTATAGCTAGAGAACTTTCTCTCATGATTTTCCTATCCCTCCTACCTATTAGACTTTGTTGTAAGTTTTAAACATTCTTTTACTTAAATCTTCTAAAGATTTCTCTTCTTTCCAGACCTTCTACCACAAACTGCTCCATTAATCCCCTGAGTGATCCCTAGTCCCCAAATTAATATCCCTGGAATCCCCTTCTGCTCCCTCTAATTCTGGCTCCGTTCTTCAGCAGGACTTTGTTTTAAAAATGCAAGTATAATCGTTCCTCTGCTCCCTAAATCCTTGGATGGCTACCCTTTTCCCTAGAGAGAGCCTCCTTTTCTTCCTGCTGTTCCTGGGTCTCTCCTAGATCTGGCCCTTGCCTGGGCTTCCACTCCACTCCTGCCCCATCCTCTCCTCTCTCCAGTCCAACTACACCAGACCTGACCAGTTCCCTGAACATAGCATGGTCCTGCACTATCTTCCTTGCCTTGTTTTGCTCTGCCTAGAACATTTTTTCCTATAGTTTGTTCAGCTTCCTCCCATGTATCATTTAGACTTTTAGCTTCTGTGTCAGTTCCTTGGACAGTGACTCCTAACCCTTTAGACTAGGAGCTGAGTTCCCTTGCTCTCTGCTCCCACAGTGTGAATCCTTCCTGTTTTCCCCTCTCTTCATGTTTGCATTACTTGTTCAAATACCTGTCTTTTCCACTAGAATATAATCTTAATGAAATCAGTCACCTCATTTGCCGCATTTATCAAAGTATTTTCTTTTTGTAGTGTAGAATCTGGTGCTGGGGAGGCATTCAGTAAACCGTTGTCAAATACATAAAGGTTTTAAGAAAACAGAAAACTGGAGAGGTTGAATCTCCTGCCCTGAGTCATACAAGTTATACCTCTGGCCACACCTGGATTAGAACCCACGTGTGTTTATCAAGAGAGTCCAGCTTTCCCTCCATTTGACTGCTACCTTGAGGAAGGGCTGGTGAGACTAGAAAGGTTCATTTATACTTTCTCCTCTTTTCTGCCCTTGGAACAGTATTTTGATCAGTTTTATATAATGGACAGTTGTCATTATGCAAACAGTTTTTAAAATGTTATAAAATGTTATAAAAAAAACTGTTTTATATAATGGACAGTTCTAAGATCTTTGTGAATATAGATCGTAAACTTTAAAAAAGTTTTTTGAAAATTATAGATGCCTGCTTAGGGATATTTCTACATGTTTCAGAAAGTTATATAATCTAGAATGTTCTTGTGAAATCTATCATTAACTACTTCTAATTTTCACCTTGAATTTTATGTTAAAATTTAAAGTAAGTATTTTTTGTTTTGTTTTGTTTATCGTCTTCTAAGTGCTTTTTGATGGCTCAGATGTTAAAGAATCCACTTGCAATGAAAGAGACCTGAATTTGATCCCTGGATTGGGAAGATCTCCTGCAGGAGGGCATGGCAACCCACTTCCGTATCCTTGCCCAGAGAATTCCATGGATGGAGGAGCCTGATGGGCTACAGGCCATGGAGTCACAAGGAGTCACACATGACTGAGCAAATAAGACACACATACAACTATCAACTATTTATTCACTATAAGGGTGTAGAGGGTGTGGAGGTACCCCAAGTTTATACATCAGGATTGTGCAGATACTTTTAATGTATTGGTTATGGACTAACCATAAAGAAATCTTGCTGTTTGCAATAACATGAATGAATCTTGAGCACATTATGCTACATGAAATAAGTCTGAGAAAGACAAATGCTGTATGATCACATTAAATGTGGAATCAAACAACAACCACGAGAAACAAAACATAAATACAGAGAACAGATTGGTGGTTTCCAGATGCGGGGTTTGGGTGGGCAGCCAACATGGGTGAAGTGGGTTAAAAGCTACAAATGTACAGTTACATATAAGTCATGGGGACATAACACAGGCCCTGGTGACTCTAGTTAATAATAGTGTATCGCACACTTGAAAGTTGCAAAGAGAGTAGATCTTAAAAGTTCTCACCACAAGAAAGAAGTCATAACAATGTGTGATGATGGATGTTAACTAGATTTACTGTGGTGATTATTTTCCATCTGAGCCACCAGGAAGCCCCTATTTACAGTATATACAAATATCAAATCATTGTGTTGTACATCTAAAACTTGTGTGATGCTATATGTCATTATATTAATATCTCAATCTAAAAAATACACCATGAAAATAAAAGGAGAGAGAGACTTTGATCATATGTATTTTTATGTTTCTTATGGTCTTATTTCACCTATATTAATTGACCTAAGAATCTATGCCCACATATCCCTGAATAACATGATGACTTGAGAAATTTTACTGACAAAAAGAGAGGAAAGGAAGAGACTCTAAGTTTTAATATTCATGCAACAGGCATTTGACCTTAGAAAGCAGAAAATAAGACTCCCCAGATTTTACTGATAAACCCTCTGCCCTTTGTCCCAGTGGTGAAAAATGAAAGTAAAAGCTGCTCAGTCATCTCTGACTCTTTTTGACCCCATGGACTGTATTCTCCAGTGGAGTGGGTAGCTGTTCCCTTCTCCAGGAAATCTTCCCCACCCAGGGATCGAACCCAGGTCCCCCACAATGCTGGCAGATTCTTTACCAGCTGAGCCACAAGGTAATATGCCAAGAAATGAGGAAATGATCTGTTTTCCACTCTTATTTAGTCAGGGTAAAGCAATCCAGGAATATGCTTGTGTATTCTGTGATGTGTTTCTATATTTATGTTATTTGTTATTTTTTTTTTTGCATTTTAATATATGTGGTATAACATAAGAGATGTGGTCACCTTATAGATGTGTACAATTCCATGTAGTAATATGGTAATATATTGTATTTTTACCAAAGAAGATAATTATGTTCTAACTCTTTTTTTAATTTTTATTATTATTATTATTATTTACTTTACAATATTGTATTGGTTTTGCCATACATCAACATGTATCCACCACAGGTGTACACGTGTTCCCCATCCTGAACCCCCTCCCACCTCCCTCCCCATACCATCCCTCTGGGTCATCCCAGTGTACCAGCCCCAAGCTTCCTGTATCCTGCTTCGAACGTGGACTGGCGATTCGTTTCTTATATGATATTATACATGTTTTAATGCTATTCTCCCAAATCATCCCCCGCCCCGCTCTCCCACAGAGTCCAAAGACTATTCTATACATCTATGTCTCTTTTGCTGTCTCACATAAAGGGTTGTCATTACCATCTTTCTAAATTCCATATATATGTGTTAGTATACTGTATTGGTGTTTTTCTTTCTGGCTTACTTCACTCTGTATATTAGGCTCCAGTTTCATCCACCTCATTAGAACTGATTCAAATGCATTCTTTTTAATGGCTGAGTAATACTCTATTGTGTATATGTACCACAGCTCTCTTATCCATTTGTCTGCTGATGGGCATCTAGGTTGCTTCCATGTCCTGGCTATTACAAACAGTGCTGCGATGAACACTGGGGTACACCTGTCTCTTTCAATTCAGGTCTCCTCAGTGTGTATGCCCAGCAGTGGGATTGCTGGGTCATAAGGCAGTTCTATTTCCAGTTTTTAAAGGAATCTCCACACTGTTCTCCATAGTGGCTCTACTAGTTTGCATTACCAGCAACAGTGTAAGAGGTTTCCCTTTTCTCCACACCCTCTCCAGCATTTATTCCTTGTAGACTTTTGGATCACAGCCATTCTGACTGGCATGAAATGGTACCTCACTGTGGTTTTGATTTGCATTTCTCTGATAATGAGTGATGTTGAGCATCTTTTCATATGTTTGTTAGCCATCTGTATGTCTTCTTTGGAGAAATGTCTATTTAGTTCTTTGGCCCATTTTTTGATTGGGTCGTTTATTTTTCTGGGATTGAGGTACAGGAGTTGCTTGTATATTTTTGAGATTAGTTGTTTGTCAGTTGCTTCATTTGCTATTTTTTCTCCCATTCTAAAGGCTGTCTTTTCACCTTGCTTATAGTTTCTTTTGCTGTGCAGAAGCTTTTAATTTTAATTAGATCCCATTTGTTTATTTTTGCTTTTATTTCCAGTATTCTGGGAGGTGGATCATAGAGGATCCTGCTGTGATATATGTCGAAGAGTGTTTTGACTATGTTCTCCTCTAGAAGTTTTATAGTTTCTGGTCTTATGTTTAGATCTTTAATCCATTTTGAGTTTACTTTTGTGTATGGTGTTAGAAAGTGTTCTAGTGTCATTCTTTTACAAGTGGTTGACCAGTTTTCCCAGCACCACTTCTTAAAGAGATTGTCTTTTCTCCATTGTATATCCTTGCCTCCTTTGTCAAAGATAAGGTGTCCATAGGTGTGTGGATTTATCTCTGGGCTTTCTATTTTGTTCCATTGATCTATATTTCTGTCTTTGTGCCAGTACCATACTGTCTTGATGACTGTGGCTTTGTAGTAGAGCCTGAAGTCAGGCAGGTTGATTCCTCCAGTTCCATTCTTCTTTCTCAAGATTGCTTTGGCTATTCGAGGTTTTTTGTATTTCCATACAAATTGTGAAATTATTTGTTCTAGCTCTGTGAAAAATACCATTGGTAGCTTGATAGGGATTGCATTGAATCTATAGATTGCTTTGGGTAGTATACTCATTTTCACTATATTGATTCTTCTGATCCATGAACATGGCGTATTTCTCCATCTATTAGTGTCCTCTTTGATTTCTTTCACCAGTGTTTTATAGTTTTATATATATAGGTCTTTAGTTTCTTTAGGTAGATATATTCCTAAGTATTTTGTTATTTTCATTGCAATGGTGAATGGAACTCTTTCCTTAATTTCTCTTTCTATTTTCTCATTATTAGTGTATAGGAATGCAAGGGATTTCTGTGTGTTGATTTTATATCCTGCAACTTTACTATATTCATTGATTAGCTCTAGTAATTTTTTTATACAAAGTAAAACTATGTTTCACTGTAAGAAATAATTTCTGAAGAACATTGTAGACATATATATCCATATAGTTGGTCGTGAGTGATGTTAAAAATGCAGTTCATAAATATGCATCTCATGTACCACATATTTGACATTCATTCTAAATTGGACAATATTATTATATATTATTAGTGAAATGAAATGAAACATGTGAAATGAATGAGTTATATTTAAAGATGCAACTACTTTATAAGTGATGCATTTGTAACCCTATGTTAAAATGTGTTTTCTGATATGAGCAAAATATAAATAGAGATGTAGTGTTCTGAGGCGATTTAAATTTAGGAAGGATAAAGGAAATGGAATTTTTGATTGAGAGGAATACATTAAATAGATTGATTTTATTTTTGAATTTTCTTTATGTATAGACTTCATCATAGGGTTACAACTAGATAAAAGGGAAATATTAAATAAGCTAGAGTTAGAAATTCATTTTAATATTGAATATTTTAATTGTTTTATTAGTGTCTCATCTTTTTTTTTCCATGTTGGGTAGCATCATGGATAGATTTGCATTGTATTTCTATAAACAGTGATAAATGTTCATTTCTTAATATAATTTTTTTCACATAAACTGAAATGGCCAAGGAAAGAAATAGTAAGCAATTGTGAAGCGTTAAAATCCACAAAATTTAGTCACTGCATTGCTTTTTTGATTTAAAAACTGATATATTTTATAGTTTCTCTAGTAAAAATTGTATTTGCTTCACTCCAGTTTTATTTTTATATAGTCGTAATGGTTTTTGCCAAAGTATAACAACTGTTCCATGTCCCACCTCTCAGGCCAGGTGCAAATGATGCTTGCTATTGCACTGGACGTCGGGACTCAGGTCCAGAGGGGCAGGTAGCAAAATGGTGTCAAGCAAACAGACAGGGAACAATTAAAGAGTAAATTACACGAATTATACCACTATCAACAGTTTGTTCACCATGAGGGGTGAGTAGGGTATGGAGCTAACCAACAGTATCCCCAGGATTGTGCAAATACTATTAATGTATTAGTTATGGACTTACCATGAAGAAATCTTGCTCTCTGTAATAGCATGAATGAAACTTGAGGGAATTATGCTATGCGATATAAGTCAGATAAAGACAAATACTGTATGAGCTCACTTAAATGAGGAATCAAAAACCAATAACCACAAAGAACAAAATATAAATAGAGAACACTTTGGTGTTTTCTAGAGGCAGGGTTTGGGTTGGGGAGCCAGAATGGGTGAAGTGGATACAGATTTCCCATTATAAATAAGTCATGGGGATATAATACAGAGCGTGGTGACTATAGTTAATAATAGTGTATTGTATACCTGAAAGTTGCTAAGAGAGTAGATCTCGAAGTACTCACCAGAAGAAAAATTTGAAGCAGTGTGTGATGATGGATCACACTAGTAAATTAACACTAGAATAACTGTGGTGATAATTTTGCAATACATACAAATATCAAACCATTGTGTTGCATATCTAAAATGTGCATGGTGTTATATGTCAATTAAAACATAACCTACATCTTGGGGAAAAAAGTAGATGTAGACTTTTACCATATGTTTTTCTACTGTCCTTCATATTCCTATTTCACCTTATTAACTGATATAAGAATCTAGGAGGATATAGCCCTGAATAACTTGATGACTTGTGAAGTTTTCCTGACATAGGAGGGGAAAGAAAGGGCGTCTAGGTTGTAATACTTATTCAACAGGCATTCGACCCTGGATAACAAAAAAATAAGATTCCCCAGACTTTCCTGATAAACCCTCTACCTCTTGCCACACTGGGGATCAAGAGTAAAAAGTTACCTTGAAGGTTAAGTATAAAAACTCAATATTTTCAAGGATCCCTTTATGTTAAGAATTTGTATTTAGAGATGAGTGTTTGAAATTATTCACATTTGTGAAATATTTAACTTTGATTTAAATTTTGATTTTGAGTTTACTACTTTACTCCTTTACATTAATAAAAATGTAATACTATCCTGAAACATAGCCTAAGGCATTCTGGCATGAGAAATGACCATGCCAATTTATCAATAACCAATATATAAATAGGTGACGTATTTTGAGCATTGTTCAACATACATTAATTGACTATTTTAGGGGTTAGTGTTTAAATTTAATCTTGCTGGTCCCAAATTTTTCATGAGAAAGAGATAAATATGTGAATAAATTAGTCCAGTTGTATTCATTTCTTTGGTGAATGTAAGTAAAACTTAACATAGCAACCCAAAGTAGAGAAGAGCTGATTTGTCTGGAAAAGTCACAAGAATTTTCAAAAAGCAAGTGAAATAGGATTTGGAGGAGCTCCCCAGGAGGAGATGGGGATGGGACTCCAGGTTGGAGAAGGGCTTATAGAAAATAAAGACACTTAAAATCCGAAGAGCACCGCAGGTTTGGGGAAGGATGCTGAATTCTATCAGCTCTCTCCTATCTTTGGGAGGGCCAGGCAAAAACAGCAAAAGATCCCCAGCCTGTGACTCACATGTCACACTTGCTCCCTGTAGTGCGTCGTTCCTATGAGTGGACTTCCTGTCGGACACATGGACTCATGAGCCTAGGAGCGAACCCTCCACTCCTGTCTATCCTGGAGACAAGCCTTGGGAGAGAGCACTGGGTTCTATAGGTAAGATCCCCTGCAGAAGGAAATGGCATCCTAATCCAATATTTTTTTCTAGAAAATCTCACAGATGAGCCTGGTGGGCTACAGCCCCTGAGGTCCCAAAAGATTCAGACACGACTTAGCAACTAAATAGCAACAACAGTTAGAAAATGGTAGTAACAACAAATCAAAGAATTGTGATTACATTGGGCCTTTTAATTGTGCTGTGATTAGCCTTTATTACAACTCAGATTACTGAAGTTATTCTGTATGTGTAATGTAAGACTGCTTGTATTTCATAAATATTGAACTTCATATCCACACGTGAGGCCTTATTGTTCTTGTTGTTCAGTCATTAAGTCATATCTGACATTTGTGACCCCATGGACTGCAGCACACCAGGCTTCCCTGACCTTCACAATCTCCTGGAGTTTGCTCAAACTCATGTTCATTGGTTCGGTAATACCATCCAACCATCTCATCCTCTGTTGGCCCTTCTCCTCATGCCCTCAAATTTTCCCAGCATCAGGGTCTTTTACAATGAGTCAGCTCTTCGAATCAGGTGCCCATGTATTGGAACTTCACCATTAGTACTTGCCTTTGAATATTCAGGGTTGATTTCCTTTAGGATTGACTGGTTTCATCTCCTTTAATCCAAAAGACTCTCAAGAGTAATTCCAGCACCACTGTTCAAAAACATCAGTGTTTCAGTGCTCAGACTTCTTTATGGTACAACACTCATATCCATACATGACTGTTGGGGGCCAGAGTGAGGTACTTTGCCCGTGACAAAGGTCATGAGGAAGGAGGCTTGACATACGCAAAGGCGGGATCGAGCCTCAGGAGTCCCCCTGGAAATCCTCAAGCATCTACCCCCATAACCAGAGCCTGCCTACTTTACTACTTTGTGCTCTCACCTACATCTCTGACTTTACGGGGTGCTGTCCCCCACCACCTCTTTCGGAGAAAGAGTTAACTTAGAGCTCCAGTTAATAATAATTCCTGGGCATGATAAGAGTGTTTTAACCTACAAACTCCTCTGAAGGTTCTCTGGCCTGCCTGACAGGCTTGTCCGGCCACATGTGATTGCTCACAGCCTCCCAACCGTGAGAGGCACAAGATGCTTTAAACCTTCTAAAAACAGGTTCCTTAGAAAAGTTAGAAAACTATTAGTATAAGTATAATGGGCTGATTAGAAATTGTGTTGGTGAAGGGTTTTTCATTTGTTGAGCCAATGTTTGTTGCTAAGTCTCCACATCCCCTGCCCTTACACACATTAATGAATATATAGAAGGAATAAGTATTAACCTTTGATATTAATCACGTTAGACCTTAGGCTAAGTAAATTCTTTCCTTAACTAAAACCCACTACACCCTCACCCTGTAGGAATGTAACTTTATTTGGGTGGCGTCTGTTTTGAGAATAATCAGCCCTGGAGAAATAAGTGTCCTGGTTGACTGACCGCTGTCACAAGGAGAGGGTCGTAAATTGTCAGCAGGCCCTCCTGGCCAGAAGATGATGTAACACCCCTAAGACCTCTGTATACATTTGTATGAAGCACCTGACTTTGATAAAAGTCAGGACTGCTGACCCCACGTGACTTTTGCATAACATCTCAGTGTATAAAAGTAGACCATGGAAAATAAAGAATGGGGATCAGTTTCTCGAAATACTGGTCTCCCCATGTCTCTCTCTCTCTCACTCTGGCTGAGTCTCCATCTGGAGCGCGGAACCCGCCATGCTTACTAATTATGCCTGGGCTTCTAAGATCCGACCGGGGAGGCCTCAGTGTCTCCTCTCCTTTGGGAGAACGGAAGGACGCCTGCGGCCTACGTAAGTGGTGCAAACTTCTTGTCTTGAAGTTTTATTGGTCTCCCGCATAAACCAAGCTACTCAGCCTCTTTTCTCCACTGAATTTTCCTACTGAGCTATCCTCATTCTATTACTCTTTATATCTTTAATTAATATCTAATTGAAGCTATTGTATCCTGATCCTCGCCTATGCCGTCTCTCCTTCGAATACCCTGGATCAGCCGGGGCTGGACCCTGACTACTGGAAAAGCCATACTTTTGAATATACAGTCATTCTTTTGGCAAAGTTATGTCTCTGCTTTTTCATATGCTGTCTAGTTTTCTCATAGCTTTTCTTCCAAGGAGCAAGCAGCTTTTAATTTCATGGCTGCAGTCATCATCTGCACTGATTATGGACCCCAAGAAAATAAAACATGTGAGGCCTATCAAATACCTAACTCAAAATTTTCATCAAGATAAATGTGATTAAAAAATTATATAGCCTTCGAATAACCACATTTTGACTTTTTTTAACCAATTACCATGTTTCTTTAGTGATTCTGATTTATATATCAAAGTTTTATTCTTTATCATAGAGCATGACTCAAATTTACATTGAATCTACTATGTTCGCTAAGAAATCCTGTGGCTAATGTCACAATAGGGGAACAAAATTAAAACAAAAATTAGGTGGTTAAACCTGACATTGGAGAAAAAGAAGAGAACAATAAATAAATGTAAAATATGCACTGAATAAAGTTGTGGTGGTAGGAAAAATGGCCATTTGAGTCTTTAAGAACAGTAGCCATATGGGGACACTTTATATTAAGACAGGGTACTCATTTTCCCATAAAGCTTCTACTTCCTGGGGACAGTGGGTATTCAGATCAGTTCAGTGCAGCTCAGTCGCTTAGTCATGTCTGCCTCTTTGCAACTCTTCCTTGGGACAGTAGGTATTAAGAAATTAAAAATTAAAACTTACATTTCTACAGGAAATTTAGTGAAGAAGATGACACATTGGGTGTGGTAGGGACAAGGTCACTTTTCTCAGCAAAAGACATTTTAACCTCAGGGCATATTCTAGAGTAATCAAGGTAATTAAAAAGCAGGCAGCTGTCCCATCTTTGAAAAACAATTTCCCAATCACCTGTTTCTAAAATTTATGAGCAGTACAAGAGAAGAACATCTGTATTTAATATTTCTTTAAAATCACGATTGTAACTGCTGTTTCCAAGGCCACCCACTTGAGAGGTGGGAGACACAGTATTGTTATAAAACTGACTCTAGATGAAAATGGTAATTCCATGGCTGAGTCCACAATTGGCTTCCTGGAAGGAGTGTGAACTCCTATCCTTCTTGGAGGATCTTTTCTCTCAGACAAAAGTAGAACTAAGAAGTAAGGGCTGGGGAGGCCATCAGTATTTTCCCACTAGGAACACCTTGGGTTGCTTAGAACAGGTCTGTGTTGCTCCTCCATCGCTTGGTCATTCGTATTGCTGTTGCTGGTATCCTATTTTGGATACTATTGCCTACAGAGAGCTCACTCTGTCTATAATGAAGGGCTATGGGCTGAAACACTTCTGTCTTGCCACCAGAGCTTAGACTCCATCCTTTTCCCCATCCTCAGTTGATGCAGGAAGTGGGCTTCTTCACATAGAACCTTGAGGACCACATCTCACCAACCACCATTCCTCAGAGAAGTTAAAATTCCTTTCTGCCTCTGTTTATCAAACTCCCTTCACTTAGACTTCAGATTACATTTCTCATCTGTCCACTCCATTTTCAGGAACCCCCTTCCAGTTGATTTATCAATTATCGACACCATTGGTCACATGGGAAGTTCATGAAAGCTTCACCCAAAATTAAGAAAATCATTAAAATACTGGATCAGTCAGATTGTATTAACAAATCACGGCATTCTAGGGTACACGAAGTTTTCCATGTCGTATGCTCATGGAGAGAGTTTTAAGCGAAGCAATTTTCAGACTCTCTACATTCATATGAATTCTTTTCTAAATTTTTCTCTCTGAGAAAGCATTTGTATCTGAAGGCTTAAATACTGGTCTTCTTTCCCACCTCCCATTTCAGAATTGCCCTGGCCCTCTTTGATAAAGAAAGGCATGCCTTTCACTATCTGGAATCTTATTATTGTGTGATGCCCCAGGGTGTACAGAATTCTGGGATGCCAGACAAAAGACCATTTGAAATGCTTCTGTCGCCTAAACCTTCTTTGATCATGGCATCATGCACTTATGGTAAGTCTTCACGTCTTTCTGTCTTTTATTTATCTCTGTTAAATGGATAGCAAGAAGAGTTAATGCTGTAACTTCATTAATTCATATATACTGTGGAATAGAATGACAGGACTGGACAATATTGATTCAACAATCCTCTTTGGATATGCACTTGCATGTGAACATTTACTCCAAATGGAAATGGTGTTGGAACTTTCCTGGTTGTCCAGTGCTTAAGAATCTATGCTCCTAATGCAGGGGGCCTGGGGTTCAATCCCTGCTCAGGGATCTAGATCCCACATGCCACAAAGGAGGTGGAAGATCTGGATGTGCTACAATTAAAACACATTGCAACCAAATAATAAAAAGGCTAAAGAAAGAAATGTTGGGGTCTTTGCCACATAGTGGCTTTAAGTATGAACCTTGGAGTCCTGTAGCCCTTGACATACTCCCACTTAAATAAGTAGGGTGACAATATACAGCCTTGAGGTACTCCTTTTCCTATTTGGAACCAGTCTGTTGTTCCGTGTCCAGTTCTCACTGTTGCTTTCTGACCTGCATACAGGTTTCTCAAGAGGCAGATCAGGTGGTCTGGTATTCCCATCTCTTTCAGAATTTTCCACAGTCTATTGTGATCCACACAGTCAAAGGCTTTGGCATAGTCAATAAAGCAGAAATAGATGTTTTTCTGGAACTCTCTTCTTTTTTCAATGATCCAGCGGATGTTGGCAATTTGATCTCTGGTTCCTCTGCCTTTTCTAAAACCAGCTTGGACATTTGGAAATTCATGGTTCACGTATTGCTGGAGCCTGGCTTGGAGAATTTTGAGCATTACTTTACTAGCTTTGTACAACAAAAACTGACATTTATAGCATTGTATATCAATTATATTGCACTAAAAATAAAAAATGAATTAAAAATAAATCAAAGATCTGGAATAAATCATAACCACATGCATAACACCTTTCAGTGAGCTCTTGGAATCCTAGCTGATTATGGAATCCAAGAATGGTCTTGGGAAATCCCCAAACTTATAATTGCTATCTAAAGTGAATAAAGCTTGAGGATGTTCTACTCTGAAATTTGTATCTGTCTAAGGCCCTTTTCTCCATATGCATGGCTGTGATGTTTCCATGTTGGTCAACTGGTACTTTGTCCAAGAACTCAGTAATTAACTCATATTTCAAATAGGAACATGAATAGCAGGGCGGGGGAATTGCTCAATGACTGATAACCAAGGAAGACCCTGGAGATACTCATATACTATTGTGAAATCCATCAAGGAGTTATCCATCTCAGACCCTCCACCAGGGGCTGCTGGTCCTTATTCAGCTTCCTTAGTCCTTGGCTTCTTATCAGCACCACAGAGCACTCAGTATGGATGAGACATCGAGTTACCTTACAAGTCAGTCTCCTTGATGGGTGCCATGGTCTAAGTTCTTGTGTTCTCGCAAAATTCATATGTTGAAAATCTAATCCCCAAAGTGATGATTTTAGGAGGGGAGACCATTGGAAAATGATTAGGTCATGAGGGCAGAGCCCTCATAAATGGGATTAGGGCTCTTGTGAAAGAGGCCTGAAATACTTGCTCATCCCTTCTATTTAGTGATATGTCCTGGAAGAGGCCCTCACTCACTCTACCATACTGGTACCCTGATCTTGGAATTCTAGTGTCCAGAACTATGATAAATAAAGTGGTTTATAAACCACCCAGCCTCTGGCATTTTGTAATAGCAGCCTGAATGCACTAAAACACTGGACATGATTAAATGGAAAACAAAAAAATTGTCAATCTTGTTTTCCCTTCCAAGGTCATGAATGTGAAACAGGTAGCATAGATCTACAATTCCAAATAAAGTGGCACATGGTAACATACTCCATAGAATTGTACATTTCTTTCTAATTGTAGTTCTTTGACATGCTCGCCTGGGAAGATATTTTCTTAGAGGTAATTAACATTTAAACCAATAGACTGTGGATTTTATGCAATCAGTTGAGGGCCTTAAGAGCATAGATAGAGGTTTCCCAAAATCAAAGCAATTCAGCCTGAAGACGGCACCATTAACTGGTACCCCAATCTCCAGCCTGTCAGTCTAAAGATGAAGCTATTGGACCCTAAGGCCTGTCACTGGGCTCTCTTCAGAATCCTAACGTAACTGCTCTTTGACTTGAAAACTTATCTTCACTTCTCTAGGCCTTGGTTTTCTCAACTGGAAAAAGAAAATTAGAGTAGAAAATCATTTACATTTCCAAAGATTATGCAAATCTCTGTATAAAACATGATTCCAAACTGAGGTTTTATTCTTTTTCCCAAAAAGAAAAGTATCGATTGGTTGTGCAGCTTCCATGTTTGGATCTCTTATACTTCTCATTATCTGCTCTATCCCACAGTGTATTTCTCTAGCTTAGCTTTAAGAAAAAATCCTTGATAGAAATAATTACTTGATTGTTACGGAATGTTACTTTTATCTTTGATCTTCCATTGAATAGCAGGAGTTGTAGTTAAGCACACTAGTGAGAGAAACTGTTTCTAAATGTCAGTATGTCACCTTGAGAAGTTTGCTGTGTGTAGTTGCTCAGTCGTGTCCAACACTTCATGACCCCATGGACTGACGACCCCCTATACTGCAGGCCGCGAGGCTCCTCTGTCCATGGGGATTCTCTAGGCAAGAATACTGGAGTGGTTTGAAATGCCCTCTTCCAGCGATCTTCCTGACCAGGGATGGAACCCAGTTCTCCCATACTTCAGGCAGACTCTTTACTGTCTGAGCTGCCAGCTCCAAACAAAATGGGTCTTGAAGTATACAGAAGATGCGTGATATGTCCACTTTTATATCCTGCAACAGTGTTTTGTTTTTTTTTTTTAACTTATCAGTCAGTCCTGTTTCTATTCACCTGAACGCTATCTAGAATGAGGCTCTCTAAAAGAACAAAGTTAACACAAAAGGAACTTTTATCTGGAATAGCAGTTAAGGTTTTGTCTGGTTGTCAGTTTATCCAAAATACCAGAGGCTTTTAATTATAATATTTATCTCAGAAAGAACAAATGGCTGGCCAGTTCTGCCATGGTTGATATACAGTAAACAGTAACTTCAGGACAGTTGGCATAGCCTTTGTAGCCCCAAGGGAACTGAATTAAAGGAGTGGGAATTTGTGTTGTTCAGATAATTAACTATAAGTCAGAATGTGGTCAGTGAGATAAAAATGGTGAGAATGAAATTAGGAAGCCATAAGGAGGAAGATGGTACTTTCATCTGGGAAAAATAGGTAACAACTCATCAAGGAGGTGAATTTCTTTTGAACCTTCAAAGAGAGAGTAGGTGTTTGTGTACAATGAAAGAATATTTGATTTGTAGACTCTCCTTAAAGTATTTTCATCTGTCAAGAT
The DNA here is from genome assembly GCF_055505025.1 of Bos grunniens. Taxonomy (NCBI): domain Eukaryota; kingdom Metazoa; phylum Chordata; class Mammalia; order Artiodactyla; family Bovidae; genus Bos; species Bos grunniens. The sequence continues at coordinate 36,827,847 of NC_141187.1, forward strand.
CAGAGAGTACAGCTAAGAAACTGAACTCCTCTAGCGAAGCTGAGAATCCTATGGTAAAAAGTAGACTCAAGCAGCAGGTTCAGAGCACTGTCTCTAGTTCTGTCCTATTCAGCCTTTTGGTCAGTGACTCGATTATCACATTATCTTAGGACATGAAACTGTGAGGGCTAGTGTATGTGGAATAAAAGACTGAACACCCAGTGCTTTCCATCTAATAGGGTAACAATTAAAAGCAAATGCATCCACAGTTCTGTGAACGTGAAAATCGCTCAGTCGCGTCCAACTCTTTGTGACCCCATGGACTATATAGTCCATGGAATTCTCCAGGCCAGAATACTAGAGTGAGTAGCCTTTCCCTTCTCCAGGGAATCTTCCCAACCCAGGGATCAAACCCAGGCCTCCCACATTGCAGGCAGATTTTTTACCAGCTGAGCCACAAGGGAAGCCCCCACAGTTCTAGTTTTGTAATTACGTCCAAATAATCAGGATATGAGGGCTTGGGTGGGAAGAAAAGACCTCAATGGTTTTAGTTCACTGTATGCCATGAGAGCAGCATCAATATTCATTGACATTTTATTCTGCATGAATAAAAATGTTTCATTGAACAAACACATAATGAAGGCCTGCTGGATGCAAAGAATGTACAGCAGTGAAGAGCACACATGTGGACTTTGTGAATTAGGACTTAAATTTTAACAGAAAAACAGAAAGAAGTGAATTTCAAAGTTAAATGTTGCACCACAGTTGGGACACGTGTCAAGAGGGAAAAACACAGAATGCCATATGTCCATGTAACAAGGAGACCTGAGCTGTGTTAGAGTCACGAAAGGCTGCTTTGAGGAAGCGGTTTTTATTGAGATCTGAAAGATGTCAAGGACGTAATCAGGTAAAAGCGAGAGGGTCTTCCAGGGAGAAGAAATGGCATTTATAGAGTTCTAGCCATATCTGAGATTGTAGAGTGAGAACAGAGAGGCCAGGATTGAACCTTCAAGGAATTTAATTTACTTAGTAAAACTTATGAAAACTGGCCAGTGAATACAAGGTGGAATATTATCAGTTCTGTGAAAGAGATAAAATCAAGTTTTGCAGAACATAGGAGATATTTCCATTTGCCCATAATTAGGTAAAGATTCAATTAAACTTAGGAAACTTGGTTTATATTGCTACTTTTACATCGAGTTTTATAGGTTTAGATATGTGATTTAAACATTCTTGGATTTACTAATGTATCTTTAATTTGGGAGGATTGTCTTGGTAATTTCCAAGGTTTCTTCCTTTTCTGAATGACCAGTGGTAAATATCTGGAATTTAAAAAGTCTTTTACATGCCAAGTGTAATAGCTGAAATATCTACAAACTTATATAAAAAAGCATTGAAATTATTGCTTTTTTTTCCTTTTTTCAGTTTCTTTGAAATATAATTTCCAGATAAAATGGCAAGATATTTAAAGTATACATGATAATTTAAATAAGTGTACATTATTAAAGGATTTCCTCATTGATTTTATTAACATATCTATTAATATCACCTCACATGTTTACCTTTTAAAGATCTTTTTTTAGTAAGAACTTTTAAGTTTTACTCTTTTAAATGTGTGCTAAGTCACTTCAGTCATGTACAACTCTTTGTGACCCCATGGAGTTTATAGCCTGCCAGGCTCCTCTGTCCATGGGGATTCTCCTGGAAAGAATACTAGAGTGGGTTGCCATGCCCTCCTCCAGGGGATCTTCCTGACCCAGGGATTCAACCCACATCTCAGATGCATCCTGCACTGGCACGAGGGGTCTTTACCACGAACACCACCTGGGAAGCCCCACAAATGTCAGTAACACTTTACAAACCTTAGTTACCATGTTACACATTAGATCCTCAGACCTTATGCATCATCTTACAGCTTAAAATTTGTGCACTTTGACCAAATTCATACTTAAATCATTGATTTCTGACGGCTTATTTTTTTGTTGTTGTTACATTCAATTAAAGCTTTATTTTTTGTGAGAATGAATGTTCTCTGTATTTTTTGTACTTTTTATTTTGTTTTGGGGTATAGCCAATTAACAACAACAGGACTCAGCCATACATATACATGTATCCATTCCTCCCCCAAAACCCCTTCCCATCCAGGCTGCCATATAACACTGTGCAGAGTTCCATGTGCTATACAATAGATTTTTGTTGGCTATCCATTTTATTTTTTTTAATTTTATTTTATTTTTAAACTTTACAATATTGTATTAGTTTTGCCCAATATTGAAATGAATCCGCCACAGGTATACATTTGTTCCCCATCCTGAACCCTCTTCCCTCCTCCCTCCCCATACCATCCCTCTGGGTCATCCCAGTGTACCAGCCCCAAGCATCCAGTATCGTGCATCAAACCTGGACTGGCGACTCGTTTCAAATATGATATTATACATGTTTTAATGCCATTCTCCCAAATCTTCCCACCCTCTCCCTCTCCCACAGAGTCCATAAGACTGTTCTATACATCAGTGTCTCTTTTGCTGTCTCGTACACCGGGTTATTGTTACCATCTTTCTAAATTCCATATATATGCATTAGTATACTGTATTGGTGTTTTTTCTTCTGGCTTACTTCACTCTGTATAATAGGCTCCAGTTTCATCCACCTCATTAGAACTGATTCAAATGTATTCTTTTTAATGGCTGAGTAATATTCCGTTGTGTATATGTACCACAGCTTTCTTATCCATTCATCTGCTGATGGACATCTAGGTTGCTTCCATGTCCTGGCTATTGTAAACAGTGCTGTGATGAACATTGGGGTACATGTGTCTCTTTCCCTTCTGGTTTCCTCAGTGTGTATGCCCAGCAGTGGGATTGCTGGATCATAAGGCAGTTCTATTCCCAGTTTTTTAAGGAATATCCACACTGTTCTCCATAGTGGCTGTACTAGTTTTCATTCCCACCAACAGTGTAAGAGGGTTCCCTTTTCTCCACACCCTCTCCAGCATTTATTGCTTATAGACTTTTGGATTGCAGCCATTCTGACTGGTGTGAAATGGTACCTCATAGTGGTTTTGATTTGCATTTCTCTGATAATGAGTGATGTTGAGCATCTTTTCATGTGTTTGTTAGCCATCTGTATGTCTTCTTTGGAGAAATGTCTATTTAGTTCTTTGGCCCATTTTTTGATTGGGTCACTTATTTTTCTGGAGTTGAGCTGTAGGAGTTGCTTGTATATTTTTGAGATTAGTTGTTTGTCAGTTGCTTCATTTGCTATTATTTTCTCTGATTCTGAAGGCTGTCTTTTCACCTTGCTAATAGTTTCCTTTAATGTGCAGAAGCTTTTAAGTTTAATTAGGTCCCATTTGTTTATTTTTGCTTTTATTTCCAATATTCTGGGAGGTGGGTCATAGAGGATCCTGCTGTGATGTATGTCATAGAGTGTTTTGCCTATGTTCTCCTCTAGGAGTTTTATAGTTTCTGGTCTTACGTTTAGATCTTTAATCCATTTTGAGTTTATTTTTGTGTATGGTGTTAGAAGGGCTTATTTTTACATGACCTGTGACATGTTTTATATTTATGATTTTGGAGTCAGGAAGAAAGATGTCCCCCTCTTGTTGTAAACAGTTTACTGATAGTTCTTTGAGGGACCATCTTTATTTAACAGCTCCATAGCCACCCCTATCATTGTCAGAAATCAAGATGATTTACACAGGTAAGGAAAATAAAGAAAAGTGGCTTCACTGGTGGCTCAAATGGTGGAGAATCTGCCTGCAATGTTGGAGACCTGGGTTGGACCTTTGGTCAGGAAAGATCCCTGCAGAAGGGAGTAGCTACCCACTCCAATATTCTTGTCTGAAGAATCCTTTGGACAGAGTAGCCTGGCAGGCTACAGTCCATGGGGGTCACAAAAAGTCAGACATGCCTGAGCAACTAACACACAATGAATACTAAGGATTTAGAAGCTGTATCAGAGCTAAGGACAACTTAAAAGGAAAAGCAAAACTCTTTGAGAGAGGCAAAAACATGGATATATACATGAACATTTTAGGCCCACAGGGCAAAGGAAGAAAGTGGATATTGCAGTTTCTAAAGAGACGTGTACATACCTGCAGATAAACTTGAGGGCCTCTGACCAGAGTTCTGGGCTTCAGTGAAGAAACTTGGCCACTTTCCAGCAAGAAAGGAGTCAGAAGAAAGAATCAATCCACTAATCTCTTTCTCCACTGACATGTCCACCCCTGGCCAAACTCAAGTAGAAGTCAGAGGCCAGGAGAGCTAGAGGAATAAAGTCTGGTCTTCTTAGCCTTCGAAGGTTCATAACATAATAGAAAATGATCAACAGGGTTCCCGAGGGGCATATAAAGAATATCAAACATACCCACCATTTCTATATAGTAGCTATGTTTTCTTTATCTTATGAATCTAGTTGCAGTTGTTTTTGCTAGACATTTAGGATGACTGGTATGATTAACTTAACAGGAGAAGTCAGTTTCTGATTTGACCTAGACTTGAGCATTTGTCACTGTATTTCTGGTATCATAATATTATTACTGGGACCCTAACTGCTTATATCCTTGATTCAGTTAAACCCTTTGAAGAGATAGGTAATGTGACCAGACTTAGGAAGGGACCAGAAATGATCAAGAGATGGTTTTATACATTGTTGGATTCATTTGGCTGATTTGTATGTGTTAGAGTGAAAACATTTAATTCCAAATTTGTGAGAGACGTTAGTCTGAAATTTGCCTTTTTTGTACTGCCTTTATCTGATTTTGGTATAGAGCAATACTGGCCCCATCAAATTAGTTGGGAATGTTTTCCTACTCTTTTATTTTCCTGAGGAGAGTATGTCAAATTATTCTTAATTTTTAAAATATTTGTTGTAATTCTCTCATGGATTGATGTTTTTTTTTCAAAAGTTTTATATTACATTTTCAATCTTTTTAAATGTTATAGGACTATTCAGAAGATGTATATAATTTGGCTTCAAGTATTTTGAGATTATATTGTTTGGTGCATATATATTTAGGATTATTATGTATTCCTGCTGGATTGATTCTTTTTCCTTATGTAATGTCCTTGTATTCCTTTGTTGTTAGAAATTTTCTTTGTTCTAAAGTCCACTTTATCTGATTTTAACATATTTTTTATCCTTTTATTTTCCAAATATCCTTGCCATTAATGAGTTTCTTGGGCTTTCCTAGTGGCTCAGATGGGAAGAAATCTGCCTGCAATGCAAAGACCTGGGTTTGATCCCTCAGTTGGGGAGATCCCCTGGAGGAGGGCATGGGACCCCACTCCAGTATTCTTGCGTGGAGAATTCCATGGACAGAGGAACCTGGTGGGTTACAGTCCATGGGGTCACAAAGAGTCAGGCACAGCTTAGCAACTAAACCACCACCTGGTGTTCCTTCACATTTATTCCTTGGGAGGAACAGCCCTACTCAGGCTGCCTTCTGAGGCTAGGCTGGAGGTCAGGAATGCCGGGCCTGGCTTGTCCTCTCTTAGGTGCTGCTGTGTTGCTCTTCCATTCTTCAGGCCCTAATCTAGTTCACATTCTTCTTGCCAAATACACAAGGTCTCCTTTAGTGGTCTCTTCTTATTTCAAGAACACACAGAGGAGTGGGCACAAAGAGATCAAGGCCATCTTGTCTGAACCGGAAGCCCAAGGTGTGTTTTATAACCAAGGGAAGAGATTTCATGGAGGGAAGTTGAGGAGGAAAGTGGAAAGGAGTCCACAGTAGGCTGGAGATGAAAGTCATGGAGTCCTTTCTTTAGAAGTCATGGGAAGCTGAAAAAGTATTTTTTCTAGGTGATATGTATATTCAATTCTGAGTGAGTACACTTTCTGTGTCAGCAAACTGTAAGTCTTCTGCATGTTTTCATTAATTTTCCTTACAAATGGATATGTACAATGATATCCATATGACATTTATTTATTCTTCTAGGTCATTGCTCTGCTATTATTATGCCTTGAGATTTATACCCTCGGAAAAAAGAAATCTATTGTAGACTTTGGATTATTTACCAGTAGATGAATTGATGGAATAATAAAATAACTAAAGATGATTACTTAATTATATATATATATTTATATATTTTTATTATATATATATATAAATTTATATATTTATATATATATATAAAATCACAAATTTTTATATATGCATATGAAGAGAGTTATTCACATATAACTGTATTCTCAGCCCTTGGCGACAGTCTGAGAACTTTGAAGCTATATGTAGAAGAAATTATTTTATTATGATAGTTAAATATCTGTTGAATAATCATGTGTGTACATTCTAAATCCATTAGTCCAGTGGCAATAGAAATGAGTGTCCTCATTCCCTGGGGAAGAAAATTTTAGAATTTCCATTTCTATTTATTTTTATTTCACTGTCATTTAATTTATATTTTGTGCATATTTTTAAATGTCATAATATATGAAAATAGCAATGCATATATAATATTTTACATAATGTTATTAAGCCACTGACAGTGTGTTAAAAAATGGAAAATAATTTGGAGATTAGTTCTTCAGGAAACAGAAAATTATCAAAATTTGCTGCATAAAATGTTACTTAATTTGGGGGAGTTTACCAAAAATTTTTCATGAAACCAATTCAACTGAAGAGAAGCAGAATGTTCAGAGCATCCATGTTTGCATGTGTTTGCATAGTCTCAGAGATGGAAACATTTTTGAAATTGGGTCGAAGACCAAGAGACCTGCCTGGACAGGGGAAAACCTGAACCTTGAATGAAAGAAAGCATGTTTCCTCCCCTCAGTGTGGTCTAAGTTGTTTTTCTTTAAATCACCTCCCTTTCTTCACCTTTATTCCCTAATCCCCATCCTCTGCTTTACTATTTCTTTTCCCAGAGTACAGATTACCTGTTAACATATCATATAATGTACTTGGATTCATGTTTATTGGAGATTATCTGTCTTCCCCTAGCTAGAATATAAGTTCCATGAGGACAAGTGTCTGCCAGCTTTGTTTACTTATGTAAACTAAGCACCTATAAGAGTTTCTGAGTCAAGGAGGAATTAAGTCAATGATCAACTGGTTAAATGACCAGTAGCAGAGCACTGGGCAGGCCTACAGGTTTCAAAATTTTGTGGTTTTGAATATCTATTGTAAATAAGCTGTTCTGCAATTACTGTTACAAGGTTAAGACACATTTCTGTTTCCTTTATCAGCATAAACATTAACTACATTTGAAGATAAGGTTTTAGACCTAACATGATAGCTAAAATGTACATTTGAAAAAAAAATTATACTAGTTGATTTGTTTTCTTTTCCAAAATATAATCATATTCCGTTTCAAAACTTTTCCTTACATAGGTGTGTGTACATATATGTTTATATATATAAATAAAATTCAATCTAGTCAAAGCTGTGGTTTTTCCAGTAATCATGTATGGATGTGAGAGCTGGACCATAAGGAAACTGAGCATCGAGGAATTGATGCTTTTAACTGCAGTGTTGAAGGAGACTCTAGAGAGTCCCTTGGACTTCAAGGAGATCAAACCAGTCAATAATAAAGGAAATCAACTTTGAATATAAATTGAAAGGACTGCTGCTGAGCCTGACGCTCCAATACTTTGACCAAATGCTGCAAAGAAATGACTCATTGAAAAAAACACTGATGTTGGGAAAGATTGAAGGCAGGAGGATAAGGAAATGGCAGAGGATGAGATGGTTGGATGGCATCACCGACTTGAGGAACATGAGTTTGAACAAGCTCCAGGAGACGGTGGAGGACAGGGAAGCCTGATGTGCAGCAGTCCGTGGGGTCTCAAACAGTTGGATATGACTGAGTGACTGAACTTAACTGAAGGTATGCATATGTGTTATGTATATAACATAATGATTATATGATCATTATACATAGGTCACATTGACAAATAATGCTATTTTAGTTTCAGGTATCATTATACATAGATAATATTGACATATAATGTTATTTTGGTTTCAGGTGTACAAAGTAATTATTTGATATATATTGCAAAATGATCACCAAAATAAGTCTGGTGAACATCCATCGCTAGAAATAGTTACAATTTTCTTCTTGCAATCATAACTTTTAAGATCTCTTCAGTTCAGTTCAGTCGCTCAGTCATGTCCGACTCTTTGCGACCCCATGAATTGCAGCACACCAGGCCTCCCTGTCCATCACCAACTCCTGGAGTTCACTCAAACTCAAGTCCATTGAATCGGTGATGCCATCCAGCCATCTCATCCTCTGTCGTCCCCTTCTCCTCCTGCCCCCAATCCCTCCCAGCATCAGAGTCTTCTCCAATGAGTCAACTCTTTGCATGAGGTGGCCAAAGTATTGGAGTTTTAGCTTTAGCATCAGTCAATGATCAACTGGTTAAATGAACACCCAGGACTGATCTCTGTTAGGATGGACTGGCTGGGTCTCCTTGCACTCCAAGGGACTCTCAAGAGTCTTCTCCAACACTACAGTTCAAAAGCATCAATTCTCTGGCCCACAGCTTTCTTCACAGTCCAACTCTCACATCCATACATGACCACTGGAAACACCATACCTTGACTAGACAGACCTTTATCGGCAAAGTAATGTCTCTGCTTTTGAATATGCTATCTAGGTTGGTCATAACTTTCCTTCCAGGGAGTAAGCATCTTTTAATTTCATGGCTGCAATCACCATCTGCAGTGATTTTGGAGCCCAAAAATGATGCTATTTCCATTGTCTCCCCATCTATTTCCCATGAAGCAATGGACCAGATGCCATGATCTTCGTTTTCTGAATGTTGAGCTTTAAGCCAACTTTTTCACTCTCCACTTTCACTTTCATCAAGAGGCTTTTTAGTTCCTCTTCACTTTCTGTCATAAGGGTGGTGTCATCTGATTATCTCAGGTTATTGATATTTCTCCCAGCAATCTTGATTCTAGCTTGTGCTTCTTCCAGCCCAGCGTTTCTCATGATGTACTCTGCATATAAGTTAAATGAGCAGGGTGACAATATACAGCCTTGACACACTCCTTTTCCTATTTGGAACCAGTCTGTTGTTCCATGTCCAGTTCTAACTGTTGCTTCCTGACCTGCGTATAGGTTTCTCAAGAGGCAGGTCAGGTGGTCTGGTATTCCCATCTCTTTCAGAATTTTCCACAGTTTATTGTGATCCAAACTCTCAAAGGCTTTGGCATAGTCAATAAAGCAGAAATAGATGTTTTTCTGGAACTCTTGCTTTTTCCATGATCCAGCAGATGTTGCCAATTTGATCGCTGGTTCCTCTGCCTTTTCTAAAACCAGCTTGAACATCTGGAAATTCACGGTTCACATATTGCTGAAGCCTGGCTTGGAGAACTTTGAGCATTACTTTACTAATGTGTGAGATGAGTGCAATTGTGTGGTAGTTTGAGAATTCTTTGGCATTTCCTTTCTTTGGGATTGAAATGAAAACTGACCGTTTCCAGTCCTGGGCCACTGCTGAGTTTTCCAAATTTGCTGGCATATTGAGTGGAGCACTTTCACAGCATCATCTTTCAGGATTTGGAATAGCTCAACTGGAATTCCATCACCTCCACTAGCTTTGTTTGTAGTGATGCTTTCTAAGGCCCACTTGACTTCACATTCCAGGATGTCTGGCTCTAGGTGAGTGATCACACCATCATGATTATCTTGGTCATGAAGATCATTTTTGTACAGCTCTTCTGTGTGTTCTCGGAGAAGGCAATGGCACCCCACTCCGGTACTGTTGCCTGGAAAACCCCATGGACGGAGGAGCCTGGTGGGCTGCCGTCTATGGGGTCGCACAGAGTCAAACACGACTGAAGTGACTTAGCAGCAGCAGCAGTCTGTGTGTTCTTGCCCCCTCTTCTTAATATCTTCTGCTTCTGTTAGGTCCATACCATTTCTGTCCTTAATTGAACCCATCTTTGCATGAAATGTTCCCTTGGTATCTCTAATTTTCTTGAAGAGATCTCCAGTCTTTCCCATTCTGTTGTTTTCCTCTATTTCTTTGCATTGATCTCTTAGCAGTGCTAAGATTGCTAAGAGTGCTAAGATCTCTTAGCAGTGCTCAAATAGGCAATAAATATGTTCCCTTTTTGACTTAGTGCAGTTAAATGAGACAAGTGGCTTAGTTTCTTAGAATCAAAGAATCATGTTGAAACAGTGGAGCTGAATAAAACTTCTCAGTGCCAATTCATATAGAGCTTTCTTGAAAACACCATCCCTGATTAGGCCTACCTGGCTCCCATCACACACGATATGGTGTGCAGGCAGAGATCTGTGTTTAAGGCTTATGCTCTCTTTTCCTCTTGTCCATGCTTGTCTTTCTCAGCATCTTTCATTGCCTCATCCATCTCCTGTCTTCACTATCCAAATAGGTTATAACAGAAAATATCTAAGCAGCTGGAGTTGCAACTGCTGCCCACTGGGCATTGTGGAAAGACACTGGAAAGGAGTCCTTCCACTATGAGAGTTTTACTTTCAGGGGATTAGAAAGCTTTTCAGTTTGAGCAGTCCATCAATACAAATATGATCTCAAGAGTGAACATTTTAAAATTATTTATTTCATTAATGATTAGTTGACTATCTGCTGAGAGTAAGACAATGAAGGGATAGTAAACAAGGGAGGATTCAGGCAAAAGGAATGAAACACTCTTGGAGGAAGTGGACACATGATTAAGGAGAACATAACCTCTATTTTGTTTAGTTTTAGGTTTTGTTTAGGCTGGCTCTGTAAAAGTCTGGGTTGTTTCCATTTTATTTTCATTCATCCTCTATGCTTTACAATGTATGTCTTATTTAAGTGTTGAAAGTGACTAGTGACTTACTGCTTGTTATCAGTGGGTAGTCGTGCTTTGGTTCTGGTATTCCATAGGGTCTAGCAGAGGTTCCTTAGAGTCCTTATTTCTATCATTTGCTGCAAACTAAACATTTTTTAGTGATTTCTGGTACTAAGTCAATGAAATACCGAAAAATAGAATTCAGATGCTTTTGGATAAAACCTTAGTTTATCTCCCCCATTCTCTCTGATTTTTCACTCTTTTATTGACCAACTAGTCCCATATTGCTGGATGCCTTTTTTGACTCTTCTGACTGCCTCATTCCTTGCATGTGGTCAAGGTCTATTTCATTTCCTGTATCTCTCATATCCTTTGCTTCTTTTAACCTGGCAGAGCCCTCTTTGACTTTTAGTGTCATAATATTACCAGCTCTTTTGGGTCTGCTTCTTTTTCTCTACCAGCCCCAACAGCCACAACTCCTCAAACAGGTTAATGTTTCTCTTTCTAATTCTGGACATATTGCTCTCTTGCACTAAAATTTCTTATGTTCTTATTGCTTTGTAGAATAAAGACAAACTCTCGAAATTGGCATAAATAATTCTCCCTAATGCATAAAAAAATCCATACAAGTATTTCTCCACTCTGACCCTACAATCATATATATATAGCATATCATGGGAGCATAATCATGAGAGATACAACATTTATGTTAAAAATGAACATTTCTTGTGTTTTTGTCAGACTTGATTATTCACTGATACCTTATAATGCTATATGTATTAATATCTCAGTTTCCTTGATCTAAGATGTCAGATATACTTACTTTATAAAATGATCTTAAATGAATTGATAAATATACTATCTTCCTATTTTTGCACATCAGTATCCCATCAACCATTCAAAACTCCATCATGAAACCATCCCAGTTATGTCACTCTTATGTCAAACTCAGATGGCTTCTATCTGTATTTCAATCCACTATAGCACTCCAGTACTATGCCTGGAAAATCCCATGGACAGAGGAGCCTGGTAGGCTGGAGTCCATCGGGTCGCTAAGAGTCGGACACGTCTAAGCGACTTCACTTTCGCTTTTCACTTTCATGCCTTGGAGAAGGAAATGGCAACCCACTCCAGTGTTCTTGCCTGGAGAATCCCAGGGACAGGGGAGCCTGGTGGCTGCCATCTATGGGGTCGCACAGAGTCGGACAGGGCTGAAGTGATTTAGCAGCAGCATAGCACCTTGTTGGCATCACCTCTTATCCCTACTTTACTCTACCATATAATACAGTAATTTCTGTGTTTGTATCACCCTCACCTTCTCCACATCTTGAGAGCCTACTTATGGGAAACAGAGATTTAAAAAAAAAAAAAACCCTCAGTTTAAGTCCTCATTGTATCCAAGATGTGATTTACTAATCTATAAGATCAGTGAACTTCAAAAGTACTTCATTTGTTTGTTTCCATTCAGTAACCACCGCTGCTATTCTTGATATAGCAAGGCCATTTCTTCAAATGTAATCTTACATGGAAATCTGTAAAAGAGGGGAAAATCGACGCATTCTGGATAGCAAAGGAGTGATTGTTAAATCCTGTCAAAATATCCCCTCTTTGGCTGTTCCTGGATGACTCTATAGAATATATATGGCTCTGTTCAATATTGTATGAAATCCACAGTATTCAGTTTATATGTCACAGTCAAGTAAGGAGAGAGCTTTCAGTGTCTACACCTCTGTTGTTGATCTAAAGTCCGAAATTTATGCTTGAAATAAATTTTATAAGAGGCAAATACATGAAGATGTATGTGGTCTATTGGTGAGTGTATGTTTCCTCCAATTGCATTGTCCCCCTTATTGCCAAATTTCCCCTCTAATAAATACCATCTTCTCTGCTGGAAATATCTAAACATTGAAGGAAAGAAAGTTGAGTGAGTAACACAATAGAATTTGATGTTTCTGGCAGTAAATGACTTAGAAAGTGCTTACAGGATTTTTTCATGGTCTTTTGCTTTTTGAAAGAAGAAAGTGAAAATGCAAGAAAGCTGACACTTTACATGAATGAAGGAGCCAAAGGAATATCAATAACCTCAGATATGCAGATGACACCATCCTTATGGCAGAAAGTGAAGACAAACTCAAAAGCCTCTTGATGAAAGTGAAAGAGGAGAGTTAAAAAGCTGGCTTAAAGCTCAACATTCAGAAAATGAAGATCATGGCATCCGGTCCCATCACTTCGGGGAAACAGTGGAAACAGTGTCAGACTTTATTTTGGGGGGCTCCAAAATCACTGCAGATGGTGACTGCAGCATGAAATTAAAAGACACTTACTCCTTGGAAGGATAGTTATGACCAACCTAGATAGCATATTCAAAAGCATACTTTGCCAACAAAGTTTCGTCTAGTCAAGGCTATGGCTTTTCCTGTGGTCATGTATGGATGGGAGAGTTGGACTGTGAAGAAGGCTGAGCACCGCAGAATTGATGCTTTTGAACTGTGGTGTTGGAGAAGACTCTTGAGAGTCCCTTGGACTGCAAGGAGATCCAACCAGTCCATTCTGAAGGAGATCAGCCCTGGGATTTCTTTGGAAGGAATGATGCTAAAGCTGAAACTCCAGTACTTTGGCCACCTCATGCAAAGAGTTGACTCATTGGAAAAGACTCTGATGCTGGGAGGGATTGGGGGCAGAAGGAGAAGGGGACTACAGAGGATGAGATGGCTGGATGGCATCACTGACTCGATGGACGTGAGTCTAAGTGAACTCCGGGAGTTGGTGATGGACAGGGAGGCCTGATGTGCTGTGATTCATAGGGTCACAAAGAGTTGGACATGACTGAGCAACTGAACTGAACTGATTCTGTCATGTTCTGAAAGGTTTAGGTCATCCCAGGTAGAAGCAGGGGCAGGACTCAGGCAAGAACAACCCTGACTTATGAGGGAAGAGGTTGGTTTTGCTGGACAGTGTTCCTATATGTAGATAAAGTTGTCTGCCTAAAAGAAGATAATTTGGCTGGATTCTGCCCTGAAGAGGTGCCAAGTTTTGTTTATCTCTAGAACTATGATGACTCAATTAGTAGCAACAAAGAATACTCCTGATATAAAGGACAACTTCAGAAAAAAATAGGAGAGAAAAGAAAATGGAAATAAAAGGGAATATGAGATATTTGCTCCTAGGATACTAAAAAAAAAAAAAAAAAAAGCATATATATATTTCTCTCCTCAGAAATAAAGTGTTCTAACAGCATTTCATCCTTTACTACCCAAGTCCTTGACTCACTTTCCCATTGCTGCTTTTCCTTCCTTCTGTCTCTTCCTTCTTTCTTCTTCATCCCCCTCTCCCTTCCTTTTGATTTCCCATTTTCTATTTACTAGGAATTATTGCTAAAGCCCTAAAGATGCTGCAAAACCAGCCCCACAACATCACTGACTTAAGAGAGCCAATCAAGGGATTGGCCCTCATCCAGGTTGTCTGGAGGCAGTTGAATAAGCTGAGCAACCTGAATCCCATCAAATTGCTCCAGTCTCAATAGAGATTTAGTCTATTTGGAGGATTTTATAATTCAGGGACCTACTAGGGCACGTGTGTAAGGCCAAATAATTAATGACAAGGATAGTTACCCTAAAAGGAAGAGAGAATGGTATCTCACTTCTCAGATAAATGTGTTTTTAAATCCAGCTTTCTGATCTATTCAGTGTGTATGTGACCAGTTGAACAATTGTCCAGAGGGCCCAGGTGGGGGACAGTTGACTCTTAACTAAGCTAGACTTGTAGAACCCAGAGTGATAGAATGTATGGAGTTTTTGCAAGATGATGCAGGAAATGAGGATGCAGTGGAGTGTGGGTGAAGACAGCCACTGGAGGAGGATGGAGTCCGTTTACATTTGTACCTTCTTCGGCCTCAATCTTTGTGCAGCCCAGAAATTTCATATGTTGGAATCCTGACTACATGCTGATCGTGTTTCATAGGTGGGGCCTTTGGGAGGTGATGAAGCTATGGAGGTGATGAAGGATGGAGCCTCCTGGATGAGATGACTGCTTTTATATATAAGAGACACACAGAGTTCTCTAGCCTTTTCCCAATGTGAGGATACAATCAGAAGTGTGTGACCAGAAGAGGGCCTTATCTGATCACACTGTGAAAATCCATTTCTATCGTTTATAATTCTATGATATTTTGTTACAGCAGCCCAGGACTAAGACAGCATCCTAACAATTTTTAGGCAGTTCAGTAAACCTCATGCTATTTAGGTAGCCACATGCAAAACACTTGTATTGTCTGTTGTAACACTGTGACAATATAAGAATCGGCTGACAGTTTGTGGCTTGCTTTCATAAAGAATTCTCAGAATTCAGTCTTCTTGGTTGCTTGACCAGCACCATGAATAATTATCTAATTCATTGATTCTTATAACTTGACCCAGAATAATTTCATGTGATTCTTTAGTAAGCTCTTTAATGGTCTTTGGCAAGTCAGTTCCTTCTTTTGATTTTCTATTAAATGAAGATAAAGACATTGACAAATTTCCTTCTTAGATTTTGACATCTCTACAGAGTCTGTGTTTATTTTGTTTCAGATGACATCCATTACACCCAAACATGCATTTAAAACTATAAAACTCAAAGAAGCTTGCAATAGGATGGATCATCACTAACCATATCAGGATTGGCTGGGATAGTTGTGGGCTTAGCAAGGGACAAATTGGCACTTCAGCACCTAGAGGTAGATGTCAATCTTTCTTGCATCCCTATGCAGGCAGTGGAACATTTTATAAAAAGCATTTTGGTGCACATCTTCATCGCCTGCTGTCAGGAGATTTCTGACCACACTGGATAGGAGGTCTCCTTCTCCTGGTCTTCAGGATGAATCTAAATACCCAAAAGATAATGCGTTATTATGAGTTTTATTAGTATTTGCTTTTCTTTGTTCCTTCTTATTATCAAATTAAGGTTGAGGAAGACTTATGAAACTCTCTAGACATGGATTCGGAGCCAGTGTTTTGGAAGTCTATTAACAATCTAAAATCAAGCAGCAGAACTCAAGTATGAGTTTGGTTTTGACCTTCTCTTTTCTTCCTTCCCACTCTCATCCTTTGGTTTGAAGAGGACAAAGAGAGAATACCAGCAGAAGTTCAGTAGCAGTTGACCTGGACTACTTTGAAGAAAACATTGATCTTGCAAATTCTGTTCTCCAGTTCTCTTACCCACGAAAGTGTTTCAACCACATGTGCCCAGAAAGAGGCTAGCTTTTAGTGGGATTGTGTGAAATGCAGGGAATGCTGTACCTGTCAAAAACTGTAGTTGATATTCTGGTGGGTGGAGCTGGATTTCTTCTCTCTGGAGTGCAATGAAGTGTCCAGTAATGAGTTGTGAGATGTCAGTGGGTTTGGTGTGACTTTGGGCAGCCTGCATATTGAAGCTCAGAGCAATATTCCTGTGTTGCTGGAGAATTTGCGTGGTATGTCTTGCGCTGGAACTTGTTGGCCCTTGGGTGGTGCTTGATTTCAGTGTAGGTATGGAGGTGTTTGATGAGCTCCTATTAATTAATGTTCCCTGGAGTCAGGAATTCTCTGGTGTTCTCAGGATTTAGACTTAAGCCTCCTGCCTCTGGTTTTCAGTCTTATTCTTACAGTAGCCTCAAGACTTCTCCATCTATACAGCACTGATGATAAAACATCTAGGTTAAAGATGAAAAGTGTATCCACAGTGAGGGATGCCTAGAGAGTTTCACAGAGTTACATGGAGAAGAGAAGAGGGAGGAGGGAGATAGAGGTGACCAGGAGGATAAGAGGGGGAATCAAAAGAGAAGAGAGCAAGCTAGCCACTAACCACTTCCTTATGTGCTCTCCACAGTCTGGATCCCTCAGAGATGTTTGCAGAGTTACACAGAGAAGAGAAGAGGGAGGAAGGAGACAGAGTTGGCCAGGAGGATAAAGGTGGGAATCAAAAGGAGAGAGACAGATCCAGCCAGTAATCAGTTCCCTAAGTGTTCTCCACAGTCTGGAACACACAAAGAGATTCACAGAGTTGGGTAGAGAAGCAAAGGGGGAGGTAGGAGATAGAGGTGACCTGATGGAGAAAAAGGAGAGTCCAATGAGGGAGAGATCAGTCAAGCCAATAATCTTGCCTCCAAGTAAAAATGGGTACTGAAGATTGGGTTCTTAAAGGTACAAAATTGATAACAAATACCAAAAAGCAAATATTAAAAATCTAGAGTAGAGGTTGGATTCTCAAAAATACAATATTAAAGAAAAAAAAAACAAAGTCACAAAAATTAGAACTGCCATACAACCCAGCAATCCCACTGCTGGGCATATACACTGAGGAAACCAGAATTGAAAGACACACATGTACTCCAATGTTCATCGTAGCACTGTTTATAATAGCCAGGACATGGAAGCAACCTAGATGCCCATCAGCAGATAAATGGATAAGAAAGCTCTGGTACATATACACAATGGAGTATTACTCAGCCATTAAAAAGAATACATTTGACTCAGTTCTAATGAGGCGGATGAAACTGGAACCTATTATACAGAGTGAAGTAAGCCAGAAAGAAAAATACCAATACAGTATAATAATGCATATATGTGGAATTTAGAAAGATGGTAATGATAACCCTGTATGCGAGACAGCAAAAGAGACACAGATGTATAGAACAGTCTTTTGTACTCTGTGGGAGAGGGTGAGGTGGGATGATTTGGGAGAATGGCATTGAAACATGTATATTATCACATGTGAAACGAATCACCAGTCCAGGTTCGATGCATGATACAGGATGCTCGGGGCTGGTGTACTGGGATGACCCAGAGGGACAGGATGGGGAGGGAGGTCGGAGTGGGGTTCAAGATGGAGAACACATGTACACCCATGGCAGATTCATGTCAATGTATGGCAAAACCAATACAGTAAGGTTAAGTAATTAGCCTCCATTAAAATAAATAAATTTAAAAAAATGGTAGTTGAATTCTAATTCATTTACAATAGAATCAATAATTATAAATGGTTAGGCTCTCACTTTATATAACAGGGATTAGAATATAGAAAGCCTGAATCTTGTCCTTATAAAGTGAGATGTTTCAAAACTCATCCCTCAATACTGAGGTCATCTCTTTCATTCGGAAAAAAAGCAAAGAAGCCTTCAGGATATGGCTCACCTTTTTTTTTGTATCTGCTCTGCACCTTCTAGAAGTACTTTGGTCTTTTCCTCAATCTCTGTGGCCTTTGACAAGAGATCCGGTGAGGCATGTTTCATGCCCTGCAGCTCTGTGACTGGGTGGTGCAGAGGTTCGTCCCAGGAGAGCAGCAAACTGAGTACCAACCTAATAAGGATTTCATCCTAAGCAACCATAGGAAATAATCTCATTAAAATAAACAGAATTCAGTGGGCTTGGTAACATGTGATTTTTGCTCAGATAAGCTGAGCAAATTTAAGAAACCCTTTATTACTCCTATGAATATGTGAAAATTTTTAAAGGTGGTATAGATATAAAATTATAAAATGTATGCTATTAGTTTATACTTTGCTGAATTTTTTTTAAAAAACTGACACTTAAATAATCCTTTTGATGAGTTCTAATTTAGAACATGAAATATTTTCTTTTCCCCTCTGAAATTAGACCATCTGCTCAGTGAGTTCTTTTATATTTGAATGCTTTGCTTGTCCAGGGAGAGAAATCTAAATATTTTGTTGGAACTCAATATGTGCCTAGAGTACCTGGCCCAGGAAGCATGGATCCTACCCATGCCCACATCATTTTCTCCCGATGATTCATTTGTATTAATGAATCAAATCCTTCATTAATGTATTCATTTTCTGATTGGTAGTTTGTTTTATGACATTTGAACAAAGAGATAATGAAAAAGACATTAAACACATTTTCCTCAACCTATACCAACACCAGTCCCATTTGCTATCAGAGCAGTCTTTTCTGGTTACATGTGTCGGGGCAGAAAATGGCACAGTGTTGTCTTTAGTAACAGCATCAGTGGGATTCACAATGGAGGGTTTTCCCCCTGGTTCACTACTACCAGGATGGGCATGAAACTCCCAGGGGCTGAGCATCTCTAATTAAAAGGCTTGATTTGTTGATGGCCATGAAATACTTCAGTGTACAGGAAATAAGAGCAGAGAAGAATTGAATAGACATTGCAATAGAAACATAATGGGAGACTGAGAAGCTATAATGAAATTCAGACACTAGGGTGAGACCTTGGCAATGGCAACCCACTCCAGTACTCTTGCCTGGAAAATCCCATGGACGGAGGAACCTGGTAGGCTGCAGTCCATGGGGTTGCACAGAGTCAGACATGACTGAAGCGACTTAGCAGTAGCAGCGTGAGACTAGCATAGTTTTCAAGAGGGCTTTGTAGCTTAAAGATGAAGAGTGAGTGCTCTGAGTTGAATGAAACCTAGACTCACTGCTTATTATCTGTGTGATGGGTGCAAATCTCACAAATTTTCTGAGCCTTGGTTTCCTCATCTCAGAATGTGTAATAACAGTCATTGTGCTACAGGATTTTTTGTGAGGGTTAAACATATCAATGAACACTGAGCACTTTGTAAATGGCAATGTACTAGCTCTCAATAAATTTTAAGTTTTAAATAAATTTCCTCCTTCTCCTTGACCTTCTTCCTTCATTTTATCATCTCCATTATTTAGATGCTGAGCAAATAGAAAGAATGTTGATATTATTAACAAAGTTTTAGTAAGAGAACAGATTGTATTTAAGAGGAGATGCATGTGAAAATATTTTAAATAATAATAGGATTGTGGTTAATATGGGAATCAGAAAGGAGCAATTATAATGAAAAACAGTTGAGGCTGGGATAAATGATTGAGGCTTGATTTGTAGACTGTGTTTTCATCAGAACAGAGACAATTGTTGTAACCATGAAGAACAAAACATAATATTTTATAGGACATTTGGGGAGGAGACTCATAAGTAAGAATAAAAGTGACAGAGGAGTCATTGAGAATGATAAAGAAGTAGGTTTCAGAGAAGCAGAAGAATCAGGAGAGCCTTGAAAGCCAGAAGCAATGTCTCAAATGGTGCAGTGCAGGAGTGACTCTCACGTCGGTGTCACTGGTCACAGGGAATACTCAAAACTGTGGTTGTGTTTCTTATATATCCATGAATTCTACCAATCTTATATTTTACACATAGAATTTCCGGTCAGCCCATGCTTTCATACAGTATAATAGCTGCGATCCTGGGCCTAATGCGTTGGTAAACTAAGGTTATCTGCATGGGAATTTATAGATCTGTTATTTGTTTTGCTACTACAGATCTTTAGTCATCACTTGATTCTATTCATACATATCAACAGTATAAGGTAATTTCTCTTTGATTGCTTAGTACTCCTCCACATTTCTCTGCGTGTGCAGTTACCATTACTCTAATAATCTAAAGCCTAGTAACAAGAGTGCACTGCCTCAGCTGGCTCAGGTGAAAAACCCAGATAAAATCCTCACCTGTGTATGTTCAGCTTCGTCTTTGTTATCAGGGGTAATGATGGATTCGGTGTGGCAGCTATTTAGGACCTTGGAAATGAAGTTTTTGCCCTGGCCAAACTGTTTATCCTGGGAGTGATCAAGCACATTCAATTCTTTAAGGTTATTTTGGCATTCAATAAATGAACTCACTACCAGAATCTTAACACAGCTGATAGATGTATAATTTTTTTAATGAGGGTTATATAAAAATTGAACATCATTATTTTTCCTATTTCTTCCCATTATCTCTATAAATGATTGTTTTTCATCTAACTTTTCTAAACTTGAAACTCTTCCCTTCTTTGCTCTTCCCTTGCTTAATTTCATTCTTTCCACAGTAAATATTGGGACAACAAACACTAAAATTACCACAAATATCAAATATTCAATGTTTTATTAAGTATCTTTTTTTTTTTTTTTTTTTAGTATTTGAACCAAATATAATGCATATATACCTGCTGCTGCTGCTGCTAAGTCACTTCAGTCATGTCCGACTCTGTGCGACCCCATAGACGGCAGCCCACCAGGCTCCCCCGTCCCTGGGATTCTCCAGGCAAGAACACTGGAGTGGGTTGCCATTTCCTTCTCCAATACATGAAAGTGAAAAGTGAAAGTGAAGTCGCTCAGTCTTGCCCAACTCTTAGCAACCCCATGGACTGCAGTGTACCAGGCTCCTCCGTCCATGGGATTTTCCAGGCAAGAGTACTGGAGTGGGGTGCCATTGCCTTCTCTGCATATATACCTGGATGTAGCCATTTAGTCTCTTATTTACTGTGGGTTGGAACCAATATACTCCCTTAATAGGACTTTTAAAATTATAACTTTCTCTTATTAATCTCTGAATCCACACACCTATAGCTTAGTGTTCACCATAGATGCAGAACACAATGTTGTTGATGATGACAAAATGTTAATTTAGAAAACATGGCATAAAATTCTAGGAAATACTAAGCAATGGGCTTAGAATAAGAACAGCAAAAACCCAGCTAACACATGGATAGAGAAAAACTAATCTTTAGAGTTTGTTGTGAACATTTAAAGAGATTGCTTAGAAGTTTGGGGGAAAAAAAACAGCAGTCAAAAATTGAGGATGACAGAAAAACTACTGAGTAAAAAGAACTACATGAATTTAATAGAAACATGGAGCAAAAATTTGTTATCAGTGTCTGCTCTACAGTGGGCTCCTCGAGTAACCTAAAAGAGCTAACATACAAGTTCCATACTTTCATCAGAAAGAGAATTATTGGTTCCAATTCTAAGCCAATCCTTCTATTGTACTCTAACCTATTCATTGCCAGTCTTAGAAAACTGTTTAGCAGCATTTTAAAAACTATCATCATTTGTTTTCATGATAAGGGTTCAGTATGTACTGTGTTTGGAAAAGGGCCTTTATGAAGACTAATTAAGGTTAAATGAGTTCATAGGGTGGGACACTGATCAAGTAGGATTAGTGTCTTTATGAGGAGAAACACCAGAGAGATTTCTATTTTGTCTCTGTGTCTCTGTCTCTCTTCTCCTCCCCCTCAGCCTGTGAGGACACAGGGAGAAGCCAGCCTGGGAAGGGAGAGTTCTTACCAGAACCTGACCTTGCTGGCACCCTGATCTGGGACTTCTTGCCCCCAAAACTGTGAGGAAATATATTTCTGTTGTTTAATCCATTGATCCTATAGCATTCTTTTAAGGAACTCCAAGCTTCCCTGGTAGCTCAGATGGTAAACAGTCTGCCTGCAATGCAGGAGACATGGGTTTGATCCCTGGGATGGGAAGATCCCCTGGAGAAGAGCATGGTAAGCCACTTGTAGTATTCTTGCCGGGAGTGCTACAGTCCATGGGGTCACAAAGAGTAGGACATGACTAAGTGACTAACACATACCTTCAAGGTGACAAATACAGGTGCTTTAAATTTATTTTGGAAATTCCAGGCAGGAATACTGGAGTGTGTGGCTGTTCCCTTCTCCAGAGGATCTTCCCAGCCCAGGAATCGAGCCCAGGTCTCCCACGTTGCAGGCCGATTCTTCACCATCTGAGCCACCAGGGAAGCCCATATCTAATGAGGTATTATATCCAATATATATGAGGAATTCATACAACCTAATAGCAAGAAGACAATACAGTTTAAAAATGGGCAAAGACTATAGATTGGAAGACTCAATAATGTGAAAGATGTCAATTCTTCCATAACTGATTGATTAAATTCTAGAAATTCCCTGTTAAACTCTCAACATTATTTTCAATGTTTCCAAATGAGAACAAAGTAAAATGTCTATTAACACTGGAATGGATAATTAACTGTGGTGTACTCATAGAAAGGAATACTACTCTGTGATAAAAATAAATACAGCTTCACACAAAGTTTTATGACTCTCACAAACATTACATAGAATGAAAGGAGCAAGGCATGTTAAAAGTGCTATATGATCACGTGTATATGGAGTTCAAAAAACAAAATGAGGCAAAACTAAGGTAGAGTTTGGAGGGGTACACTTAGGTCACCAAACCATGGAGAAAACCAAGGATACGGGTTCTACATGGAGGGAGAAGACCATGTTTGGGAGAGTTCATGAGGAGGGCTTTTCAGGTGCTCCCAGGGTTCTGTTTCTTGATCAAGGGAGCAATTACATGGGGCTCATTTTGTTATAAATTATCATTTTACATCCTTACTTTGTATACAACTTTTCTAAATCTATGTTACATTCTACAATTAAAAGAAAAAGATTAAAAATGAAAAAAAAATTAAAAAAAGTTAAAAGTAAAATTAATGAAAGGAAAATGAATCAGATATTTCACTCTTTAAGAATCTTTGAGATTACATGAAACTGATCTTTTCTTTGATTTATACATCTTATGAGTTGATGCCTTGTTTGACTTAGAAAATGTGTTATTTGAAGTTTGGTTGATGCAGCCTTCTTATTTAAAGGATAAAATAGTCCAGTCACTTTCACCAAGGTTCTTTATGGAAATAAGCAAGAAGTACTGCTGCTGCTGCTGCTGCTAAGTCACTTCAGTCGTGTCCGACTCTGTGCGACCCCAGAGACGGCAGACCACCAGGCTGCGCCATCCCTGGGATTCTCCAGGCAAGAACACTGGAGTGGGCTGCCATTTCCTTCTCCAATGCATGAAAGTGAAAAGTGAAAGTGAAGTCACTCAGTCATGTCCAACTCTTAGCGACCCCACAGACTGCAGCCCACCAGGCCCCTGCGTCCATGGGATTCTCCAGGCAAGAGTACTGGAGTGGGTTGCCATTGCCTTCTCCAAGCAAGAAGTACAGTACTTACAAATTCACTGAACATTTCTCAGGCGAGCCTATAGTTATGGTTAGCCACCGTGGTTGCTGTGTCAAACAGGTTTTGAAGGGCATCTGGCCCTTGCCAGATGGGTTTTGACAGAGGGGTGCAGAGACCACACCCTGGCACAAGAGTAGGTTTGACACCACGAGCAGCAGGAGCAGGTGGGACTCTGCATAAATAAAAACAAGAGCCACTCAGAGATGATGTATTAGCCTGAGGTTAGCAAAAGCCATCCTGTCCAGGGAAGCCTCATCTCTCCCTGTTGCCCTGAACAGGATTTGGTGTTGTAGTAGCTGGGTGAAGAAGAAGCAACATCTTCCACTGTAAATTTAAATAGATGATGATATTTGCACAGATGTAGTTGTAGAAGTAGATTACTCCCTGCATTTTTGTACTGCTCCCAGAAGTGCTCCTTTGCTCTGCAAACATTTGGAGCTTAAGTTAATTCTGAGCCAGTGTTTAGGTCATTCTCTAAAGATAGTTGAATGTCTTGGGACTTTCTGCAGACTCTTAGCAGCAAACTCGTCTAGGAGTTTGTAACTTTTTCACTCTACATTGACTAATGCTTGCATTTTAGATACTGAAATGGCAAGAATAGTACAGTTGATCTGTGTGGTTTACCATCACGCTGGGGAAGAGTAACCACATGAATGCTTGATTGCTACTCTTGAGTGCAAAGAGAATACTAAGAGAAAAGGATAGTGTCGCTTGAATCTGCTAACCCACCTTAATAACCCCATGGATTTCCTTGATACTTTGCCAAAAGTTTGAAAAATTTTGTAAAATTTGTGCTTTACAATGATCCTGTGAGATAGGCTTGACATTATTATCACCAAATTATACTAATGAAACAATAAGACTTAGAGTGGGTAAGTGATTTTCCTAAGTCTCATTGTCAGCAGATGGAGGTGACTGGGCACCATAATGTCATCTTTTCACTTCCTCATGTCATATCACACAACCTTATGGGCTCTCGGTCTACAATGCGGTAGAGACCTGGGTTTGATGCCTGGGTTGGGAATATCCCCTGGAAAAGGGAAAGGCTACCCACTCCAGTGTTCTGACCTGGAGAATTCCATGGACTGTATAGACCGTGGGGTCACAAACAGGTCATGACTGAGCTGGTGATGGTGTTGGTGGTGGACAGGGAAGTTGGTGATTGAAATGGAAGCCTGGCTTGCTGTAGTCCATGTGGTTGCAAAGAGTCAGATGTAACTGAGAGACTGAACTGACCTTTAGGATAGCAGAATATCAAAAATTCGAACTCAATTGATCATTTATTGGTAGATGGATAGCTATATGAATTATTTGGGTTAAGATATAATTTGGTGATCTTATAACACATCTAAATATCCAATACATGACTGAAGAGGGTGTCAGTGAGTCATCCATACTGTAAACTGAAGGAATCAATTATCAAAGGATAACTATGCATTAACCTTGTAGTTTAATGAGCAAAATAAACTGATAAACACTATTGTCCTTTTCTCAGTATAATAGCAAGCTATAATCCCTGCCTGTAACAATTTTAGATGCTATAGTGCCCAAGCATTGAAATTGGGGCTGTTTCTGGAAACGCGTAGGTATGAGCCCTGCTCCAGAGTTCTTGTTCTTGATGCCGGTGTCTTCTGTTCTCTGGTTCACTAAGTCCCAGGCTTTCTCTCCTGCGCATCATCTGGTTCTCCTGTTTACACAAGTGTTTGTACTGTGGTTCTCCTGCTCTTCTGATCAGGCTACACAGCCTCTTGATGATTTATTTCTTACACTCTTTGTGCTTTGTTTTCCTGATGCTTCTTAGTGTATTTGCTTTCATATCTACCTCTATTCCTGAATTTCAGTATCTACAGCTGCCCTACCCTATCCTCTTGCTGTCTAAATTTTGGCTTTTAGCATCATCATATTTTTATGAACTTCATTTTCCTTTTGATCCAGTTTCTGGTATTCAAATTAAGCTGGGTTCTCACATATGGCTGTTCTTGGCACCTCAAGCAACTTTGAGAAGTTAGCTTTCTCTCTATGCAATACTGCCCCTTAATTTGATACCATTGTGGACTTGTTATAATTTCACTTCCTGCCTCATATTTTATCTTTGTCTTTTTCTAGCTGCTGTAAATTCAGTACTATGTGTCCTTATGTTGGTATTAATATTTAAAATAAATCCCTAACCTGATGTAGCAGATAATTAAAAGGAATATAATCAAAGTAGTAATAATAAATCCCTCCAAATTAATATCCATACATGCTCCCATTTTTAAAAGATTTTCCATCCAAATATTATAATAATATTAGTGGAATTTATTTTTCTTTTACCTGCATCCATTTGGTAACTTTGCATGGACACTTGATGATTTCCAAATTAATTTAGGCCCCCACGATGTACAGTGTGTGGTGTTTATTGTGTAAGGGCAGCAGTGACAATCTTTGAAGATTCGTTGTTTGATAGCGAATATTCAGCCCCAGGCCACTTCTCTTTGCTTATCAAACTGACTAGTTACAACTGCATTTGTAAACATGAGTGAGTTCAGAGGTTTCTTCAATCTCTCACTAACTCCTAAGAAAGATTTCTTTTTAAGGTACTGACTGTATAACTAGACATTTGAGAAATGCTGCAATGTTTTAAATGACTCGTGAAAGCAGAAGAAGATTTTCTGTTGAAGTTCACCTGGAAGATGAACTTGATTTTGACTATCAGCAATGGAATATTAAACTTTTGAGGTATTCAATGAAATCCTCTAAGAAAAAATAACTGTATAAGACTTTTCTCTCTCATTAATTTATATCTTTTGATGTTTTAGAACTAGGAGGAATATTCTTCAGGGGGGAAAAGCCGCTGGAAGTGACAATTTCACTAAGCAATCAAGAGTTAGCGTATTTTCAATTAAATGAAAAATGCTGCATGCAATGCTCTTTACAGAGACTCTTGGTATGTTTCATAATTCAGTTCTTAAAAAGTAAAACTATTTTTTCAAAAACCAGGGAAAATTCTAAACTGTGAATGCCAACTGCCTGAAACAAATACTCACTGTGTTTCTACTGCATCTACTAGTAATATCTACTGATGTTACTCATAGGAATTATCGGATGTGTGCTACCTGTAATAGACAGCATTGTGTTTGAACCAAATCTGCCCTTTGTGGAAATAGACAGTGAAGAGACAGAACAAAGGGTGTGTGTGAGTTGATCAAGAAAAGGATAATTGGAGCTATGAAGTTATTCATTGATCATCTTTTATGACAGCCACTTAACCAGTTTTTCTCAGTATACTTTCCTGTAGATACGGAAATGAAAATTTTTCATGCTACCACATATGGGGCAACTCTATACTGCTTCCTACCCCCATTTGAAACAGAAGATCCACAATTCTTGAGCAAGAGTGGCAAGAAAACTCACCACTAGATTCTTGATTATTATTTAGGCTTTAATTAGGTAGCATATTTTCTGCTATCACTGTGTAAGTGCCACACATGTTGGAAATTTCTTTTGAACTCAGGCAGATGCTTATCAAGAAATCATTCATTTCTACCTAAACACTTTTAGGTGACAGGTCAGTGCTTCCGATGATACCACAAGCAGTACTTTTACCAAATCCTAACAGTTAGCTTATATTTCATTATAAATTGGAAAGTGCCTTGAAGTTCCCCAACCCAATCCATGTCATAATTGATAAAAAGCAACATCAATTTGGGATAACTGAGAACAGCCTTCAGATGGCTTAACACTGAGAAAAAACTGTGACTGGGATTATCTTATACTAAAGACATTTTTGTCTATATCACTCATGCTATAACACAGGAGGTAATTTATAATGTTTAAATATACGCTGCAAACACCTTTTTGGATAGAACATTGCAATATTTAGTCCATGGGATACAAATAAGTGAAACACATATATTCTACCCTAAAAGGCTCTGTAATCTTCTTGAGAATACAGCATATATGATGAGGAAGAAAAAAAAACTTCATAAAATATATTCTTAATGATCACAGATGGTTTTAGATTTGAAAGAGACTTTTGATCTTTGTTTTTTACATAGCATAATTTACTTATTTTTGTCTGTGCCATGTCTTCATTGCTGCATGGGCTTCTCTCCAGTTGTGGTGAGTAGGGACTACTCTGGGTTCTGGAATAAAGACTTCCATGGACTGTATAGACACAAAGAGTCAGACACGATTGAGCGACTGTACTGAACTGAATGACATGTGAGTATGATGGGAGCTATTTCAATAAAAACAAAAATGAAAAATTTTGCTAAGACCCTTGAGCCTAAAAATGTTACTATCCAATTAGGAATGATCTCCAACATGTAAACAGATAAAAATTAAAGCTTAGGCATCTGTATTCTTTTTTTTTTAATTGTTTTTGTATATTTTATTTTAAAAAATTGAATGTAGTAATTATAGATAATGTGTGATAATTTTGACTTTTGAACAAAAAGTCTATACCCACTCTACTAAATGGACATAGCCAAAAGAGGCCATGGTCACATATGAAGAGATGCATCAGAAAATAAATATATCTGAAGGACTTTTCCATTTAACAAAGAAATCCTGGTGCCAATCCTTTGGTTAAGGAGGATTCTATCACTGACTGTAGCTTTCTTTTGGATAATCAGAATGTTTGATTGCATAGTCCACGATCTGATAACTTCTGCTGCAGACTGTTCTTCTCTGAGACATTTCTTCTACTCTCAAAGGTTTCTGTTGCTTTCTCTGCAAGAGAACCCAAGAATGTATTGAGAAGATTAAGAAAAGGCAGGTTTAAAACAAGCTGTTGCATGCTCCGTTTCTTCAGTCATGTTCAACTATTTTTGACCATATGGACCACCAGGTTGCTCTGTCCATGGGATTCTCCAGGCAAGAATACTCCAGTGGGTTGCCATTTCCTTCTCTAGAGATCTTCCCAATCCAGGGATCTTACCTGCATTTCCTGCATCTCCTGCATTACAGGCAGATTCTATAACAAGCTTTCAAGTGGCTTAAAATATTGGATTGACAGGAAAGGTCATCTGGGTTTTTCATAAGATTGTACAGAAAAAAAATTAGAACTTTTTGGCCAACATAATATAATACAACCTGGAGAAGAGCAAAGCCAGATTGAGATGAGAGGCTGCTTGCAGTGCCAGCACGGAGGGTCAGGCAGGCTCAAGTGAGGGACTAGTCCTGGGAGGCCACGTTGAGACGCTGAAAAGATGTCAGGGACAATGGGCAAACTTGGGTGACTGTAAACTGATTCCAGTGTTCGATTCAGGCAACAAGCTGGATGGTGAGAGAAGATGATAGTCAGATGAAAGAGAAGTGAGGTCAGCGGCTTTAAAGTAGAGTGTTCAGGTTTGCGCTCAAGACTAAGGATTCCAAAGCCTTTCTGCCATTCTAAGGGTGTTTGAGAGTTGCAAAGGGAGAAAAGATCATGGTTTTCTAGACTATGGGTCCAGCAAGTGTAATAATTCTTTTTTCCTGCTAAAGCTGACTAATACTAGCTTTAGTGCAGTGCATGCATGCTCAATTGCTAAATCGTGTCTTGAGTCTTCTGCAACCCCATGGATTGTAACCCACCAGGCTTCTCTGTCCATGGGATTTCCCAGGCACGAATATAGGAGTGGAATGCCATTTCCTTCTCCAGGGGACCTTGCCAACCTTAGGACTAAAGCCGCATCTCCTGCACTGGCAGGTAGATTCTGTACCACCTAGACTCCTGGGAAGCCCAATTTTAGTGCAGTTCATGCCAACAAACGAGCGAGCACTCAGCCTTCCACTATTCTTTGGTAACACAGTTAAGCAACCCAAGAGTGTATTTGCATTTTTTGTTATGTGTTTGATTACTTATTGGTATTTATTATTCTGGTGGATTTTAATATATGTAGTATAATATAAGAGATTTGGTTTTCCTATGGGTATATTCAAATCCACGTGGTAATAGTCTGAATATTGCCTTTTCATCAAAGAAAGTAATTATGTATCAAATTCTTTCTTACTAAGGCATATTCCTATTTCTCACTGTAAGAAATGTTTTTCTGAAGGATATTGAAGACTTACATACCTCTGTATAGTTGGTTGTGAGTAATATAAAAATGGAGTTAGTAAATATCCATTATCTCATCTCCCAGAAATTTGACATTCATTGTAAATTGAACAATATTATTATACATCATTAGTGAAATGAAATGAAACATGTGAAATGAAAGAGTTATATTTAAAGATTCAACCACTTTGTAGGTGATGTATTTGTAACCGTGTTTTATTATGTGTTTCCTGATGTGAGGGAAATATAAACTGAGATATAGTGTTCTAAGATGATTTAAATTTTGGAAAGATACATGAAATTTTTAGTTGAGATGAACATGTTAAATAGTTTGGTTTCACATTGGAATTTCTTTATGTATAGGCTTCATAATAGGCCTTTAAATACATAAAAATGAACCATTCAATAAACTAGAGTTAGAAATTAAATATTTAATACCTTAATTAATATTTATTAGTGTGATAGCAGAGAAGGCAATGGCACCCCACTCCAGGACTCTTGCCTGGAAAATCCCATTGACGGAGGAGCCTGGAAGGCTGCAGTCCATGGGATCGCTAAGAGTCGGGCACGACTGAGCGACCACTTTCATTTTTCACTTTCATGCATTGGAGAAAGAAATGGCAACCCACTCCAGTGTTCTTGCCTGAAGAATCCTGGGGATGGGGGAGCCTGGTGGGCTGCCGTCTATGGGGTCACACAGAGTCGGACACGACTGAAGTGACTTAGCAGCAGCAGCAGCAGTGTTATATGGGCTTCCCTCCTAGCTCAGTTGGTAAAGAATCTGCCTGCAATGCAGGAGACCCAGGTTCAATTCCTAGGTCGAGAAGATCCCCTGGAGAAGGAAATGGCAACCCACTCCAGTATTCTTGCCTGGAGAATCCCATGGACAGAGGAGTCTGGCAGGCTACAGTCCATGGGGGTTGCAAGAGTTGGACACAACTTAGGGATGAGAGAAAGAGAGTGTAATACTCTTTGCTTTGCCGATTAAAATTTGACAAGAGTCTCACCTGTTTCCTTTTTATCTTTCCATTTTGAAAAGCATCTTGGATATATTTGATATTCTTTTTTTGTAAAGAGATAATATTTATTTCTTAAAGTATTTTTTTCACAACAACTGAAATTGCCAAGAAATAGCAAACAATTGTGAAGAATCAAAATCCACAAAATTTATTCATTGCACTGCTCTTTTGATTTAAAAACAGATACACTCTTTTGTGAATATTCTGTTTGTTTTGCTCCAGTTTTATCGTTATAGTAATAGATTTTGCCAAAGTACAGCAACTATTTCATGTCCCGTCTCAGGCCAGGTGCAAATGATGCTTGCTATTGTGCTAGACCTTGGGACTCAGGTGGGACTGAAGCAAAATTGTGGTTAATCAAACTGACAGTGAAGAAGAGTGAAATTACATGAATTATACCTAGTACCTCAGATGGTAAAGCATCCGCCTGCATTTCAGGAGACCTGGGTTCAATCCCTGGATCAAGAAGATCCCCTGAAGAAGGAAATAGCAACCCACTTCAGTATTCTTGCCTGGAGAATTCCACAGATGGAGGAGCCTGATGGGCTACAGGCCATGGAGTCACAAGGAGTCACACACGACTGAGCAACTAACACACACATACCACTATCAACAATTTATTCAATATAAGGGTGTGGAGGTACCCCAAGTTTATACATCAGGATTATGCAGATACTTTTAATGTATTGGTTATGGACTAACCATAAAGAAATCTTGCTATTTGCGATAACATGAATGGATCTTGAGCATGTTATGCTATATGAGATAAGTCAGAGAGACTAATGCTGTATGATCACACTTAAATGTGGAATCAAAAAACAACCATGATGGACAAAACATAACTACAGAGAATAGATTGTTGGTTTCCAGATGCGGGGTTTGGGTGGGCAGCCAACATGGGTGAAGTGGGTTAAAAGGGACAAATGTGCAGTTACATATAAGTCATGGGGACATAACACAGGGTGTGGTGACTCTAGTTAATAATAGTGTATCGCACACTTGAAAGTTGCAAAGAGAGTAGATCTTAAAAGTTCTCACCTCAAGAAAGAAATCATAATGTGATGATGGATGTTAACTAGATTTACTCTGGTGATTATTTTCCATCTGAGCCACCAGGGAAGCCCCTATATGCAGTATATACAAATACCAAATCATTGTGTTGTACATCTAAAACTTGTATGATGTTATAGTAAATTAAATTAATACCTCAATTTAAAAAATATACCTTGGAAAAAAGGAAGGAGAGACTTTGATCATATGCATTTCTATGTTCCTTATGCTCCTATTTCACCTGTATTAATTGACTTAAGAATCTATGCCCACATAGCCCTGAATAATATGATGACTTGAAAAACTTCACTGACAAGAGTTAAAAGGTAGAGAGTCTAGGTTGTAATATTCATGCAACAGGCCTTTGACCTGGGAAAGGAGAACATAAGACTCCTCAGATTTTACTGATAAACCCTCTGCCCTTGTCCAGGTGGTGAAAAGTGAAAGTGAAACCTGCTCAGTCATCTCCGACTCTTGTGACACATGAACTGTATTCTCCAGGCCAGAATACTGGAGTGGGTAGCTGTTCCCTTCTCCAGGGGATCTTCCCAACCCAGGGATTGAGCCAAGATCTCCCACATTGCAGGCAGATTCTTTACCAGCTGAGCCACAAGGGAAAATGCCAAGAAATGAGGAAATGCTCAGTCTTCTACTTTTATTTGGTCAGGGTAAAGCAACCAAGGAATATGTTTATGTATTGTGTGATGTGTTTGGTTACTTAGGAATGTTTTTTTTTTTTTTTAATTTTAATGTATGTAGTATAATATAAGAGATGTGGTTACCTTATGCTGCTGCTGCTAAGTCGCTTCAGTCATGTCCGACTCTGTGCGACCCCATAGATGGCGGCCCACCAGGCTCCCCCGTCCCTGGGATTCTCCAGGCAAGAACACTGGAATGGGTTGCCATTTCCTTCTCCAATGCATGAAAGGGAAAAGTGAAAGTGAAGTCGCTCAGTCGTGTCCAATTCTTAGCGACCCCATGGTCTGCAGCCTACCAGGCTCCTCTGTCCATGGGATTTTCCAGGCAAGAGTACTGGAGTGGGGTGCCACTGCCTTCTCCAGGTTACCTTATACATGTGTACAAATCCATGTAGTAATATGGTAATACATTGTATTTTTACCAAATAAGGCAATTATGTGCTTACCTTCATTTCAATTATGAAATGAAATTTTCTATTGAGAGGAATACATTAAATAGTTTGGTTTTACATTAGAATTTCTTTATGTATAGACTTCATATAGAGCTTCAACTACATAAGAGGGAACCATTAAATAAGCAAGAGTGAGAAATTCATTTTAAATATGAATGATTTAACTAACTTTTATTAGTGTCTCATATTTTTCTTCCACTTTGGATAGCATCTTGGATATATTTGTTTTGTATTTTTATAAAAAGTGATAAATACTCATTTCTTAAAATGATTTTTTTTCACATGAACTGAAATGGCCAAGGAAAGAAATAGCAAGCAATTGTGAAGCATTAAAATCCACAAAATTTACTGACAGCATTGCTCTTTTGATTTACAAACTGATATACAGTTTCTCTAGTAAAAATTGTATTTGCTTCACTCCAGTTTTATTTTTATATAGTCGTAATGGTTTTTGCCAAAGTATAGCAACTGTTCCATGTCCCACCTCACGGCCAGGTGCAAATGATGCTTGCTATTGCACTGGACTCAGGTCCAGAGGGCAGGTAGCAAAATGGTGTCAAGCAAACAGACAGGGAGCAATTAAAGGGTAAATTACTTGAATTATACCACTATCAACCATTTGTTCACCATGAGGGCTGAGTAGGGTGTGGAGCTAACCAACATTATCCTCAGGATTATGCACGTACCCTTAATGTATTAGTTATGGACTTACCATGAAGAAATCTTGCTCTCCGTGATAGCATGAATGAACCTTGAGGGCATTATGCTATGCAAAATAAGTCAGATAAAGACAAATGCTATATGATCTCACTTAAATGAGAACTCAAAAACCAATAACTACAAAGAACAAATATAAACACAGAGAACAGTTTGGTGGTTTCCAGAGGCAGGGTTTGGGTGGGGGAGCCAGAATGGGTGAAGTGGATACAGATTTCCCGTTACAAATAAGTCACGGAAATATAATACAGAGCGTGGTGACTATAGTTAATAATAGTGTATTGTATACTTGAAAGTTGCTAAGAGAGCAAATCTTAAAGTTCTCACCACAAGAAAAAATTGAAACTGTGTGTGATGATGGGTCACAATAGTAAATTAACACTAGAATCACAGTGGTCATAATTTTGCAATATACACAAGTAACAAACAGTTGTGTTGCATGTCTAAAATGTGTATGATGTCATGTGTCATAAAAAAATAACCTACATCTTGGAAAAAAAAAGTAGAGGGAGACTTTGACCATATGTTTTTGTATGGTCCTTCAGATTCCTATTTCACCTGTATTAAGTGACACAAAACCAATACAATATTGTAACATTAAATAAAATAAAATTTAAAAAAAAGATATACAAACAGAAATTTGAAAAAGGAAAAAAAAAAAAAAGAATCTATGAAGATGTAGCCCTGAGTAACTTGATGACTTCTGAAATTTTCCTGACATAAGAGGGGAAAGAAAGAGAGTCTAGGCTGTAATATTTATTCAACAGGCATTTGACCCTAGATAACAGAAAATAAGTTTCCCTGACTTCCCAAATAAACCCTCTGCCCTTTGCCACAGTGTGGATCAATAGTAATAATTACCTTGAATGTTAAGTATAATAACTCTTAATATTTTTCCAGGATTTCTTTATCTTAAGAATTTGTATTTATAGATGAGATTTTGAAATTATTCATGTTTTTAAAATATTTAACTGATTTTGAGTTTACTACTGTACTCCTTTACATTAATAAAAACTTAATATTATCCTGAAACATAGTCTAAGGCATTTCAGCATGAGAAATGACCATACCAAATTACAAATAACCAATTTATAAATAAAAAATGTATTTTGAGCATTTGTTCAACATACATTTATTAAATTTATATTTATTAAATATTATGAAGTGTTAGTGTTTGAATTTAATCTAGCTGGTCCCAAATTTTTCATGAGAAAGAGATAAATATGTGAATAAATAATTAGTCCAGTTGTATTATTTCTTTGGTGAATATAAGTAAACCTACCATAGTAACACAAAGGAGAGAAGAGCTGATTTGTCTGGAAAAGCCTCAAGAATTTTCAAAAAGGGAGTGAAATAAGATTTGGAGGAGCTCCCCAGGAGTAGAAGGGGATGGGACTCCAGATTGGAGAAGAGCTTATAAAAAGAAAGACATTTAAAATCCGAAGAGCACTGCAGGTTTGGGGAAAGATGACGAATTATATTGACTTTTCTCTATCTTTGGCAGGGCCAGGCAAAAACAGCAAAAGATCCCTAGCCTGTGACTCACATGTCTCACTTGCTCCCTGTAGCTGTGTCCTTCCTATAAGTGGACTTCCAGGCAGACACATGGACTCATGAGCCTAGGAGCGAACCCTCCACTCTTGTCTGTCCTGGAGACAAGCCTCCTCACATGACCTTGGGAGAGAGCACTGGGTTCCATAGGTAAGATCCCCTGGAGAAGGAAATGGCAACCTAATCCAGTATTATTTTCTAGAAAATCCCATGGACAGAGGAGCCTGACAGGCTACAGCTCATGAGGTCCTAAAAAATTCAGACACGACTTAGCAACTAAACACCACCAACAACTAGAAACCAGCAGCATCGACAAATCAAAGAATTGTGATTACATTGGGCCTTTTAACTGTGCTATGATTAGCCTTTATTACAACTCACATGTACAGAAATTATTCTATATGTGTAATGTGACTGCTTATATTTCATAAATATTAAACTTCATATCCACACGTGAGACCTTGCTCTTCTTGTTGTTCAGTCACTAAGTCATACCTGACATTTGTGACCCCATGGATTGCAGCACACCAGGCTTCCCTGTCCTTCATTATCTCCTGGAGTTTGCTCAATCTCATGTCCATCGAGTTGGTGATGCCAATCAACCATCTCATTCTCTGTTGCCCCTTCTCCTCCTGCCCTCAATCTTTCCCAGCATTAGGGTCTTTTACAATGAGTTGGCTCTTCGCATCAGGTTGCCTTCAGCATTAGTCCTTTGAATATTCAGGGTTGATTTCTTTTAGGACTGGCAGGTTTCATCTCCTTGTAATCCAAGGGACTCTCAAGAATCCTCTCCAACACCACTGTTCAATGACATCAGTTCTTCTGTGCTCAGGCTTCTTTATGATACGACACTCACATCCATACATGACTACTGGAAAAACTAAAGCTTTGAATATACAGTCATTTTTCTGGCAAAGTGATGTCTCTGCTTTTTAATATGCTGTCTAGTTTTTTCATATTCTTCCAAGGAGCAAGCATCTTTTAATTTCATGGCTGCAGTCATCATCTGCAGTGATTATGGAGCCCAAGAAAATAAAACATGTGAGGCTTATCAAATACCTAACTCACTTATCATCAAGATAAATGTTGTGGTTAAAGTATTGTATAGCCTCAGGATAACCATATTCCAACTTTTTTTTAACCAATTACCATTTTTAAATGATTCTGATTTATATCTCAAAGTAGTATTCTTTATCATAGAACATGACTCAAATTTACCCTGAATCTACTATGTTTGCTAAGAAATTCTGTGGCTAATGACACAATAATGGAATAAAATGAAAACAAAAATTAGGTGGTTAAAGCTGAAACCGGAGAAAAAGAAGATAACCACAAATAAATGTAAAATGCAAAAAAAAAAAATGTAAAAATGTGCACTGAATGAAGTTCTGGGTGGTAAAAGAGAATGGCCAATTGGGTTTTAAGAACAGTAGCCATATGGGGACACTTTATATTGAGACAGGGTACTCATTTTTCCATAAAGCTTCTACTTCCTGGCCACAATGGGTATTAAGAAATCAAAAATGAGA
The DNA here is from genome assembly GCF_055505025.1 of Bos grunniens. NCBI lineage: Eukaryota > Metazoa > Chordata > Mammalia > Artiodactyla > Bovidae > Bos > Bos grunniens. Next base: position 36,864,386 of record NC_141187.1, read on the forward strand.
GCTTATATTGCTAAAAGAAATTTAGTGAAGAAGATGATACATTGCGTGTGGTAGGGGAAAAGTCACTTTTCTCAGCAAAAGACATTTTAACCTCAGGGCATATTTTAGAATAATCAGGGTAATTAAAAAGCAGGCAGCTGTCCCATCTTTGAAAAACAATTTCACAATTACCTGTTTCTAAGATTTACAGGCAGTACAAGAGAAGAACATCTGTATTTAATATTTCTTTAAAATCATGATTGTAACTGCTGTTTCCTAGGCCACCTACCTGAGGGATGGGAGACACAGTATGATTATAAAACGGACTCTAGATCCAAAAGGTAATTCCATGGCTTAGGCTTCCCAATTGGCTTCCTGGAAGGAGTGTGAACTCCTATCCTCCTTGGAGAAACTTTTCTCTCAGACAAAAGTAGAACTAAGAAGTAAGGGATGGGGAGGCCATCAGTATTTTCCCACTAGGAACACCTTGGGTTGCTTAGAACAGGTCTGTGCTGCTCCTCCATCGCTTGGTCATTTGTATTGCTGTTCCCTGTATCCTATTTTGGATACTGTTGCCTACAGAGAGCTCGCTCTGTCTATAATGAAGGGCTGTGGGCTGAAACACTTCTGTCTTGCCACCAGAGCTTAGACTCCATCCTTCTCCCTGTCCTCAGTTGATGCAGGAAGTGGGCTCCTTCACATAGAACCTTGAGGACCACTTCTCACCAACCACCATTCCTCAAAGAAGTTAAAATCCTTTCTCCCACTGTGTATCAAACTCCCTTCACTTAGACTTCAGATTACATTTCTCATCTGTCCACTCCATTTTCAGGAACCCCATTCCAATTGATTTATCAGTTATCGACACCATTGGTCACATGGGAAGTTCATGAAAGCTTCACCCAAAATTAAGAAAAGCATTAAAATACTGGATCAGTCAGACTGTGTTACCTAACTAGGGTATTCTGAGGTACACGAAGTTTTCCATGGCATATGCTCCTGGGGAGAGTTTTAAGGGAAACAATTTTCAAACTCTCAACATTCATATGTTTTCTTTTCTAAATTTTTCTCTCTGAGAAAGCATTTGTATGTGAAGACTTAAATACTGGTCTTCGTTCCCACCTCCCATTTCAGAATTGCCCTGGCCCTGTTTTATAAAGAAAGGCATGCCTTTCACTATCTGGAAACTTATTATTGTGTGATACACACAATAATAGGGTGTAAGATTTCTGGCATACCAGACAAAAAGATTTATTGAAATGCTCCTGTTGCCTAAGTCTTCCTTGATCATGGCATCACGAGCTTATGGTAAGTTCATGTCTTTCTGTCTTTTATTTATTTCTGTTAAATGGATAGCAAGAAGAGTTTCATGTTGTTACTTCCTTAATATATATTGTGGAATAGAATGGCAGGACTAAACAATATTGATTCAACAAACTTCTTTGGCTGTGCACTTGCTTGTGAACATTCACTCCAAATGGAAATGGTGTTGGCACTTTCTCAGTGGTCCAGTGGTTAAGACTCTGAGCTCCCAATCCAGGAGGCCTGGGGTTCAATCCCTGCTTGCAGATCTAGATCCCACATGCCACAACAGAGGTGAAAGATCCAGATTGCTACAATTAAGACACACACAACCAAATAAATAAAAATGCTAAAAAAAGAAATGTTGGGATCTTCACCGCATAGTGGCTTTAAGTGTGACCTTGGAGTCCTGTAGCCCTTGTACATACTCCCACTCCACCACTCACTAGCTCTGAATCTTTAGGCCAGCCTTAATTTACTTCTCTCTGTAATGCCATTCAAACTAGAGTCCACCTCATGGAGTTGCAGAAGAATTAATGAAGATATGCAAGAAAAGCGTTTCAGAGAAAGACCAGAAGATAAATGCTTGACCGATGTTTGTCACTTCACATTTTCTTATTGTGGGGTTACAATTAAGGAGCCTCCTCAGGCAAATCCAGCCACCCGGCTATGTAGTGAAGGGCTCAACCTCATCCAAAGGGAAGTCTGGACTTTGCCCTTGTTTCCTGGGAGCTCCTCTCTCAACCCTTAGGTGGTTTTCTCTGAGAAAGGGTGACTAAAGGTGTCAAAGGTTGACAGAAAAGTGCTATTGTTTATGTGAGGGCCTTGGGCCAGCCTGATAGGTGTGTACTGTTCATGGGGTTCTCAAGGCAAGAATACTGAAGTGGTTTGCCATTCCCTTCTCCGGTGGAGCACATTCTGTCAGACCTCTCCACCATGGCTGGTCCATCTTTGGGGGCCCCACACAGCATGGCTTAGTTTCATTGAGTTAGACAAGCTGTGGTCCATGTGATCAGATTGGCTAATTGTCTCTGATTGTGGTTTCAGTGTGTCTGCCCTCTGATGCCCTCTCTCAGCACCTACCGTCTTACTTGGGTTTCTCTTACCTTGGACATGGGGTATCTCTTCACGGCTGCTCCAGCAAAGTGCAGCCGCTGCTCCTTACGTTGGACTGTGGTAGCGGCTCTCGGCCGCCACCCCTGATCTTGGACAAGGGGTAGCTCTTCTCAGCCTCTCAGGCGCCAAGCAGCCGCTGCAACTCCAGTGCTGCTTCAGTGGCTGACTTTATTTTTGGGGGGCTGCAAAATCACTACCGCAAATGGTGATTGCAGCCATGAAATTAAAAGACATTTACTCCTTGGAAGGAAAGTTATGACCAACCTAGACAGCATATTAAAAAGCAGAGACATTACTTTGTCAACAAGGGTCAGTCTAGTTGAGGCTATGGTTTTTACAGTAGTGATGTGTGGATGTGAGAGTTGGACTATAAAAAAAGCTGAGCACCAAAGAATTGATTCTTTTGAACTCTGGTGTTAAGAAGACTCTTGAGAATCCCTTGGACTGCAAGGAAATCCAACCAGTCCATCCTAAAGGAGATCAGTCCTGAATATTCATTGGCAGGACTGATGTTGAAGCTGAAACTCCAATATTTTGGACACCTAATGCAAAGAGCTGACTCATTTGAAAAGACCCTGATGCTGGGAAAAATTGGGGGCAGGAGAAGGGGAGGACAGAGGATGATATGGTTGGATGGCATCACCGACTCAGTGGACATGAGTTTGGGCAAACTGCGGGAGTTTGCCTGCGGGACAGGGAGGCCTGGCGTGCTGCAGTTCATGGGGTCGCAAAGAGTCAGACATGACTGAGCAACTGAACTGAACTGATAGGTATATAAACGATGTGATTTAGAGTTAAAACTTTGGGCCACAAGAATGCTGGGATTTATGATGGGGGTTTTGGTCATGCAGAGTCAGCTGCACCTCTAGAAAAGTTTGAGGCTGAGATCAGTTATATGGACAGTCAATTATATCTAGGTGATGGAGCCCCAGTAAAAACTCCGGACATGGAGCCTGGAGTGAGCTCCCGTGTCTGCAAGTGCTCAATGCCGGCACATCAGTGCTGGGAAGATAAAGCTGCCTGTGATGCCCTGGGAAGAATCAACCAAAAGCTCCATATCTTACACTTTCTTTGACTCTGCCCTATATGACTTTTTCCTGGGCAGCTTTTAATCTGTATCTTTTAAAAAGCTGCAATCCCCTGAGTATATACCAGGAGAAAATCATACTTTGAAAAGATACATGCACCTCAGTGTCCGTTGCTTCACCAGGGCTTCCCAGGTGGCTCAGACAGTAAAGAATCTGCCTGCAATGCCGGAGACCGGGGTTCAATCCCTGGGTTGGGACGATCCCCTGGAAGAGGGGATGGTAACCCACTCCAATATTCTTGCCTGGTGAATCCCGGTGAACAGAGGAGCCTGGCAGGCTACAATCCATTGGGTAGCAAAGAATGGACACAACTTAGCAACTAAGCACAGCAGTGTTCATTGCAGCACTGTTTACAATAGCCAGAATATGGAAGCAACCTAAATTTATATCAAGAGATGGATAAACAAGATGTAGTGCACATATACAATGTAATATTACTCAGCCATAAGAAGGAACAAAATAATGCTATGAGAAGCAATATGGATGGACCTGGATATTCTCATACCAAGTGAAGTAAATCAAAGAAAGACAAATACATATGATATTACTTATATATGGAATATTAAAGGATGGTACAAACGAACTTACCTACAAATAGAGTCAAGATGTAGAAAATAATCTTACGGTTCCAGGGGGAAGAAGGGAAGGATAAACTGTGATATTGGGATTGACATATACACACTACTAAATATAAGATAGGTAACTAATAAGGACCTACTGTGTAGAAAAGGATAATCTTCTCAATGATCTGTAATGACCTCCATTGGAGGAGAATCTAAAAAAGAGTGAATACATGTCTATGTATAACTTATTCACTGTTCAACAAAAACTGACATTTATAGCATTATAAACCAATTACACTGCACTAAAAATTAAAAAATGAATTAAAAATAAATCAAAGATCTGCAATAAACAATCAGATCAGATCAGATCAGTCACTCAGTCGTGTCCGACTCTTTGCGACCCCATGAATCGCAGCACACCAGGCCTCCCTGTCCATCACCAACTCCCGGAATTCACTCAGACTCACGTCCATCGAGTCAGTGATGCCATCCAGCCATCTCATCCTCTGTCGTCCTCTTCTCCTCCTGCCCCCAATCCCTCCAAGCATCAGTCTTTTCCAATGAGTCACCTCTTCTCATGAGGTGGCCAAAGTACTGGAGTTTCAGCTTTAGCATCATTCCTTCAAAAGAAATCCCAGGGCTGATCTACTTAGCCATATCTATAATAGCTTTCAGTGAGTTCTTGAATTCCTAGCTGGTTATGGAACCCAAGAATGGAAGTGAATAAAGTCTTGGGGACTTTCCACTGTAAAATTTGTGTCTGCCAAAGGCCCTTTTCTTTATATGCATAGCTGTGATATTTTCATGTTGGTCAATTGGTACTTTGTCTATGAACTCAGTAATTAATTCATATTTCAAATAGGAACGTTGAAGTGGTGGATTACTCAATAAATGATAACCAAGGAAGACCCTGGAGATACTCATATATTGTGAAATCCATCAAGGAGTTTGCCATCTCAGACCCTCCACCTGGGGCTGCTGGTCCTTATCCAGCTTTCTTAGTCCTTGGCTTCCTATCAGCACCAAGAGCATTCAGTATGGATGAGGCTTTGGGTTACCTGAGACAAGTCAGTCTCCTCATTGGGTGCTATGGTCTAAATGCTTATGTTCTCCCAAAATTCATATGTTGAAAACCTAATCCCAAATTGATGATTTTAGGAGGTGGGACATTGGTAAATGATTAGGTCATAAGTGCAGAACCCACATGAGGGCAGAGCCCACATGAATGGGATTAAGGCTCTTGTGAAAGAGGCCTGAAATACTTGTTCATCCCTTTCATTTAGGGATATGTCCTGGAAGAGGCTCTCACTCACTCTACCATGCTGGCTCCCTGATCTTGGACTTCTAGCCTCCAGAACTGTGATAAATAATGCAGTTTCTAAACCACCCAACCTCTGGCATTTTGTAATAGCAGCTTGCATGCACTAAAACACTGGACATGATTAAATGGGGAAAAATTGTCAATCCTGTTTTCCCTTCCAAGGTCATAAACGTGGAACAGGTAGCATAGATGTTCAATTCCAAATATACATGGTAACATACTCCATAGAATTGTACAGGAAGATATTTTCTTAGAGGTAATTAACATTTAAATCAATAGATTGTGAATAAAATAAATTACCTTCTATATGTGGGTGGATTTTATGCAATCAGTTGAGAACCTTTTCACAGCTATTTGTAAGGCACTTACTCCTTGGAAGGAAAGTTATGACCAACCTAGATAGCATATTCAAAAGCAGAGACATTACTTTGCCAACAAAGGTCCGTCTAGTCAAGGCTATAGTTTTTCCTGTGGTCATGTATGGATGTGAAAGTTGGATTGTGAAGAAGGCTGAGAGCCGAAGAATTGATGCTTTTGAACTGTGGTGTTGGAGAAGACTCTTGAGAGTCCCTTGGACTGCAAGGAGATCCAACCAGTCCATTCTGAAGGAGATCAGCCCTGGGATTTCTTTGGAAGGAATGATGCTAAAGCTGAAACTCCAGTACTTTGGCCACCTCATGTGAAGAGTTGATTCATTGGAAAAGACTCTGATGCTGGGAGGGATTGGGGGCAGGAGGAGAAGGGGATGACAGAGGATGAGATGGCTGGATGGCATCACTGACTCAACGGACGTGAGTCTGGGTGAACTCCAGGAGTTGGTGATGGACAGGGATGCCTGGCATGCTGCGTTTCATGGGGTCACAAAGAGTCGGACATGACTGAGTGACTGAACTGAACTGAACTGAACTGAGGACCTTAGGAGCAAAGATTGAGGTTTTTCAAAATAAAAGCAATTCAGCCTTAAGACTGCACCACTAACTGGTCCCCAGATCTCTAGCCTTTCAGCCTTAAGATGAAGCAACTGGACCCTAAGGCTGTTACTGGGCTCTAATCAGAGTCCTAACATAACTGCTCTTTCACTTAGAAAACTTATCTTCACTTCTCTAGGCCTTGGTTTTCTCAACTAAGCAAGGAAATCAGAGTAGAAAACCCTTTACATTTCCAAAGATTATGCAAGTCTCTGTATACAACATGATCCCAAACTGAGGTATTTTTCCTTTTCCCAAAAAGAAAATTATTTGTTGTGCAGCTTCCCTGGTTGGATCTCTTATATATTATAATGGACTTATAACGAGGACTTATTATAGTCCTCATTATCTGCTCTATCTCACAGTGTACTTCTCTGGTTTAGCTTTAAGAAAAATTCCTTGATAGAAATAATCACTTGATTGTTATTAAATACTACTTTTATCTTTGGTCTTCTGATGAAAAGCAGGAGTTATAGTTAAGCATGCTATTGAGAGAAACTGTTTCTAAATGTCAATATGTCACCTTGAAGAAGTTTGCTGTGCTTAGTTGCTCAGTCGTGCTCAGCTCTTTACGAGCCCTGGACTGCAGCCCACCAGGCTCCTCTGTCCATGGGGATCCAGGCATGAATACTGGAATAGGTTGTCTTGCCCTCTTTCAAGGATCTTTCTGACCCAGGGATCGAACCCAGGTCTTCTGCATTACAGGTGGACTCTTTACTGTCTGAGCTGCCAGGTCCCAATAAAATGGATCTTGACGTATTCGGAAGATGTGTGATTTGTCTACTTTTGTTTCCTGCAACCATGTTTTTTTGTTTTTTGTTTTTTCCAGTTAACATATCAGTCCCATAACTGAAAGCTATCAAGAATGCAAGCTCAAGCTCTATTTGAAAGGAAATATTAAAAAAAAAAAAAAATCAAACGTATCTGGAATAGCAGTTAAGATTTTGTTCAGTTGTCATTTTATCCAAAATACCTGGGTATTTGCTTTTAATTATAGTATTTACCTCAAAAAGAACAAATAAGCTGGTCTGTGAAAATACTAGTTTCTGGCATGGTTGATACTCAGTAAATAGTAACTTCAGGGCGGTTAGCATAGCCTTTGTAGCCCCAAGGGAACTGATTTAAAGAAGTGGGAATTGGTGTGTTCAGATAATTAACTATAATATAAGTCAGAATGTGGTCAATGAGATAAAAATGGTGAGAGTGAAATTAGGAAGCCATAAGGAGGAAGATGGTACTTTCCTCTAGGAAAAGTAGGTAACAATTCATCAAGGAGGTGAATTTCTTTTGTACCTTCGAAGAGAGAGTAGGTGTTTGTGTACAATGTAAGAACATTTGATTTGTAGACTCTCCTTAAAGTATTTTAATCTGTCATGATCAGAGAGCACAGCTAAGAAACTGAACTCCTATAGTGAAGCTGAGAATCCTATGGTAAAAAGTAGACTCAAGTGGCAGGTTCAGAGCACTGTCTCTAGTTCTGTCCTATTCAGCCTTTTGGTCAGTGACTCGATTATCACATTATCTTAGGACATGAACTGTGAGGGCTGGTGTATGTGGAATAACAGACTGCAAATCGAGTGGTTTCTATCTAATAAGGTGATGATTAAAAACAAATGCATCCACAGTTCTGTGAAAGTAAGAGTCGCTCAGTCATGTCCAAATCTTTGTGACCCCATGGACTATACAGACCATGGAATTCTCCAGGCCAGAGTACTGGAGAGGTAGCTTTCTCTTCTCCAGGGAATCTTCCCAACCCAGCGGGCAAACCCAGGCCTCCCACATTGCAGGCAGATTTTTCACCAGCTAAGCCACAAGGGAAGCCCCCACAGTTCTAGTTCTGTAATTATGTCCAAATAATAAGGCTATGAGGGTTTGGGTCAGGGGAAAAGACCTCAGTGGTTTTAGTTCACTGTATGCTGTGAGAGCAGCATCAAAAATTCACTGGAATTCTACTCTGCACAAATAAAAGTGTTTCATTGAACAAACACATAACAAAGGCCTGCTGGATGCAAAGAATGTCCAGCAGTGAAGAGCACACATGTGGACTTTGTGAATTAGAACTTAAATTTTAACAGAAAAACAGAAGTGAGGTAAATTTCAAAGTTAAGTGTTGCACCACAATTGGGACACATGTTGAGAAGGAAAAGCACAGAATGCCATATGTCCACATAACAAGGAGACCTGAGCTGTGTCAGAGTCATGAAAGGCTGTTTTGTGGAAGTGGTCTTTACTGAGATCTGAAAGATGTCATGGACGTCATGAGGTAAAAGAGAGAGGGTCTTCCAGGGAGAAGGAATGGCATTTATAAAGAGCTTTAGCCATATGTGAGAATATAGAGTGAGAAGAACAGACATGCCAGGATTGAACCTTCAAGGAATTTAATTTACTTGGTAAAACTTATGCAAACTAGACAAGGAATACAAGGTAGAATATGATCAGTTCTGTAAAAGAGATAAGAATCAAGTTTTACAGAGCATAGGAGATATTTCCATTTGCTGGGTAATTTGGTAAAGATTCACTTAAACTTAGGAAATGTGGTTTCTATTGCTACATTTGCACCAAGTTTTATAAGTTTAGATAAGCGACTTAATCAATATTGGATTTACTAATATATCTTTAACATGGGAGGATTGTCTAGATAATTTCCAAAGTTTCTTCCTTTTCTAAATATCCAGTGAATCCCACTGGTTATTGTCTGGAATTAAATCCTTTTACAAGCCAAGAGTAATGGCTGAAATATCTACAAAATTATATTAAAAAGCATTGAAATTTTTTCTCTTCTTTCAGTTTTTTAAAAATATAATTTCCAAATAAAATGGCAAGATATTTAAAGTATACATGACAATTTAAATACGTATACATTACAAATGGATTCCCTCATTGATTTAATTAACATATCTATTAATATCACCTCACATATTTACCTTTCAAGATCTTTTTGGTGAGGACTTTTAAGTTTTACTCTCTTACATGTGTGCTAAGTCACTTCAGTCATGTCCAACTCTTTGTGACTCCTGCCAAGATCCTCTGTCCATGGGGATTCTCCAGGAAAGAACACTAGAGTGGGATGCCATGCCCTCCTCCAGGGCCTCTTCCTGACCCAGGGATTCAACCCACGTCTCTTATGCATCCTGCACTGACAGGAGGGGTCTTTACCATGAACACCACCTGGGAAGCCCCACAAATGTCAGTAACACTTTACAAACCGTAGTCACCATGTTACACATTAGATCCTCAGACCTTATGCGTCATCTTACAGCTTAAAGTTTGTGCACTTTTACAAAATTTATTCTTAAATCATTGATTTCTCAGCACTTATTTTTACATGACCTGTGACATGTTCTTGTATTTATGATTTTGGAATCAGGAAGAATGATGTCCCACTCCTGTTGTAAGCAGTTTAGTGATAGATCTTTAAGGGATGCTCTTTAACTAGCAGATCCAAAGCCACCCCTATCATTGTCAGAAATCAAGATGATTTACACAAGTAAGGAAAATAAAGAGAACTGGCTTCCCTGGTGGCTTAGATGATAAAGAATCTGCCTGCAATGTGGGAGACCTTGGTTGCACCCCTGGGTCAGGGAAGATCCCTGCAGAAGGGAATGACTATTCACTCCAGTAATCTTTGTCTGAAGAATCCTTTGGACAGAGTAGCCTGGCAGGCTACAGTCCATGGGGGTCATAAAAAGTTAGACATGCCTGAGTGACTAACAGACAATAAACTTTAAAGATTAAAGTTCATTGCTTTAAAGGAATTAAAAGGAATTCCTTAAAAGGAATAGTAAAACTGTTTGAGACAGGCAAGAACAGGATACATGAACACTTTCAGGCCCACAGGGCAAAGAAAGAAAATGGATATTGCAGTCTCTAGAGAGACTTGTACATACCTGCAGATAAACTTGAGGGCTTCTGACCAGAGATCTGGCTTTCAGTGGAGAAACTTGGTCACATCCCAGCAGGAAAGGAGTCTGAAAAGAATCAATCCACTAATCTCTTTCTCCACAGACTCACCAATCTCTTTTGTACACCACTGGCCAAACTCAAGTAGAAGTCAGAGGCCAGGAGAGCTAGAGGGATAAAGTCTGGTCTTCTCAGCCTCTAAAGGTTCATAACATAATAGAAAATGATCAACAGGGTTCCTGAGGGTCATATAAAGAATATCAAACACACCCACCACTTCTTGGTAGAAATGCTTTCTTTATCTTAATCTAGTTGTAGTAATTTTTGCTAGACTTTTAGAAACACTGGGTATGATTAACTTTAGTGGGAGAAGTTAGTTTCTGATTTTACCTAGTTTGAGCATTTGTCACTGCATTTCTGGTATGATATTATTACTGGGAACCTAACTAACTGTACCCTTGATTCACATAAACCCATTGAAGAGATAGGTAATACGACCAGACTTACAAAGGGACCAGAAACTATCAAGAGATGTTTTTATACATTGCTGGATTCATTTGGCTCATTTGTATGTGTAAGAGTAAAGACTTTTAATTCCAAATTTATGAGAGGTGTTAGTCTGAAATTTCCCTTTTTTGTACTGCCTTTGTCTGATTTTGGTATAGGGCAATACTGGCCCCATCAAATTAGTTGGGAATAGTTTCCTACTCTCTTATTTTCTTGAAGAGATTATGTCAAATTGATCTTAATTTTTAAAATATTTGTTAGAATTCTCTGGTCAAACTATCATGAATTGATGATTTCTTTTTCAAAAGTTTTATATTACATTTTCAATGTCTTTAAATGTTATAGGACTATTCAGATTATCTATTTTTGCTTCAAATATTTTGAGACTGTGTTTATTGGTGTACATGTATTTAGGATTATTATGTATTCTATCTGGATTGATTCTTTTATCCTTATATAATGCCCTTGTATTCCTTTGTCTTCAGAAATTTTCTTTGCTCTAAAGTCTAATTTACCTGATATTATCATATTTTTTATCCTTTTATTTTCTACATATCCTTGCCATTAATGAGTTCCTTGGGCTTCCCTGGTGTCTCAGATCATAAAGAACCCACCTGCAATTTGAAGACCTGGGTTTGATCCCTGTATTGGGAACAGCCTCTGGTGGAGGGCATGGCAATACACTCCAATATACTTACCTGGAGAATCTACTTGGACACAGGAGTCTGGCAGGCTACAGTCTATGAGGTCGCAAAGAGTCAGACATGGCTGAACAGCTAAGCACAGCACACAGCACACTGAGTTTCTTTGAAAGAACATATAGTGTTTCGTGTTTTGTTTTTTTTTTTAATTCACTCTGACAACTCTGTCTTTTGATCAGTATATTTAGACCATTTGTAGGTTAGGTTAATGATATGTTATTGCTTAAGTCAAGCTTCCCAGATGGTGCTAGTGGTTAACAACCCTCCTGTCAATGAGGAAGTGTAAGAGATGAGGCTTTGATCCCTGAGTGGGGAAGGTTCCCTGGAGGAGGGCATGAGAACCCACTCTAGCATCCTTGCCTGGAGAATCCCATGGACAGAGGAAGCTGGTGGGCTACAGTACATGGTGTCACAAAAAGTCAGACACAACTTAGGAACTAAACGACCACCAGTATTCCTTCACCTTTATTCCTGGGGAGGAATGGCCCTACTCAGGTTGCCTTCTGATGGTAGGTTGGAGATCAGAAATGTTGGGTCTGTGTTGCCTTCTTCTGTTAGGTGCTGCTGTCTGGCTCTTCCAGTTCAGTTTAGTTCAGTTGTTTAGTCATGTCCAACTCTTTGTGACCCCATGAACTGCAGCCCTCCAGGCCTCCTTGCCCATCACCAACTCCTGGAGTTTACTCAAACTCATGTCCTTTGAGTCCATGATGCCATCCAAACATCTCATCTTCTGTCATCCCCTTCTCCTGTCTTCAATCTTTCCCAGCATCAGGGTCTTTTCAAATGAGTCAGTTCTTCGCATCTGGTAGCCAAAGTATTGGAGTTTCAGCTTCAGAATCAGTCCCTCCAATGAATATTCAGGACTGATTTCCTGTAGGATGGACTGGTTGGATCTCCTTGTAGTCCAAGGAACTCTCAAGTGTCTTCTCCAACACCACAATTCAAAAGCATCAATTCTTTGGCACTCAACTTTCTTTATAGTCCAGCTCTCATGTACATACATGACTACTGGAAAAAAGACAGACTTTTGTTGGCAAAGTAATGCCTCTGCTTTTTAATATGTTGTCTAGGTTGGTCATAACTTTTCTTCCAGGGAACAAGTGTCTTTTAATTTCAGGGCTGCAGTTCGCATCTGCAGTGATTTTGGAGCCCAAGAAAATAAAATCTGTCACTCTTTCAACTGTTTCCCCATCTATTTGCCATGAAGTGATGTCACCAGATGCCATTATCTGTTTTCTGAATGTTGAGTTTTAAGCCAACTTTTTCACTCTCCTCTTTCATTTTCATCAAGAGGCTCTTCCAGTCTTCAGGCTCTAAACTAGTTCACCTTCCTCTTGCCAACCATAAATGGTCTCCTTTAGTGGCCTCTTCTTATTTCCAGAACAAACAGAGGAGTGGGCACAAAGAGATCAAGACTATCTTGTCTGAACCAGAAGCCCAAGGTGTGTTTTATAACCCAGGGAAGAGATTTCACGGAGGGAAGTTGAGGAGGAAACTGGAAAGGAGTCCATAGCAGGCTGGAGATGAAAGTCGTGGAGTCCCTTTCTTTAAAAGTCATGGGAAGCTTAGAAAGTATTTATTCTAGGTGACATGTATATTCAGCTCTGAATGAGTACACTTTCTCTTTCAGCAAACTGTAAGTCTTTTGTATTTTTTTATTAATATTCCTTGCAAATGTATATGTATAATGATATCCACACAACATTATATTTATTCTTCTAGGCCATTGTTCTGCTTTTATTATGACTTGAGATTTAAACCTTTGTAAAAAAGAAATCTATTGTAGAGTTTGGATTATGTAGCAGTAGATGAATTGATGGAATAATAAAAGAACTAATGATGATTACTTAACTGAGCTTACAAAATTTTATATATGCATATGAAAATGTATTCACATATAATTTTATTCTTGGCCCCTTGTGGTATTCTGAGAGCTTTGGTTGAAGTTATATGTAAAAGAAATTTCTTTATTATGATAGTTAAATAACTGTGGGATAATTATGTGTGTACATTCAGAATCCATTAGTCCAGTGGCCATAAAAATAAGTGTCCTTATCCCCTGGGGAAGAAAATGTTAGCCTTTCTATTTCTATTTATTTTTTAAATTTATTTATTTATTTTAATTGGAGGCTAATTACTTTACAATATTGTAGTGTTTTTTTTGTTTTGTTTTAATTTTTTTGCCATACATTGACATGAATCAGCCATAGATGTACATGTATCCCCCATCCTGAAACCCCCTCCCAACTCCCTCCCTATCCCATCCCTCAGGATTGTCCCAGTGCACTGGCTTTGAGTGCCCTGTTTCATGCATCGAACTTGGACTGGTGATCTATTTCACATATGGTAATACACATGTTCAATGCTATTCTCTCAAATCATCCCACCCTCACCTTCTCCCACAGAGTCCAAAAGTCTGTTCTTTCTCTCTGTGTCTTTTGCTCTCTCTCATATAGTGTCATCATTACCATCTTTCTAAATTCCATATATATGCGTTATATATATGGCTTCCCAAAGTCATGCCACACCCATAGACATCCCAAAACCCACTACTGGACACTTTATTGCACTCCAGAGAGAAAAAGATCCAGCTCTACCCACCATAACACAGATGCAAGCTTCCTTAACCAGGAAACCTGAAAGCTATTAGTCCAACCCCACCCACAGAGAGCAACCTCCACAATAAAGAGGAACCACAAACTTCCAGCCTACAGAAAGGCCACCCCAAACACAGCAATCTAAACAAAATGAAAAGGCAGAGAAATATTTAGCAGGTAAAGGAACATGATAAATGCCCACCAAACCAAACAAAAGAGGAAGAGATAAGAAGTCTACCTGAAAAAGAATTCAGAATAATGATAGTAAAGATGATCCAAATCCTGAAGACAAACTGGAGCTATACATAAAAGACTAGAGAAAACGTTTGAGAATATGCAAGAAAAGTTTAACAAGGACCTATAAGAAATAAAAAAGAGTCAATCAATAATGAATAATGAAATAAATGAGATCAAAAGCACTCTGGAGGAAACTAACAGTAGAATGACTGAGGCAGAAGATAGGATAAGTGAGGTGGCAGATAGAATGGTGGAAATAAATGAAGAAGAGAGGGAAAAAGAAAAAGAATTTAAAGAACTGATAACAACATCAGAGACATCTGGGACAATGTTAAATGTCCCAACATTAGAATCATAGGAGTCCCATAAGAAATAGACTAAAAGAAAGGACATGAGAAAATATTTGAGGAGATAATAGTTGGAAAACTTCCCTAAAATGGGAAAGGAAATAGCCACCCAAGTCCAAGAAACCCAGAGAGTCCCAAACAGATTAAACTCAAGGCCAAACACCCCAAGACACATAGTAATCAAACTAATGAAGATGAAACACAGAGAGAAAATATTAAAAGCAACAGGGAAAAGCAACAAATAACACACAAAGGAATCCCCATAAAGATAACTGCTGATCTTTCAATAGAAACTCTTCAGGCCAGAAGGGAATGGCATTACATACTTAAAGTGATGAAAGAGGAAAACCTACAACCCAGATTACTATACCCAGCAAGGATCTTATTTAAATATGGAGGAGCAATCAAAAGCTTTACAGACAAGCAAAAGCTGAGAGAATTCAGCAACACCAAACCAGCTCTTCAACAAATGCTAAAGGATCTTCTCTAGACAGGAAACACAGAAAGGGTGTATAAACTCAAACCTAAAACAACAAAGTAAATGGCAACAGGATCATACTTATCAATAATTACCTTAAATGTAAATGGGTTGAATGCCCCAACCAAAAGACAAAGACTGGCTGAATGGATACAAAAACAAGACTCCTATATATGCTATCTACAAGAGATCCACCTCAAAACAAGGGACACATACAGACTGAAAGTAAAGGGCTGGAAAAAGATATTTCATGCAAATGGAGACTAAAAGAAAGAAGGACTAGCAATACTCATATCAGGTAAAATAGACTTTGAAATAAAGGCCATGAAAAGAGACAAAGAAGCACAGTACATAATGATCAAAGGATCAACCTAAGAAGAAGATATAAACATTATAAACAGATATGCAACCAACATAGGAGCACTGCAATATGTAAGGCAAATGCTAACAAGTATGAAAGGGAAAATTAACAGCAACACAATAATAGTGGGAGACTTTAATACCCCACTCACACCTATGGGTAGATCAACGAAACACAAAATTAGCAAGGAAACACAAACTTTAAATGAAACAATAGACCGGTCAGACCTAATTGATACCAATAGGACCCCAAAACAATGAATTCCATCAAGTTCTCAAGTGCACATGGAACATTCTCCAGGATAGATCACATCCTGGGCCATAAATATAGACTTCTTAAATTCAAAAAAATTGAAATCATTTCAAGCATCTTTTCTGATCATATTGCAGTAAGATTAGATATCATTAAAAAGTGAAAGTGAAGTCGCTCAGTTGTGCCCAACTCTTTGCAACCCCATGGACTGTAGCCTACCAGCCTACTCCATCCATGGGATTTTCCAGGCAAGAATACTGGAGTGGGTTGCCATGGGGCGGGGGGGGGGGGGGGGGGGGGGAACTATTAAAAATACAAACACATGGAGGCTAAAAAACATGCTTCTGAATAACCAGCAAATCGCAGAAGAAATCAAAAAAGAAATCAAAATATGCATAGAAACAAATGAAAATGAAAATATGACAACCCAAAACCTATATGGAATTCAGTAAAAGCAGTTCTAAGGGGAAGGTTCATAGCAATACAAGCTTACCACAAGAAACAAGAGAAAAATCAAATAAACGACCTAACTTTATACCTAAAGTAACTAGAAAAAGAAGAAATGAAGAACCCCAAAGCTAGTAGAAGGAAAGAAATCATAAAAATTAGGGCAGAAATAAATGAAAAAGAAACAAAGGAGTCTATAGCAAAAATCAACAAAACTAAAAGCTGGTTCTTTGAGAAGATAAATAAAATAGACAAACCACTAGCCAGACTCATCTAGAAAAAAAAAAGAAGGATCAAATCAACAAAACTAGAAATGAAAATGGAGAAATCACAACAGATGACACAGAAATACAAAGGATCATAAGAGACTACTATCAGTAACTATATGACAATATAATGGACAACTTGGAAGAAATGGACAAATTCTTTGAAAAGTATAACCTTTCAAAACTGAACCAGGAAGAAACAGAAAATCTTAATAGACTCATCACAAGGGCAGAAATTGAAAATGTCATAAATGTCATAAAAAATCTTCCAACAAACAAAAGCCCAGGACCCAGATGGCTTCACAGGTGAATTCTACCAAAAATTTAGAGAAGAGCTAACACCAATCCTACTCGAACTCTTCCAGAAAATTGCAAAGGAAGGTAAACTGCCAAACTCATTCTATGAGGTCACCATCACCCTAATACCAAAAGCAGACAAAGATGTCACAATAAAAGAAAACTACAGGCCAATATCACTGATGAACATAGATGCAAAAATCCTCAACAAAATTCTAGCAAACATAATCCAACAACATATCAAAATGATCATACATCATGAACAAGTGGGCTTTATCGCAGGGATGCAAGGATTCAATATTCACAAATCAATCAATATGATACACCACATTAACAAATTGAAAAATAAAAACCATATGATTATTGCTGGGGACCAGCCCCGGCTGATCCAGGGTATTCGAAGGAGAGACGGCTTAGGCGACCTATTCAAATGTTAATTAGAGATATAAAGAGTAATAGAATGAGGATAGATCAGTAGGAAAATTCAGTGGAGAAAAGAGGCTGAGTAGCTTGGTTTACGCAGAAAATCAATATAACCTGTGACACCAGGTTAGCTCTGACCACAGAGGCCGCAGGCGCCCTCTCGAATAGCGGAAGGTGCCCCACCTTAGACACCTTCTCGAGTGGGTCTTAGAAGCCCAGGCAAATAAATGGTCACAGAGGATATCCGCGCTCCAGATGGAGACTCAGCTGGAAGGGAAGAATGACATGGGGAGACCAAGCGTTGGTGAGCAAGGCCTGTAGCTTTATTTTCAACAGGGGCTTATATACCCTAAGTTACACATAGAGGATAATAGGGGATGCAAAGTCAGCAGTCTTTGATCCTTATCAAAAACCAGGGTTTCTTTCCTGCAAATTTATCCTATACAAATGGTTTAGGTGATTTACATCATCTTCTGGCCAGAAGGCCTAGTAACATTTTATGACTCTTGACAAGGACTTATCAACAAAGACTTATTTTCCCTAAGAGTAATTATTTTAAGGCTTGGTGCCATGTTCCGAAGATAAAATTGCATTCCTATAGGGCGGATGTGTAATGAGTTTACAACAAAGGAAAGGATTTATTACCTTAAGGGTCTAAAGTTACTAACACCAAGGCCACTACTTATTTTTTCTATATACCAACTATATTAATTAATACACATTCAACGATACAATTCAGGGGATGTGAAAACTTGGCAACAAGCATTGGTTCATCAATGAAATCTTTTACTAGTTTTATTCTGACAGTTTCTAACTCTCTGAGAGGCTCTAAGCTATTTGAATATCTTAAGACTGTAAACAATCGTATGCATAGCCGTAGGAGTCCGGGTAAACTTGTCAGGCGAGTTAGAGAGCCATCTGAGGGGTTTGGATTTAAACACTCCTAATTGCCCAGGAACTTTTATTAATTGGAGCTGTAAGTTAACTCTTTGACAGAGAGAGCGAGATGGTGGTGGGGGACAGCCCCCAGTAAAGTCAGAGGTGAGAGCACAAAGCAATAAAGTAGGCAGACTCTGGTTTTTTGGGAGTAGATGCTTGAGAATATCCGGGGGGTCTCCTGAGGCTCGATCCCGCCTTTGCATATGCTGAGCCTCCTTCCTCATGACCTTTGTCA
Source organism: Bos grunniens (assembly GCF_055505025.1). Classification (NCBI taxonomy): domain Eukaryota; kingdom Metazoa; phylum Chordata; class Mammalia; order Artiodactyla; family Bovidae; genus Bos; species Bos grunniens. Next base: position 36,882,710 of record NC_141187.1, read on the forward strand.
CGAGTGGAATGTCTCTCGCTGGCTCCCGGCAGATTATCTTAATAGATGCAGAGAAAGCCTTTGACAAAATTCAACATCCTTTTATGATAAAATCCCTCCATAAATCAGGCATAGAAGGAACATGCCTCAACATAATAAAAGCCATATATGATAAACCAACAGCAAATATTATCCTCAATGGTGAAAAATTGAAAGCATTTCCCCTTTCAAGTCAGCAACAAGACAAGGGTGTCCACTCTCACCACTACTATTCAACATAGTTTTGTTAGTTTTAGCCACAGCAATCAGAGAAGAAAAAGAAATAAAAGGAATCCAGATTGGAAAAGAAGTAAAACTCTCACAGTTTGCATATGATATGATCCTCTACATAGAAAATCCTAAAGACACCACCAGAAAACTACTAGAGCTAATCAATGAATATAGTAAATTTACAGGATATAAAATTAACACACATAAATATCTTGCAATCCTATACACTAACAATGAGAAAACAGAAAGAGAAATTAAGGAAACAATTCCATTCACCATTGCAACAAAAATAATAAAATACTTAGGAATAAATCTACCTAAAGAAACCAAGACCTATATATAGAACTATAGAACACTGATGAATGAAATCAAAGATGACACAAATAAATAGAGAAATATACCATGTTTATGGATCAGAAGAATCAATATAGTGAAAATGAGTATACTACCCAAAGCAATCTATAGATTCAATGCAATCCCTATCAAGGTATCAACAGTAATTTTCATAGAACTAGAACAAATAATTTCATAATTTTATGGAAATAAAACAAACCTCAAATAGCCAAAGCAATCTTGAGAAAGAAGAATGGAGTGGGAGGATCAACCTGCCTGACTTCAGATTATACTACAAAGTTACAGTCTTCAAGACAGTGTACTGGCACAAAAATAGAAATATAGATCAATGGAACAAAATGGAAAGCCCAGAGATAAATCCATGCACCTATGGACACTTATCTTTGACAAAGGAGGCAAGTATATACAATACAGAAAAGACAATCTCTTTAACAAATGGTGCTGGAAAAACTGGTCTACCACCTGTAAAAGAATGAAACTAAAACACTTTCTAACAACATACACAAGGATAAACTCAAAATAAAGACCTAAATGTAAGACCAGAAACTATAAAACTCCTAGAGGAAAACATAGGCAAAACACTCTCCTATGTAAATCACAGCAGGATCCTCTATGACTGACCTCCCAGAGTACTGGATATAAAAGCAAAAATAAACAAATGAGACCTAATTAAACTTTAAAAGCTTCTACACAGCAAAGGAAACTATAAGCAAGGTGAAAAGAAAGCCTTCAGAATGGGAGAAAATAATAGCAAACCAAGCAACTGACAAAGAATTAATCTCAAAAATAGACAAGCAGCTCATGCAGCTCAATACCAGAAAAATAAACAACCCGATCAAAAAATGCACCAAAGGACTAAACAGACATTTCTCCAAAAAGGCATACAGATGGCTAACAAAGACATGAAAAGATGCTCAACATCACTCATTATCAGAGAAATGCAAACCAAAACCACAATGAGGTACCATCTCATGCTGGTTAGAATGGCTGCTATCAAAAAGTCTACAAACAATAAATGTTGGAGAGGGTGCAGAGAAAAGACAACCCTCTTACACTGTTGGTGGGAATGCAAACTAGTACAGCCACTAAGGAGAACAGTATGGAGATTCCTTTAAAAACTGAAATAGAGATGCCATATAACCCAGCAGAGGATGTGATGGTTGGATGGCATCTGACTCAATGGACACAAGTTTGAGTAATCTCCGGTTGGTGATCGACAGGGAGGCCTGGCATGCTGCAGTCCATGGGGTCGCAAAGAGTCAGACAGGGCTGAGCAACTGAACTGAACTGACAACCCAGCAATCCCACTTCTGGGCATACACAGTGAGGAAACCAGAATTGAAAGAGACACGTGTACCCCAATGTTCATCACACCACCATCTACAATAGCTAGGACATGGAAGCAACCTAGATGTCCACTGGGAGATGAATGGATAAGAAAGCTGTGGTACATATGCACAATGGAATGCTACTCAGCTATTAAATCAGTTCTAATGTGATGGATGAAACTGGAGTGTACTATACAGAGTGAAGTAAGTCAGAAAGAAAAACACCAATACAGTATATTAATGAATATATATATGGACTTTAGAAAGATAGTAATGATGACCCTATAAGTGAGACAGCAAAAGAGAAACAGATAGTAAGAACAGACTTTTGGACTCTGTGGAAGAAGGCGAGGGTGAGATGATTTGAGAGAATCGCATTGAAATATGTATATTACCATGTGTGAAATAGATCACCGGTCCAAGTTCGATGCATGAAACAGGACACTCAAAGCTGGTGCACTGGGACAACCTGAGGGATGGGATGGGGAGTGAGTTGGGAGAGGGTTTCAGGGTGGGGGACACATGTACATCCATGGCTGATTCATGTCAATGTACGGCAAAAACCACTACAGTATTGTAAAGTAATTTGCCTCCAATTAATATAAGTAAATTAATTTAAAAATTAGACATATCTAAGTCTTCAATTTCCCTTAGAAAAACATTTTTTACCATGAGGCATAGGAATTTGCCTTTGTAAGAAAGACAAAATTAGATACATAATTACTTTCTTTGATACAAATGTAATATTCAGAATATAACCACATGGATTTGAATATACCTACAGGAAGACCGTATCTCACAAATATACTTTTGGGTTGCTTAACTGTGGCCAAACAAGAATGGAAGACAGCGCTCGTTCATTTGTTGGCATGTCCTACACTAAAACTGGATTTCCCCGGGGGCTAAATGGTAAAGAGTCTGAAGGAGATGCAGCTTCAGTCCCTAGGTTGGTAAGATCCCCTGGAGAAGGAAATGGCAACCCACTCCAGTATTCTTGCCTGGGAAATCCCATGGACATAGAAGCCTGGTGGGTTACAGTCCATCGGGTCGAAGAGTCAAACATGACTGAAGAAACAGAGCACACAACAGCTTGTTTTAAACCTGCCTTTTCTTAATCTTGATATTCTTGGGTTCGCTTGCAGAGAAAGCAACAGGAACTTTTGAGAGAAGAAATGTCTCAGAGCATAATAGTTTGCTGCAGAAGTTTTCAGATCCTGAACTATGCAAACAAACATTCTGATTATCCCAGAGGATGCAACGGTTAGCAGCAGAATCCTCCTTAACCAAAGGATTGCACCGGTAGATTTTCGTTGTTGTTGTTAAATGAAAATGTCCTTTATATATATTTATTTTTGATGTGTCTCTTCTGTGTGGCCATGGCCTTTTTTGGTTATGCCCATTTAGTAGTTTCCAATCCCCTCCTCTTTCTTTTTGTTCAAAAGTCAAAATTATCACACATCATCTATAATTACTACATTCAATTTTGTAAAATAAAATAGTACATAAACACAGGGGAAAAAATGAGTACAGACGCTAAGCTTTAATTTTTTTTCTCTTTACATGTCATAGATCATTCCTAATTGGATAGTAATGTTTTTAGACTCAAGGGTCTTACCAATATTTTTCATTTTTGTTTTTATTGAAATTGCTCCCATCACACTCACATGTCATTCATTTCAGTTCAGTCACTCAGTCATGCTTGACTCTTTGCAGCCCCATGAACTGCAGCATGGCAGTCTTCCTTGTCCATCACCAACTTCCCTGTGCATCACCAACACCATCACCAGCTCAGTCATGCCTGACTCTTTGTGACCCCACGGAATATACAGTCCTTGGAATTCTCCAGGCCAGAATACTAGAGTTGGTAGCCTTTCCCTTCTCCACGGGATCTTCCCAATCCAGGGATCACACCCAGGTCTCCCACATTTCAGGCAGATTCTTTACCACCTGAGCCATAAGGGAAGCCCAAGAACACAGGAGTAGGTAGCCTATCCCTTCTCCGCGGATTTTCCTGACCCAGGAATCAAACTGGGGTCTTCTGCAATGCAAGCAGATTGTTATTATCCACATGTCATTAGGATCATTACATTATATAATTATAATAGCAAGCACCATGGGCATTAACAAGTATGAGGACTAACAAAACAGTCTCTGCTGAGTGTTAACTCACTTGAAGGGAGCTGCAAGGGGCCAGTTGCAGAGGGCCCCCAGCCCTGGGGTCACTACTCAGCCAGCTCTTGGCACTGATATTTATGTTTTAGAAGAGAAAAAGGCATTCCTACAGGAGTTAATTAAGTGGGAATAATTTGGGTAAAAGTTCATATGTGCCAATGTTCCATGAAAGACATTGCAGAGGACCTTGATTTGAAAGACCACAGGGCTCCCTTGTGGCACAGTGGTAAAGAATCTGCCGCTGATGCAGGAGACACAGGTTTGATCCCTGGTCTGGGAAGATCCCACGTGGCAAGGAGCAAGGATAAGCCCTTGTGCCACAACAGTTGAGCCTGTATTCTAGAGCCCTGGAACTGCAACTACTGAAGCCCACGAGCTTAGGACCTGTGCTCCACAACAAGAGAAACCACTGCCATGAGAAGCCTGCACACTGCAACCAAGAGTAGCCCCTGCTCATCACCACTAGAGAGAAGCCCAAGCAGCAATGAAGACATAGCGCAGACAAAAATAAATCAATAATGTTATAAAAAAGATTATAAAGTCTCTTTCAAATCTAAAATCATTTGTGATTGTTAACAATGCATTCTATGAAGTTTTTTTTTTCCTCATTATATGTGGTGTTTTCTCAAGAAGACTACAGAGCCTTTTAGGGTAGAATATATGTGTTTCACTTATTTGTATCCCATGGACTAAATATTGCAATGTTCTATCCAAGAGGTGTTTGCAGCATATATTTAAACATTAGTAATTACCTCCTGTGTTATAGCATGAGTGATATAGACAAAAATGTCTTTAGTATAAGATGATCCCAGTCACAGTATTTTCTCAGTGTTTAGCCATCTGAAGGCTGTTCTCAGTTATCCCAAATTGATGTTGCTTTTTATCAATTATCATGACATGGAACGGTTTGGGAAACTTCAAGGCACTTTCCAATTTATAATGACATACAAGCTAACTGTTAGGATTTGGTAAAAGTACCGCTTGTGGTATCATCGGAAGCACTGATCTGCCACTTAAAAGTGTTTAGGTAGAAATAAATGATTTCTTGATAAGAATCTGCCTGAGTTCAAAAGAAATTTGCAACATGTGAGGCACTTACACAGTGATGGCAGAAAATATGGTACCTAATTAAAGCCTAAATAATAATCAAGAATCTAGTGGTGAGTTTTCTTGCCACTCCTGCTCAAGAATTGTGGATCTTGTTTCAAATGGGGGTAGGAAGCAGTATAGAGTTTCCCTGTATGTGGTAGCATGAAAAATTTTCATTTCTATATCTACAGGAAAGTATACTGAAAAAAACTGGTTAAGTGGCTGTCATAAAAGATGATCATTGAATAACTTCATAGCTCTGATTATCCTTTTCTTGATCAACTCACACACACCCTTTGTTCTGTCTCCACTGTCAGATTTCCACAAAGGGCAGATTTGGCTCAAACACAATGTTGTCTATTACAGGGTGCACACATCCGATAATTCTTATGAGTAACATCATTTGTCCACTGAACAAATTAAGGATATTAAGAAACCTGATGCAGTAGAAACATAGTGAGTATTTGTTCCAGGCAGTTGGCATTCACAGTTAAGAAATTTCCCTGTTTTTTTTTTAATAATTATACTTTTTAAGAACCGAATTATGAAACATACCAAGAGTTTCTATAAAGAGCATTACATGCAGCATTTTTATTTAGTTGAAAATAAGCAAACTCTTGATTGCTTAGTGAAATTGTCACTTCCAGTGGCTTTTCCCCCCTGAAGAATATTCCTCCTAGTACTAAAATTGCAAAAGATATAAATTGATGAAAGAAAAAAAGTCTTACACAGTTATTCTGTCTTAGAGAATCTCATTGAGTACCTCAAAGGTTTAATATTCCATTGCTGATGGTCAAAATCAATTCATCTTTCAAGTGAACTTCAACAGAAAATCTTCTTCTGGCTTCATAATTCATGTAAAACATTGTTGCATTTCTCAAATGTCTAGTTATGCAGTCAGTATCTAAAAAAATTCTTTCTTAAGAGTTAGTGAGAGATTGAAGAAACCTCTGAACTCTCTCATGTTTACAAATGCAGTCATAACTAGTCAGTTTAATAAGCAAAGAGAAGTGGCCTGGGGCTGAATATTCACTATCAAACAACAAACCTTCAAAAATCGTCGCTGCTACCTTTACACGATAAACACCACACACTGTACATCGTAGGGGCCTAGATTAATTTGGAAATCATAAAATGGCCATGCAAAGTTACAAAATGGATGCAGGTAGCAAGAAAAATACATTCCACTAATATTCCAGTTGTGTTGGAAAGAAGATCTCCACAGCTGCTGTTTTTCAAACTTTCACCAATAAGAAAGCAAGGTTCATGGGATTCCAAAAGGTCTTGCTGTCCCCAAATCTCCCTCCAGAGTAAAACTGGCACCAAATAGAAGCAGGTAAGCACCAGGCAACACATACCAAAAATCAATGACTCCTGAAAATTTAAAGCAAACTTAAATACCTACTCACCCACAATAAGCCAGTCATAGATCTTTGTTTCTGTGTCTTCAGCAAACTCTCATCTCATTAGAGATGCCTGGAAAAGTCTGGAAGGAGAAATGAAGGAATGTGTGTACATCCCTCATCATCTTTGGTTTCAGGCAATCTGTAATCATTGTAAATTGCTAACAACTAAAAAGGTGTTTACAAATATCAACAGAAATAACCTAAACAAAATCAGAGCCAAGGTTTGCATTTCTATTACTCACCACTGTTTGGACTGGGAATTATTAAACTTCATAGATTAAATAATCACTGATAATCAGAAACTAGATTCACCTTCCACTTACGAAAAGCTTGCCAACAAATGAATTTCTCCCCTTATTGACAAAAACAGATACGGCTATCTATATGGCAGCAACTTATCTCTATCCTCTTGGCATTGCATAAGTAATCCCCCAGTAATATGATTTGTAAGACACCTGTCAGGGAGAACTTAAGGAAGATTAGAAGATGATAAAAATATAACTTTAAATTTTAGCACTAAATTCAAGATCAAAATTGAATTAGTTTATGATAGATTTCACAAGAACGTTCTAGATTATATAAATTTTCAAAACACGCAGATATACCACTAAGCAGTCACTTATCTTCAAAATACTATTTTAAAGTATATGTTCTATTATCAAAAGGAATTTGGAACCTTCTATTATCTAAAACTGGATCTAAAATACTATTCCTAGGGCAGAAAAGAGGAAAAAGCAAGTATGAACCTTATGAGTCACACCAGCCCTTCCCCAAGGTAGCAGTAAAATGGAGTGAAAACTGGACTCTCTTGATGAACACACATGGGCTCTAATCCAGGTGTGGCCAGAGGTATAACTTGCATGACTCAGGGCAGGAGATTCAACCTCTCTGGTTTTCTGTTTTTTTTGTTTGTTTGTTTGTTTTTTAATTCTTTTTGTATTTGACAACTGTTTACTGAATGATTCATCAGCACCAGATTCTTCATTACAGGATGAACATACTTAGATAAACAGGACAGGCGAGCCACTGATTTCAGTAAGTTTATATTCTAGCAGAAAATACAGATACTTGAACACAAAACAGCAATCTGGAAGAAATGTTGAAACAGGAAGGATTGACATTGTGAGAGCACAGAGAAGGGTAACTAGGTCAAAGGAACTTGGCTCCTAGTCCAACAATTAGGAATCACTGTCCAAGGAACTGATGCAGAAGCTAAAAATCTAAAAGATACATGGGAGGAAGCTGAGGAAATGATAGGAAGAAACATTCTAGGCAAAAAAACAAGAGAGGGAAGACAGTGGAGGATGATGGTGTTTTCGGGGAACAGGTAAGGTCTGGCGTAGCTGGACTGGAGAGAGAAGAGAAAAGACAGGCCAGGAGTGAATCTGAAGCTCAGACAAGGGCAAGATCTAGGTGAGACCCAAGAAGAGTGAGAAAGAAACTAGACTTTCTTCTAAAGACAAGAGTCAGCCATCCAAGGGTTTAAGGAGCAGAAACAAAACTATAATTGCATTTTTAAAGCAAAATCTGGCTGAAGAACAGAGCCAGTATTAGACAGAAATAAAGGGGATCACAGGGATATTAGGGGACTGGGGCTCTTCCAGGAGTTGGACAGAGCAGTTTGTGATAGAAGGTCTGGAAAGAAAAGGACAGCTCACTAGGAGATTTAGGAAAAATAATGGTTAAAATTGACATCAAAATCTAATATGTAGGAAGTGTATGGAAAGCAAGAGAGAAAGTTCTCTACCTCCAAAATAATGATATTTATCCCTGCCATGTATGGTTATGACATACATTTATAAAAATATAAATGTGACAGTGCATATAACATTAGGTGTCTTATACTGCCTAATGCACAGTACAGTAGAAACTAAAAAATATATATATATATTTTCAAAGTGAAAAGAAATTTCTTGCTTCTCACAAGCAAGAGAGTTGAATTTTTTTCTGGGTTAAATCCCTTATCTTTGACTCTTTCATTGTGTGCAAACACTGTTGCCCATCAACGCAACTGGAAAAGAATGTGACAAGATATTGTCTTGATGTGAAAGAGCCTGTATGGACTCCTCCAGATTATGAATGCTCCAGCTTTACCACTTGGCAGCCAACAAAAAATTTATTTGAGAATATATCTGAATGAGTTTGGTGAGATTTATCACTTACATTTATGAAGATGATAAAGACTATGAGTTTGTATTCTTTTCTACGCAGTCTGTTTTTATTCTTAAGGGTTGTGCCTTCCTGATAAAACCCACTGGGACTGAATAAAAAGTCTTGAGACACTGCACAGTTTGCATCTCCAGTGGCTAAGACAAAATTCTTTGTGATGATGCTGCAGAATTGCAGCGGACCCCCACACAAGGTGTACATAGATGGAGTTGGCCACCCACTGACCTCCCTGAACAGGAGGGTACAGGAAATCCATCCCAGGGCAGAGGAAGCCTGTCCTAGTTCTTTAACCGTAGACATAGACCACCACTACCACTGAGGAAGAGTGTGGTTTTTCTGTAATAAACATTAACACACATACATTTAGATGTTAAATTTTAACACAAGTCAAAATTGAGATAGTAAGACAATAGGATAGATAGGGTAGCCTATATATAGGCTTCCCAGGGGGTATTGGTGGTAAAGAACCCACCTGTCAATGCAGGAGAGGTAAGAGACACTGGTTAGATCTCTGAGTAGGGAAGACCCCCTGGAGAAGGGCATGAAAACCCATTCCAGTATTCTTGCCTGGCAAATCCTCCTGAACAGAGGCGCCTGGTTTCTATAGTCCATAGGGTCTCAAAGAGTTGAATATACCTGAATCAACTTAGCACGCCCGCATAGGGTGTATACAGATACTGAAATTTTCTATTGCACAGTGCACTGGTCACTTGAAGGCCACCATCACTGTGATCTTTCCCTATTGCTCTTATGCAGGCACCAGCATTGATAAGAGAGAATAAGGTAAGAAAGAAGCAGTGAAAACTCCACCCCCAGGGTGTGACTAATCAGTAGCACCCTATTTCTATGGTTGCCAGGTTTTCCTCCTTAGGCATTCCCCACCACAGATTTCCTCCATTCAGTCCTGTTGGGCCATCTCCCCATCAGCAGCAGTCCTCATCCTGGGATTTCTCTCCAATCCTCATGGCTCCAGCATCTAGCCATCGTGGGCACCAGTGGATTTGTGACCTTGTTCGAGGTATATAAGGCTATGGCATGGATTATCTGTGTGGTTCCACTCCATCTGGATTGTCACAGATCAGCTACTTCACTCTCCAAAAGCCTCAAATGCCTCCCTTCTGCCCAACCAATTGCCCCGAATGCCGGGATCTCTCCCCTGCTTCAGCTCCCTGACCCCCTGGTGCAAATTGATTCTGCTTGCTTTCCCACCTCCTTCTATCCTTCATCCTAGTGAGTTTTGCATGAATCTATGACTTCCTTTCCAGTGGTCAGGAACTCCTGATATATCTCTAGAGGTACTTAAATGTGCATTGCTATGCTAAGTCACTTCAGTTGTGTCCGACTCTGTGCGACCCCATAGATGGCAGCCCACCAGGCTCCCCCATCCCCAGGATTCTCCAGGCAAGAACACTGGAGTGGGTTGCCATTTCCTTCTCCAATGCATGAAAATGAAAAGTGAAAGTGAAGTCGCTCAGTCGTGCCCGAATCTTAGCAACCCCATGGACTGCAGCCCACCAGGCTCCTCCATCCATGGGATTTTCCAGGCAAGAGTACTGGAGTGGGGTATTAATTTCTTTTTTTAACACCATCCTTGTAGAGGAGGGGGACAAGAAGAAGCAAATGTAGAAAAATATGGAAACCTATTGAAAATGTGTTCATTTCTTATTTCCCCAGTATCTGTCGACTCCCCCATCCTGCAACACAAATTAACGCAGCTCATGTTTTCCTAGACTTTTCTCTAGGTACAGAGAGTGGGGGACAGTCTCTAGGTGCAGCATACAGGGCTTCTCACTGTGGTGGCTTTTCTTGTTACAGAGAACGGTCTCTAGGTACACAGGCTTCAGTAGTTGTGATATGGAGTTCAGTACTTGCAGTTGCTAGGCTCTAAAGCACAGGCTCAATAATTGTGGTGCATGGGACTAGTTGCTCTGTGACATGGGAGATCCTTCTAGATCAAGAATCGAACTCATGCCTTCTACATTGGCAGGCTAATTCTTTACCACTGAGCTTCCAGGAAAACCCTGTACATGAATTCTAGATGCATCCATGGAGAGAGATGTACTCCATGTCCACCTACTCCTCCACCATCTTGTTGACCCCAATGTATGTATGTCTTAGAAAATATTTTCCTTTTCTATTGAGTTCAGTAACAAAGTCATCACCCCACAGGTTTACTGTTTATTTTTTTGTAAAGAACATATAAGCTCCATTGTTTTAGGCAATTTCAATTATACAGCACAATCTTATCCCTTATAGTCACCACGCTCTACATTAGAGCTTCAGACCTCATTAAATGAGAATGTGTAACCTTTTAGAAATCTCTCCTTATTTTCTGCACCCTCCAGCTCTTGGCAATCACTTTCCTGTTCTGTTTCTGAGTTCCAATTCTTTTTAGATTCCAGATAATTGAGATCATATGGTATTTCTCTTTCTCTGACTTATTTCACTTAGCATCAGGCTCTCCAGTTTTATCCATTTGCCACAAATGGTGTATTTCCTCCCTTTTTAAAATGGCTAAATAATATTCATGCACACACACATATATACCATATCATATTATTTTAATCTGTTCACCTGTTGACAATATTGAGATTGTCCCTCTATCTTGGCTACTGTGAATAATGCTTCAATGAACATGGGAGTACAAATATCTCTTTAAGATAATGATTTCATTTCCTTTGAATATATATCCAGAAGTAGGACACTGTGGTTTCGTTTTAGTCATTAAGTTGTGTCCAACTCTTGCGACATCATGGACTGTAGCCTGCCAGGCTCCTCTGTCCATGGGATTCTCCAGGCAAGAATACTGGAGTGGGTTGCCACTTCCTTCTCCAGGGGACCTTACCAGCCCAGGAATCGAACCTGGGTCTTTGAGGTAAGCTTTGAGCTTTGAAGTACGCCAGAAGTAGGATTAATGGATCATATAACATTACTCTTTTAAATTTCTTGAGGAATCTGCACAGTCGCTTTCCGTGGGAGTTGCACCAATTCACACTCCCAGCAACAGTGCACAAGACCTACTGTTTCTCCATACCCTCATCAACACACGTTATTAATATTTCTTACCTTTTTGCTAATGGCCATTCTAACAAGTATGGGGGAAAATCGCTTGTGCTTTTGATTTGCATTTTCCTGGTAATTACTGATGTTGAGCATCTAGTCATATACCTCTTGGCCATCTGTACATCTTATTTGGGGGAAAAATGTCTATTCCATAAAGCTGTAGCATATATTTTGTTTACTGTATTCCAATATGCAAAACTCAGTTGCCTATCCATACACCAATAGCAAACTATCTGAAAGAGAAATAAAGAAAACTATAAATATATAAATTAATAAAAAAGCAATGACATTTGCATCAAAACATATACACAGGTCAACAGGCCAGAACAGAGAATCCAGAAAGAAGCACACATCCATGTATTGTCAATTAATGTATGACAAAGGAACCAAGAATATCCAATGGGAAACGATGGTCTCAATAAACGGTAATGGGAAAACAGGATAGTTGTACACAAAAAAATTAAACTGTACCAGAAACTGATTTAAAAGTTTAACATAAAACCTTAAACCATGAAACTCCTAGAAGAAAACATTGAGAGAATCTCCTTGACATATGTCTTTGCAATATTTTTTTTGTTTGTTTCACACAAAAAGCAAAGGCAGCAACTGAAAAAATAAACAAGTGGGACCACATCAAACTCAGAGGCTTCTGCACAGAAAAGGAACCCATCAACAAATCAAATGGCAACATATAGAATGAAAGGAAATATTTGCAAATCACATATTTGATAAGGTCTTACTATCCAAAAATATATGAGATTCATACAACCGAAGAGCAAAAAACATAAATAAACCCAAATTTTTAAAAAATCAAAGGAAGAATAAGGGTTTTGTTAGATCTGGAGATTAGACTGTAGATGAGAGACACAGCAAGCTTTTCCTACCAGAACAACAAAAGCCTATGTCTTCCTTGCATTGCTTCCTTTCATGTCCACTCATCTTTTTGACGATTATAGTTCTCAGTTCACATCCTTCATCAAAAGCAATCACCCCACAGGGAGCTCTAATATGTGCTAGGAATAGCTCTAATATGTGCTAGTTTTTGTGCTACTGTACCAAAACTAACATTTACACAGTTACTAATTAGAAGCACAAGCTGGAATCAGGATTGCCGGGAGAAATCTCAATAACCTCAGATATGCAGATGACACCACCGTTATGGCAAAACTGAAGAGGAACTCAAAAGCCTCCTGATGAAAGTGAAAGAGGAGAGTGAAAAAGTGGGCTTAAAGCTCAACATGCAGAAAATGAAGATCATGGCATCTGGTCCCATCACTTCATGGGAAATGGATGGGGAAACAGTGGAAACAGTGTCAGACTTTATTTTGGGGGGCTCCAAAATCACTGCAGATGGTGATTACAGCCATGAAATTAAAAGATGCTTACTCCTTGGAAGGAAAGTTATGACCAACCTAGATAGCATATTCAAAAGCAGAGACATTACTTTGCCAACAAAGGTCCGTCTAGTCAAGGCTATGGTTTTTCCTGTGGTCATGTATGGATGTGAGAGTTGGACTGTGAAGAAAGCTGAGCGCCCAAGAATTGATGCTTTTGAACTGTGCTGTTGGTGAAGACTCTTGAGAGTCCCTTGGACTGCAAGGAGATCCAACCAGTCCATTCTGAAGGAGCTCAGTCCTGGGTGTTCTTTGGAAGGACTGATGCTAAAGCTGAAACTCCAATACTTTGGCCACCTCATGTGAAGAGTTGTCTCATTGGAAAAGACTCTGAGGCTGGGAGGGATTGGGGACAGGAGGAGAAGGGGATGACAGAGGATGAGATGGCTGGATGGCATCACCAACTCAATGGACATGAGTTTGGGTGAACTCCAGGAGTTGGTGATGGACAGGGAGGCCTGACATGCTGCAATTCGTGGGGTCACAAAAAGTCGGACATGACTGAGAGACTGAACTGAACTGAACTGAATGAGATGTATAAAGAGCAAAGTAATTAATTGTCAGCGTTTACCACTCCATTGTTCTCTATATTCTGTCTCAAAATTGAACCAGTTAGTAATGAAACATGAGTTAGGGTGTCTCAATAATATTTGGATAGAATATCTTTTAAAAATGGGAGTATTTATGGATATTAATTTGGGGGGATTTATTATTACTATTTTGATTGTATTCCTTTTAATTATCTGCTACATCAGGTTAAGAATTTATTATAAATATTAATGCCAATGTAAAGACACATAGTACTGAAGTTACAGTATCTATAAAAGGACAAAGACAAAATATGAGGCAGGAAGAGAAATTATAGAAAATCCGCAATGGTATCAAAATAAGGGACAGTATTGCATAGAGAGAAAGCTAACTTCTCAAAGTTGCTTGAGGCACCAAAAACAGCCAGATGTAAAAATCCAGATTAATTTGAATACCAGAAACTGGACCAAAAGGAAAATGAAGTTCAGAAAAATATGGTGATGCTAAAAGCCAAAATTTAGACAGCAAGAGGATAGGGTAGGGCAGCTGTAGATACTGAAATTCAGGAATATATGAAAGCAAATACATTAACAAGAATCAGGAAAAACAAAGAAGAAAAGGGTCTGAAAAATAAATCATCAAGAGGTTGGATAGCCTGATCAAAAGAACAAGAGAATTGATAGGAAAACCAAAATACAAACACCTGTGTAAACAGGAGACCCAGATGATGCTCAGGAGAGAAAGCCTGGGACTTAGTGGACCAGAGAACAGAGATTCCAGCATCAAGAACACAAACTCTGCAGCAGGGCTCATATCTATGAATTTCTGGGAAGAGCCCCAGTTTCTTTTTTTTTTGACTTTCTATTTTTTTAATATAAATTTATTTATTTTAATTGGAGGTTAATTACTTTTCAATATTGTATTGGTTTTGCCATACATCAACAAGAATCCACCACGGGTATACACATGTTCCCCATCTTGAACCCCCCCTCCTACCTCCATCCCCATACCATCTCTCTGGGTCATCCCAGTGTACCAGCCCCAAGCATCCTGTATCCTGCATTGAACCTGGACTGGCAATTCGTTTCTTGTATGATATTATACATGTTTCAATGCCATTTTCCCAAATCATCCCACCCTCTCCCTCTCCCACAGAGTCCAAAAGACTGTTCTATACATCTGTGTTTCCTTTGAGCCCCAGTTTCAATGCTTAGGCACAATAGCACCTAAGATTGTTATGGGCAAAGAGTATAGCTTACTGGGAAACAGTGGAGGACTATTTTGGGAGGCTCCAATATCACTACAGATAGTGATTGCAGCCATGAAATTAAAAGACGTTTACTCCTTGGAAGGAAAGTTATGACCAACCTAGACAGCATATTAAAAAGCAGAGACATTACTTTGTCAAAAAGGTCCACCTAGTCAAGGTTATGGTTTTTCCAGTGGTCATGTATGGATGTGAGAGTTGGGCTATCAAGAAATCTGAGCACCAAAGAATTGATGCTTTTGAACTATGATGTTGGAGAAGACTCTTGAGAGTCCCCTGGACTGCAAGGAGATCCAACCAGTCCATCCTAAAGGAGATCAGTCCTGGGTGTTCATTGGAAGGACTGATGTTGAAGCTGAAACTCCAATACTTTGGCCACCTGATGCTGATTCACTTGAAAAGACCCTGATGCTGGGAGAGATTGAGAGCAGAAGGGGACAACAGAGGATGAGACTCTGTCATCACCGACTCAATGGACATCAGTTTGGGTGCACCCCTGGGAGTTGGTGATGGACAGGGAGGCCTGGCATGCTGCAGTTCATGGGGTCGCAAAGAGTCAGACATGACTGAGAACTGAACTGAACTGAACACTGAGAAAAGGACACAAGTGTTTATCAGTTTATTTTGCTCATTAAACTACAAGGTTAATGCATAGTTATCCATTGATAATTGATTCCTTCAGTTTACAGTGTGGATAACACACTGAGATCCTCTTCAGTCATATATTGGATATTTAGATCTGTTATATGATCACCAAATTATATTTTAATAGAAAAAAATCCATATAGTTAGCTGTCTTCCAATAAATGATCAATTACATTCGGATTTATCATATTCTGCTATCCTTCAGTTCAGTTCAGTTCAGTCTCTCAGTTGTGTCCAACTCTTTGCAATGGCATAAACTGCAGCATGCCAGGCTTCCCTGTCCATCACCAACTCCTGAAGCTTGCTCAAACTCATCTCCATTGATTCGGTGAGACCATCCAACCATCTCATCCTCTGTTGTCCCCTTCTCTACCTGCCTTCAATCTTTCCCAGCATCAGGGTCTTTTCCAATGAGTCAGTTCTTTGCATCAGGTGGCCACAGTATTGGAGCTTCAGCTTCAGCAACAGTCCTTACAATGAATATTCAGGAGTGATTTCCTTTAGGATTGACTCATTTGATCTCCTTGCAGTCCGAGGGACTCTCAAAAGTCTTCTCCAACACCACAGTTCAAAAGCATCAATTCTTCAGTGCTAAGCTTTCTTTATGGTCCATTTCTCACATCCATACATGACTATTGGAACAACCACAGCTATACTTATTGCCTCCTATATAGTTTAATTTTTAAAAAGCACAAAGTTCCATGTAGGAATTATGTGCATATTTGTCTTTATGTATAACACATGCATATACACACAGAAATATATGTACACAAATATGCCTATGTTATATGAACTATTATTCTCCTTGCTTGTCCCAATAAGCTTAGATGTTCAGAGATACAGTCCCACAATTCTCCAACTTAATTCTGCTTTTTGAAGAGTCACTTCTTTTACTTTCATCACTTAATTTTAAATAACCATTTTATTCTTAGATACCATGGCAATATACAACTAAGAGAGGAAGAAACCTTAAAAATTCTAATGTTCTTCTTTTTCAGTCCCTAAGTCATATCCAACTCTCTGTAACCCCATGGACTGCAGTATGCCAGGCTTCCCTGTCCTTCACTATCTCCTGGAGTTTGCTCAAACTCTTGTCCATTATGTTGGTAATGCCATCCAACCATCTCATTCTCTGTTGCCCCAATCTCTTCCTGCCCTCAGTCTGCCCTAGCATCAGGGTCTTTTCCAATGAGTTGGCTCATTGGATCAAATTCTGCTCAGGGCAACAGGGAGAGATGAGGCTTCCCTGGACAGGATGGCTTTTGCTAACCCCAGGCTAACACATCATCTCAGAGTGGCTCATGTTTTTATTTATGCAGGGTCCTGCCTGCTCCTGCTGCTGGTGGTGTCAAATCTACTCTTGTGCCAGGGTGTGGAGGATTATGCACCATACTGTAAAAACCAACCTGGCAACTGCCGGATTCCCCTTCAAAGCCTGTTTGAGAGAGCAACATTGGTGGCTAGCAACAACTATAGGCTCGCCAGGGAAATGTTCAATGAATTTGTAAGTACTGTACTTCTTGCTTATTTCCATAAGAAATTTTGATGAAAGTGAGTGGGATATATTATCCTTTAAACAAAAAGGCTGCATCAGCCAAACTTCAAATAACACACTTCCTAAGTCAAACACGGCATCAGCTCATAAGATGTGTAAATCGAAGAAAGGATCAATTTCATGAAATCTCAAAGACTCTTAAAGAGTGAAATATCTGCTTCAATTTTCTTTCAGTCATTTTAATTTTAAAATTTTCAAAATAAATTTAAAGCACCTGTGTTTGTCACCTTGAAGGTGTGTGTTAGTCTCTCAGTCATGTCCTACTCTTTGCGACCCCATGGATTGTGGCATTCCAGGCAAGAATACTGGAGTGGCTTATCATGCTCTTCTCCAGGGGATCTTCCTAACCCACGGATTGAACCCATGTCTCCTGCATTGCAGGCAGACTCTTTACCATCTGAGCCACCAGGGAAGTTTGGAGTCCCATTAAATAATACCACTGACTCAGTGGATTAAACAACATAAACCTATTTCCTCACAGTTCTGGGGACTAGAAGTCCTAGATCAGGGTGCCAGCAAGGTCCGGTTCTGGTAAAAACTCTCTCTTTCCAGGTTGGCTTCTTCCTGTGTCCTCACAGGTTGAGAGAGTAGAGAAGAGAGACAGAGGCAGAGACACAAAAACAAAAGAGAAATCTCTCTGGTGTTTCTCCTCATAAAGACACTAATCCTACTTGATCAGTGTCCCACCCTATGAGCTCATTTAACTTTAATTAATCTTCATAAAGGCCCTTCTCCAACCACAGTACATACTGAATCCATGTCAAGAAAACAAAATGATGATAGTTTTTTAAATACTACTAAACATTGTTTTGTCTTCCCTGAGAGCTCAGTTGGTAAAGAATCCACCTGCAATGCAGGAGACCCTGGTATGATTCCTGGGTAGGGAATATCCCCTGGAGAAGTGATAGGCTACCCATTCCAGTGTTCTTGGGCTTTCCTTGTGGCTCAACTGGTAAAGAATTCGTCTGCAATGTGGGAGACCTGGGTTTGATCCCTGGGTTGGGAAGATCCCCTGGAGAATGGAAAGGCTACCCACTCCAGTATTCTGGCCTGGAGTATTCCATGGACAACTCCATGGGGTTGCAAACAGTTGGACACAACTGAGCAACTTTCACTTCAAACATTGTTCTCAGATTGGCAATGAATAGGTTTAGAAGTACAATAGAAGGATTGTTTAGAATTGGAACCAATTATTCTCTTTCTGATGAAAGTACCAAGTGGCCCACTGTAGAGCAGACACTGATAAAAAGTTGTGCTCATGTTTCTATTTGTGGTAATTTTAGCATTTGCTGTCCTACTATTAACTGGAAAGGACGAAGTTAAACCTGGGAAGAGCAAAGAAGGGAAGAGTTTCAAGTTTAGGAAAATTAGGTGAAAAACAATTGTTTATAGTGATAATGGGAAAAAATAGGAAAACTAATGATGTTCAATTGTTATGTAACCCTCATTAAAAAAATTATACATCTATCAGCTGTGTTAATATTCTGGTAATGAATTCATTTATTGAATGCCAAAATAACCCAAAGGAATTGAATGTGCTTGATCACTCCCAGAATAAACAGTATGGCGAGGGCAAAAACTTCACTTCCAAGGTCATCAACAGCTGCCACACCGAATTCATGACTACCCCTAATAACAAAGAAGCAGCTGCAAATACAGAGGTGAGGATTTTATCTGGGTTTTTCACTTGAGCAACTGAGACAGTGCACTCGTGTTACTAGGCTTTAGATTATTAGAGTAATGGTAACTGCACATGCAGAGAAATGTGGAGGAGTACTAAGCAATCAAAGAGAAAATTACATTATGCAGTTGATAACGTATGAATAGAATCAAGTGATGACTAAAGATCTGTAGTAGCAAAAAAAAAAAAAAAAACCAGATCTATAAATTCCCATGTAGATAACCTTAGTTTAACCAACGCATTAGGCCCAGGATTGCAGCTATTATACTGTATGAAAGCATGGGTTGAACGAAAATTCTGTGTGTAAAATATATAAGGTTGGCAGAATTCATGGATATATAAGAAACACAACCACAGTTTTGAGTATTCCCTGTAACCAGTGATGCCTACACAGGAGTCACTCCTACACTGCACCATTTGAGACATTGCTTCTGACTCTCAAGGCTCTCCTGATTCTTCTGCTTCTCTGAAACCTACTTCATTATCATTCTCTATGACTCTTCTGTTACTTTTATTCATAATTATGAGTCTCCTCCCCAGATGTCCTATAAAATATCATGTTTTGCTTCTCATGGTTGCAACAATTATCTCTGTTCTGATGAAAACACAGTCTACAAATCAAGCCTCAATCATTTATCCCAGCTCCAACTTTTTTTCATTTTAATTGTTCCTTTCTGATTCCCACATGAACCACAATCCTAACATTATTTAAAATATTTTCACATACATCTTCTCTTAAATACAATCTGTTCTCTTACTAAAACTTTGTTAATAATATCAACATTCTTTCCATCTGCTCAGCATCTTAATAATGGAGATGATAAAATGAAGGAAGAAGGTCAAGGAGAAGGAGGATGTTTTTAATGAATTTAAAATAAATTTAAAATTTACTGAGGGCTATTATACTGCCATACAATTTATAAAGTGCTCTGTGTTCATTACTATGCTTAATCCTCACAAAAAATCCTGTAGCACAGTGACTGTTATTACACTTCCTGAGATGAAGAAACCAAGGCTCAGAAAAGTTAAGGGATTTCCACCCATCACACAGGTAATAAGCAGTGAGTCTAGCTTTCATCCAACTCAGAGTTCTCACTCTTCATCTTTAAGCTACAAGACCCCCTGAAAACTTATATTTCTATTGCAATGTCTATTCGCTTCTTCTCTGCTCTTCATTTCCTGTACCACTAAAGTATTTCATGCCCATCAAGAAATCAAGACTTTTAATTAGAGATATTCAGCCCCTGGGAGTTTCAGGCCCAATCCTGGAGTAGTGGACTCAGTGGAGGGGACCTTCCATTGTGAATCCCACTGATGCTGTTACTAAAGACAACACTGTGCCATTTTCTGCCCGGACACATGTCAATAGAAAGACTGCTCTGATAGCAAATAGGACTGGTGTTGGTATGGATTGAGGAAAATGTGTTTAAGAATTTCATGTCTTCTTCATTATCTCTTTGTTCAAATATCATAAAACTACCAATCAGAAAATGAATACACTAATGAATGATTTGATTCATTAATACAAATGAATCATCAGGTGAAAATGATGTGGGCATGGGTAGGATCCATGTTTCCTGGGTCAGGTACTCTAGGCCCATATTGAGTTCCAACAAAATATTTAGATTTCTCTCCCTGGACAAGCAAAGCATTCAAATATAAAAAAACTCACTGAGCAGATGGTCTAATTTCAGAGGGGAAAAGAAAATATTTCATGTTCTAAATTAGAACTCATCAAAAGGATGATTTATGTGACAGTTTTTTTTTAAAGAATTTCAGCAAAGTATAAACTAATAATATACATTTTATAATTTTATATCCTTAACATCTTTAAATTTTTTGCATACACAGAGGAATAATAAAGGGTTTTTTTATATGCTCAGCCTCCCTGAGCAAAAATCACATGTTACCAAGCCCACTGAATTTTGTTTATTTTAATGAGATTGTTTCCTGTGATTGTTTAGGACGAAGCCCTGTTTAGGTTGGTTATCAGTTTGCTCCACTCGTGGGATGAACCTCTGCATCAGGCAGTCACAGAGTTGTTGCATAGGAATGGAGCCTCACCTGATATCTTGGCAAGGGCTAAAGAGATTGAGGACAAGGCCAAAGTACTTCTAGAAGGTGTGGAAATGATACAAAAAAGGGTGAGCCATCTCCTGAAGCCTTCTTTGATTTCCTTATGAAGGAAAGAAGATGACCTCTGAATTGAGGAATGAGTTTTGAAACATTTCACTTTGTAAGGACAAGATTCAGACCTTCTATATTCTAATTGCTGTTATATAAAGCGAGAGCCTAATCATTCGTAATGCTAGATTCTATTGTAAGTGAGTTAGAATTCAACTACAATTTTTGACAGGTGCAGCGTTCCCTGCATTGCACACAATTCCACCAAAAGCTAGCCTCTTACTGGGCACATGTGGTTGAAATACTTTCATGGGTAAGAGAACTGGAGCATAGAATTTGTAAGATCAATGTTTTCTTAAAAGCAACCCAGGTGATCTGCTACTGAAAGTCTGCTCATATTCTTTCTTTGTCCTCTTCAAAGTAAAGGATGAGAGTGGAAAGGAAGGGAAGAGAAAGTCAAAACCAAACTCATACTTGAGTTCTGCTTCTTGATTTTAGATTGCTAATAGATTTTCCATACGCTGGCTCCAAATTCATGTCCAGAGAGTTTCGTAAGTCTTCCCCAATCTTAATTTGATAATAAGAAGGAACAAAGAAGAGCAAATACTAATAAAACTCATAAAATTAAAAAATAATTAAAAAATATTAAAATTTTTATTTTTAATTAATTTAAAAAAATTGAAAAATAAAAAACTAATAAAACTCATAAAATTCATTATCTTTTGGGTGCTTAGGTTCATCCTGGAGAGAAGAAGAACGAGCCCTATCCAGTGTGGTCAGAAAAGTCCTCCCTGACAGCAGACGATGAGGATGTGCGCCAAACTGCCTTTTATAGAATGTTCCACTGCCTACACAGGGATTCGAGTAAAATTAGCACCTACATCAATTTGCTTAAGTGCCGATTCACCCCATGCTAAGCCCACAATTAACCCAACCAGTCCTGAGATGGTTAGTGATGATCCATCCCGTCAAAAGCTTCTTTGAGTTTTATAGCTCTTTAATGCATGTTTGGGTGTAATGGGTCTCATCTGAAACAAAATAAACACAGATTCTGTAGAGATGTCAAAATCTAAGAAGGAAATTTGTCAATGTCTTTATCTTCATTTAATAGAAAATCAAAATAAAATCCATCCCTACCTCTGAGAGAAAGAATTTTCCTATTAAAATTGGTCACAAATAGCAGGAACTGACATGACAAAGACCATTAAAGAGCTTACTAAAGAATCACATGAAATTATTCTGGGTCAAGTTATAAGAATCAAAGAATTAGATAATTACTTATTGTGCTGGTCATGCTACCAAGAAGACTGAATTCTGAGAATTCTTTATGAAAGCAAGCCACAAACTGTCAGCCGATTCTTATATTGTCTCAGTGTTACAACAGACAATATAAGTGCTTTGCACATGGCTACCTAAATAGCATGAGGTTTACTGAACTGCCTAAAAATTGTTAGAATGCTGTCTTAATCCTTCTGGGCTGCTGTAACAAAATATCATAGAATTATAAACAATAGAAATGGATTTTCGCAGTGTGATCAGATAAGGCCCTCTTTCCGTCTCACACTTCTTACTATATCCTCACATCAGGGAAAGGGCTAGAGAAATTCCATGTGTCTGTTATATATAAAAGCAGTCATCTCATCCAGGAGGCTCCATCCTTTGTCACCTCCATAACTTCATCACCTCCCAAAGGCTCCACCTATGAAATACCATCAATAGGAGTCAGGATTTCAACATATGAAGTTTCTGGGCGACACAAAGGTTGAGACCATAGCAGACACAAAGGTGAACTGGCTCTATCCTCCTCCAGTGGCTGTCTTCACCCACACTCCACTGCAATCTCATTTCCTGCATCATCTGGCAAAAATTCCATAGGTTCTATCACTCAGGTTTAACAAGTCTAGCTTAGTTAACTGTCAATTGTCCCCCAACTAGGGAGTCTAGACGATTGTCCAACTGATCACATAAAAACCAAGTAGCTAAGAAAGCTGGATTCATAAACACATTTATCTGAGAAGTGAGATACCATTCTCTCTTAAAGTAACTATCCTTGTCATTAATTATTCGGCCTTACACACATGCCCTAGTAGGTCCCCAAATTATAAAATCATCCAAACAGACTGAGTCTCTACTGAGACTGAAGCAATGTGACTGGATTAGGGTTGCTCTGCTTATTCAGTTGCCTCCAAACAACCTGGTATGAGGGCCAATCTCTTGACTGGCTCTCCTAAGATTCAGTGATGTTGCTGGGCTGGTTTACAGCATCTTAGGGCTTTAGCAGTAATTCCTAGTAACCAGAAAATGGGAAATACAAAGGTAGAAGGGAAAGGGGGGATGAATAAGAGAGAAAGAAGAGAAAGACAGAAGGAAGAAAAAGCAGCAAAGGGAAAGTGAGTCAAGGACTTGGGTAGTGAAGGATGAAATGCTGTTAGAACACTTTATTTTTAAGGATGCAAATATATATGCATTTTTTTAATATCCTAAAAGCAAATATCTCATATTCCTTTTTATTTCCATTTTATCTTATTACCTCTTTTTTCTGAAATTGTCCTTTATATTAGATTCAGTTCAGTTCAGTCACTCAGTCGTGTCTGACTCTTTGCGACCCCATGAATTGCAGCACGCCAGGCCTCCCTGTCCATCACCAACTCCCGGAGTTCACTCAGACTCATGTCCATTGAGTCAGTGATGCCATCCAGCCATCTCATTCTCTGTCGTCCCCTTCTCCTCCTGCCCCTAATCCCTTCCAGCATCAAAGTCTTTTCCAATGAGTCAACACTTCACATGAGGTGGCCAAAGTACTGGAGTTTCAGCTTTAGCATTATTCCTTCCAAAAAAATCCCAGGGCTGATCTCCTTCAGAATGGACTGACTGGATCTCCTTGCAGTCCAGGGGACTCTCAAGAGTCTTCTCCAACAACACAGTTCAAAAGCATCAATTCTTTGGCACTCAGCCTTCTTCACAGTCCAACTCTCACATCCATACATGACCACAGGAAAAACCATAGCCTTGACTAGACGGACCTTTGTTGGCAAAGTAATGTCTCTGCTTTTGAATATGCTATCTAGGTTGGTCATAACTTTCCTTCCAAGGAGTAAGGGTCTTTTAATTTCATGGCTGCATTCACCATCTGCAGTGATTTTGGAGCCCCCAAAAATAAAGTCTGACAGTGTTTCCATGGTTTCCCCATCTATTTCCCATGAAGTGATGGGACCAGATGCCATGATCTTCGTTTTCTGAATGTGGAGCTTTAAGCCAAATTTTTCACTTTCATTTCATCAAGAAGCTTTTGAGTTCCTCTTCACTTTCTGCCATAAGGGTGGTGTCATCTGCATATCTGAGGTTATTGATATTTCTCCCAGCAATCTTGATTCCAGCTTGTGTTTCTTCCAGTCCAGTGTTTCTCATGATGTACTCTGCATAGAAATTAAATAAGCAGGGTGACAATATACAGCCTTGACATATTCCTTTTCCTATTTGGAACCAGTCTGTAGTTCCATGTCCAGTTCTAACTGTTGCTTCCTGACCTGCATATAGGTTTCTCAAGAGGCAGGTCAGGTGGTCTGGTGTTCCCATCTCTTGAAGAATTTTCCACAGTTGATTGTGATCCACACAGTCAAAGGCTTTGGCATAGTCAATAAAGCAGAAATAGATGTTTTTCTGGAACTCTCTTGCTTTTTCCATGATCCAGTGGACGTTGGCAATTTGATCTCTGGTTCCTCTGCCTTTTCTAAAACCAACTTGAACATCTGGATGTTCACAGCTCACGTATTGCTGAAGCCTGACTTGGAGAATTTTGAGCATTACTTTACTAGCGTATGAGATGAGCGCAATTGTGCAGTAGTTTGAGCATTCTTTGGCATTGCCTTTCTTTGGGATTGGAATGAAAACTGACGTTTTCCAGTCCTGTGGCCACTGCTGAGTTTTCCAAATTTGCTGGCATATTGAGGGCAGCAGTTTCACAGCATCACCTTTCAGGATTTGAAATAGCTCAACTGGAATCCCATCACCTCCACTAGCTTTGTTCATAGTGATGCTTTCTAAGACCCACTTGACTTCACATTCCAGGATGTCTGGCTCTAGGTCAGTGATCACACAATCGTGATTATCTTGGTCATGAACATCTTTTTTGTACAGTTCTGTGTATTCTTGCCAACTCTTCTTAATATCTTCTGCTTCTGTTAGGTCCATACCATTTCTGTCTTTAATTGAGCCCATCTTTGCATGAAATGTTCCCTTGGTATCTCTAATTTTCTTGAAGAGATCTCTAGTCTTTCCCATTCTGTTGTTTTCCTCTATTTCTGTGCATTGATCTCTGAGGAAGGCTTTCTTATCTCTTCTTGCTATTCTTTGGAACTCTGCATTCAGATGCTTGTATCTTTCCTTTTCTCCTTTGCTTTTCACTTTTCTTTTCACAGCTATTTGTAAGGCCTCCCCAGACAGCCATTTTGCTTTTTTGCATATCTTTTCCATGGGGATGGTCTTGATCCCTGTCTCCTGTACAATGTCACAAACCTCCGTCCATAGTTCATCAGGCACTCTATGAGATCTAGTCCCTTAAATCTATTTCTCACTTCCACTGTATTATCATAAGGGATTTGATTTAGGTCATACCTGGATGGTCTAGTGGTTTTCCCTACACTCTTCAATTTCAGTCTGAATTTGGCAATAAGGAGTTCATGATCTGAGCCACAGTCAGCTCCCGGTCTTGTTTTTGCTGACTGTATCGAGCTTCTCCATCTTTGGCTGCAAAGAATATAATCAACCTGATTTCGGTGTTGACCATCTGGTGATGTCCATGTGTAGAGTCTTCTCTTGTGTTGTTGGAAGAGGGTGTTTGCTATGACCAGTGCATTCTCTTGGTGAAAATCTATTAGCCTTTGCCCTGCTTCATTCCATATCCCAAGGCCAAATTTGCTGTTACTCCAGTCCCCTATAATAAAAAGGACATCTTTTTTGGGTGTTAGTTCTAAAACGTCTTGTAGGTCATCATAGAATCATTCAACTTCAGCTTCTTCAGCGTTACTGGTTGGGGTATAGACTTGGATTACTGTGATATTGAATGGTTTGCCTTGGAAACTAACAGAGATCATTCTGTTTCATAAATAGCTTTTGGCAAACTCCCCCAAATTAAGTAACATTTTATGCAGTAAATTTTGATACTTTTCTGTTTCCTGAAGAACTAATCTCCATAGTATTTTCCACTTTTCAACACACTGTCAGTGCCCTAAACTATATAATGTAAAAATATTATATATGCAATGCTATTCTAATATATTCAGAGAAGGCAATGGCACCCCACTCCAGTACTCTTGCCTGGAAAATCCCGTGGATGGAGGAGCCTGGTAGGCTGCAGTCCATGGGGTCGCTAGGAGTCAGACACGACTGAGCGACTTCACTTTCACTTTTCACTTTCATGCATTGGAGAAGGAAATGGCAACCCACTCCAGTGTTCTTGCCTGGAGAATTCCAGGGACGGGGGAGCCTGGTGGCTGCCATCTATGGGGTCACACAGAGTCGGACACGACTGAAGTGACTTAGCATAGCATTCTAATATATTATGACATTTTAAAAATATACACAAAATATAAATTGAATGACAGTGAGGTAAAAATAAATAGAAATGGGTCCCATTTGTTTATTTTTGCTTTTATTTCCATTTTCTGGAAGGTAGCTCATAGAGGATCGTGCTGTGATTTACTTCAGAGAGTGTTTTGCCTCTGTTTTCCACTAGGAGTTTTATAGTTTCTGGTCTTACATTTAGATCTTTAATCCATTTTGAGTTTATTTTTGTGTATAGTGTTAGAAAGTATTCTACTTTCATTCTTTTGCAAGTGGTTGACCAGTTTTCCCAGCACCACTTGTTAAACAGATTGTCTTTTCTCCACTGTATATTCTTGCCTCCTTTGTCAAAGATAAGGTGTCCATAGGTGCATGAATTTATCTCTGGGCTTTCTATTTGTTCCATTGATCAATATTTCTGTCTTTGTGCCAGTATCATACTGTCTTCTGTCTGTAGCTTTGTAGTATAGTGTGAAGTCAGGCAGGTTGATTACTCCTTCCATTCTTCTTTCTCAAAATTGCTTTGGCTATTTGAGGTTTGTTGTATTTCCATACAAATTGTGAAATTATTTGTTCTAGTTCTATGAAAATTACTGTTGATACCTTGATAGGGATTGCACTGGATCTATAGATTGCTTTGGGTAGTATACTCATTTTCACTATATTGATTCTTCCAATCCATGAACATGGTATATTTCTCTATTTATTTGTGTCATCTTTGATTTCTTTCATCAGTGTTTTATACTTTTCTATATACAGACTTTTTGTCTCTTTTGGTAGATTTATTCCTAAGTATTTTATTCTTTTCATTGCAATGGTGAATGGACTAGTTTCCTTAACTTCTCTTTCTGTTTTCTCATTGTTAGTGTATAGGATTGAAGGGATTTCTGGGTGTTAATTTTATATCCTGTAACTTTACTATATTCATTGATTAGCTCTAGTAATTTTCTGGTTGCGTCTTTAGGATTTTCTATGTAGAGGATCACGTCATCTGGAAACAGTGAAAGTTTTACTTCTTTTTTTTCCAATCTGGATTCCTTTTGTTTCTTTTGCTTTTCTGATTGCTGTGGCTAAAACTAACAAAACTATTTGAATAGTAAGAAGAGAGTGGACACCCTTGTCTTGTTGCTGACTTTAGGGAATGCTTTCCATTTTTCACCATTGAGGATAATCTTTGCTGTGGGTTTGTCATATATAGCTTTTATTATGTTGAGGTATGTTTATTCTACGCCTGCTTTCTGGAGGGTTTTTTATCATAAATGGGTGTTGAGTTTTGTCAAAGGCTTTCTCTGCATCTATTGAGATAATCATATGATTTTTATCTTTCAATTTGTTAATGTGGTGTATCATATTGATTTGTTTTTTTTTAATTTTATTTTATTTTTAAACTTTACATAATTGTATTAGTTTTGCCAAATATCAAAATGAATCTGCCACAGGTATACATGTGTTCCCCATCCTGAACCCTCCTCCCTCCTCCCTCCCCATACCATCCCTCTGGGTCATCCCAGTGCACTAGCCCCAAGCATCCAGTATCGTGTATCGAACCTGGACTGGCAACTCGTTTCTTACATGATATTTTACATGTTTCAATGTCATTCTCCCAAATCTTCCCACCCTCTCCCTCTCCCACAGAGTCCATAAGACTGTTCTATACATCAGTGTCTCTTTTGCTGTCTCGTACACCGGGTTATTGTTACCATCTTTCTAAATTCCTTATATATATGCATTAGTACACTGTATTTATGTTTTTCCTTCTGGCTTACTTCACTCTGTATAATAGGCTCCAGTTTCATCCACCTCATTAGAACTGATTCAAATGTATTCCTTTTAATGGCTGAGTAGTATTCCATTGTGTATATGTACCACAGCTTTCTTTTCCATTCATCTGCTGATGGACATCTAGGTTGCTTCCATGTCCTGGCTATTATAAACAGTGCTGCGATGAACACTGGGGTACACGTATCTCTTTCCCTTCTGGTTTCCTCAGTGTGTATGCCCAGCAGTGGGATTGCTGGATCATAAGGCAGTTCTATTTCCAGTTTTTTAAGGAATCTCCACACTGTTCTCCATAGTGGCTGTACTAGTTTGCATTCCCACCAACAGTGTAAGAGGGTTCCCTTTTCTCCACACCCTCTCCAGCATTTATTATTTGTAGACTTTTGGATTGCAGCAATTCTGACTGGTGTGAAATGGTACCTCATAGTGGTTTTGATTTGCATTTCTCTGATAATGAGTGATGTTGAGCATCTTTTCATGTGTTTGTTAGCCATCTGTATGTCTTCTTTGGAGAAATGTCTATTTAGTTCTTTGGCCCATTTTTTTGATTGGGTCGTTTATTTTTCTGGAGTTGAGCTGTAGGAGTTGCTTGTATATTTTTGAGATTAGTTGTTTGTCAGTTGCTTCATTTGCTATTATTTTCTCCCATTCTGAAGGCTGTCTTTTCACCTTGCTAATAGTTTCCTTTGATGTGCAGAAGCTTTTAAGGTTAATTAGGTCCCATTTGTTTATTTTTTATTTCATTTCCAATATTCTGGGAGGTGGGTCATAGAGGATCCTGCTGTGATATATGTCAGAGAGTGTTTTGCCTATGTTCTCCTCTAGGAGTTTTATAGTTTCTGGTCTTACGTTTAGATCTTTAATCCATTTTGAGTTTATTTTTGTGTATGGTGTTAGAAAGTGTTCTAGTTTCATTCTTTTACAAGTGGTTGACCAGATTTCCCAGCACCACTTGTTAAAGAGATTTGAAGAATCCTTGCATCCCTGCGATAAAGCCCACTTGGTCATGTTGTATGATCTTTTTGATATGTTGTTGGATTTTGTTTGCTAGAATTTTGTTAAGGACTTTTGAATCTAAGTTCATCAGTGATATCGGTCCGTAGTTTTCTTTTTTTGTGTCATCTTTGTCTGCTTTTGGTATTAGGGTGATGGTGGCCTCATAGAATGAGTTTGGCAGTTTGCCTTCCTCTGCAATTTTCTGGAAGAGATTGAGTAGGATAGGTTTAGCTTTTTAAATTTTTGGTAGAATTCACCTGTGAAGCCATCTGGTCCTGAGCTTTTGTTTGTTGAAAGACTTTTTATTACAGTTTTGATTTCTGCACCTGTGATGGGTCTGTTAAGATTTTCTATTTCTTCCTGGTTCAGTTTTGGAAGGTTATACTTTTCTAAGAATTCCTCAATTTCTTCCAAGTTGTCCATTTTATTGTCATATAGTTGTTGATAGTAGTCTCTGAGGATACTTTGTATTTCTGTGTTGTCATGATTTCTCCATTGTCATTTCTAATTTTGTCAATATGATTCTTCTCCCTTTTTTTCTTGATGAGACTGGCTAATGGTTTGTCTATTTTATTTATCTTCTCAAAGAAACCAGCTTTTACTTTTGATTTTTGCTATAGTCTCCTTTGTTTCTTTTGCACTTATTTCTGCCCTAATTTTTATGATTTATTTCTTTCTACTAAACCTGGGCTTCTTAATTTCTTCTTTTTCTAGTTGCTTTAGGTATAAAGTTAAGTCATTTATTTGATTTTTCTCTTGTTTCTTGTGGTAACCTTGTATTGCTATGAACCTTCCCCTTAGCACTGCTTTTACTGAATCCCATAGGTTTTGGGTTGTCGGTTGTCGTGTTTTCATTTTGCTTTGTTTCTATGGACATTTTGATTTATTTTCTTATTTCTTCTGTGATTCCTTGGTTATTCAGAAGCATGTTGTTTAGCCTCCATGGATTTTGTACTTTTTCCTGTATTTGACATCTAAACTTACTGAAATGTAATCAGAAAAGATGCTTGAAATGATTTCATTTTTTTTAATTTACCAAGGCTATATTTATGGCACAGGATGTGATCTATCCTGGAGAATGTTCTGTGTGAACTTAAGAAAATGGTGAAATTCATTGTTTTGGGGTGTAATGTCCTATTGGTGTCAATTAGGTCTGACTGGTCCATTGTACTATTTAAAGTTTGTGTTTCCTTGCTAATGTTGTGTTTTGTTGATCTATCCATAGGTGTGAGGGGGGTATTAAAGTCTCCCACTATTATTGTGTTGCTGTTAATTTTCCCTTTCATACTTGTTAGCATTTGCTTTACATATTGTGGTGCTCCTATGTTGGGTGCATATCTATTTATAATGGTTATATCTTCTTTTGGGGCTGATCCTTTGATCATTATGTGCTGTGCTTCTTTGTCTCTTTTCACGGCCTTTATTTCAAAGTCTATTTTATATGTTATGAGTATTGCTAGTCCTTCTTTCTTTTAGTCTCCATTTGCATGAAATATCTTTTTCCAGCCCTTCACTTTCAGTCTGTATGTGTCCCTTGTTTTGAGGTGGATCTCTTATAGACAGCATATACAGGGGTCTTGTTTTTGTATCCATTCAGCCAGTCTTTGTGGAGTAGGCAACACACTCCAGTACTTTTGCCTAGAAAATCCCATGGACAGAGGAGCCTGGCGGGCTGCAGGCCATGGGGTCGCAAAGAGTTGGACATGACTGAGCAACTTCACTTTCACTTTTCACTTTCATGCATTGGAGAAGGAAATGGCAACCCACTCCAGTGTTCTTGCCTAGAGAAGCCCAGGGATGGCAGAGCCTGGTGGGCTGCCTTCTATGGGGTCTCACAGAGCCAGACACTACTGAGGCGACTTAGCAGCAACAACAGCAGCAGCCAGTCTTTGTCTTTTGGATGGGGCACTCAACCCATTTACATTGAAGGTAATTATTGATAAGTATGACCCCATTGTCATTTACTTTGTTGTTTTGGGTTTGAGTTTATAAACCTATTCTGTGTTTCCTGTCTAGAGAAGATTTTTAGCATTTGTTGAAGAGATGATTTGGTGTTGCTGAATTCTCTCAGCTTTTGCTTGTCTGTAAAGCTTTTGATTTCTCCTCCATATTTAAATAAGATCCTTGCTGGGTATAGTAATCTGGGTTGTAGCTTTTCCTCTTTCATCACTTTAAGTATGTAATGCCATTCCCTTCTGGCCTGAAGAGTTTCTATTGAAAGATCAGCTGTTATCTTTATGGGGATTCCTTTGTGTGTTTTTTGTTGCTTTCCCCTTGCTGCTTTTAATATTTATCTTTGTGTTTGATCTTCATCAGTTTGACTACTATGTATCTTGGGGTGTTTCACCTTGGGTTTAATCTATTTGGGACTCTCTGGGTTTCTTGGACTTAGATGGCTATTTTCTTCCCCATTTGGGGGAAGTTTTCAACTGTTATCTCCTCAAGTATTTTCTCATACCCTTTCTTTTTGCCTATTTCTTCTGGGACTCCTATGATTCAAATGTTGGGACATTTAACATTGTCCCAGATGTCTCTGAGGTTTTCCTCATTTCTTTAAATTCTTTTTCCTTTTTTCCTCTCTTCTTCATTTATTTCCACCATACTGTGTGCCACCTCATTTATCCTATCTTCTGCCTCTATTTCCCTCCAGAGTGATTTTGATCTCAGTTATTGCATTATTCATTATTGATTGACTCTTTTTTATTTCTTCTAGGTCCTTGTTAAACATTTCTTGCATATTCTCTATCATTTTCTCTACTCTATTTATCTATAACTCCAGTTTGTTTTCAGGATTTTGGATCATCTTTACTATCATTATTCTGAACTCTTTTTCAGGTAGACTTCCTATCTCCTCCTCTTTTGTTTGGTTTGGTGGGCCTTTATCATGTTCCTTTACCTGCTAAATATTTCTGCCTTTTCATTTTGTTTAGATTGCTGTGTTTGGGGTGGCCTTTCTGTAGGCTGGAAGTTTGTAGTTCCTCTTGATTGTGGAGGTTGCTCCCTGTGTGTGGGGTTGGACTAGTGGCTTATCAGGGTTTCTTGGTAGGGAAGCTTGCATCTGTGTTCTGGTGGGTGGAGCTGGATCTTTTCTCTCTGGAGTGAAGTGAATTGTCCAGTAGTGAGTTTTGGGGTGTCTATGGCTGTGGCGTGACTTTGGGCAGCCTGTATTTTAATGCTCAGGGTTGTGTTCCTGCATTGCTGGAGAATTAACATGGTGTGTCTTGCTCTGGAACTTGCTGGCTTTTGGGTGGAGCTTGGCTTTAGTGTAGGTTTGGAGACTTTTGGATGAGCTCCTTTCAAATAATGTTCCCTGGAATCAGGAGGTTTCTGGTGTTCTCAAGTTTTGGATTTAAGCTTCCTGCTTCTGGCTTTCAGTCTTATTCTTACAGTAGCCTCAAGACTTCTCCATCCATACAGATGACAAACCATCTAGGTTAATGGTGAAAAGATTCTCCACAGTGAGGGACACTCAGAGAGGCTCACAGAGTTATGCAGAGAAGAGAAGAGGGAGGAGGGAGATAGAGGTGACCAGGAGGAGAAGAGGAGGAGTCAAAAGGGGAGAGAGCAGTCTAGCCAGTATCAATTCCCTATGTGCTCTCCACAGTCTGGAACACCCAGAGAGGTTCATGGAGTTACACAGAGATTAGAAGAGGGAGGAAGGAGATAGAGGTGACCAGGAGGAGATGAGGGGCAGTCAAAAGGGGAGAGACCAATCTATCCAGTAATCAGTTCCCTAAGTGTTCTCCACAGCTCAGAACACTAAAAGTGATTCACAGAGTTAAAAAGAGAGGAAAGGGGGGAGGGTGGAGATAGAGGTGACCTGGGGGAGAAAAGGGAGAGTCAAAAGGGGAGAGAGCAATCAAGCCAGTAATCACACCCCTAAGTCAAAATGGATACTGAAGATTAGATTCTTAAAGGTACAAGACGATATTACCAAAAAGTAAAGATTAATAATCTAGAGTAGAAGTTAGACTCTCAAAAATACAGTATTAAAAGTACAAAACAAAATCAATCACAAAAATGAAAAAATATGTATATATGAAATTTGTTTTAAAAATAGGGTCTTTTCTTGCAAGGTAATAGTAGGTTATAAAAATGAAAATTAAAGGAGTAATAAAAAGCTTAAAATTTTTAAAAATTTTTTAAAACTATAATAGTAAATATATATCCAGGAATTTCTCTGGAGCTGTTGTGGGCAGTGTGGGGTCAGTTCAGTTTCAGATAGTTCCTTGTTCCAGCTTATACTTATGCTCAAGTTTTAAGGCCCCTTCCAATGCTCGCTGCTGCTGCTGCTGCTGCTAAGTCATTTCAGTCCTGTCGGACTCTGTGCGACCCCACAGACGGCGGCCCACCAGGCTCCCCCGTCCCTGGGATTCTCCAGGCAAGAACACTGGAGTGGGTTGCCATTTCCTTCTCCAATGCATGAAAGGGAAAAGTGAAAGTGAAGTCGCTCAGTCGTGTCGAACTCTTCGCGACCCCATGGTCTGCAGCCTACCAGGCTCCTCTGTCCATGGGATTTTACAGGCAAGAGTACTGGAGTGGGATGCCATTGCCTTCTCCACTTCCAATGCTTAGTCAATGTTAACTACAGGGTTTTAATCTGTTGCACCTGTCGCTTCCAGAGTGGTTCCCTCTTGTTTGTTTACTTTGGCTTCCTCTGTTTGCAAGTTTTTTCAGTGTCTATTTCCACTCTGACACAACTTATATATGTCTATATAGTTGGTTGTGAGTGATGTAAAAAGTGGAGTTAGTAAATATCCATTATCTTATCTGCCATAAAATTGACATTCATTGTAAATTGCACAATATTATCATACATTGTTAGTGAAATGAAATGAAACATGTGAAATGAATGAGTTATATTTAAAGGCTCAACCACTTTGTAGGTGATGGGTATTTGTAACAGTGTTTTATTATGTTTCCTGATGTGAGCGAAATATAAACTGAGTAATACTCCATGTACTGGCTATTAAAAACAGTGCTACAATGAACATTGGGGTACACTTGTCTCTTTCAATTCTGGATTCCTCAGTGTGTATGCCCAGTAGGGGGATGGCTGTGTCATCAGTTCAGTTCAGTCACTCAGTTGTATCCGACTCTTTGCGACCCCATGAATTGCAGCACGCCAGGCCTCCCTATCCATCACCAACTCCTGGAGTTCACTCAGACTTATGTGCATCGAGCCAGTGATGCCATCCAGCCATCTCATCCTCTGTCGTCCCCTTCTCCTCCTGCCCCCAATCCCTCCCAGCATCAGTCTTTTCCAATGAGTCAACTCTTCACATGAGGTGGCCAAAGTACTGGAGTTTCAGCTTTAACATCATTCCTTCCAAAGAAATCTCAGGGCTGATCTCCTTCAGAATGGATTGGTTGGGTCTCCTTGCAGTCCAAGGGACTCTCAAGAATCTTCTCCAACACCACAGTTCAAAAGCATCAATTCTTTGGCACTCAGCTTTCTTCATAGTCCAACTCTCATATCCATACATGACCACTGGAAAAAAAATAGCCTTGACTAGACGGACCTTTGTTGGCAAAGTAATGTCTCTGCTTTTCAATATGCTATCTAGGTTGAGCCGGCTGGGAGAAATATCAATAACCTCAGATATGCAGATGACACCACCCTTATGGCAGAAAGTGAAGAGGAACTAAAAAGCCTCTTGATGAAAGTGAAAGTGGAAAGTGAAAAAGTTGGCTTAAAACTCAACATTCAGAAAACGAAGATCATGGCATCCGGTCCCATCACTTCATGGGAAATAGATGGGGAAACAGTGGAAACAGTGTCAGACTTTATTTTTCTGGGCTCCAAAATCACTACAAATGGTTACTGCAGCCATGAAATTAAAAGACACTTACTCCTTGTAAGGAAAGTTATGTCCAATCTAGATAGCATATTCAAAAGCAGAGACATTACTTTGCCAACAAAGGTTCGTCTAGTCAAGGCTATGGTTTTTCCTGTGGTCATGTATGGATGTGAGACTTGGACTGTGAAGAAAGCTGAGCGCCGAAGAATTGATGCTTTTGAACTGTGGTGTTGGAGAAGACTCTTGAGAGTCCCTTGGACTGCAAGGAGATCCAACCAGTCCATTCTGAAGGAGATCAGCCCTGGGATTTCTTTGGAAGGAATGATGCTAAAGCTGAAACTCCAGTACTTTGGCCACCTCATGCGAAGAGTTGACCCATTGGAAAAGACTCTGATGCTGGGAGGGATTGGGGGCAAGAGAAGAAGGGGAGAACAGAGGATGAGATGGCTGGATGGCATCACTGCCTGGATGGACGTGAGTCTGAGTGAACTCCAGGAGTTGGTGATGGACAGGGAGGCCTTGGGTGCTGTGATTCACGGGGTCGCAAAGAGTCGGACACGACTGAGTGACTGATCTGATCTGATCTAGGTTAGGCATAACTTTTCTTCCAAGGAATAAAAGTCTTTTAATTTCATGGCTGCAGTCACCATCTGCAGTGATTTTGGAGCCCCCAAAAATAAAGTCTGACACTGTTTCCACTGTTTCCCCATCTATTTCTCATGAACTGATGGGACCACATGCCATGATCTTCGTTTTCTGAATGTTGAGCTTTAAGCCAACTTTTTCACTCTCCTCTTTCACATTCATCAAAAGGCTTTTTAGTTCCTCCTCACTTTCTGCCATAAGGGTGGTGTCATCTGCATATCTGAAGTTATTGATATTTCTCCTGGCAATCTTGATTCCAGCTTGTGCTTCTTCCAGCCCAGTTTTCTCATGATGTACTCTGCATAGAAGTTAAATAAGCAGTGTGACAATATACGGCCTTGACATACTCCTTTTCCTATTTGGAACCAGTCTGTTGTTCCATGTCCAGTTCTAACTGTTGCTTCCTGACCTGCATACAAATTTCTCAAGAGGCAGGTTAAGTGGCCTGGTATTCCCATCTCTTTCAGAATTTTCCACAGTTTATTGTGATCCACACAGTCAAAGGCTTAGGGATAGTCAATAAAGCAGAAATAGATGTTTTTTCTGGAACTCTCTTGCTTTTTTCATGATCCAGCGGATGTTGGCAATTTGGCCTCTGGTTCCTCTGCCTTTTCTAAAACAGCTTGAACATCTGGAAGTTCACGGTTCACGTATTGCTGAAGCCTGACTTGGAGAATTTTGAACATTACTTTACTAGCGTATGAGATGAGTGCAATTGTGCGGTACTTTGAGCATTCTTTGGCATTGCCATTCTTTGGGGTTGGAGTGAAAATGGACCTTTTCCAGTCCTGTGGCCACTGCTGAGTTTACCAAATTTTCTGGCATATTGAGTGCAGCACTTTCACAGCATCATCTTTCAGGATTTGGAATAGCTCAACTGGAATTCCATCACCTCCACTAACTTTGTTCATAATGATGTTTTCTAAGGCCCACCTGACTTCACATTCCAGGATGTCTGGCTCTAGGTCAGTGATCACACAATCGTGATTATCTTGGTCATGAACATCTTTTTTTTACAGTTCTTCTGTGTATTCTTGCTACCTCTTCTTAATATCTTCTGCATCTGTTAGGTCCATGCCATTTCTGTCCTTAATTGAGCCCATCTTTGCATGAAATGTTCCCTTGGTATCTCTAATTTTCTTGAAGAGATCTCTAGTCTTTCCCATTCTGTTGTTTTCCTCTATTTCTGTGCATTGATCGCTGAGGAAGGCTTTCTTATCTCTTCTTGCTATTCTTTGGAACTCTGCATTCAGATGCTTGTATCTTTCCTTTTCTCCTTTGCTTTTTGCTTCTCTTCTTTTCACAGCTATTTGTAAGGCCTCCCCAGACAGTCATTTTGCTTTTTTGCATTTCTTTTCCATGGGGATGATCTTGATCCCTGTCTCCTGCACAATGTCACGAACCTCTATCCATAGTTCATCAGGCACTCTATCTGTCAGATCTAGTCCCTTAAATCTATTTCTCACTTCCACTGTATTATCATAAGGGAGTTGATTTAGGTCATACCTGAATGGTCTAGTGGTTTTCCCTACTTTCTTCAATTTAAGCCTGAATTTGGCAATAAGGAGTTCATGATCTGAGCCACAGTCAGCTCCTGGTCTTGTTTTTGTTGACTGTATACAGCTTCTCCATCTTTGGCTGCGAAGAATATAATCAATCTGATTTCAGTGTTGACCATCTGGTGATGTCCATGTGTAGAGTCTTCTCTTGCATTGTTGGAAGAGGGTGTTTGCTATGACCAGTGCATTTTCTTAGCAAAACTCTATTAGTCTTTGCCCTGCTTCATTCCATATTCCAAGGCCAAATTTGCCTGTTATTCCAGGTGTTGCTTGACTTCCTACTTTTGCATTCCAGTCCCCTATAATGAAAAGGACATCTTTTTTGGGTGTTAGTTCTAAAAGGTCTTGTAGGTCTTCATCGAACCGTTCAACTTCAGCTTCTTCAGCATTACTGGTTGGGGCTTAGGCTTGGATTACTGTGATATGAATGGTTTGCCTTGGAAATGAACAGAGATCATTCTGTCGTTTTTGAGATTGCATCCAAGTACTGAATTTTGGACTCTTTTGTTGACCATGATGGCTACTCCATTTCTTCTGAGGGATTCCTGCCAGCAGTAGTAGATATAATGGTCATCTGATTTAAATTCACCCTTTCCAGTCCATTTTAGTTCTCTGATTCCTAGAATGTCAACGTTCACTCTTGCCATCTCTTGTTTGACCGCTTCCAATTTGCTTTGATTCATGGACCTGACATTCCAAGTTCCTATGCAATATTGCTCTTTCCAGCATCAGACCTTGCTTCTATCACCAGTCACAATCACAACTTGGTATTGTTTTTTCTTTGGCTCCATCCCTTCATCCTTCTGGAGTTATTTCTCCACTGATCTCCAGTAGCATATTGGGCACCTACTGACCTGGGGAGTTCCTCTTTCAGTATCCTATCATTTTGCCTTTCATACTGTTCATGGGGTTCTCAAGGCAAGAATACTGAAGTGGTTTGCCATTCCCTTCTCCAGTGGACCACATTCTGTCAGACCTCTCCACCATGACCCGCGCATCTTGGGTGGACCCACGGGCATGGCTTAGTTTCATTGAGTTAGACGAGGCTGTGGTCCTAGTGTGATTACCATACTGTCTTTAGCACGGGCAGCTACAAACTGCGCATTTAGCACGGGCGGCTGTGACTGGCGCATTTAACACAGTGGAAAGGAGCTACCCCACGTCCGATTTCAGGGCAGAAGCCGGGAGGACCCCATGCCCGAGGGGAGGCAGCCAAAAGGAGTTACCCCACGTCCAAGGTCAGGGTGGTGGCCAAGAGAAGCTACCCTGCGTCCGAGGCCAGGGGCGGCGGCCTGGAGGATCTACCCCCCCCCAGAGGCCAGGGGCCCTGGCCGGTAGGAGCAACCCCACTTCCAAGGAGCGGTGGCTGCACGGGCGCAGGAGGGCCTAGAGGAGCTATTCCACATTCAAGGTCAGAAGCGGTGGCGGTGAGGAGATACCCCTCGTCCAAGGTAAAGAGCAGTGGCTGCGCTTTGCTGGAGCAGCCGTGAAGAGATACCCCATGTCCAAGGTAAGAGAAACCCAAGTAAGATGGTAGGTGTTGCAAGAGGGCATCAGAGGACAGACACACTGAAACCATACTCACAGAAAACTAGTCAATCTAATCACACTAGGACCACAGCCTTGTCTAACTCAATGAAGCTAAGCCATGCTGGGTCATAAGTCAGTTCTATTTCCAGTTTTTTAAAGAATCTCCACACTGTTCTCCATAGTGGCTGTACTACTTTGCATTCCCACCAACAGTGTAAGAGGGTTCCCTCAATTCTAATGAGGTGGATGAAACTGGAGCCTATTATACAGAGTGAAGTGAACCAGAAAGAAAAACATCAATACAGTATACTAATGCATATATATGGAATTTAGAAAGATGGTAACGATAACCCTGTATGTGAGACAGCAAAAGAGACACAGATGTATAGAACAGTCTTTTGGACTCTGTGGGAGAGGGGCGGGGG
Organism: Bos grunniens; assembly: GCF_055505025.1. NCBI lineage: Eukaryota > Metazoa > Chordata > Mammalia > Artiodactyla > Bovidae > Bos > Bos grunniens. The sequence goes on from NC_141187.1 coordinate 36,922,031, forward strand.
GATGATTTGGGAGAATGGCATTGAAACATGTATAATATCATATAAGAAAGGAATCGCCAATCCAGGTTCAATGCAGGATACAGGATGCTTGGGGCTGATGCACTGGGATGACCCAGAGGGATGGTACGGGGAGGGAGGTGGGAGGAGGGTTCAGGATGGGGAACACGTGTACACCCGTGGTGGATTCATGTTGATGTATGGCAAAACCAATACAACGTTGTAAAGTAATTAACCTCCAATTACAATAAATAAATTTATATTAAAAAAATATAAACTGAGATATAATATTCTGAGGTGATTTAAATTTTGGAAAGGTAAATGAAATTTTCGATTGAGAGGAATACATTAAATAGTTCGGTTTTACATTAGAATTTCTTTATGTATATATTTCATAATAGGGCTTCAAATACATAAAAAGGAACCATTCAATAAGCTAGAGTTCAAAGTTCATTTAAATATTTAATGATTTAATGAAGTTTTATTAGTGATATGGGCTTCCCTCATACCTCAGTTGGTAAAAAAAATCTGCCTGTAACACAGGAGACCCGGGTTCAATTCCTGGGTCAAGAAGATGCCCTCAAGAAGAAAATGGCTACTGACTCCAGGATTCTTGCCTGGAGAATCCCGTGGACAGAGGAGCCTGGAAGGCTACAGTCCATGGAGTTGCAATAATTGAACACAACTTTGCGACTAAAGAGAGAAAGAGAGCGTAATATTCTTTGCTTTGTCGATTAAAATTTGACAGAAGTCTCATCTGTTTTCTCTTTTCTCTTTCTATTTTGAAAAGCATCTTGGATTTTTTTTTTTTTTTTTGTATACATATACTATTTATTTCTTAAGGTATTTTTGTCACAACTGAAATTGCCAAGAAAAGAAATAGTAAACAATTGTGATGCATCAAAATCCAAAAAATTTATTCATTGCATTTCTCTTTTGATTTAAAAACTGACATACTGTCTCTAGTGAAAATTTTGTTTGCTTTGCTCCACTTTTATCGTTACAGTAATCAGTTCATTTCAGCTCAGTCACTCAGTCGTGTCCGACTCTTTGTGACTCCATGAACTGCAGCATGCCAGGCCGCCTTGTCCATCACCAACTCCCGGAGTCTACCCAAACTCATGTCCATTGAGTCAGTTATAGTAATAGCCTTTGCCAAAGTACAGCAACTGTTTCATGGCCCTTCTCTCAGGCCAGGTGCAAATGATGCTTGCTATTGTGCTAAACCTTGGGTCTCAGATAGGACTGAAGCAGAATTGTGGTTGATCAAACTGACAGTGAAGAAGAAGAGTAAAAAGTAAATTACATCAATTATACCTAGTAGTTCATATGGTAAAACATCCGCCTGCAATGCAAGAGTCCCAGGTTCATTCCCTGGGTTAGGAAGATCCCCTGGAGAAGGAAACAGCAACCCACTTCTGTATTCTTGCCTGGAAAATTCCATGGATGGAAAAGCCTGATGGGCTACAGTCTGGATTCACAAGGAGTCACACATGACTAATCAACTAAGACACACATACCACTATCAACTATTTATTCACTATAAGGGTGTGGAGGCACCCCAAGTTTATACATCAGGATTATGAAGGTACTTTTAATGTATTGGTTATGGACTTACCATAAAGAAATCTTACTATTTGCAATAACATGAATGAATCTTGAGCACATTATGCTATATGAAATAAGTCAGAGAAAGACAAATGCTGCATGATCACACTTAAATGTGGAATCAAACAATAACCACGACGAACAAAAAATAAATACAGAGAACAGATTGTTGGTTTCCAGACGCAGGGTTTGGGTGGGCAGCCAACATGGGTGAAGTGGGTTTAAAGGTACAAATGTACAGTTACATATAAGTCATGGGCATATAACACAAAGCCTAGTGGTGACTATAGTAAATAGTAGTGTATTGCACACTTACAAATGTACAGTTACATATAAGTCATGGGGACATAACACAAAGCGTAGTGGTGACTACAGTAAATAATAGTGTATTGCACACTTGAAAGTTGTAGAGACTAGATCTTAAAAGTTCTCACCTCAAGAAAGAAATCATAACGAAGTGTGATGATGGATGTTAACTAGATTTACTGTGGTGATTATTTTCCATCTGAGCCACCAGGGAAGCCCTTATTTACAATATATACAAATACCAAATCATTGTGTTGTACATCTAAAACTTGTATGATGCTATATGTCAATTATATTTAAAAATATACCTTAAATAAAAAAGGAGAGAGAGATTTTGATTGTATGCATTTCTATGTTTTTTATGTTCCTATTTCAGCTATATTAATTGACATAAGAATCTATGCCCACATAGCCCTGAATAACACGATGACTTGAGAAATTTTACTGACAAGAAGAGAGAAAAGGAAGAGTCTAGGTTGTAATATTCATGAGACAGGCATTTGACCTGGAAAGCAGAATAAAACTCCCCAGATTTTACTGATAAACCCTCTGCCCTTTGTCCAAGTGGTGAACAATGAACGTGAAAGCTGCTCAGTCATCTCTGACTCTTTTTGACCCCATGGTCTGTATTCTCCAGGCAAGAATACTGGAGTGGGTAGCTGTTCCCTTCTCCAGGAGATCTTCCCAACCCAAGGATCCAACCCAGGCCTCCTGCATTGCAAGCAGATTCTTTACCAGCTGAGCCATGCTTCTGCTGCTAAGTCACTTCAGTCATGTCTGACCCTGTGCGACCCCATAGACGGCAGCCCACTAGGCTCCCCCATCCCTGGGATTCTCCAGGCAAGAATACTGGAGTGGGTTGCCATTTCCTTCCGATGAATGAAAGTGAAAAGTGAAAGTGAAGTCTCTCGGTCATGTCAGACTCTAGAGACCCCATGGACTGCAGCCTACTAGGCTCCTCCCTCCATGGGATTTTCCAGGCAAGAGTACTGGAGTGGGGTGCCATGCTGCTGAGCCATGAGCCATGAGCCATGAGCCATGAGGGAAGCCCAAGAATACTGGAATGGGTAGCCTATCCCTGTCTAATGTATCTTGCCAACCTAGGAATTATACTGGGGTCTCCTGAATTGCAGGCGTATTCTTTACCAGCTCAACTACTAGGGAGGTCCCAGTTGTGATCAATAGTAAAAAGTTACCTTTGTGTTGTTGTGGTTCTGTCCTTTATTTAATTGGGGGTACTTTTACAAACCACTTGAGGAACCAATACTTGTATTTTCCTAATAGCTTAAATAATACTGACTTAAATAAAATATACGCAACACAGAGACAAATGTCAAGTTTAAGTGGACACAGTGTCCGTATTACATTGAACCTAGATTAAAACTATTGCTATCAATATATTATAGAATTAGGGGAAATACATATGTGTACAGCAGAGCCATAAGAAGAAAATAGGTCACCCAAAGTAATAGCAGCCAGAGATTAAAAAGACAAACACAATTGCTTTTCAAAAGTTACCTTTGAATGTCAAGTACAACTGTCAGTTTTTTTCAAGGATTGCATTATCTTAAGAATTTGTCTTTATAGATGAAATTTTTAAAAGTATTCACATTTGGAAAATGTTTGAACTGATTTTGAGTTTACTATTTTATTCCTTTATATTCATAAAAATTTAACATTATCCTGAGCTGTAGCCTAAAGAATTTTGACATGAGCAATGACCTTGATAATCAATTTATAAATAAATAATATATTTTACACATTTTATTCAACACACTTTTATTAAATATTTATGAATGGCTAGTGTTTGAATTTAAGACTTCCTGGTCCCATTTTTCATGAGGAGATAAATATGTGAATAAATAATTAGTCAGTTGTATTAATTTCTATGATAAGTATAAGTAAAACCTAGTATAGTAACCAAAAGGACAGAAGAGCTGATTTGCCCAGAAAAGTGATGAGAATTTTCAAAAAGGAAGTGAAATTGAATCTGGAGGAGCTCTCCAGGAGTGAAAGGGGACAGGACTCCAAGGTGTAGAAGAGCTTATACAAAGAAAGACATTTAAACCTAAAAGAGCACTGCAGGTTTGGGGAAAGATCATGACTTCCATCAGCTCTTTCCTATCTTTTAAAGGGACAGGCAAAAGCAGCAACGGAGCCCTAGCTTGGGAGTTACACATCTTCACTTGCTTCCTGTAGTTCTGTCCCTACTATGAGTGGACTTCTGGGCAGACACACTGACACATGAGCTTAGGAGTGAACCCTCCATTACCATCATCCCAGAGACAAGCCTCCTCATATGGCCTTGGGAGAGAGTGTCTGGCTTAGTAGGCAGAAAATTCCAGCGTTTCAGTGATTTAGGTCTAGAAAAATGGAAACAAAGATCCTGAGAAGAAACATCCTCTTGGTCTAGGGGAGAAGGCCTGAGCGGGGCTTTCTACTACCATGCCCAGGTCAGAGGTCATGTGCCAGGTCTAAGGATGGAGCTCAAATTCCTTATGGCTCATAGATAGATTGCTTAGAGTTGGGTGGGCATGGAAGATGAAACTGGATATTTGGATTAGAATCAACTGAGATTATATTAAAAAAAAAAAAAAACCTGACATCCAGCAATGTCAGACCATTGCTCTGACAATACAATTTGTGCATCTAATTTTTTCATGTAGGATCAAAAAGTTAAACCAGAAGATTGCCACTGCTCAGTTTATGACATTGTTGTAATGAATTTTGATTTTCATTTTCAAAGAAGGGGAATACAGGAACTATTCTCAAGTCAAAAGTTGTGTTAGATATAATTTTTTTTTTCTCTCCAAATTTCACTGTTGCTAGCATTTATAAATTTACAATGATTCAAAAAAAGTTATAAGCATAGTTTATTAGATACTGGTGGGCTTCCCTGGTGCTCAGTGGTAAAGAAGCTACCTGCCAATGCAGGGGACATGGGTTCTACCCTGGGTGGGAAAGATCCCCTGGAGACGAAAAAGGCAACCCACTCCAGTATTCTTGTTTGGGAAATGCCATGGACAGAGGATGCTGGTGAGCTACAGTCCATGGGGTCCCAAAACCATTGGACAGGACTTAGTGACTCAATGACAGCAATGAACTAGTTGTTGTTGTTGTTCAGTCGTTAAGTTGTGTCCAACTCTTTCCAACCCCATGGACTGCAGCACACCAGGCTTCCCTGTCCTTCACCATCTCCACCAGTTTGCTCAAACTCATGTCCATTGAGTTGATGATGCCATTCAACCATCTCATTCTCTGTCGTCCCCTTCTCCTCCTGCCTTCAACCTTTCCCCGTCAACAAATGAAAGGATTGTGATTACATTGGGCCTTTTAATTGTCCTGGGGTTAGCCTTTATTATAACTCATATGTATTGAAGTTATTCTATATGTGTAATGTAAGAGTCGGAGAAGGCAATGGCAACCCACTCCAGTACTCTTGCCTGTAAAATCCCGTGGACGGAGGAGCCTGGTAGGCTGCAGTCCATGGGATCGCTGAGGGCCTGACATGACTGAGCGACCTCACTTTCACTTTTCACTTTCATGCATTGGAGAAGGAAATGGCAATCCACTCCAGTGTTCTTCCATGGAGAATCTCAGGGACAGCAGAGCCTGGTGAGCTGCCCTCTGTGGGGTCGCACAGAGTCGGACATGACTGAAGAGACTTAGCAATGTAAGAGTGCTTGTATCTCATAAATATCTCACCACAGGTGAGGCCTACCGAATATGTAACTAAAACTTTCCATCAAGGTAAATATTGTGGTTAAAGAACTATATAGCCTTAGGATAACCATATCCCAAGAGTTTTTAACTGTTTGTTTGTTGTTTTTTTTTTTTTATACCAATTACCATGTTTCTTTTAATAATTCTGATTTATATATCTAAATATTTTTCTCATGGAACATGACTCAAATTTGCAATGAATCTAATATATTTGCTAAGAAATCTTGTGGCTAATGACACAATAGGGGAATAAAATGGAAAAAAAAATAATAAGGTAGTTAAAGCTGAAACAGGAGAAAAAGAAGAGAACAAAAAGACATTTAAAGCTATGCATTGGATAAAGTGCTGGGTGGTAGGTGGGAACAGTCAGTTGCCTCTTTATGGATAGTAGCCATGTGTAGACACCTCATATTAAGATAAGGTATCAATTTTTCTATAAAGCTTACACTTGCCGGGGACAGTGGGTATTAAGAAATTAAAAATTAGGACTTATTTCGCTAGAGTAAATTTAGTAAAGAAGAGATGCATTGGGTATGGTAGGGAAAAAGTCACTATTCTTAGCAAAAGACATATCTCAGGGCATATTCTAGAAAAATCAAGGTTATTAAAAAACAGGCAGCTGTACTATCTTTTTTAAAAAAAGAAATAAAAGAATTTAATCAGTACAAACTCAAAATCTTTAGTGTTAGGTAGATGGAACATCCAGATACTATATAAAAATCAGCTTTGTTAGATGGCCAGCTATTTAGGCAAAATATGTAAAAGTCTTAATTCCATAAAGAATAAGTAAGATGTCAGAATTTTTTCTGCTAAATTAATAAATACTTCCTAGATACCTGGCTAAAACATTAAAATTTTTGTTTAAAAAGTATTGATTTTGCTTTTCAAATATTTGAAAATTTTAAAAGTTTTCTATTGGGGTCGATATATTTGTGTATTTGTATGTGTTTGGTCATGCCATGAAGCTTGCAGGATCTTAGTTTCCCAACCAGGGGTTGAACCTGGGCCCTCCACTGTGAAAAAGTGGAGTCCTAACTCCTGGGCCACCCGGGAATTCCCGGTGTCAATCTGTTCTTAATTTGTTGGGACATATCATATAAAAACTAAATAGTAATAACAATAATAATTATAATTACACTTAGAGGGAAAAAAGCTATCCAGAACAAGAGCCATTTCTCTAGCGATATGATAATATTCTACAATGATGGAGTTCCCTGAATTTTTCAAAGCTTCTGTATATATTTTCTCATTTAATTCCCCAAATATTTTTTTGAGAAATTTAAATCACATCTCCTTGCTTTATTCCCTATGCATGCCCTTGTACTCTGACTGAGCTTACTCATATGATTGCTTTGGCCCCTCAAACAGCAGCAAATGTGGTGCAAACAGATCCTTGCTAAGGGTTGTGCACTGCACTTACCCTTTCTTCCTGCTGGAAATCCATCTGCCTGAAGGTGAAGAGACATGGGCTGGCCTCCTAGAGGCCAAGAGAAGGCCTAAGACATGCAATAAGGTGGTCTTATATCAACCAGTTCCAGCAAGCCACTCGAGGGGATAGAACCACGAGATAACCCATATAATTGTGCACCAGTGATTGTTGGTTTTTCCTGTGGTCATGTATGGATGTGAGAGTTGGACTGTGAAGAAGGCTGAGGGCCGAAGAATTGATGCTTTTCAACTGTGGTGTTGGAGAAGACTCTTGAGAGTCCCTTGGACTGCAAGGAGATCCAATCAGTCCATTCTGAAGGAGATCAGCCCTGGGATTTCTTTGGAAGGAATGATGCTAAAGCTGAAACTCCAGTACTTTGGCCACCTCATGCGAAGAGTTGAGTCATTGGAAAAGACTCTGATGCTGGGAGGCATTGGGGGCAGGAGGAGAAGGGGACAACGGAGGATGAGATGGCTGGATGGCATCACTGACTCCATGGACATGAGTTTGGGTGAACTCCAGGAGTTGGTGATGGACAGGGAGGCCTGGGGTGCTGCGATTCATGGGTTCACAAAGAGTCAGACATGACTGAGCGACTGATCTTATCTGATCTGATCTGATTGTTGTTTTATGGTACTGAGTTTTGGGGTGATTTGTTAAACTGCTGCTGTCAAGGCACTAAATCGTGTCCAACTTTTGGCAACTTGATAGCCTGTAGCCCACCAGGCTCCATTGTCCATGGGATTTTTCAGGCAAGAATACTGCAGTGGGTTGCCATTTCTTTCTCCAGGGGATCTTCTCAACCCAGGGATCGAACTTGCATCTCCAGCTTAGCAGGTGGATTCTTTACCACTGATTCACCTGGAAAGCTCAGCAAATACTAGTTTATAAACCTAGCATCAGAAGCAGGAAGACACAGGACCAAAACCCATATCTTTGTGGTTCAATTTCAGCAATCCTTGGGAAATCCTGGGAAGGAGTGGGTGTTTTACTTATATGATGACTAAAATTGGTCTATAGGTTTTAAAAATTGAAAAGAGAGAAATCAAATCCCTTTACAGTGATATCAGAGGCTTTATTTTGGTTTACTTTTACAAAATTCTTTTACCTTTTCAGTTAAATAGCTGTCATCTACAGGCTCTCTTTTGTTCTACTTTTAGAGTTGCTCTGCAGTCTGTGGCATTATGGTATGTGTCTTTTATTATGGGTTAAATTTTCTAATAAAAATGTAAGATACAATCATTCAGGTTTATTCATTTATTGTCTTGACATATTTGTAATTCATGGTATATGTATTTTACCTTCTACAGGCCTATGGAGTTGAATAAAATAAACAAGGTAATATAAAATATCATTCTTTATTTTCCAAACTTCTTTTGCAGTGATTTTTCACACTCATATCAGGCATTCACAACTACCTTGCAAAAAAATGTTATTTTTGCTGTTGTTTCTTTAAATGACACCCAAAGTCTTGTACAATGCAGAATATCCAATATTTTCAGTATTTATTGTTTTTGTTGTTGCTTTGGTGAATTTCCTTCAACTCTTCATCAAGTTTCTTCTGTTGTTTTGGTACCAAGATTGATCATTTTCAAGCCCCATGTGATTTTTAAAAAATTAAGATTTCATTCCAATGGGGATGGGGGAAATGTAACACAATGGCTTTTCCAGTGAAGCTGGCAGCAACTTTGAAGTCCAGACCTGTAGCTAAGGCTTCAGAATGACCCATTGGGGAAAAAAAAAAACAAATCCCACAGAAAAGTAAACATTCTGACAAGGATCTAGACATTAATTGGAGCTTATCCAGTGTTAAACAGAAACACATGCTTTGTTCAAGGCTTTTGCAGAAACAAAACCATCCTGCCTTCTTTAATTAATTTATTATTTAAGTTCAAATCTTCTATTTATGCTATGTTATGGCTAAAGGTGAGTGCCGAAGAATTGATGCTTTTGAACTGTGGTGTTGGAAAAGACTCCTGAGAGTCCCTTGGACTGCAAGGAGATCCAACCAGTCCATTCTGAAGGAGATCAGCCCTGGGATTTCTTTGGAAGGAATGATGCTAAAGCTGAAACTCCAGTACTTTGGCCACCTCATGCGAAGAGTTGACTCATTGGAAAAGACTCTGATGCTTGGAGGGATTGGGGGCAGGAGGAGAAGGGGACAACGGAGGATGAGATGGCTGGATGGCATCACCAACTCGATGGATGTGAGTCTGAGTGAACTCCGGGAGTTGGTGATGGACAGGGAGGCCTGGCATGCTGTGGTTCGTAGGGTCACAAAGAGTTGGACACGACTGAGCGACTAAAATGAACTGAACTGATGGCTAAAGGAGTCCATGGAATTGGAAACAAAGGCAAATTCTTTCAACTAAAGGTGAAACCCTCCCACTCTCCCAGCCCCAGAGCCTTTTTCCTTGACCTATCCAAGACCTATTTTCTTCCCATCCTGCCCTACCTTACTCCTCCATGAATACTATCAAAGCACTTTACTCAAGTATTATAAATGCAAATAAAAAGAAAGCTGGACACACACCCATGCTATGAGTCAATCCTTTTTTGTTTGTTTATTTTATATCCTACCTTATGTAGCTATAATTGCTGGTGCTGGAAGTTTCCAATTCTGGAAACAGGGAGCCCACTTCATCCTCTAAACTAAAAATTTGAAAAGTTACCTCAAATAATCCACAAATTTGAAGGACTATGATGTATTACATAGCATTTAATAAAAGTGTGTTTAGTTGCTCAGGGGCATCCAACTGTGACCACATGAACTACAACCTGCCAGGCTCTGTCTATGGGATTCTCCAGGCAAGAATAATGGAATGCGAATGCGTAACCGTTCCCTTTTCCAGTGGGTCTACCTGACCCAGGGATTGACCCAGGATCTCCTTTATTGCAGGCAGATTCTTTTATCTCCTGAGCCCCCAGGGAAGCTCATTAAGTAACAATAATAGTCAACACAAAGTAAAACTAGATTGTCAATCCAATAGGATAAACCACCATAAAACCAAAGCAAATGCCCCCCACATCCAGTATAGTTTTGGTTTTTTTTGGTAAGAATGGTACAATTGGTTGATTAAAATTTTTCACTTTTCAACTCATTATGTTGATGTGAATGCGGTGCCTTTCTTGTTTTATTAAGAACACAGCTTTGGAGTATTTGCAGAGTGTCATTACAATGAAGTGCTGACAACGTTTTGGCCAAATTTGTTTAAGGGTCATTTATTTTCTAATCAGCGTAAAATAATCCTCTGAATAAGGCAGTTTTACATATGAAATCTCACAATTACCTCTTTATAAAATTTAAAGGCAGTAAATAGAAGAACATCTGTATTTAGTATTTCTTTAAAATCACAATTGTAACTGCTGTTTCCAAGGCCACCCATCTGAGGGGTGGGAGACACAATATCCTCATAAAAAGGACTCTAGACCCAAATTGAAATTCCATGGCTCAGGCTCCCCAGTTGGCTTCCTGGAAGGAGTTTGAGCTCCTATCCTTCTTCTTCCAGGAATCTTTCTCTGAGACAAAGGTAGAACTATGAGTGTGTGTCGGGGGAAGGGGGGCGGGGTGGTGTAGTCATCGATGTTTTCCCATTAAAAGCAGCTTTTGTTGCTTAGAACTGGTCTGTGGTGCTCTTCCATCTCTGTGTCATTTGTATTATTGCTGATATTCTATTTTGAACACCACTGGCTACAAAAGATCACTGTCATTAATGAAGGTCTGTGGGCTGAAACACTCCTCTATCATGCTACCACAGCTTAGACTCCATCATTTAGTAGTATGGCTACATCTTTTAGATTAGCTGAACTTCTGCTGAGAGTAAGAAAATGCAGGGATAGTAAACAAGGGTGGATTGGGCAAAAGGAATGAGAAACTCTTGGAGGAAGTGGACACATGTTTAAGGAGAGCATTACTTATGTTTTGTTTAGGATTTGGCTCAGGCTGGCTCTGTAAAGGAATGGATCGTTTTTACTTTATTTCCATTCATCCTCTATACTATACAGTGTATGACTTATTTAAGTGTTGAAAGTGACCATAGACTGACTGCTTGTAATCACTGAGTAGTGATGCTTTGGTTCTGGTATTTGATAAAGTCTAGCAGAGGCTCTTGAGTGCACTTATTTCTGTGATTTGCTGCAGTAACTTAACTTTTTTTTTTTTTTTTTTTAATGTTTTCTGGTGTAAAGTCAATGAAATACAGGAAAATGATGCTTGTGGCCAAAACCTTAATTTATCTCTTTCTTTTCCTCTGACTTTTCTTTCATTTACTTACTCATCTAGTCCCACGTTTTTTTGATGCCTTTTTGACTCATGTCTACCTCATTCCACCTGTGTGGTCAAGGCCTATTTCTTTTCCTGTATCTTTCACATTCTTTGCTTCTTTTTGCTTGACAGAGCCATCTTTGATTTTCTTTTAGTGTCATAATATTCCAAGCTGTTTCTGGACTGCTTCTTTTTCTCTGTAAGCCCCAACATCCACAACTTCTCAATACAGATTAAGATTTCTCTTTTCTAATTCTGGACATGCTGTTCTCTTGCATTAAAATGTTCTGGTTTCCTATTGTGTTTTAGAATAAACACAAATTTCCCAAATTGTCATAAGTGATTCTCCACAATGCATAAACTATCCTTAAAAGATTTTCTCCATTCTAATCCTACAGTAATCTATATAGCACATTCTGGGAAAATAATCATGAGAAACATTACATATCTGTTAAATAAGTAAACATTTCTTGGGTTTTGGTTAAGCTTGATTATTCACTGGTAACTTACAATGCTATATGCATTAAGATCTCAGTTCCCTTGGTCCAGGATGTATGAAATATTTACTTCATAAGATGATCCTAAATGAGTTAACAGATATGTTTTCTTCCTATTTTTGCATATCAGTATCCCATCAGCCTTTCAAAACTCCATCATAAAGCCATCACTGTTTGTTACTCAAAAAAATCCTGTTCTCACACCCAGATAGCTCCTAGCTGTACTTCAATCTACTCTAGCACCCTGTTTCACCTGTTATTCTTACTTTGCTCTTCCAAATAATATAGCAATTTGCATGTTTATGTGATATTCTGTTGTTCCACAACTTGAGAACCAATTTATGGAAAATAGAATTTTTTTTAAACCTACATCCTTCCCAAATATTCTCTTTTCAACTACCCCTTGCTGATTCTACAAAATGCATATGACTTTGCTCAAAATTGTCTGGAATCTACAGTATTCAGTTTACATGTCATGGTTAAGCTGGGAGAGGCCTTGCAATGTCAGCATCTCTGTTGATCTAAAGTCCTAAATTATGCTTAGAATAAACTTTATAAGAGACAAATGGGAGATGATGTGTGTGAGCTAGTGGTGAGTATATATTTCCTACTATTGCATTGCCCCCTTATTGCCAAATTCCCCTCTAATAAATATCATCCAACGACAAAGAATGAAATAGTTGGGTGGCACCACTGACTCAATGGACATGAGTTTGAGCAAGTTCCGGGAGATGGTGAAGGACAGGGAAGCCTGGCATGCTTCAGTCCACGGAGTCACAAAGAGTGGGACATGACTGAGTGACTGAACAACAACCTTGTTTGGAAATATATAGGCATTGAAGGAAAGCAAGTTAAGCAGGTAACACAATTGAATTAGCTGTTTCAGGCAATAAATAACTTAGATAGAGAGTGTATACAGGTTTTTTCATGGTCTTCTGCCTTTTAAAAGAAGAGGTGAAAATCCTAGAATAATGACTTTTTGCATGCATTCTGGAGCCAAAGGAGAGACAGACAGATTGTTTGGGGGCAGAGTATTCTGTCATGTTCTGTAAGGCTGGGGTCATCATAGCTAAAGGCATGAGCAAGACAGGCAAAAATAACTCTGTCTATGAGAGAAAAGGTTGGTTTTGCTGGAAAGTGTTCTTGTATGTGTGAAAGGTGTCTTTGTATAACAGAAGGAAATTGCCTTGACTTCTGAGCTGAAGAGTTGACAAGTTGTGTTCACTTGTAGAATCATCACAGTCAGTAAGTAGCAACAAAAGAATATACCTAAACAAAGGAAAATTTCAGAAAAAGAGAAGAGGAAATAGAAGGAAAAGGAGAATATGAGATGCTGTATAGTCAAAGCTATGCGTTTTCTAGTAGTCAAATATGGTGTGAGAGTTGGACCACAAAGAAAGCTGAGCACCAAAGAATTGATGCTTTTGAATTGTAGGACTGGAGAGGACTCCCAAGAGTCTTCTTGTCTGCAAGGAGATCAAACCAGTCAATCCTAAAGGACGTCAACCTTGAATTTTCATTGGAAAGACTGATGCTGAAAGTCCAATAATTTGTCCACCTGATACAAGAGCCAATTCATTGAAAAGGCTCTGATGCTTGGAAAGATTGAAGGCAAAAGAAGAAGAGGATGAGATGCTTAATGCTATCTAACCATCTCATGGACATGACTGAATGGACATGAATTTGAACAAAGTCTGGGAAATAGCGGAGGACAGAGGATCCTGGTGTGCTTCAGTATCTGCGGTCACAAGAGTAGGACATGACTTAGTGACTGAATGACAACAAAAATGAGATGACATTTGCTCTTAGAATATAAAATTGAAATCTTATGTGTCTGCATCGTGTCCAACTCTTTGCAAACCTATGGACTATATAGCCTGCCAGGCTCCTCTGTCCTACGAAATTAACCAGGCAATAATACTGGGGTGGGTTTCTATGCCCTTCTCCAGGGGATCTTTCCAACCCAGTGACTGAACCCATGTCTCTTATGTCTCTTGCACTGGCAGGCAGGTTCTTTACTGCTAGTGCCACCTGGGGAGCCCATATGTATTTGAGAGTTTACCAAATAGAGTGTTTTAATAGCATTTCATCCTTCACAAGTTTTCACTCACTTTCTATCTTTCTCTTCTTTCTTTCATCTTTATCCACCTTCCCATCTACCTTTTTATTTCATTTCTCCCAAGATGTTGGATGGAATATTTCCCATTGTCTGTTGTCTAGGAATTCTTGCTAAAGCCCAAATTATGCTACAAAACCAGCCCAGCAACATCACTGCCTTCTTCAGGAGAGCTCGGCCCTCATTGCAGGTTATCTAGAAGCAGTTGAACAAGCTGAACAACCCTAATCCAGTCACTTCTCTCCAGTCTCTATAGAGGCTTAGTCTATTTGGAGGGTTTCGTAATTCAGGGACCTAATAGGGGAGGTTTGATAATTGACAAAGATAGTTTAAAAGAAGAGAATGGTATTTCACTTCCCAGTTTTTTTATGAATCCAACTTCCTGATCTACTCTGTGTGTATGTAATCAGGCAGAGAATTGTCCCGAGACCCCAAGAGGGGATCAGATGCACACCAGTATTTTTGCCATTCGGTTGTTTGGAGTGTTGATGATACATGGGTATCTGGTGGGTCAGCTAGTAGGCAGCTGACCTTAAGCCAATTAATTTTCTCCAGATGGTGTTTGTAGAGTGAGGGAAACAGAGGCTGTGGAGAATACTGCAAGTGGGGAGTTGTGGGTGCTAGAACATTTCCCCGGGTTAAAAAAGAAACTATGCTGCCGAGTATCCACAACTTATGAATGTCCTGAAAAATCACAAGGGCGCCCCACAAGACAGATGTTTGTCAGTCAAGGGGAATTGCAGATCAGTCTCTTTTAACCATGAGAAGGCTACATCAGCACCACATAAATCACTGATGTCAGAACTTTCTCATTTTATCACCCCTTGCCTACTTCCAACATGGCCCGAAGAATGAAGATCTAGAGAGGGAGAGAAGGAACCTTGCAGAAATGGACATATCTGCTTTCCCTGGTAGCTCCCCCAGGGCCTCAACAGAGGAGAGAGAAACATTTAAATAGGCTGAATATGAGATGGAGTTGACACTTAACTGAGCAGGACTTGTTAAACCCAGAGTGATAGAATGTATGGAATGCTGCAAGATGATGCAAGAAATGAAGATGCAGTGGAGCGTGGGGGAAGACAGCCCCTGGAGGAAGATGGAGCCAGTTCACCTTTGTATCTGCTCCGGTCCCAACATTTGTGTCCCCCAGAAATTTCATAGGTTGAAATCCTGACTCCCATGGTGATGGTGTTTCATAGGTGGGGCCTTTGGGTAGTGAAGTTATGGAGGTGGTGAAGGATGGAGCCTCCTGGATGAGATGACTGCTTTTATATATAAGAGACACACGGAGTTCTCTAGCCCTTCCCGGACGTGAGGATACAGTAAGAAGTGTGTGACCAGAAGAGGGCCCCACCTGACCATTTCCAAACAGTGGAAATCTATTTCCATTGTTTTTAAATGTTTTTAAGTCTGTGATATTTTGTTATAGCAGCCCCAGAGGACTAAGACAGCATTATAACAATCTTTAGACAGTTCAGTAAACCTCATGCTCTTTGAGTACACTAATTTCATAGCATTTACATTGTCTGTTATAATTCTGTGAAAGTTGGCTGACATTTGGGAAAAAATCCTGAGAATTCAGTCTTCTTGGTAGCATGACCAACACAATGAATGTTTATCTAATTTTTAATTCTAATAACTTGACCCAGAATAATTTGCTGTGATTCTAAAGTAAGTTATTAATGGTCTTTGTAATGTCAGTTTCTGCTATTTGTGACAAATTTTAATCAGAAGTTCTTTCTCTCAATCATAAGGAAGGATTTTCATTTGATTGTCTATTAAATGAAGATAAGAAACATTGACAAAATTGCAGTCTTAGATTTTGACATCGCTACAGAGTCTGTTTTTATTTAAGATGAAACCCATTAGAGCCAAGCATGCATTACAAAGCTATAAAGCTCAGAGAAGTTTGCCAGGGAATGGATCATTAAGAACCATCTCAGAAATGGAAAGGATGAATGTGGGCTTAGCAGTTGTTGTTGTAGATGATTCTGCAATTCAGGAGCTTAAGGTAAGTGTCAATCTTGCTTGAATCCCTGCGCAGGCAGTGGAGCAGGTTATAAAAAGCAGAATAACGTGCATCTTCATCCTTAGTTTGCAGGGACGGGAGTCCTGACCACACAGGGTAGGGCTCAGTCTCTTTGGCTCCAGGAATAACCTAAACATCCAAAAGATAATGAGTTATTATGAGTTTTAGTAGTATTTGCTCATCTTTGTTCTTTCTAATTATCAAATTAAAAATTAGGGAAGATACATGAAAGTCTCTACACTTGGATTTTGGAGCCAGTGTATCAGATATATGTTAGTAATTTATTAATAAAAACTAAAGCAGAACTCAAGTATTTGGTTTTGATCTTTTCTTTTCTTTCTTCTCACTCTCATCCTGTGGTTTGAGGAGAATAGAGAAAGAATACAAGCTGAATTTCAGTAGAGGATATCTTGGGATATTTTGAAGAAAACATTTATCTTGCAAATTGTATTCTCTAATTCTCTTATCCTTGAAAATATTTCAGCCATCTGTACCCAGGAAGAGGCAAGATTTTGGTGTAACTGTACAATTCAAGAAAGACTATACCTGTGAAAAATTGCTGTGGAATTCTAATTCACTTACAATAGAATCTATCACTATGAATGAACAGGTTCTTGCTTTATGTAACACCGGTCTAGAAAAAGAAGGCCTGAATTGTGTTCTTGTACAGTGAGATAGTTCAAAACTCATTCCTCATTACAGAAATCACCTCTCTCATTCATGAAAATAGCAAGGAAGCTTTCATGAAGCTGCTCACCTGGCCAAATATCATCTCCATGCCTTCCAGAAGTCGTTTGTTTTCTTCCTCAATCTCTATGGCCCTCGATAGGATAGCATCTGGGGCTCCTTTCATACCCCGCACCTCGGTGACTAGGTGATACAGAGGGTCATTCCAGGAGCGCAGCAACCCAAGAATCAAGCTCATAAGGACTTCATGCTGAACAACCACAAGAAACAATCTCATTAAAATAAGCATAATTCAGTGGATTTGGTAACATGTGATTTTTGCTCAGAGTGATTGACCTAAAAAACTCCTGGTTTTTCCTATAGTATTGAAAATTTTTTGAAGGTTGCAAAATTATAAAATGTAAGCTATCGGTTTATACTTTGCTGAAATACTTAAAAATCTGGCTTATTTTAGTAACCAATGTTTCTGATGAGTTCTAATTTATAACATAAAGAATTTTCTTTTTCCCTCTGAAATTCTGCCATCCACTGAGTGAGTTCTTTTATATTTGAATGTTTTGCTTGTCTGGGGAGAGAAATCTAAGTATTTTGTTGGAACTCAGTATGTGCCTGGAGTACCTGACCCAGGAAAGAAGGACTCCACCAGTGCCCAACTCATTTTCACCCAGTGATTCATTCATATTAATGAATCGATGTATTCATTCATGTATTTTTAGTTTTTGAGTGGTAGTTCCTTTTATGATATTAGAACAAAGAGGCAGTAAAGAAGATATGACATTCCTAACCACACTTTCCTCAGTCCATCCCAACATCAGCCCCCAAGCTGATATCAGAGCAGTCTATTTTGTCGACATGTGTCTGGGCAGAAAATGGCACAGTGTTGTCTTTATTAAGAGCATTAGTGGGATTCCCCATGGAGGGTTTTGCCCCCTAGTTCACTACTATCAGGACTGGACATGCTCCCAGGGGCTGAGCATCTCTGATTAAAATTCTTGATTTCTTGATGGCCATGAACTACTTTAATGGTACAGGAAATGAACAGCAGAGAAGAATCAAACAGACATTGCAATAGAAACATGATGGGATGTGAGAGTAAGGGAGCTGAAATGAAATTCAGACTCTAGGGTGAGTGGCAGCATGGTTTTCCTGGGGGCGTTGTAGCTTAAAGAGGAAGAGTGAGAGCTCTGATTGGAAGAAACCCAGAATCACTGCTTACTACCTATGTGACTGGTACAAATTCCACAATTTTTCTGAGTCTTGGTTTCCATATTACAGGAAGTGTAATAACGGTCATTGTGCTACAGGAATTTTCATGAGGATTAAACATAGTAATGAAAACAAAGTACTTTGTAAATTGTATGGCAAGGTAATAGCTCTCAATAAATTTTAAATTTATTTTAAACTTATTTTAAAAGTCCTCCTTTTTCTTCTTGACCTTCTTCCTTCATTTTATCATCCTCCTTATTAAGAAGATTAGCAGATGAAAAAAATCCTGGTATCACTAACAAAGCTGAAGCAAGAGAACAGATTGTACTTAAGGGGAGGTGCATGTGGAAATATTTTAAATAATGTTAGCGCTGTGCCTAGTTCAGGGAATGAGAAAGGAGCAATTATAATGATAAAAATTTGGATCTGGGATACATGATTGAGGCTTATCGGTAGACATGTGGTCATCAGAACAAAGGCAATCATCACAACCATGAGAAGCAAAACATAATATTTTTTTAGGACCCGTTTTGGAGGGAGATTTATAATTAAAAATAAGAGGTGTTAGAGGAGTCAGTCAAGAATGAGGTAGGTGTCAGAGAAGTAGAAGAATCAGGTGAGCCTTGAAAGGCAGAATTGGTGGCTTAAGTAGTGCAGTGTAGAAGTGACTCCCATGTAGGAGTCACTAGTACAGGGAATACTCAAAACTGGGGTTGTGTTTCTTACATATCCATGAATTTTTTAAATCTATATTTTAAACATGGACATTCCATTTATTTCATGTTTTCATACAGTATAATGGCTGCAACCTTGGATCTAATGCATTGGTTGAACTTATGTTGTCCACATGGACAATTCATAGATCTGTTATTTATTTTGCTGCTACAGATCTTTATAGTCATCCCTTGATTTTACTCATATTTCATCAACTGCATAATGCAACTGCATAATGCATAATGTTTCTCCGCCTTTCTCTGCATGTCCAGTTACCATGACCTCTAATAACCTGAAGCCTGGTAACACCAGTGCACTGTCTCACTTGTTCTGGTGAAAACCCGGATAAAAGACTCACGTGGGTCTGTTGGGCTTGTTCTTTGTCTTCAGGGGTAGGAAGGGAGGAGGTATGGCAGCTGTTGAGGGCCATGGTAATGAACCCTTTGCCCTGGGCATACCGTTTATCCTGGAAGCAATCAAGCAAATTCAATTCATTAGGGTTGTTTGGGCATTCAATAAATGAACCTTTAGCAGAATATTAACACGTTTGATAGATGAATAATTTTTTTAATGAGGGTCACATAAAAATTGAAAGTAATTCTTTTTCCTACTTTTACTTTCTATTATCTCTGAAAACAGTTGCTTGTCATCTAAATTCCAACCTCTTTCCTTCTTTTTTTTTCCCTTGTTTCATTTCATCCTTCCCATAGTTACTATTTGGATAGCAAACACTAAAAATAACCCAAATATGAAATATTAACTGCTTTATTAAGTATCATCTTTTTTTAGTATTTGAACCAAATATAGTGCATATGTATGATACCTATGTAGACATTTAATCTCTTGTTTACTTTGGGTTGGAACCAATGTACTCCCTTAAAAGAAGATATATAATTATAACTTTTCTTTGACTAATCTGAATCCACAAACCTATAGCTTAGTATGCTTCACAGATGCAGAATACAGCATTGTTGATGATGAGAAAATGGTAAGTCAGAAAAACATGGCATAAAATTTTTGAAAATAGTAAGCAATGGACTGAGAAGGAGAGTCGAAATAACTAGCTAACATGTTGATAAAGAAAACCTTATCTTTAGCAAAAGTTGTGAGCATTTAAAGAGATTACTTCGAAGATCTGGAAAAAAGATGACAGTCAAAAATGGAAGATGAAAGGAAAACTAGTGAATAAAAATTCATAAAAACTATATGAATTTAATAGAAACTTTGAGCACCATTTTTTATCAGTTTTCTGCTCTACTATGGGCTCCTTGATTGACATAAAAGAGTATACAACTTTAAAAGTAATTTCATCAGAAAGAGAATAATTTTGTTTCCAATTATAAACCAAGCATTCTATTGTAGTTATAAACCCATATATTGCACATCTTAGAACAGTAATTTGTAGCATTTAAAAAACTATCATTATTTGTTTTCATTACAGGAATTCAGCTCTGTCTAATGTGTTCCATCCACCCAGTTCACTGAAGTGCAGTTCCCATTTATTGGCTATTTACTGTGTGCTGGGTGAAGAATGCCCAGAGGGACACTGAAGGACCAGAAAATCAAGATGCTTCTTTTTCCCAGCCCCACCTAAGAGTGCTTTTTGTCAGGTACTGCTATGAACCGAATGCTGCTGCTGCTGCTAAGTCACTTCAGTCGTGTCCGACTCTGTGCGACCCCATAGACGGCAGCCCACCAGGCTCCCCAGTCCCTGGGATTCTCCAGGCAAGAACACTGGAGAGGGTTGTCATTTCCTTCTCCCCCAAATTCATGTGTTGAAGCAAAAATCTCCGAAGTACTGCGTTTGGAGAAGGGTCTTTATGAAGACTGTGTGCAAGCTACGTCGCTTCAGTTGTGCACCGCTATTTGCAACCCTGTGGACTATAGCCCTCTAGGCTCCTCTGTCCATGGAGATTCTCCAGGCAAGAATACTGGAGTGGGTTGTCATGCCCTCCTCCAGGGCATCTTCCTGACCCAGGGATTGCACCTGCATTTTTTATGTCTCCTGCATTGGCAGGAGGGTTCTTCCCCACGAGCACCACCTAGGAAGCCCTTATGAAGATTGACAATGAAAGTGAGAATCACTCATTTGTGTCCCACTCATGGAATTCTCCAGGCCCAGAATACTGGAGTGGGTAGCCTTTCCCTTATCCAGGGGATCTTCCCAACCCAGGGATTGAACCCAGATCTCCCACATTGCAGGTGGATTCTTTACCAGCTGAGCCACAAGGGAAGCCCAGAAGATTATGAGGATTAATTAAAGTTAAATGAGCTCATAGGGTGGAACACTGATCCAAAATGTTAGAGTCTTTATGAAGAGAAACACTGGAGAGTTTTCTCTTTTGTCTCTGTGCCTTTCCTCTGTTTCTCTTCCCTGCCCCCAACCCTGCATGGACACAGGGAGAAGCCAACCTGGGTAGACAGAGCCCTTACCAGAAACTGACCTTGCTGGCACTCTGATCCGGGACCTCCAGCCCCCAGAAGTGCAAGGAAATAAAGTTCTGTTGTTTAATCCACTGAGTCTATGGTATTCTGCTATGAGAGTCCAAGCTGACAAATACAGGTGCTTTAAATTTATTTTGGAAATTTAACAAATAAAAGCAAATTGAAACAGGTATGTCACTGCTTAAGAATCATGGAGATTTCATGAAACATCTTTTCTTCAGTTACCACATCTTACGAGCTAATGTCTTATTTGACCTAGAAAGTATGTTCTTTGAAGTTTGGCTGATGCAGCCTTCTTGTTTAAAGGATAGTATAGCCCAGTCACTTACGCAAAGGTTTCTTCTGGAAATAAGCAAGAAATACAGTACTTACAAATTCGTTGAACATTTCCGAGGAGAGGTCATGGATGTAGTGGGACACCATGACTGCCCGGTCAAACAGGTCTCGAAGGGATACCTGGCAGTTGCCAGGCCCATTGGGACAGACGGGGGTGGAGACCACACCCTGGCACAAGAGTAGATTTGACACCACCAGCAGCAGGAGCAGGCGGGACCCTGCTTAAATAAAAACATGAGCCGCTCTGAGATGATGTATTAGCCCAAGGTTAGCAAAAGCCATCCTCTCCAGGGAGGCCTCATCTCTCCCCGTTGCCCTGAGCAGGATTTGGTGCTGTAGCAGCTGGGGTGGGGAAGAAGCAACACCTTCCACTGTGTAAATTCAGATGGATGATGATATTTGCACAGATATATAGTTGCAGAAGTAGGTTACTCCATGCATTTTTGTATTGCTCCCAGAAGTGCTCCTGTGTTCTGCAAACACTTGGAATTTAAATTAATGTGAGTCAGCGTGTTTAGGTCATTCTCCTACGATAGTCTAATGTCTTGGGATTCTCTGCAGATTCTCAGCAGCTTGTAGGAGTTTGTCATTTTTTCACTGTTACTGACTCATGCTTGCGTTTTAGACACTGAAATGGCAAGAACAGCACAGTTGATTTGTGTGGTTTACCATCATGGTGGGTAAGAAGAAACACATGACTTCCTGAACCCTGTTATTGAACACAAAGAGAATTCTAAGAGAAAAAGGATACTGCATCTTGGATCTGCTAACCCCATCCATTTCCTTGATACTTTGCTAAAAGCTTTTAAAAATGTGTAAAATTTGTGTTTCATGATAATCCTCTGAGATAGCTTTGGCCTTCACTGTATTCTTGTTGTGCATAACTAAGTTCAGTCTCTTTGTCACCCCATAGACTGCAGCATTCTAGGCTCCCCTTCATTCATTATATCCTGGAGTTTGCTCAAATGCATGTCTGTTGAGTCAGTGATGCTATTTAACCATCTCATCCTCTCCCACCCACTTCTTGTATTGCCTTCAATCTTCCGCAGCATCAGGGCTCTTTCCAGTGATCTCCATTATTATCATCAGATTTTATTAATAAACAGTGACTTAGGGCAAGTGATTTTCCCCCAAGTCCCATGATTAGCACATGGAGGTGACTGGGGACCACACTGTCATCTTTTCACTTCCTCATGTCACAACACACAGGCAGTTGGGCTCTTGGGTTGCATGTGTGTAACAGGGACCCCATCAGTAGCTGTGATGACCCGTGCTTGGGGCGATCATTGCTGTTACTAGTAGAGAAAAATATTTTGTCTTTGCATGACAGCAGTGACCCTAGAAAGACGATTTTATCCACTCATTCTGCTCTGTCTATAAAACATTCATTTTTAAAGTCCTTTACAATTAGCAGAGACAATGTAGTCACCAATTTACTATCTCAGCAGATGGACTGATATGAACCACTAACATATCAATAACTTACACTTTCAAAAGGAAAAAGGCAATGATTTAAATCATGTTTAAGTTCAAATTGCTCCAAATAAAATAAAGAATGTAGAAATGTGTTTACCAAAAAACTCCTTTCATCTGGAGTCTTGAATAAATGTAATTGGAAAGTGTCCAAGACAAAACGAGGCAAGGGCTAAAGATTTAGGGTGAAAAAATACCTAACCTTTAACACCTGAAAATATCTAAAAGACTATTTAGTATAGAATGTAGTATAGAATGAACAACCTTTTAGTTGCAAAATAAAAATATCAATATTGTGAGATAATTCATATAACAGTCTTTTAATTTTTCAAAGGCATATTTCCAAAGAGATTATTTTAGGTACTTTACAGTCATGTAACACAGCTGATTAACTGTTTTATCTACAAGTATAAATATAAAGTACTTTACAGATAGAGAAATTGGAATACTGGTTCTAGGAAATTCATAACTGGATAGATATTCTTTAACTCTGACTACATTTATCTGAACCTTTATCATCTGAAGGACTTTTTTCCACAGCCTAAGATGAGATAAAAAAGAAATGTTTTTGTTGTTTCATAAGATAAATTTTGTAATTAATGTCTTTGCCTTATAATTTCTTTTGTTAAATTAATTTTTATCGGAATATACTTGCTTTAGAATATTATGCTAGTTTCTGCTGTATAGCAAAGTGAATTAGCTGTATGTATACATATATACCCTCTTTTTTGGATTTCCTTGCCAGTTAGGTCACCAGAGAGCACTGAGTAGATTTGTCCTTGCTATACAGTAAGTTCTCATTAGTTATCTGCAATTTCTTTTTCTAGCGAATGTCAACCAAGCAAGTAAAGGCGATTATTGTTACTAGCCTGTGTTTTCTTCTAAGATATCATTTGGATTAAACCCAGTCAACAAAGTATTGTAGGAGACTACTCTGCTGTCACTGTCTGTATTATAGCTTCAGAGTTAAAAGTTTCATCAGACTGACTCATCTTAGCCACACCACATAAGAATCTTGGTAACTAGAAAATGTTTGTTTCTACCTTCTGGAGTTGTGATGAATTGGACTCAGAGACATTTTTGGTCTTATTCCAGTCTAAGTTTTCTCAACTTTGACATGATTGGCACCCTGAGCTGGATAAGTACTTGTTCTGGGGGCTAACTTGTGCATTGTAGTATGCTTAGCAATATCTCTGATCTCTGCCCCCTGGGCACCAGTTGCACCCCTGCCCCATATTAAGACAACCAAAACCATCTCCAGACATTAACCAAATGTCTCTGGAAGACAGTCCTCCATTCAAGAACCACTGTCCTATTGTGCCCCTATACAATTGATTTCTAGAGCAGGATTAGCTAGTTCTTCTAAACTCTGTAATCCTGAAACCTAAGAGAATATTTCCTCAAATTTCAAATTAATGCCCCCATTGGAACATGGATAAAACCCAACAACTCCGCAAGCTGCTGTACATACCTTTCTGCGACGAACCTTTGCTGTCCATGGTGGTGATGATTTCAAGAAACACACTTCACCAGGAAGCTCTCGTCCTATGGCTTTCTCTTCCCCAGATGTTGGCTTTATAAGGCTTTGACATCTTCATGAATATATTTAATCAGGCATTCCCTTGCCTTTTGCCAGTCATCTATTTCCGTCATTGAGATTACCCCCATAATTTCAAACATTGAATGGTATTCTATTTCTTATTCATATTCAGGAAGACATACTGACCAGAAATGAACATCTAGGAAGGATTTTGATTAATTAGACTGAAAGGAAATGAGAGAGATAATGATGGTGAGATCTGGAGACTAGTTTGAGTTAGAGGAACTATAAAATTATAGCAGTCATTTCTTGTAACATTTGCCTTTATTTCTCTGCAGTTTCTTGAATATAGCATTATCTTTCACTTAGGTGTCTCATGTATTATCAAAGAGTATTTTATTCTCATTCAAAATTGCTGGCTGAAGTCAAGATTTCAAAATTTACACACTAAATACTAAGAAATATAGAATAAGGATGAGTAAGTAAGATTTTCAGTTCCTGTTATACTCTCAATACATTTTCCTCATTTTTTTTTTCTTGATTTTTACACATTCTGTTTTGTCCTTTCTAAAAGGATATATCTCTGTGGTAAAATGTGCATTTTCACATAAGTCTTTTGATTTTAACATGTATGTAAAGTTATATCTTTCGTCCCCAGATTGAGAAACAGTGGGATGGGGAGTTTAAATGTCAAGGATATAGAAGTAATTAGTCAAGTTAGATACCGAAAGGTTTATCACTTCAAGAGAAATCAGGAGGGATGTGAAGAGGGCTGGAAAATGAATCCTCCAACATACGTTGCCCTCTCTTCTACAATGAACACAAAACTCACCCCTAACTTTAGGGAGTTCATACTGGGGAAGTGACAGTGGTTTTCAAGGGCACACACACACATACACACACACACAAACTCTGGTAAATGCAGTAAAACAAAATTCTAAACAGTCATGTTCACTTTCCTTAAGGGTAAGGTTACACAAACTGTTATTAACTTATGATAGCTTTAATTCTCTGACCTCAAGCCACTCTAGGGCCAAGGTGACAAAAATTCATCTTTCATGGGCTCTAAAGTTCCACTTGCCTTTTAGAGATTTCCTGAATGAGATGATGGTAATGAATATAGACCAAGTTGCTGATGACTTTCTTTAATTTTTAAGTTCATGCATCTCAAGCAGCCTGTGACCTTTAGTTTCAATTTTACCATATGTCTCTCAGAGTAAATTGACAAGTGAGCTGCATTAAGAAAATAATCTCTTTTTATTGCATTCATATTTTCTATAGTTTCTCCTGCTGTATTTTGCTTTAGCAATTATCCAAGTGCGCTTATGGGGACTTAGAAATCATAACAAAGACTAACGCCACTTAAAAACTATCCTCCTAACTGCCTTAGCTTAATCAATACTGATTTTGCATCAAATGAATCAAGTATGATGCTACATAGACTCCGTCAACTTAAAGCTGGGTCAAAATGCCATGCTTGGTATCTGTTTTTCCCTGGACAGTGAAAGTCTGAGTTGTTGAGAGCAGTGCCATTTGTAAAGAAATTAATGCTGCCCCAATTTCCCCTCCTTTCCTGAAACTTAATAATAGGAAAATCTGCCCTAAGAATTGACAACTTAATCTTAAAATTTAAAGGTGCTTTACCTTTTGTAGATAGCGAGGAAAAAAGTAATTTAAAAAGCCTAAGTTGTTTATTCAATGGAGGCCAACTGATCTATTTGATTCCGAAGATGTCCATGTTTCTCTGTAAAATTTCTTGTGTGCTTTCTTGCTGATTCACAGCCCTATATTTCCTGTTAAAAGGATACTGCCATAGCTAAATAATGCAAACTGCTGCTGCTGCTAAGTCGCTTCAGTCGTATCTGACTTTGGGCGACCCCATAGACGGCAGCCCTCCAGGCTCTCCCATCCCTGGGTTTCTCCAGGCAAGAATACTGGAGTGGGTTGCCATTTCCTTCTCCAATGCATGAAACTGAAAAGGGAAAGTGAAGTCGCTCAGTCACGTCTGACTCCTAGTGACCCCATGGACTGCAGCCTACCAGTCTCCTCCATCCATGGGATTTTCCAGGCAAGAGACCTGGAGTGGGTTGAAATAATGTAAAAGGCTTATTTTATATAAAATGTCATAACTGTCTTATCTGTCTTTCTCATATGTCACTGCCTATCTACCTTAATTTTTGTATGTGCTCTTTTGCAGATCTTCCTCTTTATCAAAACTTGCCATTACATTAGAGCAATCAAGAAGTTCACTAAGAGTGGACTTGTCTGTTTCTATTGACAGATATTCGTTCATTGCCATTTTTGGGCTGAGAGTTTAGGATTAAACTTGGTGATTGATTTCTGTCAAGTGGGTGAATAAATAGGTCAAATAATGTTCAATTCTCCATGATATTTTTAGTTCCTAAAACTAACAGATATATTTGCCATCCTTTCTAAAAGCTTCTAATACTAAGTAACATCAGGTTGGATTTCATCCCTAATTAGAAATGGAGCCTATATGCTCTTTATATTTTCTTTTGTTCATCTATTTTTAAGATTGAAATAATATTTTTTCTTTTTTTCCTTAATGATACAGAAATATTTAAAATACTTCACATAACTTGAAAGTTGTCTGGATATAGTATGGAATATTAAAGAGCTAAAGAAATTTAGGTGGTTAAAATCATCAGAATAAATGGATCACAAGGACATTTCAACTTACACTAGTAATGAATTGTCTTTTTATCATTATTATTTTTGATTGAAGTATAGTTGACTTATAAAATTAGTTTCAGATGTATAATATAGTAATTAGATATTTTTAAGCTATTATCCATACAAAGTTATTACAGTATAATAACTTTGGCTGTATTCCCTGTGCTCTATATTACATCTCTGTGACTTATTTTATAACTGAAATAAATAATATTTGGAGTTTGTAACCCCAAGTCCCCTTCACCTGATTTGCTCATATCCCCACACTTTCCCCTTTGGCAACCACTGATTTGTTCTCTGTATCTGTGAATTTGTTTTTGTTTTGCTATACTTGTTCTGTATGTTTTCACTTATATGTGGAGTGACGGTCTCTAATTTGAAAATGACTACAGGCATAGTGTTATGGATTGAAAAATTTCAAAAGATCAGATAAGAAGTTGAATCTGGGATATGCTCATTGTAGCACATTAGCAAGCTGAATGACTTGCCCACCAAGGCCATGACAGCTCTGAGGCCAACCATAAAAGTTCCAAAGTGGGCAGTGGCCCAGTTCCTAGAAACCTGCCCCCTCTCCAAAATAGTTGGAATAATACTCCCACCCTTTAGCCTATGGAATTACCCAGACCATAAAAATGAACCAGCCCATATTTCAGGGCCTCTCACCTTCTGAGGGGGCTTCTCAGGTGGTGTTAGTGGCCAAGAACCCATCTGCCAACACAGAGACATAGAGATGTGGGTTTCATCATGAATCAGCAAGATTCCCTGGAGTAGGAATTGGCAGCCCGCTGCAGTATTCTTGCTTGGAATAGTCCATGGATAGAGGAGCCTGGCTGGTTACAGTCCTTGGGGCTGCAAAGAATCGGACATGACTGAGCAACTGATCACATAACACAGCACCTTTTGAGATGGCCCACTATGTTGCGTGTGCTTCTCTCTAAATAAATCGATTTCTCCTCTTCAAAAGAAAATCAGATAGGAGATGTGTTGCTTTTGTTTGTTTGGGTTTTCTGTTTTGTTTTGTTTTCATTTTTGTTGTAGTATACCTGATTTACAATGTTGTGTTTCAGGTGTATGACAAAGTGAACCAGTTTTCCATATACATAACCCACTTTTTCTTAGATTCCTTTCCCATTTAGGCTATTACAGTGTATTGAGTGGAGTTGCCTGTATTGTTTTTGATATAAATGATCAGAAAATGTAAAGAGTACATTGGAGAAAAGATGGATCATAATGGGGCTTTCTTGAATTACACTGTTTGCAGGATAAACAAAAGCATTGATTTGATTATATTCTGTTATGTACATTAACTTCATTTGTATTAAGACATATATTTTTTCCCCCATAAGTTCAATGCTTGTCGCTTTACTAGGGCTTTGCAAATCATCAGCTTCTCTAAATAACCCTAAATAACTTGATTTGTCAACAGTGTCTTGAGGGCATTTGTTCCTTAAATAAGAAAGCAATATTGGAAGCATTTGGAAATGAAAATTTCCCCTGTAATTTCATGTTTCTTTTTCTTTTTTTCACTTACAGGATATTCATATCCTCTGATCTAGATCCATGGGTTGTGTTAGCTTATTCTGAGTTTCTTATCATATGAGTGTTTTGAATCATCCATACCTTTGGACAAGTTTTAATGCCTAATATAAAATAATGCCAGATCCAAGGATTATGTGCCTAGAGATTTCATAGATTCTCTCCTTGAGATTTCATTTTTGCAAGTAAAAGCATCAAATATTTGGCCGTATGCTAACTTTATGTGGGGCAGTTTATTAACTTGCAAAAGATTCTTCATATTTAGATATTGTTGTGTGTATTCCTTGTCTACGGGCAAGTGGATCTGAAGCATACATACTTCAAGCGAGAGTCAGAGGGAAAAGGAGAGATAGTCTAATAGGAAATGGGACTCAGCCATGTCTTCTTCCAAGGATAATTTTAAATTTTATCATTAGCCTGAGTACCATCAAACAGAACAGGAAGCTATAACAGTAGACCAGGGTCCTTGAGGCTCCCTAATCTGATATGTTTCATTTCTTTAATCATTCCATTGTGGTGAGAGAGTAGGAATCCCTAAGATGAGGCAGGAACTTTCAAGGGAAGTCAAGGTGCTTGGAAACTCAGGGTAACATATCTGTGCCAATCAGGAGAAGTATTTTGATATTGTAATAACTCATAGAGCCATACATGTGTTGATGAGCTATCTCTCCTGTCTATTTTCACTGTTTATCCTTTCCAATATATAGAAAGAATTCAGATTGGGAAATAGGATTGGTTCTCCACAGCAAATAATATCCTCCGGTTCTAGTCTGTATTCCCATCATCCTTCATTACATTTTTGTATTAAAATTTCTTTACAGTATCTTAGCTGTGACATGTCCATCCATCTTTTTTTATTATTTATTCATTAAATGCAATATGTCTTACTAGTGTAATATAGGTTTTGATATTTAGTGATTAACTAAAGTGACAATTGTTTGCAAACTCCTATTTATCATTTAGGGTTGAAATATAAATAAGAATGAATTCCTTGATGGAATGCTCTATTGATCAAAAGAAATTATATATATATATATATATATATATACACACACGTGTGTATATACATGTTTATATATACACATGTATTTATATAACAATATAAAGTATGTCTACCTATATAGACATTCTTTGTACTCGCTTGCAAACATCATTTTTCAACAACACAAGAGATAACTCTACACATGGACATCACCAGATGGTCAATATGAAATCAGATTGATTATATTGTTTGCAACCAAAGATGGAGAAGCTCAATATGAACAGAAAAAAAACAAGACCAGAAGCCGACAGTGGCTCGGGTCATGAGCTCCTTATTGCAAAATTCAGACTTAAATTAAAGAACATAGGGAAAACCACTAGGCCATTCAGGTATAACCTAAATCAAATCCCTTATGATTATACAGGGGAAATGACAAATAGATTCAAGGCATTAAATCTGATAGACAGAGTGCCTGAAGAACTATGGATGTAGGTTTGTAATATTGTACAGGAGGCAGTGACCAAAACCAACCCAAGAAAAAGAAACCCATTTATATACAGCTATGTAAGTAGATAGATGATAGGTAGGTATATGCTAGCATATATATTACATATGAGATGTGAGAACTGATTATAAATTCTTTAGTTTCTCAGTAAAAAGGAAATATCAAACACACACGCACACATAAAAATACATAGGAACACACAAAATGTATTTTCCATTTAACAAAAACTAGAAACAAGGAAACATAAGCAACAAACAATATAGAGACCAGAATAGAATCAAACATCAAATGCATTATGGGATAAGTTTACTCATTAAAGAACCCTAATGCTGAGATCTAAAATGAAGTAGCTAAGCAAAGTTAAAGTACAAAAAACCACTTTAAGCAAATTATTTTAAATTGTTGGGTAGCATTTCCTGTGCTATACAGTAGGCCCTTGTTATCTGTTTTAAATATAGATGTATGTACATGTGAATCCCAAACTCCTTATTCTTTTATCGTAGCCTGATAATTCTTTATATTACTCTTCTGTTTAATCCACAAAAAATAAAATTAAAAAAATTTGCTGGAGTAGTAAATTTACTAATGGTGGTGGTTTAGTCGCTAAGTCATGTCCGACTCATTGTGTCCCCAAGGACTGGGGACCACCAGGCTCCTCTGTCTATGGGATTTCCCAAGCCAGAATACTGAGTGGGTTGCCATTTCCTTCTCCAGGGAAACTTCCCAACTCATGGATCGAACCCAGGTCTCCTACATTGCTGGCAATCTCCTGTTTTACAGGTGGGTTCTTTACTGAATAAGCCACCAAGGAAGCCCTTAGGCAAGTTTAAATGTAAAGCAAAAATTGTTAATGCAAAGGGCCATGTGATCTTGTTGTGGACAATCTATAATGGAGACAAAGCTATCAACAGTCTTTGTGCATTTAATAATAGGATCCAAAACATAAAGCATATACTATGAAAACATGAGGGGAAATTAATAAAGACATAAGAGTAGGAGTAGATATGTGTGTATGTATTTCAAACACCTATGAAACATCTATGATAAATGACATTATACTTGACTGTAATGAAAATGTAGCAATTTTCTAAAAGAATATGGCACATAAGAATATAGAAGTAGTTCAGTTTGTTTTGGAGAAAGAAATGGCAACCCACTCCAGTATACTTGCCTGGAAAATCCCATGGACAGAAAAGCCTGGCAGGCTAAGTCCATAGAGTCACAAAGAGTTGGACACGACTGAAGTAACTTAGCACAGTCTGTTTTATTTGCTTTTCCCTTACTAGCCACCAGTGATTTTTTTTTTTAATCGCTGAATCTAAATAACTCCTGGAGTCCTTTGAAATGTCAAACATTTTTTTGGGCATTCATCACTGCCAGTGGCATTCTTCCCATTGGCTGTCACATTCAGTGTCATGACTTTGTCATATCCGTGAAGATGATCCAAACTCTCTCTTTCCCCGACTCTCTTCCGAGCTGCCATCAACTTGTTAGACATTTCAACCCGTATGTCTTCAACCAAGATATGATGAACTATTTTTTAAAAATCTTTAACTACTCATCTTTTCTCTTAAATATGTTCTCAGTCACCTACACTTAACGTCTCAGGGGTGTGTTTCCTTTTCTTCTGTCTCTCTTGACTCACACTCAACCACTGGGTGTGTTGCAATTACTCTGTCTCTCTAACATTCATAACATTTTCTTTTCTCCTCTCTCTAGGTTATCTTGACCTGAATATTTATAATAGCTTCTCTTCCATTTTCTCCTGATTATGTCCATTTCAATTTCAATCTGTTTATCCATCAGGAAGACTAATCATCCTGAAGGGCAACTTCTGAACAATCTGTAATTTGTCTAAGTCATAGTATTTGAGATCAGAGGACCCATAGAGTCAATCTAACCAATATCTCATTTTACACATGAAGAAAATGTGTTGACCATATGTAGTTATTGACAGAACTGGCACAGGAACTCTAGTTTTTTTTATCATACCATTAATATTTCTTTTTGCCTCCTATAACCACACCTGTACCCTCTGAACTTACTATGTGGGTGATGGTGAATCTTGGTGAGGAGATGCAGATGTGACCTTGAGGGCAAACTGAGAAACACATTACTTCAAGGGAAATTGCCAGGGTAACTGGGTTCCCAAAAAGAGAGAGAGAGAGAAATAACAGTTGTAAACTCTTTGGAGCCATTAAGGAAACATTACCACTGCCAAAGAGAATTTGAGAATGATTTTAAATTATGTTATAAAACAATACGTTTGTTTGAATATGTCTTAATGAGTTATGTAGATAAGGGATGAAAAGCTAGTAATTTTATTACTTCTTCAAATTAGTTTTTGGTTTGTCTGCCATTTTGGTCTCTAAGAATTCTTTTACTGATTTGAGTATTGTATACGTCATAACAGCTTCATTTAGTTTTTACACTTGACAACTCTACATCATTAGTAGAATGAAAGTCAGAGAATTTTTGTAGATTAAAAAAAAAGGTTATATGTTGGCCACTTGAGAGAAGCAATATTATTATTACCACTATAGATGATATGGGATTTGAATGTTCTATCTTTTATAGGCTATTTTGTATTCATATCTTATAAATTAACTTAATAGATGAAAGATAGGGTGTTTCCTCCAGGAAGGGACATTCACTTCATAAAGAAAGAAAATGAGTATAAGCTATAAGTTTCTTTTAATAACTGCAGAGTAAGAGCTTGACTTCACTTTCAGGTGTACCTCACAAGAATGATAATGTCCATTTGGATAAATAGAAAATCAAGGAGCATATACTGGATACAGCTATGAAACTGAGGAGGTTTTCAAGTTTGGTTTAAATAAAGCTTTCCCATTAAGGTCACATCAAGAATATATGAACACGTATTTTATCATTTACGAACACTTTTTTAAGATAAGCCTATGACTACGCCAAAGCCTTTGACTGTGTGGATCACAATACACTGTGGAACATTCTGAAAGAGATGGGAATACCAGACCACCTGATCTGCCTCTTGAGAAATTTGTATGCAGGTCAGGAAGCAACAGTTAGAACTGGACATGGAACAACAGACTGGTTCCAAATAGGAAAAGGAGTTCATCAAGGCTACATATTGTCACCCTGTTTATTTAACTTATATGCAGAGTACATCATGAGAAACGCTGGACTGGAAGAAACACAAGCTGGAATCAAGATTGCTGGGAGAAATATCAATAACCTCAGATATGCAGATGACATCACCCTTATGGCAGAAAGTGAAGAGGAACTCAAAAGCCTCTTGATGAAAGTGAAAGTGGAGAGTGAAAAAGTGGGCTTAAACTCAACATTCAGAAAACGAAGATCATGGCATCTGGTCCCATCACTTCATGGGAAATAGATGAGAAAACAGTGGAAACTGTGTCAGACTTTATTTTTCTGGGCTCCCAAATCACTGCAGATGGTGACTGCAGCCATGAAATTAAAAGACGCTTACTCCTTGGAAGGAAAGTTATGACCAACCTAGATAGCATATTCAAAAGCAGAGACATTACTTTGCCAACAAAGGTTCGACTAGTCAAGGCTATGGTTTTTCCAGTCGTCATGTATGGATGTGAGAGTTGGACTGTGAAGAAGGCTGAGGGCCGAAGAATTGATGCTTTTCAACTGTGGTGTTGGAGAAGACTCCTGAGAGTCCCTTGGAGATCCAACAAGGAGTCCCTGCAAAGAGATCCAACCAGTCCATTCTGAAGGAGATCAGCCCTGGGATTTCTTTGGAAAGAATGATGCTAAAGCTGAAACTCCAGTACTTTGGCCATCTCATGCGAAGAGTTGACTCATTGGAAAAGACTCTGATGCTGGGAGGGATTGGGGGCAGGAGGAGAAGGGGACGACAGAGGATGAGATGGCTGGATGGCATCACTGACTCGATGGACGTGAGTCTGAGTGAACTCCGGGAGTTGGTGATGGACACGGAGGCCTGGCGTGCTGCAATTCATGGGGTCTCAAAGAGTCAGACACAACTGAGCGACTGATCTGATCTGATCTGATGAAATAACTAGTTTTTTCAAACTCCTGTGTACATAAATGAAGTTTAAAAAATTAAGTAGAATTTATATGATTCAATTGAAGGCGGGAGAAGAAGAGGACAATGGAGGTTGAGATGGTTGGATGGCATCACCAACTCAATGAACATGAGCTTGAGCAAACTCCAGGAGATGGTGAAGGGCAGAGAAGGCTGGCATGCTGCAGTCCATGGGGTCACAAAGAGTTGGAAGCGACTTAGTGACTGAATAGCAAGACTCTAAAGAGAAATTCAATCTCAAATATCGAGACAGAAGATTTGTTCCTGTTATTTTTTCAAACAATCTCAAGAAGTACAGTTGTCCCTCAATATGCAGGGGGCATTGGTTCCAGGACCTCGATGGATATAAGATTCACAGATGCTCAGGTCCCTTTATAAAATGGTGTTGTAATAGAAATGCCCTGCATATGTGCAGGTTCTACATCCCCAGATTATGGAGGGCTAATGAAATTTATTGTATTTGCTCACCCAGATCTGTGTCTTATTTGTGTGTAGAAACTTTAAAATTTTTGTTTCAGTTCAGTTCAGTCTCTCAATCGTGTCCAACTCTTTGCAACCCCATGAATCGCAGCACGCCAGGCCTCCCTGTCCATCACCAATTCCCGGAGTTCACTCAAACTCACGTCCATTGAGTCGGTGATGCCATCCAGCCATCTCATCCTCTGTCATCCCCTTCTCCTCCTGCCCCCAAACCCTCCCAGCATCAGAGTCTTTTCCAATGAGTCAACTCCGTATGAGGTGGCCAAACCACTGGAGTTTCACCTTTAGCATCATTCCTTCCAAAGAAATCCCAGGGCTGATCTCTTTCAGAATGGACTGGTTGGATCTCCTTGCAATCTAAGGGACTCTCAGGAGTCTTCTCCAACACCACAGTTCAAAAGCATCAATTCTTCGGTGCTCAGCTTTCTTCACAGTCCAACTCTCACATCCATACATGACCACTGGAAAAACCATAGCCTTGACTAGACAGACCTTTGTTGGCAAAGTAATGTCTCTGCTTTTGAATATGCTATCTAGGTTGGTCATAACTTACACATGAGCAAATCAGATAGTTAAAAGTGGTCAATCAAATTGTTTGGTAGGTTTTGTAGATTCTAAGCAACTGTTAGTGAAATTAGTAATATTTTTTACTTTTCAAGTACCTTGATGACCCAAACAATGATGTGAAGATTAAAAGAGTGAAGCCAGTTTTTTTTAGTGCTCTAAACGAATTCTATAATAGACACACCAATGGGTAGATTTTATCAGTGTTACCTGAATATTTTTACTTTAGAAATTCAGTAAGTCATTTTTACTTACAGTATTTAGGGGGTGAGCCATAGATGTGTATGTGTGCCTGTCCTGATATTACTCAGATAACTATCATAGTCTCACTGTGTACTGCAAAATATATCTTAATTCCTAATCAGTGTTTTAAAGTTTTCAGAAAATATATATTGTTAAAAATTACATGTAACATTCCCATCATATGAAGTTTTCCTAGCAATACAACTCAAAATAAAAATTCCATTAAAATGGTGCCGTCAGAGCTTTGACTCTGTGAAAAAGTCAAGAGTATGAAAGTAGAAATAAGGCAGCTTTACATACATGTTATATAAAATTTTAAAAATTTTATATAACATGTATGTAAAATAAAAGGTGAAAACTTAAATCTAGATAACATCTTATCATCCAGGCCCCTATCCATTGATAACCACTGCTTCCTTTAAAGGTTAATTAAATTATAACTGCACACCTGCAGAATATTTGTGTGTTTAAAAAGTTCATTAAAAATGGAATATAACTTCCTATTTGGCCAATTCCTTAATGAATATATTTGCATTTAATAATAGCAGCCCACATTTAGAGTACTCTTGCTCATTTTCTCTGCCTTTATCCTAAGCATACAGATTTCCTGGGTTAAGACCAAAGGCTTTGTGAAAATGTCATGAGTTTTTCCTCATAAAAAAATAAAACAAAAACCTCAGAAAGTCTTTTCTTATAGTTTACTTCAGTGTCATCCCAAGCATAGGAAACTTCATCATCCCAAACATAAACCAAAAAAAATTTTTGTAATGTAATG
This sequence comes from Bos grunniens, assembly GCF_055505025.1. Lineage (NCBI taxonomy): Eukaryota > Metazoa > Chordata > Mammalia > Artiodactyla > Bovidae > Bos > Bos grunniens. The sequence goes on from NC_141187.1 coordinate 36,958,237, forward strand.
AAAGAATTACATATATATATATTCTCCCTTTTGACTGACACATTTTAGCACAGTATAAAAAATGACATTAAAACTGTTTTACTTCCATTATAAACCCAAATTACAAGTTTACATCTTAAGTCTTATTTTTTGAAAGGGTTATTTCAGAGCAAACTTAAAGATTTAGGATGAAAAATATGCTTTTTCCTTGGACCAAATTGTATGTGATTGTTAAGAAGTTATATAGACTTATATAATCATCGAACATGAAAAAGGAGTTTTGGATTAGACTATCGGCCACATTTCTGGCTTACTGAGCCTGCACCAATATGATTGTGATAAAATACTTTATTACCAAATTTAAGGAATATGATTTGTTGTGGTTTATGATAGTTCCTGATTGTTGCATGTTCTCTTCTGTTCACGAAGCTCTACAAGGCAGCAATGGCAAGCAACTTCTAGTTATATCTAGTTCTACTGAAGTGAAGTGAAAGTGAAGTCGCTCAATCGTGTCCAACTCTTAGCGACGCCGTGGACTGCGGCCCACCAGGGTCCTCTGTGCATGGGATTTTCCAGGCAAGAGTACTGGAGTGGGGTGCCATTGCCGTCTCCGAGTTCTACTGAGGTATCAAGAATTGGTGTTGATATAGTTTAGTTGATAAGTCCTGTCTGACTCTTTTGTTACCCCATGGACTGTATCTCCCCAAGTTCCTCTGTTCATGGGATTTCTCAGATAAGAATACTGGACAGGGTTGTCATTTCCTTCTACTGGGGATCTTCCCCACTCAGGGATCAAACCTTTGTCTCCTGCACTGGCAGGCAGATTCTTTACCACTGAGCCACCAGAGAAGCCCATTATGAAATAAGATAGGTCAAATAACTCATCTCAAGCAGTAACCTCTCTACACAGGACTAATTTCATGATATATTGAATAATGCTAAAAATATTCTTTGAATCTTTCATTAAAGATGATATAGTTTTGATTATCTATTGTTGCAAACCCCCCCACCCCTGCAATTTAGTAGCTTTCCAACAACTACAGTCAGTTTCTTATTTCTGATGGTTCTTGCTTATGGTCTTTAATGCAGGCTGAGGGCAAGTGGTAGATAGAGTTGAGGCATCTCAAAAGCTTCTACAGTCAGATATCTGGTAGTTAATGTTGGCTGTATGCAGGGACCACAGCTGGGGTACCCAGCAAAACAACTGCTCTTCTAAATGAATTAAGTTCTTATGTAAACATTCAAGTTCACCATGATTTTCCAGTATGTTTTGTAACAAAATGCAGAAATTTACAATAGCAGTTACTGAGATACTGATGATTTTGTAGTCAAAATATTTGGGAAATGTTCAATTAAACAAAAGTAAATTGGTTTCACTGCAATAAGATATTTCAGGATCTTTAAGATGTTACTATTAAATGTGAATCTTTTAGAGAATTATATTATTGCAGAATTTGTCATAAAAATCCCATCATGAACTCATCGAGGAAGGATGAAACATTAGAAAAGTGTTTTTCACCAGAGGTCATTTTACCCACAAGGGAACATTTGGCAGCATCTGGAGGCTTTCTATCGCCGCAAACGGGTGTGTGCTGTTGTCATCTCGTGGTAGACTTTGGAGATGCTGCTAAACACCATTCAATGCACAGGACAGCCCTCCACAACAAATTATCCAGCCCCAAATAGCGATAGTGCCAGAGTTGAGAAAGCCTTCTTTAAACTCACCTTAGGAGAAGCTAACCTTCGTAAACACTGATTTGTATGATTGAGATAGAGTTTTCTAACTCCAAATAATAGTATGATTGTCTTATTTTCAAATGGCTCACCATCAACTTGACCTTATGAACAATGTTGCCTGCCTTATCAGTAAACAAAGGATACCGCAGCCACCAAGCCACCAAACCACCCCCAGAGGTGCCCCTCGAGGGGACCCAGGATGGGAAAGAACAGGATACTGACTCTAGATGACCAAGGTTCATATCAGAGGAATGATTTCAGTAAGACCAGACTCTTGCATCTTCCCATACTTTGAAAAGTGCTAAATTCATTAACTTGAGATATCTGGTTTCTTTTCATTAACAGTAATGAAGTTCTAATTACCTGGTCTTTGTAGAAAATCTCCTACATATCCTGGCTTCTCTCTTACCTCTGCAGATCAATCCCTCAGAACTATCTGAGAGGCAGCATTTCAGACTTAAGGCCTCAGTTTTGTCCACCAAATAAAACATAATTCTCAACTTTTAGGTTGAGTATTTTTTTTTTCCTGTTGACAAGCTTTATTCAATGTGAGGATGTATTACCCTAGCAACTTAAGTCTACCAAAACAGAGCAAGGTTAAATCTTAAATTATACCTAACAGGTTACTGTAATGAATTATATTTATTACAAACTTTGTTATTATGCTGAAACCTTTATCATTTATTACACATTTTTTCTGAAATTAGTCAAATTATACTTTCAAATAGCAGCAACTACATACTAACAGTTTACCTTTGAAAAACCAATCAGTCATTCCCAAAGAACTTTTAGATCTCTGGTCTTAGTTTTATCATTCATCATTATTCTTGACATAAATTCCTCTTAAGAGGAATTTGATCTTAATTCAGTACAACTTGATTGTGTTCTGGAAATATGATAGAATAGTTCAATTGGAAAGTTTGCATTAGTCCCATAAACTTCTATCTGATGCAGTTTTTTTTCAATTGCTCTTGTTTGAGACTTTTTGCCTGCAGTTAAACAAATAGTATTTAATAATATATAATATTAAGAGTAAATACTTGATGTTAAAACAAAGTTTTCCAGGATTTAATCTATTGATTGAAATTAAAAAAGGAACTTCCCTGGCAATCCAGTGGTTAAGACTCCACCTTTCAATACAGGAGGCATGAATTCAATCCCTGGTGAGAGAACTAAGGTCCCACATACTGCAGGATGTGGCCAAATATTTTAAAGTAATAAAAATTTAAGAACCCAAAAATTGAGTAAGTTCAAGGGAAATGAGTTAGAATTGAAACTTGCTGAAAGCTCTTTGTGAGTGGATATCACTGCCCTTAAGATGTACTGACACTGAAATATTACAGTGAACATGTAATTACCTGGCCAGTCTCAGACTGGCTTGTCTAGAAAACTCTTACTTAAATATAGATCTAAACCTAAAGTTTTGAAAACAAGTAAACAATGATGCCCCAAATAACAATAATAAAGTCCTGTGACATCTCAGCTTTTATCTTCATCTTTTCAAAGGCTAAGCATGTGGAAAGACTAAGAGAACATAAATTTTACACATGAGGCAACCAAAGCTTCAAGAGCTTGACCAGCTTTTCAGTATCAGGTGTCAGGTCAAGAACAGCTCTGTCAATCACTAGTCACTGCTTTTCCCATCAATATATTGTCTTAATTATTGAATTCCTGGAGCATAAGCATGATCTAATTTAGGAAATTTTTATGGAACTTGTTCATCCTTAGTGTCACATTACAAAGTAGAGGGTAAGTATATATTAGATAGGATCACTCACCACTCATTTCTTCCTCATCTTTTTTTTTCCTGGTTCCTTTTTCTCCTAGAAGAAAGACATGGTTAGCAGTGAGAGTAAGTCAAGTGAGGTCATAAAAAGCTGGCTTATTCACAGGACACATCCCAGGACTGTAGTGGAAATTCCCCAACACTGTAATTTGGTAAGGCAAAGGTATCTGGCTCGGACTTTTATAATTGGCTGTATCCAGCTTTTGTTTGCAAACCTAAAAGGACAATAGTGATGTAATGTTATTTCCCTCACCAAGAGTATCTCTTGACTTTCTAAAGCTTATGTGGGCTGGAATACTCAGTCTCAGGGGACTAGTCAAGGAAATCCCCATCATTTGTTAAAACTAATCTTATTTCCTTATCTATTTATAAAGATATAGATACATATTTCTTAATATCTATCTAACTAGAATATCTAGTTAGATATTAACTTGGCAAGAAAGCTATGACAAATCTAGACAGTGTCTTAAAAATAAAAGACATCATTTTGCTGAAAAAGTTCTGTATAGTCAAGGCTATAGTCTTTCCAGTAGTCATGTATGGATGTGAGAGCTGGACAATAAGAAGGCAGAGTGCTGAAGAATTGATGCTTTCAAACTGTGGTGCTGGAGAAGAGTTCCTTGAGAGTCTCTTGACAGTCCCTTGAAAAGCAAGGAGATCAAACCCGTCAATAGACTAAAGGAAGTCAACCCTGAATACTCTTGAAGGACTGATGCTGAAGCTGAAGCCCCAATACTTTGAATACCTGATGCGAACAGATGATTCATTGGAAAAAACTCATTTCCAGAGACTCATTGGAAAGATTGAAGGCAGAAGGAGAAAAGGGTGACAGAGGATGAGATGGTTGGATGGTATCACCAATTCAGTAGACACGAACTCTGGAGATGATGAGGGACAGGTAAGCCTGGTGTGCTGTAGCCCATGGGGTCATGAAGAATCGGACGAGACTTTGTGACTGAACAACAACAACAAAAACTAGAGTATCTATCCATCTATTATCTTCATTACCAAAAAAAGGTAAGAAATGTAAGATAAATTTGTTATAAAACAGCATGACAGTTTTGTTTCTGATGAATATTTTAATATGTTTTTCTTCAATACCTGGACACCTTTTCAGATGAAGCCCTTCTAAATTTAAATCAATTGGTCTAATTATAAATCTGAAAAAGCCATAACAAGTGTCTTGAATTTGGGGACACACTGTAATGTATTTATTTATGATAGCTTCTCCTCAAAGAAATTAAGTCAGATAATCACAGTATCAAGGATCTGGCCAGAAGCCATATCTGTACTTCTTCACTTTTGGATTTCTAGAAGAAGCAGTTTCGCCTAGTGGTAAAAGTTCGGTCTGGACTCAGATATAAGACTAATTCAAGCCGTTATAATCCTTATAAGGCACTATGACAAGTTCAGTTCAGTTCAGTCACTCAGTCGTGTCTGACTCTTTGTGACCCCATGGACTGCAGCACACCAGGCCTTCCTGTCCATCATTAACTCCCAGAGTTGACTCAAACTCATGTCCAATGAGTCAGTGATGCCACCCAATCATCTCATCTTCTGTCATACCCTTCTCCTGCCTTAAATCTTTCTCAGCATCAGGGTCTTTGCAAATGAGTCAGTTCTTCACATCATGTGGCCAAAGTTCTGGAGTTTCAGCTTTAGCATCATTCCTTCCAAAGAACAGCCAAGACCAATCTCCTTTAGAATGGACTGGATGGATCTCCTTGCAGTCAAAGGGACTCTCAAGAGTCTTCTCCAACACCACAGTTCAAAAGCATCAATTCTTCAGCGCTCAGCTTTCTTCACAGTCCAACACTCACATCCATACATGACCACAGGAAAAACCGTAGCCTTAACTAGATGGAGCTTTGTTGGCGAAGTAATGTCTCTGCTTTTGAATATGCTATCTAGGTTGGTCATAACTTTCCTTCCAAGGAGTAAGCGTCTTTTAATTTCATGGCTGCAGTCACCATCTGCAGTGATTTTGGAGCCCAAAAAATAAAGTCTGACACTGTTTCCACTGTTTCCCCATCTATTTCCCATGAAGTGATGGGACCAGATGTCATGATCTTCATTTTCTGAATGTTGAGCTTTAAGCCAACTTTTTCACTCTCCACTTTCACTTTCATCAAGAGGCTTTTTAATTCCTCTTCACTTTCTACCATAAGGGTGGTATCATCTGCATATCTGAGGTTATTGATATTTCTCCCAGCAATCTTAATTCCAGCTTATGCTTCTTCCAGCCCAGCAATAAGCAGGGTGACAATATAGAGCCTTGACATACTCCTTTTCCTATTTGGAACCAGTCTGTTGTTCCATGTCCAGTTCTAACTGTTACTTCCTGAGCTGCATATAGGTTTCTCAAGAGGCAGGTCAGGTGGTCTGATATTCCCATCTCTTTCAGAATTTTCCACAGTTTATTGTGATCCACACAGTCAAAGGCTTTGGCATAGTCAATAAAGCAGAAATAGATGCTTTTCTGGAACTCTCTTGCTTTTTCCATGATCCAGCAGATGTTGGCAATTTGATCTCTGGTTCCTCTGCCTTTTCTAAACCAGCTTGAACATCTGGAAGGTCACGGTTCATGTATTGCTGAAGCCTGGCTTGGAGAATTTTAAGCATTACTTTACTAGCCTGTGAGATCAGTGCAATTGTGCGGTAGTTTGAGCATTCTTTGGCGTTGCAAAATTGTAAGTTAAAAGATATACTCCACCCAAGTACCTACAAATGCAATTGTTTTCAAATATCCAATGATAAGAGACAAAGAAAGTGATAATATTTGCATTGTTTTTCTTTCCCCAAACAGACTTAATCATCCTATTGCTGCTGCTAAGTCGCTTCAGTCCTGTCCAACTCTGTGCAACCCCATAGATGGCAGCCCACCAGGCTCCCCCATCCCTGGGACTCTCTAGGCAAGAACACTGGAGTGGGTTGCCATTTCCTTCTCCAATGCATGAAAGTGAAAAGTGAAAGTGAAGTCGCTCAGTCGTGCCCAACTCTTAGCGACCCCATGGACTGCAGCCTACCAGGCTCCTCCGTCTATGGGATTTTCCAGGCAAGAGTGCTGGAGTGGGGTGCCATTGCCTTCTCCAACTAATTCACTAGTTTATTATGCAATAAAATAACAGAGGCTTTGAATAAGTTAAACTGGCTAGTAACAACTAATCAGTTTTCTTCAGTGATTACTGTTCTACGTAAGCAGGACAATTAATTCACGGATGGTCTTTCTGGTCTACTATTGGTTCCTTATTATTGGACACTGACCTTTTAGACCATGCTGTTACCATTTGGTCCTCTCTCTCCTGATCAATGCATGTGCAAACATGTATGTATGTATGTATGTACACGTATGTCTACATGTGCTATCATAGAAAAACATTTTATAGAAATATAAACAGATTCACTTTACAAATTTTAAATTCATTAACATTAATCGAAAATATGCTACATAGTAATTTCTTTGTGAATTTTTATCAATGTCTTTATAGTGAAATTTTTAAGTGAACCACTCATTTTGCTGAAATTTTTCAAAACTGTCTATAAGAACAGTCAAATGAGATGAAATTTCAGGTATTTATTGTATATATTTAAAGCACTCTGCCTTGCTTTCACAGGCAAAACTGTCATTCTTAACTGAACTGATACTCTTGCTAGTAACAATTCTTTGTTCATTCAGTGTCTAATAACCAAGAGCATGCTCAGACATCTTCATCAAAAAAGGACCATTTGTATCACTGACTGAGCCAGCATGGCTTAATAATTGTGTGTAAAAACTGAGTTATCAGAAGAGTAAACTTGATTATTGACATGACTGTAAAACCATAAATATCAGGTTTTGGAGTATGCTCAAAAAAGGCATATGCTTATAAATTACACTAGCTGATGGGAGAAAAATAAGAGAATAGGAAATAAATTTCTAGTCTCATGCTCAACTGACAAACCTACAATGTGAATATTAACTACATTGTCTTCAGCTAATGGACTATAGACACTAATAGATTATTATACTTTCAAATCTGCTGGAAAAACTTTGGGTTAGAAAACTTATAAAAGTAAAGGTTGCTGAAAAATTGAAAAATAAAGATTATTCAGTATTAAACCATCTGTAGTACTAAAGGTTGGAAGTACAAATAAATCTCACTGAGGCTAGAATACTAATGTAAGATTTAGGCTGTCGATAACTATTTGCAATTAAGTGTACTGTGCAAATACCATGGGATTATATGTTTCAAGTTGTGAGATAAAAAAGCATTCATTCGGGGCATTTCTTAAATTCAATAAAAGCTGGTGTGCTGGAAAGAAAAATGAAAAAAATATATATTTTTTTCTGGATTAGCAGAGAAAGAGCTAGTTATCTATCAGTGATTGCCATTATGATTTTATACATGCCTCTGGTTTGGATTCATTCATAGATTGCACAGATATTAATTAAATAAGACTTCAAGAGAGAACATAGTTTTTTGAAAATGGGGATTGGTCTCCAATGTTTTGGTTGCCAGGTAATGGATTAGCCAGCTGACGGTGTGAAATCCATTCATTTCTTCTTATCACTCAGGAAGCAGGTCACTCCCTACTGGCTTACAAACTTTCACGGAAAGGTAAAGACATCACAGTGGTAGCACTAAGTTTCGCTTATAAGTAATACTATTCTGTTCAAGACATTTGACCTTTCCTATCAAATACCTATATTATTTTAATTAATATCATTGGTGCATTCACACATTTTAGTTTTAGTTTTTAATACAATGGTGCTAATTTGAACCGTATGGAGTTACCATTATGTAGTTTCAAAATGATCAAACAGTGACAATTTCACAATTTCATAAAGTTCAATGTGTTATTAATTTACTTTAGGATTAGTGAAGGGGCAGGGGTGAATTTTATAGCAAGTAGTATAGGAAAGATTGTGTATGTAAGAGAAAGAGAAAGAATATATTTGTGTATGTGTATGTACATTTGTGTGTTTACTGAGAGTCTGTTGTGTGGGCCTTGTCACATGCATCAGATATACAGCAAAGAGCCAGGTAAAGCCACAGCTCTCATGAAATGTGTGTGTCCCTATGGGAGACAAAAAACAAAGATAATTCCAGATAAGCGCTATGAAAACCCAGGATATTCAGTAAAAGTAATTATAGAAAAACGATGTGAAGGGAGCAGCTATTTTAGGTAAGTAAGACCTCCATCAGAATAAGAGTTGAATAAAAACCTGAAAATAGAAAATGACTTTTGCAAAGAATTGTGTTCTTTGCTAATGGACAAGCAAATGAAAAAGGCCCTGAGGAGGGAAGGTATTTGGTCTTTGTTGATGAAGAACAAGGAAACCAGTGGGTCTGGAGCAGAAGGACAGTGGTCCCAGTTGAAGGGAGAAAAGGCCACCAAATGGGCTTGTGCAGGAGTGGCCAGTGATGTAGAAGGAACATAAGAGAAGTGTGTTATCCGAAGCTAAACTGAAAAAAGAATCATGAAGGGAGGAAGAGTTCACCTTTGTTAAGTGCACTGAAAGGTCAGATAAGGGGTGAACTTAGAATTGACCACTGTATTATTTATGAATGGTAATCAAGTTCTTATAGACGTTTATGAAGTAATTGTCCATGGAATTTTTTTCTTATTTTTAAAAATAAAGTATAAGTATAGGAAAAAGTCATCCTTTCCAGTGCACATTTCTGTAAGTCTTGAAAAACAAATACAGGTGTGTTACCACTACCCTAATTAGGACCCAGAACTTTTCATCAGAACCCAATATTCTTAGTGTCTCTTTGAAGTAAACACCTTCCACATCCTCTGCTATAGATATGTTTTCTGCCCCTCTATTTTGCAAGCATGACATATATATGGGATTATACAGCATGTGGCTCTCTAAATCTGGCTGCTTTCATTTAGCATAAAACATTTGAGATTCATCCTAATTGTTACAAGATCAGTAGTTCTAATCCACTTACTGCTGAGATGTATTCCATTGTATCCATAAGCCAAAATTTGTTTACCCATTTTCCTGTTGAGTGTTGGTTTCAGTTTTTGGAGATTACCAATAAATCTGCTATAAACATTCACAGTTTTTTTGTGAGTGTGTCTTGAGGTTTTTATTTCATTTCGGTAAATACTAAGGAAGCTGAATGTTGAGCCATATGGTAATTGCATGGTTAACTCTTTAAAAAAACATCTAAACTGTTTTCCAAAGTCATTGAACCATTTTTTCATTCCTACAAACAATAAATGACAGTTCTACTTGCTCCATAGTTATTTTTTTTTCCTTTCTTTTAATTTTAGCCATTCTAAAAGGTAATATATCATTGTAGTTTTAATTTTCATTTCTCTAATGTCTGATACTAAGCACATTTTCAGGTACTTATCTGCCATCCCTATTGTCCTCTTCAATGAACTATCTGTTCAAATCATTTGTCCATTTCTTAATCACATTGTGTTGCCTTACTATTGAGTTATGAATGCTCTTTAGGTATTCTGCATACCAGACTTTTATCAGATATGTGCTTTGCAAATATTTTCTCCCAGTCTGTGGCTTGTCTTTTCATTCTCTTAACAGTGCTTTTCAGAGAGCAGAAGTTTCAAACTTTGAAAAAGTCCAAAAGATCATTTTTTTTCCCCCATGAATTAGGCTTTTCCAGTCATATCAAAAAACTCTCTGCCTAACTAATCCAAGTTCACAGAAGACTCCTTCTCTGTTTCTTCTAGAAATTTCATAGGTATACAGTTTACACTTGATGGCCTTGTAGATTTCATTGGTGGAAATCATTGGTGACTTTTTTACACGAGTGAGAATTAATCTGTGCAAAGACCTAGTCAGAATAGGTTGAAGAGAAAATGAAAGATAACAGAATTGGGACCATCTTTAGAGGACTTCTGCTGGGGCTTCCCAGGTGGCACTAGGGGTAAAGAACCCGCCTGCCGTAAAAGATGTGATCCCTGGGTCAGGAAGATCCCCTGGAGGAGGGCATAGGCATGGCAACCCACTCCAGTATTCTTGCCTGGAGAATCCCACGGACAGAGGGGCCTGGTGGGCAACCATCCATGGGGTCCAAAGAGTCAGATATGACTGAAGCAACTTAACATGCATGTTACTGAACCTCTGCTATAAAGTGTAGGTGAAAACTGAGGTTTTAGTGGGAGAGAAATCTTATAGGTGGAGTATGATGGCTGGTTATGTGTAGATAAGCAAAATTCAAAGCATTGGCTTATGTATCTATAAATTAAAATGATACAAATTGAGACAAATCAGAGGAGAGCAAACCCAGTGAAACCTCACTTGGTAGCAGGTTAAAAGCTCCAAGCCAGAGAGTGGTTATTTAAGTTGAAAATAACAGGGTTTCTAGGGCAAGTAAGGATAAACTGCTATGCTTTCTGCATTAGAGCCAGTGAAATGTTTGGCTTGGAAAAAATGAAGAGAGGTGGGAAAAGAATTTCAATTTGACCTTAAACTCAGCAACTTGTCTAATTGAGTCTTTTTCCATGGATTGAGCAAGAGAGAATTAGGGAGTGGGGGTGTCCTTTCCCTGGGCAGAGCCTCAGTGGGTTTCACATTTCCTCAGAGCTCTTCAAACCTCCTTTAAACACAGTCTGTTTATAAAGTGACCTCAGTGGCTTTGGTACAATTCCCGCAGTCCAGGCGTTCTCTCTCCCCAGCATCCCAGAAAGTAGCCAGGGGCTGTGATGACATACACATGGGGAAGGGTAGAAGATGAAGCTGAACGAAGGGCATTGTGGGGGTAGCTCATTCCTTCAACTGTACAATGTTGTCCAGGCTTTCAAAAGGAAAAGAAGAGCATGGTTAAGAAGTTATAGAATTCCATGGTGGCCAAAATTCATATATGAGATTTGATTTCTAGTAGCAGATCGGATTCCATAAAACAATATTCTGACTTTCTGAGGGCAGAGTTCTGAGTCTCCCCTTCCTAGCCATTCAGATTTACATGGAGAGGGACCTCTACTATATACACATAACTCAGTTAAGTGCCATCAAGGGAAACCAAGGCATTCAGGTTTGCAACTGTAAAGAATTAGGAGACAAGTGTTGAGTTTTCACAGTGGTTTTAATCCTTCTTTTGTTTGCTTGCTTATATTGTCATAAAACTAGTTTCTTTACAGCTATAACTTGTGCAATATATGACAACAAGCACTAAATGAAGTAAATTTGAAATAATCCATTTCTTTAAAATACCCAGTTAAGCATTACAGAAATATTTGATGGGCCACTTATAAGGGAAAATACTATAGAGAATGTAGGTGTCATGATGGTCTTTGTGTGTGTCAACCTGTCAGCAAAGAACTATGAAAAGAATGGCTTTACTCTGGAGTAATGCAAAATGATTTTGCAATTTGATAAAATATACATCTAGTCTTTGAAATGTCTACTTTTCATTTTGTTTATGTAAAAAGAAGTGAAATCATTAGGAATAGAGCAACTTTTATATAACTTTTTAGTTCAATAATGTGTACATTATGCCTGATTTATACATAATCTGAAATTATTGGTCAGCAATCTTGAGTAAATCAATGACATTTCTCTTATTGTACATAATAATAGAGACAGTATTTGTGACCCTTGGACAGAGAGCAGTTGAAAGTTTCTTGTTTATCTCCTTCCTTTTATAGGAGCTTGTGACCTTAGTAGTGGGTAAAGAACTGGATTCAGCTCAAGTTGATGAGAGAGCAAGTTCATTTCTGCCAGTACAATTATTGTCACATTTTCTCAATGTCCAGTTTAGATCACAATTACAGCTTATATTTTTAAAAATTATTTTCTGTATACCAACCTGTGCTCAATAATTTGAGTGAATTTTTCTTTTCATTAATTACCATAAAATGGGTAATACTTTTATCCATATTTTACAGATGGAGAAATAGGTTTAAAGAGGACCATAACTTTCCCACAGTTCATATACAAATTACGTAAAAGAACTAATGTCTTAAATGCAAGATTCTTCAGGGTAGATTCTTAACCATGAAGCAATAAATACCTGCTTAAGAAAAACAGAAACATGTCTAAACAAGAAACTTCCTGCAATCATGACAAAAGGAAAGTAGCATCCTAGTTGGAAGCCATAATTGTCATTTCCAATCAATATTTTGGGAAGACCAATCCCAGGTATTGTCTGGATGGAGAATATGTGAAGGATCATGATCTCCAGCTTACTCGTAAGTTTAGCTTTAAGCTAAAATAGCCCCGAAATCTCAGAAAAGACACTGTGTGAATAACTCCTAAACTGCTTACTCAGACCTGCGTGATATTACCAAAAGCATCATCACTTTAAAGAAAACATTCAGAGTCTTTTAAGACCCCAGATACTGCTGCCTCCACTCTTGAACCCCAATGTATGTCAAAACATTGTGGAGATTCCCTGATAGGAATGCTCAGTTGACCATTTAAATCCTAACACAATTAGCCCAGCCATTCTTACTATCTCATGATACCAACATGTTTCAGAGAACAAAGATTTTCTTTATCAATTTCAAGGAATAAATTCACACAAGTACACAAGTGAAGGAGCCTTGAAAGAAAGGGGAAATTGGGCTCTGATGTGTTGAAAGCTTGCTTTGGAGAGAGAGCTACAGGAAAATTATCAGAGCTGCAAGAGTTAAAAAGTAGTCTCTGCATTCATTTGTATGATTATATTGATCTCCTGATTTTCACCCTGTGTGCGTTCACCATCTGTCAATGTTGCCTACGCTAAGTCATTAAAATGTGAGTTATAGCTATTATTTTATTATTGAATTGTTTTATGAAAGCCTGTAGTACTATACATATATGACTATATATATGTGCATGTATATATATTCATATATGTACATATTTGATTCAGGATAGCAAACTTTCAGTATCAAAAAGTTTGTGAGGGAGTTATTCCTTGCAGTAGACCTTCGGATCATTTTCAGTTCTGTGGCAGACACAGACCCTTTGTTATTAAACACATCAAAGCTTTGCTTCCAGGAAGGCTAATCTTCTCAGTGTTCCCTCTCTGAGTCAGAATTGGAATGCTCTTCTCATGAAAAGTGTAAATTAATAAAGAGAAAATGGCCCTCTTTCTCTGCCTCATTCCATGTCTTAGACCCTCTCTCTCTCCCTGCTTCAAAACTCTTCTAACCAACCCTCATACTTCAGGAAAAAAAAAATCAATCTTTGGCCAATTTGGCATTTTGTTTTATGATTCATAGATACGCATTTGTAATGTTAAATATTTATAACATTTACATAACGGGACATATTTCCCATCGATTTCATTTCTGCCCTAAATTCCAAGGAGAGCCTTGACATTAAATCTGACTTTGGAAAGAAACAACTACCCCCAAAATATGCTAACCATCCACCCCTTTGTTTGCATTCTCTTCAGTGGCTTACATAAATATGCAAGATTTGCAGAGAGTGTAAAATGAAGTGCTTGACATGCTCTTCGGTGTTCCCAGCAGTTCTTCTGGGACTAGACCATGCTAGCTCCACAATCCATTACCATGGACCACCGCTGCCCAAAGAGGATGTTAGTGAGACAAGAGAAGCGGACCGTATGAAACCCTCAGAGCATGGACGTGAGGGTTCCCCAAAGAGAAATGTTATTACTTCAGCATGGCAAAGAAGACAGAAGAGGAGAGTATTTCTCTGAATCAAGTCTTCAAAGATATTCTTAGACAAACCTCCTAGAGAAATAGAGAATACCATTTCTTATTTTTAAACTGAGGTATAGTTAATGTGGGCTTCCCTGGTGGCTCAGAGACTAAAGAATCCACCTGCAATGCAGGAGACCTGGGTTCAATTCTGGGTTGGGAAGATCCCCTGGAGAAGGGCATGGCAACCCACTCCAATATTCTTGCCTGGAGAATCCCCATGGACAGAGGAGCCTGGTGGGACAGTTCATGGGGAAACAAAGAGTCAGACATGACTGAGTGATGAAGCACAGCACGGCACCTGGTTGATATAACATATTATATAATTTACACATGAACAATGTAGCAATTCACTATTTTTAAAGGTTATACTCCATTTATAGTTATTATAAAATATTGGTTCTGTTTCCTGCATTGTAATACAATATAGATTGGTAGCTTTATTTTGTACGTAATAGTTGTACCTCTTAACTCCCTACTTCTGTCTTGCCCCTTCCCTGTTTCCCTCTCCCCACTAGTAACCACTACTTTGTTCTCTATGTCTGTGTGTCTATTTCCTTTTTGTTATATTCACTAGTTTGTTTGTTTATTTGTTTGTTTTCAGAATCACACAGAATTGAAATCATACAGTATTTGTCTTTCATTTATCTGACTTGATTCACTTTGTGTAATATTCTTGAAATCCATCCATATGGTTGCAAATTTCTTTCTTAAGGCTGAGTATAGCATTTCATATTTTTTTAAAGTGCTCTATTTATAGAATCTTGCATTTCTGGTAATCTCTTAAAATCTCCACGTATATTTATACAATATGTCAATGTCTACATATTACAACAATTATTTGTTCTTCATCAAAAATAATGGTCTTCTTTTACTCATTGGTCTCTCACCAATAGCATCTGTAGGCTGTCCACTGACTGCTATTTACTTCTCTGTTTTCCCATATTGAGTGCTTCTTTTCACACATCCTTATTACCCTATTAAGGAATATAAATCATCTATGTATAAACCATTATTTCCCAAAATCCACTCCAAGAAAAGGCAGTGTCATGGGAATTTAATAAATGAGGATTCCAGTTCCAAAAGAATTAGGATTCCATTTCAAGCATGTTCCAAAAAATTCTGGGATAAATAAAATTTAGGTTTCTTTCTGTAGGGTTTCTCAGAGCCTTTAATGAGTCTGTGCATTACAAAGCTCCAAAAAGGAAATACCATAACATGCTTTTTTCCTTCAGAAGAGTCTTGGCAGGACATTTTTAAGTCTCAGTCCCATGACACACTGGGCTTGATGTTGCAGCTGAATATTCTAGAACAGTGGTCCCCAAACTTTGGGCACCCAAGACCTGTTTCATGGAAAACAATTTTTCCACAGACCAGGGTAGGGGATGGTTTGGGATGCCTCAAGAACATTATACTTATTGTGCACTTTATTACATCAGCTCCACCTCAGATCATCAGGCATGGACTCCCAAAGGCTGAGGATCCCTTCTCTAGAACTAACCTCTAAATTTGGCTATGGGGTAGGCAAAGAGTCAAAGTGTGTCTCCCTCTTCTACCTGCTGATAGGACAGACAACCAGAAGGCTATGTTTGGCTTTTGTTTCATGTTTCTTCCTAACTTCCAGTGTCTACTTCACAATATTTTAATAGGCTGTGTCCTAAAAATTCCATCATTACTCCGGCCACTTGTTGGAATGAGATTATGATTACATACTGTAAAAAATATGAAATTTAACATACAGGAATGCTTTAGACATTGCACAACCACTTGGCACAAATGAGAGATAAAAATAACTTTGTTACTTCTTGAAAAGATTCCTAATTATTCTGAGGATCATAGGCTTTTTAATTTGCTTTCTAAAAATAATTACTGCATATATTTTATTTATATTAGTTTCAGGTGTACAGCATAGCATACACCTAGATTATATTCCATTAAACTAGATTATACTCCATTAAAAGTTATTAAAAGATAATGACTGTAAGTCTCTATGCTATATAATATATCCTGTTTCTTATACATTTAAGGGTCATTTTTTTGATGCTAGGTGATCTTTGGCCAAAAAAAAAAGCAGAGGGGAATAGAAACCACAAGCCATGAGTATGTGGCCGAGATCAGGCAGCCAAAAGTCAAGAAGGATCTATTCAGAGAGGTTTTGAGAATCTGGGTAGTAGAGAACATTCTTCTCTGTCCTGCCATTCCTTACAAGGTCCACAATAGAGGCACATGAGTGCATGGTGTTAGTATTTGGCAGTTAATCACCAACACGATCTGAGAAGGCAATGGCACCCCACTCCAGTACTCTTGCCTGGAAAATCCCATGGACAGAGGAGCCTGGCGGGCTGCAGTCCATGGGGTCGCTAAGAGTCAGACATGACAGCGACTTTGCTTTCACTTTTCACTTTCATGCATTGGAGAAGAAAATGGCAACCCACTCCAGTGTTCTTGTCTGGAGAATCCCAGTGACGGCAGAGCCTGGTGGGCTGCTCTCTATGGGGTCGCACAGAGTCCGACACGGCTGAAGCAACTTTAGCAGCAGCACCAACAGGCTAAATAGCACAACACCCACTTTGTCAACAGAAACTATTGAAAAAGAATTTTTACTTTGGTCATTCAATTGGTGGTTTTGCTAAATTACTTAAAATAACTGGCTTAACTCATGACTTAAAGACTTTTCCTTGATCAAATTGACTCAATTCCCAGGATGTTTTATTCTCAGAGTGAAGAATCAAATAAAGACTATGGTCTTCAAATACAGAACAGTTAGAATATTCATTGGATAAGTTCATACTTGTGTTGCCACAGTGAAGGCCTTGTCATTGTCAGCTTATTATAACTACAAGTCTATTTGAGGGACATTGAAAAGCATGGGATCTCTAATTGAGAAATCAAAGAGTCCCAGATATTCAAATGTTTTATTGACAGTTGACAGACACTAATGACTATATCAAGCTTATTCGGAAGTTATTGTTCAATGGCTCAGTTGTGTCTGACTCTTTGCAACCCCATGGACTGCAGAATGCCAGGCCTCCCTGTCCTTCACTATCTCCCGGAGTTTGCTCAAACTCATGTCCATTGAGTCAGTGATGCCATCCAACCATCTCATCCTCTGTTGCCCTTCTCCTCCTGCCCTCAATCTTTCCCAGCATCAGGATCTTTTCTAATGAGTCAGCTCATTGCATCAGGTGGACAAAGTCCTGGAGCTTCAGCTTCAGCTTCAGCATCAGTCCTTCCAGTGAATATTCAGGATTAGATAAGAGTAAGTACCCTTCTTAAATAATTTGTTGACATATTATAAGGGCCTATCAGGTGAACGGAACTGAATGAATATACTTCTTCATCTATGACAGATTTTTACTGGGCCATGCTTGGTGCTATTTATATGTTTATTTTAGCAATATATCAAAGACCTGTGAACCCACCACTCTATACAGAAGCTAAGCATTGGAAATCACTTACTTCTGTGAGGTCATCCTTATCCATCCTACTCTCTCATGCCATCAAAGCTATAGAAATATATTAGAGAAATACCATCTTGGATGTGACATGCACACAATTTTCACACACCATGTTTATAGAGCGCATAACAGCCTTCCCTTTTAAAGAAATATTTTGTCAAGTCTTTAAACAACCACTTGAGAAGATAATTTACAAGTCCTATCAATTAGCTTGTCATTCTTGGTCTATATGTTTAGAAGTGCCCCCTGGCAGCTAGTATTGACATCACCTATTTTTAGAGAGTACTACATAGTTTGCAAAACACTTAAATAAAGAATTAGCTCTCAGGGTAAGGAGGGATGGGTTGAATTGGGAGATAGGGATTGACATATATACACTATTGATACTAAGTATAAAATAGATGGGCTTCCCCAGTGGCTCAGTGGCAAAGAATCCACCTACCAATGCAGGAGATGTAATAGACACAGGTTCGATACCAGGGTCAGGAAGATCCCCTGGCAGAGAGCATGGCAACCCACTCCTGTATTCTTGCCAGGAAAATCCCATGGACAGAGGAGCCTGGCAGGCTCCAGTCCATAGGGTCGCAAAGAGTTGGATATGACTGAAGTGACTGAGCACACACAAGCACATAAAATAGATAACTAATGAAAACCTACTCTATAGAAACTCTACTCAGTGCTCTGTGATGACATAAATGGGAAGGAAATCCAGAAAAGAGGGAATATATGTATATGTATAACTGATTGACTCTGCTGTACAGTAGAAATTAACACATTGGTAAAGCAACTATACTCCAAGTTGTGTTTTTTTTTTTTAATAATTAGCTCTCATCATTTTCCACCAATAAGTAAGCATGACTCATGCCACAGGAAGGAGTATGTATGTCAATACCAGAATTTTATTTCATTTCTATATTTTTTTCCATGACGTGGAACCTGAGGTATGTCTTTTCTCCACTGAAATGCATTGGGGGTAACACTATCCCCGTACAGAATTGAATGAAGCAGAGCTTTGTTCCTTTTTTCATTACATTGACCCTACATTAAATGACGAGACATCTAGTTTGATTTCTGTCTGCCCAGACTTAAAGAACTATGTGCTAAATTAAATGTAATTTGGGCCATTGTTTCACTTCTGTTCTGAAATCTTTGTGTAATTCTGGAAAGACTTGTATGGGAGCCCAAAACGTGTTTTCAAAGTGAAAACAAATACTTATCCCTGCAGCTGTCTTTTCTGAGACTGCATTGTTCTACCTCCTTGATTATAGTCTTTAAAGAAATCCAGGGAAAGGATTAAGCTTGAGGGGTCTGATTTCTGGAATTTAGACAATTGATCATCCTTCCTCTTATATATATATATATTATTTTGTTCCGAGATATTTTGTAGGTCCAAGAAAACCCCAAGCATTTGGCTTAGTGGAAATGAGGAGAGGTATATTTGAATTGATGAAAAGAAATATGGATTGTGAACTAGTTTTAATCTAGGTTTTATTAGTCTCCAGTCCCCATAATTAGAACAAGTCTAACAAAGCATTGCTTAGTAGTTGTCTCTAAGTGACTTTTCTTAGTTAATAGCTAATAATGATTTGTAATTAGGAAATAATTTAAATGTAAATAGATTCTTCTGCACTGCCTACCAATGCTTGAAAACAATTTGTTCTCTTAAATAGCCTAGAAATTACCCCAGCAGTCTTGATGATACTGTTAATTTTCTTGGAAAAAAATTCAACATAAGAAGTACAAAGAGAACGTTAGCTCTACATCTATTTGAATTGTAACACATTTCTAAGAAATAAGAGTCTATGTTTATGAGGCATTACTGGTCACTGGTGTTGCAGTCAATCCAGGGGAAAAAGTGTGTGGAAGAGAATTTAGAAAGTGTCTCTATGAGTCACTGAATGCTTCAGAAAAATACTTAAGCCTGGTATCATGCTCAGTCTTTCCAATCATTTCCTATGACAGTGTTCTCAAATGGGAAGATGAAGAAACCTAAGAAAGGAAAATGCTTTAGGATATTACTAATCTGGATGAGACGGGTCTGGATGGGAGCTATTGAAGTAGCAAAGTAAGATAGTAGCAATGGGAATATGCAAAGGTAGGGAGAATGATAAGATTTTAGAAGGGGAGAGGTAGGATTCGCTGAGATACCATTTGTGGAATTTGAAAGAGGATATGAGGTGGAAAATGATTCCATGGTTTAGAATTGATGCCATCATTGGGCAAATCTCCATACAAAGGAGATTGAGAGGGGAAATAAAGATTGTGTTAAGTTGCTTCAGTGGTGTCCGACTCTTTGCGACCCTATGGATTGTAGCCCACCAGGCTCCTCTGTCCATGGGATTCTCCAGCAAGAATAATGGAGTGGGTGGCTATGCCCTCCTCCAGGGGATCTTCCTGACCCAGGGACTGAACTCACATCTCCTTTGGCTCCTGTATTGCAGGCAGATTCTTTACCACTGAGCCACCAGGCAAACCAAAATAAAGATTGCTCATCCTTAAATTTATCACACCCGTGGGAAAATAACTCAGCGCATTCATGCTAACAAGTAATTTACCTTATTAATTCTGTAGACAAAATTTGACCTGATGCACTTATTTTATAATTTCTACATAAAGATGTAGCATTTTCCCCAAATCTTGTCTTATTTTTATTCATTTCACAAGAATAAAAGATACACTCATAGAAGACTGATACTTCTAAAGCCAGGAAGAGTTTCTATATGCTTCATGCTGAGGAGACTGAAGACCTCTTACTCACCAGGACTTGTTGGCAGAGTCATGTTGGAAAACATTCAGGTTCCATGAACCCAGAAATACCTACGTAAGGTTGATTCAGCTTGAATGACTGCAATGCATTTTCACTCCTGCCATCCTGTTTCCTTACATGTGTGCTCAGTAGTGTCCAACTCTTTTTGACCCCATGGATTGTAGCCCACAAGGCTCCTCTGTAAATGGGATTTCCAAGGCAAGAATACTGGAGTGGGTTGCCATTTCCTCCAACAGGGGATATTTCCAACCCAGGGATTGAACCCACATCTCCTGAGCCTCCTGCATTGGCAGGAGGATTTTTTCCCACTGAGCCTCCTGTTTCCTTGGAGGATTTCTACTCAACTTTCTAGACTCAATAGCAATACTATTAAGGTTTCCTACCAGCTAGAAGTAATTGAGTATTCCCTCATCACCATTTCCCTGGCACTTGGTACACCTCAGTTATAACATTTATCACAGGTATATTGCTGTATTTGGTTTCCAACAACTTTTTTGAGCAAGTATTACACTTACATGATTTACACATTTAAGTGACTATCTCCTTAGCTCTACTTAACACCCAAGCAAACATTTTCTTGCCTTTCCTGTGCTCAGATAGTCATTATTTTTGTTTCTTGTTCGTCCCTCCAACATTTATTTCTGAACTTACAAGCAAATTCAAACATTATCACATTGCGAGTTGGGGCCTCAACATATGAATTTTGGATACAAACATTCAGTCCACAATAATAGCAATTCTCTGAAAACAATGCAATAAAACTAAAATTTAATAGCAAACATTGAAACACTTACTTAAACATGGGAAAATGTAAACCTCCTTTAAATAATATTTGAGTGAAAGGCTATCCAAGCTGGGTATGGCAAGTAGTGTTTGGAGTGGGGCCTTTGGTTGTCATTTAGGTTTAGATAAGGTTGTGAGGGTAGTGTTGTCATAACACGACCTTATAAGTAAGAAGAGACTGGGGAAACTATGCTCTCTTTATCTCTCTCCTCGCCATATGAGGGCACAGAGAGAAGGCAGCTATCTGCAAGCCAGGAGATGGGCTCACACCAGACGCTTAATTAGCTTGCACCTTAATCTTGACCTCTCAGCATCTAGAACTGCGAGAAATATGTTTTTAAGCCACTCTGTGGTGTATTCCTATAGCAGCCCTTAATGACTAAGACAGTTGTCTTCCATATTTTTCTAAAACATATTAAGGTTTTCCACATGGCATAATGTATGGTAGTTTTTTATAATGGGTCCATGGGAATTATAATGTGTATTCTGTATTTCAGAGTGCAGAATTTAATATAATAATTCTGGGAACCATATTAATTACAAGATACAAATCCTTTTATCCTACTTGTCTATTCAATCTGATATGTAATGAAAGAAGTGAATTAAGATTTTGTACTTCCTGTGTTTGTTTCTATTACTTTTCCCTTCCAGCTCCTGTGTATACTGCCTCATGGCCTTGGCTTCTGTGTAATTATTAGTTCTAATAATCTACTTGCATATTTTGGGGTTTTGTTTAGAATATGGTCAAATTAGCAGCAAATAATAAAATGCTTTACTTTCTTATGTTTATAGTCCTTTTCCCTTTTTCCTTCACTGGTTATGTCCTGATAAAGAGATCACTCTGAATTTTACTGCCTTTGTCATGACTTTAAAGGAAATCTCTATAGTGTTTCCCATTATTATGAACCATATGTATACAGTTGTTGGGAGATGTCCTATGTTAAAATTTTTTATTCTTATCCCAGTTTAATAAAAATATTTTATCAAAAATTGGTTTATATCTTACCAAATATTTTTCCTGCTTGAGTTCAGTTCAGTTCAATTCAGTCGCTCAGTCATGTCCTACTCTTTGCGACTCCATGAACCACAGCACACCAGGCCTCCCTGTCCATCACCAACTCCTGGAGTCCACCCAAAACCATGGCCATTGAGTCGGTGATGCCATCCAACCATCTCATCCTCTGTCATCCCCTTCTCCTCCTGACCTCAATCTTTCCCAGCATCAGGGTCTTTTCCAATGAGTCAGCTCTTCACATCAGGTGGCCAAGTATTGGAGTTTCAGCTTCAACATCAGTTCTTCCAACGAACATCCAGGACTGATCTCCTTTAGGATGGACTGGTTGGATCTCCTTACAGTCCAAGGGACTCTTAAGATTCTTCTCCAACACCACAGTTCAAAAGCATCAATTCATCTGCACTGAGCTTTCTTCATAGTCCAACTCTCACATCCATACACGACCACTGGAAAAACCACAGCCTTGACTAAACAGACCTTTGTTGACCTTTAATGTCTCTGCTTTTTAATATGCTGTCTAGGTTGGTCATAACTTTCCTTCCAAGTAGTAAGAGTCTTTTAATTTCATGGCTGCAATCACCATCTGCAATGATTTTGGAGCCCAGAAAAATAAAGTCAGTCACTGTTTCCACTGTTTCCCCATCTATTTGCCATGAAGTGATGGGACCAGATGCCATGATCTTTTCCTGCTTATATTACTCTAATTTTGTTTTATCTTCTTAAATCAGAGTATATATACAAGATACATATATAGAAATAGATATATAGATGCATATCCACTCTTGTATTTTATTTCTTTTTTTAAAACTTTTCCCACTCTGCTTCCCCGAAGTCATTTCTTGATTGCTTGTTTTTCGTCTATACCCTTTCTTTTCTATTTCAAGAAAAATTTCTATTTCTTGATTTCTTCTCTTACTTTTCCTAGAGAAACTCCTTAATATAAAAGGATATGTGAGAAGTAATTTTATATCTGAGAATGCCTTTGCTATCACATTTGACTAACTTTCTGGCTGTGTACAAAATTTTAATTTGAAAATAAGTTTCCCTCAGTGCTTTCGGTGACACTGACCCCACCCTCAACACCTACAGCTGCAATATTGCCTTGTTGCCAATGAGAACTCTTATGCAAGCTTCATTCTCATTCCTTTTTTGATGTGTCTTTTTTCCCCTTGAATCTGGAAACTTCTCAGAGATGTTAATATTGAATACTTTACTTTTCTCTGTGTTATATTTATGCTTTGATATTATCATTTAATGTATTTTTCCAGGCTGTTTTTTTCAAGCTGAAATTGTGTTTTCAGTGTTTTGTTCTCATTTTTTTCTGGATCCTACAAGATAGTTTTTTTCATGTGTGTGTGCTCCTAGACTCTCAATTCCCTGGAGGAGGAACTGGCAACCTACTCTTGCCTGGAGAACCCTATGGACAGAGGAGCCTGGAGGGCTATACAGTCCACGGGGTCACAAAGAGTCCGACAAGACTAACTAACACACAGACCCTCAATTACCATCTTTGCCATTTCAACTATGAGGAAACTGATGACAGAAACTTCAAAAAAATTGCCCAGAGTCAGATTGAGCAAGCTTCTGAGCTAGGATCTATCCTCAAGCTGACTGAAGTCTGAACAAAGCAAGACAAGGATAATCACATATCCACCTTTACACTGGGAGTTTCTCAGGGGCAAGAACTGTGTCTTACTAATCTCAAATCTGTCCATTTCACAACCTCTTTAACCTATCCCAACCTCATGGCCCTAAGGCAACATCAAAATGAACAAAAACCCCATCACTTTTGGATCTCTAAACTCCATCTGCTTTCTATATCTTATTATTCTGTGTTCCCTCAGATGCCCTCAGCCAATGGCTTGATAGTCTTGGCTCCAGACCCTCTCTCCTGATTTAATCTTGGTTACATTTGTCTCTATTTGTCCTTGAGAAAAAATGTCAACTTATAAACAGTTGAATTAGGAGATAGATATCCCCTGTAACACTTCAGTGCTCCAATTGCAAGAGACCATGAATGAACTTATGTTGAGTTGAAATATGGAAGACCCAAAAAATAAAGAGGGAGGGAAGAGTCATGTTATTACAAAATAGTAAGCTTTTCACTAACAGTTAGCTTTTCTCTAACCTCATCCTCTAGGCTAGGATATCCTTAACTTTGTACCATAACAATATTAGCAAAAGCCTGTTTCATAAAAAATGAAAAAGTCTTCATAGTAGCTAAATAGTAATAAATTCGAGTATTAGACTACAAAGAAGTACAGAATGTTTTTGAGGGTATCTGGATTTTTTTCATCATTTATTTCATTGATTTATACATTAATCTTTGTACTTCCATTTCTCCTGGATTTTCTGATTTCCCTCTTATTCTATTTGGCAGGTTATTTTCCTACATTTCATTTTGACATATGATTGATTTGTAAATTCAAGGGCAAGTAAAGGAGTCTGCATCTTTACCAACCTCTAAAATCTTGGATTTGGTTTTATATTGTTAATTGCTGCCTTGTGTCAAATGGTTTTCTCACTTCTATTGGCATTAATTTTTTTTAATTTATATTTAACAAGGTAGACTTCACAAGTTAAGTGGATGCCAATTAACCTAAAATCTGAACTGACTTTTAAATGCAAGTCATTCCTATCAAATTAGCGTTCTCTACAGTCAGTAGATAGCTGTCAACACAATGGAACCTAAGCATCAATTTTAAGCAATGTATTTTTTTACATTTATAAGATTAGTTTGATTGTGATTACATATCCCAAATTTATATAATTTTGTGTCAGTTACCATGGAGCTAGATGAATTTTGTATATTATTACATTTTAATCACCCTTTTAATGAACATTTAATTTATATCCTTTTCTCTTTGCTTTTCCATCAACAGAATGAATTTCTTGGAGTTTGTCACACAGAATTTAAGCAATTTTCCTGCCAATTAAATGACATTTTATTTTTCTAAGTGAATTGACTGCTGGGGAAATGGGACCAGGAGGCTAAAGTTCTGTTTACTAATAAAAGTGCTTCCTCCCACTCACAGACATATGGAACTTCTTCAGGATTTCTTCTTTACAGCATGGTTCTTAGCCTTTTTGAACAAGGGCTGAGATGTCAGAGCCCATTTTAAGGTTGTTAAACATACTAACAAAGGAGACTTATTCTAGCATTTCTCATGCAAACCATACCCATCCAGATTTCAAGTCCACACACCAATGTATAGAATTATCTACAAAACAGTAGAATAGGACATATAAGTCCTTTTGTACTTTTTCTATTAGAAATAAATCAGGACATTGAACATATGAATACTGATAAAACATACTAGGTGCCCTTTTGACTCTTACTTCCTTGTTCTCATTTTCTTCTTGTACTCATTTCCCTTTGCAATCTATTTGGAATGATTCTGCCTGAAAAATAACTCTATAGTAACTTCATTATCTTTAATCATATTATTTTAATGTATAAATTCAATATTTTTGCATTTTTAGGCTTCCACTAACAAAAAGAAAATATATAAACAGAAGTTAGTAGTAGAAGGTTAGTTTTACATGAAATGAGGACCTGATAAAATGTCAGTAAAATATTTATTTACATTGTCTGCATGATATGCAGATATCAATTCTTGATGTCATAATCAAACATGAAGCTTACATATATACATAGCAACAAAGCACTTGGGAACACAATTTCACTGGAAGAATTCCCAGTTACATACTTTACCACAAATATTTATTGATTATATAATTTGGGAGGTCCACATTTGTTGTGCATCACCTCAAAGCCATTTGAGATTAATCTTATCTACCCAAAATTTTTTAGCAGCTCTGCAAAGAGGTTATGTAAGTTGGTAAGTCTTACTCAACTAGCAAAGGATATAAAAAGAATTTAAAATAGGTTTAGGAGGTGACAAACACTATGAGTTTTCTGTTAATACTGTGAATATGACCCTCTAGGGATACAAAGGGCCATGATAAAGTCATCTAACACTATTCACAAAGACTTGCTTAATCATCCTTCATCCTTAACCCAATACTACAGACATACAGTCAGCCAGGTTGAAATTCTCAGATCACTTGTCAAAAAAAGGTCATATTTTCACATTTTAATTTAATAGAGCATAATCTCATTCTTTATCTCAAGAAACTAATAGCCAATATTAGCATCCTTATCTGATGGGGAACTGACAATATGAAGCTATCTAAAATATTATCTTTCTCTTTCCATTTCCCTCATCAACCTAGTCTAATCGATACAGCAAAAGTAAAAATAAAATTTTATGTTAAACCTCTAGGTAAACAGACAGCTTAAGATCTTTGTAATATTGGTATTACTTTTGTTTTTCTTGGAAAGCTATTACTCATTCCTTTTTACGAGCTTTTACCAATGTATAGCAGAGAGCATTCTAGTTATTGGGAGCTACTATGGGAGGGGTTGGGGGCAGGAGGAGAAGGGGACGACAGAGTATGAGATGGCTGGATGGCATCACTGACTCGATGGACGTGAGTCTCAGTGAACTCCGGGAGTTGGTGATGGACAGGGAGGCCTGGCGTGCTGTGATTCATGGGGTCGCAAAGAGTCGGACACGACTGAGCGACTGATCTGATCTGATCTGATGGTCATTAAAACAAGTCCCAACTCTAGTATAGTTCATTTTAGCTGAAAGGAAGTTTGGACAATGGTCTGGTTAACAAAAACATAAATGCCTTAGAACATTTTCTCAGTATTCAATGGTAATTAATAAGAGCTTTCCTTCTTAATAGAGATTTGTTTGAAGCAACAGCAAAAGGATATCTAAAAGAATGATTAGGAGATTTAATCAATTTAATTATCAAAAGTCATCAGGCTACAACACTGTATTATTAAGATCAGGGGAAATTTTTATGTTTTATCCTGAAAATATGCATAAAACAATAATTTTAGATCATTTACATAAATAAAAATACCTACAGTGCACCAGATGTTTGGCTTAAAAATAGGCCAAATGTTTCAGATAGCAGAAAACTTGTGATTTTTTAATGAAAGTTGATGACAAATGTGGGCCCTGTTAAACCTTTTTTTTAAGTTCTAGGGCAAAATTTCCCATAGCAACAATTGTGACCACCTGGAATCCCAGGCCTAGAATTTAAATGAGGTCAAATATTTTCCTTTTATTCACATGAACTATTTGTCCATTTGAGATAAATGCACTCACTCTAAGAACAGTAAGAAAAAAAAATAGAACAAGATAAAATATTTCTATTTAAATATAGAGACAACACCTATGGGGAGATCAGACAAGTGTTACCTTGATATTTAGAGGAAGTTGTAATCTAGTAGAAGCATAAGTCAAAAGACAGAGATGTGTGCACTTCCAAAGAAAACACAAAATAAAAATATTATCCAACACAGGTAAGGAAAAAGTTCAGAAAACTAAGGCCTCCTGGCAGATCTAAATCTACATGCACTGAATGAGAGGTATGTCTAGAATAAAACTTTCCATATAGTACTTATAGCTGAAAAGGTATTAAGGAAAATAAATTCTATAAAGATATATATTTGGGATTTGCCAGCATCAAGCAGAAGATAATGAGCACAATATAAACACCCCATAGCAGAGCAATGGGGTGAGAAGAGCAATGAACTAAAAACAGAACACTTAGAAAATAACATTGTTTGAAGGATGGTCCCAAGGACCCTAAGAACTGCTGGAAGATCCATTGAAGGTATAGAGAAGAACCACAGGAATATGGTGTATCTGAAACCCAAAAGGAGGAAATTTCAAGATACAATAAGTGGTCTGTAGTATCAATTAAATAGATGAAGAGAAATCTATGAACTGGAGAGCATGTTTTAGATTAGGTGACATGCAGGTCATTGTTGCTGCTGCTGCTGCTAAGTCACTTCAGTCGTGTCCAACTCTGTGCAACCCCAGAGACGGCAGCCCACCAGGCTCCCCCGTCCCTGGGATTCTCCAGGCAAGAACACTGGAGTGGGTTGCCACTTCCTTCTCCAATGCATGAAAGTGAAAAGCCAAAGTGAAGTCGCTCAGTCGTGTCCGACTCTGTGCAACCCCGTAGACGGCAGCCCACCAGGCTCCCCCATCCCTGGGATTTTCCAGGCAAGAGTACTGGAGTGGGGTGCCATCGCCTTCTCCGTGCAGGTCATTAGGTTGAGGTAATTCAATGTTGTGATATGAAAGCCAAATTGTGGCATGTTAAAAAGTAAATAAGAATCAGACTTAATTAAAAATAAACAAAATCTAATTCCATGATGCTTATCAGAGATCAATATAAAATATAAGAACGCTGAAACTGAAATGAAGGGAAAATTAAACACATAAGAACTAATTTAAAAGAAGCCGGTGTATACATATTAATGTCAGATAACATGGCCTTTAAGGAAAACAGCATTATTTCAGACAAAAAGAACACTTCAAATAATAATAAATAAAAGGCTTAAATTAAAGAATATAGTAATTCTAAAAGTTATGTACTATGTGATGGTAGTGGTTTAGTTGCTAAGCTTTGTCCATCTTTTATAACCCTATAGACTATAGCTTGCCAGGCCCCTCCATGGGTTTTCCCAGGCAAGAATACTGGAGCACATTGCCATTTTCTTCTCCTGGGGATTTTCCTGACCTGGGGATTGAACCCATGTCTCCTGCATTGTAGCTGGATTCTTTCCTGCTTAGCCATACTACGTAACTATATTAATAGATAGATAAAGCAAAAACTGAACTGTAAAGAGCTGTAAAGAAATATATGCATAAAGCAAAAACTGAGCTGCGTTCATAATTGAAAATACACATGGAGCATTATAAAACTATTTCACATACTGGACCATGAAGCAGGTCTCAACAGCTATTAACAATTGAAATTAAATGATTATGCTTTCTGATCACAGTGGAATTTAGCTACAAATAAATAGCATAAAGAGAATTTTTGAATCTCAAATACTTAAAAATTAAACAGCACACTTTTGAATAAGCTATGTATCAAAGAAGTCATAATGAAAATTAGAAATTATTTTAACCTGAATGATAATTAACATTAAAAATGGTTGTAACTAAAGAGATAATGTAATTGAAAATAAAGAGAAGTAGAACAAAAAAATAAATAAATAAATGAATATCCATCAAGGGAAATGGAGAAAAATGTCCAATTAAATTTTTAAAAAGTAGAAGATAGGAAATAGAAAAGGGCTGATTTAATAAAATAGTTTAAAACATACAATGAAGAGGAATAATCAGGAATTAAGTTACCGCTCCAAAAATTAAAATTAAAACTGGTAACCCCTGGTGTGATAGGTGTGTGTTTGTGTGTGTGTGTGTACATGCACAGGAACATGTTTGTGGGAAAGAATTCACCAATTACCAATGTCAAATTAAACTGATATCACTAGAGACCCTACAATGTATTAAAACATTATAGTAATATATCATGGAAAATCCCATGTTAATAAATTTGAAAATTTAAGGTGAAATAGAAAAGTTCTTGAAAAGACAACTTCTCAAATTGACACACACACACAAATAGAAAACTTGAATAACTATTAATTTTTTTATCTTTATTTAAAGCTTTTTCTAAAAGAAACCTCTTGGCACTGAGAAGTTTCCCAATGAATTCTAGTAAATATTTATAGAAAAATTAACACTGACCCTGCAAAAACTCTCCCCAAATATAGAAAGAGACATTTCTCATTTTATTTGCAACAGTACCAACCATATACATAGAAATACATCTAACAAGATATTTAAAAGATGTCTATACAAAAATGTAAGACTTTATTGAAGGAGTTAATGACTATTTAAATAAATAGAAATAAGGCCTTTCTCATAAATTAAAAAACAATATTACAACAATACCACTTATTTACAAACTGATTTAAAGATTCAATGTAATTTCAATAAAAATTCCACAATTTTTTTAATGTGTGAAAATTGGCAAAGAATTCTATAATTCTATAATTCATTGTATTAAAACAATGTGTCGAGAATGTATGAGACATTCTTGAAGAAGAAAAACTATTTGAGAAAATCTTTTCAGCAAGGTATCAAGACTTGGTGTAACTGAGTGACAGGAATGACTCATGATCTGGATGCACTATTTCTGAGCTCCTGTGAGAGACCCAGGAATCCAGGCTTGCGACTTCCAAAAGGCCCTTACGAAAGTGCAGGCTCTGCAAAATCTCTCAGAGAGAAGCCTTTCTTCTCTCAAGAAAGGAACTGAGGAGAGAACAAGATGGCGGAGGAGAAGGTGGACGTGGAGTATATCTCTCTCCATGGATACATCAGGAATACACCTTCAGACCCGGAAGTGCATACGGATCACCAGCTGAGAGCAGGCAGGAGTACCTGACAAGCGGAAAAGAATATATAGAACCACGCAAAACTCAGTGGGATGAAGGAACTACAGGGAAAAAATAGGAGTGTTAGTTAGGACTGGAGCTGCCCTCAGCAGGTGAGGGAACTGAAGCAGGGGTCCAATCCCCACATCAGGGTAATTGTCTGAGTCAGAGGAGAAACATTTAAGTCTGAGAGTGAAACAGCAGATCTGTGGCAGCCTAAATGGAATGAGAATCAGATAATCCTGGCCGCAGCATTACATACCCCAGAGAGGGACGCAGATCCCCTGGAAGGTGCAGCAATTGGGAACTGCAGTTTAGGCATTGTGGAGCAATCCTAGGGCGGGGGCTGTTGTTGATTGCAGAGAGACAGATCAAAGGGATAGGAGGGAGAAGATCCTGGTGAGAAATGCCTGTGGAGGAAAGCCGGGCAGCCATGGAAGCAAGAGGATCCTGCTGAGTCACGCACAGTGGGTGGAGCCATCACCATATCCTATCTCTCCCCACACGCCCGCATGGGCAGCTGAACAGTAGAGAGACTGGCCCGTTAAACACCTGAAGCAGCTGAACTAGAGAGTAGGACCCCACCCAGGGTGCCCCTTTAAGTCCCTGACATGCCGATCTACAGAGTACGACCCCAGTCAGAGCGGCCCCTTTATGTATCTGATGCGCTGAATAACAGAGAAGGATCCCAGGGAAGGGAGCCCTCTAAGTGCCTGAATGAACGGAGCTACAGAGAAAGACTGGCCAAAGAGGCCTTCTGAACGCCAGCTACAAGAGGTTCAAAAATCTCTGATAGGGCCATAACTACTTCTGCAGAGATAGTCCGTGTCCCTGCACACTTTGCACCACCAGGGTCCCCACAAGCTAAGCAGCTGTGCCACCTTCAGGCTCAAATCTCATTGAGGCAGAGCTGCCACAGGCAAAAAAAAAAAAAGTCTTGTGTCTATTCATGCAGGGTTGCTTCAGTCGTGTCCAACAATTTACGACCCTGTAGACTGTAGCCTTCCAGGCTTCTCTGCCAAGGGAGTTCTCCAGGCAAGAATACTGGAGTGTATTGGCCAATACTGGTTGCCATACCCTTCTAGAGCACTATATTTCCTGCTGCCCTAGCCACCAACTTCCCTGAGTACCTGGTGCTGCCAGAACACCTGCAACCCAAGCAGCTACACTGCCTCCATATCTGGCCCTCACAGGGGCAAACCCAAGTCCTCCAGGGCAGCCTCAGGAGCAAGCCCCAGTGAATGATACACATGCAAAGGTGGAAATAAAGCCACAATTGAAACCCAGAGGCATGTGGCTAAGGAAGAAGACCCAAAACCTTCCCACCAGCTCTATAAGTTGCAGATTAAATCCACATGATTAACTAGGCAGATTCTGTGTCTATGGTTCCCACCAAAGAGAACACACGGAAGTACAAATAAATGAAGAGGAAATAGGCAAACTACCTGAAAAAGAATCTAGAATAATGATAGTAAAGATGATCAAAAACCTTGAAAACAAAATGGAGAAAATGCAAGAATCAATTAACAAAGACCTAGAAGAATTAAACAATAGACAAACAGACAAACAACACAATTACTGAAATTTAAAAATACTCTGGAAAGAATCAATAACATAATATCTGAAGCAGAAGAACGAATCAGTGGGCTGGAAGATAAAATGGTGGAAAGAACTTCTGAAGACCAGAATAAAGTAAAAAGAATGAAAAGAACTGAGGATAGTCTCAGAGACCTCTGGGATAATATCAAACACACCAACATTTGAATTATAGGGGTCCCAGAAGAAGAAGAGAAAAAGATAAGGTATGAGAAAATTTTTTTTTTTTTTTATTAAAAAGATATCTGTCTTTTATTTTAAAAATAGTATTTTTTAATCAGAGAACTATATTTTTATTTGCTTATTTGTTTTTACTATCTAAAAACTCATGGATAAAGTATGTCTGATTACAATAATTTTCTTTAAAAATTTTGTCCTTTTTATTGCATGGTTCTTTTTCTTTTTTTTTTTTTTTTTTTTAATTCTTCCAATTTTATTTTATTTTTAAACTTTACATAATTGTATTAGTTTTGCCAAATTTTTGAAGAGATTATAGTTGAAAATTCTCGCCTACCTGGAAAAGGAAATAGTCAATCAAGTCCAAGAGGCACAGAGTCCCATACAGGATAAACCCAAGGAGAAACATGCCAAGGCACATACTAATCCAACTAAAAAGACTAAATACAAAGAAAGAATATTAAAATCAGCAAGTGAAAAGCAACAAGTAACATACAAGGGAAACAGCCAATCTTTCAGCAGAAATGCTGAAGTCCAGAAGGGAATGGCAGGATATATTTAAAGTACTCAAAGGGAAAAATCTACAACCAAGATTACTGTAACAAGCAAGGATCTCATTCAAATTGAAGGATAAATAAAAAGCTTTTCAGACAAGCAAAAATTAAGAGAATTCAGTACCACCAAATCAGCTTTACAACAAAGTTAAAGGGACTTACATAGTAGAAATACAAGAGAAGCAAAAAGATCTACAAAATCAACCCCAAACAATTAAGGAAATGACAATAGGAACATATTTATCAATAATTATTTTAAATGTAAATGGATTAAATGCTCCAACCAAAGACACAGACTGGCTGAATGGATACAAAAACAAGACCCATATATATGCTGTCTACAAGAAACCCACTTCAGACCTAAAGAAACAGATAGACTGTGAGAGGATGGAAAAATATATTCCATGCAAATGGAAAGCAAAAGAAAGCTGGAGTAACAATCCTCGTATCAGACAAAATAGACCTTAAAATAAAGAAGATTACAAGAGAAAAGGAAGAACACTACATAATGATCAAGGGATCAACCCAAGAGGAAGACATAACATTTGTAAATATCTGTGCACCCCATATAGGAACATCTCAATACATAAGACAAACACTAACAGACATAAAAGGAGAAATTGACAGTAACACAGTAATAGTAGGAGACTTTAATACCCACTCACACCAATGGAAAGATCATCAGAACAGAAAATTAATAAGGAAACACAAGTTTAAAAGATACATTAGATGAGATGGATCTCTTTGATATCTTCAAGACATTCCATCCAGATGCAGAAAAATACACCTTCTGCTCAAGTGCACAAGGAACATTCTCCAGGATAGACCACATCTCAGGTCACAAATCAAACCTCAGCAAATTTAAGAAAATTGAAATCGTATCAAGCATCTTCTCTAACCACAATGCCATGAGACTAGATATAATTACAAGGAAAAAACTGTAAGAAACACAAACACATGGAGTTTAAACAACACATTTCTAAATAACAAACAGGTTACTGAAGAAATCAAAAGGGAAATCAAAAAATTTCTAGAAACAAATGACAATGAAAACACAACTCAAAACCTATGGGATGCAGCAAAAGCAATTCTAAGAGGAAAGTCTATAGCAATACAATCCTACCTCAAGAAACAAGAGACAGCAAAAGAGACACTGATGTATAGATCAGTCATATGGACTCTGTGGGAGAGGGAGAGGGTGGGGAGATTTGGGAGAATGGCATTGGAACATGTATAATATCATGTATGAAACGAGTCGCCAGTCCAGGTTTGATGCATGATACTGGATGCTTGGGGCTGGTGCACTGGAACTACCCAGAGGGAGGGTATGGGGAGGGAGGAGGGAGGAGGGTTCAGGATGGGGAACACAGGCATACCTGTGGCAGATTCATTTCGATATTTGGCAAAACTAATACAATATTGTAAAGTTTAAAAATAAAACAAAATTTAAAAAATAAAAAAGAAAAAGAAAAAAAAAGAAACAAGAGAAACATCTAATAGACAACCTAACTTTACACCTAAAACAACTGGAAAAAGAAGAACAAGAAAACCCCACAATTAGTAGAAGGAAAGAAATCATAAAGATCTGAGCAGAAATAAATGAAAAGGAAATGAAAGAAAAAATAATAAAGATTTTTAAAAATTAAAAGCTGGTTCTTTGAGAAGATAAGCAAAATTGACAAACCTTTGGCTAGATTCATCAAGAAAAAGAGAGAGAAGAATCAAATCAACAAAATTAGAAATGAAAAGGGAGAGGTTAAAACAGACAATGCAGAAATACAAAGGATTATAAGAGACTATTATGAACAACTGTATGGAAATAAAATGGATAACTTGGGAGAAATGGACAGATTCTTAGAAAATTTCAATCTTCCAAGACTGAACCAGGAAGAAATAGAAATTATAAATAATCCAATTACAAGCACTGAAATTGAAGCTGTGATCAAAAATCTCCCAGAAAACAAAAGCCCAGGACCAGATGGATTTACAGGAGAATTCTATCAAACATTTAGAAAAGAGCTAATACCCATACTTCTAAAACTTTCAGAATTTTTCAGAGGAAGGAACACTTCCAAACTCATTCAATGAGGCCACCATCACCCTGATACCAAAACAAACAAAGACAACACAAAAAAAGAAAACTACAGGCCAATATCACTGATGAAGGTAGATGCAAAAATCCTAAACAAAATTTTAGTGAACAGAATTCAGCAACACATCAAAAAGCTCATACAACATGATCAAGTTGGATTTATTCCAAGGATGCAAGGATTCTTCAATATATGCAAATCAATCAATGTGATACACCATACAAGCAAGTTGAAAGATAAAAAATATATGATAATCTCAATAGATGCAGAAAAAGCCTTTGACAAAATACAGTACCCATTTAGGATTAAGTTCAGTTCGGTCGCTCAGTCATGTTCAACTCTTTGTGACCCCATGGACTGTAGCAGGCCAGGCCTCCCTGTCCATCACCAACTCCTGGAGTTTACTCAGACTCATGTCCATTGAGTCAGTGATGCCATCAAACCATCTCATCCTCTGTTGTCCCCTTCTCCTCCTGCCTTCAATCGTTCCCAGCATCAGGGTCTTTTCAAATGAATCATTTCTTCACATCAGGAGGACAAAATACTGGAGTTTCAGCTTCAGCATCGGTCCTTCTAATGAATATTCAGGACTAATTTCCTTTAGGATGGACTGGTTGGATCTCCTTGCTGTCCAAGTGACTCTCAAGTGTCTTTTCCAACACCACAGTTCCAAAGCATCAATTCTTTGGTGCTCAGCTTTCTTTATAGTCCAACTCTCACATCCATATATGACTACTGGTAAAACTATAGCCCTGACTAGATGGACCTTTGTTAGCAAAGTAATGTCTCTGCTTTTTAATATGTTGTCTAGGTTGATCATAACTTTTCTTCCAATGAGTGTCTTTTAATTTCATGGCTGCAGTCACCATCTGCAGTGATTTTGGAGCTCCAAAAATTAAAGTCTGTCATTGTTTCCACTGTTTCCCCATCTATTTGCCATAAAGTGATGGGACCAGATACCATGATCTTAGTTTCCTGAATGTTGAGCTTTAAGCTAACATTTTCACTCTCCTCTTTCACTTATGATTTAATTTATGATTAAAACTCTTCAAAAAATTGGCATAGAAGGAATCTACCTCAACATAGTAAAGTCCATATATGATAAACCTACAGCAAACATTATTCTTAATGGTGAAAACCTGAAAGCATCCCCCCTAAGATCAGGAACAAGACAAGGGTGTCCACTTTCACCACTATTATTCGACATAGTTGTGGAAGTTCTAGTTACAGCAATCAGAGAAGAAAAAAAAATAAGATAGAAAGCCCAGAAATAAACATGCATCTATGGGTACCTTATTTTTGACAAAGGAGGCAAGAATATACAATGAGACAAAGACAGCCTCTTCAATAAATGGTGCTGGGAAAACTGGACAGCTACATGTAAAAGAGTGAAATTAGAACACTTCCTAAAACCACACACAAAGATAAACTCAAAATGGATTAAAGACCTAAATGTAAGACCAGAAACTATAAAACTCTTAGAGGAAAACATAGGCAAAACACTTGATGACATAAATCAAAGCAAGATCCTCTATGACCCACCTCCTAGAGTAACAGAAATAAAACAAAAGTAAAAAAGTGGGACCTGATTAAACTTAAAACTTTTGCACAGCAAAGGAAACTATCAGCAAGGTGAAAAGACACCTTAGAATGGGAGAAAATAATAGCAAATGAAACAACTGACAAAGGATTAATTTCCAAAATGTAAAAGCAGCTCATACTACTCAATACCAGAAAAGCAAACCACCCAATTAAAAAGTGGGGAAAAGACCTGAACAGACTTTTCTCCAAAGAAGACACACAGATTGTTAACAAACACATGAAAAGATGCTCAACGTCGATCATTATTAGAGAAATGCAAATCAAAACCACAATGAGATATCACCTCACACCCATCAGAATAGTCATCATCAAAAAGTCTACAAACAATAAATGCTGGAGAGGGTGTGGAGAAAAGGGAACACTCTTGCACTGTTGGTGAGAATGTAAATTGATACAGCCCCTATGGAAGACGGTATGGAGATTCCTTAAAAATCTAGGAATAAAACCACCATATGGCCCAGCAATCCCACTCCTAGGGATATACCCTGAGGAAACCAAAATTGAAAAAGACACATGTATCCCGTTGTTCACTGCAGCACTATTTACAATAGCTAGAACATGGAAGCAACCTAGATGTCCATCAACAGACGAATGGATAAAGAAGTTGTGGTACATACACACAATGGAATATTACTCAGCCTTAAAAAGGAATGCCTTTGAGTCAGTTCTAATGAGGTGGATGAACCTAGAACCTATTATAAGAGTGAAGTAAGTCAGAAAAGTAAAGATAATATCGTATTCTAATGCATATATATGGAAACTAGAAAAATGGTACTGAAGAATTTCCTTACAGGCCAGCAGTGGAGAAACAGACATAGAGAATAGACTTACGGATATGGGAAGAGGGGAGGAGAGGGTGAGATGTATGGAAAGAGTAATATGGAAACTTGCATTACCTTATGTAAAATAGATAGCCAACAGAATTTGCTGTATGACTAAGGAAACTCAAACAGGGGCTCTATATCAACCTAGATGGGTGGGATGGGGAGGGAGATGGGAGGGGAGTTCAAAAGGGAGGAGATACATGTATACCTATGGCTATTCTTGTTGAGGTGTAACAGAAAACAACAAAATTCTGTAAAACAATTATTCTTCAAAAAAAAAATTTTTTAAGACTTGGTATAATGTTGTACCAACCAAATAATGTGGTATTGGTGCAGGATAAATAGAAAATTAGAACAGAATATTTACTCAAGAAAAAAAATCAAAGATACAAGTAGACCTTTAACTTATGATAACATTATCACTGCTGGTCATTTGTGATTTAATGCTGCTGAGCGAGTTGAATATCATTTTTAAAAGATGAATTTTGGTCTATACTTCATATAAAAATAAATTCCAAATGGTTTGAAGATCTAAAGGTGAAAGGTAAAATGAAGCTTCCAGAAAGTTAAGGATGACAGGATTTCAACCCTGCTTTCCAGCTGAAGGATGAAAGGATAATTAAGTGCATCTGATATGACTTTACAGAAATTATTATATTTGTGGAGGTTATCTTTAGAAACTTTGATAAGTGACCATATAATTAGAAACTATCATCACAGTGATCACTTGAATTCACTGTCATGAGAGCCAATTACATTTTATTTTTATTAATTTGGTTCAAGGGTAGATTTATTAAGGTATTAGTGAGAAAGTGGTCTTAGTTGATTTCTATTGAGCGATTTAATGATAAAATCACACGGTTTTTGAGGTTTAGAAATTTCTCCATTCCTAGAGCTAGCACAGCATTTAATTGGCACTTAAGTTAGTATAGAATGTATCAAAAATTAAGTAGGCATTAATTAGGAACACAAAATGTGAACTAGCCTTAAAAAGTTAATTATCAAATTGGTATAGCTGTCTGTCAGCAACTCCCGTGAGCAGCCTGTTAAAGCGGTTTAATTTTTTAAAATGTAATATGTTTCTCCGGATGTGATTACACATACAATATATGGTTGTAATTTTGAGTTAATTGCACAGTAGCTAGATTAACTTTTACATCATTACACTTTAATCAGTGTTTTTCATGATTAACGTTCATTTACATTTAAAGCTTCCAAGCTCTTTCTTTCATTGTCTTCTGCTCCTCCCTTCTCATACCAGGCACTAACTTGTCACTACATTAAAGCTCTCTGAGGACAAACTTGCATTTTCTCACTGTAGGTACCATGAAAATGTTCGCGTGAAACTATCATTGTGATAGTGTCTCTTCCACAATGTAATACTAATGACTGTATTTATCTTAATATATAGAAAAGAAAGGGTAGAAATTAGCAGGGGAAATTGCATAGCTAATAAGGAAAGCGGTTAATACTATATCACTTCGACTTCAGTTTTATTACCACTGTAACTTCCAAAGGGGGAAAAAAAATGTTTTTCCTATTTCTTTCATGTAGCCTGAACAGAATAAAATGCATCAAGATCATACTTTCTTATTCACATACCATAGCTAATAAATTTGACAATAAATTTAGAAAGAAATATCTCTTTCAGTACTATTTCCAGACTGCCATTACTGATCTGAAGCAGGTATGGAGATTTACAGGGATTTTTTTTCCCAAAAAATTTTGGGTTTTTTTAGTATAAACATATAGAAAATAATTATATAAAATATGTATAAATTATAAACAATGATAAAGAGAATACTGCAGTATATCATGTGGTGGTGGTGGCTTAGTCACTAAGTCGTGTCAGACTCTTGCAACCCCCTGGACTGTATGTAGCCTGCCAGGTTCCTCTGTCCATGGAATTCTCCAAGCAAGAGTACGGGAGTGGGTTGCCATTTACTTCTCCAGGGGATCTTCCCAACCCAGGAATAGAACCTGGATCTCCTGCATTGCAGGCAGATTCTTTACCAACTGAGCTACAAAGGAAGCACTTGCTGCTGCTGCTGCTGCTGCTGCTGCTGCTGCTGCTGCTGCTGCTGCTGCTAAGTCACTTCAGTCGTGTCTGACTCTGTGAGACCCCATAGACGGCAGCCCACAGGCTCCCCCATCCCTGGGATTCTCCAGGCAAGAACACTGGAGTGGGTTGCCATTTTCTTCTCCAATGCATGAAAATGAAAAGTGAAAGTCCTGTCCGACTCTTAGCGACCCCATGGACTGCAGCCTACCAGGCTCCTCTGTCCATGGGATTTTCCAGGCAAGAGTACTGGAGTGGGGTGCCATTGCCTTCTCCAGGGAAGCACTTAGTGTATCACAATTACTTTTAAATACCGGAAATACTCCAACCTTCCTATTCTGAAGTTTCTCTGACATAGTTGCTATTTTCTATACAGTGTTTTAGTATTATCCTGAGGTTTGAAAATGTTTTAAACAAGACAGTATTATCATTACATTATGTAATTAATGTTTGATGGTATTTGTTTTGAAACACTCACACATTTATCATCTTTTTATCAATGATATACTCATCTTTTCTTACATCTCAGACTACCCAGTGGATTCATTTTCTTCTGCCTCCAGAAATTCCTTTACTTAGGATCTTTTGGTGGTAAACTCTGGTGGGTTTTGTTTGCCTGAAAATGTCTTTATGTGCTATCATTTTTAAAAGCTATTTTACCTGAAGACGGAATTCACAGTTGACAGTTCCTACCCCTTAGAACATTGGTATAACTCCATGATCTTAGAGAATCCATTGGTGTTGATAAAAATTAAGCTCTAAGTTTGACTATTCCTTAAATAATCTTCCTTTTTAATGTTGTTTTTTTTTTTTTTAACAACTTCTCTTTTTTTTAGTAATCTACAGTTGTGTGGCATTTGAAAACCCATCCATTCTTCGGATGCTTCTCCAATAGTTCTGTTCTGTTCTCTAAGAGAACCCTTTGAAAGGACACTGGGAACAGTATCTCTTGAGTTCTTGAACACTCATAACAGCTTGTCTATGACCTTTAAAATTGAAGGTCATTTTCAGTGGACACAAAGTCCTTGCTCACATTTTCTTTTCTTGAGTATCCTAAATTTGTAACTCCTTTGACCTCTGATATAAAGCATGATGACAATATGGTTTTATTGCTTAAGACTTGTCTTCTTTTGATGTAAGTGCCCCAATTTTTTTTTTTTTAATACAATGATTTTCTTCACAATATTGGTAATTTTGGCTCAATTTTCCAAGGTACATAATGGGCATTTCAAGATGTATTTCTGGTCGCTTTTGTGACTTGGTTCAGTTCAGTCACTCAGTCATGTCTGGTGCTTTGTGACCCCTTTCTGCAGCATGCCAGGCTTCCCTGTCCATCACCCATTCCCAGAGCTTGCTCAAATTCATCACCATTGAGTCAGTGATCCCACCCAACAATCTCATCCTCTGTCATCCCCTTCTCCTCCTGC
The DNA here is from genome assembly GCF_055505025.1 of Bos grunniens. NCBI lineage: Eukaryota > Metazoa > Chordata > Mammalia > Artiodactyla > Bovidae > Bos > Bos grunniens. The sequence goes on from NC_141187.1 coordinate 36,999,022, forward strand.
TTGCAATCTTTTCCAGCATCGGGGTCTTTTCCAATGAGTTAGTTCTTCACATCAGGTGGCCAAAGTATTGGAGTTTCAGCTTCAGAATCAGTCCTTCCAATGAATATTCAGGACTGATTTCCTTTAGGATGGACTGGTTGGATCTCCTTGCTGTCCAAGGGACTCCCAAGAATCTTCTCCAACACCGCAGTTCAAGAGCATAAATTCTTCAGCACTCAGCTTTCTTTATGGTCCAACTCTCACATCCATACCTGACCACTGGAAAAACCATATCTTTGACTAGATGGACCTTTGTTGGCAAAGTAAAGTCTCTGCTCTTTTAAAATGCTGTCTAGGTTGGTCATAACTTTTCTTCCAGGGAACAAGCATCTTTTAATTTCATGGCTGCAGTCACCATCTGCAGTGATTTTGGAGCCCCCCAAAATAAAGTCTGTCACTGTTTCCATTGTTTCCTCATCTATTTGCCATAAAGTGATGGGACCAGATGTCATGATCTTAGTTTTTTGAATGTTGAGTTTTAAGCCAGCTTTTTCACTCTCTTCTTTCACTTTTACCAAGAAGCTCTTTAGTTCTTCTTTGCTTTCTGCCATAAGGGTGGGGGCTCTGCATATCTGAGGTTATTGATATTTCTCCTGGAAAAAGTTGATTTCAGCTTGTGCTCCATCCAGCCCAGCATTTCGCATGATGTACTCTGCATATAAGTTAAATAAGCAGGGTGACAATATATAGCCTTGATGTACTCTTTCCCAATTTGGAACCGGTTTGTTTTTCCATGAGGTATGACTGATATACAAAAATCTGTACATAGTCAAAGTATACAACTTAATGAGTTTTGGAGCTAAGTATACATCCATGAAACCATCACCACAATATGCTTCTATATAATGAAATCCCACAGAATGATACGTCCAGAAAATTGTAATATTTTAAAAGGAGATCAAAGAAGTTAATAGTATTTAAGAATAAATTTTCCATTTAAAAGTATATATGTACATATATATATCTATATATAATTATATATATATATAATTTTAGATATATATTAAATATATATATATATATATATAAACAAAAGGACGGTAGCTGTGTCCTGCACTGACTTATACTTCAGTTTATTATTTTGTCTTGTCATTCCTCTAATATCTGTGTAACCACTTCCAAAATCAATATTAAATTCTTCCTTTTAAAATAACTGGTGTTGTTTCTATTATCCTGATGAAACTCTAATATCAGTGTTAATATTCTGTGTTGGCAAAGATTTCTGAGTGCTGTCATATAATGATTGTGTGAGTATGCTCAGTCGCTCAGTTGTGTCCAACTTTTTGAGATCCCATGGACTGTGGGCTCCGCCAGGCTCTTCTGTCCATGGAATTTTCCAGGCAAGAATACTGGAGTGGCGTGCCAATTATACTCTAGGGGATCTTCCTTACCCAGGGATCAAACCTGCATCTCCTGAACTGGTAGGCAGATTCTTTACCTTTAGCCACCTGGGGAGCCCCATATAGTTGTTTTGAATATTCAAAATAATTTGAGAGCAATTTTTCAGCAGTAGTCAGAATTTATATATGCATGTTTTAATGCAGGATTTGATTCTAGGTAATGATCCCAAAGAAATATGTGCATAATAATATAGGTACCTATGTTTTGTTATGTATTTTAAGCTATTGAAAAATTAGAAAAGAACCAAACATGCATAAAAGGAGACCTTGAAATAAAGTTTAAAGTATCAATTATCATAAAATGCTGTGCAACAATTAAAGAGACCCATGTAATAATCAGGACCAAACTCCTAAGTTGACTGTTAAGTGAAAAACATGTCACAGAACAATGTGTGTACTATGATTTCATTTATATTTAAAGCAATATGTATATACATACATGAACAGAAGAAGAGAAGACATCTCACCCTGGATTATAAAAAGGGATTATCTCTGCTTCGGAACTTCACAGTATGGCTGACAAGAGTGTGATTTGCACCATTTATTCTACATGACTCTGTGTGGCTTGAATCTTTCAATGTGATAATTCATTCATGTGTTATTTGTATAATAAATAATGAATTTCAAAACAACAACAAAAGATTAAGACTTCTAAGGAGATGGGCTGTAAAGAGAAGTAAGCTTGGAGGAAAGAGGAGTGCTCTCTCTGGAGAGAAAGTGAGGAATGACTTAGAATCAATAATGTCAAGTTGAAAGCTTTAAAATAGAACAATCGAGAGCTGAGAATTGCTAATGAAACTTGATTTTGAAGCTCGTGCTAAATTATTCTGAAATCTAGACTTATGTAGTAGTGCACCCAATAAATACTGACAGTTTGTGATTTTAGCACACTGCCTTAAATGTAAGGAAGGGCCTAAATTAATATTTTTAAAAACAATGGTTGAATAAAGTCGAGAGGAAAAAAAAAGAACCATTTTGTATTCTGAAAAAATATGCATGTTTTAATGTTCAGTTTTTCATTCCTCTCTATTGTCAGTGTTGAGTCAGAAAATACATGTGTTCTCAAGTTTTCATTTTGTTTTCACTTTCTCATCATGAAATCTTTTAAGCTAACTATGTTAAGATTTAAGATCATTTAAGGACTGACCATTAGAATTATCAAAAATATTTAAAATATGAAAGGTGTGATTTTTATTCACACTTCAAACCTTAATCAGCTTGAAAATGGGAAAATATTAAGTGTATTTAAAAATAGATATTATAATAGATGCTGTCTAGATAAAGACATTCAAGACAGTTTCAATTAGATTGTACTCTTTCAAAAGATGTCTCATCTGTGTAACTGAAGCAAATTGTAGTCTGTCTGATATAAAGGTATTCTAAGGAGTGCAAAGATTACCTGAGGAGAAGTAACTGACTCTAAGTCAGTAGAAGTTTTTTGGTTGCCTGAGGAAGAAAAGAGGAAAGCATCTGCCTCAGAGAATATTTTCAGAGTTGAGTGACTAACATGAATGCACTCAGCACATTGCTACTGACAAACTTCATTAGTAACCAGTGGGGAGAAAAGCTCTTCCCTGGTGAAGAGCTGCCCAGTAAACATTGAAAAAGCAGCTATGAAGCTAAAGTCGGTGAATTGCCGGTCAACACGCTTAAAAATGAAGTACACAGCTGTAGATAAACCTGACATTTCCCATCACTTTTTGAAAGCAAACTTGTCTTTATCTCAGCACTAAAAGTCACTATAACTTTACCATTTCATGAGAAATGTTATTAAAATTACTGTAAAACACTTATTTAATTGGAACTCTTGTTTTGCCTTCTGGGGGAAAAAAAGTATACTATGCTATGCATGTGTGCATGCTAAGTGACTTCAGTCATGTCTGACTCTTTGGGACCCTATGGACTGTAGCCCTCTAGGCTCCTCTGTCCATGGGATTCTCCAGTCAAGAATACTGGAGCAGATTGCCATTTCCTTCTCCAGGGGATCTTCCCAACCCAGGGATAAAACCCACATCACTTACATCTCCTGCATTGGCAGGCAGGTTCTTTATCTCTAGCATTACCTGGGAAGCCCAATGCTATACATATCCCAAAATAATAGAAATAGTTAACATTAGAATTGTTTTTTATCTTTGAATGATGAGATTATAGGTGATTTTTATATCCTTTCTTTTCAGGTTCTGAACACATCTGCAGATAGCACATATTACTTTCACACCCAGAAAGGAGAAGAAATCACAATTTTTTTAAGTATATTATTAAAGTATACATTAAAAAATTTTGACAACAGTGAAGAAGAAAGTTCTCTTACTCATTTGAATCCATAGCCATTTGTGCTCTGTGGTAGAGTGCTGGAAGTGTTTTTATAAGAATGTATGAATTTTGTAACCATTCACAATACTTTTATACATTAAGCATTTTCTCATATTTTTTATGCACCTGAATTTGACTTACCTTGAAAATATCCTTCTGTGGGTACTATTATGGTTTGAATGCTTGTGTCCCTCCCAAAATTCCTTTTTGTTACCCTAATCCCCACTGTGATGGTGTTTGGAGGTTGAACCTTAGGAGGAAATTAAGGAGAATGAATTTAAAACTGTCCTCTAGTCCTTTCCTGGAATTATTTTTCATGTGACCAGAACAAAATAAGTATTATGAAAAACTGAAAAGCATGTTTCTACTATTCCGTTCCACAATTGTCATAGCATATAGTTCTGTCTACATGCAAAATACAAATATTATATTAGAATTTATTTAAAAGGGAAAGTATATGGCCTGGATGATAATGGAATCCTTTTGTTCTGGCCTACATATAGAAATGGGTTTCCCTGGTAGCTCAGTTGGTAAAGAATCTGCCTGCAATGCAGGAGACTGCTGTTCAATCCTTGGGTCAGGAAGATCCCCTGGAGAAGGAAATGGCAACCTACTCCAGTATTCTTGCCTAGGAAATCCCATGGACAGAGGAGCCTTGTGAGCTACAGTCGATGGGGTCACAAGAGTCGGACACAACTTAGAAACTAAACCACTACATATATAAAAATAAGCCTCATCTAACATCCTTCTTTGGGACTTTTTACTTATTTGTAACAACTCTTATCTGTCATCACTATTTTCTCTTGTGTCACATTATTACTTAGTTTGTGGATTGGAGAAACAAATGCTGTAAGGAAAATATATGCCTTTAGGTGCTTTATTCTTCCTGACTCCAACCTGTTAAGACAGATAACTACATAAAATATTTCTGAATGATGGTAGTCTTCAAATTGTTCCCACTTGCCTGAGCCACTAATTGCAAGAAAGATTAGATTTTGTTGTGTATTTATCATGGAAAGTCATCTTGATCTTTTTTTCCTTACATCATTTCTATTTTTGTAGCCTTTTTCCTCCCTAGCTAAATCCTGCATTTCTTTCTAAAGGAGTATAATGGATAACACACAAACCAATACTAAATACCAATGTACGTATCAGTTATTCAAGTCTTTTTGGTTTTCTCAATGACTGCACTGTATCTCCCATATTTCCATGAACAATGGATCTAATCAACAAGTAAATCAAAAGTGATTTAGACAATAATATGTAGTAATCAGTTATCTGTCTAGCCATAGTCGATATTATAAAATCTATGTAAAAACATCCCTCAGTCTGCAAAGACTCACAGCTGTTACTGATAAAAGATATTCCAGACATTTCTACATGTTTCTACTGGGTGGCCTGAAACATAAAAGATGCTCAATAAATGTCTTTTGAATTAAAGATGTTTTTCTTAGTTTGTTAGTAACTTGGATTTTTCTTTAAACTAGGAAAGGAAAGTATTGGAATGAAGAAAAGCTGACAGATCATCTTGAACAATTACGAAAATGGAATCAGAAGTAAACTCTGGAAAAAACTTAAAAAAAAAATTAAACCAAACACTCTTTGAGTCAGTATTTGGGATATAAAGTGAGGAACTATGAGTTACAAATTAGAAGGAAAACTATCAAATTTATTAACATTTGTAACAGATATCACGCTATCTAAAAATGTGTTTAAATTTTCCAGTGATATTTATAGGACTCAAAATTTTATTTGAAAAGACGCTAAAACATTGAGAAACTTTGCACGTCATAAAATCTAATACTTATGTGACGGTCATAGAAATTTTATACTTTACCAGGGAGTCAGTAAGCCATCCAGTGGCCTTCTACTCATAATGCAAGATTGAAACTCTTAGAGATGATAAAGAAAACTAAACCCCTGGAGAGGTAGCTTTGTCACATTGCTTTGGATCGCAGTAAAATTGTGCCAGATGACAGATTTGTGTCTTGACCTGGAAGTTAAGCCACTAATTTATTTCTGTGTTTTACTTTCAGCAAGTATTTGTAAATGCCCTGTTATAAGGAAAATACCTTCAGTAAACATTATGTGGGTGAAAAAGAGAATATGACAATGAAATAAGACAATGAAAATAGGCTATAACAAGTGCCACAAAATTAGTACATATTGTGACAGTAACTTTAGAGTTTTATGATGATGTTGGATTCTGGTTTTACTTTAATCCAAGGTGATACTTATATAGGTAGAACATGTAAATAGTTCTGCTTGACGAAAGTGAAAGAAGAGAGTAAAAGAAGTTGGCTTAAAACTCAACATTCAGAAAACTAAGATCATGGCATCTGGTCCCATCACTTCATGGCAAATAGATGGGGAAACAGAAATAGTGACAGACTTTATTTTGGGAGGCTCCAAAATCACTGCAGATGGTGACTGCAAGTCATGAAATTAAAGGATGCTTGCTCCCTGGAAGAAAAGTTATGACCAACCTAGACAGGATTTTAAAAGAGCAGAGAATTTACTTTGCCAACAAAAGTCCATCTAGTCAAAGCTATGGTTTTTTCCAGTAGTCATGTATGGATTTGGTATTGGAGAAGACTCTTGAGAGTCCCTTGGACTGCAAGGAGATCCAACCAGTCCATTCTGAAGGAGATCAGCCCTAGGATTTCTTTGGAAGGAATAATGCTAAAGCTGAAACTCCAGTACTTTGGCCACCTCATGTGAAGAGTTGACTCCTTGGAAAAGACTCTGATGCTGGGAGGGATTGGGGGCAAGAGGAGAAGGGGACGACAGAGGATGAGATGGCTGGATGGCATCACTGACTCGATGGACGTGAGTCTGAGTGAACTCCGGGAGTTGGTGATGGACAGGGAGGCCTGGCGTGCTGCGTTTCATGGGATCACAAAGAGTCAGACACGACTGAGCGACTGAACTGAACATGTATGGATGTGAGAGTTGGACTATAAAGAAAACTGAGCACCAAAGAATAGATGCTTTTGAACTATGGTGTTGGAGAAGACTTTTGAGAGTCCCTTGGACAGCAAGGAGATCCAACTACTCAATCCTAAAGGAAATCAGTTCTGAATATTCATTGGAAGGATTGATGCTGAAGCTGAGATTCCAATACTTTGGCCATCTGATGCGAAGAACTGGCTGACTGGAAAAGACCCTGATGCTGGGAAAGATTGAAGGCAGGAGGAGAAGGGGACAACAGAGGATGAGATGGTTTGATGGCATCACTGACTCAATGGATATGAGTTTGAGCAAGCTCTGGGAGTTAGTGATAGACAGGGAAGCCTGGAGCGCTGCAGTCCATGGATTCACAAAGAGTAGGACATGACTGAGCGACTGAACTAAACTGAGCAGTGATAAGCCAAACATAGAGGACAAAGCACAAAAATTCTACTGAGAACAGTGTTTAATTGAGTTTAATTAGACTATGGACTTTTTTGGGACTTAATGGAGATAATGATGAAGATATCAGTTGGGATAAAATTGGCAGAAGAGCTTTAAATCCAACCTAAATATTTTTTAAAAATGAATTCCATTGACAACTGAAGAACATTAAGTGATATTCAAACCAGAAAATATCCCAGTGCAGTATTCTATGAAAATCTGGAAAGAGGGACTTCCCTGATGGTCCAGTGGTTAAGAATCTGCCTCGCAATGCAGGGGATGGGGGTTCAATCCTTAGTCAGGGAACTAAGATCCAACATGCCATGGAACATGTCTACTGCACCCCTTCACCTCAATTAGAGTCCATGCCCTGCAACGAAGTTCCCACATGCCACAACTGAGACCCAACACAGCCAAAAAAGTAAATTTATGTTTTTAAAAAGATCTGGGAAAAAAGAAGAAAGGTGTTAGCCTGTACTGGGTGCTACTGACACAACTGATCCCTTTAGTAACAGATTTGAAATCACAGTTCCTATTGCAAACTTACCATTAGTAAGTGTTTCAGGTAAATTTACAAATAGAAATTCTTGCTTGAAGTTGACTTGGCCTGTGTTGCTCTAACTTCTGAGAGAACTGAGTTGATAGATCCCCAAACCATGACTTAAAAAATCAGACTAGGTGACCACTGCCATTCCCACATTGATGCAGATAGAACTTGGCATAAATCCCTCTAGGGAATGTCTGGGTGCCAGCTCTGCCATCTTACCACTAGTGGGCAGACACAGCCCTTGGTTCTGAGGAAAACTTTGTATCTCAGAGGGGAATTGGGGTCAACTATTTCAGGGGCAGTTCCTTTCACTGCTTAATCCAACCTGGCTGACTTAACGATATGAACTGTAGATTTACTGCTTCTGTCCCCTGAGCACTGAGCCACCACCTTCACTCTAAAGGTAGTGCCACCTGGTAATTAACTGTGAAATATTGAGTGGCCGGCGCCTGACCCGAGTGTTTGTGCCAAGCAAAAGTTTCACTTGAGTTTTTTTCTTCTTTTTTTCTCTCTTTCACTGCCAGTTTGTATGTGTGTTTTTAAGTATTAACTCTCATGGAAGCACATGCCTATTTAAAATTCCCAGACGATGAGTCAGACTCGTTCAGTGAGGTTCCTAGAGAGTCACATGATGTGGTTTGATGAAACTTCACCTTATGAAAAAGGTTGAAGAAAAAAAAATCAGAAAAGCTCTTTTGGATTTATATGTGTGTATGTGTGTATATATATATATATTTAATTATACACATATATTTGTGTGTATACACACAAATACACACATATAAATATAATTAGTGCACATATAAATATTATTACATATGCATGCATATATTATACATATAATTTTGCATATATATGTAAGAGAGAGAGACAGAAAGACAAATACGTACAGAAATTTTAAAATCCCTTTGCTTTTGCTCCTTTTTTTTTCTCTGTAGATGTTAAAAAGTCTGGTGCTCCAATAGCACATGCTTCTGTGTAAAAAAAGAAAGCAACACCCCTACAGCCATGCAAGTTATCCATGGATTTTAGCTATGTATATCTACCTCCTGGATTAATGGCAGTGAGTGTAGAAATCTTGATTCCAACGTGATAAAGACATAGTTTTACTGGGACTTAGGATATATAAATTGTTTCACTCCATTATCCTGGTAATATTATTTAGGCTTATCTAGATCTCTAAAAACATCTCTATCTTAATCCATAGTTTTCTTCAAAGCAGTTTAATGCTTTATGGCATAACTAACATATATTGTTAACTTGAACAATATAGAGGATGGCTTCTTGTTAATAATTCTAAACCATAGCAGTTTTTTTTTAATTTTCCTATAGAATTTCTCAAAATGTAAACTAATTCTAGGAATATTTTTGGAATGCAAAGGCTTATTTGCTAATGAACCCTAGCTATAGGTAGGACTGAGTCATTCCTTATGAAATTGTGTTAATTGCAGAATAATATGTATTCTGGAAAAGGACCTCAAAATGAGTGTGGGCAGAAGTCAAAGAGGCACAGTTCCTGAGAAAGGAAAATTTTCTTCAAAATGTTGAGGGTGCACGCAACATTTTAAAGACTATCTTGGTGTTTTAAAATACCACAGAGGAAGTAACACTAACTAAACACACAGCATCCATTCATTCATTTCAGGAACATTTATTGAGAACCTACTATATGCCAGATACTACTAGAGTCTAGAGACTCAAAGAAAAGTATATTACAGTTTCACCCACAAGTACTCCCAGTGTGACAGCTGAGAGTTGCATAAGCAAACTGTTACAGTTCAGGAATGTGGAAAGTACTATGAAAACACAGGTGCAGAAATGACTAACTTTGTCTAACAGAATTTGATAAAACTTCACCAAGGAGGTGACACATGATCCAGATCTGTACAGATAAGTAGGAAATGACTTGTTTAAAAATTAGTAAAGCAGAGATTTTAAAAAATTATGAGAGTTGGAAAGGAGGAGTTAAAAGAGAAAGGCTTATCAAAGGTATAATTTATGAGTAGGCCAAACAGGCCTGTACTAGGGAGCCTTGACTGTACCATTCATTTGCATCTTTATTCTGGACTAATCTAGAAGCTGACCACGTGCCAGAGGGTGTGTAACCAGGGAAAGATGAAAGCTGGTAGTAATCTAGGCTCCCCCCTCATTCATTTACTTAAAATGCTTATTGATGGCAAATTTGCAATAGGATCTGAGATTTCAAATCTGTTACCAAAAGGATCAATTGTGTCAATAGCACCTAGCGTCTAACAAGTTTTTCTTTCTCTCCTGTTATTTGTTTCTGTCTTTGTCATCTTGTTTCTTTCTCTGAATCTTTATCTCTCTCTCTCTCTCTCTCTCTCTCGCTCAGATTCTCTCATCTCTAGGCCCAAATCACTCTGAAGACTGGTACCACTTTCCAGTAGACAGTACAGTTTACATACCACCATGTCTAGTTAGACTTGATGCCATTGCTGAATCTAAATCCCAGAATCTCAAGAGGGGGAGTCTTTATCTGCCCTAACTGATCCAGTGCACCGTGGTCTGGATGGAGTCACAATGTACAACATGAGTCCTGGAAACAGACTTCTTTTGAATGACAGGACATTCCCAGAGTTGTTAGGCTATGGATTGACCATCAGCCCAAAAGTTGTCAACTATAATATGGCAACTCTACTTTAGATACTCCAAAGCGATCTCAGAGTATTGTACATCACTGTTAAATTTCTCCCAATGCTGATCTGCCTTTGCTGAGGTTGTCTTCTATCACGTTTATGTCTCTCTACTACCATTAATATTTCTAGAGTGTTTGCAGGAAAAAAAAGAAAATGATGCTGGCATGTCTAGGAAGGTGTATTTCTTTCTTTTGTTTTAAGTTTTTTTTTTTATATGGACCATTTTTTGAAATCTTTGTTTAATTTGTTACAATATTGCTTCTGCATTGGAAGGCAAAGTCCTACCCACAGGATCACAAGGGAAGTCCTAAGAAGGTGTATTTCTATATGAAGAATGATGGGCTGGGTCATGAAACCTGTGTCCATCCTTCTTCCTCATGGTCACTACCTTCAATTAAGTAAAGAAGGCCAATTATATTAGGGGTTAAGTGTGATGCAAAAATTATACAGAACTGGAAATCATCCCTTTGGAAGCCAATTACTTCCTGTGGTCTGAACCTAAGAACTAAGTTTCAAAATCTTCTGAGCTTTGTATATAAGCAGTGGTTGTGAGTAACTGGAATTTCTCCCAACATATTTCTACCATGGAAAAATGATGCAGCTGGTGGTATAAGTGAGTCCTTAAGCTCTATTTTATTTCTGTTTTATTTTTATTCTCAAATTCCTTAGTTTCCTCATATCAAAGCAGGTCATATGAAAGTGGACTTTTCACTAGGACTTGAGTTCCTTTTTGGAAATTATTAGTAAATCACTTTGGTCCAACATTTCCATAGACATGTTGTATCCAGACTTAATAAACAATTCTGAACCACATCTAAATTAGTCCAACCTTGTAGTAACAAAGGTAACTCTAGCTGTTCTAATAAATAAACTCCGAAGCATCAGTGGTTTATTGCTCACTCACTCAAAGCCCTAAATGAGTGTCCCTGATTGCCAAATGGCTTTTCTCCATGTTTCAGAGAGCTGATCTCGTTCCACCTTGTGGTTCCACCATGTTCCACAAATAGTTTCCAAGGTCACCATGAAAGAGGAAAGAATGTAGAGCATTGCATGTGGGAATTCTGTATGGGCCAAGCCTAAAACTGATGGACATTATTTCCATCTATCCATATTCAATTCACCCAGTCATATGGCTATGCACAAGTGCTAGGCTGCATTTGGCACAAGAAGAATGAGACACAAATAGAGTGAAAGCGATCTAGTTTCTTCACAAAGTGTTTATGATGCTTACCTTGTAATGTAATGACTAAAATTTATAATTAATAATAAAAATGTATGAGCTTATCTAATATAAACTGAAAATCACTTGCCCAAATTCGTTACATTCAGTGTATAGATAAATTACTATGACAAAGCATTCCTTCTGCTATGCTGCTGTTTATAATTCTGATAAACATTAAGTAGCTTTAAAAAATGCTTGCAACACTTGGACATTTAATTGAGAATTGGGTTCTGTATTCTGGGGTTGTGTGTAGATATCCAAAAAGAGAAATAGAAATGTTCTAAGTTTGAGGAAATGTGCTACTGTTTTCCCATGAAGTTCCTTGTTTTAAACAAAACTATTTTGTTATTCATTGTTCTTTATTGTATAAAGGGGATACTACCAGAAATTGTCAATAAAGATACTTTATAATTCTTAAAGTGATAAAAAATCATTATTTCTATTCTTAAAGTGAGAAAAATCATTACTTCTAAAGCATAATTGGGCTTCCTTGGTGACTCAGATCGTTAAAGAATTCTCCTGCAATGCGGGAGACCTGGGTTGGATCCCTGGGTTGGGAAGATCCCCTGGAGGAGGGCATGGCAACCCACTCCAGTATTCTTGCATGGAGAAGCCCCATGGACAGAGGAGCCTGGAGGGCTACAGTCCATGGGGTCTCATAGAGTTGGACATGACTGAGTGCCTAAGCACACAGCACACACAAAGCATAATTACTGTTTTGGTTCCCACTGAGCCGATTATTACATTCTGCTCAAATTGATAATAGTATATATTTTCTCATTCTGCTTTGTAACATTATTGGATAAAAGTAATATCATTTCAGAAATTTCTCTATTCTTTAGTTTTAGTAGTTAAACATACTTCTTTAGATTTTTAGGTTCTATTTTTTCTACTGGTTTATTATAGAAAATTATGACAAATTAATTTTGAAGTTGGAGAAAGAGGCAATGTAAAACTGTCTGTTTGTTTTTGTTTTTTATCAGGTCTTGTCCCTAGATTTTTATCTGTACCTCTAATTACAGTCTCCGGAGGAAGTGTTGATGGTTTGAATCCTAGAAAAAGTTGTCAGATGAAACCTGGGGAACACCCAAGGAATAACACAATACCACAGAGTTAATATGATTGATGATATCATAGCTCATTTTGAGCAGATGTCCAAAGAAGGAAAATCAAGCTGCCATTCTACATACTGAACCCTTGTTCACTTAACAGAAGACCTTTATAAGTAAATCGAAATTAATAGCAAGTGTTCAGTGGGTTAGGTGATGGGCATTCAGATTGTTTTTGGACTTTCAAGAGAAAAAAACATCAAAAAATCAGAATTTCTAGAAAAGTTGCTTTTATATATATATTAGCTTATTAGTTTTCGTGTGCTATATTTGACTGCAATGTTTAATTTGGCACTGGTGAATAGATTTTAATAAGGAAAAGTTTCTTTTTAGAAACAGAACCACATCTGTGACACTCTAAAAATTTCACATGCATCTAATCTTGAAAGTGTGTGTATAGCTTTTTAATAAATTGCCAAATGAAGGCCCACTTTCCAACTGTGTGCTGACTGGGAGAGACAGAGTAGGTGGTATGTTTAAACAATGTATGCGTGTACAAGGGGCTTCCCAGGTGGCACTAGTGGTAAAGAACCCCCCTTCCACAGGAGACATAAGAGATACAGGTTTGATCCCTGGGTCGGGAAGATCCCCTGGAGGAGGAAATGGCAACCTACTCCAGTATTCTTGTCAGGAGAATCCCACAGACAGAGGAGCCTGGTGGGCTACAGTCCATAGAGCCACAAAGAGTCAGACATGACTGAAGCAACTTAGCATGCACATACAAATAATTTGGGGAAAGTAACAGAAAATACTTATATCTGAATTCAGTGACAGAAGATCTGTAGTCTGTTTGCCAAATCAACCCTGTGCTGAATCAGATTATTTTCTCTATTTAAATTGTAGTATGTGTTGACCATCTCTCCCCCACCCCCACTAAAAAAGGATAAATCCATTTGACTTAAATTGTAACCTTGCAGATTTATCTTAATCTTAACTTCTCAAATTGCCTGTGAAATCTGTTCACCAGCAGCTACAATGTCCCTCTCCTGACAGGCTCTCACACCACTTAGGGGGACGTGGTATAGCATGTGGTGGTGGTAATTTAGTCATTCAGGCATGTTTGACTCTTTGCTACCTCATGGACTGTATGTAGCCTGCTAGGCTCCTCTGTCCATGGGATTTCCCAGGCAAGAATACTGGAGGGGGTTACCATTTCCTTCTCCAGGGGATCTTCCTGACCCAGGGATTGAACCCACGTCTCCTGCATTGCAGGTGGATTCTTTACCCCTGAGCCATCAGGAAAGTCCTTTTTACTCCTAATCAAAAGTGATTCTAGGAAAGTAAGAAGTCCTACATAAGGGAAAAGTACTGGTTCTTTCTTAAAGCATCTGAGAAATTTCTTACTTTTGAAACTGCATGTCCTCCCATGCTTGATGCTTACTGATGAACTTCAGGCCTTTGCAGGTTGAAGATGTTAAGCCTGGCAGCATGAGTGTATACCTCCTATTTCAATTTAAAATGAAAAACTCATAGATCATTGTTTTCATTAAACAAACACACACATGAGTGTATTTCACAGAAAGACTTTACTTGGATTTTCTTTAAAATACCCATAGAATACATAGAACTTATTACTAATTGCTTTAATTTAGCTTAAAGAACAAAAGGGAGCAAAATCACTTTAGACACCGTGTCTCATTTTAAATGGAAAATGGCATGCTAGAATTTAATTCTGAAAAAAAAAATCCTGTGTGTTGTCAAATTTAAATGCATTTATATTTTTAACTTGGTGATTTCAATAGTCTTTAGCAGCAGTCAGCAAAGTTTACTATGAAGGACCAGTAAATATTTTGGGCTTTGCAAACCACCGGTCTCTGTTACAACCACTCAACTCTGCCTTTATAGTGAGAAAACAGCTGTAGACAACACATAAACAAATGAACATGACTATGATTCCCAAGAAATGTATTTGCTAAAACAGACAGGGGATTGGATTTGGCTCACTTGTCAAACCCTGATCCTTGGTAACTCACTTCTTGTGTTAGCTAATTCTTTTCCTCATAGAGATTCTTAGAAACTATTTTCAAGTTATCATGTTAGCTTTTTATCTGAAATATGGACATGAAATAGTGTTTCCCCTCATTTGTTTTGAAGAATATGACTCATATGCTCAACTGAACAGACCACAGACCTGTTATTTTCTCTGAGCCTTACTGAGGCCAGCGAGGGCCTGGAGGAACTGGAAAATAAGTTCATCTGTCAACTTACAGCTGAAGAATGTGAAGCAAGAACACGGAGCTTTGGTTCCACAAGCTGCTCCATTTAAGAGGATGCTGCTGAGAGGCTTAATGTTCTGTACTACTGGGCACAGTCTTGAAAATAATAACCTACTTTTCCTGAGCAAAGCCAACTCTGAAGGAGGATGATGTCTACAAATGAGGCCTCATAAAAGAATATAATTAAACACTGATGCTCCTCGGAGTGAAAGAGCTTTGAGATAATGACTGCAGTGGCACGGATTGTACCAAAGAGAACAAGATGTCACAATTATATATTTGCAGGTTGATTTAATCTGACAGGATTCTTAGCAACAGTGAACTTGGTCTGTCTATGCATCACAACACAGCCTATGTGTTCTACAAATGAAGCTCTATTTATCTTTTACAAAGTTGCATGTGTCAATTAGTGAACTTCTTAATCTAGCTGGACGCTCTTATCAGTGGATGCCCAGCGTAAGTCTTCATTTGCTGTGACACGGCCTTTGTAAGTCATCCTTTTTATTTAATTAAATTCTCTAAAAAATTCTTTATGTAAGTGGATTTCTTTCATTATTTGTCTTTTGAATGTTTTGTCATGCAAAGTTCTAATTATCCTATCTTTTGAAGTATTTCTAGCAGATAAATTAGCAGCTAGTTGGTTGCATTGTTCCTCACAGTTACTCAAAGGGATAGATGGATGGGCTATATCAGAAGTTAGCAAACTCGGGTTCTTGGGCCAAATCCAGCCCATTACCACACGTTTTGTGTGACCT
Source organism: Bos grunniens (assembly GCF_055505025.1). Lineage (NCBI taxonomy): Eukaryota > Metazoa > Chordata > Mammalia > Artiodactyla > Bovidae > Bos > Bos grunniens. Next base: position 37,014,673 of record NC_141187.1, read on the forward strand.
TCAAGATAAGAATCATTTTTACACTTCTAAATGGTTGAAAAAATATTAAAAGAGGATTGTTTTACTAGTGAAATCTATATGACATACAAAGTCAGTGTTCACAAATAAAATTATACTGGAACACAGTCTCACTCACTTTTTTTTTTTTTTGCCAAAAATCTATTGCTACCTTTATGCTATAACCTCATAGATAGGGGTTTACAGTGGAGGCGGTAGAAGCAGCAATGTCTTAGTTAATCTCTGGCCCTTCAGAAAAACAGCCTGTCTGCTGTGGACTGAATGAATTTTCATATTCCCCTCCAATTTTTAATTTTAAGCTGACTCTTATCATCTTCCTTTTCCAATTCCCACTTCGGCCTTGATTTTGGATGTGGGAGGTATTAATAGATAGAGGCAGGAGCTCAGCCTTAGATCCCCAATTTTGGATATGACAGTGCACCTTAATAAACTTTCATCTCTATCCCGTGAAATATTGAATTCAACTTAGATACTCATTGTTCAAAATGCCTAACATTTATAAAGTGCTTTGAAATAAAGTGCTGTCACTTATGTTGTCTCATTTGACCCTATTCACTGGTGTATTTCTTTTGAAGGGGAGAAAACTGAGGTCTAAGTATGTTCACTAACTTTCCAATACTCATGCAACTAAGAAGAGTCTGGAGAGCAGACTTGAAACCTGACTCTGAATCTTCTGTTATTTCTATAATGCTACCCTGCCTCAGGAAATGAGACATGGACATAAAAATCTGTGATCTGACAATATTCTTATCTGAAACTCATGTACAAGGCTCATGTGAAATGTACCTGGGGAAGAGCTTCTTCTCCCTTCCTTGTTGCCTGACTTTCAACCTGTTAAAACTGGGACTTCCTAGCCTCCAAAACTGTGAGAAATAAATTTCTGTTGTTAATAAGCCACCCATACTATGGTATTCCAAATAGATTAGAACAGACCACTCTCAAACAACAGCCAGAGTGATTTATTTCTAGCATATTTCACCCTAAAATTATCTTACTTATTGATTGATTCCCTGATAGCTCAGTTGGTAAAGAATCCTCCTGCATTGCAGGAGACCCCGGTTCAATTCCTGGGGTGGGAAGATTCCCTGGAGAAGGGATAGGCTACCCACTCCAGTATTTTTGCTCTTCACTTGTGGCTCAGCTGGTAAAGAATCTGCCTGCAATAAGGGAGACCTGGGTTCGACCCCTGGGTTGGGAAGATCCCCTGGAGAAGGGTACCCACTCCAGTATTCTGGCCTGGAGACTGTATAGTCCTTGGCGTCACAAAGAGTCGGACTCAACTGAGCGACTTTCACTTTCACAGTTCTTTACATTACTCCAATAACTTTCTTGGTGCAAGAATTTGCCCATGTTTTTCACCAACAGAACACTGCATGGCATTTGGTACATACTACATAAGTGTTAAATGGATGAATATGTCATGTGTGTGGCTTTTGAAATGTATTTTTTTCCTTTTTTAAAATATATTCTTCCTTGTTGGTGATTTGACAAGGCATTATTTCATCCAAAAAAAAAAAGCCATGATATGCCAGATTTGTCAATAAGGTGAAAGTGAAAGTGAAATCGCTCAGTCGTATAGTAGATAAGAAATAAATTGAACAACATAAGATGTAAAAATCATGAATTCAACCTGGATAAGTTCTGTAGGGATGTAGATTGTTCACAGCAATCATAAATATTTTCACCTGTAAACATTGTTTCCATAATATCCATCTGAAGTCTCAGCTTTGCAGCATTGTGGTCTCTCATGATTTCAAGGCAATGGGGATATATAAGTGTCTTAAATTTCCGAACTATCCCTTTTTCAAGATAGAGCATGGAAGTATCTGATCAGAAAGCTGAGAAGCGCTATAGCTGAGAAGCTACTACAATGGTTTAACTCCTTTGAGGCAAATGTATTTTCACTGGCCCCAAATATTAACAATAGCCATCAGAGTCATCAGTGGTAAGGGGGAGTATCTTAAATTCTATTATGTGTGTGTATGGGTGGATAGATTAAAAACTGTATTTAAACCCTCTTTGAGTGAGTATTCCTTGGTGGCTTAGATGGTAAAGAATCTGCCTGCAATGCAGGAGACCCAGCTTCAGTATTCTTACCTGGCGAATTCCAAGGACAGAGAAGTCTGGCGGATTACGGTCCATGGGGTTACAGAGAGTCAGACATAAATGAGCGAGTAACACTTTTCTATAGCCTGCCAGGCTCCTCTGTTCATGGAATTCTCCAGGCAGGAATACTAGAGTGGGTAGCCATTCCCTTCTCCAGGGGATCTTCCCGACCCAGGGATCAAACTCGGTCTCCTGTATTGCTGGCGGATTCTTTACCATCTGACCACCCGGGAAGCCCTCTTTCCCTTGAATGAGTGTCATTAAATAAACTGAAGATCCTACAGCTCCACAGTACCTTAGAAACACCAGATCTGAACTGAGTAAACTCATTATGAAATGCCTTTTAGTTCAAGTAACTGTATCAAGTTCTGCAGTAGTTAAGAGGGATGGCGTTTTAGTAATGGATGGCTTAGTTGTAAGGTGTACATGAGGATGGAGTTGAATTATGCGTGAGATATGGTGATTTAATGAACCATGGGAAGCACATTTCTTTCAAGGGGACAATATGTGCTTGTTATATTTTATCAGGAAACTTAGAAAGGATATTTCTGGAAATAATCCATATCAACTATACCACAGTGGGATCAGCCTAGAGAAAAGAGTTGTGTGGTTGAAATAATCAATACAGAGTTCACTGCTGAGATACACTTCAGTTTGCATGATTTTGATAAATTCTTCTGTCAGGATCATTCTAAGGTAGAACTGTGAACTTGATCTCAGAAGTTTTGAAGCCTTTCTTCATTTTTCTTTAATTTTTTTTTTAAACATGGACCACTTTTCTTTTTTTTCTTTTTTTTTTTTTTAGTCTTAAGTCTATTGAATTTGGTACAGTATTGCTTCTGTTTTATGTTTTGATTGTTTGGTTGTGAGGTATGTGGGATCCTAGCTCCCCCACTCCAGGGATCAGACCCATACACCTTGCATTGGAAAGCAAAGCCTTAACCACTGAACTGGCTGTTAATGTTCCTCATATTCATTCCATCCAGGCCCAAGATATACGTACCACTCACCTGTCAATCTTTGACACTCGTGTGGCTATCCCCACCTTCTCTCTAATTTTTCTTCCTTTATCTGCTACCAGCATTTCTCATCGCACACTACCTGGAATTTTGCAATTTCCACGTACCCTGAAATCAGTTACTTTTTTTTCCCCCAAAAATCACTTATTAAATGAAAATGCCTGAGAGCGTGCTCGGTATGGTGTTTGGCACGGAGAATAATCAGACAAACGCACGTCTTTCCTGTTACTTAAAATCTTTGCTAGTTGTCCTAGAAGAGATAATACAGTTCACATTAATGAGTAAATGGCTTATACCAGCAGGATACTTGCTTTGAAAAGATACCTAAGTAAATACAGTTTTAAAAGAAAGAAATGGTTCTTTAATAGAAGAGTCTATGTTTGTTGTTTTGTTTGTTTGTTTTTTAACATGTTGGTAGACAAGATATTCTGGGGAAAGAGGTCATTTTCACACTTCTAAAAAACACTATAGAGGCAAATTCTTCTCCTGGTTATGCAGGGGCCTGACTGCGCCACCAAAATTACTAAATTACAGTTACTATGACTAGAGATGGGAACTGGATCACAGCCTTCCCCTGACAGCTAAATGCATGGACCAAAGTACGTATGCACAAAGTAGAAGGCTTTTTTTAAGTTAGCAAGAATCCAATTTCATTGTCATTATGACCATTGTGCCAAATGGCTTGTAAAATAAAATAAATGAGATCTACAGCACCTAGCGAGCTAAGACAACCCCCAATTCATCATTCCTCTGCGAAACTACACTCTGATGGCCTCAGAATGAGGGCGAGAGAGGATTAGTTCTGACCTTCCGCTGATCAGAACAAAGTGTTATTCTTGATCTCACTTCACTGGTTTCTGACTAGCATAGCATTTTTTGTATTGTCTTATTTTTCTCTCTTCATAAATCAAAGCAAGAATCTCAAGAGATACAGGACCTGCTTCCTTGCTGCGATTTTACACTGGAAATTCCTTTGGCTGCCATTAGAGAATCTGTACCTGAACAAATAGGCAAATACTAGGCTCTAGGTGCAAACTGCCAATTCCATGAAATCTCCAGAGAAGCGTATCACCATGGGTCTTGGGCAGAGTTTGCAAAATGCATCACGCATTCATCACTGTCCACCTCCATATTCCACATTTACCATTCAGTGATGCTGTGTCAGAAAAGTACCAAGTGGTGGTCAGTGAGGAGAGAGCTGTAGAGGCCAGACTTCCTTATTAGACTAGAATTGCTTTACAATGGTGTGTTCGTTTCTGCTGCACAACATCATGAATCAGCTGTATGTATCTGTGTATGTATGTATATATATATTCCCCTCTCTCTTCAGCCTCCCTCCCACTCCCATCCTACCCCTCTAGGTCATCACAGAGCACCATGCTGAGCTCCCTGTGCTATGCAGCAGCTTCCCACTAGCTATCTGTTTTACACATGGTGTGTATATACGTCAGTGCTATTCTCTCCATTTGTCCGTCCCTCTTTCCCCTACTGTGTCCATCAGTCCATTCCCTACGTCTGGGCCTTGATTCCTGCCCTGCAAATATACACGCGACTGCTAACCTCCAGTGATATGTCTTGACTTGGAAATAGCCCTTTCAGCCTATATGATTGTGTGAATTGAGAAAAGCATCTAGCCTGTGTGTACCATCCAAAGCATATATAATGATTTTCAAAAGAATAGGGCCATGTGTTGCCATGATTATTTTTAGTCACTTGAATATTTAAAGCAAATAAAATGTAGAAACTACCCAAGGTTTAGGGGAGAGGGTCTTTTTGGCCTCTCTAATCCAACTTGACATAAAATGACAGATTTTATTTGGGCTTCCCTGGTGGCTCAGACGGTAAAGAATTGCTTTCAATGCAGGAGACCTGGATTTGATCCTTAGGTCAAGAAGATTCCCTGGAGAAAAGAATGGCAGCCCACTTCAGTTTTCTTGCCTGGATAATTTCATGGACAGAGGAGCCTGGCGGGCTATAGTCCATGGGGTCACAAAGACATGACTTAGTAATGAAACAATACACACATACACATCTGTATGTACATATAGTAATATGTATATTTGTGTATGCATGTGTGTGTATACACAACTCATCTCACATGTTCAGAAAAGTCTTATTTTTATCCTTTTCACTCTCACAGCTTCCAACAGACTAACAGACATACCAAGCTGCCATGCTCTGTTAATGCCCAATCCACATGGTACCCTACAAAATACCCTAAAACCCACGAATAAAATATTTTCTTCTCAGTCAACAAGCTCTGGTGGTTGCAAACACAATACAGATGTAATATCACCTTTGAAAGACCGAGGAAAGGTAAAAACAAAACAAAAACAAACATTCCATTCTCCTTTTTAAAATCCTCAACATCTTGAATCCATACAAAGATCTTTATTTTTTCCTTTACTTACTAAGTGAGATTTTTATTCAAAAGACACATTCTGCCACACACACACACAAAAAAAACTGCTATCATCAAAATGAAATATAAAAGCAGAAAAATAAAATAGGGTCTTTTACTCTCATGAAGGTCAAATTGTTCCTTGAAACAGTATACTTAAGTGTTTTTCAAAACCACAGATTTCAGGGTCAGTTCAATTTTTTTCTCAGTACCAAATGTTTCACTTAAAATGTAAAGACAGACCAGTGATTCAATGTTTTCATTAATTTTATATAATAATTCAAGTATAAAGTATTACGTTTTCCACAAAAAGCAAGAAAGCTTTGTGTGGTATATGGGTCCCTAAAATATATACATGCCTTTAAATATCAGCTGATTAAAAATATCCACTGAACACTATTTATGCGTAGCCTCGTGTTTAAGATTTCTCCTTCCCTGAGTCTGTGAAGGTGACAGGCCTCAGCCTATGGAAAGCTACAGGGTCACCAATATCTCCAAATCTCAGATGTTTAAGATGGGTGCTTATCTCACAGTTTATAGCTAGTTACAAACTGAATTTTCTACCACAGTCTGAGAAATCCATTTGGAAGTATTTTTATAGTAAATAATCTGAAACCCATTTTTAATCCAAAGTATTATAGATCAAGAAAAGGAAACATAATCCAAACAAATCACAGATCTGATGGAGACAGAATAAGAAGGGTTGAAGCCAATGGAAGGAAGATGCACTAGAATTCCGTGAGCAAGAGATCGAGAATATCTGATTAATTTGGGGCAAGTTTTTATAAACTTAAAGAGGCCAATAGGAGATAAACATATGACCCAGTGATAGGCTGGTTTGGAAATAGATAAATGCAATATGGTCCTACCTTGAAGGACAGAAAGAATGAAAGTCCTCTTGTGTGTAACAAACATTCTTATTTGATCACGGTATCACTTTGTTTATTTCCTGCTGAGTCAGCACACGGCCTTCGGGTCCTTCTCAACAGGCACCTCAATGCCAGTCACTGGAGGTGACTGATCAAGTGAAAGTGACTTGCCACCTCTACTTAAGTAGCTTTTACCTTCAAAAGGAAGTAGCACAACACCAGTAAATCTCTCTACCATAGGGCAGCAGGTGGTAATTTTTTTTAAAGGAATATGACAATAAAACTTCTTTAGGGAAGGATGATTTCTGACCAAATTGACAGCAGAAGGCTTCATGGATGGAGTGACCTTAGAGTCAAGTCAGCATTTTTAGAGCATTAAACAGAGAGGAGATGGCAGGAGATAAGAGTTGTTTTACTGTGACTTGAAAATATATTATTTGGGCTTGTATTTTAGAAGGCTGCTCTGTGTGCCTTCATGTTTTAAATCCAGGGGGAGAAAAACTTCTAATAAATGGCTAAGATAATTAAAATATTCATGGACTCTTGAGAGTGATTTATAGTGTGCTAATGTAGCACTGAAGGATGAGCTCCAGAATTTGGTAATTCTCTATTTTTAAATGGATGCACTATTATTTATGAGAACACTAATTCTTTTTCATGGTGGTTACATAATCAAATGTTTCTATAATTTTTAAGAAAACTATTAAAATATTGGCCTCATAAAAAACAAAATAAATCACATACATAATTAAATTTATAATAAATGCTTTATTTGTGGGGCATTTGTATGTGATTTATTACTGAATCATCAAATATTCATTTCGCATGAGCATTGAGGGCACTACTTACTTCATACAAATGTACTTATGTTTGAAGTGAAGGAAAACCGAAACCTATGCCAGTCTAACTCTGAGCTTAGATATGGATAGATATACATATTTGCACTTTCAAGCATGTGGTGACTTGCTCTTCGAACAAAACTTCATATACAATGGAAAAAACCCTCTGATGACCATAAAGCTATAAAGGAAGAACTTCTAGCAACTTTGGTAATTCCTTTTAATTGGAAAAAAATCCAGTTAAGAAAACTTTCCAGAACCAGACCCAATCCTGTTTTAACAGTCAGTGTGGTTTTCCTCCACTTATTTTGTTTTACTTGCTTTGTCCACGGGGAAATCATTCAATTTGGTGAGGGACTAGAATCTTTCCTTGCCAAAGAGAGAATTTCTTTTCAAGGCAAATGAACTTGTGGTTTAAACTGCGTTTGAAACAGTATCTTGTCATTGTGTTAGTCTTCCGTGGCTTCCATAACAAATGACACTGAGAGGCTTAAAACAACAAAAATGTATTGCCTCACAGTTCTGGAGACCAGAAATCCAAAAGTCAAGGTTGGCAAGGTTGGCTCTTCTTGAGGCTTTGAAGAGGCATCCTTCCTTGCCTCTTCCAGCTTCAGTGGCTCCAGGAGTCCCTTGGCTTGTGGCTGTATCTATCACTCTAATCTCTGCATCTTTCACATGGCTTTCTCCTCTTTGTTCTGTCTTCTTCTCTTCGCTTCTCTCATAAGGACACTTGTCTTCTCTGGTAGGGACACCCCAGTCCAGGATAAGCTCATCTGAATCATTTTCACTATGCCCACAGAGACCGTATTCTCAAATAAGGTCACACGACCAAATATACATCCACAGACTCTGGGAGGACATATATTTTGAGGTTTCACCATTCATTCCACTACAGTTGTATTCTTTTTCCTGTTATTCACACTACAGAGGTAGCTGATTTTATAACTTTTGACCTCAATATTAAATAAAATAAAAATCAACTTGTGACTCTGCGTGGTGAAATTTTACTCTCTTCTGATTTTATCTGGCTTTGTAATAGGTGTAAATTTCATATATCTTTCACCTTATAGGACATTGCTCTAAATCAACAGAGAACTTAATCTCATCTTATTCTTAAAATTCTTCAAACATGACGTTCTAGCTGAGAGAAAATAAGAAATAGTCATCTATTTACTTACTTCCAATTATTTGTCTTAGTTATATGTTCTCACAGAATACAGAAATTCATCTATTGAATTGTTAATATTTCAAAAAGTATTTTAATGCTATAGAAAGTGTGATATAGTTAAAAATCAAAGGTACAGGCTTTTGCCAGAGATGATTCTGACCATGATTCATAGCTTATAGCTTAACATTTTCAATCCATTTGATTTAAAGGCAAGCCACTCAATCCTTTTTAGTCCCTGTTTTCTCAGATAAAACGGAGATACTAATACCTGCTATGCTTGTTTATAAAGAGAATTGGAATAAATATAGGTAAGTCACCCAGTATAAAACCTAGCATATCATATTTACTTTATAAATGACATAAATCAATTACTTATACAGATTTGGTCTATAAAGCAAAATATAAAAATGAATTTTGCATGTTAGCTCATTCATATAATTTACATGCTGAACTGAATAATCTCTGGTCTAAAGTAGGTTTGGAGAGCATCGTATAATGTTAGTTGTTGAAGTCTGATATCACAACAATTTCCTTAGTGGAGCTGCTTCTGCATCCTTTCTTTTTTCAGTTTTTGGTTTTTTTTTTTAATTATTAGAGTATAGTTGACTTATGTCCTAATGGTAAAGAACCTGCCTGTCAATGCAGGAGATGGAAGAGATGCTGGTTGAATCTCTGGATCAGGAAGAACCCCTGGAGAAGGGCATATTAACCCACTCCAGTAATTCTTGCCTAGAGAATGCCATGGACAGAGGAGCCTGGTGGGCTACAGTCCATATGGTCACAAAGAGTCAGACAGAACTGAAGTGACTTAACATGTACATATAGTTGACTTATAATGTTTTGTATCAGTTATACATATATATACCGCCACTCTTTTTCAAAGTCTTATCTCATATAAGCCATTACAGAGTGTTAAACACAGTTCCCTGTGCTATACATTAGGTCCTTTTTAGCTATCTATTTTATATTTAGTAGTGTATATATGATAATTCCAGTCTCCAAATTTATCCCTCCCCCTCACCACCTGGTAACCATAAGTTTGCTTTCTACATCTGTAACTCTATTTCTGTTTTGTAGATAAGTTCATATGTATCTTTTTTTTATATTCCATATATATATATGTATATATATACACACAAAAGTCTATTACTCAATAATTAAAAGAATGAAATAATATCATTTGCAGCAATATGGACAGACCTAGAGATTGTCATAGAGTGAAGAAAATCAGAGAGAGAAAGACAAATATTATATTGCATCCTTTTAATTTGATCTATTAGCTAGGCTGGTCTCCTCAGTCTGCCCTGGAAGCATGATTCTCCTTCCTGACCACAGTCTTGCTCATACCATTTGATTGCTTGGAAAGTTTCTTTCTTCTCTGTTATCCATACCTTCCCAGTTTATGGCCCAGGAAAAGTCACTTATTTTCTCTGTAGACTCCTCTCATAATATGCTCAAATGTATGTTCTACTTTTTGAAATTTCTTACACTGTGTGCTCATTTGGTATTTGAATTATTCTACATTGCGTTCTTAGAAGATGTTAAATTAGATATTACAAAGTCATCAGATGCAAGTTTCAGAAAGTCAAAGATTCTAATAATTCTAAGTTTCTTGGTTTTTTTGGGTTGCTCTCTGAAGTTAATGCAATTATTCTCACAGGTTCAAGGCTCACTTCAGATCTGTGTTTCTTTTAGACCAATTACATTCAAGTCCAAGCTCGTATCATCCAGATCAGTGGAAATTCACCCATGGTAATTATTGGGGCTCCTCCCTAATGATTATTCAATCAACCAAAGATCTTAAACAGACATATTCAACAGGCATTTGGCTCCTCCAGTCTTTGATCTTCCCTAGTCACCCCAGGAAGACAATTATCCATGCCCACATAGTCACTGAAATCTAGAAGCCCCATGTCACATAGATGTCTCCAGGGCTAGGAGTTCAGTTGAGCTATTTTCCTGGAACTCAATCACCACTTTGTGTTATGAGAAAGTGGTTCTTGAATTTCAAACACTCATGGATCTCAGAACCTACTATCCTTTCCTTTTGCTTGGAAAAATCTCTTTATCCCCAAACTCTTTTTCTTTCTTATTCAGTAATGTCCCTTTACTGAGCTTAGATTTATAAATGGCAGGGGAAAAAATCTGTGTTTAAAAATCATCTGTTTTGAACTTACCTTCCTACCTTAAGTGAATCACACTATTTAATTCTACTGGAAGTAAAGAAAGAAATATCATAAGATACAACACACTTTAATGTTTAATTAAAATTTTCTTTCCAGTGGTAAGCACCCAAAGACATAGATTATCTGGATATGTCTCAAGGATTTGTGGAGCATGATTATCAATGATTGAAGTGTGTGAGAACCTGAAAAATAAACCAGAAAATGAATTATTTCAAGAGAAAGAAGACACCAACAGAAAAGTTGGATGTGGGAATGATGCTTCCATTCATATGAGAAGGGTTGATTGGAAGTTAATTATACTTATGATATTTGTCTCTCAGATTTGCCCTTTAGTTCAGCCCTAATGATCTGAGAGCTAGAGTAAAAAAGAGCTGAAAGTGGAAACTGAAAGAGGGATATTTTAAATACCCAATTAGATATTGGAAGCACATAAGAGTATTGCTTGAGAATCCTTTTAAAGCAGTTGAGAAAGAACATGAGTTTAGAATATTGATAGCTCTGAAAAACAAAGCATGCCTTTGGCCCATTGACATGGAAGCATGGCAACATTTGCTACAGCCAAGACCTTAATAGACACATGGGAACCTGGTAATCCCCATGGTGTTAGTTACGCTCTCAGGGCTCTGTTGCAATAGGAGTAGGTGCCAATGGCAGATGAATGACTATGGTAACTTGAGTAACAATGAGAACCATGTGCATCCTCGCTGAACACTATTCATGGTCAGAATCCATGGCAAGTTTTATGTTTGTAGCCTGCAAAGCACCAAGGCATCTGAGAGGCAGAAATATCTAAAGGGAAACAGGAAGGAGGAGGAGGAGATTTTCTACAAGGTAGTGTGGATGACTAATTTGTTATAAAGATATGAACTAATTCTCTCTAAAAATTGTATGTGTGGGGATGGAGTGGGTAATATTTTGAAAGAGACTAGAATTCCAGATATATTTGCTGTCAGAGCTACAACCAGTAACAAATGCTAGCCATGATTTTTACCCTAGCCTCCCTGAAGTTAAGACTATGAGAATACCGATTGTGTTATATTTCTCCTTGAAATAACCCTTATTTTGCGGTCAGTAAACACTTGATTTTATTAACTATACACTTCCCTCAATTACCTCGACTAACTTAAAAAAAATTGGCATCTCAATATTAAGTTAATATTGTAGTTTCCTAATATAGTAATGTCCATCAAATGTGAAAATAGTAACTCAGGACCAGGAGTTAGAACATTTTCAACAGAGGTGTTTTTACAGTATATTTAGCTGCAGCTTTTAGGACCTTTCCTGAAATGTACCTTATCAAATTCTATCCCATCAATCAAGACATTCCACTGGAGATGGCCTACCACTTTTAAATAAGGTTGACAACTTCTGCACATTAAATCCTTGTTTTAATACCCATAGGACATTTCACATACAAAAGACTCTAAAATCTTTTGTAATAAGTATTTTCAAGTGAATTTTCCTTGGCATAACTCAAATTAATTTTCCATAGTAGTAATTTTTCAAGGGATTTCTAGCTTGTACCCCTAACTAATACTGCTCTATGGAATATTATAAACTAGGGTGTATTTCTAACTCAAACTATATTATTGGACACTTTGATTATTAACTACAAACCATATCCAAAGTCACGTAATACTAGAGTATAGACACATGATGTCTGTTAAAGATGGACTTTTGAGAGGTTTTTTTTGTGTTTTTTTTTCCAGCTAGCAAACAGACACAAATAATCATTTCCATTGAGTAAGCTAACTAATTTGTTTTGGAATGTTTGCTCAAAGGATAGAAATACACAGAAAACTCTGCAATTAACCTTTGAAAAAAAAAGAACTGTTGCCTAGAAGGCTGTCAGAGCTTAATTATTGATAGAAGCTTAAGGGTAAATCTAAATCATGACCTTAAACATTCTTTATAAATCACACTGTATTTGGGAAGTAAGACAATGTCAGCTTCTGAATTATTCTCATATGGAATGGAAAGGAGCAAATTCTTTAAGCTCAGTTGAAGCTCAGATCACAGCAAACTTTGTTTTTAAAAATGTAGCTTCATTGTTTTGTTAATTTAAATAGATTTTTCCAACTTACATATCGTGTATACATTTCCTTAATAAAAATAATAAAATATTTTTCCTTTATAGGAAATTTCAAGTGAAAATATTCTGTATTAAAAATTAGTAAAACCGAACATTTCTAAGTCATTAGAAATGCTACCTTAGTCCAACCACCATGACAGGATACTCTTGTTTCATGTAAATATTTAATGTGATTCAAATCTCTTTGAGATTAATGTGATAATATAAACTATATATTGCATATAAGATAACATACGCAAAACTGGAAAGGGTATGGCTAAAAGAAATAACAATCTAATTGGCAGACACATGATAGTTTGCTGAAAATGCAATTGATTATGCATACTCAAGTCTTTACAATGTCATGCTATTGCATTTTGTTTGTGTGCTTGCCAAAAAGGAAATAAAACAACTTCTATTGATTGTGTATTATGTGTTAAGCACATAACAGGCACACAATAAATATTTTTGAATAAATGAAGTCCAGGCACTATACCAGACAATTTATACATGTTTTGCCATTAGTTTTAATATCACAGAGTATGTTGAGACTCCCTGAAGTTAGATGAGCTCAATGTTGTCCTATGAGATTACTCCAAACTAAAAACAGGTCTACCTTGGTGTAAACTCAAAGAAAGTATTTATCCTAAAAATTCCATGAGTTTATAAGTGAAAAGTGAAAGTGAAAGTCATTCAGTCATGTCTGACTCTTTGTCCCCATGGGCGAATTCTCCAGGCCAGAATACTGGACTGGGTAGCCTTTCCCTTCTCCAGGGGATCGTCCCAACCAAGGGATTGAACCCAGGTCTCCCACATCCCTCCCACAGGGGGATTCTTTACCAGTTGAGCCACAAGGGAAGCCCCCATTAGTGTGAAATCTGAATCTAAATACTCATCTTAAATGGTGCAATATCTTCCCAACGGTCTTCTTTCATGTCCCCATAGTGATTAGAAGGGAGAAATATGGTTGCCAGACTAAAATGTTAAAGTAGGCTATTATCTAATGGTAAGATAAAATGAAAGGCCATCTTCAAAGTTTCTTTCTACCCCAAACAATTCTTGTTTTGCATGCTGTTTAAAATTTTATTAATAAACTACTAATTTATGTTAATAACTTTCCTCTTTCAAAATGCAAATATCCTTGGGGAAATCAAATTAAGTTTCATAATTCCTTAAAGTAAACTGATTTAGCCAAATAGCTTCTATTCAGGTAAGTCTTGTGCAGAAAACATATGTTTCAATTCAGATTCTTATGCCCCTAATGGAAAGGTTGAAAGTGTACTTGATGTGCTTGGGAGGGCACCATGTGAAGTTCTGTGAGTCCCAAGAGCAGCATGAGCGTAGGGGATGCTTGGGTTTGGAAGAAGAGTTGGTAATTGTTTGGACAGGGAAAAATCCAGAATGAGTTTGGAAAGTGGAAAGATGTGGCTTATCTGCTTAGTTTCCTTAGGCCCAGATTTCAGTTCAATTCTGTCACTCAGTCATGTCCGACTCTTTGTGACGCCATGGACTGCAGCACGCCAGGCTTCCCTGTCTATCACCAATTCCCAAAACTTGCTCCAGCTCATGTCCATCGAGCCAGTAATGCCATCCAACCATCTCATCCTCTGTCGTCCCCTTCTCCTCCTACCTTCAATCTTTCCCAGCATCAGGGTCTTTTCCAGTGAGTCAGTTCTTCACATCAGGTGGCCAAAGTATTGGAGTTTCAGCTTCAGCATCAGTCTTCCAATAAATATTTAGGATTGATTTCCTTTAGGATTGATTGGTTGGATCTCCTTGCTGTTCAAGGGACTCTCAAGAGTCTTCTCCAACACCATAGTTCAAAAGCATCAATTCTTTGGCGCTCAGCTTTCTTTATAGTCCAATTCTCACATCCATACCGGAGAAGGCGATGGCACCCCACTCCAGTACTCTTGCCTGGAAAATCCCATGGACGGAGGAGCCTGGTAGGCTGCAGTCCATGGGGTCGCTCAAAGTCGGACACGACTGAGTGACTTCACTTTCACTTTTCACTTTTCACTTTCATGCATTGGAGAAGGAAATGGCAACCCACTCCAGTGTTCTTGCCTGGGGTATCCCAGGGACAGCGGAGCCTGGTGGGCTGCCATCTATGGGGTCGCACAGAGTCGGACACTATTGAAGCGACTTAGCAGCAGCAGCAGCAGCACATCCATACATGACTACTGGAAAAATCATAGCTTTGACTAGACAGACTAGACAGACCTTTGTCGGCAAACTAATGTCTCTGCTTTTTAATAGGTCCAGATGTGGTGTCTACTTAGAAGAATATACAAATCATTTCCAAACACATTGCAACTAGGACTATGCAAGCCTGATCCACCTATTGAATTGCATCATACATTGGCAGATTATTATCCTTAGGTTGTTATACTCTTATCCATTACAGAAATGACTAATTTAAATGAAGGATTAAAATATGTATATGTAGGAAAAAAAACAGCAAAAAAATATATATACTTGCTTTCAAGGGGTTTGCAATTTGATTTATGTAGGCATTTAGTTTCTATAACAGCAAACATTAGCTAGAATGCAAAATGCTAAATACCCAGAACCCAATATATTAGTTTTCTAGACCAGCTGTAACAAATTACAAAATACTGGGTGACTTAAAACAATAGATTTATTTTTTAAACAGCAATTTATTCTCTCATAGTTCCAGAGCTTAGAAGGCCAAAATCAAGGTGTCAGCAGGGACATACTCCCTTTCGGACACTTCCTTGCCTCTTCCTGGCTGCAGGTTGTGGTCATTACTGCTTAGCACACCTTGGCTTGCAACTGCCTCTCTCCATTCTTTGGCTTTGTTGTCACCTGGCATTCTCACTGTGTGCTTTTTTCTTTACATGACAGTTTCTTCTTCTCATAAGGATATGAGTCAGATTGGATTAGGACCCACTCTAATGAGCTCACTCTAACTTGATTCCATTTACGAGGATCTATGTCTAAATAACGTCATTCATAAGTGCTGGGAGTCAGGGCTTCACAGCGTCTTTGAAGGAATGTAATCCAACCCATACAACCAATTTATTTCTAACTGTATTTCATGATAAGACCACTTCACTCTATTCAGAAATGTAGAGGATTTCTATGACCATTTGTAGTCAGGTCTTAGGAAAATCACCCTAACTATGTTAGGGTGAAAATCAGCTTTTTACTATTGTGAGATGATGCCCATTATTTTCTCATAAGTGCCTCATGATCTAACAACATCAGTTATTTAAAATAAGAACTGAGCTAAATAGGACTGAGATTATAGCTAACTTATCAAAAGTAAGACTATTTATGTAAAATTTTAATTAGGCAGCATTGAGAAGCATGACCTTGACAGATGCAAAGAATAAAATTCCAATGCAAGGGAAAAGGGCACTATAGAAAATACAATAATTTACTGAACACACTTATTTTATTCCTAAGACTGTTTAGGCTTCCCTGGTGGCTCAAAGGTGTTGGAGAAGACTCTTGAGAGTCCCTTGTACTGCAAGGAGATCCAACCAGTCCATCCTAAGGGATGGACTGAATATTCATTGGAAGGGTTGAATATTCACTGGAATCCCTGAATATTCATTGGAACAGCTGATGCTGAAGCTGAAATTCCAATACTTTGGGCACCTGATGCAAAGAACTGACTCACTGGAAAAGACCCTGATGCTGGGAAAGATTGAAGGCAGGAGGAGAAGGGGACGACAGCGGATGAGATGGTTGGAAGACGGTGGCTTACAGTCCAAAGGGTCACAAAGAGTTGGACATGACTGAACAACTAAGCACGCACACACACACACACACACACACACACACACACACACGACTATTTAATAAGTTCCTTCAGTCTCTATATTGGGAATTCATTCAGAGCTTGTTCTCTGCTCCTCACATTCCACTAGTTATGTAGAAAGAACCCAATCTTCCTCCTTTTAGGTAAAGAGGATATTCTAATCAGTGAGTATAGATCTTCCCAGACTATATCTGTTCTGCCCACTCCAATGATGTTTTCAGTTGAGTTCAGTTCAGTCGCTCAGTCATGTCCAACTCTTTGCGATCCCATGGACCACAGCATGCCAGGCCTCCCTGTCCATCACTAACTCCCAGAGTTTACTCAAACTTATCTCTGTGGAGCTGGTGATGACATCCAACCTTCTCATCCTCTATTGTCCCCTTCTCCTCCTGCCTTCAATCTTTCCCAGCATCGGGGTCTTTTCTAATGAGTCAGTTCTTTGCATCAGGTGGCCAAAGTATTGGAATTTTAGCTTCAGCATCAGTCCTTCCAATGAACACCCAGGACTCAGGACTGATCTCCTTTAGGATGGTCTGGTTGGATCTCCTTGCAGTCCAAGGAACTCTCAAGAGTCTTTTCCAACACCACAGTTCAAAAGTATCAATTCTTTGGTGCTCAGCTTTCTTTATAGTCCAACTCTCACATCCATACATGACTACTGGAAAAACCATAGCCTTGACAAGACAGACCTTTGTTTGCAAAGTAATGTCTCTGTTTTTTAATATGCTGTCTAGGTTGGTCATAACTGTCCTTCCAAGGAGCAAGCATCTTTTAATTTCATGGCTGCAGTCACCATATGCAGTGAATTTGGAGCTCAATAAAATAAAGCCACTGTTTCTACTGTTTCCCCATCTATTTGCCATGAAGTTATGGGACCAGATGCCATGATCTTAGTTTTCTGAATATGGAGCTTTAAGTCAAATTTTTCACTCTCCTCTTTCACTTTCATCAAGAGGCTCTTTAGTTTTACTTTTGTCTAAAATTTTCTTAAATTTTTTCATGCAGCTTCTCCCAAACTGTTATATCTCTTTCACCAAATAACCATGTATTTTAGAAATTTACATCTTTCTTGGGGCCATCTATCATTTTCTTCTCCTTAATGTACATTGAATACAGTTTCAAAACTCATTTCATATACATTAAGCACAGATCTCCTTTATGAGATCCTAAAAGAGACGATCCTAAAGGAGACCATCCTAAAGGAGATCAGTCTTGAGTATTCATTGGAAGGACTGATGTTGAAGCTGAAACTCCAATACTTTGGCCACCTGATGCGAAGAGCTGATTCATTGGAAAAGACTCTGATGCTAGGGAAGATTGAAGGCAGGAGGATAAGGCGACAACAGAGGATGAGATGGTTGGGTGGCATCACCGACTCAATGGACATGAGTTTGGGCAGACTCTGGGAGTTGGTGATGGACAGGGAGGCCTGGAGTGCTGCAGTCCACAGGGTCGCAAAGAGTTGGACACGACTGAGCAACTGAACTGAACTGAAGCATAGATCATGTGCAACTCTTTTGAATCCTCTTTTGCATAAAATTTTATATATTTAACATTAGAAATCTGATGTATTGTATTTCCATTAAAATAGGATAGATTGAAATTAAACAAACTTTACATGGTATGCAATAAGCTCACAATCAAATGTAAGCATTCTATTCTCATTATTTTATAACAAGATATATTGGTTAACAAACTTTCAACTGTAGTGGTACTATATATTTTCAAAACAAGTAACCTATACAATATTAACATAATTCTTATTTAGAAAAAGTGTAGTCATCTTATATACAAATGGCCTTCTTGGCATTATGCCAGAGAAAGGCAAAGCCCTGGCAGTCTGGCTCCCCCTGATTTATCAGGGTTCAAGAAGCCTACATCAGGGACTCAGAGTAGCTTCTCAGCCTGCCTGTTTCCACTGTTCTTACTCTAAGACACACCCTAGAATTCTGTCCGTTTCACTGTATTCCTGAATGGTGGCTGGACTATGACTTGCATGATTTCTTGGCTCAGGTGAACTATACATCCATGAATTGGGCAAAGTCACCCTTGGGTCTAGCCCACCCAGACAGACTCATTCCACTCTTGAGACTGGGAGTGGTGCTATAGAGCTTAGCTTTCAGTGAAGCCAAGCCCTCTCAAAGCCATTCATTAAACTTGGTTCACATGTTAGTTGTATCTATCGGCCCTTGGTTGCATCTATAGGCTCTGTTATGGGTTTAATTGTATCCACCCCACCAAAATTGTGTGGTTAATTCCTAAACCCCAATATCTCTGTATCTGGATTTATTTGAAGATAGGTTCTCTGTTGACGAATTAGCTTAGTTAGAATGAGGTCATACTGCATTAGGATGGGTCCTTAATCCAATATGACTGTTTTCCTTACAAGAAAGGGAAATTTGGACACAGGCCAAACGTGGGGAGAACTCCATGTGAACACGAAAGCAGTGATCAGGCAAATGTGCCTACAAGGCAAGGAACTTAGCAAGCCAAAAATCTGCCACCAAATTGCCAGAAACTAGAGAAGAGGCTCGGAGAAGGCAATGGCACCCCACTCCAGTACTCTTGCCTGGAAAATCCTATGGACGGAGGGCCTGGTGGGCTGTAGTCCATGGGGTCGCTCAAAGTCGGACACGACTGAGCGACTTCACTTTCACTTTTCACTTTCATGCATCAGAGAAGGAAATGGCAACCCACTCCAGTGTTCTTGCCTGGAGAATCCCAGGGACGGGGGAGCCTCGTGGGCTGCTGTCTATGGGGTTGCACAGAGTCAGACATGACTGAAGTGACTTAGCAGCAGCAGCAGCAGCAGCAGAGAAGAGGCTTGTAACTGATTCTCCTTCACCACCTTCAGAAGGAACCAGGCCTACCCACACCTTGATCTTGGACCTCTAGCCTCCAAAACTGTGAGACAATACATTTCTGTTGTTTAAGCGACTCAGTTTGCAGTACTTTCTTACAGCCGTCTAGCAAAGCAAAACAAGGCTCTATATAAGTGCAGGTGTTAGGGTCATCTGCTCACCACTTACACACATAAATACACGCAACAGGCACACATACATATATGTAGTATGTTATTTAAAATATGACATATACATTTATACACAATATACATAAAATATAGTTTACTTAATCTTTAAAAGTTGTTCTGCAAATGCTTTATTTTATTTTGTGAATTAAGAAAAAGAGTTTATCTATTTAGATAAGGAGAAAAAAAACAAACATTGTAAACACATCTAGAAAAAGTCCTAAGCAGCCACAAACAAAACTCCAGCCCTTGGTGGGATTTCCTGTTTGCATATTAAAGCATATTGCTGATAATTTTAAGTATGACTGTATATTATCCAAGACTTCAAACAACAACTTAGGAGGAATTGTTGCCTATAAATCAATGTTACTCAGCTTACATGTTTACTAGTGTATGGCTTGGTCTGATGTAAGGTACGTGGATACAGAGGGCGCTTGCTGGCGTGTACATACACATACGAGCAGATGTACATGCTTGGGTGCCTACTTAAAACCAAGTTTCTTGTCAAGAAAAATGTTAATAGTATGGATGCTGGAACAGACTGTGTTCACACCATCCCCAATGAGGCCGCAAGTCATAGGGCCATATGCTGTGTTTTTAAGAAATCTGACTTGTTGCCAGAGCACATCAACACCCATGGAACCTAGGACTATTATTTTAGCTATTTTTCTATTAGACTGTCGCATTAAGACGTGCCTGTAATAGAGGAATGGGATGTGTGTTGGGGGTGGGGAAGCTTGATAAAGTCTTGTTGAGAATAATCCAGATTGCTGATATCTTCCTTATTACCATTTGCCATGGGTTTATAATTTTCCCTTTGCCAAATATATCTGCTAAAGAAATCAATGTAAGTAACTAGAACATAAATGTTAACAAAAGTCCAAGATGGGAGAATATAGTAGAGATGTTAACCCAGAAAAATTTCTGAGTCCACAGTCTACTAAATAATTCAGTTAGTATTTGTTCAAACACAGGCTGGACTGTAATTTATTTAGCATGGTTTATATGGCGAAAAGGGGATATGAAAAGTAAATTGATAGTGTGAAGTATATCACTTGACTAGGTTAGATGTCTGTTCATCAAGCTTTCTACAAGCTTTTTATTTTTTTACAGCAATAAAAGCCACACTTCTGCATACCTAAATATAATTATCATAAATATTCCCAACCCACATATTAAAACAGGTCTAATAACCAATATTTTCATGTTATTTTAAATGATGGGGGATAAACTTATTTTTATGTTATTTGTTAAATTTTTTTATTGAAGTATAATTGCTTTACACTGTTGTATTAGCTTCTGCTGTACAACAAAGCGAATCAGCTATATGAATACATATGTCCCCTCCCTCTTGGACGTCCCTCCCACCCCTCTAGGTCATCACAGAGGACGGAGATTTCCACTAGCTAGCTATTTTACATGTGGTAGTGTATATATGTCAATGCTAGTCTCCTAATTCATCCCTAAACTTATTTTTAAATGTTTTATAATTAAATGCTCATCAATGGAAACTGAATTTGCGTAATTGAGCACAAGAGCTCCACTTAACTTTGACATCCTCGTCTTAAGCAGTAACTTTCAGGATGTAGATGCCTAAGAAGCCAGACGAGGCACAATTGCAGAGAACTTTGAGTTAGGAGTTTTGTGGGTGACTGGGGATTTTACCTTAGGGTGATTCATTTTATGCGTAATAAGTAGAAAAACTGTAACATGAAGATAAAAAGAAAGAAAGAAAACATTATTATTCATAGCAATGCTCCTGAAAAGAGTGCCTAGTTTTCTTTTAGTTTAGTTTTTCTATAGGATCAACATCCCTGGTGCTTCATATTATCTGAAATAAAAAAGTGAAAAATGAACAAGTCATGGATTTTCAGTGCTCTAATGACTTATACTAATGTATTCCTTCATCTAAATACAGATTTCTATTTAAAATTCAGTATGCAGGGGTATTATGAATTCCAGTTTAATGGATTCCAAATAATTGCCCTTTAGAAATGATGAATAGCTGTTTAAATCCACTGATAAGAATATACTATTTTTCTCCTAACAATAGGCCTTCCACATTAACCGTGTCATCT
The DNA here is from genome assembly GCF_055505025.1 of Bos grunniens. Taxonomy (NCBI): domain Eukaryota; kingdom Metazoa; phylum Chordata; class Mammalia; order Artiodactyla; family Bovidae; genus Bos; species Bos grunniens. Next base: position 37,036,246 of record NC_141187.1, read on the forward strand.
ATGCCTGAAATTAGTTTATTAATTTTTTATTGATATGCAAAATCTAAACTGAGGACAGATGGAAAATAACCCTTTGCTAAAGCCCCCCACTTTCCCCCAGAAAATGTCTGTTGTTATTCTTGTGGGTGATAAAGGAGAGAAAGGCAATCATGTTCTGAAAAGAAGGAAGGCCCACAAAATGCAAAGGATGTCACTTTTTCCCTCCTTTGCCTATTTTTAGGTTGTGCAATTAAAAAAAAAAAATGTGCTTCTAAGGTGGACATAATAACCAGAGACTTCCAAAACCCCACAAAGACAGAGGTTCTTGAAGTTCTTGGTTGTGATCACACAATGCCCTTAAAAAATACCTCTAGGATTTGTTCTTAAAAGGGAGCAGAAGCAAGAGAGGCAGAACTATTAAAATTAAAAATACATCATTCATTTCTCTTGTGTGGCATAGCCCTATGGTATTGTTTTTTATTTTATCCCTGATCAACTTGGATAGATTTCTATACTAGTCAAAAAATAAGTAATATTCCAAAAGCCATGGCCAGAATAAATGCAATAAACACTATAGTATATTGAAGTAAAATATATTCATTATTGGAATGTCAATGTTTTCTGTATTTATACACAATTATATTATATTATACAATCTATACATCACTACGTATATTGTATTCAATTAAGAAAAATATTCGTTTATGTAAAAAATGGAAAATCTGAGCTTTTTCTAAATCAGATTGTAATAAATGATGTTAGGAAAAAATTACTTCACCTGGTATTCAGTTCATTGTTCCTTAGTCACTTTGATGTTGTGTTTCCCTTTGAGAAAATTCTATGGGAAAACTGTGTTCCTCCCAAAGAGAACACCAGCATAAAATAATCTTCTATGGGAACCAAAATATACTTCAGAATTGATAGGATTCTTTGTTCTTTAACAAAGTCGTTGTTCTTAGTGCAGTATTTGTATTTTGAGAACAATCTGTGAATGGCATACATGCACTATATACGCACAGCTCTATCTATTTATGCACATAAACACATGTAAATATAAGCAGACTCTAATGAAATGGAAATGTCCAGCTTTTTGTGCCCCGCACACTCTGGTAAAAAAATACGGATTACCAAAGAAAAAAAGAAAACTTGGATTTCCCATTCCCCATTTCACCTCTGCCATCAATATTAATAAAGTCGACTCATTTGCTCCTATAAGAAATGCTAGTCAGGATACCACTGAAAAGGAGAATGGTAGCTAAAACTTGCTTTATTTTTTTTAAGTAACTAAATAACACCATTTCTTCCTTTCTTTAAATCTTATTGAAGAGGAATAAAAGATGGAAAGACATTATGAAAAAGTAAATCGGAGTCACTAGAGACGGAGTAGAAAGGATGAGATCTGATTTTGTCTTTTTAGCACACTTATGTATGAAATGCTGGGCTACTGTTACTCGAGGTTTTTCTTTTTCTCCAGCAGAAGGGTGACTGCCCCTTTTCTCCAGGCCCTTTCTGTCTTCCTCTGGGGTCTGCTGCTTCTCTACACAACACTGGGACCCAGAGAAGAATGGCTCCTCTGTTTGCCAGCCTGCCTGCATATTGCATCCATTGCTCCTGCCAGCCAGCCTTTCAGGTCTGCTAACTGCTGCGGTACAACTTAGCTTTTATGCTCTACTGACAGGGGTTTTCTGAAGCCAGACGGTTTCTGAAAAGAGGGTCTATTTGCATAAACAATGCCATGTGAGGAGGTCTGCTGGAAACAAAATCAAAATTCACTCAAGCAAATCTTCCTGATCAACTCTTTTTTTTTTTTTTTTGGCCACTCACCTCCTATAGTTACCATCTGTATGCTAAAACGTGGCTGAGAATTTGATCAATTCTTTGCCTCTATTTTCTGTGTCCAGTTTTATTAAACAAGCCAAAAATATATCTTATTTTCTGAGCGAGTCTGAACAGAATCCATAAATAGACAATGGTATGTGAAATGAGGAATGCATTGTGTGTTAAATGAGGGCAGGGGGCCAGCTACGCATGAGCTACCAGAGCCTTCCATTAGATTTGTCACGGGAGCCTCATCAAAACGCACATCCGAGCCAGAGGCTGCCCATCCACGGGCTCTGTGATGGCAGGTCACCAAAAGCAGAGCTGCCCCAGCACTGGGGATCACAGAGGATAACGTGCACCCCTGCTCACTCCAGCTCTTTCCTTAGTTTTCTACTCATAGAAAAAGACCAAATTATGGTCTCAAGCTCAAAGGGGGCTAGAGTAAGCAGTTCAAATAAGGCTGCATGAACGAAATGAAGAGGATCATTATTAAATCAGTCACATCAATAGCAGACCATGCCTGGTTTTTTAAACATTTTCCTAAAGCAAATTCAGCTTTAAAGGGGGGTTGGGTATTTAAGGGAAATTCTAAGAATTTTTGGCTTAATAAAAATTCTGAGGTTATATTTGGGTGCTCAGACAAACAGCAACTACCATGCTCTCCTGTCTTTTGCTTTTCAGAGACGTGAAGAGTAGGACTTAGTGCATAAAGCAGAAAAGTAGACATTCTTCCAACATCATTCCTCCTGTTTTTCTTTGTCTCATAAACAGTCCAGGATTTTACTGATCTCCTGGATTGCCCAAACTAGAGTGCATGTTTTTTCCCCTTAAAATTGTCATGATTATGGCCTATAAATATTATTATAATGTTTCCCAGAAAAGGATAGCAACTTCTTGGAGAAATGTGCGATTCCAGATCTAAAAAAAAATAGAAATACAGGCAAAAAAAAAAATACAAATTAGGCATGATTATCTCATTATACAAGAAAAGAAGATGTTTCTTTATAAAAAGATGTAGCAGCCAATCTGGATAAACTCATCAGCCACAAACGGAATACTTAAACCATCAGTAAAGATAAAAACTGCCTTGGCTAGAAAATCAAATATGCTTAAATTTGTGATTTTATAAGGGTGCTTTAAAAAAAAGCTATTGTTCATTTTAGAGGCTAAGAAGTCATTTCATCACACGAACTAGTAAATAAAAGAAATGATGCAAGCAATTAACCTGCCTTTTCTTTGTAAGTGGTACCACAGGGGAACCAAATCATTGATAAAAGGACATTTCTTTTTCTAGAAATAATAAGTTTAGAAAGTCTGCATGTTGTAAGCTCTTATGAAAGAATGGATCTGGCACTGATCATCCATTGTTGATAGATTCACCTCCCACACAATTTCACCCTTAAGGTTGGCCCATTAAAATAAGCAATAAAAAGCAAAATTGAACTTGAACCTGATCAGGTATTTAGGCATAAGAGATGCAAGGGACAGAGACTATGGCAAATAAAGCCATAGAGATAAAAATCAGGAAAATCCAGAATGCGGAAAACTCCACAGTAGAGAAGATCTGAATTCTTCAACAACAAAAAGTGGCCAGGTAGGGCCAAATGGAGCACAAGAGGTCTAAGAGACATATATCTTGACATAAGGGCTTTATTTAGATCCCAATTCAAATTTATCTACTAACTAATTAATAAACAACTAAATTGGGATAAACACTGGAGTAAATTTCCAAGGGGTTGAGGAAATGTGAACCTGACTAGATATTTGATGATATTAAAAAATTATTACAAGTGTGATTCAGGTATTTGTAGCTATGTCCTTAAGTATTAGAGAATTTTACTGATAATATTTACAGATGAAGTACTTTTCCATTTGGGATTAGCTTCAAAATAATTTAGGGAAAGGAAATAAGACTGGTTGTGAATTGATAATTATTGAAGTTGAGGTATAGGAACTATTTTTTGCTATTTTTGTATATGTGTGATTTTTATAGAGCAAAAACTTTTAAAAAAGACTATTAAGACTCACTCAATGAGTGGTACTATAAAATCAAGTACTATTTTCCTCATCCAAATTTCCACAAACTTTAAGTCCTGTGACTAAGCTGGGAGACTGGGTTAGAGACAGGGAGAAGCAGATGGTTTGGAAAAATATATTTCAAGCTTTGAAAAGCAAGAATTTGTAACACGCACAAGAGATGGATGAATACCTACAAGCCCATGAAAAACACCACTTAGGGCTCTGGAAACAACACAAAAAATTTTATCAGCCTTTCTAAGCAAAATGTTTACTAATAATATATTAATTATTAACATATAATTAACTTAAAGCATTCAATTAGAACAGCTATAACTGTGGAAAAAACTAACTATATTAAAGTGCATAAACCCATTTATAAAGAGTTCAGGAACTGCTATACACCATCTTTAGAATTTTCTCTATACTGACATTTGATTATAATTTTTACATTCTCTGGGCAAATAGTTCTTTTGGCATTCAAAACATTATACAGCATTGTAGCTTTCGTACAAAGTAGAGTATAAAACAATAAGTTAAAATATGTTTAAATTAGACTAAGTCTATTTTTAAGGAATAACCCTTCCTCTATAAGAATTATAATAACAACATAATAATGATAACTAATGTTCACTGAATGCTTTATAAGCCATCTTATCTCATTTAATCATTCCAACAGCATGATGAATGAGGTACATGGGGAGATAATTCTCAGTGGGTCACTATGAATTATCTGTACATCTTGCGAGCAGACTCTCTGAGAGTCTTCTCGTTCAGTCTGTTTTTTCAGTGATGTTTGACCAGAGAATAACCCTCAAAAACAGACTGTGTCTTCCTTTTGAAGCAAGTGACAGGTTTGTTTGCTGTCTAGTTTAATAGATATAAATTCTTTTTTGGCATTTCATGTTTGATTTTAAACAATATTCTTTTTTGTTGGATGCACACAAGGTATATTTCAAATATGCTATATGTTAAATCGACTTTGAAAGATGACAGTTCAGAGTTGGCCACAATTCACTGCAATTTTTCCTATGAAATTTTGTCTACTGCACACATCAAGGCAGGCAGTCTTCAGCTTCATCACAAGTGCAGAATTCAACACAACAGTAAGATAGTTCACACAGACTTAGGAAACACGCCTGACCCCCGCCATGATTCTGAGCATCTCAGGAAGTATGAAAGAGAAAAAAAAAAACAAAACAAAGAACCTCAACTGAGAACACTTATCTCTTTAGAGTTTTGAAGATCCTTCTTTCCAGTAGGTACCAACCACATTGACATAGGTAAGAATTTAGAAGTTGTTATTGGAGGGGAGCACTCTATATTTTGGAATTTCCCAGGTGGCTCAGAGATAAAGAATCTGCTCTCCAATCCAGGAGACACAGGAGATGCAAGTGTGATCCCTGGGTCGGGAAGATCCCATGGAGGAGAAAATGGCAACCTACTCCAGTATCCTTACCTGGAAAAATTCCATGGACAGAGGATCCTGGAGGGCTGCAGTCCATGAGGTTGCAAAAAATCAGCCATAACTGAGCACACACGCACACAGGCTCAATCTGTATTTTAGAATTAGCAAAAGGATACATGGATGGGAGTCCAACAGAAAGGACTATTAAAGGAAAAAGAGAAGACTTTTTTGAATCGTAATTGCTTTAACTAAAGATTATTTCTAAAATTCTATTTAAATGAATTATAATTTTTTTCTACTTCATGATAGATAATTCCATATTGGAAGCAAGTTTCAAGGCTAAGAAGTTATTACTGTCTTTACCGGAACAAAATCTTTAATATGATGCTGAGAAAAATTAATAATAAAGGAAGGTAAGATGTTAAGTTTAGTGGTAATGAGTATATCCTCAGAGAGGAAATAACAAGCACAGATCAGGATTTTAATTACCTCCACATATTACGCTACTGTGACTTTAAAAAATACTTTCCTGAAATGTTCAGACAATTGTTCTCAGTTCTCTTCATTTGGGGTGAGGAGTGAGAGGGTTTTGCCTGGACTTTCTTTCCAGAAAATTTCATGTAACAATATATGTTGATTATATTTTCAGGTACTGTACTATTAATAAATACTATTCATTGAATCATTTAAGTATCACAATAACCAAGACCAGCAACCCTACTATATCAATTTTTCAAATGAAGAGATGGTGACACAGAAAAGCAACTTGTCAATGGTCACATGCTAATTGGAAGCATAGTTGAGATTTAAATTCAAGTATCATGGCTCCAGAATCTACTAGACTTGATAGTCTACTCTAGTATCTTCTGGTATCTCATACTCGTATATACACTGGTGCATAAAAAATTATCTGTACAATTTCAAAAAGTTTCTCTTGACTCATTCAAGATTAAAAATCTTTATTCAAGAAATCATTTGGCAACATTTGCTATTTTAGAATATTTGAAAAATATGATGCCATAATTAGAATCTAGTTCTACCTAAAAGAAAGAACCAAGGGGGAAAAGGAGTTGAATAGTACATGCTTTGTCTTCATGTCAGAATTTTCCCAGTATCTTCAACTTGTATGTCCAGTGACCTTTCTTTCCCTTAATGTTCATACACTGGATATTTTCACCTTCTGGTAATGTCAGATGAGCTGGTCAAAGCATGCTGGGAATATCTTAGTGATGGTGTGACTTGGTAGTTACATTAAATTTTTACTATAGTTTCATTTATAATTTTAGAGTGAAAAAATACATATTTCTTCACAAACAACTAGACTCATGTTAATTGCCCTCTGACTTCATCTTATCACACTCTCTTTTACTCTCATACTGTGCCCAAGTTGGCCTCATTTTATTAATAATTCCTTAAATATACCAACCTTATTTCCTCCCAATGGGTTTTCTACTCAAGCTCACTTTCCAATAAGTCTTCCTTCTCATAGTCCAGGACAAAGCTCAAAAGTCGACCCAGAGAAGGCTTTCCCTAGTACATACACATTAGAATAAGACCCTTTAGAACAGGGGCTTTAGGAACTTTGCCTATCTCATTAACTTCTGGTCACCTGTATGGAGAACAAAGGCTGGTACATAGTATTTGTTGAATAAATAAATAATCTGCCTGTTCTGTTAGATCACATCTAGCTCCAAACCTAATTAGTTCAGATGGGCAGCTCAGAAGTCATAGGAGGATAAAAACATAAATAAATCAACAATAATATAATTATTGTATTATATATAATATATATGAAAGAAGGTTGTTGATTATTTACTATTTAATAGCATTACTGACTCAACGGACATGAACTTGAGCAAAGTTGGGGAGATAGTGAAGGACACGGAAGCCTGGAGTGCTGCGGTCCATGGGGTTGCAAAGGGTTGGACATGACTTAGTGACTGAACAACAACAATATAATTCATTAATCAACAATAATAAATTAAACAACACATGATCAACAACATTCTCCATTTGCTTTGCCACTTTCAAGCACACCTGAGGGTTAGAACATATGGCAGTATAACTTAAAATTTTCTCCTTCATTTCTGCTCATTGAAAAAATAATTAACGCACACCTATTGATCCAATTTTATTGCCCAAAGCAATTAAACATTTGTGCTTATGAACAATTTGAACACTAAAGGCACGTCAATTAGGCAAACTTTTCCCCATAAAGAACAGATTTTCCTCAGGCATATTTTTAAAAAGATAACTAAAGCAATGTCCCCATCAATATGAGGCAGCAGGAAGTAAGTAAGAGATTTGTGTTCATCGTGAGTGAGTGGAGAGGGGATTGCTTGTGGTTTGGTTATTGGTGTCCCCGCAGGAATAATAGCAAACACCACATCACAGTTGCCTAATCTTCATCCCCTGAGAATTAATAGGAGAGCTGAAAAGTCACCGGGCAGAGTACATGGCTTCAGTCACATGCTTTTTGATGTAAGGATACATTTTTTTAAAACATGGCATGCAGACTTCTCTCTTCATTTTGCAAACGGTCAGTTTCCATAATTATCTTATTCTGTTTTATTTTAAATAGTAGTCTCATAGTCTAATGCATCTGGCATCCAACTGCAAGTTGACAAAGTATATATAATGACTCTTGAAATGGCTCTCAAGAAAAATTCTGTCATCCTACAATCATCTTATTCATGCTGAAGGCATACTACTGTCTTTGGGGAATATTCAAATTTGTGAAACATGCAAAAAAGAAATGAAATGACACTTTGGAGAACTACTGCTCAGGGAAAAATTACTCATTACAGCATTTACCCTAATGGAAAATAACAAGGATTTTACCTTTTTTAAAAATTAACCAAACAGTGTATTTTCCCAGCACTAACACTTCTGGTCTAGTTAACCTATCAAAATAGGAGTTTGACAAGAGGCGATATGTTTGGATAATTTATGTTTTTACAAATTACGATAAGAGTTTGTAAATTCTTGATTTTAATATTCTAAAAATTATAGCTTTCACTAGGTTTCTAGTATATATTCTAGAATGATACTATACTATAATAAACATCCAAGGAATCATTAAAATAGATATACAATGATAAAAATCTTAATTTTATAATTAATTTCATCTTAGATTTCTATCATCAACCTTTCATTTCCATTCCCTACTTGTTTTACTTCCTGAAAACTTGGGTCATGTGCCTCTAAATATACTGTAAAGTTAGTAAAATACAACAACAAGTTTAAAATGTCTTGCATGTGTGCTCAGTCGTGTCCAACTCTTTGTGACCCTGTGGACTGTAGCTGCCAGGTTTCTCTGTCCATGGGATTCCCAGGCAAGAATACTGGAGAGGGTTGCCATTTCCTTGTCCAGGGGATCTTCCTAACCCAGGGATTGAATCTATGTCTCCTGTACTGGCAGGTGGATTCTTTACCACTGAGTCACCTGAGAAGCCCCCTTAAAAATGTCACAACCAACCAAATTGGACTTGGATAGGTTCTTCTTTGCTTACCTTTATAGCCAAGACAGTTGGAAAAAAAAGTTGAAAATGACAATCTGTTTTAAAGGCATTATTTGTTAAAGAGTGGCATTGATATATATCACCACTGGAAGAGAAAATAATAAGGATGCTTTGCATTTATGCAGCATATTGTAATTTAATATTTTAATGGTAAAATTTCTCATTTGAATATTACTATGGTCACATAGGATGGGCAGGACACATATTACAACCTCAGTTTAAAAGATGGAAAACCTGAAGTATGGAATACTTAAATAATCTGTGAAAGGCCGCATTGTAAAGTCTGGAAAATTATCAAGTCTGCACTAGGACCCAAGAGTTCTCTTTCTTACACTCATGTTTTTGGTCCTCAATTATGTAACAATTGTTTTACTTATAATTTTAACAAGTTAAATGCCAATAGCAATTTATCTCCCATGTAATATTAAATAAATACACACAATCAAAGATGCCAAGTATGCCAGTTGTTAAAGTGATAATTTTGGTTTGCAATGCCGTTGCTTGATGGTATTTATAAAGCAGAGGTTTGAAATGACCCTTTAAAATCTGCAACGTTTTGAAATATATATTCAGCCGTCTACAAACTTATTGATTTAAAATGATCATAGTTTTTAATATTGTTTAATTTATCTATATTTATTGCAACATGAATAGCAATTAAACTGAAAAATATAATGCACTAGATAAGGTATCTTTTTAAAACCTCTTACCAGGATCCTATTGGGACTGGCATATAATTGAAAACACTTAACAGAATATTTCAGGGAATGTTGCCAAGGAGTGAATCAGAGCATTGCATTTCATTTTTAAATGCCAGACAAAAGTCGCTAAAATAACCGTAACGGTGGTTAGAAGAAGGAAGGAAATTGGGCTGGGGGAAGGCATAATTTACATAAGGTGCTTTTTATCTAAAATTTTCTTTCTTTGTTGAATTTGACAATTTACCAGAGCCTTTTCAGAAGTGTCTGACATCCCTTTTAATTAAGCAGCAAGCAATAAGAAGTGACAGGCAATGTGTTTCTAGAGTATTAATGCAGATCGTGGGTGAATTCACCCCCTCAAGAAGAGCTCTAATTCTGAGGAAAGCATTTAGTTCTGTCTCATATAGAACCTTAACACTGAATAAAACTGCAAAGATATATTTATTCATTTAGATTAAATCTCCCTCATTTCCAGCTTAAATAAGCAATATCTTTTTATACTACAGAACAGCCTCACATTTTTGTCAAAGTTAAGGAGGATGTCATGTATTTCCACTGCAATTACTTAGAAGTGACATCCAGTGATTTTATTAAGCCTAGAGAACACTTATGCCTAAATAGTAATACCAATCCTGTAAAGAGGGCATGCATTTATAAGGTTAGATAAGTGTCTTTAAATGTTTGCTCCAGGATTGGTAAAATATACCAGATTATAGGCAGAAAGAAAACCCCATAGACTATCTCTACTTGTGGAATTTGTTCAACAGGAATTGCCCATGTAAAGTTCATTTTCTCAAAAAGGCTATTAGCAGTTTGTATTTGTCCTCAGATTCCTTCTCAGTGTCCATTGCCCTCAGTTTAACACTTCAACTGGCTTCCCTTTAGTCTCTTACTTTTGTTTTTCTGTACACAACATCACCCATCACCATCTTTTCTCATGTGCGTATTGAGATAGAGTGTAAAGAAAGCACCAGAACTCCATTGAGAAGGGAGACAGCAAAACATGCAGTCTAGAAACATGAAAATTATAGTCAGTCCTCTGCATCCACGGGTTCCACATCTTCAGACTCAACTGTGAATCAAAAATACTCAAAAAAAGTTTCAGAGAGTTCCAAAAAATAACATCTGAATCTGTTGCAAGCCAGCAACCATTTGCATAGCATTTACAATGTATTTATAACTATTGTATAGCATTTACATTGTCAGTCAGTCAGTTCAGTTGCTCAGTTGTGTCTGACTCTTTGCAACCCCATGGACTGCAGCGTGCCAGGCTTCCCTGTCCATCACCAATTACCTCAGCTTGCTCAAACACATGTCCATCGAGGCAGTGATGCCATCCAACCATCTCATACTCAGTCGTTTCCTTCTCCTTCTGACTTCAATTTTTCCCAGCACCAGGGTCTTTCCCAATGAGTCAGTTCTTCACATCAGGTGGCCAAAGTATTGGAGTTTCAGCTTCATCATCAGTCCTTCCAGTGAATATTCAGGACTGATTTCCTTTAGGATTGACTGGTTTCATCTCCTTGCAGTCCAAGGGACTCTCAAGAGCCTTCTCCAACACCACAGTTTAAAAGCATCAATTCTTCAGCACTCGGCCTTCTTTATAGTCCAACTCTCACATCCCTACATGACCACTGGAAAAACCATAGCTTTGACTAGATGGACCTTTTTCAGGAAAGTAACGTCTCTGCTTTTTAAATGCTGTCTAGGTTGGTCATAGCTTTTCTTCCAAGTAGCAAGTGTCTTTTAATTTCATGTGATTAAAATTATCTGCAGATTAGGAGCCCAAGAAAATAAAGTCTGTCACTGTTTCCACTGTTTCCCCATCTATTTGCCATGAAGTGATGGGACCGGATGCCATTAACTTAGTCTTCTGAATGTTGAGTTTTAAGCCAGCTTTTTCACTCTCCTCTTTCACTTTTCATCAAGAGGCTCTTTGGTTCTTCTTCGCTTTCTGCCATAAGGGTGGTGTCATCTGCATATCTAAGGTTACTGATATTTCTCCCGGCAATCTTGATTCCAGCTTGTGCTTCATCCAGTCCAGCATTTTGCATGATATACTCTGCATATAAGTTAAATAAGCAAGGCGACAAAATACAGCCTTGACATACTCCTTTCCCAATTTGGAATCAGTCCGTTGTTCCATGTCCAGTTCTAACTGCTGCTTCTTGACCCTCATACAGATTTTTCAGGAAGCAGGTCAGGTCATCTGGCACTCCCATCACTTGAGGAATTTTCCACAGTTTGCTGTGATCCACACAGTCAAAGGCTTTAGCATAGTCAATAAAGCAGAAGTATATGTTTTTCTGGAACTCTCTTGCTTTTTCTATGATCCAACAGATGTTGGCAATTTGATCTCTGGCTCCTCTGCCTTTTCTAAATCCAGTTCAAATTTACACTGTATTAGGTATATAAGTCAGAGAAGGCAATGGCACCCCACTCCAGTACTCTTGCCTGGAAAATCCCATGGACAGAGGAGCCTGGTAGGCTGTAGTCCATGGGGTCACTAAGAATCAGACACGATTGAGCAACTTTACTTTCAGTTTTCAGTTTCATGCATTGGAGAAGGAAATGGCAACCCACTCCAGTGTTCTTGCCTGTAGAATCCCAAGGACGGGGGAGCCTGCTGGGCTGCCGTCTATGGGGTCACATAGAGTCGGACACGACTGAAGCGACTTAGCAGCAGCAGCAGCAGCAGCAGGTATATAAGTGGGCTTCTCTGGTGGCTCAGACAGTAAAGAATCCACCTGCAATGCAGGAGACCTGGTTTTGATCCCTGGATTGAGAAGATCCCCTGAAGGAGGGCATGGCAACCCACTCCAGTACTCTTGCCTGTAGCATCCCCATGGACAGAGGTGCCTGGCAGTCTACAGTTCATGGGGTCACAAGCAGTCAGACATGACTGAGCAACTAAGCACAGCACAGCACAGGTATATAAGTAATCTAGAGATGATTTAAGGTATACAAGAGGGTGTATGTAAAGGTGAAAGAAATTGCTAGTCACTCAGTCTTATCCAACTCTTTTGCTACCCCAAGGACTATAGCCCTCCAGGTACCACCATCCATGGGATTTCCCAGGCAAGAATACTGGAGTGGGTTGCCATTCCTTTTCCAGAGGATTCTCCTGACCCAGAGGTTGAACAGAGGTCTCCTGTATTGCAGGCATATTCTTTACCGTCTGAGTCACCAGGAAAGCCCAAATACCACAAATATGAAAACAGTACACTATTTTATATAAGGAACTTGTACATCCTTAGGTTTTAGAACTTGTGGGGGTCCTGGAATCAATCTCCTGAGGATACAGAGGGATGGCTATAGTTGTTTCAGTATCTTCTCATATTAAGTTACCGTGACAGTTGACCAGCCGTATGCAATTCAGTTTCAATGCTTTGTTGTATAATTATAATATCTTCTCTTAGTAGCACAATTTTGAAGGGATTTCTTGTCACCAGAAAAGACTGACTAAGATTGTTGGGCTATTTTAAATATAGATCTACAGAATGCTCCATCTGGATGCTGAGAAACATTCCAACTTGGCCGAGCTAGAATACTCACCACCTCTGCAGTTATCCATTAGCCTAAGCCTGTTTTGGTTACTCCTGAAGCTTCAGAGAACTGGAGTTTCTGAAGGACTATTCGCTCTGGGAAATTTTCTTTGTGTTCAACAGGAGACTTGAATTATGCCCAAATTTAAATAGACACCATTAATTTAACCTTTGGTTGAAAGAGACTGTCCATTGGTGGAGCAAATTGTCAGATTGTTGGTGTTGCTGACTACTATCCATGGTAGCCTAATATGAAATTCATGACACAAAACTCACAAGGATTTTTGAGTGGAAGCTTCCATCTCAGACTTTTAGTATGGATATTTGCTCTGGAGTGGTTTGACTTCCACGCAGCTTCAGCTGTTCATTTCACAGTGCTCCATGAAATTTTTAGCTTTCCTGAATATATTGGGGAAGTAGCAATTAAAGAAGTTGCTCTACTTTCTGTCCATAAAAGAGTCTTTCTTCTCATAATGAGAGTACTAGCTACATGCCTGCTCAAAGCCACAGACCCAGGCATTCTAGGTACGAATGGAGAAAAACACAAAGGTTTATCCATCCATCAGGCTCTGCTGCAGACCTCATTCTTAAAGGACTAGATGCCTCCCAGTTGGTCATTTCAGTTCTTCATGTCATATATTCCTAAAGTGGAAAATCACCAACCACATCAAGGAATCTTTTCCTTTAGCTACCAGCTGTAGAATTCACCCACTTACCTGTTGTTATTGGTTGTATATGGCAAAGCAATGGATATTTAACTTTATTTTTTCCTTTCAAGAAGGGCAGTCTTACAAGGAGACACCATATTATACCCATTAGACAGTCAATAACAAGTGTTGTCTGGGATGTGGAAAAATTAAAACCCTCATAACATTGCTATAACACCCTCCTAACATTGTAAAATAATGTAGTCACTTTGGGAAAAAATTAACAATTACTCAAAAATTAACCTAAAATTACCATGTGACCCAGCAATTCCACCTGGGTATAGTAAACCTAAGAAAAATGCAAACACGTGCCCACACAAAAACTTGTATACAAATGTTCACAGCAACATTACTCATAAGAGATAAAAAGTGGAGACAATCCAAACGTCCATCAACTAAAATAAAATGCAGTGGAGATACAGGCAAAAAGTATAGGCATTTGGACACAGTGAGGAAAGGAGAGAGTAGGCTGATTTGAGAGAGGAGCATATACATTCAGAGAAGGCAATGGCACCCCACTCCAGTACTCTTGCCTGGAAAATCCCATGGACGGAGGAGCCTGGTGGGCTGCAGTCCATGGGTTGCTCAGAGTCGGACAGGACTGAGCGACTTCACTTTTGCTTTTCACTTTCCTGCATTGGAGAAGGAAATGGCAACCCACTCCAGTGTTCTTGCCTGGAGAATCCCAGGGACGGGGGAGCCTGGTGGGCTGCCGTCTATGGGGTCGCATAGAGTCGGACACGACTGAAGTGACTTAGCAGCAGCAGCATATACATTGCTATATGTAAAACAGCCTTTGGGAATCTTCTGTATGACTTGGGACTCAAATCTGGTGCTCTGGAACAACCTAGAGGGATGGGATGGGTGGGACCTGGAGGGGACGTTTAAGAAGGAAGGGACATATCTATACCTATGGGTGATTCATGTTGATGTGGCAGAAACCAATACATTATTGTAAAGTAATTATCCTCTAATTAAAAATAAAATAAATGCAGTATACCCATACAGTTGAATATTACTGGGCAGTAAAAAGGAATGAAATACAGATACATACCACAACTCAGGTGAACCTTGAAAACACCACAGTAAATGAGAGAAAACAGACACAAAAGACCACATATTGTATGATTCAATTTGTGTGTAATGCCCAAATTAGAAGACAGAGTTTATAGAGACAGAAATTAGGGATTATATAAGGCTGGGGCAGGGGAAGGGTGGGAAGTGACTAATGGTCATGAGGATATTATTGTGGAGATGAAATGCTTCTTGGCTGCATTTCTAAGTGTCCCTGCTGTCATGCTGGGTCAGTGTTGGATGGGAGGAAAGGCAGCGGTTTGTCCCATCTCTGCTTCATGCACGTGAGACATGGTGATATTTGAGGATCTATGTTTCTGGTTGAGGACGGAGAATTCCACAATTTGGGTCAAGTCATCTTTAACCTGCTTATCCTCAACTGCACTTTTTGAAAAGAGCATTTTACGATTGAAGAATAGACTGACGAGAATGGAGAATGGCAGCAATAAATCTCACTGGAAATCTACAGTGATTGGCTAGGTGAGAAAATGAGACCTCAACCAAGATACTCATGTTGATGGGAAACATTTTGTAGATAAAATTGATAAAACTTGATAATGACCTAAAAGAAGAAAGTTTAAGAAAGAGAAAAATCACATCTCACTTGTGTCCTGAAATATAGGAACATTGGATAGGCAGATATTTTATTGGTGAACCACAACACTATATTACACCTTAAGCACAATCATTCAGCTTATAGGACACATAACTCAAAAAAAGTGTGTGTGTATATAGATATCTAAATATCTGTATGCAAGCATAAATACTTTTAAATATATTTTAACATACATGTTCATATTATATATTATACATAATAAAATAGGGGCTTCCCTGGTGGCTCAGCAGTAAAGAATCCACCTTCAATGCATGAGCCACAGGAGATGAGGGTTTGATTCCTGGGTTGGGAAGATCCCCTGGAAGAGGGCGTAACAACCTATTCAGGTATTCTTGCCCGGAAAATCCCATGGACGGACTCTGACTGGCTGCCATCTATAGCACTGCAGAGTTGGACATGACTGAAGCGATTTAGCATGCATGCACACGTACCAATTATATAATATATTTAAAAAGTATATACTAGCAAATATAACTATATAAAAATACATTAAGTGTATTGTTACAGTTGGGAACTGAGCAGGTGTCAGATCATTCATCGTCATTAATCCCTTCCCCAACCTGTAAGAGGTTTTGACTCAAAAAGTCTTTCAGACACCACCAAAATGGCCACACCCTGAAAGTCAGCTCTATTTAGGAACTTGCAGCTGGAAAGTGGTTTGGTATTTGATTTTCATGAAGGTGTGTCCAACTACAAAGAAGTGATCTTCTGACTCAGTTGGCTTTGCACTCAATGGGGAGGATGTGTCTGGTATGTTCTTGTTTATTTAGGTAAAGCAGCTTCATCCAATAAAGACCCAATGAAATACACCAGATGTACAAACTTCCTGCCTTTGAGGACAAATATCTCAGTCTCTCAATTATCAAAGATAAGAACATATGGGTGAGAGGAAGTTCTCTTGAATTTGCTCTTGTGAGAGACTGGTTTTCCAGAGTGATTGGGTTGTTTCAATCATATCCAAGTGTTTTCAAAGGGCTGCTACTGGCCATTTACAATTGGAAAGGAAGAAAAATGGATAGGTATTGCATTTCTACATGTTAAGTAATGTAGAGGAATTACCAGACATACATTATCTGTTCTTATTATAGCCTTGCTAATAAATCATTTTATACCAAATTTCTAGACATAAGAGTGAAGCCCCTGAGTAAGCAACTTATCTAACCCCAGACAGCTATAAAGTGGAGAATTGGAATGGAAATTCAGATCTGTTAGCCTTCAAGATCATTTTTTTTTCCTTCTACATCATGCAGCCAAGAAATGATAAGCCACCCTGACAAAGAGAGACAGAGATTCTAAAGTTGCATCTTTAATAATATAAAAGTTTTATATTTAGATAGTTTGGGTTTAATTTTTCAAAGCCTCAAAAGCATAGTAACATAGGAAACCCAACTCTCCTGAAGCATCTTCTCTGTTTTTAAAGATGTGATTTTCTTTAATCATAAGCAAGAGACTGCCTTTGTAGCTGTTTATAACTATGCTCTCTAAATACCTTATTGTACAAATGAGAGAAGCAGACAAGATAGACCATTGGTTTAAAATCCAGAGAAAAGGTGTAAATAGTACTGCTTAGTATGTCAGTACACCTGGGAGTCACAAAACATGCCTGGAAGCAGGTCAAGCCTTGTAAATCAATTAGGTGTTTGATGAATAAATACTTAGGCCTTTTATCTAATAGGTACTGGGCTAAATATATGATTTATAGATCATATTATCAACATTGTCAAATATTATATACACTATTTATCAACTCAAAGAGCAACTGTGATATATACACACATAAGTGAGCACACACACACATGCTATAAAATTTAGTAGGCAGTAACTGCACACTTAAAACACTTGATGTGAATTGCTCATGGCAGAGTAGGGATCATTTCAAGCTACCTGATGAGCCAAGACATCAGAAACTGTCCTTTTAACCTGCCTATGAAGGGTGTCCCTGGTGGTTCAGATGGTAAAGAATCTGACTACAATGCAGGAGACATGGTTTGATCCCTGGGTCAGAAAGACCCCCTGGAGGAGGGGGGCAACCCACTCCAATACTCTTGCTGGAGAATCCCATGGACAGAGGAGCCTGGTGGGCTACAGGCCATAGGCTCACAAAGAGTTGGACATGACTGAAGTGACTAGCACGCACACAAGGGAACACAGTTAATACAATTAATAAGGTTTACTTATTTATTTTTCAACTGTTCAATTTGGGTAAATACTCCTATTTTTGGCTTTCTTTATTCTATTTTCCCCTATCCAACTGTCAGCTTATATATTATATATCATTCCAGTGAAAATTATGCTACGGAATCTTCCATTCTTTGTCCATCTCTATGAAAAATATTTTAATGATAATCCCTGTTATGATTTCCTTTAGTCTTCATTTTATCACTCCAGTTCTTGCTATAGAATTAAAGGAATAAAAAAGACCTGGAAAGGTCATTAATTTCTTTTTCCTTACCTCTGCCACCCACTTTCAAGCTAGACCACACACATAAATCATTGCAGACTTTTTCTTCATCACATTGTGGTTTCTATTCACATTTACTCTACCCTAAGGGAATAATTTTGCTACAGGTGGGCAAATTCAGTACTAATGGCATTACCCTATGTTTTCAGGGAAACTTTTGAGAGCAAAATAGCACCATTAACATTGCCAGTTTCACATGACTCTTTGTCAGTGATCAAGTTTAATTATTTCCTGTCCCATTATTGAAAACTCAGGAATCAACTTCTTATTAACAGTTCATGTTCCGATTGAATTATCTCATGGTAAATTTCTTAAACTATTTCTATAATAGACTTGCCCCCTCTTTTTTAAAAACAATAACTCCCAAGGTGAAAACCTGCTATTTCATTGGTACTAGGTCACGAGCTCTAATTAAACTCTGTGACTGCATGAGAAAAATAAAGCTAGTCAGTTCAATTTAAAAAATAGAGACAGTCATGTAAGATTGTAGTAGATAAACTTGCTTGGAATTTTCACTATTCATTGGTTGACTTAATAACTATGAGGAGTGACAAAACCTCTGGTTTAAAAAAATTCCTGAAAGCTCAAAATACTGGCTTGAGATTGGCTACATACTTTTTAAGCATTATATTTTCACCAGCTGATGTATGCAGGATTAAGAAGAAGGTGATGGTGTGTTTTATTTCAGACCACCTCTCAAATTTTCTTGAGAAACCCTTCTGCTATATCCGGCATCTGTTGTACTTCAAAATTTGCGTAAATATGGCAATGTAACCCTATGAGATTCTTCAAGAATTTTCCTCAATTTATCATTCTATCCATATAGAATAGAGGGCAGGACTTTCCCAGTTAGTGGAAGATACAGTTCAATGCAAATGATGCTAGGAATGAAGCTATTCAAAAATTCTCTCTTACCCAGGTCTGAAGTCACATCATTTATTTGAGTTAAGGCTCTTCGTCCATCAATATTAAAAGAACAGAGTTCAACTCGTAACTCTTGGGTGTGAATGAAGTTTCTCACCTGTTTTATTCCTTGTGAGGAACTGCTGCTGCTGCTGCTAAGTCGCTTCAGTTGTGTCTGACTCTGTGTGACCCCATAGACGGCAGCCCACCAGGCTCCCTCGTCCCTGGGATTCTCCAGGCAAGAACACTGGAGTGGGTTGCCATTTCCTTCTCCAATGCATGAAAGTGAAAAGTGAAAGTGAAAGTGAAGTCGTGTCCGACTCCTAGCGACCCCATGGACTGCAGCCCACCAGGCCCTCCGCCCATGGGATTTTCCAGGCAAGAGTACTGGGGTGGGTTGCCATTGCCTTCTCCCCTTGTGAGGACAGGGTAGAGCAAAGTTACAGTAATAGTCTTTCATGTTTTCTCTGAGTTTTAAAAATAGTGTAAAGCAATCCATTCATTGAACAAGTAAGTCTTTGGCTCCCCCTATACTGCAGTGTCCCAGGCACTGCAGATGTGAAGAAGACAGAAAAAAAGAAAAAAAAAAACCAGTTGAAGTCCTCTAGAAAGAAGACAATATAATAATTGATTATTGTGCACACAGATTGTACAGGAAATATCTGTCAGCCACTGTGATCAAAGTATAAGCATGGTATTTGAGAACAGGGAAGGATGTGTATAACTCCTGGCTGGAGATATCAGAAAAGGCTGACTTTGAATAGGAATTATTTAAACCAAGTCTTGGAAAAGATGGAGGAGTACATCAAGCATTAAGATGAGGAAGAGCGTTGCAGGCCTAGGAATCAGCATTCCAAATGATGAAGGCTAAAAGACAGCTGAGGAACCACAGTAGATCAGCACTGCAGGCAGAAGGACCACCTTATGAATTGATGGGAGGTTCCATGGAGAACCTCCCATGGGGCTTCCCTGGTGGCTCAGAGGGTAAAAGCATCTGCCTGCAATGCAGGAGACCTGGCTTCGATCCCTGGGTCAGGAAGATCCCCTGGAGAAGAAAATGGCAACCCACTCCAGTACTCTTGCCTGGAAAATCCCACGGACAGAGAAGCCTTGTAGACTATGGGCCATGGGATCGCAAAGAGTCAGACACGACTGAGCGACTTCACTTTCACTTTCACTTTCCATGGAGAAAGTTGTCCTGAATCTGATCATGACAGGCTAAGATTCTGTGCTTTATCCTGTGGATCACCAGGTCTCATAAGAAGAATTCCCACTGCCCCATCTTGCCACAGACAGATCCCTATTAATGTATAACTCCAATAGAGCTAACTTCAACTTTATCTCACTTTCTCTTTTTTAATCGAAACATGTCTGAAACCCAGGGAGTTAGGGTAAACAAAAGGATAATCTAGAATCCTTTCTTATTCATTAAAAAAAAAAAAAAAACTCAAAATTCAGTTCTTTAATTTCCAGGGAGACCTAGCTATCTCTTTAGAATAAACAAACATAGAACAGCTCTCCTCGTTATCACAATCACTTGGTTAAGAACTACTCTTTGAGAAGGTGAGAAGCAATCAGAGGATTGTATGAAGCAAGTGACATGTTCAGTTTGCATCCCAGTGAGATTGTTCTATTTATAAGGAAGGGGATGAACTGAAGAAGGTAAAGCAGGGGAGGAGATAGAGTGTGTTAGAGGTTATTACAATAGTTTCTAAAAGGAATTGAAGTTATGCTTGTTTGAAGAGAGAGAAGAGACAGATGCATGGGAAGTGGGATGGGGGCAGAGGATGAGTTGGTGAGATTACATCACCAACTCAACGGACATGAACTTGAGCAAACTCCGTGAGACGGTGAAGGACTGAGAAGCCTGGCATGCTGCAGCTCATGGGTCGCAAAGAGTTGGACGTGACTCAGCGACTGAAAAACAAACAACAAATTGTGCATTAAGCAACACATCTTAATAAGCAGCCCCCAAGGCTATGGTTTTTCCTGTGGTCATGCATGGATGTGAAAGTTGGACTGTGAAGAAGGCTGAGCACCGAAGAACTGATGCTTTTGAACTGTGGTGTTGGAGAAGACTCTTGAGAGTCCCTTGGACTGCAAAGAGATCCAACTAGTCCATTCTGAAGGAGATCAGCCCTGGGTGTTCTTTGGAAGGACTGATGCTAAAGCTGAAACTCCAGTACTTTGGCCAGCTCATGCGAAGAGTTGACTCATTGGAAAAGACCCTGATGCTGGTAGGGATTGGGGGCAGGAGGAGAAGGGGACGACAGAGGATGAGATGGCTGGATTGCATCACCAACTTGATGGACGTGAGTTTGAGTGAACTCCGGGAGTTGGTGATGGACAGGGAGGCCTGGCGTGCTGCAATTCATGGGGTTGCAAAGAGTCAGACACGACTGAGCGACTGAACTGAACTGAACTGAATAATGAATAACCATGGGATATCATGCTGAAGCTCTATTTCCACTAGTTGTACCTTCATGGGTTCCTGTCAAAAGATGGAATAAAAATAATGAGTAGATAACAATACTTCTTTTCTCCTTTTCTCATTCGTATATAGCTTTTAAAATATATAACCAAAAATAGAGCCATGTAAAAGAAAAGGATGCAGAATTGTATGGAAATGTAATCTGAGTGAGTCAATATTTCCAACTTTCATAAGACCTACTTAAAGTTATTAGCATGAAGAAATATGCTCAATAGACCTACAGTTCATTTTCATTGAAATATCGTTTGGTTTTAAGGTGGTTCTTTTGATCTGTAATTGGTATCTATCTCCATAGCAATGGTACTTGTTCACAAATATTCTTGCCACAAGTTTATCTGATTTTGTATCTGCAATTATAAGGTTCCTCTTGACCATTCATCATTTCTCCTTAGTACAAAACTTTGTTTTCTTTAGCATTAGTAATGTGTTCATTCTAGAATCTGGTGATTTTCTGGTTTATTTACAAGAGTGCTTTTAACCTATGATTATTTCCTTTGTTTCCCCCCTGTCTATGTCTCTCTTACAATCCTCTTACTTTCCAAATTTTTGTTGATTTTCAGATGTTTTACGTTATATCAGTTTGAAAATAGAAACCCCTTCCAGTTATTTGAACAAAGGGAATTAAATATTTTTAAAAGTTAACTAGATATAAAGTTGTTAACCAGATAATTGAAAAGGTTAAAAGAGAACTGTAGAAATCAGCAAATGTTTTCTATATAGGACCAGATAGTAAATAGTTTGGATTCTGTAGGTCATCAAGATTAGCTGAGACTCTGCGGTTGGAGCAAGAAAGCAGGAGCTTCAGACAGAAGGATTAAGCCTGGGTATGTTCCAATAAAACTTCATTTACAAAAACAGGTAGCAGGCAGGGTTCAGTCACAAGCTATAGTTTGCCAGCTCCTGCCCAATCAACGAGGTAGCAATGGTAGGAAGCAGCCTCCATTAGGATTGAGAAAACAAAAAGACAAAATTGGATTGTTACAATCTTGAAGTTTGGAAGAGGGGCCTCATGAGCCCGGAACTGAGTCGCCTGATAAGGGGGGAGGTTGGTGGGGGCCAGCTGGCTGCTAGGGATATGATCAAGTTGGTTCTGTCAGTATCAGAAAAACTGCACACGAGGCTCAATTGAACCGAACAGCCACATACCAGCTGAAGATGTGTTGCTGGGGAGATGCTTAGGACAAGGGCGTCAGCAAGCGCATAGGAAGTTCATAGAGAAACAAATAAGAACTCACAAGTATTCTTTTATTTGTTTGTTTGTTTTGATGTTTTAGCATTACTTCATATTTTTTAATTGGGGGTATAGTTGTTTACAATATTAGATTATTTTCTACTGGACAACAAAGTGATTCAACTACATGTGTACACATATTCCCCTCTCTCTTGAGCCTCCCTCCCACCCCTTCCCCTCATCCCACCCATCTAGGTCACCACAGAACACCAAGCTGAGCTCCCAGATGGCCAGAAGGCACATGAAAAGATGCTCAACACCACTAAGTATTAGAGAACTGCAAATCAAAACTACAGTGAAGTATCACCTCACACCAGTCAAAATGCCCATCATCAAAAATTCTACAGACAATAAATGCTGGAGAGGGTGTGGAGGAAAGAGAACCCTCTTGCACTGTTGGTGGGAATGTAAGTTGATACAGACACTCTGTTCATTTTTTGCTTCTGTAGCCTTACATTCCTATCTGCACTTTCTCTGCCCTTTATTGGCTGATCAATCTGGCAAAGCAGAAACTCGGTTTGCAGATACCTAGCGTAGACTTCACCACAGGCAGAAGAAGGGCAGGTATGGAGCTGAAACACAATCACTTAATTGGTACACATTGCCAAAACCCAAGACTTTTTTTAGTCCATGTTTTAAGATTGAATTATGACTGAGAACCCTCTTATAGTATCATCTTATGTCGACACAGAGGACTTTTCCAGGTTGGAATTATGTCTAGACCACTCCGCCCACCATCAATAAACCAAATTTTGATAATATAAAGAATGAGCATCAGTTTAGAGTCCATAAAATTTTGCTAATGTAGAAATATTGGTGGAGTAGAATCCATAAAATATGTACGTATGTACTTCACGTGTAACGCTGTTTGTGCACACGAGTAAACATGTATATCAGTGTAAGGTCCCAGCTCTTTATTCTTGGAAAGGATGACAGTTTAATCTGAAAATATTTCTATTTCTTCTTAGGCATTAAAACAGGATCTCTTATTGAGCATTGCTTAAATCCCACAATACTAGAGTTTCTGTTATCCAAATTCTTGCTTGGAAACAAAATGCTAGCAACTGTATGTCAGTTCTCAATTTCAAATGCAAAAGCCCTGGAGTGATTGTTTATGAGAATATTTAGTTCTGATTGATTGATCAGTTGATTGATTGGATGATTTATTGATTGACAAGTGATGAAGCATGCTGGAAAGAATCAGGCAGGGCTATTCTGAGAAACATTCTTTGAAGACATTTTAAAAATTACTTTGTCACTCAAGAGAAAAATCTCTAGAATGATGCACTGAATCTTTGTGCTCTGAACTGTCAAAACGGCTTATGTGTGGATGACCTAAGTGCCTGTTTATCCTTAGACAATAAATAGTATAGGACATATGAATTATTCTGATTTCAGTATGTAAATATCTACTAGTCTTGCATAAGAAGAGAACTTCCCCTCAGCTCTACCACCTGTGCTATATTTCACAGTTTTGAAATTTTCTCCTTAGTTTGTTATTTCAACATCTTTCACACTAGTTGGGCTACATTCCTCTCTTGAATAATGTTTTCTTAATGCAGCATACCTGTACAACATAATTGACACCCTTACTGTCACTACAGCAGAGGAAATGCCAAAGTTGAACTAAAACAAATCCTCAAGCCATCTATTATATTATGTGCCTAGTGATGGCTTCCAGGTACCTATTTATATCTCCCCCTTTAAATATTTCATAGCTCCTCTATTACTGATAAGAGTTCATCCACAAGTTTCCCAGGGGGAGCTTTTCATAATGTACATAGGATATCATTTCTGGTGTTGGGAATCACCATATATTATTTTTTATTGCAGAAGTTGATAGAGTCTCAAGAAAAGTTACCTGGTGAAGAAATAATCAAGAAGATTCATAATGAGTCATTCGTGCAACTCTGCACAAGATTTTTTTTTTTTTTTTAATCATCGTGGAAAGTGTTGGATGCATCCTTCATACATTGTTTCTGGATTTTTTGAAACAGAATGTTCCAAATGTGTCTGCCTTAAGGAGACTGAGGATATTAATGCCTTAATATTTTCAAACCACTACATATATTCTCACAGCAAAAAACAGCCTCATTTGTAAAATGTAATCTCAAGAAAGAGAACTACACACAGAATAAGCCAAGCCAGAAAAAAGTTGTACTTGCTACTACAAGAAGCCATTTTGCATGATTAACTAGCTACCAGATTGTTGATTTTTATTAACTCTCTGTCTCCTTGGCCACAGAAAAGATATTTTGATCCCAATGTCTTCTTTCAAGAAAAGCTGAGTGTGTCTTCCATGGGTGAGTGGTTTTAAAATCCCACAGAATTGACACATTTTTCAGTCTGTTCAGCACACATAAGTGCTCAAAATTATGAAGATTTGGGGGGTCATAATTTTCCCAGCTGGATGAAATGGATAGTGTTAAGAGGCCTCATAGATCATACCATGTTGTCATTTATTATAATGTTTTAACATACTTTGTCAAGAATATTGGTTGGGGTGATTTATTGGCTAGGATTGATTGTGTTGCTAATAGTGCAGATGGCTTGAATTTTGGAAGGGGGAAATTTCCCATCACTGAGCATGAAGGAATAAATGCTGGGTTGCCAAGAGACAAAGGGACCTTCACTCAGAGAAGATTCATTTACCTGCCGCATGCAGACAGCATTCAAGAGGTAGTTTTTGTTTTCCTTCAAACTACGCTTTAAACTCTTTTTCTTGCCTCAGGGAGTGGTGGACATTTTATACCTGAAATGTTTTTCCACAATGGAGCCAACATTTGTCAGCTCGCCCTCTGGGACAACATGGGCAAGGCTTTCAGAGTTTCTCTTCGGTTTCTGCTACAAGTACCAAAACCATGACCTTGCCTGGAAGGCTTTTTGCAGCTGAATGTCTGGAGCTCGACGTCTGCATTGACTTTCAGTGATTTTCTGTAGGCTCACACCTGGAAGCCATCACCTGCAGATGCCCAGCTGCGATGTGCTCTACCCTGCACAGCAGTGCGGGTGTTAATGGAAAGGCATTGACCTACCAGGTGAAACAAACAAGACAGACCCCAGATTGTCTCATGTGATAATGACACTGCCTGTCTGGATCTGATCACCACGACTGTTCAAAAATTCAGATGAGACTATAGGAATAAGAAGTGCAAGCAAAAAAAAAAAAAAAAATCCATGAATAATAAATAACTCAATTTTGCTTTTTTCTTCCTAAATGATACAATGACAAGTCACCCTGCCTCTCTCTGGTTCTGAATTATATCAACTTAAAAGTAGGGTTTTGGAAACCAGGACCTCAGTCTTTGCCATCCTAAATTGACAGTCCTCTGGTACTGGATATTTACTCTTGCTGCTGCTGTTAAGTCGCTTCAGTTGTGTCCGACTCTGTGTGACCCCATAGACGGCAGCCCACCAGGCTCCCCTGTCCCTAGGATTCTCCAGGCAAGGACACTGGAGTGGGTTGCCATTTCCTTCTCCGGTGCATGAAAGTGAAAAGTGAAAGTGAAGCCGCTCAGTCGTGTCCGACTCTTAGGTACCCCATGGACTGCAGCCTACCAGGCTCCTCCATCCATGGGATTTTCCAGGCAAGAGTACTGGAGTGGGGTGCCATTGCCTTCTCCAACAATTAGAGAATCTAAATATAAATAGGGTTTCCTCAGTGGCTCCACTGGTAAAAAACCCACCTGCCAGTGCAAGAAGCAACACAAGAGACGTGGGTTCAATCCCTGGCTTGGGAAGATACCCTGGAGAAGGAAATGGCAACCTGCTCCAGTATTCTTGCCTGGAAATTTCCATGGACAGAGGAGCCTGGCAGGTTACTCTCCATGAGGTCACAAAGAGTTAGACACCACTGAGTGCACATACACATATGCACACAAATACAAATAATGCGATAGCAACAGTGCCTGGGAAAATAAGACAGGCATCCTAATTTGAAGAAGCCTTAATTTTTAACATGTTTGAGGCTGACTTCATGTAGCTTACACTAAAATATTTTACTTACAGCATTAGTCACTTATGCACTAGGGATTTATTCTTCAAACTTATTTATAAAATGAAGCCCTCACTGTTTAAAAAATTGGAGTTGTAATTAATTGAAAGGATGTGTCACCTGTTAAATGCCTCTTTATCAGAGGAAGAAAAGCACTCAACCCAATGGAAAGATACAGAGCTTGAGACGTTTCTCTAATTGAGAGCATCTCCTGGTAAATAAATGGGATTTTGCAGGTCTGCTCCTATACACAATCATTCTTCTACACACAGTTATATATTCTGGGCAAATTTGTAATGCTCTATTAAAAGTTTTTTCTTCTTTTTCTTCTGTACACAATAGGGATAATAAACAGACAATGCTCTTTGAAGTAGAATAGAGAATGACTCCATGAAGTCAGGGGGCAGCATGAAAGAATGTAAAGCAAAAGGTAAAAAACTTGACTAACAGCCATTTAGGGATAAAAATGTGTGTTCATGGGGATTCCATTAACTGATCAAAGAGTGATGTGTGCACACACACACATTTATAGAGCCTCTTACACTGGAAGGTTAAATTTGCCTTTCCATGTGCTTTATCAAATGGGCGTGGCCAACATCTCATCGCCACCAGCAGGCCTATGTCACATCAAAGCATATTTGTTCAGTGCAGCTCTGTAATTCATTACCTAAATTTCCTATCTCATATGTAGTTCCTTTTGCTCACTGGTTGATGTTTATTCCTTCCTAAGAGCAGAATTCCATTTGCAGAAGGAACAGCCTGGTTCATACAAGT
This sequence comes from Bos grunniens, assembly GCF_055505025.1. NCBI lineage: Eukaryota > Metazoa > Chordata > Mammalia > Artiodactyla > Bovidae > Bos > Bos grunniens. The sequence continues at coordinate 37,063,488 of NC_141187.1, forward strand.
TCAGATGAGGACAATTATTTCCACTGGTGAAACCAGACAGAGAAGTGTTTCCACCCCAAGATAAGAGAAATTTGTCTGCAGACTTGCATCTGACATCTGGTATCTGGTTCTAGATATTTTCAGTGTTTTATTGAGCCTAAAATCCAGGTCTACTTGACTCAACATTCACAACTAACAAAGGACCATTTATTTTTTAGTAACATTGCTGGCATGTAAAATGGTCTAATAATAATCAATTCTCTGCTTGATGCTAAAGCTGAAACTCCAGTACTTTGGCCACCTCATGTGAAGAGTTGACTCATTGGAAAAGACTCTGATGATGGGAGGGATTGGAGGCAGGAGGAGAAGGGGATGACAGAGGATGAGATGGCTGGATGGCATCACTGACTCAATGGATGTGAGTCTGAGTGAACTCCAGGAGTTGGTGATGGACAGGGAGGCCTGGCATGCTGCGATTCATGGGGTCACAAAGAGTCGGACATGACTGAGCGACTGAACTGAACTGAACTGAAGACTCTGCTGCTGCTGCTGCTGCTTCTGCTAAGTTGCTTCAGTCGTGTCCGACTCTGTGCGACCCCATAGACGGCAGCTCACCAGGCTCTCCCGTCCCTGGGATTCTCCAGGCAAGAACACTGGAGTGGGTTGCCATTTCCTTCTCCAATGCATGAAAGTGAAAAGTGAAAGTGAAGTTGCTCAGTCGTATCCGACTCTTAGCGACCCCATGGACTGCAGCCCACCAGGCTCCTTCGTCCATAGGATTTTCCAGGCAAGAGTACTGGAGTGGGGTGCCATAATCAATTACTAAGACTCTAGCGCCTACCATTTACTGTGCTAGGAGCTGGAGATTTAGGGACAAACAAAAAGATGAGCGCCTACCCTAATGATGTATTCTAGGTGATCACATAGGCATACATTTGTTCTCAAGGCTCTCTGTTTGGCCATATTTGCAACACTCAAGTTCTTTCTGACCTTAGCCAGACATGTCTGGACTGTGCTATACTCAAGGTTGTGGGACCAGGGGTTGGGGGCAGCTGCATGAAGGAAGCAGAGGGAGAGATGAATAGGCCTAAAATTATTTCTGATATCCACCCCTATTTTCACACCCATTCCTATTCAATGACACCATCCTCTGATAAATCCTAACTGAACTAAAATCAACAGTATCACATCCTTTCTATTGCCCAGGTGCCAGTGTTAGCAGAGCTTACAAATCATCTCAGCCACCATCAGAGCCACCTGTGTGACCCACACTCTGATGGGGGAACACCACGGGGAGAGCACGAATGGTATTTTTCATTCCATAACTTTGTGTGCCGAGATACACTTGATTACCCTAGCGATGTTTACCTTTAAACAGGATTAGGTTGATTGAGGACGCAGGTCTCTCTCTTCTGTCCTCTGATCAGTTGGAAAAAAACTGGATGTTGTTCAAGATAATAAGCTAGGTAAATTCTGTAATAACTCAGAGTCCAAAAGTCAGTGCATAAACATGTTTGCATCCAATACTTTGACTCCAAAAAGGAAAAAAAAAATAGAATGTTTTAATTTCTGTTTCCATGCCTCTGCACATGGGAGCTTTGGGGGTCTTGTTTTATAAGCATAATGAATCAAAAATTTTTTGGTCCTCTACAACAGTGAAACCCTCATCTGGTGAGCATTATCTTGAGACCCAGATCTTTTCAGTGAGAATTTCAATAGGTGAACTAGAAAATGATCAGTGAGCAATGAGAACTATTATAATGGCAACATCATTTCAGATGAAGCCTTCAACATCTGTTTCGCTTTCTAATTACAACACTCCCTCCTGACACCCAGGCTCACCATCACCACCATAAATCACAATCATAAAAAAGTTTAAAAATGAAGAGATTTACATAGTTTTAGGTGCTCGGTATTCAGAACCACAAGCAGGTTTCAATTATGTTGCCCTCATGTAGCAGATGAAATCAGGTGGGATGGAAGGAGAAGAAAATAGACCTCTATACTAATCATGCAATTCATTTTTCCACAGATTTTCACTAAGCTCTCATGTAAACAGAAGTGGTACTGGGAGGAGAAAAAAACCACCAGACAGCAGAGAAGAAAACAACTTTGGAAAATTCTTTCAGTCATTTATTAATAAATATTTGTCCAAAAACCTACTATGCAACAAGCCTGGTGCTGGCTTCTGGGGACAAAGCAGTAAACAAATCATACTCCTAGAACTGACAGCCTAATTCTTGGAAGACACATTAACAATGATTGCACATATAACTATATAATCACTACTGAGAAGTTTTAGTAAAAGAAATCTGCAGGGTTCTATGACAATGAAACCTGCAACAAAAATTCCAAGAAAATAGCAAAACCCCAAGGAGATCGCAGAAAGACCAGGAGAAGTATTTTTATGCTGACTTTAGAAACACCAGCAGAGCTATATTTCCAGGATTTTTCATTTTCTTAAAAATCAATAATTAGAAACAGAAAACAGCTACGGTAATTTCAATAAAATATTGTAGATATAATTTATAGATTTAAATTTCCAAAATTTCAGGCTTAAAGAATGAGAACACTCTGTAATATATGTTTGCTTTTATACCAAGAAGTACTATGTCTAAGGAGGACGGTATAGCGGTATTCTCCAGTATTCTGGAGGATATGGAGTACAGGAGGGTACTCCAGTAGTCTTGCCTGGAGAATCCCCAGGGACAGAGGAGCCTGGTGGGCTGCCGTCCATGAGGTCACAAAGAGTCAAACACAACTGAGCTACAAAGCACAGCACAGGACTACATCTAAAGTCTTAGACTGATTAGAATAAAACACTCTAATACACAAAAATAGAACCATGAATTATCCTAAACTTGATGACGAAAGAAGAGGACACAGATAGGACCCAGAGCAAACACATCCCTATTCTAATATACTGCTGCTACTGCTGCAAAGTCGCTTCAGTCGTGTCCGACTCTGTGCGACCCCATAGATGGCAGCCCACCAGGCTCCTCTGTCCCTGGGATTCTCCAGGCAAGAATACTGGAGTGGGTTGCCATTTCCTTCTCCAAAATTATAATATAGGGTTGCCTCAATTTCTTGGAGAGCAGAAAATTATCATTGAAATAACAACAATACAGGACTATGTATATAATATTAGATACTATTATATTTTGTGTTATATTTTGTTATAACACTTCATGTACATTTCTAAATCCAATCATATTCATGTTACATGTCTCATTGTATATGCTGCTTAAGTCTATAATATATTGTCTTAATAAAAGAAGGTAATGCTACTGTAACAAACAATTCCTGAATCAATGATTTAAAATTCTATCAAGCTACCAACGGTATTTTTCACAGAACTAGAATAAACAATTTCACAATTTGTATGGAAATACCAAAAAACCTTGAATAGCCAAAGCAATCTTGAGAAAGAAGAATGGAACTGGAGGAAGCAACCTGCCTGACTTCAGACTATACTACCAAGCTACAGTCATCAAGACTGTATGGTACTGGCACAAAGACAGAAATATAGATCAATGGAACAAAATAGAAAGCCCAGAGATAAATCCACGCACCTACGGACACCTTACCTTTGACAAAGGAGGCAAGAATATACAATGGAGAAGAGACAATCAAGTGGTGCTGGGAAAATTGGTCAACCACTTGTAAAAGAATGAAACTAGAACACTTTCTAACACCTTGCACAAAAATAAACTAAAAATGGATTAAATATCTAAATGTAAGACCAGAAACTATAAAACTCCTAGTGGAAAACAGAGGCAAAACACTCTCTGAAATAAATCACAGCAGGATCCCCTACGACCGACCTCCCAGAGTAATGGAAATAAAAGCAAAAATAAACAAATGGGACCTAATTAAACTTAAAGCTTTTGCACAACAAAGGAAACTATAAGCAAGGTGAAAAGAAAACCTTCAGAATGGGAGAAAATAATAGCAAACAAAGCAACTGACAAAGAATTAATCTCAAAAATATACAAGCAGCTCATGCAGCTCAATACCAGAAAAATAAATGACTCAATCAAAAAAATGGGCCAAAGAACTAAACAGACATTTCTCCAAAGAAAGAGACACGTGTACTCCAGTGTTCATTGCAGCACTGTTTGCAATAACTAGGACATGGAAGCAACCTAGATGTCCATCGGGAGATGAATGGATAAGAAAGCTGTGGTACATATACACGATGGAATATTACTCAGCTATTAAAAAGAATGAATTTGAATCAGTTGTAATGAGGTGGATGAAACTGGGGCCTATTATACAAAGTGAAGTAAGTCATAAACAAAAACACCAATGCAGTATATTAACGCATATATATGGAATTTAGAAAGATGGTAACGATAACCCTCTACGCAAGACAGCAAAAGAGAGGTAATGAGCAGACTTTCGGATTCTGTGGGAGAAGAGGAGAGTGGGATGATTTGAGAGAATAACATTGAAACATGTATATTACCATATGTGAAATAGATCACCAGTCCAGTTTCAATGCATGAGACAGGGTGCTCAAGGCCTGTGCACTGGGATGATCCTGAGGCATGGGATGGGGAGGGAGGTGGGAGGTGGGTTCAGAATGGGGGACACATGTACACCCATGGCTGATTCATGTCAATGTAAGGCAAAAACCACTACAATTGTAAAGTAATTAGCCTCCAATTAAAAAAATAAATTAATTTAAAACAATATATAAGTAAAACTTATTGACGCAACATGTTCAATTTGATTCAGTTGAAATTGTTTCATATTGTCCTCAAATAAGAGCTCATAAGGATGGGGTTTCCCCCAGCTGAAACATTTCTGATCGCCATGGTGGTGGAAAGGGTTGATGAAGAATTGCCCACTGGTTCTCAAATGCTTCCATCTAGATGTTATGTTCATTCAAATTTCATTGACTAAATCAAGGCATATAGTCATCACTAGAACAATCCTCCCATTTGCCCCAAAGTACAGAGGAGCCAGGTCTTATTGTTCTACTTCATAAAACACAGATACTATATTTAATATACCACCCGAGTGTATTTCATTCTATCATCTATATAATTTGCTGTTAGGACTTCCTGGGTGGTCCAATGATTAAGACTCTGCACTTCCAGTACAAGGGGAGTGGGTTTGATCTCTGGCCAGGGAACTAAGATCCCACATGCCACTTGGAGTGGACAAGAAACAAACAAACAGAAACAGAGTGTGTTGTTAAAATGTTGCTTTCTGCACTAGGTTTGTCCGATATCTACAATTAAAATGTGGACATTTATATCAAGCAAATCTAGTGAACAGCCTTTATCTTCCAACTCTCTTTTATACATATCCAAACAGGGGAACATAGCTTACTTTTGTGTGAAAATACAAGTCTTTATGCCCCCAGGTGGAAATGGAAATACTAAAGACACCATCGCAAGAGTAGAAAGTTTCTAAAAACATCATTCATGACAGTAGTTGGAGTTAGCGATTGGGAAACTGCAGTTATTAAAATTTAAAAGAGCAGAATTGGATGAGAGGTTAAGCCATACTGATGAGGTCTAATTAATATGAACTCAATCTGTTTGTTAAAAAAAAAAAAAAAGTCTTTTTCCTCTAAAAATAGTCAGCATTTTATGCAGGAATTAATCAACAGTCAGTCAGAAACCAATGTTTTCTCAATGTGTTTTACAAGGAATGAAACATTTTAGCCTTCCTTGACAAGAAGAAAAAATGTTCACTTCATTGATGGTGTCTTTCATGTATTTAAAAAAGATTTTTGTTTTTAAATCTATGTTTTAAAGACTATATATATCTTTCTGAATAGCTCCTTTATTCTCCTTCTTCTAAAGCACACACCCATAATCCTTGCCCTAGGAAATCACTAAAGTTTTCATTTCAAAATTAGAGTATAAATATTGAAACAATAGCTAACTAAATATGAATACTTCAAAGAGAGACAATTCATACTTTTTCAAATATTGTAGTGTCTTTTTCTGTGATTGCAAGATACAAACCCTCAATTCAACACATTTTTATGTTCTTACCCCTGGATACTCCTCTATGTTAGAAGCTGTTGGTTAAAAAGAAACATAGTATCTTATAGCATGAACAAGAAACAATAATAGTGTGAAGAGTTCAGTGTTATCTAAGTATGGTTGAGAATCTTTCCACTATATTTCCTTCAGTTTCATTCAGTTCAGTTGCTCAGTTGTGTCCGACTCTGAGACCTCAATGAATCGCAGCACGCCAGGCCTCCCTGTCCATCACCAACTCCTAGAGTTTACCCAGACTCATGTCCATCGAGTCAGTGATGCCATCCAGCCATCCCATCCTCTGTCGTCCCCTTCTCCTCTCACCCCCAATCCCTCCCAGCATCAGGGTCTTTTCCAATGAGTCAACTCTTCACATGAGGTGGCCAAAGTATTGGAGTTTCAGCTTCAGCATCAGTCCTTCCAATGAACACCCAGGACTGATATCCTTTAGGATGGACTGGTTGGATCTCCTTAACCAGCCAAAAAAAGTTATCACTCTATCTTATTATCAGATCAGATCAGATCAGTTGCTCAGTCGTGTCCGACTCTTTGCGACCCCATGAATCACAGCACGCCAGGCCTCCCTGTCCATCACCAACTCCCGGAGTTCACTGAGACTCACGTCCATCGAGCCAGTGATGCCATCCAGCCATCCCATCCTCTGCCGTCCCCTTCTCCTCCTGCCCCCAATGCCTCCCAGCATCAGAGTCTTTTCCAATGAGTCAACCCTTCGCATGAGGTGGCCGAAGTACTGGAGTTTCAGCTTTAGCATCATTCCTTCCAAAGAAATCCCAGGGCTGATCTCCTTCAGAATGGACTGGTTGGATCTCCTTGCAGTCCAAGGGACTCTCAAGAGTCTTCTCCAACACCACAGTTCAAAAGCATCAATTCTTTGACACTCAGCCTTCTTCACAGTCCAACTCTCACATCCATACATGACCACAGGAAAAACCATAGCCTTGACTAGACGAATAGGGATCATCAAATTTTGTTTATGCAGGGTTTTTTTTCATTGTGGTAAAATATACATGACATAAAGTCTAGCATTTTACCCATTTAAAAGGATAAATTCAATGGCATTGAAAGTCATGAAACCATCACCACTACCTAGTCCCAGAATATTTTCCTTATCCTAAAAAAAAAAAAAAAAAATATCCATTAAATCTCCATCGTCCATACCCTCAGTCCCTGGCAACAACTAATCTGCTTTCTGCCTCCATCAACTTGCCCATTCTGGATATTTAATGTGAATTGACTTATACAGTATGTAACAGGTAGCCTCTTGTATCTAGTTTTCTTCAGTTAGCACAATATCATTAAGGTTCATCAACTTTGTTGATGTATCAAAACCTCATTCCTTTTAATGGCTAAATGATATTCTTTTGTATGGATATACCACTATCTATTCATTCCAGTGGGCATATGGGTTGTTTCCACATTTTAGCCTTTGTGAATAGTCTGCTATGAACATTCTTGTTTGAACACAACAACATATATTCCTAGAGGTGCAACTGTTGGATCATACGGTAATTCTATTTAACTTTTTTGATGAATAGTCAAAGTATTTTTCACAGCTGCTGAACAATTTCACATTTCCACTAGCAATAAATGAGTATTCCAATTTCTCTACAACTTCACCTATACTTGCTATTTTTCTTTCTTTTCTTTTCTTTTTGTTCTAGTCATCCTAGGTGTGAAGTGGCATCAGCTTTTCCATTTCTGCAGGAAAGACTGTTGGGATGTTGATAGAGATTGTACCACATCTGTAGATTGCTTGGGGAATCTTCCAATCCATGAATACAAGATGTCTTTTTCATATAAACTCTTTTTTATGTTACCTCAAAAATACTCATTTTCAAAATACTTTTATGATATCTAATACTACTCCTTCCTGGGACAATGCTATATATACTTTGAATCTCTTCATTTCATTATAACATAATATCTATATGATTATATACATTTTTAAAAATACATCATAACTGTGTAGAACATTAAAAATTTTACCAAGTCAATATACATGAATTTAAAAGATTATCCCTTTTATAGAGTTAGAGAAAAGAATCAATGTTTGTGATTCAGTAAGAGCTATAAAGATAAATATATCTCAATAAACTTGTAAAGCCACAAGGTTAAGAATATATGATGACATTTGATCATTATTAATGTGTTGGTATCTTGAAAGTAAATGAATGATACTCCTTTCTTCTCTTTCCAAACTATAAAAAAAGGAAATAAGGAAGTTAAACTGATGGAGTTCATAACATCAGTTTAAGCGTATAATCTGGATTGGACAAGTATCAATGGGTATCCTATTAAACTCTCTGAGTAGAATTTTTTCTCTTTGCTCCAGATTACTAGACCAGAGAGATGTTGCCCTTCCTGTAGGCAAGCAGACGTAAGAGGGAAGGAGAGAGAGAAAGGGAGACAGAGACAGGCTAGAGCAGATCACCATGCTCTGCTCTTTCCCCAAAATTTACCAATAATATCAGAAATTCTTCTAGACCTGAGGATTTGTTAAGGGACAGAAAGTAGTTGTTTATCCAGTACTGTTCTCTCCTGAGAATGTAATGTACATGATGTCTTTTCTGGGGAAAAATGAGGAGTGAGAAATAACTCTCCCAGTGTTCATACAGCAGAAGCCCCACTCACCTTTTGACCTCACACTGATGTTGTGTTAATCAGACAGAAAGTGTTGTCATTCAACCCATTTATAGTCGCTTTTTCTTCTTTCATTTAGGAGTATAATCTATTCATGTATGATACAAATCAAACCACCACAAATTAAAATTTATGCTCTTTATTCAAACTTCGGATTTTGATCTTGGAATTATCAGTCTTTTATCTCTACTTCTTTCCACTTTGTTGTTCCCATGTAGGAAGCGCTGTAAACTTTAAAATATGACTTGTTGACTTTGAAATATGGGTAAAAATACCCAAATGGTGATTCTATAAGCAATTGGATAAATGTCTCTGGAGCTTAGAAGAAAGGATGGTGGTAGAAGTGAATTTTTGGAGCCATTGGCTGCCCTGTGGTTAATGAAGTCCAGGGCCTGGAAAAGAGGACTGAGCACACTCCAAAAAAGGAAAGGAAAAGAAGGGAAACTAAGGACAAAATCCTGAGATATTTTAAAATCTAGGAGTAAAGCAGAGACGAAGGACCTGAAATTAGTGACTAATGAGGAATAGAAAGAGATGTTTGAAACATATGAGGAAAAATGGAATTGGGGAAGTTGTATTTCAAAAAGGAAATTATGTCTATCACCAGAGAGAAATCCTATAAGGTGAGACGAGGTTTCAAGGTCACCAGTGGACTGGGCATCTAGGAAGATGTTGATAATCTCAGAGAGTACACTCTACTCATCAGTGGACTGAGGAGAAAATATCAGGGCGTATGTTGAATCCAGGTGAGGTGAATGAGAGAGAAGACCGTGGACATAATACAAACATTTTTGAAGACTTGTCTGAAATAAAAGGAAATACAACGAGTAATACAGTGAAAAAGAGGACTTTTTAAAAAAAAATTGTGAGTGATACTTCCACACACTTATATACCAAGGGGAAAGAGAGCTGGAGGATAACGGGATTGAAGAAGCAGGACATGATGGTGGTGGTTCCTTAAGCAAGGTGTCCCGGTAGATGGGCTGTGGTGGAACTTAGCATCCAGGGGGAAAGATCCATTTTAGAGAGAATGAGAGTCACTCTTCTTTGGAAATCAAAGAGGTAAGACCTTTGCAGATACACATTTAGGAGCTGAAGGACTTCAGGATTGAGGGCATCTGTTATATTTTTATTAATAAAGTGAGATGGACAGCTATCTGCTGAGGGAGAGCATATCTGGGGAGGGTACAGATTCACAGAATCATGCAAGTTTTTGGTAGCAACTGAGGACAATTAAAGAGCAGTTTATCAGGAACTATTAGTAATTCTGCTGAACAACCTGAAGGATACCGATGATCCTAATGTGTAGTTCTGTGTACTTGCAATACTAAGCCAGAACAGCTTTGGGGGTTCTGTCAGAGTGGCTGCCAAATAAGCTAGGTAATGATAAATATTAGGAAAGTATATTCAATTATTCAGCATATTTTTCTTCCAAGTGGTACAGGAGGATGATAGAGAGACTATTAGGAAAATCACCTATAAGCCCAAGGAAATCAGATGCTAGAAGATTCCAATGTCATTGAAGACTTGAGAAGAGCTCTCTTATGTGAGTGATGAAATGAGCCTGGCAAGAAATCATTTGATATACATGCTGTTGGACCATTTCTGTAGACTGTATTTTTTCATTTTTATACAAATATCCCTACATAATATTCATCAGCCCTGACTGCATGACCTTACGCTCTGGATCTGATTTGGTAAGTTGCTCTCCTATGAGACCGGATTCTCGGATTTGGATGCTCCCTGGTTCCACACACCACAGTCGCACACTGAAGGCATTGCCTCTGGATGAGGAAGGCAGCATGATCTAGAATTTGGAGTCCATATCTGCACACTGGTGGAGGTGGCTCATTTTATGTTGAGCCCAGGTGCCTAGGACTCCCCCCTGCCACACTTGCTGGATTCTTCCCAGGAGGTTGGTGCTTTAGTTGCTAAGTCATGTCTGACTCTTGCAACACTCATATATATTTTATACATATATTATATATTATTTATATATTGTATATTATTATATTATTATTAAATATTATTCTATTATATATTGTATTATATATTATATATTTTAATAATATACATTAATTATGTTATATATTAGTATATATTATATAATATAATGTAATTATATTATATAATGTAATATATTATAAATATAATCATATATTATATATTATATTATAATAGACATAATTATATATATAATTATATATAATTTAATTATATATTATATTGTGTTAAAATTAATTATATAATTGAAAATTATATTTAAAATATAATTATTTAATTATATAATATATAAAGTATAATATAATATAATTATATAATATATATAATGTAATTATATTATAATTAATATAATTTAATTGTATTATATATTATATATAATGTATTATATACAGATTATATTATATATATTCTCTATATGCTTATATATTATTGATATATATAATTATATAATTATTTATATATAAATATAATATGAATATATAATATTTTATTATTGTTTAATAATTATTTAATATTATTTAATACAAATTAATTATTTAATCTATAGTTTAATATAGATATGTTATTATTGAGAAACAAACTCAAAGAAACATTAACTGACCTACCCAAGGAGATCACAGAAGTGGGGAAGTTACACATTATGGGGCTCAAGGTCAGGCAGATCTAGCTTTGAAAATTGACCTCAAGTAGAGGAAGGCAGAGACGGGGTGGGACGAATTAAGAGAGTAGCATGGAAACATACACACTACCATAGATAAAATAGATAGCCAGTGGAAATTTGCTGTATGAATCAGGGAACACAAATCCAGGCTCTATAACAACCTAGAGGGGTGGGATGGGGTGGGAGGTGGGAGGGAAGTTCAAGAAGGAGGGGACATAGGTATACCTGTGGCTGATACATGTTGATTTTTGGCAAAAACAAACAAAATATTGTAAAGCAATTATTCTTCAATTAAAAACAAATAGTAAAAAATAAACCCGACAAAAATGGATAATAGCCAATAACTATAAGACTTACTTTTTACATCTATAAAACAAGGATAAAATACATTTCTCCAAAAGTTCTTGTGAAAATAAAATGATACAATGTATATTAAAGCACCCAAGATGGTACAGGGTCCATAATAAGAATTAAATAAAAGTTAACATGATCAGTTGCTCGGTAAAGTACCTTTAGGAAACTACTTTTTGACCTAATCAAGTGGTAAGTCACTACAATCATGGTGCAAAACCATCTAGTAAGAAAACCACTCCCTGTGTCTAAGATAAACCCTCACAGCTGGAACATAAGGACACTTTTCTTGTTCCGTCCACACTGAGAGTGGAGAATGGCTGGTCATCTTTATCTGCTTAATAACACTTCACTTACTAGAAATTACCGTCAACTGGCATTGTTACCTGGTATCTCTACTTACTCTCCTGCAGGCTAAAAAAAAAAAAAAAAAAAATCCCATCTCATTTAACCTTTTCAAATTGGACTTGTTTTCTAGTTCCTTAATAATCTTTGAGGCTCACCTTTGAACATTCCACATTTTCTCTCTGAATTATGAAGGCCCGACATGGATGCAGTGTGGGAGCCTGCCTGTGGTGGGCATATTGCACAAGTTACCAGGGTGGAAAAATAAAGATGGGGAAGAGCTTCAGTTTTACAACCAGATATGATGCTGCCTTTAAAACCAGTAACGTGCTGCTGCTAGAGATCCCACAGGGAATATCAATCTAAAACAAAGATCTCCTTCATTGCCATGCAAATATCTAGTCTTTTCTCATTTTACTAGTGACTTTTTTTCTGCCTTAAGTTTGTTTATCCTAATCAGGCAATGTGTAGAAAATTAAGGAAAAATAATAATAATTTGCAATTATGTTTGGGGATGCAAAACAAAGTCATGGTCACCCAAATTACATGGTTAATTATATCCATTTTCTATTTTATACTGTCTCTATGAACTCAATTATTCATATCATTTTGGAACTGGAAAAGACACTAACAATAATGAAAGTCAGCATTTTTATAGTACAGTGGAAAAAAAGTTTGCATGGTTAAAAAATTGGAAACTTAGTATATCATGTCTACCTCTTGGAAACTCCTAATATTTATTGGTATGTGAAAGCCTGAAAAGTTCAGCAGTTAATAAAACTATTCAATTCACCTGACTAGACCAGGTCGTCCTCAAACCTATTTCGTGATGAAACTTCTGGGGGATCTGTATTATACTTACATCCAGTTGAAGCTGGGTTCCAGTGGAATCCAACTAACTTTGAAATGCAAGTATCACCCAAATCTATAATTATACAAGAAAGCTGAGTCTCCAAGTGTTGCCTGATTCTCATCTCTTCATTTTTGCTCTTCTAAAATCTTCCTATTCTTCCTCACATATGTGCCACAATTGCCCACAGATATATTTTTATTGCATTTTTACCCAAAATGGCTAAACACACTTTCATTTCCCTTCAACAAAGAGAAATAGAAAAATTGCAGATTTCTGTTTACAAACCATTTCTGTGCTGTTCCCTAAATGTCTCCTCACTGTATACTCCATAAATACATACTGATACAAATTATCTGGTGGGAAGGTGTATTCTTTGTCTGTACTCTAGAGACCACCATAGTCTCTGATCTATCTTTGAACATGTATTTGCATAGCCAGTTTTTACTAGTTTCTACTAACGTGTGAGGACAAATGACAAAGCATTAGGTCACCATGAAGTCATAAAATTTCCCAAAGGTTGATCAATACTAATTTATAAATGCATGAGTAATGCACATATGTTATTTTTCAGCTGATGATTTCTATTACCCGGAAAAAGCCTCACAGAAGAGGACTGGAAAAGTTCTTTCCTATAAGCCTTGCAACTGAAGAACAAGGAAAGCATCTATTTTAAGAAAGCGGTCACTTTTTATTATTGTGTGTGACCCAGGACAGCCTCTTCATTTCCACTCTAAAGGACAACCCATTTGAAACTCATGTTGTGACCCTCAAGTATCAGATGAGAGCAATACCATCAAAAAACCTGAATAAGAAAAAGCTTGAGAATTGATTTTCTATGACGCTGTGACCAATCTGCTTTTTATTAGTTCCACTAACATCAGTACTAAATATATAAAAACAAGACGTGTGTGTGTGTGCACACATGCGCATGGCACTGTTTTTATTTTATCCTAAGATCACCTCCACAAAGATATAGCCTTCCGATGAAAGAAGGGGGGTAAAAAAATCCTCATCATTCTCCTATTGGTCTCAGACCTAAATTACTCTGTTTTCCCAAGTCAGCCAGCGTCTTGTACAGCTAAAGCACTAACCTTGGTTCCTGAAAATATTGTCTCCTTGTTAAATCACCCACTCTGGATAGGCCCTTAAAGAGCTCAGCATGCCTTGAAATTTATTGCCACAGCATATATATTTTTCTAAGGCCTACAATTCTCTTAAGTCTTTTCCCCAAACAAGCCTCCTGATATTTATCCCTGCAGAGGGCAACCAAGAGCCACACTACAGGCCAGATACATCCTTGTACCCTGAAGGAACAGTGAGCAAGGATTCCTTAGCTCGGGCCTCCGCAGGACCTGAACAGCTAATCCAAGTCATGTGAATGGCTTTAAGCTGACCCATCTTTCTTTTTTTCTTTTTTCCCATCTTTCCTTTTTAATTGAACAGTGTGCACAACTGCTTGGGAAAGCCCAATTAGGCTGACCTATCCTCCCTTCAAAGGCCCGATTGTTCTGATGCTTAGTCAAAGACACATGCTACACACGTAGACATGCTCCAGATTCACAGACGGACCTACAGGCGTTCTGAGTTTCACTGACATCCAGCCAGCTCCTTCTCTGCTTAGGTAGATGTAATCCCATTTGGCACCTTAAAGTTTATCCTAAGTCATCAGATTTTCTTTAGACCATTTTACAACAGGTTTGTTTCATTAATTAACCTCCTTTTGTGAGGTCTAAGAGCCATAAGCCAGAATGATGTTGGCTTGGCAGCAAAGAGTTTTATAGCTATGTCATGACATATTTTCATTTTCCAGCTAGAATGGTCTTGCGTGCTCTCTGCACGACCATTTACAGCAGAGCACATTTACTTTGAAGTTGATAGCGCCCTGTTCTTCTTCATTATATTCACCCTGGACTGCACCATTAAATGTGCAGGCAGCAGGAAGAACCTAGGGAGGCCCCCACTCAATGCCCCAACTGGGCATATCTGCCTTCAGCCCAAAGATAATACTGGCCACTTCCATATCCAGAAAAATAAATTAACTCATTATCTGAGAAAATACAAGGTTTAAAATAAGATTTCTTAGAGATTTGTGGCACTTCCCTGGTGACATCCGTTTGTTTGTTTTGCTTCTAGGGCACATTTAGTAGGTACTTTATGAAGACTTACTAGTCAATTTTCAAACTACCCTTAGGTCACTTTAATGGCATCTTGGGATTTTAGATCCATTGGGAAGCACAGAGAATATGTGTAAACTGAGAGATTAGACCATTTTATAATAATGCTTTAGACCTCTCTTCTCAAAGAGTGATTCTGAAGCCAGCAACATCAGTGTCCATATCTCCTGGAACCGTCTAGAAAGGCAAACTCCCAGGCCCTCCTCCAGACCTGCTGTATCCCAAACCTGGGGGTGGGTTTCAGCAACATGTGTCCTCCAGGTGAGTCTGATGCAAGCCAAAGTTTGAGAACCACAGCCTCAGTCATTTACAAATTATTTTGACATACAGAGCATTTCAGTTCTTTTCATGATTAGGTAGGAAGAACAGATATTAGTTTCTCCACTTTCCGAAGAAGAAGATGGACTTTAGAAAGAGAACTTGTCCAAGATCATTCCGTGGCTAAATAGCAAAGTGAGACTAAATCAAACTTTCCAGTTCAACATCCATTCTCAGAAGAAAAACTACTACTGGACAGACAAGCCAGGTGGCTGACCTGAACCTAGAGATCCATTGGCTGGGCTGGCCAGGTAGAGCCCCTAATGGATGGGTATTAAATAAATAAATAGGATTAAGCGTGGGGACAAAGCTAACAAATGAGGAGAATCCAAAACTCCAACACAATACAGTATGGATGGTGAGAGAAAAGCAAATACACCATGAGAACCTAGGGGAAAAAAAGAGAGAGAGAAAGAGAGATGAAGAGCCTACTTCAAAGATGGAAGAGGGCCCTGCCTGGACATTTTTCTTAGGCCTTGTGACAGGAGAAAAATCATCGCAGTTCAGAACAATATCTATGACAGATATGGAAGCCAAAAAACACTTCTAAGGCCATTTCCCCCACTTCACTTATTTATTTGACTGCATCATGTGCCTTGTGGGAATCTTCCCCAAGCAGAGATCAAACCGGTGCCCCCTGGACTGAAGTGCAGAGCCTTAACCACTGGGCCACCAGGGAAGTTCTCCTCCCCATATTTATCTTTGCATCTCAACTGCCAAATTCAGTGTTTCTGAAAGTGATGTCAGGCAAAGCATATCAGAAGAGTCAGAGCACTTGTTTAAAATTCAGATTTCCTAGCAACACGTTACATTTACCAAATCTGGAGGTAAAGTGAAGAATCATTTCCTCTATACTTCATCTCGGGTAAATCTAGTTTAAGGTTAGTAGCTAGGCCAAGAAGAGTACATAGTTTGCATTTGTGTGTGTGTATGTGTTTGTGTTTTAACTAAATAGGATGTTATAACTAAAAAAGAAAAAAATAAATCCTTCTCATTATTCAAGGAAAGTCAAGGGGAAAGTTTCTGCTTTGCACCTAAAAGAGAAGAGAAAAGTGTGACACAGGCCGCAATGGAAAAGCCCTTTTGTACGTTAAGTGATCCTCATCTGAAATGCATAACAAGATGTACCTACAACTGACGCATATGGTCATGTCTACTCAGATATATCACACATCATGGTAAAAATAAATGCTATCTTTTTGCTAATCACACATATTGTATAAATACATCATACTATATTGAAAATATATGGGGGCAAATGGGAGAAATAAAGGGAAATTTATGGACCCAAGGATATAGTCTCCAGAAAATCATCTTTTCTGCCTCATCCCAAGCTCCAATTTATTCTAACAATATACAAAGTTGTCTATGCATTAACACAACTGAATAGATTTCTGTTTTGGTGAGAGGTCCTGGTACTTTCTCATCATGCCATTTACCATCACTTAAAAACTAGGAAGTAAAAAGTCATTAAAAAAAAAAACCAAATGCTAAATAAATAAGAGAACTGGCGCAATCCATCTCAAGTCAATTCAATCTGCTCCTAGATAATACTTAATTTTTTTCTGTTTATTTCTATGTTTCCCAGCATACACTCCTAGAGATTGTGATTTAATTGGTTGGGGATGTGGCCGGGGCTTTGGAATTTTCCAAAGATCCCCAGATGATTCTAAGTTTCAGATAAATTTGGGAACCATGACCTTAAACCAATCACGTAAAGCAAAAGAAAAATGAACATTGACTATTTATAGTACTTTAATGCAATTATTTTCTCTCTTTAAAGCTTTTCAATGATTCCCCTCTGTGTATACTATTTCTTAGGTCCTATAGGGTAAATGTCAAGCCTTTAGGGGAAAAGGAAAGACTTCTGTTATGTGATCACTGCTGTTTTTTCGCTTTAACTTCTGTCTTCTCGCCTAACAGTTCACACTCAAGGAATGTGAAACTTTCACATATCGACATATTCAACAATATCTATTGAAAGTAAATAAATAAGAATGAGAAAGTACTTCCAGATAGACCTCTAAAACCACTCTAACACAAACTGGAGTAAAAATTGGAACTGCCCTGTGAATTTGGGGAGAAGGGCACCATATTATTTATTTACCATTTATCAGGTGGTTTGCTCTGATTTTCAGCCACTGATTCTGAAATGTACAAAGATTTTACCTCTTTCTTCTAAGCCACAGGTCATGTCAAAGGTGGTAAGATGTGCGCCATGATGATTCTCCTTCTGATACTGCATTTCATTCCAAATGGCTCTCCCTCTTCTGTTCCCTGCTTCTGTCTTCTGCAGTCATCCTCATGGACACACTGCCATGGAAAGACATATCTTCAGTGGAGTGTACCATATTTCCCCATTGGGTTTAATAAAAACTAAAGCTAAACAAGAAAGAGTGGTGAAAATCATGTTTATTTTCCCTTGGTGCTACACACACATCTTCATAGATTAAGACCTCAAATCTACAAGGAGGCAGGAACTTTCCTCTAAATAAAGGTCATGCATTTCTGTCATGCCCTTTCCTGGTTTGGGTTGCTCTTCCTGAGCAGCCACATCTTTGTCACACCCAGCCATATCCTGTTCAGCCTAGCCAAAAATCTTAGAATAGCCTGCTCACAAATATTCAACACAACAGCCTAGAAATATCATTCCCCACAATTTGAGCAGTAACTCCAACCAATTACCTGGTCACTGTCTCACCCTCATTCAGGTCTTGGTTTGTGTGTGTGTGTATGCGTGTGTTGTCCAGTTCCCCACTCTGTCTTAATGAAGGGCTAATTCTGTCTTTTCAGATAAAGTTGGATTGAAGGTAACTGAGTTGAATTATTCCCAACTTTCTTAGAAAAACATTGTTGCTCCAAAAAGAGGCCTAAGTCTTTTGAATTCTATAATAGAGATTTATTGGTGACTCTTTAACTTAATAAAGTCAGTTTAAGGGCAAAATTAACTAACTTGGGAAAAAACATCAGAAATCGCTACTCCTTTGAAGACTTGGCAACCAGCCCTCTTGTCTATCCATATATACAATTGCCATTGCCAAACCCAAGATAGCACTTTTACATCAAATCCTTAGGCTTTCTCTCAACTGACTCAAATCTGTGAATCTATTCCCATGGCTCAGCAGCAAGGAATCCGCCTGCAATGCAGAAGCTGCAGGTTTGATCCCTGGGTCAGGAAGGTCCCCTGGAGGAGGGCTTAGCAACTCACTCCAGTGTTCTTGCCTAGAGAATCCCATGGACAGAGGAGACAGGAAGACTATAGTCCATGGGGTCGCAAAGAGCTGGACATGACTGAAGTAACTTAGCACACACACACACTCAAATGTATGGCAAAGAATGGGTCTAAAATTAAATAAACACCTCCAACCACTGAACATTATACCACATAGGGAAGATAGAGGTAAACTCAAATTATACAATAATTCCACAGGACTTAGACCATGTCATTTGACATTACTCAAGAAAGCTCAAAAGTTAATGTATTTGTTCCTGGTGGTACTTGTCAATAATGTATTCATTCTTAATGAAGACATAAAAAATGGATCTAGAGCTGGTACATTTCAGAAGTTGAAGTGGTTTATTATGATATTCCAAGGAAGATGCCTTTTGTTTTGCAGTAAAAGGAATTAATGTAAAAAATGAATAGGCTTTTGTTAGGCACAAAATAAGCAAGCGTATGGATATAATACTGATAGTTAAAAGTATCTAAACAAGGAAAAATAAGATAAATCAAACAAAAAATTTTTGAGAGTCTATTATGTACCCAGTCTGTGTACAATGCTTAAGGTAATAACTCCATATATTGAGTTTACCTTTCCAGTTGACCTTCACCTTCATTTCTAAGAACTGATATTAGCAGGGCTTTGGTTAATATTTTAGGTATATTGGAAATTCCCAGGCAGTCTAGTGGTTAGGACTACATGCTTTCACTGCCAAGGACCCAGTTTCAACCCTTAGTTGGGGAACTAAGATCCCATAAGCCATGTGGCACAGCCAAAAACAACCTGACAACTTAAGATATATTTTTGTCTTTTTAAAAAATCGATAAATGTCAATGTTTTTCAAGTGATACTTTTCTTCATTTCTGATTTTGGGTTTTGTTTTGGTTGCAGGCTGAGTAAGGACAGAGGATTTGAGTGTTGGGGTGTAGGAAATGTCTCACCCAGTAATAATGTCAGAAACACCATCAGTCAGCTTGGACACTCCCTACCAAGGTCCCACACAAACTTCTTTTGAAGTTAAGAAAATTATTGCTTTTCCTCTCAAGTTAACATTTTGCATCCTGTCTCTTTTTTCTTGAAACAGGCTAATTGTGTCAGTGAGACTAAGTATAAATATGAGAACACTTTTGTAAAAGGAAAATGCTTGATAAGGGAGAGGATTCCCTGATAGCTCAGTTGGTAAAGAATCCACCTGCAATGCAAAAGACCCGTTCTATTCCTAGATTGGGAAGATCCTCTGGAGAAGGGATAAGCTAACTGCTCCAGTATTCTTGGGCTTCCCTTGTGGCTCAGCTGATTAAGAACCCTCCCACAATGCAGGAGACCTGGGTTCAATCCCTGGGTTGGGAAGATTCCCTGGAGAAGGGAATGGCTACCCACTCCAGTGTTCTGATCTGGAGAATTCCATGGACTGTATACTCCATGGGGTCGCAAAGAGTTGGACACAGTTAAGCGACTTTCACTTCACAGATAAGGGAGAATTGCTAAAACTTAAAGAGATTTTTAATATTTGATTCAGGAGCTTGGATAAGACAACTTATTTAAAAAAAAAAAAAAGCTAGGATCTTAAAGGCCTTTGAAAATAAGTAATAAAGCAAACAGGTCTTTGATTACCTCTCATAAAACAATTTGAAAAGGCAAGGATATGGTTTCTCATTCGGCCAGAAGGAAGGGATAGAGTTTTTTCAAAATGAAAATAACTTTACAGTGTCTTAAATTATAATGGTAATGATTTATTGTAAAAACGTAAACACCAAAAGGCATACAGAAGACCGTTCATCATGATGTTAGACAGTTAGTGGGTTAAGGAAACATTATTGAGAAGCCATAGAAATAACCATGATTCTTCATAAATCTGGAAAAATATTAATTTCCAACGTATGTGGAGTAAAGGGAAGATTAGGGTATATCAGAATATAGGAAGGGAATAGAAAATTGAATAAATTCTACTTATAAACATATGAACTCTACTATCCACTAAAAAATATCTACCATATATGGCTATTAAAAGAGTTAATTGAGATAGCATATGTAAAGTTCTCACAACATGATAGGTACTAAGTAAACATTAGTTCTCTTTTCTCATCTTCTTATTCACTGCTAAGAAACGGATACCATCCTCAAGCTTCTTGAGTAACTTTTAAGCTGAACGCCCAAATCCTTTATTAAAAAGGTTAGGATGATAAACATACAAAAAAAAATGCTCAACATAATTATTCATCAGAAAAATACAAAGTGAGATATCACTAACATCCAGCAAATGACTAAAATTAAGAATATGAAGGGTGTAGAAGGATGAAAACTCTTGAATTACCAGTTGGACAGTTAAATGGTACAGTAACTTTAGAAAAACATTCGGCAGCACCTGTTCAATTACTCTATGACCTGCGTCTCCACTGCTGATACAAATCCATCCAAAATGAATGCTTTTCTCCTCCAAAAGATATACACAATAATGTTCATATTACAGCCACACTCTGGAAAAAATGTCTATCAAGTATACAATAAGCAAAGAAACTGTGGTATTATAACTACAACAGAATCCTGCACATTGATTAAAAAAGAATGAACTAATGATACACATAATGATATAAATGAATCTCACAGATATAATGCTGAGTAAAAGAAGTCAAGTACAAAAATACACATTCTATATACTTTACTTATACAAAATTTAAAAAGAGGTAAAACAGAATAATGGCTCTTCTTGGGGACCCTACTGACTGTAGAGTAGGGTGGGAGCCTTCTTAAATGCTGGAGATATTCTATATCTTAACATGTGCAATGGTGAAAGAAGTTTATACCGTATATAAAAATTCATTAAGATCTTCATTTTAGCCCAGTGCACCTCAATATATATATATATATATATATATATATATATATATATATAAGATACAACTCAACAAAACTAAGCGAATTATTAGTGTTTTTAATATGCATGTACATTTCTTTTGAAAAGCATTCTTAACATTAATATTGTATTTGATCACTTTTTAAATTGTTTGCTCTATGCTCAGCAAATTTTTTCTTTCTTAAAATGTTCAATACATGAATGCTATTTTCAAGGGAAATCTAGTAACTTTCTTACAAAGCATACTTTTAAGAAGTGATTTTCCCCATAGGCCAAACAAATGAGAGTGAGTCTATTCATAGCTCGAAGAGCTGGGGTGGCCAAAATTTAAATTAAGCCGGTGAGTTTTTTTCTACTAAGGCTTTCTTGGGCCACTTAATAACCAAGTCAGACAGCATCACAGTAACAAGTACTCAGTGGAACCAGAGCTGACATTAAGAGTTTTACTTTTTCTGCTTAATGAATATGAAAGCATGTTTTTCCTCCTCCAGTTCTCACTTTTCATTTTAAGTGATATTTTAAAGACTTTTTAAAAGCAGTATTAGGTTTTTAACAAAATTGAGGGAAGGTACAGTGATTTTCCACACACCACCTCCCCACATAGCCTCCTCCATTTTCAACATCACCCACCAGAGTCGGTTATAAAAGTATGCTACAATTGACAAACCTACTCTGACACTTCATAATTGTCCCAAATCCATAGTTAGCATTACAGTTCTTTCTTGCTGTTGTACGTGCTATGGATTTGGACAAGTGTGTGATGAAATATGGGCTTACCTAGCTTCTCAGAAGGTGAAGAATCTGCCTGCAATGCAGGAGACCCGGATTCTACCTCTGGATCAGGAAGTTCCCCTGGAGAAGGGAATGGCAACCCACTCCAGTATTCTTGCCTGGAGAACTCCATGGACAGAGGAACCTGGTGGGTTACAGTCCATGGGGTTGCAAAGAGTCAGTCACAACTGAGCAACTAACAACACAACAACACAATGAAATAGATCCATGATTGTTATATATCATGCAGACTATTTTCACCGACCTCTACCTATTCATCTCTCACCCCCTACCCCGACCACCTCTGGCAACTAGTAATATTTCTGTTGTCTCCATAGTTTTGTCTTTTCCAGAGTTGGAATCATACAGTATGTAGCCTTTTTAAATTGGCTTCTTTCCCTTAGTCGAATTCATTGAAGATTCCTTCATGTCTTTCTGTGACTTGATAATATATCTTGGTTGCAATGAATAATATTCCATTGACTGGATGCACCACAGCTTATTTATCTATTCAACTATTGAAGGACATTTTGGTTCCTCCAAGTTTGGGGAATTATGCATACAGATGCTAAACACATCTATGTGTGAATTTTTGTGTGGAGGTAAGATTTCAACTCCTTTGGATAAATACCAAGGGGCATGATTGCTGGACTGTATGGTAAAATCATGTTTAGTTTTGTAAAAATAAACTATTTTCCAAAGTGGCTGCACCATTTTGCATTCCCAGCAGCAGTATTCGACAGTTCCTATTGCTCCACTGAATGTTTCATAATTTCTATGCATTTTATGCCTTCTCAAGTCCACCTGGGTCTCTTTTAAAGAATATATTGTGCTCCTCTTCCTTTGCTTTTCTATTCACTGAGCCATGGACTTCACTAGTATTGATCACAGGTTGTGGAACATATTTGTTTTTACCCTATTAGATGCAATCATTTCATTTTTTTTCTTCCTGACGTAGTTAATTCAATATGAAGATTATGAAGAGAGGATAATCTGACTGTTGTCAAAAACAACTTTTAAGAAAAATGCTAAAGTAAATAAAAAACAGAAATAACTAAAAAATAAAGCACTAAGGAAGGCTACTTGTCTTCCTGATTTCTATATCTTTGATGCCTTGGTCTTGAACATTAACTCAGCAGGGCCCTTCTCTGCAGATGGCACATGCTGCTATTCTTCACAATGAATTCTAGACATTTAGGAGGAGAGAAAGAATGCAACCTAACTTGGAAAAAAGAGAGAGAGAGATTCAGGCAGCAAAAACAAAAACAATCAATATAACTTGGAATCAAAGAGCATTCTTGGTTTTATTTTTAAAGTAAAATCTCAGGATCTTGGTAAAAATCTGACCATGACCATCAAACACAGCAGCTTGCTAAGGGAATAGTGCTTTTCCTGTCCAGACTGTCTCATTCTGCTCTGTGTCTGAGGTTCATGCAAGGTCAGATGTCAGGGCTCCATTTTCTCAGACTCTATGAACCATAAACAGCTCTAGCCTTGGCTGGCTGGAAGGCCCCCGAATGTTTTGAAGAATGAGAACAAATGGTCATTTAGGTTTCAAGGTTGGCTTGGACCCTTCCTCACCTTATTTTTGGTTTGGTTTGGTTTTAATGGGTCTGTGTCTGCCCAATACATTAGCGCACTTAGTCCTTCGGGTTGAACTGTGTGACCTGTGACCTCACTCCACTTTAAAACAGACCCCTCTACGGTGAGACAAGCCCAGATCCGCCTGCAGCTTGCCACCTAAACACTCCTTTTCCCTCTGTGCCTCTTTCTCCCTACCGTTCATGTGCAAGTTACAAAAGCCAGAGCAAACTCCAGCCTCCATCAAGGGCAGAGCTCCAATTGAAGAGTAATGGCTGGAGGAGGTGTTATTTGTACCCCGTGTCAGGCACTGATTGTTCACATCTGGCTGCAAGCTGAATAGGGCTTTAGATTATTCCAAGCGGTTCAGAAAAACGAGTGGTTAGGAGGTTAGGGGGTGGGGAAGGGGGTTTTGACTTATCTTGTGGTTTTCAGGCAAGTCATAAAGTCACCCTATTAATAAAGAAACATAATCAACTATGTTCTTTTAAATAATCAGTGAACATATGGACCTAGACCTGTACATTCCAAGGCCACAAATTCAAAAGAATTAGCCTGTTAAAATATCAAAGTTGAACAGGCGTTCTTGCCTGTAAGTTTTTCTGAGAATGGTATTGATTATGATGTAACAAAGAGGTTGCTACTCACACACACACACACACACACACATGCATATACATGTTAATTTTGGCTATAGCTTTGCATCTAATATGTCCACACCAGGGAAACGAAACATATTTTTAAAATCTTATTTCTACCCTGTTGTTTTTCCCTTTTCCTCTTCCTCCGCTATTTTGTAAATATAAACAAAGAGTCCATGCTTAGGCCTCCAATTCTTATACCCAAGGCTTAGTGTGAAGCTGAAAATAAAAGCTATGTGAATACTGATAGACTCTGAGACATCCTGGCTACTGCTTTTTCTTGAAAGAAATCTCCTGGGGTGAAAAGCACACACAACATCAGATGCTATTGAAATATTTCATCCTGTGCACTGCTGTAGAGGTAGCTGCATAAAAATGTATGTGGAATTCATATCATTTTTTGGTGACAGAAAAATAGAGATGTGGATAATAATTAGAAAGAATCTAAAAAAATTCACTATGTGGGAGGTTTGAGAAATTAAAATCATAGATAAAATATAATTGAAAACTAAGAAAACAATATACTCTCTAATAAACATGGAGATCCATTTATGGTTTCCTTTTTCCCTACAATGTTCCTTGCAATCTCTTCCAATCTTAATTTGCAAAACTGAATTAGTCCTAGAGCAACAGATAGTAAAATATTTTTTTTTAAGTATGAATTGCCTTGTCATTCTTTTAATATCATACAAAGAGATAACGTAAATTAATTGAATAGGGAGATGATTAAACATGTCTTTTTTTTTAATTACACAATTGAACATCAAAGAAACAATGCAGAGATGATTATGTTTAAGCTGTCATCTTGACAGTTGCCCCTTCATTCATTTTTAGGGAGGACCTTGAACAATACATAAGAAAACAAGAGAACAAAAGATGTAAATGGTGGTATTCTGATGTACAAGATGGCTTTGGGCATTTGTCTTTAGTCCTCAGCTAAAATACATAACAATTGGTGAGGATCACATGCTTTTTAATATCCTTTTATTTTATCATTTTTTAATATGAAATCAGCACCAAGAATAAAAATTTTGCAGGAATGAACACATTCCTGAAATAACGATTATTTCTACATTCAAGAGTTGAATTTTTCTAGAGGGTAATTCACAGCAGTATGGTAAAATGCATTCTGTTCTCTGACGCTGAAAAGACTGACTCTAATCAAAACAATTAGTGTTCAAGATAAAAATGAAGAAGTCTTTCCTCCTCCAGGGCATGTTTTTTATTCTTAGTCCATCCTTGGGATGTTAGCATCAGTATGATGATCTTCACTTCTTGACATCAGCACATTTTGCTGGAGCCAAATACATGTTTTGCAAATTTGATTTTAGGCTTGTGACTCCAGCTGATAAGTGCTAAGAATTGCACTTTCTGATTTGTCCCACTGGAACATCACAATCATATACCTTCTGGTATTTACACCTTGGTGTAGTGACTTCTCCTCAAATCTGGGCTGGGCCAGAAAATCTCTCTAACCAATAAAATACTGTGGAAATGATACTCTCCCTGTTCCTGAGGAAGGCCCAGCAGCTGCTGTTTTTACATTTCTGGGGGCCCTGGCTTCCATGTAAGAAGTATGGCTCCCCTCCTAGAGACACCATGTGGTAAAACCATGTGGAGAGTAAATAGAGAAGCAGAAACCCTGACACCACTGGAGGAGCCCAGCTGTAAGAAAAAAGGGAAGTTCCAGATGTATGACCCTAGTTGAGCCATTTTGGTCCACATACACATCTGAGGCAGGAGAGTGAAAAGTCCAGTTGAACACTACAACACACCACTCCCTTGTGCCATTGTGAGAAAGGGTAAAGAGTGCTTGTTTTAAGCCATTATGTTTTAGAGTTGTTTGTTTACAGCAGTGCATAAACAAAATATATCTATTGCCTTGACCACATTCACATTTTAAAAATTAAATAAAATTTAGTTTTTACAACTGATAATACACGGGACACCCTTCAATTGTGATTCTCTGTCTTTCCCAGCGTCTACCACTGTCTCCTAGAATGTCACTAAGTTTAATGTAAACTGATGGGATAGAACTCTTTAATGGCTTTCAGTTCAGTTCAGTTCAGTCGCTCAGTCGTGTCAGACTCTTTGCAACCCCATGAATTGAAGCACGCCAGGCCTCCCTGTCCATCACCAACTCCTGGAGTTCACCCAAACTCATGTCCATTGAGTCTGTGATACCATCCAGCCATCTCGTCCTCTGTCGTCCCCTTCTCCTCCTGCCCCCAATCCCTCCCAGCATCAGAGTCTTTTCCAATGAGTCAACTCTTTGCATGAGGTGGCCAAAGTATTGGAGTTTCAGCTTTAGCATCAGTCCTTTCAAAGAACACCCAGGACTGATCTCCTTTAGAATGGACTGGTTGGATCTCCTTGCAGTCTAAGGGACTCTCAAGAGTCTTCTCCAACACCACAGTTCAAAAGCATCAATTCTTCAACACTCACCTTTCTTCACATCCATACATGACCAACTCTCACATCCATACATGACCACTGGAAAAACCATACCCTTGACTAGATGGACCTTTTTTGGCAAAGTAATGTCTCTGCTTTTGAATATGCTATCTAGGTTGGTCATAACGCTCCTTCCGAGGAGTAAGCATCTTTTAATTTCATGGCTACAATCACCATCTGCAGTGATTTTAGAGCCCAAAAAAATAAAGTCTGACACTGTTTCCACTGTTTCCCCGTCTATTTCCCATGGAGTAATGGGACCAGATGCCATGATCTTAGTTTTCTGAATGTTGACCTTTAAGCCAGCTTGGCTTTAGGTCTTAAAAAATGAGTTCATGTGATCATCTGTAGGCACTTGCTGATTTTTTCTTAAGTAGAGTTACTTTTTCATGTTTTTTCTCTTGTGGTTGCCTTCTTGGTAGAAGAGAACAATTTACTGATCCTGAAAATCCCTAAGTGAGATAAGGATAAATCAAAAAAGACTTGAACTTGGAGAATACATTCCAATCTGCTGCTGCTGCTGCTGCTGCTGCTGCTGCTGCTCAGTCGCTTCAGTCGTGTCCGACTCTGTGTGACCCCATAGACGGCAGCCCACCAGGCTTCCCCGTCTCTGGGATTCTCCAGGCAAGAACACTGGAGTGGGTTGCCATTTCCTTCTCCAATGCATGAAAGTGAAAAGTGAAAAGTGAAAGTGAAGTCGTTCAGTCGTGTCCAACTCTTAGCGACCCCATGGACTGCAGCCTACCAGGCTCCTCCGTCCGTGGGATTTTCCAGGCAAGAGTACTGGAGTGGGGTGCCATTGCCTTCTCCGACATTCCAATCTAGAACACACAATTTCCCTAAATTCCTTTGATCTTTCTGGGTTTAGACTGAGCATCCAGATGATATTTCATTTATTTATTTCATCTATTCATTCACTGAGCATTAAACACACTTGCAAATAATTCTGTGCTGTGTCAGAAATACTATTTTCTTACCTGTTTCTTTTTTTAAAACATTTTCGTAACTGGTAAATTTAAGGTGATCAAGTTCAAGAATAATCTACTTCTCCTAGATAACTTGAAACCTGTTAGATAAAACAGTACATCAGAGCTGGGCTATTACTCTCAATTTTGTGCTTAATGTAAACCTAATCATAAAGAATAATGAAAAAATGGTGAATTGGTGAATGGATACAGAAATGAGTTTGGATGAATGAATGAATAATGCTGAATTGAGTAGACCATAAGAAGATCCAACAGTACAAATAATTAATATCATGTTAAACATTTATTCAGGTTTATAATTAAAAGATAAAATAGAGCCATATTTGAAAGGCAAGAAGAATGTAACCTAGTCCTGGAATTTTCCAAAGGTCAAGAATCTTTCTTGCTCCTGTGAACAACTTACAATTGTTCAAAAATAAAATCCTGTCTTGGTGTTGGATTTAGTCTCCCAAATGAAATAATAATGACTCAACCACTTGATCTTAAAAGAGAACTGGAAGTTTAGTAGACCTGCAAATAAAGCAAGAAGAGCAAAATTAATTCCCAGTTTTCTGGGACTGGAGAGGATTGGACGGATGCCAGGAGTATTTCTACCCTGTAGGTGCTGCAGAGTCACTCCTGGGTAGCAATCATGCATCCTTTGAGTCTAGGAGAGCAAACAGGAGAGAACTCAGAGGCTAAGAAAATCCCCAACTCCATCTTTATTAGGCAGATTCCAGCACTTCTCACTAAGGTCCATTTTACTGGTTTCTGTGAAGATAAGATTTTGAAGTCAAATATTAGATACACTATGAAGAAATAAAAAAAAAGAATGACTTGTTACACAAGTGATGAGTAAAAAGCAGAAAGGGGGAAGATAAATGTATAAAGAATATTGACTATATTATGTAGAAAAATTATGTGTGCAAAAGATATTAGGAATCTTAGGAGGCAAGATTATTGGCAATACAGATGGAAAGGGGAAAGGAGATTGGGGTGTTGGGTTTTAGGATGAACCTGTCTTTGTTCTAGAGATAAAGGGTTTCAAATACCTCTTGCATAACAAATCATCCTAAAGCTTGCATAACAAATCATCCTAAATTCTGTAATTTGGGTTGGATTGTCTTTGACATAGTGTCAGTGGGGGTGGCTCGCCTGGGGCCAGAGGCTCTACTTCCATAACATCTCACTCACTTATCTGATAAGTTGATGCCGCTGTCAGCTAGGAGCTCAGGGGCTGCCAAGGAGGGTCCTGGTTCTTCCTCCCAGATCCTCTTCCTGCAGTTAGGTTCATATGGCCTCTGGCCCTCAATAATTCAAGATCCACATACAAAATATATCTATTCCCTCCTAACAACCCACAAAGCTACATCTCATTATAGCATAGTCTTAGTCTTATAAGACAAGGTTACTCTTGATTTGATAATCTGTGAGAAAATGAGACAATTTATCTCTTCCTAAGCCAGGAACAAGAAAAATCATAATAAACATTCCCATTCAAAAACGGGGAATATGGGAAGCACATAGCAATTACCAATCCAAAGAAATTCTGCAATCCATTAGGGTAAACGTAAATAGATCTTTGAAGAGGACTGGTAATGGTTTCTCCATGACTAATGGTTCTAGCCTCTGATCTGTCCTTCCTTTTCCATCTTAAATAACCCATATTTATAGATGAGTAACTTTCTAAACCTACTTCCTGCCAGTAGAAAGCTGATGATTTTGAACTGTGTGTTTCTTTTAATCCAAATTGGCAGTGCTTCTGTTAATACAATTATCTTAACAACTTTATAGGTTTCCAATGAATCTTATTGGAACTTATCCTATTACTATAAAATAGAAGAAATTAACAATACCAAATCTCTTCAAAAAAGACTCCTCTCTAATTTTGGGTGCAGGACAACATCATATGATTCTTCAAAGTCCTTTTCCTGGCAGATGAGTTCTATACAGTAGACCCTTAAAAGTCTCAGAAACACTACTGCCTAGCAGAGAGGGTCTCGCTAACATTACCTTAAGTCTTTTGAAGGAATTAACAAAGTGTCTTAAGACCTGCCCTAACCCAGACACCACATTTTACTGAAAGAAACTCTTAGGATCTTTGCCCTCAGGTCATTAATTATTTTGAGAATTATTCAATTTCAAAAAACTAAGAATGATAAATAGCTTAATATTTGAATGAAGTGAATCCTGGCTTCTTTGTACTTC
Source organism: Bos grunniens (assembly GCF_055505025.1). Lineage (NCBI taxonomy): Eukaryota > Metazoa > Chordata > Mammalia > Artiodactyla > Bovidae > Bos > Bos grunniens. The sequence continues at coordinate 37,093,531 of NC_141187.1, forward strand.
TTTATTTCAGTTGAAAATGGAAACTAAAATTATTGCATCTCATTCCTCCTATCTTTATCAGAGAAAGTAAATTTGAACTTTCAACATTCTGCTTGGAAATCCCCAAACCCAAAATTTTATTAAGTACCCTTTTATCATCCACATTATTGTATACAGGAGACTCACTGATTTTCCTACCTGTCCAATTTTCTCCAGCTACAAATAGTAATATCCTTCCTATTCTTCCCAGCCTTCAGTAAAATTCTCCTGGAAGCCCTTTATTTTTTATTGCTGCTTAAAAAAAAAAATCACATGAAAACTTAACAACTGTTTAATATTTCTCACAATCATCAGTTGTCTTGGCAGGTTTTCTGCTTTACCTTATGTTGACTGATAGCAAGCAGGCTTAGAATGCCCTCACTCATAAGACAAGTTGGTGCTAGCTGGCTGTTGGGAGCCCAGCTGAGGCTGTCAGCCGGGGAACTTGGGTCTCTCTGCTGGCTGGGCTCCTCCATTCTCTTTCATGTTAGTTCTCTGTGTGCTTATCTTGAACTTTCCCAAACATGAAGGTCTCAGGGTAGTTAGACTTCTTACATAGTGGCTGATTTCCAACAACACAAAAGTAAAAGCTGCCAGGGTATCTTAAGGCTCAGGTCCAGAACTGCCACAGCATCTTTCTGCTCCTTTCTACTATTTAAAACAAGGTACAAGCCCAAATTCATGCAAAGGGAACTGTTGCCAAGAGGTATGACTCACAGGGGGCCAAAAAAGTTGGCAGTCTATCACAATAAAATTCAGTTCCCTTTGTTCCAGGAGAACTATAGGATGGTGGTGCTTAAAGTGTGGTCCCCAGACTAGCAGCATCAGCGTAACTGGGAAATATTGGCCAAACACAAATTCTTGGGCTGTACCCCAGACGTAATGAGTCAGAACTTCTGGGCATGAGCCCATAAATCTCTGTTTATTGAGCCTTCCAGGTGATACAGATGCAGACAAAAGTTAGAGAATTCAAGGGCGAAAGAAACATATTAAATCACATTTGTGTCATATGTGGAAAATATTAAAACTTAATCAAGTTAACTCATATGAATATCTATATATATAATATATAATTAATATCTTTTCAACATGATATTATTTATTAAAAGATCAGTTTTGTTAACAGCCTTCTATGACTATTAGTATAAAACATTATTTATAATATGAAAATGGCTGAGAATTAATTAACAGCTATTTTTGTCTCCATACACACAAACACACATACACAGGCATACGCACTTCTTTTTCAATTTCTTCTTTTTTATTGTTGCTCTTATTGGGGGCTTGATGATACTTTTTATTTGAATGATAAATATTTTGTCTTATATAGTTGCTTATTCTCAGGAATGTGAGCAAGGAGGTATGGTAAAGAAGGAAGTGAGTATATATGATAAATATCACCAGAGCCATGAACAACTTTCCTGCAAAATTATTTTTGAAAGCAGCTTGGAAATGTAAGTTTAAGATGAAGATACTGAGGACATTTAATGAGAAAAGATTATATTTATATATTGATCATTCTCTTTTCAGTCCACTGAGATTGAGCTTGCACCATAACTTCAGGCTTCTCCATAATCCTCCAGAGTATTCAAGTGTTTGCAAAATTAACCTCTCAAACTATTGCAACGGGAAAAATGACCTGTTGAACTACATTAATTGATTAAAATCTACATGCATGAGAGCAGTGCATGTTTGATTGCCAATAAAAAGACTCATAGGAAGTAGTTTATTGATAATGCAAGGGCAAAAATAGAAATGATTCAAATATCTTATTGAAAGCATGTGAAACTTGCAAAGTGCCTCTCTGTGCAAAAGTTCTAACATCAAATAATATTTGAGCCTTGGATACTTTTATTAGAATGCCAGTGAGAGCAGTTGTGATGATAAAAGCCTTGAGTACATTTTATTTTTAGTTCAGCAAATGGTTATGGAGCACATTACATGTGCCAAGCACCGATCTATATCACAAAGTCCCCAAATCAACACTGTGCTGGAGATAGTAGAATTATGGACATTTTATAAAAGGGGAAATGGAGTCAAATAGCAAAGTTGGGATTTGAACTACAGTAGACAGTGGTGCTGGTGGCAAAGAACACATCTGCCAATTCAGGAGATGTAAGAGACACTGTTCAGTCCCTGGGTCAGGAAGATCCCCTGTAGGAGGGCACAGCAATCCACTCCAGTATTCTTGCCTGAAGCATCCCATGGACAGAGGAGCCTGGTGGGCTACAGTCCACTGGGTTGCAAAGAATCAGACATGACTTAACAACTGAACAAGAAGAAGAATAGCATGGAGTTCATGCTCCTATTCACGATGTGACATGGATTATTTACATTTACTTTAGATTGTCACCTTGAAATTTTGACTTATGGACTCATATGATGAAATCTGAAGAAGTTAAAACAAGTCTCACAGTTTAGCCATCTGAAACTGAAGTGGAGGCTAGCATCGTAAACCTTCTCTATTCACCGTTGCCTAATTTTAAAAAGTCTTAAACATACTCCATCTCATTTGATTCTTAAAATTCTTAAAAGGGATGTTCCCCAATTTTACTATTAAAAAAATCAAGACTTAGAAAGGCTAAGTAACTTCAACTGTTCCTACAACTAGTAGGTGCCAGTCAGAACTCTTTGTCAGTATCCTGATGTCAATTCTCACACTTTTCCTGGAAAAGCCAAGAATTCTTAAAAGTCAAGTAATGATCTTGTTTTTTCAGATGAATTTGTCAAATTAGTATTAATATCACATGATCACTAAAACAACAAACTTTTCTACTTCTTACTAAAAGTCAAGTAATGACTCTTAGAGAAAGAGAAGCAATAGGGATTGTAACATTCTCAGCCTCATTTATACATCTAAACTGCAAAATTCCCCAGAAATGCAGCCTTTAGATTGCAGCATGAATTTTTATTTTTCTTTATTCTAAGTAAATATCAAATGTATCCTTGTATACAATACAACTTCTACTGTTTACATTTCAATCTCTTTCTTTGAGCTGGAGAGAAAGTGACAGATATGGAGACAGACAGCTGGGGAGTAATCCAGGTGTGTTTTATGGATACACACGTGCAAGCATGCAATGCATAGGAAAGTGGTCTTTCCCAAGTGTGTCCCAGCAGACATCTGATTGCCCATTATAACAATGGTGACGTGACATGGCTTTTCTTTCTTTTTTTTTTTTTTCTAATTTTATTTTATTTTTAAACTTTACATAATTGTATTGGTTTTGCCAAATATCAAAATGAATCTGGATTGGCACCTAAAGATAGGTAGCACCTGCTGGTTTTGTCTCCTGTGTATGACTGCATTTTAAATAAATACCAAGTTCCAAAACCCCATTCCCACTTTGCCTTCCTTCAACATGCTTCCTAAGTAGCTACTAAGTGTAAGGAAACTTAGAGAAAAATGTAGAAGAGAAGAGTGCACACAAATAAAAGATGGAATATTTGGAAAGGGCATGCAGCAGAAAGAAAAGCAAAAAAGTCAGGAAGCAGCGTGAGTGAGAGGAAAACCTGGTGGGTAGGGTTGGAAGAAGGGCAGAGCCTGAGAGAATTCACATTACATGGTGTCAAAGGAGACAGACATTCTATTCTTTTTGACTGAGTCCTGGCTCCGTGGCAATGACCCACTGCAGTCAGCTTATTTCTTGGCCGAAGCTAACGGAAGGCTTATCACCATTTGCTGTGTGAATCCATGTCTGTAATTTCTGTGACCTGAGCATTCAGGGCAAAAATTGTTTCCATTTTTTCCCATTTCATGCATCATTTCAGAGTTGTGTAGTCACTTTGTAGAAACTGTGGGTGCCCATTTTCACAAGTCGCAAAACAAGAATCATAAAGCCTGCATGGCTTACATCTGCTTCTTTTCGTTTTTAAACCAGAGAGGATGGGAGTTAATGAGAACAACTACAGTGAACAACAGTGGATCCTGTGTTTGCATAAGTGTCCTATTTTAACTAAGAGGCAACTGTGTGTAATTCCTTCAGAGACTCGGGTTGCTGGTTGGCAGGCCTCTGGAGCCAGAACACCTGCGCGGTGGAGACGCAGGATGCTCTGTGGAGGGTGCCAGCCACGGGTTTTCCACCTCACATGCTCAGCATCTGACTAAGGATGTCAGTTGCTTCTGAAGGCCAGTTGCTCACACAGAAAATAACTACAGCTCTGTTGAAACTCTGTTTGTCTCTTTGCTTTTCTCTCTGGAACTGACTACCCTCTTTGATACATGGCCCCATCTAGAATGGCTTCCAAGCCAAGGCCTGAGACATTGAGCCAGTTTATAAATATTAAATACAGATGCCCCGAAGCATCAGGAGAGCTGTATGGATAAAAGATACTGGAGAACACTGCATGGAGATCATTTTGCTGAGAGTCAAATACTCCTAAGATACTAAGGTTCCTGCTGTGGCTCGAAACCATTGCCTTATCTGGCAAGGTCTTTTCCACCATTCTCCCTAGCTCTTTGCACACACCTGGAAGAAATGATTGAATGATAGAACTAATCAGTGAATTTACCAAGAACTGAATGGAAATTTATGTAAATGTGACTAGATCTGGACTTTCATTTGCTTTTGTAATTTATCTATTTGGATAATTCTCAGAAAGTAGCTTCTTCTTAAGTACTCTTTCTTTCTCCTTCTCCTTCTTCCTCTTCCTTCTTTCCTCCCTATTTCCAGGGTAGAAGTAGAGAATGGACATGTGTTCATGGTGGAGGGTACAAACTGAGAGATTAGAATCGACATATATCCATTGCCATGCGGTAGTGGGAAGCTGCTGTCTAGCACAGGGAACTCAGCTCCCTTGCTCTGGGAGGACCTAGATGGGAGTGGCGGAGTGGGAGGGAGGACCAAGAGGGAGGGGATATATGAGTACATTTAGCCGTTTCAGTAGTGCAGGATGAATTAACATTAACACTAAAGCAATTATACTCTAATAAAACTTCAAATATAAATAATCAATGAAACTATCCCACATTTTTATGCAGAATATAATATTTTAAATGAAAAAAACTAATTGCAAAGTTTGGGGCTCATCTTTAGAAGCTATGACAGAAATTCATGTGACCTGCCTGTCGCAGCATTATCATTCCCTTGAGAATGGCCACCTCCAGCACCACTTCCCCTTTTTCCTCAGTTTTCCTATATTTTCCTTCTAATCACTTTACTGAATTTTATCTTATGTATTATGGTGCCACCCTTAGTATCATAAAATTTAGGATGAATCCAAATGAGGAAATGATAGCAGGAAAGAGCTAAGCTTCCTTTTTTTTTTTTTTTTTGGAAACACTGGATCAATTATGCTTGTGAAGAGTTAGGTTGGGAAGTTAATCAGGTTGATACTAAAACTCAACTGATACTAAAAATTTCAAAAGAATAATTACAAAAACTTACCAGCAGCTTCCACAATGTTACCTTTAACTCTTCTCCATTTAGTGGAGGTTTTTAAAGGTTGATAGAGCACCAGAAATATTCAGATCGTAAGAACTGAAGCTCATAACTCTCAACGTTGTGAATCCACTTGTCTTCTCCCTTGTGCAATGCAAGGTTTTATTTTACAGTTTTGCATATGAGATTAATGGGAGAAGATTAATTTTTTTTAATCTCTCCAGCTTCTACTTGGCATGAAAATCTTTCAAGTCATATTGGTTCAACAGATATTTCTTTAGAAACACCAGCTACCAGAGCAATCATAACATATTTAACAATATGATTAGTATTATTTTGATGTTTTAAGTATAAACAGCAAGAAAAAAATGTTTTATTGTCTACGGTGTTTTGTATTTTGAAAAGAATTTGGTAAACACAGTATCTGGAATACTAATCAGAATGTTTGCTACCCATGAAAACAGCAAGTCAGCCATGGAAATGCCTGTCTTATTAACTGTGAAAACCGAAACACAGAGGGAAAAATATAATCTGTTCTAAATATACTCTAGCATACAGAGAAGGGGAATGTATTTGGAGGCTCACAAATGGCATATCCTCTTGCTGTTTTCTAGGATGTATTTATGTAGAATTAACACAGAATGAGACGCAGAAAGAACTAGTGACCTGATACTCTTATTTGGAGATCCTGCAAGAGAGAGATTTCAAATACAGTCTTATTTGTATTCCTTGGTGTTAAGGCAATATCTATTTAAAAAGTTTTTTTTTTCTTCAAAAACACATGCAAAAGGGTTACCATTTAACTTCCTCACTATAGAAGTGTATAAAATTTTCCACCCTTGAAGCTACAGCATATGTATTTCTTAAAAAGACAAAAAAAAAAAGTTAGCAAACCACAAACACATGTGCACACACTGGGAAAATTGGTTTTCTCAACTGAATGAATAGATGCATTTATTGACTTCTGAGTCCCTATTTGAATATAAACATGTGAGAAGTGATCATTTTTATTAAACACAAACAAACAAAACCTGCAGAAATAAGAGTGGCTTGAATTTAGGACTGCCAGCTAAGTCAGGTTCTGCTGCTGCTGTCAGTCTTAAACAGAGTAACTCATTCTTTCTGTCTGTCTTAGAGACCTAAAATTCTATAACATATTCCCACCCATTGGGTGACATAGTTATGTTTCTGGCATGAGTTATTCCACCCTATTAAGCAGAAAAATAGCAAATTGTGGCACTAGAGATGACCTGAGAGTCCCTTGGACAGCAAGGAGATCAAACTACTTCAGTCCTAAAGGAAATCAACCCTGAATATTCATTGGAAGGACTGATGCTAAAGCTGATGCTCCAACACTTTGGCCACCTGATGTGAAAAGCCAGTTCATTGGAAAAGACCCTGATGCTGGGAAAGATTGAGGGCAGGAGGAAAAGGAGGCGACAGAGAATGAGATGATTGGATGGCGTCACTGACTTAATGGACATGAGTTTGAGCAAATTCCAGGATATAGTGAAGGACAGTAAAGACTGGCATACTACAGTCTATGAGGTCTCAAAGAGTTAGACATTACTTAGTCACTGAACAACAAGAATAAGCAGAATAAGAATATCTGAGATTTTGAAATGTTACCACAGTTTTACATAACAATAAGAATGGGAGAAGGATGTTGGTGCAGGACAGTCTTTTTGGTTTTACATTTGGGCCTCCACTGATGAGGAGAAATCAGTCCACAAAGATACCTCCAGTGCTTTGAATTCCCGTGTATTCTCTGATCCACTAACTTTGAGAGTGAACCGTTACCCTCATTGTTGTTGTGTAGTCTCTAAGTTGTGTCTGACCCTTTGCGACCCCATGGACTGTAACCTACCAGGCTCCTCTGTCCATGGGATTTCCCAGGCGAGAGTACTGGAGTGGTTGCCATTTCCTTCTCCAGGGGATTTTTCCCAACCAGGGATTGAACACATGTCTCCTTCATTAGCAGGCAGGTTCTTTATCACTGAGCCACCTGGGAAGCCCCGAACTTGCATAATTATTTGAGTTGTATTTTGCCCATGCTTTGTCCTTTAAAATATTTTTAAGTTTCTTGATGACAGAAACTTAAATTCCTCAGTGAACATCAGGAAATCCTGTGGTAAATGTATTTGCAAATTTTCTGTTTTCCCCTTTCCATGCTCATTGACTTGTCAGAGCTTCTTTTTCCTTTCCCTCCCTTATCAAAGTTAGGCAATCCAAGAATCTGTCCCACTATGCTTAATCCCATCTGCCATAAACAAATACTTGCTGAAATAATTTATGCAAAAGTGTTAGTGGGTCCGAGCCTCTCCCTCTCAAGTTGGCATTTTCAAGGTGTTTAGAAAAGAAAGGAAAGAAATGATGCTTTAATAATAGAATAGCACAGCAAACACAAAGTCAGAAGCAAATATCCTGAAAAACACTTTCCAGAAACTTGCAGCCTGGAATCCTCAAGCAATTAAAACTAAATTAGGCCAGGAACATTGTCAGAATTATCAGGAGTAAATTGAGTCTGTGAAGAGTGCTGTAATGGGAGAAAGTGCCAGGTAGGCAGTTAGAACCTAAGGAGACATTTGGCAAGATGTATGATTAGAGAGTCAGATTATGAAATATCTAAGTCTAGAAATATGACTCACCTAAGCTGACATGACTAGTGTGTATTGGACCCAACTGGACTTCAAGTTTCCGAACACCAATCCAGAATTGATCTTGCAAGATTCTATCCCTTGAGGCCGCAGTATTCCTTAATGTGTGCTCAGTCGCTTAGTCATGTCCAACTCTCTGTGACCCCATGACTGAAGCCCACCAGGCTCCTTTCTCCATGGAATTTTCCAGGCAGGAGTCCTGGAGTGGGTTGCCATTTCCCATCTTCCCAATCCAGAAATAGAACCTGCGTCTCCTGCATTGGCAGGCGGATTCGTTACCACTTGGCCACCTGGTTCTATCATGTAGTAGACACAAATAGTCAATAAATATTTGTTGACTAAATGAATCATTTTCACTATCCCTTCTTACTCTAGACATTGATCCAAATATGTGGATTTTTCTACACTACTACATATGGAATATGAAAGCACACTATTTTGTCTGGTTGTTTAGAGAGGAATAAATAGATAGAAAGATAGATACAGCTTTTTTTAAACAGAGAACACTCCCCACCCCAAGTCTAATTTTACACAGAACAGGAATATATAACACATACAAGAATAAAGCTTGTAACAGTTAAAAAAATAAAAACTAGAACTTCTCATACTGAGTGAAGTAAGTCAGACAAGGAGAAATATTGTATAATATCACTTATATGCTCACTGTAAAAAGAAATGATATGAATGAGCTGATTTACAGAAAAGAAACAGAGAAGGACCTCATGGTTACCAGCAGGTAAAGAAGCCAGGAAGGGATAGTTAGGGAGTTTGGGATGGACATGTACACTCTGATATATTTAAAATGGATAACCAACAAGGTCCTGCTGTATAATACAGGGCACTCTGCTCAGTGTTCTGTGGCAGCCGGGATGGGAGGGGTTTGGGGAGAATGGACTCGTGTATGTATGGGACTGAGTCCCTTGGCTATCCACTAGAAACTCTCACAGCATTGTTAATCTGCTGTGCCTGCATTTGTCTAAGTCGCTTCAGTCATATTTGACTCTGCAACCCAATGGACTGTAGCCTGCCAGGTTCCTCTGTCCATGGGATTCTCCAGGCAAGAATATTGGAGTGGGTTGCCAGGCACTCTTCAGGGGATCTTCCCAAATCAGGGACTGAACCCACGTCTCTTATGTTTCCTGCATTGGCAGGCGGGGTTTTTTTTACCACTAGCGCCACCTGGGCAGCCTGTTAATCTGCTATACTCCAATATAAAATTAAGTTTAAAAAAAAAGTGTGCATGACACATAGTTTCTTCTATTAGTAAATCCTACAGAAATGTTAGGTAACTATTGGAAATCCATCTGTTGTTTAGGCTCAGTCAAGCCCTTTACAAGAAAAAGGCACCAAGCCCTCAAGCACTTTACCTAAATCCCCATAGGAATTTCTAAATTAGGGTAGGAACACATTTCTCCAGATTTTGACCTTTCTAGTTTATTATATTGCTTGTTTACATGTCTCTGAATTTAGTTCTTTCCTTCTATTTCTTTTTGTTTGTGTGCTTTTGTTTTGTTTATATGTTTACACAGTCAAACACTGATAAGCTACAATAGTATACTTCCTGATTTAGTGCATTTACCAGTCTTTATTACTATCCCTAAAATCTAGTTATGCTATTACTAACGAACTTTTGGTCAAATGTAGAGCAAAACAAATTTACTGAATTTAGTAAATTTGATCAAAAGTTCAGACTAATGTGGTTTGATACTTCACAACAAACCATGAAGTCACAGTCAATTTTGAAGATAAAAATCCTATAAAAAGCAATTTACTTAAAATATTCCATACTTCGTTTCGTTGTTTTATAAGACTGAACTCACTACTACTGACAAAATTGCTTTTTTTGTAATTAAGTACAAGCTTACAATAAGTTGGTGGTTTTCTGATGCAGGATTCACAAATTATGAAGGAAATAAATGAATTTTAGAGTGAGAAAATAGTGAACATGGTGGAAAACATGCAGCTTTTAAAAACTACACTAGTAATGAAGACAACATAAAGGTCTGGTCTGTTTTTGTTCAAACAATAAAACCTACACTTTTTAAATTACTAAAAGTAACCTCCAAAAGATTTTATCTTCTCGTTTCCAAAGTAAAGGCTTGAATTAACATCCTGTCACATGAATGAATTCAAACTTGACTGTCAGTGTTCAATTTTGAGATTGCTGTGAAATATCAAAGCTCTAAGCACAGCATTATTTAAATTATTACTATATACAATTTATCACTGAACTTTGTTGTGTTGTTGTGATCAAGAGGTTGGTTAGCTTTGCTTGATTCTTAGGGAAAAAGTGATAGAGCAACACTAATAGATACTTGAAAATTAGAAGTTCAGCAAACTAAATTTCCAAAAGGCTGAAAAAAATACACATACATTTCTGATAAACTATATTCTTCAGTTTGGTTCAGTTGCTCAGTCATGTTCGACTCTTTGTGACCCCATAGACTGCAGTATGGTAGGCTTCCCTGTCTATCATCAACTCTCGGAGTTTACTCAAACTTATGTCCATTGAGTCGGTGTTGACATCCAACCATCTCATCCTCTGTTGTCCCCTTCACTTCCTGCCTTCAATCTTTCCCAGCATCAGGGTCTTTTCCAATGAGTCAGTTCTTTGCATCAGGTGGCCAAAGTATTGGAGTTTCAGCTTCAGAATCAATCCTTCCAATGAATATTCAAGAGTGATTTCCTTTAGGATTGACTGGTTGGATCTCCTTGCAGTCCAAGGGACTCTCAAGAACCTTCTCCAACACCGGTTCAAAAGCACCAATTCTTCAGTGCTCAGCTTTCTTTATAGTCCAACTCTCACATCTGTACATGAATACTGGAAAAACCATATTTTTGATTAGACAGACCTTTGTTGGCAAAGTAATGTCTCTCTTTTCAATATGCTATCTAGGTTGGTCATAGCTTTTATTTCAAGGAGCAAGCGTCTTTTAATTTCATGGCTGCAGTCACCATCTGCAGTGATTTTGGAGCCCCCCAAAATAAAGTCTCTCACTGTTTCCACTGTTTTCCCGTCTGTTTGCCATGAACTAATGAACCAGATGCCATGATCTTGGTTTTCTGAATGTTGAGTTTTAAGCCAACTTTTTCACTTTCCTCTTTCACTTTCATCAAGAGGCTCTTTATTTCTTCTTTGCTTTCTGCCATAATGGTAGTGTCATCTGCATATCTGAGGTTATTGATATTTCTCCCGGCAATCTTGATTCCAGCTTGTGCTTCATCCAGCTTGGCATTTCTCATGATGTACTCTGCGTAGAAGTTAAATAAGCAGGGTGACAATATACAGCCTTGATATACTCCTTTCCTGATTTGGAACCAGTCTGTTGTTCCATGAACAGTTCTAACATATTCTTCAGATGGCCATAATTAAAGGGATTAAGCTGGTGTCAAAGTGAGGAAATTCCAGTTCTTGGACTCAGTGAATTGATACATAATGAGCAGAAGGCTTCAGGAGTCACAGAGACTGTTTGAATCTCTGCTCTATCATTGTGACTCTGGATTAGTTGCTGAATCCTCTAACTCATGGTGTCCTCACTTGTTATACACTATAGTGTGTGTAGTGTATACACTAGTATAATAGTGTGAAGTGAAGTCGCTCAGTCGTGTCCGACTCTTTGTGACCCCATGGACAGTAGCCTGCACCAGGCTCCTCCGTCCATGGGATTTTCTAGGCAGGAGTACTGGAGTGGGTTGCCATTTCCTTCTCCAGTGTAATAGTGTAGGACACTATTAACAATAGTGAGGAAGCTCTTTCTAGCTCATAGAGTCATCATGTGTCTTTGAATGGCATTTCTTGGTAAAATAAAGGGACTGTGACATTCAACATCACTATTTAACAAGAATTTGATTTCCAAAATAACACTACCACTTATGAAATAGGCTGGGCTTCCCTCATGGCTCAGTGGGTTAAGAATCTGCCTGCAATGCAGGAGTCACAGGAGATGTGGGTTCAATTCATGGGCTGGGAAGAAACTCTGGAGAAGGAAATGGCAACCCACTCAAATATTCTTGCCTGAAAAATCAATGGCCAAAGTAACCTGGCAGGCTACAGTCCAATGGGTTGCAAAGAGTTGGACACAATTCGGTGACTACGCACATAAAGTAGGCTATAAGATACTAAACGCTTTCACTCAGTCATTTAATTTGAATTTCAAAACAACCCACAAAGCTGTAGGTTAGTTTATATGCTTTTTATGTACAGTTAACCCTTGAACAATGAACGCAGGATTTAGGAGTGCTGACCCTCTATGAAGCTGAAAATCTGCATATAATTTTGCAATGGGCCTTCGCTATGGGCGTTTCTCATCCTCACATCCAACCAACCTTAGATCATGCAGTACTGTAGTAAGTATTTATTAAAAAGAAATCTGGATATAAGTGGACCCATGTGGTTCAAACCCATGTTGTTCAAGGGTCAACTGTATTTTACTCTTTTTACAATTAAAGATTATTGACTCATATGAAGAGCAAAACAAAAATACTGACTCATCCATCATGGAACACTTGCCCAAAGATTCTTATGTTGTTGTTGTTGTTACTGGTGTGCTCTCTTGTGTGTACATGTAAGCAGGGAAAATTACTGAAAATTTGGACAACCCAAAAAAAAAAAAAAAACTTGACCTGAATCCCAGTAAAATAAACACTTCTACAGTTTGATTATACTAAGTTCCATATCTTTCCCATCATAAAGTTTTTATACATGTAGTTATTACAAACAATCATCCTACTAAGTCTAGCTGGTATCATTGCATTCATCTTACAGAATACAGAGACTAAAAGAAGATCAGGGACTTGTGCAAATACATTTCATTCCTTGGTCATTTTCCATGGTCCAATTTCTCTTCATCACATCACCCCACATCGTTCCCCAAGGGCCAAGGGGTAATGAAGGCAGAGGTTTAAGGCCAAGAGTTGGCACAGTGACACATTAACCCAGCTGGCAAGGAAGCACTTTGTTAGGGTAAGTACTCACCCATACCCTAACCCATTAGACGTTTCTCCAGTGAATACTGGAAAGAGATGAACTCGACTCCCACAGGCTTGGAAATGGAGTGTATCTCCCAGTGCTTTTGCCCAACACAGTGAGCGAAGCTGGTCACAGTCTAGGGCCATTACTTCCAAAGGGAGCAATGCATGGAGTCTGACCACCAGTCACTGAGGCAATATGTTTTAAAAGGCCACTGCTGTGAAAAGGGGATGGAGAGCAGATACATTTTTATTCTCATGGAAAACAGCTCAGTACACATTCCATCCTATTTCACAGCAAATATGTTCCACCCACTTGCACATAACCCGAGTCCATTCTCCTCGAGTTCTAGCTTTTAAAAAACTGAATAAAAATAAAACAACAAATAACCCGTTTCCTTCCCTCCTTCCTTCCTCTCTTCCTCTTTCCTTCTTTCTTTCCTTCTTCTGAAACTTCCATATGGTTAGGGTTTCTTTTAATATTTCTAGTTCCATTAAATCCAGTGATATTTAATAGAAAAACAGCCACTCTCATGCTGGGAAAGGTAAAACTCAATTCTCTATTAATGCTTTCAAGACATCAGGAAAAAACAAAATCAAGGTTATTACTAGAAAGTCAGACAAGTCCCTTTGTGTTCATTCCAACAGCTGTTTGACATGAATGGAGGCCAAGCAAGGAAAGTTCAGGTAAATATCCCAATTTCGTGGAGTTATTCAGAGGTCAGAAAGGGGTTAGGTGCTCTTGGGGGGAGGTGTTAGATGTACCCTTAAAAGGCAATTTTTAATGTAAAAAAAATTAAACTCCTTGTTTTATAGATCTTTAACATATTTTAGACACAGAAAAATGTGACCATGTTATGCTTGCCTTAAAACGGAGAATGCATGACTAAATTAAGAGTCTTGTTTGGGGTCCTGACTGGCCAGTGAACCCATCACAGAGGACTGGCCCCTTTGTTAACCCTCTTCTGCTCCCCCGTCAGCCTCCCCACACCTCTGAGTCCACTTGCTGAAATTCTGTGTCACTAGATAATATGTTTACCAGGGCAGTGATTTTACGTTGATTGCAGAGATTATCCATAGCTATTTACCCTTCTGTACTCAAAAATCATCCAATCGGCCTATTTAGGAATCGGATTTCGAAGATACAAGAAGCAGTGCCTGAATGTAACAACAGAGCTCATCCTCCTCCACCTCGACACATACAATTTTAGACAACCAAAGCAATCATTATCTGAAAAAGTCTTGTTTCTGGCAGGAAAAAAAAAAATCAATTTAATTATACGAGATGTGTCTCCCATTTTAATTGTTGTTAAGTATAGTGCCTTATCGACAGAGCTTCTCTGGATCTCAGTTTATGAGCTTTTTACGTTACTCAGATAACTTGCCGAGGAGAAAAAAAAAAAAATCCATCATGTTACTTAAAAGAACTGAAGCACCATTGTACCCAGCCATTAGGCCCCTCAACTGCGCTCATAATGATGAATGCATCATTTTTCTTGCATGAAACTTTGGTAACAAATAGCACAGCCAAGTCTTTTCCAGCACTGTTATTCTGTTTTAAAAAACACTGACATTTTCTTAAACAGACATAATTTACAATTTTAAGGAGCACAACAGTGCCTTGGTGTTTGAGGGCCAGAAAGCAAACAACACTTCTTTCAGTTCAATTTTTTTTTTTAAGGGAATCTCGTGCTTAGTGAGTTCATTCTCGCTTAAGGCCAGAGAGACAGGAGCTGAGGGAGAACACAGCGCCCCTGCTGCACGTGAAGGTCATGACTCAGTGGTCACGTTACATTCAGGGTCAGAGCAAGACAGAGCACGAGGAATAAGAGAAGAACACGACAGCAGAGCGCGCCCTGGCCCAGGAGCCTGAGAGGGAGGCCTCGGCGAGGTGCTGCTCCCTTGCAGGGACAGAAGAGGCTCAGCATTCCTCTCTACCAGCCCTGGGAGGAAAGCACCAGCCTCTGGGATGCTCCTGCACTTCAGAACTCTCTAGCAAGCCCTTCTGTAAATTTCACACAAAGGGGCCACGCCAGTGTCAGTGTGTCTGGATCGATAGCTGGAGCAGTGTTCGATTTCCAGTGGGGTCAGCTCAGCCCAAGCAGATAAATGGAAATCTGTGCAGGAGACTGCAGGTCTGTTGTTCGGAGGAGACCTCAGAAGCGAAGGTTATGTGTAAAGATTAAAATTCCCACGGTATTATTTCTAAGACAGTGGATGTGTTGCGTTGCCCGCAGTAAAGCTTCTTTTCCTGAATTTCCTAATAATCCTTTATTAAACTGCTTTGTTTTATGGATGAAGAAAATGTCTGTGAAGGCAAAGCGTGTGCTCATGAATGTCCCTCGTGTGTGTGTGCTCAGTCATGTCTGACTCTTTATGATTCCATGGACTATAGTTCACCAGGCTCCTCTGTCCTTGAAATTTTCCAGATAAGAATACTGAAGTGGGTTGTCATTTCTGACTCCAGGAGACCTTCCTAACCCAGGGATCTAACCCAAGCCTCTTGTGTCTTCTGGCAGGTGGATTCTTTACAACTGCACCCCTGGGAAGCCCTGTGAATGTCCCTTGTGAACATATAATCTGTGTTTGAGAACTATATACATCCACATATCTGTGTGTGTGTGTACATGCAGATGTGTACACATGTGAAACTCATATATCTCCTTTCCCTATGAGGAAATTGTTGCTTTTTTTCTTGATGTGTTATCTAACTTAAAACACCAAATGAACAGAAGTTCAGAATCCAGAATGATGTTATGCATGTCTGGTATACAGCCATTCATCAGTTCTACAGACATCTATGTTCCAGGCATTATCCTAAAAACTGAATACAGACTCAAACTCTTTTCATTAAGTCACTCTTAGCTATCTTAACACCTTAGACCCACAAACACAATCCTAAGCCATGATATAATTTCAGCCAAAATGTGCAGGGGAACAGGCAGAGCAGTAGAACTAAGAAGGGAGTGATTAACTCTAATGGGCAGGGGTTAATAAAGAATACCCCTTGCAAGGATCTATTTTGGATTTGGAAAGATAGGGAAGGGAAATTTTACCATGCAGACAAAGAAAAGAAAAACACTCTAGACAGAGAGACAGGCAAATGTAAAGAAAACAGCTAAAGGTGATCCTTCATGCTCACCTTATTTAGGTAGAATGTATACAAAAGGGCAAGGCATCCAGAGATGGAAAAATCAGGCAGGATAGGTAGATAGGAAATAACATGCTATGAAATGCCCAGGGCTACAAGGTAAGCAGTTTGTCTTTTTTTTTTTTTTTTTTTCCAGCTTAAACAGAAATTTATTTTCTCACAGTTTTGAAGGCTGGAAGTCCAATACCAAGATCCCATTAAGGTCAGGGTTGTTTTCCGGTGAGGGCTATTTTCTTGGCTTGGAGATAGCTATCATTAGGGTAGGGGCTTATGACTTGTGTTTTTATAAGAAGAGGAAGAAACACAGAGATACATTTACAGAGCAAAAGCTATATGAAGACACAGCAGCTTGTCTTTTATTCTAGAAAGTATTACTCAAGTGTCTTGTGGAAATTACAATTATAGATGTTTATTAGGTAAAACTTGAAAAGGAATGTCATGACTACATACATTAAGAAAATTCTGAACTGAACAAGTTTCTTCACTGTAGAATTCTTCAGAACTGCTACAGCTCTGAATTATGAAAGCATATGGAGTCTCCAAAAAGGGATTTCATGATATCAAATTTTAGGAAATATATTCAGCCATTTATTTATTTGCTGAGGTTTCTCTCTGATTACCTGTCCCTTCGGAAATGTTGATGTAAATGCTGGATAGGCAGCTAAATGCTTTAAACAGCAAAGCAGAGGCCAGACCTTACCAGTCTGTGTTCTCAAATTTTTTAGTTTTTTGTTTTTTAATTGGGGTATGCTGCTGCTGCTGCTGCTAAGTCACTTTAGTCGTGTCCGACTCTGTGCGACCCCATGGACAGCAGCCCACCAGGCTCCCCTATCCCTGGATTCTCCAGCAAGAACACTGGAGTGGGTTGCCATTTCCTTCTCCAATGCATGAAAGTGAAAAGTGAAAGTGAAGTCGCTCAGTCGTGTCCAACTCCCAGCGACCCCATGGACTGCAGCCTATCAGGCTCCTCTGTCCATGGGATTTTCCAGGCAAGAGTACTGGAGTGGGGTGCCATCGCCTTCTCCGAAATTGGAGTATAATTGCTTTAAAATGTTGTGTTAGTTTCTGCTGCACAATGGCATGAATCAGTCCTAAGTATACATATATCCCCTCCTTCTTTAAACTCCCTCCCACCTACCCCATTTCACTCCTCTAGGTCATCACTCTTTGCAGACAAGACTAAGCGACTGAACTGAACTGAACAGAGGTCATCACTAGTCTCACATTTTTGACATTATCCTCTGGTGACAATGTGAACAGGACTAGGCCTGGCGGCAAGGGGACTAATTAATTAAGAGGTTACCAGCGATCAAGAATAAGGTCCTTGTTGAAGGCAGAGGGAATGGAGAGAGAAAGCATAGAACAGCTTCAGGAAATAACAGGTTGTCAAATTATCTTTACCCAGTGACTGAGTTGCAACTTAGAAAGTCATGCTGCTGCTGCTGCTAAGTCGCTTCAGTCGTGTCAGACTCTGTGCAACCCCGTAGACGGCCATAACATGTCCCAAATGTATCCTGAGATCAATGATAAAATTAACTCACTGTTAGTTTGTGCTTTGTCAACTTTTTCTGGAAAAGTCAGATTTGGGGCCAAGAAAATCAATCTCATATTGTTACTGAGTCCACACTCATACAGCTCTCTGCATGACAGATGAATAAATTGGGAGATGAGTTCTTAGGGCAAGGAACAACAACTTTATTCAGAAAGGCAGCAGACTGAAAAGCGGGTGGACTAGTGTCCCAAAGAACCATCTTACTCGAGTTAGAATTCAGACTTCTTTTATACTAAAAGGGGAGACTTGTGGCTGGTTATTACAAACTTCTTGGTGCAGGAATCTTTTGTTCTTACAGCTGTCCACATAGGTCTGTCACAATATTCCTAAAAATCTCCATCAAAGCAACTGTTATTTTCTATTCTACAAATTTATATCTCTAAGTGAATGGGAAAGTGTTGCACTTTTAAAGGTCAGAACCTTGAGAAGCCATATATTCAGGCTATAGGCAACATCCTTTACCAAAGGTGAAAAGCCAGTATGCCTAAGCTCAGGAAACAAGAGTACAAGGGTTAGAGGTAAAGGATTACATCCAATGTGGAGTCAGGCTTGTTCTTCTCTGTTACATTATTCTCCAAAAAGTACAGTATGAAAGGAGATGTAAAGAGAATGAAGATCATTTCCAATCTCAGTGGAGAAACCAGTGAGTCAGACAAAGAAAAGAATCCTAGGGTTGGTGTCCACTGAGTCCAAGGAACAGATCACCAAACCAGAGAGATTAGCTGAGATGCCTTTAAGTGCAAACATGGAGTCACCAGACATTACCAAATCCAGTGTGGAATGGATTAGGGCACAGAGATGTGGGAAGGCTCATTGAAAAACCAGGAGTACCTGAATGGTGTAACTAAAGAGGCACATGAGAGATCAGGCCCATCTCTCTGCAGCCAGAGGTGAGAAGCAGGAAAAAGATTTCATATTTCCTGAGTATCTCCTTTAAAGACGGCAAATCTGCTGTCAATGCATATAACTTTCAAATATCTTCCAGTATCTCAAATATAGATAAATTCCTCAAGTTACCAAGGACAAGAAGAAGCTGTGGAGTATGAATTTGGAAGAGGCTGTGGGGAGAGAGGTGGAAAAGCAAAACCTAACAATAGACTTTAGGAATGCCCACAAAGTGAACCCAAGCAAGGGACGCTGCCTCCCTCAAACAATGCTTACTGCATCAGCCCTTTTATTTCTATTTTTACCCCAAAACATGGTCTAAAAACTTTCAGAAGTCTTGCAAGACAGCCTGATGTTTAGAAATATGTGGCTACTTTTTTGTTCTGATTTTCAGGGTTATGGAAACATTCAGACACATGTTGCAAGTTTATTTGAACTGAGCCTCGGTTAGAAATTCTGGTCTCATAGGCATACAGCACACAAGTATCTCACTCTTTTCTTCAGGGATTTCTACTCTTCCTGATGCCTAGATGCATCCGTTTGATCTGAGAGTCTTGTAGATCCAGAACAGGCATCTTACTTTGCCTTCCTCACTCTATCTCTTGCGTGTTGAGATTATGAGGAATATGAATTTAGATGAGAATTTTTAAAGTGGCTGAAGCTGGTTGGAGCTAGAGTTGTTCGTGGGAATGTCAGCCCTGAAAAAGATTCTGGATCAAAGCCACAGTCTGTGTTCCACAGGAGCTTTTGAAAACTATTTGGAATAAAACAAGTGGAGGAAAAATTCACCTTGTGCCATACTGCAGGCTGCTGCTTAAACAAACATCAAGGCAAAGCCATTAAGTTTACACTTAGTCGGGATATTTGGCCAAGAGTTGCAGCCTTTTTGAATATATGTATTATTTTTATTCTTTCCTTCCCAAAAGGAATTGAGGTCACCAACCAAAAAGTTACACCTGATCCTCTTGGATTCCTTTGAAGATACTTGCTTGCCCAACTTATCACTGCCACCTTCTACGAAAGTTGCATAGAGAAGTAGTTTAGGATGAGGAGAGGGAGTTTAGGAATGAGTTAAACTAGGAGAAAGTGTTTCATGGCTGAGTTTGGTCATCACCCATGATGGGAACATGACACAGTGGAAGATGTACTGCTGCTGCTACTGCTGCTAAGTCGCATCAGTCGTGTCCGACTCTGCGAGACCCCATAGACGGCAGCCCACCAGGCTCCCCCATCCCTGGGATTCTCCAGGCAAGAACACTGGATTGAGTTGCCATTTCCTTCTTCAATACATGAAAGTGAGAAGTGAAAGTAAAGTCGCTCAGTCGTGTCTGACTCTTCATGACCCCATGGACTGCAGCCTACCGGGCTCCTCCGTCCATGGGATTTTCCAGGCAAGAGTGCTGGAAGATGTAAGGGAGATATTAAGCCAAGAGTGACTGGTGACTCACCCCCACCCCTTTGCTTCTATTGGTCAAGTGTTTGCAAATGGTTTTCTCCACCACTGTAACCCAGGGAGCCTTCAGTAACCAGGATATTAGTGAATCGAAGAAGGCTAAAGGAAGTGTCTTCTTTCAGGTTAAACAGAGACTATAAACCCCAATACATTCTGTTCTGCTGTAATGTAGGCTTGGGTAACTAAAATTAGTAACTAGTTCTGTAATATAATTTTATAATTGGAATGATGTAAGCAAAATGCTGAAGTTGGCTTGGTCTGTATGTGACTCCTGCCTTCCCTACTCCCAGGCATGGTTGAGTGCAAAATAGTAGAATAGAATTATAACCTTCAGGAGGAAAGAAAACAAACAATCAAACTAGCATTAGTCAGCCATTGCAGTTTCAGGAGCCGATTCAACTGTGTTCGCAGGAATCTGAAAGGTAATGCCAGTCTTTTGGGCTCTTACCTCAAACAGCCTTGGACTGCCCAACCTCCTTGCTGACCTTACTGTCAGCTCTACCATCCCAGACCTCTCCACACCCACTAATGCTGCACTCATTGCACTGTTGCTGTATTTCTTTTGTAATGATTTTTTTTTTTTTGCTTATTTGTAACATCCACAGTGGCAGCTTTCAGCAATGCTGAACTTCTGCAGTGACCATCTAAATTAACTCCCCAGCTATAAATCATTATTTCATTCTCTTTAGTGCTTCGATTACACAGATGCACTTGATGGGTCTGTTTCCCTGAACTTCTTTTTCAGTGTGCAATTTTTTAGGAACACATATGGTATTATGAAAGAAGGCTTATTTAAGGAAAGTTGTATAAGATGCTGGAGCAGGTGTGGAGAAAAGGGAACCCTCCTACACTCTTGATGGGAATGTAAATTGGTGCAGCCACTATGGAAAACAGTATGGAGGTTCCTCAAAAAACTAAAAATAGACTTGCCATAGGCCCCAGCAATCCCGCACCTTGGCATATATATTTAGACAAAACTATAATTTAAAAAGATTCATGTACCCCTATGTTCATAGCAGGACTATTTATGGATATGGAAAAAACATAAATGTCCATTGACAGATGAATGGATAAGGAAGATATCAATAAGGATACATATATATATATATATATATATATATATATCGGTTTGTATACATACACACACACAAACACACTACATTTTGAAATAATACTCAGCTATAAAAAAGGATGAAATAATACCACTTTCAGCAACATGAATGGACCTAGACATTATCATACTGTGTGAAGTCAATCAGAAAGAGAATGAAAAATACCATATGATATCACTTACATGTGGAATCTAAAACATGACAGAAATGAACCTATCTATAAAACAAACAGATTCACAGATATACAGAACAGAATTGGAATTGCCTAGGGGGAGAGGGGTGGGGGACGGAAGGCTTGGGAGTTTGGAATTAGCAGTTGCAAACTATTATATATACGGTAGATAACAACAAGGTTCTACTGTATAGCACAGAGAACTAAAGTCAGCATTCTGTGATAAACCATAATGGAAAAGGATACATAAAAGAATGTATGTATACCTATATGCTATGCTATGCTAGGTCACTTCAGTCGTGTCCGACTCTGTGTGACCCCAGAGATGGCAGCACATCAGGCTCCCCCGTCCCTGGGATTCTCCAGGCAAGAACACTGGAGTGGGTTGCCATTTCCTTCTCTAATGCATGAAAGTGAAAAGAGAAAGTGAAGTCGCTTAGTCGTGTCTGACTCCTAGCGACCCCATGGACTGCAGCCCACCAGGCTCATCCGTCCATGGGATTTTCCAGGCAAGTGTACTGGAGTGGGGTGCCATTGCCTTCTCCAGTATACCTATATATATAGGTATATTCAGTGATATATATATATATCACTGAATCACTCTACGGCAGAAATTAACATTGTAAATCAAATAGACTTCAAAACAATTTTAAAAAGAAGGCTTGTATAAGAAATCTGCTTATTTCTCATCATCACCTGTACATTCATTGCCACTAAAATAATCAGTAGCCATAAATCATATATAGAATGATTGCCATATATCAACTACCATGCTAAGCATTTTACTTGCATTATTTCATTTAATCCTTAGATGTCAGTCTCATAAAGGAATTTCTTCAAGATCACTCTCCTTGATAAATGGTAAAGCCAGAATGCAGAAGAGGACAGGGGACTATGCTATATATCATCCACAATGTTGGATGAAGATAAAGGATAAAACTCATGATAAATTTGGAATCTGGAAGATACTTTATTGCTACTCAAAATGTGATCTGCCTTCGGGCGGCATCACCATCACCTCAAAATCGGTTAAAAATGCAAATTCTCAGGTCCCACCCAGAGCAATTGAGTCACAATTTTATTATCTTGTTCAGTTCTTAATCTGAACTTTGAAGACATGAGAGGACATGCAATCATTTGTGGGAGTTGTGAATCCAAAAGAACAGCAGGCATTGTCCGTAGAATAAATATTTGCCTTGAGAATTTAATTTTTATAAAAATATGCAAATAACTTTAAGCCATTTTAGTACATATTTACATCAAAATAGTTCTGGATCCAAACAAATGTTTTTCTAGGAATTGAGAAATAGCAACAACCTCAGATATATAGATGACACCACTCTAATGGAAGAAAGCAAAAAGGAACTAAAGAGCCTCTTGATGAGGGTGAAAGAGGAGAGTGAAAGAGCTGGCTTGAAACACAACATTAACAAAACTAAAAACATGGCATCCGGTCCCATCACTTCATGGCAAATAGAAGGAGAAAGAGTGGAAACAGTGACAGATTTTATTTTCTTGGGCTCCAAAATCATTGCAGATGGTGACTGCAGCCATGAAATCATCTCCTTGGAAGAAAAGCTATGATTTTTCCAGTAGTCACGTATGGATGTGCATTGGACTATAAAGAAAGCTGTCACCGAATAATTGATGCTTTTGATTTGTGCTGTTGGAGAAGACTCTTGAGAGTCCCTTGGACTGCAAGGAGATCCAACCAGTCCATCCTAAAGGAAATCAGTCCTGAATATTCATTGGAAGGACTGATGCTGAAGCTGAAACTCCAATACTTTAGCCACCTGATGTGAAGAACTGACTCATTGGAAAAGACCCTGATGCTGGGAAAGATTGAAGGCGGGAGTAGAAGGGGATGACAGAGGATGAGATGATTGGATGGCATCACTAACTCAATGGACATGAGTTTGAGTAAACTCTGGGAGTTGGTGATGGACAGGGAGGCTTGGCGTGCTGTGGTCCGTGGGGTCACAAAGAGTCGGACAGGACTGAGCAACTGAACTAAGAGCTAAAGAAAATTAGGAGCCCATCTCATAGCATGTCTTCGAATGTTTGAAGATATAACATGTCTTCTCTGGCCTAAACATTATAATTAGCTCCTTCAGGGACTTTGCTGATGGTCCAGTGGTTGAGACGCCTCCTTCCAGTTCAGAGGGTGTGGGTTCCATCCCTGGTCAGGGAGCTAACATCCCACACATCTCAAGGCCAAAAAAACCAAAACATTAAACACACACACATACAATTATCTCCTTCAACTATTATTTATTCAACATACTTTGCAGACCCTGAGTTTTTGGCCTTTTAAAATACAATACCCAAAAACATGGAGTAGAAAATGGCAACTCACTCCATTCTTTCCTGGGAAATCCCATGGACAGAGGAGCCTTGTGGACTACAGTCCACAGGGTTGCAAAGAGTCAGACAAGACTGAGCATGCACACAGAAGTATCCAAAAGCCAGCTCAATACAGGAAATAGCATCTTTGCCAATACAGATGAAGCTGTTTCCTTCCTTGTTTGAGGTGAAAACACGTCTATGAGGGAAAAATAAGTTATAATTTGGGGTATTTCTTTTGAACTTAAAAATCAACCAAATATGTAGATCTTTTTACTTTAATTGCTCTAAGCTGGATCCTCAATATCCTCCCACTTGGTATGAATTTTTTAAACCTAATCTTAGGACTTGCATTTGTCCTTGCATTTATGTTGGCCTATTATTTTGAAACTGAAATATCCATTCCATTTTGATCCTGTCCCCATTGCTTAGCTTTGTCTAAACTTCTAATTCCTTGAAAAGGAAAAACACAAATGAGATGACTGCCTAATGATGCATTTTTGTTAAACCTGTCAAATATTTAATTCTTCTCTCAACACCCATAAACAAGTGGTCTAAGTAGTCCATTCTAGAGTTTGCTGGGAATCAAACAGAAGATTACCGACCATAATGGCCTGATCCTCAGATTATGAGTAATGGCTCTATGAAAATATCTGGAAATTATTTCAGTATCCTAGAATAATCTAAACCCAAAGATAGGAACTCATTTAAAGCAAATAGATGTTCCTCAAGCCTCTCTCTCATCTATCTTTGGATCTGATTCCCTTTTTACCATCTTTGTTATGCCCATTTTCAATTTGAAAACCATCCTTTTGTGACGACACAAGAAAATCACTAAGTTCTGCTCTTCGGTGTCATTTGTTAATATTACATAACATGCCCTTTGCTTACATCCTCTTTGTACTAAATATACATTGCAGAGTTCTTTTAGTTTTCCTCAAAATTTTTGTACTTTCCTTGGCTTTTTCCTTCTTGACATTATTCATGCTGCTCTCTGCCATGTCGCTTTATCCATCCCTGGCCAGGGGCCCCCTTTTGTATCTGTCATCTCATTCCTAAAAAACCTCTTCATTCAACTAAACTAAGATTACAATTGGAGCGGAGTGTATTTCAAACTTAAAAATCAACCAAATATCCCAGATTGCTATAAAGATGAATCCCAAACATCTTCCCATAGGCAATCTAAGTCAGCATATCCAAATGGAAGCAATGATCTTTTTCTTCATCACAATTTACCATCTTGAAATTCTTATTCTGGTTAATGACAGCACAATCTAACCAGTCACCCAAGGCTGAAACCAGGAGTGATTTCTTGACTCATTTTTCCCCTGGTGTTTTACATTCAGCAAATTCTTCCAGTTCATCCCTTAACATTTCTATCAAATACATCCCTTCCTCTGCAGTTTCTCTGCCACTGAGTTAGTTCAAACCTACAGCACTCATTTCCTGAAATGTTGCAGTCATCTCCTTGGTGTCTAATTCCAGATTAATTCCTCTATAAACTCTCCCTCCATTGTCAGTATAATAATCTTCCTAACAAACATATTGGATATGGATTATCTTTGCACTGCTCAAAATCCATGAATGGCATCTCATCGCATACAGGATAAAATTCAAGTCCGATTTTACTTGTCACAGAGTTAGAGTCTGAGATACGTTTATGGAGTGAATGCCTGCCATCTTGAAATTCTCAGCTTATTAAACCTCATCATTGTAGAATGCAGAGTTTAGGATCTTCTCAGATGTCAAGGAATATTCTGCTGTTTGTCCTAATGGAGATCTATATTCTAAAGGTACTACTGCTTCTTCAGGCCCCATTCCTTCTGGACTGATGAGAAGCAGTCCCCAAATTTCTGGGATGTCCTTGATATGTATCATTCCTCAAGGTACCATGCTATTTGATGGTTACTTGGATCCCGTGGCAGAGACTAGAAAATTCCTGACTAACATTTGCTTTCTCTGCCTCCCATCAACACTTTTTAAGAAAATATAGTCAACTCAAAACAAATACCCTACACCTCCTCAACTTGGAGCTTCTTCTCCTAGTTGAAGTGGAAATGGTAAAGCTTTAAATATGTCTTCCTGTATTTGATCTTCCCACCATGACTCACAGGGACCTAAGACAAGAATATTATTGTCAATCCAAGAGGACTTCCCACATGGTCAACAATAAAGAAAGAAGGTGGTGGTAGGTCTAGAAAGATGTTCCCTTGTTTATATTCTCATTCTTGTTTACTGCTACACAGAGAAAAATAGTCTGTGAGAATGAAAAGAGGCAATAAGAAAAGAAAAAGGCTGAATGTGTCCAGTCACTAGTCTGAGACCCTCAGTCTCCACAGGATCTGAGGTCCAGGTTTGGCTCTGACTCCTAACCCTCCCCAGCCTTGATTTTGTGACTAGCCTAGGATCATGTATCTACATCTTCTATTTTGCTTAAATTATTTATTTATGATTGCTGCAACTGAAAGCATCCTGGCAAATATAACTGTCATTATTTAAGTCAGGGTCATTAAAAAACATTATCCAAGTGATTCACAAAACCTGGGTCACAATACCCGGAGAGAGGCTGGAGGTGAAACCATTCCCCATGATGGTGAAATAATGTAACCTCTACCTAAGCAAGGACTATTTTGTTGATTGTTGGAATGGCTTGGAAGGTCTTCAAAGAAAGCTCATGAACGCCTTTCGTTTTTGCAGGTCACATAATTAGCTTTCCTTAGCCTACAGCAGTGGTTTTCAAAGTGTGGGCTCTGGACCAGCGGTATCATCTGGAAACATATTAGCAACAGACATTCTCAGGCCTCGTGCTTACATGCTAAGCTACTTCAGTTGTGTCCAACTCTTTGCGATCCCATGGGCTATAGCCTGCCAGGTTCCTCTGTCCATGGGATTCTCCAAGCAAGAATACTGGTGTGGGTTGCCATTTCCTCCTCCAGGGATCTCCAGGGGATCTTCCCGGCTCCAGGGATCGAACCCCCATCTCCTGCATTGCAGGCGGATTTTTTACAGCTGAGCCACCAGGGAAGCCCTCTCAGGCCCCAACCTAGACCTATTGCAACAGAAATTCTGAGATTTAACAAGTCTTTCAGGTGATTCTAATATATTCTAAAGTTTAGGGCCCACTATCCTACATGCTAACCATATCATAGATTTTTGTTGGTGGTGGTTGGTTTGCGATATTCTTCTTCATTTAGTTTTGTTTGAAATACGGATATGTGATATGTGATGAATTTATGAAATATTTACACCTACCCCCTCTTTTGCAGAGCTGTTAAATCTCTACCCAGCAGCCTGGAAAGCATTAACAACATAAACTTCCACAAGAAAGTTGGTAAATTTATTTCAGGTGGATTTTTTGCCTATTTTTGATAGCTTTCAAGCATGATAAAGTATATAGTTAATAGTGAGCAGAAGCATTTTAGAGATTAAAGCACTGTTAACATATTGAATATACATACATAACTTTATAGTTAGATTAAGGAAAATTGGATATTTTTAAGGCAGATTTCATATCAACTTTAGCTCTCATCTCTTACAGTTCTTTATTTCCTTAGAATTTTCTAAGAATTACAAAAGTAAATACATATTCCATGACTTGAGTTCACAACAAGAAAGAATGCTCTGTGTTAAGGTTACAATTCTGGAAGAAATAGTCATTTGCCACATATGCTGAGAATTCTTGGCTCTGGTTACCCAAGTTTTCAATGTGGCTGACCACTGAACCCCACTACCTGGGTCAGGAGCACTTATAATAGCATGTTAAGTGGGTGTGACTTTTCCAAAGTTTCAAGGGAGAAGAAACGTTTGTTTTCCTTTGGGCTAAAGAATTTATTATTTAGTTTTGCACTAACTTCATGAACCTACAACCTGAAGTAGGAAAGAGAAAAAGCAATTATGTTCAGTGAAATGCACAAATATACCAGAATAAGAAATACTGTTAAAATGTTGAATGCATTCCTCAAGGCAAGAATGCTATAATTATCATAATATACTACTTCTCTCATATTGCTGTGAAGTATGAAACACAGCAACTTACCTACCTTTAATTAGCTGTATTTAGTATTTTTATGGCCACTGAACAGAGTACTCAGATTACCATATATTAGCATATAATTTGCATACACACCTCAAGGTATTTGGTTTTATTGCTCTTACCTTTTGTGGCCCTATTTCAGTAATGACGCTAATGGGATATAAAAAAAGAGCTTTCTCGTTCAATTCATTTACAATCTTAAGAGTTTTACAGAGGAAAGTTCTATGTTTAACATAAAATTCTTCAAAAGACATTACTGTGCCTTCTTAAAGTGTTCGATCAGCCTATGTACTTATCTGGCAAATCCCTGATAGGTGTCCCAGTGAAAGCACTTACTTTCATTCTGAGCTCAATAAAGATATGTATATTTTTAAACTTTTTTTTTCGTATTGGGGTATGACCAATTAACAGTATTGTGATATTTTCAGGCAAACATAGGCAAGACTCAGCCATACATATACATGTATCCATTCTCCCCCAGACTCCCTTCCCATCCAGGCTGTCACATAACATTGAGTAGACTTCCATGTGCTATATTAGCAGATCCTTGTTGGTTATCCACTTTAAATACAGCAGTGTGTGCATGTATGACATCCCTTATATGTGGATTTTTAAAAGAAATGATACAATTCATGTTGATGTTTGACAGAAAACAACAAAATTCTGTAAAGCAATTATCCTTCAATTAAAAAGTAAATTTAAAAAATAGAAATGATACAAATGGGCTTACTTACAAAACAGAATTATAGACTTAGAGGAGGAACTTAACGCTTGTCAGGGGAAGAAGGACAAAGGGAAGAGATAGGGAGTTTGGGTGGACATATACAAAATAAAGATATATTTTATAAGCCTTGGTATAAACTGCTTCATATTTGCTTGAAAGAAAGGTGCAAATACAGTTTCATGAATCTTAGCAGTCCATCAACAACTAAAGATTCAGAGAAAGAAAAATAACAGCTGCAGCATGAGAATTTGGAGAAAGGTCAGAGGTCAGTGTCTGCATCTGCATTCACTGGGAGACAGAGGGGAAAAATAAAGGGTCTCTCTTTGTTGCAAGTCAGCACTATTTTAGAAAGTGCAGATACTGACTTAATTACCAATGTTCCCTTTTGCTCCAGGGTGCAGTGGCGGGCTATAAATCAATACCTAAGGTCACATTGCTAAAAGCATGAAAAAAAATCAGGCTTTCTTGCACTTGGGAGCATTGTTTTGTGCTTCTTCCTTGGCATTCCTAGAGTTCTATACCAGATTGAAATAGAGGGTGAGAGTCACTACAGAGGGCATCAGAATTATGAAAGCTGATGTGAAAAGCAGGCTTTTTGAACTCTGGGCAACTCTTGAACTGTGTCAAATCTCCCATCATTACATGATTGTTGTTGATTTGTTTTGAATCCCTTTACCCAATCCTTAAGCCTACTTGCATAAATAATTAGGTGCCAGTTTAGTAAAGCTAACAAATTTTTTTTCAATTGAAAAAAATAGTATCAATGTAATGTGTTTGGGACTACTAATGCATTTTTATTCATCTTTCAACCCACATGCTATGAAAATTCCCACACTGAACTTTGATAAGTAGAAGAACCTTGGTTGATTTTTTTAATGGGGGCTAGTCCTTTCAATGGGACATCTTTGTTAACCTAAAGAGACAGTAATATCTGGAAGAGAAATCATGATGTTCATAATATGCAAAATGAAAAATAGTCATTTCAACATAAGACTGTCTTAAAGGAACTCACTTTGATGGTCACAAAGGAATCCCTTCTTGATCTATTGCATTCAAAGGCTTCTATTTGAGAGGCAGCTGAGGTTTGGTTCCTGGTGCAGTCAGGTAATATTTGAATGAGATGACCACATCAGGGTTTTTTTTTTCCCCCTTAATTCGAGGATAATTGCTTTACAATGCTGCACATCAGAATTTTGACCACTGCCATAACTGATGCTGCTGTCGCAGTTCAGATCAACTGTGCAGCAGGCTGATTTCATTGTTGATACAACAGTATTTTTCACAGAACAAGAACAAATAATTTCACAATTTGTATGGAAGTACAAAAAAAGCTTGAATAGCCAAAGCAATCTTGAGAAAGAAGAATGGAACTGGAGGAATCAACCTGGATGACTTCAGGCTATACTACAAAGCTACAGTCATTAAGACAGTATGGTACTGGCACAAAGACAGAAATATAGATCAATGGAACAAAATAGAAAGCCCAGAGATAAATCCATGCACCTATGGACACCTTATCTTTGACAAAAGAGGCAAGAATATACAATGGAGAAAAGACAATCTCTTTAACAGGTGATGCTGGGAAAACTGCTCAACCACTTGTAAAAGAAAGAAACTGGAACACTTTCTATCACCATACACAAAAATAAACTCAAAATGGATTAAATATCTAAACATAAGACCAGAAACTATAAAACTCCTAGAGGAAAACATAGGCAAAACACTTGCCAATATATATCACAGTGGGATCCTCTATGATCCACCTCCCAGAGTAATGGGAATAAAAGCAAAAAATAAACAAATGAGACCTAATTAAACTTAAAAGCTTTTGCACAACAAAGGAAACTATAAGCAAGGTGAAAAGACAGCCTTCAGAATGGGAGAAAATAATAGCAAACGAAGCAACTGACAAAGAATTAATCTCAAAAATATACAAGCAACTCCTGCAGCTCAATTCCAGAAAAATAAATGACCCAATAAAAAATGGGCCAAAAGAACTAAACAGACATTTCTCCAAAGAAGACATACAGATGGCTAAAAAACACATGAAAAGATGCTCAACATCACTCATTATCAGAGAAATGCAAATCAAAACCACAATGAGATACCATCTCACGCAGATCAGAATGGCTGCTACCCAAAAATATACAAACAATAAATGTTGGAGAGGGTGTGGAGAAAAGGGAACCCTCTTACACTGTTGGTGGGAATGCAAACTAGTACAGCCACTATGGAGAACAGTGTGGAGATTCCTTAAAAAATTGGAAATAGAACTGCCTTATGATCCAGCAATCCCACTGCTGGGCATACACACTGAGGAAACCAGAAGGGAAAGAGACACGTGTACCCCAATGTTCATCACAGCACTGTTTATAATAGCCAGGACATGGAAGCAACCTAGATGTCCATCAGCAGATGAATGGATAAGAAAGCTATGGTACATATACACAATGGAATATTACTCAGCCATTAAAAAGAACACATTTGAATCAGTTCTAATGAGGTAGATGAAACTGGAGCCTATTATACAGAGTGAAGTAAGCCAGAAAGAAAAACACCAATACAGTATACTAATGCATATATATGGAATTTAGAAAGATGGTACCGATAACCCTATATGCAAGACAGCAAAAGAGACACAGATGTATAGAACAGTCTTTTGGACTCTGTGGGAGAAGGCGAGGGTGGGATGATTTGAGAGAATAGCATTGAAACATGTATATTATCATATGTGAAACAGATTGCCAGTCCAGGTTCGATGCATTGGACAGGGTGCTCGGGGCTGGTACACTGGGATGACCCAGAGGGATGGGGTGAGGAGGTAGGTGGGAGGGGGGTTCAGGATGGGGAACACATGTACACCCGTGGCTGATTCATGTCAATGTATGGCAAAAACCACTACAATACTGTAAAGTAATTAACCTTCAATTAAAATAAATTTTAAAAAATAAGGTATTTACAGTAGTAATCTACAGGGAGTGAAATTGTGATTTTTTTAAGTTTATTTTTGGTTGTCTGTATTTATCAATTTTCTTAAAAGGTACATGTACTGTTTCTATGATAATATAATAATATTTTAAATCAACTAAATAAAAAATTAAAATGCAATAAAAAAAAAGATATAACTACATTGATTATGCTGGGGGGAAGTTAACCACATAATAGATCTAACATCTTTAAATATTGAAGTTTTATGACTTACTCTACATACTTAGATCTCTTCCCAGGTGGCACTAGTGGTAAAGAACCAGCCTGCCAAAGCAAGAGACAAAAGAGATGGAGGTTCGATCCCTGGGTTGGGAAGATCCTCTGGAGAAGGGCATGGCAACCCACTCCAGTATTCTTGCCTGGAGAATCCCCATGGAAAGAGGAGCCTGGTGAGCTACAGTCTGTAGAGTCGCAAAGAGTTGGACACAACTGAAGTGACTTAGTATGCATGCACACACACTTAGAGTGCCTGTAATGGGTGTGGGTTTGTTGTTTCGTTTTTTTTTTTTTTCAAATTAACTGTATTTAATCAGGCAACCCTATTTTATTTATGTATTTGGCCGCATTGCTCAGCCTGCAGGATCTTAGTTCACTGACTAGGGACTGAACCTGGGCTCTTGACATTGAAAGTGTGGAGTCGTAACCACTGAACTGCCGGAGACTTCCCAGTTCAATTTTCAATGTGTATTATATGCCTTAAATAATTTTCAGAAGTAGGTAAGATACAAACTATGGATATGTGAAAATAATGTCAATAATTCCTAGAAACAATTCATTCTGGTTTTTCTTTACCCTTAAAAATCACCCCTCACCCCACCAAATACTATCTTTTTACAGCTATTTAATTTGGTCCAACTTTCTATTTTGTTTCTATTTCTATTTATTTTATTTCTACTATCTAGACTGATCCTTATGGAAGGTACATTCTTCTAAAGATCTTTAAGAATTCTACAATATGTGTAAATGTCATGCAATCAGTATTTCATGTAATCACGTAATCTTGAGTAGAAACACCTCTTGGAAATCATATGGTTGAACCTTCTTTTTTAACAGTGAAGAAAGAGAGGCCATCTCATTCTGCTGTAAGGGCTCAGCTGAAAAGAACAGTGCAATTTAGTAACAGGCTTGTGTGCAGGGGAATTTTCCAATAAGAAGCACGACTCAGTGTCTTGCTGCAGGGCTGCACGTATTTACTTATCTAATTATCTTTACAAAGAGGCCCACTGATAATGCAAAATCTACCACCTTTCCCAGAGTGAACAGAAGGAAATTTAACTTAAAATGAAATGGTAGCATACAGTAGCAACTTGTATTTTCCCAGACTTCGCCATTGGAGAAAAATGAAGTTGAAAGAAGAGTTCTGTTTGCTATTCTCTCATGAAAATGGGAAATAGATGCAAAGGGCTGTTCCTTCTGTTGCCACAGAGAGTGCTCCAGAATGAACACACATATTATTATAACTGCTCAGATTATAAAACACAAGTCATAATTGAAGGTAGCGTCTACCCTAAATACCGAGGGCAATCTGCCCTGGCATCTCACTCCCCGTCCTGCCTTCGGGGATCCATTGAGCATATGCACATTCCATCAGCCAGAGTCTGCCAGCATCTAATGTGTCTCTAGGGTTTCACCATTACCCGATTTGAATGCTGAGAAGATGCTCATAATTGCTTATTATGACATTAGACAAGAGAATTCAAGTCCCATTTGATTGTAATGAGTTTGTGGAGTCTCTGCCTTTTGTGGGTCCAATCACATACAGAATGGAACTAAAGGCTTCTATATTGAAACAGAATTACACTTGAACAGTTGAGCACGAGGCTTGGACTCTTCATTGAAATTTTTTTCAATTACTTTCTGTAGCTTTTTGATGGCAATGAAAATAATATCAATTTAAAAATCTTCCAGCAGAGACACTCAAACTTCTTCCCAACAAACTGGAGTTTATTTTCCCAGGTTTACCTCTGAAATAATTTACATTTACTATCTCCACATTACAGGTAAGCCAACTAAATGGTAAAAATAGATAAAATTATTTCCTTAAAATGATGTAGGAGTAAAATGGCAGGGTTAGTCAATTTTACATATGGCATCAAACAATATGAAGAAGTAAATATGTACCTCATGAACAGGTGTGTGCATTGAACATGCCTACTTAGAATTGGGTGAAACGCCTCTGTGATTACCATTGGTCAATGGTGCAGTAGTAAAGAATCGCCTACCGATGCAGGAGACTCAAGAGATGTGGGTTCGATCCCTGGATGGGGAAGATTCCCTGGAGGAGGAAACGGCAGCCCACTGCAGTATTCTTAACTGGAAAATCCCATGAACAGAGGAGCCTGGCAGCCTACAGTCCATGGGGTCGAAAAGAGTGGGATACGACTTGGAAACTGAGCATGCAAGTCCTCTGTGATCATTTCAGTAAAGAAAGTGTTTTAGGAAATCACCAGAGAACACCCTCAATCCTATTTTTACAAGATGGAGAGTCAAAGAAGACTGATAAAAATAACACAGAACACGGCTATGCTAAAAGGAAGAAAAGAGTAACAGGATCAAATTTGATTTGTAAGTGGAAGAACTAGAAATCATTTGACTTGCTTGGGATTTCATCATTCTGTGCTTTGATAAAGCATCAGTGCTTCCTGCTTACTCACAGTAGTAACCAGATGGCTGAAGGAGAGAAACAATGATGAATTGGATTCTAATAGAAAGCACACTGAGACCCCAGAGCTTTCCATTCAGAGCTAACACTGAAATTATAACACGGAAGCACAATGGGGAGGCGTTACAGGAACACCACTCACAACGCACAGGTGCATTGGTGATCTTAACTTGTGCAGGCGGATGTAATCTAATTTAGTGCCCAACAGAGCTGCGTTTTTATATGTATATATGTATTTTAAAATACTGTTGTGGCTATTCTGAGGATAGCATTAAATTCACTTCATTTCAAGCTGGCTCTGAGTTATTAAATAAATATCTGGTTGCCAAAAGAGAAAAGCTGTGCATTGAGGTTCACTTTTTGAGGGAACTCTAACAAGCATTTTTAAAAGAATGTGCGATATATGTTTCTTTCCCTCTTCTACAAACCTTAGCAGGCTATTTCACTCTTAAAGGGAGCAATTTGGTGTAAAAGTAAAATAACTGGACCGGAAATAGATACAGTTCTAGTTTATCCATCACCAATTAACTGAGTAGCCTTAGGCAAACCGTTCAATCTCTTAATTTGGTTTGATTCTAACCTGTAGGGCGCAAGCTTGCATTCAGCAGAGAGTTTACTGATATGTAGCTTTGGGCTGTTAGGTTTTATCAACTGCAAAGTTACTTGTTTCCTTATTTAAATAAAAGCAACGGCAATAGTGATTCAAACCAACCAGAGTTAGTATTGAGTCCGAATTATTTACCAAATACTGAACTAGAATTCTAGAAATGCAAGAAGAATAAACAGAACTGCCATGTAGGAGTTCAAAATCTGCTAAGGGAACTATATAGTGTCCCTCCCCCTTCACCCCAATTACATAGTACCTGTAATACAGATTTCTCTGAAGGCAAAGGGACACTGGTCTTCTCCATTGGTCAGTCATGAACTTTGAACCTCCATGAACCTCACTAAACCTAATTTTTCTCACCACCACAATAGAAATAATAACAGAATCTAGCTTACATGGTTGCATAAAGCTTACACAACATAATTCAAATAATTATTGCCAAGCCTGATGGATACTAAGTACTAAATAGATGTTAAATATTATTGTTACATTGTTATTATTGTTACGATTGTTTACAATTGTAAAATGTAGAATGTTGACATAACGTGAAGTAGAATACATAAAATGTCCTTTAATAATAATATGAAAAGATTTATACATTCTGTCATTATAAATAAGATAATGAAAATTGTGACGGGCTGAATGGCGCTCCCTTAAATGTATATGTTAAATCCTTAACCCCTATTATGTCAGAATGGGACTGTGTTTGGAAGATAGGACCTGCAAAGAGGTAACTAAAGTTAGGGGCTTCCCTGGTGGCTCAGATGGTAAAGGCTCTGCCTGCAGTGCAGGAGACCTGGGTTCAATCCCTGGGTTGGGAAAATACCCTGGAGAAGGGAATGTCAACCCACTCCAGTCTTCTTGCCTGGAGAATTCCAGGGAAAGAGGAGCCTGAGGGGCTACAGTCCCTAGGGTCACAAAGGATCGGACACTGACTAAATGAGGTCATATGGGTGGGTTCTAATCCAATCTGACCAGTGTCCTTGGACAGAGGCAGAGACACCAAAGATTAAAATGCACAGCAAATCGCCTGAAAAGACTGTGAGAACACAGAGGGAAAGTGGCCATGTGCAGGCCGAGAAGAGAGACCTCAGGAGAAACCAAAGCTGCCAACATCGTGCGCTTGGACTTCCTACCTTCAGAACTGTGAGGACACAAACTTCTGCTGCTTAATTTCTCATCTGTGGTAGTTTGTTATGGGAGCCTGAGCAAACTAATAACAAAAATGGAAGTATTTTAAATAATACAAATAATGCTTACACAACAATGATTAAAAAGACACATAGGGGTAGAAGACTTAAAAAAGATTCATTATGGGATTGTATAAAATCCTGTATGTGATACTTTTGAAAATTGTAAAGCACTATAGAATTTAAGGAATTTTGGGGAATTCGCTGGTGGTCCTGTGGTTAGGACTCCATACTTCCACTGCAGGGGGCTTACATTTGATTCCTGGTTGGGGAACTAAGATCCCACAAACTGCACAGTGCAGCCAAAAAATACGAATCTTCGATTCAATAAAAACAACTAAATAAATAAATACAAGTGAGAAAATAAAGATATACACATCTTAAATATTCCCTTCTGACCACACTGTAGTTTGAAAATTTAGTACTATTAGATAAAAATAACATTTGCATAGAGTAAAGAAATACTCAAATAAGTCCAGAGTTTAAAATAAAAGTTGCTTCCCCTCTGTACTTCTATTTGAATTGAATAGGTGATGTTATTGATACAGTTCTGGGCAAAAGATATAGAACAGGAATCCTTCACAGATGACCAACATGTCATATACACTCAAATGTGCATGACCATAAATCCAGGGTCCTCATTCATCCATGATCCATTCATCCTCATTCACACCAAACAGAAATACTCACATCTGAGCTGACTACAGGCCATCCACACCAGTTTTTCAGGTGGAACATGTCATACAACATCCAGCACAGAGCCTGGGGCACAGTAGGAACTCAACACATATGTCTGTTAATTTGATATGCTTGATTAATGATGCCTCAGATAAGTTTTATAAAACCAGCTGCACATGGTTTTATAAATATAATGAAGTCAAATTTTTGGTCAGGTATATTTGGTCAGGTCTATATGTATGCAGCTAGAAAGTGAAATAATATTTATGTTAGAACTGGGGATTTTGCTAAACACACCTTCATGTCACCTTATCTATTTAGTTCACTTGACATAGCTTCAATCCTGCATTAACTCAGTGCCAAATAAAAAATGTGCATTTAATGTTCTGCTGCTCTACAAGTGTCAGGGAATCTAAAAACGAGGATAAACTTTACTTGACAGATAAAATCTATGGTCAAAGCCATAATCTAAATCCAATTAAGGTTTTCTCCAATTTCCTGAAGATTCTCTGCAGCTTCCTTAGAAAGAGCAGAAAGGGAAAAAAGAAATATGAAATGTTTGTTTTATTGTTTTTTTAATTTATTTATTTTTTTAATTTAAATTTATTTATTTTAATTGGCGGTTAATTACTTTACAATATTGTATTGGTTCTGCCACACATCAACATGATTCCGCCACGGGCATACACGTGTTCCCCATCCTGAACCCCTCTCCCACCTCCCTCCCTGTACGATCCCTCTGGGTCATCCCAGTGCACCAGCCCCAAGCATCCTATATCGAATCTGGACTGGTGATTCATTTCTTATATGATATTATACATATTTCAGTGTCAGTCCCCCAAATGGTCCCACCCTCTCCCTCTCCTGCAGAGTCCAAAAGACTGTTCTATACACCTGTGTCTCTTTTGCTGTTTTAAATCATAGCTCCTGCAGGAAGTGACAGTGGTACATCTTCCATGTTTGTAAGTGGGAATAATACTTTCTCTGATTTCTAATAACAACTATTATGATTCTGTGTGCCCTTCCCTGGTAGCTCAGCTGGTAAAGAATCTGCTAGCAACACAGGAGACCTGGGTTCGATCCCTGGCCTGGGAAGATCCTCGGGAAGAGGGCATGGCAACCACTCCAGTATTCTTGCCTGGAGAATCCCCATGGACAGAGGAGCCTGACGGGCTACAGTCCATGGGGTCACAAAGAGTCAGACAGGACTGAGTGACTAAGCCCACAGCGCAGCACATGATTCTGGGTATCAGCAGGTTGGTTCTTGTGTTCATCTCACCTGAGTGCTCTTGGGAGCCTGCATTCAAGTAGTGGGTTTTCTGGGGATTAGAATCACCTGGGTTCATGTGAGGCACCTGGCCCTCCCTCTCTGGTCCTGACAGTTGACTGGAGCTTCCCCTCCATGATTTACTTTTCCTCCTCATGGCTTCTCATCCTCCAGTTAGTGGTGGCAAAACTCTTCCAAGAAGGTGAAAGTTTTACCGAAAAATATTTAAGATTTCGATAATCTTTTTATTATAATTTGACTTCTGCCTTTTAATTTTATAGATAACTTTCACTTTTGGGGAGGAAAGTCTCTTTTGAAAAGACATGTGAAAAATGATTTTCATATTCCATATTTTACTTTACCATACATATTTGATGAAATATACCCTAAATTAATTTTGTACACTTTCCATATTTTAATTCTTGTTCCTTACAGTCCCTAGAACATAATCATGTGAAAATCTTGATTAAAATGACAGTGATTTGGCTAAGACAATTATTATAGAATAAATATATAATAAGCTAAGTACTATATATATACCTTTATTTTCTTAATCAGCTTAACATCATCAACTATATTAGAATACTCAGACATGTACAATGAGTGTTTTTTTAATATTTTTCTTGACTCCATCATTATAAAAACCATAGATTCACATGTATGTATAAATTTTATCAACATAAAGGCATATTTTTCACAGGACATATTATTTTTATCAGTTTCTTAAATTGATTTATAATTTTTGTATATTTAGCTATGTGGGTTTTTATGTGTACTTCCACACCAAGCCCTGAAAATATTAGGGGTAGGTCTTATTATTAAAATATCTTAACCAAAGAAGCAACATAATAAGCACTGCACTTAAGAAAGATCAGTCCAGTGGAGACAGTAGATACGCTGGGAGGTTCATTTCTCTCCACATCAGAAGTATTTCTCTAGCCTGAACCTCTGAAACAATCCCACTCACTTCTCTCCATACTGCATCTTTGGAGAGGAGCTGGATCTACCCACTGGCCAGCAAGTCCCCAGCTATAACCTGCCCATTTTCAGAGCAGGTGTTTTTGACAGCTCAGCCATATAGATGGAAGGATGAGTCAGAAGATGCCAGGCATCTTGAAACCTAAGCTCTGAAATTCAGAATGTCACTTTTGACAAATTCTACTAGTGAAAGCAAGTCACAGGGTTAGCTTGTGTTCAGAGACTAGGTCAATATATTCCATCCTGGAAGGGCAAAGGGACCAAGTCAAATACATAGGAATACATAGGAAGGAGGAGAGATCATTAGCAAACTACTAAGAAGGCTGATTTCATGATATTTCACGTCTTTCTTGGAACGCTTTTAGCATATTATGGTCTTAGCCTCTTCTAAGCACATGATCTAGTATAGGTGCTCTGAGATGAACCATCAGTGGAAATAATAATAGACACGATAGGGGTAGACCCTAACTCAGAAATAAGGGCTTCCCTGGTGGCTCAGTGGGTAAAGAGTCTGCCTACAATGCAGGAGAGCCATGTTCAATCCCTGGGTTGGGAAGATCCCTTGGAGAAGGAATGGCAATCCACTCCAGTATTCTTGCCTGGAAAATTCCATGGACAGAGGAGCCTGGTAGGCTGCAGTCCATGGGGCTGCCAAGAGTCAGACACAACTGAGTGACTAACACTTTCATTTCACTTTCTAACTCAGAATTAAACACCAGATATCTGTGCAATCCTTGGCCAAGTTTTAATGTGAAATGTCATGAATTACAAACAGTACTTGACAATGAGCCAAAAATAATGGTTTCTGCGTTTCCCCCAGATTTCACTAGATATGCATCGAGTTGTCAGAACTTACTTTACATCAGTATAAAACACTATCGGAATAATATGCTGGGGGCAGGATGGGTCTCCCATTCAGTGCAAGTTACCAATTGCTGTTAGCAAGAATCCCTTAAGTGTTCAAAAGCACCTGTTCCACTCAGTTTATATTTCTGTCCACCATAGTCATTCGCATCTCTTACCAAGAGATGGAGCCTCATCACATCTCAGTTGGAACAGCCCTTTACATGGGAAGGTATATCTTTCTGGGGAGTTGCTATCTTCCTATTAGATGAGCTGGAAACAAAATGAGAATTCAACCTCTACTAGGGCTATATGATTTAGAAAAAAATACAGAACAAATATACTTAAAATCATTTGTTTACTTGAAATTTGAATTGAACTAGGTACTGTGTTCCTGTCTGGACCCCTACCCTATAAGAACTTGAAGATGAAAGGTATATATATATATTTAAATGTTACCTTTTTTACTTTATTGCCAGAATTTTCCTGGTTTTAGTTCGGAAAATCCTACATCCAGAGAACCCCACCCCCCTCCCCAGCCCTAGGCAAATCGGTACAGTTGGTCCAATAAACTCGGACTCTTTAAAGACAGTGCTTGTATTTCCATCACTATCATTATTATTATTCTATTTTACTGGTCAAGCAGCTGGTGGGATCTTAGCTTCCCAACCAGGGCTAAAATCCCAGCCTTCTTCGGCAGTGTGAGCTTTAACCCTTAACCCCTGAAGTGCCAGGGAATTCCCTCCATTATTATTATTTGTTTGTATCCTCAATATTAGTCCAGTGTCAGACACTTAGTACATACATAGTAAATATTTCTTGAATGAATATGAATAAGCGCGTTTGAGAAGGTTATGGAGGGCAGAGGAAAGGGAGAGGAGAGAAGGACAAGTCAAAACATGAAATACACTGCAGACCTTTGGCAGAGCAGAGTAATGGAACTGCTTAGTCAGGGCATAGAGGAGTAGCTTCAACCCTGCAACACCTCCAAATCCTCTTAGAAAGCTTTTTAAAAATACCGACACTTGGGCTCTGCCAATTGAATGAAGCCTCTATCAATACAGCCCTGAAACAGTACTTCTTAAAAGCTCTCTCCAGGTATTTATAAAATGCAGCCAGGGTTTAGAATGTCAAGGCAGGCAAAAATCCTGCGATGGAAGGACTCTGGGGAGTGGTGGGGGGAACTAAAATGAAAAGATAATTGACAAGTGGTGTGATTCTAACACACCTCTCTAGTGACCTCACTTGCGTGAGTTTCTTATTTGTATGGCTGTATCTGCTGCCACTTCTGATACATAATGATCCTCCGAAGTGTGTGAATTCTTGGCTAATTCCTACAGAGAAGAAGCAAGGAGCCAGAGAAATGTAGTGTCTGAGTGTCTCTACCATTTCATGTGTATGGGGAACCTGCCTCCAAATAGCTGTTTGGAAAAAATAAAGAGCCTTCAAGGCCAGGTAAAGAAAATAGTCAACGTTAGCAATTTTGTTAACACATCCAGGAAATAGACAAGCTGCTCGCAGGCTAAATAAATGTGTGCCACTCATGACCTTGAAAATCATTGATCTTAAAGGTTATAAACAATACCCAACTGACCCATTGGTCTGTGTTCTCGGGTTAAGAGATCCTGCCATGGAGATTCCCTTTCGCAGTGTATGGCTGCCAATAAGGAGGAAGACTTAAAAATATATATATATTGAACCAGGTTATATGTGATCATTAATCACCAAGTCTCCCTAGCACTAGTGTCATAAATACTGCATCTACATAAAATCCCCTGCTGAAATTACCTTGCCATGTCTTTTCAGCCTCCTATGAAAAAGCAAACACATTTGGAGGAAAGAGGAAATAAAAAGGCACGGAGAGAGGAAACAAAGAAGAGGATATAGACAGCTTTTTAAATTTTGTTTTAAATTATTTAAATTAAATTGCTTAAATTATTTTAAATTTTATTCAAATTTCTTTGAAGTTGCTTTTAAGTGTGCTAGCATTTTGTCTCATAGCACTCTTGGATGGTGATATTAAATATAACATTTAACTGACTCTTTTATATTTTAGTATTTCTCTGTTACCAAGTATGTCTTCATAGAACAATTTTCTGGCACTGAAAATCTATATAAAATTAAATATAGGGGTCTGGGAAAGGGCTCTGAAGCTGAAGTTTCACTAATATAATGGTAAATTTGCTCTGGACAGCATATTAAAAAGCAGAGACATTACTTTGCCAACAAAGGTCCGTCTAGTCAAAGCTATGGTTTTTCCAGTAGTCATGTATGGATGTGAGAGTTGGACCATAAAGAAAGCTGAGTGCCAAAGAATGGATGCTTTTGAACTGTGGTGTTGCAGAAGACTCTTGAGAGTCCCGTGGACTGCAAGGAGATCCAACCAGTCTATCCTAAAGGAAATCAGTCCTGAACATTCATTGGAAGGACTGATGCTGAAGCTGAAACTCCAATATTTTGGCCACCTGATGTGAAGAACTGACTCATTGGAAAAGACCCTGATGCTGGGAAAGATTGAAGGTGGCAGGAGAAGGGGACAACAGAGCATGAGATGATTGGATGGCATCACTGACTCGATGGACATGAGTTTGAGTAAGCTCCAGGAGTTGGCGATAGACAGGAAAACCTGGTGTGCTACAGTCCATGGGGTCACAGAGTCAGACATGACTGAATGACTGAACTGAACCAGTAACATATTTGGGGATGTAAATGATATATCTTTCTTCCTGTTTATTGTATTTAAAATGACATCAAATCATATAGGTGTATAAAATTCCAATAATATATAATTACAAAAATAAAAATTGGAAGGTCTTTTTAACTGCCTGTTAGGTAACTTTCCAAAGGTTATTGCTTTTAGCATTTAGCATGTGAAATGCAGTGGCTTAGATGGTAAAGAGTCCACCTGCAATGCAGGAGACCCGAGTTTGATCCCTGGGTTGGGAGGAGCTCCTAGAGAAGGGAATGACAACCCACTCCAGTATTCTTGCCTGGAAAATCCCATGGACAAAGGAGCCTGGCAGGCTTCAGTTCATTGTGTCACAGTCAGATATGACTGAGTGACTATCAATCACTCACTTGTGAAATGTACTCATTTTTAAGTACTACTTTTGAATAGTCACTTAAAATTTATTTTCATTCTAGTCACATATTTCGAGTGTTCAGTTAAGTATATATATGCTATCAACACTTGATATCAAAGGCTATAATTTCAGTTTGTAGGTTCCTTGGGCTCTCTCCTTTAAGCATGCACTTGATTTGGGGAAGTTTGGCCTAGTAATATCACTTAAAATCAATAATTCAGGCAACAGAACTGGGTTTGAATCCCCTCTTTAAAAATTTAATAATTACATGACTTCATTATTAACAATGCTATACAACCATTTTGAAATATCTTTAACTACTTCATTTTTTAGTTCTCCACCTTCAAAATCAGGATAATAGTAATAAGCTATGAATGGGGTTGTTGCAAGGATTACATGGGATGCTACATGCAAACGGCTCAAGCATAGTTAGTCCTGGAACACCACATATACAATAAATATGAAAAACCATATCATCAGCTTTAAGTCATCATTATCATCACCAGCTTCATTTTCATCATCAGTAAGTGGCTAAAGAAAGGGAGGTTATAAAAAATTAAATATGACGTTTACTACTTGTTAGTAACTTGATAAATGTTTTTTGGTAGAACAGTTTGAAATTACTGTCCACAGTGGAACCGAAGGTGCCCTGTGAAAAAATAGCTTCCATACAACCTCCAAGTACACTTTTGTGCTGTCCAGAGTTCACAGAGCAGAGACGCTCACAGACCAAATGATCCCATTGCTTATTAAATCAATTTCAAACATACAAGAAGACAAAGGTGAAGAAATAAGGTATGAATAATTTGGGGTGGTGTGTAAATGCACAGAAGAACCACTCTTATCTGAATCCCAGGTATGCAATGTTCCTATGCCTCCTTCCACCACATCACTCATCCTTATGGATGTTGTAATTGCAGGGAGTCCAGCAAAGCTTTGAGCTGGAGGCTCAGCAGATGGAAGCTGGCTGGAGCCAACACACACTTACACTTTCCAAAAGACACAGGGCAAGTCCATCCGGCCAATAGCTGTGACTTGCCAAGTAGCTCAATGAGCAGCTATAACTTATCTATGTTTCTCAGGCAGAAAACACAGGTCAGAATATGTACCACTCATGGGTGGCTGATATAAGACTTCATGAATATATATTGTCTTCTAGGTCCCTCCATTCCTTCCTATCCATCTTCAGAGACATAGGCCCAACTAGCTTTAATCTACATCCAACATATCTCCAAGTAACTTTCTCCTTTACTTCTTTTATTTGACTCCTTATCTTGTCTTATTTTGAAAATCCTTACATCACAGAGAAAACATTCATTATGGAGGGTTTATACTTGCGGTGCCAGCTTGGAATTGTTATAACCCTGCTTTCAAACCAGTTGACCTGGATTCAAATTACAGTCTTTTGCTTACCAGATGTGTAAATGCGAGTAAGTTACTTAACCTTTCTGTGCTTCAGTCTCCTT
Source organism: Bos grunniens (assembly GCF_055505025.1). NCBI lineage: Eukaryota > Metazoa > Chordata > Mammalia > Artiodactyla > Bovidae > Bos > Bos grunniens. Next base: position 37,137,742 of record NC_141187.1, read on the forward strand.
CTCCACAAAATGTGGATGATGATGACACTGGCAGTATCTGTCTGATAAGGTTGTGATGCTGATGAAATGAGTTACTGAACTAAGGTGATCAGAACAGGGTCTAGCATTTGGTAAGGACTAGCCAGTTTAACTTATTCAAAGCCTCTGTTATTTTATTGCATACTAAACTAGTGAATTAGTTGGAGAAGGCAATGGCACCCCACTCCAGTACTCTTGCCTGGAAAATCCCATGGACGGAGGAGCCTGGTAGGCTTCAGTCCACGGGGTCCTAAGAGTTGGACATGACTGAGCGACTTCACTTTCACTTTTCACTTTCATGCATCAGAGAAGGAAATGGCAACCCACTCCAGTGTTCTTGCCTGGAGAATCCCAGGGATGGGGGAGCCTGGTGGGCTGCCGTCTGTGGGGTCGCACAGAGTCAGACATAAATGAAGCGACTTAGCAGCAGTAGCGGCAGCAGCAGTAAGCATAATCTCTTATGACGTTTAGCCCTTTGGACAGTGTACTCTTGGCAGGAAGCCTGACCTGAAGGCCAAGTTGTTGCTATTGTTGAGTCACTAAGTGGTGACCCTTTGGGACCCCATGGACTGCAGCACACCAGGCTCCCCTGTCCTTCACTATCTCTAACTTTGAGTTTGCTCATATTCATGTCCCTTCAGTTGGTTATGCTATCTAATCATCTCATCCTCTGCTGCCCCCTTCTCCTTTTGCCCTCAATCTTCCCCAGCATCAAGGTCTTTTACAATGAGTCAGATCTTCCCATCAGGGGCCAGGAGGAGATGGCAATATGTTTACAGAGGGAGAAAATCAGTCTTTCTACTTACAGGATGCTTGCCACTTACACAGAACGTTAAAGCAAACGATTATTTTAAGATTCCAAAACAAATCTGTGAAGGCAGCACTATGACTTCTAGTTTACAGATTAAGACCTTGAAGTTTAGGGAGTGGAATGGCTTACTCAGAGGCACACACAGATTAGGTATCGGTCATGGCTTGAATCCGCATCTTCCTATTCTGTTTTCAGCACTGTTTGTCTCAGTATAGCTGCTGTTGTACCCAAGGAGCTGGCAATAATCTTCCCTGCCTGAAAAAAAGGGGGGTCTCCCTTCCCACTACCTCCTTCCACCGCACACTCGGACTGATGATTGAAAACTCTTTATATCACCAGAGGAAAGACTTCAACACTGCTTCTCCCCAACTCATAGTATAGTGATTAATTTACATTATTGTGGAAATGCTGTGCAACTGATCATCTCCCAGCATGTCCTGGGGTTAGATGCTAATAGTTGAGACAGTTTTGGAGGTTAGACGGGAAGAGAGGATAGATCCAGAAAGGGTGGGCTGATTTTATCATTTGGCCTAGAGTTGCTATGAATGGTTTTATGTACAACAGGAACATAAATAAATTTGCCTTATTTCTAAGAGAGTGCATTCCACTGAAATGTTAAATATGACAACATGTGGGGCTATAGTGGAATGCATTCTCTTTACTCAAAAATAGTGAAGTAAACAAAATATAGGCACAAAGGAGAAAATATTCACATATCTCATTAACCCACTTGCACAAATATAAGTGGAAGCCTGGGGAAACCCTCAAGAGTTCACCTTGTCTTGCCTCTTGCCCTCTGTGAAGGCACTATACTGAGTCAATTGTCAGTAACTGCAATTAATGGGAAAATATTTAATATAAAGAAATACTGGGCAGGTAAAAGAAAACCAAGTAGAAGAAAATAAAGTGAGTGTTGGCAGAGGATAGAATCCTACACACACACACACACACACACACACACACACACACACTCGGCAAAGCAAAATTAAACCAGCTGCCAAACCGTGTCTCCATCCTCACATTTGACCAGCTTAGAAAGTATCCCCTTATCAGAAGGATTCTCTTTTCTCTTCTTACAGAATGTTTTCTCTGAAATGCCTCGGTGAACTCCAAGATTATTTATTTTCAAACAGTCAAAGGTACACCAACAAAAGGATCAGCCAGTCTCCTTGCTATCCAGGCCTCAGTCAGATCGACACTTTTGTCTGTATAAGGAGGTGAGATGGGATCACTTCTCGGAAATTCTAAGGCCTTTACAATTAAATGAGTTATATAAAATGGAAGAAAAAAAAAGACCTGCTGTAATTTGTTGAAGACTGCACCGCTCCTTTTAAAGTCAAAGAGCCATTCCTGAGGGTGCTGGGAGGGACACTCCATCACCCACAGAGGGACTCAGTTGTGGGAAGGATCAGTCCAGGTGAGGCCAGGAGTGGCTGAAGGTGCACAGGGCCTGTTCCCGGGTCTTGTGACAGGACAAGAAGGCAGGGACCTGGTCACTGGCTTCTTCTCAGTGTCCAGGAACTACTTGTCCTCCAAATACTTTCAGTGTTCTTCCCTGGTCCTGAATTTCCCAAGCAAACTCTGTTCTCCTCTCTTCTGTCAACATAGGTAATTCCCTAACAAAACAGTTGTGCCTTTTTTTTTTTCGTGCTTTATTTTACAGTGCTATACATGGGTACTGATATTGAATGGTTTGCCTTGGAAATGAACAGAGATCATTCTGTCGTTTTTGAGATTGCATCCAAGTACTGCATTTTGGACTCTTTTGTTGACCGTGATGGCCACTCCATTTCTTCTGAGGGATTCCTGCCCGCAGTAGTAGGTATAATGGTCATCTGAGTTAAATTCACCCATTCCAGTCCATTTCAGTTCGCTGATTCCTAGAATGTCGACATTCACTCTTGCCATCTCTTGTTTGACCACTTTCAATTTGCCTTGATTCATGGACCTGACATTCCAGGTTCCTATGAAATATTGCTCTTTACAGCATCGGACCTTGCTTCTATCACCAGTCACATCCACAGCTGGGTATTGTTTTTGCTTTGGCTCCATCCCTTCATTCTTTCTGGAGTTATTTCTCCACTGATCTCCAGTAGCATATTGGGCACCTACTGACCTGGGGGGTTCCTCTTTCAGTATCCTATCATTTTGCCTTTTCATAGTGTTCATCGGGTTCTCAAGGCAAGAATACTGAAGTGGTTTGCCATTCCCTTCTCCAGTGGACCACATTCTGTCAAATCTCTCCACCATGACCCGCCCATCTTGGGTTGCCCCACGGGCACGGCTTAGTTTCATTGAGTTAGACAAGGCTGTGGTCCTAGTGTGATTAGATTGTCTAGTTTTCTGTGAGTATGGTTTCAGTGTGTTTGCCCTCTGATGCCCTCTTGCAACACCTACCATCTTATTTGGGTTTATCTTACCTTGGGCATGGGGTATCTCTTCACGGCTGCTCCAGCAAAGCGCAGCCATTGCTCCTTACCTTGGACGAGGGGTATCTCCTCACCGCCACCCTTCCTGACCTTCCTTGGATGTGGGGTTGCTCCTCCTGGCCACCGCCCCTGACCTTTTCATTATAGGGGACTGGAATGCAAAAGTAGGAAGTCAAGAAACACCTGGAGTAACAGGCAAATTTGGCCTTGGAATACGGAATGAAGCAGGGCAAAGACTGATAGAGTTTTGCCAAGAAAATGCACTGGTCATAACAAACACCCTCTTCCAACAACACAAGAGAAGACTCTATACATGGACATCACCAGATGGTCAACACCGAAATCAGATTGATTATATTCTTTGCAGCCAAAGATGGAGAAGCTCTATACAGTCAGCAAAAACAAGACCAGAAGTTGACTGTGGCTCAGACCATGAACTCCTTATTGCCAAATTCAGACTTAAGTGGAAGAAAGTAGGGAAGACCACTAGACCATTCAGGTATGACCTAAATCAAATCCCTTATGATTATACAGTGGAAGTGAGAAATAGATTTAAGGGCCTAGATCTGATAGATAGAGTGCCTGATGAACTATGGAATGAGGTTCATGACATTGTACAGGAGACAGGGATCAAGACCATTCCCTTAGAAAAGAAATGCAAAAAAGCAAAATGGCTGTCTGGGGAGGCCTTACAAAGAGCTGTGAAAAGAAGAGAAGCGAAAAGCAAAGGAGAAAAGGAAAGATATAAACTTCTGAATGCAGAGTTCCAAAGAATAGCAAGAAGAGATAAGAAAGCCTTCTTCAGCGATCAATGCAAAGAAATAGAGGAAAACAACAGAATGGGAAAGACTAGGGATCTCTTCAAGAAAATCAGAGATACCAAAGGAACATTTCATGCAAAGATGAGCTCGATAAAGGACAGAAATGGTATGGACCTAACAGAAGCAGAAGATATTAAGAAGAGATGGCAAGAATACACAGAAGAACTGTACAAAAAAGATCTTCACGACCCAGATAATCACGATGGTGTGATCACTGACCTAGAGCCAGACATCCTGGAATGTGAAGTCAAGTGGGCCTTAGAAAGCATCACTACGAACAAAGCTAGTGGAGGTGATGGAATTCCAGTTGAGCTATTCCAAATCCTGAAAGATGATGCTGTGAAAGTGCTGCACTCAATATGCCAGCAAATTTGGAAAACTCAGCAGTGGCCATAGGACTGGAAAAGGTCAGTTTTCATTCCAATCCCAAAGAAAGGCAATGCCAAAGAATGTTCAAACTACTGCACAATTGCACTCATCTCACACACTAGTAAAGTAATGCTCAAAATTCTCCAAGCCAGGCTTCAGCAATATGTGAACCGTGAACTTCCTGATGTTCAAGCTGGTTTTAGAAAAGGCAGAGGAACAAGAGATCAAATTGCCAACATCCGCTGGATCATGGAAAAAGCGAGAGAGTTCCAGAAAAACATCTATTTCTGCTTTATTGACTATGCCAAAGCCTTTGACTGTGTGGATCACAATAAACTGTGGAAAATTCTGAAAGAGATGGGAATACCATACCACCTGATCTGCCTCTTGAGAAATTTGTATGCAGGTCAGGAAGCAACAGTTAGAACTGGACATGGAACAACAGACTGGTTCCAAATAGGAAAAGGAGTTCGTCAAGGCTGTATATTTTCACCCTGCTTATTTAACTTATATGCAGAGTACATCATGAGAAACGCTGGACTGGAAGAAACACAAGCTGGAATCAAGATTGCCGGGAGAAATATCAATAACCTCAGATATGCAGATGACACCACCCTTATGGCAGAAAGTGAAGAGGAACTCAAAAGCCTCTTGATGAAAGTGAAAGAGGAGAGTGAAAAAGTTGGCTTAAAGCTCAACATTCAGAAAACGAAGATCATGGCATCCAGTTCCACTACTTCATGGGAAATAGATGGGGAAACAGTGTCAGACTTTATTTTTCTGGGCTCCAAAATCACTACAGATGGTGACTGCAGCCATGAAATTAAAAGACGCTTACTCCTTGGAAGGAAAGTTATGACCAACCTAGATAGCATATTCAAAAGCAGAGACATTACTTTGCCAACAAAGGTTCGTCTACTCAAGGCTATGGTTTTTCCAGTAGTCATGTATGGATGTGAGAGTTGGACTGTGAAGAAGGCTTAGCGCCGAAGAATTGATGCTTTTGAACTGTGGTGTTGGAGAAGACTCTTGAGAGTCCCTTGGACTGCAAGGAGATCCAACCAGTCCATTCTGAAGGAGATCAGCCCTGGGATTTCTTTGGAGGGAATGATGCTAAAGCTGAAACTCCAGTACTTTGGCCACCTCATGTGAAGAGTTGACTCATTGGAAAAGACTCTGATGCTGGGAGGGATTGGGGGCAGGAGGAGAAGGGGACAACAGAGGATGAGATGGCTGGATGGCATCACTGACTTATGGACGTGAGTCTGGGTGAACTCCGGGAGTTGGTGATAGACAGGGAGCCTTGGCGTGCTGCGATTCATGGAGTCGCAAAGAGTCAGACACGACTGAGCGACTGATCTGATCTGGTATATGGGTACTAGTTAGGATTCAATGAGAGAAGCAGAACCAGCATGAAATAGATATTAAGAGATTTCTTGCTTATGGAATTGTAGGGTCTGGTGAGGTATGTCTGAAATCCATAATGCCTACTGTCAGAATACTGGGCACGAGCAGAAGCTGAAGTTCCACAGGAGGAAATTCCTTTTCTTCAGGGAGGCTTAGTTCTGCTTTTGAAGCTTTCAACTGATGGGATCAGGCCATTCATATTATCTAGGATTAGCTCTCCCTGACTTAAACTCAACTGATCGTGGACTTTAAAGGAATCCACCAAGGACCTTCACCGCAATACTCACATTACTGATAAGATCTCCACAAAATGCGTGTTCCAGGCACTATCCTAAGGATTTCATACATCACTTTGTTTATTAACCTCCCAACAACCTGATGAGGAAACGAAGGTACAGAGTAATGGAGTAAGAGTAAAGTGCTCAAGACTGTCTTGTAAATATATTCTAAAATAACATTTCAGCCTGGGCCTGCTTCCAGGGACCATATTCCACCATGACTTTGCTGATTTTCTTTGGACTCAATCTTTCCAGATGCTTTAAAAAACATTTTCCAGAATGTTCAACGTTCTTTTATCAAGAGCAAATTGCTTTTCCTATCAAAATGTCTCCTCATACTCCAGAACACAGGCCAACTTCTTTGGGTGTAGTATTCATTATCTTTAGGCTCATGATCACTTCTAAGATTTACTGTTATAATTACCCTCATAATTAATAACAATAGACATATTAATTTATCTAGCTAGAACTAAGTAATTTTGCTGAATCTTCATTGAGAACAACTGTATTTATAATCTATTTTATAGGTGGGACAAGAAAGTTTCAGTTCATTCAAAGGTATTCCTGGATCTTCCCTGGTGGTCCGGTGGCTAAGACTCTATGCTTCCAATGCAGGGGGCCTGGGTTCAATCCCTGGCCAGGAAATGACATCCCACAGGCCACAACTAAAGATCCCACAGGCCACATCTAAGACTCGGTACAGCCAAATATAAAAATAAATATATATTTGACAGACCGTGGCAGAGGCAGAAATGTTACTTCAGGTATTTAAGAAGGAATTGTTCGGTTGTTCTATGAACCAGACAAAATTTCTGATTGCCACTTGGAAACGGGAGTGACCCATGGAAACAATAAAAGTTTAGAAAGAAGAAAAAAAAAAAGGCAGCTAGGACCCAAGTTCACCAATAGTCTGGAAATTATTTGGGAATTTAATCATTTTGAATAGGTACTTCTTCCCTGAGTAATTGCTGAGGAGAAGAAAAGTCTTTCATTTGTGTCAAGACTCTGTGGTGGCTGAAGAAAGCACGGATGGCCACACTTGGCGTGTTTTTCCAAGCTGTCAAGGGTGTGAGGAGACAGGCTATCCTCGCCCATCCCGCTGACCTTCGCAAGCTAAGATACAGCCCTGAGCAGCCAGGTGTGAGGACTCCTGAATATCTTTACCAGCCTGAGAGAACTGCCTTTACAATATTGCCAAGCTACCTTCTGTTAAAAATCCCAGCAGCATCCCAGCTGTCCTGACCCTGGGGTGCACACACAACTAAGAGGCTTGTTTGCGACATGCCAGCCCCGCCCCTCAGCCTGTCACCCGGAAGACCTGTCACCTCCTCCGTCCCCATTCAGCCCTCACTGAGGAAGATGTCATTCTCCAGAGGGCTGCTTTGGGAGCCTGAAGGCTAAAACAAAACTGCCACAGGAGGGTAGAGGTTTATTCCTCACAAAATTTCTGCCAGTACATCACCTCTTTCTGGCTTGCTTTTCATTCCTGTTTTTCAAAATTATTTAACATTATTAAATATGTAAAGTACATAAGTGTCAAGTAACTGATATCTAGGTACCTAACACTGAGATTAAATAGATGTTAGCATATTTTGCTTATTTGCCTTAGGTTGCTTCAGTTCAGTTCAGTTCAGTCGCTCAGTCGTGTCCGACTCTTTGTGACCCCATGAATCGCAGCACGCCAGGCCTCCCTGTCCATCACCAACTCCCGGAGTTCACCCAAACTCATGTGCATCAAGTCGGTGATGCCATCCAGCCATCTCATCCTCCGTTGTCCCCTTCTCCTCCTGCCCCCAATCCCTCCCAGCATCAGGGTCTTTTCCAATGAGTCAACTCTTCGCATGAGGTGGCCAAAGTATTGGAATTTCAGCTTCAGCGTCAGTCCTTCCAATGAACACCCAGGACTGGTCTCCTTCAGAATGGACTGGTTGGATCTCCTTGCAGTCCACGGGACTCTCAAGAGTTTTCTTCAATACCACAGTTGCTTAAAAAATATCCAACATTACAGAATTACTTGTTTTACTATTTTACTATTGCTTGTTCCCTGGATATAACTATTATCTTGTATCTTGCTACTTATCATTGCATCCACACTTCTGTGCTCTCAGATTATCTTTTAGTCTATCTGTCAATCTATTTATCTACCTATTTCTCTAGCTACATGATTTTGAGTCTCTCAGTTCACATACATTTGGTATCTTCTAAAATCTTTTTTATAATTAGCTTTTATTATTCAATGTTACGTTTTTAAGATTTAAACGTGATGATATTTACATATTTGATTCTATTCGATTTTTTTTTTTTTGTATAGACTTGTCTTTTTTTAAAAATTGTGTTTTTAGTCTTTCCCTAGTGATCTGGTGGTTGCAATGCAGGGGCTGCATTTTCACTCCCTGGTCAGGAAGCTAAGATTACCACATGCCTCAGGGCCAAAAAACCAAAACACAAAACAGAAGCAACGTTGTAACAGATTCAATCAAGATTTTTTTTTAAATGGTCCACTTAAAAAATCTTTAAAAAAAATTGAAAAATAAAATTTCTATGTTTGCTATTACAAACAGCAGTGCAGTGACCTTCTTTGTATGATTTCCTGTGAACATGTAGCAGTGTGTCAAGAGGGAGAACATGTTGCAGTAAAACGATAGTTACCTGGCATGTGTATCTTAAACTTCTTTAAGATGGCCAAATTGCTTTCCAAAGCAGAAGATTGAATGTGGAAATAGAAAGTGGCAGAGCCACGTTTCCAACTCTGACCTGTTTGGCTTCAAAGTCCATGCTTTGCCCTTGATGTTCGCAGCCCCATTTTTTTTTAACATATGCATTGAAGAGTCATAACTTGTACATGGTATCTCTAATGTCCTTCAGAACCCCAAACCAGGAGATGAGAATGCGAAGGTCTCCAAAGAAGAAACATCTTTCCTTCTCCGTGTGATACAAAACAGTCAGGAAGAAGAAGCTTGTCTCCTGCTTCACTCATGTGTCTGCAGTTGAACTTTAAGTCTCTCTCTCCTCTTGTGTGGTTCTGAAAAACAGCTTATTACCACTCTCAGTGTAATTTCCCACCATTGTCCACGGAAGCTGTAATGCCTTACAGTAAGCATTAAATCACATGTCACTTGAAGACAGATGGAAGGACACAAGAAACAAAGGAGAGAGCCTTGTGTGAAAGAGAGACAAGTACATATATCAGAAAAGGCTTCTGATATATGAAGTTAAAGTAGACTCCTATTTTATATCAGGAAGGTTTCGATTTGAGCAAGATGTACCTTGCTTTCTCTCTCATTCTCAATGTGCTAAATCAGGCACACCTTAAGTCCCTAAATTAGGAAAAAGCCTGGCACTTGGGCTTCTGGAAGCTTTGCTAGAAGTCAGTCCAAAGGATAAATTAAGTCATACAGAGAATAAAGGATCACACCTTCAGTGTGTCGGTCCCTGCTGTCTTCTCATACTCAAGGGTGATGGACACGCCTATGACTCACAGCTTCTAGGTCTGTAGCGCCTCTGCCTCTGGAAGCTGCAGCTGATTTATTCTGAATTAGGGAGATACAGAGATATTTGGGCAGCAGAAAGTACTTTGGAGGCTATATGGTAAGATATGTTGCAAGAAAAGGAGAGAGAAGGGAGACAGCGTACACAGAGAAGATGTAGTATGGATAATGGTTTAGTCAGTGCAACATCTGCTGCTTTAACAGATAGGGATCTAACAACGGGAGGAAGTTGATTATTTTGTCAGGATTAGTCCAAAATAAGTATTCCTCAACAGCAGATCACCTTGCATGTGGCTATATAGCGATCCAGGCACTGTCTACTTTGTGAATTCACCTTCTTTCGGGGTCTTGAAGTTCTGGGTATTCTGCCAGCACATGGAGAAAGAACAGAGAGGGTTGTGTGTGAGGGTGTGTGGGCATTCATCACTTCTTCTCACATCCTTTTCTTACAGATTAATTAGTCACACGGCAGTACCTAACTACGGCTCAGTGGTAAAGAATCTGCCTGCCAATGTAGGAGACACAGAACATGCAGGTTTGATCCCTGGGTTGGGAAGATCCCTTGGAGTAGGAAATGGCAACTCACTCCAGTATTCTTGCCTGGAAAATTCCACGGACAGAGGATCTTGGCGGATTACAGTCCATGGGTTCACAAAGAGTTGGACACGATTGAGCCCACATACATACACACACACAATACCTAACTGCAGAGGACAGAGGTTTCAGATCAATTATGTACCGCAGAAGAAGAGATAGAGGTTTGGAGATTCACACCCACAGCACCGACCACAGTGATCTCATGAAATGGAAGAGCACCTAAAGTCTGAGATGGTCTTGTCTAAAAGTTAGGCTGAATGCTTGTTAGTTACACAAACTGCTTCTCTAGGACTCCAGTAAGTCAGAATTTAATCACATAAGTAGAGAAAAGGTGCCACTGAGATTCACAGATGAACTCTAGCTCTGGGAAAGGTGTTTTATTAAAATGCTTCTGCTTTTCATATCTGTGAAGTACATTCCAGTCTCAGATCCCACTGTGTTAATTCCTCATATCTTTGGATGTCAGCTCCTCCTCATCACTCAAGTCTCAGTTTAAATGCAATACCTCCAAGAGGACTTCTCTCACATTGCTGTTTCTGAATGTTTTCCCTACCAACCAGTCAAACTCCAACACAGTACCCTGTTTGACTTCCTCCATGGGCTTATCTGGATATGAAATTACTGTACCTGTGATATATATATATTCTTCCTTTCCCAATGGGATGCAATCTCCATGAAAATCATGAACCCTCTTTTTCACAAACTGGCACTGACACTTCTTAATAAATGTTAAATAAATTAATAAAATACATTCTTTTCTCTATAAAACTAAGTGAATTCCATTTACTAGAGGTGTTTAAGAAAGCAGAAAGCTACAGATATCATTACAGTCATTCCCACTTTTAAAAAGTATCAATGGGTGTATTGCTTTACTAATACTTTAAAAAATGTGTTACATTTAAGGATGTTACCATTATTCATTCCACTCTAAAGCAATTGAAAGAGAGTTTCTTAGAGTTCTCTGTCTCATATGTACAGCTGAGTTCAGAAAAGTGACATAATATATACAATTGAAGAGCATACCCAAAAAAAGTTATGCTGTAGGTAATGTAGGGTAACTGTAGTAAAGTTAAAAATATGGAATATACAAATCAACTATACTTAAATAAAAACACATTTTAAAATATGGAATAAAATAAACAGAATTTGTTCTTCCAGAATTAGGTCAATAACAAACAACCAAGCATGTCAATATCTATTCTAGGCTTCCCTGGTGGCTCAGATGGTAAAGAATCTTCCTGCAATGCAGGAGACCTAGGTTTGATCCCTGTGTTGGGAAGATCCCCTGGAGAAGGGAATGGCAATGCACGCCAATCTGTAAATAATAATATTTCAGTCTTTACTGTAAGACTGATGTGGCATTTTTACCAGAAAGATAAAACGAATGGAGAGCATTGTACTAGTTGGCAATCAACAACACAATTGGCAATAAAAAAAATTTAGATCTAAACACTCAAGAGATCGTCATATGTTTAACTTAAGAAACATAGAATTTTTTTTTTTTTTGTAGACAGAACTCTAGGATTTGAAAAACAAAACAGAAACTCTAGTCTATGTAGTCTAGAACAAGTCTAGCCCATTGCCTTTCAGTGAAGCACAATCTAAGGCTACAGAATCTCCTCTTTCTTTATGATATTTAGGCACCTAAAATAATTTGTACTTCATCTAATGAACAGAGGGATGGTGTAAATAGATAACTTACATTAGCGTCCAACACCAAGCTTGAGTGTCCCCGACCCTTTCCCTCTCAGTCTCACTCTCAGAATATGTGAAAATTCAAAAAAATGCCTATCACAGACTTTACACTGTCATTTTATTTACATTTTTTTGCTGTTACTGCCCTACTCATCATCCCCAAGAGAACTGGCAGGTTCCCATTATAGTGGAGGTAACTCAATCGGTAAAGAATATGCCTGAAATGCAGGAGACTCAGGTTCATTCCTTGGGTTGGGAAGATCCCCTGGAGAAGGGAATGACCACCTACTCCAGTATTCTTGCCTGGAGAATCCCCACAGACAAGGGAGCCTGGCAGGCTACAGTCCATGGGGTCTCAAGAGTTGGACACGACTTAGTGACTAAACCACCACCATTAAAGTGGAGGATCTAAAGTGCATTTTGGGTGGCAGTTCTTTTATGCTGTGGGGCATCCATTTCATCAACTCAGGTGACTGAGTTTGAGATGAGGAATGACATCTTGCTAGGGATTCTGGTCCACACACTTGATGCCCACCATTTCCACAGACACAAAATGCAACATATTCTCCTGGCTTATTATCAGGTTTTCTTTCCCCACTGGCTTGTAACCGCAGCACAGCTACAGCTGTGCTTTTCAAAGCCAAGCATGGAATTCAGGTTTCACTCTCCTGCCAACTCAATGCCTCATTGATTTCCTTTATTGTTTCCAAATATATTGTGTAGATAAATGAGCGGTGGATGGGATTTTTAAAGTTTGTATAAGGATTTGGTGAAGATTAAAAAAACCCCAAATGTTTGGGTATTCATACATTGCTTATCTACTCTCTTTGGAAACCAGTGGGAAAACATCCAAGAAGAGCTTTATATTCTTGCCAACGCTTCCTGTTCGAAGTTGGGTGAAAATAGCAGGCGGTCCTACTTCAATACTTAGATATTTTCAAACTTAGTCATAAAGAGAAGCTGCTTTAATAAGCAAGTTTGAGAAACAAACAGGTAAAGCAAATTCAATGTGAAATTTTGAAAGACTTGTGTTCTGGACTATAGATACAAGCATTCGCCATTTTGTCCAAAATGGTCTATATGACCAAAGTGGTATGAGTGAGATTGAAAGTAATGGCTCAAAAGTGTGTAAATCTTGGTTTACAGTGATTTGTTTCATAAAGCTGGGTGATTCCTTTGCCTCTCTGGCTCTTTGCTTGGCAAAATTTATATATTATATCTAATATGTTTCTAAAAAAAAAAAAACTTAGTGCTTTATGAATATAAAAGAACTTTAGAAAATTGGCGGTAGTTCATGACTTCCTCTGGGATCATACAGAAAAAAATCCCAAGAAACTCACATCATATAGTATCTGTAAGAGGGCCATTATTTGTATGAGTCAAGTACCTAAGTGCCTACATTGACCAAGTAATGAATAAAAGAAAATTAAGTCCATTATATATATATATATAAAGGTCTATATTATCTTTATGGAAACTTGTCAGATAATCTGAGATTTTTACTCCTAGATTTTTACTCTGAGATTTTTACTCTCCTAGATTCTGCTGACCAAGTAACAATACCCAAATGTCTTCCTCAAACCCTGCATTATTATATCATTTACTTTGTCACACATCTATAGGGAATCCTTTAGTATATAGAGTATCAAAGATACACTTTAAGATTTAATACAAGCAGCATTCCTTTTCCCTTAATACCTAATGACATGATTTTATATACAATGGTTGGCTATGACTCCCTAAATTTCAGCCATGTGTTATTTTCATAAGATTTTCCCAGAGGTCAACTAGGTGTTATTTACTGGCTGATTCCTCCATAAAAGATGTCCTGGCATTTACTGATCACATAAAATCATGCTGAGCTAAGCCTTGGACATATACATCTCTGAATAAATATATAAATGCTTTATATAGTCTATGTAAGCAAATATAATAGGTAGCTATAATAGCTCCCATTTATTGAGTCCTTACTCTATAAAAGACATGGAGCTAAACATTTATAAGCACAACTTCATTTTATTCTTACAATAACCCTAAGAGGCAAGACCATTATTATTCCTGTTTTAAAGATGAGTAAAATAAGATTCAGAGCGGCTAAGTGCCTTGACTTAAGTTGCAGAACCTATAAAGTTCTTGCCCAAAGTAGTAGATATAATGGTCATCTGAATTAAATTTGCCCATTTCCATCCATCTTAGTTCACTGATTCCCAAGATGCTGATGTTCACTCCTGCCATCTCCTTCTTGACCATATCCAATTTACCTTGATTCATGGATGTAACATTCCAGGTTCCTATGCAATATTGTTCTTTATAGCACTGGACTTTACTTTCACCACCAGACACATCCACCACATACACCATTTCTGCTTTGTCTCAGCCACTCCATTCTTTCTGGAGCTATCAGTAATTGCCCTCCGCTCTTCCCCAGCAGCATATTGGACACCTTTTGATCTGGGGAGCTCATCATCTGGTGTCATATCTTTTTGCTTTTTCATACAGTTCATGGGGTTCTCACAACAAGAATACTGGAGTGGTTTGCCATTCCCTCCTCCAGCAGACCATGGTTTTGTCAGAACTCTTCACTGTCACTTGTCCATCCTGGGTGTCCCTGCACAGCATGGCTCATGGTTTCATTAAGTTACTCAAGCCCCTTCGCCACAACAAGGTTGTGATCCATGAAGGGCACTCAAGCTTAGACTCTTATTCCCAGATACCATTTCCACTTGGTTTTTCTGTCACCAACATCCTTCACTTGCAAATTCAGCATTTTGGAGACAGTGGTTTAATATCCTGTTTGCCCCTAATTAGACTCTGATTGGGTTTCCCCAGTGGCACAAGAGTAAGGAATCCGCCTGCAATGCAGGGGATGCAAGTTCAACCCCTGGGTCTTAAAGATCCCCTGGAGGAGGGCATGACAACCCACTCCAGTATTCTTGCCCAGAGAATCCCATGGACAGAGGAGCCTAGTGGGCTATAGTCCTTAGGGTCACAAAGAGTCTGATATGACTGAAGCGACTGAGCATGAGCACAGACTCTGATTATGGCATCTCCTGCATGTTTTTATATACACTGACTACTTCCTAAACAAGACTGACAACTCATTTTTAATGGATGTTTAATGGAGCTAGACAAACCAACTGCTATGGACACAAGCCACTGCCCCTGCAGCCTTTGAGCACCAGTCCTATACACAATACAGGAGAATGTTAGATTGTTTGGAGATTCAGAAGGTCATCTTTACCTTTTATCTACTACATAAATATCTTGGTTATTTCTCTTAAAAGTACAGCTGTGTATACTTCTTCACATCATTACTCCAATAAATTTATGCTTAAACATCAAGCGTCTGTGCAAAAAACAAAAATTTTGGTTAATTTTCAAGTCAAAGCTATGGTTTTTCCAGTAGTCATAAATGGATATGAGAGTTGGACTGTAAAGAAACCTGAATGCTGAAGAATTGATGCCTTTGACCTGTGGTGTTGCAGAAGACTCTTGAGAGTCCCTTGGACTGCAAGGAGATCCAACCAGTCCATCCTAAAGGAGATCAGTCCTGAATATTCATTGGAAGGACTTATGCTGAAGCTGAAACTCCAGTACTTTGGCCACCTGATGCAAAGAACTGACTCACTGGAAAAGACCCTGATGCTGGGAAAGATTGAAGGTGGGAGGAGAAGGGGACGACAGAGCATGAGATGATTGGATGGCATCACTGGCTTGATGGACATTAGTCTGAGCAAACTCTGGGAGTTGGTGAAGGACAGGGAAGTCTGGTGTGCTTCAGTCCATATGGTCGCAAAGAGTTGGACCTGAGTGAGTAACTGAACTGAACCGATTTTTTCAAGCAGTCACAGAAATAATTGAAAACTGTTCCTTCATCAACAGTTGGTCTTTTAAAAAAGTATAAATATTTGAGAATTTTATTATCTTATTACTTTAAAAATCTCAAGTAATTTCTACAACAATGTGTATTCATTCTACAGTATATAGCTGTGCTAATTTTTTGAACCTTAGGTGCCTAGAGTAAGTCATGAAGTATGTATATGCTTTTGAGTTTGTTCCAGGGATGATGTTTGGTAGGATCTGCTTATAATTGTGAAACCTTTATTTAGTTCTGGACAATGACATGTTGCTTCCTCAAAATCCAAATAGTGAATTAGTTATTTTATGTGAGGATAATGAAACTAGTCACTGTGTTTAAGATACAATGTATGAATAAATATATAACATTTATTAATAAGGTAATAATAACTATATTATTAAGATCTGCTAGATTCTGGGCATAGCCAGATTTTCATTGTTAACTTGACATAAAGTCTTCATACCAACAATCCAAGAAACTTCACTTTATTCATTAACATGACTTGGGCTCTTTGTTCTGATGGATATAACCTTACTCCCCGTTTAGACCAAACTTTGAAGTCTGTCAACTATTTCCATTTCATCCAGCACAAACTCATTGGATATTACTTTGAGTTTTAATAGTATAAATATATGTTTTCTTACAATATCAGTTGGTTATCAGTGAGAAGGACTATTCTTTCTATTATTTTGTAAGAACCTACTCAAGTAGCCTTCATGCAGCTTGTAATTTTAACCAGGACATGCAGAACCACTTAGTGCTAACTAAGCTGCATTTAGCTAAAATGCTAAAGATTATCCAGGCACAAAACTAAAGATTTTTGGTTAGTTGTTGTTGGTCATGAATTTCACACACTTTGCAGCCTTTTATGGAATTTGTAATACAGTCTTTTCATGCTTGCTTTACCCAGAAATACACTCATTATAACGTTGGACCTTGCAAGGCAGAAAAATGATGACATGTGATTGCTTTCTGTAAAGACCTTTTCTCAGTTTTATGGATTTATGTTTCATTATTTATACCCGTATGCATGTTGCAGTTTTCCCCCACAAGTGCCAACAGAGTACAAAATTAGGAAGCTATCTCTTCACTGCCTCTCTTTATTTTTAATTCAATGTTTGGTGGCCAACGGTGATCCAAGTGCACAGCCCTTCATCCATCTTATAGCTAATTAAAGGTCTAGTGGTAGCTTTCATGATAATTCACAGACTGTAGAGTGTAACAGGCAAGATAAACTTGCTTTAAATTTTATAAAAGGTGTCAATATCATCAAAGAATAACTTCAGGAGAAATTATCACAGTTTTAAACTCTTACTAATTTTGAGTTTTAGAGAAAAATGTTAATTATCCACATTTGTTTATATTTTAAAATGCCGTA
Source organism: Bos grunniens (assembly GCF_055505025.1). NCBI lineage: Eukaryota > Metazoa > Chordata > Mammalia > Artiodactyla > Bovidae > Bos > Bos grunniens. Next base: position 37,154,892 of record NC_141187.1, read on the forward strand.
CATGACTTTAAAAGAAAAACATTTTAAGCTGCCTATATTGTCACATACCAATATGTCAGGAGAGCTCTGGTTAAAATTTTTAAGGAAAGACTTTACTGTACTGAAAACGTAAGCACATACATATATAGGAGGAGAATACTGAGCAACATTCTTATTTTACTGTAGCAAATGTCATAGGAAAATATCAGCTTCTTCTCAGATAATAAACTCTGGTGTAGCCAAGCATTGAAAAAAATGAAAATTATAAAGAAGTTACAGATTTGCAAAACAAATGAGAAATAACTGCTCAAACAATTAAATTATATAGGAGATCATATAATTTATGGGAGACCTCATAATATGACCATAATGTCACAGACCAGTTTATTATGTGTATCTAAGAGCAGCTTGAAACTATTAGATCCAAAATACATTTCTGAGAAAAAGACAGCCAGCTTCTAAAAGAAGATTTTGAGAACACATGAAGGCAATATTTCCAGCTATGTTATAGTTTACAGAATACTAAAGCCCATGCCAGAAGCAATCATACAAGCAAATAATACTCTACAAAATTAAGCAACAATAGACTTTTCACCAAAACTGAATTTTCCTAAAGAATCATTTTGCTAAGTTTTTAAATTCTATTCTGTTTCTCACAGCATACATATTAAAAAAAAAAAAAAAAAACAGCTCAACAGTGAGATGGTAAATGATTAGGGTGGTATTTTTTTGTGTACCCTCCAGATCAGGCATCTTCCAAAATGTAGAAGTCTGCTATGATGTTACTGACCAAGACAGAGTGCTCTCAAGAAGGCAGTCATCATTTTGTGGGTTCAACTGCAATGTATCCTCCAGAGTGTCAAAATAGTCGAGATTTGTGTCACAAGTAAAAGTAGATCATATCCCAAAACTTCAGAAAAAGCACAAGAACGAGAGAAAAAAATCAATTGTTTTTATTGGATTACCCTACTTCTGTTTAGCTGAAAGGGCACCATATTCTTGAGTGTATATAGAGTAAGCTTCAATTTCCTCTGTTTTATAAATAAACACCCTGCTAATTGCAGACAGCTACAAAACACAGAACCAAATATTTCAAACTGGAACCAACAAAAAAGAGAAAAACAAAACTATGGCAGATTAAACACTGATGTCGGGAGAGTGGTATTTTTCCTTCTCTGTCAGAATACATACATGTGTGTAAAGCCCCATGGCATTTTACTGTCCCGTTCCTTATAATGCATGCCCATTCCTATAATTCATGATACACAGACACTGCTTCATCAGTTGCATTTCCTTTCAAACTGAAGCTAAATTTGTGAAGGAGAACAAGTTCATGGTGGGTTCCTATCTTCACTTTAAATGTTGCAAGAATAATTAATGGTAAACAACAGTTGCAAAAAATAGAAACATATTATGAGTTATGAGTACAGGCATGTATGTGTCTTAGTAACTGGAGATTGTTGATCACAGTAAATATTTATGTCCTTAAAAACAGGAGTTCCACTACAAGGTACCCTAATTCAAGGGTATGAGGAAAACCTATTTAAGAAAAAAAATGATAACTTATTTACCTGGTAAATTATATAGAAAATCTCGGGGAGAATTTTAAGGAGATTTCCAAAGAAACAGAATTTCCAAGGAAAAAGTTGTATTTTCCAGTGGAAACAAGGAAACTGGAAAATTGATTGTAACTATACATATTGAGGACAAGAGAATCTCATTACTTACACAAAAAGCCTACAATCAGAACTCTACTTTTGTTTAAATAATGGTAGGGTACAACCCAGAAAGGGATGCTAGCAGCCAGAGTTGTCTGGGGAGATGGTCCGTGGGTTTCTGAGCCTGGAGCAAGAGAAAATGAAAGCCCCTTCTAGGAGAGGGGTTAACAAGAACCAAGCAAGTGGTCCAAAGGAAGCTTGGGGAGAAAAAAGTCAGAAGCCAGCCCAAGGCAACACAATGCCAACCAGAGACCAGAGTAAATCTACCAGGTGCAGTACAGGCTGGCTCGCCTGGTGGCTTTTGTAGGATGCTTTCAACCTCATGCCTGAGTGGGAGAGAGAAGACATTAAGGCCACCCATCTGGTTCTTTCAGCGTGATGATCACATCATCTGGTCTTTTCTTTTAGTTTGTGTATGAGAAAAAACAGGGGAAACAAATAAAAGCTGTATGTGAAGATGTGTGTGCAAACACACAAACACACATTTGCAACCATAGTTAAAAATAATAGCCCAAAGGGACATAACCGCAAGCCATGTCAGGGCAGCGTCTGCGGTGTGTTTTTTGTTCTTGCTTTTTTAATCTTTCTGTTTCCAGAAAGTAACACGTTTTATGTGTTACAATGAATGTTTGCTTAATGATTGAATAAGGAAGAACTTTTGTCTCTCCTACGACACTATGCTTTACAGTTCTGTTTATCAGGGATGAACAGTTGTACTCAAATACTTTGATCCCAAAATAATAAAAATTAATAACCATATCTTATCAGACAGTTGTCATTATTTTTTTAACCTTAAATCTGTTTTTAATCAAAAATATAAATAAACATCTCTAAGCAAGTTAGCCTTTGGGAAGGGGAAGGTGGGGAATGAACGAGCCTTCTGGGGTCCCACAGATCTGAGAGGGGGTTACATGAGAACGCACTTAAGAACAATTCGTCACATTGTGCACCTATGATCTGTGCACTTGACTATGTGTAAGTTATACCTCCAACATCAACACTGTGTAAGCCAAATAAAATGTGTCCTGAGGCCAGATATGGGGGAAAACAATCTGCTTTAATAAAAAAAAAAAATGTACTGCAGAAATAATTTGGCTTAGCTAAAAGAGCCCCTCAGAGGTCAATTCCTGAAAAGGCATCTGGAAATAGCACACGGGTAAGAAAGCTGTTGGTCTTGAAGCCTTCCTTGCCTTCTGTCTAAGCACCAATATAATGAAAGCGAAACTTTTGGGGAATCCCATGGACCTCTGTCCATGGAGTTCTCCAGGTAAGAATACTGGAGTGGGTTGCCATTCCCTTCTTCAGGGGATCTTCCAGACCCAGGGACTGAACCTGGGTCTCCTGCATTACAGGCAGATTCTTTACCATCTGAGTCACAAGGAAAGCTCCAATGTATTGATGTCCTCCTATAGAAGGGAATTTGCAAAAGATTCATCAGTACGTTTCTCAAAGATTCACTAATGCCACATGAGTTTATCACATTCTTACAAACTCCCATCCTTGGGGATTACCCATACCTTCTCTTCACTGTCTGAAGGGCAGAATTTGAGAGAGAAAATTTTGCTGTAGTTGAACACAAAAGGGCCAGTCCTGGCTGTTAGAAAATCTGGCCCTTAGGCATTCAAATATCAGCTTCAGTCCTTGTGGCCCATTTATTTTTTGCTAGACTTCTTCCCAAAGCATTTGAGATTCTCAGAGTGATCTGGAACCAGGGTCCTGAGGGCTAACGCCTAACTCCAAGCTTGTGTGAGAGAACTCAGCACTGTTCCCATGATCCAACAGGCCTGGGGCCAAAACTCTGTTTAGTATCTTTGATGCTATGCACAGAAATAGGCAATAATTTATCTAGCATCCAAATGAGTCACATAACACCGGCAGCAAAGAAAATTATCACTTTTTAGTTTACTTGTGCAGCATTAAGAAAAAAAATTAAATAAACAAATACAGATTATTTTTATAATGAATGCAATCTTCTTAGACTAATAGCCAGAGAAGAGCTATGATTGTTATATGTCTAAAAATCCCAAATGGCAAAATATAATTAAAGTTAGAACTGTTGAACAAATAAACCTGTTAAACACATAATATTACCAGGCAAAATAGCTATGTGTTTATCACTTTGCCACTGTAATTATGTTCACTGCAACTCTTCATGCATATATTAATTTTTTGCTAACATTATAAAGGCTAAAATATAAATTGCAGAGCACTGAATATAGTTGCAACCAGAAGAGTGTGGTAAGAAATGCTTGTTATTTAAAAACAAAAATAAAAAAGACCTTGGGACTTACTGTTTGTGTGTGTGTGTGTGTGTGTGTGTGTGTGTGTGTGATGTGTGTGACAGTTAGTAGTGTCCCAGTTCAACTCTTTGCAACTCCATGGAGTATAGCCTGCCAGGCTCCTCTGTTGATGGGATTTCCCAGGCAAGAATACTGGAGTGGGTTGCCATTTCTTCCTCCAGGGTAATTTCTGACCCAGGGATCAAACCCGAGTCTCCTGCACTGCAGATTCTTTACCACAGAGCCATCTGGAAGCCCTTAATGCTATTACTAACTGCTTATTGCTTTACTGAGAAGTAAGGGTCTTCTAATGACAGGTATACTGGCCTCAAATGAACAATAGACATATGTCTCCACATGGACATTCAGTTAGAAAATTCATGAAGCTATCTACTGCGGTGTCCTTGAGCATGAGGCACAGAAACTGTTCGGTTTAACCTGCAAAAGGAAATACCAGGAAATGAACCTAGGTTGCTATTCCCATGTAAATGGAAGACAAATATTTTTAAGTAATTTTAACTAATTTCCAAAGTTTATGGATAAATTGTAATTGGATAGATGTGGTTAGAGTGGGTGTGTTAGTTATTAGGAGCCAGTAAAGGTCAGGAAATTAATTCCCTTGGGGTGAAACTCTGTATCCAAAAATAATCAAGAAGAGACTTTGAAATGATTTCTGAAGGCTTGACAAAATCAGTGCTAAAGACTGCCTGGGGAACAACAACAAAAAAGATTACTTGTAGTGAATAGCGACAGAAGGAGGAGGAGAAGGCAGAAGAAGAGGGAGGTAGAGGAAGGAGAAAGAAAACAAAATATCTGTAAGTACAGAATACATAATGAACCCTTATTGCCTGTGTTAATAAAATACTATTGATACTGCTTATAAGTTAAAGGGATTTGAAAATTTTAATAAAAATCCTAAGCTTTCAAGAACAACAGTAGAGACAATAGAAACATTTCCCCTTGAAAACTTTCTAGTGTTAATTGATTTACTTGAATTTAGATGTATCTAGCTTCCATAAATTAATGTTTACCATTAGAAATATGGAGAATCTAGAAACAGATACAGGAGCACCAATAAATTGACCAAACGAATGCAATGGTTCAATCTTCATGATGATTAATATCTAACCATAGTAACCACCTTTGGGAGGGGGCAGATATTTTTCAGTACAATGACTATATTTTATTTTGAAACTATTTAGGAGAATTAAATATTTTGTAAAGTCAAAATTAATGTGTCTTTACATGTGATCAAGAAAGTCATAATAATTTTATTTTTTCAAACTTCCTTCAGATCTTCCCTGGTGGCTCAGATGGTAAAGCATCTGCCTACAATGCCTACCATGTGGAAGACCCAGGTTCAATCCCTGGGTCAAGAAGACCTCCTGGAGAAGGAAATGGCAACCCACTCCAGTATTCTTGCCTGGAAAATCCCATGGATGGTGGAACCTGGTAGGCTACAGTCCATGGGGTCGCAAAGAGTCAGACATGACTAAGCAACTTCACTTCAGTTCTCTTAAAATAACTGCCAGGAAACCTTAAGTCAGCCACCATATCTATTTGGTTCAGGACGTAATAACTACCAACACCCTGCCAAGTCCAATGCAATGGCCATTGTGCTTGCAGTTTTGGAGTGTGAGGTTCCATTTCCTCACCTGCGTTTTAATTAAAATCACTCATTCCAGTTGGGTTACTGAACACCTACCAATCTTTAGCAACTCTAATTACTCAGCTTTTGCAATGGAATAAAACTTAAGTCATTTTGAAGGACATCACCCAACCAGTTAATTTATTAGGAGGGATGCTCATTCACTCACCTGTGTTCAACTCTTTGCAGCCTCATGGACTGTAGCCCATCATGCTCCTCTGCCCATGGAATTTTCCAGGGAAGAATACTGGAGTAGGGTACCATTTCCTTCTCCGGGGGATCTTCCCAACCCAGGGATCGAACACAGGTCTCTTGCATCTCCTGCATTGACAGGTGGGTTCTTTACCACTAGCACCACTTGGGAAGCCCCACATAAGAGGGTGTGTGTGTGTATATGCTTAGTCACTCAGTCATGTCTGACTCTTTGCAACCCCATGGATTGTAGCCCACCAGGCTCCTCTGCCCATGAAATTTTCTAGGGAAGAATACCGGAGTGGGCTGCCATTTCCTTCTCCAGGGGATCTTCCCGACCCAGGGATCGAACACAAGTCTCCTGCATTGCATGTAGATTCTTTACCATCTGAGCCACCAAGGAAACCCTTACAGGAAGGGAGGAGGCTGCAAACCTGGATGATCTCAAAAGGGAAACTATCATATCACAATTGGTCCCCACACATCTGCACTCGTTCATAACAACACAGATGGGCTCTCTTTAAACAACAGCAGCAAAGGTTCATCTTTTGCTCACACCCTGGGTAAAGACTGAAATCTTTTGCCTGAGCTGAAAGGGTCTGACCATCATGCTAGCCTCACGCCCTGCCCGCTCCCTCCACCATTCACATTGTGTGGCTGCAATATCAAGCTGATTCGAATTCCCAAATATTTAATGCTAATTTATCCCCGAGCATTTGTACATACTCCTCTCTTTAAATGAAGTTATGGTTTCCCAATTCTTCAACTTGCTGTCTCCTGCATCTTTTCCTTCAACCCCCATTTGAAATATCACCTCATCCAGGAGGTCTTCTTGGAGGATGAAAGCCCATAGATGTGTTTGTTCGGGTTTTCAAAGAGTCATCTTAGGTTTGCTGTGTCTCTCCTAAGGGATTATAAACTATTTAAAGATAGACACCTGTGTTATTAATCTTGAAAACCCCAGTGCCTGTCATAGCTCATGGACACATGGTTGGAATCACTACCTCAAGCCAGTTAAATAAACAGATGAGACACAAAAGCAAAAATAGAGGAAGAGGAAAAAGGAAAGGCAAAATGAAAAGTAATGACTGTTCTGTAAGTGGAAAACTACTCTATACTGGCAAGGCATTCGCAGCCCTTTAAATACTTTTCCAAACTCTCTTATATTAATACATCCTGCCCGCATGGTACATAGATGGTCTCCTTCAGGTTGATATGAGGAAGATGAGACTCACAAAGATTCTAAAGAGTTGGCCAAATGCAAACGGGTAATTGATTACAGGGTTAGAACTAAGTCTTGTAACATCAAGTCACAGTTCCCTTTCAGCATCTTGCCCTGTGCTGTATGTTGCAGAAAAGACACATCACGAGGGAAGGGTTATAACAAAGGGTCTCCCCAGAGCAATTCTGTAGACTCCAAAACGTTTCATTTAATAAACAGAGGGAGAAAAAGATCTCTTTCTAGTTTGAGTGTAGTTAACCTCAGAATGAAACTAGATAACCTTGCTGAAGTAGTTGGGAGGGGGGTCAATTTTCTGGAAAGAGAAGCGGGAGACAAACAAGTGCTGGCTGCCGCAGCCAGGATTCCATGTAGAGGCTTCACAGAGACTAGGATTGAGTGAGAGCTGGACTGAGCTTGTGGAATTCCCTGTGGAACTTTAGGGTGCAAAGATTGGCCATTGGAATAGGTTTGACTTTATCAGCAAAGAATGAGTTCAGGCATGGAACAAAAATCCTGGCCAGATCACTTGGCCGCTGTCACAGAGAGGTCTTGTAAACTCAGGCTGTCATTGAAAAGATGTGGTCTGAAGTCTTTCCAAGGTATTGGCAATTTCTAAGGAGCCGTGTCCACGGAGGTACAGATAGAAAATCCTGTGAGGTCATCCAGTACAGAGAGCTTCGAGTATTTTCAGTTAGTTTTCAAGCCTCCAACTGAAACGCCCAGCTCCCTTTAACACGATATTAAAGTGAAGCGACTTAGCAGCAGCAGCAGCAAAGCCCAGTGACACGGTGACCACCTTACTCTCTGCAGAAAATACATGGAAACTGAAAGTTTCTCCTTATTTTGGAAGAATGGATTTCTTCTACTGTTTATTTGAAAAGAATCTCTGTTTCCCACTTATTTTGGAGGAAAGACCCAGGTGAGCTATGGGGTCACCTGATCCTGTGGGAATTCCATCAACTTGAACAGTATTGTGCAATGCGCACAAATTCCCCCAGCTGACCTGGGATGTTAGAACCGCTGTTACCTGCAACTAAATCCATGTTTGTTCCCTACAATCACAAGACACTAGCTCTTGGATGCTACCTGAGATTTTGCTTCCAATTGGAAGCTGTTAGGATGCTGACCATCCTGTTTTAGTTCCCTGAACTCCCAAAATCTCATCCTTCTACTCACACAGGACAATTTATGCTTGTGTGAGTGCTCAGTCGCTTCAGTTGTGCCTGACTCTTTTGCAGTCCCATGGACTGTAGCCGGTCAGGCTCCTCCATCCTTGGGATTCTCTGAGCAAGAATACTGGAATGGGTAGCTATGACCTCCTTCAGGGGATCTTCCTGACCCAGGGATCAAACATGCGTCTCCTGCATTGCAAGTGGATTCTTTACCCACTGGGCCACCTGGGAAGCCCATGACGTTTTACAGCACTATACTATTGGGATTTTGCTGTATATGAGCCAGAGGTATTTATTTAAAATCATTCAAAGAGGCATCGGAGGGGGCAGGTAAATAAATGCAGGCAACTGACAAAGAGAGCTCTCATGGGGCCAAGAACAAGTTCTTGGTGATCTCATGAGAAAAAAAAAGGGGGTCAGAATTGTTTTCGTGTTGCTGTGTTTAGGTCTATAAACATTTTATCACCTGATTGCCAACCTACCTTGAAATTTAATCAGCATCAATTCCAGCCAAGGATAGTGTCTTAACAGGCTGTTATATCAAATATTAACACTATTTCAGTATCTTTAGGGACACAGAATTATCATTCTTCAGAATACGAATTAGAAATAGTTGAGCCATGTTATTCCTTAATCTTTTTAAAAATAAAATTTATTAAATGAATCCCATGTCGCTGTGTTCCTCTATGTAGCCACAATGCTCCAAAAGCCAAACTAATTCCCCACCAACTTCATGTTTCCAAGGTGCTAACGTTAAATAATCTAAGAAGAAGAGTTACCCTGGCAAAATGCTATTAGCTGTTTGGAGACTATATGCTGGATAAATCTTGCAAATAAGTGAATAAATAATAAATGAATGCCCTGGGCCCTTCCTTCACCAGACTGATACAGCACAAACCTGGTAGAACGGACTGACTAGAACCTTAATGTATGTAAATGCCTAAATTGGATAATTCAGGCAAAGTAATATATTGTAGCTTGGTGCTTATTATGTCAATGTATGTTATATGCATTTGCAGTGTGTGAGTTCATAGATTTCTTGGTTTCTGCAATCTCCTATCTTCTATGATACCCTATCTTTAAAGTGTTGCACAAAAATCAAGAAAACATTATTCTATAAAGCTTAAATACCGTGTTTGTTTATACCAACTACCCCAAAGCAGAGTTCCTCCTTATAATGAGGTGTTTTCTAACAGCATGATAGAGTATTTTTAAATCAGCTTTGACAAGCTTATTGTGAGTCAGATGTCTCCCAAGTGCGTGCTTGTCTATATCCACACAAGCCGTGGACACCGCTGTGAGGTCTGGGTGGGATTCTTTAAATTTCCTCTTATTTGATATCAATGACCTGAGCAGCTGAGAATGTTCCTTAAGCTCACGGAGGAGAGTTATTGTTGATTTCCTTGGTTGGTGGGCTCTATTTTCTCACTTAATGTGAAGGGGTGAGAGATGAAGGCCCTTTGTTTAGCTCTACAGTGGATGATTTTCCAGCCACTTTGATGCATTCTGTTTGGAGAGAGAGTTCTGGAAATCATTCCTTGCTACACTTATAACTAGCTTCATATTTTTGGTTTTTTTATTCAATACAGCTTTAGAATTAAAATACACACGCTCACTCCTCATTTTCCTAAAGCAAATATAGAAACCTCCATCTTGGTCATTGGACCAATTTCCCCCTTGATGCAGGCAATCAATCACGGGTCAGGTTTACAGTCACGTGAAAAAACATGAATGTGGCTAGCCACGGTCTGAGTTTGTGTGATTGTCCCAAGACCTTTGGACTTTAATGCACCTGACTCTTTCTGCCTCCTTTTCTATAGCAAGGGATGATCTGTTTTATTTCAACTTCTCTAGAAATCACAGAGGTAATGGGATTACCATTACTTCTCCCTAAAAAGTGTCCAGATGGAGAATAAGTCACCACATGTGTTTGGGAGAAAAAGCATTCAGTCGTGATGTTCTCTAGTAAGAGGTTCTAAAGAATTGTCTAGCTTGTATTTTGAAAGACTCTTCTTTGGATAGTCTATTTATCAATTTTTTATTTTGCTTCTGACTCTCCCTTTGTTGATCACTCAGCCTCTTCTGTTCCTCAGTTTGCCCTCTACATTCTGGACTACATCCCTGTCCCATGTATCTTGAGACGAATCTTGGATGTAGGTGGTCAGCGGAGAAAAAGAAGAGTTCTTTTATCCAGAAATATTATTCACATTTATTTTATTAGAGTCACTCATTCCTACAACTACCTTTGCAGCAAACAATATATGGTTTTGTATAAGGACAAGAAAAATCAGAGCTGCTGCATAAAATGAGAAGTTATATAAAGAAACAATGTTGAAACAAAGAACATGGAAGGAATCGAGTGGGAAATGTGCCAATAATGAAATGCATAAGCAGCTCCACAGGTGAAGAGCAGTGATGCAGAAATGGTGGTTTTGTGCTAATAAATGTTTCATGTTTAATTGAATCAACATAACATATAGGCTGTATTCCTTGCCTGAGGCTCAAACTTCAATTCAACAGAGAGATAGGATAGCTACACACAAAAAGATGAGAATGAGATGGTGGGGATAGAGGATGGGAAAGACAGAGGCCCACGTCAACAGGACCAAAGTAGGTGGGCTGCTGGAGGCAGGTGTCTTGGCAGCTTATTTGGAACACCTCACTTCTGCCCATCACCACTCAGGTGGGCTTTTGAGATTCCCATCACCTGCCTCAATCAATCTGCTGTTTCCCCTTTATCCTCATATTTTGCTTCCTGCTTTACCTGTAGCTATTAAGCGTGTATTCTGTGTTGATTAATTATATTTATGTACAAAGCTGCAAAGGCCTGTCAGAATTCCATTTAAGTTGCTTGTCATCAGCTCATCACCACCTGGCAGGTCTGTTCTTCTATCCTCTGGTGTGATCCAGGCAGATCTGTGATGCAGAGAGGCAGGCTTCATGTCAATAACCAGGGCCCAAGGTAAACCCACGGGTGTCATTGTGCTGTGATTTGCAGGATGCAGGGTAGGGAAAGAAGAATGTCAATTAAGTGCAACACAACTACGCGGTGTGTATGTCTTCCTAGAGTGGTTTACAATTCCCAGGGCTTTTAGACTGTGAATAATTGACACTTCTGTAAGGTGGATCACTGTAATTGTCCCCATTTCACTGAGGAGGAAATTGTCTTGCACTCCGGAAATGCTCATTTATGCTCTGTGTATCTTTGCTATGCACCCAGGTACTTCCCCGGGGTGCTGTGAGGACCAATTACTGATTATCCAAAAGAGCTCTTATGTTCTGATGAGATCCTCTGGAATGCAGGCGTCTGTAAAACAGTGATGATACCTTTTTCCTGTGGTCTGTATCCACTGGCATTGGATATGCCTTTGGTCATTGAATCAACACTCTGAATGAAATGGAGGAAAGAAAGAGAAGAACAGAAAGAGAAAGGTGTCAGAGATAGGGTTCTCCATCCAGCCATGGTTCAGGTGTCAAGACAAACCCAGGAAGAAACAACTTCATGGGATCCTTCCATTCAAAGGATAAAAAAAAAAAAATCAGAGAATGTTAGACAACTTTAGAACTGGAAAGTTCCTTAAGTCTACCAGGTACGAAAGCAAGGATAATAAAGATCTGGCACAAGATCAGCTACGTGAATAGGGAACACTATATTGTACTACCTAATGAGAAAAATGCAAATCACTCAAAGGAAGCACGTGACTAGGCTGAAGTCAGTGTCCTGCGATGCTCGGAGTTAATTAGGGAAGAATTTCAAGAGAAGAGTTTTGACCAAAATTCCAACGAGAAGTGATAATGGACCAAAGGACACCCGTTGACTCTGTTGGCTGGTAGCAGGGCGGTCATGAACATGTGGTTTTAGAGCAGATATGCCAGATTGGCATAATCATGTGATTCTGGGTAGCTATTTAATTTGTCTGAGTCTCAGTTTTTCTCACTAGTAAAATGGGAAAATAGTAGCACATGCCCAATGAACGTATGGGAATGACTGAATGACACATGACCTCAAAAAAAGTGAGCTGAGTGATGGACACATAATGAATTATCAATAAATCCACTCCTATATTGTTGCTGCTGGAGAAGGCAATGGCACCCCACTCCAGTACTCTTGCCTGGAGAATCCCATGGACGGAGGAGTCTGGTAGGCTGCCGTCTATGGGGTCTCAGAGTCGGACACGACTGACACGACTTAGCAGCAGCAGCATATTTTTGCGGCAGCTGTTGCTTTGCTCCTGGCATGAAGTATGTGCTTGAAGACTATGTATTGAATGGGTGAGAATTTATCTTTTCGGTAGGTTATTTCTTTGCTTTGGTGTAACAGCACTGGAGAGCGAACAATGGAAAAATGAACTTTAGCGAGGCGCTGGTATCCTACGGCTAAAGACGAAAACAAAGCAAAAGGCCAGCAACTCACAGGTTCTCCACTGCACTGTGCTTTTTGTAAGAATGTTACTTTCTGCACTTTCTTCCCAACAGTCTGCTTCCCTTAAAGCAGCTTCCCTTCTGCATGCTCCACTGGTTCTGCCATCACTGCCAACTGGTTTCTCCCCCTTTTCCTCATCACTGTGCTCACCAAGGTGTTCAGTGATGCCTCCAGTGCCTGATTCAAGAGCCACTCTTCATATCCCCTCTTCCTTGACTTGCTGGCTGCATTTGACATCTGGTTGGCTTCTTTCAAAAGGTGAATTTTTTTCTCTCTCTGTGCCTTTTATGACATGACCTATTCCTGCATTCTGCTCTGTGTTTCTGACTGCTCCTTGCCAGATCCCTTGTTGTTGACCACTGATATCCATAACAAGGACTCTGCCTGTCCCCTGCTCCCCTGATCCCCCTGGCAGAGGAGCCCCTGGACTCATCAACCTCGTGCCCTGCCAGACATCTGCTCCCACGCATGGTCTGAACTTCTCTTATTCCCTGACCTTCCCTGAGGTCCTTGCCTCTGTGATTTTTCAGTGTACCCTACCCTCTGCTGGGACGCCCTCCCAACTCCCCTTTGGTCTTCTTCCAGGTCATCCTTCAGGTCTTAGCCTAGATGGCATGACTTCAGGGTGGACTTCTCTGATTTTTGCACAACTGAGTCCCCTTACATGAGCGTCCTCCATTATACCACTCACCCTGTTTTCTTCTAATTACTTATAAATGCCTGTATTCCTCCCGGAGTCCCCACTGGTGGTGTGGTGCTGTCTGTTCCAAGTGAAGGTTCAGTGTGGAAGAGGTGAGCAAACAGAAACATCCCTCCTGTGCTCTGTGATCCCTGGAGTGGGACGGCTCTGTCCAGGGCAGAGTGCCTTTGTCCAATTACCCAAACAGAATTTTTAGGTCAGCAGAAGCCCTATCCTCTAATAGGAAAACTGTCTGCATTGTTCACCACTGAGTTCTCAGCTCCTATTGCAGTACCTGGAATCTCTCAACTCGAAACGGTTACATAAATCAGTTTGACACACTCTTAAGTTCTAAAATGGCACTGCCCTCTAGAACTCTCATCCCTGACCCACATTATGACGATGGAGCACTTGAAATGTGGCTTCAGATGTGCTGAGTGTAAAGTAGGCATGGAACTTGAGACTTAGCAAGAAAAAAAAATGCAACCTGTCTTGTTAATAATTTTGTAGTGATGACAAAATGAACTAACATTGTAGACCTATCGTGTTAAGTAAAATGTACAATTATGGTGAGTGTCACCTGTTTCTTACTCTTTCTTTTGTGAGTGGATACCAGAGAATTGGGGGGCTTCCCCAGTGGCTCAGAGGTAAAGATCCGCCTGCAATGCAGGAGACCCAAGTTTGATCCCTGAGTTCAGAAGATCCCCTGGAGAAGCGAATGGTTACCCACTCCAGTATTCCTACCTGGGAAATCCCATGGACAGAGGAGCCTGGTGGGTTACAATCCATGTGGTCTCGAAAGAGTCGAACATAGCGACTAAAGAACAACAGCCAAAGAATTTGCATTTGAGGTTCTCATTGGCTTTCTATTGGACATCATGATTCCAGACTTTTTTCTGAGGCTCTGTTTTATGTCCAAGCACTCACTGGGCATCTCTAGCTGACATCCCACAGACACTTTCAACTCAATAAAAGTGAATTCGTCCCATTTCCCAATGACTGACTCCTCCTCTTCAGGTGTTAATGGCCACAGTTCACCCAGTCACCTAAGCCCAAACACTGGCATATTCTACAACTCAGGTTTTTTTTCCCCAAATTAACTTTCTTCCTCCAATTTACCTTTATTTTTCACTTACCCTTCACAATTCTATACAAATGGCCACTAGACTCTCTAGTGTGAACCCTGTAATGACTCTCCCTCAATATTATGTAAGGGATCCTCTTAGGTAACATGTTTACATATAAAATGACCTTTCATTATGATCAGATGACTGTCTTCCTCTCTGCTTTCTCCTCTGTGTACTCACAAATCCCCTCCGCTTAATGCTAATTAAAATAGCCATTGACTGAGGATGTTCCAAAAACACCTTCTTACAATATTTTATAATTCTCATTTTATAGGTGGAGAAACTGAAGCAGGGAGGTTAAATAACTGACCCAGCATTTCACCTAAATAAGTGACGGGGCTGGTATTACTTGAACCTAGATTGTCCGACTGTGGAGTCTGGCCTCTTGGCCATTGTTCTTGATTTCACTTCTGTGGTAATGAAGTCATTTCTATTCTCTGAATGCATCAATATTTCTTATACTTTTCTATCTTTACAAGATTGTTCTCTATGCTTGGGAACTACTACTCTTTCATCATCTTATTTACCATATCAATTCTTTGACAGCCTTTAAAACATGCCCCCAAAGACACTTGTGTGGAAAGTTATCAGACTTTACCAGCAATGTTCAGAAGTTTTCTTTTGCTCTCTGAGCACCAAACACAATGTAAATACTATTTGTCTTCCTTATTAGGATTATGTCTCTCTTACATTTTGAGCATCAAATACAGTGCCTGACATACAGTTGGTTGCCTGTGCATATCCGTTGGATTTGGAGCTGCAGGGAGTGGGGTGGGGTGGAGAGAACAGCACTTCTGAATAGGACAATCCTGGCTAGGAGGTCCGGAGGTTGCTGACTGAGCTGACATTGAACTCTTGAGATGTCCAATTCTAATGTGAGAAACACCATTCATCCTAGTCACTCTCAGTGTGGAGGTTTTCATTTATGGAACAGTTTTTAACAAAGGGTCACAGGACTTCAGGACAATGTTGGAGCTGAGACAGTTTAATACCCAAGCCCTTATTGTGCAAAGTAAGCTGTGACTCCAACGATTAACTCACACCTCCACAGAGACACTGCCAGGTAATATTAGAGATTGTATTTGAATCTGAGTCTCCTGTATTCCAGTCCACAGATCCTGGCTCTTTCTTTTAGACACACAGATAGAAAGATGATTTTATACATACACATACACACACACCCCTCCACTGCTAATGAACTGATTCAATCAATGCAACTGTTAGAAGCCAGACACAAAAGACCACCTAGTACCTGATTCTGTTATTATGACATGTCCAGAATGAGCATCTCCACAAAGACAGAAAGCAGGCTGGTGGATACCAAGAGCTGGAGGGAGGAGAGATTGAGAAGGGACTGCTAATGTTCTGAAATTTTGTATCGGTGATGGTTGTACAACATTATGAATATAGTAAAAGCCACTCAGTTATACAACTTCAAAGGGGTTACAGTTCAATAATAATAATAAATGCAAGTGTTTAATAATAATAATTGCAATAAATGAAAGTGTTTAATAATAATAATAAATGCAAGAAAAAATAATAAATGCAAGTGTTTCCTTACCTAGAGCCTGGATTCATTTGTGGCAATAATGAGGGCTAATAGAATTTCAGTGATTTACAGACTAGCTCTTTTCTTACTTCTAAACTTTACAAAGAAATGCACTACTTTGCCAGGACAGGGAAAATGTATCCAGTCAACGCTTTAAAAACCAAACAGTCAATGGAAAGAAATCAAGCTGATTTCGTTTTGCTGACTTACTTTTCCCAATTTTCACCACTCCCATAACTATCACCATCAAGGAAGCTACCGTTTTTGTAATAACTATTCTTCCCCACGTTTTCTGCAAAATGCTTCACATGCCTTAGTGCATGCAATCCATACAACAATCTAAGAGGTGGATCACTATTACAATTTCTCATTTTACTTTTAAGGACACTGAAGGACAATGAGATTTAATCAATTCCACAGGGTCATAGAACTTTTCAATGGCAGAAACTGCAGTCATATTTCAAGTAAACCCGACACCAAAGCTTATGCTCTTAACCACTAAGCTAATCCATGTGTCTTATTTTTTATTTAGAAAGATAGAATCACATTAGGTTCCCGTTGGTCCCTATAGTTTATTTGACAGAAACACAAAGTAAGGTTCTGGAAAATAAGGTGACTCAACCTCTCCTGGGCTCACGAGTTCCTAAAATTTTCCATATTTTTCTATACCACACAATAAAGTGCTGCAGAGTCATCAATATTTATTGTGTATGACTGACTCTCATGAATTCTTTCATAAATATATGCTGCCATACAAACACATGCATATGCATATATGTATATTAGTATCTAGTCTATGTGTCTCCAATGATACAGACCCTTGGAATAACAACCAGCCTGTCAAAACACACTAAAAGAACTACATTTTGGAGAGAATTACAGTATCATTACCACTGACATGCGTAGAATAGATGCGTGTCCCTTAACTACTGCCTGTCAGGGCCTACTCTCCTATCTCAGCACCCAGTTTAAATAGTCCTCAGCCAGCTGCCTGTGGATTCAGCCAACATTGCATGTTAATGCAAAAGTCTGATTGCCCAGATGGTTATTTCTAGGCCTTTCATCAAAAATAGTAACTGAGTGTGGGTCTGGTCTCAAGCATAGCTACCCTGCATATAGGCTAGCAGCTTCTTGCTGTCTTCATAGAGCTCTCCTTTGAGGGGACTGGGTGTGTAGATAGTGGCTATTTTGATAAGCCTCATCAGAGACAGAAAGAGCAAAACAGAAGAGACTGGACAGCAATCACTGAAATCTATGAAAATCTCTACAGTGCATTATTCCTCGTATCTCTGTGTTCTTCCTTTCGTTGCTGCTATTATTGTATACAGAGTGATATTGTATATAGACAATTCACTTTATTTGTGAACTTCCCTGAGCCAGTGTTCTATTTTCTTTTATATATCTCAAAATCACCAGTACAGTGGTTTTGCACTTGATAAGTCAAATAAAGATGTGCCAAATTAACAGCCACAGAACAAAACATACCAGACAGACTTCAGTTGCTTCTAGAAAGTACAATGGGAGAAGTTCTAGCTTTGGGGCTTGGTTTACCCTCTGCCTGCCCCCAGGAGAAGAAATACTAGTCTATTGTGGAAAATCAGATCCTTAGGACAGTTCTTTTAAGCGATTCAATTTGTGAGAAGAAATATTATTAGAACAACTCTCAAAATATCATCTAAGCAACTTTCTTTAACACTTTTAAATCCCTTTTATTAGAATTAGAACTAGAGGTGGGTACCAAGACCTTGGGTGCCATTTTTGTCCTGACATGGCTTGGATTTCTGGGGAGTCACTGCTGATAGCACTTCCTAGAAAGACAGATTCCACTGCCTCGTAGGAAAGCCTCCCTTCTTAAAACCGACATTAATTCAGGCCTTCATCAGCCCTTCCTGGTTCTGTTTCACTAAACAAACACAGGGATAAATAGTTTTGAGTTTGCTTTGTTGATTCTAGTTCTGCCCATAACCAGCTACCTTTTCCTAATCTTTCCCCTACTAGAAGCAAAAAATTTCACAGGGTAAAATTGTTCATTTCCATCTCAGCATATTTTTTCTTACATTTGGAATGACTTGGCTCAGCTACCCTGACCTTGAAATGCAGCCCCTCCACCCTACTAAGAAATCAGCAGGAGCTGGAAGGTGGAGAACACGAAGTTTCCATTTCTTCGCAAATCCATTTTTATATGGTGAAGGCTAGGCTGGTTCCAAAGGCAAAAGGACAGCCTATTATCTGGAAGAATGATAGATAAGGATTAGGTTTAATACTGGAAAACATTTAGCAACGGAAAGAAAGACTGCATTCATGACAGAAATAAAAGGGACCATTCTTTGGCAAAACATAAAACAGCGTCTGTTGAAACAACTCAAGTTCTGCGCTGCTTTGCATGGCTCCCTTCATTGCTCAAGGATGGCAGCTTCTCTCAGGCCTTTGAGGACATGAAATGATGACAGATAAAGGTCCTGTGCCAAGAAGCAAGAAAAAAGTCACATTTTGATGTGCAACTACTTGATTCTCAGCCATCTAGAAATACAGAGAGGAGGCTGTCCATTGCACTTCATGAACCGCTTTGGCAGCGCTGGGTGTAATTTCCAGTTTTCTCCTGCTCTGCCACACAGGGGGCAGTTCCTCACCTGAGCTTTCTGGCTTTAAGGAGAAGATCAACCCCACGTGTGTAATCTACTCCAGGTGTATCTATCTCTTTGGCTCTGTACCCCACTGACATTTTGACGTGAAAGATTAGCTTTTTCTGTGTGAAATAGTCATAATGACATAGGCCAGAAAACTCTCATTCAACTCACTTATTTATAGCAACAACTCATTTCTATCAGCATTTTTAACATATGATTTTTTGGCATAAGATAGGGAAAACAAAAACACAATCTTAGTCATGCCTTAAATTAAGGGACAAGAAAAAACAAGGTCATCTACCACTTGTAAATGATTAACAAAGCTTGTAATACACACAACCGATTGTATCACTGGAAACAGAATGAACTCTTTATATGGTCAAGGTCATTTTCATTTGTGTAGTGTACGAAAAAGTGAACAGAAAATACAGAAATGTTTTAGCATTTCACATGTCTTCAGAAAACTTCTCAGATACATCTGACTAAAGGACTAGTAACATTTTATTTTCTTTGTATATGAAGTAGCTAATAGACACCAGCCATGCCAAGGGGGGGAAAAAATTGACTTTGTTTTACTGCAAGCAGATTTTATGGCTTTCTCTTTTGATGTCTGAACCATGAAATATGCCAGAAGTACTTTGTTGCTGTTTACAGTACCTATGTACACTCTTAATGAGTTGCCATTTTTTACTACCTTTAAAGAACCTTGATAATAAAATATTTATCTACAAATTAAAAAACAAAACCCTTAAACATGCTCTGCATTTCTAAAGAGGCAAAGCCCAGTGGTTTTCCTCATTAAATGCTGCTTCCAAGAATCTCCCTTTTGTCTAAGACTGTAGTTCAGCTTGTTCATAATAGATAACAGGTTGAGACACATGATATTTAATTTAAACCATGATTGTAAAAAGAGAATTTGGCTTCAGCTCTTTCAAAGATGGATGTTAAAAACAAGATAACAGGTCCCAAATGGAGTAACTTATGCAGGCGCCACGTCACCAAACCGAGATTTAACTATTTAATACATTTTCAGCTCTCCCAGAAATAGGCTCTTAACCAAATAATCAGGAATCATCTGATCAGCATTAGGTACTCTGCCTGATAGGCCCCCCACCAACCATCAAAAATAACCAATCTATGTTTTTGCCTGGTACAACTTCCTTGTTCCTGCTCCCTTCTGCCTGTAAAAATCTTTCATTTCACACAGCTCCTTGGAGCTCCTTTCTACGTGCTGGGCTGGATGCTTCATTGAATCAAACCAATAAGATCTTTAAAATTTACTCAGTTGATTTTTTTTTAACTTGGATAACCTAAAAGAAGGAGTCTAGGTACTTAATCCTGAGACCTTAGTGATGATGCTCCTAATTTTAGTTTTGTTTTGAAGTCCCTGGTACAATATGGGAGATGCAAAGATTTACTCAGTAGGAAAATCTTTGTAAAGACTTGTCCTGATAGAAAGGAGTTTCAGTTCAGTTCAGTAGCTCAGTCGTGTCTGACTCTTTGCAACCCTATGTACTACAGCACCCCAGGCTTCCTGTCCATCACCAACTACCGGAGCTTGCTCAAACTCATATGTCCATTGAGTTGATGATGCCATCTAGCCATCTCATCCTCTGTCATCCCCTTCTTCTGCCTTCATTATTTCCCAGCATCAGGTGGCCAAAGTATTAGAGTTTCAGCATCAGTTCTCCCAATGAATATTCAGGACTGATTTCCTTTAGGACGGACTGGTTGGATCTCCTTGCAGTCCAAGGGACTCTCAAGAGTCTTCTCCAACAACAATTCTTTGGTGCTCAGCTTTCTTTACGGTCCAACTCTCACATCCATACAGAAGGAGGCTATATTTGTTCATTTGACTGAAAGGCAGCGGTTGGGTAATAAGGTGCAGCATTGAGTCCCCTAGGCTGATAGGTGACCCCAAATCTCACTTCCATGATGTCCTAGAATGTTGTTACCCACCTAGAGGTCAGTTACTCTTGAAAACTGCTGAATGTTGTTACTGAGGTAGAAATTAGTTGAAGAAGGTGATGCTGACACAATGTAAGTCTGGGACAGGATTTGGAACAGAAAGCCATAGAATCAACCTAAACCCAAATTTAGCCTCCTAAGTATTAATATGTGAGCAGACTGTGGGCACTTGGAATAGAACTCAATCTGCACATGCTATACGCCCTGAACATCCAGAGAAGCCCCTGCAGCTGCAGCTGCGGGTTAATGAAGGCCTTCTCTTTCTTGGTGAGTTTTCTCCATTTCTAAGGGGAAAAAGAGAAGCAAAGCATCACCTACTTTCTCCCCTTACCACTAAGAAAGAATATGGTCTTAGGCAAATCTGTTTCTCTCCTCAAGAAGAAAGAATGAAAGTTCTTTGTTGTTCTCCCCATAAAGCCTAATTTGACTTTGCAGCAGGGACCATTTTAGATAATTACTCATCTGAAACACAGATCAATTAATGTGATAGTTCTACTAGTTGGATAAAGGTCTTCTTTCATGCTTGCTTCCTGAAGTTTATGTAAATAGGTAGAATGATTTTTACCACTAAATTCTTGAAGGATTTTAACCATCTCTTTAGGCATGGTTTTCCAGAAACTTCCTTTTTTATATGGGTGACCTACCAAATATGTTCAATATTTAAAATTTCAGTGGAGTTTGGTGCTGAGATTTATTTATATCAAGACTGAAAGACTGATGAATTTGGAAGATCAAGGAAACCATCTGGGTCCTGCATGAGAGCACATCAGGACCTTGAACAAGCCTCTGTAGGCTCATCAGCCGAGTATAAACATGGGTGACATCTCCCTTTTCTTGGCCCATGGAATAGTTCTTACCAATATATTCTATTTCCTATAAGAACTTGTTCTCCATTTAAGAAAAATTACTGAAAATGAATGTTAATAATAAAATATTAGAGAAAAAGAAAATCATATAGATATCTCTATAAATAAGAGCCAAAGTGGGCAAAAATACCATCTCTAATTTACAAAACAGAAATAAACTCACAGACGTAGAAAACAAACTTACTGTTACCAAAGAGGAAAGGGTGAAGGGAGGGATGAATTAGGAGCTTGGGATTAACATATACACAGGCCTAAATATAAAATAGATAACCAACATGCACCTACTGTATATCATGGGGAACTATGCTCAATATCTTATAATTACCTATAAGATAAAATAATCTGAAAAAATATATAGATATGTATACTATATGAATATTCTTATATGTGCATCCTAAGTCACTACAGTTGTGTCAGACTCTCTGCGATCCCACCAGGCTCCCCTGGGAGCCTGGGATTGCCATGCCCTCCTCCAGAGGATCTTCCCAACCCAGGAATCTAACCCGCGTCTCTTATGTCTCCTACACTGGCAGGTGGGCTCTCGACCACTAGTGCCACCTGGGGTAGTCTTATATATTTGACTATATGGATACACATATGGATATATAAATCATTTTGCTATACTAACCTAAAACTACCACAACATTGTAAATCAACAATACTCTAATTTAAAAAAAAAAAAAAAAAAACTGCTGGATAATGTTAAAAAAAAAAAAAAAAAAGACTGTAGCCTGAACTGAATTGTATTAATAGTTATTGAGTAATTTATGCCCTATGCTTTACATACTTTGTTTCAATTAGCACTCCTAACTATTCTGTGAGGTAAACATTATTCTAAATTTGAGATGTAAGAATCGGGGACTCTGAGAATGCAAGAAACTAACCTTGGCAATTGCTAACTGGTAGAGCAAGAATTTGAGCCCAGGTCCCTACCTCCTGAACCTGGATTCACTTCCCTCTACCATGCTGGCTTCTGGCCAATGAGTGAGTAAATACCTTGCCCAACTAATTCAACAAAACTCTGCTTCTCTGATTCTGTCTCTGATTCCAGGTGATGTCTTAATCGTCAGGTTTTCACCAGCTGTCCATGTTCAGAAAGTTACGAGTAGAGCTCATCTCATATTCAGTACATAGAAATATTCACATTCAGAAGGCAAGTGTGCCTTCATCTCCACTGCCTCAGGATAAAGTCTTAGGTCAGTTTCTTGGACACAAAATATCTGCCTGACCTGGAAAACTTGTTAAAAGAAAAGAGTTTACTGAGGCCCCAAGTTCCCTCAGTCTTGGCCTTTGAGGGTAAGCGAGGGTCAGAGCAACAGCGTGGCGGATTATTCCATCAAGTTATATTGTTAAAGTTACATGGAACATCAGGAAACGTCAAAAGCCTAGGAACACAGAAACGTGTCTCCTAATCCTCTCCAACAATAGCAGTAACCACAGCAAGAACTGCTTCAAAAGAAGAAAGAATCAATTGTTTGGTCTTGTCATGTCCTAACAGTTTATAACACAAAGGGCATATTCACAGTGCAAAGATAGTTTGTCTTTCTTTCCAAATAGGGGACACCATATTTTAAGGTATTTCTATAGAAGTCCCTCCTCACAGGACTCTGTAAACAGCACTGGTTCAAGAACAAAATCGAAGTGTCCATTCGTGAGTTTGATTCACCGTATATTTTAGGAGTTCTGGTTGAATATTTGTACATGTGCTCCAACCTAAAGAAGAAAAATACTTCTTTGTTTTTCCTGTTGGCTATATGACAGACACTTGAGGTTCACCTTTCAATCTGTGAAACAATGATTTCTTTTCAAACCTGAAATCTGAATATCTTTTCACCATAACAGTTGCATTTGACCTGTAATTTTTTTCCAGTTATTATCTTCCAAAGAATATTTCCCACTCCATTATCCTCCATGTTTTCAGCCATATCCAAAAATGGCTGCAACTTGAGCTCCTGCATTTTATGGACTTACTTTTCCATCAATGAAATCTAAAGTAATTTCAGAATCATAAGTATGTAAATAACAACCTAACACTCTGTATCATGGCATAATTTTATTTGGAGAAACTGAAATATTTGAAAGTGAGTTCTTCAAATCTTAACTGACAACAACTGGCTTACAATAAGTCATAGAGAATATTTTAACTATTAGAACAAATGATACAGAAGAATGGAAATTTTTGGACAGATATTTTCTGTTTTGAAAAACATCTTTCACCCTTCCGCATAGGAAACAATTTAATTTCAACACCAGATCATCGAGAATTGCTTCACTGTGGTCCACTGTGGAGATATTTGGGATTTTGTGAGTGTTGTTTGGAGTGGAATGCAATTCTATTTAGATTTCTTCTTTGATTAGTAAAACTAGTTTTAAAAAATCATATACATGCATAATTAACTGAGATATCATGAAACAATTATTTTGTAATTAAGTTTCAAGGTAATTAAATACATGTATCTCATTTTTTTTTAATTTTTTGGTCACAGCATGTGGGAGCTTAGTTTCCAGTCAGATACTGAGTCTGCATCCCTTAAACTGGAAGTGCAGAGTCTGGACCACCATGGCAGTCCTGAATATGTCTCGCTTTGACTGGTCTCATTAATTCAGGGTCTTTGGATAGAACATACTCTGTATATAAGCTTCAAAGATGATTCCCTGTCAGAACAGAATGGTCTTACCCAAATATAACTCCAAATATTCATGTGTAGCCAAAAACTTTTCCAAAAATATAGTGTACATTGAGATTTATGTATGGTGTCCTAATGTGTGGTAGAGTTCTTTTTTTACTTTTTGGTTACATCTATAACTTACAAGTTACATGTGGAATTTATTTTTAAACTCCACTATTGCTTCTTCATTTTTTTCCATCCTGACAATTGATGTGGTTGGAAGTGTGATGGATTTGGCTTTAGCAATTGCTACTTACGTACCAAATGCGTGGGCTTCCCTGGTGGCTCAGATGGTAAGGAATCCGCCTGCACTGTGGGAGACCTGGGTTCCATCCCTGGATTGGGTAGATCCCTTGGAGAAGGGAACAGCTACCCACTCCAGTATTCTTGCCTGGAGAATTCCATGGACAGAAGAGAAGCTCCTGTTGTATCCCAATTCATTGACAGAGTACAGTTAACCCCTACTTTGGAGCATAATTTTGCCTTAATTTTGTAAATATTGTATTTTAGTGATTGGAAAATAGGCTATTTCTGAAAACTCAAACATAGAACTAATTTCAAAGAAAAAACTTTAGAAGACAGAAGCTTCAGAATCGTGTCTAAAAATATGAATAAATGCACCTTTATTGATTTCAAATGCATTTTTTCAACCTGTTTTGCAATGGCTTGCTCTAAGTAGATGTATACATTTTAAGTCATTGTCTAGCGTAAGCTCTCTTCAGGAACATTCTTTTGAGACTGGGTAACAAACACTCCTAGAGTTGCCGAAGAAAGAAGAGGACTCTTTTCTCCAAATGTGTGGAGAACTTAGAGTCTCCTTAGTAACTGAGAGTGCCATTCTGTGTGATATTCAGTGGTTAGCTGCTGCCACCCAAACTTTCATCCACACCAAGTCACTTCCAAACGCAGAGTAGAGGCCAGACTGCATTTCTCTGCTCTAGTGGAGTAATTATTAAACATATCATTCAAAATCCTCTTCACTCAAGCAGAAAAGATCAGTTTGAATGACCATGGCCATGTCAGCTTTTCCTGGGAATGGTAGAGCACCCATACATACACGCACACACATACACACATTCATACTTATTTGGAGGTGGTTTAGTCACTAGGTCGTATCCAACTATTGTGACCCCATGGACTGTAGCCCACCAGGATCCTCTGTCCATGGGATTTCACCGTTATCTTTTTTTTTCCCCCTAAAATGTTTACCATTCTCAGGAATAGAAATTTTCTCTTCCTTGCTCTCAGAATGAAATTGTGTTTGCTGTACTTTCCTTCAAAATGCCAGTTTGAAATTTTTCAACTACTCTTTTGAAACAATAAAAGCTAGTGATTCTCTTTAAATCACAATGTTTACTGACAAGGCTCTGTATATGACAGATTTGGACCCTGAAAAAGAAAGGAGTTACTTCAAAGGCTGTAAGCAGAAGGCAATTAGTAAGCATCTCCTGTAAAATGAGAAGACCCACGCCCCTGCCCATCTGACCTCGGGAAAACTAAAGGATCTAAAGTCCCACAACAGGAGCAGCTTAGAAACACTCTTACTATCTGTGTGCCTGCATTGCAAACATGACAAAGTAAACCAAATACTGACAGCCAAACACTGATAGTCAACAAGAACTAAAAATTATTATAGGAATTAGCAATATCTTATTAGCTGGTCCCACCTAGACAGTGTTCTCAATTGTATCAGAGTAGTGTCTTTACTGACTAAATCAATATCTCCTTATCTGCAGATTATTTAAGAAAAGAGTCCAAGGACAAATTATTAGACTATTCATACAAAACATTACAAAATATATTACAAAACAGTAGATGGGAAGAATTGTGTGTTTTTCTTAAGCCAAATATAGATGCCTAGAGATACTTGCATATATATCTAATTCTTTCTTTCCATTTATCTATTGGTCTGCCTGTCAATCTATCCATCTGTCTCGAAAAATCTGGTACTCAATTCGCCTTGTACACATTGCACACCATACTGTAGCTTCTTAGTTACTGGACTATTTGAAATTATCCTTGGTCTTTATTTTTTTTTAATTTATATCACACCCTACTCCAGTACTCTTGCCTGGAACATCCCGTGGATGGAGGAGCCTGGTAGGCTGCAGTCCATGGGTTCGCAAAGAGTCGGACACGACTGATCGACTTCCCTTACCCTTTTCACTTTCATGCATTGGAGAAGGAAATGGCAACCCACTCCAGTGTTCTTGCCTGGAGAATCCCAGGGACAGGAGAGCCTGGAGGGCTGCCGTCTATGGGGTCGCACAGAGTTAGACATGACTGAAGCGACTTAGCAGCAGCAGCAGCAGCATATCATATTCATAGATATTTAAAAGACATGAAATATAGCAATGCTAGGAAGGAATTATCTAGGTTTGTTTTTTTTTAATTTAAATCACAGATAAGCAATACACACTGAATTGTGAAAGCTCAAATTCAGACAGTATAGATGAAAAGAGGTTAAAGCATACAGCATAACAAAAGATTAAGCAGGCAGAAGACTTATTCTAGAGCAAGAGTTCCCAAAGTGTGATCAGAAGACCCCTGGCATTCCAAACTAAGACCTCTAAAGAGTCCATGAGGTCAGAGCTAATTTCATAATAAAGTCAGATGGTGTTTTCCTATTT
Organism: Bos grunniens; assembly: GCF_055505025.1. Lineage (NCBI taxonomy): Eukaryota > Metazoa > Chordata > Mammalia > Artiodactyla > Bovidae > Bos > Bos grunniens. Next base: position 37,181,640 of record NC_141187.1, read on the forward strand.
CATTCTCACTCTCTCATAAGTGTCCAGTGGAGTTTTCCAGAGAGTCCATGATCTGTGGGATCATAAGGGGACTAAATAGAAAAGCGAATGTAAAAATCCAGCTGTCTTTTATTAAACCAGATAATAAAGAAATGTTTAAAAATACAAAACAATCCTAGTCATAATTTTTTATGTTGAAAGAGATAATTACTTTTCATGAGAACACGCATTTATGTCAACATGTAATGGTATTACTATTGTTATTTTTAAATGAGTTAATAGGTGTTGAAATATCCATTTCAACTTCTACTATAAATACTGACAGACATAACCCATGTTTATAGGAGTTTCTGGGGGTGTTCTCAATAATTTATAAGCATGCAAATGGGTCCTGAGAACTAAACATCTGAGTTCACTATTTTAGAGCTGTGAACTACTCATTTTATTTTAGTTACTGATTTTTCCAGAATCAAAATTAGGGAAACACTCATTATAAAATTCTTCACAATAATTCCTAACAAGATTGGATTCATATTTCTTGTATCATTCGCTTATCAACAAAATACAGCCAATAGATTAATTTTATATATGATATTTAATATTTCTCATTCTACCTCATTCATTCCTGGCCAGGTACTCACCCAGAATCTTTACATTTAATGAAAATATAGTAGGAGGTATATTCCTTGATGTATATTATGCATCCAATAAATCTTTGGTGACTCGATTTAAATTAAGGCTGCTTCTTCACTGAAGTTTATTTGCTTAAGTTGTGAAGGTTATTTCTTGCTCTGTTTTTAACATACCATGGAGTGAAGTGAAGTATTAGTCGCTTAGTCATGTCCAACTCTTTGTAACCCCATGAACTGAAACTTGCCTGGTTCCTCTGTTCAGGGGATTCTCCAAACAAGAATACTGCAGTGGGTTGCCAGTGCCTTCTCCAGGGGATATAACAGTCAGCAAAATAAGACTGGCAGGCATTGGTGCAGTGGTTAACAGAGGACTTCCCAAAGCTACCCTGACTGGGCTTAAAGCCTGGATCTAATGCTTGTTCCCATGTGAACATGAATAAATTCTTTAACCTCTCTGTGCCTAAATGTCCTCACCCAAAAATCAGAAATAAAAAGGTTATTTTGTAGGTAATAATCTCCTGCTATACAGATTAAATAAGTTAATAATTGTAAAAAAAAAAATTAGAACTGAAGCTGAAACTCCAGTACTTTGGCCACCTCATGCGAAGTGTTGACTCATTGGAAAAGACTCTGATGCTGGGAGGGATTGGGGGCAGGAGGAGAAGGGGACGACAGAGGATGAGATGGCTGGATGGCATCACTGACTCGATGGACGTGAGTCTGGGTGAACTCCGGGAGTTGGTGATGGACAGGGAGGCCTGGGGTGCTGCGATTCATGGGGTCGCAAAGAGTCGGACATGACTGAGCGACTGATCTGATCTGATCTGAAGAATGGCTCAATAAAATATCATTAAATTCAACTGCTGCTCAAAGCAAGTGCATGGACATTGATGACTGATTTTCAGAGAAAAATTCTGCATTTAAATAAATTCAGGTACCTGAACCACTTAAATGCCATGTTCGTTTCCATCTCTAAATGTAAAGAGTGGCAAGTTAAACATGAGTAACAACCATGACTACACTGATAACACAGACAGGAGAACGGCAGATCACGGATCAGAACCTGGAAACAAAAACTTAGAGGCCTGAGAGAGAAAGGCAAACCTATTCAGCTAACAAACCATCAAAAAGATAACTCGTGAAACTCTCTAACCTACTCAGCCAATAGATAGAAAGTTGGGCCAGGCCTTTTAACTGTGTTTATTTTTGAATTATATAAATGCTGACATAGTTTTAACATTATCACAAATATTATCTTAATAGTGTCTTTGTAACTGTAGCTCCTCTTTTGAAAGTATCTTTAAATGATGAATACATAGTTTCGAATAACGTAGTCTAGCTAAGTGCAAAGGAAGAATTAGAAAATTTCTACAGCTCTCCATCACCCCCGGCTTTTGCAATTTCATCTGGTTGATCTTCCAATTTATATCGTCCAACAAGATAAAACTCCTCTTCCGTTTGCCAGATTCTAAGTCCCAAAGATGTGGCCATAATGCAGAATGGATGGGCCAGACTTATCAACCTTGGAGCGTACTCAGCATCGTCCAGTTTTACTGTCCTCACGCCAAATATCCCAGTCTGGCTTGTTTACAATCAAAGGCAAGGAATAACTTCCAACTTTAATTATGGTTTTGCTCCTTTCTTTTAAGCCTCTCTGAATTCAAATTATTAGATGAAATAGAGCACTTTACCAGGAAAGTTACCACACTGAAATTGCTTTCTAACATAGCTCTATTGGCATACAGAACAGTCAGTCATCTTCCCTCCCATGTTCTGTAGGGAACAAGAAGCAGGTGATGGCAGCATTTTGATACTGTGTGACAGGAAAAGGTTCATTTTACAAAGTCACATCATAATACCAGGAGCTTTGTATCTGCCTCTCTCTTTTACTCTTGCTTATAAAGCCAAACCCAATTAAACCTGAAAAATCTCTGCAATTCACTCTCCTTTATCAACAGTATATGAAACAGGTGTGACCACCAAACGTGAGCAAAAGTAGAAGGAAACTATCACTGTTTTTGCAGGAGAAAAAAAAAAAAATAAACACCTAAGTTACCAGTCATGGCCAAATTTATAAACAATGTGGCTATAGAAAATTCAATGAAAAACTGAAGTTTTATTAAATATCTTAAATAAAAATAATGAGGGCATAGACAAAAACTAATCCATAAAATCGTAAAAGAAAAAAAAAATCGTACCAACGTTCTCTCATTTCTCTTTAGCACCAGAGTGAAATTCCCTTGTTAAAAAAATATTTGCACTCTGGGCTTATGAAGCAACTGTGGGGAAGCAAGGCATTTCAGCCAAGTTTTTTTTTTTTTTTTGGACGCAGTAAGTTATGGGAAAATATGCCTCCCCTAAAGCTCAGCAATTACTATCCTCTGAATGGGGGCAAATGTTTCTGAGTGTATTCAAAATGACCCTTTGCTTTACATCATGAGACGATCACATTGTAACACCCAGAAAAAAATGTAGAACATATTTACAGAAGGATGAGCAGAAAGTCATGCCTTAGTTTCCGGAAAATATGACTAAGTGCCTAGTACTTCAGTTCAGTTCAGTTCAGTCGCTCATTCATGTCTGACTCTGCAACCCCATGAACCGCAGCACGCCAGGCCTCCCAGTCCATCACCAACTCCCAGAATCCACCCAAACCCATGTCCATCGAGTCGATGATGCCAGCCAACCATCTCATCCTCTGTTATCCCCTCCTCCTCCTGCCCTCAATCTTTCCCAGCATCAGGGTCTTTTCAAATGAGTCAGCTCTTCGCATCAGGTGGCCAAAGTATTGGAGTTTCAGCTTCAACATCAGTCCTTCCAATGAACACCCAGGACTGGTCTCCTTTAGGATGGACTGGTTGGATCCCTTTGCAGTCCAAGAGACTCTCAAGAGTCTTCTCCAACAACACAGTTCAAAAGCATCAATTCTTCGGTGCTCAACTTCCTTTATAGTCCAACTCTTACATCCATACATGACCACTGGAAACATAGCCTTGACTAGACGGACCTTTGTTGGCAAAGTAATGTCTCTGCTTTTTAAAATGCTGTCTAGGATGGTCATAACTTTCCTTCCAATGAGTAAGCGTCTTTTAATTTCATGCCTGCAATAACCATCTGCAGTGATTTTGGAGCCCAAAAAAATAAAGTCAGCCACTGTTTCCACTGTTTCCACTCTTTCCCCATCTATTTCCCATGAAGTGATGGGACCGGATGCCATGATCTTAGTTTTCTGAATGTTGAGCTTTAAGCCAACTTTTTCACTCTCCTCTTTCACTTTCATCAACAGGCTCTTCAGTTCTTCTTTGCTTTCTGCCATAAGGGTGGTGTCATCTGCATATCTGAGGTTATTGATATTTCTCCTGGCAATCTTGATTCCAACTTGTGCTTCCTCCAGCCCAGTGTTTCTCATGATGTACTCTGCATATAAGTTAAATAAGCAGGGTGACAATATACAGCCTTGATGTACTTCTTTTCCTATTTGGAACCAGTCTGTTGTTCCATGTCTAGTTCTAACTGTTGCTTCCTGACATGTATACAGGTTTCTCAAGAGGCAGGTCAGGTGGTCTGGTATTCCCATCTCTTGATGAATTTTCCACAGTTTATTGTGATCCACACAGTCAAAGGCTTAGAACACACATAACAGAAAAAGTAGAAATTTCAAGGAGGAAAGAAGGTTCCTCAAATTAGTTACATCTCCATCACTCTCCTTCCAGAAGAAAAACTCAATAATTTATCACCAAAACAGGTTTCCCAGAGGTTATCCCAGTTTTCTGAAGAAAAATGTTCCAAAGCACTAGATTTTTAAATTACATTATATTCTTGATAAAATCATGACTAATATATGAGCAATATTCATTTGTGTTGCAGAAACATATATATCCTTTATCAAGAAAAAAGATTTGTGTTAAGGCAGTCATGGTGATGACTTAAATTTTGAAAATTTTATCTGTAGGAGTATGCAATCAGATGAACAAAGTATACACAAAGACCACGTATTCTACTAGCTCAAAAAAAAAAAATCAGTAAAAACCTACTGTGGTGTAAAACAGATTTGTTTTTTACTGTATGATATTCAGTTGACTGTGTTAACAGTATGCATTTTATAACAATACAAATACCTTAATTTTGCATATTTTACTGAAGTATAATTGACTTCTAATATTATAATAGCTTCAGGTGTACAACACAGTGATTCAACATTTTTCTACATTATGAAATGATCACCATGATTAAGCCTAGCTACCATCTGTCACCATACAAAGTTACTCCAATATTATTGACTATATTCCCTATGCTATACATTGTATCCCCATGATTTATGCATTTTATACTTTCTTTCAATTATAATAATCTTTGTTGTTTAGTTGCTAAGTCATGTCTACCTCTTTTTTGACACTATGGAGTGTATCCTGCCAAGTTCATCTCTCCATGTGATTCTCCAGGCAAGAATACTAGAGTGAGTTGCCACTTCCTTCTCCAGGGGATCTTCCTGACCCAGGGGTTGAACCCATGTCTTCTGCATTGGCAGGTGGGTTCTTTACCACTGAGCCACCAGCCCTTTACCAACTGTACTCAAACACAATAAAAATTACTCTTTTCATTTTGCCAGTAAAAAAAAAATGAAAACTGAAAATAATAAGTAACTTATTCAGAGTAGTAGAAGTAGTAAACAGCATAGTTAAGAAAAGTCTTCAGGATTTTAGGTACTTTTAGGAGCTCTACTACATTACACATTTTGATGTTGCTTTTCTAAATTAAATCTAAAAGATATTTTGACCAAATAAATACCATAAAGAATCTGTATGAAAACCTAAAACTTCATGAGGTATTTAAGAAGCTCTCTCTCTAATTAGATAGATGATAGAGAGATAAAAATAGAGACGTGTGAACAGAGATCTGTATCTCTATCTCTCTGACTGTAGAAAATCATATACTATTTCCCACTGGTCATCAGCTAGAATACAAATAAATAACAATAAAACTCTACACGGGAAAAATATGAAAACAAATCGAACCACCAAATATAAGGGAACTTCATTATCAGAGATTTCCTTGGTTTTCTTGAAAGTTCTGCTGTATTAATACCTCCAGGTCAGATGTGTTTGTCAGTTAATGACCACTAAGATCAATGGCCCTCAATCTTGCCTGAGGCCTTCAAGTTCATCACTCTGACATTGACAGAGAGCAGCTCAGAGAAGATCCTTACGTGATAGAATTGCTCAGTCAATAGAAGCTTCTCCACAGTAGGAATATGTGCAATTTAGAGTAGGTTTTGAGAAGCATACTCTCATTTTTCTGTGTATCCCTTACATGACTGGTTGCATTGGCTGACCAAGTTTGTCACTGGCCCCCTTCTCTCCCCTTCATACTATGCTTGGTCCTCGTGTTTGGAAGTACCTGCAGCTGAAACTCTTGACTTCCCACTGCTGTTCCCTGGGAGCTTTTCCAATGAGTGCCCCCACATCACCCCTCCTGTGATTAAGAACAAGTAAAATCAATCATAGACTTCCCAGGTGGCGCAGATGGAAAAGAATCTGCTTGCCAAGGTAGGACCTGCAGGATACTCACGTTTGATCCTTGAGTCAGGAAGAACCCTTGGAGTAGGAAATAGCAACCCACTTCACTGTCCATGCAAATTCCATGGACAGAGAAGCCTGGCGGGCTACAGTCCATGGGCTGTAAAGAGTTGGGCAGCTGAGCAATTGAGCATGACTGCAAAACCAACCATTATAATACTTACAGCTAAAAGATGCCCCAAAATGAATCTAAAATAAGAGAAAGTAAAAGTGAAAGTGTTAGTTGCTCAGTCGTGTTGGACTCTTTTGCGGCCCCATGGACTGTCCATGGGATTCTCCAGGCAATAATACTGGAATGGGTAGTCAATCCCTTCTCCAGGGTATCTTCCCAATTCAGGGATTGAACTCAGGTCTCCTGCACTGCAGGCAGAATGAAGTGAAGTGAAAAAGATAGAAGTACTATGCTCTGATCTTCTATTTTTATGGATGGAGCTCAACCTACTTTCAAGGTAATTTTTTCCAGAGCACACTGTATTTCAACAAACTGAAATGGTGGAAACCTTTTCCCAATCCACAGGGAAAGAAATGACATTAGTGATTATATTCTGGTGTTAATTATTTTACACATATATTTATGCATAATCCTTTCATGTACATGACTGCAAGTCTTCTAAAAAAAAAATGCTGGTGTCAGTAAAATGCCCAGAGATCATATAAAAATAGCAAAACTTCATAAGAACAGTCAACACTTTTTGAGAGTTTTCTCCATACTTCATGCTCTACATGTATTAACTTAAATAGAATTTTGATAACCATTGTAGATAGGAAGTTTAAATACTTTTGCACTCCTTTTAACTATGTGAAAAAACTGAAGTTTAGTGACTGCAGTAATTAAGACCATACTAGCTGCTAAAACAGATAAACCATGAAAGCATAGTAGCCCAAACATTAGAAATTGATTTTTCATAGACAACAGTCCAGTGGGAATGCTGAGTGAATGATCTTCTTTGCAGTGATGTAAGACTTAAGGTCTTTTTTGTTAAGGGATGGGGTAGTCATGCTTTAAAATTTGAAGGGGTGTCTCAAAAAGACATAATTTTCAGTATTGGAAGAACACAACTTTCAGCACTTTACCCATAGCATTTTAGAATGGGAATAAATTAGATTAGAAAGGAATCTGTATGTATAGTTTGATCCTATCTCTTTGTAACCCCATGGACTCTAGCCTGCCAGGCTCCTCTGTTCATGGAATTCTCCATGCAAGGATACAGGAGTGGGTTGCCATCCCCTTCTCCAGGGAATCTTCCCCACCCAGGGATTGAACCTGGGTCTCCTGCATTGCAGGCAGATTCTTTACCATCTGAGCCACCAGGGAAGCCCACAGTTTACCAAGTCAAATATTATTCAATAGCTGTATCTTTGGTTGTTTCAGTCTTATTTGATGGGATCACATGTGGCCTAGACTAAAATTGTTTTCCCTTTTTTAAGTTAACTTTTATTGGAGTATATAGCCATTCTTTTTTAGATTATTTTCCCATATAGATCATTACAGAGCACTGAATGGTATTCCCCATGCTACACAGTGGGTTCTTATTAGTGATCTGTTTTATAGATAGTAATGGGTATACAATCCCAATCTTCCAGTTTATCCCTCCCTTCACTTTCCCCCTTGGTAATCATAAGTTTTTCTTATTACCAGCTTTCCTAATACAAAATTTCACAAGGATGGGATCCTTATAAAATTTTAATGTTGGAAATAACTGTCTTCTCCCAATAAACTTTTATTGGTGATATCTAAGTACTCCAGGATAAAGAAAACCACTTGCCTTCCACTGTCTAATAGCGACGGAGAATTGCAGGAACTCTGAGAATGGAAAATGTAGAGAAATGAGAAAGACAATACTCCTTTCCTCGCGTTCTTTACATAAAACACCCTGGCAGAATTTGCTATATACACTGCTAAGTAAATTGAGCCTTTCTATAATTGTAAACAAAATTAAATTGCTACCAATTCTTTGACTCAGTAAATTTAATTTTACATGTATACATTCAACACTGCATCTAACTGGCATTATGGACAAATATGACTGCTTGACTGAGAGTCTGCACTGAAAATAAGCAGGAAGATCAGTGTTTTGCTGCTTCCAACCTTTCTTTCTATTAATGACAATGTAGTTTCTTTTATCAACTGCACCAACGATCTACACTCATTTTTAATTCATATAGAAAGGTCAAAAGTAAGACTTCTAAACAACTGTTAATATTGTTTTCCTGAAGTGTCAAAGGTAGAGAGAAATATAACAAAGCTATAAGCAGAAAATTAGCCCTTTTGAATATTAACATAAACACATTGTCGTCAACTATATTCAGCTAACACTGAGCACTATGTGTTCATAGAGTCCAAAAAATATGAATAACATGTTATTTTTCTCTTCAAGGTACCTTACAATGTAGTTGGGGAAATATATACACACATACTTGAAAAATGAAATGCAAATAACATCCATTAATGCAACTCTTCTTATAGTTCATCATATCTAGGAAGGGTTCATATATTTCTATCATCTTTATAGAGGTCTGAAAGTGAGTACCTACACTTAAACCACTGAAAAATACACCATAATCAAAATATTAAGAATCTGGAGTTGAGCTGTAGGAGTTGCTTGTATATTTTTGAGATTAGTTGTTTGTCAGTTGCTTCATTTGCTATTATTTTCTCCCATTCTGAAGGCTGTCTTTTCACCTTGCTAATAGTTTCCTTTGATGTGCAGAAGCTTTTAAGGTTAATTAGGTCCCATTTGTTTATTTTTGCTTTTATTTCCAATATTCTGGGAGGTGGGTCGTAGAGGATCCTGCTGTGATGTATGTCGGAGAGTGTTTTGCCTATGTTCTCCTCTAGGAGTTTTATAGTTTCTGGTCTTACGTTTAGATCTTTAATCCATTTTGAGTTTATTTTTGTGTATGGTGTTAGAAAGTGGTCCAGTTTCATTCTTTTACAAGTGGTTGACCAGATTTCCCAGCACCACTTGTTAAAGAGATTGTCTTTAATCCATTGTATATTCTTGCCTCCTTTGTCAAAGATAAGGTGTCTATATGTGCGTGGATTTATCTCTGGGCTTTCTATTTTATTCCATTGATCAATATTTCTGTCTTTGTGCCAGTACCATACTGTCTTGATAACTGTGGCTTTGTAGTAGAGCCTGAAGTCAGGTAGGTTGATTCCTCCAGTTCCATTCTTCTTTCTCAAGATCGCTTTGGCTATTCGAGGTTTTTTGTATTTCCATACAAATTGTGAAATTATTTGTTCTAGCTCTGTGAAGAATACTGTTGGTAGCTTGATAGGGATTGCGTTGAATCTATAAATTGCTTTGGGTAGTATACTCATTTTCACTATATTGATTCTTCCAATCCATGAACATGGTATATTTCTCCATCTATTAGTGTCCTCTTTGATTTCTTTCAGCTCAACTCCAGAAAAATAAACGACCCAATCAAAAAATGGGCCAAAGAACTAAATAGACATTTCTCCAAAAAAGACATACAGATGGCTAACAAACACATGAAAAGATGCTCAACATCACTCATTATCAGAGAAATGCAAATCAAAACCACTATGAGGTACCATTTCACACCAGTCAGAATGGCTGCGATCCAAAAGTCTACAAATAATAAATGCTGGAGAGGGTGTGGAGAAAAGGGAACCCTCCTACACTGTTGGTGGGAATGCAAACTAGTACAGCCACTATGGAGAACAGTGTGGAGATTCCTTAAAAAACTGGAAATAGAACTGCCTTATGATCCAGCAACCCCACTGCTAGGCATACACACTGAGGAAACCAGAAGGGAAAGAGACACATGTACCCCAATGTTCATCGCAGCACTGTTTATAATAGCCAAGACATGGAAGCAACCTAGATGTCCATCAGCAGATGAATGGATAAGAAAGCTGTGGTACATATACACAATGGAGTATTACTCAGCCATTAAAAAGAATACATTTGAATCAGTTCTAATGAGGTGGATGAAACTGGAGCCTATTATACAGAGTGAAGTAAGCCAGAAGGAAAAACATAAATACAGTATACTAACGCATATATATGGAATTTAGAAAGATGGTAACAATAACCCGGTGTACGAGACAGCAAAAGAGACACTGATGTATAGAACAGTCTTATGGACTCTGTGGGAGAGGGAGAGGGTGGGAAGATTTGGGAGAATGGCAATGAAACATGTAAAATATCATGTAGGAAACGAGTTGCCAGTCCAGGTTCGATGCATGATGCTGGATGCTTGGGGCTGGTGCACTGGGACGGCCCAGAGGGATGGTATGGGGAGGGAGGAGGGAGGAGGGTTCGGGATGGGGAACACATGTATACCTGTGGCGGATTCATTTTGATATTTGGCAAAACTAATACAATTATGTAAAGTTTAAAAATAAAATAAAATTGGAAGAATAAAAAAAAAAAAAAAAGAACATAAAAAAAAAAAAAAATATTAAGAATCATGATGAGGTTCTTTGTTATACTAATTTTTCCTTCTCCAGGGGAATGTCCCAACCCAGGAATCAAACCCAGGTCTCCTGCATTGCAGGCAGATTCTTTATCAACTGAGGCACCAGGGAAGTCCATACTGATTTATAGCCATGAGATTAAGGAAGGCCCCAAATCTGCAATGGTCTCATTGTTCCAATCTTACAAGATTTCAGAAAGAGCTATACACACTAGAGACAGTGACAAACGAGAAATTCAGTTACCACATTATCATAATTATCCAACTGTCCATAACTCCCAATTAAACCCCATAATAAATCTAATTGGAATGCTTGACTTAGGCAGTAGAGGCCGTTCTCTGGCTTTAAGTTCTCATCCCTAGCAAACTACTAAGACGAGATTAATGAGAGATCCAAAGCATGAGAGTAACTGCATGAGATCAACATGGCTCTTCATCCCCCACAGTGTCAGGCCAAATTCTGCTGCTTTTATAACGTGGACAAGAGATTGAGATAAAAAGAGGGTTGGGGCAAGCACAGCAGCTTAGCCTATGGAAGAAAGAAGCAAAAATGATAGGTCTATATTTATATGCACTGCTTTTTAACAGTTACCCTCCACCAACTCCCCTCCCCTATAAAATGAGCCCAATTTGTGTGTTGTGGGAGTAAACAGAAGAGATGTGATGAGAATAAGAACAGTTTGGTACGAAAGAGAGTACTTACCTGAAATTCTAATTCTGCTCTGCTCCATGTTTTGGGAAATGAGATAAGTTTCAATAGTCATTTGCTTAAAAAAAAAAAAAAAAAAACAATTTGCCTCATGATGGTGTGTTACTACAAAACGAGTCCAAAGGCAGCCTGGGAGAGGTTAACCCGAAGTAGCAACTCTACTTTGGGACGCCGGAGGGGACTGAGGGACAGGAGGAGAGTTAGTGAACCTAGTAATTTCCCCACCACTGCATGTACCATCATGTTACAACATGACACAAATTACGCCTTTGTCCTTTATTTCAGATTTCAAATACAACTTTCGCTGTGTGCTGTGCTAAGTCACTTAAGTCATGTCTGATTCTTTACGACCCTATGGACCATAGCCTGCCAGGCCGCTCTGTCCATGGGATTCTCTAGGCAAGAATACCTAAGAAGGTTGCCATGCCCTCCTCCAGGGGATCTTCCCAACCCAGGGGTTGAACCTGCATCTTTTACATCTCCTGCATTGGCATGTGGGTTCTTTACCACTAATGCCACCTGGGAAGCCCCAAATACAACCTACACGTATTTCAAATAGCTAATGAATACTTTTAATGTGGGAGAAAACTCTTAGACTATACAAAATCCAGTATTGTTGTCAACACATTCTGAAAGATGTAGTAAAGCAGTAAAGCAAATATTAATACATAAAACTTGCCAAAATGGAAACTACACTTTGTTGCTTTCAAAGCCATACCATCAGACTGTGGCATTTCATACAACTTAAACATAATTTCTCATGAGTTTATTTTACTTTGTTTTTTTCCAGAAATATTACTGCATTTCATTTTGACTAGCCTTATGTGTTTTTGCCATTTTTATAGACATGTTGCTGCCTTGAACCATATACAGCTAATACAAAAAAAAAAAAAAATCAGAGTAATAGCACCAAGGGAGCACAGCAGGAGATCCAAGCCACTGTTTCCCCAAAAAGGACAATAATTAGACATTTATCCATGACTGAAGGAAAGTTCTAGAAGAACACAGGATTCCATGTAAAAAGCTCCAGCAACACCACAAATCCTCCATTTGCTTTGCAGAATTTGAAGTTGATATTGGTTGTCCTACCACCAGATGTCTCATACATTTCACTCATCATCTTATGAATTTGAAGAAATAATCCCTAGAATTTTCATCACCAAATAGTTCATTGATGAAGATAGGATTTTAGATCTGCCCAGAAGACATCTCAACGAAGAACTGACTCATTGGAAAAGACCCTGATGCTGGGAAAGATTGAAGGCAGGAGGAGAAGGGGACGACAGAGGATGAGATGATTGGATGGCATCTCCGACTCAATGGACATGAGTCTGAGCAAGCTCTGGGAGACGGTGAAGGTCAGGGAAGCCTAGAGTGTTTCAGGCCATAGGGTCGCAGAGTTGGACACTACTGAGCAACTGAACAACACCACACTACACCTCAAAAGAGTATGCATGTTGCCTGAATGAAAATATTGGAGGAATGGTCACTGCTGTTACATTCGTCTAGTGGAATAGAAAAGGATGGTCCCTGAGTCTGAGAGAGAGGACATGCAGAGGAGAGGAACCAGCCTGTGGTCCCTGTGACTCACAAAGTGATAGAATGACATCATTTTAACATTAGGAATCTATCCAGAAAGGGTATCATGATATGGTGTCTAAGTTTCTTTAATGCGTTAAACATTTTCCCTCCACTCAACACCTCCACGGAGAAGGCAATGGCACCCCACTTCAGTACTCTTGCCTGGCAAATCCTACGGATGGAGGAGCCTGGTGGGCTGCAGTCCATGGGGTCGCTAGGAGTCAGACACGACTGAGCGACTTCACTTTCACTTTTCACTTTCATGCATTGGAGAAGGAAATGGCAACCCACTCCAGTGTTCTTGCCTGGAGAATCCCAGGGATGGGGGAGCCTGGTGGGCTGCTGTCACTGGGGTTGCACAGAGTCGGACACAACTGAAGCAACTTAGCAGCAGCAGCAGCAACACCTCCAAGGCCCATCATGGCTAGACACTTTCAGGAAACAACTCAGGTGATGGATGGTGTGTCTCTGTAACTAGGGGGTGGCTGTGCGGTGTTTACCTACACGTGGAGCTTGCGTCCGGCCCTAGGGTTTTGCCTACTTGTCAATATCCTCCATAGCATATACCTGCCTGTTACCTATAGCTTAATGAAAAAACAGATTGCTCTGCTAGAATCTAATGGCTGTTAATATCCTAATAACATTAACATATGCAATACTGAGCTGAATTGTAAGGCTGACAAGAGGTTACGTGCATGGAAAGGTAATTACAGTGGAAGTTTTAATGTTAAATCACCACAGTTTCTCTCTGCCTTAATAAACTGTCAGGTGCTATCAAATAAAGCAGAAGCAATTACAGGAAGCAACAGGATCCTGGGTTGAGGGACAGGACTGATGGAAAAAACAGAACATCCTTCCTCCCCCAAATAGCTTACATGAATAACTGGTAGCTAACAGCTGTGAACTCTGATCAACAAAAACATCAGCCTTCTCATTCATCCACCCAGGACATGGCATTTTGATTTCTCATAGGAAGGTACAATGTTTTTAACAATGATAAAATACCTAGACATCCAAAGAGCTCATTGCATATGTGTGCGCTCAGTTGTTCAATCATATCTGACTCTTTTGCTACCCCACAGACTGAAGCCCGCCAGGTTCCTCTGTCCATGGGATTATCCTGACAAGAATACTGGAGTGGGTTGCCATTTCCTCCTCCAAAAGAGCTCATTAAATTCCACCTATTATTTCTGCGTTCCTAAATGCTAACATTTTATTTAGTTTTACTCAAAGGCAGAGGACCCCTACATTCCCAGGTCTTTAAGCTATGATGGTTAGAATGGACAGACCGGGATACAGAGGGTGCCATGCGTCTAGGACAGTGCATGGCACAGCATAAGAACTCAGCTTGGGTAGGACACTGCAAAGGATGAAGAGAATGTGGGACCTGAGTACCTATCCCATCACTGCAACCTAATAGCTGGGCAATGTTTGACAGTTTCCTTCAACCTCTTCATCCTCCATTTCTCGATTTGTAAAATGAGGATTTTTGTTAATACCTACTTCATAAGGCTGTTTTAGTAGTAGTGGTGTTAGCCACTCAGTTGTGTCCAACTCTTTGCGACCTATAGCCCGACAGGCTCCTCTATCGATGGTTCTCCAGGCAAGAATACTGGAGTGGATTCCCATTCCCTTCTCCAGAAGATCTTCCCGACCCAGGGATCGAACGTGGGCCTCCTGCATTGCAGGCAGATTCTTTACCATCTGAGCTATAGGGAAGATTGCTCTGAAGAACAAATTAAATAACGCTTTAAACTTCTGACTTACTACAATGCCAGCCGCCTGTAATGCATTCAGTATGTGTGATTATTAATAATAGTTTATTATTCCATTATTTGTGGCCATGTAGACATGTATCTGCCCCCACACGGCACTCTCGACAAGTTTACTAGACCTTGTTCCTGGAGGCGGACCAAAGGATAAAATCATACACCATCTGGACAGGCAGGATTACCATAATTTACTGTTTAACCCTATTATTGGATATGTGAGGAAACTCAGCTGAACTCATATAGTCAGTCACAAACTAGCCAAAGCTAAGCATCCAGGCTCTGAAACAGGCACTGAAGATACAAACAAGAATAGAGCAAAGTCCTATTCAGTTGATGTTTTATCATCTTTAGTGAAATAGGTTAGGGGATAAGCAAGTTTGAAACACATCAGAGAAGCAAATTCCTGCTGGCACTCACACATTGAGGAGAAAGAGCCGTCCCTGGCTGTGGGGGCAGGGCAGCCTGAGAAAGTGTTCTAGACAGGGTAATAGTTGCTCTGTTGTTGAACAACTGCATACAATAAAAGCCTCTAAAAAGAAAATCAGATAAGAATATAGGCAAATAAATGAAATGGTGTGCAAACACCGTTAGTCATTAAGGAAATGCAAATTAAAACCCCAAGCAGAAACCTAAGCATTGGAATGGATAAAATGAAAGATGAAAACTGAACAACTAAAAGGCCAAAAATTGGAAAGGACCTGAAGCAGCTAGATATCTCCCACATCGCTGGTGAGAATGTAAAATGCATTAGCTACTTTCGAAAATAGTTTGTCAATTTCTGATAAACATCTGCTTAACAAATGATGCAGTTTTACTACTAGATATTTGCCCCATTGAAATAAAAATATATATATATATATATCTTTATACAAAAACTCCTTCATCAATGTTTATAGCACATTTATTCATAAATTCAAAAAAATAAAAAATAACAGCTGGAAACAACCCAAATGTCCCTCAACAGATCACTCAATTCAGTTCAGTTGCTCATTTGTGTCCACTCTTTGCAACCCCATGGACTACAGCACGCCAGGCCTCCCTGTCCATTGCCAACTCCCAGAGTTCACTCAAACTCATGTCCATTGAGTTGGTGATGCCATCCAATCATCTCATCCTCTGTCATCCCCTTCTCCTCCTGGCTTCAATCTTTCCCAGCATCAGGATCTCTTCCAATGAGTCAGTTCTTCACATCAGATGGCCAAAGTATTGGAGTTTCAGCTTCAGCATCAGTCCTCCCAATGAATATTCATGACTGATTTCCTTTAGGATGGACTGGTTGGATCTCCTTGCAGTCCAAGGGACTCTCAAGAGTCTTCTCCAACACAACAATTCAAAAGCATCAATTCTTCGGTGCTCAGCTTCCTTTATAGTCCAACTCTCACATCTATACCTGACTACTGGAAAAACCATAGCTTTCCCTAGATGGACCTTCATTGGCAAATAATGTCTCTGCTTTTGAATATGCTGTTTAGGTTGGTCATAACTTTTCTTTCAAAGAGGAAGCGTCTTTTAATTTCATGGCTGCAGTCACCATCTGCAGTGATTTTGGAGCCCCCCAAAATAAAGTCTGTCACTGTTTCCTCATCTATTTCCCATGAAGTGATGGGACCGGATGCCATGATCTTAGTTTTCTGAATGTTGAGTTTTAAGCCAACTTTTTCATGCTCCTCTTTAGCTTTCATCAAGAGGCTCTTTAGTTCTTCTTTGCTTTCTGCCATAAGGGTGGTGTCATCTGCATATCTGAGGTTATTGATATTTCTCCCGGCAATCTTGATTCCAGCTTGTGCTTCTTCCAGTCCAGCGTTTCTCATGATGTACTCTGCATATAAGTTAAATAAGCAGGATGACAATATACAGCCTTGACGTACTCCTTTTCCTATTTGGAACCAGTCTGTTGTTCCATGGCCAGTGCTAACTGTTGCTTCCTGACCTGCATACAGATTTCTCAAGAGGCAGGTCAGGTGGTCTGGTATTCCGATCTCTTGAAGAATTTTCCACAGTTTATTGTGATCCACACAGTCAAAGGCTTTGGCATAGTCAATAAAGCAGAAGTAGATGTTTTTCTGGAACTCTCTTGCTTTTTTGATGATCCAATGGATGTTGGCAATTTGATCTCTGGTTCCTCTGCCTTTTCTAAAACCAGCTTGAACATCTGGAAGTTCCCTGTTCATGTACTGTTGAAGCCTGGCTTGGAGAATTCTGAGCATTACTTTGCTAACATGTGAGATGAGTGCAATTGCGCAGTAGTTTGAGCATTCTTTGGCATTGCCTTTCTTTGGGATTGAAATGAAAACACCTTTTCCAGTCCTGTGGCCACTTGCTGAGTTTTTCAAATTTGCTGGCATATTGAGTACAGTACTTTCATAGCATCATCTTTTAGGATTAGGAATAGCTCAACTGGAATTCCATCACCTCCACTAGCTTTGTTCGTAGTGATGATTCCTAAGGCCCACTTGACTTTGCATTCCAGAATGTCTGGCTCTAGGTGAGTGATCACACCATTGTGATTACCTGGGTCTGAAGATCTTTTTTGTACGGTTCTTCTGTTTATTTTTGCCACCTCTTCTTAATATATTCTGCTTCTGTTAGGTCCATACCATTTTTATTGTGCCCATCTTTGCATGAAATATTCCCTTGGTATCTCTAATTTTCTTGAAGAGATCTCTAGTCTTTACCATTCTATTGTTTTCCTCTATTTCTTTGCATTGATCACTGAGCCTTCCTCAGTGGTTACTCAGCTATATGTATTTCCCAAAATCATAAAACTTTACCTTAAAAAGAATGAATGATGCTATATGCCCATTTTACCTTTTTTTTTTTTTTCTCAGAAAGGCCAAAACAGACTATGTGCAAAGATCTGTAAATAGAATACAGCATAGTAAATTCAGGTTTCACAAGCCTGACTAGAGTACGGCAGGTATCATAACTATTACTTAGCTAACTATCTGGCTCACAGTAGAAACCCAATTAATAGATGCAGCATTAATAAACAGAGGGGAATCATGGTGCTATGAGCCTGTCAATAGATAGAAGCCAACTCCACAAAACATGGAATCATTAGCAAAGTCGGCATGCTTATATATTGTTCAGTGACCCAGTGGAGATCTCTGTTGTTTATATTATGTAGTAAGTGAAGTAAAGTGAAGGTAGCTCAGTTGTGTCCAACTCTTTGCAACCCCAAGGACTATACAGTCCATGAAATTCTCCAGGCCAGAATACTGGAATAGGTAGCTTTTCCCTTCTCCAGGGGATCGTCCCAATTCAGGGATCAAACCCAGTTCTCCCACATTGCAGGTAGATTCTTTACCAATCGAGTTATGAGGGAAGTCCACACATTATGTAGTGGTACTGTCTTAAAGAAAAGGAGAATATGTACAGAGTTGGGGTACATCAGAGCAGCCAACGTAATGACCACAACGAGAATGGCTCCCCTTAAATTTGTTCCGTGTGCATCTGCACAACCCTGGGGGGAGGATGCTCTGGGGAACATTTCTCTATTTCCACTTGTCTAGCTATTTGAGAGACATCTGCTAATGAGAAAGATGAGTGATGACAGAAACACCGCATCAAAGTGCAGGACATAAGGCCTAAAGAATCCCACTTGTTTCATGTAATTAGGCCACTTCAGTCAAAATTTTTTTCAACAATTTTTCATACTTATTTATCCAGCCTATCCTGAGTATATAACACTCAATATAACATGATAATATTATAATATATCATATATTATGGTATACCATATTAGAAAATAAGGTAATACAAAATTATTCTCATGAAGTAAAATTTTACCTCACACTTGAGTCATAATAAAAAGTCAACATAATGACTCAAGACATACAGAGAAATAAATAACAATTGTATAACCATGTGGAGCTGTGTTCTCAGGGGCTGAGGAATGGCTGGATTAAGGGAATAATATAGGAAAGTAGAGTTGTTGCTTTACCACGTATGGTAGGATTATTATATTTATCATATCCAGAGCAATAGGTGTTTTAAGTGGTTTACTGATCATAATTATTTATTCATTCAGGACTTCCTGCACTGTAAATAAATATGAGTCTCTTGAAAAAATAACTTCAGAAGGTTAAGATGAGGCCAAAAACATAATACAAAATGGGAACCAATTCCTCACCATTTCAGTTCTACACCAGTCCACTGTGAAAAGACGCTTGGTCAACAATTTGAAGTTATAGTTCTTTTCAGAAAGGGGACAACTTGGACTTTTTTTTTTTTTTTTTGAATAATAATACTTCTCAGTAAAGGGCCAGATGGGATTAGAATGAGGGAAGAGAGCCAGAAACAGGAAATGCGGTGTCAGGGGAACAAAGCACAAGCAGAGAAAAATTCAGAGAAGTTACTCTGTGCTTCCGCCGAGATTCTACACATTGGGGTTTATCACATTGGAGTCTTTTGAGATTCGCCTGTCACTAGACACGACTAAGCACACTGCCTTTAAAGGAAATCTTTGTTCTAATTCCCGCCTGACAGGAAAAAGCTTCTGGGTTCACTCAACCCTAACTTTATCCTTTACAAAGGAAAACTATAGAGAGAACGGCTTTACTCCCAGGGGCTTCCCTAGCTCTTCTTATTTAACTCGCCCTGTCTAACCAGACAAGTGCTTAGACTCCCTCCATTCACCTGCCACAGCCCTCATCCAACACAAAAAACCTGCTTAGATACTTTTATTTTCTTTCCTTTGGGGTTCCTCAAAGTCTAGGTGCCCTAGAGAGGAATCCTTTGTAACTAGGCGACCCAAGTGATTGATAAAAGGGCTGGAACATTGCAAAAGATAGAAAGACTATTGATGGTTTTCCTCAACCCCACAGTAGTTGAGATTATCTGACCCAGATTCAAATCATCAGGAGATGAGACTTCCAATATCAAAACATAAGGAAAGGACCATATTTCTCACATTGAACTTAATTGCTAAGCACCCTGAACATCCATTATATGAGAGAGATGAAGACAGGCCCTTGCCTCAAAGCAAGATTGCACTCATCTTTGAAAAGTGAGCATTTACTTAATTTTAAGGCATCCTAGTAAAAAATATTCACTCTCAAAATTCAAAAATCCCTATCAACATTTTACAGTACCCTATAATTGAGCTTTCCCATATTTATCTCTAATCGTGTATTTATGCTCCAGATTATAATCTCATATATATTGCAAAACTGCAGAAATGTCCCCAAGAAATATTGTTAGGCTTGGAATTAACAATGATCACCTCCCATTCTGATGATGACATCATTCTTATCACCTGTGTATCCGGTAACATCCTTGGTTGCAAGCAACAGAAACTGATCCTGGGTAATTTAAATAGAAAAGCCATTACTGGGTAAAGAATGGATTCACAGAACCTGTGGACAATGAAAAATCAGGCTTAGGAAATAAACCAAAAGTAAGGGAATTTGGTGAAGGCAAGGAGAAAAACATTTGCTTTTTAGCAGAAATGTCCAGTTGAGGTGTTGCCTTGGTTACCTTAGAACACCAATGAAGCCGGACACTGCACCCTTACTGAACATGCGAGAGCTATGAATGGCTCTTCAATCTTTCTCTCTGAATTGTCTGCTCCAGAGTCAAATTTTGAAGCTTCAACATCCAACTGCCCAAGCCTAGATCATGCCCTGGTATGTTCAGACAGCTGATTTCTCCCTCGAATCCCTTTTGAAAGTCTCTGTTACCACTGAAACATCATCCTTTAAAAGCTCTTCTTGGCAAATAAGCTGAAATTCCAAAATGAAAGGAAAAAAATACCTTCTTTATATAGCTACATAATATGAAGCAGTAGCTCAAATATCAATAGAGATACATACGGTAATAAAAGAAAAACGAAAACCAACTATTAATATGCCTTTGCTCTGCTCTTGGCATTGATTTCAGCTGAAGTTTGCTCATGTTTGGTTACACCACAAATTCCGAGGGTGCTCACCAAAACCAACAAAGAGATACTTCTCCTGTCTGAATTATGTCTTGATTACAGTGAAAGTCAGTGGCCTAGGAACAGGTGGTTTTCTTCAATCAGCTGAGTTCCCGAGAGATGAGAGGGGAGGTGGGGCTTGCGAGACCTGCCACTGGCTGGCAGTGGCTCACTCATCCCAAGACTTCTTGTTACTTTCTGGAAGGAACTGGAAATTTCAGAAATTACAAAGCTGCTCTCAGCTTTGATTTGGCCCACTGCTCACAACAGCTGTAAAAGTTGAATCTTGTGGGGGGCGGGGGAGAGGAGGTGGAAAAAAAAACAAGGTCAAGACTGGTTATAATGTGGTTTTACTAGAGGTATTGTTTTCAGAAGAGGGAAAAACCACTATGTATGAATATGCAGAGAGTGAAAAATGAGAAAAACATGTTCGTTTTATTTCAAGCTAAAGAGATTGGGCCCACAACCCCCATTACAAATATGCAGCTACAGGCAGAATGAATAACTACTTGTCTTTGAAACGCTTTAGGATGCATTTGAACTTATCTCCAAAAACATTAAGTATTTTCAATTTTTTGTTAGTTCTCATGACCTGAATAATGATGGGGTAGGGGGTGGTCTAAATGTTAAAACAAGCTAGCAAAACAAAATTATTTATTTTAAACTGATTTCCACTGTATCCCACGAAACAAAGGGAAAGATTTTTCTTTCTGGACTTATTTCCTTTTATTTATTCTCTGCTGCAAAGAGATTTTTTCCTCCCCAAATAATTCAAGCATATATTTCTCTTCTCTAGAGTTTCAAACTGGATTTTTTTTTTCTTTTCAAAAGCAGTGGATTAGGAGAGAGCCATTTTAGCCCCAAATAGTTACCAGGTTTTTCATGATTCTTTTATCAATTAACTGGAAATGTTCACATCACTTTTGACAATACATGCCAGCAGGAAGGTAGTTCTATTTTAATTATTTAGGATCATACTTCTCAACCCTCAATGCGTATTAGAATCACCTGGAACACTTAAACAAAATGGATGTCTGGGCTTTATTCCAGCCCAACTAAGTCATAATCTCTAGACATGGAAGCCAGTCATTGCTGTTTGGTTTCCAACTCTCAGCTGAATCTACAACATGAGAGATGGGGCTCAAAACCCCTCCCAGATGGCTGCCATTTCTTTGTGGCTGAGCATCAAAGGTCATACAAAAGGATTTCTATTAAGGCACCAAGAAAGAATTAGAACAAAACTTCTCCGCCTTCCTCCTACAGAGAAATAGACTGTGCCAACGCAATTTGTGAGCCCAAATGGATTACAATAAAACAATAAGTCACTTTACCAAACTCCACACCTCCAGCTCTCTTCTCCCAATTAGTCTTTTTGATCTCGAAATAGCCACTTAAAAGATGTAGCTTCAGTACCTCAGACTCTTAGCCTGACTCTCACTACAAGGCTTGCTATAAATTGTATCATCCATCAGAGAATACAGGAATCCCAAGACATATGCCCTTGCCAATTTTTGGAAACATTTTTGAAGTACTTTTGAGATTCTCAGGAATGAGTTCCCCACTGGTATTCACTTGATGGGCAGAAAAAAAAAAAAAAAAAAACCTCAGTTAAAAGGAGTGCCGAGCAGTCTGACTCTGGGTCCAGCTGGGGCCCAACTCCCCCAACAGGGAGTAACAGCTCTCCAGCCTGCCATTCTGATTCAGTACATCTGAGGTGAAACCTAAAGACTGGTATTTTTTAATAGGAACCTCAGAAGATTCTGCAACAGATGGTCTGCAGACCACCCAGAGAAACAAGGCCATAGACTGTTAAATGAAAAGCTTTCAGAGAAACCAGGAATATTTAGGTGGGAAAAGCTAAGCTATCTTCAAATGTTTAAAGGGTTTTCCTGTTTGGAAAAAATAAATAAATAAATAAGTTTTTTTCTAAACTCTCTTCTGTAAGATTGAAAAAGATAGAAAAATGAAACGGGTGGAAAGTGGAGAAAAAAAGTTGATTTGGCCTTAATTTAGAAAAGAATTTCATAGTCATCAAACTAAACTGCCTTAGAAAGTAATATTTCGTGATCCATCCAAGAAGGATTGCCACTTAGCAAAGATACTATCAAAAGGATGCAAGCTTGTGGTAGATAAACTGTTCAGTTTGCCATGTCCCTTAAAACATGAATTCACTAAAAATAACAAAGCTCATCATGGGTCTAAATCTTTATGGTAGTTTGAAAAAATATATAGCTGACCTTGTGTGCACCAAATTTAATTAACTCAGTTTCTCTAAAGCACCTCATTACACCTTGAATATCTTATACCAGTGAGTCATGAAAGTGACTTTTGAGTAAAGAAGCTTTAACCCAGTTAATAGGTCTGCCCCCAAAAAAGTCGATTACCTATTTATGGCTTTAAAGTCAAGCATCAAAGTTAGTTCAATACAGCGATAGCTAGCTAGCTAGATGGGCTTCCCAGGTGGCTCAGTGATAAAGAATCTGCCTGCCAATGCAGGAGCCATGAGTTCAATTCCCTGGGTGGGGAAGATTTCCTGGAAAAGGAAATGGCAACCCACTCCACTATTCTTGCCTGGAAAATCCCATGGACAGAGGAGCCTGTTGGACTATAGTCCATGGGGGTGACAAAAGAATTGGACACAACTTAGTGACTAAACCACCACAACAAAGCTAGCTAAATAGAAAGAGATACGGAGATAGATAATTGGATAGACAGAATGAAATGAGAGAGATTCATTCACTCCTGGCTAAGAAGGACTAAGCACTCTCCAATCCATCTGTCTTATTGAATGCAGCTTTAAAATGTGGAAAGAATGTGCATGGAACAGCTAGCTATTTGAGGACTTTGAAAAGAAAATAGCAGCAAGTGGGTTGAATAAGAAGACTAGAATTAAAAGTACCAGCAAACAGACAATGACTTCACCAATTTTATTACCCTCTGGGGTTCCATGACCTAAATTCAAGATGGCTTGAGAACTTGAAGGGGTTCTTGCCATATACAGAAATCCAGAAGCACTCTAGTTCTGGCTCAAGAAGTGTTAAAAAGGCCTCCTAGATATCTACACAGTCAAGCACAGTGTTTTCATAGCCAGCTGACTCAGCCCTAGTTACTCTAATGGTGCCTTAATGTCAGTGTGGTGGTCATGTCTATGCAATAATCAGTTCAGTTCAGTCACTCAGTCATGTCCGACTCTTGGCGACCCCATGAATTGCAGCACGCCAGGCCCCCCTATCCATCACCAACTCCCGGAGTCTACCCCCAAACCCATGTCCATTGAATCAGTGATGCCATCCAACCATCACCTTTGCAATAATAGGGTGTATAAAATCTGCTACAAAAATCTCAGATTTTCCAAGTAATTTGAGAAATGAATGTCATTCATTTTTTGACTCTTATCCCTTGGTCCTCAAGTTAAAATGCATAAGAGGAATGCACAGAACAATAAAGATTCTGTCCATTAAAATAAAAAAAAAAGGTGGGAGGGGCCTTAATGCTCAGAGGGAGCATAGAAATCTGTTTTTCTTTTTCCTCATTTTTCTTCCCTTGTTTCATTCTTCAGTGCCTCAGCCCCCAAATGATCCTACAGCAGTGGTGGCAATGGCAGCAATCAGACCCTGTAGGTCCCTTTACTTTGAAGGAAGAAAATCTTCCCCTCCAAACAAAGGAGCTATGGTCTGAAAATAATGGGAGGAGCCCCAGCTACTTACCCTACTCACTTCCTTTTTCTCAGGTCCCCCCTTCCCCACCACTTTCTTCTCTCCTGCCCCCTTGACCTTGATGTGGGTGGAGTCAAGGAAAACAGGCAGCTGAGCAGGATGTCTTAAGGCAGGAGGTCTTTCTGACCTGAAGACTGCAAAAAAATGGAATCTGAAGGAACCAGAATGTACCACAGAGATAGCAGAGAGAGAATTTAAGAAAGCAACTCCCATCAGTGGTATATGAACTCTTGGCTTCACTTGAGTTGCAGGTGTGTGAGTCTGAATTTTAAAAAACACACACAGACTTTGAGGAGGGGTGATGGAAGAGTCTATTACCCAGATCCTATAACCTGGCTGCCTGGAAGACCTAAAGGACAGATCTAAATAACACTGCAAAGGATTTTAAAACCAAACTGATATTGGGACCACAACCCAAAGAAATCTGATCAAAATATGACTTGAACCCAACCAAGTTGATCGCCACTAAAGCAAAAATATTATCATTCTCTGTGGGGTTTCAGCTAGACCCAGAGGGTACAACATCATAGTCAAAATGTCCACAATATAACATGAAATTATTTGGCATACATAAAACATGGAAAATCTCAACTTGTGTAGGAAATGAATCTTTGATGATAGAGTTGTTGGAGTTATCTGAGAGAAATTTGAAAGAAATTATAAAAATAAGAAAGAAGACAGAAACACCTTTGAAACTGGAAAGAGAAAATCTCAGCAAAGAAATACAAAACATTATGAAATACTAAATGGACATTTTAGAATTGAAATTATAGTAACTGAAATAAAAATCTCATAAGGTGGTTTCAATGATCAGAATGGAGGTGGCAGAGGAAAGAGTCAGTAAACTTGAAGATTCATGAATAGATCTTACTCAATCTGAATAATGAAAACCAAAGGAAAACAATGACTGAACAGACTCTAGAACTAACACTTGTACCATCACAGTGCCAGAAGGAGAAGAGAAAAAAGTGTGAGGCTGGTAAAAATTCATAAGGAACAATGGCTGAAAACCTCCTAAATTTGGTGAAACACTACCTTGTAGATTCTGTTTGTATCCTGGGCCAGGCAGCCAGAGGACAAAGAGAGAAAAAGTAAGGGGGATTACTAACCCAGCCCTTTTGTAATTGCAGCTGCTGGAAACTTCCTTTAGAGTTAGCTTGTCTCCTGTGGGTTTCCATAGCTACAGCTCCAATTGCTGCCATGAGATTGGCTAGTGGCTGGGGTGAGGTCCGGAGAATGGCAGCTAAGGGTTGGGTTTCTCACTCAGCGTTGTTAAGTTCCACCTGCAACTGTTTAAACCAGGTTTCCCCTGGAGCTTTCTCTGCACCAGTAGTGCTCACTTCCACAGTTCTGGCTGTGTTAGGTTCAGGCCAGAGGATACTAGAGGGACAAAAAAGGAAAACTGTGAGTGTTGAAAGGCCATTCTTCATCTCCAGTCCACTTGCTACTATTAATATTTATTTTATGGCACCCACAGATAGTTGCTCTCTACATTCTATCCAGGCTTATATTTGCTTTCAATCAGAGAGACAAGGATTGCTTATTCCATGTTACCCAGAACTGGAACCTCATTCTTCTAGAATAATTTCAGCCAAGGATAAGGATGTTCTGGGGAAATTACTAAATATAACAAAATATTACTTCTCACACTTTGGATAACATTATTGCAGATGAATGTTAAATAAGTCACTTTTGTTTTTCTGCTTATAGATTATCAGAAGGAATCTAATTTATTTAATTATATTCCTAGTCACTTTCCAATCACATTGCCAATATGAATTGAAAAACTAGAAGGCTATTTTTATTGTATCCATAAAGATCATCTTTTAGAAAGTTAAACTGTTTTCCCCTAAATATTTATATAGACTTTACAAATTTAAACAGTCATCACTTTGGACTCTCCATGCCCCTGATTACCATCATTAGTACAGAAAGGGGGAAAGTGGCTATATATTGAAATACATGTACACTCTTACCGTAACATGTTATTTTGTACATTTCTTACTATATTATTCATTCAGCCGGTATTTATTACATGTTCATCTAATTCTGGCTTTGACATTGTGGCAGTGAATAAATTGGTTAAGGTCCTGTCTTCATTCTATTAGTGTGGATATTTGAATAAAATAGCCTAGGCCTGCTGACAAGCACAACTGGTCTGTACTATTGTTCTGAACATGCAGATGATTTTATCTTACTTATTCTGCAAGCAGACTTTGCCTCTGGTGAGCTTTACAACAGGATGGAGACTGGACAGATCACATTTCTCTTCAAATGTACTCCACATGAAGTTTGGGGCCATTACAAACTTCATGTTCAACTGAACGATCTTAAACATAACAGTGTGGTTTAGGTATGAATATTCCTGTTCACTGAGCATAACACTCACTGTAAAATCTTGCCTTGAAATATTTTGCAAATTTCCTAAATTTGGGCAAAGATGTCAGCTTTACAAAAGCAAAAAAAAAAAAGCCACAGGTTGAGTCTAGTGTTCTTTACCCTCCGATTTGTACTCTCCCAGCTGAAGTTAATAATTATACCTTTTATTTTCTTAAGCAGCTTTTTCACTTTGAGAGTTTAAATGACTTGGTTAGCACAGCTTAGCTTTTCCCAGGTGGTTTATTGAATGTCACAGTTAACAACCTCAGACCTGAAAAATGAAGCTAAATTCTTAAAAAAAAAAAAAATGAGTTTTGTGTATTCACTTCTGTATCATTTTGGTTTAGTAGCAAGAGAAGGGCTGCTGCTGCTGCTGCTGCTGCTAAGTCGCTTCAGTCGTGTCCGACTCTGTGCGACCCCATAGACGGCAGCCCACCAGGCTCCCCCGTCCCTGGGATTCTCCAGGCAAGAACACTGGAGTAAGTTGCCATTTCCTTCTCCAATGCGTAAAAGTGACAAGTGAAAGGGAAGTTGCTCAGTCGTGCCCAACTCTCAGCGACCCCATGGACTGCAGCCTACCAGGCTCCTCCGTCCATGGGGATTTTCCAGGCAAGAGCACTGGAGTGGGTATTTGTATTTGTACCATTTGTAGCCATTTGCTACAAATTCATTAGCTCATGAATGTGCAGAATTTTTGTTAAGTATTTTGTATTTCAGCTCTATGATCAACATTATCATAATGTATATTAGGCACTTGGCTTCTTTTCATTATCTCCTTTTTCCTTCTCTTTCCTCCTTCATCCTCTCCTCCATTCTTGCCTTCCATCCATCCCCTTCTTCTCATCTTCTACAGTACTATCTCTGGTCATTTTTCATCTTCTCAAAAGTTTCTCACCGAGTACTGAGAGTATGAACATGCCATTGTTGCAGGCAGGGGGACCCCTTCCAGGGCCCGAAACTGGGCTCTTGTCTAACACTCGGAAATGAATTGTCTGAGGAGACCCATGTACGGACAAAGCAAGAGAGTTTATTGGGAAAGGGCACCCGGGTGGAGAGCAATAGAGTAAGGGAACCCAGGAACTGCTCTGCCATGTGGCTCGCAGTCTCAGGTTTTATGGTGACAGGATTTGTTTCCGGGTTGTCTTTAGCCAATCATTCTGACTCAGAGTCCTTCCTGGTGATGCTCACCTTGTTCAACCAAGATGGATGCCAGAGAGCGGGATCCATCTCTGGGAGGTGGTTGGACATGTGGTGTCTCCTTTTGACCTTCCAGTTGGTGGTGGCTTATTAGTTCTGTGTTCCTTACCAGGACCTCCTGTCCTAAAACAACTCATGCAAATGGTTACTATGGTGCCTGGCCAGGGGGGGCAGTTTCAGTCAGTGTGCTTCCTCTAACACCATCACTTCTCAGATATATCTAGGTGTGGTTTACCAGAAAATTTAAGCATCTAAGGCAATTCTATCATCACTGTCACATGGGCTGTGCATGTGTTTGTTTTATATGAATCCTAGAATGTGAATAACCTTCTACTTGGCAGAACACATTCAACTAATTAAAGCTGGTAGAAACTACAAAAATTTCACTGAATTCCAGAAACCATGTACCTTCTTAGTTTGTTTTGAGGCATTTTTTTCCCCAACATTGGTTAAATAGCTATCATTTTAACATTTGCATTCCTCCCACCTCCCCCCACCCAAGGGAGGATAGTACTATTGTAATTATACTACATTCTTCTGAGGTTCTATAATGAGCTATTATTTTGCTAATGGAATATTCAAGTAGTCTGTAGTAATTTATCAAATAGTCCCAAGTCCCATTTTCTCAGTGTGAATCTTTTTGTTCACAGGTAAATTGATGTGTGGGGGGTTATCAAGGCTTTTTTGTAATTCAAATTATCCATTCCACCTCTCTTCACACACACACACACAGACACACAATATATACAATCTTAGAAGAGTTTTTAGAAATGTTTAGAATTAAAATTGTACAGACTTTTTGCAAGTAGAAATTTCTGCATTTTAATTTTCTTTTTTATTTTTGCATTTTGATCCCTAATTTTGAAAATGCACCTAAAATAAAGGAGGAAGGGAAAATGTAATTCAGTTTTTTTCATGCTACAGGCTGTTCTTTTGTCAGCTTGAACCACTAGCAGGAGAGCACTATTCTAAATTAGACACTAAGAAACAGGAAACCATCTCAGCCCAAGCTCTTCTATTTTCCTCCACTTTTAAAAGACATGAATTTAAACTGGTGTGGTTCTTATTGAAATGGACACCCCCTTTTGGCACAGAAATGTTAAAGGTATATTATTATATCTTTAATTAAAAGTGTTGCGCATATATTAATGAAGAGCTCCTGAGCAGAAAACTATGCAAAAAAAAAAAAAAAAAAACCACATTGGGAGACTTGTTTAAAACTATTTAAACAAACAACAAACAAATGCAAATTACCTATACAATTAACTAAGCCACTAACTGTAAGGTTCCAATTCCTGTCATGATGGTAAAATGCTTGTTCTGCTGGCTGTTTCCTCAAATCAACCTTAAAGTTTATTTTGTAATATTGTCCTGACAGGAAAACATCTTTGAGGAGCTAACTAACAGAAGGCCCTGAGGATGAAGGATGTCTAGAATCGCTGCTGTGTGATAGGACGGGGAGTTGCACCCTCCTATGGGAGTGCTCCGAAGATGACCCTTGAGGAGACAGAGTGAAGAAAAGCCTTCTTAAACATGTACTTGCCTTTCTTTCACATTGTCTTTGGACAATCATCACCTTCCCATTCACCAGAAATCTTCTGCAGCAGCTCAGATTGCTAAAGTGGTGTCTCTGAGATAACACTGGGCAGCACAAAGACCCTGCCTGAGTGATGAATTATTAAAAACAGGTGAAGGCTGACCAGCTGCTCTCGGGCATCCACTATCCCCCCGCTTCTCCAACAACATCCATTCGCTGATGAATATCAGCCTAGGGAGACTGCCTCCTCCCATTGCTGTGCAACCATAAAAAATGAGACATGAATCACCCACAAGATGAAACTCCTGTGGGAGAATTGTTAACAGCCTGGAATCCACAGAGGTTCTGGGATGCCTGAGACTCTCTGCCCAAGGATTTAACCCCTCCTCTGTTTTTAAAATTCACCAAAATTCACATAGACTGGATCCTCACCTTTGGCCATTACCCAAAACACATTTCCAGGAATTCAGGGCCGTGTTTTCTATTCAGAGATCCTGCTGAAACAGAGTAGCTGACACACCAGGAGAGCCTGAACTCAGCAAGGTAACTAGATGGCAAACAAAAAAGAAAGATTAAGAATTGAAAATAGTATGATAATTATAATTAAGAATTAAAAATAGTATGATAATTATAATTAAGAATTAAAAATAGTATGATAAATATAGTTATAGAAGTATTAGAAGATATTCACCATATAAGAGAGTAGCATTAAGCCACAAAAGAAGTTCCAAACGGAAAAATGATGCATAAGAATTTAGGAATTCTTCTCAGGATTAAGGAAATCCTGAGAGTTCTTTCATTTAAATTAGATTTAGAAGGGCCACTGAGTAACAAATAGTACTGACAATGAAAAACCTACACCTAGACAAATAAGTAAATTTAAGAAAATTAAAGTATAAAATTCTGAACACTGATAAAAAGAAAGCAAAGAAAGGAACAAATACTCCAAGTGAAAACAATTTTAGAGGATGTAATCAAATTAGAAAAGCACAAATCTAGAAGATGATGGAAGAGATATGATAATTAAAATTATCAAATATTGTGATAACAGTTAATGCTGGCAAAGACTGAGGGTGTGGGTGAGGGTGTGTGTGTGTGTGTGAGAGAGAGAGAGAGAGAGAGAAAGAAAGAATGGAAAAAATCTAGAGCAAATGGAAAAGTATATATAGAGTAACCTGGAAATAAAATTCAACATTATTCAATTTAATGAGTTAGCAAACCTAAGGAATGAGTGATAGTTTGTCTAGGAAAATATTCTTTTGGGAAAGTTGGTTGTTACTCCTGTTGTTAGAAGAAAAACTATAAAATTTGTGTATGTGTGTATACATAATAAAATTTAAATATTTGTTACAAGAAAATAATGATGATTTTGGATCTTTGGAGAAGGACAACTGCCATAAGAATGAAATAAATAAATGTCATGTAGAAATTTTAACCAGCAGAATAAATTAAAATCATTCAAACAGCACAGATGGAGAAAAAAGTTTGAAGTTTACATGAAAAATAAGTACCAATATATTGGTAGTTATATTTATCTAGTATTTATAGTTATCTATAACACTGAGTTAAACATACTAGTTAAAAATGGAGACTATATATAACAATGCATTTTTAAAAAGAGTAAATAATATGTTGTGTGAGAAAAGAAAAATATTAAGATGTATCAAGCAAATACGAACCAAAAGAAAACTGACATAGTAACCGTATACCTACAAATATAATTTACTTCCAAGAAGATGTTACATACGGATAAAAGAAATACTTGGACAAGAAGATATATTTATCATAAGCCATGTCCATTCGTTTCCATATTGCATATGATAGCATCCTCATTGCAGTGGCATATCTGAGCAGGTGCAACACATCAAATGACTTGGCAAACCCTAGTTATTTAGGGTGTAGACCAGATATGGTCTTTAACACAAGTTTACCAACTCCTGATATGTAAAACTGAATTCTAGAAGCAGAGAAAGCAAATGGGGTAAAAAATAATATTAGAAGAGAGCCAGAATATTATAAATGATAGAATTAGTAAACAAGAATGTTAAAAAAAGCTATTATATCTCTATTCTATATGTTCAAGAAACTAGAAAAGAGGTTGAACATATTACATAGAGATATATAACATGTATTTTTTAAAAACCTGAACTTGTACTGATAAAAACTATAATATCTGAGAAGAAAAATTCACTGGAAGGGATTCATGGTTGAATAGATATTGCAGAAGAAAAGATTAATGAAATTGAAGATATATCTATAGAAACTACCTAATATGAAGGAAAAATATAAAAAATAAAGGCCAAAAAGCTCGAACATAATAGTAGTTAGCCTTGGAACAAATATATATTAACACATGATTAGAGTTGCTGAAAGACAGGAAATTAGGGATGACCGAATAGTTTAAGAAATAATGGGAGCAATTTTTCTGAATCTGCTGAAAACCATATATCCCCAGATCCAAGAAACTCAATAGCCTCAAGTATAAATGACATATTTAATAGCAAAGACTTTCCCAAGTCACATTACAATAAAATTGCCTAAAATCTGTAATAAACAGCCTTAAAAAGCAGCCAGAGGTACATTTCATATAAAAGAACAATAATTATCACAGCAGATTTCTCATTGGAAGTAGTGCAGACAAAACTAAATAGTCCTAAAAGAAAAACTATCAACCTAAAATTATTTACCTATTGACAGTACCTTTCAAACACAAGGATTAAATAAAGACATTTCAAACCTACAAAATCTGAAGGCAATAAAGAGCACTGGGAATGATAATTGCTACTGCTGCTGCTAAGTCACTTCAGTCGTGTCCGACTCTGTGTGACCCCATAGACATCAGCCCACCAGGCTCTCCTGCCCCAGGGATTCTCCAGGCAAGAGCACTGGAGTGGGTTGCCATTTCCTTCTCCAATGCATGAAAGTGAAAAATGAAAGTGAAGTCACTCAGTCATGTCCGACTCTTAGTGACCCCATGGACTGCAGCCCACCAGGCTCCTCCATCCATGGGATTTTCCAGGCAAGAGTACTGGAGTGGGTTGCCATTGCCTTCTCCAGGAATGATAACTATGTAGGTACATATAAAGATTTGTGAGAAAATCATTTAAATGTCTTTAAAAGATAATCTTCTCTTTAAAACAAAATTCCTAACAATGTATAACAAGGTTGAAAACATGGTCAAAGCAAAATGTATAATTACAATATATTCAAGGCTGGAAGGGAAGAAAGAGGTCTACATCATTTTAACTTTCTTATAATATGCATAAATGTATATATCACTTTAAGTTAGACTGTGATAAGTTACAGATGTGTACTTTAAACCCTAAAGTGAATATGAAGATGACATACTGAAGAGTTATAACTAATGTGCCAACAAAAGAATATAGAATCATAAAAATTAATTAAAAAGAAGGAAGAAAAGAGAAGAAAAGTATGAATGGGACAGATAGGAAGCAAGTAGCAGAATAATAGATGGTCAATAATCACATCAAATCTAAATGGTCTAAACCGAAGTTAAAAGGCAGGGACTGTATGATAAGTCAGAAAACAAATACAACTATATGCTGCCTAAAAGAATTCATTATATAAATATAAAGAATTATATTAAAAGCAAAAGAATGGGAAAAGATGTGCTAGCTATGAAATCTAGAAGAATAATTGATTTATGAAAATATATTTTTCTCTTACATATGAACAAAGACTTGGCTAAAAATTGAATTCTTTTATTTAGGTTACAGCTCTTGTTCTTTATGAACTGTTGACTAGGGATTAGTTCAGAGACCATATGGTCTGCTGATGTGGTTTTAGAGTGGTAACAGAAAATGTAAATTTGCTGATGAATCTAAAACCTGGAAATTTCACATAAAAATTTGCATTTCTGGTGTTTCTCAAAAGGTTATAATGGTTGGCAGCCCTGGAATGCCATTCTCATATGGGAATACAGAACTAAAGTTGAGTGGCAACTTCTGCCTTTAGTCTAAACCTACAATCTCCAACTCAATGGCACCCCTCTCCAGTACTCTTGCCTGGAAAATCCCATGGGCGGAGGAGCCTGGTGGGCTGCAGTCCATGGGAAGAGTCGGACACGACTGAAGCGACTTAGCAGCAGCAGCAGCAGCAGCACAATCTCCAACTCACCATAGTGCCTATTGGCAGGACTCCACTCTCTTGCATTGCTTGCCTGACATCTGATGGCCACTGGGACTGTGAGCCCTGATGTTGCTTGATTGGTTTTTAGAATTCTGTATCCATGAAGAAAATTGTGAAACAATTCTGGCTTTTGTTGTCTGGTTTGTTGTGATCTCTTATTTTTAATGCTTTGACTGGATGGAATTAAGATTTATTTAAAAATTGAAATTGTAGGATACATGAAAAATAAAATAAAACTATAGGAATCCTGTGTCTCACTGCTTTCTCCATTTACTTATCTGGTACATAATTTGTTCTGCATACTAAAGTATT
Organism: Bos grunniens; assembly: GCF_055505025.1. Classification (NCBI taxonomy): domain Eukaryota; kingdom Metazoa; phylum Chordata; class Mammalia; order Artiodactyla; family Bovidae; genus Bos; species Bos grunniens. Next base: position 37,215,545 of record NC_141187.1, read on the forward strand.
AGTTTAGGAAGTTTGGCTTCTATTGTAATTTATTTATTACTTTCATTTCTTTATTGTGTTACCAGTTAAGCATATGCTGAAGATTTTTCTCTGATTTTAGTTGCCTTTTCTCTCTCTTTCTGTTTCCTTATTTTTTTTCTCCTGTGTTCTAAGACAAACACTCAAGTTTTTATTCATTATTAAAAGCTCAATTTTCTGTAATGCTGATACAGCTCTTTATTATTTCTAACAATAACTTTAATCTTTGATTACATTTTAGTGTTAGAATATATTAATAATAATTAATATTTATTGAGCACTTAACTACATGCCAAACACCATTTAAACATTTGAATATCTTATCTCAATGGATTTTTTCTAAAATCCTATGAAGATTGACTATTATTATCTCTTATAAAGGTGAAAAAAATAAGACTTCCAGAGATTAACTTTTTTGAGATCAAAAGTATGGAAAATAGTGAAAGCAAGACAAGTAACTGGGCATTTTTTAATCTAAAGCCCATGCTCTTATTCATGAGCTGCACAGTAAGCTTTCTTTTTCTCTGGTTTGTTTAGCTTGCTCTTCATCCAATTAATTCATTTCTTTTACCTTTAATTATGTTTCTTAAAAAAAAATCCCCTCCCTCTTGTACCTCCCTTCCACTCCCCATCCCATCCATTAATTGTGATGATAAAATAAAAGTAACATAAAATTTACCAACTTAATTTTTAGGCAGACAGTTTAGTAGTATTAAGTTCACATTTTTGTGTAATCAAACAATCTCTAAACCTCTTTTCATCTTGTGAAATTGAAACTCTGTACCCATTAATCTCCCCACCCCTACACCTCAGCCCCTGTCAACCACTATCTTACTTTGTCTCATCAATTCATTCTGTATCTCAGTTTGTTATTTTAATAAGAATTTAATAAGAATTCCTTGTGTAGGAACCTTGTTTTCATAAAATTGTTAGAACCTAAATATTGTATTTCCAAGCTTTTTTAAAATTAGAAATGTTTTCAAAATATGTTCTTTTCCAGTGCTATAGTTTCTGTGTTTTATAGAGTAGAATCACTTCACATGATACTTATTTGTTTTGAAAAGATGTTCTCTTGAACTTGAAAAGAACAGTATTAATCTGTTGGTATTCATTTTATCTTAGCCCAGTTAGAATCATCCTTTCAAATTTCATGTCACAGGAGGTCACTATGTTTACAATCTCAATCAACTTTCTGGTTCTGTATTGTCTTTAGTAAGGATCCATTGGCCTGAGTAACAACCCCATGGTCTTATGATCTGATTATTTTATCATAAGGGAAGAGTCTTATTCTGTATAGCCTAAAGTGATCTGTATTTCTTGCACTGCAAAAAAATCCAAATGGGGAAACAAATATTCCAACATCTGGATCTAAAAGGTTACCACATTCACATTGGCCTCAGCAATGTTTCATTCCTGAGGATGATTGAGCTGAGAGATGCATTAAACACTAAAGAGGGGCCAGAGGGTGGAACAATGTGTTTGAATTCCATATTGAGGAGCTTTTGTGGAACAAAAAGGGGGACCTGTGCCTCTCTGAATCTGTGTAGATGGAAATTGTCCACCTTAAAACACGTGACTTTACCATTCTGCCTCCAGGCTAAGCTTAGTTGATTCTCCAACTTTTGCCTGACACATTTTTGACCAACATTTCTAGTTTCCACTGTTGTTGAAACTGCATTGCTTTTCCTGTTTTCATGAGCATTATAATGGAAAGATTGCAGAGATGAATCAAGAATTGCTGGTTACCAACAATGTAGCCAGAATATCCTCTTTCATATATAAATGGAAATGGCTTTTGCCCTCCTGTGCCAGTTTGACATAAAACCTAATGTACGCCAACAGTATTTTATAAACCACACACATGGTCAAAGTGCCTTTTGACTATAAATCCAGCTGGTCACTGAAGAGCCAATTTCTGTTTACTATTACTATCTTTTCCATTTTCCTTTCCCAGAAGTATTTTGGCAGGGAAGGGTATATATATATATTACACAATTACCTAAATTATATTGAAATATTATTTGCCTCTATTTTTTTCTTAAAAATATTCATTTTTCAGCACCTTTACGACCAATTGTCATCTGATGTGATCACTTTAAATTATCAGATAACTTTTCACAGTCAAGGATGAATGACTTTCAACCTTCCAAATTCTATTTCATGTCCATAATACATGCTAGTCGAATTAACAGTCTGTGGAAGTAACAATAGCTAAATTATAAAATTTATTAAAAATCCATTTTACCACGGTCTAGATCTTCATTATGTGGTTTAGGGAGGGAAGAACAAGTCAGAATAGAAAAAGACAGAGTGTGAAATTTAAGCAAAAATTGTGAGCTAAAGCTTGAAATTAAAATTTCAACTAGAGCTCAGTTTAAGAAAACAAACCAGGACAAAATGAACTGAGAAGGGGATTCTGTGTGTGCTTGCATGCCTGTGTATGTGTTTACTATGGCTCAAGAAAATTCTATGAATTAGCTCATTGGCCATGACTGCAGTATTTCTTATGGAAAGAAAGGGTGACTTGTGCGTATGATCTCATCCATTCTCAAGGAGCAGGAAGCTGTTTATGTGAAGAGGTTATTAACAATAATAATTCTGAAGAGAGGAAGTGTTGTCCAATGCTTAGAGTCAGCGGCTTAGATTCTATTTCTGGATGTATCCATTTTTTTTCCAGAGGTTTTAGACAGGTCATATTTTCTTAGGACTACTGTTTATATCTGTTTGCTTGGGGTACTAACAGTTTCCACTTTATTATTATATGGCAAATTTTTGTGAGTTTTAATAACTCCAGGTAAAATAATTTGCAAAGATGCTTTAAAGTCATTAGTGAACCTCTAGGATGAAAAAGGAAGTATTCCTTTCCTGGAGAAAATGTAATATCTTTTCATAGCAAGTGTTGTGTGGTCTTTCCTTCTTTTTAATGGAAATGCTCAGCATTGCCAAGTATATTCTATAAGCTTTCTTTCCAGAATTGCTACTTAGCAGCTTCTCACCAGAACTGTTTCACATGATCTCATTATTAGGTATGTTTTGTAACTAAATACCCATTTTTATTTTTTAAAGGGGGAAAATCACAATGAATTTGAATCATTAGGAATTTGGGGGCCATTCCTGGAGCAGCATTTTTTCTTTGTATTGAAAATGGACTCATGAGAACAAGTCCACTCCTCATGAGATGCCCTGGACAGTAAGTATGTAGCAGCTGGTGAAACATTATCTGTTTGGGGCAAACAGGAAACATAGGTATTTGGGATTTAGCTTTAGGGAAAATAAGTAAGCAAATACGGGGGGTGAGTAAGAATCTAGAAGCCAAGTATATACATTCATCACTATCAGTTAATAAGAACTTAAACTTGCAACATATTTTATAGGTGCAAATAGTAGACTGTGCATACTGTTTCATTAAAAATGTGAAGTAAAGCAAAGTATTTTTTCAGGCTGAAAAGACTAAATTTTGGAGTTTTTAATTAATTCATCTAAGGTTGCACACCAAAAGAGCTAGTACTCTAACCCCAATAGTTTGATTTTTTCCCTAGCTGCTGCTGCTGCTAAGTCTCTTCAGTTGTGTCTGACTCTGTGCGACCTCATAGACGGCAGCCCATCAGGCTCCCCCGTCCCCGGGATTCTCCAGGCAAGAACGCTGGAGTGGGTTGCCATTTCCTTCTCCAATGCATGAAAGTGAAAAGTGAAAGTGAAGTTGCTCAGTCGTGCCCGACTCTTAGCGACCCCATGGACTTCAGCCTACCAGGCTCCTCCATCCATGGGATTTTCCAGGCAAGAGTACTGGAGTGGGTGCCATAATAGATGCTATAGCTTGATTCTCAACTAGGGAGGGAAAGGAGCTCTTACACAGTTCGTGCTGCCTACCTGCCTATCTGCAGACTTTGGTGTGCAACGTCCCACCAGGTGAGAATTACTGACATATCAAACCACGTGATGAGTGTGTTCCTCTCCAATTTGTCAGGACAGAAAACAGTTTGCCACCCGGAGAATATGGCTTTTTGTGTTCTCTTTTTATGTAAATGATGAAACTATACCAGGAACATGAAATGCTTATCTTCATTTTCTCAAGCCAGGTTTTTTGTTTTGTTTTGTTTTTTAAATATGCTCAGATGCTTGTGACAGTGTTTATCCCTGCTCTCAGCTGAAATTTGGCTGCTGTTCTTATGCTCTGATAATAGCCCTAACCATCCTCCATTGCCTCTATCTAAAACTGACATTCCCAAGCCCAATTCCCCTTACTGTCGGTGCCCTCGTTTGTTTTTTCTTTTTTTTCACTAATGTACATTTTAACTGAAAACACATGACATTGCTGAGATTAAAACCTCTCTCAAACATAACCAAAGAATCATTTTCTAACTTGACTTTCCTCTGGACTATACTCCAGGGAGAATTTCATGTGGCCACATTTGCTGAACTTCACACTGCCATCTCTGTTTTGGCTTCAGCTTGGAGAAAGAAAGAAAAACGGGCTTCTTTTCTCATGAAATCTCCTATCAGTCCTCTGAGAAAGGAATGGGGAACCATTTTAAGAGAGACATACCTTAATTTTGTTGCAAATCCTTTTCTGCCTTCCAGCCTTCAATATCAATATGTCACACTAAATTATTTCATTAAGTACTTCATCTCCTCTGTAACCTGCTTGTCTTTGAGGACAAACCGTGGATCAGCTGTGTACACGTCTGCAATATTTCAACTCAAAGGACATCTGCTGACTCTTAACCAGAAAACTATGTGCATTCTTTTCCTCTCCCCTTCATAAATATATATTGCAATTTCCACTGTTATTAAAAAAAAAATTATACTTTGGTCCTTAGCGATCTACCGTGCCCTACTCTCCCTTCAGTCTTAAGCTGACCTTGCTCCCTGAGAAAGACAGGAAGACAACCTTAAGTGACAACGAGACAAATTTCATTTTGTTGGGAACTGCCTTTTCAATTATTTCTCTCTTCTCGATTTCTCCTTGCTGACCTGGTCCAAGCTGTTACATTGACAGGGGTCCCTCACCTCTAAATTAAAATATGCAAATTGTTATGGTTTCTGCACTAGGACCAGTAGAGCCTGGGCACTGTGATTGCAAGAGATGGTTCAGTTCCATTTTGCATCAGAAGAATATAGTTACCTGCTTCTGCCATTTCCTATTATGAGAAAAATAATACCCTGCAGACTGATACATTATAAGCAATACATTTATGCATCAGTATATTTCTATTTTAAAAATGAAAGATTATTACTTTTTGTGACCCATATTCTGCCACAAGGACAATATGTCCAAATATATGCACGTTCTTTCAAGGACTTGGTGAATATATTTTAAATGTTTCAATACTGAGAACTAGTCTATGTTAATTTGAAACATAACTACATTTTTAAGTACTTAAAAAATTTTAATAGACTTGAAATATAGAACAGTTACTATCAATGCATTTTAAAAGTATTATTCCTTTCGTAAAATCTTGGATTTGGAAAGCTTCCCTAGTCATTGGATCAATTAGTACTGTTCACAACTGAGCGACTAAGTGCACACACTCACACGCATGCACTCACACACACACACACACACAGAGGCTGATAGACAAGTCGTTTTGGGGGCCGTTCTACATACTGTTTACCTATATGTGCATGTATACTATTCACTAAAATTTCCCCATTAAGAAATTCTGTTTCTCAGATAATAATATAAAATTAGCTTCTAAATACCCACTGTAATGACTAACGACATTTAGAAATGCTCAAGGATTATTTCTGTGATAGTATTATATCCACCATGGTTCTCAGAAATTCCTAAGTGATCATGAATTGACCCGAGCATCATGTTTTCTCCCAAGTTGTCTTAGGAGATCTGGGGTAGAAGCCTATTTGTAAATCACCGTATGGGAAAATCACTCATTGACAGGTGAAATAGCAAAAATAAATAAAATTTATTTATTTTTATTTTTTTAAACCTTTTGATTTTAGAAAATCAAAAGGTTATTTGTTGCTTTGAGATATACAGTTGGCCTTGAACAACGAGGGGGTTAATCTACTTATAACTTAGTCAGCCTTCTGTATCCATGGTTCCTGTACATCTGCAGATTCAACCAACCAGAAACTGCATAATAGAGTACCACTTACTATTGAAAAATATCTGCATATAAGTGGACCTGTGCAGTTCAAATTCATATTTTTCAAGGGTCAACTGTATTTGATATTTTCTATTTACTTTTGCCATCAAAATTTGATTATGTTAGTTTGGTTTAAAATGAACTTTTAATTCTTAAACATTCATTGATAGAAGCAAAATATATCAAGTCTTGGGAGGAAAACCATCTTCAGTTCAAAATGTTACAAAATGTAAACCACCAGGAAAGAGTGATAAACACTAAAAACTTATGCTAAGACATAAAGTACCAAGTCCCATATCTGTTGGTAATGAGCAGTACAGACACAGGGTAAGCAACCTGTCTGGACCTTATTTTTCATATCAATTAGATTTCATAGTCTATTTCAGAGAACTTTTTTCCCCTATAGTGGGCTTTTTTACCTTGTGTGAGGACTGTAAGGGAAAATAATAAATTTTTACAAACTAAAATAAAAATTGGGAAGAAAATTTTCCTTCATATGGTTGAGATCATTGAAGAATATCAATTCTGTAATTCTAAGTCACTGATTCTAAACCCTCTTGTCTAACTTTTCTTGCTTATTGGGTGGATATTTAAAAATGAAATTTGTCACTACAATATATCCTTTTAACTTTAAGTATCTGAGATTACTAAGCGAATTCTTTAAAAAGAAAGCAGTTTTTTCTTTTCATTTTATTTTCTTTTGATTCATTGTCTTTGAATTTCTCTCTTTAAGACCTATCTTAATCTTACATTTCATCTTTAGAAACTAATGGGGTTTTGTTGATGTCATCAAGATGGCGATATAGGTTGTTCCTGACTTCAGTTCCCTTCACAAGAAGACTCACTAACAACTATTCATGGAAAAGACAGCATTGTGTAAATTCTAGAACACAGAGGGGATGCTGGAGCATCTTTCTGGATCACAGGAATGGAAAAGGACTGAATTAGAAAGGGAAGCGGAGTGACTGCACTCTGACTGCATCGCCCCTCTCCGAGGCTGGCATAACAGCATACTGAGAGGGACCCCACAGGCCCATTGTTTCCCCAGTGGGAAAAGGAGAACCCAAGGTTTATATCCAACTTCCATAGCACTGGGTGCCAGTTCCCATGAAGCCCATCAATAAGACCTCATATCACGGGATTGCAGGGAGATCTTACAGGGCTTGATTTCTAGAGTCCAGGCTGTGATGGGGAAGAAGGGCAGGGCTTAAGGCAACCAGTACTCAGATCTTGGCACACTGAGTTCCTACTCACAGAAGCACCCAAGTAGAAATCCCAGCTAGCAGTTTGCCCATCTGCACAGCCAAGATAGCAGCCCCATCTAGCCAGGGAACTTTGTGGGTGGTACTGCCTGATTTGGGATCCCCAGTGGCAACTCTTTGCCTTAGACATTGCTCTGAGACTACCCCCTCCAAGCTTAGGTAGAGACATTATTCCATAACCTTGCCTACTGCCAAGTGTAGCCCCAGCCCTGCCTGAGCAGGAAGCCTTGCTGGAGCACCTGAGAAGGTGTCCAGCCTAGCAGCACTCACAAAAAGAGTCTAGCTGGCAGTGCTGGCCATCTGTAGAGTCAGGATAGTGGCCCTTCAGCCATGCCAGGTAACTCAGCATGCACTTCTGCCTGATTTGAGATCTGCAATCACAGTTTTTGCAGGTCTTACTGCCTGTTCTGCCCCTGTCACCCAGGCAGCAAAGCTAATGCATAGCCCTGTCCACTTTTGAGTGCAGCCCCCAGCCTTGACCAACCAGAAAACCTGGACAGAGCACCCCACAAAACATGACCCAGCGGCACTTGGGCAAAGTCTGGTCAGTGGCTTTGTCCTTCTGCAGAGTCCAGTTGGCAGCCTCATTTGGCCAGAGAGTTTGCTGCATAGTTCTTCCTGAGTTGGTACCCTCCTCCCCCAAAATGAGCCTTACCAGCCTTAGAACTTATTCTGCTTCTCTTCCCCTTCCCTATCAGAGGGAAACTAATTAATAGCCTTACCCACTGTTGAGGGAACACTTTATTCCACCCAATCAGGAAGCCTGGCTAGAACATCTGGGAAATTGTGTTGCCCAGTAGCATTGAAGCAGAGAGCCTGGTCAGTGGCTCTGCCCTTCTATAGGGCCACACCAGCAATCTGGCTCAGGGGCTTGGTGCACAATTCTGCCTGATTTGGGATCTCAACCAACAAGTCTTGCTTGCCAGCTTTGAAACTGGTTCTGCTGCCCTGCCCAGGTTGGGAAGCTAATTCACAGCCCTGCCTACTACTGAGTGACACCCCAGCCCCACTTGACAAGGAAACCACGCCAGAGCACCTGGAAAGTGCCTAGCAGCATCTGAGCAGAGAGCGTGGCCAGCAGCTCTGCCATGTGTAAAGCCAAGTCAGTTGCCTTGTCTGGCCAGGTAGTTGGTATGCAGCTCTGTCTGATTTAGCCTTGGAGACTATCCTGTGCCCCAACTCAGGCAAGGAAGCTAATTTGTAGCCTTGAATACAGCATTAAAGACCCACCCAACTAGAAAGATGAACCAGAGCATCCAGAAAGCTATGTAACCCATTCTACAGCCCTATATATAATGGCATATGAACAAAGAGCCCAGCTAGTGACATGCTTGTCTGCAGAACAAAGCCAGCTGGCCCACGTGGCCAGGGAACTCAGTGCACAAATATGTTTGCTTTGGGTCCCCAAACAACTAGCCATGCCAGCTTTGGGGCCTATTCTGTTGATGCAACCAGACACTGAAACTAATTCATGACACTGCTTACCATTGAGTTCAGTGCCCAGCGCCCTGTTCACAATCCACCCACCCCACCCCCTCACTAGGAAGCCTAGTGAGAATAATCCAGGCAACTGCAGAGCCCATCCCACAGCCATGTTTGAGCAGAGAACCAAGCCAGAAGTCCTACTCAAGTGTTCCCAGCAGGCAGCACGCCCGCTCCTGATTTCAGAGCTTGGGCAGAGACTTTCCAGAACAAATAAAAGCTGAAGGAGTTTCTCAGCAAATATACCTGCTTCACAAAAAATGCTAAAGGAAGTTCTTGACACAGAAATAGAAGTGTGCTAATTAACACCATAAAAGCATACACATAGGTACAAAATTCACTGATAAAAGTAAATATATAGTCAAAGTCATATTCTCTAGTATTGTAATGGTGGTCTGTAATTTATACAAAACTCTAGTTGAAAGGTTAACGAAGCAAAAATATTAAAAATAATCATGATTATAATAATTTGGTTTTTAGATATATAGTGTTAATAAATTGTAACATCAATAACCTAAAATATGAGGCAGAGCTAATAGTGTAAAATTTAGGAAGGCTATTAAAGTTAAATTGCTATTAGCTTAAAATAGGGTGTTAGAAATACAAGAAGTTTTATATAATTTTCAATATAACCACAAGGAAATAAATGTGGTGAGACAAAAGATTATAATAGAAGAGTCAAAGTATATTGCTATAAAAAATCATCATATCACAAAGAGGACAGCAAGAATAAGAGGAACTCTGTATCTATAAAATATTTAGAAAACAATTAACAAAATGGAAATAGTCAAGTCTTTATATACCAATAACTACTCTAAATGTAAATAGATTAAATTCTCTAATCAAAAGACATAGTTGGCTGAATGGATAGAAAAACAAGATCCAGTGAGCCTCTGCCTACAGTGCATACTTAATTTTAAAGACACATAGATTGAGAGGGAAGAGATGGAAAATGATATTTCAAGCAAATATTAACCAAAAGAAATTAGGAGTAGCCAAAGCTATATTGAGGCTTCCCTTGTAGCTCAGTCAGTAAGGAGTCTGCCAGCAATGCAGGAGACCTGGGTTTGATTCCTGGGTTGGGAAGACCCCCTGGAGAAGGAAATGGCAACCCACTCCAGTATTTTTGCCTGGAGAATCCCATAGACAGAGGAGCCTGGAGGGCTATAGTCCATGGGGTCACAAGAGTCGGACATGACTTAGCAACTAAACCACCATGACCAAAGCTATATCAGATGAAATAGATTTTAACCTAAAAATGGTAAAGGGAGAAAAATAAAGTCAGTATATAATTATAAGATGGTCGGTTCATCAGAAAGATACAAACAATTATAAATGTTTGTGCATCCTACATTGGAGTACCTAAATATCAAAAGCAAATAATAACAAAACTAAAAGGAGAAACAAACAGCAATATAATAATGCTTGGGCACTTTAATATCCAACACTTTCAACATTGGATCAGTTCAGTTCAGTTCAGTCGCTCAGTCCTGTCCGACTCTTTGCAACCCCATCGACTGCAGAACACCAGGCCTCCCTGTCCATCGCCAACTCCCGGAGTTTACTCAAACTCATGTCCATTGAGTCGGTGATGCCATCTAACCATCTCATCCTCTGTTGCCCCCTTCTCCTCCCACCATCAATATTTCCCAGCATCAGGGTCTTTTCCAATGAGTCAGTTCTTTGCATCAGGTGGCCAAAGTATTGGAGTTTCAGCTTCAACATCAGTCGTTCCATGAATATTCAGGACTGATTTCCTTTAGAATGGACTGGTTGGATCTCCTTGCAGTCCAAGGACACTCAAGAGTCTCCTCCAGCACCACAGTTCAAAAGCATTAATTCTTCAGCACTCAGCTTTCTTTATAGTCCAAATCTCACATCCATACATGACTACTGGAAAGACCATATCTTTGACTAGATGGACCTTTGTTGGCAAAGTAATGTCTCTGCTTTTTAATATGCTGTCTAGGTTGGTTATAACTTTTCTTCCAAGGAGCAAGTGTCTTTCAATTTCATGGCTGCACTCACCATCTGCAGTGATTTTGGAGCCCCCTAAAATAAAGTCTGTCACTGTTTCCACTGTTTCCCCATCTATTTGCTATGAAGTGATGGGACCAGATGCCATGATCTTAGTTTTCTCAATGTTGAGCTTTAAGCCAACTTTTTCACACTCTTCTTTCATTTTCGTCAAGAGGCTCTTTAGTTCTTCTTTGCTTTCTGCCATAAGAGTGGTGACATTTGCATTGATATACATTGGATATATCATCCAAAAAGAGAATTAATAATGAAGCAGTAGATTTGAACAACATAGAAACCAAATTGTTGTGCTTAGTCACTCAGTCATGTTCAACTCTTTTTGACCCCATGAACTGTAGCCCACCAGGCTCTTCTGTCCATGGGGATTCTCCAGGCAAGAATACTGGAGTAGGTAGCCATTCCCTTCTCTAAGAGATCTTCCCAACATAGGGATCAACACAGGTCTCTGCATTGCAGGTGGATTCTTCACCATCTGAGCCACAGGGAAGCCCATAAACCAAAATGGACCCAATATGTAAATAGTGAACATTTCATCCAGCAAAAGGAGAATGCTGTTGCATATAATCCTGAAATGCACATGAAACATTTTCCAGGATAGACCATATGTTAGGCTGCAATACAAATCTTAGCAAATTTAAGAATATGGAAATCATATCAAGTATTATTTTTTCCCACAATTGTGTAATGGAAAACTGGAAAACTCACAAATATATGGAAATTAAGCATCACACACCTGAACAATGAGTAGATCAAAGTAGAAGTTATAAGGAAAATGAAAAAGTATATTGAGACAAATGAAAATGGAAACACAAAATTAGACATTCACATGTAAAGAATGAAATAGACCTCTACATTACACCACTTACAAAAATTAACTCACAATGAATTAAAGCTTTAAATATAAGACCTGAAGTCATAAAACCCCTAGGACAAAACATAGAGAAAAAGCTGTTTGACGTGGGTCTTGGCATGATTTTTTTACATATGACACCTAAAGCACAAACAACAATTTTTTTTAAATGGGACCACATAACACCAGAAAGCTTCTACACAACAAAAGCAAACATCAACAAAGGGAAAGGCAACCTACAGAATGGGAGAAAATATTTGTGCAAACTACACATCTGATAAGGCGTTAATAACCATAATATACAAAGAACTCCTATAACTCAGTAACAACAAAAAACAATATTGGCAAAAACTTGAAGAGACATTACATTTTTCTAAAAAAAGTATTCAAATGGTCAAGAGGTATATGAAAATGTTCTCAACATCACTAATTATAAGACCTGTATTATTTAACCAACCAGCAAAGCTGGCATAATAAAGAGACTTCAAAATGCAAGAGCTTTTATAATATTAGAGTTTGTTTCTCTCTGATATACTGGCTGGAGTTGAGGGGTTTCATATTAGAATATCTCCCACAGAGTGTAAAGTGAAACAGGAAGTGTCCTTACCTTTCGGGAGGCACACTGTTTCTTCTCAATTCAGGCTGGAATCTAGTCACATGGCACTCCAGGCTGTAAGAGAAGACGGAAAACACAGTTCAAATCTAGGTGTCAGTGTGTTCAGGTAAAACTAAGAAAGTTGATTATGAAATAAAGGAGAAAGGAAATTGATGGACAACTGTCTGCCACTTAGTATTCAATTGATTATTTTTGAATAAGTAAATATCATTTATATAGCATATATTTAAAATCTAGATAATTCTGGATGAATTCCCAATTGAATCATGATAGTTTTTTTTCTAAGATAGTATTATACTGTTTATGAAAACATCTTAGAATAGAAAAACTATATTCTAAGATAGTGATAATAAATATTTTCATTTAAAGTCATTAAGAGGAGAATGTCAATCACAAGTGTTCTTCCCATTATCAATATATATTTTCTTCTTTCTGCATTGTCTAATGTAGTACTATAAAATATTTCTACAGTTAAGGAGGAAACAAAATAAGCACATGGAAGTTGATTTGAAATTAGTAATACAATCCCATATACATACCTATGCTGAGACATACAGTGAGAAAAAGAAACCAATATTCTATTTCCCATTATTACCCATGCAGAGTTTTCCAGTTCTCCTTTCATCCTTCTAGGCCAACTGCCTTATTCTCACTGAGACCGCCTGGCACATGCTTGTTTTCCTGGCAGTTTAAGTAAAATGCCAACCCCAGACTCTACAATGCATCTCTGTCTGTATTTCATAATATCTAGCAAGACTGTAGTTACTTAATTAATTCAGAGCAATGGTACTAATAATTAAATAACATGCACAATCCATTTTAAGAAGAGTAGCAGTAAGTGATTTTTTTGTTCCCTCCACTAAACCTTGTTTAAATTAGCTATGTGCATTTCCCAGCTTGTTAGGCAGCCTGAATTGAAATTCAGTTCACTGTATCTTCGTCATTACCAGCACGTTATGCACCGATCTGCCAAGGGCTTTCAAATACACCTATTTATATGCTGCATTTGGGCTTCCCAACACTATTATAAAAGCAAGTTGACCTAGAGACACTCTTGTTTTCTCTAAGGAAAATCTCTAAGGAAATATCTACCACATATAGGCAATATTAAGGGCAACGATTTATTTAAGTTCTGAAGTGAAGAGCTAACAAAATTGCATATAAGATATTGATATCAAAATCCACACAAGGAGAATAATAAAGACATGCAATAAAAAAGTTGATCAAATTTTAATCTAATAATATCCTATGTAATTTTAATTAACTTATTTGTCTAATGCTACATAAGGTTAAATCATTTATAGATGCTGTTTGTGTGTTTTAGCAATGTTATTAGTGTCTCATGTTTCATTTTCTCTATTCACATGCTGAATCCACCCCTTTGAAGTAATTAGCATAATCACTAACATTATAAGATCATTTTCCTCACTCCAAATAAATGACCATCAAATTGATGCCTACTCTCTATATTCAGAAATGCTTAAATAGTTCATTACTACCCAAATGACTATGGGGAAATGCTGTGCATAAGATGAAAGTAATAATGACTCATACCCCCCACAACGAAGATGAAACTCTTCCACATAGGAATTAATTCACTGTAAAATATCTGAGATCAGGAAGATAATTGAAAGGACTAAAAATAAAATTGAATGCAATAGGTAATCTAAAGGTCATGAGACTTGTCACTAAACAATTAGAAGATTTTTTAATTTTGATAGGCTTTATAAACATTACTACAGGTTATATTCTGAATATAGATTGCTTTTAAATTGAGCTTTCTTATATCTAAATGTATATCTAATGAAAACCTTTTATATGCTATAAGCTTTCACCATTCATATTACATTGATGAAAAAATTAAATGTCATAAGATATAAACAGATATTTTCATTTTGGTAAGGTTAAGTTTTATCAATACTACTATAGCTTCTGTTCTGATTCAGAGCAATTTTTAAACGGTGCTTTATCTAAATGTACATCTAATGAAAATACTTTTATACATTACGTTTCACATTTCTTATCACACTAAATCTAAAAGGAATCTGAAACACTTAATAGTATTCATTTAATTTTCTAACAATAATATCTCCTTTTGGTAATAGGCATTATTGATTTTCAAATCTGAACCTATATTATCTGACACAAATGAGGAAAAATAAGGAAGATATTATTCCTAAATTTAAAGATATGAGCAAATTTGATATTGATTCACAGGGCACCACACAATAGATTACAGTGATATTGGTTAATAACAATTAATATTTCTTAATACTGAACTTAGAGCCCAGATCTAAACAAAACTGTGAAGAAGAGCGCTTACTTATAGCATATTTCAGTTTTTTGTATGCATCCCTTTTTTCTCAAATACCTTCTGAGCCCATGATGGCCACTAGCATTTCAGTACCCAGGACTTAGGCACACTGGCATGCATCCTTTATGCTGTAAGCCTACTATGATTGGCCTCCTTATAAGATCAGTTCTTACACCAGACAGGTGATGAAATATTTTGAAAATGACCTGTGGTTCATACTCTCTAACCACATCCTTCCTTTCATGGGAGACTTAACTAACAGAACTCAATGCCGGAGTTATCTTTCCTTCTCTTTCCTCTCTGTTCCACTTTATATTCTTATAGTGCCAGAGAATCTTATAAAAGATCAGGGTCCCTGTTCACTTAAGCTAATGTAAATTTCTGAAGTAAATATTTAGCCTACCTTTCATATCTGTCATGTTGCTTACTAGGGGCTATCGTTTACCCTACATTGAAATCTCCAGGTGTTCTCATGGACCTTCAAGTCATTCTAAATATGTAAGGCTATTGTGACAGTTTTCTCAGCAAGTGGCTTTGAAGAGTCTCAAAAAATGGAGGTTTTTCCAAAATTTGCAGAAATAGTCAACCAATATTAATATAATTAATTTCTAATCTCCAAATGTTCAGAAACATATCAAAAGGTGCTCAACATCATCTGTCACTAAAGAAAAGCAGGTTCAAAATGTAGTAACTACTAAGCATCTACAGAAATGGCTAAAACTAAAAGGATTGAGAGCAAATTAGACTAACACATTGATGGAGGGGATACAGCTTGAGGCAATTACTTTTGCTAATGGCTTGGTCATATCTAATAAATCTGGAAACACAGGAATCCAGTAAGGCTGGTTGTGTGTATGCCCAACAAAAAGGCAGACACATGGACTCAGACATATAAAAAATCTTCATATCACACTATCCATTGAAGCCAAAAACTGAGAATAAAAACAATATCCATCTACAATAGACTGAATAAAGAAAAACAATGGAATAGTATATATTAAGAGAAAAGAACAAATATTGCTAAATGTAGAAAAGATAGAATGCCATAGTAAACAAACAAACAAAACCCATGTAATTCTTCTCCTCATCAGAAATAGCAATTCATTTCTCAGGGATCAATCTACATTACCCAGGCACATAAGAATTAGGTGAAAAAACAAAAGACCACTTCATCAGTGGTGTAAATTAGTAAATTTCAGTTTCAGTTTAGTCGCTTAGTCGTGTCCGACTCTTTGTGACCAAATGGACTGCAACAATACAGGCTTCCCTGTCCATCACCAACTCCTGGAGTCTGCCCAAACTCACGTCCATTGAGTAGGTGATGCCATCCAACCAACTCATCCTCTGCCATCCCCTTCTCTTTCCCAGCATCAGGGTCTTTTCAACTGAGTCAGCTATTTGCATCAGGTGGCCAAAGTATTGGAGTTTCAGCTTCAACATTAGTCCTTCCAACGAACACCCAGGACTGATTTCCTTTAGGATGGACTGGTTGGATCTCCTTGCAGCCCAAAGGACTCTCAAGAGTCCTCTCCAACACCACAGTTCAAAAGCATCAATTCTTTGGTGCTCAGCTTTCTTTATAGTCCAACTCTCACATCCCTACATGACTACTGGATAAACCATAGCCTTGACTAGATGGAATTTTGTTGGCAAAGTAATGTGTCTGCTTTTTAATATGCTGACTAGGTTGGTCATAACTTTTCTTTCAAAGAGTAAGCATCTTTTAACTTCATGGCTGCAATCACCATCTGCAGTGATTTTGAAGCCCCCCAAAAATAAAGTCAGCCATGGTTTCCACTGTTTCCCCATCTATTTGCCATGAAGTGATGGGACTGGTATGCCATGATCTTCATTTTCTGAATGTTGAGCTTTAAGCCAACTTTTTCACTCTCCTCTTTCACTTTCATCAATAGGCTCTTTAGTTCTTCTTCACTTTCTGCCATAAGGGTGGTGTCATCTGCATATCTGAGGTTATTGATATTTCTCCCAGCAATCTTGGTTCCAACTTGTGCTTCTTCCAGCCCAGCGTTTCCCATGATGTACTCTGCATAGAAGTTAAATAAGCAGGGTGACAATATACAGCCTTGACGTCCTCCTTTTCCTATTTGGAACCAGTCTGTTGTTCCATGTGCGGTTCTAACTGTTGCTTCCTGACCTGCATACAGATTTCTCAAGAGGCAGATCAGGTGATCTGATATTCCCATCTCTTTCAGAATTTTCCACAGTTTATTGTGATCCACACAGTCAAAGGTTTTGGCATAGTCAATAAAGCAAAAGTATATGTTTTTCTGGAACTCTCTTGCTTTTTCCATGATCTAGTGGATGTTGGCAATTTGATCTCTGGTTCCTCTGCCTTTTCTAAAACCAGCTTGAACATCTGGAAGTTCACAGTTCATGAATTGCTGAAGCCTGGCTCGGAGAATTTTGAGCATTACTTTGCTAAAGTGTGAGATGACTGCAATTTTGCAGTAGTTTGAGCATTCTTTGGCATTGCCTTTCTTTGGGATTGGAATGAAAACTGACCGTTTCCAGTCCTGTGGCCACTGCTGAGTTTTCTAAATTTGCTGGCATATTGAGTGCAGCACTTTCACAGCATCATCTTGTAGGATTTGAAATAGCTTAACTGGAATTCCATCACCTCCACTAACTTTATTTGTAGTGATGCTTCCTAAGGCATAATTACATAGGTAAGTTAGTAAATATACCTGTTTCAACAGGATAGACACATTTACTCCATGAAAACAACCCCCATGTAAATCAACAGTATACAAATACAAGAAGAGTACATGTGGACTAATAAATGCCCTTTTACTGCACAACACACAGAACCTTGACTAAGTATGAAGAGCAAGTTTAATTCAAGAGGCGTTTAGTTATATTCAATGATACTTGTTCAAGTTTGCCACTCAAACACCCAAATATGTTATCAAGGTCATCTCCTGGCTCTATAGGGCTACAGATATAATGTTGACACCTAAAACAATTTGCACGGAAGACTTTCAAGCCACTTAGGGAGTGGGATCCTCAGAGAAAGTTACTTGTGCTAATTGAAAGCTTAAAGACATTAAAACCAAATCCAAGTCATGTTTGTTTTAAGGATAAAGATAAAGCCAGAAGAGGAATTAGGATGAAGGGCTTCAATCCAGAGGTGCAAGCACTCATTCACTCATGAGCTGTTTATTGTGGAACAGTTATTTTTGGCCAACTATTGTTTTCTGTGCTAGAAATAAAGTGGTCTTCAGAGAGGCCTTTTCCGTCAAGGTGATCACCTTCTACCAAGACAGACGCTATAGGCACCTTCTTTTGGTGGGCTTCCCAGGCGGCGCTAGTGGTAATGAACTCACCTGCCCATGCATGAGACTTAAGAGACCTGGGTTTGGGAAGATATGCTGGAGGAGGGCACAGCCACCCACTCCAGTTTTCCTGCCTGGAGAATCCCATGGACAGAGGAGCCTGGTGGGCTACAATCCATAGAGTTGTAAAGACTCAGACACAACTGAGGTGACTTAGCACGCATGCACGTTCTTACAGGCAGATCTTGTGTTATTGTGCTTCACTTTGCAGATACTGCTTTTTTCTTTTTTTTACAAAGTGAATGTTCATGATAACCCAGCTTCAACAAGTCTATGGGTGCCATCTTTCCAACAGCATTTGCTCACTTCATGTCTCTGTGTCACATTTTGATAATTCACAGTGTTTCACACTTTTTCATTATTATATTTGCTATGGTGGCCTGTGATCAGTGACCTTTGATGTAGCTAATATGGTTGATTGAAGACTCATAATGATTGTTTGGCAATAAAGTATCTTTTAATTAGGTATGTACGTTTCTTTAGACATAACGCTATTGCACACTTAACAAACTAGAGTATAGTAAACATAACTTTATATACACCAGGAAACCAAAAAACTCGTGTGACTGGCTTTCTGGCAATACTCACTTTATGGCAGTGGTCAGGACCCAAAACTGCAGCATCTCCAAGAGCTGCCTATAGATAAACAAGATTTACTTTCATGTAGATGCTCTGAGAAAAACACAAATGGAGATTAGAGATAAAGGCTGACTGAGATGAGGAATCAGTTTCAAAAGTCTTCAGGGATGGCCTTTCTACAGAGGTCACGTTTGCACATGCAACTGAAAGATCAAACAGAAGGAGTCAAATGAAGATCTGAGAGAGGAGCCATCCAGACAGAGAGACTGTGAGGAGGCCAGAACAAGGCTGACACAGTCAAGGACCCACAAGGGCCTGGTATGGTTAGAGTACAGAGTGAGGAAACAGTAGGAAATGCCACGGAAAAGGCAGATGGGAATCAGATCATGTCAGGCTTTTAAAACCATGATGAGTGGCTTGGGTTTTTTTTTTTTAATTAATTAATTTATTCTAATTGGAGAATGATTACTTCACAACATTGTGATGGTTTTTGCCATACATCAACATGAATTAGCCACATGTACACATGTGTTTTTGTTTTAACTGAAGTGAAAACACATTTGTAGGGCTTTAAGCAAGACAAACGCAATGCGTACACTTTGAAAAGATCACTCTGGTGTGCAATATAGAAGCCTGCTTCCATACTGAGAAAATTTGGAAATGAAATACCTTTGAATCATCAACAGACTGACTTTCCAATGAACAAAACATTCTCTAAAATGCTTTATAACAGCACCCAGCTCAGTGCTCTCACCTCTACATTTTTCAGGCTGTTTATTTCTAGGAATTTTATGATTGATAGCATTACCTTCACATTCATAGAGATCTAAGGAAGATCAGAAATAAAGGACAGTCTTATCCCAAGGTTGTCTAAAGAGAAACTGAGTTATAAAGAAATAGCATATAGGACGTCCCGCTGGTCCAGTGGTTGAGACCCCATGCTTCCACTACAGGGGACACAGGTTTGATCCCTGTTTGGGGAACTAAGATCCCAAAGGCTGCGCAGGCCAGCCAAAAATTTTTCAAAAAAAGAAATAGTATATGACTCAACATCATCACTACACAATATGAAAAATCCCTCAGGTTGCCAGAATTTGTAACCACATTTATGGCTTGCCTTCCTCACAGTTCTGCATATCTCTAACTAAGTGAGTGAAAAGACGTTTTAGGTATGATTTCTAGGTTTTGTGAAGATTATCATCCCTAAACTCAGAGATCGTTTCCTCTGTTAACTCTGATCCCTAAAAATAAGGTTGTCAAAAAAAAAAAAAAATAAGGTTGTCAGCTCACTAATTACAGCTCACTAATCTTTGTTCTCAATTCATCTGAAAATAGGAAATGTTTCTTATCATCTTTGTGAGACATGAAGTCACAAATATCTTAGTTTCCCCTATAAAACAAATGTTCGAAGCATGTTAGAACATCATCTCCCAGTTGGCTATCACTTGAGGTCACTCTCAGGTGAAATACCAGTGACTAGAAATGGGTCAAGGATGAGTCCAATTTCATTCACATCTGAAAGCTTTCATCTGATAGAACAGCCAGTGCTCCTCTCATTGCCAAACAGATCCCTCCAAAGAAAGTTATTAGTCAAAAGGGCAAACTAGAATCCCAGTGGTGATACTTCTTGTGCCATGAGTACTAGATTAAGTGAGGTAAATAATAGATGGTCTGTTCACTGGGGAGTTGATTCCAGCCCTTCTCAAGATGCAGATGGAAATTTTAACCCACTCACATCCGATCTCAATCTGGAGCCATCTTTCTTTTCCTCCAAAGAATAGAGACTGAATTTCAGGCTAGTTAAATCATTTCCCAGCTATCCTGTTGTAACCTGATAAGGTACGGGTTCCCAGAAGAAAGAGACCCAGGAATGGCTTTCTTGAGAGAGGAGAAACCGTTTTTGGCCTAAGTCGTTTTGTGATCTAAACCTGGCCACAATGCTTGCCCTTAAACAGGTTTCAGTAATTAATGATCTAAGGAACAGACGAATACAGAAACACTGCCTGTTACCAAGCAAGAAAAGTAATGATAGCAAAAGTAACATATTAGTTGTAAAGACTGGCAGTTTTGTCTCACTAGTAAAGATCAGTCTGAAGCACTCAACCACCAGATTTACAGGTACCTAACTGAGTGAACTCCGGGAGTTGGTGATGGACAGGGAGGCCTGGCGTGCTACGATTCATGGGGTCACAAAGAATCAGACATGAGTGAGCGACTGAACTGAACTGAACTGAACTGAACGGATGATGATGTTGACCTTTTCTGACCCTTATGACTTCAATCAACTAAAGCTTGGACTCTATCAACCACTCAAGCCTCTTCATGAATATGCATATACGATACTGGGTTAGCCAAAATGCTCTTTTGGGATTTCCATAAGATGTTACAGGAAAACCTCAACGAACTGTTTGGCCAATCCAATGCTTTTAGCTTTAAACTTCCCCAGTATTACTGTTCTGGAGAAGGCAATGGCACCCCACTCCAGTACTCTTGCCTGGAAAATCCCATGGACAGAGGGGCCTGGTGGGCTGCAGTCCATGGGGTCGCTAAGAGTCGGACACGACTGAGCAATGTCACTTTCACTTTTCACTTTCATTCATTGGAGAAGGAAATGGCAACCCACTCCAGTGTTCTTGCCTGGAGAATCCCAGGGACAGGGGAGCCTGGTGGGCTGCCGTCTATGGGGTCGCACAGAGTCAGACACGACTGAAGCGACTTAGCAGCAGCAGCACCAGTATTACTGTTCAGGGAGACATGGCTTTGGGAAAGAACCCGGGTGTTCTCCTTACTTGCTGCAAGTAGTAATAAATCCTTCCTTCTGGTCTTCAGCATGGTTGTTTTGGCTCAATACCAATCAAGAGGTGAACTCTGAAAAAAAAAAAAGAGGTGAACCCTGTTCTCAGGTAACACTAGGGGTGTACAACAAGAACTTGATGAATCCCTGCTCTGAACTTCTGCCCTGATAGAGCTGACTACTTGATATTTATCTTCCAAACCCAAATCAGGTTATAGCATGTAACCTTATTCTCTTGGTTGAAGCACTCATCTGAGCCTCTTTTGATTTTGATTTTATATGTGTATGCACACACATACACAACTATGCTGGCTAATCTTTTCTTCTTTTCCCGAATCCAGTCTGGCTTCTCATTCAATTCAGCTGATGGGAGACTCTGGTAGAACAGAGGGCAGGAACAAAGTGAGGTCAGGTAAGTTCTCCCTGAGCTCACCTGCTGGATGGTAGGGTTACATTTCTCCACGGAAGGCCACGGTTCCATCTGGCTCCCCTCACAGACAGCTTCTAGTCTCCCTTGTTTTCTTCACCTTGAAATACCTCCCTGAAAATTCCATACATTAACTTCTTTTTGTTTGAGCATACCATCACTTTCCTGCCTTGCTATACCAGGCTTTACTTACAACATTCGATTACAAAAATATTATATGGGGATTACTACGGTATACGTATTACCAACATTAATATTATTTTACTATAGAAGATCAAGGGTACAATGTAATCAATCTAAGATATTTCATTGGAATTTATTATAAAAGAATAGCTTTATGTGATTCTTGAAACAATGGGTAAAAATTTGCCTTAGTATGCATCAACCAATAAATTAAGTTTAAACTTTTAAAGTAAACAGAAGAGAGCTAACATTTATTTTAAGTCCTCTGTGTACTGGAGAATTTATATATTTTTCATTTCAGCTGTATTTTTCACTATTTGACTCCTGTATTTCTTCTATTTTCTCTTTATTGAAACTGACTATGTTCATTTTTCTTCCCAGTTTGGTGAACATCTTTGAAATTATCGTGTCTAACTCTTTTCTTAGATACTTATCTCCATTTCACTTAGTTTTTTTCTAACATTATGTCTTATTTCTTCATTTGGAACACACTCCTCTGTCTCCTCATGTTGCCCAATTCTCTATGTTTATTCCTTGTGTTAGGTGGATTGGTTATGTTTCCCAATCTTGGAGAAGTGGCCTTGTGTAGGAGACATCCTGCAGGGTCCTTACCATGCTCCCTCTGTTCATCAGAGTGTGTGCTCTAGGGGTGCCCCTTACGTGGGCAGTCTACATCATTCTGCTGTGGCAGGGCCAATTACCATGGGTGTGCTGGTAGGCGAGGCTGGTTCCCTGGCCTGGTTGGCTATAAGGCCATGCTTTGTGTAGTTGCTTAGGATCTGGTGGAAAGCAGAATAAGCTGACTGTGGTCGAGGGAGGCTCGGGGCTGCTGCCAGCCTGCTGGAGGACAGGGCTAGGTCCCTGCGTGGCTGTGTGCATAGCCCACTAATGAAGCTACAGATTTTGGAACTCAATTTCCCTCTGCCATATAAGCCAAAGTGCAAACATTGAGCACAAATGCTTTTCTACCTTTTTTCCCCACATTTCCACTAACAAATGGTTAGGGCTTCCCAGGTAGGGCTAGTAGTAAAAAATCCGCCTGCCAATGCAGGAGAGGCAAGAGAGGAGAGTTTGATCCCTGGGTCAGGAGGATTCCCCTGGAGAAGGAAATGGCAACCCACTCCAGTATTCTCTCCTGGAAAGTTCTACGGACAGAGGAGCCTGGCGGACTACAGTCCATGGAGTCACAAAGAGTCAGACACAACTGAGAGACTGAGTGAAGTCTGGCTGAAGGATTTTCAGCCGTCTCCTGACACATTAGTGAGCTGCCATGGCCCCGCAGCCCTCTTCCTTTGCTCTGGGACTATGGACACGGAAAACCTCCTGCAGTCCAGTTCCCACAGTTTCCCTCTCGCTGCCACTTCCTCCTGCCTGTGTTTGACTTTCCTCAGGGTCAGCTAATTTCAATTCAGCTCGCCAGGTCCCCACCACAAGAGGGGAAGCTCCTGAGCCTGCTGCCTCTCATTCCCTCCCTGCTCCCATCTCCAGCTCGGCTCCATGACATCATTTATCCATTTGCAGACTTCCTCTGCTGCTCCCACAGCTCAGAGCACAGGCGTGGGTGGAGGCGGGGACCCCTGCTCCCCACCTAGCCTTTCCCTTAGCTTAATTGCAAATGACCGTATCGATTACCAGGGGGGCAGAGTGTCCAGTCAGCATCCCCAGAGAAGACTGTCTGAGAGAGTTGAGGCTTTTCCACTTTCCTTTTAAGGATTCATTTTTCTTTTCTCTTGGGATTTGCCATTGCAATTAATCTCTCTAAATCACTGCGTTCTCCTCTTTCAACTTTTCTCTTCCTCTTTAACTGTCTCATTTCCTCCCTCCCTTCCTGCCTCTCTTTCTTCTTCCTGTTTTTCCTTCCTCCACCCGACTCTTCATTTTGCTCTTTTCTGGGGAAAAAAAAAATGGTAAGTGAATAATGATAAGCAAATTTTAAAAGGTGATAATCAAGGGGTGAACCCCAAATGCCTAGCCCCTAGTGGCAATGTATAAAGAAAGAAGGCACTGTGTAGAAAGGGCCATGTTCATGGAAGAAGACACACTACCAAAAATGCCTAAGTGTTAATGCTCCATTTTGATAAAATGTGCTTAATTCTCCACATATAAGGAATGACATTATAGGTTGCTCACAACTGAGTAGGAGGGTTTGAGAGCTTTTTGCACAAATTCACTAACTTCCTCAAAAATTAGCCTTATACATATTAAAAAATAAATTTTACCCATCTTTGTCTACATGGTATTTTGTTCAAAATCAAGGATAACAAATGCATGGCATAATTCCCACATCTCTCATTCCCCAACCCCACCAAGCTCACATTAGTCTTTGCTAATTGTTCACTACTATTTTTCCATTTCAGCTTAGAAGGAGTTTCTGCTTTTCTTAGAACAGTAATCCAGGTAGCTTCCACCAGTTAATAGATCTCTTTCTCCTGAAAAAGAAATCTATTTTCTACTCTTGTAAAATAAATTTGGGCATGAGCTACTAACCATGAGATATTAATCATCTCCATATATTGCATTATGGGTTGTATTTTTTTTTATTTTCTAAATTATCAACATGTGCTATGATGATGCATCACGTTAATAATAAGATACAAATCGAGTTTTCATTAGGAAATTGACTATCCTACATAATTTAAAGACAGGGTTACCAACAAATAGATTTCCTTCTGACAATACCAAAATGGAAAGTCATGCAAATTATCTGAGCAAATCTTTTTATCTTACCTAATTCTCTAAGAATTATAAATACCCAAAGATAATCATATTTACTTATGTCATTTTAAAGACATAAAGACCAGGATTGATTTTTCGATCACGGTTTAAGACTTTTATTTTTAGGGAAGCAAGGAGAGAAGGGGAATGGCAAAACAAGCGGCCTGTGATGATTAGTAAGTTGAACACAACAGGCTCCAAAAGAAAGAATTGCCCTCAAGGGGAAAAACATTTTCTATTTCAAGTTAGTTTCAGTATAACACATGGGAAAATGTTAACATTCACAGGTAAAAATATTACCCCAGCTTAAAATTAAACTGTGTGTGTGTATACATATGTACGTACACTTCTATCTCACCTTCACTTACATTTACCTTGACATTTACCTGGACTTTGGTAATGGCATTTATACCTAACAATTTACCCTTAACACAAACCCTACAATGTAATTCTCAAAAGAAACTCTTAGTAAATATTGGTCAAGGATAAGGAATCTGACAGGGAAGCTAATATTGGCTTTGACTTCTAACATTTTTTTTTCTCATTTTTATATAAAAAAGAAATCAGAAATCATTAGCATTCAGGATGTAAGCTTTAGCATGCATCTTAGAACAATCCTGGAATGATATCAGAGCTATGGCAAAAATCTGAATAATATTATTGTAGTTTTGTGGGAGATATGATTTACTAAAATCACTTAGCTACATTTTACACACCAGATACTCCTACTCACAACTCTGAAAATTATAGGATGGAGTCCTGGATAGCCCCCCTAAAAGTCACAAAGTTTATGCATTTATTTGACAAAAAGGTATTGAGCGTCTCTTATTTCTAGATTGTGTGCTTGTTAGAAAGTGAACAAGATAGATATGTCCCCTGTTTCATGGAACTCACAGGTTAGTGAAGAATATAGACAAATAAATGGCCAAATACAATACAGTGTGTTAGTATTTACTAAATGATGATTCACGATCGTGCAGCATCAGTATCACCCAAGGGTTTTTTACAAATACATATTCTCAGAACTCTGCTCCAGGCATCCTGAATCAGAACCATGCTTTAGCAAGCCAGGAAGGTCAGGAGAGACAGCTCACTTCCCAGAGGAAACGAGTCTCAAAAAACGACGGGAAGTGATCAAGGAGAGGCGAGTGTGTGGCTGCTGTCAGGAGGGTCAAGGCCAGGGCTGGTGGGCCAGGCCGAATACAATGAGGGTGGAGCAGACCGTTACAACCTGAAGGAGCAGCACGCATGACACCTTAAATGTGAGCAAGCATTTATGATGATCACGGCATAGCATCCAGTGTGGAGCGAGGCAGGCCTAGGGACACAGTCGAGAGAAATAAAACCAGTGATGTGAGCTGTAGCTCATGCAGGACCTCTGTTTTAAGGAGTTTAGACTAATTCAGTAGCAGTTAGCAGAGGAGGAATTTGCTCAGGGTCAGCGTTACAATGTTTCTGGCTTGAGAATGGTGTAGATGTTACAAAGATTTCTCCAAGTATGGAGCACAGAAGGAAAAAGGAGTCCTGGGGGTAGGTTAGAGATTCCATTTTGAACAGTTTTGAGATCCCTGTCTTACCATCTACAATAATGAACAGTTGTCAATTCCAGGGGAAAGTTAGGAGTCACCAATCACTTACTGAACAAATAGCCACTGAGCACTTCCTCTGTGCTACACTTTGTTCTCAATCTAGAGAAACAACAGTGAAAGGAGAAGGTGGGGTCCCCTGGACCCACTTGTGGATAATTACTGAAACCCTAGGAATGCAAGCAATCATCCCAGAAGCGGGGTGTAGTTAAAACGGGTAAAGATTGAGAAGATGAGTGGCACATATTCTATAAATGTTAACTACTAACCAAATAAGCAAAAATCAACAGCAGTCATTGCAGAGAATTAAAATGCGATCAGATCAAGTACTGCCGGTAAAGAAGTCTGAGCACTGAATGATACTAACAAAGAAAAAGCCATCCATCTGAAGATCAGGGAGAACAATGAGAGACTGAGGACATCGCTAAGGTGCAGACCCTGAGATAGGAGAGAGTGCACACAAGGCTCTCTCTCATGTTGGGCTCTGAAAGCCTGCTAAATGCACTTGGATTTTAGCCTAAATGGAAAAGGAAAAGGTTACATGGTTTTAAGCCTGAGAGTGACTTGATGCCGTGTATAATTTTTAAAGATATTACTCTGGCTGTCTCGTGGAGAACTGATTTTGAAAGAGGAAGAGAGAAAGCTGGGAGATGCTTCAGGATGTTGTTTTAGGCATCCAGGCCAGAGATGATGATGATGACAGCTTGGTCTCACAGTGATTGGATTTCATTTGTTTTCCTAGAGTAGCAAGAATGGATTTGCTGATGAAGTAAATGTAGGAAAATGAGAAGAAAGAAACAAGTATAACTCCTAATTTGGGTGAGCAAGGGTGGATGGTATGCCAATTACCGAGATACATTTAAAAAAAAGAGAGAGAGGTTGGGATTTTTGACTTCTTCAGGAACTCTCATATTGGATACCATTTTGTTGTTTTCCTAAGTATATTGTAAGTTACTTGAGGAGAAGAGCATAGTTCCTGCCACAAATGGTTTACTCTCCCTACCCTTGTTTTTTCGAATGGTCTGAAAATGTCTGAAATGTTTTCAGACAGTCTGAAAACAAGGAATGCTTTTTGAACAAATGAGTAAATGAGAGAACATATCCTCAAGTGGAAAATGAAACTTCCGCTACTATCAAGAGTTGTTTTTCTACTGCTTAATTTTACTGTGTTCTCCTAGAGCATTAATCTCTATTGTGGAGTGTGTGTGTGTGTGTGTGTGTGTGTGTGTGTGTGCGCGCGCACTCAGTCTCTCAGTTGTGTTCAACTTTTTGTGACCCCATGGACTGTAGCCCGCCAAGCTCCTCTGTCCATGGAATTTTCCAGACAAGAATACTGGAGTGGGTTGCCATTTCCTACTCCAGGGGATCTTCCCGACCCAGTGGTAGAACCTGCATCTCTCATGTCTCCTGAATTAGCAAGTGGATTCTACAGCACTGAACCACCTGTGAAGCCCTGTCATGGGGTCCTTGATCTTTATTTACTAAAATATGGATAAAAACAAGTTGTAGCACTTCCTTACACTTTTAAGAAAAGAAAAATGCAAAATAAAGGAAAATATCATAAAATAGGCTTTTCAGAGACAGCAGATTTATCCCTGGAGAGGCTATTTAGCATCTGGAGCTATTTGACTTCAGGAGGGATGAGTGGTGGTTGTGAAAAAAATTCATATTAAATAAGTACCTATATATACCAGATATCATTTAGATGTGTTTTACACCACACAACACAAAAGGGAGATGATATTATTATTACTGTTATTTGCATTTTATAGATGTGGAAACTGAGCTCTCAAAGAGGAAATGACTTGTATAAGGTTTTTTAACAACAAGGTGCCTAGTCAGGAGTCAAACCAGGCCAGTCAGTGCTCACAGTTTTTGTTTTTTTGCATCTGAGGTTTCCCGAGGCAGAGACTAATAAGACTTGGGTCTGAGAAGTCAGTGGAGACCTAGGAGTGACCTATCCACAAGTTCATGGACACTTAGGAGCCATTCCACCCCCGCCCCCAGGTTTCACAGATGAGCAGTGCAAGGTTCTCCAGGAAGACCTGCCAAGCATAGACACATCTATTTCAGGGCAATCAAAGAAGTGGGAAGCCCTTTCCTAATTGGGCAACACACACCTGGACATAAGAAAGCTGAACTGAATGAATGTGGTCTCTCAGAATTTTTTCCCAGTCAGATGAAACCCAGACATTGGGATGGCCAATCTGAAACCTTCAAGTCTGTGAACCTCGATCACAGCTCTTAAAGCGGGAGCTGTTTGACTATCTCTCCCATCCCAAGTGCCTGTTAAGCTTACAAGCCTCTTGGCCCACAGAAAGAGATGTTGAGGTAGGAGAAAGTTTAGGCTAAGGGTCTTAATAAATGGTTCCTATGAAATTCGCTTCTTCCATTGTACAAACTGGAAAAGAGATTTTCAAGTAAATCATTCCAATAACTCCATTATTACTGTATCCTCTGCCTCTCCTGGAAGCCCTCTACTAGCTGTGTTTATTCTTACATTCTATTTGACACCTCAAACCCAACCTCTTTTACACACATACACACCATTCACTTATTTCTAAGACATCACAGAAACAAGGAAATAGTTCAAGCGGCTAGGTTTAATTTTAGCAAGAGGAAAATTTGGCATTGAAGGAACTTTCTAGGACAGAGGTTCTTAACCTTTTTTGTAGCATGAAACCCTTTCACAGTCTGGTGATTGCCATCGACCCCTTCTCCAAACAATGTTTTTAAATGCATAAGATAAAATACACAGGATTAAAAAGTGCATGCTTATGTGCTCAGTTGCTCAGTCATGTTCAACTCTGCGATTCCATGGACTGTAGCCCATCAGGCTACTCTGTCCATGGAATTTTCCAGGCAAGAATACTGGAATGGGTTGCCATTTCCTTCTCCAGGGGATCTTCCTGACCCAGGGATCACATGTGCACCTCTTGCATTGACAGGTGGATTCTTTACCACTGCGCTACCTGGGAAAAGCCCAGGATTAAAAAGAAAGTCAATTATATTGAAATAAAGTTTCAAAATACAAAAAAATACAATACAAAAAAAAAAGGTTTTTTTTAAGTTTCAAAAAACAGGGCTGTGATATAGTTATTTATGCAGTTCTGTATTGAAACATCAAATAAAAAGATCTAGCAGTTGGTCTAATAACTGCCATTATTTTTAAGTGATGACAATCCTAAATGATATTCAGAGCTATCTGCAACCAACATAAAGTGATAAAAGAAAGAGCTGTGATTCCTATTAGTAACAAAATCATGGGTATACTGAAATGCAATATGTCTATATTCAAAAATGAAGGGAAATAAATTCTTAGTGGTTAAGGAAACTAAAAATGTAGTGTTTCCACCTCCAGGTTATGAGCCTCTTAAGTTTATATGAAGAATAGCTGTTTTACAGAATACTGTAAAGATCATAAATTAAGTGCAAGTTGATAAATAAATAAAGTGCAACTAAAATATCTCTGACTCTTTTAGTCTTCACATGTTTGTTTTCAGTCCCTAAGCTGTGTCCCTCCCTTTTGCAACCCCATGGACTATAGCCCACCAGGTTCCTCTGTCCGTGGGATTTCCCAGGCAAGAACACTGGAATGGGTTGCCATTTTCCTTCTCCAGGGGATCTTCCTGACCCAGGGATCGAATCCTCTCTAGCATTGCAAGCAGTTTCTCTACTACTGAGCCACCAGGGAAACCCCTTCAAATGTGGTATTTCCACTTAACTTCATTATAAGAATAATCTGATGACTGTTTCAAAGTGGCCTAAGACAGTTTGGACAAGAACAACTCTTTGGTGGAGAAAGTTAATCACAGAATAGTTTGAGGTGAGAGGAAGTTAGCTAGAGAATCTTATACCAAATTATAAACAAAATAATTTTTAGAGAAAATTCTGTTGTTACAAATATAGAAAATATTAAACATTTACATGCAATCCAAACTCTATTCTGTAAGCTGGATGAAATCTCACTTTCCTGCCTACCATCTTGCATGAATCTTTCTCTCCAGGTAAGTGTTTTAACATTTGGGGGATGTAAAACTGTGACTTTAATAGTTATCATCAGGCCTTCAAGGACCAGCCACAAAGTCATTAAGGGTTCAAGCATCAGAGGCCATCCCTGAGAACCACAGGCAATGAGCCTCCTTGAATTATACACTCTGTCCATGCACATTTATGCAACATTAAAATATTTCAGCCAGGCCACATCTCCAGAACGGTTTTCATTTTATCTCACCAGAGTACGGTTCTACTCAAGATCATGCCAAAAACCAAGTCACTAATTTCACTGAGCAAACCCTTGTCTGAGCTTCATTATGCTGATTAGAAAATCCTCGGATGTTGATTGAGCTATAGATAGTTAAAGGCTTTTAGTAGTCACCTTTGGAATTAGCCTTTTTCCTATGATGTTAAGCGCCTTCCTTGGAGTGTGGATTCTTGATTAGAGATACTGAATGGCCCTAGAGTTGAAGCTTAAACTAACTAGCATGCACATAATATTGTACAGTGTGTGCCAAAGTGTCTTAAAGTAAATCATTACAGACATTTGTAATAGTCCCCCATTCAGCTTGAAATTAACAAGTGTGATACTTTAATAAGTTCTGTTGCCGAGTATTTCTGGATGCCTGACAGAATGCTCACATGTCCTCAGCTCTACCATGCTGCCATTTGGTACCTCAAGTGAGGTACTGACTATCACTGAAACTTTCTGCCTCATCACCCCCTCCTTTTCCCAAATACCAGCACTTTAAAAATGTAAGATTGAACTCCAGGATTGAAATGAGATCCTTCTTTAACAAGTTGTTTAGTTTCTGTTATCTTCAGTTCAGTTCAGTTCAGTCGCTCAGTGGTGTCCGACTCTTTGCGACCCCATGAATTGCAGCATGCCAGGACTCCCTGTCCATCACCAACTCCCGGTTATCTTACATTGTCTTATTTACTAAGATCGCGGGTATAGTAAAGTATGAGCTGTTTATTTATTAGTTTAGTTGTGTACTTTCAGCTCCTTACAGGGAAGGGAGATAAGAGGTCCCATTAATTTCCGTTATTATTGCAAAAGTGTAAGCATCTTTTTTCTATACAGGGTAGAGATGAATGCGTTCGTTCTAAAGGAACTAGAAAATGTATGCTCGTGGCACTTGCAAGTTATTACAGTCTAATTGTAGTTAATTTTATTTTATTCTCTGGGACAACTAATCTCTCGATAACATTTGCAGTGACTGATTAAAATCCACTCCTTGCTAAAATCAAGGTCTTTAGATAATTGATGTGCTAATAGACCCGCAATTATTTGAGGCTGTGCTTCCTCACGGAGAGCAAGTCAAGGAATGGATAAAGCCCACATAAAGCACCTATTTTGCAACAGGAGCTCTGATAATTGCCAGGAGACAGCCTGCTTATCAGTTGTGAGAGGTTTTCATCCTTCATTAATATGGAGTTCAGTTGGACATCAGAGAAACTGGCCCCCATGAGAATATGCTTTGAATCTCCCATTATCTCATTTTCCATACATTTGGCTTGACCCACTTTTTATCTACATTCACAGAGAGATCTGGCTTTCCACATATGGGCTTTTTAAACAATCAGCTAGCCATGAACCTGGAGTCCCTAAAGCTCTACGCAGTGTCGGTTGCTATAAATTTGGACAAGTGTGTCCACCAATAAAGTATCAGTTTAAATGGTTCAGACTAAATATTTTTAAAGTAGACAAAATAAATATTCTAAAGTGCTAACTTGTGAGTTCTCCATGCTGTGGCTCGTGCTTGCATGGCTTCCTGCAGTGGGCTCTCAATGGAGACTATAGGTCTGGACTGTTGGAGAGCCGCCCTGTCCTGTTTTAGGTTTCTTGTACATTAGGGTGAGCCCTCTACTGAGTCGAAACATACTTGTGAAGAGATTGGGAGCAATGCTTTAAGATTCCATTTAGTAAGGCAAAAACTACAGTCCTGGGCTTGGGAAAGAATGTTTGAGTGGATTACAATTCTTTTACAGCTTTGGCTCTCTTTATCTTTGGCCTCATAAAGAATATTCTTTCCTGGGAGTTTATAACTGAAGTTCATTAAAGATAATTCTTTACAATTATGAGTGATGACTGGTTTATTTTTTGACTCAATCATCATTATGGCACAGAACAAATATCCAAGGTGGTCAATTATTGTGGACAATTATCAAGAAAAACCAGTTGTTCAATGATTAGTAGAGTATACTTTTCAGGTACTATACTAATGGTTGACATATGTTTTGAGTTTAGTGCATGTCAGTCTCTGTGTTAAGTGTTTTATCTCCAGCATATCATTTAATCCTTATAAGAAGTATTACTTCTATATTACATCCCAACAAGTACCATTCTCCTCCCCATTTTACAGATGAGT
The DNA here is from genome assembly GCF_055505025.1 of Bos grunniens. Lineage (NCBI taxonomy): Eukaryota > Metazoa > Chordata > Mammalia > Artiodactyla > Bovidae > Bos > Bos grunniens. Next base: position 37,248,236 of record NC_141187.1, read on the forward strand.
ACACTGAGGAAGGGAAACGTTAACTCGACTAGGGTCCTACACATATTAAGTAGCAGATCCCAGGCCAAAACCAGAATAGTAATTGACTGTTTGATGAGAACCCTGTTAGGTATAACTTGTGGTCTTCTGAATAAAGTTGAATGAGGAAAAACTGGCCATCCATCATCTTAACCAAGTTTAACTTTTGTTGTTGATATTTAAGCATAATTTCATCCTGGGAAATTCACAGTGAGTGATTGTGATTGCATTTTCCTCATCTACATGCCTCTGACACTCTTGTTGAGGATGCTAATCTTGTGCAGAGCTGTCTTTCGAGTTGACGATGCTGCCACATCCCACTCCTGTGGGAAATGGAGAGATGGCATGCATAAAATCGAATAAAATGTATTAGGGCCAAGTTAAACTGCTAATAAGATAATCACAGTAATAGATCCAAAAATTATTTTAAATCTAGTTTTAATTACTTAAGTTCATTCCAGAAGTCCTACTGATATGATGAGAAATTCACAAAATCTATACAAATTGAAAACAGAAATTATATTGCTTATTAAAATACTATCTCTATAATATCACATATGTAAATTTATGCACATATACATAAATTATACATTTACATGTATAAACTTTAATTTATCAGGACTACTCAATTTCATCTCCTAGTTAATAATTTAGTACTTATTAACGTTCAATATTCCCATCAAAATATATTCTCCCATCAATGATGAGAAAACATAAAAGTATTACAGAATGTATTTTCTAAACAAAACTCGCTTCCCATTTTAGAAACTTGATGTCACCAAGGCATTACCATCAAATTTAACTTCTGTATTTTATTTTAAGATAAAAATAGAGAAGAAAGCTTTCAAATCTGTAAGTCCAAGAAAAACTATAATTAGAATCCCTGGCTCTGGCTTAAGATGTATTCTACATTTTATTTCAGCTTGACAGTAGGCAGGAGATTTCTCATTCAATTTCAAGTTGAAGCCAGAATGAAAAATGCTTTAAAAAAAAAAAAAAGCTCTGGTTTCTGTCCTTATAATTTCCTTCTCCCCATGAAATGAACCTATGCAGAATATTTGAAATATCATCCCAAATATACCCAGCTCTTGTCTATTTGTCATTAAAGAAGTTGGATGACTGAGTCTTGAGGGGTCCATGGTGGATCCAATTGGAAACTCATGTCTATAGGGCTTTCCCACCAATGGGTTTCCAGTGGACTCAAAGCACTGTTATTTGCAGAGCAGTTCCTGTGGCTCATGGCTGGCATTAGATATTGCATAAGCCTTGGGATTTGAAACTCAAGACAGGCTCCCGTGGCTTCTCAGCTTTCTTTTTAGTTAAGGACAGAAGACTATCTATCTGTGGCTGAGCTGTCAAAAAGGCCTGCTCTGAAAATGGATAGGCCTGTAGCTGGGAAATTACTGGCCAGGAAACCTACAGTGGCAGGGCTCAAAACCTCCTCTGAAGATATGATATGGAAATAAATGAGTGGGGTTGAATCAGAAGGTCAGGCTAGAGGTCAAAACATTATCCAGACAGAAAGAGACCAGCTTCCTAACTGGTCTTACTGTCTTTAATGGAGTGATCTTTCTCAAGTGAAGTGTTGGATATGCTATTCCCTTGCTTAAGACATTTTGGTAATCAAGGCCTGGGGCAAGAGTACAGATAGAATCCCATATACATATGGTTAAATATATAAAAACTATTCAATTTAATAAATTGATAAATAGAATATGTTCTGGGAAAAATATGCCTTTATATTGACATTGTCTTATATATAACATGTAAAATTATGTTTTTTTAAATATGAAGTCAGGAAAATAGCAAAAATAACTAAAGTGTGTCACTGTTCTGCATATTTTAGTATTCTGTTTAGTCTGGTGAGTTTAGAATGGGTAATAGAAGCACACAAAAATATAGATTTTATATATGTCTATAATATTGTCAGGCAAGTGTATGTTCCTCGGTTCTGTCTCGTCACAACAAAGATTTGGAGTGATGGACATTAAAGCCCCCTCGGCATGTCACAGCTCTCGGGTCTTGGACAGACTGTGTTATAGCTCTCAGGTCTTGAATGGACCATATTATAGCTCTTAGACAAATCAGTGTTACAGCTCAGTGTTACAGCTCTATTTTATTTAGACGATAGCAGGAAAATCCATCTTCAAGGCATGAGGGCACGTCGATCCAAAGACGCGAAAGGAAGAGCACCCCAGCACTCTTCAGAGAGAGAGAGAGAGCCCTTTGCCTCCTCTTTTTATATGTTTTTTTCTCCCTCCTAGGCCTGCCCTATGCAAATTGGGCTTAGTCAGGAATGCTGTTCTACCTGAAGTCCTCACTCTGGTCCTCGGACCTTCCTTTGACCTTCCTCTGTTCTATTTTCGCGGGCTTTTCCCTTCCTTGTCTTTTAGCCACCGCCATTTTGGACTCCTTTTCCCTATTCTAACTACCTAACAATATCCATTTTAGGAAAATTACTAATTATATTATTTTAATCAAATTTTTACATAATTTATGTTCTAGTAATTACAGTGATCTAGAGGATTAAAAAACAGTCCAAGTATTCAAAAGTTTTAGTTTCACTCACTAAAGATGTAAGTCTAAGGACAAATGAAAAATGAATATGTTTTCACACTTTCAGTCTTTTCTTCCAAAATGTTCAGTTGTCTTTAAAATTAAAAGGCAAAAGGCAAATTACAATAAAAGTGTCAAAAGAGTAAGTAAAATATTTTAACAAGCTGAAATCTTTATGTAATTTTAAAGAATTTAGTATTTTCATATAAATAAAGCCTTTTGGATTTTAGCATTCAATGTAAAATTTTCATGCTTTATGTGTTTTCATGAATATGTTTTTGTGTATATATTATGTGTGAGTGTATATGCATAGAGAAAGAGCAAAAGGCGGGGGTAGGGGGAGAGAAATTTTTAAGGAATAAAAATACTTAATTTGTTGTTGTTTAGTCACGAAGTCATGTCTGATTCTTGTGACCCCATGGACTGCAGCCCTCCATATTCCTCTGTCCATGGGATTTCCCAGGCAAGAATACTGGAATGGATTACCATTTCCTTCTCCAGGGGATCTTCCTGACCCAGGGATCGAACTTGTGTCTCCTGCTTGGTAGGCAGTTTCTTTACCACTGAGCCACTTGGGAAGCCCATAAACATTTAATACTGTACAACATTCCTTAGCCTTTATGTGAAAATTTTGAGAATACCACCCTACTTACCAAATTAGGAATTAGGAATTAATTTTATTTCATTCCTCATCTACAAACTAGAACATTAAAGATAAGCAAGGATATGGATGCTCTTTTGGTCCTAATTGAAAACTGTCCTTTTTAGGCAAAAATCTATTGCGCACATATTATCTGAGAAGTTTTAGTCAATTAGGACAAATAAATGCAAGAAAATTGCTTCCATTTTTTTCCTCAAGTGTTCTGTTTGTGAAACAGGGTCCATTTCCAGTGTTACATGGGCACAGTCATAGGTCTTCACAGAGTGAGGACTCAGTAATTGGCAGACAAAAGCCCAGCTTACGGGGGGCGGGGTGGGGGGGGATGGGTTTCCCTGGGCTCTGAACATCCATAACAAGAGCTGATGTTTTAGATTATGTGTTGAACTGGGCAGAAATGACTGCTAAACCCAGAGCGCAGAGCGCAGAGGACTGCTAAACAAGACCACAGAGTGGCTTGTATGATGTAACTTGTTCTGTGTTTTCCATGTCTCCTGTAAATGTGTTATCATATTTTCATAATTTAAAAAAAGAAACAAAAGCTTCCTAAAGCATGGGTTCCAGAGCAAGGGCCCCTCTCACCCGAGACTATGAGCAATTATGTCAATAGCTATTCTGATCTCTACACTAAAATTCATATATTTCAAACACAATAGAGAAGACAAGGGTTTTTATGTGCAAACTTGCCTTTCTTTTTCCCACTTGATGCTTTCCTCATTCTTCCATGTTCTCATCCCCAACCAAAGGAAAGAAAACAAATTATTCTTGTTTTTCATTTCTTATAATGTTGGGTGCTTTGAAAAACTCTAGTCCTTTTGCTTTCAAACCCTTTCACTTCACTCTTTCCTGATTAATTGGCCATTAAAGACTCAAACACAGATATCACCATATATGGGAAACTTCCTTCTCACACCCATCTGGGTAAGGGTCCCTTCCAGGTACTTCTCCAGCACCCTGGGTCTCCTTCCATCATAGAATTGGCCACACTGTAGTGTAATCTTCTAATGAGAAGACTGCTCCTAATTATTTGAATGTTAAGGACAAGAACTGCATTTAATTTGATTTTATAATCCCTCCACCTTGTACATCATCAATTGATGCATTGTGGGTGATTAATAAACATCTGCTAAAAATAAGCTATTAAATAAGTAAAGACACTTAACTGTTGAATTGTTGCCAGTGTAGGGTGATATCAACTCTATTTATATCCATTCATTTGATTTTGCCAGACAGCCAAATCATGGTCAAATCAAAGCCCATCCCTGGGATGTCCACCCAGAACAAGGCCTTTATGGGGGTCATAAAACAAGGCACTTCCCTCAAGATACACAAACTTCTCTTCAAATAGAAACTGAGTTGGCTGGCATCAAGCCTTGCCTCTATTTCACTTACTCCTTATAAGCCTCAACTTCATCCCTTTGTCACCACATGTGTGAAAAGACAGCTGATGTCAGTGTTCTAGGCAGAGTTTTCAAAAAAGGTCAACCAGCATTCAGATTTATGCTGCTAAAATTCATCCCTTCTCTTTCAAAAATTTAATGAGAAAGGACAGCTTTGTGAAATGGAGGAGCAAGAACAATATTGCTTAAATAAATTGGAATTTGCACTTTGATTACCCTGCAGTTTCTGCCATACTTTACTGGAAATGCTCCCTGCAGTGCAGGCTTTCTCTGGAATGACATCATCATATGAAGCCATCCTCACTATAATTATTTCCATCCATATTTGTAGAGCACATAGCAAGAACATTCAGTAAGGAATATTTGATGCATATAGAACCATTTAAAACTGTAGAGTCACCAGAAAGCCCCATTAAAAGGCAAATGATATATCTTTATGCATGCCTTGAACCCCAAAGGATATATTTCACATTCACATTTAGAAGAAAAAAAAAAAAAAGAGTCTCTTGCAAACAATGAGACTCTGATAAGAGCAAATATCCTATGCCATGAAATAACAAACAAGTATAGCTTCAGTTTCTTTTCTTGGAATAACACTTTTAAAAAACTGTGACATTGCGGGATCTGGCATATTTTAGTTCACATTGTCAAACTGAAATCCTTTTGGAACTTAGGCTCTGTCAGTGCTAATACCAAGTATTGGGATTTAAAATTTTTATTCCTGGGAATCCTGGTTTAAAAATTGATTGTTCTCTTTTGAATGCATTATTTTCGATTTTAATAGAAGTGAAAACACCAATGTATTAATTTTCTCAAAAATCAAATAGTTAGAAAAACAAGATGCTTTGACACTGTATATGATATAAATGTAAAAGCTGAGATGGCTACCCTCACAATTTGCAATTCCCTGATTTCCTGGGGCTAACTGTAGTAGAGGTGGGGGTAGGGGAGAGCAGCCTCCCGCTGTCGTGATGTTAAAAATATGTGGGCAGGTTCTTTGTCTTCTGGAAAAGAAAAGCTTCTACCATCTGCTCACCGAGGCTCTGATTTTGTTTTAAATGTAGAAAAACACGTGTTTAACTCTGCAGTTAGTGATAAGGTCCAAATTCATGTGTTCATCCATTCATTCATTCAACATAACAACCAGGGAAAAGAAAAAAGGTGTTGAATATGAAGTTGAATTGAGAAGTGTACTTAACAGGATGGAAATGTGCTTCTTCTATTTCTCTCTAACCACTATTTTCAAATCTGCTCTGTAAAATCTCCCTTCCATGTCCTTTAATGTCATCTCGATCAAATGCTATCATTTTTAACTAGTATCAGTTGCTTAAAAGTTCAAACTAATCTCTGTTTAAAACTTCTGTCCACAGCAGTGTACTGCTTTTGCTTCTCCCCCTGCAAGGTGGTCTTCAACCTTGTTGGCCACCACCTGCTATCTTCTACTCTCTCCGGAGCTCTCCCACCCTGGCCTTGTCCCACCAGGAGGATGGTTGTGCTGCTGTGTGTCATCTTTAGACTCTGGCCCCAGCCCTGCATCACAGGTAAATGGCTATTTTCTATGGCAGGGGGAGAATCTTGGTCCCCTAAGTCTCCACAGAGGACCCACTCCCCATGAGCCTTGTGACTGAGTGTAACCTCCCTCCACAGCCCCCTTGGCCCTGGCCTACCACAATACATCCTCAGTCTCTCGATGTTGGGGTCTCCTCAAAGGGCACACTGACCACCTGCCTTCATAGCTCTCCATCATGTCTCCAAACTCCCAGGGACAGATGCTGTCAAGCACAGCTTTATTGACATCTGTTTGGCTGCCTGAAGATTGTTCTCTTTCATATTTTTGGCTTCATTATTTTACTCTGAATGATGATGTATTTCATAAAAACTCAGATGTGAAATGAGGTCAGTATCATATATTCATCCAAGCAACAGACGATCACCCATGTTTACGGGTCAGTATCAGATACCCATCTGAACCAGTGGTCAGACACCCACCCTGGTTTATGCTGCAGTGCAAAGCCTGCCATGAGACAAAGTCTCATTTGTCTGGACATGAGCCACTCTGGGGGCTGAGCTTCAAGGGTTGCTACTATGCTTTCATTTGCATATGGCACAAAAGACATTGGTCAAGTTAACTATGATAATGCAGTCAAGAGTTGTCAAACACATCAATTTTCCCTATTCTCACATTTCCTGTTTCCTTGATGGAAATTTGTGATGGTAAGTGGCAGCAAGTGGCTCCAACTAAGTTCTGATCACATTTGTAGCAGAATTAAATAGTTCTGTTAAAATGTTTTACATTTTCCATTGTTTCTTAGGGTCCTTGCTCTGTACGGAAAGTAAAACCACAGTATCCTGACAGTGGATGGTTTTCGTCTTACTAGCTTTAAACTCCTGAGGACCTCATCACTTTTTTGAGTTTATAATCAGAAACTAGAAACGCTGACTCTCACGGAAAACTCTATTTCTAGGATTTGGGTAACAAGTTATCCCAGTCACTAAATAAAGCTCTACCTGCCAGAAAAGCAACAGTTACATTGAACAAGTCTGCCAAATACTTTAAATACAGAGGGGCCATTAGGGGATTTAGGTTAAATACTGATGTTTTCTACCATCACAACAATGAGCCTGTACCGTTCTGCTTGACCAGGAAGGGTTTTAAATAAGTCATTTATACCTACAACCTTCATAAATTGTATGCTTCTTTCACACGTGTTTAAAGAAACTTAACACCTCTTCAACTATACATCGTAAATAATATTGACCAGGAGGCAAGTAACAGATAAGACTGTGGATAACTGCTTTAGAATTTGGTTTAAATCATTGCCCTTTTTCATTTTTCAAAGAACACTGAATTAACACTCATAATCCATCCTTAGATCTCACTAAATAGCCCTCTTCCCCATTAATGCAAAAATATTCAAATGTTGAACTGTTCAAAAATTTTCTGTGAAGTTATAAATGCTAATCTACAGTTTTCAGAAATTCTTTCTCATAAATTTCCAATGTAAATTTATAACTTGCTACCATGGGGGGTGGATGGGAAACCAACTTCTTACTATTATCATCTTAGAAAAGGAGGTGAAAGTATTTTATCATAAAGAAAGCTGGGCCTCAAAAAAAATTTTTTTTGAAACTATCTAAATGCCTGCTGCTAGGTGTGTGTAGGGAAATTTGTTCTTCTTGAGGAACAGGGCATGATTTTACATAAAAATACTTCTATGGTTGACTTCCCCAAATTTCTTAATAAGTGTCTGGTGAGTTTATTTGAAAATGCTGATAGAATCCCTGGGTCAGGCATGAGGCAATGAGTGGCTGCTCACCAGTGTTCATCGTGTGCTTTCACATTCAAACTAAATCAAATCTGATCATTTTGCTTGGTTCTGAAAAATGACTCCAGGTCCCCTTTTCCTCTTTTCATTATGACAATTCTTTCATTTACTTTCTCTTTAGCTTCAATTTTTGCTTATGATTGTAACTGTTCATCATCCAATAAGGCTTCGAAAGGCTGATAATACTAGGGAGAAAAACAAAGGTATTTATGGGCTGAGAGTAAAACCTAATTAGGAAATTAATTATCATTTCTGTGCATATTTTCATTAAAATGCAATTTGGTTCCATTCCAAACAAATTTAAATTCCAGAGAAACTATGCTTGCATATCTAGATTAAGAAAGCTGAATAAAGTTTCATTTTTAATAGAATAGATCATAAGACATATAGATGTTAACCAAATGAAAATGTAAACAATTCATAAATGTTTCAATGGTTATAACTCCTCTGTGTCTGTTAGTTGTTCAGTGTCTGACTCTGTGCAATTCCATGGGCTGTAGCCGACCAGGCTATCTATCCATGGAATCCTCCAGGCAAGAATACTGAAGTGGGTAGCCATTTCCTTCTCCAGGGGATCTTCCTGACCCAGGGATCAAACCCAGGTCTCCTGCATTGCAGGTGAATTCTTTACCATCTGAGCCACCAGGAAAACCCTCTAACTTGTCTACCTTAATCTTAAGCTCTGGAATTTATGCCACCCAAAGTTTCCTGATTATACCTCTAAAATGAAATTTTCCCCTGAAACATCATCCCTGGCTATTTTCAGAAAGGCAGTGTTCAAAGCAGAGTCCAATTACTAATGACTATTAATATCTTCTTTAGTAACAATAAAATAACCCCTGAAATAAAGTCTTAAGTAAAATGCAACTATTTTATATATTTAGGTGCTGCTTGCACAGTAACTAAGCCAAAACTGAAAAGAAGCCATAGAATTTTGCCTCCCCTGATAAGTATTCTTTAGGTGTGCAAGATTAAGCAAGCCTCTATTGTTCAATTTCTATTAAAAAAATAATAATTCATTGAAAGATCACAAGTGATATTCTCTTACTCAATCATTTATTAATTAATTCATTAGGCATTTATTTTGTGCCTACTGAACCCTAGTACACATATTAAATATTAGAAATATATTGCAGTGTAGAACTCCATCAATGCACTTGAAATCTCAGAGGCAGTGACTAACAGAGAGGAAGACCAGGAGATTCAGCTAATATTTGATGCATTTCATCAGGCTTCAGGAACACAACAGGGAACCATGGTCTTTGGTGACTGACTGCATGTATAATGAGCTGGGCAGTAAGGTTAAAAAGGCAGCCACACAGCCACAGTGAATTCAGCAAACCATCTCACTAACACATTTGGGTTTTTTTTTTTGTTTTTTTTTTTAATGTATGAATTTCGAGCTACCTTGAATCACTAGCAGGCTCCTTCTAATTACTAACAATGACAAGTCTGCCCTCTCAGCTGCAGCTGGATGCCCCAGGCATCTTCAGAGCAAAACCAACAAATGATTGGAATACTATGATTTAAACTCAAAACCAAAGCACAGTTGGAGATTTTTTTTTTTTACAAGGCTGCTTGAACGTCTTGCATCCAGGGTTTGCCAGATCATAGAAGATGCAGAAGGACAGCACAAGGTCAAATCTACATCTCATATACAAAGAACAAACTGGCTTTCTAATCCGTTTGCCGTAGCTCATAACTTAGAGGACATGTAGGATGAATAGCGGGGTCCCGGGCACGGAGACCACACCAATGACCCCAAGTGCCCTGCTGTGAATAATGGCCATTATGAGAGGGAGGTGATGGCAGCAGGAGCAATATACCGTCATCTGTCCTCCTGAACCAGAGAGAGAAAGTGCAGAAAAAGCAGCCTGCAGATATACACTATGCTAATTATTTTTGTGATATAATTTTTGGGGGCATCTCTATCTGAACAGCCAAAACAGCCCTTCAAGTGTAGCAAGAGACACCTTGCCATTAACCATCTGTGGCTTGAGGTCTGTTTTTTTTTTTTTTTTTTAATTTGATAAATATGTGGTATCCATTTTGGTCTCATAAGATCACTAAAAAAAAAGATTCAATATGCAGCTTCTATGAAGGAAGGTTCTCTTTGATCTCCGTGATAACACATATGGTTATGCTGTCAACATAAGAGTTTGGGGGCCATTTTTCATCCACCGTTTTTAACATGTTAGTTATTATTTATATTCACTGGTGGCTCAGATGGTAAAGAATCCACCTGCAATGCAGAAGACCCAGGTTCGCTCCCTAGGTTGGGAAGATTCCCTGGAGAAGGGCACGAGAGCTCACACCAGTGCTCTTGCGTGGAGCATCCCATGGACAGAGGAGCCTGGCAGGGTACAGAGTCAGACACGACTGAGTGACTAACACTTTCACCTGAGGTAATCTCTTTAAACAGTTCCCAAGGTGAGTACAATCAAAGGACCAGAGAGTTGGTCTCCTGCATGATGTAATATTTGTTTCTGGGAGCTGAGAGCGGTGATGTTTACCAGGGGGAGGGAAGAGGACTGAGGGGAAGACAAGAGAAAGTGGACTGTGTCTTGTTTTTGGTGTTTTTGTTCTACACTTAGCACTTGGGATGTAAAATGTCATTTTCCTTATTCTCTCTTTTTTTAAGCCACAAGTCAGAAATATTACAGAGTACCTGCACTGCTTGTACTGCTTGTATGGTGGCATCTGCTTGGCATTCAAACACATATAAATCAATGTGATTAAATATAGTTAGAATGTCCATTTCTCATGACAGTCGTAAGAAGCACAAGAAGGTGGATACTCAGCTGTCTCATTCATTGATGTAGCCCCGCCCTTTTCTGTCTCACTGAGGAACCTGACTGTGGATTGTTTCCACAAGGCCATGCGTGCTTCCGGAGAGCAGTAGTTACAAAAGACAATCGAGTGGAAAGAGTAAAACTACTGGCTTTCTCTCTAGTGTGAAAGGAGGCTTTTAACTTCTCTTAAACCCATCTCTGCACCCTCTGGACCATCACCCAATCCAGGCTTATATTGTTAGTTTCAAAGATTAGCATTTCAAGAAACCCAGGATGCTACAAGGCCTCTCTGTGGGAGACTGAATGCAAAATAGGACCCCAGAAACATATTTGATTTATATCTATTATATTGATTGTAAACTCTGCTCCTGAAACAACAATTCAGATTCTGGACCAGAAGAAAAAAAAATGGCTTTCAAAATCTAAAATGATTTAACACTAACAAGAAATTCAACCTATCTTTATGCAATCTAAGTAAAAAATTGACCTTGAGAGTTACAATAAAAATTTGTCTCTGGGATATTCTCCACCTGCACACACACTTCCCTCACTATGCACACTCCAAAATGAATCACTCAGGGAAATTAGCTAGTAAAGACTGGCGTGGGGAGCCATTCCAGCAAAAATAACCACACTGCAAACCTTAATCTGTAAGCAGGCAGTCACCACATGCCTCACACATATCCCATCAGATTACAACAACATCCAGACCTGACCTTATCTGGCATCACATGTGAAGCTTATCTCACATGTGCACAGAATTCTCAGGACACTGAGGTGTGCCGCTGACATCTACCTTGATTCCATTAGGTTATAATTGACTATTTACAGTAGCCAGGACATGGAAGCAACCTAAATGTCCATTGACAGAGAAATGAATAAAGAAGATGTGGATATACAATGGAATATTACTCAGCCATAAAAAGGAATAACATTGTGCCATTTCCAGAGAGATGGATGGGCCTAGAGACTACCATATAAAGTGTAAGTCAGAAAGAGAAAAACAAATACCGTATATTAATGCATGTATGTGGAATCTAGGAAAGCGCTGCAGATAAACATTTTGCAAAGAAGAAACCGAGACACAGAGAACAAACTTATGAACACTAAGTGGGGAAAAGGGATGGGATGAATTGGGAGATTGGGACTGACATGTATACACTGCTGCTGCTGCTAAGTTGCTTCAGTCATGTCCGACTCTGTGCGACCCATTAGACGGCAGCCCACCAGGCTCTCCTGTACCTGGGATTCTCCAGGCAAGAACACTGGAGTGGGTTGCCATTTCCTTCTCCAATGCAAGAAAGTGAAAAGTGAAAGTGAATTCGCTCAGTCCTGTCTGACTCCATCCATGGGATTTTCCAGGCCAGAGTACTGGAGTGGGTTGCCATTGCCTTCTCTGATACATACATTACTATGTATGAAATAGGTAACTAATGAGAATCTACTGTATTCCTCAGGGAAAAGAAAAACTGCCATCTGTATGTAAGACGTGTATTAAGTTCACCTTAAAAATGTATTCTAGTATACATTAGGTGCAAATACTGTTTGATTCCACTTATACAAGTTACCTAGAATAGTCAAATTTAGAGAGTCAGAAAATACATTGGTAGATGCCACAGGATGGAGGGTGGGGGTGAGGCGTGGGGAGGGAAAATGGGAAGTTAGTGTTTAATGGGGACAGAATTTTAGTTTAAGAAGGTGAAAAATTTGGGAGAAATGGATGATGGTGAGAGTTACAAAACAATGGGAATGTACTTAGTGCCATTGAACTGTATGGTTAAACATGGTTAAAATAGAATATTTTATATCATGTAATTTTTACCACAAGAAAAACATTTTTTTTTAAATGGATGGTTGTTTGTGAAGTGCTCTCCTAGGTATTGCAGAAGATATGGAACATTTTATGGCCCCTGTGGTTGAGCAGTTTCTATTTGGGGAGAAAAAAAAAAAACACATAAAATGTTAAATGTCACATAGACAAAATCTTGGTCTATATCACAGAGCAAAGAAGACCACATGGATGTATCTGATAAATACGCAAAACAATGCTCTTGGGCAATAATTCTCATTTCAAATATTAGAGAATCTGTGTGTCCTCTCTGCTGTAAGTTGTGCCACCTGTAACTTATACACAATGAGTATTATGAGTTTGTGTTTTCATAATTATATCAATTCAAGGCCACTTTTATAAGAATGCCATTCTGTGCACTTACATTCTTTTTTTTTTTAATTTTATTTTATTTTTAAACTTTACAATATTGTATTGGTTTTGCCAAATATCAAAATGAATCTGCCACAGGTATACATGTGTTCCCCATCCTGAACCCTCCTCCCTCCTCCCTCCCCATACCATCCCTCTGGGTCGTCCCAGTGCACCAGCCCCAAGCATCCAGTATCGTGCATCGAACCTAGACTGGTGACTCGTTTCATTCTGATGTGACACATGGAAGGATGGGGAAGGTGAAAGATCCAGGTGCATGCCTAAACCTGGCCACCAGCCATCACGGCCCTATTTAACATCACGCTGTTTCCCTCGTGGAGTCCTTCTTACTCTGCTCTGTTCTTATTCGACAGCATTTATAACTTTCTAACATACAGGATAATTTTCTTATTTGTTAAGTGTCAGTCAGTTCAGTCACTCAGTCGTGTCCGACTCTTTGCGACCCCATGGACCGCAGCACGCCAGGCCTCCCTGTCTATCACCAACTCCCGGAGTTCACTCAGACTCAAGTCCATTGAGTCGGTGATGCCATCCAACCAACTAATCCTCTGTCTCCCCTTGTTAAGTGTAGTCTTGTTTAGTCCCCTTGTTAAGTGTAGTCTTTTTTTAAGTTTTTTTTAAACTTTTATTTATTTTTACTTATTTATTTTGGCTGTGCTGGGTCTTGGGATCCCGGTTGCTGCATGGGCTTTTTTCTAGCTGCAGTGCTTGGTCTTCTCACTGCGGTGGCCTGTCCTGTTGTGGAGCACGGGCTCTAGAAGTATCCAGGCTTCAGTAGTTGCAGTTCCCGGGCTCTAGAGCACAGGCTGAGTAGCTGGGGCACATGGGCTTAGTTGCTCCATGGCACGTGGGATCTTCCCCCAAACTGTGAAAGCCAAGCAGTTATTCCACTTCTGATCATTCAGCAGATTGTAATTTTTAAAAGAAAAAAAATAAAAGTGATTCACACTATGGAACAGCGACTCATCTTTTTAATTTTTCTGTTTTTAAAGTATATTTGAGGTGTATTCATCAAAGCATTCACTGACTAAAATGAGTGCTTTAGGGTCTTCCCTGATTGTCCAGAGGTTAAGACTTCTCCTCCCAAAGAGAGGGGTGTGGGTTCGATCCCTGGTCAGGGAGCTAAGGTATCACATGCCTCTAGACCAACAAACCAAACTGAACCAAAATGAACAAAAAACAGAAGCACCATTGTAAGAAATTCAATGAAGATTTTTTTTTAATGGTCCACATCAAAAAATAAAAAAAAATAAATTTAAAAAAAGTCGATGCTTTTGTCTCAGCCTCTCAGGGTAAAACAAGGATGAAAAAAGAAGGTGATGATAAGCATAGGGCTAAAATACAAACATCACAGAGGAAAGGCACATGAAAAAAACTGCACGAAGAACAAAAGGAATGACTGACAAATACTAAGCACCAGGAGAATCACAAGTGGAAGGGGAAAAGCAGGCCTTGCTGACAAGTGATGAGCAGTGAGAAAGTAGCTGAGTTGAACATATTTTTTAATGAAGTGTTAAGTAGATCACCAAGAGAGGTAGGTAATGACTGTGATGAAGAGTTGACCAGGGTGCGAAAAAAAAAAAAAAGCAAAATTAAGTGACACTTGGTAAATCACAGGAGGACATGAAACCTAAGAGAGTTTCTGAAAAGAATGGTCCATCCCTCGCTACACTCCGATGCCTTTTAGTAATCAAATTGGGCAGCTCATTAAAATTATGTGTGAATAGATAGATACTCTGGCAAAAAGGCAAAGGAGAGAGACAAAACTAGAGCAATACAATGGCTATATCCACAGATGCAGAAAACCAGCACTGGAAGGTTCTGGAGGAGATGGACTGCAGAGATACTCATTGGAAAACAGTGAGTGGATCCCCTGGGAATAATAGGAGCAATGAAACTGACCACAGGAGAGATGCGTCATGCCAAAAGATAAGTATTTAAAATTGGATGTGTTTGCATGAAATAATTCAGTTAACAGCAAGGGAATTTAAAGAAATTAGTTGAAGGAGTCATGTGAGTAAATGGGAGGATAAAATTTGGTTTCTCTCTGTGTATGGACAGAATAAATACAGGATTTTTCCCAACTAGGAAACTGTCTGGTCATTGGTGAGTGGCTTCCAGTGTTTTCCTAAATAAAAGTGATGCACTGGGCCATAATTATTTCAAATGGTATGGTTAGTTCTCTGGATGACACAGAAAGAAAGTGAATTTACTTGTACAGAATGCTGATATTGTGTTGGGTCCTCTTTGATATTTTAACATATATTAAGTCTTTGGCTTCACACAACAAAACTGTCACGTAAAAGGCATGATAACCATGTGTAGCTGGAGGAACCTGAGATCACACAGCTCTCAACAGCTCGGAATCACATCTAAGCATGGGTGGCTCCAAAGCCAGGGGCCATCAAGCTGCTTGCTGCATCAAAGGAAGTTGAGAATGAAGTATCAAATTATTAAAGAGAAAATATAACTTAAGGAACTGGATATTGTATTGAATATGCTTATTCACACTCAGAGTCAGATGGCCAACTTGAAAAATTTGATTTATCCTCCTAGGGTCTTGCTAAGGCTTGTTATTTAATGAGACCAACACGTACCTCTATACAATAACAAAAAAAAAATCTTTAAAAATGGTATACACATCCACTTAAAAAATCCATACTGTGTTTTATTAAGCATAACAAAATTCCCCAATTTTTCTCAAAGGGCTGGAATGAGTGTGAGCAGCAGGACTTAGTCATTCATTCATTTATTTCTTTATTAACAACCATTTATTGACTGCCTGGACTTCCCTAGTCGCTCAGGCAGTTTAAGGAGAAGGCAATGGCAACCCACTCCAGTACTCTTGCCTGGAAAATCACATGGACGGAGGAGCCTGGTAGGCTGCAGTCCATGGGCTCGCTGGGAGTCAGACATGACTGAGCAACTTCACTTTCGCTTTTCACTTTCATGCCTTGGAGAGGGAAATGGCAACCCACTCCACTGTTCTTGCCTGGAGAGTCCCGGGGACTGGGGAGCCTGGTGGGCTGCTGTCTGTGGGGTCGCACGGAGTCGGACACGACTGAAGCGACTTAGCAGCAGCAGCAGCCTGCAATGCAGGAGACCCAGGTTTGATACCTGGGTTGGAAAGATCCCCTGGAGAATGGAATGGAAACCCACTCCAGTATTCTAGCCTCTACAACTCCATGGACAGAGGAGCCTGGCGAGCTACAGTTCATGGGGTCACAAAGAGTCCAACACAACTGAACAACTAACGCATACACACGTTGTGTGCCTAATGTGAACCAGGAACCTTGCTAGATTCTCAGAATAAGCAGAATGATCATACTTCCTGTCTGCTGAGAAGGTACAGCCTATTGGTTGATACAAACCAGTAAATAAATTTCACTGATTCACTGAAAGAAAGAGAGCATATTTTCTTTCTCCTCTAGTCTACTGGAAGGGCAAAAAATAGAGAAGAAAGTAGAATATGATCAGTATGGATATAAAGTTCTCCAGAAACACCCAGAGTGGCTCTTGCCTTGAGTACTTGGCCAGGCTCAAAGAAGGCGGCAAAGTCATTTAAACACAAGGACAGCCTGTGTGCATAGCATGTGTAGCAGAAGCTTCTTTGACTAGAGCGATGACAGTGAAGCAAAGAGAAGGTGCCCTATGTGCCCTGAACACCTACTACATTTTCAGGAAACTTAAAAGGGATGTATGAACCACAGGGAAGAATGTGTGCTGTGGATGAGAATTTGCAGAGGCGTGAGAGCTGAAAGAAACAAAATTTACAACCCTCGTTGGCATCTTAGTCCCCTGCCAAAGTGACGTAATCACTGATGCTTGTGTGAAATACCAAATACTTGGAAAGCCTCACAGAAACCAGAATGCTAAATATGTCTGCAGATCACTGACAATGTGATGAACACACATTTACTTGGAATGCTTGAATACGATCTTCAGAACAGTCATGAATGCATCTGACTGAATACCCCCAACAAAGCATCAGTAAAAGGCCAGGAGGTGCTCTTTGTTCAGTAAAGTAACTAATTCTTGATCAGTAATTTTGTCACTGAGACACGCTTGTTCAGAAGAAAATAAAAAAATAGCACCAAAATTATGGGAGATTTTAAAATCAAAGAAATTTTTAGAAAGCAGTGTCTTTTTCAGTCCACACAATATTCCTTGGTCACCAAAGCATATATATAGGGCCTCCTGCCAAGAAGAGGGGTGAGAACACAGATTTTCCATGTCTCCCTTTCTTTATTGGGTTTTTATGTGTGTGTGTGTGTGTGTACTAACTCTTGTGAATCATTCTTTAGGTGCACTATTACTTAGGTCACCATTTTAACTACAATATTATTCTCATCAAGAAGGCTGCTTCCTAATAAACACTAAAGTTTTCTATCTTCAACATTTGAACAAATAAAAAGAAAGAAAGAAAGAATACAAAGAGAAAGATTCAGATGGTATAATAGTAATTTCACTTTATGTCATTCAGGTTATTGAATCATTTCAGAAGATGTATCTCCACAAAAACTTTATCAAACCTGCATGCCTGCCTGTGGCAAATATAGTGATCCATATTCAGAATTCCTATAGTCATATACTTCTTGAAAAATACTGAATGTGCAATTGTCTTCATCATTTCACAAAGTCATTTAATGACAAAACAATTGTCAAATGTCCCAAATGGTTTTTCTTACACACCCACAAGCAATGTTTGCTAATATATTATTTCCTATACAAATTTCTAAATGGTCACTTCAAAACAGTAGAGCGTGAGTACTTCCATTTTATTCAACAAGAAGTTTTATACAATGGGAAATGATAAAATAAAAACAAAGCACCCATGATTTACAAGGAGAGACACCTGCCTTTGAATTTTGTCTAGTTGAATTGTCTAGTTGTCCGACCTTGGGAAAATAACAACTCTGGCCCTCATCTCTCTCAGCTTTGAAAGAGAGATCATAGTAGGTAACCTAACTGGGTAGTTGTATTTATAAAGACATTATGTATAGAATCGGAGAAGGCAATGGCACCCCACTCCAGTACTCTTGCCTGGAATATCCCATGGATGGAAGAGACTGGTAGGCTGCAGTCCATGGGATGGCTGAGAGTCAGATACAACTGAGTGACTTCACTTTCACTTTTCACTTTCATGCATTGGAGAAGGCAATGGCAACCCACTCCAGTGTTCTTGCCTGGAGAATCCCAGGGATGGGGGAGCCTGGCGGGCTGCCATCTATGGGGTCACACAGAGTTGGACATGACTGAAGTGACTTAGCAGCATGTATAGAATACAGTACACTGGCCTGACTCATTTTAGAGACTCAGTACTAGCTACTCTCATGATTACTTGTTACTGATATGAAAATAACATTTTTTTTAAACCTCTGATTTCATGGTAGTGCTTTTCTGAAGGGCTTCCCTGATAGCTCAGCTGGTTAAAGAATCCCCCTGCAATGCAGAAGACCCCGGTTCAAATCCTGGGTCAGGTAGATCCTCTGGAGAAGGGATAGGCTACCGTGGGCTTCCCTTGTGGCTTAGCTGATAAAGAATCCACCTGCAATGAGGAGACCTAGGTTCAATTCCTGGGTTGGGAAGATCCCCTGGAGAAGGGAAAGGATACCCACTCCAATATTCTGACCTGGAGAATTCCATGGACTGTGTAGTCATGGGGTTGCTTTTCTGAATGTGCAACTCATGGGGAGAAGCTTAGACTTGGACCAGCAAAATTTGTATTTGCAACCTGAGTGTTCTGTGAAGTGCAAGAAAAGCCAGAGTTGCTCTCTGAACCAGAGTTGCTTCCAGTGGGAAATCTGAATACTAATACCTACTTGCCAGATTACAATGGTTGAATGGGGCCATTCTTCTCAGTACATGGTAAATGTTCACTAAATAGTAACTCCTAGTATTATTGTAAACAGAAATAGTTGAAAAGCAAGGAATCATCTAATGTATCTGCCTTGAAATAAAACATGTGTGCATGCTAAGCTGCTTCAGTCATGTCCAACTCTTTGCACTCCATGGACTGTAGTTTGCCAGGCTCCTCTGTCCAGGGGGGATTCTCCAGGCAAGAATACTGGAGTGGGTGGCCATTTCCTCCTCCAGGGGATCTTCCAGATCCAGAGATTGAACCCTCTTCTCTTCTGCCTTCTGCATTGGCAGGCCAGTTCTTTAACACTAGCACCATCTGGGAAGCCCTGAAATAAAATAATACCATTTTATACAGGAACAGAAAAATAGGACTGTCTTCAGTTGCTAACCTTACTGGTTAGCAATAGCCTGGCAGGTTCTATGAGAAGGACTCGAGTATTTACTAAGTCCTTGTATGCATGCGATGACACCACCCTTATGGCAGAAAGTGAAGAGGAACTAAAAAGTCTCTTGATGAAAGTGAAAGTGGAGAGTGAAAAAGTTGGCTTAAAGCTCAACGTTCAGAAAACAAAGATCATGGCATCTGGTCCCATCACTTCATGGGAAATAGATGGGGAAACAGTGGAAACAGTGTCAGACTTTATTTTGGGGGGCTCCAAAATCGCTGTAGATGGTGGCTGCAGCCATGAAATTAAAAGATGCTTACTCCTTGGAAGGAAAGTTATGACCAACCTAGATAGCATATTCAAAAGCAGAGACTTTGTCTAGTCAAGGCTATGGTTTTTCCAGTGGTCATGTATGGATGTGAGAGTTGGAATGTGAAGAAGGCTGAGTGCCAAAGAATTGATGCTTTTGAACTGTGGTGTTGGAGAAGACTCTTGAGAGTCCCTTGGACTGCAAGGAGATCCAACCAGTCCATTCTGAAGGAGATCAGCCCTGGGATTTCTTTGGAAGGAATGATGCTAAAGCTGAAACTCCAGTACTTTGGCCACCTCATGCGAAGTGTTGACTCATTGGAAAAGACTCTGATGCTGGGAGGGATTGGGGGCAGGAGGAGAAGGGGATGACAGAGGATGAGATGGCTGGATGGCATTACTGACTCGATGGACATGAGTCTGGGTGAACTCCGGGAGTTGGTGATGGACAGGGAGGCCTGGCATGCTGTGTTTCATGGGGTCGCAGAGTCGGACACGACTGAGCAACTAAACTGAACTGAACTGTATGCATGCAGTGTTGAGGAATACTGAAACTGGAACCCAGCATGAGCACCATTAAGTAGATCCACATAACCCCAGATACTTGCACAAATCATTGAAAAGACACAAAGTATTCTGCAGATACTACATTAAGAACTGGAAATAAAAAGTAACTGCTTCCCCCACCCCCACCCCCGACCCCCACCCCCCGCCATAGAAAGTGTTGGGAGTCGTGAGATCTGGGAGAGCAGCAACAAAACAAAGACTGAATCTGTTTTTTGGCAAAGCCTGTAGAATATTAGAAACTCAGTCGCTGTCCCAGGTGTCACCATTCCAGCATTTTAAGTTCACTTCTTTCTACTCATTCTAATCAGTGGCAGTAATTATTATAGACAGAGTGAAGTGTAAATACCCTAACAGAAGTTTATCAAGGGTGATTCTAAAGGAGCCCTGTACACTACAAATAATTGCTTTTAACACAGGATGTACAGAAAACAAAGAGGAACATTAAATTTAAGGGCAAATTCTTCAGAAACCAAAAGAACAGACTTGAGATTTGTTAAAGTAATCAACGGGTTTTATTTCCTTAGAACTGAAAATATTCAGATCTAAACTTCGAAAGCTACTGTCAACAATATTTCCTCAGAGCCCAAGGGAGAAGGGCATGGGTGAGACAAAAGATGGAGGAAGGCAGAGAGACCACCAGGAAGAGGTGGGGGAGGGGCCCCTTGTTTTCCTGACTTAGTCGGTTACACATCAGATCTGGTGACAACACTGAGGGGACCAGGTCCAGGGATGTGGGTGGGAAAAAAGGAACAGCGAAACTTAACTACATAAACGAGCCATGAAACTCCAAGTAGAAAGGGAACCACCTAGTTCATCTCAGAAACGGTTAACTGCAACGGTAAAACTAGGAGAGTGGAGGTACCCAGTTCTCTTATACCTGGGTGATGTTTATGACTTGCGGTGGCCTTGAGGCTGGGGGAGGAGGGAAAGGGGTGGCCAGGGGTCTTCCCAGAACATCCCGTGAGCCCCTAAAGATCTAAATGGGGACAGATGTTCCTCAGCCTTACAACCCAAGAAGCTGGGCGAAGCTAAGCTTCCGCTCGCGCTGACAACCTGGAAGAGCCCACCTTATCTGATGAAAAACTACAACTCCCATAACTCCCTGGGTCAGCAAAAGGGAGGCCCTCCGCCAAAGCCGTTCACTTTCTCAGAATCTAGGCCTCAAATACCGTAGGCCTGGGAGGAGTGGACGCGAGCTCAGCAATACACCACCCTCCTGCCATTCCCACCACCACAGCTTGAGGGTTGCCTCTGCCAGGTCCCTGGAAGTGCCCCCCGGCTCCTTATCCTTCACCCCTTCCGAAACTCCCGGCTATGATTCCAACGTGGACTCCAGAAGGCCGGGGCGGGGGTGGGGGAGGGACAGGGGGCATCAGGAGGTGGAAAACGGCCGGTCTGGGCTCCAACAGAAGCCTTGGCAAACAGTTCCAGGCAGGGAGGGGCCACGGTGGTTTCAACTCGCCCCAGGGAGCAGAGGCGCTGACTCAGATCCCAGGGTGTGGGGGCGCAGAGGTGAGGGCCTGGTGGGCTGCCCTCTCCGGGTCAATCCCCGAGGGCCGGGCGGGAGAGGCAGAGAGGGCGGTGGAGAGCAAGTGGGGTGGGGGAGGCAGTCCCAGTTTGCAGGCCATGGCCAGTTCCCCCTGTGACAGCCAGGCCTCAGCAGGAATGGGGTGGGGGGCTCTTCTGGAAACTTTGGTGACTACTGGCTCTCGTGGCCACCTCCGACGCCTGGGGCCTGGGCCTCTCTCTCAGCGGACTCTTCCTCTGGCTCCTGCTCCATCATGGGCAGCCCCCAGGCCAGGCCCAGCACGGAGGCGGCGGGGTCGTTCTCCACCTCCACAAGGAGCGGCCTCGCATCCTCGGCATCCTCGGCCTCCTCGGCGACAGCGGCCGCCTCCTTCCTCTCCTCTCCTTCTTCAGGATCAGCCTCCTTGGGACGCTTGGGGATGTCCTCTGGCGGGTCCTCGGCGGTCCTCTTCAGGGTCTCCTTCTCGTTCTCTTCCTCAGCTGGCAGGTCGACGCCCAGCTTCCCTTGATCATCGTCGTCGCCGCCGTTGGTGTGGCTCTTCGGGTCCTCGCCGCCCTCGGCGGCCTCGGGCTCGGGCTCCTCAGGGCAGCTCTTCTCCAGGGCGCACTGGTAATCGGAAGCCTGGACGGTGGGGTTGTTCTCAATCTCCCACAGGCCCTCGCTGAAGCCCCGCCTCTTATTCGGTTTGCCAAACTTCTCCTTGGACTCCTCGTACGGGAAGAGGTGCCTGGGGCCCAGGAAGGCCGTCTCGTGGGTCCCGAAGAAAAACACCTGGTAGCGGTTGGCCTCGGCCGTCTGCTCGATCCTGGCGGGCCAGTGGGCGTAGCCCTTTAATTTGGCAAACACCAGGTCCCCGCACTTGTACTTGCGACGGTAGAATCGCGACATGACTGCGGACAGGGCCTCAGCGGCCGAGAAAGGCGACCCACCGTGGCTAGCACGGCGGCGGCCGCTGGGCTGAGACTGCGCGCGCCTCGCCTCGAGGGGGCCACCCCCCGACCACGCGCCCCTGTGGGCTCAACGCTCCGGCGCCCTGAGAAGGTTCTAGTGCGAAGAGTGCAGTATCTCGGAGAGCCTAAGCCTGTTTGGGCCCAGCATCGACGCTGGAGTTTTCTAGAATGAGAGCTTGAGGAGCTTGGGTGTCCCGGGTGGCGGCTCTGCTGTGCCGATCCATCACTAGGCCTCGTTTATTGTGATAGCCAGAGGGGCCTAGAAGGGGAGACATGAGGCAATGTGGCGAGACAACGCAGGGACAGGACGAGCACCCATTTCTGTGAGACTAGTCACAGGTTAGGGCACATTTGCAGGATCGGTGGGGATCCCCATCTGCTCATGACAGAAAACTCCATTCTCGCCTCGGGAGATTCCCTAAGTCAGTGGTTTCACCCCATTTCTGATTTCCTTGAGAGCTAATGCTGGTGCCTGCAAGGGGATTCAAAAACAGTGGAGTCAGCCACCTTGATAGGACGGCTAGAGGGCGACTCTTTTGGAAACCAGTGTCCTAAATAGTACTTTGAGGGAGGAGGCGGTGGCGGGGAGGGGGCGTACGGGTGGGGTCAGGAATGTAGAGAGGCATCATGACCATGTCCAGACTGGCCATGTACTTTATTTTTATTTATTTATTTTTTTTTAATTTTTGCAGCGGCAGCGGCGAGGCTGAGACTCTGTCCCTGGATCTCGCTGCTCACAGGCTACAGCCGCTCCGCAGACACGGGGTTTCCTCCAATCCTGGCCATGTACTTTAGATGGGATGCTGGGCATGACTTTTTACCCTTTCAACTATCCTTGCATATTTTAAGAGATAAATCTATGTGTTTATAACATGGAAAGGATGTCAAATGCTCTCAGTATTTTTCTAGGAGAAAATTGAGCTGAAGAATTAGAAGTCTGTTCATATCAGATATCTTGTTGGTATCTGGAACTTCTTGGTTGGGGGGCTGGGGGTTGGGTGGGTGGCACAGACTAAAGAAAAAGCATCATCTAAAGGATAGACTTTTCTCCTTAACTGATATTTATGGGAATTTCCGTGTAACTGCCCTTGTTACACGTTTGTCTACACTTTTTTTTTTTTTTTTTTTAGCCCTGCTAGGGCAATGGCACCCCACTCCAGCACTCTTACCTGGAAAATCCCATGGATGGAGGAGCCTGGTAGGCTGCAGTCCATGGGGTCGCTGAGAGTCGGACACGACTGAGTGACTTCACTTTCACTTTTCACTTTTCACTTCCATACACTGGAGAAGGAAATGGCAACCCACTCCAGTGTTCTTGCCTGGAGAATCCCAAGGACAGGGGAGCCTGGTGGGCTGCCGTCTATGGGGTCGCACAGAGTCGGACACGACTAAAGCGACTTAGCAGCAGCAGCAGCAGCTAGCTATGAGTTTGCACTCTGAAACCTAGCCAAATTTGTCATAAGGGCTGTTATGACAAAGATCTTTCAGTGTCAGTTACACAATTTAACTACAAAGGTTTTTTTCTTTTTTTTTTTTTTAAAGGTAACGGACAGTGATTAGTGGAGAATTAGAACCACTGCCCGCCCTAGTTGAGCATGACTTTCAGCAAGAGGATCACAGGGGTATAAGCCAAACATCAAAGACTATTGGAGAGCTGGATCACTGCAGGTGAACAGGTAGGCATTTGAGACAAAAACACAAACTAAGGAAGGAGAAGTGAAAAGATCTAGTAAAGAAGGATCCCAAAGGGTAATAGATACTCTGTTAGGCCAAAGGGGGTAATTTTTGTACTGCTACCCGTTGCCCACTAACACACTGTGTAGCGCTAAGGGTTGGCACAAAAGATGCTGATTTTGAGGACTTTATAACTTAAGAGCAAAAGCATCAGGGACTTCATTAGGAGAAATGCAAGCTAGTCTTCAAGTGTTAAATCATGTGTTCTTACATAAATATTGAAGGCATTCCAGGAGAAACCAGTGGGAGTGTGGTATCCTTCACTTGTTTACCAGCCTTGTAGAGCTTGGAATAGATATAATCTTTCTGAGCTTCTGTTATAAGATCTTAAGGTGTTTAATATTTAGAATTTCCCTCAGGATTTTTAATATTTATTAATGAGATTATGGGTATGAAAGTACAGACAATGGGTATAAAGTTCTAGAATGTACTAAAGAGTATGTCATAGAATTTCACTATGGATAAATCGGGCTATTATTATTAGGCTAAATGAAGGAAAAGGTATGTCAAAAAGAATAGCGTCATGACTAAGGATACTGAAGAATGAAGAAAGGTTACCTACCACCCAAATTCTCTATTAAGCTTGGAATTCCATATGGCATTATATAGCAGCACAATTTCTATATGAAACAACATAAAAGTTTTTCCTACATGGAAATATTATTTTTTTAAAGCAGTGTTCTTTAAATTTATCACCTACATATGTGCTAACTCCATTTGTGTCTGACTCTTTGTGACCCTATGGTCTGTTAGCCTGCCAGCTTCCTCTGTCTATGAGATCTCCAGGCAAGAATACTGGAGTGGGTTGCCATGCCCTCCTCCAGGGGCTCTTCCTGACCCAGGGATTGAACCTGCATCTCTTAAAACCCTTGCACTGGCAGGAAGGTTCTTTACCACTAATGCCACCTGGGAAGCCCAAATTTATTTACTGCTGCTGCTAAGTCACTTCAGTCATGTCTGACTCTGTGTGATCCCATAGACGGCAGCCCACCAGGCTCCCCTGTCCCTGGGATTCTCCAGGCAAGAACACTGGAGTTGGTTGCCATTTCCTTCTCCAATGCATGAAAGTGAAACGTGAAAGTGAAGTCGCTCAGTCGTGTCCGACTCTTGGTGACCCCATGGACTGCAGCCTACCAGGCTCCTCCATCCATGGGATTTTCCAGGCAAGAGTACTGGAGTGGGGTGCCATAATGGTAACTAATTCCTAAAAGGGGAGGATAAGAGGAAGGTTGAGCAAAGTTGAATGCATTTACACAGTTGGATATCATTTTGACAGATACCCCATTCCTTTTGTGCCTGCATGCTCCCTGATGGAATTAAATAACAGGATCTTGGCTTCTTTTACCCTTGAAACCAACTTGTTCTTAAAGTTATTGTCTATCTTTTGCTCAAAGTGAGGAGACTACATAAGTAGTGGTCATGATAATTTGGTTAGGTCTATATTTGGCTATTACATAAACAAAGTACTCATGAGCAACTCTCATTATTAACTTTCAGAAACTAGATCTCCATGAGCTCACATATTTCTAATAAAATCAAATGTACCAAGAACATCTATTTGTAGAAAGGACTTAATTGCAGCAGCAGCAGCAGCACCAGCAAACCTATCAAAACACCTTAGATTCCAGAACAGATAACACATCACAGTTTCCTTTTCTGGAAAACTAATGATAGGATTTAAAAGCTGCATGGTAACAATTATGAAACATGGGCAATAAAACAATGTAATTGTACAAGAGAGAGAATAGATAGCTAATTGATGTTTTCTTGTTTAATTAGTTTTAAATTCAATTATTTTGGTGTAAACTATGATTTAAAATAAATGTAATTGTCTTCTATGTGCTTTTGTCTTCATTAAAAAATATTAGCTGCCTCTGGGTTTATACAACAGAAGTATTTATACACAATTGGTATTTGGGATCAAGAGTTTTCTTTTTGAAATGTTCTAGCAGACGTAATCACACAGAAAATAAGCCCCTTACTCCACCATGGATAGAAAATCCCCCACCCTCCTTTCTTTAAAAGTCATAGGAGGTGAGCTACCTCTGTATTTATTCACTTATTTTTATCAGGGTGAAGTGAAAGTCGCTCAGTCACATCCAACTCATTGCAACCCCATGGACTATACAGTCCACGGAATTCTCCAGGCCAGATACTAGAGTGGGTAGCCTTTCCCTTCTCCAGGAGATCTTCCTAACCCAGGAATTGAACCCAGGTCTCCTGCATTGCAGGTGGATTTTTTACCAGCTGAGCCACAAGGGAAACACACTTAGCCTAATCTTTAAAGCCTCAGGGATTTCTGAAATCCACAGGATCTGCTGGGAGTGGATAAATTCTGTACCTGGGGGATGTCCCGCAACTAACTGATAATTTAAGGAATGTTCCTAAGGAGCTGTATCATTATCAATTTGAATGGTGTGTCAAGTCTGTGTCTAATTTGATGATGAGTTTGGGGTCGTGGGGAGAGATGGGAGTGCCGATTTTCCAAGTGATGTATGTGTTTATGTGTACTGGTGATTCAGGCTAGTCATAAATATCACAGGGTGGAGTGTCAGAAGGGCCATATAGAGAGATCAGAATTTAGGGACCTTGGAAAGAAAATGACCACTGTAAAATGAATAAATGTGGCTGGTTTGGAATATTTCATTATAATGATTTTAGGGCTTCCCTGGGGGATCAATGGTCAAGAATCCACCTGCCAATGTAAGAGACATGGGTTCAGTCCCTGGGTCGGGAAGATGCCCTGGAGAAGGAATGGCAACCCACTGCAGTATTCTTGCTGGGAGAATCCCCTGGACAGAGGAGTCTGGCAGGCCACAGTAAATGGGGTCCCAAAGAGCCGGATATGACTTAGCAACTACACACCAGCACAACAACATACTGATTTTGGGATCACTTAAAGATTTTAAAAATTACTCTCTGGAAAATGTTTTAAATGAAAAGTATCAAATAATATGAATTCAAATTTTTCTAATTTGAATCTTGCATGATAATATTTATTTGAGCTCTGCTATGTGAAAATATATGAGGGTTTTTTTCCTTTTATTTACATAATTAGCAAAGTTTAAACAAGTTATCAATGCTGGTGAATATTCAATAATTAGGTATTGGATGTATATAACATCATCTGTTTACACAATAATTATATAATTAGATGGTCTTCTGTGTTTAGAGTTTTTAAAGTATAATTTAGTTACTTGGAAATTCTTGCAATATGAAGTTGAGTGAAAAGACAGGACAAAATATATAACATAAGTAATTTATTAGCCTACGTGAAACCCAGTTCCTTAAATCTAAAATGTGGATAATCTTGAGAGAAACACTGCTTAAAATAAGCAGAACAGTGTGTCAAGTATGTTGCCTGACACCTATTAAGTATTCAGTTACTATTAGCCATTGATATTAAAATAGCCAGTTCTAGCTTTATCTTGGGCATCCCAGATGGCTCAGTAGTAAAGAACTGGCCTTCCAAGCAGGAGACACAGGTTCAATTCCTGGGTTAGAACATCCCTTGGAGAAGGAAATGGCAACCACTCTGGTATTCTTGCCTGGGAGATCCCATGGACAGAGGAGCCTGGCGGGTACACGGGGCTGCAAAGAGAGTCAGATATGACTTAGCAATTAAACAACAACAACAACATGCTCTATTTTGTTTTGTTAAAGTGTAATTTTTTTGCAGTATATGACACATATTTTTTCTTGTAACTATTATTTTCCCCTGTTCAAGTTGTTTCTTTAATTTTATTATCATCATATTTTTTTTTCTTATTTTTGGAAAGGGTGCATTCTTCATAAAATAAAAATACATTTTCAAAGATTTAAGATCAACAATGTCATATCTATAACTAAATATGGAACTTGGTTTTGCAATTTCAATTTTTTACTTCTTGCCATTACATTAAAATATCACACAAATTTGGTTAAAACAACCAAAGTTTTCAGAAAGTCAGGCTAAAGTTTTTGATGATGTAACTTCTGTCTTTATCTCAATTGTTTCTCAGTGGTTTCCTAGCTTTCATATATTGAAATTTTATATGAAATAATATTACCAAAATATTAGTCTTTGGGAATAAATAATTATAAAAGTTAAGGAAGTCATCAACAAGGTGAATAATAATGAAAAGGAAGAAAATTTTAAACTAAGATGTCTAATTTTGAATTAATGTGATAATGGTATGTGGAGCTGGACAATCATTTTGACTTATCAAGGTTTTGCTATTTTATTATTACAAAATGACTTTAACTTTTCACTTAATTTTCATTTAGTGATATCTGTATTGAGTTGATAGTTATCTTTTAACCAGAGGGTTATTGGAGGTGGGTGACTTTCTCCTTTTAAACATTATGAGAGAAATATTTGGCCTCCTGAAGAGATTATGATTTTCTGTATTAGGGAACATGTATATTATTTATTGGAATAAATATTACAATATAAATATTATAGATAAAATGTACTTCTTTTTGAAAAAATGTCCCACCCTTCTTTTTCTCTTCAGATATTTATAACTTTAAACTCTAACCATGTAGGAGAAATTTTTTGAAGTTTTCAAAAAGCATATATTCCGAGCTTTTTATCAGCTACCAACTTGTTTCATGATGGCTGAACCAAGCCTTTTGCTCTTTGAGAAAAAGCAAAATCAACAGTTTTCATAAAACAGATAAATTTAAAAATGCATAACTATTAAATTGAACAATGTTATGCTAATTAATAATAATTAATTAATGATGCATAGGAGAATCCTTTGGACAGAGAAGCCTGGCAGGCTGCAGTCCATGGGGTCGCAAGAGTGGGACATGACTTAATGACTAAATCACCACAATGACGCTTCAGTTGATTATAATTTTGAAGTAGTTGAGTTATTTTGTCTTCACTAATTTTAGCTGTTTCACACTTTTAAATATAACTGGAAGAAATAAAAGAATGAAAACATATAGCTTTTTCATATTGGGAAAGACTAATCTGGTTTTGTTCAGTTTTTCTTTCGTTCACTTTATAGGACTCCTGTAAGTTGACAGTTTGTAGGCTGCATATATAGAAAACAGTGGAAACTGAAATCTAGACTGTAATGTATCTTTTAGGACATTAGTTCAGGCAATCCAGTTTATGAGTACTTACTATGTGGCCACCAGAAAGCTAGTGCTATGAGAAATATATCATGAGTGTAGAATATTTTAACCACACTAGGTGGTCTGTGTTATATCAGTCTTGATATATTTTCAAACATTATTTGTGATGTTTTATAATTTACACATATACATTTTCAATATACAAGAGCAATCTCAGTGTTAATAGTTCTATGTACTTGATAATATTTCATCTATTTTATTTAATTAAAAACGTATTAAAAAAATTTTTCCATGGTTTATTTCTAGATTTGTCGTTTGTCCTTCCAGTTAGGTTTATTTCTGCTTTGTGCATTTCAAGGCTCTATTACTGTTGAGTTCAATTCAGTCACTCACTCGTATCCGACTCTTTGCGACCCCATGAATTGCAGCATGCCAGGCCTCCCTGTCCATCACCAACTCCTGGAGTTCACTCAAACTCACATCCATCGAGTCGGTGATGCCATCCAGCCATCTCATCCTCTGTCATCCCCTTCTCCTCCTGCCCCCAATCCCTCCCAGCATCAGAGTCTTTTCCTATGAGTCAACTCTTTGCATGAGGTGGCCAAAGTACTAGAGTTTCAGCTTTAACATCATTCCTTCCAAAGAACACCCAGGACTGATCTCCTTCAGAATGGACTGGTTGGATCTCCTTGCAGTCCAAGGGACTGTCAACAGTCTTTTCCAACACCACAGTTCAAAAGCATCAATTCTTTGACGCTCAGCTTTCTTCACATTCCAACTCTCACATCTATACATGACTACTGGAAAAACCATAGCCTTGACTAGATGGACCTTTGTTGGCAAAGTAATATCTCTGCTTTTTAATATGCTATCTAAGTTGGTCATAACTTTCCTTCCAAGGAGTAAGCATCTTTTAATTTCATGCCTGCAATCACCATCTGCAGTGATTTTTGGAGCCCCAAAAAATAAAGTCTGTCACTGTTTCCACTGTTTCCCCATCTATTTCCCATGAAGTGATGGGACCAGATGCCATGATCTTCGTTTTCTGAATGTTGAGCTTTAAGCCAACTTTTTCACTCTGCTCTTTCACTTTCATCAAGAGGCTTTTTAGTTCCTCTTCACTTTCTGCCATAAGGGTGGTGTCATCTGCATATCTGAGATTATTGATATTTCTCCCAGCAATCTTGATTCCAGCTTGTGCTTCATCCAGTCTAGCGTTTCTCATGATGTACTCTGCATATAATTAAATAAGCAGGGTGACAATATACAGCCTTGACGTCCTCCTTTTCCTATTTGGAACCAGTCTGTTGTTCCATGTCCAGTTCTAACTGTTGCTTCCTGAGCTGCATATAGGTTTCTCAAGAGGCAGGTCAGGTGGTCTGGTATTCCCATCTCTTTCAGAATTTTCCACAGTTTATTGTGATCCACACAGTCAAAGGCTTTGGCATAGTCAATAAAGCAGAAATAGATGTTTTTCTGGAACTCTCTTGCTTTTTCACTAATCCAGTGGATGTTGGCAATTTGATCTCTGGTTCCTCTGCCTTTTCTAAAACCAGTGTGAACAACTGGAAGTTCATGGTTCACGTATTGCTGAAGCCTGGCTTGGAGAATTTTGAGCATTACTTTACTAGCGTGTGAGATGAGTGCAATTGTGTGGTAGTTTGAGCATTCTTTGTCATTACCTTTCTTTGGGATCGGAATCAAAACTGAGCTTTTCCAGTCCTGTGTCCACTGCTGAGTTTTCCAAATTTGCTGGCATATTGAGTGCAGCACTTTCACAGCATCATCTTTCAGGATTTGAAATAGCTCATCTGGAATTCCATCACCTCCGCTAACTTTGTTCGTAGTGATGTTTTCTAAGGCCCACTCGACTTCACATTCCGGGATGTCTGGCTCTAGGTGAGTGATCATACCATCGTGCTTATCTTGGTTGTGAAGATCTTTTTTGTACAGTTCTTCTGTGTATTCTTGCCACTTCTTAATATCTTCTGCCTCTGTTAGGTCCATACCATTTCTGTCCTTTATCGAGCCCATCTTTGCATGAAATGTCCCCTTGGTGTCTCTGATTTTCTTGAAGAGATCTCTCGTCTCTCCCATTCTGTTGTTTTCCTCTATTTCTTTGCATTGAGGGCTGTCTCTCCTTGCTATTCTTTGGAACTCTGCATTCAGATGCTTATATCTTTCCTTTTCTCCTTTGCTTTTCGCTTCTCTTCTTTTCACAGCTATTTGTAAGGCCTCCCCAGGCAGCCATTTTGCTTTAAGTACCTGCATATTCTTTATTTTGATATTGTTTACTTTCGTTAGAATCTTCATTTTATTAGAATGAAATGATTGCCTTATTGAAGGTTGTTGCTTTAATTTCTGCCTTTGTATTAGCATGCTGCTTTTACTTTTTTTGATTAAAGTTTCAGTGTTAACAGTTCTTTAAGTTTCCTTTGTCATTTTGTTTAGTTATACCCTGAAACCAGGATATGGTCATCCCTCTGTATAGGCAGGGAATTGGTTCCAGATAGTGTCCACCCATCTCCCCTGATACCAAAAATTCCTCAATGCTCAAGTCCATTATATAAAATGGCAGAGTACAGTAGCCCCTCCCCCATCTTGCCCCCTCACCCCAGCATCCCTGGTTCCACCTCTGTGGATTCAACCAGTGAAGTGAAAGTCAGTCATGTCCGACTCTTTGCAACCCCATGGACCATAGAGTCCATGGAATTCTCCAGGCCAGAATACTGGAGTGGGTAGCCTCTCCCTTCTCCAGGGGATCTTCCCAACCCAGGGATCCAACCCAGGTCTCCTGCATTTTAGGCAGATTCTTTACCAGCTGAGGCACTATGGAAGCCCAAGAATACCTAAGTGGGTAGCCTATCCCTTCTCCAGTGGATCTTCCCAACCCAGGAATCAAACCAGGGTCTCCTGCATTGCAGGTAGAGTCTTTGCCAACTATGGATCAAATCCATAGATGCTAAACCCTTGGATACAGAGGGCCAACTGTGTAAGTAAATTGTCTTCAATCTAATATTTTATCAAGAGAATTTAACTTTCTTAACATGTCGTGATGAATTCTGTGTCTACCACCTCATTTTGTGTTTTTGACTTACACCTTTGTAGGATTTTCTTTTTCCCTTTCTGCTTTTCTGCCTTCCCGTAGGTCAGTAAAGTTCGTAATATAATCATTGTGTGCTGTGTGCTAAGTCCCTTCAGTTATGTCCTACTGTTTGAGACCCTATGGGCTGTAGCCAACCAAGCTCCTCTGTCCTTGGGTTTCTCCAGGCAAGAATACTAGAGTGGGTAGCCAAAATCATTATCATCATCATTATTATTGTTTTCCTTTTTTGCTGGTTCCTCTTTGCTGGTTGGTAACTCTTCCTTCATTATTTTCAGTAATTATTATTTAAAATGCAGAAGAATAAATTTTTAAACCCAAATTTAAAGACTTGAGCATATTTTAAGTAGCCCTAACATTCAACTTTGCAATTGTCTAAAATTTTACATTTTAAAAAGTTCATAATAGGTATTTTTACAATTATTTGTTATATTTATTCACATATTTATCATTAAGTTCTTACACACTTTTACTTCAATAAAGGCAATGTGTCACATAGTAATTGTTTTAATGATGGTGTGGAGTAGTAGATATACTCTCTTAGCTTTATATAGTTGAAGATATATTTATTACAACCTCATTATAAAAAGTATATTAGCTGGGTATGTAATTCATATTTAAAATTTTATTCCTTTAATATTATGAGGGCATTATGTGTTCTAGCATTTATTACTGCTTCTGAGAAGTCTCCCATTGTGTGATCATTATTCCTTGCCAAGTGTCCTTTTTCTTTATCCTTGATATACTTCAGTTTCTTTAAGACAGGTATCATTATCAACTTATCTTCATCCATTATAGTTGGTGGAGACTTTGAATTCATGTCTGACTTCAAAGGTGGCTCAGCCATAAAGAATCCACCTGCAATGTAGGAGCCACAGGAAATGGAGGTTTGATCCCCGGGTCTGGAAGATCCCCTGGAGGAGGGCAATCCACTCCAGTATCCTTGCTTGGAGAATCCCATGGACAGAGGAGCCTGGCAGGCTACAGTCAATGGGGTGGCAAAGAGTCGGACACGACTGCGACTTAGCACACGTCCTTAATTCAGAAAATTCTTACATTTTTAAATATAGCCTCAGACATTTTCTCTGCTGGAACACTGATATAATTACATTAAATTATCCCAATCCATAGCCCATACTTCTTATACATGTTTTATGTCTCTATCTACTGTGCTACATTCTGTAAAACTTCCCCAAAACTGTATTTCCATTTATTTATCCTTCATGTCTCATTTAAAGGTTACTCTAATTACGACCATTTCAAAAACAATAATTTTCATTTTAAGAATCTCTTAATTTTTTTATATTTATCCTTCATTATTACATTTATATCTGTTTTGGTTTCATAATTTCTCATTCGTGAGTTACTCATTTCTCATTCCCTTTAGAGATTCTAAACATACTTATTTTAAAACCAGTATTGATGTTTTTCTCTTATTTTCATTTAATCTGTCATGAGTTCATTTCCTGCTGCCAAGTGGTGGCTTGGCTCAAGGTTGCCTGGCTGCAAGGCTGTCTGCTTCTTTGTGCCTGTATAAGAAGCAGTGCTATAGGCACTGTGTCCCCCCAAAGTAGTAAATCAGGGATTTTTTTCAGCTCCTTTTCTGTGTCAAGAAGCTCCACAGTGAGACCAGCTCTAGTGCCCCATTGCACCCAAGGAACCACATTTCCTTCTGCTCAATGGAATCTGCCTTTCCTTGCTTCTAGTCTCAGATCCTAACAGACCTGCAGTGTTAGTTTCTCTCAGTATTTTTCATTTCCTCCCATTTCTGGTCTTTCAGTATGTCAAAGATATTTAATTGTATCTTTTATATTTTATCTGCTTTCTGCCATATGTTGGATCAAAAAGGGAAGGTCTCAAAGCGTGAATTTATAACATCTTAATTGGGTATCAGGAAGTTATAAAATGTCATGCATACCCTTCCCCTTAGCAGTCTGCAAATTAATTGAGGAGAAAAGATTCTCACATGAAACATTCTAGCAAGAAACATTTAGAGAATACAAAAGAGACTCTAATGAAAATAAAAACTTGTACCCATTTGTATCAAAATAATCAGGGAAGGCTTTTTAAACATAGCAGAAGGAGTTGAGATTTTTCTTACAGAATGAGTAAGATTTGTAGGAAATATATGAATTTTAATTCTTTACAGATGCACTTTATTATGTGCCCAGAAGATGCAATATATGTAACTTCCATTAGTGGCTTTTCAGGAACTTCCATTAGAAAGACAGTGTGTTAAATTGTAAACCTCTGGGTACACATTCAAGTGGGAATATTAGATAATTTTAAGGGGGCCCTAAAATAGTTTCACATAAAACCTGTCCCAGTAGTCACTCAGTTTTGCGGAAGCTGATGCAAGAGGTGGAAATGTGTGCACACATCTACATCCTCTAAGAAATGCTAAGACTATAACTACTATGTTATTGCATTTAAAGGAATATTCTTCCAGGAAAGTATTAGCAACAACTAATTGGATCAGTATTGATTCATTTCCCAGAGAAATCCAGTACCTAATGCTGAGTGTCTCTTACTCCTTCTGCCTGAATTTTCAGCTTTAAGCTACTTCATAAACTGTTCATATCCTCAGAAAAGCCTAAAAATAATTGCATGACATAATTCCCTAATATACCTCTGATGCCTGCTCATCAGGGCCCATACTAGGGATTCAGCATACAAGCCAAAAGCCAGTAAATGAACAGTAACCAAAGGCAGGACTTTTCACAAATAGGCTCACAGTTTATTTAATGCCTGTGTTTAAGTCTCTCTTATTCATGCTGCACCGAAGTTCACCCAGCCATTTTACAGAAATAATGGATATATTTGGCCCTGTGCCTTGTTAGTTCTGATGGTTAGTCTGACTCAGACAAATAACATTCCAGGCAAAGAAAAATATGTAGCTCTTCTAGTGCATGGAAATGAGCAACTGCAGGCTTCAGCCACGGGCTATGGCAAGGTCTGCAAATGGATGACTAAATAGGTTCAAAGTAGGTGATGGAAATCAGGAGACAGGAAGATTAACCCACAGACTGGTCTGTTTTAAGTCAGCTTGACTTCCATTTATTGCAACCCTGACATTGGAATAAACCTATTAAATATATTTTCAAAATGCAACCAAGTGGTAAAACATGATACCTTACTTTAAAACTTTTTAAATTGAATGCACCTGGTGAGGCTCTCTATCAATTTATGTTAATACCACACACAAGCAAGCCAGGGCCTAATTACCAATTAAGCAATAAAACTGTTTATAAAAGCAAATGTTCTCTGGGTCAAGTCCATGAAATATATATATAAAACATGTATGTACAAATATAAATGTAAATATATATACCCATACGCATACTTGCATGCTCAGTTGCATCCAACTCTTTGCGACTTCATAGACTATAGCCCACCAGGCTCGTCTGTCCATGGAATTTTCCGAGCAATAATATTGGAGTGGGTTGCCATTTCCTTCTACAATATATACCTGTATACACATACTATATTTCTTAACCTTTGTTACAATTCTCAATATGTTATTGAATATATGTTTCATAGAGATAACTTCTATGCAGTGATTTGATCATCCTAAACAACAAGAGGGATCCCATAATTATATAAATTTCAGGGTCTTTGTAAGTCCAAAACAAAAATTCTTTAAAATGCATGAAAAACAATTGTTTCTTGAATGGTCATTGACTGAGTGCTCTCATTCTGAATGTGGCTGTTTATGATCACAAGCATTCACAAAGAGACAGAGTTCTGACTGAACTCACCCCAGTCCACCCAATAAACCTTTCTCTAGAGAGCTGGTGTAAAAGCTGAAGGTCAAGAAACAGAGGGGGTCAAGAATCCGCCTGCCAATGCAGGAGATGGAAGGGATGCGGGTTTGATCCCTGGGTCTAGAAGATACCGTGGAGTAGGAAATAGCAACCCACTCCAGTATTTCTTGCCTGAAAAATCCCATGAACAGAGGAGCCTGGAGGGCTGCAGTCCAAAGGGTCTCAAAGAGTCAGACACAACTGAACTACTAAACACGCACACACACACACACACACACACACACACGTATAGGTTGTGATTCCAACAGATACATGTTAATATGCAGCACTATTTCCACAGTGTTTCACTTATTAATTTCTCTAGTGATAAACACTTGTACTAATCTCTGTCTAGGTATCCATCCATTCGTCCATATTCTATCTTTTTAAACAGTTCAGTCATCGTGTTTTTTGATGATTTTTCCCTCCCATGTAATAGAGTGTTAATGCAATTTTCAATCTCTGTGAGTAAAATACAATGAAATCTGGTCCAGCATCCGAGAACAATTGTCTTCAAATGTGAAGAAATAAGTGCTGGAGTGAGTTTCTTGGTCATCCAGATTATACTCATTTAAATATCTTCAATATGGTTACAAACTGGATCAGAAGTCTATTTGGAATTGAAAGGCTGCCTTTGTCACACACGGATGTGCTAAAATCTCTTACATACTGTGGGTTAACTTCAAGTTTATATCCAAAGAATTCTTATTTCTTCCAAATATTGTTCACACTTCCAAATGTCAATTTCACATACTTCTCTTCTGAATTTGCCACTGAATGTATTATTTTGATTAGTGTTGTCAGGAAGTACCTAAACATTTTTCCTTCTTGATTGGTATTCAGCAAATTCTTTATTAGTCCCAGGCTGCTTTGGTACATTCAGGAAAGTGTAAAGAAGTATGGGTTCTAGATCTTGCCATCTTTCCTACTCTCTAAATCAGGTGTCCCCAACCTGTGGGGTCTAATACCTGATGATCCCAGGTGGAGATGATGTATTAATAATAGAAATAAAGTGCACAATAAATTTAATATGCTTGAATCATCCTGAAACTATTCCCCATTTTTGGTCTGTGGAAAAATTGTCTTCCACGATACCGGTCACTGGTGCCAAAAAGGTTGCTGCTCTAAATGACTCTTGGGGCACTTCCCCGGTGGTCTAGTAGGACTTCCCCGGTGGTCCCCTTTCAATGTAGGGGGCCTGGGTTCGATCCCTGGCCAGGCAGCTAGATCCCACATGCTGAAACTGTGGGACCTGGCTCAGTTTAATAAATAAATATTTTTTTAAAATTACTCTTGGCCTCAAGTTTTCTCATCTGTACAAAAAAAGGGGCAGGACTAAATCACTGATTCTAGTAGAAGATGGATGTAACAAAATCACTGATGAGACAATATGAGCATGTCTGTCAATAGTGTTTGTGACATGGACTCAAGAGTCAAATCTCAGCTGTTCCACTTATTTAGTTTTGTGATTATTATTTAATTTTTGCAGCATAGCATGTCATCATGTAAGTGAGGGAGAAATTATGGTGGTAAAAATATAATTAAAAATCTCACTCATATGCCTTTATGTGAGTGTGTGAAAATTAAATGTAATAAATTCTGTAAGGCATTTAGTTTATGCTTCAAATGCAGTGAGCACCCAGTAAACATCAGCAACAACTGTAAAATGCCAGCATTACTGTTGCATCAAAATGGTGTGCAGGACTGCAGAGCTAAAACTATCGTATAGTTTATTCAGATATTTGACATTTATTGAGCACCTCCTAAGTGCCTGACATTGTTCCAAACACTCATGTTATACAATACCTCCACCCACAGAGTTTACTTACATTTTAGTGGGAAACACAACAAAAATATGATATGACAAGAAATAATGGAATATTGCCAACATGACATAGAGTGAAAAAGGCCACAAAGGAAAATGAAGTAGGATAAAGGAATACAGAATGATTTAGGATGGTCAGTGTTCCTTTCTATAAGGTAGCAGGCAAGGCTTCTCTGAAGAGGAAGTGTTTGAGTAGAGGCAACTATACAGATAGCCGAGGGAAGAGCTTTCCCAGCAGTGGGATCAGGATATGCAAAGACCCTGCATGTGAGCAAACTAGCTGTGTTAGAAAGAAAGCAAGAAGGTGACTACCGATAGGGAGGGGGTAACCTGATACAGAGTGGGTAATTGTAGGAGATAAAGGCAGAGGTGTAGACAGAGGCCAGAGAGCTAAGACCTCGTAGAACATGATGGACTTGGGAGTTTAAGTGTGGTGAGAAACCATCAGAGTACCATGAACAGGGAATTATCATGACTTAAGTTTTAAACACACCTGAGTTTAAATCCTATGCAGGAAAGTTGTGAACCCCTATGGCGTGTTTCTTCACTTGTTATTGGAAGGTGTGAGAGAAGCGCTGGATGTGAAAGCAATAGACACAGTGTTTGGCACAAAGGATTTGCTTGAGATCCTTAAACATTAGAAATTCTTCTTCTTCACCTTGAAAGTTTTAGGCGAGAAGAGACACAAGATGGATTTCAACCCATGCTTTCCCACTGTTATTCCCAGCTCCTGACATGACCTCCATCACAGCCACTCTTCTGGATAAAAGCTTTTCCCTTAAAAGACTCTTGTAATAACATATGTGTTACATAAGATGAATTAGTTCTACTGGCCTTTACTAACAGGAGTCCTAGTTACTATTATAGTTGGTGATACTTTGACCAAATGGGGAACAAGGTGTGCGTGAAGCAGCGAGAGCCTCCTTCATGGCCCATGCAGAACAGCATGATCACTGGTCCCGGAATTGGAAAGAGGAAATTAGATAACAGCACCCTGTGAGGGGGTGGCAGGGGTGGTTGATGAATGAGATGCTATCTTTAGACAGCCTTCCACTCCAGGTTGGAATTTGTTTTCTTTTTCCACACTTGAGGAGTATATGTCACATGGAGCCACACAGAGAGTAACAGATATACTCATATACTAGAGGCCAAGATTTCAGAGCCAAGCTCTTCTCAGGTTCAAGATTAACACTTGAGGGTTTCCTGGACTCAGTGTTTCATTTTGGAAACAGCATTTTCCATTTGATCTTTGCCTCTTATTTGCTCCTTCTTAGTTTCATCTTTTATTATGATATTTGTATTGGGCCATTGCCTTTCAGTGAGTCAGTAAGTCGGTATTCAGCACTGTGGATTTTTCTACCTAAAGCAATCAGTTGTGAAAATATAAGGCGAGAAGAGGGACTTCCAAAATATATACTTTCTTGCCAATGATTCAAAGAAGGCCTACCTGCCTTGGATATTATTTAACTTGAATATTCTACAATATTTTAAGTCTTGGGAAAAAAAATTTTCTGACACAATTATACCAGGAATGCTAATGAAGACTGTAGCAAATTCTAATTATAAAATGTTCCCTAGGTCTGCTTCATATAGAAATTCACATGATATTTTGCATGACATGATTCAGCGTCTTGATAGCAAATATGGCACCATGTTTTGAAGTTTCTACATAGACTGAAACTCGACACTGAGTCCCCTGGTCTTCAAAGCTGAGCTGAAAATGAAAGGAACATCAGTCCAGACTTGGGCCCAACTCTTGTCTTCACCTAATTATAAGGATAGGGATGTTTCCATTCTGGTCTCAGGAAAGACTCACAATGTTTCCCTTGGAATCTCAAATCTTAGGTCAAAGAAACCTCTGCCAGTCTGGTAAGTGTGACAACTATCAGACAATTAAAGTTTCATGTCCAGCACCTCTCAGATGACAGTGCTAAATGAAAATAAATGAGAGTATAGATATTTTTTTATGGGCCTGTTCCCCAAATCCTTTGTCTCTGTCACCTTTTCATGTGGAATTCAGTGTTAGCTATCTATAAATTCTCTTGCAGCTGTCCAAAATAAATTATTCAGGATGCATTTTCTTGACTTTTTTACCAGCATTCCACATGCTTCTAATCCTTATTTATGTAATAGGTGGGAAATACATTATAAATAAATGAGAAAACCATTTTTATCAGGTAAAAACTCCCCTTCCTTTTCTTGTCCCTTAACTGAATTTTATTACCATCCATTCTTTTTTCTCTATTCTGTTTTGAAGTTCACCATTCTTACTCCTGATCACATACTTTTACTGCTTCTCAGTGAACTTGTTCCATCAATTATTCACTCTTTCTTTTTTTATTTTTGGCCATGCTGCACAGCTTGCAGGATATTAGTTCCCCAATCAGGCACTGAGCCTGCACCCTCAGTGATGAAAGCTCAAAGTCCTAACCAGTGGACTGTCAGAGAATTCCCTTTCTTTAATATTTCAATCTTTATCAGATCTTCCCACTCTAAGTTCTGATTAAAGATCTTTCATAGTAAAAATGTTATTTTCTCAAAAGAAATGTTATTTTCTTAATCCTCTCTTCCCATCAATCTCCCGCTCTCCACCTTTTTTTCCCATCATCTTCACACTGTACTTGGAGAAGCCACTTCACCATTTAATTCCAACTCCTCTGCTCATCCCTCTACTCTGTTTCCCTCTACCACCTACAAACTGTTCTGTCAAATTTACCTTCTAATGTCTGTGTCCAGTGACCTCTCCTGGCCCTGGGTTGTACATTCCAGCTCCTCTGAACACCTCATTCCTTTTAAAAAGTCACACTAACTGTATTTTTCTTTGGCCACACACCT
The DNA here is from genome assembly GCF_055505025.1 of Bos grunniens. Lineage (NCBI taxonomy): Eukaryota > Metazoa > Chordata > Mammalia > Artiodactyla > Bovidae > Bos > Bos grunniens. The sequence continues at coordinate 37,289,176 of NC_141187.1, forward strand.
TAAAAACTCAAGATCCCTTGATATGTATTTTTCATATCAGATGATATGCTGGGTCAAGGGAATCAAAAATAACTCAAATAGAGTTTCACATGAGATGAAGTTTGCAGTCCAGGAGGGTAAACAAACACATGCAAAGAATACACAAATCCTTGTCACACTGCCTTTTCTGGTAAAAAGGGAGACTAGATTTCCAGAAACTTTATCCTAACAAAAAACACTTCAATTGATCCAAAACTATTTTGTGTTAACTTCTCTTCAAAAGCCGTGCTTAACTGGCAGAAAAGCAAAGGAAATCTTCAAAATTGCTGGGGGGAAAAATGTGAAAAGGTGAAGCAAGAGAGGTAAGCAAACTCTAGAAATAGTGCTTTCCTTGAGAGCTGCTAGGTCCTGAACTGTACTGGGGACAGAAACATAATTAGGAGAGGAAAAAAAACAAAATAAAACATGGTACCCAATCAAAGTAGAAATCTGAGCAGAGAAAGCCCTATCCTCATTTTTCTGCCACAACCTTCCCTCCAATTTTCCACAAAACTTTGAATTCTGAAGGACAGCTTTCTCAGAAATAACACAGTGAGAAGGGACAAAACAAAAAATCCATAAGGCATAAACGACTAAAATATCAGCAGTAAAAGTCAGAAGGCAATGAAACAATATCTTTAAGGTCCTAGGAGAGATAACTCACAATCTAGAGTTATACACCCAGTTAAACTATCTTTCAAATGTTTTGGCAAAGTAAAGACATTTGGAGGATTTTATGCCAAAAACGATTCCTCACAAATATTCCTTCTGAAGGCCCATGTAAAAAGAAAAAAGTATGTCAGAAGAAATGGTGAAGAAAGAAAATGTTAAATGTCTGGGTAAATGTAAACAAACATCAGTTGCATAAAACAGTAATAACCACTACTTTGTATGGATAATAAAAACAACATTGGATTTCTGAATACTTGTAATAACATAGCTTACAAATAAGAAAGAGGCAGTTGATTTTTCTATTAAATTCATTTCTGCTATTATATATTCTTCCTTTTATTTCTTTGATATTCATATACTGTTTTTTCTAATTTCTTAAAATAGTAAGATCATCAATTTCCAGCCTTTCAAATTTTCTAATATATGAATAGAAGACTACATTTTCTTTTTAACTCAGCTTTAGCTGCATCCTAATCATCTGATATCTAATTTTCATTATCACACAAAAATATTTCTTTTAAATTTCCCTTTGATATCTTATCTGACCAACATATTATTTAGAAATGTAAAGCTTAGTTTGCTAAAAGTTGAGTACTTTTTGTTGTTTTTGTTACTGATTTTTAACTTAATTAGGGTCTGTGAGGCTGTAATTTTGGTCTCTGTTCCTGCAATATTGCCAAAATCTCTACTTATTATTCTGCCTCTTAGTAGGAGTTCTCTGTCCAACACTTTGGATCCTAACTAAATCTTTTCCCCTATATCCAGAATTGACAAAAGTTCTGAAGTTAAAGTTGAATTCTTTCTTCCCTATATGGTTTCCCATTATCAGATTGTTTGCCCTAAAGTCTTGTTTGCCACAACAGTTTCCTAGTTTAACAGCTCACTTTTAAAGAAAACTTTCTCAGCTTTAATGGTTGTTCTCAGTGACAACCGAGGTCTGGCTGAAATTATAGCAAAAGTAAAAAACCCTCATATTTAATTTTACGTTTATAACTTGTTGTTCTTAAAAATTGTCTCCAAAATTATTTGTTTTGCCACCTTAAACATACAACTTCCTCCATTTCCATTACTCCTTTGTTGTTAATATTGATCTACTTTATAATGTTATGCAACTAGAATGTAAGTTATTGAAGGCAGCAACCAATATCCAGTATATGACTACACTTTTCTGTAGAAATCTTAATTGGTGTCTTTTTTTTTTTTTGGCTGTCCAGTGCACAGCATATGGGATCTTAGTTCCCTGACCAGGGATCAAACCAGCGCCCCCTGCAGTGAAGGCACTGGAAGCTTAGAGTCAACCACTAGACCTCCAGGGAAGTCCCTTAGTCTGTATCTTTGAGCAAGAAGTTTTAAAAGAAGTGGAAAGAAGCACTGGAAGACAGTTAGGATAGAATAAACGCAATGAAAATAGGAAAATGTGATCTATTTTTCAGAAAAAGGCTTTTTAAAAACTTTAATGGAGGAAACAAGTAAAGTCTCATTCCTCGATTTATACAGACCTCCATAATTTTATATCTTGCCATTACATGTGAGAGTTGGACTGTGAAGAAGGCTGAGCACCGAAGAATTGATGCTTTTGAACTGTGGTGTTGGAGAAGATGCTTGAGAGTCCCTTGGACTGCAAGGAGATCCAACCAGTCCATTCTGAAGATCAGCCCTGGGATTTCTTTGGAGGGAATGATGCTGAAGCTGAAACTCCAGTACTTTGGCCACCTCATTCGAAGAGTTGACTCGTTGGAAAAGACTCTGATGCTGGGAGGGATTGGGGGCAGGAGGAGAAGGGGACGCCAGAGGATGAGATGGCTGGATGGCATCACTGACTCGATGGACGTGAGTCTGAGTGAACTCGGGGTGTTGGTGATGGACAGGGAGGCCTGGCGTGCTGTGATTCATGGGGTCGCAAAGAGTCGGACACGACTGAGTGACTGATCTGATTACTTGTATCATCATCTATTGCCTGATTAATTAAAAAGAGTTGGGACATTTCTGACTATTTTTTCTCTGGATTTCATTTGTCAACAATGCTTCTTTCTTCCATCATTATACATAACAGAAAAATATTGAATTGCATTTCTTATCAAAAGGAAGTTTTTACTGGAATATTCTCATTGGGTAGCAGAGATTGATATATTTTTATCAGCACTTCCCCACTAGTTACATTACTTTGCATACTGTTCCCATTGACAGTGATATTATGAAAAGCCATAGTGCATGCTGGGTAATGCAGACTTCAAGCATTCACACTCCATTAATTAATTCATCACCTAAAAGCTAAGTATTGATTTTTTAATGGTTTTACAAATCTATTTAAGTTTCTGTGATGTGATTAAGAGGATGTGTGTTTACTGTAAATTATCCAACAAGTACAATGGTATTAGTCTCAGAAATAGCAAACAATTTAGCTTCTGAGAAAGGAGGGGAAAAGATTAGTTAAAATATTTTTCCAAATACTGATTATTTATTCAGTAGCTATTATAACTTTCTATTTGAAAAAAAAACCCTGCTATTTCAAACCATGGTACTATGTTCTTTGATTTGTTATGATAATGAAATCATATACCAGTGACTTTTTCCCCTAGATCCTATTGAAAATTATAGTGGATTAAATATTCTTTAATTGCTAGAGTTGGTCAGAAATTTTTCACTTTAGTTCTTATTTGGAATATTGTGGAGCATGTCGAATTATTTTGTGTGTTTCCAACTTCATTCCTAAAAATTTTAGCTCACAAAACCATGCAGTCTATTCTGTAATTCTTAGACTAAAAAGATTTACCTCGTCAATTTTCTAAAGCTAGAAATCAAGTCATTTATAGGATAAATTGATTCTTAATAGCAAAATAGAAAAATAAAAGACTTTGGAAATGATGGGAGTTGCATTCAGAACACATGATTTTTTAAGTACAGTTGGAAAAGATAAGAGTCATTTATGTGTCTACACAAAGTTAAGTGTATCCTCTAATGATATTCTACATAAAGTATCATATAGAATGTAACAGTAACATGTAAGCCTTGGCTTATCCTCTTAATTTTATTAGAAAGATCCTGGAGATGTTTTACAAAAAACCCTATATCATGTTTTCGTGCAGTATAGTGCAATATAATCCTAAAACTAATTCACCTTGAAGCATTTCAGACATTGCTAATATACACAGCTAAGGAAGGCAGAGAACATTTCTTTCTAAAATTAAAATGGTGAGCATTTTAATTTTATGTGTGAGTGTGGGTGGTATGGGTATAGAAAAAAAGAGTATGGAAATAATTACATGAAAGAGTTTCAAGTAAAGAGGTTTTTGTTTTTTCCTTACTGTCAAAGCAGAAATATATTCTGGTGTTACTTTCCCAGCTAATCTTGACCTTACAACTACCTTGGAAAAAACCTGGTCATTAGATAATTATGTGGCTGCCCATTTTCTTTTACTTTATATTCTAGAGGAAGTGGCTGCAGTATTTTTCCTAAGAACAGTTGCTGCTATTATTCAGTTTTTAGATGACATCCAACTGGTAAGGGGAGATGGGAGCTATTTGAAGCCACTCATCATGCAGAGATAAAAAGGCTGCAGAAACTCCTGCTAGGTCTTTTGATAGCATTAATTAGCAGCAGAGTTAAGGTTGGTATATATCTGTGACTTTCTTAAGACAAAGTTAATGTTTTATTCTCGGTGTCGAAAGAAGAAGAAGAAGAAGAAGAAGAAAAAACCCAACATCAGAATGCTCCGTATTTTATGAATAAGGATATGAGACTATTTTGTAATGAAAGCTAAATAAGAGCATGTGCAGTCAATTTGGACTTAGGGAAGGACATGCCCTTTTTCGAGGTTTGGTTCTTTTCTAGCTCTTTCCAAATCATCACCATTTGGCATTTCTTAAAAAGTGTGCATAATTAGGATTTTTAAAAGGCTTTTTTATAGGTTATGAAGCAGTTCTCTCATTTGTGGTTAACTTCAACTAAGTTTTTGGACTCTGAAAAGGAAATTAAGTGTCACTTATTTATGTATTTCTGCACACAGCCCATCCGTTCTGCATCTGTGTACGTCAATAACTACAGACCCACAATTCTAAAGTATGCCACCTACAGAGGGTCATCAGAGATCTCTACTACCTAAGTTCCCATTTCTGAAAATGTACTCCATACAACATCAGCTTCCCAAATGGCTGAATGGTAATGAATCTGCCTGCCAATGCAGGAGACACAAGAGACATGGGTTCAATCCCTGGGTCAGGAAAATCCCCTGGAGGAGGAAATGGCAATCTACTCCAGTATCTATGCCTGAAAACTCCCATGAACAGAGGACTCTGGCAGGCTACTGTCCGTGGGGTCACAAAGAGCCAGATATGACTGAGCAACTGAGCACAAATAGGAGTGATAATAGTAACTGCTTTTTAATCAGGCTCTCAGTGCTGGGAAACATTTATGTTCTATTGAGGAATGATGCTATTCCAAAACATGTCGAGTAATACATGATCAACTGTCTTCCAATGAGGGTAGTAAAAAGTCAATTTCTTGACCATGAAATCATTTTGAGTGACTGTACAGTTCTTAGAAATCCTGACAGTCTTGCACTTGGAACCATAATCATTTGATTCTGAAGTATTAGGTTATGTTGACAGAATCTTGACTTTTTGTTTGGCATTATCAACCACCTAAAGAAATTATTTTTAAAATAAATTTTCTCTTGCCCCCATCGGATATTTACATGAGTACCTTTCCTTGACAATCAGCACTCTGTAGCATAGATGTACATATCATGCTGGAAAAACGTATCTTTAGAGGCAAAATTTGATTGTATTTTCAATTTTAATTCTTTTCTTCACCACTGAATCAAAATTCAAGACATATTATCAACTTCCAACTGTTTCCTCTAATTAATGTGGTAAGTGGATTGTCATCTTTGTGCAGCTTCTTTTGTTCATGTGACAATGCCTGTCCTTGTTGATCAGATAGCTGAAACTATGTCAGTTAGGAACCAAATGCTATTTCAAGTTTATATTGTTTTTTAGAATAATCATTATTTAAATGAAAAGCCAATTGTTTTATCCAACTACAATATAAAAATATCTGCTAGTACATAGACAGTAATTAAACCTCCACTTTTTATGCCACTGAGACAATCTCCAAGTGTGCCTTCAGATTAGAGAATATTACCAATTGATTATTCTGCTGCCTCTGAAAAAATTAGTATGAAGTGTGCAGGTTGTACAACTTAGCAATACCCTGACTTGCATCTAGTTGTGTACTGTTGAATGACACTTTTTCACACTGAAAGGAGTATTTTGCCCTGTTCTGGAAATGCTCATTGCCATATAAGAAAGGTCACTTTACTTTGAAAATGACAAGAAATCTCATCACTCATTTATGAATGAATTTATGTGATTCACTGACATAGCTTCATAATAAATAATACTCTGAAGAATTAAAATGGATTGAGTCTCCAATAAAAATCTTATTTTCAATTATTTGAAATTTGAAAATAAGGATATATGTAATAAATACAGAATAATTTTTATATAATAAGAATAAAAGGAATATTGATTCCTTTTATATTTCAGTGAATATATTATGAAACATTATTTTATGACCATTTTGATAAAATTCAATACAATAGTAATAAATAAATTTAGCACATAAAAAGAATAGCATTTTATTTATAAAAATCAGTTAGGACAAACTCTACCCTAACAGTATGTTAGTCAAGATAAATTGACCACATTATTCCTTACAGCTTATGTTAAACCTTAAAAATGTAACATCAAAATATATCTGTGAAAATCATAATTAATTTACATTTCACCTTTGTGAAAGGTATACTGTGATACAAAATATTCTAATATGTTTTCCAGGAAAGCATCAAACTGCCAGCAGAGGACTTATTATCCAAATGTGTATTTACTATCCAGCAGTGTGTTGCCGACAACATTTAGAAAGACTTTTAGAAAAGATGGAATATGTTTTATTCATCAATATGTCCTTAGTGTTGAATACAATGTCAGACACACAGCAAGTGCATAATAAACAGCATTTAGATGATGTTAATAAGTCAATATGAGACTGCATGACACTGAGAACCCAATATTATGGTGTCTAAAATGAGGGCTTCCAATAACTTGCCTTTCATATGAGTAGTTGGTTTGGATTGAGTGAGCTTGATGGGCTCTGTAGAGTTTATGGTGTTCCTGGATCTGGGCTGCATTTCTGGGATGGCATGGTCTTGGCAGAACTTCCCAGGTGGTACAAGAATACTGTAGTGGGTTGCCATGCCCTCTTTCAGGAGATCTTCCTAACCCAGGGATTGAATTCCCGTCTCCTGTTTGGCAGAGGGATTCTTCACCACTGCACCACCTAGAAAGCCCATATGTGTGTGTATGTGTGTGTGTGTGTACACAATGCAATTAAGATACTAGTTTTAATATTTACTAAATGGCTAGCACTTGGTTCAGAAATTTTAATTCTAGTCCAAAGAAAGTGACGGTCACCATCTCAATTCAAATAATGGCAACCATTGCAAAATTTAAAGACAGGAGGAGCATAACCATGAAAGAGTTTTACAAAACTTGCAGGCAACTAAGCCTGTGTATGTGAAAGAAAAAGTGTGATACTGACAGTTTGTAAATTTATGCTATGCCCCTCCTGGGGCTTTGGTGTCATTTTGAGATGATGTTGGAATTGAGAATATCAACAGTACTTCACAGGCAGAGATGATCCATGCAGTGATCAGATTTCTCATTTAATCTCTCATTAGCTAAGAAACATCAGATAGTCTGCTGAGAAAAAAAAAAATATGTGGTATTCCTACACCCTGTGTGTGTTTATAAATATCTACCAATACATTAAGATGAGCATTGAAAATAATTCACTAAATGATAGCTGTAATGAAGTGTGAAATAAATTACCGTCTTTGTTGGTGATAGAGATTATTGTGCTGGGCACGAAACATATTTATCATTGGAGCCTTGATGGTACAGACCTGCTATAATAAAGGAACTATAAAATAAACAAGCTACAAGCCAAACATTTGAAATTAATTTGCTATTTAAATCTATATGGTAGATATGACTAAGACACCTATCACCAGGGTCAGAAGGTGCCTTTGAGGATGTTTGGATTCCCAGACAGTAGCTGAGGGATCCATTGAAACCGTGCAAACTTGCAGCTGCTTCCCAAGATCTGAGACAGAAACTTTAAGTGAAGAGATTTTCTTAGGAGTATGTCTCAAATGTGAGCACCATGATGATTTGGTTAAACTCATATCCAGCTCATCAAAATGTTGCAGTGATTTTAGGTCACTATCAAAATTCAGTTATTTTCAGGTAAAAAAAAAATCATATCATCTTCAGAAAGTTTCTTGTAATGACTTCACATGGCACCCATACACCCGCTACCAACACTCCTTATCACAAAAAAAATCTTACTCCAAAGCCTAACGTGCTATCTCCAAAGAACTATTCTGACATTTTGCACAGGGAGGAAAGGATGGTCATCATGAATAACAATTTTGAAATGGTTTGCCATTTTGGGACATTTCTCTTTATATTAATTTTAGTACATGCTAATTTATAAGTAGGGCTTCCTGGTGGTTCAGTGGTAAAGAATCTGCATGCCAATCCAGGAGATACAGTTTCAATCCCTGAGTTGGGAAGATTCCCTGGAGAAGGAAATGCCTACCCACTCCAATATTCTTGTTTGGAAAATTGCATGGACAGAGGAGGCTGGTGGGCTACAGTCTCATTCAGTTCAATTCAGTCACTCAGTCATGTCCAACCCTTTGCGACCCCATGAATTGCAGCACGTCAGGCCTCCCTGTCCATCACCAACTCCCAGAGTTCACCCACACTCATGTGCATCGAGTCAGTGATGCCATCCAGCCATATCATCCTTGTCGTCCCCTTCTCCTCCTGCCCCCAATCCCTCCCAGCATCAGGGTCTTTTCCAATGAGTCAACTCTTCGCATGAGGTGGCCAAAGTACTGGAGTTTCAGCTTCAGCATCAGTCCTTCCAATGAATAACCAGGACTGGTCTCCTTTAGGATGGACTGGTTGGATCTCCTTGCAGTCCAAGGGACCCACAAGAGTCTTCTCCAGCACCACAGTTCAAAAGCATCAATTAAAAAAAAAAAAAGCATCAATTCTTCAGTGCTCAGCTTTCTTCACAGTCCAACTCTCACATCCATACGTGACAACTGGAAAAACCATAGCCTTGACTAGACGGACCTTTGTTGGCAAAGTAATGTCTCTGCTTTTCAATATGCTATCTAGGTTGGTCATAACTTTCCTTCCAAGGAGTAAGTGTCTTTTAATTTCATGCCTGCAATCACCATCTGCAGTGATTTTGGAGCCCAAAAAAATAAAGTCTGACACTGTTTCCCCATCTATATCCCATGAAGTGATGGGACCAAATGCCATGATCTTCGTCTTCTGAATGTTGAGCTTTAAGCCAACTTTTTCACTCTCCTCTTTCACTTTCATCAAGAGGCTTTGTAGTTCCTCTTCACTTTCTGCCATAAGGGTGGTGTCATCTGCATATCTGAGGTTATTGATATCTCCTGGCAATCTTGATTGCAGCTTGTGCTTCTTCCAGCCCAGTGCTTCTCATGATGTATTATGCATGTAAGTTAAATAAGCAGGGTGACAATATACAGCCTTGACGTCCTCCTTTTCCTATTTGGAACCAGTCTGTTGTTCCATGTCCAGTTCTAACTGTTGCTTCCTGAGCTGCATATAGGTTTCTCAAGAGGCAGGTCAGGTGGTCTGGTATTCCCATCTCTTTCAGAATTTTCCACAGTTTATTGTGATCCACACAGTCAAAGGTTTTGGCATAGTCAATAAAGCAGAAATAGATGTTTTTCTGGAATTCTCTTGCTTTTTCAATGATCCTACAGTCTATGGGGTCACAAAAGAGTTGGACATGATCTAGTGACTAAGTAATAACAACAAATTTATAAGTAGTATTTATATCATTAATAAGACAGTACAGTACTCAAGGCAAGTAGAATATGTATGTTGTCCCTGTTTATTTTAACTGAAATTGACTTCGAACTGTGCGCCATAGTGTATTTTTGACCACTTACTACATGCTGAGTCTTACTTAAAATTAATTTATCACTATAAATCTCAGTTAAATTGCATTAGTTACATTGCATATGTATTTTTTTCATTTTCAGAATAACGAGACAGGAAGATGTATGTGTACAATTCCTCTTAGGGAGAACACTGCCTTTGGGAAAATTATTTAATCCATGCTTTGTGCAGCCTGGGAGTTCTTGTCTTTTCCCTCCCTGGAGCCTAGGAGCTGTCTCACACTAAGATGTCAGAACATGTGCTAAACTCTTCTGCATAATCAGAGGAGAAAAGTGGGCAGTTCTTGAGGGAAATCCAGAGTAGAAAAGTAGGGAATCAGGGTGTTGGGTGTGACATATTATGAAAAAATGTATTTGTTTTAGTACTGAGTGAAAAGACACAGTGGCCTAGAAAGCCACTGAAAAATATTTTAAAACTTAGCACCAGTTGAGTAGAAGAAAATAGTTTACATCTGTTGACAGTGGTTATTTTAAATGGTGGGATTAGATGACTATTCTTTTTATAATTTTTGTGCATTTGTATGTTTTCATAATAGGCTTATATTATTTTTAAATCTTTCACTGTAAAATGCTGTTACCAAGCTGCATAAAATGTATGTGTGTGTGGTGTCTATGTAAGTGTGTTAGTATGTATATGTGGGTCTGGGAGTTTCCGTGTGTGTGTGTGTGTGTGTGTGTGACTTTCTTATATTTACCAAATACAAGTTATGTGACACTGAAAAAAGTTATTTAACTTTTCTGTATCTCAGTTTTCTCTTTCTTAAAATGGGGATAATACTATTTGTTTACAATACTACAATAATACTACTTCTTTTTAATATCTTTCACAGAAATACATGAAGACTAAATTAGTTAATGTTTGAAAAGACAGAAGATGCTCAATAAATATTAGCTTTCATTATTGCCATTATTCTTGTTATTGTATGGGCAGTTTATAGATAGGTATGTGTACACAGACAGACAGACTCCAAATAAATTGAATAAAACATTAACATCTGTTAACACTCACTGATGGGATTATACGACATTATTTTCCTACTTAATATAACTTTTTTATTTCCAGAATAAACATCTATTATTTCCACAGTTAGAAAAAAATATTTTGAAATGTGAGTTCCTTTTCTTTGAGAAATTTGGTTATCTTATTCTTTTGAAGAGAGTTTAGTATTTTGCTTGCCTGAAATGGTATAAAATATATAAGAGACACATTTTAAGAGCAAGATGCTGAAGTGCAGGGGAAATACCATTTATGGAGATTTCTTCTTTGCTTTCTCCAGCTGTGCCCTTAGGAGATGGAGTTACCTTCTGGGTGAACTATTTTAACTTCTTGATTTACTAGGTTGTAGGAACAACACACTCTTCTTGAGATACTTTCTAGCAAAAACAAAAATAGACACATCCTCAATATAGCACATATATTACGTTGACTATCTTCAGTTTTGTGTCCAAATTTCAATGATATTTCAGTAATCACAGACTATGGAGATTCAGGAAGCTGATACCAGAGTCGAGCTCCTCTTACTCACTTGCTCCAAAATGTAAGAGAGCAAGTGACCAGGTTTTCTCCTGAGACAACTACATCCCTCCACACTTTTTCAAACATCACTTCCTGGTCCTCTGTCCCTTAGGAACTGAACCCCAGTACTCTGGCACTGGCTTGACGCTAAAAGAATTATTGTCTGTGGAGTCAGACAGAGTCAGAGAAGGGAGGTGTGTCCTGGGTCCATCCAAGAAAGAAGACTGAATCAGACACACAGTTCCTCATTGGATGGGGGCTTCTGACCACAAAGCTGTTGCTTGCACACACCAAGCCTGATGGGAGATTCACTAAACTACAGGGTAGCCTTTTCTGCTTCCCTGTCATTACCGAAGAGGCTGTGGGGTATTGAAAAGCTCATGAGATCTTGGGAACGTTTCTACACACACCAGATGAACGTAAGCCATGGAATTCTGAGAGCAGAGCATAGACACAGCATCTCTCTAGTTCAGAGAAAATCTCCATGCATCATAAAATATACATGTATTTTGATATGTGGCTACTCATATGGGGTGGTTGTGTTTCACTAATACATTTCCAGAGAATGACTGCCCCGAGAGAGTCAATAACAGCAATAACAACCAAAATAATAATGCATGTGCTAGCTCACTGGGAAACCTGCAACAGCATCCATCTTAAGCTACCTCCAGAATCGAATTCTGCCCTCAGCAATTACCAGTCTCCAGAGGATGACCGAGAAGATTTACTAACAGTTTGCACCAAAATAGTTCTTATGATCCTCCAGAGGATTTTCATCTATAAAAGTAATGGAGATGATAAGCAAATGGCCTCCGCCTTAACAAGATGCTGCTTTGAAACAGCTGCATTTAAGCCTAACTTAAGGCTACCAGCTAAAGAGACTGATCAGTTTCCTGGAGGATAACTCCATGGTAACAGAAAACCCTGCAGACCAATGTGGTCCAGTAAGAAAGCCTAATTAGCAGTGGGGAGAGCTGTTCCTAGGCACATTTGTTGTGTGTGTGCATGTATGCTCAGTTGTGTCCTACTCTTGGTGGCCCCATGGATTGTAGCTCATCAGGTTCCTATGTCCATGGAATTCTCCAGGCAAGAATACTGGAGTGGGTTTCCATTTCCATCTCCAGAGGATCATCCCACCCCAGGGATTGAATGCTTGTCTCCTGCCTCGGTAAGTGGATTCTTTACCACTGCACCCCCTTAAACCATAAGTCCCAGCCCAAGTTCCACTTAATGGAGTAGCAGGAGCATTAGAAATGTTTGAAGGGGAGGGTCTATCATTTTTTAAGGGTTATTTTGAAAATGACCATTATGGACATATGAGGCACTAGGTTGTTGAAACTGATTTTCCAAACCAGTGCTTAGAATACAACCTGCCTTTATACTTGGACAACCCCAGAGAATTGAGCAATAAGCCATGTCCATGGGTCTTAGAAGCACAGACTTTCTAACAGTGCAGGAGAATTGAGTAGAAGAGGAGGAAAATGGAATGATACTGCATAGGAACTGACTAGACCTGCTTCGTGGTACATCTAAGATATCTCCTGGGTAGTATTTTAGGATACTGTAGTTCATGAAAATGGTGTGTATGTATTGGTAGACATGGGTAGAGCACAGAATTTGCCAGCTATAGGTTATAAAAAATTCAGGTTCTACCAGGTGTCTCACTAAACTTAGCTTGTTGCTAGAGCTTTCAGAGATTGACATAGTTCCATTATCTACTACAGAAAAATTTTTTTCTAGACATTATTTGATTTAAAAAGAGAAGAACTTTCACCACTATTATTTATGTTGAAAGGTCTTTCCAGGTGGCACTAGTGGTAAAGAATCTGCCTGCCAATGCAGGAGACACAGATTCGATCCCTGGGTCAGGAAGATCCCCTGGAGAAGGAAATGGAAACCCACTCCAGTACTATTGTCCAGAGAATTCCATGGACAGAGGAGCCTGATGGACTACAGTCCATAGGGTCTCAAAGAGTCAGTCGGACACTACTAAAGTGACTTAGCACACATAACAAAATGTAGACATTATCTGAAACAAATTGTCTCCATGGAAAATTAAACCAAGAATTACTATCAATCAACAGTTATAACAAGGAAGGAAATATGAAAGGTCCTAGCTATTTTCTTTGATACAAAACGATAGAAAAATAATTTTTAAAAATAGGCCCAAATCATCCAAACTTTTTTTCAATCAAGGTGGCAAACTAACACATTAATTGACATTAAGGTACACCTTGAACTTTCTACTAAATTGGGTCAGAGTCATCCAGCTTCCTCAGAAGTTATCATGAATAGACAGAGATAAAAGCAAAAACACTTAGTTCAAAGAGGTCTGATGCCTATCTGTCAAAGTCCTGCTGCCTAATTCTCCATGGCTGTTAGGCTCAAGATTATTTTTTCCAATAACAATTAGACTGCCAGACACATTAACCTACCCCCATCTTGTGATCTTTTAAGTGCAGTTCTACTCACCTATAATAGTTCTCTAAAAGCTACTCATTTTTAAGCTATTCAATCATTTACACTTAAAATTGATCAAAATCGACAGAGGTTCAACACAGCACCACAGGTGATGGTATCTCCTGCTACTAATGCTTCATGCGAGTGGTTGGTTGCAGTGCATTGGTGTTAAGACAGAAAAATAGGATCAGAACAGTTTCAAAGACCTAGGGAATCTTTCAAACTAAACTACAATTATATATCCGATTTTGCATAGGACTCTAAGTATAGTTTAAATAGTTTATTTTCTCTCTGGTGGAAGATATTTTTCCAGGCCCTATTTTTTTTGTTTTGTTATTATGAAGTCTTATGTTTTACTTTCCCATTTTTTTAGCTCCCATCTATGCTCATGCAGGGTCTCATGTGTACAGGTTTATTTTACATTTTCTGTAGCATCATATATTAAAAATAGGTCATTTCTTCAAGGTAATGCAAGCATCATTATAAAATATTGCTAACTCAACATCATTGAAAATATCAACTTTTAAAATCCTTTTGGTTCATGATGTGAGATTAAATTCCACTTGTCAGAGAAATCCTATCCACCCTTAATTCAATGGCCTGTCCTCAGTGGTGGGCTGTAATTCCCTTAGACACTAGAAATGGGTTTATACACATAAGTTTATTGAAAAACAAGGCAGATCATTGTAATTTAATGATGTAAATACCTTCTCTTTTAATTTATCTTCAGTAGAAAACATCATACCAAAGATGTATTTTGGATGGTATAGAAGAAAAGATTGATCTTATAAGATGATAATCTGTTGAGCTTTATGGCATTGGGAAAGCAGACTAGGCTTCATAGGAAATGTAAGAAAAACTGAGATAAACCATTTTGTTATATTACTTTACTATTAACGGCTTTTTGTTCTCATTAAGTTTGATTCTGTCTTTAATGAAGATGAGGGGCTGGACATATGAATTACCCTTGAGGTTATTCTATGAACAGACATAGCAGTGGAACCCAGTTTCTATTCTGAGGATGAAAGGGGTGCTGTGGGTATTTACTAAAGAGTATAGCTCTGTTTGAGCATCAAGAGTTAACTAAAAGGAAAATGTTAGGGCATAGTAGTATTCTCCAGGTCTCTGTTGATATCTGTATGTTTTTCTAAGGTTTGAAATTCACAACATAGAACTACTCCTACATTTGTGAGTTTAGCGGAAATGGCAACCCACTCCAGTGTTCTTGCCTGGAGAATCCCAAGGATGGCGAAGCCTGGTGGGCTGCCATCTATGGGGTCGCACAGAGTTGGACACGACTGAAGCGACTTAGCAGCAGCAGCAGCAGCAATAGGCTGTCTTTTAAACCTCTCAGCATAAGTCATTGTGAAATTATCAAGATTATCTTAATACTGAAATTTTACTTTCAGAAGCATGTAGAGTTCGGATGTCCAACTGCCATCAACTCCAGTTTTGATCTTAAGCAAAACACTTAACAATTATGCCTCAGTCCTTGTTTTCCTAGCTTTATCTACCAAGTCAACTGGCATGAACTTGATTGGACCCAAGTTAATTCCTAAGACTATCTTTACAATTGCTCCTTATAGAAAATAATTGATGTAAAATTCACAGCATTCCTACCTCCAGGATACTTTAGTTTCAGTATCAGAATATAATAACAGTACTTCCTGAAAGTAGTTCGACATGAAATTTGGGGTTGAGACATTCTTCTCTTTTTTAAATATCATACACTAAAATCTAAAACATGTTCCACTTTCCCATCCTAATTTTCCATCCTAATTTTATCTTTATGTGTACATTTGAATTTTAGTGTACGGCTGAAGAGCTGAGTTGCATGCATGTGCCAGAATAAAGGAATCTTATTTCTCTTGTTTAATTCACTACTTAAAATTAATGGCATACTGTAATACTGAACTCTAGAGCAACACACTGCAAAACTGTGCCAGTGGACATTCAAACATTATTTCCCAGTTTAGTCCTTTGCTGGACAGATTTCCTGTGCCTGCCTCGTTTGAACACATTTAGTCATTTGTCATCAGACTCCAAATTTAACTGAGTTAACATATTTTATTTAATCTCCCCCAAAGGAAATATATTGAACTCTACTAAAATAGCAGGGCTTTTTTGGGCAAAGAGGCTTCACAGTAAATCACACACACACAGCTAACACTTTAATATCCTGCATATATGTAAGGAAAACAACTGCCAAAGTAGTTTAAAGTATAATGAAACATCACCTTCCTCCCACGCATGAGTACTTGCATTTCTATTTTCTTGTTATATCTTTTTGAGGAAAGTTAAAAATATCTTCTTTATTTTAAAACATCACTTTTAATATTTATGAAAATATTATGTAAATATAGTTTGTTCTTTCCATATATGTTGGGAATAGAGGTTTCTTATCTCACGAAGTGGCACATATTCAAGCAAGTATTTAGTAGAAATGCAAGAACAGACTCAAAAACTTATGACTTGACATAAGGAGGAAAAGAAAACAGTGACTACTGCCCAAAAGGGGAACTACAACCAAATATATTTATTCTACTGAATAATCTGAGTGGAGTATTTATATGACAAAGTCAGGGCTAAGGTTTGCAATAGGTGTTTAACAGCCCCTAAATGTTTCTGTTTAAGAAGCTCGTTAAGTTCTGAATAGTGGAACAGCCTGGTTTCAGACAAGAAGACCTAAACACATATCCCAGGGATATAAATTATGAAAATAGAAGATGAACTATGTAAATAGAAGATGAGTGCTTTAGAATAAACAGTAATAAGAAAAAGACTTTTTGCCCCAGAACAAGATTGAAAGGGAAAAAGTCTGTAAGTCAACCACTGATTTTTACTCTTCAGCATTGAGCATATTTTTGGTTAGAATGGAAGAGGTTTAGTTCTAAAATAAAATGAATTTTTCATTTTTCAACATATCCTATATTGAAACATCAGTTCTCATGTGAGTTGACTCATGCGATGTTTCTATATATTCCTCCTCATTGATTATATCAACTCTTAGTTACTTTCTCTAAACTTTAGACATCAAATTTTCATCAATATTCGAGCTAAATTGTCAGCCAAGTAAAAAATAGTTGAGATCATTATTAATATTTCAAGAAAGAGGTTGCTATATTTGAATTTTATGCTGTGACCTCTTTTCCACAATCATATATTATTTAGGAGGTATAATGTCAAGTTTTCATCACACATAGTTTGTCAGATTTTCTTCATTCAGACCATCTTAATAAAACATCCAATAGTAACATGGTATTCACTTTATTAGGCACGGTGGAGGATATAAGCATGACTCTGCCCTCAAGACGCTTACATGAGAATAGGAAAAATAGAAAATATACTCCATAAAAAAACTCACATTAAGCTTCATGAGCTGCTTTCAGTTGAAGATCTACTATGTTGATTTTTGTGATGAAAAGAGTTTTGACTTTAATATCCAATGACCATAGTGAGTCCTGACTCTAATACTGGTAACTTTGTAGCTTTGGGCAAGTGATTTTAACTTTTCCTCTTTGTCTGCAAAACTGGAATAGTAATATCTACATTACACAGTTACAGCTAGGATTGGAGATACTGTGGGTGATGTGCCTGACGAGTAGTTGGAGAAAGACAATTCTCTATGATCATCCCATATTTCAAGCCCTTTGAGAAACGGCATTTATAGCCAATGTTTATATAAGGAGATATTTCAAGAAGGTAAAGCTGAATTACATCCCCTCCCTGAGGACATGCTGGGACAATAAAGGTAAAGAACTTCCCTTCCCTTCCATTCCAGGGTAATCATCCTAAAGATGCCTTTACCCTCTTCTCCTGGGAACATTTGCTTACAATTTAGCTCAATGATTTCTCTTCCTTTCTAGAGGAGAGAATGGGCATGTCACCAGCAGCCCTTTATACAATCAGTTTCCTAATTTTGGAGTTCCTTTCCTTTGATGCACAAGCAACATCTGGCACTCACAACATCAGCCTGTGGGAACTGGAGCCTTAAGGAATCCATGCAAAGTATTGCTCTTGCTGCTGCTTTGTTGTGTGTAATAAATGGCCTTTGTCTCTGACCCAGATACATATAGTTGGTGGGTGTGTTTATGTATGCACAGATAGACAGATAAACAGACGTAAATAAACTGTCAGGTTAAAGTTTTAGCTTGCAAGTACTCTAAACTTTCAGACTATTTACATCTTAATAGTAGTTCTTAGGCTTCCCAGGTGGCACTAGTGGTAAAGAACGCACTTGCCAACGCAGGAGACATAAGAGACACTGGTTCAATCCCTGGGTTGGGAAGATCCCCTGGGGTAGGGCATGGCAACGCACTCCAGTATTCATGTCTGGAGAATCCTATGGACAGAGGAGGCTGGTGGGCTATGGTTCATAGTGTCTCAAAAAGTTGGACACAACTGAAGCGACTTAGCACGCAAGCAGTAGTTCCTTAAAATTTAGTCATTATTACTATTAAACTACTATACCCATAATTTAAAAGGCATTATTATTATCAAAGAAAGTATCAAATAAGAGATAGTATTAGAGCTGAGTCTTTAAGGATGGATAGAATGAAACCCCTGACAAATGGTGTGAGAAAGCTTTGCAAGTACCAGGAATAATACGGACAAGGCTATGTGCAGGAGCTGAATCATTGCTGGGCTCATCATAGAAACAACCATATATTCTGATGAAGTATAGGGGGCACATGGAAGAACAGACAGGAACAAACCAAAGAAAGCTTGATTTGAGAGCATGTGTTGCCTCCCTGGATAAGTAGTTTGAAAAACATTAGATAGCAATGGGAAAAAAAAATTACACTTTAGCAAACAGTAGGACATTCAAAAATCAATACTTGAAAAGATAACTCCATTAGTAGTACATATTAGGGAAAACTGAACAAGGAGAAACTGGACAAGCGACCCTTCAAGTAATCCAAAAGAGGAGTAATGTGGCCTAAAATCAGACATGACCATGGAAACAGGACTGGGAGAGGTGAGAGTAGTGTAATGCTTGGGGTCCTGGCTTTAGGTCAGTATTTTTCTGGTCTTTGTCTCAGAGTCTGATCTATGCATGATCTTTCAGAACACACACAGTCAGGGTTCTGCTGCATGTCATTTTCTAATGGTTTGGGAATGAACTAAGTTCACAGTTCTTGGATTAGCAGAAGTGAGCCAGGCTTTACAGAGCATATGAGAAGTAAGTTTGGCTGCATGTGACCCAAATGCTAATATAAAAATGTACCTAACTTTTCACCTCCCATAATCTCTACA
The DNA here is from genome assembly GCF_055505025.1 of Bos grunniens. Classification (NCBI taxonomy): domain Eukaryota; kingdom Metazoa; phylum Chordata; class Mammalia; order Artiodactyla; family Bovidae; genus Bos; species Bos grunniens. The sequence goes on from NC_141187.1 coordinate 37,308,169, forward strand.
TTACTGCACAGCTCTCTCCGAATGGTCCAAGGTGGCTGTTTGGACAATTATCCAGTCCAGCCTCCTTACGCCAAAGAGCAAGATGAAAAAAGGAGCTAAAGAAGCACACTTTAGAAATCGTTCATGAAGGAAACTTTCACTTGACATCTTTTGAATGAAACACAGACCTACATAAAACTTCAAGGGAAGAAGCGATATGTAGTGTTTTAGCTGGCAGCAAGGTACCCAGATAAAAACTGGTTCTGTTATTCAATGCAAGGGAAAGAGGGCTATCTCCTAGGTGACTATACAGAGCGGTGCTATGGAAACCCAGTTTCCCTCAGTCTTTATGAGGTACTTCAGATCAAAGCTCAGGGTTTGGGTCTTCCCTGGTGGCCCAGAGGTTAAGAATTGCCTTCCAATGCAAGGGACGCAAGTTCAGTCCCTGATCAGGGAACTAGGATTCTGCTTGCGTTGGGGCAAGCCAATGCACCACAGCTACTGAGCCTTTGTGCTAGAAAGCCTGTGCTCCACAATGAGAAGTCTGAGCACTGCAACCAGAGGAAGCCTGCATGCAACAACGAAGACCTAGTGAAGCCAAAAATTTAAAAATAAATTAAAACTTTTTTAAAATTAATTTTTATAAAATCTCAAGATTTCCCCCAATAAAGATTGGACTTGCTCAAACTAGATTTCTGTAATGTGACACTCACTGTCATAGTGGCCTCTTGACTCAGAATCTACCTTCTCTGACGAGTATTGTCCAGAGAGCTCTAAGCCATCATTTCAGCCAGTGGTATACTTCTCAACCAAATAAAATATAAAGAGAAAGCTTGGAGTTTGTTGCTATCTTCATTTCATAGTTTAACAAGGTTTGTTTGTTTGTTTTTCTGAATTTCCTTGGCAAATGAGACATACCACAAGATGAGATCGAAGATGATGAATGTCAGAGAGACTTAACAAGGATTTTCCAAAGGTATGAACAATGAAAAAGGATAGAGGGCTGAGGAAAGTTTTTAGAAGTATCTGGAAGTTGACCAAGGCCCTGAAGAATAGCAGAATTTAGAACACGTAGAGATAGAAGGAAGAGAGAAGGAGTATTTAAGGGGAGGAGAATAAAGCTAGAGTGGGCTGAAAGCGCAAGGCAACAATGTAATATGTGACTCCTGGAGGCAGGGCTAAATGGGAAAGGCAGGCCAGGCAGTTCATGATGAGATCACAGACGGTTTTTAATTCTGAGTTCCAGCATCTGTGATTTATTCTAAGCATTAGACGACCATTTCCTGTGGAAGGCACTTCACTGCTCTCTGTTCAGAGTCGATGTGGGCACACAGGAAAAGAAACGGGGGAAAGAGTTAAGTAGTGAGATGAGCAGGACAGGGGTGAGGTGGAACATTCTGCTGACATCCAGCCTTGGGACTGCTCTTAGGGCCAGAGAAAGGATATCACCTCCTGGGGATGGGCAGACCTTTCTGTAGGAGAGAACCTCGGGCAGAGAGAGAAGAGGGCACCCCCAGGCTGCTTTCTCTCTGCCTTAAGCAAACTGTCCTTTCGATTCCCAAACAACCAAATTCCCATGACTGATATAACTCAGAGAACTGAAGTTCAACAAATGTTTTGGCTGTTAAGAGAGCTATACAGCCACGGACATTGTGAAACAGCAATAAAATATTTATTGGGCACATAATGAAATCTAACTATATTTAAAGCAAAACAAAACTGTGTACTCAAGACCACCATGAGCTTTCATGTAAATTTAGACCTTGACCTGACTCTATAAAAGCTATTAACTGTTCTTGGGCATGGCTAAGGTAAAATTAAAGGTGCTATTTTCACATAAATACGTATAAATACAGCTTTGAATGTACAAGAATAGGAGAAACGTACATGAAAATCAAGTCTATCTTGACATAGGATTGTATCTTTAAAATTCATGTAATTTAAACAGAATGTTACAGTGTAGTTAAATGCTTGATTAAGCCAAACCACATCACTGGAAAACTTTATTTTGATTTGATTGTGTTTAATTTGACTTTGCATTCCCAGGTTAATTGTGATGAGAATTTAAAATCATTTAAAATCAATTTAAAGCATTTCTCCTGTTTTACTTTTCTGTCTCTCATAAAATCTTTTGGTGATAGGAAAACCTAGAAACACAACTAAAACTGCCTCATCTCTAACCCATTCCTGTTTCTCTAACGTCCAAAGGTCCTTAAAAAGTGCAGAGCAGTTTAATTTGGTCCTAGGAAATTAAGAATGCTATCAATGACCATCAGTAACTTCAGATTTTCTGTCATATCTATCCCCACACTTAACTTAAAGGAATCTGTTCATGTTAAGTATCCTTTCTAAGCCTAGATGTATGAAAGTAACATCATGGTAGAAGGTCAGGAAGCTCTAGACTCTAAAGACCCTGATTCTCATATTCAAACATGTGTTTTGTTTTAAACTCTCCAACCTCAGTTATGTTTTTCCTAATACAAGACCCACTATTAGTTTTCAACTCCTGACTTTTGGTTTTGCTTGTTTATTCTCAATGGTCCAATCACGCTGACAGGGAGATCAATCCCCCTCAACAACTGGCCATATTCAGATATGAATATTTATGTAATATACATAAATATACACCAGATGCAAAAATAATAAGTGAATATAAATTGTATACATTCATATATGTTCAGTTCAGTTCAGTTGCTCAGTCGTGTCTGACTCTTTGCGACCCCATGATTTGCAGCACACCAGGCCTCCCTGTCCATCACCATCTCCAGGAGTTCACTCAAACTCACATCCATCGAGTCCGTGATGCCATCCAGCCATCTCATTCTCTGTCGTCCCATTCTCCTCCTGCCCCCAATCCTTCCCAGCATCAGGATCTTTTCCAATGAGTCAACTCTTCACATGAGGTGGCCAAAGTACTGGAGTTTCAGCTTTAGAATCATTCCTTCCAAAGAACACCCAGGGCTGATCTCCTTTAGAATGGACTGGTTGGATCTCCTTGCAGTCCAAGGGACTCTCAAGAGTCTTCTCCAACACCACAGTTCAAAAGCATCAATTCTTCGGTGCTCAGCTTTCTTCACAGTCCAACTCTTGCATCCATACATGACCACAGGAAAAACCATAGCCTTGACTAGATGGACCTTTGTTGGCAAAGTAATATCTCTGCTTTTCAATATGCTATATAGGTTGGTCATAACTTTTCTTCCAAGGAGTAAGCGTCTTAATTTCATGGCTGCAGTCACCATCTGCAGTGATTTTGGAGCCCCCAAAAATAAAGTCTGACACTGTTTCCACTATTTTATATGTATATACATATATATGTAAATATATAGATTTTGCATATACATAAATTGTATATATAACATATAAATGTACACTATATATAGATATACATATAGACATTTTTATATTTCCCCCTATGAGTATGGTCCATATCCTTTGCTCCTTCCTTCCTTCATTCCTCTTTCCCTCCCTCCTTTCCTTCCTCCTTTTATCCTTTCTTGGATTTCTAATGTTTTTAAACAGCTCTTTCTTCATTGTAAATATTAACCATTTGTTATATATGGTGTAAATATTTTAGTCTGCAAATTATCTTTTAACCTTGTTTATAGAGTTGCTATTTAGCACTTCATTATTTCTTAATTTTTTTTCTTTATGACTTTTGCCTTTTGTACCTTGATGAAAAATATATTCAAACCAGGATCAAATTTGTGAGCACATTCTCCTATATGTGATCCTATGGTTTTTATAGTTTTGTTCTTTTACATTTCAAATTTTGTGAATGTCAGGATTCTAAGTTTTGGGGAGGGGGGCAGGAAGGACAGTGAATTGTCACCATCCTGTAGAACGTTTTAGGTTTTCCCCATTTTAATATTCTCAATTAGAAAATTAAATAGATGTGTGGAGACACCACTACTAATAGTTTCTTGACCATTCCCAGGCCAAAATGACAAGAGTTTTAACATCCATTCTTTAAAATGTTCTATTATCACACATGGAGAAGGCAATGGCACCCCACTCCAGTACTCTTGCCTGGAAAATCCCATGGGCGGAAGAGCCTGATGGGCTGCAGTCCATGGGGTCGCTAAGAGTCGGACACGACTGAGCGACTTCACTTTCACTTTTCACTTTCATGCACTGGAGAAGAAATGGCAACCCACTCCAGTGTTCTTGCCTGGAGAATCCCAGGGATGGGGGAGCCTGGTGGGCTGCTGTCTTAGGGGTCGCACAGAGTCGGACACGACTGAAGTGACTTAGACGTAGCCGTATTATCACACAGAACAAACCTCTCCCTACCTCCTGCCCTGCCACTGCCTTCCGCACTGGACTTTTTCAAAATTGCCTTGGATATTCTTGTGATTTTTCTCATCCAAATGAATTTTAGTATCCAACCTATAAGGTCACCCAAATAAACCTTCAGGGATATTATCTGGGGTTGCTTAAAGAATACATTTGAATCAGTTCTAATGAGGTGGATGAAACTGGAGCCTATTATACAGAGTGAAGTAAGCTAGAAAGAAAAACACCAATACAGTATACTAACGCATATATATGGAATTTAGAAAGATGGTAACAATAACCCTGTGTACAAGACAGCAAAAGAGACACTGATGTATAGATCAGTCTTATGGACTCTGTTGGAGAGGGAGAGGGTGGGAAGATTTGGGATAATGGCATTGAAACATGTATAATATCATGTATGAAACGAGTTGCCAGTCCAGGTTCGATGCACGATACTGGATGCTTGGGGCTTGTGCACTGGGACGACCCAGAGGGATGGTATGGGGAGGGAGAAGGGAGGAGGGTTCAGGACGGGGAACACATGTATACCTGTGGCGGATTCATTTCGATATTTGGCAAAACTAATACAATATTGTAAAGTTTAAAAATAAAATAAAATTAAAAAAAAAAAAAAAAGGTTAATTGGGGGGAGACTTGGTCTAACAGATCTACTATGCACAATCCATATAATCCAAACAAATCTACTACGTGTTTTCCTGGTAGACCTAAAAGTACTGTGGCCCTAAGCCCAGTGCAACTGTATAGCCTTTCAGTATCTATAGGTTAACGATGCCATGTGAGCAAACCCGCACAGACCACAGGTCACTTACATTTTTACAGTTCTTTGTCATCCTTTTATGCTATTTGATCAATATTCTTTTGTACATAATATTGCATCTTGATCCAGCAACAGGAAGAGTTTGTGAAAATTCACGTGTTGCCATTACAGAAACTGTGGTCAACAACGTTTACCAGACACAAACCTAAGTTTTATGTTTTCTGGTAACTTTTCCTACTCCACAAACCTGTTAGATCACCCTCTTAATATATCATTAAAATAATTTATTTTCTTTTTATTGAAAAACTGGATCAGCCACTGTATGGAGATAATATACATGCTCTAGAAAATGCTATCTTTAAAAGCAACATAATATTTGAATTGAAAAGACTTGTAGAAAGTATTGAGTAGCATTACTTTGATTTATAGTTGAAGAAATTGAGGTTAGGAGAGTAAAGCCTTTTTCAAGATTGCCTAGCTCTAGTGGATGGTTACACTGTGTCTGTTTTTTTTAAGCACATGTCCAGGCTTTGATCCCTTGGCATTTCTTCCTGCTGAAAGATATCATGCTATAACAAAATAAAATAAATCTGCTGATCTCCATGTTCAGAAAATTTCAGAATCAGAGTGATCTCAAATATCAAGAGATACTCCTATTCTGGTGTTGCCAAGGTTTGCATTATCCATTTGAGAGATCCTTTCAGATCTCTATTAACAACAGCACATCCTTCATGGTCACCAGGACTTTTAATGTTTTGCTAGATTCAATCTGTAATCATATTAGGTGACTGTTCTATTGTGCTTAATTAAAATTTGAAAGGACACAGAGTAGAACCAGTTTTTTACCTACTTGTAATAAACAAAGTTCAGTTCAGTTCAGTTCAGTCACTCAGTCATGTCCGACTTTTGTGACCCCATGAATCGCAGCATGCCAGGGCTCCCTGTCCACCACCAACTCCCAGAATTCACCCAAACTCATCTGCATCGAGTCGGTGATGCCATCAAGCCATCTCATCCTCTGTCATCCCCTTTTCCTCCTGCCCCCAATCCCTCCCAGCATCAGGATCTTTTCCAATGAGTCAACTCTTTGCATGAGGTGGCCAAAGTACTGGAGTTTCAGCCTCAGCATCAGTCCTTCCAATGAACACCCAGGACTGGTCTCCTTTAGGATGGACTGGTTGGATCTCCTTGCAGTCCAAGGGACTCGCAAGAGTCTTATCCAGCACCACAGTTCAAAAGCATCAATTCTTCGGCACTCAGCTTTCTTTACAGTCCAACTCTCACATCCATGCATGACCACTGGAAAAACCATAGCCTTGACTAGATGGACCTTTGTTGGCAGTGTCTCTGCTTTTGAATATGCTAACTAGGTTGGTCATAACTTTCCTTCCAAGGAGTAAGCGTCTTTTAATTTCATGCCTGCAGTCACCATCTGCAGTGATTTTGGAGCCCCCCAAAAAATAAAGTATGTCACTGTTTCCACTGTTTCCCTATCTATTTCCCATGAAGTGATGGGACCAGATGCCATGATCTTCAGTTTCTGAATGTTGAGCTTTAAGCCAACTTTTTCACTCTCCTCTTTCACTTTCTTCAAGAGGCTTTTGAGTTCCTCTTCACTTTATGCCATAAGGGTGGTGTCATCTGCATATCTGAGGTTATTGATATTTTTCCCGGCAATCTTGATTCCAGCTTGTGCTTCTTCCAGACCAGCATTTCTCATGATGTACTCTGCATATAAGTTAAATAAGCAGGGTGACAATATACAGCCTTGACGTCCTCCTTTTCCTATTTGGAACCAATCTCTTGTTCCATGTCCAGTTCTAACTGTTGCTTCCTGAGCTGCATATAGGTTTCTCAAGAGGCAGGTCAGGTGGTCTGGTATTCCCATCTCTTTCAGAATTTTCCACAGTTTATTGTGATCCACACAAAGGCTTTGGCATAGTCAATAAAGCAGAAATAGATGTTTTTCTGGAACTCTCTTGCTTTTTCCATGATCCAGCAGATGTTGGCAATTTGATCTCTGGTTCCTCCGCCTTTTCTAAAACCAGCTTGAACATCAGGAAGTTCACGGTTCACGTATTGCTGAAGCCTGGCTTGGAGAATTTTGAGCATGACTTTACTAGCGTGTGAGACGAATGCAACTGTGCAGTAGTTTGAGCATTCTTTGGCATTGCCTTTCTTTGGGATTGGAATGAAAACTGACCTTTTCCAGTCCCATGGCCACTGCTGAGTTTTCCAAATTTGCTGGCATGTTGTGTGCAGCACTTTCACAGCATCATCTTTCAGGATTTGAAATAGCTCAACTGGTATTCTATCACCTCCACTAGCTTTGTTCGTAGTGATGCTTTCTAAGGCCCACCTGACTTCACATTCCAGGATGTCTGGCTCTAGGTGAGTGATCACAGCATCGTGATTATCTGGGTCATGAAGTTCTTTTTTGTACAGTTCTTCTGTGTATTCTTGCCACCTCTTCTTAATATCTTCTGCTTTTGTTAGGTCCATACCATTTCTGTCCTTTATCGAGCCCATCTTGGCATGAAATGTTCCCTTGGTATCTCTAATTTTCTTGAAGAGATCTCTCGTCTTTCCCATTCTGTTGTTTTCCTCTGTTTCTTTGCATTGATCGCTGAGGAAGGCTTTCTTATCTCACCTTGCTATTCTTTGGAACTCTGCATTAAAATGGGTATATCTTTCCTTTTCTCCTTTGCTTTTCTCTTCTCTTCTTTTCACAGCTATTTGTAAGGCCTCCCCAGATAGCCATTTTGCTTTTTTGCATTTCTTTTCATGGGGATGGTCTTGATCCCTGTCTCCTGTACAGTGTTATGAACCTCTGTCCATAGTGATCAGGCACTCTGTCTATCAGATCTAGTCCCTTAAATCTATTTTTCACTTCCACTGTATAATCATAAGGAATTTGGTTTAGGTCATACCTGAATGGTCTAGTGGTTTTCCCAACTTTCTTCAAGTTAAGTCTGAATTTGGCAATAAGGAGTTCATGATCTGAGCCACAGTCAGCTCCCAGTCTTGTTTTTGCTGACTGTATAGAGCTTCTCCATCTTTGGCTGCAAAGAATATAACCAATCTGATTTCGGTGTTGACCATCTGGTGATGTCCATGTGTAGCGTCTTCTCTTGTGTTGTTGGAAGACGGTATCCTCTTGGCAAAACTCTTATTAGCTTTTGCCCTGCTTCATTCCGTACTCCAAGGCCAAATGTGCCTATTACTCTAGGTATAATAAGCAAAAGCTAATAAAAACTTAGAAAAGTGGAAGCATTAGTCACTTGGTCATGTCCAACTCTGTCCATGGAATTTTCTAGGCAAGAATACTGGAGTGGATTGCCATTCCCTTTTCCGGGGGATCTTTCCGACCCACGAATCAAACCCAGGTCTCTCATATTGCAGGCAGCCTCTTCACCATCCAAGTCACCAGAGAAGCCTAAAAACTTAGAAACCAGACTTAGTGTTTTTACTCTTTGTGTTTGCTTTGGTCATCAAGTGTGTATTCTGAGATAAGACAATTTGCCACAGATTATGTGCATGCTTTTTGTTTTAGCTTTTCTTTAAGTATCTTGACAAGTATTTCTCTGTGCATTAATGAGGTGGAGCTTAAGTCATGGTCCCATCTAAACCTTTCTTATTTTCTAGCACGTTCATTGCTAAAAAGGTCAACTTTTGTCTAGTAACTGCTTCTCAAATTACCCAGTTTTGTAGCTATTAAATATTTTTGTAGACTCAAATATAAAAGAAGAGTATCTGAAAGCTTTCAAAGCATCTATCTTGTACATAATTTTCTTTTAATTTCTAATTGAAGATGTTTTTACAAAGCAAAATTAATAGCATTCAACTAGTAGAAGGTTGCTCCAGTTATTGTTGAGTATGGTGGTTGTTCTTCAATCTTGAAAGTTTAGATGTATTGAACAAAAGTTTTCTATATAGTGTCAACACTTAATTTTGCAACAGTCCAATTAACTCTCCTGTCCAGTGTCCTCATGTCTTGAATCTTCTTTCATTCAGACTTATTCAACAACCTCAGTCATGGATGAATCTAACCTGGGTGGTTGCAAATGGCTAAGAATACCACAAAATTAACCCACATTGGTTCACTGTAATGATTTTCAAGCCCAGCTGATCTTATTTCTGACAATACTTCTGTGTTTCCATCCTCATCTGTCTTACTCTGGTCTTTGCACTCTCCACAGATCTTCAAATTTTGGCTACCTCCTCACTCACAGTAGGTGATATTGTCAGTTTGTCACCTAGGAAAAATCAATTCCCCCTTTATTATTGATTTATTTATTATCAATAATAAATGGTGATGGTGTAGTCGCTCAGTTGTGTCCACCTCTTTGTGACCCCTTGGACTATACAGTCCTTGGAATTCTCCAGGCCACAATACTGGAATGGGTAGCCTTTCCCTTCTCCAGGGCATCTTCCCAACCCAGGGATCCAACCCAGATTTCCCGCATTGCAGGTGGATTCTTTACCCACTGAGCCACAAGGGAAGCCCTGATAATAAATAAATCCTTTCTTTATTGTTGATAATAATATTATTTATAATATTTATAATATTCTCATAATACAATGCATATTATATATTATTGATATTATTATTATTTTATTATAAACCTTTTATTCTGTGTCACATTTTACAGTGGAAGAGTCCCTGCCTTTGTGGGATACCAAATCCTTCACCTGTGCACCAAATCCAATCAACTTGAAATTGAAATACATGGGTCTATATAATTATATATACTTCTACATATGTCATTTTCTATCATCAGCTCCCTGTGGACAGTGCCATTGCCCGTCAAGCTCTCATTAGCCTAGTCACAAAAAGGGTGTTTAATAATGTGAAAAGCAGGAAGTTGAATAATTTTGACTGGTTAACTATCTTTAAAAATTGTATCACTGAATTCAGTGCATAGCTACTCTATGCTGAATATCAGTTCACATCCTCAGTATTTTTAACTTGCACGAGAGGCTGATAATATCCCATCTCCAACTTGTGTGCATTATTTTGTCCTTCTTGCCCTTTCTACTTTTTGTATTTTTCACACCTGATTTCTTGGCTTTGATTCTCCCCAGTAGCCTTGCCTTCAAAATTTGACTTGATCCACATTTATTACCTACTATGAACTTAATGTGTAATGAATTCTATAGTTTTCTAGGCTCATTTTGATATTTGCTTATCAAGCCCACATACACCCAAGGAGGCCTTGACTCAGGCTCTCACCAAACTGAATTTATCTACCTGCCACCAAACACACACACACACACACACACACACACACACAAATCCTTGAAATATTCAAGTAAAACATGCAATGCAGGAAGTCACAAGGGTGGCAGCAACATGACAAGTATGAAAACTTGGGAGAAACTGAAGGCTGTTTGTCATCACAACCAGGAAAGCAGGGCAATGGGTGGCCACTCTGAGATGAAAAAGATGGAAGGAGGGCATCAGCTCTGCTCCTCCCTTACCTTGGACCATTGCCTTAGGACTTCACTGAAGGCCCAGGCCAAGGTGTCCTTGAGAATAACATCCAGACAATGCAAGGAGGTGAAAAAAAGGAAATACAGGTAAAGAGTGACGAACATCTGACACTCTGTTCTCTGCCCCCTTCTAAACAACTGGGGTTGGGGGAACACGTGTCTCCTCTCTAATAAGTTCTTCCCTGAGGGTTTTACAGTGAAACTGAGGGAAGAACTCCTTGATAGGATAAAATGAAATGGGAGTTTTTAGCTGTGTTTTTCCATCCTGGGGATTTCCACTTTGGGACTCATCCCTTCCCCAGCTGCCTTAGACCTGGGTCTAACCTCAGGTTCTTCTCAATCCGTCAAGCAGATTAGATGATCCCTCAGCCAAATACACATTTAAGAAATTCCCAAACTTTCTTAAGGTTCAGTGTGAACTACTGATTAGTATGGGGTCCAGGAAGTTATTCTAGGCTAGTCCAGTACTTTCTGCCCATGCCTTGTCTTGCTAGAGCACACAAGGTAAGGCACAGGGTATGGTACTGAAGAGTCAGATGGGTCCTCAGAAATTCTGCATAGTTCCATGGAAGATGGCTTTTTTCACTCTGGGGATGTGGCGTAAATATGGGGAAAAAAATATATGGGAGACATGCCAAAGAATATGAACAACCCAATCAAGGACAAGAATTATGAGCTCAAATCTTAAGCAAGCCCAAACTATCAAAAAAGAGGAACTTTTTCTCCTAACTGATATGATTCTTTTGCAAACACATTAGGCTAAAACAATCATTTTAAAATTCTGATTCAAGACCTCTAATTTTAATCTACAGACACTGGGTTGAAGAGACAGAATATAAATGTGATTAAGGAGATGGGGTTAAAAATTGAAAATTTCTGATTAGATTTAAAAAGACAAATATGTTTGCTTGTGATAGTGTGAATTCTTCCTTGGAAGATTTGGTATAAATCGGTATAAAGAGCTAATAATATTGCATTTTAAAGATTTAATTTTATTGTGAAAACAACACATGTAAGAAGAAGTATACAAAATAGAAATGCACCAGTAAGTACTACCCGGGTCAAAAAATATAATATTACCAGTCCCCAGACACTCTCTAGATGTTCTTCTTAATCCCACCTCCTTCTTCCTCCTTAAAGATAACTCCTACCTCAACTTTTATACCAATCATTTTATTGCTTTACTACTTAAATATCTCTCCTTGTACAATGCAGTTAAGGCTTTTTATAATCAAAATCATACAGTGCTTATTCATTTATGTCTGGTTTCTTCGGTTCAACTTTATGTTTTCTTTTGTTCAACATTATGTATTCCATTGATGGTGTTGTTTATAACCGAAGTTCAATCATTTTTGTTAATTCATACATGGCCCATCCTCCCACTGGTGATATTAGCATTACTTTTGCCTTGTGATTGTTTTGAATGATGTTTCTACAAACTTTGTTTTTCCTATCCTCTGTCGCATATATACATGCATTTCTTTGGGACCTATACTTAAAATTGGAACTGCTGGATTAGATGACCATGCCTATACATACCTTCACTAGAGGATGGAAAACTGCTTTATAAAGTGGTTTCACCATTTTGAAATTCCACCAGAAGTTGCTAAGAGTTACTATACTATTGGCAAGCTTTCTAATATTAGCCATTCTCTGGACTGCATTGTGGTATTACATTAGATACTACCTTAGTTTTCCCTGATGGTCATAGGCCATCTGAACATCTTCTTTTGGGACGTTCCTATTCAAATTATCTGCTCATTTTTCTACAGAACTGCCCATTTTTTTTCTTACTAATTGGTAGTTTAAACAATTTTAATCAAAATCATGTATATAGTAAGTAGCAAAACTACATCTGAAATTCCAATCTGAGTTAAATGTTCTTAATTGTCATTCCCTTCATCCCCACACCCTCAAATAGCTACAGAATAACTTATGGAAAAAGCCAAGTAATTGCATTTATTAATAAATATATTAAATAATTCTGTTTTAAAATATTTTAAGTTTTCAAGTAAAACACATTAGGAGATATACATATATATATATATACACACACACACACACACACATAGTAAGTAAGTATTAGTCACTCAGTCATGTCCAACTCTTTTCAATCCCATGTAATGTAGCTTGCCAGGCTCCTCTAGTTTATGGAATTCTCCAGGCAAGAATACTAGAGTTGGTAGCCATTACCTTCTCTGGGGGATCTTTCCAACTCAGGGATTGAACCCAGGTCTCCCACATTGGCACACAGATTCTTTACCATCTGAGCCGCAGTGGTAATGCTTCCTTACTGAAGCATCCCCTTCAGTAAGGGGATGAAGGGAATGACAATTAAGAATATTTGACTCAAATCAGAATTTCAGATGTATTTTTGTTACTTAATTTATATGTGATTCTTTACCACCATGGCTCAGACAGTAAAGAATAGGCCTGCAGTGCAGGAGACGCAGGAGATAAGGGTTTGATCCCTGGATCAGGAAGATCCCCTCGGGTAGGAAATAGCAACCCATTTCAGTATTTTTGCCTGGAAAATTTCATGGACAGAGAAGCCTAGCGGGCTGCAGTCCTTGAGTCACAAAGAGTCAGACATGACTAAGAGACTGAGCATTCACATATATATTAAACTAAGGAAACAAATTTTCATTCATGGATTGTGGAAATAACCGCACTTATTAAACAGAGCAAATGAGCAGTTATTGAATGTCCACAGCACACCAAGTATGGCTAATTGTATAAATGTGTATTATATGTAACAGCACTAAGTATGTGTAAGTTTGTACTGACAAGGAATGGTAGGTAAGAAATGTAGTCAGTTGGCCCTTTTTGATCTCATTTGAAAATCATAATAGATAACTCAGATTCATTGGTATGAGTAAGTCTTTTATTCCTACAGTCATACTTATAGACATGATGTTAACACAAAGCCATTGCTTCTAAGGCTTCTAAACTAACAAAACTGAAAGGAAGATGTATATGAGCAGAAAAATGCTCTGAAAACACAGTATAAGAATCATGAGATTTCATTTAAATGAGCTCCAATATTTGCTCTTTTCCTTTCTCCCATCATACTTCTTCCTTTTCTCTATTTTTCTTCCTCCTATCCTCATTCACTCTTTTCTCTTCTCTTTATATTCTGTAGGGCTTAGAATTTCAATATATTAGAGGTAAGGAGATACAAGAGAGTGGCTGAAAGGAAACAGGAATAGAGAAAGAAGAAGAGATTTTTCTCTGGATGCTGACTTGCAGGTCCATTGCCCTCCTTCAACTGCACATTCCGCGGAGATGGTGACTGCCTCTCAGAACATCAGACATGGGGAATGAGGCCCCATGCTCCTGCTGATAGAGAAGCAGTACTGTCAAGCTGCAGGTGCAAGCCCTCAATTAGGATGTGTCGTTCATCTCTGTCAACACTAATGAAATTCAGAACCCTAAAGTGACAGGTACAGCAACTGGTTTGGGAATCTTAAAGTTAATAACTTCAAATTTAATTTTCCCATTCCTCCCAGCCTCGGCATCTTCCATTGGGAAGGTGAGCAGAAGGAGCCCCATCTAGCCAACATGCCCATGCCCCGGAGTTGGGGCCAAAATCCAAGTGGCATTGTGGAATAATTTTGAAAAGCAAGGAAAGGGAGGGGACCAGGGGATAAAACTTGAGTGCCCTTTGGAACTCCAACAAAACATATGAACCCTCTGTCATGCTATTTCAGACCAGAACTGACAACTTCAGGAGGCACAAATTTGATTGCAAGTGCAGCCTGTCTGTTGGAATCCACCAAGAAGAGTAACAAAAGAAAGCTGAGATGTCACCACAGCCCTTTGCAGCACACTTCTAGACAAAGAAGATGGAGAACTTGCTGCTGTTGTTTAGTCACTAAGTTGTGTTCAACTCTTTTGTGACCCCATGAAGCCCACTAGGCTCCTCTGTTCATGGGATTTCCCAGGCAAGAATACGGGAGTGGGTAGCCATTTCCTTCTGCAGGGGATCTTCCCGAGTCAGGGATCAAACCCGTGTCTCCTGTATTGGCAGGCAGATTCTTCACTGCTGAGTGGGGCTACATATATATTTTTTTTTTTTTACAAGTGAAACAAACCATTACATATAAATGACACGGCAAATGAGAGGAACTGAAGACCTCTTTAGGAATGTAATAGTACATGGGCTGATTTTATATATGTATGTATAAAGAGATCCAACCAGTCCATTCGGAAGGAGATAAGCCCTGGGATTTCTTTGGAAGGAATGATGCTAAAGCTGAAACTCCAGTACTTTGGCCACCTCATGCGAAGAGTTGACTCACTGGAAAAGACTCTGATGCTGGGAGGGATTGGGGGCAGGAGGAGAAGGGGATGACAGAGGATGAGATGGCTAGATGGCATCACTGACTTGATGGACGTGAGTCTGAGTGAACTCCGGGAGTTAGTGATGGACAGGGAGGCCTGGCATGTTGCGATTCATGGGGTCGCAAAGAGTCAGACAGGACTAAGCGACTGAACTGAACTGATGTATATATGAGAGAGAAAGAAATAGAGAGAGAGGAGATTTTTAAATGATTCTTTTTCCTTTTAAGATTTGAAAACATGCTTTGTCAACTCCTTGTATATGTATGTTCTCTGAGTTAATATGAAAGTTTCCTATGAATGATGTGAAAATTTGCCATGAATCAGAACTGAAACACTTGCCAGCAAATCCCTTGCTGAAATCTGAGAGCCTACATTGAGCATATTTCTGTAGGATAACTGAAACATCGCCAAGAATTTTTTTAAGAGCTATGATGTCTTGGAGGAAATATACAAACAGTTTCTTGATTCCTTTAACCCATATAGCCAAACTTTGGCTGATGTTAGGGCCAGCATGCCACTTATGCTCCTTGCTTCTCTTCCCCTTACAGGTTCCCAGCTTCATCCATCTTCGATCTCTGATCCTTGGTTTGTAGCATCTATGCCCCAGTTTGAACTCAATCTAATTTAGAAACTGCTTCCTTTCCTCAGTGAGCAGTAGCTCAGGTCAAGTGCAGGCTAGTTGGTCCCATGCTCTTTTCTTTGAAAGCTGTTTCTCTGGTTTTCTTTAGTCATGTACAACTTCCTGCCTTTAGCCCAGTGTGGTGCCTATTATAAATTCATCAACTTCAGCTCATCCTCACGCTTCACTGAACATCATCTAGGTGGGACTTGCAAACATTGTGAGGCCACCTCAGAGCAAACACATTTCCCATCCAAATCACAAAATTCAGCCCGTTAATAAAAGCGTTGTGGGCTTTTATCATAGGGGAATCTTCAACAACACATGGTTGAAATATTACAGAGTGTTTCCTTTTAGTTTCCATTTTAAAAAATTCATTTCGACAGGAGGCAGTATAGGTGAAGTAACCATATAATTTATTATCAAAAGCAGGACACTTTTGAAAGTGAAAGGGAGTAACTCCTCATCATTAATTCAGGACAAAAGGTATAAAATGGAACTGTCTCAGGCAAACCTGGTTGTGTGTCATCTTAAGCGAGGTCAGTTGGCCCACAAAGTGGCTCTAATTAGTGAAAAAACAAACAAACAAATAAACAAAAATAGGTAGCTGGCTGGAGGAAAGTCAGCCATTTTACCTCAGTGGTATTTAATTGACATCTTTTCACCTAGGAATTTAAGAAGCGTGTATTTGTTTTCCAATCACTAAGAACCACACTTGACATTTTTTTTTTTTTGAAAACTCAGATGAGAGTGAAAAATTGAGATTAGGAGAAGAAATTTACTGAAGAAGGAGGCATAATTGGATGAGCAAGTTCTGATCTGTAAAATCAGTTAAAATATTCTTATTAATCACCCAGTATGGTATACAGCACTCTCCTAGGCACTTGGGGGTATAAAAAAATAATAACAAGTATGTATCTATGGGGTCACACAGAGTCAGACACGACTGAAGTGACTTAGCAGCAGCAGCAGCAGGCTATAGTCCATAAGGTTGCAAAGAGTCAGACATGACTGAAGCAACAAAGCATTAACATAGGTAGATTAAAGTCAAGGTTAAATTTGGATCTTTAGAAGTGATTACATTTAAAGTGATGATCAAAATTGGAGAAAGTAAATGTGATCTCTGTGGTTAAGTAGATATTAAACAAGAAAAGTGTGTTTGGAAGGAGAGGCAAGGTGGAACGAGGAAATAACCTTTGAAAGAGGCAAGGAGAGATACGGTGGTTAGGTGAAGAACTAGAATTTTGTTCTTTTATAAAACCTAGATGAAGAGATCTTAAGATAAAGAGAGGCAATTTTATTATTAAAAGGCAAAAATAAAACAATAAAGACTTTACAAAAACCTTCAGATTTCATGGTTGAATTATTGTTGTTAATCAAGAATTCCACTTAACTGGAATAGCTGAATTTACAAGTGACCAGATACCAAGAAAATGAAAGCATCGGATATACTAAGCTCATTGAAACATTTTATAATGTAAACAAAGCAAAACATAGTACAGATGGCAGCAACTGGGGGCATCAATATATCTCAAAATAGACTTCAAGAAGACGCTGGAGACGCTTTAAAAAAAAAAGGAAACATTTTTGGAATAATTTATAAGTAGAAGGAATGTGACATGATTGAAAGAAGAAGCCAATTAGAATTTCCTGAAATGGAGACAGGACATCATGCCCTCTGCATCTAGAAAGGATGGTAGTAGGTAGCATCCTTTAAGTAAGAAAAGATATTTAAATAAGAAAGTATAGTATAGCACAGTGAGACTTAACATCACATTAAAGAAGGTTATATCCAGGTGTGTCTCTGCTTCCTTTTTTATAAGGGTTAAAAAGTTCTCTATTTCATATTTTTGAGATAAATCTTTAAATCTTCCATACTTCCTTATCCATCATGTTTGTTTACTTGCTTATGTGATTCTGCATCTTCTTTGGTGTCCCCATTCAACTAGTGATACATAATATTAAAACACACAGATATACTTTTTATTTATAGTATCATATATATTTTGTGTTTTCTGTTCATGGTTCATAATTTTTCCCTCATGGATTTCAATTAAAAATAAATTTTTAAAAATCTCTGTTCTAGCAAATGTACACGTTATATAAGTCATGAAGCTATTTCAATAAAAGGATTTTAAATATCAAGATCTTTAATTTTTCCATATTTAAGAAGTGACTGATTTAAACTATTCATGATTTTATATTGCAGATTCTTAAAACATAGAAAATAGCATAAAGATTGAACTTCAGATAAAGCTCTATTTTCTCAATAGTGAAGTGGGTTACAGTTTAGTTAAACTCATATTGAATTCAAGGAAAAGCGCCTGTGCCAATTATAAAGGGACCTGAGGCTGATTTGTGCACTGAGCACAATTTGAAAATGGTGAAACACTAAATAAATACTTAGATTTTAAATTTTAGATGCAGCATATTTATTCCTATGTCTTAAAACGTCTTAGTTGGGGTCAAAATAGGAATTATATAACTGCTAGGTTGATTTGTAGGCTGTGGGCTATTGACATGGCTCCAAATATGCGAATAAAAACTAAAAAAACAGTTAATTATCTAGACATTTATGAATGCCTAGATTTTTGAAACTATGTAAAGAACATATCTGGATTCAATTTTTATTCAAATATTGGGTTCCTACAGTTCCTGAAATACAATCTTCTGTACTTCAAAAGTAGTCAATTATCAAGTAATTTTCCTTCTATTTTTCACATAGAAGCATCATATACCCCTAACTTTCCCTCCCCATGGCCACCAGTCTAACATTTGGTCAGCAGTAATTATGTACCAGGAACTGCAAAGGTGTTTCCATATATTATCTGCAGTCCTCCCAACAACCCTGCAAAGTAGACTCAGAAAGGTGTAAGTTATCGCTGAAGCTCCTAGTCAGCATAGGTTTGTGTGATTCAAAGTCTATATAGTCTTTTCACTGATACACTAAGCTGCCTTTCCCCCATCACATCAGATATAAATCCCTCTTTACCTATAATTTAATTAATTCAATAGTTCTCTAAGTAGGTCTTTCTGCTTCAGATCTCACCATTGGTCAATCCAGTAACATACTTTTAATCCCCTTTAGTTAAATCCCGTACAGTAACTTTCAATTATCCCTCTTCCTCAAGAAACAAGAGCCTCACAAGATAGCTTATTCAGTAAAGGATAGAAAGATTAAAAGAAAAAAGTTCTATTGTGAAATGTACAGCATTAGACTGCATGTTACCTGTTCACTGAAACTTGTCAAGATATTCTTTGTGATTCATTATGGGATCAATATTTGCAAATGTTCCATGTGTACTGTAAAAGTATAGCCAAGACATGGAAGCAATCTAAATGTCCATCAACAGATGAATGGATAAAAAAGATGTGGTATACACACACACACACACACACACACATATATATATATATATATACACACATACATACTGAGTAATAATTACTCAGCCATAAAAAAATAATGAAATAATGCCATCTGGAGCAACATCGGTACACACAGAGATTATCATGCTCAGTGAACTAAGTCAGACAGAGAAAGACAAATATCATATGATCTCACTTATATGTGAAATATAAAAAAGTGATAGAAGTGAACTTATTTACAAAACAGAAATAGACTCATAGACATAGAACATAAAGATGGTTACCAAAGGGGAAAAGTGGGTGAGGGATAAATTTAGAAGTTTGGGATTAAAATATACACACTACCACACATAACCAGGAAGGACTCACTGTGTTATCCAGGGAACTATACGCAATATCTTAAAATTATAATGGAAGATAATGTTAAGAAAAAGAGCATATATATGAGTATATCACTTTGCAGTACACCTGAAGCTAACACAACATTGTAAATAGACTATATTTCAATAAAAACTTAGAAAAAAACAAAAAATTATTTTATATTGCAAATGGAAGTGAGTATATATCACATATCTATTGGATCAAGCTTATAAGATTAAGACTTCCAATTCTTTAGTCCCATTCTTTTATACCCTTATTCTATCTTCATTTCTCTTCTTGCTGAATTCTTGGTTTTATTGATGTTGCTATTACTTTTTAAATTTTCTCTGCTCATCCACATCTCTTTGCCCTCATTCCAGAAGCAGGTTTTAGAACGGTGGATTAAAGTCTTTGCTTTGCAGTGAGACTGAGGACATTTCAGGACCCACTGTTGAACCACTGTTGACCTGTTTTAGTTCCTGGTCACCTAGATCAGCTTTGTTATCTAGAACCAAAGACAGTGATTTGGCAGCAGTTTCCTTGCTTGCTTGCTCAGTCATGTCTGACTCTTTGTGACCCCATGAACCCTGCCAGGCTCTTCTATCCATGGGATTTCCCAGGCAAAAATACTGGAGTGGGTTGCCATTTCCTCCTCCATGAGGGGATCGAACCTGCATCTCCCACAATTCTCTGCAGGAGAATTCTTTATATGCTGAGCCATCTGGGAAGCCCTTGGTAGCAGTTTACTTGGTAGCCTTTTACATAACTTTAGGGAGGGGATAAGGTGCTCTTTGAGGACCAGAGTCTCTGTTAGGTCCTGACTTCTACCTGTGGAACTCTCTTCTGAGCAATTTCAGGCCCCTTGTGAACAGAACTTTTCAAGTCTACCACCTACCTTGGGACTCAGACTCCAGCAAACTCTTCTCTTCACTCCTCTCTCTTTACATTTCTAATTCACTTCTGGGCCTTTGAGTTACTATCACATCTTCTCAGCCTTGACTCTATCTACTTAATTTTCTCCTTTCATGTTTTATCTACTCTTAGTACCAGTTTGGAGAAAAAGAGTGGCATGAATATGCATACAACCTTGACCAAAAGTTGGAAAATCACATTTACAACCCTGTGCAATTTCTGATACATATGAATCTCAATATGTATTATAATTTACCTGCATAAGGGTGCCAATAACTGGCAGAGCCTCCTTTCATGGTGAATGGAGAGGAGCTTCATTCTTAAGGAAGGAGAAAGAAACCCACCTTTAAGCCCAGGGAACAGATGTGACCCACAGAAATCCAGCCAGGTTTCCTCTGAACACCTTTCTGTGACTTCCCAGACAGAAAGCCCCTCTTCAGCTGGGTAGAGCTACATTGGAATTCACATTGAAAAGAGTCCCTTCTCTTTCCAGACCAGAGTGAGGTAAGGACTAAGGGTAAGTCTCAGAGAGCTCCCAGCACACTGCAGACTCTAAGACTTCCTCCAGCTCTATGATTTTATGGATCTGTCATTAAGGAACAGAATCCAGGTGGTGAGCATGGTGTATCCATTCCTCAAAGGACTAGATATGATAGTGTAGGGAAAATGATGTGCTCTTAAAGACGTTAAAACTGAAAATACTGTCAGAAATAAGAACAGAATGTTAAGATCACACTCAACCTTATGAAATCTCGAACTGCTGCCAGGGCACGGAGAATGGCTCAAACTATGTCCGAGTTGGTAAAAATGAACACATCAAATAAATAAATTGAAATACAGATGGTGTCCTTACAAATTTTAAGTCTACATTTCAATTCCACAATGCCACAGTTTTCAAATTAACCTAGGTTTTCAAAAGTGAAATGAAGGTCAATAATCTTGGAAATGCTAAGATACATTTTCTAAAAGCAAACCTTCAATTTAATTAAGCACAGTTTGAAGAAGAATTCTGTAATTAAATAACACATATTTCCCCAAAATTTAATGAACATAATAAACAGATAAAGTCTTAAGTAAGAAATGTTAAAGATATTCTGTACAATCAATTTTTTAATGTGGACTGAAAAAAATAATCTCATAAATAGAATTTTGGAAAGAAACAATAAGGGTAAATGTATGTAAGGAAAAAAGCCAAAGGAAATGAAGTTGTAATGAAATTTTTATGTGTGTGTATATCTTTCTGTTTTCTGGCACCATCAAAATACTGATAGGAAAAAATCTTCCCCATTCCTAACATCTTAGGAAAGAACTGTACATGTTTGACCATCCTTAGAAAAACTGGCCACAGAGCTGTCAAATTATTTTAAAGTTTTCATTTTAATAATATACATATTAATTTGTAATAGATTTAGCTAATTCGATATAGAGGACATATAGGAGATTTTCATCTTGATCTTCTGGCTAGACATTCAATTTCTCTTTTACTAAAAGAAAGCCTCCAGCTGCCCTTTTCTCGGAAGGGTAATTTCATTTAATTTAAAAAAAATACCAACAATTGTCTGCCTTGAATATCTCTTGTATAAAGTTAGTCTTTCTGAGCTGAGTGTTTCCTTCATTTCAGTCTTTCAGTGAATTTTCTTTTCCTTTTTTTTTTTCCTTTGAGGACATAAGGATCAAGGCCTGACAGAGCCAATCAACTCAAAACTGTTCTGACATTTGTACAGCATCATAAATTGCTGTTGTTCAGTTGCTAAGTCGTGTCTGCCTCTCTGTGACCCCATGGACTGTAGCATGCAGGGCCTCCCTGTCCTTCACCATCTCCCAGAGTTTGTTCAAACTCATGTCCATTAAGTCAGTAATACCATCCAACTATCTCATCCTGTGTCACCCTCTTCTCCTCCTGCTCTCAATCTTTCCCAGCATCAGGGTCTTTTCCAATGAGTCAGCTCTTCACATCAGGTGGTCAGAGTATTGGACCTTAATCCCTATTTATGTCAATCACATATTCTTTTTATGAAATTATTTTTATCAATTCACACTGACAATTGAAAAAGTAAGCTTTTTAGCAACACCAAAGCTATTAACAATTCTAAAGTTTTTAACAATGTTACATCTCAGATACACTTTCAGAATTAACCTGGACCCTAAACAGGACAAAAATGGGCTTCTACTTCATTTAAAAACAGCATTTTTCAACTGCCCAGGTCTTTTCCTCCAAAGATGAGTCGTGTAAATTTAGTCCAAGAATATATCAACTGTTTCATTCATTGAACTTTTATTAAAGACTCTGTCTTTGTCAGAAAGATACTTTAAAAATGCAAAACAATCTATATCTGTATTTTTAACACAAGGCCCAGAAATTTAATAGATGAATAAGAAAGATTTACAATCTGTCTCTTTAACTTTCAAATCAGTTGGGGCTTTCTATCACAGGATGTTCAGCTGGATTTAGTATTCTCAAGTTACTTCTTTTCAGGTTATTGTCCAACGCCTTGATCTTTCTATTGGTGCCAAGTGTGCTCCAGTGAATTCTATTGACTTAGATTCTTTGCTTTCTTCAGGGCATTTGTGAGAAGTTCATTCCTTCATACAATTTGAAGGATTTCAAAACAAGGAGTTTTGTTTCTTTCTTTCCTTCTGTGTTTCCTTCTTTCTGTTGGTATAAATTCAACAGCTCTTTCTAAATCTTAAATTCTGTGAAAATGTTTATTAAGGCTAAAAGCAGTGCTGAAGAGCTAATGAAAATCAAAAGTATTTTGTCTTCTAACTCCTTCTTTGGAGGAAATGAAGGATGAAACTGAGCTCCTTTAGAAAATTAACAGAATAAGTAAGTTTAAAAGGGCCTTCAAGGTCATCTTTTTTGGAGATTCTCTTCTTTGGTTTCAGAGTTGAAACCAAATCAGTAAAATGGGGACTCATTCGATCCATATTGGGATTTACCCAGTCATCAGAGGATCACTGCCTAATCCATAAAGAGATAAAAGGGAACTCCATGCCTTGTTACACAGATCAAGTTTTTGTCCTTATCTGCCCTCTTAGAACAGAAAATAACACAAGAATTCCACAGTTAGTATTGCTTAGACTGATTTGAAAGGAAAGCATTCTGTGACCAAAGAAAGAAAAATTTAAGCCAAAACTTTATAAACAGGAAAACTCAGATTTCTGAATTCATGGTAATTACCCTAGAATTCAGAAGCCACTGTGATAAAAATCTTGACCAGGAAACCATAAATAAGGTGAATGTGATAAGTTTTCACTTCAGAGAATTCAAGCTGTGGATTCCTAAAGGAATTGGCTAGAGAAACCCAAGCAAGGACTTACTAATTTAATTACTCAAATTAAGACAGCCAAGTTATTCACTGCCCAAGAGACAAAAGTCAAATATTGAATGATGATGTGGGTTTAATTTTCTCTCTGATTTACTGGTGCCATTTAGGTATAATCTTTGAGTTTCAGTTCAGTTCAGTCGCTCAGTTGTGTTGGACTCTTTGCTACCCCATGGACTGCAACATGCCAGGCTTCCCTGTCCTTCACCAACTCCTGGAGCTTGCTCAAACTCATGTCCATTGAGTCGTGATGCCATCCAAGCCTTCTACATAGCAAGTACCTAGCAACCACTGGGTTTGCCAAAGCTATGTGTTCTTAATTCAGTGAGGGCATTTAGACATTTAAAATAAAAATAAATGGGAATAAAATATTAAACAAGAAATTTGAGGTGATGTAGAGTTGCAGACTTTCCTGAAAACTGCCAGGTACTATTAAAAAAGTAACTTGGGCTGTCACACAAATTTCATATTAGTGGTAACCAAATTAAAAGATGCTTACTCCTTGGAAGAAAAGTTATGACCAACCTAGATAGCATATTCAAAAGCAGAGACATTACTTTGCCAACTAAGGTCCGTCTAGTCAAGGCTATGGTTTTTTCAGTGGTCATGTATGGATGTGAGAGTTGGACTGTGAAGAAGGCTGAGCGCTGAAGAATTGATGCTTTTGAACTGTGGAGCTGGAGAAGACTCTTGAGAGTCCCTTGGACTGCAAGGAGATCCAACCAGTCCGTTCTAAAGGAGATCAGCCCTGGGATTTCTTTGGAAGGAATGATGCTAAAGCTGAAACTCCAGTACTTTGGCCACCTCGTGCGAAGAGTTGACTCATTGGAAAAGACTCTGATGCTGGGAGGGATTGGGGGCAGGAGGAGAAGGGGACGACAGAGGATGAGATGGCTATATGGCATCACTGACTCTAAGGACGTGAGTCTGAGTGAACTCCGGGAGTTGGTGATGGACAGGGAGGCCTGGCGTGCTGCGATTCATGGGGTCGCAAAGAGTCGGACACGACTGAGTGACTGAACTGAACTGAACTGAAAACACCATTTATGTAGCTATCTAATAAATCACTAATGCTATAGGGAATTCTCAGGGTGATGAGGAAGATGTGTCCGTGGCTCAGTAATTTTAACACGCAAAACCTAAAAAATGCCTTTGTTATTATTTCAGCGTAAACTATGTAAATAATTCATTTAAAGGAAATTTTTCATAATAAATTCAGTAATCATTTTATCAATTGGGCACTGAGAATAATGAATCAATCAACAAAACAGTTTGCTTTTGCTAATCTCTGACAGAATGACATATTGGGCTGTTTTTAAAGCACAGCATACCATTTATAAAATAGGATTTATGTATAATTTGTTATGTTCTGACAAAACAAATGCCAGTAGAATACATAAGAAAATAATTCCTGCCCCACTCTGGGATCAGTTATCTCAAAAAAAAAAAAATACTATTCATGTTGGCATGCATGCAGCCATCTTGCTGTAATTATGTCTTTCAAATGTCACTGAATCAGAGATGTGTCCAACTGCTTTGACCTACAAGCTAGTTACACTGCATTTGCCACTACCAAACCCTGTTTTTAAAAAGCCCTTCATTTTGCTAGCACAGTGCCTCTTCATTCTTCTTAGACTGATTAAAAGCTGTGTTGTCCATTGTTGCTTAGTCGTGTTCGACTCTTTGCGACCCCATGGACTGCAGCATGCCAGGCTTCCCTGTCCTTCACTAATTCCCAGAGTTTGCTCAAACTCATGTCCATTGACTCAATGATGCCACCCAAACATCTCATCCTCTACTGCCCACTTCTCCTCCTGCCCTCAATCTTTCCCAGCATCAGGGTCTTCTCCAATGAGTTGGCTTTTCACATAAGGTAACCAAAGTATTGGAGCTTCGGTTTCATCATCCATTCTCCCAGTGAATATTCAGGACTGATTTCCTTTAAGGTTGACTGCTTTAAGTCTCCTTGCTGCCCGAGGGACTTTCAAGAGTCTTCTCCAGCACCACAGTTTGAAAGCATCAATTCTTTGGTGTTCAAGTCTTTATGGTCCAACATACCCATACATTCATACATGACTACTGGAAAAACCATAGCTTTGACTATACGAACCTTTGTCAGCAAAGCGATGTCTCTGCTTCTTATAGCTGCATTTTAAAAAACATGAAAGTAATTAAAAAATGAAAATATCAATCCATCATTTGTGAGGTAGGGGTTGTAAGAGGGCAGTTGGACTTCTCATGACAACAAGAGAAACTAAGGAGTGAGAAGGAGAAAAGATCAGGCACAAAACCCATCCTAAAATAGAAGTCTGTCTGTTTTGTCTACACCAAAGACAAACGACAAGATCAAAGTTTCAAAACATTAACAGATGTAGCACAACAAATATGACCACTAACCAAGAAGAATGGACACCAGTTATAGAGGAAATAGTATGCCATATGTTTCCTGGTATGCCAGGGTCGCACCCTTCAGCTGCTGAATAATAAACTCCAGTTTGGGAGTCCTGCAAGAGAGGCTGTAATAGCTGAGGGAACTGAGGAACACTTGGGGGTGAGAGGAGGTCCTGGGATCTATAGCTCATTACCAACTGCTGGGAAGCATCTCACTACTTGAGCAACTGATATGTCCTCACTACTTCATATTCTCTGAAGAGCAATCCTAAGACAAACCCTGGTCTTACTAACAGTCAGACCAGGAGTTCCAGACCAGAAAACAGCAGGTTCTAAGGAGCTAGAAGAATGTTTTTGTAACATATCTCTGGAGAGTGGTAACATGTTAGTAAGAAGTTATCATCATTGGGTCTGAATACAGGACAGAACCTTATCCCTGGGCTGAAATTTATAAGCACAGTCCCTGTCCCAGTCAAGATCTCCAGGGTAAGAAGGTCTCTAACAAGGAAGCAGGAAACACTGAGTTAGAGAACATTACAGGATGCCAGAAGGTTTGCATTGGGATCCCCAAATTCCAGAGAGCAGAGCATGACTAATGTGAAGTTGTAATAGACAACTGATCTAGAATGAATTTAATATGCCTTGTCCAGGTGGTTCAGGAATCCCAGGTAAGGCTGAAGCCTCAGATAGGGAGGTCAGTGTACACAGACAGAACAGATATGGTTTGATCAATTTTTCCTCAGCCTGTGAAAGTTATCAGCAAGTTTTTGTAAAAGCATATATGTCTGCCTTACCCCAGCAGGTTTACAAATATTTATTTCATAACGGAAATTATCCAAAAGAATAAATATGGCAATACAAACATGAAAGGATTATTCTGAGCCTCAAATGAGACTGTTATATAAGTTCAGTGCTGACAGGTATCATATACCTTGTAATTGTTATATAATATATATAATTGTTATATAACAGGTAATATACTTGTCATACATATATATATGTCTGCTGCTGCTGCTGCTAAGTCGCTTCAGTCATGTCCATCTCTATGCGACCCCATAGATGGCAGCCCACCAGCCTCCCCCGTCCCTGGGATTCTCCAGGCAAGAACACTGGAATGGGTTGCCATTTCCTTCTCCAATGCGTGAAAGTGAAAAGTGAAAGTGAAGTCGCTCAGTTGTGTCCGACTCTTAGCAACCCCATGGACTGCAGCCCACCAGGCCTCTCTGTCCATGGGATTTTCCAGGCAAGAGTACTGGAGTGGGGTGCCATTAAATAATTAGATTGCAAGTGTATGTGTATGTATTTCGCAGAATGCTCATTTTTACCATACAAAAGTTCTAAACATGCAGTTGGTTGACCTAAATTTTAAAGAATTGCGTTGATGATAACATACTTGATGAACTTGCACATACTGGTAACACAGTTATCCCTAAGTGAGTAATTCCTAGGTTCCATGCCTTTGCACCATGCTGCCTACATACTTCAAACGTGGCAAAACTGTCAGTATCACTAATTCTGGAGATAATGTGTGCAGTGTTGCGTGTCATTCAACTGACAAACAATTGGCAGGTACCTTTTTTAACAGCAAGATGGATTCTTGTATGGGCTGTGTTGATTGCTTATGTCAGTCCCTTTGAAATTTAACAGCAGTTGTAATTAGAGCTGTAAATCTCTTCTAACTATAATTAGATTAATATTTACAACCATTGTCATTTTTTTTAAACAGCCTGAGATGCTACTAGGGAGTGAGAAAGGTAAAGGTATTTATTTGTGGGGGAGGGGAAGGAGCACTGTGGTGTCTGGTGGTCAATATGGTTTCTTTAAAACAATAACCATTATTAAGAATTATCTGCATGCAGGTTTGTGAGTTTAAATACTGGGTCCCAAGGACAATATTTCAGAGAAATGGCTCCATGAATCCTCAGTCTCTACAAAGCAAGTGTATTCCCCCAAAGAAACAGATCTAGTCTTTTCATGGGTTGCTTGAAAATGCACCATATTAATTGATGAGACTAGAGAATGTCTGTGTAATAGAAAACTGAGTTCTGCAATTTCCATCTCACTAAATCTCAGTCCCCTCTGAAAGCATCCTTTGGCTGACTTGGTGGTCCAGTAAGACTACAGAATGACACAGGGGAGCAACATTCTGCTTATTTAGGATACTGTTATATTGCTGAAGGCAGTTAATGGATTCTCGACTCTTTACTCGGAGAAGGCAATGGCAAACAACCCCAGTACTCTTGCCTGGAAAATCCCATGGACGGCAGAGCCTGGTAGGCTGCAGTCCATGGGGTTCCTAAGTTTTGGACACGACTGAGTGACTTCACTTTCACTTTTCACTTTCATGCATTGGAGAAGGCAATGGCAACCCACTCCAGTGTTCTTGCCTGCAGAATCCCAGGGAGAGGGGAGCCTGGTGGGCTGCCATCTATGGGGTCGCAGAGTCGGACACGACTGAAGCGACTTAGCAGCAGCAGCAGCAACTCTTTCCTCTCCTCTTCTCAACCTTCTTACAAGTGCTAAATAAAATCAGATTTGTTTCACATTAACAGATATTTTTATAACTAAACCTAGACTTCATAATAACCGGTAACAATATTCTGAATCTGAGCAAGAAGTGAAATATGTGCAGTTTGACACTTGAGATGTACTAGGTTCCCAAGCCTCCCCTCCAAAAAGCTTTAAAAACCTGGAGTACATTTTATCCTCTTAAATTGAACAAGATGATCAATAAATGTGGCCAACTAAAATCATGTGATGCCCAGATCATGATTTGCTCATTAAATGCTGGCAAAGTGGAGGAATGAATGCAGTAAGAAGCAACCTCATGAGCATGGAAAGAGATCTACCTGTTGGCACCTGACCCTGCAGGACCCTAGGTAAAATATTTTACTATGCTGGAATTCTTTACATTCATTTCCCTTTCCCCACCTTGAAAATGAGAACATCTGACTAGATGATCTTCACAGCCTATTCTTGCTCTAAAACCTAATTATTATCTCTGTAGTCTGCAAATTCTTGTTTCCAGATTTAATATATGGTAAAAGTCTTCAAGCTATTTTCAGCAAATTAGCTAGCTGTGATAGGATTTCTCCACAGCTCAATTGGAGCATAGGTGCCAAGTACTGACATTAAAAAAAGTAAACCATAAAAGTACTAGAAGAAAACATGCATTATTTCTAAAAATCGAATCCTGGAAAAGGGAAAACATTTCTATGTGTGGCATACAACTCAAAAGACATAAAAGGAAAGTGGTAAAAACTTATAACATGAACAAAGCTGCTTCCTAAGATTGGACTATGGGAAGCTCAGGCTTAGTGTTGGTTTAATTCTGAGGAGGGATGTCACACTTAGATCATTAAAGGGTTTGGATTTACCATACTTAGAATCTCAGAACCGCTCATCAGTACAGCCATTAGCTCTCAGATGTGCTCGATACAATTAATTATTAATAACTGAATCAGAATGAGTGGATGATTACAGGTTTGAATACAAATTAGAGCAATGATGAGAGTATCTGTATATTTTTATTACCATAAACTTGCATTCTTACATGCATAACTTTTTGAGCAGGAAAAACGTGGGAGAGTTTCAGCTATAACACTGGGAATTTCACATCAAAAAGTGTTACCTAATGAATACCATTCAATTTATGTATTATGATGGGAAAAAAAAGGAGTGCTGTTGCTTCAATACATTATCCTGCATTAACTTCTTTAACATGAGAGAGGTTTTATATATAACAAGATACGCTCAGGCTCATTCTATGAGGCAGATGCTTACCAGGTGTGCTTACTTTGCATTTGATATTCACTCAGTTCGGGAGAAGGCAATGGCACCCCACTCCAGTACTCTTGCCTGGAAAATCCCATGGACGGAGGAGCCTGGTAGGCTGCAGTCTATGGGGTCGCTAAGAGTCGGACACGACTGAGTGACTTCACTTTGACTTTTCCCTTTCATGCATTGGAGAAGGAAATGGCAACCCACTCCAGTGTTCTTGCCTGGAGAATCCCAGGGACGGCGGAGCCTGGTGGGCTGCCGTCTATGGGGTCGCACAGAGTCGGACACAACTGAAGCGACTTAGCAGCAGCAGCAGCAGCGGCAATTCGGAATATACACATACAAATCAGCACCTCGTTTTGCATGAGGCGCATGTTTCTGGAAATGGCATCACTAACTGGCCCAGCGCTATGTGGTGTCATGATAGTATACTCCCTAGAAGAACACACTTTGTTCAGCCATAGATGTTCCCAGATATAGTTCATATAACCCCAGGCAAAATTTTCCATGCTGCAGTGATAGGAATGAAGCACATTGTAATGTCAGTGAAGTTCTACCAGTCCCTTATTGGCTACTAATTGTTCCCTCTACATAATGGGCCATTTCTTAAAGGTATTTCAAGGTACTAAGTAACTTGCATATTAGCATCTACAAGGCTAATAATCTCTTTGTTGTAGATTCAGCACTGTTACTTTATCCAGTTAATGGATCAAAACTGCCAGAGCACAAATCATTGGCAGAAGGAGAGATCACAGCAGGAAAACTTTTTTTTCTACAAAATATACTTAACTAAGAAAATCCTGTTAAGTATTGATTGGCTGGGAATATACAAAAAAAACTTAGGAATTTTTTTTGGGGGGAGGGAGCAATAGCTATTATATAATACATACATATCTAAACATAAATGTATATTTATGCTATATATAAAATTTATATTTTACACATAAATGTATATGTAAGTTTTTTAGAACAAACGCCATTGTAATAAATCCATCTGGTGTGTGGTAATGTTAAAGAGAGACTTATCTTCAGTAACAACCAGAGAACTCTCTATAACAAAAGGATTAACTGAATATAGGATTTTAGAATGAGTTAACGCAAACAGCAAATGGTTAACTTAAGTGAAAGAAAGCGAATGTGAAATCGCTCAGTCGTGTCTGACTCTTTGCAACCCCATGGACTATAGGCTACCATGCTCCTCCATCCATGGCATTTTCCAGGTAAGAGTACTAGAGTGGGTTGCCATTTCCTTCTCCAGAGGACCTTCCCGACCCAGGGTTCAAACCTGGGTCTCCTGCATTGTAGGCAGACACTTTACCGTCTGAGCTACCAGGGAAGTCACCTGGTTAATTTAAGTATAAAATAATTAACAGTACTCCATAAATAATAAACAGCAGGTAGGTGATTTTAATTCTTCTTCTCCTAGGTTTAGGAAAATACTTAAGTGATGTGTCTTACAGAAATGTTCAAATAGGATTACCCATAATGACCACTTTGACATCCTGGTTTTCATTAAAACAATCTGAAGAGTCCATGTAGAGAGTACAGGTAGGAATACTTTTATCTAAGAGCCTTTTGACAGCAATCATATTTAGTGAGAATACCTAGTATACATTATCACTATCTACACTTTGCCTGGCATTTTAATAGGCCACATAGTAACCTAGTTCAGTTCAGTTCAGTTCAATTCAGTCGCTCAGTCGTGTCCGACTCTTTGCGACCCCATGAATTGCAGCACACCAGGCCTCCCTGTCCACCACCAACTCCCGGAGTTCACCCAAACTCATGTCCATCGAATCAGTGATGCCATCCAGCCATCTCATCCTCTGTCATCCCCTTTTTCTCCTGCCCCCAATCCCTCCCAGCATCAGGGTCTTTTCCAATAGGTCAATTCTTCGCATGAGGTGGCCAAAGTATTGGAGTTTCAGCTTCAGCATCAGTCCTTCCAATGAACACCCAGGACTGGTCTCCTTTAGGATGGACTTGTTGGATCTCCTTGCAGTCCAAGGGACTCTCAGGATTCTTCACCACATTTCAAAAGGATCAATTCTTCGGCGCTCAGCTTTCTTCACAGTCCAACTCTCACATCCATACGTGACCACTGGAAAAACCATAGCCTTGACTAGACGGACCTTTGTTGGTAAAGTAATGTCTCTGCTTTTTAACAAGCAAAACCAAAACAAATGACCCCTGTGAGCACAGCCATTTCTCCAGAATATGACACCACCATATTCCAAGTTGCTAAAGGCAGACAAGGAGTCACCTGGCTGTATTGTTTTTCCATCATGAAGTCTGTCACCAAGTCCAGTGGATTCTGTCTTCAGAATACAATAGGAATCTGTTCATTTTTCTTTTCCTTAACTTAGCTCCTAGCACCATTGGCCAAATCACCATCATCTCTTTCTAAACTACTCCAAGCACCACCTAACTGGTCTTACTTTTTATGCCATTGCCTTTCTGTGATCCATTCTCCATAGAGCAACCCAAGTGATCTTGGAAGCATCAATTGAATGCTTCACTCCCCTGCCTAAAATCCATAAGTAGTTTCCCATCACAGTTAAACCAAATCTAAACTCCTCACAGCCTAAAGTGGACAGCATGGACTGATTCCTGCCTACCTTCTTGATTTCATGGTAGATATTCCCTTTCCCTTTTGCTTAATAACATATTCCCCCCACTCCTTTTGAGTAACAACAGTAAAATCTGAATTTTGTCATCACAAAAGTTTCCATCTCTGCAGAAAAGGCAAAATTCTTCCACCTATCTATAATTTTCCAATCTCATAAAATTCAAAAACCTAAAAATGGAGAATTTACTTGTGAACCAAAGAGCTACACAGATATCTTTTTTCTCTGAGTCAAGTACTTTAAAAGCATTTGTTTTTCCCTAGAGAATGCTCTTGGCCAATGCTATATTTCACGTATTCCTTGAGTTTTTATCACTCTAAGTAGAGTAATAATATCTCTGTTGCCTTATCAAGCCTCCTTTTAAAAATCTATATTTCCTGTTCCCTATTTTTCTTTTCTTGTCCAGTTTTATTAGAAATAAGTAACAGATAACACTATATAAGTTTAAAGTGTATGAGGTGATGATATACATATATTGTGGAATGATTAACACAGTAAGTTTAATTAACACATGGATCACCTCACAAAATATGTTTTTTGTGTGTTTTGGTGAGAGCAACTCAAATCTACACTCTCGGCAAATTTCAAGTATACAACATATATTATTAACTATAGTCGCCATACCGAACTATTTCTTTTATGTTACCATACTAGACTATTTTTAAAACATTTTTGTTAAAAGCAAAGGAAATATTACTTTTAATGATCAAGTCTCGCTACTATGTTCTTTAATCACTGCCACTCAAGACATCAAGTATTAGTCATTCTGTAGGAACCTAATTGTTTTAACGCTAGAAAGTTCACTTCTTAGAAGTTCATTTCTTTTATCATCCCCATCTTAAAAGAGTGATTGCTTAATAAGAGAGATCAGGTATCTTATGGCTTTAAATCTACTAAATCTTTTATGTTTTCAAGTTTTAGAAAATTTTAAAAAAGCAAAAATTCAAGTGGTTTGACCAAAAGCATCTTCCTGGTTCTAAGGAGCAAAAAAAAAAAAAGTAAAAAATAAATCCACATAGATTAAGAAGCCTGTTGGATACCAAATAGCTCTTAGCAAACATTATTTTGATGAGTTAAGTGTAAATGAATCACAAACACATGGACTAAATTTCCCTCAAAGAGCACAAAAGTTGAAAATGGAAGGAGCACGGCTTTTGGAAAAATACATTATCTTTTCTACCACAACCCAAACATTTACATAATAGCCTGAGCTGTTTCATAATCTGAAAGTACATCTGGATTCATCCAACTGTATGAAATTTTTCCCCAATAAATAAATGCTTCAGCATCACTTAGATTAATCCAATACATAAAATCTCTCATTTTCTCATCAGAAGAAATTTTCAGGTTCTCATGTATACAAATGATCTTCACTATTTATAGGATATAAACTACTATATATTTATAAACATATGATCAAGGATGCCTGTTCATTTATCCTTAAGAAAGAGTAATATACACACACATATGCAAGCCCTTGCCAGAGATAGAGATTAACCTTTAAAGAAGATGAACAGACATGTACTATTTTAAAACACTGGGCAGTGAGAAAAGTCATACAGAGAAAAATTAACGATAATTCAACAAACTACCATATTTCAGAATCTGGACAATTTTGTTTGAATTTGAAGTAAGTGTAAAGGTTGACTGTGTATACCAAGCTTAGAAAAAAAGTAACATTTTAGTGAGCTTAAGTAATGAAATGGAAAAGTTTGCCAGAAAGAATTTATTCGCCATGAATAAATTTGCCATAGTTCTTTGGAAAGCTAACCTGAAGTTTTTCTTTGTCTCAGTGCTAAGGCTTCCCAGAGTTCCTAGAGAAAGGCGTGGTCACCTTACAAGCCTGTAGCCCATCTCATTCTATTAAAATAGACTTGGTGAGTCTTGGACACTATGAGCTTCCAGCTTCCTTCGGGATAACCTCAAGAAGGGTAGAGAAGGCGATGGCACCCCACTCCAGTACTCTTGCCTGGAAAATCCCATGGACAGAGAAGCCTGGTAGGCTGCAGTCCATGGGGTTGCTAAGAGTCGGACACGACTGAGCAACTTCACTTTCACTTTTCACTTTCATGCATTGGAGAAGGAAATGGCAAACATTCCATTGCCTTGAGAATCCCAGGGATAGGGGATCCTGGTGGGCTCCTGTCTATGGGGTCGCACAGAGTCGGACATGACTAAAGCGACTTAGCAGCAGCAGCAGCAGCAGCAAAAAGGGTAGATAATTTCATCTGCTCTCACTCATTCAAACATTATGGATCCATTTTCATGCAGTATTTGCTTTTTTCCCCATTTTTTTCCAAAACCATTTTTTTCCATCTTTGTGTTCTTCTTGATAAGAGATGTTTTATCTTGAAATATGAGAACCGTGGAAAATAAAATTATTATTTTTAGGTCTATTGATCTCCCAACCTACTGAAATGCCAGGAAGGCAGGAAACTATTTTTTATTGTTTGTCTCATTGCCCACTCTACCATGCCCATGGTAGGAAAATAATGAGAGACTTTTGAAGGTAATCTCAAATCAGCAAGCCATGGTAAGAGAAATTAATTTTTTTTGGAAATAGAGTTATGCAGGAAAGGAGAAAGAGCCACCTTTTTCTCTTTCCCATACCTCTTTCTTCCCTTCCTTTCTTTCTTTGTCTTCCAACATCAAAGATAGAAATTAGCCTTCTTGTACTGTGCCTTCTTGTATATCTCTGAACTTTATAAAGAAATACATTCATGAATCTATTAGAGCTTAAGGCCTTGACTGCTGATCTAATTTTATTCTCATTTGTCAGGCAAGGAGTTTGAAGTATTTATTTTAATGAATTCCTTGCCTTATGTCCATGGAGAAACTTGAAGTTAATCCTACTTAGAGTGTTATCTAGTAGGGGTTTATTCAAAAGATCTGCATATTTGTCAAATTAAAGACCATGCTTCAGACCATTTTTACTACTTAGATGTTAGCCCACAAATCAGAAGCAAGTCTAATTTCTATATGAAAGAAAGTAGATTTAATTTCATAATGAAAACTGATTTTCCCAGCAATTCTAATGCTGCTAAACTTCAAACCATAAGTGGAATGGTGTCTAAAGTTTGTAAATCTGCTTTCATTAAAAAAAAAAAAAAAAAAGGCT
This sequence comes from Bos grunniens, assembly GCF_055505025.1. Taxonomy (NCBI): domain Eukaryota; kingdom Metazoa; phylum Chordata; class Mammalia; order Artiodactyla; family Bovidae; genus Bos; species Bos grunniens. The sequence continues at coordinate 37,343,543 of NC_141187.1, forward strand.
GAACTTGAGAAATGATCAATTGTGGGAGGATCAGCAATTTGTAATGTTAGGGAATACATACCCTTGGCAATTTCATGCTGAAAATTTAGCAATTGCCAGTGCAAAATGATTCCATTGTATAAAAACCAACACAGAGCTTCCATACACAAACGTTGATTAGTTGATTGTGAATATATTTCTGTGTCTGCTTAACTCAGCTAACATACACCCTGAACTGACTCTCTCAGTGTGTACACACAGAGAAACAGGGTAACAAATAATGGATGCCATATTTCAAACAGCTTTATTATCAGAGAATGTGAAGGTTAATATTTAATTCTACCCAATCTTATTTCTCTAATCATAATAGCATGTTTTAGGTGAAATTTAATTTGAAATGTCAATAGGTTAATTAGTTAAGTAGGAAATTTTCTCTGGGAAAACTTCAAGAAATAAAAAATACAAAAATTGGTTAAAATCAAAGAAATGGATCATTTTTGGGCCAAAATTCTAATTCATTTGTTGATATAAACACCCATCTTTTTCACTTTATTAATTAACTATTATCAATAGAATTAAAACAAACATGCCAAATAGTTACACCCATGGGTATTAACTCAAAGTAAAATATAACATAGAGAGATGAAAACTAAATTAGACTTAGAAGGAAGAAATATTGAAATAGGGTTAATGACCATAATGTTCCATATAGATACAAATGTAAGTGCTGCTGCTGCTGCTAAGTCGCTTCAGTCGTGTCCGACTCTGTGCAACCCCAGAGACGGCAGCCCACCAGGCTTCCCTGTCCCTGGGATTCTCCAGGCAAGAACACTGGAGTGGGTTGCCATTTCCTTCTCCAATGCATGAAAGTGAAAAGTGAAAGTGAAGTCGCTCAGTCATTCCCAACTCTTAGCGCCCCCATGGACTGCAGCCTACCAGGCTCCTCTGTCCATGGATTTTCCAGGCAAGAGTACTGGAGTGGGGTGCCACTGCCTTCTCCGACAAATGTAAGTAGCTCACTGTTAAAACTGTTGAGAGTTCCTCCTCAATCTGGTTCTTAAAAGGCTTATACATATGCACACACACACAAATATGGAACTACTACACATTAAAAATTAAAACTACGCTTAGAAATTTGGAATTAAATTCTCCCCAGATTCTTATGCCTGTGTCAGACTTCCTGATTAAGCAAATCCTTAGAGTTGGGTACCCAGCTGCCCCACTCCAGACAAGCAAATCCTTAGAGTTGGGTACCCAGCTGCCCCACTCCAAACAAACTAGACTCCATGACAAAAAGCCTCTGCCAGGGGTTTTCAATCTTGAATATAATCAGTCCTGCTGATTTCTCCTGGGATATACTAATTTGATCCAGGCATCTAAGATCTAAGCAAAGCCAGGTATAAGGCTTGGAAAGACAGCAAACCTCTCCCACAACACATATTCCTTGATTTTTCTAAACATAACATATTTTTGTGATTATCTCAGGCAGTACATGTTTTTCCTTTAGTTACATTGCACACCAACTATTTTGCAACTTCTTTCAGACATTTTAAGAAATAGACATTAAGAGATATTTGTTCTGTGTTAGTAAATTTTTTAAAAAATCAGCAGTTTTACAGTATAGTAGGGGCCTATAATTGGAAATGTCACCATATGTTAGCACCCAAGCTCCTTATGAACCTATCTGTTCAGTTAAAATGTCAGCTGTCTATTGGCTATGAAGATGCCACACAAATAATCGTGTCCATTTTTGTGTTTCTAATGCTCATGCATATGGGAGAAATAAAACTTTCCAACTAAATCCATTGTTCTTGTTACCCAGTTATTCTGGCAGTGAGGAGCATAAAGGAACTTATCAAGTTACTGATATGTAATTCTGAGGCTCTGCTGGATCTAGCTTCTTTTAATACGTCTCAAAATAACATGCATAGTATATCCTTGAAAGGATTTCTCACACTGGATTTTAGTTTCTATATGGCCTCTAGAGGATGCTAAGATAAGTTAAACCAAGCATAATTCGGCAGACTATTACATCAGAAAGGTCTTGGCATCAACTTAAAAACGTTGGGTAGCTTTGAAGTATCAGTCATAGCTATTTGCTTAAAAAACCCTCATCATCGAACAACTTCTTTATTCGAAATATCTGCTGGCCACAGAATATTAAAGTAGAGGTTTTTTTTTTTTTTTTTTTTTTCCATCCTGAAGATGATTAATTCATTACAGCCCACCACTAAAATGCGATTTCTCAGACTATAAAATTTGGTAGTTGTTCCAGAGTTGAAATTAGAGGCATGTGATTCTCTTTTACCCATCAAGGGGAAGAATTACAATTCTTCTCTAATTAGTGGTAATCCAATATAAAGAGATGACGGCACAGTTGTGTATAATACAGAAACATGAGTAAGCATCTCTCCTATGACAAAAGTCAGTTGAGAAAAGGAGGCACAGTGCTATTCGTGCCAGCACAAACTGCTCACCCTTTTTAAAAGCTCACGAAACTAAGTAAGGATGCTAACATATTAATTATTGACACACAGTCATTGGAGAAGAGCATAGCAACTCACTTCTGTATTCTTGCCTGGAGAATCTCATGGACAGAGGAGCCTGGTGGGCTATAGTCCATAGGGTCGAAAAGAGTTGGACACGACTGAAGTGACTTAGCACACATACACATAGTCACAGGTCATTGGAATTGAACATTTACACTATTGTTTTCATTACCGTATTGAGGTAAATCTTAGTTAAGAAGTGCCCTTTTCTTCTACTTAGCGTGAAACATTTGTACATGAGTAAACCTGTAGTGTAACAAGCATACAATCCATAAGGCATATTTATAGTAACTCCAATTCCAGTTTTATAATACTTAATGAATAATAGCTATAGGCAAAAAAATAACAAGTTGGGCTTCCCTGGTGGCTCAGATGGTAAAGAATCTGCCTGCAATGTGGGAGACCCAGGTTCAATCCCTGGGTCAGGAAGATGCCCTGGAGAAGGGAATGGCAATCCGCTCCAGTATTCTTTTCTTGCCTGGAGAATTTCATGGACAGATGAGCCTGGCAGGATATATAGTCCATGGGGTCACAAAGAGTTGGGCACTACTGAGCGACTAACAGTTTTTTTTTTTTTTCGAGACAGTTCTCACCCTCAAAATCCTAGAGTAGTCTCCAGAATAAACTACAAGCTTCTGAATACTTTGGCTCTCCTACTTTGGCAAAAGCCAGTGTAAATCAACTTGCTAGATGTTGCATTGGACAAATACAGATAAAAAGACTAGATTTGCCTCCATCCCACAATACCATGAATAATATTTTGCATTTTGCAGAAAAAATAAGAGACAAATGTAATTTGGGGCCTATGTTGTATCTGTATCTGTTTAAAAACAAAACAAAAACAAAAACTCATGCTTCGTGGGAATGCAGCACCTAAGTCAAAGTATCGGAGAGAACTAAGTGACGTAAGACTTGTAAAGCATTTAGAACGAAGTTTGGCTTGTTCATAGTCAGATCTCAATAAATATAAGCTGATTTTATTATAATTACAAGACAGAGGCTACAAAATCATTTTAGCTAAAGCAATTCAGATTTCCAGTAAAGACCAAAATGGCACCATGGAACAAAGAACCTAGGAGAAATGTCCATTTGAAATGTTGAAACATTTTTAATATACATTTCTCACTCAGGAGACTAACTTAATAAATAAGGGGACAACAGTCTGGCTCTTAACTCCATCAAAGTTTATCATGAGACATTAGTTTCACATCACTCGTGACAGTTCACCAGTGTATAAAAACTCTGGTCCCCAAAGGACAGCAGGCTGATAGTATAGTGAAAAAGAACGCAAACCCCATTGACCTGCTATAAAACAATTCAGCGTGGGTCAGAAAAAAAGGCATAGAATTTTCATGCAGACTTTATGGAGTGAACTTATCTTGAACCCATGGAAATTTCTGAATTTCATTTCAAGAATCACAGCATAACAGCATCACTTTAAGAATTTTCATTAACCATTCAGCCTGTATCCTCCTTTTAAAGCAGTTATTGGTATATTATTTATGATGATCAGCTGGCATCAAAAAATGCCCTCCACTGGAGCTGGTTGACCTTGATTTAAAAAGCTAAAACCAAAATGCTAGGGAGAAAGTCCCCAGAGTTCAATTCAGCAATACAATTGCTTTGACTTAGAGTTCAGAGATTGTGGCCAAAGCAGAGACACAGTTATGTTAGCACGTTTTAAATAAAGGATCCCTATTTGACTCTGGACCCAGACCTTCACTCCCAAGATGGTTCAATAAACTTCACTTACCATTCTTTTCAGCCTTACAGATTACATTCTAAAACTCAAAATGGAAACATAGAAAGCCAAATCTTCTAGTCATCAGCACTAAGGAGATGAGAGAACAGGACTACATGATACAGTAGCAAAGGAAGAAACCATAAAGTAGCTTTTTAACATCTAATATCTGCAGAAACACAGACAGGGATGTACAAATGTTACCATATGAAACTCTCTAAAATAATCTCTTAAAGATAGATATCATAACCTTGTTTTAGAAATTAGAAAACTGAGGCTCAAAGAAATTGAGTAACACGGATAATTTGGCAGAACCAGATTCTGGCTCAAGTACTGGCTTGAAATTAAAGAGTGGAGCATCTACTCTCAGTTCTTCAACCAAGCAGCTATGTCTTTGGAAAGCCAAGTCATCCCTCTGGGCCTGCTTCTTCATCCTTAAAATGAGGAGGTTTGGCAAACCGACTCTGGGGTGGCCCCATGATCAAGCTCTCGTGTGATCCTCTGCCCTAGCGTGTGGGCAGGATCTGAGACTTACTTCTAACCAACAGAACACAGCACAGGAGACAAGAAGGACATGATACATTACATAGGACTGTAGCAGCCATGTTTGAGGAGACTCTTTCTTGATGGTTTTGAAGAAGCAAACTGAGATGTGGGCTGACACGTAGAAAAGGCCATGTAATGAGGAGCTGAGTTTAGTAGTAGTCTACGAAGAACCGAATGCCACCAACAACGATGTGAGTATGGAACTGGATCCTTCCTCAGGGGCTTCCAGCTTAGAACCCAGCCTCAGCTTACTCCTTGATTATAGCTTTGCAGAGGACCCAGTTAAACCACGTGAAACTCCTGATTTGATTGGCTTTAAAAATAAGCAAATGTGGACTTCCCTGGTGGTCCATTAGTTAGGAAGCCACCTGCCAATGGAGGGGACACAGGTTCAACCCCCGGTCTGGGAAGATTCGATGTGCCAGGGAGGAATTAAGCCCATGAGCCACAACTACTGAGCCCATGTGCCTAGAGCCCATGCTCCTCAACAAGAGAAGCCACCACCATGAGAAGCCCATGCACCGCAATGAAGAGTAGCCTCCGTTTACCACAACTGGAGAAAGCCCGTGTGCACGATGAAGACCCAGCACCGCAAAAAAAAAAAAAAAAAAAAAGGAAATGTACTATTGCCCATAACCAAAATATGTAGATACTGCGCAGATTTCAGGGTTGGTTGCTTAAGAAGCTCAACATCAAAGACTATATCTCTGTCCCAACTCTCTACCCTCAGTTCAATTCCCCCAGTGTTTCCAAAATGGCTATAGAAGCTCTAGACTTCACATTCAGACATAGGAATCAGTTCAGTTCAGTCGCTCAGTCGTGTCCGACTCTGCAAGCCCATGGGCTGCAGCACGCCAGGACTCCCTGTCCATCACCAACTCCTGGAGTTTACCCAAACTCATGTCCATTGAGCCAGTGATGCCATCCAACCATCTCATCCTCTGACATCCCCTTCTCCTCTTGCCTTCAATCTTTCCCAGCATCAGGGTCTTTTCAAATGAGTCAGTTCTTCACATCAGCTGGCCACAGTATTGGAGTTTCAGCTTCAGCATCAGTCCTTCCAAAGAATATTCAGGACTGATTTCCTTTAGGATGGACTAGTTGGATCTCCTTGCAGTCCAAGGGACATAGGAATACCTCGAGGCAAAAGATAGGCCAACTGTTTCTTATATCCCTTTTAAGAGTCAAGCTTTCCTCAGAAAACTCCTGGAAGAAAACTCTCACAAATTACTGATCAGATCTAGGTTATATGTTCACCTTTAAATGGATTATTGCCAAGGGAATTGAACCAAACAGGCATGACTTGTTTATATCAATGAGGATTTACCCATAGAACTGGGAAGAAAGGGCCACATTTCACTGAGTAATGGTGACGAGGCATGAACACCCTGATATCACTGGCTTTTGCCAGCCAGAGTAAGAGCTAAAAAATGATTTAGGGTAGGCAACAGGGGAGATGCTGCAGTAACAAAAACCTTCTTGGCTTTGATTTTTTTTCACCCTATAGATAATCCATATGGAAAACTATTTTTCAACGGATATTTTTCAAGTACTTGATAAGAAATTGTAGTCTGTACTCAGTACATACTGGTGCATAAGAGAAAAACAACCCCCTCCCTTTTCCCCCAGAGTATACAGTTAAGTGGGGAATATGCAAACAAATAGGTAATTTTAATGCCAAGAGCGGATAAGTATTGGGTTGGCCAAAATGTTCGTTCAGGTTTTCTGTAAGATGTTAGGAAGCCCAGCCTGGCACTCTGTGAAAACCTAGAAGGGTGGGATAGAGGAGTGAGAGGGAGGCAACATATATATAATTATGATGTATTCGCATTGAATTTGCATTGATGTACAGCAGAGACCACAATATTGTAAAGTAATTATCCTCTAATTTAAAAAAAAAAGGAAAAACCTGAACAAACTTTCTATGAAAGCATTCAGTTGTAGGAAGATTTTCTAAAGGAAAGATAAGTTCATACCTAAAGGCTTCTCACTGATGACCTTGGTGAGCTAGCTAGTGTGCTTAATTTGCTTTGCATATTTCAGGAAATGAGATGCAAACATGGGCTACCGAGAAATGTTTGATCCAATGGACAGTCTGGAACTGCACTGTCCAATACGCAAGCCAATAGCATGTGTGGTTATTTAAATTTCTGTGTATATTTATTAAAATTTAAAAGGAAAATTTTTAGTTCCTCAATCACACTATACAGATTTCAAATGCTCTGGAAGGTCTACACCTTTGAGGAAGGTCAAAAAAGCCTCAATAAAACATACACGCATAGCATCTCACATATCACTCTAGCACTTGTAATATTAGGCTGTAATTGCCAATATTTTTCAGCCACCCACAAAGAACCGTCAAACCCAATGATGGCTTCCGTTATGGATTTTTGTCCTCCTTATACTTGAGGCCCCCCCAGGTGCTATCAACTAACAAGATTGTTTTTCTTCCAGATTAAAAAAAAAAAAAAAAGAGCCAGTCAAGCCCTTTGTTCGTTTACTCATTTACCTCTTTTAGTGGCACTGGGTCTTCCTGGCTACCCCTGGGTCCTCTCTAGTTGAGGTGCATAGGCTTCTCGTTGCAGCGGCTTCTCTCGTTGCAGACCACAGACTCTAGGGCATGCAGGCTTCAGTAGCCGTGGCACAGGGGCTTAGTTGTCTTGTGGCATGTGGAATCTTCCCAGGCAAGGGACTGAACCCGTGTCCCCTGCACTGGCATGCAGATTCTTAACCCCTGGGCCAACCAGGGAAGTGCCAGTCCTTTTGTTCTTTAAGTGCCCATGGACTGGCACTTTTAAAAAGGCAGGGTTGTTGTGACAATGTGACAGAAATCCCAAGGAGGGGCAGGGAAGAAACAATCCTGAGTTCTTTGGAAGATTTCTCTTACAGATGCATTTTTGGCAACTTCACAGATGAGTTAGTTATATGTAAGGGCCAGTTTGATGGTCCACAGAGGCTCTCCTCCAGCTGGGACCCTAGTTGGTGAAGAAAGGTCATCTATTTGCTGCTCTTCACTCCTGAACTCAGAAGGAAAAACATAACTTACATATGTCCTGACGGTGTTGACCAGTGTCATAGGTGGGAGAAGGGGTACAGGGATGGAATTGTTGCTTCTTATCTAAATTAAGTAATTTAGGGTAAAACAGAGTGAAAAGGGAGCAAACCAGCCTGAAGGGTCATAGGGTACAAACTGGTTGCTTGGCAATGTCTCCATTTACTTTAATTAAGGTTTTTAGATATCATGAGTTTGACTACTTAAAGAAGTAAGCATTTGGGAAATTTAGAGATTATCAAATTCTCTCATCATCCTTGTTAGTGACCCAGAGCAGAAAGTGATAGAATTAAATAATTTCATAAATGTGTCTTCACAGCTGCTTAGCTCAAAAGAATGTTCAAATGAAGATGCAAATGAGGAAGATTAAAAAGTGACAACGCCTTTTGATCAGAGAAGCTAGCAGCTTAAAAACCTGAGCCAGATGACAAGTGTTAAATGAAAGTTATACAAATATCTGCTGGAAACGGGCAAAGGATGAGGAAGCCATGCTGTGGAAAGTGGGACGTAAGACTCGGTGGATAAGCCTCCATGGAAGTCTCTAGCACATACACATCTGCTAAACTTCTGGCCTGCGAGAGTCAGGAAAACAATCAAAGAAGGAGAAGGAGAAAATAACTGAGTAGGCAGACTGCCAGTAGGCAGAAAAAATAAAATGGTCTGTTGGGCACTCTATTTGCCACAATCTCGGGGGTTCAAATGAATAGCTGATGCATAGAAGTACCAAAACAAAAATAGGATTGGCAAAACTAATACAATATTGTAAAGTTTAAAAATAAAATAAAATTAAAAAAAAATAGGAATGGAAATAATAAATAACAGAAATAAAAAAATAGAAGCCCTATTTATTTTTATTAATTTTCTTGAGTTGTTGGTGACCAAAATTAAAACCAGGTGGAAAAAAATAACTATTACATTCAGGGTCATGTTGGCATATTTCACACTCCGTGGCTCCTGTGGCCCATATAATCTGAAAAACAACTCTGGCTGCAGGACACTGGAAAGGTGATCTCGGGGGTCATGAATCCCCTTGTTGGTAAAGAACGCTGCCCCAGGCAGCTTTACACCTCTCTCTGCATTTTCTCCTGTTTCAGTGAACTCAGCTAACCCTTGTCCTGTGATGGAACATATATTTTTTACTAGATAAAAAGTTTAACCATAAACTGAAACAATAGCACTGATAGAAGTGGAGGCTGCCAGGGCACATATGCAAAAACTACAATCATCTGCAGCTAGGATAACCTGGGGGTGTGTTTGTTTTGGCTCACTGTCCATCTGCAGGCTGCCTGAGGTCGCCAACGACATTTCTGTCAACAGTAAGAAACTACTATAACAAAGTCCGTGTTAAGCAGGAAGTGTGACCACAGTGAGGGACACTAAGGAAGTGCTGTGTTTATAATGCCTTCTGAAAGGCTGTCCCAGGCCCATCAGTGACGCTGGGAAAATTCCCACTCCATCCCCTGCATTCCCCTGCACAGTCCACAGAGGCAGGCAGACCTGCCTGTGGAAGTCTTCTTCTCGTAGGCTCATTAATGTCCTCAAAGCACTTTCAGAGTTTGCATGTGGCCGGCAGTCCCTCTTTTTGCTGTTGTTGTTCAATGACTAAGTTGTGCCTGACTCTTAGCAATCCCATGGACCACAGCATGCCAGGCTCCTCTGTCCTCCACTATATCCCAGAGTCTGCTCAGATTCAAGTCCATTGAGTCAGTGATGCTAAGTAACCATCTAACCCCCTTTTTGCTGCCTTCTTAATCCTCTCTCTTTTATGTTTAAATTTCTTGATTGCTGACTTATGTTTCCCCTTTTCAGTTCTTACACCGGACAGGCACCTATTTTGCACTGGATGTGTGATGATGTCCATGTGTTAATAGTGAAGTGAAGTTGCTCAGTCATGTCTGACCCTTTGAGACCCCATGGACTGTAGCCCAGCAGACTCCTCTGTCCCTGGGATTCTCCAGGCAAGAATACTGGAGTGGGTTGCCATTTCCTTCTCCAGGGGATCTTCCGGACCCAGGGATCGAACCCAGGTCTCCCACATTGCAGGTGGACACTTTAACCTCTGAGCCACCAGGGAAGCATGTGTTAATATAATGATATCAAATAATATACAAATCAAGCTAAAAGGAGAAAGTCTCCCTGAACACTGGCTGCCTTCTTTCTGCTTCCAGAACATTCCTTGACGTCAGAGCTTCCAGGCCTCTGGCCATCAGGAACATGTGACCCTCAACCACTCCACCCATCCCTTCAACCTCTTTCCACAGTGACAGCACTACTCTGGTGAAGTCTGTGGACAGAACTAAAAGGATGGAGTGGTCTTTGCCCTCAAGATCACCCTGACACAAAGTGTCACATCTGCACAGGGTCAGCCTGACTTGTAAGTGAGCACAGTCATTTGACAACTTAGACCATGGGCTTTACATGTGTTCCCTATTTTCATCCTTCAACAGACCTGCATTGTTGGTCAGTTTCTCTCCTTTGCAGATGTGGAAACTTAGGCCCACACATCATGTGACTTGCCTGAGTTTATATAGCAATATCTGCAGTATCTGATAGAGGTGGAATCTGGACCTTTGGATTACATTCTAGCAGTATAGACACCCATGCTCTTTTCTTTTAGTGTAGTTGCTTTACAATGTTATGTTAGTTCCTGCTATATAATAGAGTGAAACAGCTATCAGATCAGATCAGATCAGTCACTCAGTCGTGTCCGATTCTTTGTGACCCCCATGAATCGCAGCACGCCAGGCCTCCCTGTCCATCACCAACTCCCAAAGTTCACTCAGACTCATGTCCATCGAGTCAGTGATGCCAGCCAGCCATCTCATCCTCTGTCATCCCCTTCTCCTCCTGCCCCCAATCCCTCCCAGCACCAGAGTCTTTTCCAATGAGTCAACTCTTCGCATGAGGTGGCCAGAGTACTGGAGTTTCAGCTTTAGCATCATTCCTTCCAAAGAAATCCCAGGGCTGATCTCCTTTAGGATGGACTGGTTGGATCTCCTTGCAGTCCAAGGGACTCTCAAGAGTCTTCTCCAACACCACAGTTCAAAAGCATCAATTCTTCAGCACTTGGCTTTCTTCACAGTCCAACTCTCACATCCATACATGACCGCAGGAAAAACCATAGCCTTGACTAGACGGACCTTTGTTGGCAAAGTAATGTCTCTGCTTTCGAATATGCAAACTTAGTCATAACTTTCCTTCCAAGGAGTAAGCGTCTTTTAATTTCATGGCTGCAGTCACTATCTGTAGTGATTTTGGAGCCTAGAAAAATAAAGTCTGACACTGTTTCCACTGTTTCCCCATCTATTTCCCATGAAGTGATGGGACCGGATGCCATGATCTTCGTTCTCTGAATGTTGAGCTTTAAGCCAACTTTTTCACTCTCCACTTTCACTTTCATCAAGAGGCTTCTTAGTTCCTCTTCACTTTCTGCCATAAGGGTGGTGTCATCTGCATATCCGAGGTTATTGATATTTCTCCCGGCAATCTTGATTCCAACTTGTGTTTCTTCCAGTCCAGTGTTTCTCATGATGTACTCTGCATATAAGTTAAATAAACAGGGTGACAATATACAGCCTTGACGAACTCCTTTTTCTATTTGGAACCAGTCTGTTGTTCCATGTCCAGTTCTAACTGTTGCTTCCTGACCTGCATACAAATTTCTCAAGAGGCAGATCAGGTAGTCTGGTATTCCCATCTCTTTCAGAATTTTCCACAGTTTATTGTGATCCACACAGTCAAAGGTTTTGGCATAGTCATTAAAGCAGAAATAGATGTTTTTCTGGAACTCTCTTGCTTTTTCTATGATCCAGTGGATGTTGGCAATTTGATCTCTGGTTCCTCTGCCTTTTCTAAAACAGCTATATGTATACATGTATCCCCTCCTTCTTGGCCCTGCCTCCCACCACCTCCCCCATTCAACCACTTTAGGTCATGACAGAGCACTGAGCTGAGCTCCCTGTGCTATATAGCAGCTTCCCACTGGCTATCTATTTTACACATGGTGTGTGTGTGTGTGTGTGTGTGTATATATATATATATCTCAATGGTACTCTCAATTCATCTCACCCTCTCCTTCCTATGTCCATATGTCCATTTTCTATGTCTGAGTCTCTATTCCTGCCCTGCAAGTAGACTCATCTGCACTATCTTTCTAGATTCCATGAAGTGAAGTGTAAATCACTCAGTCATGTCCAACTCTTTGTGACCCCATGGACTGCATAGTCCATGGAGTTCTCCAGGCCAGAATACTAGAGTGGGTAGCCATTCCCTTCTCCAGGGGATCTTCCCAACCCAGGGATCAAACCCAGGTCTCCTGCATGCAACCAGATTCTTTACCAGCTGAGCCACTAGGGAAACCCCATATACGTGTGTTAATATATGATACTTGTTTTTTCTCTTTCTGACTTACTTCACTCTATATGCCAGACCCTAGGTCCATCCACTTCACTACAAATGACTGAGTTTTATTCCTTTTTAACTTATGCTCTTTAAAGCAGAGCTTCTCACTGTGCAGATGAATGGCTGAAGGCTCTGTTAAAACACAGACTCTGGCTCAGTAGGTCTTGGGGGTGGGAGTCAAGAATGTTCATTGACGGTGTCTCCCAGGTGCAGACTGGGTGGCCCTGGCACCACCTTTTGAATACCAACGTTTTAAAGAAACAGATTAGGCCTAAGACTGGGTAACCTCCAACTGTGGATTGCTCACTAATAATCTTGGAAACTTTTGTACAAGGATCTGGATGGAGGGACCTCTCTTAACTCTCTGGGAAATTTTCTCTCTCCCAGTAGTCCTCTGCCAGGGGACCACAGAGAGATGAACTTGCCTTCTGGTCATCTTGATGTCAAAACTCAGTCCTACGATAAAGACTGGGGCAGGGATCTAACAGGAGAAGACTTCCAGTGTGTTTCTCCAATATGAATTCTACCACCCAAAGAAGGATACAGAAGAAAATTTTTCAATCATTGAAATAATGTAGATTATTGTAATGTGAAAGTCAACAGACAATTCCCTACAAGAAGAAACACAACCATCACACTTTAGGTTTGCAAAGAAGCAATAGAACCTTAGCCATATTCACATCTCTAACTCTAAAGTACAATATTTAAAAGTAGGAGTTCTTTTTTAACTCACTGGTTGACTTTGAAGAACCTGAAAGAAACTGAAGAAATTCTTCAGTCTTCTCATCCACAAATGGAGACAATAATGGTATTTGCTATAAGGGTTGTTATTCACATCAATAAGGAGACATATTTAAAGCATCTAAGAGAGTTCAGTTCAGTTCAGTTGCTCAGTTGTGTCCGACTCTTTGCGACCCCATGAATTGCAGCATGCCAGGCCTCCCTGTCCATCACCAACTCCCAGAGTTCACTCAAACTCATGTCCATTGAGTCGGTAATGCCATCCAGCCATCTCATCCTCTGTCATCCCCTTATCCTCCTGCCCCCAATCCCTCCCAGCATCAGGGTCTTTTCTAATGAGTCAACTCTTCACATGAGGTGGCCAAAGTACTGGAGTTTCAGCTTTAGCATCAGTCCTTCCAATGAACACCCAGGGCTGATCTCCTTTAGAATGGACTGGTTGGATCTCCTTGCAGTCCAAGGGACTCTCAAGAGTCTTCCCCAACACCACAGTTCAAAAGCATCAATTCTTCGGTGCTCAGCTTTCTTCACAGTCCAACTCTCACATCCATACACGACCACTGGAAAAACCATAGCCTTGACTAGATGGACCTTTGTTGGCAAAGTAATATCTCTGCTTTTCGATATACTATATAGGTTGGTCATAACTTTCCTTCCAAGGAGTAAGCATCTTAATTTCATGGCTGCAATCACCATTTGCAGTGATTTTGGAGCCCAAAAAAGTAAAGTCTGACACTTTTCAGTTTCCCCATCTATTTCCCATGAAGTGATGGGACCAGATGCCATGATCTTAGTTTTCTGAATGTTACCTTACAGTGAACTAATTCCTCACCTTGGTCTAAAAACTTTAGGATCTGAATAGCCATCATACAAGGAAACTAAGTTAATGTTAAATGCTACTTTCACTATTTCTAAGAACACAGAGATTCACAATGGACTAGAATTTCTCTTCTATGTCAGGCAAGATGAAAACAAAGTAACATCTTTCACGTACAAACAGGATCAACTTCATAACTGTGTTACTTCATAACAGTAAAACCCAACAGCACTGAAGACTAGATGTATGAAAACTTTGCCTAAAATAATTTTAGTAGAGTACCCATTTTCATCTTATTTTACCTTTTCAAGTTCTCCCATCATGACTCAATTCTCACTTGCCATATTTAGCATATAGATAGCTCCTTTTAAGAATACTAAAAAGCAGTTTTGTGATATAGTAAATGTTTAAAACCAAGGAAAGCCTTTAAAATGTGAGCATTTATTTTTTTCATTGAAATCTAAAATACCAAATAGATGCAAACACATACACACTTAACCCAATTTTCCCCCCCAAGGAAAACACTAAGAAAAATATGTGTAGTTTTACATAAAAATGTTTGCTACAAGGGAAATCTTTAAGCTAAAAAAAAAAGGCAAGATAAAAGCAATTTATTATTATGCTGCCCAACATTACTATACGAGATCACTATAGTGATGAAAGATGTTGTCATAGTACATGCAGCCAAGTAAGCTGAATTCAAGTATTGTTGGGAGTTTTCCATCCCTTCTTCTAATGCACAGTCCTGTCAGTCTGAAGTCTCAGGGGATGTACAGAATGTAATTACCAAGGTTCATGATAAGGAATGAACCAAGCCAATAGGCAGAGACCAATTCTAAAATGCCAGCCAGTCTTCAATGTCTTTCCTGAAATGTGTCTTCTGCACACCACTCTTCATTTTACAATGAAGAAAACACTGCTATGTCTGTGTTCTACCTTCTGGTGGAATTTTCTATCAGGTTTAATGTTGACATGGAAACTAATTTATTGCAGGGAGTTGACAGGTGTAACGATTCCAGTCCAGTGAAGACCTTACACGGGTGCCTCGAATATGAGTTTTGCTGAATTTATCTCAGGCCTGCGCTGGACCGTCCCAAACCTGAATTCAGCCTGGGACAGGTATGGCATGTAAGAGTAGGGCTCAGTGCTTCTTCCATCCCCTTTGGATCAATGGCTTTGCCACCAAAGCTGCCAGCTGGCATAGGTCTGCTGGCTTCAGTATCAAGGGTAGTGCTTGTATGATGGACAGTTGGCAGGTGACATGAAGTGCCATGGCATTCCATTGCAACTAAGTCAATAAACTCTGCTCACACCAACATTAATTTAGTTGGAATGATTGCATCAGTTATTAAAGAGTTCCAGTTTATAAAAATTTAATATCTCAGAAGGTTTAGTTTTATATATTCATAATTTTTTATCTTCTTAGTTCTGAAATCAAATAGAAAAGTCAGATGATTCCACTGGGCTGAAGTACAGCCAATGCTCTTCTTTTTGCTCAGCACTCGCAGGAGCGTCATGGGTTCTCAGTTTCAAGCTCAATTTAACTGAGCCTTTTGGGCTCTAAGTTTCATTTACTCCAGGCCAAACAAAACTTCCTCATGGCAAAAAAAAAAAAAGAATTTAAAGAAGAAAAAAAACCTCAGTAAAGGAAGAATATCTACACGAAGATTTCTGAATATTAAGAAGTTTCCAATAAAACAATGTCTTCATGCAACATGTTAATATAACACATATGGGGCTGATTAGAATTGAGAATGGATTTCTAAAACTCTTTGGCCTAAATACCTTCTTTTTAGCCTATAATCGGACTGCCTCCACATTATAACTAACTTTTCTCCATTCTCATTTTCCTCCCATTCTCTTCATATTACCAGTCTCTGAACATCTGCCATGCCCCAAATAATGCCAATTTATCAGGCCTAACACACTGTCTGGGATCAGGACCACTTACCAGTGTGAACTCTCTCAAAGTAAAAATGACTAAGGTGTCCCATGGAAGAGGAATGAATAGAACAAGAGGATAACCAAGCCAGAACAACCTCAAAGGTTTAGTTCAGGAGATTAAAATCCAAACGCAGGTGACTGAAGGCAAAGAAGCACACACAATGAGTCCAGTTCTTTGCTACATGTTGACACAAAGCTCCCATTGACTCTCCTGAAGGGCTCAGAAGAGGGCCCGAGGTGTAACAAGTGTGCTGGTATGGTTGGTATGCACCCACCACCCTTTCCTAAGCACACAGTCAAACACATTTAAGAGTTTGTGACATGATCGATGGTCTTCTCTAGTTTTTGACCTGAATTTTAGGTAAACAAGGAATCTAAAAGCATTTTTGAAAACAAAGAGCAAATATTAATTGTTAAGAGGCTTTCTCTTTCATGGTAAGAAAGCTTCTTAATGAGCAGGCTGCATTTCTTCCCAAGTCTTCTCTCCCTCAGCCATGTCCCCCACCATCCATGTCCCCTGCTCCATTCAGCAAAAACAAGGAGACAGCTGGGGAAGAGGCAAGACTGTTCTGATGTTCAAATGGCATGCACTACATGTCTGGATTGAAAAGGTCCCAGAGCTTGGGCAACAGGCTGCATCTTGCCAGGTGGAATTGGCTAATAGGGACCCAATTGTTTCCAGCTATGAGTGCACTACACAAAATGCACAATACTCCTTTCAGGTATCGGACTCAGAGTCCACCAGAGTCAGATGTAACCTGGAAACGTAAAATGGGTCTCAATACTGTATATAGCACAGGGAACTCAGCTCGGTGCTCTGTGGTGACTTAGATGGGTAGGATGAGAGGAGGGGGTGTCTAAGAAAGAGGGGACATATGTATACATATAGCTGATTCAATTTTGGTACAGCAGAAATTAACACAACATTGTAAAGCTACTATACCCACATAAAAATAATAACAATACTTAAAAATAGAGAAACCATCTTTACGGTGAAAGACAAAAAACAAATAAATATGAATAAGAAAAAGACTGGATGGCAAATCCACAAACATAATTTAAATTCAGGAATGTCAAATGAAGAAAGAAAAAAATTGGTATAAAAAAAACCAGGCAGAGTGATTTTTCTGAGGCCTGATAGAAATTCTAAAAGCAGATCCTGGCTTTTCAGAGGGTTTTTATTTATTAATTTTGTTATGTTTTAGCTTTGGCAAAACATATGGAAAAGGTTTAACTACCAGGGCTGCAAACAAAGATGTGTTGCTCCACTCGGTGAAATGCCAAGTATCAGATAATATAGAGCTCTGCATTTTTTTCATTTATGTTAAACAATTACTCTTCCATTCTTGACTTATTAAATACAAACAATTGTTTTCATTTTCTTCAGCTGTCAGAACCGTTTAATAATAAGATTTTATCTACTTTATGTTTTCAGTAGAAAGTATTCAGCAAAGCTTAAAGATTATGAGGTGATTATGCAAACCAAGGGGGAAAAAACATATTGGGGAAGAGACAACAATGGTAAAAGTTTCACAACTATATACTTTCTGGATTTATGGTCTACTGGAACCTCTATAAAAAGATTTTAAAGCACCTCCAATCTCAAGGTTAAAAACAACATAGGCAATTAACCTTGAGATGGCAGATTTATTACCTGGTTCCCTTGCAATTAGGCTTTTAGACCACTTAGATTCCATTTGAGCACATTCTAGAACAGTCAGTATCTCCCTAGCCTGCTACCTGTAGGATGACTTATGGGTTGGTGATTATCAAGGTATGGTCTCAGAACCAGGAGCATTAGCCTCACCTGGGAACTTATTACAAATGCAGATTTTCACACACATTTCTCCTCTTTCTGAATCAGACTTTAGAGTTGTTACTCAGTCCTCTGTGTTTCCCAAACCTTCTAAATGACTATGATGATGTACATTCAAGTTTAAGAACCATATAGACAATGGAATATTACCCAGCCATAAAATAGAATGAATGTGAGTCCGCCATAGTGAGGCGGATGAACCCAGAGCCTGATGTACAGAGTGAAGCAAGTCAGAAAGAGAAAAACAAATATTATATATTAAGGCATATATGTATGATCTAGAAAAATAGTCATGATGAACCTATTTTCAGGGAAGGAATAGAGACATACAGAAGGGACTTGTGGACACAGCGGGGAAAGGAGAGGGAAAGACAAATAAGAAAACGACATTGACATGTGTACACTATAATGTGTAAAAGAGATAGCTAGTGGGAAGTTACTATATAACACACGGAGCCCAGCCTGGCGCTCTTGTGATAATCTAGAGGGGTGGGATGGGAGGGGGCATGGAGGCTCAAGAAGGAGGGGACACATACATAATTATGACCAATTCAAGTTGTATGGCAGAAACCAATACATCACTGCAAAGCAGTTATTCTCCAATTAAAAAACAAAGTTATTTAAAAAAAAAAGAAACATTGATTCAAACAGGAAATATGGAAACTTTACAAGCTAGGGAATATGAATGAACAAAGCAAAATGTGAAAAAAAAGTCATGGATTAAGAAAGATGGAAAGAAAAAACAAAGAGTACTATGAAAGAGAGAGAACATAAAGAGATTTATATTTTATGAAAAATAAAAAACAACAAATCTCTTGTTTTTACTTCCATGACCTCAGTACCCTAGGTTATTTAGCTAGCTTTGAAGAAATAAGACTTGCTTTTTCTTAGAGACCAAAAGAAATTCATTTTTTCTGTTAATGCAACCTAACATTGATTCCAAACTGATAGATCAGAGACGTTATTTTAAAATCAGTTGCTATGAATGAGAACACTTCTGTTATTTGATTGTATCTAAGAACCAAATTGTTTAAAGTAATATACATGTTCTATGTTCTTAGAAAATGCATATATCAAGGAATCTTCAGTCTGGTAAAGTGAACTAAGAATAGTCTAGAGAGATCTGAGATTTCCCTATTACTACAGAGCTTTAAAAATGTTATAAAGCTTTTCTCCAGGCCTGGTATTTATTTATTTGAGAACAATATGCAGGGTAAGAGCAGAGGGAGATCATCCCAAATTTTACCTCTAAGTCTGTCTAGCACTCAAAAGCTATCCTGCCATATATGATGCACTCACCAGACCAACCAGGTCTCATTGTGAGCAGTGGCGGTTACTATTTACTCACAGACCTGGGATCCCCAGATAATCCATTATGCCCCATCACTACATCGATTCAACTCATGCCCAGCAATTCCCTTATAATTCATTCAGAAAGTTATTCTCTGCCTCATTCAATTTTCTCCTAATTGTTAAGTATACACAAATGAACAAGATACGGTGGCCAAGGCTCAATACATCTAGTCTTGTGATAAACTTCATGTTCATACCATTGTCCATTTCCTTACTACATCTCACTAGAGAGGAAAGCTTTTTGCAGTGCAGTTCTGACCCCTTGGCTTTGGGGGATAGCCTGGTACAAATCTGCAAAGCTATGTGGGCTGAAGCATAGAAAGCCAGTAGCCAGATGGTACCGAATTTTGAAGACCTTGATCTTCAGGTTTCCACTTGCTATCTTTACCTCTAAAAAGCCTTCCCTTATCCCATAAATCTGGTATCAATAGTCTCTCTACATGGTCATATATATGTGTGTGTGTGTGTGTGTGTGTACTTATGTATGTGTATATATGTGTATGTGTGTGTGTGTGTGTGTGTGTGTGTGCGCGCTCAGTCACGTCTGATTCTTTGTGACCCCATGGACTATAGCCCATCAGCCTCCTCTGTCCATGGGATTTCTCAAGCAAGAATACTGGAGCGGGTTGCCATTTCCTCCTCCAGGGGATTATCCCAATCCAGGGATGGAACCCAAGTCTCCTGTGTCTCTTGCATTGGCAGGCAGATTCTTTACCACTGCACCATCTGGGAAGCCCCAGAGGGGCCGTTCTGGACATTATATTCCAGGAGCCCAATTAACTAAATCAACTAAACTAGAAGTTCTTTCAGTACCAAGTTGTGTTTACACTGATAGAGTTACAAGTGGCCTTAATTGCAAGATCTTTGCTCATATAATTAGTTAAGTGAATAAGTGGGTGAGTATATAAATACATAGTAAGCTGCATTGTGGTTCAGAAAGCTTCTTTAAAATTGGGTTTAAACAGTCCATTTAACCTGACAGCAAACTTCCATACTGTTTCCTCAATGGCTGTATTATTGAACTTTATCATCAGCTTTGTATATTTCCAGTTGTTCTACATCAACACCAACACTTAGCATTTGGGGTCTTTTTAATTTTAGTACTTTCAGAATGTATGTAGAGGTATCACATTGTAGTTTTAATTTACATTTTACTATTAACTAACAATGCTGAGCATCTTGTGTTTATTAACCACTCATACATCTTCATTGGTGGAATATTCTTTTGCTTTTCCTTTTTTTTTTTCTTTTTTCTTGTCAGTTGTTGGATTTCTAGTTACTGAGTTATAAATGTTCTTTACCTACCCTTTAAATACATGTTTTGTAAGTATTTTCTCCCATTCCATTCCTGGCCTTTTCCTTTTCTTAATGGTGATTCTTGGAGAGCAAAACTTCTTAATTTGATGAAGTCCAACACACCATTTTTGCTTTTATGTACAAGTTCTTTGAGTAGATCTAAGAAATCTTGTCACCCAAGATGACAAATGTTTCCTTCTAGAAATTTTATAGTTGTGGCTCCTACAATTAAGTCTATGATTCTTCTCTGTGATCTAAGACTTCTTTGTCTAACTTAAGGTCATAAAATTTTTCTCCTGTTTTTTTCTGTAGTTTGTGGCTTGGGCTTATACATTTAGGTATATGATCCAAACTGAATTAATTTTTGTATATAGTGTGAGGTAAGATTTGAGGCCCATGTTTCTGCTATGGATGATTTGTTCCAGCCTCATCTGATGAAAAGATTCTTCCCCAGTCTACTGAATTACCTTGGAAACTGAACTTTTAGACTCTTTTATTTCATTAATTTATATATCAACCTTAATACTGTATTTTTGTAAATGCATGGTAATTCTTGAGTAATTCAAGTCCTTCGGTTTTGTTTGTTTTTCACTATGTTGGTTATTCTAGGCCCTTTGCATTTAAGTTGTTATTGTATATTTGAATTTTTGGTAACTTCACTAATGAAACCAATTACAACTATATTTTCTTTGTGAGAAGAATTTTGACTACAAATTTAATGATATAAAGCTATTTCTGTTACTTCTTTCTCTGTGGGTAAGCTTGTATCTGTCTTTCAAGGAATTTGTCTATTTCATTACATGTCACAATCAGCATAAACTTGTTATAACATTTCCTCTTTTTTTTTTTTTTATCATTTGTAGAGTCTATACTTATGTTCTAAGCTTCATTTCTTACATTGGTAACTTGCGGTTTTTCCTTTTCTAGATTACTCTTGTTAAACATTTAGTAATTGTAATAATCTCTGTAAAGAACTTTTTAGTTATTTTTAACTTTTTGCTTTTCCATAGTCTATTTCACTGGTTCCTTATCTTTACTGTTTCCTTCCTACTTCTTACTTTGAGCTTAATCTGATATTTTTCCCCTAAATAGAAGCTTAAATCATTCATTTTAGGCCATTTTCTTTTCTTATTTGAGTATTTAAGTTTCTGATATGAGGCTTTATCATTTTCATCAAATTGGGAAAATTTTTATCATTTGTTCAAGTATTACTTGACTCACCATCTTTGCATCCAATTAAACATATATTATACCACTGAATATTATCCAGTGGGTCTCTGAGACTTTATTTTTTAATGCACCATACTTTAATTTTGAATTTTTCCTGTTGCTGTCACTTTAATTCCACTGGCATTTTTATTTCCAGTGTGGAATCTGCTATAATTTCCATTTATGGTATTTTTTAATTTCAGATATTGTGCTTTTTATCTCTACAAGTTATATTTGTATTATTTTTCATATTTTCCATTTCTCTATTCATCTTCATAATGAAGAACATGTTACCTTTTAATCTTGTGCATAAGAGACATATTTTCTTTTCTGTTAATTTCTTCACTCTATAATTTCTGGATGTTTTATTTAATTATTTCCTGATGGTTATGTGTTATACTTTCTGTTTTTTCAAATTTTTAGTGATTTTCTGAAAACAGTATATTTCAATTTTTCTGCTTTTGAGCAATTAATCTTGTTGTATTTCTTTAAAGAGCACTGGAATTTCTCTAGCAGATAATTAAGTTAATTGTAGGCTAGTTTGATCCATTTGTTAAATACTTAGAGTAGTTTTATTGAGTGCTAATTTAGCCCCACTTCTTTTTTAAATAATATTTATTTGTTTGGCTGTGCCGGGTCTTAGTTGCCGCATGTGGGATCTAGTTCCCTGACCAGGGATTGAACCCAGGCCCCTGTATTGGGAGCACAGAGACTTAGTCAGTGGACCATCAGGAAAGTCCTATAGCCCACTTCTAAGTTATACCTTTACTAGGATGTCTACTGAATGCCCCAGGTCTCTTTACTTGGATTCAGTTAGAAGGAACAAAATTTCCAGACCTGTGTCGCCATTTGTCTCACAGCCCCAAGTAATAGCTACGTCTTTGGAAAGTTGTTTTTATCTGGCCTTGTGGAGTTTCCACCCAGGCACTTGCAAACCATATTCAACAGGTCTCAAGGGGTCTCATGAATATTTCAGGACCTCTTTCTCTGAATAGCTCCCTCCTCCCAGTACTGCGCCTTGAAAATTCTAGACATCTTGGACTTCTGAAACCTAGTGTCCATCTCCTCAACTCTGCAAGACTGCTGGATTCCATCTGGATCCCTGCTCCCTGCGCTGTAGTATCAGACCTGACTGAGCAACTAAACAGTGAAGTGATATGAGTTTTCTCCAGGCAAAAAGCACTCATCCAATTTACAATCAGAAATATTATACGTATAAACATTGATATCTGCTCACAAAGACAATTGATCTTTTTAATCATAATAAACAGCATGCATAAAATTCAGTGGCATCAAAGGTGGTTTTTTGTGGAGGGGGTGGTTTTCTTTGTTAGGGGAGGTAGAGTAGAGGGCATAGGGATTCTATGAGAACTCTGCCATAACTTTGGAAACCAGCAGATGATTTTCTGAAACTTTGTTTCTCAGCTTTCTGATAAGCTAAGTTCACCAATAAGCTTCACCTTGCTTAGGTAACTGTTAAGGAATGCAAATAAAACATTAATAAGGCACTTTTCCTGATGTATCTAGGGCAGTGAGTATTAACTTTCTTCCAGTGACAGGGAATCTGTGGCACAGAGCATTAAAAGACTCGTCAAAAGTCACACAGCCAATACATTATCTGAGTCAAGAACTATCCCAGACATTAACTTTTATCCAAGCATTTAAAATACTTATGAGCTATAATCCACAAGTGGAAAAAAATTCAGAATATATTATTTTGCTGGAAGGCTTCTTTTTTCATTTAAAAAAATTAGGATTTTTTATTAATATATCTTCATGATGCCAATGACTCTGTGTCTAAAATTCAGCCTTCAGAATATGATACTTACATAGAATTCTGAATTACTAAAATACCCATTATCTTAATTGTTAAAGTAAAACAATATTGCCCAAAGCTTTTCTGGTCTCACCAGCTTGTGAGAACAATGAAATGTTGACCTTACCATCTGGATTTCCCTTATTTACCTCTGAGACCTGACAATTGATTACAGGATCTCAGACCACTGCTGAGGTGTCTCCAAGTATCCTGGGAGTCCCTAGAGGCTCCTCACATGCGAGTGTCACAGAATCAGCTCTGAGTACAGGAGAGAAAGCAGACACTACCTGTCCTCCAGTTCCCTGTCTTTCCTGTCACTTGGAGAGGGTAAGAGCACCACTCTCTCTCCAAACTTCTTCCATGAGTGCACACATGCACACACACACACACACACACACACACACACACACATTACGTATCAGATCATGGAAAAAGCCCTTTTGGGAGAGAGAGATCTTTGCATTCACTTAAACGGACCACTCAGCTACAAATACTTTAAGTCAATGGCTTTAAGTCTGTCACTTTCACCTAGCATGATCCCATTAGTGACAGAGTGTCAGTATGGAATCACTTCTCAAGTAGGCAAGCATACTTTTTGAATCCCAGCACTCAATTCAAGCCTCCTTCCCAGAGATTCTGATGTACCATTTCTTCTACTTCACTAGGGC
Source organism: Bos grunniens (assembly GCF_055505025.1). Taxonomy (NCBI): domain Eukaryota; kingdom Metazoa; phylum Chordata; class Mammalia; order Artiodactyla; family Bovidae; genus Bos; species Bos grunniens. Next base: position 37,367,471 of record NC_141187.1, read on the forward strand.
TTCCCATGTGGCTCCTTTGATCCATTTGTTAAATGGTTTTAAACCATTTGGCATAAGACCTGGAGTAGTTTTATCTGAGTGCTAATTTAGCTCCACTTCTTTTGAAAATAATATTTATTTATTTGGCTGGGCTAGGTCTCAGTTGCTGCACGTGGGATCTAGTTCCATGACCAGGGATTGAACCAGGGTCCCTGTACTGGGAGCACAGAGACTTAACTGGACCAGTGGCTCGGTGGAAAGGAGTCTTCCTGCCAATGCTGGAGACGCAGGAGACGCAGGTTCGATCCCTGGGTCGGGAAGATCCCCTGGAGGAGGAAATGGCAACCCACTCCAGTATTCTTGCCTGGAACAGCCCATGGACAGAGAGGCCTGGTGGGCTACAGCCCATGAGGTTGGAGAGTCGGACACGACTTAGTGACTGAGCACCCATGCTACTTCACTCTGTATCCCCATCATTGATAACTGCTGCTCTAAATGAATGCCATGGCTAAGGACTAAACATATAAAACTGTCGATGGCAGGGAAAGCAATTAAAAGCTTCCACTCATTCATTATAATTCCATATATTCTTCTACTATTTAGACTATAAAGTATAAAATGATTCCAGTACAAATTTGAACTGAAAAAGTATGGTTTAACTCAACCTTTGGCTTCGATGCTCAAATTAGGAACAAAACACATGTTCGACACACAGAAGTCTTTTGGTTTCATGTGGCTCAAGCTCAGGAAGGAAACACACTTGGATTTATAATATAGCCCTTTGGCGGGATTACCCAGCAAAATGCCAATGAATGCCAGAATCCAGCATAAACTAACAGACTCCGGATTACTAAAATGTCACCCCCACCCCCAGTCAGGTTTTAATGGTTCTGGAGACATTAGATTGGGTTAATAATCTCTTAAGTAATCAAATTATGGATCATTTTGCAATGAAGTAACAGGTCATATGATTTACTAAATGATTACAAGAAGTTTGTTCAAAAACACAATAACTATCTTTCTTGTGAGAGATAATTTGCCTAGAAATCTCTGATTACTCATAATTATTAATAATTTTTAAAAGTCAATAATACATTTTAATCATTATAAGTTTTTTTAATATCCATCTGTGATTATAAATATTTAAATTTTCATAGTGTTTGGATTTCATGCATCACGTATTTTTAAGTAGATTCAGTTGATGTTTTCAAATGCTGATGCCTGTAATCAACTTAAAGTCTTAGAATAGCACTTGATTACCCTTCAAAATTAAACTATACATTAATCTTTAATTTTCAAATCAGCAAATAGGTAGATGCATTTTTATGAATTACTAGTATTCTGTCTTTAGCTGCAATATATGCTCATGACAAATATTTTAATATATATTTTTATTATATATTTTATAATATAATATATTCTTAAAAGCTCTTTCTATCAAACCCTTTCGACCTAATTTTACTGGAATTCTAATAATAGATCAGATAATCTCTAGCAGCCCATTATGACATTTGATTCTACCATTTATGTTATTTATAAAAGCAACACATAGCATTTGCAATGTGCTTCCATTCGGCAAACCAGAAATGGACACATTCCGTGTGAACTTTATTACTGTAAAAGAGCAATACTTCCATACATTATGTATAATGATGGTAGTTCATTTAAAAGAAAAACTATAGAATTAGTCACTGCTAATCAAGGAAAGTATCTTCTCCAAGACATCAGGTTGTTTAAAAAAAAACTCTCAGTTTTTTTTTTAACTATTCAAATCCTAGAATTACTCAGTGTACCTCCACAGTGTCCAAAGACTGCTGCTCCAAGCTAGATTTTATAGAAGAATGTGCAGCATGTCAAGTGATGCAGAATGTACACAGACTTAGGAAGAGTAAATACACAGAATCCAGAAGCAACACAATAGACTGACCTTCTCACCAACCTTCTTCCCTCCCCTTTCCTTAATCATGCAAAGTCAAAAAGTAAAAGCATCAGAAGAAATAATAAGTGAAAAACGACCCTCCGTAATTGTGGTTTCTCGGTGCCTGATTACCCTCCTATCCCCTCGCACACATCAAAGAGCAAAGGGCAGGGCAGACAGAGTAGAGGAGAAGAAAGAAAGAAAGAAAAACGAGAGATTATTTACTGGCCGTTTGAGATCTGGTTACCAGCCTGAAAAACAAGAACAGATGTATTTGCATGATTATAAAATAAAATGCCTTTCAAATAACTTAATCTCTGGGAATATTATGGTATATACATTTGTTTTTAATTCCCCAGGGATAGGCAACAGACCGTGGGCTCCTTTGTTTATCCACGGGTATAAGGACGGAAGATTCTTACATACATCTCTGAATGCAGGCTAGTGAATAACATGTGTGAGAACCAAGAGGATTACGGTATTATCCTGCTATTGTTTTCTGCACTGCATCCACTTCAATCTTCAGGAAAATGAAAACAGAAACGGGCCCAGGAGATTATAAACAGGCTGCTGCCACTGAAGTCTGCCCCTGGAAGGCCGATGTAGCTCAGGAAGCAGGTTGGTTTCTTTAGGTTTTATCAAAACCCCTATATGAATATGAAAAGAATTAGTGGAGGTGAAATCACCCAAAAGGCAATTACTGTCTTCTCTCCCAGAGGAGGAGATTTCAGCCAAGCAGACATAAAATCTCAAGTTTCCATCATAGGTGATGAGTTCAAAGCCATGAAGCAGAGTCCATGGGCTTTGGAAATGTTCATGGTTAGTGGTAGGTAATAAAGGATATAAGTGCAGCAGCTCAGACCAAATGTGAGTTTAGGGGGTAAGAGAATAGAGTGCACCACTGCCTGTACCGTTTCCCCAGGCTGAGTTTCCATCTGGCATGAAAAGAACCTGGATCCGCCCCAGCCGAATCATTCAAAGAACCCTCAAAGTGTTGGGTCCACAGGGCCCATTTTTGCTCTGAACTGGATGACCCTGGGCCAGCTGTCAAAAGCCTGAGCCTCATCAGGTAGCACGAGGCCATCAGGGTCAGATGGAAAAGAAAGCTGACTGGCTCACAGGGTTGCGATCACGTCAGACAAGGTCGGCTCACTTTTTCCATCCCAAGCCCAGGGCTGGCCTGTAATGGTGATCCAGTAATATTAATAACAACAGGGACAACCAACGCCTTTCAGGGAATGGTTTCAAAAGGCTTTCCAAGGTAAGGCCGGTTCTTAATTCCCCAAATGACAGATAAGAAAACTCAAGCAGAAAGAAGGAACATGATTAGGCCAGGAGTGGACATGTGATTTGGGGCACGGCTGAAAGAAAGAGCTGAGGCCCGCCTTCCTGGATGATGTTCTGTCCTCCAGAATTATCTGACCCACCGGGCCTGCTGTCTGCACAGACTGACTGCTCTGCCCAGGAGCTGCCCAGACGGGGCAGACTCTCTGCACTGCACATACCATTTCCAAATCTTCTTATCCCATCAACTCACCTCCTTATTTAAACAGGTACAGACGTTGTCTGCACTGTTTCTGTTATTTTTTGTAATATGAGTTGAGAAAGTGCCGTATATGCAAAATAAGAATCAGAACATAATCAGAGTGAAGAAAATGCACAGGCATGTTTTCTTCCCCCAATAGCACAGAAATACACTCATCCCCAAGGTGCAATGACTCACGTGCCCCTGAGTAAGGCAAACAATAATTATTCATTTGCTTGTGATTTATCATTTAAAGTGAGATCAATTTTTCAAACTTTTCTATCAAACTCATCAGATATAATGACTCTTCTTCATTTTCAGTCTGTGATGGTTCTGGAATCACAAAAACATCAGGGGCTTCTTTTTGAGTGATCAACGAACACTGACTAGGCACTTTAATATTAATATTATAGAAGAGCAGACAAGGGTAATTAGAGCAGCAAAGCTCTACTCCTCATGAGTCATGTGACTTTGGCAAGGGCCTTAACTTCTCTCCCAGTTTTCTCGTCAGTAAATTGGGAATAAGAAGGACCATCTGGGTTTGATGGCTGTCAAGAGGATGAATAAGAAGAGGGCTTAAGACAGGGCCCAGCACATAGTCAGCAATTGCATGAATTTTCCTCCACCACAGGGCTTTCACTTCACAGTAGAAATGAAAAGTTCTATGCAGTGATTCCTGCCCAGGGAGCACTACCAAAATGAGTAAGTGTAGGCATCTGGCATAGCTTTGGCTAAATGACAGTAGGTAGTGAAGGTAGTTGGGCTTCCCTCGTGGCTCAGACGGTAAAGAATCCGCCTGCAATGCAGGAGACCTGTCGATTCCCGGGTTGGGAAGATCCCCTGGAGGAGGGCATGGCAACCCACTCCAGTATTCTTGTCTGGAGAATCCTATGGACAGAGGAGCCTGGTGGGCTATGGTTCATAGGGTCACCAAGAGTCAGACACAACTGAGCAACTAAGCAAAGCCACAGTGAAGGCAGTTAAGCAGAACAGTAGTTACAGTAATCAAGAAAGACTTCCTGGAGGAAAGGAATGAAGTTTTCATCAATGTGAAACTGCTCCCTTTATTTTCTTTGTCATTTACAGTATCTCTCTCACATCACATAGTGTTACTCCAGGGAAACACTGCATTCAGAAATAATTACACTTCTATAACAACAGGAAAAAAAGGACACAAAGCAATTAAGAAACAATCCAAAGGTTATCAACTGATTGAAAAAAAAAATGGTTCCTAGATCTCACAACTCTTTTAGTATTCTACCATAAGGATGACAGTAACTATTTTTTTTTTTAATTCCTGCTTCCTAGGTGGCGCTAGTAGCAAAGAATCTTCCTACCAATGCAGGAGATACAAGAGACATGGGTTTGATCTCTGGGTTGGGAAGATCCCCTAGAGAAGGAAATGGCAACCCACTCCAGTTTTCTTGCCTGGAAAAATCCCATGGACAGAGGAGCCTGGTGGGCTACAGTCCGTTGGCCACAAAGAGTCAGACACAACTGAGCACTCCTGCAACGATTTTTTTTTTTTTTAATATAATTGCTTCACAAGGTTGTGTTAGTTTCTGCTATATAACGAAGTGAATCAGTTATATGTGTATATATATCCCCTCCCTCTTGGACCTCCCTCCCTCTCCCGTCCCACCCACTTAGATCATCACTGAGCACTGTGCTGAGCTCCCTATGCTATATAGCAGCTTCCCACTAGCTATGTATTTTACACAGGGTAGTGTATTTACATCAAACCTAATCTCTCAATTCATCCCATGCTCTCCTTCCCCCACCTGTGTCTAAACCTCTGTTCTCTACGTCTGTGTCTCTATTCCCGCCCTGGAACTAGGTTCATCTGTACCATTTTTCTAGATTCCACATATATGCATTAATGTTAGAGAAACAGAATCTCCGCCTTCTTATAACTGTACCTTACAATAGCCTTGGTGTTCTGCCTTATTAACCAAGGCCCTATTCTGCCTATTGGACCATTGTCTAAGGCCTTTTTTCTTGTTTCCCCTACAAGAGTCCAAGCACTAGGCGCTAGTTCAGTTCAGTTCGGTCGCTCAGTCGTGTCCGACTCTTTGTGACCCCATGGACTGCAGCACGCCGGGCTTTCCCGTCCATCACCAACTCCTGGAGCTTGCTCAAACTCATGTCCATCGAGTCAGTGATGCCATCCAACCATCTCATCCTCTGTCATCCCCTTTTCCTCCTGCCTTCAATCGTTCCCACAATCAGGGTCTTTTCACATCAGGTGGCCAAAGTATTGGAGCTTCAGCTTCAGCATCAGTCATTCCAATGAATATTCAGGACTGATTTCCTTTAGGATGGACTGGTTTGATCTCCTTGTTCAAGGGACTCTCAAGGGACTAGGTGCCATAGTACTCGAATTTGGGGGGAAAAAAGACACATCCCTTGTCTTTCAAAGTGCTCCTAAACCAGCATATTTTAATTAATACATTAATTTCTCTAATCATAAATGTCATATAATCATTTTAATTGAAAAATTAAAAAAAGTATGAAGGAGATTAAAAATAATCATAAATCCATCACATAGAGATAATCATTCTGGTATATTTCCTTCTGGCATTTTTCATATTATAAATAGATAAATACACATGCACATAATTATGACTATATTGCATGCCCAGTTTTAAAATTGGCCTTTTTAATCTACATATAGAGCATTTTTGAAGCCATTAACATTTTCTTTAAATGTATCATTTCAGTGTTGCATAATATTCCATTTTATGGACAGCCAATAAAATAATCATTTCAACATTATCTAAAGATGAATGTAAATCTACAACTAATGGAAATCACATCCATAGAGATGCTGCTGCTGCTGCTGCTGCTAGGTCGCTTCAGTTGTGTCTGACTCTGTGCGACCCCATAGACAGCAGCCCATCAGGCTTCCCCGTCCCTGGGATTCTCCAGGCAAGAATACTGGAGTGGGTTGCCAGTTCCTTCTCCAATGCAGGAAAGTGAAAAGTCAAAGCGAAGTCTCTCAGTCGTGTCCGACTCTTAGCGACCACATGGACTGCAGCCTACCAGGCTCCTCCATCCATGGGATTTTCCAGGCAAGAGTACTGGAGTGGGGTGCCGTGCTAGCTAAAGGAATGAAACTTCTGAAAAACACATCAAACATGACAGCTGACTTTATGTAGTCAACTCTCACGACCCACACAGTATGAGCTATGTTAAAGCAGTCCTTTTTATGGCTGAGTAATATTCCATCGTATATATGTACCACATTCCTTTCTTTATTCATCTGTTGAAAGACATCTATTAATAGGTGTCCTGGATCTTATAAATAGTGCTTCTATGAACACTGAGGTCCATGTGTCTTTTGGAGTTAGAGTTTTCTCAGCATATATGCCCTGTAGTGGGATTGCTGGGTCATGGAACCTCCATACTCTTCTCCACAGTGATTGTATCTATTTATATTCCTATTAACAGTGTAGGAGGGTTCCTTTTTCTCCACATCCTCTCCAGCATTCATTGTTGGTAGCTTCTTGATGATGGCCATTCTGACTGGCCGTATGAGGTGACACCTCATTGAAGTTTCAATCTACATTTCTCTAATAACTAGTGATACTGAGCATCTTTTCATGTGTCTCTTGGCCATCTGTATGTCTTCTTTGGAGCGATGTCTATTTAGGTCTTCTGCCCAGTTTTTGACTGGGTTGTTTTTTCTTACGTATATTGATTTCCACAACTGATTCATGTTGTTGTACAGCAGAAACTAACACAACATTGTCAAGCAATTATACTTCAATTTAAAAAGCAACATAATAAATAAAGCATTCCCCAGAGCAGGCCAGGACCTCTCATGGGCCCTATGGCCTTCTTTCACAATCCTTTCATTCTGTATCCTTTTCCCCAAAACTGGAAAGCTTCACTGGTTAGATAGTTTTCCCATCTTCTGAACTCTTGGCAGGAAGAAGGCAAGAGTAGCTGGGAAAAAACAGTCCAAATCCAACCTAAATTTCTTTTCATAACCTCACAACTTCCTTGAATATAAACTAGCTAAAAATATACATAATCCTTAGTGTGTACCTGTGCAATTATATACAACACCCTAACTTACATAACTCAAGGCCTTCCCATTTGTTTACTTTTCAAATCACTTCCTTTCAGGGACGTGGAATTAAGTGGTTATCCAGAATCAGCAGTGAAACTTGGCAGTGTAGTCACATTTCCACGCCTAAGAAGGCACGCACATTTCTAAGGAGCAGGGATGTAAGAAAGTTTCTTTGCAACTAATAAAATTAACATGAGTTTATATACAGTAAAACTCCAAACCAGCATAGCTTTATGCATCTCTCATAATAAAATGAATGGCCATGATCTTCATACACACTTTGGTTTCTAGATCATAGTCGTGTGGTGATCTGAATTTCTTCATAGATAAAGAAAATAAATGTTATTTGGACAAACTGACTACATATTATATTTATAGAAAAAAAGGAGTTTTCCCCCCCCTATATTCCAGTATCTAACTAAAGGTATACCCCACTTCACAGAATACAAATCTTCCTGAAAGGTTGTGCTTTCATGCTAAGTCGCTTCAGTCATGTTCAACTCTGTATGACCCTATGAACTGTAGCCTGCCAGGCTCCTCTGTCCATAGGAATCTCCAGGCAAGAATACTGGAGTAGGTTATTTATAGCCAAATATCTATTTTATAATTGTCTTATTGGGTTCCATTAGAAAATCAAATATGGGTCACTGAAGAAATCTATGAAGAAATAATAGTTACAAATGAGAGTTTCTTCGTCTATCAGTTTTCTACTGCCACAGTAACATGGCATGACAAACCACCCCAAACTCGGTGGCTTAAAGCAATCTGCATCTGTTTTGTTTGTAAGTCCCCAGGTCAGTGACTCTGGTGGCTCTGCTGGGTTTGGCTGGACTGTTCTGGCCTGGGCTCACCCAGCTCTTGCTGATGAGGATGGCATCAGCCATGACAACCGAGATGATCTGGCTTCCCTCCACCTGTCTGTCTCATCTTCTAGGAGGCTCGCCGGGGCACGTTCTCAAGACAATTTCAGGAGAGCCAAAGCAAGCCAGAAGCACACAAAGGCTTCTTCCAGCCTCTGCTTGTGCTATCTCTGCTGACAGCTCATTAACGGAAGCAAGTTCCAAGTTCCACTCAGATCCAAAAGGACAGGGCAGCAGACTCTACCGCATTAGTAAGAAAAGCTGCGAAGTCATATGACCAAATGCATCTCAATGGAGAAGATTGAAGAATTAGAATCTTTAATACACCCAGTGTACCACAACCTTGATTTTTAAAGGACAACAACAATAATAAACAAGATAATTCAGGTTTGGGGAAGGTAACTGGGTTTAATATAATCAAGTACTGCAGAAAAGAAAAAGAAGACCATAAATGAATAGAGAAAATCAGATGCTGAAAAATCGAGAGGCTTGTCTTCAAAATCGTTCTTCAATTCCTATGGCAGGATGGTACACTTCTTAATTTCTTAACTCCTTTTTCCTAATGGCTAAAAGTAGAAGCTTACATTTAGTACAGTTGATAGAAATAAAGCAGGAAAGAAGACAAAAAAAGGCAAAGAAATAAAACAATTTTTAGTAAAAAAAAAAAAAAAATTTTAACTAAAGAATGTTTTAAAACTAGTCACATTAATTTCATTATTATCTTTACAAAAAGCCACAGGGGTATGTTTTATCTCTGGGTACAAATTTAAACCAAGTCCACTCAGGTGGAATAAACATTGAGATTTAAATGTAGGACTAATTTTCAGGGGATGTAATATACAGTATGGTGACTAGAGTTATCAATACTATATTGCATATTTGAAAGCTATTAAGAGAGTAGATCACCTTAAGAGTTTTCCCCACAAGAAAAAAAAAATTGTAACTATATGTGCTGATATATCTTAATTTTAAAAACAAAAAATTTAGGCCTAACAAACACAAATGTTGCTTCCATGTTATATCAGAAACAACTTTTGAAACAATAAATTCTGTTCCTTATAACTAAAACACTTTTCCCTCTCTCAGTTCAGTTCAGTCGCTCAGTCATGTCTGACTCTTTGCAACCCCATGAATTGCAGCACACCAAGCCTCCCTGTCCATCACCATCTCCTAGAGTTCACCCAAACTCACATCCATCGAGTCGGTGATGCCATCCAGCCATCTCATCCTCTGTCGTCCCCTTTTCCTCCTGCCCCCAATCCCTCCCAGCATCAGAGTCTTTTCCAATGAGTCAACTCTTCCCATGAGGTGGCCAAAGTACTGGAGATTCAGCTTTATCACCACCTAGTTAATTCTCTTCAGTTCAAATTTCACTTATTTGTAGATGTCATCTTGATCTTCCTGACCAGGTGGAACTCTTCTCATACACTTTTCTTTGAGCCCTTTATTTCTTCCAACAGAAGCATGGTTTTACATTTGTTCATGAGATATTTGATTGTATCTCTCTCTCACTAGACTGTCAGATCCATGAAGGCAAAGACTTTATTTCTGGTTTGGCTCAGTTCCATCTGTGGACCCAGGATAGTTGCTGCCATATGATAGCTCTTAATACATAAACAACAAATGAAGGAATAAATAACACATAATCAATGGGGGAGCATGTTTATTGAAAAGATGCAATCGTCGTACAGATAACAGAGCACACACATACATGGCTGATGAGTCCTAAAATGTTCTTCATAGTGAAGTTCAAGGTAATACATTTCTAAAAGAAGGAACTACATCTAAAATACATATTTTATCATTGCTATGTTGAATGTTCTGGAGAAGGCAATGGCACCCCACTCCAGTACTCATGCCTGGAAAATCCCATGGATGTAGGACCTGGTAGGCTACAGTCCATGGGGTTGCTAAGAGTTGGACATGACTGAGAGACTTCACTTTCACTTTTCACTTTCATGCATTGGAGAAGGAAATGGCAACCCACTCCAGTGTTCTTGCCTGGAGAATCCCAGGGAGCCTGGTAGGCTACCGTCTATGGGGTCACACAGAGTCGGACACGACTGAAGTGACTTAGCATAGCATAGCATAGCATGTTGAATGTTCAATACATGAATGTTTCAGCACAAACAACTGCATTTCATGTTTTTCTTAGTAAGAACCAGAGAAAGTCAATGTCAGAAACTTATCAAGCAAACGCAGCTCCTCCCATAGGATAAGCCTTTTTTTTTTCCATCATTTTCAGCAAGCAAGGAAGATAAAAGGGAGGATGTATATTTCATATGCGATTCAGAGTTCGCTGATACAAAATCAAAGGCTTTACTAAGATGCTCTGCAAGTGTGTAATATTACCTGGAGGTAATTTAGAGTCGTCTGTATTGTCTAACCACTTACTTGCTGGTGTTATAGAACCTCCCGTACAGGTCAGGGCTCAACTACTGCCACCTTGCTTGCCAAGGAATATAACTTTTTCTGGTTGCAAACCAGAAGATTTGAAGCATGGGAGTAATATTATTTTCATTAAAAATAAAAACTACCAACAATATAGAAGACAGACATGGAGAAATCAGAGAGAGAAAGATTAGTAAGGAAATCCTTAAAACAGTCCACAGGAGAGAACTGATGAAGACCTGAAATAGGGCATTAGCACTGGGATTGGAGACGTGTTGACTGATTGAGAGATGTTAAGTAAGGAGAACCTATAATATCGAGTAACTAGATGAATATGAGAGATTAGGGATTGGCAGAAAGGGAGAAGTTTGTAATTAGGTCCAGATTTTGTATATACACAACATCAGAGCAGGTCAAGGGAGAAAGAAAACAATTTTGGTTCTACATATGTTGGATTTTTCTTGTAGGATATCCTGATAGTAATAAATAGCAGGGAGTTAATGGGGTGGTGGGGGGGGGATAGGGGAGAGAGAAGAGAGCTAAGGAAAGTCAAGAGTGGAGAGACTGATTCGCAGTCATCAGAATCCAGGTAGCATTAGATGCAGTGAGCAATGGAAAGGTTTCTGCGGGAAGGCACAGAATTGAAAAGCGAGACTGGCTAAACCCAAGGAAATGCCACCATGAATGGATAAATAAATGAAGAGGAGACTGTGAAAGGACGAAAGAGGGGAAACAGGAAAGAATTATGTCAGATAAGAGCGCTGCTGCTACTGCTGCTAAGTCACTTCAGTCGTGTCCGACTCTGTGCGACCCCATAGACGGCAGCCCACCAGGCTCCCCCGTCCCTGGGATTCTCCAGGCAAGAACACTGGAGTGGGTTGCCATTTCCTTCTCCAATGCATGAAAGTGAAAAGTGAAAGTGAAGTCGCTCAGTCGTGTCCGACTCTCAGCGAGCCCATGGACTTCAGCCCACCAGGCTCCCCCGTCCATGGGATTTTCCAGGCAAGGGTACTGGAGTGGGGTGCCATTGCCTTCTCTGTTTATGGATAAAGTAGTACTCACTAATGAAGCCACAGAATTTAGGCAGTTCGCTTTATCTAGTGTGGACATCATATGCTGTTTGAGTTTTTATTTACAAACTGAATTTAGAGACTGCCTTGGAACCTAAGTTTTTGGCCATTATAGTCCCTTTGGGTTAAGCTGAATTAAATACTCTAGGAACCAGGACAGTTTCCTATTGATGTTTCCACACCAAGCAGAATCTGCCAACAAAACATTCGTCAAAACTAAGCACATGATGCTTGAATGTGAATATTGCTGAAGTACGGAATTCATAGATTCTCAGGTTTTAGTGAATTTGTATCTTCAGTCTGACAGTGGATATGTTCTTCAGTTGATTAAAACCTTATTATGTAAATGACTCTGAGAGAAAGACACAGAGACAGAGAGAGTCCCCAGGTTTGAAGACAATCATTCATTCACTCTGTGTGAATCACATTCTATCGTATCTAGCAGGAAAATGTGCTTATGACAGGTCTGGGCAAGTTGAATTTGCCTAGCTTCCTCTCTTCCAATCTTGCTTCGACAGATCTGTATTTTTGCCATTTGATGTCTACCTCCATCTTTCATCAGTTTTCACTGTATTTCCAGCCTTCAATTTGCTACTTTGGCAGAGTGAAAGATCGGTATTGACACATTTTTTATTCCTTGAAATAATAAAAAGGGTCATTTCTCTTACCATTCGTATCATGTGAAAATAAAAAACCAATTGCACTGGTCACCCACCTAGCTAAGTTAAGTGGACATGAATTTCAGTGTCAGTAGATGGGACTGAGATGTTGTTTGTTCAACTGGACATCCCTCAACCTGTGGCAGGTTAATATGAAGGATCCGTTACTACCAATGGATAGTTAAATCATAGCATGGTCAGTTCTCAGCCTCTCGGCTGCTCCAAAAAGAAGCACAGGAACCAACAGTAAACTACACGATCTCCCTCCCTCCATTCTCAATAAAGCCCGTCACATTCAAAGTTTGGAAATACACCCCCTCGAGAGTTATTGTGGGGATCAAGGCATGTTAATAAGCTTATAAATTACAACAATATAAAATGTCATTCATGGCTTGCTTGCCCAAATCCATCGTAACTCCAAGTGCTGTGTAGAACAAGAGCATGGAGATGGGGTTGGGGGGAGGGAAGGTCCCAGGAGCTGAATGTACAAGTGGAGTAACACAAGCTAATGGGATAAACAGAGAGGCTGACGTTCAGAAGACCAAAGGGATATGATCACCAACACTGAAAACAGAGGTGAGCTGCTGGTGATAAGAAATCCAGTAGTTTCTGACAGGCACGGCCCTATGGAGACTCAGGAACATCCTAGTCAGAGTAAGAATGTAATGCCCTGTGAAAGCCTTTATTAAACACCTCTGCAGAGGACTGGAAGAAACTGATCTGCTATAAAATATTTCATCTTCAAAATAAGGAAATCATGAGGGCCATCTAATGTAACATTTTATTAAGTATTGCCCTAGAACTATGGTTTTGTGCAACAGACAAATATTTGAAAGGTCCTTAAAATGACTTGAATAATGAGAAATCACTTAATTGTGGCAAATCATGGCAAGTCAAGTGTTGTTTGGTTTCAGAATTTCACATGATTTCAGGGGCCAGTTAAGTTGCTGCTCTCAAAGGAGGTAGAATCACCACTTGAAACTCTTACCTATGCACTGAAAAATTATTTCATGTAACCAGGCCTAGACAGATGGACTTTCAAGAATTTTCATTAGAGGTTGTTCTAACTACATTTCAATTATCACATAAAAGTCATGTGTGAAAATTTCATTTTATAAGTATCGTATTTCTGATTAATTTATGGATGCTTAGCTCTGCTTAGAGGTCTCTGCCCCATCCAGTGACCTGTCCGGTCATCAAATGGGCAAAGATAGGAAAACAAGATGTCAGAGAAACAGCTCCCAGAAATCCACATAAGTGGCCTTCAGGTTAAATAAAATTGTTCCCAGATGTGGTCAACACACTGTAACTGACTCACCAATGAGTCATGCCCTTGAATAATCCTCTCTCCCTGAATCCTGGCAAAACCTGTGCCTTGCTTCTAACCAACAGAATTTGGCCAAAGTGACAGGCACATCATTCCCACAATTCCATTACCTTATATAAGACTCTGTCTAAACAAACCGGAGCAACAGACTCCTACCAACTGGCTTTGAAGTCAGTTTTCATGTTGAAAGAGGGCATACCAGGAGGGTCACAGCAAAGAACTGAAGATGACCTTTAAGAGCTTAAAATTGCCCCCAGCCAAGACAACCAAGTTTAAAAAAAAAAAGACAAAAAAACCCCCTGTGATCTCAACCCTACTGTAAGGAAATGAATTCTGCCAACACACTGATACTGCCTAGGAGTGGACCTTGCCCCAGTTGAGCCTCTGATGAGAACACAGATCTGGCCAATACCAAAATTCAGCCTGGTAAGACCCTGAAGCATCTGAAGCTTAGACTTCTGACCTACCAAAAACCTGAGGTAAAATATGTGTGTTGTTTTAAGTTGATAAATTTGCAGTAATTGGTTACACAGCATAGAGAAGCAATGCAGCAGGGAGCAAAGTTCGGCTGCTTGTCAGCACTTCACTCACCGGCACTAGTGTAGAAGATTTCAGAGCAAGAAAGGTCAAAGGTATAGACGAGAAGAACTGGATAACTGGCAGGAAGTCAAAACACACTAATTTAGGCAAAGGTGTGTGGTGGGGGGGAGGGGGACAGGGCACAGGGGGGTACAGGGGAGGGGGGTTTGTAGGGAGGTTGCACCTGAGGGGTGAGGCATGTGATGCAAACCCAATACAAGACAAGAATCTATCAGCAACCAAAGTTGAGGTGTTAGAGGCTGGAGAGGACTTAGTCTGCAAATGGGATACCTATTTATCGGAGATTACCATAGTCAATCGTGAGAATTAGGCCGGGTGTTTCCATACTTTTTTGAGGCAGAACAAAAAGAAACTCCAGTTCCAAATAACACTGAATGGCTGAAACCTCCCCAGCAGCTATACATTCCTGTTTAAAGCAATACTTTTGATATAATGATACTCATTAACTATAACAGTACAGAATGAAATTGTTATTGAGTCCAATAATTGGACTTCCCTGGCAGTCTGGTGGTTGGGACTTTGCCTTCCAATATAGGATGTGTGGGTTTGATCCCTGGTTAGGGAGCTAAGATTCTCACAGCCAAAAAACCGAAACATAAAACAGAAACAATATTGCAACAAATTCAATAAAGACTTGTAAAAGTCTTTATTGACTTTACTGACACACACACAGTATTTTAAAAGAATTACTGGATTATGTTCCTTAATGAAAGCTCCAATTGTGGAACCACTGAACAATACTTGGGATCAGACCCACAAAGAATGAGAAAGAGCAAACACAAACTTTGATTATTACACAAATGTAATAGTGGCTGTCTTTTCCCTAAAGCAAGCACAATCTTTGGAGTTAGAACTGGATTGACACCCTAGCTCCTGTCTTTCCTAACTTTCTGATTTAGGCAAACCTCTGCACTTCTCTAAACATTTGTCTATTCACTTGGAAAAACAGACTAATAACTCCTCCTCCTGACTGTCACAGGGCCAAAGAGGCAACAAAATGGGAAAATGAGATGACTAAAATAGTCTCCACCAGAGTAAAAAGGGTAAACTGAAGTGTTACAAAAGTTCAATAGCACAGAGAGTTTAAGGCTTTGTTTTTGAGTCAGCCTGTGTGAATTTTAATTTCAGTTCAGTGGTGTATTATCTCTATGACCTTTTGCTAGTTACTTCACCTTCTGAGTGTTCATTTAGCCATCTAAAGGCATGAAAATAATATCTACGTACTACATTAGGCAGATATTAAATGAGACAATGTATGTGAAATGCTCTAATTTTTCCCTAAATAGTAGGTTGCTGCTCTACCTGATTAAGACTGCTCAGCTTTGGAGCTAGCCAGCATTTGGTGGTTGGGTATGATATGACAACTCCCTCTGTGCCCTTTCATCTTCATTTCCACTGCTCCTCATACTTCTAATTATAACAGTTAATGGGTTATAGTATCATTATACAATTCTGTTAATACAACTAGAATTTCCAGGGCTAAGCTCTTCAATAAGTATTTGTTGCATTGAATTGACCCCAAATTTGCAGACTGAGGAAGAATTGGGGGGGTACAGGTTATGGGACTTCCTCTCTGTAACGTTGCTTGGCCTCAATAATAACCTTACAACCAAATGTGTGAGCATATTTGCTTTTCAGTGGATGAGATAATACCTTTTAGGTTAATAGAAGTGGTTGATGTAATGCAGGGTGTTAGATTTGGTATCAGCCTAAATCATATCAGCACCAAATATAGCGGGCACCACTGCCTGCTCGGAATTATGCTGCAGGCTTTCCCAGTTCCATTTAACTCCCTCTATATCACTGCACGCAAAGCACATTACAAGGACAAGATATTTATACTCTAAGTTAAATGTCTATACCATAAAAGTGATCTATGTAAGATCAATGTAACTCTAATTTAGCAATATAGGATGGGAATGGAAAACTTTCCATGGATGTAAATGTGAATTTAATAGGCCAAGATGGTTACCCTAGAAAATGACACGTAGATTGCTTTAGAAGGTTCTGGCGGACTTGTGGAAAACAACTTGCTGTTTGACCAGCTGGACTCATAGGTGATTGCCAAAAGTTTGCTTAAAAGTGATACCTTTATCTCCTTATTGGCCTTACTGAATAGTGTAACCAAAATGTCCCACATGTCCTGAGTTATCTTTTTACTTTACTGGGTCTACTTGGAAGAATATTCTACACTTTCCTTTAGCAAAACTTTCTTGTATCTCCTAATAAGCCATACATAAGCATTATCAGGGAGACAGTGTTCCATGTGATGGTTTAGAAGTCCAGAAATGCCCAATCAAAAATAGCCCACAATTCAGTTTATAATTATAAATACTTTGATCATCATTTACTATAGTCTAAGTACTATTCTAAGCCTTTATAGATGCCAACTCATTTAATCTTCACAGTCATCCTATGGAGTATTTCTGATCTTTAGTATCATGTTCATTTTACACGAGAGGAAACTGAGGCTCAGAGATACTAAGTAACTTGTCCAAGGTCACACAGCTAGCTAGCAGCAAAGTCAGTATCAAACCAAGTTAACGTAACTCCAGATTCATGCTCTTAACCATTAGCCTACACGTAACCCTCAAAACAGATATATCACCAAACTGGGAGTTAAAGGAACTAATTTTGAAGCTCAACTCCTCACTACATAGCTACATGAAAATGTGTAACTTCACTTAAAGAATATGAATACCCATATTACCAGGTGGGAAAGATTCACAGATATACACAAAATCTCCTTCCACGGTGTCTCATTCAATAAGAGGTACTTCGATAATATTCTCTGGATCTAAATTTGATTCCTTCAGATTTTTCATTAGGCCTCCACTTAACCTACAAATAAATTACTGGGATCTGTGATGCTTTTAGCAATAACCCCATGAATACCTGAGGAGAAGGCAATGGCAACCCACTCCACTGCTCTTGCCTGGAAAATCCCATGGATGGTGGAGCCTGGTGGGCTGCAGTCCATGGGGTCGCAAAGAGTCAGACACGACTGAGCAACTTCACTTTTACTTTTCACTTTCATGCATTGGAGAAGGAAATGGCAACCCACTCCAGTGTTCTTGCCTGGAGAATCCCAGGGACAGGGGAGCCTGGTGGGCTGCCATCTATGGGGTCACACAGAGTTGGACATGACTGAAGTGACTTAGCAGCAGCAGCAGCCATGAATACCTGAGTATAATTTGTTTTAACCGGTTAACTCTCTCCAAGAGCAAACTATTGAGGGGAATTGAAAGAAAAGGCAATTCTATTTGGGTGGACCCTGTAAAAAAGTCAATTTGAGGGCATTGGGCACCACTGAACAGGGCAGGCCTAGGCTGGTGACTGTGAAGTTGTTTTGGCAGCCAGAGGTCACTGTCAGCTAAAAGGTAGATGACGAGACAAGAAATGCCAAAGGAACACCGAAAGGGTGGAACCCATTTTACCTGGGGCAGGAACTTCTTTAATGGCTGCAATTTACCCTCTGGCCCAATGCCACACTGGAGCATTTGCCTAGTATTAGACCAGCAGTCATATATGGATGTGAGAGTTGGACTATAAAGATAGCTGAGCACTGAAGAATTGATGCTTCTGAACTGTGGTGTTGGAGAAGACTCTTGAGAGTCCCTTGGACTGAAAGGAGATCCAACCCGTCCATCCTAAAGGAGATCAGTCCTGGGTGTTCATTTCGAAGGATTAATGTTGAAGCTGCAACTCCAATACTTTGGCCACCTGATGCGAAGAGCTGACTCATTTGAAGACCCTGATGCTGGGAAAGAATGAGGGCAGGAGGAGAAGGGGACGACAGAGAATGAGATGGTTGGATGGGATCACCGACTCAATGGACATGAGTTTGGGTAAACTCCGGGAGTTGGTGGTGGACTGGGAGGCCTGGTGTGCTGCAGTTCGTGGGGTCGCAAAGAGTCGGACACGACTGAGCAACTGAACTGAACAGAACTGATACCAGCAGTGGGGTTCACAAAGGATTTCTCTTATTTCCTCCTAAAGACATTAATGATGAAGATGCACTTGAACTCTCTGAGTACTTTTCCCGATTTTCCATAGTGGCATATAAGGGAAACGTCAGAGGGCAGACACTCAAGCTTTGGTACTGCCATCTGAGCTCTGTGTGGAGAAGAAAGCTCTGGGCACTGGGAGTGGGCAGAACTACCGTGATGGACAGAGAACTCCTCAGGTACACAGAGTCCAGGTTCAGCCCGCTGTCCGTCATGGTGGATACATATGGCATTTCACGCTACGATACACAGAGGAGCAATCAGGTGCCTCAAGTCACCAACTTTTGCTGTGAGTCTCCCCTGAAAGTGACAAATCTTAGCCATCACACACAGAATCTCACAGAAAGCCAGTACATGTTTATTACTGTTGCGTATCAGAAAGGCAAAAGCTTTTCCAGACACCTTGTAGTACTTTCCTCCAGAGCCAGAACTGTGTCCTGTGACCCCCAAACGCCACTAAAAGGGGTTGTGCAGAGTATTTAGCTTTTCTTACAACCATAGTAGAAGTAAGTTAGGTTACCCTATCTAACATAAGCA
The DNA here is from genome assembly GCF_055505025.1 of Bos grunniens. NCBI lineage: Eukaryota > Metazoa > Chordata > Mammalia > Artiodactyla > Bovidae > Bos > Bos grunniens. The sequence continues at coordinate 37,386,419 of NC_141187.1, forward strand.
GAAATCCATAGCCTAGACTAAGGTAGCAGATGTCAATGAAAGGTGGAATTTTAGATGCAAAGAACACAAAGGAGTGAAAAGCAAAATGTAAATTTTTTGAGTGGGGAGGGACAAAGTGAACGGGGAGGATGGAGCTGCCATTCTGATAAAGTTAGACTGATATTCCTACGAAAAATCAGTGAACAATGAGCTCAAAACTTTGATTTATCTCTGGAACGTCTTATCAACATTGATAAGGTGCTTTTTGAGGAAGAAATTTGAAGGAAAAATGAATTATTGATTACTCATGTTAAATGTGGCAAACAAAACTGAAATACTCCCAGTATTAAAGGTGGAGGTGAATGTAAAACACAAATACACACAAATAATTTAAAACCTAATTTAATATTGATAAATAAAAATCAGCTTTCTTTGGTAGCTGATGCAATCCTCATGATTTTTCCCTGCAATTAGTCTTTCTCTGTTCTCTCCTTAATATGTACTGTTAGCATCATGTCTTACCAGGGATCAGTAAATATTTGGTGAATAAATGAATGAGTAAAATGCATATATAAGATTGAACAGTAGACGGAAATGACTAAAAATATTGTTTAAGAAGCTATTTAAAGATTTATGTAGGTATTACATTTATCCAGAGAGCAATGATCTAGAATATCTAGTTTAAGTTAAGCAAGAAAGTGTGTGAAGACAAAGAAAATAACTGCAGTTATTAAGGTAATTTTCCAATTTATCCTAATCTTCTAACAAATGAGTTTTTGACCTATCTAATTGTGATAAGAAAAAATTCAATTTAACTTGACTCAATAGTACTACAGGGAAAAGGGTGAGATAAATTAAGGTTAATGAGTCTATATAGATATTTATATTCTTATTATATTGAACACTTTTTACTATTTAGTATATATTTTTATAAGAGTAACATAAAAAATTTTAAGAATTATATCTGTTGTCATACACTAGGGTCAGAATAAAGTAGGAGGAAAGAAATCATTCATCTAAATATCAGGAAGAATTTGCTGACAGTGGGAAATGTCAGATTGAGAAAGGGCGTAATATGTAGAGTTATACTATTAGGTTAGACAAAGAATTAAAACATTCATCACTGACATCAGCCTTCACCTCCAGAGACGCAGACTAGCCAACATAAAGGACGATAGTGATATACATTGCTTGGGTAATAGGTTAGACCAGTCAAGGCAAAGATAAATATTTCCAATTTTATAACTCACGTGATACTAAGACCCAGTTCAGTTCACGTCAGTTCAGTTGCTCAGTCGTGTCCAACTCTTTGCAACCCCATGAACCGCAGCACGCCAGGCCTCCCCTGTCCATCACCAACTCCTGGAGTTTACCCAAACTCATGTCCATTGAGTCAGTGATGCCATCCAACCATTTCATCCTCTGTCATCCAAAGTCCAAAGTATTGGAATTTCAGCTTCAAAATCAGTCCTACCAATGAACACCCAGGACTGATCTCCTTTAGGATGGACTGGTTGGATCTCCTTGCTGTCCAAGGGACTCTCAAGAGTCTTCTCCAACACCACAGTTCAAAAGCATCAATTCTTCAGCACTCAGCTTTCTTTATAGTCCAGTTCTCACATCCATACATGACCACTGGAAAAACCATAGCCTTGACTAGACGAACCTTTGTTGGCAAAGTAATGTTTCTGCTTTTTAATATGCTGTCTAGGTTGGTCATAACTTTCCTTCCAAGGAGTAAGGGTCTTTTAATTTCATGACTACAATCACCATCTGCAGTGGTTTTGGAGCCCCCAAAAATAAAGTCTGACACTGTTTCCCCATCTATTTGCCATGAAATGATGGGACCGGATGCCATGATCTTAGTTTTCTGAATGTTGAGCTTTAAGCCAAATTTTTCACTCTCCTCTTTCACTTTCATCAAGAGGCTCTTTAGTTCTTCTTCACTTTCTGCCATAAGGGTGGTGTCATCTGCATATCTGAGGTTATTGATATTTCTCCCAGCAATCTTGATTCCAGCTTGTGCTTCCTCCAGCCCAGCGTTTCTCATGATGACTAAGACCCAGGATGACATAAATAGCAAATTACCGTAAACCTGAAAACAAAGCACATATTCTTTTGTTTGTGTCTACCCTTCACTTCCTACCAACATTTCCTACTGGTATATAAAAATTAGATTTCCAACAAGGAAGTAAAGCACTGAATATGTTCATTTGTTAGGATGAAGTGTGATCTGTGAATTACAGAATATAATATGCAGTGGGATCCTCAGGTAATTTTTGTGGAAGACAGATAAAGTCAGCTACCCATTATAATGAGCTTCCCCTCTTCTTATTCACCTATTTCATCAATTCTACAAATATTTATTATTTACTACATTCTAGGCATTATGCTAAAAACTAGATGGTCTCTGCTGTCTTGGAGTGTATAGTCTGCTAGGTGATGGGGGACAGGCATAAAATAATTTACTGCTAAATTATAATCTTCTATTCATTTCTCCATCTTCCTCATTGAAGTGAGAGATTTTGGGGTGAGAACAATACCTTATTTATCATGACAATCCCCAAAACTAACAAAGTACATGATACATAGTAGAAATATGGGCATGAAAAAATGGTGGGATAATTAAGTGATTGAAAGGAAGAATGAAGGAAGGAAGCTTAATGAAAAGGGAAGAAAATGGTTGGTAAAGCTAAGTAACTGGAGTTAAAAAAGGATGTCCTCATGTTAAGAGAATGCCACCATTTCAATGGTTAAAATTAGACCTTTAGAAATAAAACCTTCAGAAAAATGATCTGTTTCCATCAAAAGTTGACAAAAAGAGTTTTAGAAAACATGTCTTTCCACTAAAGACCAAACATATACTTAAACACTTTAAGCTAAGTCAGGAAGTCAGTATTTCATTCCTAGGACCACTTTGAAATTACCTCATATGGTGGAATCATGAAACATATGTTTGCCTAGTTTTTTCCACTTGTAGACAGTAATAATTTTTTCTGAGGCACGGGTATGCAAGATTAATTGAAACACGTAATTTCAGTTTTAGGTGAAAAATATTAGCCCAGTTGGTATGTTCATTTTCCAAAGAGGAACATGATGTACATATTCATTTTGGGTAGACTCAGGAGACAGTTAGGCCAAATGACTCTCTTAAAGAAACAGAATCTAATTTCTTTTCCAACAGCCTAGAAATACTGGTCTTCTATGACCTGTGACTCCAAGACCTGAGGAAGGTAGAGAGAGTCCTCAGTCACTTCCTGGACTCAGTCTTCTACCCCAGAAAAAGTAGATCTTGGCCAAGTCACCCAAAGGAGACACAAAGAGATTGTTTCAAAACCACGGAAATATAATTAGGAACTCATCCACAAAATTTCCTCACCTTTGACCTAAAACATTGATTTTGGATTTCCAAATTACTCTGTGATCTGTATTTATGACATTTCTAATGACATCTTCTTATGCATTTGATGCACCATGCCAATTTGAGAACCATATCCTCATCCTGAACAAGAATCCAGAAGCTACTGCTTTCCTCCAAGGAATAAACAGCCTTTAGGAAATCAATAGAGGAAGCTGTAAAAGGTCATTTGGTCTAGCTCATTGCACTAATCAGGTAAATAATTAATCCAGCCAAGACAAAATATTTTTGGCAGGATCTAATTGAAACCAACTGTGCTGATAGACTGATGAAAATAATACCCAGCATTTACCAAGTGTTGACTATGAGCCAAGGCCCAAACACTTTTCAGATTATCTTATTTAATCCTCAAATCTTCTAAGAAAGGTACACTTTTTAAAACTGGAGTATAACTGCTTTACAATATTGTGTTAGTTCCTGAGGTACAACAATGTGAATCAGCTATTCGTGCACGTATATCCCCTCTCTCTAGAGCCCCCCTCCCGCCCCCTCACCCCACTCATCTGGGCCATCACAGAGCACTGAGCTGCTTTCCATTAGCGATCTGTTCTATACATGGTACTGAATGTACTCAATTCATTTAATAGGTGCAATTTTTAATCTCTGCTTCATTGATGAAAAAAATGTAGTACAGATAAATCAGGGGGGAATCTGGCTAGTTTAATCAGAAATTGGGCTACTGAAAGCATTTCTGGTAATGGTAAAAAAAAAAAAAAAAAAATCAGACTTGAGGAAGATTGGAGAAGGGCAGAACACAGCCCAGATACTTCTACAAAAAGGATGCTGACTCTACCCTCTGCTCCATAACCAGACTCCCAACTCCAAACTGTGTCAGAAAAAGTCTCTATCTGACCCTACACCTTGGGTCATTTCCTCAAACCTCAGAGTCCTAGGGAGGAGCTGGACTTAGGTCAAGCGTCTCTGTATTAGTTGGCAGGAGCCAGGAAAATGCTAAAGCTATTCAACCCATTCATATCCACCTTTGGCTTCCTTTGTGGGGAAATACAATCCTCCTTTCTTGAAATAACCTTCAGATTTTCTCCCAAGTGGGAAACCAGATTTGACCATGAAAATGTCACCTACACCACTCTCAAAAGTTTATAGGCAAGAATATTATTGCACTGCGCTTTTTAGCCCTATAAACACAAACTTATAATGTACTCATGCTGCAAACTCTTTTATTACAATAATTTTGATCCTTAGAGCAAAATAAGTCTTGCCCTAAAAGACTCCAGAAGTGTGGCTGCTGCTGCTGCTGCTAAGTCGCTTCAGTCATGTCCAACTCTGTGCGACCCCATAGACAGGAGCCTATCAGGCTCCCCTGTCCCTGGGATTCTCCAGGCAAGAACACTGGAGTGGGTTGCCATTTCCTTCTAAGAAATAAAGCCTCAGCCACTTATTTCTAACCTATATCTTTCTTTCAAATGAAATAATTGAGATTAATAATATTTCTCTCATTCTCTCAATCTTTTCTATTCCTCAGCCAAATGGTAATTTCTCAGGAAAGAATTAAATATTGTTTCTACCTGCTCATTTCCATATTGGTAAAATACTTCTAATCTTAATGAATGATCCTCCATCAAATCAATTATTCATTTTTTAAATATTTTATGTTCCCCACTCTATAGATCTATTATTAACTTATAAATGTTAACATGGGAAGATGCCACCATTGAGCTTCATCAATAATGGATTATTTTATTTTTTAAATGATTTTTTGTACTATTGATTGTTAGCGGGTTTGACCTGAAGGGCCTTATGCCTTTTCCGTTAAAAATGGAAGTAAGCAAAGGCTCAGTGTGGAATAACACTTAAAATATGCTAGAGTGTACCCTGATAGTCTTAAGGAATTGAAGTGGATGTTACCAGTCTAACCATTTGGAAAATGGTCCAATTGATGAATTTACAGATAGTATATGAAAAGTCCTTCTAAAATTGAGAGTCAGTAATTAGGAATAATGATGTAAAAAAAAACAAACTAATCATCTTCACCACAAACTTACCGTTGGACTCTGCTAAAATGAATCCATGCTGCAAGTCAAATCTAAAAACAGTCTCATATAATGAGGAAAAGGCAGAAAACTGCATAGTAAATCATTATATATTTAGTGCATTGAAATAAAAGACTATCATGAAAATAAAACATGTTGACCAAGGAAAAGAATAAAATGCTTGGTAACCATGAATAGAAAAAAATTAGTCCCAGTTACGTTTAGATATTTCACTGTGGAAAAAAGTTAACTTCAATCAGCCAGAAAAGCTAGTCCTTTACCTACAGTGTAGGTCTTTGCTCCATTTTACCTTTATCACCATATATATATATATTTTTTAAGGGGAAAACAGTAAGTTTATATTTAGCAAAAAGATGTTTCTTTCATTTTTCATTAATGCATCAAACATTTATGGACCAATGTTTATGGGAAAACACTGGGATAACCCACATGGGGGTCATTGATATGGTTGTCTCTGCTTTTAGAATGATTACAGTCGATTAACAAAAATATAAAATGTAAGTAATTATATAAGTAATAAAGGTATAACAGCAATATTAAAGATACAGGTAAGTGCTAGGGAAGTTTAAAAGCAAAAAATAATATTAAACTATGAGCAAGTTTTTCTTTTCAATTTTTAAATTAAAACCAAACTCTATATTGTGTTGTAAAATGATATTTTCTCTTCTATGGAAATGATTTGGATCTGGGTTATGCATTAACTTGCAGCTATAAAACATCAGAAATGATCAATCTAGGGAGATGGAAAATCACATAAATTCTAAAGGTCTTAAAAACAATTCTCAAGGGTGAAATCTCCTGTATTATGACTTCACACACCACTTTATGGCATGTAAATCTTAGGAACTATAAGAGAAGGTTATAAATTGCTCGATCCCATAAGATAGCCAGGTGTCCTTGGGTAGACCTTTCTATGTCTCAGTTTCTCAACCGTAACATAAAGGGGTGAAGCTTAGAATCTCTACGATCCTTTCAAGGTCTAATATCCTGAGATTCTAAGACTTTTTACATGGGCCATTTTTCATGCAACCAATTTTCAATCCATGAATAAATGTTGTTAGGTTACCAGTTCCACATAAAGGGACCGTACAGAAGTAATTAGATCCCCATGGAAAAGCAATGCCCTATATGTGTCCCATGCCTCATAAACAGTATACTATGAACATTTGTGAATCCTATGCAAAGTAAGGAAAGACTTGAAATCTCCTTATTTATTTGGAAACAGTATTTTTTCTTATTAGAGACACTCGGACTATACTCATTTGCACAAAATAGAGAACACAATCTTATAAACACACCACTTTTTGATGAAAATGGTGCTTGTATACAAGGACTGGATGGGTACCAAGATACAGCTGCCAAATAAATTTCAGTAAAAGGGATCCTAATATGAAATTTAAGGTTTTGTTGATTTACATGATATATTCCAGTCTCCATCTCCACCAAACCTTCAACCTATCTGCCAAGTCTGTGTAAGTACTTTTATTCTTCTTGTTGGTTGTATATTTGCTGTGAAAATCACAGATGAGGCTAAACCTCATATTGAGTTGATGATGTAGAAAAACCACCAAACAGCAATATAAGGAGCCGCCAGGTATCTGCAAGAACTCTTTTAAGAACACCCACTACTTTGCACCTTCTATTTTATGCTGTGGACTTTCTTCTCTTACATTGTAAGTTAGTAGAGGGAGGGATCCATGTCTGATTTATTTTATATCTGCCACTATGTCTCTAGCATTGCTATTTCTCAGGCAGTGGGTACCTCATAAATATTTCCTAAATGATTCATTAGACATAGATATATCTAAGCAAAGCAAAAGCAATGAATCCCCCTGGTGACAACCCAATCTAAATATACAGTTTTCATGAATTGTATCCTTGAGGTCTGAATCCCTTTGGTTGTCCATGAGATATTTTGATTCCTTTGAAGCTAGTCTTCTGTTCAGGCCTTGTATGTTTATCAAACTTGTCTATCAGACAATGAAGCTTTAAGGCTTAGACTGTTTCTTCTATTTAATTCAAAGTTGGAGACTGACACTGAATAGAGAAACTTTGGATGCTGATGCAATTCTGGTGGTCTCCACACTAACGATGCCTCTTGTCTGAATAAATAATACAATCAACAACACACTAATTGTTCATTTCTCTCCTGTTTCTTCTACATGATACAAAAGGATTCCTTTCACTTGAAGAAAATGGGTATGAAAATACTTAACCTTCAATTTTATAGGTTAAGGAAATTTCTAACAAACTATTTTAAATATAAAGAAAAGATATCACTGATGATTTGGCATGTTGGCAGAGATATTTGGAAAATTTTTTGTGCTTTGTGTTGATCATAATTTAAGTAGTAGGGACACAACAGCACACGTTCCATTCAATTTGGGCTATGGATCAGGAAGAACGTGACTGAAAATATCATCATCACTTCTCAGAGGACAGAAAACAAACATCATATATTCACTCTATGATCCCCCTAGATCATGAAAATGTTACCTTCTTTCTCTGAATTAGTTTATCTACCATCCCCAGGGACTATCCGTAGGATTTTTTCCTAAACATTAAGATCATAAACTTTTCTCTTTTTCCCAAATGTGGGACTCTTCGCTCTAATGTGGGAAGTGGAGACCTGTAAGAATTTAATTTGCTGAAGGTTAAGCAGAGTCATGATTGTAAAACTCCTGACAATCCATTTTGGCTAAGAGTAGATATCTAGCTAGGTGGCTCTTTTCTTTAGGAGAACATCTAGAGCATGGTGTGTCCATAATATAGAAAAAGAGGACAGGGGTTAAGTTGCAAAATAAAATGCTCATCTTCCATTTTTTAAAGTACTTATTTGCCTGTGCTGAGTCTCAGTTATGACATATCGGATCTTTGATCTTCCTTGTGGAATTTTTGGTTGTGGCTTGTGGGATCTAGTTCCCTAACCAGGGATCACACTCAGGCCCCCTGCATTGGGAGTGCAGAGTCCTAGCCACTGGGCCGAGAGAAGTCCCCAGGTATCTTCCAATTTATAATGGCAATTTATTATCATCTCTGTTTCCTCCTCTCCCATTATTAATTAAGTTAACATTAAGATCTTGGAAGTTAACATAAATGACAAGGAACTTTGAACACAGTTTAGTTGGGTAAGGGTGAAAATGATACAAAGCATAGGCACCCAGAACTGTGCTCCTAGAAAACAGTGTGTGAGGCACAGATTTCTTTAGCTTGATGGATGTGATGAAGGACCAAAACAAAATTTTCTCACTCAGAGAAAAAAAACTAAGATAAAAGCATTGGCTACAGAGGCATCTTGTATCACATTTGACCTCCTCAAAGTGGCAGGAATGCAAGGACAAAGCCTTATTACTCATTTAAAAATAAGTAATAGGACATCCTGTACCCAGAGCAGCAGGTAAGGAGCTTGGAAGTCATCACTCCATCCTAAAAACAGATGAAAACTGAACAAACTGAAAAATCAACAACTCTTCTAAGATCTGTAAGTGAGGTCTGTCCCCCTGTTTTGCCAAAAGTTACTTTCATTTTAGGTTCAAAAGACTGGTTAACTAAAGAAACCACTCGTTACTCACAAATAAAGAATTTCAATTTTTTACAGGAGATTATTTGACTTAATCTCATATACAGTCACTAAAAGAAAATAAATAGAAACAATAGAGAGAAGTAAGAGGGTCTATATCACCAAACTGGACTGACCTACATCCAAACTTGAACAACACTGGGAAGTCCCTGGTTAATAGCAATCTGGAGTCCCAGTTGGAAAAGGTCCCAGGCAGTGCATCCACCCCATAGGTGAGACTTCAAATTGCAGTTTGGGAGCTTCCACTTATAATCCCAGGCCACAGACTGATATCATCCTCAGTTTGTGTGCAAAAATGCAACTCTGATTTAACTTTTACAATGCTGTTTTCTCACTTTGGACCCCCAGGGCAGGGTGGTACTGTCCAGGCCCTCAGGGGTTTAAGAGATTCCAAGATCCACTCCCTTTCTTGCAAGTAGTGCTGCCTGACTTTCTGTGCTTGCAGGCAGGCACAGGATCAGGGCAGTGTCCAAGCAGGTCAGAAGCCTGAACAAGACTTCCTTCAATTTCACTAATATCCCCAGTGAAGAGAATATTCCTATTCATGGTAAGGACTGATGATGAAACTGAAGCTCCAATACTTTGGCCACCTGATGAGAAGAACTGACTCTTTAGAAAAGACCCTGATGCTGGGAAAGATTGAATGCAGGAGGAGAAGGGGATGGCAGAGGATGAGATGGTTGGATGGCATCACTGACCCAATGGACATGAGTTCGAGCAAGCTCCGGGAGTTGGTGATGGACAAGGAAGCCTGGTGTGCTGTAGTCCATGGCGTCGCAAAGAGTCAGACACAACTGAGTGACTGAACTGAACTGAACTGAATATCTCCAAATGCGAGAGACAAACAGATGGACCCAGAGAATCAGAGCAGTGTCTGTGGGAATCAGTGTGGGTAGGGATACCTGAACTGTCCTTTATGAATAATTCTGGGAAAAAAACACCAATCGAAAATTCTGTATCCTGTGAATGTATCCTTTAACAGTGAAGAAGAAATAAAAACTTTCTAAGACAAACAAAAGTTGAAATTTTGTTGCTGGTGAACCTGCCTTGCAAGGAAGTTTAAAAGAAAATTCTTTAGAAACAAAGAACATATGTCAGAAACCTGATAGGAAGGATATCAGTGAAGGAACAAATAAACAATAAACCATTGTTTCTAGAGACAGTACATAAATAAAAAATTGCTGTATAGATAGACTCCTATGTCACTAATTAACCAAAGGCTAAAAATGAGGCCTAAAGACAATCATTGCTATTTTTAAATATTATTTTGTTTAATCCCTATAAGCTTGTCAGTCAATGTGGAAAACATTCTGATATTCTTTTCATGTGATCTTATTTGTCCCCCCATACAATTTAGGCTCATTTTAGCTATTAAATTTTGTATGTTGTATACTTTAAAAGATGGCTAATAATCAGAGAGAAACAAATGCAGCATATTTTAAACTCTCTTCAAAAAGCAATAAAGGAATAAGGAAAACAAACCACAAAGAACACCTCTGAAAACATGTTTCTACAGATTAAACTTCATGACCTCAGCCATTTCCAAGAACTTTAATGAAATTTAAAAAAAAAATACAAGTCTATAAAATAAGAGATCACAAGAGAGATATGGATTGAAGAAATGAGACATCAGATTAGGAAATGAAAAATGATTTGGCAGAACTTAAGAGAGAAAATGCAAATAATAAAACTGTCACAAAATAAAGTCTGCATTGGAAGCAGCAAAATAGAAAAGAAGATGGATGTGCAAGAAAAGCTTAAGAGAAGTGAACAAATGATCCAAGAATTTCTAAAGAAAATGGAATGCATGTAAGACAAACGTGATTCAACTTAGGCACAATCGGTGTCTCCAAAGGTGAGGAAAAAAAACAAAACAGATTTTTTTAAAAATTATTTTTCATTTAAAGAAACTTCAGAAACTGAAGACAACGGACTCTGAAGTTTTAAGAAGTACTTGGTGTTTCAGGAGAAAAAAAAGTTACTATCTGTTTACCAACCAGACCCAAGAGTAAAATAATTGACCTACTAGACTTTACATATAAATAAATAATCTCAAAAATCATAGCAGAGAAACCATGGCAGTTTAAAGAGGAAAATAATCAGGCAGTTCTCAGAATGTCTTTGAGCAGGTAAGCTACACACATGAAGCCCCAAGGAAAGAAAGTGAGACCATAAATTTGTGTACCCAGCCAAAATATCATTCAAGTATAAGATGGACATTTTCAGTTACATGAATCAGATCATAGATTTCATAAGCCTTTCTTAAAGAATCAACTTGATTTGTCGTACTGATGAGAGGGTGAACTAGGCATGGAATTAGGTAGCCTCCTCAAATCACAATACAGTGCTGGAGATGTTACAGAAGTGAGAAGGAAACAGATGGAGGTGAGAAAATGTCATAGAAGCCTTGATAATCCTTTGGTGGAAGTAGAAGGAGCCTGAGTTCTGGCATATACGCTGAGGGCAGGAACAGCGATAGAGTGCAAAGGCTAGGGGTCACATTTGGGAACAGAGAAAAAGAAGAGTTTTGTAGTCATTCTTTGCTATTCCTTCCCCCTTTACATCTTTTATCACACTGTTTACCATTCCATTGGCTCTGTGGGATCGAAAAAATACATACATACAGAATATAAAATAAAATCCACAATCATATCAGGCTGTGATATATCCACAGTCTTGCACTAGTACCAGCCTGGAATGACCAGGTAACTTGAGATCAGTGTTCTGGCCAGATAGGGAATGGACAAGAATAAGCATAGGCCCATGGTAGACCCTGAGCACTTCCCCTCTACGTTAAAATACCTTGAGGACTAGACAATTACAACTCACAGAACCAGCATTTGGGAAAGAGCAGAGACCAAACTAAAAATATAAGGACATTTACTAGGGAAAGGGAGTACAGCAGAGGTGGGAAATGAGAATGGTTCATCCCAGTAGATCACAGTCCCAAAGAATCTTCTCCCTGAAACATGTCCCCTTCTGAAATATTCCAAGAGGGATGTAATCTAGTATTTTGCCAGTATTTCTTCCCAAGAACACATTACTAGACCCAGAGAATGATCTCATGAGGGAAAAGGAGACATTTAAACATAAATGTGATTTTAAAAATTCAATAAATTTAAAAACCTATAACAAACAAAGCAAAATTAATATAATACATTAGAAAAGAAGAATTTTAAATAAGTATAATAAATGTACTTGAAGAGATAAGGGAAGATACTGGAGATAAGATACAGAAATGGATTGTCATTTGGAAAAGAAACAAAACAAGTAGAGATTCAGGGTATGAAAAATGAAATAGATCAACAAAATTAAAAGGCAATCTACTGAACAGGAGAAGATATTTACAAAGTATATTTGATAAGATTAATATCCGAAATATATAAAGAACTCAAATAGCATTAAAAAACCCAAACAATCCAATTAAAAAACAGAGAACCTCAAATTTATACAATGTTACATGTCAAAATTTTCAATTAGAACAGTGTTCTCAGAAGTAGATGAAAGAATTACACCTACCAATACAATTTTACTTCAACAATGTTTTTAGTAATTATAGAAGGATAAAAAGAAAAGAAAAAAAAAAAAAAAAAACTAAAGCCCAACATTGGATTTAAGACAAATTTCAATTGAGGAAGAAAGAAATACAAAAAAATTCCAGAGAAATACAATAATTCCATGGTTACATAATAACTTGTAATCATTTTGACCTAGGGTTAGCAAACTATGGACCCATGGGCCAAATCTAACCCTCAGCCTATGTTTGTTAATAAACTTTAACAGAAACACAGCAACACTTACTCATTCACACACCATTTATGGCCACTTCAGTGACAGAGTGGAGTAGATGTGAAAAGACTCGATGGCCCATAAGCCTAAAGTATTTACCTTCTGGCGCTTGCAGAACAGGTTTGCTGAACCCCAGATTTAGATGACGAGGAGGAAGGAAAAACTCTTATGCTATAATATTATATAAGAAATTATATGAATACACTAATAATAAATAGGAAGAAAGACTGGCAGGAAATAGCAGTTATATTTGGATGGTAGCAATATGGCTGCTCTCTCTTTTTTTTTAAATGGGGGAAATTGTGGTTGTAATACATTTGTATTACTTTTATTTTTCTCTTATGACATTATTTTTCTGCTTTGTAAGAATGTGGCAACCACAGAATCAGGAATAAGCAATATGAAAACAGAAACAATGTGAATTAAAGTTCAATTTCAAGATATGGATAAATCTATTATATGGAAAGCATGACCAGCTTGCCTGTACAAAACTGCTTTTTTTTTAAATTCCACAAAAGTAAAGGAAAATTATCATAGCCTGTAAGAGACCATTTATGGTCACTAACCAACAAAATAACAGTGCTACCTTATATTTGCATAAAATATTTTAGTTTACAGACATTAGTTCATTCAAGCATAGACTAAAAAGATTGATATATTTCTATATCCTTTTCAAAATGGAGAAAGGAGAGTGAGAGATTAAGCACCTTTGCCAGGGTCAAGGAGATTTCAAGTGTATGAAAGAGGAACAGAAAACAGAATTTTCAAGAACATCACAATTGCATCCACCTTTAGTAATAAATAAAGGCTTTCTGGATTCTCTTAAAGTGACTAGACTTTAAACATTGTTTTTCTTTCATTACAAATTCTTTTTTCTTACTGGTTTGTTGAAATAATACTGAATAAGCTTGCGATCCCCTTTTTGTTATCACTATCTTCAATTAAGTAATCACAAATTCAGTTTAATGTGTGACACTTGTTACTGAATGCCTTTGAAATAATAATTTTCAAATAAAAAGATTATTAATCAGTCCCTAAAAGTTAAAGTCCATGTGGGCCATGAACAAGAGGAACTTAAAGTAATCATTACAGTTACATATCTCTCTTGGTTTCATGTTCAGTTCAGTTAGGATACTGTTTTATTTAACTATGTGTAGTTTTATAATGGGCTTCCCTGGTGGCTCAGCTGGTAAAGAATCCACCTGCAATGAAGGAGACCTGGGTTCGATCCCTGGGTTGGGAAGATCCCCTGGAGAGGGGAATGGCTATCTACTCCAGTATTCTGGCCTGGAGAATTCCATGAACTGTATATAGTCCAAGGGGTCGCAAAGAGTTAGACACGACTGGGTTCAGTCTGTAAACAATCTGCCTGCAATGCGGGAGTCTGCCTGCAATGCAGGAGATCCAGTTTTAATCCTTGGGTTGGGAAGATCCCCTAGAGAAGGAATACTCACTCCAGTATTCTTGCCTAGAAAATTCCGTGGACAGAGGAGCCTGGTGGACTACAGCCCATGGGGTTGCGAGAGTCAGACACAACTTAGCGATTAAATCACTATGATGTAAAATGTCATTTTTCAGTGTGACAAATGTGCCTAGATCTAAGTCATCAACTCTTCATGCATCCTGGGAGATCTGTTAGGGGGCATATGTCTGCCTTCAGGACTGCCTAAGTCTCAAGTTCCAAAACATAATACAAAACTCTACTGGACTGTCTCATATGACAAAGGATCCTTTTATTCTACTCCTTAACCTTGATAAACACAGTAGAGTAGTATAATGGATGAGGCTACCAATATAAATAACAAACTTTAATTATTTTGATGGACATATTTCTTATGGTTGCAATAAAAAAGTTAAACTTTATTTCATTGTAAATAATAGCTTTTTTTTTTTTCATTATCTTGTTTTGGAAATCAGTAATACATCACAATTCAGGAAACTTTCATAAGCCCCTGTGCTAAAGAGGCTTCAATGACCAAGGAAATCAAAGGCAAACAAACCCACTGAGGTTCTGGGTATGTAGCACTCAACTTCAGCTTCATTAGAGAATTTTCTTTGAAATCTTATGTTTAGTCTCTAAAATGCACGTTTGTTTTCTAGTTCTTACATCTTTCATAAGATGTAACAGAAAAACCTAAATGAACTTTTTGGCCATACAATACATATGTGTGTCAATAAAAATTTCAAATTACTTAAGTGTAATTGATGTTCAAAGAACACGCTGCTTGCTTGGGTATACAGCAACCTCAAGTATCCACTGATGTGTTCATGTTTAAACCCAAGTTTAAATTGAGCCTGTATTGGGAAGCAAGTGCAACATGACTATATCTCATCATTTTAGCCTTAAATGCAAAAAAAAAAAAAAAAAAAATTATGTTGGTCTGACTTATATGGAAGTTGTTCTGTCTCAACTTCCTCAACTGTAAAACCTACAAGCCCCCAAATGCTTCCAATTCCTCCCATAGCACTGCCTCTCCCATCCTCCACACCTTAATCCTGTGCTGCCTTTGTCTAAAACACTCTCCCCACCCACCTGCTCCTAGGACATAAGAACAAATTCCAGTGCATCCTCTGATTTTCCCTGAAGTCTTTTAACTACCTTCTCTATGAAATATTATCATCCAGGTAGATGCTGGTATTCCATGTTAAAATTAATTTTATTGGTCTATAGTTGCTTTACAATGTGCTACTTTCTACTGCACAGCAAAGTGAATCAGCCATACATGTACATGTGTCACCTCCCTTTTGGACTTGCTTTCCACTCAGGTCACCATGGTGCCTTAAGCAGAGTTCGCTGGACTATACAGTCTGTTCTCATTAGTTATCTATGTTAGACACAGTATCAATAGTACCTATATGTCAGTCCCAATCGCCCATCCCCCCTTGCTTCCCTTGGTAGCCATACATTTGTTATCTATGTATATGTCCTTAGTTTTGCTTTGCACATAAGATTATCTATACCATTTTTCTAGATTCCACAGATATGCATTAACATATGATGCTTATTTTTCTCTTTCTGACTTACTTCACTCTGTATGATCCACTCTAGGTCCATCCACATCTGTACAAATAACCCAGGTTTGTTCTTTTTTTATGGTTGGGTAATATTCCATTGTATATATCCACATCTTCTTTATTCATTTCTCTGTTGATGGACATTTATGTTGTTTCCATTTTTTATTCTATTACTGCACCTTCCTCCACCATAACAAGTATATTCAACTGCAATAATTTGTCTGATGTCTGTTTCTCACAGTCCCTGTACAACCCTTGAGGGAAGTCCATTTCACGTTTGTTTTACTCACTAATGCAGTGCCTGGTTGAGTACCAGTAGGAACTCAAAAGATAATCGGGATAGATAAATGAAGTAAACAAGTTAATTTAAGCATCACTTCTTTGGAACTTCACATACATCAGGTCATTCAGTGAAAAAGTTCTTTATTCTTAGAATTCATTAACTGCATCAGGAAGAATTTAAGCTAAGAAAATGAGTATGAACACACTATTGGAAGGTGCTACATTCTGTCAGTCTTTCCTGGGATAAGAACTACTAATCCATTCTACTAGGGAAGCAAAAAAGTTAAGAGTTTATATAATATGCCACTTGTCTTCTATTTTGAATTAAGTCACTCTTGAAACACAACTCAGAGGCAGCTAATGAGCCCTCAGCATGATTTGGCAGCCTGCAATATTAAATAGTGTTTAGACTCCACACAATTTTCTGTACTATCTATCACAAGTCCACGTTAAAAAAAGAGTTGAATAAATCCACAGCCATCCATATGATCCCACTATAACTTCCTCAAGAAATCTGACCTCAAAGTAAAAATAAAGTCATTGCTACTTTACCTAGAATGTTGCTGGGCATTAACATTATGTAAGTTAGCTTTTTCTTTAATACAGTTTTAATATAAAAACAAAGTTCAATTGACCATCTTTTCTCATTCAAATCTCATTCTTCAACAGCTGTAACATATAATTCTGGAGATACTTATTTCAAACGTAGGTGTTGTTGCCATTTATTTGTTTCTATAGAAATGAACTGGACATTACAGAAAGATTGAATTTCAGATCTAACTGAGAACATGTGAATCCTGCATGTTACAGATGAGAAAACTGGGGGCTGATAAAGTGGTGACAAGATCCAGGTCACCTAGGTACACACTTAAAACCAGAACCAGGCTGGGACTTCCCTGATGGTCCAGTGACTCAGACTCCAAGCTCCCAACGCATGGGGGCCAGATTCAATCCATGGTCAGGGAACTAGGTCACAAATGTGGCAACTGAGAGTAGGTATGCTGCAAATAAGAACCTGTATAGCCAAATAAATAAATATTTTTTAAAAAATCAGCAATAAGCTTTATACTTAAATCTTCTACAACACATCATTTTTTTTTAATTTTATTATTATTATTATTATTTTTACTTTACAATACTGTATTGGTTTTGCCATACATCAACATGCATCCGCCATGGGTGTACACGTGTTCCCCATCCTGAACCCCCCCTCCCATCTCCCTCCCCATACCATCCCTCTGGGTCATCCCAGTGCACCAGCCCCAAGCTTCCTGTATCCTGCATCAAACCTGGACTGGCGATTCATTTCTTATATGATATTATACATGTTTTAATGCCATTCTCCCAAATCATCCCCCAACTCCCTCTTCCACAGAGTACAAAAGACTGTTCTATACACCTGTGTCTCTTTTGCTATCTCACATACAGGGTTGTCGTTACCATCTTTCTAAATTCCATATATATGCATTAGTATACTATTGGACTTTTTCTTTCTGGCTTACTTCACTCTGTATAATAGGCTCCAGTTTCAACCACCTCATTAGAACTGATTCAAATGTATTCTTTTTAATGGTTGAGTAGTACTCTATTGTATATATGTACCACAGCTTTCTTATCCATTCATCTGCTGATGGACATCTAGGTTGCTTCCATGTCCTGGCTATTATAAATATGCCATCCTATTCTTTCACTCTTTTTGATTTATCCTCCCTATTAAAGTGTTAATCTTCAATAATAAAATTTTATAATTTTGAGTTTTATAATAAAATTTTTACATTTGCTAAGCGAATTCCCTTCCTTAAACATAGTATTTTAGAGTGAAATTGACTTTTCTACCAAAGTTTCTAGAGGTTTTAACATTAAAGACATCTAAAGGACTCTTAGGAATATTCTTATATCAGCATGACTTTCAGTAGGGAGTAAAGGGATCACGTATAGAGGAAAATTGACTTGGTGTTCATTAGGACAAGATATAATTTGTTGCACCCAGAAACAAAGTACAGCAAATTCTCAGTCAAAAGGACTGACAATTCTAATTTATTAAATATTTGCCAATTATGCAACACTGTTTTTCAGAGTCAACTATTTTATAGATTGGTGGTGGTGGTATAGTTGTTCAGTTTTGTCTGACTCTTTGGGACCCCACAAACTGTAGCCCTCCAGGCTCCTCTGTCCATGGGATTTCTGAGGCAAGAATACTGAAATGATTTGCCATTTCCTTCTCCAGGGGATCTTCCTGACCCAGAAATCGAACCCAGGTCTCCTGCATTGCAGGTGGATTCTTTACCAACTAGGCCACCAGGGAAGCCCCATTTTATAGATTAGATCAATATAATCCAACTCACCTGGAGTGATACTGTGTTTCCTAGGGACCATCAAGAAACATGTGGAAAGGAGTAGGTTTCTAGTGGTCAGAATGCCTGGAGAAAGCTTATTGCAAGCAGTGGATTACTGTCCTACAGTAACCAAACATTGTGCCAAAGAGGTCTCTTCCCACCCACATGCCAACAGGACTTTCCCCAAGAACCCCTGAGCCCGAAAGAAAGCACATTTGATTCTCTTGTTTTAGCATTCAAAAACACCATGTTTTTAAGCTACTGAATTAAGTAGTCAGTTAATACTGAGCAAATTTACTAATTTCTTACAAATCTTTGATTATAGAATCACACTGCTAAACGTATTACAAGCATACCTCATTTCACTGTGCTTCACTTTATTGTGACTTACAGATTCTTTTTTTAACAAATTGAAGGTTTTTGGCAACCCTGCATCGAGCAAGTGTATGAGTACCATTTTTTCCAACAGCATTTGTTCACTTTTTGTCTTTGTGTCACATTTTGGTAATTCTCGCAATATTTCAAGCTTTTTCATTATTATTATTATTATATTTGTTATGGTCATCTGTGATCAGTGATCTTTGATGTCACTCTTGTGTTTATTTTGGGGCCTGCAAATAGTACCCATATAAGATAGCAAACAATGAATAAACATTTGTGTGATCGGACTGCTCCATCAATCAACCAATTTCTGTCCTTCTCCTTTTCCTCAAGCCCCCTTATATGCTGATGAGAGAGTCATTTCCTAGGCAGGTTGATAGGGAGTCTAGGGGTCCCCAAAGAGAGAGGGGTCTGGAATTCTCAAGGAGAAAAAAGGACAAACTTTTTTTCTTTCTCCACATTCCTTAGGATTATATACCAATAATGTATCCTGCCTAAGGACAGTCTTTGGATTCAACCTTCTGTTATCTTAAAATGTAAATTATGGGAGTAGGTCGGAGGAGGTCTTTACAACCTCCAGACATTCTTTGGATTATATAACCTCATTATTAACACTAGCAAGGGGGTACTCTTTCTGCCCCCTTCTGATGCCTATGTCAGAAGCTTTCTCTATCTCCTTTATACTTTAATAAACCTTTATTACACAAAAGCTCTGAGCGATCAAGCCTCGTCTCTGGCCCTGGATTGAATTCTTCTCCTCCAGGGGCCAAGAATCCCGGTGTATTCGCGTGATTCAACAACAACCTTTCATCTTGGGGGCTCGTCCGGGATCCTTCAGGACAAGGTAAGGATGCTTGGAGCTTTAGTTCTTTGTTCTCTTAGCGAACACGTTTTCTGCTGTGCTTTACTAACTCTACCGTGTGCTTGTGTGAATGAATGGCATGCCCTGCATGAAACAAGTAAGGAGCTCTGCTCTGCGGTTCCACGGTGATCTCATAGGGCTTATGGCAGAAACCTGTCGGGGCGTTATACCGACCTGCCAATGCCAAGAGGCACCCAATGTCTCCTTTGGGAACCGACCAGAAATGGGCAAAGCGTGTGGACCGAACTCTCCTTTCTCGGTCAGACTTTTCGGTCTCTTTGACCATTTCATAACTCCTTGGGAATTAGAAGTACTAACCTAATCTATTGGATCATACACTTTCAAGGGACTTGTGATCTATACTGTTACTGTGTACTTTGGCTTAGGTCCCAAACTTGGATTGGTAGCCAATAAAGTGCCTAGCCTCGCTAGGAATCGAAAGTTCGGAAGCTAGATGGAGCTCTAGCTCCCAGAACATCTCTGAGGTTAAAGGTTACTCAGATTGGGACTGCGATGGGTTTTTTTTTCTTTGGTAATGCCGGCTCTTAGTGGATCAGAGGAGGCTGTTATACTGGTGTGGTGATGCTTGAAAAGAACATCTCAGTTTTATGTTCGCATCGGTCTTATTGTGGTCAAGAAATACTCAGGGTCGTGCACAGGCACTCAGGTGACGAATGTTTCCCACAATAGTCTTAGCTTGGGAGGCATTCCGGAAGGTTACTCTGATTCACCCCGGGTGACATCAGAGGCAAGCAAGGTTAAGGGTGAAGAGCTGGACGTCAAGTAGGGATGCTATCAAGTCTACCCCTGGTACATCCCCACCCCATCTCGGTGGTAGAACCGGGAGGAACGAGTACGGCGCCTGCGTCGGTAAGGGACAGACTAAGTCCGACCAGGAAGGAAAAGCTTTTGGTGTAACGTCTGTCTACACCCCCATCTAGAGCAGGGAGGGACGCCTCCAGTAGAAAAATGGCCTTGGTCGCTTTTTTTCTCTCTTACAGATGGGAGCTAACAATTCCAGCCTCACTCCTTTGAACTGTATCCTGAAAAACTGGGATAGATTTGATCCCCAGGGCTTAAAGAAGACACACCTGGTCTTCCTATGTGATACTGCATGGCCACGGTATCCATTGGAGGACGGCGAACGGTGGCCAGTTGGAGGGTCTCTTAAGTATAATACTGTTCTACAATTAGACCGGTTCTGTAAGGAACAAGGGAAATGGGTAGAAGTAGCATATGTGTTGCCCTTTTTCTCTCTGCGAAATATGCCAGACTTATGTCCTAAGGGTATAGATTTGGGTGTGAAACCTTCAGCTCCCCCCTATCCTCTTACTTTGCCCCCATACCTGGGACTCCAAACTGGGATTCAAACTGCCCACATGGAGGTCCAAACAACTCCTGTCTCAGTACAACCTCAGACTACTCTGGTTTCAGTAGAAACTCAGACCATCGAAGTAAGAGATGAGATGGAGGACAGGAGACAAAGAGAAGAGGAAAAACAGGTTTCTCCAATCTATCCCTGGGATCATATGAGCAGAGCAGCCAGAGAGACTGAGGAACAGCCACACAAGCTGTTGCGTCTTTATGAAACACCCACCAGGAGATATAATCAGTCTGTGAGAGTTAATAAGCCTTTCTCTTATCAAGAAATACAAAGAATCAAGGAGGATCTGGGAGACTATTTAGAGGACCCAGAAAAATATATTAGAGCCTTTAAAGGTGTTACTCTGCTTTATGACCTCACTTGGAAGGATGTGATGTATATCTTGGGACAAACGCTGACTCCCGAGTCAAAGACTTGAATTTTGGGAAAAGCGGTTGCTTATGGAGATGAATGGCTTGGTAATGAATCAGTAGGGAAGAGGGAGAATAAGATAGCGGCCCTCCCCACTGGGAATCAGGCGGTCCCAACTATAGAACCAGACTGGGACTACAACACAGCTAAAGGAAGATGGGATCAGAGTCATTTTGTTAGATGTATTCTTGAGGGACTTAGGCAGGCGCGTTCTAAGCCTTTAAACTATGGCAAATTGGCAGACATAGAACAGGAGGAGAAGGAAGCTCCTGGTAAATTCCTAGATAGACTGAGAGAAGGCCTTCGCAGATTCACTGAGATTGATCCCGAAAGTGAAGAGGGAAAAGTGATCTTAAAAGATAGATTTCTCACTCAGTCGGCTCCAGATATCCGCCGTAAGCTATTAAAACAGGCGTATGGACCAAATCAGTCTTTAGATACTCTGTTACAACTGGCTCAGACAGTCTATTATGGTAGGGAATATGAGGAAAAGAAAGAAAGGCAAAAAAAGACAAAGGAAAAGGCGGAAGCCTTCGCCATGGCTATGAAAAACGTTCTTAAACAGCCTGAGAAAAATGCCCAGAGGGACCCAGGTGAAAAGGGATGGACTTGCTATTACTGTGGAAAGGAGGGGCACCTCAAGCGGGATTGCCCTCAGGCATCTAAGCCGCCCCCGGCTCCATGTCCGGTCTGCAAAGGACCACACTGGAAGAGAGACTGTCCCCCGGAGGCGTAGGTCTCCGGGTCGGACTCTCAAGACAATCAGGACTGAAGGTGCCCGGGGGTCCCCACACAAGCTCCTGTCCTAATTACACCTGAGGAACCCCGGGTATTAATAATTGTGGGGGGCCAATCCGTCGATTTCCTTTTAGATACTGGGGCAACTTATTCTGTGCTTACTGAAGCCCCTGGCCCACTTTCTTCCTGATCCGCTTCCGTAATGGGACTGTCTGGATGAGCCAAAAGGTATTATTTCAGTTATTCTTTATCTTGCAACTGGGATTCTGTGCTGTTTTCACACAAGTTTCTGATTGTGCCAGAATCTCCCTCACCCCTTTTGGGAAGGGATATACTGAGCAAGGTCCATGCCTCTGTTTTCATGAATATGGAGCCCTCCCTTTCTCTCCCTTTAGTTGAACAAAATGTAAATCCTAGAGTATGGGCTGATGGAAAATCTGTGGGTCGAGCACAAAATGCTATTCCTGTAGTTGTTAAGCTCAAAGACCCACACGTATTTCCACATAAGAAGCAGTATCCACTGAAACCTGAAGTTAAGAAAGGATTAAAACCCATCATCGAAAATTTAAAGGAACAGGGACTATTAATTCCCTGTAACAGTCCTTGCAACACTCCTATTTTGGGTATAAAGAAATCAAATGGTAAATGGAGACTAGTTCAAGATTTACGAATAATAAATGAGGCTGTAGTTCCTTTACACCCCGTGGTGCCTAATCCTTATACTCTATTGTCTGAAATTCCTGAACGGGCCAAATATTTCTCAGTAATTGATTTAAAGGATGCCTTCTATTCAGTGCCTTTGGCGGAAGAAAGTCAATTCCTATTTGCCTTTGAAGACCCTACGCAGCCAGCTTCTCAGTTAACCTGGACAGTTTTGCCCCAGGGATTTCGTGACAGTCCTCACTTATTCGGACAAAGTTTGTCATGGGATTTACAAAACTTTAACAGCTCTGAAGCAGTGGTGTTACAATATGTAGATGATATTTCGCTCTGTGCTGAGACAGAGGAAGCTTGTTCGCGAGCCTCAGAAGATTTCTTAAACTTTCTGGCAGGCTGTGGTTACAAGGCATCAAGAGAAAAGGCTCAGCTTTGTCAACAATCGGTTAGATATCTGGGCCTAATCATATCAGAAGGGACTAGGGCCATAGGCCCTGAGAGAATTAAACCTATACTAAATCACCCCCTACCTATGACTTTAAGACAATTGAGAGGATTTTTGGGAATCACAGGTTACTGTCGCATTTGGATTCCGGGTTATGGGGAACTTGCCCGGCCTTTATATAAACTTATAGCTGAAACTCAGCAGGCCCAAACCGACAAACTGGTTTGGTCTCCAGAAACTCAAAAGGCTTTTAAGGTTCTTCAGACTGCTGTCCTGCAAGCTCCAGCTCTGAGCTTGCCCACAGGGTCAGAATTTAATTTGTTTGTCACTGAAAGAAAAGGTGTGGCATTGGGAGTTTTGACACAACCCCGAGGGCCTCACCAACAACCTATTGCTTATCTAAGCAGAGAATTAGATGTAGTTGCATGTGGGTGGCCCCACTGCCTAAGAGTAATTGGGGCAACGGCTTTATTAGCACCTGAAGCTTTAAAAATAATTAATGGACGAAACCTTACTGTACTGACTTCTCATGATGTGAGTGGAATCTTAAGTTCTAAGGTTAATATTTGGATGACAGACAGTAGGCTTCTTAAGTATCAGTCATTGTTGTTAGAAGGACCAGTAACTAAGCTTTAAGTTTGTGGAAATTTAAATCCTGCCGCTTTCCTTCCTGAGAAGGAAAATGAAACACCTGATCACGATTGTTTTCAATTCCTAACTTTGAACTATGCAGCTCGGGAGGATCTAAAGGATACCCCATTAGACAATCCTGACATGGAAATATTTACAGATGGCAGTTCTTTTGTTCGGGATGGAAGGCGTAAAGCAGGTTACGCCATGGTGACTGCTGAACAGGTTTTGGAAGCAAAATCTCTCCCCCAGGGAACCAGTGCTCAGTTAGCAGAGCTTTTGGCTCTGACCCGAGCTCTAGAGTTAAGCAAAGGGCAGCGGATGGGCCTGATAATCTATGTGAGTCTACTTCTGCTGACTCCAAAAATCCTGAGTCTGCAGTTTGATCCTCAAGACAATGTCTTCCTGTCCTGGGCTCACTCCTATGCTGCATTCCACAATCGGTCTAACTGCTGGGTCTGCAGAGCGCTCCCCTCTTCGTCAGTGGAAGGCTTTCCATGGTGGACATCCGCACTTCAAGGAAAAGACTTTCTCCAAGTCTGTGAATACCTTCGACAACAATCACATGCGATGCCTCTTCGTCATCTGATGACATTTACCAACCCTAAAATGGACTGGTGCAACACTTTGCACTTTAACTATGGACATAATGTGACTTTTAATTTTAATTCTGGTTGTTTTGTTCTTGCTGTTTGCTCCCTGCATCTGTAATTGTATAACTGGATTTGTTTCTAGCTGCATGAAAGCTTTTAAGTTACAAATGGTTGCTCAAACTCCTGCTACTACTGTAGCTTCCTCCAGCTATTATTTGGGGCCCCTGGATCAGATATCCTCAATATGAGGATTAGGAGAATATGTTGCCTCACCAATTTAGGGACAGCGCCCCTTATCAGCTTGGAAGCAGTTATGGAACGAGAACGACGCCCCTTTTCCCTAGGCAACATAATTCTCCTAAAAGAAAAGGGGGGAATGAGAGAGTCATTTCCTAGGCAGGTTGATAGGGAGTCTAGGGGTCCCCAAAGAGAGAGGGGTCTGGAATTCTCAAGGAGGAAAAAAGGACAAACTTTTTTCTTTCTCCACATTCCTTAGGATTATATACCAATAATGTATCCTGCCTAAGGACAGTCTTTGGATTCAACCTTCTGTTATCTTAAAATGTAAATTATGGGAGTAGGTCTGATGAGGTCTTTACAACCTCCAGACATTCTTTGGATTATATAACCTCATTGTTAACACTAGCAAGCGGGTACTCTTTCTGCCCCCTTCTGATGCCTATGTCAGAAGCTTTCTCTATCTCCTTTACACTTTAATAAAACTTTATTACACAAAAGCTCTGAGCGATCAAGCCTCGTCTCTGGCTCCGGATTGAATTCTTCTCCTCCGGGGGCCAAGAATCCCGGTGTATTCGCGTGATTCAACAACAACCTTTCACTGAGACACAACAATATTGAAATTGGGCCAATCAATAACCCTACAATGGCTTCTAAGTGTCCGAGTGAAAGGAAGGATCACTTCAAATCAAAAGCTAGAAATGATTCAACTTAGTGAGGAAGGCATTTTGAAAACAGATATAAGATGAAAGCTAGGAGTCTTGAGTCAAATACTTAGCCAAGTTGTGAACACAAAGGAAAAGTTCTTGAAGGAAATTAAAAGTGCTCCTCCAGTGAGCACATGAATGATAAGTGAAACAGCCTCATTGCCGATATGGAGAAAGTTTTAGTGGTCTGGATAGAAGGTCAAACTAGTCACAACCTTCCCCTTAAAACAAAGCCTGCTGCTGCTGCTGCTAAGTCGCTTCAGTCATGTCCAACTCTGTGCGACCCCAGAGACGGCAGCCCACCAGGCTCCCCCGTCCCTGGGATTCTCCAGGCAAGAACACTGGAGTGGGTTGCCATTTCCTTCTCCAATGCATGAAAGTGAAAAGTGAAAGTGAAGTCACTCAGTTGTGTCCGACTCTAGCGACCCCATGGACTGACTGCATGCAGCCTACCAGGCTCCTCCGTCCATGGGATTTTCCAGGCAAAAGTACTGGAGTGGGGTGCCATTGCCTTCTCCGAAAACAAAGCCTAACTATCTTCAATTCTATGAAGATTGAGAGAGCTAAGGATGTTGCAGAAGAAAATTTTTAAGGTAGCAGATGAGGTTTAAGAAAAGAAACTGCCTCCATAAATAAAAATGTAAGGTGAAGCAGCATGAGCTAATGCAGAAGCTGTAGCAAGTTATTCTGAATATCTAGCTAAGATAATTAATGAAGGTGACTATACTAAACAACTTCCCTGGTGGCTCAGACAGTAAAGCGTCTGTCTACAATGCAGGAGACCCAGGTTCAATCCCTGGGTCGGGAAGATCCCCCAGAGAAGGAAATGGCAATCCACTCCAGTACTATTGCCTGGAAAATCCCATGGACAGAGGCGCCTGGTAGGCTACAGTCCACGGGGTCACAAAGAGTTGGACACGACTGAGCGACTTCACTCACTTTACTCATACTAAACAACAAATTTTCAATGTAGATGAAACAGCTTTCTATTGGAAGATGATGCCATTTAAAACTTTCATAGAGAGAAGTCAATGCCTGGGTTCACAGTTTCAAAGGGAAGGCTGACTAACTCTCTCATTAGGGGGTTAATTCAGCTGGTGACGTGAAACTGAAGCCAATGCTCATTTACCATTCTGAAAAGACCGTAAAGAATGACGTCAAATCTACTTTCCTTGTGCTCTATAAATGGAACAGTAAAGCCTAGGTGACAGCACATTTGTT
The DNA here is from genome assembly GCF_055505025.1 of Bos grunniens. NCBI lineage: Eukaryota > Metazoa > Chordata > Mammalia > Artiodactyla > Bovidae > Bos > Bos grunniens. Next base: position 37,413,096 of record NC_141187.1, read on the forward strand.
TACAACATGGTTTACCAAATATTTGAAGCCAAATGTTGAGACTTAATGCTCAGAAAAAAACATACCTTTCAAACTATTACTTCTCATTGACAATGCACCTGGCCACCCAAGAGCTCTAAACAGAGATGTACAATGAGATTGATGTTGTCTTTAATGCCTGCTAACACTACATCCATTCTATAGCCCATGGATCAAGAGTGATTTCAAGTCTCATTATTTAAGAAATAACATTTCGTGAGGCTTTAGCTGCCATAGATAGTGAGTTTTCTGATGGGCCTGAACAAATTGAAAACCTAAAAAAGACTCACTATTCTAGGCACTGTTAAGAAGACCCAAGTTTCATAGAAAGAGTTTAAAATACCATCATTAAAAGGAGCTTGGAAAAAGTTGATTCCAACTCTCATGAATGACTTTGAAGGATTCAAGACTTCAGTGAAGGAAGGTGCAGAGCTGGTGAAAACAGCAAGTGAATTAGAATTAGAAATAGAGCCCGAAGGTACGACTGAATTGCTGCAATCTCATGATAAAATATTAATAGATGAAGAATTGCTTCTTATGAGCAAAGAAAGTGGCTTCTTGAGATAGAATCTACTCCTGGTGAAGATGCTGTGAAGATTGTTGAAATGACAACAAAGGATTCAGAATATGTCATAAACTTAGTTGATAAAGCAGTGGCAGGATTAGAGATGATTGGCTCAAATCTTGAAAGTTCTTCTCTGGGAAAAACACTATCAAACAGCATTTCGGGCTACAGAGAAACTCTCTGTGAAAGGAAGAGTCAATTGGTGAGGCAAACTTCACTGTTGTCTTATTTAAGAAACTGCCAAAACCACCCAAACTTCAGCAGCCACTACCCTAATCAGTCAGTAGCCATCAACAAGAAGCAAGACCAACCATCAACAAAAAGATTATGACTTCTCAGGGTATATGCCCAGTAGTGGGGGCAGAAACCAAACAACATTGTAAAGCAACTATATCCCAATTAAAAAAAAAATTATATATATATATATATATATATATATATATATATATATAAAATGACTTGCTGAAACCTCACATGATGGTTAATATTTTTTAGCAATAAATTATTTTTTATTGTACATCACTTTTTTAGATATAATGCTATTGCACATGTAGACAACAGGAGAGTATAAATATGCCTTTTATAAGCACTGGGAAACCAGAAAATTAGTATGACTCCCTTCATTGTGATATTTTCTTAATTGAGGTGGTCTAAAACCAAACCTGCCGTACCTTCAAGGTACATCTGCACTAAAGTAATTTTCCTTACTGTATTTTTTTGTATTTGTTGTATTTTTCTTAAGGGATAAGGTAATGAGATAAAAATCAAAAAACAGTTAACTATTGAAAGCTTTGTTTAAAACAAAAACAAAATTAATCTTGCTTTTGTCAGCTACTGTTAACAAACAAAAAATGCTACCTTGGAGTTATGTTAAACTTTGCTTTACCAAGGACTATACAGAAATACTTGAGCAAATGTGGTATAAGGACCAGCTGCTGATGGTACCATACAAGTAAAGAAGCAATGAGACTCTAAGGAGAAATAAGCCAGTGAAAAGGGTTGTTGCTTGAGTCTACTGCTTTTTTGTACACTTCAGTAAAAAGTCAGGTCTCAGGCAAGCATCTGAGGTGAGAGCCCAGTGGAGTAAGCTAAAATCCTAGATAGGTCATTAACATCACATCCATCGCAGGACAATGATATCCTAAGGGCCCTCAAATCATAAGGACACCATCCTTGGGATACAGGGAGAAGGGAGGATAATTGAGTAATACCTTCTTCTTTCTCCATCTCCCCAGTAAAGCATGGGGAATATAGTCAAAAATATTGCATTAATTTTTTATGGTTACAGATGATAACTAGATTTATTGTGGTGATCATTTCTCAAGGTAGTCAAATGTTGACTCACTAGGCTGTACATGTGAAACTAATGTAATATTGTATGTCAATTATATATCAGTAAAATTTTTAATAATAAATAAATATAAAATGAAAACTAGGGGGAAGGCGCCAAGATGGCGGAGGAGTAGGATGGGGAAAACACTTTCTCCCCCACAAATTCATCAAAAGAGCATTTAAACGTCGAGTAAATTCCACAAAACAACTTCTGAATGCCGGCAGAGGACATCAGGCACCCAGAAAAGCAACCCAACTCCTCGAAAGGAGGTAGGAAAAAATATGAAAGACAATAAAAGAGACAAAAGAGGGAGGGACGGAGCTCCGTCCCGGGAAGGGAGTCTTAAAAAGAGAGAGGTTTCCAAACACCAGGAAACCTTCTCACTGCCGAATCCGTGCCGAGCTTTGGAAGCACAGAGGACAACATAACAGGGAGAAAAAATAAATAAACAATTAAAACTCGCAGATTGCGAGCCCTACGGTAACTCCTCCAGCAGAGAAGCAGCGCAGACGCCTGCATCCGCCATTAGCAAACCAGGGCTGGGCAGGGAGGCGCGGCGCGGGCTGCATCGCTGAGAGTAAGAATCTGGCCTGAATACCCTGAGCACTATCTGAGCGAAATAATTTGGGCTAGCAAACCAGACTGTGGGATATCTACCATGCGAAAAGCCAGCCCTAACCTAAGACACCGCCAGCCCGCGCACGGAACAAAGGACTAAACAGAGGTAGCCGGCTGCAAACCTTCCCCCTCCGGTGACAGGCAGCCAGAGCCGGAAGGGGGCAATCGCAGCCCCAGAGAGACATTATCTATAAAACTGGCTTCTTTGCCAACTAAAACTTATTGGGGGTCTGGACGGTCAACATCTGCCTGAGAAGGTGCGCCGGTTTTACACCCAGATAACCAAGTGGCGGGGAGGCGATAAGTCGCAGCATTGGCGCTCGCCAAACACCTCATCACCTGAGCTGCTCGGACCTGGGAAGAGCACAAAATGCAGCCCCAACTGAGTCTGCGCCTCTGAGGACTACCTGAGTGCCTGAACCTGAGCGGCTTGGACCTGGGAGGTGCATGCAACCCAGGGCCAGCCTTGGATTGTTCCCGGCGGAACAACCTAGAGCCTGAGCAGTGTGGGCAGGGAGGCTACACGCGCCGTGAGCAGGGGCAGACCCAGTGTGGCTGAGGCACTGTGGGCGCACACCAGTGTCATTTGTTTGCAGCATCCCTCCCTCCCTCCCCATAGCGCGACTGAACAAAGAGAAGAAATACAGCTCAACCCACCAGAACACCGACACAAGCTTCCCTAACCAGGAAACCTTGACAAGCCACCTCTACATACCCACACACAGCGAGGAAACGCCACAATAAAGAGAACTCCACAAACTGCCAGAATACAGAAAGGACTCCCAAACTCAGCAATTTAAACAAGATGAAGAGACAGAGGAATACCCAGCAGATAAAGGAACAGGATAAATGCCCACCAAACCAAACAAAAGAGGAAGAGATAGGGAATCTACCTGATAAAGAATTCCAAATAATGATAGTGAAATTGATCCAAAATCTTGAAATTAAAATGGAATCACAGATAAATAGCCTGGAGACAAGGATTGAGAAGATGCAAGAAAGGTTTAACAAGGACCTAGAAGAAATAAAAAAGAGTCAATATATAATGAATAATGCAATAAATGAAATTAAAAACACTCTGGAGGCAACAAATAGTAGAATAACAGAGGCAGAAGATAGGATTAGTGAATTAGAAGATAGAATGGTAGAAATAAATGAATCAGAGAGGATAAAAGAAAAACGAATTAAAAGAAATGAGGACAATCTCAGAGACCTCCAGGACAATATTAAACGCTACAACATTCGAATCATAGGGGTTCCAGAAGAAGAAGACAAAAAGAAAGACCATGAGAAAATACTTGAGGAGATAATAGTTGAAAACTTCCCTAAAATGGGGAAGGAAATAATCACCCAAGTCCAAGAAACCCAGAGAGTCCCAAACAGGATAAACCCAAGGAGAAACACCCCAAGACACATATTAATCAAATTAACAAAGATCAAACACAAAGAACAAATATTAAAAGCAGCAAGGGAAAAACAACAAATAACACACAAGGGAATTCCCATAAGGATAACAGCTGATCTTTCAATAGAAACTCTTCAAGCCAGGAGGGAATGGCAAGACATACTTAAAATGATGAAAGAAAATAACCTACAGCCCAGATTATTGTACCCAGCAAGGATCTCATTCAAGTATGAAGGAGAAATTAAAAGCTTTTCAGACAAGCAAAAGCTGAGAGAATTCTGCACCACCAAACCAGCTCTCCAACAAATACTAAAGGATATTCTCTAGACAGGAAACACAAAAATGGTGTATAAACTCGAACCCAAAACAATAAAGTAAATGGCAACGGGATCATACTTATTAGTAATTACCTTAAACGTAAATGGGTTGAATGCCCCAACCAAAAGACAAAGACTGGCTGAATGGATACAAAAACAAGACCCCTACATATGTTGTCTACAAGAGACCCACCTCAAAACAGGGGACACATACAGACTGAAAGTGAAGGGCTGGAAAAAGATTTTCCATGAAAATTGGGACCAAAAGAAAGCAGGAGTCACAATACTCGTATCAGATAAATTAGACTTTAAAACAAAGGCTGTGAAAAGAGACAAAGAAGGTCACTACATAATGATCAAAGGATCAATCCAAGTAGAAGATATAACAATTATAAATATATATCCACCCAACATGGGAGCACCGCAGTATGTAAGACAAATCCTAACAAGTATGAAAGGAGAAATTAACAATAACACAATAATAGTGGGAGACTTTAATACCCCACTCACACTTATGGATAGACCAACTAAACAGAAAATTAACAAGGAAAAAAAAAAAAAAAAATGTAAAAAATAAAAATAAAAATAAAGATGTGCCAAAACAGCTTTGAATGTATAATTACATTTATTTCTATTTTGGAAAAATAAAATAAAATAAAATAAAATAAAAACTAAAACAGATGGCCACACTTTCTCAAATGCCAATATTTATTTATCTATTCATTTATTATTGAATTTTTTTTGATGTGGACCATTTTTTAAAGTCTTTATTGAATTTGTTACAATATTATTTCTGTTTTATGTTTTAATTTTGTTGCCATGAGGCATGTGAGATTTTATCTCCCCGACCAGGGATTGAATCCACACCCCATACACTGAAAGGTAAAGTCTTAACCACTGGACTGCCGGGGAAGTCCCCCCAACATTTATACTTAAGACTTAGAATCTAGAATGACTCAATCGGGTAGAAAGCAAAAATCTTTTCTACATTTCATGCACTTTGTCCACAGTCTTCATTAAGTGACTTTTCAATTAAACTCATTATCCTTAAGATCATATATCCTCCAAGTTACTCTTTGCATTTCTAACTCAAGGGTTCTATGGAAAACCTGTACTCCTAATTAAAAGCGATAAATCCATTAAAGTAAATTTTGATTTCAAGAAATGTCAAACACACTAAAATATATGTAAAAGAGATAAGCAACAAGGATTTATTGTATAGCACAAGGAACTATATTCACTGTCTTGTAATAACCTATAATAGAAAAGAATCTGAAAATATACGTGTGTGTGTAACTGAATCACTTCTCTGTAAAACTAACACAATATTGTAAATCAACTATACTTCAATTAAAAAAAGAAATGTCAAACTTGGCTATCAGTGATATTTTAGGGATTTTTTGTGCATATTTGCTCTTCTCTGAAATAAAACTGGCTTTCCTATCTGTTGGTAATAATTCTGTGAAAAAAGGAAATGCATCTGAAGAATTTCTGGCCATTGAGATATCTGGTATCAGTAGTGCTGCGATTATCCATCCATGTGCAAAAGCTTTTACTGACCTATTTTTTACGTGAAATGTGCTTAGAGCATAAAGTTTCTATAAATCCATTATATTTCCCAACGATCTTGTTCTTTCATCTTCATTCAACTTATGCCTCCATTAGAAGAGAGAAAAAGAGGTTCCTCTTCATGTTTTGAAAACGTATAAGCTTGTCACTTTTTTTTTTAATACACTATTTTTAAGAGAAGTTTTAGGCTCACAGCAAAATTGAGTGGAAGGTATATTTCCCAGAACCACATATACACAGCCTCCCCACTCTCAACATCCCACCCCTGAGGTATACATTTGTTATAACTGATAAACCCGCATTAATATATCATTATCGCTCAAAGTCCATTAGGGTTCACTCTTAGTATTGTACATTCAGTGGGTTTGGACAAATGTATAATGACACGTATCTACCATTGGAGTATCATACAGATTCATTTTGCCACCCGAAAAATCCTCTGTGCTTGTCACTTTTGATGCTGAATTTTGATTAAAAACATATCTGTTATGATTAAAAACATATCTTATACTATTAATCAAAGGTATTATAAGGCAATAATTTTTAGTTAGATATGTTAATCCAGTATAGGTTTAAGGAGCCTGTTAAACGGTGTATTATTTTGTTTAGCAAATGTGATTATACATATTCTAATAGACTCTTCATTCAAATGGCCTTCAAGTTCAAACCATGTGTTGAGATAGCCAACTATCAGGGATATAAGAACTGTTTGTGTGTGTGATAGTTATTGGGAAGAAGTATTTGCTCATTTGGGGATAGCAGTGTCACCTGAGAGGGCATTCCAGTTGCCAAAAATAAAGCCATTTTCATTATTTCCACTCTAGCAACATAGGACCAGATGTCATAAACTCTCAGAGTGTTTCACAGGACTTGAGTCCCAAGGTAGGTTTCCTTTAAATAGGATTCTGGGGGCAAATACATTTGAGAAATGGTGCATACTATAGTATTCTTAGGGAAATTTTCAAAGTATATCTGCCATTTAAAAATTCTGTGATGTCCCACCTCAAATAATAATTTGCTTAATTTCACTTAACCCAGCATTTTGCAAACTTATTTAGTCATGGAACAGTTTAGGGATTTCAAAAAAGCATCACATAGGCTGGCTGCATCAAAATTCTCAAAGCAGATTTTTGGAAATACAGGTTCTAGTTAAATAAAATAGAATAAGATAATTCATGTCATTAATATTTTAAAAACATAATGCATATGTAATTTATTGTTTTATAGTTTACTTTTCCCTGTATTATATCTTAGTATTAGGTGTGATATTTTAAAATACTGAATTTGAAAGACCATGTTCAGTGCTTAATGGAATTCTTCAGAAGTTTCACCAATTATTTTTATTAATACTTGTATAGATTCAGGGTAGTACACATTTCTAAATTATGAGCAAAAACTCAAAAGCAATAACCTCAAATTCTCCTTATACTAAGATATACTAATAGATATACAGAGAGTTTGTGATTACCTAAAATGTATATGATGCAAGGAAAAAAAATCTATTATGCCAAATAAGTATATAAAACAATCATAGGACTTAGAAGATTACAGATTCTAATTACATATTTTTAAAATAAAGGTGATGACAAAAGATAATTCATCTATGAGCAAACAATCTATTTTCATAATTCCCATTACAATGGGAATAATACTACATACCTTAAATGGTTAATAGAATTAAATGACATGTTATGTAAAGCATCTAGTCCCATACTTCATATTTAATAATGTTTCAAAATTAATAAATGTTATTAAAATTTTCTGTCAAACAAATCATTGCAAAGTTTGGTTTCATATATATTGCTAATCATATGTATATAAATATATTTTATAATCTAAGGAACATGCAATGGTCATAGTGAAATGGAAATGATTGATATATTCTCAATGTTTAAATTACCCCTTCTATTCCAAAATGTAACTATTCACATAAAGGCTTTGATTATAGCTTTTAATCTACAAAAGATGTTTTCTGTGGGTTATCATAATTAAAGTTTTATCCTAACTTTCTGGTATGGTAGTAAAGTCTACTAATTCTAACAAACATGTTCAAATGCAATTTTATGATTATCTACAATATTTATAACCAAAGCATATATCAGTAGTTATGCAAAAGCTTTAAAAGAATTTAAAAGTACACAATAGGTTTCTTCCCTCATGCACCCTCTCCTTCCCAATTCATGGATATATTTCAACAGTCAAGGATAAATTCAGAGTCTGGGCAAGTCAATCCAGCCTCCATCAGAGAATTATAGCTACATACACACATCCAATTTCTCAACATTACACATCGGTGGCTCAGATGGTAAAGAATCTGCCTGCAATGCGGAAGACCCAGGTTTGATCCCTGGGTCCAGAAGACCCCCTAGAGATGGAAATGGCAACCCTCTCCAGGATTTTTGCCTGGGAAATTCTATGGACAGAGAAACCTGGCAGGCTATAATCCCTGGGGCTGCAAAAGAGTCAGACACAACTGAGTGACTAACACTTTCACTTTTAGGAAACAACTAATACAGCTATAAAAACTATAGTGAACTATAGTGAATACAGAACTATATTTCAGAATCGTATGAAATGAAGAGAATGACTTTTTATATAAATTGGTTACAAATTACTAGACAAACTTTATTGATTTTTAATAATACCTTCATTAAAGTAATGTAAGAATGATAGAAAGGACAATAAAAAATCATCAATTATAGTAGTACGGGTCAATATCTTAGTAAGAATTTTGCTGTATGTATGTGTGTGTGCACACACAGAGCAAAAATACACATATGTATTTGCTTTTAATTTATGTTCGATCCCTGGGTTGGGAAGAACACCTGGAAAAGGGAAAGGCTACCCACTCCAGTATTCTGGCCTGGAGAATTCCAAGGACTGTATAGTCCATGGGGACACAAAGAGTAGGACACGACTGAGCGACTTTCACTTTCACTATAACATATATGAGTTATGAGTATAATCATCCCTCGGTATCCATGGTGACAGGTTCCAGGACCCCTGCTGCTGCTGCTGCTGCTAAGTCGCTTCCGTTGTGTCCGACTCTGTGCGACCCCATGGACTGCAGCCTACCAGGCTCCTCTGCCCATGGGATTTTCCAGGCAAGAGTACTGGAGTGGGGTGCCATTGCCTTCTCCAGGACCCCAGTGGATACCAAAATCTTCAGGTGCTCAAATCTTTTACATAAAATAGCCTAGAATTTGCATATAACCTATGCACATTCTCCCATACATTTTAAATCACCTCTGCTGCTGCTGCTGCGTCGCTTCAGTCATGTCCGACTCTGTGCGACCCCATAGATGGCAGCCCGCTAGGCTGCCCCGTCCCTGGGATTCTCCAGGCAAGAACACTGGAGTGGGTTGCCATTTCCTTCTCCAATGCATGAAAGTGAAAAGTGAAAGTGAAGTCGCTCACTCGTCTCCGACTCTTAGCGACCCCATGGACTGCAGCCTACCAGGCTCCTCCATCCATGGGATTTTCCAGGCAAGAGTACTGGAGTGGGGTGCCATTGCCTTCTCCGTAAATCACCTCTAAATTACTTAAAATAGCTAATACAATTTTAATGCTATATAAAAGCTATAAATACAATGTAAATGCATATAAATAGTTTCCAGGGCACAGTACAAATTCAAGTTTTGCTTTTTGGAACATTCTGGATTGTTGTTGTTGTTTTTTTTCTGAATATATTCCATTTGTGGTTGGCTGTATTCTCTGATGAGGAACTCATGGATACCAAGGGTCAACTGTACTTTCAGAGTTGCAAAACTATGAATACCTTAATCTATATTATCAATTTGTCCTCTAGAAATATCATTCCATTTCTACTTATTGATCCCAGTCAACAGTTCTTATTTATACATAATTTTTGACAACCTTGGATATTTAAAAAACCTTTGCCTGTTTGAAAAATAAAACATCCTATTCTTGTCTTAATTTGCTTAATTTTGACTACTTGTAATGATAGACATATTTTAATGTGATTATTAGCCTTTTTAATTTTGTGAATTATTATAATCTTTGCTCATTTTTATTGGATTTTTATCTTTTATCTTTTTACTTATAAGATTTTTATATTAAAAATATTAATTTTTTGTATTAAGCATGTTCTGAAAATATTTCCTTGTCTTCATTCTGATTTTTTTCCCAAATTTATTATCATAGCACTTATTTATCAGCATTTGTAATTTAAAATATCTTTATCTCCAAAAGCCATGTCCACGAGTATTCATAGTGACTTTCATCTTATGAACACTTCATTCTTAAATATTTTGTTCTTTTTAGTCTGCAACATTTTAGTTTAAAAGAAACTTTAAAACAGCTTAATATGTGAGACTTATGAAATATAACAATTTGAATAAAAAGAAAAACTGTAAACTTTGGAAAGGAACAGAAAAATAAAAAGTGCTTTAAACATAAGGAAATATGCTTATTAATTAAGCATAATTTTGGTTCTAAGTTTCCCGGCAACAGAGACAAAATAACAGAAAACAGTGCTATAGCTGTTCTAATATTTTATTTTTAAAATGAAAAGCACACTCATTTATCTGGGATGACAGCTTTTCCTATAACTTAACTCTAAATGACCATCTGGTTTTTGATCCATATTCCATAGCATGGGGCTATGGAATTCATCAATTAATTCATTCAGTCATCAATTAACTCATTCAGTTAGTGATGCCTGAATGTTTAATATGTGCTATGCTGAGGCTTTGGCCTTAGCTATAATACTGTTATTCTTGGGTCCTGAGCAAAAGTCTTTCCTTCACCACTGTACCTTGTGTTGATCCACATTCTCCAACTGCTTTACCCAAACTAGAAAACTTGGAAAAACTGACTTTGTATAATATTTGTGTTTCTTTTGGTTGTAAAGGTAGATTTTTTTTTTTAATTGAGTTACTAGGATGGTATTAGAGTACCTGTAATCCAATAAATTGTTGAATAAGCAAGCTTCAGAAATAGCAAAAATCAAGGCAATTCCAGAAACCTCAATACTGGAAGTTTTGGGGCTTTGTATATCTTTATTTAGGAGGAGTGGATGAGGGACTCTGGCTACAACCTAGAACCAACAGATAAGACTGCTTTAAAGTACCATATGCAGCAGCTGCTGCTAAGTCGCATCAGTCGTGTCCGACTCTGTGCAATCCCATAGACAGCAGCCCACCAGGCTCCCCCATCCCTGGAATTCTCCAGGCAAGAATACTGGAGTGGGTTGCCATTTCCTTCTCCAATGCATGAAAGTGAAAAGTGAAAGGGAAGTTGCTCAGTCGTGTCCGACTCCTAGCGACCCCATGGACTATAGCCCACCAGGCCCCTCCGTCCATGGGACTTTCCAGGCAAGAGTACTGGAGTGAGTTGCCATTGCCTTCTCCGACCATATGCAGGCCCCATCTCAAACCAGTTAAATCGGTTTCAGGGGCCCAGGCCTACTCAGCAGTATGTTTTAAGTGTCCCAGGTGATTTTAACATGCATTTGATGTGGAACTGCTCTAAAGAACTGCATTTAATATAATAATGCTGCAAAACAACCCCTAGTCTCCTAGTGAATTTCTCTTAGTTCAGCATTCAGAATCTCAAGAGCAGAGAAGGTGACCGGTCCAATTTCAGATCAACAAGGACCATGGGCTGTGTCAGTCATGGCTCTAGGGGAGGCTCATGAACCAGAACATGGCTGCAGGATAGGTAGACCAGTTGTCCTGGTTGCCTGGGACTAAGGAGTTTCCTGGGACATGAGACTTTGAGTACTAAAATTGGGAGGAGTCCAGGGCTTCCCTCATGGCTCAGTTGGTAAAGAGAGACCCTGGTTCAATTCCTGGGTTGGGAAGATCCCCTGGAGAAGGGATAGGCTACACACTCCAGTATTCTTGGGCTTCCCTTCTGGCTCAGCTGGTTAAAAATCCACCTGCAATGCAGGAGACCTGGGTTCGATCCCTAGGTTAGGAAGATCCCCTAGAAAAAGGAAAGGCTACCCACTCCAGTATGCTGGCCTGGAGAATTCCATGGACTGTATAGTCCATGGGGTCACAAAGAGTTGGACACAACTGGGTGACTTTCACTTTCAGGCAAACGGAGGCAGTTGGTCACCTTTGCAGGGAGCCACACCTGCAGGGCAGGGTAAGGAGGGATTCTCAGGAGTGGGATGGGGCAGTTGAGAAGGTCAACAGTGCTGCATCACATTATACAATCTCCATGTTTGTAGAGCTCACACCATCTGAAGTGTCTTGTCATTGACTTTTTTGTCACTGACATTTCCAGTGGGAGGAGGGGCTATGGATTTGGTGATTTACTTGTGGTGCTACAGGAAGTACATGTTTCATACCATCTCATCATATTTAATGCAGCGTATTTCAAAGAACTGGTCTTCCCAGGTGGCTTAGTGATAAAGAAGCTGCCTGCGATTCAGGAGACATGGGTTTGATCCCTGGCTTGGGAAGATCCCCTGGAGGAGAAAATGGCAACCCACTCCAGTATTCTTGCCTGGAAAATTCCATGGACAGAAGAGCGAAGAGCCCGGTGGGCTACAGTCCATGGCGTCTCAAAGAGTCAGACAGATTTAGCAACTAAACAACAATTGCAAAGAATAGATAAAACTGAAATAAGTTTGGTGATTTAGATTACAGAAACTCTTTTATGATTTTTGTACACCTGGCAGCAAAAATCTTAAGTATATATAGTAAAGGAATTCACTTTTACTTTTATAAATCCTGTATTGATGCTCTAAGATGCTTTAAGTCAACGTCACAACTGAAATTTAAAATCCCAAATGCAGAAATGCAAAAGTGTCAGGAATGTTATCTCTGACAGCCAAGTGTCACCCTTTTCCACATTTTAAAATGAAAACATTCAAAAAGTTGAACACTTTAACTTAAAAATGGCATGCTATTTCCAGTATCTCTGCTCCCTGCTAGTCAGACATGGCTGGATGACTTTTTAAAAATCTCGATTGTTTCTAATTCAGTGGGCCAGGGGACCATTGGGCCATAAGGTGATGGCAAGGGGGGAGGTCCAAACATTCATATGGGTGATTTTTCTGACCGTAATAGCATATCTGGATAAAGAAGACCACAGCAACCTCTTAAATTATAAACTCTATGATGAATGTATCTCTTCATACAATACAACAGGCATTCTGGAAATCTACTGTACAGCTTCTAGGAGAAGTAGTAAGATACAGAGGTCCCTAGGACTCCCAAAGCAAAATAATCAATGCCAGTGATACAAGACATTTGGGAACACACATGTAATTTGTTATATATATACAAGAGTGCTGGGTGAGTTGAAAATTCTCTCCAACCATAGAAAGGAAAGGTCTACAATAGATTTAACACTGAAAGTTTAACACTGACTCAAGATATATTCTGCAAAGGAAAAACAGCGTCCTTGGAGTATGGAAGGAAGAACTGATCAATATAATGCTGAACCAACCCAACAAATGCTATCCTACTGACAGAAACCACAGCTACAAAACTTCCAATTGAAACAAGTACAAATCACTGCCTGTGATATATATTTTGAGAAATGCATTCTCAGAAATAATCTTGCTTTGAGAGTCTGAAAATAAGATATGGCTCATGATTCTGATGCCCCCCGCCCCACCACCACCACCCCCCCACCCCCACCAAAGAGATGATAACTTCCCAGGTGATATTAGTGGTAAAGAACCCGCCAGCCAATGCAGAAGACATAAGAGACTCGGTTCAATCCCCAGATCAGGAAAGTCCTCTGGAGGAAGGTAACAGCTACCCAACTCCACTGTTCTTGCCTGGAGAATCCCATGGACAGAAGAGCTTGACGGGCTACAGGCTACAGGGCTGCAAAGAGTTGGACACAACTAAAGCGACTTAGCACACACACAAAGAAATTATAATCATGTGGACAATAAATGTTAAAATTTCAGACAAAGACTACAAGTAAAAGAACACAAAAAGAAAAGGGACATTTATCTTTCCAAGGAGACCAAGCGGCTTGGCTGAGCTACAATTTTCTGGTTTGCCTACGTTCGTTCTAAATATGTACTTCTTTACTTAGAAGATGGGAAATGGTTTATATTCCTCAAAATATTCAAATAATCAACAGTAAGCCAAAAAACAAAGAGAGAAACCAGAAACTAGCAACAACTAGAGTATTGCTCTGTAGACTAATCCAGTTAATATTGAAAGAAGAAAACTCAAATTAAGTGTAAATGGAAGGGCCTGAAATAACTTGTCTGGTTGGATTTCCCCAAATATGTAATGTTTGTAATGTTTATGACCTCAGCATTTACACTAACTCTACTTCTCTGTCAGTAGCACAAGCCTCTGTTAAAATAACCTTCTTATAGAGAGAACAAGATGGCCGAGGAGTAGGTGGACATGGAGGACATCTCTCTCCACGGATACATCAGGAATACACCTTAAGACACATAAGTGCATGGAGAACACCAGCCAAGAGTGGACAGGAGGACCTGACCAGTGGAAAAGAATATATAGAGCCAGGCAAAACTTGGTAGGATGAAGGAACTGGGGGAAAAACAGGAGTGTTAGTAGGACTGGACCTGCCCTCAGCCAGTGGGGGAACTGAAGCAGGGTCCAATCCCCACATCAGGGCAACTGTCTGAGTCAGAGGAGAAACATTTAAGTCTGAGAGTGAAACAGCAGATCTGTGGCAGGCTAAATGGAATGACAATCAGACAGCCCTTCCTTGCCGTGGCCGTACATATCACGAATAGGGATGCAGATCCCCTGGAAGGTCCAGCAGCTGGGAGCTGGAGTTTAGGGAAAGTGCAGCAATCCCAGTGTGAGGGCTACTGTTGACTGTGGAGAGAAGGATTGACGGGATGTGAGAGAGGAGATCGTGGTGGGAAATGCCTGTGGAGGAAAACTGGGCAGCCGTGGAAGCAAGGGGATCCTGCTGAGTCACACAAACGGGGTGGAGCCATCACCATAGCCTCTGACTCCCCACAGGCCAGCATCAGCAGCTGAACAATAGAGAGGCTGGCCAATCAAACGCCTGACGCACCAATCTACAGAGTAGGACCCCAGTATGGGGGCCCTTCTATGTGCCTGACTTGCCAAACAACAGAGAAGGACCCCAGGCAACGGAACCCTCCAAGTGCCTGAATGGGTGGAGCTATGGAGAAAGACTGGCCAAAGAGGCCTTCTGATCGTCAACTACAAGAGGCTTGAAAAAAGACTCTGATAGGGCCATAACTCCTGCAGCGGAGACAGTCCATGTCCCTGCACACTTGGTGCCGCCAGGATCCCCGCAAGCAAGCAGCTGCACTACCTTCACGCTCAACTCTCACTGGGGCAGAGCTGCCACAGGCAAAAAAAGTCTTGCATCTATGCACGCAGGGTCGCTTCGGTAGTGTCCGACTTCCTGCAGCCCTATGGACTGTGGCCTGCCAGGTTTCTCTATCAGGGAGGGGAGCTCTCCAGGCAAGAATACTGAACTGTATTGGCCAGTACTGGTTGCCATACCCTTCCAGAGCACTGTATTTCCTGCTGCCCTAGCCGCCAACTCCCCTGAATACCTGGTGCTGCCAGAACCCCTGCGACCCAAGCAGCTGCACCACCTCCACACCTGGCCCTCACAGGGGCAAACCCAAGTCCTCCAGGGCAGCCTCAGCAGCAAACCCCAGCAGACAACCCACATGCAGAGGTAGAAATAAAACCACAGTTGAAACCCAGGAGCAGTGTGGCTAAGGAAGAAGACCCAACACCTTCCCACCAGCTGTACAAGCTGCAGATTAAATCCATATGATCAACTAGGCAGACTCTGTGCCTATGGAATATATAAAAGGACATTGAGAGTTCCCACAAAAGAAAACGCACTAGCTCTGATAGCTGTGGACATTGGAGGCAAGAACACACAGGAACAGGACAAGATTAGAATCTGAGTGCCCCAGAGCAGGTCCAGAGATCAGGACAGGACAGTGTTGGAGGGCCTCCTAGGAAGGTGAGGTGGACTATGACTCCCAGCAAGGGAAAGGACTCTGACAGCAATAACTCAAAAGAAAAATATTTATTATTCTTATGTTTTCACTTGTTCTGTAGATTCTTTCAGATTTTTTCCTTTTTTTCCCCCCTCTGTATAGTTGTTGATTTTATTGGCACTATGAAATCTAATTAAGCATTTGAGCTTTTTTTTTTTTTCTTCAGTCATATTTTTTACTGTTGTTATAAACCTCTGCCTCTACATTGGGCTTTTGCAGTTCTGTGGAGTTTTCCTTTTCTCTTTTTTAATTTTAATTTTTTAAACCTATTATTATTTTTTCTACATTTATTCCTTTGTTTGTTTTTCCTACTGTTCTTTTCCCCTTGCAGTTAACCTTTAATGTATATAAGTCTTCTTTATCTACCTTTTTTAACTTTGCATATCTATTCCTTCTTTCTTCTCTTTCCTCTAAACATATTTGTTATTTTATTTTCAGGGCTTTATTCCCCAATTGGCACCTGGTTTTAGTTTTGTTTTCCAGTTTGTGCTTTAGTCAGTTTTTTTCTGGTAGATATAATTTTTGCTTTCCTTTGTTCGCCAGGTCAATCTATTGTACTTTATTTTTGTTGGACTGTTTTGATTTTGCTTATGGGTGTATACATATATGTGTTTATTCAGTCACACTTTTTATTGTTATAAACCTCTACATTGAGCTTTGGCAGTTCTGTGGAGGTTTGCTTTTTTTTTTTTTTTTTTCCCTTCCTTTTTTCTTTATTCTTTCATTTTTATTTCTTTTTTATAATTTTAATTTTTTAAGCCTATCATATTTTTTCTACATTTATTCCTTTGTTTGCCTTTCCTACTCTTCTTTTCCCCTTGCAGTTCATCTTTAATGTATATAAATCTTCATCTACCTCTATTTAACTTTGCATATCTATTCTTTCTTTTCTTTCTTTTCTTTCCTCTCAACACACTTGTTAGTTTTGTTTTCAAGGTGCCATGTGGCACCTTGCTTATTTTTGTTTTCCAGTTTGTGCTTTGGTTAGTTTTGTTCTTAACTGGTAAGTATAATTTTTGATATCCTATGTTCCCCAGGTCAATCTACTGCACTTTATTTTTGTTGGACTGTTTTGACTTTGTTCATGGGTGTAAATGTATAAGTATATATTGCATTATTTTAATTATTATTTGCCTGATTTTGTAACTTCCATTTGTTTGGAGTTGATCTTCAGTTTCATGTTTTTGGATATTTGCTTTAATCTCACTTAATGCCATAACAAACCACTTGTGGAATCTTCATTCCTGACCAGAGATCAAGCCCTGAGCCTTTGGAGTGGGAGTGCTGACTCCAAGACCCTAGACTACAAGAGAACTAACCCTAGGGAGTATCAAATAGTGAGAATTCACATAAAAGAAACAACTTGAATACAAGACCCAGCATCACCCAACCACCAGTAGCACCCTGTGCAGGATACCTCGTCTAAACAACAAACAAAACAAAAATACAAACTCAATCATCAGCAGACAGGATCACCACCTCACTCAGCCTTGCCTATCAGAGGAAAAACAAACAAACAAACAAAAACTCAGCACAAGTCTCACCCTATAAAAAGCTAACACAAACCACTGGACCAACCTTAGGAGGGCAGAAACCAAAAGGAAGAAAGGATTCAACCTTGAAGCCTGGGAAAAGGAGACCTCAAACGAAATAAGTTTAAAAAAAAAAAAAAAAGGAATGAAAAGGCAGAGCAATACTACACAAAAGAAGGAAGAAACTAGGAGCAGAGAAGTCCAAATAAATGAGGAGGAAATAGGCAAACTACCTGAAAAGGAATTCAGAATAATGATAGTAAAGATGATAAAAACCTTGAGAAAAAACTGGAGAAAATGCAAGAATTAACTAACAAAGATCTAGAAGAATTAAAGAATAAACATACAGAGACAAACAACACAATTACTGAAATTAAAAATACTCTAGAAGGAGTCAATAGCAGAATATATGAAGGAGAGGAACAAATCAGTGAGCTGGAAGAGGAAATGGTGGAAATAATTTCTGAAGAGCAGAATAAAGTAAAAATAATGAAAAGAACTGAAGATAGTCTCAGAGACATCTGGGACAATATCAAATGCATCAACACTCAAATTATAGGGGTCCCAAAAGAAGAAGAGAAAAAAGAAAAGATATGAGAAAATTTTTGAACAGATTATAGTTGAAAATTTCCCCAATATGGAAAAGGAAATAGTCATTCAAATCCAAGAGGCACAAAGAGTCCCATACAGGATAAACCCAAGGAGAAACTCATCAAGACACATACTAATCAAACTAACAGAGACTAAACACAAAGAAAGAATATTAAAAGCAGCAAGGGAGAAGCAACAAGTACCATACAAGGGAAACCCTATACACTTAACAGCTGATCTTTCAGCAGAAATGCTGCAGGCTAGAAGGGAATGGCAAGATTTATTTAAAGTACTCAAAGGGAAAAATCTGCAACCAAGATTACTGTATCCAGCAAGGATCTCATTCAAAATTGAAGGAGAAATAAAAAGCTTTTCAGACAAGCAAAAGTTAAGAGAATTCAGTACTACCAAACCAGCTTTACAACAAATGTTAAAGGGACTTACATAGTCACGAAATACAAGAGAAGCAAAAAGATCTAAAAAATCAACCCCAAACAATTAAGGAAATGGCAATAGGAACATATACATACATACATATATATATATATATATATATATATATATATATATATATAAATATAAATTACTTTACATGGGTTAAATGCTCCAACCAAAAGACACAGACTGGCTGAATGGATACAAAAACGAGACCCATATATATACTGTCTGTAAGAAACCCTACTTCAGACCTAAAGACACAGATAGACTGAAAGTGAGAGGATGGGGAAATATATTCCATGCAAATGGAAAGCAAAAGAAAGCTGGAGTAACAATCCTCATATCAGACAAAATAGACCTTAAAATAAAGATTACAAGAGATAAGGAAGCACACTACATAATGATCAAGGGATCAATCCAAGAGAAAGGCATAACAATTGTAAATATCTATGCACCCAACATAGGAACATCTCGATACATAAGACAAACACTAACAGACATAAAAAGAGAAATTTAAATAACACAATAATTGTAGGAGAGTTTAACATCCCACTCACACCAATAGACAGATCATCAATACAGAAAATTAATAAGGAAACACAAGTCTTAAATGACATTAGACAAGATGGATCTCATTGATATCTTCAGGGCATTCCATCAAAATGGAGAAGAATACACCTTCTTCTCAAGTTCACATGGAACATTCTCCAGGATAGACCACATGTTGGGTCACAAATCAAACCTCAGTAAATTTAAGAAAATTGAAATCATATCAAGCATTTTCTCTGACCACAACACTATGAGACTAGATATCAATTACAAGAAAAAATCTGTAAGAATCACAAACATACAGAGATTAAACAACACGTTTCTAAATAACCAACAGGTTACTAAAGAAGCAAAAAGAGAAAAAAATTTCTAGAAACAAATGACAATGAAAACACGACAATTCAAAACCTATGGGATGCAGCAAAAGCAGTTCTAAGAGGGAAGTTTATAGGAATACAATCCTACCTCAAGAAACAAGAAAAACATCGACTAGACAACCTAACTTTACACCTAAAACAACTGGAAAAAAAGAACAAAAATACCCCAAAAGTAGTAGAAGGAAAGAACACATAAAGATCTGAGCAGAAATAAGTGAAAAAGAAATGAAAGAAACAATAGTAAAGATTAATAAAACTAAAGGCTGGTTCTTTGAAAAGATGAAGAAAATTGACAAATCTTTAGCCAGATTCTTCAAGAAAAAAAGAGAGAAGAATCAAATCAACAAAATGAGAAATGAAAAAGGAGAGGTTACAACAGACAATGCATAAATACAAAGGATTATAACAGACTATTATGAACAACTATATGGCAATAAAATGGATAACCTGGAAGAAATGGACAGATGCGTAGAAAAGTTCAGTTTTCCAAGACTGAACCAGGAAGAAATAGAAATTATGAACAACCCAATTATAATCACTGAAACTGAGGCTGTGATAAAAAATCTCCCAAAAAACAAAAGCCCAGGACCAGATGGCTTCACAGGAGAATTCTATTAAACATTTAAAGAAGAGCTAATGCCTCTCCTTCTAAAACTCTTTCAAAAAATGGCAGAGAAAGGAACACTTCCAAACTCATTCGATGAGGCCACCATCACCCTGATACCAAAACCAGACAAAGACAACACACAAAAAAAGAAAACTACAGGCCAATATCACTGATGAACATAGAAGCAAAAATCCTCAACAAAATTTTAGCAAACAGAATTCAGCAACACATCAAAAAGCTCACACACCATGATCACATTGGGTTTATTCTATAAGCAAGGTGAAAAGACAACCCTCAGAATGGGAGAAAATAATAGCAAATAAAACTGACAAACGGAGAAGGCAAAGGCATCCCACTCCAGTACTCTTGCCTGGAAAATCCCATGGACGGAGGAGCCTGGTGGGCTGCAGTCCATGGGGTCGCTAGAGCTGGACACGACTGAGCGACTTCACTTTCACTTTTCACTTTCATGCATTGGAGAAGGAAATGGCAACCCACTCCAGTGTTCCTGCCTGGAGAATCCCAGGGACGGGGAAGCCTGGTGGGCTGCCGTCTCTGGGGTCGCACAGAGTCGGACACGACTGAAGCAACTTAACAGCAGCAGCAGCAGCAAAACTGACAAAGGATTAATTTCCAAAATATACAAGCAGCTCATACAACTCAATACCAGAAAAACAAACAGCCCAATCAAAAAGTGGGGAAAAGACCTAGACAGACATTTCTCCAAAGAAGACATACAGATGGCTAACAAACACATGAAAAGATGCTCAACATCACTCATTATCAGAGAAATGCAAATCAAAACTACAATGAGATATCACCTCACATGGGTCAGAATGGCCATCATCAAAAAGTCTACAAACAATAAATGCTGGAGAGGGTGTGGAGAAAAGGGAACACTCTTGCACTGTTGGTGGGATGTAAATTGATACAGCCCCTATGGAAGACGGTATAGAGATTCCTTAAAAATCTGGGAATGAAATCACCATATGACCCAGCAATCCCACTCCTAGGCATATACCCTGAGGAAACCAGGCTTGAAAAAGACACATGTATCCCATTGTTCCTTGCAGCACTATTTGCAATAGCTAGAACATGGAAGCAACCTAGATGTCCATCGACAGATGAATGGATAAAGAAGTTGTGGTACATACACAATGGAATATTACTCAGTCATAAAAAGGAATGCATTTGAGTCAGTTCTGATGAGGTGGATGAACCTAAAACCTATTATACAGAATGAAATGAGTCAGAAAGAGAAAGATAGATACCGTATTCTAACACTTATATATGGAACCTAGAAGAATGGTACTAAAGAATTTATATACAGGGCAGCAATGGAGAAACAGACATGGAGAATAGACTTATGGACCTGGAGGAAGGGGAGGAGGGGGTGAGATGTATGGAAAGAGTAACATGGAAACTTATATTACCATATGCAAAATAGATAGCCAATGGGAATTTGCTGTATGGCTCAGGAAACTCAAACAGGGGCTCTGTATCAACCTAGAGGGGTGGGATGGAAAGGGAGATAGAGGGAGGTTCAAAAGGGAGGGGTATATGTATACCTATGGCTGACTCATATTCAGGTTTGACAGAAAACAACAAAATTCTGTAAAGAAATTATCCTTCAATAAAAAATTAATTAAAAAGAATAATCTTCTTATAGAAAATCAGAGATCCAAGTTACTGGGGGAAATTATGAGGCAGTTTCCCACCTATTTCTTTGTCTCAATTTGCCTGAAATGATGCTCTGATGATCACTGACTCGATGTTTTTCCCCTGTGTGTGTGTGTTAGTTGCTCAGTCATGACAGACTCTTTGTGACCCCATGGACTGTAGCCCACCAGCGCCTTCTATCCGTGGGATTTTCCAGGCAAGGATACTGGAGTGGATTGCCATTTCATTCTCCCTACCTCCCTCATTTTTCTGGAAAGGAGTTCCTTGATGGAACAGTCATCTGAATTCTCGTGTTGGAGAGTTCCTCTACTTCCTTCTTGGTTTCTTTCATTTCTAAGCATACACTCAACTTGCTTCCTATGAAATCCCATACAGAATCCAGCTGGGTTGTACCACACCTAAAACTACCGCAGCTGGGTGACACTGCGGTTACCTCTGTTCTCTGAGTAGCACATGTTTGTGACCATCTGAGGTCCATGTCAAAAGAAAGGAAAGATCCCAGTCTTAATAGAGGTTCTGCAGATACCATGTGGCTGAATGCACATTTTGTTTCCCTGATTCTTTTGTACTTAGATACACAATGACGAGTGCATGCCTGGAGCAAGGGTCGTCAAGGTGACCCCATCTCAAAGCTCAGTCCCTTCTGTCTCTGTCGCCAAGCTCTGATAGCTCAGATTCATCTCACCCTTTGATCCCAAGCCCATCACCTCTATAGCCTCTGGATACACATATCCATAGGTAAACTGTTTAGAATTGAGAAAGCAAACAAAATGGCTTTTTCTTTTTCACATTTATCATTAGGTTAAAAACAAAGGAATTGTTTGAAATCTTAGTACTCTTGTTCAGAAAAGTCCTTTACTCACTCTCATGGACAAATCTAAAGGTCTAATGCTCCTGCATTTATGGGATCCTAGGGCGCATCTCACGGCGAACATCTGAAAACTCATAAGAGGATGACATAGTCACAGGAACTCATCCATTGCTTATTTACAAACTGGATTCATTTTTTGAACGGTCAATATTTTGCAAATGGATAATACAGTGTGGAATGTTTGGAGGGCTTTTCTAAGCCTGAAAAGTCAACTCAGGAGGTAAAGTCCAGCAGGGTGCTTCTCTCAGCATGCACACTGGTACAAGCTATTTCAGTGATCCTTCTGGGGAAAAGATGAGACTGGCCTCTAAATTAAGTGATGCTGCTGACAGACCAGCATGGAAAGTCAGGGCTGCTAGCTTCTGGGTGATATTTGAACTTAAATTGATATTGAACTTAAATTGATATTGAACTTAAGCTCCAATCCAAGGAGCTTAAGACAAAACCCTAAAAAGCTCTTAAATACATGCCCAAACAAAACCCTAAGATATGCAGGAAGAAGAGAAAGCAGTTTTGAGAAATGCAAGAAGGAAAAATCTAACTGAGACTGTGAACTTGCTGTAACTCACCAGGAACAAATTTGAGGTAGACACTGGATGTGGGAAAGGGAGGATGAAGTTTAATCACAGACACTGTCTTCAGAGGACCAGAAATCAACCAAGTTAAATTTTTAAAAATCTACTCACATCCTAGAGAAAGGAAATGGAAGCTGAATGATTGAATCAATGTTGTCATTAAGATACATCACACTTGGCTTAACTGACTATATTTTCAGGGTCTATCTAAACATTTGGGACTGTGATAAACTCACAACCTTGCAACAGTATAGTGAAACTACATTTTCATAAGGCAACACAAAATCTACTGAGGGGCTGAAATCGTACTGGCCAACTAATTAAACTCTCTCAAACTACTGGAAAGCATTTTCAAAGAGTGCTGTGCAATGCCCCAAACAGAGGAATATGGCTTGTGAAAGAGGCTTACCCCAACATGAGGTTCAGGAAAGCAGTTGTTTTCAGAAAGGAACTGGGGCAAATTTGAATGGAGGAAAATATATACTAGGAAAAGATCAGACAGGAAATCATTATTTTTTTTAAAAGTCCAATGTTCAAATCTTAGGATCACAGGTCAGCATGACCTGGAGTGTCTACTTAGCTGACCCTGCCTTTTTCCTAACACATAGAGAACAGACCTTTAGGTCAGGCAGGACCCTCAAACTGACCAGGACTGAATGGCCAAGCAGTGACTCACTTAACGTAGGAAAGATTTAGTTGCTATAACTCTCTGACCTCAGCAAGATGACTCAGCGAGGCCCTGGGTAGGTGGAATGGTCCCATCTGTCCTCACCTCACTCCCTGGAAATGAGCCCCTTGGGGCATACAAGTAGGAAAACATAAACCCCCAAACTGATGAAGTTACTTTCGCTTTTCATGCAATATTGGATGCTTGTAAATGTTTAGTCAGTCATGTCGGACTCCTTGCAGTCCCATGGACTGTAGCCTGGCAGGATCCTGTCCGTGGAATTTTCCAGGCAAGAATACTGGAGCAGGTTGCCATTTCCTACTCCAGGGGATCTTCCCAAACCAGGGACAGAAACTGCATCTCCTGCATTGGCCATTGGGAGGTGGATTCTTTACCACTGAGTTACCTGTGAAGCCCTAATTAATATTGGATGCCGCTGCTGCTGCTGCTGCTGCTAAGTCACTTCAGTCGTGTCCGAATCTGTGCGACCCCATAGATGGCAGCCCACCAGGCTCCCCCGTCCCTGGGATTCTCCAGGCAAGAACACTGGAGTGGGTTGCCATTTCCTTCTCCAATGCATGAAAGTGAAAAGTGGAAGTGAAGTCGCTCAGTCATGTCCGACTCTTAGCGACCCCATGGACTGCAGCCCACCAGGGTCCTCCGTCCATGAGATTTTCCAGGCAAGAGTCCCACTAAATACCAACAGACTTTGTAGTCTTTATGGAGAAATTCAAAATGACTAACTCAGAGTCACTCTTAATAAAGCTCTCCAATACACTGGAGTACTAATACAATTTCACTTTTCTGCAGGGTAACAATGGCCTTTAAATATGAGTCTGGAATCCAACTCCAACTGTCAATTAAAACAATTACTTAACTTTTGTTTTGGGGTATAGCTCATTAACAATGTTGTGATAGCTTCAGGTAGACAGCAAAGGGACTCAGGCATACATATACATGTATTCATTTTCCCCTAAACTCCCTTCCCATCCAAGCTGCCATATAACTTTGAGCAGAGTTCCCTGTGCTATACAGTAGGTCCTTGTTGGTTATCCAGTTTAAATATAGCGATGTGTACATGTTGATCCCAAACTCTCTAATTACCCCTTCCCCTCATTCTCTACTAAACAATTTTTTAAAAGAATCTGAAATTATTTTAAAAATTTAAATAGGATTAAGTTCATCCCAAACATGGTCTGTCTATACTTTGTATAGTAATTTGAGTTTCTATAAATGAGATCAAACCTCTTTCTTTCTGGCCTCAACTTGGAAAGCAGCACCACTTTCTTACTGCCCTCATAGTTACGTTTGTGTTACTGTTTTTGGAGAAGTTCTCACTTCATACATTTAATTTTCAATGCCAGGGGATGCCAGTGTCATGTGGGATAAGAGTCACTCTCTGGCTTTCTAAATCCTTTTAGAATGACATATTCCACAAGTCTGTAACACCACTGGTGTTTAAGTGATGACAACTCACCAGCTTCGGCAGACCAAAGCTGTGATTTTCCGTCCAAAACATATTGAAACAGAGTCTCCTGTCATCACCTGCTATCCGTGGGACAGATTCTCACCCCATGTACCTCCGTGGGGATTCTCATTGTGCTGAACTCTATCAGAAAATTCAAAAAATTCACCACCTCATTTCCAAGGTGTGAATATACCCTATCATTATCCATTAGTTACTGAGCACTAGCTGTGCATCTGGCACCTATTATGACAGAGGGCATCTTCATAGCAATTCTGCACAAAACTAGAGCCCACCCCCCAAACACCTTGGGAAAGAAAAGACTACAGGTGTCAACATGTGCTGAAAAAGTTATTAGAATTCTGCCTTCAATCCATCACAAACCTACAGGTAGGAAACGACCTCTCTAGTGCCACAAATGAGCTTTGCAAAAAAGAGTATTTTACTTTTATACACAAAGAAGACCAAGTATCTTCTTTCTCCATGTCTCCACATTTCTACCCCCATAAGACTATTAGAATTATATGTATTAGAATAAAATACGTGAAATGTGATTAACATTACCCAGTATGATTAAGACACTTAATACTATATTACTTCTCCTTCTTTCCAGACCACTCAAATAAATGATGACAGGTAACACAAATGTAAGATTTAGGAGGAGTTTGGTGACAACAAATTGACCACCTGACACCGACATGCATGGAACACATCTCACTGCTGTCTTATCCACCTCATTCCGCCATATTTCCTGATCTCAACCCTTGATGCTATGTTTAAGAGATTTTTAACAAATCTCTAAACATTCTTACCATTTGAAAAAGTTTAATCCAGTTCAATATGGAAGATGCAAGCATATCTCATTTTATTGTGCTTCATTTTGTACTTTGCAGATATTTCATTTTTTACAAATTGAAGGTTTGTGGCAGACCTCTCCAAGCAAGTCTATTGGAACCATCTTTCCAGCAGCATTTGCTCACCTTATTTCTCTTTGTCACGGTGTGGTAATTCTTAAAACAGTGTGGGAGATAGTGAAGGACAGGGAAGCCAGATGTGCTGCCGATCAGGGGGTCACAAACAGTGAGACATGACTTACCAACTGAACAACACAACAACACATCAGTGTTAAAAATTAAAACTGTTTTTAAATCGCATACACTCTTAGTAAGCTAGAACTGCATTCTTTATTTATATTTCCATGTAAGTATTGTATAAATGCATTAGAACAAGCCCCATTTGTCAAGGACACTAAAAAATTAACTGGAATGTGAAATGGCAGATTCATATGTCTATTTGTATACCCTCTTCCCATCTTCGAGGAAACCCATTTTAGTTCTAATTTTTTGAAACTCATCTTATTTTTCTAATTTTAAAGATTATTTTATTTCAATTACTTGCTGCCAGTTTTTTCCATGACTCACCTATAAGCTAATTGAAGGGAAAAGAGATATGAAAAAAATACACAAAATAAGAAACAGGGTGGGATAGTCACAAATATAGATAAAATTCAAAGAAGCATATGGAACTAGCTTACTGAATCTGGCACAAACAAACAAAAAAAATGAACACAGGAAATCTACAATTTTCAAAAATGTAAAATTTACTCTGCTGCTGCTGCTAAGTCGCTTCAGTCGTGTCCGACTCTGTGCGACCCCATAGACGGCAGCCCACCAGGCTCCCCCGTCCCTGGGATTCTCCAGGCAAGACACTGGAGTGCCATTGCCTTCTCCAATGCATGAAAGTGAAAAGTGAAAGGGAAGTCGCTCAGTCATGCCAGACTTTTTGCAACCCCATGGACTGCAGCCCACCAGGCTCCTCCGTCCATGGGACTTTCCAGGCAAGAGTACTGGAGTGGGGTGCCATTGCCTTCTCCAAAAATAAGTGATAAAAATAGCCAATGAGGTCAAATACAAATAAAAGAAAAACAGAGGAATTGCTCAAAGATCTAGTCTCCCCTTTATCAAAATGATCAGGTCCACATTGTCTCATAGAGGGATTTTACAAACTTAAAAGCAGCTAATTAAGGCAACTTAGTCTGCTCCGTAGCATAGAAAGGGAAGAAAGACATATGTAACATGGCTATTAAAACCCAGTAAAGAGTACACAAGAAAGGAATTTTCAGACCAGTCTCACTTGTGAACATAAGGCTTGAGTGGGTAAGGGTAATTATTTTCCCACAGGTGGGAAACAACCTCTCTAGTTCTACAAATGAGCAGTTATTTCAGAGAGGCAAAGAGGATTTTAGGGGAATTTAACTTAGTTGAAAGGCCACCCCCAAAAGAATGCCCAGAAGCTATAACAAAAATGCCCCCTCCCCCAAACAACAGTACCTAGGGCCCATGAATTACAGCTTGAATCTTCTGAGCAGGGACAAAGCAGCAAACATTCCAAAAAATGTTTTTTCAAGTTGCAGATGCAGATCAGCTGCCCAACAATCACCTGAAATACAAATTATAGACGCAGGTTCAGGAAGCTGACCCCAGACTTGCTGAATGAGGATCCTTTAGTGTGAAGGACCGGAAATCAGACTTTTAACAACTTTCCCAACTGAGTCTCCCAACCACTAAAATTTAACCACTGTTGTCCATAAATAGTGGCTCTGCTTACAGTTCCTAATGCATAGAATAACAACGTTAAAATATTGACTTTATCAAGTGAAGCATTAGAATTTCCAATTAACTAAGAAACATTTTTTCATTTGACCAGGATTCATTGGTTCACTGATCATTATGAGTCTATCCTAGTTATTTTGCAACGGTTATTTTTTTAAATAAAAAGTTTATAAGTATGAACTAAAATTATTCTTTTAATATGCTTATTTATTTTAGAAATCACCTTTTCTTATCCTACTGACTCATCTTCATTTTGATATAATACAAGCAAAGCATTTTCTTCATTCAATAACAAGTATTTATAAAGTGCTTAGGATCTAATTTACCTTTTACTGAGTGGTGTTTAAAATAATGCACCATTTCTCTACCTACCATTTTCTGGCTTTCTACTTTATATAAGAGCATGAATTTTAATAACAATCATGCACTCTCAAATTTTAACAAAACAATCTTTCAGTCACTTTTAAAATATTGTCTTAAATAAATTACAGCTAAATGAACCATAGAAGTAGGTGAGAATCTTAAGTTTGCTTTGCTTATATAAAGATTTCCTAGATTTGCTGTCAGGTAGGTTATACTCAGTCAAGCTGTAATAGTATAAAACAGCATTTTACTAGACAGGTCTTAAGCAAAAATTAACATTTGCTGTAGAAGTAATTCCTGATTTTTGTTCATGCCATTTATTTCTTCTCCCAATTTTCATACAGAAATACAGGCTTCTCAATATGGAATCATTCATTCATGTAATCAGGCATTCAACATTATGCTAGTAACTGTTGAGTGGTTAAGAGAGAGAACAAAATAAAATTTCTTCCCTCATGCAACTTACATTTATTTGTATTATTTTCCTTTTATTAGCATATGAGTAATTTCAGTTATATATACTAAGAGTAATATTAGTAAATATATTAATATTGTTCAGAATATAAATTTTACTGCCAAGGTGGTTGTTAATAACTATCTCATCTTCTTCACCAAATAGCAAGCAGTAAACTGAAAGGAGTAAGAGAAAGCTTGGTTTCTTTCACTTTGGGAAAGAGCCAGAAATACAGAAATTCTGGAGCTGATCTCACTGTGAACAATGTGTTCTGTAGAGGGTATCTTGAATTATTTCCTTGCTCACCAACTTCTGAAATTCCCACGCCACCATTCCCTGTAGGACAAATATATCACAGCTGTCACCGACAGCTTATTTAGCTGTTGGGTTTATTTAGATCCTACGCAGATTTTAATGGCATCTTTGGTGGTGATGGTGGTTTAGTCACTAAGTGGTGTCCGACCCTTTGAGAGAGCTTTTTAAGAACCAATGCCTTCTCCTACCAGAGAAGGCAATGGCACCCCACTCCAGTACTCTTGCCTGGAAACTCCCATGGATGGAGGAGCCTGGTGGGCTGCAGTCCATGGGATCGCAAAGAGTCGGATATGACTGAACGACTTCCCTTTCATTTTTCACTTTCATGCATTGGAGAAGGAAATGGCAACCCACTCCAGTGTTCTTGCCTGGAGAAGCTCAGGGACGGGGGAGCCTGGTGGGCTGCCGTCTATGGGGTTACACAGAGTCGGACACGACTGAAGCGACTTAGTAGCAGCCTTCTCCTACTTTGCCAGTGTCTCTTGACTGTATTACCATTTTCAAATACAAAACTCAGTAAAACTTTTAAGATCTTATCATATTTACCAAAATTAGAAAAAATAACAAAGATAAAAACCAGACTGTCTTCTAATTATATTATGTCCATTCTTACCATGAAATTATTGATTGGGACTTATTAATCCTAGTTCAACTCATTCTTCAAGCTCCTAATGAAGCTTCAGTTACTATTTGAAGTCTACCTAACTCCGTTCAGCATCCCCATACAGGTTTTTACCCTTTGATTCTGTTTAACACTTCATTTAAGGAATATTCTGTTTTAAAATTAACTCTAGTGTTTTTCAGTAATAAGAGTTAGCAAAAACATATTATAGAAAGTACTATATATAACAGCATATCTCTATTATAAAGTATTACAAAGTACTATATGTTATCTATTATATATATGGTTACATATATATCAAATCCTTCCATACAGATACACATATTAAAAGCTGGAATAAAATAGTGGGAGACTTTAATACCCCACTCACACCTATGGATAGATCAACTAAACAGAAAATTAACAAGGAAACACAAACTTTAAATGATACAATAGACCAGTTAGACCTAATTGATATCTATAGGACATTTCATCCCAAAACAATGAATTTCACCTTTTTCTCAAGCGCACATGGAACCTTCTCCAGGATAGATCACATCCTGGGCCATAAAGCTAGCCTTGGTAAATTCAAAAAAATAGAAATCATTCCAAGCATCTTTTCTGACCACAATGCAGTAAGATTAGATCTCAACTACAGGAGAAAAACTATTAAAAATTCCAACATATGGAGGCTGAACAACACGCTGCTGAATAACCAACAAATCGCAGAAGAAATCAAAAAAGAAATCAAAATTTGCATAGAAATGAATGAAAATGAAAACACAACAACCCAAAACCTGTGGGACACGGTAAAAGCAGTCCTAAGGGGAAAGTTCATAGCAATACAGGCACACCTCAAGAAACAAGAAAAAAGTCAAATAAATAACCTAACTCTACACCTAAAGCAACTAGAAAAGGAAGAAATGAAGAACCCCAGGGTTAGTAGAAGGAAAGAAATCTTAAAAATTAGAGCAGAAATAAATGCAAAAGAAACAAAAGAGACCATAGCAAAAATCAACAAAACCAAAAGCTGGTTCTTTGAAAGGATAAATAATATTGACAAACCATTAGCCAGACTCATCAAGAAACAAAGGGAGAAAAATCAAATCAATAAAATTAGAAATGAAAATGGAGAGATCACAACAGACAACACAGAAATACAAAGGATCATAAGAGACTACTATCAACAATTATATGCCAATAAAATGGACAACGTGGAAGAAATGGACAAATTCTTAGAAAAGTACAACTTTCCAAAACTCGACCAGGAAGAAATAGAAAATCTTAACAGACCCATCACAAGCATGGAAATTGAAACTGTAATCAAAAATCTTCCAGCAAACAAAAGCCCAGGTCCAGATGGCTTCACAGCTGAATTCTACCAAAAATTTAGAGAAGAGCTAACACCTATCCTGCTCAAACTCTTCCAGAAAATTGCAGAGGAAGGTAAACTTCCAAACTCATTCTATGAGGCCACCATCACCCTAATACCAAAACCTGACAAAGATCCCACAAAAAAAGAAAACTACAGGCCAATATCACTGATGAACATAGATGCAAAAATCCTTAACAAAATTCTAGCAACCAGAATCCAACAACACATTAAAAAGATCATACACCATGACCAAGTGGGCTTTATCCCAGGGATGCAAGGATTCTTCAATATCCACAAATCAATGTAATACACCACATTAACAAATTGAGAAATAAAAACCATATGATTATCTCAATAGATGCAGAGAAAGCCTTTGACAAAATTCAACACCCATTTATGATAAAAACTCTCCAGAAAGCAGGAATAGAAGGAACATACCTCAACATAATAAAAGCTATATATGACAAACCCACAGCAAACATTATCCTCAATGGTGAAAAATTGAAAGCATTTCCTCTAAAGTCAGGAACAAGACAAGGGTGCCCACTTTCACCATTACTATTCAACATAGTTTTGGAAGTTTTGGCCACAGCAATCAGAGCAGAAAAAGAAATAAAAGGAATCCAAATTGGAAAAGAAGAAGTAAAACTCTCACTATTTGCAGATGACATGATCCTCTACATAGAAAACCCTAAAGACTCCACCAGAAAATTACTAGAACTAATCAATGACTATAGTAAAGTTGCAGGATATAAAATCAACACACAGAAATCCCTTGCATTCCTATACACTAATAATGAGAAAACAGAAAGAGAAATTAAGGAAACAATTCCATTCACCATTGCAATGGAAAGAATAAAATACTTAGGAATATATCTACCTAAAGAAACTAAAGACCTATATATAGAAAACTATAAAACACTGGTGAAAGAAATCAAAGAGGACACTAATAGATGGAGAAATATACCATGTTCATGGATTGGAAGAATCAATATAGTGAAAATGAGTATACTACCCAAAGCAATCTATAGATTCAATGCAATCCTTATCAAGCTACCAACAGTATTCTTCACAGAGCTAGAACAAATAATTTCACAATTTGTATGGAAATACAAAAAACCCCAAATAGCCAAAGCGATCTTGAGAAAGAAGAATGGAACTGGAGGAATCAACCTACCTGATTTCAGGCTCTACTACAAAGCCACAGTTATCAAGACAGTATGGTACTGGCACAAAGACAGAAATATAGATCAATGGAACAAAATAGAAAGCCCAGAGATAAATCCATGCACATATGCACACCTTATCTTTGACAAAGGAGGCAAGAATATACAATGGATTAAAGACAATGTCTTTAACAAGTGGTGCTGGGAAAACTGGTCAACCACTTGTAAAAGAATGAAACTAGAACACTTTCTAACACCATACACAAAAATAAACTCAAAATGGATTAAAGATCTAAACATAAGACCAGAAACTATAAAACTCCTAGAGGAGAACATAGGCAAAACACTCTCTGACATACATCACAGCAGGATCCTCTATGACCCACCTCCCAGAATATCGGAAATAAAAGCAAAAATAAACAAATGGGACATAATTAACCTTAAAAGCTTCTGCACATCAAAGGAAACTATCAGCAAGGTGAAAAGACAGCCTTCAGAATGGGAGAAAATAATAGCAAATGAAGCAACTGACAAACAACTAATCTCAAAAATATATAAGCAACTCCTCCAGCTCAACTCCAGAAAAATAAATGACCCAATCAAAAAATGGGCCAAAGAACTAAATAGACATTTCTCCAAAGAAGACATACAGATGGCTAACAAACACATGAAAAGATGCTCAACATCACTCATTATCAGAGAAATGCAAATCAAGACCACTATGAGGTACCATTTCACACCAGTCAGAATGGCTGCGATACAAAAGTCTACAAATAATAAATGTTGGAGAGGGTGTGGAGGAAAGGGAACCCTCTTACACTGTTGGTGGGAATGCAAACTAGTACAGCCACTATGGAGAACAGTGTGGAGATTCCTTAAAAAACTGGAAATAGAACTGCCTTATGATCCAGCAATCCCACTGCTGGGCATACACACTGAGGAAACCAGAAGGGAAAGAGACACGTGTACCCCAATGTTCATTGCAGCACTGTTTATAATAGCCAGGACATGGAAGCAACCTAGATGTCCATCAGCAGATGAATGGATAAGAAAGCTGTGGTACATATACACAATGGAGTATTACTCAGCCATTAAAAAGAATACATTTGAATCAGTTCTAATGAGGTGGATGAAACTGGAGCCTATTATACAGAGTGAAGTAAGCCAGAAGGAAAAACACCAATACAGTATACTAACGCATATATATGGAATTTAGAAAGATGATAACAATAACCCTGTGTACGAGACAGCAAAAGAGACACTGATGTATAGAACAGTCTTATGGACTCTGTGGGAGAGGGAGAGGGTGGGAAGATTTGGGAGAATGGCATTGAAACATGTAAAATATCATGTATGAAACGAGATGCCAGTCCAGGTTCAATGCATGATACTGGATGCTTGGGGCTAGTGCACTGGGACGACCCAGAGGGATGGTATGGGGAGGGAGGAGGGAGGAGGGTTCAGGATGGGGAGCACATGTATACCTGTGATGGATTCATTTTGATATTTGGCAAAACTAATACAATTATGTAAAGTTTAAAAAAAAAAAAAAAGACTTTGAGGCAGTTTCTGATTGTAACTCCACCTCAGGCCAGTTAAAGTGGTTGTGGTAAGGATTCTAGTCCAGCAAAGTGTCTTGCAGCCCTGAACTGGGGCTCATGCTAGGTGAGGGGCCTCCTTAAGATGAGAGAGAAATGGGACCTCCACAGTGGTCCAATGGTTCAAAATTCACCTACCAATGCAGGGGACACAGGTTTGATTCCTGGTCTGGGAGGATTTCACCTGCCATGGGGCAGCTAAGCCCGTGCACCACAACTGCTGAGCCCATGAGCTGCAACTACTGAAGCCCATGTGCCTAGAGCCCGTGTTCCACAACAAGAGAAACCACCGCAATGGGAAGCCTGTGCTACACAGGCTACCACGACTAAAGAGTAGCCCCAGCTCTCTGCAACTACAGAAGACTGTGCAGCAATGAAGACCCAGAATAGTCAAAAATAAAGTAAATTTTATATAAAAAAAAAAAGCTGGAATAAGATCCATCAAAATGTCAACAGCGGTACACCTGAATTGCACAATCCAAGGTGTGGGTGTTCTTAGTTTCCACATTTTCTAATATCCTAAAATAAATGTCTTTTTCATATTGAAAGTGGCATGACATGTTTTTCATTGAAGATTAAATAATATGTCTCCAATAATGTTAGCTCCTGCTTGAGGGCAGGGTGCATATTACGTTTCTACAGTTTTGCAATGACTTACCTTGACAGAAACACAGAGGATCTAGGTACACAGTAAGAATTTTGAGTTGTATGGCTTGGAACAGAACAGACACTAGTCATTTTATGATTACCTACATCTATACAGCCCACACATGGGGCTCCCCTGGTGGCCCAGCAGTAAATAATCTGCCTGCGATGCAGAAGATGCAGGAGACCTGAGCCCGATCCCTGGGTAGGGAAGATCCCCTGCAGGAGGGTCTGGCAACCCACTCCAGTATTCTCCTGGAGAATCCCATGGACAGAGGAGCCTGGTGGACTACAGTCCATGGGGTCGCAAAGGGTCAGATGTGACTAAAGCATCTAAGCATGCATACACATGCATAAGCTGACACAGTAACCTGGTTAGAACCTCTCCAGGAAATCTACCATCTTAAGACATTAGGTCTATGGTTTTTGTCTGGGAGAAGAACCATCTGCTCCACCAGAGAGTGTTTTGAAATGTTTTAGATTGTGTTTTTATTGTCCAATGACGGGGGTAAAGGCACCAATGGCATTTAGTGGATGCTGGATATGAAATACCCTATGAGTTTTAGCAGACACCCATGCAAAGAATTGCCTCATTCAAAATGCCAGTTAAATGCTGTTAAGAAAGTTGTTTGGACTACTTGTTTCCTTCCCATAAAAACCAAGCATATGAAAATCATGGCATTATGATTTCACATCAGACCACATGCCTCAAAGAGTGTATGGCAGATGAAAGATGACCTCAATTCTTTGATACTCTTTCCATCTAGAGGAATGTTCTCCATGATAGCTTTGGCTAATGGAATAAAATATATTTCTGGACCTAACCTTTGAGAGAATGTTTAAGTAATATTTTGCCCTCTTAGAATCCAGTCACCAGATAAAAAGTAAAATTACTCAAGATCATTTGGCCATAAGGAGCTCAAACTACACAGAGAGACCTTGAAAAATGATACTCCATATGGAGAAAGATAAAGAACAAGGAGATGAAATGATACTTCATGAAGAAGCATTGTAGAAGCAGGTCCCCAAGTGATCTCATGTGGATAAAGATGACCTGCCCAGATGAGTTCTTCTTAAATCAGTGACCCACACAACTGCAACCAAACTGAAATGGTTGTTTAAAGCCACTAAATTACCTCCTTTTATCGTGAGTGCATCTTCTTTGCTTCTTGGAAAATTCAAAATGGAGGATGTGTTGGGTTTTAATGCTTTGCTAGAGAATACATAAAACATTCTCTTTGCAATAAACAAGTAGACCACAAATCTCCAAATACAATGCTGGCAATTATTTCAGGCATTGTTTTCCTCTCCAAAAATGATCCTATCTTTGATGCGGTAAGCAACTATAATTGTCTACCAAACTATAGCTGACTAAAATGGACATAAGCCAGCCATCGTGCTGATTGTGACTCCATTATGACATTAGTTAATTTCATTTAATCCTATGACATAATGTTACTTATAAACATGTCTCCACTACTGAATTGAAAACTCCTTCAGGGCAGGAACAATGTGTGCTGCAGTTTTTTTGTTCCACCCTAATGCACAGTGACATGCATATGGAATGTGTTCAACAAACATTTGCAAACATTGTAATACCGTCTAGCACTAGAAATTAATTATTTAGTTAAATTCAGCATCACCTCCTTCTGGTCTTCTATTTGAAAGCCCTAATGCTCTTGACATGATTTCTGGTTAGCCATACAATCCTCACCCTTGAATGGTTTTATAATATGTCATCCAGTCAACTGTCATTATTTTACAGATGAGGAAATACACCAAGAGGTGACTGTCTTGCTCAAATTCATGCATTTATTTAGTGTGTGATAAAGTCATTACAAACTTAAAATGATTTCCTTCAACAGACTGCTGGCGGGTTGACCAGGACAGCCAGAGGGGGTTGGAGTTCCTGAGAAGTGTAAGGCCTAAAGTGTAGGAAGCTGGCAAAAAAAAAGTTAATCATGGAGATTTAAGAGAATCCAGTTACATCTTTTTTTGAAAAAATATTTATTTATGTATTTATTTATGGCTGTGTTGGGTCTTATAGTTGCAACATGTGGGATCTTTCACTGTGGTGTGTGGGTTTCTATCTAGTGGTGGTACGGGCTTAATTGCCCCATGCCATGTGGGATCTTAGGGATCAAGACTACATCCCCTGCATTGGCAGGAGGATTCTTAAGCCACTTGATTGGCAGGGAAGTCCCTCCAGCTACATCTTAATCCATCTGGAACACAAGACAATGTGGGCCAATATCACTCATAAAATTTGAAGAATCCTAAATGACATAACGGAGAAGGCAATGGCACCCCACTCCAGTACTCTTGCCTGGGAAATCCCATGGACGGAGGAGCCTGGTAGGCTGCAGTCCATGGGGTCACTAAGAGTCAGGCACAACTGAGTGACTTCACTTTCACTTTTCACTTTCCTGCATTGGAGAAGGAAATGGCAACCCACTCCAGTGTTCTTGCCTGGAGAATCCCAGGGAAAGGGGAGCCTGGTGGGATGCAGTCTATGGGGTCTCACAGAGTCTGACACGACTGAAGCGACTTAGCAGCAGCAGCAGCAGCAAATGACATAAGAGCCTCTTGATGAGGCCTTCACCCCTTGATGAGGGTGCAAGAGGAGACTGAAAGAGCCATCTTAAGACTAAATATTAAAAAAACTAAGATCATGGCATCCAGTCCCATTCAGTTCAGTTCAGTTCAGTCACTCAGTCGTGTCCAACTCTTTGCAACCCCATGAATTGCAGCACACCAGGCCTCCCTGTCCATCACCAACTCCCGGAGTTCACTCAGACTCACGTTCATCGAGTCAGTGATGCCTTCCAGCCATCTCATCCTCTGTCATCCCCTTATCCTCCTGCCCCCAATCCCTCCCAGCATCCGAGTCTTTTCCAATGAGTCACCTCTTCGCATGAGGTGGCCAAAGTACTGGAGTTTCAGCTTTAGCATCATTCCTTCCAAAGAGCACCCAGGGCTGATCTCCTTCAGAATGGACTGGTTGGATCTCCTTGCAGTCCAAGGGACTCTCAAGAGTCTTCTCCAACACCACAGTTCAAAAGCATCAATTCTTCGGCACTCAGCTTTCTTCACAGTCCAACTCTCACATCCATACATGACCATAGGAAAAACCATAGCCTTGACTAGATGGACCTTTGTTGGCAAAGTAATGTCTCTGCTTTTGAATATGCTATCTAGGTTGGTCATAACTTTCCTTCCAAGGAGTAAGCGTCTTTTAATTTCATGGCTGCAATCACCATCTGCAGTGATTTTGGAGCCCCCCAAAATAAAGTCTGACACTGTTTCCACTGTTTCCCCATCTATTTCCCATGAAGTGATGGGACCAGATGCCATGATCTTCGTTTTCTGAATGTTGAGCTTTAAGCCAACTTTTTCACTCTCCACTTTCACTTTCATCAAGAGGCTATTTAGTTCCTCTTCACTTTCTGCCATAAGGGTGGTGTCATCTGCATATCTGAGGTTATTGATATTTCTCCCGGCCATCTTGATTACTGCATGGCAAATAGAAGGGGAAAAGTTGGAAGTAGTGATAGACTTCCTCTTTTTGGGCTCCAAAATCACTGTGGGTGGTGACTGCAGCCATGAAATCATAAGATGTTTGCTTCTTGGCAAGAAAGTGATGACAAACCTAGACAGTGTGTTGAAAAGCAGAGACATTATTCTGCCGAGAAAGGTCCGTATAGTCAAGGCTATGGCCTTCCCAGTGGTCACATACAGTTGTGAGTGCTGGACTGTAAAAAAGGCAGAATGCCAAAGAATTGATGCCTTCAAACTGTGGTGTTAGAGAAGACTCCTGAAAGTCCCTTGGACGGCAAGGAGATCAAACCAGTCAATCTTAAGGGAGATCAACCCTGAATATTCACTGGAAAAACTGATGCTAAAGCTGAAGCTCTAGTAATTTAGTCAATACTAGTCATCTGATGTGCACAGATGACTCATTGGAAAAGTCCCCAGTGCTGGGAAAGATCAAGGGCAGAAGGAGAAGAGGGAGTCAGAGGATGAGATGGCTGAACGGCATCACTGATGCAATGAACATGAACTTGGACAAACTGCGAGATGGTGAGGGACAGGGAGGCCTGGCATGCTGCAGTCCATGGGGTTGCAAAGAGTTGGACACAACTGGGCAACTGAACAACATCAACAATGACAAAATGACATAAATGTAAAGGGGCTAGATGAACAGAAGAAGCAATAAAGATATCTTTTTTTAATGAGTTGTATAGAGCAAATCATAAAACCAGTATCTCTGCTTTGAGACTCTTCATTAACAGCTGTACATACAGTAATGTATGTGAATCACTGCAAGATAATGTATGCAAGATTCCAGCTTGATATCTGTGCTTCTACTTCTCAAACCTTCTCTAATGAACTTGACTGCCTAAAACATCAAGAATGGAAAGGCTTGCAGCAGACTCAGGAGAACAAACTATCTCACATTTCCATTGTATGTGAGGTTGTTTTTTTTTCTTTTTCTTTTTTAGTAAAAATAGATTAGGATGGTTTGGAAAACTAATTAGTGAAAGTACAAAAGTAGACAATGTGTAAGTTTTCTTGAAAACCTCAAGAAAATCCAAAATAGGTTTTATCTCTATGACATCATAATCCCAGAATGAGAATATACTTGAAGCCTATTTCTCTCCATGCAGAATCCAAAATGATGGTGAAAATCTATCCATAAAAACATTACACAGTGGGGCTTAAGCACAACATTTGCACCACCCTACTGAGCAGCAAAAGGAAACTCTTTGGCTCTACATGGAGCCTTGGGTCAGAGAAACTCATCATGCTCTTAATCAGAGATTAAGCCCCTGGTGATACCAGTATGAAGAGTAAATCCCAATGAGTCTGTTCATCAAGTCATGGTAGGAATCATGATTTATTGAGAATTTAGCATGTGCCAGCCAACACAGAACATATACACTCTCCTTAATCCTTACTACAACCCCCCAATAAGGGGAGGTAGGTATTGCTTCTACATTAAAACAAAAAACCCCTCATGCTCACAAAAGTGAAGTATCTCGCTCAAGGTCACACAGCCTGTTAATGGCGAAAACAAAACTCAATGAGTTTTATTATGAATGATGCATATGCCAATACATTCTCTCACCAAATCTATAAAGTAGTAAAGTAGAGATTATTATCCTCATTTTAATGATGAGGTAACTGAGACTCAGAAAGTAAATTACAAAGTTCAAAGAAATAGAGGTAATAAGAGACAGACTGGGAGTCTTATCCAGGGCGATCTTATTTCAACATGATTATTTTTTTCCAACGTGGCACCTTGTCTTCAATATATACCTTATTCTACTTTACCCTTTGGTTGAATGGGACTAGAAGACAAATGAGAAATTAGGAGACTTCTATCCAAAAAAAAAAAAACTATTCTCAGCTCAAAACTATTGTTTACATATTACAAAATAAATGAGCCACAAGGATGAAATGTACAGCATGGAGAATATAGTTGATAATATTTTAATATCTTTGTATGGTGACAGATTGGAGAAGGAAATGGCAACCCACTCCAGTCCTCTTGCCTGGAAAATCCCATGGACAGAGGAGCCTGGTAGGCTACAGTCCCTGGGGTTGCCAAGAGTCAGACACAAGTGAACGACTTCACTTCACTCACTTCTTACTTTATCATTGGAGAAGGAAATGGCAACCCACTCCAGTATTCTTGCCTGGAGAATCCCATGGACAGAGGAGCCTGGCGGGCCATGGTCCATGGGGTCAGAGAGGATCGGACACAACTGAAATGACTAAGCAGCAGCATGGTAACAGATGGCAACTAGACATATTGTGAATCTTTTGTCATGTATAGAAATGTTGAGTCACTATGTTACGTACCTGGAACTAATATAGTGTCAATTATACTTCAATTTAAAAAAGAACATTTCAAAAAGTTTGTATCCTGTGTGATTCCATCACATAGCACTCTTGAAATGACCAAGAAGAAGAAATGAAGAACAGATTAGTGGTTACCAATGGTGAGAGAGGAATAAGGGAAAGGAATAAGAGAGGAATAAGGAAGATGCCTGTGGCCGTGGTAGGATGGCATGAGGGATCCTTGCAATGGACCGATTCTGTATCTGAACTGTGACAACGGCCACACAAATCTGCACATGTGATAAAAATAAAATTGCATAGAATCAAACATGAATCAGTGCATGTAAAACTAGTGAAGTCTCAATAAAGTTGATGCTTATTTTTAAAAAGCAGTTTGTTTTTTTTTTAAGAGACTCTTGTTTATGGCCCATGTGATTACCAGTGATGAACCACAGATGCTCACAGGGGAGTGGGTAAGCATTCCTACTACATCCTTTCAGTATCCGCTAGAATAGGCTGGGCTTATGCTGTGTAAGGAACAACCCAGTAATCTTAGTTGTTTAACCAAAGAGATGCAAAGTCTGCAGTGAGACCAGGCCATTCTCCCACACAGCAACCCAGCCATCCAAGTGACTTTGATCTTGAGGCTGTTCCATCTCAATGTGAGGCCTCCCTATTCTCCATGGCAGGGATGAAACTGACCAAAAAAAAAAAATCCTACGAGGGTTTCTCACAGTCTCAGTCCAGAACTGACACATGTTGTTTCCTTTCACATTTCATTAGCCAGGATCCATCAACTGCCTCCACGTAACTGAGAGGGCCTAGGAAGTATATTTGCCATATACCCAAGGAAGAGGAAAAATCAAATGACATTTGGCGAACACATAACATTATCTCTGCCACCTCATTCTTAAGAAGTAGACCCAGACTACATAAGAAAATCGCAAAAACTGAGGAAGCAGGAAAAGAGAAATTAACAATTTAGGAAAACCGCAAAAACTTGGGAAGTAGCAAATGAGGAACTAGTAAATTGATTCCAATTCTAAATCTAGAATGGAAATGAATTTATTAGAAGAGAAGACATAAAGCCTAACTATAAATGTATTAGGCTTCCCTGGTGGCTCAGACGGTAAAGTGTCTGCCTGCAATGCGGGAGACCCGGCTTCGATTCCTGGGTTGGGAAGATCCCCTGGAGAAGGAAATGGCAATCCACTCCAGCACTCTTGCCTGGAAAATCCCATGGACGGAGGAGGCTGATAGGCTACAGTCCATGGGGTCACAAAGAGTCAGACACGACTAAACGACTTCACAATCAATTTATTAGAAGAAGAGACATAAAGCCTAACGATAAATGTATTAACTCGCCTAAGAAAAGTGGAGGAAAGAGAAAGTACAAATGCCAGAAAAAACTTTTTCAAAAATATAGTAATTAAAGAAAGGAAAGCTTACACATAAACCTGAAAAGTGATCTTAAGTATTTTACGTAAATGTCAAAAGTGAAAGAAAATCTTGGACTATCTTGCTGTAGGACAAGAGTTTATGTATCATTTCCATCATTCACTTTACAATCCAATTTCTCAAGTTCTATTGAATATTTCCTTTCTTCAAAGCACTGAACAAAGTTCTATGGCAAGGCTGAAGAAGCCCAGAGACATTCCAAACCTCTAAAAGATGACACTCTAATAGATGAGAAAAGCAGACGTGGCTGAAATAAAAGGACAAGGTCATTTATGATGGAATCTCAAAGTCAACCATGAAAACCCCAGGGCTAGGAAGAACCACCGGGGTCTCCCACAAAGGCACATGCTGTTTTCCTGGTGGTTTGTGGAGTGTCCAGCACACAATACATTCTCTCCCGGCTGCTCCCTTTAATTTCTGCCTGGCAGTGCGGTCATTCAGTCTTTTATGCCATCTTGAAAGCCTGCCTGAAATAATCCAGAGCAGAATAACCCAGAATGAAGAAAGTAGGTAACACAGAGGCTTGTCAGCTCCATTCATCAAGTACGGCGGCGACAGCAACATACAAGACCTTTCAGACGAGCGGCTTTCAGGCTGCATCAGCCCACCTTGTAAGGAAGTGACACCTGCCAAGACTGCCAGCACCCTCTGTGTGGGAAACCGTCTCTTCCTCACGTGGCCCTAATGAACATTCTGATGTGTAAAACATAAAGATGGTATACGACAGAAATGTACTGATTAATTTCAATAAGCCTTTCAAAAGTCATAGTCCATGCTGAGCAAAGTGCTTTTCAGCTGACTTTATCTTATTAGGGAGCACTCTGGGGAAATGTTGCAGGGTGAATCCTTTTCTGCTTCACCATGCAGAGGAAACAGTTTTCATCTTTAAAGCTCTGCAAGCTTTCTTTTTTCTTTTTTTTCCCAGAGCCTAAACCTGGCCTCAGAGAAAGCTCTTCATAGAGAGATCTCATTAATTCCAGAAGTCTGATTTGTTCATGGACAATTGTGTGGTTCATTTATTTCTGCCAGCTTCTTTCCTCATACAAAAAGAAAGAAGACAGGAAAAAAAATCTATATCCCCTTTTACCCAGTATCAACATTTTCAGGGCAAAAATGAATTCTATTCCCTCATAATTAATTATGGATCAAAGCATTACGTAT
Organism: Bos grunniens; assembly: GCF_055505025.1. Lineage (NCBI taxonomy): Eukaryota > Metazoa > Chordata > Mammalia > Artiodactyla > Bovidae > Bos > Bos grunniens. Next base: position 37,455,838 of record NC_141187.1, read on the forward strand.
TATTTTCTATCCCAGAAAACAGGACAACAGGAGAGCATAGGAAGTTTTTGCCTTAAAGAAGTTAATGAGTCACAGGTTTTGAGTAAATTAATTGTATTATTTGGGAGTGGGAGGGTAGTTCTTAATAACTAAAAAGTCCTGTTCTTAGATGATTTGGAAGTGGGACTTTCACCCCTTTTTTGCTGGGGTGAAAGGAAAAGTAGGGGAAAAGGAAACACAATAGGAATTTTGCAAGCGTCTGCTTTCATAAGTTTTCCTCGTTTATAAATAGTAGTAATTCAAATTCACCTAACTTCTAGGCCCTCATGTTTAAAGAAAGAATATAACTGGAAAGTCTGAATACAGTGTCCTTGGGTACCTTATTAAATTCCTTATTAAATTTAAGAAAGCAACTTCCTTCAAGAGTCTATAATCTTCCCTCTACCATCTCTCTTCCTTCATTATACGTAATCATCAATGTCTGCTCCAGAGATTTTTAATGACACCTAATTGTATGATGAACGCATTAAACAACCTAATGCTTACATCCAAGTAATAACTTAGCCAATATTATATTCTCTTCTGATGTCATTGCCATCAGGCCTTGTTCCAGATTTTCTGAAATCATACAGTGATGTGGCCGCTTATCTTTCATAGTTTGCCTCTTTGTAATTCTCCACCTACCTAAATTTCAAAAAGGAAAGAGAGAAATTAAGTAGTATATTGTTTGATTTTGTTGTGAGTCATTTGTTTTCTCTCAACATCAACATTCACATAGAGGTATTACAATCACTGATTACAATGATCATTATGGAGTTTTATTTTAAGCGTATAAAGAGACATGACAAGGGTCTTACAGCTGTCTCTGGAGTTGTTTGCACATTCTTTCTGTGACTTGTAAGACAAAAGGGTGCACCTTAGTGCTGTCCACAGAAGGCTGGGAGCAGTCAAATGCAGCTTCTTCTTGTCTAGGGAACTGAGAAGTGCAATGTCCTTGCCTTATGTGCAATGCAAATCCAAAGCCAGGGGAATTTTTACACCAAAGAACTGTTTCCCTCTTTGTTCTTTCAGCACACAAAACAATCCCAGATTTTGCAGGGCACCCAACGTGATGCCAAGCAAGAATGGGCAGGTGTCTCTTGAAAAACTCAAACTTCCTGACAACTTTCAGGGAAGGGATTTCTGGTTTTGCCTTTTAATTGTATTTACTTTTATTGACTAAGAGTCTTTCAATTCTTTGCTGCTTTACAGTTCTCAAAAGTCTCACATACATGATTTCATATAATCCTATCTTAACTCCCCTTTCTCTCCTCCCCTCTCCCCACCAGTAACCACTACTTTGGTCTCTATATCTGTGAATCCACTTCTTTTTTTGTATCATCTTTTTTAGATTCCACATATAAGGGATATCGTAGAATCTTTGTCTTTCTCTGTCTGAATTATTTCCCTCAGTCTAATGCCCTCCAAATCCAACCATGTTGCAGCAAATGGTAAAATTTCTTTCTTCTTCATGACTGAGTTGTAGTCCACATTTTCTTTATCCATTCATCTGTGGATGGACACTTTAAAGGTGAGGTGAGAGACAGGGTCATAGGGTGATTGGTCAACTTGTGGACATCCTTCTATTTGTTGGCGTTGAAGTAACAGGGTGGTATTTCAGGTGTTAACATCACCAAGCTTCTGGTTCTAACAGTTTGGGATCTAGATTCTGGTGGTCAGCATGCTGTTAACTCCTTCCACTTGGTGGAGGTTTTAGTAGCTGCAAAATATTTCACGGATATGATTCAGGATATTATCTATAGTCCTTGAAGAACCAAGGATCCTTGACTTTGTTTTATGTCTAAACCATCATTACATTGTCTTACGTGATTGCTTTCCTTTGTTTCTGCATTTTCTCGCTTTGCTTTCTCAATTTAAATCTGTTCTTTGGAACTCAGGGAAGGCCTAGAAGGCTAAAGCTTTTCCACAAACAAGAAGTGGGTGGACACAGGTTGTGGAGCGGGGTGGGGGGAAGGGGTGTATGTCCCTGGGGAAGGGCCTGTGGGGTTTCATTTCCTTAGGTTTGGGAAAAGTCCAATGGAACAAAGAAAAGGCCCTCTTACGTTTGTATGGATACAGAAAGTATTCTAAGTTTTCTCAGTTACACTGAGGGGTGAACCTTTAGTTTGGTTGGATGATCATTTCTCATCTGCCACGTTCCAAGTACCAAACTAAGATACCAGAAAACATCGGCAAATATAATCTTGCCACCATGCTAATAATCTGGAAAGGGCTAAATGAACTTGGCAAAGAATCTCAGCATTGATGAAGTGTTGTGAAAGACCACAGCAAACTCCTAATGAATAGGGAGGGACCTGGGGGGCCTTGCTGCAGATAGATGATCAGTGAGTCTAATCTGGAAGGATGAGTGGGGATTATCACATAAAATCCATGGGAAAGGGTCATGTGGGAAGAGGAAACAATGTAGCCTGGATAGAGACAAGCAGGATGAGAGATGTGAAGGATGGGAGATGCTGGTACATTTCATGTAATATGTCAGTCTTTAGACAAAGTCAAAACAGAATGAGTTGTGCATGGTCTGACAAATATTTTATACTTATTCTCTATCCAGTGGAAAGCCATGGAAGAGTTTTTACAAAGGAGTGAAATCGACTGTTTGGTGATTGAGAGATTAATTCAACATCTGTTTTGTTTTGTTTTGTTTTTCTCTCTCTTTTATAGGCCATACCATGTAGCGCTTGGGATCTTAGTTCCCTGAGCAGGGATCAAAGCCATGCCCCCAGCATTGGGAGTATGGAGTCTTAACCACAAGACTTCCAGAGAAGACCCCAAAAACAAAATTTTAAAAGCATACAGCATGAGAGTTTGAAATACAAATATAAGCTAAGTCTGACCTTGTCTTTCCATTGCTTCCAGTCCAGCCACTATACAGCACAAGGAATAGGAGAACGAAGGAAGAGAGGAGTCAAAAATGAACATGGTGTGTCTGACGTGGGCAACTGTTAAGTACTGGTGCTATTTACAGAAACAGGGCACAGAGGGAAGAAGGTAATAATGAGTTCAGTTTGGAACACTCTTTAAAGTGCCTGCCAAGTAGCTAAGAGGAAATGTACAAAAGAGAGCTGGAGCTCATACCAGAGATATAGATTTGGGAGTCATCAGTATCTAGGTATTTGTTGAACCAAAAGTTGGCAAAGTATAGCCAGGGGACCAAATCCAGACCCAAGCTTATTTTTGAATGACCCTTGGGCACTGACCCCGTGTGCTAACACTGTGAGTTACAGAGGCTAAACTAGAGGGTTCCCTTCTACCCCAGTTCCCCCTTTGGCTCTCAGTGCCCGCCCCCTGGCTGGTGACCACTCACCCTCCCCATTCCCAGCTCCTGAGCCCCACACACCTGCCAGCCCACTGGAACTACAGAATGTCTCAAGCTGACAACAACTGTGAGCAGTGCGCCCACTGCCTGGAAGGATGCAAATGCAGACAACCAGGGCTACAGCGAGAGAAGAGCATTCTTTCTTCTCATGCTGCTGCTGCTAAGTCGCTTCAGTCGTGTCCGACTCTGTGCGACCCCATAGACGGCAGCCCACCAGGCTTCCCTGTCCCTGGGATTCTCCAGGCAAGAACACTGGAGTGGGTTGCCATTTCCTTCTCCAATGCATGAAAGTAAAAAGTGAAAGTGAAGTCGTTCAGTCGTGTCCAACTCTAATGACGCCATGGACTGCAGCCTACCAGGCTCCTCCGTCCATTTAGGTACCTTCTTCTCATATAAGTACCTAAATGGTATCTTCAATTTTGCTCTTGGTCCACAAATCCTGGGCTTCCCTGGTGGCTCAGCAGTGAAGAACCCACTTGTCAATGCAGGAGACACAGGTTTGATTCCTGGTTCAGAAGATCCCCTGGAGAAGGAAATGGCAACCCACTCCTGAATTCTTGCCTGGGAAATCCCATGGATAGAAGGACGCTGGCCAAGAGGTCGCGAAGGGTCAGATTCGACTTAGCGACTAAAACAACAATCACCACAAATCCTAAATCACTTACTATTTGGCCTTTCTCTTTTTTTCCCCAAACAAGAAAGGTTTCCCAACCCTAGCTTTCAGCTAAATTGTGATAAGGAAAATAATTCAACTTTGGATGTTATGCCACTGGAATTCAATTCAGATAACAAACATTGTCTCAACCTATTCAGAGATTTCAAGCTGGAAATAATGAAAACTGAAAACATGCATGACAAGCCACAGAAGTGTTTTACCCCACCCCCGGCTCCCTTTTAATCTGGAGAAAGGAAAATGAAAACTAACTCTTCAAGATACCTAATCCCACCTTGCAGATACTACATGATGATCTGTTCTGAATTCTTCATCTTTGGGTTTGTACTTTCGGAGATTTATCAGTGTCCATGGTTCAGTGCCTTAATTTATTTATAAAAGAAAGAAATTGAGGCAATCTGTGTATGGTACCAAATTACTTAAAAAGTTTAAAAAAACACAACTCATTATATCTCTGCTTGCTTGGTTTCCACACTTCCAGACACCGACTGCAGCCAGTGTGGTCATCTGGAAACACAGATGGCTTTGGTCTGGTAGAGACAGAACCAGTGGCAGCAGTTTTACCAGCTCACACACACATGATTTTTTTTTTTTAAACAAAAACAAACTTTTTTTAGACATCGTAATAGCTAAGTTGTGCAGACTAAGAAGTAGAAGAGTCTGAGAAGCGTGTGGGAGGTAATTAAGTGCTATTAGAAGCAAACGGAACCTAATTTGACCGAATAGCCAAGTGCGGTGTGGTCTTTTGAAAACATTTCCAAATACAGGAACCAAATCTGATCCTTTAAGTCCTCCTTCTCTTTAGGATGCATGTTTATTCAAAGAACAGATGGGGAGGAAAATCAGAAAAAGACTTTGGTCGACCCACATAAAACAGCATATTTGAGTGTGGGCATGAAGGGAGATGAGTTTTGGAAGGATTTTCATTTGTTTGATGTGTGGAGATAGACTTGGGAAGTGGGAAAGCACTGACTTTATTTAATCTCTCCTAGGGAGGAGCTTCAGAAGGCTCTTTAAAAAAAAAGAAAGAAAGAAAGAAAGTTCCCTTCGTAAGCACATACTTCTATGCTCTCAGATCTTTGGCATTTTCTAGTGTAATAAAAGGAAGGATTTATAAGTCTACAGTTATTGGGTGCCATGGATAGGAAAAAAAAATTAAGAATGGATATAAATTGGCATCCACAAATGGAGTTTTTTCAGGGTTTGAAAATTTTCAATGAATTTTCTTTGGATGAGGTCATGCCTGTGTGTATATTATATATACCCCTAGTTGGTGAACACTGATCTGGAAATTAACAGAGAGCACGAGACTGACAGCATGTATGATCTACCTACTTCATCCCATAGGTCTGCCTCACAAGAAAATTGTGCTGCTCTTCAGATGCCCTAGTTGTCATGGCAAATCAGGAAAACTTACGTGTAAACAGGTACTTAAATCTGAGTGTAAGTTGTGATGGCTACTTAAAGTAAATTGAGCTTTTGAACCCGATGAGGCGTGTGCCTTTGAAATACTGGCATCAATCTGGAGCCCAACACAAATAAGAAACAAGGGGAAAGACTGTGGATGAGAAATCCTCGAGGAAAGGAATTGCCCCCTGGTTGGTAACAGTTCCATATGGATACAAGCAGCAAAACAGCAAGAGATCAAAGAGCAACCCAAAGGGGAAGGGGCTGTTCAGGCTCATAACTGTTCGTGTGTGTGAACACACAGCCTTCTGTAAGCATAATAGCAGAAACATGTTTTTGCAAGGGAGTTCAATGTTCGCCAACCAATGGGGGTGCCTGGCTGAACCTCAACAGGCAAAAATCTACTCATTTGTAAAAGATGCTACTGATGAACGGCATCTCAAATTTGTAAGAACAGCTAACAGATGCACAAGGGGGGAATGTTCTCAAAGAATAGAAAAGTTCTGTATGCTTCCCAATCTCAACTGTACAAACTTCATTTCGGGTCCAGCGCAACCAACCCATCTTGTGGTCAAAATCCAAGGAAAAAAAAAATTGGCAACCCTTACATTGAGTCAGAACCTGAGGTGAGAATGAAATACTCATTATGCCAAAGTTGAAGTCTCAGTGCTAAATATGAAATTTAGTGGGGTTATTTTTCATGAGGAACAGTTTAAATCTTTCCAAGAGAACAGCTTTCTCTAGGCATTGCTAATTCTTGAAATCATTCATTTTCCTGTTTAGAAGAGTTAACAAGCCTTTCAAAAAGGCAGTCTCACTCTACATTTATCATATATGGCCTCAACTGAAAAGTTTTAAACAAATTTAATATTTGTTAATAATGTATTGTCAGCCACTATTAACACAAAAGGAAAAAGCAACCATGAGTAGAAGGATATTAGAAAATGTGGAAAAAGCATGGTACATCTCAAAATATATAATTGTTCAAGACAGCATTAGTCCAAATCACCATTTTTTTTTTCAAGCTATTCAATGACTTCCTTGGGAAAATTATTAGAACAAGCTTTGAAGGAGTCCTTTCCTCCATTCAGAAAACAAAATGACCAAGACACAACCTTCAACACCTAATTATGTTATTAGATTTAATGTTTGCAATTACCTGGCATTTTATAGTCTCAAAGTGCTTTGTAACCTTAAATTAGTCCTTCTTCCCAAGTCCAGCTCCACGTTTAGATGAGAATACAGAAGCATACAGGTTGTGATTTTCTTTCCTGTGTCCAAACAGGTCAGAAGTAGAGTTCAGAAAAACCCAGTAAGGCTCAAACACAGAACCAATACATGGGCGCTGGGCTCAGGATCTGCCTTTCATTCTACAGCTGGGCTGCTCATTGGCTTTTTTTTTCCCCCAGTGTGAGAGAACATAATATTTTATCATCAGATGTAGGGGTTTTGGTTAATCCATTTTTCATTATATTTTTCCTTTTGCTGGAACTGCCAGCCAAACTTAAGTATAATAAATATTTTTCCCCTTGTTGTATTTCTTACCTTCCAGTTCTCTGCCTATTTCCCCTCATTTGGGAATACCATTTTAGAGGATTTTCTTAGTGTTTGTAGAATTAATATGATTAAGAGTGAGCGTGAGTGGTGTGTGTGTGTGTGTGTGTGTGTAGCAAGTGTGGTTAAGAATAGTATCAAATTCAAGAACGCCAGCTTAAGCAATTTTATAAAACTTAAAAATGTCATTTAAATCACTCGTAGGAAGTTTTAAGAAAGAGTGTGGGGGAGAGAGACAGTGGCTTCCTTCACGTGCCTGTTTCTGGTTCACCTTCCAGCCGCCGTGCAGGGGGATGGAGGTGGGTGAGCGGCTTACCCCAAGCCCTGGGGCACTGGATCCCAGCTGCCAATATCCTCCTAGGGTCAGTGAGCAGGCATATAGCTCATTCCATTTGTAACCATGAGAAATAGGGCCCCCCGGGAAAATATGCCCTCTCCATATGTTCAGCCCTGTGCAGTGGTCTAGGTGAATCACAGTCGGGGAGAGATTGGGAGAGGGATGCGTCCTGACACTTTATTTCCTCAGAGATATCAGAACGTCATTTGCAGGGCTAGTACAAAGCCTTAAACAGACCACTAATCTGATTCAGCCAGGGAGAAGCGACGCTTTTAGGAGCTTTCCATTAAGTGCATCTGAATTCTATTGCTCAGGCTTCCACCAAGCTATCAGAAAGAAAGGCTTTGATGTGTGTCCCCTCCGAGCGGTGTACACAATTCAGAACCTCCTCCCTCGAGCTCCCGCCCTCTCCCTCTCATTTCCTGGCTGGTCCCACCCCCCCAGCTCCCCCTCAACCCCCACAGCCCCCACCTTTCCCAGCCCCTCTAACCCCCCACCCCCCCCACCTCTGAGCCCCCCTGCAACCCGGCCATGCTGGATTGCCTTCCTGCTCATATGAACCACAGTTGCTGAAAAAGTGAAGCCAAAAGAGTGAGCCAATAAAAACAGAAACAGCTGTAACAATTTTGCACAGCATGGTCTTGATTTCCTTGAGTTTTGTGTTTGCCTCTTTTTTTTTTCCTCCCTCCCTCTCTTTTTTTTTTTTCTCTCTCTCTCTCTCCAGTCCCCTTTTCCATACACACCACCTTCAGTGTTGGGGCCTGAAATGGAATAAGAAATTCTTTCCCCTTCTGCACAGCCCTATGATTCCGAAATAAGGTTGGAGTTCATTTTGAATAACCGGCTCCAAAACAGGCAGAGCCTGAAGCCAGGAGCATGAGTTGAGAATCTTGCCACCAAAGACAGGTGCAAAGTTGGTTTTTTTTTCCAATAAAAATAACAGACGCAGCTCTCAAATTTGCTCCTTCTCAGGCCGCTGTCAGTCGGGAGCGCCTGCTGGTAGAGGAACCTCTAGAAGCCACTCTCATCATTCAGCTCTCTGTCTGCACTCGCCTCTTCAAAGGGAACCTGCCCTGAAGCCTTTACAGGACTGTTATTTGCAGTAGCCTCATTCTACACCTATCCCCTCAAAACCAAGGCCTGTAAAAGGGAGCTTGTAAACCCTAAAAGTTACAGGAGGAACGGTATTAGTGGTTTCAGAAAAGAAGAGAAAGAACAACTCAAGTCAGTAAGCAAATATAAAAGGCAAGACTAACAGCAGATTGCAATCAGCGCCTTGTTTCCTGTCCAGGCAGGCTCAGGAACCCTGGAAATATTTATCTTCCCCAGAATGTATAAAGAATCAAAGATAAATCCTCCTTTAGGTCCCGTCTTCAGGAGGTGCTGTGTCCCAAACCCACCTTCTCACTGAAATGCTTGCAGTGGGTGGCACTGATCTCTAACGGTTATGAAAGCCTCCTTTTCACTTGTATTTTTTCAATGTATTGGGCGGTATATGTTGTTTTGTTTCCCTCCAGCTGCTGCTTTTCTTCCCTCACATTCTGGGACTAGCCCTAGTCTGAGGCTGAGCTGGATCTGGGCTAAACATAATGGAGAACCGGTGGAAATAAAAGTCCTTTCATGGGGGCACAGCCCTGTTTTTCAGATGGTGTGAAGCAGATCTGTAGTTTATTATTAATAATAGCACATGCGTGACACCACATCTTCAAAGGACGGCTCGAACGTTAATTCTTTTGTGATGTGAAAAGAGCAGCAGTAGCGTCTCTTTCAAATGAATCTCCTAGTCTTCTGGAGAGGGGCGAGAAAACCTAGTTTCGGCTAGAGATGAATGGATCGCCACCCTGGAGGTCTGGGATCTGGGTCCAATTGAGGAGCACTTTGAAAAAAAATCAGGAGTTTTATCTGAACTATATAGCATGTTCCAAATTCTACACCCTTTCAAACTCACATGGAAGTCTTTCGAAGAGAAGCTGGGGTATCTTTTGTTCCAGGAATAAAACAAACTGAATAAAAGAGAGAAGAATAAACGTGTGTTTTCTACACGGATGAAATTTGATCTGAGGTCCCCAGAAGAAAGAGAGAATTATTCTCACCACTTTAGCAAAGCACACCCTTCAGTTTCTATTAATAAATGATTTTTTTTTTTTTTTTGGTCAAAGTCACCATCTTCTTTTAAAAAGTGACAGTATTCCATTTTTCAGAAACTCAAAAAGAGAATTCAGCGACCCCCATTTCCACAGACTTCCTAATTTGGCCCTTCAGTTTTTCTCATCATTGAAGACCCCAAAAATATTTTTTTAAATACAGCATGTGATGCTTACACACGTATGCGTGTAAGATACATGCAAGTTACAAAGCTTAATATAAAATAAAACCCAGTAACACGTCACCTCAGTTAAGAACTCCCACATTGCCTATTAACCTGGCAGCTGCCTGTGTATTCTTTGTCCTGTCCACGCCTGCCTTCCTGACAGCGGTCATTGTGATCCTGAATTCTACGGTGCGTGTTCTTGCAGCAGATGGATTGCATTCGTAGCCCCATTAAGGTCCTCCCCTGGCCTTTGGCCTATAACATTATTGTCCCTTTCCATTCTGATGCCAGGCTGGGTCACGTGACTTGCTTTTGCACATAGGGTGTAAGCAAATGAGATGCAAATAGAGCTTTGGAAAGCACATGCAGATTCCTGCTGGCGCCTTTGCAGGATAGCACTTGCTTGTCTTTTCCCTCCGGGGCCTGACATGAGAACATGGCCAGGCTAGCCCACTGGACGTTGACAGACATGTGAAGCAAAGCTGTTCACACTACATCATGGCTATCTGAGATCACTCAATAGCCAAGCTGAGAACAGGTGTCAGCCACGATGACCAGAACGACTTGGATGACCTCTAGCTCCCACTGAAGCATAAGCAAGCCTAGCCAAGATCAGCTGAACAGGGCAAGATCAGGTGAATGCAGTACACTTGTGAGCTAGATAAAGAATACATGTTTCTTTCTTTAAGCTAATAAATTTTGAGGTTGTTATCTGAAATATTGTTTTGGGAATGCATTACTTACACAGTTCTCTTCCTCTTAAAAAATGCAGGTGCCTATGATGCTAAAATCTATATCACTGGGTCCAGATTTTTTTGGGGGGGTAGGTGGTTTAAAGTTTTTTCTAATAATTTTATCATACATCCTTTCCTTTGTGATCTGTTATTTTCATTTACCATTATATTTTTTGCTCTCATCTATGTAGTTTCACATAGATACGGGGATTACTTTTCACTGTTATTTAATTTTGTGTGACTATAAATTTCCTCCATTCTTCTATCAATGGGTATTTGGTTTTCCAATTAATGAACATCTGCGTTGTTTTCAGTTTGAAGTTATTATAAACAATAAACCCACTCATAGATGTCTCCTAAAGCATATTTGCAGTATCTCTAGAGTAAATATACATAGGAGTACCACTGCAGGACTATGACGTATGAGATCATTCAAACTTTGAATTTATTGCCAAATCATTTTCCAAATTAGTAGTAACAATGAGAAAACCCATCAATATATATTTTCCAAGGTTCCCCCCAACCACTCACCCACATGCATCAAGCCAGCAGAAACAGAAGGAGCATGGAGGAGCCCTAGTGGGAGGTCTCCATGGTTGAGTCTTGGAAGTGGTACTTAACACCTCTGGGCATCGTCATTGGCTCAAACTAGGATATGTGGCTACTCATTGGAAGGGTCACCAAGAAATATAGTGTAAGAGGAGGAAATGGGCAGTCCAGCTGGTCAGGGTCTGATACAGCTTCTAGTCTATTTATACTAAAATAATACCTTCTCTTAGGTTAGAACTCCAGATATAAAACACATTTGTGTAAAGTTTCTTACTTCTGCCAACTCTCTCGGGAAATGAGATCAATTATCATTATCCTTATTTTATAAGTGAGGAAACTAGGGCTCAGAGTGGTTAGTTAAAAGACTTGCCCAAGGTCACAAAGTTAGTAATTTGCTAGAACCAGAGGATAATCTCAACTCTTTTCCCCAAAGTCTTGTCCTATTTCAAGCATAATTAACCTTTTTTCCCCTAAATATTCATTCATTCAACAAATGAAATTAACTTTTGTATAACTACTACAAGACTATTGTATTAGGTTTCCTTCCAAAAACACAAAAATGATGATCACAGGTATCCTGCCATTGAATCTGACAATTTGCCACCTCCTTTTAGCTCTGTTTCCTCACTTTATACTCTCAGCTTCCACTACTCAGGCTAAGTTCACCAATGTCTTCCACTTCAGTAAATACAGCAGATGCAGTTTAGTCCTCATATTATTTGAACTCTGTTAAATCATTCCAAACTGTGATCTTTCTATCTTTGTAAGGCAATCTTTCTTTAATTCCTAGGACCTCACTTTCTCCTGATTCTCCTCATACCTTTCTGTTGGTAATTTAACTGACCCATCCCTTCTTCTCTAACCAGTGTTCGTATATTGAGAACACCCTAACTCTGCCTGCCAAAATTCAATCTTACTCTAGAGACCCCATCGAAATGTCATTTTCTTGATGAATCTCTACCAAATTCCCTTGGCAAATGAAAATATCTCCTATGCCTTGCAAAACTTCATTCTTATCTCTTTCACAGCACTGGCCACATTGCATTTTGTATTTGTTTCTAGTTATCATAAGTTTTATGAATCAAACTAAATTCCTTTAAGGTTCAACCCTCTCGTGTGTTTTCTTCTCACTCAGTATTCTTACATATGGCTAGTAAAAGTGTTAGTCACTAAGTCATGTCCAGCTCTTTTGTGACCCCATGGACTGTAGACCATCAGGTTCCTCTGTCCATGGGATTTTCCAGGTATGAATACTGGAGTTGGTTGCCATTCGCTTCTCCAGGGGATCTTCCCAACCCAGGGATCGAACCTGGGTCTTCTGCACTGCAGGCAGATTCTTTACCACTGAATCACCTGGGCTAAAGCACTTTATAAATGCTGTTTCCTCTACTTGGAAAACCCTCTCTTCTTGACCTGATTACTTCCCTAACATCTTTCAGATCTCAGTAAAAACCACTTCCACAAAGCAGCCTTTCCTGGCCCTGACACAGCTCAGGTCTACTTGTTATATGGACACATGGTATTCCATGCGATTCCCTCTTGACATTTATCCCAGCTGTTGGGCAGCATTTAACTTTGAAATGTATCTTATTTCTGTTTTCTATTAAAGTTTAAGTCCTGAGTTACAATATCCACAATTATACTCTTCACTGCTGTCCATTCTTTGCATCCAGCAGGCCTTTATTAGATATTTGTAGAAGGAAACAGTTTTATTCCTAGTGTAAAATTTCAATGAATTTTTAGATGCTACCTCCCACACCTTACAGTGAACTAAAATTACTGATTTTTTTCCCACCCAACCCTTATGCCTGATTATTTGGACATAATTACAGAACTGTAAATGCATTTGCTTTTAATCATCACCTAATTAGATGGAAACCGTTGACTTTGCAGTCTGTTATTCCACATACACTAACCTTCCCACTTTCATGTCCTAAGATAATGTGATAATCAAGTGATTGACAAAAAGACTGAATAGGACAGAACTAGAGACAGAACTAGTGATTCCGAACCTGCCACTTGAATCTACCTCTTACCATAGGATTATTATACTCCAACACAGAAGTTCAATTTCTCAGCTGTACTTTCTGATCATGACTGACACTTTAAGGAGAGTCTACAAATCAAATATTCTTACCCTGCACACAAACACCTAATCTCTCTTCCAAGGTACAAAAGAAATTCACCTCCTTGATGAATTGTTACCTACTTTTTTCTAGATGAAAAAAAGTACCGTCTTCCTCCTTGTTGCTTCCTAAATTCATTCTCACCATTTTTATCTCACTGACCACATTTTGGCTTATAGTTAATTATCTGAACAATGTTAATTCCCACTACTTAAATTCAGTTCCCTAAGGGCTACAAAAGCTATATCAGCTGCACTGAAGTTACTATTTAGTATCTCAAACATGCCAAAATGTTTGTCTTTTACACATACCATCTTCATAGTGCTTTTGGAGGTAAATATTATAACCATAAGCATTTCAGAGATGAGGAAATTGATTTTCAGAGAAGTTGCTTTTCTTTAAATTCCTCTGTAGCATGAGTCTTTGCACATAGCGCATATTAAATGAGTGACTGTCAAATTGATGTTAGTGACAATTTACATGGGAATTCCACCCTCGTGGGGACAATGGTCCTACAATGAGATTAATATTTTGGATTAGATGACTGGAGAAAATCTCAACTGCTATTCCAGATGAAAGTTCCCTTTTTGTTAGTTTCCTCTTTCAAACAGAGAATGCATTCTATACGAAAGTGAAAGTGTTAGTCGCTAAGTCATGTCCGACTCTCTGTGATCTCACGGACTCTAAAGCACCAGGCTACTCTGTCCATGGAATTCTCCAGGCAAGAATACTGGAGTGGGTAGCCATTCCCTTCTCCAGGGGATCTTCTTAACCCAGGGATGGAACCCAGGTCTCCTGCACTGCAAGGCAGATTCTTTTACCATCTGAGCCACCAACACACCTGCATTCAATATAGCTTCAGGCAAACAGAAACAGAATAGATATGTTATTTGGGGAAAAAAAGACAGTTGCAGGAAACAAAAGCATGCAAATCATGCCTCTTCTGTATACTTCAAGACCCATTTTAAAACTGGTAAACTTCTCCAAGGTGACATGCTGACATTTTGAAATAATTTATCTCACTAGAGTGCACTGACTACAACTCAGGCTTTCACATGGAAGACTAAGGAGATAAAAATAGAATTCCATAACAGTCAGGTAATTATTTCTATAAAGGATTTCTTCCTAAAGCTAAGCTAGAGAAATACAGTGTGAGACAGAACAGATAATGAGGAGTATAAGAGATCCAAACAGGGAAGCTGCAAAACAAATCGATAATTTTCTTTTCGAGAAAGCCACAAATAAAACCTCAGCTTGGGGTCATGTTTTATACAGAGATTTGCATCATCTTTGGAAATGTAAAGGATTTTCAAATCTAATTTCCTTGTGTAGTTGAGAAAACTTAGGCCTAGAGAAGTGAAAATAAGTTTTTTAAATCAAAGAACATTTGTTTTAGGACTCAAATGAGAGCCCAGTGACAGGCCTTGGTGTCTAGTTGCTCCATCTCTGTGGACTAGGCTGACAGGCTGGAAATTCGGGTGCAGTCTTGGAGCTGAATTGCTTTTATTTTGGGAAACGTCATCATTGCTCTTAAGGCCCTCAACTGATTGCATAAAGCCCACCCACATTACAGAAGGTGATTTGTTTTACTATTTAAACCAATAGGTTCAAATGTTAATTACATCTAAGAAAATGCCTTCCCAGGTGAGCATGTCAGAGATCTACAAAAAGAAATTTACAGTTCCATGGATTATGTTACCATGTGCCACTTTATTTGGAATTGAATATCTATGCTCCCTGTTCCACCTTCCTGATCATTGAAGGGAAAGCAAGGCTGACAAATTTTTTTTCCCATTGAATCATGTCTAGTGTCTTAGGCCATTCAGGCTGCTATTACAAAATACCAGAGTCTGGGTGGTTTATACACATTTATCACAGTTCTAGAGGCCAAGATCAGGGTGCCAGCATGGTGCCAGTGAGTGAGGGTCTCTTCCAGGACACAGACATTTCTTCCACCCCTAGATAGAAGGGATGAGCAAGTATTTCAGGCCTCTTTCAAAAAAAATGCTAATCCCATTCATGTGGGCCTTGTCCTTATGACTTAGTCATTTCCCAGTGGTCCCACCTCCTAAAACCATCACTTTGGGCATTAGGTTTTTAACATATGAATCTTCAGAGAACACAAGCATTTAGACCATAGCACCTTGTGAGGAGACCCACTAGTCTTAGGTAACCCAAAACCATACCCATTGTTAACACTCTGCGGTGCTGATTGGAAGACAAGTACTAAGAAAGTTGCATAAGGACCAGCAACCCAGGTGGGAGGTGAGAAGGCAAACTCCCTGATGGACTTCACAACAATGTGTGAGCATCTCTACGGTCTTCCTTGGTTATCATTCACCGAAATTCTCTCCCATGCATGTTCTATTTGGAATACAAGAGTTAATGACTGAGTTCCTAGACTAAGGATCACGATATTCTAGTTGACCAACATGAAAACATCAAGCTTATGGATACAAAGAAAAAGGATTCTGGCAGATGCAATTGTGTAGTAAAAAGTCCACAAGACTTTATTCGTTTCTGACAGTAATCCCAAGTTCGGGGATCCCTAAGACCATTCTTGGGTTTGATAATCACCGAGGAGTCCAAGACCTCACTGAAAGCTGTTACGGTTTATTGCAGCTCTTTGTTTTATTTTTATTTTAGTTTTTTTTTTTTTTTTTTTTAGTGGAGTATCGTTGATTTACAATGTTGCAAATGTCAGCTTATCTTGTACAACAAAGTGAATCAGTTTTATATATATATATATCTCTCTCCACTCTTTTTTAGATTCTTTCCCATGTAGGTCATCACAGAGTATTAAGTAGAGTTCCCTATGCTATACAGTAGGTCCTTATTAATTACTTATTATATATATTATATATATATGCTATATATAATATATATATAGTATTATGTATATGTCAATCCTGAGATTGCAGTTTATCCCTCCCCATTTCCCCACTGGTAACCATAAGATTGTTTCTACATCTGTGACTCTATTTCTGCTTGTAAATTTGTACCATTTATTCATTGTAAATTTGTTCATTTGTACATATGTGGAATGTAAAAAATTTGTTCATTTTTTACATTCCACATATAAGCAATATCATACGATAGTTATCTCTGTCTGACTTATTCACTCAGTATGCCACTCATGTTGATGCAAAGGGCATTTTGTTCTGATTACTACTCTGATTATTACTCTGATTACTGCTGAGTAATATTCCATTGTATATCTGAATTACATCTTCTTTATCCATCCTCTGCTTATGGACATCTAGGTTGCTTCCATGTCCTGGCTATTGTAATCACTGCCGCAATGAACATTGAGGTATGCGTATCTTTTCAAATTATGGTTTTCTCCTGGTATATGACCAGGAGTTTGCAGCTCTTTAAAGGATACAGATTAAAAGTGGCCTAGGGAAAAGGTATACAGGGCAGAGTCAAAGAAATTGTGAAATGTGGAGCTTCTGGTTGTCCTCCTCCAGTGGAGTCATGGGCAGCTTTATGGTCCCAGCACTTATGTACCAGCAAAGAGCACTTGCAGACACAGGAGCTCACTCCAGGCTCCATGTCCAGAGTTTTTACTGGGTCTCCATCGCCAAGGCATGACTGATGGTCCATACAGCTGATCTCAGGCTCAAACCTCTCTAGAGGTACAGCTGATACCACATGAGCAAAACCCCCATCCTGAATCACATCATTCTTGTGGCCCAAAGTTTTTACTCTAAATCACACTGTTTACATCTCTATCAGGCTGGCCCAAGACCCTCACATAAACAAAAGCACTTTTCTCAGTGTCAACCTTTGACACATTTAGTCATCCTTCCCCAGAGGAAACCACCTAAGGCTTTAGAGAGGAGCTCCCAGGAAATAAGGGCAAAGTCCAGACTTCCCTTTGGATGAGGCTGAGCCCTTCACTACACAGCCAGGTGGCTGGTTTTGCCTGAGGAGACTCCCCTGTTGTAACTTCACACTAAGAAAATGAGAAGTGACAGACACTGGTCAAGCATTTATCTTCTTCTGGTCTTTCTCTGAAATGTTTTTCCTGCATTATCTTCATTAACCCTTATGCAGTCCCCTGAGGTGGACACTACTTTGAATGGCATTATGGAGAGAAGAAAAATAAAGCTTCCCTAAAACTTCAGAGCTAGTGAGTGGTTGGAGAGGGAGTATGTACAAGGGCTACAGGTCTCTAGGGTTTATACTAACAACGACTATATTGCAAATATACCACCATTTCCATTTGTCTTTCTTTAGTATTTTCACTTATTCGGCGGTGCTGGGTCTTAATTGCAGCACATCGGGATCTTTGGTCTCTATTGTGGCATATGGGATCTAGTTCCCTGACCAGGGATTGAACCCCAGGCTCCTGCACTGGGAGCACAGAGTCTAAGCCACTGGACCACCAGGAAAGTTTCACCACCATTTCCATCTGGAGTAACGTCCACTAGCCCAGTGCACAGCCAAAGAAAGTTGCTGAACGAATACTGTCCAGACCAGCCATTCTGTTCCACAATATATATGAATTAAGAATGTTATACCACGAAACTCTTCTTGCTATCCATTTAACAGAAATAAATATAAGCCAGAAAGACATGAAGACTTACCATGAGCTCATGATGCCTTGATCAAAGGAGGTTTAGATGACTAGAGTATTTCAAATGATCTCTTTGTCTGGCATCCCAGAGGTCTGCACACCCTGGGGCACCACACAACGATAAGATTCCAGATAGTGAAAGGCATGCCTTTCTTTATAAAACAGGGCCAGGGCGATTCTGAAAGGGGAGATGGGAAAGAAGACCTGTATTTGAGTCTTCAAATACAAATCCTTTCTCAGAGAGAAAAAGTTAGAAAAGAGAACACTTGGATGTTGAGAGTCTGAAAACTGTTTCTCTTAAAACTCTCCACGTGAGCATACACCATGGAAAGCTTCATGGGCCCTAGAATACCTTGGTTTGGTAACAGAGAGTCTGACTGATCCAGTATTATAATGATTTTAATTTGGGGTGAAGTTTCCATTAACTTACCATGTAACCAATGGTACTGATAATTAATAAATAAAATGGAACACGGTTCCTGAAAAAGGAGTGGACAGATGAGGAATGTAACCTGAAGCCTAAGTGAAGGGAGTTCAATACACAGAGGGAGAAGGGAGTTTTAACTTTTCTGAGGAATAATGGTTGGTGAGATGTGGTCCTCAAGGTGCTATGTAAAGAGCCCCGCTCCCCGCAACAACTCAGGACAGGGGAAAGGATGGAGTCTAAGCTCTGGTGTCATGATGGAGGAATGTTTCAGCCTACAGCCCTTCATTAATGACAGTATGAGCTTTCTGTAGCCAGTTCAGTTCAGTTCAGTCGCTCAGTCATGGCCGACTCTTTGCGACCCCATGAATTGAAGCACGCCAGGCCTCCCTGTCCATCACCAACTCCCAGAGTTCACTCAAACTCATGTGCATCAAGTCGGTGATGCCATCCAGCCATCTCATCCTCTGTCATCCCCTTCTCCTCCTGCCCCCAATCCCTCCCAGCATCAGAGTCTTTTCCAATGAGTCAACTCTTCGCATCAGGTGGCCAAAGTATTCGAGTTTCAGCTGTAGCCAAGGGTATCCAAAATAGGATACCAGCAACAGCCTACAAATGACCAAGCGATGGAAGAGCAACGCAGACCAGTTTTAAGCAACAAAAGCTGTTCTTAGTGGGAAAATATTGATGACCCCCACCCCTTACTCCTCACCCCTTACCCCCATTACTTCTTAATTCTACCTTTGTATGAGAGAAAGATTCCTGGAAGAAAAAGGATAGGAGCTCAAACTCCTTCCAGGAAGCCAACTGGGGAGCCTAAGCCATGGAATTCCCATTTGGGTCTAGAGTCACTTTTATGGCAAAACTGTGTCTCCTGCCCCCCAGGTGGGAAGCCTAGGAAACAGCAGTTGCAGTTGTGATTTTTACAGAAATATTAATACAGACATTATTCTATTTTACTGCCTGTAAATTTTAGAAACAGGTAATTGTGAAATTTAATATGTAAAGCTGCCCTACTCAGAGGATTATTTTACACTGATCAGAAAATAAATGACCCTTAAAGAAATTTGGCCAAAATATAGTCAGTGCTTCATTGTACCTACACTCTACACATACTCCCAAGTAGTGTTTTAATACACAAGAGAAGTACTGAATTCACACCAGTATAATGAGTTGAAAAGTGAAAATCTTAGTTAATTAAGCAATTGTACAATTCTTACTAAAAAATAAAAAACATTCTGTATATCAAGGGCATTTATTTCAGTTTGGGGCTATTTATCCCACTGAATTGACAGTCTCTTGACCTTCTGGCTTTACTTTCTTGTTGCCTATGCTACTTAAATTTGTGAATTGTATGGTCCAGAAGAAGTGTGGACCCTCTCCTGGTATTGTTCTATGAGGCAACTTTTCAAACTTTTAATTGAGAGAAGGAAGTAGGCTCCCCATTTTCAGAATTGGAAACTTCCAGTGCCAGCAGGTACACCTCGCATAAGGTGGGTAATAAAACAAACAAACAAAAAGGACTGACTGACAGCATGCTTCTTAAAAGAAGGGGTGTGTATTCAGCTTCCTTTTTATTGGCACTTATAATTAATCCTTGAGGAGAAAGGTACGGCAGGGTGGGATAATGGGTCTTGAGGTCAAAGACAAAGTCTCTGGGGAGGGGTGAGTAGGAGGGTCTCAACTTTAGTTGAAAGAATTTGCCTTTGTTTCCAATTCCATGGCCGTCTTTAGCCATGACATAGCATAAATAGAAGATGGAACTTAAGAAAATAATAATTAAAGAAGGAAGGATGGTTTTGTTTCTGTAAATGCATTGAACAAAGCATGTGTTTCTGTTTAATACTGGATAAGCTCCAGTTGATGTCTAGATCCTTGTCAAAATGTTTACTTTTCTGTGGGATTTTTTTTTTCCTAGTGGGTCATTCTGAAGCCATGGCTACAGCTCTGGACTTCAAAGTTGCTGCCAGCTTCACTGGAAAAGCCATTGTGTTAGACCTCCCCATCCCCACTGGAATGAAATCTCAATTTTTTTAAAACTCATTTTGGGCCAGAAAATGATCAATCTTTGTACCAAAAAAAAACAAACAAACAAACGTGATGAAGAGTTGAAGGAAACTCACCAAAGCAACTACAAAGACAATAAATATTGAAAAAATGGGATACTCTCCATTGTACAAGAAAGAGTTTGGTGTCATGTAAAACAACATCAGCAACAATAAAATTTTTTCTTAGGCAGTTGTGAATGACTGATGTGAGTCTAAAACCACGGCAAAAGAAGGTTTGAAAACAAAAGATGTTACTTTACACTACCCTTGGTTATTTTATTCAACTGCATAGGGCTGCAGAACTTACAATACATATGCCATGATTAATAAATATGTCAAGACAATAAGTGAATACATCTGAATGATTTTACCTTACATTTTTACTAGAAAAGCTAACTCATAATAACAAGTATATACTATGATACCAGGTACTGCATGGCAACTATAAATGTAGGCCAAAAAAATAACTGTGTGTAGATCACAGCTATTTAGCTGAAAAAATAATTTTGTAAAAGTCAACTAAAAGTAAGGCCTCTAATAGTGCTGTGAAAGGATTTGATTTCTCCCTTTTCAATTTTTAAAATCCTTTAGACCAATTTTCTTCAACATCTGAGTAAAACACTCACTCCTCCCCAGCATTTCTCAAGCAATACTGAAATTGAACCACAAAGATCTGGGTTTTGGTCCTGGGTCTACCACCTTCTGATGCTGTCAGAGTAGCGTTTGCTGTTTAACAAATCACCCCAAAACACGGCACCTTAAAACAACAATCGCAGATCGGTGCACAACCCTACGGGTTATCTGGTGGTTCTACCTCCTGGACTGGCTTGCTGGGACTGACTGACGTAGAATGACCTCATCGCATGTCTCAGGCCTCACCTGGGCCTCCAGGAGTCCAGCCCAGGTGTCATCACCCCACAGCAGATAGATATCCAGCAGGTAGAAAGAGCAAGTGCAATGCACAGCGCTTAGCAGGGATCTGTTAGCACCACATTTGCTGCTGTTTGATCAGCGAAAGCAATCATATGACTAAGCTCAGTCAGAGCAGAAGGTGATGCATAGGGAATAAAACAAGGAGATATGAACAAGGAGGAAAGGGGTGTTATTGTAACCATCTACCAGTTAAACTCTCAGGGACTCATTTTCTTCATCCCTAAATTGGAGAACATAATAATTTGAATTTCTAAAAAAAGTTGGATTTAAGTGAGAAAATATATATGGAAGCTTTGAAAAATTCAGAGAACTCCATAATTGTTAAGTATTACCATATTGCTAGAGAAATCTCTCTTGTTCTGGGTAGCTTTTTTTTTTTTCCCCCTCTGTGTGTGTTAAGTTGCTTTTTTAGTCGTGTCTGACTCTTTGTGACCTTCTAGACTGTAGCCCCGGAGGAGGCAATGGCACCCCACTCCAGTACTCTTGCCTGGAAAATCCGATGGACGGAGAGCCTGGTAGGTGCAGTCCATGGGGTCGCTAAGAGTCAGACATGACTGAGCGACGTCACTTTCACTTTTCACTTTCCTGCATTGGAGAAGGAAATGGCAACCCACTCCAGTGTTCTTGCCTGGAGAATCCCAGGGACGGGGGAGCCTGGTGGGCTGCTGTCTATGGGGTCACACAGAGTCGGACACGACTGAAGTGACTTAGCAGCAGCAGCAGCAGACTGTAGCCCATCAGGCTCCTCTGTCCATGGTGTTCTCCAGGCAAGAATACTAGAGTGGGTTGCCATACTCTCCTCCATGGGATTTTCCCAACCCAGGGATGGAACTGGCATCTCTTAGATCTCCTGCACTGGCAAGTGGGTTCTTTACCACTTAGCACCACCTGGGATCAAAGGATTATTATAATTATTATTGTTATCATTTTAGTTTTATATAATATCTCCAAACAAATTAAAAACAGATTGACCCCCGGGAATTCCTTAGTGCTCCAGGGGTTAGGACCCCGCTCATTCACTGTGGAAGGCCCAGGTTCAATCCCTGGTTGGGGAACCAAGATCCCACAAGCTGTGAGGCTCAACTTAAAAGACACTCACACACACACAAAACCAGATTGACTCCAATAGAAAACAATTTAAATTTTCTGTATATTTGAAAAGCAAAATCACTACACTTAAAAGTGAAAGCAAAAGTTGCTCAGTCATGTCCAACCCTTTGTGACGCTAGGTATAGTCCATGGAGTTCTCCAGGCCAGAACACTGTAGTGTGTAGCCTTTCCCTTCTCCAGGGGATCTTCTCAACCCAGGGATCAAACCCAGGTCTTCTGCATTCCAGGCAGATTCTTTACCAGCTGAGCTACCAAGGAAGCCCATTCAGCCAGTCATCTAAGTAGTATTCAACAGTAGAAAAAAATCTGACATTTTACTTATTCTCTGTAGAATTAAGACTCCTACATATTTTGCCAAAATAGCTGGCCAATTAAACAAAGCTGGTTTTTATATGATATCTGGATGTTTCATCTACCTAAAACTAAAGATTTGAATCCTCACTGATCAGTTAAATTCTTTTTGTTTTTAAATTCATTTTGTTTTTAAAAGATAGTACAATGGCCTGTTTTTTAATAACTTTGATTATTCTAGAATATGCTCCAAGATTAAAATGTCTTTTACTGAGAAAAGTGTTTTCCTTACCACACCCCAGTGTATTTCTTCACTAAATTTCCTAATTTAGTGCTAATTTTTACTTTCTTAATACCTACTGTCCTCAGGAAGCAGAAGCTTTATAGAAAAATGGGTACCCTGTCTTAATATGAGGTGTCCCTATATGGCTACTGTTCATAAAGAGGCAACTGACCATTCACACCTACCACTGAGCACTTTATTCAGTGCTCATTTTTAAAATCCTTTTTGTTCTCTTCTTTTTCTCCAGTTCCAGCTTTACCCACCTTGGTTTTGTTTTTTCATTTTATTCCCCTATTGTGTCATTGTGGCTTCCAACACGGCTCAGTGGTAAAGAATCTGCCTGCCACGTGTCCAATCCCCAGGTTGCAAAGATCCCCTGGAGAAGGAAAAAGAAACCCACTCCAGTATTCTTGCCTGAGAAATCCCCATGGACAGAGGAGCCTGGCAGGCTACACTCGACGGGGTCACAAAAGTTGGACACAACTTAACAACTAAAGAACAACAAAATTTGTGTCATTAGCCACAGGATTTCTTAGCAAGCACAGTCGATTCATTGTAAATTTGAGTCATTTTCTACAATAAAGAATACTTTGAGACATAAATCATAATTATTAAAAGAAGCATAGTAATTGGTAAAAAAAAAAAAAGAAGAAAAAACTCTTGGAATTTATTTATCACTGTTTATAAAAATATAGAACAAATAAATCTAGCTGACCTACTATCCAAAATGGAAAAAGAAAAAGATGAGACCCTTTGCCAATTTAGTTGGCAAAGAATATCACACTAATAAAATTTAATTAAATTATTAAGTATTTAAAATGAATTTCTAACTCTAGCTTATTGAGTGGTTCCCTTTTATGTATTTGAAGCCCTATTATAAAGTCTATGCATAAAAAAACTTCAAATGTGAAAGCAAACTATTTAATGTATTCATCTTGATGAAAAATTACATTTCATTTATCCTTCCGAAATTTACATCACCTCAGAACACTACATCTCAGTCTATATTTCCCTCACATCAGGAAACATGTAAGAAAACACTGTTACAAATACATCACCTACAAAGTGGTTGTGCTTTATAAATACAACTCATTCATTTCAAATGTTTCATTTCAATAATAATGTATAATAATATTGTCCAATTTACAATGAGTGTCAAATTTCTGGTAGATGATATAATGGATATTTACTAACTTCACTTTTTACATCACTCACAACCAACTATATAGACATATGTCTTCAACATCTTTCAGAAAATCATTTGTTACAGTGAGGCATGGAAATCTGCCTTTGTAAGAAAGACAGATTTAGGTACATTCTTTGGAAACATACTTTCTTTGGAAAAGAAAATGACTTTCTTTGGAAAAACACAATCTACTAACATATTACTACTTTACTTTTTTTGGAAAAACACAATATGCTAGCATATTACTATATGGACTTGAAAACACCAATAGGGTAATCACATTTCCTATATTATACTACATATACTAAAATCCACCAAAAAAACAAATACCAATAAACAACCAAACATATTACCAAAAAAACCACAAGTATACTCCTGGGTTGCTTTACAAACAACAGTAGAAGACTGAGCACTCGTTTGTTGGCAGGTAACTGCACTAAAACTCTCATTAGGCAGCTTCTGCAGGAAGCTAGGCCCATGGTCTTGATATGTATGGAGCTGTTTTCTCCCTTTCAAACTCTCAAACACTCTCAGAATGACAGGAAGGTTTTAGACTCCTCAGTCTGGAAGCACAAACCCAAACTTTCTACCTTGAAGCCACTGACCTCACTTCTCTTCCATCTGACTAGTCGTCTCCTCTCACCATCCGGTTTGTTGCCTGAATCAAACACTGAATCAAATGGATTGGAATCCGTTTCCAATCATCCAAGTCTGTCCATTCTCCCCGACATCTTTCAACCTCTCCACATGGCCCCCCGGTACTGATCCCTCATTCCAGCCTGCCTGACCCTCCATGCTGGCACTGCAAGCCACCTCCTGGTCTCTCCCTGGCTTCGTCTTTCTCCAGGTCATATTAGGTTGACCAAAAAGTTCGTTTTGGTTTTTCTGCACAATCTTATAAAAACCCAAACGACCTTTCTGACCAATCCGATATTTCAAACCCACTTAACAGCCTGTTTTAAACTTGCCTTTTCTTAATCTTCTCAATATTCTCTTGGTCTCTCTTGCAGAAAAAGCAACAGAAACCTTTCAGATCAGGAGAAATATCTCAGAGCATAACAATCTGCCTCAGTGAAGCTTCTCTCCAAATATACCACTTCAAGCAGCTGCTTTACTTTTAAAATGAACAATTAAAATATGAGAAGAGCTATACACAGTTTTCTTTCCTTCTTTTGTATTCTTAGCAGGCACTTTAGTTACACCTAAGGCAGCGGCCTTCCTCTGTGGCTCAGCTGGTAAAGGATCTGCCTACATTGAGGAAGACCTGGGTTCCATCCCTGAGTTGGGAAGATCCCCTGGAGAAGGGAACAGCTACCCACTCCAGTATTTTGTCCTGGAGAATTCCATGGACTATATAGTCCATGGGGTCACAAAGGGTCGGATATGTCTGAGCAACTTTCACTTCACTTCACTTGAAGGCAGCAGTAGATTAGATGTGTGCTTTACAACCAAAAAATTCATGTTTGTAGATGATATATTAGACTGTCCTTACCTGGTAGATACATTAGGAACAAAAATCTTTTGCTTTCATATTCTTCCTAGAAGTCTTCTCTAACTTCACACCTCCTCAAAGTTAACATTCCTTAAGAATACAATCCAAATTTATCAACATGTCACACAAATCCTTTGACAATTTGACCCTAAATTATTTTACACACCCCAACTACACAGCAATGCTCCAGGCAAAATGGACTATAGGGAACATTCAACCTTCAGCTGTTCTCTGGACAACTTCACGCACTCAAAGCCAAGCTTTTGACATGACATGCCTACTACTCTGCCCATTATTCAGGCATTTCTCAGATTTCACTTCCAGCAAATAAGGAGATATTTATGTCTTACGCTTAAGGCACAGGAAGTATATTTTAGATCTGCAAAATAAAGAAGCATTATGAGATAAACAGGGGGAAAAAGGGCCAAAAGGGAAAGTTATGAAATACCGAAATATTCAAGTGTGTCATTTCTAAACACAATATATCATTTACAATGACAAGAGTGCAGTACAAAACTACTTGCCGTATGAGGAAACAGGAAAATGTAACTGATTATCTTTTCAAAAGACAACTAGCAAAGTTCTACCTTGAGACTGTTTCCACTGTTTTCTCATCTATTTCCCATGAAGTGATGGGATCAGATGCCATGATCTTCATCTTCTGAATGTTGAGCTTTAAGCCAACTTTTTCACTCTCCACTTTCACTTTCATCAAGAGGCTTTTTGGTTCCTCTTCACTTTCTGCCATAAGGGTGGTTTCATCTGAGGTTATTGATATTTCTCTGGCAATCTTGATTCCAGCTTGTGCTTCTTCCAGCCCAGCGCTTCTCATGATGTACTCTGCATAGAAGTTAAATAAGCAGGGTGACAATATACAGCCTTGACATACTCCTTTTCCTATCTGGAACCAGTCTGTTGTTCCATGTCCAGTTCTAACTGTTGCTTCCTGACCTGCATATAGGTTTCTCAAGAGGCAGGTCAGGTGGTCTGGTATTCTCATCTCTTTAAGAATTTTCCACAGTTTATTGTGATCCACACAGTCAAAGGCTTTGGCATCGTCAATAAAGCAGAAATAGATGTTTTTCTGGAAATCTCTTGCTTTTTATTTTTTTGGGCTCCAAAATCACTGCAGATGGTGATTGCAGTCAAGAAATTAAAAGACGCTTACTCCTTGGAAGAAAAGTTATGACCAACCTAGATAGCATATTCAAAAGCAGAGACGTTACTTTGCCAACAAAGGTCCGTCTAGTCAAGGCTATGGTTTTTCCTGTGGTCATGTATGGATGTGAGAGTTGGACTGTGAAGAAAGCCAAGTGCTGAAGAATTGATGCTTTTGAACTGTGGTGTTGGAGAAGACTCTTGAGAGTCCCTTGGACTGAAAGGAGATCCAACCAGTCCATTCTGAAGGAGATCAGCCCTGGGATTTCTTTGGAAGGAATGATGCTAAAGCTGAAACTCCAGTACTTTGGCCACCTCATGCGAAGAGGTGACTCATTGGAAAAGACTCTGATGCTGGGAGGGATTGGGGGCAGGAGGAGAAGGGGATGACAGAGGATGAGATGGCTGGATGGCATCACTGACTTGATGGACATGAGTTTGAGTGAACTCCGGGAGTTGGTGATGGATGGGGAGGCCCGGCGTGCTGCAATTCATGGGTCTCAAAGAGTCAGACACGACTGAGCGACTGAAATGAACTGAACTGACCTTGAGACTAACTGACGTATTTGAGCAAACAAGAATTTTAAAACAATTCTTTAAACTATGATCAATGATATGAAAATAAGTATGTTCATAATAAGTAAAAGGAAGGACTCTCAGCAGAGAAACTGAACAAAAAAGAACTAAACAAAAATTTCCAGAAAAATACAATACCTAAATTAAAAAAAAGAAAATCACAGATTGGAGTTGACAGAGTCAGTGACCTTGAAGGATAAATACTAAAAATTATCTAATCTGAAGAACAATGAAAACATAAAATAAAAATAAACAGAGCCTCAGGTGCATATGGCAAAATTTTTAAATTTATATTTTAATATTTAATATCAATATTAATTAATATTTACATTTAGCTGGTATCTCAGAAAGAGAGAATATGGGGCAAAAGTACCTGAATAAATGGCAGCCAAAATGCTTTCAAATTGGTGAAAATAATAAGCATACAAATATAGGAATCTGAATGATATGCATGGAGTACAAATTCATATCCTATCTAAGCATAGTATAGTCAAACTATCTTAAACCCTAAAGAGAAAAATCCCTGAAAGCAACAAGAAAAAAAAAATGCATTAAACACAGTGGAATAGTGATTGGCTAACAAGTGACTTCCCATCTAAAATTATGATGCCAGAAAATATTCAAATGCATATTCAAAGTCCTGAAAAGAAAACAAAATAAAAACTAAGAATTTTATATTAAGCATAGCTATTCTTCAAAATAAATGCAAAGGAAAGATATTTTAGATTTTTAAATGAGAGAATTTGTCCTGAGGAAAAATATAATATAAGAAGTAGTAGAGAAACTTTTCCGATCTAATGAAAAACAATACCAGAGGTAAATCTGGACTTCTAGGAAGCAAGGGAGAACACCAGAAATGGTAAGTTTCCTGATAAACATAGAATAATATATTCTTTCTTAATTTCTGTGTAATACGTGTAACTGCTTAAAGCAAAATTTATAACCTTGTTTTTTGAGTTGTATAATGTGTGGACACGTAACACAGATGACAACTATGCATAAAAGATGGAAAGAGAAGAAATGAACTTATGTGGTTATAAGGTTTATATATTTTATGTGGACTAAAACATTACTAATCTACCTAGTCTTATTAAAAGCTATAGGTATATATTTTACTCTCTAGAGCAACTACTAAAATATTAAAATAACTCAAATACCATAATAACTCATTTTCAAGACAGCCACTATGGAGAACAATGTGGAGATTCCTTAAAAAACTGGAAATAGAACTGCCTTATGATCCAGCAATCCCAGTGCTGGGCATATACACTGAGGAAACCAGAATTGAAAGAGGCACGTGTACCCCAATGTTCATCGTAGCACTGTTTATAATAGCCAGGACATGGAAGCAACCTAGATGTCCATCAGCAGATGAATGGATAAGAAAGCTGTGGTACATATACACAATGGAGTATTACTCATCCATTAAAAAGAATACATTTGAATCAGTTCTAATGAGGTAGATGAACTGGAGCCTATTATACAGAGTGAAGTAAGCCAGAAAGAAAAACACCAATACAGTATACTAATGCATATATATGGAATTTAGAAAGATGGTAACGATAACTCTGTATGCGAGACAGCGAAAGAGACACAGATGTATAGAACAGTCTTTTGGATTCTGTGGGAGAGAGAGAGGGTGGAATGATTTGGGAGAATGGCATTGAAACATGTATAATATCATGTAAGAAATGAGTCGCCAGTCCAGGTTCGATACACGATACAGGATGCTTGGGGCTGGTGCACTGGGATGACCCAGAGGGATGGTGCGGGGAGGGAGGTGGGAGGGGGGTTCAGGATGGGGAGCACGTGTACACCTGTGGCAGATTCATGCTGATGTATGGCAAAACCAATACAATATTGTAAAGTAATTAGCCTCCAATTAAAATAAATAAATTTAAATTAAAAAAAAATGAAGACAGGGACTATTGCCTCGATCAAATCCAAGTAAGTAAACAAATTTAATTCCAGTAGAATAATCATCAGCATTGTACTTTCTTTTTAATTGAAGTGTAATTCACCTATAATTATATTATATTAATATTATATTAGTTTCAGGTGTACAACATAATGATTCATTATTTTTATATATTACAAAATAATAACCACAATAATCTAGTTACCATCTGTCATCATACTGATTCTAGTTGCTGACTGCAGGGTAGAAGGGGTCCCAGGACTGGTGTGACCCTGCTGGTGACTAGATAGGCCCCCAGCTGTAATAGGCTAAAGAGAGAATTCCAAAATAGTGCCTGTCGGCACAGTGTCCTTGTGGTAGAACAAACTCCCTAAAGTGTTAGATGTAACCAGCATCTATGTCCCCAGGGTGCGTCTCCAGGGGGCTCTCCAAGATCAGCAAGTGGGTTTGACCAGGATTCTTTCAAATGATTTCCCCCACACTGGGTCTCAGAGCATGTGAGATAGCATGCATGCCCTTTGAGAGTGGAATTTCTGTCTCCTACAGCCCTCTGGCTCTCCGATGGGTAAGCCCTTTTGACCTTCAAAGCAATTCTGGGGGCTTGTCTTATCAGTGCATGACCTGGAGCTGGGGAGCCCAAAGTGGGGCTCAGACTCCTTCTTCCTTGGCGAGGGCTTCTGTAATGTAATTGTGCTGATCCTCCCATCTGTGGGTCACCTACCCAGGAGTGTCAGTCTTGACTATACACAGCCTGTCCCTACTACGCTTCTTGTTGCAATGCCTTCTTTGTATCTTGCGAATTTTTTTTCTGCTAGTCCTCGGGTTGATTTCATAGATAGATGCTTTATAAAGAGCTGTAATTTTGGTGATCCCCATGGGAAGAGCTCAGGATCTTCCTATTCCACCACCTTGGCCACCAAGAACTAGCATTATAGTTCTTAATGAAACTTTTCATTGCATTGTTTCTTTCGAGTCTATTCAGTGAGTGTTACAATTGCGTGGTATGACAGAAGTTATAATAGTTTAAAGGAAAATGTAAAGCACTGATTTACTCACAACAATAATTAGGTTCCTAATTCCAATTGTATTGGGAAGAGAATTTCCTATCACTAGTTCATGCATTTAAAGGCAAATATTTATCATTGGACTGTTTGTAGAGGGAGGGGGAGTAAATGGAATCTGGTAAGTTGGGTAAGTCAAAGATGGAAGCAGTCAATGAAGTATTATAAAAGAGTTACAAACAACAGAGTAGCTGTACACATAGCAACATGAAGGTATCTTCTAAACATAACTGAGTAAATAAAAACCAAGCAAAGATCAGATTGAAATCTCTAAAACCATACATTTTAGGTAAATTAAAAATGCATGCTCTCTCAACAACCCTGCACATCTCCAGGAACACATACAAAATAATTCTTATACACATGTTAGAATGATTGTTTCTGGAGAAAGGAACAGAAAGAAAAGAGAGTGCAGAAAAGGATAAGAAATGATAGATAATAGGTGGGTGGATGGATGAATGGATAGAAGGAAGGAAAGATAGATTGATTGATTGATAGATTAAAAGTAATGGGAGTAACTATTCATTGAGCAATAATGATAATGTGTAATAAAATGAAGAGAATGAATAACTCCACCTTTGTACCTAACTACAGTCCATCTGACGGAGAAGGCAACGGCACCCCACTCCAGTACTCCTGCCTGGAGAATCCCAGGGACAGAGGAGCCTGGTGGGCTGCCGTCTCTGGGGTCGCACAGAGTCGGACACGACTGAAGCGACTTAGCAGTAGCAAGGTCCATCTGAAAGAGGAAAGAAAAAGGAAAAGAAACTGGGTTTTCTGAATGTCACTTTTGTTTTTTTCTCTCTCCTTTATTTTTCTGCTTGGGACAGTTATGATTCAGTTTCACACCTGTTTTATAAGTTAAACTGATGGACAGGTTTTATGAAAGACCCATCAAACTACTGTTATAGTAATTCTTAGCAATTAAAATTAAAAGTATTAGGCACAACATTTGCAGTGACCACTGTAGATATAAAGTCAGATTTTTAACATCTATACACTCTTAAAAGCAAATGAAAACTAATTTGGTTTGTTTTGATGTGTACCACTGTCTGATGTGTACCACTGTCTAATTTCTTTGGAAGGACTGATGCTAAAGCTGAAACTCCAGTACTTTGGTCACCTCATGCAAAGAGTTGACTCATTGGAAAAGACTCTGATGCTGGGAGGGATTGGGGGCAGGCGGAGAAGGGGACGACAGAGGATGAGATGGCTGGACGGCATCACTGACTCAATGGACGTGAGTCTCAGTGAACTCCAGGAGTTGGTGATGGACAGGGAGGCCTGGCATGCTGCGATTCATGGGGTCGCAAAGAGTCAGACACGACTGAGCAACTGAACTGAACTAAACTGTCTAATGATCTAGGCCAGAGGTTGACAAACTATAGTTTGCATACCAACTCCAACAGAACAAGCTGTTTTTGTACTGCTCATTGAGCTAAGAATATCATTTACATTTTAAAATCGATTTGTAAGTACCTACATAGCATCCTTCATACTGCCTCTTGGCTAGCAGAGCCTAATATATTTACAATCACGATCTTTAAGAAAATGTTTGCCAACCCCCTATCTAGACCAGAATGACAAAAAATAACATTTCTGATATTCTTTCCATTTTATGGCTTGTATCTCAGGTTATAAGACAATGTTACAGAAACAGTTTGGGGAAATAAAGGAGAAATCATTGTTTGCCAATCCCTGAAGTAGAATATGGGAAAATGTACTGCTAGCTGTAAAAAAATATTAATTATAAGTAGATATCTAAGATCCTTTGGAGAATAATTTATGAAATAAACACAGCATCAGCACAAGAATATAATGATTATCATAGATTATGTTTTCCAAGGTGAGTATGACAGAATTTTCCATTCCACAGTTTTCTTTTAATGACCTGTTGACATCCCTCTCATTGATAGATGGGCATTTGGGTATGCTGGTGACCATGAAGGCAGTGAGGCTACAGACTCAGTAAGCCAGAAATGGATCGACAGTATAATTCAAAATTCCTCTTTTGTGTTCAATGATTTATGCATGTCTATTTCTTAAGAATCACAAACAACGTGGTCCAAAGAATAAGCATATTTTTTCATCCTGAATGTTGGAGTTTGGTCTGACATAACCATTTCTAAAAAATAAGGCTTAAGATGTACACTTGTAATTTGTGTTTGTAATGAAAGGAAAACAGTTTGATTGTCATTTTTGTGACCTGTGCTAAAATGTGTCAGCCAAAATGAAGAATATATATAAATTCTTTCATAACATTATAAAAATATTTTTGATTTATATTTGGGATGATGAAATTTCCTATGCTTGGAATGACAGTGATGTAAACTTCAAGAAAAGACTTTGGAGTTTGTTTTTTTGGGTTTTTTTTTTGATGAGGACAAACATGACATTTCACAAAGCCTTTGGTCTTAACCTTAGAAATCTGGCTGCTTAGGATAAAGGCAGAGAAAATGAGCAAGAAAGCTCTAAAGGTGGGCTGCTATTATTAAATGCAAATATATTCATAAAGGAATTGGCCAAATAGGAAGGTATATTCCACTTTTAATGAATTTTTTAAACACACAAATATTCTGCAGGTATGCGTTTATAATTTAATTAACCTTTAAAGGAAGCAGTGGTTATCACTGGATATGGGCCTGGGGTGATTAGATGTTATCTAGATCTAAGTTTTCATCTTTTATTTTGCGTACATGTTATATAAAATTTTAAATCCATCAAAAGCTACCTTATTTCTCCTTTCATATCTTTGATTTTTCTGCAGAGTCACTGAAAGCTCCAAAAGCACCATGTTTATGGTTTTGAGTTGTGTTGCTAGAAATGCTTCCATATGATGAAAATGCTACATGTACTTTTAAAGACACATTTTTCTAAAAACTGTAAAACACTGGTGAGGAATTAAAATACATTTTTCATGTAATATATTCTTGTGGTACACAGTCAGACGATGACAATTATCTGAGTAATTCAGAACAGACACGCACAAGCATCAGTGGCTCACCCCCTAAATACAGTGAATAAAAGTGTCTTACTGAATTTTTAACATTAAAATAGTCAAATAACATTGATAAAATCTACCCTATGGGTGTATACTATAGGATGTTGATCAGAGCACTAAAAAAGCTGGTGAGTGAGTGAGTGAGTTCAGTCACTCAGTCGTGTCCGACTCCTTGCAACCCTATGGACTGCAGCATGCCAGGCCTCCCTATTCATCACCAACTCCTGGAGCTTACTCAAACTCAGTCCATTGAGTTGGTGATGCCATCCAACCATCTCATCCTCTGTCGTCCCCTTCTCCTCCTGCCTTCAATCTTTCCCAGCATCAGGGTCTTTCCCAACGAGTCATTCTTCACATCAGGTGGCCAAAGTATTGGAGTTTCAGCTTCAGCAACAGTCCTTCCAATGAATATTCAGGACTGATTTCCTTTAGGATGGACTGGTTGGATTTCCTTGCTGTCCAAGGGACTCTCAAGAGTCTTCTCCAACACCACAGTTCAAAAGTATCAATTCTTGGGCGCTCAGCTTTCTTTATAGTCCAACTCTCACATCCATACATGACTACTGGAAAAACCACAGCTTTGACTAAATGGACCTTTGTTGGCAAAGCAATGTTTCTGCTTTTTAATATGCTGTCTAGGTTGGTCATAAAACTCAGCATTCAGAAAACTAAGATCATGGCATCTGGTCCCATCATTTCATGGCAAATAGATAGGGAAACAATGAAAACAGTGACAGACTTTATTTTGGGGGGCTCTAAAATCACTGCAGATGGTGACGGCAGCCATGAAATTAAAAGACTCTTGTTCCTTGGAAGAAAAAAAGGTGGTTTCACTCTTTTAATCATCATTGTTTGGGTAATCAAGGTATTTGAAAAGTCAAAATTATTAATGATTTCACTAACAGTTGCTTAGAAGCTACAAAGCCCACCAAGCAATTTGATTGGCTGTTTTAACTATTTAACTTGCTCATGTGTAAAGTAAACAAAAATTTTAAAGTTTCTGCACAAAAATAAGATACAGGTCTGGACAAGCACATGCAACAAATTCAATCGGCCCTCCATAGCTAGGGATGCAGAATCTGCAGATTTGCAGGGCCAATTCTATTTCGATGCCATTTTACACAGGGATGTGACCACCTGTGGATCTTGTATCCACTGGGGTCCCCAAACCAGTGCCCCCTGCATGACAAAGGACTGTACTTCTTGAGATGGCTTGAAAAAAAATAACAAGAGCAAACTGTCTGGATATTTGAGATTAAAGTTCTCTTTAGATAGACCCATATGAACCTTATTTAATTTTTTAAACTTCACTTATGCACACAAGTGTTGGGAAGATGTAGTTATTTCATAGAATTATCTTCAAAAAATGTTCTTAAATGATAAAATACATGTTTCTATACGCTTAATGGGACCTAGAATGAGAACACTTCATATACACCGAACTTGAAAACATTTTCACAATTTCATAGCTGTTGCCCACATCTGCATCCATGATTTTCTATTTATCCAAATGAACATGATCCCTTTTGTCGGGTACTGCTGAAAGTAAAGTCGAGCTGTTATTCTGCAGTTACTAAAAGAAACTTATAGCTTATACTCATTTTCTGTCTTTCTCTATGAAGTGAAACCCCTTTCTGGAAGAAATATCCTATTTTTCTTCTACTAAGTTAATTTATAAGATATGAGTACAAAATGGCCAGTGAAAAAGAGGACATTCAAATGCCACATCACCTATAATGGTAATAATAATATTGCTTCTGTCAAGTGGCCGACAGATAACCTTCTATTTTTTTTTAATCTACAAGAATTCTCTGACTTTCACTGTACTAATGATGTAGAGTTGTCAAATGAAAAAGTTAAATGAAGGTTTTGTGACATATGCAAGACTTGCATTAATAAAAGAATAAGAGACCAAAATGGCAGATAAACCAAAGACCAATTTGAAGAAGAAATAAAATCACTAGCTTTTCATCCCTTATCTACATAACTCATTAAGACATATTCAAACAAATGGATTGTTTTATAATATAATTTAGAATCATTCTCAAATTCTCCTTGGCAGTGGTAACATTTCCTTAGTGACTCCAAAGGGTTTACAACATGCTATTTCTCTTTCCTCTCTCTTTGGGAA
The DNA here is from genome assembly GCF_055505025.1 of Bos grunniens. NCBI lineage: Eukaryota > Metazoa > Chordata > Mammalia > Artiodactyla > Bovidae > Bos > Bos grunniens. The sequence continues at coordinate 37,491,078 of NC_141187.1, forward strand.
CCCAGTTACCTTGGCATTTTCCCTTGAAGTAATGTGTTCTTAATTTGCCTTCAATGTCATATCTCCTCATATCTCCTCAGCAAGACTCACCATCAGCTGCATAAGAATTTCAGTGGGTACAGGTATGATTATAGAAGGAAAAAATATTAATGGTATGACAAAAAAATAGGGTTCATGTGCCAGTTCTGTTAATAACTACATATGGTCAATACATTTTCTTCACCTGCAAAATGAGATATTTGATTAGATGAACTCTATGGGTCAAATACGATGATTTAGACAAATTACAGATTGTTTGGAAGTTGTCCTTCAGGATGATTAGTCTTCCTGATGGATAAACAGATTGAAATTGAAATGGACATAATCAGGAGAAAATGGAAGAGAAGCTATTATAAATATTCAGGTCAAGATAACCTAGAGATCTTTTTTTTTTTTTTTTTGGTGAGGAATCACAGAGTTTATTTTCTACAGACAAAGCTTCCAGCAAAAGTTGTCTCAATCAAAAATGAAAATAGCTGATCAAAATTAAATATTTTGATTAACCTAGAGAGAGGATAAAAGAAAATGCTATGGATGTTAGAGAGGAAGAATTGCAACATACCAACTGGTTGAGTGTGAGTCAAGAGAGACAGGAAAGGTGCACTGGGACGACCCAGAGGGATGGTGTGGGGAGGGAGGAGGGAGGACGGTTCAGGATGGGGAACACATGTATACTAATTAAATAATTTTCTATTAAAGAAAAAAAAAAAAAAGGAAAGAAACACAACCCTGAGATGTTAAGTATAGGTGACTGAGAAGAGAGTCGTTTAAAAGATGGGTCGTTAAAGATTTTCTTTTAATAATTCAGCATATCTTGATTGAAGACATATAAGTTGAAATGTCTAACAAGTAGATGGCAGCTCAGAAGAGAGTCAGGAAAAGAAAAATAGAGTTTGGATCATCTTCATGGAAATGACAGGTAAAGCCATGACACTGAATGTGTCAGCCAATGGGGAGAATGCCAGAGGCAGGATTGAGTGCCAAGTAAAGGTTTGACATTGCAAAGGACTCAGGTTATTTAGATTCAGAATTATTTAGACTCAGCAGTTTAAAAATCACAGGTGACTAGTAAGGAAAAACAAAACAAAAAGCCCTCAACTACTTATATATTCTGTCCTGCATTCTAACTTTTAGAAAACTGTAACATTTTCATTATGGCCAAGTATAATGTTATTTATCATATATGTTTCACAGCTGTTTGAAATACATACACACATATCAACTCCTGCTCTTAAATCTTTATTCATTTCCCTCACACTTTCTTAGTATATGCTTTTATTTATTTTTTCTTTATTTATTTTAATTGGAGGCTAATTACTTTACAATATTGTAGTGGTTTTTGCCATACCTTTACATGAATCAGCCATGGGTATAGATCCTGCCATTAAATGCATAAAGACAGTTGATAACTTTGTCTCCATTGTAGACTGTACTCAAAACATCTCAAAGTATGCCCCTTTGCTGTAACATGTTTTGCCTTACATTTAACCTTGTCTGTTAGTAAGTTTATTTTCCAGCAATTTTATTTTCATTTATTTTTATTTTTGTGGATCAAACAGAACTTTAATATAAAGAAGTGTCAAGCTATGACAAAAGTATAAGAAGCTTGAGATTGACAAATACACATTGCTATATTTAAAATAACCAACAAGAACCTACTGTATAGCACTGGGAATGCTGTCCAGCAATTTTAAATAATTTGCTTGCTGCAGCTTTTTTGTACTTAAATTTTCACTTTTCTTAGCCATTTCATTTTAGATCTTAATGTTAGGTTTCTCAACATTGGAGCTACTGACATTTTGGATGGCATACTGATTTGATTTGGGGGGTTTGTGGTGTGTTGTGGGATATTTAGTAGCATCTCTGGCCTCCATCCAGTAGATGCCAGGAGCACTGCCATCTTCAGTTACAACAATCAGAAATGTCCAAACACAGGTGAATGTCCTCTGGGGGGAGAGGCCAAAGTCAACCCCTAAATTCATGCTTTTTTTCCTTTAATATGTAAACATATCCCATAAGGTATTCTGTTTGATCCTATTCTGATCTCTAATTTTATGGGGTTTTTGGCTTATTTTTCTATCTTTTGTCAAATGGAAAACATATTTTGTGTGTGCCAGTGTATTTGTGTGTGTGTGTGTGTGTGTGTGTGTGATGGTTCCTTTTTTTCTGAGAAACTAAAAGGTTTATAATCTGTTCTCTGTTTTCTAGTGATTGTGATGATAACTTTACATCATTCATTGACATCTTTTCTTTTTCAAAAATCAGCTTGACTGTATCTATTGATTCCCTGCTCTGAACCATGAAAAGAGTAACATGTTCATACCTCCTTTCACCTTTGACAGACGTGCAATTTTGCTAGCTTTTTAAATAAAGTTTGTTTTGTTGCTCATTTTATTAGAATTAGGGAGAGATTTGTTGCCCTGACTTCCCAAGCACTCTGACTACTCTCGATGGTTTCAGCCCCTCCTCTGAACCTCCACTGTCTCACCACAATGGAACAATTAAAGAAATGAAATACATCAGACCAGGGAGCCTCAAGGACCCAGGTCTATTGCTATAGCTTCCTGTTCTGTTTGGTGGTACCCAGACTAATTATAAAATTTTAAATTATCCCTGGAAAAGACATGGCTCAGAATCCCATTTCCTATTACACAATCTCTCTCTTTCCCTCTCTCTCTCACTGGAAGTAGGCACGCTTCAAATCCACTTGCCAATAGACAAGGAATACATGCACACAATATCTGATGAAGAATGGTTTACAAGGTAATTATCTGCCCCACATAACATTAGCATACAGCCAAATATGTGATGCTTTTACTGGAAAAAAATTTAATCTTAAGAAGAGACTCTGTGAAGTCTCTAGCCACATCACCCTTGGGTCTGGCATTGTTTTTATATCAGGCATTAACACTTGTCCAAAAGTATGTGCTGTGCTGTGCTTAGGCATTCAGTCGTGTCCAACTCTTTGCAACCCCATGGACTGTAGCCCGCCAGACACCTCTGTCCACGGAGATTCTCCAGGCAAGAAAACTGGAGTGGTTTGCCATACCTTCTCCAGGGGACCTCGCCAACCCAGGGATCAAATCCAGGTCTCTGGTATTGCAGGAGAATTCTTTACCAGCTGAACTACCAAGGAAATCCAAAAGTGTAGATGCTTCAAAACAAACGTGATAAGAAACTCATAGAGTAAGTAACACAAAGAACTCAGGGGTCCAGGTCAGAAGATACGAATATTCTGTCGGTGAGGAAAAAAAAAGGAATTACAGAGGAAATTTGCAAATGCTACTACTACTGCTTTCTTATTGAAGGAGCAAATGCCCTCAAGACACTGTTGAGATTAAGAACTTGGGTTCTAGAGTTATTTAGGAAAGGTAATGATTTGCAAAGCCCTAACAAAGACCAACCTAGATAGCATATTCCAAAGCAGAGACATTACTTTGCCAACAAAGGTCTATCTAGTCAAGGCTATGGTTTTTCCAGTGGTCCTGTATGGATGTGAGAGTTGGACTGTGAAGAAAGCTGAGCACCAAAGAATTGATGCTTTTGAACTGTGGTGTTGGAGAAGACTCTTGAGAGTTCCTTGGACTGCAAGGAGATCCAACCAGTCTATTCTAAAGGAGATCAGTCCTGGGTGTTCTTTGGAAGGAATGATGCTAAAGCTGAAACTCCAGTACTTTGGCCACCTCATTCGAAGAGTTGACTCATTGGAAAAGACTCTGATGCTGGGAGGGATTGGGGGCAGGAGGATGAGATGGCTGGATGGCATCACCGACTCGATGGACATGAGTTTGAGTAAACTCCGGGAGTTGGTGATGGACAGGGAGGCCTGGAGTGCTGCAAATCATGGGGTCGCAGTCGGACATGACTGAGCAACTGAACTGAACTGAACTGAACAAAGAGTTAAGCGATGTATGTCTTAACAAAAAAGAAGGCAATGTAAATAGCAGGATGTAATCAAATAATTACTTCTGTTTATTCTGAAAACAGTGTAATTCAAGAAAGTCCCATCACGTTCATCGTTTTTCCAGTGTACCCTTTATATTTTCTGATTTTTCAAATCAGAAACAACACAGGGAACTCTACTCAATACTCTGCAATGCTATATAGGAAAAAAATCTAAAAAAAGACTGGATATGTTTATGGGTAACTGATTCACCGTGCTGCACACCTGAAACACAACATTGTAAATCGACAATAACAAAAAATGTAAAAAAGGCAAAAAAAAGAACAAACTCAAACAACACATATCTGATTTTTCTTTAAGTTAAGAACTGGATTTACTTAGAGAGAAACACAATGCACACAGTGGGCCATCTCAGAAGGTGAGAGGCTCCGATATACAGACTGGTTAGTTTTTATGGTCTGGGTAATGTCATAGGATAAAGAGTGGGAGGATTATTCTAACTATTTGGGAGAAGGGACAGACTTCCAGGAACTGGGCCACTGCCCACTTCTGGCCTTCTATGGTTGGCCTCAGACCTGTCATGGTGCTCGTGGGTGGGTCCCTAACTTGCTAATAAGGCACCACAGATTCCAGATTCGATTTCCTGTCTGATCTTTTAGTCCAAGTTTTGAAATTTATAAATCCATAAACAGTATGCCTGTAGTCATTTCCAAATTTAACTTTACTAAAAACCATCACTGCACATATAAGTGAAAACATATAGAAAAAATATAGCAAAACAGAAACAGATTCACAAACGCAGAGAACAAACCAATAGTTGCCAGAGAGGAGGGGTTGGGGGAATGAGCAAAATTGGTGAAGGGGATCTGGAGGTACAAACTCCAAACATATTTCAGTATAAAGTAAATAAGTCACAAGGATGTAACACACAGCACAGGGACTATAGCAATAATATAATAATTTTGTATGGTGCATAACTTTGAAAAATCTAATCACTACATTGTACACCTGAAACTAATTTTGTAAGTCAACTATACTTAAATCAAAAAATAATAATAAAAAAAATCATTACTAATCTAAGTTGAAACATCCTTTTGATCCATTTATTCTGATGACTTAAAAATTTAATTTCTTTAGCTCTTCAATATTCCCACTATATCCAGTGGCAGACAACCTTCAAGTTATGTGAAGTATTTTAAATATTTTTACATCATTAAGGACAGGACAAAAATATTATTCCAAACTTTAAAAATGATGAACAAAAGAAAATATAAAGAATATACAAGTTCCATTCCTACTTAAATATGAAATCCAATATGATATTCCTTAGTATTAACAACTAGAGTCATTTAGAAAAAAAAAAGGCAAAACTGTCTATTAGTTTCAGGTACTAAAAATATCATGAAGCATTGAACATCATTTGATCTATTTATGCAGCTTTTGACAGAAATCAATCTTCAGATTTAATCCTAAACCCTCAGGCCAAAAATGGCAATGAATGAATTTTTTAAGTAGAAACAGACAAGTCCATTTTTACTGACCTTCTTGACTGCTCTAAAGTAAGGGCAGGTTTTGATAAAGAGAAAAATTTGCAAAAGAGCACATACAAAATTTAAGGTGGAAAGGGGGTGACATATGGGAAAGAAAGATAGCCATGATTTCTTACATAAAATATGCCTTTAGGGTTATTTAGATATTGCAACATCCCTTTAATAAGAAACATGGGGCTGTGAAGCAGCAAGAATGCACACAAGAAATTTTACAGAGACACAGGTACTTTGGAGTCAAATAAATTAGTTGGCCCCCACTGAATAAACACAACCTACGCTTTTTTAGATTACTCTTTTCCTGGCTATCTACAAAAAGGGCAACACCTTTAAATTTTAAGATTAAGTTGTCAGTTCTTAGGGCAGATTCTCCTACGCTTAAATTTCCAGAAGAGGAGGGACATTTGGGGCAGCATTAACTTCTTTACCACATGGAACTGTTTGCAACAACTCAGATTTTCACTGTCTGGGGGAAAAAACTGGATGCTGAGCATGAGTGAACAAAATCCTGACAAGCACGTAAATCAAGTATGATACTATATTTTGAATCCCATGAATGAAATACGAGCCTATATAGCATCATATAGTTTCATCATATAGCATTTTCCTAATTGCTTAGCTTTGCAACACTAGATTTTGAATCAAATGAATGGCTCATACTTGATTCATTTGATTCAAAATCTAGTATTGCAAAGCTAAGGCAATTAGGGGGATAGTTTTTAAGTGATGTTAGTCTTTGTTGAGATTTCTAAGTCCCCTAAGAGCATTTAGTTAGAAAGATGCTAAAGCATAAGTGTAGCAGGAGCAACTACAGAAAAGGTGAATGCCATAGAAAGACATAATTTTTTTAAAATCACCTCACCTGTCAATTTACTCTGAGAACATGTGGTAAAATTGAAACTAAAGGTCACAGGCTGCTTTAGATGCACAGACTTAAAAATTAAAGTCATCACAACTTGGTTTATATTCACTACAGTCATTTCATTCAGGGAATCTCTAAAAGGCAAATGGAAATTTTGAGCCATGAAAGATGAATTTTTGTCACCTTGGCCCTAGAGTGGCTTGAGGTCAGAGAATTAAAGCTATCATAAGTTAATAACACTTTGTGCACCCCTGTTCTTGAGGAAAGTGGACATGACTGTCTAGAATTTTGTTCTACTGCTTCATAAACCAGGGTGTGTGTGTGTCTGTGTGTCTATGTGTCTGTTTGTCCTTGAAAACTATTGTCTCTTCATCAGAATAAACTCCCTAAGGTTGTTTTTCAGTCACTCAGACATGTCTGACTCTTTGCAACCCCGTGGACATGCATGCCAGGCATCCCAGTCCTTTACCAGCTCCCGGAGCTTGCTCAAATTCACGTCCATCAAGTAGGTGATGCCACCCAACCACCTCGCCCTCTGTCATCCCCTTCTCCTCCTGTCTTCAATCTTTCCCAGCATCAGGGTCTTTTTTAACGAATCGGCTTTACGCACCTGGTGGCCAAAGTACTGGAGCTTCAGCTTCATCATCAGTCCTTCCAAAGAATATTCAGGACTGATTTCCTTCAGGATGGACTTGTTTGATCTTCTTGCAATCCAAGGGACTCTCAAGAGTCTTTTCGAACACCACAGTTCAGAAGCATCAATTCTTCGGCACTCAGCTTTCTTTATAGTCCAACTCTCACATCCATACATGATTGCTGGAAAAACCATAGCTTTGACTAGATGGACCTTTGTCAGCCAAGTGATGTCTCTGCTTTTTAATATGCTATCTAGGTTGGTCATGGCTTTTCTTCCAAGGAGCAAGCATCTTTTAATGTCTTCATTCTCCATTTGCAGTGATTTTGGATCCTAAAATAAAGTCAGTCACTGTTTCTATTGTTTCCCCATCTATTTGCTATGAAGTGATGGGACTGGATGCCATGATCTTCATTTTTTGAATGTTGAGTTTTAAGCCAGATTTTTCACTCTCCTCTTTCATTTTCATCAAGATGTTCTTTAGTTCCTCTTTGCTTTCTGCCATAAGGGTGGTGTCATCTGCATATCTGAGGTTATTGATATTTCTCCTGACAGTCTTGATTCCAGCTTGTGCTTCATCCAGTCTGGCATTTCTCATGGTGTACTCTGTGTTTAAGTTAAATATGCAGGGTGACAATATACAGCCTTGACATATTCCTTTCCCAATTTTGAACCAGTCTGCTGTTCCATGTCCAGTTCTAACTGTTGCTTCTTGACTTGCATACAGAAGACAAGGTGGTCTGGTATTTCCTTCTCTTAAAGAATTTTACACAGTCTGTTGTGCCACACAGTCAAAGGCTTTAGCATAGTCAATGAAGCAGAAGTGGATGTTTTTCTGGAATTTTTCTTGCTTTTTCTATGATTCAACAGATGTTGGCAATTTGATCTCTGGTTTCTCTGCCTTTTCTAAATCTAGTTTGAGCATCTGGGAGTTCTCAGTTCACATACTATTGAAGCATGCTGCTGCTGCTGCTAAGTCACTTCAGTCGTATCCGACTCTGTGCGACCCCATAGACGGTAGCCCACCAGGCTCCCCCGTCCCTCGGATTCTCCAGGCAAGAATACTGGAGTAGATTGCCATTTCCTTCTCCAGTGCACGAAAGTGAAAAGTGAAAGTCGCTCAGTCGTCTCCAACTCTTAGCGACCCCATGGACTAGCTTAGAGAATTCTGAGCATTACTTTGCTAGCATGGGAAATGAGTGCAGTTGTGCAGTAATTTGAACATTCTTTGGCACTGCCCTTCTTTGGGATTGGAATGAAAACTGACCTTTTCCAGTCCTGTAGCCTGCTGAAAACACTGCTGAGTTTTCCAAACCTGCTGGTATATTGAGTGCAGTATTTTAACAGTAACATCTTTTAGGATTCGAAATAGTTCAGTTGGAATGCCATTATCTCCGCTAGCTTTGTCCATAGTGATGCTTCCTAAGCCCCATTTGACTTTACACTCCAAGATGTCTGGCTCTAGGTGAGTGACCACACCATCACGGTTATCTGGGTCATGAAGATCTTTTTTGTACAGTTCTGTGTATTCTTGCCACCTCTCCTTAATATCTTCTGCTTCTGTTAGGTCCATACCGTTTCTGTCCTTTATCGAGCCCATCTTTGCATGAAATGCTCCCTTGGTATCTCTAATTTTCTTGAAGAGATTGCTAGGTTAGGGGTGACTATTTTGTGCATCATAGAAAATGGGGCAATGTATGTTAAAGGATTCATTTTCCAGCTCTCTTCACATCCCTCCTGATTCCTCTTGAAATGATAAACCTTTCAGTATCTAACTTGACTAATTACTTCCTCTATATCCTTGACATTTAATCTCTCCAATCCGTTGTTTTTCAATCTGTAAACTGGGGATGAAAATATAACTTTACATACATGTTAAAATCTAAAGAAACAAATGAAAATGTACATTTTACTACCAAGATACATCATTTTATAAGGACAAAACTGAATGTGTAAAAATTAAGAAAAAATGAGGGAAATGTATTAAGAGAATAACATGAATTGAAAATCTTTGTCATCATTATTCTATATTTCTTGGTATGTAGCACATAAGTTTTCAAATATTAACCTCACCCAGCAATGCTGAAAGAGAAAAAAATACTTTGATAATACATGAAACATCTACATGAAAGATAATGTTATATCCAAGAAACTGCAGAGAAATGAAGGTAAATGTTGCAGTAAATGACTGCTCTAATTTTATAGGTCCTCTAACCCAAACTCCAGATCTCAGCTTCATTCTCTCTTATTTCCTTTTGGTCTAATTAATCAGACTCCTTCCTAGGTATTCATGTCTGGCCAGTATGTCTTCCTGAATATGAATAAGAAATAGAATACCATTCGATGCTTGAAATTATGGGGGTAATCTCAACGACGGAAATAGATGACTGGCAAAAGAGAAGGGAATGCCTGATTAAATATATTCATGAAAATGTCACAACTTTATAAAGCCAACTTCTAGGGAAGAGAAAGATGTAGGATGAGATCTTATCTGGTGAAGTGTGTTTCTCTAAATCATCGCCACCATGGACAACAAAGGTTTGTCACAGAACGGTATGTGCTAATTAGAAATTTTAGGAAATATTCTCTTAGCCAGAAGTTTCAGGATTACAGACTTTAGAAGAACTAGCTAATCACTGCTCTAGAAGTCAGCTGTATTGGACAGTGGTTCTATGTACGATAGGACAGTGGTTCTTAAATGAAGGAATGTCTTCCATAGATAATTGGTTTATGTCTGGAGATGGCTTTGGTTGTCTTATTATGGGGCTGGGGCGCTAGTGGTACCCAGTGGGCAGAGAGCAGAGATGTTGCTAAATATATAATGCACAAGTCAGCCCCCAGAAAAAGTACTTATCCAGCTCAAAATGCCAGCCATGCCAAAGTTGAAAAACCTTGGTCAAAAATAAGACCAAAAGTGTCTCTTGAGTCCAATTCATCACAATGACAGAAGGTAGAAACAAACATTTTCTAGTTCCCTCGTCTCTTATGTGGTGTGGCCAAGATGAGTCAGTCTGATGAAACTTTTAACTCTGAAGCCATAATACAGACAGTGACAGTAGAGTTGTCTCCTACAATACTTCGTCAACTGGGTTTAGGCCAAATGACATCTTACAACTAAAAACAGGCTCGTAATAGCTAATTGCCTTTACTTTCTTGGTTGACATTTGCAAGAAAAAGAAATTGCAGATAACGAATGAGAACTTGGGAGCTTCTCAGGTGACTCAGTGGTAAAGAATCCATCTGCAGTGTAGGAGACTCAGGAGACACAAGTTTGCTCCCTGGACTGAGACGGTGCCCTGGGGAAGGAAATGGCAACCCACTTCAGTATTCTCGGCTGGGAAATCAAATGAACAGAGGAAACTGGTGGGCTACAGACCAGGGGGTCACAAAAGAGTCCAACATGACTTAGTGACTAAACAACAATGATGAGAACTTACTGTATAACACACAGAACTCTAATTAATGCTATGTGTGACCTAAATGGAAAGGAAATCCCCAGAAGAGGATTATCCATGGATGGAGTTTATCCATCCATCTATTATCTATCTACCTTTCTATATATTTACATACATATATCTGATTCACTTTGATGTACAGCAGAAACTAACACAACATTGTAAAGCAACTCCACTCCAATATACATCAATAAAAAGGAAAAAATTGCAAGACAAAGAAAGTATTAAAATAATTTTATGAAACAACAGAAACATTTCTCTTTTATCTCATCTTAGGCTGTGAAAAGCCTTTCAGATGATAAAGGTACAAATATCCCAGTTTCTCTATCTGCAGAGTACTTTTTATTTATACTTGGAGATAAAACATCTAATCAGCTATGTTACATGACTATCAAGTACCTAAAATAAACTCTTCGGAAACATGTTTTTGAATAATTGAAAGTCTGCTACATGAATCATCTTATTTTGCTGCTAAAAGCTTTGTTAGTTACATTTTATGCTGAAGAGTCTTGTACATATTTTCAGGTATTTGGGGTTAGGTATGTTTTTGCTATAAATCTTTAGTACTTGCCTACTTTTCAATTGGACAATTACATTTATTGAAGATCCCATAGGAAAAGAGTTTTCTCATAAACACATTTTAATATTTTATATTCCTTGTGTTCTTTTGGAGCAGTAAAAGTGATGAAAGTTATTTTAATTATTGTTTCTTCCTTTTGTAAGTGTAAATTATTGATTTGTTAGTGGTTCATATCTGTCCATCTGCTGAGGTAGTAAATTGGTGACTATGTAATCTCTGATAATTGCAAAAGACTTCAAAAGTGAATATTTTATAGATAGACGAGAACAAGTGGATAAAGTCAACTTTCTAGAGTCATTGTTGTCATGCAATAAAAGACACATTTTTTTTTTATCTGCTAGTAATGGCAATGACCTCTGTAAGCATGGAGTCATCACAGCTACTGATGTGGGCCCTGTAACACACATGAAGACTAAGAGCCCACGTGTATGTGTAACGTGACATAATGAAGTGAAAAGATGACAGTACTAGCACCCAGGCACCTCCATCTGCTAATAAGGGGGCGAGGGGGAATATCATTTACCCTCTGTAAGTGGTTGCTTCTTCATTAATATAATTTGATGACAACACGGAAGGTCAAGTCTATCTCACAGGGTCGTTATGAAACACAAATTTTAAAAATGTTTTAAAGCTTTTGGCAAAGTATCAAGGAAATGCATGGGGTTATTAAGGTGAGTTAACAGATCCAAGGAGAAGGCAATGGCACCCAACTCCAGTACTCTTGCCTGGAAAATCCCATGGACAGAGGGGCCTGGGGGGCTGCAGTCCATGGGGTCGCTAGGAGTCAGACATGACTGAGCGACTTCCCTTTCACTTTTCACTTTCATGCATTGGAGAAGGAAATGGCAACCCACTCCAGTGTTCTTGCCTGGAGAATCCCAGGGACGGGGGAGCCTGGTGGGCTGCCGTCGATGGGGTCGCACAGAGTCAGACACGACTGAAGTGACTTAGCAGCAGCAGTAGCAGCAGATCCAAGCTACAGTATCCTTTTTCTCTTAGTATTCTCTTTTTATCAACAGTAGCGATCAGTCCCTCATGTGTTTATTCTTACCCAGAGTGATGGTAAACCACACAGATCAACTGTACTTTTCTGATCGTTTCGGTGTCTAAAATTGAAGCATTAATCAATGTAGAGTGAAAAATCTGCAAACTCTTAGACAGCCTCATTGCTGAGAATCTGCAGAGTCTCAACATTAAACTATCTTAAAAGAAGGACCTAAACACTCTGGCTCAGAATTAATTTAAGCTCCAAATGTTTGCAGAACACAGAAGCACTTCTAGGAGCAATACAAAAATGCAGGGAATAACCTAGCTCTCCAACTATATCTGTGAAAATATAATCATCCATCTAAATTTACACAGTGGAAGATGTGGCTTCTTCCCCACCCCAGCTACTACAGCACCAAATCCTGCTCAGGGCAATGGGGAGAGATAAGGCTTCCCTGGACTGGATGGCTTTTGATAACCTCGGGTGAATAGATCATCCCAGAGTGGCTCGTGCTTGTATTTAAGCAGGGTCCTGTCTGCTCCTGCTCCTGGTGGTGTCAAATCTGCTCTTGTACCAGGATGTGGTCTCCACGCCTATCTGTCCTAGCAGGGATCACAACTGCCTGAAGCCCCTTTGAGACCTGTTTTCCCAAGCTGTCAGACTGTCCCACAACGCCTATAGGCATTCCAGGGAAATGTTCCTCAAATTTCTAAGTACTGTACATCTTGTTTATTTCCAGAAGGAACCTTCATATAAGTGACTGGGCTATACTATCCTTTAAAAAACAAGGCTGTATCAGCCAAACTTCAGATAATACACTTTCTAGATCAAAGAAGGTGTCAGCATACAAGATATAGAAATAAAAGAAAGGGTCAGTTTTAGGGAAATCTCAGAGATTATTAAAGTGTGCAATAGCTTTTCAATTTTCTTTTCTAAATCTCCAAAACAAATGTTAAGCATCTGTATTTGTCAACCTGGAGCGCCGTAATAGAATACAATAGACTCAGTGAATTAAACAACAGAAATTTATTTCCTCACAGTTCTGGGGGCTAGAGGTCCAGGATCAGGCTGCTAGCAAGGTCAGGTTTTGGTAAGAACTCTCTCTTCCCAGCTTGGCTTCACAGGGTGGGGCATGGGGAAGAGAAACAGATGGAAAGACACAGAGACAGAAGAGAAAACTCTGGTGTTTCTCCTCATAAAGACACTAATCCTACTGGATCAGTGTTCCACGCTGAACTTATTTAACCTTAATTACCTTCATAATCCTTCAAGCTAGGCTTCAGCAATACATGAACCGAAAACTTCCAGATGTACAAGCTGTATTTAGAAAAGGAAGAGGAACCAGACGTAAAATTGCAAAAATCCACTGATCATAGTGAAAGCAAGAGAATTCCAGAAAAACAGCTACCTCTGCTTCATTGACTACGCTATAGCTTTTGTGTTGATCACCACAACCTAGAAAATTCTTAAGGAGATGGGAATACCAAACCACATTTCTCAGCTGTCTCCTGAGAAACCTGTATGCAGGTCAAGAAGTAACAGTTCGAACCAGACATGCAACAATAAACTGATTCAAAATTGGGAAAGGAGTACATCAAGGCTTCATATTGTCACCCTGCTGATACAACTTACATGCAGAGCACACATGTGAAATGCTGGGCTGGATGAATCACAAGATGGAATCAAGACTTCTGGGAGAAATATGAATAACCTCAGATACGCAGATGACACTATTTTAATGGTAGAAAGCAAAGAGGAACTAAAGAGACCCTTGATGAGAGAGAAAGACGAGAGTGAAAAGCTGGCTTAAAACTCAACATACAAAAAGCTAAGATCATGCCATCTGGTCCCATCACTGCATGGCAAATAGATGGGCAAACAATGAAAACAGTGATAGACTTTATTTTCATGGGCTCCAAAGTCACTGCTGATGGTGACTACAGCTGTGAAATTAAAAGATGCTTGCACCTTAGAAGAAAAGCTATGATGAACTTAGACAGCATCATAAAAAGCAGAGACATCACTTTGCTGACAAAGGTCCATAGAGTCAAAGCTGTGGTTTTTTCAGGAGTGAAAGCTGGACCATATAGAAGGCTAAGTGCTAAAGAATTGATGCTTTTGAATTGTGGTGCCTAAGAAGATTCTTAAGTCCCTTGGACAGCAGGGAGATCAAATTTGTCAATCCTAAAGGAAATCAACCCTAAATATTCAATGGAAGGACTGATGCTGAAGCTGAAGCTCCAATATATTGGCCACCTGATGCAGAGAGCCAACTCACTAGAAAAGACCCTGATGAGGGGAAAGACTGAAGGAAGGAGGAGAAGGGGGCAACAGAGGATGAAATTGTTGGACAGTATCACCGACTCAAAGGACATGAACTTGCAAACACCAGGAGAGAGTGAAGGACAGGGAAGCCTGGCATGCTGCAGTCCATGGGGTCACAAAGATTCGGAGACAGCCTAGTGACTGACCAACAAGAAGAACCCTCGTAAAGAACAGTTTCCAGACACAGAACGTTGGGGATTGAGGCTTTAGCACTTGAATCTGAGAAAGACACATTCAGTCCATAACACCACCTGACATAAAGCACTCTTAGGTGGAAAGGGGAAAACGAAGCATGTTTGATATTTTGGTCCTTCAATGTCTTTGTAGGCATTTTTCACCCAGCCCACAGTAAATAGTCAATAAATGAGAACTATGCCGCAGTTCTGAACGGGGTGGATGGGATATGTTAAACAAAGTTGATTCCATGTCACAGAAACAAATAATGATAGTTTTTAAATGCTACAAATTATTGTTCTAAGATTTGCAATAAATAGGTTTAGAACTAACAGAGAAAGGTTGGTTTAGAATTGGGCGCAATTATTCTCTTTATGATGAAGGTACATTGAAAGTTGTATGTTAATACTTCTAGGTCAATCAAGGAGCCCCCAATAGAGCAGCCAACTGATGAAAAATGGTGCTCAGTGTTTCTATTAAATTCATGCTCTTCTTTTTACGCACTAGTTTTTCTTTCATCCTCCATTTGAACTGTTCCTCTTTTCTCCCAAAAGTTCCAAATAATCTCTTTAAATGTTCACAACGTTTGCTAAAACTAGTTTTATTTATTAATACATTAGCTAGATTTTCCTACTCTTACTCCCAGTCCATTGCTTAGTATTTTGTAGAATTTATGCCAAGTTTTTCTGACTTACCATTTTGCAAGCATCAACAACATTGTACTCTGCATTCATGATGAACACTAAGTTATAAGCGTGTGGATTAAGAGATTAGTCAAAGAAAAGTTATAATTTTTTAACTCCTATTTAGGGAATATATTGGTTCCAATCCACAATAAGAAATTAAATAGCTAAATAGAGGTAAATATATGTGCTATATTTGGTTTCAAAACTAAAAGAGATGACACAATAAAACACTCGGGGATGGGATGGGGAGGGAGGTGGGAGGGGGGTTCAGGATGGGGAACACATGTACACCCATGGCTGATTCATGTCAATGTATGGCAAAAACCACTACAGTATTGTAAAGTAATTAGCCTCCAATTAAAATAAATTAATTTTAAAAAATAAATAAAACACTTTAGTAGTTCATATTTGGGGCATTTTCAGTGTTTGCTATCCAAATAATAACTTGTGGGAAGGGTAAAATTAACCAAGAGAAGAGCAAAGATGGGAAGAGGTTGAACTTAGAAAAGCTGGATGAGAAAACATTGTTCTAGAGATTATGGAAGGGAAAAGTCAGGAAAAGAATGACTCCATTTTTACATGACCCTCATTAAAAAAAAATGATATATCTATCAAACATGTTAATATTCTGGTAATGCATATATTTACTGAATGTCCAAATAAGTCTAATTCTGAATTTGTTTGATCACTTCAAGAATAAACAGTATGCCCAGGGCAAAGGGTACTATATCAATGCCACCAACAGCTGCCACAACTCCGGCCTCTCTATCCTTGAAGAAAAAGAACAAGTGGAACAGACCCACGGGAGCTTTTTATCTGGGTTTTTCACCTGAGTGAGTGAGAGAGTACCCTTGTGTTATCAGACTTCAGATTATCAGAGTAATGGTAACCACACATGCGGAAAAAGGTAGATGAACAGTGAGCAACTGAAGAGAAATTAATTATGTAGCTGATGAAGTATGAGTAAAATCAAGGGATGACTAAAATTTGTAGCAGTAAAATCAGTAACAGATCTATAAATTGTCCATGTAGACAACCTTAGTGCAAGCAACGCATTAGACCCAGGACGGCAGCTATTTTACTGTATGAAAGCATGGACTCAACGGAATCTCCATCTGTACAAAAATAAGATTTGCAAAATTCATGGATATGTAAGAAACACCCCAGTTTTGAGTAATCCCTGTTACTGGAGACTCCTACATGGGCATCACATCTACACTGCATCACTTGAGCCATCACTGCTAACATTCAAGGCTCACTAGATTCTGCTTCTACTTCTCTGAAACTACTTATTCTTCATTTATCAATGACTCCTCTGTCACCTCATACTCTTAATTATAAATTTCCTTTCTAAGATTTCCTACAAAATATTATGTTTTGCATCTCAAGGTTGCAATGATTGCCTCTGTGGTGATGACAACATAGTCTACATATCAAGTCTCAATCATTTATACCAGCTCCAACTTTTTATCATTATAATCTTTCCCTTCTGATTCCCTGCTAAACACAGTCCTAATATTACTTAAAATATTTTCACACGCATCTCCCCTTAGACACAATCTGTTCTCTGCCTACAACTTGGTTAATGATACCAGCATTCGTTTCCTCTGCTAAGCTCATTAATAATGAGGATGATAAAATGAAGGAAGGAGGAGGCAGAGGACTTATTTTAATGAATTTAAAATAAATTTAAAATTTATTGAGAGCTATTACATTGCCACACAATTTGCAAAGCACTTTATGTTAAATACTATATTCAATCCTGAGATAAGGAAACCAAGGCTCATAGAAGTGATGGAATTTACACCAGTCACACAGGTAGGAAGCACTGAGTCTGAATCTCATCTAACTCAGAGCTCTCACTATTAACTGTTAAGCTACAATGCCCCCAAGAAAACGATGCTGCCACTCACTATACAGTCTGACTTTCTTTACAGCTCCTTCCTCTCATGTCCCATCCTATTTCCTTTGCAATGTCTATCCACCTCTTCTGCATTCTTCATTTCCTTTACCACTAGACTAGTTCATAGACATCAAGAAAGTAAGTATTTTAATTAGAGAGGCTCAGCTGCTGGGAGTTTAATGCCTAATGCTCAAAGTAGTGAACTAGGAGGCAAAACCCTTCATTGTGAATCCCACTGATGCTGTTACTAAAGACAACATTGTGCCATTTTCTGCCCAGACACATGTCAACAAAATAGACTGCTCTGATATCAGCTTGGGGGCTGCTGTTGGGATGGATTGAGGAAAGCGTGTTTAGGAATGTCATGACTTCTTCATTGCTGCTTTGTTCTAATATCATAAAACAAACTACCAGTCAAAAATGAACACATTAATGACTGATCTGATTCATTAATATGAATGAAACATTGGGTGAAAATAACAAGGGCTCAAGTGGGAACTGTCTTTCCTGGGTCAGGCACTCCAGGCACATACTGAGTTCCAACAAAGTACTTAGACTTCTTTCCCCGGACAAGCAAAGCATTCAAATATAAAAGAACTCACTGAGTAAATGGCAGAATTTCAGAGGGATAAATAAAATTCTTCATGTTAAATTAGAACCCATCAGAATGATTAGTTATTAAATATGCCAGATTTTTAAATGATTCACAAAGTATAAACAATAGCCTACATTCTATAACTTTGCAACTTTTACCACATTCAAAAATAATTGCATACACAAATGAATAATCAGAAATTTTTAAGGCCAGCTACTCTGAGCAAAAATCACATATTACCAAACGCACTGAATTATGCTGATTTTAATGAGATTATTTCCTATGGTTGCTTAGCATGAAGTCCTTAAGAGCTTGATACTCGTGTTATAGCGTGCTCCTGGAATGACCCTTTGCATCATCTAGTCACGGACCTGCAGAGTATGAGATATCTCCGATGCTATCCTATCAAGGGCCAGGGAGAATGTGACAAAACTGCAAGTACATGAAGCAGTCATAAGGAGGGCAGTCTGCAAGGTGAGCACCCTGCTGAGGGCTTCCTTGCTTTTCTCCTGAATCAAAGAGGAGAACTCTGTAATGAGGAATGGGTTTTGAAATATCTCACTTTGTCAGAACAAAATTACGGCCTCCTGTATCCTAGACTGCTATTACAAAGCAAGAGCCTAGTCATTCACACTGATAGATTCTACTGTAAGTGGGTCGGAATTCTGCTGCAATATTTGACATGTGCAGCCTTCCCTGCATTGCGCACAATTCCACCAAAAGCTTTTCTCTTCCTGGGCACAGGTGGTTGAAACATTTTCAAGGGTGAGAGAACCACAGAATAGAATTTCCAAGATGAGCGCTTTCTTCAAAGTATATCCCAGTACATTCACTAGTAAAATTCTGCTCATATCCTTTCGGTTCTCCTGAAAACAAAGGATGAGAGTTCAAAGAAAGAAAAGAGAAAGTCAAAACCAAAATGGAGTTATGTTTATAGTTTTTAGATTCCTAACAGGTTTCTTTTAGGCTGACTCCGAAATCTATATCTAGAGAGCTTTATATTCATGCTGCTGCTAAGTCGCTTCAGTCGTGTCCGACTCTGTGCGACCCCATAGACGGCAGCCCACCAGGCTCCCCCGTCCCTGGGATTCTCCAGGCAAGAACACTGGAGTGGGTTGCCATTTCCTTCTCCAGTGCGTGAAAGTGAAATCTCAGTCATGTCTGACTCTTCGTGACCCCCTGGACTACAGCCTACCAGGCTCCTCTGAACATGGGATTTTCCAGGCAAGAGTACTGGAGTGGGTTGCCATTGCCTTCTCCATTATATTCATGTATATTCCTCAAATCTTAATTTGATAATTAGAAGGAACAAAGAAGAGCAAATACTAATAAAACTCGTAAGAAGTCATTGTCTTTTGGGTGTTTAGGTTCATCCTGAAGTCAAGACAAACAAGATCTACCCTGACTTTGTGTGGTCAGAATCCCCATGCCTGCAGATAGACAATGAAGATACACATCATTCTGCATTTTTATTCTGTTCCACTGCCTGTGGAGGGATTCACATCAAATTGACATTTATACCAAGCTCCTGGTGTGCCAAGTCTACAACAAAAAGTGCCAAGCCCACATCCATCCCATCCATTTCTGAGATGGTTCTAGTGATCCATCCCACTGCAAACTCCATTGAGCTTTATAGCTT
Organism: Bos grunniens; assembly: GCF_055505025.1. Taxonomy (NCBI): domain Eukaryota; kingdom Metazoa; phylum Chordata; class Mammalia; order Artiodactyla; family Bovidae; genus Bos; species Bos grunniens. The sequence goes on from NC_141187.1 coordinate 37,510,409, forward strand.
TTTAATGCATGCCTGGGTGTAACGGATCTCATCTTAATAAAAACAAACAGACTTTGTAGCGATGTCAAAATCTAAGAACAATTTGTCAATGTTTCTTATCTTTCTTTAATATAAATTCAAAAGAAAACCCATTCCGACCATTGAGAGAAAGAAGTTCTTATTAAAATTTGTCACAAATACAGAAGCTGGCATTACAAAGAAGACCATTAACAGCTTACGTTAGAATCACAGTCAATTATTCTGGGTCAAGTTATTAGAATCAAAGAATTAGATAATTATTCGTCATGCTAGTTACACTACCAAGAAGACTGAATTTTCAGGATTCTTTATGAAAGCCAGTCACGAACTATCAGCCAACTATCACAGTGTTACCCCAGACAGTACAAATGCTTTCCAACTAGTATACCCAAATAGCATGAAGTTTACTGAACTGTCTAAAGATTGTCAGGGTGCTGCTTAGTCCTTCTGGGCTGCTATAACAAAAGATCACAGACTTATAAACAATGGAAATAGATTTCCACAGCATGGTCAGCAGGGTCCTTTCTGGTCACACTCTTCTCATTGTATCTTCACTTGCGGGGAGGGCTAGGGGGCTCTGTGTGTCTCTTACATATAAAAGCAGTCATCTCATTCAGGAAGCTCCATCCTTATAAGTCTATCGCCTCCCAAACACCCCACCTACAGATACCATAACCACAGGAATCAGGATTTCATCATATGAAATTTCTGGGGGACACAAAGGTTGAGACCAGAGCAGATACAAATGTGAACTGCTCCATCCTCCTCCAGTGGCTGCCTTCAGCCACATTCCACTGCATCCTCATCCCCTGCATCACCTTGCAGCCATTCCATACGTTCTGTCTCTCTGGGTGTAACAAGGCCAGCTCAGTAAGGTATCAACCCCATCTCGCATTCAGCCTAATGTCTCCCTCTCCCCTACTGAGTCCCTGGGAACCTACCAGGGAAAGCAGATGTGTCCATTCCTGCAAGGTTCCTTCCACCTCCCTCTCTGGATCTTCATTCCTCTGGCCATGTTGGAAGCAGGATAGAGGGTGAAAAGATGGAAAAGTTCTGACATCACTGACTTACATGGTGCCACTGTAGCCTTTTCATGACCAAGAGGGACTTATCTAGAATTCCCCCTGATTGACAAGTGTCTCTCATGTGGGGTACCCTTGGATTTCCCAGGGATATTCACAAGTTGGGGAGAGTTGACTTCATAGTTTCTTTTTAAACCAGGGGAAATGTTCTGGCCCCCACAGCTCCCTACCAGCAGTATTCACAGCCTCTCTGTTTCTCCCACTCTGCAAGCACCATCTGGAGAAAATTAATTAGCCTGAAGTCAGTTGCCCACTAGCTGACCCACAGGAGACCCATATATCATAAACACGCCAAACAATTGAATGGCAAAAATACTGGTGTGCATCTGACCCCATCCTGGGTTCTCTGGACAATTCTCTGTCTGGTCACATAGACATAAAGTAGATCTGAAAGTTGGATCCATAAATATTTATCTGAGGGGTGAGATACTATTCTCTCCTGTTAGGTCTTCTTTACAATAATTATTTGGCTTTACAAACGACCTCTTCTAGGTCGCTAAATTACAAAACCCTCCAAACAGACTTAGTCTCTATTGTACTGGAGAGAAGTGACTGGATTAAGGTTGTTCAGCTTGATCAGCTGCCTGCAGACAACCTGGGATGAGGGCCAATCTCCCACCTGACTCTCCTGAGAAACCAGTGAAGTTGCTGGATGGTTTTGCAGCATCTTTAGGGCTTCCGCAGGAATTCCTAGAAAACAGACAATGGGAAATAAAAAGGTAGAAGGGAAAGGGGGTTGTAGGGGAAGGAAAGAACACAAAAATGGAAGGAAACAAAAACATAAGAGGGAAAGTGAGTTAAAGTTTTGGGTTCTGAAGAATAAAATGCTATTACAACACTGTATTTGGTGAAGACCCAAATATAACCTAAGAGCAAATACCGTCTCATATTCTCCTTTTACTTCCAATTTCTCTTCTGTCCTCTTTTCCTGAAATTGTCCTTTGTATTAGTGTTCTTGGTTGCTATTAATTGAGTTGACATAGTTCTAGAGATGAACAAAATTTGGCACCTCTTCAGCGCAGAATCCAGGATAATTTTCTTCTGTCGTGCAAAGAAACCTTTCACACTCATAGAGGAACACTGTCCAGCAAAAAAATCCTCTTCCTTCATAAAGTGAAAGAAATTGAAGTCACTCAGTCATGTCCGACTCTTTGCGACCCCATTGACTGTAGCCTACCAGGCTCCTCCATCCATGGGATTTTCCAGGCAAGAATACTGGAGTGGGTTGCCATTTCCTTCTCCAGGAGATCTTCCCAGGGTTATTTGTGCCTGAGTCCTGCTCCTGCCCCTAGCTGGGATGACCCAAACCTTTCAGAACATGACAGAATACTCTGTTCCAAACCAATCTATCAATCTCCTCTTTGGCTCCTGCATGCATGCAAAATGTCAGCTTTCTCCTCTTTTCACTTTCTTCTTTTAAAAGGCAGAAGACCATGGGAAAACCTGTATGCACTTTCTTTCCAAATCATTTACTGTTGAAAACATCTAATTCTACTCTGTTACCTGCTTAACTTCTTTCCTTCAATGTCTAGATATTTCCAGCAGAGAGGATGGTATTTCTTAGAGAGGAAATTAGGCAAAAAGAGGGACAATGCAATTGTAGGAAACATACCCTCACCATTAGCCCACACTCATCTTCATGTATCTGTCTGTTATAAAGTTTATTCCAAGCACAAACTTGAAGCTTTAGATCAAGGACAGAGGTAGTGATATTAAAAGACCTCTCTGTGCTTGACCATGACATATAAACAGAATACTGATTTCAGAACAGATTTCTGAAAATATTGAGCTGAGTCACAGGTGTTCTGTAGATTCAGCAAGGAGTAGCTGAAAAGAAGATATTCATGGAACTTTTAACAATCACTCCCCTGCCATCCAGAGTGCATTATTTTATCCTCTTCCTCAGATTTTCATAAGATTACATTTGAAGAAATGGCTCTGCTACAGCAAGAATAGTAACAGTGGTTAGCAAATGGAAACAAATGAAAAACCCTTGAAGTTCACTGACCTCATAGATTAGTAAATCATGTTTCAGAGAAACAACAACATGCATTGAGGTTTAAGTAAATCTCTATTTTCCAGAAGTTGGTTCTCAATTTTTGGAGAAAGAGAGGATGACTTAAACACACAAATTACTATATTATAAGGTAGAGCAAAGTAAGGATTAAGAGGTGAAGCCAAAGAAGGTGCTACAGTGCATTCAAGTACAGTTAGGAGCCATTTGGATGTAAGAACAAGGATTTTTTGGAGTTACACAACTGCATTGGCTTGTTGATGGAGTTTCGAAAGGCTGATAGGATATTAATATGCAAAAGGAGGAAGACAGTATATCTGTCAATTCATTTAGGATCATCTTATGATGTACGTATTGCCTATGTCCTGGACCAAGGGAACTGAGATATTAATACATATAGCATTATAAAATATCAGTGAATATTCAAGTTTGAAAAAACACAAGAAATGTTCATTTTTCTAATAAACATGTAATATTTCTCATGATTATACTCCTATGATATGCTATATACATTACTGTAGGGTTAGAATGGAGAAAATCTTGTACAGATTACTCATGCATTACATTAGGGGATATAATTTATACCAATTTGGAGAGTTTGCATTTATTCTAAAGGCAACAGGGAACCAGGAAATTTTAGTGCAAGAGAGCAGTGTGTCCAGAATTAGATAAGAGAAATCTTAACCTGGATTGAGGGGCTGTGGGTGTTGGGGCTGGTAGAGAAAAAGAAGCAGCCTAGAAATAGCTGGGAATATTATGACACTAAAAGAAAATCAAAGAGGGCTCTGCCAAGCTAAAAGAAGCAAAGGATGTGAGAGATACAGGAAAAGAATTAGGCCTTGACCACAAAGAGGGAATGAGGCAGACCTAAGAGTCAAAAAGGCTCCAAGAACATGGGACTAGATGAGTAAATAAATGCCTGAAAAGTCAGAGAGAAGGGAGGAGATAATTAAGGTTCTGTCCAAAAGCATACGAACTTTATTTTCCTGTTATTTCATTGACTTTTACCAGAAATCATCAGAAAACATCAAGTCACTGCAACAAATCACAGAAATAAGTACACTCAAGTCTCTGCTAGACTCTATCGAATACCAGAACCAAAGCATGACTACCCAGTGATAACAAGCAGTAAGTCACTGGTCCCTTTCAACACTCAAATAAGACATACATTGTAAAGCATACAGGATGAATGGAAATAAAATGAAAACAACCCATTCCTTTACGGAGCCAGCCCAACCACTATACCTAAACAAAACATAAGTAATGCTTTCCTTAAACATGTGTCCACTTCCTCCAAGAGTTTCTCATTCCTTTTGCTAGAATCCACCCTTGTTTACTATCCCTTCATTGTCTTATTCTCAGCAGAAGGTCAGCTAATCACTAATCAAATAAATAATTAAAAAGTGTTCAGTCCTAAGATAATTTTCATATTGATGGACTCTTGAAACTGAAAAGCTTTCTAATCCCCTAACAGTAAAGCTCTAATATTGAAAGGACTCCTCCCAAGCCTCTTTCCAAAATGCCCAGTAGGCAGCAGATGCGACTCTAGCTACTTAGACATCTTCTGCTGTAATTATAACATATTTGATAGTGAAGACAGGAAAGACAAATGAGGCAATGAAAGATGTTGAGGAAGAAATGCACGGACAAGTGGGGGAAAAAAATGTATGTTTTAAACACAGATCTCTGCCTGCACACCAGACAAAGTGTGATGGCAGCCAGGTGGAACTAGTCAGGAGTGGATTTTCAAGAAGCTCTATATGAACTGGCACTGAGAAGTCTTATTCAGCTTTATAGTTTAAACATGATTCTTTGGTTCTAAGATTCAGAGACACTTGTCCCATTTAATTACACTAAGTCAAAAAAGGGAAATGCTTATTGCCTATTTAAATGTTGCTAAGAATCTTAAAAGTTCTCATCAGAAGAAAAAAAAGATTGTAACTGTTTGGTGACGGATGGTAACCAGACTTACTGTGGTGATCATTTTGCAATATAAACATATATCTAATCATTATGCTGTACACATACAGCATACACATATGCTGTACACGTACAGAGTACGTCAAGGCTGTATATTGTCACCCTGCTTATTTAACTTCTATGCAGAGTACATCATGAGAAATGCTGGGCTGGAAGAAGCACAAGCTGGAATCAAGATTGCCAGGAGAAATATCAATAACCTCAGATATGCAGATGACACCACCCTTATAGTAGAAAGTGAAGAGGAACTAAAAAGCCTCTTGATGAAAGTGAAAGTGGAGAGTGAAAAAGTTGGCTTAAAGCTCAACATTCAGAAAACGAAGATCATGGCATCTGGTCCCATCACTTCATGGGAAATAGATGGGGAAACAGTGGAAACAGTGTCAGAGTTTATATTTGGGGCTCCAAAATCACTGCAGAGGGTGATTGCAGCCAGGAAATTAAAAGACGCTTACTCCTTGGAAGAAAAGTTATGACCAACCTAGATAGCATATTCAAAAGCAGAGACATTACTTTGCCAACAAAGGTCCATCTAGTCAAGGCTATGGTTTTTCCTGTGGTCATGTATGGATGTGAGAGTTGGACTGTGAAGAAAGCTGAGCTCCGAAGAATTGATGCTTTTGAACTGTGGTGTTGGAGAAGACTCTTGAGAGTCCCTTGGACTGCAAGGAGATCCAATCAGTCCATTCTGAAGGAGATCAGCCCTGGGATTTCTTTGGAAGGAATGATGCTAGAGCTGAAACTCCAGTACTTTGGCCACCTCATGTGAAGAGTTGACTCATTGGAAAAGACTCAGATGCTGGGAGGGATTGGGGGCAGGAGGAAAAGGGGACGACAGAGGATGAGATGGCTGGATGGCATCACTGACTTGATGGACGTGAATCTGAGTGAATTCCGGGAGTTGGTGATGGACAGGGAGGCCTGGCGTGCTGCGATTCATGGGGTCGCAAAGAGTCGGACACGACTGAGCGACCAAACTGAACTGACTGATGCTGTACACCTGTTATATGTAACATGTTAAATGTCAATGTTATATATGTATAATGGACATATTACCATTATATTCTATACATATAATTCATACATAATGTAAAAGTGAAAGTGAAGTCGCTAAATCGTGTCCGACTCTTTGGGACCCTGTGGACTATAGCCTACCAGGCTCCTCTGTCCATGGGATTCTCTAGGCAAGAATACTGGAATGGGTTGCCATTTCCTTCTCCAGGGGATCCTCCCAACCTGAGGATGGAACCCAGGTCTCCCACATTGCAGGCAGACGCTTTAACCTCTGAGCCCTCAGGGAAGCCTAAGTTACATATAAACAAATATATATACATACACATATATATGGAAAGTTTTTTTTAAAGGAATATACTAATATTTTGGGTAACGAAAGCAAATCAACTAAAAGTTACTGGTTTTATTTTCAAAGGTACGTTCTACTTAGCATATTGGGTCTAAAGCATCTTCATGTTTATCTTTACCTCTAAATGTACTTTATGTTTATGCTGATATAAAAATGGAAAAGCATCCTAACCTTGTAATTTTAACTGCAGAACAGTTTAGTTACAATAGCTAATAAAAACCACTAAATTCTGAAACCTATAGGTCAAGAAGGTCCTCTGCTATTGTTGGTCATGTAACAAATATTCACTTAATTCCTCCTTGACTCGGGAACTCTTACAGGTCCTTGGTTTACACCAGTAAACAAAGCAGGCAGACACCTGTCCTCATGGAACTTATATTCTAGGTGGGGGAAGACAGATAACCCACAATAAACAAAAATCAAATTATATGGTATGTTAACATTATATGGTATGTTAACAGGTGATCTGTACTATGGGAAAAGAAATGGTAAAGCAGAGGAAGGGGTTTAGGGAGTAAAGGTGAAGAAAGGGAGGTGATTTAAAGATCACCTAATTTGTTAGGGCCTCTTGAGGGTAGCAAACGTGCTTTCTTGCATTCCAGATCCAAGGTTTCCCCTGTCCAGTCAGATTTCTTGCTCTTCTGCCCAACTTCAAAAATGTTTCCATTTCACAGGCTCTATGAAAACTCATACAAACATGAATATTCTGAACATTCTGCCTCTCTTCAGTTGAACCGATTTCACCAATGATTTGGGATAAATTCCCTCAAATTAAGTAACATTTAATGTAGCAAATTTTGATAATTTTCTGTTTACTGAAGAACTAATCTCTACATTATTTTCATTTTACAACACACTATCAGTGCCCCAAATTATAATACGTAGAAATATTATATATGCATTGCTCTTCTAATATATTATGACATTTACAAATATACATAAAATATAAGTTAATGACAGTGAGCTAAAAATAAATAGAAATGCTAACATTTCCTTCCCAAAGGGATAAGGACACTCATTTTTAAGGCCACTGGAATAATGGATTCTGAATGTACAGACATAGTTATACCACAGTAGCTTATCATAATAAAATAATTTATTTTACATATCATTTACTTCAAAGCTCTCAGAATACCACAAGGGGCCAGGAATGAAATTATCTGTGAATATTTCTCTTCATGTTAGGGTTTGTTGCTCACTTGTGTCCAACTGTTTGTGATCCCATGGACTATAGCTCACCAGACTTCTCTGTCCATGGAATTCTCCAGGCAAGAATACTGGGATGGGTAGCTATTACCTTCTCCAGGAAATCTTCCTGACTCAGGGATTGAACCCAGATGTCCTGCATAGCAGGAAGATTCTTTTACCATCTGAGCTACCGAGAAAGTCCATCTCTCTTCATATGCATATATAAAATTTTGTAAGCTCAAGTAATCATTATTGGTCATTTTATTATCCCATCAATTCATCTATTGCTAAATAATCCAAATAGATTTCTTTTTTTCACGGGTTTAAGTCTCAAGTCATAACTTGAACAATTGACCTAGAAGAATAAATAAAATGTAATATTGGTATCATTACACATACCCATTTGTAAGGAAAATTGATGAAAAAATACTGAAGACTTAAAATTTGTTGAAACAGAAAGTGTACTCAGAATTGAATATACATATCACCTACAGTAAATACTTTCTGAGCTTCCTGTGACTTCCAAAGAAAAGGGTGACATGACTTTCATCTCCTGCCTACTGTGGACTCTTTCACTTTCCTCCACAACTTCCTTCACTGAAATCTCTTCCCTAGGTTATAAAACAGACCTTGCGTTTCTGGTTCAGACAAGATGGACTTGATCTCTTTGTGCCCACTCCTCTGTTTGTTCTGGAAATAACAAGAGGCCACTAAATGAGACCTTTTATAGTTAGTAAGGAGAGGGTGAACTAGCTTATTAGAGCCTGAAGACTAGAAGAGCAACACAGCAGCACCCAACAAAAGAAAGCAACCTAGGCCCCGCATTCCTGACCTCCAACCTAGCATCAGAAGGCAGCCTGAGAAGGGCCCTTCCTCCCCAGGAATGAATGTGAAGGAACACCAGATGAGTTGGCCAAGTCATCAGAAGGATGGATAGGGAGCAGTGTCCTGGGGGAGCCTTCCATGCAAGGCTGCTGTGCAGCACAGCAAGAGACACAATACAAGCAACCAGGTTTTGGAAGCCTTTGTGTCCCCATTGCCTGTGAGCCCCCTCCAGAGAGCACCTGTAACGTAACCCCATCAGAAACAGCAGGCCAGCCTCAGAAGTACTTGTGGTCCCCCAGAACAGGGAAGACTGTTAGAACATGTACCTGGCCAGGGAAGCCTCCACTAGACTGAAACTCCCTTTTGCACTGGGAATACAAGAAGGGGTGGGTAGAACCAGCAGGAGGGACTCAACCACACAGGCAGAGCACCTGGAAAATCTTTGTTTTCAAGAGCCTCAAAGTTCCTGCCTCTGTCCAGAAACACTGAGCAGCCGGGAGGCACTAGGAGGGGAGATCCTGCCCCAGCAAGTCTGGCCCAAGAAGCCCCCTTTTTCCCTAAAGACCCTGAACTGCCTTGTTTCATCTAGAGACACCCAATGGCCTAGACTGGGGAAACCCCTTTTGCTTCCTCAGACACATCCAAGCAGCATTAGATTGGTTAAACAGATCAAAATAACATGGCAAAGGCTTTAAAAAAAAAAACTGTTAATAGAAACAGACCCCACAAACTAAGCCTGGAAAGCCACAATAAACCTAAACAGGATGGCTTTCTGGTAAAACAAGATTTAAATAGGATTCCAGAGTCTTCTAACATAGGACAGTATCAAAGCAAAAAGTGAAAATGACTTGTCATATCAGAATCAAGAAACTGAAAACTGGACTGAGAAAAGACAACCAACCAATGTCAATGCTGAAATTAATCAGATGTAAGGAACTGGCACCCCACTCCAGTACTCTTGCCTGGAGAATCCCATGGAGGGAGGAGCCTGGTAGGCTACAGTCCATGGGGTCACAAAGAGTCAGACACGACTGAGCAACTTCACTTTCACTTCAATTATCTGATAAAAGTCTTAAAGCAGTTATCATAAATACATACAAGATAAATTACAAATTCTCTTCAAATAATGGAGAAAAAATCTTATCAAAGAAACAGAAGTTATAAAAAAGAATCAAATGAAAATTACATACATAAAAGTTACAATAAAACATAATTCACAGAATGGGGATGACAAGAGGTAAGAATCACTGAATTTTAGGATAGATTAATAGAATTCATATAATCTGAATAATAAATAGAATACAGATTGGAAAAAAAAAAAAAAAAAGAATAGAACCCTAGTGACCTGTCAGTTCAGTCACTCAGTCGTGTCTGACTCTCTGTGAACCCATAGACTGCAGCATGCCAGGTCTCCCTGTGCATCACCAGCTCCAGGAGTTTACTCACTCATGTCCATTGAGTTGGTGATGCCATCCAACCATCTCATCCTCTGTCTTCCCCTTCTCCTCCTGCCCTCAATCTTTCCCAGCATCAGGGTCTTTTCAAATGAGTCAGCTCTTCGCATCAGGTGGCCAAAGTATTGGAGTTTCATTTCAACATCAGTCCTTCCAATAAATATTCAGGACTGATTTCCTTTAGGATGGACTGGTTGGATCTCCTTGCTGTCCAAGGACTCTCAAGAGTCTTCTCCAACACCACAGACCAAAAGCATCAATTTTTCAGTGCTCAGCTTTCTTTATAGTCCAATTCTCACATCCATACATGACTACTGGAAAAACAACACCTTGACTAAATGGACCTTGGTTGGCAAAGTAAGGTCTCTGCTTTTTTAATATGCTAACTAGGTTGGTCATAACTTTTCTTCCAAGGAGTAAGCGTCTTTTAATTGTGACCTGTCAGATAACAATAAAAAATCCAAAACTCATCTCATCACAGTCCCAGAATAAAAAAAATTGAAAGAAAACAGGTCTAAAGATTACGCAAAGAAATCATGGCTGAAAACGTTCTTATTGTAGAAAAGATACAAACATGCAGATTTAAAAAGCACAGCAACTCAAAATAGGATAAACCCAAAGGAACCCACACCAAGACACATCCTAATTATATTTCAGAAAATGAAAGACAAAGGAACAATCTTGAAAGCAGCCAGGGAGAAATGATGTATTACCTGTAGGGAAACATCAACTCCTGTATCTGTGAATGCCTTCTATGAACTCTGGATGCCTTATGAAAGTCATAAGTCCTGAAAGAAAAGAACTGTCTATTACAGGTTCTTTACATGGCTAAATTATCCATTAGGAATGAAGGAGAAATAAAAGCATTCTCAAATAAAGAAAAAAAAACTAAAAGAATTTGTCAATAGCATCTCTACCCTTAAAAGTGGCTAAAGAAAGTCTTCACAGAGAAAGGGAAAAGCAAAAGAAAGACTCTCAGAACACTGGGAGAAGAGAACAATGGAAAGAACTAAGTATATGCAATAGACTGTCCTTTTCCTCATAACATTTGTTAATCATACTTAATGACTGAAGCAAAAATTATATCATCTGTAACTCAAAGAATGGTATTTAAAAGGAAGGAAGGTCCTAAATGGAAGGAAGTCTCCACTCCTCATCAAGGAATGCAAAATACTGATACCAACAGGTATGATAAATCATAGATGTGACTGAAAGATTGACAGACAAATAGACCCATAGGACAGAGAGACACTCAAAAGCACAGAAATAAATTAAAGTCTTAAAAAGGGTTCCAGTAACACAAAAACTGAATAAAATATAAACAGAGAAACAAGAACCAGAAGAACAAACAAAACCAAATAATAAAATGTCAGACTTAAGCAATAACATATCATTAATCACCTAACATATAAATGGTCTAAACATACTGATCAAAAGACAGAGTTGGCAGAGTGAATAAAAGAAGAACATGAGGCCCTGCATACTGTTTCAAAGAAACTCACTAATGACATGGATATGCTGAAAATAAAAGGATAAAAAGGATAGATTAATATCAGATAAAGTAGACTTCAAAGCAAAGACAATTCCTGGAGACAAAGAGGAACACAAGGGAATTACATAAGGATAAAAGACTCAATCCAACAGGCATGCATAATAATCCTATGTATGCATCAAACAACAGTCTTAAAATAAATGAAGCAAATATGGATAGAACTCAAAGGAGAAATAAGTAAATCTGTAATTATAATTCAGAACATCAACATTCCTCTTAGAAGCTAAGAGAATAGAGAACTACTAAACAGAAAATCAGCAAGGATATTGAAGATCTGAAGGTCACAAGGAAACAGGACCTAAATGACACATATATATAAACATGAAGACACACACACATATATAATGCTCTCCCCAACACTGGCAAAATACATGCTTTTACCCAAGAAACATTCACCAAGACAGACCATATTCTGAGCCACGAAACAAAGCTCAACAGATTTAAAAGTGTGGAAATAAAACAAAGTATTCTAAGTATGATATAGGAAAAAAATCAATAATGTAAGGACAATAAGAAAATCTCTAAATGTGTAAATTAAACAACAGATTTCTAAAAATCCACTGGTCAAAAAGAAAATATCAACAGAATTCAGGAATGAAAACAAAAACACAACATATCAACATATGTGAATGTAGCAAAAGCAGCACTGAGAAATTTTTTAGCACTAAATACTTAAATCCATAAGAAATCAGGGTTTGAAATTAATAATAAAATTTCACACCTCAAGAAACTGAAAAAGAAGAGTTAAATAAACCCAACACGATCAGAAAGAAGGAAATAACAAAAAGTAAAAAAATAATGAGACTGAAAATAGGAAAACAGCAAAAAAAGTCAATAAAACAAAAAGCTGCTTCTTTGAAAAAACGAAATTAATAAAATTCTAGCACAACTGACAAAAAGAAAGACTACACAAACAACTAATATTAGGAATGAAATAGGGGATATCATACAGATCTTACAGTTATTAAGAATTTTAGCAAGAGAGTATTATAAATAATTTTATATTCATGGGGGTGACAACTTAGAAGAAATGAACAGTTCCTCAAAATTCATAAAATTATCACAACCCATCCAAGTAGATCATCTGAATAGTCCTATAACCTTTAATGACATTGAAACTGTAATATAAAACATTTCAAAAAAGAAATCTTTAATCCAAGATGGTTTTACTGGAGAATTCTAACAAGCATTTTAAAAATTAAGACCAAGTTGATATAATCTGCTAAATAAAACAAAAGGGAGGAAACCCCTCTAAAATAATTCCAAGGGGCCAGTATTTCCCTGCAGCAAAACAAGACAAAGCAGCACAAAAACAGAAGATTACAGAGCAGTAACTCATAAATTTGGACTTAAAAGTCCTCACTCTCACACGTGTAAGTTAGCCAAATGAATCCAACAATTTATAAAAACACATCTTGATAGCTTCGAGTCCCTTCCAAAGTCAGGTTACACTACCTATTTTTTTCAAAGGGTTTAAGTAAATCAGCAATACAGTCAGTTGGGGTCCCAGTAACAGCGTTATGTTAACAGCACTATAGTGCAAATGTCCAAATCTAGGTCAGATCAGAACCTGACTTTTCCCCTTAAAGTTAATAATGCCAAGAGCCATTCTAAATGTCTATGAAGAACAACTACATTTACAGGATAAAGAAAACATTTATACCATGTAGAAATGATGGGTGTGTTGGATATTCCTTATATGCCCCCCTCTAGAACCACCCTTGATCCTTTTCTTTCATGTTATGAACCTTTGGAGATTGCCCAGACCAGACTACATTCCTCTGGCTTTCCTAGGCGCTGACTTCTCCTTGAGTTTGGCCAATGGGAGACACTAGCAAGAGATTGGAGAATCAGTGGAGAAAGAGATTAGTTATTTGATTCTTTCCTCTGACTCCTTTTCTGCTGGGAGGTGACCAAGTTTCTCCACCGAAGCCCAGAGCTCTGGTCAGAGGCTCTCGCCTTCAGCTGCAGCTATAATATACAAGTCTCTCTAGAGATTGCAAGGTCCACTCTCTTCCTTTGCCCTGTAGGCATAAATGTGTTCATCGCTCCCTATTTTTGCCTATCTCCAAGAGTTTTTGCTATTCCTTTTCAGTTATCCTTAACTCTGATACAACTTCCAATAACCGCTTAAGTTCACTGCTGCTGCTGCTGCTGCTAAGTCGCTTCAGTCGTGTCCGACTCTGTGAGACCCCATAGACGGCAGCCCACGAGGCTGCCCCGTCCCTGGGATTCTCCAGGCAAGAACACTTAAGTTCACTAAGCTCTCTTTATTTTCCTTACTTGTGTAAATCATCTTGTTTTCAGACAATGATACAAGTGATTATGGAGCTGCTAGGTAAAGATGGTTCCTCAAGGACCTATCACTAAAGTGTTTACAACAGGAAGGGGATATCTTTTTTCCTGAATTCAAAACCATAAACACAAGAATATGTCTCAGATCACATAAAAATAAATGCTAAAAAATCAACGAGAAAGGAAAGAATTTAGTGAAAGAGTACAAACTTTAACCTCCAAGATGAATAAGGTCGGGGGTTCTAGTGTATAACATGACTATGGTTTGTAATGTATTATTGATATTTGTTAAGAGACTAAAGGGCTTTCCAGTTGTAGTATGGATAAAGAACCCATCTGCCAATGCAGGAGACATAAAATAAATGAGTTTGATCCATGAGTTTGGAAGATCCCCTGGAGGAGGGCATGGCAACCCATTCCAGTATTCTTGCCTAGAGAATTTCCATGGACAGAGGTGACTGGCAGGCTACAATCCATGGGGTCATAAAGAGTCAGACAACACTGAAGTGACTTAGCAGGCATGCAAGAAAGTAAAACTTTAATGTTTTCACCAAGAAAGAGGTGATATTAATGGATGTGTAATTAACCTGATGGGGGAATTCTTTAATAATATATACATGCTTAAATCATCATATATACTTTAAATATCTTGCAAGTTTGTTAATTATATTTCAATAAAACTGAAAAAAGAAAAAAAATCAATGATTTCAATACGTTTTTATATAATTTTTTTTTTTAGCTACATCAGTCATTATTCTTGGCAGGTAAAAGGGGCTTTTATTCCAGATAATTGCCCAGCGGGATTAACTGGATATTCAGAAAATGAAAAATCTTGGAAACAACTAGACAACCCTCCCATTTTAGAGATATATAAATAAATCCAAGAATGATTAAGTCACTTTTCTCAACTCATAAAACTCAATGGCAAAAGCAGAAACCAAGTTGCCTAAGTTTAACTGAATCTCTACCAAATTCCCAGGCAAATGGAAATATCTCCTATCCTCTGAAAAATTTCATTCTTATCTCTTTCACAGCACGGACCATATTCCACCATGTATTCATTGTCTGGTTATCATAAGTTTTACCAAGTAGACTAAATTCCTTCAAGGTTCAATCCTCATGTGCCTTTTCTTCTCACTCTATATTCTCACATATGGCTAAAAAGCTCTCTATAAATGCCCTTTCCTCTACTTGGAAGACCCTCTGTCTTTGACCTGATTACTTCCCCGACATCTTTCAGATCTCAGTAAAAACCACTTCCACAAAGCAGCCTTTCCTTTCCTGACTCCAACACAGCTCAGGTCTCCTTGTTATGTGAACATATGGCATTCTGTGTTTCTCCCCTTGACATTTGTCCCAATTGTGGTGCAACATTTAACTTTGAAATTTATCTCATGTCTGCTTTTCTATTAAAATTTAAGTCCTGAGTTACAATGTCCACACGTGTACTCTTCACTGCTGCCCATTCTTCGCATTCAGCAGACCTTCATTAGATGCTTGTTGAATGAAACCATTTTATTCCTTCAGAGTAAAATTTTCATTAATTTTTAGATGCTGCCTCCCACACCTTACAGGAAACCAAAATCAATGAGGATTTTTTTTTTTTCCACCCAAACCGTTATGCCTGATCATTTGGACATAATTACAGAACTGTAATTATTGCACTCATCTCACATGCTAGTAAAGTAATGCTCAAAATTCTCCAAGCCAGGCTTCAGCAATACATGAACCGTGAACTTCCAGATGTTCAGGCTGGTTTTAGAAAAGGCAGAGGAACCAGAGATCAAATTGCCAACGTCTGCTGGATCATCAAAAAAGAGAGTTCCAGAAAAACATCTATTTCTGCTTTATTGACTATGCCAAAGCCTTTGACTGTGTGGATCACAATAAACTGTGGAGAATTCTGAAAGAGATGGGAATACCAGACCACCTGACCTGTCTCTTGAGAAACCTGTATGCAGATCAGGAAGCAACAGTTAGAACTGGACATTGAACAACAGACTGGTTCCAAATAGGAAAAGGAATACGTCAAGGCTGTATAATGTCACCCTGCTTGTTTAACTTCTATGCAGAGTACATCATGAGAAACGCTGGGCTGGAAGAAGCACAAGCTGGAATCAAGATCATCAGGAGAAATATCAAGGACCTCAGACATGCAGATGACACCACCCTTATAGCAGAAAGTGAAGAGGAACTAAAAAGCCTCTTGAAGAAAGTGAAAGAGGAGAGTGAAAAAGTTGGCTTAAAGCTCAACATTCAGAAAACGAAGATCATGGCATCTAGTCCCATCACTTCATGGGAAATAGATGGGGAAACAATGTCAGACTATTTTTCTGGGGTCCAAAATCACTGCAGATGGTGATTGCAGCCATGAAATTAAAAGACACTTACTCCTTGGAAGAAAAGTTATGACCAACCTAGATAGCATATTCAAAAGCAGAGACATTACTTTGCCAACAAAGGTCCGTCTAGTCAAGGCTATGGTTTTTCCAGTGGTCATGTATGGATGTGAGAGTTGGATTGTGAAGAAAGCTGAGTGCCGAAGAATTGATGCTTTTGAACTGTGGTGTTGGAGAAGACTCTTGAGAGTCCCTTGGCCTGCAAGGAGATCCAACCCGTCCATTCTGAAGGAGATCAGCCCTGGGATTTCTTTGGAAGGAATGATGCTAAAGCTGAAACTCTAGTACTTTGGCCACCTCATGCGAAGAGTTGACTCATTGGAAAAGACTCTGATGCTGGGAGGGATTGGGGGCAGGAGGATGAGATGGCTGGATGGCATCACCAACTCAATGAACCTGAGTCTGAGTGAACTCCGGGAGTTGGTGATGGACAGGGAGGCCTGGCGTGCTGCGATTCATGGGGTCGCAAAGAGTCGGACACGACTGAGCAACTGAACTGACAGAACTGTGGAAGCACTTGTTCTTTTAAGTGTCACCTTATTAGATGGAAACCATTGGATTTGCAGTCTCTTATTTCACCTACCTGGTGGCTCTGATGGTAAAGCATTTGCCTGCATGAAGGAGACCTGGCATGAAATCCCTGGAACAGGAAGATTCCCTGGAAAAGGGAACGGCTACTCACTCTGGTATTCTTGCCTGGAGAATCCCATGGACAGAGGAACCTGGTGGACTACAGTCCATGGGGTCGCAAAGAGTCGGACATGACTGAGCAACTAACACTTTCACTTTCCCATTCCACATACACTAGATTTCCCACTTTTACATCCTAAGATAATGTGATAATCAAGTCACTGTCAAAAAGGCTGAATAGGATAGAATAGAGACAGTGCTCTGAACCTGCCACTCGAATCTACTTTCTACCATAGAATTCTTATACTTTACCACAGGAGTTCAATTTCTTAGCTGTACTCAAATCATGACTGATAAAAATACTTTAAGGAGAGCCTACAAATCAAATATTCCTACATTGCACACAAACACCTAACCTCTCTTCCACGGTCCCAAAGAAATTCACCTCCTTGATGAACTGTTATCTACTTTTCCTAGATCCCATCCCTCCTTATGGCTTCCTAATTTCATTCTCACCATTTTTATCTCACTGACCACATTCTGGCTTATATTACAGTTAATGATCTGAACAACACCTATTCCTACTACTTTAGTTCACTTCCCTTAGGGCTACTAAGCCACACCAGCTGCACTGAAATTACTATTTACTGAGTATCTCAACCATGCCAGAAACTGGTATTTTTCACAGACCAGCTTATTTAGTTCTTTTTGAAGTAAATATTATAAGTAAAAGCACTTCAGAAATGAGGAATCTGAATCTCAAAGAAGTTGTTATTCTTTATATTCCTCTGTACCATGAGTATTTCAATGGAGCATGTATCAAATGAATGATTGCCAAACTGATGTTAGGGACAATTTATGTGGGAATTTCACCTTCCTGGGGATGATGGTCCCACAATGAGATTTATGTTTTGGATTAGATGACAACTGGACAAAATGTTAACTGCTATTCCAGATAAAAGTTCCTTTTTTTGTCAATTTTCACTTTCAAAAAGAGGATGTATTCTATATAACTTCAGGCAAATAAGAAAAGGATAGATATGTTATTTGGGAAAAAAAAATACTATTGCAAGAAACAAAACTATGCAAATCATACCTCTTCTGTATAGACCAGGACCCATTTTTAAACTAGTAAACTTCTTCAAGCTGACATGCTGACATTTTCAACCAAGTTCTCTCACTAGAGTGCATTAATTACAACTCATGCTTTTTACTGGAAAACCAAAGAGAGAAAAATAGTATTCCATAACAGTCAAGTTATTATTTCTATCAAGGAAATTTTCTTACGGCTAAGCTAGAGAAATACACTATGAAACAGAGCACATAATAAGGAGCCTAAGAGTTCCTAACAGGGAAGCTACACAAGAAATGATTTTCTTTTCGAGAGAGGCACAAATAAATCTTCAGCTTGGGATCATGTTTTATACAGAGATTTGCATAATCTTTGGAAATGTAAAGGATTTTCTCATCTAATTTCCTGTGTAGCTGAAAAAACTTAGGCCTAGAGAAGTAAAAATAAGTTTTTAAAATCAAGAGCAGTTATGTTAGGACTTGGATGAGAGCCCAGTGACAGCCCTTAGTATCTAGTTGCTCCACCTCTGTGGAGTAGGCTGGAGATTTGGGTACCAGTTAATGGTACAGTCTTGAGGCTGAGTTGCTTTTATTTTGGGAAACCTCAATTTTTGTTCTTAGGCCCGCAACTGACTGCATAAAGCCCATCCACATTATAGAAGGTGATTTGTTTTATTTACAATCTTTTGGTTTAAATGTCAATTACATCTCACAAAATGCCTTCCCAGGTGAGCATGTCACAGGACTACAACAGGAAATTTACAGTTCTATGGAGTATGTTATCACGTGCCACTTTATCTAGAATTGAATATCTATGCTACCTGTTCCACTTTCACGACTATGGAAGAGAAAACAAGCTTGACAAATTTTTTTTTTCCCCATTTAATCATGTCTAGTGTCTTAGTCCATTTTGGCTGCTTTTACAAAATATCAAAGGTTTGGGGGAGTTATAAACAATGTTATTTATCACAGTTCTGGAGGCTAGAAGTCCAAGATCAGGGTGCCAGCATAGTTAACTGAGAGCCTCTTCCAGGACACAGACATTTCTTCCACCCCTGGACAGCAGGGATGATCGAGTATTTCAGGCCTCTTTCAAAAGAACGCTAATCTCTGCCCACATGTGGGCTCTGCCCTCATAACCTAATCATTTTCCAATGATTCCACCTCCTAAAACCATCACCTTGGGCATTAGGTTTTCAACATAAGAATTTTCAGAGAACACAGAACTTAACCCATAGCACCCAATGAGGATACTAATTCACTAAGGTAACCCAAAGCCTCATCCGTACTGAATGCTATCTAATTATAACCTAAATAATAATTGTGAGTCTAGTCATGACTTTTCTTGTCTCCCGCCCAAGAATTGTGGATCTTCTGTTTCGAATGGTGGTAGGAAGCAATAGAGTTGCCCCATATGTAGTAGCATGAAAATCACTCATTTCTATATTCATGGGGAAGTATGCTGAGAAAACCTGTCTACAGTGGCTGTCATAAAAATAACGATAAGTGAATAACTCCATTGTTCTAGCTATCTATCCGTTTCATGATCAATTCACACGTCTGCTTTGTTCTGTCTCTTCATTGTCAGGTTTCCACAAAGTGCGTATTTGCTTCAAAAACAAAGCTGTCTATTACAGGGAGCACTGATGTGACTATCCCTATGAGTAACATCATTTGGCCCACCAAACAAATTAAGAATACTAAGAATGCCACTGCAGTAGAAACACAGTGGGGCTTTGTTCCAGGTCATTGGAATCCACAACTTAGAATTTTCACCTTTTCCAAAAAGAAAAAAAACATATATATATATATATATATATATATATATATATATATTTCACATTTTTGAGAACTGATTTGTGAAATATACTAAAAGTCTTTTTAAAGAGTATCCCATCCAACATCTCTACTTATTTGAAAATAAACTAACTCTTCACTACTTAGTGAAATTGCCACTTCCAGTGGGTTTTTCCCTCTGAAGAATATTCCTCTTAGATCTAAAACTGCAAAAGACATGAATTAATGAAAGAAATTACAGAATCTCATTGAGTACCTCAAAGGTTTAAAATTCCATTCAGTTCAGTTCAGTCACTCAGTCGTGTCCGACTCTTTGCGACCCCATGAATGGCAGCACGCCAGGCCTCCCTGTCCATCACCATCTTCCCAGAGTTCACTCAAACTCACGTCCATCAAGTCGGTGATGCCATCCAGCCATCTCATCCTCTGTCGTCCCCTTTTCCTCCTGCCCCCAATCCCTCCCAGCACCAGAGTCTTTTCCAATGAGTCAACTCTTCGCACGAGGTGGCCAAAGTTCTGGAGTTTCAGCTTTAGCGTCATTCCTTCCAAAGAAATCCCAGGGCTGATATCCTTTAGAATGGACTGGTTGGATCTCCTTGCAGGCCAAGGGACTCTCAAGAGTCTTCTCCAACACCACAGTTCAAAAGCATCAATTCTTCAGCACTCAGCTTTCTTCACAGTCCAACTCTCACATCCATACATGACCACAGGAAAAACCATAGCCTTGACTAGATGGACCTTTGTTGGCAAAGTAATGTCTCTGCTTTTGAATATGCTATCTAGGTTGGTCATAACTTTTCTTCCAAGGAGTAAGTGTCTTTTAATTTCACGGCTGCAGTCACCATATGCAGTGATTTTGGAGCCCCCAAAAATAAAGTCTGACACTGTTTCCACTGTTTCCCCATCTATTTGGGGATAGATGCCATGGGACCAGATGCCATGATCTTCGTTTTATGAATGTTGAGCTTTAAGCCAACTTTTTCACTCTCCTCTTTCACCTTCATCAAGAGGCTTTTTAGTTCCTCTTCACTTTCTGCCATTAAGGGTGGTGTCATCTGCATATCTGAGGTTATTGATTTTTCTCCTGGCAATCTTGATTCCAGCTTGTGCTTCTTCCAGCCCAGCATTTCTCATGATGTACTCTGATACTCAAAACCAAGTTCATCTTTCAACTGAACTACAACAGAAAATTTTCTTCTGCATTCATGGAGTCATTTGAAACATTGAAGCATTTCTCAAATGTCTAGTTCTGCAGTCTTTACCTAAGAAATTTTTTCTTAGGAGTTAGCGAGAGATTGAAGAAAGCTCCAAGCTCACTCATGGTTATAAACGCAATCATAACTGGTCAGTTTTATGAGCAAAGAGCAGTAGCACTGGGATGCATGTTTTCACTATCAAAAATCAAACAACGCAAAGACTGTCACTGCTACTGTTGCACAATAAACACCACAAATTCTACATTGAGGATGACGAAATTAATTTGGAAGTCATACAGTGTCCGATGGAAAATTGCAAAATGTATGCACGTAGCAGGAAAAAACAATTCCACTAATGTTCCAGTTGTATTCGAAAGAAGATCTCCACAGCTGCTGTTTTTCAAACTTTCACTGATGAGAAAGCTAGGTTCATGGGATTTCAAAAAGCCACTCTGTCCCCAAACCTCCCTCCAGAGTAGAAGTGGCACCAAAGAGAAGCAGGCAAATGTCAGGCAGCACATATCAAAAATGAATGACTCCTGAAAATTTAAAGCAAACAAATACCTCCTCTCCCACCATGAGCCAGCCATAGATGTTTGCTTCTATGTCTTCAGGAAATTCTCATCTTATTAGAGATGCCTGAAAAAATAAAGCCTGGAGGAGAAATGAAGGGATGTGTGCACATCCCTCACATTCTTCAGTTTCAAGAAATCTGTAATCTTTGTAAATTGCTAACAACTTGATCTTCCCTCATAGCTCAGTTGGTAAAGAATCTGCCTGCAATGCAGGAGACCCCAGTTTGATTCCTGGGTCGGGAAGATCCCGCTAGAAAAGGGATAGGCTACCCACTCCAGTATTCTGGCCCAGAGAATTCCATGGACTATATAGTCCATGGGGTCACAAAGAGTCAAACACGACTGAGTGACTTTCACTTTCACTTTCAAAGAGGTATTTATAAATATCAGCAGAAATAAGCTAAACAAAACCAGAGCCAAGGTTTGCACTGCTATTACTCACCACTCTTTGGCCTGGGAATTAATAAATTTCACAGATTAACCACTCAAATCAGGAACCAGACTCACCTGCCACATGCCAAAGGCTTGTCAACAAATGAATTTCTCCCCTCATCCACAAAAACAAATACTGTTATATGGCAGCAATTTACCTCTCTCCACTTGGTATTCCACATGCAAAAGGAAATACCCAAGTAATACTGTGATTTATAAGCAATCTTTCAGGGAAAACTGTACTTAAGAAAGATTGTGCTGTGCTGTATTGAGTTGCTCAGTCATGTGTGACTCTGCGACCTCATGGACTGTAGCCCACCAGGCTCCTCTGTCCATCAGGATTCTCCAGGCAAGAATACTGGAGTGGGTTGCATGCTCTCCTGCAGGAGATCTTCCCAAGCCAGGGATCGAACTCAGGTCTCCTTCACTGCAGGTGGATTCATCTGAGCCACCAAGGAAGCCCTGAGAAGATGATTAAAAAAAAAAAAAAAAACTTACTTTAAATTTTAACATAAAATTCAAGATGAAAATTAAAAGTAGTTAATGATAGATTTCACAAGAAGGTTTTAGATTATATAACTTTATAAAACATGTAGAAATATCATTAAGCAGGCATCTATAATTTTCAAAATACTATTTTAAAGTATACATTCTATTATCACAAAGATCTTAGAACCTTCCATCATATAAAACTGGATTCAAAATACTGTTCCAAGGACAGAAAACAGGAAACAGTATAAATGAACCTTTCCAGTCACACCAGCCCTTCCCCAAGGTAGCAGTCAAATGGAGGAAAGCTGGATGCTCTTGATAAACACATGTGGGTTCTAATCCAGGTGTGGACAGAGGTATAACTTGTATGACTCAGGGCAGGAGATTCAACCTCTCCAGTTTTCTGTTTTCTTAAAAATCTTAATGTATTTGACAACTGTTTACTGAATGCCTCCCCAGCACCAGATTCTACATTACTGAAAGAAAATACTTTGATAAATGGGGCAGGTGAGGTCACTGATTTCATTAAGATTATATTCTAGCGGAAAAGACAGGTATTTGAACAAGTAATCGCAAACATGAAGAGATGGGGCAACAGGAAGGATTCACACTGTGGGAGCAGAGAGCAAGGGAACTCGGCTCCTAGTCTAAAGGGTTAGGAGTCACTGTCCAAGGAACTGATGCAGAAGCTAAAAGTCTAAATGATACATGGGAGGAAGCTGAACAAACTATAGGAAAAAATGTTCTCGGCAGAGCAAAACAAGGCAAGGAAGATAATGCAGGACCATGGTACGTTCAGGGAACTGGTCAGGTCTGGTGTAGCTGGACTGGAGAGAGGAGAGGACGGGGCAGGAGTGGAGCTGAAGCCCAGGCAAGGGCCAGATCTAGGAGAGACCCAGGAACAGCGGGAAGAAAAGGAGGCTCTCTCTAGGGAAAAGGGTAGCCATCCAAGGGTTTAGAGAGTAGAGACACGATTATACTTGTATTTTTAAAATAAAGCCCCACTGAAGAACGGAGCCAGTATTAGAGGGAGCAGAAGGGGATTCCAGGGATATTAATTTGGGGACTGAGGATCACTCAGGAGATTGATGGAGCAGTTTGTGCTAGAAGGTCTGGAAAGAACAGGAAGAAATCTTTAAAAGATTTAAGAAAAAGAATGCTTAGAACTTACAACAAAGTCTAATATGTATGAGGGATAAGGAAAGCAAGAGAGAAAGAAGTTCTCTGGCTATAAAATAACTAGAGAGTCATCCCTGCCATGTGTGCTCGTGTGAATAAAAATATAAATGCGACAATGTAGACTACATTAAGCATCTCTTATACCGCCTAGTGCATACAAGAAACTCAAAAAAATGAAAACGGCTACCTTTAGTGTGAAATAACAATTCACACTTCTTACAAGTGATGTGAGGCTGAATTTTTTTCTGGGTCAAATCCCTTATTTTGCAGTCTACCATTGGATGCAAAGGCTGCAGTTCACCAATGCAAATGGAAAGGAATGTGGCAGGAGGCTGTGTGTGGAAAGTGTCTACACTGTGACCTCCAGATTATGAATGCTCCACCTTTACATGCTGGCAGCCAATAAAAAATGTTATTTGAGAATATATATCAATCAGTTTGGTGAGATTTTTCTCTTAAATTTATGAAGATGATCAAGAGCATGATCTTGATCACAGTTTGTGTTCTTTCCCAGGGAGTCTGTTTTTACTCCTATGGGTTATACTTTTCTGATGAAATCTTTTGGGATGGAATAAAATCTTGAGACTCTGCATTTGCACCTCCAGTAGCCAAGACAAAGTTCTTGGCGGGGTGCTATAGAACTGCGGTTTACCCACACATAAGGTACACATAGATGGAGATGGCCACACAGAGACCTCTCTGGTGGGCAGGGCACAGGAGAACCATCCCACAACAGAAGAAGCCTGTTTTACTTCCCTAGCTATAGACACCGACCATCACTATCACCAAGGAGGAGGGTGGTGTTTCTGTATTATAGGTTAACACGCATACATTTAGACTTCGTATCTACAAGGATGCAGTTCTAACAAAAGAATGGGAGTTGAATGGGCTTTTTTCTAAATTGTAAGACCTCCATATCTTTATACAGAATTACTCTCTCTGAATATTCTGAAAGACAGGGAAGTCTGCGTGCTACACTCTGTAGAGTCGCAAATAGTTGGACACGATTTAGGACTGAACAACAACTCTAAGTATTCTTTTGTGCCATTACAATGGAGCTCTATGTTATTCAGGAATTAAATAAGTGGGGAAAATTTGTATGGAGAAAAACTTACCCTTGAACATTCTTTAAATCACACACAAAGAATGGTATATGTGGTTTTATACATACTTTGTGGTCTTGCAATAAACCTAACATGGTCAGGCTTTCTCAAGCATTTAGACAAAATTCTACCTCTTTAGTGGAGAAAACAGATGAAACACTAGGCCTCCATTTAGTGGTGATTTTTTAAAAATAAATTTTTGTCTGTCTTCTGCTTTTTTAAAAAAATATATACAATGTTTAAAGGTTGCTTTCTATTTATATTTACTACAAAACGTTGGCTACATTACCCATGTTGTACAAAACATCCTTCAGCCTTTCTTATATCCAATAGTTTGTAACCCCCCATCCCTAAACCCACCCACCCACTACTAACCACTAGTCTGTTCTCCACATCTGTGAGTCTACTTTTTCTGATTTTTTTTCAAGCACATGTTAAAGATATACAACTGTACTACATACAAAAGAAAAGTACTTTTCTAAATCTATTTTCAAAATCAACAAAGTCCTATTCTAATTTTTAAAATCAACTTTCAAGAATAATTTGAATTTGTTTATTGTCTAATTTAACTAAAAAATTACCTAGCTGTTTTGCCATGTCATTGAAACAGTAAAACATCATTGGCCTAACTAGTCATGCTTTTAATGAACTGGAATAATAAATGTGCAGGAAAAAAGGGGGGGGGGTGTGTGTAAGATTTCCCTCCTCTTTTCTCACTCATATGTGTACATTAATCCAAACGAATCCCAATGTCACGTCCTTCTAGACTTTTATTCATTCTCATTTAATTTTAGAACTGAAAGACAAGTCCAAGGTTATCTGCCATGCCAGATACCTTCTCTTTGCCCTTCTGGATATACTTTTTCCTTCTCCACCATGTTTATGGCCTCTGTGGGATGGCCTAGGGACCACATCAACAGGGCCCCTTACTTTCTGTCTTCCTGTTGGGGTCAACAAATGGGAAGCCCTGGCAGGAGATGGATGGAAGGAAACAGATTGAGATTCGTGAACTTATTCCCCTGGCTCCCTCCTCTTAAATTTTCCCAGATACAATCACAGTTTCTTCAAGGTGTCCTCCTCTGCAAGACTCTAAGTTCCAGAGATGCCCCCTTCTCCTATTTCTTTGGATCTAGGCTGATAATAACTCATTTAATAGCACCCAAATTCCATAACTTGATAACACTCCCAAAATATTGTCATTTCAGTATACTGTTTAATTTGATTTCTAAATGCTACAATTAAATTTTACACATGAAAACACTGAACCTGAGAAAATATGGCTGTCAAGTTCAAGGTAACACAACCACTAGCCAGCCAGTGAATGACGGTGGGAAGAAACCAGAACATTCCACTGTCAGGAACAGAAGCTTGAAGCAAATTAAACAGACAAAAGGATAAAGACGTTCTTTGGACCACAGAGCAGGGAAGTTCAGTGGGACTGACTTGGAGAATGGGAGGAGGCAGAGTCCAACCTTTATTATCAGGAATTAGCCTTTATTATCACATTTCTGATAATAAAGGCTGTCCCCACAGAACAGAAAATGCAACTACTAGAAGCTGTATCTTACTCATCCCAAAAGTTCTAGCAAAGTCCCAGAGGCAAGTATAATCAAGTTAGCACTACTCACAAGCCCACCATGAACAAATTAGGTAAATCCTGAGTGCTCAGATCAAGACAGCTGGCCATCCCTGGAGTGAGGAAATAGGGTCAGTCCCACCCCCAAAACATAGACTCAGGTGGGGAATAGATGATTTCTAAGAGAAAAAGACAGACAGAAAGCAGAGGAAAGAAACATTGCCAAGAAATAGGGGTAGAAGGAGTGTAGAACCAACAGACAACTGGTACACCAACACAAGAACAGAATCAGTTATCTGAACCTAATTTATTTTCAATTTATGTTTCACTATGACACATACAGCAACCAAATAATCTGACCTAACCTAAATCTTATTCCATGGAACCTAAAGAAAATAATCAAACTGTACATACCAATGATCAACATCAGTCTGGTAGTTACAAGTCACAGAGAATTATCACATACATTATCTCATTTAATTCAGTTATTCCGGATTCCGAATTCCATATACTTTGCCTGTGGCCTTTTTCAAGGCCAGACAAATGTTTGTGAACTTTGAGAATCCAAAGATTATTTATAAATTCTTCAATGGTGTTCACATGTGGCTAAGAAACTACAGTATAAACATTTCAGAAAAACTCATGGTTGTCAGTTTCATTGTGCTAAGAATCACTGTGGAAATTCAGCCAGAGACCCATTAGGATATATTTCTGGGTCAAAGGCCAAAGTTCTTGGAATGGTCATGTCTTCTTTTCTGCAATCTGCATTTTACCCAGGCCCCAGGGGTCACTCTAATACTAAAAATATAGCTTCCCCACTCCCTGTGAAAACCACAGACCAAGGCTTTTGCCATAATATTGCAGAAAAGCATGGATGTGTGTGCCTACTTACCCAGAAATGCGTGGTTAGTGTAAAAATCTCAAACAAATGATCAAGAGGCCTAGGCTGGCAGACTCTCATGATGGTTTTGAGGCAAACTGTGGGTTTGCTCTGGTGAAATTTAGAGGTCAGAAAATACATGAAAATGACCCCATGATGAAGTATTTAATAAGCTTGGGGAGAAAACAAACTTGGTGTGGATTCCACTCAATTTAGACTGAAAACTAGAACTTGATTCAGAAGGTTAAGAGGAAAGACCAAATACAATAACATAAAAGACTGAATTTGTTCTGCCCTTTCTTGATAAAGGTAAAAAGTATTTAATACAAATAACCTTTGGAATTTATATATATATATATATAAAAGCATCAGTTCAGTTTAGTTGCTCAGTCGGGTCTGACTCTTTGCAACCCCATGGACTGCAGCATGCCAGGCCTCCCTGTCCATCAACAACTCTCGAGTTTATCCAAACTCATGTCCATTGAGTCAGTGATGCCATCCAACCATCTCATCCTGTGTCATCATCCCCTTCTCCTCCTGCCCTCAATCTTTCCCAGCATCAGGGTCTTTTCAAATGAGTCAGCTCTTCGCGTCAGGTGGCCAAAGTACTGGAGTTTCAGCTTCAACATCAGTCCTTCCAATGAACACTCAGGACTGATCTCCTTTAGGATGGACTGGTTGGGTCTCCTTGTAGTCCAAGGGACTCTCAACACCACAGTTCAAAAGCATCAATTCTTCAGCAATCAGCTTTCTTTATAGTCCAACTCTCACATCCATACATGTTTAAGTTTATATTTATAAATTATATCTATATGTAAAACAGTACATAAAATTGCATATATACAGTTTCAGATATTTTCTAAATTTCTCAGTCATGACAACAGATGGATTCTGAAGATTCACAAAAGTTTGCAGTTGAAACTCACATTATGTGATATATTCAAATGTACTTTTCTAAATGGTGATGGCAACCATGGATCAACCCCAGTTGGCAAACATGAGGTTAGTAATCTCCAGGTCAGAATTTATTCAGTGCTGCTAGTTAGGAAAACTGAAGTTGATATGTCTGTCAAAGCTCAAAACTATTTTCAGTGCTTTTCACATCAGAGGCAGGTGGAAACGCCCACTCTCTGGAGAAACTGTCTCAGAAAACTGGTGACAGATGTGATATGAGGACAGGAAGGGAGAAGTCAGTAAGCAAAAGGTGACTCTAAAATCTTGAGCCTCTAGCTGTGTATTCACTCAACTATGCTTACAGAGCCCTTTGCTTTTCCACTGACTACGAAACAGTAGGAAAGAAAACAGCCGAAGTCAGCTGCTTTCTTGCACCAATCAGTCACTGAGCAATACAAGAAGTAAGCATTTTAGGGGATGCAATTTCATTCTGCAAAGTGTTGGGAGGTTCCCCTTAGTCTATAAACTGTGTCTAAGGGGATTAACTAAAAGCAAATTCAAAAGAACCTAATCAAAATCTCCGAGGCACTTTTGGAGTTTAAGTAGAAATGAAATGCAGGTCTGGTAACCAAGATTCAGTCACAGATGAGTCAGATCCGGAACCAGTTTAGACAAATACCTGTGTATCGAATCTGCTCAATCTGGAGTCTCCCCATTTTCCAAACAAATGACTGTGTAGTATCATTTAAGATCCACAATTCAGTTTCATCTCAGTCTACATATGAACTTTGACATGTTAGGACTGTGTTGGAAAGAGGATGCAAACAAGTAGATTTATCAGAGGTTGAGAAGCAAAATAAGAGCTACAGTTGTGGAAGGAAAACTATTGCCTTGCCTAACTGCTGACCTAGCATCTAACGGCTTAAGGCAAAGTTAAGGAACAGATCAGACCTCAACATTCAATCTCTGAGTCTCATGTTTTGAGCTTTACATTCTGAACATAGACTTCCACAATATTATAGCTCACCATCATGATTTCAGGAAAGAATATGGGGAAAGAAAGAGTTTTCAGGAGAGTTAATTTTCATCACAATATGGTTAATATTTAGTTTCTAGCAAATTAGATAGTGTATGTAAGATACATATGTCAAGTAAGTACCAATATAATCGCTAAATCATTTGCATGCATAGATGCACACAGAAGACTTTTTCTAATGTTATCATAAAGCATGTTGAACATGCAAAGAAAAAAAAAAGCAGTCCTATCCTTAAAATGTTGTGTAATCTAAAGATACAATTATATTGTACCTAGAAGAATGACAAACACCCATAAAATGGGTACTCAACAAATGCTGTAACAACAAAAGAAAAAAAATCCTATGAATACAACTAATTTTCTGGGACTAAAGGTATTTAAAGGGCTAATCCACATTATCTCTGTTTCTCATTTTATATTCTTCCCTAAAATGCTATTTCTTTAATAAAGTGTTACTAATTTGCATTCCAAAAGTGTGAGGTGGATCAAAGTTTGTCACTCTTGTATTCTAAGTGTACAAGATTATCACAGGTACAGGCCATTAATAAGCAGATTGCCCTACACCCAGAGTCCTTGGGGACCCATCACTAGCAGTAAAGGGATAGTTGAGACTTCAGCTCAGTTACAAATAGAATTAGGCAGAGAATATTTATACACCCTGTTCTCATTTTCTCCGTTTTCTTTTGAAATTGAGAACATACTTGAGTCACTTTGAAGTGATATTTTGACTTGCATAACATTTTTTTTTTTTGCTCTGCAATGTGAACGTGCATTTTTCAAATATCAAGCCTTTGATCTGAGTTGCTCCACCAGAACACTCTATAGAGGCTGGAAACCATTTCTATATAAGGGTTTGCTATGCTGAGGGGAAGACTTCTCTAGCTTGGAAGAGGTTGGAAATATCCCATCTGAAAGCTCTTTTCAGTCCTCCTCAGCCTAAACACTTTACTGAGAGGGGTCAAAGGTCATCAACTGCCAAAACAAAACCCAAATTACGCAGTGCTCCCACAAGGAAGCTAAGCTAAGTGGAAACTCAGAGTTCACCAACTGGACTCCTTTAATGCAGCAAGGGACAAACAGTAAAAATGCCCTTAAAAAGCAACAGGTACATTCTCCTAAATCCTACTGATTTTTACAAGTTGTCCACTAAGTTTAAAAGACCAGCTTCTTAGGTATCAATGTAGAAACTAAATTGAACTATTCAAGGAGGGCGTGGTAACAATAGTGGTGTGGTCAGCCCAAACTTTGAACTCTCAAAGCAACCAGCCTGCAAACTACAAAGGACCAGATGGTTTTATAAACTTGAAGGTCTATAAATCTTTCCTTAAAGTTTCCAATTTCAAAAAAAAAAAAAAAGGTTGTTTTCTTTGTGGGATTGGGGAAAATTTTTGCCATTGGGTATCTGACCCTCTCAAACCCTAATGGCTTTTTAAGTTTTCTTGCTCTACATGCAGGAGACAAGCAGAACAGAAGCCAAGAGAGCAAACTCAGAGCACAGCGTCATCTGGCAGCTGTCTTGCTGGGGAGAAAAGGCTGAGCTTCTATTTCTCAACCTTGACTGTCTCAGTGTAGTCATCACAACTTAATGAAGTTCTGAGATTTTAAACATTCATGGATTGAGTTAACGGATTCGTCCTTCAATTGGAAAAGTAATATATATTTCTGATTTTCAATTACAACTCCAAATCTCCAGTTTTTAAATCATATTCGGCAGTGGTCAGAAGGAGGAAATGATGGGGAAAAGACTTCCCTGATTTTGTTATTTAGTCACTAATTTTTGTCTGATTCTTTTGCAACCCCATAGACCATAACCAACCAGGCTCCTGTTTCCATGGGATTTCCCTGGCATGAATACGGAATGGGTTGCAATTTCCTTGTCCAGGGGATCTTCACCACTCAGGAAATCGAACCCGGGTCCCCTGCGTTGGCAGGTGGGTTCTTTACTGCTGAACCAGCGGTGTAACTTTAATTTGTAATGGAGTCAACTTTATCCCTACAACTTTTAATGTGTGTGTTTGAGCTATCCATTTCCCACATCTTACCCGGTAGAACATGCAGGAAGAGTACAGAAAATTGGAGGGAAAGAGGGGCAGACCAAAGAGCGATCGGTAGCCACAATGCAAATCGGCTCATTTCACTTGTCAAGGTCTGTGTACACACGTGTGTGTGGAGCATCTGTGTGCCAACTTTGTCAGGATGGGATTCAATCAGGCAAGAGTCTGCAAAAAATATGAGGCTTTGATTTTGCTACAAAAATTAGTGAATCACAAAAGGGCAACTGTTCTTGGCAGACCCATCTATCTTACATAGTTTGGCCACTGAAATACGTAAGCATCCCATTATTTCATGTTCTTACATCCATTTCCTGCTCTATTCAACCCTTCATTACACATCACCTTAACTTCCTTCCTTCCTTCCCAGGTTTCTTTCTTCCTTAAGTGCATGAAACCCTTGTCTCCTTGTTTATCACAATGAGACTAAGACCAGCATGGATATAAAAATTGCTTTGTAAATTAAGAAGCTTTGAAACAATTTCAATCATGATTATTTATTCATATGCCGAAATATACAAAAGAGAGAGTGGAAAGGAAGACACGAGAAATGCTAAATGCTTAAGATGGCTTACCTTTAAAAAATTATGTTTAATATCATTTAATAATCACATTAAAGTGTATTAGGAATTATTAGACTAAAGAGGTTTCAAATTCCACGTAAAATGGAAAAAAAAGAAAAAAACATGGAATGTTTTCAAGCTTCAAGATATATACAATAAGAAATTTCAATAATCTGGGTTGTTGAGTCCTGGGGTGGATGAATCATTAAAGGAGACTGTGGACTGACTTCCCAGGAATTGTATAAGGAGCAGAATGGTCACTGTCTGATGTGGTTCACACTCTGTAACCAAGCAAAAGAAATGAGAGAAATCAGGTCACCCCAATCCTATTTTCCAGTTACAAAATTTGATCAAAGCATTAATTTTTAAAAACTCTTATGCAAAGTCCCTATAACTTTAATACAAACACCCACATTTTAAAATGTAAAACTTCCTACAGAATGGGAAAGTAGTTGAAAATTCCAGCTATTACGGTAACAAATAATAAAAATATCTTTTCAAATAAAACATGCAGTATACAACACATGGACATTTTAACAGCAGCCATTTCAGATGAGATTTCTGTTTATAAGACAACCACAGAGATTCAAAAATCAGAGGTGGTGATATTTAAACAAGAGCAAGTTTCTTGGTTTTTTCATGTAGCCCCACAAAGGCTTTATGATCTGAAGTATCCAGAAGGAAAAATACACTTCAGCCCCATGAAAAATGTCAAACCTCTCAGTGACTGGTCATCATAACACTGTCACAGACCTTCCACACCAAAGTTAATGACATCCTTGTTAGAAGATTCTTCAGCTACCCTTTATGTATATCTGTATGAACATATTGATGTCTATGTATTTATATTTGTTGAATATTTTTATTTTAAGAAAATGAAGGAGGAAAGTTAAAATTCTCTTCTGATTTAAAGGTTTTGTGTGGGATTTTCACTTTTTTCATTCACATTTTACTCTGAAAAGAAGAGAATTAGGGCAACAAGATCAAAATTTTTTATCTTCAGTCACTGGAAAATGGGAACCTGAGTTTCCTTTGCACGCCAGTCTTTTATTATGTGGGGAGTGTGTGTGTGTGTGTGTGTGTGTGTGTGTGATGGGCATATGTATGCAAGCATAAGACAGCCACTGCTGAAAAATTTCATACACCACCGATCTAGTCCTGACAAGAGGATCCAGCTTGGGAAACAGAACCTCCCCCTCAGTGCTACCCTCAGCCTCTTGGATCTCCTTCAAAACACAAATGATATGGGGGAGGCTTTATTTCACGCAAGCAGGTTCAAGTGATAAGGGACTTTGTCACCTCTGGGGACTAAGCACCCAGTTATAACATTTGTATGGAAGCTGACTTGTTAAATTTGCCCTCACAGATAAGGAACCCACCAAAGCACTAGAAAAAGGAGAAGCAGGGTCCTCACTTAATAAAAGTGAGGCCAGAGGCTGAGGGGCTATTCTTCCACTGAGAACTACTTAATTGTTAATCTTTTTGCTCAAGTGGTATTTAAGCAATCAAAAAACGTCTCCATTTTGCCTTTCTCAGTAAATACTGCAAAGTTTTTCTTTTTCCTATGTAGACACCAACATATATAAATCAAATGTCATGAATAGTGACTAGCAAGCAGAGTATTTTTTGAGACATAATTGGCAAATAAAACTGTAAGATATTTAAAGTATATAACATGATAATTTTATATATGTATATATTATTTTAATTTACTTTTAATTGGAGTATAATTTCTTTGCAATGTGTTGGTTTCTGCTGTACAACGATGTGAATCAGCCATAAGTATACATGTATCCCCTCCCTCTTGAGTCCTCCCACCTGCACCCCATCCCACTTCTCCAGGTTGTCACAGAGCTCTGGGTAAGCTTCCTGTATCACAGCCACTTCCCACTGGCATCTATTAACATTTTACATATGGTAATGTACTACGTGTCAACGCTACTCTCTCAATTCAACTTGCCCCCTCCTTCCCCTGTTGTGTCCACAAACATGTTCTCTGTCTGTGTCTCTCTTCCTGCCCTGAAAATAGGTTAACCAGTGCCATTTTTCTAGATTCCATATGCACGCATTAATATACAATATTTGGTTTTCTCTTTCTTACTTACTTCACTCTGTATAACAGGCTGTAGGTTCATCCACCTCAGCTCAAGTGACCCAAATTCACTCCTTTTAACGTTAATTAGAATTCCCTTGTATAGATGTACAACTTCTTTATCCATTCCTCTCTCAATGCACATCTAGATTGCTTCCATGTCCTGACTATTGTAAACACTGTTGCAATGATCTTTGGGGTACACGAGTCTTTTTGAATTATGGTTTTCTCAGGGTATAAGGCTTCAGCAATATGTGAATACTGAACTTCTGGATGTTCAAGCTGGTTTTAGAAAAGGCAGAGGAACCAGAGATCAAATTGCCAACATCTGCTGGATCATCAAAAAAGAGAGTTCCAGAAAAACATCTATTTCTGCTTTATTGACTATGCCAAAGCCTTTGACTATGTGGATCACAATAAACTGTGGAAAATTCTGAAAGAGATGGGAATACCAGACCATCTGATCTGCCTCTTGAGAAATCTGTATGCAGGTCAGGAAGCAACAGTTAGAACTGGACATGAAACAACAGACTGGTTCCAAATAGGAAAAGGAGTACATCAAGGCTGTATGTCGTCACCCTGTTTATTTAACTTATATGCAGAGTACATCATGAGAAACGCTGGACTGGAAGAAACACAAGCTGGAATCAAGATTGCCGGGAGAAATATCAATAACCTCAGATATGCAGATGACACCACCCTTATGGCAGAAAGTGAAGAGGAACTAAAAAGCCTCTTGAAGAAAGTGAAAGAGGAGAGTGAAAAAGTTGGCTTAAAGCTCAACATTCAGAAAATGAAGATCATGGCATCTGGTCCCACCACTTCATGGGAAATAGATGGGGAAACAGTGGAAACAGTGTCAGACTTTATTTTTGGGGGCTCCAAAATCACTGCAGATGGTGACTGCAGCCATGAAATTAAAAGACGCTTACTCCTTGGAAAGAAAGTTATGACCAACCTAGATAGCATATTCAAAAGCAGAGACATTACTTTGCCAACAAAGGTTCGTCTAGTCAAGGCTATGGTTTTTCCTGTCGTCATGTATGGATGTGAGAGTTGGACTGTGAAGAAGGCTGAGCACCGAAGAATTGATGCTTTTGAACTGTGGTGTTGGAGAAGACTCTTGAGAGTCCCTTGGACTGCAAGGAGATCCAACCAGTTCATTCTGAAGGAGATCAGCCCTGGGATTTCTTTGGAAGGAATGATGCTAAAGCTGAAACTCTAGTACTTTGGCCACCTCGTGCGAAGAGTTGACTCATTGGAAAAGACTCTGATGATGGGAGGGATTGGGGGCAGGAGGAGAAGGGGATGACAGAGGATGAGATGGCTGGATGGCATCACTGACTCGATGGACGTGAGTTTGAGTGAACTCCGGGAGTTGGTGATGGACAGGGAGGCCTGGTGTGCTGTGATTCATGGGGTCGCAAAAAGTCGGACACGACTGAGCGACTGATCTGATCTGATCTGATGCCCAATAGTAGAACTTCTAGGTCATATGGTAGTTTTGTTAGGACTTCCCTGATGGCTCAGCAGGTAAAGACTCTGCCTGCAATGCAGGAGACACAGGAGATGGTTCAATCCCTGAGTCGGGAAGCTCCTCTGGAGGAGGAAATGGCAACCCACTCCAGTATACTTGCCATTTCCAGCTACCCCTCTACCATAGTGCTGACCCTCATTTACGTATGTATTAGAAAAGATTTTCCCTTTCTATTAACTTAAGTTGGAGAAGGAAATGACAACCCATTCCAATACTCTTGCCTGGAAAATCCCATGGATGGAGAAGCGTGGTGGGCTACAGTCCATGGGGTCGCAAAGAGTTGGACACGACTGAGCAACTTCACTTGTCACTTGTCATTAAGTTAAGTAACATAGCTATCATCTGACATGTTTACCTTTTATTTTTTGAAGAGAACACAGGTAAGTGCCACTCTCTTAGACAGCATCAATTATACAACACAGTTTTATCAGTTATAGTCATCATGCTGCACATTAGATCCTTAGACCTTAACATTTTCATATGTTATAATGTATAACCTTTTATAAATCTCTCCCTATTTTCCCCATCCTCCAGGCCTTGGCAATCACTTTCCTATCTGTTTCTGAGTACCACATTTTTTTTTAGATTCCTTACAATTGAGATCATACAGTATCTTTCTTTAACTTATTTCACTTAGCATAAGGCCCTCTAGTTTCATCCATGCTGCCACAAATGGGAGAATTTCTTTCTGTTTGTAATGGCTAAATAAAATTCACATGTATATGTCATATCATATTGTTTTAATCTCTTCACCTGCTGACAGATACTTAGGTTGTTCCTATAACAGGCTGTTTCTAGGCTACTGTGAATATTGATGCAATGAACATGAGAGTACAGATTTCCTTGGAGATAATTATTTCGTTTCCTTTGAACACATATTCAGAAGTGAATATATATCCAGAAGTGGGAATTAATGGTCACATAACAGTTCTTTCTTAAATTTCATGAGAAACTTCCAGAAGGTATTCCATGGGAGTTGCACCAATATACATGCCTACCAATAATCCATTAATACCTCCATTTTCTACACATCCTCAACAACATTTACTTCTTACTTTTTGGTAAAAGCCATTTCAACAGGAACGAGGTGATATTTGTTGTACTTTTGATTTGCACTTCCCTGATAGTGATGTTGAGCATCTTGTCATACACTTCCCGGGCATTCTGTATGTCTTATTGGAGGAAAAGTTGTCTATTCTATAAAAAATAGCATGCATTTTGTACACTGTATTTGAATATATAAAACTCAGTTACCTATCCATACACCAACAACAAATTATAGAAATAGAAACAATCCCATTTACAACTGCATCAAAAAAATAAAATACTTAGAAATAAGTTTAAGCAAAGTGTTGAAATATCTATGTGTGAAAACATTCAAGACAAACATGAAAGAAATTTTTGAAAGACACAAAAGGAAACATATTTTATATTTACTGACTAGAAGAATTAATATTGTTAATACATCCATACTACCCAAAGCTATCTACATATTCACTGCAGTCTCTTTCAAAATTCCAAGGTGTTTTTCACAAAACAGAAAAAAAATTCTACAACTTGTATAAAACTGTTGCTTTGTTCAGTTGACAAGTCGTGTCCGACTCTTTGTGATCCCATGACTGCAGCATTCCAGCTTTCCCTGTCCCTTACCATCTCCTAGAATTTGCCCAAGTTCATGCCCATTGAATTGGTGATGGCATCCAAACGTCTCATCCTCTGTCAGCCTTCTTCTTCTGTCTTCAATCTTTCCCAGCATCAGAGTCTTTTCCAGTGACTCAGCTATTCACATTAGGTGGCCAAAGTATTGGAGCTTCAGCTTCAGCATCAGTCCTTCTGAAGAGTATTTAAGGTTGACTGGTTTTGATCTCTTTGGTGTCCAGGGACTCTCAAGATTCTTCTACAGCACCACAGTTCAAAAACACCACTTCTTCAGCACTCTGCCTTCTTTATTGTCTGTCCAGCTCTTACATGTGTACATGACTACTGGAAAGAGCCTAGCCTTGACTATACAGACCTCTGTCAGCAACGTGATGTCTTTGCTTTTAACACACTGTCTAGGTTTGTCAGAGCTTTCCAGCCAAGAAGCAATTGTCTTCTAATTTTGTGGCTGCAGTCGCCATCCACAGTGATTTCAGAGCCCAGGAAGAGGAAATCTGTCACTGCTTCCACCTTTTCCCCTTCTATTTGCCATGTAAGAGATGGGACCAGATGCCATGATCTTAGCTTTTTTTTTTTTTTTAATTATATTCCATTGTGTGATTAATCATTTATTGACAAACAACCCTTGGTGGTTTAGTCACTAAGTTGTTACTCTTGCGACCCCATGGACTGTAGCCTGCCAGCCTCCTCTGTCCATGGGATTCTCCAGGCAAGAATACTGGAGTGGGTTGCCATTTCCTTCTCCAGATCTTAGCTTTTTTGATATTGAGTTTTAAGCCGGCTTTTTCACTCTCCTCTTCCACCCTCATCAAGAGGCTCTTTAGTTCCTCTTTGCTTTCTGCCATTAGAGTGGCATCATTCACATATCTGAGGTTGTTGATATTTCTCCCAGCAATGTTGATTTCAGCTTTTAGGACTCATCCAGTCCAGCATTTTGCATGACATGCTCTGCATATAAGTTAAATCAGCAGGGTGATAATATTCAGCCTTGACAGACTTCTTCACTAATTTTGAACCAGTTTATTGTTCCTTGTCTGCTTCTAACTGTTGTTCTTTGAACTGTGTACAGGTTTCTCAGAAGACAGGTAAGGTTGGTCTAGCATGCCCAGCTTCTTAAGAATTTTCCACTTTGTTGTGATCCACACAGTTTGGTGAGATCAATGAAGCAGATGTTTTTTCTGGAATTCACTTGCTTTTTCTATGTTCCAGCAAATGTTGGCAATTTGATCTCTGGTTTCTGTGCTTTTCTAAACCTAGCTTGAACATCTGGAAGCTCTGGGTTCACATAATGCTGAAGCCTAGCATGGAGGATTTTGAGCATAACCTTACTAGGATGGGAGATGAGTGCAACTGTTCAGTGGCTTGAACATTCTTTAGTACTGCCCTTCTTGGGAATTGGGATGAGGATTGACCTCTTCCTGTCCTCTGGCCACTGCTGGCTTTTCCAGATTGTCAGACATATTGAGTGGAGTACTTTAATAGCATCATCTTTTAGGATTTTAAATAGCTCTGCTGGCATTCCATCACCTCCACTAGCTTTATTGGAAGCAGGGCTTCCTAAGGCCCACTTGACTTCACATTCTAGAATGTCTGGCTCAGAGTGAGAAACTACACCATTGTGATTATCTGGGTCATTAAGATTTTTTTTATAGTTCTCCTGTGTACTTTTTCCATCTCTTCTTGGTCTATTCTGCTTTATTAAATCACAAAATACCAAAGAGTCAAGGTGATCTTGAGAAAGAAGAACAAAGTTCGAGACTATGATTGCTGATTTCAAATATATTAGAAAGCTGTAGTAATCAAAACAGAATGACTTGCTTCTGGCACAAAAACAGACACATAGATCAACAGAGCAGAACAGAGAAGCCAGAAAGAAACGCACACCCGTATATTGTCGGTTAGCTTATGAAAACGGAGCCAAGAAGATCCAGTGGGGAAAGGACAAGCTTTTCAAAATGGCACTGGGAAAACTGGATAGTCCTGTGAAAAAATGAAACTGTACTTCTGTCTTTTACCATACACAAAAGTCAACTAAAAATGGAACATAAGACTTTAAGCGATTAAACTCCCAGAAGAAAACATCGAGGTAATCTTCCTTGACATGGGTCTTTGCAATGAGTTTTTGGGTTTCACACCAAAAGCAAAGGCAACAACTGCAAAAATAAACAAGTGGGACCACATCCAACTCCAAACAAAGGAACATCAGCAAAATCAAATGGCAACCTATGGATTGAGAGAAAATATCTCCAAATCACATATCTGATAAGGGCTTAACATTCAAAAACACATGATACTCATACAACTCAAGGGCAAAAAAACACAAATAATCCAAATTTTTAATGGAGTATAAGAAAAGTAAGAGTTTCAATAAATCTGAAGATTAGACTGGAGATGAAAGACACAGCAAGGTTCTCCTTCCAGAACAACAACAGCCTGTGCCTTCCCGGCATTACTTGCTTCATCTCCACTCACTTGTTTGACAATTACAGTTCACAGTGTACATTCTTCAACTCATAGCAATCACTGCACAGTGAGCTATGATATGTGCTAAGAATAGTCCCATTAGGGGAAAAAAACTAATATTTGCATACTTACTATTTAGGCATATAAAAAGGAAGGTAATTTTCAGAGTTTACCATTTCATTATTTTCTATATTTCATTTCAAAATTGAACCATCTAGTAAAAAAAATGAGTTAAGAAACCTCAATAATATACACATAGAAAATCATTTTTAAATGGGAGCATTAATGGATTATAATTTGCAGGTAATTTATTATTACTATTGTAACTGTATTCCTTTTGATTCTCTGCTGCATCAGGTTAGTAATTTATTATAAATATTAATACCAACATAAGGACAAATACTACTAAAGTTATCGTGAATAGAGAAAGACATAGATTATATTAGGCAAGAAATGAAAGTATGGGAAGTCAACAATGGTATTAAAATAAAGGGTAGTATTGCCTTGAGACAAAGTAAGGTTCTCAAAGTTTCTTGAAACACCAAGAACAAGTCAGATGTGAGGAATTAGCTTAATTTGTATACCAGAAACTCTACCTGAAGAAATTTAAGTTCATAAAAACATTATGATGCTAAAAACCAAAATTTGGCCAGAGAATAGGGTAGGGTAGGGTATATAGGCATTCAAAATTCTCCATTGCTTAGTGCATCAGGCACTCAAGGACCACCCTCACTGAAGTCTTTCTCTATTGCTCAACCTACAGGTACCAGCATGGAGAAAGATAGCTCTACCTCACAGGCAGTGGAACCCTACTTTTATGGCCTCATGGCTTTCCTTAAGAAGCATTCCATGCAGCACATTTCCTCCACCCCATCCCATCCGGCTGACTCCCCATGGTCAACAGGAGTCCTCACCCTGGGATCATTCCACAATCCCCATGGCTCCAGCCCCCAGCTTCTGTGGACACCAGTGGACTTACAACCCTGTCCGAGGTATGAGAGGCCGCAGCATGGCTCGTCTATGTGGTTCTCACTCCGTTCAGACTGTCACAGATTAGTTAGTTCACTCCCCAAAAGCTTCAAATGCCTCCCCCGTCCTAGTGGACGGCCATGGACGCGGGGATCTCTCCCCTGCGCTTCAGCTCCCTCATCCCCAGGTGCAGGCTGGTCCCACTTGCTCTCCTCCTTCTTTCCCCTTCTCCCTTGTCCCTTCTTTCCTTTGTCCTACTGAGTTCTGTATGAATCCGGATGTTCCTTCTCAGTAGTCAGGGAGTCCTGCAGGATTCACCTGGTCTTCTGTGAGAACTGCTGCGTTTAGATGTTCTTGATGCATCGGTGGAGAGAGGTGTACCCCACTTCCACCTACCCCTCCTCATCTTGTCCACCCCCATTTGTGCATGGATTAGAAACGAGTTTCCCTTCTATTAAGTAACACCGCCATCACCACACGTTTAGCTTTTGCATTTTGAGGAGAACACAGCTAAGTTCCTTGCTCTTCAGTTCAGTTCAGTGGCTCAGTCATGTCCGACTCTTTGCGACGCTATGGACTGCAGAACGCCAGGCCCCCCGTCCATCAGTGATTCCCAGAGGTTACTCAAACTCATGCCCATCAAGTGCAGTGGTGCCATTCAATGATGTCCACTCTCTTAGACAATTTCAAATACACAACACAATCTTATTAGTTACACTAACCGTGCTATACATTAGATCCTCAGTTCAGTTGCTCAGTCATGTCCAACTCTTCGTGACCCCACAGACTGCAGCAAGACAGGCTTCCTGTCCATCACCGACTCCCAAAGCTTGCTCAAACTCATGATTGATCTCATGATTAGATCATGAGGCTCACACATTAGATCCTCAGACTTTACTAATTTTTTATACACGAAAATGTGTAACCTTTAAAAATCTCTCCTTATTTCCCCCACCCTCCAGGCTTTGGCAATCATTTTTCTACTCTGAGTTCCTTTTTTTCTTTTCTTTAGATTCCTTATAATTGAGATCATATGGTATTTGTCTTTCTCTGACTTAGTTCACTTAGCGTAATGCCCTCCAGTTTCATCCATGTTGCCACAAATGGAAGGATTTCTTTCTTTCTCTAAGGGCTAAATAATATTTACCTATATATGTCACATCACATTGTTTTAATCCATTCACCTGTCGAAAGATATTCAGGTTGTGCCTATACCAAGGCTACTGTGAATAATGCTGCAATGAATATGGGAATACAGATCCCTCTTTGAGACAATGATTTCATTTCCTTTGACTATATATCCAAAAGTGGGATAACGGATCACATAACAGTTCTCTTTCAAATTTCTTGAGGAACCTCCACAGTATTTTTCCATGGGAGTTGCTCCGGTATACATCCCTACCAACAGTGCATAAACACTCCTTTTTCTCCACATCCTCAATAACATTTGTCATTTCATACATTTTTGGTACTAGCCATTCAAACAGGTATGAGTTGATATCTCTTCTGCTTTTGATCTGCATTTCCTTGATTATTAGTGATGTTGAGCATCTTGTCATATACCTCTTGATCATCTAAATGTCTTATTAGTGGAAAAATGTCTATTCTTTAAAGATGGAGCATACATTTTGTTTACTATATTCCAATATATGAAACTCAGTGCCTACCTATATATCAACAATGAACTATCAGAAAATGGAATAAAGAGAACAATCCCATTTACTATTACTATCAAAAAAAGATAAAACACTTAGAAATAAACTTAAGCAACGTGTTGAAAGATTTTACACAAAACCTTTAAGACATTGATAAGAGAAACTTTTAAAAAGATAAATATATGTAAATTTAGGTTGTCTATTCAATGTGTTTCTTGTTTCTTGAAGTAGGATTTGTATTGCTATAAACTTGCCTCTTAGAACTGCTTTTGTTGCATCCTATAGGTTTTAGATCATCATGTTTTCAAGGTTCTTTGTTTCTAGGAATTTTTTTATTTCCCTTATTTCTTCAGTAACCTGTATATTATTTAGAAATGTGTTGTTTAATCTCCTTGTGTTGGTGTACTTTAAAGTTTTTTTTTTCCTTTAATTGATATCTAGTCTCAAAGAGTTGTGGTCAGAGAAAATGCTTGATATGATTTCAATTTTCTTAAATTTACTGAGGTTTGATTTGTGACCCAAGATGAGGAAAATGTTCCATGGGCACTTGAGAAGAAAGTGTACTCTTCTGCATTTGGATGCAATGTGCTGATATCAATTAGGTCCATTTGCTCTAATATTTCCTTTTAGGCTTATGTTTCCTTATTAATTCTCTGTTTTGATGATCTGTTCATTGGTGTAGGTGGGGTGGTAACTTGTCCTACTATTATTGTGTTACTGTCAATTTCCCCTTTTATGTCAGCGTTTACCTTATGTATTGAGGTGCTCTTATGTTGGGTACATAAATATTTACAATTGCTATGTCTTTTTCTTGGACTGGTCCCTTGATCATTTGGTAGTGTCCTTCTTTATCTCTTATAATAGTTTTGATTTTAAGGTCTATTTTTTCTGATACGAGAATTGCCAATCCGGCTTTCTTTTGATTTCCTTTTGCATGGAATATCTTTTTCCATCCTCTCACTTTCAGTCTGTATGTGTCTCTAGGACTGAAGTGGGTCTCTTGTAGACAGCATATATATGGGTCTTGTTTTTGTATCCATTCAGCCAGTCTGTGCATTTGGTAAAAATGGAAGATAATATCAAGTAAAACAACTGATAAAGGATTGCTTTCCAAAATATACAAGCAGCTCATACAACTCAATCATCAAAAGCAAAGGTGAGAGCTGCAAAAATAAACTAGTGGGACCACATCAAACTCAAAAGCTTCTGCATAGTAAAAGGAGCCATCGATAAAATGAAATGGCAAACTATGGAATGAAAAAAATATTTGCAAATCACATATTTGGTAAGGGCTTCATATCCATGTATATATAAGAGACTCATGCAACTCAGTAGGAATAAAAAATTAAATAACCCAAATTATTAAATGAGCAAAGGAAGAGTAAGTATTTTGAAAAATCTGAAGTGTACACTGCAGATGACAGACACTGTAAGATTTTCCTTCCAGAACAAATGCCTGTGTCTTCCTGGAATTGCTTTCTTTATTTCCAATCACCTGTTTAGTGATTGGAAATCACAGTATACATCCTTCACTCAATAACAATCACCCTACACTGAGCTATATGTGCTAAGAATAGCCCTACTGACTATAAAAAACTAATAATTACGTACTGAATCTTCAGGAATCTAAAATACAAGGTGATTTTCAGAATTTTCCACTCCATTGTTTTCTACATTCTATGTCAAAGCTGAAACATCTAGTAAGGAAAAATGACTTAGGGGACCTCAATAACACATGGATAGAAGTCATTTAAAACTGGGAGCATCACTGGATTATAATTCAGGGGAATGTATTATTCCTAGTAGTACTGTAATTTTATTCCCTTTAATTCTCTGCTATACTAGGTTGATGTTTATTTAGAATAGTAATACCAACATAGAGACATACAGTACTCCAGTTACAGTAGATTGAGAAAGACAAGCTTATGAGGCAGGAACTGAAATTACAGAAAATTAGCAATGGTATCAAAACAAGGGGCAGTATTGCCTAGAAAGAAAGCAGAGTTCTCTAATTTTTTTGAGACAACACACACAAGCCAGATGTGAGCCAACCAGCTTAAACTGTGTACCAGAAACCGCACCAGAAGGAAAA
Source organism: Bos grunniens (assembly GCF_055505025.1). Classification (NCBI taxonomy): domain Eukaryota; kingdom Metazoa; phylum Chordata; class Mammalia; order Artiodactyla; family Bovidae; genus Bos; species Bos grunniens. The sequence goes on from NC_141187.1 coordinate 37,554,521, forward strand.
TGAAGTTCATAAAAATATGACGATGCTAAAAGCCAAAATCCAGACAGTAAGAGAATAGGGTAGGGTTTATGTAGATGCTGAAAACTACTCAGAGAGATAGACATGGAAGCAAATACACTAATGAGCATCAGAAAGATCAAAGCACAAATGGGTCTGAAAATAAATCATAAAGGGACTTGGTAGTCTGATCAAAAGAATAAGAGAATCAAATTAGAAAACCAAAATATAAAGACTTGTGCACGTGATAGACCCAGAGAATGCTCAGCAGAGAAAATTTCGGCCTTAGTGACCAGTGAACAGAAGCCTCCAGCATCAGGAACAAAATCCCTGGGCAGGACTCACGACTGTGCGCTTCTGGAAACAGCCTCAGTTTCAAAGTTTGGGCACCACACCACCGAAAAGTGAACGCAGACAAGGATTATAGCTTGCTATTGCACTGAATCACAGACAGTAGTGTTTGTTAGTTTACTTTTCTCATTCAACTATAAAGTTAATGAATCACTAGCCGATGATAATTGATGCCATCAGTTTCCAGTCAGATCCTCTTTAGTCGTACAATGGATATCTAAACCTGTTATATGATCCCCAATAACAGTTTTAATAATTAAATTTATTAATATTTAATGGAGGGTAATTGCTTTACAATACTGTACCTCTTTTGGCCAAACATCAACATGAATCAGCCATAGGTAAATCTATGTCCCCCTGCTCTTGAACCTCCTTCCCACCTTCCTTCCAGTCCCACCCCTTGAAGCTGTTACAGAAAAATATGGAAGACTTCACAAATTTGTGTTTTATACTTGGACAGGGGCCATGCTAACCTTCTCTGTATTACTGCAATTTTTTAATATATGTGCTACCAAAGCGAACACAGAAATAACCTTTTTTTTTTTATTTTATTTTTAAACTTTACAATATTGTATTAGTTTTGCCAAATATTCGAAATGAATCCGCCACAGGTATACCTGTGTTCCCCATCCTGAACCCTCCTCCCTCCTCCCTCCCCATACCCTCCCTCTGGGTCGTCCCAGTGCACCAGCCCCAAGTATCCAGTATCGTGTATCGAACCTGGACTGGTGACTCGTTCCATACATGATATTATACATGTTTCAATGCTATTCTCCCAAATCTCCCCACCCTCTCCCTCTCCCACAGAGTCCATAAGACTGATCTATACATCAGTGTCTCTTTTGCTGTCTCTTACACAGGGTTATTGTTATCATCTTTCTAAATTCCATATATATGCATTAGTATACTGTATTGGTGTTTTTCTTTCTGGCTTACTTCACTCTGTATAATAGGTTCCAGTTTCATCCATCTCATTAGAACTGATTCAAATGTATTCTTTTTAATGGCTGAGTAATACTCCATTGTGTATATGTACTACAGCTTTCTTATCCATTCATCTGCTGATGGGCATCTAGGTTGCTTCCATGTCCTGGCTATTATAAACAGTGCTGCGATGAATATTGGAGTACACGTGTCTCTTTCCATTCTGGTTTCCTTAGTGTGTATGCCCAGCAGTGGGATTGCTGGATCATAAGGCAGTTCTATTTCCAGTTTTTTAAGGAATCTCCACACTGTTCTCCATAGTGGCTGTACTAGTTTGCATTTCCACCAACAGTGTAAGAGAGTTCCCTTTTCTCCACACCCTCTCCAGCATTTATTGCTTGTAGACTTATGGATCACAGCCATTCTGACTGGCGTGAAATAGCACCTCATAGTGGTTTTGATTTGCATTTCTCTGATAATGAGTGATGTTGAGCATCTTTTCATGTGTTTGTTAGCCATCTGTATGTCTTCTTTGGAGAAATGTCTATTTAGTTCTTTGGCCCATTTTTTGATTGGGTCATTTATTTTTCTGGAGTTGAGCTGTAGAAGTTGTTTGTATATTTTTGAGATTAGTTGTTTGTCAGTTGCTTCATTTGCTATTATTTTCCCCCATTCTGAAGGCTGCCTTTTCACCTTGCTAATAGTTTCCTTTGTTGTGCAGAAGCTTTTAAGTTTAATTAGGTCCCATTTGTTTATTTTTGCTTTTATTTCCAATATTCTGGGAGGTGGGTCATAGAGGATCCTGCTGTGATGTATGTCGGAGAGTGTTTTGCCTATGTTCTCCTCTAGTAGTTTCTGGTCTTATGTTGAGATCTTTAATCCATTTTGAGTTTATTTTTGTGTATGGTGTCAGAAAAGAAATAACCTTTCAATAGAAAAAAAAATCATATAGTCATCTACCAATAAATAATTGATTACATGAGGAATTAGGGTATTCTGCTATATTTACTACCTCTTATAAAATCTAATTTTGATAAGGTCCAAATCTCCATGTAGGAATTAAGCATATATTTATGCATAACACATGTATGCACAGAAATACATGCACATAAATACATCTATGTTATACAAGCTATTATTCTCCTTGCCTGTCACAATAAGCTCTTTAGTTGATGAGACAGATAGTCCCAAATTTCTCCAACTTATATGTCTTCTTTTTGAGAACCACTTATTTTCATCACCTAATTTTAAATAACCATTTTATTCTTAGATACCATGCCTCTCTGAACTAAGAGCAGAGAAAATCTAGTAAATGCTGATGTCTTATCCTTAATTAAATTACCACTCTTCTAGTAAACTGGAAAAAGAATCATGTTCAGATCTCATTCAGGAGGGTAAAATCTCTATTTTATCAGTTCTCTTGTCCAAACTAAATTCTTGCTTACTTCATTCTTAAATTCTGCTTCCTTACAAAGGACAGACAAGAAAAGTAATATTAAAATCATGCTTGCAAGAGTCTATGATTTATGCTTCTGTTGGCCAAAGGTAGGGCCACGTATAGTTTCTGAAATATTACAATACATCATGGAAGCATGAAGGTCTAGTTCTACTGTCAAAGAGGAGATGTTTGGAGATGGTTCAAAAACTAAGCCCCATGGGTTGTCAGGATGTACTCCCAACCAAACGGGTAAATTTTGTCCCTAAAAAGTCAAAGTCAGGAAAGGGCAGGCCATGTTCGCAGAGCTGATGACGTTGTCTTGGGTGCTGACCAGGTAATACTCTTGTATTACCATCTGGAGATTTATTTGCTATTTTCTCAAAGAAACAAACTTAACAAGAAGATTAAAGATGCATAAAAGTAGAAGAGCTGCCAAGGTGCCTAGAAGAAAGGCTAGCCAGGAGAACCAGGCCCCCACACTAATAATTGTCAAAGACTGTAACAGTGAGTGTTTTATAGACAGAGCAGAACGAGTGGATAAAACCAATGTTCTAGGGTCACTGCTGTTTTGCAGTCAAAGACAAAATATTTTTCTCTTTAAGCAGAGTCATCACAGCTCCTGATGTGGTCCTGGTTACACACATGCAGACCGAGGGCCACAGGCATGTGTGATGTGACATCAGGAGGTGGACAGATGACTGTATTGATGCTCAGTCGCCTGCATCTGCTAATAATGGGACCTGGGGAAAATCACTTGCCCTTCTCTAAGTCATCACATCTTAATATAATTTGATGATAATAGTGAAGATTAAGGCTATCTCACAGGGTTACTGTGAAACACAAATTTTAAAATGTTTTAAAGCTTTTGGGAAAGTATCAAAGACATGCATGGGGTTATTAAGGTGAGAGAGCAGATCCAAGGTACAGAATCCTTTTTCTCTTAGTATTCTCTTTGTACTCAATAGCAGCGATCAGTCAGTCATGTGTTTACTCTTACCAGCGTGACAGTAAACCACACAGATCAACTAGACTTTTCTTGTCATTTCAGTGTCTAAAATGCAAGCATTAGTCAATGCAGAGTGAAAAAATTACAAACTTCTAGAGGGCCTCGCTGCTCAGAGTCTGCAGAGTCCCAACATTAAATTGTCTTAAAAGAATGGCCTAAACATTCTGGCTCAAAATTAAGTTCCAAATGTTTGCACAGCACAGAAGCACTTCTGGGAGCAATACAAAAATGCAGGGAGTAACCTATTCTCCAACTCTCTATCTGTGCAAATATCATCATCCATCGAAATTTACACAGAAGGTGCTGCTTCTTCCCCACCCCAGCTACTACAGCACCAACTCCTGCTCAGAGCAACAGGGAAAGAGAAGGCTTCCCTCTACAAGATGGATTTGATAACCGCAAGTGACTAGATCATCTCAGAATGGCTCATGTTTTAAGCAGGGTCCCGCCTGCTCCTGCTGCTGGTCATGTCAAATCTGCTCTTGTGCCAAGGCAACTTCTGCACATTCCTCTGTCCTCACGTTGATGACCTCTGCCTGAACTCCCTTAAAGACTTATTTACCCGTGCCACCAACCTGTCCCACTACATCTATAACCTCTCCTCGAAAATGTTCAATGAGTTTGTAAGTACTGTGGTGGTGGTGGTGGTTTAGTTGCTAAGTTGTGTCCAACTCTTGTGACCCCATGGACTGTAGCCTGCCAGACTCCCAGAATGAAGCTTCGCATAAGTGACTGGACTATACTATCCTTTAAACAAGAAGGCTGCATCAGCCAAACTTCAAATAACATACTCTCTAGGTCAAAGAAGCCGCCAGCTCATAAGATGTGGAAATCGAAGAAAGAATCAGTTTTGTGAAATCTCAAAGACTCCAAAGGAGTGCAATAACTTTTTCAACTGCCTTTTTTTCATTTTCTTTTTTAAATTTCCAGAATAAATGATTTTGTATTTGTCAGCTAGGAATGCCATAAAAGAATACAATAGACTCAGTGGAATAAACAACAGAAATTAAGATTTGCAGGGAATAGGTTTAGAGCTACAATAGAAGGGGGGTCTACAACTGTAAACAATTATTCTCTTCCTGATGAAGGTATTTGAAAGTTATACGTTAATTCTTTTAGGTCAATCAAGGAGCACACAGTAGAGCAGACAATTAATAAAAAAACGGTGCTAAAGGTTTCTATTAAATTCATATAGTTCTTTTTCAGTTCAGTTCACTCAGTCGTGTCTGACTCTTTGTGACCCCATAAATCGCAGCACGCCAGGCCTCCCTGTCCATCACCAACTCCCGGAGTTCACTCAAACTCATATCCATTGAGTTGGTGATTCCATCCAACCATCTCATCATCTGTTGTTCCCTTTTCCTCCTGCCCTCAATCTTTCCCAGCATCAGGGTCTTTTCAAATGAGTCAGCTCTTCACATCAGGTGGCCAAAGTACTGGAGTTTCAGCTTCAGCATCAGTCCTTCCAATGAACACCCAGGACTGATCTCCTTTAGGATGGACTGGTTGGATCTCCTTGCAGTCCAAGGGACTCCCAACAGTCTTCTCCAGCACCACAGTTCAAAAGCATCAATTCTTCAGCGCTCAGCCTTCTTTATAGTCCAACTCTCACATCCATACATGACCAGTGGAAAAACCATAGCCTTGACTAGATGGACCTTTGCTGGCAAAGTAATGTCTCTGCTTTTGAATATGCTATCTAGGTTGGTCATAACTTTCCTTCCAAGGAGTAAGCGTCTTTTAATTTCATGGCTGCTTTACTCACTAGTTTTTGTTTCATCCTTCATTTTTGACTGTCCATGTTTTTTCCAACTCTTCCAAGTAATCTTTTTAAATGTTCATAACTTTCGCTATTAGTTTTTCTCTGTCAATATGTTAGCTAGATTTTTCTACTCTTATTCTCAGTCCATGCTTAGTGTTTCCTACAAATTTATGCCATGTTTTTCTGCCGTACCATTTTGTCACCATAAACAATATTGTATTTTGCACCTGGGAAGAACACTAAGCTTTTTGGTGTGCGGATCAGAGATAAGTCAGAGTCATAACGTATAACTCCTTATAAGGCAATATATTGGCTCTAACCCACAGTAAACAGGAGATTAAATGGTTAAATACAGGTTCATGCATGCATTCTAAGTCACTTTAGTTGTGTCCAACTCTTTGCAACCCTACTGACTGTAGCCCAACAGGCTCCTCTGTCCATAGACAGGCAACAATACTGGAGTAGGCTGCTGTACCCTCTTGCAGGGGATGCTCCTCACCTAGGGATCAAACCTGAGTCTTCTTATATCTCCTGCATTGGCAGGAATGTTCTTTACCACTACCATCACCTGGGAAGCACCAAATATTGATATTTATGTACTATAGTTGGTTCAAATACTAAATTTAAAAAAGATAATAATAAAACAGGTTGAACTTAGAAAAGTCAGATGTAAAATCATTTTTTATAGAGACAATGTAGAGAAAAAGTAGGAAAAGAATGACTTTCAAATTTTGTGACCCCCCCATTAAAAAAATTACACGTCTATCAAACATGTTAATGTTCTGGTTCATATAATGAATGCCCAACAACCCTAACTAATCCTGATCACTTTCAGGATGAACAGTATGCCCAGGGCAGATAGTACTATATTAACATCACCAACAGCTGCCACACCACTTCCCTCCATGCTCCTGAAGAAAAAGAACAAGTCGAACACAGGCATGTGAGTCTTTTACCCCTGGGTTTTTCACTGGATCACATGAGACACTATACTGGTGTTACCAAGAATCAGATTATTAGAGGTAATGGTAATCGTACATGCAGAGAAAGGTTGAAGAACCATCAGCAATTGAAGAGAAATTATATTATGCAGTTGTTGAAGCATGAGTGAAATCAAGGGATGACTAAAGATCTGTAGTAGCAAAATAAATAACAGATCCATAAATTGTCCATGCAGACAACTTTAGTTCAACCAATGCATTAGACACAGGATTGCAGCTATTACACTGTATCAAAACATGAAATGAATGGAACTTCCATGTGTAAAATATAAGATTGCAAAATTCGTGAATATGTAAGAAACACACCCAGTTTTGAGTACTCCCTGTTACTAGTGAGTCCTACGTGGGAGTCCTATACTGCACCACCCGAGCCACCGCGTCTGCCTTTCAAGGCTCTCCTGATTCTGCTTCTACTTCTCTGACACCTCCTTCACTCGTCATTTTCAACGACTCCTCTGTCACCTTTTATTCTTAATTTGTAAGTCTCCCCCACAATGGCCTATAAACATTGCTTTGCTTCTCAAGGCGGCAACAATTGCCTCTGTTCAGAGGACAACACAGTTTACACATCAAGCCTCAGTCATTTATGGCAGCTCCAAATTTTCACAGTTATAATCTCTCCTTTCTGATTTCCTGCATTATCCTTCATCCTAACATTATTTAAAATATTTTCACATGCATCCCCCTTTAAAATACTATCTTCTCTCTCTACAACTTTCTTAATGATACCAGCATTCTTTTCCTCTATTAAGCTCATTAATAATGAGGGTGATCAAGTAAAGGAAAAAGGTCAAAGAGAAAGAGGAGGAGGGATTTTTCAATGAGCTTAAATTTAAAGTTTATTGAGAGTTACTACATGGCCTTACATTTTACTCAGCACTTCATGTGCATTACTATATTTAATCCTATTCAGTTCTCTGTTCTTTACCAGTAAAACAATTCACGGCTATAAAGAAATCAAGTATATTAACTAGAGATCTTCAGCCCCCGGGATTTTCAGGCTCAATTCTGCTAGTAGTAGTGAACTAGGGGGGCCCTCCACTGTGAATCCCACTGATGCTGTTACTAAACACAACGCTGTGCCATTTTCTGCCCGGACACGTGTCAACAAAACAGACTCTTCTGATGTCAGCAGGGTGCTGGTGTGGGATCAGCTGAGGAGAGAAGCCTGTTTAAGAATGTCATATCTTCTTCCTTGTCTCTTTGTTGTAATATCATAAAACAAATTACCAATCAAAAATCAGTACGAAGGACTCATCTGATTCATTAATACGAATGAATAGCTGGGTGACAATGATGTGGGCTCAGGTGGAATCCCTCTTTCCTGGGTCAGGCACTGCAGCACATACTCACTTGCCATAAAATACTTAGATTCTCTCATGCAAATAGACAACATAAAAGAACTCACTGAGTGGTCATAGAATTTCAGAGGAAAAAAGAAAATTCTTCATGTTATAAATTAGAATGCATCAGAAGAATTAGTTACTAAAATAACCTCAGTTCAGTTCAGTCACTCAGTTGTGTCCGACTCTTTGCGACCCGATGAATCGCAGCACGCCAGGCCTCCCTATCCATCACCAACTCCCGGAGTTCACTCAAACTCAGGTTCATTGAGTTGGTGATGCCATCTAGCCATCTCATCCTCTGTCGTCCCCTTCTCCTCCTGCCCCCAATCCCTCCCAGCATCAGAGTCTTTTCCAATGAGTCAACCCTTCACATGAGGTGGCCAGAGTACTGGAGTTTCAGCTTTAGCATCATTCCTTCCAAAGAAATCCCAGGGCTGATCTCCTTCAGAATGGACTGGTTGGATCTCCTTGCAGTCCAAGGGACTCCCAACAGTCTTCTCCAACACCACAGTTCAAAGGCATCAATTCTTCGGCTCTCAGCTTTCTTCACAGTCCAACTCTCACACCCACACATGACCACTGGAAAAACCATAGCCTTGACTAGATGGACCTTTGTTGGCAAAGTAATGTCTCTGCTTTTGAATATGCTATCTGGGTTGGTCATAACTTTTCTTCCAAGTAGTAAGGGTCTTTTAATTTCATGGCTGCAGTCACCATCTGCAGTGATTTTGGAGCCCCCAAAAAATAAAGTCTGACACTGTTTCCACTAATTCAGCAAAGTGTGAACTAAGAGGTTATGTTTTATACTTCTACAACTTTTACTACCTTCAAAAATCTCTGCATACACATAGGAATAACCAAGAGTTCTTTAGGTCAACTGCTCTGAGCAAACATAACATGTTACCAAAACCACTGAATTATGATTATTTTAATGAGACTGTTTCTTATGGTTGCTTAGAACAAAGGCCTTATTAGGTGGATACTCATGTTACTGTACTCCTGGAATGAATCTCTGTATCATCTAGTCATGAACCTGCGGAGTATGAAAGAAGTCTCAGATGCTATCCTATCAAGAGCCAGAGAGAATGTGAAAAAAAGTAAAAGAACTTCAAACATTCATAGAGAGGGTGTTCAGCCAGGTGAGCATCCTGCAGAGGACTTTCTTGCTTTGCTCATGAATGAAAGACCTCTGTAATGCAGAAGGAGTTTTGAAATATCTCATTTTGTAAGAAAAAGTTCATGACTTCTATATTCTAGACTGCTACTACATAAAGCAGGAGCCTAGTCATTCATAGTGATAGATTCTACTGTAAATGAATCAGAATTTCACTGCAGTTTTTGACATGTGCAGCCTTCCCTGCATTGCACACAATGCCACTGAAAGCTTGCCTCTTCCTGGGCACTGGTGGTTAAAATATTTTCAAGAGTAAGAGAACTGGAGAACAGAATTTCCAAGATCAGCATTTTCTTCAAAGTATCCCAGGACATCTGCTATTGAAGTTCCACTTGTCTTCTTTCTCTGCTCTCCTCAAATCAAAGGATGAGAGTGGGAAGGAAGAAAAGAGAAAGTTAAAACTAAACTTGAGTTATGTTTCTGCTTTTTAGATTCCTAATAGGTTTCTTATAGGCTGGCTCCAAAATCCATATCTAGAGAGTTTTATATTCATTGTGTCTTCCCCAAATCTTAATTTGATAATTAGAAGGAACAAAGATAAGCAAATACTAATAAAACACATAAGAAGTCATTATCTTTTGGGTATTCAGGTTATTCTTACAGTCAAGAGGAAGATGGCCTGAGCCAACACTGTCTGGTGAGGACTCCCATCCCTGCCGTCGAGCAATGAAGATAGGCATCATTCTGCATTTTTTAACCTGTTCCAGTGCCTGCACAGGAATTCACGAAAAATTGACATTTACACCAAACTCCTGGCGTGCCAACTCCTCCATGACAAGTGCTAAATCCACATCCATCCCATCCAGCTCTGAGATGGCTGTAATGATCTATCCCATAGCAAGCTTCTTTGAGCTTTACAGCTTTTTAATGCATGCTTTGTGAAATGGGTCTCCTCTTAAAAAAATAAACACAGACTCTCTAGAGATGTCAAAATCTAAGAAGGCAATTTGTCAACATTTCTTATCGTCATTTAATAGAAAATCAAAAGAAAATTCACTCCTACAATTGAGAGAATGAAGCTCTTATTAAAATTAGTCACAAATAGCAGAAGCTGGCATTACAAAGAAGACCATTAAGAGATTACCTAAGAATCACAGACAGTTATTCTGGGTCAAGTTATTAGAATCAAAAATTAGATAATTGTTCATCATTCTGGTCATGCTACCAAGAAGACTGAATTCTCAGGATTCTTTATGAAAGCCAGCCATGAACTGTCAGCCAACTATCACAGTGTTACACCAGAAAATATAAGTGCTTCGCACCTTTGTATAAATAGCATGAGCTTTACTGAACTGTCTAAAGATTGTTAGGATGCTGTATTAGTTCTTCTGAGTTGCTATAACAAAATATCAGAGGCTTAAAAACAATGGAAATTGATTTCCACAGCAGGGTCATGCAGGGTCCTTTCTGGTCACACACTTCGTACTGTATCCTCACATGGGGGAGGGCTCAGGAGCTCTGTGCATCTCTTATATATACAAGCACTCATCTCATTGAAGAGGCTTCATCCTTACAACTCCATCACCTCACAAAGGCACCACCTATGGATGCCATAACCATGGGAATCAGAATTACATCATATGAAGTTTCTGAGGGACATAAATGTTGAGACCATAGCAGATACAAACGTGAACCGGCTCATCCTCCTCCAGTGGCTGTCGTCACCCACACTCCACTGATCCTCATTTCCTGCATCACCTTGCAGCCATTCCATACATTCTATCACTCTGGGTTTCACAAGTCCAGGTCAGTCAAGTGTCAGCTCCATCTCATATTCAGCCTATTCAATGTCTCCCTCTTCCCTGCTGAGGCCCAGGGGACCTACCAGGAAGTACAGATGTGTCCATTTCTGCAAGGTTCCTTCTCTCTCCCTCTCTGGATCTTCATTCCTCGGGCCAGGTTGGAAGAGGGTAGAGGGTGACAAGATGGGAAGTTCTGACATCACTGACTTACACGGTGCTGTCGGAGCCCTTTGGTGTCAAGAAGGACTGACCTGGAATTCCCCCTGACTGACAACTGTCTCACTTGTGGGGCACCCTTGTGATTTTCCTGGACATTCACAAGTTGGAGATATCCGACTTCATATGTTCTTTTTAAATCAGGGGAAATGTTCTGGCCCCCACAGCTCCCCACCTGCAGTAGTCACCACAGCCTGTTTCCCCCGCTCTGCAAGCACCTTCTGGAGAAAATTAATTAGCCTGAAGTCAGCTACCCACTAGCTGACCTGCAGGAAACCCATGTATCATTAATACTCCGAACAATTGAATGGTAGAAATAACTGGTGTGTATCTGACCCGCTTCCTGAGGTCTCTGAACAATTCTGTGCTCACATAGACATAGAGTAGACCAGAAAGTTGGATCCATAAAGATACATTTAACTGAGGAGTGAGATACCATTCTTTCCTTCTTTTATAGTAACTATCTTTGTAGATAATTATTTGGCCTTACAAACATCCCCTATAGGTCCCTGAATTACAAAACCCTCCAAACATACTAAGTCTCAATAGAGGCTACAAAGACATGACTAAATCAGGGTTGCTCACCTTATTCAACTGCCTCCAGACAAACTGTGATGAGGCCAATCTCTTGGCTAGCTCTCCTGAGAAGTCCGTAGTGTTGCTGGGCTGGTTCTGCAGTATCTTTATGGCTTTAGCAGGAATTTCTAGTAAACAAGACAATGGGAAATAAAAAGGTAGAAGGGAAAGGGGAATGAAGAGGAAGGAAAGAGAAAGACAGGAAGGAAAAGGAGAAGAGGGAAAATGAATAAAAGAATTGGGTTTTGAAGGTTGAAATGCTATTAATACTAGAATACTGTATATGGTAAAGGAAAGGAAAGTGAAGTCGTTCAGTCATGTCCGACTCTTTGCGACCCCATGGACTGTAGCCTACCAGGCTCCTCTGTCCATGGGATTTTCCAGGCAATAGTACTGGAGTGGATTGCCATTTCCTTCTCCAGCGGATCTTCCCGACCCAGGGATGGAACCCAGGAATCTCGCATTGTAGACAGACGCTTTACTGTCTGAGCCACCAGGAAAGTCCCATATATATATTGGAGAAGGAAATGGCAACCCACTCCAGTATTCTTGCCTGAAGAATCCTAGGAATGGTTGCACAGAGTCGAACACAAGTGAAGCGACTTAGCATGCATGCGTGCAGGCACTGGAGAAGGAAATGGCAACCCACTCCAGGACTCTTGCCTGGAGAATCCTAGGGACGGAGGAGCCTGATGGGCTGCCATCTATGGGGTCGCACAGAGTCGGACACGACTGAAGTGACTTAGCCGCAGCAGCATATATATATGATTTAACTTTTATACCCTAAGAGCAAATATCATCTCAAATTCTTGTTTTACCTCCATTTTCTCTTTTCTCCTCTTTTTCTGAAACTGTCCTTTGTATTAGGAGTATTCTTTTGTTGCTACTAATTGAGTTGACATAGTTCTAGGGATGAACAAAATCTGTTACCTCTTCAGCACAGAATCTAGGGAAATTTTCTGCTGTCATAAATACACAACCTTCACACATATACAGGAACACTGTTCAGCAAAACCAATCTCTTCCCTCAAAGCCAGGGTTATCTTTGTCTGAGTCCTGCTCCTGCCTCTAGCTGTGATGACCCAAACCTTTCAGAACATGACAGAATACTCTGCCTCAAAAAAATCTATTAATCTCTCCTTTTGCTCCTGCATGCATGCAAAATGCCATCTTTCTGGCAGAAGATCATGGGAAAGACCTGTATGCACTTTTTTTCCAAATCATTTATTGCTGAAAATATCTAATTTCACTGTGTGACCCTCTTAACTTTCTTTCCTTCGATGTCTAGGTATTTCTAGCAAAGAAGGTGGTATTTATTAGAGGATAAATTTGGCAATAAAGGGGAACAAAGCAATTGTAGGAAACATACACTCACCAATAGCCCACACGTCTTCATGTATTTGTCTCTTATAAAGCTTATTCCAAGTATAAATTTAAGACTCTGGATCAACAACACAGGTGGTGATATTGAAAGGTGTCTCCCTGCTTGACCATGACATATAAACGAAATACTAGAGATCTCAGACAATACTGAGCACAGTCATAGGTGTTCTTAGAGACAGCAAGGAGTAGCTGAAAAGAGGATATTGGGGGTGGATTTAACAATCATTCCCCTGCTATCCAGAGTGCATCGATTTTTCCCTCTTTTACAGATTTAAAGCAAGATTGCACTTGAAGAAACTGTCCTGCTATAGCAAGAACAGTAGCAGTGGTTATTGAACAGAAACAAACAAATGAAAAACCCTAAAGTTCAGTGACCAATTAGATTAGTAAATCACGTGTCATGGAGACAACAAGGACTTAACTGAGCTTTTAAAAAAATCTCTATTTTCCAGAAGATGGCTCTCAAGTTGTGCAAAAGAAAGAACGACATAAACACAAAAATTACTATATGATATGGCAGACCACGGGACTGGAAAAGGTCAGTTTTTATTCCAATCCCAAAGAAAGGCGGTGCCAAAGAATGCTCAAGCTACCACACAATTGCACTCAGCTCACACGCTAGCAAAGTAATGCTCCAAATTCTCCAAGCCAGGCTTCAACAGTACGTGAAGCAAGAACTTCCAGATGCTCAAGCTGGATTTAGAAAGGGCAGAGAAACCCAGATATCAAATTGCCAACATCCACTGGATCATGGAAAAAGCAAGAAAATTCCAAAAAAAAAAAACCCCATCAATTATGCTTCACTGACTCTGCTAAAGCCTTTGACTGTGTGGACCACAACAAACTGTGGGAAATTCTTAAAGATATGGGAATACCAGACCGTCTTATCTGCCTCCTGAGAAATCTTATACAGGTCAAGAAGCAACAGTTAAAACCAAACAAAGGACTTTTTCCAAATTGGGAAAGGAGTATATCAAGGTTTTGTATTGTCACCTTGCTTATTTAACTTATATGCAGAGTACATCATACAAAATGCTGGACTGGAAGAAGCACAAGCTGGAATCAAGACTGTCGGGAGAAATATCAATAACCTCAGATATGCAGATGACACCACCCTTATGGCAGAAAGTGAAGAGGAACTAAAGAGCCTCCTGATGAAAGTGAAAGAGGAGAGTGAAAAATCTAGCTTAAAACTCAACATTCAAAAAACAAAGATCATGATATGGAAAAAGTGGCAGACTTTATTTTGGGGGGGGCTCCAAAATCACTGCAGATGGTGACTGCAGCCATGAAATTAAAAGACACTTGCTCCTTGGAGGAAAAATTATGACCAACCTACACAGCATATTAAAAAGCAGAGACATTACTTTGCCAGCAAAGGTCTGTCTAGTCAAAGCTATGGTTTTTCCAGTAGTCATGTATGGATGTGAGAGTTGGACCATAAAGAAAGCTGAGTACCAAAGAACCGATGCTTTTGAACTGTGGTGTTGGAGGAGACTCTTGAGAGTCCCCTGGACAGCAAGGAAATCAAACCAGTCCATCCTAAAGGAAATCAGTCCTGAATATTCATTGGAAGGACTGATGCTGAAGCTGAAACTCCAATACTTTGGCCACCTGATGCGAAGAACTGAGTCATTGGAAAAGAGCCTGATGCTGGGAAAGATTGCAAGCAGGAGGAGAAGGGGATGACAGAGGATGGGATGGTTGGATGGCATCACCGACTCGATGGACATGAGTTTGAGGAAGCTCCAGGAGTTGGTGATGGACAGAGAAACCTGTCCATCTACTACGTATCTACTACATTAGGGAGCAAAGGAGCTGAGATATTATAGCATTATAAGGTATCAGTGATAATTCTGACAAAAATACAAGAAACACTCATTTTTTTAACACACATACATCTCTCATGATTATGCTGCCATGATGTGCTACATACATTATTGTAGGGTTACACTGGAGAGAATCCCATAAGGATTATTTATGCATTATGGAGGATCATTTATGCCAAATTGGAGAGTTTGTGATTATTTTGCAAGGCAGCAGGAAACCAGGACATTTTAGTGCAAGAGAGCAGTATGTTCAGAATTGACAAAAAGAAAACATTAACCAGTACTGACAGGTTGTGGGTGTTGAGACTGGTAGAGAAAAAGCAGCAGCCCAGAAACAGCTGGGAATATTATGACACTAAAGGAAAATCAAAGAGGGCTCTTCCAAGCTGAAAGAAGCAAAGGATAGGAAAGACACAGGAAAAGAAATAGGCCTTAACCACACAGACAGAATGAGGCAGACATTAAGAGTCAAAAGGCATCCAAGAACATGCGACTAGATGAGTAAATAAATGGCTGGAAAGTCAGAGACAAGGGAGGAGATAAACTAAGGCTTTGTCCAAAAGCATCTGAACTTTATTTTCCTGTATTTCATTCACTTTGTACCAGAAATCATCAAAAAATGTTAAGTCACTGTAGCAAATCACAGAAATAAGTACACTCAAGTCTCTGCTAGACTCTATCAGGTACCAGAACCAAAGCACGAGTACCCAGTGATAACAAGCAGTAAGTCACTGGTCCCTTTCAACACTTAAATAAGACATACATTGTAAAGCATACAGGATGAATGGAAATAAAATGAAAACAACCCATTCCTCTACAGAGCCAGCCTGACCCAAATCCTAAACAAAACGTTAAGTAATGCCCTCCTTAAATATGTGTCTACTTCCTCCAAGAATTTCTCATTCCTTTCACCTGAATCCACCCTTGTTTACTATCCCTTCATTGTTTTACTCTCAGCAGGTCAGCTAACCACTAATCAAATAATTTAAAGTGTTCAGTCCTAAGATAATATTCATATTGATGGACTATTGAAACTGAAAATCCTTCTAATCTCCTGAAAGTAAAACTCTAATATTGGAAGAAATCCTTCCGAGCCTCTTTCCAAAACGCCCAGTAGGCAGCAGATGAAACTCTAGCGACTTAGACGTCTTCTGCATAATTATAACCTATTCTGATAATAAACAAAAGGAAGACAGATGAGGCAATGAAAGATGTTGAGGAAGAAATGCACAGAACAGTGGAAAAGAAACATATGCTTTAAGGACAGACCTCTGCCTGCACACCATACCAAGTGTGATGGGAGCCAGGTGGGCCTAATCAGGGGTGGATTTTTCAAGAAAGCTCTCTATGAATTAGAATTGAGAAATCTTATTCAATTCAACTATTCAAACATGATTCTTTGATGCTAAGACTCAGAATGACTTGTCCCACAGTTAACTGCACTAAATTAAAAAATGAATACACTTATTGCATTTTTGAACGTTGCTAAGAGATCTTAAAATTCTCATCACAAGAAAAAATCTTGTTACTATATTGTGACAGATGTTAACCAGACTTACTGTGGTGATCATTCTGCAATATATACACATATCAAATAGTTACACTGTACACCTGAAACTCATATAACATTATATATGTTATAGATGTATGATGATCATACAAGCACTATGTTTTATATCTAAAACATGTATTGGTTTATATACATATATGTATAAACAAATGTACACACACCTATATACGGAAACTTTTCTTAAAGGAATATACTTATTTTGGGATAAAGAAAGCAACTCAACTAACATTTTTTGTTTTTTTTCCAAAATTACATTCTAGCTAGCATATTGTGACTAAAACCTTATCTCCAAATGTACTTTATGTTTATGCTGATAAAGAAAACAGAAAAGTGCCTTAACCTTGCATCATTAACTGCGGAACAGTTTAGTTACAATAGCTAATAAAAACCACTAAATTCTGAAACTGCTACTGTTGTTCAGTCATTAAAGTACTCTGCTGTGCTATGTTGTACTTAGCTGCTCAGTCATGTCCAACTCTTTGCAACCCCATGGACTGTAGCTCTTCAGGTTCCTCTGTTCCTGGGGATTCTCCAGGCAAGAACACTGGAGTAGTTGCCATGCCCTCCTCCAGGGGAACTTCCCAACCCAAGGATCAAACCCAGGTCTCCCACATTGCAGGTGGATTCTTTACCGTCTTGAGTCACCAGGGAAGCCCAAAGTACTCTGCCATTGGTCATGTAACAAATGTTTTCTTAATTCCCACTTGACTCAAGCACGCTTATGGCAGGCAGACATTGGTCCTCATGGAACTTATATTCCAGCTGAGGAAGACAGATAACCCACAAAAACCATGGATCCAGTATACTGTATAGTATGTTAACAGGTGATCTGTATCTGTACTATGGGAAAAGAAATAGTAAAGCAGAGGAGGTGATATAGGGAGTAAAGGTAAGAAAGGGAGGTGATTTTAAAAAACGAGGAGGAACCCATTGAGGGCAGCAAACTTGCTCTCTTACGTTCCAGATTCAAGGTTTACCCTATATAATCCGATCTCTTGCTCTTCTGCCCAACTTCAAAAATATTTCCATCTCTAAGGCTTTATGCAAACTCATGCAAACATGATTATTTTGAACATTTTTCCCTCTCTTCAGTTGAAATGATTTCATAAATAATTTGGGGGTAAATTGGGCTTCACTGGTGGCTCACATGATACAGAGTCTGCCTGCAATGCAGGAGACGCAGGTTTGATCCCTGGGTTGGGAAGATCCCCTGGAGAAGGGAATGGCTACCCACTCCAGTATTTTTGCCTGAAGAATTCCATGGATAGAGGAGCCTGGGGGGCTACATTCCATGAGATAGCAAAGAGACAGACATGACTGAGCAACTAACAAACTACTTTCCAAACTACACTACTCCCAAATTAAATAACATTTTATGCAGCAAATTTTGATAATTTTCTGTTTTCAAAAGAATTAATTTCCAAATTATTTTCATTTTTCAACACATTGTCAGTGATTCAAATTGTATAATGCAAAAATATTATATATGCATTGCTATTCTAATATATTGTGATATTTTAAAAATATACACAAAGTATAAATTAAATGAGTGAGATAAAGAGTCATAGAAATGCTATTATTCTCTTCTCAAAGGGATGAGGACATGCGATTTTACGGCCCCTGGACTAATGGATTCAGTATGCCCACACATAATTATAACCACCACAGTTGTTTAACTGTCATAATAAAATAATTTCTTTTACATATAATTTAAACCAAAGCTCTCAGAATACCACAAGGGGCTGAGAATAAAATTATATGTGAATATCTCTCTTCATATGCATATATAAAATTTTGTAAGTTCAAATAAGTAATCATCATTAGTCATTTTATTATTCCATCAATTCAAATACTGCAACATACTTCAAACTCTACAACAGATTTCTTTTTTTCAAGGGTTTAAATCTCAGGTCCTAACAAAAGCAGAGCAATGGCCTATAAGAATAAGTAAAATATAGTATAAGTATCATTATATACATCCATTTGTAAAGAGAAATAATGAAGAGATACAAGACTTACAGTTTGTTGAAACAGAAAGCATACTCGTTCAGAACAGAATGTGCATATGACCTGAACCGAATCCAACAATATATAAAAACACATCGTGATACGTTTCTAGTCCCTTCCTTCCTAAGTCTGGTCACATACCTATCTCTTCAAAGGGTGTAAGTAAATCAGCGATACAGTCAGTTGGGGTCCCAGTAATAATATTATCACAACAGCGATATAGTGACAAATACCCAAGGAAAGCCAAATCAGAAATTGACCTTTCCCATTAAAGTTAATCATGACAAGGGTCATTCTAAAGGTCTATCAAAATCAAGTATAACTACATTTACAGGATAAAGAGAACATTTCTATCACGTAGAAATGACGGGTTATCTGGTATTCTTTTTTTGAGGCTCTAGAACCACTCTTGATCATTTTCTTTCATGTTATGAACCTTTGGAGATTGACCAGACCAGACTGCATCCCTCTGGCTCCCTTGGCCTCTGACTTCTACTGGAGTTTGGCCAATGGAAAACACTACCAAGAGACTGGAGTCAGTGGAGAAAGAGATTAGTGGATTTGATTCTTTCCTCTGACTTCTCTTCTGCTGGGAAGTGGCCAAGTTTCTTCACTGAAGACCAGAGCCCCGGTCAGAGGCCCTCACCTTCAGCTGCAGCTATATACAAGTCTCTCTAGAGACTGCAATGTCCTCTTTCTTCCTTTGTCCTGTGGACCTAAATGTGTTCATCACTCCCTGTTCTTGCATGTCTCCAACAGGGTTTGCTATTCCTTTTCAGTCATCCTTTACTCTAGTACAACTTCCAATAACTGCTTAAGTTCATTAAGCTCTCTTTATTTTCCTTACCTGTGTAAATCATCTTGTTTTTGAACAATGATACAGGTGGTTATGGAGCTGCTAGATAAAGATGGTTCCTCAAGGACCTATTGCTAAAGTGTTTACAACAGGAGGAGGACATCTTTTTTCCTGAATTCAAAACCATAAATATAAGAATATGTCTCAGATCGCATAAAAATAAATGCAAAAAAATCATTTACAAAAGAAAGAATTTAGTAAAAGAGTATAAACTTTAACCTCTAAGATGAATAAGGTCTGAGGATCTAATTTTTAACATAGTGATGATGGTTTGTAATGTATTATTGACATTTGTCAAGAGTGTAAAACAAATGTTCTCACCAAAAAAGATTTTTAAGTAGTAAATAAGTGAGGTGATAAATGTCTTAACTAACTTGATAGGAGGAATCCTTTCATAATGTATAGCTATTTAAATCATCATGTACATTTTAAATATCTTGCAATTATATTTGCTAATTATATTTCCATAAAACTGAAAAAAAAGAAACACATCATTGATTTAGATGCTTTTTATATAATTTCATAGATATTTCAGCCATTACTCTTGGCATGGAAAATGGGTTTTTTTATTCCAGGTTTTTTAATCCCAGTGGGATTCATTTGATAGAAAAGGGAGAAACCCTGGAAATCAACTAGACTCTCCTCACATTTTCAGTTCAGTTCAGTTGTTCAGTCATATCTGACTCTTTGCGACCCCATGGACTGCAGCACTCCAGGCATCCCTGTCCATCACCAACTTCTAGAGCTTACTCAAACTCATGTCCATTGAGTCAGTGATGCCATCCAACCATCTCATCCTCTGTCATCCCCTTCTCTTCCCACCTTCAATCATTTCCAGCATCAGGGTCTTTTCAAATGAGTCAGTTCTTCACATTAGGTGGCCAAAATATTGGAGTTTCAGCTTTAGCATCAGTCCTTCCAATGAATATCCAGGACTGATTTCCTTTAGGATGGACTGGTTGGATCTCCTTGCAGTCCAAGGGACTCTCTAGAGTCTTCTCCAACACCACAGTTCAAAAGTATCAATTCTTCAGTGCTCAGCTTTCTTTATAGTTCAACTCTGACATCCATACATGACCACTGGAAAAACCAAAGCTTTGAGTAGACAGACCTTTGTCGGCAAAGTAATGTCTCTGCTTTTTAGTATTTTAGATATATATATATATCTTTCTATTTTAGATATATATATATATGTGTAATATTTTAGAGATATATAAATAAATCCAAGAGTGGTTATGTCACTTATCTAAACTCATAAAACTCCATGGCAAAAGTAGAAACCAAGTTTCCTAAGTTTAACTAAATGTACATTCCAATAAACAGTACTATCTCTTCGACACTTTACTTCTCAAGTACATACAGGTTTGAGCATGAACTGTTGCAATCCTTGCTGTCTCTCATAAATCTATTGGTTGTATAACTTTAAATACGCTACAAGCATATATGACTTGTGCTTTAAGAGGCAAAACTGCAATGGACAAATAAGTGCCATACCCTAAACAGCCTGAAAGGCTGTTTTCAACAGTAGATATTGACAAAGGGCACATTGCTGCTGTGGTTCCTGAAGACCTAGCAAATAGAATCTTTTTGGAATTTGCAAAAACAGAAACTGAATACTTCAGCTATTTCTAAAAAGCCTCATTAATTTTATTTCTATTCTGTATAAGTTACACTCCTTCAATCACCAAATAAATTCTCCTACATGACCATTAAGTTTCCACAGATCCTCGAATCTCTGTGTTTCTGACAATCAGTCTCTTCCTAGGTTATACAATTACCAGCAAAGCTCCTTCAGGCAGGCCCATATATCATCCACGAACTCAGCCAAATATCACATACCATATGTCAATATTTCTGCTTAGATGTCCTAAATGTATTTTCAAACAATTTTTATTTGGAAGCTAAAGTGACTCTCAGACAACATTTCGAAAATATCTCCTTTCCTCTGGGCTCTATGCCTGTGTTTATAGATGTCCCTCCATAATTGAACATAGAGGGGGAAATGTACTTTTTATGGGGGTAATTTTTTCTCTTTCCTCCCGATTTATTCATCTGGGAAGAGGAAATGAAAAAATATGAGCCATGGAGTTGAACATACTATAAACTACATCTATTTTTGGCGGGCAACAGACCTATGCACTGTCTTCAGAGTTGAGCAGGAAACACTCACCACTTGGTTTCTGCTTTGGCTAGGAGTCCATGTAGCCTATTTCTCTAAATTGACAGCAAAGTGCACAAAGACAATATAGAAAACAAAGCAGATGCCAACAGCAGGGCGGACCCAAACTAATTGAATAATACTGCTATAATTTTTCAGCCTTTCCTTACAGGACTAAGCTTGCCTTCAGTGAAATCTCTTAAATTTTCAAATCCTATATACCATCTCATGGCTTCCCCGGTGGCTCAGCGGTAAAGAATCCACCCGCAATGTAGGAGATGCAAGTTCAATCCCCTGGGTCAGGAGGATCCCCAAGAAAATGGCAATCCACTCCGATATTCTTGCTGGGAAATTCCATGGACACAGGAGCCTGGCAGGCCACAGTCCACGGCGTTGCAAGTGCTGGTTGGACACAACCTAGCAACTAAACAGCAAACACACCATCTCAAAGCAAGAAACAAGGACATTCTGTGAACATCTGAGGATGAGTGAACTGCAGCTCTAACTGAATGGTGAGTGCTGTTAGGGAGCAAAAGGAGGTAACATTGAGAATATAAGTTCTTAGCTCCTAAAAGCAGGTATCTGAACAAACATTAAAAGAAATCATTTCAACAGTGTGAAATATATGCTTGGTATCTTGAAAATCAAATATTCATTTTGTGTACCTGATTATCAATTTTGTATGACTCCAAATGAAATGGAAAACAGAGTAAGGAACACGTATTCTTACTGGGAAAAAAAAATCCTTTTAATTTTATAAGAGCCTAAAGAGAAGGGTGCCATAGGAGGCAGGAGCGCAGAAAGGAAGTGAGTAAGTGCAAAAAGGAGAGCTTCTCAGCTTTAAGGGACGGACTAGGTCCAATGTCCGAGCTCAGAGAAGGAGAAAAGTACGCCTCTCCCCTGTTTACTTCCAAACCAAACTGGGTCAGAACTCACGGAAGCATCATAACTACAGCCACTCAGCTTCAAAAATGGGGAATAAATTTCTGTGAACTGGCATTTGAAACTAACCACCATGTTAAGCCTGCTTCTATGACAAATGAGTTCAAAATGGTTTACAAATGAACTTTCAGAACAAAACCTTTCCCAGGTAAGGGATCTCCTATAAAAAGGCAAGCAAAGGGGGAAAAAAATGTCCCCGAAACGAATTCTCCTATGCCTAGGAAAACTTACAGAGTTGTAAAAAGAGACAAGTTAAAATTTAAAGTTATTGCAAGCCACCAAATCATACGTTTTGGGTAAAATAAATGTAGCCCTATAAATTGATGCGTTAACAAAGACTATGCTACATATTAATTTAAATGCCACTGTTCAATAACACCATGTACATAACTGCATTTGAATTTACGTAAACCATTCATGTGTTTACTGGTAAGCAGTGCTCAAAAAAATGTTTTTAATGGGTTTAAAGTGTGATTAGGTTTTCCAATTTTAGTGACAAAATTCTTGTCTATCATAATAACAAATCACTGACTACTTGATTTCATTTTAAAGTATCTTGGGGACTTCTCTGAAATTGTCTTTTTAGTCATGTGTTAGTTTATTCACGTGTTTATTATTTGCTTCTATAAGTACAGATTCCATGAGGGCAGGCACTTTGTATTGGGTACAGACACAGAGGAGCTGCTGAGATGAATGAATGAAATGAAACTATTTTCCTAGATCCATCTTACTCAAAAAAGTGTAAATGCTAAAGCTACAAATGGGATATTTAAATCTGCAGCTAATTGTTAGAATCATTTGAAATTTGAATTATTTCCAAAAATCTTTCAATTATCAGTAAGTCATTGACTTATAAATTCATGTAACTATCTTGATCTCTATACAAAGAAAGTCAGGTTTAACTATACATTTCTAAATATAATCCTATAAGGCAAATACTAAGGAAAACAATTCTATGCCCGTTAGTTTGATAACTAAAGGCCAACACAATATAACAGAGAAAGCTCTTGGCTTGAGAGTCAAGAGACCAAGATTCTCGTCTAAACATTTACTCACTAGTTGTGGGAGTTTGCGTGGCCATTTGACCTCTTTGAGCTAAAGTATGATCTGTAAAACATCAAGACCAGATATGATTATTAAGACCTATACTTGTTTTAAAAGTCTATCAGGACAATAAATTGTTAGCTAGAGGAAAACTGTACCATGCATATATGCATAAGAATAGTAAGCAACACATATAGTTCTTACCAAGTGCCAGGCATTCTCCTGAGCATTTACCAGCGATTAACACACAAAATCTTCACAAACTAGCCTGTGAAGGAGCCTTCATCCTCCCCATTTGCTTCTGGAAACTGAGACTAAGGACAACTAGACATGAATAGTTAACAACACCAAGTGACCCACTCTCTGCCGGCCCCTCATCCTCCTGGTCTACCACAGTCAGCTCAAAGCATGCCAGCCTTCTCCCTGGACCCAGAGCATGCAACCCTTTTCTCATCTCAGATCCTTTGCACTAGCTGTTCTCTTTGCTTGGAGGATTCTTTCCCTGATCTTTGTGTGGCTGATTCTCTCTCAATGTTCGGGTCTCCTATCAAAGGTCATTATCCTGTCCTGATTCCTCTAACTAAAGTCATCACCACACTTAGCCACTTCTTTTTTTTCATAGTATCCAAAACCATCTGAGGTTATCTCTTTTGGTTATTTATGAATTTATTAGTGTGTTTATTATCTGTCTCCCCTAGCTATTAACAGAATATAAGTTCTACAAGGGCAGGGATTTTTCATTTTCTTCACTGTATCTTCAATACTGAGAACAGTGTAGGGTACAGCGTAGTTACTGATAACAGGAATTAAGTGGATGAGTGAATAAATGATAACATAATCAAAAACAATTTTCCTACATTCTTCTTAGTTGTTCAAAAAATGTGAATGGTAAAGTGAATCACAGGATATACTGAATGTCTGCTGTGCCATTTAAGTATTTTCAGACAATGGATGAAGGAGTTTACTGACAATATTTACTAGCATTTCTCAGAATTTCTGCTTTACCATCAACTCCTATCAAGATAATTATGTAAACATTTCTTTTTTTTAATTGAGCGTGTTCATTTCAGAGAAGAGTTCAGATCTTTTATTAAATCACCCAAGAAACTGAGTGACAATATGAATCATCAAAAACATTGAGCTCACCAAATTCAGTACTTCCAAGAAGCATTAAACTTTATATGAAAATTTATATGCTTAAAGAACGTAGCACAAGTGACATGCCACCCCAACCATGCTTCATGTCCTCCATGGGGAAGGTGGTATAATATCATTTTATCAATAGAGAAAAACCCTATAGAGGGAACAGTGAGCAAATCTGGAGTGCAGTCTGACTACACAGGGGGTCAGCTTAAAGAACACAGGAATCGCTGGACTCAAAGGACACAGAAGAATGAAAGGTTAAGGCCTTAACTGTTCTGCAAACTCTCACCCTCACTTCCATAAATTTAAGGTAGCTTTCAAAATCTATATATTAAGAAAAAATAAAATCTCAACTAAGAGGATAAAAAAATGAAACCAAGAGAAAGCAATACTAGAAGAAATTAGTGGATACCAGGACTGAAACGAATACATAAGCTTCCTGCAGATCCGGATCTTCACCAGAAGAAGGCCATATGTTGACACTAGCTTTTCTAGAATCCAGTGCCAGGGCAGGCCTTGGGGGACAGAGCCAGGAAGTTCAGGATTCAGAAGTGGCCCCGTCAAGCACCTTATTAACAACATGGATGAGGAGGGCACATGTAGCTCAGGGCAGGCATTCCTAGTTTTGAAATCCAAGAAACTCTTCTCCCATGGGTCCTGATTAAGATGGCGCTGGGTGATGAAATAAACCCAACATTCTTACACTAGATGTAGCATTATGTTTCATAAGACTGTTTCCTTATAAAATTACTCACTGTAGGCTGGGACATTGCACTAAAGAAGTAACTCAATAAAAGCAATTATATGAGGGGACAACAGCAATTAAGAAGTCAGTTAATGCAGTTCTCAGCTGGACCACATACTCTTACAGTGATGTGTGTGTGTTTACAAACATACTTTTGTTCAAGTGAGTTTTTCATAAAATTGGTGCAGCGGGGACCTTAAGGTGATATTCCTTAACATGGACCTGAAGCACAACTGTCCCACGCTTTGTCTTAGCTTGGAATCTTATACCTAAATTGGGATGGACTTTTAGAAGAGTTGGGCTTCCCTGATAGCTCAGTTGGAAAAGAATCCACCTGCAATGCAGGAGACCCTGGTTCGATTCTTGGATCATGAAGATCCGCTGGAGAAGACAAAGGCTACCCACTCCAGTATTCTGGCCTGGAGAATTCCATGGACTGTATAGTCTATGGGGTCGCAAAGAGTCGAACACGACTGAGCAACTTTCACTTTCACTTTAGAAGAGTTGTGTGCCTGCCCAACAGTATGGAGGGTGCACAGAAAGGCTTTCTCTTCCTCCAAGAAGATGTAAGACATTCCTAGGGATGTAATTTTGCATATGCAGATGAAGGAACCAAAAGTTCCCCAAGTTCTGCAGCAGAAGGTGGTGCGTGTATGCTCCGTAGTGTCCGACTCTTTGCAACCCCATGGACTATAGCCTCCGAGGCCCCTCTGTCCATGGGATTACCCAGGCAACAATGCAAGAGTAGATGGTTGCAAAAAGAGCCTGAAGATGAAGGTCGTTGTTGTTCAGTTGATAAGTCGTGTCTGACTCTTTGCAGCCCATGGACTGCAGCATGCCAGGCATCCCTGTCCCTCAATATCTCCCGGAGTTTGCCCAAGTTCATGTCCACTGAATCAGTGATGCCATCCAACCATCTCATCCTCTGTTACCCTCTTCTCCTTCTGCCTTCAATCTTTCCCAGTATCACACCTACTCCTTGGTCTTTTTTTTTTTTTTTAAGTATCAGGAAAGTACCCTTAGAGTAGATAATCTTGAATAGCAGGCTGCTCTGTAGAGCACTGCTTACAAAATACATGCCAGGAGAACTAAATGAGCGAACTTACCACATAAGATCATAAATTATAAGGCAGTTGAATGGATAGCTTGGGCTTCCCAGGTGGCTCAGCAATAAATAATCCGCCTGCCAATGCAGGAGCCACAGGAAATGTAGGTTCCATCCCTGGGCCACAAAGATCCACTGGAGGAGGAACTGCAACCCATTCCAGTATTCTTGCCTGGAAAATTTCGTGGACAGAGGAGCCTGGCGGGCTGCAGTCCATGGGGTCACAAAGCATGGGACACTACTGAATGACTGAGCACGTATGCACACACGTGGATAACTTGCCAAGTTATTGACTTTTGTTTTGGAGTGGTGTACCTAGACCTTCTGTGGCAACAGACAGCATGGCTAGGTGTCTCCTAAGGCCACTGCGTTCATGGCACTCACACTATGCACTCTTACAGAAAATAAGGTTCTCTCTCTGCTTTGGTATAATACTCTAAGAGAATATTACATATATTTAATGTATTTACATGGTTGATTATCATATTTATATATTAACTTAGATTACTTAAATACATTATAATAAATATTCAATATTTAGCATATAATTCTTAAAAAAAATAGAACTTCTGAACTCATCTCTAGGAATCTCATGCAGGATGTTGCTTACATTATCCTCTTAATGAGAAACTTTGCAAGAAATTTCTTTCTGGGATTAGTATACAAAATAATTGTACCTCTTAAACAAGAGGTCTATTTTTAAAACGCATGAAATCTGTGAACTATGGAATTTTTCAGGTTACAATTTTTCACTCAATTGTTGAAAAGTTTAGTGCTGATTTTTAGTCGATTAATACTTAAGGCAGTGTAGAGATTTCTGTAACACTCATTTAATAACCTTATCATTGTTTATCTTTAACTTTTAAAGTTTAAATCATTTTATATTCTGAGTGTTATGTTTTATTTTCTTGTTGTGTTTAAAGTCTCCTTTAAGTCTACAGTAGTATAATGGACTTGTCAAAACCTGTTTCGTCTTCAGGAAAAATACGGGATTGAATACCTGTTTTATTGGAAAAAAAAAAAAAGAAAAGAAAGCTGGTGTACATTTTTAATCAGATGACTAAACCATATTTAACCATATAATTAGTCTAACATTTGGAGGAGGAGAAAATAAATAAGCCATGTGCTTAGTTGCTCAGTCATGTCTGACTGTTTGCAACCCCATGAACTGCAGCCCACCAGGCTCCTCTATCCATGGGGATTCTCCAGGCAAGAATACTGAAGTGGGTTGCTATGCCCTCCTCCAGGGAACCTTCCCAACCTAAGGATCAAACCCAGGTGTGCCGCATTGCAGGGAGATTATTCACTGTCTGAACCACCAGGGAAGCCCAAGAATACTGGCGTGGGGAGCCTATCACTTCTCAAGGGATCTTTTCAACCCAGGAATCAAACTGGGGTCTCCTGCATTGCAGGTGGATTCTTTACCAGCTGAGCTACCAGACAAGCCCCAAAATGGACTTCTCTATTATTAGTTTGGAACAGAATTAGTGATGTGGGCATCATTCCCAAATATCCTTAGAAGTTTAAAAGTAAAATTAAATTGACTTCTCTTAAGGTGTTGAGAGTTTTGAGGGAGAAGGAGGGGGGCTGCTGCTACTGTTGTTTTATCTAAAACTATTTGTGAAAAGTCTAATTGTGATTGGAACTAAATTCAAAAATGTTAGTACATATATAAATTAGTCTCATGTTATGGGACTTCCTAAATCATTTGTTATAGAATATGAATCATTTGTGAAAGTATTTACTTTTAATATCTTCATTATTTTACACTATATCATGCAGAAGTAATTTTATTCAACTATTACATACGTTTCAAAATGCTCAATAGATTTGTCATAATCTTATTAAATGTTTTGGCAGTCACCAGAACACAGTAGGATGAATTTAACAAAAATATGAATATGTTGATTTTTTTAAAAGTCTTACAATATTTTGTAACTCAAGTACTCCAATTTAACTCACAGTTTGAATAGGAAGAGTGTGAAGAAGATTTCACAAAAGTTTAACAGGAATAGTTTAAATAAAAATATTCAAACAAATTCCTTAAATTTCAATCCCCAAATTTCCAATATAGCCATATTTTTAAGTGTTGATAGCAGCATCAATTTTCTATTTCAATGTTTTTATAACAAATATTGAATAACATATAACGGTTTTGTCTCGTTACATATGCTTTATCACTTTAAGATTTTATTTTTTACTTCCATCAAACGATATACCATTTTCTTTACTGTCAAATACAGTTTTCAAGTATGTTAAATGACATATGCAGATATGTAGATATTTTCAATTCAGAAGATGAGGTAACAAGAGAAAAAAAATTTGGGTGAAACTGTCCTTCAAATTAAAAATGTGCTGAACAATCACTATACAAACATTTTGGAAAAGACAGAAATTGGTAGAGAATAAAAAGCAAATGCAAATGAACAGAATTAAATTGGGAGAGAAAATTAACCTGTTTAACCAAATATGCTTGAACTTCTAAGAAGCAACTGTGGGGTCTCTTTAGGCCTTCTAACAGATAAGAGGTGGCATAGAAATAATTTCATTAGTAAAACCAAGCTTTAGGCAGCAAAATATTCTTTGCTTTTTTTCATGGTAACAAGAACAGCCAGGTATGATTTTCAGTTCAGTTCAGTTGCTCAGTCATGTCTGACTCTTTGCGACCCCATGAATCGCAGCATGCCAGGCCTCCCTGTCCATCACCAACTCCCGGAGTTCACTCAAACTCACGTCCATCAAGTCAGTGATGCCATCCAGCCATCTCATCCTCTGTCGTCCCCTTCTCCTCCTGCCCCCAATCCCTCCCAGCATCAGAGTCTTTTCCAATGAGTCAACTCTTCGCATGAGGTGGCCAAAGTACTGGAGTTTCAGCTTTAGCATCATTCCTTCCAAAGAAATCCCAGGGCTGATCTCCTTCAGAATGGACTGGCTGGATTTCCTTGCAGTCCAAGGGACTCTCGAGAGTCTTCTCCAACACCACAGTTCAAAAGCATCAATTCTTCGGTATGATTTTAAGATGAGACTAATTCCACAATCGTATATAAAAAATCAGGTGCATTGCCTTCTATCACATTTTATCTAGTACACAAAAATTTGTGCTCTAGTTTAGGATGTTGACACAGAAGTTTTCTACATTTTCCTCATTGCTTGTTTGTGTTAAATCCTAAGCTTATACAAGAACAACATGGTTTTAAAAAAATCAAGACTTTTTCAGGTAGTCCTAGGATAACTTGAACACAAGCAGTAAATTTGGTCTTTGTGATCCCAGTAGTCAGTAGAATGAACCTTATGCAAATACAGGCCTGAGAAAGTGAAATTATCAACCACATACAAAGGAAAGGACACCTTGAATGTCATTTGAGATACAGGCACTCTAAGTATACAGCTTAAAAGCCCTTTAAAAATAAAATTTACTGTCATATTTTACTGTAATCACTGTCAGCAAAATTGGCAAATGGTGTTAAAATAATGGACTTGCTCCAGTACCATTAATATAACTGAGTATAAACAGCAACTGAATTTTCCCATCGTCTCAAAAACTATGCAACTTCTGCTTAGGACCTGAATTAATTACTTGAAGACTGTTGGATATAGTACATATGTTATTAACCTTTAGCAAAAAGCTATGCAACAACACAAGGACCACCTTTACAAATAAACAAAGATTAAAAAAATAAAATAAGTATTAAAAAAGCTGTCTTTCAAAAGAGAGCAAAAACTAAAAAATCAAACTCCAGTTTTGTTTTGGTTTTACTAACAGACGATTCATCTTTCAAATTAATTCCATAGTTTTAGGTCTCTAACTAGATAGTTTTATGATCTTAACCAAAAAAATTACTTACTTTATCTTATTCTCACTTTCCTTGACTCTAGGATATTCAAGAAAACAAGTCCAGAGATAGAAAAATGTTAGTTTTCAAAGTTTTGTCCTCAGAGAAATGAGATTTAAGAAAATATTTCCCAAAGGAGGAGGAAAAGAGCAAGTGTTTTAGAAATGAGCAAAATAAGTGCATTTAGGGGAGTGGACAAAAATAGTGAAAAAAGGAGCAGCCCAGATGACAGAAGACAACCCAGAATCAAGGCCACAAAGGACATTGTTTCAGGAAAACTCACTGTGATCTACAACATGAACATCTACAGAGATGCTATAGAGAATGAACACTGAGCAAAGGCCAGCATATATGGTTAAAAGAACGTGTCAATGGCATTCTAGAACAGTCTCAGGGAAGACACAGAATTAATTCAAGTCATAAGGATACAGAGTAGACTCGCAGATGAGAAATGCTGACCATTCATTCTAAAACTGTGGTAGTAAAAGACAGAAATGTCAGAGCAGCAGCTACACATATGATAATGATAAAAACATATCATTATATTATTCTCAACTCTCCTCAGTTTTAGGAATATTCATCTTTGCCAGATGATTTATCAGTTATTTATTTCAATGACTTTTTTTCACTTAATTACTATTCTTAATATGATATTCTATGTTATTTAAAATCTGCAAAGGGACCTATTTATATAGATTTAGTGCAAATTCCAAAATAATGGGACACTTTAAAAAGAGGACTTGAGCTACTTTCATTTAAAGGCAGGTCAACCATTGTGATTATCATGTAACAAACAACTAGTACAGGTATATACTAGTTAAATACTCTTCACAATTAATTCTATGATGTTTTATAAAGCATTGTGTTTACATTCTATTTTTAAAACTCAACTTGAGTTACATGTACTTCTACTGAATTACTGCAATAAATTCAAATGAGATTAAAAAGTACACTATAAATAAAATCTAAAGAATATGAAAATTCACTTAAAAGACACTAGGCAATACAGTAAATAATATTCCTTTCTAAATGTAATACTACACTTAGAAAAAGGATTAATAAGAAATAGTCCTAAGATATCTGTAAGGTGTCTCTGGCATGCTTACTATGTGATCCTGTGGTTTCTAGTTTCCCCCTGTAGAAATTTTAAGAGAGCCCCAAAGTGGGGTGACTGGTTATTGAATGGCTTTTTCATTCAATTAATAGTCACATTATCACTGTTAATATACACTGAGATCCAACACTATAAGACAAACATATAATATTCTGCATTTGATTGTTATGGAAGGGTAGGGAGAAGGGCATGGTGGGTAGGCAAAAGAAAGCACTGAAAAAGGTAAACCATCAGTCGTTACAGGGAAAGGTAAATTATAGTTGCCCAAGACATTTGTTGCTAATTATAACAATCATCTTCCCAGACCACAGGAGGATAATGATACTCAATCAAGAGCAAGTACTCACAATTTCCTCCCCAGGCTCCCCGGCCCCATCTGATTCAGTGTCTCTGTCCTTCTCCAAGTGGGATCGGATTGTTCTTTCTTGAATTAGTTCTAAACCATCCTTTAACCCTTTGTCCCGCCCATTATCAAAGAGCTCTTTGTCTTGAGCAACCTGTGAAAAAAATGACAAACTAAGAAAGGAAGGAAAGCCATCGATTCAAACTAGGAAGATACACATGAAGAATAAAAGCAAAATATATACATCTGAAAACCAACACGTTTGCCACAGAAGTAAATACAATATAATAAAAAAATAGTTATAATTTTCTTTATGCTACGTTGAATCATTCTTAAGGCATGTTACACAAGAGCATTTCTAAACTGTCCTTGATTTTCCAGTACAATTTTCATATACTTCTATTTGCATGTGAAATTTATTTACTCAAAATATACACTCAATTGTCTTTTTTTTTTTTTTACAATAAAAGCAATTACTTAAGTATAAAAATAAATACAAATTAGCTGGATACTTGTATAAGGCATCAAACACCATGTTATATAATATTAGAAATATATAAACTAGAAAAAACTGTGTGCTCTGATTTGGGGTTGATAAATTATCAACAGACACTGACCACGTAAAGAAATAGATGATAAATGCTGACCAAGTGTTCTCAATCTTTAGTAGGATAGACCAAGATGAAGTTTAAACCGTAGGTGGTGCAAATTTGAGAATGAAAAAGAAATACTGATATGCTGGAAAAATCTGGAAAAGTAGTTAGGGGGTTTAGCTTAGTCTGTAAGAATAAATGAAATAGCCATTAATTATCACTACCACCTCCATCAATCACTGCCATTGTTGTCATCACCATCATCATCATCAATATTTTCAAAATCCCTACAGAGTCTCTGTTACCATAAAAAAAACCTCCATACACTGGGCAATTTATTGGCTGTCAATTCCAAATCCACTCTTCTTTGCCCACTCTCTGAGAATGGAGCTTTAAATATTTCTCCTTAGCAGCAAGCACGATCATTAGCTTTGTGAACAGAAGGTACTGGAGGATATTACAAAGGAGGGACTTGTCTTTTCCTACTTCCTGGTGAGAGTCAGTGTTTTATGTATATTTTCACATGTTTAAGGAAAAACTGTGCTGGAGACATAGGCAAATCCAGGTTGTGGGACTCCAAGCATTTTCGGGAGATTCCACTATAAGGATAAAACCAAATTATGGATATAAGATTGAATATTTATTTGGGATAAAAATAAATGGCAACAGATTTCAACATAGAAAAAACTGACATACCACAAACATTATAAACCAAAGGAGAGCAAACATTTCTATTCATAACCTAACAGACCCACCTCTACAATAAGTTATGCCTACATTTTTAGCTTCAACCTCTTTGTCCCTTTTGCAAAGATGCTAAATAACTAATTCAGTCTCCTTGAGCATAGTTAGCCAAAATTTATTTTCTTTCACTACTGATAGTTTTTCAATGATTTTTAGCTTCTTGATGCATTATTAGCAAACTGAAATAGAAGTTTTGTTGATAACTTGGAAAAACTCTCTCAAGCCTTGTTCATGTGAGTTAACAGCCAAAGTCCTAAATCTAAATATTTATTTAATGTAAACCTTATTTCTTCTCCATTAGCCACATGCTCCATTAGTCCATACTTCTCCACTAGACCATCCTCAGCACCTCAGGATATGTTCATTTGACCCTGATCCTTCCTATCCAGATGCTAGTGAAAGTAACTGTCAGCAGAAATCATTCCAGAAATCATTCCTAAACCAGGATGACCAGCAGTGATTTAACTATGCATGAAAGTGACCATGAATCCCATAAACTGATCCCAAGGTACCAAAATAATATTTTACATAAAGAAACATCTAGAGGTAACATATACGCTGATTATCCTGATAGTATATTATAGGTATACACACGTATCAAACAGCAAATTGTACAGTTTAAATATGTGCAGTTTACTGTATACTGAATACAAATTTGTTCTCTTAAGTAATGTATCAGTCAGAATCTTATCAGGCAACATAAAATACATGATGATTTGAGCAGAGAAGTTTTGATATAAAGAATACTTAACTAGTGAGTTTGTGAGTTCTCCCCCCTATAGTGCAAGAGGTCACTCTATGTTGTATGAATGCATGGCATGATACAACTGATTTCATAAGAGTCTTCGATCAGTAAAGTCTGCATTAACTATAAAAAGGAATGTGTGTGTGTATGTGTTGGTCAGTCCTGTCGGACTCTTTGTGACCCCACAGACTGCAGCCTGCCAGGCTTCTCTGTCCGTGGAATTCTCCAGGCAAGAATACTGGAGTGGGTAGCTGTTCCCTTCTCCAGGTGATCTTCCCAACAGAGGGACTGAACCCGGGTCTCCTGCATTGAAGGCCTATTCTTTACGGTCTGAGCCACCAGGAAAGCCCATAAAATAGTGAACTATAATGAAGAGTAATAATAAAGATATAAACAAAGCTCTAAAGAATAATATAAACTTGAGGGAGAGTACTCAAAGAGGAATGCAATTGGAAGGGGTGCCCTTCTCAAGGTTGAATTAAGACCTTATTAGAAAAGTTGGTCTTGCAGCCCACCACATAACAGGGAAGTTCACTGCATTGGCTAAACCTGAACTGGTCCACAGGTGCAGGAAAAAAAAAAAGGTAAATTAAAAACCTCTCCCAGCTGCAGGTGAAACCACACAGCACAGAAGGAGTCAAGGTGACTGGAGCACACTCGCTGTGGTGTGGTATCAGCCAGGAGTAACAGTGTCAGTGTCAGGAGGACTGCGAGAAACAGTCCGACAGGGTGCAGATGGGTCAGGGCCGTGGGATGTTGTGCAGAGGACTGGAGTATGGGAAGTCTGTTGACCAGAAGGACAGAGCAACACCTGGAGCACGTGGTGTCCGAGTCAGCGGGGCCACAGTGAGTGCAGTGGCCAGGGTGGTGAGCTCACGGAGGGACTGAGCGCTCGGGATGTGTCAGTGCCCTGCTGACAGCCATGCAGCTGGGGCGAAGAAGTGGCAGCACAGCAGCAAGGCTGGAACTAAGCCTGAAACTGGAAAGATGTGCAATGAGATCCATAAACTAACAAGTAAGCTTGTCACAGGTATAGACGTAGATATGTGTGTACGTGCATGCATAAATGCATATGCATTTACATAAAATTGTTCTTTCAGGGAACAGTACTTTCACATACACAGCAGTGTGTGTCCCTTCCTCACGACTCAGTTCTCCCACAGGGGGATGCAGGAGAATGTCACACATTCTCTTGCCACATGTGGGAATTGTTGCCAATGAGAATAGGGTGTGATGTGGCAGAGCCCATGTACCCTAGGCATTAAAATGGGTTTTGCACCACGGGATGGGCACTCCAACATTATGAAACTCAGAGCTTACAGAGGACTGTTGGCACACCTGCCATGCTCCTCTTTAGAGAAACCTTTGCTCCAGAATATAAGCAAATGCTCTCTAAGGATTCCATCCTCTCCCCTCGACATTACCACCCTGTAACACAAATATAAACAAATGGGTCTGCAGAGATCAATTATGTGTCTCTCTCCAGATGCCTTTATCTTCATGGTTCTATTCAGTCATCCTTCAACCCAGGTGCCAATGTTTTTTGCTCAAAAGCCCTAACTGCAAAAACTTGAGAATATACATAGAACACTGACTCCCACCAGAAAGAAGGAAGACAAGTCCCTCCTCTGTAATGCTCTCTAGTACCTTCTACTGACAAAGCATATTATCCTGCTCGCTGCAAGGGAGACATGCTTAAAGCTCCATTATAACAGAGCAGGGGCTTCCCAGGTGGGCTCAGGGGTCGAGAATCTCAGGAGACGCAGGTTTGATCTCTGGGTCAGGAAGATCCCTTAGAGAAGGAAATGACAACTGACTCCAGTATTCTTGCCTGGAAAATCCCATGGGCACAGGAGCCTGGTGGACTGCAGTTCACGGGGTAGCAAAAGAGTCGGTAATGATTTACCAACTAGACAACAGATCACAGAGCAGGTAAAGAGTGGATCTGGAGCTGAGAGGTAATAAACTGATAACTAAAATAGCTAATAAAGGAATGTTGTAAACTTTATGCCTATAAATCTGACAACTAGATGAAAATGACGAATTCCTTCAAAGACATAAACTACTAAAGCTTACTCAAGAGGATACAGATAATCTAACACTATTTGTTAAGAAGTTGCATTTGTAATTTGAAATCTTCCCACCAAAAAATCTCTATGTACAGATGGCTTTTGGGGCTTCCCTGGTGGCTCAGATGGTAAAGAATCCGCCTGCAGTGTGGGAGACCTGGGTTTGATCGCTGGGTTGGGAATATCCCCCGGAGAAGGACATGGAAACCACTCCAGTATTCTTATCTGGAGAATCCCCATGGACAGAGGAGCCTGGTGGGCTACAGTCCATGGGGTCACAAAGAGTCAGGCATGACTGAGTGACTCCGCACACAGATGGCTTTATTGGTCAATTCTTTCTTTACTAATTTATAACTAACATATAATATTATATTAATGTCTGGTATACAACACAGTAGTTATTTTTTATATTTGATATTATCATACATTATGAAATGATTATGATGATAAGCCTAGTTACCACCTGTCATTTTATTGGTCAATTCAATCAAACCCTAAAGAAAGAAAGAAATTCTACACAACTTCTAGAAATTTGAAGGTATTATTCTTATCAAGTGCTCAACTTCATGGACTATACAGCCCACGAGGCTCCTCTGTCCATGGCATTTTCAGCCAAGAATACTGGAATAGGTTGCCATTTCCTCTACCAGGGGATATTCCTGACCCAGGGATCGAACCTGCATCTCCTCCGTCTTCTACATTGGCAGCAGGATTCTTTACCATTTGAGCCACGACCACTAGGTGAAGAGAAGGTAGTACTTCCCAGTTCATTCTACAAACACAAGAAAAATAACTACAGAGCAGCATCCCTCATGAACACAGGTGCAAAAAAAAAAAAAAAAAAAATTAGCAAATCAAATCCAGTGATATATAATTTTAAAAATATAATGCATTATAACCAAATGAGATTTATCCCAGGAATACCAGTCTGGTTTCACACTGAAAATCGGTCAATATCATTCACCATGTAAAGTGACGTGTAAGTCACTCAGTTGTATCCAACTCTTTGTGATCCTGTGTAGCCCATCATGTTCCTCTGTCCATGGAATTCTCCAGGCAAGAATACTAGAGTAGGTGGCCATTCTCTTCTCCAGGAGATCTTCCAGACCCAGCAATCCAACCCGAGTCTCTTGCATTGCAGGCAGACTCTACTGACTGAACCACCAGGGAAGCTTTAGCTGATTTAAACACACACCCACACACAATTATAAATAGATGGAAAAATTTTTTAGCAAAATCCAAATCCATCCCTAATTTAAAAAAAAAAAAACTTTCAGGAAAGTAGCATTTCTCAAAAGGAAACTTTTTCAACAAGATAATGGACATCTCCAAAAATGTACACTTAATATCCTCAGTTCAGTAATATCCTACTTAGTGGTAGAATACTAAGTGCTTTTTCTGTTAAAATCTTGAACAAAGAAATGATGTCTGTTTTTACCACATCTACTCATTATTTTACTGAAGTGCTAAGTCAATGTAATAAGACAAGAAAAACAAAATGAAAACCGTCCAGATTGGAAACAAAGAATGTAAAATGTCAATATTTGCAAATGACACAATCACCCACAAAGAAAACCTTATGGAATCTACTCCCCAAATCTACTAAAACTAAAAATTGAGTGTAACACAGTCATGAGATCCTAGATCAATACTTAAATATTAAGAGTATTTTTATAGCTTAGTAATGAATAATCAGTTGAAATTGAAAGAATATCATTTGCATCAGTGTCAAAAATACAAAATATTAAAGTATAAACATGACAAAATGTGTACTTGGCCTATATAATGAAAACTACAGAACTCTGCAGAGAGAAAATTTAAAAAACCTAAGTAAATGAAGTGATATACTGTGATCATAAATCAGGAAAGACAATTTAAGATAGTAATTCTCTATAAATCGATTGAGAGATTCAATGCAGTCCCAATAAAAATCTCAGCAGGTTTTCTTGGAGAAATTGACAAGCTAATTCTAAGATTCATATGAAAATTCAAAACACCTAAAATTTTATTAGCTAAATTCAAGACTCATTATAAAACTGCAGCAATCCAGACTGTGTGGTATTAGCAAACAAAGAACTGTATCAGTGAAACAAAATAGTTACTTCAAAAATAAACCCACGGGAGCTCCCTGGTGGTCTAATGGCTAGGACTCGGTTCTTTCACTGCCTTGGCCAGAGTTCAATCCCTGGGTGGAGAACTAAGATCTTGCTAGTGGCATGGCCAAATATTAATAAATAAATCAAAATACCCCCAAACATATGTGGGCAATTTACTTTTAACAGTTGCAAGGGGAAGAAAGGGAAGTTTTTCACTATCCAGTGCTGGAAGGACTGGATATACACAATGATAAAAAATGGAAACCTTAAAAAAAACTTCTGACCTACCCTTCATACCACATATGAGTTTGTGGAGAAATTACAAAAAGAGACAAGGAAACTTTGGGGGGTGATGTTATGGGTTTTGGTGAGGGCATACACCACACACACATACACACATCAGAACAGTAACTTGTATGCTTAAAATATGTACCATTTGTTGCATATCAATTATACTTCAATAAAGCTGTTTTAAAAAACTAATACATTATCTATTATTATCAATTACTTAAGTGTCTTTTTAATACACACATTCACATACACAAGTACATGTTAGATATATTTAACAGACACTTGGATTCATAAAAGAGAACAGCTATTATCACTGTTTGCTGTTTCTAGTCACAAGTTTACATTAAGCACTTTATGAAAGACGAAACACTTCCACATGTGGAAAGACTGTTCCAAACGAAAAAGCACTGTCTTCGTGGAAACCAAGAAGAGATTTTGTGTGCTTGGACTTCCTTTCCTTGTTGCTTGGCTTCATTTAGTTGGTGAGAACAACACAAGAGATGCCCACACAGTTGTTCTTGTTGAGGATCAGCCAGGACCTTGACCCAAGTTTCAGAAATATAAACTCCCATAACTTGATCTCTGCCACAAGGATATGTAAAACAGTAGAATAAAGCACACTCTCAACTCTAAGGGATTTTAGATTGCTTCTATATTATAAGTGAAGAAATGGAGGCTAAGAAAGATGAAATTATTTATCCACATCTTGGTAAAGGCAGTTAAATCGAGAATCCCATGTTTGCTGTGATCAAATCCTGTGCTTTTTTCTTAGTATCCAGCACCATCCTCTGAGTATTTTCCTCGTAAAACACCCATTAATCATATTCTTTATAAAAATCATCTTTTTACATTTTGCTTAAATATTTTTGTTTAAGTACAATGAAAAATATTCAGGCAATCTTTTCTTTTGTCAAGCCCATCTGCAAACTCCAGATATAACCTTTTGGAAACATAGCTATTTAATTTATACACACTGGGGACAATGGCCCCTGATTTTGTTCCTATCTCCTTGTAACTCATTTTTCATTATCTGTGGTGAAGACAATAGTCTCTGTCCTTCATTTGGAATAACTGTTTTGAAATCCTCTTTTAAAACAAAAGTATCAGGTTAAGAGTAGCTTCTGTAACAGTAAACTCTTTAAATACAAGAAAAATATGCAAAATCCCAAGGACCTCTTAATCATATTACTACAATCCAGGTAGAATTAAATTAATTTAATTTCATATTTAAATATTCACTTCTTTCTTTCTGATTTCAAAAGTATTTCCTGTTCATGAAAAAAAAAACTACAGAAAACAGAGAAAAGCTTTAAAAAGATAAAAACCACCCATAAACTCATCAACTAGGTATAGCCATTATTAGTATTTGGCATTTTTTCAATTTTATAAATAGACATATAACTAAAGATGTTTAATTAACTAAAGAGGTATAGACATAGCTATAAAGACAAAAGCAGTGTCACAAATAAATTTAGTATATTCTCAATTACTGCATTATAATCCTTTCCTCATTACTAAAATTATTTGCAATATCTTTCTTAGGAAATGCTTATTATTCAGTCATTACTACAGTTGAGCAATTTGTAGTATAGCAATAATATGATACTGTACCATACCAGTTCATACTATATCAAAGTATAAATTATTATTATTTCTTCTCTCATTACTGGATATAGAAGTAATTTTAAGCTGTTTATATGCATGTTAATCTTCATCAGCATTTCTGATTTTTCTCATAGGACATATTTCTGGAAAGTTGACATTAAGTTTAAAAGTTAAAAATTGACCAAATGTAGATGATCATATAAGCTAATTCAAGGTTACATAAAGTTCTTCTTTAAAAAGACTGTGTGCCAAGTGCACTTGGAAAGTAAGAATGGAATGCATATAAAATGTCTTTTTCCATGCATAAGCATCCAGCAGGAATAGTAGCTATCTAATTTTAAACATTTTGCTTTATTTCCCTTTATAGTAATAGTGGAATAATATTTGCACACAAATTCCCAGTATCTGGACATTATGGTGCATTTGAAACTGAAAAACTGTCACTGCCTAAAAGACTAGTTCCTAGAAGATCTATTTAAGATAAATTTTTAATAAAGGCATAAGCGTATGGTGTCACCATGGTGATAAAAGGAAGCTGGGAATACCGTCTGATAGAATATAGGTTGAATTAAAAAATAGGCGGGTGATACAGCAGAAGTTCAGCCAAAGAAAGGATCAGAAGCAAGAGCAGAGGGTTTCTCTAACGAAGGAAAAATAAAGAATCACTGAAGTATTAGATTTCGATTAAATCATGTGAGTGCCACATTTAGTTTTCTTTCTCTGTGTCTACTCATCAAACCTTTGGGCTACAGAATCAGTGCATAGTACCCCGTCCTATCAGTGGGCAGATCTCAAAAACAAGAGACGTAACGGTCCTTTCCCAGAAAGCTTCTTACAGTGTACCACAGGGCTTTGTTGTTGCTGGACGCTAATTCTCTCAGGGCAAGGGGAGGGAAGGGTGAGCGGATGCTTCACCTCAAGCTGTTGGCAACAACCAGACATTCTCAAGGTATAATGAGAACACTGCCTGAGAAGATAGAACAAAAGGGACTTTAAAAAAAAAAAATAACGATTCTTTCCCCCTGTTATTCCTGGGGCTGAGAATCTGCATGGATGCTGTTTAGGCATAATAAGCTGGAGAAAATATTCATTCTTGTTTTTGCTCTCCTTAGATGGGAAGGTAGAAGAAAAGGGTGGAAAGAACACGGACCCCCCTCACTCTGTACAAATGTGACATCAGGACAAAGGCACTTAATTTCTCTCTTAGCTTCTTCATCAGTCAAACAAGGTTAATGCCTCACAGAGTTGTTGGGAGGATTAAAGACCCTGATAGAGCACTTAGTACATAATAAACACTAGGATGAATTTCAGTATTTATTATTACTGGTGTTATTTATGGATTAGCTTGGGAGATGCAAACATTTCCTAAGTATCATTAATCTGCATTCATACGGCACGAAGTGGGCCAAAACAGAAAACAACATGATAACTATTGGGAGAAAAGAAAGATTTTTAGGTTGGTCAGTGCCCTTTGATTTTCCTTAAATATTTCAATGAACCATGCTCTAAATATACCTGCCAGTATATACATCAACTTGCAGGATGAGAATTCCACTGAGATTACATTTCCACTCCTGAAATTGTGCTACCTTAGCTTACAAGATAAATAAGGCCAGACTTTTGTTCAAGATGATACCAGCACTTCCCACACATTAACGTTCATATGATATTACCTAAGGATCTTATTAAAACACAGATTTCTATTCAGTGGGTTTGGGGTGGGTCTTGAATTTCTGCATCTCTAACAAGCTTACAGGTGAGGCTGATGCACTAGCCTACACCACACACTAGGGCAAGGGAATAAACCAGTAGTTCTCAACAGGGGGTGATTTTGTACTCCCACGGAGTACTTGGCAACACCCAGAGACAGGTTTGCTTATCACAAATGAGGAGAGACATCCAGCGGGTAAAGGCCAGGAAGGCTGCTAAACATTCCACAATGCACAGGGCAGCCCTCGTCCTAAAGAATTGTTGGGCTCAAAATTCAGTAATACCCAAATATCAATGGAGCCCTGGACTAAACAAATCTTCACCACTTACTGTAAACCATTTGTTGTTGCTGTTTAGCCATTAAGTCATGTCTGACTCTTTACCATCTGAGCACCAGGGTAGCCCTTTTTTATTCATACCTAGATTCAGAAGTCAAAAAGAAGGAAATTGGGGGACTAGAAATATTAAAAGTGTGTTCATGCATCAATAACAACAACAATGAAAACCACAGAGCCTACAATGGGTCACCCCAACATCATACCCTTCACAGTTACGAGTTATACTTCTGGCATGGAGACTGATAGTTTTGAAGCCACAGATCCTGGACATGAATGGGGAGTGGCCATGAGGTCCGTGAATCTGTCTGCCCTGAATAGACACAGGTAGCTGCCTGGAGATAGCAAGTGATTGAAAGGGTGGAGCCTATATTCCCACTACCTGCAGAGACAAAGGCCAAACCCCATCCTGTAAAAATGGCTCTACAATCTAGGCATGGGCACACTGCTTCAAACTGCCCTTTTCTAAACTAATATTTTCCTCTACTGGCATCTGACAAACTATTGTTTGACAAACAAAGTTTTGATTGATTAGGATGGAATCCATCAACATGCTTATGAGTGGACATGTAAAATTTTTTCTTCTAGGT
This sequence comes from Bos grunniens, assembly GCF_055505025.1. NCBI lineage: Eukaryota > Metazoa > Chordata > Mammalia > Artiodactyla > Bovidae > Bos > Bos grunniens. Next base: position 37,596,904 of record NC_141187.1, read on the forward strand.
TCATCAGTTTACTTTTACAAGTTGCCTTCAGGATTGCACAAAGATACTTTCATTAGCAGAACTATAATCAACACCAGCTGTATTCAGAATTTAATAGACCCACTTGGCCAATCATCATGTAACAAAATAATTTCTCTTAGAGCAAGAGAAAGATCAAAGACAGAGGTTGGAGTTTAAATAGAAGACAATTCAAAATTATAGAGAAGGTTTATCATTTCTCAATGGTATATCCAAGGTTTCTTGGAAAGAAAATGAGCTGGTCTTCTAAACGCAAAATGAAACTCATGAAAGCCTTCAGGCCATCATATATTGGAGAACACTTATCTGATATCATGGTACTTTTGGGTCATTCAAACATGACAGTCCAAAAACTGGATAACAAGCTCCCTGTCTCAGTCTCCCCATCAGGAATATAAGGTATTTTCCTAGTGTTTGATGTCTGGTGGAATTAGAGGAATAAATGCCATCACCAACTCTATGGACATGAGTTTGAGCAAGCTCTGGGAGTTGGTGATGGACAGGGAAGCCTGGCATGCTGCAGTCCACGGAGTCAGAAAGAGTCAGACATGACTGAGCGACTGAACTGAACTGACTGAGAGGAATAAAAATGAACTAGTCCACACACAACCTAGGAGATGGTGGACACCAATCAACTGTCAACCTTTTGGAGGCAGCTATACTTTTTTCCTTTTTTTTAAATTTAAGATCAAAATATCTCATAAATAGCTTCAAACAAAGGAGAATATCAATGGAGTTCAGAAAGCAGGAGACTAATATCTTATTTGTCTGTGTATGGATGTGTGTGTGATGAATCCAAAATTTGAAGATTTTATCGATATAGATTAACTTCAATAAGGTCTGGAAAACATGAAAATGTTATCTCTCACATTTGCTCTGACCTTTCTCCAATTTCCAAGTCAGTTAATCAGTGTTAATAAGCACATATTCTGTTGCATAATAGGATCAGGTCTGTAAGCAAATGTTATGTTGGGAAAAGGCCTGAATTCCTTTTAAATGACACAGAATGCAGGTCCTGGGAGTGAATCATCTGTGATGATTTTTTTAATCTACTGAAAGGGAGTGAAAAGGCCTCGGAGAAATTGTGTTGTCTTTACTCTGCCCTATGTTGTGTAAGGAGGATGCAGAAATAGGCTTATTTTAACATGTTTTATGAGCTTACTCCTATTGGCCAATAACAGCTATGAGGGGTCTTCTGTGAAATTTATCCAAACCTCACAACAGAGGAAATGAAGAGATCTCCACACTGTTAAATGCGCCTCTCTTCTCACATGACACTGACACAGCCTTGAAGAACTGGTCAAATTTAAGCCCAATCACAGAATTTTGGGACTGTGAAGACCCTCCTCCCCGACTGGAGGCAGAAACACTTCTCCAAAGAAGGAGATTCTCTCAACCCGTTATTAACTCTGTCTGTCCATCAACCCATCCGTACCTGGCTCTCCTGTAATTAAACCGAATGACTTGGGACTCAGTCTAAGGCTATCGACAAATGCTAAATGAATTCCATACATGGTCTTGGTAGGAGAATGTGGATCTTTTAAAAAGAACAATTATCATGAGGTGGCCTCACCATATTTACAAGCTCAGAGTGAAAGCAGGTTCAGAGCTGTGTGTCAACACCAACCATTGTTCCTATTAGGGTCCAATTTTCACGATATTTTTTAAGAACGGAAGAATAAGGTTAGTTGGAACATGCAACTCTAATCCCTTTCAGTGCTTATCATTCTCCAAACATTCAATAGCCACCCCTTAATACCATTACCTCTGGGACAACATTTGAGGAGGCCTGTGCAATCTAACAACAAGAGACCCGAGAGAAAGGCTGTGGTTTAAAAGCCTGGTTAAAGATTAACACAAACAGTAATAAGAAGGTTCTTAGGAAAGAATCAGGACATCTGCAGCTGAATCCCGCTACCTGCTGAGGGTTGCTTAGCAACCGGGTCTACCACTGCCCCAAGGGTGTTTTACTTTACAATTAGGATTTTTGAAGGGGAAGAGGGGGAAGGGGGGGAGGTGATTCCCAGTGAAACTGATGGAGAGCCATATATATAGATACGTGGTGTTGTGTTATTTTTTTTTAATAGGGAAATGGTGTCACTCAGTCCTTTCAAAGATAGAACACACTATAAAAGCAGATTTTTTTTTTGTATGTAACTGACAAAAATCTAGCAATAACATGGAGTTTTAAAAGTGACATTTTGACTCTAAGGGAGGAATTATTTGCAATTTGTTTTGAACAGAAGCTTAGTTCATGTCAGATGTGAACCTCCAGACAATCATTAGTTTAAACTGCCTGCTATGTGTTTAAAAATTTCAGTCAATTTAGAGCTGATCTGAATTGCAAATGTGATGGTAATAAGCCATTAGGGAGCTGCATATCTTATTTTTTTTTTTTTTTTGCACTTACAACCCTCTACTTTAAGGAGCTCCAACTACATTGAAATATGAAAATATCATTTTAATCATGCGCACTGTCGACAAACACAGAAACGTCAGATACTCAGGATGGGATAGTGGCTTCAGAGGCTAAAAGAATAAGAAGCTGTGACAAGAATGAAAAAACACATATAACCTTTACTTTAAATGATATACAGTAGTAAATTTTTCCAAAAACAAATATTCAGTTATGTTTGTAATGTAACACGAATCTCCAAGCCCAACATCTGGATAAAATTTATTTTCGTTGGATTTTGGAATTAAGAGAAAGTTAGTCCAAACCCTTTATGAGGTCACTTGGGAAATCAAGAAAACAGCTTCTATGGTCAGGTTTCAGCTCTCAGTACAAATAACGAGGTTTTAAGGGTGCTTATTGAAAAAAAAAAAAAAAAAAAACTCTTCTTTAAAACAGCATATTTTGATTTTCTAAAATAGTATATGTTTCGATAATCTCAAAACCATCAATGCCAACAGGTATTTTATTCTCTCAGGGGTGTTTCAGTTCAGGAGCTCTGGCGTGAGCATAAATACTGGTGATGCAAAATCCCATCAATGTTTAGATTTATCCATGGTCAGTGACATGCATATTTAATTGAACAGAGGACAATGGAATTGGGAAAATAAAAGTGAGCTTCCCATATTTTCAGTGAGTCAGATACATTTTCTTGGTTCTTAGATACTTATTTCTAAAACCATTTGATTTCAGAGTTAAGCTAACCATCGCATGGGAAATGCCTACTGATCAACTGGCCACATCAAATCATTCAGCAAGTGCTGCCAGCCTCGGTACAACACCCATCTCTTCTCCTCTGAATTCGCTAAGGTTTGGCCCTTGGCTTTGTTTCAGCTGTATGAATAGGACCCCAGAAATCCCAGCTCTGCCACTTGCCAGAATCTTTGGGAAACAGGGAAACTTATGAGTAATACATTCATGACATGTTTTCTCTCAACAAATTAAATATTTGCTAAGATAAAGTGTAACATCATCGGTAAATATAGCACAATATGATAGAATTGGAGTCCCAGGGGGAAATCTTAGTTAGATTTTAACTCCAAGGGGCCTTAGTCACCCACAAGGTCAGGGCTCTGGCCAATCTCAATGTTTGTTTATAACCTTGAGAATGAAAGATAAGGGCATGAACTCTGTGATGTCAGTTATATTGGAGAAAGAGGAACCTCCCAAGTGTCAGCTTTCCTGCCATGTCTGGACTCCAAAATAAATTAATTAAATAATTTTTTAAAAAGGAAAAAAAAATCTCAGAAAAATAACAGCCCTTCTTTTTCACACTGAATTGCTTCACTTGATTTTCAAGTATGTCTCTCCAAACCATCATGATAATGGGGAGAGGCTCCAGCTATGTCTAAGCCAGAAATGCAGAGCATAAATGGAGTCAGTCATGCATAAGAATGGGGAAGGTGAACCCGGGTATGAGAAAGGGCCTTTTCTTCCACCTCATGCATCTTGCCTCCCTTTATCCAGCCATGCACCACTCAACAAATATTTACTGAGCCTCCTTTGTCTGTGAGGAGTTGTGCTGGGCACTGTGGAGCGGCTAGGATGTTTTAAGACGATGGATTCTGCACACCTGGAATTTACTAAGAGAAACAGAGCCTTTGCATGAATAAATACCATAAAAGATGGAGGTGAAAAGTATCAGAAGAGGCACATATAAGGCGCTGGAGCTTGGCACAGGCAGGTTAATTTACTGGCAGTGTAAGAACTGAATCTGTGGACTCAGAAAGATTCAAGTCTCCACTGTTTTCTGGACTTGAAAGAAACTAAGCGACATGCACACCTTCCTAAGTCTGGCTTCCCCGTCTGAAAAATAAGGACTGCTCAACAAACTTCACAGGTTTCCATCGTCAGCATTCTGTCTTTTCCAAAAGCTGTTTTAAATCTTCTCAACTCCTGCAATCTCTAGCTTACTACTCTTTCCCTCCCTCCCAGTAGATGACCTCAATTCCCATCCTGGGAAGAAAATGGAATCCGTCTGTTGGAAACCCACTCAGCTTCCTGCCACCAGCCTACACTCCTGACAATTGCCAACACCATCATACTCCTCCTTTCTCCTCCCATAGAATCATCATAATCTTGTGTATTGTGAAAGGCCGAAGAATCCCTCCTGCTCTAGATCTTATCAACCTTACCTCCTCTCAGAAACTTTATTGATTATTTTCCTATTCCTGTGCTTCAACTTCAAAAGCTCTTCTGCCTAATGCTCATCATTTTTATAATCCTGTAAGTCTCTAATATCTTGAGAAAAACAGAAATAAAAACCTTCCTCAATACCCCTCAGTGACCTCTTTTTCTATAGATTGCGTGCTCTCTGCTCTGTCTTCTATGGTTGCCCCTGAAGTGAAGTCGCTCAGTCGTGTCTGACTCTTTGCGACCCCATGGACCATAGCCTACCAGGCTTCTCAGTCTATGGGATTTTCCAGGCAAGAGTACTGGAGTGGGGTGCCATGGACATAAGCAATTATTTAAATTAATTAAGACTAAAAATTTAAAAACTCAGTTCCTCAGTGGCACCAGCCACATCTCAAATGGCATTATCACCACTGTAGAGGACAGTGCAGATCTAGACCTGTCCACAATCACGTGAGTTCTACTGCTAGATTTCTGTGTTCTTTCTCTTTCTCCTTCTCCTTCTGGAAGCCTTCTCCGTGGTGACATGACATTCTTACTGCTTTTTACTTCTCGACTCACAGCATTCTGACAATTCCACTTCTAGATATAAAATGGAACTAATCGAAAACAGGGTCTCAAATCTTGAAAATACTGCTGTCCAGGGCAGTATTGTTCACAATAGCCAAAATATGAGAGCAACCTGAGTGTCCATCAACAGATAAATGAACTAGATGTGGCATAGACATGCAATGGAATCTTATTCAACCTAAAAGAGAGAGAAATTCTGTACATGCTCCAAATAGATGGACCTTGAGGACATTATACTAAATAAAATCAGGCAATCCTCAAAGGACAGACACTGTATGATTCTACTCAGATGAGCTAGCTAAAGTGGCTAATTCAAATTCATTGAGAGATAAAATACAGCTGTAGTTTCCAAGGGCTGGGGGACAGGGGGAATGAGGTATTATTATTAATGGTACAAAGTTTCAGTTTTGCAAGAGGAAAAGAGTTCTGGAGATAAATGGCATTGCTGGCTGCACAGCAGTGTCAATGTATTTAATACAACTGAACTACTTCTTAAAAATAAAGTCGTAGCTTTTATGTCATGTATACTATGCCACTCTACGTATGTGTATATATACACACACACAACTATATATATATATATATATATATATATATATATAGAAAGAGAGAGAAAACACAGTTCTTAGTGGGTGTCTGGCACTGGACTAAGTATTTTGCATGAGTTGCTTCACATAATCTTTACAAAACCCGTAGACAGACTACTAACATCACTATTTTACAGATGTGTAATCTGAAGCTTTGAGTGATGTTTTCCACTAAATCATAGTTTTTTCTCTATTCCCCAGCCTTCAATGGGCACAGAAGCAACTTTGCTTCCTATTCTTAGATTTGGCCTTGGCCTGAAGTATCGCTTTATACATCAACACAATCTCATTATCTTCCATGTTTCGAAAACAAAAACCGTTAAACATTTGTGTCAGTTATCTTCCAGTAAAAGTAGGAAGTTGGACTAATGAACTCTCAGTTCAGTTCAGTCACTCAGTCGTGTCCGACTCTTTGCGACCCCATGGCTGCACCACGCCAGGCCTCCCTGTCCATCACCAACTCCCGGAATTTACTCAAACTCATGTCCATTGAGTCAGTGATGCCATCCAACCATCTCATCCTCTGTCATCCCCTTCTCCTGCCTTCAATCTTTCTCAGCATCAGGGTCTTTTCCAGGAAGTCAGTTCTTCCCATCAGGTGGCCAAAGTGTTGGAGTTTCAGCTTCAGCATCAGTCCTTCCAATGAATATTCAGGACTGATCTCCTTTAGGATGGACTGGTTGGATCTCCTTGCAGTCCAAGGGACTCTCAAGAGTCTTCTCCAACACCACAGTTCAAAAGCATCAATTCTTCGGTGCTCAGCTTTCTTTGTAGTCTAACTCTCACATCTCAGTTCTGACCTTTTCCAAATCTCTAATTCTATTATACAAACACATTAAGATGAGAGGCCTCGTCAGAGAGACTGAGAAAGAGATTGAGCATAATTCAGAGAGACAATCAGTTTCCTTGTAACTTCGATGTCTTACTACAGCTTAATAGGTCTTGCCTTAGGAGTGGAGCCTCTTAAATATGACTTTTCACATAACATGCTCCTGACAGTATTTTTTATAAATGATCATCTATGAGTTATGAAGGATAAAGTCATGTGAATGGAATCTAAACGTCAAACAACAAGTCTCTCAGAAGCAACTGAACCTCATCCAACTGTAGCATAACTTTGGGAATGAGCTAATGAGTAAGAGAAAATACTGGAGAAAATGCTTTGGTTGAGCTAGTGATTTAATCTCTGAGAAGCACCACCAGAAATGTAAATAGAGGAAAGAAGAAAAAAAATTAAAATGGCCACAGTATTAAGAAATCTCCATGGTCATTCTCACAGTAGGTGAGTTGTACATGTAACCCTGAACTTTAAATCAGACGAATTCTGAAGGCTTGGAAGCAGATATATTTCTTCAATGAATGCTTCGTGCCTCCTCAGTCTTGGCAAACTTAGGTTTGTGAGAGCTCAGATGCGTGGAACTCCTGTCACAGTTTCCAGGGTAGGTAAAAGTCAATCATCTTAATCTTAATTCTGAGGCCACAGTGTGCTCGAGTTGGAAATCTACTCCATATGTTCATGATATTATTTTACAGAAGTTCTTAAAAGGTTTCTTCATGAGAATTCTGAGATTTCCAAATTTTCTTGGCCTCTTAGGTTTGGTTTATTTTAACCATTAAATGAGAATATCATTAGTAAAAAACAAACAAAATAAATCCAGTGACTCTTCAGATCAGTTCAGTTCTGTTGCTCAGTCGTGTCCAACTCTTTGAGACCCTGTGAATTGCAGCACGCCAGGCCTCCCTGTCCATCACCATCTCCCGGAGTTCACTCAGACTCAAGTCCATCGAGTTGGTGATGCCATCCAGCCATCTCATCCTCTGTTGTCCCCTTCTCCTCCTGCCCCCAATCCCTCCCAGCATCAGAGTCTTTTCCAATGAATCAACTCTTTGCATGAGGTGGCCAAAGTACCCAGTGACTCTTACTAACAGTCTTATATATTCCAGGCACTTTCACATGCATTATCTCATTTAAATTCTCACAACCAGCCAGCAGATTGGATGGCACTGTCCCCATTTTTTCAAACACTGAGGTACAGATGGATACATGACTTTCTCAAATGTGTCCAGCTGTCATATGACCTCAGCTGAGTACATCAGACTCCAGACATTTCCATTTACCACATCACACTCTTTCTAAACCTTGTTTCTTTTTACAGCTATGAAATGATAGATTTTTTGTGCAAAATATGGAATATGCCCTTGTTTGGAAGGAAATGAAGCCAAGAAATGTATTTTCTGCTACCTAGCCAATGTCCCAGCTGACCTTGCCAGCCACAGTGATATCATTATTTTCCTCCATAGAAAGGGTTCTTTATGTGGGTCCTGTAAAACCAAAAAAAATCAAGCAATTTGAATTCATATCCCTGTAAGGTTTTTTTGTGTTTTTTTGTTTTTTTTTAATGCTCATTACTTATGTCTGTTTCTCTTTCGACTGAACTTGTCAAGCTGTTTTTCCGAGTATTCAGAATGTTGCCACCGATTTAGTCCTTTTGAGAATATAAAATTTGAACAGCTTCTATGGAACTAGAAAGTGCTCATTTTGATAACATTTGGAAGTTTTAAAAGTAAAATGGAAAAATAATGCAAAATGATCAAAAAGGCAAATGCTAAGATGATTTGCCCTAACCTAACAGCTGTATCCTCACTGAACTTTCTCTTTTCTGTTATCTTAAGAAAATGCAAATTTGACTCACTCTTGGAAGACAATAACAAAAGCAGTTTTAAACATCTATATAACATAGTTTTACCAATGAGTTCTCAAGTAGAATTAAAAACAGTGACAATGGAAGCCCTAGAAGAAGCAAACAATTATGTTTATGTTTCTGTTCTATGCCAAGTATTCTGTCGGCTGTTTTCATGTAGCATCTCTTTCTCAATATAACTTAATGAAATGGATTTTGTTCTCATTTTACAGATGAAGCACTGGAGGCCTTAACAAGGTCATACGTCTTGCCCAAGGTCACACAAAAAGTAAATGGGAAACCAAGAATCAGAATGAAGCTCTAACTCCAAAATGTATCTCTTTTTCGCTTTATTAAACTGCTGCCTTTAATTTTAAAATACGTGTGGAAGTAGTCATTTAACTCTATTTCCATCTCCTAGTAACTATTGTGGGGAATTCTTATAGAGTAATTCATACAGCCGTAGAACTTGCCAAGCAAATACATTTTTAATGACAATGACCAAAGCATACTCATGCAGCCATTTTAAACAGGTGAGGTGATCATTATATTTCTCCTCTGTTTAAACAAAGTTTCCATTCATTTAAGAAATATAGCATGGCAGGATGCATGTTAGGAAGAGATAAGACATGCCGCTGAGCCAACATCCGATGGGGTAAAGGCAGAGACCCATGATGTGAGGGGAAAGACAGTGATGTAAAATGTATTTTATCTCAAAGAAGCACATGCCTTGAGGTCCTTTCATGGAAAGTATTAAAGTTCAAGGAAAAAAAAAAAACTACAGTTTTTCCCTTATTTTCCTCATCCAACTGAAATGATTTATCTTACTAGTTTTCACCATAAATAGAAAATGTTAATAAAGTAACTGCACAAGTAACTATTCTATACTATATAGTAAGATATTTTCTATTTAATCACAATGATGGCATTAATATTGAAATAACATTAAATAGGTCATTGGAATCAGTTATCATTTGAGGAACATACACAGACCTACTTCATGATTTTTGCATTTTTCCTTTTGTAAGAAAGAAGCATCAGTTGAAAAATTAGAAGGACATAAACAAAACTGACCACGCTAAGGCAACAGGCACCCAGCGTCTTTGTGAAAATGCTCAGGCTCACTCTCCTGGCACAGCTCTCTCTTCTGTCCATTTGGAATCTTCAGTTCTACCATCCCTTGGGTGTTCCTTCCCCCAGAGATGCCACTAATCTGACTTGATGTGAAAAACCCACCTAGAGCCATCATCACCGGGTAATGCCAACAGGGGCGTGGGGGGTGAATTTCTTGTTCCTCCTACTTCTTGATTCTCTCATGCCCTCAGAATGTGCTGTCTCCAGGAAGCACTCAGATCTTCTGTGTTAGTAAAATTCTACCCAGAACTCCCATCATTATCCCGGTTTGCCACACTGGTCTGCAACTAAGAGAAGATCAACCCAAGCTGGTCTCCCTCCAGCATGAAGAATCAAACCTAACGCTCTTTTCCAGTGAGTCAGTGCTCTTCCCCTTGTCCACCCCAAGCATGGGAAGATTTGTTAGTTCTTCCTACTCATCCATCTTCTCCCATCAGACAGCTCTGGCTGCATTGAAAGTAGTTCTTCTGTTCAGTTACATGTTGGTCACTCCACTCACCATGATGTACAGCACATGGCTTGGGCTGCCCCAGCTCCTCCCAGCAGAGCTGTGTTACAAGAAGCATCGCTTTAAAACCTGTCAGCGAGCAATACTCCAGGCGACCACACGGAAACTCTTATCATTTGATGTAATGGGGATGTTTTCTAAGTGGCAATGCTGCAACTGCTTGGAAAACTCAGGACTCATGTCTCTGACACATGGCAGCCTGGGACTGTGACACGACCATCTTCTTCTTGGCCTGGACTTTGGTCTAAGATTTATGTGTTATGCTCTATCCAATATCCCATGGAACACATTAAATCCCTTTATGTGGGTTCAGTTTGAAGCACTGTCTTCACATGAACTTAATTTGAAACAATGTCAAATCACATTTATTTCTCCAAATATGCTTCTAATATCATGTGTAAACTTAGAGCATGAAAATCTCCCACCCAGCCAAGATGACTCTTGGAGGGAAAAAAATAAAAACTGTTGAAAGACATTTACTAACATATACTAGTTTTGACAGCAAGGAGATCAAACCAGTCAATCATAAAGGAAATCAACCCCGAATACTCGTTGGAAGGCCTGATGCTGAAGCTGAAGTTCCAGTATTGTGGTCATCTGATGTGAACAGCCGACTCATTGGATAAGTCCCTGATAGGCAAAGATTGAGGGCAGAAGGAGAAGAAGGCATCAGAGGATGAGATGGCTGGATGGCTTCACCAGTGCAACGGACATGAACTTGGGCAAACTTGGGGAGATGGTAAGGGATAGGGAGGCCTGGTGTACTGCAGTCCATGAGGTCGCAAAGAGTCAGATACAACTGGGCAACTGAACAACAAGTAGATTTTAACATATACTAGAATTCTACCAACCTATATTAGTGTTTCTCAGCATTGAATGTGTATCAGAGTCAACTATGGGGCTTTTAAAACATTACAATTGCCTTGGCCCCAAGTTGCCTATGTCTTCTTTCAATAGATCAAGTTATTCAAGACTTTTTCATGGTTCTGCTGCAATAATATTATAAGACTAACTCTGAGACTTGAATAGGAATATGGATAATTAAAAATAACCTTGAACATCTCTACTGTTTGAGAAATGAAAGGGGAATAATCTTAAATGCTACAGTAGCTAAGAAATAGGTCCACAGTCTCATCAGCGTCTGCTTTTCCTGTTGGGGCCCAGTCTAAGAATTCTAGCTGGTAAATGGGTAAACAGGAAAAACGCCCATACAAATGATAAAAAGACTGCTATTAAGAGAGTGACCCTTATCCTAAACCTTTTTGTGACACTTTAACAATTTGCCTTTTTGATAAAATTGCTATTTCTCTATAGGTCATTGCCTAAGTTATGCTGGACTCCTTCAGGCTGCAAGAATCAGAAATCTGCTCAATCTACTTCAAATAATGGATACATTGTAAAGTCCTATGGGGTGGAAAGAACCTCCAAAACCATTGGCACAATGTACACCAAAATGGGAAACAGAATGCTATTCATAACTGTTTAGGATAACACAGATGGCGCCTTGACAGCAACTTTAGAATTCGTCTCCTTGGAAAAGATGGAACGGTGGTCTAATCAGGAAAAGAGAAATTATGCTAGGTACTTCAAGTAGAAAGAATTTAACAGAGTAACTGGTTTCACAAATAACAAAGGTGATGAAGAGTCCAACAGGGAAGGCAAAATTCATCAGAACAGAGATAATCTGCTATCACTGAGGGCTGAAGAAACAAAGGGAGAGGCTACGGTGTTACAGAATCCACAAAGAGTGGCCACCGGGGGAAATGGAGCCATGGGGGCCTGCCTAATGGAAGCTGGAACTCTTGAAGAAGGTATTTTCAGGAAGAACTGGAATTGTGAAGGTAATACAGCCTCTGCCTGAGACATCAACCAAGATAAGAAGAGTAGGTTTTCTCCCTTCCTCCTGCAGTCAGACCTCTCACTAGTGCCTTCCACTAGCTTAACATATCTGAAGGTAGTGATACAGATCAGGGCGGGAGAAGGCCAGGGGGAAGGCCTGAGGGCAAAGAGGCAAATTTCAGCACAGAGGGCCATCCTTGGCTCCCAGCTCCATTACTCTACCCCTCCTGATGCGGCATCTCTCTGTCTCTGCTTTACCCTCTGTTCTTAACTTCCATCTCTTTATAGGCTATGAATTCAAACACATCAAAAGAAAGGGTATGTTTGGGTTGATTTCCCTGCTCAACTGCAATCTGTGCTATTAAGAAGAGGTCTCACAACAGGCAGCCCTCTTCAGGACTATCTGTGATTCAGCCACTGATCCAATCAGTTATCGATTTCTTGGTAGTCATTTGGTACAAAGCAAGACAACGATTACAAAAGAAAACATCTGCAGCTAATTTTCTCAGGAGACATATTACATGTAGAAAGCACTTTGAGTTTGTATAAATTGTGTCCCTCCCCCAGTTCATATATATTGAAGGCCAAATCCTCATTACCTCACAATGTATTCAGAGATAAGATCTTTAAAGAAGTAATTAAAGTGAGGTCTATAGGGTGGACCCTAATCCGATATGACTGGGGTTCTTATAAGAGGAGGAGAATAGGATACACAGAGAGAGAAGACCACATTGAAAACACAGAGAAGTTGGCCCTGTGTCTACACCCAAGGAGGAAGGCTTCAGGAGAAAGCAACCTTACCTTGATCCCAAACGTCTAATGTCCGGAATTGTGAGAAAATTAATTTCTGCTGTTATTAGTCTGTAGTACATTATTATGGCAGCCCTAGAAAACGAATACAGTCAGCGTATTAGATTGAACCATATGTACCGATTATCTATGTTCTGAAATTCAAAGGTGTGTGATCATGTGCTTAGTGGGGACTGTTTCAGACACTAGCTCTCACAGTGGCCTTGGTGTTGGTCAGCTGGTGAGGTGCGTAAATAGCAGAAAGTTATCATCCATAGCCTCATTACTAACAGTGTACTTCTCAGCCTTTGCCTGTGTCGAAACCCCATCTGTCTGGGCAAACACCAGGACTACCCCATTCTTTACCCATAGATACATTGCCTGGACTATATTTTCCATGTGCCTGGCTTTTGCTTGTTCTCACTTCCCACATTATTTCTGAGATCACAACCACCCACAATTGGCTCATCTTTAAAATGGGGAAAATACTACTACCTACCTCATAGGGCTCTTGGGAGGATTAAATGAGTCAACAGGTGTGAAACATTCAGAATGGTGTCTGACATACATGAAATGCGATATGATTATTCACTATTATTAACATCATTATCATTTTAGATTTACAGGTCATTATTTTTATGCATAAGGTGCTGTTGTTGCTCTGATTCCCCTTTACCACATCATGCACCCACCCTCTACCTGCTTCAGGTGTTGGCCCTAAAGGTTCATACCTGCAAACCTCTCCAGAAGACTGTCTGTGGCTGATGGGGAGTCGACTCCACAGAAGCTGTCTGGGGTGTTATGCCCCTTTCCCCAGAGACAGCTCATGGGCCAATGACTGCCTAGCACAAGGGGTGAAGCAGCCTGGTCCCTTTGCCTCTGTCCAGGACAACTCTTGGTATGACTCCCTCTCCAGGGTCCTGCAAAGAGAACAATCTGTGCCTAGATGTTTTCTGAAACCATACTTTTTGCTTAGCTTCTCGCCCTGTCCTATCCCACTTCCCCCACTCCCTTGCAAGGTCCTCCTGAGAGTGTCACCTCAATTACTGACTTGCACAGGACTCAGAAACTAAAGAAAATGACCTCAGAGACCCACCTAAGGAGAGTGTGGTTTGTAGACTGTTTCTCATATACTTTATATATTTCTATTCTCTGCCATAATATCTAACAGTATGAGTCTCACATCACACGTTTAAACAAACGTTTTCTGGTCAATCCATTGAAATAGCTACAAAGAAAATATTTACAGGAGTAAAGACTATCAATTTCAGCTGTAAAGACCTAGAGGCCAAGACCAGGGATGCAAAATACGGGAACCATGCAATGGAAGAACCTGTCCGTGTGTCTTCACAACTGATATAAACCGCAGTTGGCCGAGAGCAGTGATTGGCATTGAATGTGAGCGCTGCCGAAATGAGAGCATCAAGCGTGTCACTTGGTGGCTGCACGTGCACCCAGGGAGAATGTGAGGAATATTGTCACTGAACACTGTCATATGCTGTGTGGACAGGTTGTGTCATCCTGGTGACAGCACATTCTGCAGAAAGGGCCTCTGAGGAAGTCAGAGGACAGGTCTTTATCTTTTCCGTCCTCCTGAGATGACGGGAGCAAGTTTCAATTAAAGGCAATAAAAGAATGAGCGAGTCCTACACTACAGCGAACAACCTGAAGTTTCTACCTTACTACACATTATGTTTTATATCATAAAAGAAGAAAAACTAAATATGATCCAGAGAGAGAGAGCCCCAAGCAACTATAATAGAACCAGCTTGGCCCTTCTTCTCACAGCTTTACTGTTATGATCACATGAAGTAACGTATGAAAGCACTTTTTAAGAAGCAATGTGACATGATTAGGTGATGCAAAAGTATTATTGTTAATAATGTTGATAAAAATACATCCCCCATAGGTATACTTAGGTGTTTCGGGTATAATGGTTGGAATCCATTCAGTGTCAAGTGACAGAATTCTAACTTAAATTGGCCTTTAGCAAAAAAGGACTCAGTCACTGGGCAGACACAGCCCAGACAGCTCTAGGCACATGGTATTAAAAGTCACAGTGAGGACTTCCCTGCTGGTCCAGGGCTTAAGAACACTCCTGTCAAAGCAGGAGTCACAGGTTTGATACCAGGTCCAGGAGGATCCCATGCCACGGGCAACTAAGCCCAGTGCCACAACTACTGAGCCTGTGCTCTGCAACAGGGAAGCCACTGCAGTGGAAAGCATATGCCTTGTAACTAGAGAGGAGCTCCCATCTGACACAACCAGAGAAAGTACACATGCAGCAATGAAGGCCCAGGGCAGCCATAAATAACACCGTAAACTTAAAAAAAATAATAAAAGTTGCAGAAGTGTTGAACAGGAATGGCGTATCTGTAGAAGGGAACATACTAGTTGGTATGATGTATCAGTATTTCAGAGTTGTTAGGACTTTGTAACCAAAGGCACAGTATTCTCCAATGGCTACTGCTAAGTTATACCAACATTCTAAAACCATGATTCTCAAACTACCATGAAGCAAAATAACTTTCTTGGTAATACATAGTTTTCGGAGCTCCAATACAACTTTTCTGATTAAGAAGGTCTTCATGGGCCTAAAGAATTTATACTTTTTTTTTTTTTTAACACATTCCAAGGTTATACTGATGCTGCTGATCCTGCGACTGCCTTTGAAACTCTTCCAGAAGTTGTTAGTAAAGATACAGGTAATTAACAGATGATGAAAACCAAGTGTGAAAGCCAGAGGGCCTCTGAAGTCCCTCACTAAGAGATCATTTCCACCAACAGAAGGAAGAAAAAAAACTGGACTAGATTCTGGCTTAAAGTCAAGACAACAAAACTCTAGAGGAGGATACCCAGCTGATACAGTCCGTATTATAAAAGATCAGGACCTGGTTGAGACAATGGGACCTTGTCACTCGGGATGGGGATCACCTGATAAAAGGTCCACCCCAATTCTTGAACCCCAGAGGCCTCTGCAATTTTGGAGCCTACAAATGTGGCCCACACACCCCTATTAAGAGCTAGCATTCTCCCCTTCATTGAAAACAATGCAAAAACTCCTCTCTCGCAAGGTAACATGATCCCCTCCCCACAAGGTACAATCCACAGCCATTGATTCCTAAAAATAGCCAGTGTGTCAAAACCCACCTCAGCATCTGCTTCTCAAGAACCCCACTCTGATGATGGGGCTCTAGCTGGCCATAACTGGGACCAGAGGCACAACAGTATCAAGAGTCTTCCTTTCCAACACTTCTGTCTTTCTCTGCCAATTGGCTAAATTCTCTCCCCATGAAGATAGTTTTTCAATCCTTTCTTTGGAAAACATAGCCAAGGACACATCAGACTCACATGATAGCAATTCTGTGGCCCGAGAGTCTAAGAGCATCTTTTCAGGTCCAATTTGAAAAAATCCAGAAAAATACCCTCACTGATCTGGTTTTGCTTATGTGTTCACATCTTGGTATCACTGTGCCCAGAGCCATAAAATAACACAACTACGGCATCCTGGGTCAAGTCCTCATTCCTGGGGCCAGGGAGCCAAGGACTATTACCAGCAGAAGGGACAGAAGGCTCAGAGTGAATAAGAATAATAGTAAGCCATTTCTTAAGTGATTGATACTAATTCATACCAGAATCCTTGCATATGCCCTCAATTATTTTGATAGCTTAAAAAGGTGTGTGGGAGAGTAGAGAAAAGAAAGAAGAAAGAAGTGGCTGCTTCTCCAACCACGTATTTTCACATCTGATCGGGTATAAAATTAAAAGTCAGTAATTCATCTTGGTTGCAACAGACAGACACCTAAACTCAAACTAACTTGAGCAAAAACTGGAATTTATTGGAAGGCTCATGTAACTGCAGGAAGCTGGGTGATTCAGCTGGCCACAGCCTCGAAAACCACCAAGGCCATCTCTTTCATCTCTTGCCTTGGCTTCTCATTGTGTCATATCACCCTCTCAGACCAACTTTCTCCACGTAGCAAGACAATAGAATGTGAAGCCACCTGCTTCCTATTTCCCTTCATCACTAGTGAGGAAATGCCTTTTTCCCCCATCTTTAGTTTGAACAATTATAGGAAAAATGTTGATGGCCCAGTTCGGTCACATGCGTGTCTCTGGGACCAATCATGCATAATCAGGAAAAAAGTCTCTTAAGGTTGGAGCAGCTTGATTTCATAATCATTGTGAAAGAGGAGATGGATTATTTAAGCACAAGAAGAACCAAGGGAACTGCAGGACTGGGGAGGGAGGAGAAGAATTTTTCAAAACAACGTTACGTATACCCTAACAAAACTAGAGGGATACTAGACAGAGAAAAAGTGGACTCCCCTGCAGAGAACATAAGAACAGGGTTTGCCTTCTATCGGCCTGGATGGGAGGGGAGTTTGGGGAGAATGGATACATGTATAAGTATGGCTGACTCCCTTCGCTGTTCACCTGAAGTTACCACAACACTGTTAATCAGCTACACCCCAACACCAAATAAAAAAGTTTACATTAAAAAAAAAAAAAGAAGAAGTAGGGGAAGTCACAGGCACAAGCCTGCAAAAAAAGAAGGCGTAAGTTCCCATTCAATCCCATTCATCTATGAAAAGATATAGGGGAAAAAAGACAGTTTGTGAGACATACCTGGGCTTCCCAGGTGGCTCAGTGGTAAAGAATCCACCTACTAATGCAGGAGACTTGGTTCGATCCCTGGGTCGGGAAGATCCCCTGAAGTAAGAAATAGCAACCCACTCCAGTGTTCTTGCCTAGGAAATTCCATGGACAGAGGAGCTTGGCAGGCTACAGTCCATGGAGCTGCAAAGAGTTGAATGTGATTGAGCAACTAAACAACAACAACAAAGATGTAATTACCTGAAAGGACCCTTGCTGCTACTGCTACTGCTGCTAAGTCGCTTCAGTCGTGTCCGACTCTGTGAGACCCCATAGACGGCAGCCCACCAGGCTCCCCCGTCCCTGGGATTCTCCAGGCAAGAACACTGGAGCGGGTTGCCATTTCCTTCTCCAATGCATGAAAGTGAAAAGTGAAAGGGAAGTCGCTCAGTCGTGTCCGACTTTTCACGACCCCATGGGCTGCAGCCTATCAGGCTCCTCTGTCCGTGGGATTCTCCATGCGAGAGTACTGGAGTGGAGTGCCATCTCCTTCTCCGAAAAGGACCCTTACAAACCACTAATTCCACATTATTTTTTGTATGAGGCAGCAGAAGCCCATATAGAAGTGACTCATTCAAAACAACTCCTTGGTGGCAAGTACCAGGATTTCTAGCCAGGGTTCCTCCCACTATGTTGCAAGAGCCCATCTAAATCTGGTCAGTATTAATACCTCCAAGATTCTGGACAATTATTGACTATATTCCTCAATTTTGGGGGCAATTACAATTTTGAATGATTTTCTCTGATCAGACAAGTTTCTCAATGGAAAGTCAATAAATAAAATTTAAATATTGGAGAGTAGGCACCAATATAAATTTCTCAAAATTTATATTGAATGTAGCCTAAGTTTTAAGCCTACTGTACTGTATCCAGCCTTAATAATTGGATTACTTAAATTGTAATCTGTCTCAAAATTACTGACTCATGTATTCTACATTCTTTGTCCACATTCCTCTAGAGCTGTGGGGAAAGTTTGGCAAAAACAGAGAAAGAATTATGAGAACCATATCTATGTGCAGACAGAGAAATGAAAAGGCATTTAGCATATAACTTTAAAAGTTAACTTAATCTTTTAACTTAATCTCTGATGTAAGAAATGAAATGTTTTCACCTAAGCTCAATCTTAACCTTTGTAATTAATTATGGGTATAAATGGGGCTTCCCAGGTGGCTAGTGGTATAGAACCCATCCTGCCAATGCAGGAGATATACAAGACATGGGTTTGATCCTTGGGTTGGAAGATCCCCTCGAGGAGGATGTGGCAATCCACTCCTGGATTCTTGCTTGGAGAATTCCATGGACAGAGGAGCCTGGAAGGCTACAGTCCATAAGGTCTAAAAGAGTCAGACATGACTGAAGTGACTTAGCACACACAAACACGAGTACAATTGATCTCTCTCCATCTCTTAGCATATTCAAATGCCTTAAAAATTCAAATAGAAAAACTGAAATATTTCAGGGACTCACTTTATATCTTGCATGGTAACAGCTGTCTTCCTGAACTTCAATTTAGGGAATGAAAAGCAAAATAGTTTCCAGCAGTACTTGTGCTGTGTGTTCATCGCTCAGTCATGTCCAGCTCTATGTGACCCCACAGACTGTAGTATTTTGTGTTAAGTGAAGTTTGTCAATAGTTGTACATCTACTCTGGAGTTTGAAGGAGGCTTCCCTGGTGGCTTAGATGATAAAGCACCTGCCCACAATGCAGGAGACCCAGATTCAATTCCTGGGTCAGGAAGATCCCCTGGAGAAGGAAATGGCAGTCCACTCCAGTACTCTTGCCTGGAAAATCCCATGGATGAAGGAGTCTGGTAGGCTACAGTCCATGGGATCACAAAGAGTCAAACATGACTGAGCGACTTCACTTTTTTCACTGGAGTATGAATATCAGGTTTGGGATGGAGACAGAATAGTCAGTGTGTAAATTTTATTTGAAGCCCCCATGTCATGACAACATGACACAAGATCTATAAGATAAGAAGGGAATGAAAGTGACACAGAAGGAACGAAGAAAGTGATGCTTGGGAATGCAAGAGAAAGAGCATTTCAATGTGCATGACATGTCTATGTCAAATGATGGAGTAAGATGAAAACGCAAAGTTGGTCTTTGGACTTGGTAATGTGGACGTTGGGAGAGATATTGACAAGAACTAATTTGCTGTTGTTCACTCACTAAGTTGTATCTGACTCTTTGTGACCTCACGGACTGTAGCATCCCAGGCTCCTCTGTCCTCCACTATCTTGCAAAGTTTGCTCAAATTCATGTCCACTGAGTCACTGATGCTATCTAACCATTTCATCTTCTGCCACCCCTTTCTCTTTTCCCTTTCAATCTTTTCCAGCATCATGGTCTTCTCCAATGAGTGGACTGTTCGCATCAGGTGGCCATTGGAGCTTCAGCATCAGTCCTCCCAGTGAATATTCAGGCTTGATTTCCTTTAGGATTGACTAGTTTGATCTCCTTGTGGTCCAAGGGATTCTCGAGAGTCCTCTCCAGCAGCACAATTCAAAAGCATCAGTTCTTTGTTGCTCAGCCTTCTTTATGGGTCAACTTTCACATCCATACATTAACTACTGGAAAAACCATAGCTTTGACTATACACATCTTTGTCAGCAAAGTGATGGCTCTGCTTTTTAATATGCTAAGTTTGTCATGGCGTTCGTTCCTTTCAAGGAGCAAGTGTCTTTTAATTTCATGGCTGTATTCACTGTCTGCAGTGATTTTGGAGTCCAAGAAAACAAAATCTGTTACTGCTCCCACTTTTTCTCCTTCTATTCACCATGAAGTGATGAGATCAGATGCCATGATTAATTTTTTGAATGTTGAGTTTCAAGCCAGCTTTTGACTCTTTTTTACCCTCATCAAGGACCTCTTTGGTTCCTCTTCACGTTCTGCCACTAGAGTGGTTATCATCTACATATCTGAGGTTGTTGATATTTCTCCAGGAAATCTAGATTCCAACCTGTGATTCATCCAGCCCGGCATTTCGCATGATGTGCTCTGCGTATAAGTTAAATAAGCAGGGTGACAATATACAGCCTTGACATACTCCTTTCCCAACTTGAATTCAGTTAGTTGCTTCATGTTTCATTCTGTTGTTTCTTGACCTGCACACACGTTTCTTAGGAAGCAGATAAGGTGGTTTGGTATTCCCATCTCTTTAAGAATTTTTCAGAGTTGGTTGTGATCCACACAGTCAAAGGTTTTAACATTGTCAATGAAGCAGAATTAGATGTCTTTGTGAAACTCACTTGCTTTCTCCATGACCCAATGAATGTTGGCAATTTGGTCTGGTTCCTCTGCCTCTTTGAAACTCACTTGTACATTTGGAAGTTCTAAAACTTTCTCTGGAGCAAGTTCAGGAGGAAGTGGGAGAAGAGGACATGCAGAACACTGCCTGTATAAGTTGAGCACAGAAATGGTTAGATAACTTCAGGAATACTACACGGAGTTCCTTCTTCTGAGATAAGAGATACCAGAGCCTCATGTTGTGTTGATGATTTAGTAAAAAGAGGACATTCACAGTGCAGGGGAAAAGAGAGACAACTACAGAATGAAGAACCTTGAGTAGGAATAGAGAACAGGATCCACTGTGTAATAATGGGATGGTCTTTAGGATCAAGGCTACTTCATCTTAAGTAGCAGTTGGGAAAGCAGAAGAGACGGACAAAGATGCAAATTAGCTGGTAGATTTGGTAGTGAAAGTATGTGGAAGTGCTTTCCAGATTGCTCATTTTAAGCAATAAAATAAGAAGCATTCTCATCCTCTGAGAATGTAAAAGGGGAAGAAGTGATGGGAAATAGAGGAGAGAGAAGATATGACATGTTCATCAAAGATATCATGGGAGTGAAAGGGCGTGGGAAGTAGAATGCAGGCGTGTGAGCTCAGTCCTGTTCGATTCTTTGCAACCCCATGGACTGTACCCTGCTAGGCTCCTCTGTCCATGATATTACCCTGGCTAAGACGCTGGGGTAGACTGCCATTTCCTCCTCCAGAAGATCTTCCTGAACCAGGGATCGAAAGTGCATCTCCTGCATTGGCAGGCAGATTCTTTACCACTGAGCCCCTGGGAAGCCCAGGAAATAGGACAGGAATAAGTAAATAGTAATTAGAATCCAGTGAGAACTATTCATATTTTTCTCTAACTATATCCACTTGTCTGTACACACAAACACGACTGGGTTTCAAGAAAGTCACATTTAACCTGGGTTGAACGCTAAGGGCTAAGAAGGGAGGGAGAAAGGACAAAGTAATGGAGAGCATGTCCACAGGAATCGATACAGTGCTGGACCTATGGAATAAAGGCTAAGGAATGAAGGAAATGAGGATCCACATGGGTTGAGGAATTACAGAAACTAGGGTCTTGAGGCTTTACTGGAGTTGGGATAGCAAAACACATAAGTTGGAAATACACAGGATCATGTTTGGAGACTATGATACTTAAGATTTAGCTTATGTGTGGGTGCAATTATTGGTGGCAACCAGGATATAAGCAAGGGAATAGATGGCTGAGCTAAGATGAGAACCAAGATCAGTGGAGGAAAAGAGGTCAAGGAATTCAGAGTTCAGCGTTCTGAAAGCATCAGCTACATGCAGAGGTGAGGCTACACTGCAGTAACAAGTAATCCCAGTGTTCCAGTGGTAACAAATTTGCACATTACGATTGCATGCAAAACTGTATTTCAAGGACTCTCCAAGGCTGCTCCCTCCACTGAGTGACTTGAGAGAGCCGAACAGCTTTCCCGTTTTGACTCGGCATCTCAATCTGAGACATCTGTCATCACTAAAAGGACTTTTCCCTCTTCTGCCAAAAGAGAAGAGAGGAAAATGGAGATGGCACATTAGCTCTTAAATGCTTCAGCTCAGAGGTGACACTCATATTTCCACTCATCATGTCATCAGATAAAACCAGTCATATGCCCCACTGCCTGTACCAAGTGTAAGGTAACACATGGAATATTTAGTGAGCACTTCTGGCTGCCACAAGGTAAATATTTTATTTCTCATGATTATCAAGGAGACAACACTTGAGAGAGATGATGATGAACCATGTGCTGACCTCGTCAAAAAATGAAGAACTGACTCATAAGGCAGTCAATGACTGAAGGTCATTTAGAGGTCAGTGACTGAAACCAGAGAATGGGCAGTAGAGATGGCTGGCGTGAAAGGCCAAGGATCTGAGGGCTCCTGTGCTAGAAATGACCTTCCCTCTATACTACACTCTGCCTGAAATTTGTGTACATGATGTCAAATACCTGGATAAGGAATTAAATATTCAATCACCTAGATCTTTCCTAAGGTTGTAAATTTCAAGCTATTCAGGAATGGACTGTTGATGGATCTGATTAATACAGAGCTAACCATATTTCCTATGTGAATTCTCAGGTTTTAAAGAATGAAAATGTGGGAACGATAAAATTCTACTGAACATAATTTATCCTTTCCTTGATGATTTAGAAGGCACCTTTAGCTCCTGTAGTAACTTAGGGACATGCCTGTGAACATCAATTATAATTGAACTGCGGATGTGCGAGGCTATAACTCACGTGAGCTCTCTGCATGCTGGGAGCACAAGCAGGGCAGCAGGAAGACTGATGACAGCAGGGGATGGAAGGGCCTAGAGCTGGGGAAACTAACCAGGAGGCATGACTTGCCCCCAGGGGTAAAACCAGCAGTTGAAATAATAAAGTTCAAGGAGATGAAGGACTCTGAGTTTCAATCAAGGCTGATACATACAGGATGTACTGCCCAGATGCTGGGAACATAAGACCACAAGTCTCTGTACGAGCAAAGCAGGCAGATCGTATGTCTCCAATCTAGTAGGTTAATTGGGTAGAAGCAGATGTGGAGTCTCCAACTCTCGGGATTTCCAAGACATGGTCCATCAAGCTGAGGCTTTCAAAGATAAGCCACTAATCACTGTAAGGTCCAGAGCAGAGCTCTGGTTCCAGCAGGAAATTGAAAGGCAAACCAGGAAACCAGAAAGTGAGGCAGAGGCTGAAGAAGTGGGGAGGAGGGCCTCAACTTAGTGAGCATCACAGATATGAGGCTTAAGTGAGCATGTTGATTTTAGAACACAGTCGCCTGGGGATAAGAGGAGGCTCCTATTCGGCTATATTCTTTAAAAGGTCACATGAAGACATAAAGGGAATTTAAATGCATATTACTAAGTGGAAGAAATCAATCTGAAATGGCTAAATACTATACGATTCCAACTCAGTGAGATTCTGGAAAAGGCAGAACTATGGAGACAGTACGAAGATTAGTAATTGCTTGGGTTTGAGAGGGTGGAAAGCGATTTACAGGGCAGTGAAAATACCCTACATGATACCATAATAAGGTATATGTTCCATAATACACTGGTCCAAACCTATAAAATGCACACTATCAAGAGTGAACCCTAATGTAAACTGT
The DNA here is from genome assembly GCF_055505025.1 of Bos grunniens. NCBI lineage: Eukaryota > Metazoa > Chordata > Mammalia > Artiodactyla > Bovidae > Bos > Bos grunniens. Next base: position 37,620,687 of record NC_141187.1, read on the forward strand.
GAACTTTGAGTGATAATGATGTACAGGTTCACCAAGTGTGGGGGACGTTAATAACAGAGGAGGCTGGGCATATGTGGGGGCAGGGGGTATATGGAGAATCTCTGTGTCTTCCAAATTTTCTGTGAATCTTAAACTGTTCTAAAAAAAAACACAGTCTCAAAAACAGGCTTAATCAAGAGATCTTCTTGATAGGGAGGGACAGGTCAGAGGACACAGCAACTGACATGTAGAAACAAAATGTAAGGCAGAATCATGACTGATTCTATTCGAATGCAAAATAAGAGTTCTCCACTTAGATGCTGCAAGGTGACATACTCCACCCCATCTATTTCCCAAGGTCTCTACTCAGGCTCCCTGATTTGAAATCAAGGTCAATATCAAGCTTGGAAGGGGATTATTTTTGTGATGCAACTCAATTCACAGAGAAGAGTCAAAGAATATGTTTAGCTTAATAAAAGATCTGCTTAAATTTTTAATGTCTTGTAAATGTCTTTCCTTCCTCAATCCCATTCCTTGTCTTCATGGATCTTAATCCCCTGCTCTCTCCACAATGGAAAACCAGATGGAACTGAACCTGGGCCAAAGGACTGAGGACCAAAGGATGTAGGTCTCTGCCTGCATGGGATGTGGTGGGAGGAAGGCGGAAGGGAAAAGAGTTTAAAAGAGGAGTCTGTGGGGAAACTGTGAGGGGTGAGGGTGAAGACAGGCAGAGAGGGAGAAATCAGGTGGTGGAAGCTTCCAGACAGACCTGAAGGGAGAGCCCCCAGGTATCAATTTCGAAGCCCCACCTACTCAGGAGTGAGCTGGGTGCCCTGAGTAATGGTAGATAATGCTCTCAGATGTCCACCCAAGGTAGGGCAATGATCAAAAAGGCAGCCCTGGCAACACAGAGGAAATTAGGCATTTTCAAAGACAGGTGCTACTGGACAAATTGTCAGTAGCACCGAGGTGAGTTTCATACAAGGGCCAAGCTATTTGGAATTATTTGTCTTTTAGATTTATTTTTGTTAAGTAAAAGAAAAATAAACAACATAATTTGCTTTAAATTCAACCTGCGAATCTTCTCATCCATTCACAAACCTAGTAAATGTGACATAAACTAGGACAAGTGTGGAGGCAACTTTGATTAGTGTTTGATAAACTCGTGTTACATTCTCATTTAAAAACAGATAAACAGTCTCATTGAAAAACTCAGTTCATTAAATTCCCTTCAAATTTTAAAACTCCATTTATAAATTAAAATGCCCTACTTCTTAGGACTGATTGGGTAAATTTACGATCTTAATGAGCAAAATCTTTCCACGTTCTGAACAAATCTTTAAGGTTTAAATAAATTAAACTTACAAATATAGCAAATTTCAAATTCTCCTAAGCATTCCAAAACTGATTGCAAATTTACTGCTGTAATTCCAACAAGAACCAAAAAATTACAAGAATCAATTATTTATTTAAATTTTAAGAATCAAAAGGTTAATCACTCATATCGAATTGAGAGCCATTTCCTTTGAAATGTAGTCAAAGGAACAGCAGCATAGGTGTCACTTGGAGTTCACCAGAAATGCAGAACCTCTGACCTCCACCTAGAACTACTGAATCCAAAGTCTAAGGAAGAGCAGTACAGGAGATTTCCATTATTCTTTGAACTGGTGTAGGTGGCAGGGTCATGTGATCCATCCTTTCTTTTTTCCCTTTCTTCCTTTCTATTTCACATAAAAATCCATAAAACAAATTATATCATCAGTCTCATATTGAAGTTGTGAAGCTCAATGGAGCAGAAATATAAGAGATTCTGGTAAAAGGTGGAATCAGTGCTAAGACTCATACTGGGCATAAAAGGAAGAGACACAGTAAGAAAATGGACCTTTCAGTGGATGGAAGTTACTGCCTGAATCAGCTATGTGTGCTGAGTCACCCAGTCATGACTCACAAAGAGTCACAACTCTTTGTGACCCCATGAACTATAGCCCACCAGGCTCCTCTGTTCCTGGGAGTCTCCAGACAAGAATACTGGAGTGGGTGGTCATGTCCTTCTCCAGGGAATCTTCTTGATCCAGGGATTGAACCCAGGTCTCCTACACTGCAGGCAGAATCTTTACTTTCTGAGCCATCAGAGATGCCCTATACAGAACACAAACTTTTGGCAGGAGTTTTACTCTAAGCCAAATACCAAAATCTAGAAAGTGAGACGGGCACTGTTGTAAGTGGGCATAGCCACATTTCTTGACCTAGAAATGTAGAATGATTAGGATAAAAAGTACTTGTGAACATAAATAAATAGCTGGCCAAAATGAGCAGCTGAGTCAGTGTGTAGTAGTCACCTGGAAAAAGGAAGAAGACTAGGTAGGTGAAACACACTTGCCTAAGGGATCTGATCTTGTCAGGTTCAGAGTCAGTCGGCGGACACAACAGCAGCATCAGACAGCACGGCCCTGTCACTAGGCCCCCATCAATAATGGAAACATGGGAGCAATGTCCTCCAAACTCAGGGCATGATGGAGAGGCAAAGCTTCTGTGACGGCTTGAGAAGAAAGAGGAAGGGGACAGAACAAACGTGGACTATCTTGGACACTTCACAGTATCAAGGGGAAGTAAAGGCTTTGTGGGGTGAAGTCCGAACACACAGAGCGCTATTCCCTGGGTGCATACTAGGCTCCATGCAAAGGGAAGCTCTACAGAAGAGGAAGCTGCTGCAGGGCAACAGGGATGCTACTCCTGGGCGCTGGAAGGTGTGATGGCTTTGCAGTAGAACAGGACTAAGCCAGCAGTCACCGTGAACTGTGTTCTTCCAGAGAGAAGGTGTCCAAGGACATGGATGAGGAAGGTCAAATGCCTGGAAGCGGCAGGTACCAGTCTACTTCTGCAGCTGCTGATGCAGTCCAGGACTAGAGGAACAAACGCAAAACCCCAATTCATATTAGTTATATTAATACTAACATACCAAACTAGAGCGAATCAAAATTCTGCTCCTTTTCTGTTCTCTTCAAATTGTGCTGCTGAAGTCCCTGCCGCACCCAAGTGTGGGCTCAAAGAGAACTCTTTACAAATAAAGCCTTATTTCCCTGGCACTCAACTCCCGGAAGGCAGGATTTCATGTTCATCCTAGCATCATTTAAGCCTCTCTGTTTTTGCAGCAGACTACAATCTCCAGAAGTCTAGTGGCATAAAGTTTCCAGGAAGGTTTTTGTTACTTGATTGTTAAATAAAAATAATTCTGTATAGGAATTAAATCAAAAGGAACATTTTCTCAAAGTTCAGAGGGAAATCCTAGAGTAAAAAGTCTTACAATGTCCCCCAGCCAAGCCGTATTCTTCCTAGTATGTTTTTCCCTCTGTCCTGGTCTGGACAGATTTATCAGAATCTGTTTGAAACCAAGGTTATGTTTATAGTGAACAAATCTGTTTCAATTTCAACAATCAATATGCTTTTGAAAGAGCAAAGACAAAAAAATCTGAGGATATGTGAGTGAATTATTTTTAACGTGACAAAAGTATCTGGAATGGTGAAGCATGCACACGCGCTCAGTAATTCAGTCGTGTACTACTCTTTGCAACTCCAGGGACTGTAGCCCACCAGGCTCCTCTGTCACAGTACCATCAAAAAATGTTTCCTCTATGTATTTGCAGGCTACAAATTTTTTAAAAAAACAAGCAATTTATTATTAGGATTACAGTACAATGGGCTGTGACATGTTTAAAGTCTTTTTCTTTTACTTGAAGGTTTTCAACCAAAGATTGTTTTTTCTAAGGCTATTTGTGTGCTGTACCAATAGACTTCTAACTAAGGCAGTTCCACTCCTCAGAGAAGAATTATTGCTTCCTTTTAATTTATGGTTTAGAGAATGTTGCAGAGATCAAGCTGAAAAATTAATTTCAGATTGGTCCCAGAGGGGCTGCTTTAAATGGTTCTGTTAATTCACTTTGAGAGGAACCCTATTAAAGTTGATGAAAATGGCAAAGACCCACTAGCCCATTTCTAATCCAGATTTTGTTTGAAACAGACCTCATCCTTCTAATTAGAGTTGTTGGAACCCATTTTAATTCTATTAATAATAATTAACATTTATAGGAACTCAGTTTACAAAGCACTTTCTCATTATCAATTGAGTTTTTAAATCATCATAATAATCTAATGAAGTAGTGTGTTAGTTTCCTAATTCTGCCATAACAAATTACAACAAATATAATGACTTAAAAGAACACCAATTTATTATATTAACATTTTTGGAGGCCAGTAGTCCAAAACAGGTCTCACTGGGTTAAAAATCAAGGTGTTGGCAGGGCTTTATTTTTTCTGGAAACTCTAGAGAAGAAGCTATTTCCTTGCCTTTTCCAGCTTCTAGAAGTTGCCTGTGTTCCTTGGCTCATGGCCCCTTCCACCCTCAAATCCAGCAAGCAGCATACAGTCAGATCTTTCTCATGCTGCATCACTCACTTTGCCTCTGTCATCACACCTCCTGCTACTGCTGCTAAGTCGCTTCAGTCGTGTCTGACTCTGTGTGACCCCATAGACGGCAGCCCACTAGGCTCCCCCATCCCTGGGATTCTCCAGGCAAGAACACTGGAGTGGATTTCCATTTCCTTCTCCAAAGCATGAAAGTGAAAAGTGAAAGTGAAGTTGCTCTGTAGTGTCCAACTCTTCGCGACCCCGTGGACTGCAGCCCACCAGGCTCCTCCGTCCATGGGATTTTCCAGGCAAGAGTACTGGAGTGGGGTGCCATTGCCTTCTCCTATCACATCTCCTACGTCCCTACTTTTTTTACTCATAAGGATCTTTGTGATTTTATCTCCCATCACCCCAGATAATCCATGATAATCTCCCCTTAAGATTCTTAGTCCATCTGCAAAGGCCCTATGGCCATGTGAATTAGCAGACAGTTTCTAAGAACATCTTTGTGCTAAACTGGGACTATTTTAAATGATTTTATAATTAGTGTTGATGACAATAAGAATTATTTTACAGATGAGGAAAAATAAGATCAAAGGAGGCCTAGTTATTCATCACAAATCACTGTCAATATAAGCCAAAACTAAATTTAAAATGGGTATTCAGATGTTAATCTACCTGTTTCACTCCATCATGAGACATTAGTTCAAAAGTTCCCATAAGGTGCTTTGTATTAAATTTAGAATGACACGTCCAACGATTTTTTAGACCATTTTCCAAAATCTGGCTTCAGGGCTTATTGTTAATAATAGCTACCATACTTTCAAGCTCATCATTTAGGTAAGGAGGATGAACTCTAATGGTGACAGCTTTGATAAGGTACATACCCACCGATCCCCTCAGAAATGAAAAAAATAGCTGAGTTCCTACAGCAAAACAGAAATTGTTCCACACACGAAAGGGTTTGATGGTTTGAGGGAAAGTTAACTGAGGTGGTAAAAACGTGTAACTCTTGTTATACAAGAAATTAAAGAAACTGTTTTTAGAAAAGGTAAAGGATGTTTATACTATTTGAAGGAAGATTCATTAGATTATGTTCTATATGTTAGCAGCTCCATACGACAAAACTAGGACCAATTAGAAAAAATAGGAAAAACTGATTAAAGACACATTAATTTTTTTTCCTGGTGATTTTAGCTGTCCTAATTTAGAATAAACTACTTCATGACGTGTAATTTGGTAAATAAACTGCTTCATGAAGTCCAAGTAGAGGAGGGATAAGGATGGTCACAGAATCACTGTATTATATGAAAGACAAAAATGGAAAAATAGGATATACAGTGCATAAGAGGAGGGATCCATACCATACCCTTGGGTAAACTGTTTGCCTATTCTGTCCCTTAGCAAGAGAAACGGTTACATACAAAAAGTCAGGAGAAGGCTTACTACTGTGCCTGACACACAGTAAGAGCTTAATAGGTATAAAATGGATATACAACTAACATCATGGTAATAACAAATTTAGTAACGAACATCAAAATAACTGCTCTCCAATAAAAAAAAAATCCTTATCTCTCTTCCCATTGTAACTTGGATAACTAGCTTTCCTAAATCATCTGTGTGGTAATATATATGGGCACCTCAGTGCAATAAGTAAGTCATTCCACCAAAGTAAGGAATCTTCTTAGAAACAATTGGTCTTGGGGTCTTCGGTAGATTACTGTCCTCTACCATCTGCTCCTCTCTCCATTATAAAAGTATAATACATCCCCACTCATCACCACGTGACTGTGCCCTGTAAAAGTGGGCTATACTTCCTCATTCGCTTGAAAGACCTGGCCACGTGACTTGCTTTGGCCAAAGGGATAAGACAAGACATAATGTGAGCCACCTACAAGCAAAACCTTGAAGACACATCGATTGTTTCTGGAAGCCCTGTTGTCCTTTTCCTCTACCACAGTAAATTTAGAAAGAATGTATATCATGGAGCTGAAGTGCAGACAGAAAATACAGAGGATGTCCCTTTTACATGCATGTGAATACTCTGATGCTGGGAGGGATTGGGGGCAGGAGGAAAAGGGGACGGCAGAGGATGAGATGGCTGGATGGCATCACCGACTCGATGGACGTGAGTCTGAGTGAACTCCGGGAGTTGGTGATGGACAGGGAGGCCTGGCGTGCTGCGATTCATGGGGTCACAAAGAGTCGGACCCGACTGAGCGACTGAACTGAACTGAACTGAATGTGAGAATGTGAGGACACGAGCAGCAGAGCTGCAGCTGCCAAAATGTAATGAAAGCAAGAAACAAATGCTTGCTATGGCAAATTAATGGGATTTGACGGGTGTTGCTACTGAAACAAATCTGAAAAATACAGAAATGTGAACCATGATAAAGAAATTGATACCAGAAGCAAGGTGATGACTTAACAATATGAGGCACTGGCCTTGGAACCAGGTGGTAGGTGGTGAGGAAAATATTATTTGAAGCTGAGAAAAATAATGAGCCGTGTTATACAGTGATGTGACATTGTTTTAAAATGTCCTCTGTGATAGCATGGAAGTCAGCTAATATACTTACTGAACTTGTGGCTTTAGGCAAAGAGGTCGAGAAGCAAAGGTTTTGCTAGGGAGCATGGGTTGTTATTATCAGCCGTCTTTGACAAGGTTTTATGAGAAGAAAGTGGCTTAGTAGAATTGATTGAAAGCAGATAAAATCCAGGAATGAGGATATATAAAGAGAATCCAGAAACTTCAGTTTTAGCGGGCTAGAAAGATGGAGCTATTTTTTTCAACTACCACCAGTGAAAGAAAATACTGAAGTATCTGAGCAAAAAACTGTGACTAGATCTCAAGGTGAAGACCCAATCTTGAGTATCGTTGTCACCTTGGGAGTTAAACACTATTGGCAGTTTAAGATTGTCCATAGAAAACCTTTTAACTTGGAAAATAAACTGCTCAGATTACCGAGAATGCGTGTGTGTGGCTCACCCATGAAGCCAGTAAACTCAAAATAGATCTACAAAGACGGGTATCTCAAAAAGAACTGTGGGTACAGGTGTATGCACAAGGAGCTGTTTAGAAGGTAATAAAAGCCAGTCAGGATTAAGGAAGACTACGACAATTGAAAATTTAAAACAAGGTCACTGGCCTCAAATTTCTTCCATGAGATAGTAGACTGACAAATCAGCCCAGTACCCAAGGAGGAGGTTCTCCCTTCGGCTGTGGTCAAAAATAGGTGCGAGAAAAGGATGGCCATCCCAGAAGATGAAGCCAAGAGCTACAGAAAACCATAAGCTGAGAGCTCTAAGACAACAGGACCAGAGTCCATCAAGGGATTTCTTTACTGTTACTGTACCAAACTTGACTAATGACTCAGTCTATTTATTAGAAATCAGATACAGCTATAAACTGAAATTATATGTATGGAACAATCAGTTTAAACAAATATCAAAAAAGCCCTGATCTGAACAGATTTCACTTCAGTCATTCATCAGTTCAGTTCAGTTGCTCAGTCATGTCTGACTCTTTGTGACCCCATGAACAGCAGCACACCAGGCCTTCCTGTCCATCACCAACTCCCGGAGTCCACCCAAACCCATGTCCATTGAGTCGGTGATGCCATCTCATCCTCCGTCGTCCCCTTCTCCCCCTGCCCTCAATCTTTCCCAGCATCAGGTCAGCTCTTCCCATCAGGTGGACAAAGTACTGGAGTTTCAGCTCCTGCATCATTCCTTCCAATGAATACCCAGGAGTGATCTCCTTTAGAATGGACTGGTTGGATCCCCTTGCAGTCCAAGGGGCTCTCAAGAGTCTTCTCCAACACCACAGTTCAAAAGCATCAATTCTTCTGCACTCAGCTTTCTTTATAGTCCAACTCTCACATCCATACATGACCACTGGAAAGACCATAACCTTGACTAGACGGACCTTTGTTGGCAAAGTAATGTCTCTGCTTTTTAATATGCTGTCTAGGTTGGTCATAACTTTCCTTCCAAGGAGTAAGGGTCTTTTAATTTCATGGCTGCAATCACCATCTGCAGTGATTTTGGAGCTCAGAAAAATAGTCAGCCACTGTTTCCCCATTTATTTGCCATGAAGTGATGGGACCAGATGCCATGATCTTCGTTTTCTGAATGTTGAGCTTTAAGCCAACTTTTTCACTCTCCTCTTTCACTTTCATCAAGAGGCATACATACAGTCATACATACAGCCGACAATGATCAAATTAAAAGAAGGCACTCATGTTGGGCAAGAACTGCTCTAAGATTTTTTTTTTTCCATCTCTAGGAGTCAATGACTCTTATTTTGCCTTTATGCCACTTCAGCGCACAGCACAGTGCCAGACACACAGGAGCTGTTCGGTATGTTTTGCATTTAATTGAAGTTAATTAAGCTTCACCACTCAGCCTATACACATTATGGAGAGCCCCTTAAAAGGTGCTCCAAACTACCTGTCTCAGCCTCTTAACTCTAGAAGTCTCCCAGCACTCTGTTCGCAAATCCCTAAGGCAGGAATGTGAAGGAGGAAGCTGAAATGTAATAACTATGCTGCTCTCTTAATGGGTACCATGACCAAATAAGGATGTTCTCTCTCCCTCTGTCAAAACTGCAAACACAAAGAGCAATTCAGTTTTACGGAGGGAGGTCAAGTGTCCTCGTCCTTCCCACTCCCACATTTTAAGGCCATCATTTTAAAATGTTTAAGTAATTTCTATTAAACCTATCTGTGAAAATAAAAAGGGCCATCTAATTATAAACACAAATCTCTGGGACCAGAGACTTTGTATGGATTTTTCAATAACCTATGTGGGCGCTTTATAATATGTACCGACAATAGCAAAACGACAGTTGCTACAGCACAGGCTTTTAAATCAGAAATGTAAACTCAGTCAAACATTTCAACTGAGTGGCAGTTAACCATGTGGACCTGTTACAGCTTTAAGAAAAATACTCAGTAGGGAATGTTTATTTACCAGGCAGCATCCCATTTAATCTCCTAACTCTTCCGCGCATTGGGATTCAAACCCCTAGGACATCCTCCAGTAACCTGCATTCCCTATGTGTTCAGGCTCCAGGTCTTCCCTTCATCTTTCCTTGTATCCCAGACTCCCCCAAGGTGGTATATATTTGAATCAGGATAAAACTGAGGGCTTCCTTTGTGGTCCACTGGTAAAGAATCCATCTGCCAATAACGCACAACACATGGGTTTGACCCCTGGCCCAGGAAGATTCCACTTGCCATGAAGCAATGAAGACCATCCTCCACAAGAGAAACCCCCACAATGAGAAGCCCACACATTAGATGGCAGCCCCCACTCACTGCAACTAGACAAAGCCCACATGCAGCACTGAAGACCAAGTGCAGCCAAAAATTAATAAAACTGAAAGATAACTCTTAGAAATCAACCCATTCTTCATTACATACTTTTAAATGAGACATAAAGAAGGCAACTACTAAATGCAGCATTTCAGATTAATTAGTGACAGAATCAGAACTTGGAAACATGAGACTTCTGCTTGCTAGTTAATATCCATGACTGTCATTCCGCTGGGGCCCAATAATCAGCTGGTAATAAACTAACACAGTAAGTCTGATATCAGATAAATAGCCCAGGAAGCAATAGTAACAGCCCAGGAAGACTCCCTGTCTACTATTCCGAAAATCAAGAGCATTGGAAGTAATGAGTGAAGTGGTGTTTCATGTACCTGTAACCCGACCACTGTAACTTAAACCATACTTTTACTTATAGTTGGACAGTATTTGAAATATTAGCTTGTCGTCCTTGATCTTTGCCCCATTTATTAAGTTAAAGCATTTTTTAATTTGTTGCTTTTGAGAAAGAATAACCCAGCAGAAGATGAAAAAAAATAAAGGGAGTCAACTCTTGTTTTGAAAAGGCTAGTCCTCAGGGAAAAATGAAATATCTCAAGAAATAAGCAATAGTCTTGAGACTATAGTCAATAGGGAAAAACAGGCTATTTTACTTTCAAACCAGACATGTTCCTCCACAGAGAAAGAGGGGCAGTAGCAAGGATGTTTAAACTCTGTGAACTTCAGAGAAATCGCTGGCTAGATATGAGTTCTTGGAAGATGTAAGAGGAAAGATGACTTATAGCCTATTGTCCTGGGAAGGTGGTAAGACTCCAGGAAAGAAATACCTGTATTGTGTGGCTACTTAAGCAAATTAGGTCTCAAAGAGCCGCCCCCACCAGATCAGCATGGTGAAAAAGAAATAGATGGGATCCACAGAGGTCTGAAAATACTTGAGAACAGAATTAAAGAAGTCCTATTGTAGAAGAGAAAGAAGAATCAAATGTAAAAGAAGACACCTGGGTCTAGATCAGTGAGGCTAAACGCCAGCATAGAAAGAGATCATGTGGCTGCTTGGTCCATGAAAGAGCAACGGCCCTCCAAGCTCTTACCTCTTTCACATTTCAGCTTTACATCACCCCCTTAAACACAGGTGCAACCCTTAGGAAACGGGGAGCATCCCTGAACTGAGTGAATTAAGACCCAGGGATCAGAGGCTTAAAAGTAAAATTCGATTTAAATGAAGAAAAATACATTACATTTCTAGTACATCTAAGCTGGGGTACTAAGATTTATTCCCATTAGACATTTCTTGCTATTTTGTTTTCATTGACTTATAGTCTTCACATTGCCTTACTTAAAACTGTTATATTCATCCCACTGTACTCAAAATTAAAACCCTCCAGCAATTATAAAAATAAAGTTAATAAATATTAAACACAGAGAACTGGTTTTTTTATTTTTTTCATTAAGACAGATTGGTCTTGCAATAATATAAGTTTGGTAGGGGATTTTGACAAGCTGCTTTTTGCATTCATAACATTCCAGCACAAATATAACCAAGGCCCCATTTTTCTCTTGGTCTATGGAGACCATTCCTTGTCTTTTTCTATTAAGTCACAGCTTGCCATGGCACACTTTTTTTCTTGTTAAAATATTTATTTTTGTTCTCAGAAGTTGAAGATAGTCGAATATTTATGCTTTAAAATACTATGGTATACTTGAACTAACACAAAATGCCTAGAATCGAGCTTCATTTTTTCAACATTAATTCTGTCAGTGTTATGCAAAAATGAGCAACACATGTCCATCTTTGATTGGCACTACATTAAAATAGGAATGATGCCATCATAACACACACACACATATATGTGTGTGTGTGTATATGTATATGTATGTGTGTGTATATATATATATATATATATATATATATATATGGGGAAGGCAATAGCAACCCACTCCAGTACTCTTGCCTGGAAAATCCCATGGGCGGAGGAGCCTGGTAGGCTGCAGTCCTAGGAATCGGGCACGACTGAGCGACTTGACTTTCACTTTTCACTTTCATGCATTGGAGAAGGAAATGGCAGCCCTCTCCAGTGTTCTTGCCTGGAGAATCCCGGGGACAGGGGAGCCTAGTGGGCTGTGGTCTATGGGGTTGCACAGAGTCGGACACGACTGAAGTGACTTAGCATATATATATATAGCTCTCCCCAAAAGCCTGGTGATTAGAATAGTGTGCTATATGCAGTAACTCCCAAGACTCTGCACAAAGTATAGGCTATGAACCATAGGCCCCTGTCAATGTGTTGGAGGGTTACACTATTAGAGAATGCTACTGTTCTTTCCCTAGTGATACAGTTAGACACTCAAGGTCATGGACATATAGAGGATTCCATCTGCTACAAATGACAAACACCATCAGTAAACAAGTAATAAAAAGCAAAAGACTGCATACTAGTTTGAGAAAACAGAACCAACACCAATTGAAGAGTGAAGAAGCAAGAGGAAGAGGCTGACTCTGGAACTTTTCTGCCTGTTTAATATATATTAACTTTACTTGTATTTTAATTTCATTACTTAAAACTTTTTAAATTGATAGATTGAGACTTTTAAACTCAAATATATAAGCATTGCCAAAACAGTGATTCAGAGAGGTAAAAGCTGACCAGGAGTCATTTTTCTCATTTTAGAATTTTTAACTGGTTGGATCACAGACGTCTCGCTCTAATTCTCAGATCCTACGATCCTTTATTACATCCCTTCATACCATCTCACCCCATACCCCCTTTTTATCACCCTCACTGAAGAGGAGCTTCTGGCCTCTGCATGGATAATACTGGAAAAAGTTTGCTCAGGTTTTTCCTAAGATGTTATAGAAAAACTGAAACAATTGTCTGGGCCAACCCAATATATGCTGTGGAAGAGTCTTCCCTGCTACCTGGGAAGTTAAGTAGCTGCTTAAGTCCATGCAATGCATGAAAGAGGTGCTTTTTTCCAACCACAGGGTGTATGGTGTAATGGATTCCAGCTCTTAACTGAGGAAAATGACTTTGGAGACATCTGAGGTTGGCCAGGATTTTCACTTTGTGAAGAGGGAGGAGGTTAGTAGAAGAGGGAAGGGAATTCCAGGGCACTAACCTGTGCATTTAGTAGCATTAGGAACAGAGCCAAAGTTGTCGGAGAATAAACAGTGGATTCCAAAAAGGAGTCTCAGGGATCACCCAGTCTGCAGCCATCATTGTAAAGATGAGAAAACAACAATGCAGTCAGTTTACTGCTCAGACTAGAAACTTACATTCTTCCAGAGCAGAGCTTAGCTAACTATTTTTATAAAGGACCAGACAGTAAATATCTCTGTCACAATTATTCAGTTCTGTTGTCGTAGCCTGAAAGCAGCCGTAGACAATATGTAAATGAATAGCTGTGGCTGTGTTCCTAAAACATTTGCAAAAGCAAGCTAATGACCAGATCCAGCCCACTGGCCACGCTACATCAAACGCTGCCTTGTTGCTGCTGCTGCTGTTCGGGAACTGAGCCACGTCTGACTCTCTCTGAACCCACGGACTGCAGCACACCACCTTCTCTGTCCTCTACTGTCTCCCAGAGTGTACTCAAATTCATGTCCACTGAGTCGGTAATGCTGTCTAACGATCTCATTCTCTGTCGTCCCCTTCTCCTCCTGCCTTCAATCTATCCCAGCATCAGGGTCTTTTCCAATGAGTTGGCTCTTCGCATCAGGTGGCCAAAGTATTGGAGCTTCAGCTTCAGCATCAATCCTTCCAATGAACATTCACGTCTGTTCTCCTTTAGGATAGACTGCTTTGATCTCCTGCAGTCCAAGGGACTCTGAAGAGTCTTCTCCAGAACCACAGTTCGAAAGCATCAATTCTTCAGTGCTCAGCCTTCTTTATGGTCCAACTCTCACATCCGTACATGACTATGGGAAAAACCACAGCTTTGACTATATGGACCTTTGTCAGCAAAGTGATGTCTCCGCTTTTTCATATTACACCACCTTGCCTTACAGGACATTATTACACAGGATATTATTACAGGACATTACTACATCTCAGTGTTCCACTCATCATGAACTAGGGAAAGCAAAAATATACCTTACTTTCCCAGTAAAAAAGCAACCCAAAGTTGCTTTTAATGCCCCAAATGGCTTGAAATGACCTTTGAAAAAGGAAACCTTTATTAGTAGCTAGTCATCTTTGCTACCACATGCAAAGAGACTCAGTTCAGTTCAGTTCAGTCGCTCAGTCGTGTCTGACTCTTTGCGACCCCATGAATCGCAGCACGCCAGGCCTCCCTGTCTATCACCAACTCCCAGAGTTCACCCAGACTCACATCCATCCAGTCAATGATGCCATCCAGCCATCTCATCCTCTGTCGTCCCCTTCTCCTCCTTCCTTCAATCCCTCCCAGCATCAGAGTCTTTTCCAATGAGTCAACTCTTTGCATGAGGTGGCCAAAGTACTGGAGTGTCAGCCTTAGCATCATTCCTTCCAAAGAAATCCCAGGGCTGATCTCCTTTAGAATGGACTGGTTGGATCTCCTTGCAGTCCAAGGGACTCTCAAGAGTCTTCTCCAACACCACAGTTCAAAAACATCAATTCTTCGGCCATTAGCTTTCTTCACAGTCCAACTCTCACATCCATACGTGACCACCAGAAAAACCATAGCCTTGACTAGACGGACCTTTGTTGGCAAAGTAATGTCTCTGCTTTTCAATATGCTATCTAGGTTGGTCATAACTTTCCTTCCAAGGAGTAAGCATCTTTTAATTTCATGGCTGCAATCACCATCTGCAGTGATTTTGGAGCCCCCAAAAATAAAGTCTGACACTGTTTCCACTGTTTCCCCATCTATTTCCCATGAAGTGATAGGACCTGGGAATAATAAAAACACAGATAATATATGAGCCAGTCTCAGCATTCTCCCATTTCAGAACCCTGAACCACATCGTGGACATCTCAGTCAGTTCAGTTCAGTTTCTCAATGGTGTCTGATTCTTCGTGACCCATGGACTGCAAAACACCAGGCTTCCCTGTCCATCACCAACTCCCGGAGCTTGCTCAAACTCATGTCCATTGAGTTGGTGATGCCATCCAACCATCTCATTCTCTGTCATCCCCTTCTCCTGCCTTCAGTCTTTCCCAGCATCAGGGTTTTCTCCAACGAGTCAGTTCTTCACATCAGGTGGCCAAAGTATTGGAGTTTCAGCTTCGGCATCAGTCCTTCCAATGAATATTCAGGACTGATTTCCTTTAGGATTGACTGGTTCGATCTCCTTGCAGTCCAAGGGACTCTCAAAATCACTGCAGATGGTGACTGCAGCCATGAAATTAAAAGATCCTTTCTCCTTGGAAGAAAAGCTATGATGAATCTAGACACCATATTAAAAAGCAGAGACATCACTTTGCCAACAAAGGTCCATCTAGTCGTGCTTCACCTACCTGAAATTTCTGTCACTTGCAACCTCAAATCCTAAACCATCAGCTAAGTGAATTTTCACTTATCTTGGGTTCACCATTTAGGGCAGCATGATTTCTGTTTCAATTTGACTATCTTTAATGCACACTCCTCACACATCTGTTACACACTTCTCTGAGCTTAAAAAGAGATTGATATGTTCATGAAAGAACAATCAGCATTATAAACATGTAAGAGAATACCATCTCACATTTGACTAGAATGCTTAAGTGTATAATACATTTTTATTATAAAATTGTTCCTTACTACAATTGTGTGAGGTAGCCACAAAAGTTGTTATTGTCCCAATTTTATAGATGTAAAGATAGATAATGTAATGGTGTGACCCTCGAGGTCTCCCACAGCTAATAAGAATAGAACTCAAATCTTAAGAATCTTTGTCTAGTGCCTTCTTAATTATACTTCCTTCTTCTGGACTGTGAAATAAAGTACTTTTGCATATTTTCATTGTTTCCTTCCTTCCTGTCAGATGACCAGCTTCAACATTTCCTCTACTTCCACCATCTCTCCACTTTTTTTTTTTCCTTACTAACTTTCATACTAACTTTCTCACCATCAAAGTTGTATCAATAGTTTATTATTTCCTAAATGATGAGCTCTGGAAAGTCAGATCACCAAGCATATTAAAGATTATATATTAAAAGGGTCAAATCCACACTCAGTGACAACCCAAGACAATATGGGATGGTTTTACGACAAAGAATTTGTGGCAATTTGGAAATACTTCTTGACAACCTTCCTGGTTGAGGTTGTGCTGCATTAGATTAGTGTTGCTGAAACAATGACCTATGGATATTCAGAAGTCACACAAATTCCTTCCCAACATGAGTAAGTGAAGATACTCACATGAATTCCCTGAATAAAAGTGACAACACACTGAACTCCACACTTCGGAAAACACGAGCGAAGGTCTACATAGAGGTACTAATACTACACTGAGATTTATATTTCCCTTGAAAAAATGGAATGAGAAATCAGTGCTTGCAAACTGGCTTCATAAAGGGATTTTGGCACACTGCCATTATCTCTTCCAATGCTAGAGTTCAATGAATTGTTCCCAGTACTCCAGTGTGAGGACATTTCAGGCTTCCTTTCGCTAGTCATTTCTTTTCTTTGGATTGTGGAAGAAAACTGAATTTTTCACATCCATGAACACAATTTAATTTTACAATTCCTGGGTCCCAAGTGTTGAATTACCTGGTCAAATGCTTTTCATTTCTCTGTGGGCCAAAAAGAATATGTAACTTATATCTACATCTTAATTTAACTTGACTACACCTGAGGGAAAAAGTTTCCTCCATATGAATCCAGAACATTCTTCTTCCAAATTCCTGGATAATATGGTAGATAGCTGCTAGATATATTTTTTCATGTGGTCCTTCAGTTATTTTCCTCCTGTTCCCCTTCTTCATCTTAATCAGAGCTAAAATTAATCAACTCTTACTTTGCTCCAGGTTTTTCCCCAAGCATTTTCTTATGTTGAGGTGTTACCATCAATCTAATTTTCAAACTCCATTCACATTTTACCAACTGTCAAAACCATGGGTCCATTTCAGAATCACACGCTGCAATGGGTTATCATGTCTTTCTAGATGCCTTCAGACTGGAATAGTTCTTCAGTCTTTCATACCTTTGATGTTTTTGAAAATCATCATCAATTATTTTGTAGACTGTGCCTCCATAAGGGGCACAGTCTCACGTGTAAATGATGTGTATGCATCTATGGGAAGAACACCACAATGCTTCTCTCTGCATTCTATCAGGCAACAATTTCGATTTATGTCATCGATAATGATATTCAGTTTGATCACTTGGTTAAAGTGGCGTCTGCGAAGTTTTCCTACTGAAAGGTTACTCATTTTCCCCTTTGTCTTCAGTAAGCATCCTGTGGGGAGGCATTTATTGGAAAGTATCTAAATGTCTCATCAAATTTTCATCTTATTCAATTATCATCTTTACTGAGATCACTACGGATTTATGGCTTTATATTTAATAGGTTGTAATACATTTTGTCATTTATCTTCAGGCTCTGATTATTCCCAATTTGGCCTATGTGAGCCTCTTTAAGGTGACTTCTAGGCCCTTATGACATACTCCCATTATTCTCTGAATAATTTCATACCTTCTAGGACTAAATACTCCAGGCTTATATTGCACCTCCTCTACTCAAACCCAGAAATTAGCCATTTTTCAAAGGAGTTCTCTTCTCTATTAGTGAACTCTGGTCATTAGAAGCCAAGATATAGGTGCTAAGAATGCTCATTGCTACTGCAGTGTCTCGTTTCCAGCCCCGTTCAGTGGATAGAGGTAGGGACATATACATAGATCTATGCACATTTACATCTCCATTATTACTGTATCTATCTATATTGAATTTAAACAATCATGACTTCACACCAATACCTTCAATTCCAGTATGTTCTTTTTCACATTTTAACTTTTCTGACAGTGAGAAACCACTTCCATTACTCTCAGTCAGTTCAGTTCAGTCACTCAGTCATGTCTGACTCTGTGACCCCATGGACTGCACCACGCCAGGCTTCCCTGTCCATCACCAATTCCCAGAGCTTGCTTAAACTCTTGTCCATTGAGTCAGTGATGCCATCCAACCATCTCATCCTCTGTCGTCCCCTTCTCCTCCTGCCTTCAATCTTTCCCAGCATCAGGGTCTTTTCAAATGAGTCAGGTCTTTGCATCAGACGGCCAAAGTACTGGAGCTTCAGCTTCAGCATCAGCCCTTCCAATGAATATTCAGGACTAATTTCCTTTAGGATTGACTAGTTCAATCTCCTTGCAGTCCAAGGGACTCTCAAGAGTCTTCTCCAACACCACCATTCAAAAGCATCAATTTTTCGGCACTCAGCTTTCTTTATGGTCCAACTCTCACATCCACACCTAACTACTGGAAAAACCATAGCTTTGACTAGATGGACTTTTGTCGGCCAAGTAGTATCTCTGCTTTTTAATATGCTGTCAAGGTTTGTCATAGCTTTTCATCCAAGAAGCAGCATCTTTTAATTTCATGGCTGCAGTCACCATCTGCAGTAATTTTGGAGCCCAAGAAAATAAAGTCAGCCACTGTTTCCATTGTTTCCCCATTTATGTGCAATGAAGTGATGGGACCAGATGCCATATATATTGATTACCCTCAATATATCTGACTATTTGATCAGCCCATCATGTATGACCAGCCTCTCATCCTCACCTCTCTCCCCTTCCCCATGCAGATACCCTCTTCACTCCACTCGGATCTCACACCCTGTGCCAGAACATTTTCTGCTTGGATGCTCTCCTACCTTGCATGGGTTTTGAAACCCCAGGTGACTGCCCCTCCACAGACATACCTTCTCACTCCCTTTATATATATACACACAGTGCAAATCTCAGGATATGACATTTTGACTAAGGGTCTTTGCAAATGTAACTTAGGTAAAGATTTCAAGATGAGGTCACTCTGGATGAGGGAGGGCCTTAAGCCCCAAAACAAGCATCTTTATAAGAGACAGAAAAAGAAATTACAGAGACACACACAGGAGAGAGGGCCACATGAAGACAGAGGCAGAGGTTGGAGGGATGGATCTACAAGCCAAGGCATGTCAGGGGTATGCTGAGAGCCAGCAGAAGCAAGGAAAGGTATCTGGCACAGTTTCTCACTCAGTGCCTCCAGAGAGAAACCACCCTGCTGATACCTTGATTTTGACCTTCCCGTCCTCCAGAACTGTAAAAGAATGCATTTCTGATGTATTAAGCCACCAAGTTTACGGCAATTTGTAACAGCAGCCATGGTTAAACTAATACAGACGTTGGTACCAAGAGTTAGGACTTGGATGTAGCCATTTGGGGTCTACGTTTCAACCCACTACACACGTGCTTAACTTCCTCCCCCTGCTTGGTCTCTAAAACTGAGTAACAGGCTCTCTCTGAACATGAGCATCCTCATCACCCTGACCAGGATCCAACATCCCTGCCAGGCTTCCCTCCTGTCTATGCCTACTCACCCCCTTAGGTCTGAATCCTGCTCTAATGGTGCCCCTTCCTCTGTGCTGCAGACACCTATCTTGCTCTGCCCCACAACACGGCCTTAGGGACAGATTTCAGAGATAGAGGAAGAGAAGAAAACTTCACTAACATCTCTCTTTAATGTAAATGGATTTGGGGGATGAAAAGTGAGTACTGCTTACCTTTGTGCCCTTCCTTAGAAGACAAAGTACAGCACTTGCAAAAATAAAGTCAAAGGCATCAAAATGATGCCCATTTCCTGATGTGAGGAAAATACACATAATGTTCTTGGCAGAGACAGATAGAAATTCTTTTATAAAACAGTTATCTTATTTTCAACATAATCATTCTTCATTTGATCTAAGTAAATATGACATTTTAAAACAATAAATGCACTCATAAGTCCCATGTACTGAATTGAGTACACTTTTCACAGATAAATTACTTCATCAAGATTATAAAAAAGTATTTAATGTCTTGAAAAAAAAAAAGATTAAAAAAAAAAAAAAAGACAAAGTGGCTGAAGATGTTTTCTCTCCTTTAAGCTTCTGGGTTGTTTTTTTTTTTTTGGCAACTTCAACAGAAAGTCCAAGATACAGTGGTGATATACGAACAGGATAAAACACAAGGTCGTTATAAAACCATAAATAAAGCATGGCCATCACAGGAGATCGCAGGTTTATGTTTAGAATCTCAAACAATGAAGTCCTTAATCACAACACCCTTACAAGTTCAGGTTACTAACAGGCCATTCTGAAAGCCCAGAAACAAGGAAGAAAATGGAAAATGGACCTTGTTTCCTTCTCATTGTTTCCAACAGAACATTTTAGGAAAGCTTTGAGTTTTAGCTGAAACACAGAGAGAAGAAGAAAAAAACTTTGAAACTATTTCCTGAAGTTTATTTTTAAAAAGTTGTATCTGTTCTTCTTTACATCTGCTGTGATTGGCATTCCTGCAGATAAGTCGGCATCCGCGCAGGAGGAGAGCAAGGTGTATTGGTCCCCCTTGTTATGTAGCACTGAACTACATCGGAGATTTTATTGCACATTTGCTGCCTCCAATTTCCCCAGATTGTTTAACGATTCTCTGCTTCTGCAACATAAAAGACAGGCCAGAAACCTGAGGCCGCATTTTGCAGCTTCAGATCGAACATGACATCACACACTGACAGCGTTTGACGATTTGGCTTGTTCTCTGAAAGCGATCAGACTGCACAGTGACCAGGGTGCAGAGAAAAAAGAAGAGTCTTTTGTGAAGCCAAATCTGTAAAAATGTAATTCCCATTATTCACTGGCAAGTTGTAATTACAATTAGTGATGATTAATATTAATGAAAATGATTTGTAAGGATGCAAGAGGGATATAATTCGTTGGGGAATAACTCAATAACATACACTCTGTTCCATTATGTTACAGAGAAAAGACCTGGGATGTGAAATCACGCCTCGCCAGCCTACTTGGACTTACCAGCTTGGCACTTCTTGCCAGTTCTGTAGTGCTAAAGAAAATGTAAGACTGCAATTGTCAATATAATCATTTCTCAAGTGGATCTATTCAACTCTCATCAGAAAGAAAAGACAAAATGAGAGAAGAACATTTTTCTGTGTTTGAAGTGCATTTAATACCTTGGGAGACATAATGATACTGAGGCCTTAAAATCTATAATGTTGCCTGCAGTGTTTGACAATATGAACGTTAGCCTGTAGAACAAATTACAGTTAAAAGCCTGCATATTTGGTTGTCCTGAAACCAGAAGCTCCTCTTTACAAGCAATTTCAAGATGGTAAAAATCAATACTCATGATGAGGACTGGTTGCAAGGTCCTGCTACATTCACAAACAAAAGTTACATTTTGCCAGGCAATTTTATTGTTTACCTCTCATGCTCTAGAGTTTTGAAAACTGGCACTATTATAAAGTGTAAGTATTATAAACAGAGTCCACCATATTATAGTACACATTATTTTAAATTTTACCTTAACGTATCACATAACATACATTGCTGCTAAGTCACTTCAGTCATGTCCGACTCTGTGTGACCACACAGACGGCAGCCCACCAGGCTCCCCCGTCCCTGGGATTCTCCAGGCAAGAACACTGGAGTGGGTTGCCATTTCCTTCTCCAATGCACGAAAGTGAAAAGTGAAAGTGAAGTCGCTCAGTCGTGTCCGACTCTTAGCGACCCCATGGACTGCAGCCTACCAGGCTCCTCCATCCATGGGATTTTCCAGGCAAAGTACTGGAGTGGGGTGCCATTGCCTTCTCCGTAACATACATTATAGAGGTATAAATATTATGCCTGTTTCATAATATTTTATAACATGGATTACTGAAACATAAAATTCAGTTTATATATTTAATATTTACTCGTTCTTTCAAACTTCCTTTTTTTTGTTTTTGATGATAAACATCTAATTCAACCTTCTCATCTTTAGTCTCATATTTTCAACAAACTGATAACCACCTTTTTAAGAGGTACCAGTATTTCTTCAGGTGAAACCAGTATACTTTGTATGTACTATATACATTATTTATCATTAATTTTAACAATTTAAATTACAGTAGCTGTATACTCTCTGGCAGTGACAGATTTTCTTTTCTTTGGCTCCAAAATCACTGTGGACAGTGACTGCAGCATGAAATTAAAAGCCGCCTGCTCCTTGGAAGGAACGCTGTAACAAACCTAGAAAGCGTATTAAAAAGCAGAGACATTACTTTGCCAACAAAGGCCCGTATAGTCAAAGCTATGGTGTTTCCAGTAATCAAGTACAGATGTGAAAGTTGGACCATGAGAAGGCTGAGTGTCGAAGAACTGATGCTTTCAAACTGTGGTGCTGGAGAAGACCCTTGAGAGTCCCTTGGACTGTTAAGGAAATCAAACCAGTAAATCCTAAAGGAAATCAACCCTGAATAGTCATTGGAAGGACTGATGCTGAAGCTGAAGTTCCAATACTTTGGCCAACTGATGTGAAGAGTCATTAGAAAAAAGACCCTGATGCCAGGAAAGACAGAGAGCAAAAGAAGAAGGGGACGGGAGAGGATGAGATGGTTAGACAGCATCACCAACTCAATGGACCTGAATTTCAACAAACTCCTGGAGATAGCGGAGGACAGAAGAGCCTGGGATGCTACAGTCCCTGGGGTCCCAAAGACTCAGATACAATTTAGCAACTGAAAAATAACATACTCTCTGGCTACTGAAAATCATCCAGTCATTCTCTTGATGCTTCATGTATTTCAGAGCTGTTCTAATATGATAACTACTAGCTACATGCACGGAGAAGGCAATGGCACCCCACTCCAGTACTCTTGCCTGGAAAATCCCATGGATGGAGGAGCCTGGAAGGCTGCAGTCCATGGGGTCGCTGAGGGTCGGATACCACTGAGCGACTTCACTTTCACTTTTCACTTTTATGCATTGGAGAAGGAAATGGCAACCCACTCCAGTGTTCTTGCCTGGAGAATCCCAGGGACGGGGGAGCCTAGTGGGCTGCCATCTATGGGGTCACACAGAGTTAGACATGACTGAAGTGACTTAGCAGCAGCAGCTACATGCAGCTATGTAAATTTAAGTTAAATACAAAGCTATTTCATTAGATCCACTAGCCACATTTCAAGTGCTTAAAGCCACATGTGGCTGGCAACTACTGCATTGGAGAGTGGGGAGATATTTCCATCATTGCAGAAAATTGTACTGGACAGTGATGCTCTAGAAAACACTTAATTTTCAGACCTCCTTGAAGAAAAATTCAACTCCATTTTATTCAGACTGATACTCTATGCTGAAAGCTACCTGCTCAATTTTCTGAGTTTGTGTAGGATTAGTATCATTTATTTCTTATATCTTAAATAGAATTTACCAGTAAAGGCATTAAGGCCTCTAATATTCTTTGTTGGGAAGTTTTAATTTATGAATTAAACTTCTTTTATTGACTTAGGTCTATAATTTCTTATATCTTTTTCGGTCTTATATCTTACTTCTGTCTTCCAACTAATTTATTTCATCCTGGTTATCAAATATATTGACTTTTATATCTATAGGCTCTGTACTGAGATGTCTCTTTCATTCCTAATATCTGCAATTTGCTTCTTTTATATCTTATTCATTAATCTAGGTAGGTACAGGTTAATCAGTTTTATTTACCCACAAAAAGAGCCAACTATTGTTTTCATTAATTTTATCCATTTTTTTTCACTTTATTTCATTGATTAAAATTTTTCTTTTTAATTTCCCTTTTCCCCCTTGCTACCAGAGGTTTAATTTGCTCTCTATTCTCTACCATTTTATAGTGGGAACATAAATCATTGATTTTTAGAACTTACTTCTTTTCCAATTAAGTGAAAATACTTTTTCCCCCTTTACTTGCACAAATTTGACAGCAAATGTGTTTTTCACTCACATTGAGCAATTCTCCAACTCTCAAAACACCAACTCAGTGTTCACAAATTCAATTATGACACTACCTGGAGTCAGCACAGACCCCAAAGGTTAATGACTCAGTTCCACTAGGCTGCCACCCCTCACTTCAGACACAAATCAATTCCCAGGATATGACCTGTACTTAAATACTTTTGACCAACCAACTAAAAACTGGGGGTTCCCACAAACTCTTCCTCAAGTTCAATAATTTGCCAGACTGGCTCACAGAACTCAGGAAAGGACTTAACGTACTGTTACTAGTTTATTAAAAAGGCTACAACTTAGGAACAGCCAAATGAAAAGATCTGTAGGATAAGATATGGGGATGGAATGGGTGCACGGAGTTTCCACACCCTTGGGGTGTGCAACCCTCTTGGAACATTGATGTGCTCACCAACCTGGATGATTTCCAAACCACATCATTCAGGGTCTTTATGGAGGTTTCATAATTTGCCAGGATTGAAGAAACCACTGGCTGCTGGTAATTAAGTTAATCTCTAGCTACTGGCCCCGCTCTGAAGATCTGTGAGTGGGGAGTTCCAACTCTCTAGTCACTTGGTTGGTTCCTCCAGCAATCAGCCACCTCCTGGGGCTATCTAGAGACCTTGGCCAATAGTCATCTCATTGGCATACAAAGAAACATTTCATTACTCCAAAGATGCCCTGGATCTTAGATGCTCTTTTGTTAGGAACTGGGGACTAACACTGAATATTATAACAAAAAAGGCTTCTATTACCCTACATTTCAGGAAATTACAAGGAGCTATATGCCAGGAACTAGAGGCAGAAATGGAGAAGGCAATGGCACCCCACTCCAGTACTCTTGCCTGGAAAATCCCATGGACGGAGGAGCCTGGTAGGCTGCAGACCATGGGGTGGCAAAGAGTCCGACATGACTGAGCGACTTCCCTTTCACTTTTCCCTTTCATGCACTGGAGAAGGAAATGGCAACCCACTCCAGTGTTCTTGCCTGGAGAATCCCAGGGATGGAGGAGCCTGGTGGGCCCCCATCTACGGGGTCGCACAGAGTCGGACACGACTGAAGCGACTTAGCAGCAGCAGCAGCAGCAGAGGCAGAAAACCAATAAATTCTGTAGATATACATCAAAATATAAACAAACATGTATAAATACTATATAGACACACACACCATTGACAATCCTTAACAACATGGGTTTGAATTGCATGTATCCACTTATACACAAATTTTTTTTTCCCAATAAATATGTACTCCAGCACTACATAATCACAAGTTGGTTGAATCTGAAGATGCAGAACTGCAGATACAGAGGGCTAACTGTTATACTCAAGACTCTCCACTAGGAGGAGGGTTGGTGCTCCAACCCTGAGTTGTTCAAGGGTCAACTATGTATAAATATATCCAGATTTATGGCCCAGTATATCATTTTGGCAGAGAAGGAAATGACACCCCACTCCAGTACTTTTGCCTGGAAAATCCCATGGACGGAGGAGCCTGGTAGGCTGCAGTCCATGGGGTCGCGAAGAGTCGGGACACGACTGAGAGACTTCACTTTCACTTTTCACTTTCATGCATTGAAGAAAATGGCAACCCACTCCAGTGTTCTTGCCTGGAGAATCCCAGGGACGGGGGAGCCTGGTGGGCCCCCGTCTATGGGGTCGCACAGAGTTGGACACAACTGAAGCGACTTAGCAGCAGCAGCATATCATTTTGGAGAACATATTACACACATTTGAGTAGATATACAATCGATAATTATTGGGCATTATACTCTATAATAATCATCTATGTCAAAGCTGTTGCTATGTGGATTAGCTCTTCTTTTTTTGCTAATACTTTGTACACCGGTAATATCACTTGCTAAAACAATGGTGTTAAAATCTCCAGCTTGGTGGAATTATATATTTATCCCTTTAACACAAATTAATTTTATATTAACAGAATTAAAAGAAGAAATATATCTTGAAGCTCTCTTATTAAATGCATATGTATTTATTATTGTTACATATTCTTGCTAAAATGACCTATATACCATAAGGAAATGTTTCTACCTCTGGCAATATTTTGTTCTTGAAAGTTATCTGTCTTGAGCCTTTTTCCTCTTTCCTGTTTGTCAGATACCTTTTCCATCTATTTACTTCAACCTAACTATCCTGATATTTGAACTAAGCGCATCTTTTGCATATATTTCTGGTATTTCAAGTACACGACTATGTAAACAGCATATAATTTCATCTGGCTTCTCATTTAATCTATTTTGCTAATTTCCTCATTTTAATTAGAATATTGATCCCAATAATACTTAATTTTTTATATGGTTGGGTTTACTCTTAATCCTATTTTAAAATTTTATCTTACCTTTTCTTTTTTGGATTACTTGAGTATTTTTTTTGGAAGTCTATTGTACTTTTTGTAGGCATACACATAAATTTGAAGCATCAAGAGAATTGTGTGTGTGTGTATGTGTGTGTTTTCCAACCACAAGTGACTTTGGTCTCCAGGGACATTTGATTATCTGTGCATCTTTGGTTACCACAACTGAGGTGGAAGGGGTGCTACTGGTAGGTAGAGTCCAGGGATGCTGCTCAATACTCTACAACACATGGGACAGCTCCCCACAACAAATACTTATTTGGCCAAAAATGTCAATACTACCAAAGTTAAGAAATTGTGCTCTAGGGATAAATCCTTAAATTTCCAGTCATCTTATAGTTAGTTAACACTGTACTATTTAACAAAAGAGAAACTTTGTACTATTTTACAAAATAAAAACCTTGCAACTGTATAGAACCTCCTTTTACCATCAACCCTCCTTTTCCTTTATTCTGTAGTTGTTACATATATTTACATAGGTTATAAACAATAAATACAATTTATAATTTCCTTTAAACAACAAACGAATTATTTTTAAAAAGTGAAACATAATCATTTTTTAATTTACAAGGTTATTTATCATTTTTAATGTTTTTCATTCCTTTACTAAGATCAAATTTTCCTCCTGGTATTAATTCCCTTCAGACTGAAAAATTTTTATTTACTAATTTATTTATTTTTGCACTGTTAGTTTGTGGAGAAGCAACACTGGTACCTCTCTTTTATCTAAAAAAATATTTTTATTTTGCCCTAATTGTTAAAGATTATTGTTGGTGGATATAGAATTCTAGGTTGACAGTTTTTGTTTTTTTCCCTTCAGCAATGTAAACATGCTGTTCTGCAGTCTTCTGGCTCCAATGTCTCTAAACCCAGCTTCTACCATCAAATTTGGGAAAATACTGACTGTGATTTCTTTAAATACTTTCTTCTACTCCATTGTTTTTCTCGTCTATTTCTGGAGCTTCAAATACACATAAATTAAACTATTCAATATTATCTAACAGATCTCTGAAGTTCTATTCATTTTTATGTCAATCTGTTGTCTCTGAAAGTGAAAGAAAGTGAAAGTGAAGTCACTCAGTCGTGTCCGACTCTTTGCGACCCCATGGACTGTGACCTATGAGGCTCCTCCCTCCATGGGATTTTCCAGGCAAGAGTGCTGAGTGGATTGCCATTTCCTTCTCCAGGGGATCTTCCTGACCCAGGAATTGAACCCGGGTCTCCTGCATTGCAGGCAGACGCTTTACCGGCTGAGCCACCAGGGAAGTCATTGTCTCTGACCTTTATATTAAATAGTTACTGTTAATCTACCTTGACATTCCCTTAGTTTTTCCTCTGTCAACTCTATTTGACTATTAGCCCATCAGGAGTATCTTTTTTTTTTTTTTTTTCAGATATTGTATTTTTCAATTCTAGAATTTCCATTAATTCTTTATCCTTTTTATTTTTCTGCAGAGATTTTCTATTTATATACTCACTTTGAATATACTCTATTTACTTCATACTAGATGGTCATCATGGCTGTTTTAAATATTGTCCGTTACTTCCAACGTCTGTGCCTTGGTCTTTAGTTACTGATCTTTTCCAGTGACACTACTACATCACTGTCCTTGTTATTTGTATGTTATGTAATTTGGGGTGTATCCTTGACATTATAAATGCTAAGATGTAGACTCTGGATTTTGTTGTTTTTCTCCTATGAGTGTTATTTGTTTTGTTTTAGTATACCAGTCTTTTGCCTCAACTTGGAAAAGCAAATGTTTACTTTTAGATGAAAACTATGCCCTGATTCAAATATTGTATCTTTAGCTGAAATGTTTTGAATCTGTTCCGTATATGTGTGAATCAGGTATGCCAGCTGTGTGGAAAGACAGAATGTGGGAGTCTGGCTTATAGCTCTTTCACTTCTAAGATTTCCCTTATGTCTTCTGGCTGTGGTTTCCCCAGATTAGTTTCCTGGTTCTCTGCTGAAGAGGACTATAGATTTCTTCACCAGCACCCTATACACCTGCATGCTGTGTCTAAAGTTTAAAAGTCATGAAAACAGCCAATGGCTCCATTCGATGCACTTCCTTCACTATGATCTCTATATTAGCCTTCCCTTTCTATATTGGACTTCCCTGGTGGCTCAGATAGTAAAGCGTTTGCCTACAATGTGGGAGACCCAGGTTCAAACCCTGGGTCGGGAAGATCTCCTGGAGAAGGAAATGGCAACCCACTCCAGTATTCTTGCCTGGAAAATCCCATGGATGGAGGAGCCTGGTAGGGTACAGTCCAGGGAGTCAGAGTCAGACACAACTGAGCGACTTCACTTCTTCTTCTTCTTTACTTTACTCTAGTGCCCTCAAGCGGCTGCTTTTTGTTTTATATCCAGAGCTTATAGCTTTGGATATAACTGGTAGCGATATCAATTAGTATAGGACCATTCTTTGTTATTATATAAAGCAAAAGCCTCCTTTCCTTTTCCTTTGATGCTTATTTTCAGCTTCACGAGGCCCTGACCTTGAGAGTTACTATTAGTTTGTCCAAGAAAGCATTTCTTCCTTTTAGTCAACAAACAAGATGTCCCTTCAGTGTTTTCAAAGAGTATTTGGTTCTTCCCAGTTATTTCCACACTTGTTTGTATATGAGCAAATAACTTTCCCAGAGGACTGAGGGATCTGGGTAGGTCTTGCTGCATTTTGTTCTCCCATTTAAGACTCAAGAGGATTTAGAAAATTAAAATATTTTGTGCTTTAGTGAAATAATTTTTTAAAAAAATAACAGTAGCTTCAAGGAAGTATATTTCTTTGGTAACATGGAAACAATGTGTGCTTAGTCATTCAGTTGTGTCTGACTCTTTGCAACCCCATGGACTGTAGCCCACTGGGCTCCTCTGTTTATGGGGTTTTCCAGGCAAGAATATGAGATTATGTAGCTATTCCCTTCTCCAGGGGCTCTTCCAGACCCAGGGATCGAACCCGGGTCTCCTGCATTGCAGGTGGATTTTTTGCCATCTGAGCCAGACCGTAAAACAAGAGATGTGGGCCCCAAGCCTAGCACCATCAAATGACTTACATGTCTATTCCTCTGTTTCCTGATCACTAGAAATGTCTCAGTTCAGCTGAGTCACTCAGTCGTGCCCAAACTCCTTGCAACCCCATGGATTGCAGCATACCAGGCTTCCCTGTCCATCAACAACTTCGGGAGCTTGCTCAAACTCATGTCCATCGAGTTGGTGATGCAATCCAACCATCTCATCTTCTGTCATCCCTTTCTCCTCCTGCCTTCAATCTTTCCCAGCATCACAGTCTTTTCCAGGAAGTCAGTTCTTCGCATCAGGTGGCCAAAGTATTGGAGTTTCAGCTTCATCATCAGTCCTTCCAATGAATATCCAGGACTGATTTCCTTTAGGATGGACTGGTTGGATCTCCTTGCAGTCCAAGGGACTCTCAAGAGTCTTCTCCAACACCACAGTTCAAAAGCATCAATTCTTCAGCACTCAGCTTGTCTAGTTCATCTCTGTAAGACTGCAGTGAACTTTTAATCGCATAGGAAAAAACCTCTACTATGTGCTAAATCAAAGTATCACAATGTTAAATGAACAGTCATTCTTTCCCAGTTTAAACCAACACTGAAATATACTGAACATTAACATAATCAGTGTTCTGTGCTTTCACTCTCAAAACTTAAATTCAATACTATTTTCAAAATGCTTGTTTATGATGATGGTGGTTATCCCACAAGTTTACAGTTGTTATTGCTCAAATGTTTTGTTATTATTGGCAAACTTGTAATAACCCTTTTATGATCCTTTAGGGTATCTATTCCATCTATTCTATTCCAACTTCTATAATTTCCCTATTATCAGGAATCCTATGGGTAATTAAGTCTTTTTTGGCACTGCAAGAACCTCAGGCTAAATCTACTTGAAGCCAACAAGCTGCGTTATAAAAGAAGCACCCTTTAAAAGTCAAGACATCTGGTACTGTGGAGATTAAAATCAATTGATTTCAATCAGTTGATTATGAATTGGTAGCTACTCACATTCATCTCTGCACTTAAGAACATTCTAAGTTAATCAGTACTAAAATACAAATGTAGAATCACGGCTAACAAATTTGAAAAAGAAGTCATGACCTCAACTGTGAGAAGCTTGCTCCTCTCAAGGATTTCATAGTCATCTATCCTTCCCAAGCTCCCAAGTGCATATCCAGTGTCCTTCTTAAGGTCTGGTAGTCAAAAGAATTCAAAGACCAAAAGAAAGATTTTCCACATGAAAATTAAGAAAGCCATAGCATAGTCTAGTGCTGTCCAGTAGAAACAGAATGAGAGACACACATTCATTTCAAAGCTTCTAGAAGCCACATTTTAAAAAGTAAAATAAAAAGAAATTTTAATAACCTATTTTTACCCCATCTGTGCAAAATATTTTAATATAAAATCCACATTAAAATTAATTAAATGCATATTTTATATTCCTCTTATTGTGCTAATCCTTCAAATTCTAGAGCATGTTTTATCCTTACTATTCACACCAGCCCTATACCAAGTACTCAGCGGACATAAGGAGCTAGGAGCTATCTATTAGACAGCACTGCCCAATACTTTTTTCTTGCCACATACTCATTTTTCTGTTTTCATCTAATGTTGCCCAACTATAAACACAGATTCAAGGTAATTAACCATAACTACTATTATGTTCCAAAGATGAAAATTACTCAAGAAAAGTTATGTTTTATGAGTATACTGTGATAACAATTGAACAATATACTCATAAAACGTTAACTTTTTTTATGTTTTATGAGTCTATTCCACCACCAAAAGAATATATACTTACATGTATAAGTATATATACACCAACAAAAGAATGATACTCAGATGTGCTCTTTCTGTACTTAATAATTAAAAAAAACATTAAAAATGAGTACAAATGTGGTAGAATTTCAGGCCCAGAACTCTTCTTTTCCTTTACCATGAGGGAAACCACCAGGGTAGCAGTTTCTTACGGTACAACTTCAACTGCGTCATGTCTTTACTTGGAAGCAGACTTCCTCTCATTCATGACAGAGTCCATAGACCATGATTGACTAAAAAGGAAGTAAGTCACAGCTTCAAAAATACAGGCTCAGTTTTCTTGGGCACTGACAGACTGCTGGAGGAAGAGAACAGAGGAAACCTCGGGCGATTATCAAAGTGCTATCCCCTCACTGCACAAAATCAGTCCCTAGAGAAACAACCAGAGAAGGCAATGGCACCCCACTCCAGTATACTCTTGCCTGGAAAATCCCATGGACGGAGGAGCCTGGTAGGCTGCAGTCATGGGGTCGTGAAGAGCCGGGCACAACTGAGCGACTTCACTTTCTCTTTTCACTTTCATGCATTGGAGGAGGAAATGGCAACCCACTCCAGTGTTCTTGCCTGGAGAATCCCAGGGACGGGGGAGCCTGGTGAGCTGCCGTCTATGGGGTTGCACAGAGTCGGACACAACTGAAGCTACTTAGCAGCAGCAGAGAAAAACAATGACCCAACTAAACTCATACAAGTTGACAGCAAATTCAGATTGGTGATCTGCGTGTCTGGTTTTGTCACTTTCTGTTCAGTGTTGAATGTCACACAATCAAGCCTACTATACATGTATTTCTACTGCAGAGAGTCACAATGGTACTTCCCCACATTTTTTCTATGTAGGTTCTCAATAATACATATATTAGGCATGAAAAGGCACAACTGATTCTAAAATGCAAGAACCGCAGCCTAGTTCTAAAGTAGAGGAACGAGGCCTACGGTATAGAAGCCTTGCAGAACATACATAGTTTTCGAAGTAAGGGGTAAAAACAAGTTCTGGTTCCAGCTCTGGGAAAAACTAGCTGTGTGACCTTGAGCAAATCTCTTAACATCTCCATGAGCCAATCTCCTTATGTGCAAAATGACTGGCAGTGGGAGGATTAGATTATTTCTAAGATCTCTTCCAGTTCTAAGATACTTATTCTAATTCCTGCTAGACAAATGATTATATAATAACAACCTTTCTAAGTTTGTCTTCTACTTAAAAGAAAAAGGAATGCTACCACCTGTTCTCTTTATGGATACTTTAAGGATTGGTCACATTACACTGAATATCTTATAGAGAAAAAAAATCAAATCTTAAGCAATCCCTACCATAACAACACTCTTTCTCAATAAGCAAGCCTCCTACACTAATAAGTATCATACAAAGCAATAGCATGCTTAAAATTATCCTTTCCTTCAGAAAGTTTCACTTTACTGAAACAAAAGTGGAAAATGGATGATCTATAACAAGGTTGCATGAATAGAGTTTTTTCTATATTTTAAACTAAAGGTAATTGATTATAATTACCTTTTGGCATAAAATATCTTCGTATTCTACCACTGTTTAAAACTCATTAAGTACATATACAGCACCTTCTCTGAGCCAGGCAACATTGAACTAAATTGATATAACACTCATCCCCATGAACTTCACAGTCCAGTGTTTAAAAGAAATTAAAATAATGTTCCTTTAAGGATTGAGTAAATAATATAACATGTCAACTGAGTATGAAAAATTGATCTTAAAAAGCAGTTCTATTAAAATATAGGTCTTAAATTTGTATCCTACTGCTGTGTGAAAATTGTGTAAATCTTAATTGTGTTGAATTGGTTCACAGTGCTTTTCAGGTCTACTATATCCTTCTACTTCTCTGTATATTCATTCTATTAATTTTTGAGGGTTTGATATTGAAACTCCAACTAAAGTCTTAATTTATCTACATAAAAAATGAATGTAATATATAGTAGAACTATATGTAACTTTGTTCTGTATTCAAGTCTCCTATAAATGTGTTATGATATTTTCAAAATTTAAAAAATAAAAATACAGATCCTTAGGCCATGTTTGCCTTTCTACCTGTACAAGTGATTAAGGGAACAGAAGTGAGTGCATTGGTTCCTAAAGTCTTAGAAATACAGCAGGGTTCAGTTCAGTTGCTCAGTTGTGTCTGACTCTCTGCAACGCCATGCACTGCAGCACACCAGGCTTCCCTGTGTTTCCTCAAAACATAAAGACTGTAAGTATATATTTTCTGCACAGCATCACATCAGTACTTCCTCTCAAGGATTTCATAGTTATCTATTCTTCCCATGATCTCCCAAAAGAAAACCAAGCTCCCCTACTTTTAATTTCCAACAATTACCAACACAGAGAATCGGTAGATAGCACGATGCAACTGTTCATACTCCATTTGCTGGCCCGTATCTGAATGGGCTTTAAGTGATTAACATTTCGCTAAAAGGGTCTTTCTATGTGTATGTTTTGCCTAAAATAAACCTTGGGGCTTCCTTAATTGTTTAATTATGAGTTTCTTTAGGTTCTAGTAAAGATTAGTGAATGCTCAGTATCATTCCAACTACTACTGTGTTTCTGCTGAAAAAAATGTGAAAAGCAAAATTTCACAGGATATTTTCGCAATAAGGAAATGTAAAGAGATTCCCTTAGTAAAAACACAAAAACAAGTTTTATTCTGCCTTGCATTCTGAAAATACAGTGATCACTCTTGCAAAACAATTTTGGCATTCCTCATTTTTCACAACTAGAAACCTAAACCAAAGAGCCTCTGTGGCACGAACTTTGATTGTTATGGTCCTGGAAAAGAAAAACAGATGAAGAAAAGGCATCTCTGTAACAGAACAAGGGAAAAACACATAAACCCATAATAGCTGAAGAAGGAAAAATACAGCAAACCCAGGAGCATCCAGCCCATATCTACAGACCATCTTTTGTTAAGACTGCTGTCTACCTCTGCTGACGAGAGGGGTAGGCAGAGTCTAATGTCAGAGACTCAAACACATTTGAAAAGAAAACGGGGGCAGAAAAGATCACTTCTATAAGGCACCAGCCAAATGCCGATTTTTATGTAGTGGTTTCTTTCAAAATACTCAATCACACCTAATAATTGGCAGCAAACACAAAAAGGCTCCCACTCTCCTGCTGTCGCTTTCAATTCCCCTGGGGTATGTGGCCATTTGTGGCCAGCAGCAGCATCGAGGGAAAGCCCCAGGGGGACCAGACAGGTTCTTCCGCCCCCACCTCTCCTGCAGCTACACCTCTCTGCTGTTAATATACTTTCGTCTGGTGGGGTAGGAAGGGGTCCTTAGAAGCATCAAAGGAGCATTTTTCTGGGTGAAGAGAGAGCTAAAAGGATTATTCTGTCATTAAAGAAAAACATAAAGACAAGCCAAAATAATCAAATTCAACTGATGTTTCCTGAACACTTTTCATTTAATAAGCTCCTCAATGGCAAGACCACGTCCCACTCCTAGAATAAGGTATGTCTTATAAAAACCCCCACAAAAGAATGAGCATTCTTTTATATAGAATGCTTCCTTCATAACAACTCTGATTTTTGCCAATTTAAAACTGTTTTTTTCATCTTCACTATGTCAAAATTTAAACAGAATTAGCTGGAGAATTAGCTGGTTCTAATCTCAGCAGTTCCAGTAATATATGTACTTTCTTATTTACAAATTTCATAACTATATGGACAGGACCCTTTTTAGGTATGTCCAATGACTAATGAGATAGATCAGCTTGTGAAGTTCACCATTAATGGGTACTGATTACTACAAGCGCAGCACCCTGCCAACTGACTTATTTGATACCGATTATTAGAACACACAGAATGGACAGGCCTCTGACAGTCATTTCTTTCCCAAGCATTTATTGAGCACTTAGCATGCACCGCGTTACTTGCTGGAATATCATCCTAAAAAAAGACAGTTCTCCTGCCCTCTGGTACCTACAGCCTACTGGGGGTGATGATCAGAGAGCTGAAAAGTGAGGAAAAATGGTGGAGTAACTGTTTTGCTGGGGAATTATGTCACCCAAGAGATAACCTAGGTCACATTTAGGGGCCGGAAAAGATTTCCAGGGGAACATGATGACTGAACAGAGGCCTGGAAGGAGCAGAGAAGTTAGCCAGGTGACGATGAACAACAAATGTTCTTTTAAAAAAAATCATTTGACACAAAATCAGCTTAGGACTAAGGAACATTTGCAGACATGTGTTGCTCCTAAGCCATTTAATCAGGATAAATTTTCTGCAGGAGATAAGCCTTGAGCAGAATTTTCAGAAAAAGAAATTATAGCTTTAAGGTAGAATAACACTCTTGTGATCCATCAGTCTTTGGTCTTACTCTAAACAGACAAAAAGAAAAATTAAAATTATAAAAAAATAAATACTAAGCCTCTAGAACAGTCCTGCTGCTGCTGCTGCTAAGGCACGTCAGTCGTGTCCGACTCTGTGTGACCCCTTAGACAGCAGCCCACTATGCTCCTCCATCCCTGGGATTCTCCAGGCAAGAATACTGGAGTGGAACAGTCCTAGAATATGCTAAAACACTCCCTTTTTTTTTTTTTTTTTTTTTGAGAGGAAACAGTAAGCACACAATTCCTTGAAATATTTTGGGTACCTCTAGGCTTCTGTGTTGGCTTTGATCTCTACTTCAGGACTTCTGATACCCGATTACCCAAAACAAATAATTAGGGAACCCCTCACATTGAGGAGAATTACCTACAGTGATGATATGGAGATCTCGAAGCCTAATGCCAGTAACTTTTGTCTGAAAAAATCTCTCAACAATAATTGCAAGAGCAGTAGTAGAAGCCACAGTACTAGCATTCAACTCCATGGAACACTTACCGAGGATGAGAAGGGTGAGAAAGTTCATGATCTCATTTCATTATCACAAAACTTCTGTGAGGTAGGCACTACCGTTACCTTTGTTTTATGAAGGAGAAAATAAGTTAGGGAAGTTAATTAAGGTGCCTTGAGTCACATACAGCTGGCTGCTGCTGGAGTGGGATTTAAACACAGGCTTGCCTAAACGCCAGCTCAGGCTTTTAAGTCACTGGATGTATGTACTTGCTTACTGCATCCAACACCATCAACCAAAGCCAAAGTATAACACAGGGGAAAGAAAAGAGACTCTCCCTCCCCCAGCAGAACAAGAGTCAAGATGACAAGGGAGAGCATAGAGCTGCTAACACCGCAGGTGAAGTACAATTTAATGGAAAAGCAACTGGGGAGATGGGGGAAAAGAAGTTCTGACTTAGGTTGCTAAAATAACTCAGGATTTAAGCTGATTAAAAGAATCTGCAAACAACAAGAGGCAGCAGCAACGCTTCCGGATTCACCTTTGAGCACAGATTCTAATGCTCCGTTAGCTCTTTGAACGAACAGAGGTTGGGCTTCCTCCTTGCCCCGAGGAAACTGGCATTAGAATGGCAATTTTGAAAAGTAAAAACTTTCCATTCTTCTTTATGTATTCAATAATATAGTAGTATTGTGTTTTAAGGAAGAGCAGTAATCCTTGCTTTCGTCTTTGAATTTTGAAATAAACTGCCCACCTGTGTCATCAGCTTCCCCAGTAGCTATTAGGGCTTCCCTAATAGTCCAGTTGGTAAAGAATTAGGCTGCAATGCAGGAGACCCCAGTTTGATTCCTGGGTCTGGAAGATTCCCCGGAGAAGGGATAGGATACCCACTCCAGCATTCTTGGCCTTCCCTTGTGGCTCAGCTGGTAAAGAATCCACCTGCAATGCAAGAGACCTGGGTTCAATCCCTGGGTTGAGAAGATCCCCTGGAGAAGGGAAAGGCTACCCACTCCAGTATTCTGGCCTCAAGAATTCCATGGACTATAGTCCATGGGATCGCAAAGAGTCAGACATGACTGAGTGACTTTCACTTTCACATGTCATCAGCAGGGGAATCAAATTTATTGGATTAGCAATATTTCTCAAGTAAATATTTGCCCTTTTGTCTTAATTTTTGTTCAACCGTTTGAAAGTCTCTTCTTTTTTAAATACACATCCTGCCTAATCACATCTTCAAAATATCACAGGTAATGATTGTTCCAGGAGGCAGCAAACTAAAGTCCACAGGCCAAATCGGGGCCCACTGCATGTCTTTGTAAATAAAGTTTTATTGAAACACAGCCATGCTCATTCATTTACACTGTGTCTGTGGCTGCTTTCTTACTATGCCAGTGAAGCTGAAAAGTTGCAGAGACTTTAAGGACCACAAAGCCTCAAGCATTTGGTGTCTGGCCTTTTATAATAATAATAAAGTTTGCTGCTCCCTGACCCTATACCATTGGTGAGTCTCCAGATAGAAGACGTCATTATTCTTCTCTAGAATCTGGCATCTGGATTCCCCTTAAATCACTCATTTGTTAATCAACTAATGTTTGTGAATCATCTACTATGCACCAGGCACACAGATGAAAATCAGGTTAGAGACTCATGGAGAAAAAGCAGATAAAAGACCACACAAGGATGGCTCTAATGAACTAGGAGCCTGGAGAGAAGGAAGGCTAAAAGGCATCATCCTGAGAGAATCAGACAGGTCTAAACTCAGTTCATTACAGAAGTCAGCAGAGGATTGAAAAGAATAGGGTTAGTTCAGTACTCTGCTTGGCAAAGTCAGGGGTGGCCACACACGAGGATAACCCACTCATACTTCAAGAAGTAGGAGATGAAAGGAAAGGAAAGGAGGAACCAAACCAAGACAACTGTGACTCATGCAATTCCAGGGAGTATACAGTTTAGCCATTTAAATGTTTTTGAAATGCTATTAATTGCTTAAATAACTATGTCTAAAGTCTCTGGGTTACAAAATGCTTTCATGACTTCACCAAAGACACACACTAGCTCACTGCAGATCTTCAATATTATGAAAGTGTTTGGGTGGTTTGGAAGAGACGTTGCTTGCTAGTGAGATCAGGGGTGCCGATCATCTCCAAGCATCTAATGTTATTACCATCAGCTCTGCCCCTCAAATTTTAAGGATTACACAATGTCAGGTGTACACAGAACAGAACACAGGAAACCTATCACTAGAGAAGCCAGTCTCACGTGTGAGCAGAAAGTAGATACTTACCTAATGAATAAGTGATTGATGCAGTGATTGACCATGATTGCTCCTTTGGCTTTTTGATCAATGACACTGGCTGAAATTAACACTATGAACATACAGAGTCAAAGTGAGTACCTAGAAGTTAAGCTTAATTATAGCAAGGCAGCATAAATAACAGTCTTGTTTTGTTTTTGATCCACCTAACAGAAATGGATAAAAGCCACAACAATGAAAAATTCTTCACAACCTAATGATCAAATAAGACTTACACTGAATTACTTCAGTGTGATTAATTTATTATGAAACAGACAATAAACATTTGATTTGCCCGGGTACCTGGACACAGGCTATAGTCAACATAAAAATTAAACATCTGTCCTTTAACAAATGTTAATAAATCTAGGTCAACATTTTCCCCTAAGTGATTTTAAAGAGACATTTTATCTCTATAACTTTGAACTTAAAATATTTAAATGATCATCCACTGACCCAAAGAAGAAGAGTTAAAATGTTCACTTATTAAAATAATAAATGAAATGGCTTCATTTTTGGAAGGCGCAGCACACAAAAGCAACTTTTTATTCAACAAATATACATTGGTATTTTATTCAGTAAAGAAAAATCACTAGTATGTTTGGAAATCTTTACAAAAAAAATGTTATTTGGGGGATTCTCAAAGCTAGTAAGGGAAAGAAACATCAATTACAACATCAGAAAATACACTGTTTTAGCTTGATGTTATAGTTATATGATGAAATGTAAACATTGCTGGCCTAAAAAAGAGAAAAGACTGATGAGTTTCTTGGCTATGATATCATTCGATCATTTTTTTTTCTTTTGACTCTGATATCTGGTGTAAGTGATAACCACCATATAGACTTGAATACTTTTAAAATCCTAAAATGAAAAGAAAACCCCACATCTAAATTTACTTTTTTTCCACATGGCCAAGGAATCCAGTGTTAGACATTTATAAGAAACTACATTCTTCCTCTCCCTAACGTAGCCAAGCTCCATGTGTACTTGTGATATCACAGCATGTTCTTACAAAAATTAATTTCAAATCAAAAAGGCAGGATAATGATTACTTTCAGCAGAGGAACAGATAAGGTAACAGAAGGACACTGTGGATAAAGCACAGATAGTATGCAATTAGAAACAAACAAAAAAAAAACAAAGTATTTTTGACTATATATTGTTTTAATTTTTATCCTGATGGACTTTCAGTTTTCATTAAAGGAGCTATTTTAAAAAATCTGCCTCTGGAAAAGATCTATTAAAAAATCACAAACTCAGAGATACTTGGAGAATACAGGAGTAGATTAAAAAAAGGGGGTGTCATCATATAAAATTGATTATGTGAACTTTCTACACGCAGTGCTTATATGAGCAACCAGGAAAAACAATATGCAGATAAATTCAGCAGATACTTTATCTTCTGGAGGAAAAAAACCTGTATCTTTCTGTACATTGTGAAGCCAAGAGGGTAGGGTGGGAGCAGTTAAGTTTTATCCACAAGAACAAACACCAGGCTTGCTTTTAAAAAATAAGCCAAACCCAAAATATCCCAGAAAAAAATACTTTGTAATTAAAAAAAAAAAGTGTTATATATATTTTTCTCCCCCATCCAAATCTGGAATCCTTACCATCTTATTTTAAACAAGCCAGAGACTGCAAGCTTCTATCTGTTTGGATAGAAGAGAATTTATATAAATGTTTTGTTCAAGCCCAAAAGGGGGAGAGAGTTTAAATATACAGTGCATGAAAGATGCATGCCCAACTTCAAAACAGTTTAGTGCACAGAAGAGGAAAAATAATCTAACCTTCTGTTAGTCATTCTCAGCGGTCTTTAAGCTTAAATATCTTGCCATTTGCAACATCATTTCCATGACCCCCGACTTTAAAGAGATTAACCGAAATTTCATAACTGCCTTGCTCTGGCGGTTCTTTGGTGGGGGAGAACCAGAGGGTCAAGGAACAAGCTGGACACAAAAATCTGTATTTTGCACTCTTCCTTTGCACTTGAGAAAGAAAAACGGGGCCGATCCATCTGTATAATACTAAACCAAATCTCTTTAATTCCAGTCAGCTTTTATCATTCAGTCACTGAGTCTGTGTGTGGAAAAATTCAGGCTAATTCCCCCCTAGCAACAGCCTCAGCCTATCAGAAGACTGGATGCTCCGTGCAGCTGCCAGCCAGAGAGAATAACTCTAAGTAGGTCAGGCCTGTATTTCTAAAAATGCTACGGTCTAGTAACC
Organism: Bos grunniens; assembly: GCF_055505025.1. Classification (NCBI taxonomy): domain Eukaryota; kingdom Metazoa; phylum Chordata; class Mammalia; order Artiodactyla; family Bovidae; genus Bos; species Bos grunniens. Next base: position 37,660,800 of record NC_141187.1, read on the forward strand.
CCACTGTCCCGTCTGTCTGCCCTGCCCCGTAATAACCTCAATTGCTTGGTGACACAATGACATACTACCCTGTTAGAGAGCAATCACATCATGCTACATTATTCTGCTCCGAGCCTGACTGCTGGGTGAAGGACCCTCGGAGGGGACAGCATTAATCAGGCAGCCATTCACGTCCACCCGCACTTCAGTGGCGAAATGGGGACTGCATTAATGACCAGCTGTTTGAACTAACACAAACAAAATCATGTCTTCCACCCTGTTGGGTGCACAGAATACGCCATTCTGAGCCGGCAGGTTCCGCTCCTTGACGAAAGCGAAGAGGTACATTAAAACGGGCTCCGACCACGCCAGCTCCGGCACCCCCAGAGTAAATATATTTAAATTATCTGACAGGCGCGGCTTCAAAAGCTACTGATTGAATATGCACGGCTTTCCCGGCCACCGATTTCCCCCTAATCCACATTAAAAAAGGAAACGCAGACCCGGGGAAAGCAATACGTAGGATTTTAGCCAGGAGGCCGAAACCCGGGGAGCTGAACTAAAATTGACTTCTCTTCGGGCAGAGAAACAAAGCAGGGCGAGGAGTAATTGTGCGGCGTGAACACAAATACAAATACAGCATGAATGCCGTGGAGGAGCGCTGAAAACAAATAAGAGTAAACATCCCCAGCCTCCCGACCAATCAGCTCCTCCCACCGGCTCTTTGTGGGGCTGGAGTCACACACACGGCAATCTCTAAGCGCCAGAGACAAGGGAGGGAAGTGAACGTGGCCTTCGCCTCCCCACCACTGCGGTGCCCCGACTTCCCACGGGCTTACTAACAGACGGCTGTTTGGCTGCGAGACCGCCAAGGCTCCGGCAAACTTTACATGGGGGCAGCAACAAAAATCAGAACCCCGCTGCAGTTGCCCAATTCCAAGATGCGATTTTTTGCATGTAATTGACCCTATTTCATCTGAACTGTAACTTTTAACTCCTCTCCATGTGAATGCACAAAAACCGAGCAAATAAAAACTCTGTGTGGATGCAGAGATTCGGGGAGATTGGCAACAGCTGCTTGGGGCTATTGGAGGAAATACCGTGTATTGACGAAGAGCGCGCTGATATTTACATGCACGATTCATCTGCATTTTTAAGGGTTCATAGTTTCGTTTAATGAACATACAATATCCCTCCACCCTCCCCCATAAATGGATAATCCAGCCTTCAATTATGCAGAACCCAGCAAGTCTTAGACGTGTAATCCATCAGGATTTGATTTACAAACACAGAAAAATTCCTGACTCCATTTGCCCTGGTTTGAACTAGGTTTGATAACTTAGTTATGACTGTCTTCTTCACTCTGTGGCACACATCACACAGTTATTCTTGGAGAGGTGCAGGCGCTGACGCAACCATGAACCACTAATTACAAGCTGCTGACATTCTGCTTGTCTATGCAGCTTTGAAGTTCTAAAGTCTGTTTTTCTCTCTGATGGGCTTGCTCAGTTGCATTCTCCTTCCCTCACTGCTCCCCGCCCCGCATCATCCCCTCTTTCCTTCTCTACACTGGAAGCCTTTCTGCACGTGCTGTAGAACTACCTGGAGCAAATCTCTAAGAGAGATCAGCTTCTCCAACCTGCTTTCTTTGCATTCCCTCCCTGCTCTCCACCAGCACAGAGATCTACAGTTTCCAAGTACAGTAATCAGGTCTCCACCCAGCCCCACCCGCAGGAATGCGCCAACAGCTGGCCAAACATAATCCAACACACAGAGCCGCCTTTGTAGAAATAGTAACAAACAGTGGAAGGGCCAGACAGGCGTCCCAGAAGAGCTCCCCATGACAACTGGGAAAGCACCTCACCCCCAGTTTTGAGCTGGGCTTGGAGCACCAGAGCCCACACATCGGAATCTAAAACAAGCTTCAGGTGCCTCCCCCAACCTCGCCAGAGGCTGTTTCGAGGGCACCCGCGTCTCCAGATGGCAAGGTAGATGCAGGCTTTCTCTATGTGGAGCATGACTCTGCTCTGCCACATGGCACACGCCCTCGAAATGCGACATCGTGATCCCAAATCTCATGAACAACATCCGCACCTGAATCTAACCAGCTACCTTGAGAGCTGGTAGGACCACCTCTTTCCTACAAAAGGATTTCTTTTTTTAATTATAGGCTGATCCGGGAATTCAGAAACACGTAAATATAAGATTGCATTCATCTCCATTGTACGCTTAGCATCTGAAGCCTGTGGTAGCCAGCTGGTCTCAAAGTCATCTGGGATACATTTATTTTGATTAAATTGATCAGATTTCTATTTACTGGATAGAATTTTTCATCATACTGAATACAGCTGTGTTTACAGGGGATCTGTCGAAGAAGAAGCAAACAAAACCCTACAGTCAGTCCGAGCGAAGCACAGAGCATTCAGAACTTCAAGGAGTTAAAGCTGAGGAGGGTTGCTTTCACATTAACAAGAAAATTCTGCATGCAGCTGCTTTGGCCATGCTCTCTAGCTAGTCAGGAAATGGGTGTTGAGCTGAAGCTGAAAATACAAGCTGCAATCAAGCCCGATCCAGCCAAGTGACAGACTTCCTGTGTAAACTGGTCAGAAATCGCCCTCTTTTCATGTCTCTACATGCATGCACATGCATTTAAATCCATGCTGCAAGGCTGATCTTCTCCCTGGGGACACTGGTACAGTCACCTAGCTCATCAGTTTCTTCCTTGACAGCACCGGGGACATCCAGACTACAATTTACAGTTCTTCCACCCATAGACTGGGTTATAAATTATGCCTTCCTCCCTAGAATGAGAATGCAGGGCCAGCGGCAGACAATCGAACGGCATTCCGCCTCTCCTCTTTCTTCTCAGGCGCTCCCTCGCTCTGCCTTTCTCCAACTCTGCCTCGTCGGCAGGCAGGCAGGCAGACACATCAGAGACCAGGTTTATCCATCTTCAGCTCCACTCTCAAGTAAAATGCCACCACATCTCGCCATGGGTCTTTCCTCCCAGACTAATCCCCAAGAGCAGCCTGAGCTGGGTGCGCCGTGGGGAAGACCAGTGGGCATTGGACGGATCAAATTCCTAACTTCTCCTGCCCGGTCCTTGGCGTTCTTTCTATCCATCCCACCCCGGGTCTTCTCCCGCATCACCCTGTCCTCCGAGTCCCCTCGCCTGCCTGCGAGGGGACCCCGGCCAGAGCTCCACCAGCAGGTCCTCGTTCTGCGCTGCGTAGACAGATGATGCTGGGTTCCCGTGCGCCATGAAGAAGCCGAAGCCGGGAGACAGCCACAGCAGCTCAGGTAACCAGGAGAAGCTTGGCGTGCCCGCAGCGATGCAGCCCTGGAGCTGTGAGGAAAGACGGTCTGGCTTCAGAATAAAAAAAAGAAAGAAAGAAACACAAAACAGCGCAGCTCAGCGCCTGCGGGGGTGGGAAAAACAGACACAAACCATTAAAAAAAAAAAAAAAAGCAAGAGTTAAAATCAAATTTCAAAAAATATATATAATACATAGATCAGAGTACTTCATGCGACTTTTATTTCTGATGTTTCTCGGGTTATTGGCCTCCCCGCCCCCTCCAAAATCTCTCCTGTCCCCGAACGCTACTGTCCATGAGTGCCGAGTCACAAAGGCTTTTGCTCCAAAGTGCTAGCAGACCCAGCATCACATGAGAAGCCACATGACAACTGGAGTCGGCTGCTGATGTGGTCAACTGTGTTGCCGAGGCAGGGGGAGTAGGAGGGAGACAGAGCTGAAGTGAGACATGCCCCTCTTGTGCTCCAGGAAGAAATTTCCTTAAAAGAACAATGAGGAAAAAAGGCATCTCTGAAGAAATGCTGGTGAATGCACCCGGACTTGCAGACATGCACACTTAACATAGCCTAGAGACACTGTGGGCGCTTGGAGATATTCTGAGGATGCTGTACCTCAAACACAAGCTGGATGGCAGCAATATTATTTCCAGTTTGTATTAGTCAAAGCTTGATTCCACTTAAGTGGATTCCTGAAAAGCACACGCCATGTCTTCATAGCATGATCAGGCTTGGAAAACCAATTCTATTATCTCTCCCTGCAATCTGCATCTGAACCTGCATTCTGAATAATTTATTTTTAGACTAATAAGATGCTGGCCAAGACCGCTCCCTTTCTTCTTGGGCGGATGGCGCAGGCAATATTCACCCAAGTGGGAAAAGCTTGCCCCTTTGTAGGGAGAAGAGTCGATTTTCATTATTTTCCAAAAATGCACTTTCTCATTTAAAGGCGTACAAACACATAATGAAGTTCTCCTGCAAGTAAGCATTAAAAACAAGCAAAATGTTTCTGCTTCGCTGAACTGACAAGCCTCATACTTTCCCTGTGGCATCTCAGGCTGGCGGATGGTGGTGATATTTTTCTGATGATGCTCATGGCTGTAGCTAGAGCCCTTAAGCCACGTGGATATTGCTACTCCTCGGCAGGGTGAGAGCGAACAACTGCTTTCCAGGGCATCTCTCTGAAGAGGTGCTGTGCTGCCCAGGTACGTTGTACCAGTTATATTAAGGCAGGTAGGAGAGAGATGGCCTCAGGGCCTTGTCGAATCCATCAGTCATCCCAGAATTAAATACGCTGCCTATATGCAACATCCTCCCCACAGTGTGAAAGGTATGCCTCTTTAGAAAATTCGAGCATGCCAGCTAACTGGAAGGAGAGCATCAGTAAACAGGTGGCAGGAATTGTCTACAACTTGTCTTACTGAACTGTAGGTACCAAGGTGAGCGGCCCTTCATTCATTCACGTGCATATTATAAGCTTCCAGGTGTGTTTGGTTCAAGGATTGTCCTGGACACTGGGGAGAAGATAGGCACAGTCTCTGCCACCCGAGAGCTCATGGTCCAGTAACCACATGTGTCTTTTTACCTTCGAGGTCAACCATCTCCCAATCTCGATACTCCAAAGACATCTAAGGAAGAAACCCCGCGGTTTTTCATGCCTTTCCGGCCATCAACCCTTACGAACTCTCGAGTTCTATGGATTCTTTCCTTACAAATTACACTTGAATTTAAGATGTCCTCTCCAGTCCTCCATTCCAGAGTCTACGCTCACGCACTCACACTGGCACAGTCCACATTATTCTCTGTTGCCTCCTTCTTTGTTCTAGTCCATTGGGCGACTGGCCACTAAACAAACCTTAATAAACCACCACGTTCTGGATGTCCAGACCCCCTTCTCCATGTGGTCTGGGCAAACCTTCCAAAACTGAGGATGGCTCCTTATTTCTTCAGGTGTACATGCTACCAGTAAAAACACCCTGTATCTGACGGTACATCATCTATGTCAGTAGACTGGTCTATTCCTGACCCTCTGAAGACATCATCCATTGAATCAGGAAAAAGATAGTAATTTTGGCTTATTTTTGTGAGTAACTAGGCCCAGAGCATGGTAAGGAAACCAAAGACACAGGAGGCACTGCCCCTGCCCTCAATGTGTAATCTATGCAACCTGTGCTCTACTGGCACTAACCGTGTACTATCTTGAATTGCTCTCTCTTCAAGATTTATTTCTTGTAACAATAATAAACAGGTCTAAATCTGCCTACCAAATGAATGTTGGGTAAATAATGCCCTGGAAGGTCTGAGAAGGGAAAAACGAATTCTACCTATATGTCTGCCAAGGTCCCCAAAGAATGCTGAGATCTGCAGTGAGCTATGAAACATCTGGCCAGGGTAGGGGGCAAGGTTTGGGCCATAACAATAATAGTAACAAGAGGAATGAAACACTAGCCCTTCATTTATGCCAGGGTCTCCTCTAAGCATTTCACATCCCTGAAGACAGTTAATCCTATGAGGGACTTAGTGCTTTAATAACCTCTTTTCAATGATACAGAAGTACCCATGAGAGGTTAAATAAGCTGCCCAAGACTGCACAGCAGGTAAGGGCTAACAGATCGATACGTCTGACCCCTAAGCACCACTTTTTAACTGCCATGCTGTACATCCTTGGAGCTGGAAACCAGAAAGGTGAGGGACACACAATCCTGACTGAGATGCATGAGGGGATCAATTCAGTCCAAGCAGAGGGCAAGGTCTGTAGAAGTCAGACAAGAACAGGGAGAGCCATATTAAAAGGCTAAGGCGTTTTACTCTTACCCTAAAAAGCACGCGACTTGTCCATTATTGTTCCAAATTATAGGAAGACTTTTCTGGTGGTTCAGTGATAAAGAATCTGCCTGCAGTGTAGGGGATGGAGTTCAATCCCTGGGTCGGGAAGATCCCCTGGAGAAGGGCATGGCAACCCACTCCAGTATTCTTGCCTGAAGAATCCCTTGGACAGAGGAGCCTGGTGGGCTAGAGTCCATAGGGTCGCAAAGAGTCAGACATGACTGAAGCGACTTAGCACACATAGTTAAAATTAATAGAGGGTGGAGGAAAGACTGGATATAAGGAGACTGACCAAGAGGCTCCTGCCATAGCCTGACTATAAGGGTCCACTGCCTGAACGCAGTAGTGGCAGGAGAAAAACCAAGAGGGGTTCTAGAGGCTTTATGAAAAAAGAAATAACATTACTGAGGTGTTTCTTGGGGAAAGGGAAAAATGATAGGAAAGCTGACTGCATGTTTCTTTAAACCTGGATAAATTAATCAAGCAGTTCCCTGAGCTCAGAAACTGATCTCCTCCATCCTTGTTTTTCCAAGCACAATACTTGATACATTTTTTAAAAATACTGAATGAATCAGTTAAGTAGATGGAGGTAGAAATGGGAAAAATAAAGCGATGCTACACAGAAGAAAAAACTACAGAAAATTTAACATCTCATAGGATATCCAAGGGGCAAGCTCCATCATGAAATTAGATACATAGAAATAGCATCTGTTTTCTCTCTCTCACCACTGGCCCAGATTTTCAATGATACCTGCTTTCACCCATCATGCACCTTAAGACTCCTCTTCAGGCTCGTTTTGATCAGATGCGTCAATTCCTCCCTGCTCCAGCCACGTCAATCTTTGCTCATCACCTGCAGACCCATCTTATCCAGGTCTAGCTCCTAATTTGAACACTGCACTTATTACACCAAGGCAGTAAAATCTGTAACCAGACATACTTTACCATTCTTTTATTTTTTGATACACAGCAAAGTGGGGAAACCACACAAGTTTATCACCCTTCGCATACAATCTTAGCTAACCAGAATCCTAAATTAACAAATTTCTTAAGTAGCTAATGAAGGTTAATATGACATACTGCTTCTGGCTCTGGAAGTAAAAAGGGGTATTATTGCCTCATATTATAGCTGGGGAAAAAAAGTGTTAATAATCTTTCTCATCAGCAGTAAAGAATTGGGCTTTTAATACCCAGATATATTTTAGTAAAAGGCTAGTATATCATCTCTAAGTGGAGTTCAAGAGCAATGTTAGATAACTAGGGCATTTCAAGAGCCTACTTATACTAGAGACCAAGGGAAAAAAACACAGTGAAAGCCAAATTTATTCCTACATTGTTGAAGGAAAAAAGAAAAAAAAATGCAAATTTATGTTGGGAATATTGTGATATTGCTTTAGATTAATTCCAGTGATTAATCTTTAAATATTAAGATAGAAACTTCGATCTGGAAAATAAATGATTCTGAGTAAATGGGTAATGTAATATGTGAACAAGGTCACTGTTTTGTTCAGTGACATTCACACCAACGTGTTATGTGGACCTTCTTGGGTAGGACAGTGTATGAAGCATGATGGGAGAAGAAAATGAACAAGGTACCATCTGGGTCTGCAAAGAGCTTATGAGACCCTCACCCAGGAAGACACTTCCCTCCGTTTGACAAACGGAACCTACTGCTTTTGACAACAGCAAATAGAGGGGGAGAAAGTGGAAGCAGTGACGAATTTTATTTTCTTGGGCTCCAAAATCACTGCAGATGGTGACTGCGGCCATAAAATTAAAAGACACTTGCTCCTTGGAAGAAAAGCTATGACAAACCTAGGCAGCATATTAAAAAAGCAGAGACGTCACTTTGCCAACAAAGGTCCATGTAAGTCAAAGCTATGGTCTTTCCGGCATGTGAGAGCTGGTCCATAAAGAAGGCTAAGCTCCAGATAACTGATACTTTCAAACTGTGGTGCTGGAGAAGATTCTCGAGAGACCCAAGGGAAGCAAACCAGTCAATCCCAAAGGAAATCAACCTTGAATGTTCATTAGAAGGACTCTTTCTGAAGCTCCAATACTTTGGCCACTTGATGTGAAGAGCTGACTCACTGGAAAAGACCTTGATGCCAGGAAAAATTGAACGCAAAGGGAGAAGGCGGCGGCAGAGGATGAGATGGTTAGATACCATCACTGACTCAATGGACATGAATTTGGGCAAACTCCAGGAGATAGCGGAGAACAGGGAAGCCTGGCAGGCTACAGTCCATGTAGTTGCAAAGAGTCAGACACAACTTAGCAACTAAATAACAACAAAGAATAGCAGAGGTTAGTTTAAAAAAAAAAAAAATGAATATGGCTTCTTGAAAGTAACTCAACACATTAGGCCACATTGAGGTATTACCATAAAAGAGCGAGCTTGTGTGATACGAACCTCAATGAGTGTGACTCTTTTTTAAGTTTCTTAAGTGAATAAGAATGCTATGCTTTGTCTCTATAATATCTCCTGGGAGATACTGATGATGCGAATGTAGAGAAAAGAAGGATCTCTCTGGGCTCATTCACTAGGTTTCCAGAGGACTGAAAATTGCATGCCATGTTTTCTAACTTCCCCAAAATGGATGGATGGATACTGAATTAAGATTCGCTCTTCACAAAGCAGAATGACAAATGACTAATAGTTGGCTGCTGGCAGCGCCCTGGTCTCTCCTCTCTTCTCTTACCTAGTATTATGACCCTGATACATTTTACAGGGGCCAAATGGCAATTTTAAGGTGGAAAGACTGTGTTTGTTCACCTGTGAGTGGTTTGACCTTAGACTTCGCAGAGCACTGTCAGGAAGTCAGTTTTTCCATGCTCTTTACAGTAAACAAAGACAGTGTGGCTGAGATCCAAATGTTACAGAAGGTCAGGGACCAAACTGCCTCAAAGACAAAGAGACCGCTTCCAGAAATTGAAACACAAAATAGATGTGAGAGCCATCAACATTCCAAACTGTGCTCCTGTCCAGTGTTTGGTTCAAACAATGTGACACATACCCAGCGTCGAAGCATAATAGAAATAGAATCATAAAACCCCAGGTGCTGCAAAGCACCTTAAAGGTCATCTCGTCCAACTGCAAATTTGAATTGTGAACGGTGCCCTTTAAAATATCTCCTCCATGCAACACCTCCAGAGACTGAAAATGCAGTACCCCGGGAGGCAGAAACCCATTCCATCTTTTGAAGCCCTGAGCCAAAAGGTCTGGTGCCTCACTGGAGCTTCTATTTACCAGCCCTCAATTTAGAAGCTTAGGCACTCAAGTTTAGGGTGCTTTTCACATGGATGTCTCTCAAATATTAGAGGGACTCTGTCATTACCCATGGGCTTTCCTGTTGGCTCAGCCCTAAAGAATCCACCTGCCAAAGCAGGAGACATGGGTTCTATCCCTGACTCTGGAAGAGTCTCTGGAGGAGGAAATGGCAACCCACTGCAATATTCTTGCCTGGGAAAGAGAAGCTTGATGGGTTACAGTCCATGGGGTCACAGAAGAGTTGGACACAACTTACAGACTAAATAACAACAATCACCACTCAGATGGTTCTTCTCTACATCTAATATGTGCAACTTCTTCAGTCACTACTCTGTGACATCTAATCCATTCAACATCCCATTTTCCAGTCTCTGAATTCATGCCAGTTTATGGGTGGCCCTTTGAAAGATCTGTCACATGAACACCAGGTCCCACAGTGGGGCCACACAGAGTGAACAGTACTATCACCTCCTTCCCTCCAAGAAGCCAGATCACGATCAGCGCAGCACCATCTGCCTTTGGTCTCCAGGTGGGCACATCACTTGGTGACTCACCGGCTCACCTGCACCCTTGTTCACACACGTTCCAAATGAATCATTGGACAGCAGCTTTATGCAACTATATGACCGTTTTGAGCAGATTCTATGGTAGCAAAAAGGAAAGGAGTAGCAGGCAACATAACTGCATTTGTGAATACACACACCGTCTCTTCCATGGGAAGATAAAATCCCCACAAGGCAATAAGTACACCTTCTGTTTTTTCCCTATATCACAACAGAACTGCATAAAATGGAATACCTCTGATGATGCAGAATAGCCTAGCCCAGGAGGAAGACCACTGGACATGAAGTCAAAAGCTCCAGTTCTGGTGACCATTCTGCCACCATCTTTTTATTTGCTATCACAGGTAAGCCATTCATGTCTTATTTCTTCAGCTGCAAAGTGAAATCTTCAGCATTTCAACAGTTTATATGGAATTTTCATTTCTAAAATGTGTTCTTTAACACAATGGTATAAATAAAATATTAACTCTTGGCTAAAGCTTCCTAAGAGTCGGACACAACTTAGCGACTAAACAACAGCCAAACAACATTTCCTAAAGACTTTCCTTGACATTAGATAAGCTTCACATTGTGAATGGCACATTCACAAATCAGAAAGTTCCTATGTCCAGGGTTGTTTGTAAAAGATGCTGCCAATTAGATAAATTAGGTGAGTCTGGCTGGGGGTCCTGGAATCTTTACCCTCGGATGAAATAACCGTTTTGAATAGGTGAACCAATTACTGAGATTCTCGGGGGTAAGGAATGAAATAAATGTCATGATGTGCTATCATTGCTTCCCACAATCCAAATGTCTTCTGAAAATGTCTTTAATTAACTACACAGAGAGAACCTTCAGGTTGAAAAGATCTAGTTTCTTTCACATTTTTTAACTAGAACCATGACAACAGAGTGGCCTGATGGCAATCAGCAGTTCACACGATGGGAACACTATTCACGTTCTCAGTCAGACGGGAAGGAATGATGGCATATGGTCATTAACACAATACCCGCTCATGGTGAGATCTTGCGTTACAGTAAAATTCACTCCACGATGAGATTCTAAGGCACATTCCAACCTACGTGACGATAACCTGACAGACCACAATAGTTCATCTTCTAAGTATCTTATTAGACTACACAATTTTTCTCTTAAAGAAACTACAAATAAAAATTGGCAAGATAGGCGTGATTTTCTCAAAATCGGAGCCCGGTTTGGGGCCAGCCTTTCTCTCTGCTCGTCCTTCACTGTTCTGAGTTCAGCATCATCTACAAAAAAGGAGGACTTTGAGTGTCCGGGCTCTAATACTCTCTGCTTATGTGTCAGAAGCTTTTTTTTTTTTTTTTTTAAGGTCTTCTGTTCTCAAGATATAAATCATCCAACTATCTATGATCTTGGACATCCACAAGTCACTCATGCATGCATCCACGCTGAGTCTCTTCAGTTGTATCCAACTCTGTGTAACCCTGTGGACTCTAGCCCACCAGGCTCCTCTGTCCATGGGGTTCTCTAGGAAAGAATACTGGAGTGGGTTGCTGTGCCCTCCTCCAAGGGATCTTCCCGACCAAACACTGAACCCAAGTCTCTTCTGTCTCCTGCATTGGCAGGCGGGTTCTTTACCACTAGCGCCACCTGGGAAGCCACCCCCGCCCCCCACCGCCCGAGTCATTCTGTCCCTACTTTCTCTCATTCTCAGAAGCCTCATGGCAGAGCCCCTGGTGCAATGATACTGTCTCAGTCTCAACCCCCTGTCTGGGAGTCAGGCAGAGATTTCTCTAGCATAGCCTGGGTCTGAGTAGCAAGGGTCAGGCGGCCACCCAGACAGCCCGACGAGAAGCTGAGCCTATGCGCTGCACATGTATTCCAGACACACACAGCGCTGGGAAGAGAGACTGATGCTTTCTGGTATCTGCAAAGTATAGCTAGGTAGCCAATTGTTACATAATTAAGTGCCTAATGGTACTTGATGTGAACAAAAGTTGTAAACATTAGCTTCCTGTCACCCATATAATAAGAGATTCTAAAATGCAATTAGCACAAATGACCATGTCTCCATTCAAGTCATGAGGCAGACTTTTAGAGGAAACTTTAAAATAATTGAAATGGCCATGTTTAGGATGCCAAATGCATACAGATAGTTCACTGGCTGTTAAGACAGTGCAACTTTGTCAAGCAGTCGACGCAGGCATACTTCTGAAATCGAGTTAGACTGTGCATCTCACTGGCAGCAGGGCTCACCTGCACCCTTTGCTGCAGGTTCCCCAAGATCAGTACCGTTGTGTTCCGGTGCCTATAGGAATGCATGGATATGGAAGGAGGTAAGAGCGCTGGGGATGCAGTTTCCAAGTGCACAGTTTGTAGATTCGATGGGTAAGGTCAAAAACATGGGCTTTCTTTCATTTTAGATTTTTTTTTAATGTGGACCACTTTTTAAAGTCTTAATTTGTTATAATAATGCTTCTGTTTTATGTTTTTTGGCCTTGAAGTATGTGTGACCTTAGCTCCCTGACCAGGGATCGAACCCACACTCTCCATACTAGAAGGTGAAGTCTTAACCACGGGACCACCAGGGAACTCCCTGAGCTTCTTAAAAATTTCTGGAACATGAGATTCTGTGTGACTTTAAGTGAACTGTGGCTCAGTGATGAACTTTTCCTTCATGAAAGTAACTGAGCTTATCTTAAACACTGGTTCTTGACACTCTCTTTTAAGTATACACACACGCATTTTGTGTGCAGAGAGGTATTAACTGTATACCTATTAATGTGATCATAAAGTTAGGTAACTGATGCAATTACACAAGTACATAAAATTATACAAACATGTAGAAGAGATCATTAACACAGATCACTCATTTAAATTTAATACGCTGGCTCTAACTTTTGATCCTCGAGATTTGAAAGACAAATATTTCTTATTACTGAGGATATTCCAAAGAATATTTTTGTAAAGAATCTAAAGAAAAAATTTAGGTAATTATCTTAAAGTGCTAATATAGACATAAATATAGCAGCTATTAATATGAGTACTTTGAAAGGAGAAACTTATTTGTGCCAGTATACTAAAAAAGACAAAGGCAATCTTAACACTTCAAAGTGACTGAGGTTGTAACTAGCCATATCTATCAGTAAGATTATCTGATGTAATGACTGTTGTGAAACATCGGAAAAAGAATAATTCTAATAACATGAACACTTAATTATTTCTTAATACATGCTAGGCAGTGCTCTGAGCATTTCACATTTAATTCTCACAAGGAGAACTATGAGTTAGGCATTATCTGTATCTCCATTTTACAGATGAAGAAACTGCAGTAACTGAATGTTAAGTACTTTGACCAAGACCACACAGCAAGTAGGTGGGAGAGCCAGGCTGCAAATTCAGGCAAGTGGGCTCCCAAGTTCTGGCACCAGACTCCATCACTCTGCCTTGCATCTTTTTCCTTCTTTCTCCCCTCCCCAACCAGACCCCAGTCACCAAAATATCCAGCTGACTCTGCTCCTGGGACTGTCCAACTCTTCTCATTATCATGAACACGACAGCAACATTTAAGGAAGAAAACACAACATGTCTAATGACATGTTTACCTAGTGAGAAATAATCAAATGGCACACCATAGAGTTTTAAGAAACACTGAAGCAGGGCACCAAAGTTGACAGCTTTGTTCATAATGACAGAGACAGTAAATAGAAAAACATGTGAGTGTATGAATTGACATGGGGGGCTGAGACCTGGCTGGGAGTCATCGAGAGCCACCTAGACGGGACTAGATGGGAAGATGAGGTAATAAACCCAATCGAATAATCATACTGATGACAGCCAGTATGTATTCAGCATCAAGTTTTCTACAGGAGCTTCAGAACCACTTAGTCTAATTTTTACAACAATCTGCAAATCCACTATTAGTTTTGCTTTACAAATGAAGAAATGGAGGCTCACAGAGATGAAGTAACTTTCTCAAGATCAAAGAGCTAATAAACTTTTGAGGCAGGATTTACACCTTGCTCTGACTCTATAGCTTTTGCTCTTGAGATTGGAGTCATGTTACAATAGGTCAAGTTCAAAGCATTAGCCAGATCAAAAAAAGTTAACAGAGAAGTTGAGGTGAACAGGATCAAACCCCACACATACGAGTCATTAAGATGGCACTTAAGCCAACACAGAGCTCAGACAGTAAGACCACAGATCACAGGCGGCTTGCTCGTTGGCTATGGGCTTCAGTCCTGTGCTCGCTGAGTGTAAATGCCATCTGACTGGAGGCAGAGTTGCCTGGATCCTCTCAGAGCCAAACAGAATTAGCTTCTACAAAGACTCTGGGGAATTAATCACAGTATAAGTAAACACAGAACCAAATAATCTGAGCCCTGATAAAGTCTGAAACAACACGGGAACTAGGAGTAGCTAAAAGAAATGACCAAGATGGAAAGAAGAAGCTGGATAAACTGGGGCCACCTATAGGATAGAGCCACGCCTGTAATAAGCCACAGACAACAAGATGGTGAATTCTGGATAAGAAGACATGCTGATGAGATGGAAGAACCACCTGTTTTATGTAAAGGTCCAAATAACCAGATCACAGTGGACAGCCACTCAAATCATGCCTTCATAATACAGAGTATTATTGAGAATAACTCAATTCACAGGGAGCTTCAGGCAGGCAGTACCAGATAGCCTGTCAGGGAAAAAAGAATGATAATTACAGAAAAGAATCATATCCTCAGAAAAACAAAAATTAATCAAACTAAGTTTGTAAAGTATATCTTACAGACACATTGTCTGGAATCATGCTCTCACAAATACTGATTCTGATTTTATGCCAATGCATTTAGCTAATTTAATGGTTTTGTCCTGTTACTTCTAAACTAGGTCTCCTCTCATAACGTCTTAGAATCTTCCTGGTTTCTTAAAGCATCTTAAGAAATTCAGTCACAAAGGATGGGATTTATTTTCCAAAGATTAAACAAGGATGTAATGGCTTCTCTGTTGTGGAAAAATCAATCGTATGACAATCACATTAAAAAAAATGTGAGTGACTCAAATCAACTTGAGGTAATACTTAATCAAATAGAAGTAAAACTAATAAGCAAATGGCACTGAATTAAGCTGAAACACTACCACCCATAAAAAAATTTATTTTTTTAACTTTTAGAATAAATTTGGATACAGGGAAACGTAAAAGATAAGGTAAAGGGAGTTCCTGGTATTCCATATAACTAAACCTTACACTGGTCACAATGAGTAATTGACACAGTATTAACAAAACCCCATATTTTTATTGGAATCCCTTAGTTTTTAACCTAATGTCCTTTTTCTGTTCCAAGATCCTATCAAGGATGTCCTATTGCATTTATTTGTCACGTGTCCTTGGGTGCTTCTTAGATGTGAGCTTCTCAGACTTTCCTTGTTTTTCATGGTCTTGACAGTCTGGGAAACACCGCTCAGGAAGTGTGCAAAATGAGAATGTCTTTCAACTTTGGTTGGTCTGATGTTCTCTTTATGGTCTGACAGGGTTATAGGACTGGAGGAGGAGAACCAACCTGTTGCCTTTGCCATTCTCATCACATTATATACAGGGTTCAGTTCAGTTCAGTCGCTCAGTCACGTCTGACTCTTTGTGACCCCATGAACCGCAGCACGCCAGGCCTCCCTGTCCATCACCAAATCCCAGAGTCCACCCAAACTCAAGTCCATTGAGTCAGTGATGCCATCCAACCATCTCATCCTCTGTCGCCCCCTTCTCCTCCTGCCCTCAATCTTTCCCAGCATCAGGGTCCTTTCAAATGAGTCAGCTCTTCGCATCAGATGGCCAAAGTATTGGAGTTTCAGCTTCAGCATAAGTCCTTCCAATGAATACCCAGGACTGATTTCCTTTAGAATGGACTGGTTGGATCTCCTTGCAATCCAAGGGACTCTCAAGAGTCTTCTCCAACACCACAGTTCAAAAGCATCAATTCTTCAGCACTCAGCTTTCTTTATAGTCCAACTCTCACATCCATACATGACCGCTGGAAAAACCACAGCCTTCACTTGACAGACCTTTGTTGGCAAAGTAATGTCTCTGCTTCTTAATATGCTGTCTAGGTTGGTCATAACTTTCCTTCCAAGGAGTAAGCGTCTTTTAATTTCATGGCTGCAATCACCATCTGCAGTGATTTTGGAGCCCAGAAAAATAAAGTCAGCCACTGTTTCCCCATCTATTAGCCATGAAGTGATGAGACCAGATGCCATGATCGTAGTTTTCTGAATGTTAAGCTAAACCAACTTTTTCACTCTGTCACTTTCATCAAGAGGCTCTTTAGTTCTTCTTCACTTTCTGCCATAAGGATAGTGTCATCTGCATATCTGAGGTTATTGATATTTCTCCCGGCAATCTTGATTCCAGCTTGTGCTTCCTCCAGCCCAGCATTTCTCATGATGTACTCGTCATATAATATAAAGGGTACATACCACCAATGTGCCTTTTATTGCCCATGTGACCACATGAAAGACTTTGATCGATCGTTATCCTCAGATCAATGGGAAGCCATGGAAGAGTATAAAACCAAGGGAAAATCATCAGGCTGGCCTTTAGAAATGCGAACTCTGGCAAGAGGGTGGAAAATTTACTGGAGGTGATGAGTAGACAGAGTGAAAACAGACAGATGTTTTTTTATAGTACTTAAGATGAGACAGGATGGTATCTCCAGAAGGGGTTGGTGGTAGTGTAAACATTGCAAAATACAAGCTTTCACTAGAAATTTAGTAGGTTGAGTTGACAGGGTGATAAACTGGAAATGAGAGAAAAGAGATCACAGAGGATGGAATCTACTTGTCTGGCTTGTGTAAAACAACAGGATGGCAGAACCACTCACTGAGGCAGGAAACATCAGGAGTGACCAGACATTTTCTTCCAGGAACAAAACACCAAAATATGATGCATTGTATCTTGGATACACTAACTTTTTTTTTTCTTGGACTTAAATCATCTTTATTTCAACTTTGCTTATTTTTTATGACATAGATGCATTATTGTTTCATCACTTTCGAACCTGCCTTATGTTTTCCAGTTAACACTATGATTTATTTTTGTAAGCAGACTGTTGAATCAAAGCACCACATTTACTAACGATGGTGGATTCTTCTGAAGTTTTTTTTGTTTGTTTGTTTGTTTGTTTTTTAAACTCTTATTACTAAAATGCCCCTGGGTTATATAGTGCAATGTGGTTTGTTTAGGATAAATGTGAAAGCCAGGATGTCTGTCTTTGCTCGGGTTCCTAGCCACTGCATCTCATTTGGAAATAGTCCATTTCAGGTAGTTACCTCTGTTCCAGGGGAACCTCTCCTTTATGTTTGATGTTTTCCTTCCTTTTCTTCTTAGTACTTCATGGAAGCATCTGACATGAAAAGATTGGATACATGACTCTCATGTGCCCTTAGAGCTGAGAGAGGAGATGTTTATAGGCAACTGAATACCATACATATGGAGATAATATAAATTCATGTTTCATTCACAAATTATACTACAGCTAAACATTCAAGTGGTTCCTGCCATTTTCCAGACACTGTTTTAAGCATTTTACATATATGTACTCATTTTGTCTTTAAAACTAGATGAGGCAGGTATTATAATTATCCTTATTTAACATAAAATGAAAGTGAAAGTGTTCACCACTCAGTCATATCTGACTCTTTGTGACTCCATGTACTGTAGCCTGCCAGGCTCCTCTATCCATGGAATTATCCAGGCAAGAGTACTGGAGTGGGTAGCCCTTCTCTTTCTCCAGGGATCTGCCCAACCCAGAGACTGAACCTAGGTCTCCTGCATTGCATGCAGACTCTTTTAACATCTGAGCCACCAGGGAAATCCAACATATAACTAAACTGTTAGAAATTAAAAGACACTTGCCTAGCCCACACGGCTGGGATATAAACCCAGGCACTCTGCCCTTGGAACTTGTGGTCTTACATGTCATACTAAGCTACCTCTCATAACAAGTCAGGGAAGGAGATGAGACTATTTTATTTTTTAATCTTTTGGCTGCACTGCACAGCATGAGGGATCTTAGTTCCCCAACCAGGGATTGAACCCGAGCCCCTTACACTGGCATCACAGAGTCTTAACCACTGGACCTCCAGGGAAGTCCCCA
This sequence comes from Bos grunniens, assembly GCF_055505025.1. Lineage (NCBI taxonomy): Eukaryota > Metazoa > Chordata > Mammalia > Artiodactyla > Bovidae > Bos > Bos grunniens. The sequence goes on from NC_141187.1 coordinate 37,678,854, forward strand.
GAGATGAGACTCATTTTGGAGACAGTAGGGAGTAACACAGAAGAGGGATTTCAAGGATATCAATATTTAGAAACTAATTAGACCTCTTTTTATAGTACTGTCTGCAGAGGGGAACGTATTGCTAAAAATACAAAGGAAAAGGAACTGAAACAATTTGGGAGTCAAGAGGAGCTGGTGTTCAAAAAAGATGAATTTTTTAAATGCTATTAAGATGTTTACTAAGAAAAGGACCATGGGACTGATAATAGAAAGCCACTATGAACTTAGGAAAAGCTGCTTTGATGGAGTGAAGAAGATGGAAGCTAGACTAGAGAAGGGGAATTTAAAGGTAAGGAAATGAAGACAGAAATGCTTTCAACAAACACGGATAAAATCGGGGAGGAAAGAAAACAATACCTGTAGTGGGAATATGGAGTCAAGGAAGGGTTGTTTGTGCTTAAGATGAGAGAGCTTTAATAAAGCTCTTTGCTTTTTTGTGTGTTTTTTTGCCATGGATATTTCAATCTATAAATTGACCATATGTGCATGTATATATATATATATATATATACATACACACACAAGCCAACATATACATATCTATCAGCGTGCGTGCTAAGTCACTTCAGTTGTGTCTGACTCTGCTACCCTATGGACTGTGACCCACCAGGCTCCTCTGTCCATGGGATTCTCCAGGTAAGAATACTGGAGTGGGTTGCCATGCCCTTCCTGCAGGGGATCTTCCCAACCCAGGGATTAAACCCACATTTCCTGCATCTCCTGCACTGGCAGGCAGATTCTTTATACATATGTATCATAGCATACATATGATATTACTATAATGTTATTTTGCCTTATATTCTCCCAGGGAATTTTCTTCTCTGCATATATAAATATAAATATATATATATATGTATGTATATATGTTCCTTATATTTGGGACTAGATCACTTAATAGCACTCTTCTTTCATGATAAACAATATTTCCTGGGCTGAACATCCCTCTTCCTCCCTTCACACCACTGGGACTTAACTGCTATTAAAAGCCAATGGAAAAGATGCAGTTGAGAGGGGGAAGTAGCGTATACATGAGAGAAAAGAGTCCATCAATAGTGCAAATTTGTTCAGCAGTGAGCAGGGGACAGATGTGAACCAAATATATTCAGGCATATTCATGCAGAGCCAGTGAATGAAATGATACTCTACATAACATATGCCGTGGTGGTGTAGTCACTACGTCATGTCCAACTCTTGCGACCCCATGGACTCTAGCGACCCCATGAACTCTATAGCCTGCCCGGTTCCTCTGTCCATGGTATTTTCCAGGCAAAAATACTGGAGTGGGTAGCCATTTCCTTCTCAAGGGGATCTTCCTGACCCAGGAATCAAATCCAGGTCTCCTGCCCTGCAGGCAGATTCTTTACCAACTGAGCTAGGAGGGAAGACCAACATATGCCACAGAAACAAGTAACAGATCCAGGTACTGCCTACTTCCTCAGTTTGCTCTCACATCATCCTCACACTGGCTTCCTTGCCTCTCGGTGATCTCCGCCTGCTTTAACATGCCATCTTCTTCTTGCTTCAGATACTTCATACATTCTGACTGAGAATATTCAACCCTCTGCCCTATGCCCCACCTTTTCCCCCAGGTTCTATTCTGGTAAAGACATTCAACACATAGCCGTTGGATGAATGAACTGTGTTCAAGACATGTGCTGAAACTAAAAGCCCCCTGAAACTCAGTGTGATTTTGGCTATTTGTTTCAATGCAATTCTCCATCTAGTTACCAATAAAATCTATTTACCAATATAAAACTGAGTCAGATGGTTAGATAGCATGACCAACTCAATGGACCTGAATCTGAGCAAACTCCTGGAGACAGTGAAACTCCTGGAGTCGGGTTGCAGTCCATGGGTTCGCAAAGAGTTGGACACAGCTTAGCGACTGAACAACAACATCAGGCATCTTAACTTCATCTAGTTAGTCACATTGTTAAACCCAGACTCATATTCTTCACTCCCACAAATACAGAGAACATATATGCCATTTCATTATTTTATCAAAAAAGACCATGAATTCCCTCCCACTAAGTAAGACAGAAAGCCAAATCCTAATCAGAATGCCAATGTATTAATATACAAAGAAATGTGTAACTATCAGTGCAACCAGATGCTCTCGTCAATCTGACCAACACCCTATTTTCATCCCAGACAAGCTTCATCTACAGGTTGATGAATCTTACATAAAAATGTGGATGAGACCAGAAAACAGTACTGTGAGCAGAAACCCAGGAGGTACCCAACACCATGGACAAGAGTCTGAGAGGAAGAGAGGACGTGGTAGTCTCTATGCAAGGAACATGCCTGGTTTTCAGAATATTAGCAGGTGGTCTCTTGTCAATTTGTCTTGTGATGAAGTGAAGTGAAAGTCGCTCCATCTACAGCAGATCTTACCGACCCAGGAATTGAACTGGGGTCTCCTGTATTACAGGCAGATTCTTTACCAACTGAGCTATCAGGGAAGACCCCCTGGAGAAGTCTTGTGACTAAGCAATATTAAAAAGTGTGTGCTCACAGTTCATGTCCATAATGTCTTAAATACGCCAATTTACCCTTGCAATGGAGAGGATTAATGAATGATCATAAAGCATACTTTGAACTATGGCATGTGATACTCAATAATCTAGAATATGCAGGAGTTTCACAGACATGATCAGACATCTTGAGAAGTCTATACCCTAACATTCTCTAAAAAACAATAGTTCAAGTGTTTAAAAATCCTCCCAGGATAAAAAAAGAAGAGTCAAGCTACTAGCCTTATAGCATTCATATAACTAGGCTCCCTTGTTTTATAAAAGAAGACACATGCAAGGCGGTCAAAACTAACATAAATCGAATGAGGAAGAAGATTCAGAATCTATACAGATACACTTTCAAGAAAACTGGGCAACTAGAAAGCCTGAATGAGTAATAGAGGCGAGACAGATTTTTATTTATTGTTTACCCATAGGTTAATGGCAAAATGTGAGCCTGCATCTTGGTTGCAAAGAAGGAGCAGAGGAGAGAGAAAAACTGAGATAAAGGAGAGGGGAAGAAAAACTGACTCAGTAACTCTTAGAATTAACCAGGTCAATTTTATGGATGAGAACAGACATTTTTAATGAGACTGAAGAGAAAGAAAACCTTTCAGCTGTAGATAATAGTGGATATGTAGGAGAGAGAAGATGGACGGGATTGTAAGAGATGGTATTAATCTTCTCTGTAAATTATAAGGAAAGGTGAGATGGTGCTATATGGCTCATGACAGAAGGGGGAAAGGTGGGCTCATGTTACAGATACAAGAGCATTATCTTTATTCACCAAGTGCCAAATACTTAGCACAATGCACAGCACACAACAGAAACTCAATAAATACGAACTGAATTCAAGAGTTCAATTTGAGGAATTTAGGCACACCGCACGGAGAAGGCAATGGCACCCCACTCCAGTACTCTTACCTGGAAAATCCCATGGACGGGGGAGCCTGGTAGGCTGCAGTCCATGGGGTCGCTAGGAGTCAGACACGACTGAGCGACCTCCCTTTCACTTTTCACTTTCATGCATTGGAGAAGGAAATGGCAAGCCACTCCAGTGTTCTTGCCTGGAGAATCTCAGGGATGGGGGAGCCTGGTGGGCTTCCGTCTATGGGGTCACACAGAGTCGGACACGACTGAAGCGACTTAGCAGCAGCAGCAGCAGGCACACCGCAAAAGGCAGAACAGCTGACACATCAAATGAGACTAAAAGCTAAGCAGGGAAAAGACTTTTCACCTCTTTTTAAAGTGAAAGTCACTCAGTCATGTCGGACTCTTTGCGACCCCACGGACTACACAGTCCATGGAATTCTCCAGGGCAGAATACTGGAGTGGGTAGCCTTTCCCTTCTCCCGCATTGCAGATGGATTCTTTACCCACATCTTTGTAAGGTGTCCTTAAAGATATATGCCCTATTACTGAGTTCTGGATGTTCAGCAGGGATCTTAGGAGGAAAAGACAGACAACCTTCCCGGGGGCTATTCAACTCTGCCATCCTCACACATCCACAGAAAACAGGTAACCACTTCATGAATAAGTAATTACTGACAGCTGGCAGATAAGACGTAACTTTCTTATCCAACACCCAATCCTCTTCCGCAGAGATGGACAACACAGAAACATTTAGTCAATCACACTGTCAGTTGGTCACCCAGCTCTGCAGACCACACAAAAGAACAAAACAGGCAAGCGGAGGCCTGGAGACTTCTCCGTGGCCTGCATCGGTCTAGATAAATGAGAAGGCCAGGTAATCTGTGCTTTGTATTCTACAGATGGCTTTCTCGTGTCTAAAACCATTCAAATCTGAAAACAAATCCCTCTCAAATCCAAAATCACGGCCAGTCAACAACAGGGAACGGAAGGCATATCATTAAGTCTCTTCTGGGGAAAGGCTGTTGACTTAGATTCCCGGTGACGTGGGCGCACGACGGTTACGGATGCTGTGTTCAGGTGTCACTGAATTCACATGATATCTAATAAATCACAGGATGTTCACTTGTCCTATTAAAACTGCATTCTACCTTACCAAGTCTGAATAATTTGTATAAAATGGATTGCTGCAGTTCTCACTAGAAGGTCTAATTGCATTCCTGGTATAACTTAAAATGATAACCTTATCTTAATTAGCAGCATGATGCAGAAATGCTTTCGAAAGCCTCTGAGAATTAACCTGCATTTTTAAACTGGAGCCCTGGGGCTTTAAAAAAAAAATAACTTAAAAAACTCCCTATTGAATATGTGAGCCAACGTTAATTTATCAAAACGACAAAAGGGAATAATCATATTGTGAGAGACTAAGCAACACAACTGACACCTCCTCTGATCAAGCAGTTTGTACTGCTCTTTGCAGAATCACACACGATGTAATTCTAAGGCCTAAATCTCTGTGATGGCCACTGATTCGTCGCACCCATAAGAGTCTCTCTCGGTTTATTCTAATGAGATTCACCATCCATTATAAACGGAATACTACAATTGTGGAAATGAAGTGGACAAACACTGTGGGTACATAGTGTCTTCACAGGGAATTAATCCCCATACAGATCCCCTATGGCATGCCCTCAAGTTCCCATACACGGCCTTTCTCTCAATCAATCCAAGTTCAATTAATTCTGGCCTTCCTCATCCATCTCAACATCTCTTTCCGGCCCACTCACATTTGAAACGTCTGCACAAAACTCCAAAAGAAAAGGGCTTTCTGTGGGAGAGGTTATAGTCTGTATATAACCGCTCTGGTAGAGATGTACGTTGGCTCACTTAGGACAATCATAATCCAACACAGCACACAAGGATATATGAAAATTAACATTTCAACCTATTGTACTATATGATGGCAAGATTTAAAGACTTTGCAGTCATCATTGTAGAAACCCAAAGCAGATGTTAAAGAGTCCCCATTTCAGTGCTTGCAAATTGAGGGACATAATATAGTACACACTATGCAGCTTGGCATCTATCCTCAAATGCCCAGCTAAAGAAACATATTGGGTAGAGTTAATTATCGTCCAAAATTCAAACTAAAGTCACATCTAAAAATGTTAAAGACATGCTATTGTAAGTGAACTACTCTCCCAAGACTGGCCCTTGAGATTTGTGGTTTCTCTAAGTTGGTACCACTTGGGGAATAAAAGACTTCCTATAATACAACTTGGCATTTCCCTATCTAAAAACAGGGTCCTTTATGGTGGCTCAGACTCTAAAGTATCTGCCTGCAACGTGGAAGATCCCAGTTCGATCCCTGGGTAGGGAAGATCCCCTGGAGAAGGGAATGGCAACCTACTCCAGTATTCTTGCCTGGAGAATCCCATGGACAGAGGAGCCTGGAGGGCTTCAGTCCATGGGATTGCAGAGTCAGACACAACTGAGTGACTAACACTTTCACCTTCACTTTTACCTAAAAACAAATATGGCTCAAAAAAAATTTAAGTATTTTCTTCCTGCTAGAAGTTAAGGAGCAGTTTTGACTAATTTTAAGAGGTCAGAGCTAGTAGAGCCTATTGTATAGGATATTATCATTAGAACTGAGCATAAAACTAGTAGAAAGCAAAGAGGTACAAATACTTCTCGTATTTGAGATTGTAACAGATTGAAGTTCCATCTAGCTTAATTTATGAGCACAGAAAATAGTAATATTAAAAACACAGAACATACTAATAATATTAATTCAAAATATTTTTAAAAAATCGTCAGTACCTTCATCAGTAGCATTAAAACATTTTTTAAATGTCTACTGTAAGCAAGGAGCTGTGTTATAAGTGACATGAAGGTAACAGCTCTCATAAAATAGTAAAGCCTTTTAATTTATGTTCAGCTTTTCTTCAATAAGGGATGGCATTTCAGGGACGTACTATTGTGTAGAATATACGGACTCATATTTACATAAGCAAATTATCCATATCTTGAAGGTCCTGCAAGGTATACAGGCATGGGGACATCTCTTATTTAAACCCCTATCTCCAGGCTTGAGAGTAAGGAGATTAAAGACTAAACATATATTACCACTGAGAAAACTCAGCCTGGAAAACCCTGGCGGAAAAGACATTTTAATCAACGGATATTTCAAACTGAGTGACCCCAAATCTGTTTAACAAGACCGTTGTTCTAAAGCAGGAAAGCCCTCCGATCGTTTAGCTTGCTTTCCATTTCACTGGTGTGACAACCACACACTGACGGCGTCTTCAGGTTGCAAAACCAGTCTTTTTTACCACGGCAGTTACAGTCTCATTTACAACATTAATGTCCTAAACGGGGACTGCATGAAAATCTTCAATTATTTTCAGGCAGCCTATGTAACGTTGCTGCTAATTCTAATGCCCAGCTAGCATCATCATGATAACTTCTGCTGTGATCCCAACAAGGATTCCTCAAGCTCCTTATAAATGCATTAATCACCCCCTATGAAAGTCACTGCTTGCTTTTGACAAAGATAATGTATGTTGCTGGGATTATACTACTGCATGCAGAATCATTAAAGAGAGAGAGACCCGAATTTATGATGAAGCCGCTGGACGGCAGGGCACTGTTTTAACCATAAAAATCACAATCTGCAAGGATGGTGGCCAAAGCAGAGGAGCCATTAAAGACTGATAATTAGCATCAATCAAGGTGACATGACTGTGGACGTCTTTATTACTTTAAACACACTAATCAAATACTTCTGCATTGAGATGGAAAGATTGATAGGCAGCGAGGCAGCGAGAACATCCCTACAGAGACCCTTCTAAAATGATCTGTTCGAAAGGTAACAAAAGAGGCGTCAGTATCGGTCAAGCGGTACACACACACAGCTCTGAGATGGAAAAGCTCAAAATGGACCTCCTGGGCTGGCCGGGTTTTCACGTGGATGCTTTATCGCATAGCATTGCTTCAAATAAACACGTATTTGTGTGTCCCTTCTGTGCAACCCACCGGACATGCTTGATTTGGATGAAAAAATAACTCAGAGGAACATAAGCTCCGGGCTATTCTGTCAGGTAAATAGATAACCCAGCATCCCAGCCCAGCAGTGACTCAGTTCTAGCCCTCTCCTTACATGTGCTTGTGGAAATGAAAGATAAAGGGAGAGACGAACTTGGTACCATTGACATAATTACAATAGGGGCTGTCAGCATTATCTAATTGCATTAGTGCTCAATTCCATACCACAAAGACGCTCAAATATGCTGTTATTATTACTGCTCATATAAATATTTCAGTCCTAATGAACAACAAGCCGCTCACCATCTTTGCCACCCCTTGAGCCCATATGGCATTACACCTTAATGACTGCAATTTTTTAAAAGGCACTCTTTTCCTATTTATAGTTTCTGGCTGTTCAACGTTCACACACTGAATTCATGAGGTTAAGGGCAGAGACCATAAAGCAAAGATGTGAAGGAGTTTTCAAACAATAATCTGGCTTGGCATCCATTCAGAATTATGGATGAAGACCTGGAAAGGCATTTCCCAAGTGAACAGCTGCATCTTTGCCAAATGAGGTGATAAAGGCAAGACTTCCATGATGAAGATGATGTCCCCCAGCAATCATTTTGGCTCCAAAGTTTAACTTTTATTTATAGGTTCCTGAATTGGTGTACCCACTGCTAGGTTTCAAACATATATTACATTTTCTCTGAATTAGTCACTCAGTCGTGCCCGACTCTTAGCAACCCCATGGACTGCAGCCCACCAGGCTCCTCCGTCCATGGGATTTTCGAGGCAAGAGTACTGGAGTGGGTTGCCATTGCCTTCTCTGCTGAATTAGATACCAGCTCCTTAAAATTGCGTATGTGCATCAAAAACTGAGCAGAGAAGAGTCAGTGGAAATTCCCCATTGCTTCTTTCCAAGAAACAAAGAAAGGACTGAGAAAGAGGCTGGGTGTCAGAGGTGAAACAGTTGTAAGGAGCAAATTACTCAAAATACGTTGCTGACAAGTCACTGAAGGAGTAGCAGCTAATTCAAACCCAGTTCCATTTTCAATTTCATGGTTATAGGAAAATGATTTTTCAATACAGTACAGTAGCCTTACAGAGGCAAAGTAATATGAAAAACATTGCAACTGGGCTATTGAAAACCCACTTTAAGCCAGTATTTATCAAATCACCCCTTCTAAAACATTATGCTGCAATTTCTAAGAGGTCCCAAAACAGTGGCCTTCTCTCAAATAATGACAGTAAACTCTTCTGGGTCTTAAATAGCAGCCCATTTCACTGAAATAAGTATTTTTAACTTGCCAAGTTATTTTACACACCTTATGCATCACCTTATGCATCATCCCTTATGCATCATTATTATGCATAATAATGTACAATTATTTCTATCGCCCAGATGAAGTCATAGATTGAGAAGGTAAGGGTCCTCCCAATGAACACCTGCTGACTCAATGCCCTCTTTACTACACTGTGCTGACTCTGAAAGACATTCAGATGTTCCCTAACTGTATTAAGGGTGATGATCACTCACAGACAGCAAAGACACATGTTAAGAGTACTTTTAGCAAGAGAAAGCTCTTCACAGGGAACCAATAAAATGCATAATGAACATGAGAGAAGAGAAGCCTTCCAGTCTGAACATTGGTTTGCTTTATTTAGAGATTGGTCATCTCTCCACCCTACTCCAAGATTTTGTTTTCCACTATTGAGAGTCATTTGATTCTCAATGACGCACAAGGAATGAGGGAAGGTTGTGTAACACTGTTTAAGGCTGACCTTACCACTCATGGAAAAACTGCCACCAGACACAAACTGACGGCTGATAATGAGTCAGGGATGGGCTCCACAGTATCAAAGACCTTTATGTCGAATCCTTAACAAAGGAGCCTGGTGTAAACAGGACTCCAGGGCTGGGAAATGACACAAGAGGACCGACAGTCACTTCCTCATCAGAGGACATGGCTTTTGCCAAAATTAGCTCAAGTGTGTGTGCAATACTTCCAAACAGACATGAATTAGAGGACTCATATCAAGACATGCTATGTTCTAGGTCCAGATGTGGAAATATGTGAGGCCTGGGAAATTTTCTTCCCTACCCTCCTTAAATAGCTCAAAGCTATTTGCACTTTGCAGTGAACATTATTTTTATACCAAAAAGAGGAGAAAAAATATAACACAGAAACAGCAAAGAAGCATTAATGGGAGAGCCAAAGAGAAACAATAATGGCATGTAAGATACATAATAGGTGAAAAGAAGATGAGAACTCTCATTTAAGAGTAACAGCAGGAGCAGGCTCATTCTAAGCACATCATCTGTGTGTCCCACCTCATCCTTTCACATACTCCCAGCCTCTCTTGTACAGTGCCCTCATCTACAACTCAAGCTTCAATAGCTTCAGTCCTGAGCTGACCACATAATACAATCCATGTGTATTACAGGTTTCTTTCCATTTTAAAAAAATCACAGATGGGTGTATTTTTCATTATATTTATACATTGCACAATGGAGCCATTATCAGTAGGAAAAAAAAATGAGCCGTGGACATCAAGAATACTGAGCTAAATACATAACATGGAACATTTTGATCAATCAGATGGGCTTATCAGTAGAGATATTCACCGAACCTAGTCGAAAATAATCCAACAAGGTCGGGGGGAAGGGACAGTTTAGGGAGTTTGGGATGGACATGTTCACACTGCTGTGTTTTAAATGGATAACCAACAAAGACCTACTGTACAGAACACAGAACTCTGCTCAATGTCATGTGGCAGCCTGGGTGGGAGGGACATTTGGGGGAGAATGGAGATATGTCTCTGTATGCCTGAGTCCCTTTGTTGTTTGCCTGAAACTCACAACACTGCTAACTGGCTATTCCCCAGTACAAAATAAAAAGTTCAAAAGAAAAAAAAATATTTCAACAAGTCATTTTAAACCATACACACGTTACACTGCCATTCTTCTCAAGTGATGGATAAAGAAATTTAATTTATTAAACTTGAGCATTTTTTAATTTGTCATCTGTATCAGATGATTGCCATGTGGCGAAGGGGTTGTCACTGCAGCCACACAAACATGTGAATTTGCTCATCTCACCCTCTTTCATCAGTGATGTAAGTAAAGATGGGCTAGAAAAACTTCGGCTTGATGGAAAGACTCTAAAAATATGGACACAACAAGAAATTCCAAAGGATTTTAAGATGTGAATTTATAACACCCTAATGGCAAATTTAGTCTGACCTGGAAAATAAAAAAATATGTAAAAGGGACAACACACACTCTTAACATCCTAAAAGAAACTGCTTAAATAGTGGGAGCAAGTTGTATGAACAGTGGAGGTACTGTGTGATCCACCAAACTCAGATGGAAAATAGAAATTCCTCAGCAAGGAGGAGAAACCCACTTTGGTATGTACACAAATTGCATTATCCATCAACCTGGCTGGCTAGCAAATACATTAGCAATGAAAAATATCATTGAAGAAAACCCTATAGATCTATTTCTATGACCAATAGCCCAACAAATTCACCTAGATTGAATATTGAGAACAAAAAGCTTACACTGAAAGGGGACATATCGTACACAAAAATAAACAGGAGAAACTGCCAGTGTCAACCGACACCCTCTCTCCCAATCCTAATCGTACCCATCGATCTAAGATCTGGGTTATAGGTATGCAACATGTACACACAATCACTCTCCTGAAAAGTATCTGCTGAAGCACAGGCAGCGTTTCAGGGCTCTAGGTCAAGATCAAGAATATAAGCCATAAATCCACTAATGCTAAAGATGAATGAATAGCCAGAGATGAGATGGTCTCTATTACTGTGTATTGAAGCTCATCAGAGGTTTGCCATCGTCTTACAAAATATCCTTGCTCTCTATCCTTTATATTCTGTCTCTTTCTGTCTACTACGTGGCTAAATCCACTATACATCAAATAAGAGTAGGTCATTTCTAACTCAATAATAACATAAACCCTTTGGAACTCAGTCACTCTAGACGCTGACATGACATTCAATACTGACCTTGAATTTGTAACATACTGACTCACTCGTGTTGTTCTCTGCATTTTTCCTAGATGTGAAATGATCAGCCCGAGTTTTCCATCGGCTGTTTTATTTTGCCTAGATGTACTCATAATAATGTATCACCCAGCCAGAGCTTCAAAGAAACAAAAAGAAGCCCAGCAGAGCAGCTTTGTGGTGGTTCTGAGCATGCAAAGAACCTGATCCATAAGCCATTCTCTTCTCTCTCTGCCATCAGCTCTCTGCTGCTGCTGTCACTTCAGTCGTGTCCGACGCTGTGCGACCCCATAGACGGAAGCCCACCAGGCTCCCCCGTCCCTGGGATTCTCCAGGCAAGAACACTGGAGTGGGTTGCCATTTCCTTCTCCAATGCATGAAAGGGAAAAGTGAAAGGGAAGTCGCTCAGTCGTGTCTGACTCTTAGCGACCCCATGGACTGCAGCCTACCAGGCTCCTCCATCCATGGGATTTCCCAGGCAAGAGTACTGGAGTGGGGTGCCATTGCCTATCAGCTCTCTGCTCTTGGACAAATCTTCAGTTTCCGTACCTGAACCTTAAGGATAGCAATACTGACAATTATCTCATAGTATTTTGGTAAACCAATGCAAGGGTGTATCTGAAAACCATAAAATGTTATGAACACATAAATCATCAATGAGAACACTACACATGTGTACGTTAAAAACAAAGAGGAAGACAGATTAGTGTGGCTGATTGGAAATTTTCTCATTATAACGCTGATGAACAAAAACTAATTCTTAAAAAAAAAAAAAAAAGTTTATCCTATCATGTAACTGACCTCATCTTGTTCAAAGGCCTTCATTTCTCACTTGGGAAAAAGCAAATCGAAACAAAATGTGAAAACCTGTTCATTGGGCATCACTCAGGTTCTTCAGAAAACAGTTAATTTGGGGTCTATTTTTGGTCATTCTGTTTCTGCTCTCCCAACATACTGGAGTTTGTTTTTTACAGTGGTGGGGCAGAGCATCTGCCTTGGCCAGGGGCTGCTCCATCCTGGGAGAGGAGGAGCTACTCTGGTCTGGTCTCTGGGTCTTGGTCTCTACATCCACTGCATGTGTTCCTGAAGTGTCTAGGGTGGTTCTCTCAGCAGAGACATGGGACAAACACTGCCTCTGGCCATCTCCCCTGGCTGACCAGACTTGGCTCTCACTTCTCATCTCAGAGACTTGGCTGTGTCTGCTGTCCTGACCCCAGGTGCTAAGGGACACCCTAGCATAGCTGCCACAAATTCCCATGTGACACTGGGACCCCTGTAAGGCACACTGACTCCTCCTTACAAGTGAAAGTTAAGTCGCTCAGTTGTGTCCGACTCTTTGCGACCCCATGGACACCAGGCTCCTCCGTCCTGGATTTTCAAGGCAAGAGTACTGGAGTGGGTTGCCATTTCCTTCTCCAGAGAATCGAACCCAGGTCTCTCGCACTGTAGACAGATGCTTTACCATCTGAGCCCACCAACTCCTCCTTATAAGCTGGGTTCATAATCTCAGCCCCACTGGAATATCTGAGTCAATTCAAGGAGAGGAGAGGTGACCTTTCCTCAAGAGGACACTTGCCCATGCCAAGGTGGTTTAGATATTTCTAAGAGGCATTGTCCCAGGGTTCCAGGAGGGAAGGTCAACACAGACTCACTTGCTCTCATCTCAATCTTCTTTTTCCTTTTTTGCTCTCTGTCCATAGCCCCATCCCCCATCAAGCATCACCTTGCACCACTGGGTGGGGCTTTCCTTCCTATGCAGTTGGGTCCTGCTTTTATGAGATCTAGTCTGAAGTCCTCAGGCTTTCTTCTCCATACGTAAAATGGAAGTGCTAGCAATTTTAACAAGACCTGGCTTGTACAAGAACTTCTCTGTCCGTTGCACAATGACATACTTGTTCTAGAATCCAGACTCTATCTGCCCTATATGCCTAAAGCAATAACGGCCATTGACTCCAACAGTGTGGCAGCTGCAGGGCAACAGGATTTACAGAGGATTTGGAACATTTCAAAATTTTATTCTTACTACATAAGTTAAGCAGTTTAAGATTATGGGAGATTTCAAGAGCTTCTTAAATAAAGCAAAAAAATGTAACTTTGTGAAATAACAATCACACGGAGTAGATGTTATTAGTGCGTTTTATAGACAAAGAAATGACAGCTCGGGAAGGTATACATTTTTCCCAGTGAGGCCCAGCATATAAACAGCAAAGCTAAAATTTAAATGCAAGTGTTTATGTGCAGTAAAACCCCAAAGTTCATTTTACTACTAATACAGAAATTCCTTGACAATGTCAGTCAGTCTAAAGGGAGCACATGGCTTTGAGTTCCTGCCACTTACCCAAGCAAAAGAATACTTGACTTCAGTGAAGATTACAAAAGCGAGAAATCCTGATGAGACATTAAACTTTATTCATGATTTTCTTCATTCAACTAGCATTTATTGAAAGGCTCCAACATAAATACTGGGCCCAAGGTTATAAACCTTAGAGAGTCAACTGTCCATGCTTTTAACTAAATTACAATATAGTGTAGAGATGGACAAATATAATCATAATATACCTAAGCAAGTTCAGCCCTGTACAGATTTTTTAAGTACCATGAGGCTCGCAGAGTTTCCCTAAACCAAACCCTACAATTTTTATTCTCCTCAAATATGACACTTTCCAGTGATCTGAGGAGAGTTAGAGGGAGACTCCCTCCAGAGAAATGTAGTGACCGTGAGTTAGTGCTTAGGTGTCTGGTTATTTGAAGGCTTTATGAGGACAATGCAAATTTCCTTTGATAACTAACACCAAATGTAAAGGGAAAGGCAACAAATACATCAGAATTCTGGCTTCCAGATCCTAAAACTTGGACACCTGCCCTAAAATAGTAAGATGCTTGACTTAAAAATGGAACTTATACTAGGCTGTCGCATTAAGACTATTAATTCCAATTAAAAAGAGAAAGTAAAGTTTTCCCCAAAATACTAAGTAGCCTGGAGATATCTCAGTAAAGAAAATTAAAAACCCTCACCCATTTGCCTCTTGTGTGAAAGGGGAGTATTTACATATTTACATAAAATTATATATGCTAATGAAATGCTAATGTAAATATGAAAAAATACTCTGAAAATGGCAAACTGAAAAATCACTCAAAAAAACATGCAAAGGCAAAAAACTACATCTGCCTGAAAACAATTTCTGCTACTTTGTTTATTCATGTGTAAACGTCCAATATGCTCAACGCTTTGACATCTCTATTCAACTGGGGTTTGAATCAGCTATAAATATATGACCTTTAATTGTGTGATTGATTTGTCAAAATTTTTGCAATATGTTACATATGGGTCTAACTTCCTATGAATACAGATATTTTCATGGTGTCCCATTTTAAGTGATAACATCCACAAGGTATGAGACCCCTTCAAAAAAAGGGACCGTGTTTGCTAATTCACTCATTTGTCAACTACTGATACCCAGAACTGCATTTTTCACCACAAAGCTTATATTTAAAATTTATTTTGTACCTGTGTTCCCAAATATGCTTGACAAGAGCATTCAATAAAACTGTAGCTGATGAACAACAAAGAAAAGCATCATTCTTCTATTATATTCTACTGTACAATCAAACCTCTCCAGGCAAAATCTAAGCAAAAAGACAGACACCCAGTGGATTAAATGGCACCATTTCCAAGCCTTTCCTCCAGGTTTCTGTGCCCTCAAGCAATAAGCTGGCTTTTGCATCTGGCAAACATATGCAGAAAACCAGGCCAAATACGACTGAAAAACCTGGCCAAGTTCTTTCATGTGACCCACTGCGACAGCCAACCTAAAGTTCCCAATGTCAATTCAATTTCCAAATGAAAACTTTACTTTTTCATTAATATGTGTTGGTATTTAGATATAGATATAAATTCACCTTGGGTTTGGAGTAAAAAAGTGATGCATTTTTAAAAATAACACATGTACTATATTTGTATTATTGGAAGGAGTGAATATTTAGAATAAGATGGATATTGTGGAAATGGACCTGACCACACAATCTTATCCACACAGTCAAGGATTCAGAAGCGTAAGGGAGAAATGTTTCCAGTGTTTCTGCCAGGCGGAACGCCTTCTAGATTGACCAGCGTAACTGGCTATCATGACTAAATCTAAACTCAACTGAAACTTCAAGGTTCTAGTTGAAATGCCACAATTTCTAGAGGTCCTATGAATTGTAGGAGACAGGATTTAAGATGCTTAGCTATACGCTTTCAAGTGCTGATAGCAGACTTACATACATGTATATTCACTCTCAATACATTTGACATTTTGAGGCATCTACGATACTGGGAACGATGATCAAGACATGGGAGTTTATACAGTCCTCACCCTCAAAGAGCCTAAAACTCACACTACCTGCAGTTTCAACCAGGTTCCTTAAGGCTCTCTTTTTTACAAGCCTGTTTCCATTATGTCAAGTAACACGAACGACTGAGTTAGTGTATCTACTACATATTACTACACCAGAGCGACAGTTGTTTATTGCACCTTACCAAAAAAGCTGTATCCTGACACACTGCATATCAACACACATCAGTGAAGATGAAACAAATTTTTCCCGGCTAACTCATTCAAAAAAATTACATGGAAGATACATGAGATTAATGTGTGTTTCTCCAAGTATAGATTAAGTTTTTATCTGACATAAGGAATACATTGAAACCGTGCAAATTATGTATCTTTTAAGACTGTACATAAAGGATTTATACTCCCAGAAAACTTTTTCAATACATATCTTAGACACATCAACAAACCTCTTGACACCACCTTATTTATTTTTCTTTTCTTTTTTCTGGTCTATTTTTCTTCCTTAGGATGACAAACTTCCCCACTCTGTCTTCTCCCCTTGTCTTGTAAACAAGTTCAAATTACTCTTATCCTTAAAAACCACTCCTGTTCCTTGGTCACTTGCTAACGATGCACCAATCCTTGTATTCCAAACTCTCAGAGGAAGTGGGGGCATTTTTACCAACTCATCTTCCTCACTCTTCATTCATTTCTGAATCCAATGGATTATGGTTTCAATGTTCACCGTTCTAGTGAAACTACTGGAGAAGGAAATGGCAACCCGCTCCAGTATTCTAGCCTGGAGAATCCCATGGACGGAGGAGCCCGTAGGCTGCAGTCCATGGGGTCATGAAGAGTCAGACATGACTGAGCGACTTCACTTTCACTTCTCACTTTCATGTATTGAAGAAGGAAATGGCAACCCAATCCAGTGTTCTTGCCTGGAGAATCCCAGGGACGAGGGAGCCTGGTGGGCTGCAGTCTACGGGGTCGCACAGAGTCGGACACAACTGAAGCGACTCAGCAGCAGCAGCAGTACAGGTTCATTAGGTGGGACTGAGACTTAGGGTACCCGGTTCCACTCACAGGTGGTCGGTCTCCAGATAGTGTTTTAAGTCTAAGTTGGTTTCTTGGTTTGGTATTTTTGCCACATTTTCTGCAGTCCAAAGATTCTTTGGAGGGAATGAAAGACAAATCAGCTTTGGGTCTAGAACTTAAAGGATGGTTCTGTCTCAGCTGTGGGACATTGACCCTAAGAAGTTACAAAACCCGCCCCGCCTCCATCCCAGACCTATGGATGAGATGAAGCCCAGAAGTGGGTTTTTTGTTTTTTGTTTTTTTTAAATAAGGCTCAGTAAAGTACTCGGAGAAGGCAATGGCACCCCACTCCAGCACTCTTGCCTGGAAAATCCCATGGACGGAGGAGCCTGGTAGGCTGCAGTCCATGGGTCGATAGAGTCGGACACAACTGAGCGACTTCACTTTCACTTTTCACTTTCATGCATTGGAGAAGGAAATGGCAACCCACTCCAGTGTTCTTGCCTGGAGAATCCCAGGGACGGGAAGCCTGGTGGGCTGCCGTCTATGGGGTCGCACAGAGTCGGACATGACTGAAGGGACTTAGCAGCAGTGAAACTACTCACTGCTAAAGTTACAGATAATTTTCTCTAAGTTGACTAGCCCAGTGGACTCTTTTGGGTTTTCCCAGTGGCTCAAAGGTAAAGAATCTGCCTGCACTGCAGGCACCACAGGAAATGTCGGTTTGATCCCTGAGTTGGGAAGAGCCCCTGGTGAAGGAAATTTCAACCCATTCCAGTATTCGTGCCTGGAAAATTCCATGGACAGAGGAGCCTGGCAGGCTAGAGTCCATGGGGTCTCAAAGAGTTGGACATGACTGAGTGGGTAAGTGTGAGCATGAATGGACACTTTTTTTGCTTCTAAAAGAATTGTATATATATATTTTTTTTTTAATTTTATTTTATTTTTTAACTTTACAATATTGTATTGGTTTTGCCATATATCAACATGAATCCGCCACAGGTATACACACGTGTTCCATGTTGATTGACTCCATTTTTTTTTTTTAAGATGCTCAATATCATTAAGGAAATACAAAGTTAAACCACAATGAAATACTATTGCACATCTAGTAGAATGGTTAATATTAAGGAGACTGATGATATTAAGTGTTGATGAGCAACTGGCAATCTCATTCACTGCTGGAAGGAATACAAAATGGTACAGCCACTTTGGAAAACAGTTTGCCAGTTTCTTTTAAAATTAAACAGCAGCTTACATAGGGCCTAGCAATTACAGTCCAAGTTTCCACAGAGAAATCTACATGAAGAACTGCTTGCACATATTTATCATGTCTTGCACCCCTTTCTTAAAACTCCATGTTCCTTTGAGCACTTTCCCCTGTTCCAGAACAGTCCACTCTGATCTGCCTCATTCCTCTCCACTCTTCGATCTGCAGTAGTGCAGAGCGGTAGTGGTCATGAGGACTGCAAGGAGATCCAACCAGTCCATCCTAAAGGAAATCAACCCTGAATATTCATGGGAGGGACTGATGCTGAAGCTGAAGCTTCAATACTTTAGCCACTTGATGCAAAGAGCCGACTCACTGGAAAAGATCCTGATGCTGGAAAAGATTGAGGGCAGAAGGAGAAGCGAGCAAGACAGAATGAGATGGTTGGATGGCACCACCGACTCAAGACATGAGATTGATCAAAATCCGGGAGATGGTGAAAGACAGGAAAGCCTGGAGTGCTGCAGTCCATGAGATTGCAGAGTCAGACACGACCAAGTGACTGAACAAGAACAATAACATGAGGACTTTGGAGCCAAACTATCTACTCTCAAATCTCAGTTTTCCTATTTATTGACTGTGACATTTGGGGGCAATTCATTCAATTCCTCTGTCCTCGTCTCCTCATCCGTAAATTGGGACTCCACATTTGTTTTTCAGGTGGCAGAGGCTGGGGTATATTCTGTTTTTCTGAGTAACTGGGTAGACACCGAGTCCCTGCGTCTTGGAAATGGGACCTTTTAAGACCTATTCCACTACAACCTCTAAGTCAGGCCTCTAGATGTATTCCTGCACCCTACCCCTAATACATCATCTTTTAGCTACAAGGAGCTTTCATCAGTGCCCTAAAGATAAGAGTTTGCTGCTCTTTGCCATGCTGCTTCAGGTTTTTATTCCACAGGAGACAGAAAGACATGGTGGGACTTCCTGCCTTTCCCGCAACTGGAGCTGATTCACTCTCCCAGGCCTACTCACCAAAATAATTTCTCTGGATGACTGACTTACCTTTTTTATGAATACCCCATGCCTGAATAGAAGAGCCTGGCATGGATGCAAATTCCCCTCATATCTGCAGTCCTCAAGAGTTTTACCTTCTCTCATCATCCTGCACTTGGCTTTTGGCAATATGTTAAAATTTTTAGTTGAATTTTTACCACCAACCTTACACATCTGTCTCTGATAAGCAACAAGTGACTGCATCTCATTTCTCCTTGGAGGCATTTGTTGTTCTCTAGATTTTAGCTTAGTTCAATTTTTGAGGACCTTAGCTCTCCCGTGGGTTCAAGAAAAGTTATACATTTGCCAATTTTTTTTTACCATTTTATTGTTGTAAAGGCAGGAACATTGTTCATCTTTCTATATCCTAAATATAAAGGCCAAAACACTATTTTCCAACCAAGGCCCCAAAGTATTTCTCTAAGAAAATCTTAAAGAAAATAAATATTCTCAACCAGTGATACTAAAACAAATGGCTGACTATTTGAGGTGAGGGAGATGAAACCTCAAGTTATACACAAAAATCTATCCTAGATTACCATAGGTCTAAACATCAAAATTAAACTAGAAATCTTTTCTGGCAACTGTACAGGAATCTCTTTGGGATTTGGGGGAAGGCAAAAATTTCTTACAGAGTAGATGAAAATATTCACAATTAGAGAAAAATTTATAAAGCAGACTTATCACAATTAAACTGTTTGCTCTTAGAAGAATATCCATAGGAAAATAAGTAGGTAAAGCTAAAGGCTTGAAGAAAATGTTTGCTGTGAGAAGAAATATCCGACAAAGGACTTCGATCTAACTGCTGTAATTCAATACTAAAAAGACAATTCACTTTAACAGACAAAATACTTAAATAGGCACTTCACCAAAGAAGATACATGAATAACCAATAAGCACGTGAAACAGTGTTCACTATCGTTAGTCATTATGGAAATGCAAACGAAAACCACTCGGGACCCCACCACATACCCATTCAAATGGCTAAAATGTAAAAGACTGACAACATCAAATGTTGATGAGGATGTGAAAAAAAAAAAAGAATTCTCTCACACCGCTGATGGGAGAGAAAAATAGTACCACCTCTTTGGAAACTGGCATGGAAATTCCTTACGATGTTAAACACCTATCCTTTGGTATTTACCTGAGAGAAATGTAAACACATACATAAAAATCTGACACAAAACTGTTCCTAACAACTTTATTTATAACGGCCCCAAACTGGAAACTACTGAAGTGCCCATCAGCAGAAAGGATAAACAAGGTGTGACAGGTCCGGATAATGGAACAACCATAAAACAGAATGATCACAACAGAGCAGTAACATGGATGAACATCAAAAATCCTCAGATGAGGAAAGAATCCAGCCACAAAGGAGTCTAGGAGTCCACTTATGCAAAGTTCCAGAATAGGAAAATGAATGAATGGTGAAAAGAGCAGAGCAGAACAGTGGAAAGCTATGTCTTGGGGAAGCTATGAAGACAAAATTGTCTAGGAAAGAGCAGGAGAAATCCTTTCCTAGTGATATTATACAAATATATTTCATATATTCATAGGGTAAAGGTTACTTGAAAGTGAAAATAAAAGTCACTCAGTCATGTCAGACTCTTTGCGAACCCATGGACTATACAGTTCATGGAATTCTCCAGGCCAGAATACTGGAGTGGGTAGCCTATCCCTTCTGCAGCAGATTTTTCCAACTCAGGAATCAAACCGGGGTCTCCTGCATTGCAGGCAGATTCTTTACCAACTGAGCTTAAGGGAAGCCCAAAGGTTACATGAGTGAGTGGGTGAAGTCACTCAGTCGTGTCCGACTCTTTGCGACCCCATGGACTGTAGCCTACCACAATCCTCCGTCCATGGGATTTTCCAGGCAAGAGTACTGGAGTGGGGTGCCATTGCCTTCTCCAAAGGATGGGTCTCCCACACTGTAGGCAGACGCTTCACCATCTGAGCTGCCAGGGAAGTCTAAAGGTTACATACGTGCATACACTTATCAAAATTCAAACTGCAGGCACAAGATCTGTAAATTTCTCAATCTGTAAATCTAAAGTATATCTTAATAAAGAAATAAGCTTACTGTGAAAAAAAAATACACCTACACTCACACACAATTATAGACAACTTTCTCTGACCACACTACATAAAAAATTTCTCTCTCCCTCTGACACTTTCACCTGCTTTAACATTTGTGATAGCATTTCTGCACTGAGATTTGACATTCTAGCATTTATTTATTTATTATCTACATTGTCTATTAGAATAAAAGTTTCTTGAGGGTAAGGACTATTTTTATTGTTCAATGTTATATATTCAGTGATAATGGCTATGACCAAAAGGCAATTATTAACCAAAGTGGATGCTGGACTTCAATTTATTTTCTTGGTTATTTAGACTTCTCTGCTTGCCTCTTGGGGGTTATTCAAACATCAAAAGAGATAAAGCATGAGCAAAGCACACTGA
Organism: Bos grunniens; assembly: GCF_055505025.1. NCBI lineage: Eukaryota > Metazoa > Chordata > Mammalia > Artiodactyla > Bovidae > Bos > Bos grunniens. Next base: position 37,700,420 of record NC_141187.1, read on the forward strand.
AATCCATAAACACTACACACTTCACAACCTAAAGGATGATCAAATAAATTAGCTGTTTATGGAAGACACTCTAAGTAAGATACCCTAAAGATTTCTATAGAACTGCTCTTTGTGGTTGTAACCTTTCTTTGGAGTGCTGCCTCCCCAAAGCGAGAACAAATCTAGGGGAGGCTCACAGGCACAGATGAGCTTCCATCTAACCGCTTAAGTCACAGGGATTGCTTGCTTTCCTCAAGTTCATGACTTTGCCTGAACTCCGTGGCTAATGGGAATTCATTATAAGATAGCTTTCTGGGATTAGAGTGTTGTGGTGGTTATCAGTGAGATGGAGAATTTCAAGCTAACCCTCTGTTCAAGCATTTACAGATTTATAACTAATTAGATCCTGCCCACACCTCACCTAAAATCATGTTAGCAAAATCCACGTTAAAGTACATTTAGAGTTAGCTGGGGTCTAACTCAGTCCTCAGGCCATCCTAGGCAGCACATAACAAGATTTTTCTATTTCAAGATTTCTTTAAAAGTAAAGAATAAATTGAGTTATTTCAAGGGAGCTCCAGATAGTGCCAAGGCTCCAAAATGAAGGTACCTTGGTCATCTGTCAAATATATAACTTTATGGATAATTGCACACGTACAATCTCACCTCAGGACATGAGCACAAGAGGTGTTTTTTTTTTTTTAATATATTTAAGTTATGAAGAAGAAAATCTAAAAGATAAAAGAATATCTGATGAAACACAGAATACAATGCATATTCATTTTATAATATGGATGATTACTCAAGGTTTAGGTAATTGATTGCCCAGCACTCTGTTATAATCTAGATTTTAAAGTGCCCTATCGTGGTTAACAGTGCAAATTTCTAAATTAGACAGAAGGAATTGCTTGAATTACTGCAAATATAATTTGAGCATAACAACCCAATGTGATTGAGATCATTGGAACAACATATATGTATAAGCAACCAGTGACTTACAAAACACAAGAAAATATTAAAACATAAACAATTCATATTCATAAATTGTGTAATCATGTTATAATCTACCTACCACATGAGCAGAAACGCTGTTAACCATCAGGGGAACAATGTTTCAAGTTAGTTCATCATACAGGAAAAGAATGGAATAGTCTAGGCTTTTCCTTTAATTCTGGGTGATATTAGTGATATCTCAGTGGAAAGAGTGACAGTTTTCTATACTTATAAGGGACAATTATTTAGAAATTAATAAGACACGTATTTGTTACATAAACCCTCTTATGATATCCAATCTGGGATTCGGACAAAGAGCACAATATGATCTCTATGAAACTCTAAGTTTAAAGAAACTAAATAAGTAATTAAAAAAAAAAACCCTCTCAGCTCAGTATGCAATTTGAGTCATTATTGCCTTTTATTCAATGGTCACTGCCAAGGCTTACCCTCCATTAAGAGGATTTACCCAACCTCATCTGTTTACTCCAATCTGGTTTCTATCTAAAATGAAGAGGAGTTACTCACAAAGAAATAAATTTATGTACACATTTTTAAAAAAAGGGGTATGTGCAAATAGTTCAGAATTAAAAGAAAAAAAAATCTTTTCTTCTTCCCCTTGGAAAGACTAGCAACCTCATGAACTATCTTTTAAAGCTTTAGCAGAAGCATTTACTGCATTCAAAATATTACCATTAGTCCGAGTTTTGATCATGTAGAGTCCTTGGAAATTCCAGAAGATGACTGATGAGTTGCCTAATAATTTAGACTAAACATCTGGTTTAAGGATCAAAACACTGACTATATTTCTCATTTCCTCATGTGATTCTGCATGGGAAGGAGGACTTCTGGGGACTATATTTTGAAAATAGATAAATGCCTATGTGACAATAATATTTTCCTCTTTCTGCCACTTCCATCTTGAGAACAAGCTGGTTCAAGGGTCCCGAGGACCCAGCACACAGTGAAAGACAAAAGACACTTCTCTCAAGTGCTTTGTACAGATTCACTGGGTGCCCCCTACCCTTACCATTAGTCTTTAACCATTAACTCTTCAGAATGGCCAATAGTTTGGTCCAGCTCTGCGTCAATTCAGACCCTTGGTCAGGATGCCAAACACAGGACTGGAGCCCACAAGCTGTGAGGACGAACTGACAATCACTGACAGCTTCTGCCGGGGCCAGGATCTGAACCAAGATGCAGGGCAAAACTCCCATCTGCTGCCCATCTGCCATTCTGCTCCTATCAAAAAAGGTTATACCATGAACCACAGACAGATGGGCACTGCAAAGATCTATTAGGGGAAAAAAGAAGAGTCTGAGATGATTAGAATAATGACCTTTGATTCAACATAGAAATCCCAGTATAATGAAAATCATGCATAATTTCAAGGTCTTTTGTCTAAAATAGATATTGTGTCTTTTGCCGATATTAAAAAAGATAAATAAAACAATGCTTGTATTCTATACACTAAATATATCATACACTAATAGATATCCTAGAAGCAAAGATGAGTTAGGAATATATATATAATGTATTTATATAGCATATTTGTGTAAATACATAGAATGTCTTCACTTAAAAGTTATTTTTCTCTGACATACCAGTGAAGTTTAACATAATGTTATTAAAGAAAACAGGAATCTTATATAGGTTTTTGGTAATGTGCATTTTCACCAAAAGCCTACTCTGTATAAACAGGAAACTGGGAATAAGTCAGCTCATGTATTAAACAAAAGACTTAAGACATAAAGGGAATAGTAAGTTCCTGAGCTAAAGCTAAGTGTGTGTTATGTTTCCATGGCAAAGATGACTTCTGAAAGGCAAATTAATACCCCAGACAAAAAGCAGTCATCCACTTCACTCAACATATAATGTGCACCTACCATGGGCCAGGCAAAGTGCTAGCTGCTGGGGACAGAAGAGTAAGACACAGATGGCCTTTGTCTCCTAGGAGCTTATGGTTTGACAGAGAGAGGGACACATAAACCGCTCATTGTATACTACAGTGAAATAGCACAATGGAGAAAAGATACAGAACCATGTGGTTAATATTGGGGGGGTGAAATAATCATACAAATTGTTTTAAAAAATGAGAATTTCATGTATGTGGTATGTTTTAATTTTCACAGGCATTTAATGTGTTAGTCACTCAGTCATGTCCAACTCTTTGCGACCCCATGGACTGCAAACCGCCAGGCTCCTCTGTCCATGGAATTCTCCAGGCAAGAATTCTGGAGTGGGTTGCCATTTCCTTCTACAATGCATTTAATAGATTTATACAATTTAATTTTTATTTATAATTTTTCCAGAAGAATCAAATCTAAGTAACAATCTAAGTGATGAAAAAGGGAAAAAGGTCTTTTAAAAAAAGTTAAAATCTCTTAGTTTAGCTTCTTTATCTTGGGATCATTTTTTCTTTTTATCACAAAGTATCTTCTAAAAGTTGACATGAAAAAGAGATTTCATAGGCAAATTGATTTATTTCAACAATTTATAATGAATTTATATAATATAAAAATGTAAACTGTATTCTCAAAAAGATAAGTACAAGGAAGAGCTAGGTATTTTTATTTGTAATAGCTCCAAAATGAAAGGAAATGAGCAGGAGAAAAATGGATATTCAAACCAGGGCATGTTGATAAAACAGGGCTCCTCAACAATGAAAATGAATGAACTACTGATATATACAATACACATGGATCTCAAAACATAATATGCGATTCTATTTATATGAAGTTTAAGAACAGGCAACTAATATGTGCTGACAAAGGTCAACTGTGATTAACTCTGGCTGCGAGATGGAAGATACCGAAAGGAAAAATGAAAGAAAGAAGTTTAAGGGACAATGGGATTGTTTTTCTATCCTGATCTGGGAGACACATTAAAAAAGTATTTGTGAAATCCACTGAGCTTTACACAAGATTTGTGCATTTTACCGAATGCAAATTAACTTTAAAGTATAAACCATTGGGGTAATTTGATACAACAGACATTAATCAGGTAAATATTTTTTACATTCTGGCTGCCATATAACAAAATGTCTCACGAAGTAGTGCATGTTAAAATAACATAAATTCATAAAATTGCTTATACCCACAGTTTGAAGAGGCAAACAAAACTAATACATGCATGGAAAGCGCCCATTAGGGAATTGCTTCACCTGAACTCCAGTGTGCTCCCTATCTGAGCCCAATTTAAATAACTTGACCCCATTCAGGCTCAGAACGGTTTCTTTAGCATATGGGAAAATCTTATATTTTATTGCATGTCCATACAGCCTTTTTTTTAATTTATTAGTACATAAAATGGCCTTGCTGCCCCCATTCTTCCTTTCCTTAAGAGTCACTCAATCATCACCAAAGAAAGTAGAAATGTATTAAGACACAATCCACATTAGCCTCTGATTCAGAAAAATGAAAAAATTCCTGGACTATTTCCAAAATGCACATCTTTCAGAAATACTAACTTGTTGTCTTGATTTTACATATTTTATCAATTATATAAACTCATTTTCATATAAAAAGTTGTCATTGACCTACTATATACATTTCACAACAGGAAATACTGTCACCAATGTTAACTCTGAAACTCTTAAGCATATTTAAATCCCTACAAAGAATTGGTCCTAAAGAGGTTAATAATATCTAAGGATTAGTTGTGCATTAGAGTAATAATACCACTTTAATTTATATACAGCTTGATACTGACAAGTCTAAGCACTTCACATATATAATCGATTTTATCTTTAATAACCCTGTGTTGGAGCAAAATAGTAATGTCTCCCCTGTCCTTGAAATAACAATATAAGCAAAGAATAGTTGGAATGTGTAATCTAAAATGTAACAGCAGGTATACTCCTACCTTGTGTATGTGAGAGTGTGAAATAGACACAATTTGACAATCACTTTTGCTCTGCTCCCCAGAACTTACAGATGACAAGAACTCTGTCACAATGATTTGGCTAATTTTAAAAGACAGATCCTATTTCTTGATATAATTTTTTCCTCAGAAAAAATTCAACATGAGTTCTGATTCTATCATCAGTGGTAAGTACACTATCACCCATTCCTCATGCTAACTACAACTAAAATTTTTTAATTCTACACACATACATACATGCACACACCAGAGGAACAGGAAAAGCTGGCAGATTATGAAAGAGTAAAACCTTGGAAAAGTGACCCACATAGTGATGTTTCCCATTTATTTTTGCTTTTGCTTTTTTTTCCCTTGTGCGGTATGACTGACCCCAAGGGTAGACCCCAACTGCAAAGCGGTGAGCAATAGCAGCTGCACAAGCCGATAAAACCTGTTTTTCTGGCAAAGCGAATCAGAAATAAGAATTCCTGCAGGCCAGAGTTTGGGGAGAATACCAGAGATGAAAAAGGGGAACAAAGGATCCCTTAATTCTGTTAATCAATAAATACCACCTTAATTCCTGAGCTATGCATGCATGACAGTCTCAAATGAGGGTAACAAAGACTCTGGTAGCTGAACAGAGATTTACGCCTTCTGTAGAAGCCTCATTCTAACCCTCCGAGATCTGAACCACCTCCCAAAGAAGGTGGGACACATCTTACAATCTGGATCTAAGAGGCTTACCTGCCTGCTGCCTGATGATGAAAATCATCATCATTCAGCAGATGGTTATAATAGAACTAATATAATAATCTGAATACAACAGAGCAGTCATAACATTCAGAATACAATCCAAAACTACTCAGCATATAAAGAACCAGAAACATGTCCTTTCTCAAGGAAAAAGACCAAAAAAAAAAAAAAAGAGAGAGAGAGAGATGATCTATGTGACAGAGCTATCAAAGATATTTTAAGCAAATATTATATCTAAGTTCCATGTGTAAAGAAAAACACTCTTGAAATATTGAACATACAGGAATTTGCAGAAAAATAATGTAAGCAAACAAACTTTTGGAAGTGAAAAATTCAGTACTTAAAATGAAAAACTTACTGGGGAAACTCAATAGTAGTACAGAAATAATGCAGGAAAGAATAAGTACTTTGAAATAGGTGGATAGAAATTATCCAATCTGAAGGATGAAAAAAGGATGAATTAGTTGAAAAGAGTCTCAGAGACCTATGAAACAAACTCCAAAAACTTAACATATGTAATTGGACAACCAAAAGTAGAGGAAAAAATTTAATAAAATTTTAAGTGAAAATTGTATACATTGAAAGTGTGTAAGATAATAATTTGATATACATATACACAGTGAAATGATTACTAAAGTCACTAAAAATATGTGATATCCATTATACGGTACATCTCAATTCATCCATAATACAAAACTCCAACTTTGTACACTCTGACCAACGTCTATCTCCCCGTTTTCCCCACCTCCCCACTCCAGGTAATCAACATGCTATTCTCTGCTTCTATTTGCTCAACTATATTTTAGATTTCACATTCAAGGGAGATGATGTAGATTTTGAGAAAACAATTCTTTTTTAATAAATAATGCCTGAAAGCTTTCCAAATTTAGTCAAGTATATAAATTTACAGATTCAAGAAGCTCAGTGACTCACAAGCACAAAAGAAACTACACCAAGACGAACCATAAAACATAAAGCAGATGAAAGAATATAAAGAAGGAATTACTGAGAAAAGCTAGAGGTATATGGCCCATTAGACTCAGGGGAATGGGCTGAAATATTGAAGATTTTTCATCTGAAACTATGGAGGCATAATGGTAAAACAACATCTTTATAGGCTAGGGGAAAAAAAAACCGTCAAGCTAGAATTCTGTGTCTAGTGAAAATATTCTACAGAAATGAAAGGGAAATAAATGCATTTTCAGATAAATGAAAAATAAGATAATCCATCACCAGAAGACTTGATACATAAGTGAGAGATGTATATGCTAATGGAACTTCTCCAGACCAAAGAAAAATGATACCAGAGGGAACCATGGATCTTCAGCAATGAAGGAAGAGCAACAGAAATGATAAATTTTTGGATAACATAGGACTATTTTTCTTTCTAAAGTTCTTTAAAATACACTTAACTATTTAAAACAAAAATTATTTTATTAGCTGGTGGGATTTTCAATATACATAGACATATACATGTTACATAAAGTGTAACAAGGATCACTAGGGGACAATTCATATCATTGCAATTTTTCTACATTTTATGTTAAGTGGTACAGTATTAGCTCTAAAGAGACTGAAATACTTGGTATGCATACTGTAATTCCTCAGAAAACTTTTTAAAAAAAATACAAAGAGCTTTAGCCAGAATACATAATTAGATAAACTAAAACAGAATACATAAAAATATTCAAATAACTAAGAAGATGGCAGGAAAGAATGAAGTGAGGATCAAAACTTGGGACAAACAGAAAATAATTCAATGGTGAACCTAAATACAACCATGGTCTAAAGAGTAAATGGCACAGATTGGCAGAGTAGATGTAAAAACCCAAACTGTTATATGTTGGCTACAAAAAAAGGCACTTTACGTGTACAGAAAAAATACATACTCTATGCAGTTAGTAAAGATGAAATGCAACTTTAATATCAAATAACACAGGTTTTAAGATAAAGAGTATCTCCAGAGATTAAAAGGAATATTTCAAACGATAACAGGGGCAATTCACTAGGCAGGCAATTATAAATGCCAATGCACCTAATTAATAGATCCCAAAAATATATGAAATAAATAATGACAAGAAGAAGGGAAGAAATAGATATCTCTACACTCTTACCAAGAGATTTTAACACTCCTCTTTCAGTAATCTATAGGAAAACTACATTCCTTCCCTCTAAAGAAAATCATACACATGGAAAACCTCAAAGACACAACTGACTACTTAGATCTAATTAACATTCATAGAACACTCAACTAACAACTTCAGAATATGTATTACTTTCAAATATGCATGGTACATTCATCAAGAAAGACCATATTCTGGCTCGTTAACAAAGTCTCAATATTAGAAATAATCAAAATCAGGCATAGTATATTCTCTACCATAAGGTAGTTAAAATAGAAAACATTAATAATAACTAGAAAAATATTGGATACCGTACATTAAAAAAAAACACTTCAAAATAATTCACGGATAAAAGACAAATCCATAAGATAATTAGAAATTACTTTGAACTGCACAACAAAACATACAAGACACTAAAATTTACAACATAGAGTTAAAGAAAAGATTAGACATGAACACAAAGTTTTCAATGCTTATGTTACAGGTAAAAAGAGAAAATTAATGACCTAATATTCTACCATAAAAAGCTGAGAAAATAAACACATTAAACCCCAAAGAAAGAAGGGAAATAAAGTAAAAGGCAGAAATCAATAAAAGAAAAGACAAAGACAAAATCTAATAGCTGGTTATTTGAAAAGATCAACAAAACTGACAAGCTCCACCTGGGATGGTCAAGAAAATGAAGAGACACAAATCAACAATATCAGAATAAAAAAAGTCACACAGATCCAACAGTCTTTAAAAGGGTAAGATAATACAACATCATTACACTAAAGTATGTCACAGCTATATGAAGTTTTCAAGTTTCTCGAAAAATACCACTTAGCAACTGGCACAGGCAATTATAAAAATGAAATATATATATGAAATTAAGTTATCAAGTATCTTTTCTAACAGAAAATCCCCAATCAAAATGTTTGTACTAGTGAATTCTGGCAAACTTTCAAGTCACTAACCTTGTATAAATATTTTCAGAAAATAAAGTTGGAAGAACTGTCCAATTTTGTTTTATAAGGCCAACTTGACAGTAATATCCAAGTAGGAATACTGATCCTCCACATAGTCAAAAATCTACATGTAACTTTACAGTCAGCCCTTTGTATTCTAAGTTCTGCATTCAACCAACCCAAATCACGTAGTACTACCATAGCTGTTGTTGCTCACTCAGTCGTGTCCGACTCTTTGAGACCCCATGGCTGCAGCACACCTGGCTTCCTTGTCCTTCACCATCTCCCAGAGCTTGCTTAAACTCATGTCCATTGAGTCAGGGATGCCATCTAACCATCTCGTCCTCTGTCATCCCCTTCTCCTCCTGCCTTCAACCTTTCCCAGCATCAGGGTCTTGTCTAATGAGTTGGCTCTTCACATGAGGTGGCCAAAGTATTGGAACTTCAGCATCAGTCCTTCCAAGGAATATTCAGGGTTGATTTCCTTTAGGATTGATTGGTTTGATGTCCTTGCAGTCCAAAGGACTCTCAAGAGTCTTCTCCAATATCACAGCTCAAAAGCATCAATTCTTCAGTGTTCAGCCTTCTTCCTGGTCCTACTCTCAGAACAATACACGACTACTGGAAAAACTATAGCTTTGACTATACAGACCTTTGTCAGTGTAAGCGAACCTGTATAGTTTAAAATTGTGTTGTTCAAGGGTCCACTGTGTTATATCTCAAAACCAAGGAAGCATTTTCCAGGAATGCAAGGTTAGCTTAACATACAGAAATCAGTGTTATTCACAGAATAAAGGAGGAAAAAACATGTTTCAATAAATGTAAAACTAAGAGCATTTAACAAAATTCAACACCCCTCATGATTTTTTTAAATAAGAAAATTACAAATAATAGGAACTTCATTAATAAAGGGCATCTAGGAAAAACCAACACCCTGTATCACACTCAAAGAATTAAAGACCTATTTTTTTCCTCAATAGATATGAGAACAAGGCAAGAATGTGTGCTTTCTACACTCTTATTCAGCACTTTAAGATCTAACCATTTCATTAACAAGAAAAGAGATATATGAATAACAGTCAAAAGGAGGTGAAACTGTCAATATATGCAACATTATGACTATTTACTTGGAAAATACCAAGCAACCCATAAAAATCTACACAACTAATGAAAGATTCAGCAATGTGTGTGTGAAGATTAATTCAAAAAGTTAGCTCTATAATGATATATTATTGGCAAAAAATTGAAAATACATTTTTTACAATTCCTTTCACAGTAGTGGGGAGGGGGAAAGAATACCTAGGAATAAATCCAAGAGAAGATATCCAATACCTGTACATCAAAAACTACAAAACTTTGTCATATTAAATTATACATAAATAAAGAGTTGCACATATTCATGGATGGCAATTATCCCCAAACTGATACATAGATTCAATGTAATTTCAAACAAAATTAATCAGGCTTTTTCTTTTCAGTACAAAGTGACAACACGATTCTAAAATTAACTTGGAAATACAAAGGACCTAGATAGTTAAAAGTTGGAGAATTTGCCTTACCTAATTTCAAGATCGACTATAAAGCTGCAGTCAAGGATGTGGGTTATTGGCAAAGGGACAGAAACCCATGGAACCAAACAGTACCAAACAGTATCCAAAGACAGATGAACACGTATATGTTGAGTTTTGACATCTGTGTCAATGGTGAGAAAAAAAAAACCTTTATTTCAAATGATGTTGGATCAACTGGAAATCAAAACTGAAAAAACCTACAGTGATTCTTACCTCACACTCAACACAAAAACTGATTCAAATCACAGACCTAAATGTACAATCTAAAACTACAAAAAGAAAATGGAGCAGAAAGTATCCGTATCTTAAGGTCGGCAGCTTTTGTAGACAGAACACGTGAAAAAAAAAATATAAAACATTAAATCTAAAATTGTTAAGTCAAACTTCATTAAATGTAAAACTTCTGCTCTTGGAAAGATACCATGAAAAATGAAAACATAAGCCATATTTGGGAACAAAATTTTCTCAACACAATAACAGAAGAAGGACTTGGATTCAAAAATATAGAAGAGCTCTTATAAATTTGTTAAGAATCTATTATAAAATGACCAAGTTTTTTTGTCTTTTTAAAAATTTATTTATTTTTTAATGGAAGCATAATTGTTTTACAGAATTTTGTTGTTTTCTGTCAAACATAGACAAGAACCAGCCATAGGCACACCCATGTCCCCTCCCTCCCCAACCTCTCTCCCATCTCCCTCCCCATCTCACCCTTCTAAATTGCCACAGAGCCCGCGTTTGAGTTCCCAGAGTCATACAGCAAATTCCCATTGGCTATCTATTTTACAAATGACAAACCTAGACAGTGTGTTGAAAAGTAGAGTCATTACTCTGCTGACAAAGCTCTGTACAGTCAAGGCTGTGGTCTTCCCAGTGGTCACATACAGTTGTGAGAGCTGGGCCATAAATACGGCCGAACGCCAAAGAAGTGATGCCTTCAAACTACAATGCTGGAGAAGACTCCTCTAAGTCCTTCAGACAGCGAGGAGATTAAACCAGTCCATCTTAAGGGAGATCAACTCCGATTATTCACTGGAAGGACTGACGCTGAAGCTGAAGCTCCGGTATTTTGGTCATCTGATGCGCAGACGACTCACTGGAAAAGTTCCTGATGCTGGGAAAGATGGAGGGCAGAAGGAGAAGAGGGCGTCACAGGATGAGATGGCTGGACGGCATCACCGATGCAATGAACGTGAACTTGGGAAAACTCCAGGAGACGGTGAGGGACAGGGAGGCCTGGCGTGCTGCAGTCCATGGGGTCGCAGAGGGTCAGACATGACTGGGTGACTGAACAACAGCAACAATGTATTTTACATATGGAATAGTAAGTCTCCATGTTACTCTCTCCATACTTCTCAGCCTCTCCCTCCTCCCCCACCCCACGTCCGTAGGTCTGTTCTCTATGTCCGTTTCTCCACTGCCACTCTGCAAATAAATTCTTCAGTACCATTTTTCTAGATTCCATATATGCGTCAGTATACGATAAGACACAAGTTTTAGACAGACATTTCACAAAAGGTAAGCAAAAGGCCAAACACACGCGAAAAGATGTAAATGTTACTAGTCCTCAGAGGAAAGCAAATTAAATACAAAATGAGGTGACACTACTCGTCTATCAGATCGGCCAGAATTAAAAGACTGACCATACCAAGCACTGACAAGGATTTTGAGCAACCTGAACTCTTCTTCACTGATGGTGGGAATGGAAAGTGGTATTACCGCCTTGAAAAACACTTTGGGAACTTCATAATGTTAAGCATACACATGCCATATAACCTAGCCCTTCCAGTCAGAGGTATTTACTCACAGAAAACGAAAACATATCCACGCAAAGATGTGGCAGCACTGTTTGTAAGAGACGTTAACTGGAAATATCTTAAGCGTCCAACAGATGAATGGATAGCCAGTTATGGCATATCCACCCACATAATAGAATACTACTGGGCAAAGAGGAAAAAAGAAAAGAAATCCTATGCACACAATTCTTTTTACATAAAATTCTAGATATGGGGGGATGGGGTGCGGGCAGAAGCAAGTCAATGGTTACCTGGGGGTGGCATTGAAAGAAATGAGGAAGGGAATGCAAAAGAGCTCTGAGGAAAGTTTTGGGGATGACAGAAGTGTTCTTTATCTTGATTGTGGAGATGGCTTCACCAGTTTATGAAGATGTCAAATTTGATCAAATTGTGACACAGACATTGACAATAAACATATGGACAACGAGGGAATAAAGGTGGGGTGAGGTGGGATGAACTGGGAAACTGGGATTGACGTATCATGCGCTGCTGCTGCTAAGTCACTTCAGTCATGTCCAACTCTGTGTGACCCCATAGACGGCAGCCACCAGGCTCCCCTACCCTGGGATTCTCCAGGCAAGAACACTGGAGTGGGTTGCCATTTCCTTCCCCAATGCATGAAAGGGAAAAGTGAAAGTGAAGGGGCTCAGTCGTGTCCGACTCTTAGCGACCCCATGGACTGCAGCCCACCAGGCTCCCCTGTCCCTGGGATTTTCCAGGCAAGAGCACCGGAGTGGGGTGCCATCGCCTTCTCCGATATATGTGCTACTATGTATAAAATAGATGACTATACCTACTGCATAAGCACAGGGAAGTCTTCTTAATGCTCCGAGGTGACTTAAACAGGAAGGAAATCCAAAAAAGAGGGGATGGCTGATTCACTCTGCTGTGAATGGCTATTCATTCTGCTGAATGAATAAAAACTAACACAACATTGTAAAGCAACTATACTCTAATAAAAAATGCTTTTAAAATATGATCAAATGATCATTAAATATGTGCAGCTTATTGCACTTCAATTATACCTCAGTAGAGTCTGAGTGAACTCCGGGAGTTGGTGATGGACAGGGAGGCCTGGCGTGCTGTGATTCATGGGGTCGCAAAGAGTCGGACACGACTGAGCGACTGAACTGAGAAATATAAAAAGAAAAAAAACATAATGCTCTTGCATGATGCCTACAAAACATAAACACAGGCCCAAATCAAAAAGCTGCCAATACAGATCTGCCTTCAAGAACTTTCATTTAGCCTGTCTTACCTCAAAATGGTGTTTGCCTTTTTAGGGAAAAAAACAAAATATCAATAATATAATTGAAAACATGCCATTGTATTTAGAGTGTTGCAAAAGTCCTCTTATGTCAAAATGCAATTCTCTACAGTGTTGCTTTATATACTTGGTCAACCAGATCCCAGTGGAACACCTACAACTCAAATAGTGAATCTCATGATTTACTACAGATATTGAATATTACACTTAAGAATAATCTATAAAAAGGTCCAGCATAGTGATGAGAGTATTAACAGAAATGATGAATTTTACCAAAGGGACCAGTTCCCTACAGATAAATTGTTATCTACACCTGGCTTTATAGTTAATAGATTTAACATAAAGCCTTAGTATCCATATTAAAATCCAGAAGACTTATATTCTCCAAGTAAAAATATACATGTGATACTGATATGTATCTTAAAAAATATCAGCACCACCACCACCGTGATTCCTATAGTACATTTATCTCAAAGTGCTTTCATAGTTATTACATGGAGGTAATTGTGAAGAGAGAATGACACTGACCTGCAAGTCAGTAAAAAGACTGTTCTAGGGCCGGGCTTTGCTTCTGTCAAGGCTCTGCTTCCTGGAACAAATCACTAGGCTTGAATTTTTTCCACCAAGAAAACGAGGAGGTTGGGCTCGAGTATCCTTCAACTCTTTCAACTTTGAAATTTGCTTTAGTTTTATCCTCCCACTAATAAGGAGAACAAGATCAAAGGATGGCCCTGACAAAGGTTAGAGGAGTTACACGGAGTCACAGGACCAGCTAAGATCAGACCTGGGATTAGAGTCCCAGGCTCCACACATACACTCTGCATTCTTCCCACTCCACATGCTACTCCGTAAGCCTGCTTGCGGCCATCTTCTGAATGGGAGACATGCTTACCATCTGCAAGTCTGCAGAATTTCTGCTTGAACAAGGACAAAACTACATGCAGACTTGCTTTTATAATTCTACGATACCTGAAATTTTACTTCTGTATCTGAAATTCCAGTACATGAGCTCAGGAGGGAAAGTAATTCTTTGAGAAAACAGACACTTTATAACAGATTATATCTCAGTATTTACTTATATTTAGTAAAAAGTGGGCTGAATAACCTGACTACCCCTAGCATCTTTTCTCTCAAGAAAACTTTCAGCTTAGAACTTCTGGTTGCTGGGAGGAAGGGACAGTTAGGGACTTGGGATGGCCATGTGCACACTAATGTATTTAAAACAGATAACCACCAAGGACCCACTCTATAGCACAGGGAGCTCTGCTCAGTGTTATGTAGCAGTGTGGAAAGGAGCAGGGTTTGGTGGAGAATGGATACATGTATATGTATGGCTCAGTCCTTTAACTGTTCATCTGAAACTATCATACATTGTTAACTGGCTATGCTGCTGCTGCTGCTGCTAAGTCGTTTCAGTCATGACTGACTCTGTGCGACCCCAGAGCCAGCAACCCACCAGGCTTCCCTGTCCCTGGGATTCTCCAGGCAAGAACACTGGAGTGGGTTGCCATTTCCTTCTCCAATGCATGAAAGTGAAAAGTGAAAGTGAAGGGGCTCAGTCGTTCCCGACTCTTAGTGACCCCATGGACTGCAGCCCACCAGGCTACTCTGTCCATGGATTTTCCAGGCAAGAGTACTAGAGTGGGGTGCCATTACCCCAATGCAAAATAAAAAGTTCAAAAAAAAAGGAAAACTTTTAGTTTGGAAAAGAGGTCAGTTGACTCTGAGATTGGGGAGTGGCCACAGGGTTTCAAAGAAAAGCAGGTTTCCTGACTGCTTCCCATTTTATCTGACGGGTTCTGGGTGTTTGGACTTGGACAGTCATGCCTCAAAACAAGAAGACAGGTGGTAGGATCAGAGCCCCCTTCGATTTAATACTAACTTCGTTGTTGAAAACTTTGGATTTTAAGGAATTAGATTTCAGTACTTTCACCTGTAAAACAAGGTCTTTGCTACTCTTGGAAGCTAGAAGAGAAAAATTGCCTTCTCCCCTAATTCTCCATTATGAAAACTTTCATATGTGCAGAAAAGTTGAGAAAATTATGCAATCAAACCCATTTCTACTCCACCTAGATTTGAGAGCTAGATTTCCATCCCTTTATCTTTTTATCAGTTTTTTTTTTTAACCCACTTCAAAGTTAGTTGCAAATGTCAATACACTTTACCCC
This sequence comes from Bos grunniens, assembly GCF_055505025.1. Classification (NCBI taxonomy): domain Eukaryota; kingdom Metazoa; phylum Chordata; class Mammalia; order Artiodactyla; family Bovidae; genus Bos; species Bos grunniens. Next base: position 37,715,878 of record NC_141187.1, read on the forward strand.
TAAACACTTCAGCATGCATGAGATAGACTTCAAAATCTTTGTTTTAAAACATATCATGAGATACACAATTTAAATATACCATCCAATAAGCTTTAACAAATGCACAGACTTCCATCGTGGTAAAGAACATGCCATCAACCCACAAATTTCTCTCACCCCTCTTCTTCCTGATTAGTCCCTGCTGTTACCCTCCTAGTCTGATCATTTTCATCATAAATTAGTTGTGTCTATTTACTGTGTTAAAGTTGCTCAGTCATGTCTGCCTCTCTGCGACCCCATGGACTGGAGTCCATGGAATTCTCCAGGCCAGAATACTGGAATGGGTAGCCTTTCCCTTCTCCAGGGCATCTTCCCAAGCCAAGGATCGAACCCAGCTCTCCCACATTACAGGCAGATTCTTTACCAGCTGAGCCACCAGGGAAGCCCAAGAATACTGGAGTGGGTAGCCTATCCCTTATCCAGGGGATCTTCCCAACCCAGGAATCAAACCGGGTTCTCCTGCATTGAAGCAGGATTCTTTACCAACTGAGCTATCAGGGACTTTATATAAATGGAACCACAAAGTAGGCACCCTCTTGTGTAAGGTTTTTCACTCAGAATAAAGGTTTTTAGAATTCATCTATCCAGTTGCATGAGTCAGGAGTTCTTTCTTTTTTAAGGACAGTAAGTATTCCACTTATAAAATTCACAATTTATCCACACCCCTCTTTTCTTATTGAAGTAGAGTTGATTTACAAAGTTGAGTTAGTTTCAGGTGTTCAGCAAAGGGATTCAGTTATACATTATAAATATACATATTACTTTTCAGATTATTTTCTAATACAGCTTGTTACAAGACATTGAATATAGTTTTCTGTGCTCTACAGTGGGACCTTGTTATTTTTTTATATAGTAGTTCATATCTGTTAATCCCAGACTCCTGATTTATCTGTCCCCATCCCCTTCTGTTTGGTAATCATATGGTATTTCCTTCATTGAAACCTACCAAATAAGCAAAAAGGAGCTAGCTAGCTTCCTAGTGTTTCTTTTTTTTCTTTTTTTTTTTAATTTTATTTTATTTAACTTTATAGTATTGTATTGGTTTTGCCATATATCAAAATGAATCTGCCACAGGTATACATGTGTTCCCCATGTTTCTTTTAGCAACTAAATTTCAGCCATTCACTTTTCTCATTCATCTCATAAAAGTGAATTAAGAAGGCTGCGAGTTTCTCAGCACAGAACTAGGGAAAAAATTAGGTTGACAAGGTTCATTTTTGACAGTATATCCAGCTGTCCATAGCCTTTCATTTTTTCCATGAACTTAACCGGTATCCCTATATGTAAAGTTTCTAACACTTCCAGCTAGGGAATACTTCACAGAAGAAAAATGCTTTCCTTGGAGTTTACAATTGCCATTTGGTCTAATTTTTCAGCAAGGGTTTGTCTACTTAGATTATGAGATTTTTCCTGGAGAGCAACAGCAAGAGAGTGTCTCCCATGCTGTCAGAAAGGGAGTTATATTTTTGTTCCTTGGAAGAAACATATAATGTAATGGGCAAAATGTCAAGTGGGTGGGGATCCATTAGCCCATATAAACCTCCAGAGAGCTCTCTAAGAAAAAGGAATTCTGAGTAAGTCACTGCACCAGCACATTTGGTTTCAAAAACTTATCCAAGAAGGCAGATGGGGAAGGGGCTGGTTTTCACAGAGATTCCTATCCAGACAGCGAGTGATTATGAGGGTCTGAGTGCTGACCAAAACAGGGAATTATTTAGGGAAAACTGAGTTTCAGATGCTGTAAAGACAAATTGTAAAAAAATAAGCCCAGAAGAGGGTCAAGGCAGGATCAATACTAGAATTGCAAAAATGTACGTGAGGTTCGGAGAGCGAGCACAGGAACAAAGAAAGAACACCCTGGATGGTTTCTGCAAGGCTTCCCGCCTGGATTTCTCATCTATCAGATGGGTGTGTCCATGGGAAGCGTAAGAATGGCTTTAAAAGCTAAAAGCAAGACTTAGGTCAAGATCAAATTTTACCCAGGAATTTGACACCAGACCAACTATCTTGCCATGTTAACATTCTACCTTTTTATTAGTTTAGTACTTATTTCTTAAGCAGCTCAAAGCCTCTTTTCTATAGATGACCTCTATTTTAGCTAAGTCTAATATTTCAAAAAATGTAGGGGCTTCTCGAGTTTCCCTGGTGGCTCAGATGGCAAAGAATCCATGTGCAATGCAGGAGACCTGGGTTCTAGCCCTGGGTTGGGAAGATCCCCTGGAGGAGGGCATAGCAACCCATTCCAGTACTCTTGCCTGGAGAATCCTCAAGGAGAGAGAAGCCTGGTGGGCTACAGTCCATGGGGTTGCAAAGATTCAGACTCGACTGAGCGACTAAGCATAGCACACAGCATAGGGGCTTCTCTGGTGTCTCAGTGGTAAAGAATCTGCCTGCCAATGCAGGACACATAGGTTCAATCCTTGGTCCAGGAAGATCCTACATGCCACAGAGCAGCTTCGCTCACATGCCACGACCACGAAGCCTGTGCTCCAGGGCCAGGGAGCCACAACTGCTGAAGCCTGAGCATCCAAGAGCCCACACTGCACAAGAGAAGCCACCGCAATGAGAAGCCCAGGCACCAAGACCAGAGAGAAGCCCCAGCCCGCCACAACCAGAGAAAGCCCACACAGGAACAGAGACCCGGCAGAGCAATAAATAAACAAAGATTATTTTTAAAAATCTATACTTAAAAACTACTAGGCTAAGAATGCCCCAATGTATGTCATTTTCATGAGGCTTCATTGGAGGACTGCCCTATTTGTCAAACTCAAAGCATTTAACATGAGTTGATTTGTAAAGTACCTTTCAGGGATCCATGCGTCACACATGTTATTTGTTCCATGTGGTGACTGAGTGCAGGAGCTGGGAAGCTGTGTGGGCTCAGAGCCGGGCTCCACCAGCTATACACTGTGTGATCTTGGACAAGTTATGGAACCTTTATGGAATCAGTTACCCTCCACTCTACGGTGGGGAAAAGAGCAACGCCTATCTCACATGGCTGTTCTGAGAATGAGTTTGACAGAAAGCACTTTAAAACCGCACCTGGCCTGAGGAGGTGCTATCTAAGTGTCAGTTATTGCTGCTATTACACGATGAGAATATAAATACTGGCTGTGTTTTTTTTTTTTTCCCTTTTCACTGAATTAAAAAATGTTCTATTTCAAGAATTCCCCCCCTCAAAAAAAAAAAAAAAACCAACAAAACACAGGTGGCCTCATCCATTTCAATATCTGCCAAATTCTTTCCTTAAAGAAACTGAAATTACTTGGCTCAAGGTCAAATTTAATGACTAAAATTCTATCTACAAATCCACAAATCCTGGGAAAAGGAATGGCCCTTTTTATAACTCACAGTTTCTATTTCAATTGCCTGGCTGTGCCTGAAATTAACGAACTGAGCAAGATAGAACTGTCTGTGTGTATACTTCAAAGATACCCAAGGCCTTACCCCCTGTAGAATAAGACGTGGTTACAGAAACTGATAAACTCAAATTTCCCTAGCCCATACCATCCATCAGATTCCATGTCCACTTCTCTCTGAGACAACCCCTGTGCACACCACAGGGCACTCCCATGACAGCTTGGGAGCCCTCAAGGTGAGAAAGCCAAGATGGCGGCCTCTGGCAAAGACAGGAGGGAAGCTGCTTTCCCCGGTGCCCAGAGCCACAGGGGGAGCCCGCCTTGCTGTTACAAGTTTCTCACTTCCTCATTTTCAGCCAAACAGCGATGTATGTTTATATTAATATTTATAGGCTTTCTGCTGTTTCCCCAAATTCTATGTTCTCATATGGCCATTAAAAACAATTTTACCAACACCATATGTAAAACGATAGCCAATGGGAATTAGCTGTATGACTCAGGGAACTCAAACAGGGGCTCTGTGACAGGCTGAAGGCTGGGAGGCAGGAGAAGTTTTGGGACAAGGGTGTACTTATGGCTGATTCTTGTTGATGTATGACAGAAAACCACAAAATTCTGTAAAGCAATTATCCTTCAACTAAATAATAAAGTGGCAAAAAAAAAAAAAACAACACAATTTTACCATTCAGGTGTTTTTGCAGCCTATATAAACTTTGATCCTTATGCAGATTCCAGATACATGTGTCATGGGGGATCAGCTACAGGTAAGAAAACATGTACATATTTCAACTGTGCACTGCAGACAGTGACTGCAGCCATGAAATTAAAAGACATTTACTCCTACAAAAAGTTAGGAAAAAAATAAGAAAGCAAGAATTAGGAAGCTGGTTTGATAAAATGAAAAGGCTTTGTCCTATCAAAGACATCACAGGTGATGTGACAGACACACCCTAATAAAGAGACATCCACCGGCAGCTGTGCTCCTACCCTCACCTTAGCCATTTGTCTTTCTTTTTTATTAAATGGCAACCAAGGTAAATGAAAGTGTAGACACCAACAGCAGTAACCTGATCGAGATCCAGATACCAGAGCTGCTGACAGAGTAGACAGACAGCCAGGCATGAAATGAGCTTTCCATTCAGTTATGACTGTGTGGAATGCTGCTCCCAGGACAATCCTTCGACCAGCTTCCTTCCCCTTCTTCACTTCCCAGGGCTAATATTCAGCCATATGCTTCTGGGAGAACAGAGAGGTCCACTTTTCTGCTGAATGGTTCCTTATCATCATTTAAGCCCACTTGAAAAGCCAAGCAATAAATCACTGTCGTTTATTACCATTAATCAGGAAAAAAAAAAAAAGCAATCATGTAATTTTTCAACATCGTCCTACACACACTGTGACATAAAGTGACACGTAGTACAGGAACATGTTTATACAAAATTTAGAGGTCCTACTGATTGCTTTCATCATAGAAATACAAAGATATAACAGAGACTTCCCACTTTATAGGGTACCTGGATAATTCTTTCTTTAAAATGTTGAACTGAATTAAACTTGTCTCCATGATTCTTACTGCCATGTCCTTCTACCAGATGATGCTCAAAGATCTGACAGTTTTATACCAAATACTATATACATTCATCTTGGGCTCTGACCATCACCAGTGTTTATATGTTAATTACCTATAAGCTGAAGATAATTTCCTTGGGTTAAAGAAAGAAAGCTATTTTATCAATTAAATGTAAAACTTGGTATGATAACAAAGTAAGTATTAGAGAATAATAAGCAACCAGCAATACTTAACAACAGAGTAAGTATCTTACACCTGTAGGTGCAGCTTCGTTTCCCATCATAAATGTAGCTTGAGGGGATCAAACCTGCACATCCTATTCAATTAGCTTTACTCTAAATGTTGTAAGCATCGATAGTTTCAGAATCAGTATACCCAATAAGTAAAATGTTTCATTGTGAGGAAACTGACAAACACTGCCTAATTCCAACTGGTACAGTATTTTCTGAGTTTACTTGAGCCAAAATATACAGATAGCCAAATTTCAAAACTTAAAAAACCTGGGTAAAAACCGTATAGAAATTTTCAAACACAAGTCAGACCAAGTATATTCTTAAATCAACACTGTAGGTAAGACTAAAGTAGAAGAGAGAAAGAAGATAAGATAGAAGAGGAGGAGAAAAAGCAAATATCTTTTGCATATAAGAATCCTATGATTTATACATGTCAATTAATGATAAAAAGTAGCATGCTACTGCTGCTGCTAAGTCGCTTCAGTCGTGTCCGATTCTGTGCGACCCCATAGATGGCAGCCCATCAGGCTCCCCTGTCCCTGGGATTCTCCAGGCAAGAACACTGGAGTGGGTTGCCATTTCCTTCTCCAATGCATGAAAGTGAAAAGTGAAAGTGAAGTCGCTCAGTCGTGTCCAACTCTTAGCGACCCCATGGACTGCAGCCTACCAGGCTCCTCCATCCATGGGATTTTCCAGGCAAGAGTACTGGAGTGGGGTGCCATTGCCTTCTCCGAAAAAGTAGCATCAGCAACTAAATATTCACTTAAATAATAAAATGCCATTTTCCGTGCATAATAAGTTATTCAGTTGTTTAAAAAATTACAACACCCTTCGATAGATTTTGATAAATTTCATTTGTGATAGATGGTAAATGGCCCCATGAAAGGAATATGAACATACATAATAAAAGCAGTAGTCTCCAACAATTTGACTTTCTGTATCTCTCAATAAATGAAAAAGAAGTCCACAACACAGAAAAAGGCTTTGTGTAAAAAATGTTCATCCTCATTTAAAAAACAAACTTTTCTGGTTTGAAACTCCATACTGCATAATTCCGTGTGTTTGTGCTTTATTCTTCAAATGCTTTGGCTTTTTGTCTCTTCTTTCAGCTGGACCATAAATTCTTTGAGGGCAGCAACTGTGTGCTTTTTTAATCCCTCATTCTGTATATTGCTGCTGTTCAGTATGCATTACTAATAATGCAAAAGTCAAATCAGATGGCCAATGAGCAACTGATACTTTTTTCCTAAGTGGTCAGATTATGAAACTGAAGGGGGTAATTCTAGATGTCTCTTCAAATACCCACAGGGGATTTTGACTTTATAATGTAGATCTTTAAAATAGATGAATTCCTGGCAGAACTGCTAGTGCTTTCCACCACTGTTCTAACGAATTTCAAAATACTTGCCACAAAAATAAAAACAAGAAATGAAAAATATAAGGGCTAAAACCCACCAAGGAAAGGATTAGGAAATAAGAGTCAAAATCTCCCACAACATAAGGACAAAGACAGAAAGAAGGAAAAATGTGAAGGAAAGATAATATGCAGAGGATCAAAGTAGCTTTCCCAGGTGGCGCTAGTGGTAAAGAATCTGCCTGCAGGAGATGCAAGAGATGAGTGAGGGTTTGATCCCTGGGTCAGGAAGATCCCCTGGAGAAGGAAATGGCAATTCACTCCAGTATTCTTGCCTGGAAAATCCCATGGACAGCGGAGCCTGATGGGCTACAGTCCATGGGGTGGCAAAGAGTCGGACACGACTGAGCGCACACATACACAAAGGATCAGGTAAGGGGATCCAACATCTGCCTGACAGGAATTTCATTAAGGAACAGCAGAGAAACCCAAGGAAAATACATCGAAATAACAAGAGAAAATGACCCAGGGCCGATGGGAGATGCTTTTCCAGAATAATTCAAGTTCCACTCAGAATTAGTAAGACCTGAACATCACTATAGAATTTGGAAATCAAACTTAAAAGAGATCCCAAAAGTTTAATGGAGAAAGCAATATTGAATCTAGAAAAATATCCTTTTTTTTTTTTAAAGGCTTGTATTTCTTCTCCCAGAAAATACAGAGATCAAACACTTTAGGGGTAACAAATTGTATAATAAGGTTAGAGGTCACATTTGAAGCACATCATTTTGTATGGTTTCAATTAACTGATACAATTAAATAAGGAGTCCTCATTTGACCCCTTTCATAGACAGGCACAGGAGTGATGAAATTGGATAAGAATGTAATCAGAGCATCTGACTTAGTCTGTAGTAGACATGTGATAGGTACATATAAACTCTGAAGATTGGTTTTCAATTCTTTAGTATCAATCTGAATATGTAACATGAGTGACTTTGTAAAAGTTACAGAACCGTTAACTTTAGCAAAGTGAAAATACATATACAATTTATACATGTTGGATAGAAGAATACAGAGCTACGATACAGGATAAGGTGCCTCTATCTTCATCTCATCAAGTAGATTTTTAAATCCGCTACTGTAAAGTTATCTAAATAAACCAGAAGTTGAGGCTGTTTTGTTTTTAAGTGATACACACATTTAAAAGTTTGTATTGAGGAAAATTACGACACAGAAGCATTTGTCAAATGAAACTGGTGTTAGGATTGTGCTTGATTTCCTTCCTTGTTTTACATTTGACTCAAATCATGATGAAACACTGGGCTGGAAGAAGCACAAGCTGGAATCAAGATAGCCTAGAGAAATATCAATAACCTCAGATATGCAGATGACACCACCCTTATGGCAGAAAGTGAAGAGGAACTCAAAAGCCTCTTGATGAAAAGTGAAAGTAGAGAGTGAAAAAGTTGGCTTAAAGCTCAACATTCAGAAAACGAAGATCATGGCATCGGGTCCCATCACTTCATGGGAAATAGATAGGAAAACAGTGGAAACAGTGTCAGACTATTTTTGGGGGCTCCAAAATCACTGCAGACGGTGATCGCAGCCATGAAATTAAAAGACACTTACTCCTTGGAAGGAAAGTTATGACCAACCTAGATAGCATATTAAAAAGCAGAGACATTACTTTGCCAACCAAGGTCCGTCTAGTCAAGGCTATGGTTTTTCCAGTGGTCATGTATGGATGTGAGAGTTGGACTGTGAAGAAAGCTGAGCGCCGAAGAATTGATGCTTTTGAACTGTGGTGTTGGAGAAGACTCTTGAGAGTCCCTTGGACTGCAAGGAGATCCAACCAGTCCATTCTAAAGGAGATCAGTCCTGGGTGTTCGTTGGAAGGAGTGATGTTAAAGCTGAAACTCCAGTACTTTGGCCACCTCATGCGAAGAGTTGACTCATTGGAAAAGACTGCTGGGAGGGATTGGGGGAAGGAGGAGAAGGGGATGCCAGAGGATGAAATGGCTGGATGGCGTCACTGACTCGATGGATGTGAGTCTGAGTGAACTCCGGGAGTTGGTGATGGACAGGGAGGCCTGGTGTGCTGCGATTCATGGGGTCACAAAGAGTCGGACACAACTGAGCAACTGAACTGAACTGAACAAATCATGATATTAGCAAGTGACAATTAACAATCAAAGAAAAAAATACAGTATGTTAGCTTAGTCTCTAGGAGGCATTTTCAGAAACATGTGAAATCTCACTTGAGGACACACTGTGCAGGAGTCAAACTGTGGCATTTGACTTGCAAGCAGATAATACCACTCTCATCCTAACAGCACATCCTGCATGTGATTTCTGAGGATCATGAGGCCCATTTTGTCACGAGCTCATCTTGAGAGTACCTCTGTACTCAAGATGTACTTTCTCATTTCAGATTAATAGGAAACTATTAAGGGGATTCTGCCAGAGGGTCCCTTTCAAAACGCCGGCTTTGCTGGAAACGGAACAGTTTCCACTTATTACTGTCTGGTCAGCGGAAAAAGCTGTAACCCCATTTCCTCTCAAGTTCTTTTGTTTCTCAATAATCAACAGTCTCCCTCTCCTTCCATCTACCTATACGTGAGTAGGACTTCTCTTCCAGAGCCTCAGGCCACCTTATATATATCATCTTGATTAACCTTGTGTGAAGAAATCATTTTGCAACTCCATGAAGGCTGGAAAGGGTAGCACCAATAAACTGATTTTCGGGCGGATAACCAGTCACACGTGTTTACACACTAGTGACACAGGGCCAAAATCCTACCTTCTAATTTCTACATTGCCTTTTTTTTTTTTTTTTTTTTTTTTTTGAGCCACAGCAACATTATCTCATGGCATTTAATGATATTTGTGTACAAGTTCACAAAGTAAGCCAGAACAGTTTATACAACCAAGAGTACATGGTTATAGTGGATTTCTAGTCTGTAGGTAGTTTAACTCAACCTATTATAAAAACTGAAAAACTTCAGATCCAGGTTTAAATATAAATTGGTGTGTGTATGTGTATGTTCCACTAGGTTTCTCTCAAAAGAAAACTGGATGATTTTTTCATGAAGAATTCAAGTAAAGTAGCTTTTACAGTAACACTGAAAAGAAAACTAAGAGAAAAGGAGGATTAGAGCAACCATCATACTGCAAAAACAGTTTCCCTAAAGTTTTCTCCATAAACTTCCTGAGTATGCCATGACCTCATTAACACATGAGGAAAGTAAACCTACACAGGATCAGGAAAAGAGGAAACTTTTAGTAATGAAAGTACAAGTGACTGAACTCTATATTCAGGTTTTCAGGGTTTACTGAGTATTTGCCCTTCTAAAGAGTCTGATGTTTACCAAAAAAACCCCAATGCAGGATGGGATATTCCTTCAAGGGACAAGTTTATTGTAAAGAGAACTGCATGACTGGGAAGAACACGAGCGGGGCTGAGAAAGGACCTCTAAGGATACTTTCTCACTATGAAGCCTGAAGTCATCCTGAGTGGTCGCCCTGGCTGTCCCCACTCCTCCAAGAAGAGTTAAGCGCACCCCAGGGGAGTGGGTCTTCCAGGTCAGAAAAGCCAACCTGCCCAGCAGAAAGTCCAGCCTGGGAACTATCCCCAGAAGAAGTGGGCTTGGCTCACACTTCCTACCAGCAGGCAGACGGGAAGCGTTCTCAGCCTGACAAAGAGGCAAGCAGAAGCCAAGGCTAAAAGTAGACTGCATTTCTGAGGTCCTAACATTGAAAGAACGGAAACCATATGGGAATTTATTATTCAACTGAAACCTTCAGGTGGCTTTAAATTAAAAGGAACATTGTCAACCACGTCCCTGGGCCCTTCTTTTTTTTCCTTCTCCAACCCCTCCTCGTCTTTTCAAATTTTATAAGCTCTGTGATTTACCAGTGGAAATCCCCTGAATATAAATTAAGCATTATGTCCACCCAAGAAATTCTTCCTGGCACTCAACCAGTAGTTTGGCATCAAAATCTCTCATGTGACTCTTGGGAGGGTAAGCTTGTGTGTGTGTGTGTGTGTGTGTGTGTGTGTGTACACATTGATTTTTCCCTTATAAAGACTGAGAAGCAGACATGCAGGTGAGAAGGGATGTAATCTCCATGAAGAAATATTAACAATATACTGAAGTGTAGGTCACACCTCTCAGAGTATAAACTGCCCACCCAGGTCCTGTGTGATAGTAACGACCATGTGTGCAGACTTCCTACCCTTGCCATCATCACAGCTGTGAATATCCCCTCAACAGCTTAAATATTTAGGCCTTAATTCTAGAGACTCGAAAGATACCAGAACGTCGACTGGATTAGTCAGGACAAGCTGGTAATATCGCAGGAACACACCTTCCTGCATTCTACTGACACGTGATAATGGAAGCTTGCTTCTTGCTCACACTACCTGCCTGACCTAGGTCAGGGGGGTCTTTCCATCAGGCCCCTCCAGAATGGAAATGCGCAGGTTCCCACTAAGATAGGTAGAAAGGGATAAAAGCAAACCCCATGGTGACTTTTCAGCTTTGTCCAAGAAGTCACAGAGCAACCCTGATGACCACAAAAGTCCTGCAAAGTCTTAAAAGAATAATAAAAATCTCCTGGAGCCCATAAAGGTTATCACTTGATTGGTGAAGTAGATCCCTATCTTATCTTTATTTATATTCCCAGCCTCCAGGCCAGGGAACTCACTGTTTGCTTGAAAAAACAATACAAGCAAGACTATATACAATACAACATCATAGTTTATACTCCTTTAGACGCCCAACATTAATTTGGCAGATTTAAATTTAAAAATTTCTTTCTTCTGTGAATAACAAAGACAACAGAATAAATGAATGATGCCATGAATGTTCTTCAAGGGCGTGCTGGGTTCTCTGTAGGACAGGAAAGGCATTCTCAGTCTCAAGTAAGCATGTTAAGGCTGAAATTCACAACGGAAAATGGAAAACAGTTTGCTTGCTAGTCATTTAAAGAATACGAAGTGAACAGTTCACCATCTACCCTTAATGCAGATGTACATCTTCTCCCCTTGAAGAACACAGGGACAGAG